>NC_042621.1:136622778-141422778 GCF_901001135.1 Rhinatrema bivittatum
GCACTGCTGTTGTGCCGACCCGGCCAGCAGTTTTGGGTTTCCTATTTGTGGGATACCTGTGGGATACCCTATGCGCTGTAAATTTATGGCACCAGAAAGAAAATCTCTCAAGACTGTGTTACTTAGGTGGCCCAGATGTGAAGCTCGAGTCTTCAAAGAGGTCGAGATGAGTGCGAGATGACTTTACGGCGACCGGAGTTTCTTGTTCAATAACGTGCATCTCTGAAAGCACAGAGTGTGATACTGAGCTACAAGAGACAGCGTGAGACAAAGAGGCAGGGGGTTAGAGCGCGGTAGAAGAGGTTCAGACATCTTAAAGGCATCGCTTAGTGAGCAGTCTGCTATGTCCCATCAAACAGTACGCTGCTTTTGCACCTCCCTCCCTCTTCAGCGGCTATGCCCTAAATTCTCTCATGCACCCTTCTTTCCAGAGGCCCTGATCTAGAACGTCGCACCTCCGGGCTGCCAAAACCCATGCCCAGCCTCTCCGCTTGCTGGCAGCTTCTGCCCATCGAGGGTTTTGCAGCCTCTTCTCGTCTTTTGCGATCAATCTGCAGCTCCTGATAGGCCAGCCTCATAGCTGACACTCTAAAGAGAAAGCTAAAATCAGGAACACGTGTGGCAAAACAGGAATTTTGCATGCACTGTGGTTTACTTACTGAAACAATCCTGCAGTGCCGTTAGTCACTACTGCGTCAAAAGGCCATTGGTCAGAGAGCTAATGCTAGTAAATCTGTGCCGACTGGCCCTTCAGACAGAGAATAGGACTGGACTTCTCCTGACCTCCCCAGGCACTAGGATAAGTAGTGCGGAAAATGTTTAATACCTGTTGCTTTACTTTTAACTTTTTCCATTCATTCTTCCTGCTTTGTGTTAGTAAAACTCATCTTGGGTATTTCTAGGACTTGTGACCCTCCTGTTGTGTGGGATCTGTGTCCCTGGAAGCCAGCAGGAGATGGCTTACAGCGGGGAATCTGCCCAGAGGAAAGCAGGAACCCAGTGTAGGGGCACACTGCAGGTGGGTCTGGTCAGTGGGTGTTTGGGGTTTGTTGCATGACAAGGTCCTGCTCGTCTCCCATCCTCTATTCATAGCGGCCCTCTCTCCCTTACCTTGCACTGCTTCCGCTATCCATTCATCCATCGCTAGTCTCTTTCCTAACTCCCTCCCTTCTATCCCTTGGTCCCTTCAGCCTCTCACACTACCTCCTCTCTCCTGCCTCTCTTCATCACTCTCCCTCATTTGTATCTTAGGCTTCCAGCCTACCTGGAAGCAGAGCTGAGGCCAGGCACCGGGAGCCCTTACTACAACACCCCAGGGATTTTTTATCTCCCCTTCCCAACTCAGCCAGTCCAGGCATCCCAGTGACAGCCTATGCAGCAATCGTGGACTATCAATCTGTGCGATGACAGCGACCCCCTCCTCCCAGAGGCTGCATGACACTGAGCCTCCAGCCTCTACGCCGCAGCTCAGCCCAAACAAGACAGAGCGGCCCGCACAGAGACAGGAGGGAAGGCAACCTTCCAGCACTCACAGCGACTCGTCCGATTCACTCCTGGCTGCCTGCTGTTCTCGCAGTTTTTCAGCGGCTTGGGCCCGATGCTCAATCTCGCTGAACCTCTGGCTGCTCACCTTCTGAGCTCCAAGCCCCTCTTTGAACCCAACTAGTGAGAGAAGAAAAAAAAAAAAAAAAAAGGGATCAGCCTACCAATGGCTCCCCACAGAACTCGGCTGATCTGCCTTCGGCTCGCTGCAGCCTAAAACTGACCTCCTTCCCAGGAACTCCCCACTCTCTCATACTCAAGCGTCCGAACCTGAACTCCCGGCTGAAAGAGAAGCCCACGCATTAGCTGCAGGGTCTCCTCGTCCCCTGTCTCAGAGAAGCTCCGAAACCTCTTTGCACCCCATCCCCCAAAACAAACGGTCCTACCTACGGAATGTACCCCTTTCTTGGCAGCAGTCAGCCTCCTCTTCCCAATAATGGAAGGTTTCGGGTCTGTAAACAGGAGAAAGAAGCATTAGACTGAGAAAGATGAAACCAGGAAAGAACAGGTGACAGCATTCAGAAGGCGCTCCTCTTAGGACAGTGCCAGGCCACTGAAGCCTCAATGCCAGGCCTTCTGACGAGAACGCCCCCTCACGACAACGCCAGGGCCCCTGACGCCGCTTGCATCAGGGCAGTGCCAGCCAGACAGCCTGGAGCTCTGAAATTCCCCACATCCGGGCTACGCTAAGCAGCCAGGGCTACCCCCACCCAACCTAAACGCTTCCCGCATCGGGGTGATGCGAGGCAGCCAGGGCCTCCAGTGCTACTCCTGCCAGGCCGCTGGCCCTCCGGCACTTAGTCGCTTCAGTGCAGATCATGCCGCTGTAGCATGTTCACCAAACCCAGCCATAGCACAGAGACTGCAGCCATGTTAAAATAAGGAATAGTTAATAGCAAAGGATACCAATTAACATTCTATCCTCCACCTCACACACACACACACGATATAAAAACCAAGCAGGGCTAGAAAAAGACAAGAAAAGAAGGCAGGAGAGGGTCGAAGAGAAACAGATGGAAGCCGCAGAGTAGTTTGAGGTTTCTTGGTACAGCAAAGCGTAGCCACATTGTGTCAAACACATGCTTGAGCACTCTGTTTTCCAAAACAGCAGGGTCCGAGCTCTCAGCTAGAATCAAGACTCTCGCACGTTCAAGCTGGGAATGTGATTAACGTGAACCTGCGGCAGGAAGGTTCGAAAGGAGTCAGGCAAGCACAGAACAGAAACTATCAGCCACCTGAAGCGGAGAGCTCACGGTTTTCCAGTCACCTGTGTGAGGTGCAGACTCTGGGCAGACAGGCGCATGGACTCCTCTGAGAAAGAGACAGACACTGCTTTATTCCTGTCACAAGGTAGAGAGACGGGACAGCTGAGCAGACAGTTTTTGGGGGCTGGGGATTCAGGACCATCCCAAACTGGGGATACTTTCAAGTCACTTCAGAAGAAAAATCCACAAGGACCTGATGCTAGGGGCAATGGCGATGGAGCTACTTGGTAACAGTGATCATAATACACATCTGACATGAGCATTAGAGGGAAAAAGAAATAAAACTACTGCGGAGCATTTACTTTAAAGGGGAGACTATGAGAAAAGTAGCTAGAAGGGTTATAAGTCTGCATGAAGCATGGAGATTGTTTAAAAAATACTATCAAATAAAATATATACCACAAGTTAAAGGTTAAAAGACGACAAAATCTCTTCCAACATGGCTAAATGGTACTGCGAAATGCTATTAAAGCCAAAAAAGGCATGGGAATGAACATACACTGGCAGATGGGATGTTCAATACTAATAAGGTGGCCCAGGAGAGAACTGCCAAAGAGGCAAACACTGAAAATAAAATAAGAAGCCTGTGAGGGAGTCAGCTGGATCATTAGATGACTAGGGGCAAAGGGGCGCTCAGAGAAAATAAAGCCATAGCAGGAAAACTATATAAATTCTTTGTTTGATCTTCATGGCAGAGGATGCTGGGACAAGATCTACATCGGCACCATCCTTCATAGGTGATTCAGAGGAACCTAAGCAAATCATTGCTGTGAAGCTGGAAGAAGCATTAGAGCAGACTAATAACATAAAAGTAGCAAATCACCAGCACCTGATGGTATTCACTCCAGACTTCTGGAGATCCAGGAAATTAAAAAACACACAAGCCTGACATGGATACCAGGTAAAATGGTAGACGCTATTGTTACGAACATTATTACTGAGCATATGGATAAACACGACATAATGAGAAAGAGCCAAAATGGATTCAGCAGAGAGCAATCATGTCTTACCAATTTAGTACAATTTTTTGATGGTCTACATAAAAATGCAGGTAAGGGTGAGCTGGCTGACAGGCAGGGCAATTTTTAAAAGCTATTTACCCATGTAAATCAGAGATCTGAAAAGTACATGCAATGTACCACAATACATGCACGTTTATCCACATAAGTGGCAGCGATCTTCGAGGGAGGGGGGTGAATGCTAAAAGGCACGTAGCTTTGCATTTCCAAACTATGCACATTGTTTGGAAGGGAAAATGCATTTGCAGAAAACAGGTGCAAATGTATGCGGAGACTTTTCCTCCAGGCCATTCATGCACATTCCCTTTGAGAACTGATGCAAAGTCTGCGGATTAAAATAACTGTGGACTTTGCGAGTACCTGCATCGTTTTGAAAATTGCCCCCAGAGTGTATTTAGATTTTCAGAAAGCATTTGATAAAGTCCCTCATGGGAAATTTAAAAATTATGAGATAGGCATCAGTGTCTCACTGTGGACTAGTAGCTGATTAAGGACAGGAAGCAAAGTGTAGTTAGATTTCCTAGTGGTGAGAGGTAAGTAGTGGAGTGCCCCAAGGATCTGTACTGGGACCTGTGCTGTTCAACATATTCAGACTCATTTTTCTATGATCTGGAAAAGAGGTGATCAGTTATTAAAACACACACAGACTGAAGAAACTGGGCATCTAAATGCCAGATGAAATTTAACCTGCACAAGTGAAAAGTGATGCCACATAGGAAAAAATTATAAATAAATGTACACACTGGTGGGCCCGTATTAGGGAGTCACCACCCAGGGAAAAAAAGACCTTGGAATCAGTGTGAACAATACATTGAAAACGTCAGATCAATATGCAGCAGCGACCAAAAAAGCAATACTAGGGATATTTGGACGGGGGAGCACATGACCCAGTGGTACTGAGTCCATCTGGCTACACGCTAGGAAAAGTGAGGATATAAACCTATGGTGGACCACACCTAGCATACCGTGTGCACTTCTGGATAACTTCATCTCAAAAAAAGATATGGAAGAACTAGAAAAGGTTCAGAGAAGAGCAACACAATGACAACACAAATGATAAAAGGAGATGGGGCAGCTCCCTTATGAATAAAGACGACAGAGAAGATATGATGGAAGTTTATATAAGCATAAGTGGTGTGGAACTGCTGTTTAGCCTAGGGAACACCAACTGGAAAAGCAGATTTAAAACAAACAAAGGAAGTATTGTTTCAGTCAATGCACAATTAAACTGTGGAACTTGCTGCTTGAAGATGTAGTCAAGAATAACAGCAGAACAGGATTTTAAAAAGGTTTTGACAAGTTTCCAAAGGACAGATTCATTAATTATTAGCCAGGCAGACCCGGGGAATCCCCATTCTTCACCTCTGTCAGTAAGCAATAAAAAAATGGGCTTCCCCATTCGGTACTGCCAGATACTTCCAAGTGACCCAGTCTGGCCACAGTGGCTCGATGAGCCATTGTTCTGACCCAGAACGGCACTTCTTATGTTTGCATTTTCTCATCATACCTCCAAATAACAGCAATATGTGTGCATGAGAAGTGTACAATGGTAGGTTGTGAATTAAGAGGTTGTGTGTGCATTTAAGAGGTGTACAATGCTGAGCTGTGTATCAGGAAGATGTGTATATAGTAGAGGGTTGCAAAAGTGTAGGAAGTACAAGAAAAGTATACCATGGTAGGCTGTGTATGTGCCCATGACAGAGGTGTACAGAGGCTGTGTGCGCACATCTTAGGTGCGCAATAGTGAGCCTTGTGTGCACAGGGAAGCACATTTCAAACACTATTTACTAGGATAAATTAGCCATTTGCGAACTTATCCAGTCCTTACTCAGGTAAAAGTAAGTGCAAGAATGGAGAAATTACTTACCTGATAATTTTGTTTTCCTTAGTGTAGACAGATGGACTCAGGACCAATGGGTTATATGCTCCCCTGCCAGCAGCTGGAGACAGAGTCAGGTTTCAAAGCTGACATCACCTAGATACACCCCTGAGGTGACCTCAGCCCTTCAGTATTCTCTTCAAAAGCCACTGTGGACGTATTATTCAAAAAACTTGATTAAAAATGGACAGGCAATGTACACCAGGAGTCTCCACATGTCTGCAAATCCGGATGCCTGGGCCAATCTGGAGCTACTAGTAGGACTAATCCCTGTGGCGCTCAATTCTGCAAATGACCCTGCCAGGAGGGACCAAGGAGCAAGGTGTAGAGCAGCTACTCTTCCGGCCAGGTCTGAATGAGAGCAATCCCCAGGGGCAACTCATCTCTTCTGCAACTGAAACATCGGGGAACCTTCGCACTGTGCGATGTGGCCAGCAGGTTGATGGACAGGAAACCCCAGCGATCTACTACCAGCTGAAATGCTTTGGCCAACAACGCCCACTCTCCTGGATCCAGACTCTCCCTGCTTAGAAATTCCACACTGACTGTCTTTTCCTGCGATGTGGGAGGCTGAGATCATCTGTAGGTGTATTTCCACCCATTCCACAAGGAGATCTATCTCCTGTGACACTTGCTGGCTTTCGTTCCACCTTGGTGGTTGATATAGGCTACTGTTGTTGTGTAGTCCGATATTTTGTGGACCCGCTTGACCCTGAAGTATGTGGGAATTGCAGACACACCAATCTGACTGCCTGGGGTTCCAGAAGGCCTCTTCCTTGGTCCAACACCCCTGGGCAGTCAGTTCCTCACAGTGAGCTCCCCAGCCCTTGAGGCTCACATCTGTTGTGAGGACCAGCCAGTTCGGAGGGGACGGGGTACACCCTTGCCCAGATGAGCTTCCTGTAGCCACAACTGGAGCTGAGAGCATACTTCCATCAGTAAGTGGAGGCGAATCGAATAGTCTTGAGATAGTGGGTTCCAACGTGACAGCAGGAAGCGCTGAAGTGGTCTCATGTGTGCCGTTGCCCATGGCACTATCTCCAGGGTTGCCACAATCAAAACGAGACTTCAAGATACACCCAATGGCGTGGAGCTATCGTGTTCATCAACAGACGCACTTGAGACATCAACTTCCTTATCCGCGTGGTCGGTTGGAAGACCTTCCCTGTTTGGTGTCAAACTGGATTCCCAGATATTCCAAGGACTGGGAGTGTTTGAGACTGCTTTGTCCAGGTTTAAGACCAGAGTTCCTGAAGCAAGGAGGTCACCCTCTTGGTCACCTGGAGACTTTCATCCACAGACTTTGCTCAGATCAGCCACTCGTCCAAGTACGAGTGCACCAGGATTCCCTCTTTCTCATGCTGCCGCAATGACAACATGATCTTGGAAAATGTCCTGAGAGCAGTGGTGAGGCCAAAGGGCAGTGCCCGGAAATGATAATGGCAACTCAGTATCGCAAAGCACAGGAAACTATGTTCTTGCCGGATTGGAATACGTAGGTGGCCTTGGATACGTCCAGGGAGGTTAAGATTTCTCCTGATTGTATGTTCATTATCATGGACAGAAATGAATCACTCGTAGATGTCTGTTGATGCTCTTGAGATCCATGATGGGGCGAAGGAACCTTCATTCTTGGGTACGCTGAAATAGATGGAATAACACTCCGTATTTTCTTGGGGTGCAGGTACTGGGATTATAGCCTTTCTGAGGAGCCTTAACAGGGTAGACTCCACTGCCTGCTTCTTGTGCTGGGAGTGGCGAGGAGATACAATGTATGTTTCCCGATGAGCACTGCGAAATTCTAGTGCATATCCTTCTCATATGACCTCCAGTATCCATTTGTTCAAAGTGATCTCGACACACCATTGGTAGAAGAGAGACAGTCGACCCCTTATCTCCTCATTCCGAGGGTGGGTTGTCAAAACGTCATTGAGGGATTCGGGGAGAACCTGAACCCGAGGCTGACCCTCTCTTGGGCTGCCGACTCCAAAAGGGCAGAGACCTCTGAAATGTCGAGTTTTTGTAAGGGCGAAAGCATTGGAAGCCCCTGGATTGACTCCTCATGGGCGAGAGGCGCTGTAATTGCTCTCTCATCTTCTGGTAGTCGGGGTACTGGAGATTCACCCCATTTACTGGCCAGCTTTTCCAATTTGCTTCTGAAGAGGAATGATCCTTTAAAGGGACTTTGTGAGATTTGCCATAGAGGTTGTGTTTGCTGACCAATTCCACAGCCTTAACTGTCTTCTGGCTGCCACCACTGAGGCCACTTCTCTGGCCAAAGTATAACTAAGTCTGAGCCCACAAGCTAAAAAGGCGGTGGCAGGTTCCATAACCGCTCTGGAATTCACTCCCTGAGTCATCCACTTCCTGAGAGAGGAGCAAGCACAAGAAGCAATCTGTAAGGTCATTGCTATTGCTTCAAAGGCCTGTTTAAGGATGGACTCCATCCGCCTATCCTGTGCATCCTTTAAGGCCGCTCCTCCCAGCGCATCCACTTTAGGGAAAAGTAAACATTCTCTCGCTGCTGGATCCAGTGGGTATAGAGCTTCTAAAGCTCATCCATCTTTAAAACTTGCTTCTGGGGCATCCCATTCCAGGTGAATCAACTCCTGGATGGCTTCCAGTACTGGAAAGTAGCAAGAGGCTTGAAATCAGAATGGGATTCGTCATTGGTTCCGTCATAAGAGTCTGCCCCAGGCTCTCCCAGCATCTTCAGGGTTTGGGAAACCAAGGCCTGCAATTCGTCTCTATGGAAAAACCGAAACATGGTCCAATACGATTCTAAACCAGGGGGGATTTTCCCATCTTCCAAGGAATCTGGATCCTTTTCTTCGGCCATGCCGTTCGGGTCCCTGCCAGGGATACCCTTGGTGAGTGGAGGCATGTCTTGAGGTCTGCCAAACCGCGAGAGGGAGGGCTTACTGGCTGAGGTCCATCCAGATAGGAACAAGTGAGATAGCAGACTGTGCCTGTAAGAAGGCTTGAAGCCTTGAAAGAATTCCACCCAAGAGAAGGCAGCCGGGTCCATGCCTAGCCGAGGAGGTACTGGGATAGGTGCAGCTAAATTTCCTCTCGCATGGATGACCCAGTCCCGGGGTTACCTCAGATCCAGTTAAGGCTGTGGCTGACCCATCCTCTGAATGGGGGAGCTGGGCTTAGCAAAGTCCGGGGAGTCCAACTCTCCCTAGGCTTCCCCACAGTGCAGACATAAGCAAGAATCCAGATTAGATTGTGCAGCCCCAATATGACAAGCAGTGCAGAGAGAAAGGCGCTTATGTTTCTTTGCTGCCGGAGCCATTGGCGATGATAACTGCATATTCAGACAGCTCGTGCTTAAAATTGTATGCACACAGATTTCGGGTGCCTATGCGGGCTGCAGAGAGGTGCATGCACAGCTTGAGCGCCCGGCTTTACTTGTAGTCTGCGCCTACTAAGTTGTGTGTGATGGATGTGCGCAACGTTATGCACACAGCGTGTACCAAAGCTCTATGGTGGGCAATACAGGCACAAAAACGTGCGCAAGATGGCGCCGCCAGCCTACCACGCGGTGTGCCGACCAAGCCTGAAGCGGGGCCTAGTCCACCAGGGGGCCGCTCAACCCACTCGAAAGCCCACTTCCCCTTACCCCAACGGGATCGGGAACGAATTCAGTACGGCGCGCTGAGCAAGGAGACCAGAGGAAGTTACCGAAACTCCTCCATCATCTCTGAATCGGGAGGAAATCTTTTTTTTCTTTTACTTACCTGGGCTCAGCGCTTACCGGCTGAGTACAGAGACGGTCTTCCAGCAGCTGGGTGAGAGGTGTTTGTCCATCACCGCTGCGCTCGGCTTTCTGTACCCGCTGCCTTTCATCTACTTCAGCAGCAAAGTCTATGCCAGGAACCAGCTACACTCTGAGGGATCTCGGAAATCACCTCAGGAATTCTCAGCTGGGGAGAGACCTTTAGGTATCACCGCAGGAGAGCGGGGTCAATCTTTCTCCAATTTAAAAGTAACATTTCTTCTTCTAAAAGGTACGGCAATCCCAATAGGGAAAGCACATCCACATCTGCTAGGAGACGGAGAGATAACTGAAGGGCTGACTTCACTGGAGGGGTGTATCTAGGGTGACGTCAGCTTTGAAACCTGTCTCCATCTGCTGGCAGGGGATCATAACCCATAGGTCCTGAGTCATCTGGCTACAAGGTAGGAAAGCATGAGTTGCATACAGAGGCTGTGTGCGTGCACGGATGGTGTTAAGATGCTGTGTGAGAGAGGTAAACATAGTGATGGTCTCTGAGTATGTGGGGGCATGTAGCAGCTGTGTGTATGTACGTGTGAGGTGTTCCAAAGCTGTATGTTTCAGAAAAATTATTTAGGCTTCAGCAAAGGCTGTCTGACAGTCATCCTCACCACACAGTCTCAAAATTCCCTCCCTCCCCTAACCAACCACCATAGCCCTACATTTACCAGTCAAGCACACCAGCCTAAATGCCGTGTGCGTCATCATTTGCACCATTTGTTTCCATGCCCCTCACTGCCAAGTACTGATCTGGCGTGTGATCATCATTTACTGTATCAGTTGCACCGACTATGAGCACATGAAGAAACAAAATCAACTTACCTAAAACAGCTTTGGGAGAGGTACTGAGGCTATCTATGGTGGGACCTAGTTCTGGTTCTGTGAGCATAAAAAGCAGTCAGTCAAACAATGCACAAAAAAGGAAGAATACTGTGACCTGGCTCATTAACACCTTCCCTAGAGTGTGTGCAAGGACCTGTCCCTCCTCCTCATTAACACCTTCTTTACATTTCATTACCCTCTCACCTCCAAAGCAGGTTACAGTAAGCACATTTAATCTATTAAACAATAACCACCTCCTACCAGCTCCTCACCATGTGTGCAAGGACCTAGGTCAGTCCTTTCTCCATCACATCACCACCTTCTCTACTCCCCTGCCCTCTGCAGCATGCATGACGCCTCCCCCTCACTAGGTGCACAGCCCTGCCGGGATCTCCCTCATTCTATCCCGTGCCCTGGGTACTCACGAAGGCTCTTTGCCGTCAGAGAGCTTCACCGGGGCCGTAACTGTGAAGGGCAGAGCTCCGAGGCCTCAGCAGTACCAGACGTCGTGTCCCAGACACCTGAGGGCTTAAAAGCAAACTTGAAATCACAGCGCTGCAAACACGGAGGGCAGTCTCGCTGTTTTTGTCTAAAGAGACCGGTGCTGTTATCTTTGCTGCTTCGGAGAGAGGGCTGTTAAAGTCAGATGCCCAAAGGGTATCTCTTACACTCTCGCTCTTTTCTTTGGGTTTTGTTTTTTTTAAATAAAGGTCAGTTGGTATTTTAAAAAATATTGCCTTATTACTACCAATAGACAGTTGAATAGCAGAGGTTTGCTCTGCAAATCCTATCACTTTTTAAACTCTAAAGAACAGCACAACCCACAAGTGGTACATTAAGATTTCATTCAATGGAGACCTTCATACTTATGCAGTTATACAGCAACGACTACCCTCCTGTTTTCAATTTTCAGCCACATGTTAACAATATATTTCTCATTTATTTCTGACTCAGATGTTAGTGTGGCTTTTATGGTAACTCTGAGCCATTGCCTTGGCTCACGTGCCTCAGAGCGCATCCTCTGAGTGCTTATAGTGTTTTGGATGGCAAAAGTGAGCCCCCAGCTTTCCAATAACTATCCATCGTCTGTTCACATTTATAAAGGAAAATTAGTTTCTTACCTGATAATTTTCGTTCCTGTAGTACCAAGGATCAGTCCAGGACACCTGGGTTGTGACTCCGCACCAGTAGATGGAGACAGACTAAAACTTGTGGGCTGAGCCATATAGGACCCTGTGCCAATCACAGCCCCTCAGTCTTACGTAATGTCAAAGTAGAAATGCAACTAGAACTAGCTACCAACTACCTTTAAGGAAACCGAACATAACGCAAACCCCTTCCGAACTGGACTCCGCAACCAGCAGAGCGCAAACAAGCGACCAGGTTAGCTAAGAAAACACTGAGCGGACTCCCTAATACTACTACGCAGTGCTGCGGGCGGGATCCTGGACTGATCCTTGGTACTACAGGAACGAAAATTATCAGGTAAGAAACTAATTTTCCTTTCCCTGTACGTACCAGGATCAGTCCAGGACACCTGGGATGTACCAGAGCTAAATTACCAAGGGTGGGAGCAGAGCAGAGAGTCCCGCTCGGAGTACCTACTCTCCAAAACCCCCAGAATCAGTAGCCTGAACCTCCAACCGGTAATGTCTAATGAAGGTATGGAACAACTTCCAGGTAGCCGCCCTGCAAATCTCCGGAGGCGACACATGCGAAGACTCCGCCCCAGACGCAGCTGGGGACCGTGTCGAGTGAGCCCTGAGGAGGCCCCCAGGAACCGGTTTTCCCCACACGAGGTATGCCAAACCAATGGTTTCTTTTAGCCAAACGGGCAATCGTCGTGTGGAAAGCTGCGGCCCCTGTTCTTTGGACCCGAAAAGGAAACAAACAAAAGATTTGCTATCCGAAAGAATTCGTGATAGAAGGGATCTTCGCACAGCAAGCCTCTTTAAGTCCCTCGCTAGGGGATCAGAGGAGCTCCCGGCCGCAAAGCGGACAGCTCAACTGACTGATTCAGAAGAAAAAACGACCTTAGGTAGAGAGGAAGGGATCGACCGCAAGGATACCCCCGAGGCGGAAATACGCAAAAAGGGATCTCTACAGGAGAGAGCCTGCAACTCGGAGAAGTGCCGCGCTGAGGCAATCGCCACCAAGAATACAGTCTACAATGTGAAAACCTTAAGATTCGTACGATTCAAGGTTCAAACGGTGCCGTGCACAAGGTGGAAAGAACCCAATTAAGGTTCCGGGACGGGCAGGGGAAACGCAATGGAGGACGGAAATGCTTAGCCCCCTCAGAGAAAACGGGAGACAACAGGACCCGCCAGCAACCAAGCGCCGCCACCTGGACCCGCAGGGAACTGCATGCCAAGCCTTTGGCCAGACCAGCAGAAACCAAGCTCCGCTGCACGCACCATTCCTCAAAGACTACCGAGACCCGGACGTACGCCAAGGACGTAGACTGCTTCCCGGACCTCAGCAGCATAGCCATCACCGCGGCAGAGTAACATTTCCTCTGTAGCCGAGTCCTCTCAAACGCCATGCTGCGAGACAGGAGGGATCCGCATCCGCCAACCAGACGGGGCCCTGACGGAGGAGCCCCGCGAGCCCCTGGAGACGCATGGGACGCATGGTAGCCGTCCCCGGCCAACTGAATGAGGTCCGTGAACCACGGACGGCGAGGCCATTCCGGAGCCACCATGATCACGTTGAACGGGTGCAATTCTATGCGGCGCAGAATCTTGCCGAACATCGACCACGGAGGAAAAAACGTACAGTCGGACATCCGTCGGCCAGGGAAGCACCAATGCGTCGACTCCTTCTGCTCCCCTTTCTCGAAGCGAATTGAAGAATCGCGGAACCTACGCATTGTGGCCTCCGGCCATCCAGTCCATATGGGGATACCCCACGTCTTGCCGATGAGGCGAACCGCTTCGTCCGCCAGCTCCCATTCCCCGGGATCCTGACGATGACGGCTGAGAAATCCGCCTGGAAGTCGTCGACCCCGTCGATGTGAGAGGCTGCGACGTTGTCGAGAATTAGTTCCGACCAAGCCATCAAGAGCCGCGCCTCCTCTGCTACCTGTGTACTTCTCGTCCCGCCTTGGCGATTGACGTGGGCTTCTCGTCCCACCTTGGAGAATGATGTAGGCCACTGTGGTTGCGTTGTCCGACAAAACACGGACTGCCCGTCCCCTCAGCAGAGGTAGGAACGAGTGCAGCGTCAAACGGACCGCTCTGTTCTCCAGTCAGTTGATAGATAGCCCATTGGGCCTGATACGCTGACCATAGGCCTTGAACTGACTTTCCTAGACAGACTGTTCCCTATCCGGAGAGACTGGCGTCCATGGTCACCACTGTCCAGTTGGGCACTAGGAGGGACACTCCAGAGGTCAGATGACTGGAATCAAGCCACCAGGACAGGCTGGATCTCGCCCGGCCTACAAGTGGAAGTGGACGGTAGAATTCCCCCGAAAACGGCTTCCAGCGGGATAGTAAGGACGACCGCAATGGCCGTAGATGAGTGAACGCCCAGGGGACCAACGCGAGAGTGGAGGCCATAGTACCCAGGACCATCAGGTAATCGCCGACCCGTGGTAGGCGTAGCAACAGCAAGCGCCTCACTTGAGACTGCAGTTTGCACCTTCGTTCCTGCGATAGGAACACGCAGCACCGTGTCGTCGAAGGTATTCCAAGGTCTGCGTGGGTACCACTTGACTCTTGTTGAAATTGACTACCCAGCCTAGAGACTGCAAGAGTTGTAGGCCCCTGGCCACCGCCAGCCGACACTGATCCTCGGACTTCGCCTGAATCAACCAATCGTCCAGGTAAGGATGAACCAGAAACCCTCCCGGCGTAGCTGCGCCGCCACCACGACCATCACCTTCGTGAACGTACGAGGTGCCGTTGCGAGCCCAAACGGGAGAGCCCTGAATAGATAAAGCCGCCCTAGGACGCAGAACCTTAGGGATCGCTGAAACGACAGTTGAATGCCTACGTGAAGGTACGCCTTCGTGAGATCTAGTGAGGCCAGGAACTCTCCTGTACGCACCGAGGCGATCACCGACCAAATACTTTCCATTTTGAAGTGAGGCACACGCAGGCCTCCGTTCACCCCTTTTAGTTCCAGGATTGGACTTGAAGAGCCGTCTTTCTTTGGAACAATGAAGTAAATGGAGTAACGCCCTTTGCCGTGCTGACAGATCGGAACAGGGAAAATGACTCCCAGATTTTCCAAGCGCCGGATGGTGTCTAGCACTGCTGCCTTCTTTTCGGGAGCCTTGCACGGCGAGACCAGGAATTTGACTGCTGGGGAACGAACAAAATCTAATGCGTAGCCTTGCTTTATCACGTTGAGGACCCACTGGCCCGACGTTATCCTGGCCCATTCCTCGACCAACAAGGTTAACCGCGCCCCTACATTGGAAACGACGTGCTGGGGCTGAGGTGAGGGATGGGCCGGCCGCGTAACATTGTGAAGACTTGGGCTCCTCCCTGTCCACCGAAGCGTGTACCCCGAAAAGACTGCTGCCATTGAGGGATTCGGGAGGAAGCTGACCCATAAGAAGGACCGGCAGACCTTTGAGGACGCGAATTCCTGGGCCCTCGGAAACGGGATGCCGAAAAGGAGGAGCGCGCCCTGAATCTGCCCTCGGGCAGCTGGTGTGGACGAACCATCTGCCGCCCAGTTGCGCAGCCACAGCAGGCGACGCGCCGATACAGCCGCCATCCCGGACCTAGCGGATGAGCGCAGAAAACCGTGGAGAGCATCTGCCCCATACGCAATTGCTGCCTCCACCTATCTGCCTGAGATGCTTCTGCCGCCGACAGACCTGCGTTCGCCTGAAGAACTTGGGCCCAGCGCAGGCTCACTCGGATAGCGAAGACGGTACAGATGGCAGCCCGCACACCCAGGGCAGACACTTCACAAATCTTCTGGAGTTGCACTTCCAGCTTCCTATCCTGTAGATCCCGGAGAGCCGTGGCTCCCGTAACCGGAATGGTCGACCTCTTCATCACCGCAGGGACTGCGGAATCCACCTGCGGCAGTCGAAGGAGTTCCAGCGCATCCTCGGGTAGCGGGTAAAGCTTGTCCATGGCCTTACTGACCTGCAAGCGTAACTCCGGCGTATCCCATTCACTGAACAGGATATCTGTCGATGAAAAGTGAAAAGGAAATGCTACTGCTGGCCCCGTGAGACCTAAGAGCACCGGATCCATGCTTGCCTCTGGACGTGCCACCACCGGCGGAGCCTCTATTGCCAATTCCTGAAGGATTGCTGGAAGCAGCGGGGACAGTGCTTCCCTGCGAAATAGCCGCACCACCTTGGGGTCATCCCCCTCCACGGCTAGTGTCCACTTGCCCGCGCTGGGCTGGACGGGGCCGTCCGCAGCCGCCTCCTAGGCCCCCATCAGGGGCTCCTCTGGAGACTCTGAGTCAACGGCCGATGAAGATTCCTTCTCAGACTCCTGAGGGACGGCACGCGGCGGATGCTTCCACCGCGAGGGCTCCCGAGAGCCCTCCGCAACATCCATAGTGTTCTTCTTCTTTGGAGCAGACCAGCGGGTGGCCCCCCCCGCGACGCCCCTCCGGCTGCGCTTACTATGCTTATATTTGAAAACCCTGCACAACAGAAGCGCAAAACAGATGAAAAAAGAACCCGAATCTGAAGAAACATCCGCGGTAGCCACCGGGGATCGAGGCCCCTCCGTGGGGACCCCCCCGCCGGACCCCGCTGCAGAGAAAACGCAGGGGGCGGAGCTGTATCCCCTGCTGTGAACCGAGCAAAATTGTGGCTGGAATCTAAAATGGCCGCCGCACTCGCACAGCGCGGGAAAAATTCTTGGGCCTATCAGCCGAGCCCCCCCCCCCGCGCGGCGGTGATCGCGCGGTTCAGGACCGGGCCCCCCAAGGCGATCCGGACACTCCTTCTCCGCCCGTGAGCCAGGAGCTGTGGAGACGTTGCCGCAATTTATTTATTTATTTTATTTTTTTTTTTTTAACGTGCCGAGCCGCAGGCCGACCCTCGAGGCATGCCGGCGATCGCGGCGCAAAACGGGCGGGAGACGCGGCGAAATTCCAAATAAAATTAAAAACTCAAAACCGGCGACCTCCCTCCTGCTACCGGCGCCCCCCCCCCCTAAACACGGAGCGGAGACGCGAGGAAAACGGAGAGCCGGCACAACGAAAACAAAAAACCCTTTTTTTTTTTTTTTTTTTTTACAAAGCTTGCAGCTGTCCTTGGTTCTGGAGCCCTTTTCCTGCAGGGGTGAGTGAACCGGGCTCCCCGGTGTCACCCCTGACGCTGCTACTAGGTAAGCCGGGTCCTCGACCCTAGCAGCGGCCTCGACCAGGGGGGGGTAGTCCCCTCAGGACCTCTCAACCCCCCTGGGAGGCAGGGCAGACAGCTTTACTCACCAAAAGAAAACACCTACTTTGAGAAGCTCACCGAAGCTTACCTCAAAAACACCAAGTTACATAAAAACTAACCGGACCTGACCGACTAACAGAATCATGCCAGGCAGGGGCTGTGACTGCACCTGCACCATCTACTGGAGACAGAGTAAGACTGAGGGGCTGTGATTGGCACAGGGTCCTATATGGCTCAGCCCACAAGTTTTAGTCTGTCTCCATCTACTGGTGCGGAGTCACAACCCAGGTGTCCTGGACTGATCCTGGTACGTACAGGGAATGTTATATGAGAGGGTCTGACTAAAAATGAAGAAATATTGAAACCTGGTACCTCTAATCCAGGTTCTGAAGAAAGAATGTCTTTTGTCTCAGTGGCTATAGATCTGTCTACAAGCACAGCTTCCTGCTGAAGGTTGATGGTGTCGAGAGCCTGGGTTTCTGGAGCTATGGGTAAGCCCTCCATATCAGAGGAGGAGAGAGACCACCGAGTCTCATCCACCTGCAATTTCACCACTCCTGGGGTCGATTCTCTCATGGTTTCAGGATTCGGTGGGGGAATCCAGGCTCTGGGTGAAAGAGTGGCCGAGGTATCAAAGGAAAGAGCGAGTAATTCTCTTTCTCACTCACTTCCTAGCAATTCAGATTCCAGCGGTTTCAGCTCTCGCATTACGTGGGTGTCCATTGGTCCAGTTTGAGGGATGCCGGGAGGGGCGGCATCTGATACCCTCTCCCTAACCCGTCTCTTTCGAGAAGAATGCGGCATTGCAGTCTCCCTAACCCGTCTCTTTCGAGAGGAATGTGGCATTTGTGTTGCGATCCCCCCTGCTGCTGCGCTGCAGGAGGTCTCTTACCTTCCTCCAGAGGCCGCTCTGAAGCCAGGGCCTCGCCTGCGCATCATCCAGGACTTGCTCCAGGGCCTGAGAGGCCTAGCTGCTCCTGAGGCATGCCTGTGGCTTGCAAGCCTCAGCGTTTGGACTTCCTGTTGGGCGACGCCCTTCCCTAGGGGCTGGCCCGCAGCTCTCTACCCTAATTATAGGACCAGCGGTGGGCGGTCCTGGCAAGCTCCTCCCAGGGAGTTGCCTTCTTCCTCCAGTATTTAAGGACTTTCTGTTCACTGTGTCTTGGCCTTGGATCTGAGCATTACAGTCGTCTGTAACCCTGCCGATCCAGGTCCTCCGTGGCTCCGACGCCTGCTTGTCGTCAGCCTGCCTTGACTCCGGTCCGTGACTCCGACTCCGGCTTGTCTTCAGCCTGCCTTGACTCCGGTCCGTGACTCCGACTCCTGCTTGTCTTCAGCCTGCCTTGACTCCGGTCCGTGACTCCGACTCCTGCTTGTCTTCAGCCTGCCTTGACTCCGGTCCGTGACTCCGACTCCTGCTTGTCTTCAGCCTGCCTTGACTCCGGTCCGTGACTCCGACTCCTGCTTGTCTTCAGCCTGCCTTGACTCCGGTCCGTGACTCCGACTCCTGCTTGTCTTCGGCCTTGGATCTGAGCATTACAGTCGCCTGTAACCTAGCCGATCCAGGTCCTCCATGTTTGATGGCGCCTTGTCCTGTCTCTGCTTGCTGTTCCTGATGTCCAGTGTCTCTGCCTTGATGTCTGTCTCTGACCCTGCCTAGATGTTTGTTCCTGTGCCTGCCAGCCGTAAGGGCTTCGGATGTGAGTTTCCCAGCATCGGAGTCCTGTTCGCCTGGGTCTTCCCCGCGCCCTCCTTCTCAGCGTGGTCCGCGACCAGCCTCCCAGGGCTGTGTAGGGCGCGTCTGGGACAGGGTGGTCCGTGACTCAGTCCCACGGGTGGGCTGAGTAGGGCGCCCTGATGGACAGTGCAATGTTCCCGTCCAGCCTTGTCTCCAGTGTCTGCTTCAGCCCGTACCCTGATGTCTTCCTCTGCCAGCCGAGGGGGCTTCGGATGTGAGTATCCCAGCATCGGAGTTCCTACTCGCCTGGATCCTTCTAGTGTCTCGCTTCAGCCCTTGTCCTGATGTCTCCGTCTGCTTCAGCCTGCTTCTGCCCTGTCTGATGTCGTCTGTTTAAGGACTCTGTCTGCCCTCGCCTCTGTCCGGCCTGCTGCCCATTGCCGTTCCCTGCGGCAGGTCCGAAAGGGCCGGGAACAGTCGGAGGACCGTTCACTAGTCAACTTCTCCGTGTTGGCTACCATGGGCATGCAGGTCCGGCTGAGGGCCGGACTTCCTGCTTCTGTTCCTGCCTGCCTGGCTCACCATGCCTGCTCAGCTCACCTCCCACGGTGTGGCCTTGGGCTCCTCCTGGGGTCCTGCCGTGGCCCAAGGGCTCACCACCCGCCTGAGACGACCGCGCCCGCGCACGCTCGTAACAATTTGCCTGAACCAAATGTTACTCCACCCTCTTGATTTGGCTCCTCCCTAAA
Source organism: Rhinatrema bivittatum (assembly GCF_901001135.1). Taxonomy (NCBI): domain Eukaryota; kingdom Metazoa; phylum Chordata; class Amphibia; order Gymnophiona; family Rhinatrematidae; genus Rhinatrema; species Rhinatrema bivittatum. The sequence continues at coordinate 136,641,887 of NC_042621.1, forward strand.
GGCCAAAAACCTAACAGTTTAGATGCTTTCCCTGCGATTTGTGGGCCCCTTTAATGTTGAGTGACAATTGGGTCCTGTGGCCTACAAACTTAACCCACATCCTTGAAGAGAAGAATGGAAGAATGAAGAACAAATCTAATAAGTTTATAAGAACTTTGCACAACATACTAATATGTGACATTTGTAATATTAATTGATTTATGTACTTTATTTATTTATTTATGAACTTTTAATATACCGATATTCGTAGGTCACATCATACCGGTTTACAATCAACTCATGGAGAAAAGAAACAGAAATTACAAATAACAGGGAAGGGGAGCCGAGGAGGAAAAGGGAGAGAGGGGAGTAGGGAGAAAGCAAGAGCATAAGGAGCGTGAATGTCCTAGATACTTAGGGGTAGATTTTAAAAAGCATTTACTCGAGCAAAACTGGTTTTTGCTCGAGTAAATACACTTTACTCAAGTAAGTGGGCTTTTCAAAATTGCTACAATATATGCCATTGAATTGTCCATAGGATTTACTCAAGTAAGTGCACTTTACTCGAGTAAATAGCTTTTGAAAATTGCTACGATAGTATGTCACATTTACATGCGTAACTCCTTTGAAAATGACCCCCTTAGTTAATAAGTAATGAACATTCCATTTGATGCCTGCTTATGAATATGACCTGATAGCCCATCTTGAATTGTTGACCCAGAGTTATGAATGTTACTTTGTAAACCGTTGTGATCTTTATATGGAACAACAGTATATAAAATGTTTAAATATATAAATAAATAAATAAATAAACGGTTCCATGTCTTTCTATTAAAACCAGTGAGTCTGACCTAGCCAGGCAGACCGCCCCTCCAAACCACTGAAATGGCCACTAAAGAAGATACCCAGTTTGAAGTACAAGCAATTATAGACCTTTGAAGGGTCTGGAACCAATTACAATACCTTATTTCTTGGAGCCGGCTTCCAACCTACAAGCCCCTCAACTTTCATAGAAATTTCACAGAAGATTTCCCAGTAAGCCCAAGCCTAGAAGACTGGGGGGGGGGGGGAGGGAGGAGCTTTAGAGATGGGGTACTGATAAAATCTGCTGCGGATTTGATGCTAGTCAGTCTTGGTGCGGCTGGAAGCCATCAGAGTCAGCCTTATCTCCCCTGTCAGCCCTGATGCTGCCCAGCCTCGGCGCAGCTGGAACGCCTCTGGATTCAGCTTCGCATGCCACCATGACCCAGACTTCCCATAGGCTTGCAAGTGCACATATATGCGCAGTGGCAGGAACCCTTGAGCAATGCCTTCAGATGACATCAGCCTCTTGGACTATTTCCAAGTCCCTGCAGCAGTTCCTTCACTCAGCAACAGGTATCTTGCTTTGCAGTGCATGTTGCCAGCATTCCTGAGTTCCTGCATCTTCAGCTTGCCTTCTCCTGCCTTGCTTTGTGTTCTCTAGCCTTGCCTTGCCTCATTCTGCTCTACTTGTCTCCTGCTTCCTTCAGCCTATCTCGTTCATCTCATCCAGTGTCATCAGTGTGTCTTTATTTTCCCTTAGTTTGACTTTCTGGATCTTGACCTTCTACCTGGACATGACCACGTCTGTTTACAGCTTGCCCCAACCTTGGCCTGTCTCTCTTTATCTGCCCACTGCGTCTTGACCCTGGTATGCTATTGGACCCTTGCTCTTGTCCCTGCCCTAGGGAGTCGCCTAAGACCTGCTTGCCACCAGAACCCAAAGGCTCAATTTGCGTGGGAGGTGGCTGGTACAAGTGAAGCTCCAGTCTGTCCCACTACAGGGTTTATTCACCAGCTGCCACCGTAGACCTTGTAGGTTTGCCTACAGGGCTGCACCAACTATACTGCCTCAGCAAGGGCTCATGCCAACCTTTTCAAGTAGATGATGATGGACAGTGTCAAAACAACTGATAGATTAAGGATAATGAGAATCTAGTAAACACCCTTGGCCTTGGCCATGAAGCGGTCAAGAGCAGTTTCTGTGGAATGTAGAGGGCAAAAGCTAGACTGCAGCAGATCTACAGCAGTTTGAGATGTAAAAGTCAAGACAGTGGAGCTGAATGGAATGTCTGAGTGGTTTGGATGCAAAAGGGAAAAAGGATTTGGGACAATAGCAGGGTAGGATTTTGGGAGAAATGTGATCACAGCATGTTTGAAGGAAGAGGGAACAGTTGTAGTGATAAGTGATTGAGGATGTGAAAGATGGAGAGGGTGATTGCAAGGGAGATAGAACTAAAGAGCTGGGTGTGTATAAGGCTAGAAGAACAAGTAATGAATTTGGAGTACAAAAGAAGATGAGTCGTTTCCTTTTCTGTGATTTCAGAACAGGAAGAAAGTGTGGTAGGGGCAGGGAATAAAATAAAGGCAGAAAAGGAATTCTGATGGAAGATTTACAATTAGGGGTGGATTTTCAGAGCCCTGCTCGCGTAAATCCGCCCAAAACCGGGCGGATTTACGCGAGCAGGGCCCTGCGCGCCGGGAAGCCTATTTTACATAGGCCTCCCGGCGCGCACAGAGCCCCGGGACTCGTGTAAGTCCCGGGGTTCTCCGAGGGGGGCGTGTCGGGGGCGTGTCGGGGGCGGGCCTGGTCATTGCGGCGTTTCGGGGGCGTGTCGGCAGTGTTTTGGGGGCGGGTATGGGGGCGTGGCTATGGCCCGGGGCGGTCCGGGGGCGTGGCCGCGCCCTCCGTACCCGCCCCCAGGTCGCGGCCCGGCGCGCAGGAGGCCCGCTGGCACGCGGGGATTTACGCCTCCCTCTGGGAGGCGTAAATCCCCCGACAAAGGTAAGGGGGGGGGTTTAGACAGGGCCGGGCGGGTGGGTTAGGTAGGGGAAGGGAGGGGAAGGTGAGGGGAGGGCAAAGGAAAGTTCCCTCCGAGGCCGCTCCGATTTCGGAGCGGCCTCGGAGGGAACGGGGGTAGGCTGCGCGGCTCGGCGCACGCCGGCTATACAAAATCCATAGCCTTGCGCGCGCTGATCCAGGTTTTTAGCAGATACGCGCGGCTCCGCGCGTATCTACTAAAATCCAGCGTACTTTTGTTTGCGCCTGGAGCGCAAACAAAAGTAGGCTATTCGCGCGCCTTTTAAAATCCGCCCCTTAATGTTCTGAATCTTTTCATGGAAGAAGTCAGCCATAATCTGGGCAGAGAGTAAAATGAGAATGGAGAGGCGGAGGTAGTTTGAGGCAGGAAAGTAATGTAGCAAAGAAGTGGTAGGACTTGGAGGCAAGGGCATTTGTCATATAGACATAATCTTGCTTGGCAAATGTACTAGCAGACCAGCAGAAGGAAAGCATGAATTTGAAATGCATTGTCAGCATGGGAATGGGACTTTAGCTAAAGATACTCTGCAGAGCAGATGCAGGAACATAGGCCGTGATCCAAGGTTGGGGTGTGTCGGGCATTATAGGATAGTGGAGGGGCAGAATAAAAGTCTGCAAAATAGAAGAGAGTATAGTGTTTGTAAAAAAGAAATTGCCTCATCAATAAACTCTGTAGAGGACAGGAAAGATGAAACAGTACTAGAGAGGACAAAAGGGTCAATAGCCTAGATATTCCTAAAGTTGTTGTTTGGTCACTGGGCAAAACTGTGAAGGAAGCTGGAAAATGTTAAAAGTTATAAAAAAAAAATTTGGTTGCCAATGCAGTCTCGAATACAATATAAAACTCTGATGCTCTCACATTATCTTTTGCTATTAGATTCTTTCCAATGGGCAAAGGCGCTTTTAAAAGTATATAATCCTACTTAAGCACTACGATCACTTCAAATAAGCCTCTTGGATGCCCCTTCCATGAAACATGTGAGGTTATGGAAATGAGGGAAAGATCCTTTTCAGTAGCTGCCCCAGAGTTATGGAACTCTTTACCAGCTGAAATGCATCTGATGGAATGTCCAAAAACATTTAAGACCTCTCTGAAGACAGTATTATTTAGGCAGGCTTTCCACCAGAATGCAAGTTAGGTAGTCTTTAATCTTTTATGTATTATTTTATGGCTGCTATTTACCTTGAAGTTTGTAATTGTTTATCAAGTGTTATTTTTATACATTTTTGGATATAATGTTTTGTGATTTTATTATATTTTATGTTTAAAGTTGTTTATTTCTTTTATGGATTTTATGTATGTCTGACTGTAAATCACCTTATGCCATGGCAGAAGGCGATTAATAAATCTGAAATAAAGTAAAGTAGTCACAGAAGGCAAGAACAGAGGTTGATAAGCCTGAGACAGATCAAAGTAGAGTTCATGCTGATGAGTTGAAGCAGTAGAGCATGGCTGGAAGTCAAATGAGAAGGTTAAGGGAAAAGACTTTGAGGTAAAAAGAGTCAGAGGGGCATCCATATGGAGATTAAAGTCATAAGAAATAAGAACATAAGAAAATGCCATACTGGGTCAGACCAAGGGTCCATCAAGCCCAGCATCCTGTTTCCAACAGAGGCCAATCCAGGCCATAAGAACCTGGCAAGTACCCAAAAACTAAGTCTATTCCATGTTACCATTGCTAATGGCAGTGGCTATTCTCTAAGGGGCGGATTTTAAGAGCCCTGCTCGCCGGTAAGCCTATTTTACATAGGCCTACCGGCGCGCGCAGAGCCCCGGGACTCGCGTAAGTCCCGGGCTTTTCGGAGGGGGCGTGTCGGGGGCGTGTCAGGGGCGGGCTCGAACTGTGCGGCGTTTTCGGGGCGTGTCGGGAGTGTTCCGGGGGGGCGGGCCCGGGGGCGTGGCTACGGCCCGGGGCAGCCCGGGGGCGTGGCCGCGCCCTCCAGACCCGCCCCCAGATCGCGTCCCGGCACGCTAGCGGCCCGCTGGCGCGCGGGGATTTACTTCTCCCTCCGGGAGGCGTAAATCCCCCAACAAAGGTAAGGGGGGGGTTTAGACAGGGCCGGGCGGGTGGGTTAGGTAGGGGAAGGGAGGGGAAGGTGAGGGGAGGGCAAAGGAAAGTTCCCTTCGAGGCCGCTCCGATTTCGGAGCGGCCTCGAAGGGAACGGGGGTAGGCTGCGCGGCTTGGCGCGCGCCGGCTATACGAAATCGATAGCCTTGTGCGCGCCGAACCCGGATTTCAGCGGCTACGCGCGTATCTACTGAAATCCAGCATACTTTTGTTGGCGCCTGGAGCGCCAACAAAAGTACGCCTATTCGCGGTTTTTGAAAATCTACCCCTAAGTGAACTTAATAGCAGGTAATGGACTTCTCCTCCAAGAACTTATCCAATCCTTTTTTAAACACAGTTATACTAACTGCACTAACCACATCCTCTGGCAACAAATTCCAGAGTTTCATTGTGCGTTGAGTAAAAAAGTCCCTAAGAATAAGGGAAGTGAAATATGGCTGAAGGAAGAAGGAAAACAAGGAATCAGTCAGCTTAGTTATGTAGAAATAGAGGTAAAAAAATGTAGGTGATACCTTTCTTTTGGCTTAACCTAATACATTTATGATTAGCTTTCAAGATTTATATTCCCTTCATAAGATCTGTGCCAAAAGATCTTGCCCACAAATTGTTTGACCTTGATTTCTTTGGAAAGCAGGAAACCAATTGCATTATTTTGATCCAGGCAAAGTGGAAACAGGAGGGAAGAGAAAAAAAAGATGAGGAAAGGAAAAACCAAGGAGAAGAAAAGGATGGGAGAGAAAAAAGCATGACTAGAATGGTGAAATATATAGCATATGGAGAAAAGAGCCACAGGAAAGAGGGATGGTGATACAAAATATTGTGATAAAGAAGAAAAGATAGGTGGGAGCAAAGGAAAGCATTGCTCACCTTGCAGGTATACTCTATTTTCTGCCTTGTGTAGTTAAAGAACTTGGCGCTGAGCACCTGGCTAGAGCCCAGCAGTGTGGAGAAGTAGACTGGTTTCTCTGGTTTGGCTGGCATGGCCTTCAAGATCAGTTCATATTGGTAGGAGCCCAACTCAGAGTTCTGCAGTACCAAGCGTCCCAGGGTCTCACCGGCTTTCAGAGGCTGGTATTCAAATGCTAGGCTCCCCTACATGGAAAGAAAGGATAAACAACTTTTAGTTTTCCTCCTACCAAGAAAAAAGAGTTTATAAACTGTCTTTTAGTGAAGCTATTCCTCCGAGTGAGAGATCAAAACTCCAGTGTTCAAGGCCCACAAGCAGTCTGGTTTTCAGTATTTCTACAGCGACTATGCATGAGATAGAGTTGCTTGCTTGTATGCTACTCTATCAAACATAGTCATTGTAGAAATATTGAAAGCAGACTAGTTTGTCGAGGACCAGATTTGGGAAGCCCTGCCTTAGAGGAATGCTCTGATGTCTGTGCAATATATCATCGTCTTGGTGTGCAGAGTGTATCCCAGTCATTCATGTCACAGACAGGACAATTTTCAGAGCAATTTCCATGGGTAAAAAGCATTTTACCCCAGAAATCATTGGTCTAAAAATGTCTACACTATACATGGGAACGCCTGTAGTGTCATGACCCGCAAGTGGTTGCTCATATTGTAGTGAAGGCATTCCTGGGCACATATAGGTCAGGGTTGGAAAAAGTATTCAAGAAAAGAACAGCTACCTTTGCCTTGGGCAATTTTCAAAGTGAAAGAATTTGCGCATTTTCTTTTGAGACTTCGTGCAAATCCATGGCTAAAAATGTACCCGCACATGGGCGTACCATCCATAGTGCACAGTGGACCACTTTAAAATGGGGTGTGCTGTGCACCATCAACTGCGTGCACATTGAGGGAGTGGCGACAGAGAAGAGGAAGAAGCCTGCAAGGCCGCCGACAGACCCCATGCCGCCAGTGGCTCAAAAAAGGAACAAGCTCAGGAGGCTGCTGGAAGACTCCATCTCGCCAGCAGCCAAGAGGAGGAGCAGGCCTGGGAGGCCATCGGCAGATCCCCATCTCGCCAGTGGCCAAAGAAAGATGAGGTCCAGATGGCCTCCTGTGACTGTGAAGAGTAGCAGGCCTGGGAGGCCATCGGTGGCCAAGAAGAGGAAGAAGCCCGTTCTCCTGCTTCTCTAAGGGTGCCGGCCTTCAAACCATGTGTGGCCAGTATGCGCTCTATGCTGATCTTGTGCATCACAAGCTCAGCATAGCGGAAGTGCTAGCCCTGCGAGTTTTGAATAATGCGGGGCAGATACACAAGGTGCAGCAGGCGAACGGGTTCCTTCCTCTTCTCAGCCCTCGGCAGCCTCCCAAGCATGCTCCTCTTCTCGGCCACGGGCGGTATTGGGTCTGCCGACGGCCTTCTGGACCTGATGGGGAGCCTGCCTCTGTTTTGACGTTATATATGTGAGAGAATGGGAACCTGCCTTGGATGAAAATTATGGTCTTATCACTGGCTTTTATGGCATTATGATCCTTTCTTCCTCATTTCTATTAAAAAGAAGGTTGATTTTTATTAATTTCATTTACATGCAGAAAATGGTTTTGAATGTTCTTGCAGAAATATTTTTTCATTGACATATTTTATTTTAACTGATGTTAGTTGATTAGGTGATTATTTTAAGGGATGGATTTAGCCAAAGTTGATATGCTATTTGCATGAAAGAAAGTAGTGCTCACAAGGTAATGTAGAAGGGTGGACTGTGTTCTGGTATACCACCAACTTCAGCAGTCACCCTACACCCCTGTACCTGCAGACTTTGCAGAAACATACCCTCTAAAATTCCAGATAAAGAAACAGTAAGTCACAGTCAATTTTGCCCATTCATAGTTCTCATACCAAGTGCACACATTTATTATTTTATCAGTTAGTAAAAGAAAGCTGTATTTTTTTCTGTGAATTGAGTGGAATTGAAAAAGTACACCCAACAAGTACTAAATGAGTCATTATGTTTCAATTCTTTAAGCTGCCTCCATGCAATTCTAAATTTGTTCCTGGTGTTATGTTTGGAATGGTAAAACTTGCAATATAATCAAAAAACCTTTGTTCAATGAGGTGATCACTAGTATCAATAAAGAAAACCACACATGCTGGGACTCAAAAACTTGTCATCATTTGTGAGACCTTCATACCAAGTAAACGGGCTTTGAATGAATCTCTTATATACGGTTAGAGGAATGTAGATTTCTTCTCAGAACCATTAAGATGACAAATGCCCAACTTTTATAATCATCAGTCTCCTATGTCTTTTTTATATCATTTTCTTATTTCTGCATTTAAAATTACTTTTAAAAGTAAGATGCCAGAGGTCACATGATGCGATGATCCTGTGAGGACGGTCCTTTACAGGCTCCGGGTGCCGTTCCCATAATTTAATAACAATCTGCAACATCAGAGACCCCCAATTTGTAAAAAGAACAAGTTTCGCTAGTGCTCATGAACATTGATCGATATATGTCTAAATCCCCATCGGGTATGCTGATTAAGTCAGTCAAAAAGGACAAAGAAACGGCAAAGTGCAAAATGGCCGTGGCACCTGAGAGTACTCTGCAAGGCCCCTTTGACGAAGCAGTGGTGAGTACTGTAACATCAGCAGTTATAGTGGCTCTGGCTGGTAAGCTAGATGGTATCTCGCTTACCAGCGATTAAAGTAATGAAAACATATTTAAATGAATTTGGGTCAAGAATGGAAATGCTGGAGGGCCGCATGTCTCAGGCAGAGGACGAGGCACTTACTATGGCTCGACAATTGGAAAAACTTGTGAAAGTGATTACGGCACAGGAAGGGAAAATAGAAGATTTAGAAAATAGATCATGCTGCAATAATTTATATTTTGTAGGCTTCACAGAAGACATAGAGGAAAATAAATTCGCTGCAGAGCTAATTGCTTGGCTACCAGAAGCACTGAATCTGATAAATCTGAGAGCCACACTAATTATTGAGAGGGTCAATAGATTGGGTGTTCGGAAGAATGGCGACATAAGACAGTGGATGGTGATCATGTGGGTTCTCAATTACGAGCAGAAACAAATGATTTGGCATGCTTCCAGAAAACAGCCTTTAGTGTAATATCAGGGTAGCCCTATACAAATCTGTCAGGACTTTTCATTTAAGGTAGCCTCCAAAAGAAAAGAATTTACGGCTATCTGCTCTCAACTGGCAGCAAAACAAGTGCGCTTTACACTGTAATACCCTGTCAAACTACAAATATGGGATAATGAGATTACACAGGTGTTCGACTCCTTGAGGGAAGTGAAGAAATTCATGGCAAGATGAAGGAAAATTAAATAACCCAGGAAAGATCCGACCGGCTTATGCACCTCCAGTCTGTTTGTTGTCTTTGTGGTAGCCATGTTTTCTTTTTTCTTACCAAGAGGAAGAAGATTAGACCACGTGCTGCAGGAGGGCCATTGCTGCACAAGGAGATTCAGTGGGACCATACTGCTCTGTGTTGTTGCTACATACCTAGCCGTTTCAAGTTTCATGTTTTATTTTTGAGAAAATGATCACTTTGCTGAATGAGATTATTACTAGCAGTTGTATTCATAAGTTGGTATTGTTAAAACTGATTGGGGGAATTATGTTTTCTGATTATTCTGTCATTTTTCTTCATTTATCGATGTGAGGGTGACTGTACTCAACTGCATCTAGGTGGCTCTGGCTCTCCTAGGGAGGAGCATGGGGAAATTTCAGTATGCGAAGTGGAGGTGGAAAGGGTATGATAAGAAGGGAAGGGGGGAAGGGGGTTCTGATAGGGGTGGGATTTCTTCCAGGAAGGTGGATAGTACACAAGATATAAGGGACTATATAACTCTGAAAGTTTTTGAATGGACATGTAGGTGCAGAGAACTAGGAGATGTTCAATATATGAATATCCTATTAGGTAGAGGATCTCCAAACTATATATCACAATGAGGACTATGGTAAAATATATGACTTGGAATGTGGCAGGCTTAGGCTCCCCCATTAAGGGAGAAAAAGGTGATATTGTTTTACTTCAGGAAACCCATATGACTGACAAGAAGCACATAAAATTGAAAAAGCGATGGTTTAATCAGGTGTATTTTTCTTCTGGTATTTTTAAGCACAATGGGATGGCAATGCTAATACACAGAAGCATATCCTTTCATGTGGAAAAGTCTTGGTCCAATGCTGATGGGAAAATTTTCCTGATAAAAGGAGCCTTATATGGGAAAAGTATAATTTTAGCCTTTATATATGTCCCAAACCAGTTTGAACACACTATTTTTTAATTTAATTTTTATTGAATTTATTATATTTTAAAGTATACAATATAACCAGAAACAAAAAAAATTTTTACAATCTTGCAATTTAGCAAATTAGATAGACAAAAAAATCATTCTGTAAATATTGATCAATAAATTATAGGAAACTGGAGAGAGTTGGAGGGTAGCTAAGATAATTAAAGAAGCAGTTTTATAAAGAAACATTATCACATACTATATAATTGCGATGTATTAACTCCACCAAAACATTTGTTAACCAGCTCAATGGAGATTCTAGGAGTGAGAGTCAAGATAAGAGCGTAATTGCTCAGGTTGATTAAACACATATTTTGAATCTTGATACATGATCAAACAACGCATGGAAATCTTAACAAAAACTTCGCCCCCCGTTCTATTACCTCTCCTCTCATTGACATAAACTTTCTTCTTCTGAGTTGTGTGTTCCAAGCTATATCAGGGAATATCCTAATTTGCTGACCTTAGAAATTTAAGTTTTGATATCGAAAAAACAATCTAAGAACAGAATCTCTTTCTGTTGCGAAAGCAAACTGTACCATAAGAGTAACCCTTGTTTCAATGGTCATTTCCTAAGATTTTTCTAACAACTCATACAGGTTTAAGTTAATGTCTGGCTAGTTTCCCTGACCTTGATTTTCTTCAGGAGGATGAGGTTGGGGTAAGTAATATATTTTAGATATTGCAGGCAGTGCAGTTTCAGGATATTTTAATATATTGATAAGATAACTTTTAAATAAATCTTTCGGTGATATTAACTTTATCCTAGGAAAATTTAATATCCTAAGATTTGATCTTCTAAGTTGATTTTCTAACATTTCCATCTTATCCATATACATTTTTTCAGATTTTATTAAATTAGCTTGTACTTTTTCAATATTTCCAATTTTCCCTTCGATCACATTTACTGTTTTATCAATTTTTTCCACTTTATTTCCGAATGTCACAGTTTTATTCAACATCAATTCTACAAGATATCACCTCCTTTACTGATTTTTTTTTAATTGTATGTGTTTTATATTTTATTAATCACCTACAATTAAGTGTTCTTGCTTTTTGAATTATTTTTGAAATAATATACTAATAACAGTCATGGAGAAAAATTTTTAAGGAAAGAGAAGGAAGGTTTCATACAATTTTCTATATCACTACATCCAGTAGTGTATTCAATATAATCATTAACCGACCTCCTCCCACCTGGTATTTTTTATAACTATGCTATAGCATGTATATACCTTCATTGTTTTTGTTTAAAAAAATTTTGGTGTGTGTTTGCTATGAAAAACTTAGCAGTCAGTCATCCATGTCTATACGTCGTTTTCACAATTTTATGACTGTGGTGATTATCTTTCACCTGAACCGCTCTAAAAACGCCAAAGTCATTGATTGTTCAGATGTTAAATACCAACTGAAACTACATAGAAAATTTTTCCCGGACTTATCTGAGTGTCTTTCATTTGTCCCAACAAGGCCTTGTTTCAGATCGAGAGATCCTTCATCAGGGGATTTTCATATACTTCCAGTTCATCAAAGTCATTCGGCGTTTCACAAATTTGTTTATCACATCTTTACGGTCGCCATGTTGTGTATATCGCCCTTATTGCTGACTACTTATATCTTATCCTCTTACTCCCAAATGTCACCAATCCCGATCCACGTCAATTCAATGTCATCTCATTCATTTAAAAGAAATGCACCCCGGTCACATTCCTCATCATGTTCACAAGATGTCCAATAGGCTTCCCCACGATTCAGCGAATCAATGCAGCATAATCCATTTAAAGCAGAGCGCCCCATTCAAGTTCCTCATTCAGTCTGCTCGGTGATTGAGTTTGAAGTGTAAAAATCCAATAGGCTTCTCTGCGGTTCAGCAAATCAATGTGGTTACTGCCATGTACTGATGGTTTAACCTGATCAATGATCATCCATTTTATTTGAGTAAAAGAGTGCTGTTGCTGTACACAATGGGGTACATTTTAAAAAACAGCGTGCGTGCTTTTGTACTTTTAAAATCCTGGGTTGGCGCGCGCAAGGCTGCGCAAAATCGGCAGCCTGCGCGTGCCGAGCCGCACAGCCTGCCTCCATTCCCTCCAAGGCCACTCCAAGATCGAAGCGGCCTCGGAGGGAACTTTTTTTTTGTCCCCCCACCTTTCCCTCCCTTCCCCTATCTAACACACCCCCCCGGCCCAACCTAAATCCTCCCCCTACCTTGTTCGATGGAGTTACGCCTGCCACTGGCCACTGGCAGGCGTAACTTGTACACGCCGGCTGGCCAGGCCCCGACACAGGCCACTGTGTCGGGGCACTCTGCCATGCCCCCGGACCTCTCCGGACCGCAGACATGCCCCCCTGGACTGCCCATTTTAGCAAGCCCCGGGACTTACGCGTGTCCCGGGGCTTTGTGTGCACCAGCAGCCTGAGAAAAATATGTGTGCTGGTGCGCGCATAAATCCAGCAGGATTTATGCGCGCAGGGCTTTTAAAATCTACCCCAATGTGTAACTATCAGTGCTGTTAGTGTCTGCGTGTGTAAACGAGACTTATGTTCATTGAGGGTTAGATTTTAAAAGGTGCACACGGGAGTAGATTTGTTTGCGCAACCTGGCGCAAACAAATCTACTCCCGATTTTATAACATGTGCGCGCTGCCCCCCCACGCCCCCCCAGGAAAGTCCCGGGACTTACGTGCGTCCCGGGGCTTGTGCGTGCCGCTGAGCCTATGCAAGATAGGCTTGGCGCACGCAGGGGGTAGAAGGGGCAGCTTTTCGGGGGTTACGCACGTATCCCTTTGAAAATCTGCCCCTTAATCTGAGCCTCATGCTACGCGTGGTCCTCCCAATATATACCTTTGGGCACTCACAGATTAAGGCATATATTATATGATCTGAGTTGCACGATGTCGAAGATCTGCGTTCTACTTTATATTTGGTTACTGTATCTATCCATGTCCTGCCTTCAATGCAATTGATGCAATGCATATATTGGCCACACTTAAAATGGCCTTCATCCACTTGTTCGATATTTTTCCGTGCCTGTGCATGAACAAGTCGATCTTGAATGTTACTGCCTCTTGTCGTCACAATTAATGGAGGTTCTTGGAATATACTATGTAAACCTAGAATATACCAATGTCTCCGAATAAATGTTGCTATAGCGGCTGAGGCCGTCGTCTGTTTCAACACACACACCAGATGTGGATCCTGTTTTCTAGGCTTGTACGTGAGGAGAGCCTGGCTATCAGAGAATTTTACCCGTTTGTACGCTTGCTTGACTGCTTTTTTTGGGTATCCCTGTTGTAAAAATCTATCCCGCGATATTAATGCCTGTGTTTCGAAATCAGACATCTGATGCGGAAAAATTGACTTGTTGGTAACCCACATTTGAATGAATGTGCGTGATAGCTGTGGAACCTATGTAAATTAATGCGATCCGTGGGTTTTCTAAATACTGTAGTTTTTAACACTTCATCAATGTATTGTTTGGAAACATCCAGAAAGGTCATCCTTTGATCAGACCATTGTGCTGTAAATTTTCATTCATGATGTTGATCCATTCACAAAATTGACTTAGGCGCTCTTCAGTACCTTTCCATATGAAAAAAAATGTCGTCTATATATGACTATGTCCTGCAGTTTTATTCAAGGCATCTTGAACTGTAGATGTTAATTTCTATGCAAAAATCTATAAATAACTTAACATAGTCCTGATCTCCTCTAATGTAAATTTCTGTGGTACTATTAATGGAAGATTACTTAAAACTCTTACTTGTTGATTCCTTCCTCCACTGGAGCCTTCCCAGATTCGTCTCGGCATTGTAAAGCCACACCATTTTGACTCCTGGAACCCTGCACTTCCAGGTTCCCTGAGGAGCTAGATGTTCCCTCTGCTCCTCTCTGGTCGCCAAATGGTATCAAGGCAGATCTTATTCTAGAAACTTCATGTAGAAGCTCTAGCTCTCTCATGCCTGACGGTGACTCTGTTGTTGCTGGTGCGCCAGGGCTTAAAGATGTTTCATAGGTCTGGAGGCTCGGCTCTTGCTCCTGACCGATACCTCCTGTGACCTCTCTTCCCGGCGTTATTGGTGGAGTCCTTGCGAAACAGTCTTCAATCGCGGCTGATTTGATATTGGAATTGGAGTAGAGGAAAATTCTTTTACTCTGGCTTTCCTCTTTGTGTGAGGCATTTCAGTGAGAAAAAGATTAGAAAAGTTAGAAACGGCTTACCAGAGTAATTATGTCAAGTCCCAGAGAAGCCTCTATCGCAAGTGATCTACACCACAGTTTTCTTACTCTCCTCCAATAAACTCCAGGCAGCTGGGCAGATCCGATCTAATCTGGGCTAAGCTGGGCAAAGCCTCACGCCCCTTAGACGCGCACGGCTTTGGCGGTGCGCTGGCGGCAGCATCGCACCACTGAAGTGCCGATTTTATGGGCACTTCCCAGCTCCTCCCTCTGCCGTTGGGGCGCAGCAGACCAAAATCCTTTGAGTGCAGTAAACTCACCCAAGGCAGGAAATATCTTTCTGGTTGCCCAGACTCACAAAAATAATGTCTCTCCAGCTGCGAGGTTAACCTCAGGAGTACCGATTTTATGGGTACTTCCGGCTCCTCCCTTTGACGTCGGGGCGCAGCGGACCAAAATCCTTTGAGTGCATTAAACTCACCCAAAGCAGGAAATATCTTTCTGGTTGCCCAGACTCACAAAGTTAGGGGCGGATTTTCAGCGCCCTGCTCGCCTAAATCCGCCCAAAACCGGGCGGATTTAGGCGAGCAGGGCCCTGCGCGCCGGTAAGCCTATTTTACATAGGCCTACCGGCGCGCGCAGACCCCGGGACTCGCGTACGTCCCGGGGTTTTCGGAGGGGGGCGTGTCGGGGGGGCGCGTATCTACTAAAATCCAGCGTACTTTTGCTTGAGTCTGATGCGCAAGCAAAAGTAGGCTGATCGCGCTTCTTTTAAAATCTACCCCTATGGTTCTAGGTGGTGATATTAATTGTGTCTCAGACCCTGAGTTGGATAGGTTTTCCTTAACTCAGAACTCCAAAATGGGCAAGGGGAAAGGTATACAATTTTTGTGTGATACTTTGGGGTAGATTTTCAGAGCCCTGCTCGCCTAAATCCGCCCAAAACCGGGCGGATTTAGGCGAGCAGGGCCCTGCGCGCCGGGAAGCCTATTTTACATAGGCCTCCCGGCGCGCGCAGAGCCCCGGGACTCGCGTAAGTCCCGGGGTTCTCGGAGGGGGGCGTGTCGGGGGCGTGTCGGGGGGCGGGCCCGGTCGTCGCGGCGTTCCGGGGGCGTGTCGGCAGCGTTTTGGGGGCGGGTACGGGGCGTGGCTACGGCCCGGGGGCGTGGCCGCGCCCTCCGTACCCGCCCCCAGGTCGCGGCCCGGCGCGCAGCAGGCCCGCTGGCGCGCGGGGATTTACGTCTCCCTCCGGGAGGCGTAAATCCCCCGACAAAGGTAAGGGGGGGGTGTAGACAGGGCCGGGTGGGTGGGTTAGGTAGGGGAAGGGAGGGGAAGGTGAGGGGAGGGCAAAGGAAAGTTCCCTCCGAGGCCGCTCCGATTTCGGAGCGGCCTTGGAGGGAACGGGGGGAGGCAGCGCGGCTCGGCGCGCGCAGGCTATACAAAATCGATAGCCTTGCGCGCGCCGATCCAGGATTTTAGTGGATACGCGCGGCTCCGCGCGTATCTACTAAAATCCAGCGTACTTTTGCTTGAGTCTGATGCGCAAGCAAAAGTAGGCTGATCGCGCTTCTTTTAAAATCTACCCCTTTATCTTTATTAGATATTTGGCAGGTCTTACACCCACAAGAACGAGATTATGCACACTATGCTAAAGCCCATCCTACAAAATCTAGAATTGATTTTCTCCTTGTATGTGAATCCCTGTTTAATGAAGTGGATAAAGCAGAGATTGGAAATCTAATCATTTCTGATCATTGCCCAGTTTTCTGTACAGTAGGTCAGGGGGTGCCACATCTGGCAGGTTTCAATGGAGAATGCCAGAGTGGTTACATTTGGAATCAGATTTTCAACAGTACTTAAATCAAAAAATGGCAACTATATGAATTGGATAATCATGATCATAGAGACAATCTGTGCTTGCTTTGGTAAGCGGCAAACGCCATGCTTCGTGGGGATGATATTAACTATGTGGCCTTCAAGAAGAAGAATAAGAGCAAACAAATTATAGATCTTGAAAGAAAAATGTCTTATTATAAATCCCAGTGGAATAAGGGAAATTCAAATATTTGGAAAAAGAGATTTAGAATGGTGCAACAGACGCTGGACGACTTGCATCAGAAAGCTAAAGATGCTATACTTATATTTAGATATTAACGGGCGGATTTTAAAAGTCCTGCTCGCGTAAATCCGCCCGGATTTACATGAGCAGGGCCTTGCGCGCCGGCGCGCCTATTTTCCGTAGGCCGCCGGCGCGCACAGAGCCCTGGGACGCGCGTAGGCCCCGGGGTTTTCTGAAGGGGGCGTGTCGGGGGCGGGGCCAAACGACGCGGCATTTTGGGGGCGGGCCCGGGGGCGTGGTTTCGGCCCGGGGCGTTTCGGGGGCGTGGCCGCACCCTCCGGAACCGCCCCCGGGTCGAGTCTCGGCGCGCCAGCAGCCCGCTGGCGCGCGTGGGTTTACGTCTCCCTCTGGGAGGCGTAAATCCGTGGATAAAGGTAGGGGTTTTTTTTTTTAGATAGGGCCGGGGGGGTGGGTTAGGTAGGGGAAGGGAGGGGAAGGTGAGGGGAGGGTGAAAGAAAGTTCCCTCCAAGGCCGCTCTGATTTCTGCGACTGGGAGATCCCCTTTCCAAACAGTTTATGGGAAACAACTTAAGCCACCTCTGCCTTTATCTATACCGGTTTCCTCACCTGCAGCACAGTTATCAGCTCAGCAACTTCAAGGACTTTGGAATTCCATACAAAGCAAACTCACTTCTGCTGGCAGGGCGGCAAAGAGGTATGCTGACCGGCACCGTCGACCAGCCCCAGTGTTCCTTCCTGGAGACCGCGTCTGGCTCAGTACAAAGAACATCCATCTGAGACTACCTTCTAAAAGGTTAGCACCCAGGTACAAACTTAGATTGTAAGCCCTCAGGGGATAGGAAAATACCTACAGTATCTGAATGTAAACCGGTGTGATATCTCAATTGAGATCGAATGTCGGTATATAAAAATAATAAAATAAATAAATAAAATAAAGTTTTGTGGCCCTTTTCGTGTGGCGGAGCGGATTGGGATGGTGTCTTATCGATTACGATTGCCTTCCACATTACGCATTCACAATGTCTTCCATGTGTCCCTCCTTCAAACCAGTGATTCTATCTCGGTTTCACTGCAAGCCGCCAGAGGCAGCAATGACTCCTACGGCTGAGGACCCCACATACCAAGTGCGTGAGGTCCTTGACGTGCGCTTTTTCAACCGTCGATGGGAGAATCTATTATCCTGGGAAGGTTGTGGAGATGAAGACAACACCTGGGAACCTGCTCGCAACATCTTAGATAAATCCCTCTTACGACAGTTCCATCTGGACCATCCCGGTAAACCAGGTCCTTTGAAGAGGGGGTACTGTTGCGGCCCCGATCGCCTCCCTCGCGATCGGGGCCGTAGCCGCTTACCTCCGCTCTGTTCCGCGGCCAAAGTCGCTGGGTCTCAGGTCTGCTAGGCCGTGTGGCTGCGGCATCTCCACGAGGGAGACACCGCCGAGGCCCGATGCTGGCTCCACCCCCACGCTGCTACGCGCGCGCGAAGGCAGAGCATTTAAAGGTCCAGCACCCGGAAGTGCTGGACAGCCCCCTGGATGACGTCAGACGCCGGCAGAGTACTTAAGCCGGTGTCTGACTCCTGAACATTGCCTTGCAAAGAGGTCTCTCCTTGGAGTGTCTAGTTGCCATCCTTGTTCCTGCTGATCCTGCTGTCCGTTCCTGCTGATCCTGCCTTCCGTCCCTGCGGTTCCTGCCTTGACCCTCGGATCCTCTTCCGTGTTCCTGCCCCGGCTCCAGCTCCAGCTGATCCTCCCTCTTGGTGAATTCCTGGTTCTTGACTCCGGTTTGCTTCTGATGTTCCTTGCCTGCCGCCTGCCTCGACCCTCGGATCCTCTTCTCGTCTCGTCTCGCTGTTGTCTCCTAAGTCCCAGCGGTCCAGATCCCTACGGGCTCCTCCTGGGGGGATCTAGGACTTCCAGGGTGAAACCTTCACTTCCTCCTCTCATCTGCTGTGATCTCCTAAGTCCCAGCAGTCCAGATCCCTACGGGCTCCTCCTGGGGGAATCTAGGACTTCCACGGTGAAGGCGTCTCCGGAGCTTCAGCTTGGTTCCGCCTCCCGGCCTGTCCACTATGGAACCCCCAGTTCCACTAGGCCGACCCAAGGGTCCACCTCAACTCATAACAGAAGGAATCCCAGGATAATATTAAAAGGTTAATATTGGTGCTGGAGTTGTGTAAAAACAAATGCAGCTTGTGGACCCCCTATTAGTCAGTTTTGACGCAGAAAAAGCGTTTGATAGGGTGGCGTGGGACTATCTCTTTGCTGCATTAGAGCAGTTTGGATTTAGGAGCCCTACAGTAGCTATGATTAGGCTTCTTTATAAAAATTTTAAGGCCTATATTTGCATTAACGGTACTACATCCCCCATCTTTAACCTGGGAAGAGGCAATAGGCAGGGGTGCCCGATGTCCCCATTATTATTTATTTCGATGGAACCTCTAATTCAAAAAATCAATGAAAACACTAATTTGCGGGATTCAGGTAGGGAGGAAGGAATTTAAAATGATGTTTATTCATGGATAACATGTTGATAGTTTTGACCAAAGCTTGGATTACTCTTCCCAAGGTTTTAATTGTATACATATTTTTGGTAGTTTTTCAGGTATACATATTTACGCATTTTTGGTAGTTTTTCAGGTTTAAAACTGAACTTGAATAAATCTGAGGCTATGGATCTTGCAAGCAAGCTGATAGATACTTGGCCGAATTTCCCTTTGACATGGGCTGTAGATACCATCAGATATTTGGGCATCAAAGTTCAAAAGGATACTCAGCGATGATATGCTTAAAACTTTAAACCTCTCATTCAGGAATTTAAACAAAAATTGGCTAGTTGGCAAAACTTTCCTCTTTTGTAAAAATGGTGCTAATTCCTACAATAATGTATAAGTAACAGATGGCCCCCTTCATAATCTCAAGGAACGATTTGAAGTTGTTACAGAAGTTAAGTGCTCAATTCTGGAAATCTCGCAAGGCTAGGATCAACTATTCTATTTTGATAACTCCTAGAGATGAGGGAGGCATGGGATTCTCGGATATATAATTTTATAATACATCATGTCTGTTGCTAACATTGAAGGAATGGTTGGGAGTGGCGGAAAAATACTCTGTTGTATTTTTGGAAAGGGACTTCATGAGTCCATTAAGTTTATCATATCTAATTCCTGCTAAAAATGAAGATCTGCCCTCCTATGTTTTAGAATCTTTAATGGCTAGCAATATGAGGAAATGCTGGCGTAGTATTAGGAATCATTTGGGACTTAGTTGGCAACTATCCCTTTGTTTAACATTGGTTGGCAACCTGACATTTGAACCAGGATTGACACACGTATGTTATAGGTTGCTTGGTTTACAGGGGATTTCAAGTATAAATCCATTTGTTAATCTGCAAATTGGTAAGGTGCAATCTTTCCAATACTGGGATAGATTTTAAAAGGTGTGCACATAGTCATGGATGTGCCAATTTTATAATATGGGTGCGCCGGCGGACACATTATAAAATCCATGGGCCGCGCACACATGCACGCAGATTTTATAATCCGCAGGGGGGGGGGGGGGGGCTAATTTTGTAAAAGTACACGAAGCGACGAGATTGGGCCTCTCCCAGTTTCCTCCCAGTCCACTCCAATTAAGGAGTGAACTGGGAGGAAACTTTCAACCCACCTAACTGACCTTCTTCCCTCTTCCTGGCCCCCTATCCCTATCCTATCTAGCCCCCAAATTTTTTATTTTACCTTTTGCTCCTCTTCAGGAACAGTAACAACTTGCAATCGCTGGCAGGCTGCCAGCACACGCTTCCCCGGCACAGTGGCAAATGGCCGCTGTACCGGCTGCCTCCAGCCGCACCCCTCCCAGCCTCCTGGACCATCCCTTTCTCTGGGCCCGGCACTTCTGCGCATAACAGGGGTTACGCGTGTGGCTGAGCCCCTTTGAAAATGTGTGCGGTGCACGCAAGGCCCAGCCACGCGCGTAAGCCCCATTTTTTATGCACATGGCCATTTAAAAATTTGGCCAACTGTGTTCAATGTCTATCATTTTCTGAGAGTGATTATTTTGTTCACCATCAAATTTGCAGCTATGTACGGCAGATGTTAAATATGGGTTGGGAGCAATAATAATGGGACACTTCAGCATCTGCTATCTTTGATGGCAAAAAGCCCAGTGTCTATTTCAATGATGTATAAATATTTACATAATACCCACAAATACAATATTTATTCCAGATTTACGGAAGTTTGATCACGCGAGTTAAAAACTACCATGTCAGATGATGAATCTCAACAGTGACATTTTAGCTCTAAGAGCAATGATGTCATGTGGGAAGTCCATTTTAGGATTTTACATAGGGCGATATTTTGACCAAACAGAGCTCACGCAGCAAAAGTAGCTTCTTCTGGCAACTGTTTGAAATGTTCACATTCAGCAGCATCCTTTGTATATTGTTTATGGGACTCTGGACCTTTTCAGTGTTTTGGAATTTGATCAAAGCTTTCTTGAATGCTATTAAAGTTCCAACCACAGTTTAGTCATCGGAATTTTGCTTATTGGATCATGTCCATAGAGGGTCAGACCTAACACCTTTCCATAAACTTTTGTTGATTAAAAGATGCTTGGTGGCGTTACATCTTCTATGGTGTAAATGGATGGAGCCAACCAACCTGACCCTGATTTCTTGGCAATCATCCTTTATGGATTTATATACATTAGAAAGGAAATCAGTAAGAGGAGGCTCTAAAAGAGCATAAAGTCAGATGCTGCAAATTTAGGCACCATTTGTGAAAACTTTCTCCTCTGATTTATGAGGGTGCACTTAATATCCCAACTTAGTGGAAGTGCCTCTTGACTTTACTGACTTTACTGAGGACTAGTGTGTCCTAATATATGTTAGTGGTATTCAAATGTTAATTTTGTATTGACAAATTGATGTTCTCAGTTATTCAAGTATATAAGTGGAAATACTGCATTAAATGAAAAGGGGTTTGGAGTGGGTTTAGGGTTGATGGATAAAAAAGAAAACTTATCAGTGTTATCACTGTTGAAATTGTACAAGCTTTAATAAAAATAATACAAAAAAAAAGTAAAATACTTATCTTGAGATGCTGTATTTAAATTTTTATTATGGCAAATAGAGAGCCTGACACGGCTCGTGTTTTGAGATTCTCCTTTCTCAGGGGCTATTGATATGGTGAAAAAATTCAGTAACATTTGGGGGTGTAATTGCATTGATCAGTCATTCATAAGTTTTTTAAAATATCCAATCCGATACAAAGTATGGCATACAACAAGGTAAAATGATAGCTAGATGAACCAATAGATAGCTATCTATATATTGGGATTATCTGTAGCTCCTTCCATAGCTAATTTACCAAATGTTATTGGTTAGACACTATCTTTGAAAGTGTTATAAATAGTGTTTTACAAAATGTTGGGTCCAAGTATAGGACGTCAAAGCTATCTGCCAGTATCTTATGTGTTGCAAGATAAGTTGGATTCCATGACCCAGACACGTTTTTTAAAAATAAGAACTGTTTTTGAATGTTCTTTCTTTATATACTTATGGCATTTAAATATATTTTCAGAAAAATTATTGAATTTTTGTTTTACCACATCAATAGCCCCTGAGGAAGCAGAATCATGAAACATGAGCCAAGTCAGGCCCTCTATTTGGTGTATTAAGAATTCAAATATAGTATCTCAAGATAAGTGTCTTTTGCATTTTACTTTTCAAAGCAATTTTAAATGCAAAAATAAGAAAATGATATAGAAAAGACACAGGAGACCGATGATTATAAAAGTTGGGAATTTATCATCTTAATGGTTACGAGAAGAAATCCATATTACTCTAACTGTATATAAGTGATTCATTTAAAGCCCGTTTACTTCGTATGAAGATCTCATAAATGATGATAGGCTTTTGAGTCCCAGAGTGTGTGGGTTTCTTTATTGGTGTTTGGAATGGTGTCACAAATTAGCTCAAATAAAAAGGTAGCTTTAATGAATGAATGGGTTCCTCCTTGTAGGCCAATTAATTTGTTTCACATGCAATAGAGTAAATTGCTGGCAAATTCCAGTAATAACGTTTAGTTTATTCCTGTTAGAAAAGCATGCAATGATGGAGAGCATGCATAGGAAGGAATGTTTCTTTCTCCTTTCTTGCTTTTTTTTTTTTTTTTAATAGGACATGCTGATTCCTTGTAGGTTTGGGAAAGTCCCTATTTCAGATCTGGGAAGATAAGGGGCTTAGTAACATAGGGCAAATGATTAATGTAATGCAAGATTGCCTTCTGTCTTTTCAACAGTTAAGGGATTTATGGAATATTTTGTCCAATCCATTTGTTTTGTTTATCTACAAGTTCGACACAATTGTTTAATATGCTGTGGGGATAATATTAAAGACATTAGAAGTAGTGAAGTAGAGGAATACGTTTTTGGTATTAATGCTAAAAACAATAGAATTTCCATATGGTATAATATGTTGAAAGAAATAAAAAAAAATATGGTTCATCTGCAGAAATTGACTGCATTATGGAGTGCGGATCAAGGTGGTGGATATTCACTAAGAGGTTGATTTTAAAAGTGTGCTCGTGCAAAAATGCCCATGTTAAGGGGCAGATTTTCTAACCTGCGTGTGTGGGATACATTTGTGCGTGCTACCTGGCGCGAACAAATGTACACCCGATTTTATAACATGCGTGCGCTGCCTTGCGCATGTTATAAAATCCAGGGTTGGTGCGCAAGGGAGTGCACACTTGTGCACCTTGCGCGCACCAAGCCCTAGGGGAGCCCCGATGGCTTTCCCTGTTCCCTCTGCTCCCCTACCTTCCCCTCCCTTCCTCACCTTCCCTTCCCTTCCCCTATCTAACCCAGCCCTACCTAAATCCCCCCCTACCTTTTTTTCTTTATTTACGTCTGCCTCTGGCAGGCGTAACTTATGCGCGTCGTCCAGCTGCCAGCGCACCATCCCCCAGTGCGGCCTCTGTGCTGGAGGCCTCGGACCCACCCCTTTTGTTTTGTACCAATTGAGACAATCTCAATAAACAAATTAAAAAAAAAAAAAGATAGTATCATTAATGTCACATAACCCCAATTACAGTGTCAACCATAATTTTAAACAGTGGTGGTAGTATTATCTTTTTGACTTCCAAAAACATTCCAAATGTAGATCAATACACTTGTTCAGATTCCAAATGTAACCTCTGCAAAGCCATCAAGTCATAATTGGAAGTTTCACGTGGACATGGCACACAGCCAATACTAATGCAAATAACACTAGAACTCTATTTAATATAGTAAAAAACCTCACCAGCGACAATACAAACAATCATCAGAACCTACAAGAGAATCAATGCAATGAAGTAGCTCAATTCTTTAAAGATAAAATTGAAAACTCAAGAACAAAAATCCCTAACACAACCAAACAAGAGATTAAGATGCCCAAAAGGGACATCAACATTTATTTATTTATTTATTTATTTAAGTTTTTTATATACCAACATTCAAGACGATAGTCCCATCATGCTGGTTCACAAGAAACAGGAGTGCAAATTATAATAAACTTAACAACGTGAACAATAGTGCAGAAAAAGCAGTTACATGTAACAAGGAAATATAGAACTTGGAGTAAGAAGGAAAATGAAGATCAGATAATTACATATAATAACATTGTAAGAGGTGGCTATTAATGATATAACATAATTAATGATTAACATATGGTCAGTCACACTGAAGTCAGAACAGGATAAAAAACTGAACCCTGCTCCTCACTCAATTGACAACATACCCATAATGGAATTAAAAAAACTAGCCAACACAGTAGTCCCAACATTAACTAAGATCATCAACCTTTCCCTAGATGAAGGATCAATGCCAGATATCCTGAAAGGAGCCATAATAAAGCCAATCATTAAGAAAAAGAACCTTGACCTCCTAAAGCTGAGCAACTATAGACCAGTCTCCAACTTACCTCTAATAGCCAAACTAATTGAAAAAACAGTTCAAAAACAACTATCAAACCACTTAGAAAGTAATAACATATTATATCCTGCACAACATGGTTTCCGCAAACACTACAGTACTGAGACATTATTACTAGCTTTATCAGACAATATCTTAAGAGGCTATGATACAAGAACACATTACATTCTGATTCTATTGGATCTCTCGGCAGCATTTGACACTGTAAATCACAAAATACTAATCAATAGACTAAAAGAAATAGGACTCAATAACAAAACAATAAACTGGTTTGAGTCATACTTAAGCAACAGATTTTTCCAAGTACAAATCAAAAACACACTACCATACAAAGTTAAACTACAAACAGGAATCCCACAGGGTTCAGCCCTGTCCGCAACACTCTAACATTTATCTCCTCCCAGTATGTCACCTACTCGCTGGACTTGGAACAATGCACTACATATACGTGGATGACATACAAGTACTGTTAGCCATTGTAAACACAATCGAAGAAACAATGAAACTGGCTAATATGTATCTTGAAATAATCAAACACCTCCTAAACCAAATGGAACTGGTAATAAACATTGATAAAACTGTATTCTTACACCTAGAACGAAAAAATATACACCCTACACAAACTACAATCGCAATAAAAAATAATCAAACCATAGAGTTAGCAATAAAAGTACGGAATCTAAGGGTAATAATTGACCCTGAGCTTAACATGAAACAACACATTTCACAGAAATTAAAAGAAGGTTATGCCAAACTAATGGTCCTTAGAAGACTGAAACCCCTGTTAACACTGTAATTTTCGCACAGTCCTACAGGCAATGATATTCGCAAGCACAGACTACTGTAACTCTCTGCTATTAGGGCTACCTCAAGTTACTATTAGACCACTCCAAATATTGCAAAATTCCGCTGCTAGAATTTTGACAGCAAAAAGAAAAGAGACCACATCACAGGTACACTTGCTGAACTACACTGGCTTCCAATTGAACAAAGAATACAATACAAAGCAATGTGTATAATTCATAAACTAATCCATGATGAAAAGGCAGACTGGTTTAACACAGCACTGCGCGTACATGTACCACACAGAAACCTTAGATCTGCCAATAAAGCTCTACTAACTATTCCTTCTGTTAAATCAGCACATCTCACTCAGGTAAGGGAGAGAGCACTGTCGCTGGCTAGACCTGTTCTATGGAACTCCATGCCTCTCGAAATAAGGCTGCAGAGAAATTTGAAACTATTTAAAACTAGTCTGAAGACGTGACGCTGTGAGGGAGAGCAGATGTAGCTCTCCTTCTCTGGCTCTCACCCTGCTTATCCAGCCCCATCCTTCCAATTCCAAACATCAAAGATAAAATATACTTTCAGATTAAGACTGAAGACAGCATCTGCTAACAATAGAGGGTAAAATGTCAACTCAAACAGCACGAAAAGATAAAGAAAAAGAGAAAGAAAAAGGGAGGCCTCCTGAGGCGCTGTCGGAAGAGGAGCTGGGAATGGCTGAATACCCTGTCCCCACCAACTGGGCGGATATCAAAGCTGCAGTGGTGGAAGCACTAGAACCGGAGTTTAAAAAACTTTCCCACCAACTTGGAGAACTTACTGCTTCTATTGCTGGGTATGAAACTTGTTTTGGAGACTTGGAACACAGAGTTTCAGATACCGAAGATGGCCTACACAGTGTACAGTCAGAGCTGGAATCCCTCAAGAAAGCGCTGGCAACCAACACTGATCGCATAGAGGACCTGGAGAATAGGTCCCGAAGATCTAATCTTAGATTTGTTGGACTGCCTGAATCCTTAGACGAGAGGGAATTGCCACAATGGCTGGAAGCCTGGCTGACTAAAGAGCTTAATTTGAATTTGGTGCGTGGGCCCCTGAGGGTGGAATGTGCGCATCGGTTAGGAGTTAAAAAACCGCAGCAAGAACGGCCCAGGGTGGTCATAGCAAAAATTTTAAATTATGCTCATAAAGAAGCGATTTTATGAGCAGCCAGAGGAGATAAGGAGCTGAGGTACGAGGGTCAGAAGATCTTAATCTTTCAAGATTTCTCGGCGGCATTATCGGCCCAGCGGCGATCCTTTGCACCACTGTGCTCCCAGCTACACAATTTAGGTCATCGAGCAATGATAATATACCCGGCAAGAGTCCGAGTAACCACCCCGAAAGGCCCTCGCTGGTTTTCTAAAGTAGGGGAGCTGCAAGAGTTTGTCAAGTCACTCACCGGTTCAGGGGGGGACTCCCGGAATGATCCGGACAACCAAAACTGAGGATTACCACATGGGCAAGATGGCCGATGGCGCCTCCAGAAAGTCCGGCGGAGGCAAATGACGGCACGAACTGCAATAGAGGCCTGCGTAAGAGTTTCCGTGGGCGAAATCAGACGTTGGACATTATAATTACTAATTAACTGAGGAATTAGAGCGACAGAACAGATTGCGGGCTTGGAGTAAACAGCCAGCTGCTCCATCAAACGCTTCGGGACCTCACAGGTAGGACTGCTCAAGCGGCTGGCGAGCGAATCCTCGATTTCTGAACTTTAATTCAATGCTGGGATCCCGTGGGCAAGACTGATGAGAGTGTGGGGGAGAAAGGACGGCGACAGACATACCCGTCCTTGGGGAAGGCGGGAAACAGCTGGATATGGAGCATTAAAATTATATGCAGTTCCTTGATGCTGGGGGACTGGCACGTTTTTGTCGCGGGACACGCTCTAAATTCAGACAGATCGGGGGGAGAGAATGGTGCCGCTGCACCCGGGATCGGAGGTGCACAGATCAACTTGACGGCGTTTGGATCTCTGAGGAGCCTGACCATGCTTTCGGAATTGTTGACACTTGTTGTTTTGTTTATGTGTGTTGTTTTTCATTATTCCCTGGTTTCCGATGATCTCTTATCTTGGATTCATCTGAGTTGGGTTGGTTCACCCTGGTTAGTTAATTTATAAGGAGTACTTTTTAGTAGGAAGGTTTGAGAGGCCCGGGGGATGCAAGAACTTAGTTCATATTCGGGGGTTAGATCCTGGAGGAATAAGCCATTTCCAACCTAAAAAGGAAGTTAGATTACTTGGAAAACAGAAGGGCTGTTTGGTTATGATAATCGCGACAGGCAGACTGCGGTGGAGTGTTCTTGATAAGGGAAACGCTCCCTCATTCTCTCGGGAGGAGTAATTATGGTCCACTGCAGTTTTGGCTGTGGAGTACTAAGCTAGCGGGGGGGGGGGGGGGGGGGGGAGGGGCTGGAGGGGGATGAGAGTTGGTAGCGTTCGTTAGTGATCTCAGATACGGGGGTGGGAAGACTATTGCTGGGAGATAAGGGGGGGGGAAGGGTATGGAGGTGGAGGGAGGGAAGAGATAGAAGGGGAGGCGGGGGGATCCAGGGAGGGAGGGGTAATAGAGAGGAAGTATTATTGTGTCTATGTGGGGGTGGGGGGACCTTGGGTGCTGATATGTTGATTGCTACACGAGTGGGATATGACAGGTGGTTCAAGGGAAGGTTCTTGCTGGGACGGCCTTCTCTTGTTTTCTGTGGCTCCATCTATGAAGTGGGAATCACACTTTTGGTTATAGATCATGGTTAATTCAAGACACAGATTAACTTCGTGGAATGTGTGTGGTATCCATTCTCCGATCAAGAGATACAAAATTTTGCAGGCTCTAAAACGTAAATCTACAGATTTGGCGTTTTTACAGGAAACCCATTTGTCCGACGCAGAACACATTAAATTACGTCAGGGATGGGTGGGAGAGGTACATTTTGCCTCTGGTAGTTCCAGATCGGCGGGGGTAGCGATATTAATTAGGAAAAATTTCCCTCTGAGGGTGTCCAATGAGATAAAAGATCCCGAGGGTAGATACCTGATCCTGGAGGCCGACATGCAGCATACTCCTATTGTATTATGCTGTATCTATGCTCCTAATTCTCAGCAAGCGGGGTTCTACCATAATTTACAGCAGGTGCTTCTTCCCTATTTAGGTAAGACCCTGGTGCTGGGGGGAGATTTCAACGCCTTAAAAGACCCGGTTTGGGATAGAATTGCTAATGGATCATCCGTTGGAAGGCCCAGTAAAGAGCTGCGGACTCTAGAGAATACTTTGCATTTAGTGGACTCATGGAGAACGCTTCACCCTTTTGAAAAATAATTTTCACACTTCGCTAGAGCGCATGCGACCCAATCTCGCATAGATTATTTCTTTGTAAGCGACTCCTATTTCTCACAAGTTTTAGAAACAGGTATTGGGGATGTCCTTATTTCGGACCATGCACCCATATGGATAGATCTAAAGGCTACTTTGGCTTCGCACCAGGAACGGCACTGGAGATATCCGTATTTTTTAGCGGAGGACTTGCCGTTTCAGACGTATGTTAGAGAGAGATGGGAGGAATATGCCACTCTAAATGCACAACATCTGGGGGACCCAGTTCTTTTCTGGAATACGGCAAAAGTAGTATTGAGGGGGAACATCATTTCATATGCAGCTTACTGGAGGAAATCCCTAGATAAAAGACTACTCCTTCTTACTGCGCAGTTGAGAGATGCTAAACGAGGTCTAGTGGCCCAACCATCAAGAGAGCGACGTACTGCGTACCTATCCTTGCAAACGGAGATCAATTCCCTCTTACATCAGAGGGCTGTTAAGAGTGTTCTCTATTATCGTTATAAACTATATCAATTCGGTAATAAATCAGGAAAAATGATGGCGAACTTAGTGCGCTCGTTGGGAGGCTCGAGACACGTCGCAGCGCTGCGTACTGATAGCGGGCGGATAGTAAATGAACCAAATGAAATTGTAAAAGCCTTTCAAGACTATTACACGGAGCTCTATAGTGCGGGGAGTTGGGACCAGGACAAGTGGGATACTTTCTCCGCTCGGGTAAAGATGCCGTCAATTACTGTGGCACAGCAGCGCTGGCTTAATGAGCCTATTCGGGTAGATGAGGTTAGTAAGGTCATTAGGACAGCCAAAAAATTGAAAACGCCTGGGCCGGACGGTTACAGTGCGGAATTTTACCAGTGTTTAGCTGAACCTTTGGCGGGCCTCCTTCCCTTGGTGTTCCATAGTTGGATCCAGCAAGGTTCCTTCCCCCCAATGGGTAATACATCCCATGTAACCTTAATTCCGAAACCAGGAAAGGATCCGCTAGAGCCCGCAGTGTATCGCCCCATTTCACTGTTGAATGTAGATCATAAATTCCTGGCCAAAATTCTGGCAGATCGTCTGGGAACCATTTTATCTAAACTAATACAGCCAGGCCAAGTGGGCTTTGTTCAAAGGCGTTATGCCTTACCGAACATTAGAAAGGTGATGGCAGCGATGACTCTCTGTACACGTACTAATATTCCCTTTTTAGTGGTTAGTCTAGATGCCGAAAAGGCATTTGACCGGGTTGAGTGGGGCTACTTGTTCCGGGTGCTAACTGAAATGGGGTTTCAGGGTTTCTTTTTGGAGGCGATCCAGCTACTCTACAATGCTCCCCAGGCCAGATTATTAATTAATGGAATATTGTCTTTCCCTGTTCCGGTACTGAGGGGAACACGTCAGGGTTGCCCGCTATCCCCCCTTTTGTTTACACTTACTTTAGAGCCGTTGCTCTTGGCAGTGCAGGAAACTCCGGCCATACGAGGCGTACAGTTCTACTCCAAAACAGAGAAGGAGCTTTTTAAATATGCCGCCTTCGCGGATGACATTTTGGTTTTTCTTACAACGCCGGCTCGCTCTTTAGGAGCTCTATTAGCGTTATTTAGAGACTTTGGAGAATTTTCCGGTCTGAACATCAATTGGGATAAATCAGAGGCCCTGGGATATCCTTCTGCCTTGAGGGAGAGATGGGAAGGAACCTTTCCGTTACGCTGGGCTAACACCAGGCTTAAGTATTTGGGGTTTTTTTTATCCACTGATTTGAGAGCTATATATTCTCTTAACATAACCCGCCTACTTACCTTAACAAGGGAAAAATTGAGTTTATGGAAGGAGCTTCCCCTATCATTGGGAGGCCGCATCAATCTATTTAAATTAGTCATATTGCCTAAATGGCTCTACGTGGTGCAAAATCTACCATTATTTATTAATAGGAAGGATCTGGGCACTTTAGACTCACTACTTCGGGTTTTTTTTTGGAAGGGTAAAAAGGCTCGTGTCCCTCTGCAATGGTTAAAAATGAAATGGGGTGCCGGTGGTATGGGAGTACCGGACATGCAAAGTTATGCGGTAGCGGCTAACTTGCGTTTAGTCAGGGATTGGAACTCGGGAGATTCGAATCTCGTTGGCTTAATAGCAGAGCACACGCTTGTACATCCCTTGGCAATACAATTTGTACTTATGTGCCCAAACAAAGACTTAACGGATGAAGTTAAGCGGGATCCTCTCATTGCACCTCTTCGACAATCCTGGTGCTATATGACAAAAAAACTAGGGCTCCCTGAGTATACTGCGTTTTTGATGCCTATAATGGGCAATCCGCATTTTCCTCCTGGGACCCAATGTAAAGTGTTTCGAGACTGGAAAGTAGCGGGTATAAGTATGTTGGGTCATGTGATTAATGATGTTGGGGTCCCGTTTTCCTTTGCAGAACTTCAGTCACTATATGGGCTCCCGGGTACTAACCTATTTGGCTATATGCAGATCTGTCACTATTTTAATTCCATCCCGGATCTGTACAAAGTTACTGCCCATCTCCAGGCCCTTGAGAGGTTTTTTCAGCTGGGCAAGACACAAGGTCCATCCCTATCAGGATACTATCATGCTCTAAGGATCGAGCCACGGAGGTATATAGCTGTGCGATGGAGAGATGGAATAAAGATGGGGTGTTTCAGGTACCTCTGGGGGTGTTTGCGGCTTCTATGAAAACTTTGACAAGAGTCACAAGTAACATGTACTATAGGGAAATGCAGTTTAAACTGTTGTATCGAGCCTATATAACCCCGCAAATTGCATTCCGTGCGCAATTAGTGCAGAATGCCTCCTGTCCCCGTTGTTCTTGGCCTAAAGGGACATTATCTCATGTTTTTTGGGAATGTACAGGGATCTGTATATATTGGGGGAAGATGGTAAAATACCTGAGTGAATTGATAGATGTGAAACTGCCTATGTCGCCATACATGATATTATTTGATTGTATCCCCCGTCCGTTGGTTAAACGACTGGAGTTCCGCTGGTTTCTGCGGAAAGCCTTTGCAGTGGGGAAAAATATTGTGTTGATTAATTGGAAGGAAACAACGACTCCCTCCTTCTGGTTGTGGTGGATACATCTCCATCGTCTGATGCAAATGGAGAACATGGCTTCCAAAGTGGACCCTCAACGACGTCGATGGTTTCTGCTGCTCTGGAATGGATATATACAGGCATTGCCACATCGAGCCAGAAGCCTGATTCTTAACTCTTGAGTGGATACTGGACGGGATGGTAACCCACTCGTGTAGACTATCAGTGTGTTAGCTTGACATGGACGTTAAGTACCTACCTGGGAGGGGTTGGGTAAGGGGGGGGGGGGGGGGAAATGTATAGAAACATTGGTTAACATGGTTTGGTTACGGGATTGGGGATATGGAAGAAACCGTATATCTCTAATCCCATCTGTACTATTATAATACTTCTATAATAATAAAAAATTGTTTATACAAAACTAGTCTGAAAACCTGGCTTTTTAAACAAGCTTTTTATAAAGACAAAGAGGTAGATTTTTTAAAAAAGCGCATTCGCATACTTTTGTTTGCGCACCAGGCGCAAACAAAAGTACACTGGATTTTATAAGATACGTGCGTAGCCGCGCATATCTTCTAAAATCCTGGATCGGCGCGCGCAAGGCTGCCGATTTTGGGCAGCCGGCGCGCCGAGCCGCGCAGCCTGTCACCGTTTCCTCCGAGGCCGCTCCGAAATTGGAGCGGCCTCGGAGGGAACTTTCTTTCGCCCTCCCCTCACCTTCCCCTCCCTAACCCACCCCCCTGGCCCTATCTAAACCCCCCCCACCTTTATCCACGGATTTACGCCTCCCGGAGGGAGACGTAAATCCATGCGCGCCAGCGGGCTGCTGGCGCGCCGAGACTTGACCCGGGGGCGGTTCCGGAGGGCGCGGCCACGCCCCCGAAACGCCCCGGGCCGAAACCACACCCCCGGTACCGCCCCCGAAATGCCGCGTCATCCGGTCCCGCCCCCCGACATGCCCCCGACACGCCCCCTTCGAAAAATCCCGGGACCTACGCACGTCCCAGGGCTCTGCGCGCGCTGGCGGCCTATGGAAAATAGGCACGCAAGGCCCTGCTCGCGTAAATCCGGGCGGATTTACGCGAGCAGGGCTTTTAAAATCCGCCCCAAAGAGAAGGAGGAAAACAGTTGAAAGATGATGTACCAAGTAATCAGTTTTTTCCTCTAATATCTCCAATTGCATATTAACGCTAGATTTGAACCGCTTGACAGTTTTTCAACCAACATATAAGCCTTAATTAACACATAGTCTTTTCTTATTAAAATGTTACCGTACTATGTTGGCACATGAATAATTTGTAATCTATACCAATTATAGGTTTTTTGTTTTTTTTTCTTATTGTGCCTTTCTGTAAACCGTTGTGATGGTGAATTAATGACGGTATAGAAGAGTTTTAAAATAAAAATAAAAATAAATAAATAATGCTTCATGCTTTTAGGATGTACTTCTGCAATTCCATCTCTCTAGCTGTCATGTTTAGAACACATAAAATATATTGACTGGTTCAAACAACAGAATGTACATTTTTACACTGTATCCAATATGAACCGGTGTCTATGAGATAATTGGTGACTCTCTTATTAACATGCCAGCTCCCAGAAATTTAGAAGAATTTAAGAGAATCATATAAAGAATTTCTAATATAATGACTAAACAGTTTTACCTGGTGCAGAATGAATGTTACTGATTGCCATGTATGCTCTGAAAGTATCAGAACAAACATGGAGGAGTTTTATTTTACATTAGTTAAAACTTCTAAAACAGATATTTAAAAAAAAAAAAAGCTATAAATGGATACAAAGCATGGAAATCAGTATTTATAGCTAGGACAATAATCTTTTGCTTATGGCCTCCCCCTCCATTCATGCCATCTCTGGTTCTTTCCTCAAAGTCTTCCCTTCTCTGGCACTACCATTGTTTCTCCCCATGGCTGCCTTGCCTTCTCTTCCTCTCCCATGCACCACTGGGAAGGGGAGAAGCATGCATGCATAGAAGATTTAGGAGATCTGAGCTGTCTGCTCACTGATGTCACTGTTTTTGCTACTATTTAACTCCATGGGGCTGAAGGGGAGCCGCAAGCTCTAGAGCTCATGCAATTCTCACTGGAATCAGTACCTACCTCAGAGCAGGCAGGAACTGTAACGTGTGGGGGAATGCTGATTTCTGACACTTTACAATCAACACTGAATGTCACTGGGACACTCAGTGGGTTCTCCACCTTCACAGTGGCAGAGGCAGTCTGTCGTACTGATGTCATCATTTCAATAGTACTAATGATGCCAGGAGGAGTGGCCTTGAATGTGACAAAATAAAACATATATTCCTGGGTTGTTTCATTACGGAAAGTCACCTGAAATTAGAGAAACCAACAAAAGGTGATTAAATTCTGGATCAAATTGAGTTGCATATCCATGATCTTTCTAATTACTTAAGTTTATAAATTGCAATCAGTTTGGTTGAAAAATTTTCTATGAACTACCCAAGTTTGGGCAGTTATTTATTTATGATTAACAAGAAGAAAGCAAAATTGCCTATGAAAGCTGAGGCAGAAGAAAGGGATTAGATCAATAACTATCAATTAGAATCTCAATTTAGAGCCCACAACAGGTGTGTTTACTTTTATGATATTTATAGTAGTTCTTGTGAAAGACAGTAGATTAACAAACTTGGTAATTAAAAACTTGTAATTGTAGCAGAACTGGTATAGCATGTGAAGCAGCAGCAAAGCATCTACATTATTACCCTGCAAATGTGTCTTTATCTCTTCTAGGAGATACCATTTCTAAGAGAATGGAGAAGTCGGTCTCTAAGGAAGAGATAGAGCAGTCTCTCCTTTTGTATTTCTCTGGTGTTAAATACATAGCTGGCATTAAACTTTTTTGTAAGGAACGGTGTGAGTGTGAGCTCTTCTTGCTATGGCACAGTTCATGCCACCTCGTGGTGCTTTGGTACAGGCCAGGCTAAGACTTCACCTGAAACAGCTGCCTCCCTGCAGGTTGGGCCCTTGGGTTCTGGCAGCCGGTAGGACTAGCAGCTTCAGAGAGCTAGACAGAGTCCACAGACAGCCCAAGAGTTGGAGCTGACAGCAGACAAGGCACAGTCCAAGTTCAAGGCTAGGGTCAGATCCAGGCGGCAAGCAAAGGGTATGTCAAAGTCCAAGGCTCTGGTTTCTTTACAGATTGAAACTTGGAGAACTGGAAGAACTAGCCAAGACAGACAATACACAGGGGAACAGAGAGGACAAGACCAAGAGACAAGGCATGGCAGACTCTGAAGATAAGGGTAAGGTGGACAGACAAAGTGAGGAGACAAAGACAAGGCAAGGCTGAAGACAAACTGAATGAGGAAAGGCTGGAAGCATACTGGATGAGGAAAGGCTGGAAGCATGCTGGATGAGGTGAGGCTGGAAGCATGCTGGGCAACACAAGGCTAGCAGGCAAGGCTAGAGAGATAAGGCAGGCAGGCAAGGCTGGAACTGGAATGCTGGGTCAGGCAGGCAAGAACAGGAATACACACGATGCATCAACTAACACTAAAAGGCTGTAGTCGACTCATTGCTGAGACAAAGAAGCACAAACTGCAATGCCCTTATATAGGGCTGGAGGACTGATTACGTTAGGTGGCGCCACTAGCATCTTCCTGCTGTGGGGCCTTTAAGAGATGGGAGGTGTGGCGTGCACTCACCTAGAGAGATGCTGGAGAGACATGGTCTTATGGTGTTCTACTATGGAGAGGAGTGGTGAACTCAGTGGCATTTGGAGGGGTGAGCACGCCAGCTTGCAGGGTTGTCCTGTGAGCTGGCAAACATAACAGGACCCCCTTCTAAGCTCCCTCCCTAGAGCTCTGGTCTTCGGCTTCTGGAGAGAAGTCGATGGTACATCTTTACCATATGGGGACTTGGGAGGCTTGGTATGATTTCCAGGGATTCTTTGGTGCTTGGGCCGACCCGAAAAAGCATCCGCTGGCTGATTCTCTTCTGCAGGCAAGGACCCTTCAGAGAGAGAAGAGTGTGACTTATGAGTTCCAAGATCATCATGTTGAATGAGGTCAGCCCTTGCCTTCTTGGCAGTGGCCACTACCTCCACAATAAAGGACTTCAAGAATTTTGAATAGCCAGTAGATTTGCAGGGCACCAAGGCTCTAGGTTGTAGCTCATAGCATAGATCAGTAAGCGATGTGTACCAGAGCGGCAGGTTTGAAAGATCAGGCAAGGTAATCTGGAGCGGGGTAGCTGGAGGCAGGGACTAGATGGCACAATGCTCCTGGCAAGAAGGACCCCAATGGTTGATCTATAACATAGTCCAATCAATTGACAGTTGGTGGAGTCTGAGCCAAAGTAATCACATAACAACAGGGTTGGTTGCCTCAGGCAGTACTTAGAACTTGAAATTTTCTTGATGTGAACCAATCTGCATGGCAATAGGCAAAATGGCTGGGGTCACTCGACCAGGCAGGGGTTCCCCATAGAAGAAATGATGCAGGGAATGGTCAAGATGGTAGTAGGGCAGCTGTACTGGCATAGTGGTAATTCCTGAATAAAGTTGCCCCCTTGCTCCAGAGTCAAGTAGGGCTTCAATCTTAACGGTGTATTCCCCGAAGAAAAGAGACACTGGTTTTACCATCTTCCAGACTAAGCTTCCTTTCAAAGGATTCTCTGGTTTCTTGGGGCACCGGTTAGCAAAATGCCCTTGTGCTACACAGTAAAGGCAGAGGTTATGCAGTATTCTTCTCGGTTTTTCTTCATCTGAGAGCTGAGTCCTGCCCAATTGCATATGTTCTTCTGGGGTCTGAGGTAGGATCCAGGGGGTGCAGAAGCTTAAGAGCCACATTGGTGGGTCAATGAAATGCCTTCTTCTCTCGAGCTTGTTCTTGAAATCTTAAATCAGCTCAGATGGCCAAGGCAATGAGTGCTTCCAGAGATGGCATAAGATCCCAAGCCACCAGTTCATCTTTTATTTCTCCAGATAATACCTGCCAGAAGATGGCAGTTTGGCTGTCTTCATCCCAACCAAGCTCAGAGGCCAAAGTATGAAATTCCACTGCATACTCACCCATGGTGCGAGCACCTTGACTGATATGAAGTAGTTCCATGGCTGCGGATGAAACACATACAGGCTTTCAAAGAACAGGCGGAACTTATGTACGAAATTAATAAAACTTCTAAGAAGTGGATCATCTCGTTCCCATAAGGGAGAAGCCTAGGCTCCTAGGCAAGAGCAGGACCATCCAACAGGAGAGTATATACATTATCTTGACACACTCTGAAAAAAACCGAGCTGCCTGTAACTTGAAATGCATTTTACAGACATTGAGGAACCCTCTGCATCTCTTGGGGTTGCCACTATACCTAAGAGGTGGGGAAAGCTGTATCATGGATTCACTAGCCTGAATGGGCACGAATGCCGGGTTTACCAGGGCTGGTACTAGAAGTGGACCTGAAAGTTTAGCCTGACAGTGTCCATTGCTGTGTCAGAACCTGAAGTAAGTGGTCAGGTGATCAAGTTGATCTTGAGTAAACCCATGCAGGAGATCATTCAAGGAATTCAACTTTGCATTTTACTCCTGGACTTGGGCAGCCAATCCGGCAATGGCCTGTCACGGAAATGCATTCACTGAGCTCATGCCCTCAGCAATCTGTAAGGAAAGGTGTGAATGTGAGCCCTTCTTGCTATCTTAAAAGTTATACCTATCCAGCTAACTTTAAAGATAGCCGGGTATATTCAGCGGCACTGCCACACCGCTGAATATCCTGGTTAAGTTAGCCAGATAGGAATATCTGGTTAACAAAATTAGCCACTCAGTGGCTGAATATCGGCCCCTTTAAAAACAAAGATTTTGATTTTAGTGTTGCTTTTCAAGCAGTAAATACTGTAAAATGTTATCGCTAAGCCCGGAAGAGATCCGGTGCTTTGCGGATCATACAGACCTTAATTGCGCATTAACATAGACCTTAAGATTTTAGCTAAGATCCTTGCTGCCCGGCTCAATATCCATATAGTTAAGCTTGTCCATCACGACCAAGTAGGATTCATCCCTGGTAGAATGTCCGGTGACAAAGTCCGCAAGTTTGTCAACATAATGTGGAAAGTACATGCAGAACAGAGTCCTAGCTTATTTCTATTTATAGATGCAGAGAAGGCCTTTGACCTTGTACACTGGCCTTTCCTTTTTAGGGTTTTGGAGGACATGGGTTTTGGAACGGGATTTAGAAAGTGAATAGACAAGTTGTATGACAAACCCCTGGCCTGTGTGAGAGTGAATGGTGGCTATTCTGGCAACTTCGTTGTGGGTCAAGGAACTAGGCAAGGCTGCCCTTTGTTGCCTTTGCTCTTTGCCTTATTTCTTGAACCACTTGATACTATGATTAGAGACAATACCCATATCCCAGGAATATCGGTGGGGGTGAACTCCCTTAAGTTGTCTTTATTTGCTGATGATATCATCTTTACAGTGAGCGACCCCCATCGGTCGCTGTGTGCTATTGAAGTGGAGCTGGATAGATTTAGTCGTATATCCGGGTTTAAGGTTAACTGGGAAAAGTCAGAGATATTAAACATATCATGTAACTCTAGGTTAGTGCCCTCTTTGAAGCCTCAATATCCATTTTGTTGGGTTAAGCATAAGCTAAAGTACTTGGGAATTTATTTGGGGCATCATCTCACCTCCTTGTATGATCTTAATTACACACCCCTGATGGGTAACATATGGCGAGATTTGGAAAGGTGGGAGTTCCTGACTCTTTCGTGGCTGGGCAGGTTTGCACTAATTAAAATGAATGTCCTCCCGTGCCTCCTCTACCTCTTTCAAACACTGCCTATCCCCATACCCCATCTATTGTTGAAGAGATGGCAGCGTAGAATCTTCAGTTTTATTTGGAACAGACGGCCTCCAAGGTTGAAGCGGTCAATACAATATGCCCCTAAACTCGAGGGTGGGTTGGGAGTACCCAACACAGAGTCATACTATCTGGCTGCGCAACTTAGATAAGTTGTTGATTGGCAGGCTGCACCAATGCCATTGGCTGCTTTGTTATGGCAACCTAGCAGAACGTGGAGGAGTAACACACACATTCTGCCTTCCACCCGCAATTCCCCGTAATTTATGGAAGAAAGTGCGACTTAAATTGATTGGACCCAGAGAATACTCCCCCCTTACACATCTATTTCATAATACTTTCTTTGTCCCCTGTCTCCAGCCACAAGCATTTAAAACTAGGATGGCACATGGGGTTTATCTGATCAAGCATGTTTGGGAAGAGGGTCGGTTAGTACCCTTTGAACAATTATGCGCCCGTCATGGGCTGCCAAAATCTGAATTTCTTGCATTCCAACAAATAGCCTATTTCTTGCATTCAATCAAAATTGCAACCTCTCTCAGAACTAGTATCTCCCCTGTTCTACAGGGGACTATATTAGAAACCTCATCTCTAAATTATATGGTATCCTAACCACAACTCCCAAGGAAAAGATGTCACATATCTTGGCATGGGAACACATTTTTGGAAGGTCCTATGCGTACGAAACATGGGACACTGTTCAGCACACTTTACGTAGGATATCTATATCTACACTTATTAAGGAGAACTGCCTTAAGCTATTATATCGCTAGTACTACACACCAGATAAATTGCATGTAATGTATCCTACTATAAGTGGTTTATGTTGGAGGCGTTGTGGCAACCAGGGCTCCCTTTATCATATCTGGTGGGAATGCCCTGTTATCTCAGCATTCTGGATGGAATTGGGAACTTTCTTATCCCAACTGCTGCGGACCACCCTCGTACTCTAGGCTGAGCAGGCACTGCTGTACTTTCCAATCCCCATACTAGACAATACGCAAAAAAGTCTGGTGCAGGAGGTCTGCGTAGCAGCTCAATTGAAATAGGGAGGCAAAAACAGGCACCTGCTATGGGAAAAGTTTTATTTCGCCTGGATAGAGTATGTACAATGCACAAATTGACAGCTGTTAAAAGACACATCTTATCGAAATTTCATGCTATATGGAACCCCTATTTACTTAAGAGACATAATTTGTCATAAAGGGCTTGGAGACACTCAACCAGAGGTCTCCCAGGCCGGGCCCTAAGGTATAATTTGTACATCTACTGTTGTGTTCTGGTTTGCTAGACCAATGCATAAAGTATCATGGAAGACTCAATTATGTATGATTTTGTTAACTTTGTTTTCTATTATACGCTGACACTGAGAGCAAGGGGGTTTATTCTGTATTAATCGTTACGATTTGTACCATTTATGTATATGGCTTTATC
This sequence comes from Rhinatrema bivittatum, assembly GCF_901001135.1. Lineage (NCBI taxonomy): Eukaryota > Metazoa > Chordata > Amphibia > Gymnophiona > Rhinatrematidae > Rhinatrema > Rhinatrema bivittatum. Next base: position 136,681,702 of record NC_042621.1, read on the forward strand.
CTTATCTGTTCTTTGGAAGTCAATAAAAAGAAAATTATAAAAATAAAAATACTGTAAAATGGCTTGATTAGAAACTTATTAACTAATAAACATTGCAGCCTTGGAATCAAATATCTCCAGACACACTGCTGGCCATGTATTTGTATAGGAATACCTGTATTTCCCAGGTAGTTGTCAGCTTCACCTTCTCTCTCTCTCTCCACAGTTGAAGCACCTGGCTATCATAGACAGTACATGCAGTTTACCAGGAGCTAAATCCAGAAGCTCGTTTTCTATTTAAAAAAAATCCTGCAAAATTCTAGGATGATCCCCTTTGTTAGAATAATCAAGGCTTTCTTTCATGTTAAAGCTTTTGATGTATGTTAAACAAAATCTTTTCTCTGGAAGTTTTACAACCATCTTAAGCTTCTCAAGTAAGGATTTGAGAATTTCACTGACAGAGGATGGCACACTCAATGTCAATTGTAGGGTTGGGTTCTGTAGGCTTCTGCTACTCAAATTCCTATAAAGGGAGGGGTATGTTGTGAGTTATCTTCAAAAGACCCATACCACTCTTATTAGACAAAACCAACTGGCTGTTGGAATGGCACAGCAGTGTCTTCTTTAATCTCCTCACTGCTACATCTGGTGGAGGGGTAACTGTTGGCAGAAACCTTTCAGCCTAAGTTGCTTTATGTGAGTGCTGCCATGCCAGGAACACTGCATTTCAAGATCCAGCTCAAGTGCAGAATCATTAATCTCTTAAACGTGTACACTCCGAGTGCAGGGCCCAGTAGACAGCAGTTCTACAGCTGGATGTCAACCTATTTTGACAGCTTGGATGTCGATGAGGGCATGGTGCTTGGGGATGATTTTAATTACAACCTTGAAGCCCTGGACAGAAACAACCAGGAGTACATCTGCCCTCGTCGGCTGTCCTGAGAAGTTGGTTGATGTCTGGGGGAAACCCCACCGAGACACCTGACATCTTCGGGGTAAGGGTGAGAGAAGGCGTGATGTCCCAATCCCAAATCAACCGGCTCTATATTTCAAGCCACTTAATGTCACGAGTCTAGTCCAGTGCCATCAGGTTGGTACCATTCACAGACCACAATTGGATGGTGGTGCATGCCTGCTTTCGAACAGAACACTACATCACAGTGTCTACTGGCTTGGTAGATATTTTCACCAGCCAATGGGTACTGAATTTTGTGCTGTGCTCACCATCTCCCCCCAAATTTCATTCTTCATTGCAACATTTAATCATTTATCTCTGTGCATTGTTTTTCATTTTTTATTTATAGGCATGTTATACTGATTTTCTTTCAATCTTAGTTCAGATTGGGTTTTTTCTCTTGGTTCCCCTTGACAGGAACCAAGTTCTATGTACTGATCTAGTGTCCCCACCAGAAACTGATGTAAAATAGATCTGGTTTCCCTATTATAGTCTCTAAGAAAAGTAATACCACAAGTCTCTGCATGTAGTGGAGTAAAGCCAGGATTGGATCTAACAATCCTGAAAATCTAGAGCCAACTGGCAACCCTATTGCCTGCAATGCTTTATGATATAGCAAATGTTGCTTACCTGTAACAGGTGTTCTCACAGGACAGCAGGATGTTAGTCCTCACATATGGGGTGACATCATAGGATGGAGCCCAATCACGGAACACTTTTGTCAAAGTTTCTAGAACTTTGACTGGCCCCTACTGGGCATTCCCAGAATGGCACCAACCCTGCAGCAAGCAGGGGTCCCCCTTCAGTCTTGTTTAAAAAGCTACAGGAAGTGCCAAAAAATAAAATAAGAAACGTAACGAACCCAACACCGCGGGGCGGTGGGCGGGTTTCGTGAGGACTAACATCCTGCTGTCCTGTGAGAACACCTGTTACAGGTAAGCAACATTTGCTTTCTCACAGGACAAGCAGGATGGTAGTCCTCACATATGGGTGAGTACCGAGCTGAGGATGTCCGAGTATGCACCAAATGTACCCAGGTGTGCAAGGCACTAGGACTGGGGTGAAATTTGGCCAAGGGCATTCTGAACCCTACCAGGCAAGCGGAAGGGTGTTGGTACGTCAAGTTGTGAATAGGTTATGCAGGACAGATTGGCTGAAGATGGAATCCTGTCTTCCGGCCTTGTCCAAGCAATAGTGGGCTGTAAAGGTATGGAGAGAACTCCAGGTGGCAGCCCTGCAAATGTCAGGAAGCGGCACCGATCATAGGTGTGCTACTGAAGTCACCATGGCCCTCACAGAGTGTGCTTTAACATGGTCTTGAAGTGGAATGCCTGCTTGCTGATAGCAAAAGGATATGCAGTCCGCTAACCAGGAGGAGAGAGTCTGCTTACCCACAGGCTGCCCCAATTTGATGGAATGGAAAGAGACAAAAAATTGAGTGCTTTTCCTGTGGGCAGCTGTACGGTCTAAGTAGAACGCTAGAGCACGTTTACAGTCAAGGGTATGCAGAGCCTGCTCTCCTGGACTGGAATGGGGCCTGAGAAAAAAGGTAGGTAGTATAATGGATTGATTGAGATGAAACTCTGATACTACCTTAGGCAAGAACATAAGGTGAGTGCGGAGTACTGCCCGGTCCTGCAGAAGTTTAGTGTAAGGCAGATAGGTAATTAGGGCCTGTAACTCACTAACTCTGCGAACCGAAGTGATTGCCATAAGGAAAATCACTTTCCATGTGAGATAGCGAAGTTCACAGGATTGGAGAGGCTCGAATAGTGGTTTCATGAGCTGACCCAAAACCAGGTTGAGGTCCCAAGAAGGGGCCAGAGGACACAGTGGAGGCTTGAGGTGAAGCAAGCCCTTCAGAAAACGTGTTACAAGGGGTTGTACTGATATGGGAACATCCCCGACACCTTTATGGAAGGCGGCCACCGCACTAACATGCATTCTGATGGAGGAAGTTTTTAGACCTGACTCCGGCAAGTGCCGGAGATAGTCCAGAAACTTCGTGATTGAACAGGTAAAGGGATCAAGGGATTGAGAAGAGCACCATGACAGAAACCTGTTCCATTTGTAAGAATAAGATTTTCTCGTGGAAGGCTTCCGTGAAGCAATCAGGACACGGGAAACTGATTCAGAAAGGTTAAGTGGCTGAAGGATTAACCTTTCAACATCCATGCTGTCAGGGACAAGGCTTGAAGATTGGGGTGGTGCAGGCACCCGTCGTTTTGCGTAATCAGAAGCGGGTCCTTTCCCAAGGGAATGTGCCTGCGAATGGAGAGATCCTGAAGTATTGGAAAACACACTTGGCGTGGCCAGTGAGGTGCTATCAGGATCATGGTTCCCTTGTCCTGACATAACTTCACGAGAGTCTTTGAGAGAAGTGGAAGTGGAGGGATTGCATATAAGAGACCGGATGTCCATGAGAGGGAGAACGCATCTCGTGGCTCATAGTGTTGGCTGCGTGTGAGAGCAGAAGTTCTCTACTTTGCGGTTTTGAGGTGACGCAAAGAGGTCTATTTGAGGGTAACCCCATTGTTGGAAGATCGAGTTCACTATTGAGGGGTTGAGAGACCACTTGTGTGGTTGAAAGGCGCGACTTAGCAAGTCTGCCAACACATTGTCAACTCCCGGCAAGTAGGTGGCCCTGAGGTTCATCGAGTGGGAGAGGGCCTCCGCCCATATCTGTACAGCTTCCTGACACAGTAGGTAGGAGCCCGTCCCTCCCTGTTTGTTGATGTACCACATGGCCACCTGGTTGTCCGTCTGAATCAGGATGACTTGGCTGGAGAGGCGATCCTGAAATACTCTGAGAGCATATCTGATTGCTTGAAGCTCCAGGAAATTGATATGGTGTTTGGCTTCCTCTGGAGACCAAGTTCCTTGTGTCTGCAGATTGGCCACATGGGCTCCCCAGCCGAGGTTGGAAGAATCAGTGGTGAGAGTTATTTGAGGGTCTGGAGCCTGGAAGGCAAGCCTTGGAGGAGATTGATCTGATTTTTCCACCAGGCGAGAGACTGATGGAATGAGTTGGTGACGTGGACAATGGTCGACAGGGGCTGAATGCATTGAGTCCATTGTGACCTTAAGAGTCCACTGCATGACTCTCATGGCTAGGCGGGCCATTGGGGTGACCTGAACTGAGGATGCCATGTTTCCCAGTAGGATGAGAAAGCTGTTACGGTCCCGGGCCGTGCCCCAGTCCCTCCACCTACCTCGGGGGCGGCCCGGGCCGTTCCGGGACGTCTTTGGGCCTGCAGGCCCTCCAGTGCATCTCTCTCCTCGGGAGAGATGCTGACGGCTCGGCGCAGCTGGCCCCGCCCCCTGATGCGCGTGCGCAGGGAGGAGCTCTCCTTAAAGGGGCCAGCGCGGGAAAATCCTGTCTGCAGCTATGGATGACGTCAGACGCCTTCAGGGTATAAGTACCCTGCATCTAGTTCACTCCAGTGCCTTGTAACAAGGTTCCTGGAGTTGGTGTGTTCTTGCTGCGTTCTTGGTTTGGTCTTCATCCCGCTTCTGCCTTCCCTTCACTGTTGATTCTTCTGGACTTCGACCCGTGGACTGGCTTTTGGATCACTCTCTGGCTCTGACCCGTGGACTGGCTTTTGGATCGCTCTCTGGCTCTGACCCCTGGATTGGCTTTGGATCGCTCTCTGGCTCCGACCCCTGGACTGGCTGCGGACCAATCTCCGGCTTCGACCCGTGGACTGGCTTTGGATCGCTCTCCGGCTACCGACCCCTGGACTGGCTGCGGACCGTTCTTGGACTCCGACTTCTGGACCGACTTCTGGATTACCTACGACCTGCTGGAGGCGCCAGCCGTCCGGAACCACGACCTGCAGGAGGCGCCTGCATCCGGACCACCTTCTCTGTCAGGAAGTCGCCTAAGTCCCAGCGGCTGTGTCCCTATGGGCTCCTCCTGGGGGGACTTCGGCTTCCAGGGTGAATCTCCTAAAGTCCCAGCGGCTGGACTCCTAAGGGCTCCTCCCGGAGGAGTGCCGGTCTCCAGGGCAAAGAGTCTTCTACCACTCAGGTCCAACACCGTCCATCCGTCCAGTGGGGATCTAGTCCTTGGTCGCAAAGGATTTCCGTAGACTAGTGTGTCAGCCAGCACCGAGCTTCCGAACCGCCTCCTGGTTGGGACATTCGCTGTGGACCTCTACAGCACTCCATCTTCTGTTCCAACCAGCCCAAGGGTCCACGAACATAACAAAAGTGGCGTGCAGTTGTGTAGCACTGAGACTGCAGCTGGTGTGCGAGAGAAACGAGAGTGAGAGCTCGTTGTCGAGGTAGAAAAGCTTTTGCCTGCAAGGTGTCCAAGTCTGCCCCTATGAATGATAAGGTTTGAGATGGGACTAAGTAGGATTTGTCATAGTTGACGAGAAATCCTAGTGAAATCAGAGTGTGTAAGGTAAGATGTAGGGCCGACAGAGCAGTTTGCTGAGTGGGAGCCCTGATCAACTAATCGTCTAGATAGGGATAGACATGAACACCTTGAGTCCTGAGGAAGGCTGCAACTACTACGAGACATTTTGTGAAGACTCGTGGTGCAGACGTGAGGCCGAATAGAAGCACTCGGTACTGATAGTGCTTGGTGCCTACCAGAAATCTCAGGTATTTGCGATGAGATGGAGTTATCACAATATGAGTGTATGCGTCCTGGAGATCTAGAGAGCAAAGCCAGTCTCCTCTTTGTAGAAGAGGAACCCAAGGTTACCATTTTGAACTTTTCTCGATGGAGGTACTTGTTGAGGGCACGTAGATCCAGAATTAGATGAACACCTCCCGATTTTTTGGGGATTAGGAAGCACCGGGAATAGAACCCTAGGCCGTGCTGAGAGTAGGGTACTGGTTCTATTGCCTTGGACTGGAGAAGGAGGGAGACCTCATGTTCCAGAAGGATGGCGTGATCGGATGTTCTCCATGTATGTAGAGGTGGGGAGTCCGGTGGGATGGAGAGAAAGTTGAGATGATAACCTTGAGCGATTATTGCTAGGACCCACTGGTCTGAGGTGATTGAGTGCCACCTGTTGTTGAAATGGCACAATTGACCTCCCACTGGTATGTGAGGCAGCGGAAGCTGGCTGCTGTTCTCTATGCAGGCGTCAAAAACCGGAAGCAGGGCCCGGCTGAGGAGCTGCTTGCGGCTTTTGTTTTCGTATCTGATGAGACTGGGTTTTTTTAAATGGTCTCTTAGACTGAGTTCTAGCCGGTTGCGGGTAGGATTTCTTTGGACGGAAGAAGGACTTCTTAGTGTCTTTTCGGAAAGGCTGTTTTGAAGAGTACTCAGAAGTCATCAGAGAGAGCTGTCTCAGGGTGTCATGATGGTCCTTGAGTTCCGCCACCATTCGTTTCATCTGTTCGCCGAACAGATTATCTCCTACACAGGGCAGGTCAGTTAATCTGTCCTGCACTTCATTGCAAAGGTCCGAAGACTTGAGCCAGGCCCATCTTCTTGCTGAGATAGCAGCTGCAGATACCCTGGTAGCAGTGTCAAAGATATCATAAGATGATCTCATCTCATGCTTGCCCACCTCAAAACCCTTGTTTACTAGGGTTTGGAGCTGATCTTGAAATTGCTGAGGCAGGGAGTCTGTCAAGTCTTGTATCTGCTTAAATAAGACCCTGTTGTATTGGGTCATATAGAGCTGATAAGAGGCGATTCGGGAGATGAGCATTGAGCCCTGGAAGACCCGGCGACCAATAGCATCTAGAAATTTTTGCTCCTTGCCTGGGGGAAAGGAAGTGTGAGGTTTTGATCTCTTTGCCCTCTTTTGGGCAGATTCTACAATAACAGATTGGTGATCCAATTGAGGTTTTTGAAAACCTGGGGCTGAATGTACCAAATAAGTGGTGTCAGCCTTCCTGTTGACTGGAGCAACAGAGCCAGGGTGTTCCCAGTTCTTTTTGAGGAGGTCCAGAAGAACTTGGTGAATAGGGATGGAGGTTATTTCCTTGGGAGCATCCAGGAATTGCAACTGCTCCATCATTTGATGCCTGTCATCTTGTTCGGTCTGTAACTGGAAGGGAACCAATTCAGACATCTCCTTCACAAAATTTATGAAGGAAAGGTCCTCTGGAGGAGAACACTTTCTGCTTTCAGTAGGAGAAGGTGGTGAAGGCACCGGTTAGCCTGACTTCAGTGCCAGGAAAAATAGTGGAAAGTGTTCTAAACATCAAAATCACAGAACATATAGAAAGACATGGTTTAATGGAACAAAGTCAGCATGGCTTTACCCAGGGCAAGTCTTGCCTCACAAATCTGCTTCACTTTTTTGAAGGAGTTAATAAACATGTGGATAAAGGTGAACCGGTAGATATAGTATACTTGGATTTTCAGAAGGCGTTTGACAAAGTTCCTCATGAGAGGCTTCTAAGAAAAGTAAAAAGTCATGGGATAGGTGGTGATGTCCTTTCGTGGATTGCAAACTGGCTAAAAGACAGGAAACAGAGAGTAGGATTAAATGGGCAATTTTCTCAGTGGAAGGGAGTGGACAGTGGAGTGCCTCAGGGATCTGTATTGGGACCCTTACTGTTCAATATATTTATAAATGATCTGGAAAGAAATACGACGAGTGAGATAATCAAATTTGCAGATGACACAAAATTGTTCAGAGTAGTTAAATCACAAGCAGATTGTGATAAATTGCAGGAAGACCTTGTGAGACTGGAAAATTGGGCATCCAAATGGCAGATGAAATTTAATGTGGATAAGTGCAAGGTGATGCATATAGGGAAAAATAACCCATGCTATAATTACACAATGTTGGGTTCCATATTAGGTGCTACAACCCAAGAAAGAGATCTAGGTGTCATAGTGGATAACACATTGAAATCGTCGGTTCAGTGTGCTGCGGCAGTCAAAAAAGCAAACAGAATGTTGGGAATTATTAGAAAAGGAATGATGAATAAAACGGAAAATGTCATAATGCCTCTGTATCGCTCCATGGTGAGACCGCACCTTGAATACTGTGTACAATTCTGGTCGCCGCATCTCAAAAAAGATATAATTGCGATGGAGAAGGTACAGAGAAGGGCTACCAAAATGATAAGGGGAATGGAACAACTCCCCTATGAGGAAAGACTAAAGAGGTTAGGACTTTTTAGCTTGGAGAAGAGACGACTGAGGGGGGGATATGATAGAGGTGTTTAAAATTATGAAAGGTCTAGAACGGGTAGATGTGAATCGGTTATTTACTCTTTCGGATAGTAGAAAGACTAGGGGGCACTCCATGAAGTTAGCATGGGGCACATTTAAAACTAATCGGAGAAAGTTCTTTTTTACTCAACGCACAATTAAACTCTGGAATTTGTTGCCAGAGAATGTGGTTCGTGCAGTTAGTATAGCTTTGTTTAAAAAAGGATTGGATAAGTTCTTGGAGGAGAAGTCCATTACCTGCTATTAAGTTCACTTAGAGAATAGCCACTGCCATTAGCAATGGTTACATGGAATAGACTTAGTTTTTGGGTACTTGCCAGGTTCTTATGGCCTGGATTGGCCACTGTTGGAAACAGGATGCTGGGCTTGATGGACCCTTGGTCTGACCCAGTATGGCATTTTCTTATGTTCTTATGTTCTTATTGGTGTCTGGTGAAGAATCATCTGTCCAGGTATCGTAGGGATCAGCACCTGCCCCTCTAGGAGCCCGAGGGGGACGGGACGGTGGAATCCCTGAAGGTTCTGGTCTAGGCGCCGAAGGAATCAAAGGAAATTGGAGACACCGATGAAGGCATTGAAGGCATCGGTTCAGGCATTGAGGGATGGATCAGTGGCACCGACGGACGCATCAGCATCGATGGATGGATCGATGGCACCAATGGACGTATCGGCATCGATGGCTGAGCCATCGGTAGGACTCTCGATGGAGGGATGCGGACCGGTGTTTCTCCTCCCGATGACAAGGTAAGCGGAGAGGGCACCGGAATCATTGGTGACCCAGGATCCATCGGTGGAAAAGCGGCAATGAGCGCTTCCATCCTCGAGCAACGGTGCCAACGCTGCCGGAATCGGGTCAGTGGTCGGTTCCACGATCGGTACCGGTGTCGGTGCCGGAAGAACTTGGAGTTGATGCATCGCCTTGTCGATGGCCTCCTGAACCAGCCGGTCCAGTTCTTCTCGGAGACCTGGAGCAAGCAGCCCCGGCTCCGGAACAGAAGAAGGAGGCAGAGGCACAGCTGAAGGGACCAACGTTAAAGGCGGAGTCGCGGCTCCCAATCCCCTTTCAGGTGAGGGTTGCCTCGGTGACCTGGTCGCTGAAAAAGTCGGCGCCTTTTCTGGACAGGGTTTCTTTGGCGGCTTGGACGATGGCGAGGTCGCTGATTTCGCTCCCTTGATGGTCCGAGACTTCCGATGTTGGTGGCGATGTTTCTCTCTACGATCCCCTCAGTCCTGATGGGGAGTAGAGGTGGTTGAAGGTTGAGAAGTCATCGATGCCGGACAGTCACCGGTCGGTGGTCGATACTGGCGCGAAGTTGACGGTGCCAATTCTGACGACGTTGATTCAATAGACGGCATCGGGGTTTGAGCACGGAAGAGAAGTTCTATCTTCTCCATTCTGGCCTTGCGACCTTTTGGTGTCATTAGGGCACATTTGGTGCAGGTCAGGACATCGTGCTCACATCCGAGACACATTACACAGACCTTATGAGGGTCTGTTATGGACATGGTGTGATTGCAGTCCGGGCACTAACAGAACCCCGACGCCATGGCCATGAAAATTTGAGCCACAGTACGGTCGACGGCCAGTAGGCCACGAGGGCCAAACTCAACGAGAATCGACTGAAAACGGGTAGAAACTTACCGGAGTACCACGGCTTGAAAAAATTGAAGGAGGGACCCCTGTGGGGTAAGAAAAGTTGTAGTAATTCCGTGAGGAAAAATCCTGTCAGGAATCTCTGTGGCGCTCCTTAACCGCGTGGCTACTGCTGCACGGAAAAAAGAAGACTGAAGGGGGACTCCTGCTGGCTGCAGGGTTGGTGCCATGCTGGGCATGCCCAGTAGGGGCCAGTCAAATTTCTAGAAACTTTGACAAAAGTGTTCCATGAATGGGCTCCATCCTGTGATGTCACCCCATATGTGAGGACTACCATCCTGCTTGTCCTGTGAGAACATAACACTTCATTTTCTAACTTTGAACCTTTTCTTTGTTTTAGGATGCTCATGATGTTTGATTATATTAGCTTACATAAGGGTGAATATTTTCCTTTAATCTTGTATACATAAGTAAGATGAAATGTACTCTAAAATTCTAGAGTGGTGCAGGCAGGATGAGATAATTTAACAAGAACCAACTATCAAAACCATTGTTTGGTAGTGCCTGCCCCTACAGGTGCTATACCTTGGTATTAAATACTCCTTCTTTGTATGAGAAAAATGTGAGTTTATAGTCTCTCTTGGAAGCTGCTGGTACTTCGTGGTAGTCGAGTCCTTTCACAATAACTGTAGGGTCTAACTTTTCTGGTTTTATGAATTCTATAATGACATGAAACCTGTAGAAGAAAGAAGAGTCAATAAGCAGGGATTATTCTTCTGAGATTTACTTGCCAGAGCAAAATGCATTGGTTATATACTGCTTTGCTCACTCTACCACACTCTACTCCTATCTCCCGCCCCTCACTATCATCCTTCCTATCTGTCCTGTCTCCCTTTTCTCCTCCTCTTTTCCCTCCTCTCCTTCCTCCCAGTCAAATGCAGTATTCTCACTCTTTTCTCTCCCTCCTCTCCCTCTCTCTTGCCTTCCCCATGTTTCTCCTGTCTCTCTTCCTCCTACTTTCTCTCCTCCTTATGTAACCCCCAGTCCTTTCATTCTCTTCCTTTACTCCTACACCCCTGTTGCTTTTGCCACACCACACATGTGATACTAATAACAGTCTATGTTAGTGGAATTTAACTTCTGAGTCCAGGGCCCTTGCAACTATTTCATTTACTCTGCTATTCAAAACATTTCATGCTGCTATAAATCCCCAATCCAATGAGGTTATAATCTTAGGTACATAACGCAATGGGAGATAAAAAAAAAAATACTTGCACAAGTTCATGGGAAGTTTTAATGATAGAAATAGGATTTGAACTCTAGCATCCTGGATCCCGATCCATCACTCTAACCACTAGGTTACCTCTTTTTGTTCTATGATAAAAAAATAGGTAATAGCAATGGATATAGGTGATGCCAATCCCACTCAAGCAATTATTATTTCCACTCCAAATTTTTCACCTCTGAGACCTGTTCAGCCAGTTTGTGACAGTTAGGAGCTCATTGTATGATGTCTTGCATGGCACCTCACGGATGATGTTCCCTGAAGTCTTTGGGGGTTCTGAGGTGCCCTGGAGAAGGTAATACAGGCCTGTTCCATCCGGGAGTGGGAAGAAAATGGAGCCCTAAGGACATTGAAATAAAATTTTATTGAGAGATTAAAAAACCCCACAATACTTGGGATAGCCTTTTTTAACGATAAAATAGGGAAATGTAGTACCAAAAACCTCAGATATACTTATCTCAATCAAGCATCTACTAAACTCCCTGAAACTCATAATCAACTTTGACAAAACTGAAATCATATTCATGGATAAAAAACCCAATCCAACTCCCCCACCCCTGACAATACTAGATAAACAAATGATAACAATAATCCCTACCACACATACCAGGAACCTTGGAGTTACCATCGATGCTGATCTCTCTTTCAAATCCCACATAGTAAATATAACGAAAGAAGGATACCACAAGCTACTACCACTAAGACATATAAAGCCATTTCTCAACCCTTCTGACTTCAGAACCGTCCTGCAGCTGCTTATTTTCTCCACCTTCGATTACTGCAACTCATTGCTTATTGGAATCCCTTCATCATCCCTCAAACCACTCCAAATACTGCAGAATTCAGCTGCCAGAATTCTTACAGGAAAAAAAAGAAACGAACACATAAAACCCATTTTATCCTCTCTTCACTGGCTACCTATTTCTGCACGAATTACCTACAAATCAATGACCATCATTCATAAAATCCTAAATGATGATCTTCATGGACTAAAAGGCTTAAACATAACCCCCAAAACCCACAAAGAAACCTACGCTCTAACAACGCAGGATTCTTAAATATCCCCACCTTAAGAGACGCTCATCTTTCAACTACACAAGAAAGAGCATTTTCCATTGTCTCCCCCAAAATTTGGAACACCCTACCCAAAGAACTGAGGACCCAGCACATCCTGAAAACATTTAAAAAAGACCTAAAAACATTTTTATTCCGCAAACTCTATTCTAACTATCTGACACCTGATCATCCCAGCCCTCAACAGAACTCGCAAGCATAATCCTGCTCTTCATGCTCTCCGGATGTACCCTCCTTTTTCACCCCTCCCTGCTCTCTCACTTGATTCATTAAGTTCATTGAAAATGCTCTCACTATTCTGTTATTCAACTACTAAGAAAAAATGTTTACTGTTCACAATACTCTACTGTTCCCAACTACCATGTTAACTCCATTTGATTGTATGCTAATTGCATATTTTGCATGATAATTGCATATTTTGTAAACTGTTATGATGGCTCTACCGAATAACAGTATATAAAACTCTACAAATAAATAAATAAATAAATAAATAAATAAATAAATCAGAGCCTACCTTCTTCTGTTTTATTTCTTCATGCTTTTTTTTTTTTGTTGAACACTTCAGATGTGAAATAAAAATGGCTGGTAAAGGGATGAATTATGATAATGATGTTTATATTTATTAGCTTTTCTATAATTATGTTTATTATGAATCCACTTAACCCCTTCCTTAGTGAGAGTAGGATGTGTGATTTTGTTGAGTTTTAGGATATTATTTTCTGATTATGAATTGAATTATGATATGTTTTGATAATTGCATTTAACTGATGAATTTTTAGATTAGTAATTTAATTGTATTTTCTTGTACTTTTTATTTTGTACACTGCTTGGTTAGAAGAAGGCAGTATATAAGTTTAACCCTGTTTCTTGATGAATCTTGTATTTGTAAGTTCAAGCCCAGGTTAACAGAAAGTACTGAGGTCCAATTTAAAAGGATTTAGCCAGCTAACTCAGAAGTTAGTCAGTTAAATGAATATTTGGGCACTTAACCAGCTAAATTCTAGTGGCTAATAAGATGGGTAGAATTTAGCAGGATAAGTTAGGGGTGTTCCAGGGGCATGACTAGAAGGAGTTGAGTTAGCCTACAAAGTTAGCCATTTAACGCCAATATTCAGAGTTAGCTAGATGACTTAGCTGGCTAACCCCTTGATGCACTAAGCTGTAATGTTTTATAGAAACAGACATGACGGCAGAAGAAGACCAAATGGCCCATCCAGTCTGCCCAGCAAGCTTTCACACTCCCCCCCCCCCTCATACTTATCTGTTACTCTTGGCCCTTATTAGTAACTTTTTGGTTCTAGTTACCTTCTACCCCCGCCAGGAGAGATCCCACTATCATGGGGGGTGTCATTGCAGTAGTGGTGCCCCTCCCCTGAAAAAATATCGTGCTGTCTGGTGTGTTCTTTTGTCTCTTGGCTAAACACCATGAGACAAAAGAATGAGGCGAGCTGCCCTTTAATGCGATGGCAGCCCAACCTCATGGGAACACATTATCTTAAAGTGCTGTTGGCTCAAAAATTAAAAAGTAGTGGCAAAACAGGGAGGTTGAGCAGGGATCAGTGCTGACTCCATCTTAAGTTGATGTGGTCCCCAACTCCCCCTAAAATGTAAATGCAGCTGTTGCGACTATCCAATCCCGGAAGTGGATCCTTGGGCCGACCGGCCAGGAAGGACGGTCGGGAGGCAGAACACACACTGGGCTGACGAGACTTCACCTGGAAACCCGTGATCCCTCCAGAGGAGCTGTAGGAACCCGGGTCGCTAGGGCTTAGGCGTCTTCACCCTGGAAGTCCGAGGTCCCCCCAGGAGGAGCCCGTAGGGACCCGGACCGCTGGGACTTAGGCGAAGTACTGATGAACCCAGGAAGAGTGTGAACCGGAGTCAAGGCTGGGTGCAAGCAGGTCGAGATGGAGTCTCGGAGCGGAGTCAGGACTGGAGGCTGGCAGACGGAGTCGGGGTCACAGGCAGAGGTCGAGGCAGGCGGCAGGCAAGCGGAGACGGAGTCACGGACCGGAGTCAAGGCAGGCGGCAGTCAGGCAGAGTCGGAGTCACTAGCTGAAATCAGGGCAGGCAGCAAGCAAGCAAAGTCAGAATCTCGAGCTGGAATCAAGGCAGGCGGCAAGCAGGAAACGCTGGTCAGGCAAGCAGGATACAAGGCAGGCAGGCAGGAATCAGGAACCGATGGAACAGGAGGCAACTAGCACTTCAGGAAGTGACCTCGTTGCAAGGCAAAGTCTGAACTCCCGGGCCCCCGTTTAAATCCCCTTACCGGCGTCTGACATCATCAGGAGGCGGACCCTGACATCCGGGGCTCAAGGCAGAAAAGCCAGGTCTTCGCGCGCGCGTAGCAGTCCCGGGGGGCGGAGTCTTTGGCGGCGTCTCCCTCGTGGAGACGCCGCTGCCACACGGCCTGAGAGGCCCAGAACCCGGCGGTCTTCAGCCGCTGCCACGCGACTCGGGAGGTCCGGGACCCCGCGAACCGCGGCGCTTCAGCGGGAGGTAAGGGCCCGGTCACTGCCCCAGTGACCGGGATCGCAACAGCAGCAAGCTACTATAAACCATGTTCCTGCCCCCACAAGCTTATCATGTGTTGGAGCTTTACAATGTGGACCAAGCTGCATCTGAATCTGAGTGATGTATTTTGGACCTGTCAAAAAGGGGTTTTTAACCCTGAAGGGATTGCAAACTGCAGCAGCCAAGGTGAAGGAACAATAAAAATACATTAAAAAAAACTCCTGTGTGCTCTCCTATGAATGGCAAATGTTCTGCAAAAACCAGCATCCAGCACTCACAGTGAGGTAAATTTTAAGGCCCAAGTGAACATGGATGGTGCAATTTTAAAACATATGCGGAAATGTTCACATGTATGTGCACGTATTTTAAAATCGACTATTTGTGCATACATGTGCACACGATTTCATACTGACGGCGCACGTGTGCGCATATGTCCCCTCGTTCACATTAGTGGGGAGGATTTTACTAGACATGCGTGCCAATGCAATTAGCTCTTTTCCAAGTTCATTCCCAGTTCGCCCCAGTTATGAAGAGGACTTCCTGACCCCCTTAGCTAGCTCACCTCCCTTTTACCCTATTAGCCCCGACTCTTAAAATCCCACTGACTACCCTATTTTTTTAAATTTTACAAATAACATGCCATCTAAGCAGAAGTAAAGTTAAGTGGTAAGGGGCCCCAATGCGCGCTTGTGCACATAAAGACTTGCGCACAGACTTCAAGGTAGAGACCTGGCCCACCCATGCCCTGCCAAGACCATGCCCATGCCCCACCCCTTTTTGTTATACTGGTTCAAATCTTAGTGTTACACATAATGTTGGCATGTTACACATAGTTTACTGGATGTTGAGGGGGAAGGAGAGGGGGGCGGAGGGGGACGTCAGCGCGCTCCAGATTGGAGGGGAGCGTTGACGTTTCGGGCCTCCTAGGGCTACAAGATGAAGGATACAAGGGTGAGAGGAAGGATTATTGGTGCATATGGAATGAATGGTATGTATGGGTGTGGATGATGGGGATAGGGTGGGAAACGGAGGGAGTATTCATGGATGTCTGTGTCTCACTGGTTGGGAGACAGCTCTTGCTAGAAGTTGGTAGACTGTTATTGATGCTGTTTCCATATGATCCCGGAGGCTCAGGCTGGGGAGCCGAGGGACTTGTGATAATACGAATTCCTGTACAATGTCCACCTGCTGCGAACTTTTAGGTTCTCATTACCATGGCTACAATAAAATTCACTTCTCTTAATGTGGATGGAATTCACTCCCCTATCAAATGAAAGAAATTGTTAATGGCCTTTAAATGCATGGGCTCACAGGTGGTGTTCCTCCAAGAAACCCACCTATCGGCTGGAGAACATGCCAAACTGCAGAGAGTGTGGGTGGGACAATGCTTTTTCTCCTCATACTCCTCATGCAAACGTGGGGTGGCTATATTAATTCATAAACAATTAGCCTTTCAACAGGAAAGGGTGTGGCATGACCCAGCGGGTTGTTATGTCATTGTTCAGGGATTGTGTAACCAGCAAAAAGTGGTATTGTGTAATATATATGCTCCCAACGTGTATGTACATGAGTTTTTCACACATTTAATGGGGCTACTGGGTGAGCTCTCTGACTGCGTTTTGTTGGTGGGGGGCGACTTTAACACTGTAGCCAACAAACGGGAGGACTGTAAACCCCCCAAGTCTGTGGACCCTGGTGATATGCGCATGGGACTCAACTTTTTGTTTCAGGAATTAAGCTTGCCAGATGTATGGTGAGCTCTGCACCCCGGAGAACAGGACTATACTTTTTTCTCCCATCCTCATGGGTCCTACTCTAGGTTAGATTACTTTTTGATCTCCGAATCTCTGTTTCCTAAAACGTCTGCGGCTGCCACAGGCACGATTGCCCTGTCAGATCATGCCCCGGTATCAGTCACTATTATCCTGGGAAGGACCCGAGGCCTCCCTTTTTGTGGCGCATGCCTCTGTGCTTGCTCCTAGACAAAGAGTTCTCTCGTTTCCTTACAGAGCACTGGGAGGAATATATATGTTTAAATTCAAGTCCGGACGTAGCGCCCAGGGTTTTGTGGGAAGCGGGAAAGGCTGTAATGCAGGGACACATTATAGTTTATGTAGCCACCCAAAATAAGAAATGAAACGCAGAGATCTTGAAATTAACGGCTGACTTAAAAAATGCCCAACTCAGGCATATGAAGGCAAAGTCGGAGACCAACAAACGGGAGATGGAGGGCATCCGTGAAACGCTGCAGGCACTCCTCCACCAGCGAGCGTCCAAATCTTGAGATACTATAAGTATCAGTTGTATCGATATGGCAACCGGCCCAGTAAATTGTTAGCTAATTTAGTTAAGGCTCGCGGCCCTAAATCTCTCATTACCTGTATAAAAGATAAGGCGGGGGCATGTAAAGTCACTACTAGTGCTATAGCGGCGAGATTCCATGAATATTACAGCGGGCAACAAATTCCAGAGTTTAATTGTACATTGATTAAAAAAGAATTTTCTCCGATTAGTTTTAGATGTGCTACATGCTAACTTCATGGATTGCCCCCTAGTCCTTCTATTATCCGAAAGAGTAAATAACCGATTCACATTTACCAGTTCTAGACCTCTCATGATTTTAAAGACCTCTATCATATCCCTCCCCCCCCCCCCAGCTGTCTCTTCTCAAAGATGAACAGCCCTAACCTCTTTAGCTGCTCCTTTCAGTTTTTTTCTATTTTCCTCATTTTTCAAAGTTTCCCTTTTGAAAGTTTTAACTGTGGACAGATAGGACACTTGGCAAAGGAATATCAGTATGGCCAAAGCGTGTCTATGGATGTTAGCTTGGTGACACACCCAATGCCCGAGGAAGTAGTACATATATTAAAAATCAACACTGAAGAAGCGATGACCTGCAACCTGAAAAAAAGGGGAATCCAGAGTAACAGGAACAACCCAGAAACTGGGTCTTGCAGACCCTCTCTTTTTAGGTTCTTCGTGTGGAGAATGAACATTAAGATAACCTCTGTCAATGTCCGGCGCCATTTTGCGCAAAATGGCAGCGCAAAATGGCGCCGGCCATAGACAACACGATTCGACTGCAGGAGGTCGTTCCGGACCCCCGCTGGACTTATGGCAAGTCTTGTGGGGGTCAGGAGGCCCCCCCAAGCTGGCCAAAAGTCCCTGGGGATCCAGCGGGGGTCCGGGAGCGATCTCCTGCCGCGAATCGTTTTTCCGTACGGAAAAACCAAAGGTAGCGCCGGCGCCATTTCTACAAGCACCGGAGGTCCGAGAGTGGAAGATCACAGCGGGACCCTTCCTCTGGACCCCAGGTAATTTAAGGCATTTTGGGGGGGTTCGGGAGGGTGGGGGATTTATTTTAAAGGGTCGGGGTGGGTTTTAGGGATGTTTTAGTGTGCCGGTTTTCGATTTTCACGATTTTCACGATATTTTAAAAACCCAAACGGCGACGATCCGATTCCCTCCCCCTCCCAGCCGAAATCGATCGTTAAGACGATCGATCACACGATTCACATCTCTACTAATGGCTGAAGTTAAGGAAGGCCCCAATGAGCCGCAAGCAGAGTCCATCATGTTTGCGGCCAAAGTGGAAGGACGCCCAATGGGAGCCTGTTTGAGGATGTGTGTGTGAGAGAGAGGGAGCATATGTAAGGATGTATGTTTGAGAGAAGGACTAAGGAAGCCTGTGTGAGAGGGTGTGTGTGTGCAAGAGAAAGAGCCTGTATGAAGGGGTGTTTTTGTGTGTGTGTGTGTGTGAGTGTGTCTGTGTGTGAGTGAAGGACAGAGGGAACTTGCTTGAGGGTTTGTGTATGTGTGTGTGTGCAAGAGAGAGGGAGCCTGTGTGAGGATGTTTGTGTATGTGTATGTGAAAGAGGGGGGGAGATCCTGTGTGAGGATGTGTGTGTGTGTGTGTATGAAAGAGGGGGAGAGCCTCTGTGAGGGTATGTGTATGTGTGTGTGAAAGTGGGACAGAGGGAGCCTGTGTGAAAGGCTGTATGAGAAAGTGGTCAAATTCTAGAAGTGGAGGGCTGGGGACTGGAGATAGTTGAAGGGAACGAGCCTGGAGGAGGAGAAGAGAGATAGTGGAGAGCAGAGAAGTTAGAGCTTGAAAGGGCAGAGTGAAAGGGGTCTGCCCAGGGGAATATGGAGAGAGGGTGGAAGGGACATTCTTATAGCGTTCTTGTAGGGGAATTCTGCATCTTTGAATAATAATTTTTCTGTATATTATGTTATTTTGAGCAATATAAATTATTAGGGATGTGAATCGTGTGATCGATCGTCTTAACGATCGATTTTGGCTGGGGGGGGGAGGGAAATCTGATCGTCATGTTTTTTTGTTTTTTTTTAAATTGTAAAAAATCGTAAATCGGGGGAGGGCGGGAAAACCGGCACACCAAAACAACCCTATAACCCACCTTGACCCTTTAAAACAAATCCCCCACCCTCCCGAACCCCCCCAAAATGTTTTAAATTACCTGGGGTCCAATGGGGGGGTCCCGGCACGATCTCCCGCGATCTCCCGCTCTCGGGCCACGGCTGCGTTAATAGAAATGGCGCCGGTGGCCCTTTGCCCTTACCATATAACAGGGCAAAGGTAGCGCTGGCGCCATTTTGGTTCCTGTCACCCGACGTCACGAGTGCAGGAGATCGCTCCCGGACCCCCGCTGGACCCCCAGGGACTTTTGGCCAGCTTGGGGGGGCCTCCTAACCCCACAAGACTTGCCAAAAGTCCAGCGGGGGTCCGGGAGCGACCTCCTGCACTCTCGCCGTATTGCCAATATGGCAATTATGGGTCGTATGACATAGTGAGGGCAAAAGTAGCGCTGGTGCCATTTTGAATATTGGCAATACGGCGCAAGACCCGTATTGCCAATATTCAAAACAGACCCATGACAATTGGAGAGAGAGAAGTTTTGACTGAGCTGCCCTATATCCTGAGGTGCTACCTGCAGTCCATCAGTATTGAACTGTACCCAAGCCAGATGAATAAACATTATAGCTAAAAACAGTAACCAATTTTGATCCCCAAACGAGCATAGGGGAGTAGAACTATGAAAACTCAACAAACTTGCCCATCCTAGGTAGGACCGAAATCTGAGTCACACTGTATGCATCTTCTTCGGTGAAAGCAATGTAAATGGTCGAGCAGACTCTCCAATCTACCCATTCCCGAACTGGATGGGACTCTGGACTGATCCGAGTTACTACAGGAACGAAAATTAGCAGGTAAGAACCAATTTTTCTTTCCCTGTACGTACCCGCATCAATCCAAACTCCTGGAATGTACCAAAGCTTCCTTACACTGGGTGGGGCACTGAGAGTTCCGCTCGAAGCACAGCACACTCTCGCCAAAAGCCCTTGTTGCTGGGGTCTGGATATCCAGATGATGGTGCCTGGCAAACGTGTACAAAGATATCCAAGTAGCTACCCTACAGATCTCTTGCAGCAAACCTGCTGACACTCAGCCCAAAAGGCCGCCTGCGATCGGGTAGAATGAGCACAGAGCCCCACCGGCACCGGCCGACTAGTACTACTAGTAATGTAGGTAGAACTGATAGCCTCCTTCAACCACCGAGCAATTGTGGCCCTAGAAGCTTTATGCCCTCTCGGGGGGCCATTCCATAGCACAAAAAGATGATCTGACAAACGGAAACCTTTGTAACCTCCAAGTAATGTAACAGGGCCCACCTCACATCTAATCTTCGCAAATCCCTGGAAGAACCTGAACCCTGGAAAGAAGAGAGCTCCACAGACTGATTCAAATGAAAGGCTGACACCACCTTAGGCAGAAAGGAGGGAACCCTTCTCAAGGACACACCTATATCTGTAATCTTCAAGAAAGGCTCCCTGCAGGATAAGGCCTGAAGCTCTGACACCCTCCGAGCTGAAGTTATAGCCACTTTTAAAGTAAAAATCTTTAACATCTCGCGTTTTAAAAGCTCAAACGATGATGCACACATGGCCTTAAAACTAGGTTGAGGCTCCAGGAAGGACAAGGGCTTCGGATGGGAGGGCGCAGACAATCTAACTCCGCACACTCTACCCCAAAAGCAACCCAGAGCCACTACCTAAACATGCAGGGAATTATAGGATAAACCCTTAACCAGACCAGCCTGTAAAAAGGCCAAGACATCAGAGATGGAGGCTCGAGTGGGATGCACACCGTGGTCCATACACCAAAACTTGAAAACATCTGACATATGACAGGGAAGTAGAGGTTTTTTGGACTGTAAAAGAGTAGCAATCACCGCATTGGACCTCGACCTCCCGCTCCCGGCATCGGACGCCGCTCCTCGACGCCGCTCCTCGACCTCCTGCTCCCGGCATCGGCCACCTCATGTCTCCTCCTCTGCCGGGGCTCTCGAGGCCCAATCGGGGCTAGAGCCCGCTCGCAACTCCGCGAACCGTGCAGAGGAGGCAACCGGAACAGCAGCAAAACAAAAAAAAAAAGAAGAAATAAACAAAAAAGAAAGCAGAAGGAAGGGAAACCGCAGAGCATACACAGTGAGTCAGCTGCGCCCCCGAGAGGCTCTAGGCCTATCAGAGCACGCCAAAAAGGCCTTTAAATCGCTGCGCCTCCCACTGGCATCGCCCGCCCGAAGGAGCGCGCCCTAAGGGGCCTGCCCCTTAGTGCGCCCCTTTGTGAGCCCCCAGGACAGAACCTGCATCGCCTACTACCACTCCCCCTACAATACTTCATCCAAGCTCTCACCCAGCATTTTCCAGCTCCCATCTTTTCGCCCAGCCTCTTCCAGCCTCGGCCAGCATTTATCCAACAATCTTTCCAGGCCTTGCAATACCCTTCCAGCTCTGCCAGCTTCTACCAGCATCCACCAGCCTCAACCAGTACTCAACCTGCACTCGCCAGCGTCCACCATCATCTACACGCATCCAGCACTCATCCAGCATTCATCCAGCAGTCTCCCAGTCTCTGCAGCACTCTTCCAGATCTGCCAGCTTCTGCCTGCATCCTCCAGCCTCACCCAGTACTCATCCTGCACTCGCCAGGGTCCACCATCATCTACACGCATCCAGCAGTCTCCCAGTCTCTGCAACACTCATCCAGATCTGCCAGCTTCTGCCAACATCCACCAGCCTCTCCGCTACACCTTCTGAGAAGGCACCATGAAAACCTACCCCATCCCTATCATTCATCATCACCACTCCTACCACTCGAAGCTTTCACAACGATCCCTGAGCCATATAACGAGATCTCTCATCCCAATCATGATTTCACCCCTCACCCAGCTATTAGGACTCACGATATTCTCTCTAACCCTCTTCAACGCTCAGTCCCTTACTAAGAAAACCCACATCCTTAACGATTATCTTCTGGACTCTAAACCAGACGTTTGTGCCATCACGGAAACCTGGTTAAAAAGTTCTGACACCCCCTTGATAAACCAGTTACCGATACACCTCTATGATTTCTTCTCAGTTCCAAGACTCAAAAAAAGAGGCGGCCACCAAAAAAGAACTCAATCTCAGCCAGCAACCAGTCAAGACCTCCTCTAAAAAACTGGAACTAGGACTGTTCAAGTCAAAACACATTCAAATTCTCCTAGTATATGCCCCGCCAGGATTACTAGACTCCGAAGCCTCACCCCTCATAGAAACCATTGCTAAACACATCAACACAGATTCACCAGCTATGATACTGGGGGACTTCAATCTGCATGTTGACACCTCTCCGCTCTCTCCCAATTGTGAAACCTTCCTCTCCACACTCCTGGCAATGGGCTTTGAACAAATTATCAATAAACCCACCCATAAAGCAGGACACACGCTCGACCTCATCTTCCTAAACTCATAACTATCATACAAAAACGTTCCAGACTGCACCCCTGTCCCCTGGTCCGACCATTCCCTAATATCAGCTACTCTCACGACTCAAGGAAACCCTATTCAGCCTCAACCTCATTCCACCATCCATTTCAGGAAACCATGTGCCTCTGACATCCTCAGTGAATATCTTTCTGGGGAACTCCCTAACCTGGATATCTCCAACCCCAACTCAGCCCTCCTATCCTGGCACAATATCATGGAGTCAATAGCCAATAAACTTTGCCCCAAAGCAACGAAAATTATCAATTGGGCACAAAAAAGGAAACAACCCTGGTTTTCACCAGATCTTAAGCGGATGAAGCAAGACCTCAGACACAAGGAAGGCACTTGGCAGAAGACCCCCAACACCACAACACTATCCGATTATAAACGCACCATGCATATCTATAAGATCTCTCTCTTACAGTCCAAAAAAGACTATTATGCCAGCAGAATTCATGATATTAATTTTGATGCCAGGGCCCTGTTTTCCTATATATCCGAACTCACTAAACCCTCTCCCCCCACCATCCCAGACGACCAGGCTCAATCCAAAGCAAATGAGCTAGCACTCTTCTTTCAGGATAAAATTGCTAACACACTTGCGTTTCTCCCTACCAACTCAATCCCCCCAGCCCTAAACTCCAACTCTACTTTTTATCCTGGAGCCACTCTTGACTCCTTCGAGCCCACTACCCCTCTGGAGATTGAATCCACCCTCAAAAAGTTGAAACCATCCAGCCATCCGACTAACCACATCCCAACTAAACTTCTGCTCCTCATTCCGGGCACTATCTCCAGATCTTTAGCTGACATCATAAACTGCTCCCTAGCCCAAGGAATCTACCCGGAGGAGCTAAAAACGGCATCCCTTAAATCCCTCCTGAAGAAACCCAAGCTGGACACAAAGCTGGACACAAAAGAACTCTCCAACTTCCGACCCATATCCAACCTCCCTTTTCTAGCGAAACTCACAGAGAAAGTGGTGAACACACAGCTCTCAGACTACCTGGAGGAACACAAAATCCTATACCCTTCCCAGTACGGTTTCCGTAAATCATCCAGTACAGAAACCCTCCTCATCTCCCTATCAGACCACATCCTCTTGGGCCTAGACAAAGGGCTCTCATTCCTGCTTGTCCTCTTAGACATCTCTGCGGCGTTCGACACCATGAACCACACCATCCTTCTAAATCACCTCTCAGACATTGGATTATCTGGATACGCTCTCAGATGGTTCAACTCCTTAAACTGACTATTGCAACACTCTCCTCTTAGGGCTCCCCATTTCCGCCACCAAACCGCTACAGATGCTCCAGAACGCAGCAGCTAGAATCTTAACCAACACTAACCGGGGAGCTCACATCACTCCCATACATCGAAACTTGCACTGGCTGCCAATAAAATACAGAATCTTACACAAGGCACTCACCATAATCCACAAATCCATCCACAATCAACTACCTCTAGACCTTCAGATCCCATTCAAACTTTATTCATCCGCAAGACCCATCAGAGAAGCATATAAAGGAACCCTTCAAGTCCCACCAACTAAATCCACGCGACTAACCTCCACCAAAGAACGCGCACTCTCCACAGCGGGCCCCGTCATCTGGAACAACTTGCCGACTGACCTAAGATTGGAACCCTGCCTCCTAACCTTCGGAAAAAAACTTAAGACTTGGCTTTTCCGCCAAGCCTTTCCTTAAGTTCTAAGATATCAACATACTTCTCAATCAGACTCAACCTAATTGGCTAGACCCTGGTCCAGCCCCAGTATATATAAATATGTGTTCAACCTTTAGTTTTTGCTTTCCTTTTACTTCCTGACTACTCTAGCCCCCAAATTCAATCTCCCTGTTATATGTAACTGTGCTTTAGCCATCCTGTTATTTGGTTTATTTTGTTAGTCCCTAAGTTCCATGTAAACCGGTTTGATATGAATCTTGTCATGAAGGTCGGTATAAAAAATGTTAAATAAAATAAATAAATTGGAATACCCTTTATTTCTCAGTCGATCTGCCTCTTCGAAATAAACGGGACCTTGACAGAGAAGATTTGGCAGGAGCTGGAACCATAAGGGGCCGTCTACCACTGGGGTGACTAGGTCCGCAAACCATGGCCACTGCAGCAATTCCAGAGCTACAAGGATTATGCCCCGCGATGGACTTCTATTTGGCGCACCACCTTGGCAATGAGTGGCCACGGTGGAAACCCATACAGAAGGTCGTCTGATGGCCAAGGGAGGACCAGAGCGTCCACCCCCTTTGCTCCTGTCTCCTGACACCGACTGAAGAACCTTGGGGCCTTGGCATTGCAGAAAGTTTCCATTAAGTCCATGCTGGGCTGGCTCCACTTGCAGCATATAAGGTGAAAGGCTTCCTCCGAAAGCTCCCATTCCTGGGATCCAGCTGGTGCTGGCTGAGGAAATCCGTTTGAACGTTGTCCGTGCCTGCAATGTGTGAGGCTGCAATCCTCTCCAGATGCAGTTCTGCCCAGCTGATAAACTCCTGGGCCTCCAAGGCGACCACCCAGCTCTTTGTACCTTCTTGACGGTTTATATAGGCCACTGCGGTCACATTGTCTGACAGGATCCACACGGATCTTCCCCACACTGAAAGAAGAAGAGCCTGCAGAGCCATCCACACCGCTCTGGTCTCCAACCATTTGATCGACCACGATGCCTCCTCCCTCAACCATTGTCCTGGACCGAATGGTCCGGACAAACCACTCCCACCTAGAAAGGCTGGCATCCGTAGTTACTACTGTCCAGGTAGGAATCTCCAAGTCCACCCCCCCCCCCCCGGCGCAACGGGTCCGGGAGGAGCCACCAAGAGAGGCTGCAGCAAGCAGATTTGGTGAGAGGAAGAGGCAGCTGAAACTGCTCCAAGATGGGATCCAAGAGGATAACAAAGCAGACTATAGAGGTCTCATATGAGCAAAGGCCCATGGAACCAGCTCCAAGGTGAATGTCATGGACCCGAGGACCTGCAAGTAATCTCAGACCCTGGGCAAACGCTTGTCCAACAGAGAGCGCACTTGAGCCTGTAACTTGCAGATTCATTCCTTGGTGAGAAAAACTTTGCCCAAACTCGTACCGAAAAGAGCCCCCGGGAACTCTAAGGTCTGGGAGGGGACTAGGTGACTCTTGACCAAATTGAATATCCATCCCAGTGATCTCAATAGCTGGAGGACTCGATCCTCCACCATCCGACAGAGAGGTTCTGACTTTGCTCGGATCAGCCAATTGTCCAAGTAAGGATGAACCAAGACCCCCTCCTTCCAGAGTGCCGCAGCCACCACTACCATCACCTTGGTAAAAGTCCTGGGAGCCGTGGCGAGACTGAAGGGCAGGGTGCAAAACTGGACATGCTCCCCCAGAATCATGAACCTTAAGTACTTCTGGTGGCTGGGGCAAATGCCTATGTGTAGGTATGCTTCCGTCAGGCCCAGCGAGGTGAGGACCTCCCCTTTATGGACCGAAGCAATCACCGAACGGAGAGTTTCCATGTGAAAACGAGGAACTTGAGGGTGGCATTAGCTTGTTCAAGTTGAAAAGGGGCGGAACGTGCCTTCCTTCTTGAGTACAATGCAGTAAATGGAGTAGCGACCGGACCCCCACTCTTCCAGGGGCACTAGCACAATGGCCCCTAATTCACTGAGGTAATGGACGGTGTCCCGCACCGCTAACTGTTTTTGCTCTTAAGAGCATGGAGAGACCAGGAACCAATCTGGGAGCGAATGAGCAAAGTCTAAAGCGTAGCCTTGTCTTATAATTTATTTATTTTATTTATTTATTGGGTTTTATATACCGGGGTTCCTGTATGGGATACAGATCACCTCGGTTTACAGTGAACGGTAAACTTTGCTCATGGGCTGTACATAGAACATTGCTCATGGGCTGTACATAGAACAATAGATAACAATGGAAAACAATAACAATAGAAAACTTCGCTCGTGGGCGAAACCAATATAGAGGTAACGGGACGTGGCACAAACTGGTACAAAGGGTGCATTAACTTCGCTCAAGGGCTGTACAAAGAGCAATATGGGCTAAAACAGTAGAGAAAACTTTGTATGCAGGGGGAACAGATAACAGAAAAGAAACAAGAGATTGACAAGAGCTGGTACAAACGGGTAAACAATAGTTGCAACTGATGGGGAAGAATGCAGGACTGGTCCAGTTAGTATCTAGAGAGAGAGAAATATAGCAGGGGGCAGGTATTAGCGTGGGGGCAGGTAAGGGGTTGGATGTGAAGAGAAGAAAGCAAAAGGTGGGACCAAACTGGGGAATCCCATCGAGGAAATGGAGGAGGGGTTATTACAAGAGAGAGGCAAAACAGGGGACAAATGAAGGTGAAGTAGAGAGCCTCATGGAGGCTGAAGTAGTCTATATAATGCTGAGGACCCATTAGTCCAAGGTGATTTTGGCCCCTATTGCTGGAATCAAGGCATGAATCAGCCTCTTCTCATTAGGAAGATTTGAGTCCACCTGAGCCTTGGGAGGAACCATCTCTGCCTGAACATCGACCACAAAAGGACTGGGTCCAAGACTGCTGCCTGCCCGAGACCTGTCTGGAGGAGGAGTCCGATGACCTAGGTGCTCGAAATCTCCGATTTCCCCGGAAACGGGAATGAGAGGGGAAGGGACCCTTTGCTCTTGGCTTATCTTCTGGCAACTTGTGGACCTTACTTTCTCCAAGGGATTTAATCAAATCCTCCAACTCCTTGCCAAAGAGTAGTTTGGCAAGGAGCTCAGCTGTGCCTTAGAAGAGACGTCTGCCGACCAGTTCCTCAACCAGAGGAGGCGACGAGCGGAAACTGCAGACATCATTGACCGGGCTGAACTGCGGAGCAGATCATACAATGCATCCGCACTGTAGGCCACCACAACCTCCAGCAGTTCGGCCTGCAGGGTATTAGAGCCTGACAAGGACTTGTCCATCTGCAAGTGCTGCACCCAGAGAAGACCGGATCTCAACATAAAACTGCTACATGTTGCAGCTCTCGCTGCCAGAGCCGCCACCTCAAAGATCTTCTTCAAATGAGCTTTCAGCTTCCTATCCTGGAGGTCCACACTGGTGACAGGAATTGTCGTCTTCTTGGTAACTGCAGACACTGCAGCATCCACCTTAGAAATCCTCAGAAGGTCAAGTGCCTCATCTGGCAACAGGTATAGCTAGTCCATCGCCCAACTAACCTTCAACCCACTGTCCGGTGTATCCCACTCACGAAAAAGCAAGTTTGCTTCTCGTAAATGGTGTTTCCGTAGATAGCAGGATGAATAAGCTATGCTGTCTGGGAGGCGTCCACATAACCTGTAGGTGGAGTTTTTTCCTCAGGAGTCACAGAATTTTGAACTCTGTGCGATTCTGTGCCTTCCTCCTCAGTCTCTTTGTAGCCAAGCCATATTGCAAAAAATAGAAGGATTCCAAGACTATCTAGGAAGGTGGGCGGGTTCGCATGGATAATTCATCCTGCTATCTATGGAAACACCATTTACGGTAAGCAAACTTGCTTTTTCCCGTCGATAGCAGGCTGAATTAGCCATGCTGTCTGTGCGTCCCAAGCCTCGGGTTTGTGTGCTGTTAGGGTATGTGTTAGAAGCAGAAACTTCCGCTTTTAGAGATGGTACTTGGGTCATTGTCGCTCAAAGAGGGGCTATGTGAGGGAGTGGTGGAGAGCTCATGAAGTATAAGAGATAACCTTCTTGGATTATATCGAGAACCTAACGTTCTGTGGTGATTAACTCCCAGGTGTTGTAGAAGTGTTTGACCATAACACGGCAAGATATGCTGTAGCCTGAATTATTGCGAACAAAGAGACCTCATACAAATGTGGCTGGGTTACCATTTGCAGTGCCCAAAACGCAAGATAAGTAAAACGTTATGATAATAATTTCTCACTGCCTAACTTTTTGCCAGTAAACCGACACAAGTTGTCCTTACTTTCATCCTTCAACAAAGAGACCGATGATTTGAACTTTGATGACGGTGCACTCTGAAAAGTTATCACCGCACAAACTGAGTGGCGTTTTGGGCACTGCAAATGGTAACCCAGCCACATTTGTATGAGGTCTCTTTGTTCGCAATAATTCAGGCTACAGCATATCTTGCCGTGTTATGGTGATGGTATTTAGAAATTGGTCAGTTTAAGATTCCATCTCTTTGACAGTTTTTTGTTTTTTCAAGTAGATGTGTTTGAGGCATCCTCCTATGTAATGCGGTGGGGGTGGCGCGGCGATGTTCAAAAATTAGGGGCCTGTTTCTGAGGAGCGGCCGAGCTCTGTCTGGGCTGTTTTTGTTGGCGTGGTCTTGGGTGAGACAGTTGGGACTGGCCTGGAGGTCTCGGCTGTGTGTACTGTTGTGACCAGTAGGATAAAAAGGGTCGGTACTGACACCTGTGATATGGTAGACATTGGTAAGAGGGGTAAAATCTCCTGGAGGCAGTGTGCTGATCTGAGGGTGATGTTAGAGACAGCATTGCAACGTTCTGTTCCTTAAGGTAGGACACTGTTTCACCAAACTTGTCTCCGAACAGATTATCTTCCTTGCATGGTAGGTCATCTCGAATAGCACTTGCCCAGAACCAAGCAAGGCGTCGACCAGTGATTGCCACCGATAATGTCCGAGCTGAAGTTTTGAAGGCCTCGTAGATAGTTTTTAGTAAATGGTGTAGGCCTTCTTTCATATCTAGGAAGGGTTGTGGCAGGGTTCCCTTGGTCAAGAGACAGGCAGGTCGTAAAGCCTGTAAGCATTCATATAGGTACTGCGTCACGTAAAATTGATGGTGGTGAATCTTTGAGGATAGCATAGCAGCATGATAGGTCTTTCGCCCAAATTCATCCAGGTATCGGTGGTTTTTACCAGGCAGCACATTGGAATGCAGTTTAGATCTTTTGGCTTTTGTCATAGTGGATTCTACCACAATGGAATTATGTGGTAGATGGGCAGACGCATAGATTGAAGAATTTTGCATGCAAAATTTTAAGTCTGTCTTCCATGAAGCTGGGAGGGTTGAGAAAGGGGACTCCCACATCTTGGTAAGTACCACATCCAGAACTGGATGAGGTGAGAGGGCTGTCAGTTCCGGGGGAATTTCAAAGATTTTCAAGATACCTCGGACCGTGAGTCAGGGATCTTTCCCGTCTCCACTTTCAACAGGTTTCCCACTTTTTCTATTAACTTAGCATAGGAGAAATCTTCTGATAGTGAATAGGGTTTTGGGAGTCCCTCTGGAGCGTCCGAGGGCATGCCTGTGGAGGGAACTCAGGGAAGAAGCAGTCGAGATTTGGGAGTCCGGGCTCTGTGAACGTATGGAGGTTGGAGAAGGTCGATCCAACAGTTTTTCGGGCCTAGGTGGGGAGGAGCCAGAGGTGAGGCTGGTGGGGAAGCAGTCAGAGGCCTTGTTCTGGGCTCCTTGGACTCCAGATCTGCAAAGAAGGAGTTGAGGGCTTGAGAGATCTGCAGCATAGCCTTAGAGGCCAGGCTCTCAGCATGTGGTGGAATTTGGTCCCAACTGGCGGAGGGTCTTTAGGCAGTACAGCTAATAAGATGTCCTCTGCTGCCGTCCGGCATAATTGAGTACATGGTGGTAGAGCGGGAGAAGGTCTGTGCCGCTTCACCAGGGGTTCCTACAGTTGGGGTGACCATCGCTTCTGTCTAGAAATGGAAGACAAGTCTGAGTAGATTGTGTCACAGCTCCCCGAAGGACTCTCGGACGATAAGGAGTCAGGGTCCGGGTCTGAAAGGATTTCCACATGAATGTGTGGTTCTTCCAAGTTTTTCCGTGGATGCTTGCGGCACATTGAGTGCGCAGAGTGCTCAGAGTGTGTAGATTGTGTTTCAGGAGCATGCTGCTTCGAATGCACCAGGTGTTTTTGCTTTGGGTGCGCTGTTTTCTTAGGACGTGTTGAATGCGTCTTGCGCATGGAGTGTGCCATGTGCGGCGTGCGCGGCGTATGTGTTGGATGCTTCATATGCGTCGTGTGCTTCGGATGGTCTGTAAGCGGACGCTCTGTATGCTTTGTATGCTCCGATGGTGTTCCAAGCTGGGTTCCCTGCGCCGTTGGCTCTGGTGCCGAGGGGCGGGAAGGGCCGGGAGTGGATCCCTGCTTGTGGCCCGATGTTCTCGGTGCTCCTCCCGAGTGGGGGGACGTAGTACTTGCTTGTGGGCCTTCTTTCCAGATGCTGGAGACTTGGCCGGTTTGGGCGCGGTGATTGGGTCGGTGCCAGATGGGGCCCTGTGGTTCCAGCGAGGACGCTCTCTTTCTCGACGACGCTTTCTGCTTAGCTGGACCCGGTGATGAATGGGTCAAACGGTCTGGAATTGGGGATTAGGAGCCCGACTCTCAGGTCTAGCCAGTAACGAGCGGTAGGAAGAGCTGCGTTAGTGCCTGGCGCACCCGCGGTTGCCGCACGCACAGTGCAGCTCACCTACCGCTCAATCCTGTATGTAAATAGCTTGCAAATGCAAGCTGCGTCTAAGAAGTGACCGTGAAGCGTTAGGCCCCTGCAACCCATTTTACTGTATAGAGCGCCTATACAGTATCCTGGGTGCGCGGGCCTAACGCTTCACGGCCACGCTGGTATCTGTCATTTCAAATGTCATTTGAAATGACAGATACCAGGAAGTCGGGATTGCCAGTCCCCTCTCTTACTTTTTTTGCACCCCCCTCCAGACATCGGACGACCTCTCCTGCCTCCAGCTGCTCGTGAAGATGGACGCCTGCACGGCCGCTGAAGACGTGGCGCCCGGCGAAGCGACTTACTTTTTGCACCCCCCTCCGGACATCGGACGACCTCTCCTGCCTCCAGCTGCTCGCGAAGATGGACGCCTGCACGGCCGCTGAAGACATGGCGTCACTGCCAGTGCGGTAAAGTTATGTCCATCAGTGATGGACATAACTTTACCGCACTGGCAGTATTTGAAGCTAGACCGTCTAGAAGCCATTAGAGGCTAGTGAAGAAAAAATCTCTGAGGAGAAAAAAACCCCGCATGCGGATGGCGCACGGAAAAAAAGAGACTGAGGAGGAGGGCACTGAAAAGCGCAGGAGATGACGGTGCAGCCGCACAGAGTTCAAAACTCTGACTCCTGAGGAAAAAACTCCGCCTACAGGTCGCATGGACGCCTCCCAGACAGCATGGCTAATTCAGCCTGCTATCGACGGGAAACAACAGAGTGCTGACTGACATATGAAAAGGAAAAGACCTGGTTAGACCCCAAAGACCCATCATCACAGGATCTATGGCCCCTAGCTCAGTGCCCTCCTGAGGGGTCTCAACGCCCAGCTCTTCCAGAACTGCGGGAATAAGGGGGTCCAATTCCTCCTTGCAGAACAATTGAACCACTTTGGGGTCATCCCCTTCAACTATTGGGGACCCCGAAGACGGCTCATCCGGGTCCAAGTTAGCAAGGTTGGTCTCCACTCTCTGGGGGTCCAACCCGTGTTGGTCATTGGGCTCTGATGCTTCAGAAGTGGAATTGTCCCCAGGCTGGGGCACCATGGACCTGAGAGGACACTTAGTCCTAGCAGTGCCCTCCTTGTCCAGGACTTGGGGTCGTTTAGGAGCAGAGACCCTCCTTTCCAGGGTCCTGTGCTTTTTAGAGGCCTTAGGGGAAGCTCTGCTAACCCCCCCCCCCCCCCCCCCTTTCTGTGCTGCTTTCCTTGCTTTAAAAGTCTTATGCAGCAACAACATGAATTCTGAAGAAAAAGATGATGAGGATTCTGAGCCCTCTCCGGGGCTGTTCTGAGGGGGAGAGGCCGGATCTCTAGCAATTCCTCCCCCCCCCAAAGTCTGCGGAGATAAGGGAGGAGTCCCTTTCCCTCTCCACAACCTGCGCGGGAGCCACGAAAGCGGACAAAATGGCGTCTGATCCCGCGCTAAGCGGGAACGGGTCTGCTGCAGGCTGCTGGGAGGAACACTGCACCAGAACGAGCCACCCAGGCTGCCGGCAACAATGGCCATGCCCCCAGAGAGTTTTCCTAACATGCCTTCTCCTCTGGGGAGGTACTGGGAACAAATACCGGCATGCAAGAGTCTTGTGCGCACTTCCCTGCATGCACTGCAAGCCGCACCACGAGGTATTGAGGGACGTGCGCCGGCCGCAGGAGCAGAGCAGAGCCAAAGAAAGAAATTAAGAAAAAAGGCCCCAGCAGGGAGAGAGCCGGAGGAGAAAACAATTGAAGAGCCTACCATACAGCAAACTCGGCCCCTTCCGACTTGCTTTTTTTTTTTTTTAAGTTCGTTAAACTTTCTTAAAAACAAAATACAAACCAGGCGCCTAAGGATTCTCCCTGTTCCCCCCCCCCCCAAGAAGAGTGAGCCGGGACCCCCAGTATCACCCTGGGCGCAGAGTTTACAGGGTCCCCGACCCTCTGCTCGCCTGCCTCAGCTAACAGAGGGAATGGTCCCACTAGGACTTGCCAACCCCCTGAGAGGCTAGAAGAAAAACAATCTATTCCCCTTCTTTTTTCTTCTGTTGTTCTTTTGGATTTTGTTTTTTTTATTATATCCCTAACTCAGACTGCAGGATTTTGCACCTCCACCATTTGCTAGAGACAGAGAAATACTGACCGACTGCAGGTGGCACCTCAGGATATATGGCAGCTAAGTCAAAACTTCTCTGTCTTCATCTGTTGGAGGTGAGGCAAAACTCAAGAGTCTGGACTGAACGGGTATGTACAGGGAACAGGGATATACGGTAGGAAGTTTATCCCACTGAATATCCAAGACAAGTTATCCATTTAATTGTAGCCGGATAACTTATCTGCATACCGGCTTACTGAATATTACTCCCATCAAAATTTTCCCCAAGGATCTTTGAAAACTCAGATACAGGTCTAATATTTCACAAAACCTACAATGTATTTCTAGTGGATCTACATTAGATTTTCTGCAGATTGGCATCAGATTTTAATGGCTCTGCTACTTTTGTCTACAATAAATAATTTCTTTATAAAAGATCATTAACCTGATTCAATAAACCTTCCAAATTTTTCCTGATTTATAAGATTGTTTTGCAAGCCTCTTTTTCAAGAAGTTTACACATTCTTGGAGATTACTGCAGTATCTGGTCTATATTTAGATGGGTGATAGAAAAGAATAGCTATACCTGGTGTTTGCCTTCAGTAGTCATGGTTAGGGGTTGGTAGGTAATCTCGTAAGGCTTATTCTGCTGTTGGGCCTTCACAATGATGAAGTCAGGCCCTGTCCAGTGCTCTCCCTCAATGATGGGTTTCAGATGCCAAGGGCGGTTGGTGCGGTTGGAAAGCAGGATGGTCTGTGTATGCCTCGAACGCACCAAACAAAGGAAGTTCATAAGCTGCAACAAAGAGAATTGTTTTAGCTCTCATTGACAGCAACAATCTCATCACCTTCTTTGTTTTCTAGAAATGCAGCATGGTGTACATTTTCAAAGACTTAGGTGCATTTACACAGATAAAAGTAGAGTTAACCCACCTAAATCAGCCATATTTGGCTAAGTAGACCATTAGCTGCCAGAAAGAGCACATGTATATTCCTAAGTTGCGTATGTTTGGCAACACAAGAGAGGCATTACAGGGGTGTATCAGAGGCATGGTTGTTAACACATACCGTCTGTCAGCAGACCTGTCCTGATGTTCACCTGCTTGCCAACTTGAGATAATAAAATATATTCTGAACCAAAAGTTCCTGGTGAGCAGTAACCTACATTTGGAAGGGTGGCCGCATCCCCTACCTAAGCCGCCTGGCCTGAAGATTGGAAGGGATCTGCTCCAGTGAGAAAGCTGTCCTGAGATGCACTTGATTGTAACGTCCTCTATGATATCAAATCCTTTATAGCACCTAAAAGTCAGTGATTCACCAGAATCTTTCCACTTTGAACTATATAAAAACCACTTCTGCTGGGTGCTGGCAAGCCATAGTGTGTAATGGAGCAGTGAAAGAGAAAGATGGATCAAATACCCTTGAAGAAGAAGTTAAAACTTCAAAATGCGGCCTGTGTAGGGTTTATTTGAACATCAGTTGTGAATTGTTGAATTGATATACCACCGCACACAAGTTCTTGAAAAAGTGAAGTTTTTATTTGGCTAAAAAATGAGTTATAACATGGAAAAAGAGTGAAAATGATGATCAGACTATGGCTCACTAGCTAAAAAGAATTATGCTGGTAGTCTACATTTGAATACTTCCCTCCCGTGTTTTATATATTTACAACTGTTTTTCATCAGTGTGGCTTGCAATATCATAGTCTGATGATTATATTGGACAGTGTTATTATGGAAATACACACTTAAATTTCAATTTAAAACATATGCACACAGTAGGCATACCATTGATGCTAATTTTTACGTTATCATTCAACAGCATGTAGGGGCATGTGGATACCTTGTATTTGAAAATCGTGTACTTTGCCAGTAAGGCACCTTATTGAAAATTTAACTCTGTGTGTATGGGTTCTGAGCATATTACAACACAGTTATATAAAACTGAGAAGTTAATACTTAAAATCTTTGTGCTCATAACTAGAAATTGAGCTTTCAGTTTTTCCCCCCGCTGTATGCATAAAGTTTGTGCATTTAACTTTTTACATGCATAAAATTTATCCACACAGACAGGAGTATCAATGGAGATGTTCTAGATGCAAAGCTTAACTTTACCTGGTAAGCATACATTTTCAAGTGCTCTCTGGGTAAAGGTACGCAAAGAAGTTCAGTCAGAAAAATCACAGTCCAAACTTTACCTGGATAAATTGATACATGTAACTTTATAACTTACACACATAACTTTATCCAAGTATATTCACAGGAGACATGAGCACATAAGTACTGCCGAATATCTAGGTCAAGTTACACATAAAATTTACCACTTGTCGCATCACTGAATATTGATCACTGAATTTTTATATGTGTAGAGCCCTTCTGGCTCTCTACTAAGAGGGGTATACCATATATGTAGAGGGAATAGAAGCACCTTTGTTTAGGTGTAGCTCCCCTATATTGGAGCTCCAATTCTCTAAAATCCCAAGGCAACATTTTGAAGTGTGGTTTTTGGTTGGCCTTCACAGGAGGCAGGATGTTTTTCTTCCTGCTCCTGGTTTGGTTTGGTTTTCTTTTGGGGATGGTCCCTTAGGACTCACAAAAGCAGACCTGGAACTGGAACTGGAAAAGGAGAAAGAGTGCCTTCACCCAACTTTAATGATGCTATGTTTTGGCTCTTTTGATTTTAGATAAAGGAAGTTTTATCCACCCTTCCTTTCTCACTTTTGGTTATATTTGGAACTGGTTTACCTGAGTTCCCCAAGAACCAGGGGCTTAGTGTTTAACAAAAGGAGAGTAAGAGTCTTTCAACATGAAAGACCCACTAACCTTTGGAAGACCACTGAGGGGATGAATTTCCATTCATTCCTGGGATGAGGAGGAGTTGTAATTCACAGAAGAGAAGAGGCACTGTTTAATTGCTTGTTTTGGGTTTCCCTTTATGGAATGTTGTAACCTATTTTGCAACACACCTGTTGGATTGATTGATTTATAATGTGTTTGCTCATCCTTCCACACTTTGTTATAAAGCAGATCAATTGCTGCGTTTGGTGGTCTGCAGGTCTGTCCCCTGTACCATTGCTCTTACCTCCACCTGCAGAACCCTCTGGTGCCCCAGTGCTGGCCTTCTCCTCCTGATGTGGCAGCAGGCCACACCACGGCATGACAGCACACCGCGCAGCACATGCGGCAGGATACCACTGTTCCTGGCCCCGCTCCCCTTAGGGCGTGTGCGTGTGTCGACTGCTAGTGATTTAAAGGGCCAGCATCAGGGTTGGACAGAGGTGCCTCTTGATGACATCATAGCCTGCTCAGTATTTAAGGTTCTCCTGGATATCCCTTCAATGCCTCGGCAGTAGATCGTCTCCTTTAAGAAGTGCATTGCCTCGGCGTTCCTGGTTCCTGTCTTTTGTTCCTGGTTCCTGATCCCAGTTCCGTTGGCAGCCTGATTTGTCGTGTCTTCCTGGTTAGTCTTCCTCATCTGTCTTCAGCGCCCCTTCCTGCTCCTGTGATTCCTTATCCTTCTCTTCATTCCTTGCCTCTTCGGGTTGAACTTCTGGCTTTGACCTTGGATTGGACCCTGACACTGCTTAATCTCTGCCTGCCAGTGACTACTGCCTGTTTACTGTTTCTGAACTGAACTCCGCCTGGCCCGACCTCTACCTTAACCTCGACTCTGAGAGAATTCTGCCCACCTTGACCACAGCCTGTACCTGACTCTGTTTACCTGCTGCCTGCCCTAACTACTGCTTGACCTCAGTTTCCTCTATTGTGCTGGCTCCCAACTTCTTCCATGTGATGGTTCTTCACTCTCACAGAGGCCCGCACCTAAGGTCCAGCCAGCCCCAGCACCTGAGCGCTCAATCTAAGGGGAAGCTCCAGTTGGGCCTCTGCTTCAGCCAACTCCGCCTGCTGTCTGCAGGTCCCTACTGTCTGCAGGTCCCTACTGCAGACAGTAGGGACCTGCAGGGTTCCTCCATGCAGGCTGCGCCAACTCCCTCTCGGCCCAATGGTCCACTCCCGCAACACCAATTGGCTTAACCTGTTATGAAGCAAACCAATATTTAAAATGAGGTTTCCCCTTCTCTATTAGTTGCTGCTTCTTTTTCTCCTTAGTTTCATTTACATAGCTCCTAAGGGGATTAGGGTGGGTTTGTGTGGCAGATGAACTGCTCTCTTCAGAAAACACCTGCAAGGAGTGGCCATGGTTAAAACACAACCTTCAGTGAGTAAGGGGAGGCCAAATACAGTAGCGTACTGAGGAGGAGGGGCCGATCTGCCCAGAAGTAGTCTTGGAATCATCGCAACAGGAGCACCTACCCCTCTGCTCCCCAATGCATTGATTCTCTATTATGGTACCATTGCTATGAGCACTTTCAATACACATTGTAGCAAAGCGCTACTAAGAAGGATAAATCAGAATTTAGCTGGATAAGTGTGCGCAACTAGTATACCACATGTTTTTACTTCTAATTTTAAATAAATAAATAAATAAAAATAATTTTAAAGGTATGTGTAAGTAGATTTAATACGAGTAAATTAGACACATCTACCCCCATAAGCCAGCTTTTCTGTTTGTAATTAGGGAAATTTTCTAACATATGTGCAGCAATGAAATGTCCAGTTTTACCAATTAATCCACCAGTTTGCCCAGTCCATCTGCAGGTCATTGAGACCCTTCAGGCTCTTCAGCCTGAACTCCCCCTACTTCATCTAGACATTCTACCATCAGTCTTTCACTTTAAAGATGTTTTTGATCACTTATTCCACATATAGAACAGGTGTAAATATACATGAGTAAGATGCCAAGTTTCCATGCATAAACTGCTTATAAATTAGCAACTTACTTGCATAAATGGTGGCCCACCCTGGAACACCCCTGGTCTGTCCCATTTTTACATACGCAAATTTACTCACTTAGTCTTACTTGCATGTGTATTTTGAGGTTTATCAAATAACACATATGTGAGTATATACTATTTACACATGTATGTGCTGATTTTTACACACATAACACTTTGAAAATTCATCTTGTACTGGCACTTAGCATTCTGGTCCACAAGGTATCTTTGCCATCACATGTTCCTCACCAAGTGAACTATGCTGTGACTATGCCTGTTAAGAAGAAAACAGCTTCTAATTCACCAATCATATAACAGTGGACTATAATATATCCAATCATATTGTTTACTTTTGGATCTTATGTATTTACATGAAGGAACAAATAAGGTCCATGAAAGTCTTAAAAAGGGGTCTAAGGCAAAGAACTGGGAGCCTGCCTGTAAATTCTCCCGGAATCTCGTCTGTATCTTCTCTTGGCATGCTGTCTCTGGACTATTATGAGATGTCTCTGGGCTACATGGATGGCATGAATCTACCTCCTGCCAAGTCATGGATGCAGCTGGACTGCCTGCAAGTTAATAGCCATGAGACCAGACCTTGGACCAAACAGTAAGAGAGACACTACTGCAAGGCAAATGTTAAGACTGGCTAGCTCAGTCTTATGCCTGGTACTCATAGCACTGTGCAAGTGGAGATTAAGCTGACATAATATGTTTTAAGACTTTGGATAAAACTGTTTATGTGTGTCAAACCATAAATTTCAAGCAAGTCTAATATAATTTGTTCTAAGATATTTCCTGCCATCATTAAACTATAATGAACCAAGATGAGTGTACAATATTCTTGTTATCTAATGCTGTGTTTCCCAACCTTTTCTTGCCCAAAGTAAACCTACATTAACAAAAATGTAGTGTGGCATACCAACCTCTGTGGAGCAGGGAGAGGGGACATGGAGAGGAGTCTTTAAAATGGCCTACCCTGACTCAGATCCTACATAGCCCCCCTGCTCCCTATAGTCCTTCAGAGAAAGAGCCCTTGTCATTACCGCACTCATAGCCTTCTCCTTTATTCCTTTAATTATACTCTGATTTGTCTCCCATTTCTCTGCACCTCCTTATATACCCCCTTTTATACCCCTTATACCCCCTTCCCGTCCTTAAACCCTACCTTTTCCCTTTAGCAACCCTTTTATACCCCTTTATTTACCCCCCTCCCCTATCCTTTAAACCTTACTTTTCCCTATAGCAACCCTGCTAGACTATATATAGTTGCCTTTCTGAACGTATAATTTGTAATGTCATATATAGTATCTCCTGTATGAACTATTTAAAGATAATGTATATTATTGTATATAATACTTTTTGTTATTATTGTATATAATACTTTTTGGAGTGTATAATTTATATAAGGTTTTCCACAGTGTATAAGGTTATACACAGTCCCTTATTGAATGTATAATTTGCAATGTTACATATTATGTTCTTCTATTGTTTTCCATCAGATACTGTTCCTATTCTCCTCTTCCTGTTTTTCCCTCTCTTCTCTCGCCCCTTCTCTCTTCCTATCTGCTCCTTCTCCCCCCACCCTGGTTTTTTGTAATTTCCTCCTTCAGTTATATTGTAAACCGGCATGATGTACCCACAAATGTCGATATATAGAAGCTAATAAATAAATAAATAAGAGCAAAAGAAGAGTTAGAGAAACTCTGAAAGCCCCATCTGTCTCACTTCCAAATTTAAAAATAAAGTGAGAGAGGGAGCAGTGATATACATGAACCCATAGGAATGGATCAGCTTCCTCTATATACAAGTGCATGAGAAGGCAGAAATTTGCTCATTTAATTACTTTGGCTGACATATGTGGTTGCCAGAGCTCCTTCACTGCTGCTGCTCCCAATGCTCAGAGTGAATCACTTTCAGGGGTAGATTTTATAAATCTGCGCCCGTGCGTACTTTTGTTCACGCACCAGGCGCAAACAAGAGTACGCGGGATTTTAATAGATACACGCGTTGCCGCGCGTATCCATTAAAATCCAGGGTCAGCGCGCGCAAGGCTGCCCAAAATCGGCAGCCTGCGTGCGCCAAGCCGCGCAGCCTGCCTCTGTTCCTTCCGAGGCCGCTCCGAAATCGAAGCGGCCTCGGAGGGAACTTTCCTTCTGCTTCCTCTCCCTTCCCCTACCTAACCCACCCCCCCAGTCCTATCCAAACCCCCCACCTCTTGTTGTACAAGTTACGCCTGCCCAAAGTAGGCGTAACTTGCGCACGGTGGGCCGGTCGCCGGCGCGCGATTCCCAGGCCCGGGAGCTGTTTCGGAGGCTTCGGCCATGCCCTAAAAACGCCCCTGGGCCGGAACCACGCCCGCAGCCCCGCCCCAAATGACGCGCCGCCACGACACCCCCCCCCAGGAAAGCTCCAAGACTTATGCGCGTCCTGGGGCTTGCGCGCGCCGCCGAGCCTACTCAACATAGGCTTGGCGCGCGCAGGGGGTACTTCGGCCAGGTTTTCGGGGGGAATGCGCGTACCCTTTTGAAAATTTGGCTCTCAGTGCACAGTCTCTGTCTCACTCAGTCTGGTGACAAGACAGAGGCTGAAAGGACTCAAAGACGGGTGAAGATGAAAAGGAGTTGTATGCACTGTATGTGCTGTATAAAGTGGGTACTCCCTGTATACTGCCCATTATCACATTTCAGGGCTTATGCTATAGTTAAGGAAAAAGAGACAGGCATGATTACATATTTTCTCAGAAAGAAACTGCTACATATTTAAGAGCCACTGCTGGTGTCTCTTATTGAGAGGTGCTGAGGGCTGAACCCAGGTGTAGGCCTGGATCTGAGCATCAGGCAATGATGACTTTTCCATGGCACTCTGGCATGCCATGGCACACTGTTTGCAAAACATTGATTTAATGAGCATGTCAGAAAGCCTGTGGGTCAAATTCCCCTACAGGGAAACCCAGGAGGGTATACAAAGAAATATCAGAAATCCCATTATGTTGTTGTAACAGAATATCATGGATGTTACAAGGAGAAAATGTACCATGTGCCAAATTATTATTAACACAATTTTACAGTAAAAGTTTAAGCAAAGTTTTTTACCTGTAACAGGTGTTCTCCTACGACTAGACTAGTGACTGGCACACTGAGCATGCCTCACTATCCATGCATCCATGCAGGGTCCCTCTTTAGTCTCGTAACATAGAATTACGAAAAAATAAAATAAACAATAGGAGAAACCCAACTCTTCGGGATAGCAGGTGAATTTCGTGAGGACTAACAATCTACTGTCCAAGGAAAGCATCTGATACAGGTAAGCAACTCTGCTTTCTCCTAGGACAAGTAGGATTGTAGTCCTCAAACACGGGTGAATCCCTAGCTATAGGCTGTGCCCTAGCAAAAATCAGACCAACAGACACCTAACCAGGTGCCAACAGGCACAACAACACTGGCGCTGTTGGTAACAGTGGGAGATAGCCTGAACCGAAGCAATGGGCAGGAAGAATTGGGATCTATAGCTGAAGAAGATTCTGCAGGACAGACTGGCTGATACTGCTATTGCATCAGCCATCATAAGAACATAAGAACATGCCAAACTGGGTCAGACCAAGGGTCCATCAAGCCCAGCATCCTGTTTCCAACAGGGGCCAATCCAGGCCATAAGAACCTGGCAAGTACCCAAAAACTAAGTCTATCCCATGCTACTGTTGCTAGTAATAGCAGTGGCTATTTTCTAAGTCAACTTAATTAAAAGCAGGTAATGGACTTCTCCTCCAAGAACTTATCATATCCAATCACTACTGTCCAGACAGTAGTGAGAGGCAAAGGTTTGGATAGAACTCCACATCGCAACCTTGCAGATCTTGTCCATGGGGACTGCTCACAAGTGGGCCACCAAAGTAGCCATGGATCTGATAGAATGAGCCTTGACATGGCCCCCAAGCTGCAGTCCCACCCGAGCTTAGTAATCCACCAGCCAGTTGAACAGCATCTGCTTAGTAAGTTGTCAAAAGAGATGAAGAGTTGCATGGACTGCCTATGGCCTGATGTTTACTCCAGGTAGAAGGCTAAGGCTCTCTTGCAATCC
This sequence comes from Rhinatrema bivittatum, assembly GCF_901001135.1. Lineage (NCBI taxonomy): Eukaryota > Metazoa > Chordata > Amphibia > Gymnophiona > Rhinatrematidae > Rhinatrema > Rhinatrema bivittatum. Next base: position 136,723,530 of record NC_042621.1, read on the forward strand.
AAACTGTGCAGAGACTGCTCGCCCTGGTGCGAATGAGGCTTGGGGGAAAAAGGTGGGCAGGACGATTGACTGGGTAAGATGGAAATGCGTCACCACCTTAGGCAGGAATTTAGAGTGCATGCACAGAACCACCCTATCATGAAAGAATTTTGTATAGGGTGCATACGTCACCAAGGCCTGAAGCTCGCTGACTCTGCGCGCTGAAGTGAACGCCACCAAAAACATGTCCTTCCAGGTCAGGTACCTGAGGTTATAGGAGTGCAGCGGCTCAAAAGGAGCCCTCATAAATTGAGCCAACATCACATTGAGGACCCAAGATACAGTGGGAGGTCACAGGGGCGGCTTCAACTGAAGCAAACCCTGCATGAAGCATCCCACCAGGGGCTACACAGAGATAGGCACCAAATCACTTAGGTGTACCCTAATGGAATTGGTTTTTAAACCAGCATCAGAGAGGTACAGGAGATAATCAAGCAGTTTTCATGTAGAGCAGGAGAATGGATCTAGGCCGTGGCTCTCACACCACACGGAAAACCTCCTCCATTTCAGGCCATAAGACTTCCCAGAGGAAGGCTTCCTGGAAGCCAGCAGGGCTTGAGACACATTATCAGATAGGTCAAGGGGCTGCAGAATTAACCTCTCAACATCCAGGCTGTCAGGGACAAAGCTTGGAGGTTGGGGTGGCGCAGCCTGCCCTGATCCTTCGTGATGAGGTCTAGGAAGTCCCCAGACTATTTGGTTCCCGGAGGAAAAGATCCTGGAGGAGTGGGAACCAGATCTGTCTTGGACAGTGAGGGGCTATGAGGATCATAGTTCCCCTATCCTGTCAAAGCTTCAGGAGAGTTTTCGTCACCAGGGGAATTGGAAGATATGCGTACAGAAGGCTCTTGTCCCAATAATGGGCAAAGGTGTTCAAGGCTGGTTTGTAGGGGATGCGAACAGATCCATGTCTGGGGTTCCCCAAACAGAAGATCCGATCCACCACTGCCTCGTTCAGGAACCACTCGTAAGGCCAGAAGGCTTGACTCAGCCTGTCTGCCACCACAATCTCCGTCCCGGCCAGATACATGGCTCGGAGCACCATACCCAGGGACATTGCTACCTGGTTGTTTGTCTGAACCAGGACTGCCCTGTTGGCTAGCTGATCTCTGAATGCTCAAAGGGCATACCGGATCACGTGGAGCTCCAGGAAGTTGATTTAACATTGAGCTTCTGAAGTAGACCACAAGTCCTGGGTGCAGAGTCCTTCCACATGGGCACCCCACCCCGGGTTGGATGCATCTGTGGTGAGTACAATTTGGGCAGAGGGATTTTGAAAGAGTGTCCCCTGTTCTAAATTGGAGAGACTCCCCCACCAAGACGAAGAGCCCCAGAGAGGCGGAGTAATACGGATGCACACATGGAGATCCTGGATGACATGCTGCCAATGGGACCGCAAGGTCCATTGAGCTATGTGCACATGTAAGCGAGCAAAGGAGTAACATGGATGATCGTAGCCATATGTCCCAGGAGTTGCAACATGTGGTGAGCCGAAATCTGCCGGCTCCGTTGGACTACTCCCGCTATGGACATCAGCATGAGTGCCGATCACAGGGAAGAAAAGCTCTGGCCCGGGTTGTGTCCAGCAGGGCACTAATGAAGCCCAAATGAGGCAACAGGTCAAGCTGGGACTTTGGGTAGTTGATTATAAACCCCAGGAAGTCCAACGTCCAAATAGTCAAGCACAGGGATCGTACCGCTCCCGTCTGGGTAGCACTTTTGCCCAGCCAATTGTCCAGGTAGGGAAAAACCTGCACACACAGCTTGCAGTGATGCACACCCACCACAGCCAGACATTTGGTAAAGATGTGTGGGGCCATGGCCAGTATGAACAGCAACACCCTGTACTGGAAGTGTCATCTGCCCAGCATGAACCGTAGATACTTCCTATGACCTTGGAAGATCTCAATGTGAGTGTAGGTATCTTTGAGATTGAGGGAGCATAGCCAGTCCCATCTTTGCAGAAGGGGAATCAGGGAGCCCAGAGAGACCATCTTGAACTTTTCTTTTCTTAAAAATTTGTTCAAGGCTCTAGAATAGGACAGAGTCCCTCAGTTCTCTTTGGAATCAAGAAATATTTGGAGTAGAACCCCCGCTCTCGCTGCTCCAGTGGAACGGGCTTGACGGCCCTGACCATTACGAGGGCATGTGGGGAGGGGGGCGGAGAGTCCAGAAGGACCCCCAGAAAGTTCAGCCTGTACCTCTGATGAATGATGGGCAGAACCCACTGTTCCGAGGAGACGCCTGGCCAACAGTCCACGAAGAACCGTAGCCGGCCTCTGATCAGAGGATCTTGCATCAAGGGTATGGGCGGATGGCTTACACTCCTTTGCAATCAGTCAAAACCCTGTGACAGGGCTTGGCCCGGGGGCCAGCTTAGGTTTGGGGTCCCATTGCTGTCTAGGGCAGCCTCTAGAGCTCACCTACTGCGATCGGGTGTGAGAAGCAGGAGGATAATATTTCCTCTGGTCATAGATGGGCCTTCTTGGACCCTGTCTGGAGGGCCTCTTGGCCAAGGATGGCGGGTCCAATGTACTGGCCGAGAGATGCTGGAGGGTCTCAAGATGATCCTTTAACTGAGCCACAGCATCCCTCACCTTGTCCCTAAGAGATTCTCGCCAGTATATGGCAGGTCCATGAGCCTTGACTGCACCTCTAGACAGAGATCTGAGGCCTGGAGCCAGGCCATCTTGCAGGCACCAATGCCCACAGCCACTACCCTTGCCATTATCTTGAAGACATCACAGGTGGAACGCATATCATGCTTGCCACCTTCTAGACCCTGCTGGACAAGCGCCAAGAAAGCATCCTGCTGCTGTTGGGGCAGGCACGCAGCCATGTCCTGGACCTATTTCCAGGGGTTACGAGAATACTGCTGGTAGGAGGTGATATGGGCAATCAACATAGCACCCTGGAAAACCTTCCATCCCTGTGCATCCAACACCCTGTGCTCCCACCCTGGAGGAGCGAAGGCTTGGGTGCAAGAAGACTTGGCCCTCTTGAGGGCAGACTCCTCCACAACTGACTGGTGTGGGAATTGATGCATCTTGAAACCCGAAGAGTGCTGGACCAAATACACCCCATCGGCCTTCCTATTAACCAGAGACATGGAAATGGGGTGTTCCCAAATTCTAAGGACAACTCCTTGAATATCTCATGGACAGGAACAACCAACCACCTCCTTTGGGTCATCCACAAATTGGAGGACCTTCAGCATCTTATGTCTGGCATTATCTTCTGTCAGACTGAAATGGAATGACTTCTGCTATTGCCCGCATCAAACCAGAAAAGATCAATTCCTCAGGTGGGAACCGGCATCATTCCTCCAGAGGAGATGGGTCTGAAGGCAGGCCATCAGAGTCACTCGGAGGTATCATCCCCCCACAGATCATAAGGGGCGTCATCATCACTAGGATCACCCAGAGACATCGGTTGTGGGGTCTTTTCCAGGTCCCGTGGCCTGGGCATCTAGGGCACTGATGGCACCAAGGGTATTGATGGCCCTGAAGGACCCAGAACTGGAGTGGGCAACGCTGGCTGTGGAACCGAAGGCCTCGGTGGTCCCTCTGGCATTGAAAGGCCTTCCTTGTCAGAAGAACTCGCAATGGGAATGGCACCAAGAGGAGGTGGGAATGGTGCCCATTGGGGCATCAATGGCCCCCTGGGCACCAGCATCGGCTGTGTGGAGAGAATGCCAAGAAGCGCATTGAGATGCTATGGCACCAACAAGGGAGGGTGCAGGCTCTGACACTGGTGGAGGCACAGGCGGGACCGGCGGCTCGATGCCCTGCAGGGCTTGAACAACTGCCAAGTGCACCCTGTGTTCCAGCTTCTCCTCAAAAACCGCGGCCAACAGGACAGGCTGAGGAGGAGGAGACATAGCCAGATCTCCCTCAGACCCCTGAAGGAGATCGATGCCTGGCACCGGAATCAGTAAGGAGCACCTCGGACCCTCGGCATTGATGGAGAATGGTGCCTCCTCACCACGGAGTCACTTCAGGTGCATTTCAGCAAAAGCCGGCGCCAACCTGAGTCCGGAACTATGTGAGGACGGAGACCAGTGACAATGTTTATTGGGTTTCCCATGGTGCTCGGTCCTGTCATTCCTAGGAGCTGAGGAGGATGGAGCCGATCCAGGAGTCTTTGAGCAAGAGGAGCCCGATGAAGGCCAATCTCCAGCCCCCCTCTCCACCAGAGACCCCAATGGAGGGGTAGACACCAAGGGATTGGTGACCATTGTTTCCCCACGGCCCTTCGGAGTCGATGTCCCCGATGCTGGTATCGATAGCTAAGACTTCTTCAACCTGAACAGCTTCTTCATCTTGTCCAGGTGGGCACACCGGCCCTTGGGGGTCATCTGGTTGCAGAAACAACACTTTCAAATGTCATACAATGCCCCCAGGCAAAGGATACACACCTCGTGCGGATCTGTAAGGAACATTGTCCGAGGGCACCAGGGACACTGACGAAAACCCGACACCACTAGGAAAAAATGGGTAGTGAGCGGTCAATGATCGGTGAACACTCAAGGACTCCTCTACCAGGAATCAACCGTACAGAACGAAAAAACTTCCCGCGCCATGAGACTAACTAAAGCGGGGAAGAAGGAAGAGAGACCCGGGGCAGGAAAGTTGAAAAAACCGACCATGGAACTCAGTTTCCCAGGTTAAAAATCACAAGCTCTACAACTGCGAGACGATAGCTCCACGGAAAAGAAGAAACTGAAGAGGGACCCCATGTAGACGTGTGGATAGTGGTATGCTCAGTGTGCCAGTCACAAGTTTTCCATGCTGGGCTCCATCCGGTGAAGTCACCCATGTGTGAGGACTACCATCCTGCTTGTCCTAGGAGAATGTTTGGTACACCATAACTCTGTGAAGACTTTTCATTAAGCACCTTGGGTACTAAACGAAATCTTTGCCTCCAGTGGAGAACCTTACTGGAACTGAACTGTATCAGTCAGATCTCAGCCTAGTATTGAGTAGTAGGGATGTGAATCGTTTTTGAACGATTAAAATTATCGTCAGATAATTTTAAAATCATCCAAAATCGTTAGAGTGCACGATATAATACAAATGCCCCCGATTTATCATCAGGGGCATTTGTATTGTATCGTTAAATAGGGCACGGGAATTATTTGGGGGAGGGTGGGGAAACGGCACACCAAAACAACCCTAAAACCCACCCCGAACTTTTAAAACAAATCCCGAACCCCCCCAAAATGTTTTAAATTACCTGGGGTCCAGTGGGGGGGGGGTCCCGGCGCGATCTCCCGCTCTCTGGCCACGGCTGCGTTAAGAGAAATGGCGCCGGTGGCCCTTTGCCCTTATCATGTGACAGGGCAAAGGTAGCGCCGGCGCCATTTTGGTTCCTGGCTCCCGACGTCACGCGTGCAGGAGATCGCTCCCGGACCCCCGCTGGACCCCCAGGGACTTTTGGCCAGCTTGGGGGAGCCTCCTGACCCCCACAAGACTTGCCAAAAGTCCAGCGGGGGTCCGGGAGCGACCTCCTGCACGCGGGCCGTATTGCCAATATTCAAAATGGCGCCGGCGCTACCTTTGCCCTCATTATGTCATACGCCCGTATGACATAGTGAGGGCAAAGGTATGACATAATGAGGGCAAAGGTAGCGCCGGCGCCATTTTGAATATTGGCAATATGGCCCGCGTGCAGGAGGTCGCTCCCGGACCCCCGCTGGACTTTTGGCAAGTCTTGTATGACATAGTGAGGGCAAAGGACTTTTGGCAAGCCCGTATGACATAGTGAGGGCAAAGGTAGCGCCGGCGCCATTTTGGGATATCTTAATTGGAAATCTGTTGAGCTTGTTTAGATTTGCTTGGATGAGTTGAGAATTCTTTGCTTTATCTTCTGTCATCAGTGGCTAATGCTTTTAGTAAAAGATTTACCATTCTATAAAAATTACCTCTTTGACGGCAGGGACTCCTACACAGGATCCAGATAGGGTAAGCTTAAGGGGCTTGCTCCCTTCAATAAAGCATTTCAGGTTTTCATAGAGGATGTTTGCTTTTAAGCTTTGGGGCCGAAATGTCACCTCAAAAGCAACTTCCATCCCAGGAGTAATATAACCTTCTACTGGGGTGATGGAAAAATCAGGCTGAAACGTTTTGATATTCCAGTTGAACCTATCAAAAACAAAACAAAAGATAAGAAAAAGTGTTAATATAAATACAGAAAGTTACAGTCCTGCATGTTTCTTTGTAGCTGTCCAGGAGTCTTTAAACATTCACCAGTTCTGTGAAAAAGAAAAACACAACATGACTTGTTATATACATATATAAGCTCTCACTCTTATATGCTCTCCCCCCCTCCCCCCACACACACACAAGCTCTTACTCTTACATGCTCTCCCACAAACACAAGCTCTCACTCTCTCACACATACCACCAGGCTCCCATTCTCACACATAAACCTAGGCTCCCATTCTTACACATAGGCTCCAATTCTCTCTCACACACACATAGGCTCCCATTCTCACACAGAGATGCGCACCCAGGTTCCCATTATACACACACACACACACAGATGCAGATCCAGGCTCCCATTCTCTCTCTCACACACATAGGCTCCCATTTTCTCTCTCTCACACACACACCCAGGCTCTCATTCTCTCTATCATACACATGCATTCCCAAGCTCTCATTCTCTCTATCATACACAACCTATAGACTAGAGATACCAGTTTTTATCACGATCACTGTGGCTACTAGAAATTCACAATACCTATCATGTGAAACACTTATAGAAAAAGCAGTCTTATGAAATAAGAGACTTGTTATACTTATCAAAATTGACATTCAGATTTTACAAACCACTAGTATTTTACAACACTAGTATTTTGCCACTAGAAATCTGAATGCAAGGCTCAACTCAAGTCCCAGATGCACTGAGTTAGTCTGTAAGCTAGCTCCTAATGGCCATTTGTTATTACCACAAAAGCACTACAGAACAGATTGAGAATTATACAAATCATGATAATAATAATTTACATAACACATACCAGATATACGCAGCACTGGCAGAGCAATAATGGATAGTTCTTGCTCTTTGGAAGTTAAATGAGTACAGCACAAAAAGGTTGAGGTCATTATTAGGAGGCATTTAGCCGGATAACTATAATTTAACCAGCTAAATGCAAAATTCTAAATATTTTGAACAGTTCTCTGGCTAAACTATAGCCGGATATCTCATTATCCAGCTAATTCTGGTTGTGCCATAGAGCAGTCCTAACGTTACAGTCCTGCATACTGGCTAACTTTGCAATCCGGCCAGTGACTGAATATGAACCTCTCCCATGAACCACTAATTTATGCTCTGCAATAATTTTCTAAATATTTGTTATGGGAGTCTCTGTTTAGTGGACCCTTGGGCCAACCTGCTGGAGGCTTGGAAAGGTGGTCAATGTCTCTAATGAACAGCAGGCCGGGAGGCAGATGTTCAGGCAGGATGTAGATGCTCTTCACCCTGGAAGCTGGTACTCCCCCGGGAGGAGCCCGTAGGAACCCAACCGCTGGGACTTAGGTGGCTTCACCCTTGGAAGCCGAAGCCCCCCCGGGAGGAGCCTGTAGGGACCCGGCCGCTGGGACTTAGGCAGGTTGTGGATCAGGACAGGTAACTGGAACCAGACTAGGACAGTAGCAATACTGTAACTGGGCTCGCGTTCTGGAACCAGGCAGGAACTGTAGCAGGATACAGGTACTGGAACCAGACACGAACTGTAGCAGGACTCGGGTACTGGAACCAGGCAGGAACTGTAGCAGGACTCGGGTACTGGAACCAGGCAGGAACTGTAGCAGGCAGGCAGGAACCAGGCAGGTAGTGTAGCAGGCAGGCAGGAACCAAGCTGGTACTGTAGCAAGCATGCAGGAACCAGGCAGGTACTGTAGCAGGCAGGCAGGAACCAAGCAGGTACTGTAGCAGGAACGGAGCGACGAAGCAAGACAAGTCACTCCGGGGCACAGTGCAACAGGAAACCGGGAGGCTAACCCTTTGCAAGGCAAAGGCTGGATGGCCGTGGCTGGCTTATCAAGGCCGCAGCGTCTGATGTCAGGAGTTGGGCGGAGTCACCACTGGCGGGAAACGGCCTAGAAAAGCGCCCAAGTGGCGCGCGCGCGTGCCTAGGAGCCGGGCGTCCATGGGAGAGCTCGCAGCGGCGCAGCCCCAGCGGGGACGCCACCATCCAAGCCACAAACCAGGCCTCTGGAAATGGGAGCCGGTCTGGGAGCCCGGAGGTAAGGGCCTGGCCGCGGTACTCGTGGCCAGAAACGCAACAATATTAGCTACTGTTATGCATTGCTGTGAATGATAAAACACTTCTATTGCAAATGCCAGATTAGAGTATAACAAGTCATGTTGTGTTTTCTTTTTCACAGAACTGGTGAATGTTTAAAGACACTCCTGGACAGCTGCAGTGGTAAATTTTCCCTCAAGAAAGGACATTCCAAGCATTATTACTTTGATCCAAGGTCAGTGGAAGGAAGTGAGAGATTGTGTGTGGAACCTGGAGGTTTATCCTTCTCCCCACTGGAAAGAACCTTGGCACTCTAGAGCCAGTGGACTATGTAGGTCTAAAGGAGGACGACAGTTAGGAGTAATAGTGCTCCCAATGACAACAGTGTGCCCCTGCATTCTGGGAGGCTGCCGAAGAGGGGATTACATGTATAAATATACATAATGATAATAAGACAAATTAAGAAATGAAAAGGCAATTGGGAATTGAGGAAGGCCCAAATAAAGCTGTGTCCTTATGCAAAGCATCCATAGCCCAAGAAATATCCCTAATGTGGATGGAAATAATAATGACACAAGATATCCTGAGAACCTTATTGTCACCAAATAATAGTAATCTGACGCTTAACTACGAAAACTGCCAGATCAAGATGTCATCATCAATTAGAGATCTCGCGGTTCAAATAGATCAAGAATTAACCTTCAAAAATCACATAAGGGCCGATACAGTAAAAATCGCGGGAGAGTGGGCAAGCGCACAGGACACTCTCCTGTGCGCGCGATACAGTAAATTTATTTAAATTAGGGTCCGCGGTAAAAAGAGGCGCTAGGGACACTAGCGCATCCCTAGTGCCTCTTTTTGAACAGGAGCGGCGGCTGTCAGTGGGTTTGACAGCCGACGCTCAATTTTGCCGGCGTCGGTTCTCGAGCCCGCTGACAGCCACGGGCGAGGAAACCGGACGCTGGCAAAATTGAGCATCCGGTTTTCGACCCGCGAGCCGTGGGCCCATTTAAAATTTGGTTTTTTTTACTTTTTTTAACTTTCGGGGCCTCCGACTTAATATCGCCATGATATTAAGTTGGAGGGTGCACAGAAAAGCAGTTTTTACTGCTTTTCTGTGCACTTCCCCGGTGCCGGCAGAAATTAACGCCAGCTTGGCTGCACATTTTATTTACTGTATCACGCGGGAATGACTAATAGGGCCATCAACATGCATTTGCATGTTGCGGGCGCTATTAGTCTCGGGGGGGTTGGATGCGCGTTTTCGACAAGCTATTACCCCTTACTGAATAAGGGGTAAAGCTAGCTCGTCGAAAACGCGCGTCTAAATGCCGGTTAACAGTGCGCTCCATCAGAGCGCACTGTACTGTATTGACCTGATAGCTAGCAAAATGAAAGAAGGGTATTATAAACTGCTTATGTTGAGGAGATTAAAACCCCTACTAAAGCCAAAAGACTTCAGAACGGTGCTTCAAGTTTTTCATCCATCGATTACTGCAAAGCTCTGTTGCTCGGCTTACCATACTCAACAATCCAACCTTTGCAAATAATGCAAAATGCGGCCGCATGAATACTGACAGGTACTAACAGAAAAGAGCATATTACCCCTATACTTAAGGAGCTCCATTGGTTACCAATCGAACAGCGAGCACAGTTTAAGTCATTATGCATTCTCCACAAGGCAATACGCGGGGAAAAGGTGGAATGGCTGAACACCATAATTATAATACAGTTACATACACCTCAAAGAAACTTACGATTTGCCAATAAAGGTCTTCTATCCATTTCCTTGATGGTGTCAGCAAAACTAACAGCAGTAAGAGAAAGAGCCTTATCTCTTGCCGGCCCAAAAATTTGGAACAGTTTACCAGTGGAGATGCGACTTGAAACAAATATAGCAACTTTGAGAAAAATGGTTAAAACATGGCTTTTTCACCAGGTATTCAATGAAGGTGACAGTAATTGATAAACAAGAACCAATTGGGAAGTGAAGATGAGTAAGACTGTCTGTCAAATGTCCAGCATTATGTGTTTGCATGTTTAGGACCTTTTTATTATAAAGTATATTGGAAGTTAAATTTTTTAGCAACATTGTTTTATTGTTTGTAATGTTATTTTCTACGTGTTTTAATTGTAACATGACGTGATGTAAACCGATATGACGGCTCTGCCAAATACCGGTATAGAAATTTAAATAAATAAATAAATACATAAGAATTATCTCTAAAGATCCCTAGTAAATGAAAATTATCTATATTTCTGTATAATCATATGCTATAATCTGATTAGTGTTGTAATTTGTAGCATTTGTAATCCTCATAAATAAATAAATTTAGGTGACATTATGATGTCCATAAATTATTTGATTTCATTTGCAAGTGTCTGCATATTTTGGCATTGTTACTATCCTTAGAGCTAATTTCCCCTTGTGTGGCTATTTGCCCTGCTTAAGTTAGGGAAGGAGGGTGGGATGGGATTGGCCCTGTGTAGTCAGCAAATCTTTTGAAGATATTGGATGTGAAGGGGGAGGAGACTCTGCAGTTATTTTTTGTAAACAATATACAGTAAGCTGATGAATGGCAAAGTTATCCAGACAACTATCAGGATAACTTTAGATGAATATATTTAGAGGAAGATAAATTCCACTGAATATTTGTCTAAAGTTATCTGGTTAACTTTACCTGGATATTTGCCAGTCTCTGGAGTACTAAATATTGATCTCTGAATGAAACAAAAGTACATCCCTAAAGAGATTACACATATATGGGTTAGAATCACCCCTCCAATTGCATATACTCTCATTACCAGCACTTTCTCTTAACATCTGCAATATAACTGTGACTACCCGCTCCATCCCATGGGGGAAGCATCTGATTCAGGACCCTAGCTTCTTAGCAAAAGAATAATAATATTTCTTTATTACCGTGCTCCAATGTCGCCTGTATTGAACATTACGATGCGACGAACTGCATGACTTTGCAGCACAGCAGCTCCAAATGAGATATTATCCTGGTCCAGGCTGATCTCAATACCCTGGCTGCAGCCACGAATAATAAAAATGCAGCGTGATAATCCAGCATGCTCCATCGTGACCTCCTCTGTAAACTGTGGGATGCGACTCTTGGGGCTGAATATCACCTCCGCTTTCCAGGTGCCTTGGGGCTTTAAAGTTATTTCCATCGATGGAGACAAGCTGAGAACCTAAAATATATATATGTATATTTAGATATATAACAATCTATCTGTGTATATTATGACTAGGCCATTCATAGTGCACAGTGATTCCCAAATTCAGTTCTTGAGGCTCCCCTACTAGCTTGATTTTCAAGGTAAGCAAAATTAGTAAATAGTCGAAACAAATAACAATATGGGGCCTATGCACTAAGAGGTCGATAGTCAAAGCCATTGTGTGTGTAGCTTTTCAAGTTACAAACACAAAAGCCAAGTTTAGAAATTTTACCCCTGCCACAAATGTACATTTTGAGTGCTTAACTTTTTGTGTGCACAAAAATTATGCAGATCAAAAGGGAGGGTCAACGGAGGCTTTCTGGGGCAGGAATAAACTTTATCAGAGGGGTATACACAATTTACCACTGTCATATAGTTCTGTTTCTTGATACAATGGTTTTGTGGTCTAGCCTGGCTCTCTATTTTGGTATAAGAAAAGCTAACAGGTTCTTCTCCATAGATTTGAAAGCAGGGCCAGTACTAGAATATTAGGCACCTTAGGACATATTGATTAATCTCTGGAGAAAGGTATGCACACAATTCTGGTCGGAAAAACAGCTTCCCTAATTATATCTGGATCAAGTTATGCATGTAACTTTACCTGAGAATATTCAGTAGCAGACTGTGCACAAGTTTTGCTGAATATCAGGGAAAATTACACAGGTAGCTTTTCCCAGATATTTTTGCTGATTGCCAGCTTTCAGAATATTTACATTGAAAGGTTAGGGGTAGATGTTCAAAAAGCGCGATTTGGCGTACTTTTGTTGGCGCATCAGGCGCAAACAAAAGTACGCTGGATTTTAGTAGATACGCGTGTAGCCGTGCGTATCCGCTAAAATCCTGGATCGGCGCGCGCAAGGCTACCGATTCCGTATAGCCGGTGCGCGCCGAGCCGCGCAGCCTACCTCTGTTCCCTCCGAGGCCGCTCCGAAATCGGAGCGGCCTCGGAGGGAACTTTCTTTTGCCCTCCCCTCACCTTCCCCTCCCTTCCCCTCCCTTCCTCTACCTAACCCACCCCTCCCGGCCCTGTCTAAACCCCCCCCCTTACCTTTGTCGGGGGATTTACGCCTCCCGGAGGGAGACGTAAATCCCCGCGCGCCAGCGGGCCGCTAGCGCGCCGGGACGCAACCTGGGGGCAGGTCCGGAGGGCGTGGCCACGCCCCCGGACCGCCCCGGGCCGTAACCATGCTCCCGGACCCGCCCCCGAAACGCTACGTCCCGCCCCGAAAACGCCGCGTGGATCGGGCCCGCCCCCCGACATGCCCCCCTCGGAAAACCCCGGGACTTACGCGAGTCCCGGGGCTCTGCGCGCGCCGGTAGGCCTATGTAAAATAGGCGCACCGGCGCGCAGGGCCCTGCTCGCGTAAATCCGGGCGGATTTACGCGAGCAGGGCTCTTAAAATCCGCCCTTTAGTGTGCACACAAATTAGTAGGTTATGCACTAAGGAGGTAATTTTCAAAGGAGTTACGCACGGAAATGTAACACACTATCCTAGCAATTTTCAAAAGCCATTTACTCAAGTAAAATGCACTTATTCAAGCAAAATCCTATGGACAATTCAATGGCATATAGTGTAGCAATTTTCAAAAGCCCCCCTACTCAAGTAAAGTGCATTTACTCAAGTAAAACCCAGTTTTACTCAAGTAAATGATTTTTAAAAGCAAGCCCCAAAGGGGAAATTTTCAAAAGCCTGCATTATGTGCAACGTATGTGGGCTTTTTTATCCCTCATATATTGCAGCAGTTCTGAAAGGGAAACAACTTAAGCTGTTTCCCTTTGAAAATGAGCAGGTGCAAAGCACACATATTAAAAATGTCCAGATACTTTGCATCTGCTATTTGGGATGGCCACAAAATGGCAAAATATCATTCATCATTTTAGAAATCCCATGAAGCATGTTATTTTCCTCCTCTGAAGTAAACATGCCCACAGGAATGCCTTCTTTTAATGTGGTTCAAGTTCCCTTCTATTTCATCTATCCACCCCACTTCTTACAAAGTTCTTTCCATTTCCTCTTCTCACACCCACATATGTTGCGGCCCAGACCGCCTCCCCCATGTTCGGGGTCGGATCCGCTTACCTCCACCCCGGTCCGCGGAGGGCCGCGCCGGGCCTCCGGTCCACTAGGCCGCCAGGTCGCTGCCCCACCACGTGGAGAATGCCGTCTAGGCCACCAGAAGCTCTGCCTCTCTCATTGCCACACGCGCGAGGAAGGCCCTTATGTGCGCCCAGCACCCGGACGTTCAGGACGGCCCCTTCTCCTGACGTCACGCCTCGGTCCGCATTTAACCGGTGTCCAGTCTCCTACTAAACGCCTTGCAACGAGGTTCTCTGAATACTAGTTGCCTTCCGTTCCTGTACCTGCTTCAGTGACGTTCTCGTTTGACTTCCTGGTTCTCGACTCCGGTTTGCCTCAGTACTCTGCCTGCCTGACTGCCGCCTGCCTCAACTCCGGTTTGCTTCAGTACACTGCCTGCCTGTCTGCCGCCTGCCTCGACTCCGGTTTGCTTCAGTACACTGCCTGCCTGTCTGCCGCCTGTCTCGACTCTGGTTTGCTTCAGTACACTGCCTGCCTGTCTGCCGCCTGCCTCGACTCCGGTTTGCCTCAGTACTCTGCCTGCCTGACTGCCGTCTGCCTCGACTCTGGTTTGCTTCAGTACCCTGCCTGCCCGACTACAGCCCGCCTCAAGACCGGTCTGCCTCAGTACTCCGCCTGCTTGTCGCTGCCTGCCACCATCCCGGTTTGCTTCAGCACTTCGCCCGCCTGTCTGCTGCCGGTTCAAGCCCCGCCTTGCTACAGAACTCTGTCCTTCCAGCGGTCTGCCCTGACCTTGCCCACAGAGCGTTGGCCCAGCCTCGGATCAGTTCTGGACTCTGTTACTTTTTCTCCGCTTGACCCGTGCCAGGGTCTGCTCTCTCCTGGCTACCTGACTGAACCCCTTGATCAGCCTCTGGACTCTCCCTGCACAGCCTAAGCCCCAAGGGCCTGGGTCCCTACGGGCTCCTCCCGGGGGGATTCCGGGTCCCGGGTGAAGTCCTACCAGGCATCTGACTCCGCCTCCCGGTCTGCCATACTGTCACCCCTGGCAACCCGGCCCAAGGGTCCACTACCTGACTACCACAGTCCTTGAACGTAACAGCTTGCAAGGCCATGGACCCGGCGGAGGCTCCCAGCCTACAGACCATTCCAGGAATGGCGCAGCGCCTCCAACAACAGCAGCACTGCATCGATGCCCTGGCGGTGACCGTGGAGCAGTTAGTCTCCCGTGTGGAGGCATTACCACCGGACCCGCCTCCAGCACCACCCCCCGCTCCGGTACTCAACTCCGTCCCAGTTACCCAGTTACCGGCACCGACCTGCTACGCTGGGGATACCAAGGCGTGCCGGGGTTTTTTGAACCAGTGCCTCGTCCGGTTCACCTTGTTGCCAACACAGTTCCCTTCAGACTCAGTAAAAGTAGCATATATCTTCTCCCTACTGGACGGGAGGGCACTCGATTGGGCCTCTCCCATGTGGGAGCGACAGGAACCCCTATTGCACAATCTCCAGGAATTTGTGCTCAATTTCTGACAAGCTTTTGATGATCTGGCCCGTCAAACCACAGCCACCTCCGAACTGTTGCATCTCAGGCAGGGGGCTCGGTCCGTGGCGGACTACACCATTGATTTCCGCACCCTTGCCATGGAGGTCGGTTGGCGGGACGACTGCCCGAGGGGCATTTATCTGGAGGGCCTGGCAGGCCGCGTCAAGGATGAGCTGGCGGGTCGAGACCTTCTGGACGACCTCAACGACCTCGTCGACGTGGATGATCGAGTAGACTGCAGTTTACAGCAACGAGACAGGGAGGGGCGCCCTTCACGAAGGTACCCCCCGGCTACCCAAGGTTCCGCCAGGTCCATGATTCCCAAGACGCCTCTTGCTACCTCCTCGCAGAGTGAGCCTATGCAACTAGGACGGGCTCCAATAACTGCGGAGGAGAGAAGGAGACGCCGGTCCCAGGGCCTATGCCTGTACTGCGGTGGGAAAGGGCACTTCCTCGCCCACTGCCCGGAGCGTCCGGGAAACGACCGCGCCTAGGACATTCTGAGGAGCTACTCCTAGGCTATGCGGGCTCAGCTCCTCAATGTCAATCCCAGTGACTCTGAAATACCCCGGAGGAGAGCTCCAAACCCTGGCTTTTGTGGACTCGGGGGCCGACGAGAATTTTATAGTAGCAGATTTGGTCCGTCAATTGTCTTTGCCCACGCTGCCAAAAGACCCACCACTGCGCATCACATCCATCCGGGGTACCTTGCTCCCCGGGGCTATCTCCTGCGTCACGACCCCCTTGATTCTCCAGACAGGGGTGCTCCACTCAGAAGAGATCTCCTTCCTGGTGCTGGAAAGGGCAGTGCACCCTCTGGTGTTGGGACTACCGTGGCTGCGTTGTCATTCACCCGTGATTCAGTGGGACACTCTCCAGTTGACCCAGTGGAGTCCTTTCTGTTTCTTGCACTGCCTTCAGGTTCCACGGCCTCCACGCCCAGTCCTGCTTTGTTCATCTAGCCTCCTGCCGACAGCCTACCAAGCCTTCGCAGAGGTATTTTCCAAAGAAATGGCGGAGATCCTTCCTCAACACCGGCCTTTTGACTGTCCGATAGACTTGTTACCCGGCACCACACCGCCTCGGGGCCGGGTGTACCCGCTGTCCCTGCCTGAGACTACCGCCATGTCCAAATACATTACTGAAAACCTCGCAAAGGGCTTCATTCATCCTTCCCAATCCCCTGCCGGAGCCGGCTTCTTTTTCGTGGGGAAAAAGGACGGCTCACTCCGCCCCTGCATAGACTATCGCGGCTTGAATGCCATCACCAAGAGGGATCGCTACCCGCTTCCATTGATCCCCGAGCTCTTAGATAGACTCCAAGGAGCCAATTTGTTCACCAAGCTTGATCTCAGGGGGGCCTACAACCTCGTCCGCATACGTCCAGGAGACGAATGGAAGACTGCCTTCAACACCAGGGATGGGCATTACGAGTAACTGGTAATTCCCTTTGGCCTCTGTAATGCCCCGGCAGTCTTCCAAAACCTCATGAATGAGGTCTTGCGGGAGATGCTCCACTCGCATGTCATCGTGTACCTGGATGACGTATTGATCTATTCCAAGGACTTGGAGACCCATCGACGGCACATGAAACAGGTGCTACAGGCATTAAAGGATAATCACCTTTACGCCAAGCTGGAGAAATGTGTGTTCGAGTCTGAATCATTGCCCTTCCTAGGGTATATCATCTCCTCTACCGGATTCCGGATGGACCCCGAGAAGGTATCTGCCATCACCAATTGGCCTCGCCCATCCGGATTAAAGGCTTTGCAGAGGTTTCTGGGGTTTGCCAACATTTACAGACATTTTATTTCCCCACTACTCTCACCGGGTTGCTCCCCTCATGACATTAACCAGAAAGGGAGCTGACATCAAGTCTTGGTCCGACTCAGCGGCCGAAGCTTTTGCTGATCTGAAGGAGGCATTCTTAACTGACACCTGTTTACGCCATCCGGATCCAACGCGTCCTTTCATTGTAGAGGTGGACGCCTCCAGTGTCGCCGTCGGAGCTGTTCTCAGCCAGCACTCCCCGTTGGGACAACTACTACCTTGTTCATACTACTCCAAGAAGTTCTCGCCTGCTGAGGCAAACTATTCTATAGGAGACAAGGAACTTCTAGCCATCAAGCTGGCCTTCGAGGCGTGGAGGCAGTGGCTAGAGGGAGCTACCCACCCAGTTTCGGTCTATACTGACCACAAAAACTTGGAGTTCCTGTCCTAAGCCCAGCGGTTGAACCCCCGATAGGCCCGGTGGTCACTTTTCTTTAACCGGTTCAACTTCACCCTGCAGTACCGCCCTGCAGCAAAAAACTTTCGAGCCGACGCACTGTCTCGGACCTCCATGTCCGAGGAGGATCAGGAACCTCCTCGATACATCCTTGACCCCTCTAAAGTCGGCTTGACGGCCTTAACTGTGTTATCACAAGATAAGACGGTGGTCCCTAAGCACGCCCGGGTAAAGGTCCTACGCTGGGCCCACGACTCCCTCACGGGAGGCCATGCTGGTCAAGAATGAACCTTGGAACTCCTCAATGGATTCTACTGGTGGCCCAACCTTCGTTGAGACGTGCGGGCCTACGTAAACTCCTGCCCCACCTGCGCACAACAGAAGCCTAACTGCGGACTCCCGTGTGGTCTACTACAACCACTCCCGATTCCTACGGAACCATGGACCCATATTGCCACGGACTTCATGGTCGACCTGCCTCCATCTCAAGGGAAGACGGTAATCTGGGTCTCCATGGATCGTTTTTCTAAAATGGCCCATTTCGTGCCATTACCCAAGCTACCCTCTGCACCGGAACTGGCACTTCTATTTGTGTAGCACATTTTCCGGATCCATGGGCTGCCACAGGACATCGTCTCCAACCGGGGACCACAGTTTACCGCCCAATACTGGAGGGCTCTTTGTAAGTGCTTCAAGGTCCAACTCAGCTTTTCCACAGCCTTTCACCCGTAGAGCAACGGGCAATCAGAAAGGATGAACCGCTCACTGAAAACCTTCCTGCGTGCCTTCATCAACGAAAAACAAGATAATTGGACCGAGCTCCTGCCCTCGGCCGAGTTTGCCTACAATAATCAGATTCATGCTGCCACCGGAACCTCGCCTTTTCAGGTAGTATATGGAAAGCAGCTCAAGCCTCCGCTACCCATTGCCACACCCAGTTCCTCTCCCGCAGCGCAGCTCTCCGCTCAGCAACTCCAGAACTTATGGCAGACTACTCAAGACAAATTAACCGTGTCTGCCACGTCTGCTAAGCGGTGTGCCGACCAACACCGACGGCCGGCCCCTGTGTATCTCCCCGGGGATCGTGTCTGGCTCAGCACCCGAAACATTCATTTGAGGATGCCTTCTAGAAGGTTTGCACCCAAATTTTGCGGACCCCCGAAAGAGTGGGGTTGGTTTCCTACCGACTGCGGTTACCATCCACCCTACGAATCCACGACGTCTTCCATGTCTCTCTGCTGAAGCCACTGGTCCTCTCCCGCTTCCACCGCAAGCCTCCGGACACCCCTGCCACGCCCGTGGCTGAGGACCCCACATACCAAGTGCGAGAAGTCGTCGACGTTCGGTTCTTCAATCGGAGATGGGAGTATTTCTTAGCCTGGGAAGGTTGCGGAGATGAGGACAATACCTGGGAACCTGGCCGCAACATCTTGGACAAAACTCTCCTCCGGCAGTTCCACCTTGACCACCCAGGGAAACCTTGGCCATTGAAGAGGGAGCGTAAAGGGGGGGTACTGTTGCGGCCCCGACTGCCTCCCCCATGTTCGGGGTCGGATCCGCTTACCTCCACCCCGGTCTGCGGAGGGCCGCGCCGGGCCTCCGGTCCAGTAGGCCGCCAGGTCGCTGCCCCACCACGTGGAGAATGCCGTCTAGGCCACCAGAAGCTCCGCCCCTCTCGTTGCTGCGCGCGCGAGGAAGGCCCTTATGTACGCCCAGCACCCGGAAGTTCGGGACGGCCCCTTCTCCTGACGTCACGCCTCGGTCCGCATTTAACCGGCATCCAGTCTCCTACTAAACGCCTTGCAACGAGGTTCTCTGAATACTAGTTGCCTTCCATTCCTGACCCTGCTTCAGTGACGTTCTCGTTTGACTTCCTGGTTCTCGACTCCGGTTTGCCTCACTACTCTGCCTGCCTGACTGCCGCCTGCCTCGACTCCGGTTTGCCTCAGTACTCTGCCTGCCTGACTGCCGTCTGCCTCGACTCCGGTTTGCTTCAGTACCCTGCCTGCCCGTCTACAGCCCGCCTCGAGACCGGTCTGCCTCAGTACTCCGCCTACTTGTCGCTGCCTGCCACCATCCCGGTTTGCTTCAGCACTTCGCCCGCCTGTCTGCTGCCGGTTCAGGCCCCGCCTTGCTACAGAACTCTGTCCTTCCAGCGGTCTGCCCTGACCTTGCCCACAGAGCGTTGGCCCAGCCTTGGATCAGTTCTGGACTCTGTTACTTTTTCTCTGCTTGACCCGTGCCAGGGTCTGCTCTCTCCTGGCTACCTGACTGAACCCCTTGATCAGCCTCTGGACTCTCCCTGCACAGCCTAAGCCCCAAGGGCCTGGGTCCCTACGGGCTCCTCCCGGGGGGATTCCGGGTCCCGGGTGAAGTCCTACCAGGCATCTGACTCCGCCTCCCGGTCTGCCATACTGTCACCCCTGGCAACCCGGCCCAAGGGTCCACTACCTGACTACCACAGTCCTTGAACGTAACAACATATTCATTTCCATCTCCTCATCCTCACCGCAGTATACATCTTCTTCTGTGCTTGGGTTCTTCTCTATCTCTGCCCTCTTTCACTGGGACTCTTCACCATCTTCCCCTTCCCCCATCTCCCTAAGTTCCTCTCTATATTCCCTTTCCTCTTCAGATTCCTCTCTATCACTCCACTCTCAGGTTCCTCTCAGTTTCTTGAGGCAGGCACAGTGCTCTGAGCAGAACAGTGGCAGGCCAAAAGTGTGAGACTGGAAAATTGGGCATCCAAATGGCAGATGAAATTTAATGTGGATAAGTGCAAGGTGATGCATATAGGGAAAAATAACCCATGCTATAATTACACAATGTTGGGTTCCATATTAGGTGCTACAACCCAAGAAAGAGATCTAGGCGTCATAGTGGATAACACATTGAAATTGTCGGTTCAGTGTGCTGCAGCAGTCAAAAAAGCAAACAGAATGTTGGGAATTATTAGAAAGGGAATGGTGAATAAAACGGAAAATGTCATAAAGCCTCTGTATCGCTCCATCGTGAGACCACACCTTGAATACTGTGTACAATTCTGGTCTCCGCATCTCAAAAAAGATATAATTGTGATGGAGAAGGTACAGAGAAGGGCTACCAAAATGATAAGAGGAATGGAACAGCTCCCCTATGAGGAAAGACTAAAGAGGTTAGGACTTTTCAGCTTGGAGAAGAGATGGCTGAGGGGGGATATGATAGAGGTGTTTAAAATCATGAGAGGTCTAGAACGGGTAGATGTGAATCGGTTATTTACGCTTTCAGATAGTAGAAAGACTAGGGGGCACTCCATGAAGTTAGCATGGGGCACATTTAAAACTAATCGGAGAAAGTTCTTTTTTACTCAACGCACAATTAAACTCTGGAATTTGTTGCCAGAGGATGTGGTTAGTGCAGTTAGTATAGCTGTGTTTAAAAAAGGATTGGATAAGTTCTTGGAGGAGAAGTCCATTACCTGCTATTAAGTTCACTTAGAGGCAGATTTTATAAATTTGCGCGAGCGCGTACTTTTGTTCACGCACCAGGCGCGAACAAAAGTACGCTGGATTTTATAAGATACGCACGTAGCCGCGCGTATCTTATAAAATCCGGGGTCGGCACGCGCAAGGGGGTGCACATTGTGCAACCTGCACGCGCCGAGCCCGTTGCACGCTGCCTGTTCCCTCCGAGTCCGCTCCAAAATCGGAGCGGCCTTGGAGGGAACTTTCTTTCCACCCCCCCGCACCTTCCCCTCCCTTCCCCTACCTAACCCACCCCCCCGGCCCTATCTAACCCCCCCCCCCACCTTTTGTTGGCAAATTTACGCCTGCTGAAAGCAGACATAAATCTGCACGCGCCAGCGGGCTGCTGGCGCGCCATCACCATACCCGGGGGCTGGTCCGGAGGCCTCGACCACGCCCCCAGGCCGGCGCCATGCCCCCGGTCCCACCTCGAACCGCCCCCTGACCCCTGGACACGCCCCCGGACACGTCCCCTCCCGCCCCTTTTACGAAGCCCCGGTACTTACGCGCGTCCTGGGGCTGTGCGAGCGCCGGCGGCCTATGCAAAATCGGCACGCCGGCGCGCGCTGGGTATTTAAAATCCGGCCCTTAGAGAATAGCCACTGCTATTACTAGCAACGGTAACATGGAACAGACTTAGTTTTAGGGTACTTGCCAGGTTCTTATGGCCTGGATTGGTCACTATTGGAAACAGGATGCTGGGCTTGATGGACCCTTGGTCTGACCCAGTATGGCATTTTCTTATGTTCTTATGGGGACAAGGTGAGCATGTGCTGTCACCTTGGCTGTTCTTCCCCCATACTGCACACCTCTTTCATAATAAAGAAACATAGGAAATGGAGGAAAAACTGCCATACAGACTAGGAGTGTGAGTTTACTGTGTTCCCACATTGCCCTCATTTGTGAACTATCACTGCTGATCTGACTGCCAGATGGAGGGGAGGTCTTTTAAACATGGGGATGACCAGTTTGGCTTTTACCAAGGGAATACATCAGTGGCCACTGTACTAATATAATCCAATTTGAAACCCATACCTATGTACACAGTGTAATGAAATAGACCCCTCAACACAAGATCAGGATAACACTACGGCTGAAAGACTGAGGAATTCTAGCCTCAGACAAAGGCAAATAGGCTTACCAAAGCCAAAGGCCCCCAGAGCAATAAACGTGCATGAGAGAACTACAACTCCCATTAGGGAGTGCAACTGGAGGCATCACTGAGCTCTGGAGACAAAGTCTCTGAGAGCAGGATGGATGGAAGCTACTACCTCATAAATGAGAACTATTAGGTAGGAGCCTCTGCCTACCCTACTCTCATAAAAGAGAAACATAGGGAAGCATATCTGGTGAAGCTGAAAGAGACAAGAAATCAGGAAGGCTAAATCTCAGGTGTAAGTAAAGATTGTCAAAGAGGTAAAGTGAGGTAATAAAATATTTTTCAGATATGTCTGAGAAAGAAGGAAAGTCAGAGGTGGTATACTAAGACTGAAAGGAGACAAGAGTCACGGTATGGAGAAAGATGAGGTAATAGCAGAAATATTAAACAAATACTTCAGTTCAGTGTTCACTAAAGAATACCTTGGAGGAGGACTGTTGCTGGTTGGCAAGAGTGAAGATGGGAGTGAGGTAGAAACTGCTGGACAGAATGGATGGTTCCGTGGGAACTTTTCTGTCATCGCCTGTATAGATTAGCCAGTTTATTGAAGCATTGAATACTATGTTTCTGTGTAGCCAGAAATCCATTGACATACACTGAAGGCAAACCTTCAGTGAACTACAAGAAGTTAAGGACTAAATCCCCTTTCACCACTTTTTTCCTCTTTTGGTTCTTTCAATCTACTTGGACCCCAAGAAATCTCCCTTCTCCTGGAAGGCTTAAGGGCTCCAACCTTGCACCTCAGACACCTTTCCAGTATAGAAGACTGCAAGAAGGAACACGAGGCAAAGTGAGAGAGCAAACCAGTCCCCTTTTTGCAGGAGGGGAATCAGGATGCCCAGGGATCTTGAACTTTTCCCTTTTGAGAAATCTGTTCAAGGCTCACAGGACGAGGATGGGGACGAGGATGGGGTGGACCCTGATGGCCCCAAGGGACGGGCTCCACAGCCCT
Source organism: Rhinatrema bivittatum (assembly GCF_901001135.1). Taxonomy (NCBI): domain Eukaryota; kingdom Metazoa; phylum Chordata; class Amphibia; order Gymnophiona; family Rhinatrematidae; genus Rhinatrema; species Rhinatrema bivittatum. Next base: position 136,746,471 of record NC_042621.1, read on the forward strand.
GGCCATTAAGAGGGCTAAGAGCTCCACTAGGAGCAGCTCTGGATGTGAGACAGGATCCCACAATGGACATGGGGTAGAATTTGGCGGATCATCCACAAAGTTCAGCCTGTACCTGTGACAGATGACAGGCAGGACCCATTGTTCAAAGTCATGGATGAGCATCGGTCCGCATAGAACTGGAGACGGCACCCGACGGGTGGGTTCTCTGGTGGTTGAAATCCCTGGTTTGTGCTCCCTCGCTGCCCGTCAAAACCCTGTAGCGGGGCTAGCCTGAGGCGGTGGCTGAGGCTTGGGGCTCTGCTTCTGCCAAGATCTGCCCCTAGAACTGACCTGCTGTGGGCAGGAGCGAGGGGCAGGAGGATAATACTTTCTCAGCCTGTAGAAGGGTCTTCTCAGACCCGGTCTCAAGGACCTCTTAGAAGAGAATGGGGAGGCAGACACACTGACTGAAAGATGCTGAAGTGTCTCATGGTGATCCTTCAGTTGTGCGACTGTGTTCTTTACCTTGTCACCGAAAAGGTTATCCCCAGTGCAAGGTAAGTCAACCAGCCTTTCCTGAACCTCAAGATGAAGGTCTGAGGCATGGAGCCAAGTGAGACACCTTGCATAAATGCCAGCAGCCGCAACTAGGTAGCCCGCACTTCATGCTTTCCGCACTCCAAGTCCTTCTGAACAATGGACATAAGGGCCTCCTGGAGCTGTTGGGGTAGGCTGTGTGCAACCTCCTGGACTTGCTTCCAGAGCGTATGGGTTTATCGGGTCATATACAGAAGGTAGCAGGTGATACAAGCTACTAACATGGAACCCTGAAACACCCTCCTACCCATAGCATCCCACATCCTGTGCTCTTTGCCAGGGGGAACTGAGGCAATCGCTTTTTACCTCTTCACCTTCTTTAGCACAGACTCCACCATTACCAACTGGTGGGGGAGCTGACGCTTCTCAAGCTCCATAGTCTGCTGCACCAAATACACCACATCAGCCTACTGGTTCACCAGAGCAATGGAGAGGGGTTGCTCCCATAGTCGGAGAAGCAGCTCATGAAAAATCTCATGAAAGGGGACTGCCACTACCTCTTTCAGGGCATCCATGAACTGGAGGATCTCCAGTATTTTATGTGAGCATCCTCTTCCGTCATAAGTTGGAAGGGAATGGCCTCCGCCATAGCGAGGACAAACCCCACGAAGGTTAGGTCCTCCAGTGGAGATCAACGCCTCTCCTCTGAAGGGGACGGATTTGAGGGAAGACCATTGGAATCCATCAATGAACCATCGGAGTTATCGTCTCCCCAAGGGTCATAAGGACCCTCAGGCTCATCGAGACTGCCCGGAGAGAAAGGCCAGGGAGCGCTAGGTGCATCCTGGAGCTCAGGCACCAGGGGACCCATGGGCAATGGGGGCCTGAGGGTCCAAGGACCAGCCTAGGCAGTTCGGGCAGGGGCATGCAAGGTCCCAATGGTGCAGAGGGCACCGACGGTCCCTTGTCCCTGGAGAAGTCTCCAATGGGGATTGGCTCAGACACCCTGCACTTCAGTGCCCCTCGGGCCAATGAGGGATTGTGGGGTGCTGGCACCAATTGGGTCGGGAGCATAGAGTCAATTCAATAATGGTACCCCTGGATGTGGGTACCACCGGCGCTGGTATTGGTGCAGGTACCAGCATCGGCGAGGATACTGGTATCAGCGTGGGCGCCGGCATCAAAGACACTGGCATCGGTGAAGCACTGGCATTGGTGAAGGCACCAGAATTGAGGGAGGCACTGGTGTCGGTGGCGGAAGTTCCAGCACCCTGTCGCACAAAGCACATTCCACCTTCAAGCGCACTCGACGCTCAAACTCCATTTCAAAAGCCTCCGAAGAAAGGATAGGCTGTGAGGGGAAGGGTGAGGCCAGCTTCTCCTCAGGACGCCGAGGAGGATCTATGCCTGACACCGGAATCGGTGTGGATGGCCTCGGGCCACCGGATGCAAAGGGAAGGCATCAAGTGCCAAGGCCAGCCCAAATCCTACAACGTGTGAAGATGGAGACCAATGGCATTACTTTCGAGATCTCCCTCAATGCTCGGCCCAGTCTTTCTCAGGCACCGAGGATGAAGATGACAATCCAGAGGTCCAGGACTTAGAAGAAATTGACACCACCTGATCTCCAGTGCCCCCCTCACCTGAAGGGCCAGGGGGAGGAGACACCAAAGGGATGAGCAGTTCCCCTTAATCCTTGGGCGTCAATGGCATCGATGCCAGGGTGGAAGAATCAGAATTACCAAATCCGAAAACCTTCTCCATCTTGTCCAGTTGGGCACAGTAGCCTTTCGGTGTCATCTGAGTGCATAATTTGCAGCCCCCGAACATCATGCGATGCCCCAAGGCACAGGGTGCACACATCATGTGGATCCGTTAGGGACACAGTCCGACGGCACTGGGGGCATCGACAGAAGCCTGATATGTGTGTCTGAGCTTGAGACCAAGATGGAGACAGCAACTGACCCAGAATCCTCTGCTATCTTAGCCTTCCTGGCTATGTGACTTTAAATGCCTTACTGAGCCTGACCTGGAGGAATTCCAAGGACACCTGGACAGCAGTTGAAGCTGGTGACACTTTGTGATGCCTAATTATAGGGTCTCAAAAGCAGAAGCAACGGTTGGAACTTCAGGCTAGACTATCACTACAGGGGTACCGTTAACAGGGGCATCTGTAAACACGGCCTTTTCAATATATTTATATTTATAAATGATTTATAAATGATCTGGAAAGAAATATGACAAGTGAGGTAATCAAATTTGCAGATGATACAAAATTGTTCAGAGTAGTTAAATCACAAGCAGATTGTGATAAATTGCAGGAAGACCTTGTGAGATTGGAAAACTGGGCATTGAAATGGCAGATGAAATTTAATGTGGATAAGTTCAAGGTGATGCATATAGGGAAAAATAACCCATGCTATAGTTACACAATGTTAGGTTCCATATTAGATGCTACCACCCAAGAAAGAGATCTAGGCGTCATAGTGGATAACACATTGAAATCGTCGGTTCAGTGTGCCGCAGCAGTCAAAAAAGCAAACAGAATGTTGGGAATTATTAGGAAGGGAATGGTGAATAAAACGGAAAATGTCATAATGCCTCTGTATCATTTCATGGTGAGACCCCCACCTTGAATACTGTGTACAATTCTGGTCGCCGCATCTCAAAAAAGATATAATTGTGATGGAGAAGGTACAGAGAAGGGCAACCAAAATGACAAGGGGAATAGAACAGCTCCCCTATGAGGAAAGACTAAAGAGGTTAGGACTTTTCAGCTTGGAGAAGAGACGGTTGAAGGGGGATATGATAGAGGTATTTAAAATCATGAGAGGTCTAGAACGGGTAGATGTGAATCGGTTATTTAGTCTTTCAGATACTAGAAAGACTAGGGAGCACTCCATGAAGTTAGCATGTGGCACATTTAAAACTAATCGGAGAAAGTTCTTCTTCACTCAACGCACAATTAAATTCTGGAATTTGTTGCCAGAGGACGTGGTTAGATCAGTTAGTATAGCTGTGTTTAAAAAAGGATTGCATAAGTTCTTGGAGGAGAAGTCCATTATCTGCTATTAATTAAGTTGACTTAGAAAATAGCCACTGCTATTACTAGCAACGGTAACATGAAATAGACTTAGTTTTTGGGTACTTGCCAGGTTCTTATGGCCTGGATTGGCCACTGTTGGAAACAGGATGCTGGGCTTGATGGACCCTTGGGCTGACCCAGTATGGCATGTTCTTATGTTCTTATGTGATAATTGCCCTGACCAGCAAGATTCTAACAGAACAAAGGACTATCTAAAGATTGATGGTAAATAGGTTCCACCTTGGAGAAATAATCAGGGTAGTTTAGGGATAATCTATCATGCTGTTGTCATGACAATCTATGTAAATGATTCTCTAGGTGGTCATGCATGTACAGAATTTCTGACCTAGTACTGTATTGTATTTTACCTATAAAAGAAGAATCAGTTCATGTATACAACGAGATGCTGGTGATCAGTTTGTCAGAGAAATGGCATCCAGCAAGTCCCAAGAATACTTATATTGCTCAATAAAAAATTATACTTTCTACAAAATCTAAGTGTTCTTGTATCCCTGGATAAGCATCATAAAGCATGGCTTGGTGCTTAACATTTTGGTGCCCAAACAGGGACACAGCGGTGGCTGCGGCCACCGTGCATTGTGCAGTCTTGCGTCTGAATCTGCTAGACAGGCTCAGACCTAACACTGGTATTCAGACATTAACTGGCTCTCCTCTGAAGGAAGTTACCCAGATAAAGATTTCTGGATGATTAAAAGACAGAAGAGAGAGTGCCCCCCACTGCGGTAGGGGATGACAGATCTGTTTGTAAGTATTTAATCAGGCCCACATAATTAACTTGTAAGTATAATTTTGCAGTTAGCAAGTAAAAGATTTTCTTTGGCCAATTGTAAATAAAAGTGCACTATTTATTTTGATCTGTTGTGGGGACGCCCACTCCTTGTAGATTATTTTTAGTATACTTAATGAAAACTTATTAAGAGTGATTTTGGTTCATTTGTCTGAATATTTGTTAATAAATTTGTACTAGAAAATAATACAAAGAGGTTTAAAACAGCAACAGTTAGTTCTTGCCGTGCTTGCAGGGCTGTGGGATTATTAAAGGAACATAAAAAAGGAAAGTTTTTGGAAAAGTATAGTTTGGAATCTGGTTTTCTGTTTATGTCTGATTGCTGCCATGGTGTAACACATTGCAGTAGGGATGTGAATCGTTTTTTGACGATTTAAAATATCGTCCGATATATTTTAAATCGTCAAAAATCGTTAGGGCCACGATACGATACCAATTCCCCCGATTTATCGTCAAAAAATCGTAAATCGGGGGAAGGGGGAGGGCAGGAAAACCGGCACACTAAAACCCCCTAAAACCCACCCCCGACCCTTTAAATTAAATCCCCCACCCTCCCGAACCCCCCCCCCAAATGCCTTAAATTACCCTGGGGTCCAGCGGCGGTCCATAGCTAAATCGGGGGAAGGGGGAGGGCAGGAAAACTGGCACACTAAATCCCCCTAAAACCCACCCCCGACCCTTTAAATGAAATCGGGGGAAGGGGGAGGGCAGGAAAACCGGCACACTAAATCCCCCTAAAACCCACCCCCGACCCTTTAAATTAAATCCCCCCAAATGCCTTAAAGTACCCTGGGGTCCAGCGGCGGTCCGAAACGGGCTCCTGCTGTTGAAGCGTGTTGTCTTCAGCCGGCGCCATTTTGTAAAATGGCCGCCGCAAAATGGCGGCGGCCATAGACCAACACGATTCGACCACAGGAGGTCGCTTCTGGACCCCCGCTGGACTTTTGGCAAGTCTTGTGGGGGTCAGGAGGCCCACCCAAGCTGGCCAAAAGTCTCTGGGGGTCCAGCGGGCGTCCGGGAGCGATCTCCTGCCGCGAATTGTTTTCCGTACGGATAATGGCGCCGGCAGGAGATCGACTGCAGGAGGTCATTCAGCGAGGGTTCCGGACCTCCGCTGAACGACCTCCTGCAGTCGATCTCCTGCCAGCGCCATTATCCGTACGGAAAATGGCGCCGGCCATACGCGTATGGCTGGCGCCATTATCCGTACGGAAAACGATTCGCGGCAGGAGATCGCTCCCGGACGCCCGCTGGACCCCCAGAGACTTTTGGCCAGCTTGGGGGGGCCTCCTGACCCCCACAAGACTTGCCAAAAGTCCAGCGGGGGTCCGGAAGCGACCTCCTGCGGTCGAATCGTGTTGGTCTATGGCCGCCGCCATTTTGCGGTGGCCATTTTGCAAAATGGCGCCGGCTGAAGACAACACACTTCAACAGCAGGAGCCCGTTTCGGACCGCCGCTGGACCCCAGGGTACTTTAAGGCATTTGGGGGGGGTTCGGGAGGGGGGATTTAATTTAAAGGGTCGGGGGTGGGTTTTAGGGGGATTTAGTGTGCCGGTTTTCCTGCCCTCCCCCTTCCCCCGATTTAGCTATGGACCGCCGCTGGATCCCAGGGTAATTTAAGGCATTTGGGGGTGGGGGATTTAATTTAAAGGGTCGGGGGTGGGTTTTAGGGGGTTTTAGTGTGCCGGTTCACGATTTTAACGATTTTCACGATATTCTAAACACCCAAACGGCAACGATACGATTCCCTCCCCCTCCCAGCCGAAATCAATCGTTAAGACGATCGAGGACACGATTCACATCTCTACATTGCAGTGAGTGGAGTCTAAATTACAATTGTCATGGAAGTTTCAGAACTTGAAAGGGCACTGGGAGCTGGAGTGTGTTGGAAGGTAAGAGAAAGCAGGAGGTATGTAAAGTTCAAGGTGATTCTTATGCGCAGGTGGAAACAGTGGGGAGAACTGGTTAAATGAACTGCTTTTTTTGTTTGAAAGTTATAAACAGACTGATGAGGAATTAAATTTGTGGAGAAATGTTACAGAAAGTGAATTTAATTTAGCAGATTCTTTAAGAAAGTTTGGTTTCGTCGGCTTGCTCTGGATGGCTAGCATTGAATTTGGGCAGAAACTAATAAGGTATGGTTTCTTTAAACAATGGGTAAATAAATACTTGTATGTGAGATAGATAAGGAAGGTAAACGGCTTTGAGGCTCTCTTATCACTTTTCTCTGCATATAATATATGTTTGGGTCCTGAATCAGACTAGAATGCCTGGTAGATATCTGTGTGTAATGAAATACTATAGATACTGTTTATTTAAGGAAAGAACCTATATAGCAGAATGAGTTGACACATGTAGTTAGTTTCTGAGTGCCTTGCTCTTTGAACTGTTGAGATCTAGTGAGAAGGGCCCTTTCGGACCTGCTGCGAGCAGCATGGAGCAGCAGGCCTGGCCTGAGGTTGAGGGCAGACGGGCCTTGACATGAAGACATGACTATGGAGAGATGCAACGGCATCTAAGGACGAAGACACATGGCTGATGCAACGGCATCCAGGGACGAAGACACATGGCTGATGCAATGGCATCCAGGGACGAAGACACATGGCTGATGCAACGGCATCCATGGCGAAGACTTGGGTTGATGCGACGGCATCACATGGCATGAAGACTCTTGACATCCACAAAGGCAACACGAGGCATGGACATTGGCACTGTCTCTCAGGGTGCCCTACTCAGGCCACCCACGGGACTGAGTCGCAGACCACCCTGTCCCAGTACGCACCCTACACAGCCCTTGCAGACTGGTCACGGACCACGACGGGAGCGGGACAGCACAGGAACACACATCTGGGACTTGACCGCTCAGGAGCACAGGACAACCGTCCACCGGCAGGCAGTCCACTCAGGAGTACTGCATCTGAGGGACCCCCAGCCTACCGGTACCAGAAGGCTCGAGAGCGAAGACGAGGCATGGCATAGGAAGGAACATCACGGAAGGCAGGAACACCAGGACATAGAGGATGAAGACACCTGGACGAGGACCTCAGGCATGAAGACTTGACATGGAACAATGAACACGACGAGGAGCTCCATGAAGAGAAGAAGACCTTACACAGGCTCTGGCAGGCAGGAGCCTCCAGAGCGAAGACTCACGATGATGCAAGGCCCTGGAGAACTGACGGAGCAGCCCTTTATAGGGCTGAGCAGGAAACAGTCATCAGGGTGGGGCCCAGACACTTCCTGTGTCTGGCCCTTTAAATGCTGAAGAGAGGTGCGGCCGCGCGCCTAGGGAGAGTGCAGGAACTGTGCAGGACCGCGGACACGCAGGAAAGAAAACAAAGGGAAAAACAAACAAACAAGCAAGCAACAAAGAAAAGACACAACAAGCAACAAACAAGACCCAGACGAGAAGCACCAAGAAACACCAAGAGACCTGGGGGAGGTAACCCAGGGTGGGCAAAAAAAAACAGCAAACCAGTGGGGGTGCAGGCGCCTCCTGCAGGTCGTAAAACCCCAATCTGGCAACAAGATGACAAAAAAGTCTGGAGCAGGCGCCTCCTGCAGGTCGTTATAAAAAGAATCCAGACAGCTGGCGCCTCCAGCAGGTCGTGACTATGGCAAACTGGCGCCTCCAGTAGGTCGTACACATAAAATATATCCTGAAAAAATGTTTCCGGTCCATAGACATTCCAGGACATGGAGACAAAACTCAAGGCGAATCCATCGGCGAAAACCACTGTCGGGCACATGGCCTTGCATTCTGTTGAGAACGGCCTCGAAAGGCCTTGCATTCTGTTGAGAACGGTGTTTTAGTGTGCCCATGGGCCTCAGCCTGACCCAGACCTTCTGAGCCGAGCCAAGGGTTGACGGTGGCCCCGCATGGCTGAACAATCTGCCCTCGGCCAGGCCGGCAAGCTCCCATGGCCAACATCCGAGGATGATGGAAGGTGAATGGTCCTCCGACCATTCCGGGCCCTTTTGGACCTGCTGCGAGCAGCATGGAGCAGCAGGCCTGGCCTGAGGTTGAAGGCAGATGGGCCTTGACATGAAGACATGACTATGGAGAGATGCAACGGCATCTAAGGACGAAGACACATGACTGATGCAACGGCATCCAGGGACGAAGACACATGGCTGATGCAACGGCATCCATGGCGAAGACTTGGGTTGATGCGACTGCATTACATGGCACGAAGACTCTTGACATCAACAAAGGCAACACGAGACATGGACATTGGCACTGTCTCTCAGGGCGCCCTACTCAGGCCACCCATGGGACTGAGTCGCGGACCACCCTGTACGCGCCCTACACAGCCCTTGCAGACTGGTCACGGACCACGACGGGAGCGGGACAGCACAGGAACACACATCCGGGACTTGACGGCTCAGGAGCACAGGACAACCGTCCACCGGCAGGCAGACCACTCAGGAGTACTGCATCTGAGGGACCCCTGGCCTACCGGTACCAGAAGGCTCGAGAGCGGAGACGAGGCATGGCATAGGAAGGAACATCACGGAAGGCAGGAACACCAGGACATAGAGGATGAAGACTCCTGGACGAGGACCTCAGGCACGAAGACTTGACATGGAACAATAAACACGACGAGGACTCCACGAAGAGAAGAAGACCTTACACAGGCTCTGGCAGGCAGGAGCCTCTAGAGCGAAGACTCACGATGATGCAAGGCCCTGGAGAACTGACGGAGCAGCCCTTTATAGGGCTGAGCAGGAAACAGTCATCAGGGTGGGGTCCAGACACTTCTTGTGTCTGGCCCTTTAAATGCTGAAGAGAGGCGCGGCCGCGCGCCTAGGGAGAGTGCAGGAACTGTGCAGGACCGCGGACAGTGGCCTGCACCGACGTACTTGCGTAGGAAGCAGGGCAGGGCCTGAGGAGCAGGCCCTGATGTCGGCAGCGGCTCCAGCCGCTGCGGGGAGCCCCAGGGGCGGCTCCAGTCGCCGTATGGCACCGGGGCTTGCAGCCTAGCGCCGCGAAGATGGCGATAACGTCGGGGGCACTCCCAGCCCCGAAGGAAGCTGGAAAGTCTGCGGCTCCGGCCGCGGTGAAGACTGGAAGAGACGGGGGCGGCCTCCGGGCCGCATGAAGAACTTTAGGCCGCGGCTCCAGCCGTGTGGGAGGGCCAACGGCGGCGTCCCGCCACATCGGCAGAAGACACAGCAGCCTGGGGTGAGTGGCCGGCTCGCGGGGAAAACCTGCGGGCAGCGCAATTCATAACATGAACAAAGTAGTTACTTGTAATTGTTTAAACAGAGATCTGATAGAAATGAGAGAAGCTTCCTTTTTTACTTTTCTGCTTTTTGTTCTCTTTGTTTAATGGATTAAAAAATCATGTGGTTAGAACTGGATAGGATTTCTTTCTTTTTAAGTTAGGTAAAATATTCACAGTAGTTTCCTACTTTAGTTTAGTTTAGTTTAGCTGTCTTTGTCTTCCCATGTGATTAGATTTAAAAGATGAATCACATTTTTCTTTGTATGTGCGATTTTATTTCTACAGGTTAACAAGATATTTGCTCTGCCAAATGTGGGTGTGTAAAGTGTTTTGTCAATAAATAAACTATTAATTGAAGTATAAATTAAAATATTTGATCAGCTTTAATATTGCTTCTGTAGTAAGACTGGTTGGTTTACCATAAGCAGTAGCAGTAGCCCCACCCTCAGGAAGTCACTCCTTTTTGCAGCAGAAAACAAAACCAGAGTAAGAAAGTTGCTTAATTTTGGTGAGAGTTAAAATACTTCTATTTGGTTCTTTTAAGTATGAAGAGCTACACTAAAATCATTCTGAAGAAGGGAATAGAGCCTTTATTTGTTACCTTATCCAGCACCAATTTATTCTGATTAATTTCATCTTGCAAAGCACTAATATAAAGCATTCCTCAGACATCTTAGACTCACACAAGGTATAAGGATTTTAAAAATGAACTGAAGGAGTTCTCCTTTTGGAAGGGTGGATGGAGTGAGTTATGGTATGGTAATGTGTAAGAGAAGAAAATAGACTAAGAATATGAGTTATTTAATTAAACAGATACCAGAGAAAAAAGAGAAACAAAATTATATACATATAATCAATGCTAAAGTATTTAATTGAAAATTTTTTTTATCATATTCTAATGATAACAGATATATCTCAAATTCAGAAATACAGGACTCCATGCCATGGTTTACTGATGGGTATAGCAGTTACTTGCAGCATAATTCAACCATATATGCTGATTTAGATTATGTTTTCTCTCTTATACATTATCACTTCAGGAAATGGAACAAAAGGGGTTTTATATCTGCAGATGGAGAGCAGCTCTCACACCACAACTTGTGGTAGTGCCTCCTAGAGGCATAACAATAGAGACAAGAAAGTAGCTTCAGGACCACTATTTGCTGAATTAAGGCATATCAGAAAGTTTAGTTTCAATGAAGTTGTAGTTTCACTTTAACCATTACCTTAATTTTGTTGTATGCCATATTTTACATTTTTCCAGGTTGACAACATAAAGCCTTCTCTCCATGTGAGCTGTAACGCTTGAAGATTACATTCTTTCCCAGTTTGATTTTTTTCATTTATAAATAGATCTATTTTAATTTTGACTTTTGTTTTATTTTGGATCGATCCAAACACTATGTGGTCTAATTTTTTTAGCTCAAATATGTGTTAATTGATGTCTGTCTTTATGTGTTATTTGTGTGTCATGACACTTGAAGAATGCAATGAATGAATTTATGTGTCAAGTCAGTGAAATATATGTTTCTATGTAATGTCTGAGCACCTAAGTTGTTTGTGGTTCTGACTATTGCATGTTACCTAATAATAAAGTGGGAATATTATGCAGATTAGTAATAGTATATGTAGGGATTATTAGATTCAGGGAGTAATGGCAATGATGGAATTTTATCATTGATTACTTTGAATTTGTTTTGCTCTTATATTAGGCTTTAATCCATAACATATACATCTAATAATGAGTTAAGAGGCTATGCTCCGATGTCAGAAATACACCATACTGGGAGAACTGTATATGCCATGTGTCATTGATTACAGAAATCATCCCATCCTTTGCCACAGAAGTCATCTTGCAACCTTCATTATAATGACTGAAGTGCTCACACTTTATACCTGATCTTTTCTTTATGTTTTTCGTGTTCTATGGGGGGTGGCCTTACCTAGATGCTGTTTCTTTTGTTCTATGAGGCAATGTACCTTTATATGACATGTAATAACCGATTGTCATAACAAAAATATTTTTATGATATACCTAGTCAATATCTAGTTATATACCTACTTGCACATGCCACTATTTAGATTTTCAAGTTAATGATACACTCTGAATTAATACAGTTTTTATTAGTCCCTACAGTCTAAGCGTTTTGTAGCATTTCCAGTCCTATACCTTCTAATATGTACATGCATTTACTTGCTGAGTCAGCTAGATGATTATTTGATATGTTCTCTTTTAATTTTATCTATGAAAGCTAGTCTGATCACACTAACCAATCACCCTGTTCCACTGCTTGCCACTTTACAGTGTGGTATGTCTTTGTGTGAATCAATATTCCCTTGAGTTTTTGATTCTTTGCCCACCTGTCCTTTTTCTGGATCTTCCCCTTCCCTGGTGTGAACTTTGTTGTCTCAGCGGTGATTCAAGGTTCAAGAGGGATGTATTATTCTGCCTGCTAGATTGCATGCCAGCATATCTCAAATATGTGCTGTTCTGTTTGCTGTAAGAACTGCAGCTAAGTACAATTACTGAATGCCTTCTGTTTTAGCATTCTCTTGCTTGCCCTACTGCTGCCTCTGCACAAGTATTTTCCCTTATTTTTTCTTCTGCAGCCTGCGTTTATGGTACTCACATTTCTGGTCTTTCATATTCTATTCCCCCTGCTCCTAACTTTACCCAATATACTGAATTTGGTTATTCCCCTTATATCTGTTTGAACATTCCTTTCTGTAATACTACCTATTAGGCTATTTACCTAGAGTTTGGCTTACAACCTCTCACAGATGTTTTCTGGTAGTGTGACACTTCTGTTTACCTATATTCCCACTTCTGCCTATGACCAGAACATGCCTTATGCTTTGCAACACTTTTGTAACTTGTCCCACATTATGTATGCACAATACAGTGTGAGTCCTTCTGCTGACTCTTAGTTTTCCTCTTTATTTTCCTGGCTTCCTTCACTCTCTGGTTATGTACATTGCTTATAGCCCTGTTTGCCATTTTAGTGATTAAGAACATAAGAACATAAGAAATTGCCATGCTGGGTCAGACCAAGGGTCCATCAAGCCCAGCATCCTGTTTCCAACAGAGGCCAAACCAGGCCACAAGAACCTGGCAATTACCCAAACACTAAGAAGATCCCATGCTACTGATGCAATTAATAGCAGTGGCTATTCCCTAAGTAAACTTGATTAATAGCCGTTAATGGACTTCTCATCCAAGAAGTTATCCAAACCTTGGTTGTTGTTGTTGTTGTCAATGCTTTCTTTCTCTTTTATCATATATTCACACTTCTTCCTCTTCTGTTTTATACCTTTCCACTCCTGTTGTTGCCTCTCATTATGAGACGGTACTCCTTGCAAAGACTTGCCCAGTATAAATGATATTCTATGAGAAAAATACTAGTTTCATACTGGTCTCTCTTTGTTTTATCCTATCTTTATACTTGTTACAACATTATTATGTAATTACTTGACTCTGAAAGATAACATATGTGGTCTTGCTATTATAGGTTTTTTCCTTCTTTATAATGCCGCCATCCTTGCAGCTCAACTATAGAGCTAACGACATCTAGTGAAACTTAGTCACAATGCTATCATTTATTAACTAGAGAATGTGTGTCTATCTATGAGTCTCATTTACTTTAGTAGGGATCTAGAGGGATCACAATGCACACCAAAGGTTAGTAGTTAGCCTACACATTTTAGCCTATTTGCCATAATCACGTCTTACGGTTCTGTCCTCCCCTCTGGTACTTGGGTGTGCCACTCTTGCCATTTGTGAGTGGCACAAGAGGGAAATGATATGTGTGCCTGAGCTTGAGACCAACATGGAGACAGCAACTGACCCAGAATCCTCTGCTATCTTAGCCTTCCTGGCTATGTGAACTTTAAATGCCTTACTGAGCCTGACCTGGAGGAATTCCAAGGACACCTGGACAGCAGTTGAAGCTGGTGACACTTTGTGATCCCTAATTATAGGGTCTCAAAAGCAGAAGCAATGGTTGGAACTTCAGGCTAGACTGTCACTACAGGGGCACCGTTACAGGGGCATCTGTAAACACAGCCTAAAATGTGATAATTGCCCTGACCAGCAAGATTCTAACAGAACAAACGACTATCTAAAGAGTGATGGTAAATGGGTTCCACCTTGGAGAAATAATCAGGGTAGTTCAGGGATAATCTATCATGCTGTTGACATGACAATCTATGTAAATTATTCTTTAGGTGGTCATGCATGTACAGAATTTCTGACCTAGTACTATATTATATTTTACCTATAAAAGAAGGATCAGTTCATGTATACAACGAAATGCTGGTGGTCAGTTTGTCAGAGAAATGGCATCCAGCAAGTCCCAAGAATACTTATATTGCTCAATAAAAAATTATATTTTCTACAAAATCTATGTGTTCTTGTATCCCTGGATAAGCGTTATAAAGCATTGCTTAGTGCTTAACAAGCCCGAGGTCGCCATGAGGTGAACAGAAGTATGCAAGGAAACGACGATCGGCAGATACCAAGGAGAGGAAAAGTAAAAAACTCACTGACCGAGAAAAGTGAAGGGAAACCGGAGAGAGACCCAGCACAGGAAGAAACTGAAAAATACACACTTTGTGGAGTATTTCCCACAAAAAAGAGCACGAGCTTCAGAACCACAAGAAAGTAGCTCCGCGGAAAAAAAGAGATTGAAGAGATAATGGCGTGGATAATGGCATGCTGGGCATGTGTCCATGTGTGTACCAGCACAACCCAGGAATATTCAAAGCGGATTTATATGCATAAATCTGCTTTGAAAATTCAGGCTTTAGTCTGCAGATCTGCACCACAGCCCTGGAAATGCTGACAATGGCTGGTCCACAGAACACTAATTCACTTATGGTCATGCTCAGACATGTGCGCAGATAGGAATGAGCAGATACCATGGCCCTTTCCTTGTTATAGATGCACCCTTCCCCTTGTTATTGGCTACCCCTCCCAACTTCTTCACTAGAGTATTCCTCCATCCCCAGCGTGGGTTTACCTCACTATCAGGCTGATACAGTACAGTGCGCTCCGGTGGAGTGCACTGTTAACCCGCAATTGGACGCGCGTTTTGGACGCGCTAGCTTCACCCCTTATTCAGTAAGGGGTAATAGTGCGTCCAAAATGCACGTCCAACCCCCCGAACCTAATAGTGCCCGCAATATGCAAATGCATGTTGATGGCCCTATTAGGTATTCCCACATGATATAGAAAGTAAAATGTGCAGCCAAGCTGCACATTTTACTTTCAGAAATTAGCGCCTATCCAAAGGTCGGCGCTAATTTCTCCGGGCACCAGGAAAGTGCACAGAAAATCAGTAAAAACTGCTTTTCTGTGCACCCTCCAGCTTAATATCATGGTGATATTAAGTCGGAGGTCCCGAAAGTTAAAAAAAAAGAAAAAAAAAAATTGAAATAGGCCCACAGCTCGCGGGTCGAAAACCGGATACTCAATTTTGCTGGCGTCCGGTTTCCGAACCCGTGGCTGTCAGCGGGCCCCAGAACCGACGCTGGCAAAATTGAGCATCAGCTGTCAAACCCGCTGACAGCCGCCGCTCCTGTCAAAAAAGAGGTGCTAGGGACGTGCTAGTGTCCCTAGCGCCTCTTTTTACCGCCGGCCCTAATTTTAATAAATTAAAATACTGTATCGTGCGCACAGGAGAGTGGCCTTTGTGTGCGCCGGGAGAGCGGGCGCTCGCCTGCTCTCCCGCGATTTTACTGTATCGGCCCGTTTGTGCAAGGATCCTCCTTTAAAGAGCTCAACCATCCATCTATTGAACCTCTTTTGCCTCTAACTAACACAGAATAATTCCCTGCTTGTCACTAAATAAAGCTTTAAGTAACAAAGAGCTCTATTTAGCAAGATGGTGAGTGGGAAATTTATCCAGATAAAGTTATGCGTATAACTTTTGCCACATATTCACTGGGACTTATGTGCATAAGTCCTTCACTGAATATTCCCAGTTAAAGTTATCTGCATAACTTTATCATTCTAACTTTACGACACCTATTTTTCCAACCAGATTTATGCACATAACTTTAACCAACCAGCATTGACTATCAGGGTTGAGCACATAGAGGTACATATATTCAGAAGGCCATTAGTGGACAAGTTATCTAGCTAAAGTTAGCCAGATAACTTGTCCAATATATTCAGCAGGATAAACATCTCACTGAATATACTTTCCTAAAGTTATCTGGCTACATGTTTGAATATATTCAGTTAGATTTTCAAGTTACCTGGCCTTGTGTGGCCAGATACCTTCCTGTTTAACCAAATATCTTCAAAAGATATCTATTTAAGTAGTGCTTCAAAAAGAAAAAAGATTATGTAAAGGGTACTTATTTATAGTACTGGAAGTGTAGTTTATGCTTCAGTGCAGCTAATCGCAGAAGCTGTGCCAAGCCTCACTGGGAGCAGGTAAGTTCAAATCCTGCTCCCGGCAGGGATTTTTAGGATTCAGAGGGATGGTGGGATGTGTCCAGGGAGGGGGGGGGGGGGGTATGGCACTGAACATTAAGACTGGAGGGAAGTGGGGGTAGAAGGGCCCAGTGGCTGCATTTAAAAAAATGCAAGATACAGGGAAGGTGGCGGGAGAGGCCTCGTGGACCCCAGAACACTTCCTTTACATTTAAAACTGAATTAGGAGGATGACGGGTGAACGACCTCTATACAAGTTTGCAGGGAAATATAGAAAATTGGGCCATAGGCCCTTTACTTTTTTTTTTTTAAGGTGCTACTTAACCAGATATCTTTTGAAGATATTTGGTTAAGTAGGAAATTATCCAGCCACATAAGGTCTAAAGTTATTCGGCAAACTTAGCGGCAATGCAATAAAGTGTGCCTAGCCTAGCGCACAGTTTTATGCTTGGTTGAATGTGCATTTTGGACGCAGTAGAATAGCACCCATTACAATAAGATTAGCGCATTCAAAATGCGTGCCCGAACAAATGTGTAGCCAATAGCGCTCATCACATATAAATTTCATGTAGATTTATTTTATTTTATTTATTTATTTGCTTTTGTATACCAACATTCGTTGGGGTACATCACATCGGTTTACATATTGGCGTGGAGAGATAGTAGGACAAGCGTGTCTTACTATTTTACATGGAGGAGGCAAATCAATAGTTAGTACAGTTACGTTATGCGAACTGACAGTATAATTACCTTTCAGCAGATCAGCAGTTAGTACAATTACATTTTAGCAGTGGTGAGCATTGAGACGGAATTGATTTAAACAGCTCAACAGTTAGTACAATTATATTTTGGAAGTCAACAGTTAGTACAATTACCTTTTGGCAGTGGTGAGTATTGAAATGGAGTTGATTCAAATGGCTTAACGGAGCGATTTGATTCAACATCTCAGTAGGTCAATAACTATGGTTACGTAGGGAGGTAGGCATCTCTAGTTATTTACAGAGGGGGGAGTCTGTACATGGGGGCAAGGTGGGGCTTATTGAGGTACGCAGGCATGTCTAGAGGTTAATAGGGATTGTGACGTTTCTCTTTTGTTGTGAGGTTGGGGTGGGTATGAGGAGAGGGGGTGGGGTGGGGAGTTAGGTTTGAGGGCTGGGAGGCTTTTTGAAATAGCCAGGTTTTTAGATTTTTTTTGAAGGACTGGGTGGACGTTTCCAGTCTGAGTTGTTCAGGGACTGTGTTCCACAGAGATGGGCCGGCTATTGAAATGGCGTGTTCTCTCGTTGCAGTTAGGTGTGCTTGTTTTGTGGAGGGTATACTTAGCAGGCCGGTGTTATTAGATCTGAGGTTTCTTTGGGTGTGGTGGTGGTGGAGGGCGTCTTTAAGCCATTCGGTGTTTTTGTTGTGTATTGATTTGTGTAGTAAGGTAAGGGTTTCGTATTGAATTCTGTGAGGTATTGGGAGCCAGTGAAGGTCTTTGATGATGGGTGTGATGTGGGCGGAGTGACTACTGTTTGTTAGTGATCTGGCTGCTGCATTTTGGGATAGTTGCAGGGGGGAGAGGGTGGATGAGGGGAGTCCAAGTAGTAGTGAATTGCAGTAATCCAGTTTGGAGAAAATGAGGGATTGAAGTACTGTCCTGTAATCTTGGTTGAAGAGAAGGGGTTTTATTTTCTTGAGGACATGTAGTTTGAAGTAGCTGTCTTTTATTGTGGCAGTGAAGTGTTTTTTCAGGTTGAGCTCGGAGTCCAATGTGATACCTAGGTTTTTTACTTCGGTAATGCATCGGCTGGGTGGTTGGGTGGGTGTGAGAGTTAGGATGTTTTTTGTGCGGTGCTTGTTTACTATGTGTAGTATTTCAGTTTTTGAGTGATTGAGTATGAGGGAATGTTGCGTGAGGAGGTTATTTATTTGGGTTCAGTAGGTTTCCATTGTAGTAGGGTGCGTTGTAAGTTTTCTTCCATGGGGAGTAGTATCTGAACGTCATCTGCGTAGACGAAGTAGTGGAGGTTTAGGCTGGAGAGGAGTTTGCAGAGGGGGAGCATGTATATGTTGAATAGGGTGGAGGATAGGGAGGAGCCTTGGGGGACACCATGAGGGAGTGGGAAGAGTTTCGATTCGCAGTTGTTTGGTCGCACTTTATATGATCTGTTGGATAAGTAGGATTTGAACCAATTGAGGGTTTGGTGTTCCGAGAGTTGGCGGTTGACAATCTTTTCTAGGGTCTTTGAGATGAGGTTTGAGATGGGTCTGTAGTTTGCAGGGTCGGAAGGATCCAGTTGTGGTTGTTTTAGAATGGGTATGATTACGGCGCATTTGAGCACATCTGGATAGAGACCTTGTTCGAGGGATGTATTTATTATGTTGGCTATTGGTTTAGCGATAACTTCAGGGATTAGCTTGAGAGTTTTTACTGGGATGGGATCCATGGGGTGAGCTGCTGGGTTGATTTTTTGAATGATCTTTTCAACTTCTGTTGAGACGATGAGGTCAAATGTGGTCCAGGTGTGAGATGCTGTGTTGTGATGATTCGGTCTATTCGGGCTCACTGAGGCTATTGGCTATTACCCCCTGATGCAGAAAATCATTGGGCACCCACCATACTTTTTAACGCGGCAAATTTAACTTCAGCCCTGGAACTGGCGTTAAGTCAATCCACTAGTCAAGGGCTCATGCGAAATTAAAAAATATACTGGGCGCCCAGAATTGCAAGAGGCATGCATACATTTTATCCTGCTTCAGGCTGATTTCGCCCCTTGCTATTGTGCATGTATAGAATTAAAAGTATAATGAAACAGTTTGATGTAAAAAAAAAAGTCTGGATGCAAACTTTACATGATTACTTTAAATGCAAAATATACACTCACAATAGCAAGGAGTGAAATCAGCCTGAAGCAGGATAAAATGGACGCGCACCCATTGCAATTCTGGGTGCCCAATGCATTCAAGTGCTAGGAATGAACAATTTTTCCCTAGCGTGTCTTTTTTAATGCAGCGCCTCATTTTAATATTGCATTGTGTGCCCAGGGGATGTGGCTGTGTGTGCGTTAGGAAAATGGGCGCTCAATACGAATGCCCATTTTATCGCGTGTCTTATTGCATCCGCCCCTTAGCTGGTTATAATTAAAAATCAACTATGTTAGCTGTATATGTAAACTCCTCCTTGAAACGCCCCCGGAATACCTCTTTTTATTAATCCAGCTACATTATAGTTAGATAATGATTTATATGGATAAAATCTAGCTGGATAAGGTGTTGAATATACATAAACTTGCCATTTAGATGGATAAAACTTTTGAGTTATCCATCTAAATGGTTTTGAATATTGAACTCATAAAGTTCAACTGCGTCCCTGAAACACCTACAGCCCCGCCTCTTTTATGCATGCACATTTTATGTACATGAAAATGTACTCACTAAACTAGGGGAATTTCAAACCAGAAGATTTGTCTGGTTAATTCCCAAAGGACCTGATTCACTAAGGCTTTTCTCCCATTCTGCTTAGTGAATCAGGTCCAAAGTTAGCCAGATAAATCTTTTGAAAATCAGCCCCACCATTTACAATTAGCAAATCAGCACATTAACATTGCATGTCAGTTCAACTTAGTTTCTAAGAACATAATAACACAAGATATACCATACTGGGTCAGACCAAGGGTCCATCAAGCTCAGCATCCTATTTCTAGCAGTGGCCAAGCCAATCTCACGGTCTTCTGGTGGAATTCTATTATGTTAATACCCCACAGCAACACTTCTTCACCTCTCATTGCTGTCTCTCCTCTCCTGTGCCTGCTTGCACAGTTATACAGGGTGCTAGAGGGCAGGCTATAGGAGTCAGCAACCTTGCTCTTACCTGCAGAATTAGCAGCAGCAAGGAGCAGCATGGCAATGGCTACTAAATGATGGTGGCATGCAGTTTCTGCTCAGGTTTACAGTATTTTACAGATGAGGGATCTTAACAAATTAAGCCAAGCCACTGAGATAAAGTTTAATGCCAACCAATTAGGGAAATGTTATGCAAACAAGCTAGCTAATTGGTGTGTAAATTGGAAGTGTAATCTATTTAATCTACTGTATCAATAATGTTCTCTGAGACTACTTGAATTGCCTTGCTGGTAATCTTGCACTCTCCTGGGATATCCCATACTTTATCTAAATAAAGTTGCCAGTATTTTACAGCCTACAACAGAACTGCAGTGGCACTGAACACTGCTTCTTTTGTTTTAATATAACCAAATTTAAGAGTTCTGAAAGCTCAATTACTGCTGCTAAATAAAACTGAAGCGTTGCTGTACAAACAGTACAGCTAGTATATTAAAAAAATATGATGTTTTTCTTGATTGTAAATAGCTGATTCAGACTTTAGAGGTTTTGCTAGCTTTAAAATAGAATTGTTATTATTAGTAATGTATTCTGTTATGATCAGCAGTCCTACCTTCAGGTCTGCTCCCTTTCACACAGGAGGACACTGCTGGTGGTTCTGGGCAAGTCAGCCGCTCCTCAATATGGCGAGATGCCACCATCATGCAGCAGTCATCACTGCTCCTGCACTCTCTCCTTGAGGTCCTCTAGGCATGTTCATGCCCAATGTGCCCTGATTTAAAGGGCCTGCAGTGGGAAATCTCTCTCAGTGCCCACTGATGACCTCATAGGTTCAGGCCTATAAAAGGTCCTTGCTCCCTTCTGTCTTTGCCTCAGCAACAGGTCTCCCTATGTCCTACTAGAGCAAGTTGCCCTCCAGCATCCTTCGTCTGTGTCTTCAGGCTACAGCTCCAGCAGTCCTCATCCTTGTTTTCAGCTCCAGCAGTCTTCGTCATTGTCTCCAGCCTCCGTGGCCCTTGTCTTACTTGTCAGTTCCTGTGGTTGCTTCTTCAGTTCTTCAGTGTGCCTCACCTGCATGTTCTGCTCCTTGCCTGCCTGCCTACCCTGCCTATCCATCCCTCCTTTCCCTTCAGACGAATACTCAATATTGACCTCGGCCTGATTTCTGGACATTCTCATTGCTGCCTACCATTGACCACTACTTGGCTCCTGACTGCCGCCTGCCTCCGGCTATAGCTTGCCACCAGATATGCCTCGCCTTTTCCTATTGCAACCCTGCTACATCCACGGATCTCTCCACAAGCAGAGGCCCCCACCTAAGACCTGCCGGCCTTGGTATCCAAAGGCTCAACTCAAGAGGAAGGTGTGCTGGTAAAGACGAAGCTCCAGGTGGGCCTCTTATTCGTCCAGGTCTGCCTGCTGATGGTGGGAACCTGCAGGGCTCTTCTCTGCAGGTTGCATTGACTCTGCCTCGGCCCAAGGATCCACACCCGCAACATATTCTGACTCTCTTTGTAATTGCAATTTCTCCCATTTCTCTCTGTTTATTTCAAGTTTTTTAAAAGTGTAGCTTTTCTTGATAGAGTTGTGAGGAACAAGGCACACCATATCATATATTTAATACACTTGCTGCAAATTGTATGAAAATGAAATAAATCATTAAGCTGTTGACCTATATTTAGGGCTGAGAAATGATTCACTGAAAATCTATTTACTGGTTCTCTCTCTACCCACTGGCCCCTGCACTCAGCACAGATGTAGTAGATTTGTAAGGAGTGTCCAGATGCCATTTAAATTAGCTCCATAAATCCCACACAAATTTTGAACTCTATAATTCGCACATGAGTTCAAGCTCATGGCGCAGGACAAGTCTCATAGTGATCTGAATCTAACATGTCAAGCTGGAAACAGAACTTACCCTGGGGTCCTGCAGAGCTTGTATGGCGGGTGTGACTGTTAAGGTAAATGTGATTGAGAGATCACTATTGTTCACGATTGGAATAATTTTTTTCACAATTTGACCAACAAAGAGCGCTCCGAAATTCACCACCTTATGCCGGGGGTTCAAAACTTCAATCTAGGAATAAAGTTCACAATGCAAGGCAATGAAAAACAAGAACAGAGAAGAAAGACAATATTAAGAATAAATGTTTATGCAATGGTAACAATAAGATATTATGGGATAGTCTAAAGATTTAGCTGGCTCTGAACTATGTCAGGTGGAAATCTCAAGCTCAGGAGTACGAAGATCATCAGGTGAGATACTGTCAATCTTAATTTCTCACATACCCTGTGAACTATCACTTGACGTCTAAGAACTTAAAACATTTTAGTAGCTTGGATTAGGTGCTGCTGAAGAAACTAATGTATACAAAGGAAAGGGAATGTTTAGTTTTGTGAATTCACATGAAGCATTGGCAGGGTAATCAATAGTGAGAGTACCTGTAAATCAATGATTACTCAAATTTTCTGTTCAGAAATTCAGAATCTGCATCATACATATGATGATTTTCTCTGCTGCACAATAATGAGAAAAGTAAGGCATACCACTACACTTTTTTGCCACTAATTAACAGATTGGATGTGCGTTTTCGACGCTCTAGCGTTACCCCTTATTCAGTAAGGGGTCAAAAACGCGCATCCAACCCCCCCGAACCTAATAACGCCCACAACATGCAAATGCATGTTGATGGCCCTATTAGGTATTCCCGCGCGATACAGAAAGGAAAATGTGCAGCCAAGCCGCACATTTTACTTTCAGAAATTAGTGCCTACCCAAAGGTAGGCGCTAATTTCTCTGGGCACCGGGAAAGTGCACAGAAAAGCAGTAAAAACTGCTTTTCTGTGCACCCTCCGACTTAATATCATGGCGATATTAAGTCGGAGGTCCCGAAAGTTACAAAAAGTTAAAAAAAAAAAAAAAGATTTGAAGTCGACCCGCGGCTTGAAAACCGGATGCTCAATTTTGCCGGCGTCCGGTTTCCGAACCCGTGGCTGTCAGCGGGCTCGAGAACAGACACCGGCAAAATTGAGCGTCGGCTGTCAAACCGGCTGACAGCCGCCGCTCCTGTCCAAAAAGAGGCGCTAGGGACTCACTAATGTCCCTAGTGCCTCTTTTTACTGCTGGGCCTAATTTGAATACTGAATCACGCACGTAGGAGAGTGGCCTGTGTGCGTGCCGGGAGAGCGGGCATTCGCCTGCTCTCCCGCGGACTTTACCGTATCGGCCCATAAGAAATCTAAGATATGCTCTTGACAGATTCCAAAATCCAGGACAGAAAACATAATTTCTCTTCTTGCAATAAGTAATCTGCTGTATGTACAGTATAAATGTGATTAAAACAACAGAAAATCAATTCCCATTTTGAATCTGTGAAGTACCTTGAGGTGATTAGTTAGAACATAAGAACATAAGATATGCCATACTGGGTCAGACAAAGGGTCCATCAAGCCCAGCATCCTGTTTCTAACAGTGGCCAATCCAAGTCACAAATACCTGGCAATTACCCAAACATTAAATAGATCTCAAGCTACTATTCCTTATTGATTAGCAGCAGTTTATGGATTTTTCCCCTAGGAACTTATCCAAACCTTTTTTAAACCCAGTTACATTAACTGTCATAACCACATACTCTGGCAATGAATTCCAGAGCTTAACTTTGCGCTGGTAAGGTTACTGATTAAAAATATTTCCTATTCAAAGCAGGAGCACAGTTTGCATGGAGTCAAATGGGGTGCATGACAAAATGTGCATGAAGAGAGCAATATTCAAAGCTTTTTCAGTGGCTAAAAATGCATTCTAGCCCTGAAGTGGGGTTTTAGAATACTACTCAACCTGTCAGCAAGGTATGCAATCCGAGATGGGAGGAACAGGATGCTAGAGACAGGAACTATGCTTATTGGTTTGATTATTCAAATCTGCCTGCATAGTTTCCGATGGAAAAATTATGCATAGGAACGATAACTTTTAAAAGTGCTTCTGTGCATCCATTTACATATGTATATGGGTACTCGCAAAGTTGGCACTGTATTTTATAACCTATGCGGAAAGATTTAGAAAATCTACCCCTTAGGGAATAGCCACTGCTATTAATTGCATCAGTAGCATGGGATCTTCTAGGTGTTTGGGTAATTGCCAGGTTCTTGTGGCCTGGTTTGGCCTCTGTTGGAAACAGGATGCTGGGCTTGATGGACCCTTGGTCTGACCCAGCATGGCAATTTCTTATGTTCATATGTTATAATGCTGTCACTCAAGTTCAGACTTATCCAGATAAATGCTGATTTGTCTAGCCAGGGCTGCCACCGCCATGAGTTATGGGATGAGAAAGGGAAGCAACAGTGGTGAGATTCAGGAAGGTAGTGCGACAGCCTGTGCTGTGAGGTGTGACAGGGTTGAGGGAAAGAAAGGGTAGCAGGAGCCATTAATGGCACAACAGCTTGAACCCCACAGAGCCACAACAAGAGTGGCAGCAGGCAGTAGTTCTAAGAATAAGCTGTGCTGCCCAAATTCCAGCATATGTCCCTCTCTGGCACCCTGATGTTCCAGCACTGGAAACTTAACTCCATCTCTGACCAGAATAAAGTTTCCAGAGCTAAGAAAATCTGGGTTAGTCCAGTGCAACTCTTTGCACTGGGGAGTACTACTTAATGTCCTCATTTGCCTGGGACTTCCATGCGAAGGCACTAAGCAGTACTCACATTTTTTGACATACATTTTGTGAGTGTAAAACTCCTTGCTACATCAGCTAGGGATGTGCAGCTGGAAAGTATACGTTGGATTCGGGATACGTATTCGTCGGGGCCCAGATACGTTGCATTCGGTCAAGGGGGAGAAAGCCCGATCCATTAATACGTTGAATTCGGCATTCGTTCCCTTTAAATTTAACTACAACCCCCCACCCTCCTGACTCCCCCCAAGACTTGCCAAAAGTCCTTGGTGGTCCAGCAGGGGTCCTAGAGCGATCTCTGCACTCGGGCCGTCGGCTGCCAGTATTCAAAATGGCGCCAATAGCCTTTGCCCTTACTATGTCACAGGGGCTACCAATGCCATTGGTCGGCCCCTGTCACATGGTAGGAGCACAAGATGGCGCCAGCCGTCCATTGCTCCTACCATGTGACAGGGGCCGACTAATGGCACCGGTAGCCCCTGTGACATAGAATCAGAATTAAGGTGAAAAACATACATAACTTTATTGAAAAAACAAATGTCGCACAGTTTCAAATTCAAATTAATGAATACCACTCCAACTGGTCATTCAAACCCAAAGGACTGACTGTTTTCAAATTAAAAATCAATTGCTGTTCTCAGGAATGGTAACTTTCAAATAGCTGTGTGGGCATATATGTATGCACGAATGCTGGTTTGCATGAATTGATGTGGCCATTTTATAACATACGCTTGTATATGCACGCATAGTATAAAATCGGTAGTTTGCGTGTACATGTATACACAATTTTATATGGGCATGCACATGTGCACGCAAATGTCAGCTCTGCGACATAAGTGGGAGCATTTTATTACATACGTGCGCCGAAGCAATTACCAGTTTCCCCAGTCTGCTCCCAGTTCACCCAGGTAAAGGGTAGGACTTCTTAAGCCCCTCTAATTAACCTGCCTTTTACCCTTTTAGTCCCAACCCTTCAATCCTTGCTAGGGATGTGAATCGTATTTCTGACGGCCGGCGCCATCTTTAAAAATGGCGCGGGTCATCCAGTGCTCCTACCATGTGACAGGGGCCGGCCAATGGCACAGATACCCTGTCACATGGTAAGGGCAAAGGGCCATCGGTGCCATTTTTATTAATGGCAGCCAACGGCCTGAGAGTGGGAGATCGCTCCCAGGACCACCACTGGACCACCAGGTAATTAAAAATGTTTGGGGGGGGAGGGGGTTGGGAGGGTGGGGAAAGGTAAGGGAAGTGTCGGGGTGGGTTTTTTGTTTATCAGCTCGGGCGCAGCCGATAAAAAAAACCCGATCGGGCCGCACGAAAAAAAAATCACTATGTGAATCGGAACCGGAATCGGAACCTATTCCGGTTCCAATTTACATCTCTAATCCTTGCTAACTAGCCTTGGTATTTTTATTATAATAGTTACACACCATCCATAGCAGAAGTAAAGATATGCGGATAGGGACACTGGTGCATGTCGGCAAACGAAAATAGTTATGTGCTGTTTTAATACTAAAATCTGGAAATGCCCACACCCTGCCCAGAGCAAACCCATTCCGCACCCCTTTTTCCCCCCAAAATTTTTGTGCGTGTACCAGGAGATACACAAGTACTCGTGTGTTTGTAAAAATCTGTGTGGCACACACCAACCTGAGAGATGCGTATATCTAAAAGCTTTGGTGTGTTTTGAGCTCTTAAAATTTACCCTTTAGATTTAAACATGACTGTAAGTCATCTTCTCAGGATGATATATGAATCCAATCCAGTATCACCCATCTTAAATCCTGAAAGGAATGGTGATTTTGTTCACAATGAGGAACTAGACTGGCACTATGGACTACAATGTGTAGACATATATGATCCTTTTTTCAACAAGGCTGAGAAAATACTGATTTTTTGAAAGTTCACTCCTCCTCTAAATGGCTACCTCCATCCCATGTCTCTATTTACATTGATTTTGGTCTTGAGAGATTTGGTACTATCAATATATATATTTGAGCTCTGACCAACGTGCCGTGAATGCACAGAAGAGAGCAGTTCTGACCGACGTGCTGCGAATGCGCAGAAGACATAGTATATAAAAGTGTACTGTACACATCAACTCTAATTTTCTTCTTCGGCTCTTCCATTACACTTTTCCAAACAAACATCTCGCCCGTTTAACGGGCTCAATGGCTTGTTAGAAGATAAACAACATTAGAACTGGTACTTAAAATTCAGGTAGTAGTTAAGGCAGTGGACAACGTGGGAGCTGTGATTATACAAAATAGGACACAATATGTCACAGAAGTGTTGCAACAGTTATCAGACACACAATACTATGGGAAATTACCAGAAGACTCTAATTTGCCCATCAAACTGCAAGTGGATGACCTAATCGATCAAAGCGCACATAAAGGTCTTTGAATATCGAAAGAAGTATGCTTTCTTAGGGTAGCATCTCCACCAATTCTAGTTATTTATACTGTAACGAAGATCCACAAGAGTTTAGCTCAGCCACCAGGTCACCTAATAGTGTCAGCATGGGGATCTCTTCTGGAACCAGTATTTACTTTTATAGATCATTTTTTGAAAGGGGCTGTCATACGATCAAGACCATATGTGAAGGACACTACACACATATTGTCCATTCTACAAGTTCTCATGGATGTTCCCACCCAATTTTATTTAGTCACATTGGATATAGAGTCACTCTACATATCTCTCAGAAAGAAGCATTGTCATTCGTCAGTTTAGTAGTACAGCAAAGAGATGATTCTCCCCAAATTCCTTCTAATGTTTTGATATCATTAGCAGAAATAGCTTAACGCAAAACTATTTCATGTTTTTTGAGGAGTTTTACATTCAGATACACAGTGTGGCCATGGGTGCTATGATGACATCGGATTTGACTAATCTCTATGTAGTCAGTTTTGAAGAGCGGTTTCTATATGGCTCCCCTTGGTACTATCAAATTGGATTGTAGAAATGCTATATAGATGACATTCTGATGATTTGGTGCTCTGTGATGGAGGGATAAGCATTTGTCACTTGGCTAAATGCAGCGGACCCTCATTTAAGGTTTGCCATACATTTTGATCAATTTGAGATTTATTTTTTACATCTACTCATTAAATAACAAGACAAGTTGGTGACCACTCTGTTCTAGAAACCTATGGATCGAGATAGTTTTCTTTTATACAGTAGCTGTCATCCACAGGCGTCAAGAAGCAGCTTACCAATCAGCCAGTTCTCCTGCAAATATCTTTTTTGGGCCCTTAATTTTCTGAGAGTTTGAAAACATACCAAATATCCTTTGACAACAGCAGATATTTGTTAGAACCTGACATTCAGCTGCTATTCACTTAGCAAAGGCCCAAACTTCTGAAGGTGAATCATGCTATTGGTCATTTTTCTGCACAAGTTCTTGTTTGCAACATCCTGAACAGAGTCTGGCATTTTAACCCCTGTGTTTATACAAAGCCAAGACATTTCTCCAAATCGTGGGTCTTTGTTAGCTTTTAGATTATTTCCATCTCTCACCTTCATCTCAGTACCCTGTCCAAAGATCTCAACTGTCTGCTGAGAACGCCCATTGATCTCGAAAGAAAGTGTTTCATGGTACTGAATAGCTTCTCTGGGGTAGAAAGTGATAGGGACTTCCATCTTGCCTCCAGGAATCAGCACTTCTGCCTGAAACTCCACTTCCAAATAGGCTGTGTTGATGAACAAACAGTCCAAGCTGCGAGAGATGGGAGGAAAAATAAGCAAAAACGTAAGGAGGTCCATATTAAAAAACTATTTAGACAGCTAATTGAAAAGTGGAATATTCAACCATTTATCTGGCTAAATTTAGCCAGATAAAAAGGGGGCATTACTGGGGCATCCTGAGGAGGAGTTCAGTTATCTGGCTAACTTAGTCGAATATCGCATATATCTAGCTAAGTTACCTGGATAACGTTAGAGCTGCTCGGAAACAGGACTAAAGTTATCCAGCCTTGTGTGGTTTTTCAAAGGTGGTTTGCATATAAATGTTACATACTATTATAGTAATTTTCTTAAGCCATTTATGTGCTTAAAGTACAATTAACGCAGGTAAAACCTATTGACTATTCTATGGCATCTTTTATGGCAATTTTCAAAAGCCCATTTACATGGATAAAGTGCATTTATACGAGTAAAACCCAGTATTAATTGTGTAAATGCCTTTATTGTTTGTCCATGCAGCCACTTTTGAGGGTTGTGGGGATGGGGTGGGGCTGTAAATTTGACTAACACCTTATTTTAAAGGTAGGTGGGGATTAGCACCCATTTGTCATGCTAGTGCTTTTTTTAAAGTTATCCAGCTAACTTTAGAGCAACAGTTTATGCATCCAGAGTTAACTGGATAACTTTATCTGATTAGTGCTGAATATTGGTAATAGCCAAATACATTTTAGCCATGCCCCCAAAATGCCCTTTCATACTGCCTTTTTTATCCAGCTAGATTTTAGCTGGGTAATAACTTATTCAGTTAAAATTTAGCCAGTCAATGGGGGAAATGTTTAAATGCTGTGTTTTGTCCAGCTAACTCCAAAAGTTAATTGAACAAACACTTTTAATATTGACCTCATATAAATACAGCAAAAGAATCAGGGCTTAAGTGCTACAAGTCACATATTCACTCTGGTTTTTGAACTTTATGAGGCCAATATTCAGTTGGCTGTTTAGTGGACAAAATATCCAGCTAAGTTTGTCCCATATGTAACCCAGACCACTTTTTGGGTTACTAATAGGTCTTTAGGAGAATATCCATTCATGGACGGCCTTCCCACTGGTGGAGCTGTAATGGATACCCTTGGTCCTGAGGTTTTATAGCAGAGCTCTGACATAGGCTCTGGTGGTAGTATTTTTTGGCAGTCAGAAAGAGAGGTTATATTTTTCCTGAATTGTATTTGGGCCTCAGAAACCCTCTGAGACCCCTCCAGGACATGCCAAAGGGCTCCACTGCTGTACTCTCCTCACAAGGTGCAGAGTGGCTGCTCTGGAACTGCTTTGTCGTGGATGTCCCGCTCTCAAACGGCAATACGGTCATCTGGGTGGTAGTTGACCATTTCTCTAAGATGTCTCACTTTATTGCCTTACCTGGTCTTCCTTCTGCGCCTCAGCTGGCACAGCTTTTCATCCAGCATATATTTCATCTCCATGGACTCCCCAAGCATATTATATCTGATTGTGGTTCTCATTTCACCGCCAAGTACTGGAGAGCCCTCTAAAAGAAGTTCAATATCACTCTAGATTTCACGACCGCCTACCACCCGCAAGCTAACAGGCAGGTGGAAAGGACCAATCACACTCTGAAGCTTTTCCTCCGAGTCTACGTCAATGCTCAAGATGACTGGGCAACGCTGCTTACCTGGGCAGAGTTTTCTCATAACTCACACCCTTATTCCACCGCTGGATCTTTGCCCTTCCAGATGGTTTTCGGTAGGTGGCCACTTCCCCCTCTGCCACTCCCTCCATCCGTTCCCTCTCCTGCGGCTCAGTTGATGACCCAAGAATTGCATCTACTCTGGGACCATCCGAAGCAAATACTTCAAGAAGCGGGGCATAAAGTCAAGAGTTTTGTCGACGCTTGCCGTAGACTGGCCACGCAGTTGAAACCCGGGGAAAGGATCTGGCTCAGTACACGATACATCCAGCTCAAGCTCCCATCCATGCGGCTGGCTCCACGATATATTGGTCCTTTCCTTATACTCAGCCAGTTGGGCCCGGTGATCTACCAGTTCTGTCCACTTCCATCCTTAAGGATCCACAACGCCTTCCATGTCTCCCTCCTAAAACCCCTGGTATACTCCTGGCCCTCGAGGAAGATATCTGAGTTGCAACAGCTCACCTCAGAGAGCGATGTCACCTATCAAGTGCGTGACATACTTGATGTGAGGAAACGTGGTCGAAGATGGGAGTATCTTCTCACCTGGGAAGGATTTGGCCCAGAAGAGAACTCGTGGGAACCAGCCTCCAACATACTAGATAAAGACCTGATAAGACAATTCCATGCCTCTCACCCGAGAAAGCCAAGACCCCCAGGATGGGGGCTTGGAAGAGTGGGTACTGTTATGCCCCACGACCAGCTCTGCTCACCTCTGGTCTACTTCCCACGGCAGCAGCAGGACCGGGCTCCCTGGCAGCGGCAGGGAGCTGCTGCTGTCGCAGGTCTCTTTGTCTTAGGGCTCCTCCTGTCCCCCCTGCTCCACCTGCGGTCGGGATGCCACCGACTTCCTTCTGCCCGGGGCATCCTACTAGGTGTGCGTGTGCGCCCCCTGCCGATCCTTAAAGGGCCCGCGGCGAGAAAATGCTGCCAGCCCAGGCGAATGATGTCACTCTTTCTGCCTTATATAAGGCTGTATCCAGCTCCCAAGGGGTGACTTGGCAACAGGTCTCCTTGTGTCCTGTGGCTGCTGAGAGTTCCTTCCTGTTTCTGTCCTCCTCGCCTTTTCTGCTTGACCTAGGCTTTGACTTCGGACCAGACATTGACTATGAGCTACGCCGCCTGGACACTGACTACAAGCTACACCACTCGCCATGACCGTCGCCTGGACACTGACTATGAGCAATGCAGCCTGCCACGACCTTTGCCTGTACATCAACTACGAGCTACGCTGCCTGCCATGACCTTGCCCAAACATCGACTTCAGGCTGCGCAACCTCAGGACTTCCATCTGTGCAGAGGCCCCATGTAAGTCCAGCTGGCTCCAGTACCCAAGGGCTCAACCTGAGGGGAACACGGACTGGAAGTGGTGAAGCCCCAGCGAGGCCTCTGCTAGTCTCCAGCCTCGCCTGCCAACGGAGGGGACCTGTGGGGCCCTTTCCCACAGGTTGTAACAGCTCCCCCTCGATCCAAGGGTCCACATCCCAAACAAATGTTCCACGCACATTTAAAGAGAGACAATTTAGAGCCACACTCATTGGGGGCCGTACTTCAACCATAAAAATTTGGATAAAATTACATATCAATGAATCGGGAAGATACCACCGAAAATAAATATTTTTGATAGCAATAACTTCAAGCATGCAGAGTGAGTGAGCTACAGGCCCTAGTAGTCCATGCTCCTACACGCAAATTAAGAATAGTGTTGAGAACTCACCCTGTTTTTATCAAAGGTAGTTTCACAATTTCATTTAAATCAATCCATTGTACTTCCAACATTTTTTCCAAAACTTCATTCAGCAAAACCGACCAAACTCTTCATATCATATAAAAACCTATTAAACTAAGAGCTTCAACTCTTCCTCAAACAACCAGGTTGCAATTCTTCCTTATCCAGCAAAAGACAAATATTTCAATGCAATTTTCAGCTTGAGAATCCCCACTTATGTGGGTAAATTTATCCTGCTTGAACTCAGAGAAAGTAAAAAGTTGCTCGCTTATAAAAGTTGCTCTTCTCCATAGAAATAAAGCTTAACGTGTGAAATTACTAGAGATGTGAATCGTGTCCTCGATCGTCTTAACGATCTATTTCGGCTGGGAGGGGGAGGGAATCGTATTGTTGCCGTTTGGGTGTGTAAACTATCGTGAAAATCGTTAAAATCGTGAGCCGACACACTAAAACCCCCTAAAACCCACCCCCGACCCTTTAAATTAAATCCCCCACCCTCCCGAACCCCCCCCCCCAAATGCTTTAAATAACCTGGCGATCCAGCGGTGGTCCAGAACGGCGGCGGTCCGGAACGGCCCCCTCAATTGAATCCTGTTGTCTTCAGCCGGCGCCATTTTGCAATGGCGCCGGCAGGAGATCGACTGCAGGAGGTCGTTCAGCGGGGGTTCCGGACCGCCGCTGAACGACCTCCTGCAGTCGATCTCCTGCCGGCGCCATTTTCCGTACGGAAAACGATTCGCGGCAAGAAATCGCTTCCTGAACCCCGCTGGACTCCCAGGAACTTTTGGCCAGTTTGGGGGGGCCTCCTGACCCCCACAAGACTTGCCAAAAGTCCAGCGGGGGTCCGGAACGACCTCCTGCGTCGAATCGTTTTTGTCTATGGCCGCCGCCATTTTGCGGCGGCCATTTTGCAAAATGGCGCCGGCTGAAGACAACAGAATTCAATTGAGGGGGCCGTTCTGGACTGCCGCCATTCTGGACTACCGCTGGATCCCCAGGTAATTTAAAGCATTTGGGGGGGGGTTCGGGAGGGTGGGGGATTTAATTTAAAGGGTCGGGGGTGGGTTTTAAGGGGTTTTAGTGTGCCGGTTTTCCTGCCCTCCCCCTTCCCCCGATTTACGATTTTTTAACGATAAATCGGGGGAATTGGTATTGTATCGTGGCCCTAACGATTTTTGACGATTTAAAATATATCGGACGATATTTTAAATCGTCAAAAAACGATTCACATCCCTAGAAATTACCAAGAAAGCTTCTGCGGCAGCAGCTACATGGAAACACTTGCACAAGCTCAGAAAGATTTCTAAGTCTTTCTGAGCTCCGAAATAGCATGTTTCATGTTGATGCCATACAATGACATCACCCACTTATGTGACTGATTTGTCTTCCTGTCCTCAGAAAGCATCTGTTACAGTAAGCAACTTTGATTTATCCATTCGATGGGGGAAGTAATCAAATCCTGGATTTTATCTAAATAACTCCAAAAATTAGTTAGAAGAATCCTTTTAATATCAACCTCATTGTGCACAGCATTCCCCCAGGAGAAATATTTATATATACTAGATGAAGCACGTTAAAATTCGCTGGAGGCCCCTATTCACTGTCCTCCTTTCCAGTCTGAAAGAGGCACTCCCTTCCACCCTTCTCAGCTCTACCCCAGCACTTTCTTCCCTTCTCCTCAGTACATTTTGAACCCCCTCCCTTCCCCTTTCCCCACTCACCAGCCTAGCCCTAGTGTTCTCTAATCCCTTCTCAGCCTGATCCACCTCACTGGACCAGCCCTGGTACACTCTGACTTCCCTTCCTAACCTGACCCCAACACACTCTGAGCCCTCTTTCCTAGCTTGACCCTGCCTCCCCAGCTTGACCCCAGCATACTCTGATCTCCCTCATCAACCTGTTGCATCCATCGGTCGCATCGGTCGCTGCCTTACCTCTTTTCTACTCTTTTCCTCCTCCTTGGGCAAGATGGCTGCCTCCGGTGCCGAGTGCCAAAACTCTCGGCATCTCCAACTCAGCATGGGCGTCCCATCCATCCCGTGGCCTCCTAGGGCGCCCGCACACATGTTGCCTACGCTTAAGTTCACGTCATAGCGGGGGCGTTCCCACTGCATGACGTCAATATCTACGGGTATTTAAGCCTCCACTACGCTACCTACTTTGAGTTAGCAAGGACTTCGTTTAGCTACTCTGATCGCTCTAAGCTGCTCGCTTAGATGCCACTCTACCCTCTGGGGAATCTCACTCTTGATGAAGCTCTAGGCACCCGCTCCTCGGGGGTCTCTTGCTTCCACCAACCCTTCAGGGTTTCTACTAACTAGACAACTGCTCTCTTTATCTTTTTCAGGATCTCTGAACTATTAGGTACTCGCTCCTCGAGGGCCTATCAGTCCAGTATATTCCTGCACCATGGACCTCGGGTCCTACCATCATCATTACAAGGAAGACGCCTGCACTATGTTCCTGTGAGTACCTCTATTATCCGGTTCGCCAACTCCACCCACCAGGCTTGGCTTTTCCTGCACTGCGGGTTCCTATCTGCCTTGAACATCTGGGTGAGACTCTACATCTGAGACTGTCTGAATGTATTGGCACCTTACCGGACTACAGTGCTTTTTCCTTCCTGCCTCATACCATCTATATACCATCTATCTACAGCAGTCAACAAAGCTTTCCACCTACAAGTGTCTGCTCTCTGAGTCTAGCCAATCGCTGTGGTTCCCCACATGTCTCCTCCCATGGGAGGAGACATCTCCACTGCGACAAAGGGTCCACATGATGCCACAAACATAACAGATTGCTAATTCCATGGACTCGGCTCAGCTAGCGACCTTGCAGGCCATTCCTGGTCTAGCCCAGCGGATCACAGAACAACAAAATTTTTAAAGATGGCGCCGGCCATCCAGTGCTCCTACTATGTGACAGGGGCCAGCCAATGGCACGGATACCCTGTCACATGGTAAGGGCAAAGGGTCATCGGCGCCATTTTTATTAGTGGTAGCCGACGGCCCGAGAGCGGGAGATCGCTCCCGGGACCACCACTGGCCCACCAGGTAATTTAAAACGTTTTGGGGTGGGGTCGGGAGGGTGGGGGAAGCTAAGGGAGCTGTTTTGAAGGGTTGGGTGGGGTTTTTGTTTATCGGTTCGGGCGCAGCCAATAAAAAAAAACCCGATCGGGCCGCACGAAAAAAAATTCACGATGTGAATCGGAACCGGAATCGGAACCGATTCCGGTTCCGATTCACATCTCTATTAACCAGTGCTGCATGCACTTTGCATTACAACCTGGACACTTTCCCACAGCCTATGCCAAGACCACCTATATCCTGTCGTATCCAGACGGACGAGTTTAGTCTTGGGCCTCTTCGCTGTGGGAGCACGAGGATCTGATTCTACATGACCTTGAAGGATTTCTCGACCTGTTTAAGTCAGTTTTCGTTGATCCTGCCCGGTATTCCATTGCAGGATCTTCTTTGGTTCACATGAAGCAAGGGAACAAACCACTAGCTGACTCGCTATCGATTTCAAGACACTGGCGTCTGAATTATCCTGGGACCCGAGATGCCTGAAGACTCTCTACTTTGAAGGACTGAACTCCTGTCTGATAGATGAACTCGCCGCTTGTGAAATGCCTGAGTCCTTGGCTGAACTAGTGAAACTGGCAACAAGGATTGATTGCCGACTTCGCGACAAGGTTCAAGAGACCAAGACTCCCAAGAGACCCTGTCTGGGTGAAGCTCGAGTCAAGTCCACACCCAGGCCTGTTCCTCCAGTCCCAGCAGCCAGCGAAGAAGAACCTATGCAGTTAGGCCGCAGCCACCTGACATCAAAAGAGAGAAGAACACGGAAGAAATTAGGGCGGTGTATGTACTGTGGACAAGCTGTTCATGCTGTCCAAACTTGCCCTATATATCTGGGAAACTGGCAGACCTAAGTCCTGCGGGAGGACTCTTCTAAGGTCTCACTACTCCTTTTCCTCCGCTCTCTCTTCCTGTATCTTTGATCTGTGGACCCTTAGAGTACCAGACTCTTGCCTTAGTGGACTCCGGGGCAGGAGGCAATTTCATTCTACAATGATTAGTAGAGCAGCTACGGATCCCCACTTCCACTATGAAGAGGTTGGAAACAGGATGCTGGGCTTGAGGGACTTTTTTGGTCTGACCCAGTATGGCAAATCTTATTTTCTTAATGGGAGAAAGAGAAGCAGTGAACCTGAGGAGGAAGGGGGTAATAGAGGGAATGAGTCTGGGATGAAGGTGGAGGGTGAGAATGAGTGAGCTGAGGATTAAGTGGAGAGTGGTAGTTGGCACATAATGTGGAATTTGTAGAAAGGAACAAGGAAAAAGATGGACCCCTGCACAATCATCTTTATCTCCTTATAGCTTAGTGTAATTATTTCCCTTCCATCTTTGGTGAAATGTTCTTTTTCCATCTCTCCAACACCATACCCTCCTTCCAGCAGGAGTGTCAGAGAAGGTGTATCTTTAGTGGGTTTTGCTGCTTCCTATTTTACCAGTCTCCATCTGAAGGTTTGTGTGAGGCCGGTAAATCTTATGTTCTTATCCCACGAGAATTCAGTGCCCTGTGCAGTTAAAATTTCAGATGGGAGCCACCAGAAAAAAAGGTGGCTGCAGATAATGGCAGAGAGTGATGGTGGCCAGGCTGCAGATGAGGCCTGTGACACAGTCTCAGACCATGCTTCTCTATCCGCTATCTCACTTACCTTCAAGAGCTGTATTGAGAGAATGGTTCGTAGAATTACGTGCGGACATGTGACAACATAAACAAGATCTTCTCCTGTCCATCTCCGAAATAAAAGATTATCTAGTGTCCCTCGGTACAAAAATGGATGAACTAGATGTGAGAGTGGAGGGGCAGGAGGACACCCTAAAGAAAATGGTGCACCTGCAACAGCAGTTTTGCACAGAGCAGGAAAGCCTGCTGGAAAAAAATTGGGCTACATTGGAACTGTCAAGATGGGGTCCAGACTGCCATGATAAATGCCTGATGGAGGTAGCTCCATTACCCTGTATGTCTACCACCCCAAGATGTCTTTTCAAAAGAAGCTGTAGATGTACTTCCGCCTCACAGATCTTATGACTGCGCTATTAATCTGAAGCCTAATACGGAACCACCTAAGGGTAGAGTGTATCCCCTGTCCGTGGCAGAAAATAAAGCCATGTCCGAATATATTCAGGAGAACCTCCAAAAGGGTTTCATAAGACCATCCAAGTCCCCTGCTGGCGTAGGCTTTTTCTTCGTGGGCAAAAAGGACAATAAATTACGTCCATGTATAGATTACAGGGGCCTCAACGAAATAACAATAAAGGATCGCTACTCTTTGCCTCTGATTTCAGAGCTATTCAACAGACTACAAGAAGCTCAAATCTTTTCCAAACTGGATCTGAAAGGAGCCTACAATTTATTTTGCATTCGAGCTGGCGATGAGTGGAAGAGGGCCTTCAACATTCGGGATGGCCACTTTGAATATCTAGTGAAGCCCTTCGGCCCGTGCAATGCCCCGGCTGTCTTTCAAAATTTAATGAGCAACATTTTCCGGGATCTCCTCTATAAGTGTGTTGTTATTTACTTGGACGACATCTTGATATTCTCTCAAGACAAGACCACTCATCTGGAAGATGTTAAGAGAGTACTACAGAGGCTCTGTGAGAACCATCTCTTCGCCAAGCTATCCAAATGTGAATTTCACAAAGAGTCAGTGCCTTTCTTAGGCTACATTGTCTCCAATCAAGGCTTTCACCAGAAGCTGGAGAGTATCCAGAAATGGGCGCAACCCACCGGGTTAAAAGCTCTCAGATGCTTCTTAGGTTTCACCAACTATTACAGGACCTTCATCAAGAATTACTCTTCACTTACAGTGCCGCTTACAGGTATGACGAAGAAAGGTGCCAATGTTGCTAATTGGTCTCCAGAGGCTATAGCTGCATTCCAGAAACTAAAAGATGCCTTTTCAATCAAGTCATGTCTTCGACATCTAGACCCCTCCAAGCCTTTCATCGTGGAGGTCGATGCCTCAGACGTTGGCGTAGGGTCCATATTAAGCCAGGCTGGCGATTCAAAGGTTCCACAACCATGCTCATTCTTCTCCCACCACTTCTCTCCTGCAGAGAGAAATTATGGAATAGGAGATAAGGAGCTCCTGGCTATAAAGATGGCTTTCGAAGAATGGTGCCCTTGGCTCGAAAGAGCGCAATATCAAGTAACGGTCTTCACAGACCATAAGAATCTGGAGTACCTCCGCCACGCACAGCGCCTGAATCATAGACAAGTGAGATGGTCTCTGTTTTTCAACAGATTCAACTTTGTGCTCAAGTACCGCCCTGGAGATAAGAATATCAGAGTTGAAGCTCTATCTCGCTCATTCCTCTCTGAGGACACTCCAGAAGAACCGCAACACATCATTGAACCAGAGAAGGTCATATTGGCAGCTACCCACTCAGTACCTGCAAGAAAGACTATTGTACCCAAGAACCTCAGAAAGAAGTTATTGGTTTGGGCCCACAACTCTAAACTTTCAGGATACCCTGGCCAACGTAGAACCCTGTCAAAACTTCAAACCTTTTACTGGTGGCCCACCATGAAGGAAGACACATTCTCCTACGTCGCTTCCTGTGCAAACTGCACTAAACAGAAGATGCCGCCGGGTCGTCCATAGGGTCTACTCCAACCCTTGCCTGTACCAGAAGAACCATGGACACATATTGCCACAGACTTTGTGAGAGACCTACAATCTTCAGGAGGAAATAACACCATTTGGGTAACCGTAGATCAGTTTTCGAAGATGGCTCATTTTGTGGCTCTCCCAGGCTTACCCATCACCATGGAGCTCGCCAAGCTATTCATTACGCACATCTTCTGCCTGCATGGCAGGCAGAAGATTTAGCCCAATTCTTCCATGATAAAATAGCAAAAATCATGACACAATTTCACACAACCCAAAATTCATTGTCACCAATCACACTCAAGTCCCACAACGCAGCATCACTAGCAACCTTGAATTCTTTTGAATACACCACTCCCTCTGAAACTGAATCTTGTCTAAGAAAAATGAAGCCATCCTCTCACCCTTACAACACTATATCCACTAAACTCCTCCTCACTATTCCCAGTACTATATCCCAACCATTGGCCCAAATTATAAATAGATCTCTCACACTGGGTCAAGTCCCTCCGGCATTAAAGCAAGCAGTAATCAAACCCATTCTGAAGAAACCCACTCTAAACCCAAATGAACCCACAAACTACCACCCAGTTTCCAACCTTCCGTTCATATCAAAAGTTATGGAAAAAATAGTTAACCTCCAGCTCACCGAATATCTAGAAAGCAACAATATCCTAACCAACTCACAATATGGATTCCGTAAATTCTACAACACAGAAACCCTACTATTATCACTATCCGACCACCTACTCAAAGGATTAGATAAAGGCCATTCATTCATACTTGCCCTCCTAGACATATCAGCGGCCTTTGACTCTATTAATCACAACGTACTTCTCGATCGGCTATCTGAAATCAAAATCACAGGAACCCCCCTCCTCTGGTTCACCTCTTACCTAAAAAACAGGCAATATAAAGTTAGAATAGGTAACCAAGAATCCAAGGCATTTAACCTTCTACAAGGTGTCCCTCAAGGCTCCTCACTATCTTCAACCCTGTTCAACATTTATCTTCTGCCTCTATGCAACCTACTCTCAGATCTTGGCCTCAAACACTATGTATATGCAGACGATGTATAAATCGTCATCCCAATCACAGACTCACTACCCAAAGCCATCAAAACGTGGGAGGCCTCACTTGCCGCCATCAGCAACTTCCTCTCAAGTCTTAACCTTGCGATAAACACCTCAAAAACAGAAACCTTAATTATAACTCCTCCACACAACCATCACAGAATTAATCAAATCAACACTCCCCTAAATTCATTTTGTACATCTCAATATGCAAGGAATCTAGGAGTCATCATTGACGATCAACTCAACCACAAAAAATTCATTATCAACACACTAAAGGATTGCTACTTTAAGCTGCAAACCCTAAAAAAACTTAAACCACTTTTACACTTCAATGATTTCCGGACAGTACTACAGTCTACAATATTCGCCAAAATAGACTACTGCAACTCGCTTCTCCTGGGCCTTCCAAAAAACACCATCTACCCCCTCCAACTGCTACAGAACACAGTTGCAAGCATCCTCACCAACACACGCAAAAACGAACACATAACACTTATCCTCAAAGAACTACACTGGTTACCTATCCAGCACCGCATACATTACAAAACCCTAGCAATAATGCACAAATCCCTACACAACCCAGATATGAACTGGCCCCACAACCCCTTCACCTTCCGCAACTCAAACAGACCCATATGGTCACGCTACCAAGCAACCCTAAACATCCCCACACCCAAACTCATGCACTACAATGCTACCAAAGAACACGCCCTTTCCATTGCTGGACCCACACTTTGGAACTCAATGCCTGCCGACATACGCCAAGAACATTGCTTGCACAAATTTAAACAAAAATTGAAAACATGGCTGTTCACACAAGCATACTCTTGACATCACACTGCATCCTATTCTTCCCCGACATCCTGCCATCACTATAAACTAAGCCCCCTACCTCAACACCACATCTCTTAGTAATTCTCCTTTCAAAGAACACTAAGCATCCCTCGAGTAAGACTTTTCAACATACCCAAGCTCTATCCTACTGAGAATGACAATGACCTCACAATTACACAATAACATTAATTATACCGGTCAAATGTACATTAATTATACCAATCAACTGTAGATATATCTATATTATACTGTATTATTTAGTAATCTCTATATTCACATTACCTGTCAATTGTAGATATAATTGCACTATTCTGTATTATTTAGTAATCTCTATTTTTCATATTATAACCTATATCTAATGCACTAAACAAATATAATCTAGTTAGTTATGTTTTGCTGTTAAGCCGTTAATATTGTTACCCTGTAAAATTAATTGGTTGTACTGTAAAGCTCTGTTGCTGAAACATTGTTACATGTAAACCGATATGATGTCTAAAAACGAATGTCGGTATAGAAAAAAACCTTAAATAAATAAATAAATACATAAATACATAAATAATGGTATGCCTAAGCACATAGTCTCTGATTGTGGAGCCCAATTCACAGCTAACTTCTGGAAGACACTGTAAGAAGTTCGATATTTCCCTTGAGTTCACCTCGGCATATCATTCTCAATCCAAGGGCAAACAGAGAGGATGAACAGGACACTCAAGCAGTTCATTTGTGCCTATGTGAACACTCGCCAGAATGATTGGAGTGAACTGTTGCCATGGGCAGAATTTGCCATTAATTCTCATCCAGCAACATCCACTGTATCAACACCATTCAAAGTGGTGTACGGATGACTACCACTGCCACTTCCATTATCAGTGTCGTCCCCAGCAGCTCAATCTACTGCCAAAGATATCCATCAATTTTGGACTCAGACAAAAGAGATGCTTGTTAAAGCAGGACTTCGAGCAAAGAAAGGATATGATGCTCATCATTGCAAGGCTCCAGACTTCAAGCCTGGTGATAAAGTCTGGCTTTCCACAAAGCACTTAAGACTTAAACTTCCTTCAGCTCGCTTCGCTCCTCGCTTCGTTGGACCATTTCCGACTGGGCAATCTCACCTGCAGTCTGAAGCTACCATATACTTTAAAGATCCACAATGCATTCCACGTCTCACTATTGAAGCCATTGATCCTTAGTGAGTTCTCCAACAAGGTAACTGAAGCTACACCTTTAGATGCAGAAGAAGACATCGAATATAAAGTAGACGCAGTTCTCAATGTGAAAAGACGAGGCAGAGTATGGGAATACTTCCTGTCATGGGAAGGGTATGGCCCTGAAGAAAACTCTTGGACACCTATGTCTAATATACTGAATAAAGAGATGCTACAGGACTTTCATCACTTGCAACCTCAAAAACCAAGACCTGGTAGGAAACAGCATGGATGCCCTTGGAAGGGGGGTACTGTTGCGTCTGTCAGTCCTTGACGGCTTCGCCCCGTTTGCCTCACCTTATTCACGGCTCCTCCCGCTTACCTGGGCAAGATGGCTACCACCGCATCTACAAGCCGAACTCTCTGGTGTCCCTGGAATGGCTATGGTGCAGCCTTCCCACCATTGCTCCTTCCAAGTACCTACTAGGGTGCGCGAGCGCGCGCGCGCAACCCACGTCTTTGTACCTCCCTTGGCGTGAACCTCGAGGGCGTTCCCTCATGCTGACGTCACACCATCTGGGTATATTATCTTCACTAATTTGTTAGCTCCTCGAGTTAGCAAGGACTCAAATCCGTTCTTGTCTACGCTACTCTGCCGCTTCCGTGCTGCCGCAGGAAGCTTTCTCTCTCTGCCCTTCGGGGTATATTCTAACCTGGGTACCCGCTCCTCAGGGGTCCTCTACCTTATTTCAGGTGCCTTACAGGGAACAGGTACTCGCTCCTCGAGGGCCTGCTCTCCCTGCCTCGGTGCCTATACCTTCTACAACATACCTGGTGGAATCGCATATCAACAGCCAACACCTAGTGAGTACTCTGATTCTCAGTCTATCTCATCCACAGTATCTCCTCGCTGGGAGACCTGCTGCGGAACCTCCTGATGTCATCAAGGAGAGAAGGGCTTCCTCTGCCGAGGTCCCTGAGACTGCAACTACTAGACTGCCTCTCTACTGCCAACTCTGGTGGTTCTCTTCAAGCTGTCTAATAAAAGAACTCTTGTGTTTGTGTAGTACGAGTCTAGCCCAGTGCTGTGGCTCCTCACGGGGCTCCTCCCCGTGGGCGTGGTCACCTCCAGAGCACCAAAGGATCCACCAAACATACATAACCATATCACAAAGGTCTTTGGAAAGCCTAGCTACTGCCTTCAATCAGTTACATGCTCAACTGAATTCTTCAGCAACTCCTGTGAAAGAAATGGTATCTCCAGTGGTGACCCTCAAGACAACTGTATCCTTATCCACACCTACCCGCTTTAAGGGTGAAGCCAAGATTGTAGAGGGTTTGTTAATCAATGCAGCATGCATTTCTCATTACAGCCTACCCTCTTTCCCACTGAAGCTTTCAAGACCACCTACATCCTATCGTTTCTAGAGGGACGAGCTTTGGCTTGGGCTTCACCATTGTGGGAATGTGAAGATCTTAACCTGAATGATCTATCAGGTTTTCTTAAGCTTTCTAAGTCTGTCTTTAATGACCCGGCTTACCAGACTGTTGCTGGATTTGCTTTGCTCAATCTCCAGCAAGGTAATAAGCCACTCACAGATTTTGCTATCGAGTATAAGACTTTAGCATCCAAACTACATTGGGACACTGGATGTCTATGTGCCATATTCATGGAGTGCCTCAACTCTCGCGTAAAGGACGAATTAGTGGCTCGTGATTT
The DNA here is from genome assembly GCF_901001135.1 of Rhinatrema bivittatum. Lineage (NCBI taxonomy): Eukaryota > Metazoa > Chordata > Amphibia > Gymnophiona > Rhinatrematidae > Rhinatrema > Rhinatrema bivittatum. The sequence continues at coordinate 136,789,615 of NC_042621.1, forward strand.
GCCTGATACCCTTGAGTCCCTGATGGAACTGGCTGGGAGAATTGATTGCCATATCAGAGACTGAACTCAGGAGGCTAAGAGCCCACAAAAGTCCACGGTGGGGGCTAACCATCCTAAACCTGTGCTTATGGCTTCCAATCTACCATCAACATCCTTAGAAGAGGAGGAGCCTCTTCTAGGAGTCCAGATCCACCTCCCTTACCTACTTAGCAGTCCAGATTTCTGCTCAACTCTGTACATACACACTTTTAGATTCTGAAAGAACTATGACATTCCTTCTTCCTCTATTATTTATATGCATTAGTTATCAAAGTAACTGTTAGCCTTGATTGATTTCCTGTCTTTCCCTTGCTAAGTTTACTGTTCCTTGTATCCCTGTTTACTCCCTCCTGTTCAATGTATTTTCTAACTGCTGTTATATTGTAAACTGATATGATGTTGCTACGAATATCGGTATAGAAAAGTTTATAAATAAGTAATTAAATATGCAATTAGGCCGAAGCCATTTAACTTCCAAGGAGAGACGTTTTCACAAACACATGGGGTTATGCATGTATTGTGGCCAATCGGGCCACATCGTCCAAACTTGTCCCATCTGTCCGGGAAACTGACGGGCCTAGGATCTGCAGGAGGACTTCTCCTGGGCCTCACATATCCTACTCCATTATCATTACCAATATCTCTGCTCTGTGGAAGCCTTGAATTTCAGACTCTCACTCTCATTGACTCCGGTGCCAGAGGTAATTTTATTTTGAAGCGTTTGGTTGAACATCTATGGATTCCTACCACACCAATAGCTAAACCTTTGCTATTGTCATCTATCGATGGAGAACCACTTCCTGGAGAGGTTTCATTGACTACCCAAGCCATTGGCCTGCGCACGGGAGCTTTACACTCTGAATCCATCTCATTTCTTGTTTTGGAAAAGGCCATGCATCCGGTGGTACTTGGGCTGCCTTGGCTTCAAGATCATATGCAACGTCACCTATCAAGTGCGTGACATACTTGATATGAGGAAATGTGGTTGAAGATGGGAGTATCTTCTCGCCTGGGAAGGATTTGGCCCACTTATGTGACTGATTTGTCTTCCTGTCCTTAGAAAGCATCTGTTACTGTTATTGCTCTGCTCCACCAGGAGGGCAGAGTTAGCAATCTGTCATGATCTGCTCCTCCAGAGGGGAGGAGTTAGCTATCTGTAGTGCTTATCCCGCCGGGAGGGCGGAGTTAGTGATCTGTTAATGAACTGCTGTTCGATGCTCCTGTAAGGGAAGGAGGTAGCAATCTGATATAGTTCAACTCCCCAAGGAAAAGGAGTTGGCAATCTGTTCAAGGATATTCCTCCACCTTCTGAAAATCAAACGCCTTCTGAAAATCCAAGTATACTATATCTAAAGGTGAACCGGTAGATAAAGTATACTTGGATTTTCAGAAGGCGTTTGACAAAGTTCCTCATGAGAGGCTTCTAGGAAAAGTAAAAAGTCATGGGATAGGTAGCGATGTCCTTTCTTGGATTGCAAACTGGCTAAAAGACAGCAAACAGAGAGTAGGATTAAATGGACAATTTTCTCAGTGGAAGGGAGTGGACAGTGGAGTGCCTCAGGGATCTGTATTAGGACCCTTACTTTTCAATATATTTATAAATGATCTGGAAAGAAATACGACAAGTGAGATAATCAAATTTGCAGATGACACAAAATTGTTCAGAGTAGTTAAATCACAAGCAGATTGTGATAAATTGCAGGAAGACCTTGTGAGACTGGAAAATTGGGCATCCAAATGGCAGATGAAATTTAATGTGGATAAGTGCAAGGTGATGCATATAGGGAAAAATAACCCATGCTATAATTACACAATGTTGGGTTCCATATTAGGTGCTACAACCCAAGAAAAAGATCTAGGTGTCATAGTGGATAACACATTGAAATCGTCGGTTCAGTGTGCTGCAGTAGTCAAAAAAGCAAACAGAATGTTGGGAATTATTAGAAAGGGAATGGTGAATAAAACGGAAAATATCATAATGCCTCTGTATCGCTCCATGGTGAGACCGCACCTTGAATACTGTGTACAATTCTGGTCGCCGCATCTCAAAAAAGATATAATTGCAATGGAAAAGGTACAGAGAAGGGCTACCAAAATGATAAGGGGAATGGAACAGCTCCCCTATGAGGAAAGACTAAAGAGGTTAGGACTTTTCATCTTGGAGAAGAGAAGACTGAGGGGGGATATGATAGAGATGTTTAAAATCATGAGAGGTCTAGAACGGGTAGATGTGAATCGGTTATTTACTCTTTCGGAGAGTAGAAAGACTAGGTGGCACTCCATGAAGTTAGCATGGGGCACATTTAAAACTAATCGGAGAAAGTTCTTTTTTACTCAACGCACAATTAAACTCTGGAATTTCTTGCCAGAGGATGTGGTTAGTGCAGTTAGTATAGCTGTGTTTAAAAAAGGATTGGATAAGTTCTTGGAGGAGAAGTCCATTAACTGCTATTAAGTTCACTTAGAGAATAGCCACTGCCATTAGCAATGGTAACATGGAATAGACTTAGTTTTTGGATACTTGCCAGGTTCTTATGGCCTGGATTGGCCACTGTTGGAAACAGGATGCTGTGCTTGATGGACCCTTGGTCTGACCCAGTATGGCATTTTCTTATGTTCTTATGTTCCGAGGAGAGGAACTAGCAATAGGTATATTGTACTTCGCTACTGAGATATCAATCTATCATGCCTCTGCTACGGAGTTGCAATCTGTTATATATAGGCTGCTGGGAAGTCCCATAGAAAGAGGAGTTATCTATATATATAATACTTCCGTAAGCGGTCTTATTGGTCTGTAGTGGTTGGCTCCCACAGCGTGACAGTAGTGTAAGGAATGACCACTTGAAGGAAATGGTGAATCCCTGGGCCAATGGCAGATGACAACACCCCCAGGAAGAGATCCTGAGAGGAACCACCGGCTAGGCTGGAATATGAAATAAACACAAATAGTTCTTTATTAGGCTAGAAGCTGAACCACCAGTGGTGGCAGTAGTGAGTCGATGTGTTTGGCAAGGCTGAAATCCTTCTGATACTGGAATATAATCTCTGGGTTACTGAGCTGTAGAGAGAGACTAGAAGTAGTGAGTAGACAGGGTATACTGGATACAAGATGGTACACTCACAATAGTAGATGTCTGCGATGGTCTCTATGCCACAGAGAGTCTTCAGTACATTCAGAAACAGGAGCCGTAGGCGAGCACTGGTTCCAATAAACAGTCTGTAATAAGAACTCACAATTGCTGTATATGAAATGACTTCTAGAGTAGAAGAGAGTGTGTAAAGGATTCTAGGAACATGGGCCCTCGTAGAGCAAGTACCGGTTCCTATCTGCGATCTTGCCAATGTCACTCACGATCTCCGTACCTGCGATAACGTCTTGGACGAAAGGGAGTCTTCAGAGCTATAGGAATGTGGGCTCTCGTGGAGCGAGTACCGATTCCTATGTACAATAGAACTCACTGTGTTCACGTCCGTGATCACTTCCAGGCAATGAGGAGTCTTCTTAGTATTCAGGGATGTAGGCCCTCGAGGAGCAAGTACCGGATCCCGTCTTGGCAATCTGAAATCAAGAAGAGAGAGCGGAGCCCCCGTGCAGCGGGTACTCCTGGTAAGTTTGAAAAGGCCGAGCAGTGGAGAAGGATTCCCCTGGCTGACTCGGATCGTTGTTGCAAGTAGCGTGGACTGCCGAAACAAGTCCTATTGGAGTTCCTTGCTAACTCGTTAGAGGTTAGCAAACAAAGACCTTTTAAAGTGAACATGGATGATGTCACTACGGGGGATGCCCCTGAGGTTCACGCCCATGCTGGTACAAAGTCTGGAGCGCGAGCATGCGTGCGCCCTTACATCATCAGGAACATGGCGGATCCGTAGCATCAAGCCAGCCCGGGGACACCGGGACCAAGAGGCAGGGAGAAGCCACTGCTGCAACTGTCCGTCAGAGCCGAAGGGAGTCGCTCCCAAGGTAGAGAGGGTGGAGCGTGGGGCGAGAAGAGGCACGAACCAAACAGTTACAGTAAGCAACTTTAATTTATTCATTCAATGGGGGAAGTAATCAAATCCTGGATTTTATCTAAATAACTCCAAAAGTTAGTTAGATGAATCCTTTTAATATCAACCTCATTATGCACAGCATTCCCCCAGGAGAAATATGTATATATACTAGATGAAGCATGTTAAAATTCGCTGGAAGCCCCTATTCACCGTCCTCCTTTCCAGTCTGAAAGTAACAATCCCTTCCACCCTTCTCAGCTCTACCCCAGCACTTTCTTCCCTTCTCCTCAGTACATTTTGTACCCCCTCCCTTCCCCTTTCCCCACTCACCAGCCTAGCCCTAGCGCTCTCTAATCCCTTCTCAGCCTGACCCACCTCACTGGACCAGCCCTGGTACACTCTGACTTCCCTTCCTAACCTGACCCCAACACACTCTGAGCCCTCTTTCCAGCTTGACCCTGCCTCCCCAGCTTGACCCCAGCATACTCTGATCTCCCTCATCAACCTGTTGCGTCTGTCGGTCGCAAATGGCTGTGACTGCTCTGCCTTACCTCTTTTCTACTCTTTTCCTCCTTCTTGGGCAAGATGGCTGCCTCCGGTGCCGACTGCCGAAACCCTCGGCGTCTCCAACTCAGCATGGGGGTCCCAGTCTGCCATGCTCCGTCCCGTGGCCTCCTAGGGCACACATGCGCACGTTGCCTACGCTTATGGTCACGTCATGGTGGATGTTACGGCTGGCCTTCCTGTTCGAGAAGGCCTTGCATTCTGTTACGGAAGGCCTTCCTGTTCGAGAAGGCCTTGCATTCTGTAACGGATGGGGAGTGCAAGGAGAGCGATCCCATCTTAAGAACATAAGAACATAAGAAATTGCCATGCTGGGACAGACCAAGGGTCCATCAAGCCCAGCATCCTGTTTCCAACAGAGGTCAAAACCAGGCCACAAGAACCTGGCAATTACCCAAACACTAAGAAGATCCCATGCTACTGATGCAATTAATAGCAGTGGCAATTGCCTAAGTAAAATTGATTAATAGCCATTAATGGACTTCTCCTCCAAGAACCTATCCAAACATTTTTTGAACCCAGCTACACTAACTGCACTAACCACATCCTCTGGCAACAAATTCCAGAGCTTTATTGTGCGTTGAGTGAAAAAGAATTTTCTCCGATTAGTCTTAAATGTGCTACTTGCTAACTTCATGGAATGCCCCCTAGTCCTTCTATTATTCGAAAGTGTAAATAACCGAGTCATATCTACTCGTTCAAGACCTCTCATGATCTTAAAGACCTCTATCATATCCCCCCTCAGCCGTCTCTTCTCCAAGCTGAACAGCCCTAACCTCTTCAGCCTTTCCTCATAGGGGAGCTGTTCCATCCCCTTTATCATTGTGGTTGCCCTTCTTTGTATCTTCTCCATCGCAACTATATCTTTTTTGAGATGCGGCGACCAGAATTGTACACAGTATTCAAGGTGTGGTCTCACCATGGAGCGATACAAAGGCATTATGACATTTTCCGTTCTATTAACCATTCCCTTCCTAATAATTCTTAACATTCTATTTGCTTTTTTGCCTGCTGCAGCACACTGAGCCAACGATTTTAAAGTATTATCCACTATGATGCCTAGATCTTTTTCCTGGGTGGTAGCTCCTAATATGGAACCTAACATCGTGTAACTACAGCAAGGGTTATTTTTCCCTATATGCAACACCTTGCACTTGTACACATTAAATTTCATCTGCCATTTGGATGCCCAATCTTCCAGTCTTGCAAGGTCCTCCTGTAATGTATCACAGCCTGCTTGTGATTTAACTATTCTGAATAATTTTGTATCATCCGCAAATTTGATAACCTCACTTGTTGTATTCCTTTCCAGATCATTTATATATATATTGAAAAGCACCGGTCCAAGTACAGATCCCTGAGGCACTCCACTGTTTACCCTTTTCCACTGAGAAAATTGACCATTTAATCTTACTCTTTGTTTCCTGTCTTTTAACCAGTTTGTAATCCACGAAAGGACATCGCCTCCTATCCCATGACTTTTTAGTTTTCGTAGATGCCTCTCATGAGGGACTTTGTCAAATGCCTTTTGAAAATTCAAATACACTACATCTACCGGTTCACCTTTATCCACATGTTTATTAACCCCTTCAAAAAAATGAAGCAGATTTGTTAGGCAAGACTTCCCTTGGGTAAATCCATGTTGACTGTGTCCCATTAAATCATGTCTTTCTATATGCTCTACGATTTTGATCTTGAGAATAGTTTTCCACTATTTTTCCCAGCACTGAAGTCAGGCTCACTGGTGTATAGTTACCCGGATCGCCCCTAGAGCCTTTTTTAAATATTGGGGTTACATTGGCCACCCTCCAGTCTTCAGGTACAATGGATGATTTTAATGATAGGTTACAAATTTTAACTAATAGATCAAAAATTTCATTTTTGAGTTCCTTCAGAACCCTAGGGGGTTGTGTGCCCTTGGGCCTCAGCATGACCCCAGAGAACTCCAAGGCAGCACTGAGGGTAGGCGAGGCATGTCCCAGCATGGGTGGAGACAGATGGTCTGACCCTCAGCCGGACCTGCATGCTTCTGGAGCCAACACAATGGTGTTGGTAATTGAACAGTCCTCCGGCCGTTCCCAACCCTTTCGGACCTGCCACAAGGTATCGGCAAGAAGCAGCAGGCCGGACTGAGGATGAGGGCAGACGGAGGGTCTGAAACATAGAGTCTCTAGACGAAGACTCAGGAACGAGGTACTTGGGTGCACAGACAAAGACTCAGGAATGAGGTACGGCAGGCAAGGTATTCAGAAGCAGGATCAAGGACTGGGTTGAGACTGCGATGCAGCGTACCCTATACAGGTCATATACATAAGTGCTGCCTCTGTTAATCAGAAACAATTATATTCCAGCCAGAGGAACTCGGCTACATTTAAAGCCAAAGCAAAAATTTATATAAATAATTTTATTTCACAATATTTTCAAAAAATACATTTTTAACACAAAGTGCCAAGTGCAATGAACAATACCCACATTAAAATATTCCCATCATACTTACATACATACCACACATACTCACACTTACCACACACCATACTGTTAAAAAAACATCTAATACAACAGCAATGTTGATAACACAACTTATATCCCCCCAATCTTGTAATACATTGTGCTTAACAAAGTTCTCTCATTATTACAAAAGAGACTTAGTCTCTGCAATTTATTAACATAATTTTTCTTCTAAGTGAAACGCTACTTTCAAATGTTGTACCAGATACAAAGTATCTACCACGTATCACCAAATAATGGCTTGAACTGTTATTTCAATTTATGCAATGTAAAACTCAACATTACAATACCCAACGGGATACCCGTTTCACCCCTGCCTTGGGGCTTCTTCAGGGAACATTGCTGCATTATTCATATGAGCATCATGTATCAATGTCTTCATCCGACGTGTTATTCAATATCCATGTGCCCATGCTACATCCATAATGTTCATTGGGTGGATGTCAATTGCACAAAGCCATTACTTCTACAACTGTTCAAAAAACATTTCATATAATTAAAATCACTATTTTATAACTCGGGTAATCACCCTGTGCACCTACACCTAAACCACATCATACCAACCAGGTCGATCGAACGCGAAAAACTCTCTCACTGATTTCGGCACGTTTCACCTGTGGCCGCAAGTTTCCAGGCAATGTATTGTCTGCAAATCCTTAATTTTTCATATGCAGCTTGCCCACACTGTTTCCATACCTGTGTTAGATCATTAAATACATACTATAAATTTAAACCTTCGAGCCATTCAACGCTCGATCAAAAAAATAAATCTTATCAACGGATATGTCTAATGTTAAATGCTACTTAACTAGATAACACGCCTCCACATAATGTCTAAAGAATTAACCCCCAAAAACGACAAAACTGCAACATTATGTACCCTATACAGCCACGATCCATGGGCTGGTCGTGGACCACGCCTGCATGCAAAGCAAGCTCTAAACAAGGTGTGTAATGACTGAAGCTGGAACATGGTGAAGATTCGGTAGAAGCCTGTACCAAGGCGCACCCTACACAGCCCATCCTAGGCTGGTCGCGGACCACGCTGGAATGGCACAGATTCATTCAGAGTCTTTGGCATGGACGGATGCAGTGCAAGGAACTCCTAAGACCGGGACGGAAGCAAGCAAGGATTCTAAGACAACTCAGGACTGAAGCGGAAGTCTTCCGGAGGCTTGTACTTGTGCAGGTGAAGATGGCCTTGTACCATAAGCGCCCTACACAGCCACTACCCATGGGCTGGCAACATGGCATGCCAGAAAGGAGGCAACGAGGAACCTGGGGTACAGGACATCAGGAACAGGCGAGGAACATCAGGACTGGATCATAGACATCAGGAACAGGCGACGGACATGAGGACGAGACATGGAGCTCCAACAAAGAACAAAGGCCTGACGGAGCACTGGAAGGCAAGACATCTAGGAGCATGTAACTCCAATGCAAGGCAAGGCAGAATTGAAAGCAAAGTCCTTTTGTAGTGCAGGAAGCAGGCAACTCCCTGGGAGGAGTTTAGATGGGCCACACTCGGCTGGCCCTATAACTAAAGCAAAGAGCTGAGGGCCAGCCCCTTAGGAAGAAGGGCCGAGGCCCAAACCAGAGAGTCCAGGAGGAAGCAGAGCAGGCCTCAGGCAGGCCCAGATGGCAAGGAAGGCCTCCCAGGCCATGGAGCAAAACCGGGATAGACTGTCCAGGCAAGGCCCCGTCTTCGGTGCGGCCTCCAGAGAAAAGGTGAAAGGCCTCCTGTGGCATAGCTACAGGAGGAATTGTAACAGCAGGGGCATCCCCACCGCATAATGTCAATACCTCCAGGTATTTAAGCCTCCACTATGCTACCTACTTTGAGTTAGCAAGGACTTCGGTTTAGCTACTCAGACCGCTCTAAGCTGCTCGCTTAGACGCCTCGCTACCCTCTGGGGAATCTCACTCCTGACGAAGCTCTAGGCACCCGCTCTTTGGGGGTCTCTCGCTTCCACCAACCCTTCGAGGTTTCTACTAACTAGACAACCGCTGCTCGGGGGTCTCTCTTTATCTTTTTCAGGATCTCTGGACTATCAGGTGTTACGCCGTCGCTGCTCGACACCCTCACTCCGCCCTTTTTACCTCTGTGGCGACTCCCTCCGGGTCTGATGGACGGCTGGCTACCACGGCATCTCCATGCCGTCTCCTTCTGGCGTCCCCGGACCGGCTCGATGCTGCAACTCCACCATCTTGTCCTGATGCCTAGGGCGCGCGCGCGTACCGACTCTAGTACCAGCAAGGGCGCGAACCTCAGGGGCGTCCTCCTGAGATGACGTCATCTGCTTCCAACATTAAATGGTCTTTGAAAACGCTAACAAACCGAATTAGCAAGGATACGCAAAGGGATTCATTCCAAGCTACTCTGCCTCCTTGGACTTACCAGAGGTACCCACTCCTCGGGGGCCTCGCTCTTTTCTTTCTTTTCAGATTACAGATAGGAACCGGTACTTGCTCCTCGCTCCTCGAGGGCTCATGTTCCTGAACACTCTGAAGATTCTCTACTGCCTGGAAGCTATCACTGCTACAAACAAATGTGAGTTACCATCGCTCTCTCAGAGCTTTCCCTGGAACCAGGTACTCGCTCCTCGAGGGCCTAATCCTTTCCAGCTCCTGAGCTTACTTGAGACCTTACGTGAGTTTTTTCATCTAGTTCTATTCATGAACTCTGCCTACTCTGCCTACTCACTTTCTACAGTTTCTCAACAGCTCAGCCATCCTGGGATCGTTGTTCCAGTACCTGAGGGACTACAGCCCTGCCGGGCATATCAGCTCACTACTGCCACCTCTGGTGGTTTCTAATAACCTTTTAATAAAAGAACTAATGTGTGTCTGTCTCCATACTCCAGCCTAACTGGTGGTCCCTCTCGGGGTATCCTCCCGAGAGCGTGGTCATCTGCCATCGGCCCAGGGATCCACCCACAACTATATCAGATTCATTACAGATTGCTACTCCTTAGCAAGATGATATCTGAGACACTACAAGATTGCTGACTCCTCCCTCTCCAGGAACCCACTACACAGAGCTTTCTCTACAGCTTGCGCCTCATATCTGATTGCTCCTCCCATCAAGCATCTTCTCCATAACATATTGCTAATTTGAGCAGCAGATATACAATAGATTACTATCTCCCTAGCACATCGTTAACAGATATATAACATCAGGTACTCGTTCCTCAAGGGCCTATCAGTCCAGTATATTCCTGCACCACGGACCTCGGGTCCCACCATCATCATTTCAAGGAAGACGCCTGCACTACGTTCCTGTGAGTACCTCTATGATCCGACTCTCCAACTCCACCCACCAGGCTTGGCTTTTCCACTGCGGGTTCCTATCTGCCTTGAACATCTGGGTGAGACTCTACATCTGAGACTGTCTGAACGTATTGGCACCTTACCGGACTACAGTGCCTTTTTCTTCCTGCCTCTACTATCTATCTACAGCAGTACAATAAAGCTTTCCACCTATAAGTGTCTGCTCTCTGAGTCTAGCTAAATGCTGTGGTTCTCCATGGGGCCCCTCCCATGGGAGGAGACATCTCCATTGCGACTAAGGGTCCACACGATGCCACACAAACATAACCCAACCTAATTCCATCACTTCCTTTCACCCTCACTACCCAGCCCTAGCACACTGTGTCATCTCCAGCCTGAACCCAGCCACACACTGGCCCCACTTCCTAGTCCAACCCCAGCACAGTCTACTCCCCAGCTGAGCCCCCTACCACATTCTGACCCTGCTCATTGCCCTGACCTCAGCATTTCCATCCTTCCTTATTGGCCCAGCCCTAGCAAACTCTAGACCCCCCCCAGTCGGACCCTAGCACACTCTTGACTCTCCCCCCCACAGCCTGACCCCACTACTCATTGAAGCATCCTACACAGTTCAATCCCATGCACTCTGACCCCTCTCACTGGCAAGACTCCATACTCCCTTCTCCCCTTACCAGGCCAGCTCTAGTACAACCTGACCCCTAATGCTCCCTAGCCTGAACACAGCACACTGTCTCACCCCTCCCCAGCTTGGCCCCAGCACAATTTGCCCCTACCACCCTAAACCCAGTACTCTCTGACCCTCTTCCCAGCCTGGCTCCAGAATAACCTCCCCCCTCCTCACATTAGCTCACAAAAAAACAAGGAAAAAAAACACCCCTTTAAAAAAAAAAAAAGAATAAGAAAAAGCAAACAAAAGAAGTCCCTTCCCCCACCCACCAAACACTCGGGCCAATCCTGTAAAGTGCGGCTGCATTTACCCTGCTCCTAAGCCGCTTTTAACTCACGTTCCGGCCGCGTTAGCCCTTCCTGCGATCCCGAATCCCCTTTAACCTACTCCTACCGCGTCCTAAATTCCCCGGGTAACCCCTTCCGCCCGCGGCATGTATATTGCATGCAAACGAGCGAATTAGCGCGATATTGCATGCAAACGAGCGAATTAGCTATTCCCCTAGCATCCCGTAACCCGCGCCCCGACTAACGCTACCTTTCCCTGCCGCTTTGTCGCGCGTTTAACCTGCAAACTTACCGCCTACCCTGACCCAGGCGGTAGAGGCAGGGGTCAGGGTAGGTGGCAAGCTTTCCCCCAGCCCCCGCTCACCTGCCCCGGCCGCGATCATGGGTGCCGGTCTCCGTGGCAGCCCCAGTCCTCTCCCCTGCTCCCGAAGCCAAAAAAAAAAGCTTTTTTTTTTTTTTTTTGGCTTCGGGAGGAGGGGAGAGGACTGGGGCTGCCACGGAGACCGCTTTCCCCCGTGCAAGTAAGTTGTTTCGCCGCTTGTCTCTTCTCCCCCCTCCCGGAGCAGGGCGCGAAAAGCCGCCTTGCTCCGGGAGGAGGGGGGACACTGACAGCGGCGAAGCTTTCCCCCAGCCCGGACACCGGCGAAGCCAGAAGATAGCGGCGGAGAAACGGCGAAACGACTGTCAGTGTCCCCCCTCCTCTCGGAGCAGGGCGCGAAAAGCCACCTTGCTCCGGGAGGAGGGGGGACACTGACAGCGCACAAGCAGCGATGGAGAAACGGCGAAACGACTGTCAATGTCCCCCCTCCTCTCGGAGCAGGGCGGAAAAGCCGCCTTGCTCCGGGAGGAGGGGGGACACTGACAGCGGCAAAACTTTCCCCCAGCCCGGACACCGGCAAAAAACTTACTTTTTTGCAGCCACGAGCACGAACACGATCTGGCCTGCCTTAGCTCCTCCCGACAAGATGGCCGCCTGCACGGGGAAAGCGTGCAATTGGCCGCTGAAGACGTGACGTCACGACATCACGTCTTGAGCGGCCAATTGTACTCTTTCCCCGTGCAGGCGGCCATCTTGTCGGGAGGAGCTATCGGAGCCAGATCTTCGCGTTCCTGCTCGTGGCTCATGGCTGCAAAATTGTAAGTTTTGCCGGTGTCCGGGCTGGGGGAAAGTTTTGCCGCTGTCAGTGTCCCCCCTCCTCCCGGAGCAAGGCGGCTTTTCGCGCCCTGCTCCGAGAGGAGGGGGGACACTGACAGTCGTTTCGCCGTCTCTCCGCCGCTGTCTTCTGGCTTCGCCGGTGTCCGGGCTGGGGGAAAGCTTCGTCGCTGTCAGTGTCCCCCTTCCTCCCGGAGCAAGGCAGCTTTTCGCGCCCTGCTCCGAGAGGAGGGGGGACACTGACAGTCGTTTCGCCGTTTCTCCGCCGCTGTCTTCTGGCTTCGCCGGTGTCCGGGCTGGGGGTAAGCTTCGTCGCTGTCAGTGTCCCTCCTTCTCCCGGAGCAAGGCGGCTTTTCGCGCCCTGCTCCGAGAGGAGGGGGGACACTGAAAAGTCCTTTCGCCGTTGCTTCTGCGCTGTCGCCGCCGTTGCTTCCTGGTATCTGTCATTTCAAATGACATTTGAAATGACAGATACCAGCGTGGCGTGAAGCCTTAGGCCCGCGCACCCAGGATCCTGTATAGGCGCTCTATCCAGTATCCTGGGTTGCGCGGGACTAAGGCTTTTCGGACGCGGCTTACATTTACATATAATTAGGCTTCAGGATCGCGCGGTAGGTGAGCTGCTCTGTGCGGGCGGTAACCGCGGGTGCCGTAGGCACTAACGCAGCTCTTCCTACCGCACGATACAGGATTGGCCCGACACTGAATTAAAGGCTTCATGGGCCCTGTAGGACTCCTCACCACCCTAGTCCTTACCCCATTGTGACTCCAAGGTACTTTCACGGGCTGCTTTGGGATTTCAAAATGGCAGATGGTAATTTTTTTGCTGATGATGTCTGGCTGTCATATCCCATCAGCCACTGATAGACAATATCCGCTTAAGCACATTATGGGGGTAATTTTCAAAAGGATTTACATGTTTAAACCTGGGTTTTACACCTGTAAATGCACTTTATGCATGTATGTGTACTTTTGAAAATTGGCACAATATATACCATTGAATTGTCAATAGGTTTTATGGCACAAGTGCACTTTAAGCATGTAAATGAGCTTTTGAAAACTGGTACGACAGTTTGTTACATTTAATCATGTAACTCCTTTCAAAATAATCTCATATCTATAGTCCAGCTGTAACCCACTGAAGATTCACCAGAGACGCCTTACCCCCACTGCAGAGCCCAAAATCAGCACGCTCTTCCCTCTAACTCCCTGTTCCTCCTGACCCGACCCAATCATTTTCATCCCTCTCCCTGACCATCTCCAACCTGAGAATTCTTGGCCCTCCTTTCAGCCTGACCCAAGTACTCTTCCCCTTTGTACTCCTGAAACTGGCCTCTTCTGTCTCTCTTCAATTGTGTGGGTGCTGGTGTTATTCCTCAAGGCTAGTCATCCATCTGCCCCCTTCTGGCACTGTGGCCCCATAGATTTACAAGGATTAGCATGCCTGCAACATTGAGCCCCCAGGCTGGCTGCCAGGCCACTTCCTTCCAGTGCTACGGACCGTGGCTTTGTAAAGTGTGTACTGGCACAATACATGCATTCAGTGGTATATGGGGCATCTTGCAGCCATGTGCTTCTGGAACAGTACCATCAGTGCAGTCCTTGACAAATTGCACCAAGCACTTTCTGTGTACTATATAGAGATATCTGTGCTACCACTGCTTTGTTGCAAACAGTCAAGAATCATTAGGGCAGGAAATGCTTTTAAATAGGTTTATCAATAGTAAAAAGGATACACTTTATTTCCAAAACCATGTAAAAATCTATTAAATAAAAGTAGCTTGGACAAAATATAAAGAAAACCCACAGAAGGCCAACAGAAGGCGAAATAGATCCAAAAATTAGGCAAGATGATATTTTTAAGAATGTCGATAGTATCATTTTAAAATATCTCCTGTGGATTCCTGCAGCCAGTCATTGACAATCATTCAGGTCGATTCAGTAAAAGTCGCGGGAGAGCGCCTGCTCGCCCGTGTGCGCGATTCAGTATTTAAATGAGGACCCGCGGTAAAAAGGAGGCACTAGGGATACTAGCACATCCCTAGCGCCTCTTTTTTAACAGGAGCGGCGGCTGTCAGCGAGTTTGACAGCTGACGCTCAATTTTGCCTGCGTCGGTTCTCAAACCCGCTGACAGCCACGGGTTCGGAAACCGGACGCCGGCAAAATTGAGCATCTGGTTTTCAAACCGCAAGCCGATTTAAAATTTTTATTTTTTTTATTTTTAATTATTTTTTACTTTGGGACCTCCGACTTAATATCGCCATGATATTAAGTCGGAGGGTGTACAGAAAAGCACTTTTTACTGCTTTTCTGTACAGTTTCAGGAGTACAGTTTTCTGTGCCAGTTTCAGGAGTACAAAGGGGAAGAGTACTTGGATCAGGCTGAAAGAAGGGCACTGTACTGTATCAGCCTGATTATCAGGCAGTCTACCTGACCTGAACATAATGGCTTGTTTGCACTTTGCTTACCTGAGCTCTTTCTCCTCCTTATTAGTGATCACCAGAGTCCGTTTGCAACAGGGCATGCCTGCATGGTAGATGAAGCAACTCCCAAAGTCATACTTCAGGAAGGAAAAGTGGATGCTGGGTACTACTCCATTGCCCAGGAGTAAGCAGTTAAATATTGGGCCATTGCTAATCTGTGGAGAGAAAATTCAGCACCATCCTAATTATTAATGAAACTATAATTTTTTAGTTTATTCTGTCAACTTTTTATTCTGAAGAAACTAAGAGGCTCGATGCAATAGTCAGAGGCAAAAGTTATACATTAAGGTAGGCTGTGTGATTACAGGCAGAACACTTACCTTTTTTTAGGTATATTATGGCTATGTGTTTCGAGTGTAATCTGATTGTAATTTTGACGACCCTAAGATCTCTCCCTAATCCATTTCTTTAAAATCACTCCTTTCATAAAATGGGATGAATCATTTTTCTGTGCTTGGACAGATCTTTCTGTTTCAGGCAAACCTGGCAAATCTGCTTTCTTTACTTCTGTGGGAGGACAGTGCAATCTCTGGCTACAGGAACTTTCATGACCCCTGCTGTGGAGGAGTCACTAACCGTGCACTGTCCACCTGAGTTGTACGAGGAATTTGAGTGGGGGAGACCCTGGGGTATCCTTGTTTGGGAACGATATGAAAAAAACCTCATATATTCTAGCACTACTGCTAAGTGACCACTGGATGGCATTTGGGGAACTGTGGAGCTAGGCGATGTGTTGCATTTTATTGAGGTGTATTTTAATTACTTTCCCATATGTCCCTTTCACTAAACAATTCCAAAATAAAAATTTTGTTTATTTGCAATAAAGTTACAGAGAAGACAGAAACAGACATTAGTTCCTGTGCTCAGCCCCATAACATCAGATATGAAGTAAGAGATCTCGGTTGCATTTTTGATTCTGAACTGAATATGAAAGCTTCAATAAAAGCCATAATGAAGGATGGTTTTTATAAGCTACAAATTCTAAAAAAGATGAAACCACTTCTTCACGGCAATGACTTTCGCACTGACTTACAGGCACTTATTCTACCAAAACTTGATATTTGCAATGCCTTATTTTTAGGTCTACCAATTTCAACAGTCCGCCCATTACAACTACTACAAAACGCAGCAGCAATGCTTCTGACTAATATAAAAAAATATGATCATGTTACCCCCGTTTTGATAGAATTATACTGGTTACCAGTCCAGTCTCGAATTCAATACAAATGTTTGTCATTAATCCATAAAGCAGTATATGGCAATAATACAGAATGGTTGAATGCATCCCTCCACATCCACACTCCATCACGTAATCTAAGATCTCTAGGCAAAGCATTGTTAACAATACCATCCCCAAAAATAGCCCATTTAGGTTCAGTCAGGGAAAGGTCATTATCTTTGCCTGGGCCAAAAATTTGGAATTCGCTTCCCCTTGACATTTGGACAGAGTCAAACATACACAGATTTAAGAAACCTTTGAAGACATGGCTATTCGAACAGGCTTTTATCCAATCAAGTTAATCCCTAGGTCCAGATTCTCTCCCCTTTACTAATCTTTACTAATTTTTACTAAATTGTTATTAACTATTACTAATTATTATTAATTGTTACCATAAATTTAGTCTGCCACACAGCAATTCGATGTCTGGTGTGGTTTTAGTTAAATTAAATTTATGGTTATTTATTAACTATTAGTCATCACCAATTTTGTTTTATTGGATTACTAGCGGTACCCGGCCACGCGTTGCAGTGGCAGAGTCAGGTTCTTTACCCTCCCTCCCCCTTCCCCTTGCTCATTTACCTCAGTCACTCATCCTCCTCCCCCTTGGTCACTCACCCCCCTTCCCTCCCCTGTCCCCACTCCAACTCTCTCCCCTCACACTCACTTCTCCCCTCATTCTCCCTCCCCTGACACTCACCTCCCCCCTCATTCTCCCTTCCCTCACTGTCACCTCCCCCCGCCTACTGCCTACCCTTCAGATCAGAAAACCTTTGTCTTTCTATTTCTGTGGGAACCCCCCCCCAAAAAAAAACCCAATCCCAACCCTTTAAATCAAATAATAACCCCCCACCCTCCTGCCCCCTCCCAAGACCTGGGAAATTAAAATTGTTGGTTCTACATGTGGTCTGTCCCTGGGCATCTGTGCGCGTTATGTAGCCAAATAGGGGAGTGCCTAACCAAATTTGCACTTCCAAATTTGTTTTGTGGTCTGGGGAGGGCTATTTTGGTGCGTTCCCGAGATCGTGCAAGTTTAGTGAATGTATTTGTGTGTGAACCTCCCCCTTCCCCCATAAACAACCCTATGAGAAAAGTTCTCTTAAACTAACCACCCCACACTCTCCTGCCCCCCCCTCCCCGCAAAAAACAGTAGCCCACCCCCCTGCCCCCCCAGGGTTGCTGAATGAATGAAACCTGCCCCCCTGTGACCCTCCCCAAGATGTTCGCAATAAATTCATTACCACCCCCCACGCTCCAGACCCCCCCCGAGACATGATAAAAATGTCAGTCAGTGGAGCGGGCGTTCAGGAGCGGTCCGGGAGCGATGTATTGGCATTGGTCTGTCAGCTGCGAGCACTGAAACGGGTTCCGACGGCCCTTTGCCCTTACTATGTCAGAGGGGCTTTGCCCTTACTATGTCAGTGGGGTGGAGCAATGGCAGTGGTAGGTCCTCTGACATAGTAAGGGCAAAGGTCCGCCAGCTGCCAGTCCTGAAAATGGCGCCGAGTGGCCCTCGCCCTTATTATGTCACATGGGCTACTACCGCCATTGGTATCCCCGAGTGGCATAGTAAGGGAAAGGGCCGTCGGCGCCATGTTGACTGCTGGCAGCCGACGGCCATAGTGCAGGAGATGTGTATCTGACCGGTCCTGGCCGCGTGCTGGAGCCTCCCAGACTTCTGTCAGGTTTTGTGTGTGTTGTGAGGGCCTGGGAAGTAAATAAATTTGGCATGTGTGTGGGGGGTGTGAGGAGGGTGGTTTTGTGTGTGTTGTGAGGGCCTGGGAAGTAAATAAATTTGGCATGTGTGTGGGGGGTGTGAGGAGGGTGGTGGGTGTATTTTATCTGTAAAGGAAATAGTTATCTTCCGGCGAAAAAAGTGCACAAATGTGTTAAAATGGAAGTGAAACGTGGACCTGGACTGGCGAAATGATTAGTGTAGCGTGTGTTAGTGTAAGGTGTAACAGATGGCGCTTACGTCCAGCAGATGTCGCTGTTTTCTGGAAAAAAATTTTAAACCTATTTTACCTGTCACAGGTGTGACATATCTGTAATGTTAGTACAGAAGAACCTTCCTGTATGCGAAATGAAGGTTGTGTCCAAATTTGAAAGCAATCGGTTCAGTGGTTTCTGAGATTAGCGATTTTGTCCAAACTATTTAACATTTTTATTTATATAGATAGGGTAACATTTTTTATTTTTCTTATATATTTAATCGATTTAATTGTTTATCTTATTTTTTTTTAATTGGTCTTAAGAATTATGTTATGATAAACTGTACTTTATATTTATTTATTGTACCTTGTTATTGTATTGTAAACCGACATGAAGTTAATATGAATGTCGGTGTTGCGGTTCTGGCCGCGAATGCTGTGACCAGACCCTTACCTCTGGATTTCTGGCCCTGTTCCGCTTTCGCTGGCCTAGTTCCTGTCCTGTTCGGCGGCGTCTCAGCAAGGGCCGCGCTGCCGGCAAGCCTTCCATGGACGCCCTGTCTCTAGGCG
The DNA here is from genome assembly GCF_901001135.1 of Rhinatrema bivittatum. Classification (NCBI taxonomy): domain Eukaryota; kingdom Metazoa; phylum Chordata; class Amphibia; order Gymnophiona; family Rhinatrematidae; genus Rhinatrema; species Rhinatrema bivittatum. The sequence goes on from NC_042621.1 coordinate 136,808,319, forward strand.
CGCACGCGCGCCACTTGGGCGCTTTTCTAGGCCGTTTCCCGCCAGTGGTGACTCCGCCCAATTCCTGACATCAGACGCCGCGGCCTTGATAAGCCGGCCGGGGTCAACCAGTCTTTGCCTTGCAATGGGCTTACCTACCGGATCCCTGTTGCGCTGTGCCCCGGAGCGTTCTGCTTTGCTAATCGCTCCGTTCCTGCCTGCTTGCTACAGTACCTGCTTGGTTCCTGCCTGCCTGCTACAGTACCTGCCTGGTTCCTGTTTACTTGATACAGTTCCTGCCTGGTTCCAGTACCCAAGTCCTGCTAAGTTCCTGCCTGGTTCCAGAACCCGTAGCCCGTTACAGTACTGATCTACTGTTCTAGTCTGGTTCCAGTTCTCAGTCCTGATCCACTACCACCTAAATCCCAGCGGCCGGGCCCCTACGGGCTCCTCCCGGGGGGGTTTTGGCTTCCAAGGGTGAAGCCACCTAAGTCCCAGCGGCTGGGCTCTACGGGCTTCTCCTGGGGGAGTACCAGCTTCCAGGGTGAAGAGCACCTCTACGACCAGCCTGAACATCTGCCTCCCGGCCTGTGGTATACTAGAGACTTTTGAACACCTTTCCTAGTCTCCAGCAGGTCGGCCCAAGGGTCCACTAAACAGACTCTCGTAACAGATTGCAAGGCCATGGCGGATGTGTCCGCTCCCTCGGACCTGCCCGGGATGGCCCGGCAGATGCTACAGCACCAGGGCTGCATTGATACACTGGCAGCCACGGTGGAACGGCTATCCTCGTGCCTGGAGTCCCTGCCTCCGGCTGGTAGGGTCCCCGAGGGACACAGCTCTTCTGTGACTCAGCTACCAGCACCCTCCCGCTACGCTGGAGATTTAAGGACTTGCCGCGGATTTCTGAACCAATGTTTTGTATGGTTCTCTCTGCTGCCTCGGCAGTTTCCCTCGGATGCGGTGAAAGTGGCGTACTTTCTGTCCCTGCTTGATGGGAAAGCCTTAATATGGGCTTCTCCCCTTTGGGAAAACAATGATCCTTCGCTAACGAACTTACAACAGTTCATCTTGAACTTTCGTCAGGCCTTTGATGAGCCCGCCCGAGTAGCCACGGCTACGTCTGATCTGCTGCAACTCCGACAGGGGGCTCGCTCCTTGGCAGATTATGCTATGGAGTTTCGGGCTTTAGCCCAAGAAGTAGGTTGGCAGGATGGTAGTCTTAAGGCCATCTTGTTGGAGGGTCTGTCCGGACGCAAAAAGGATGAGATTGCCGCTCGAGATCTGCCGGAGGACCTCAACGCCTTGATAGAGATAGCTGCTCGCATTGACCGCCGCCTACAACAACGGGCCAAGGAGCAGCGCTCCTCTCGCCATAGTCCTGCCCGTGGGCCAGTGAGACCTGTATCCTCTCCCAAGATTTCTCGCCCAGATGCTCCCACTTACGAACCGATGCAGCTGGGACGGGCCCCGCTTTCGGCGGAAGAAAGGCAACGTCGCCGTTCGTTGAACTTATGTTTATATTGTGGTCAGAAGGGCCACTTCTTGGCACGCTGCCAGGAGCGTGCGGAAAACGCCAAAGCCTAGGAGGTCGGGAGGAGCTCCTCCTAGGCTATGCTACAGCTCCTCAATGCACTGTCCCTGTTACCCTGGAATACCCTGGAGGATCGTTTGAGACGATGCCGTTCCTGGATTCGGGAGCCGGAGGTAATTTTATACTGCAGGACCTTGTCTCCCAGGTGCGCATCCCTACGCAAAGACGGGAGGTCCCGTTACGAATTACCTCTATCCAGGGGACGCTCCTTCCAGGACCTGTCCTGATGTCCACGGCACCCGTTACTGTCTGCACTGGGGCAATCCATTCGGAGGAGATAGCCTTCCTAGTGTTGGATATGGCTGTCCACCCCGTGGTGCTAGGGTTGCCGTGGTTACAGAAGCACTCGCCCACGATTCAGTGGGATATGTTACAGATTGTCAAGTGGAGTCCTTTCTGCTTAGCTAATTGCTTGAAAGTGCCTAAGATGCCGGCACTTCCGTTGATTCACTCTGACTTAGGTCCTCCTGCACCTTATGAGGACTTTACGGACGTATTTTCCAAGACCAGGGCAGAGATCCTTCCGCAGCATCGTCCATACGACTGCGCTATAGACTTGTTACCTGGTACTATGCCTCCCCGAGGAAGGGCGTATCCCTTATCTTACCTGAGACCCAGGCCATGTCCGAGTACATTTCCGAGAATTTGGCCAAGGATTCATTCGCCCGTCCAAGTCGCCTGCAGGGGCAGGCTTCTTTTTTGTCAGTAAGAAGGACGGCTCGCTGAGACCGTGCATAGACTATTGAGGCCTAAATTCCATTACTAAGTGAGACCGTTACCCGCTCCCGTTGATCCCAGAGCTCCTTGATCAGCTCCAGGGAGCAAAGATTTTCACAAAGTTGGACTTACGAGGAGCGTACAACTTAGTCAGAATCCGTCCCGGAGATGAGTGGAAAACTGTGTTTAATACCAGAGATGGGCATTACGAGTATCTTGTGATGCCTTTTGGCTTATGTAATGCCCCGGTAGTGTTCCAGCACCTTATGAATGAGGTGTTGCGGGAGCTTCTGAACACCTGCGTAATCGTTTACCTCGACGATGTGTTAATCTACTCCCAGGACCTGCCTTCACATCGTCAGCATGTCTGCCAAGTGCTCCAAATACTCAGGGAGCATGGTCTGTACGCGAAACTGGAAAAATACAGCTTTGAGAAGATGTCCCTGCCGTTCCTGGGCTACATAGTCTCTGCAACAGGTTTTCAAATGGATCCTGAGAAAGTGGCAGCAATTAAGAATTGGCCCCGGCCTAAGGGCCTTAAAGCGTTGCAATGCTTCCTCGGTTTTTCCAATTTTTACCGTCACTTTATTCCTAACTACTCTCGTATTGTGGCCCCGTTGACTGCCCTCACCTGAAAGGGGGCCAACGCGGTGGATTGGCCTATTCCCGCCTGCCAAGCCTTCGAGGCCCTTAAGGAAGCCTTCTTGTTAGACACCTGCCTTCGTCATCCAGATCCCAGCCGGCCCTTTGTGGTGGAAGTGGATGCCTCCAACATAGCCGTGGGGGCCGTGCTGAGCCAGTAATCAGATTCCGGGCAATTGTTACCCTGTTCATATTTCTCAAAGAAATGCTCCCCAGCAGAGAGCAACTACTGTATTGGAGAGAAAGAGTTGCTAGCCGTGAAACTTGCCCTGGAGGAATGGAGACAGTGGTTGGAAGGAGCTAACCATCCGGTTACGATTTACACCGATCACAAGAACCTAGCATTCTTGAAGAAAGCCCAACGCCTGAAGACAAGCCCGTGGTCACTGTTTTTTGACCGGTTCGACTTTACCTTACGCTATCGACCCGGTTCTAAGAATGTTCGAGCTGATTCCCTCTCGCGCTCCTCTGAGGTCGAAGAGACCCCTGACACGCCTCAGTTTATTTTGGATCCTGTGAAAGTCAATCTAGCCACAACCCTGGTGTCCTCCCAAGGGAAGACCGTTGTTCCACGTCGCTCCCGGAGAACAGTTCTCACTTGGTCCCATGACTCCCTCACGGGGGGCCATGCTGGCTGTAAAGGGACTTTATTGTTGAACAGATTCTATTGGTGGCCGACGGTGAGACAGGACGTCCAAGCTTTTGTGAGCTCATGCCCGACCTGCGCCGTGCAAAAGCTGCTCATTGGGAAGCCCAGAGGCCTGTTGCAACCATTGTCCATCCCGGTGGAGCCTTGGACACATATCTCCACCGACTTCGTCGTGGATCTCCCCATCTCAGCAGGCAATTTGGTCATTTGGGTGACCGTAGACCGATTCTCCAAGATGGCGCACTTTGTCCTCCTGCCAAAGTTGCCTTCTGCACCTGATTTAGCTAACCTTTTCGCCCAGCATATCTTCAGACTTCACGGTCTCCCGCAGGATATAGTCTCCGACCGAGGACCACAGTTTACTGCTCGTTACTGGAAGGCACTTTGCAAACGCTTCAATGTGCAACTCTCAGCCCGCCCGCTTCTTTCCTTGTGGACTTCTATCCAGGGAAAGATCCGTAAAGCCGCCCAGTCTGCCAAGAAATGGGCGGATAGGCACCGTCAGCCAGCACCTATCTTCCTCCCAGGAGACCGTGTCTGGCTAAGTACCAAAAATCTACAGCTACGCATTCCATCTCAAAGACTAGCTCCAAGGTTCTGTGGGCCTTTTCGAGTTGCCGAACGAGTGGGAGCAGTCTCGTACCGACTACGCCTACCCTTCTCCATGCGCATACATGACGTGTTCCATGTGTCATTGCTGAAGCCTCGTGTTCTATCCAGGTATCACTCCCGGGCTCCTGAACCTTCGGACCCTTCAGTACCAGACGAGGTTACGTATCAAGTACGTGAGGTCTTAGATGTACGGTTTCACCAACGCCGATGGGAGTACCAGCTTGCCTGGGAGGGCTGCGGACCCGAGGATAATTCTTGGGAACCGGCCCGTAACATCCTTGACAAAGACTTATTACGGCAGTTCCATCTGGACCACCCGAGTAAACCCGGACCGGCTAAGAGGGGGCGAAATAGGGGAGGTACTGTTGCAGTTCTGGCCACAAAGGCCCCGACCAGACCCTTACCTTCAGGTTTCTGGCCCTGTTCCCGCTTTCGCTGGCCTAGTTCCTGTCCTGTTTGGCGGTGTCTCGGCTAACCGAACCGCTCCAGCTCTCCCTCGCCTGGTGGGCACAGGAAGCCAACCTGAGCAAGGAACTCCTATTTCAGCCCCCTCCTGCTCAGGTGATATTTACCACAGATGCCTCCACTGTCGACTGGGGTGCCCATGTCAATGGCCTCCACACACAAGGGGTGTGGTTGAAGCCTGAGGTGAGATGCCAGATAAACTTCCTGGAACTCCGGGCGATGCGGTATGTACTCTCTGCATTCCAGGACTGCCTGACCCACAAGGTTGTCTTAATACAGACAGACAACCAAGTGGCCATGTGGTACGTGAACAAGCAGGGGGGCAAAGGCTCCTACCTCCTTTGTCAGGAAGCAGTGCAGATTTGGGCCTAGGCCCTGTCATAAGACATGCTCCTGCAAGCAGTGTACCTGGCAGGGACAGAGAATGTGGTGGCGGAACGCCTCAGTCAGACATTCCACCCCCACGAGTGGTCCCTCAAACCTTCTGTGGTGGACAAGATCTTCCGCAGGTAGGATCTGCCGAACATGGACCTCTTTGCATCCCCTCAGAACCACAAAGTGAGCTGCTTTTGTTCTCTATTCCTGGAAGATCAGGAACCAGCCATGGATGCCTTCACCCAGTACTGGGGGGGGGGGGGACGGGTCTTCTATATGCGTATCCTCTGTTTCTGCTCATAGGCAAGACCCTCATGAAGCTACAGAAGGTCGGAGGCTCCATGATCCTGATAGCCCCGTACTGGCCACAACAAGTCTGGTTTCCGATCCTGCGTGACCTGTAACCCATATGTCTGGGCACCTCTCCCGACCTCATCACACAGGATCAGGGCAAGCTACGCCACCTGAACCTCCAATCAATGGCCCTCACGGACTGGAGGTTGAAAGGCTAGTGCCACAGTCCCTAGACCTTTTGGACAATGTCTCAAAAGTCTTGGTAGCCTCTCATAATCCTTCCACGTGAAAGTCCTACCAGCTGAAATGGAAGAGATTCTCTGTCTGGTGTGCTGAGCAGGATCTCGACCCTTTCTCCTGTCCCACATCTCGGCTCCTGGACTATCTATGGTGTCTCTCAGAGTTGGGTATACAGTCTACTTCGATCCTCATTCACCTGAGTGCTATCAGCACCTACCACCACAGAGTGGGTGACACTCCGATCTCGGTGCAGCCCTTAGTGGGGCACTTCATGAGAGGCTTGCTCCAACTTAAGCCTCAGTTACACCCTCCTGTTATGGCCTGGAAACTCAACATCATACTAGCATGGCTCATGCTGCCTCCATTTGAGTCTCTGCGCTCCTGCGAGTTTAAATACCTCACCTGGAAGGTTCTCTTCCTGGTGGCAATTACGTCCGCTCACAGAGTCAGTGAGCTGCAGGCCCTGGTGACCTATCCACCTTACACGAGGTCCTTCCATGACAGGGTGGTGTTGCGAACTCACCCTAAGTTCCTGCCCAAGGTGTTGAATCAATCTATCATGTTGCCCACCTTCTTTCCGAAGCCACACTCCCACCGAGGTGAGCAGGCTCTGCATACCTTGGACTGCAAGCATGCTTTCACCTTTTATCTGGAGCGCACTGCAGCCCACAGGCAGTCCACCCAACTCTTCGTCTCCTTTGACAAAAACAGACTTGGGGTTGTGGTGGACAAGCAGACTCTGTCCAATTGGTTGGCAGGCTGTATTGCATTCTTCTGTGAGCAAGCGATCCATACCCTTGAAGGCAGTGTGACAGCAAACTCCGACAGGCCATGGTAACGTCAGTGGCCCACTTTGGTTCAGTTCCGATTGCAGAAATCTGCAAGGCTGCGATGTGGAGTTCCCTCCACACTTTCTTTGCCCACTACTGCCTGGTCAAGGATGGTCGACAGGACAGCATCTTCGGCCAGTCTGTCCTCTGTAACTTGTTCCAAATGTGAGAACCCAAATCTCCCTATCTGAGCCCATTATGTAGGTCAGACTACCCCCGTTGTTGCCAACAGCACCCCTGTTTTTGTGCCTGATGGACGTTATTGGGTGTCTGTTGGCCCTGTACGTTCCGGGGGCAGCCTGCAGCTTGTTATTCAGCCATCTGTGAGGACTACCATCCTGCTGACCTGGGAGAAAGCAGAGTTGCTTACCTGTAACTGTTGCGCAGGAGGTAGACCCTTGGGCCAAGGTGGGGTTGACGCAACCCATAGAAGGGAATCCTACGGGTCCCCACCGTCGATAGGCGGAGTGGGCTGAAGGACGGAGGCCAGCTGGTGCTTCACCAATACCAGCCCTCATTCCCCGTGGGTTGAGCCTTTGGGTACTGGGGCCAGCTGGACTTAGGTGGGCCTCGTATGTCGTCGTCGTCAATGGAAGAACTGAGAGGTCAGCCCAGAGGCAGCAACAGTGGAATGGAGAAGTCTGTACTGGATGAGGCGGAGTCCCGGAGACCTGGGCACCAATAGAACCAAAGTCAGACAGGGGGCGCCCAAGCAAGAACAGGCCGAAGCCTGAATAGGCCAAGTCCAGGACATAGACTGAAGAGGCGTCATAGAGCAAGCTGGAGTCAGGGCTGGCAGCAATCAAGAAGTGGTGTCAAGACAAGGCTGAGGTCTGTACGAGGAGAGAATTGGTAGCTTAGCCAGGCAATGCAGAGGTCCAGGCTTGGAGAGAGTCAATAGAGTAGTCAGGTCTGGGCTTGGAGAGAGTCAATGGCGTCATCAGGCAATACAGAGGTCCGGGCTTGGAGAGAGTCAATAGCATAGTCAGGCAATGCAGAGGTCATGTCCGAGAAAGTAATCCAATGAAGGGTTAGGAATCAGGAACGCAGGAACGAAGGAGATCAGGAACATGTGAGGATCAGGAACCAGGATTGCAGGAGGATCGTCAGGAGGCAATGAGTACACGACCAGCGTGGAGACTTGTTGCAAAGGCGATCATTGGAAGATGAGCCCGGCCTTAAGTACCGGAGCTCCAGCGATGTTATCATCTGGGGCCGTGGCCAAGTTCCTGCCGCAGGCCCTTTAGAAAAGTCAGTGATGCGAGCATGCCTAGGGAGTGGCACGGCACTGGACATGGAGAGGCCCGAATCAGAGCACAGGAATCTGTAGCTGAAGCTGAGGCACTGGAGTGGCCAGAGGACGGAGCCGGCAGCCTACCACCGCCAGGGAAGAGGAACCAGGGACTAGATTCGACAGAGAGAGGTGAAGGGGCTGCGGGTCTTAACAGTACCCCGCCTTACGCCCCCCCCCGATGGAGGTCTGGGTTTGCCTGGATGGGCACGATGAAATTGGAGGAGGACTAACGCAGAGAGTTCCTGAGAAGCCTGGTGCCACTGGGATCATAGGGCCCACTGCGTTACCCTCTTGGCCAGGTGGGCCATTGGGTGATGTGCACCGACGATGCAATGTGACCCAGCAACCGCAAAAGCAGGCGGGCCAAAGCCATCTGCCGGCGACAGATGGACTTGGCTAGTTCCGCCAGGATGGCCATTCGATCGCTGGGGAGGAATCCCTGGCCACTGTGCTGTCCAGGTCTGCTCCAATGAAGCTGAGCCGCTGGGATGGCATTAGCTGGGATTTTGGAAAATTGATGAGAAACCCCAGCGATTGGAGGACCCCTAATGTTGAGTTCGGGGACTGCAGGGCTCCCTCCCTCGAGGAACTCCTGATAAGCCAGTCGTCTAGATATGGGAACACGTACTCCCTTGCAGCACAGGTGTGCCCCCACCACTGCCAAGCTCTTGGTGAAGACTTGGGGTGCGGAGGCAAGCCCGAAGGGAAGAACCCTGTACTAGAAATGCCTCTGGCCTACCATGAAGTGCAGGTATCTCCGATGAGGTGGAGATATGGCGATGTGTGTGTAGGTGTCCTGCAAATCGAGAGAGCAAAGCCAATCCCCAAGATGAAGAAGCGGATCAAGGTGCCCAATGAGACATTTTGAACCACTCCCACCTGAGGAACTTGTTTAAGGCTTGGAGGTTGAGAATGGGACGGAGTCCGCCTGTTCTCTTTGGAATGAGAAAATACCTGGGAGTGGGGAACCGTTCGACAGCTTTGGACTGCAACAGGGCCGAGAGTTCTAACTCGAGGGTCGTCGCATGCTCCACGAGGCTCCAGCCTGATGAGGGAGGGGAGTCTGATGGGATGATGAGAAGATTTAGGCAGTAGCCCCGTTTTATGATGTTTAATACCCAGTGGTCGGTGGTGATGGGGTTCCAGCAGTCTGTGAATAAATAGAGCTGGCCCCCGACCAGTGGGTCATCTGTGGGCACCGGGGTTGGGCTGCTGCTCTCTCTATGCCAGTCAAAACCCTGCCACAAGGCTGGGCTGAGGCACGGGCTGGGCCAGAGGGCCCATTGTTAGTGGGGTTCGCCCTTCGGGGCAGCTTGAGCCATACGAGTTCGTGAGGCTAGAGGATAGTATTTCCGTTGCCTGTAGAAAGGTTTCCTGGGGTTCCTACGGGGCGCCGAGGAGGGGCTGATGTGATAGCGGATAACTGACACAAGGTTTCATGATGATCCTTTAACTGGGCTACTGCGACTCAGACCTTATCTCGAAACATGTTTTCCACTGTACAGGGGAGGTCGGCCAGCTTTTTCTGGACCTCAGGGAGGAGGTTGGAAGCCTTAAGCTAGGCCCAGCACTGAGCACTAATGCCGGCCGCCGACACCCTCGCCGCCATCTCAAAGACATTGTAGGCCGCTCGTACTTCGTGTTTGCCAGCCTCGAAACCCTTTTGTATGATGCTTTCCAAGCCTTCTGGGAATTGTTGTGGGAGACCTTCAGCGAGCTCCTGTACTTACTTCCAGAGGTTTCGGTTGTACTGGTTCATGTACAACTGATATGCCTCTATTCGGACAATGAGCATCGCCCCCTGGAAGACCTTGCAGCCTAGGGCATCCAAGGCTCTTTGATCCTTCCCTGGAGGGGCAGAGGAGTGAGTGCAGGCCCTCTTGGCCTTCTTCTGAGCTGACTCAACTACCACAGATTGGTCTGGGAGCTGGCTCTTTTGGAAGCCTAGGGCCTGTTGCACTAGATAAATGGTGTCCATTTTCTGGTTGACAATAGCCACAGAGCCTGGGTGTTCCCATAATCAGTAGAGAAGGTCTAGGAAAACCTCATGCACTGGGACAGCCACCACCTCCTTAGGTACGTCTATGAATTAGAGGACATCCAACATCTTTTGGCAGGCATCCACTTCTGTCAGTAGTTGGAAGGGAATGGTTTCCGCCATCGCCCTAACAAAGCTGGCAAAAGATAAGTCCTCTGGGGGTGAGTGGCGCCTCTCATCCGGAGACAAGGCTCCAATGGAATATCATCAGAGATGTTCGAGGAAAGTTCGCAGGAAGCATGGATCAAAAGGGGCCTCCTCCTCACCACCAAGCTGTCTGAATTGAGGAGGGAGGCCAAACTCTGGGTCTCAGGGCCCCAGCATTGATGGCCACTCAGAAGGCCCTGGTATCGGCTGCAGAGGTATCACGGATATTGGGATCTTCGAGGGCCTCGATGGGAGTTGGGGCACCGGGGGACCCAGAGAGTGGGATCCAGCACCGAAGGTGCTGCCCATGGTGGCAGGCGCAGAGCCACCTCCTCTTCCTCCAAAGAACCCGGAATCGGGATAGTATTGGAAAGAGGAACTGGTGGCGGATGGGGCATCGGAGGACCTCCAGGCACCGGCTGTGTCGGTAAGGCACCGAGCAGCACGTCCAACCTTTCTAGCAAAGGAGCCAAAATTGAGGGTGCCGACTCTGGCGCCAGTATGGGGGCCAGTATCAGTGCTTGCTGGAGGCCCTGGAGGGCACTGAGCACTGCCTTTTGGACCACGTGATCTTACTCCTCCCGAAAAGCGGGCATAGAAAGGGCCGACACGGGAGGAGAAGGCAGGTGGGGCGTAACCGAAGCCTCCAAGGGGGGTCTGCGGAAGTTCAGTACCCGACTCCGAGATCGGTGGGGAATGCCCTGGGTTCCCGACTTTGGAGGAGGATGGGGCCTCCTCGCCTCGGGACCACTTTGGAGGGGGCTCGGCCGGAGTCAGTGCCCCTCCAGCATCGGTGCTGGCACCGTGCGACGATGATCGCCAATGCCGGTGTTTCCCTCGGTGTTCAGCCCAGTCCTTCTCTGGTGCCGAGGAAGATGATCCCGAGGCCTTGAATTGGCCGGACGCCGGTGAAGGGCAATCTTTCGTGCCTTTTTCATTACAGTGGGACGCCGAGGGTGAAGGTCCTGAGTCAGGTCGATCCCAGTGACTTGACATATCCGGAACTGGAGTCAATGGAGCCGATGGTTTGTAACCGAACAAATGCTCCATCTTGTCCAGGCAAGCGTGCTGGCATTTGGGGGTCATCTGAACACAGCTGGCACACCAATGGACATTGTGGGAAGGCCCCAGGCAGAGGACGCAGACATCGTGCAGGTCCGTAATGGACATGGTCCGTGGGCACTGGGGATACTTCCGAAAACTGGTTGCCATTGTAAAAAGGCGGTGCGCGGTTGGTGGCTGGTAGCCATTGGGGGGCAGATGCTCGGGAACCGACTGTAACAATGCAAAAAATAAACCTACCGAACGTCGGAGGAACCAATTCGCAAAGGGGGACCCCGGAGTAGGAAAAAACGGTGAAAACAACTATGAATTCTTCCATGAGGAAAAAACCGTGAACAGCTCCACAAACTGCGAGGCATCAGCACTGCAGAAAAAAGGAGACTGAAGGGAGACCCCGCATGGCTGAGAGGTTTGTGGCAAATTTCTAGAAACTTTGAGAAACGTATTCCATGCTGGCCTCCATCTGATGGCTCTTTCTACATCTACCTCTTACCAAATTATGTACATTCAGAGACAGGATACCTCCACTCATAAAGCAGGAGGCACAGCTACAAACATTTTGCACCATTATCACAAGGTGCCGGGCATGCATATCTATACGTCTCTAGACAGAAGAATCTTTGAATAAACAAAGAAACTTCTGGCCAGTTTCAACCATCTAATAAAACTACTACTAAAATTATTCGAGAGCATCAAACAATAAAAATTCTTCTATTTGGGAGTGAAAATCTGGGGATTATACAGGACAGGACAGAATCCCAATATAAAACTTGCTCCTCAAGTTCTATAATGCCCTGCATTCACAGAAACTCCCCCAATAAAGGTGCAGAACAGAACAAGGTCATTTCCCCTTACCACTTACCACAGAAAAATAATATTCAGATTTTGATGTCACCTCAATAACAGCAATACAAAATCCCTCAACTGCCAGGAACATTGTATACTACAAAATCCTGCAAAAAATGTACTCAGCACCTATAAGAAACTTACCATACCAAAACATCCTAACTTCCAGAATCAAACAGTGACAACCTTATAAAAAGGCAACACTGCAAATATTACTCCAGGCCCTAAAAACCTAATTCACCTCCTAGTAGAAAAACAAAACAAGTCGGGCTACTATAGATCCCTATATAGAAACTACAAGCTAGTGGAATATTCACCTCAGTCACAGTACTTCACTTCAGAATATAGACAGCCCCTTGCCAAATACAGAATATAGAGACCACAAAGTAGAAATACAAACTCGCAGGCAAAAACTGAACTGGAAATTCGAAGAAGCCAAACTCTATATGTAGTGCAACAATAAAAAAAAGAGAAACATCATAATTCCTCATAAAACATCAAACAATAAAATCAAGAAATATAAAACATCAGAATGGTAAAATCATATTAATACAAATAATAAATATTTCAAACAGCTGATAAAAACAATAACATCTAATAATTTAAATACATACATTTTTTAAAAATTTACCAAACACCAATAAAATATTTCAAAACAGCAGACACATAAAATAATAATTAAAAGTAATAGGAATAAACATAATCCTCTTGCGTTCATTGCTTGTGGGACTGCCCCAAGAGCAGTTACATTCACCCCGGCACTGCCAACTGAATCTGGCCACTTGACACGGCAGGGAAACACCGTTGCTCTTGCTCTCCTAAGTGCATACCAGGCTATAAGGGCCCCGCGGCAGGAATCCTTGCCCTCAGTGCACCCGTATGATATCACATGGCCGGGTATTTAAACGCTGGCTATGCAACTCAGCATTGCCTCAGCAAAGGTCGCTTGTCTGTCAAGCCTTGTTTCAGTCAAGCCTTGTTCCAGTCTTCAGCCTCACTCCTTTTCAGTCTTCAATCTCGCTCCGCTCCAGTCTTCAACCTTGGTCTGCTCCAGTCTTCAGCCTCAGACTTGCTCATGTCTGTCTTCAGCCTCAGCCTTGCTCCACGTCCCTCTTCAGTTCCAGCCACAGTTAAGTCTTCAGTTTCAGCTTGTCTTCAGCCTTGTCCGACTCTTCGTAATTGTCTGTAGTCACAGCCTTCTGGACCCTATAGTCTGGCCATGCTGACTTGTTCGCCCACTGTCAGCATAGATCTTAGGGCTCTACCCATGAGGTTGCGCCAATTGCGCTACAGCAAATGGGGCTCATGTTCATGTCACTCGCAACACCTCTGCTCTCCATATCTGGGAACTTTTGATTTCCAATCACCTGGAGATGTCTTGGATTAGTGTGATGGGGAGAGGGCACAAACTTTTAGAGATGTGAATCGTGTCCTCAATCGTCTTAACGATCGATTTCGGCTGGGAGGGGGAGGGAATCGTATTGTTGCCGTTTGGGTGTGTAAACTATCGTGAAAAATCGTTAAAATCGTGAGCTGGCACACTAAACCCCCCTAAAACCCACCCCGACCCTTTAAATTAAATCCCCCACCCTCCCGAACCCCCCCCAAATGCTTTAAATTACCTGGGGATCCGGCGGTGGTCCAGAACGGCGGCGGTCCGGAACGGCCCCCTCAATAGAATCGTGTTGTCTTCAGCCGGCGCCATTTTTCAAAATGGCCGCCGCAAAATGGCGGCGGCCATAGACAAAAACGATTCGACGGAGGAGGTCGTTCCGGACCCCCGCTGGACTTTTGGCAAGTCTTGTGGGGGTCAGGAGGCCCCCCCAAGCTGGCCAAAAGTTTCCTGGGAGTCCAGCGGGGTTCCGGGAGCGATTTCTCACCGCGAATCGTTTTCGTACGGAAAATGGCGCCGGCAGGAGATCGACTGCAGGAGGTCGTTCAGCGGGGGTTCCGGACCGCCGCTGAATGACCTCCTGCACTCGATCTCCTGCCGGCGCCATTTTCCGTACGAAAACGATTCACGGCGAGAAATCGCTCCCGGAACCCCGCTGGACTCCCAGGAAACTTTTGGCCAGCTTGGGGGGGGCCTCCTGACCCCCACAAGACTTGCCAAAAGTCCAGCGGGGGTCTGGAACGACCTCCTCCGTCGAATTGTTTTTGTCTATGGCCGCCGCCATTTTGCGGCGGCCATTTTGAAAAATGGCGCCGGCTGAAGACAACACGATTCTATTGAGGGGGCCGTTCCGGACCGCCGCCGTTCTGGACCACCACCGGATCCCCAGGTAATTTAAAGCATTGGGGGGGGGGGGTTCGGGAGGGTGGGGGATTTAATTTAAAGGGTCGGGGGTGGGTTTTAGGGGGTTTAGTGTGCCGGTTTTCCTGCCCTCCCCCTTCCCCCGATTTACGATTTTTTAACGATAAATCGGGGGAATTGGTATTGTATTGTGGCCCTAACGATTTTTTGACGATTTAAAATATTTCGGACGATATTTTAAATCGTCAAAAAACGATTCACATCCCTACAAACTTTATCCTCTCTCTGTCATATATACACATTCTACAACACACTATAAAGGAGTATATGTTAGACCCTCCTTAAAAGTCCACAAGGGAATTCTGGTTGCAGGTATTCCACCTGGGAGGAGGGATAAGGCAGGCTCCAGAGAGGATAGGGGGCTCCACATTCGAGAAGAAGGAAGCAGAAGCTTTGGTAAAGCTACTTCTCTGAAGACTACTGCATTACTATTTCCAGCACTGCTGAGGTAAGCAGGCTTTTGTTTGCTAATTTGCTTGTAAATAATAAAACTCTGTAGAAGAATAGCCGGAATCCAGACTACTCTATCTTTTGGCAAGCCAGCGATCACTCATAATATGTTACACACACATGTTCATTCTCTCATACCCACTCCCTCTCTCATCTTCACACACACTCTTAGACTTATTCCCTCTCTCTCACACATGCACACAAGCACAGGCTCCCTTACTCCCACGTGCTCTCTCTCACATATTTGCCGGCTCTCACTCCCACAGGCTCCCTCACACACCCAGGCTCTATCCCTCTCACAAATCCATGCTTTCCCTTCATATGATGGAATTGCAGTATAGATTTTGAGTGTCTTTTTTGCGGGGTTTTGTGTTAGTTCACAATGTGCCTGGCAGTGGAAGGTGTTTGTGCTGCTGTTACTGTGAGGTGACACCAGAATTTGAAAATATCTTTTAGTATGATGAGCTGTAAGGGAAACATCCAAGCTCCATTGTTTGGGGGAATTTCAGTGGATGCACAGAGTTACAGAACTGGAGGTGTAGGATTTGTATTGACAATCTGTTCCTTCCTATATATTCCTGACTTCACTCTCATAGCCATATACAATTAGTTGAATGAGGCTATCAAATAGGGATGTGAATCGTTTTTTGACGATTTAAAATATCGTCCGATATATTTTAAATCGTCAAAAATCGTTAGAGCCGCGATACAATAACAATTCCCCCGATTTATCGTTAAAAAATCGTAAATCGGGGGAAGGGGGAGGGAAAGGGGGAGGGTGGGAAAACCGGCACACTAAAACAACCCTAAAACCCACCCCGACCCTTTAAAATAAATCCCCCACCCTCCCGAACCCCCCCAAAATGCCTTAAATTACCTGGGGTCCAGAGGAAGGGTCCCGGTGTGATCTTTTACTCTCGGTCCTCCGTGCGTTGTAGAAATGGCCCCCGACGTCAAGAGCGTAGGAGATCGCTCACAGACCCCCGCTGGACCCCCAGGGACTTTTGGCCAGCTTGAGGGGGCCTCCTGACCCCCACAAGACTTGCCAAAAGTCCAGCAGGGGTCCGGAACGATCTCCTACCGGGACCCTTCCTCTGGACCCCAGGTAATTTAAGGCATTTGGGGGGGGGTTCGGGAGGGTGGGGGATTTAATTTAAAGGGTCGGGGTGGGTTTTAGGGTTGTTTTAGTGTGCCGGTTTTCCTGCCCTCCCCCTTCCCCTCCCCCCCACGGGACCCCAGGTATTTTAAGGCATTTTGGGGGGGTTCGGGAGGGTGGGGGATTTATTTTAAAGGGTCGGGGTGGGTTTTAGGGATGTTTTAGTGTGCCAGTTTTCGATTTACACGATTTACACGATTTACACGATATTTAAAAAACCCAAACTGCGACGATCCGATTCCCTCCCCCTCCCCCGAAATCGATCTCTACTATCAAATAATTTTAAAGTGTGAAATTGGCCAGTTTTTTAAAATTACGCAGAAGACCCTTTGGACTTTTTTATTAACACTTTTTTTTATAACCAATTTTAAAGCAGGATCCATGCTATAGAGGTGCGTGTGATGCCCTCTCTCCTCCCCCCCCCCCCCCACCAATTCTGTCTAGAGACGCCACTGATCTTCTGTGACCTTAAGCATTAGTACAAGAAGGATAAAGGGGGGGATGCTGGAGAGGCAAAAAAATGCATTGGTCCCCGGGTGCCGGAGACCCTTGGTGCGCCACTGTGTGCGAGCCATATGGGGCTGCAAGTGGTGGCAAAGAGGAGTGGAGATTTGGTGGGCCGTGAGCAGTGCCCAACCTGCTAGTGACTGGAAAACCACACAGTCGGCGGGCGTGATCGAGAATGAGGTAGGAGTCGGGGCCGAGACCAGGGGGTGGCAGCGCGACCTGGGGGGGGGCGCAAGGGAAAAGGCTCGCCTAGGGCACCAAATCCCCTTGCACCGGCCCTGATAAAGTCCCATTTTTATATTACAGTTGTGCTAGTAGTGAGTGAACCCACTACTAAGTTAAAGCCACTCCTCACTCATACTAGAACTCTGGTATAATAGTGTCATATTGTTTGAATGACTGCCAGACAGAAGCATTCCAATTACTTCAACCTGTTCTTCTTACCTTTATTTTAAGTTTCGCCTTTAAACTACATTTCTTTAGGGGATGAAAGGTCAGTTCAGTCTTTATGCACTGTCCACCTTCAACGAAGTCCATCTCAGGAATGATTGTCAGGTAATTCTGCAACTGCTTTGGGGCAGAGATCTTGCAATCAAAGCTGAAGCTAAATTTTCCATTGTTCACTATGCTCAAGTGCCACGTTTTGGGGTCATTTATCTCCACCTGTGTGCAGAGGGTTGGAGGGGGTGGGGGTTGAATACAAGTCAATGGCATTCCACTGGCAAATTTACTAACAGAGAATTTGCTTTAGATAGTTTTAAATATACTGCTGTAGAAAATGGATCGTATAGCATCAATGCATGTGCCTCTTCATATGTAATTGTTATTATAAACTATTTATTTTAGCTTTTAGGATTTGTTTTACAATTACATTTGTATTACTGAAACTGAAGCAAACAAGCTTCTGCTCTATGAAATTTAGAGCTAAAGAAAAGATGACGTATGGGAACAATTCTCCACAGAGCAGAACAGTCAATCATAACAGTTTACAGAATTAATATACAGTTAAAACAAATAAAACTATTTTTCTTTTGTGCACATACATTTCCAGCTCTCAGGAATTTTGCAGAATTTATTTTATTTTATTTAAGCATGGTTACATTCTGCCTTTCACAAAATAGTTTAAAGGCAGATGATAAAGCATTGAAATCAATAAGTTACTATCACATTTAAACAGTACAACACAGGTTGTAAACATAGGCCTGGATTCATTAAGCCGTGATATTTTATGGCAGGAGCAGCATCGCTGTGGTCTTTTGTCTTGCTGAAAACGTCCACGGCTGAGCCCCAGTCAAAGCATAATGGCAGTCCCAATGCAAGGGGCCGCCATCACCTTAAAGAGCAGCCCAACACAACATTCTCCCCACAAGTAAAGAAAAAGTCACCGTGGTTTTTACTAGATGCCCTCACCCTGGGGCCGCCATTTGAGGCAGCACTGCAAAAAAAAAAAAGTAAAAAAATAGATGAAAGGTGTTCTGCAATGATTATTCCCCACTGCTCAACCCCCTTCTTATTGACTCAATCCCTCTCCCAAAGCAAGAGACCCCCACCTGGCCCCTATTTTCCATATTAATAATAGATCAGAAGTGGGCCCACCCACTCCATGTGATAGGGGCATGGCCTGGTTGAAACTAGGTCCAGTGCTAGGGGCACCCCAGGTCCTCAACCTGAACAGTGAGGATTTTAAGGTAATAATGTTTGGGGGAGTCCGGGATGGGGGCCACTAGGCCACCAACGTAATTTTTGAAGTGTTGGTTGGTGATGGGAGAACTAATGGCCTATTATTTATATGGAAAGGGGGGTGGGGGCTTGTGTCAATAAGTAGGGGGCTGGGCAAGGGGGTCGTTGTTGCATGGCACCTTTCATCTATTTTTTTTACTTTTTTTTTGTTTGAGGGCCGTCTCAAATGGCGACTCAGGGTGGGGTAGAGCATCTAATAAGTCCCCTAGTGACTTTTTCTTTACTTGTGAGGGGATGTCGTGCTGGGCCACTGGGCCCTTTAAATCTACAGTAGGAGCATCGGGACCTGCATTAGGGTCTTGGTGCTGATGTGGTAGAATACCTTTTCTGGAAAAGATGCAGATAAAATAATGTGGCTGACAAATTTCTAAGTCAGCAGCGTTATTTTATTTACATAGGATTAGGTGTGCATGAGCTTTGCAAAATTTATGTATGCAAATACCATGCAAATCAGCTTAATGTAATAGGGGCGGGTTTCAGCCCCAAACATTGTGTGACATACAGCATTTATCTCGCAATATATTCTGTTTAATGCACATTATAGTCTGATTGTAGCTTAATAAATCTCCCTAGTAGATCCATATGATTTGTATCAAATCAATTAAGAAGGAAAAATGTTGAGGAAACCATTTTTTTCTGTACATCTGAAATAAGAGTCAATTTAAATAAATCTGTTATATTACATTTATAGATTGCTTTCCTCAAACAAAAGTTCAACCCAAAGTGGTTTAAAATCAAACAACATAATAAAATAATGAAATACATCCTAATAATCATAATCAAATATATCAATAAAGCAAAATTGCTTACCTTGTAATAGGTGTTATCCCAGGACAGCAGGATGTAGTCCTCACATATGGGTGACGTCATTCACGGAGCCCTTAAGCGGCTCCGTGAATGACATCACCCATATGTGAGGACTAGCATCCTGCTTGTCCTGGGATAAAGCAAAATTGCTTACCTTGTAATAGGTGTTATCCCAGGACAGCAGGATGTAGTCCTCACATATGGGTGACGTCATTCACGGAGCCGCTTAAGGGCTCCGTGAATGACGTCACCCATATGTGAGGACTAGCATCCTGCTTGTCCTGGGATAAAATACAATCATAAGTCAGTAACAGTGATCGGGATGGTTATTTTAAAAGCATTTATGTGGATAAAGCATTGCTTTACCTGCATAACTGGTGCCTTTGAAAATTGCCCACCTGTGTGCATGTAAATTTATCCACATACAGAAAAACGTGCTCTGGAGGCAGAGTTGGAACAGGTTCAGAATTTAGGAACATACTTTCTAATAGGCTGATACAGTACAGTGCGCTCCGATGGAGCGCACTGTTAGTCTGCTCTTGGACGTGCGTTTTCCCTTAGCCCTTATTCAGTAAGGGGAGGAAAACGCGCGTCCAACCCGCGGCACCTAATAGCGCCCTCAACATGCAAATGCATGTTGACGGCCCTATTAGGTATGTGCGCAGGATACAGAAAGTAAAATGTGCAGCCAAGCCACACATTTTACTTTCAGAAATTAGCGATGACCCAAAGGTCGGCGCTAATTTCTTCCGGCGCCGGGAAAGTGCACAGAAAAGCAGTAAAGTTTTTACTGCTTTTCTGTGTACCCTCCGACTTAATATCATAGCGATATTAAGTCGGAGGTCCTGAAAAGTAGAAAAAGTAAAAAAAAAATTAAAAAAAATTGAATTTGGCCCACAGCTGTCGGCCCGAAAACCGGACACTCAATTTTGCCGGCGTCTGGTTTCCGACCCGTGGCTGTCAGCGGGCTCGAGAACCGACGCCGGCAAAATTGAGCGTCGGCTGTCAAACCCGCTGACAGCCACCGCTCCTATCAAAAAGGAGGCGCTAGGGACGCGCTAGTGTCCCTAGCGCCTCCATTTCCCCGTTTTTACCGCGTCACCTAATTTAAATAGAGAATCGCGTGCACCGGCAAAGGGCCAGTGCGTGTGCCGGGAGAGCGGGCGTTCGTCTGCTCTCCCGCGGACTTTACTGTATCGGCCCGTAAGTGTCAAAAACTAAGCACATAAATTCCGCCGGAAGATGTACCCACACAAGTAGTCAGTGTAACTTTTTCTAATTCAATTTTTAAAGAGAACTTTTTCCTTTTAAAAAGTGATGTAAAATTTGCAGGCAAGAAATACCCACATACTTTACTCTTCCCTGCACAGTCTTAAAATGGTCCCCCCCCCCCCAAAAAAAAGCACTTTATGTAGGATACCTCGCTTTGGAGAGTGTCTACTGATTCACTACATGCTCTTTTCTACATCACTGACAAGTTCCTAAGGAGATACACAGGGATACATTTTCAAACTTTACATATGTAAAATTAGCATATACATGCATAAATAGCCTCTACTCGCATAATAACGTAAGTTACCATACTGGGTCAGACCGAGGATCTATCAAGCCCAGCATCCTGTTTCTAACAGTGGCCAATCCGGGTCACAAGAACCTGGCAAGTACTCAAATATTAAACAGATCCCATGCTACTGATGCCAGTAATATTAGAGGCTATTCCCTAAGTCAACTTGATTAATAGCAATTTATGGACTTCTCCAGTAATTTATCCAAATCTTTTTTAAACTCAGCTACATTAACTACCTTAACCACATCCTCTGGCAATGAATTCCAGAGCTTAATTGTGCATTGCGTAAAAAAGAATTTTCTCCAATTTGTTTTAAATGGCACCTTTTCTAACTTTATGGCGAGCCCCATTGTCATTGTACTATCTGATAGAAGACTAGGGGCACGCCATTAAATTAGCAAGTGTTTGATAAAATTCAGTAACATATGCATATTTTTACTTTTACGTGCACATATACATTCGTAAAAAAGGGTCAGTCTAGGGGTGTTCCAGGGCGGGGCGAACATTTACATGCACAAGTTGCTATTTTAAAAGATACTTGCATGCATACATTTGCCAACTTACTCGTGTACTTTTACACCTGCTAATTATCTGGCATAGGTGATACTAAATGTTTACTGTATGCTATTGGCAGGATGGGAAATCTGGGTGAACTGGGGGAAGTTCAGGCTGAAGAACCCAGGAGGGTCTTTATGACATGGAGGAGGACTAGGTGAACTGGTAATTTCCTTGATGCATGCATGTTTTAAAATAAACTGATTTCCGCGTGTAAACCCTAATATATGTAAGTAAGCCATACTGTATTCTAGCACATAAAATATAATCGCAAATATTTTTAAAATAGGTAGGAAAAGTACAGGCATTCAATTCATTATTATATGTGTTTTCGATGCTTTACATGAATACACGCATAAGCATAAATATGTGCATATGTTGCAGGGTAAAAATACACTTGTTTATGATACACGTGTATCTGATACATGTAAGTTATAACATGCTATAAATCTGCGCGTGGCCTATACATGTGCACAGTTGCACATGTATATGCAACTGTGTGCAGTTGTTTTGAACATTACCCTCTAAGGTAAATAGTAAGGAACTAGGAACTTTCAGGACCCCTTTGAACAGGAAGGCAATTTTTAAATGCATTTCTGGAGTAAAACATTTCTGGAGCTCTTTGAAAATTGCCTACCTTCTCTGTACATAAAAATACATATGTAATGCCACTACACACTTTTATGTGCAGAAAGAGGAGGTGTTTCTAAGGGTAGAACCTGGGAGGTGTACACTTATGTATGTAGAACCTCTCTTGTGAAGGGATCACCATTTCCAATCACTGCTGAGCACTGACCTACTAATTGCAGGGTTGAAGAACACGGGTTCCGTGAAGGGAACAGAAGCATATGCAGGGCCCCAAAAGGATCACACTCAACAAATTAACCAGTTCCTACTCAAGGTATGGTGTTTGTTTCAAACAAAAATGAAGTACATAGTCCCAGAGCATAAAAAAAGTCTATACAGTTATTCAAGCTATCCAAACTCACATAGGCAGCCAGTTTCTTATGTTGCTTAAGTCACTTTCTACATCACACTAGACTCTGCTTATTCTCAAAAAGGCCTCTGAATCTTCAGATCTTTTCAGGAAGATTAGAGAATCTTCCTCTTGTACCAAAATTACTCACATATGGCTGGCTCACCAGGAACAAATCCTCTCTCTGTTGCCCAAGGGTTCGATCTCCCTATCAACCCCATACCACTTACAGAAAGGGAATCCCTTCTCCTGTGGATTATATTGAAAGCCTGAGGCAGACAATAAGACTGGATTACTTTAAATGAATCTTCTCCTCCAGGGCACACTCTGCTCTGGATCTCAGCGCTGCACTCAACCAACTTAAAATAAGCACAGCAAGTCTCCCAGTATCTTCCAATCTGCTGTTCTCTCTCTCTCTCTCTCTCTGCAATGTGGTGAGAAGGCACCAGTTTCCAGTCCCCTGTCCTGGCATGGTTTTCACTTTCCTGATTCTCTGCACAAACAATACTGGAGAAAATCGGTGTAAAAAACAGACTCATTTTTTTCCACTGATTTTCTCCCTTTTTTATTTGTTGTAATAAAAACTGATAAGTTCCCAGGAAAAATACAATAAAAACTGAAAACAAAGGTCAATAAGTATAGTGTGTGCTTTGGTAGCTACTGTATATTCAATGTGTTGGATATATTTATTTTGTGTCACTTACATAGACTTTAGTCTAGGATTTAATCAGAGGCCTAAAAAATGTTAGAAAACAGTAATTTGGCCCCTG
This sequence comes from Rhinatrema bivittatum, assembly GCF_901001135.1. Taxonomy (NCBI): domain Eukaryota; kingdom Metazoa; phylum Chordata; class Amphibia; order Gymnophiona; family Rhinatrematidae; genus Rhinatrema; species Rhinatrema bivittatum. Next base: position 136,830,945 of record NC_042621.1, read on the forward strand.
GGCTGGTAAAAGCAAACCGTTTTCAGAATAAAGAAGTTTGGTCATGATATGAGGCTCTGAAGAGGTAGACTCAGGAATAACACAGGGTAATATTTGTTCACAGAAAGGATGGTGGATGCATGGAATAACCTCCCAGTGGAGGTGATAGAGTCAAAAACAATAACAGTTAAAAAAAAAAGCACAGGACAAGTACAGAGGATCATAAATTGCAAATTAGTGAGTGAAAAGCCAGAGATCAACTGGCGTCTAAGTCACTGTAGCAGGAAGTACCTGGGCAAACTAGACTAGTCCTTATCTGCTTATCCTTATCTGCTTATTCTATGTTTCGGTGTTTTTCTAATGGCGAAGAGTGGAAATAAAAGTTGCATGTGCTTAAACCCCATCAGTGAAGACCAGGGCTGGAATTAGGGCGAATGGTGTGCCCCCCCCCACCTTTAATTGATGGTGCCCTGACCCCACTGATGAAGCCCCTCCCAGTCTTCTCTTCCGTCATGGCAGGATGGGATCTGCTGTGGCTAAGCAACTTTGGCTGCAGCCAGGTTGGAATGAAATGAAACTCCTGGGAGGACGACTCAGAACCAACATCAGGAAATATTTCTTCACAGAGAGGGAGGTGGATGCCTGGAATGCCCTTCCGGAGGAGGTGGTGAAGACAAAAACAGTGAAGGAATTCAAAGGGGCATGGGATAAACATTGTGGATCCCTAAAGGCTAGAGGATGGAAATGAAGAAAAGAATGCATGGGGGTAACTTGCTGGTGCAATGATTACTACTCTTAACCAATAAGCCTTCATAGTCTTGATGCAACTCCATCATGGCTTTCTGCTTCAATGCCAGGGGGAAAAGGGGAATTGGATTTGACCAGCAACCAATGATGACCTTGACCCTTATGGTCTGGGGAAACAAAAAAAGTATTGGGTTAACTTGCTAATACAGCAATTACTACCCTTAACCAATAAACCTGATACTTTGATGCAAATCCAATATTGCCCTCTGCTTCAATGGCAAGGCATAACAGGAAATTGGTTTCAAACAGCAACCAATGAGGGCCCTGACTTTTACGATCTGGGAAATAGATATGCATGGGGATAACCTACATGGCGCAGCAGATACTATCATAAGCTTGCTGGGTAGACTGGATGCACCATTTGGTCCTTTTCTGTAGTCATTTCTTTGTGTGTTTCTGTCTTCAGCTGTGATTAGGTAGGATTCACCACAGCCATGCAATTCCTCCCTTTGGCCATGGCAGGATGGGATATGTTGTGACCATATTGGGCCACTCTTCCTTCTTCCATCCCCGTAATTCTCAGGGCGCAACCTCAGCTGAGGGTAATACGAGCAACTGCCCGGCTTGCCCACCCCAAAAACTGGTCCTAGTTTAAACAGCATCTCCAAATGTTCAGAAATTTGACAGTTAAAGGTTGGTAACCCTAGTGAGGGGTTGGGTTCAAGTGGGGACTCGCAGGATGAAGAATTAGAGGGGTCTGGAAGACCTCAATATTAACTGGGCAAACTGGTGGACTACTTTGAAAAACTGTGTTGTCCCTTGCACAAACATGTTTTAAAATCTACCAACATAAGCACATAAAAACCGACAAAGTCCTATGGAAGATACACGCGCTAACTGTGCTTATGCGCAGTGGGTGTATTTTAAAACATGCGCACACAAGTGCACTTGTATGGGTGTATGCACATTCGTTTTAAAGTTACCCTTTTAAAGAGAATGGGAAAAGAGGATAACATCTGGAAAGTTATGTACACTAATGCTCATAATATGGGAAATAAAGTCCATGATCTATAGGCAGTCATGGCTGACTTAGATGTAGTGGCAGTCATAGAGATGTGGTACATGGAAAACTATGACTGGAATAAATCTAATAGAACTGCAGGATTTGCAACTTGAAGAAGAGGCACTGTGGATTAATATGGGAAAAGGGACAAGAACATCTATTTATATTGGTGTATTATACAGACCTCCATCACAGGCAGAAGAAATGGATGGAGATTTAAGGGGAGGTGCTACTGCCAGATGATTTCAATCTGCTAGATTTTGATTGGGAAATCCCAGGTGTGGTGTCATCTAGAAGCAGGGAGTTCCCGGATTCTCTGCAGGGAGAACTGTTCTGTCAACTGGAAAAAGAACCCATTTGGAAGAGAGTGATACTGGACCCAGGGCTTACCAATGGAGAGAGGGTGTTTCATGTCATAATAGATGATCAGCTAGGATCCAGTGATCACTGGATGACGTAGTTCAGTATTAGTACTCCACACAAGGCCAAACGTAGAGTACAAAATGGAAACACAAAGAATGAAAACTAGCCCTCCTGTTTTAATAAATTTAAGCCACATTAATATTTAAGGGCCAGCAGAATCTCGCCTACTTGGTCTCATGTAATGTGTAGGCTTATGCTTTCAGTCATCAGTATTCTTAAGCCCAAACAGTCCTCTTATGCATGTTTTATCCACAACAAAATATTTGTATAATTTTCTTTGCAAATAAAATCACTTATCTTTAGCACGGAAGGGCCTCCTGTGCCTAATTGATTTTACTTGCAAAGAAAATTATAAAAATAAGAAAACTGAGTGTACTTGGTATGGGCCCTAAAGTGATTGACAGGGATAGAAATTGCTTTAGTGGTCTGTTCATGATTAAAAATTATAACGAGGATTGCCTGGATGGCTCCTTGGTAAATTTATGAAACAACCACCTCCCTCCTATTCAATTTTTTGTGATTAAATTTTTTAAGAAAAAACTTTTTGGGAAAAGGGATTCTTGGTCGCAATCACAATTGATGAATTAATTACCTCCCTTTTTTGGGGGGATTTTTCAGGTTTTATGAGATACATATAAAAAAAGAAATAAAGAACAAGAACATTTGATGTGGGTTGATGGTTGTTACTTGTGATGAGTTACCCTCATTTGTGGATTTTTTTTGATTAATGTATTAAATTGTCTATAGCATTTACCCATGTAAGTGCAATTTATGCTAGTAAATGAGTTTTGAAAATTGCTACAATAGTATGTTACATTTACTCGTGTAACTGTTTTGAAAATTCACCTATTAAAACTGGGTTTTATGCATGTAAATGCACTTTACCTGTGTAAGTGGACTTTTGAAAATTGCTACAATATATGCTATTGACTTGTCCATAGGATTTACTCACTTGTGGCTTTTGAAATTTCCTACATAATGTGTTACATTTATACGCATAACTCCTTTGAAAATTACTTCCTTAAGGCCTGATTTTAAAACCCCCCGCGCATAAAAAACAGGGGTTATGCTCGTGGCTGGGCCTTGCGCGCATTTTAGAAGAGGCTCAGCCGCGCATGTAACTCCCGTTACACGCACAAGCGCCAGGCCTCTATGAAGGGGCGGGGAGGGGCAGTTCAGGAGGCGGGGCGGAGCTGGAGGCCGCTGGTACAGCGGCCATTTGCTGCTGTGCCGGGGGGTCGTGCGCCGGCACCATGCCGGTACAAGCAACTTATGCCAGCTCAGGAGCTGGCGTAAGTTCTGAAATGAAAAAATTTACAAAAGTTGGGCCTTCAAAGGGGTCAGGGAGGAGAGGGGAAGAGGGAGGGAGGGTAGGTAGGTAGGGGGGGAGGAAAGTTCCCTCCCAGTTCACCCCTTAATTGGAGCGGACTGGGAGGGAACTGGCGGAGGCCCGATCTCGTTGCCACGCATAAACTAGGGAAATATACCCCCTCTGTGTGCGCCGGCCCAAATTTTATAACATGCGTGTGCCAGCGTGCGCATGTTATAAAATCGCGTATCCATATGCGTATTTTTTAAAAATCTACCTGTTAGATTGTACACTCTCTGGGGATAGGGAAATACCTACAGTACCTGGATGTAATTCGCTTTGAGGGGCCGAAAAGCAGAACATAAATAAATAAAAAGGAATCACGCAGGTAGGTTGGCTGAATCTACATGAATGCTTTTTCAGTTGCATCAAAATATATAAGCACCTCACAGTCACTTAAAAATGTACATGTTTATTTTTTTATTTTAAAATTTTTATAGACCACTTAAACTGAATCGATCTTACTGTGTGTTGCAATTTTGGCTGCTGCGCGGCCTCCCCTCCACCAGAGGACTCCAGTGAGCTCGGCTCCGAACTATTCTCCAACATTCTCTGATTCCTGTGCTTCAGCCTTTGTGCTAGAAGAAGACCTCCAGGAGCTCTCTCCCCTAGCTATCTCAGCTTTCCTTGCCTGCCTGCACCACATCCAGACTCCAGCCCTACTTAACTCTGTCTCTCCCATGACTCAATGCTTTGTCATTGAGTCCGTCTTGGCTCACTGCTCTAGCCACCTCTGTCTTGCAGCTTTCTCAAGCCATTCCTAGCTTTGATCATGGCATCCAGGCCTTCTGACTCCAGCCTTGCTTTGCCCTATCTCTTGGCCTCTGGGTCTTCTGACTCCAGCTTGCCTTTATCTTGCCTTGTGTCCATCTGGCCTTCTGTTCCAAGCCTTGCTCTGTGGCTTTAGGGCCTTCTGGTTCCTTCAATGCCTTGCAGCCCACCCTAAGCCTCTCATGACCCCTGGCCTAGCCCTGAGACTCACAGGTCTCTTCTATGATACTAGGCCTCTCCCTGTTCCCTGACCTGGCCTAGCCCTGAGACTCTCTAGGTCTCTTCCTAGCTTCTAGGCCTCTCTGCCTCGCCTATGCAGCCTTTGGGCTTTCTTGTTCTATGTTCTGTGTAGTCCTCGTCCTGGTTTGTCCTGTCTTGCCTTAGTCTGTCATGCCCTAGTCCCTGTTTCCAGAGTCCCACTTCCACACTTACCTGCACTCAGATCCTGTCTGTTCCTGCTGTTCCAATCCACGCTTACCTGCACTCAGTTTCTGTCTGTTCCAGCATCCCAGTTACAAATATACCTGCATTCATTCCACTCTTACCTGCATCCAGATCCAGTTTATTCCTGCTGTTCCGATCCATGATTACCTGCACGCAAGAGTCTGTCTGTTCCAGTTCCACATATACTTGCAGTCATTCCACTCTTACCAACACTCAGTCCCAATCTGCTTCTGTGGTTACCTGCACTCTGCTTCAGAGCTCCATACCAGTCAGCACTTCGCTCCAGAGCTCCATTCCAGCCTTACTGGATCGCCTACGCCTAGCCTCCAACCTTGCCACCCTGCAGCACTCCAGGGGGAGGGGATCTACAACACCCCCTCTACAGCGGCATTTCACAACACTGTGCAATAGGCCATATCACTAATATGCATACTTTATACCAGGGGTCCTCAAACTCGGTCCTTGAAGGCCGCAACCCAGTAGGTTTCCTGGATTTCCACAATGAATATGCATGATATATATTTGCATACAACAGACGTAGTGCCTACAAATACTATAGCTCTCATGCATATTCATTGTGGAAATCCTGAAAACCTGACTGGGTTGTGGCCCTCGAGGATAGAGTTTGGGAATCCCTGCTTTACACCAATGCTCAACATCACTTAAGTGTAAGTCTATACATTTAGCCACATAACAAGTTGATCTTGAAAACAAAGTATGTGGGTACCTTGTATTTGAAAATTGGCTAGTTTGTGCAGGCTAGAAAGTATGCACAAAACCTTTGAAGATAGACACCTTATTGAAAATGTACCCTAATATACAGTACTTATTCTCCAGAGAAACATTAGGAACTTGGATCTTTCAAGCTATCCAATTTTCTCAAGAAAATTCCTTTTTGCTGGCATTGTAGCACTGTGTGTTCTTAGTGTTTCACAATCCACTCTTTTCTTACCTCCTTGAAGTTGATCTCGTTGAGTTTTTTGGCATTTAGAGTGAAGGTTTCACTATATTTCTCTTCGCATACTATGGAAACATCCATGGTGTAGCCATCTGCTTTGACATTCAGGGTCAGGGGCTGTGTTCTATTCTTTATATCACAGATCAAATTAAAGTTCACTTCCCCCACCATTGTTGGGGTGAAGAGAATTGTGATGGGAATTCTGGGGGTGGAAACACATTTCTGGTTAGGCTCTCATCTTTTGCAGGATCTGAAGGTTACAGAATGGCTACCCTGCCCAAAAAGATTAAAGAAAATATCTCTGAGTACAGTACAATGTTTCAGAAGTACACACAGCAAGTAGTAGTACCTTTTATCAATTAAATATTTACTGTTACATTATTATTTTTTACATGAAAGTTGTTCTTCAGTAATTCTGTGTGTCACAAATTACCTCACATTAAATAGAATCAGATTGGTTCATGCAGTGTATGTGATGTCCTTTAGAACATAATAGCAAATAAGAACCAGTCAGATTCAAGGTGTATGAGATCATGGCTGCAGCAATGGATTTAAAGGAACTGCAGGCTAAATGCTTCAATAATTTTAAATATAATGACTTAACAGGAACATCATTATTTGGTAGAGGATGGGTATTAGAGTCGGTTCGGAAGGAAGATCCTAAAATGTCAGTGGTCTTCATCATATAGCTTATGGGGACAGACTTAAAGATGTAAACACGTATACCCTGGAGTAAAGGAGGGAAAGGAGAGATATGAGAGAGCCATTTAAAAACCTCCAAGGAATAAATGCACAGGAGATGGGTCTCCTTCAACCAAGAGGAATCTTTGGAATGAAGAGTGATGGGATGAGGCTAAAAAGGGTACACTCAGGCGTACTCTAAGGAAACGTTTCTTTACAGAAAGGGTAGCAGACAATTGTATAAGAATTCAAGAAAACGTGGGGCAAGCACAGATCTCGGAAGGTTAGGAAGGGACTATAAACCTGAACTGGAGATGTGGATGGGCAAACTGGATGGGACATATGCTTTCTTTTTTTTTTTTTTTAACTTTTTATTAATAGAAATATTAGCATGAACAAAGTTACATAAATTAGCATTTGTGAACAGATCAATAGCAGAATCAGAGTCTATAAAAGAGACTTACAACAATTTGAACCTCATTTCCTAAGACATAACATTCAATATAGCTTCCCCACAGACAATCATATGTAAACTTTTCACCCTTCAGCACATTACAAAGGCGTTCAATATTCACATTGGGGTAGATTTTCAAAGGGTTACACGCGTAAGATACGCGCGTAACCCCTGAAAACCTGCTCGTGCATGCCCCTGCGTGTATGTCCCGGGGCTTTGAAAAAGGGGCGTTCTGGGGGTGGGGCCTTGGGCGAAGCGCCGGTCCAGGGACATTCCGGGGGAGGGGCCGAGGCCTCCTCTGTTGCGGCCCTGCCGAGGGATGGTGCGCCGGCAGCCCAGAGGCAGGCATAACTTCGACGATAAAGGTCAGGGGGGAGTTTAGATAGGGCTGGGGGCGGGATAGGTAGGGGAAGGGAGGAGAAAGTGGGGGGAGGCGGAAGTAAAGTTTCCTCCGAGGCCGCTCTGATTTCGGAGCGGCCTCGGAAGGAACGGAGGAAGTCTATGCGGCTCGGCGCACGCAAGTTGCACAATTGTGCACCCGCTTGCGCGCGCCGACCCTGGATTTTATAACATGTACGCGGCTGCGTGCGCATGTTATAAAATCGGATATAGATTTGTTCGCGCCGAGTTGTGTGAATAAATCTATGTCTGCGCGTATGTCTGAAAATCTACCCCATTGTTTTTACATTGGCGCTTCCAGTGGTCTAAGGCCATATGCTTTTTATCTGCCATCATGTTCTATGAAGGTAACTTTCATTTTGGTGCATGGGTGCACATGTTCACGTGTTTGCCGGTGTGCGCACATGAACGCGTCCATTTTATAACATATGCACATTTATATGCCTTGGGGCAGATTTTCAAAGGCTACGCGCGTAACATGAGAAAATCAGCCCCTGCGCGCGCCAAGCCTATTTTGATTAGGCTCGGCGGCACATGCAAGCCCCAGGACGCGCGTATGTTCCGGGGCTTTAAAAAATGGGTGGTCCGGGGGCGGGTCCGGGGGCGTGGCAGTGGCCCGGGGGCGGCTCCGGGGGCATGGTGGCAGTCCGGGGGTGGTCCGGGGGCGTTCCTGAGTCCTCCGGCACAGTGGCCGTGCTGGAGGTTCCTGCGCCGGCAGCTGGCAGGCGTAACTCGCCGAAATAAGGTAGGGGAGGGATTTAGGTAGGGCTGGGGGTGAGCTAGATAGGGGAAGGGAGGGAAAGGTGGGGGGGAGGCAAAAAAAAGTTCCCTTCGCGGCCGCTCCGATTTTGGAGCGGCCTCGGAGGGAACAGGGAAAGCCATCAGGGCTCCCCTAGGGCTCGGCATGCGCAAGGTGCATAAGTGTGCACCCCCTTGCGTGCGCCGACCCCGGATTTTATAACATGTGCGCGGCAGCGTGCGCATGTTATAAAATCGGGTATACATTTGTGCGCACCGGGTAGCGTGCACAAATGTACCCCACGCGCGTAACTTTAAAAATCTGCCCCATATGTTATAAAATCGGCAGGACATGTATACATGTTTGCACAATTTTATATGGGTGTGCGCAAATGCCGCATAAGGAGATTTTGTAAGTTACGTGCACTGACGCCAATATCCATTTTCCCACTCCATTCCCAATTTGACCAGTTAAAGAATAGGACTTCATTACCTTCCCAGCTAACTAGCTTTTCTTTTACCCTACCTTCCCTGCTCTTAGAGCCCTGCTGAGTAACCTAGTTGTTTTGTTTTTTTTTATACTTACACTCCTCCATAGCAGAAGTAAAGTTACATGGTAGGGGACCCTGTCGCAAGCTTGTGTGCATAAGTACTTATGCGCACATTTTTACTTACGGATCAAAACTGCCCATGTCCCGCTCAGACTCTTCCCTCACCCCACCCATTTTTTAGCCTTTTAGATTTGTGCGTGTACCGGGAGATACGTGTGTACACTGTTGCTTTTTAAAATCTGTGCGGTGCATGCTGGCCGGAGACATGTGTGTATCTCCTGGCTTTGTCACATGTAGGCCTTTTAAAATCTACCCATATCCTATTTTATCTCCTATTAATGTACATAATGTATATATTTGCAAATCTTGTTTATAACATTTAATGCTATACTCCCCTTTATATCTCCCTCCCCCTCAATTACTCTCTTGTTAAAATGTTATACTTGTTCGATGTAAAGCGCTATCCCAGGCGTCTGTTTGCGTTACACTGTGAACCGATGTGATATCATTGATGAATGTCGGTATATAAAAATTTTAAATAAATAAAATAAATAAATATATTTATATTACTACATGCATAAAACCTATTGGATATACTTTTCTTTTAAGCATTAGGAAAAATGAATATTTTGATAGCTTGTAAACTCCATGAATCAGGAAGTGCCTCTTACCTGAATCTGTACAGCACTGTATAAATCTAGAAGTGCTTTAGAAAAGATTAGAAGTAGTAGTAGTAAAATATTTTCTCTACAGTGCAGAGACAGAAAAGGAATTTTAATCAAAATTGCTTATTTATGAATAAAGCAGCTAAATAATAGGGATGTATATTACATAATGATATTATAACAAAAGAAATGCCATGCTGGGTCACACAAAGGTCCATCAAGCTCAGCATCCTGTCTCCAACAGTGGCTAATCCAGGTCGCAAATACTAGGTTTATCCAATAAAATAGATCTATCTCCTGTTATTCAGTAGCTTTCCATAGTCTACTTGGCTAATAATGAGTGATGGACTTTTCCTCTAGAAACTTGTTCAAATCTCTTTTAAATTCCGCTATGATAGTCACCTTCACCATGTCCTCTGGCAATAGACTCCCAGCTTAATTGTGCACCGAGTGAAAAAGTACTTTCTACTATTTGTTTTTTAATCTTGTTGCTAGTTTCATGGAGTATCCCCTCATTTTAGTATTTTTGAGAGGGTAACCTGTTCTACTTCACTCATGATTTTATAGCATTTAATTATGTCCCTTCTCAGCTGTCTCTTTTCCAAACTTAAGAGCCCTCGCCTGCATAGACTTTCATCCTAAGAGGGCTGTTCCATCCCCTTTATCATTTTGATACCTTCCTCTGCACCTTTGCTAATTCTGCTATTTTTCTTTTAGATGGAGTGACCAGAAGTGCACTCAACGTGCTGTTGCACCATAGCTGTTGTGTCCCTCGGTTCCCAATGCCCTCTCTCCGCCCTCCTTACCTCTTTGGCGCCTCCCTCTTTGTCCGCGAGAAGATTGGCTGCTGTGGTGTCCTTCTACCGAAGTCCTCTGGTGTCCCCAGACCGCTAGATGCTGCAACCTGCCATGTTTCCTGGAGGCCTAGGGGCGTGCGCGCGGCGCGGCCCCGACTGAACTACCGGCGATGGCCGAACCTCATAGGCGTTCCCCTGAGATAACGTCACCCGCAACGGATATATAAGGTCTTAGAATTTGCTAACAGATGGAGTTAGAAGGGAAAGGTTACTCTACCTAAGCTACTCTGCCTCCTCGGACTTACCAGGAGTACCCGCTCCTCGGGGGCCTCGCTCTCTTCTTTGTTTTTCAGGTGACAGTCTGGAACCGGTACTCGCTCCTTGAGGGCCCTCGTTCTCAGACTTGCTCCGTATTCTCTTCTGCCTGGAAGTCATCACTGCCAACTACATCAGTGAGTTACCATTGCTCTCTCAGAGCTTTCCCTGGAACCAGGCACTCGCTCCTCGAGGGCCTATACATTACAGCTCCTGGGCTTCTATGAGACATTGTGTGAGTGTTAGCATCAGGTTCGGTACATGAAATCTGCATACCCTGCCTACTCACTATATTTCAGTTTCTCTACAGCTCAGCCTCCAGGGATCGCTGTTCCAGTATCTGAGGGACTGCAGCCCAGCCGGGCATTCCAGCTCACTACTGCCACCTCTGGTGGTTCAGTATACTGTCTAATAAAAGAACTAGTGTGTGTCTGTCTCCTAACTCTGAGCCTGACCGGTGGTCCCTCTCTGGATCTTCCCCCGGGGGCGTGGTCACCTGCCACTGGTCCAAGGATCCACCCACAACTCTCCTAAATAACAACAGATTGCTAACTCCCTAGCAGACTGCTAAATCCTAACACATCAATAGCTTGATACAGAGACAATATGATAATCTGCATTTTATTCTCCATTTCTTTTCAAATAATTCCTAATGCTCTATTTGCTTAATTGACTGCCACCACACACCGAGTTGAAGTTTACAACATATTTAGAACATAAGCAAGATAAGATTTGCCATACTGGGTCAGACCAAAAATCCATAAAACCCATTATCCTGTTTCCAATAGTGGCCAATCTTTGCAGGTTATTGTTAGTAGTCATCTTTGTAGGTTATTATTAGTTTTTGTATAATTTTAAATCATTTTGCATGTGTGGTTTGTATTGTAATGTGCCTAAAAACATGTTGTTATTGTGATGAAGCAGACAACAAATTTTAATAAATTCAAATTCAATCCAAGTCACAAGTACCTGGCAGGATCCCAAAAGGTAAATAGATTTTATGCTGCTTTTTCCAGGGATAAGCAGTGGATTTCCCCAAGTCCACCTTAGTAATGGTTTATGGACTTTTCCTCCAGATACTTGTCCAAATCTTTTTTAAACCCAGCTACACTTACAGCTTTTACCACATCCTCTGGCAATAAATTCCAGAGCTTAATTATGCATTGAGTGAAAACATATTTTCTTCTATTTGTTTTAAATGTACTACTTGCAGGTCTCGGCGTTATCTATAGAGTTTACTCCAAAGATATTCAATTCTTTATTCCATTTCAGTTTTCATGGTCATATATCTGTTGCGGATCCGTAGACGGGAGCACTAGGATGCGCTCCCGATTCCGGAGAGATGTATGCCCTTGTGGTGTGACGAACCCCTCCTGGGCAGACAGGAGGAATCTGGAGACCCTGACCCTCCATCGGACCTGCACGCTTGGTGAGGCCACCAATGCAGTGGAGGTCTCTGAGTAGTCCTCCGACTACTCCAAGCCCTTTCGGACCTGCCGCTGGGTAATGGCAAAGAGCGGCAGGCCGGACAGCAGTCAAGGGCAGGCAGAGACATCTATTGCTGGATGAGGGACGAAGACACTGATGAGACACAGACTAGGAACTGGAACACAGGTGACGAAGACTCTAGGCCTGGGCCGAAGCACGCCCTCCACAGCCAGCTAAGGCCAGGCGCGGACCACACCATGGACAGGTAAAGAAGAGTTCATTTGAGGACAGAGGCAAAGGGAGAAGCAAACACAAGGGCTCCAATGACCTGAAGCAGATAAAGGTTCAAATTCAGATCCAGATTCAGATTTCAGAATGAAGGTCCCGGAGGTAGTGCTGCAAACCGGAAGAAGCCATCTGGGAGGAGGTCAGGAACAACAGGAACAAGGTTGAGGGTTTGAAGGAAGATGCAGATTCCTTGGCGACGGTAGATGGAAGAGTCCCACTGAGCGCCCTATTCACCCCAGCCGGGATGGTTGAGGACCACTCGGGCCACTGCGCATCCTACACAACCCTGTCGGGCTGGTCGCAGACCACGCAGGGATGGGACGAGCGAAGCTTCAGGAGACATCAGACACGGAGGACATCTGGACAGAAAAGACGAAGGACATCAGGAACACTGGGACAACAAGGACATCAAAGACAGAAGGCATCAGGGAACAAAGAGACAAGATGGCCATCCAGTGAAGAAACCAGGAACGAAGAACATCAAGGGATTGCAGGACGAAGACAAGGAAGCCAGGCAGGAGCAGGAAGCTGAGAGTTCAGGAAGAACTCAATCCTTGCCAAGGCAGGTTGGAAGTGACAGCAGGAGCCTTTTGTAGGCAGAAGAGGCAACTCCCTGGGAGGAGCTTACCGGTGGACCACACCTCCCTGTCCCTTTAAGAAGGGGAGAAAGGTGTGGCCTTGCTCCTAGAAGGAGCAGGAAGAGGAAGTCCAGCGGCGTCCCTGCTGCTGCCCTGCAAGAGAAGGAGTTAGGCCTCAGAGCAGGCCCCAAGGCATCAGAGCGGCTCCTGCCACGAAGAGGGACTGGGGGGCGGCTCCAGCCACTGGAGTTCCCAGCGGCCTCCGGCTGCAGGAAGAGGAAGGCAGAGGCGGCTTCCGCCGCAGAGAGTGGCCCTGAAGTCTGCGACTCCCACTGCGGTGAAGGGGAGCTCCAGGGCAGCCTCCTGGCTGCAAGAAGAGGAGCTTCTGGCGTCAGCGGCTCCTGCCGCGTGAGAGCAGGCCCCCAGGCCTGCTAGAAGGCAATGTTGGTGGCAGGCCGTGCTGCGAAGAGAAGCCCCGAGGTCCGCGGCTCCTGCCGCAGAGAAGAGGAGGAGCTTAGGGTGGTCTCCAGGCCTCATGGAAGGGACTTCGGCAGCGGCTGACCTGCCACGGAGCATGGCGGAACAGCCCATCAAGCAGGGAGGAAGGCGTGGGCTGCCTCCAGGACGCGACAGCGGCAGCTCCTGCCGTGAAGACAGGAGGCCTCAGGGCACCCTCCAGGCCGCATAGGAACGGCAACGGGAAGCGGAGCTAGCAGAAGAAGAGAGGTGAGAGGCCTCCTGTGGCTCCGGCCACGGGAGGAATCACAACAATATCTTTAAATGTATTTCACTACATCTTGAATCTATGAAACTCTGGATATTTCACAACAACTGTTATTAAATGCAGAAGAAACTGAAATCATCATTCTCACCAGCATGAGGAATCTTCCTCCAGATACCCTATCAGTACTTCACTTTTCTAGTGGTAACATTCCATTCAAACATGTGAGACACCTTGGCATAATTATTGAGAAGAATTTATCCATGAAGAAACACATTCAGTCTGTGGTTAAAAATTGCTTTTACAATTATGTCACTCAGACACCTAAAATCGCTTCTTGACTCTCAAGACTTTCGCTCTGTACTACAAGCCGTGATTTTGACCAGCTTTGACTATTGTAATGCCCCTTCTCACCAGAACTATCTGCTCCTTGCAGATAAGTCAAAATTCTGTTGTATGCCTACTGACTGGTACAAGAATACTTGACCACATCACTGCAGTTCTTGTATCCTTGCACTGCTTTTTACTCAACAGAGTTCAATACACGATTCTTTCATAAATACATAAATTACTTCATACTGATTCAATTACATGGTTCAGTGCTATATTACAAACCAATTTGTGCAAGCAGATCTACTAATAAAAATGTATTGGAGATTTCTTCTATTAAAGCTGCTCATCTTAAGTTAACTAGGGAGAGAGAATTTTCACTTCTGGGTACAAAACTGTGGAACTCCTTTCCTGACTCTTTTTGTTCTATTACATCTGCTAAATCATTCAAGAAGGTGCTAAAGACCTAATCTCTTCTCACAGGCATTCTGTGAGTTAGAATTCCACTGAACTGGCACACTGTAACTTGGAATCCCACTGAGCTGTAAACTATGATTTGTTTTCAATTGGCATGGCTGTATATTTATTTATTTGTTTATATATTAGTTTTTATATACCGACATTCGATCTAAGATATCACATAGGTTTACATTCAGGTACTGTAGATATTTCCCTATCCCCAGAGGAGTATAACACTAAAGAGAACACAGCACATGGACAATCCTGAGACATACCATTAGGTTTACACAGCATAAGAACTTAGTATCATAACAACAAGCATAACACAGCCTGAGATCTCATAGCCAACTAACTATTCCAGTAGAATCAGAAACTATGCCAGATCTTATCATATAAAGCATAACCTTTCTACTTTAGCAACCTCAAAAACAGCAGAGTTGCTTACCTATAACAGGTGTTCTCCGAGGACAGCAGGATGTTAATCCTCATACATAGGTGACAACATCAGATAGAGCCCTAATGCAGAAAACTTATGTCACAGTTTCTAGAACTTTGATTAGGCATTCTGAGCATGCCCTATACTACTTGTCTCTCTTCCGTCTTGTAACATAGAATTATAATTAAAAATAAAAAATAGGAGAAACTCAGCTCTGCGGTATGGTGGGTGGGTTTAGTGAGAACTAACATCTGTTACAGGTAAGCAACTCTGCCTTTTCTGAAGAAAAGCAGGATGGTAGTCCTCACACATGGGTGAATCCCTAGCCACAGGCTGATTCTCAACACAAAAGGGGACCAACAGACTCCTAACCAGGTGCCAAAGGGCACAACAACAATGGTGCTGTTGGTAACAGAGGGCAGACTGCCTGAACCAGAACAATGGGTCATAGATTGGGAGAGTTGGGTTCTACACCTCAAACAGGTTTTGAAGGACAGACTGGCAGAATCTACTGTCGCGTTGCCATCCGTATCCAGACAATAATGACATGTGAATGTGTGGAGAGGACTCCATGTCGCAGTCTGGCAGATCTCCTTCATGGGAACTGCTCGCAAGTGGGCCATCGATGCTGCCATGGCTCTGACAGAATGACCCTTTACATGATCTCCAAGATGCAGTTCTGCCTGCATAACAGAAGGAGATGCAATCTGCTAGCCAACTGGATAGAGTTTGTTTGACAACGACAATGCCCAATCTATTCTTATCAAAAGAAATAAAAAGCTGGGTGGACTTTCTATGGGTTTCTGTCTGTTCTAGATAGAAGGCTAAGGCTTGCTTGCAGTCCAAACTGTGCCATGCTCATTCGCCTTCATGTAAATGAGGACTGGGAAAGAATATTGGCAGGACAATTGACAGGTTAAGATGGAAATCCATCACCACCTTAAGCAGGAACTTAGGGTGCATACGCAAGACCAACCTCTCATAATAAAACATATAAGTCACTGAAGCTCGCTGACCCTGTGCGCTGAAAAATATGACCTTCCAAGTCAGGTATTTCAGGTCACAGGTATGCAGCAGCTCAAAAGCTGAGCTAATTCGTCAGCTGAGTTAACACCATGTTGAGGTCCAAAGACACAGCAGGAGACCTTAGGGAGGCTTCAATTAAAGCAGGCCCTGCATGAAATGTACAACTAGAGGCTATATAGAGATTGGCATACCATCTACACCTTGATGGTATGTGCCAATTGCACTAAGATGAACCCTAACAGAGTTGGTTTTTAAGCCAGTCTCCAATAAGAATAGAAGATAATCAAGCAGTTTTTATGTGGGGCAGGAGAATGGATCTAGGGCCTTCTGCTCACACCACACAGAAAAACTCCTCTACTTCAGTCCATAGGATTTTCTAGTGGAAGGCTTTCTAGAAAGCATCAGGACCCAAGACATCATCTGAAAGATCAAGAGGCTGAGAATTAACCTCTCAACATCCAGGCTGTGAGGGACAGGGCCTGGAAGATGGGATGCTGCAGCCTGCCCTGATCTTGTGTGATGAGATCTGGGGAAGTCCCCAGACTGATTGGTCTCTGGATGGACAAATCCTGCAGGAGTGGAAACCAGACTTGCCTTGGCCAGTGAGGGACTATGAGAATCATCTTCAAGAGTCTTCGCCATTAATGGATTTAGAAGATATGCATACAGAAGACACTTGTCCCAATGATGGGCAAGGGCATCCAAGGCTGGTTTGCCATATCACCTGTACAGGGAGCAGAACCAAGGCACCTTCCTGCTGTAGGGGGATGCAAACAGATCTATGTCCGGACTCCCCCAGAGGCGGAATATCCAATTCGCTACCCCCTGGTCCACGGACCACTCATGGGTTCGGAAGGCTCGACTCAGCCTGTCTGTTATCTCGGGCCCAATATGGGCATGGAGGGCAACTTAGCAGGACATCCAATAGATTCAATTGGTACCCCTGACAGACAATGGACAGAACCCACTGGTCCCAGGTTACACTGGGCCACTGGTTCGCAAAGAACCACAACCTGCCCCCAACAGGAGGGTTCATCAACCTGGGTATGCTCCCTGTGGCCCAGTCAAAACCCCATTGCCGGAACTGACTGAGGAGCTGACTTGGGCTTAGAGGCTCTCTACTGCCTGGGACGGCCGTGGAAGTCCTGACAGTGTTGACAAGAGCGAGAAGGTGAAGGATAGTACTTTGTTTGGTGAAAGAAAGACTTCATTGGCCCCGGTTTCGCTGGCCTCCTGTAGGAGGAGGATGGGTCCGGAGTATTGATGGAGAGCTGTTGGAGGGTTTCAAGGTGGTCCAGAAGTTGGGCCACAGCATCCGTCACCCTATCAGGCAAATTTGTTTTGCATTTTAGAAAATGATTACAAATGGCTAGTGCCCCAAAAATCAATGAAACTTCTTGTTTGCATTTGTTTTAATTTCTCATTAAAGTCTATGGGTCAAGCAAAACTGCAAGGGTTTCTTTTCTTTCAAGGCAGCTAACACAGTGCTTAGGAGCCAGTGAGACTGTCCAGAACCAGAACATCAATAGACAATTTGTTTGTAGCAGAGCTGTCTTTCTTTTTGTGTTCTCATGGGAGGGAAGACCATAACAGTTTTTTCTGATTACTTCTAAAATGGAGTAGGGCTGCCTTTGGTGATCATGCCTTGGTATATGCTATAAATATAGACTGTAATGTTTGGCCCAGTTGCAGGATGGCTCCGAGACTGGCCACACTTACTATTAATGCTGACATCTTCCTTCCACGGGTCCCCCTAGGTGCGCACATTGAACTAAGAGGACCCCGCAGTAGAGAGCAGCAGCGGTGCTGGCAGATGACGACAACACAGGCTGGGGATTTAAACCACAGTTGCATTTCCAGCCAGTTCCTTTAGCAATAGATTGCTCTGTCTTGCAGTGCATGTTGCTTCATGTTCCTGTGCCTTGCTCCTTCATCTTCTTGCTGGTTTCTTGTCTCCTTGCCTCTTTATTTGCCTCTGCATTGCTTTACCTTGCCCTGTCTTGGTTGCCCTGTATATGTCCTATCTCAGTACCTTGTCTTGCCTGTCCATTTGTCTCTGCCTGTCTTCCAGTTCTGGTACAGACCTCTGCTACAGACAATGACTACTCTCTTACCTGCCACCTGGTTCTGATCTCTTCTTTGGATACTGACTTCATTTCTGAATTGCTGTCTGCCCTGATACCACCTTGGACCCGGATACTGTTTGCTTGCTGCCTACTCCGGCCTTGGCCTGGACCCTTATACTGTCTACTCACTGCCAGCCCTTACCACTGCCCACACCTTGACTTCATCTGACCGTTCCTTATAAAAATTTTGCCTAAGCCCTGCTGGCCCCTTGGCACCAAAGGCTCAACCTGCAGGAAACCAGGGCTGGAATATGTGATGCTCCTGCTCCAGTTCCATTACGAGCCAGTCCACCAGCTGACAGCATGGACCTATCGGGCTCGCCTGCTAGGCTGCATCAACTACATCACAGCCCAAGGGCTCACATTCGTGACATAGACTGACCAGAGCTGACGTAGCAAGGAAGCGGGAATAAGCCAGGAAGCAGGACCAAACAATGTGAAGCATTTTTTAACCAGCCTCTCCTAGCTGGTATCTGCATGAATTGACAATACTTCCTCTTTTTTTTTAAAAGCTCAAAGTGTAAGGAAGGTTGAGCCAGGAACCACTATGTCTTACTTGTCTCTGGGTTGCAGGACAGGCTGTATATATTTCTAGCTTTAAGAGCTGAAGAAATTTGAGAAAAGAAAAATGATTGAGAAGACTGGGAATAGAAATAAAAAGTGATGTGAGCTTTAACTCTGCGATTTCTTTTTAGACACACACATTGTTACTGTGTGAATCTGTTTTGTTCTATATGTTCCCTGGTCTTTACTCTTTATGGAAAAATTCAAAGACCAGGTGACACACAATGAAGTTACTAATAAGAGAAAATATTTTTTTACTCAACGCATAATTTAAGTTCTGGAATGTGTTGCCAGAGGATGTGGTGAAAGCTATTAGTGTAGCTGTATTTAAAAAACATTTGGACAAGTTACTGGAGGAAAAGTCCATTAACCATTATTAAGGTAGGGTTGCAGAAATTCATTGCTTATTCCTGGGATAAGCAGCTTGGACTCTGTCTAAACCTTGGGATCCTGCCAAGTACTTGTGACCTGGTTTGCCCACTACTGGAAACAGGCTTCTGGGTTTGATGTGCCTTTGGTCTGACCCAGTATGGGAAGTCTTATGTTTTTATGCAATAAATAACTCAAAGTGCAAAAAGGAAAACTCAGTGTGAGTTCTCTTTAATGGATGCCAGTCAATGTATTACTACTGACACAAACAGATTTTTAAACTATAAAAGTGCACTGCAGTTTGTGTGTACTGACTAGGGAAATAGCAAAGGAGACTATGAAGGAGTGGCCTTACTACCCCTCAATCTGTGTGGGTCTAGGCTAGATGCTTGGCCTACCTTAAATCCCATAGTGGGACCCTGCTGGGTAGGAAGAGCCCTGTGGGTGGGTCCCAGCTGGGGAGGTTAAGAGGAAGAGCCAAACTGGGATCAGCAGACCAGGCCCAGATCTCCAGGAGAAGGCAGCTCCTGTGCAACACTGCTGTCCTAAAGGTGAAGTCTGTATGTGATGGTGATTGTATCTGTGTTTACTGCTGAAGGTAAGCAGATATGCTATAATTTGATGTGCACTGTAAATAAAACCACTGAAAGAAGCCTTGACTGTTCATTTACAGTGCCTCAGAGATAAGCTTGAATTTTTGCTTTTCTGAGTTACATGTTCGAGTTTGTAAACGCTGTATATAATATTGTACTGATTTTCTAGAAACTGTGTCTATTAAAAAAACACAGTATTACCACTACTATCAGGTACAGGCAGTGTGTCAGAGTAGTGAAAAGAGGCGTATTCATGCTAACAATACACTACACTACTTGTAAAAAGTCAAAACCCTTTCCATAGGCAGTGGGTATTTTTAGTGATTGTCAAATTTCTACAGGAATTGAGAGGAAGAGGAAGATGTGGTAGAAATAATGGCAGAGGGAGAGGAAAAACTTTGCCTTCTTTTGGAAAGATACCTCAAAAGTGAAAATCTCAGTATATCTGATAGCACTAGTAGTACCACCAGCACTCCTTTACCCAAGCTAAAGAGAATTTTTTTTTTTTATCAGGAGGAAAACCAAGGGACAGGTAGCATCAAGCAAGAAGTTGAGGCTGTAAGAACATGTTCTGTCTGCTGCCACTATTGGCTCTAGTACTAAGGTGGAGAGGCAGGAGAAAGCAAAGATAGTAAAGAGTAGCATTGGTAATGGAGGGGCAAGTGCAGTACTTAGAGCAGAGCAGCTAAAAACAGCACAGCACTCCTCCCTTCTGCCGCATGAGAAATGTCTACAGCAGGTCCACTATTGTTGGTGCCCTTTGCTCCTCTTTAGCTGCCTTATGAAGTTCATGTCACTATTATTGGTGGTTTTTGCTCCTCTTTATGTGCCTTGTGGTGTCCATGCCATTATTGTGGCATACTATTTTTCCATAAACTGTGTCACCATGTCTACCATCACTACCTGGCACAGGCAGTCAGTCATTCTCTAGGTTAGGCACTTGCAGTATAGCAGAGTGGCATGCTTGTGAACAAGAAAGTGTGTTGTTCCTTTGTGCAATGCCATTGCTGCCTGTTAATGAGTATATGACAGACTCCCCACTGATGTTGTTGGAGGAGTGGACCCTTCAACAGAGGAGGAGTTGGCACTGCCTATGGGGGAGACCCCCACAGGCCCCCACCATCGATAGGCGAGGTCAGATGGGAAGCAGAGGCCAGCTGGAGCTTCGCCAATACCAGCCCTCGTTCCCTACAGGTTGAACCCTTAGGTACCGGGGCTGGCTGGACTTAGGTGGGCCTCTGCGTGGATGATCCCATGGGGAGATAGCCAGGTGATAATACTCAAGATCAGGTCCAGGCCAAAGGTCAGAGGCAGGCGGCTATACTTGAAGTCAGGTCCAGGCACGAGGTCAGAAGCCAAGGGTCCGTCCGGGGTCAGGAGCAACATAAGGTAGGAATGTAGGAACTCAGGAAGGCAGGAACGCAGGAACTCTGGAGTGCAGCTCAAGGAGAATGATGGGACTTGTTGCCAAGGCAAGCTCTGACTGTCAGAGCTTGCCTTAAATAGGAAAAAGCTGGTGATGTCATCAGCAAGAGCCACGGGCGATTTCCTGCCACGGGCCCTTTAAATCTTCAGGAGAGACATATGCGCATGCCTAGGGGGCCCCCGGCCCAGAAGGAAGGTGGCAGTCCCTGAATTGCGGCAGCAGATGGCATGGCGGCATTAGCAAGGAGACTCGGCCCGGGAAGGGTTGCCGCATTGGCGGAAGAGCTGGGAAGCAGCAGGGCAGTGGAACTTCGGTGGCAGCTTCCTGCCACAGCCAGGGAGCCCGGACCTGCTTTGGCGGGCAAGTGTCGGGGGAGGGGAGGGGGTGAGTATAGCCAACCTAGGGCCCTGCGGTCGGCAAATATAACAGTACCCCCTCCCCTAAGCCCCCCTCCTGGGGGTCTCGGTTTCTTGGGGTGAGTAGCTGATTTTTATTCTAAATTTCTCTCCCGCATACATTCCATCACCACTAACGTAGGCCTTCATGAGACTCAATACAAGTTTCTCATGCACACCTATATTTCTCATGCGAAAGCCACCCCAATGAAAATTTCCAGCACATAGCAGTGTCTTAAGTGTAAGGTTCCAAATGGTACCCTGGGACATTTACTCTGTATGTGTCCCTCAATCCAAAAGCTAAGGGGCCAAATCCATCACCTTCTTCAGAATGTCATGGAGGTTCAGATCCCTTATGTGGTACAGACATGCTATTTGAGGATTTGAGAAGTATCCAGTTTCCAATACTAATCTTTGGTTATAGGTTCGTAAAACCTTGTTCTTAGTTAAACAAATAATCCTTAAACACTGGCTATCACCAGACGCACCTACTCTCACACACTTGAAAATTGCTCTGCTTAATCTGTGTACTATGGAATTTTATGTCGAAAGGGTGGATTTAACGGTTAAGCGCAAATCGTTTTTGGCAACCTGGCAAGCATACTTACAAACGCTGCCTCACAGAACTCGCAGTTTCTATGTGAATTCCCAGTCGTGAAAAGATGCTCTCAATTACATACTTGATTGTTCAAATGTGCATTCCCAACTCTGTGGTTTCATTAACTTGTGTACCTGTGGTGGGGGGAAGGGGGAAAGTGGGAGGGTGGGAGAGAAGGTTTGGGGGGTTGGGAGCTGACCTGGTTTACTATGTTTGTCACCTCTGAGTGGGCATGCAGAGAAACCGCCCCTCCACATCTCCTGATTGTAACGACATGTTATTGTGAAAATTAATAAAGTTTGAAACATAAAAAAAAGTCGTTTTCCATACATCGTCTGGGCGAATACAGACCAAGTTATAAGCCCCATGGAGCTCTAACATGGTGAAGACTGCAGCCCCCTGAAGGCGGTCAAACAGTAATGGTTATTTATCCTTACGAGTAATGGCATTGAGCCCTCGGTAGTCGATACAAGGGCTTAAGCTGCCATCCTTTTTCATAACGAAGAATTCTGCACCAGCGGGCAAAGAGGATGGACGAATGAATCCTTTGGCCCGGTCCTCCTAGATCTACTCTGTCATGGTCCTTGTCTCCGGGATGAAGAGAGGGTACACTCTACCCTGCGGAGGAGTAGGTCTATGATGAGGTGGAAGGATGTCCGCATTCCTCTTTGAGAAGACGTCGGCGAAGTCCGCATAGGGCACCGGGATTAAAAGCGTCACGGCTGCCAGTGGTAACTGCGGGAGCGGCTCCACCCACTTCATGCAGGAGGTTTTCATTCCACTGTTGTTGGTGCCCTTAACCCTTCTTTAGGAACCTTTGGGTGTTCTTGCTACTCTTGTGCTGTTTTGCTCTTCTCACTATGTCTTAGGATGTGGCTGCCTTTATCTGAGATACTTTGCCTTGGACTATTCATGTCACTTTTGGTGCCACTTTGACATTGTCTTGGTATCTTGGAGTGCTGTTTCTCATTCTGATGATATCTACCCACAAGTTTTATTACAATTCATTACAAACACCCAATTTTGAAGCCCAAAATAGGATATATTGCTTCCCCCACTGACTTTAATGGGAAGTGAATGAACTAATGGAATTAATAAATGAAAAAAATACAGAATTTTGGGTACATTCAAAACAAATGAATGAATCAAAAGTTTTTCAGCGCTCATCCCTAAATAATGTCTCTTTGTTGTATGCAGATTGCAAGGATTTTCCCAAGTTATAGAACTTATATGAAGTTCTCAAGCCAGTAGGTTCAAATATCTCAGTTCCTCGTCATATAAGACACAAACAGCATAAAGTGTTACATTGAAGATTAATTCAATTCAACTTCCCATGCATTTCTTATGGCAAAAGTATCAACTTTGCCCATCCTCCTGCCCTTCCACCAGATCAGTCACTAACTTTGAAAAATGAAAAAGTCAGACATTCCCCAAGGACCTTCCACACAAAGTTGGTAGTACTAGGTTCATCTATGACAAAGTTATAAAGGGAGATAATGGGAAATACATACACAGTCAAACTGCATGAATGGGAAATGTGCTGCGCCACCTGCCCAAATCAATCACCAACTTTGAAAAGTAGAAAGGTCTGATGTCCCTGTATAGACCTATCTCCAAAGTTTCCTAGATCCAGACATTGCAAAATTATAGGAGGACCACACAAACTACAACACATGCAGGAATTCAGGAGTTTCTAATAAGCCTCTGTTCATACTGAGCTGAGGCTAATAAAAGGAATAACAGAAAATTGCTAATAAGGGAGGAGGGTGAGAAAAACTGAAGGTAAGAACGTACACTTTCTCCTAAGATAAGTATCATAGAGTCATGCTAATACAATGAGCCGTGCAAGAGAAACATGTATTAATACCCCAATGGGTAACTGGGGTATGAATACATGCTGGGTAATTGCCAGGTTCTTGTGGCCTGGTTTGGCCTCTGTTGGAAACAGGATGCTGGGCTTGATGGACCCTTGGTCTGACCCAGCATGGCAAGTTCTTATGTTCTAATGGAGCTCAATTTCTTGTCTTTTATGATTTTGTCTTTTATGATTATTTAAAGAAAATAAGAGAAAGGAAACAGGTGATTATGAAGATAAAACTAACAAAAAAGGCCCTATGAGAGTAGAAGTTAGACATTATTCCAGAAAAACTTCTTGAAAACTCGTAAGCTAACCTTTTAGATAATAGTATAGTCTATGACACCTTAACAGCTTGGGCTTTAATTTGTCTCTCCAGGTTCAAGCCCATCAAAGCATAACAATCTAACATGTAAGACAACTAGCTCTAAAATGTTATTTACACACAAAAGGGCAAGGCTTATCAGGTCACAAGTAACAAAAAGCTGGAAAGAGTCCAACGTTCTTATCAGGCCTGGATTTGCCAATAGGCACACTAGGCCTGTGCCTAGCGCAGCAAAAATCTGCAGAGCAGCAGGCCAGCTGAAGATTTGCTACCTAACAACTGTGCCTAATCTCACTCAGAAAGAACAGCCTTCTGTTTCCTGATCCAGCCTGTTCCCTCTCAGTACAAAGAAGCTAACCCCTCACCCATTATCGAATTTATTGCAGACTGCATTAATGTCGACACCCCTGCCTTTATCCTTGGAGACTTCAATCTCCATGTTGACTCCGCAGCCTTATCCTCCTCATGTGATACCTTCCTTCATGCCCTTAATGCTAGTGGATACCAGCAAATTATTACCTCTCCCACCCACAAAGCTGGCCACTCACTGGACCTGATATTCATTAACTCCAGTGTCCAGTCCTCTTTCTCCCCATCTTGCACCCCAGTCCCTTGGTCTGACCACTACCTTATTGAAAGCCACTTTACTATCAACACATCCTCTGTGAAGAAGAATCCCCGTGCACCACTATAATAGCTAGAAAACCCTGCCCTAGTGATGAACTTGCCTCTGCCCTTTCAGACGCCCTGTCCAACTTAGACTGCTCTGATCCTGGCTCCGCACTATCGTCCTGGTGCGACATCACTGAAGAGATAGCTAATAAGCTCTGTCCTATCTCTAAACGTGTTATAAACACTGCCTCAAAACACTCCAACCCATGGTATACCACTGAATTAAAAACATTAAAAAACAAACTCAGAAGCAAAGAGAGAATTTGGCGTAAGGATCCCACCCCTCAGCTTGCAGACAGCTATAAAACGGCCCTGCACCATTACAGGATCACCACCCTAAAGCATAAACAAGATTTCTATGCTGCTAAGATCCATGACTACAGGTATAATCCCAAAGCTCTCTTTACATTTGTCTCTGACCTCATTAAGCCCACCTCGCCCAACATCCCCGACTCTGAAGCTGATGCTAAGTGCAACGATCTTGCACATTTCTTTCAGAATAAAATTACGAATCTCCTCTCCAGATTCCCTGACTCTACCTCCCCCCCCCCTCCCGAGCTCTCTTCCCTCCTCCTCTATCCTCTCTGTCTTTGACCATACTTCCTCAAAGGAAATATAATCCATACTCAGAAAACTTAAACCTGCCTCACACCCGAGTGACACTATTCCCCCTAAAATGCTTCTCGCCATCCCTAACACTATTTCCAGAGCGATAGCTGACATCATCAACTGTTCACTACCTACTGGCTCTGTCCCCGACACACTTAAACATGCAGTGGTTAAACCCCTCCTCAAGAAACCCTCCCTAGACCCAAAAGACCCTGCAAATTTCCGCCCCATATCTAACCTTCCTCTCATCGCCAAGATAATGGAAAGAGTAGTTAACTCACAGCTTATGGACTACTTAGAAAACCACAATATCCTTCATGCTTCACAATTCGGCTTCCGTAAGCACCTTAACACCGAATCCCTCCTGCTCACCCTCACTGACCACCTCCTTATAGGAATGGATAAGGGCAACAGCTACCTCTTTGCCCTCCTGGACATATCTGCAGCCTTCGACACTATATGCCACAACCATCTCCTTGCCCGCTTAGAAGGCATTGGTATCTCTGGCCTGGCTATAGCATGGCTCAAGTCCTATCTATCTAATAGAAAATTATCAGTCAAAATCGGCAATGCAACCTCCACCTCTCACCCCTTGCAACAAGGTGTCCCACAAGGCTCTTCCCTCTCTTCCACCCTCTTTAATAGATACCTCACTCCTTTATGCCACCTCCTAACTGAGCTTAAACTTAACTTCTATCTGTATGCAGACGACATTCAGATTATTATTCCCATCCATAATTCCTTTTCTGATGCTTTGAAGCACTGAGAAACCTGTCTCACCCCCATAAACGCTCTCCTAACGAACCTCCACCTCGCCCTGAATACTAACAAAACGGAACTCCTGCTTGTCTCTCCTCATCCTCTTCTCAAACACCTGTCTTCGTCCAACCCTTCTTCCAATCCAACTACTAATCAACCCTGTGTAAGAGCCCTTGGAGTCTACCTAGACAATCATTTAAACATGAAAAAATATGTGAGCTCCATTCTGAAAGACGGTTTTTACAAACTTAACGTGCTAAAAAAACTTAAACCCCTGTTACACCCCCAAGATTTCCGTACTGTTGTTCAATCTTCCCTCTTATCCAAACTCGATTACTGCAATTCTCTATTCCTAGGACTCCCTTACGCGACAATCAAACCCCTCCAAATGTTGCAAAATGCAACAGCCAGAATCATTACCAATACCCAGAAAACTGACCACATCACTCCTATCTTGAAAGACCTACATTGGCTCCCCATCCCCTCTCGAATCCTCTATAAAACACTAACCACCATACACAAATCTTTGTTCTCTCACAATTCCCACTGGCTGGACATACCATTCAGCGCTGTCTCACTGAATCGTCCTACGAGAAAAGTTCACAAAGGAACCCTGCAAGTTCCTTCCTTAAAAACAGCACACCTCGCATCAACTAGGGGACGAGCTCTCTCTATAGCAGGCCCCACACGCTGGAACTCCATGCCCACGATGCTTCGTCTAGAATCCTGCCCAATTAAATTTAAAAAGAAACTATTATCAACCAGTCGCCCAGACTTTGCCTTAATCATGGTAATTAACATCCCTACCTCATAAGGGCAATTCATCAATGCTATAAGCACATTGACTGGCATATATGTTCTTTCTATTTAAACCCCTGCTTCTTTTCTCCGATCCAAGTTATTTTATTCCCTTGTTTTATTGTAACTGCATTCCTTAGCCTTCTCTTGTTTTATGTTTTTTACTACTATTATTATTATTATTTATTACTAAATGTTATTTTTTGACTTTGTTCCCTATCCACTTGTTAATTGTAAACCGACATGATGCGATTTTTATCGCGAATGCCGGTATAGAAAAACTTAAAATAAATAAATAAATAAATGGTTGTTCCAGCAAGCCTATCCAGAGTAATCCTCTTTCTCCTCCCAACCTCTGCCCCAGATGCTTCCCCTCTCAGATCGTCCCAGATACTTTGTAAATATTCTACTGGTGCTGTTATCTGTTCAGTACATTTCTAATTTATTACTTGTTGAATTTTTATTATTTTTATTATTTAGTTACTGTTAATCAGTTTTCAGATCTATATCTTCTTGCCTCCTCTGTTTGCTGTTATTCCTCACCCACCGCCCTTTTATAATGTATTTTCCACTCTTTTGTTGTCATGTGAACCGGCATGATGTCTCCTACTAATGCCGGTATATAAAAGTTATTAAATAAATAAATAAAGAAGAGGAAGGGAGGGATAAAGCTGGAAAGGACAGAGCAAAGAAAAACTGCTCTACTCTATTCTAGCCCCTCCCCTTGTGTCCTGTGGAAGAACAGGAGAGAGGTGACACCAGAGCATTCACAGGCCGATTCAGAAAAACGCGCGGGAGAGCTGGTGAACGCCCACTCTCCCGGCGTGCGCACAGGCCACTATCCTGGGCGTGCGATTCAGGAGGGTGGCCTATGAAAATGAGGGCCTGTGGTAAAAAGAGGCGCTAGGGACACGCTAGTGTCCCTAGCGCCTCTTTTTTGACGGAAGCGGCGGCTGTCAGCGAGTTTGACAGCCGATGCTCAATTTTGCCAGCATCGGTTCTCAAACCCGCTGACAACCACAGGTTCGGAAACCGGACGCCAGCAAAATTGAGCGTCCAGTTTTCAACCCACGAGCCTCAGGCCGATTTTAAATTTATTATTATTATTTTTTAATTATTTTAAACTTTTAGGACCTCTGACTTAATGTCGCCATGATATTAAGTCGGAGGGTGCACAGAAAAGCAGTTTTTACTGCTTCTCTGTGCACTTCCCCGGTGTCGGCAGAAATTAACGCCTACCTTTGGGTAGGCGCTAATTTCTGAAAGTAAAATGTGCGGCTTGGCCGCACATTTTACTTTCTGTATCGCGCGGGAATAACTAATAGGGCCATCAACTTGCATTTGCATGTTGCGGGCGCTATTAGTTTCGGGGTGGGGGGTTAACGCAATGGTAGCAAGTGTTAATAGAAATTCACTAGGTATCCTATATGGTCTCACCCTTTCATCTAAATAGATCTTGATAATCTTTAGTACCTCATCCTGTGGTATAGAAGTATAAAGGGATTTGATGTCAAGAGTAACCAGCCACTTATCTTCAATGTCATCTTTAACATCTTCAATAATTCTAAGAAAATGGCTAGTATCTTTAATATAAGATGGAATCAAAGGATCGAAATATTTTAGGAAACAATCAACAAATCTTGATAATGGTTCTAACAGGGAATCATTTGAGGAAATGATTGGTCGTCTTGTGTACCTTTGGGAGAATGTATATCGTCGGTACTTTTAGATGTTTCAGATTTAAGAAATTATATTCTTTTAAAGTTAGAAAACCAATTTCCTTTGCATAATCAGTATGTTTTTTTTATAACTTTCTGTAATTCATCTGTTGGGTTTTTAGACAATTTGCAGTAGACAGTCTTATCTTCAAGTCGGTGGATCTCATTGATGTAGTCCTCTTTGTTCATGACAACAATAGAGCCACCTTTATCCGCTGGCTTTATTATGTGTGTAGAATTGTTTGACATGGAGTGAAGAGTGGAACGAGATTTTTGATTCAGATTGTCCATATATTTTTCATTTTTATTTTCTAACATCTGAACTTCTTTGAGAACCAATCAATGAAAAGAATCAATCATTGGTATCCAAGAAGATGGATTACTGATGATACTTGCGTCATTAAAGGTTGTATCATGTTGAAAGAAAATTTTTAATATTAGTTTTCTAATGAAATGCTGCAAATCAATTCGAAACTGAAATGCATTATGTCTTTCTGTTGGTTAAAGTGGAATTCTGGTACCATCTGAAGTGGGAACTTTGGTGGTGTGTACAGAACTATCTTGTCTAAAACACAAATCAGTCACTAGGCCCTGTAGATCACTGATTCTGTGGGCTACTCACCCCACACTATGAAGTAATCCTAATTCAAAAGGATATATCTTTTCCCTCTTGTTTAACTAATGCATAGTTAGCTGGTTGTTCATCTGGACCAGGATACATTTGTTGGCTACTCAATTTCTGAAAGCCTTTAGTGCACTGAAAGCAACCATATCTTCACAAAGTTGATGTAATGTGGTTTCCTGCAGGGAATCATTAACCTGAAAGTATAGCACCTTTATTTATTTATTTATTTATTTATTTATTTATTTAAAGGATTTATATACCGGAGGTTCCTGTATAATATACATATCACCCCGGTTTACAAGGAACAGAAACTATCGCTTCATTTAGCGGATTGCATTGAACAGATTAATCAAAGTAACAGATTAGTATATATTGTTAAACAGTTAATAAATAACATGCGAGTTAATAAATAAAAAATGGTTATATGTTTGTCAAAATGATTATATGTATATATGATTATATAATAAATAAATAACATGATTATATGATTAAATACAATTCAATACAATTAAATACAATTCAATATTGATCTCTTCAGGAAGTTATATGCTAGGGGCTGGGGAAAGAACGAATAATTTGAAATGTCTTTCTTCCTGCTCTTAGCTCTAAGGGAATGCTTGCTTGAACAACCAAGTCTTAAGTTTCTTTTTAAATGTAGCGTAACAAGGTTCAAGGCGAAGGTCTGGAGGTAGCGAGTTCCAGAGTGAAAGGCCCGCTGTGGATAGTGCGTGTTTCCTCAGAGAGGATTTCGCCGGTTGGGTGATTAGTCTGTTCTGATACGCACTTCTAGTCGGTTTCACGGATGTGTGTAGCTGAATTTGAAACGTTAAGTTAAGAGGAGCGATGTTATATAAGGCCTTGTGTATCATCATTATGGACTTGAATTGGATCCTGTATTTAATCGGAAGCCAGTGGAGATGATGAAGGATTGGGGTGATATGATCTCTTTTTTTGGCGTTTGAGAGAATTCTTGCCGAGGCATTCAGGACCATCTGAAGTGGTTTGGTGGTGCATGCTGGAAGGCCTAGGAGGAGAGAGTTACAGTAGTCCAGTTTTGGAAGTATGATGGTTTGTAGCACCATGCGGAAGTCTCTGTATAGAAGGAGTGGTTTTAGTTTCTTTAAGGTTTGTAGTTTAAAGAAACATTCTTTCATTGTGTTATTAACGAATTTGATGAGGCTGAATCCGCTGTCTATGATGACTCCCAGGTCTTTTACTTGTTGCGAGGTGGAGTGCACGGAGGTATCCGGACGTTGGCTAGCGTTAGGAGGTGTGGGTGGGACAAAGTTTTCCGGTGCTATAATGAGGATTTCGGTTTTGTTTGTGTTTAAGACCAGGTTGAGGCTGGTGAGTAGGTTGTTGATAGCTGAAAGACATTTATTCCAGTATGACATGGCCTTGTGTAGTGAGTCTTCTATAGGGATGAGAATTTGTATGTCATCTGCATATAGGAAGTGTGTTAGCTTGAGGTTGGTGAGTAAGTGACAGAGCGGGAGAAGATATATATTGAAAAGAGTCGGAGAGAGGGATGATCCTTGCGGTACCCCCCTCTTGGATTCGATGGCGTGAGACTCTTTGTTATTTATCTTGACCTTGTATGATCTGTTCTCCAAAAATGATTTGAACCAGTTGAATGCTGCTCCTGTGATGCCAATGTCCGTTAGGCGTTGCAGGAGGCACGGGTGGTTTACGGTATCAAACGCTGATGAGAGATCCAGAAGAGCGAGGAGGCAAGGTTGGCCTTTTTCTAGATTAAAGATAATAGTGTCTGATAGTGAGGCTAATAGCGATTCGGTATTCCTAGTCTTACGAAAACCAAATTGGTTTGAGGTGAGGATGTTGTTTTCGTCGAGAAATTCTGTAAGTTGTTTGTTAACAACTTTCTCCATAATTTTGGCTATCATAGGGAGGTTTGCTATGGGTCTGAAGTTAGCTGGGTCTGAGGTGGGAAGGTTGGGTTTTTTGAGGAGCGGTTTGAGCATGGCTAACTTGAGTTGGTTAGGGACTTGGCCTTGGGTGAGAGAGCAGTTAATGATGTCTGCCACAGGTTTGGCTATGGTGTTAGTGATCAGACTCAGTATGTTTGAAGGAATATGGTCTGATGGATGAGAGGATGGTTTTATCTTCTTGAGGATATTCTCTATTTCTAATGTTGATGTGGGCTCAAAGGTGTCGAGCACTGTTGGGGTTGTGTTGGGTTGTTGAGTGGTTGAGTGCGATGGTTGTTGGGTGGTTGAAAGTGATGATTGTTGGGTGGTTGAGAGTGATGATTGTTGGACGGTTGAGTGCGATGATTGTTGATCTGTTGAGTGCGATGATTGTTGAACGGTTGAGAGCGATGATTGGGAGCTGTAGTTGATTACGTGGTTTGGATGTGTAGATGATCCCTTGAGGGGGGCTAGGAGTGAGGTGATTTTATTGTCAAAGAAGTCTGCTAGTTCGTTCGCTTTGTTGAGAGCTTGATCGTCTGGAATGGTAGGCGCCGGGGGTTTAGTGAGGTTTGAAACATAGGAGAAAAGAGCTCTTGAATCAAAAATGAGGTGGTGGATTTTTTTGGAGAAGAATTCTCTCTTGGTTTTGTTGATGTCGTTTCTGTATGAGTTGAGGCACGATTTGTAGATGAGGAGGGTGGTTGAAGATGGGTTTTTTCGCCAATTTTGTTCCTTGCATCTCAATTCATGTTTACATTTTTTCAACTCCGGAGTGAACCAAGCCGGCATACACACTTATATGTGCGACCGCGTGGCACATATAAGTGCCTGTTGTCTTTGTTTGGATTGATATATTTAGTCGTCATGGGGCACATTTGATCTGCAACCTTTTTAGTGATGTTGGTCCATGATGAAGTTGCTGAGTTGGCGTCGGAGAGGTCCAGGTGCACTAGTTCCTTGGCCAGGTGTTCGCTGAGTTGGTCTCCTGAGCACTGTTTCCTGACGGTTATAGTTATTGATTGTGTGGATTGCGGAGGAGGCTCTTTTATTTTTAACACCGATGATATGATTCGGTGGTCTGTCCACGGTACCGGAAGGCAAGTTGGGATAGTGTGGGTTGCGATTCCCTCGTTTATGAAGATAAGGTCCAACGTATGACCTGCTTTGTGGGTTGGTTCTGTCACAATTTGTCTGAAACCCATATTGCTGAGAGAGGAGAGAAGAGTTTTACAGTTGGTAGAATGAGGTTGGACATCTACGTGAAGGTTAAAATCTCCCATGAGGATGGCAGGTTTTCTGGAGTTTAAGTGTTTTGCTGTTAGTTCTATGATTGAGGATGGGTCTGCTTCCAGTATTCCGGGAGGGGCATAAATTAATCTGATCGTCAGATGTTTTGAGTTGTGTTTTATCCTGCATATTTATATATTAAACTTTTAACTACAAATTAAAATATTAAGGCTTGCATCTGGACAAAAATTCCTTGTGATGCATAAATCCCTGACCTGGCAAATTTACTCATTCTTTGTATGGCTTATATCCATGAAAAGCATCACATTATTTACTTGGTACATACCTATGGGACTAAAGGCTTTGCTGTGTAAATATTCACTCTGGAAAGTTCAGATAAATTTCAGCCATTTATTAGAAAGTTCCCCCTTTCATCTTCTTCCCCCATTTACCTAGAACGTGGCAGGATGTCTCCATTCATGGGCTTCACCACCAAGTTGCTGAGAAATCCTTCTGAGAAGCAAGAATTCTCACGGAAAGTGAAAGCGAAGTCTTGTTCCTCATTATTTATCAGGTACACTACAGCGTGGGCTTCATGACCTTCAAGGAAAGGTACAACAAAACTTCAGTCCTCCATTCAAAGCGGTCAGAAGCTGTGTCTGCCTCACCAGAGCATGGATACTCTAGGGCTTGCTATATTCAAAATACCAAAGGTAGAAAGAAACAATTTGTGTGGCTGCCATGGAAGAAGCCATTTCTAAAGTGTTCACATACTTTATAAATAACTATGCTCAATATGTCGGTAACTTTTAAACAGCCACGCGGTCGCACATATAAGTGTGTATGCCGGCTCGTGCTAATGGATGTGGCCATTTAGTTAATATAACTTAACACGGTGCTAGGAGGCGCCTTGGGCCCCATTGCGGGAGCTTCTTTTAATTTAAAAGGTTTGGAGACACAGGAGGGGGGTCAGGGGTGTGGAGCACCCTGAACACCAATGAATGTTTGATTTACATTTGGAGGGGAAGAGAAAAGGCATTCTCACCGAACCTCAATGATTTAATTTTATATTTTTTGGGGGGAGGGGGTCTCCCCACTAAAGAACAATGATTGTTTTAGATATATTGGGGGGGGGAGAAAGGGCCCTGTACTCCCAACTAGGTTACTTGATTAATGGAGTTGGGGGAGGGAAACTGATTTTTTTGAATACTAAGTTGGGGGGTGGGGGGTGGAGCCATCACCACATATGAAGTTGACATTTTTTTAACTTTAAGCTGACGGCCCCGGGTTGAGCCTGACTCCCGTTCAACTTTTTCTTTGTGCGGGCTCCTTTTTAAGCGACCAGCTCTTTGAGCCAATGGTGGTCCCTTGAGGTTGGGGCAGCCAATGCACCTAAAGGGTCGCTTACTGTGTTCTTTTTTGCTGCAGTATTTGGCTGTGAGACAAAATAGCGTGCCATCGAGCTGCAGTGTTTTTCGGGGGAGAGGCCCCACTATCGTGGCAAATCTCCCTGCGATTGTGTTATCCTCCTATGAAAATATGTCATGCTTAATGCATCTAAGTGTTGATTTGACTTAATAAAGGAAAGAACTACATCAAATGCTACATCAAAGCCCATTTTTAATCCTATGGATCTTGACTGATGGATCCTTCACTTTAGCTATATAATATATAATATTTGTATATATTTATCTTATGTATTTTAAAAAGCTGTAAACCGTTGTGATGGCTCGTCTGAATGACGGTATTGAAAATTCAATAAATAAATAAATAAAATAAATAAATATAGACAATTTTCATAAAAGGCAATTGCAATGAAAAAAACCCCCACTTCAAATATATTCCATTAAAACATCTATCTTTCTGAGACCTGCAGAATTAACTTTGCTACTTTTTCTGATTAGCAGATTTAGTTGGTTTATTTTGCCCACAATGACTATTGTCTTTATCATCTAGGTTTGTTTGTAAAGAAGACATAATGCTGAACTTGCATATTCTCCATTTTTACAGGAATATTAGCTATTCTGGCACCCAAACCACCTGGTATTCACATCATAACTTTCCTGATAGGAGCCATGAAGATGTCTTTCTTCTTATTCCCTGACCAGTTTTTTTTTATTTAGCCACAGTTATCTAGTACAGATCCATGAGCTTTTAGAATACTTATACCATACGTACCAAGCATAAGCGAATTAAAGTTAAGGTGTGTTCGATCCAGAGACACTAAGGGTTCGCTGGCATTCCCCACTAGCAGGAATGGAACTGAAATGTTATGATCAGGGATTGTGAAGGTCCAAAACGACTCAACAATGTCCAGCTCTTGAGAGTGAAACTCAAAGGAGATCTAAACAAGGAGAGGATTATTAAAAGAGATGAAGGAGAATAGCACTCATAAATGACTGGAGCCATCATCTTTCCCAAGGAAAAGTAATTCTATTTCTCTCTTTTGCCACATACTTGACTTCTTGAGGGCCCAGCAGTTTACTCCTATTTCTTTGGGCTTCAGCTCAATTGGAATGAGAGCTGCGATCTGGACCATATGCCATCATTCATAACTACATGGATATTTTTCCTCTATTTTATATCCCCTCCTAACTCACTTAAAACAGTTATCACAATGAAAAGTCCTTGGCCAGGTAGAAATGCACCAAGGCTCCTCATTTATTTATTTTATTTATTTAAAATATTTATTACCCACACTCTACAAAAGATCGAGGCAGGGTACAATAAGCATCCATAAAATTTCATAAAACAACAACACTGATAGTCAAATCAAACAAACACAGTAGAGCCAGCAATTATAAAACATTACAAAGCCCAAAGAAGAATACCAGCAATTGTAGAAGGAATAAAACATAGACAGTGGAAGCAGATAAGATGTGCCAGTTATATTATTAAAAACTCCTGGAATACTGCAATCACAAGCCCTAAATTGCACCAATAGATGTAGCTGTTGAACAATGACTGGGACTTCCTCACCTCAAGGGCTGTGAATGTAGAATTCTCAGCCCTAGATGTCAAGGGAAGCGGACCCGACTCAGGAATCAAATCCAGGTCCTCTGTGTGTTTTAATAATTTCAAGGTCAGTATTCAAAGGCATTTGAGAGTTATCTAGGAGAGTATGTTCTTCCCCACAAAAGATGAATATCGGAGTCCCTCTGGGGTCTTCATTATGCCCTCTACTTTATTAATATCTTTTCATTGGCTGCCAATAACATACCGCGTACAATACAAGGTCGCATGCATTTTACACAAGATACTACATGGAAATAATATCGATTGGTTAAATTATTCAATACATTTACATGTTCCACAAAGAGACCTCCGTTCTAGTAATAAGGGGTTCCTGTCTGTACCAACAATCAAAACAGCAAGGCTCAGTGAGGTTCGTGATGGAACAATTTCTATTGCAGGCCCTAAACTATGGAACACATTACCAACTAACATAAGATTACAAACAGACATCAAGAAATTTAAAACAGACTTAAAGACGTGGCTCTTTACATGTGCATACACAGAAGCATGACAATTAAATCAAACTTTATTCTTTAGTTCATTGTTCTTATTATTTGATGATTATAGTTATGACGTAAGAATGTTTTAAGGTTTTATGATTTTATTGTTTTTACTATAATTCTAAAGTTTCTGAAATGTTATGATATTAATTTGTTATTAACTTGTCATTAAGCTGATTTTAATATTATTGTATACAACTGTATTTTATGTTAATGTACACCGTTGTGATGGTGTAACGACTGATGTAATGGTATAAAAAAACCAATAAACTAAACTATAAACTATATAATGTATATTTGGCAGCTTTAGGGAAATTAATTTGTTCTTTTGGATTTAGGACATTTATTTATGCAGAGGATCTACAGATATTGAGAACTTTGGGGTGAGATTCAGTGGCTAATTTACAGTATTTTCCTGACTATAGAATTGCAGTTAGTGGTTGGCTAAAGAGAAGCAGACTGGTTTTGAATTCTAGGAAGACTGAGGTGTTACAAATTGGAATGGAGTTGGAGAAGTATCACTTGACCATCATCAAGGAGGAGGAGGAGATTGCAGCTGTGGATGTGGTAAAGTCTTTGGGTGTTTAATTGGATGGGCATTGGAATTTGGAGAATCAAATAACAGCAGTTGATCGTACAGATTAATTAGCAACATAGACCATTTCTGAGTTTTCAAGCCTTGAAAACAGTAGTATATGCTGTAGAAATGGCTGTAGTGGACTACCGTAATGCCATTTACTGGGGATTGTCAGGGGCTACCATTCGATTTTTACAGATTATTCAGCCTGCTGCAGCCAGAATCATCATGGACTGCTCTAGGAGGGTATCAGCGGCAGCTTTACTTTTAAATTGCATTGGATCCTATTCAGATGTGTTGCAAGTTTAAAATTCTTTGTTCTTGCTTTTAAAATTTTAAGAGGGATTGGTCCTCCACATATGAGAAACCATCTGCACTGGACTAACTCTAATAAATCTCTGAGTTCCGAGTAT
The DNA here is from genome assembly GCF_901001135.1 of Rhinatrema bivittatum. Taxonomy (NCBI): domain Eukaryota; kingdom Metazoa; phylum Chordata; class Amphibia; order Gymnophiona; family Rhinatrematidae; genus Rhinatrema; species Rhinatrema bivittatum. The sequence goes on from NC_042621.1 coordinate 136,867,660, forward strand.
CAGCATCAGTTACAGCTTTCTTCTGTGAAGGCATATCTGTTGCGCTGGAGGTGGATCTTTGGGCTGAGGTGGGGTTGACTCAACCCGTGGCAAGGGCCCACAGGTCCCCACCATCAGCAGGTGGAGTGGGCTGAAGTTAGAGGCCACTGGAGCTTCACCTATACCAGTCCACGTTCCCCTCGGGTTGAGCCTTTGGGTGCCGGGGCCGGCAGGACTTAGGCAGGCCTCGAGATAGGCAAATGAAGAGAGCTGGTTCAGCCCAGAGACAACAGCCAGCAGATGGCGTAAGTCTATCCCAGACGGGTTGCAGAACTGGAACTCAAGCACCAAGGAACAGAGAGTGGCTGAGGGTGCTTGGGCAAAGAAAGGCCGAGGCCTTGAGAGTCCACGTCTAGAGGATAGAGGCAGAGGCATCTCTGTCAAACACAGCTGGAGGCTGGCGGCTAGTGGAAGCTGTGGTGAGCAACATAGAACTCTGGACAAGAAAGAGTCTATAGCAAGGTTATCTGTAGCAATGGTCAGGGTGCGGAGAAGGCAGGCGTGGTCAGGCGTAGCAGAGGTCAGGGCATGGAGAAGGCAGGCACGGTCAGGCGTAGCAGTGGTCAGGCTTGGAGAAGGCAGATGAAGTCGGATGTAGCAGAGGTCAGGCTTGGAGAAGGAAGGCGAAGTCGGACGTAGCAGAGGTCAGGCTTAGAGAAGGCAGTTGAGGTCAAACTTGGCAGAGGTCAGGCTTGGAGAAGGCAGGCGAGGTCGGATGTAGCAGAGGTCAGGCTTGGAGAGAGTCACAAGGCAGAGTCAGGCAAAGCAAAGTCCAAATCCGGGAAGTCAATCTGAAGCAGGAAACAAGGGAGACGAAGACACAGGAACCAGGAACATCGAGGAATCAGGAACACAAGGCAGAGACGAATCTCTAGAAGCAACAAGCACTGGATCAACAGGGAACCGAGGAGACCTGTTGCTTAGGAGCACTGCCCAAGCTTAAGTACGCTGAATGTGATGATGTCAGCATCATCAAGGTTGCGTGCGCCTAGAAGGGGGCACGGCGCCGTCAGCGGCGTCTCCACTGAGCGAGTGGAGAGGCCTGCTTGGAAGGAGAATCCTGGCTGGAGGTCCCGGGCAGCACGGCAGGACCAGGGACACTGGCAGAGGCCCAAGGTCGGAGGCAGCCAACTGCCACCAATGATGGAGAGTTAAGCACTGAGGTCTGTCTGGGAAGGTGAGAAGACGTGCCGCGGGCCTCCTGCGGGCGGCAATCATAACGGTACCTCCCCATTTATGCCTCCCCTCCTGGAGGTCGGGGTTTGCCCGGAAGGGCACGATGGAAATTCTTGTCTAAGTTATTCTGGGCTGGTTCCCAAGAGTTTTCTTCAGGACCGTATCCCTCCCATGAGAGGAGGTACTCCCATCGGCGGCCTCTGCGGTGGACATCAAGGACATTGTGGACTTGGTATGTTGTGTCAGTTTCTGCCACAAGTACGGGTGGCTTGGGAACCTTTCAGGTAGGCCAGGACAATATCATGGGTTTAAGTAAGGATACGTGGAAGATATTATGTATATCCAAGGAAGGAGACAGTCGGAGCAGATGTGTCACAGGTCCTATGCGTCAAGTAATCGGAAATGGTCCAATGAAGCGAGGAGCGAATCTCTGGGAAGGTATTTGAAGGCTGATGTATTTAGTGCTTAACCAGACTTTCTGGCCAGGAAGAAACTCAGGAGCTGCACAGCGGCGACTGTCAGCAGTCTTCTTGGCCTGGGAGGCGGTCTGATGCAGGCGCAGATTCATCGGTTCCCATGTCGTCTTAAGGGCATCTGCAGTAGCCTGGGCCGCCGGGCACATGGGTAAATGGGCACATGGGTACATGAGCACATGTGTAAATGTGGTCTAGGTTGTTTCCCATAGACAATTGTGAAAGGAGATGTTCCAGTAGCTGTGGCGATGTCAGAGTTATGAGAGAACTCTGCCCAGGAGAAGAAGTCTGACCAGTTATCCTGTTGGTCATTAATGTACGCCCATAAAAATGCCTTCAAAGAGCGATTCATACGCTCAGCTTGCCCGTTGGCCTGGGGATGATGGGCGGTCTGAGGCTGATGTTGATACTGAATTTCCGGCACAGAGAGCGTCAGTACCTGGCGACAAATTGTGGACCTCGATTGGAAACTATATCCACTGGTAAGCCATGTAGCCTAAATATGTGGTGGAAAAACAGTCGTGCTAGCTCGGGTGCAAATGGCAAGCCCAGAAGCGGTACAAAATGAGACATTTTTGAGAAACAGTCTATGGTAACCCATATTATGGTATTGCCCTAGAGGGAGGCAGGTCTATGATGAAATCCGTTGACAAATGTGTCCATGGTTCTTTGGGTGCTGGAAACAGTTGAAGAAGTCCCCATGGTCATCCAACTGGGGGTTTCTGTTGTGCAAAAATGATGCAGGACGCGACGTATGCCTTCGTGTCGGAGACCAAGGTAGGCCACCAGAAAAACCGCTGGAGCAGTGCCATGGTTCGCGCTTGTCCTGGATGACCAGCAATCTTGGACTTGTGGGCCCAGCGGAGCATCCTTTCTCGGAGACGTCGAGGCACCACGGTTTTCCCCGTAGGGACAGTATGAGTAGCTGACGAGGAGACAAGCTGGGTTGATAATATGAGTTGGTTCATCAGGAACATCCTCTGGCTTGAAAGATCGGGATATGGCATCTGCTCGAAGGTTTTTTTCTGCAGGGCGGTAACGGAGCTCAAAATCGAACTGGGAGAAGAAAAGGGCACACCGGGCCTGCCGGGTGTTGAAACTCTGAGCTTGACTTAAATGTTCTAGATTTTTATGGTCCGTGAACACCGTGAATTTGTGCTGTGCACCCTCGAGCCAGGGGCGCCATTCTTCTAGGGCCAACTTTATGGCAAGTAATTTGTGATCCCCAATGCTATAGTGTCGCTCAGCTGGTGAAAATTTCCGTGAGTAAAAGGAGCATGGGACTAAGGTACCGGAGGCGGTCTGCTGGCTTAAGACAGCCCCAGCCCCAATGGCAGAGGCGACCGCCTCGACTTGAAATGGGTGAGTCGGATCTGGGTGACAAACAAGGACCTTTTTGAAAGGCTTCTTTTAATCAATGAAATGCTGCTGTAGCCTCAGGTGGCCAGTTTCGTGTATTCTGACCCTTCCTAGTCAGAGCCAACATGGAATAGTGAGTGATAAAATGGCGGTAATAGTTAAGGAACCCCAGGAAACGTTGAAGCACTTTAAATCCCTTCACTTTATCCGGGTCCATGGAGAAACCCTGTGGGGAAATTATGTAACTCAGGAATGGAAGACTGGACTTCTCAAACACTTGTCCAGCTTTGCAAACAACTGGTTTTCACGAAAACGTTGTAGTACCAAACATATATCAGCCCGGTGGGAATCAAAGTCCTTTGAAAAAATGAGGATATCGTCCAAGTAAACCATGACTTTGGTGTACAGTAGGTCTCTAAAAATTTCATTCATCATTTGCTGGAACACTGCAGGCATGTTGGAAAGGCTGAAAGGCATCATTAAGTATTCATAGTGACCAACTCTAGTATTGAAGGCGGTCTTCTAGATGTCATCGGGACAAATGCGTACCAGATTATACGCCCCGCACAAGTCCAACTTGGTAAAGATGGTCGCACCTTGGAGATGGTCAAAGAGCTCAGAGATCAGTGGTAAGGGATATTTATCCTTGTGAGTGATGGCATTCAGACCACGGTAATCAATGCACAGTCTGAGTGACCCATCTTTTTTCGTCACAAAAAAGAATCCTGCGCCAGCGGGTGATGTAGGATGGATAAACCCTCCAGATATTCTCAAATGTATTCAGTCATTGCCTTTCTCTCGGGTAGAGACAAGGGGTAGGTGCATCCATGAGGAGGCGTAGTTCCAGGAAGGAGATCAATAGGACAGTCAAACTGCCGAAGAGGCAGAAGAAGGTTGGCCATCAGTTTGGAAAATACATCCTCATAGGCAGCTTAGGGAGCTGGTATGCCTGAAGAGGTGGTGACCAAAGGAATAGGAGCTGACAGGGTCACCTTCTGGAGGCAAGACTGGACCCCATTCTACCAGCTGTAGAAAAGTCCAATTAAACTGAGGAGAGTACTTCTGGATCCAGGGGAGTCCGAGCACGATAGGGTAGAAAGACTTATCCAAAACTAAAAGTTCAAGCTCCTCAAGTTGTAAGGCTCCTGTGCATAACTGAACAGGTTCCGTGGTCAGGGAAATACGGCCGGGGAATGGCTCTCCGTATATCGAGGTGATGCACATGGTAGGAGCTAGCGAGTGGGTCTTGAATCCCAGGAGTTGCACAAGGTCCTTGAGGATAAAATTCGCTCCTTCTCCGGAGTCCACCAGAGCAAGGACTAGGAAGGATTGGGAATCCCAAATTAAAGTGACTGGCACTGAGAGTTGGGGGGCTGGAGAAGTTGTAACCAAGTTCAGGACCCCTATTGAATTGGGCTTTGGAGTTTACCGGACAGATGGGATAGTTCTGCAATACAGACACAGGCTGGTTTGTCTTCACCGGAGGCACTTTTTCGGGGTCAGTCGCCCTCTGCCCAACTGCATGGATTCCTCTGCCCTGACCACTCTTGTGTCACTGGATGTAAAGTTAGTAACAGATGGTGAGCAGGAGCAGACTTGCAGAGGTCTTTTGGACGTCCGACTCTCCCGGTGTTGCTCTTGAAGACGGTGGTCAATTCGGCCCGTCAAATCTATAAGGTCCTCCAAGGAGGAAGGGAGCTCCCGAGCAGCCAACTCATCTTTTAGCTACGAGGAGAGCCCATAAAGATAAATAGCTTGTAGGCAATCCTCTTGCCAGGTGAGTTTGGTAAAGTCCGGACCTCTATAGTGTAATCGAAAAAACGTCATTGTCCTTGATAAAGGTGGAGCAGATTTGTGCTTGCCACAGCATGCCGCCCAGGGTCATCGAAGGTTCGCTTGAAGACAGCCATGAATTGAACCAGTTCCCTCAACAGGGAATGAGCGTTCCCATAGGGGAGAAGCCCAGGCCAGGGCCTTCCCTTCTAGGCGAGACAGAATAAATGTGACTTTAGTTAAGTCACCCTGAAAGATGGAGGGTTGCAGAGCAAATTGCATTTAGCACTCGTTTATAAACCCTCTGCAAATCTTGGAGTCACCGTTGAAATGAGGGGGTGCTGGAAGCGCTAAAAAGGCCCATGGCAAGGACGAAGGTGGCTGTGGAGATGGTGGGGTTGGCTGCCCGTTCAAAGCATTGAACCGATTATGAAGACGTCCAATGGAGGCAGCCAGTGCTTCCAGAAACAGCTGATGTTCCTGTACCTTGGAAACCATGTCGATGACGACTTGGGAGGCACACGGCTCCACCGAATCCATGGCCTTTGCAATCTGTTGCGCTGGAGGTGAATCCTTGGGCTGAGGTGGGGTTGACACAACCCGTGGCAAGGGCCCACAGGTTCCCACCATCGGCAGGTGGAGTGGGCTGAAGTTAGAGGCCACTGGAGCTTCACCTATACCAGCCCCTTGGGTTGAGCATTTGGGTGCCGGGGCTGGCAGGACTTAGGCAGATAAAGAGAGCTGGTTCAGCCCAGAGACAGCAGCCAGCAGATGGCATAGGTCTATACAGATGGGTTGCGGAACTGGAACTCAAGCACCAAGGAACAGAGAGCGACTGAGGGTGCTTGGGCAAAGAAAAGCCGAGGTTTTGAGAGTCCACGTCCAGAGGATAGAGGCAGAGGCGTCTCTGTCAAACACAGCTGGAGGCTGGCGGCTAGTGGAAGCTGTGGTGAGCAACATAGAACTCTGGACGAGAGCCTATAGCAAGGTTATCCGTAGCAATGGTCAGGGCACGGAGAAGGCAGGCATGGTCAGGGGTAGCAATGGTCAGGGCACGGAGAAGGCAGGCATAGTCAGGCATAGCAGTGGTCAGGCGTGGAGAAGGCAGACGAGGTCGGACATAGCAGAAGTCAGGCTTGGAGAAGGCAGGCGAGGTCGGATGTAGGAGAGGTCAGGCTTGGAGAGAGTCACAAAGCAGAGTCAGGCAAAGCAAAGTCCAAATCCATGAAGTCAGACCAAAGCAGGAAACAAGAGAGATGAAGACACAGGACCCAGGAACATCGAAGAATCAGGAACACAAGGCAGAGATGAATCTCTAGAAGCAGCAAGCACTCGATCAACAGGGAACTTAGGAGACCAGTTGCAAAAGCAACGTTTAAGAGCGCTGCCTGAGCTTAAGTATGCTGAGAGTGATGATGTCAGCATCCAGGTCTGCGGCCAGGTGCCTGCCGCGGGCCCTTTAAAAGCTTCATGGTTGCGAGTGCGCGCCTAGGAGGGGGCGCAGTGCCATCGGTGGCATCTCTCCGCAGAGCGAGCAAAGAGGCCTGCTTGGAAGGAGAATCCTGGCTGGAGGTCCCAGGCAGCATGGTAGGACCAGGGACACTGGCAGAGGCCTGAGGTCAGAGCCAATGGCCGACTGCAGCCAACGACGGACAGTTAAATGCTGAGGTCTGTCTGGGAAGGTGAGAAGATCACGCTGTGGGCCTCATCATAACAATATCGACAGGTTAGACTTCAGAATAGGGCTTTGTCAATGATGGTTCCTAAGCTGTGGAATGAGTTACCATTGGATGTGTGATAGGAGACAGATCTGATGTGATTTTGAAAGAAATCGAAAACTTGGGGGTGGACCCTTGGACACTGTGGCAACTGTACCCCATGCTAACTTAATGGAGTGCCCCCTAGTCTTTCTACTATCCGAAAGAGTAAATAACCAATTCACATCTACCCGTTCTAGACCTCTCATAATTTTAAACATCTCTATCATATCCCCCCTCAGCCGTCTCTTCTCCAAGCTGAAAAGTCCTAACCTCTTTAGTCTTTCCTCATAGGGGAGCTGTTCCATTCCCTTTATCATTTTGGTAGCCCTTCTCTGTACCTTCTCCATCGCAATTATATCCTTTTTTGAGATGCGGCGACCAGAATTGTACACAGTATTCAAGGTGCGGTTTCACCATGGAGCGATACAGAAGCATTATGACATTTTCCGTTTTATTCACCATTCCCTTTCTAATAATTCCCAACATTCTGTTTGCTTTTTTGACTGCCGCAGCACACTGAACTGACGATTTCAATGTGTTATCCACTATGACGCCTAGATCTCTTTCTTGGGTTGTAGCACCTAATATGGAACCCAACATTGTGTAATTATAGCATGGGTTATTTTTACCTATATGCATCACCTTGCACTTATCCACATTAAATTTCATCTGCCATTTGGATGCCCAATTTTCCAGTCTCACAAGGTCTTCCTGCAATTTATCACAATCTGCTTGTGATTTAACTACTCTGAACAATTTTGTGTCATCTGCAAATTTGATGTAGGCAGCGGTTTCTTCCAAGCAGAAGCAATAAGTTCAGGAGCAAGTCAGGGAACATGGGCCCTCGAGGAGCGAGTACCGGCTCCTGAAAAGCGACCTGAAAGACATGAGAGAGGCCCCCGAGGAGCGGGTACCCCATTAGGATAAAGTCCAAAAGTTGGAGAGACAGAGTAGCTAGGTACAGAGAGCGAATCCCATCCGTAAGGAGATCCCTTGCTAACTCGATTAACTAGCAAAAAGTGTAGGCTTTTGTATCCAGGATGCATGACGTCATCACAGGGGGACGCCCCTGAGGTTTGCGCCAAAGAGAGAATTAGAGGCAGGGCCGCGTGGCGCACGCCCTATGGTACCTGGACAACATGGCGGGATGCAGCGCCCGAGCCAGACCGGGGATGCTGGAGAGGACGGCAGGCAGATGCCGCGGCAGCCAGACGTCCATCAACCGCGGGAGGAGTCGCAAAAAAGGTAAGGTGGGCAGAGTGGAGATGTCGGGCAGCGACAGTCGTAACAGTACCCCCCTTCAAAGGGCAGTCTCCTCTGCGAGTACCAGGTTTTGGTTTCAAAGGATGCGCGAGATGAAATTGATGGAGCATCTCTTTATCAAGGATGTTAACCTGAGGCTCCCAAGAGTTTTCATCGGGGCCGAAACCTTCCCAAGAAAGAATGTATTCTAATGTTTTGCCTCGTCTTCGGACATCAAGAATAGCTTCAACCTTATATTCTAGCTCATCTTCTGCATTGATGGGAGGTGGTTCCTGAGTCTTGGAAGAGAATTCACTGAGTATGAGAGGTTTCAAGGGTGAAACGTGAAAAGCGTTACGGATGTTTAGTCCGGGTGGTAGCTTCAGACTGTAAGTGATATTGCCAAGACGTTGGAGGACTGAAAATGATCCAACGCAGCGAGGAGCAAATCGAGTGGAGGATAACTTCAGTCTGAGATGTTTGGTGGATAACCAGACTTTGTCACCAGGTTTGAAGACAGGCGCTTGAGAATAGTGAGCGTCATAAAACTTCTTAGCACAGTCACTCGCTTTAATTAGCATGTCTTTCGTCTGAGTCCACAGATTATGGATTTCATCAGAGGTAGATTGAGCTGCTGGGGATGTCACTGAGAGCTTCAGTAGAAGTGGCGGGGTTGGTGAACGTCCATATACCATTTCAAAAGGTGTTGATCCAGTTGATGTTGCTGGATGAGAATTGATGGCGAATTCAGCCCAAGGTAACAGTTCAGCCCAGTTGTTCTGACGGCAACTCACGTAGGTTCGAATGAACTGTTTATAGGTTCTATTCATCCGTTCTGTTTGGCCATTTGATTGCGGATGATAGGCTGAAGTGTAGTCTAGAGAGATGTTGAATAGCTTGCACAAGGCCCTCCAGAATCTTGCCGTGAATTGAGGAGTATGCACTCTTACATTTCATGAGAGGTGGAATCACTTCGGAGGGGGGGGGGGGGGAGGAGGCTAGCCCATCTCCTCAGGCCTTTCAGCCCACCACATTTTGCAAAATTTCAGAGGGTTTGGAAGGGGCGGATGGGCAGCACAGAGTTACCAACCCCAAACTGTCCACCACTTTAGGAAGGAAGGAGGAATGGCGGGTCTGACCATTGATCTAAACTTTTTTTTTTATTGTTTTAATTTAAATCTGTCTGTATTTAATTAGCTATATTATTTGAATATAGCCACATAAGCTTAAAATTAGATGGACACGTGTATCTGGATAACTTTAAACCTAATTGGCTACATTTAAACATAGCTGGTTAAGTTTAAAGTTATCTGGCTAAAGGTAGCCGGATAACTTTATTAGTTGATATTTAACAGGATGTTTATCCCGCTGAACATCCTGGATTAATTTATCCAGCTAACTTCAACTGGATAAGTTATCCATTTTTTGGATTTTTGTCTTCTTCATTTTTTTTTAAATTATATTCATTCCGTTTTATACAAATAAAATTAACAGTGAATATAGAAGGAAATATGATCACACATGTTCATCTCCCGATATAAAGACCAATATAAACACAAGGGAGTCAATATTCAAGGGCATTTAGCAAGATAACTCAAACTATCCACCTAAATGGCTAATTTAAGAATATTGAGTTACTTATCCAGCTACATTTTAGCCAGGAGAAAAAAAGAGGCATTCCTAGGGCTAGCCTATGTTATCTGGTTAATTTAGCCAATTTGCAATTCTATCCAAGGTTGTGTGTTACTAGAAAAAGGTTTTTGAGAAATAGAGAGAGAGTGAGAGAAAGCCTCTATAGAGAACAATATGTCACTCTACTATTTATATCACTATAGGAGGGGGGCACTTTTAACTCGGAGTGTGGTAGGTTTGGGGGGTGCAGTTTTACATACACCGTAGAGAATGCATTGTAGAAATCAATTCCTCTTGTACCTTTCATCAATTCAACCAGCAGAAAATCTTCAGGGATGTCAACTTTGCTCTTCGTACCTCATACGGTGTATGTAAAACTGCCCCCCCCCCCAAACCTGCATCCCCCCTTACAGTGATATAAATAGGAGAATGACATATTGTTCTCTATAGAGGTGCTCTCTCTCTCGATAAATTTTTGGGCCTTGTGGAAATGACCTATATGATGCGGAAGCAGTGAAATTATCCTAACCATGCCCCCTTTTTTTTTTATCGCAGGTGTTATTTTCACAATATTTATAGCATTTTGATAAATCTAGGCCTAAGTTAGCCAGATATCTTTAGGTCTGCCTCATAGCAGATCTAAAGTTATCAGGCCTTGTATACTAGATGACTTGCCTCTTAATAGATATCTTCAAATGATGTCTGGTTAAGTGGCATTGTTTGGAAAATAAGGATGTAGTGCAGGCCTGCGGCCCAATTTTCCTCCCCTGCAAATTAAAAAAATTACCCAGCCTGTCTAAGCAACCCCCACCCCTCTAAACCCTTCTGAAATGTTAAAAACATTGCGGGGTCTGCAGGTTGGTTCTCCCTTACCCATCTTTTCTTAATTTTAATATGGCTCCCTCCTGGCCCCCCAACCCTTCACCTCTTTGGCCCTCTCCCACCCCTGGATCATCTCCTGGATCTTACAAATCCTAGCTGGGAGCAAGATATCTTCTTGGGGGATAGAGGAAATAAGGCAGGAGGTGGAGGCCACCGCATTGCATGTGATTTGCATGCATGAAATTTTACAAATCCATGCAAAGCTGCTAATGCATACTTAATTCTCACTTCAAATCACATCAGATCTTCACTGATGTGTACTGTGCTGTTCATAAAGAGAAAATTATCAAAACTCCAGACTCACTTAGAAAAAATTCAGTCCTGTTATTTTATCATGTTTTAAGAAGTTGTAGATATTTTACCACGGGAGCATTGGGACATTATTACAGGTCCCAATGCTCCTGTGGTAAAATTTAAAGGCCCTGAGGATCAAAACTACACCCCTCCAAAACTTTCAAATTCATGTACAGGGGTCTCCCGAGACAAGTGGTGCAAGCCCAAAAAGTTAAAAAAAAAAAAAGAAAGCTTATAATCACGCATCAATGCCGCTCTCCCCTTCTCAAACCCCTCGTTCCAACTAAATCCCTCCCCTTCCAAATACCCCGGCCCCAATCCCCCCTCCCAAAATAGACAAAATCCTTGGTGCCTTTTGGGATTCTTCCCCTTATATCAAAAAAGGACCTGGTGGTCTAGGGAGGCCCCTGGACCCCACCTCCTCAAAGAGTCATTGGTGGCTCAGCTGGAGTCCAAAGAACCTCCTAGCTCCGGTCTGGTCAATGCTACCTTTCAAAATGGGGCTGACACATTGAAAAACAAGCCCTGCGCCAACCGGATAAGGAGTCTGCCTGATGACAGGACTGAACCCAGGTCTGGAATCCTCAATGGTCTCTGGTCAGGGCTAAAGTCCAGATATTCCACAAGTAGAAAATCTGTGGAATTGCTGTTTCCATCTCTAACAGAGAGATTCCTGTACTTCTATTTCAGCATATCATTACCCTAGATTTGAGTCTGGAGTTTTGATAAGTTTCTCTTCAAAATTACTCAGTTTACAAGTCTCTATATAATCTGAGATGAAGCTAGACAATTAGGTTCTTCATAGCTCCATATTTGCTGAGCCAGATTCAGTGAAAGCTCTCTGAGTGAACATTTGCCAGGGATCTGGTTAAGTTGGAGAATTCCCCAGCATTGACTTGTGGGGGTTAGCAGCTGTTACTCTATCCCAGTATTGAGTTCTGCATCTCTTAGCCCAGATGCTGGAGGCATATCCCCACAATCCCAGGATCTCTTTGGTAATGTATTTCCTATTCCTCTAGTATCTAGAAGGGATTTCAGGAGAGAAGCCCATGGTGTGGAAAAAGAAGGTCTTGCCATTTGGGTTGAGAGAAATGTTCTAGAACCTTTCCCCCTATTTCACAGGAAATCTGTTTAATACCTTCTGTATTTCCCTGTGTTGGTTGGATAACTGATATGATTCAATTTCACTTACATGAAACTGGGGTCTTTCCCATTATGTAGAAGGTAAGTTTGTCTCCATAAAGCCTTAGTTATATGCTTTATATGGAATGGACTTAGCTGAAGCTCATCACTGAGACTTCCATTGTGTTGTGGGATCTCAGCTTGGTGCTTGCTCAGTGAATAGAAGCTCTTTTGAGCCTCTGCACTCTTGTAAGCATAAAATCTGACCTGGAAGGTCACAAATATTTGTTTGTAGTCACTCAGTAGGCGAGGGTCTATCTGCTATGGATCCTAGTGCCTTTCCCACTTTCTTTGAAAGTTTTTTTCCTATAAGTTTTCTTTATGCATGTTAATAGTCATTGCCTAAAGCAAACTTGCTTACCTTGTAATAGGTATTATCCCAGGACAGCAGGATGTAGTCCTCACATATGGGTGACGTCACTGGACGGAGCCCTATTATGGAAAACCTTCTGTCAAAGTTTCTAGAAACTTTTGACTGGCACACTGAGGCCACTGAGCATGCCCAGCATGCTATAATTCCCTGATCCACATGGATCAGTCTCATTTGTAGCAATAAGCTTTAGCCAAAAATAAAATAATAAAATGAATCGGACCCAACTCCGCGGAGTGGCGGGTGGATTTCGTGAGGACTACATCCTGCTGTCCTGGGATAACACCTATTACAAGTTAAGCAATTTTGCTTTATCCCAGGACAAGCAGGATGCTAGTCCTCACATATGGGTGATTTGCAAGCTTTGGCTGAGTAATTGTGTAGTGGACCAACAGGGAACACAGTGTGCAACAGGCACAACAACTGGTGAACTGTTGGAAAAAACAAATGAGGCAGTCTGAGATCACAGCAGGTTGGATGTAGAAGGAGTTGGGATTATGCCGGAAACAAGTTCTTCAAGACAGATTGTCCGTAGGCTGAATCTTTTTGTCCTTCCTTGTCCAAATAGTAGTGAGCTGCAAAGGTGTGAAGAGAACTCTATGTTGCGGCTTTACATATGTCAGCTATTGGTACAGAACAATAGTGTGCTATTGAAGCTGACATTACTCTTACTGAGTGCGCCTTTACTTGCCCTTGGAGAGGAAGGCCTGCTTTTTCATAGCAGAACTGTATACAATCTGCAAGCCAGCTGAAGAGAGTTTGCTTGCCCACTGCTTTACCTGGTTTGTTTGGATCAAAAGAAACAAAGAGTTGGGTGGACTTCCTATGGACTGCGGTGTGATCTAGGTAATATGCAAGTGCATGTTTACAGTCCAAGCTGTACAAAGCACTTTCACCTTGGTGAGAGTGAGGTCTTGGGAAGAATGTGGGCAAGACTATGGACTGATTCAAGTGGAATTCCGTAACTACCTTGGGAAGGAATTTTGGGTGTGTACAGAGTACCACTCGGTCATGTAGGAATTTTGTATAGGCTGAGTATGTGACAAGTGCTTGTAACTTACTTACCCTTCTAGTGGATGTGATGGCTATGAGGAAGAGACTTCCATGTTAGAAATTTAATATCGCAGGAGACCATGGGTTCAAAAGGAGAACGCATGAGCCTTGTTAGTACCACATTAAGGTCCCATTCTGTAACTGGTGGCCGTATAGGGGGTTTTAGATGAATTAAACATCTCATAAATCTACTGAAATCGGTGAATCCCCTATTGTATTATGGTACGCTGAGATTGCACTGAGATGTACTCTTACTGACGAGGTCTGGAGACCTGAGTCTGAAAGATGCCATAGATAGTCTAATAAGGATGAAGTGGGGCAGGAAAATGAGTCATTACCTTTTTGTGTACACCACATGGTGAATCTTTTCCACTTAGAATGATAGTTTTTTCGTGTGGAAGGTTTACGTGAAGCTACAAGCACTTGAGAGACATTAGTTGAAAGATTGAGTGGTTGCAAGATCAAGCTTTCAACATCCAGGCTGTTAGAGAGAGGGATTGAAGGTTGGGATGGGCAACCGGCCCTGATCCTGAGTTATGAGAGTGGGTGCTGTGCCCAGGCGAATTGGTTCCCTGTTCGAGAGATCAAGGAGTATGGGAAACCATACTTGACGAGGCCAATACGGGGCTATGAGTATCATGGACCCTTTGTCCTGTTGTAGCTTCACTAGAGTTTTGGTTATTAGCGGTATTGGAGGATACGCGTATAGAAGGCCTAAAAGCCAGGGGTGACAAAGGCGTCCCTGGCAAACTTGTTGGTCTGATGGTACAGGGAGCAGTATTTGTCCACTTTGTGATTCAGTTCGGATGCAAAGAGGTCCATTGTTGGTTGACCCCAACGTTGAAGTATCCTGGTCGCTACCAAGGGATCCAGGGACCATTCGGGAGGTTGGAACTGATGACTGAGGCGGTCTGCAACCACGTTGTGAATGCCTGCCAGATAAGTGGCCCGGAGATACATTGAACGTGTTAGGGCCCAGTCCCAAATTTGTGCTGCTTCTTGACAAAGGAGATACAAGCCTGTACCTCCTTGTTTGTTCAGGTACCACATGGCTACCGTGTTGTCTGTCTGATTCAGAACAGTCTTGTGGGAAAGGCAGTCCTTGAACGCATGTAGCGCATAATGTATAGCTCAAAGCTCTAGGAAATTGATTTGAAATGTTGCTTCGAGTTTCGTCCAAGTACCTTGAGTTTGGAGATTGTCTATGTGAGCTCCCCACCCTACGGTGGATGCATCTGTAGTTAAAGTGACTTGTGGAATTGGTTGCTGGAAAGGTAGGCCTGTGAGCAAGTTGTCTATGTTCGTCCACCAGAGGAGCGAGGAATGTAGTTGTTGAGTTATTTGTATTGGAGATGATAGTGGTTGAATGGATTGTATCCACTGCGCTCTCAATGTCCATTGGGTGATCCGCATGGCTAATCTGGCCATAGGAGTGACATGAATTGTGGAGGCCCTCGAGGCAGAGTTAGGAACTGATGGGCTGTTGCATGTGTCTGTGTGCGTAGAGATTTCTCTGATGAAGAGAGTGTCTCTGCACGGTCTTTTGGAAGGAAAGCTTTTGACGTTATGGTGTTTAAATCTGCTCCGATGAATTGCAACAGGCGAGATGGTATGAAATGGGATTTCTGGTAGTTGATTAGGAATCCCAACGAATGGAGTAAATTGACTGTAAGCTTGAGAGAGTTGAGAGCTCCCTGTCTTGTCTGGATTCTGATGAGCCAGTCGTCCAGGTAGGGAAAAATGTGTAACTGGGCCGCTGCCACCGCTAGGCACTTTGTGAACACTCAAGGTGCTGAGGCGAGCCCGAATGGTAGAACTCGGTACTGAAAATGTGATGTCCCACCAGGAATCGCAGATACTTGCAATGAGGAAGTAATATTGGAATGTGAGCGAAAGTGTCTTGAAGATCCAGAGAACAGAGCCAATCTCCTTTTTGAAGTAGAGGTAGCATGGTGCCTAATGACACCATTCTGAATTTTTCCTTCTTAGGAATTTGTTGAGTTTCCGGAGGTCTAATATGGGACGAAGGCCTCCTGTTTTCTTTGAATGAGGAAATATCGGGAGTAGAGTCCTCTGCCCTGCTGAGGAACTGGTTCCACGGTACTGGCTCTCAGAAGGGTGGATAATTCTTTTTGTAGAAGCGTGGAATGATTTTTCACTGTCCAAGACGAGGTGGGTGGAGTATCATTTGGAACAATAAGAAAATCTAGACGGTAACTGTGAGGTATCATTGAGAGTACCCATTGGTCGGTGGTGATGTGCGACCAATTTTAATGGAAAAAGGATATCCAACCACCTACAGGTACAATAGGTGTCGGATTGGCGGACAGGCTTTTGTTCTCTGGCAAGATTTCAAAACCCCGAGGCCGGGCCTTTTTGTGGTGGAGGCTGAGCTCTAGGAGCTCTTGGTTGTCGGACTTGGGCCCTTTGTGCAGGTCTTGATGACCTACCATGGGTTGCTGGGGGATAGTATCTCCGTGGTCTGTAATATGGCCTTTTCGATTCTTTTCTGGGAGGTCTACGTGTAGAAGACGGACTCTGGTGGAACAGAGGAAAGCTGACATAGAGTTTCTGAGTGCTCTTTCAGTTGTGAGACCGCCTCACGATCCTTGTCTCCAAAGAGATTATCTCCGGTTCAAGGAAGGTCTGCAAGCTTTTCTTGTATCTCTGATCTTAGGTCTGAGGCTTTAACCAGGCCCACCTGCGAGCACTAATGCCTGTAGCAGTCATCCTAGATGAAGTTTCAAAGCTGTCATAGGCTACTCTAACTTCATGTTTTCCAGCTTCCAGTCCTTTATAAATTATGTTATTAAAAGAATTCTGGAACTAAGAGATTCAGATAATTCTTGTATTCAGATAATTCTTGTATTCAGATAATTCTTGTATTGTTTCCACAGATTACGTTGGTACTGCGTCATATAAAGCTGGTATGACGCAATTCTGGAAACCAGCATTGAGCCTTGGAACATCTTTCAGCCAATGGTATCCAAAAATCTATGTTCCTTCCCAGGAGGATTAGATGAATGTGGCTTAATTGTCTTAGATTTCTTTTGGGCCGACTCTACTACAACAGATTGATGAGGTAGCTGTGGCTTCTGAAAGCCTGGAATGTGCCGTACCAAATAGGTGGCATCAGTCCGTTTATTGACAGGTGGTTTGGTACAAGGGTGTTCCCATAACCTGTGTTGTAATTCTACTAGTACCTCATGCACTGGTACTGCAAGGAATTCTTTTGGTGGATCCACAAATTGCAAAACTTCCAGTGTTTTTTGCCTGGTATCTTCTTCCGATACTAACTGGAAAGGGATGGTATCAGCCATCTCTTTAACGAAAGTAGAAAAAGAGAGGTCCTCTGGAGGGGATTTTCTCCTTCTCTCCAGAGGCGAGGGATCTGATAGGACATCCTCCGATGAAGTATCGGTATCTGCATCATCCCAGGTGTCCGAGGAAGGTGGACGCGGAGGGGTTGATGGAGGATGGAAAGATGGCATTGAGGGTTTCATCGGTGGTCTCGATGGAAATAATGGAGAGAGAGAGGGTTTGGGATGAGAGATTCCCGATGGACCTGGTGTAGGTTCAGCCATCAGTAAATTTTTCGATATCTCTTCCCCTGTAGGTCGTGGCATCGGAGCATCTAATGGCTGCACCGGAATGGTACCGATAAGAGTGTCCAATTTGGCAAGTATTGGCGCCAACAACGACAGATCCGGCATCGGCGTCGGTACAGGCATCGGTGCAGGCGAGGGTGTTGGCACTGGTGATGGACTTGGAGCCGGCGGTGGATTCGGTGACGGAAATGGAATCGACACCAGTAATGGAATCGGGGCTGGCGATGGAATCGGCATTGAAGGTGGAATCGGCGCCGGTGATGGCATCGAAGGCATCTCTCGGATAGCATCTCTAACTGCCTGGTGGATATATCCATCCAGTAACGTCCTTATAGCTGATGACGTCAGAGCAGCTATAGGGGGAGGCAGTGAGGGCGAAACTGGCCTTTCCACAGGTCCCTGCGGAGGCACGGCTCCCAGCACCGATATCGGTGGGGATCACCTGGGAGTCATAGGTCTCGAGGGCATTAATGACTCATCCTTCCGAGGTTTCTTAGGAGTTGGATCGATAGGCATCGAAGGAACTCAGGGCATCGTGTCTGAATCAGGATACAGAGGAATTCAATGGCAATGCCGGTGCTTTTGTCGATGCTCAATGCTCTTTGTTTCGATTATCGATGTAGACTTTATAGATGACTGAGAAGGGATCGGTGATGGTCGGTCACCCTCTTTGTCTGGACGACGTCGAGTTTTCAAAACTACTTTTTTAACTGCTCCAGCCGGAGACGATTGTGTTGAAGTCGAAGGCAGCAGTTGAAGATGGAAAAGATGCTCCATCTTTTCCAAATGTGTTTGCCTGCCCTTCGGTGTCATTTCAGTGCATTTCGGGCATGTCGATACATCATGTCTCTCGTCTAGACAAAGCACACATTCGATATGTGGATCCGTTATGAACATAATGCGAGTACAATTCGGGCATTTTTAAATCCTGGTAGCCATGTCAAAGGCCAGACAGCTGTCGACAACCTTCTGACTGGATTTTTAGTTAATGGTATCGACCGGAAAAATTAATTCACTCACCAGTGGTGAAAAAGAGGGAGACCCCTATGGTGGAATAACTTTTTCCGAAAATTTTTAAAAACATTTTCCAAGCGTGAATTTACCACACAGGGCTCCTTACGTGCGAGGCTAACAGTAGCGCGGAAAAAAGAAGACTGAAGGGAGACTCCTGTGGATCAGGGAATTATAGCATGCTGGGCATGCTCAGTGGCCTCAGTGTGCCAGTCAAAAGTTTCTAGAAACTTTGACAGAAAGTTTTCCGTAATAGGGCTCCATCCAGTGATGTCACCCATATGTGAGGGCTAGCATCCTGCTTGTCCTGGGATAATATTATGCATAAGTCTGTAAAGATAATCTCTCATTACTCTTCAGATACAAGTAATCTAAAACCTTCCATCTGGAATGGTCTAAAGCCCCAGACAGTCTACTTAAGTTTCCTTGACATAAATAAACCTGAAATAACCATAGCCAAGAGCTCTGTTCTCTTTGGTTAGTGATTTGTGTTTCTTCTCTCACCCAGGAAGATGCGAGTCTGGTACAGCATGTCATAGCTCACTATGTTGGAGCTCTGACTGCATCAGAAACAAGGCTGCAAAGTGGGATTTTCTCCAAATGTTCACACCACATCTCTGTTTTGGCAGGCATTCCCGACATTAAATTGAATTTTGAACACTCTGTCTTACAAGTTTCTTTGAAGGCCTGTTACTTGGTCCAGACTGCCACAAAAAAAAAAAAAGGAAAACCAATAAAGTGAGATTGGTCTGATACCAGCCAAAACATTAGTGCTTTTGGCACTGTTTAGTTTTTCCTTTTTGTTTGAGGCAACCTGTAGCTTGGGATTCCTTACATGTGAGGACTGCTATCCTACTTGTCCTTGGAGAAAGTGAAATTATTTACCTATAATCTTGGTTCTCCAATGGACAGCAGGATGCCAGTCCTCACAAAATCCCTCCCACCTCCCATTGGAGTTGGTTTTTCCAGGTTTTAGCTTTATATTAGATTGAAGGGCCCTGCCTGGGAGCAGGGAGATGACTAGGACTGCACATGCCCAGTAGAGCATGTTAAAATCTTCTAGAAGCTTTGAAATCAAAATTCCATGTTGGGCTCCATCTAATGATTTTACCCACTTGAGAGATCTGGCAAATGCTGACATTGGAGGACAAGGTAAGTAAATTCACTCTACTTTAACCCCTTTCCTCAGACTTCTAACCTCCAGTCACTCACCTCTGCCTTCTTTTCAGCACGGATCAGCCCTGACTTTGTGAAACAGCGGAAGGCTAATGCCGACCCAGGTGTTAAAACATCCTCACAAGTCCAAAGGAAGGAGTAGGCAGCATTTGTGGGGTTGATAATCTTAAAAGACCTGAAAATGGAGATCAGGAGAGATAAAAGTAATGGGCCATTACCTAAAATAGTGATTCTTTATTGGCTTTTTTGCATTTTTATTGCAAGTTATTTATAGTGACTGCTTGCTATCAAACCTTTATTTTAATTATTTTCACTTCATGTTTATTAAATTTCAATAAACATTCACAATCAAAAATGTATAAGTTCATGTTCAGAGATTTACATATCCTTTATTATCTATCAACTGACCTTCTAAAGCTTATCTTCATGTACTTCCACATTTTCATGTTATCTGGTTAAGAACATAAGAACATAAGAAATTGCCATGCTGGGTCAGACCAAGGGTCCATCAAGCCCAGCATCCTGTTTCCAACAGAGGCCAAAACCAGGCCACAAGAACCTGGCAATTACCCAAACACTAAGAAGAACCCATGCTACTGATGCAATTAATAGCAGTGGCTATCCCTAAGTATAATTGATTAATGGCCATTAATGGACTTCACCTCCATTCAGATCCCATATTTAATCTATTGTTGGAATCATGAGAGTATGTGTAATAATTTCATCTTGATTCTATTTTTTTTAAACTAATATTCATATAAGGTCGATATTAAAAAAAATCTACTGAATGGTTAAATTAACAGGTAAATTTACTTGGTTATTACCAGTTAAATATTCAACCGCACTTACCTGGCTAAATCTAGTTGGTCAAAAACTGACTGTCTAGAATTAGCTACCTTGGACCTAGCTTCATAATTTTGCTATAAATTCCACATGAATAGCCCCCACAATAAAAAAAAAAAAGGGACATGGTTAGGGAAATTTTTGAGATACTGCAATGCATGTTATTGTACTACTACGCTTGTTAAATTTATTAGTCAACTATTTAAACCACTGTAGGAGGGTAAACTAGTAACTCGCGGTGAGGTTTTGGTGGTGGTCTGGGATTTAGGGGGCAGTTTTACATGCACAGTCATATTTATGAGCAGCACAATACACATCAGTGAAGATTTGATGTGATTTGGAGTGAGGAAAGGTACACAAAGATAAGATTTGTATAATGTACTCTCACCCTAGCTTGATGCACTCTTTATCTAGCTGCTATCAAGCTAGGGCGAGAGTACATTTATTTATTTAACAGGTTTTATTGACCGTCGTTTAGTTAACACTTTCACAACAGTTTACAAACTTTAAGAAAGTAAATACATCATTTTAGATAATAACATTAAAATACATAAAATACAAATACAGTCTTAACAGGTTATTAACAATAAGAGTAAAACAGGTAAAAGATAAAAAAGGTAAGCAGTAAAAGCACTAAAACTGTTTTCATGCATCTATACTGTAAGCCCTATTAAATAACCATGTTTTCAGGTTTCGCTTAAATATCTTAAAATCTGACTGTAGTCTTAATTCAGTTGGCATTTCATTCCAAAGGTTAGGGCCTGCTAATGATATAGCTCTTTCATGAACTGATGTTAATTTGGCTGTGTTGATTGATGGAATGGACAATAATCCCTTTTTGCCGATCTTAAGTTTCTCTGCGGTGTGTGAAGACGTATTGCTGCTTTCAGCCAATCATTATTTTCTCTAAAGATTACTTTATGTAAATTACATAAGGTCTTAAATTGTATGCCTGATTCTATTGGAAGCCAATGTAGTGCCATTAATACCGGTGTTATATGTTCATCTCTTCTTTTTCCCATTAATACTCTTGCTGCACTATTCCATTATTCCACAATCTTATCTTTAGGTACCTTCTCTCACTCCAAATCACATCAAATCTTCACTGATGTGTACTGTGCTGTTCGTACATCTGACTGTGCATGTAAAACTGCCCCCCAAACCCTAGACCACCAGCAAAACCTCACCTCGAATAAACTAGTTGACCCTCCTACAGTAGTATAAATAATTGATTAGTATACATGCCTCCCCAGAGGCACTCCCTCTTCCTCTCTTTCTCCTCCAGCACACTCCACTCCCTCTCCCCCTCCTGCCCAAAACAGAATTTGCAATAATAATCACAAATCCTGTTTCAGGCATATCACACAGCATGACACCAGGAAAAAAGGTGTAGTTATTTCCAGTTGTAACATGTGTTATGCTATCACGCCCAATGTTAAACACCCTTCATTTTCATAAACTCCTCCCTTTTGACCAAATTTTAAAAATTTGCATACGCATCTCGCAATGCGTTATTTATCGTATGCATTATGGCATTATCCTGGGCATTAGGGCCCTAATGCCTGCAATAAGGCCCTAACATGATTTGATAAATAACCCTGTAAAATGGTTAACTTTGAAATCAGTGTTCCCTTTACGTACCTGGATCAGTCCAGACCCTGGGTTATGTCACCAATCCAGCAGAGGGAGGCAGAGAAAACATTCTAATGACTCTGGCGTATACCCTGGAGCACCACCTGCAGTCAATCAGTATTTCTCTGTCTCCCAGCAGAGGTGGACGTCCCTAACCCCTGCAGTCTGTGGTAGTTTGTTATTTTTTATTCAGCTAGTTTAGGAGTTAATTTTGTGCAGGCTTTCTTTTTCTTTTGAAGAGAGCCTGTTCTTTTCATTTAAGTTATTTTTTAAAAAAAAAAGAGGTTTTATTTTTTCTTCACAGCCATTTCACTGCCTCCAGGGAGGTTACCAAGTCCTGGGAGGACTATCCTTCCTGGTTTTTGAGGCTGCCGGAGTTGGGGAGGTTTTGTACCCAGCAACCACTCCTGGCAGGGGTGATACTGGGGGGCCCGGCTCACTCACCCTTCTTGGAGCAGCTCGTGGGGGCCGTGGCGTTTCAGTCGGTCAGGTAAAAAAAAAAAAAAAATAATTCTTGACAGCTGAATTGTTGTTTACTTACCTTTTGGTGTTCGGTGGGCCCGTGCCTTTGTTTTTCACCAGGGTTTCTTTTAGTTTTTTAGTTTATTTCATACTTTTTATTTCGCGCCATTTTTTCTTTATAATGCCGTGAGGCACGGCCTGCCGCGCTTGTGGAAATGCGTGCGCGCGTCTCTCCAGGGAGAGTCTCTGTTCATCCTGTCTCCCCGGGGGGGAAGGCTCATCAAGTTTGCCGATAAAAAAAAAAGGGACTCGGCCACTTTGCGCGGCCCCAAAACCTCGGCCCAGCTGCTCTCCTGCCTCGGACTCTTTTAGCTGCAGTGCGGGAACTGAGGCACTCCTGTCTACTCTGAGGGTGGCGACACAACAAGCTATTCAGGGTGCTTCTGACCCGCCTCCGCTGTCACCGCAGCCGGCGGTCCCTGGGGGGGACAAGCCGCGCGAAACAGGGCCATATTTATCGGCTGAAAGCCTAGAGGAGATTTCAGATTCTTTTTCCTCTTCTTCTGCCTTTTCAGGGGATTTTCTTCGTTTTCTTCGCAAAGCTTACAAATCTAAGAAATTTCATTAGAGACATAAGAGTCTCTCATCTGAACAGAGGTAAAGGCCACGTTCCTCAAAAAGGGCTAGTCCCACAGATTTGGGAGTAGGGTCAGCTCCGAAGCGTCCCCTTCGTCAGGGTCCGGATCAGACAATTTTTTCTTTTTCAGATGATTCTGAGCATGGCTCTTTACCTATCCCAGACAAGTCCTTGCCGGAGGGGGATTTAAATGAAGACCCTGCTTTGAGTATTAGTTCAGACCCTCATGTTGCGGATGGGGATGACCCCAAAGTAGTTCGCCTGTTTAGAAGAGAGGAACTTAGTCCCTTAATTCCAGCTATTTTACTGGAATTGGGTCTCGAGGTTCCAGTAAAGGATTCTCGGATAGGTGACGTTGACCCAGTGTTGCTTGGCCTTAGAGGTCCCACGACATCATTTCCTTTTCATCTTTCTCTCACTGACCTTATGTATCGGGAGTGGGATACTCCTTAGTTGGGGCTTAAGGTAGCACGAGCCATGGAAAAATTGTATCCATTACCTGAGGAAGCTTTGGAAATTTTAAATTTCCTAAGGTGGATGCCGCTGTTTCAGCCGTCACTAAGAAAACAACTATTCCAGTAACTGGGGTTACGGCTCTTAAAGATCTCCAAGATCGTAAACTGGAGGTTCAGCTTAAGCGAATTTTTGAGGTTTCTGCTCTTGGTGTGCAGGCGGCCATGTTTTAGTAGCTTGCCTTTGCGAGCTGGACTAAGATGGGTCCAGACTTTACAAAACAATTCTTCCCTCTCTGAAGAAGAAGTTGCTCAGGCTGGTAGAATGGAAGCTACAGTTGCTTATAGTGCAGATGATTTATATGATCTCATTAGGACCTTGGCTCGCTCTATCGTTGCTTCTGTATCGGCTTGCAGACTTCTCTGGTTGAGGAATTGGTCTGAAGACGCATCCTCCAAAGCTCAATTAGGGGCTTTACCCTTTAAGGTAAAATTATTATTTGGTAAGGAATTGGAAGATTTAATTTTGTCCCTAGGGGAAAATAAGATTCACAAATTGCCAGAGGACCGTCCTAGGCCTAGAAGCTCTTTTTCATCTCGCTCTCGTTTTCAGCCTTACAGAAGATTTCATTCTTCTCGTCCGTCGGCTCCTCCAGCTAAACAGTCTTCAGTTAGACAACAGAATTGGTCTCAGGTCTTTCGTGGCCGCTGCTTTGGTAGACCTGGAACTTCCCAAGTCTCAGGAGGCACAAAGTCTGTCCAATGAGATAAGGCCGGTGCTTTCTCTGGTTCCCGTTATAGGGGGCAGGCTGTCTCTGTTTTACGGAGAATGGGCTAGATGTACATCGGATCAATGGGTTCTATCAGTGATAAATCAAGGTTACGCTTTAGATTTTGTTCGGCGACTTCACCACCTGTTCCTAATTTCACCGTGTTCTTCCCTACATAAGCATCTCATAATCCAAGACTCGCTACAGCGTTTAAGTGACCTAGGAGCTATAGTTCCAGTTCCAACATCAGAACATCGGAAAGGTCGTTATTCAATTTTCTTCGTTGTTCCCAAAAAGGAAGGAACCTTTCGTCCCATTCTCGATCTCAAGAGGGTCAACCGTTGTCTAAGGATTCCAAAGTTCCGGATGGAGACTCTTCGGTCTGTCATAGCTTCGGTTCACAGAGGAGAATTTCTAGCATCTCTCGACCTCACCGAAGCTTATCTTCATATCGGCATTCGATCCGATCATCAGAAGTTTCTCAGGTTTTGCATTCTAGGGCAACATTATCAATTCAGGGCTCTCCCGTTCGGATTAGCCACAGCTCCCAGAACATTTACCAAAATAATGGTTGTGGTGGCTGCTTAACTCAGGAAGGAGGGCCTGTTGGTACATCTGTACGTGGACGACTGGGTGATTCGAGCGAAGTCGGAATCTCTTTGTTATTATACAATCAACAGGGTAATCAGCCTTTTGCAGTCTCTAGGCTGGGTGATCAACGAAGACAAGAGTCACCTATTACCTTCCCAATCTCTGGAGTTTTTGGGTGCATGGTTCGACACTTGTCAAGGGATAGTGTTCCTTCCGGAGCATCGCCTTCTCAAGATTCAATCACAAATTCGAGACTTACAGTCTATTCCTTATGTGTGGGATTACTTGATAGTTTTAGATTCAATGACCTCTACTCTAGAGTTGGTTCCCTGGGCCTTTGCACACATGAGACCACTTCAGTCTGCATTGCTTTCACGCTGGAATCCGGTTTCGGAACTATACCACCTTCCCCTTCCTCTTACAGAGATGGCTCGTTCCAGCCTAGATTGGTGGTTACAGACAGCGAATCTGCAACGAGGTGTACCACTAGAGATTCCGGAATGGACTGTGGTCACTACCGACGCCAGTCTTTCAGACTGGGAAGCGGTATGTCAGAATACATCTGTTCAGGGTCAGTGGTCTGAAGAGGAAGCGCAGTGGTCGATCAATCTTTTAGAGACCAGAGCGGTTCGTTTAGCCTTAATCGCTCTTCAACCTCTCCTTTGCGGGAAGTCAGTTCGGGTTCTTTCCGACAATGCGACCACAGTAGCTACATCAACCATCAGGGAGGAACCCGAAGCTTCCTGGTAGTTCAGGAAGCACAACAGCTGATCGCCTGAGCGGAGCAACATTTGCTCAGCATTGCAGCCTCACACATTGCCGGGGTGTACAACATTAAAGCCGACTTTCTCAGTTGGCATCATCTCGACCCAGGCGAGTGGGAATTGTGAAAGGAAGCCTATCAAATGATATGCAACAGATGGTCCACTCCGGCAATGGATCTCATGGCCACATTTCAGAATGCCAAAGCCCCTCCGTTCTTCAGCCGCAGGAGGGAAAGAGGAGCGGAAGGAGTAGATGCTCTGGTACTTCCTTGGCCAAGGGATGTTCTTCTCTACGTATTCCCTCCCTGGCCTCTAATCGGCAAGGTTCTGCGTCGGATAGAAGTTCAACAAGTCGACGTCTTGGTGGCTCCGGAGTGGCCACGCCATCTGTGGTTCGTGGACCTGGTCAGATTAGCACTGGACGGTCCCCTTCGATTTTGAGATCTTCCCTGCCTTCTGTCTCAGGGTCCGGTTTGTTTGGAAGAGGTCAAACGCTTCTCTCTAGCGGCATGGCTTTTGAGAGGCGTCGGTTAAAGAATAAAGGTTATTCAGATGCTGTAGTGACTATTTTATTGCGTTCTAGAAAACCTTCTACATCTTTGGCTTATGCAAGGGTGTGGAAGGTTTTTGAATCTTGGTGTAATGAGCATCAAGTAGATCCAGTTCACTCTTCGGTATCCAATATTTTATCTTTTTTACAAGACGGTTTAGCCAAGGGTTTGTCCTGTAGTTCCTTATGGGTACAAGTAGCAGCGCTTGGATGTTTTCATGGTAAGGTTCAGGGATTATCCTTGGCTGCGCATCCGGATGTAGCGCGTTTTCTCAAGAGTCACCTATTAGCTGCAGTGCAGTGCGGGAACTGAGGCACAGGAGTGCCTCAGTTCCCGCACTGCAGCTAAAAGAGTCCGAGGCAGGAGAGCAGCTGGGCCGAGGTTTTGGGGCCGCGCGAAGTGGCCGAGTCCCTTTTTTTTTTATCGGCAAACTTGATGAGCCTTCCCGCCCGGGGAGACAGGATGAACAGAGACTCTCCCTGGAGAGACGCGCGCACGCATTTCCACAAGCGCGGCAGGCCGTGCCTCACTGCATTATAAAGAAAAAATGGCGCGAAATAAAAAGTATGAAATAAACTAAAAAACTAAAAGAAACCCTGGTGAAAAACAAAGGCACGGGCCCACCGAACACCAAAAGGTAAGTAAACAACAATTCAGCTGTCAAGAATTATTTTTTTTTTTTTTTTACCTGACCGACTGAAATGCCGCGGCCCCCACGAGCTGCTCCAAGAAGGGTGAGTGAGCCGGGCCCCCCAGTATCACCCCTGCCAGGAGTGGTTGCTGGGTACAAAACCTCCCCAACTCCGGCAGCCTCAAAAACCAAAGGTGCGCAACATCTACGTCCTCCATTTCGGAATCCTTGTCCTGCTTGGAGTTTGAATTTGGTTCTTAGGGCTCTGTGTTCGGCTCCCTTTGAACCCCTCAATCATGCGACTTTGAAGGATCTCACATTGAAGGTGGTGTTTCTTGTGGCCATTTCTTCAGCTCGTACAATTTCAGAGTTGCATGCCTTGTCTTGCAGAGAGCCTTTTCTTAGAATTTCTGATACAGGAATTTCATTACGGACTGTACCATCTTTTTTACCTAAGGTAGTATCTTCTTTCCATTTAAATCAATCCATAGAGCTTCCGGCTTTTCCGTCTTTAGATCCTTTGGATCCTTCCTCTAGGAGTCTTAAAAAATTGGATGTACGACGAGCTCTGTTGTGTTATCTTGAAGTTACAAACAATTTTCGATTGTCTGATCATTTGTTTGTTTTGTGGAGTGGCCCTCGCAAAGGTCATAAGGTTTCAAAGGCTACAATTGCTCATTGGTTAAAAGACAATTCGTTCAGCTTATCTTCTAGCTCATGACCTTCCTGAAGGGTTGAGAGCTCATTCTACTAGGTCACAGGCTACCTCTTGGGCAGAATGTCAGTTAGTTTCTCCTCAGGAGATTTGTAAAGCAGCGACTTGGAAGTCGTTGCATACTTTTGCTCGTCATTACCGCTTGGATGTTCACGCTCCAAGTTCGGCAGCCTTTGGAGAGAGTGTTCTCCGAGCGGGACTCTCTGGGTCCCACCCTAATTGAATCAGCTCTGGTACACCCCAGAGTCTGGACTGATCCAGGTATGTACAGGGAAAGGAAAATTGGTTCTTACCTGCTAATTTTCGTTCCTGTAGTACCATGGATCAGTCCAGATGCCTATCCTTTATGTCTGTGTATTATATTTGTCTTTTCGGAGTCCGCTCGTTCACTGTTTGGGTGATTAAACCGCCTTTCATGCTGTCTATTTTTCTTAATATTTTCTTGTTTATTCCCAAGATTTTTTGGGGGGATTCTGCTTCCATTTATGATTTGTGAGTTGGAAATTCGTTCTCCTATTTAGATAGCTAGTTAATATGTTAGTAGTTAAATTTCTGCTTTGATACTGCTCAATACTGATTGACTGCAGGTGGTGCTCCAGGGTATACGTCAGAGTCATTAGAATGTTTTCTCTGCCTCCCTCTGCTGGATTGGTGACATAACCCAGGGTCTGGACTGATCCATGGTACTACAGGAACGAAAATTAGCAGGTAAGAACTAATTTTCCTTTAAGTGGTGAAGTCCTTCCTCTCACTTGTCCAAAGGCACAAGTACATGCAGGTAGGGGGGAGGGCTGACTGCCCCTAAGATATCTCCTTATTCCTGCAACAAGGCAAAGTCCATGGAAGGACTGACAGCTCCCCCAAATCCACCACTCCATCCTCCTTTCTGAAAACTATTACACCCTCCCCCCTCCCCCCTTCCACTCACACCTCTTAGAAGCTCCCGAAACTCACTGGCAGTGCCTCCAAGCAAGCTGGCAGGAGGATTTGCTCTTCCTTCTTGTTGGCTCAGTGTCCAGTTTTACTCTGACAATGCTACCAACGTTTATTATTGTGCGAGAGGGAGAGGGATCTAGACAGCTAGATATAGGCCTACTATGACACTGCTAAGGTTTGAATGGCCAGTTTTGTTGGTTAGCACTGAACACTTCTAACTGATTAAAATTCTAAACTTGACCCCAGCATGCTTCCAACCCCATTCTTTTGTATGTATAGATTTAGCCTATCCTGGAGGAGGAGGGGGTAAGGGATTTTAAACTGTCTACCTTCAGCCTTATTAAATAATTTTAACCATTGTCATCTTATATGAAACTCCCCAAGTCTCTTGACCTGAAGGTTTATCTTGATTAGATTGTAAACACTATTAGGGGGCGATAGTGAGCACTGTTCAAGATGGCAGCCTGATTCCTGAGCTCCTCAGCTCCTCGCTATTCTTTTATTCATAACCTGCGATTTTGTATATTGCTACCGACAGAGATCTTAATTATCAACTCAGAGAAATATGTCTACTTCAAAACCTGGCAAAACAGAGGTTGCCTTTCCCTTTCTTCTGGCACAAAGAGAACTAAGCATGATCCGCTGATGCCTGAGAAATCTATGTCGCCCAAGACCTCTGCAGTGTCTGATCCTATTATGTCAGAGCTTCAAGCCCTTAAAGACATGTTTTGGCAAAACACAGAGACCATATGTGCTATCAAATTCGACCTTAATGACCTCACTAATTCCATGGTGGCTTTTCAACCTCAAGTGGAAATGCTAGAACAGAGAACTGATGCCTGTGAGGCTGGTATCGCTGAGCTGTGTGTGGCTATGTCTAAAAAGGCAGATTTGCAGCGCACAGTGAAAGACCTTGCTAATAGAAACAGAAAAAAGAATCTTCATATCCTTGGCATGCCAGAAGGTCATAAGGAATCAGATATGCTATCTTTTCTTCAGCGCCTGATTCCAGTTTGTTTTGGTCTAGAATTTGATCCCCCCCCTGGAAACTGAAATGGCACATAAAATACCATTGTGGCCACTCAAACATACCCTCAGCCAGAGATCCTTAAGGTTCTGCACTACCAACAAGCCTTGCAGATTCTTACCACTGCTAAAGAGGGTATGCATTTACTCTTCATTCTTGATCTAGCCCCTACTACAGCTCAGCGCAAGAAACGTTTTTTGGCATTGTGTCCTAAATAGGAGGAAGTCGGGGCACAGTATGGCCTAATCTATCCTGCCTGGATGCGGGTGACCCATCGAAATAGCACGAAAACTTATGATAGTCCCGAGGATCTTCAAGCTTATCTGGCTGGCCTTACTCTTACCACAGAAATAAGTCACCTCATGATGAATGCGTGAATCATCTTGCCATGAATTGCTGAATGGTTTCTCTCGGTTTGTCTCTGTTCTGGAGGAGATGGATATATGTTTTCAACTATGATGCCTTTAATTTTTACTTTTTTCTCATTGCAGTGATTTGATTACTTGATTTGAGACTATTTTGCTTTATTTTTGCTGATCTGACTTTTAACTGACTGTCCATGTTTAGTTTTTATATAATGTGCATCTTGTACAATTTTTCTTTCTTTCTCAGGTATCTGTTTGATTCCAATTTTACTAAAGTGGAATGAAAAGCTGCCTCTTTTTTGGCACCTTTGACTCTACTTGACCTAGATCTTGGGATTGACGGTGCAGGTTTGTTTTTCCGTGCCTTTTGCTTTCTTGGGTTTGTGCATCCTTTTTTTTTTCCTTCTTCTTCTTCTGTTCCCTTCTAAAGTTCTATATTTTCAATCAACTCGTTTGGTAATTTTTCATTTTTTTGTGCAGTTGGTGAGTGATTACATTTTCAACAGTTTTGCATTTGGCATGATTGTGATTCTAAGCAGTGTATCTTACCTTTTTATTTTCTTGAGATTTCAGTTTCTCTGCTCCTTACAATGGCCACTGACTTAAAGGTTTTTTCATTGAATGTCAATGAGCTAAATCATTGTATTAAAAGTAAAAATTATTGTCTTACTTTAAATCATTACATCCGTTTATAGTATTTTTGCAAAAAACCCACCTGATATGTTCTGAATTGCTTAATCTGAAAAAGGATTGGATGAGTCAGGTAGCTTTTTCGACTGCGTTCTTTAAAAAAAGAGGGATGGCCATACTATAAATGATTGTAGGTACACATCCAACATCAGGAAGCAGATTCAGAAGGCAGATGGGTAGCAGTAGTTTCAAAGCTTTTCAATATCAAGATGTCTCTTTGTTTTTTCAGGATATTGCTTCTTTGTTATGTAAATACACTGCTCTTCCTGTTCTCCTGTGGGGTGATTTCAATCTCCCATTAGATTTGGGAATGGATATGCAATCCTCTTGTCCCTGTAGACCTTCCTCTTCTCATGCAGCTCTTTTAACACTGATTTCTCAATCTGGCTTGCTGGATCCTTGGAGATTATTCCATTTGATGGACAAAGATTTTACTTTTTTTCCTTTCCCCATCACTCCTATTCCCATAGATTTCTTTTTGGTTTACAAATCTCTTCTTTGTTGCGTTGCTCTGGCTGATATTCTCCCCATTCTTGTCTCCGTTCATGCTGCTATTTTACTGGGTCTTCAACTGGAAGTACAGACCCCTGCGCCTCCTAGCTGAAAATTTAGGAGTAGATTTTAAAAGGGTGTGAGCGGGCATACATGTGCACGTGCGGGTAGAGCGCGCACATGTATGCCCGATTTTATAACATGTGCGCGCAGGCACATGTTATAAAATCCGGGGTCAGCGCACACAAGGGTACGCACAATTGTGCACCTTGCACGCGCCGAGCCTGCTCCGAGCGCGCTGCCTTCCCCCGTTCCCTCCCAGGCTGCTCTGAAATCGGAGCGACCTCGGAGGGAACTTCCCTACCCCCCACCTCATCTTCCCTTCCCCTACCTCCCCCGCCCTTTCCCCCCTACCTTTTTTGAGTTCTTTTTTTTGTTGCAAAACTTACTTCAGCCCTGGGGCTGAAGTAAGTTGCGCGTGCCAGCCAACTACCGGCGTGCGATCCCTGGCACAGCGGCAAATGGCCTGGAGCCATCATGCAGCCTTATTCTCCAACAAAGCATTGCCTGAATTTCAGATAATAATTCACTAGATTATACTCTGTTGTAGTTAAATGTAGAAGACGAGTTAGCATGGCCTATTGTCTTACCGTTCATTCCAGGCCAGATATCTATGCAATGGTTTCACAATAATCCTATTTTTCTGGCCACTTATTTGGCCTTCAGATTTATAGAGCGCACCATCCTGCAACTGGCAGATCCTTGGCAAATATCAGTGAAGACAACTATTTGGCACAACCCCTCTTTTCAAATTGGCAATTCCCCGGTGTGCTAGCATCCTTGGATTCAAGTTGGTATATGGTTTCTTGCTCATCTGTTAGGTAAGAACCACTTTCTACCCTTTTCCCACTTAGAAGAGCAATTCTTGCTGCCTCGGCCCCAATTTTTTAGATGGCTACAGTTACGAGCATGAGTTAAGATGCTCGCAGGAGATATATCATTATACTTGAAACAACCACAAGTGATAAGTTTACTTCAGTCTTTAATTGTTGATTGCCACATAGCTTCTCATATTTATAAGCATTTTAAAAAGAGTAAATTCAATCGCTGTACTGGGGTAGAGAAGCTGTGGGCATACAACTTTGCCCTATCTGATGACTTCCCGTGGACTCAATACTGGAATTCCTCTCTTCGGGTATCTTTATCCTCTCAACTGACTCAATCCATGTTTCTTCTAGCTCATCGTATGATTTGGACCCCTTGGACCAAGTTTTGGGCTGGCCTATATTTGACTCATAATTGCTGGTAATGTGGTCATCTAAGGCCACATTGTCTTATGCACTATGGGGCAGATCTTCAAACCTGCGCGCGGACGTAGATTTGTTCGCACAACCTGGCGCGAACAAATCTATGCCCGATTTTATAACATGTGTGCGCTGCCGCGCGCATGTTATAAAATCCAGGGTCGGCACGAAATCGGAGCGGCCTCGGAGGGAACTTTCCTTCCGCCCCTCCCCACCTTCCCCTCCCTTCCCCTATCTAACACGCCCCTCAGCCCTATCTAACCCCCCCCTACCGTTATCGTTGAAGTTACGCCTGCCTCCGGGCGTAACTTACGCGCACCAGTCGGCTGCCGGCGTGCTATCCCCCGGCACGGCGGCTGTTCCGGAGGTCTCGGCTCCGCTCCCGGAACACCCCTTTTTCGAAGCCCCAGGACATATCCGCGTCCCGGGGCTTGCGTGCGCCGCCGAGCCAATGCAAAATAGGCTCGGCGCATGCAGGGGCAGATTTTCTCGGGTTACGTGCGTAGCCTTTGAAAATCTGCCCCTATTTTATTACCCACTGACTAATGTTTTCTGGCAGGAGGTGTGGAATAAGATTTCTTCTATGTTAACTATCTCTGTACCTATAACTTATAGCATTGTTATTTTGGCATCTTTAGCAGTGTACCTAGGTCTATCTCGGCCAGAGGCTAAATTGCTAGATTTCTTACTCTCAGTTGCTGATAAACTGGTTTTAGTGAATCTGAAGAATACTTCTCTTCTAAACATACACTATTGCTGGAACACTGTATGTCTGTTCTACACAAGTATGAAAAGGTAGTGGCTGTATGATACAATCGTGTAACTAGTTTTTTTCGAATGTGGAGTTCAAATGAAAAATTTGCTCAATTGTAATACACTTACTGCCTCTTCCTTGAGGTGCTGGTATGTACTGGTACTTTTCTTTGTAATGTTCTTATGCTCACTTTGTACTTTACTGTTGCTCAATAAAAATGATTTGAAATGATTGTAAACTCTATTGAGTAGGGACTGTCTCTTATGTATTGTTTGTAGCACTATAGAAATGTGTAGTAGTAGTAGTAGTAGTAGTAGATTTAACCAGCTAATTGTCAAAGTTAGCTAGTTAAATCTTTTGAAAATTGACTTCTTATGTTATAAGAAACAAAGTCTAAATCCAAAATCAGAAATACTATGAGGTCCATATTCAAAAGTGTTTGTCTAGGTAACTATTGAGTTACCTGGATAAACCCTGAGGTATAAATATCCCACCACTTTCAACTGGCAAAATTTAGCCAAAAAAACTGGGGATGATCTGGAGCAGAGTGAAATAATCTGGATAATATTGACAGTCAGAGTTATCAAGATATTATCTGGGTAAGTCTGGTCATTCCTGATCAGTTCTAAAGTTGTCCGGGTATGTGTACCTGGATAACTTTAAACTTAACCAGCTATATTCAACATATAGATGGTTAACTATAGATGGTTTGCCAGACCAGAAGGTTCAACCCCCACCTCCCAAAATACTTTAAAAAATAATCGGGGCATAGTGTCCTAGCCTCCCAACCCCTAAAATAAAATTAAAAGAAAAAGCCTCCCCCCAAACTATGAAAATGACAGGCCTGACTCTGGGCCCCCTCCTGTCCTCCCGCCCACCTAAAGGCCAAATTTTAAAAGGCCTGTGCACGTAAAAAATGGGGGTTATGCGCAGAAGTGCCAGGTCAAGTAAAAGGGGCGGGCCAGGGGCATGGTCTGGGAGGGGCAAGTTGAGACAGCACCATTAGACACTGTTCTGGGGAAGCGCGCGCTGGCAGCCGGCCGCCGTGCAGAGTTTACTTTTACTACCAAACAGCAGTAAGTATATAAATAAAACAATTTGGGGTACCTAGGGAGGGATTAGGGATCGGGGTGGAGAGGGGAAAAGGGAGGAAAGTTAGGTAGGGGGATAGAGAATTGGGAAAAAGGCTGATCGCGTCGCTGAGCATAATTGGAAAATCCCCCCTGTGCACGCAAGTCACGGGCCACCCACACATGCGCGCGTAGATGTTAAAATCAGACTCACATGTGCACGCAGACATCATATTTTATAACATGCGTGCAGCAACGCGCACGTGTTATAAAATCAATGCATCCATGTGCACACGCTGGGAACCGCGCACAAATGGACGCACGCGCAGATCTTAAAATCAACCCCTAAGCTTCTACTCACTTCCACCCTACCGGGAGCTCCCCAAAATTTTCAAGGACGCTACGAGCATGGTAGATTCTTACCTCTCCCAGCAGTGTCCAGTGCTTCTTTGACAACTACTTTGGTAAGTTAGACTATCGATGTTGTAGGACTCTGACAGCTATGTTGGTGCTCCCAGTGACCTAGAAGGTTTTGGTGTGTGCCATGTGGGGTAAGGGGACAGGAGGATGTCTGAAGCCAAGCCTGTGATCATATGGGGAGGATGGCTCTTGGCTACTATGACCTGTGATTGTTTTAATTTTAATTTTTTGGGGGGGAGTGAGGGGGTAATCCGACACTATTCCATGATATTTTTGAAAATATTTTTATGGGGGTGGAAGGATTTAGCCCTGCAAGCCTGGCAAGTTTTTTTTTTTTAATTCAACTAGCTATATATTGGATATAACTGGTTAAGTTTATAGTTATCCCAGTTAGCTTACCCAGATAGCTTTAACCAAGTATATTTATTTACTTATATTTTATTTAAAACTTCTTAATTCCTTCAAAACTCGGACATGTAACTCAGAGGCACAGCTAAAGTTACCCAGAAAACCTTAGGGGCGGATTTAAAATGCCCTGCGCGCGTAAATCCGGGCGGATTTACGCGTGCAGGGCCCTCGCGCGCTGGCGCGCCTATTTTGCATAGGCCGCTGGCGCGCGCAGAGCCCCATGACGCGCGTAAGTCCCGGGGCTTTGTAAAAGGGGCGGGTCGGGGGCGTGCCCAGAGCGACGCGGCATTTTGGGGGCGTGTCGCAGCATTTTGGGGGCGGCGACGTGGGCGTGGTTTCGGCCTGGGGGTGTTCCGGGGGCGTGGCCGCGGCCTCCGGACCAGCCCCCGGGACCAGAACACGAAGCGGGGCTGCCGGCCGGTGCACGCAAATTTACTCCTGCTTTCAGCAGGCGTAACTTTGCCGACAAAGGTAGGGGGGGGTTTAGATAGGGCCGGGGGGGGGGGGTTAGGTAGGGGAAGGGAAGGGAAGGTGCGGGGGAGGGCGAAGGAAAGTTCCCTCCGAGGCCGCTCTGATTTCGGAGCGGCCTCGGAGGGAACATGCGGCGCGCGCTGGGCTCGGCACGCGCAGGTTGCACAAATGTACACCCCCTTGTGCGCGCCGACTCCGGATTTTATAAGATACGCGCGGCTATGCGCGTATCTTATAAAATCCAGTGTACTTTTGTTCGCACCTGATGCGCGAACAAAAGTACACGATCGTGCAAATTTTTAAAATCTACCCCTTAGTGAGTATATTCAGCAGGAGACTTATCCTGCTGATTATTTGGCTAAAATTATCTGGCATCTTTACCTAGATAACTCTGCTGATCACAGGCCTACTGAATATGAACCTCCAAAGGTTTAGGAAGGAGGGACAATTACATACTGCAAGAGAGAAATACACTTAGGGCCAGATTTTCAAAGGGGTATGCGCGTAAGATACGCACGTACCCCCCGAAAACCTGGCCCAAACTCCCCCTGCGCGCGCCGAGCCTATGTTGAGTAGGCTCGGCGGCGCGCACAAGCCCCGGGACACACGTAAGTCCTGGGGCTTTCCTGGGGGGGCGTTCCGGGGGGCATGTCACAGCCAGCATCATCGGGGCATCCTGAGGGCATGGTTGCGGCCTCTGGACTAGCCCCCGGACCGGACCCTGATGCGCCGGCGGCCGGCCCAACGCACGCAAGTTACGCCTGCTTCGAGCAGGCGTAACTTGTACAACAAAGGTAGAGGGGGGTTTAGATAGGGCCTAGGGGGGGGGAGGTGGGTTAGGTAGGGGAAGGGAGGGGAAGGTGGGGGAGGCCGAAGGAAAGTTCCCTCCGAAGCTGTTCCGATTTCGGAGCAGCCTCGGAGGGAACGGAGGCAGGCTGTGCGACTCGGTGTGCGCAGGCTGCCGATTTTGGGCAGCCTTACGCACGCCGACCCCAGATTTTAAAGGATACGCATGGCTACGCACATATCTATTGAAATCCCGTGTATTCTTGTTTGCGCCTGGTGTGCGAACAAAAGTACACGTGTGCGCAAATTTATAAAATCTACCCCTTAGGTAGTAGAGTATTGAATAATTTATTTTTTGTTTAATTACTCATATTTGATGTTACGCCTAACCATTCTGAGAACCTCAAGATGAATAATAATACAAAAAATACATAAAACACTAAGGGGTGGATTTTCAGAGCCCTGCTCGCCGGTGAGCCTATTTTACATAGGCCTACCGGCGCACGCAGAGCCCCGGGACTCGCGTAAGTCCCGGGGTTCTCCGAGGGGGGCGTGTCGGGGGCATGTCGGGGGCGGGCCCGGTCGTCGTGGCGTTTAGGGGGCGTGTTGGCAGCGTTTGGGGGGCGGGTACGGGGCGTGGCTATGGCCCGGGGCGGTCCGGGGGCGTGGCCGCATCCTCCGTACCCGCCCCCAGGTCGCGTCCCGGCACGCAAGAGGCCCGCTGGCGCGCGGGGATTTACGCCTCCCTCCGGGAGGGTAGATTTTCAAATAGCGCGAATTGGCCTACTTTTGCTGGCGCATCAGGCGCAAGCAAAAGTAAGCTGGATTTTAGTAGATACGCGCGGAGCCGCGCGTATCTGCTAAAAACCTGGATCGGCGCGCGCAAGGCTATTGATTTTGTATAGCCGGCGCGCGCCGAGCCGCGCAGCCTACCCCCGTTCCCTCCGAGGCCGCTCCGAAATCGGAGCGGCCTCGGAGGGAACTTCCTTTTGCCCTCCCCTCACCTTCCCCTCCCTTCCCCTACCTAACCCACCCACCCGGCCCTGTCTAAGCCCCCCCCCCTTACCTTTGTCGGGGGATTTACGCCTCCCGGAGGGAGGCGTAAATCCCCACGCGCCAGTGGGCCTCTTGCGCGCCGGGACGCGACCTGGGGGCGGGTACGGAGGACGCGGCCACGCCCCCGGACCACCCCGGGCCGTAGCCACGCCCCCGTACCCGCCCCCAAAATGCTGCCGACACGACCCCTAAACGCCGCGACGACCGGGCCCGCCCCCCGACACGCCCCCGACACGCCCCCCTCGGAGAACCCCGGGACTTACGCAAGTCCCGGGGCTCTGCGCGCGCCGGTAGGCCTATGTGAAATAGGCTCACCGGCGCGCAGGGCCCTGCTCTCCTAAATCCGCCCGGATTTGGGCGGATTTAGGCGAGCAGGGCTCTGAAAATCCGCCCCTGAGTAGACAGGACATTACTGAAGTAATAGTTTGGCTAGGTCTGCTTAGCTTATGAGATCTAATAACCTGTCATCCATTTTCTTGGTTGGATCAAACAGTGACATTCCATTTATTTCTCCCAAGGGAGAGAATAAAAAATGGAATCTAAATAGAAATAAAGACTTGTTGATTGGGAAAATTCCTTTTTGAATAAAAAAAATAGAGTCAAAACATCTTCAGAGACTCATCCAGGGAGCACTCACTCAATCAAGGACTGAATGGGAGATCACCAAATAAATGCTTTATATGATATTATTAGTGACCTTTATTTTGATTTCCCCTGGAATTTAACAGTGTTTATTGTAATGAACAAAAATGAAAGAACTTAGGAAGAAAAAGAGTCATTTTTTCATTGATTTTTATTCCGTTTTTGTTCATTATAATAAACACTGATATATTTCAGGGGAAAAATATGAAAACAAAGATCCTTAGATATCATGCAAAATCTGTTTCATTAAAAAAAAATTTTCACTTGAAATTCTGCTATTCTATTTGATTCACTTTTTCTGGTAGCCATTCTACAAATTCCAAAAATAACAATAAACAATGAGCATCCTCTTGAACTCACTTGGTACACTTGGTATGGATACCAACAGTTGAAAACTCAATTACTCTTGTATTATGATCTAGAATTATCCCAGGCGGTGCTCCTTGGGGTTCTCGCAATTCAGGGTTGCGTCTGTTCTGAGTGATATAGTCAGAGTCTTCTAGCTCAAAGTGGCAGTATGGCAGAAGGCTTTTCCCTTTCACCTTCAGTAATGGGAGCTCTTGATCCTCCATCACGTTTGGGATACTGATAAGAAAACAACCTAGGTTAAAAAGCCTATATATGGTATCTATCAATCATATTTATTATTAATATCTACCTATATACTGTATCTAATCATATGCATCAAGGTATCTAAAGTATATAGCTACAAAAGAGAAATTTCTTGTTTTCTCAATTTCATAATTTTATAAGCTGCATAGTAACAAGACATTTTAATGTCTTATTTTGCATTGAAAGATGCTTTTTAAAATTACAATTTAAAAAAAGAAAAACATTCTGTGGGAACAAATAACTCAGCTGTGTAGGTCCAATGTTGTACCCAAAAAAATAGGTAGGAGTTGTGACAGCTGTTGAAAACTGACTATATATAGTGCTTTGCCAATATACTCCATACTGACTCTTAAGATCATATTAAGTAGAATGGAATAGAATGGTCTCATAGAAAGATCTGAAAATGACATAGATTGTTATAACTAATGACAAGAAATGGTATAGCTAGTTACAACAGGGAAAAGAAACAAGAACACATGGCAGAGTTCTTAATCTATGGGAAAAAGTTTAGTAAATCAATTATGATTCAATTTGCAGATATTTTAATAGTATTTGCCAATATATATTTGCAATGCTGGATATATCATCATTGCCTGTTTTGCCATCCTTTTGCTCAGTTAGGAGCCAAAGTAGATTCACCCAAATTACTTTTGTTCTCTAGCTGGCAAACAGTGGTAGATATATTCCAGGTTTGATGACTATCAGTTACCATAAAACCAGTTATCTGGGCCTAAAACATATTTGCCATGAGTTGAAAAAATACATTTATGCTGCATAGGAAGCATGAACTACATAATCAACTCAGAGGCACTCGGCAAGTTATTATGCCCATAGTTATTTTATTATCCAATCTCTAAACATAATTTTTATTATAACAATTATTATTAGACCACAATGCCCACATGTATCTAAAAACATACCCCTCCCATTTATACATTACCCTTCATTCACACCACTCATATCTCTCATACAATACTCTAATTAAAATACTCAAGTACATATCATCCAACAATGCCTGCACTACAATTTTTCACACATTGAAATTATTATTGCATTGCTTTCAGCCAATACTGATAAGTCATATTACTCATGTATATTCAAACAGCATTGCTTTCATGTTATACATGTTATATTAAATGGTTCAATTATGTATACATCCATCTTATACAATTAATATTATTTTATTTATATGTATATCTGACGAGAACCTCATTTCACCCTGAGAACCAGGGCTTCTTCAGGGATCTGCAATGCTTGATATTGTCATCATACTTCCACCATGAGATGTCTTTCCTCATTTGTTCATATCTCAGACACAAATATGTTTCCATCAGCAAAACTTTATACTGCACGTGGTCTATCCTATTGCATCGATATCAGCTTGACGATATCACAGCCATGTTAATACTGCGGACGCTGTATATCTCCATCAGAACGTGAGATCTCGCTAACTTTGAGATTGATTTGATAATGTGCCAAATTCCAGCCTCTAATGCAAATTATTCATTCATATGTTTAGTATATTCTCAGAGCGTCCTCTCACCAGATCGTTTCTTCCAAAATAGCAGAAGTTCTACTGCCTCCATGACTATACCAATGGTAGAAGAAGTGCTGGAAGAAGAGGGTGATAGCATTACAGGTAAAGATGTTCGGTTGATGGGCAGGGGAAAAGAGCTAAGATACCCAGTCCCAGCAGGAGATGAGCTATCTCTCTGAGGAAAATAGCAGGATTGCTGGTGATACTATTTCAATTTCTTATTTTTATTTATTAATATCTTAAAGTCTTCATTTCAAGAAGAAACAATACTGGAGATAGAGATTCACCTAAAAAAATTACAATGGAGATACTGTGGTGTGCCATTATTTAAATTGAACAGATGGTACTATTTCAGAAGATTTGCTTATTGAGAGATTTCACACTTTTCTTCTTCCCTCTTTCCATCTGTTCCAGGTTCCACAGAAACAAAATTCTCTGAAGGATTTTTTTTGCTGAAAATGGCTTTTTTGATGGCAATTTGTTCCGCACAGCAGGTCTCTGACCCTTTTCTGGTGATTTCGCCAGAAGCAAAATCACAGGACTTAAATGTCTTACTCAGCAAAGGAGAAATTTCCTTTCCATTAGTCTTGCTATATCTGTCCAGCCATGACAAGTGGGTTATTTCCCTCTACCAACAGATGGAAG
This sequence comes from Rhinatrema bivittatum, assembly GCF_901001135.1. NCBI lineage: Eukaryota > Metazoa > Chordata > Amphibia > Gymnophiona > Rhinatrematidae > Rhinatrema > Rhinatrema bivittatum. The sequence goes on from NC_042621.1 coordinate 136,907,953, forward strand.
CAGAGAACACTGTTTTCCTGTGTGACAATACAGCCACTACTTAGGAGGTGGTGCTAGCAGCAGGAATCAGTATCCTTCTGATAAGCTTCGAACCAGAATTCCAGAAATTAAACCCCCCAATTAAATGTCAACATGAAAACTGAGAACAAGAAAGAAGGAACAAGAAAAGAGTGACATCTCTCAATAAACAAATCTTCTGAAATAGTATAGTCTTGCTTTCTAGGTGTGTCCTGGATTGATGAAGCAGGACTAACGGAAAAGAAATTAAAGGTAAGGACATTTCTTCATCCATCTCATCCTACTTCACCAGTCCAGCCATGATAAGTGGGAAGTACCAAAACACCATCTACCTGGGTGGGAGGAAGGGAGGGCTGCTCGGAGAACTCCCGCCCAATAAGACGTATCTTCCTGAGCCAGTACATCCAGCAAATAATGCCCTTGTATATCCTGTAATGCTTCACAAAGGTGTGCAGTGAAGACCAAGTGACCGCCCTTCAAATATCGACCGGCACCAGTATATTCACCTCCACGCAGAATGCAGACTGAGACGGTGGAATGTGCATGCACTAACTCCAGAGGCTTCTTTCCCTTTAGCACACAAGCTGACTCCACTGTCTCCTTTATGCAGCAGGCCAGCATAGCCTTGAAGGCAGCTTCCCCCTTATGCGAACCTCCAGAAAGGAAAAAACAATTTGTCCGATTTGCAAAAGGCATTAGTAACCTCCAAATAACGCAGGAGATCTCTCCTGATATTTAAGCATCTGAGGGAATGATACTCAGGACTACACTCCTCCTGGGCAAAGGCTGGAAGGATAATCGTCTGATTGATATGAAAGACAAAATTGACCTTTGGAAGGAAAGACGGTATGGGCGAAAGACCACCGCATCTGGTGAAATCACCAGAAAATGGTCTCGACAGGACAGGGCCTGCAACTCAGAGACCTGCTATGCAGAACAAATTGCCACCAAGAAAGCCATTTTTAGTGAAAAATCCTTCAGCAAATTTTGTTTCAGAGGCTCAAACAGAGCCCTCGTTAGTGCTTTCAATACTAGATTTAGATCTCATGATAGAAATAATGGAGCAAAAAGACGGATATAACCTTTTCATGCCCCTCACTAAACAGGCCACACCTGGGTGAGTTACTATAGACATGACTGCAATGGGCCCCCGGTAGCAAAAAATAGCTGCCACCTGCAACTTTAGTGAGTTCAGGGCCAGCCCCTTATTCAGCCCTTTCTGAAAGAAGCCTAAGTTACAGGAAGAAGCAACTCACCAGGCAGACTCTGCCCTGGACTTGCAGAAGTGCTCAAATAGTCACTAGACCCAAATATAAGCCAAGAAAATGGATGACTTCCAGACCTTCAGCAGTTTGGAAATCACCACTGAAGAGTACCCTTTCTGGTCGAGCCATTTCTGCTCAAGAGCCAGGACGTAAGACAGAATGGATCTGGATTCTCCATGACCATAGGTCCCTGAACCAGAAGACCCCGCATTCTTGGACGGCAAAAGGGCCGATCCATCTGAAGTTGGACAGGTCCAGTTACCAGAATTACTCTGTTGCTTTCCAGCTCTATCCACCGCGACAGTTAACCTACGAGCACCTAAGGAGGGAAGGTATACATGTTACGATTCCTCCTGTAGCTGCGCCACAGGAGGCATCTCACCTTTTTCTGGAGGGCGCTTCGAAGCCAGGGCCTCGCCTGAGCAATTGTCCGGATCCTGCTCCACAGCCTGGGAGGCCTTCGGTGTTGTTCGGGGCCTACTTGATGCCTGCTCCACTGCAGCCTGGATGCTCTGGTGTGGGCCACGCCCTTCTCCTAAGGGGTGGGCCCGCGGCTCCTCTCCACTCTTATAGAGCCAACGAGGGATGGCCCATCTGGATTCCTCCCAGGGATTTGCCTGCTCCTGGGCTATAAAAGCTTTGCTTCAGCACTCATGCCTTGCCTTGCATTGGAGTTACACCTCTCTGGATGTCTCCTCTTCCAGCGCTCCGTCAGGCCTCCATGTTTGCTTCAGCTTGGTGTCCATGTCTTGCACGTCCTAATGTTTCATGATGTTCCTTGATGTTTGTTCCTGACCCTGATGTTTTAACCTGCTTTTGACTGCCGGTGTGCAGTAACCTATTTGAGACTGCCGGTGGGCAGCCTCCTGCTTCAGACTGCCGGTGTGCAGTACTTTGCTTCTGACTGCCGGTGTGCAGTACATTACCCTGGACTTATTTGTGCAGCATATTTCCTTTCCTGTGCTGGTTCTGCTCCCGCGGATGTGGGACAGGGTGGTCCGTGACCAGGCCAGTCGTACTGGCTGTCTAGGGCGCCCTGAGGAACAGTGCCAACGTCTGAACCTCCCTGCTTGTTTCAGAGTCTACGTCTACAGTACCTTTCTTTAGAGTCTACGTCTACAGTCTATGGTTCTCGAGTCTTCGTCTATTGTTTTTGAACCTTCGTCTGCCCACGCCCTGAGTCCGGCCTGCTGCCTCTTGCCATCCCAGTGGCAGGTCCAAAAGGGCCGGGAACGGTCGGAGGACTGTTCATCATCAACACTCCACATGTTGGTTCCAGAGGCATGCAGGTCCGGATGGGGGTCGGGCCCACGCTACACCTACCCTGGGTGCGGGATCGTGCCAGGGGCCCAAGGGCACACCTTCTCTAATGCGGACCGCTTTCCTAGTGCTTCCCGGTAACAGTACAGGATAGTGGATTCCTGCTGCTAGCACCACCTCCTAAGTAGCAGAGAGACTAAATGAATTCTTTGCTTTAGTATTCACTAAGGAAGATGTAAGAGAGATACCCATGCCAGAAATGATATTCAAAAGTGATGGTTGAGAGGAAATGAAAGAAATCTCAGTGAAACTCAAAGATGTACAAGGGCAAATTGACAAACTAAAGAATAGTAAATCACCTGGACCAGATGGTATACATTCCAAGTGCTGAAAGAACTGAGAAATGAAATTGTGGACCTGCTTTTGGAAATTTGTAAACTATCATTAACATCGTCTATGGTACCTGAAGACTGGAGGGTTGGCAATGTAATGCCAATTTTTAAAAAGGGATCAAGGTGTGAGCCAGAAAACTACAGACTAGTGTGTCTGACATCTGTGCCAGGCAAAATGGTAGAAACTATCATAAAGAACAAAATTACTGAACATATAGATAGGCATAGTTTAATGGGACAAAGGTGACATGGATTTAGCCAAAGGAAGTCTTGTCTCACCAATTTGCTACATTTTTTGAGAGCATAGAAACAGAGAAACATAGAAATTATGGCAGAAAAGGATTGATGGTCCATCCAGTTTGCCCAGCAAACTTCCCATTAAAGTATCTGCTGCACCGTGCAGATACCTATGTATCAGTCAGTTTTGCTTGACATGCTTTGCTTATGGACTTGGCCATAGAAGCAGTCCTGAGTTTTTTTCTTAATGTCTGAGCATCAGTACCCCAGACTGTAAAAAAGTCTTGGCTCATGTTGATTGGCCCTGAATCCAAATTTCTCTTTCCTTTCAACCCCCATGCCCCCCCCCCCGCCCCCTCCTTCGAAGGAGTGAGCAATGTTGCAGTTGCATCAAAAGCCTCAAGGTATAAATAAACATGGATAAAGCTGAGCCAGTTGATATAGTATATCTGTATTTCCAGAAAGCAAATTAAAAAGTCATGTGATGGGGGCAGTGTCCTATTGTGGATTACCAACTGGTTAAAAGACAGAAAACAGAGAGTAGGGCTAAATGATAAATTTTCCCAATGGAGAAAGGTAAATAGTGGAGTGATCCAGGGATCTGTTCTGAGACCACTGCCAATGACACAAAATTATTCAAAGCTGTTAAATCACAAGAGGACATAGCAAAACTGGGAGACTGGGCATGCAAATAGCACAAGAAATTTAATGCGGACAAGTGCCAAGTGATGCACGTAGGGAAAAGTAACCCAAAGTATAGCAACACAATGCAAGGTTCCACATAAGGAGACACCATTCAGGAAAAGGATCTATTTATTTATTTATTTATTTAGGTGTCATTGTTGTTAATACTTTGAAATCTTCTGTTCAGTGTACAGCCAAGAAAGCAAATAGAATGCTAGGGATTCTTAGAAAAGGAATAGAGAATAAAACAGATAATTTCATAGTGCCTGTTTTGCTCCATGGTGCAACCTTATCTTGAGTATTGTGTGCAGTTCTGGTCATCACATCTCAAAAAAGATATAGCAGATTTAGAAAAGGTTCAGAGAAGAGTGACTAAAATGATAAATGGGATGGAATGATTCCCCTATGAGGAAAGGCTAAAGAGATTAGGACTCTTCAACTTGGAGAAGAGACAGCTGAGGGGAAATATGATAGAGGTTTATAAAATAATGAGTGAAATGGAACGAGTAAATATTATTTATTTATTTATTTATTTATTTATTTTTAATTTTTCTATACCGAAATTCCTGCATTAGATACAAATCATTCCGGTTTACATATTAATCAGTTAACTCTTTCAAAAGGTACAAAGCGTAGGGGACCCAAAATGAAGTTACTAGGTAATACATTTAAAACTAATAAGAGAAAATACTTTTACTCCATGCATAATTAAACTCTTGAATTTGTTGCCAGAGGATGTGGTGAAACTTACTAGTGTTGTTGCATTTAAAAATGGTTTGGACAAGTTCCTGGAGGAAAAATCCAAAAAAATATTATTAAGTGGAGTTGCAAATAAGCAGCTTTGAATCTATCTACCCTTTGGAATCCTGCAAGGTACTTATGACCTGGATTGGCCACTGTTGGAAACAGGATACTGGACTTGATGGACTCTTGGTCTGACTCAGTATGGCAAGTCTTATGTTCTTAAGGGCCCTTGTGGCCAGGGCTATACTAGGGCCTCACTTTCTGTGGCAGCTGAAGAAACAGTCAACCTTTGCATTCTGGTGGGTTGCCATCATCTGAGGGTAACTCCACCTGCAACAAATCCTGCGAAAAACCATCGTGCTCAGCTCCCATTCCCTGGGTTCTAGTGAGGTGCGGCTGAGGAAGTAGGCCTGAACATTTTCCAGACCTGTGATGTGAGCCACCAAAAGGAACCAGGGATTCCTCTCTGCTCATGGAAAAAGGAGCAACATCTCCAACAAGACTCTATGCTGCAAATCACATATGCTATAGTAGTGGCGTTGTCCGAGAGGCAAGAATTGCCCTGTTCTCTATACAATTGATGAATAATGAGGCCTCTTGTGCAGACTAAGTTTCTTGGGCCACCTGATCCTGACAATGAGCCCCCCCATCCTGAAAGGCTCGCGTCTATCATAACCAGGATTCAATTTGGTGTAGCTAGACTGACGCCCTTCAACATGTGAGCTGGTGCCAGCCACCAGGTCAATGACTGGTGGACCACCGAGCTCAACGGAAGGTGAACTCCATAATCCTGTGACCACCACATCAGAAGTGATGACTGTGGGGGTGCATGTGTGCTCTGGCATATGAAACCAAGTCCAGAGTTGCCGCTATCAGTCTGAGCACCTGTAGATAATCCCACACTGAGGGAATGGCGAGGTCCAGAAACAACTGAATGTGACTATTTTTCACACCGTGTTGTCTGTGAGGAACACTTGCCCCAACTGTGTGTCAAATCGTACTCCCAGATACTCTACAGACTGCGAGAGCAGCAGGGAACATTTGGCAAAATTGACTACCCAACCCAAATTTTCTAAAAACCTTTCGTCTCAATGAGTCACACGCTCTAGCTCCTCATGAGTTGGAGCCCAGATTAACCAATAGTCAAGATATGGGTGCACCGTTATACTCTCGCACCAGAGGGCTGCTGCCATGACAAACATCACCTTGGTGAAAACCTGGGGAGCAGTTACGAGACCAAAGGGTAATGCTCAGAACTAAAAATGTTCTTGAAGCACACAAAACCACTGATATTGCTGATCCCCATCCTGGATGAGGATCTGCAGACAGGCCTCTGACAGGTCCAGCAAGCACAGGAATTCTCCCTGCCAAACCGCCACTAAGACAGATCTTTATGTTTCCATATAGAAACGTGGAACCCTCAGACAGTGGTTTACAGTCTTGAGATCTAGTAATTAGGGATGTGAATCGTGTGATCGATCGTCTTAACGATCGATTTTGGCTGGTCATGGTTTGTTTTGTTAAACAAAATGGCACCGGCACTACCTTTGCCCTCTCTGTCATACGACCCGTATGACATAGTGAGGGCAAAAGTAGCGCCGGTGCCATTTTGAATATTGGCAATACGGCCCGAATGCAGGAGGTCGCTCCCGGACCCCCGCTGGACTTTTGGCAAGTCTTGTGGGGGTCAGGAGGCCCCCCAAGCTGGCCAAAAGTCCCTGGGGGTCCAGCGGGGGTCCGGGAGCGATCTCCTGCACTCGTGACGTCGGGTGACAGGAACCAAAATGGCACCAGCGCTACCTTTGCCTTGTCATATGGTAAGGGCAAAGGGCCACCGGCGCCATTTCTATTAACGCAGCCGTGGCCCGAGAGCGGGAGATCGCGCCGGGACCCCCCCCCCCCCACTGGACTCCAGGTAATTTAAAACATTTTGGGGGGTTCGGGAGGGTGGGGGATTTGTTTTAAAGGGTCGGGGTGGGTTTCAGGGTTGTTTTGGTGTGCCGATTTTCCCGCCCTCCCCCCGCCCCCGATTTACGATTTTTTGACGATAAATTGGGGGAATTGCTATTGTATCGCGGCTCTAACGATTTTTGACGATTTAAAATATATCTGACGATTGTTTTAAATCGTCAAAAAACGATTCACATCCCTACTAGTAATGGCTGATAGGACCCATTTTTCTTGGATATGACAAAATAAATGGAATACTGACCATGGCCCCTTTGTGATGGGGCATTGGTTCCACTGCCTGCAAAAGCTGCAGTTTCAGAAGAGCTTTATGAACTGCCCCCTGCTTGACTGGAGCAGAGCAAAGAGAGACCATGAAGACCTCTCGTAACCAGTATGAATGATTTCCAGTACCCACTGATCGGTTGTTATGTGAATCCACTCCCTGTAGAACTCTTGCAGGCGTCCTCCTACCGCTGTCAAAAAGGAGTAAACCCACAGACCTTCAGGAAGAAGAAGAAGAACTGGCATCTCCTCTTTAAGTCCTGGCTTCCCAAAAGAATTGAGTCTGGCCTCTGGACCTCCAAATACATAGTGGACGAGACCCCAAAATATTGCCTAATGGGACACTAATGCTGCAAAGCCCAGAACTGCCCACAACCTCTGCCAGCTCTGTAAAAGGAGTGACCCTTATCTTCTGGCAGGTGTTAACACTTAGGATTACCGACATTCTTAACCAGCTGGTCTAGACCCTTCCCAAACAGCAATCTGTCCTTAAATAGCAACTTTGAAGCCAAACTTTAGACCAAGAGTCAGTCATCCAATTGTGAAGCAACAAGAGGTGATGTACCAAAAGGGCCACCGACTGGACGAAAATCCATAACAAAATATACAGAGTACCCAACAAAAAGGTCACCGCGTACGCCATCCTGGCCACCACTTTCTGGAAGATGTAGAATCTAGCACAGAAAAGCCTGTACAACTAGAGCTGAGCAGACAGAAATCAGCACCCCGTCAGCAAGGAAATAAATAAGCTCCTTAGGGGTGGCTCCATCTTTCTATACTGAGGTTCCTTCAGAGACAGACCCTCCTCCACAGGAATAGTGGTATGCCTGGTCACAGCAATAACCAAGGCATTCACCAGTGGCACCTGAAAACGTTTCTGGAGAGCCGTCTATGGCAGGGGGTACAGTTGCTACATGAGACTGACCCCCCTCGCAGGCCTGATTCTGGGAACTTCCTCTCCACCAGCATCATCTCCTCCACCTCCGGATGAAGCGGGAAGGCGGTAGTGGTTTTGTGTTTACTCTTAATAATGGAGTCCCACACTAGAGCCTTCTGTGGTTTCAACTCCTCCAGTTTAAGGCAGGTAACTACCTGATCCATCAAAAATCCAATCTCATCTTCCGGGACAGGGGGAATCTCCCCCCTTCTCCAGAAATGTTGACCTTCCCGCATCTCTAGGATCTTCTCACCCATAAGATCTTCGAGATCCCACCATGAGGCACCTTGACTGCCATCTGCACCCTCTGAACAGGAACTGGGGAGATATGAATTGGATGAAGGCCCTCCAGGGACCCCTCTCCTGGTTGAGTGAATGCTCAGAAGGTCTGATGTAAGAAATGAAATAATTCAGGGAAGAAATCCCTCCAGGGCCCCTGGGTCAATGTAACCATGCCCCCCCTGCGAAGGCCCCCTCAGAGAAATTGCTGGAATCAAAACTAGAGGTCCCTTAAGTTCCTCCCCTGCTCCCATTGCTGCCCTGAAGTCAGAGACATGCAGCACAGGAGATTACAAAATGGCTGCTTTCTCTGCCGGCTATGGTGTAGACTACATGTCAGGACCTTCAGAGACCAGCATGCCAAAAAATGAGGTGGACGGCAAAGCAGGTGCTAAGCCCACTGTCGAGCAAAGGCCGGGAGTCTCCCCAGTTCGAGCACAAGCGACGGAGACCATGCTCTTTTCTGTTGCGATCCTAAGGACCCTGCAGGCCTCACACCGCTTGAAACCACAGGTAGGCCTTTCCATCATTTCTCTCTGTGGCTCTCAAAAATGCCACTAGGGAGCCCCCTCCTGTACACTTCTTCTCCCCCCACAGCAGTCTCGGCCAGCCTGAAACCCCTAACAGTGCCTAGCCTATATCACAGCATAGCAACAACTGGGGAACTCCATTTGTTTTCTCTTTTCTTTCTTGTCTTTTTCTTTTCCCAGCTGCCGAGCTACACAAGAGAGGGTGGGGTGGGAGGGGAACAGATCAAATCAGAAGGAGAGCAGGAGGAAACCCCCTCTAAGAGAACACATAAGAGAGCAGTTATTCTGCTTTTCAGGCTTTCCCTTCTTTAAAAGTGTATTTCTTTTTTTTTTTTCAACACTGTTCTCTTGCCAAGCTCAATCAGGGACTCCAAAGGGTCTGGGAGCTACAGATAGGCTCACACTCCTGGCCTAAGCCAGTGGCTTGGCCCTGGAGTATGGTCAAGATCCAATGTTAGGCTGCTGCACCAATCCAGATCTACCATCCTAATGAAGGCAAAAAATACTAGATTCCTGTTGCTAGCACCACCTCCTAAGTTGTGGCTATGATGTCACATAGGAAAATAGTGTTTTCTGCCTACATTTGCTGGTAGAGGGAAATAACCCACTTGCCATGGCTGGACTGGTATAGCAGGACAAGATGGAATCTGATTTAAAACTATGTGTAAATGCCCAGTATGATTTGATAGGGGAAACTGTAGAAATCATGACTGGGATAGAAGGCAAAATTGATGGTATACAGGATTAATGTGAATCTATCAAGAAAGATAATTTAGCTCTATCTTGAACATTTTCAAAAACCTAATTTCCACATGAAAACACTGTTTTAGGTGCAGAAATTACTTTGAAAATTGCTTTCTGATTAGTGATTCCCAATCTTTTTTGTGTAGTGGCACTCCTGACACAGGGCTGACTTCATCATGGCATACCATCACCACCATCATCTTCTCTTCCCTCTTCCCCCACTTCTGGCATCATCATGTTCTCTCTCCCTCTATCCCCTGGTATTATTACTCTCTCTTTGCTTTCACCCTACCCCTGGCAACATCACCTTCTCTTCCTGTCCCTCTTCCTTCTATACCCCTGGCATCATCACCTTATCTTCCCTTTCGTCCCCTCCCTGCATCTTCACTTCTTCCTTTCCCTCTCCCTCCACACCCTGTGGTATCATCACCTTCTTTTCCTTTCCCCTGGCATCATCCTCCGTCCACCATCACTTTCCTTCTCCATCCACCCATATGGCATCATCACCACCTTCTTTTCTCTCTCGCTCCCTCCAACCTTCTGACATCACCATCATCACCACCTTCTCTTCTCTATCTCCTGATATCATCACCGTCTTTCCTTTACTCTGCCCAAATTCTCTCCCTTCACACACTGGCATCATCACCACCTTCTCCCTCCAGCCCCTGGCATTATCATTTTCTCTTCCTTTTCCCTCCATCCCTCTGGCACCATCTTCACCTTAATTTCCCTCTCTCCTGGCATCATCACCACCTTTCCTTCCCTCTTTCTCCACTCTTCTGGCATTATCATCTTCTCTCCCCTGGCATCATCACCACCTTCACCCTCTACCTCCCTGGCATCATCACTTTCTCCTCCCTTCCATCTCTTTCTACCCTTCTGGCATTAGGACACCTTCTCTTCCCTCTCCCCTGGTATCATCACCTTCTTCCCTTCCCTTCCCTCTCCCTCTCTACTCACTAACAACACCTTCTCCCACCACCCCTGGCATCATCACCACCTTCCCTTCCCTCTCTCTCCACCCTCCTGGCATCATTACCTTCTCTTACCTTGGATCATTACCACCTTCCCTCCACCTCTCTCTTCATCGCCAGTATTATCACCACCTTCACCCTCCACCCCCTTGGCATAAATACTTTCTCTTCCCTTCCCCTTTTTTCTACCCTTCTGGCATCAGCAGCACCTTCTCTTCCTCTCCGCTGATGTCATCACCTTCTTCTCTTCCCTTTTCTCTCCCTCCATCCCCTGGTATTATCACCTTCTCCCTCCACCTCCTGGGATCATCACCACTATCTCTTCCCTCCCTTCTCCCTCCATCCCTCTGGCACCATCATCATCTTAATCTTCCCTCTCCTCTGGCATCATCACCTTCTTCCCTTCCCTCTACCCCCCTCCCGGTATATCATCACTTTCCTTGTCCCTTTACTCAGCCCCTCTAGCTCTTATCATCATCAACTTCCATTTTTCCTACCCTCTCATATCATCACCTTCCTTTCCCTCTCCCCCTGCACTCTGTGGCACATTCATATCTCCTCCCTCCCCTGCAGATTCAGCTGTTGCTTCTTTCTGTCTCTTCCTTCCCTGGAGCCGGCCAGAATTCTGAGTGGCACCTGCTGCTGCTTCCTCCTTTGCCAGGTTGCTTCTGCAATGATAACAGCACGAGGTCAGCATGCTCGGCAAGAGAGAGCTAGCAGAGAGGGAAGCAGTAGCAGCAGAAGCAAATAGGTGCTGCTCTCTGACCCCTTCTGCTGGCAGGAGGACATTCTGCAGGTAGGAAGGAAAGAAATAGCAAAGACTGCTGGTGAATCAACTTTTCATTCCCGGCTCTTATCGCGGCATACCTGCAGTTCAGCCATGGCACACTAATGTGCCGTGGCACACCTGTTGAGAAACATTGTTCTAGATGCAGCAGGGACATTGTATCCTTGGCTATGTCCAGCATGAACTTATAACTGCCAAGTGCCGTACTGCATACTGTAGAATATCATATCAACCAGGGTTGTGTTATACTATATTATGTCAGAAAATATTGGGACAGGGTGATGTGATCAATACTATGGTCTTTCAAAATTTGTTTTATTGTGAATCCAGACTTACCTACAGGAAACTTTTCCCTCAAAATCTCCCACCTCCAGGGGAAAGAACTTAAGTAGGAAGTTTTGATGCTTCCCAGCAAGGATTATCCCACTACTGGGTTCAATGGAAAATGGAGGCATATCTGCACCAACAGTCAACAAAGATGAGACACTTTCCAGGATATTCCCAACTTGGCTCATTGTTTGACTTGATCTTCCTTCCAAGGAGGCAACCTGTGCAGAGGTTAGGAGGGACTCTCCTGTGAGAAAGAAAACATTATCTTGAATTTATTACTTTATTACTTTATTAAATACATCAAAGACAGAGCTAATTTTCTTATCAACAGTCCCTGATTCAATACATCAGCCTCCGAAGAATTTCACTTTTGAAGGTCAAGTATTAACAATAAAACCTTGTGCCAAAAATCTAGGCACACTCATTGATTCTAAATTATCCATGTCCGACAATATATCAGCACTAGTAAAGAAATCTTTTTACAAACTTCAAAAGTTAAGAAAACTTAAACCTTTGTTATTTCCATCAGACTTTCGATCTGTGACCCAAGCATTAATTTTGACAAGTTTACACTACTGTAACTATCTATACTCAGGTTTACCCACATCCGCTATTCATCCACTTCAACTTATTCAAAATTCTGCAGCCCGCTTACTGTACAATCTATCTTGTATGGATCATATCACCCCAACTCTACAATATTTATTTATTTATTTATTTATTTATTTAAACGCTTTTATATACCGACAACCGTTTGCACATCGTGTCGGTTTACAAGTAACTTAAAACCAGGGTATATATAGGTGTAGCCTTTACATTGAACAAGGAACAAGTGAACACGGTAGTAAAACAATAAACTGGATAAATTGGAGGAGGGAATCAACAGGGAGCAACATAGGTTGGGAAGGGGTGGGAACAACAATGAGGGGGTGGGGTTATATACAAGGAATCATAAATACATACATTGATGTTTCAGGTGCAATATCTCCACTGGTTGCCAATATCATACCGAATCACATACAAAATACTTACAATAATTCACAACCCAACTTCAATATGGCTCTGCACTTTATTAAGGATTTACAAACCAACTCGTCAACTTTGTTCAATGGACAAATGTATCCTTGAAGTACCATCTATAAAAATTGCAAGATTAGACTTAACACACAAACGAGCTTTCTCAGACGCTGGCCCAGCTTTTTGGAACTCCCTCCCTGAAGAAATTCGTCTAACAGCGAACACTAAAGAATTAAAGAAATTGCTAAAAACGTATCTATTTACTATTGCGTATAAGATCAGTAAATCAACCTATCCACACTCTTATTAATCACATTAAAGACATTTATTTTAATATAATTTGTCATTTTAAAAGTTAATAGTCATACTCAAACATTAAGCACTAATCATTAATTACCCAAACATTAGTGTTTGGGTAATTGCCAGGTTCTTGTGGCCTGGTTTTGGTCTCTGTGGGAAACAGGATGCTGGGCTTGATGGACCCTTGGTCTGACCCAGCATGGCAATTTCTTATGTTCTTATGTTCTTAAGCTATACTGTACTCACAATTTATATTAATACAAGCCGTTAAGCCCGTTAAAATGGGTGAGATTCCATCGGTCAGACTGGCACGGTTAGAGCCGCTCTGTTCTCTACAACTTCTTACTCTTCCCACTTACTCACTCATATCCTCTTCCCTTTTCCTTCCATCCCCTCTCATCTTCCCTTTCCTTCCCCTCTTACCTCATCCACAACCCCTTCCCTCTCCCTCAGCCCTCCTCCACGCCCTCTTTTTCTCTTCTCCAGAATGTCTTACCCTTCCCACTTACACACACTCATATCCTCTTACCTTTTCTGTCGATCCCCTCTCACCTCATCCACAACCCCTTCCCTCTCCCTTAGCCTTCCTCCACTCTCTTTTTCTCTTCTCCAGAACGCCTTACCCTTCCCACTTACTCACTCACATCCTCCTCATCCCTTTTCCTTCCATCCCCTCTCATCTTCCCTTTCCTTCCCCACTCACCTTCCCTTTCTTTCCCCTCATCTTCCCTTTCCTTCCCCTCAGCCCTCCTCCACTCCCTCTTTTTCTCTTCTCCACAACTTTACCCTTCCCACTTACTCACTCACATCCTCTTCCTTCCATCCCCTCTCATCTTCCCTTGCCTTCCCCTCCCACCTCCTCCACAACCCCTTTCCTCTCCCTCAGCCCACCTCCACTGCCTCTTTTTATGTTCTCCAGAACATCTTACCCTTACCACTTACGCACTCACATCCTCTTCTTCCATCCCCTCTCATCTTCCCTTTTCTTCCTTTCTCACCTCATCCAGAGCCCCTTCCCTATCCCGATGTCGCACCAGCGGTGGCAGCAGCTCGGGTCCCTCATTCTTGCTGCAAGACGTCGGCTGCTCGCCCGCCACCCCAGGGTCCCGTTAAGCGCGGTCCGCTGGACAGCGCAGACGGGAGGTCTCTGGGGATCTCTTTCTCGCACGTGCCTCACCACCGGGTTCATTGCTGGCCCACCCGACGCTTGCATACCGCCACCGCTGCTCCTCCCCACCGCTTCCAAGGCAGCCCTCACAAGGCTCCTTTTCCTTCCAGCGCCATGTTGCTTCGCTCTGACCAATGTGCTCTCTGCCTGTGCACCCCTACCTAAATCCCCCCCTAACCTTTATTGAAGAAGTTACGCCTGCCTCCTGGCAGGTGTAACTTGCGCGTGCCGGCTCTCCATCCCCTGGCACAGTGGCTGTGCCGGAGGCCTCGGTCCCGAGCCCCAGCACGGCACCCCGCAAGATAGGCTCGGCATGCACAGGAGCAGCTTGGGGCAGGTTTTCGAGGGTTATGCGCGTATTTTACGCACGTACCCCTTTGAAAATCTGCCCCCAAGTATACTATATTAACTGGCCCACCTTTATTTATTTATTTATTTATCTATTTATTTGTTTGTTTGTTTGTTGATTTTATATATTGACATACACTGTGAGTATCACATCGGTTTACACTGAAACAAGAACTTAGCTTAAAATGCTTTACATATAACTCTTCATATATGCGAGAAAAATAAACTGAATGTAAATGAACTAAATGAATCATGAACTGAATGCAAATGCGGGTAACAGGGGCTAAACTTAAAAAGGGGAACAAGAGCTTATTTTACAGCATTTTACACTATTTTACAGAGAGCTCTTTGTAAATGCGAATCTTTAGAAGAAGGGACTGGGGGGCAGAGAGGGGGATCACAGGGATTATGGGAGGAAACAGGGGTGGGTGGGCAAACAAGGATGGGTGGCTTTATCTACATGATTATCTACACCTTCAAACAATTTTAAAAGATTAGTAAGTCAAGACTTCCCCTTGCTTAAACCATGTTGACTCTTCCCCCTTATACCATTTCTATCTATATGGCCAGTGATTTTGTTTTTAAGAATGGCTTCTACCATTTTGTCTGGCACCATCAGGCTCGCTGATCACCCCTGGAGCCCTTTTTAAAAACAGTTTCATATTGGCAACCTTCCAGTCTTCAGGAATTTTGGCTATTTTAAAGGAAAGACTACAGGTTACTAATAAGTTAGCAATTTCATGTTTTAGTTCTTTTAGAACTCTAGATTGGATACCATCTGATCATGGTGATTTGTTACTCTTTAGTTTGTCAATCTGATCTTTTACATCCTCCACTATCACAGATATTTCTTTTAGCTGTTCAGAATCTCCACCATTAAAGAATGTTTCAAGTATGGGTATGTTTCCAACAACCTCCTCTGTAAAAACCAAGGCAAAGAATTAATCAGTTTGTCTATTTCTTTGTGCTCCTAGAGCCCCCTTTTTGCCCCTTGATCATCTAGTGGCCCAACTGGCTCTCACAGGCTTTTTGCCTCACTGGCAATCTTTTTCTCAAAATCTTATTTGGCCTGACTAACTACTGTTTTACATCTAACTTGCCAGTGCTTGTGTTCTTGCCTATTGTCATCATTTGGTTCTTCTTTCCATTTTTTGAATGATGCCCTTTTACCTTTAACTGCATCCTTTATCTCACCATTAAATCACCCACTACATGGCCATTCTAACCCTTCCCTCCTGGGCATATGGCCCAGCCTGGAGACACTTCCTTAGTACGAGAGGATAAAGCATCACCTGGATAGTAGGCCCTAGTTACAGGATCACTTCCTGTGAGTCCAAGGTGATGGTCTCCTGCCAGGTGACTTTACTATTCCAAAGCAGCACAAGGGCTACTTGACTGAAGTTGGGACCGCTCCACACCTGTTCATGAGGTCTTCTCTATATAATGTTCTGTCTCTGCTCCTGCACTCCTATCTGTCTCTGCTCCTATCACTCCTCTGAACTCCAGAGATTGGACTCATTCTCTAACAGCCAGGAGCTCATTGCACCAGGTGCACACATACAACCTCTCATCAACAGATAGATAATCATACATGTGGCACTTGGTGTATAAGACTGGATAGCCCCAAGACATTGCTGGACTTCTATCTGCATCTCAATTTCATTGCTAAAATTTTATATACTGATTAAGCAATAGATATGTCTCATTTTAATGTTTTTTAAAATTATTTATTTGGCTTTTTAAATCAAAGGTTTTTACCTTGATAACTTGCGTTAGCGTGCGTTGATAACTTGCATTAGCGTGCGTTAAGGCGTTATCACATGCATTAATGCCCTAACATATGCGATAAATAACACAATGCAAATGCAAATGCATATGCAAATTCCACATTGAGTATTCCAGTGGGAGGCATTTATGGAAATGAGGGCCATTAGTGTCTGATGCGATACAGCAATGCAGGATTTAGCGCCAGAAATAACTACTGTATATACTCGTGTATAAGTTGATCTCATATATAAGTCAAGGGTATTTTTTTGGGGCCCCAAAATCAAGAATTTTCTGTCACCCATGGATAAGTGTTACAATCCTGCTCGCGGACCCATCCCACGAGCAGGTTTCCACTTACCACCTCCGTGTGGTCCGACGCCATTCTGCGGCAGGAGGGGCCACTGATATCTCCTTTCGCGGCTTGTGAGCTGCTGCTGCCGCCTCTGTCTTCGTGGCCATAGCACCGCCGCTGCCGGGACCTTCAAGCGGCAGGAAACCGTGGCCTGCTTTTCATCTTTGCAGCAGCCGCCGCACATCTCCATCTATGCGGCAGGAAGCTGCCGATAAATCCTTCTTCACGGCCTAGTTCCGCTGCCGGGCCCTGCTTCCATCTCTGTGGCCCTGAACCGCCGCCGGGACTTCATCTTCGCAGCAGGAGGCTGCCTTTAGTCCTGCTTTTCACATGGCAGGGGAGCTACTCTTGCCACTTCCCTCGCGGCGGGGAAGACGCCGCCACCTGGAAGCCTTTCCTTCACGGCCTAAGTGTCACTGCCAGGGCCTGCTCCTTTATTCCATTTGGCAGGAACACCACTGTCCATGGTCCTGCTTCATCCTTGGGCCCTCCTCTAGGTGCCAGCATGCGCCTCTTCAATCTATTTAAAGGGCCAGCGGCGGGAAAAGCCCGCGGCCCCACCGGAAGTCCTCATCTGCTCACTTCCTGGATTAGCCCTATAAAAGGGCTCTGTTTTCTTTCCTCAGGGCCTTTGGATCCAGAATCCACAGTTATCTGTGTTCCTCTTCGGGTCAAGGTCCTCAGTGCTCTTCACTTGTCTAGATGGCTCTTCGTTCTGTGTTCCTGGTCTCCTCGTCCTGATGTTCCTGGTCTTGTCCTTCATTTGAGCTCCTTTGTCGCCTGTTCCATGTCCTGATGTTACTTGGTCCTGATGTCTAGAAGTTCCATGGTTCCGTTCCTGAGTCCTGATGTTCCAGATGTTTCGTGTTCCTGATGTCTTGGTCCTGATACCTTCGTCTTCACCTCTGCAACCAGTTCCCAGTTTCCTGCATCCACCTTTCCTGGCGTGCCACCATCGTGGTTCGTGACCAGCCCATAGGGCTGGTCACGAACCACGATGGTGGCACAAGGCCTTCTTCTCATCTGCAGCGCAAGTCTCCGGAAGACCCTTGTTTTTAATGTTCCAAGTTCCGAGTCTTGAATCCTGAGTCTTGAATCCTGAGTCTTGAATCCTGTCCCGGTCTTCGGAGCTCCTTGCCTGCTTCCGTCCATGCCCAAGACTCTGCCAGAACCTGCTCCACTTCAGCGTGGTCCGCGACCAGCCACAGGTGGCTATGTAGGGCGCGCCTCGGTGCAGGCCTCTGCTGAATCTTCGACATGTTCCAGTCTCAAGTTCCACTACTTCGTCTGGAGTCTGCTTCGAGCTCAGCATGGTCCGCGACCAGCCATGGGAGGCTGTGAAGTCACGCTGCGATGCAGTTCTCATCCAGTACTTTTGCCTGAGTCCTGAAACCTTGCCTGAGATCTTCTGAGTAACCTGAATCCTTGTCCGAGTCTTCTGAGTAACCTGAGTCCTCGTCTGAGTCCTTCCAAGTTCCAAGCCTTCGTCTGAGTCCTTTCAAGTTCCAAGTCTTCGTCTTGTTCCTGCCCCCAGCCTTCGTTTGGCCTCATGCCCTTTCGGACCTGTTTTTTTAGAATATTAACCCTTTATCATACAAAATCCAGGAACGTGGAAGCCTCGGAGGTCTTTTTTCAGAATTTCCCAAGGCCAAAGATAAATAAGGAACAATTGGCGGTGTTAAATGCCCCCATTAAAGACGGTTACATCTATGCGGTAATACAAGGTTTGAGGTTTGGCAAATCGGTTGGGCAAGACGGCCTTAGTAACGAATTTTATAAAATACTAAAATTTCCCCTGCTGCCGACTCTAACTTCATACTATAATAGTCTCATCGCCAGCAAAATCATACCCACGGCAGAAAATCAATATATGATTGTCCTCATACCGAAAAAGGGTAAAGACCCCTATGACGGCCAATTTCATTAATTAACGTAGACATCAAAATTCTAGCAGCTGTTCTAACTACTTGCTTGAATGCTATACTTCCCACAATGATATATCCAGACCAAATGGGGTTCGTTAAGGGTAGGCAAGGGGTGCAAAATGTATGCCAATTAATAGCCGCTCTCAGTTACCATCCCCAGGCTGAAGCACTGATTCTAAGTTTAGACGCAGAGAAAGCATTTGACTTCCTTTCCTGGGACTATTTGTTTTGGGCCCTCCAAAGGTATGGGTTTGAAGGAGATTTCATGCAATGGTTGGAGGTGCTTTATCACAACCCAAGCACCCGATTATTAATCAATGGTTTGCTATCCATGCCTTTCTCCCTGCACTGTGGGGTGTGCCAGAGATGCCTGCGCTCTCCTTTGCTATTTGTCCTAGCGATAGAACCCCTAGCTGAAAAACGTAGATGTGACAAGGAATTTTGGGGCCTCAGCATTGGAAACCATTTGTTAAAAGTGGCAATGTTTGCTGATGATATTCTTTTGTTTATGGGTCGCCCACGGGAGAGCATTCCTGCCAAAATCTTACTTTTTTCGCAATTCCAAGATATTGTGGGTTTATGTATCAACTTCTCCAAATCTGAGGCACTAGCCTTAGACCCGCAGCTGCAGGCAACTTGGCCCAGAGTTTTTCCTTTCTCATGGCCCCCTGGGAAACTTAAATATCTGGGAATTTGGATACCTAGAGATTTAGCCACTCTTTATGAACTGAATATACAGGAAACGATAATGAATATAGGAGCTCAGGTGGCGGCTTGGCACTCACTTCTCCTGACATTTTTTGGGCGCTGTGCTCTTTTGAAAATGGTGATCATTCCTAAACTATTGTACAAATTGCACATGCTCCCTAGATGGTTGTCTAATGCAGATTTGAAGCAGTTGCAGTCAGCTTTCCAAATGTTTTTGTGGGCAGGAAAGAGGGCACGAATAAAGTACCAGTCTCTTATATGCCCCAAGAAAGTGGGGGGTCTCGGGCTCCCAGACTTCCACCGGTACAACATTGCCTGTCAGATGCATTTTGTGGGGGAATGGCTTCTTGACTCCTATTCTTACTGCAAGCAGGGCTTGGTAGCAAGTGTGATTGCCCCATGGTCTCCTTTATATCTCCTACAAGTGCGTCCTATGATACTTCCGAATCTCGACATTCCAAAAGTGCTGCTTCGTCCATGCTGGTGTGCTTGGAGGTGGCTATGACGTCAGAGAAAAATGGAGGGCTCTTACTCTCTGCTGTTACTGCTAGTGGGCAACAAGGACTTTCCGCCTGGACTTAGCTGCAGTGCCATATTTAATGCCTGGGCTCATAATGGACTGCCATTTATTTTTCATCTGTATGAAGAGGACAGTCCAGTCGTACAGGAGTTTTCCTCCATAGCCCAAGATATCGGATACCAATGAGACATTTCTTTGTGTATTTGCAAGTGCGACACTATCTCCACTCTTTTCATTGGACAAGGGAGGTGTTTCAACAAGAATCTTCTTTTGACAAGAGTATATTTGACACCGCGTACTCTCACAACTCCATAAAGGGATGGAGTGCCATGAGCAAGCAATCTGCAGCATCAGACCACCTGGACTCATTCACTTCTTATTGGTCGGTGGTGTGGCAAGAGCCAATTACAAAATCCTATTTACAACTCTGTTTTAAGACTTTGCATGGTCATATCCCGGATTAAGGGTTGCGGGAATTGCAGTTTCAGATCCTGCATCACCCAATTTGTGATGGTTTTCGCAGATTCAAAATGGGCCACTTACCATCGCCACTGTGCATCAAATGTACACATGGAAGTTATACATGGTGTCAGGACCTATTTCAGATCCGACATGAGAAGTCTGCCTGACTTTGAGAATTGTCTATTAATGCATCTTGCAGTAAATTCTAACACTATAGACCAAAAGGGCTCGAGGTGAGGGCAAGCAAAGAGATCATGTATAACTTCACATGACTGTTTCGGACGATTTGCCATTCTATTAGCATGCTGAGAAGTTCTGGCGGACTGGATGACCCCCTTAGATTACCTCAGGTGGCAGCATGGCATCATCGGATGGCAATTGCCATGCAAATGGAGTGGTTGGACAGCACGAAGGGATGTAGGAAACCAGATAAGAGGTACTGTGAAAGCTGGTCCATGTGTTACAATCTCTTGCCCACAGACATGCAAACCAGTCTGCTAGTGAATGGCTATCAACCGAATTAGATATAATTGGTGCTTTCGTTTCATGGACGCATGTGGAATGTAACTCTTATTTGTGAAACAGGCTGTAGCTTAAACACAGTGGGTTGCCTGGAAATGTAGAGGTTACTCTACATGTTTGTTGTTTTAGTACATTATAACTATTTTGTGCTCATGCGCTTGGCGAAGGCTCGTTGGTCTCAAGGGGAAAGGGGATGGGGCAGGATGTGGATGAATGTGGGGATGAGTGGGCTGTATGGGTTGGAAGGACGGGATGGATGGATGAATGACTGGACAGTCGGTGAACTGCTCAGCGAGAAAGACTGGGGATGGGAGTTTGATTTTCTAAAATGATTTACATGAGGCATAGCAGCAGGAGAGGCTGTTGCGACCGTTGCTGCTCGACGTCCTCACTCCGCCCTCTTTACCTCTGTGGCAACTCCCTCCAGGTCTGATGGACGGCTGGCTGCCACGGCGTCTCCATGCCGTCTCCATGCCGTCTCCCTCTGGCGTCCCCGGACCGGCTCGACGTTGCAGATCCGCCATGTTGCCTGAAGACCTAGGACGCGTGCACACATGCTCTGATTGAAGTACCAGCAAGAGCACGAACCTCAGGGGCGTCCCCCTGAGATGAATTCATCCACTTCCAATATTTAAAGGTCTCTATTTCACTATCTATTTGAGTTAGCAAGGGGTTGGGTATGGGAATGTGTCTCACTACCTACGGACTACTCCTCCCAAGCTACTCTGCCTCCTCGGACTTACCAGAGGTACCCACTCCTTGGGGGCCTGCTCTTTTTCTTTACTTTCAGATTACAGATAAGAACCGGTACTCGCTCCTCGAGGGCCCATGTTCCTGGACACTCTAAAGATTCTCTACTGCTTGGAAGCTATCGCTGCTACAAACATTTGTGAGTTACCATCGCTCTCTCAGAGCTTTCCCTGGAACCAGGTACTCGCTCCTCAAGGACCTAAACCTTTCCAGCTCCTGAGCTTTCTTGAGATCTTATGTTAGTTTTGTCATCTACTTCTGTTCATGAACTCTGCCTACTCTGCCTACTCACTTTCTACAGTTTCTCAACAGCTCAGCCATCCTGGATCGCTGTTCCAGTACCTGAGGGACTACAGCCCTGCCGGGCATATCAGCTCACTACTGCCACCTCTGGTGGTTTCAAAAACCTGTTTAATAAAAGAACTAATGTGTGTCTCCATACTCAAGCCTAGCCGGTAGTCCCTCTCGGGATATCCTCCTGGGGGCGTGGTCACCTGCCACCGGCCCAGGGATCCACCCACTACTATATCAGATTCATTACAGATTGCTACTCCTTACCAAGACGATATCTGAGACACTACAAGATTGCTAACTCCTCCTTCTTTAGGAGCCAATAATAACAGATTGCTAACTCCTCAGTCTAACTAACAGCAGATTTATTACTTTTTGCTAACTTCACAGTCTAACTAACAGCAAATTTATTAGAGAGGCATGGCCACAGGCTTAGTTCTTGTGGTGTATCATTTCTTGTCTCTTCTGCCAGCCATATATTTTGTAAGTTTCTATCTTATGTGTTGCACGTCTTCTTAATAAAAATGATTCTGCTAAAAAAAAAATCTGAATAAAGCATCTCATAAGAAACATTATTTAACAACTTAAGAAAATGTCCCTGCTGTATGAATCCTTCCCTCCTTCCCCACTGGCTGTCCTTGCTGTTTGAATCCTCTTTTATTCAAATCCTTCCAAGTCTGATTCTTCATCATCTGAATGTCCGAATAAATCATGGAACTGTTCTTTGGTGATGTCATCAGCATAAATGTTGTCTTCACTGTCTCCATCTGTTGAATCATCATCTGATGCTGATTCGTCTTGGTCTTCATAGATGGCATCATCTTCGGATCGATTCATAGCATTGCAAATGCCGCATTTCAGGAATGCTTCTTGACTATTTCTGGTGGAATTGACTCCTAGGCATCCTTTACCTAATTCGCTATGAAATCAATGTCTGGTTTTATGAGGTTCCCTCCTTTCATTAACTTTGCTTAACCAGAACACATCCAATGTTGCCACATATGCCGTAATTGGTCCTTGAAAGGCTTGATGAGACAAACATCTAATGGCTGGAGCATTGATGTCTGATCTCCTTGAATCACTGCTAATGTGATTGCCATTTGTTATGTTTGGTACTAGTGTGAACCCCTGGGCCGAGTTGAGAGGTGTCTCCGCCCACAGGGAGGAGCCCTGTGAGCTTCACCTCCGGTAGGCATGGTCTCAGGAACGTCAGACATGGCTGTGGAAAGAGTCTTAATTGATAGCAGAAAGGAAAGTTCACAGAAGGGTGTTTACCCAATGATGATGTCTCAGACGACAATCTGGTAGTGGCCCGTGGAGCCAGGTACACAAGGAAGTCTTGCAGTAGTGGAGAACACTCGGATGTGCAGATCCGGTATTGGCCCGTGGAGCAAGGTATGCCGGGGATGAGTCTCAGAGAAGGAAATGAGGAAACTGTCCGAGGTGTAGCAATAACCTGTAGGCAGGGTATACCGGAGTAGTTACTTCAGGGAAGAAGCGGTAGTGGCCCGAAACACGGGGTACACCGCAACGAATCCCAGAATGAGGCTTAGACAGGTTGAAGTCCGTAGAAATAGGTACTCACAGGAGGTAGTTCCAGGAGAGGTTCCAGGAAGTGGAACCGATAGCAGTTCAAGGCAGAGGGTCCTCCGAGGAGGGGATAACCAGAGACAAAATAGGGCCGCCGAGAAGTGGGTACCCAGAGTGTCTCATGCCAATGCTAAATTGTAGCAGTGAAGAGCCAACTAGCTTAAGTATTGGAGGTGGGTGATGTCATTCAGGGGGGACGCTCCCGGGGTTCCCGTCATGACGTGTACAAGAGTGGCCCATGCACACGCGCACCTAAGTGATTCCTGTTCCAAGATGGGGTCGGCAGCGCCCACGCCATCCCAGGAACGCCAGGCTCGTCGGCGGTGGCTGGCGGAGGCCCCCATTTGTCCAAGCATTAGTGGTTGCAGCTGTCTGCGACCGACGGGCATAACAGTACCCCCCTTCTTAGGGCCCTCCCCGGGGGTTTCAGTTTCCTAGGATGGGCAATGTGAAATTGCCTGATCAAGTCTTTGTCGAGGATGTTACTTGCAGGTTCCCAACTATTCTCCTCGGGGGCCAATCCTTCCCAGGATATGAGAGACTCCCAGCGTTTTCCATGTCTTCTGACATCCAATATATCCTCGACCTGATAAGTGATGTCCTCTTCTGCAGGAAGAGGTTAAGGTTCAGATGTTCTCTTCGAAAATGCCGAGAGAATGAGTGGTTTTAGAAGAGAGATGTGGAAGGTGTTGTGGATTCTAAGAGAAGAATACAACTGAAGGCTGTAAGTGACTAGACCCAGTCAGTGAAGGACAGCGAAGGGTCCAATGTATCTGGGCGCAAATCGAGCAGAGGGCAGCTTTAAGAGAATGAAATGGGTGCTGAGCCACACCTTGTCTCCGGGATGTAGTTGCGGAGCTGCACAATGGTGAGCATCATAGAACGTCTTAGCCTTTTGTCCAGCCTTTTGAAGTAGTTGCTTGGTATGCTCCCAGAGTTAGTGCAGTTCTTGCGCTGACACCTGTGCTGCCAGAGATGATACTGACAAGGACAATGGGAGAGGAGGTAGCGGTTGACGTCCGTAGACAACTTGGAAAGGTGAAGATCCGGTTGAAGCAGACTGGTGTGAATTTAATACAAATTCAGCCCAGGGAAGCAATTCGGACCAATCACTCTGTCTGGAGTTAACGTATGCCCGGAGAAACTGTTTTAGCATACAGTTCGTCCTCTCAGTCTGTCCATTGGCCTGAGGATGGTAAGCTGATGTGAGATCCAGGTAGACGTCAAATGTTTTGCATAGGGATCTCCAGAACTTTGCTGTAAACTGGACCCCCTTGGTCGGACAATATGTGTCTTGGCAGGCCATGAAGGCAAAAGACGTGGCGGATGAAAAGCTTCGCCAATTCAGGAGCTGAAGGTAATCTGGGTAATGCCACGAAATGAGCCATTTCTGAAAACAGGTTCACAGTGACCCAGATGGTATTGTTGCCGTTGGATACTGGTAAGTCAACAATTAAATCTGTGGCTATGTGCGTCCACAGTTCACTTGGTGCGGGGAGTGGCTGAAAGAGTCCCCAGGGATGGCCCACTGGTGGTTTTCTGTTGGGCACATGTAGGGCTTGACTCTAAGTAGGTCTAGACATCTTTCTTCATGGTGGGCCACCAGTAGAACCTTTGTATAGTGGTAAGTGTTCTGGCTTGTCCAGGATGACCTGTGAGCAGAGAGTCATATCCCATTTGAGGATTTGTTTTTTGAGTGTATGGGGAACCACCATCATCCTGGCCAGAACTGTGTGGGTAGCAGAGAGGAGTACTCTTGTACAGTCAATGATGTTATGCGGAGAATCAGGTATATCTTCCGTAGCAAAAGAATGGGAGAGTGCGTCAGTACAGGTATTCTTGTCTGCAGTATGGTATCGCAAGAGGAAATCAAAGCGATTAAAAAATAAAGACCAGCGGGTCTGCCAGTGGTTCAGGCTTTGCGCATGACGTAAGTATTCATGGTCAATGTAAACTGTAAATTGATGTTGTGCACCCTCGAGTCATGGACGCCATTCTTCGAATGCCAATTTAATTGCCAATAACTCTTTATCTCCAATCCCATAGTTTCACTTGGCTGGGGAGAAGCGTTGAGAAAAAAATGAGCACGGATGTAAGGGGTGGTTATTACTATGTTGGCTGAGGACGGCTCCAACCCCGACATCAGAAGCATCCACCTCTACGATGAAGGGACGTCGAGGATTGGGGTGGCGTAAACATGGCTCTTGGAGAAACACCTCTTTAAGTTCCTGAAAGGCGGTCACATCTTCTGGAGACCATTGAGAGGGATTAGCTCCTGTTATGTTTGAGGCATTGTGGACCCTTGGTCGCAATGGAAATGACTCCACCCACGGGGAAAAGCCCCGTGGGGAACCACTGCAATAGGCTGACACAGTTAGCAGATACAGAATGGATAGAGTCTTTATTGTACTGCTGTAATAGATGGTAAAGCAGGAAGGCAAGGCACAGATCCACGAGGTGCCAATATGCTCAACAGGCTCAGAAGTGTAGTCTCACCCAGATGTTCATGATAGGCAGGAGCCCGCAGTGCGGGTAATGCTGCTGCTGGTGGGTGGAGTTGGAGTGCCGGTTCGTAGAGGTACTCACAGAGAGAAGGCATCTTCCTGATGGTAGAATGGTGGGACTGAAGGTCCATGGTGCAGGATATGAAGTAGATAGGCCCTCGAGGAGCGAGTACCCAATGGTCCAATATCCTGGAAAGAAATAAGAGAAAACCCCCCGAGGAGCGGTTGTCTAATTAGTGAGGACCCTGAAGGGAGTTGGAAGCGAGAGACCCCCAAGGAGCAGTGTCTAGAGCTTCTGCTGGAATGAGGCCCTTAGCGAAGTTGGAGCATCTAAGCTAGCAGCTTAGAGCAGGCAGAGTAGCGAAGCGAGGCTAGTTATACCCGGAGGTACTGACATCATGCAGTGGGGCCGCCCCCAAGGTTCCCGCCATGATGTGTATTTGAGCATCAGAGATGTGCGTGCTCGTGCCCTAGGAGGCCACGGGAGTAAGCATGGCGGATGGGGATGCCCACACTCATCTGAGAATGTTGAGGCCCGCGGCACTCGGCAGCGGAGACAGCCATCTTGCCCAGAGAGAGAGAAAGTGGAGAAAAAGAGGTAAGGCAGAGCGATTGCAGCCATCTGCGACTGACGGACACAACAGTACCCCCCCTTCAAAGGGCCCCCTCCAAGACCTCTTCCAGGTGGTCTGGGCTTGCGAGGGTGTGCCAAGTGGAATTGGCTTAGCATCTCCTTGTCTGTAATATTAGCCAGTGGTTCCCAGGAGTTTTCCTCTGGGCCTTAGTTCTCCCAAGAGATGAGGTACTCCCATGTCTTGCCTCTTACATACATCAAGGATGTCGTCTACGGCATATTCAATGTCATCTTCTGTGTCCAGGCTGGGATAATTCTGCTGCAGTAGCCTGGGTAGCAGGAGAGGCTACTGTCAATGGACTAGGCAGCGGAGGTAAAAGTTGTCTCCCGTAGACAAGTTGGAAAGGGGAAGACCCCGTTGAAGAAGCAGGATGTGAATTGATGGCAAATTCTGCCCCAGGCAGTAGTTCAGCCCAGTCATTCTATCTAGAGTTGACATAGGATCGCAGAAATTGTTTCAGCGTCCTATTCATCCTCTCAGTCTGACCATTAGACTGAGGAAGGTAGGCAGAGGTTAGATCTGAAGCGATGTCAAACTTCTGACATAATGCTCTCCAAATGTTTGCAGTAAATTGCACTCCTTTGTTGGATAGGATATATTTGGGCATCCCATGAAGACGGAAGATGTGTTTAATGAAGTGTTTAGCTAATTCAGTAGCAGAAGGGTAATCCTGGTAATGCTACAAAGTGTGCCATTTTAGAGAACCGGTCGACCATAACCCATATGGTGTTGTTGCCGCTGGATGATGGCAGGTCCACTATGAAATCAGTAGTGATATGGGTCCAAGGCTCATCCGGTGATGGTAGAGGTTGTAAAAAACCCCAAGGTCACCCAGGTGGTGGCTTTTGCTTGGCACAGACAGCGCAGGAACCCACGTACGCTTGCACGTCCTTCTTCATGG
Organism: Rhinatrema bivittatum; assembly: GCF_901001135.1. Taxonomy (NCBI): domain Eukaryota; kingdom Metazoa; phylum Chordata; class Amphibia; order Gymnophiona; family Rhinatrematidae; genus Rhinatrema; species Rhinatrema bivittatum. The sequence continues at coordinate 136,935,126 of NC_042621.1, forward strand.
TTGGCTACCAATAGTATCTTTGCAACATTGATAAGGTGTGACTCTGTCCAGGATTGCCTTCCAGGTGAGAATTGTGTGCCCATTTCAACAGTCTTTTTCTTAAACTTCTGGCCACCACCTTCTTCCCAGCAGGTACCGTGTGGGTGGCTGCAAGAACCACTCTTGCGGGATCGATGATATGAGGGGGTTCATCTGGCACGTCCTGAGATGAGAAGGAGCGTGATAGGGCATTAGCCCAAGTGTTCTTTTCTCCAGGACGGTATTTCAGAAGAAAGTCAAACCTGTTGAAAAACAGGGACCATCTTTCCTGACAGTGGTTGAGTCATTGAGCATGTCGAAGGTACTCTAGATTCTTGTGATCCGCGTATACTACTATTTGGTGTTGAGCACCTTCTAGCCAGGGACGCCACTCTTCAAAAGTCAGTTTGATCACGAGAAGCTCCTTGTATCCTATCCCATAGTTTCTCTCAGCCGGCGAGAATCGCCTAGAAAAAAGGGGCTAGGATAGAGTACATTGGATTCGCTGTACTAACTTAGAACTGCCCCCACACCAATGTCAGATGCATCGACCTTTCAAAAAAAAAAACTGAAAACTTGACTTTTCATACACGCCTTTCCTTAACCAGTTTCGATCCAGTTCTTCAATCTCATGAAGATTGATTCCGGATCAATAAACGATACTGTTCACACACTCAAGGAAGCTCGATCACCCTCTCTACCAGGTCATAGTTTCTCCTCTTTAGTCCGGATTGGACCTTCCTTCTGGTTTGGACTGGACTGAACATACCCTTCTGACTTTCTTGTAGGCTTATTTTCACCCTGTTCATCCTCATGGATCTTATTGTAATGAAATGCACTTCCCACCTGAGCTTCTCATAGGCCTTTAACAATGTATCTTTTATTCCCATATGTTTCATAAGTTTGGTTTTTGGTTTTGTTGAAAAGTTCATTCCACTTTTTAAGAGGCTTACTCCATAATAGTCTCCTTTTTGTACACATTTATCCCTATGCTCCCAGTTCCATGTAACCCTGTTCTTTGTAATGCTCATTGCAACTATTATGTTTCACTGTAAACCGATATGATATGTAGTCTGACACATGAATGTCGGTATATAAAAATCCCAAATAAATAAATAAATAAATAAATGATGAAAGGATGGTGTGGGTCAGGGTGGCGGAGACACGGCTTCTTTTGAAAAGCCTCTTTGAACGTCATGAAGGCTGAGATGTCTTCAGGAGATCGATTGGCAGGGTTGGCTCCCTTCTTGGTCATAGCAGTTAGAAGGACTGTCAATGATGAGTAGTTTTTAATGAAGGATCGGTAGTAATTGGTAAATCCTAAGAAGCGACATAATGCCTTCAGGCCTGTGGGTAGAGGCCAGTCCTGGATACTCTCAAGTTTCTTAGGGTCCATTTGAAAACCGTTCTTCGAAACGATATATCCCAGGAAGAGTACTGCTTCTTTGTGAAATTCGCATTTCTCAAGCTTTGCGTAAAGGTGGTACTCAAGCAGGCATCTTAGGACTTTCTTAACATCCTCCTGATGACTTTGCAGATCCTGAGAAAAGATCAGTATATCATCAAGATATACTACTATGCATTGATACAGTAAGTCCTGTAAGACGTCGTTCATCATATTTTTAAATACTGCAGGTGTGTTACTTAAACGAAAGGGCATGATGAGGTATTCAACGTGTCCATCACAGGTGTTAAAAGCAGTCTTCCATTCGTCTCCTTCTCGAACACGCACCAAGTTGAAGGCTCCTTTTAGGTCCAATTTGGAAAATATTTTGGCCCCTTGGAGTCTATCAAACAGTTCAGATATTAAGGGCAGGGTGCACCTGTCCTTGATGGTAATTTCATTCAGACCCCTGAAGTCGATGCAGGGGCATAAGGTGCCATCCTTTTTTCCTACAAAAAAGAAACCTATACCAACAGGGGATTTGGAAGGCCTGATAAAGCCCTTTTGTAGATTTTCCTATATGTAGGTAGACATAGCTTTGGTCTCAGCTAAAGAAAGAGGGTAGACTCTTCCTTTGAGAGGTTCAGAGTTTGGCTTCAGATTTATGGTACAATCGAACTCTCTGTGTGGAGTAAGCACATCAGCTGCTTGCTTCGAGAAAACATCCTGAAAGGAGGCGTATTGTGGAAGTAAGCCAGGTAATGATGGAGGGGTAGGCATGCAAATGAGCGGTGAAACTTCAGCAAGACACCGACCATGACAGTCTGGTCCCCACTGGGACAGTTCCAAGGTGGCCCAATTAAATTGTGGCATATGGTCTTGAAGCCACAACAGACCCAACACCACCGGATGCATGGCTTTTTCCAACACTAGAAAGGGAATTGATTCTGAGTGTAGGGCTCCAGTGCGCAGGCCAATGGCCTGGGTGATCAATTAAACTTCTCCAGGAAGTGGTTCTCCATGGATGGATGACAATAGTAGAGGCTTATCTATTAGTGTGGTAGGAATCCTCAGATGTTCAACCAAGCGCTTCAGAATAAAATTACCTCTGGCACCAGAGTCAATGAGAGCGAGAGTCTGGAACTCGAGACCTCCGTAAAGCAGGGATACAAGTAAAGATAATGGAGGAGTAGGAGAGGTAAGGCCCAGGAGAAGTCCTCCTGCAGATCCCAGGCCCATCAGTTTCCCGGACAAATGGGACAGGTTTGGATTGCATGACCCGATTGGCCACAGTACATTCACAGGCCCATGTGCTTGCGGTAACGTCTTTCCTTAGAGGTCAAGTGGCTTCGGCCTAGTTGCATAGGCTCTTCCTCCTCTAGGGGTGCAGATGGTAAGCTGGAAGCAGTAGGCACAGGTTTTGGATGGTTAGCCCCCACTGTAGACTTTCGTGGACTCTTAGCCTCTTGAGTATGATCGTGGATACAGCAGTCAATTCTCTCTGCTAGTTCCATCAGGGCCTGAAGGGATTCAGGCAAATCATGAGCCACTAGTTCGGTCTTTATGCAAGAGTTGAGACCCTCCATGAATATGGCACGTAGGCATCCATTGTCCCAATGCAGTTCGGATGCGAGAGTCTTAAATTCAATGGCAAAGTCTGTAAGTTGCTTGTTACCTTGCTGAAGGTTAAGCAAGGCGGATCCAGCGATGGTCTGGCGAGCCGGCTCATCAAACACAGACTTAAACAACTGTACAAATCCTGATAGGTCATCCAGGATAGGGTCTTTACGTTCCCATAGCGGTGAAGCCCAGGCCAGGGCTCATCCTTCAAGGAACGATAGGATGGAGGTGGTCTTTGAAGCCTCGGTGGGAAAGAGGGTAGGCTGTAAAGCAAAATGTATGCTGCACTGATTGATGAATCCTCTGCACATCTTGGCTTCACCCGTGAAGCTGGTAGGTGTAGATAAAGGCACAGTGTAGCCAAACCACTGGTGACAGGAACTCTTTTACAGGAGGAGCTGAGGAGTTCAGTTGAGCGTGTAACTGATTGAAGGCAGTAGCAAGGTTCTCCAAAGACTTTTGTTGTTCTGTAATCCGCTGGGCTAGGCCAGAAATGGCCTGCAGGTCTGCAAGCTGAGCCGAGTCCATGGAGTTAGCAATCTGTTGTGTTTGAGGCATTGTGGATCCTGGGTCTCAATGGAGATGACTCCGCCCACAGGGAGGAGCCCCATGGGGAACCACTGCGATAGGCTGACACAGTTAGCAGACACAGAATGGATAGAGTCTTTATTGTACTGCTGTAATAGATGGTAAAGCAGGAAGGTAAGGCACAGATCCACAAGGTGCCAATACGCTGAACAGGCTCAGAAATGTAGTCTCACCCAGACGTTCACGATAGGCAGGAGCCCGCAATGCGGGTAATTCCGCGGCTGGTGGGTGGAGTTGGAGCGCAGGTTCGTAGAGGTACTCACAAAGAGAAGGCGTCTTCCTGATGGTAGAATGGGGGGACCGAAGGTCCGTGGTGCAGGATATGAAGTAGATAGGCCCTCGAGGAGCGAGTACCCAATGGTCCAATATCCTGGAAAGAAATAAGAGAAAGACCCCCGAGGAGCGGTTGTCTAATTAGTGAGGACCCTGAAGGGAGTTGGAAGCGATAGACCCCCGAGGAGCGGGTATCTAGAGCTTCTGCTGGAGCAAGGCCCTTAGTGAAGTTGGAGCGTCTAAGCTAGCCGCTTAGAGCAGGCACAGTAGCGAAGCAAAGTCTTTGCTAACTCAAATTGGTAGCAGAAGCGAAGGCTAGTTATATCCGGAGGTACTGACGTCATGCAGTGGGGCTGCCCCCGAGGTTCCCGCCATGATGTGTATTTGAGCATCAGAGATGTGCGTACTCACACCCTAGGAGTTCATGGGAGTGAGCATGGCGGATGGGGATGCCCACGCTCGTCTGAGAATGCCGAGGCCCATGGCACTCGGCAGTGGAGACAGCCATCTTGCCCAGAGAAAGAGAAAGTGGAGAAAAAGAGGTAAGGCAGAGCGGTCGCAGCTGTCTGCGACCGACGGACGCAACAGCACCCTTTCGAGTCATGCCTGTAAGAGGCGCAGTCAACGTACAATAAGGGTGAATGAATGATCTATAGTAGTTAGTAAAACCAAGGAATCTTCTCAGAGCCTTGAGGCCAGTGGGTTGTGGCCAGTCCCGAATACTCTTGTTTTTTTGCGGATCCATCTGAAACCCTTTGCTGGATATGACATAGCCTAAAAATGGAACAGACGTCTGGTGGAAGGAGCATTTTTCCAAGTTGGCATATAGGCGGTTGTCTCGTAGTTTCTGCAGAATGTTAATGGCATCTAATTGATGGCTTTGGAGATCTTGAGAGAAGACCAATATGTCATTTAGGTATACTACTACACAGCTGTAAAATATGTCCCTAAATATTTCATTCATCATGTTTTGAAAGATGGCCATGGCATTGCAAAGGCCAAAGGGCATGACTAAATATTCAAAATGACCATCGCAGGTATTAAATGTGGTCTTCCACTTGTCACCCTGACGTAGTCAGACCAAGTTGAATGCCCCTCTGAGGTCAAATTTAGTGAATATCAAAAAGTACAGAGATCAGTGGCAATGGGTAGCGATCCTTCATGGTGATCTCATTTAAGCCGCGGTAGTCTATACATGGGCGAAGGGATCCATCCTTCTTTCCCACAAAAAAGAACTCGGCTCCAGCAGGAGATTTAGAAGGCCGAATAAACCCTTTGCCAGGTTTTCTTGAACATAATCGGACATTGCTTTAGTCTCCATCAGAGAAAGTGGGTACACCTTTCCTCTGGGGGATTTGGTGTTAGGCATTAAATTTATGGCACAGTCAAAAGGTCTGTGAAATGGTAAGGTGTTTGCTGCCTTCTTGGAAAATATGTCTTGGTAAGAGGAGTACTGTGAAGGTAAACCCTGAAGAGATGTGGTGGTGGTCAGGCAAGCCATAGGAGTCACAGTCTCTAGGCACTTTCCATGGCAAGACTTTCCCTAGTGAGACAACTGCAGGGTACTCCAGTCGAAGTGGGGTATGTGCATTTGTAACCATGGTAGTCCAAGTACCACCGGATGTATTGCTTTATCTAAGACCAAGAAGAAAATGGTCTCTGTGTGTAGAGATCCAGTGCAGAGTCTGATAGGTTGAGTGGAATAGGTGACTTCGCCAGGCAACAGCTCACCACAAATTGATGATAATAGCAGAGGTGTAGGTGTCTGAACAGTGGGAATTCGTAGGTGCTGCACGAGTTGTTTGAGTATAAGTTCTCTCCGGCACCGGAGTCCACCAGGGCTAAAGTATGGTACTGAAGGGCATCCGAGATAATGGAGTCTGGAAGTGTCAATGGAGGAGATGGAGCGGTGAGACCTAGGAAGAGTCCTCTGGCAGATCCTAGGTCTGAGAGTTTCCCAGACAGATAGGACAAGAGGGCACAGCGTTCCTGGCTGACCACAGTACATGCAGAGGCCTAATCTTTACCGGTGACGTCTCTCTTTAGCAGATAGGTGACTGCGGCCCATTTGCATAGGTTCTTCCTCCTCGATACTGGGTGTGGGAGTAGTCTGGGTGACTGGAGTTGGACGAGGGTGCAGAACCCCTGATGACAACTTCTTGGATCCCTTAGTTTCCTGAGATCACTCAAGCAGGCGATGATCAATGTGACCAGAAAGGTCGATGAGACAGTCCAGAGTCTCGGGGAGTTCACATGTAGCTAATTTGTCTTTTATGCGTGCCTGGAGACCTTCCAGGAATATGGCACATAGGCATCCCTGATCCCAATGTAGTTTAGAGGACAGGGTTTTAAACTTGATCATGTACTCAGTTAAAGGTCTGGAATCTTGTTGTAGATGCAGGAGTGCAGATCAGTGATAGTCTTGGGAGCAGAGTCGTCAAATACAGAACAAAATAGGGCAAGGAACCCTGTGAAATAATTAAGGACTGGATCCATTCTTTCCCAAAGAGGTGAGGCCCAGGCCAAGGCTTTCCCGTCCAAACGGGACAAGATGTACGTAGTTTTGGACACTATGTCTGGGAAATAGGTAGGCAGCAGCAGCGAAAAATGCATACAGCATTTATTCAGAAAGCCCCTACATAACAGGGGATCACCTGTAAAATGAGAAGGTGCAGGCAAGGGCACAGAAAGCCGGACAGGCAGCGTCTGTGAAGCGGAGGTGGGCTTGACAGGCATTGAGGTAGAGTCCAGCCGAGAGCTTAGCTGGTTGATGGCATTAGCCAAAGTCTGCAATATCTTCTGTTGCTCTGAGATCCATTGGGCCAGGCCAGGAATGGCCTGGATGGCTGAGGCCTGTGCCGGGTCCATGGAATTAGCAATCTGTTATGTTTGGTACTAGTGTGAACCCCTGGGCCTAGGTGAGAGGTGTCTATGCCCACAGGGAGGAGCCCTGTGAGCCTCACTGCCGGTAGGCATGGTCTCAGCAACTTCTGACACGGCTGTGGAAAGAGTCTTTATTGATAGCAGAAAGGAAAGTTCAGAGCAGGGGGTATACCCAATGATGATGTCTCAGATGACAATCCGGTAGTGGCCCATGGAGCGGGGTACATCAGGAAGCATCAATTATAATATTAAAACCATAATAAAAGAATATTTTAAAACTACTGATAAATAGAATTTCTATTAATTAAAATCATATACATTTCTTACAATTTCCCAAACACCAATACAATATTTCAAAACAGCACATATATCAAATAACATTCAATAATTAAAACTAATAAGACTTTTAAAAAGCCCCTGCTGTTCCCTTCTGTGGGAGCTCTTGATTTCCAGTCACCCTGATATTGTCGAGGATTAGGAGGTTATCCTCTCTCTCTCATACATACTCACATGTCCATTCTCTCTTAAGAACATAAGAACATAAGAAATTGCCATGCTGGGTCAGACCAAGGGTCCATCAAGCCCAGCATCCTGTTTCCAACAGAGGCCAAAAACCAGGCCACAAGAACCTGGCAATTACCCAAACACTAAGAAGTGGCTATTCCCTAAGTATAATTGATTAATAGCCATTAATGGACTTCTCCTCCAAGAACTTATCCAAACCTTTTTTGAACCCAGCTACACTAACTGCACTAACTACCTTCTCTGGCAACAAATTCCAGAGCTTTATTGTGCGTTGAGTGAAAAAGAATTTTCTCCAATTAGTCTTAAATGTGTTACTTGCTAACTTCATGGAATGCTCTCTAGTCCTTCTATTATTCGAAAGTGTAAATAACCGAGTCACATCTACTCGTTCAAGACCTCTCATGATCTTAAAGACCTCTATCATATCCCCCCTCAGCCGTCTCTTCTCCAAGCTGAACAGCCCTAACCTCTTCAGCCTTTCCTCATAGGGGAACTGTTCCATCCCCTTTATCATTTTGGTTGCCCTTCTCTGTACCTTCTCCATCGCAACTATATCTTTTTTGAGATGCGGCGACCAGAATTGTACACAGTATTCAAGGTGCGGTCTCACCATGGAGCGATACAGAGGCATTATGACATTTTCCGTTCTATTAACCATTCCCTTCCTAATAATTCCTAACATTCTATTTGCTTTTTTGACTGCTGCAGCACACTGAGCCGACGATTTTAAAGTATTATCCACTAAGATTCCTAGATCTTTTTCCTGGGTGGTAGCTCCTAACATGGAACCTAACATCGTGTAACTACAGCAAGGGTTATTTTTCCCTATGTGCATCACCTTGCACTTGTCCACATTAAATTTCATCTGCCATTTGGATGCCCAATCTTCCAGTCTTGCAAGGTCCTCCTGTAATGTATCACAGTCTGTCTGTGATTTAACTACTCTGAATAATTTTGTATCATCCGCAAATTTGATAACCTCACTCATCGTATTCCTTTCCAGATCATACACTGTCACATACATACACATTCATGCTCTTATATTCACCATAACCTCTCGCTCTCACTGACACTGACACACTCTCAGGCTCTAAGACACTCTCCCCCCTCCATACCCCCCCCCCTCACACACAAACTCTTACTCCCTTGGATTTTCTCATACACACTCATGCTCTCACACTCATTGACTCCCTCACATACACACAAACATACACACCCAGGCAAGCTCCCAGTCATTCTCACACTGACCCCCAGGCAGGCTCCCATTCATTTTCACACCACTCCCTCCCCATCCCCCAGGCATGTGCACATTCATTCTCACACATACAGACCCCCAGGCAGGCACTCATGCATTTACACACATATACCCTCAGGTGGAGTCCCATTCATACACATGCACACACTAAAGGCAGATCCTCTTCTCTTTCTTTTCCCAGCAACCTCGGAACCTCTCTCATTCCTCTGCTGCCAGTGTCACTGCTACCACATGGCTATTGGAGGGGTGCCGATTGCTGCTACTGTCATTGAAGCCCATTCTGCTGCCTACTCTGTGCAGGCCCCGTGAGCTTCCACTTTCTCCATGCTGATCTCGTACATTGTGAGATCCGCATAGAGAAAGTGCTATTCTTGCACATTCCCAAAGATTACATGTGCCAATCACTAAAAAGTAATTTTTTTTTTTTTTACCTTTGCTGTCTGATCTTAGTTTTCTAATCAGTTGGTCAGAGGCTTTTTTTTTCCACCTTCCCTTTCTTATTTTTTTGCCAATTCGTTTTATATTGTCTTTTTTTCTATTTCTTTTCTCTCCATCTTCTTCCTTCAAACACACAGTTCAGGTTCTCATTCTCACATGCATTTCTCTCTCTCACACACACACAGGCTCTCACTGTCACATGCTCTCTCTCATACAATCATTCATAAACACAGGCTCTCACTGTCACATGCTGTTTCTCTCACACACAAAGAGGCTCTCACATGCTGTCTCTGCAAACATTCAGGTCCTCACTCCCACACACAGTCTCTCAACTCATCTCATACACGCACACGCACACACACACACTCTACAGACCCTCAGCCTCTCTGTCACCTCTGGGCCTCCTCTTCACGGAGGCTCTGCAGCGGCCCTGATCTTCTCGGGCTGCAGCGGCCCTGCTACTGCATCTCTTCCTCTTCTCGGGTCGTTGCGACTCGGGATTCGCGGCGGCCCGTAAGTGCTGCTCCTCTTCTGCACGTGCTGATGCTCCTCCTCCTTTCTAGCCCGCAAGGCTCCGGCAACGTTTACTTCCAGGGCCGCGCAGGCAGGAAGGAGGAGGAGCATCAGCGCGTTTAAAAGGAAAATTAGTTCTTACCTGATAATTTTCGTTCCTGTAGTACCACGGATCAGTCCAGACACCTGGGTTGTGACTCCGCACCAGCAGATGGAGACAGAGCAAAACTTGACGGGCTCCCTACATATAGTAAGGTGCCACCCACAGCCCCTCAGTCGAACGAACTGTCAAAGCAAAACCAGTGCCCGACTAACTAACTAGAACAATTTTAAACCAATTCAAACACCCCCGGGCTGAAAACCGAAAACATCAGACCAGAGGCAAGCGGCTTTATGCCAACAATTGCAGTACGAAAAACCAAACGAGCGGACTCTCTCTCTCTTCATCGTACCGAACAGACGGGCGGGAGCCTGGACTGATCCGTGGTACTACAGGAACGAAAATTATCAGGTAAGAACTAATTTTCCTTTCCCTGTACGTACCCGGATCAGTCCAGACACCTGGGATGTACCAGAGCAAACTACCGAGGGTGGGAAGCAGAGAGTCCCGCTCGGAGGACACTCGCCCCAAACCCCGGAGCCTCAGATGCCTGGACATCAAGCCTGTAATGCCGAGTGAAAGTATGCAATGACTTCCATGTCGCAGCTCTACAGATCTCCTGCGTGGACACCTGAGAGACCTCGGCCCAGGATGTGGCTTGCGCCCGAGTGGAATGAGCACGGAGCCCCCTAGGTGCCAACTTACCCTGCAGAAGATATGCGGAACTAATAGCCTCTTTGAGCCAACGCGCAATAGTGGCCCGCGACGCAGCAGACCCCCGACGAGGCCCGGACCAGAGAACAAACAGATGGTCGGAAACCCGGAAAGGATTCGTAACCTCCAGATACCGAAGCAGAATCCTGCGAACGTCGAGCTTCCTTAACTCTTTCATCCCCTTGTCCATCTGATTCCCGACCCTCAAAACCTGGAAGGTCCACTGACTGATTTACGTGAAACGAGGACACCACCTTAGGCAAAAAGGACGGCACAGTCCGCAGGGAAACTCCGCCCTGCGAAAATCGCAAGAACGGTTCCCGACAGGACAAGGCCTGCAACTCCGAGACCCGACGAGCAGACGTAATGGCTACTAGAAAAACGGTCTTCAAAGTAAGATCTTTGAGCGTCGCTCGCTTAAGAGGCTCAAACGGTGCTCGCCCAAGAGCCGAGAGCACGCAATTCAAATTCCAAGACGGACAAGGATTCCGTACAGGAGGGCGTAAATGTTTAGCCCCACGAAGAAAACGCACCACATCCGGATGACACGCCAAGGACACTCCGCGAACCTTACCGCGCAGACAACCAAGCGCAGCTATCTGGACCTTCAGGGTACTCCAGACCAGCCCCTTCGAGAGGCCCTCTTGAAGAAAAGCGAGGACCCCCGGCACCGGTGGACGTACAGGATCCACCTCATGAGTACTACACCAGTCCTCAAAAACCGTCCACACCCTCATATAGGCTAAGGACGTAGACTGTTTTCGAGCCCTCAACAAGGTAGCAATCACTGCCTCGGAGTACCCCTTCGTCCTTAAGCGCGCCCTTTCAAAAGCCATGCCGCGAGACAAAAGTGATCCGCATCCTCCAAACAGACGGGTCCTTGTCGAAGAAGAGATGCGGCCCCGTGAAACCGAAGCGGGGGCTCCGCCGCCAGCTGAATGAGGTCCGCGAACCAAGGGCGCCTTGGCCACTCCGGCGCCACCAGGATCACGTCCGACGGATGTAACTCGATTCGGCGAAGCACCTTGCCTATCAGAGGCCACGGGGGAAACACATATAGCAACACGTCCGTGGGCCAGGGAAGCACTAGAGCATCGACTCCTTCTGCGCCCCGTTCCCTCCGACGGCTGAAGAACCGTGGGGCCTTTGAGTTGCGAGCGGTGGCCATCAGGTCCAGGTGTGGCGTTCCCCACCTGGCACAGATGAGGCGATACGCCATGTCTGGTAACTCCCACTCGCCTGGATCCAGCCGATGCCGGCTGAGGAAATCCGCCTGCACGTTGTCCACACCTGCGATGTGAGACGCCGCCAAGCTGCTGAGGTGTTGCTCCGCCCAGATCATGAGCAGCCTTGCCTCCTCCGCCACTTGCTGGCTCCTCGTGCCCCCTTGACGATTGATATACGCCACCGTGGTTGCGTTGTCCGAGAGCACCCGAACCGCCTGGCCCCGTATCCACGGTAGGAACGCTTGCAGGGCCAACGACACCGCCCTTGTCTCCAAGCGGTTGATGGACCACCTCGACTGCTGGCTCGACCACTGCCCCTGGACCGAGCGGCCTCCGCAGACCGCCCCCCAGCCGAGTAGACTGGCATCCGTTGTCACTACCGTCCAGGAGGGCATGACCAGAGACACCCCGCATGACAGATGATCTCGGGAGAGCCACCAGTGCAGACTGGCCCTGGCACAGGGTGTGAGAGGCAACGGAAGATGAAACTCCTCCGAAACCGGCTTCCAGCGGGAAAGTAACGCTGATTGTAACGGTCGCAGGTGAGCGAATGCCCAAGGGACCAGAGCAAGGGTCGACGCCATGGAACCCAAGACCCTCAGGTAATCGCAAACCAGCGGGCACCGCATGGACAAAATGTGTCGCACCTGTCGCTGGAGCTTGACCACTCTCTCCTGAGTCAGCGACACCATGGCCCTCTCGGTGTCGAACAGGGCCCCCAGATACTCCAACCGCTGCGTAGGCTGCAGATGACTCTTGGACAAGTTGACCACCCAACCGAGCGATCGCAAGAGCTGTAGGACCCTGGCAATCGCCTGCCGACACTCGGCCTCCGATTTTGCTCGGATGAGCCAATCGTCCAAGTAAGGATGCACCAGCAGCCCTTCCCTCCGGAGCTGAGCAGCTACCACCACCATCACCTTGGTGAAAGTGCGTGGAGCCGTGGCGAGGCCGAAGGGAAGAGCCCTGAACTGGTAATGGCCGCCCAGGATGCAGAACCTCAGGTACCGGTGATAAGCCGGCTGAATCCCGATGTGAAGATACGCCTCCGTAAGGTCCAGAGAAGCGAGGAACTCGCCCGGACGAACCGCGGCATTCACCGAGCGGATCGTCTCCATCTTGAACCGCGGTACCCGCAGGCACCGGTTGACGCCCTTTAGATCGAGAATGGGCCGAAACGCTCCATCCTTCTTTGGGACCACGAAGTAAATGGAGTACCTTCCCTTGCCCTGCTGATCCTGCGGCACAGGAGTAATTGCGCCCAGGTCCTCTAGACGCCGGAGGGTGGTCCGGACAGCGGCGCGCTTGACGAGGGCCTTGCAGGGTGAGACGATGAACTTGTCCGCCGGGAGCCGAACAAAATCTAACGCGTAACCGCCTCTTATCACAGCGAGGACCCACTGGTCGGAAGTTATTCTGGTCCATGCCTCGTAAAACAAGGTGAGCCTCGCGCCCACGTAGGGTACGAGGGCTGGAGGCAACGAGGGATGGACCCGTCTCGTTTCATTGGGCCGACTTGGACCCCGAGCCGGACGAGGGTCCACCGGTTCTGTTGAATTTCTTCCCTCGAAAGGACTGGGACCAGGAGGACGATCTAGCTGAGCCGGACCGATAGGACTGGCCCGACCCTGACGCCCTCTGCGGCCGCTGAAGGCGGTTGGACCGGAACCTGTTCCTTCCAGAAAAGGACGACCGCTGCCTGGGCCTGTCCTCCGGCAACTTAAAAGCCTTGTTCTCGCTCAGGAACTGCATCAGCTCGTCCAGCTGCTTGCCAAACAGGAGCTTACCCTTAAAAGGTAAGGACCCCAGGTGGGCCTTGGACGCTCCATCAGCAGCCCAGTTGCGAAGCCAAAGGAGACGACGCGCCGAGACCGCCGACACCATCGCTCTGGCCGATGTTCTGATTAAATCGTGCATCGCATCGGCGGTGTAGGCAATCACCGCCTCCAAGTTATCCGCCTGAGTAGCCTCCCCCGAGGAGAGGTCGGCGTTCGCTTGCAGGACTTGGGCCCACCGGAGCCCCGCTCGCAGTGCAAAGGTACTACAAATGGCTGCCCGCACTCCCAGTGCGGACACTTCAAAGATCTTCTTCAATTGCACCTCCAGCTTCCTATCCTGGATATCACGGAGGGCAGTAGCCCCCGTAACCGGGATGGTGGATCTCTTTGTAACCGCTGACACCGCCGCGTCCACCCGCGGGAGACGCAGCAGTTCCAGCGCGTCCTCTGGGAGGGGATAAAGCTTGTCCATAGCCTTACTCACCTTCAGCCCCAGTTCCGGGGTATCCCATTCCCGAAACAAGATATCAGAGGCCGAGAAGTGAAAAGGGAAGGCCAGTGCAGGGCCCGCCAGGCCCAACAGCACCGGATCCATCTTGACCCCCTGCCTGGACTCCACTGGAGGAGGATCCACGCCGATCTCGTCCAGAATGGCAGGGATAAGTGGAGAAAGTTCTTCCCGACGAAACAGGCGGACGACCTTGGGGTCATCACCCTCCGCCGCCTGCGGCCCCTTGCCGGCTCCCGGCTGGGCCTGCCCCTCGTCTTCGTGGCCCTCCTGGCCCTCAGGGGCTCCCGACAGCGCTTCCTCATCCGAGGAGGCGGTGGACGCTGACTCCGACTCCTGCAGGTCGCCCCGCGGCTGCCTCTTCTCCCGTGGCACCCCCCGAGCGTCCCGGGTCCGAGCAGCTCTCTTCCGGGGCTGGGAGTGCGCATCCCAGCCCCCTGAAGCCTTCCCAGCCTTTAGTTTGGACTTTTTATATTTCGCCAGTTTTTGCAGCAATAAGGAAAAATCCTCCGAAAACGAGCCCTCCGATCCGGAGGAGTCCTCCCCCGCACAAGGGCTCCCCGAGCCACGGGTCTCCGGGGGCTCTCCCCCCGAAACCCTGGGCTGTGGCGATAGCGCGGGAGGCTGGGCGCCATCTTGGAGTGCCCTCCTCGTGGCTTCCCTCACGGTGGACAAAATGGCGTCCGTTCCCGCGCTAAGCGGGAACGGATCAAAAGACGCGGCCTCCGACGCTCCGGCGCGCGATGGCGAACGGGCCCCCCACGATCGACCCCCCCAGGCGACCTCCGACGAACCCTCGCCACCTGTAACGCATCCGGAGCAGACCCCGTCCCTGGAGAGCCGCGCGCGCGCAGAGCCGCACGCGCGGCAAGTCGTCCCCCTCGGCATCCTGGACCACCTCGGCGAACAGGCTCCCCAACTCGCGCCCCCCTTCCGCGAACGAGCGACCCGACCGGCGAAGGGACGGCGAAGAGGGAGAGAGCCGGCGGCACAAAACTAAAACACGCTGGTTTTTTTTTTTTTTTTTTACTTAGCCGCTAGCCGTGGTCCTGCAGTCTTCAGCTCCAGCGGGGGTGAGTGAACCGGGCTCCCCGGTGTCACCCCCGACGCTGCTGCCAGCACAGGCCGGGTCCTCGACCCTCAGCAGCGGCCTCGACCTGGAGGGGATGGTCCTCTCAGGACCTTCCAACCCTCCTGGGATTCTCCCCCGACGGGAGACTTCTATCTTCTTCTTAATGTCTTCCTTGAAGAAATTTTCTCTCCTTTCCTTTTTTTTTTTTTTTTTTTTAAAAACACACTGCCCTAACAACTTAGGACTAAATACAAACAGATCCCTGACTGACTACCCCGAGCCACAACAACCAAGGATCACCGAGACTGTGGGTGGACCTGCCCCATCTGCTGGAGACAGAGAAAGACTGAGGGGCTGTGGGTGGCACCTTACTATATGTAGGGAGCCCGTCAAGTTTTGCTCTGTCTCCATCTGCTGGTGCGGAGTCACAACCCAGGTGTCTGGACTGATCCGGGTACGTACAGGGAACACGATCTTTTTCTTCGGGCCGTGGTGATGTGAGCTCCACCACGGCCCTGCCGATCTGCCTGCTATATGCGTGTTGCTGCTCAGCCGCCAGTGGGATGAGGTCCACTGGCGGCCTCATGAGCCTCCCTGCGCCCGGGGGCATTGGCTCCCCTCGGGATACCACTGCTCGCGGCGCCCCCTAATACTCGGTGCCCTAGGTCCAGGCCTAGTTCGCCTAGTGCTTCTACCAGCCCTGACTAGGGCACTTGCAGTTGCTCAGGAATGCCCTCCCTCCTCCCCCACAGTGTCCTAGACAGCTTCTCCCCCACATCTCCTCTGGATCCCTTAACTTAAACCCTCGCTGCTACTATGAGGATGACGACAAGCTTGTGGTCATTCAGGCAAGTCCTCCTTACTCCCTTGTGGGGTCCCAGTGGTGCGCTTTGAACCACGTGTTTCTACGTGCACCAATCAGACCCTGGCTTGGAAAGGGGGAGGACATGCCTGTGCAACCTCAAGTCCCGGTATTGTTCTGATAGCAGCAAGCGGGTGAGTTAAGAAATAGGGAGGGGGTGCAGAGGAGAAGCTGTCTGAATGCCTCAATGGAACATCAAGGGAGAGGAGGGAGGATGTGCCTTAGTAACTGCAACTGCCTTCACTGTACTCATAGCAGCAGGTGAGTTAAGGGATTGGGAGGAGAAGCATGCGAACGATTCAATCATGCATCTTGAATTATGATACTGGCATTAATGTGGATTGACCTGTGGATAAGATGACTGTGATTTTAAGGACTAATTTTTGGGGTAAAATGTTTCAACTTATACATGGAACACCTATTTTTAGTGTGTTGTGCTTGAGATAGTCTTGTTATGGTGAAAATATTTTTAGTGCATAGTGGAGGGGGGAGAGAGAGTGAGAGAGAGAGAGAGAGAGGGAGAGAGACTCTGTTAAATAGAGAATCTGACACTCTATATATCTTCCACTGTAAGAAGGGCACTTTCATCTCAGAGTGGGTTTCAGGGGGGCAGTGTTACAAGGGTTTACAGATCCTTGCACCCTAGGCAGACCCCCGCCCAAAACCCACCCTGACTTCAAAGTGCCCCTTTAACAGTGGGAGATATAGAAAGTGTCAGATTCTCTTTCTTTCTCTCTTCCCCCCACCCCCCCTCAGTGTTCAGGATCCCTCTGACCCAAAATCTCCAGACTTGCGCCTCATCAGGACCAGTAGTAAAGTTAAGCAGGTAACACAGCACGAGTTGCCATGTTCAACCTTGCAAAATTCTGGGGTTACGCATGCAAGTCTTGGCCTCACTCCAGAACGCCCATGTCCCACCCCTTTTCTGCCTCCTTATTCTTGACGCACCCACAGTTATGTATGCGCGTACTTCCTGGTTTCTTAAAATTTGCGTTGCTCACGCGCAGCCCACATACGTGTATATGGGGCTATTTCTGCATGAGAAATGCTTTTAAAATCTACCTAAAAGTCTGGTAGCCTTAACACTCACAATTCTTTATACCTGCAAATACTAACTTATACTAGCTCACAAAATTAATCCAGCACATACTATGCCTAAACACACACAATTCTTTATATTTGTAAACAAATACTCACTTTTAATCCAATTCTTAACTCTTACAAACAATACTAGCGTTAAAAATGTACACACAGTATACAGAACCAGAAATAGTTTAAACTTTTAGAAATGTTTTTTTCAACATTAAAGCCATCAGATGAAGGTTCTGCAATCAGCTCTCCCTCTGGACATAACATAAGAATTGCAATATTGGATCAGACCAAGGGTCTATCAAACCCAGTATCTTGTTTCCAGCAGGTCACAAGTATCTGATAGGAACTCAAACAGTAGATAGACCCTTATGCTGCTAATGCTCAGGGATAAATAGTAGCTTTCCTTAAGACTATCTAGTTAATAACAATTTAGGACTTCTCCAGGAACTTGTCTAAACCTTCTATAAACCCAGTTATGCTAACTGCCTTTACCACATCTAGCAATGAATTGCGGAGCTTAACTATGTGCTGAGTGAAAAAATGTTTTCTCCGATTAGTTTTAAATGTGCTACTTGCTAACTTCATGGAGTGTCCTCTAGTCTTTGTAATATTTTTAAAGAGTAACTAACTGATTCACAGTTACCCATTCTATTCTGCTCATGATTTTATAAACCTCTATCATATCCCTCTTCAGCCATCTCTTCTCTAAGCTGAACAGCCCTAATCTCTTTAGCCTTTCCTTTTAAGGGAGCCGTTCCACCCCCTTTATCATTTTGGTCACCTTTTTCTGTACCTTTTCCAGTTCAACTATGTCTTTTTTGAGTTGTGGCGACCAGAATTGTATACAGTACTCTAGGTGCGGTCTCATCATGGAGCGATACAGAAGTAATATGACAGTTTCAGATTTTATTTTCCATCCCTTTCTTAATAATTCCTAACATTCTGTTTGCTTTATTGACCGCTGTCCCACGCTGAGCCAAGCATTTCAAAGTATTGTCTACGATGGTGCCTACATCATTTTCATGGGTGGGTAATTCCTAATATGAAACCTAACATCATGTAACTACAGTTTGGAATATTCTTTCCTATATGCATCACTTTGTACTTGTGCACATTAAATTTCATCTGCCATTTGCAAGCCCAGTTTTCCAGTCTCCCAGTTAGCCTACTTTCACCTCTCTTCTAGCCTGGCCCCCATTTTATCTGGGTAACTTTGTCCAAAAAAAAAAGATTATTCAAAGTTGTCTGGACAAATGAGGGAGCGACTCTTATGCCTTTGCATTATAGAGGTCCACTACGATGACATCAAAGGGACCATCTGCTGTGCTGTTCATTTTGAAACATAGTCTGCCATGCTGAGTGAGCCGATTGCACCCTTGTATGTGCAATCGGTGCCAATGAGACAGATGGCACACTGGTCGGCATTGCTCTGGAAAAAATAAATGGCTTGGTATGATAGGGATTTTCTGCACCGACAATGGTACCTGTGCCGAAGAGGTCTCTATTAGGGATGTGAATCGTTTTTCAACGATTAAAATTATCGTCCGATAATTTTAAAATCGTCTTAAATCGTTAAAGAACACGATACAATAGGAATTCTAACGATTTATCGTTAAAAAATCGTTAATCGAGTTAGTGCGCACTAAAAGAAAATGATACAAATTGACACTTTTCAGGTCAGTTAGGAATGAATATGTATTCCTATTGGCTGGCTGCCCTCTTATTTATTGATGTTACCAAGGTTCCCACTGAGGTGATGGTTGGGGGGATGGGAAATGGAAACGGTTGGTAGCTTGACAAAAAAAGTAATGTGATCAGTCAATGTGACTAGAACTTGTGCCTATCCCTGAAATCGGGAGTGTTGTGATCTTCCTGCACACAGTTCCCTAACCCTGATACCGGGAGTGTTGTGATCTTCCTGCATGCAGTGCCCTAACCCTGATACCGGGAGTGTTGTGATCTTCCTGCACGCAGTGCCCTATCCCTGATACCGGGGGTGTTGTGATCTTCCTGCACTGAGCAGGGATACGGCACTGCATGCAGGAAGATCACAACACTCCCGGTATCAGGGTTAGGGCACTGTGTGCAGGAAGATCACAACACTCCCGGTATCAGGGATAGGGCACTGAGTGCAGGAAGATCACAACACCCCCGGTATCAGGGATAGGGCACTGCATGCAGGAAGATCACAACACTCCCGGTATCAGGGTTAGGGCACTAGTGTGTGCAGGAAGATCACAACACTCCCAGTATCAGGGATATGGCACTGAGTACAGGAAGATCACAACACCCCTGGTATCAGGGTTAGGGCACTGCGTGCAGGAAGATCACAACACTCCCGGTATCAGGGTTAGGGCACTGCGTGCAGGAAGATCACAACACCCCTGGTATCAGGGTTAGGGCACTGTGTGCAGGAAGATCACAACACTCCCGGTATCAGGGATAAGGCACTGAGTGCAGGAAGATCACAACACTCCTGGTATCAGGGATAGGGCACTGCGTGCAGGAAGATCACAACACTCCCGGTATCAGGGTTAGGGCACTGTGTGCAGGAAGATCACAACACTCCTGGTATTATGGATAGGGCACTGCATGCAGGAAGATCACAACACCCCTGGTATCAGGGATAGGGCACTGCGTGCAGGAAGATCACAACACTCCCAGTATCAGGGATACGGCACTGCATGCAGGAAGATCACAACACTCCCGGTATCAGGGATAGGGCACAAGTTCTAGTCACATTGACTGATCACATTACTTTTTTTGTCAAGCTACCAACTGTTTCCATTTCCCATCCCCCATATATTGTCAGTGGGAACCTTGGTAACATGAATAAATAAGAGGGCAGCCAATAGGAATACATATTCATTCCTAGACTGACCATAACTGACCTGAAAAGTGTCAAATTGTATCATTTTCTCTTAGTGCGCACTAACAATGGTTAGTGCGCGCTAACTTCCTGTTAGTGCGCACTAACTCCCGTTAGTGCGCACTAATCGGAAAAAACGATTTTTTAACTAAAAAATCGTGCCAAACCCTATTTTCTTCTCCTGCCAGACGATTTCAATCGTTAAGACGATCGGGCACACGATTCACATCCCTAGTCTCTATTCTTGATGGCATGCCTACTGTTGCACAGTTCTTTGCCAACACTGCTGTTTTTTTGATGCTGAGGGAGACATCCCCAAAGGGGATCACTCATGCTGTTTTGGCACTACTCTGGGCATTTTATTTGGTGCCATGGTCTTCCATGCCTCGCTCAACTCTTGACCTTGACAGATCCTTGATTTGGCACCATAGTGGTGGGGAACTTTCTTTGCCTTGTGGGAAAGAGGGGGAATAGAATCCTGTTTTGACTTCAAGCAGGAATCCAATGATGCCTTGCTTCAAGAAGAGAACAGCTTTGCTTGTCTGATCTCGCTCAGAGGCTTCAGGTCCTTACCCAATTGTGCAATCCACAAGACTATCTTTCAGTTGTGGTGCCTCTGCACCCTCAGCAACATTCAACTATTCTTAGAGAGAAACTGGGAACATGTTTGTGCGCTAGCCTGGATAAAGAAAGACTGAAGAATTTACTGGGTAGTGCTAGCACATGTGAACTCCTGGCATGCTCAGTAAGACTTTCCTGAGCTCTGAGAGCTGGGACTGAGGCAGCGCCATGGAAGACATCACCCACACATAATGGTTGATTCACGCCTGTTTGTTAACGGAGAATTTTGATTTACCTTCAGAAATGGACTGCATGTTTTCTTGAGGGCCAATGACTGTCTTGCTATTGTCTTCCATATTGACCTGCCAGGAGAATTCTAGTTGCACATTCCCAGTATTTGTCAGTTGATACCTATATAACACAAAATTCTGCTGCTTAGTGAACATGACCCAGAAAAGGAAATATTTTTCATTAACAAGAAACCTCCCAAAGTTAGCCTCGGGGCAAATTAGTTGATCAACGGTCTACAAGTACTTTTTACTCATGGACTTTGCTGTGGGTACAAAGTACCCAAGGACTTTTCCACCTGATTTTTGAGCACAAAATTGTTATGGAAAACATTGCATGTAGATTCTAAAAATACAGTCTGTGTGTTTTATTGTTTTGATCCTGATCAAAACAAACTCTCAGGAATGTTTCCCCCAAATGTGGCAAAAAGTATGCTCACTGTATAACAGGGATGAGCAAACTGGTAGGCTTGAACAATCCTAGTTTCCCAATCAGGGAAAAAAATGGCTAAGTTGTCAAGTCTTGGTGCCTTGGAGGTACTGCAAGCTCAGGAGCCAGGGTGCTGCCAGAATGTAGTGAAATCATTGTAGGCATGCCATGGCTTCGCCATACATCTCTTTCAGTGGGTGAGGAAGAGGAGCTGCTTCTATTGTGGTGTGCCAAGATGGGGAGCTGCTTATTCTGCAGCAGAACTGGACATAGGAACAGCCACTGCAGTGTTCCACAACTCAGGAGAAACTGCTACCTTCAGGCCATAGCTCAGAAGGAGTTCCTGCTGCAATCGTGTCTCTACTCAGGTAGAGAGAACATGGCTGTTGCCTGCCAGGGAAAAGAAGTATTGAGGTTGAAATGGGGAATGAGCAAAGGGGCCAGAGAAAATAAGGAAGAGGAAGGAAGAGAAGGAGGAAGGGAGAATACAAACAAAAAGTGTAAAAAAGTTTTAAAAAAGCAAAGCAAAACATGAGAAAATAAAAAAAGATGAGCAAACTAAGAAAAATGCAAAAATAGAGAAAAACAAGAAAAATTAGTGAAAACAGTAAAAAAAAATAAAAAAAATCAAGAAACAAAAATTGGGCAGGGTGAAAGTTTTTCTCAGCTCCTAAAAATTTTTAGTTGGCACCTAAGTTTTTGAAACATTTTCCAGCCCTTACCATTGTGTGTGGCCTGTTTGCTGTGCTTTGGTCTGTATGTGTGGTCTATGTCTCTGTATGTGATGTGGTTTGTTCCCCTTGTATCTTTGTCTAGATGTGGTGTGTCTATGCCTGTCTGTGGTATGTGTGTGTGTCTGATTTCAGTCTGGAGATGGTGTTTCTGTCTAGGTGTGGTATGTTTGAAACTCTGGGCTTGTCTAAGTGTTGGGTTTCTGTCTCATTGTGTGAGGCTGATGCTATATTAAATGCAGTAAAGTCAACGCCCGCTTTCTTAATGTGTACATGGCACCCGCAAGCGACCCTAGTGCCTCCTTGCTAGCACGACCCCCTAATTTGTTTATAGCATGGCGCCGATAAACTCTGCATCCATTTTCATTACTGGCAGACGGCCAGTTATGAAAACCGATGCCGAGTTTACCGGCGTCTGTCTTCATAACTTGGCAGTCTGCCGAGGTATTTTTTTTTCTTAAGTAAAATAAAAAAAAGAAGTACAGAAATGGAAAATTGGTTCTTACCTGCTAATTTTCTTTCCTGTAGAACCAAGGATCAGTCCAGACCGCTGGGTTGTGTCTCCCTTCCAGCAGATGGAGTCAGAGAAAAAAGCAGAAGGCACCCTCTGATAACCCAGTGTGCCACCTGCTGTCCCTCAGTATAATCAATATCAAAGCAGAAGAGGTAAATTGAATAACCAATGACTAGATCAAGATAGTGCAACTGCACCAAAAAACTGTGCCAAAACTATATACATAAAGAAGAGCACGGATAGAAACCCATATCCAAAGTCTTCATTCTTCATACTCTCCGGAAAGAAACTGCAAAGAGAAAACAGAAACAAGTAAGCGGACTCTCCTGAACACTATAACCCTGGGCGGGCATCTGGACTGATCCTTGGTAGTACAGGAATTAAAATTAGCAGGTAAGAACCAATTTTCCTTTCCCTGTACGTACTAGGATCAGTCCAGACCGCTGAGATGTACCCAAGCTGCCCTAAATGGGGTGGGACCTGGAGAGTCCCACTTGAAGCACACTGCTACCAAAGGAATCAACATCCGGAGCCCGGACGTCCAAACGGTAATGCTTAGCAAACGTATGGAAGGATTTCCAAGTGGCTGCTCTGCAAATCTTTTGAGGCGACACACATTGACTTTCTGCCCAAGAAGCCGCCTGCGATTTGATGGAATGAGCCTTAAGACCATCTGGCACCGGACGCCCGTGACATATATATGCCGAAGCAATGGTGTCCTTTAACCTTCGGGCGATGGTAGTCTTGGAAGCCTGACATCCCTTCTTAGGACCGCTCCATAGCACAAAAAGATGGTCTGATACACGAAAAGCATTAGTCACCTCCAAATATTGTAGAAGCACCCATCGGACATCCAGTCTCCTCAATTCCTGAGCTTGAGGGGAAGTCCGATCCAAATCCGGAAAAGCCGGCAACTCCACTGATTGGTTCACATGAAAGGCCGAGACCACCTTAGGTAGAAAGGAGGGTACCGTTCTTAGCGAAATTCCCGAAACCGAGATCCGCAAGAACGGCTCTCTGCAGGACAACGCTTGATTTTCCGATATACGCCTAGCCGAGCAGATCGCCACGAGGAACATCGCTTTGAGTGTTAAATCCTTCAAAGTTACATGCTTGAGTGGCTCAAAAGGGGGGCCACAGAGACCACAGAGAACCAAATTTAAACTCCACGACAGACAAACGGCCCGCACCGGTGGATGCAAATGTTTGGCTCCTTTCAAAAAATGAGCCACATCAGGATGGCCTGCAAGAGACGTACCATCTACCTTACCATGCAAACAGCCCAATGCCGCTACCTGAACACGAAGCGAGCTGTATGCCAGGCCCTTTTTCAAACCATCCTGCAAGAATGCTAGAATATGTACCAAAGTGGCCCGGTGCGGGGACATATCCAACCCGCTGCACCAGGAATCAAAAACCTTCCATACTCGAACATAAGTAAGAGAGGTAGATGTTTTCCGGGCATGCAATAGAGTCGAGATAACCGCATCCAGATATCCTTTCTTTCTCAGCTGCCGCCTCTCATAAGCCAAGCCGCTAGACAAAAGTGAGCAGCCTGCTCGAAAAATACTGGACCCTGCCATAGCAGATTCGGCAGGTGACCGAGACGCAAGGGGCCGTCGACCGCTAAGTTGATCAGGTCTGTGAATCACGGTCTCCGTGGCCACTCGGGAGCCACGAGAATCACCAGGCCCCGGTGGGACTCTATTCTTCTCAAGACCTTTCCCACCAGCGGCCAGGGAGGAAACATACAAAGCAGTATGTCACGGGGCCACGGAAGGACCAAGGCATCCACTCCTTCCGCCCCATGTTCCCTCCTGCAGCTGAAGAAACGAGCTGCCTTCGCGTTCAGATGAGTAGCCATCAGATCTAGTCAGGGTACTCCCCACCGATGAATCAGGAGCCGCATCGCCACCTCGGACAGCTCCCACTCTCCGGGGCCTAGTTGCTGGCGACTGAGAAAATCTGCCTGCACGTTGCTTACTCCTGCTATGTGAGATGCTGCCAACCGAACTAGATGGTGTTCCACCCAGGCCATCAACCTGTCTGCCTCTGCGGCAAATGGACGACTCTTTGTTCTGCCTTGCCTGTTGATGTACGCCACCGTCGTCGCATTGTCTGAGAGAACTCTCACTGAACGATGCCGAACAAGCGGGAGAAAGGTGCATAATGCTAGGCGAACCACTTTCGTCTCCAAGCGATTGATGAACATAAGAACATAAGAACATAAGAAAATGCCATACTGGGTCAGACCAAGGGTCCATCAAGCCCAGCATCCTGTTTCCTACAGTGGCCAATCCAGGCCACAAGAACCTGGCAAGTACCCAAAAACTAAGTCTATTCCATGTAACCATTGCTAATGGCAGTGGCTATTCTCTAAGTGAACTTAATAGCAGGTAATGGACTTCTCCTCCAAGAACTTATCCAATCCTTTTTTAAACACAGCTATACTAACTGCACGAACCACATTCTCTGGCAACAAATTCCAGAGTTTAATTGTGCGTTGAGTAAAAAAGAACTTTCTCCGATTAGTTTTAAATGTGCCCCATGCTAACTTCATGGAGTGCCCCCTAGTCTTTCTACTATCCGAAAGAGTAAATAACCGATTCACATCTACCCGTTCTAGACCTCTCATGATTTTAAACACCTCTATCATATCCCCCCTCAGTCGTCTCTTCTCCAAGCTGAAAAGTCCTAACCTCTTTAGTCTTTCCTCATAGGGGAGTTGTTCCATTCCCCTTATCATTTTGGTAGCCCTTCTCTGTACCTTCTCCATTACAATTATATCTTTTTTGAGATGCGGCGACCAGAATTGTACACAGTATTCAAGGTGCGGTCTCACCATGGAGCGATACAGAGGCATTATGACATTTTCCGTTTTATTCACCATTCCCTTTCTAATAATTCCCAACATTCTGTTTGCCTTTTTGACTGCCGCAGCACACTGCACCGACGATTTCAATGTGCTATCCACTATGACACCTAGATCTCTTTCTTGGGTTGTAGCACCTAATATGGAACCCTACATTGTGTAATTATAGCATGGGTTATTTTTCCCTATATGCATCACCTTGCACTTATCCACATTAAATTTCATCTGCCATTTGGATGCCCAATTTTCCAGTCTGACAAGGTCTTCCTGCAATTTATCACAATCTGCTTGTGATTTAACTACTCTGAACAATTTTGTGTCATCTGCAAATTTGATTATCTCACTCGTCGTATTTCTTTCCAGATCATTTATAAATATATTGAACAGTAAGGGTCCCAATACAGATCCCTGAGGCACTCCACTGTCCACTCCCTTCCACTGAGAAAATTGCCCATTTAATCCTACTCTCTGTTTCCTGTCTTTTAGCCAGTTTGCAATCCACAAAAGGACATAGCCACCTATCCCATGACTTTTTACTTTTCCTAGAAGCTTCTCATGAGGAACTTTGTCAAATGCCTTCTGAAAATCCAAGTATACTATATCTACCGGTTCACCTTTATCCACATGTTTATTAACTCCTTCAAAAAAGTGAAGCAGATTTGTGAGGCAAGACTTGCCCTGGGTAAAGCCATGCTGACTTTGTTCCATTAAACCATGTCTTTCTATATGTTCTGTGATTTTGATGTTTATAACACTTTCCACTATTTTTCCTGGCACTGAAGTCAGGCTAACCGGTCTGTAGTTTCCCGGATCGCCCCTGGAGCCCTTTTTAAATATTGGGGTTACATTTGCTATCCTCCAGTCTTCAGGTACAATGGATGATTTTAATGATAAGTTACAAATTTTTACTAATAGGTCTTGAAATTTCATTTTTTAGTTCCTTCAGAACTCTGGGGTGTATACCATCCGGTCCAGGTGATTTACTACTCTTCAGTTTGTCAATCAGGCCTACCACATCTTCTAGGTTCACCGTGATTTGATTCAGTCCATCTGAATCATTACCCATGAAAACCTTCTCCATTACGGGTACCTCCCCAACATCCTCTTCAGTAAACACCGAAGCAAAGAAATCATTTAATCTTTCCACGATGGCCTTATCTTCTCTAAGTGCCCCTTTAACCCCTCGATCATCTAACGGTCCAACTGACTCCCTCATAGGCTTTCTGCTTCGGATATATTTTTAAAAGTTTTTACTGTGAGTTTTTGCCTCTACAGCCAACTTCTTTTCAAATTCTCTCTTAGCCTCTCTTATCAATGTCTTACATTTAACTTATTTATTTATTTATTTAGCATTTTTCTATACCGACCTTCAAGGTTAAATACCTTATCAGGTCGGTTTACATCGAACAGGGACATAAAAACAGTAAACATAAACAACTTATTATAATCAGGAGAAACAAAGTTACATTTAACAAGGACTGCAAAACTTGGAAGCTTAAACAGCTGGAAAGAAAGGCTTAAGAGGGTAGTAAATTAAAAAACTAAGACCTAAAAGTCCGTGCTAGTGCTAGTTGGGCTATTATGAAAGTGCTGATGCTTGTGTAGTATTTTGCCATTGTTTATGCTTTATCCTATTTTCTTCTGTTGGATCCTTCTTCCAATTTTTGAATGAAGATCTTTTGGCTAAAATAGCTTCTTTCACCTCCCCTTTTAACCATGCCGGTAATCGTTTTGCCTTCTTTCCACCTTTCTTAATGTGTGGAATACATCTGGACTGTATTTTTTAACAATGACCACGCCTCTTGGACATTTTTTAACAATGACCACGCCTCTTGGACATTTTTTACTTTTGTAGCTGCTCCTTTCAGTTTTTTTCTAACAATTTTTCTCATTTTATCAAAGTTTCCCTTTTGAAAGTTTAGCACGAGAGCCTTGGATTTGCACACTGTTCCTTTTCCAATCATTAAATCAAATTTGATCCAACTGTGTCTTATCTATACCCCCCCTGGTCTACTAGAGAAAGATTCATCACCACTTATTGAATTCTTTGCAAACTCACTATCACCTGATCTACCCACTATCCTCCTAGGAGATTTTAATTTACACGTGGATACAACACCACAATCACCTGCCTGTGAAGCTTTCCTATCTTCACTTGAAGCTATGGGCTTCCAACAGATAGTAAACTCCCCCACACACAAAGCTGGCCACACCCTTGACCTGATTTTCATCAACTCCCCCATCAGCGTGAACAGTCCTCCTTTATGTACGGCAGTACCATGGTCTGATCACTCCTTGATCAAGACCAAACTATCACTTCCCCAAAGCTCCTTGTCCACGCCCCATCAGCCCATATCTTTCAAATTTCGCAAATCCTGTGATGTAGAGACCATCACGCTAGCATGCTCGGACATAGACAAACAAATTGACCTATCATCCCCAGATAATGCATTCTCCTCCTGGGTTAACCTTACACTCAGCATTGCCAATGAACATTGCCCCCTAATAACAAAAACTATCCTCAGAAATCTCAAAATGCAACTCAGAGCTTCGGAAAGGTCATGGCGCAAACACTAATCCCCCGCAACCAAAACTCTCTACTATCAACGCATGCATGAATATAGAAATTCCATCCTTCATTCTAAACGGGAATACTACGCCAAAAAAATAAATGGTCTGCAATACAACCCCAAGGCTCTTTTCACTATGGTTGCTGACCTGACTTCTCCCATACACACACAACAACTAGCTAACTCCTCGACAAATCGTTGCAACGAATTAGCTCAATTTTTTAAAAACAATGTATCATCCATCATGGCACAGTTCTCGCACAACAACCTCAACATCTGTCTTCCCAATATCAACTCTCCAGTCTCCCTTTCCTCGTTTGAGTCCTCATCTTCCCTAGAAGTAGAGAACATACTTAAGAAAATGAAACCATCAACACATCCCTCTGAAACTATTCCCTCTAAACTCCTACTATCTATACACAATGTAATCGCCAAACCCATTTCAAATATTCTCAACTGTTCCCTAGAGCATGGCTTTGTCCCGAATTTTCTGAAACAAGCTATAGTTAAACCGCTACTCAAAAAATCCAACCTTGACCCCACCACCCTTTCTAATTACAGACCGGTGTCCAACCTACCCCTCCTAGCTAAAGTTCTTGAGAAGCTGGTGAACTCACGCCTGTCCGATCACCTTGAACAGAACAACATCCTCCCTCCTACCCAATATGGTTTCAGGAAGCATTTAAGTACTGAAACATTGCTCCTCTCCCTGCACGATACTCTTATCAAAGGAACCGACTCCGGATCCTCCTACCTTATTGCATTACTTGACATCTCGGCTGCGTTTGACACAGTCAATCACGATGTCCTACTCAACATACTCAGAAATATTGGGATCACTGGCAAGGCCATTGACTGGATTCAATCTTATCTCCAAAATCGCACTTTCACTGTCACAATGGACAACAATGAATCTGATCCCATCAGTCTTCCCCAAGGTGTACCCCAAGGTTCCTCACTCTCATCCACGCTATTTAATATATACATGCTTCCCCTTACCACGCTTCTCACTAACCTGCACATCAAGCATTTTATTTATGCTGACGATGTGCAAATCATCTTCCCTTTCTCTGACACCATCCAAACTGCTTTACACAGCTGGGAATCCTGTCTTTCCTCTATCAACCAACTCCTAAAGGACATGCACCTAGCTCTTAATTCCAACAAGACTGAGCTATTAATCATATCTAATAGGCAACCGATCCCAGACATCCCTCCTGCTTACTCAGCTACCAACTTCCCATCGCACACTCGAAACTTTGGAGTTATTATTGATAATCACCTCTCATTTAAACCATTCATCAAATCCATCATAAAAGACTGCTATTTTGAACTCCAAACAATAAAGAAACTCAGACCCCTACTACACTTCAATGATTTCCGTACTGTCCTCCAAGCTATTATTTTATCGAAGATTGACTATTGTAATGCGCTCTTACTTGGCATTCCTGCAACACACACTAAGCCACTTCAACTCCTACAAAATGCCGCCGCTCGGATATTGTCAAACACAAAGAAAAGAGATTACATCACCCCCACACTTATTGAACTACACTGGCTCCCTATACAGTCACGAATTCTTTATAAAACACTCTCGATTATACATAAGAGTCTAGTAAATTCCAACCTCAACTGGCTTAACCCCCCCCCTCTTACCTCGTACCTCCATGAGACCTACACGCCCAGCTCTCCAAGGAACACTCCGTGCCCAATCTATTAAATCTTTTAAACTCTCCTCCACTATTAACAGAGCCTTTTCTCTTGCCGGCCCCACCATATGGAACTCACTGCCCATGATATCCGCATAGAGACCTATACCCCCACTTTCAAAAAGAAACTTAAAACATGGCTCTTTCAGCAAGCCTACTCCATCTCACCCCCTATTACATAAAACCCCCCTATGAATGTTATACTGATATCTTGGTATTAACGCCTTTATGTCTGATGATTTTGTACTTTGCACTTTCATGTATATAGTTATAGTTATATTCCATAGCATCTACCCATTGATGCCTGTTATATGTAAGGGCTCCTCCCAAAAATTTATTTATATGTTGCCTAGTTCATCATATTATATTATGTTATCTGTTATATGTTATATGTACAGGCACTGCCCAATGGTTTTTTTGTTCACTGTGAACCGATACGATGTGCGAACGGATATCGGTATAAAAGAAATGTTAAATAGATAAATAAATATTATGATCACTATTGCCAAGCGGCCCCACCACCGTTACCTCTCTCACCAAGTCCTGTGCTCCACTGAGAATTAGATCTAAAATTGCTCCCTCTCTCGTCGGTTCCTGAACCAATTGCTCCATAAAGCTATCATTTATTCCATCCAGGAACGTTATCTCTCTAGTGTGACCCGATGATACATTTACCCAGTCTATATTGGGGTAATTGAAGTCTCCCATTATTACTGCACTACCAATTTGGTTAGCTTCCCTAATTTCTCTTAGCATTTCACTGTCCATCTCACCATCTTGATCAGGTGGACGGTAGTATACCCCTATCACTGTTGTCTTCCCTGACACACAAGGGATTTCTACCCATAAAGATTCAATTTTGTATTTAGTCTCATGCAGGATGTTTATCCTGTTGGACTCTATGCCATCCCGGACATAAAGCGCCACACCTCCTCCCGACTGCTCCTCTCTGTCATTGCGATATAATTTGTACCCCGGTATAGCACTGTCCCATTGGTTATCCTCTTTCCACCATGTCTCTGAGATGCCAATTAAGTCTATGTCATCATTTACTGCTATACATTCTAATTCTCCCATCTTACTTCTTAGACATCTGGCATTAGCATACAAACATTTCAAAGTTTGTTTTTTGTTTGTATTTTTATTCTGCTTTTTAATTGATAGGGATAAGTTAGAATTTTTTAGCTCAGGTGAGTTTTTAATTACAGGCACTTGGACTACTTTTCTAATTATTGGAACCTCACTGTGGGGATGCCCTAATTCTAATGCATCATTAGTATCCTTTAAAGATACCTCTCTCTGAACCATGCGCTGCTGAGCGACTGTCGGCTTTCCCCTTTGTTCTAGTTTAAAAGCTGCTCTATCTCCTTTTTAAAGGTAAGCGCCAGCAGTCTGGTTCCACCCTGGTTAAGGTGGAGCCCATCCCTTCAGAAGAGACAGCAAATGTTGCTTACCTGATGTAACAGGTGTTCTCACAGGACAGCAGGATGTTAGTCCTCACAAATGGGTGACATCGAGGATGGAGCCCTGTACGGAAAACTTTTCTGTCAAAGTTTCAACAAGCTTTGACTGACACTAGCACACTGGGTGCACTGAGCATGCCCAGCCTGCAATTATCCCTGTGAGCCACAGGTGTCTCCCTCAGTCTCGTCTTATAGCTAAAAAGCGCAAGCGAAACTAAAATAAAAGTATACAGACCCAACTCCGCGGGGTGGCGGGCGGGTTTCGTGAGGACTAACATCCTGCTGTCCTGTGAGAACACCTGTTACATCAGGTAAGCAACATTTGCTTTCTCACAGGACAAGCAGGATGGTAGTCCTCACAAATGGGTGAGTACCGAGCTGAGGATGCCTGGGAATGCACCAGATACACCGCAGATGCGCAAAGGCGTAACGACTGAGGTGGAAATGGGAACGGAGGGCATCCGCAACACCATAATGGGTTCGTGGAAGGATGTTGGGTAGTGAATTGAAAAAAGTAAGAGTAGGCGGACTGGCCAAACATGGAGCATGCCGGCTAGTCAAATGTAAGCAATAATAGGCTGCGAAGGTATGGAGAGGACTCCAGGCTGCAACCTGATAAAAAAGTACAAGCAGCAGTAACCAAAGGGAAGCTGTTAAGGCTAAGACGGACACAACAGTATGTGGATACCCACAGTGTTGTAGTGAAATGTCTGCTTGTTGGTGGGAAAGGAAATATAGACCACTTAATCAGAAGGATTAGGTCTGTGTGGCCACTGGAAGTAGCAGCTTGACCCTTGCATGAAGGAAAGAGTCAAGTGGAATTCACATGGAATGCAGTGCAATGTAGATAGAATGTAAGCGCAGCATTACTGTCCAGGAATGTGGAAAACCCAGTCTCTCCCTAGGGCGAGAGAGAGAGGTTAGGAAAAATTAATAGAGTATTTCCTGAGGAAAGGAGATACAACATCTACCTGAAAAGGATAGAAAGTTGAATGCGTAGAACTACTCAGTGGCAGAGGAACGGAGTCAGGTGAGTATGGAAAGAGTGCATAACTCACGGACCCTGCTGGCAGGAATGACATTAAGAGGGAAAGAAGTTCCCTTGCCAAACTGTGGAAGAGAGGAATGGAAAGGCTCAAACGTAGAATGTATGAGACTTATAAGGAGAATATATATGTTCATTCCGTGATTAGAGAAATAGAGGCGGCTTGATCAGTGGATAATCCATGGTAAGCCGACTCAGAGAGGATTACCGAAAACGGGAACCCAACTCCCAAAACGATACACCTCCTAAGAGAAAGGTGTATCTATGTGGAGGATGTCTGGAGAACAGAATCCGAGGGAGTAAGAAAAAATGGTGGAAAAGTAAAAGGGGTAATACCTCTTTTTTTTTTTTTTTTTTTTAGCGTCAGGAGGTAAAGCCTGCCATATTAAACGGCAAGATTTATGTTTAGAAGGTTTTGTGACGCTACCAGAACCTAAGAACATCAGTAAGTCTATGATTTGGGACTGACTGGTGAGAGAATAAAAGGTTACTGATATGATGGATTGAGAAGTATGGGAAAGCATACTGATCTCAGTCAGGGAGTGGGGAAAAGAATACTGAACCCCATTCCAGTTCAACATTAGAAGAATGCTGGCTACGAGAGGCAGCAGAAGAGATATATTGAAGAGGCCTTTGATGGAAGAAAAGGCATCTAAGGGAACGCATAGGAAACATGTGCAGGGAGCAGAACCTGTGCATCGTATGGAATGATGCAGACGCCGAGGAAAGTTTAGTTAAACTCAGCGTTAAAAGATTTGCCCTGTACACATGTAATTGAGACCATTCGAGAGGATAGAACCTACGTGGAGAAGGTCTGATAGAGCGTTCATTAAATCTCTTAGATATGTGGCCCAAGGACGCATGAAGTGAACAAGGGCCAAGGGTAGAGCTGCGCAGCTGTCTAGCAGAGCAGCTAAGAGGTAATGCGTGCTTATGAGTTGGAAAGCACATTGTCCCTATGCTGTCTGTCTGTATGCACAAAGAATTGTTGCAAAAGCAGTATTGGAAGGCATAAGGGCATAACTCATGGGTGCAACGTCCAGGAAGTTTATGAGAAACTATGCTGGAGTGCAATAGATGCATAATGGGTTGACAGCTTTCAGGAGAAACTTTATAACCCTAAGGAATTGCGAGCATGAGTCGAAGGAGACTAGGTCCTAGTTCGAACTGGGATAAGAATCAGGGACGAAAGCAATGAAACCACTTAGGTCCATTGAGTATAGAATGTCACTGAATATAACCCATAGCAGTTTTGAATTATGAGAAAAATGCATAGTGGGAAGAAACCCCATAGCCCAACCATGAAAAGTTGAAAGGCTGAGGTTATGGAAAATATGCGCAGGGACATATAACAATGTAATCAGAATGTCTGTGCGCATGCTGGACAAGAGGGTCTTAAGACTGTGGTGTCCAGAAGTGTTACAGAAGGGATTTATGGCAGTGACAGTAATCCCAGTTAGTAAATGTATAGTGAGTCCTGAAAAAAGTGAGAGCTCCTTGCATGTACTGAAAGTGGTTAGCAGTAGTCTATGCAAGGAACGTGAATGATGTTACACTCCGCAGAGAAAACAGCATTCACCAACAGTGATGCAAGAGACAGTTCACTTACCGAAGCTGGTGCCAGCGGCAGAGCTTGGGGTTGTAATGTTGACTCACCATAAAGCACATAGAAACATTAAAATAATGTACTTACTGCAGTATGGAGTGATGGTAACCAAAGATACCATTGTACCTGTGACGTCTAAAGAAAGTTGGATTTTCTTAGGTCCAGGATGTGCGGAGAGTAACTATTTTCTGTTAAAAGAAAGAATAGTGCAATTAAAACTCCCCAACCCCCCTCCCTTCTCCCCTCTGCACTTCGTAGCGCCTGGGGGAGTGTACCGGGACTTTGGTACAAGGTGGGGTGGCCGCTCTGATATCTGACCAGATGGGAGACCAGGAGGTGTCCCAATGGAGGATATCATGTAGGCTCCTGCAGGTGTGTGAGCGGTAAGTGGTACCCGCATTTCTGTATGCTGTACAAGGAGACACTGAGACCTGTGGCCAGGCCTCAAGGTGGACTTGTACATGGGGCAATGGTTGCTGAATCTCATGTTTAGCAGATCAGCCAATGCAGCTGGACCTTGGTTGGGAGGGAACCAAGAGTCAGAGCATTGGTCGGCACAGGGACTTGTTACTGACAAGAGAAGAAGCCCTGCTGCAATCCCAAGAAGATAGAGGGGTTCTCCTGATATTGTGGCTAACATAGCTAACATAGCGATATGTGACACTAATACAGTTCTAAAAGGCACATGACCCAGAACTTTTCGAACCACGGTCCGAATGGGAGAACACAACTCTATGGGAATGCCGCCGAAGCGGGTACTTACCATCCGACGTGGATCGCCGCAAGACGAGCCGGTGAAGATTGTTGACTCCGACGGTCTCCGGAGTCCTCGAGGGTAAGGCCGGGGACGTAAACGTCCATCTCGCTCTGAAACCCGGTATGGTGGCACAGGTACAGAGGAGACAGGCCAGGCGTGAGTGGCGTTTAGACTGCTAAGTGTAACAGATGGCCATAGTCCCACACCACTTGACGGTGGGGCACGCCAGGAACAGAGGAGCCCTAACGGAACTCATGTTCCCTTCCCTCGTCACAGCGGCTCGATGTGTCGTGACGCCAATGCAGAAGCTGTCGGACCT
The DNA here is from genome assembly GCF_901001135.1 of Rhinatrema bivittatum. Classification (NCBI taxonomy): domain Eukaryota; kingdom Metazoa; phylum Chordata; class Amphibia; order Gymnophiona; family Rhinatrematidae; genus Rhinatrema; species Rhinatrema bivittatum. The sequence continues at coordinate 136,969,708 of NC_042621.1, forward strand.
GGATCAGGAAGTTCTGGATCACCAAGGACTGCCAAAACTGTAGGAACAGTGCTGATGGCAGTGGTGATGTCGCTCTGCCCGAGCGTTGTCCAGCCTGGAGAAGGATGGCACCGATGTGCTGGATGGCGTCAGCGGCGGACGATCACGATGTCGGCGATGATGGGTGCCACGGTGCTCGGTCCGGTCTTTCCCCAGCGCCGAGATGGAAGCCCTCGTCGTCCTGGAAGGCGATCGATGACGAACTGTCAGCACGCCTGCTCTGCTCCTGACACAATGGAGTGTCTTAAGCTAATACGGGGCTTAAAAAAGAACCCAAAGCAGTGGAGCAATGTGAGGAGGCGAGGGTATTATGTGGCGGTGCTATGTCGGTATTGACGATATTGAAGGCAACCTAAGGGGCTTCGAGGATATCATCAAAATGGGTATGAAAAATTGTCGATGACTGGCCAGGAGAATGATGACAGTGACGGGCACTGACAGCAGTGGCATAGGTATCTTTGAAACGATGTGGAATCGAATAATCGAAAAACATTGCCGTTATTGAAAAAGATACCGGCATCGACTGAGTCGAAGTCGAATCAATAGGGCGTCAAGGACACCGAAGGAAAACGGAGGTGTCGAGGGCATCGATGCATGGAGGCGGGCATTTATGCCGTTTGTGGCATGGCCACGGGCATCAACTATAGGGCCACAGACGTTGACGGTATCGATTTGGACAGACTCAGATTTCCAAGTGTACATGGCATCGGTGCCCCAGACACGTGTGTCGGTGGCATCGATATGGACACGTATGGAATCGATGGCATGGATCTCCCAGTCGATGAATTCCATCCCGGCATCAACGCCAGTCCTGGAATCGGCATGGGCATTGATGCCAGCCATAAGGCTGGCATTGGCATCAACACCCATCCACGGAATCGAGCCGGCATGGATACCCACCGATGGGACCCACCTGGGCATCGAATTTCACCGATGGGAGCAGCCTGGCATCGACTGCCCTCGATGGATGCATTCTAACATAGATGCCCATGGATGAAACACCTGGGCATTGGTGTCCATCGATGCAAAAGGACCTGGCACCGATGCCATCGACGGACGGCCATCCGGCACCAATGCCATCGACGGACAAGCCATCCGGCACCGATGTCCATCGATGGGGACCATCCGGCACCGATGTCCACCGATGGGGACCATCCGGCATCGATGCCCACCGACGAATCGATGTGGCACCGATGCCCACCGATGGAAAAGGGCTGGACATCGGTGGGGAGGATGGGGCATCGATGGCATCCCCAAAAGGGGGGGTGGCATCGATGAAGTGACCCTGGGATCGTTAAAAAGTGTCTCGGGCAGCGGTGGCGGTGACCCGAGTATGCATGGCAGTGACTAACAGCGTGTGCGTCAATGGCATGCATCCGGGTAGGGACGGCACCGAGGAAGCCCAAGGAAAAAAACAGTGCGTAGGAGGAAAAAGCCTGGTAGCACTGAAAAGCAAAAAACATGGATAAAGGCATCAGGGCACCGTGGGGGGAGGGGCGCTGATGACATATAAAAGCCCAGGGCGGTTTAGGAGGGTCCCGGTGTAGCGATAGGGTATCGACTGCGTGAGGGTACCAGGGAACGAAGGACTTGAAGCTACAGAGGTCCTAAAGTTAAGGAAAAAATCCCTACCCCACTAGCATAAGCAAGCAGAGTGTCACAGAGATACTCGCAAGCTGTTTAAAGCTAACTGAAAAATGGGGGAAGGGAAGGCTTCAGTCAGTTAACAGCCTTAAGATAGTGACAGAAACCGACCGAAAAATAAGAATTAGTACTCACCGAGCGTCGTAAAAACGTACGCGGAGGGAGACCTGTGCAGGGAAAAGTGTTTTTTGAAGTGAAAAGTTAAGTGTTTCCATGAGGTAATTAGTTAAAAAATCCTCACAGAGCTCCAACCGCTATGCTGACTGCAGAGCGGAAAAAAGAAGACTGAGGGAGACTCCTGTGGCTCACAGGGATAATTGCAGGCTGGGCATGCTCAGTGCACCCAGTGTGCTAGTGTCAGTCAAAGCTTGTTGAAACTTTGACAGAAAAGTTTTCCGTACAGGGCTCCATCCTCGATGTCACCCATTTGTGAGGACTACCATCCTGCTTGTCCTGTGAGAATCCCCCTTCTCCAAAAGGTTCCCCAGTTCCTAACAAAACTGAATCCCTCTTCCTTGCACCATCGTCTCATCCACGCATTGAGACTCCGGAGCTCTGCCTGCCTCTGGTGACCTGCGCGTGGAACAGGGAGCATTTCAGAGAATGCTACCCTGGAGGTTCTGGATTTAATCTTTCTACCTAAGAGCCTAAATTTGGCTTCCAGAACCTCCCTCCCACATTTTCCTATGTCGTTGGTGCCCACGTGTACCACGACAGCCGGCTCCTCCCCAGCACTGTCTAAAATCCTATCTAGGTGACGCGTGAGGTCCGCCACCTTCGCACCAGGTAGGCATGTTAGCAGGCGATCCTCACGCCCACCAGCCACCCAGCTATCTACATTCCTAATAATCGAATCACCAACTATGACGGCCGACCTAACCCTTCCCTCCTGGGCAGTAGGCCTTGGGGAGATATCCTCAGTGCGAAAGGACAATGCATCACCTAGAGAGCAGGTCCTTGCTACAGGATCCTTTCCTGCTACACCTGGTTGGTGCTCTCCCATTATGAGACCTTCTTCCTCCAAGGCAGCACCAGGGCTGCCAGTCTGAAGTTGGGACTTGACTACTATGTCCCTGAAGGTCTCATCTATATACCTCTCTGTCTGCCTCAGCTCCTCCAGGTCTGCCACTCTAGCCTCCAGAGATCGGACTCGTTCTCTGAGAGCCAGGAGCTCTTTGCATCGCATGCACATGTACAACTTCTCACCGGTAGGTAAAAAATCATACATGTGACACTCGATGCAAAAGACTGGGAAGCCCCCCTCTTGCTGCTGGACTGCTGCCTTCATCTCAATTTTGATCAGTTCCTAGTTAAGTTTTAGGTTGCTATGGGAGTAGAAATGTGTCTAACTTCCTTTAAATGTATTAGTGAATTCACTATGTGTCTGGTAGTGGTCTACCGGGGTCTGATCGAATTCTCAATAAAGTTTTTGTTGATGGTTTTTTTTGTGAAAGTGGCACCTGCCTATAAATTAAGGGATGAGCTAGGGGTGGGTGGGCAAGGGGTGGGAGGGTTGGGAAATACAAACAGTCTAACTTCAGTTAGTCAGCCTGAGTGACTCACTGCTCCCTTGATTAACAAATGTTGGTCCCTATTCAAACCCAATCACACTACCTCAACACCTATTCCAAGGTGAGTAACTGAACTGAACTATTCAACTTTTTTACTTTGGTATATACTGCTCCTAGCTTATTTCTAGCTTCTGGCTACTTTTTTGTGGGGTTTTTTTTTTTCAATACAATGCACTCAGTTAGTATCAAAATCAAACAGTCAGCTCTTTAAAAGTCTGGAGAACACTCAGTTCTGCAGACTTTTAAAAATATCTACTGCTACCTTATTGACTGACTAAAAATACAAACAGTCTAACTTGTTTATTCACTGCCTACCTACTGCTACCTTATTGACTGACTAAAAATACAAACAGTCTAACTTGTTTATTCACTGCCTTTCAGACTATTAAAGACACAAACACACAAACACACTAAATAATATTCCCAAATAGTTAACTTTGCCCCAATACTTTTAAAAAAAGTCAATGTCCCAAGCAAAAACTTACTGATTCCTTTCAGCCACCAGCAAGGTGATCCTCTCCTCTCAGTGTTTCCACCTTGGACCATTTGGATTGCTGAAGCATCCATTTCCCCTGAGCAGTCCTCGACTGACAGACTGCTCCCCAACCGGACAGGCTGGCATCCATCGTTACAATCATCCACTGGGGATTCTCTAGGTCCATCCCCTTCAGGAGGTGATTGGGAACCAACCACCATGAGAGACTGTGCCTGGTGGGCTCCAGGAGGGGCAAAGGCAAATGGAACTCCTCTGACTTGGGGTCCCATCGGGAAAGCAATGCCCTCTGTAATGGTCTCATATGAGCAAACGCCCAGGGAACTACCTCCACAGTAGACGCCATAGATCCAAGAACTTGTAAATAGTCCCAAACCGTGGGCACAGAGAGAGCCAAAAGGCGACGCACCTGAGACATCAGCTTGAGCAATCTGTCCTGTAGGAGAAAAACCTTGCCCAGCGAGGTGTCAAAACGGGCTCCCAGGAATTGCAAATCCTGGGAAGGCACCAATTGGCTCTTTGTGAAATTGACTACCCATCCGAGAGAGTGAAAATGACGCAAGACCGTTTGAACTGCCATCTTGCAAAGATCCTCCAACTTTGCCCAAATGAGCCAGTCATCCAAGTATGGGTGAACCAGTATTCCCTCCCACCGGAGGGCTGCTGCCACTACCACCATTACTTTGGTAAAAACACAAGGAGCCGTCGCTAACCTGAATCCAATATTGGACGGAAGGGGCCCTCCTTCTTGGGTACCACGAAGTAAATGGAATATCGTCCGGTTTGATGCTCGCTCAGCGGGACCAGAACAATCACTCCCAGATCCTTCAAGCGAACCAAGGTCTGGAGTACCCACTGCTGCTTTATCTGGGATCTGCAAGGAGACACCAAGAACAGATCTCATAGTGGACGGGCAAAATCCAATGCATAACTGCGTTCTATGATGTTTAGATCCCACTGGTCTGAAGAGATCTTGACCCATTCCTCGCGAAACAGAGAAAGACATCCTCTGATCGCCAGAACGGAGGAATAGGCCGGCGCACTTTCATTGGGCATCCTTGCTTGTAGCGAAACCTTGGGAGTTTCCATCACGTGAAACTCGTCTGCTGCGAAAGGAATGTGCCCAGGCCTGGGACTGCGTGGACATCTGCCTCGGAGTAAAGGTCGGAACCCTACCTGTCTGAAAACAACGTTGACCCCAAAAACGCCCTCTAAACGACCCAAAAGGATGGGAAGAGTGGGGCTTGTCCTCCGGAAGCTTGTATACCTTATTATCCCCCAAGTCTTTGACAAGTTGTTCCAGTTCATCACAGAATAACAACTTTCCTTTAAAAAGGAAGGAACCCAGCTGCGACTTTGACGAAACGTCGGCTGACCAGTTGCGAAGCCAAAGAAGCCTCCTAGCAGAAACCGCCGAGGCCATGGTGCGCAAGGAAGTACAAAGGAGATCATATAAGGCATCAGCGGTAAAGGCCAAGGCCGACTCCAGGCAATTCGTCTGTTCAGCCTCCTCAGGGGGAAGCTCCTGAGATGTGAGCAACTATTGCACCCACCTAAGAGTAGCCCTCTGCATTAGACTATTACAGACGGCCACCCTGACGCCGAGCGCCGAAACCTCAAAAATTCTTTTGAGAAGGACCTCCAGCTTCCTATCCTGGAGGTCCTTGAGAGCTGCTCCTCCTTGCACGGGGATGGTCATGCACTTAGCTATCGCCGTGATAGCCGCATCCACTTTAGGAACCTTAAGCAAATCCAAGGACTCTACCGGAAGTGGATAAAGTTTTCCATGGCTCTATTAACTTTCAGGCTAGCCTCCGGCACTTCCCATTCCCGAGTCAGTATTTGCAGGAGCTTCGGGTGAAAAGGGAAGGTTGTATGGGGGTCCCTCAAACCTGACAGAACAGGGTCTCCCGAGGAAGGTTCTGCCACCGGCTGTGGAGCCTGAATATCAAGCTCTTGCAGAACATGAGGAATTAGAAGATGCAGCTCCTCCCTGCGAAATAACTGGAGCACCTGAGGGTCATCCCCTTCAACTGGAGCGGACTCGTCATCCTGATCGCCCGTGGAGGTGGCTGCGTCCGCCGGGAAAGGGTCTAGAGGCGCGGGGACTAGGGGAACCGCTACCAGTACCACTGGTACCGGGGCCGGAGGAGGTATAGGAGCTGTAGGAACCTGCCCGTCCAGAGGTCTAGGGACCTTAGCCAGAGGAAATGGCTGCAAATCCAAATCTGCCTCTGCTTCCATATAGGCTTTATGCAACAGCAAAACAAACTGGGAGGAAAAAGGATGCTGCCTCTTTAAGACTCTGGCTGGAGGCACGGCAGGGGGAGGGGGAACAGGAGGATCTTCAAAACCTGCATCCAAAGGCCTTACGAGGCTTAAATCGGGAGGAGACAGGGGGAGTGGAAGATCCCCTCCCCCAGAGCCCAGCATGGCATCGGAGCCCAGAGCACCTAAAATGGCCACTGTTCCCGCGCTTATCGGGGATGGAGCAGGTCTCTGTGGAGGAGCTGTCTGCCTTCTATCGGCGCCTCGCGAACGCGGTAAAGATATTCTTTTGCCTGAAACAGGCAATTGGGAAGGTCCTTCTCCCCCGGGGAGGCAGCGGTGACAAAGACCCTCTCGGGAGAACCGTGTTACCGGCTCTCCACAAGCAGTGCACTTTGATCCCCTGGGCATGGCCGCAAGGCACTGAAAACAGGCTTTTTTTTTTTTTTTTTTACAACTGAGCCAATTAAAAAAGCAGGGGAATGTGCCTCCCTGAACAGCCCATGGCTATAGAGCTTCCTTCAGAGGAATGTGACTTCTCTGGAATCATAGGGGGGAGGGACCGGCCCACTGGTAAATCCCACCTTACCCGGGAGTTAGTAAGGTCCTCCGGGTACCGCGGCTGGATGGCACTAAGCCCAGCTCTGCCTGTTACACGAGGGGAGAAGGATCTGTACTTTCATTATGCTTTTATTAATTCATTTATTAATTATTATTAATTTTTTTTAGTATAGAAAGCTGATCTAGTCAAAGGTAAACACGAATAAAAGGAACCTCCTTCCAATAGAAATGAATCCCAAAATTTGGAAAAGATCAGGACCACAGGTTATGTCTTCCTTCATCTGCTGGAGTCAGAGAAATACTGAGGGACAGCAGGTGGCACACTGGGTTATCAGAGGGTGCCTTCAGCTTTTTTCTCTGACTCCATCTGCTGGATGGGAGACACAACCCAGCGGTCTGGACTGATCCTGGTACGTACAAGGAAAGCAGTTTTTTCTGCTTTTCTGTACTTCTTTTACTTGTGCTCAGCTATTAACGCCTGTTCCAGGCAGGTATTAATATCTGAGAGATAAATATGCGTCTGAGACGCACACTTTTTTTTTTTTTTAATGCGCACTGTATTGCATCAGCCCCTGTCTGAGTATCAGTTTCACTATCTGTCAGTCTGGGTGGGGGTATCTGTGTCTGTCTGGGTATGAGGTATCTGCATTTCTGTGCCAGTGTGTGTGTGTGGGTGTGTGGGTGTGTGCGCACGCGAGCTACTCCTTTCAGCAACTTGAAGAGAAACAAAATGAGGGATTTGAGCCACTGATTGGCAGTGTGGTTACCTAGTGAATACCCTTCACATATGCGTGTGTGTGCGTGTGGGTGTATGGAGATATACATTAATATATCTACAGTAACACATTTTGGGGGGCTCCAACCAATTGCATGAATGAAAGGGGGCTGTTGCTCAAAATGTTTTCTCACCCATGCTGTAGGATCTCACATGCACTTTTAGCTGGATTCAGAGAGAATAATTTTCAGACAGATCAATGTACATATGTTAAGTGGCTTTGAATATTGTCCTCACTATGGAAAGAAAATATCAATTCAACAATTTCATCCTGAACACTGCTGTTCAATCCATTACTAGTTATAATACCTGAAAAGGCTGGAGGTATTTAGCAAGTGGTTTTCTTTTAATATAAAGACATGGTTTTGTATAGGTAACATAATACTTTACTGGTATCAGTGATTTTAAGAATCAGTTACACAAGGAGGGCATTTTTATCAACATGAAACCTTTTTGAAAAATGTCCTATGTATGTAGCTAAAAATATGCATGCTGAATGAAAGCAAATGAACACTTAACCACAGAAAAAAAGGCAGTAACAAGATTGAGGTTGGGGTTAGGGTTAGGGTACTAGCGTTCCTCTCTGGCCCTTGAAGTTTCAAAGGAAAACTCCACAGGAGTTTCCATTAAATAATGAACTTGTAGACTAAAGCATCCAAGGACTGCAGCCTCCACAGTGACACTGTAAATTGCTCCAATATACTTCCTAAGCACCTTACTCTTTGATGTTATGTTTGCCTTCTCACTGGTTAATAGAAAAATGTGGAAAAAAAAAAAAAAAGCCCTACAGACTTTCTTATTCTCCACTATCTGTTGTTTTTTTTTTTTGATACTATGTCTGAGATTGCTCCTCCCTCAGAAACTACAAATTCCTTTTTCTTCATACGCACACTCTGCCCTATTTCTGATTCCCTGTAGAGCTTGCCATCATTTAATCATATATTCTGCTATGGCTTCATTGGTCTCTGTTAATCCCTCCTAGACTCTAGCCTGCGTTTAATTCTTGCCGCTGAAGTTTTCATTGCACAGTTTTGCTACTCATTCATACATTCTACACTGGCTCCAATTCCATCTTTTAATACGGGCCCTGAATAGCTCTCTAGAATGCGTGCCTTGATTCCCACTAGGTTTTGTCTTTGCACATCCTTGTTACTCACTGATATGTTCTGGTCTGGAAGAGAAGAGTGTCCCTGAATTTCACACTTTCCATTTTGCACAGAAAATGGGCATAATCGACATTTGCACTAACTAGGACTTCCAGTTCTCGGCTGTTTTCATCCAGAACAGTGTGAGCTGGCTCTGTATCTGTTTCTATCACCTGTAACCAAAACAAACTACAAAGTTAATTTTCAACAATGTTTATGTTTCATATTTTTTTATTGAATTTTTACAAAAACAAACAGTTTACATTCTCTGCATGCCCTCACCCACAGACAGAACCAGCAAACCATAATAATTCGGGGCTAGCTTGTGTAATTTTCAACAATGTTTAACCATACTTTATTATTTTTGCAATGACTTACAAAGTTCCTGCTCTGTTTAGTTTGATGTAACATTTAATAATATAGAGAACTATGCCTGTAACATAAGTGGACTTTTTAATCATTTTTAAAATCTTTATTTGAGCAACTAAAGTAAAATACTACTTATAATGGCATAAAAATAGAAAGAGCTCCATATTCAGTCACTGGACCAGCTATGAGTTCCCTCAGTATTTGGGATGTATTTCATCCAGCCCCATTGCCTTGCCTTTCAGTTTTGAAAGTACCTCCCACACCATCTCTTCCATAAACAGAGTAGTATCTACCCCACTCACATCTGTGTTCTTATCAACCAGCATCAGTCCTTCCCATTCAGTGCTGCAGCCTCACTACTGAATATAGACAGCTGTCTTAAAGATAGCTGAATAACAGGGTCATTCATCAAATCGTGTTATGGTGTTATCGTGGGCGATAGGGCCCTAACGCCTGTGATAACACCATAACACCCGAGATAAAAAACACATCGCGAGATGTGTATGCAAATTTTTAAAATTTAGTCAAAGGGGAGGAGTTTATGAAAATGAGGGGTGTTTAATGTTGTGTGCGAAAGCATAATGTGCATTATCATGCCGGAAATAAATACACCTTTTTTCTTGGTATTATGCCAGAAATGGGATTTGTGATATGTTTCGGAGTGGTCGGCAAACTGGGAATGAACTGGGGAAACTGGTAATTGCGTCAGCATGCGTTTCTTCTAAAATCCCCCCACTTACACGGTAGAGGCAATATTTGTGTTCACATGCACGTGTACATATAAAATTGTGCACACACGTATGCACATACAACCTATTTTATGCCATATGTGCATATATATGTGTATGTTTTAAAATGGCCGTGTCCTTTGGTGTGAGCCGGCATACACGTGTACATGTGCACCTGCACGCCAGTATGAAAGACTCAGGGTAAGTTTCAAAAAACTCTGCACGACCCCATATATGCACCAATATGACAATGCAGAGATCTACAACAGTATTCTATAACCTGTGCATATGAGGTATGTTGTGAGGCCCGATCGCGATCGCATGCGATCGGGCCTCCCTACCTCTTCTCCGCCGGCGGGTCGGCACGCCATCCTCCAGGGCCCACAGAGCACGGCTCGCAGCGTGCAGACGTCTTGCCGTCGCAGGACGGCATCGGGTGCGACGCGGCTAGCCCCGCCCCTTAAAGGGGCAGGATCGCGAGGACGAGGCCGGCCCCGGAAACTGACGTCAGCAGTGAGGGAGATTTAACGCGGTGCAGTGCAGGCATCAGACGCCTTCACAATAGGTCCTGTGCTTTGCTGTGCCTTCGGTGTGACTTTGCTGTGCCTGACTCTGCTTTGCCTTGCTGCCTGCCTGCCTAGACCCGGACCGTGCCCGACTCTGCTTTGCCTTGCTGCCCGCCTGCCTCGACCCGGATTGGACTTTACTCTGTTTGCCTGCTGCCTGCCTCGACCCGGATTGGACTTTACCTTGCTCTGCCTGCTACCTGTCCGGACCCGGATTGGATTTGATCGTCACTGACCCCTGCCTCGCTTGGACCCCGGCTTTGGGCTCCCTGGCCTGTACCTGACAGCTTTCTCCTTGCTAAGGTACTGAGGGGTTGTTCTCCTGGTATCCACCTTCCGGAGGCAAAGGACATCCCGGTTCCTCAGGTGGGTGTTCTTTCGTTCCGGGTCAAGGGTCCACTGCTTAACAAGGTATGCGCAGATTATAAATACGCATTTGTCTACCCTCAAACATATGCGCACAATGCATTAAAAGCATGTATTTCAATGCATTAAAAGTACATACTTTTCCTACCTATTTTTAAATCATATGCTCATATTTTTTTGTGAAAAAAATCTTAACTTGCTCACATAAAAAGCAAATGTTCTTACCTGTAACAGGTGTACACACAGGACAGCAGGATGTTAGTCCTCACAAATGGGTGACATCATCAGGATGGAGCTCTGTACGGAAAACTTTTCTGTCAAAGTTTCTATAAAGCTTTGACTGACACTGGCACACTGAGTGCACCGAGCATGCTCAGCCTGCAATTATCCCTGTGACCACAGGTGTCTCCCTCAGTCTCGTCTTATAGCTAAAAGCGCAAGTGAAACTAAAATAAAAGTAAAAACGTATACAGACCCAACTCTGCGGGGTGGCGGGAGGGTTTTATGAGGACTAACATCCTGCTGTCCTGTGAGAACACCTGTTACAGGTAAGCAACAATTGCTTTCTCACAGGACAAGCAGGATGGCAGTCCTCACATATGGGTTAGTACTGAGCTGAGGATGCCCGAGAGTGCACCAAATGCACCCAAGACGTGCAAAAGGCGCAATGACGGGGTGGAATTTGGAACGGAGGGCATCCTGAAACCCTTAAATGGTTGGTGGAAGGATGTTGGGTAGTTAAACCGAAAAGAATAGGAGTAGACGGACTGGCCAAACATGGAGCATGCCGGCTAGTCGTATCTAAGCAATAATGGCTGTGAAGGTATGGAGAGAGCTCCAGGTCACAGCCTGATAGATATGTACAAGTAGCAGCGGCCGAAGGTAAGCTATGGAGGCTGGGACGGATGCAACAGAGTGTGGTTACACACAGTGTTGTAGTGAAATGCCCACTTGTTGGTAGGAAAAAGAGATACAGAGTGTCAATTAGGAGGAATAGGTCTGTTTGCCCACTGGAATTCGCAGCTTGGCTCTTGCCACAGAAGGAAAGAGTTAGGTGGAATTCCTATGGACTGTAGTGCAGTCTAGATAGAATGCAAGTGCACTATTACAGTCCAAGGAGTGGAAAAAACCCTCTCGCTTTAGTGAGGGAGAGGTGTTGGGAAAGTGGACCGAGTATATTCTGAATAAGGTGAGATGCAATGTCTACCTTAAGAAGGATATGAAATTGAAAATGTAAAACCACTCGGTCACAGATGAACGCAGGGTCGGGTGAGTATGTAACAAGGTGTGTAACTCAATGACCCTGTTGGTAGAAGTGATGTCTATGTGGGAAAGAGTTCCCCATGGCGGACTGTTAAGTGAGAGGAACGGAAAGGCTCGAACGGAGAACGTAGGAGTCTTGTAAGCACGAATTCCATGTCCCATTCTGTGACTAGTGAAACAGAGGTGGCTTTATCAGTGGATAATCCATGGTAAGCTGACTCAGAAGGGGTTGACTGTTAATCGGGTATCCCCACTCCCAAGTGGTACGCCAATTGGAACCGAGGTGTATCCATGTGAAGGATGTCTGGCGAGCAGAATCCGAGGGAGTAAGAAAAAAAAGTGGTGTAGAAAAAAGAAAAAGGGTAAAACCCTTTTGTAAGCGTCATGTGGTAAATCATGCCATTTTGAATGGTAGGATTTGGGTGTGGAAGGGTTTTTGTGACGCTACCAGTACCTGAGAACATCAGTGAGTCTATGATATGAGACTGACTTGTGAGAAGGCGAATTGGTTACTGGTGTGATAGACTGAGAAGTATGGGAAGCATACTGGTCTCGGCCAGGACGTGGGTCTGAGGAGCAGTGAACCCCGTCCCGTTTCAGCATTAGAAGAGTGCTGGCTATGAGAGGCAGTGGAAGAGACACATATAAGAGGGCCTTGAAGGAACAAAGGCGCCTATGGGAACGCATTGGAAACATGTAGGGAGGAGAATCCATGCACCGTACGGTTTTATACGGACGCAGAGGACAAGTTTGGTTGACCGCAGCGCTAGAAGATTTCTCTCGCTACACATGCAGTCCGAAACTATTCGAGAGGATGGAAACCTATATGGAGAAGGTCTGTTAGTGCATTCAGTAAGTCTATTAGATAAATGGCCTGAGGATGCATGGAGTGAGCAAGGGCCAAGGGTAGAACTGCGGAGCTTCCTAGCAGAGCAGCTAAGAGGTTATGCGTGCTTGTGTGTTGGAAAAGCACATTGTCCCTATGCTGTCTGTCTGTATGCACAAAGATTTGTTGCAGAGGCAGTATTGGAAGGCATAAGGGCATAACTCATGGCTACAAGCTCCAGGAAGTTCATGTGAAACTGTGCCTGGAGCGGAATAGACGCATATTGGGTTGAGAAGATGTTAGGTCAAACTTTACAACCCTGAGTAAATGCGAGCATTAGCAGGACCAGACCTGGTTTTGGTTCTAGATCTGCAATATGGATGAGGGACGAAAGTGGTTGAAAGGCTTAGACCCACTGATAATGAAATTTCACTGAACCCAACCCATAGCAATTTTGGATCTATGAGGAAAGTGCATAGTGAAAAAACCCCATGGCCCGACAATGAAAGAATTGAGGGGCTCAAGTTATGGAAAATGCGTGCAGGGACATAAAGGAATTTGTTAGAATGTCTGCGTGGTTGCTGGACAGGAAGGTCGTTGTGACTGTGGTGTCCAGAAGTATTCTATAAGGGATTTATGGCAGTGACAGCAATCCCAAGTAGAAGATTTATAGTGAGTCATGAAGAAGTTAGAGCTCCTTGCTTGGATTGACTGTGGTTATGCAGCTGTCCATGCAAGGAAAAGTGTGAATGATGTTGTACTCCGTAGAGAAACAGCAGTCACCGATAGTGATTTAATGAAATACCCAGTTGCCGAAGCTGGTGCAACCGGCAGAGCTTGGGATTGTAATATTGTTGACTCACCATGAAGCACATAGAAAGAATAGAGGCAATCTACTTACTGTGATATGGAAGTATGGTGACGAGAGACACCATTTTAGCTGTCCCTTCTGAAGAAAGTTGATATTTCTGAGGTCCAGGATGGGCAGAGAGTAACTACTTTCTGTTGAAAGAAAGAATAGTGAGATTAAGATCCCCCCCTGCGCTTTGAAGCGTCCGGGGGACTGTACCCTGAACCTTGGTACAAAGTGGGGTGGCCGCTCTGATATCCGGCAAGTTGAGAGACCAGGAGGTGTCCAACTGGCGGGGATGATGTAATCAGGATATCATGTAATCTCCCACGGGAGTGTGAGCGGTAAAAGTCGTACTTGCATTTGTGTGTGATATACAAGAAAACGTTGAGACCTGTCGCCAGGTATCAAGGTGGACTTGCAGTTGAGACAGTGTTTGCTGAATCTCATGTTTAGCAAATCAGTGAATGCATCTGGAATTTCGGTCCTTAATTAGGAACCAGAAAGCAGAGTATTAATCAGTACAGAGTCCTGTTGCTAACAACGGGAGGATGTCCTGATGTAATCCCAAATGATTGGTAGAGAGGTTCTCTTGGTATTGTGTCCAACATAGCTGGCAATAGCGATTTGTGACACTAATAGGGCTCTTGGAAGGCCAGACGACCTAGAACCTATTGAACCATATGGCCCAGTTTGGAGAACAGGTCTCAATGGGATTGTCGCTGAAGCGGGATTAAAGTAGAGCACTTACCATCCGTCATGCATCGCAGAAGGACGAGCCAGCGAAGATGGCTGGCTCTGTGGATTTCAGGAGTCATCAAGGGATAGCCTGGTGGACGTAGAAGTCAGACTCAACTCTGTAACCTGGTATGGTGGCGCAGGTACAGAGGAGTCCAGGTCGAGCGTGTCTGTCGCTAACATATTAATTTGTGGAGATACAGAACCCCACACCGGTGTCGGTGGAGAATGCCTCGAATACAGGGGAGCCATTTTTGACTCGTGAACCCGGCCCTCATTGCAGTGGCTCGATGTCTCGTGACGCCAGTCCAGAATTCTTCGGAACTCATTCCGGTGTTTCTGGAGCACCAAGGACTGCCAGCACTGTGTGGAACAGTGGCGATGGCAGTGGTGATGTTGCTTGGCCTGGGCATTCTCCAGCACCAAGAAGGATAGCACCAATGTGCTGGATGGTGTCGGTGGCGGACGGTCACCGTGCTGGTGACAATGAGTGCCACGGTGCTCGGCCCGGTCTTTCCCCAGCACCGAGGTGGATGCCCTCGCTGTCTTGGATGGCGAATGTTGACGGACTGTCAGCATGCCTGCACCGCTCCTGGCACTATGTGGTGTCGTAGGCTAATACGGGGCTTTAATAAGAATCCAAAGCATGGAGCACTGTGTTTAGGTGAGGGCATTACGTGGAGGTGCTATGTCGGTATTGACAGTGTGATGGTGGCTGAAGTGGCCTCAAGGGCATCGCCAAAAATATATATATGAAAAACGTCGATGACCCGAGCAGAGCAAGCGTAACAGTGACGAAAACACTAATGGCATCGGCGTAGGTATCTATGAAAACGATGTGGCATCGAGAAATCGAATAACATCGTTGGCATCGGAAAAAATGATGCTGGCATCGACGGAGTCGATGACTGCATCGATAGGAACGTCGCAGACATCGATGGAAACAACGTGGGCATCGATGGCATCGATGTATGGAGGTGGGCACCGACGGCATTGTGGCATGGCCACGGGCATTAACGGCATCAATGGGATTGACTTGGGCACCATTGGCATTGATGGCATGGATGGTACCAGCATGGGCATCGATGGCACCAACATAGGCACCGATGGAATCGGCATTGGCATCGATGGAATTGGCATTGGCATCGATGGCATCGATGGAACCGACATTGGCATCGATTTGGACATTGATGGCATTGACCTGGGCATCGATGCCAATGATGGAATCGATCCAGGCATTGACGTCACCGATGGAATCGACCTGGGCATCAATGGATTCGATGATGGCACGGATGGCATCGACCTAGGCATCGATGGCACCGATGGAATAGATGATGGCATCGATGGAAGTGTCCTGGACATCGATAAATTAAACGATGGCATCGATGGAGGTGCCCTGGGCGACGATGGCATCAACCCAGGCATTGACAGCACCGACGACACAAGGGTGTGCATCGATAGCATCTATCCGGGTAGTGATGGCATCGATGAAACCCAGGGAAAAAATAGTGCCATGGATGAAAAACATGGATGGCACTGATAGAATTGATGCATGGATCGATGGCATCAATGTACCACGGGGGAGGGGTACCAATGGCATCGAAGAATGCAGGATGGTCTGGAAGGGAGTACCGACAGTAGCGATTGGGGCATCAACTGCGTGAGGGTACCGAGGAAATCGAAGGACCTGGATTCGACAGAGGCCCTGGTGGCAACGGAAACCGTGGAAGTCCCTGTCCCACTAGCGCTAATAACCAGGCAGAGTGTCACAGAGGGACACTCGCAGGCTATGTGAAGCTAACTATGAAAACATAGGGAGAAGGAAGGCCGCAGTTGGTTGGCAGGCCAGGGAGGTGACAGGAACCAACTGAAAAACAGGGCATAGTACTTACCGAGAGTCGAATAAATGTACGCGAAGGGAGACCCATGCAGGGAAAAAGTGTTTGTGAAGTAAAAGTTTAAGTGTTTCCTTGCGGAAAAAGTGTTAGAATTTCTCACAGAGCTCCTAACCGCTATGCTTACTGCAGAGCGGAAAAGAGAAGACTGAGGGAGACACCTGTGGTCACAGGGATAATTACAGGCTGAGCATGCTCAGTGCACTCAGTGTGCCAGTGTCAGTCAAAGCTTTATAGAAACTGACAGAAAAGTTTTCCGTACAGGGCTCCATCCTGTGATTTTATTTATTTATTTATTTAACAGTTTTATATACCGACCTTCATAGTAAATAACCATATCGGATCGGTTTACAATTAACAAGAATATAACTGGGGTAACAATTAAAGTAAACGAAAGGTAAACAATAGGTAGGAATGAGTCGAAGTTACAATCAACAGGGTAAGAGAACTTGGAAGCTTGCAACAAGCTGGAAAGAAGATAAGGCAGGAAATAAATATAAAGTGATACCATAGAGCATACGGGTTAAAGCTAAATGGTGCTTTAACCTGGAAGAGTCAGAGTCCATTCGTGAGTATAATTGCCATAACGGGTTAACTTGAAGGACAACTAGTGATTGTCTGGTGGGTCAGCGAAGGCTTGGTGAAAGAGCCAGGTTTTAAGTCTTTTTCTAAAAGTTAACAGACAAGGCTCCACTCTGAGATTTGATGGGATGCTATTCCAGATAGATGGGCCAGCTATCGAAAAAGCTCTGTCTTTGGTCATCGAGAGGCGTGAGGCTTTAGTAGGGGAAATTTCAGAGTGCCTTTGAGAATATCCCTAGTTGGTCTGTTGGAGGAGTGGAGTTTGAATGGGATTTCCAGGTCAAGTTGAAGATGATGATGGATAGTTTTATGAATTACGGTGATTGATTTGTATAGAATTCTGAAATTAACTGGTAACCAGTGTAGGTTCCTGAGGATGGGTGAGATGTGTTCGCTGCGGCTGGTACTGGTCAGCAATCTCGCAGCCGCATTTTGTATCATCTGCAGTGGTTTGGTAGTGGATTTGGGGAGGCCTAGGATGAGGGCGCTGCAGTAGTCTATTTTGGCGAACAGTAGCGCTTGGAGGACTGTCCTGAAGTCGTGGAAGAATAAGAGAGGTTTAAGTCGTTTTAGAACCTGTAATCTGAAGAAACAGTCTTTGGAGGTTGTGTTGACCATTTTCTTAAGGTTTAGTCGATTGTCTAGTATTACCCCAAGGTCTCTAACCTGCTTGCAGGTAATGTGAGAGATGTGTGGTGAAGGTGATGTCACCCATATGTGAGAACTGCCATCCTGCTTGTCCTGTGAGAATCCTTTTACACACGGAAGTTGATATAGTTTAAAACATGCACTCGTAATTGAAATCAACAATTTTCCAAACTCTCCACCAGTTTACCCAGTCCCTCTCCAAGTCATTGAGCCCCCCTCCAAGTTCTTCACTCTTAACTTCCCCCAGTTCACCTAGACCCTGCACCTAACTAATAGAAAAAATTGACAAGTCTGATATCAACTGTGTAAGATAATTAGCAGGTGTAAAATTAACTAAATAAGTTGAGAAATAAACTGGTGTCTCTTATAAACTAGCAATGTGTCTGCTCTGGAACACTCCTAGACTACCCCTTTTTTTGCGCGTAAATATACATGCAGTAGAGGAGGACCGGAAGGCTCATCTGCATACTGCTCCCAGCATCCCCCGGGAGAGGAGTCCAGAGGTCACCGCAAGCGATCCAGGGATTGACTTCCACGCCCCAGCTTCCAGAGGCCCCGCACAGTTTGCAGTAGAGGAGGACCGGAAGGCTCATCTGCATACTGCTCCCAGCATCCCCCGGGAGAGGAGTCCAGAGGTCACCGCAAGCGATCCAGGGATTGACTTCCACGCCCCAGCTTCTAGAGGCCCTGCACAGTTTGCAGTAGAGGAGGACTGGAAGGCTCATCTGCATACGAATCTCAAATCCTTCCTTTTACTGAGTGAAGATTAATTTAACCGTGGTTTAAGAGGATTGGTAAGTATAGTTTTCAGAAATTTTTGGGCTTATAAAAGTTTGGTGAAAGGTGAAATTAAGGGATATATTCTTTAGCGTTTGTGTGTGTCTGAAGTAATAAGCAAGCCAGAGATAGTTAATTCTAGTGTCTGTCTTTCCCACTCACTCAACCCCTGATTTTTAGGCACAAGACACTTTCTCATTAAAAATCAATCAGGGTCTTATCTAAAACATAATATTGTACCAGCCCTTATTGAAATTTAATCATCCCCTTGTAGGACACTAGCTGATTAATTACTAAATTCACCTGTAAATTTAAAGTACTCTCATTCCAACTCCCTTAGTATCCTAAACTTAACTAGGAACTCAATAATACTAAGATGAAGGCAGCAGTCCAGCAGCAAGAGGGGGGCTTTCCAGTCTTTTGCATTGAGTGTCACATGTATGATTTTTTACCCACTAGTGAGAGATTGTATGTGTGCACTCAGTGCAAAGAGCTCCTGGCTCTCAGGGAACAAGTCCGAGCTCTGGAGGCTAGAGTAGCAAACTTGGCGGAGCTGAGGGAAACAGAGAGGTATATTGACGAGACCTTCAGGGACATAGTAGCCAAGTCCCAAATCCATTCTGGCAGCCCCAGTGCTGTCTTGGATCAGAAAGGTCTCCCAGTAGGAGAACATCACCCTGGTGTAGCAGGAAGTGATCCTGTAGCAAGGACCTGCTCTCCAGGTGATGTATTGTCCTCTCGCACTGAGGAAAAATCTCCCAGGGCTACTGCCCAGGAGGGAAGGGTTAGGCCGGCCATCATAGTTGGTGATTCGATTATTAGAAATGTAGATAGCAGGGTGGCTGGTGGACGTGAGGACCGCCTGGTAACTTGCCTGCCTGGTGTGAAGGTGGTAGACCTCACGCGTCACCTAGATAGGATTATAGACAGTGCTGGCTCTAAAATGCTTCCTGTTCCACGTGCAGGTCCCCAGGAGCAGGCAGAGCTCCAGAGTTTCAATGCATGGATGAGACGATGGTGCAGGGAAGAGGGATTCAGCTTTGTAAGGAACTGGGGAAACTTTTGGGGAAAGGGGAGACTTTTCCGAAAGGATGGGCTCCACCTTAACCAGAGTGGAACCAAGCTGCTGGCACTAACTTTCAAAAAGGAGATAGAGCAGCTTTTAAACTAGAACAAGGGGGAAAGCCGGCAGTCACTCAGCAGTGCATGGTTCGGAGAAATGTATCCTTGAAGGATACTAATGAAACAGGAGAGTTAGGGCATCCCAACAGAGAGGTTCCATTAAAAGCAAACATAGTTCATATGCCTATTAGAGATGTGGTTCGGTTTTCGCCCTATTTAGGAAATTGAACGAAATTTCCTAATTCGTTGTTGTTTCGGAGCCTCCGAAACACGACATAAACGGCGTTGTTTCGGAGGCCCCGAAACCGGAAACGAAATTTCCCCCCCGAAATTCGGGGGAAAATTCGTTTTTGGGTTTGCCTGGGGAGAGGGCAAAAATTATTTTTTTTTTATTAAAAACCACCCCAAACCACCCCAAATTTAAATTAATTATAATACACCACCCCCCGATCCCTCCCCAAGACTTACGAAGATCCCTGGTGGTCCAGCGGAGTCCCAGCTTCCATTTGCCATGCCCTCCGTGCCCTAGTTCGTGCCAGTGCAAGCCGCGCGCCAAAATGGTGCCGAATAGCCCGAACGACCATGTCACAGGGGCTTTCGGCGCTATTGGTCAGCCCCTGTCACATGGCCATCGGCGCCATCTTGTGCTCCTATCATGTGACAGGAGCTGACCAATGGCGCCGAAAGCCTCTGTGACATAGTATGGGCAAAGGCTATCGGCGCCATTTTGGTTACTGGCAGCCGAAAACGAAATCGCTCTCCGACCCTTGCTGGACCCCCAGGGATTATTGGCAAGCCTTGGGGGGGTCAGGAGGGGGCGCGCGGCTTGCACTGGCACGGACTAGGGCACGGAGGGCAAATGGAAGCCGGGACTCCGCTGGACCACCAGGGATCTTCGTAAGTCTTGGGGAGGGATCGGGATGGGGGGGGGGGGGGGTTGTATGTACTAAAAATGTTTGGAAACGTGTTTAAATGCTTGGGGTGGGTTTTTTTTTAGCTTCGTTTCCCGGTTCGTTTTTCGGTCCGGTTTCGGACAAACGACCCGAAAACGAAACGTGAACACCCGAATTATACCACGAAGTATTCGAACCGAAAAACAACCCGGCAGAACAAAACGAAGCACATCTCTAATGCCTATATGTAAAAAAATCACCAAAGCTAATGATTTCCGAATTATCCCAAACAACTGAAAAGCAGGTTGTTAAAACAAGCAAAAACCACACTTTGAAATGTCTGTATGCCAATGCCAGAACTCTAAGAAGTAAGATGGAAGAGTTAGAGTGTATAGCAGCAAATGTTGAGATTGACATAATTGACATCACAGAGACTTGGTGGAAGGAGGATAACCAATGGGACAGTGCTATATCAGGGTACAAATTACATCGCAATGATAGGATCAACTTGGTGGGGGTGTGGCACTTTATGTCCGGGAGGGTATAGAGTCCAACAGGATAAAGATCATACTAGAGAGTAAATGCTCAGTAGAATCTATATGGGTAGAAATCCCATGTGTGTTGGGTAAGAGTATAGTGATAGTATATACCGTCCACCTGGACAAAATGGTCAGACAGATGATGAAATGCTAAGAGAAATCAGGGAAGCAAACCAATTTGGCAGTGCAATAATAATGGGAGATTTCAATTACCCCAATATTGACTGGGTAAATGTAACATCAGGACTTGCTAGAGACATAAAGTTCCTGGATGTAATAAATGATTGCTTCATGGAGCAACTGGTTCAGGAACCAACAAGAGAGGGAGCTATTTTAGATTTAATTCTTAGTGGAACGCAAGATTTGGTGAGAGAAGTTACGGTGGTTAAAAGTGTTCAACAGACTTGGACATTGTTTAAAAATACAATCCTAGAGGCGCAGTCCATATGTATTCCGCGCATTAAGAAAGGTGGAAGGAAGGCAAAACGATTACCACCATGGTTAAAAGGTGAGGTGAAAGAGGCTATTTTAGCCAAAAAAACATCCTTCAAAAATTGGAAGAAGGATCCATCTGAAGAAAATAGGATAAAACATAAGCATTGTCAAGGTAAGTGTAAAACATTGATAAGACAGGCAAAGAAAGAATTTGAAATGAAGTTGGACATAGAGGCAAAAACTCATAATAAAAACTTTTTAAAATATATCCAAAGCAAGAAACCTGTGAGGGAGTCGGTTGGACCATTAGATGACAGAGGGTTTAAAGGGGCTCTTAGGGAAGATAAGGCCATAAGAAAATTACTTCCTTACCTGCTAATTTTCTTTCCTGTAATACCAAGGATCAGTCCAGACAGTGGGTTATGTCCCCCGTCCAGCAGATGGAGTCAGACAAAGCTTCGGAGGGTGCTGACATATTAACCAGTGCACCCTCCCTAGATCCTCAGTATAGAGAATATCAAAGGCAGAATAACAAACTAGAAAGGATTGGATCAAGTGTATCTGAAAGTAGATCAAATGATACTAACAATTGCAACTTGCAAAGAGAACTGTCGAACAGCCTTGAGGAACGGAGGCAAAAGACCAACAGAAAACCAAAAATAGAAATGTAATAGCAGATCAAGCAGGTGAACCCCAGTATCCCAACAGTAACCGGGAGGGCGTCTGGACTGATCCTTGGTACTACAGGAACGAAAATTAGCAGGTAAGGAAGTAATTTTCTTTTTCCTGTACGTACCAGGATCAGTTCAGACAGTGGGATGTACCAAAGCTTCCCTAAATCGGGTGGGCCCCTGAAAGCCCTGCTCGAATGACCCGTTCGCCAAAGTGTCCGGAGGTTGGCGACGGTAGATGCAGACAGTAATGTCTTGCGAAGGTATGCAGTGTCTTCCAAGTCACAGCCCGACAAATTTCCTGAGATGAGATGGACTGGGATTCCGCCTAGGAGGTTGCCTGTCCCGGATGTGTGTTCCTGTGCTGTCCCGCTCCCGTCGTGGTCCATGATCAGCCTTTGGGGCTGTGTAGGGCGCGTAACGGACAGGGTGGTCCGCGACTCAGTCCCGAGGGTGGCCTGAGTAGGGCGCCCTGAGAGACAGTGCCAATGTCCATGCCTCGTGTTGACTTTGTGGATGTCAAGAGTCTCGTCCCTGGATGCCGTTGCATCAGCCATGTGTCTTCGTCCCTGGATGCCGTTGCATCAGCCACGTGTCTTCGTCTGGATGCCGTTGCATCAGCCATGTGTCTTCGTCCCTGGATGCCGTTGCATCAGCCACGTGTCTTCGTCTGGATGCCATTGCATCAGCCATGTTTCTTCGTCTGGATGCCGTCGCATCAGTCATAGTCATGTCTTCATGTCAAGGCCCGTCTGCCCTCAACCTCAGGCCAGGCCTGCTCCTCCATGCTGCTCGCAGCAGGTCCGAAAGGGCCCGGAATGGTCGGAGGACCATTCACCTTCCATCATCCTCGGATGTTGGCCATGGGAGCTTGCCGGCCTGGCTGAGGGCAGATTGTTCAGCCACGCGGAGCCACCGTCTACCCTTGGCTCGGTCCGGAAGGTCTGGGTCGGGCTGAGGCCCATGGTCGCACTAAACCACCAGAGCACAAGAGAATGCAAGGCCTTCGAGGCCACTCTCAACAATCATAGTGGATAATACTTTAAAATTGTCGGCTCAGTGTGCTGCAGCAGTCAAAAAAGCAAATAGAATGTTAGGAATTATTAGGAAGGGAATGGTTAATAGAATGGAAAATGTCATAATGCCTCTGTATCGCTCCATGGTGAGACCGCACCTTGAATACTGTGTACAATTCTGGTCGCTGCATCTCAAAAAAGATATAGTTGCGATGGAGAAGGTACTGAGAAGGGCAACCAAAATGATAAAGGGGATGGAACAGCTCCCCTATGAGGAAAGGCTGAAGAGGTTAGGACTGTTCAGCTTGGAGAAGAGACGGCTGAGGGGGGATATGATAGAGGTCTTTAAGATCATGAGAGGTCTTGAACGAGTAGATGTGACTCGGTTATTTACACTTTCAAATAATAGAAGGACTAGGGGGCATTCCATGAAGTTAGCAAGTAGCACATTTAAGACTTATCGGAGAAAATTCTTTTTCACTCAACGCACAATAAAGCTCTGGAATTTGTTGCCAGAGGATGTGGTTAGTGCAGTTAGTGTAGCTGGGTTCAAAAAAGGTTTGGATAAGTTCTTGGAGGAGAAGTCCATTAATGGCTATTAATCAATTATACTTAGGGAATAGCCACTGCTATTAATTGCATCAGTAGCATGGGTTCTTCTTAGTGTTTGGGTAATTGCCAGGTTCTTGTGGCCTGGTTTTGGCCTCTGTTGGAAACAGGATGCTGGGCTTGATGGACCCTTGGTCTGACCCAGCAAGGCAATTTCTTATGTTCTTATGTTCTTATTGATAATACACATGATATTTTGATGTTTTTAAAATTGCATGTATGTGAGTACAAACTACTTGAGTGCGTATATTCTAATATGTGTGTAAATGTTTTGAAAATTCACTCCTTATGCTTGCTTTGAAAATTGGTGTAACTTATGAATATATTTGCCAACTTTTTTATGGACTGTTACAAAATTACCGCTTAATTGTTTATTAGTCTAAATAGAAAGTTTATTCTCATTGTTCACTTGTGAAAGGAAGGATTATAATAATCATCAAGTGACTTTACCACTCATAAGCTCTCAAAAGCAGGAAGAGTATAATATTTTTCTAATGGGAAATTATTATGTATTTGCCGATATTTATACACCACCTTTCTATGGACAATCAAAACGGCTTACATAGTTACATAGTAACAATATTACAATATAGAGAAAACAGAAAAGCCCAAATGCTACATTTAATAGCATGGATATAAACAGGAGCAGCTCAAGGCAATCTGCTGCCTGAGGCATGGGATAAGACGGTGCTCCCCTCCCTTCTCCCCCAAAGGCCTGGTACAGGTCAAAAAGCTGAGCAAGCTGTGACAGGGTGTCCTTTTTGGAGTCTGGTCCTTTCAGTGATTTGAAGTGCTAAGTAAGGGGGAAGGCAGGGGCCAGGGATCCAGAGGAATGGCAGATAGAGCATCAGTCATAATATTTTTAGGAAGCTGGCAATCCCACCACACTCCCAAGAACCCTACCACCTACCTCTCACCTTTTCCCAGCATTTGCCCCCTGGGGGAGTGGGGGTCCATGTGTGATGCGCCCTCTCAGGGCCCGTGCAAAAATATAGGTGCCTTATGCGAATCTTACAACCTTGAGCCCTCACCATATACAATTAAAAATTATGCATTTGCAGTAACAGATTTTACATGAAAAAGGTCTTCTGAGGTAAAAATATCACTTACAACATGTAGACTATATTTACATGTACTACTGTGGTACCAAAACCGGAAAACACAGTGTGTTTTCCGGTTTCGGTTTCGGTTGAGTAATGCAAAACCGGAAAACACAGTGTGTTTTCCGGTTTTGCATTACTCAGCGGTCTATTTAAATCAGGCGAGTCAGTTTGGTTGAACAAAGGCGTTTACCGCCATGTTGTGAAGTTGAGTTTAATGATTCTGGCGTTCCGGTGAGTTCTTTACAACCTTTACACTGAATGATATGTTATTTTTTCAGACCGAATGGATTGTCATTTTTAAGGATAACGCTTGTATCGACTTGTTAGCCTTTAAGTCCAAACGGAATTTAATAGTTGAATAGCAGCTGGGGGTATTTTGCTAGTGTGTGTGTGAGGGTTTGGATTTTGTTTTTAATTAATTTTTTATATATATTTTTTCATATTGTTTCACAGGAACTGAATGAAAACAATATACCGGTGACATAGTGATCTGTCATCTTCATTCCCCTTGAAAAAGACTCCTTGTGAGTCGAAACATGGACCATGTCGGGGTGGATAATGGAAGTATACCTTTTTGATATTTGAGTGACCACTTACGTGGCTGAATATTTGTTGATCATTAGTGGGTTACTAACCGGTAGTAAGTTACAGATTCTGAGAAATATATGAGCTGTTTTGATAACTTTGCACTTTAATGGTTTAAAAACTATTTGATTAAATAAAGTATGTTTTTTGGAGTGAGGGTTGGGTAGACAGGAGACAATAAATGATTAAAAATCGTTTGAGCTCACAGGCTGATTACTGCCTGCGGCCCATTGAGGGCGAGAGACAGCAGATCGAGAACTGATTGTGAGCACTTCGCCTATGATATTGTCTCCAGTTTAGTTTAATATATGGTTGTGGTAAACATTTGTCTTCTGCATGTAGTGACTCTGTCATGCTAAGCAGATTCCAGATAAACAAATAACAATAACATATAGACAAAAATAAAATATAAACATACAAAATAAACAAATAAATTAAATAAGCCTTCATGTCATTACAATGCCAAAGCATTCATTACCTGCATAAATACTAACCATAGCTAATTTCTAAGTTAAATAAGGAAATATAAATAATCAAACATAATAGTAAAACATACTAAAAGAATAAATATTTCAAAACTGCTGACAAACAGAATAACATTTAATAATTAAACTTGTCAAAATATTTAAAAAGTTCCCAAACATCAATAAAATATTTCTAAACAGCAGGAACATTAAATAACATCCAATAATAATTAAAGCTAATAAAGATAAAAAATTCCCCATTCTCCATATCTGTAATCTTTTGATTTCCAGTCATCCTGTTGTCCTGGATTCTTGGGCAAGGGAGGACACACAAATTTTGTCCACTCTCTCTCTGTCTCTCATATACACACACTAACACACATATGTTCATTCTTTCACACACACTCGCTCACTTTCACATGCTCCCTCATACACATACACTCAGGGGCAGATTTTCAAGGATTTACGCGGGTAGGGGGGTTATGCGCGCCGGGCCTATTTTCAAAAGGCCCGGCTGCGCGCATAAAGCCCCGGGACGCGTGTAAGTCCCAGGGCTTGAAAAAAGGGGCGGGAGCGGGGTCAGGCTCCCAGAACAGCGGCCATATTTGCCGCTGTGCTTGGGATTGCTCGCCGGCCGAAAGAAAGAAAGAATAAAAGTTAGGGTGGAACGGGCGGGGGAGGTAGGGGAAGGGAAGGTGGGGTGGGGGAGTAGGGAAGTTCCCTCCGAGGAAACGGGGGAAGGCTGTGTGGCTAGGCGTGCGCAAGGTGCACAATTGTGCACCCCCCTTGCGCGTGCTGACCCCTGATTTTATAACATGCGCGCGGCTGCGCGCGCATGTTATAAAATCGGGCGTACATTTGTGCGCGCCGGGTTGCGGGCACAAATCTACTCCTGCGCGTATGTTTTAAAATCTGTTCCTCATTGAGTGCTCTCTCTTGTTCATTTACTCACTCACACACATGCACTCCTCTCCGCCTCCGAAGCTGGAGATAGGCAACAAGACGAGGAAGGCAGGGACCCTGTGGAATCAGAAAGAAGTGAACCAGAGGTACACATTGTGGGGTAGATTTTTTTAAAAAGCGCGATCGCGTACTTTTGTTTGCGCAGCAGGCGCAAACAAAAGTACGCTGGATTTTATAAGATACGTGCATAGCCGCGCGTATCCTCTAAAATCCTGGATTGGCGCGTGCAAGGCTGCCGATTTTGGGCATAATTTCCAGGAGATTAGAGTCTTTAGAGAACAATGCCAAGAAATATAATTTAAGAATTTTAAATTTCCCTAGAGTTATTGGGGAATTACCCTCAATAACTTTGAAAAGTTTATTAGTAGAGATTCTTGGCACTGCCTCTGCAGACACAATAACATTAGTAAACTGCTATTTTATTCCAAAAAAAGGAATATTACTGATAGGGAAGAACAGCCATTTCAAGGAGACCTCACCAATTTTCTCGAGTCGAGTGCTCAGATTATTGATTGGGGAACTCTTTTGGTAAATTTTTCCTCTCTTACAGATATAAACTTAATTATGAAAAATTATTTCCGCAAATATCCTGTCAACTTTATGGAGAAGCAAATTAAAATATTCCCAGATTTAGCATACTCAACTCAATTAAGGAGGAAAGCCTTCTTGGCCTTGCGCCAAGAGGCAATTGATATGGGATATACCTATACTTTAAGGTTTCCGTGTAAGTGTGTATTACGGAAACAATGATGTATTTATTTATTTCTCATCCGAACTACTTAAAGAATTTCTAGAACAGAGGAAAACTCCAATTCCAGCCTCATCCCCTATCTCGAGTTAAGTGTAATAGAAACAGTAGTAGGCAATATGATGCTTTTGTGGAAATTAAACTTTGTTATATGCTCCCTATTTGAATTTCCTTATGTGCAACAAGCTCTCAATTATGCTTAATACTAAATGAAACTGGAATAGATTGTTGTTTCTTTTCTTCTATTTCTAAGTATAGAAATTGTTTCTTTTATGACATGTAATCTAGTTCATGTATTACATATGCAAACTTATTTGATTTGTTTGTATTGTTGGAAATGAGAAATAAAGAATTTAAAAAAAAAAAGGTGCACCCTGTCCCAAACACAAAATTGTATGGAAAAAAAACCCAAACAATCAAGAAAATGAAGAAGTCCATCTTAATGGTGGAGCTTGCTACATGACAAACCAAATAGATGAGCACTGCAATGTGTGGAAGGTCTCTGTCTCCTGGGGAGCTTCCCCAAATGGTTTATTTAGTACTAAACAGAAAGTGGGCCTGGTTTCAGAAAGACCACAGTGCATCAGTTTTTCTTTCCCAGTAATGCTTGACTTTGGCTGAAAAGCTGAAGCAATTAAGATGAGATACTGAATATGGGGACAAAAGGCAAGGAATTAAACCTTCTCCCTCCTCTGCTAGAATTCTCTCTGTGCAAAGTTTATATTACTTGACTCAGTCTCTTAGGAGGGTGAACCATCCTTGTACTCCTGGGCCTGGATATCTCAGGAAAGGAAGTCTCTCAGCTCTAGGCTTCTCTGTCCCTTGTTGGGATTTTTCATGTAACTCTGTCCCTTGTTGGGATTTTACAGACAGCAAGAACAGCTGTCTGTCTCAGAGCACAGACTTCTGTCGGGGGGGGGGGGGGGGCAATTACACGAGTAAAACTGAAATCAGACCTGAGACACTTCCATAGAAAACTTAGCAGTTGAATCATTTACTTAAATATCCAGGTTGTGAGGACCAATAACTGTTAGGGAGGTGAAGCAGTGGTCTCTGCAGGGTAAGTTCCAGCCTGATGGATATCTACTGAAGGATATAGAATCTTACTTGTTTCAGCCAAATGAGAGCAATGAGAATCATGATTTTCCAAATCCTTCTGAGGTTTAATAAACATTTTACCTTGAAGGATATCAGAAATATACATACAGAAGAGTGGTCCACTAATGAAAGGAAAAGGACTTCTGAACTCACCCATGAGGAGAAACCTGGTACCTTCCTATGTCAACTTATTTATCTATCACACTTTTTTTAATAGGACCCAGAATGGTTCACAGCTTCAAAATAAACTACAGGCATAAAATATAGCATAATATATCAAAATCATATAAGATACAAGACTAATATATAAAAGGTCCAACACCTATGTAGATGCAATTGAGGAGCAGCCTATTTGTCACCTTCTGACCCAGTGATCATCCATGCAGATCCAGTATGTGGGTAAAACAGATAATATAAAAACAGATAAGACCATAAGAGTTATCTAATTTTTCCAATTATATTTGTGGTGCAATGCCGTATAGCAGTTGATCTCTGGCTTTGCTTTAATGTCTTTACAACTATCTCTTTGCCTCTCCCATGCTTTCTTGAATTCCATTATCTCCTTGTATCCAACAGCTTTTCTGTGGAAAAAACTAAACTGTAGAACTTCAGGACCTTTGGCATGCAGGAAGCTCCATACATGCCTGGAAAGTCATTCCAGAACATTTTAGTAAGTACTGGTACATGTTCCTGGTTGGTGCATATGATAAAAATAGTAACAACATTCAAGAAAGCACAAGATTATGTATAGATCCTTTGTTGTATAGAAGTGAGAAGAAAGTCAGAGATCAATTGAGATCTTTGAACAGGAAGAAAATTGAGCAGACTAGATTTTATTTTATTTTATTTTATTTATTTATTTATTTATTTAATTAATTAATTAAAAGTTTACAGTCCTTATCTGTTGTGATAGTCTATGTAATGCTCACACAGCCTATATGTGTGACTTCTGATTGGACTGTCATCAGAGAAAATTACAAAAATTTCTGCAGGAGTCTTCCACATAAAGTACATTATTGAAATTTGTTTTTAAAAGGGTCCACTAAGTAAGCAAGTGTTACACAAAACAATGTAGGCAGTTTTGCTATCTTGTTCCTGTTCATTATGGATTTTAATAGTAGTAATGTAGCAACTTTTTAAATGTTAATTTCAATAAAAGTACTTTTTATGAGAGTGCAGCAGCATTTTTTTTCTTTTAATTTAGTTTTACAGTGTTTCACCTAAAAAATGCATTTGTAATGTTGGACGTGTAACTATTTGAAATATGTTTTTGCTGATTAACTGATTTAATCAAATAGCTACTTGATTGTATTAATGGTTAACAGGATTTTTCAAAACCTTTATCAGAAAAAGTCATAGATTATAGTTAGGAACAATTCATGAGCACTAGTGACATAGAAGCAAATTCAATTACCTTTTTCTTTGTAGGACGGGTTGGGGAACTTTTGCCAGCATCCACCCATTTCACTGTATGTAATCGGTCATCCCAGTCAGGAATTTGGTCAACAGGAAGTGTAAACATGATTCTGGAAACTTTACATTTCACTGGATTTTTATGGAGGCTCAATGTAACATCTGACTTCAAGGTCACTGTAATGTCTTTGCTACATCTGGCATGAAGGTGACCCACCTAAAAAAGAAGCAAAGTGCCTATAGCATATTCCTCACTGGGGAAAAAATATAAGTGCTCTAATAATATGATAATTCCTTGAACCTAAGGATTTTTAATACTGGATAACTAGGGCAGAAATTTTGTGTATATAAAATGACCAGGTAGCTTCATTTGATAAGGGATAGATTAAGTGAAACCCCCATCTATGGACTTTTAGAGATCAATACTGAAAGATCCACTGACCAGGTAAGATAACTGGATAATTTTAGCCAATTATCTTTAGCTGAATATTCAGTTCAACTTAACCAGCTAGATTTTCAGCTGAAAAATATCCTAAATTTAACCAATCAAAATTTGACAGGCTGAATTTAGTGCATCTGGTTTCCCTGACTACATATAGCCAGTTAGTGCTGAAAATCAAACACTCATTAGCTAAGTCTTCTTAACAACCACTTCCCCAACCAAGCCAGGATCCCTCCTCCCTCCATCCAGATTATTATAGGAAAATTAGTTCTTACCTGATAATTTTCATTCCTGTAGTACCACGGATCAGTCCAGACACCTGGGTTGTGACTCCGCACCAGCAGATGGAGACAGAGCAAAACTTGACGGGCTCCCTACATATAGTAAGGTGCCACCCACAGCCCCTCAGTCGAACGTAATGTCAAAGCAAGAAAATGCCAGACTAACTAACTATGAAAAAACCATAATGTAGGCCGATTCACCACAGCACCTCCGGCTGGAATCGAAAACCTCAGAACCAGGAACAAAACAACGGCCTGGTCTCAAATACAAACACTGCAAAAATTCGCAATTGGAGTAAACCGAGCGGACTCTCCCTCTATCCATCAGTAACAAAACACAGACGGGCGGGAGCCTGGACTGATCCGTGGTACTACAAGAATAAAAATTATCAGGTAAGAACTAATTTTCCTTTCCCTGTACGTACCCGGATCAGTCCAGACACCTGGGATGTACCAGAGCTACTTACCGAGGGTGGGAAGCAGAGAGTCCCGCTCGGAGAACACTCGCTCCAAACCCTTGAGACTCAGCTGACTGGACATCAAGCCTGTAATACCTAGTAAAAGTATGCAACGACTTCCACGTCGCTGCTCTACAGATCTCCTGCGTGGACACCTGAGAAATCTCAGCCCAGGATGTGGCTTGCGCCGGAGTCGAATGAGCTCGAAGCCCCTTAGGCGCCAACTTGCCCTGCAGAAGATACGCCGAACCAATCGCCTCCTTGAGCCAACGCGCAATCGTGGCACGCGAAGCTGCAGACCCCCTGTGAGAACCTGAGCAGAGGACAAACAGGTGGTCGGAAACCCGGAAAGGATTCGTGACCTCCAGGTAACGAAGTAGAATCCTGCGAACATCGAGTCTCCTTAACTCTTTCGACCCCTTGTCCACCTGATCCATGTTTGAAAACCCTGGAAGGTCCACCGACTGATTCAAGTGAAAAGTGGACACCACTTTGGGCAAAAAGGACGGAACCGTTCGCAGAGAGACACCAGCCTCTGAAAATCGCAAAAATGGTTCCCTACAGGATAGGGCTGCAGTTCCGAGACCCGACGAGCGGACGTAAATGCTACCAGGAACTCCGTCTTCAAAGTAAGATCCTTAAGAGTCGCCCGCTTGATTGGCTCAAACGGCGCTCCACACAGAGCTGATAGCACGCAGTTTAAGTTCCAGGACAGACAAGGATTATGTACCGGTGGGTGTAAATGTTTAGCCCCATGAAGAAAACGCGTCACATTTGGATGGCAAGCCAAGGACACTCCTTGAACCTTACCTCTAAGGCAACCAAGTGCAGCTATCTGTACCTTCAGGGTACTCCAGGACAGCCCCTTCGAGAGGCCCTCTTGGAGGAAAGCGAGGACCTCAGGCACAGTAGGCCGTATAGGATCTACTTCATGAGTACTACACCAGTCCTCGAAAACTGTCCAAACCCGCATATAGGTTAAGGACGTAGACTGCTTCCTAGCTCTCAACAAAGTAGCGATTACTGCCTCAGAGTACCCCTTAGTCCTCAAGCGCGCCCTTTCAAAAGCCAAGCCGCGAGACAAAAGTGATCTGCATCCTCCAAACAGACGGGTCCTTGACGAAGAATGGTCGCGTCTCCGTGAAACCGAAGCAGAGGCTCCGCCGCCAGCTGAATGAGGTCCGCGAACCACGGGTGCCTTGGCCATTCCAGCGCCACCAAGATCACCGCCACCGGATGTAACTCGATTCGTCGTAGAACCTTGCCTATGAGAGGCCACGGAGGGAATACATATAGCAACACGTCCGTGGGCCAGGGAAGCACTAGTGCATCTACTCCTTCTGCGCCCCGCTCCCTCCGACGGCTGAAGAACCGCGGAGTCTTTGAGTTTTGAGCGGTGGCCATCAGATCCAGGTGTGGCTGTCCCCACCTGGCACAGATGAGACGATACGCTACCTCCGGTAACTCCCATTCTCCTGGATCCAGCCGATGTCGGCTGAGGAAGTCCGCTTGGACGTTGTCTACTCCGGCGATGTGAGACGCCGCTATACTGCTGAGGTGTTGCTCCGCCCAGCACATCAACTGACTTGCCTCCTCCGCCACTTGCTGGCTCCTTGTTCCTCCCTGGCGATTGATGTAGGCCACTGTGGTCGCGTTGTCCGACAGAACCCGGACCGTCCGACCCCGTATCCAAGGGAGAAAGGCTCTTAACGCCAACGCTACCGCCCTGGTCTCTAACCGGTTGATGGACCACAGCGACTGCTGGCTCGACCACTGACCTTGCACTGAGCGTCCCCCACAGACCGCCCCCCAACCAGAAAGACTGGCGTCCGTCGTGACCACCGTCCAAGTGGGCATGAGCAGAGAGACACCGCACATCAGATGGTCGGTGCAGAGCCACCACTGCAGGCTGGCCCTGGCGCAGCCTGTGAGGGGCAGCGGCCGACGAAACTCTTCCGATGCCGGCTTCCAGCGGGAAAGTAACGCTGATTGCAACGGTCGCAGATGAGCGAAAGCCCAGGGGACCAAAGCGAGCGTCGACGCCATGGACCCCAAGACCCTCAGATAATTGCATACCAGCGGGCACCGCATGGACAATAGTCGTATCACCTGCCCCTGGAGCTTGACCACTCTCTCCTGAGTCAGAGACACCCTGGCTCCCTCGGTGTCGAACAAGGCCCCCAGGTATTCCAACCTCTGGGTAGGCTGCAGATGACTCTTGGATAGGTTAACCACCCAGCCGAGAGACCGCAAGAGCTGCAGGACCCTGGCAATCGCCCGCCGGCAATCGGCCTCGGATTTGGCCCGGATGAGCCAATCGTCTAGGTAAGGGTGAACCAGGAGCCCTTCCCTCCGGAATTGGGCAGCCACCACCACCATAACTTTGGTAAAGGTGCGTGGAGCCGTGGCAAGGCCGAAAGGAAGAGCCCTGAACTGATAATGTCTGCCTAGGATGCAAAACCTCAAATACCTGTGATAGGTCGGCTGAATCCCGATGTGCAAATACGCCTCCGTTAGATCCAGCGATGCAAGGAACTCGCCTGGATGAACCACGGCCACTACCGAGCGGATCATCTCCATCTTGAAACTGGGAACACGAAGGCACCTGTTGACTCCTTTTAGGTCGAGGATTGGCCTGAACGAGCCGTCCTTCTTTGGGACCACGAAGTAAATAGAGTACCTTCCCATGCCCTGTTGCCTCGATGGCACGGGAGTAATGGCGCCCAGATCTTCCAGGCGCTGAAGGGTCGCCCGTACGGCTGCGCGTTTGGCGATATCCTTGCAGGGAGAGACGAGAAACTTGTTCCACGGCAGACGTGCAAAATCTAACGCGTAACCGTGTCTTATCACTCCTAGGACCCACTGGTCTGAAGTTATCTTGGTCCATTCCTCGTAAAACTGCTCGAGCCTCGCCCCCACGTTTGGTACGGCTTCTGGAAGTCGCAGCGAGGAATGAACCTGTCTCATTTCATTGGGCCGACTTGGACCCCGATCCTGCCGAGGGCCCACCTGACCTGTTGAACTTCTTTCCTCGAAAGGACTGAGACCATGAGGAGGATCTGGCAGAGCCCGATCGGTAGGAATGACCCGTCCCCGTCGATCTTTGCGGTCTCTGGCGCCGGTTAGGACGAAAACGGTTCCTTGCGGAAAAGTTAGACCGAGGTCTAGGCCTGTCCTCCGGCAGCTTGAAAGCCTTGTTCTCGTTCAGGAACTGCATTAGATCGTCCAGTTGCTTTCCAAAAAGTAACTTCCCCTTAAAAGGCAAAGAGCCCAAATGAGCCTTAGACGTACCATCCGCGGCCCAGTTACGAAGCCAGAGGAGATGGCGAGCTGAAACCGCTGACACCATAGCCCTGGCCGATGTTCTCAGCAAATCGTGCATGGCATCTGCGCTCTAGGCTATCACCGCCTCCAAGTGATCCGCCTGTGAGGCCTCCCCATCAGAGAGACCAGCATTCGCTTGCAAATTTTGGGCCCATCGGAGGCCAGCCCGCAACGCAAAATTGCTGCAAATGGCCGCCCTGACTCCCAGGGCGGATACCTCAAAAACCTTTTTGAGTTGTACCTCCAGTTTCCGATCTTGGATGTCTCTGAGTGCCGTGGCGCCCGTGACGGGGATGGTAGATCTCTTTGTTACTGCCGACACCGCCGCGTCCACTCGTGGGAGGCGCAGCAATTCTAAGACATCCTCAGGCAGAGGATACAGTTTATCCATGGCCTTACTCACTTTAAGACCCAATTCTGGGGTATCCCATTCTCGAAAAAGGATATCGGAGGCAGAAAAATGAAACGGGAACGCCACCGGAGATCCAGCGAGACCTAGGAGTACCGGGTCCATATTAGTGCCCTGACGGGCTTCCACCGGTGGAGCCTCCACTCCGAGCTCCTCGAGGATCGCTGGAATAAGTGGGGATAGCTCCTCTCTTTTAAAAAAGGCGCACGACCTTGGGATCATCCCCATCCCCCGTCAGCGCTCTCTTGCCGGCGCCCGGCTGAGCGGGACCCTGATCATCGGGCCCTTCAGGCCCTCCTGTGGTCCCCGAGACCGACTCGTCCTCCCCCGAGGAGGTAGACTCTGTCGCCGAGTCCCAGGGGACGCCTCGCGTCGGTCTCTTCTCTTTGGGTGGACCCGACCTCTTCTGGGGGTGAGAGCGTCCCTCTCTGCCCCCTGGAACTTTCCCGGGCTTGCATTTGGATCTCTTGTACTTCGCCAACTTTTTTTAATAAAAGTGTAAAATCCGCGGAGAAGGACTCCTCCGAATCCGAGGATCTCTCCCCGAGCTCAAATTTCCTGATTCTAGGCCACCCCGGGGTTCCCCCACCGAGGCCCGAGGCTGAGGAGAGAGCGGAGGTGGCTGGCTGCCATGTTCCACGGCTCTCCTCGTGGCTTCACGAACTGAATTCAAAATGGCCGCCGTTCCCGCGCTAAGCAGGAATGGGTCCAGCCCCCCGACCTCGGCAGACACAGCGCGCGGTGGCGAGCGGGACGTCTGGGAACGGCTCCCCCGACCGCCCCCCGATGGTCCCTCACCCCCGGCGAGACAACCGGAGCACATGCCGTCGCGAGAGACCCGCATGCGCGCCGACCCGACAGGCATCCCGGACCTCAGCTAGACCAAAAAAAAAAAAAATTCGCCGCCTCTAACTGTAAAATAAGAAATCCTCCTCCCAACGAAGCGACCCGCCGACGAGAGGAAGAGAGAGAGAGAGAGAGCCGGCGCGGAAAACAAAAGCTTAAAACTTTTTTTTTTTTTTTTATACTTAGCCGCTGGCCCAGGTGCTGAAGTTTCCGCTCCACCGGGGTGAGTGAACCGGGCTCCCCGGTGTCACCCCCGACGCTGCTGCCAGACACGGCCGGGTCCTCGACCCTCAGCAGCGGCCTCGACCAGGGGGGGATGATCCCCTCAGGACCTGACTACCCCCCTGGGAGGCACCTCCGATGGGAGCTTTCCTCTAAAAAACTGTAAGTAAAAGATTTTTTTTTTTTTTTAAAGAAGGGATGCTATAACCCAGTGGTTCTCAACCCTGTCCTGGGGACCCCCCCAGCCAGTCGGGTTTTCAGGATATCCACAATGAATATGCATGAGAGAAAATTTGCATGTTATGGAGGCAGTGCATGCAAATTTTCTCTCATGCATGTTCATTGTGGATATCCTGAAAACCCGACTGGCTGGGGGGGTCCCCAGGACAGGGTTGAGAACCACTGCTATAACCTATCAATGCCCTTTCCCTTTCTTCCTATGTTTTTTTTTTTTTTTTACTATCCCTGACTAACTAAAACCCCAGGGAGCACAGAGACTGTGGGTGGACCTGCCCCATCTGCTGGAGACAGAGAAAGACTGAGGGGCTGTGGGTGGCACCTTACTATATGTAGGGAGCCCGTCAAGTTTTGCTCTGTCTCCATCTGCTGGTGCGGAGTCACAACCCAGGTGTCTGGACTGATCCGGGTACGTACAGGGAATTTCATTTTTATTTAAAAAAAACAAAAAAAAACAAAAACAGCCTAGTTTGCTCCTCCTTCCATCCCTTTCCATTGCCCTCCCTTTTCATGTCCCCTTGCCACCTCCTTTCCCTCTCTTTCAAAAGATTTAAAAAAATATTCCTGATGGTCCCCTGCCTACCTTCCCTGTGTCCCTGCTGTTAAAAATAAAAAGGAAACTGTCCCTGCTGGCCCCATCCCTTCCCTCAAAGTCTCCCCATGACTAACAAATGTTTAATATTTTTCCCTAAGGGTCTCCCATCTCTCTCTCTCCCAATGTCCCCACTATCTAAAAGAAAAAAAATCTTTCTCCATCAGCTATTGTGGTCTCTGTTATGAAAAAGTCAATAAAAAGTCTCTCCGTGCATCCCCATCCCTGCCTCCTGGTCTCTCAGCTTTAAAAAGATTTAAAAATACATTCTTGTGGCCAGCACCCCTCCCTCCAAGTCTCCCTACTGTCAAAGAAAGAAAAGCCTTACTAGGAGATCTCCTGCTTTGTCAATGCTGTCTGGGAAAGGATAAAGTGGGGGCTGGGAATTCCCCTTCTCTTCTGTTCAGATAAGGATAAGGCCTTTTTTGGACAGGAGGGAGAATCCCCAGTCCCCACCCTACATACCTTCCTGGTCAGCAGGAGGAGAGTACAGGAGGGGGAATTTGAAATTGCAAGTTTTCTCCTGCTAACTTCAGAAGTTAGCTAGATAAAACGTTTACATTAAACATCTTAGTTACAATTGTTTTTTTAAGAAATGCAAGACATAAGAGGATAACTTTAAAATCTGTGCGCACACTCATATACACATATATATGGGTACGTGCAAAACTGCTCTGCTATTTTATATGCACGTATATGATGTACATGTTCTAAAATATGTGTATATATGCCAGAACATGTGAACGCATGTGAAAAAGCGCAAATACATTTTTGCACTTATCCAGATAAATTTCGAGTTATGTGACAAAGTATCGGAAACTATCTGAATAAGTTCAAAGTTATCCAGCTAAGTAGTGACACATATCCAGGCAAATTTCTTAAAATCAGATAGCCAGATAAGTAGCGCCTTTTAGACTTACCCGGTTATCTGATATAGCTTATAAATAGTTTTACTGCTAATTATCCAAATAACTTAGAACTTATCTGGCTAGGTAGTCGCAATGTGTTACTTAGCTGGCTAAGTTGGAATTTACCTGGATAAGTATGCACAATTGGTATACCAGTGTATTTTTACTTCTAATTTTAAAGTTATACGCAAGTAGCTTTAACACACATAAATTAGACACATTCTCCCCCCTTCTCCCCGTAAGTTAGAAAATCTCCCTGCTTACACATGTAAAAGCTAACATGCACATGGCAATGAAATTGCCAGTTTAACCAATTAATCTACCAGTTTTCCCAGTTCGTCTGCAGGTTATTGAGACCCTCCTGGCTCTTCAGTCTAGAATCTTGTGCCCAGTGCAGCACCTTTTCCTGGAGGTGTTTGAGCACCACCGTTTTCTTGGGTAGTATTGTGATGGCTGTGATAGCTAGGATTTTGGCTGGCTACACAATATGTTGTGGTGCTTCGGGAATATCCACTGGCTCAAAGGAGCACAAGAGAGCATCTGCCCTTTGGTTCTTCTCTGCTGGCTGGCATGTCAGCTGGAAATCAAAGCGATTAAAAAATCGCCTGTTTAGGGTTTAACCTAGTGGTGGAAGCACTAGGCAGACTAAGACCATCACTTAGGGCACCACTGGTTGGGGAAGGCATTGGCATGGTCTCTCCCTCTTCCCGCTCATGTGGCTGGAAGAGAATGTGCCATGGCGCAGTCCCGCATGGGCGGGAAGAGGGAGAGCCCATGCTGATGTCAATGTAGGTGGGAAAAAGAAGAGCGCACCCTCGCCGTGCTGTAATGAAGAGCAGGAAGAGCAGCAGCAGCTGACCAGCATGGTCCCACCCACTCAGGAAGCCGTAATGTCGGCCTTGGTTCCTGCTTGGCTGTAGGAAGCTGCGCAGGAGGCAGATAAGCATCAGTCTCCGCAGGCCTGAAGAAAGAGGAAGAGCACTGTGGGCTGCGAGCCTGAAGGACGAGGCTATTGCTGTTGGCCTTGTACTGCTAGGGGAGGGGAAGTGAGTGAGAGATCATTTTCGAGTGTGTGTATGAGAGAGGGCATGTGTGTGCATATGTCGGAGAGGGCATGTGTGTGCATATGTCGGAGAGGGCATGTGGGTGCATGTATGAGAGGGCACTGGGTGCTTGTATAAGAAAGAGGTCATGACAGTGTGTGTGTTTATATGAGAAAGAAAGCAATTCTGTGTGTATGTGCATGTATGAGAGAGGGTATGTATGTGCATGTATGAGGGCATGTGTGTGTGCCAGTATAAGAGAGAAAGCATGTCTGTGTCTGTGTGTGCGTGCATGTGTGTATGAGAGGGCATATGTATGTATGTGAGAGCAAGCATGTGTATATATAAGAGACAGACACAATAAAGTTTATGAGTAACAACCCCTCTCCTCTCCCCCTGCTAATCTACAACAATCTCAGGGCATCTGGAATTCAAAAGATCCCAGGTATGGACAGCAGGTGATTTTTTAAATCTTTATTAATTTAAATTATTGGATGCTCTCTGATATGTCTGTTGTTTTTAAATAGTTTATTGGTATTTTGAAAATTTGTATAACTTTTAAATTACTGGATGTTTTTCTGTTCGTCAGCTGTTATGAAATATTCTTTTTATTAGTAGGCTTTTACTCTATTGATAATTATATTTCTTGATTTATTGTTTAATGTTAAATTAAGGGAGGATGTGATGGCGGGGGGGGGGGGGGGGGCAGCAGGCTGTAAATTTCACCTAGGTGCCTAATAATCTTGCACTGGCCCAGGAGGAGACTTTGTATTGGTGGGTGTGAATATGTACTAGAAAGGCTTTAGTAGTGATAGAGAAGAAAACTGCATGAAAGGCTGTAGTTGTTTATAGGATGAATGAAATAACAACATTTTGGAACCCAAGTAATGAGAAGACTGTGGATCAACAACAGACAACAGCTCCATCCCCCATGCTCAGAATCAAAAGGTAATACCAGCTTTCCCTGCCCCCTGTCCTCAAGTTTGGCAGGGTGTCCAGTAACAGTCCATGGAAAAGTTGGCCTGCAGCTGTGATTCCAGGACTTGGGACTTAGCTGAGGCTATAGTGAGGGTTTATATCAGGGAGCTGTCACTTATAGCAGGATGGGAGCAAAGAGAGTGCTGGAGTCAGGGAAGAAGGAAGGGGAGGAATGCTGGGGTCATTCCTGGAGAGAAGAAAAGTGGTGATAGTGATGGCAGAGAAAAAGTGTGGATTAGCAGGGAAAGGACAGAACAGAGAAAATCAAGATGCATTATTCTTTCCCCCTGCTAATCAACAGCAATCTCAGGGCAACCACAAGTCAAAAGTTCCTAGGTATGGGGATCAGCATGTTTGTGTTATACTCTTCAATTAATGAAGCACTCACACTAAAGTGAGCTTACCAACTATCAACTTATCAGCTAGCAGAAAACTTATTACTCAATCTACTACACAGATCAGAGAAAAAAAAAACGACTATGTATACCTGTGGGTGGAAGCGCAGAGGTGTTTCAGCAGGCCATTCAAACCTCATTGCATCTACCTGGCTATGATTGGTCATTGTGAAAATCACCTCATAAGGTTTGCCAACATGACAGTCACCAAACTGGATATGATCCATACGGGTAGCTGGATAAAGAGAGTAAAGAAGTATCATTAATAAAACTACACAACATACCTTTAACTAGTACAATATATCCATATACCAGTGGCAACTGCCCGATCTCTAAAAACATGGCAATCAATACACCTGTAGAACTGTGCAAATGGTACTATTGTTCATTTAAGTGAAAAGTGTCCTCATTTGTAACAGGGATGTAACATATACAAAATAATGAGAGTACTATAAATTCATAACACACTATAAAACAATTAGGGCCAGCGCACACAAATCTACGCCCGATTTTATAACATGTGCTTTCCCACAGGATTTCCCATTTTGATGGTGTCGAAAGAAACAAACAATTGAGTGGATTTCCTGTGGGCCGACGTGTGGTCTAGATAGAAGGCTAGGGCACGTTTGCAGTCCAAAGAATGCAGAGCCTGTTCTCCTAGGTTGGAATGGGGCCTGGGAAAAAAGGTAGGTAGGATGATGGATTGATTAATATGAAATTCTGATACTACTTTGGTAAAAATTTAGGGTGAGTGCGGAGCACTACCCTGTCATGCAGAATTTTAGTGTAAGGCGGATAAGTAACTAAAGCCTGCAACTCACTAACTCTGCGAGCGGAGGTAACAGTGAGAAGAAAAACTACTTTCCAGGTGAGATAGCAGAGATCACAAGAGTGGTGAGGCTCAAATGCAGGTTTCATTAGCTGCCCCACAACCACGTTCAGGTCCCAAGCAGGGGCCGCAAGGCTCAGTGGAGGTTTTAAGTGGAGCAAGCCTCTCATGAAGCGTGTTACTAAGTGTTGTGTTGAAATAGCAACATCCCCCATGCCCTTATGAAACGCGGCTACCGCGCTGACATGCACCCTGATGAAGGATGTTTTCAGGCCTGACTCTGACAGGTGCCAGAGATAGTTCAGAAACTTTGCCTTGGAACAAGTGAAGGGGTCTATAGACATGGAAGTGCACCAGATTGTAAACCTCTTCCATTTAGAACGATAAGACCTTCTCGTGGAAGGCTTTCGTGAAGCTACCAGGACTCGGGACACCGACTCTGAAAGATTAAGAGTTGGAGTATTAACCTTTCAACATCCAGGCAGTCAGAGATAGGGCCTGGAGGTTGGGGTGGCGCAGGTATCCATCGTTCTGAGTTAACCGAAGAGGATCCATCCCAGAGGAATGTGCTGGTGTACTGATAGGTCCTGGAGGATTGGGAACCACACTTGGCGTGGCCAGAGAAGGGCTATCAGAATCATTTTGCCCTTGTCCCTCCGTAACTTCATGAGAGTCTTCGATATGAGTGTAAGTGGAGGGTACGCATAGAGGAGACCGCTGGCCCACGAGAGTTTGCGAGTGGTGGCTGCGAGATAGAGAGCAGACGTTTTCTACTTTGCGGTTGTGGACTGATGCAAAGAGGTCTAGGTGAGGGTAACCCCCAACGTTGGAAATTGTGTCCGCTACCATGGGGTGAGAGACCACTCGTGCTGATGAAAATGTGCGACTAAACTTGTCCGCCATCACATTGTCCCACGCTCGGCAAGTAGGTGGCTGTGAGATACATCGAGTGGGAAAGGGCCCACACCCATATCTGTGCAGCTTCCTGACACAGGAGGTAGGAGCCCGTTCCCCCTTGCTTGTTGATGTACCACATCTGGCACAATAACTCAAGGAGAACTTATAGATCCCCTCTATCAATATACAACCCAACACACATAGGGAATCCTAAAATTATTAACACAGTTATTAAATTTGACCTTCTATCATCAATAAATTTTCATCAAGTTTATTGTTCCATTCCCACAAATGTACACATTTTATTATATTATATTAAACATTGAATACACACAATGTCTTAAATACACAATTGTATAGTAATTACATAGTACCCATCATCATGAACATATATCATATATTACAGTAAATTTAACAGTAAATTTGATACACTCATAGTACGGACATGTCCTAGGTGCTAATAACCCATAACCACAACCCTAACCCCATAATAGCATATAGTCACATTCACTCATCATAAAAATTACATACCCCATAAAATATCACAGTACCATTTATAATGATCTTATCAATGTCATCTAGTGATGAATGTAATCTCTAAATCTTCATCAAAGAGAATTTTATCAGAAAAATGTTTTTACATCAATCACCCGATACTTCTAGATCTTCATCCACAAACTTTTTTGCACTGATCCCTCTCATATTCTTGTATTCCTTCTCCAGTGATGCTTCTAGATCTTCATCAGGAAAGAAAATTTTTTCTTCAATCACCAGATACTTCTAGATCTTCACCAACAAGAATTTTTGCACTAATCACCCGACAAGGCACCTTGTTTCACCCCTAATCAGGCTTCTTCAGGGGATTCTTACAACGTTTCCTAATTCCAACTGTGCACCGTTCTAAATGATCGCATCTCTGAAATACATGCACACCATAGAATCTATCATTATTCCATCAAAAACTTTACCCATTTTTAAAGTGAACCAACAATATAATATAACTTACTACCTATTGCATGTAATCACCACATGTCCGGACCACAATGTCCCCACTTTTCAAATGCATCTATAACACAAACAAATGAATAAAATATTACTTAACCAACACTAAGAATCACAGATCTTCACAATGTTCTGTTATATATACATACCGGAGCATATCCACTTTACTACCCATAACTGTTTAATAGATGTTCAAACCGGCGAACCACACAACCATCATGGAGCTCAATCTTTCTGAAAACATATAAAAAATGTTTTCATCATCTCACCTTAAACCACCACTGATTCTCACCATCTACATTCTCCACCTTATACCACACACAATTTACCTTCTCAAAATGCATTGGTTACAACATTGTATGTAGTGGTGTTATCATTCGTTGGATGTATTTGAAACGGAGAGGTAGTCAGCGGAGTGGCGGCTGTGAGCGGTTGTGCGTTCGTTTGGTGGAAATTTTGAGAAGGTAAATTGTGTGTGGTATAAGGTGGAGTATGTAGATGGTGAGAATCAGTGGTGGTTTAAGGTGAGATGATGAAAGGTTTTTTTATATGTTTTCAGAAAGATTGAGCTCCATGGTGTTGTGTGGTTCGCTGGTTTGAACATCTATTAAACAGTTATGGGTAGTAAAGTGGATATGCTCCGGTATGTATATATAACAGAACATTGTGAAGATCTGTGATTCTTAGTGTTGGTTAAGTAATATTTTACTCATTTGTTTGTATTTATAGATGCATTTGAATAGTGGGGACATTGTGGTCCGGACATGTGATGATTACATGCAATATGTATTAAGTTATATTATATTGTTGGTTCACTTTAAAAATGGGTAAAGTTTTTGATGGAATAATGATAGATTCTATGGTGTGCGTATATTTCAGAGACCCGATCATTTAGAACGGTGCACGGTTGGAATTAGGAAACATTGTAAGAATCCCCTGAAGAAGCCCGATTAGGGGTGAAACAAGGTGCCTTGTCGGGTGATTAGTGCAAAAATTCTTGTTGGTGAAGATCTAGAAGTATCGGGTGATTGAAGAAAAATTTTTCTTTGCTGATGAAGATTTAGAAGCATCACTGGAGAAGGAATACAAGAATATGAGAGGGTTCAGTGCAAAAATACTTTTGTGGATGAAGATCTAGAAGTATCGGATGATTGATATAAACTTTTTTTCTGATAAAATTCTTTGATGAAGATTTAAGGATTACATTCATCACTAGATGACATTGATAAGATCATTATAAATGGTACTGTGATATTTTATGGGGTATGTAATTTTTATGATGAGTGAATGTGACTATATGCTATTATTATGGGGTTAGGGTTGTGGTTATGGGTTATTAGCACCTAGGACATGTCCGGACTATGCGTGTATCAAATT
This sequence comes from Rhinatrema bivittatum, assembly GCF_901001135.1. Classification (NCBI taxonomy): domain Eukaryota; kingdom Metazoa; phylum Chordata; class Amphibia; order Gymnophiona; family Rhinatrematidae; genus Rhinatrema; species Rhinatrema bivittatum. The sequence continues at coordinate 137,013,711 of NC_042621.1, forward strand.
TACTGTTAAATTTACTGTAATATATGATATATGTTCATGATGATTGGTAATATGTAATTGCTATACAATTGTGTATTTAAGACATTATGTGTATTCAATGTTTAATATAATATAATAAAATGTGTACATTTGTGGGAATGGAACAATAAACTTGATGAAAATGTATTGATGATAGAAGGTCACATTTAATAACTGTGTTAATAATTTTAGGATTCCCTATGTGTGTTGATGTACCACATCGCCACCAGATTGTCGGTTTGAATCAGGATGACTTTGTTTTGAAAGGCGATCCTGAAAACCTTGAGGGCATATCTGATCGCCCGAAGCTCCAGGAAATTAATCTGATGTTTGGCTTCCTCTGGAGATCAGGTTCCCTGGGACTGTAGGTCGCCGACATGAGCGCCCCACCCTAGGTTGGAGGCATCTGTCGTCAAGGTAATTTGAGGTTCTGGAGCCTGAAATGGAAGGCATTGAAGTAGATTGGAGTGTTGTATCCACCAGGCGAGCAACAGGCGGAGCTGTGTGGTAATGTGAACAATGCTGGACATTGGTTGACAAGCTTGAACCCACTGGGATTTTATGGTCCACTGCATTACTCTCATGGCTAGGCGGGCCCTTGGAGTGACATGCACCGCGGACACCATGTGACCCAGCAGTATGAGAAAGTGACAAGCAGTTGAGGATACTCGAGTCTGTAGATGATGCGCCAGAGAGGCCAGGGTGAAAACCCTATCCTGATGGAGGAAGCTTTCACCTGTATAGTGTTTAGGTCAGCCCCTATTAGGGATGTGCAGCAGGGACTGATTCGTCCCACTCGGTATTCGGATTCGTCGGGACCCAAATCCATTGCATCCGTTATCGGGGGACCCCGATCCGTTCATTAGCTAGATATGTATTAGTTTCCCAAAAAAACCCCATCCCAACCCTTTAAATTTAATTAACTACAACCCCCCACCCTCCTGACCCCCCAAGACTTGCCAAAAGTCCCTGGTGGTCCAGCGGGGGTCCTGGAGCGATCTCTTACACTCGGGCCGTCTGCTGCCAGCATTCAAAATGATGCCGATAGCCTTTGCCCTTACTATGTCACAGGAGCTATCGGCGCCATTTGGAATACTGGCAGCCGACAGCCCGAGTGCAGGAGGTCGCTCCAGGACCCCCGCTGGACCTCCAGGGACTTTTGGCAAGTCTTGGGGGGTCAGGAGGGTGGGGGTTTATTCGTTAATGATACATTGTATTTGTGGGGGTTCGCCATTCATTTTGTGACCCCCATGAATACAACGAACATGGCATATACGTTGTGGATTGCCAATACGTTGCAAACGAATGCACACCTCTAGCCCCTATAAAGGATAGGGTTTGGGATGGAACTATCTTGGATTTGGGATAGTTGATTAGAAACCCTAGGGAGATCAGGGTATGGAGAGTGAGACGCAAGGATGCCAATGCGGCTTGTTGAGTCAGAGCCCTTATCAACCAATCGTCGAGATAAGGGTAGACATGGACACCCTGACTCTTTAGGAAGGCTGCAACTACCACGAGGCACATGGTAAAGACTCATGGAGCTGACGCTAGTCTGAATGGTAGTATACGGTACTGGAATTGGCAAGGGCTGACCAGGAATCGCAGGAATTTGCAATGAGATGGAATAATTGAGATGTGTGTGTATGCGTCTTGGAGATCCAGAGAGCACAGCCAATCCCCAATTTGTAGAAGAGAAAGTAGAGAGCCCAAGGTTACCATCTTGAACTTTTCCCTTTGTAGATATTTGTTTAGGATGTGATCCAGGATTGGACGAACACCCCCTGACTTTTTTTGAGATGAGGAAATACCGGGAATAGAACCCCTGCCCCTGTTGGGAGAGGGGCACTGGTTCTATTGCCCGGGACTGGAGGAGGATTGAAACCTCCGTTCTAGAAGGGGAGAGTGATCAGACAATCCCCACGTCAGCGGAGGTGGGGAGTCCGCCCGGTACAGTCAGGAAGTTGAGGTGATAACCCTGAGTGACTACCGCAAGCATCCACTGATCGGTGGTGGCTCTGTGCCAAATGTTGGTGAAGTGGCACAATCGACTGCCGACCGGTACAGATGGAAGAGGAGGCTTGGGAAGCCGAAGGATAATATCTTCTTGGTTTGTAGGCCAGCTGCTTAGAGTCTCGCCTGAATGTCCTCTTGGAAGTGGACGAGAAATCAGCAGGCACTGAAGAAAGTTGACGCAGCGTTTCATGGTGGCCCTTTAGCTGTGCCACAGAGGTACAGGGCAGGTCAGTCAACCTGTCCTGTACCTCTGGTCTTAGGTTGGAGGATTTCAACCAGGCCCATCTTCTTGCACTAATCCCCGCTGTGGGACACCCTAGAGGCAGTGTCAAATATATCGTTCGCAGCGCGGACCCTCATGCTTGCCCTGCATCCAGGCCTTTTTGAGCCAGAGCATTAAGTTCATCCTGGAACTGGTCAGGTAAGATTCAGAGAAATCATGGATCTTCTTAAAGGGTTCTGTTATACTGGGTCATGTATAACTGGTAGGAAGTAATGCGAGATATAAGCATTGAGCCATGAAAGACCCATCTGCCAAAAGCAGCTGGGATTTTTGCTCCCTTCCCTGGAGGTATGAAGGAATGAGGTTTGGAACGCCGTGCTTTTTCTTCGGGCTGATTCCACAACCACCAAGTGATGATCCAGTTGTGATCTTTGAAACCCAGGTAGCTGACCTGTACAAGATAGGTGAAAAAACTATAACACTGATAGAACTATATTGGGATTAAAAGATATACAACCAGACCTCATATATAAAGTTTGAGAGTTTTTTTTGGAATTACTCTCACCAAAGAATTACCCACATTTTCTGTACGAAATTGATATATATATATTGTGGGTTCTTCAATGTTTCAATCATTGGTCATGGCTGTATCGATCTTGCCACAAAAGTTTTTTTTAAAGTTTTTTTGTTTTTAAAGATTTTTTTCAATAATAGCATTTTGTGTTCAATAAATGCTATTTTCTTTTTATGCATTGAGTGACCGCAGCAATTGGTTATATCACTTATCTTTTATCTTGAGTAACCGAAAACGCTGAGAGGTAGTTGTTGCGCCCGACACGACTCGTGTTTCTTTATTGCTTCATCAGGGCATTTCATTTTGCTCAGCAATTCTATGCTGTCACCCGCAAAGTCACGTCTCCCAACAAATGATCCTCCCTAAGTGTACAAGATAGGTGGCATCTGTCTTACGGTTGACAGGTGGAACCAAGCCTGGGTGCTCCAATTCCTCTTAGAAGATCAATTAGGATTTCATGAATAGGAATAGACATGATTTCCTTAGGAGCATCAAGGAACTGGAGTACTTCCAGCATCTTGTGCCTTGAATCCTCTTCTGTCTGAAGCTGAAATGGAATTGTCTCAGACATTTCTTTAATGAAGTTAATAAATGACAGATCCTCTGGAGGAGAATGCCTTCTTTCTTCAGGAAGAGAGGACTCTGAAGGCAGATCATCTGTATCCTGGTAAGAATCATCAGTCCAAGGATCATAAGGTTGATCACCAGCTCCTCGAGTATCTTCAGAGGGCAGAAATGGCATTCATTATTTATTTATTTATTTATTTATTTATTTATTTATTTATTTATTTAGCATTTTTATGTACCGATATTCATGTAAAAATTACACATCACTTCGGTTTACATTAGAACGTGAACTAGCATGTAAGAATGCATTATATTACAACAAGGGATACATTAACTGGGATAACCGGGCGAATAAAATGATGGGCTCTTATCTAGGGCTGGAGAATAAGGAGGAGAACAAATTGACTGTACCTAGTGTACCTGAACACTGTGCAGAGTCTTGTGTCTAGGGAGACTTCATCAACTGAAAGGGACTTGTTAATAGGGTATCTAACGTGGGCTAGTCTTCTGTAGGGTGGAGGAGAGTTGTGAGCATGTCTTTTAGTGGAGGAGGTTTGAAGCGGAAAAGGATCAGATGGATTAAGGGAAAGCTTGCTTGAACAGCCAGGTTTTGAGTCTTTTTGAAGGTGGTCAGGCATTGTTCGCGTCGAAGATCGATTTCCGAAGATTATTCCCGAAGGGCCAGGCCTAGGCATTGACGGCATCGGAAGAGGCACTGACGGCATCAATGGAGGCACCGATGGCATCGATGGTGGCACCGATGGAACCGGCAACATCGATGGATGAGTCGGTGGCAGAATTCCAGTCGGCAGTATGGGTATCGGTGTTTCTTCTTCGCCTTCCGATGACAAAGGTATCGGCGTCGAAGGAAGAGGACATACCGGTGTCCTTGGTTCCAGCGGTGGAAGGGCACCGATCAATGCATCCAGTCTACCCAGTAGCGGTGCGAGCGCCATGGGAATCGGATCGGTGACTGGCTCGGGGCACCGGTACTGGCGTCGATGGAGGCTGGAATCTCTGCAGTGCTTTTTCGATGGCCTCTTAGATCATCCGATCCAATTCCTCACAAAGCCTGGGGCATGTAACCCCAGTTCCGGAGTAGGAGGCAATAGAGGCGTAGCTGGAGGGTCCATCGGTAAAAGTGGAGTCGCGGCTCCCTGCACCAATGAATGTGGGGAACGCCTGGTGACCCAGTCACAGAGGAGGGATGGGGCCTTCTCTGGATGGGAATTTCTTTGTTGGTGGCTCTGTCGACACCGATGCCGAGGGCTTGCCTGGATCAGCGGACTGAGCCTTCCGATGCCGGTTTCGATGTTTTTCACGATGTCCTCCTCGGTCCTTCTCCTGAGGCGATGAGGAAGAAGTCTACACCTTCGGAGTAGTCGATGCCGGTCGGGCAGCACTGGTGTCCCGCTGCTAGCGAGAGGTCGATGGTACCGGCTCAGACGAAGTTGAAGCAGTCGATGGAGTCGGGGATTTTCAATGAAAAAGAAACTCCTTCTTTTCTAAGCGGGTGTTGCGTCCGTCAGTCACAGATGGCTGCAACCGCTCTGCCTTACCTCTTTTCTTCCCTTCTCTCTCTCCTTGGGCAAGATGGCTGCCTCTGGTGCCGAGGGTCTCAGCGTCTCCAACCTAGCATGGGCGTCCCAGTCTGCCATGCTCACTCCCGTGGCCTCCTAGAGAACGCGCACGCACACATCTCCTACGCTCAAATACACATCATGGCGGGAACCTCTGGGGCGGCCCCACGACATGACATCAATAGTTCCGGGTATATCAAGCTTCCGTTTCGCTACCACCTTTGAGTTAGCAAGGACTTCGGTTTAGCTACTCTGATTGCTCTAAGCTGCACACTTAGACGCTGCTTTCACTCCAAGGGCCTCGCTCCTCAAGAAGCTCTAGACACCCGCTCCTCGGGGGTCTCTCGCTTCCAACTACCCTTCGGGGCCTCTACTAATTAAGACAACTGCTCCTCGGGGGTCTTTCTCTCTCTTCTCCATTTCAGGATATCGGACTATCAGGTACTTCGCTCCTCGAGGGCCTACCAGCCTATGTATCCTGCACCACGGACCTTCGGTCCCACCATTTCATCATCAGGAAGACGCCTGCATTCCTGTGAGTACCTCTACGATCTGGTGCTCCAGCTCCACCTACCAGCCACGGCGTTACCTGCACTGCGGGCTCCCGCCTATCATGAACATCTGGGTGAGATTATACATCCGAGTCTGTTGAACGTATTGGCACCTCGTGGATCTCAGTGCCTTACCTTCCTGCCTACATCATCCATTTACAGCAGTACAATAAAGCCTCTATCCATACTTTGACTGCTATCTGAGTTCAGCCTATCGCTGTGGTTCCCCACGGGGCCCGTCCCCGAGGGCAGAGTCATCTCCACACCGACCAAGGGTCCACAATGCCACAAACACAACAGCAGGTTTTACAGCCCTTCGGCATCATTTGGGCACATTTGGTGCAAGTTAGGGTATCATGGCCGGACCCCAAGCACAATACACAAACTCTATGCGGGTCTGTGTTGGACATTGTCCGAGGACAATCGGGGCACCGACGAAAACCCGACGCCATGGCTTCGACAAAAATTTAGCCACAGTGCGGTCGATGGCCGGTAGGCCCCGAAGGGAAAACTCGACGGGAATTGACCGCAAACGAGGGTAAAGCCTTACCATTCGACCGCGGAGTATGGATATTGATAGGGGGATCCCTATGGGGTAGAAGTTTTTGAAAATTTTTAAAGAAGTTCCGTGAGGAAAATTCCTGTCAGGAATCTCTAGAGAGCTCCTTAACCCGTGTGGCTACTGCTGCGTGGAAAAAAAGAGACTGAAGGGGGACCCCTGCTGGATGCACGGTTAGTGCCATGCTGGGCATGCCCAGTAGGTGCCAGTCCAAGTTCTAGAAACTTTGACAAAAGTGTTCCGTGACTGAGCTCCATCCTGTGATGTCACCCATATGTGAGGACTACCATCCTGCTTGTCCTGTGAGAATCAGTTGGACCGTTAGATAATCAAGGGGTTAAAGGGGCACTTAGGGAAGATAAGGCAATCGCAGAAAGATTAAGCAATTTCTTTGCTTCGATGTTTACTGAAGAGGATGTTGGGCAGATACCTGTTACGCCCGTCGGTCGCAGATGGCTGCGACCTCTCATGCTCACCTCTTTCTTTGCTGCGCCATCGATTCTAGGAAGAATGGAGGCCTCCACCAGCCACCACCGACCTACCTGGCGTTCCCGGGTCGGCGTGGGTGATGCCGACCACCATCTTGTTTCAGGAATCACCTAAGCCCGCGTGCAAGGGCCATCTTTGTACACATCATGGCGAGAACCTCAGGGGGCATCCCCTCGTATGATGTCACCCTCGTTGCTGTACTTAAGCTGACCGGCCCTGTACTTCTACGAGTTAGCAAGGAGTTCCCTCGTTGCTGAATTCGCTCCAATCTTGAACTTTCCGGTTCCAGATCCCTCGTTTGGGTGTACGAATGCTCTGGGTACCCGCTCTTCGGGGGCCCTTCCGCGTTCCTGGCTATCTGCTCCTCGGAGGGCCTTCCTGCCTTAGACTACTACATACTGTCCCACTTCCCAGGACATTCTCCTGGAATTACCTCTTGTGAGTTATTTACTATGGACTTCAACGATACCAAGCCTTACTGAGATTCTCTATGGTGAACTCCGTGCCTCGGGCCACTACCATATTTTCCTCAATACGAGTCGCTCCGGTATACCCTGTGATGCAGATTATTGCCGCACCATCTATAGGATCCACCATGGGTTCCTGCACCTCAGACTACTTCATCATCACAACTGAACAGACATCCTCGGCGTACCCCGCTCTGCAGGCCACTACCGGATCTGCACATCTCAGGTAATTGCTACACTTCTGAAGAGACTTCCTGGTGTACCCCTCTCTGTGGGCCACTACCGGATCTTCACATCGGAGGTATCACTTTGGGTATACCCCTCTGCTCTGAACTGTAGTTTAACTACACCTCCGCTCCATGGGCTCTGCTTTTCCTTCCTTCATAATAAAGTCTCTACCTTACAGCTGTGTCCTATGCCACTGAGACCACGCCTACCAACGGTGAGGCTCACAGGGCTCCTCCCTGTGGGCTGAGACACCTCTCACCTCAGCCCAGGGTTCACACTCTTACAAAAAATAACAATACCCATTCTGGAGATGGCTTTCAAGGGTAATGTTTCAGATGAACTGAACCAAATAACGGTGAACATGGAAGATGTAGTAGGACAGATTGACAAACTGAAGAGCAGTAAATCACATGGACCAGATGGCATACACCCAGGGTTCTAAAAGAACTAAAAAATGAAATTTCAGAACTATTTCAATTACTTTGTAACCTATCATTAAAATCATTCATTGTACCTGAAAATTGGAAGATGGCCTAAGTAACCCCGATATTTAAAAAGAGCTCCAGGAGTGATCCGGGTCACTATAGACCGGTGAGCTTGACTTCAGTGCTGGGAAAAATCGTGGAAACTGTTATAAGGAATAAAATCACAAAACGTTTAGATAGACATGGTTTGATGGGACACAGCCTGTAACATGGATTTACCCAAGGGAAGTCTTGCCTCACAAATCTCCTACATTTTTTTGAAGGGGTGAATACACATGTAGACAAACGTGAACTGGTAGATGTGGTGTATTTGGATTTTCAGAAGGTGTTTGACAAAGTCCCGCATGAGAGACTTTTAAGAAAACTAAAAAGTCATGGGATAGGAGGCGATGTCCTTTTGAGGATTACAAGCTTTTTAAAATACAGGAAACAGAGAGTAGAATTAAATGGTCTGGTTTCACAGTGGAAAAAGATAAACAGTGGAGTGCATCAGGGATCTGTACTGGTCGGGTGCTTTTTAATATATTTATAAATGGAAAGGGGTATGACGAGTGAGGTGATCAAATTTGAGGGTGACAAAAAATTATGCAGAGTAGTTAAATCTCAGGCGCACTGCAATAAATTGCAGGAGGACCTTGCGAGACTGGAGGATTAGGCTTCCAAATGGCAGATGAAATTTAATGTAGACAAGTGCAAAGTGATGCATATAGGGTAAAATAACCCTTGCTGTAATTACACAATTGGGCCGATACAGTACAGTGCGCTCCGACGGAGCGCACTGTTAACCTGCCACTGGACACGCATTTTCCCTTACCCCTTATTCAGTAAGGGGCGAAAAACGCGCGTCCAACCCGCTGAACCTAATAGCACCCTCAACATGCAAATGCATGTTGATGGCCCTATTAGGTATTCGCGTGCGATTCAGAAAGTAAAATATGCAGCCAAGCCACACATTTTACTTTCAGAAATTAGCGCCTACCCAAAGGTAGGCGCTAATTTCTTCGGGCACGGGAAAGTGCACAGAAAAGCAGTAAAAATTGCTTTTCTGTGCACCCTCCGACTTAATATCATGGCGATATTAAGTTGGAGGTCCCGAAGAGTAAAAAAAAGTAAAAAAAAAAAAGAAAAAAAATTTTGAAGTCAGCCGGTGGCTGTCAGCGGGCTTGAGAACCGACGCCGGCAAAATTGAGCATCGGCTGTCAAACCCGCTGACAGCTGCCGCGGACTTTACTGAATCGGCCCGGATGTTAGGTTCTATCTTAGGAATTACCACCCAGGAAAGATCTAGGCATCATAGTGGATATTACATTGAAATCGTCAGCTCAGTGTGCTGTGGCGATCAAAAAAGCAAACAGAATGTTAGGAATTATTAGGAAGGGAATGGCAAATAAAATGATGGATGTCATAATGCCTCTGTATCACTCTATGGTGAAACTACATCTTGAATACTGTGTGCAATTCTGGTCGCTGCATCTCAAAAAAGATATAGTTGCACTGGAAAAAGTGCAGAGAATAGCAACCAAAATGATAAGGGGCATGGAATGGCTGCCCTAGGAGGAAAGGCTAAGGAAGTTAGGGCTGTTCAATCTGGAGAAGAGTCAACTGAGGAGGAATATGATAGAGGTCTATAAAATCAGGAAAGGACTTGAACAAGTTAATGTAAATTGGTTATTTACTCTCTCAGATAACAGAAGGACTAGGGGGCACGCCATTTATTTATTTATTTAGAAACTTTTATATACCGGTATTAGTGGGGACATCATACCGGTTCACATATTAACTGAAGGCTTGGAAAATACATTTCAACAGGGAAGAAAAACTGGGCGGGGGGTTAACCAGAGGCAGTATGGAAAGAATAGATTAAAAACAAGAAATCATAACAAGAAGATAACAATTTACAAAGTAATTAACTCCTTAAATATTAGTTCCTTAAATATTAGTTAGCAAATAGCTCATTTAAAACAAATCGAAGAAAATTCTTTTAAACTCAGCGCATAGTTAAGCTCTGAAATTCATTGCCAGAGGATGTGGTTATGGAGTTAGTGTAACTGGGTTTAAAAAAGGTTTGGATAAGTTCCTAGAAGAAAAATCCATAAACTGCTATTAATTAATAAGCAATAGAAGCTTGAGAAATTTTTAATGTTTGGGTACTTGCGACTTGGATTGGCCACTGTTGGAAACAAGATACTGGGCTTGATGGACCCTTTGTCTGACCCAGTATATCATATCTTATATTCATATTATTAAATTATATGAAGTGTTTATTTTATATGATGCAATATTTTTTTCCTTAATGTATTTTATATGTAATTGTATTCACTTTAAATTATGTTTTAATTTTTATGTTTTATGATTATTTGAATTTATTATGGCAATATTTTAATCCACCTTGATATCCTTGATGAAGGAGGATATATCAAATTAATAAATCAAGTTAAATCAGATTTTTTGGCAGTATATCAGCACTTGTCCATCTAAGTAATGCTTTTCAGACTTATCCAGCTATGTGCCGTTATTTAGCTGGATAAAATCAGCATTCATCCAGATAAGTCTGAATTTCCGTACATGCATATATACTCAAATTTTATAACCTTTCCGTGCAGGTTATAAAATACAGTAGCAACTTTGTGTTTACCATATACATGCATAAACCGAGGTGATTTGTAACTTGTTACATGAACATCGGTATATAAAAGTGCCAAATAAACAAATAAATAAATGGTTGAATGCAAACAGTTTTGAAAATTATCCTCAGTGCACAGAGCCCTTAGTCTGACAGAAAGACCCTGATGATGCTCAATGTGTTATGTTTTAGATTATGAAGTCTAAACTAATAAGCATAATTTGTATTTGCAATAATTATTTATTTATTTATTTATGCTTTGTATATACCGTCGTTCCAACAGAAGATCATCATAATTAGTTATGAGGAGGGTAATTTCCAAAGTACACAGTAAATTGCCCAAGTAAATTGGCTTGTCTAGAAATTGCTTTCCTCTGTCCAGCTAAAAGGACATATGGTTTTCCAAGGACTATGTACTTTCAGCAAGTTGAAGGGAGGCTTTCCTCGGGCTGTATTTACATCAGAGGAGGAAATTAGTAGAGATGTGAATCGTGTGATCGATCGTCTTAACGATCGATTTCGGCTGGGGGGGAGGGAATCGGATCGTCGCAGTTTGGGTTTTTTAAATATCGTGTAAATCGTGTAAATCGAAAACCGGCACACTAAAACATCCCTAAAACCCACCCCGACCCTTTAAAATAAATCCCCCACCCTCCCGAACCCCCCCAAATGCCTTAAATTACCTGGGGTCCAGAGGAAGGGTCCCGGTGTGATCTTTTACTCTCGGTCCTCCGTGCGTTGTAGAAATGGTGCCGGCGCTACCTTGACCTGTCATATGACAGGCGCCATTTTGTTTTTTTGTCCCCCGACGTCAGGAGCGTAGGAGATCGCTCCCGGACCCCCGCTGGACCCCCAGGGACTTTTGGCCATCTTGGGGGGGCCTCCTGACCCCCACAAGACTTGCCAAAAGTCCAGCGGGGGTCCGGAACGACCTCCTGCAGTCGAATCGTGTTGCCGTACGGCCGGCGCCATTTTGCACATGTACATAATCTTTTCATAAATAGATGCATTAACTTTTCTCTCTTGGCCACCCGCCCAAAAGAGCAGATACAAAGTACATGGCTGCTTTAATATGCATATTTGATACTAATTTAACTTTGAAAATTAGTACAAGGTATGTGTGGGTAAAAGCACCCACATAACACTATGGAGCTGATGTAATAAGGTGCACTGAAGCTGCCGCGGGTTTGTGTGCATGTGTACGCGCGTTTGTACATGCGTTTTCCTGCACAAAGCCCTATACGGGGGTGTAAAAAAGGGTTTTGTGCACGGGAAAAAAGTGCGTATGAATGCACTCACAGACCTGCGGTTTTTCCTGCGCAAATGAATGCTATCGGCATTCATAGGAGGTGACTAACTAATCATAGCCAATGCAGGGAGCTGCGCTAGTGTAGGTTTTTTAATGCGGGGTTTTTACCAGATTGGTCAGGGCACGAGTTAAGTGCCCTGACCAATCTGGTAAACTCAGGGGACATATTTCAGTGTCCGAGGGTCCTGAAAACCACCTAGCTGAGCGCCTATCTTGGCATCCGAGTGGCCAGCTTAGCTAGGCACTTTTCTGGATGTTGGAATGGCCATCTTAAGGTGCTTTCCTAGGCACTTTTCTGGGCGTCCGATCATATAAATTCGTGACCGAGTAAGCGCCAAGCTCAGCGCCTGAGCGACAACAGTAGCTAGGTGCTTTACTTGGTCGCGAATGTATGCTGTCAGGTGCCCAGAAAGGCACCTAGCTACTGTTGCCACTCGGGCACCACCAAGTAAACACCTAGCTCAGCGCCTGAGTGGCAAGATTAGCTAGGTGCCCGATCGTGCAGATATGCAAATAACTAAGCGCCTAGCTGAGCGCCCAAATAGAAAGGTATACTAGGCACCTTTCTGGGTGCCCGATTGTGCAGATATGGGAGCAACTATGCACCTAGCTGAGCGCCCAAATAGCTAAGTATGTTAGGCGCCTTTCTGGGTGCCTGATTGTGCAGATTTTTCTGCCATGAACAGAAGAACATGAGTGGTCTGAAAAGCGCTTGGCTGAATGCCTATCTCTACTTCAGTGGCCAGCTTAGCAAAACGCTTTTCACAGTATCCGAGGTAGGCGCTTCCCTGTGCGACAGATACATGGCCAGAAGAGCGGCAAGATTGTTGTGAATGATTACCCATGAAAATATTTGCCATGTTTTTTGCAGCACAGGTAATTGAAATAATTTAAATACTTTCCAGGGTCATACTTTCACTTAATAGGGAGACCCGTTTGCTCGCTCACTTGCTTTTATGCGTGGATTATGGCATGGGTTTTGAGAGCAGATGTAGCCACTTACTACATAGGCCCTGTACCACGTTTAGGTACGCACATTTTTCCGTACATGCGCGGATTTCTGTGCGCAAGTCATTTGCATAATTTTTTAAAAAATCTTGCGGAAGCAGCAGCCTCAACTGCGCGCGGTGATCAAAACCTGTGCACATAACGAACGCCTGTTTTGCCGCAGGTCTTATTACATTGGCCCCTATGTGAGCTATTTAAAAATTGCCCCCGATTCACCATCTTATCCAAACCTTAATAGCTTTGTATAAAAAAGGGTATCAGGACAATGTGGAAGGTCGCTGGTTTGATCCCTGAATTGGGTTTCCACAACCCAAGTCAGCTAAGACAGGAGATGAGATGGGGAGTTGTGGAGGAGTCAGATTTAGGGTTCATGGTGCATGGTTCCTGCTTGAAGGACTGTCACTACAATGACTCAACTAAATGCATTGGGGAGGTGTGGAGGGGATTATAAAATAGGGGGAAAATCCCTGCTTAGTTGCGAATGAAGGCTTATGGCACTAGGACCCCAGACTTGCTGATTGAGCTGGAGGCCCATAAGAGCAGGAGGAAACCTGTTGGATCTAAAAAAGAAGAAGAGGTCATCAGAACTTAGAAACTGGGATGAAGAAACAGAACAATGAGAATAAGGGTGAGAACAGCAAAGGTAAGCTTTGGGTGAGGTAAAACTAAGCATAGGTAAAGCAGGAGGAGGAAGAAGATGGAGGACTTCTAAGCTTAAACAATGAAGAACTCCAAAGCAGAGGATGAAATTTGATAGCAGAAATAAATGAGAAAGTCAGGGGAAATTTATATTAGGGAAAAAAAGCAGAATGAACTTGTATTCATCTGTACGTTCTCTGCCACAGTTGTGCTGTCTCTGGACAATTCAGTGTACTAAGAATAAAATTGCAATCTTTTGATGAAGTAAAAGGACTAAGAGGCTTATGTAACTATATTAGATGTAATTTGTAAGGGGATTCTGGCCATACAGTGAGCTACTGCTACCATTATACTCAGTACAAAAATTAACCCTACCACATTGAGAGAACAGGTACCACATTTGCATAGAGAACACACCACTTCTAAATCAAGCAGCCAGTCTGCTTTCATGTCCCTTACCTTCCATCTCATCATCTTTGAGTTGTCCCTCGACATTCTCCATCCTGCTTGTTGCCACCAGGTTGTGAATGTTATCCAAGGTGAGGTCATCCTGGTAACCTTCTCCCATGAGTTGTATCCTGTTCTCCTCATATTGGTTATCTACTACAGACAGACGGATTGTTGCCTCAAAGCGTTGGGGGAAGCGGGGCTTGAACAGAATGTCAAATTCTGCTGACTCTCCAAAGTTCAGGATAAGAGAGGCTGTGTGAGCCCTCTGTACTGCAAGAGCAAGTAATGTACAGAATCAGAACAGAGAAAACACACAGAAAACAGAACATTGCTATATCTTCAGAAAACAGGTTGATTTACTAACAGAAGAACCACAAAGTGAAACAATGCCAATGGACATACATAGCACTGGTCCCAGTGTTCCTCCCTGATCCCCTTGCTGGTACAGTTCATTTTCCAAGCTGCCTCTCCAATGCAGGGCACCCCGATCTAACAGTATCAGCAGCAACAGTTTGGCTGTAAGTATTATGCCTAAACAGGAAATCTACACGAGAATGGATAGGAGCCAGTGTAGAAACTGTAAATGTGCACAATATCAAAGCATATGGGCTGACTGCTACACCCCTACTGTCTTTCCAAGAGAATGTGATATTCTTCCCCACTTCTATATTATAGATAAATGGTACTACTGCTGGTGTCTTGGGACAACTCCTGATCTCCATACTCCTTAGAATTGTTATGTACTTTTTGCAACTGCATGGATCTCACTCAAGGCTCTTTTCTTCCCCAACTTTCTTACATGCCTAGTTTTCTGTATCTTAATTTTCCCTCTCCCTCTAATTCAAACACAGTGGCACCTATGCACCATCTTCTTCATTACTTCTCCTCCAATCTCTATCCCATTTATTTCATCTGCAGCAGCATGATCTTCTTTGGCAGAGAAAGCATTTGAATTGTTACCATCTTAAGTGTTGCTGCTGTTATTGTTGAAATACTGCTGGGTGTCTACACGGTCTCAAAGCGGCCTGCTAAACACAATATCTTCCAGCATTGCACAGAAATGACTGAAGTCACTCATGGATTGCTTCTGCTGTGTCAATGTGTTGTGGCTGAATGCAATGGCTCCAGTCAAGACCTGAAAGCATGCAAGGGCAATTTTCAAAGCCATTTATGCAGGTACACTGGCTGTCATCAGTCAGTCTGGCTAAAAATATGCATGGGGCTTCACAGCATGCATACTTTAGCTGGACTGAAGAGAAATATTCCTTTCTGTGGACTTGGTTAATTTCTGCACCAGTAACTGATGGCTTGAGACAACCATTTTAAAAGGTTGGACAGGAAACTGATGAATAGCTATTCCGGAGGGTTGGCTGAACAATAAAAACTGAATTAATGAGTTTGAAAACATGTGGTCTTGAGAGGCTGAACAGCCAAAAATAATGAGCATATAAGATGTTTTGGGTCTGTTGGGCTCAGTGCCATGGAATGCATTTTTTGCCTCACTACAATGATGCTGATAATTCAGCATCACATAGATAGATACATTTGGATTTATCTGGCTAAATGATACCATTTCAATATTTGGCAACATTCAGTGGCCACCACTTAGCTGGATAACTATTTTTCCAGCTAAATAATTAGCCAGCTAAGGCCTGGATTTATCAAAATGCACTAAATATCGCATGTGATTGAAAAGGGGGCATGTTTTATGGTAATAGGCAATTTATACTTATACCTATGTGAAGCACTAAGTTTCTGCAAATTGTGATAACTTTTTTGCACTTTGAGATGAGTGTCAGAATTGTGGTATTTCCTACATACAACTACTGGGGGACTGTGCTGTGGGGAGAGAGAGAGAAAGAACCATGATGCCCTCACACTAGATAGGTATTTATATCTCTATGGGACGCCCACCTAGTAACTCGAGGTGAGGTTCAGGTAATAGTGTAGGGGTTAGGGGCCACTTTGACATTCATAGTGAGACAAACGAACAGAACAGTGCTCTCTTGTGAGATTTGATGACCTTCGGAGTGAGGAAACTCACTCAAAGATGAGATTTGTGCAGTGTTCAACTTGTCTGCCAACACGTTGTCCACTCCCAGCAAGTAGGTGGCCCTGAGGTATATAGAGTGGGAGAGGGCCTCCGCCCAAATCTGTGCAGCTTCCTGACACAGAAGGTAGGATCTTGTGCCTCCCTGTTTGTTGATGTACCACATGGCTACTTGGTTGTCCGTCTGGATCAGGATGACTTGATTGGACAGGCGATCCTGAAATATTCTGAGAGCATATCAAATTGCTCGTAGTTCCAGGAAATTTATCTGGTGTTTGGCGTCCTCTGGAGACCAAGAACCTTGTGTCTGGAGATCGGTGGTAAGAGTTATGTGAGAGTTTGGCGCCTGAAAGGGTGAGCCCTGTAGAAGATTGATTTGATTCATCCACCAGGCGAGAGACAGACGGAGTGAGTCGGTGACGTGGACAATGGTCGACAGGGGCTGAAGGGATTGAGTCCATTGCGACCTTAGGGTCCACTGCATGACTCTCATGGCCAGGCAAGCCATTGGGGTGATCTGAACTGAGGACGCCATGTGTCCTAGGAGGATGAGAAAATGATGAGCAGTCGTCGAGCGTTGAGACTGCAACTGATGCGCCAGAGACACAAGAGTGCGGGCCTCGTTGTCGAGGCAGGAAAGCCTTTGCTTGTAAGGTGTCCAAGTCTGCCCCAATGAACGATAAGGTTTGAGATGGGACTAAGCAGGCTTTGTCATAGTTGACTAGAAATCCGAGAGAAATTAGAGTGGTTAAGGTGAGATGTAGGGATGACAAAGCGGCGTGCTGAGTCGGAGCCCTGATTAACCAATCGTCCAGATAGAGGTAGACGTGAACACCTTGAGTCCTGAGGAAGGCGGCAACCACGACGAGGCATTTTGTAAAGACTCATGGTGCAGACCCTAGGCCAAATGGAAGCACGCAATACTGATAGTGCTTGGGGCCTACGTGAAACCTCAGGTATTTGCGATGAGATGGAGTTATCGCAATATGAGTGTATGCGTCCTGGAGGTTGAGAGAGCAGAGCCAGTCTCTTCTTTGTAGAAGAGGAAGAAGCGAGCTCAAAGTTACAATCTTGAACTTTTCTCTCTGGAGGTACTTGTTGAGGGCTCGTAGATCCAGAATTGGACGAACGCCTCCAGATGTTTTGGGTATTAGAAAGTACCGGGAATAGAACCCGAGACCTTGCTGAGGGAATGGTACTGGTTCTATTGCTCTGGACTGGAGTAAGAGGGAGATCTCCTGTTCCAGGAGCAATGAATGGTCGGATGTTTTCCACGCCATTAGAGGCGGGGAATCCGGTGGGATGGAGAGAAAATTGAGATGATAGCCCTGAGCAATTATTGCTAGGACCCAGTGGTCCAAGGTGATTGATTGCCATATATTGTTGAAATGGCATAACCGTCCTTCCACTGGTATGTGTGGTAATGGAATCTGGCTGCTGCTCTCTATCAAGAGTCAAAAGCCAGAAGCAGGGCCTGGCTGGGGGGCTGTCTGTGGCTTTTGTTTTCGGGTCTGACGAGACTGTGATTTGAGGAATGGTCTCGCAGAACGGCATCTGGCTGCTGGTGGGTAGGAATTCTTTGGTCTGTAAAAAGATTTTTTAGAGTCCTTCCAGAAAGGCTGTTTGGAAGGATAATCTGAAGGTATCAGAGAGAGCTGTTTGAGAGTCTCATGATGGTCTTTTAATTCAGCCACTGTTTTTTGAATCTGCTCGCCAAAGAGATTGTCTCCTATACAGGGAAGGTTAGACAACCTATCTTGGACTTCTGGTCGAAGGTCTGAAGACTTGAGCCAAGCCCATCGTCTCGCTGAAATAGCTGCTGCAGATACTCTGGTTGCAGTGTCGAAGATATCATAACATGATCTGATTTCATGTTTTCCTGCCTCCAAACCCTTGTTAATTAGGGTGTGGAGTTGTTCTGGAAGTGACTGAGGCATGGAGATTGTCAACTCCTGCATCTACCTTTTAGATCCCAACGTTCCACAAGTGGAACATTTTTTAAAATGATTTTAATTACTCCAAACCTAAAGAAAATCAAATTTTCAACCATTTAGCTTGAGAGTATAGAACTTCAACAGTCTAAATCCAAAAATGTGATGTTCCTAGATGAATACTCTTAAAGATATGAATATGCAAAGTAGGTAAAAAACTGAAGTTTTGACATAGTTTGACCTTTTCACCTTTTGGTATGATACTGAGTGTAAATAAAGGACTTGTGTGATATATTCAAGTTCCCAAGGGTTTTCTGATCATGTTGGCATAAATCTTTCTTTTGTAGGTAAGATACAAATTGATCAGCACCAATTTATGTTTGCATGTTCCACATGTGGAACGTTGGGATCTTTGTGGTCCAAAATATACACATTTTTGAAAAATGAATAAAATGCAAAAAACGGTTCACAAATATTTTAAAAAATGGTAAATTACATATAATCCCATGCTCTCTCTCATGCATACACATACACACAGACTTCTCACTCATGCTCTCTCTCAAGCACATACACAGGCTTCACTCCCATGCTCTCTCTCTCTCTCTCTCTCAAACATACATACACACAGGCTTATCACTCCCATACACCATAGGAGGAATCTTACTGTCTCCTGGGCCTCCATCTCAGGATGCAAGGACTGAGCAAGGTCCTCTTCTCGGGCCGCGGGAGACTAGCTCCGCGACAGCGTCCTCTTCTCGGGCCGCGGGAGACTAGCTCCGCGACAGCGTCCTCTTCTCGGGCCACGTGAGACTAGCTCCGTGACGGCGTCCTCTTCTCTGGCCCCGCAAGACTAGCTCCGCGACGGCATCCTCTTCTCGGGCCCCGCGAGACTAGCTCCGTGACGGCGTCCTCTTCTCAGGCCCCGCGAGACTAGCTCCGCACGAGCGAGACTAGCTCCAAGACGGCGTCCTCTTCTCGGGCCCCGCGAGACTAGCTCCGCACGAGCGAGACTAGCTCCGTGACGGCGTCCTCTTCTCGGGCCCCGCGAGACTAGCTCCGCACGAGCGAGACTAGCTCCGAGACGGCGTCCTCTTCTCGGGCCCCGCGAGACTAGCTCCGCACGAGCGAGACTAGCTCCGTGACGGCGCCCTCTTCTCGGGCCCCGCGAGACTAGCTCCGCACGAGCGAGACTAGCTCCGAGACGGCGTCCTCTTCTCGGGCCCCGCGAGACTAGCTCCGCACGAGCGAGACTAGCTCCGAGACGGCGTCCTCTTCTCGGGCCCCGCGAGACTAGCTCCGCACGAGTGAGACTAGCTCCGAGACGGCGTCCTCTTCTCGGGCCCCGAGAGACTAGCTCCGCATGAGCGAGACTATCTCCGCGTCGCCGTCCTCTTCTCGGGCCGCGCAAGCGAGACTAGCTCCGCGACGGTCCTGCTCATTTCCTAATTTGGAATACAATGAAAACTCAGAAGTGCTTGACTGTTGAAGAAGCAGTTGAACAAATTTTGGGCGATTCTGAAGCTACAGAAGCTGATATTGTGATTTTGCCACCATCAGATAATTTAGAAGACTCAGATATCGAAGATATCAATGACGAAGACCTAGCACCAGAAGTACCAGCAGATGTGTGTGGTGAAGTGGAAGTTGCAGTTGAGTCACGCGATGAGGAAGTGGATGAGGATGACAAATTGCTATCAACCTATTGTCAAGAATCAGTAGATACCAAAGGAAAACAAAAACCAGAGAAGCCAAAGCCAAGATGGATCAAGACAGATGATTTCACGACCACAATGGAAGATCATGCCCCAACAAAGTTGGCTGATATTCGTCCAGATCTTCTTCAAAAGACACCATTTGAACTTTTCATAGAAATTATGGGTGAAGATTATTTAGAAGAATTAGCATACATGACAAATATATATGCCAGGCAGAAATTGGCAAGCATTGACACAAATGCTGACGAAATCACTCGTTTCTTCGGAATCCTCTTGCTCAGTGGCTATCACCATGTTCCAAAAGAAAAGCATTACTGGTCAACTGCAGAAGATTTGAGCAACCAAATTGTGCCAAAAACCATGTCAAGAAAACGCTTTGAGGACCTGAAAATCTATTTTCATATTGTTGACAATTGTCGCGGGCCCCTCCGGATCTCTCACCAGCTGGACGTAGTTCCTTCTCTCACATCTCTGTCAACCGTCCAGGCATCGTAGCACGGCTGAAACGGCTGATCTCTGCTGCAATCTCAGACACTCTGGCAATTCTTTAAAACAGTTAGGAGCCAACCTTTTGAACTAGGTTTCAATATTGTCTCTGACTGGCCCCCTCCCAGCCAGGTCTTTTTTCCAAAGCTCCCACCGAGAGGCAATTTATAAGTTCTTCCCCTCCTCCACAGAGCAAGGATTCAAAAACAAACATAGAACAGTTTATCACAATCCAGGCTTTTCTCCCTTTCTTAGGGTTGTGCAGAAATTGTACTTCTCTATTACTTCTGCACTGAAACCAAAATGTCTGCAGTCAGGCTTCCGACCTAGCACTGACCACCCAGCTTGGGGATCCAGCAAAAACTCACCCCTTCTCCCCTAATAGTTGTGCTTTCAGTCCTGTCTCACCTCTATCTCCTGAGGTAATCGGCCTTGTCCTTATTTAGGGTATGTAGGGAAACCAGGTAAGACAACCGCTGCTGGCCCCACTTACTCCGTCTCCATGTCAGACACAGCTGAATCCTCTGGAGGCATCTCCCAGTCCATCTCCTCCTCCTCCTCAGAGAAACTGCTCTCTGAGTTTTCTTCCTCACTCAGGGACACACCCTCTCCTTCCCACAGCATGCACTCAGCTGAATCTAAGTCTCCCAGATTACCTTCAGCATTCACCTCAGCCTCCTTCTGGTCAGGAGCCTTCCACGGCCGCTCTGGAATTCTGGGTATTGTAGTCCATACTGGGCGTCTCAACGCCCCCAGCTGTTTCCCCTTGGTATAGTTGGACCACTGCTTAGTGGGGACTCGCTTAATATCCTGCCGGGATAGGAGTTTGTTGCTCTTCTCCTTACACAATTTGCAACTAACACCTGGAAAAGCTGCAAAAGTTGAGCCATTTTATACCCATTTATCTGCTCAGTTTTTGAAGATTGGAGGTGTTTTTAGTGAAAGCCTGAGCATTGACGAATCAATGGTACCATATTATGGTCATCATAGCTGCAAAATATTCCTTCGAGGAAAACCAATTCGATTTGGATACAAAATATGGATGATGTGCAGTCCAGATGGTTTTCCATTTTCAATGCAGATTTATACAGGTGCCAAATATCAGCCAGAAGAATCAGGCACTGATAAAACTGAAAAAGTTCCACTTGGTACAAGAGTAATTTTGGATTTGATTTCAGTCATTCAAGAGCCAAGAAATCATTGCCTTTACTTTGATAATTTCTTCACATCACACAACTTGATGGTGGAACTGAAAGAAAAGGGATTTCGAGCAATTGGCACTGTCAGAGAAAACAGAACTGGGAAATGTCCCCTAATAGCACCTAAAGAACTGCGCAAGAAAGATCGTGGGGAATTTGATTATCGTGGTGATGGAGACATCATCTGTGTCCGCTGGAATGACAGCAGTGTGGTCACAGTCATGTCCAACTGGATGAAGCCATTTCCACTTCAAAATGCCAGCCGCTATTCTCTCAAAGAAAAGAAAAAAGTTCTAATAAAGCAACCAAAAATAATTGGTGCTTACAATCAAGGCATGGGTGGTGTTGATCTACTTGACCGGCTTTTATCAGCTTACCGCCCAACACTTCGCTCCAAAAAGTGGTGGTGGAATTTATTTTCAAATGGCTTGAACATGGCTGTTGTGGCAGCTTGGAAAATTCACTGCCATCTGCTTGGAAAAGAAGCAATGAGCCACTTGGACTTCCTACGTGAAGTATCTACCGTAGCAATGAAATGTGGCCTTTCAAGCTACCGCATCCGGAAAGGAGGTCCTACAGCATCCATAAGTGCTGATGTAAAGGCATCACAGCCTCACTTCTTGTCCACAACTTCCCAAGGCCAATGTGCTGTCTGCTCCAAAAATACAAAAAAGTGGTGTGAATTTTGTGGTAAACGTTTACATGAAAAATGTTCTCCAGATTATCATGCTTGATTTTTTTTGACTAATTTTCATTCTTATGTATGATATCAGCTGTAGTATTGCAGTATGTTACAAGAATTACCTAAAATAAAGAAATGTTACAAGAATTACCTAAAATAAAGAATTTTTGAAAAAGTACTTTTTGACTCCTGTAGATCCCAACGTTCCACTAGTGGACATGCGTTTTTCTCAAAAACCCATATTCATATTTCCTTGAAAATTTTTTTATACCATATTTGGGTCTAGTTAACTAAGATATGTAAAAAGGGTGCATCAGGAAATAAGTCCTTCAATGAGCGGGATCTAAAAGGTTAAAAATGATCCTATTATATTGGGTCATATAGAGTTGGTAAGTGGAAATTCGGAGGATCAACATTGATCCTTGAAAGACTCGGCGACCAATGGTATCTAAAAACTTCTGTTCCTTGCCAGGGGGAAAGGAAGTGTGAGGTTTCGACCTTTTTGCTGTCTTTTGCGCAGATTCAACCACCACAGATTGGTGATCCAACTGAGGCTTCTGAAAGCCTGGAGCTGACTGCACCAAATAGATAGATTCAGTTTTCCTGTGGACTGGTGCAATGGAACCAGGATGTTCCCAGTTTTTCTTGAGGAGATCTAGAAGAACTTGGTGGATAGGGATGGAAGTGATTTCCTTGGGCGCATCCAGGAATTGAAGCAACTCCATCATTTGATGTCTGTCGTCCTGTTCAGTTAGTAATTGAAAGGGGACCAATTCAGACATTTCCTTCACAAAATTTATGAAAGAAAGGTCCTCTGGAGGAGAATGCTTTCTACTCTCAGTGGGTGAAGGAGGTGATGGCAAGTCATCAATGTCTGGTAATGAATCATCAGTCCAGGTATCATAAGGATCAGCATCTATCCCTCTAGGAACTGGAGAGGGACGGGGGAGTTGGATACCTGAAGGTCCCAGTCTAGGCTCCAAAGGCATCGAAGGAATAACCGGAGGCACCAATAAAAGCAATGAAGGCCCCGGCCCAGGCATCGAGGGCATCGGTGGATGGCTCGATGGCGCCGATGGAGGTATCGGCACCGATCTCGATGG
Source organism: Rhinatrema bivittatum (assembly GCF_901001135.1). Classification (NCBI taxonomy): domain Eukaryota; kingdom Metazoa; phylum Chordata; class Amphibia; order Gymnophiona; family Rhinatrematidae; genus Rhinatrema; species Rhinatrema bivittatum. The sequence continues at coordinate 137,036,663 of NC_042621.1, forward strand.
CTGAGGCAGAACTCCTGATGGAGGAATGCAGAACGATGTTTCTCCTCTCAATGATAAAGTAAGCAGGGAGGGTACTGGAACCATCGGTGACCCGGGGTCCATCGTATAAGCGCTTCCATTCTCGATAGCAGCAGTGCCAAGGCTACTGGAATCGGGTCAGTAGCCGGTTCCACTATCGGTACCGATGTCAGTGCTGGGGGAACCTGGAGTCGGTGCATCGCCTTGTCGATGGCCTCCTGAACCATCCGGTCCACTTCTTCTCCGAGACTTGGAGCAAGCAGCCCTGGCCCCGGAACAGAAGAAGGAGGCAGAGGCATAGCCGGAGGGACCACCGTTAAAGGCAGAGTCATGGCTCCCGATGCCCTGTCGGGTGAAGAGTGCCTTGGTGACCCGGTCGCCAAAAAGGTTGGTGCCTTTTCTGGATGGGGTTTCTTCGACGGCGGCTCGGACAATGGCGAGGTCAATGGTTTTGCTCCCTCGATGGTCCGAGACTTTCTATGCCGGTGGCGATGTTTTTCTTTACGATCCCCTCGGTCCTGAAGGGGAGAAGAGGGTGTCGAAGGCCGAGAAGTTGTCAATGCCGGGCGGTCACCGGTCAGTGGTCGTTGCTAGCGCAACGTTGATGGTGCCGGTTCAGATGATGTCGATGCAATGGACAGAGTCGGGGTTTGAGCACGGAAGAGAAGTCCCATCTTCTCCATTCTGGCCTTGCGACCTTTTGGTGTCATTAGGGCACATTTGGTGCAGGTCAAGACATCGTGCTCTCGTCCAAGACACATTACACAGACTTTATGAGGGTCTGTAATGGACATGGTACGAGTACAGTCCGGGCACCGACAGAACCCCGACACCATGGCCATAGAAAAAAATCGAGCTGTGGTACGTTCGACGGCCAGTAGGCAGCGAGGGCTAAACTCGATGGTAATCGACGGAAAGCGGGTAAAAACTTACCGGAGTACCACAGACTGAAAAACTTAATGGAGGGAACCCTGCGGGGCAATTTAACTTTTAATAATTCCATGAGGAAAATTCCTGTTAGGAATCCTTGCAGAGCTCGTTAACCGCGTGGCTACTGCTGCGTGGAAAAAAGAAGACTAAAGAGGGACCCCTGCTGGCTGCAGGGTTAGTGCCATGCTGGGCATGCCCAGTAGGGGCCAGTCAATGTTCTAGAAACTTTGACAAAAGTGTTCCGTGATTGGGCTCCATTCTGTGATGTCACCCATATGTGAGGACTACCATCCTGCTTGTCCTGTGAGAAAGACAAGGAGAAAACGAAACAGCAAGAACCAAAAATGGCAGACACACATGGCGGGGAAACCCTTATGGACTTAAGCAAACCCATGATCTCTCTTTTAACTGCTGCTGTCATGCAAGCACTAAATCAAAAGCTTGATAAAATCGCCGGTCAGATTCAAGAAGTAAAGAAATGCATGGAATCTTTCAGTAATCGCATGGATACCATGAAGGCCAAGATGTGCCACAATGAAGAAGAGGAACCTGGTGCAAATAAAACTCAATGCCCTCGAAAAAACGCTGCAAGAAAAATCTGAAAAATTATAAGATCTAGAAAATAGGTCTAGGCAAAATAATATATAAGTATCGGATTACCTGAATCACTTTTGGATACTGATCTTGGTTACCAGAAGCTCTAGAGCTACCCGCAATGCAGGGCCGACTGAGAATTGAGAGAGCACACCATTTAGGGATTCATCAAGATAACAGACCACAACCAAGAATGGTGATAGTGCGAATCTTGAATTTTGCTCACAAAGCGGAACTACTTCATAAGTTTAATAAAACGGGATCTAAAATATCATGACAGAATTTTGCTTTTTCAAGACTACTCAATGGCGGTGCCTGTGAAACAAAAATAATTTTCTAACATCTGCTCTGAGCTAGTAAAATGCCAAATAAAATTTACCTTGGCATAACCCACCAAATTAAGAATATGGCAGAATGGTAAACCTTATGTCTATGACTCGGTTGATACGGCACAGAAATTCTTAATGGCGGTGAGGAAACAACAAGACAAATTGTTGGGATCATCAGCCAAGCAACATGACACAAAAGAAGTAGCTGGGTGAACTAGATCTTCAGTTTTGAGCTTTGCCCAGGAATCGGCAACAGGACCAACTGACTAAATACCAGGTCCACAAAAGGAAGTCCATTCACATATGGTTTATTAACCTTTAGCCATGCTTTACATTGCTTTCCATTTCAAAGACAGACAAAGCTTTGCTTCCTTTGAATACAGCGAAAGAGCTACTTACAACAGCATGTCTTGTGTGTGAATATCTTTAGCAAGCCTTTGCACATTGGTGAGGCGTGGGGTTTGTTTAATGTTTATTTTTTTTTCTTAAGTTGCTATACTTCTCTTCCCCTGTATATGATATGCACTTCTTGAATAAGGTTGTGAACTATATTATATATAATAACTGTAAGCGTTCTTTTGTTACCTGATAATGTGGAATTGACCGTGGGTGTAATAATTTAAACTTGCCTGTGATTGAAACGCTTTCATTAATGCAGGAAATGCGATTTTATTTCTTATGTATTACTTTTTTCTTTTATCCTTACATATTTTATTCGTTTTTACACTTTTTGTCAGAAGAACGGAGAGTTCAGCACAAAGGGGGAATAATGTTGGTGGAATGGCACCCGAGTGCATCGATTAAGACACCCCACACTCCAAACAATGGAGTATTTTGTATTTTTAGGGTATTTTGGGAGGTTGGGGGAGCAATGGGAGGGATTGGGGTCAATTGGATGATACAGGGTAATGAAAATATAGTCTTAGAATGTTCACAGGGATATGCAGTTAACTTCGAGCTCTCATGGAGCTGGATACAGAATGCTATGAAAGTTAGTAATAGCAAAAAGAATTTTAATATTATTGTATGAATTAAATGCAATATCTAATCCAAAGTATAGGTAAGCAATGGGCTCCCAGTTAAATATAATTACATGGAAAGTAGCAGGCTTGGAACCCCTATTAAGAGAGAAAAGTGTTGTGTTCCGCAGCTGTGGGAGGCCACGGCTGCGATCCCCTACCTCACCTGCGACGGTGACCCGCCGCGGGAATTCCTGGGGAAGCCCCCGACGCTAGGCCCATTGCTCCGGCACGGGTCCCCACGCTGATCGCCGCAGGAGGAGCCGTCACTGTTCCTCCCTCCCGGCGTTCAGCAGCGTTTCCTCCACGGAGGAAATTCAAGATGGCTGCCGCCATCTTTAGGCGTGAGGCCGCGCCTCCTTCTCAGATTTAAAGGGCCCTGATCCCTTAAACCAGCCTCACCTGTTCCTGATCAACCTGAGCAGGGGAAGTACAAAAGGAGGCTTCCTCTGCTCATTCCTTGACTTGGCAACATCCTCCAATGCTGTCTAGTCTGCTTGCTTCGGTGAGTTCCTTGAGCTTGGATTCTGCTTCCTGTTTCGTCTTGGTGTTCCTGGTTCCTGACTTCGGATTGGCTTACGGTGATTCTCTGGTTCTGACTTCGAATTGGCCTACGGTGATTCTCTGGTTCCTGACTTCGGATTGCCAAGCAGTGATTCTCTGGTGCATGACTTCGGACTGGTGAGCGACTACCCTCTGGCACTCGACCTAGGATTCCTTCAAGACTACCGTCTCCAAGGGCCCACCTAAGTCCCAGCGGCTCGGGTCCCTATGGGCTCCTCCCAGGGGAATCACGGGCTTCCAGGGCGAAGCTCCAGTCAGCCCTTGCACCGACACCTGACTTCTCAAAGGTCCACCTAAGTCCCAGCGGTCTGGGTCCCTACGGGCTCCTCCTGAGGGGACCACAGACTTATTTATTTATTTATTTATTTATTTATTTTATTTAACAGCTTTTAATATACCGGTGTTCGTGCAAGCACATCACACCGGTTTACAATAAACTTGAGAAAGGAGGAAATTACAAAAAACAGGGAGTGGGGGATGGAGCAGGAGCGAAAAAAGGGGGGGGGGAGAGAGAGGGAGGAAGGTAAGGAGGAAAGAGAGCAGCTGAGCAGGTAAAAGGAACATAGCAGTATTTACAAGAGAGGTTGCTTAACGGGGTTATACATTGTTGTTTAATTACAGCGGTTAAGGGGGGGTAAAAGATTATATAGGGGAGAAAAATGGATGCTTCACTTCCAGGGTGAAGACACAGCTCCTCTTCTCGTCTCTTCATCCATCTCCGCCGCCGCCTCAGTCTCCAGTGCCAAGGGTCAGCTCGTCCCGTCTTCTGCTCTGCCTCGCCTCCCAATGAGAGAACCTACGGATCCTCCGAAAGGTATACCATCCTCCCGTCGGCCAAGGGTTCACAAGCCTGAGCGTAACAGATTGCCAAGTCCATGGACCCGGCAGAGTAATCCACCCGCCAGGCCATTCCGGGAATGGCCCTGCGCCTAAAAGATCAGCAACAGACTCTTGATGCCTTGGTCTCTGCAGTGCAGGGCCTGACCCAACGCCTCGAGACATTAGGGCCCATGAACCCTACGCTGCCGTCTCCACCTGGGGCTCAAGGAGGCCGCCCTACTCAGCCACATGCCGTCCAGGCCTCTGGGGGCGACCTGGGGCAAGGAATTCCCACTCAACTCCCGGCACCCTCTCGATACGCCGGAGATGCGAAGTTGTGTCAAGGATTCCTCAGCCAGTGCCAGGTCCGTTTTTCCTTGCTGCCTGCACAGTTTCCCAGCGACCTGGTCAAAACCAGCTACATTATGTCCCTACTCGACGGAAAGCCCCTGATCGGGGCCTCTCATCTGTGGGAGAGAAGAGACCCTGTCTTTGAAAACTTGAGTCAGTTCCTATCCGCTTTCCAACAGATATTTAATGAGCCGATCCGTAAACCCACTGCCGTTTCGGAATTGCTTCGGTTGTGACAGGGAACTCGGACAGTGGCCGAATATGCAACAGAATTCCGCACTCTAGCTGCAGAGCTAAATTGGAGAGAAGATTGCCTCCATGGGATCTTCTTGGCAGGGCTATCCTCAGGCCTACAAAATGAACTAGCCGCGAAGGAACTGCCGGACGACCTCAATGGCATGACAGAATTAGCCAACCGAGTGGACCGTCACATGCGGTTTCGCCTTCTGGAGGTAAAGGCAGCGAGAAGGCCCTCACCCTTCCCTAGGAGCGCTTCAACCGTCCTCCGAGCCCCCGCCGAGGAACCCATGGAGTTGGGTCGCAGGAGAGTCTCTCCACAGGAGCGTCGACGGCGAATGAGGGAGGGGCTCTGTTTTTACTGTGGTGCAGCAGGCCATCGGATTGCTGCTTGCCCGACGCGGGCAGGAAACTCTCGGGCCTAGGACCTGAAGGAGGTCTCTTCCTGGGCCGTACCACTCCTGCACCTCCACTAATCCTGCTAGTGGCATTAACCGCAGCGGATGGAGAGTTCCACACGCTGGCCTTGGTGGACTCCGGCGTCGGCGGGAATTTTATCATGAAAGGCCTGGTAGAACATTTAAAGATTTCTCAAGTTCCGCTGTCTCGTCCCTTGGTCATCTCCTCTATCCAAGGGAAGCCTCTTCCGGAACGGGTGACACACACCACTATTCCTGTCCAGCTGAGGGCTGGGGTCCTGCATCAAGAACAGATGTCGCTCTATGTCCTGGAGTACTCCATCCATCCAATTGTCCTAGGACTCCCCTGGCTCTAGGAGCACGAGCCCCAGTTCGATTGGAAGACCTTGCAGCTGGCTCGTTGGGGGCTGAATTGCCACGGCAATTGCCTCCAAGCTGTGGTTCCAGTATCCTGCCCTATCACCTCCATCAGCCTTCTAGGCCTGCCAGCTCCATATGCCTCATACGCAGATGTATTTTCTAAACAGAAGGCTGAAATACTTCCACCTCATCGATCGTTCGATTGTGCCATCCATCTCCTTCCTGGCACCGAACCTCCTCGAGGTCGCACTTACGCCCTCTCGCCTGCAGAGACGCAGGCTATGAGCGAGTACATCAAAGAGAACCTGGAGAGGGGCTTCATTCGGAAGTCTAAATCCCCTGCCGGGGCTGGTTTCTTCTTTGTCGTGAAGAAGGACGGGAGTCTTCGCCCCTGATTTGACTACCGGGGCTTAAATATTATTACGGTCAAGGATCGTTACCCCTTGCCCCTCATCTCTGAGCTCTTTGACCGGCTCCAAGGGGTGAGGATCTTTTCCAAATTGGACTTCCGAGGGGCCTACAACCTCATCTGAATCAAGGAAGGTGATGAGTGGAAGAAGGCCTTCAATACCCGAGACGGCCACTATGAGTATCTAGTGATGCCGTTCTGGCTCTGTAATGCTCCTGCGGTGTTCCAGAACACTATGAATGAGATATTCCGTGATCTCCTATACATGTGCGTGGTGGTGTACCTGGATGACATTTTAGTATTCTCAGATTCTCTGACCGCGCACCGTCAGCACGTCATCCAGGTATTGCAACGGCTCCGAGAACATCAGTTGTGCGCAAAATTGAAAAAGTGCCTCTTTGAGAAGGAGTCCCTTCCCTTCCTGGGATACATCATCTCCAGTGAAGGGTTCCGTATGGATCCTCAAAAGCTGAAAGCCATTCAGGAATGGTCCCAGCTGTCTGGATTGAAGGCACTCCAACGATTCCTGGGATTCGCGAATTATTATCGGTCATTCATTCCATACTATGCGTCCATAGTCGCCCCGATGACGGCCCTGACCCGGAAAGGCGCGGATCCCAAGAAGTGGCCTCCGGGAGCGGAAACCGCTTTTCATCGCCTCAAGGAGGCGTTCCTGCAGCAACCATGCCTTTGGCATCCGGACCCACAGCGGCCGTTCATCATTGAAGTAGACGCCTCATCGGAAGGCGTAGGCGCCGTCTTGAATCAGACTTCTGATAATCACAAACTTCATCTGTGTGCCTTCCTCTCGCGCCAGTTCTCCCCGGCAGAGAGGAATTACGCCATAGGAGATAAGGAGCTGTTAGCGATCAAAGTCGCCCACGAAGAATGGTGCCCCTGGCTGGAGGGAGCACAGCACCCGTTCACGATCTACACGGACCACAAGAATCTCGAATACCTGCACCGGGCACAACAGCTCAACCCATGGCAAGCACGTTGGGCTCTGTTTTTTACCCGGTTTAATCTTGTGCTCCGCTACAGACTGGCCGAGAAGAATGCCAAGGCCGATGCCCTATCACAGGTATTTGAATCAACAGAAGGCTCTGAGGAACCCCGATACATCATCGAGCCGTCCCATATCCTCTTGTCTGCTACCACGACAATCCCTCCAGGAAAAACTTTGGTTCCCCCGGGCTTGCGGAAACAAGTCTTGGCATGGGCCCACGACTCCCGCTGTACCGGTCACCCAGGACAATCCTGGACACTACAGACCCTGCGTTGCTATTACTGGTGGCCAAAGGTCAACAAGGATGTTCGAGCATACGTAGAATCCAGTCAGTCCTACGCCCGCCACAAGAGGATCTTCGGTCTGACCCCAGGCCTACTTCAGCCACTACCTGCGCCTTCCGAACCATGGACTCATGTGGCAACCGACTTCGTGGTAGATCTGCCACTATCCAGTGGTAACACGGTAATTTGGGTAGTCGTCAACCGCTTTAGTAAAATGGTGCACTTCGTGCCATTGCCAGGGTTGCCGTCCGCTCCACGGTTGGCTCAGCTGTTTGTTCAACACGTCTTCAGGCTACATGGTCTCCCGAAAAGCATCCTCTCGGATCGAGGACCACAATTCACTGCCAAGTTCTGGAGGACCCTTTGCCTAAAGTTCGACGTCACTTTAGACTATACGTCCGGTTACCATCCTCAGACCAATGACCTCGCAGAAAGAACAAACCAGACGTTGAAACAATTCCTCTGCCTGTACATCAATGAAAAACAAGATGACTGGGCTAGCCTGCTACCCTGGGCCGAATTTGCGCTAAATTCCCATACCGCCACGGCTACGGGATCTTCCCTGTTTCAGATAGTTTATGGCAGACAGCCACGACCGCCACTGCCTGTCCCCACCACAGTAGCGTCTCCAGTAGCTCAGCTCTCTGCTGAAGAGCTGCACCGCCTATGGATATCCACGCAGCGCGCCCTGATCGAGGCCAGCCAGGCAGCTAAAAGGTATGCTGACCAGCTGCAGAAAACCATACCCGGCTCTTAGACCGGGCCAAAAGGTTTGGTTAAGCACACAATTTATCCATTTGAAGCTGCCATCATCGCGACTGGCTCCGTGATTCATCGGGCCGTTCCCCATCATCCAGCAGGTGGGTGCATCTCATATCAACTTCGCCTCCCTCTGTCTCTTAAAATACAAAACACATTCCACGTCTCCCTCCTGAAGCCTCTGGTATTGTCGTGGCCCTCCAGCATGCCTCCAACTCCCCATCATGTCGCCACTGAAGATGACCTCACCTATCAGGTCCGGGAGGTCCTAGATGTGAGAAAACATCGCAAGAAGTGGGAATATCTGTTAGCGTGGGAGGGCTTCGGCCCCGAAGAAAACTCCTGGGAACCATTGGCTAACATCCTGGACCGGAAGTGGCTGGAGCAGTTCCACAGAGACCATCCGGCTAAACCCAGGCCTCCGGGGAGGCACCCTAAAGAGGGGGAGTACTGTTGTGTTCCACAGCTGTGGGAGGCCACGGCTGCGATCCCCTACCTCACCCGCGACGGCGACCCGCCGCGGGAATTCCGGGGGAAGCCCCCGACGCTAGAGCCATTGCTCCGGCATGGGTCCCCATGCTGATCGCCGCAGGAGGAGCCGTCCCTGCTCCTCCCTCGCGGTGTTCAGCAGCGTTTCCTCCACGGAGGAAATTCAAGATGGCCACCGCCATCTTTAGGCGCGAGGTCGCGCCTCCTTCTCAGATTTAAAGGGCCCTGATCCCTTAACCAGCCTCACCTATTTCTGATCAACCTGAGCAGGGGAAGTACAAAAGGAGGCTTCCTCTGCTCATTCCTTGACTTGGCAACGTCCTCCAATGCTGTCTAGTCTGCTTGCTTCGGTGAGTTCCTTGAGCTTGGATTCTGTTTCCTGTTTCGTCTTGGTGTTCCTGGTTCCTGACTTCGGATTGGCTTGCGGTGATTCTCTGGTTCCTGACTTCGGATTGGCAAGCGGTGTTTCTCTGGTGCACAACTTTGGACTGGTGAGCGATGACCCTCTGGCACTCGACCTATGACTCCTTCAAGACTACCGTCTCCAAGGGCCCACCTAAGTCCCAGCGGCCCGGGTCCCTATGTGGTCCTCCCGGGGTGACCGCGGGCTTCCAGGGCGAAGCTCCAGTCAGCCCTTGTACCAACACCTGACCTCTCAAAGGTCTACCTAAGTCCCAGCGGTCTGGGTCCCTACGGGCTCCTCCTGGGGAGACTACAGACTTCCAGAGGTGAAGACACAGCTCCTCTTCTCGTCTCTTCATCTGTCTCCGCTGCCGCCTTAGTCTCCAGTGTCAAGAGTAAGCTCATCCCGTCTTCTGCTCTGCCTCGCCTCCCGACGAGAGAACCTACGGATCCTCTGAAAGGTATACCATCCTCCCGTCGACCAAGGGTTCACAAGCCTGAGCGTAACAAAAAGGTGCTAACCCACTTACAAAAACTAAATAGCTCAATCACTTTTCTCAGGAAACACTATGTCTCACAAGGAGCACATGAAACTTACAAAACATTGGGTAGGTCAGGTATTCTCCGCCTCTGGAACCTGTAAAAGTAGGGGGGTGACCATCCTAATCCATAAATCTGTAGCGTTTATAGAACATAAAACTTTAGTGCCAGAAAAATAATGGAAACTATTCTCAAGATCAAAATCTTAGAGCATATAGAAAGACATGGTTTAATGGAACACTGTCAAAATGGATTTACCCAAGGGAAGTCTTGCCTAACAAATCTGCTTCATTTTTTTGAAGGGGTTAATAAACATGTCAATTAGAGATGTGAATCGTGTCCTCGATCGTCTTAACGATCGATTTCGGCTGGGAGGGGGAGGGAATCGTATTGTTGCCGTTTGGGGGGGTAAAATATCGTGAAAAATCGTGAAAAATCGTGAAAAATCGTGAAAAATCGAAAAAACGTAAAATCGCAAAACCGGCACATTAAAACCCCCTAAAACCCACCCCCGACCCTTTAAATTAAATCCCCCACCCTCCCGAACCCCCCCCCCAAATGACTTAAATAACCTGCGGGTCCAGTGGCGGTCCGGAACGGCAGCGGTCCGGAACGGGCTCCTGCTACTGAATCTTGTTGTCTTCAGCCGGCGCCATTTTCCAAAATGGCGCCGAAAAATGGCGGCGGCCATAGACGAACACGATTGGACGGCAGGAGGTCCTTCCGGACCCCCGCTGGACTTTTGGCAAGTCTTGTGGGGGTCAGGAGGCCCCCCCCAAGCTGGCCAAAAGTTCCTGGAGGTCCAGCGGGGGTCAGGGAGAGATTTCCCGCCGCGAATCGTTTTCGTACGGAAAATGGCGCCGGCAGGAGATCGACTGCAGGAGGTCGTTCAGCGAGGGTTCCAGCGCCTCGCTGAACGACCTCCTGCAGTCGATCTCCTGCCGGCGCCATTTTCCGTACGAAAACGATTCGCGGCGGGAAATCACTCCCTGACCCCCGCTGGACCTCCAGGAACTTTTGGCCAGCTTGGGAGGGGCCTCCTGACCCCCACAAGACTTGCCAAAAGTCCAGTGGGGGTCCGGAAGGACCGCCTGCCGTCCAATCGTGTTCGTCTATGGCCGCCGCCATTTTTCGGCGCCATTTTGGAAAATGGCGCCGGCTGAAGACAACAAGATTCAGTAGCAGGAGCCTGTTCCGGACCGCTGCCGTTCCGGACCGCCGCTGGACCCGCAGGTTATTTAAGTCATTTGGGGGGGGGGTTCGGGAGGGTGGGGGATTTAATTTAAAGGGTCGGGGGTGGGTTTTAGGGGGTTTTAGTGTGCCGGCTCACGATTCTAACGATTTATAACGATAAATCGTTAGAATCTCTATTGTATTGTGTTCCATAACGGTTTAAGACGATATTAAAATTATCGGACGATAATTTTAATCGTCCTAAAACGATTCAGATCCCTAATGTCAATAAAGGTGAACCGGTAGATGTAGTGTATTCGGATTTTCAGAAGGCATTTAACAAATTCCCTCATGAGAGGCTTCTAAGAAAACTAAACAGTCATGGGACAGGAGGCGATGCCCTTTCGTGGACTACAAACTAGTTAAAAGACAGGAAACAGAGAGTAGGATTAAATGGTCAATTTTCTCAGTGGAAAAGGGTAACAGTGGAGTGCCTCAGGGATCTGTACTTGGACCGGTGCTTTTCAATATATATATAAATGATCTGGAAAGGAATACGACGAGTGAGGTTATCAAATTTGCAGATGATATAAAATTATTCAGAGTAGTTAAATCACAAGCGGATTGTGATACATTGTAGGAGGACCTTGCAAGACTGGAAGACTGGGCATCCAAATGGCAAATGAAATTTAATGTGGACAAGTGCAAGGTGTTGCATATAGGGAAAAATAACCCTTGCTGTAGTTACACGATGTTAGGTTCCATATTAGTAGCTACCACCCAGGAAAAAGATCTAGGCATCATAGTGGATAAAACTTTAAAATCGTCGGCTCAGTGTGCTGCAGCAGTCAAAAAAGCAAACAGAATGTTAGGAATTATTAGGAAGGGAATGGTTAATAAAACGGAAAATGTCATAATGCCTCTATATCGCTCCATGGTGAGACCGCACCTTGAATACTCTGTACAATTCTGGTTGCCGCATCTCAAAAAAGATATAGTTGCGATGGAGAAGGTACAGAGAAAGGCAACCAAAATGATAAATGGAATGGGACAGCTCCCCTATGAGGAAAGGCTGAAGAGATTAGGTCTGTTCAGCTTGGAGAAGAGACGGCTAAGGAGGGATATGATAGAGGTCTTTAAGATCATGAGAGGTCTTGAACGAGTAGATGTGAATCGGTTATTTACACTTTTGAATAATAGAAGGACTAGGGGGCATTCCATGAAGTTAGCAAGTAGCACATTTAAGACTAATCGGAGAAATTTCTTTTTCACTCAATGCACAATAAAGCTCTGGAATTTGTTGCCAGAGGATGTGGTTAGTGCAGTTAGTGTAGCTGGGTTCAAAAAAGGTTTGGATATGTTCTTGGAGGAGAACTATTAATCAAGTTTAGTTAGGGAATAGCCATTGCTATTAACTGCATCAGTAGCAGGTTCTTGTGGCCTGGTTTGGCCTCTGTTGGAAACAGGATGCTAGGCTTGCTGGACCCTTGGTCTGACCCAGCATGGCAATTTCTTATGTTCTTATGTTCTTAGATGATACTGGTAGATATGTACTAGTTCAAGAACACATATTTGGGAAACCCATTATTTTAGCAGCTGTATATTGCCCCAATTTATATGACCATAGCTTTTTTTTACACAACTGCTATCAAAAATAGTGGATTTGGGCACTGCAGATATCATAATGGGAGGACATATGAACTGTGCTATGGACCCCCAGATGGACGTCACCGAGGAAATCCAACTACTTATGCCAAATGCTCCAAAGGGCTGAATTTATTTTGTGACACTTTGCATATCATTAATATCTGGCGTACTTTAAATCCCAGTACTAGAGATTACACTCATCTAGCCAAATCCCACCCCTCTATATTGAGAATAGACTATATTTTTGTTTCTCAATCTTTATTCTCCTATTGTTCTAAAGCTGATATTGAGGATTTGGTCATTTCTGATTACTGCCAGTATCATGTTCCATGCTATTGGGCCCTTGTCAGAATCACAGAGCTCAGTGGAAAATGCCAGGATGGCTGATTCAAGATAAGAAATTGGTTGTGCAGTTTGAATATGTTGGGAGTGGTGGAGGTTTTGGTTGCTTATTGGGGTGGGTATTGTTACTAAACAGGAGGCCAGCATCACTACTGTACTGTTTGTTCTCTTGTTGCTATTGTTTTTGAATATATTGCAGTGCTAGTGGAAATGCTTGTCTTTACAATAAAATTATTTTGCAAAAAAAAAAAAAAGAAATTCAAGCAATTTCTACAAGATAAATGGCAGTTATATGACACCTACAATGAACAACATAAAAGTCAGCCTATACCTTTCTGGGAAACAGCAAAGGTGATGATGTGAGGAGAGATCATTGGGTACACCATAGGAAAAGGAAAGAGTTAGATAAAGATATCTTAGATCTTACAAATAAGATAAAGGAAGCAAAAAAGAAATATATCCAATCTAAAGCAGAAGGAGATAAGCAAAAGTTTTGGATGTTACAAAAAGTAGTTAATGATAAATTACACCATAGAGCGCTGTCATCGGTGACTGCCCTCTGACATAGAGTTTATTTATATGGTAATAAGGCGGGCAAACTCCTGGCAAGCTTTATCAAACCCAAACTGGGGACATCCTTTATTACCTCACTGACCAACAAACAAGGGAAAGTGGTAACCTCCTCTGCTATCGGAGAGCTCTTTCAATTATATTATGAGTCCCTATACACAAGAGAAAAAAACTGACTAGACAGAAAAGGAAAACTTCCTCTCACAAGTATCCTTACCGTCACTGTCAGAGAAAGCTTTAGATTACTTAAATTGTCCTATTCAAAAAGTAGAGATTGAAACCGCTATTAAAGACTTAAAAGTTATGAAGGCTCCAGGTCCAGATGGATTAACTGCTTCATTTTATAAATCCTTGGCTTCTAGTATATTGGATCCCCTGCAGAAACTTTATGCAGAAATGATAGTGAATGGCTTCATGCTGGACACTATGAAACAGGCACAAATCATTGAATTACCAAAACCTGGTAGAGATTCACAGCTGACCTCATCTTATAGACCCATTTCATTATTAAATGTGGATATCAAGATTTGTGCCAAAATCTTAGCAAATCGCTTAAAAACAATTTTTTCAGAGTTAATTTCTGATGGACAAGTTGGCTTTGTGAAAGGCCAGAAGTCCAGTAAAAATATCTGGCACCTTGCAGTAGGGATTTGCAGTAGGGACGGATTCGGTATTCGTATTCGTCGGGACCCAAATCCGTTGCATCCGTTTTCGGGGGACCCCGATTCGTCCATTAGTTACATATGATATTCATTTCCCATTAAAGTTGAAAAAAACCCCATTGTATGTGTGCACTCGATGCAAAGAGCTCCTGGCTCTCAGGGAACAAGTCCGATCTCTGGAGGCTAGGGTAGCAGACTTGGAGGAGCTGAGGGAGACACAGAGGTACATTGACGAGACCTTTAGGGACATAGTAGCCAAGTCCCAAATCCATTCTGGCAGCCCCAGTGCTGCCTTGGATCAGAAAGGTCTCCCAGTAGGAGAACATCACCCTGGTGACACAGGAAGTGATCCTGTAGCAAGGACCTGCTCTCCAGGTGATGTATTGTCCTCTCGCACTGAGGAGAAATCTCCCAGGGCTACTGCCCAGGAGGGAAGGGTTAGGCCGGCCATCATAGTTGGTGATTCGATTATTAGAAATGTAGATAGCAGGGTGGCTGGTGGTCGTGAGGACTGCCTGGTAACTTGCCTGCCTGGTGCGAAGGTGGCAGACCTCACGCGTCACCTAGATAGGATTATAGACAGTGCTGGGGAGGAGCCGGCTGTCGTGGTACATGTGGGCACCAACGACATAGGAAAATGTGGGAGAGAGGTCCTGGAAGCCAAATTTAGGATTTTAGGTAGGAAGCTGAAATCCAGAACCTCCAGGGTGGCATTCTATGAAATGCTTCCTGTTCCACGTGCAGGTCCCCAGAGGCAGGCAGAGCTCCAGAATTTCAATGCGTGGATGAGATGATGGTGCAGGGAAGAGGGATTCAGCTTTGTAAGGAACTGGGGAAACTTTTGGGGAAAGGGGAGACTTTTCCGAAAGGAGGGCTCCACCTTAACCAGAGTGGAACCAAGCTGCTGGCACTAACTTTCAAAAAGGAGATAGAGTAGCTTTTAAACTAGAACAAGGGGGAAAGCCGACAGTCACTCAGGAGTGCATGGTTCAGAGAAATGTATCCTTGAAGGATACTAATGAAACAGGAGAGTTAGGGCATCCCAACAGAGAGGTTCCATTAAAAGCAAACATAGTTCATATGCCTATATGTAAAAAAATCACCAAAGCTAATGATTTCCGAATTATCCCAAAAAACTGAAAAGCAGGTTGTTAAAACAAGCAAAAACCACACTTTGAAATGTCTGTATGCCAATGCCAGAAGTCTAAGAAGTAAGATGGGAGAGTTAGAGTGTATAGCAGCAAATGAGGAGATTGACATAATTGGCATCACAGAGACTTGGTGGAAGGAGGATAACCAATGGGACAGTGCTGTATCAAGGTACAAATTATATCGTAATGTTAGGGAAGATCAACTTGGTGGGGGTGTGGCACTTTATGTCCGGGAGGGTATAGAGTCCAACAGGATAAAGTTCATACAAGAGAGTAAATGCTCAGTAGAATCTATATGGGTAGAAATCCCATGTATGTTGGGTAAGAGTATAGTGATAGGAGTATACTACCGTCCACCTGGACAAAATGGTCAGACAGATGATGAAATGCTAAGAGAAATCAGGGAAGCACACCAATTTGGCAGAGCAATAATAATGGGAGATTTCAATTACCCCAATATTGACTGGGTAAATGTAACATCAGGACTTGCTAGAGACATAAAGTTCCTGGATGTAATAAATGATTGCTTCATGGAGCAATTGGTTCAGGAACCAACAAGAGAGGGAGCTATTTTAGATTTAATTCTTAGTGGAACGCAAGATTTGGTGAGAGAAGTAACGGTGGTGGGGGCACTTGGCAACAGTGATCATAACATGATCAAATTTAAACTAATAACTGGAAGGGGGACAATAAGTAAATCTGCAGCTTTAACACTAAATTTTAAAAAGGGAAACTTTGATAAAATGAGGAAAATAGAAAAAAACTGAAAGGTGCAGCTGCAAAGGTTAAGTGTTCAACAGGCTTGGACATTGTTTAAAAATACAATCCTAGAGGCACAGTCCATATGTATTCCACGCATTAAGAAAGGTGGAAGGAAGGCAAAACGATTACCGTCATGGTTAAAAGGTGAGGTGAAAGAGGCTATTTTAGCCAAAAAAATCCTTCAAAAATTGGAAGAAGGATCCATTAGAAGAAAATAGGATAAAACATAAGCATTGTCAAGATAAATGTAAAACATTGATAAGACAGGCGAAGAGAGAATTTGAAATGAAGTTGGCTATAGAGGCAAAAACTCATAATAAAAACTTTTTAAAATATATCCAAAGCAAGAAACCTGTGAGGGACTCGGTTGGACCATTAGATGACAGAGGGGTTAAAGGGGCTCTTAGGGAAGCTAAGGTCATTGCAGAAAGACTAAATGAATTCTTTGCCTCCGTGTTTACTAATGAGGATGTTGGGGAGATACCAGTTCCAGAGATGTTTTTCAGGGGTGATGAGTCAGACGAACTGAACGAAATCACTGTGAACCTGGAAGATGTAGTAGGCCTGATTGACAAACTAAAGAGTAGCAAATCACCTGGACCAGATGGTATGCATCCTAGGGTTCTGAAGGAACTAAAAAATGAAATTTCTGATCTATTAGTTAAAATTTTTAACCTATCATTAAAATCATCCATTGTACCTGAAGACTGGAGGGTGGCCAATGTAACCCCAATATTTAAAAAAGGCTCCAGGGGTATCCGGGTAACTATAGACCAGTGAGCCTGACTTCAGTGGCGGGAAAAATAGTGGAAACTATTCTCAAGATCAAAATGGTAGAGTATATAGAAAGACATGATTTAATGGGACACAGTCAACATGGATTTACCCAAGGGAAGTCTTGCCTAACAAATCTGCTTTATTTTTTTGAAGGGGTTAATAAACATGTGGATAAAGATGAACCGGTAGATGTAGTGTATTTGGATTTTCAGAAGGCGTTTGACAAAGTCCCTCATGAGAGGCTTCTAAGAAAACTAAAAAGTCATGGGATAGGAGGTGATGTCCTTTCGTGGATTACAAACTGGTTAAAAGACAGGAAACAGAGAGTAGGATTAAATGGTCAATTTTCTCAGTGGAAAAGGTAAACAGTGGAGTGCCTCAGGGATCTGTACTTGGACGGGTGCTTTTCAATATATATATAAATAATCTGGAAAGGAATACGACGAGTGAGGTTATCAAATTTGCGGATAATACAAAATTATTCAGAGTAGTTAAATCACAAGCAGACTGTGATACATTACAGGAGGACCTTGCAAGACTGGAAGATTGGGCATCCAAATGGCAGATGAAATTTAATGTGGACAAGTGCAAGGTGTTACATATAGGGAAAAATAACCCTTGCTGTAGTTACACGATGTTAGGTTCCATATTAGGAGCTACCACCCAGGAAAAAGATCTAGGCATCATAGTGGATAATAATTTAAAATCGTCGGCTCAGTGTGCTGCAGCAGTCAAAAAAGCAAATAGAATGTTAGGAATTATTAGAAAGGAATGTTTAATAGAACGGAAAATGTCATAATGCCTCTGTATCGCTCCATGGTGAGACCGCACCTTGAATACTGCGTACAATTCTGGTCGCCACATCTCAAAAAAGATATAGTTGCGATGGAGAAGGTACAGAGAAGGGCAACCAAAATGGTAAAGGGGATGGAACAGCTCCCCTATGAGGAAAGGCTGAAGAGGTTAGGGCTGTTCAGCTT
This sequence comes from Rhinatrema bivittatum, assembly GCF_901001135.1. Taxonomy (NCBI): domain Eukaryota; kingdom Metazoa; phylum Chordata; class Amphibia; order Gymnophiona; family Rhinatrematidae; genus Rhinatrema; species Rhinatrema bivittatum. The sequence goes on from NC_042621.1 coordinate 137,054,256, forward strand.
GGAGAAGAGACTGCTGAGGGGTGATATGATAGAGGTCTTTAAGATCATGAGAGGTCTTGAACGAGTAGATGTGACTCGGTTATTTACACTTTTGAATAATAGAAGGACTAGGGGGCATTCCATGAAGTTAGCAAGTAGCACATTTAAGACTAATCGGAGAAAATTCTTTTTCACTCAACGCACAATAAAGCTCTGGAATTTGTTGCCAGAGGATGTGGTTAGTGCAGTTAGTGTAGCTGGGTTCAAAAAAGGTTTGGATAAGTTCTTGGAGGAGAAGTCCATTAATGGCTATTAATCAATTATACTTAGGGGCGGATTTTCAGAGCCCTGCTCGCGTAAATCCGCCTGGATTTACGCGAGCAGGGCCCTGCGCGCCGGTGCGCCTATTTTACATAGGCCCACCGGCGCGCGCAGAGCCCTGGGACTCGCGTAAGTCCCGGGGTTCTCCGAGGGGGGCGTGTCGGGGGGCGGTCCCTGTCGGCGCGCCGTTTTGGGGGCGTGTCGGCAGCGTTTTGGGGGCGGGTACGGGGGCGTGGCTACGGCCCTGGGCGGTCCGGGGGCGTGGCCACGCCCTCCGTACCCGCCCCCAGGTCGCGGCCCGGCGCGGAGGAGGCCCGCTGGCGCGCGGGGATTTACGCCTCCCTCTGGGAGGCGTAAATCCCCCAACAAAGGTAAGGGGGGGGGTTAGACAGGGCTGGGCGGGTGGGTTAGGTAGAGGAAGGGAGGGGAAGGTTAGGGGAGGGTGTTAGAGGATTCCCTCCGAGGCCGCTCCGATTTCGGAGCGGCCTCGGAGGGAACGGGGGTAGGCCGCGCGGCTCGGCGCGCACCGGCTATACAAAATTGATAGCCTTGCGCGCGCCGACCCAGGTTTTTTAGTAGATATGCGCGGCTCCGCGCGTATCTACTAAAATCCAGCTTACTTTTGTTTGCGCCTGGAGCGCAAACAAAAGTAAGCTATTCGCGGAGTTTTGAAGATCCGCCCCTAAGGGAATAGCCACTGCTATTAATTTCATCAGTAGCATGGGTTCTTCTTAGTGTTTGGGTAATTGCCAGGTTCTTGTGGCCTGGTTTTGGCCTCTGTTGGAAACAGGATGCTGGGCTTGATGGACCCTTGGTCTGACCCAGGATGGCAATTTCTTATGTTTTTATGTTCATATTCAGCACACTATAAAGCTATGATTAAGGCTCTACAAACATCATATAAAAAAAATCTGTCTCCAACAGATGAAATCCTACACTGCACAAGGGAAGGGTGGGAATTGGGAAGATAGTTGGGAGATGGGAGGGGGACCTGTACCTAGTACTTAAGTGTAAAGTTTTTAAAATGTGTTACATTTAGTCTGTAATATGCAGTCTGTACCTATTAAACTGATAGACAATATTCTGAGAGGATTTGATAGTGGAAAACATTACATTCTTGTGCTGTTAGACCTATCATCAGCTTTTGACACAGTAAATCATGATATACTTTTAAAAAGACTAGAAGAAATAGGACTACATAGCAACACAATTGCCTGGTTCAGATCATATCTAAGTAACAGATTTTTTTCAAGTACAGATTAAAAATGTAATGTCAGAGAAAATAAATCAGCTCTGTCCGCGACACTCTTTAACATTTATCTGCTTCCTTTGTGCCATCTACTGACAGACCTGGAAATCATATATTACATATATGCTGATGACATACAACTAATTCTACCCATTGATGACACAATTGAAAGAACATTAAACCTAGCTAACATGTACCTAGACATAATCAAACAACTACTAAACCAAATGGAGCTAGTTATTAATATCGAAAAAACTGAATTGCTACATTTAGAATGAAAAAATATTGAGATTATTCAAACTCCAATTATGCTTAAAAATAATCAGAAAGTAGAATTAGGCGAGAAGGTACAGAATCTCGGTGTAATAATTGACACAGAACTCAGCCTTAAACAACACATCTCACTGAAAGTAAAAGAAGGATATGCTAAACTTATGGTTCTCAGGAGGCTAAAACCTTTACTAACACCAACAAACTTTTGAACAGTTCTACAAGCACTAATATTTGCAAGCACTGACTACTGCAACACACTGTTTTTGGGATTACCATACACAACTATAAGACCACTCCAAATATTACAAAACTCTGCCGCAAGAATACTTACTGGTAAAAGGAAAAGAGATCACATTACTGAAACACTAGCAGAATTACACTGGCTACCCATAGAACATACAGTACAATACAAAACACTATGCACAATACATAAATTAATTCATGACGAAAAATCAGAGTGGCTGAACACAGCACTGCGGTACATGTCCCACAAAGAAATCTTAGATCGGCTAACAAAGCCCTCCTAACCATCCCTTCTGTTAGGACAGCAAGACTGACCCAAGTTAGAGAGCGGGCACTATCTTTAGCAGGACCTATACTATGGAACACCATGGCCCTTGAGATCAGATTACAGAGAAATTTCAAACTTTTAAAAAAAAGTTTAAAGACCTGGCTTTTCAAACAAGCGTTTTACAAAGAGAATGGAGAATAGGAAAATAAATAAAGCAGGCAGCAGAACATCAGCACACAGCACTTAGTTCAATATGTGCGTATTTTGTTATTTTATTATTTCACCGCTAACATTAGATAAAATATACAGTACAAAAGAATTATACATGTAAAGTAAATCTGTTACACGTATAAATGGACACAATGTATGACATTCATCAAATAGTCTTTATTTTTGAAATTATGTAACCGGAACCTTATTGGCACTTTGATAGAAAGTATTAACCAATTTAATTTTAACAATACTATAAGTGCCTTGCATTGTGTTGGTATATAACTTAACAACGGTATAGAAAAGATGTTAAATAAATAAATAGATATATTGTACAGGACTCTCATTATTATTGTTAATGTTCATATTTCCATTGATATGGCATCCTGTTTCTAAACTTCAATAAAAAAGATTTATCTAAAAAAAAGACGGTGGTGACTGTAGAAAAAGATAATTTGTCAGTTTATTGAACTCTGAATCATCAGCTTTATGGTGATGCTGCCCATTATAAAACTTCCAACATCAGATACTACTGCTGTTTGCCTTATTGAGAAGATACCATGAAGTGGGCCAGCTTCAGCCTTCTTCATCTAGCTAGTCCTTCTCTTTCAATATTGGTTTTTTTTAAGTTTCAAGAAATTGCTACAAAACATAATAATTGAAAATCTCATTACTGTCATTATTTCATATTTAGGGACATTTGTTTTCACTCTTTATTTTTTTTTTTGCCTGGGAATTTCAATGTTATAACAAAAGACGTCAGTAGAAAAACAACTTTGATATAACACACAGGAAAAAAATCAGATTTCTTTTTTGTTCTAATAATGAAAGTCCCAGACAAAATACAATAAAAAATTAAAACAAAAGTCTCTATTCATAGTCCATTCCAATGCAGTATGATACACTGAATGGAAAACAAGATGACACGGCCTAGCTCCTATGATATTTCATGGGAGAAAAAAATAAAATAGGTATTTTTCCTCATAAACAACAAAATGGGAGCTACTCAGCACATAGGAAGGCACACAAAGTTACCCCTGCTCTGAGCCAGAGTAAATATATTCAGGGTGGAGGCCTTTGGGAGGAACTTAAATGCTGCATAAACTTATGGGTGATTAACTCACAGTGGGCAAGGTTGGGGATGGTGGGGTTTAAGGATGGTGATTCTGCCTCCTGCATGATTCAAATTTCTTTATTCTGACTCTAAAAATATGTTTTTGTCAGCCCCAAAATAAGCCTGTTTATGACAGTTGCTTATTGACAAAACATGAAGACCTGGCACTATTAGCCAAGTGAAGGCTCAAAATGATGGGAGTAAAAGAAGCCCTGGAGGAATCTGATTTCTTGTGCTTTGTTATAATCACTGTGATTACCTGTTCCGAAGGTCATATCTTCTGGCTGCCCTTCTCTGAGCACTGGGTAGATGCAGTGGGTGGTGGGTCTGGGCTTTAGAAAAAAAGCCCCTTGTTCATCATTCAAATCAATATGAAGCTACAGCAAGGAAAATAAAGTATTATCAGACTAAGGCAACTTGCTCATTCTTCTCAGAAATACAATACAAATACAGAATTAGGAAAGCTGATGAGGCATACGTTTCCTTGGAAGCAAGAACACCAAACACTATACATTGGGTAGGAAACTGAGCAGCAAGAATACTGGTATAGTGATGAAACTATGAGTAGAGATCAGCCAAGCAGATTTTATGAGCAGGTATACAACAGGTGAGATGAGATATATATCTTTATCTATAAAGGGTCAAAGAAAAGATAAAGTCTTTCAACTAGAGAAAGATTTACTAAAGCAATCCCAAGAAGGAATATGATATGGAGGCAGACTAAAGTTGATTGATCACAGACGGGCCGATTCAGTAAAGTTCGTGGGAGAGCCGACAAACATCCGCTCTCCCGGCGCGCGCACAGGCCACTCGCCTCTGCGCGCGATTCTGTATTTAAATTAGGTGGTGCGGTAGAAACGGGCAAAAGGAGGCGCTAGGACCACTAGCACGTCCCTAGCGTCTCCTTTTGACCCGGAGCGGTGGCTGTCAGCGGGTTTGACAGCCGACGCTCAATTTTGCCGGCATCGGTTCTCGAGCCCGCTGACAGCCACGGGCTCGGAAACCGGACGCCGGCAAAATTGAGCATCTGGTTTTCGGCCTGACAGCCGCTGGCCCATTTAAAATTTTTTTTTCTTTTTTTTCTACTTTTTTTACTCTTCAGGATCTCCGACTTAATATTGCCATGATATTAAGTCGGAGGGTGCACAGAAAAGCAGTTTTTACTGCTTTTCTGTGAATTTCCCCGGTGCCCAGAGAAATTAACACCTACCTTGTTATAAGTGTAAACTGGAGCAAAGGCAACTCTGCTATACCTCGGTATATAAAAAATGCTAAATAAAATAAATAAATAAATAAATAGTAATGACATCAGAAAAAGACCAAATGGTCCATCTAGTCTGCCCAGCAAGCTTCCCTAGGTAGTAACTGCCGCTCCGTGCAGGTTACCCCCATGTTTCTCTTAAGGGTAGTAACTGCCGTTCCGAGCAGGTTACCCCCATGTTTCTCTTAAGGACAGTAATTGTCGCTTTGTGCCAGTTACGCTTTTTATTTATTCCCATCCTCTAGCCTGTGTTAGGCAGCCTACTTATGTGTCATGAGTGTGTGTGTGAGGCAGCCTGCTTGTGTGTTGTGTATGTGTGTATGAGGCAGCCTTCTTGTGTTTTGTGTGGTGTGTGAGGCAGTCTGCTTGTATGTGTATATATATGTGTGTGTGTGTGTGTGGCAGCCTTCTTGTGTTTTTTTTGTTTTGTTTTTATTTTTAATTTATGATTTTTCCAATTACATTCAAGAAAAACATGAGTTGTAAACACAGGCAAAAATTACATAAAAGATTATGAAAGAAGAAAATTTTTTACAGGAAAAAAAAGATAAAACAGTTTCCTTTATAATCTTAAGAAGGAAAAGAAATAGGAAAGAAAAAAAAAAAAGAAAATTGTCTCAATATCCAAGTCCACTAAAAGAGGGATCCTATCACAACCTCAAGAAATAACGCAAATAAGAAACAGACTGGCTAATCGGGGATCATACTCAGTTTCAACAGAACCTATGCCAAACCCTTTTGCTCAGTCTATGGCAATAGGAGAGGAAGATAAAGTAATTGGCAATGCGACCTTATCAGACAAAAATGCAGTAAGTTGGGAAGGTAAAAGCCTCCTTGTGTTTTTGTGTGTCTGTATGTGTGTGTATGAGGCAGTCTGTTTGTGTTTTGTGTGTGGCAGCCTGCTTGTGTGTGTTGTGTATGTGTGTATGTGTGTGTGAGGCAGCTTATTTGTGTTTTGTGTGTGTGTGTGTGTATATGTATGTGTGTGTGGGGGCAGCCTGCTTTTGTGTGCTGTGAGTTTGTGTGTGTGTAGCAGTCTGCTTGTGTGTGTGTTTGTGTGTGTGTGTGGCAGCCTGCTTGTGTGTGTTGTGTATGTGTGTGTGAGGCAGCTTATTTGTGTTTTGTGTGTGTGTGTGTGTATGTGTGTGTGAGGCAGCCTGCTTGTAAGTTGTGTGTGTATATGTATGAGGCAGCCTGCTTGTAATGTGTGTGTGTGTGTGTGTGTGTTTGTGTATGAAAAAAGGAGGAAAGAGAAAATGTGTGTACCTCCTCTCTCCAGCTAATCTACGCCAATCTTAGGATGACTGGAAATAAAAAAAATTCTCAGGTATGGAAAGCAGGGGATTTTTAAAAAGCCTTTCTAGATTTAATTGGGAATTTTTTGATGTGTCTCCCATCACCAAAAAAAGTTTTCAAAACAAATGTTTTTAAAAATATGAGGTTTTACTTAGTGTATATTCTATTCATCTGCTATATTTAAATATTTGTTCTTTTGTTTAGTATGCTTTTACTATTATATTTTATATTTCTTGGTTTTATTTGATGTTTTATAAAGAATGTTTCTGTTATTCACATAGGGGGTCATTTTCAAAGGAGTTATGCATGTAAATGTGACATACTATCGTAGCAATTTTCAAAAGCTATTTACTCGAGTAAAGTGCACTTACTTGAGTAAATCCTATGGACAATTCAATGGCATATATTGTAGCAATTTTGAAAAGCCCACTTACTTGAGTAAATGCTTTTTAAAATCTACCCCTTACAGTATCTGGCTTGTTACGGTTTCCAGTTCGGTTTTGTGGATATGTTTCTATTTATACTTTTATTGTATATTTATATTGTATTTGTCTGTGCTCTGCCTGTGTCAGACCAAGGTGAGGTATTCTGTTAGGTTATAGTTTCTGTGTAGGGATATATAGAGAACAGCTTAACTTGTGTTTTTCCTAATAAGAGTATATTGATGTTTTAGGGCTTTGTGTAATATTTGCAGTGTTGCCTTATCATGAGTAGGGTTGTTACTGTTTGGGTGTTGACAATTAGTATTTTTGGTATGAGAGGTTTATTATATTATAATTGTAATTTAGTGTGCTAATAACTTTGAGGTCTAAGCCCAAACCTGATGCAAATTACAATAACCCTAATACTATATTTATTTATTTATTTATTTAACATATTTTGTATAGGGATGTGAATCGGGCTTCGGACGATTGAAAATATCATCGATATTTTCAAAACCATCAGAAATCGGGGGCTCCCCCAAAACGATAGGAAACCCCCACGATATTGTCGTGGGGGTTCTCTTATCGTTTTGGGGGAGGGTGGGAAAAACGGCACACAAAAATAACCCCTAAACCCACCCTGACCCTTTAAAACTAATCCCTTAGCTTCCCCCACCCTCCCGACCCCCCCAAAAACTTTTTACAGGTACTTGGTAGTCCAGTAGGGGTCCCAGGAGCGATCTCCCGCTCCCGGGCCGTCGGCTGCCACTAATCAAAATGGCGCCGATGGCCCTTTGCCCTTACCATGTGACAGGGTATCTGTGCCATTGGCCTGCCCCTGTCACATGGTAGGAGCACTGGATGGCCCGCGCCATTTTTAAAGATGGCGCCGGCCATCCAGTGACCTTCTTTGATTTTATTTGAAATGTGAGTTTTGAAGGATAATTCTTTGTCAATTGTAATTCCGAGGTTTCTGGCTGGTCAACGGGAGAGATTATTGATTCTGGGTTTTCTGTTTTGAGTGATTGTCTGGATAAGTCATTGTTTTTTTTTCAAGGATGATTAATTTGGTTTTCTCAATGTTAATTATGAGTTTTAAGTTGGAGAGACATTGCTTAATTTTTGAGAGATAAGAGGTTATTTTCTTGTAGGTTTCTTCAAGCGAATTTTGAATTGGGACTAATATTTGAATGCCGTCAGCATAAAGGAAATGTGACAGACCCAGATGATCGAGTGTGTGACAAATAGGTAGGAGATAGATGTTAAGAAGTGTTGCCGATAGTGCAGATCTTTGTGGGACTCCTGTATTTAGGATCACTTTATTTGATAGGTTATTGTTGAATATTACTTGGAAATTTCTTTGGGATAAATATGAGGTGAACCATTTTAGAATGGTGCCTGATATTCCAATTTCAGAAAGTCTGCCGAGTAAAAAGGCATGGTTAACTGTGTCAAAGGCAGCTGACAAATCCAGGAGTTTTAAAATGTAACTTTGTCGAATCCTCAAAGAACTGTGTCATTAAGTGAAAGGAGTAATGTTTCTGTGCTTAAGTTTTTTCTGAAACCAAATTGTGGGGTTGAAGTATGTTGTTCGTTTCCAAGAATTCTGATAGTTGGGAGTGAACGATTTTTTCTATGATTTTTAGAGATGTGAATCGTGAGATCGATCCTCTTAACGATCGATTTTGGCTGGGGGGGAGGGAATCGGATCGTCGCGGTTTTGTTTTTTTAAATATCGTGTAAATCGTAAATCGGGGGAGGGCGGGAAAACCGGCACACTAAAACAACCCTAAAACCCACCCCGACCCTTTAAAATAAATCCCCCACCCTCCCGAACCCCCCCAAAATGTCTTAAATTACCTGGGGTCCAGTGGGGGGTTCCGGTGTGATCTTCCACTCTCGGGCCACAGGTGCATTGATAGAAATGGCACCGGCGCTACCTTGACAGGGCAAAGGTAGCGCCGGCGCCATTTTGGTTCCTGTCCCCCGACGTCACAAGCGTAGGAGATTGCTCCCGGACCCCCGCTGGACCCCCAGGGACTTTTGGCCAGCTTGGGGGGGCCTCCTGACCCCCACAAGACTTGCCAAAAGTCCAGCGGGGGTCCGGGAACGACCTCCTGCACTCGAATCGTGTTGCCATATTGCAAAATGGCGCCGGCCATACGGCCTTACGGCCGGCGCCATTTCTATCAACGCACCTGTGGCCTGAGAGTGGAAGATCACACCGGGACCCCCCCACTGGACCCCAGGTAATTTAAGACATTTTGGGGGGGTTCAGGAGGGTGGGGGATTTATTTTAAAGGGTCGGAGTGGGTTTTAGGGTGTTTTAGTGTGCCGGTTTTCCCGCCCTCCCCCTTCCCCTCCCCCTTCCCCCGATTTACGATTTTTGATGATAAATCGGGGGAATTCCTATTATATATCGCCTCTAACGATTTTTGACGATTTAAAATATATCGGACGATATTTTAAATCGTCAAAAAACGATTCACATCCCTAATGATTTTTGTAATGAAAAGTAGATTGGATATGGGTCTGTAGTTCTGGATGTAGGTTGTTCTTTTTTATTAGTGGTTTGATGATTGCAGATTTTAGGCATTCAGGATATATTCCTTCAGTGAGGGAGAGGTTGACTATGTTCGTTAATGATTTTATTATTGGGATATCGAGTAGTTTAATTGTTTGTATGGGGATGCTGTCAATGGGTGGTTTGCTGGGTTCATTTTTCTAATTATTTTTTGGATTTCAAGTGTTGAGGCAAAGTCAAATTCATTCCAGGTTGTTGTTATTTCCAGAAGTGGAATAGGAGATTCAATATATTTTTACTTTTTCAGGGTTTTCTGTTTGGTATCACAGTAGTGCATGTAAAGATAGTATACTTGTTGTTATATTTATGTCATAAGAGAGTACTTTGAATGTCCTTTTTTCATGCAAAATCTATTACAAATGCATCATTTTTAATTGTGTGTGGTGAGGGTGGGGGCTGGGGGGTGCAAGGCTGTAAGGTTTGCCTAGCTGTACTGGCTCCATGTGGGAAAGCAGAATTCCATCTGGAGCTGTGCTGTCATGGGTAGGCTTTCCCTAGCCTCAGCTGCAGCAGTGATGCATATATTCTTGGCCATGACTTAATTTTCTTTTTCTTAAACCCTGGAGGAAGAAGGCAGTAGGGATCACTTCTGGCCCCCCCTCCCCAGGAGCAGGTAAGCCTAACAAAGCCTAGGGAACTATAAAAGCAACAGACTATGTAGGAGTGGGGAAAGCCCTGAGAAGTGGAGGCAATACAAAGTAGGTGGGGGCAGGGGAGTCAGAAGGAAGTGCCTGTGCAGTGTTAGTGAGGCAGCTGTCTGAGCTAGCTGGGCTGAGCTTTGAGAGGGACAGCTGACTGTGGATCAAGTGAGTCTCCTGGAGAGTGAGGGTGCCAAGAAGGGGTGAAAATGAGAAAGCAGAGTTGCTTACCTGTAACAGATGTTCTCACAGGACAGAAGGATGTTAGTCCTCACACATGGGTGACATCATCAGGATGGAGCCCAATCACGGAACACTTTTGTCAAAGTTTCTAGAACTTTGACTAGCACCTACTGGGCATGCCCAGCATGGCACTAACCCTGCATTCAGCAGGGGTCCCCCTTCAGTCTTGTATATAGTAAAAGTACGAGCAAAAAATAAAATAAATTGCAAGCGAACCTAACTTCGCGGGGTGGTGGGCGGGTTTCGTGAGGACTAACATCCTGCTGTCCTATGAGAACACCTGTTACAGGTAAGCAACTCTGCTTTCTCACAGGACAAGCAGCATGGTAGTCCTCACACATGAGTGAATAGCGAGCTGAGGATGCCTGAGTAATGCACCAAATGCACCCAAAGACATGCAAAAGGCACAACAACAGGGGTGGATTTGGGTAAGAGGCATCCTAAAAACCCAGGACGGGTCGCTGGTAGGACTTTGGGTATTAAGCTGAGAATAGGTTGCACAGAACAGACTGGCCGAAAATGCAATCTTGTCTGCCAGCCTTATCCATAATGGGCTGCGAAAGTGTGGAGAGAACGCCAGGTCGCACTTGGCAAATAGTGATAAGTGGCACCGAACGAAGGTATGCCACTGAAGTTGCAACGGCCCTTACAGAGTGTGCTTCAACACGGTCTTGTAGCGGAATGCCTGCTTGCTGGTAGCAAGAGATACAGTCCGCCAGCCAGGAGGAATCAAACCACTGGATTTCCCAATTTGATGGTATCAAAAGAAACAAATAATTGGGTGGATTTCCTGTGGGCTGACGTGCGGTCTAAATAAAATGTTAGGGCACACTTACAATCCAGGGAATGTAGAGCCCTTTCTCCTGGATTTGAATGGGGCCTTGGAAAGAAAGTTGGTAAGATGATGGAATGATTAAGATGAAACTCTGACACTACCTTTGGTAAAAACTTAGGGTGTGTACAGAGGACCACTCTGTCGTGCAGAAATTTAGTGTAAGGCGGGTAGGTAACTAATGCCTGTAACGCACTAACTCTGGGAGCGGAGGTTATAGTGAGAAGAAAAATTACTTTCCAGGTGAGATAGCGGAGATCGCAGGATTGTAGAGGCTCAAATGGAGGTTTCATGAACTGTCCTAAGACCACGTTAAGGATCCAAGCGGGGGCTGGAGGGCGCAAGGGAGGCTTTAGGTAGAGCAAACCTCTCATGTAATGTGTGACTAAGGGATGCGTGGAAATGGACATGTCTCCTATGCCGTTGTGGAAAGCGGCTACTGCACTGACATGCACTCTTATAGAGGAAGTTTTCAGGCCTGACTCTGAGATATGCCAGAGATAGTCCAGAAACTTCGCAGTGGAACAAGCAAAGGGGTCGATGGACACAGACGTGCACCAGACCGTAAATCTTTGCCACTTAGAGCGATAAGAATGTCTCGTGGAAGGCTTTTGTGAAGCTACCAGGACTTGAGATACAGACTCCGAAAGGTTAAGGGAGTCTGAGTATCAGCCTTTCAACATCCAGGCTGTCAGTGTCAGGGCCTGGAGGTTGGGGTGGCGTAGGCGCCCATTGTTCTGAGTGATCAGTAGCGGGTCTGCCCCGAGGTGAACATGCTGGCATACAGAGAGGTCCTGGAGGATTGGGAACCAGGCTTGGCGAGGCCAGTGAGGGGCTATCAGAATCATTGAGCCCTTGTCCCTTCGTAACTTCACGAGAGTCTTGGAAATGAGTGGAAGTGGAGGGTACGCGTAGAGGAGACCTGTGGACCACGAGAGGGCGAACGCGTCTCTCGGCTGTGAGTGGCGGCTTCGAGTGAGCAAGCAGAAGTTCTCTACTTTTCAGTTGTGGATGGACGCAAAGAGGTCCAGATGTGGATAACCCCAGCATCGAAAGAGCGTGTCAACTACTGTGGGGTCGAGGGACCACTTGTGCGGATGAAAGGTTCGACTCAGCTCGTCCGCCAGAACATTGTCCACACCCGCCATGTAGGTCGCCTTGAGGTACATTGAGTAGGAAAGAGCCCATGCCCATATCTGTGCAGCTTCCTGCCACAGAAGGTAGGAGCCCATGCCCCCTTGCTTGTTGATGTACCACATTGCCACCTGGTTGTCGGTCTGAATCAGGATGGTTTTGTTTGAGAGGCAATCCTGAAAAACTCCAAGGGCATATCTGATCACCTGAAGCTCCAAAAAATTTATCTGATGTTTGGCTTCCTGTGGAGACCAGGTTCCCTGAGTCTGCAGGTCGTTGACATGAGCACCCCACCCTAGGTTGAAGGCATCTGTCGTGAAGATAATCTGAGGTTCTGGAGCCTGAAAAGGAAGGCCTTGAAGAAGATTGGAGTACTGACATAAGAACATAAGAACATGCCATACTGGGTCAGACCAAGGGTCCATCAAGCCCAGCATCCTGTTTCCAACAGTGGCCAATCCAGGCCATAAGAATCTGGCAAGTACCCAAAAACTAAGTCTATTCCATGTTACCGTTGCTAGTAATAGCGGTGGTTATTATCTAAGTCAACTTAATTAATAGCAAGTAATGGATTTCTCCTCCAAGAACATAAGAACATAAGAAAATGCCATACTGGGTCAGACCAAGGGTCCATCAAGCCCAGCATCCTGTTTCCAACAGTGGCCAATCCAGGCCATAAGAACCTGGCAAGTACCCAAAAACTAAGTCTATTCCATGTTACCATTGCTAATGGCAGTGGCTATTCTCTAAGAGAAGTTAATAGCAGGTAATAGACTTCTCCTCCAAGAACTTATCCAATCCTTTTTTAAACACAGCTATACTGTCTCCACCAGGCCAGTGACAGGCGGAGCTGCTTGGTAACATGGACAATGTTGACCATTGGTTGAAAAGCCTGAGCCCACTGGGATCACAAGGTCCACTGTGTCACTCTCATGGCCAGATGGGCCATGGGAATGACATGCACCAAGGATGCCATATATCCCAGCAGGATGAGGAAACGACAAGCTGTCAAGTAATCTCGAGCCTGGAAGTATTGAGCCAGGGACGTGAGAGTGTAAGCGCGATCCTGAGGGAGGAAAGCCTTTGCCTGTATGGTGTTCAGATCTGCCCCTATGAAGGATAGGGTTTGAGATGGAACCAGGTTGGACTTGGCATAATTGACTAGAAACCCGAGAGACAGAAGTGCATTGAGAGTTAGATGTAAGGATTCTAGTGTGAGGTTTTATGTTGGAGCCCTTATCAACCAATCGAGTTATGGGTAGACATGGACCCCCTGACCCCTCAGGTAGACCGCGACCACCATGAAGCACTTGGTGAAGACTCGAGGTGCGGACACTAGGCCGAACGGTAGGACCCGGTACTGGAAGTGCCTGGGGCCGACTAGGAATCGAAGGAACCTTCGGTGAGACGGAGTGATGGCAATGTGTGTGTATGTGTCCTGAAGATTTAGAGAGCAAAGCCAATCTCCTTTTTGTAGCAGAGGAAGTAGGGAACCCAGGGTTACCATCCTGAATTTTTCTTTCTGCAGATACCTGTTCAAGGCACGCAGGTCCAGGATGGTACGAATGCCCCCTGTCTTTTTTGGGATGAGAAAATACCGAGAATAGAACACTTGTCCTCGTTGGGAGGGGGGCACCAGTTCTATTGCTCGGGATTGGAGAAGGAGGGAGACCTCTTCCTCCAGTTGAGAGGAATGGTCGGAAGACCCCCATGTCTGCCGAGGTGGGGAGTGGTCCGGCACAGTCAGGAAGTTGAGGTGGTAACCTTGGAACACCACAGCCTGGACCGACTGGTCGGAAGTGATTGTGTTCCATATGTTGGTGAAGTGGCACAGTCGACCTCCGACTGGTACGGACTGTAGAGGAGGTTGGCTTATGCTCTCTAGCGAGGAGTCAAAATCCAGCAGCCGGGCCCGGCTGAGGAGTTGGCTGGGTCTTCTGAGGTCGGGCTTAAGAACATAAGAACATAAGAAAATGCCATACTGGATCAGACCAAGGGTCCATCAAGCCCAGCATCCTGTTTCCAACAGTGGCCAATCCAGGCCGTAAGAACCTGGCAAGTACCCAAAAGCTAAGTCCATTCCATGTTACTATTGCTAATGGCAGTGGCTATTCTCTAAGTGAACCTATTAGCAGGTAATGGACTTCTCCTCCAAGAACTTATCCAATCCTTTTTTAAACACAGCTATACTAACTGCACTAACCACATCCTCTGCCAACAAATTCCAGAGTTTAATTGTGCGTTGAGTAAAAAAGAACTTTCTCCGATTAGTTTTAAATGTGCCCCATGCTAACTTCATGGAGTGCCCCCTAGTCTTTCTATTATCCAAAAGAGTAAATAACAGATTCACATCTACCTGTTCTAGACCTCTCATAATTTTAAACATCTCTTATCATATCCCCCCACAGCCGTCTCTTCTCCAAGCTGAAAAGTCCTAACCTCTTTAGTCTTTCCTCTTAGGGGAGCTGTTCCATTCCCCTTATCATTTTAGTAGCCCTTCTCTGTACCTTCTCCATCTCAATTATATCTTTTTTGAGATGCGGCGACCAGAATTGTACACAGTATTCAAGGTACGGTCTCACCATGGAGTGATACAGAGGCATTATGACATTTTCCGTTTTATTCACCATTCCCTTGTATGGACTGGCCTTTCTGGTAAGGCCTGGAAGGACGACCTTGAGCAGCAGGAGGATAATATCTTCATAGCTTGAAAGAGGGCTGCTTGGAGTCCCTTCGGAATGTCCTCTTAGAAGTGGACGGGAAATCAGAAGGTACTGAGGAAAGCTGGCGCAGCGTTTCATGGTGGTCCTTTAGCTGTGCTACTGTTTCCTGGATTTTGTCCCCGAAAAGAATATCTCCAGAGCAGGGCAGGTCAGCTAATTGGTCCTGCACCTCTGGTCGAAGGTCTGAGGACTTCAACCAGGCCCACCTTCTTGCACTAATTCCCGCTGCGGACACTCTAGAGGCAGTGTCAAATATGTCATAGGCAGCACGGACCTCATGCTTGCCAGTATCTAGGCCTTTCTGAGCCAAAGCATTGAGTTGATCCTGGAACTGTTCTGGTAAAGCTTCTGAAAACTCCTGGATCTTCTTAAACAAGTCTCTGTTATATTGGGTCATGTATAACTGGTAGGAGGCAATGCGAGACATAAGCATTGAGCCATGGAAGAAACGTCTGCCAAATGCATTCAGGGACCTCTGTTCCTTCCCTGGAGGTATGGAGGAATGAGGTTTAGAACGTAGTGCCTTCTTTTGGGCTGATTCCACAACCATAGAGTGGAGATCCAGCTGTGGTCTTTGAAACTCAGGGGCTGCCTGGACAAGGTAGGTGACATCTGTTTTTCGGTTGACAGGTGGCACTGAGCCTGGATGCTCCCAATTCCTCTTTAGCAGGTCAATTAGGAATTCATGAATAGGAATAGACATGATTTCCTTAGGAGCATCAAGAAACTGGAGTACTTCCAGCATCTTGTGCCTTGAGTCCTCTTCTGTCTGAAGCTGAAATGGAATTACCCATAGATACTTATGATATTTTCTCAATCCCGAGGAAGAAGAAGAGAGGAGGCGGCCTACTCCTGGCTATAAAAAAGGACCTCCAACTATTGTCTCATAGATGTGACATCCCCCATCAATACGAAATTGGATATTTCAAATCTAAACTACTCCAACTCTGTCTTATATACACACCCCCTGGTCTTCTAGAGAAAGATTCATCTCCTCTGATTGAATTCTTCACAAACTCACTTTCGCCAGACCTACCCACAGTCCTCCTAGGAGATTTCAATTTACACGTAGATACCTCACCACAGTCACCGGCCTGTGAAGCTTTCTTGGCCTCGCTCGAAGCTATGGGCTTCCAACAGATAGTAAACTCCCCCACACACAAGGCTGGCCACACCCTTGACTTGATTTTTATAAACTCGCCCATCAGTGTGAACAGTCCCCCCCTATGTACATCAGTACCCTGGTCTGATCACTCATTGATTGAGACCAAACTATCGCTCCCTCAAAGCCCTCTATCCACGCCCAGACAGCCTATTTCCCTTAGATTCCGCAAAGCATGCGATGTAGAAACCATTGCATTAGCATGCTCTGACTTAGACAAACAAATAGATCTATCCTCACCAGATAACGCATTATCCTCATGGGTGAACTGCACACACAGCATTGCCAATGTGCACTGCCCCCTGATAACAAAAACAATCAACCCTTACAGAAAGAATAGGAAACCCTGGTACACTCCTTTCCTTAGAAATCTCAAAATCCAACTCAGAGCCACGGAAAGGTCATGGCGCAAACTCCAATCCCCCGCAACCAAAACTCTCTACTATCAACGTATGCATGATTATAGAAACTCTATTCAATACTCAAAACGAAAATACTACGCCAATAAAATAAATGGGCTGCAATACAACCCCAAGGCTCTTTTCTCTATGGTCGCTAACCTTACTTCTCCCATACACACACAACAATCAGCTACACCCTCCACAAACCGCTGTAATGAATTAGCGCAATTTTTCAAAAACAAAGTATCGTCCATCACAGCACAATTTTCACACAACAACCTCAATATATCTCTTCCCACCATCAACTCCCCTAGCTCCCTTTATTCTTTTGAGTCCTCATCTTCCCTGGAAGTAGAAAACATACTTAAGAAAATGAAACCTTCCACTCACCCCTCTGAAACAATCCCCTCTAAACTCCTACTTTCTATACACAATGTGATCGCCAAACCCCTCTCAAATATTCTTAACTGTTCCCTAGAACATGGCATTGTCCCCAATGCTCTTAAACAAGCCATAGTGAAACCACTCCTCAAAAAAGCCAACCTTGACCCCACCACCCTCTCTAATTACAGACCAGTGTCCAACCTACCCCTACTAGCTAAAGTGCTTGAAAAGCTCGTGAACACACGCCTATCTGATCACCTGGAACAAAATAACATCTTCCCTCCAACCCAATATGGTTTCAGGAAGCACTTAAGTACTGAAACTTTGCTCCTCTCCTTACACGATACCCTTATCAAAGGAACTGACTCAGGATCATCCTATCTTATCGCATTACTTGACATCTCAGCTGCGTTTGACACAGTTAATCATGATGTCCTCCTCAGCATACTCAGAAATATTGGGGTCACTGGCAAGGCCATTGATTGGATTCAATCATATCTCCAAAATCGTACTTTCACTGTCACTATGAACAATAATGAATCTGACCCCATCAGTCTCCCCCAAGGTGTTCCCCAAGGTTCCTCACTCTCATCTACCTTATTTAACATTTACATGCTCCCCCTTACTACGCTCCTCACTAATCTACACATCAAGCATTTTATTTATGCTGATGATGTACAAATCATTTTCCCCTTCTCGGACACCATCCAAACGGCTCTACACAGCTGGGAATCCTGTCTTTCCTCTATCAACCAGCTCCTAAAGGACATGCACCTAGCGCTTAACTCCAACAAAACTGAGCTTTTAGTCATATCGAATAAGCAGCCACTCCCGGTCATCCCCCCTGCCTACTCTGCTACTAACTTCCCACCTCACACTCGCAACCTAGGAGTTATTATTGATAATCACCTCTCTTTCAAACCATTCATCAAATCCATTATAAAGGACTGCTACTTTAAACTGCAAACAATAAAGAAGCTCAGACCCTTGCTACATTTCAATGATTTCCGTACAGTCCTTCAAGCTATTATCTTTTCAAAGATTGACTACTGTAATGCGCTCCTACTTGGCATTCCCGCAATTCACACTAGACCACTCCAACTTCTACAAAATGCCGCCGCTCGCATCCTGTCAAACACAAAGAAAAGAGATCACATCACCCCCGCACTTATGGAACTACACTGGCTCCCTATACAGTCACGAATTCTTTATAAAACTCTCTCAATCATACACAAAAGTCTATTAAACTCCAACCTCAACTGGCTCAACCCCCCCCTCGTACCCCGTACCTCCAAGAGACCTACACGCCCAGCACTCCAAGGAACACTCCAAGCCCAATCTATTAAATCCTTTAAGCTTTCCTCCACTATTAACAGAGCCTTTTCTCTGGCCGGCCCCACGATATGGAACTCTATGCCCCATGATATTCGCACTGAGACCTATACCCCAGCTTTCAAAAAGAAACTTAAAACCTGGCTCTTCCAACAAGCTTACTCCATCACACCCCCTATTACATAACTCCCCCCCGACCCTTACCCTTACTCGGATTTCCTGTTATGACCACCTCTATGCTTGGCGATTTGGTACTGTGCACTAATTCTGTATATAGTTTTGATGTAAATAGTTTTGATGTAAGGGCTCCCCCCTAATTTCAATTATATGTTTACTAGTTCAGTATATTATCTGTTTTATGTAAGGGCCCCGCCCAATGGTTTTGTGTTCACTGTAAACCGATGCGATGTGCGAACGGTCATCGGTATAAAAGAAACGTTAAATAAATAAATAAATAAATAATAAAGGATAAATCCTCTGGAGGAGAATGTCGCCTTTCATCAGGGGGAGAGGGCTCTGAAGGCAGATCATCAGAATCCTGGGATGAGTCATCGGTCCAAGGATCGTAAGGCTGATCCCCAGCTCCCATAGGATCACCAGAGGGAAGGAATGGTGTCAGCCCTGAAGGATCAGGTCTAGGCACCGATGGTACCGGAGGAGGCACCGAGGGTGGCACTGATGGCATTGACAGCAGCACCGACGGCATCGATGGTGACACCGATGGAGGATGATGCGGTATCGATGGAAGTATGGGTATCGATGGAACCGGTGACATCGACGTGTGAGTCAGTGGCAAGATCCCAGACGGCGGTATGGGTATCGGTGTTTCTTCATCCTCTGATGACAAAGGTATTGGCGTGGAAGATGGTGGACATACCGGTATTCTCAGTTCCACCAGTGGAAGGGCACCGATCAGCACATCCAGTCTGCCTACAAGCGGTGCGAGCATCGTGGGTATCGGGTCGGTGACTGGGGCTGGCATCTGTGATGGCGCCGATGGAGGATGGAAGCCTTGAAGTGCCTTACCGATGGCCTCTTGGATCATCTGATTCAATTCCTCGCAGAAGCCTGGGGCATGTAACCCCAGCTCTGGAGTGGGAGGCAATAGAGACGTAGCCGCAGGGTCCACCGGTAAAAGTGGAGTCACAGCTCCCTGCACCGATGAAGGTGGGGAACACCTCGGTGACCCAGTCACAGAGGAGGATGGGGCCTTCTCTGGATGGGATTTCTTTATCGGTTGCTCTGTCGACGCTGATACCAAGGGCTTGCCTGGACCAGCGTACTGAGCCTTCCGATGCCGGTGTTGACGCTTTTCACGATGTCTTCTCGGGCCTTTTCTTGAGGCGATGAGGAAGAAGTCGAAACCTTTGGAACAGTTGACGCCGGTCGGGCAGTACTGGTATCCCGCTGCTGAGAGGTCAATGGCACCGGCTCAGATGATGTCGAAGCGGTCAATGGAGTCAGGGGTTTTTACTGAAAAAGAAACTCCATTTTCTCTGAGCAGGCCTTACGGCCCTTCGGCGTCATTTGGGCACATTTGGTGCAAGTTAAGACGTCATGGTCCTGCCTCATACATAATACACAAACTCTATGTGGGTCTGTGATAGACATTGTCCAAGGACAATTGGGGCACTGACGGAAACCCGACGCAATGGCTTCGACAAAAATTTAGCCACGGTGTGGCTGATGGCTGGTAGGCCCCCAAAGGGAAAACTCGACGGGAATCGACCGCAAATGAGAGTAAAGCCTTACCTTTCGACCGCGGAGTACAGAATCGATAGGAGGACCCCTAAGGGGTAAAACATTTTTGAAAATTTTGAAAGAAGTTCCGTGAGGAAAATTCCTGTCAGGAATCTCTAGAGAGCTCCTTAACCCACATGGCTAATGCTGCGCGGAAAAAAAGAGACTGAAGGAGGACCCCTGCTGGTTGCAGGGTTAGTGCCATGCTGGGCATGCCCAGTAGGTGCCAGTCAAAGTTCTAGAAACTTTGACAAAAGTGTTCCGTGATTGGGCTCCATCCTGATGATGTCACCCATGTGTGAGGACTACCATCCTGCTTGTCCTGTGAGAAAGTGAAGGGGCTGCTGCAGGCTGAGGAAGGACTGGCAACAAGCATCAACTTTTACATAATGATGCAGCAGTGCTGAGGGCAGGTGGGACACTCACTGAATGAGCCCAAGAGAAGCAGCACAGCAGAAAATGTCTGTATGTGCTTGAACCATTGGCTGGCAGTGTGGTTGTCTCACTACTTGGCAAATGATTCAAGAGCAGATTGGTTGGCAAAAGACTAACACTAGTCCAGGAATCCAGGATATATGAGAGATGTAACCAGAACTGAGGGGGGAGGGCAACCAGTTGCCTGAATGGAAGGGAGGACTGCAGCTCAATTTTCTCATCTCCAGTCTAGGATGTGCTCTACTTAGTTTGTTACGAAACATGTTAAATTTATGTTGGAGATTTTTTCTAAATTCTGCCAGGCTTAGGTCTCATGATGTACATTTCAGGATTAGCTCGGTGTGTTTTGGGAGCTTTTAAAGTAATGCTGCATAAGTGAGTCAGATACCCCATGGGCCAATTTTGGAAAAAATCCCTTGGGCTGAGATTTGCTGGCAATCTGCCCCTAAAAGTGTGTATACCACAGGAATTACCTGAGCAGGTATTGTGCCTTCATTCTTCAAGATGAGAGGAAGCTTCTCAGAATGACCAATCAGAAGCCTCTTAAAGAGGAACAGGGGGTTTCCCTGCTTATTGCGCAGCATAGGGCGCAAGATGCTCACTCGGGGCAGATTCCCTTCTCCTAGGATATCGAATGTTAAACTTCTCGCCTTGGCTGTCAGACTGCAGAGAGAGAAAAAACTAACTGCTCATACAAGAACAATATATATTTCTATGACAAAGTAATTAAGAGCAGAAGAAATACCAAAATGGTTACCTTGGTGGTCCTTCTACAATTGCCTCAAAAACACAGCTGTAGCTTTGTATCATCTGAGGGGTGAAGGTCACAGTTGCAAAGACATGGCTGTGGCTAGGGATACACATACGTGAAGGATCCAACTCAAAGATATCGCTGCGGGAAGTGGACTAAAAAAAAAATCAACGTCAGTATAAGTTAAAGCTAGCTAACATGTACCTAGATATTATAAAACAGCTGTTAAACCAAATGGAACTAGTTATTAACATTGACTATTAATGTTAATAACTAGTTCCATTAATAACTATTAATAACCATTAATGTTAATGTTATTAATATTAACCAGTTATTAACAAATGTTGACGTCACGCCAACATTTTTTCTGTCCTTTATTTCCTGGCTACTCTAGCCTCCAAGTTCTTTTCTCTGTTATTTGTATCTGCGCTTCGGCCTTCTTGTTATATAGTTTTTTGCTAAGTTAACCCCTAAGTTTGATGTAAATCGGCCTGATATGACGCCTGTCATGAAGTTCGGTATAGAAAAATGTTAAATAAAATAAATAAATAAATAAACATTGAAAAAACGGAATTTCTACACCTAGAATGAAAAAATATTGAGGTCATTCAAACTCCAATATTACTCAAAAACAACCAGAAAATAGAACTAGCAGAAAAAGTACGGAACCTCAGAATAATAATGGACACAGAATTCAGTCTAAAACAACACATATCACTAAAGGTAAAAGAAGGCTACGCAAAACTCATGGTTCTCAGGAAACTAAAACCCCTAGTAACTCCTGCAAACTTCTGAACAGTGCTTCAGGCACTAATATTCTCTAGCACTGAATACTGTAATGCCCTGTTACTAGGACTACCGCATACAACGTTAAGGCCACTTCAAATACTACAAAACACCGCAGCAAGAATACTGACTGGTAAAAGAAGGAGGGACCATATCACAGAAACTCTAATGGAATTACACTGGTTACCCATAGAACACAGAATACAATACAAAACCCTGTGTACAATACATAAATTAAAGAGGTAGGCGATCCAAAATAGCCATTAGGAAAACAAAGGAAATAGATTCCTTGGTCTTTTTTCAAATATTTATTAAAGTAGAGACGTATTTTGTAAAAACAATGCCCGACTCAGGCCGAGTTTCGCAACTTTCACAGCCGCTGCCTCAGGGGCTCAAACAATCATGGATCTCAAGTAAATTGCGTAGTGCACCGTTCAGTCTCTACGCGATGTAAGATTCAATATCATTTCGCATCACCTATAGATAGAAATTTGACTTTTGATGTTTCTACATCAATCTAAAAATTTACTTGAGATGCAGAAGAAGACATCGAGTACAAGGTTGATGCCATCCTTGATGTGAGAAAGAGTGGCAGAGTTTGAGAATACCTCCTGTCATGGGAGGGTTACGGACCTGAAGAAAACTCTTGGGAACCTTTGGCTAATATCATGGATAAAGAGATGCTTCAGCAATACCACAGATCGCATCCTCAAAAACCAAGACCAGGTAGGGGGTCTGGAGGGGGCTCTTTGAAGGGGGTACTGTTGTGTCCGTCGGTTTCAAGCGGCTTCGACCTTTGTGCCTCACCTTTCTCTCTGCTCTCCCCGGTAGCCTTGGGAAGATGGCTACCGCCGCGTATGCATGCCCACTCTCTCCGGCGTCCCCGGAACAGCAATGGCAAGGCCTCACGCCATGTTTCTCCTAAAGACCTCCTAGGGTGCGCGTGCGCATGCCAGCCACATCTTTATCCACGTCATGGTGGGAACCTCGGGGGCGTCCCCCTCAAGTGACGTCACGCCATCCGAGTATTTAGCCTGCCCTTCGTTTGCTAGCTATCGAGTTAGCAAGGATTGTATCGGATCGTGTAAGGATCGTGTATGGATGGAAAGCCTCTGCTCTGAGCTACTCTGAGCTACTCTGCCGCTTCCTTGCTGCTGCTGGAAGCTCTCTCTGCCCTTTGGGGTATTTCTCTAACCTGGGTACCTGCTCCTCGAGGGCCCTTTGCTTTCTTTTAGGTGCCTATCTGGGATCAGGTACTCGCTCCTCAAGGGCCTGCTCTCCCTGGCTCGGTGCCTGTATTCAACTACTTCTACCTGCTGAGATCTCCACCTATACAGCTACCAACTTAGTGAGTAATCTAACATTGTCAGTCTGTCTCATCTACAGCTCTGCTGCAATGGAAACCTACATCCGGAACTCCCTATACTATCTCTGTGAGACGAGTCTCCTCTGCCGAGGGCCCCTGGACTGCTATCTCTGGATCACCTCACTACTGCCACCTCTGGTGGTATATCTCAGCTGTATAATAAAAGATAAATCTCTGTGTTTGCGTGTCTCGAGTCTAGCCTAGTACTTTGGTTCCTCATGGGGCTCCTCCCAATGAGAGTGGCCATCACCACAGTACCCAAGAATCCACTCAAACACTTCAAAACCACAACAGTTCCTGACCTGTCTGCCTGCCTGCCGCCTGCCAAAGACCTCAGCTTGTTCCTGACCTGCTTGCTGCCTGCCAAAGACCTCAGCCTGCTCTTCGACCTTGCCTGACCTCTGGATCTTGACCCTTGCTTCATTGACAACTCCTCGGACTGATTCCTGGGCTTTGACCTTGCTCACCTGACCTTGCTTGATTCTGGCTCTGTCCTTACCCTTGTCCTCACATATCTATTCTGGTTCGCTCTCCTCCAACCTGTTTCCAGCCTCGAACCCGATAGCGCTCCTCTAGTGTCTGTGGGAATGCCGGACTTATACTCTCCTAGGAGACCCTGTGAGGCCCACCTAAGTCCAAGCGGCCCGGGTCCCTACGGGCTCCTCCTGGGGGGACCTCGGGCTTCCAGTGGTGAAGCTCTACACTGCTCTGTCTCCTTCCATGCTCCGCCCCCTGTGGACAGTCCCTGTTCTGCCACAGGACAGGGGTCCACCCCCGAGCACAACAGCTTGAAAGGTGGCATGGATCTTGCCAATAAGTAGATTTATCGGGTAGGTGGTCCAGCTAGCTTTTGGCCAGCCAGTCATGTGGGCAGTTCTTCTTTCCCTGACTTCGTGTTAAACAAAATCAGTGACACTGAGGCTGTCCATGTTGTGACAGCTTGCATTGCTTGGGCCATTTGAGTCAGCTGCCCCTGCTACTGGTTCATCACTTTCAGCAACTAACCATACTGTTCACATAGGGTTTGAACCCGTTTCTGGGGCTCCTGCTGCCCTTCCGTGAGGGCCTGTTATAATTGCTCCATATTAGTTAACTAGCTCCGGTTGCACAAAAAGCTTTTTTGCAGGGCTTTGGTTCCTCCTGAAGGAGGAACCAAAACACACTCAAAAACCCCCTCTGCCTATTCAACTCTGACTCACTATACAAGTCTCTCTCTCTCCAGGAGAGCTACCTTCCTTAACCTTCTGTAAAATAATCTCCAGCCACAACTGTAGCCAGGCCCCAGGAAAACATTTTTTCCTTTCTTGTACTTCTTTTTTTTTTCCTGTTTTTGGGCATGGTTCTCTGCCTGTGCAAGGCTTAGCACAGATTTCCCAGAATTGATACCATATGTGACACTGTGAGCAAACTTGGGCTGGCCAGAGAAAAGACTCAGGCCAGACTGGCTGTTCTCTCATAAACTTCTTTATTAATGGCAAGAAATCAAAACAGAAGTAGATCTGCTTACTTTCGTAGTTCACAAAATAAAGACAGCAATATAATTTACAGATCAGTACTATGAGCCTTCCCTAGGCTTCTGTTTTTCTCTGGAGCCCCCATGTTCTCCCTGGGCCTAGCTTCTTATCTCCTTCTTTGGAGAATACCCTCAAAGTGGAACTCTCTGCCTGCTGTGGCTTAAAGTGGACCAGGCTAAATGTCTGGTCCTGGGCTTTTAAGGAGGATCTAACATACACTCCTTCACAGAAACCTTAAAATATAAATAAAAACGTGTAGACAAAAACCGAACTGGAAACTGCAATCAGTGGTCATTAAGTTTTCATTAACTTACCAGACCACAAAATAACTTTTATATTAATGGGCATATAAACTGCAATATTTTCATGATATGGTTGAAAAAGAGGGCACAGAAACATAGCATATAAAAAGAAACTGAGCAAGAAGGATTTCTGTCTCAATAAAACAATTGCTTTAAAAAGTAGTTTTTAGTAAGCTGCTAGGGGTGACCAAATCTTCTTAGCTCTCACCTTGGGGGTGACAGATTTGATTAAGAAGATAACATCACAGGGAACTTTCCCCGCATTAACAATTTTGAATCGAGCCTTTGCTGTATGCCCAACCAGGACATTGGTGAATATGAACTTATTTGCATCTTCCACATATATCCCGTCACACTCTGTGGACTGTAAGCTCTGGTAAAGGTTAATGTTCTTATAGATCCGGTGCTCCTCAAAAACAGAGGCCATGTCTTCAGTCACAAACCCTAGAGAGACATAAAAGAGATTGTAAAACAGCCTTTTCAATCCCTTTAATGCAAAAAACCCAGAAATTTTCAGTTGCAGCTATTAATATTTCAGCAAAACAGACAGCAATAAATCTTTACCAATTAAAATGTTATAGTCACTATTTGTTTTTAATTCTTTAAGCTAGTATCTTAAAATTCCCCTGAATCCCTGGAAGCAACCATGTTTGAAAGTATCACTAATTAGAAATTTATAGTATTATTTATCTTGTATTGGTGTTATCTTATTGGTTAATACAGTATGTGAGTTGCTATTTGTAACATCATAGAGAGTATGCTATAATATCATTTAGTTAGTGTGAAGCAATATATGCCACCTGCTACTTGGGGGTTGGCAGATTTTTGATTAAGGTGCTTAAAATAATAATACTAGCAACATTTTTAAACATTTTTAACTGGTAACTCCAATATCACATATAGTATATGTTTTTTTGAGTAGTGGGTCTGGTAGGCTTATGTCTCTTGACAGTATAGGAGGAGGAAAAAATCAACAATACATAAAATAAATGCAGGGACAAATGTCTATAACACATCTGCAGTGTCAAATTGGAATAAAATTACAAAATCGAGTATAGTACAAAGGTTGCTAACCACTGTAGACACTGATAGGCAAATTTTAAGGCAACACACTGATTCTGCAATATGATCACTACAGTGGCCAAGCAAAGAACAAACTGCATACCATATGGAGCATGTGAAAGCATCCATAATGATTTATTGGTTTGCACTTTTTTGCCTGGAAGCTGGTTGACAAAGTAATCTCAAGACCTAAAGAGTCTGTCCACCTGCCTTCAGAACCAACATCAGGAAATATTTCTTCTCGGAGAGTGTGCTGGATGCCTGGAATGCCCTTCTGGAAGAGGTGGTGAAGACGAAAACAGTAAACAAATTCAAAAAGGCATGGGATAGACACTATGGATCCCTAAAGGCTAGAGTTGGAAATGAAGGAAAGGGTGCATGAGGGTAACCTGCATGGAGTGGCAACTAAAACCCCTACAGAAGGCATGGGAATTACTACCTTTAACCAATTAGCTTTCATGATTTTGATGCAATGGCAGCATCACTCTCTGCTTTGATGGTGGGGGGAAAAAAGGAGAACTGGATTCAGATAACAGCCAACGCTGAGCCTTGACTTTTATTTTCCATATGCAATCTGCTTTTTTAGGTTGGGGAAGTTAATAAATTTTAAAATGGAAAATAATTCATAAGTTTTAATTATGTAGGGAGGGGAGGGAAGGGGGAATGAAAGGCTGTAAGGTTTGTCTAGGGCATCTAATACCCTTGTATCAGCCCTAAGAGAGAGTGTGTCACACACACAGACCCCCACCATTCACCAACCTCTCACACCCCCAGGAGGCAGATCCTGGAGATGGGTGGGAGGCAGCAATAGGGAATGGAGGATTCCTATTTCTAGATGCAGGGGGTGGGGCGGCCAAAGGCACCCGACCCCATTAAACATTTCTCCAGCTCCCCTACTGTGGATGCCAATGGGGAAATTTTAAAACACAGCGCGCGCCGACCCCAGATTTTATAAGATACGCGCGTAGCCGCGCATATCTTATAAAATCCGGGGTCGGCGCGCGCAAGGAGGTGCACATTTGTGCAACTTGTGCACGCCGAGCCCGGCGCGCGCTGCCCGTTCCCTCCGAGGCCACTCCGAAATCGGCCTCGGAGGGAACTTTCCTTCCACCTCCCCCCACCTTCCCCTCCCTTCCCCTACCTAACCCCCCCCCCCGGCCCTATCTAACCCCCCCCCCCCCACCTCTGTCGCACAAGTTACGCCTGTTCGAGGCAGGCGTAACTTTGCACGCGCCGGGCTGGCTGCCGGCTGGTCCGGAGGCAGCGGCCACGCCCCTGGAATGACCCCAGGCTGAAACCACGCCCGCGGCACCGCCCCCGGATGATGCACCGACCGCGTCACGCCCCCCGACACGTCCCCCAATTACACGTTGACCGCATCACGCCCCTCGACACGCCCACCGCAAGAAAGCCCCGGGACTTACGCACGTCCCGGGGCTTTGCGCGCGCCGGAAGCCTAAGCAATATAGGCTTGGCGTGCGCAGGGGCGTTTTAAAAAAGTTACGCGCGTAACCCTTTCAAAATCCGGCCCAATGACTGAGAACAGTGGGTTGCAAACAAGGGAAGCCAGAGTTCAAATCCTATTGCCATTCCTTGTGACCCTGGGCAAGTCACTTCACCCTCCATTGTTTTTCCCCTGCCCTGGCCCTCGGTGATTTCACCTGCACCGGGTCATGGTGGGGGGAAAGCCATTTCATCCTTCACCTCAGGCAGTAGATTGCCTTGAGCTGCCCCTGGTCACATGGATTTTAAAACCTGCACAAGTATGTTGTAACTCCTAGAAAGAACATAAAAAAAGTTTTAACAAAAAGGGGCGGGGAATGGGCAGGACATGGGCGGGCCAGGACTGCACAATGAAGTCAGTGAGCAAGTAGGTACGAGCCCAAGCATGCACCGTGGTTCACTACCGCGTAACTTTACTTCTGCTATGGATGACATGTAAGTCATGTAACAAAAAAAATAGGCTAGGCAGCAGGGTTTTAAGGGTTAGGGGTTCTAGATTAAAAGGGAGTCAAGTTAGCTAGGTGGATTAGGAAGTCCTCTCCTTTACTGGGATGAACTGGGAGCGAACTGGGAAAAAGGGTTCTTGCATCGGTGCGCGTACCTACTAAAATTCCCCCCACTTACTCGTTCGAGGCACCCTATGCGTGCAGATGCGCCCGGCAATATAAAATCATGCGCATATGAACTCGCATACAGCCGTTTTTATATCACAGGTACACATGCGTGCACGTATGTTATAAAATCACTGCATCCAGGTCTTAAATCACCGAGCAGGTCTTAAATTTTACATCGGTTTTTTTTTTTGCTTACTAAATAAATTAATATCCTGAATAAAATGTATTTCTCTTAGTGCAGGAGTAGCCTAGTGGTTAGAGCAGTGAGCTATGAACCAGAAGACCAGCGTTTCAGTCCTGTTGTCACTCCTTGGGACAGTCACTTTACCCTCCATTGCCTCAGGTATGAACTTAGATTGTAAGCCCTCTGGGGATAGAGAAATACCTACAGTACCTGAATGTAAATTGATGTGATAAGTCGGTATAAATAATAGTAATACATTACATATTAATGGAGTTGCATATGAAAAGGCTCTTGCTTGTGTAGTTTGCAATTTATACTCTGGTAATGAAGGTACACATAAGAGTCAATTTTAAAAGGAGCTACATGTATAAATGTAACACACTATCAAAGCGATTAAAAAAATCAATTTATGCATGTAAAGTACACTTCCACGTGAATATTTAAGGACAATACAATGGCATTTATTATAGCAATTTTCAAAAGCCCACTTACATGGCTAAAACACATTTACACATGTAAAACATAAGAACATGCCATACTGGGTCAGACCAAGGGACCATCAAGCCCAGCATCCAGTTTCCAACAGTGGCCAATCCAGGCTATAAGTACCTGGCATTTACTCCAAAACTAAGTCTATCCCATGCTACTGATGCTAGTAATAGAAGTGGCTATTTTCCAGGTCAACTTGATTGATAGCAGGTAATGGACTTCTCCTCCAAGAACTTATCCAAACCTTTTTTAAACCCAGCTACACTAACTGCACTAACCACATCCCCGGCAACAAATTCTAGAGTTTAATTGTGCATTGAGTGAAAAATGTCTTTCTCCAATTAGTTTTAAATGTGCTACTTGCTAACTTCATGGATGTGCCTCCTTCTCTTTCTATTATCCGAAAGAGTAAACAACCGATTCACATTTACCCGTTCTAGACCTCTCATGATTTTAAAAACCTCCATCATATCCCCCCTCAGCCGTCTCTTCTCCAAGCTGAACAGTCCTAACCTCTTTAGTCTTTCCTTATAGGGGAGCAGTTCCATCCCCTTTATCATTTTGGTTGCCCTTCTCTGTACCTTCCCAAAAAACAGGAAGGAAGTCGGTCTAGCAAAGCCGTGAGGAAATGTAAAACAGAATTATAGAACACAAGAGTAATATAAACAGAAGAATCGAATCTAAACCACTGGTTGACCATTCAATTCAAGCAAATCATAAATTTAAAGATTATAAATGTTGTGTTCTGTTGCAGCCTTCACTGCATTGGAGAGGAGGGGATTTAGATAGACTCCTTTTACAACAGGAACAGAAATCCATATATGATAGAGATGTGAATCATGTGATCGATCGTCTTAACGATCGATTTCGGCTGGGAGGGGGAGGGAATCGGATCGTCGCAGTTTGGGTTTTTTAAA
Organism: Rhinatrema bivittatum; assembly: GCF_901001135.1. Classification (NCBI taxonomy): domain Eukaryota; kingdom Metazoa; phylum Chordata; class Amphibia; order Gymnophiona; family Rhinatrematidae; genus Rhinatrema; species Rhinatrema bivittatum. The sequence continues at coordinate 137,083,988 of NC_042621.1, forward strand.
TATCGTGTAAATCGTGTAAATCGAAAACCGGCACACTAAAACATCCCTAAAATAAATCCCCCACCCTCCCGAACCCCCCCAAAATGCCTTAAATTACCTGGGGTCCAGTGGGGGGGGAGGGCGGGAAAACCGGCACACTAAAACAACCCTAAAACCCACCCCGACCCTTTAAAATAAATCCCCCACCCTCCCGAACCCCCCCAAAATGCCTTAAATTACCTGGGATCCAGAGGAAGGGTCCCGGTGTGATCTTTTACTCTCGGACCTTGGACCTCCGTGGTCTGTAGAAACAAAATGGCGCCGGCGCTACCTTTGTCCTGTCACAGGGCAAAGGTAGCGCCGGCGCCATTTTGTTTTTTTTGTCCCCCGACGGCAGGGGCGTAGGAGATTGCTCCCGGACCCGCAGGGACTTTTGGCCAGCTTGGGGGGGCCTCCTGACCCCCACAAGACTTGCCAAAAGTCCAGCGGGGGTCCGGAACGATCTCCTACCGCGAATCGTTTTTCCGTACGGAAAAACGATTCGACTGCAGGTCGTTCCAGACCCCCACTGGACCCCCAGGGACTTTTGGCCAGTTTGGAGGGGCCTCCTGACCCCCACAAGACTTGCCAAAAGTCCAGCGGGGGTCCGGAACGACCTCCTGCAGTCGAATCGTGTTGCCTTACGGACTCTGCAGGGTCCCCCCTTAGCACCCTCCTAGTACATGAAGCTAACTGTAAGGTATGTCAATGGCAGGTGCGGATGTTGCTATACTGAATCTCAGACAGGGGGCATCTACAGGTTCACCTTTATCCACATGTTTATTAACTCCTTCAAAAAAATGAAGCAGATTTGTGAGGCAAGACTTGCCTTGGGTAAAGCCATGCTGACTTTGTTCCATTAAACCATGTCTTTCTGTATGTTCTATGATTTTGATGTTTAGAACACTTTCCACTATTTTTCCTGGCACTGAAGTCAGGCTAACCAGTCTGTAGTTTCCCGGATCGCCCCTGGAGCCCTTTTTAAATATTGTGGTTACATTAGCTATCCTCCAGTCTTCAGGTACAATGGCTGATTTTAATGATAGATTACAAATTTTTACTAATAGTCTGAAATTTCATTTTTTAGTTCCTTCAGAACTCTGGGGTGTATACCATCCGGTCCAGGTGATTTACTACTCTTCATTTTGTCAATCAGGTCTACCACATCTTCTAGGTTCACCGTGATTTGGTTCAGTCCATCTGAATCATTACCCATGAAAACCTTCTCCAGTACGGGTACCTCCCCAACATTCTCTTCAGTAAACACCGAAGCAAAGAAATCATTTAATCTTTCTGCGATGGCCTTATCTTCTCTAAGTGCCCCTTTAACTCCTCAATCATCTAATGGTCCAACTGACTCCCTCACAGGCTTTCTGCTTTGGATATATTTAAAAAAGTTTTTACTGTGAGTTTTTGCCTCTACGGCCAACTTCTTTTCAAATTCTCTCTTAGCCTGTCTTATCAATGTCTTACATTTAACTTGCCAACGTTTATGCATTATTCTATTTTCTTCTGTTGGATCCTTCTTCCAATTTTTGAATGAAGATCTTTTGGCTAAAATAGCTTCTTTCACCTCCCCTTTTAACCATGCTGGTAATCATTTTGCCTTCTTTCCACCTTTCTTAATGTGTGGAATACATCTGGACTGTGCTTCTAGGATGGTATTTTTTAACAATGACCACGCCTCTTGCACCCTTTTTACTTTTGTAGCTGCTCCTTTCAGTTTTTTTCTAACAATTTTTCTTATTTTATCAAAGTTTCCCTTTTGAAAGTTTAGGATGAGAGCCGTGGATTTGCTTACTGTCCCCCTTCCAGTCATTAATTCAAATTTGATCATATTATGATCACTATTGCCAAGCGGTCCCACCACCGTTACCTCTCTCACCAAATACTGTGCTCCACTGAGAATTAGATCTAACATTGCTCCCTCTCTCGTCGGTTCTTGAACCAATTGCTCCATAAAGCTATCATTTATTTCATCCAGGAACTTTATCTCTCTAGCGTATCCTGATGATACATTTACCCAGTCAATATTGGGGTAATTGAAGTCTGACAAAAGACTCCGAATGGATTTTGAAAGTAGATAAAGATTTTTATTCATTTATGAGGCAACTCCACTGATTCAAATCCCAAGCACTGCTTAACGGCGTCCCCCGACACGGTCCACGGTCCCCCGACACGGTCCCCCGACACGGTCCACGGCAGGCTAAACTGGGGGCCACTATGGCCCCCAGTTTAGCCTGCCTTTTCGTGGCAGAGTTTGAAGACTCCCAGATATATCCATCAGAAGGGTTTCAATACATTGCAACCTGGTTAAGATTTATTGACGACGTGTTCATGGTCTGGCTAGGTACAGAAATACAGTTGTTTCTCTTTATTGATTGGCTTAATGCCCAAGACTCTAATTTGCAATTTAATTTCAGTTGGCATCAATCACAGATAGCCTTTTTAGACATTACAGTCTTAGTTCACAATGCCCAATTTCTGACCACTATCCATCGTAAAGACACAGACAGAAACACACTTTTGGAGTTTCACAGCTGTCATCCTAGCCCCTTAAGAAGTAACATCCCCACGGGTCAATTTTTCAGACTTCGTAGGTTATGTTCCACTCGTGAAGAATTTCTCCTTCAGGCAGAAATCATGTCAGCGCGGTTTCTGACCCGTGGATATCCTAAGCGGGTAGTCAGGCGAGCCATGAAACGGGCCTTATTTACTAACCGTGATTTGCTGTTTCTCCCACATTCTAGCTCTGATACCCCAGTTACAAACTGTATTTTGCCATTCTCTACACTTAGTCGTCAAATCACAATCATGATCCGCAAACACTGGCGTGCACTTTCCATGCAGTTGGTATTCCCTGGCCCCCTACGGTTCACGTACCGGCGGGGAAAAAATTTACGCGACAAACTTGTTCATGCAGACTTAGTGCAGCAACGGTATCCACCCACCATATTCGGACACCACCCCTGTGGTCATTGTACAGTCTGTTCATACACACAATCTACCACTTCATTCATTCATCCAACATCTCATAGAGTTTTTCCACTTCGCTCCTATTCTGATTGCACCACCTCAGGAGTCATCTACGTGATCATTTGTCCGTGCCCTCTAATATACGTAGGCAAAACCACGAGAATGGTTAAAACACGCATTATAGAGCATTGCTCTAACATCCGGCACGCAAGAGAGAACGAACCCTTGGTAGAACATTGGGTAAACAAATCTCATAACCTCGCCGACCTCAAGTTCAGTGTCATTGAAGTGTTCCCACGTCCTGCTCGAGGGGGGTGTTATGCAGAACAGTTAGGACGCATTGAACAGCGGTGGATATTTACCCTAGATTCAGTAACCCCCAAGGGACTCAATCGGGAGATAGAATGGTTTCTATTTACATAAGATCTCTCACAGTCAGTACTGGTCACATACTATGCTGCTAGGGCACCTCACAGGAACGGGAACCAATGAACGGGGATAATTTTCCCACGTCATTGGTTCACCTGTGATTTTGGCGCCACTGCTATTCTTCAAATATCTGACAGCGTCTAGGGTTAGTGCGCTCCCTGTCAGAATTCAGAAAACCAAGCTGTCAGGTAAGAGTTATTGTGAATGATCATTGTTTGTATTTTTACTCGGCGTAAGTCCTATATAGCATCCTGACGTTTTGTTTAATTTGTTTTAGCCTTTCTATTGAGAAACCCTGTTGGCGTTACCCTCCCGATGCAGCCCTAGGCGAAACACGGGACCGTGTCGGGGGACGCCGTTAAGCAGTGCTTGGGATTTGAATCAGTGGAGTTGCCTCATAAATGAATAAAAATCTTTATCTACTTTCAAAATCCATTCGGAGTCTTTTGTCAGGATTGACCCTCCTCCTGCACTTTTTGTTTGATGTGAGATTATCTCAAAGTGCAGTCTGCTCTGATATACTTTTGGTAATTGAAGTCTCCCATTATTACTGCACTACCAATTTGGTTAGCTTCCCTAATTTCTCTTAGCATTTCACTGTCAGTCTCACCACCTTGACCAGGTGGACGGTAGTATACTCTATCACTATAGTCTTCCCCAACACACATGGGATTTCTACCCATAAAGATTCAATTGTGCATTTAGTCTCATGCAGAATATTTATCCTTTTGGACTCTATGCCATCCCGGACATAAAGCGCCACACCGCCTCCCAGGTGCTCCTCTCTGTCATTGCGATATAATTTGTACCCCGGTATGGCACTGTCCCATTGGTTGTCCTCCTTCCACCATGTCTCTGAGATGCCAATTAAGGGGGTCATTTTCCAAGGAGTTACCGCGGGTGATAATTCCGCAAATTGCACTAACATGATTTGCGAATGCAAATTTTTAATTTTGTATTCAGGGGGCAGTGCAAATGTAAAGTAGAGAGGATTTATCGTGTGCCATGAAACAGCTGCAGTGTTAGCGTGGCTCCTAATATGGCCAATAACTACACCTCTTTCATTTGTGTTATGTTGTGCACTAGAGGCTGGTAAAGGTTTATTGTGGTTCATGATGTTTGCAGACAGGCCTGTTTCAGTATGGAGAGAGAGAGAGAGAGAGATGCTATAGTGCTTGCTCCCTAGACAGGTATTTGTATCCCTATGGGAGGCCCACCTAGTAACTCGAGGTGAGGGTTAAGTATTAGCTTAGGGGGTTAGGGGCCACTTTGACATTCAACGTGAGATGTACGAACAGAACAGTGGTCTCTTGTGAAGATTTGCTGGCCTTCGGAGTGAGGAAACTCACTCCAAGATGAGATTTGGGCAATGTTCTCTCCACCTAGCTTGTTGTTGCCCAGGTAGAGTGTCCATCAAGCTAGGTGGAGAGAACATTGCCCAAATCTCATCTTGGAGTGAGTTTCCTCACTCCAAAGGCCAGCAAATCTTCACAAGAGACCACTGTTCTGTTCGTACATCTCACGTTGAATGTCAAAGTGGCCCCTAACCCCTACACTAATACTTAACCCTCACCTCGAGTTACTAGGTGGGCCTCCCATAGGGATACAAATTCCTGTCTAGGGAGGAGGCACTATAGCAAAGTTCTCTCTCTCTCTCTCTCTCTCTCTCTCTCTCTCTCTCTCTCTCTCTCTCTCTCTCTCTCTCTCTCTCTCTCACTCAGCATACTGAAACAGGCCTGTCCAGAAACATCATGAACCACAATATGTACTGGCTATGTAACCCAAATTGGGCTAATAGTGCAACTTGCAATAACAGCCTTTCACATAGCTGATATCTCAATTTGTGATACACATGCTTATTAGCATAAGGTACACCCCTTTTTGGTATTGCATGCGATACCAATGCGATATTGGAAAATGAGGCCCTAAGTCTATGTCATCATTCACTGCTATACATTCTAATTCTCCCATCTTATTTCTTAGACTTCTGGCATTAGCATACAAACATTTCAAAGTTAATTTTTTGTTTGTATTTTCATTCTGCTTTCTAATTGATAGGGATAAGTTAGAATTTTTTTAGCTCAGGTGAGTTTTTAGTTACAGGCACTTGGACTACTTTTCTTATTATTGGAACCTCACTGTCGGGATGCCCTAATTCTAATGCGTCATTAGTATCCTTTGAAGATACTTATCTCCGAACCATGCACTGCTGAGTGACTGTCGGCTTTCCCCTTTGTTCTACTTTAAAAGCTGCTCTATCTCCTTTTTAAAGGTTAGTGCCAGCAGTCTGGTTCCACCCTGGTTAAGGTGGAGCCCATCCCTTCGGAAGAGACTCCCCCTTCCCCAAAAGGTTCCCCAGTTCCTAACAAAACTGAATCCCTCTTCCTTGCACCATCGTCTCATCCATGCATTGAGACTCCGGAGCTCTGCCTGCCTCTGGTGACCTGCGCGTGGAACAGGGAGCATTTCAGAGAATGCTACCCTGGAGGTTCTGGATTTAAGCTTTCTACCTAAGAGCCTAAATTTGGCTTCCAGAACCTCCCTCCCACATTTTCCTATGTCGTTGGTGCCCACATGTACCACGACAGCCGGCTCCTCCCCAGCACTGTCTAAAATCCTATCTAGGTGACGCGTGAGGTCCGCCACCTTCGCACCAGGTAGGCATGTTACCAGGCGATCCTCACGCGCACCAGCCACACAGCTATCTACATTCCTAATAATCAAATTACCAACTATGAAGGCCGACCTAACCCTTCGCTCCTGGGCAGTAGGCCTTGGGGAGATATCCTCAGTGCGAAAGGACAATGCATCATCTGGAGAGCAGGTCTTTGCTACAGGATCCTTTCCTGCTGCACCAGGTTGATGCTCTCCAATCATGAGACCTTCTTCCTCCAAGGCAGAACCAGGGCTGCCAGTCTGAAGTTGGGACTTGGCTACTATGTCCCTGAAGGTCTCATCTATATACCTCTGTCTGCCTCAGCTCCTCCAGGTCTGCCACTCTAGCCTCCAGAGATCGGACTCGTTCTCTGAGAGCCAGGAGCTCTTTGCATCGCATGCACATGTACAACTTCTCACCGGCGGGTAAAAAGTCATACATGTGACACTCGATGCAAAAGACTGGGAAGGCCCCCTCTTGCTGCTGGGCTGCTGCCTTCATCTCAATTTTCTTCAGTTCCTAGTTAAGTTTTAGGTTGCTATGAGAGTAGGAATGTGTCTAATTAACATCCTTTAAATGTATTAGTGAATGCACTATATGTCTGGTAGTGGCCTACAAGGGACTGATCAAACTCTCAATAAAGTTTTTGTTCTTGGGTTTTTTTTTGTTTTTTTTGTGAAAGTGGCACCTGCCTATAAATTAAAGGATGAGCTAGGGGTGGGTGGGCAAGGGGTGGGAGGGCTGGGAAAAACAAACAATCTAACTTCAGTTAGTCAGCCAGAGTGACTCACTGCTCTCTTGATTAACAAATGTTGGTACCTAATCAAACCAAATCACACTACCTCAACACCTTTCCAAAGTGAGTAACTGAACTGAACTTTTCAACCTTTTTACTTAGGTATACACTGCTCCTAGCTTATTTTTAGCTTCTGGCTACTTTTTTTTTTTTTCTTAATACAAACACTCAGTTCTGTTTACTAGCTGCCTTACAGACTTTTAAAAATAAACACACTAACTACTGCTCACTAGCTGCCTTACTGACTATTTAAAAATATAACAGTCTAACTTGTTTCTTCGCTGCCTTACTGACTATTAAAAGCACAAACACACAAACACACGAAATAATATTCCCAAATAGTTAACTTTGCCCCAATACTTTTAAAAAAGACAACGTCGCAAGCAAAAACTTACTGATTCCTTTCAGCCACCAGCAAGGTGATCCTCTCCTCTCTGCTCCCACTGGAATGTGGAACTCAAGACCTTGAGATTATGAGACTGATGTGCTGCCTGCTGCGCTAAGAAGGCACTTGGAAGTTCTGATGAGGTGCACCCTGACAGAACTGGTCTGGAGTCTAGACTCAGACAGGTACCACAGGTAGTTCAGCAGCTGGGAGAGGGGACATGAGAAAGGGTCTAAACCATGACCCCTGCCCCAGATGGAAAAACGTTTCCACTTTGAGCTGTAGGACTTCTTGGTCAAAGGTTCCAGGACTCCATTAAGACCCGGGAAACACAGTCCAAGAGCTGAAAGGCTAGAGGACTATGTGCTCAACATCCAAGATGTGAGGGCCAGCGCTCAGAGGTTCAGATGGTGCAGGGTGCCCTGATTTTGTGAGAGAAGGTCAGGCGCCATCCCCAGCTGGATGGGCGCTTGCACCGACAGGTCCTGCAAAAGCGGGAACCAGACTTGCTGGGCCAAGAAGGCGCCACAAGTATTATGGTCCCCTTGTCCTGCTGAAGCTTCAGTAGAGTCTTCAAGAGAAGCGATAGAGGAGGGTACGCATACAGCAGGCCCTTCCCCCAGTGAAGGGAGAAAGCATTGTAGGCCGGATGGCCATTCCCCACTATCATGGAGCAGAACCTGCTCACCTTGTAGTTGTAAGGGGAGGAGAACAGATGCACATCGGCTGCTACCACTGGGTTGAAGGACCACTCAAATGGTTGGGAGGACCAGCTTAGGTGGTCCACCAGCACATTAAGGCGACTTGGCAGGTAGGTCACTCGCAGAGACATCCCCTGAGACAGGGCCCAGGTCCACACTTTCACCACTTCTTGCCAGAGGAGGAATGAACCCATGCCACCCTGTTTGTTGATGTAACACATCGTGACCTGGATGTCTGTCCATATCAGACCTTCCTTGGACGACAACTGATCTCTGAACGCCCCAAGATGTACCGCATCGCCCGAAGCTCCAAAAAGTTCATTTGACAGCGTGCTTTGATGGCGGTCTAGAGGCCCTGCGAATGGAGACCGTTCACATGGGCTCCCTAGCCCTGGGGGGATGCATCGGTGGTCAGGATCACCTGGGGCAGAGCGGGCTGGAAGGGAAGTCCTTTTTCCAGGTTGGAAAGATCTTTCCACCAGGACAGAGACACTGTTGTGCGGTGTGGCCTCGCAGCCGAACGATCTTCGGCCACGATTCCTTGGCGGGGCGCCCGGGACGTCTTCCCTGATCAGGCCTCCGATGCTGAGAGACACAGGCACAGGCGGGCGTCCAGGCGCTCGCCCCACCTCTTAAAGGGGCCTGGAACCAGGAAGTGTCCTGGCCCTGAGATTGATGTCAGAGGCAGCCTCCTTCTTAACCCTGGGCTCCGGCTGTCTGCTTTGCCTTGCAACAGGTCTCCTCAGAGTGTAGCTGCCCTGGTGCCTTCCATATCTCCCTGTTGTGACTGACTCGGATTGAATTCTGGACTCTGCCTGCCTGCCGCCCGTCACTGACTCGGATTTATTTTATTTATTTATTTATTTTTAATTTTTATATACCGAAGTTCTTGTGGGAATTACAAATCACTCCGGTTTACATAAAACGATGAACTGCCCAACAGCGGATGGGGGCTTTACATAGAACTGTAGAACATAAGGAACAATAAAACCGGATGTCAATTTAACATAGTAATAATAAATATAATATAATATAATATGTACATACAATTTAACTATTTAACGTAGTAGAGATGACCTGTCAAATCTACCATATAGATACAATAAGAGTAATATAGTGAACTTATGGATTGCCTTTTGAACTTTGCCTGCCTGCCGCCTGCCCCGACCTTGGATTACCTTTGGACTTAGCCTGCCTGCCTTCGACCTCGGATCGTGCCTGGACTCCATCCTATCAGGTGAGGGTCTTTCTGGTTTCTACACTTTGATTACGCCTACCGATGGTGAGGACCTGCGGGTCACCTCGCTGGTAGATCCACCTCACCTTGGCCTAGGGTCCACACTCCGGCTGGCAACAGCTAACAGTTTGCTAGGCCATGGACCCAGTGGACTTATCCAGACTCTGGGCCATTCCCGGGTTAGCCCAGAAGGTTCAGCAGCAGCAACAATGCCTCGAGGTGGTGGCAGCTACCATGGTTCGCCTTAACGCATGTCTCGATGCTCTAACGATGGCCGCAGCCCAACCCACCCCACCCCAGCACCTCCAGCTCAGTTGGCAGCTCCTGTTCCTCTGCATCTGCCGGTACCACCCAGGTACAACGGGGACCCCAAACTTTGTCGGGGATTTTTGAATCAGTGTCTGATGCACTTTTCCTTACAACCAGCCCAGTTCTCCACCAACACCATAAAGACTACCTTTATCATTTCACTACTGAATGGTAAGGCACTTGACTGGGCATCACCCTTATGAGAACGGGCTGATCCCATGCTCCAGGACATCCAACTTTTTCTGCGAATATTCAGGCAGGCATTCGAGGATCCTGGACGATTAGCCACATTAAGCTCAGATCTGCTTCACCTCTGTCAGGGCGCTCGGCCCTTGAAAGACTACACTATTGAATTCTACACTCTGTCTTCGGAGTTAAATTGGCTTGAGGAAAGCTTGTGAGCAATCTTCCTTGAGGGGTTGTCACCACGCATCAAAGATGAGCTAGCGGCGAGGGAGTTACCTGAATCACTCGATGCTCTGATTGACCTCGCAGGGAGAATTGATAGACTTCAGCAACGCGCTCGGGAGTTGTGCCCTCCATGCAGATTTTTACCTTTGCCACCTTCTTTCTCTTGTCCTCTTCTCCCTACCAGCATGGAGGCCTCTTCTCTGGGACAAGCCGATGAACCCATGCAGCTTGGAAGAACCCACATTTCGTCTGAAGAGAAACTTCGACGGCGCCGTCTGGGACTGTGTTTTTTCTGTGCCAGTAGAGGACATGTTATGAACACATGCCCCCAGAAGTCGGGAAACGAACCAGCCTAGTCGCCGGAGGGGAAACGCTTCTAGGCTGCACCCACGCCTCCCCACAACTGACTCTCCTGGTAACCATCCTAAAGGATGGAAGGGAGTTTCCCTCACTGGCATTGGTGGACTCTGGGGCCGGGGGGAACTTTGTTACCAGAGTCCTAGTGGAAGAACTACAGCTATCCATCTGTGCTCGAGACCGTCCTCTATATATTTCCTCTATCTATGGAGAGCCCCTACCGGGGCATATCGTATCTATGATCAAGACTTTACATTTTCGCACTGGACTCTTGCACAAGGAGCAGATCTCCTATGTCCTTGACAGGACAATACACCCCATGGTTTTGGGGTTACTCTGGCTCCAACAACATGTTGTGGTTATGTGTGTTTTGGTGGATTCTTGGGTGCTGTGGAGATGACCATGCCCATGGGGAGAAGCCCCGTGAGGAGCCACAACACTGGGCTAGACGTACTACACAAAACACAAATTAGTTCTTTATTAGACAGCTTGAAGAGAGCCACCAGGTGGCAGTGGTGAGGCAGTCCGTAGTTGCAGACTCAGGGACCTCGGCAGAGGGAGCCCTTCTCACCTAGATGACGTCAGGAGGTTCCACAGCAAGTCCCCTAGCGAGGAGATACTGTGGATGAGATAGACTGAGAGTTAGGGTACTCACTAGGTGTTTGCTGTTGATAATAGATTCCACCAGGTATGTAGTAGAAGGTACAGGCACCGAGGCAGGGAGAGCAGGCCCTCAAGGAGCGAGTACCTGTTCCCTGTAAGGCACCTGAAATAAAGCAGAGGACCCCCGAAGAGCGGGTACCCAGGTTAGCAGTTACCCTGAAGGGCAGAGAGAGAGCTTCCTGCGGCAGCACGGAAGCGGCAGAGTAGCGTAGACAAGAATGGATTTGAGTCCTTGCTAACTCAACAAGCTAGCAAATTAGTGAAGGTAATATACCCGGAAGGCGTGACATCAGTATGAGGAACGCCCTCGAAGTTCACGCCAAGGGTGGTACAAAGACGTGGGTTGCGTGAGCGCGCACCCTGGTAGGTACCTGGGAGGAGCAATGGCGGGAGGCTGCACCATAGCCATTCCGGGGTCGCCAGAGAGGTTGGCTTGTAGACGCGGTGGTAGCCATCTTTCCCAGGTAAGCGGGAGGAGCCGTGAATAAGGTGAGGCAAACGGGGCGAAGCCGTCTAGGACCAACGGACGCAACACAACATTCCCCCATGCTTGACTAGAAAACCCTCCAGCTCGCCAGCTGGGGTTCTCAATGCTTTGAAACTTGCTTGTAGCACGTGCATCCTCCGAGAGCCATTTCCCTGGCTACCACCCCTTGGATCTTACAGCACAGTATTGGGACTTCGCAAATGTCTTTTCCAAAAATAAAGCAGAGATCATGCCTGAACACCAAAGTTTTGATTGCGCTATCAACCTCTTACCAGGCACTCTTCCTCCCCGAGGGAGGGTGTATCCTCTCTCCCCAGCAGAAACCATGGCCATGTCTCAATAAATCCAGGAAAATCTCGAGAAAGGATTCATCCGATCATCCTCTTCACTGGCTGGTGCGGGTTTTTTCTTTGTTACCAAAAAAGATGGCTCCCTAAGGCCATGCATTGATTATTGGGGCCTCAATGCTATTAACAAAGAAGGATAGATACCCCCTGCCACTCATCACGGAACTGCTAGATTACCTCAAAACTTCCCTAATCTTTTCTAAGCTGGACCTGCGTGGAGCATACAACCTTGTCCGTATCCGGCCTGGGGCGAATGGAAGATGGCTTTTAATACTCGGGAAGGCCACAACGAGTATCTCGTCATGACCTTTGGCTATGTAATGCTCCCACAGTGTTACAGCATACGATGAATGAGATTTTTCAAGACCTCCTATATGACTCAGTGTTCATTTATCTTGATGACATCCTTATTTTTTCCCGTGACATTCAGAGTCACCGACAACAGGTACGAACAGTTACCGACAACAGGTACGAACAGTTACAACGACTGTGAGCCCACCGACTTTACACCAAGTTTGAAAAATGTGCATTTGAGCAACAGAGTATGCCCTTTCTGGGCTACATTGTGTACTGCCAAGGCTTCTGCATGGACCCTGAAAAGGTACACTGCATCCAGGATTGGGTCCAACCTTCTACTCTCTGGGGTCTCCAAAGATTCTTAGGAGTTGCGAACTTTTATTGCCTCTTTATTCCTCATTTTTCTCAACTAGTGGCTCCTCTAACTGCACTTACCTGGAAGGGATCTGACGCCAGAAACTGGCCGCCTGAGGCATGCTTAGCCTTCGCTAGACTTAAGCAAGCCTCCTTACAAGAACCATGCCTCCAGCACCCTGATCCAGAACGCCCATTCATTATTTATGTAGATGCTTCCTCTCTGGGAGTGGGAGCAGTGCTAAGCCAAATGACAGACTCAGGAACTCTACGACCTTGTTCATTTTTTTCACGCAAGTTCACTTCTGCGGAGCGTAACTACGGCAAAGGGGATAAGGAGCTTCTTGCCATCAAACTAGCCTTGGAGGAGTGGCAGCACTGGTTGGAGGGGAAACATCACGGAATCACGATCTTCACAGATCATAAGAACCTTGAATACCTGCATCAGGCCCGATGGTCACTTTTTTTTGCCTGTTTTGATTTCGAACTACGCTACCGCCCAGCCAAAAAAAAATGCCAGGGCAGATGCCTTCTCTCGCTCTTTTTGAAGCTGATGAGACCCCGGATCCACCGGCATACATCATAGATCCAGCCCGGATTCTCCTAGCTGCAATGTTACCCATACCTTCCGGGAAGACTGTGGTCCCCACTAGACATCATCAAAAAGTCTTGGAGTGGGCCCATGATTCTCTCGTGGCAGGACATTTGGGCCAACGCCGCACCATGGATCTACTTAAACGATATTACTGGTGGCCATCCATGACACGCGATGTTAAATCCTATGTAGAAGCCTGTTCCACCTGTGCCCAGCACAAGCCGCTTGTAGGATGACCGTGTGGACTTCTGCAACCTTTAACTGCTCCCAAACAGCCTTGGACACATTTATCTACTGATTTTAATGTGGATCTCCCTACGTCCCATGGCTGTACCATCATCTGGGTAGTCATGGATCGATTTTCTAAGATGGTTCATTTTGTGGCCCTCCCAAGCCTCCCATCTGCACCAGAACTGGCACGTCTGTTTACCTCCCCCGTCTTCCGTCTACACGGCCTTCTCCGTGATATCATCTCTGACCGAGGTGTACAATTTACAGCTAAATACTGGCAATCCCTTTGCCGGAAATTTAATATCTATCTGATTCTCACCGGCGCTTACCATCCCCAGGCCAACGTGCAAGTGGAGAGACTCAATCATACCCTTAAAAACTTCTTAAGTACATTTTCCAATACTCGTCAGGACAACTGGGATGACCTTCTTCCTTGGGCGGAATTCTCACATAATTCCCACATCAGTTTTTCTACTGGCACCTCTCCCTTTCAGGTAGTATATTGGGAGACAACCCTTACCCCCTCTTCCCTTACCACTCTCCGTACCCTCCCCTGCCACTCAGTTGACAGCTGCCAATCTGCACAATCTTTGGCGACAGACTGAAGAATTGATCAGTAAAGCCAGCCTACGGGCAAAGAAGACAGCTGACTGCCATGGATGACCAGCTCCCCGATTTCACCCCGGGGAAAAGGTCTGGTTGAGTACATGCAACATCCACCTTAGGGTCCCATCTATGAAGTTCGCACTTCGCTATATTGGCCCTTTTCTTGTTGTGCAGCGCATGGTCAGTCTCCTACCAGCTGTAGAGGCAAAAACTCACAGTAAAAACTTTTTTAAATATATCCGAAGCAGAAAGCCTGTGAGGGAGTCAGTTGGACCGTTAGATGATCGAGGGGTTAAAGGGGCACTTAGAGAAGATAAGGCCATCGCGGAAAGATTAAATGATTTCTTTGCTTCGGTGTTTACTGAAGAGGATGTTGGGGAGGAACCCGTAATGGAGAAGGTTTTCATGGGTAATGATTCAGATGGACTGAATCAAATCACGGTGAACCTAGAAGATGTGGTAGGCCTGATTGACAAACTGAAGAGTAGTAAATCACCTGGACCGGATGGTATACACCCCAGAGTTCTGAAGGAACTAAAAAATGAAATTTCAGACCTATTAGTAAAAATTTGTAACTTATCATTAAAATCATCCATTGTACCTGAAGACTGGAGGATAGCAAATGTAACCCCAATATTTAAAAAGGGCTCCAGGGGCGATCCGGGAAACTACAGACCGGTTAGCCTGACTTCAATGCCAGGAAAAATAGTGGAAAGTGTTATAAACATCAAAATCACAGAACATATAGAAAGACATGGTTTAATGGAACAAAGTCAGCATGGCTTTACCCAGGGCAAGTCTTGCCTCACAAATCTGCTTCACTTTTTTGAAGGAGTTAATAAACATGTGGATAAAGGTGAACCGGTAGATATAGTATACTTGGATTTTCAGAAGGCGTTTGACAAAGTTCCTCATGAGAGGCTTCTAGGAAAAGTAAAAAGTCATGGGATAGGTGGCGATGTCCTTTCGTGGATTGCAAACTGGCTAAAAGACAGGAAACAGAGAGTAGGATTAAATGGGCAATTTTCTCAGTGGAAGGGAGTGGACAGTGGAGTACCTCAGGGTTCTGTGTTGGGACCCTTACTGTTCAATATATTTATAAATGATCTGGAAAGAAATACGACGAGTGAGATAATCAAATTTACAGATGACACAAATTGTGCAGAGTAGTTAAATCACAAGCAGATTGTGATAAATTGCAGGAAGACCTTGTGAGACTGGAAAATTGGGCATCCAAATGGCAGATGAAATTTAATGTGGATAAGTGCAAGGTGATGCATATAGGGAAAAATAACCCATGCTATAATTACACGATGTTGGGTTCCATATTAGGTGCTACAACCCAAGAAAGAGATCTAGGTGTCATAGTGGATAACACATTGAAATCGTCGGTTCAGTGTGCTGCGGCAGTCAAAAAAGCAAACAGAATGTTGGGAATTATTAGAAAAGGAATGATGAATAAAACGGAAAATGTCATAATGCCTCTGTATCGCTCCATGGTGAGACCGCACCTTGAATACTGTGTACAATTCTGGTCGCCGCATCTCAAAAAAGATATAATTGCGATGGAGAAGGTACAGAGAAGGGCTACCAAAATGATAAGGGGAATGGAACAACTCCCCTATGAGGAAAGACTAAAGAGGTTAGGACTTTTCAGCTTGGAGAAGAGACGACTGAGGGGGGATATGATAGAGGTGTTTAAAATCATGAGAGGTCTAGAACGGGTAGATGTGAATCGGTTATTTACTCTTTCGGATAGTAGAAGCGCTAGGGGACACTCCATGAAGTTAGCATGGGGCACATTTAAAACTAATCGGAGAAAGTTCTTTTTTACTCAACGCACAATTAAACTCTGGAATTTGTTGCCAGAGAATGTGGTTCGTGCAGTTAGTATAGCTGTGTTTAAAAAAGGATTGGATAAGTTCTTGGAGGAGAAGTCCATTACCTGCTATTAAGTTCACTTAGAGAATAGCCACTGCCATTAGCAATGGTTACATGGAATAGACTTAGTTTTTGGGTACTTGCCAGGTTCTTATGGCCTGGATTGGCCACTGTTGGAAACAGGATGCTGGGCTTGATGGACCCTTGGTCTGACCCAGTATGGCATTTTCTTATGTTCTTATGTTCTTATGTTCAAGATACATGACGTCTTTCACATCTCCTTGCTGAAACCTCTCATTCTTTCTTGGCCCTCTCGCAAATTACCTGAACCCTCCAAGATTTTGACAGAGGATGATCAGATTTTCGAAGTTCATCAGTAGCATGGGATCTTCTTAGTGTTTGGATAATTGCCAGGTTCTTGTGGCCTGGTTTGACCTGGTTTGGCTTGGAAACAGGATGCTGGGCTTGATGGGCCCTTGGTCTGACCCAGCATGGCAATTTCTTATGTTCTTCTGTTCTTATGAGATTCTGGATATCCATCGTCGCCAGAACCGCTGGGAGTATCTCATATCGTGGCGGGGCTTTGGCCCCGAAGAAAATACATGGGAACCCGCCTCCAACATACTAGATGGGGACCTCTTGCGCCAGTTTCACATTGCTCACCCCCGGAAACCCAGGCCTGGGTCGAGGCCGTGCGACTGGCCCCACTTACCGGTGCGTCCGGTTCTTCGGCCGCGATTCCTCGGCGGAGCGCCCGGGACGTCTTTCCTGATCAGGCCTCCGATGCTGAGAGACGCAGACACGGGCGGCCTCCAGGTGCTCGCCCCGCCTCTTAAAGGGGCCCGGGACCAGGAAGTGTCCCGGTCCCGGAAAGTGACGTCAAGGCAGCCTCCTTCTTAACCCTGGGCTCCGGCTGCTTGCTTTGCCTTGCAACAGGTCTCCTCAGAATGTAGCTGCCCTGGTGCCTTCCCTGTCTCCCTGTTGTAACTGACTCGGATTGCCTTCTGGACACTGCCTGCCTGCTGCCCGTCACTGACTCGGATTGCCTTCTGGACTCTGCCTGCCTGCCGCCCGTCACTGACTCGGATTGCCTTCTGGACTCTGGCTGCCTGCTGCCTATCACCGACTCGGATTGCCTTTTGGACTTTGCCTGCCTGCCGCCTGCCCCAACCTTGGATTACCTTTGGACTTATCCTGTCTGCCGCCTGCCTTTGACCTCAGATCATGCCTGGACTTCATCCTATCAGATGAGGGTCTTCCCAGTTTCTACACCTTGATTCTGCTTACTGACGGTGAGGACCTGCAGGTCACCTTGCTGGTAGATCCACTTCACCTCGGCCTAGGGTCCACACTCCAGCTGGCAACAGCCAACAGACATCTTAGAGATTCCGTTATTGTGACCGGGGCCTGGAGGTCCTGAGATGCCTGCTGCCACTAAGACTGCAGAGTCCATTGGGGGCTCCTCATGCAGAGACAGGCCAAAGGAGTCACATGGACGGAGGCTGCCATGTGGCACAGTAGGCAGAGCAGGAGGTGGGCTGGGTCCCTCTGACCGTTGCGGAGAACGGTAACCAGTGACGCAAGAGCGATTGCCTGGTCCCTGGGCAGAAAAGCTTTCGCTTGTGCCATGTCCAGCTTAGTGCCTATGAAGTCCAACTGAGGGGATGGACAGAGGTGCGACTTGGGAAATTTTATAACAAACCCCACCGTCTGCAGGTTCTGTACCATCAAGGCCAGAGCTTGCAAGGCTCTGGAGTGAGAATCGCTCCTGACCAGTCAGGTGTCCAGATATGGAAACACATGGACCGAGTGATGCCTGAGGTAGGCGGCCACCACTGCTAAGCATTTGGTGAAGACGCGGGGGACCGATGGCAGCCCAAAGGGCAGCACTTTGTACTGGTAATGTGCACTCCCCACCATGATACTTCCAGTGGTTGAGGACAATCACAATGTGTGATTAAGCCTCCTTGAAATTGAGGGAGCAAAGCCAGTCTCCTCTTCTGAGGAGCAGGATCACCGTGCCCAGAGAGATCATCTAGAAATTTTCTCTTACGAGAAACTTGTTCAATGTCCTGAGGTCGGGAATGGGGTGCAGGCTGCCATTCCTCTTTGGAATGAGAAAATACCTTGAATAGAACCCTTGGCCCAGCTGATGGTGAGGGACCGATTCTACAGCACCTGCTGCAAAGACAGCAGAAAGTTCTGTTTGAAGGATGACCAAATGGGTGGAGGAACCCCATGATGGACATGGGGGAGAGGTCTCTGGGAGCTGGCTGAAATGCAGACAGTACCCCTGGTGAACAATAGAGAGGATCCAGCGGTCTGTTGTTATCTATTCCCAGTGACCAGCGAAGCCCATGAGCCTGCCGTTGACTGGAGGATCTGATGTCAGGGTGTTATTGTTTGTAAGGTTTTGGGTGGACCCTTGGACACTGTGGCAGGTGACTACGTTCACGGGGGGAAGTCCCGGGAGGGGCCACAGGTCAGGCTCAGCTTTAGGACACACAACACAGAATTATCTTTTATTAAACAGAGTTGAGAAGCCACCAGAGGTGGCAGTAGTGAGTAGAGATGAAGCCCGGCTGGGCTTGTAGTCCCTCAGGACACTGGAACAGCGATCCCTCAATAGCTGTGCTGTAGTGGAGAGAAACTGAGATAGTGAGTACAGTGGAGCATGCACAGGGTTCTGTTATAGAGCCTCGTTGGCTGATTACTCACGCAGTGGTTTCTCCCGGAAGGTAACACAGAAGTTGGAATAGAGACAGGCCCTCGAGGAGCGAGTACATGGTTCCAGGGAACAGCTCTGAGAAAATATAGATGGTAACTCACTGATGGTGTAGGCAGTGGTTTCTTCCAAGCAGAAGTGAGCTCAGGCAGTGAGTCCGGGAACATGGGCCCTCGAGGAGCGAGTACTGGTTCCAGACAGAGATCTGAAAGAAAAGAGAGAGGCCCCCAAGGAGTAGATACCCCAATAGAGTAAGTCCAATTAAGGAGAGGCAGAGTAGCTAGGTACGGAGAGCAAATCCCATCTGTAAGGAGTCCCTTCACCCCTTGCTAACTCGATTAGCTAGCAAACAGAGTAGGCTTTTGTATCCGGGATGCGTGACGTCATCACAGGGGGACGCCCCTGAGGTTCGCGCCAAAGAAAGAATAAGAAGCAGGGCCGCTCGGCACGCACGCCCTATGGCAGCTGAACAACATGGCGGGATGCAGCGCCCAAGCCAGACCGGGGATGCCAGAGAGGACGGCAGGCAGACTCTGCAGCATCCAGATGTCCATCAACCACGGGAGGAGTCGCCAAAGAGGTAAGGAGGGAGGAGTGGAGACGTCGGGCAGCAACAGTCCTAACACAGGGGTACAGCCAGCTGACTTATGCTCCTTCGCCGCCAGTCAAAAGCCTGTGGCCGTGGCTTACTGGGGTGCTGGTTGGGGTCTAGGCGCCCGTTGTTGGCGAGGAGGAACCTTGGAACTGGTGTGAGATGAACGAGTCCGAGCAGCCGGAGGATAATATTTCCTCTGCCAATAGAAGGGTTTCCGAGAAACCTACCTAGAGGATTCCTGGCCGAGTACGGGCCTTCTGAGGCACTAGCAGACAGCCGCTGAAGAGTATCATGATGGTCCTTCAATTGCGCCACTGCATCTGAACCTTATCCCTAAAGAGGTTTTCACCTGTGCAGAGGAGATTGGCTAGCCTGTCCTGGACTTCCGGCCACAGATCAGAGGCCCGGAGCTAAGCCATTCGTCTGGCGCCGATGCCCATGGTGGCTAACCGTGCTGCCATTTCAAAAACATCATAGGTGGAACGCACCTCATGTTTTCCCGCCTGCAGACCCAGCAAGGCAATAGTGGAAAGGGCTTCCTGCTGTTGCTGGGGGAGGCCCTCTGCAAAATCCTGGACTCACTTCCAGAGACTGCAGTTGTACTGGGTCATTTAAAGTTGATAGGCAGTGATGTGGGCAACCAGCAAGGTACCTTGGAAGGTTTTTTGTCCCAAAGCATCCAGCTCCCTGTGCTCGCGTCCCGGAGGAGTGGAGGCATGGGTACGGGAGCACTGGGCCTTTTTTAAGCGGATTCCATGACCACCAATTGGTGGGGGATTTGTCTCCTGTCAAAATCCATGGCCTGCTGCACCAAGTAGGTGGCGTCAACCTTCCTGTTAACGGGGGAGACAGAAATGGGGTGCTCCCACATGTGGAGGAGGAGTTCCTTAAAGATATTGTGGATTGGAACCGCCACAATTTTCTTGGGAGCGTCGATGAACTGGAGCACTTCCAGCATTTTATGACGCGTGTCCTCCTCCGTGAGCAGCTGAAAGGGAATGGCCTCGGCCATAGCTCTGACAAACCCCGCGAAGGATAAATCCTAAGGTGGCGATCGGCGCTGCTCCTCTGGAGAGGAGGGCTCCGAAAGGGGGTCGTCGGAATATTCTGAGGATGAGTCTGAGGAGTCATCACCCCAGTTGTCACCCTTTTTCATGCTCAGTCTGCTGGTCAAAGCTTGAAGAAAATTTGACAACAGTTTTCTGTGCGGGCTCCATCGGATGATGTCACCCACATGTGAGGACTACCATCCTGCTTGTCCTAGGAGAAAAGAGGAGACAGCACAGAGCCTTGGGATACTCTGCATTTTACTCTTTAGGCCTGACAAATCAGACCCAACATTTAAACATTAGGGTCCATATTCAAAGGTATTTAGCTGGATAACATGGATTTTGTAATATTTTGGGTATATATCTGGCTCAAGTTTAGTTGAATAACTCATCATCCAGCTAACATTTAGCCAGATGTAGTAGGGATATTTTGGGAGCATACCAGGTCAGAGTTAAGTTGTGCCATAGAGTAGTCCTAAAGTAAGCTGGATAAAGTTACATGCCCCATCCGCGGTAGGCCCGAGCCCGGGTCTACTCACCCTTGCAGCACTGCTCCCGGACCCGGACCATCCTCGCTCGCAGCTGTGGGCAGCCGCCTATGCCCCCGAGCACCTACTGCCTCCTCGGCTGTTCCTGGCTCCTCCGCAGACCTCCCCAGTTCCTGGCGGGTCTCCGTGCGTGTGCCGTGGGGAGACGCCATCACCCAGCCCCCTGCGGACCCTAGCCTTAGGCATGTGCGTGCGCACTGCTCTGACCTTTAAAGGGGCCACGGCGGGAAACTAGCCCATGACCCCAGATGATTATGTCATCGGGCCCTGCTATAAAAGGCAGGGTCCGCCACCAGTTCCTTGCCTTAGCAACAGGTCTCCACATTTGTTCGTGTGCTCGTTGCCCATTGTTCCTGATTAATAGCCGTTAATGGACTTCTCCTCCAAGAACTTATCCAAACCTTTTTTGAACCCAGCTATACTAACTGCAATAACCACATTCTCTGGCAACAAATTCCAGAGCTTTATTGTGCATTGAGTGAAAAAGAATTTTCTTCGATTAGTCTTAAATGTGCTACTTGCTAACTTCATGGAATGCTGCCTAGTCCTTCTATTATTCGAAAGTGTAACCGATTCACATCTACTCGTTCAAGACCTCTCATGATCTTAAAGACCTCTATCATATCCCTCCTCAGCTGTCCCTTCTCCAAGCTGAACAGCCCTAACCTCTTCAGCCTTTCCTCATAGGGGAGCTGTTCCATCCCCTTTATCATTTTGGTTGCCCTTCTCTGTACCTTCTCCATCGCAACTATATCTTTTTGAGATGCGGTGACCAGAATTGTACACAGTATTCAAGGTGTGGTCTCACCATGGAGCGATATAGAGGCATTATGACATTTTTTGTTTTATTAACCATTCCCTTCCTAATAATTCCTAACATTTTGTTTGCTTTTTTGACTACTGCAGCACACTGAGCCGACACTCAGGATTGCTTCCCTGGCTTTGACCTTTGCTACTTTGGACCACGCTCAGGATTGCTTTTCTGGCTTTGACCCTTGCTACATTGGACTATGCTCTGGACTGACTCTCTGGCTTTGACCCTTGCTCCGTTGGACTCTGAACCTTGCCTTGCTCAGCCGCCTGCCCTGACTCTAGCCTTCGGCCTCGCCTCCAGTATCTCCATGGACTTCTTCTACCTGGGCCTTCTTCTACCTGGGCGCCCCTTGTCTTGCCTATTCCTATTGGCGCCCGGGTCTCTGGATCCCTGCCTAGTCTGGACCTACACCAGTCCTCTGCGGTCCCCTGATACCTTTGTTGGTCATCGGCAACCCTTGTGTCTCATCTACTGGGAGTCGTTACACGAAGGTCTGCCTAAGACCAGCCGGCCCCAGCACCCAAGGGCTCAACCTGTGGGGAACGAGGGCTGATATTGGCGAAGCTCCAGTTGGTCTCCGTCTCCTAGCCAGCTTCGCCTCCCAATGGTGGGGACCCGTAGGGCTTGCCCTACGGGTTGCGTCAACCCCACCTTGGGCCAAGGGTCCACCACCAGCGCAACAGGTTGCCAAGGCCATGGACTCGGCGGAGCCTTCCACCCTCCAGACCATTCTGGGCCTGGGTCTGAAGATCCAGGAACAGCAGTGGTTCCTAGAGGCACTGGCCTCCTCCATCGAGTGTCTCCATGCTCGACTGGATACCCATGCTAGGACTACAGCACAGACGCCTGCACCAGGCAACTCACCGTCTGCATCCTCACCATCTAGGCTCTGTTGGCTCTACCCGCTCTACCCCGCTTCAACAGGGACTCTTGATTCTATAGAGGGTTATTAATCAGTGCTATATGCAATTTGCTCTACAGCCTTCAATCTTCCAGGATGAACTCAAGAAGGTTAACTTCATTCTCTCTCGTTTGGAAGGCAAGGTGCTGGCATGGGCGTCTCCCTTTTGGGAGCGTTCGGACTCTCTTCTTTAGGAGCTATCACGCTTCGTGACTGTCTTCCGTCAGACATTTGATGGCCCAGGGAGGCAGGCTAGTACCAGTCTTCTACATCTGCGGCAAGGTCAACACACTCTTAATGACTACACTATCGAATTTCGGACCCTTGCCACAGAATTGGCTTGGCAAGAGGATTGCCTTTGAGCCATTTACTTGGATAGTCTCTCATCCCAATTAAAAGATGAACTCGCAGCCAGCGAGTTACCCACCTCTTTAGATGATCTTATCACTGTGGCAGGCCATATAGACCACCACCTCCAGGAGCATCACCGTGAAGTTTGGAAATCCCGACACCTCACTGCAGAGCATTCCCATTCTCCACCTGCAGCAGGGTCCGTGACCAGCAGAGTCCTGCCTTCTACCAAGACGGAAGAATTCATGCAACTAGGTCGAGGGCGCCTTACTCTGGTGGAATGCCTTAGATGGAGGCATTCTGGTCTGTGCCTGTACTGCGGGGCTTCCAGCCACCACCTCCTGTCTTGTCATGTCCGTCCGGGAAACTCTCGGGCCTAAGTTCAGTGAGGGTCCTGAACTTGGGCGCTACTACTCCTGCCCCTCAATTGTCTCTGCCAGTCACCCTGACTTGTAACTTTCGCTCTTTCCCAACCATGTCTCTAATTGACTCTGGAGCAGGTGGGAGCTTTATTCTGAAAAATCTGGTACACCTCCTAGGTATCTCCACTTGTACCATTGAGATACCCTTACACATCACCTCTATCCATGGCGAACCGCTACCCGGAAGGATTACCCAAGTGACGGCAACCGTCCTTCCTCTCACTGGAGCCTTACACGAAGAGGAGGTTGAACTCCCACAATCGATTAAAACTGAATCCAGCAAAAACTGAGCTCGTATACTTAACTTCCATCTCTGATTCTTCATTAGGTCCACCATCACATCTTACAATTAATAATGTTACTATCCCCATAACACGCTCTGCTATAAGCCTAGGTGTAAACATTAATTCAGATCTTTCTCTAAAACAACACATATCCTCACTTACAAAAAAATCGTTTTTCAAACTACGTCTGTTAAAACATCTTCGTCCTCTACTATTTTACCGAGATTACAGAACCATTCTTCAATCCTTAATCTTCTCTGGCTTAGACTATTGTAATGCTCTCTTCCTAGGATTGTCAGACTCTTCACTATACCCCCTTCAACTGATCCAAAACTCTGCAGCCCGGATACTAACCAGAACATCTTTACGTCATCATATCACCCCTATTCTACAATCATTACACTGGTTACCCATAAAGTTCAGAATAAAATACAAAATTCTCTCTATTATCCATAGTTTAATTCATAACCATAATCATACTTCTACCTGGCTTTGTTCAATACTGCGCATATACAAACCGACGCGACACTTAAGATCACTTAACCAAAATTTACTAGATATCCCTTCTCCTAAACAAGCCAGATTAGACCTCACTAGAAAAAGAGCCTTTTCAATAGCCGGTCCAACACTTTGGAACACTTTACCAAACCATCTTCGCTCGATATCCAACCCTGCACATTTCAAAAAATCTCTCAAAACATATCTTTTTCAACTTGCATTCAACACGTCTTCTAATTAAACTTAATCATCAATACCGAAATTACCCTCTTAAACATAGTTACACCCATTACAATCCCATTTATACTACACATAACTACAACATACCTGCTCATTCACACGTTTCCAACTATCATACCCTTCTCCCTTCTTCCCTTTATCTCATATAATTTTTACGCTCTATTTCTCCCACTTCCCCTTCCTCCTCCCGTTCCCCTTCCCCCCCTTTTTCCCCTTTTCCCCCAAAACAATAAGCCCATGGTTCCAAACTTTTTATATTTTTAATAACCTTATATACTAGCATTCTGTCTAGTTATTACCAATTTTTATGTAAAGTTTAAAAATTCCATTTTATTTTGATTATTTTATTTTTGGTTTTAAATCTGTGAACCGTTTTTGATAAAATTTCTTTTTTAAAAAACGGTATATAAATACTTTTTAAATAAAATAAAAAATAAACTCTTTGTATTGGAGAAGCCCATCCATCCAGTGGTTTGGGGTTTACCGTGGCTTCAGCGCCACTCTGCCCAGTTTGAGGTATCTTACAGCTCATCGAGTAGAGCACAGCCTGTCATCATGTTATGGTAATTGATGTTTGGGTGGATCCTTAGACACTGTGGCAGCTGACCATGCCCACGGGGGGGGGGGGCAGGGCAGTCCCGTGAGGGACCACAGTGTCAGGCTAGACTCTGGACACACAAACACAGATTTGAATCTTTTATTAAACAGTTTTCGAAACCACCAGCAGTAGTGAGTAGCGGATGTTGAGCCTGGCTGGGCAGGTCTCCCAAAGAATACTGGAACAGCGAATCCTCTTCTAGGCTGTGCTGTAGTGGAAAGAGACTGAGAGTTATGAGTACACAATAAGAAGGATTCAGAGTCCCAGGTAGAGTTAGGACACGCTCCGAGACAGGGAGAGCAGGCCCTCGAGGAGCGAGTACCTGATCCCTTAGAGCAGAGAGACTCAGTAGTATTGTACTCACGTAGCAGTAACAGAGATTCCACTAGACAAGAGGTCTGGCACCGGAACAGAGGGCAGGCCCTCAAGGAGCGAGTACCTGGTTCCAGTGAAGCAGTACTGTGGAATATATGGTAGTTGTACTCACAGATGGAAACTGTTAGTGAAGTCTTCGAGGTAGAAAGGTTTGAAGATGCAGGCAGCGACTCAGGGAACATGGGCCCTCGAGGAGTGAGTACCAGTTTCCTGATAGCACCTGAAAGAAGCAGAAGAGGCCCCCGAGGAGTGGGTACCCCGTTAGCAACCCCGAAGGATGTAAGAGTTCCAGATAGCCCTGGAGTGGCAGAGCAGCTTCGGAACGGAGAGTGAATCCCATCCGTAGGGTTACCGTTGCTAACTCAATGAGCTAGCAAATACTGTAGGCTTAAATATCCGGGCAACGTGACGTCATATCAGGGGGATGCCCCTGAGGTTCGCACCAACGTGGAAATAAAGATGAGGGCGGTGTGCACGCTCATGCCCTAAGGTACCTTGGAGAAGCATGGCGGGAGGCAGCACCAAAGCCAGTCCGGGGACGCTGGAGAGGACGGCAAACAGACGCTGTGGCAGCCAGTAGTCCGAGGTGAGCAGGAGGAGCCACAAGCAGTGAGAGGTAAGCGGGGCGAAACCGTCGAAGACCGACGGTCGCAACACATCAACAGTGCCTCAAGAAGGTGGCACCTTCTCCTGTGATTCCCCTTGCAGTGACTGCTTCTGGTCTTCTGCCTCCATATGCGTACTTTGAAGATGTGTTTTCAAAGTAAAGGGCGGAAATCCTCCCGCCTCTGCGTAAGTTTGACTGCCCCATTGAGTTGATGCCTGCTACTATGCCTCCTAGGGGTAGGACCTACCCGCTATCTGTACCGGAAACCCAAGCAATGACTGAATACATTCAAGAGAACCTGGCTAAGGGTTTCATCTGTCTGTCTACCTCGCCGGCGGGCGCAGGCTTTTTCTTCATCACGAAGGATGGATCTTTGAGACCATGTATAGATTACCGCGGCCTTAATGATATAACTCACAAGGATAGATACCCGCTGCTGTTAATCTCGGAACTGTTCGATCGCCTACAGGGCGCCATCATTTTCAACAAATTTGATCTATGTGGCGCCTATAATCTGGTCTGCATAAGCCCAGAGGATGTTTGGAAAATGGCATTTAACACTACAGACGGGCATTATGAGTACCTTGTCATGCCTTTTGGACTTTGTAATGTTCCTGCGGTATTTCAATAAATGATTAATGAGATTCTTCGCGCCCTCTTGTATACCAAGGTCATAGCATACTTAGATGACATCCTCATCTTCTCAAAACACCTTACCATTCATCGAGCCAATGTCCGCACTGTCTGCCAAATTGGACAAATGTCTTTTTGAAAGATCCAGCTTGCCTTTCCTAGGCTACATCATTTCCCAGTGAGGTTTCACTATAGTAAATTAAAGGGTATTTGCGACTGGCCCTGACCAGTGGGTCTTCAGGTGCTCCAAAGGTTCCTTGGATTTAACAATTATTATTGTCACTTCATAGCGAACTACTCCCTGTTGGCAGCGCCCCTTACAGATATGACTTGGAAAGGCAGCGAATGAAGAACTGGTCCTCTGAAGCTCTAGCTGCCTTCCAAGACCTAAGAATGCCTTCCTTTCTGGCCGGTGTTTGCGCCATCCAGATCCAAACTGCCCCTTCATTGTTGAAGTGGACGTTGCGGGTATAGGGCTGGGGCAGTTCTGAGCCAGTACTCGACTCGAGGAGTTCTCCGTCCATGTTTGTTCTACTCCCATAAGTTCTCCCATGCTGAACAAAATTATAGCATAGGGGACAGGGAGTTACTAGCTATTAAGCTCGCCCTCATAGAGTGGCGTCCCTAGTTGGAGGCGTTCAACTGTCCATAAAGACAGTTCAAGTTCACTGTCTTTATGGACCATAAGAACATCGAGCACCTCAGACATGCCCAGCTTCTCAATGCTCGCCAGGCCCGCTGGGCATTATTCTTCTCTCGCTTCAATTTCAAGCTCTGTTACTGTCCAGCGAAGAACCTCCGAGCGGAAGCGCTCTCTTGTTCCTTTGACCCTGATCTTGTTCAAGATGAGCCGAGTCACATCATACACCCTGCCTGTATCTGCCTGTCAGCCACCATCACAGTTCCAGCCAGGAAGACCGTCGTGCCTTGCTGGCTCCGAGAAAAGGTCTTATGTTGGGCGCATGACTCCAAGCTAGCCAGCCATCCGGGAAGCGCCCGAATGCTATGCCTACTCCAAAGCTACTACTGGCGGCCCACTATGGTTACTGATACTCGTGCCTATGTGGAATCATGTCCAACCTGTGCCCAGCAGAAGCCACCAGTAGGCCGACCTTGGGGCCTTCTCCAGTCATTACCTGTACCAGAAGAGCCGTGGACTCATTTATACACAGACTTTGTGGTGGACCTCCCACCGTCCCAAGGGAAATATGGTCATCTGGGTAATCGTAGACCAATTCTCCAAGATGGCTCAATTTGTCTCTTTGCCTGCCTTACCATCAGCTCCGGAATTAGCACATCTCTTCTTCCAGCATGTCTTTCGCCTTCACAGTCTGCCCACCGACATCGTTTCGAACAGGGATCCCCAGTTTGTCGCCCGTTACTGGCGCTCTCTATGTAAAAAGTTTGGAATTACCATTAATTTGACTACAGCTTACCACCCTCAGGACATTGGCCAGGCCGAGCACACAAACCGCTCACTTAAAAACTTCCTACGCGCCTACTCGAATGACCAGCAGGACAACTGGGCAGAATTATCACCCTGGGCAGAATTTTCCCCACAATTCCCACATTGTAGCAGCTGCTGGAGTTTTTCCTTTCTCCACTGTATACGCCAGACAACCTCGGTTATCATTGCCCATTCCACTGTCAGTGCCCTCGCCGGCAGCTCAGCCTACAGCAAATGCCTTCCAAGCACTTTGGACCCAGATATATCAATGCCTTCACCAGGCTGCGGCATGAATCAAATAGTCTGCTGATGCTCTCTGTCGACTGGCTCCCGAGTTCCAGCCAGGCCAAAAGGTCTGGCTTAGCACTCATTACATTCATCTTAAACTTCCATCTCAGAGGTTTGCACCAAGGTTTACTGGCCCATTCACCATTACCCGGCATATCGGGCCAGTTACATACCAGCTCAGGTTACCACCGACCTTAGGAATACATAATTCCTTTCATGTATCTTTGCTCAAGCCAGTGGTACTCACGTGGCCTTCTCGTAAGGCTCCTGAAACTTCCCAGTTTACCACGGAAACTGATACCACGTATCGCGTTCAAGAAGTCCTTGACTGTCGAAAGACAGGCCACCGTTGGGAGTATCTTCTCTCTTGGGAAGGTTATGGCCCTGAGGAGAACTCCTGGGAGCCTGTAAGTAACATCTTGGACAAGGGACTCCTTCTCTGTTTCCATCATGCCCATCCGGGCAAACCCAAGCCTCCAAGAGGGGGGGCGTAAAGGGGAGTGTACTGTTGCATGCCCCGTCTGCAGTAGGCCCATGACCGGGTCTACTCACGCTTGCAGCATTGCTTCCGGACCTGGACCATCCTTGCTCGCGGC
The DNA here is from genome assembly GCF_901001135.1 of Rhinatrema bivittatum. NCBI lineage: Eukaryota > Metazoa > Chordata > Amphibia > Gymnophiona > Rhinatrematidae > Rhinatrema > Rhinatrema bivittatum. Next base: position 137,112,695 of record NC_042621.1, read on the forward strand.
TGTGGGTAGCCGCCTATGTCCCCAATACCTACTGCCTCTTCGGCTGTTCCTGGCTCCTCCGCGGACCTCCACAGTTCCCGGCAGGTCTTCCTGCATGTGCCGCGGGGAGACGCCATCACTCAGCCCCCTTGTGGGCCCTGGCTTTAGGCGCACGAGTGCGAGCACCGCTCTGACCTTTAAAGGGGCCGGAGTAGGAAACTAGCCCTCGGCCCCGGATGATCATGTCATCGGGCCCTGCTATAAAAGGCAGGGCTACCACTAGTTCCTTGCCTTGGTAATAGGTCTCCACATTTGTTTGTGTGCTCATTGCCCTTCGTTCCTGGTTCCTGATCCTGACTCCGTTCCTGGTTTCTGACCTGTACCTTAGTCCCTTCCTTGTCTCGCTGGACTGACTCTTTAGCTTTGACCCTTGCTACTTTGGACCACGCTCAGAATTGCTTCTCTGGCTTTGACCCTTGCTACGTTGGACCACGCTCAAGATTGCTTCTCTGGCTTTGACCCCTGCTACGTTGGACTATGCTCTGGACTGACTCTCTGGCTTTGACCCTTGCTCTGTTAGACTCTGTACCTTACCTTGCTCAGCCGCCTGCCCTGACTCTAGCCTGTCTTCGGCCTCACCTCCAGTATCTCCCTAAATTGGCCTCTGAGGCTTCGGCCTTCTTCTACCTAGGTGCCCCTTGTCTTGCCCTGTTCCTGTTGGTGCCTGGGTCTCTGGATCCCTGCCTTGTCCGGACCTATATCGGTCCCCTGCAGTCCCCTGATACCTCTGCTGGTCCTTGGCAACCCTTGTGTCTCATCTACTGGGAGTCATCACACGGAAGCCCACCTAAGACCAGCCAGCCCCGGCACCCAAGGGCTCAACCTGCGGGGAATGAGGGCTGGTATTGGCGAAGCTCCAGTTGGCCTTTGTCTCCTAGCCAGCTCCACCTCTCGACGCTGGGTCGGGTCCACCATCAGTGCAACAGCTATCTTTAAGATATTTGGGTATATTCAGTGGCACTGCCACGCTGCTGAATATCCTGATAAAGTTAGCCGGTTAAGTTTATCCAGCTAAGTTTGCAAGCCGGCCAGTGGCTAAATATTGGACCCACAGAGTCCTGTGCATACAACAATGTTAATACAATTGATTTAGGATCTTGTAGAGAGTACCTGGTATGCAGGCTTCAGTCACCAGTCCATAGGTAATGCCACTGGGCTGGTCGTTTAGGTCTCTGTCAGAGATGTCTATAGACAAAAGCTCCTCAGTCTTTCCCAACTGATCAGCAAAGCACTCTACCAAAATAGTCTGCTGTGTCCCTGGAGAGATGGTTCCAAATCCAGGAGAAATTATGAACATACCAACAGAGAATCGTGGCTGAGGAGGTAAGCACACAAGGAAAGGACTCAACTTCTTACAATCGTTTTAGAAACAATTTTTTGGTCTTATGAAAATGTATATGAAAATAATAAACATATTGGAGGCAGTTTTGAAACCCTGTGGGCAGCTTCTAGGTACCAGCAAAACCGAAAGCTTGTTTTCAGAGGAAAACACCTTATGGAGTTTCCCTTTGAAAATTCTGAGCCAGAAGAAACCTCAATTTAAAAAGTATCTGCAGACTTTACACCTGTTCTCCTGCAGGTATAAATTACATTCACGAATTTCATAATGAAATCCATTTGGGTGCTTTGCTTTCCCCACAGTCTTCTAGTCCCAGTCCTACTCCTTTTTGCTATGGCTAAAAGTATATGCACAGTGAAACAGTGCACAAACATTTGGACAATGGGGGGGGGGGGGAGGGGTTTGGCAGTTTTCAGCCTGGAGAATTTACTTGGATAACTGTTTAGTTACCTGAGGGAATTCTTTTGAAAATTGTCTTCTTTGATACAAATGAAAAAAGTAAATCAGGTCCCAATATTCTGTGTCATTGAGCTGGCTATGTTTGAACTTAGCTGGCTAAATGGCACTGTTTGAATATCTGGCTATATTTAGCAGCTGCCAGTTAGTTGTCTAAAGGCAGGGGCATTCAAGGACAAGGACACTTATCCAGTTGAAAGCTGATATTCAGAGTTATCCAGCTTATTTAGCCAGCTAAGTGTAGGACTGCTATTTAGTTGTCCCAGAGTTGGCCAAAGTTATCCGGCTAACTTTAAGATAACTGAATATATTCAGCAGTCGCTGAATAGCTCAGCCAAGTTAGCTGGATAAGTTTATCTGGCTAACTTAGGAAGTTGGATAGTGGCTGAATATCGAGCCCAGGAAGCTGGATAGTGGCTGAATATCGGGCTGATAAACTATATGGAGAAGCAAGGAGCAGAACAAATGCAAAAGGGAAATAACAGAGTTAGGGCTGAGCTAGAAAATACTAAAAAAATAACTAGAATTAATTAGAGCAGTAACTAATATGCATGAATTCACAAGTGTTCTCCTTGGTCACTTTCCAGGTTTGCCCTAAATATTCCACCAGACCTTTGAGAAGAGCATACCTTGGTACCCTCTTCGTACCTCAAGCAAAAACATCTCTAAGAAAAAGGGCTGGTCCCTCTAACTGGAACACTCTCCCTCCTGACCTCCGACAAGAGACTTGCCCAATCTCCTTTAAGAAAAAACTTAAAACTTGGTTATTCAAGCTTGCCTTTCCAGAACCATCTTGTTAGCTTAAAGCCTTCTCTACATATCTTACTACACTTCTCTGTTTATTTCTCTCCCTTATATGGTTTGATCTGTTATTAGTCTTAGTCTTTCTCATTTATTCAGGTTCCCTCTGAAGAGACCTTCAGTCAATTTTTTGACTTTTCCTTTTATTTTATTATTTTGATTTATTTATTTTATTTTTATTTTTATTATTTTAATTTTAATTTTATTGTATTGTATTTTATTTTACTTTATTTTATGTTATTTCATTCCATTTATTTCTTCCGCTATTCTCCACTCCTTTTCTACATATCTTCTTAGTTCCTTCTCCCTAATCTTAGCCTAGTACAAGCACAACAATCTTTGAATTTTTCATTTATTGGACTCTTATCACTTATGACCATCATTACTATGTAATCCAATTCTTATCTACCTAGATTTCTATGTAATTTAAATTGTATATTTAGTTTTTCTTCTCTTTGACTATTACTTAAAGTTGCTTAAATGTTTATATGTTTATTGTTCCATGTAAGGCCTTATGGCAAGTTTTTGTTCTTTGTAAACCGGTTTGATTTGCATCTAATGTAGGAAGATCGGTATAAAAAAACAATAAATAAATAAATAAATAAGAAACCAGACACGCAAGTGGGTGACATCATCTGATGGCACCATCATGGAAAAAATGCTTTCTCCTAGTTCTGACAGACTTAGAAGTCTTTCAGAGCATTCATGTATGGGAGCACCCATGTTGCTGATGCTGGCTGGAACACCTCAGTTATTTAGAAACTAAGTTTCAACTTCTGGGAGATGGATGGATTATGTGGCTGATTTGGTCTGTTGTCTATGGAGAAAGCAGAGTTGCTTACTTGTAACAAGTGTTATCCCAGGACAGCAGGATGTAGTCCTCACATGTGGGTGACGTCACTGGACGAAGCCCTATCACGGAAAACTTTTTGTCAAAGTTTCTAGAAACTTTTGACTGGTACACTGAGCCCACTGAGCATGCCCAGCATGTCATGATCCCTGCAGCCACAGGGGTGTCCCTTCAGTCTTGTTTGTAGAAATAAGTGCGAGCAAAAAATAAAATCATAAAAATGGCAGCGGACACAACTCCGTGGGGGTGGCGGGGTGGGTTTCGTGAGGACTACATCCTGCTGTCCTGGGATAACGCCTGTTACAGGTAAGCAACTCTGCTTTATCCCAGGACAAGCAGGATGGTAGTCCTCACATGTGGGTGATTAGCAAGCCCTAGGCTGACTCATGTTTTATCAGATCAATGGCACTCAACTCATGCAACAGGCACAACTATAATGAGGCAACCTGAATCACAGCAGGCAGTTGTGAAAGGAATTAGGTTTTTTAAGACAGATTGTCCAAAGGCAGAGTCTTGTCGTCCTTCCTTATCTAAGCAGTAATGAGCTGCAAATGTGTACAGAGAACTCCAAGTTGCAGCTTTGCAGATGTCGGCGATAGGTACTGAACGGTAGAGTGCTATCGATGTTGATATTGCTCTTACTGAGTGCACTTTTACTCGCCCCTGGAGAGGAAGGCCTGCTTTTTCATAGCAGAATTCGATACAGTCTGCTAGCCAGTTGGAAAGAGTTTGTTTTCCCACTGTAACTCCTGGCTTATTGTTGTCAAAAAAAACAAAGAGTTGGATGGACTTCCTATGGACTGCAGTGCATTCTAGATAAAATGAAAGTGCACGTTTACAGTCCAAGGTGTGTAAAACTCTCTCGCCCTGGTGAGAGTGGGTCTTGGGAAGAAAGTGGGTAACACTATGGATTGGTTTCGGTGAAAATCCGTTACCACCTTGGGTAGGAATTTAGGGTGAGTTCGGAGGACCACTCAGTCATGCAGGAACCTTGTGTAGGGTGACTATGTGACAAGGGCTTGTAACTCACTGACCCTTCTAGCAGAAGTGATGGCTACTAGGAAAAAGACTTTCCATGTAAGAAATTTTATATCACAGGAATGCAAAGGTTCAAATGGGGATTTCATGAGTCTTGCAAGGACTGCATTTAGGTCCCATTCTGTAACCGGTGGTCGAATGGAAGGCTTAAGTTGAAGTAATCCCCTCATAAATCGACTCACTAAGGGTTGCGCTGTTAGTGGGGCATCTCCTATGCCTTTGTGATATGCCGAAATGGCACTCAGGTGTACCCGAACAGAGGAAGTCTGAAGACCAGAATCTGAAAGGTGTGGGGCAGGAAAAAGCATGAATACCTTTTTGATTGCACCACTTGGTAAATCTAGTCCATTTATAATGGTAAGATTTACATGTGGAAGGCTTTCATGAAGCCAAGAGAACCTGAGAGACTTGAGTTGAAAGATTGAGTGGTTGCAAAATCAAGCATTCAACATCCAAGCTGTCAAGGCAAGGGTTTGCAGGTTTGGGTGGCGTAACTTGCCTTGATTCAGCGTTATGAGATGAGAATCCATTCCCAGATGTATGGGTGTCTGGGTCGAAAGGTCGAGAAGTATGGGAAACCATACTTGTCGAGGCTAGTATGGGGCTATGAGGATCATTGACCCTCTGTCCTGCCATAGCTTCACGAGAGTTTTAGCTATGAGTGGTATTGGAGGATATGCATATAGCAGGCCTTTGTCCCAGGGGCGAGCAAAGGCGTCCCTGGTGAACGTTCCCTGATGGCTGTGAAGGGAGCAGGATCTTTCCACTTTGTGATTTAGTTTGGATGCAATGAGGTCGATGGTTGGTTGACCCCAGCGTTGAAAGATCTTGCTTGCTACACAAGGATCCAGAGACCATTTGTGGGGTTGGAAAAGTAGACTGAGACTGTCCGCTAGGACATTCTGTATGCCTGCCAGATAAGTTGCCCTAAAAAGCATGGAGTGTGCTAGGGGCCAGGCCCAAATCTGTACTGTTTCTTGGCAAAGCAGATTCGAGCCTGTGCCTCCCTGTTTGTTTAAGTACCACATCGCTACTATGTTGTCTGTATCAGCACAGTCTTATGTGAGAGGGCATAACATATCGCTTGAAGTTCTAAAGACTGAAGTTCTGAGACTTTGCTTCAAACGAGGTCCATGTACCTTGCGTTTGTAGGTCGTTGACATGAGCTCCCCAACCCAAGGTGGATGCATCCGTGGTCAAGGTTACTTGAGGAGCTGGTTGTTGGAATGGTAGGCCAGTCTGTAAGGCAGGCTGATGTGTCCACCAGTGAAGTGAGAGACGTAACCGTTGTGTAATTTTTATTAGCGACGATAGTGGCTGAACAGCTTGGAGCCACTGAGATTTTAAAGTCCATTGAGTCCTTCTCATGGCTAATTTCGCCATAGGGGTTACGTGGACTGTAGACGCCATGTGGCCTAGTAGAATAAGAATTTGATGGGCAGTGGCTATTTTGCACGTACTCAGAGAATTTGCAAGTTTTGCAAGGTTGTAGGCATGGTCGTTTGGTATAAAAGCCTTTGTGACTGTGGTGAAAAGGTGTGCTCCAATGAAGGTGAGGAGCTGAGACGGGTTCATATGCGATTTTTGATAGCTGATTAGGAATCCAAGGGAATACAACAGAGTCATGGTGCTTTTTAGGGCAGCGAGAGCTCCCTGCTTGGTTTGACTTCTGATGAGCCAATCGTCCAGGTAGGGAAAATCGTGGACTCTGTTCTTTCTGAGATGGCAGCAGCTACTGCTAGGTATTTTGTGAACATCCGAGGTGCTGAAGACAGTCTGAATGGTAGAGCTCGGTATTGGAAATGTCTTTGCCCCACTATGAATTGGAGATACTTTCGATATTGTGAGGAAATGGGGATGTGAGCGTAGGCATCCTGAAGATCCAGAGAACAGAGCCAATCTCCTTGCTGTAATAAGGGAAGAATGGTCCCGAAGATCATTCTGAATTTTTCTTTTAGAAGAAATTTGTTGAGATTGCGGAGGTCTAGGATGGGACGGAGTCTGCCTATTTTCTTTGGAATTAGGAAATAGCAGGAGTAGAATCCTCTTCCCTGTTGAGACCGGGGAACAGTTTCAACAGCTCTGATCTTCAGCAGGGTGGAGAGTTCTAACTCTAGTTGAGATGTGTGGTTATTGTGTGACCACAGTGGAGTGGGTGGGGAATCTGGAGGTATCGTGAGAAATTTGAGACAGTATCCTCGGTTCATGATGGCTAACACCCACTGATCTGTGGTTATAAGTCACCAGTTTTGTAGGAAATAATGGAGCCGACCTCCTAAAGGCAAGTCTGGTCTGGGATTGCTGGAGTGGCTGCTGTTCTCTAGGAATCTTTCAAACCCAGATACCGGTCCTGTTTGCGGGGCTGGTTGAGTTCTGGTCTGTTTTGTCTGGCGTGGACGTCCCTGCTGAGGTGGTCTTGTAGGACGCACGCTAGATGCAGGTGGGTAATATCTATGAGGTCAGTAGAAGGGCTTCCCAGCATCTCTTCTGATGGGCTTTCGAACTGAGGATGGATGTTCAGCTGGTAATTTTGAAAGCTGGTGTAGTGTCTCATGGTGGTTCTTTAACTGTTAGACAGCATCTTGCATTTTTTCACCGAAGAGGTTATCTCCGGTGCATGGAAGATCTGCCAGCTTATTTTGCACTTCTGATTGGAGATCTGAAGCCTTTAACCAAGCCCATCTCCTGGCATTGATTCCTGTAGCTGACATGTGCACAGATGTTTCAAAAGAATCATATGCTGCTCGGACTTCATGTTTTCCCGACTCAAATCCCTTTTGAATAATGGCATTGAGTGGTTCCCTTTGTTGTTGTGGGAGATTATCTGTAATATCCTGTACTTGTTTCCACAGGTTTCTTTGATATTGTGTCATATAGTTGATAAGCTGCTGTACGTGACACTAGCTAGAGCCTTGGAACGTCTTGCGGCCCAGTACGTCGAGAAATTTTTGTTCTTTCCCTGGGGCGGGGCAGAAGAATGGGATTTTGTTTTCTGGCTTTCTTCTGCGCCGAGTCCACCACCACTGATTGATGTGGAAGCTGTGGTTTTTGGAACCCTGGTGTGTGCTAAACTAGGTACGTCGCATCTGTTCTTCTATTAACAGGTGGGACTGTACAGGGGTGTTCCCAAAGACGGTGCTGTAGATCTAAGAGTACTTCATGGATTGGTATTGCCATGACTTCTTTGGGGGCATCTACAAATTAGAGGACCTCCAGAGTTTTGTGTCTGGTGTCCTCTTCTGTGACCAGGTTGAATGGTATTGTTTCCAACATTTCTTTTATAAAATTTGCAAAAGAAAGGTCTTCTGGTAGGGACTTTCTCCTTTCCTCCTGTGGAGAAGGCTCTGATATGAGATCTTCAGTAACTGTGTCCGTGTCCACGTCTTCCCATGGACTATACTGGGGTTCTAAATGGGACCCAGATGGAGGAAGAGTGTCCTGTGTAATATGATGTTTTGGCATCGATGAAATTCTTGACGCCTTTAAGAGAGGAAGCTTTGGCATCGATGGAGGTATTCCGGGCATCAATGGTGACTCGGCATCAACAGCATCGATGGGAATCGAAGTCTGGTGTCCTCCGATGGACTGGGAAGAGGCATCGAAGGCCTCGATGGAAGTCTCAGTCGTTGAGGTTTTTGCAGTCCCGATGGACTGGGTAAAGGGTCCGAATATTCGTCATCGTCTTCCGATGAGCCTGGAACAGGTATTGCCGATGAAGTCATCGGGGGTTTCCTCGGTGCTATTGGCGCAGGTAGCGTTGGGAAGGCACCGATCAAGGTATCGAGCCTGCTTATCAGTGGCGCAAATACAGATGGCTCCGGTGTCTGTGCCGGTGCGGGTATCGGTGTCGGTGGAGATTGTAGATTCCGGATTGCCTCGATGATTGCCTCCTTTATCATGGTATTCACTTCTTCCCTGGAGACTGGGTCCACTGTCACAGGAGAAGGTACAATGGGCACTACTGCTCATCCACATAGATATGTGATGGCTCAGTCTCCAACACTGATCCCGGTAGGGAGCATCTCGGTGCCTTGGGTACAGTGTTACGACTGTCACTGCCCGACATCTTCACTCCGCCCTCCTTACCTCTTTGGCGACTCCTCCCGTGGTTGATGGACATCTGGCTGCCACGGCATCTGCCTGCCGTCCTCTCCGGCGACCCCGGTCCGGCTTGGGCACTGCATCCCGCCATGTTGTTCAGCTGCCATAGGGCCGTGTGCCGCGCGGCCCTGTTTCTTATTTCTTCTTTGCCGTGATCCTCAGGGGCATCCCCCTGTGATGACGTCACACATCCCAGATAATAAAGCCTACTCTCTTTGCTAGCTAATCGAGTTAGCAAGGGGTGAACGGACTCCTTATGGATGGGATTCGCTCTCCGTACCTAGCTACTCTGCCTCTCCTTAACTGGACTTACTCTATCGGGATACCCGCTCCTCGAATACCTCTCTCTTTTCTTTCAGGTCGCTGTCTGGAACCGGTACTCGCTCCTCGAGGGCCCATGTTCCCGGACTCGCTGCTTGAGCTCACTTCTGCTTGGAAGAAACCGCTGCCTACACCATCTGTGAGTTACCATCTATACTCTCTCAGAGCTGTTCCCTGGAACCAGGTACTCGCTCCTCGAGGGCCTGCCTCTATTCCAGCTTCTGTGTTACCTTCCGGGAGAAACCACTGTGTGAGTAATCTACCAACGAGGCTCTATACTAGAGCCCTGTATATGCTCCACTGTACTCACTATCTCAGTTTCTCTCTACTACAGCACAGCTATTGAGGAATTGCTGTTCCAGTGTCCTAAGGGACTACAAGCCCAGTCGGGCTTCATCTCTACTCACTACTGCCACCTCTGGTGGCTTCTCAACTCTGTTTAATAAAAGATAATTCTGTGTTGTGTGTCCTAAAGCTGAGCGTGATCTGTGGCCCCTCATGGGACTTCCCCCGTGGGCATGGTCATCTGCCACAGTGTCCAAGGGTCCACCCAAAACCTTACAAACAATAACATACAAAGGGGCACGGAGACTCATGTACCCGGGCCCGCTTTGCTATCGGCTCGATGGCCATTGATGCCGATGCAGTATCCATTACTCCACTTTGTATGGATTCGGTCCAATGACGATGATGTCTTTTTTCTTGATTCTCTTTACCTGTCATCGAAGAAGAAGCCCCCGATGTCCTAGATGGAGTTGGAGACGGACGGTCACCAGTTTTCTTCTTTTCTTGATGAGGTTTATCGATGGAAGAAGGTATTATCCTCGGTGATGACTGCGTAGATGTCAATGGAGTAACTTTTTTGAAGAAGCTTTCCATCTTATCTAGCCTGGCACGCCTGCCCTTTGGAGTCATCTGCGCAAAGGTGGAACATGCACGGACATCGCGACTGGGACCGAGGCAAAGCACGCATATTTCATGCGGGTCCATTATCGACATCGTTCGGGGGCAGTTTGGACACTTTTTAAAACCCGTGGCCCTGATTAATTTTTAAGGCCTGGAAACTGTCGGTGGCCTGTGGGGACTGATGTGAGGTACCAGGAACCGACTGAAAAAATATCCCGGAACTGTACTCACCAAATGTTCGTCGAAAGGAGACCCTTGTAGAGAATTTTTTTAGAGAAAAACTATGATTTTCCATGAGGAAGTATTTGTGAGAGAACTCACAGAGCTCCATAAACGCAAGGCTAACAGCAACATGGAAAAAAAGAGACTGAAGGGAGACCCCTGCGGCTGCAGGGATCATGGCATGCTGGGCATGATCAGTGGGCTCAATGTGCCAGTCAAAAGTTCCTAGAAACTTTGACAGAAGTTTTTCCGTGATGGGGCTCCATCCAGTGACATCACCCACATGTGAGGATTACCATCCTGCTTGTCCTGGGATAACACCTGTTACAGGTAAACAAATTTGCTTTCTTTGTGGACAACCAGGAACAAATGAGATCTCCCAAGCTTAATGGTTATGTTGAATTGTTAAGAAAATCAACCTAGGAATGCAATCTTCCAGATAAAAATAGAGAAGTTGAAGTTGTTATCCAAAACCATTTTGAAGAATCTTCTGCCCAAAGTGGCTATCCTTGTGGGAATCTAGATCTAAGTAATAATGCTTTGGAAAGTGTGAATAGAAGATCAAGTGGCAGCTTTGCAAATGTCTTGCATGGAAGCTTTCCTCATATGGGCTACTGAATTTGCTGTGGCTCTCATCTGATGTGCTTTTAATTTTTGAAGAATAGGAATTCCTGTATTTGAGTAGCGATATGAAATGCATTGAGGAAAGCATCTGCTTTTTAACTGGACATCCTTGCTTATTTATGGGTTGGAGTAAAGGAAAATTGGCACCATTTTGGAAAATGGCATCAACAGGACCAGAGCTAGTGGGGTGTTCCAGGCCATCCCTGAGCCATCAATGAAGCTTCTGTCAGGTGGAAAGATTCCAGGGGTCACCCTAGTCCACCAGGGTCTGTTCTTGAGGTGAGAGGGGTAGGGGAGGGCCACCCTAGACCACCAGGGCTTTATTGTTTGGAAGGAGGGTCCAGGGGGAGGGGGCTGGAGGGCATGTGGAGGTCCTGCTATCAGGGGAGGCTTTTCTTAGGGTGGGGGATTTGAAAAAGAGAGGGGTTTGGGAAGGGGGCAGGGCATTAACGCACATGTTTTATTCTATTTTTTTTGTCTCTTTTGGGATTGGTGCTTCCTCAAGAGGCAGCAGGAGGAGTGGCTGGGGGTCTTGCTAGACCCCCAAGGGAAGGGGGTTTGATACTTTTGAGGGTGTGGATTTCAGGCCATTTTGCCTTTTTCAACAATAGCAGCCCCGTGTGAATGGGACCGCCAATGCATGTTTCAGTGGTGTCTACCGTGTTCCTTTTTCTTGCAGAGTTTTTGCGAACAGAACGGTGGACCCTTGGGCCGGCCTGGCGGAGGGTGACAGATGGAAAAGAGAACTCCTCACAGATGTAACAGGCTGGGAGGTGGCACCAAGACGGAAGAGAAGATGAGGTCTTCACCCTGGAAGCCCGAGATCCCCCCCCGGGAGAAGCCCGTGAGGATCCGGACCGCTGGGACTTAGGCGACGGCAGCGAGACTTGAAGAGAAGATGGGATCTTCACCCTGGAAGCCCGAGATCCCCCTGGGAGGAGCCCGTGAGGACCCAGACCGCTGGGACTTAGGCGATGGCAGCGAGATAGAGGAGAAGACTGACCAGAAGTCGGGGCAGGCAGCAGACACGGAGTATCAGAAGCAGAGCCGGAGTCAGGAACCAGGGAAACAGGCCAAGAGGAATCTGGAACCGGAGAGGAATCAGGAACAGCAGGATCAGGAACAGGAACAGCAGGACCAGGATCAGGAACAGGAACGCAGCAACTAGTGACTCTTGCGAGTAAACCTCGATGCAAGGCAAGGAAGCTAGTCAGACGCCGGGTTTAAATCTCCGCCGGCGTCTGACGTCACCCCCGAGGGCGGGCCGTGGTTTCCCGCCACTGGCCCTTTAAAAACTCCCCACGTGCACCTAGAAGGGGAGGAGTCAAGAAACGGAGCTTGGCGGCGTCTCCCTTGTGGGGACGCCGCCGCAGAGAGGCCTGCCTAGGCCTGAGAAACACTGGAGCTTGCCAGAGAAAGCCCGCGAGGGAGAGAGGTAGGAACCCGGTCGCGAACCTCGTGACCGGGACTGCAACAGTACCCCCCCTCTTACGCCCCCTCTTCAGAGGACCAGGTTTACCGGGATGATCAGCATGAAATTACCTCAGAAGCGATTTGTCAAGGATGTTACGAGCAGGTTCCCAGGTGTTCTCCTCAGAACCGCATCCTTCCCAGGCGAGCAGATATTCCCAAATCCAATGGTGAAATCGAACGTCCAGGACCTCCCGAACGAGATAAGTTGGATCATCTTGAGCAGGTGGGTTGGTGGACTCCGGTGATCTACGATGATATCTGGAAAGTATCACTGGTTTTAGTAGTGAAATATGGAATATATTATGGATGCGTAGAGTAGTGGGAAAGCGAAGCCGGTATGACACGAGCCCCACACGTTCAGCAACTCAAAAAGGTCCACAGTACTTAGGAGCTAGCTTCCGAGAAGGAAGACATAGGTGAATGTTCCTAGTACTTAGCCAAACCTTATCACCTGGTAGGAATACGGGTGCTGGTTGGCGATGGCGATCCAAACAAGATTTAGCTTTGCTTACTGCCTTGGCGAGCTGAACCTGAATGGAACTCCAAAGGTCTTGCAAGTGTTGAACGGACAATTGAGCTGCTGGTGAAGGAATGGATATTGGCAAGGGTAACGGTGGTTTGAGTTGTTTACTGTACACAATGTGGAAGGGTGACTTCCCCGTGATTGAGTGAGTATGGTTATTATAAGAAAATTCTGCCCAAGGCAGTAGCGTTACCCAGTTGTCCTGCCTATCAGTAGCAACGGCACGAAGTTATGTCTTTAGCGAGCAGTTCATACGTTCAGTCTGGCCATTACTTTGGGGATGAAAAGCAGTGGAAAAACTAAGTTGCACTCCAAACTTTTTGCATAACGCCCTCCAGTATCGGGCTGTGAACTGAGGTCCTCGATCTGATACGCTGTCTTGTAGGAGTCCATGAATTCGAAAGATGTGCTGAGTGAAAAGTTGTGCCAGCTCCGATGCAGATGGCAATTTGGAAAGTGGAACAAAATGAGCCATCTTGGAAAAACGGTCCACAGTTACTCAAATGACCGTTTTCCTGTCGGATGAAGGCAAATCCACTACAAAGTCCGTGGCTATATGAGTCCAAGGCTCAGTAGGTACAGACAATGGTTGCAATAACCCCCAAGGATGACCTATTCGAGGTTTTTGCCTGGCGCAGGTGGGACAAGAACTCACATAAGTGAGTACATCTTGTCTCATGTTTGGCCACCAGTAATAGCGGTTCAACAAGTCCAACTCCTGTCTCGGGCAGCGTGGCCACCAGACACGGAATCGTGAGCCCATATTAAGACCCTCTTTCGGAGATGCTTTGGAACTACTGTCCTCCCCAGAGGACTCACGGTCACAGCAGCTAAGTTGATCTTGGCGGGGTCCAAGATGTATTGGGGATGCTCCTCCCCCTCCTCTAGCTCCGCAATTCATGATAAGGCATCCGCACGGATATTCTTGGATGCTGGACGGTAGCGAAGTGTAAAATCAAAATGATTGAAGAAAAGAGACCAGGCTTGTCTAGGGTTCAGCCGTTGTGCTTGACACAGGAACTCCAGGTTTTTATGATCGGTGTAGACTGTGATAGGGTGAGTTTCTCCTTCCAGCCATCATCTCTACTCTTCAAAGGCCAACTTAATTGCCAAGAGTTCCTTGTCTCCTATACTGTAATTACACTCGGCCGGCGAGAACGTCTTGGAGAAATAGGAGCATGGAAGCAGTTTGTCCATGTCAGAGTGTTGACTCAGTATCGCCCCTACCGTAATGCTGGAGGCATCCACTTCCACAATGAAAGGGCGTCGCGGATTCGGGTGGTACAAACAAGTGTCCAGAAAGAAGGCTTGTTTTAATTCCTCAAAAGCATGACAAGCTGCTTCAGGCCACTCCTTAGCATCAGCCCCCTTTTGAGTCAGAGCGGTAAGGGGTGCCACTTTAAGAGAGTAATGAGGGATAAACTGTCTGTAGAAATTTGCGAATCCGAGGAAACGCTGTAAGGCTTTCACCCCCACTGGACGGGGCCAGTCTGTGATAGCTGAGACCTTCTCTGGATCCATGTGAAAATCAGTAGATGAAACGATATAACCCAAGAAGGGAAGCGACTCACATTCGAACATACATTTCTCCAATTTCGCATACAGCTGATTGTCTTTCAAGACTTGCAATACTCGCTTAACATGTTGGCGATGGGACTCCAGATCTCGAGAATAAATTAAAACGTCATCCAAATACACTATGATGTAAGAGTGCAGCATCTCACGCAACACCTCATTCATGAGATTTTGGAAGACTGCCGGAGCGTTACATAGGCCAAACGGCATTACCAAATACTCATTATGCCCGTCTCTTATGTTGAAGGCAGTCTTCCATTCATCTCCGGGGCGGATTCGAACTAGATTGTAAGCTCCCTGCAGACTGAGTTTGGTAAAGATCTTGGCCCCTTGTAATCTGTCCAGAAGTTCAGGAATCAACGGAAGAGGGTACCGATCTCACTTGGTAATGGCATTTAAACCTCTGTAATCAACACACGGCCTGAGCTTGCCATCCTTCTTCCCCACGAAGAAAAACCCTGCTCCGGCTGGCGTTCGAGAGGGTCGGATAAATCCTTTGGTGAGATTTTCAGAGATATACTCCGACATTGCACGTGTTTCTGGCAGAGATAAGGGGTACACTCTTCCACGCGGCGGCGTGGTGCCTGTTAGAAAGTCTATGGCGCAGTCAAAGGGGTGATGTCGTGGCAAAATCTCCACTTTCTTTTTTGAGAACACCTCCACAAATTCCATGTAGGGTGTAGGAGGCAAAACGGAAGTACTTAGCATGGGCACGACAGGAGGCCTCAGAACCTTGAGACAGTTGGAGAAACAAAAGGAGCTCCACTGAGCTATTTGTAAGGAGTCCCAATGAATTATGGGAGAATGTTGCTGCAACCACTGTAACCCCAGTACCACCGGATGAACAGCCTTTTCCAAAATCAGGAAAGATATTACATCTGAATGCAGCGCTCCGGTCCGGAGAGTAAGAGGAGCCGTGGAGTCAGAAATACTTCCTGGGAGAACTGTACCTCGGATAGAAGTGATTCGTAGAGGGGGGCTCCAAGGAACAGTGGGTAGCTGAAGCTGCTGCATCAAGTCAGACAGGATAAAGTTCCCACCCACTCCGGAACTGATAAAGGCAAGAGTATTAAAAGACCCTCTAGGGTACTCTAGAATCACTGGTACAGTACATTGAGGAGCAGAATTAACACAGCCTAGGAGTAGCTCCCCAGAACTGCCTAGGCTTTGGCGTTTTCTGAACGCTCCTTGCACTGGGCTAGAAAGTGGCCCTTGCTGCCACAGTATAGACACAAGCCCAATGCCTGGCGTCTTCGCCTCTCCTCTGCAGTCAACCGTGTACGACCCAACTGCATTGGCTCCTCAGCCGACGGCTCTGGGTACGACATCCCTTGACCTGGTGATGTCATCATAGGCCTAGAGAAGACCGGTGCCAAAGGTATGGAACGGCGTGGCGGTCACCCCTCCTTTACCCTTGCTGGAGGCGACGGTCAATCCGGCCAGCTAAATCGATTACCTCATTGAGGTTGTCAGGAATGTCTCTGGCTGCCAACTCGTCCTTGATGCGGCCTGACAAGCCCCCCAGAAAAACTCCCCGCAGACTGTCATCACACCAGCCTACCTCCATAGCGAGGGTGCGAAACTTGATGGCGTAGTCTGCCTGGGACCGAGATCCCTGTCATAACTGTAATAGCTCTGACGTAGCTGTAGGCAGACGTGCGGGTTCGTCGAATGCTTGCTTGAAATTGAGAACAAACTACTGTAAGTTATTCAGCAGTGGATCCTGACGTTCCCACATCGGTGAAGCCCAACTCAATGCTTTCCCCTCCAGAAATGACAGAATATAGGCTACTTTCACGGAATCCGGAGGAAATTGACCAGGAAGTAGCGAGAACCTTATGTAGCACTGGTTCAAGCATCCCTGGCAGCCCTTGGCATCGCCCGAGTAGCATGAGGGGGCAGGAAGCTGAGTGGGAGCAGTTGTGCTTACTGAAGGAGCCGGAGGTTGTACCGGTGGTGGTTCTGGCGGGGTGGCATCTAGACGATTCACCAATCGTTCGACGGTGGCAGCCAGAACGTCGAGGTAGTGTTGTTGCTGCTGCAGCCGTTGGGCCATTCCAGGAATGGCTTGCAGTCCGGAGATGTCCGCCGGGTCCATGGCCTTGTAAACTGTTGCGGACAGAACGGTGGACTCTTGGGCCAGCCTGGCAGAGGGTGACGAATGGATAAGAGAACTCCGCGGAGATGTAACAGGCCGGGAGGTGGCACCAAGACGGAAGAGAAGATGGGGTCTTCACCCTGGAAGCCCGAGATCCCCCCGGGAGGAGCCTGTGAGGATCCAGACCGCTAGGACTTAGGCAACGGCAGCGAGACTTGAAGAGAAGATGAGATCTTCACCCTGGAAGCCCGAGATCCCCCCGGGAGGAGCCCGTGAGAACCCAGACCGCTGGGACTTAGGCGACGGCAGCGAGATAGAAGAGAAGACTGACCAGAAGTCGGGGCAGGCGGCAGACACGGAGTATCAGAAGCAGAGCCGGAGTCAGGAACCAGGGAAGCAGGCCGAGAGGTATCCGGATCCGGAGCGGAATCAGGAACAACAGGATCAGGAACAGGAACAGCAGGACCAGGATCAGGAACAGCAGGACCAGGATCAGGAACAGCAGAACCTGGATCAGGAACAGCAGGACCAGGATCAGGAACGCAGCAACTAGTGACTCCTGAGAGTGAACCTCATTGCAAGGCAAGGAAGCTAGTCAGACACCGGGTTTAAATCCCCACCGGCGTCTGACGTCACCGCCGAGGGCGGGTTGTGGTTTCCCGCCACTGGGCCTTTAAAAACTCCCCCCTCACGCGCATAGAAGGGGAGGAGTCAAGAAATGGAGCTTGGTGGCGTCTCCCTCGTGGGGACACCGCTGCGGAGCGGCCTGCCTAGGCCTTAGAAATGCCGGAGCTTGCCGGAGAGAGCCCGCGGGGGAGAGAGGTAGGAACCCGGTCGCGAACCTCGCAACCGGGACTGCAACAGAGTTTTTCTGCAATAAAAAATGAACGTGCCATTATTGCCATGATATTTTGTCAGGGGTAAGGGCAAAATATCAGGAGACCACCCTGAAGGAAAAGTTCATAAACAGTTAATAGCTAGGCAGAATTTATTTATAAAATTTATGAATTGCTTTTCAGTTTTTATAATAAAATCTTCCAAAGCGATGTACATACTTAAAAATTATGAAAGCCAGTGCTTAGCTCTAGGAGTGAGATACAAGAAATAGATCTACTATTTGAGATCGAACAGGTGCTGATGATCCAGACTGGCCACTGTCAGAGAGAAGATATTGTGCTTGTTGGACCCTGATCTGACCCAGCATATCAGTGTTATGATTCTGCTTGTGGGACAGGCCCACAAGCAGCCTCTCACCTCTTCGTTGCAGACACTACTGCCGCTTTCCTCACAGCCTGGAGGCCTCCAACATCGCCTGCCTTCTTCTGCAGCCAGGAGCTACCATTCATGGCAGACAGAGCTGCTGCCGTTGGATCTCCCCGCGGCAGGGAGCTGCCGCTATTGATTCTCCTCTTCACAGCCTGGAGGCCACCGCTGTCCTTCTCCTATGGCCCGGATACCGCTGCCAACCATGTCCTCTTCCGCGGCCAGGAGGGCATCCCAGAGCTCCTCTTCATGCGACTGGGAGCTGCCATCTTCTTCTTCCTTCGCGACGTGAAGCCGCCAACGTCTGGGCCTTCCCTTGCAGCATGGATGCTGCTGCTGCTCTCCATGGTCCTGCCCCTTCCTAGGTGTGCGGCCGCGCCTCTTCTCTTCATTTAAAGAGCCCGCACTGGGCAGGGCTCAGACTCCTCCTGATGACGTTCCTAGGTATCTCCTTCTTCTGCCCTATAAAGAGGGCCTTTCTTCAGCTTCTCGTTTCCTTTGCAAGGAGTTGGTTAACTCCTGGAGGTCCCTTGGTTCCAGCTCTTAGTTCCAGGAGTCTTCTCTGCTTTACCTCGCTTCTTCAAGGCACTCCGTTCTTCGTGGGAATTCCCTTGTCTTCTTCTGTGGTTCTTGAGCCTTCGTCTTCACCTTTGTTCCATGTCGTGGTCTCTCGTCGGATCCTGTATCCTCATCCATCTCAACTTCAACATGTTCCTGTCTTCATATGCTCTTCCCGCCGGATGTTCCTAGTTCTGATGTTCCTGCTCCAGAGGTACCTGCTCTCCATGCTCTATGCTACTGACGTCCCAGAGGTTCCCGTCATCTAGTGGTTCTGATGCCCTGATGTTCCGATGTACCAGATGACCTTCGTTCCTGTCCTGATCCTGATGTCCCCTTTGTCAGCTCTTCGTCCAGCTTCCAGGTTCCTTTCATCCATTCTCCACCTTGCAGCGCAAGTCTCCGATGGACCCTTGCTTTTAATGTTCCTGAATCCGAGTTCTGAGTCTTGAATCCTAAGTCTTGTATCCTGTCCCCGGTTGTCGGAGATCCTTGCCTGCTTCTGTCCATGCCTAAGACTCTGCCAGAACCCGCTCCAAATTCAACGTGGTCTGCGACCAGCCATGGCGGCTGTGTAGAGCATGCTGCGATGCAGCTCTCATCCAGTACTTTCGCCCGAGTCCTGAATCCTTGTGTGAGAACTCCATGTATTGTGTACCCTTGTCTGAGTCTTCTGAGTAACCTGAATCTTTGTCAGTCTTCTGAGTAACCTGAGTCTTCATCTGAGTCTTTTAAGTAACCTGTATGCCTATCTGAATCCTCTGAGCATCCTGCATCTCCATCCTCGTCTGAGCATCCAGCATCCTTATCCTCATCTGAGCATCCTGTATCTCCATCCACATTGAGCATCCTGAACCTTCGTCCATGTCTGAATCTTTGCCTGAGTTCCAAGTTTCCTCGTCTCGTCCAAGTCTCCAAGCTCCTCTTCTTGTTCCTGTTCCAGTACCATCACTTGTCCTCGACCTCTGTCCGACCCATCGCCTCTACCATTTCCTAGCGGCAGGTCCGAAAGGGCTATCGAGTGGCTGGAGGGCTACCCCAGAGACCATAAGAACATAAGAACATGCCATCCTGGGTCAGACCAAGGGTCCATCAAGCCCAGCATCCTGTTTCCAACAGTGGCCAATTGCGCTGTTGGGTCTCTTTTGGTGCGATGGGTTTAGCAGGGGTCAGGCACCCTGGTCTTCTGCCTGTCTGCCTGTGCTTGAACATGTCTTGCCTCGGTGCTTCCCTGGAGCCCTCTAGGGTCATGCCGTGGTCTGGACATACTAAATCTCTCCGGAATCGGGACCACTTCCCAGCGCTCCCCCAACAGTCAGACCCAACTTCTTATGTTCTTATGAGATAATGGATGAAGATACTGAATCCAATGAGATTTCAGGTGCTACTGTGCTCATCTCACACACTTGTCAGTAGTGTAATGTGGTGTGTGGCTGACATGTGGCCCAGAATTCTCATGAAAGCTCTTGCTAGTACTGTGGTGCATGTTGAAACTATGAGAACTATTTTGATTAAGTTGAACAATCTCTAGCAAAAAATGTTCTTTGGCATCGGCAGAAAAACTGGAGAGTGAAGAAACTAGTGTGGCACACAAAGTGCTGAGGTGCTTTGCACCTGCTATTTTGTACAGGGTAAAATAGCCATTGGTGATGGACATATTGTGACCACGCAGTTCTTGAAGGCTCTGGAGATGGCTTATTTAGAGCTCTTTTATTTTTTTGGTTGTAGCACTGAAAAGGGTTGTTCAGGGGCAGCGAGGCAACTCAACAATGAGTAAGCTGAAGCTAAAACTTCAGATAATTAAAAAAAAAAAAAAAAAAGACAAAAGAAGTATATAGAGAAAGGGTACACATCTGTGTGGAAGCTCAGACAAAAAAAGAATGAGGGGCTCACAAGGCAGCATGCGCATAGGAGCTCCCCTGTATGCTCAGTAGTAAAACTTTACTGAGCTAGAGAGATGGGTCTGTTCTGTGCCATCAGATGACATCATCCATATGGAATGACTAATTGTTGGCTTGTTGGTGGAAAATGATTGTAATACTAAAAGCAGCCAGGATAAACCTGCCTCTCAAGACTGCAATAATTATGAAACCAGGAGATTAGTAGTTCATTTTTGCTGGTGGAACTTTTTTGCTATGCCGGATTTGCTTTGGAAGGTAAGCACAGAGAACTTTTGTGATTTTTATTCTCACCTGAAGAGCCATGGTTGAATCCTTCTGCGGTTCACTACGCTTGCCTTTGCCAGGTGCAATAGATCTGCTAGAGCTAGATCCTTCACGGGAATGAATACGCTTTAAGGCAGGAGGGGCCCTGGAAAATGAAACTGAAATAAGTCATTGAACTATAACAGTCAAATTAACACAAATTTCTTAAAGCAGACTTGGATCATTGAAAGGAATGCAAGTGATTAATATTCAGAGAGATAGCCGTGTTAGTCTAGATTAGCAAAAATGACATGAGGTGAATGGCAACTTATAACTAACCAATTTATTGAGGCATGAGCTTTCCAAAGGAAAATTAGGCACAACAGGAATAAATTATTTTAACAATATATCCTGAGATATGAGAATTATTATCCTATGCTATCTGTGCTGGTGCAGCTGTGTCAACAGTGAGATTACCAAAAGGATAGGTATAAAGGTTTGTGCCTAACTTGGAGTTACATGTCAATATTAATGTAAACATACACATTTTAAGTCTGCATCATAAGATTACACTGATCCATTTGAATACTGAACATTTTAATTTATTTTGCAATAAAAGTTATGAGCAGTTTATTTATGATGGTTATATCTTTTGTTTTGAAAATCCCGTTTCAATCCTCAAACATCTAAATCTCATTCTATACCTGGGTTTATCAAACGCTTGAGCTCAATACATTATTTCATTTGTGGTCTTTTCAAAACACAATGACTGCAGTTGGTAGGATGGAGCAAAGCACTTTTTCCAGATGTTTTCATCAGGTACTCCTAGCCCTGCAAAGATGAGTTGGGATAAAATTCCCTAAATGGAGGCAACAACAGCAGGACCTCAAAAGGAATTTTTATTACATTATCAGCCTGTCTAACATAATAAGAATGATCAATGGCACATATGTAGTGTTACGTGGAGTGGTGGACTCTTGCCGAGATGAGGTTGGCACCACCTTTAGGGGAAGGCCCTGATAGGTCCTTCTCGTCAGGAGGCCAATGCAGGCGATGGAGACCCAGTCGGACCTTCACCTATACCAGCTCTTGTTCCCCACAGGTTGAGCCTTTGGGTGCCGGGGCCAGCAGGACTTAGACGTGGGTCTCAGACGAAGATGATCCTTGAAGGCAAGAGGCAGAGGCAAAGTTAGGTGTTCCAGAGGTTGGGGCTGGTAGCAGGCAGGAGAATCCAGAAATGGACCAGAGGTTGAGGCAGGCAGCTAACAGAAGAGTCAACAAGCTAGCAGATGGGTCAGAGCAGGCGGCAGACGAAGCAGAATCCAGGGACGAACTGAGTCAAAACCAGAAGAACCAACCGAGAGGATCAGGAATGGACAAAGCAGGATCAGGAACTGATGAGGCAGACAAGGCAGGGTCAGGAACAGACGAGGCAACCAGCGGCATTAAGGCAGAGCGAGACCTGTTGCAGAGGCAACTATCGCTTGACACGGTGGGGTTAAATAGGCCCCATGACTGCCACGTCATCACTGAGGGCTGCAGCATTTCTGCCGCTGGCCCTTTAAGAGTGGGGAAGCGGTGCTGCATGCATGTGCCTAGGAAGCCGGGCATGGCCTGCACGTCGGACATGGCGCCCCTGCCGTGTGGCAGGAGCAGGGACCTCCTGTATGTTAAAGTAGTTGCATACTTAGATGATATTCTTGTCTTTTCTAAGGACCTGGCTACGCAGATGTTCGTATGGTTCTCCAACATCTTCGTGAGAACCATCTCTTTGCCAAGTTGGACAAGTGCCTTTTTGAGCAATCAAGTCTGCCCTTCCTAGGGTATATTATCTCCTAACGTGGGTTTTCCATGGACCCAGAAAAACGTAGAGGAATCCACGTTTGGCCCCAACCAGTGAGTCTCCAAGCCCTACAATGATTCCTAGAGTTTTCTAATTACTACCGCCATTTTATTGCCAACTACTCTACCCTGGCGGCTCCCCTCACGGCCATGACCCATAAGGGCCGTGACACTCGGAACTGGTCTCCAGAGGCCCTTACAGCCTTTCAACACCTTAAAAGGGCTTTTCTTGTTGGACCCTGTCTATGTCACCTGGACCCTAACCACCTCTGCTATTGGACCCTAACCACCTCTGCTATTGGGGCTGGGGCGGTCTTGAGCCAGCATTTGACTTCTGGGACTCCATGTTCCTTCTTCTCCCGCAGAGACAAGATGGTCCAGAGAAGGGTGACCAAAAAGGTGGAAGGTCTTCATCGAATGACTTATGAGGAGAGATTGAAGAATCTAAATATGTACACCCTGGAGGAAAGGAGGAGCAGAGGTGATATGATACAGACTTTCAGATACTTGAAAGGTTTTAATGATCCAAAGACAACGACAAACCTTTTCCATAGGAAAAAAATCAGCAGAACCAGGGGGTCACGATTTGAAGCTCCAGGGAGGAAGATTCAGAACCAATGTCAGGAAGTATTTCTTCACGGAGAGGGTGGTGGATGCCTGGAATGCCCTTCCGGAGGAAGTAGTGAAGACCAGAACTGTGAAGGACTTCAAAGGGGCATGGGATAAACACTGTGGATCCATAAAGTCAAGAGGCCGTCAATGAAGAGTGGGTGGCTCGCCAGAATGACGGCTAGTGCCTGGAGATAATACCCTTATTCAATAAACATACACATGGTTACTGTGACTCCAACATCGCTCTAAGCTTCAACAGCAAGAGGAAATGTGGAAAAAAGGATTTGCACTCACAAAGCGGGGAGTAGCTGGCTTGTTACGGCGGTTACTACCCCAAACCAAATAAGCCTGATACTTCACTTTCAATGCATATCCAGCATAGCTCTCTGCTTCAACGGCAGGGGAGAAGAAAAACTAATACTTCACGCATATCCAGCATAGCTCTCTGCTTCAACGGCAGGGGAGAAGAAAAACTGATACTTCACACATATCCAGCATAGCTCTCTGCTTCAACGGCAGGGGAGAAGTAAAACTAATACTTCACGCATATCCAGCATAGCTCCTTGCTTCAACGGCAGGGGAGAAGTAAAACTAATAGTTCACGCATATCCAGCATAGCTCCCTGCTTCAACGGCAGGGGAGAAGTAAAACTAATAGTTCACGCATATCCAGCATAGCTCTCTGCTTCAACGGCAGGGGAGAAGAAAAACAACCAATAAGGGCTGAATAACATAGTCTGGGTAAAACAAATAAGCATGGGTGTAGCTTGCTTATTGCGGCGGTTACTACCCCTACTACCCCTAACTAATCAAGCTTGATATTTCACTCGGATGCAGCTCCATCACTGCTCTCTACATTAATGGCGGGGGTGGAAGGGAAATAGAACCAAAAAGCTAAGAGAAACAGATAAGTATGAGAAAAAAATGTGTGAAGCTTGCTGGGCAGACTGGATGGGCCGTTTGGTCTTCTTCTGCCGTCATTTCTATGTTTCTATGCAAGTTCTCCCCCGCAGAACAAAATTATAGTATCGGGGATTGGGAGCTTCTTGCAATTAATCTTGCTTTAGAAGAGTGGCGTCCCTGGTTAGAAGGCACTCAGCATAAATTTACTATTTTCACTGATCAAAAAACCTTGAACACCTGAGTCATGTCCAGCACCAAAACACTCAGCAGGCCCGCTGGGCCTTGTTCTTTTCCAGATTTAATTTTGAACTCCGGTATCGGCCAGCAGATGCCCTATCTCGTTCTTTTGAACCTGAAGATGTTGCTGAAGAACCTCGTCACATCATCGATCCCACATGTATCTGCTCATCTGTGACTCTCCCAGTCCTTGCCAGGAAAACAGTGGTGCCTCGTCGCCTCTGCGAGAAGGTCCTCCGGTGGAAGCATGATTCCAAATTCGCCAGTCACACAGGACAGGCGCGAACACTTGCATTACTCCAGCGATTCTTCTGGTGGCCTACCATGGCCATTTATGCCAGGGTGTACATTGATTCCTGTAATATCTGTGCCCAGCAAAAACCCCGGTTAGTCGGCCCTGGGGCCTCCTCCAGCCACTTCCTGCTCCAGAGGAATCCGGAGGAATCCTTTCCACGGATTTTATTGTGGATCTGCTGCCATCTAAAGGAAACACTGTTATATGGGACATCAACAGGTTTTCTAAATGGCCCATTTTGTTCCTTTGCTCCAGAATTGGCACGCTTCTTCTTCCTCTATGTATTCCGTTTGCACGGCTTACCCAAGGACAAAGTCTCGGATAGAAGACTTCAGTTTGTAGCCCGCTACTGGCACGCTCTGTGTTGCAAGTTCGGCATTAACATCAGCCTTACCACAGCTTACCATCCATAGGCCAACGGTCAAGCTGTACGTATGAACCGTTCTCTGAAAGCCTTTCTACGTGCCTATATCTATTTATTTATTTATTTATTTATTTTTTATACCGAGGTTCCTGTATGAGATACAAATCACTCTGGTTTACATGAAACAGAAAATCTCCTAAGGCTTTACATAATCGCCCAAGGCTTTACATAAAACAAATTAAACAGTAAATCGCCAACGGTTTTACATAAAAACAATTGAACAAAGTGGTAGAAAGGAAGCATATAACAAGAGAATAATATGAAATATATAATAGAAGAATGCATTAATGAGACTAATTGGAATGAGTGAATTCAGAACTGAGAACTAATATTGGTATAATTTCTAATGACTGCCTGAATGGAAATTCAAATTTAAAAGGGAGGGATACTAAAAGTGGAGCAAGAATGGGGGGAGAGATCCGATTGGATAGTAGAGGAGGAATAGCATATGAGAAAAGAGATCAGCGTTATCTTCTGACGTGGGAGGACCTTGAGAGGAGTTGAGAGAAGGAAAGTGAAGGACAGCAAGGGGGAAATACAACCGATAAGGAGAGTCAGCATAGGTAGCTTAACGAGATGGCATTTGAATTAAGTTATCAAATCATATCATCCAGGCAGCATTACATGTCTGGGAAAGCTTGGCAGAAGAGCCAGGTTTTTAGCTTTTTTTTAAACTCCGGAAGGCTTGGTTCATGTCGTAGGTCTGGGGGGAGCGCATTCCATTGGTGGGGTCCTGCAGCAGATAGTGCTCGCTTCCTTAGTGATGTTTTTGCAGGTGGGGCATACAGTGTGCCTTTGTATGCGCTTCTGATGGGTCTAGAAGAAGTATGCGGTTGAAGTTGTGTGTTTAACATGATGGGAGAGATGTTGTGAATCGCTTTGTGAATGATAATGAGAACTTTGAAGAGGATCCTGTATTTGATAGGTAGCCAGTGTAGGTTGCGGAGTATGGGGGTGATATGTTCTCTTTGTTGGAGTTTGTAAGGATTCTGGCGGCTGCGTTCTGAACCATCTGTAATGGTTTGATCGTATTGGTGGGGGGTCCGAGTAAGAGAGAGTTGCAATAGTCGATCTTTGTTAGGATGATGGATTGCAAGACTAGACGGAAGTCATTGAAGTGAAGGAGAGGTTGTAACTTTTTGAGGACTTGCAGTTTGTAAAAGCAGTCCTTTGTTGTGGTTATAAATTTTTTTAGGTTTAGTTGGTTGTCCAGCCATGCTCCTAGATCCCTGATGTCCGGTGAGAAATTAATGTTTGAGCTTGTGGTTTGAGCAAGGCTTGATGGGTTGGTAAGGGAGTCATGGGAGATAATGAGCATCTCCGTTTTGTTGGCATTCAGCACTAAATTGAGGCTGGAGAGTAGGTGTTTAATTGGCTGAAGGCAGTCATTCCAGTGGGTAATAGTTTTTTCAAGGGACTCTGTGATCGGGATGAGAATCTGTATGTCGTCCGCATAGAGGTAATGAGTGAGCTTGAGGTTTGAGAGTAGTTGGCAGAGAGGGAGGAGGTAGATATTGAAGAGAGTGGGTGAGAGTGAGGATCCTTGAGGGACTCCCTGGTCTGACAGGAAAGGATGAGATTCCTTGTTATTTATCCTAACTTTATAGAACCTGTTGCACAGGAAGGACTTAAGCCAGCTAAGTGCTGAACCTTTGATGCCTATGTTAGCTAGTTGGTCTATGAGTATTGTGTGTTTTACCGTGTCGAAAGCTGCAGATAGATCTAAAAGCACCAGCAGGTAAGATTGTTTTTTTCTCCAGGTTTAAGAGGATGGTGTCCGTGAGTGAAAGAAGAAGGGACTCGGTGTTTAGAGATTTGCGAAAGCCGTACTGCGCTGAGGAGAGTATCTTATGATCTTCGAGGTATTCTGAAAGTTGCTTGTTGACAGTTTTTTCCATCAGTTTGGCAATCTGTGGTAAGTTTGCGATAGGTCGGAAGTTGGCCGGGTCAGTTGGAGAGGCGTTTGGTTTTTTTAGCAGAGGTTTAAGAATTGCTAATTTTAACTGGTTGGGTACTATGCCTTGAGATAAAGAGGTATTAATGATTTCAGCTATTGGTTTTGCGATGGTATTCGGGATGGCGATGAGCAGGTTTGTTGGTAATGGATCTGATGGGTGGGAGGATGGTTTGAGTTTATTGAGGGTATTTTCTATCTCAAGAGCAGAAGTGGGTTCAAAGGACTCTAGACTAAAATTTTGTTGAGGCTGGATTATGAGGTGAGGTGTTGGTGTGAGGTTGTGGGTTGTAAGAGAATGGGTTAGGTTGGAGATTTTTGACTTGAAATAATTGGCAAGTTCGTTGGCTTTGTTGAGTGCTTGGTGATCTGGAATGGAAGGGGGTGATGGTTTGATAAGTGATGAGACGTAGGAGAAAAGTGCCTTTGAGTCAAAAATGAAATTCTGGATTTCTTTTGCGTAAAAGTCTTTCTTGGTTTTATGGATGGCGTTCCTGTAGGTGTTGAGAAGGGATTTGTAGATATCTTGTGACGCAGTGGATGGGTTTTCCTCTAGCTTTGTTCTTTATTTCTTAGTTTTTGTTTAAGGGATTTAAGTTCAGGGGTAAACCAAGGTTTTCTGTTGTCAAGTGCAGGTTGTATGACTTTAATGGTGGTTTGGCAGATTTGATCCGCAATTTTCTTAGTGAGATTGATCCATGAGGTGGTGGCTGCGGTTGCGTCTGTGAGGTCAAGCTGGTTTATTTCTTTGGATATCTGTTTGCTGAGTAGGTCCAGTGGACATGGTTTCCTGAAATGGATGATGGTTTTGGTGGAGGCTTGGGGTGAGAGGTTTTTGATCTTAAGGGTCGTGTAAATGACTCGGTGGTCTGACCAAGGGACTAGTGAGCAGGTGGGATTGGAGTAGATGGAAAAGCTGTCGTTAATGAAGATGAGGTCCAATGTATGTCCTGCTTTGTGTGTGGGGCTGTTGACAATTTGAGTGAAACCCAAGTGACTGAGTGACGAGAGAACTGTTTCACAGTTGATGGATTGTGGATAAGCGTCCATATGCAAGTTAAAGTCTCCCAGGATTATAGCTGGTTTGTCTACGTTAATGTGTTTGGCTATAAGCTCGATCAGAGGAGAGGGGTCTGAATCTAAAGTTCCTGGTGGGGCGTAGATGAGGCATATTTGTAGTTGTTCAGATGTAAAGAGGGAGAATTCGAATTTAGTTGTGGAGTTTGTATCTTGTAAGGTTAGGCCTAATCCTTTTTTGCTGCTAAGAGGAGCCCTCCTCCTCTTTTTTTGGGTCTGGAGATTGAGATGAGGTCATAGGCTTGCGTAGGAAGCTGGTTCATTAGTACTATATCAGTAGGTTTCAACCAGGTTTCCGTGATTGCACAGATGTCTGGGTTAACTTCTATAAGATAATCATTGAGGATGTGCATTTTTTTGGAGAGCGACTGAGCGTTGAATAGAGTTAGAGTGAATAGTGAGAGACCCAGGAGTTGTGTAACTGGAGATATCATAAATGGGATTAGCCTTTGTTGTCGAGCAATGTGATGAGATATAGGTTTTATGTGTGTTCTTAGTTTATTCCTGAATGTGGGTATAGCGAAAAGGTGCATCTTTGTGGCGAAGTCGAGTGGATATATGATGCGAGGGAGTGGAGTTGCTGCTGTGAGGATGGATAGTTCCTTTTGATGTTTGGGACAGGGGAGACCTTTAGTGTAGAATGAGATAAACCAAGTCCTGGGATCAACACACCTTAAGACTAAAGCCTAAATCGAACTCTAAATCTAAGTCTAAATCTCTCTTCACTACTTGGTAGCACTTGGCGGCAGCACTTGGGGCAACATGAAGGGGCGCACAAAGGGGTGGGCCCCTTTGGCGCGCGACGCCCGGTGCGCAGCGCCTAGGAATCAGTCGTGGCAATAAATGCCCTGCAGTCATGGCTTGGTGCGGTCACCGGGGCGACTGCTTGCTGATTGGCTGATAGTGATTAAGGGCATCAATTTGTCAGCCTCGGGGCAGCGAACGGCGGTGGTCACATGGTCGGCGCGGGCCCTTCGGTGGTAGGGGCGAGATTAAAGGGGCCTTACCCCAAAGGGCTCATGCACCGGCTGCACGGCCCTATCTCCCAGCTCCCTCTATGGACCTTCTCCGTGGGCCTCCTTCGACGGGACTTGCAGGTAAGAGGCGCCTAGGATTTGGTCGTGGCAATAAATGCCCTGCAGTCGCGGCTTGGTGCGGTCACCGGGGCGACTGCTCGCTGATTGGCTGATAGTGATTAAGGGCGTCGATTTGTTGGCCTCGGGGCAGCGAACGACGGCGGTCACGTGGTCGGCGCGGGCCCTTCGGTGGTAGGGGCAAGATTAAAGGGGCCTTACCCCGATGGGCTCATGCGCCGGCTGCGCAGCCCTATCTCCCAGCTCCCTCTCTGGACCTTCTCCGTGGGCCTTCTTCGACGGGACTTGCAAGTAAGAGGCGCCTAGGATTCGGTCGTGGCAATAAATTCCCTGCAGTTGCGGCTTGGTGCGGTCACCGGGGCGACTGCTCGCTGATTGGCTGATAGTGATTAAGGGCGTCGATTTGTCGGCCTCGGGGCAGCGAATGGCAGCGGTCACGTGATTGGCGCGGGCCCTTCGGTGGTAGGGGCTAGATTAAAGGGGCCTTACCCCGATGGGCTTATGCGCCTGCACGCGGCCCTATCTCCCAGCTCCCTCTCTGGACCTTCTCAGCAGGACAACTGGGCAGAGCTTCTCCCTTGGGCGGAGTTTTCCCATAACTCCCATATCGCAGCTGCTACAGGAGTATCACCATTCACCATTGTCTATGGTAGACAGCCAAGGCCTCCACTACCTATCCCGCTGGCAGTACCCTCGCCAACAGCGCAAGCCATTGCTGATGCTCTTAAGGCCCTTTGGAATCAGACTAATCTCCGGCCACGTCACGCATCGGCCCAGGCTAAGAAATCCACAGATACCCATAGATGCTCCGCTCCTGAATTCCTTCCTGGGCAAAAGGTCTGGTTAAGTACACGAAACATCCGTTTTAAGATACCATCTCAAAGAATTGCACCAAAGTACATTGGACCTTTTCCAGTCACTCGTCGTACCGGGCCTGTCACATACCAGCTCCGGTTACCACCGACTCTGGGTATTCATAACATATTCCATGTGTCATTACTGAAGCCAGTGATCCTTTCTTGGCCATCTCGTAAAGTACCAGAACCATCTCACCTGGTTACTGAATCTGATACTACTTACAAAGTTCGTGAAGTCTTGGATGTCTGCCATAGTGGCAGTCGGTAGGAATACCTCCTCGCCTGGGAGGGTTACGGTCCAGAAGAAAATTCTTGGGAGCCAGCTTGAAACATCTTGGATAAAGGTCTCTTCCTACAATTTCATCGTGCCCATCCGGGCAAACCCAGACCTTCAAGAGGGGGGTGTAAGGGGGGGGGGGTACTGTTGCATGTGCTGGCCGTGGCAGGCCCGCAGCCAGGCCCTCTTAACTTCTTCTGCTTGCTCCACTGTCTGGCTCCACTTCCCTCACGGCCAGGGGCCACTGCCTATGACCTTGGGCCAACCCCAGTGCTCCTACCTCCGTGACTGTCGTCCATGCTCCACGGCAGGTCTCCTCACGCGATCTGCGGGGAAACGCTGCCGACCCGCACCACGCCGCTCCCTAGGCATGCATGCGTGCATCTCCTCTTCTTTTAAAGGGGCCGCAGCGGGAAACTAGCCCACGGCCCCGGATGATGATGTCACTGGGTCCCAGTATATAAGGCCGGGCCCACCACAGTTAGTTGCCTTTGCAATAGGTCTCCACGCTGGTCGTGTACTTCGTTGCTTCTCCTGGTGTTCTCTTTGTGTTCCTGATCCTAATTCTGGTATTCTCCTTGTTCCTGTGCTACTCTACTTGTTCTACAGATTGACTTCTGGACCCAACCTCTGCTTTGCCTGACCACGTTACTGATCATCTCCTGGACCCGACCTCTGCTTTGCCCGACCACTTTACTGATCATCTCCTGGACCCGACCTCTGCTTTGCCCGACCATGCTACTGATCATCTCCTGGACCCGACCTCTGCTTTGCCCGACCATGCTACTGATCATCTCCTGGACCTGATCTCTGTTTTGCCTCTTTGTTCTACCTTGCCTGCCACCTGCTCTGACTCCAGCTTGTTTAACGACGCCTCTGCTATATTCATTCTGGACTTGGCTTCTCAGGCTCTGGCCTGTTCTTACTCGGGCGCCCCTTGTCTGTCTCTCATTCCATTTGGCGCCCAGGTCTCTGGGACTCCGCCTCGTCCAGATCAGACTTGCTACTCTTACCACTGCTGGTCCCTGGCTGACCTCCTCCTCGTCCATCAGGAGACCCTGGACGGAGGCCCACCTAACTCCAGCTGGCCCCGGTACCCAAGGGCTCAACCTGCGAGGAACAAGGGCTGGTATTGGTGAAGCTCCAGCCAGCCTCCATCAGTTAGCCAGCTCCGCCTACCAATGATGGGGACCTGTAGGGCTTGCCCTGCACGTAGCACCAACTCCACCTCGGCCCAAGGGTCCACCTCCGGAGCAACAAGGCGCAACAGTAGTAGCCCAGGCAAGGGCAGACGCATCAGGCCTTCTGCATATTGGCCTCATTTATTATCTGGGGCTGTCTTCTCAGGCATATTTCTTCTCACTGCAAATCCCAAGGGGTGGATTCTTTCTATGGGGGTGAAGGCAGTCCTTCTTAGCCCAGGGAGTGGAGTGCTTTTCCCTGTGAGTGAGTGTATCTTTTTCTTTTCTCTTTCAGTAGTTACCTCTGGGACAAACAGTCTGGACACAGACAGGGTGTTCAAATAAAATTTACCAATTATCTCAAAAACCTCCATCAATGTTCATTAGAGCCTCCACAAATGAAACTGTATAATGGGAATATTTACATTGTATTCCTTAGTTTGGGGCTTGTGTCCTTTTCTCAACTTCTGGAATGGAGCTTACCCCTTTTTATTCTCAGTGAATAAATTGTCCCAATGGATTAGGGAAATCCTATTGGGGGGATCCCCTGAATCCCCCAAAAAATCCTAACTGTCTCTTGCCCACATCCTATGTCTTGGTCCCTTAGGGTGGAGATCCTGTTGAGGGTCTCCTGATCTTCTTCCTTCTTCCTAAACTTCCAATAAATGTGATTTCTCTGAAGGAAAATTCTGATGTACCCAGGAAACAAGCTATACAAGTCCGTCTTCCCTGTGATGGATCAAAATTTTCACAACAAAAAGGGCAAAATCTTCTTCTCTTCCAAAAATCTCTCTGGCTGGGGTGATACTGTCACTGATCTTGCCTATTCTTTGACCTAGAAGAAAGGCTCACAGGTCTTCAGCCCTTTTCCTCTGGATCCGAGGACTAACCTTTACCATAAGGGTTCAAGGTTTCACTCTATTCACCGAATATCTAATAATGTCAGTGAAGTCTCTCTTCAAAAATGAAGCAAACTCTCTCAGGCAGGGAGTGCTCTGATAAGGAATCTCCTTTGAACAAAAACATTAAGTTGGGTTAGTAGACCCAACCCAACAAGGAAATACAAAAATCAGCTTTTCACTCTGCAATGACAAACTCAAAATGACCATACTGCTCCTACTCCTAGCACCACCCTTCCCTTAAAAAAAAGGAGTCTGAGACTACCAATCACAGTCAGCCTCAAGAGGAGAGGTTGTATAAAAATGGTGTGCCTACTAAGCTAAAAAATTAGTGGATAGGGATTTAGAGTCATTTAGTAGTTGACCAGGGGGTCACCACATATAAAACAGAAAGTAAGAATTAGTACAATACCTGTATATGTATTCTTTTGTCAGATATATGCATATATATGGTCCCTTTTTTCAGTAAGTGTAAAATCTGTGTGTGTAGAGCTGACCTATATACTAGATAGTTTGTGTGAAGAATTTAAGGCATGTGTGGTTGATGACCTCATTATCTGAAGCCTTTTCCAATATAACATTGGCCCTAGCTCTTTACCTCTATAGCAAGTATTTTAAAATCTGTGCAGATAGGTCACATAGTTTTTAAAATACTTGGCAAATCACTGTGGACCCCTGTATGTGCATATATGAGGCTATGTGGACAAGTTTGAAAGTTAGGCTCATAAAACCAAGTTTTATGTGCATAAGTGGCCTTGCAAAATCAGAATGTCCTAGTGAACTATGATTGTACCAATGTTTCTTTTTTTTTTTTTTTTAACCATATTTTATTGGGAACAGTCACCATTTCCAGAACATTCAAACACAAAATACAGCAACTGTAGCATGACATTCCCGGTTTTATGTTTCCAACAAACTCAAACTCCCCGCCCCCCTACCCTGTAGAGAACCAAATGTTGAGTTTAGGGTCGTGTGCATGCACATAGCAAGCACATACCAGCCGATAATTCAATAGCAACAGTTAACAACTGAGTATATTAATAATCAACCTGAACCGTATCTAGCAGATGCAGACAAAAACTGTGATACCATAGCAGTCATAAGATAAGAGCAATTCAAATACTCCAGTACAGAAGGAGATGCCATAGCAAACTTGGTCATACGTCCAAAGGGGCAATTTGTTGAACCAGTGGCGAAAGGGACTTGTAGAAATCAGTCCATATTGCTTGAAACACCCGCTTTTTCTACCTGGAGCCATATTCCAATTGATAAAGCTCAGACATAAGAGCGGACCACAGCTCTTGAGTAGGGGGGTGGGGTTCCAGCCACTTTAACAATATACACTTTTTAGCAATAAGACAAACCTTAGAAAGAAAGCCAGTATTATCAACATTCAAGCTGTGGTCCCCACTGTCATTATTAAGAAGACAAAAGGAACAAGACCAAATCAGTGTAGTCTGCATGATTGCCAAGAGACGAAGCTGAATGGAGTCCCAGAATACCCTAATGGTAGGGCAGTCCCATAAGCAATGGATTAGGGTGGCGTCTTCCTCAGGGCACTTGAGACATGTAGCTGATGTTATGGCTCTCATGCGATATGCGTGGGCAGGTGAGTATACAATACGATGAAAAACGCGTTGCTGGAGTTCGCGGAGTGCCACATTGTTAGTAATTGTGAAAATAGACTCATAAGAATACTTAAGCGCTCGCTCATCCAGCTCTTCTTGGCAGTCTCTGGACCAGGATGAGAGCAACGTTTTGTATACAGAGAAGGACGTATTACAATTGTAAATTACAATTGTAAAATTACAATTGTACAAGGCATAGAGACATGACAGAGATTGTACCAATGTTTCTAATAGAGAAACGTGGTTTGTTGTAATATGAAGGAGCAGCAGCAATGGGAAGTTATATGATTATAGTGAACGTAGTGAACAGTCTGCTGGGAGTTAGCAATCTGTTAGGCTCCGTAGGCGGAGTTAGCAATCTGTTAGAAATCTGATTACTGACGTTAGCAATCTGAAATGAATCTGTTATAGTTGTGGGTGGATCCCTGGGACGGTGGCAGATGACCACGCCCCCAGGAGGATATCCCGAGAGAGACCACCGGCTAGGCTTGAGTATGGAGACAGACACACATTAGTTCTTTTATTAAACAGGTTTTTGAAACCACCAGAGGTAGCAGTAGTGAGCTGATATGCCCGGCAGGATGTAGTCCCTCAGGTAATGGAACAGCAATCCCAGGATGGCTGAGCTGTTGAGAAACTATAGAAAGTGAGTAGGCAGAGTAGGCAGAGTTCATGAACAGAACTAGATGACAAAACTCACATAAAGTCTCAAGGAAGCTCGGGAGCTGGAAAGGGTTAGGCCCTCGAGGAGCGAGTAACTGGTTCCAGGGTAAGCTCTTAGAGAGCGATAGTAACTCATAATTGTTGTAGAAGCGATAGCTTCCAGGCAAAAGAGAATCTTCAGAGTGTTCAGGAACATGGGCCCTCGAGGAGCGAGCCCTAGGTCTTCAGGCAATATGGCGGATCTGCAGCGTCGAGCCAGTCCGGGGACGCCAGAGGGAGACGGCATGGAGACGTTGCGGCAGCCAACCGTCCATCAGACCCGGAGGGAGTCGCCACAGAGTTAAAGAGGGCGAAGTGAGGGCATCGAGCAGCGACGGTCGCAACAGTACCCCCCTTCAAAGGGCGATCTCCTCTTCGGGTACCAGGCTTAGGTTTAGAAGGATGTGTGAGGTGGAACTGATGTAGCATCTCTTGTCCAAGATATGGTCTGAGGCTCCCAAGAGATTAATTCAGGGCCGAAACCTTCCCAAATCAGAAGGTATTCAAAAGTCTTGCCTCTGATTCGAACATCCAGAATCTCTTTGATCTTAATTTCTAAGTCGTCTTCTGCAATGATGACAGGTGGATCTTGAGACTTGGAAGAATCTTGCAGAGTGTTATTGATGGTATCAGCAGCAATGGGTTGAGCTGCTGTGAACGTCACTGAGGAATTCAGTGGAAGTGGTGATGTTGTTGAACGTTCAAAACCCACTTCTAAAGATGACTCTCCAGTAGATGTTGCTGGATGAGAGACGGTGGCATCACCAGCGGGAACAGACTGGCTGGTTGCCAGAGATATCTTCTTCGGTACAAGATGTCGTGGCTCATCAACACCTCTTCTGAAAGGATGGAGCGTAGCAGATATCTCTAAATTTATAATCCGTGAATGCGGATAGATGCTATATCTTCTTTGAATCTAAATGTGCTCGTACATCAGGCACATCTACTGACTGAACGAGCGTGACAGCGCGTCTGCTCTGGTGTTTCGATCTCCAGGTCGGTACTTAGGCACAAAATCAAAACGGTTGAAGAGTAAAGACCATCTGGCCAGTCTGTAATTCAAACATTGTGCGTGGCGGAGATACTCAAAGTTCTTATGATCCATGAAGACGATTATAGTTGAATGCCTTTGAGCCAAAGTGAATGTATAGGTGTTATGAATATCAGCAGCCATAAGTTGAACTGCCGTGGACGTCACTGAGATCTTCAGGAGAAGTGGCGATATAAAGGAACGTCTAAAGCCCACTTCAAGTTGTGATGCAATAATGGATCTTCTAATTTGACGAAGGGACTCCTCAGGTCTTCCACTAGACATCTGAGAATAAGGTTGCCTCCTGCCCCTGAGTCCAGCAGGGCAGGGATCTGAACCATAGCCGGTTCGCTGATCACGGAGACTGAAAGAGAGAGCGGAGAAGAAAACGCAGTATGGCCCAAGAACAGTCCTCCCGCGGGACTTAGGCCCGTCCGTTTCCCGGATGAATGGAGCATGTAGAGACATCATGGCCGGGCTGACCACAGTACATGCACAGGCCGCGTTTCTTCTGAAATCTTCTCTCCTTGGTTCATCTTTATCAGCAGTAGAAGTTACTGGAACCATCCGAGGTGCAGTGGTAGTACTAGCCTGTTTCAACCCAGGTAACACCTTAGGCCGGAGCTCCTTCACCTTGTCTCGGAGGCTATGATCAATCCGAGTAGCCAAGGCTATTAATTTGTCCAGCTAGTCAGGTGTCTGACGAGCGGCCAGCTCTTCCTTTAAGCGGGTATCCAGGCCTCTGCAGAAGAGAGTCTTGAGACATTTAGGGTCCCAGCGAAGTTCCGCTGCAAGAGTCTTGAATTCTATGGCGAATTCAGCCAATGATCTGTTGCCTTGCTTCAAGTCCACCAAAGCAAATCCGGCAACAGAAATACGAGCAGGGTCATCAAAAATGGATTTAAACAAGTCCATAAATCCTTCTATGTCCTGCAAAATAGGGTCCTTGCGTTCCCACAAGGTAGATGCCCATGAGAGAGCTCTCTCATCCAAGTATGACAGGATGTAGGTAGTCTTAGAGAGAGCCGTGGGAAATAAGGAAGGCTATAAGGTGAAGTGCATGCAGCACTGGTTCAGAAAGCCCCGGGTCTTCTGGATTTCTCTGGAAAAACGTATAGGAGCCGCCAGTGGTACAGCAGTCTTCAAAGTTACCTCTGGTGACTGACCTTCTTAGTTGGAGGCTGTGCCTTGAACCTTTTGTGTGTGTAGCTGATTGAATGCTGCAGTAAGTTTCTCCAAAGTTTCTTGCTGCTCTGAGATGCGTTGGGCCAGGCCCGGTATAGCCTGCAAGGCAGAGAGATGTGCCGGATCCATGGAGTTAATAGCGTCCCATAGTAAGCCGGATACACTGGAGTTAACAGCGTCCCATAATAAGCTTGATCCACTGGAGTTAGCAATCTGTAGTGAACGTAGTGAACAGTCTGCTGGGAGTTAGCAATCTGTTAGGCTCCGTAGGCGGAGTTAGCAATCAGTTATACTCCAGAGGCGGAGTTAGCAATCTGTTAGAAATCTGATTACTGAAGTTAGCAATCTGAAATTAATCTGTTATAGTTGTGGGTGGATCCCTGGGCCGGTGGCAGATGACCACGCCCCCAGGAGGATATCCCGAGAGGGACCACCGGCTAGGCTTGAGTATGGAGACAGACACACATTAGTTCTTTTATTAAACAGGGTTTTGAAACCACCAGAGGTGGCAGTAGTGATTTGATATGCCCGGCAAGGCTGTAGTCCCTCAGGTACTGGAACAGCGATCCCAGGATGGCTGAGCTGTTGAGAAACTATAGAAAGTGAGTAGGCAGAGTAGGCAGAGTTCATGAACAGAACTAGATGACAAAACTCACATAAGGTCTCAAGGAAGCTCAGGAGCTGGAAAGGGTTAGGCCCTCAAGGAGCGAGTATCTGGTTCCAGGGTAAGATCTGAGAGAGCGATGGTAACTCACAATTGTTGTAGTAGCAATAGCTTCCAGGCAGAAGAGAATCTTCAGAGTGTTCAGGAACATGGGCCCTCAAGGAGCGAGTACCAGTTCCTATCTGTAGACTCAGAGAGTGATGGTAACTCACAATTGTTTGTAGTAGCTTCCAGGCAGAAGGGAATCTTCAGAGTGTCCGGGAACATGGGCCCTCGAGGAGCGAGTACCGGTTCCTATCTGTATTCTGAAAGAGGGAAAAGAGTGAGGCCCCCGAGGAGTGGGTACCTCTGGTAAGTCCGAGGAGGCAGAGTAGCTTGGGGGGAGTAGTCCGTAGGTAGCGAGACACATTCCCATACCAACCCCTTGCTAACTCAGTGTGATAGTGCAATTAGAGACCTTTAAATATTGGAAGCGGATGACGTCATCTCAGGGGGTCGCCCCTGAGGTTCGCGCCCTTGCTGGTACTTCAATCAGAGCATGCGCGCGCGCGCCCTAGGTCTTCAGGCAACATGGCGGATCTGCAGCGTCGAGCCGGTCCAGGGACGCCGAAGGGAGACGGCATGGAGACGCCGCAGCAGCCAATCGTCCATCAGAACCGGAGGGAGTTGCCACAGAGGTAAAGAGGGCGGAGTGACAGCGTTGAGCAGCGACGGTCGCAACAGTGATGTTACCATGTAGAAGCTATTTTATGGCAAAACATAGGAATCTGATATAATGTTGGGCAGTTATGAGAATATATACTCTGGGAAGGTTGTTTACGGACATCCAAGGGAATAAAATTTGCATTGAGTAGTGTGAATATGTGGTTTTACATTATATAATAGATGTTATATGTAATTGTGATACATGTGATTGGTGTGCTTGTTGTAGGAGATATTTTAAAAGTATTGAGTGTATAAAAAGATAAGTGATATATTGTTATTGTATTAAAATGTAAAACATTGCGAGTATGTATTTATTGTGTTTTAAGATTATTGCAAATGCATTAAAGTGTACTATTTTTAGGATTGTGATTAAATGGTAATACATTATCAATAAATGTCTCTGCATTGTATTGCATATTGTAAAACTGAACTAGGCATAATACATTTAAAAGCACACATGTAACCTAGTTTCATGATTACTTTACATACACTGAAGAGAAGCATTCTGGAAGGCAGAGTTGTGACTTATGTGTATATTTTTTGAGAAAGATATTCAAAATAGAGCATCTATCTAAGGCCTGGATTTTCTAAAATTGCAGGCCTTTGAGAATCACGCGGTACCGGGGGGTGAAGCGGGGGGGTGGGCCTGCGAAAGCTGGCAGCGATCGCACCATCGCAGTGTATCGTGCCGGCTTTCGCAAACCAAGGTGGTGCTATTGGAAGCGTTATTGGCGGAGATAAGGGTTCTTACCCTTTTCACCGCCAGCGATGTCTCCGCCGCGTCCGCCCCGGTGCTGCCCCGACTCCTCCCCTTCCGGTGCTGACGCCACCCTGACTCTGCCCCGATCTAGGTATCGCGTGCGATCCCGTTAGAAAATGACTTCCTAAGTTAGCTGGATAAGACATATGCTTCGCCGCTCTTCCCCTTCGTCCAGTCACTCCAACATCCAGCATTCGTCCAGTCACTCCAGCAACCAGCATTCGTCCACTCACTCCAGCATCCAGCATTCGTCCAGTCACTCCAGCAACCAGCATTCGTCCAGTCACTCCAGCATCCAGCATTCGTCCAGGCACTCCAGCATCTAGCACTCATCAAGCCACTCCAACACCCAGTAGTCATCCAACAATCTTCTCCACCAGCAATTTCTTCTTAAAAGACAGCATGCTACAAACTTTCCCCATTCAGATCATCCCTCACCTATTCTCCCACAGAGCGAATACCCCCGTGCTCAATCTACGATCAAAGAGATCCCTGATTCCAATCATGATCTCCCCTCTAACACAATTCCTAGGATTATCTCTAATCACCTTAACCCTTTTCAACTCGCAGTCGCTCTCAAAAAAATCTCATTTGCTCAACGACCACCTCCTGGACACCCAACCGGACATCTGTGCCATTACCGAAACATGGCTAAAAAACACAGACACCGCCATAATTAACCAATTGCCAACACAACAATATGACATCTTCTCTATCCCCAGACCTAAAAAAAGAGGGGGTGGAATAGCAAATGTTGCTTACCTGATGTAACAGGTGTTCTCACAGGACAGCAGGATGTTAGTCCTCACAAATGGGTGACATCGAGGATGGAGCCCTGTACGGAAAACTTTTCTGTCAAAGTTTCAACAAGCTTTGACTGACACTGGCACACTGGGTGCACTGAGCATGCCCAGCCTGCAATTATCCCTGTGAGCCACAGGTGTCTCCCTCAGTCTCGTCTTATAGCTAAAAAGCGCAAGCGAAACTAAAATAAAAGTATACAGACCCAACTCCGCGGGGTGGCGGGCGGGTTTCGTGAGGACTAACATCCTGCTGTCCTGTGAGAACACCTGTTTACATCAGGTAAGCAACATTTGCTTTCTCACAGGACAAGCAGGATGGTAGTCCTCACAAATGGGTGAGTACCGAGCTGAGGATGCCCGGGAATGCACCAGATACACCGCAGATGCGCAAAGGCGTAACGACTGAGGTGGAAATGGGAACGGAGGGCATCCGCAACACCATAATGGGTTCGTGGAAGGATGTTGGGTAGTGAATTGAAAAAAGTAAGAGTAGGCGGACTGGCCAAACATGGAGCATGCCGGCTAGTCAAATGTAAGCAATAATAGGCTGCGAAGGTATGGAGAGGACTCCAGGCTGCAACCTGATAAAAAAGTACAAGCAGCAGTAACCAAAGGGAAGCTGTTAAGGCTAAGACGGACACAACAGTATGTGGATACCCACAGTGTTGTAGTGAAATGTCTGCTTGTTGGTAGGAAAGGAAATATAGACCACTTAATCAGAAGGATTAGGTCTGTGTGGCCACTGGAAGTAGCAGCTTGACCCTTGCATGAAGGAAAGAGTCAAGTGGAATTCACATGGAATGCAGTGCAATGTAGATAGAATGTAAGCGCAGCATTACTGTCCAGGAATGTGGAAAACCCAGTCTCTCCCTAGGGCGAGAGAGAGAGGTTAGGAAAAATTAATAGAGTATTTCCTGAGGAAAGGAGATACAACATCTACCTGAAAAGGATAGAAAGTTGAATGCGTAGAACTACTCAGTGGCAGAGGAACGGAGTCAGGTGAGTATGGAAAGAGTGCATAACTCACGGACCCTGCTGGCAGGAATGACATTAAGAGGGAAAGAAGTTCCCTTGCCAAACTGTGGAAGAGAGGAATGGAAAGGCTCAAACGTAGAATGTATGAGACTTATAAGGAGAATATATATGTTCATTCCGTGATTAGAGAAATAGAGGCGGCTTGATCAGTGGATAATCCATGGTAAGCCGACTCAGAGAGGATTACCGAAAACGGGAACCCAACTCCCAAAACGATACACCTCCTAAGAGAAAGGTGTATCTATGTGGAGGATGTCTGGAGAACAGAATCCGAGGGAGTAAGAAAAAATGGTGGAAAAGTAAAAGGGGTAATACCTCTTTTTTTTTTTTTTTTTTTTTGTTTAGCGTCAGGAGGTAAAGCCTGCCATATTAAACGGCAAGATTTATGTTTAGAAGGTTTTGTGACGCTACCAGAACCTAAGAACATCAGTAAGTCTATGATTTGGGACTGACTGGTGAGGGAATAAAAGGTTACTGATATGATGGATTGAGAAGTATGGGAAGCATACTGATCTCAGTCAGGGAGTGGGGAAAAGAATACTGAACCCCATCCCAGTTCAACATTAGAAGAATGCTGGCTACGAGAGGCAGCAGAAGAGATATATTGAAGAGGCCTTTGATGGAAGAAAAG
Source organism: Rhinatrema bivittatum (assembly GCF_901001135.1). Taxonomy (NCBI): domain Eukaryota; kingdom Metazoa; phylum Chordata; class Amphibia; order Gymnophiona; family Rhinatrematidae; genus Rhinatrema; species Rhinatrema bivittatum. The sequence continues at coordinate 137,153,820 of NC_042621.1, forward strand.
GCATCTAAGGGAACGCATAGGAAACATGTGTAGGGAGCAGAACCTGTGCATCGTATGGAATGATGCAGACGCAGAGGAAAGTTTAGTTAAACTCAGCGTTAAAAGATTTGCCCTGTACACATGTAATTGAGACCATTCGAGAGGATAGAACCTACGTGGAGAAGGTCAGATAGAGCGTTCATTAAATCTCTTAGATATGTGGCCCAAAGACGCATGAAGTGAACAAGGGCCAAGGGTAGAGCTGCGCAGCTGTCTAGCAGAGCAGCTAAGAGGTTGTGCGTGCTTATGAGTTGGAAAGCACATTGTCCCTATGCTGTCTGTCTGTATGCACAAAGAATTGTTGCAAAAGCAGTATTGGAAGGCATAAGGGCATAACTCATGGGTGCAACGTCCAGGAAGTTTATGAGAAACTATGCTGGAGTGCAATAGATGCATAATGGGTTGACAGCTTTCAGGAGAAACTTTATAACCCTAAGGAATTGCGAGCATGAGTCGAAGGAGACTAGGTCCTAGTTCGAACTGGGATAAGAATCAGGGACGAAAGCAATGAAACCACTTAGGTCCATTGAGTATAGAATGTCACTGAATATAACCCATAGCAGTTTTGAATTATGAGAAAAAATGCATAGTGGGAAGAAACCCCATAGCCCAACCATGAAAAGTTGAAAGGTTGAGGTTATGGAAAATATGCGCAGGGACATATAACAATGTATCAGAATGTCTGTGCGCATGCTGGACAAGAGGGTCTTAAGACTGTGGTGTCCAGAAGTGTTACAGAAGGGATTTATGGCAGTGACAGTAATCCCAGTTAGTAAATGTATAGTGAGTCCTGAAAAAAGTGAGAGCTCTTTGCATGTACTGAAAGGAAAGTGAATGATGTTACACTCCGCAGAGAAAACAGCATTCACCAACAGTGATGCAAGAGACAGTTCACTTACCGAAGCTGGTGCCGGCGGCAGAGCTTGGGGTTGTAATGTTGACTCACCATAAAGCACATAGAAACATTAAAATAATGTACTTACTGCAGTATGGAGTGATGGTAACCAAAGATACCATTGTACCTGTGACGTCTAAAGAAAGTTGGATTTTCTTAGGTCCAGGATGTGCGGAGAGTAACTATTTTCTGTTAAAAGAAAGAATAGTGCAATTAAAACTCCCCAACCCCCCTCCCTTCTCCCCTCTGCACTTCGTAGCGCCTGGGGGAGTGTACCGGGACTTTGGTACAAGGTGGGGTGGCCGCTCTGATATCTGACCAGATGGGAGACCAAGAGGTGTCCCAATGGAGGATATCATGTAGGCTCCTGCAGGTGTGTGAGCGGTAAGTGGTACCCGCATTTCTGTATGCTGTACAAGGAGACACTGAGACCTGTGGCCAGGCCTCAAGGTGGACTTGTACATGGGGCAATGGTTGCTGAATCTCATGTTTAGCAGATCAGCCAATGCAGCTGGACCTTGGTTGGGAGGGAACTAAGAGTCAGAGCATTGGTCGGCACAGGGACTTGTTACTGACAAGAGAAGAAGCCCTGCTGCAATCCCAAGAAGATAGAGGGGTTCTCCTGATATTGTGGCTAACATAGCTAACATAGTGATATGTGACACTAATACAGTTCTAAAAGGCACATGACCCAGAACTTTTCGAACCACGGTCCGAATGGGAGAACACAACTCTATGGGAATGCCGCCGAAGCGGGTACTTACCATCCGACGTGGATCGCCGCAAGACGAGCCGGTGAAGATTGTTGACCCCGACGGTCTCCGGAGTCCTCGAGGGTAAGGCCGGGGACGTAAACGTCCATCTCGCTCTGAAACCCGGTATGGTGGCACAGGTACAGAGGAGACAGGCCAGGCGTGAGTGGCGTTTAGACTGCTAAGTGTAACAGATGGCCATAGTCCCACACCACTTGACGGTGGGGCACGCCAGGAACAGAGGAGCCCTAACGGAACTCATGTTCCCTCCCTCGTCACAGCGGCTCGATGTGTCGTGACGCCAATGCAGAAGCTGTCGGACCTGGATCCGGAAGTTCTGGATCACCAAGGACTGCCAAAACTGTAGGAACAGTGCTGATGGCAGTGGTGATGTCGCTCTGCCCGAGCGTTGTCCAGCCTGGAGAAGGATGGCACCGATGTGCTGGATGGCGTCAGCGGCGGACGATCACGATGTCGGCGATGATGGGTGCCACGGTGCTCGGCCCGGTCTTTCCCCAGCGCCGAGATGGAAGCCCTCGTCGTCCTGGAAGGCGATCGATGACGAACTGTCAGCACGCCTGCTCTGCTCCTGACACAATGGAGTGTCTTAAGCTAATACGGGGCTTAAAAAAGAACCCAAAGCGTGGAGCAATGTGAGGAGGCGAGGGTATTATGTGGCGGTGCTATGTCGGTATTGACGATATTGAAGGCAACCTAAGGGGCTTCGAGGATATCATCAAAATGGGTATGAAAAATCGTCGATGACTGGCCAGGAGAATGATGACAGTGACGGGCACTGACAGCAGTGGCATAGGTATCTTTGAAACGATGTGGAATCGAATAATCGAAAAACATTGCCGTTATTGAAAAAGATACCGGCATCGACTGAGTCGAATCAATAGGGCGTCAAGGACACCGAAGGAAAACGGAGGTGTCGAGGGCATCGATGCATGGAGGCGGGCATTTATGCCGTTTGTGGCATGGCCACGGGCATCAACTATAGGGCCACAGACGTTGACGGTATCGATTTGGACAGACTCAGATTTCCAAGTGTACATGGCATCGGTGCCCCAGACACGTGTGTCGGTGGCATCGATATGGACACGTATGGAATCGATGGCATGGATCTCCCAGTCGATGAATTCCATCCCGGCATCAACGCCAGTCCTGGAATCGGCATGGGCATCGATGCCAGCCATAAGGCTGGCATTGGCATCAACGCCCATCCACGGAATCGAGCCGGCATGGATATCCACCGATGGGATCCACCTGGGCATCGAATTTCACCGATGGGAGCAGCCTGGCATCGACTGCCCTCGATGGATGCATTCTAACATAGATGCCCATGGATGAAACACCTGGGCATCGGTGTCCATCGATGCAAAAGGACCCGGCACCGATGCCATCAACGGACGGCCATCCGGCACCAATGCCATCGACGGACAAGCCATCCGGCACCGATGTCCACCGATGGGGACCATCCGGCACCGATGTCCACCGATGGGGACCATCCGGCATCGATGCCCACCGACGAATCGATGTGGCACCGATGCCCCCCGATGGAAAGGGCTGGACATCGGTGGGGAGGATGGGGCATCGATGGCATCCCCAAAAGGGGGGGGTGGCATCGATGAAGTGACCCTGGGATCGTTAAAAAGTGTCTCGGGCAGCGGTGGCGGCGACCCGAGTATGCATGGCAGTGACTAACAGTGTGTGCGTCAATGGCATGCATCCGGGTAGGGACGGCACCGAGGAAGCCCAAGGAAAAAAACAGTGCGTAGGAGGAAAAAGCCTGGTAGCACTGAAAAGCAAAAAACATGGATAAAGGCATCAGGGCACCGTGGGGGGAGGGGCGCTGATGACATATAAAAGCCCAGGGCGGTTTAGGCGGGTCCCGGTGTAGCGATAGGGTATCGACTGCGTGAGGGTACCAGGGAACGAAGGACTTGAAGCTACAGAGGTCCTAAGTTAAGGAAAAAATCCCTACCCCACTAGCATAAGCAAGCAGAGTGTCACAGAGACACTCGCAAGCTGTTTAAAGCTAACTGAAAAATGGGGGAAGGGAAGGCTTCAGTCAGTTAACAGCCTTAAGATAGTGACAGGAACCGACCGAAAAATAAGAATTAGTACTCACCGAGCGTCGTAAAAACGTACGCGGAGGGAGACCTGTGCAGGGAAAAGTGTTTTTTTGAAGTGAAAAGTTAAGTGTTTCCATGAGGTAATTAGTTAAAAAATCCTCACAGAGCTCCAACCGCTATGCTGACTGCAGAGCGGAAAAAAGAAGACTGAGGGAGACACCTGTGGCTCACAGGGATAATTGCAGGCTGGGCATGCTCAGTGCACCCAGTGTGCCAGTGTCAGTCAAAGCTTGTTGAAACTTTGACAGAAAAGTTTTCCGTACAGGGCTCCATCCTCGATGTCACCCATTTGTGAGGACTACCATCCTGCTTGTCCTGTGAGAAAATGTTAATAGCAAAAAAAGAACTGAGACTGTCCCAGCAAGCCTTCAAATCGACGACCAAATTAGAAATCGGACTATTCAAATCCTCCCTGCTTCAAGTCTGCCTTATTTACGCCCCCCCGGGGCTCCTAGAATCCGACCCTTCTCCACTCATCGAAACCATAGCCAAACACATCAACACTAACTCACCAGCAATTATTTTAGGAGATTTCAACATCCATGTTGACTCCCCTACCCTATCTTCTAACTGCGAAGCCCTTCTCTCTTCTCTCCAGGCTATGGGATTCAAACAAATTATAAACAATCCCACACACAAGGCAGGCCACACGCTTGACCTAATATTCACTAACGAAACCATCTCGCCCATCACCCCTCCTTCCTGCACCCCCATCCCCTGGTCAGATCACTCGATGATAACTACAAAATTATCTATAAAACAAAAATTGACCCCTATTGTTACTAAATCCTCGATCCAGTTCAGGAAACCCTGTCCCATGGACACTCTCAACAACAGCCTGGCCGAAGAACTAATTAAACTGGACTTCTCAGATGCGGAAACCGCTATGAACTCCTGGCAAACTATTACACACTCAGTAGCTAACAGAATTTGCCCTGTAACAACAAAAGTTATCAACCCAGCCCGCACGAACAAGAAACCCTGGTTCTCAACCGAACTAAGGAAACTCAAACAGGATCTACAACACAAAGAACAACGCTGGCGGAAAGATTCCTCCCCTTCCTCACTTGCTTCATACAAAACTGCAATGAGCTACTATAGGACATCCGTTACCCGCACCAAACGAGATTTCTACGCCAAAAAAATACACGGCTTCTTATATGACCCAAAAACTCTGTTCTCATATGTAGCTGCCCTTACCACACCTATGCCCCTCACCATCCCAGAAGAAGAAGCCCAGAACAAATCCACAGAGTTGGCTATCTTTTTTGATAACAAAATCAAAAACCTACTTGCCCCCCTGGCATCAACTAACACTTCCCCAAACCCTTCGCAACCATTAAGCCTCGCAACCAATAACCCTCCACCAACTATCTACAGACCGTCACTAGAAATTCTTGAACAGACATCCTCCCTGGAAATTGAATCAATAATCAAGAAAATGAAACCTTCCACTCATCCATTGGACCAAATACCAACCAAACTACTTCTCACCATCCCTAACACCATTGCTAAACCGCTGGCAGACATCATAAATTGCTCCCTCAATCAAGGATCGGTCCCGGACTCCTTAAAAATTGCTTCACTTAAACCCTTACTTAAAAAACCCAACCTGGACCCAGCCAACCCTGCAAACTTCCGCCCCATTGCAAACCTACCTTTTATAGCCAAGCTAATGGAAAAGCTTGTCAACATCCGACTCACAGACTACCTTGACTCCCACAATATTCTCTACCCCTCTCAATTCGGATTCAGGAAACGCCTAAACACAGAATCCCTCCTTCTTTCTCTAACAGACAACATCCTGATGGGCCTTGACAAGGGACAATCTTACCTGCTAGCCCTTCTCGACATCTCTGCCGCGTTCGACACAGTAAACCACACTATCCTCTTAAACCGTTTAATGGAAATAGGCATATCCGGCTCTGCACTGCTCTGGTTCACATCCTTTCTGAACAACAGACACTACAAAGTCAAAATAAATGACAAAGAATCTCACTCCATTCCATCAAACCAAGGCGTACCTCAGGGTTCGTCACTTTCCCCTACCCTGTTCAATATATATCTACTCCCTTTATGCCAGCTACTCAATAGTCTGAATCTCACCCACTTTATATACGCGGATGATGTTCAAATCATAATCCCCATCTCGGACCCCATCTCTACTCTAAATTTCTGGAACAACTGCTTACAAGCCATCAACCTTCTGCTCTCTAGTCTCAACCTGGTCCTAAATACTTCCAAAACGGAACTACTGGTTATCTCCCCTAGTGACAACAACCCCCTCGCAAATAATGCTAGCACCCCATTAGCAAACCAGGTCAGAGATCTTGGGGCCACCCTTGACTCTAGAATGAATTTCAAAAAATTCATTAACGCCACAACCAAAGAATGCTTCTTCAAGCTACAGGTCCTGAAGCAACTTAGACCGCTCTTACACCTCAAGGATTTCCGTTCGGTGCTTCAAGCCATACTGTTTTCAAAGATCGACTATTGTAACGCTCTATTACTTGGTCTCCCCGCTTCGTCCACCAAACCTCTTCAGATGCTGCAAAACGCAGCAGCTAGGATCCTTACAAACACTCGTCGCAAGGACCATATCACACCAATCCTAAAAATCCTACACTGGCTGCCCATCCAATATAGAATACTTTTCAAGGCTCTCACCATCATCCACAAATCCGTCTACCAGCAATCCACTCTCCAACTCACCTTCCCACTCGAATTACATACTTCAGCAAGACCGATCAGAACTGCCTACAAAGGTTCGCTCAAGGCCCCCCCCAACAAATCATCTGTCCACAACTCTATTCACAAGCGTGCTCTTTCAACAGCAGGTCCACTACATTGGAATTCACTTCCCCAAGACTTACGCCAAGAACAATGCCATTCAACATTCAGAAAGAAATTGAAAACCTGGCTGTTCGCAGAAGCCTACCGCTGAAGGATCTCCTCAACCATCACTGTCTCTCATTCTCCCACCCCTCCTTAATCCCTACCCCCCCCCCCTCTTTTCCCTCTCCCCTTCCCCCCCACCCAACCTCACCCTTTCCTTCTCCCACTGGACATACCATGCTAATAACTGCCTAGGATAAATCTATGTTTACGTATCTTATAGTTTTTGTTGATTATATATATATATATTTATCTCTCTCTAATTGTTTCTTAGTTTAAATTCTGTACTGTCTTCCATTGCCCAGGTTTTACGCTCCCTGTTTAATGTAACTTTACTTTCTACCTTGATGTTAATTGGTTTCCCCTCAGTTACATTGTAAACCGGTACGATAAGACCTAGTCTTGAGCATCGGTATAGTAAAAGAAATTAAATAAATAAATAAATAAATATATGGCTAATTTACATGGCATATTCAATAGCACAACTATGTTGCTGAATATTCCCATATGTGGCACTACTTAACTGAATAAGTTACATCTGCCTAAGTTAAACCTGCTCTATGGAGGTCTAATTTATCCTATTAACTTAACTGGTAAGTTTGAATATTGGCACTTATCCAGCTAAGGGGCATATTTACTAAAGGTTTTCTCCCATTCTGTGTCTATAGGAAAAATGTTTAGTAAACGACTCACTTAGAGGGTCATTTTCTATCCCTTTTCGCGTGCACTAGCTAGATAGGGACGGAGTCGGGGCAGCATCGGGACCGGAAGAGGAGGAGTCGGGGTGACGTTGGGGCGGACGCGGCGGAAACTTCGCTGGCGGCCATAAGGTAAGACCCGTTATCGCCGCCAGTAGAGCGCCCAATAGCACCACCTTTCATGTTGGCGCTATTGGGTGAGAAAGCCAGCAGCGATAACACCACAGTGGTGCGATCGCTCCCATCCCCCTCTTCGCCCCCCCGCCCCCCGATACCTCGGGATTCAATAAGAGGTGCGGCATTAGAAAATCCAGGCCTTAGTTAGCCAGATAAGTAGCACCATCCTAATCCACTCACTAAATATCTGGTTAATTACTTAGCCAGATAAGTGGCTTATCTGGCAAAGTAGCGCTGAATATCAAACTCTCTGATTTTAAAAAGTATGCATGGAAGTTATGCCTTGCTTGGAGAAGGTGTAACTATGTGCGAGGTAATATGTGTGTATACTTGGCAATTACACATTAAGTTGGCTTTGAAAACCAACTCACTAAAATCTGTATGTACATTGCTTTTACCCTCCCTATGGTAATATCATCTTCAAAGCTATAAGGAAGGCAAGATCTTCTCAGAACCACACATTTTCCTTTGCCTTCCTCACTCTCTCCTCACTACCGAAGATACAACCCATTGTAATCGGTGGGCCCTTAATGGAGTTGGCCTGATGATGTCACCTGGAACAAAAGGCAAAGGGCTTACATCAGTCCAACAAACAGGCAGGCAGTCAGAGCAGCCAGAGTACCAGCACTGGGGTTGGAGGTGGGGGACTCCCAGCAGAGGTAGATTATAGTTCCTCAACCCTCTGCTCTCTAGGTTCATTTGCTTTCTCTGTACAGACTCTAATAACATCCCCAGATGGATGACTAGTAGAATGATTTAACCAAACACTACAAATATGCTCAAAACAGATGGACATTAGGGATTGAGATACACTGGTGCCCTTATTGCTACAATACAATAAATTTTACAGGTTTCAGTGGGCTGCGTTCTCTTTTGACCACCTATATGGTCAACATCTTAGAGCATCCTGGATATAATAAAAGAGAAATGGAAAGGACACACTCTCAGAAACTGAAAAAGTTATTTTGTATGTCTTTAAATTGACAAAAAAAACCAACCTTAAAACAGTGGGCATGATTGCCTGAAAATATCTTTCAAAAGTTCAATTTAAACAAGATTATGTATCAATCTGGGCAGGGGTTGGGAAAAGAGTAGACTAAAAGAGTACCAGCTAGAGGATGAATCAGTTAGAAAAAAATTTTTGGAAAAATGAAAAGGTCCTTATGAGTTTATAAGGAAAGTGGGTTCCATAGATTATGAAATTTGTTGGCCAACAGGAAAAAAGAAATACAAATTTATCATTTTAACTTCCTTAGAGAGTCATTATTAACAGCCTGCATAGTGGCAAAATCTGTGTATACATTATACACATAGACTTTACAAAGGATTTTCAAAGCAATTGTATGTGCATAAGTTCAGTTTGAAATTTGCAGATAATAATCCAATGCGCACAGAGATTCACTCATTTACATTAACATTTACATTTCCTCTTCATAAGGCATAACTTGTGTGCATGGGGTGAATTTTCAAGAGTTACATGTGCAAAAATAGTCCAATGAAGGTCAAATTTAAAACTGCAATGTTGGTACATAAATTGCTTGCCATCAATTTTCTTCTATGTGTGAACTAAGCTGCGTATATATAATATGACAAGGGCACTTCGTTCATCATAAAGAGCTCTTTTGGATATAACAACCATTTGTCAGGCCAGGCTACCTGATATGACAGAATGTGCCTTCTCAGTGGCAGCACCTGTATTTTGGAATGCTTTACCTCAGGAGCTATGGATGACAGAAAGTACTAAGACATTTAAAAGTCTGCTGAAAACCTTTCTGTACAGACAATCCTTTCCTTAAAGAAAACTGATACTGATCTAAACTAAACTAGCAGAGTCTCGGTTTGTAACCTGTCCTTTTTAATTTTTTTTATTGATTTTTTGTTTTTCTTTCCTGTACTGAATTATTGTGTATATTTTTTATCTGAGCCACTTAGGGCTCAGGTACAGGCAGCATATAAATATAAATAAATAAATAAATAAATAAATAAATAAATAAGCATATGTATGTATTTTCCAAATGCGTCACATATGCGTACATCCGCCTTTGTGAACAAAAGCATGCGCAGAAAACGTGGTTGTGCTAGGGGTGTGTCAAACCGTGGTTTGCACGTACTCATGTAAGTTGTTATTTTATAAAACAATGCACAAATAAATTTACAACAGCTATTTTACGCACCAGGTTGAAACTTGCATAGCCTTTTTTGACCAGGCATTTGGCAATCTGGCTTCTCCAAGTGATTGACACAGCAGCAAACTAGAAGAGAGGCAGAAGGGGTAGGGGAGGTAACTGGCGAACCCTTACCCTTGCCCAGAATGGTGTATGTTATAAAGAAATATTTGGTCAGGAATTTCATGCAGAGCTGTGGAGGAACCACTCACTGAATGGCACAGCTTTGCTGATAGGGTATGCATGAGTATTTATTTATTTATTTATTTATTTATTTATAATTCTTATATACCGCCATTCTTGAAAAAAAATATCAAATCATATCGGTTTCCATTATAACAGAACAATCGCGGCTAAGGCGTTACATTAAAACAAGGCGTCTAATAAAATAAAATAAATAGAACAGCAAAACAGTAATAACAGGCGTTACATTAAAACAGGGCGTCTAATAGAGTATCGCTATGAACCTGAGAACCATCCAAATAGGGCGTAAACGGGGGCCCTAAAGGATGTAAGAGCAAAACCAGGATATAAAAACATTAGCATTAGCTACTAAGTATAATGGTTGAGTGTTAACTCATAAGTAAGGTAGTAGGGGTTATCTTGAAAGAGGATGACACCGGGTGTGTAAGGAGGGACAAGGGAACGGGTAGCAATGAGTAGAGAGAGGGATAGGCCGAGATGGCTGATGGATGGAGGGAAGGAAGAGGAAGAGGAGGGGAGGGAGGGGAACATGCTAAGGTGGTTGAGGATGATCATGGATCCCCATGAAGTCCTATTATTTCCTTTGACCAGTGTCCGCGTGTTCTTGGGGCTCCAGGAAAGCTTGTCTGAAAAGCCATGTTTTGAGGTGTTTCTTAAATGTTTGATGACATGGTTCTTGGCGAAGCTCCGGTGGCAGAGAGTTCCAAAGGGTGGGCCCGGCTGTAGAGATTGCGCGTTTTCTTAATGTGGTTTTGACTGGTGGTGCATATAGAGATCCTTTATAAGCGTTTCTGATTGGTCTATCAGATGTGTGCGGGCGGAGTTGAGAGCTTAGTTTGAGATGGGCGATGCCGTGAATGTCCTTGTGAATCATCATTAAGGTTTTGAAGGTGATCCTGGATTTTATGGGAAGCCAGTGAAGGCTGTGCAGGATGGGTGTGATGTGGGCTCTTTTATTTGAGTTGGTGAGTATCCTAGCCGCAGCATTCTAGACCATCTGTAGGGGTTTGATAGTTATCGCAGGGAGGCCTAGGAGAAGAGAGTTGCAATAGTCTAACTTTGTAAGGATGATAGCCTGAACTACTAAATGGAAGTCGCTGAAATGTAGGAGAGGTTTCAGATTTTTGAGAACTTGTAGTTTAAAGAAACATTCTTTAGTTGTGTTGAGGACGAACGATTTTAAGTTGAATAGGTTATCGAGCCGAACCCCTAAGTCTCTGACAGAGGAGGAGTGGTTGATGAATGTTTTTGCGAATTGGAATGCGCTTTGGGAGTTGAGGAGAGCGTGGTTTTCGTCTGGAGAGATGATGAGGATTTCAGTCTTATTTGAATTAAGGATAAGGTTCAGGCTGGTAAGCAGACTATTGATGGATTGTAGACAGCTGTTCCAGTGTGCCCAGGTTTTTTGTAGGGATTCAGTGACTGGAAGAAGAATTTGAACGTCGTCAGCTAAAATGTAATACTTTAGTTTGAGGTTGGAGAGTAATTGGCAGAGTGGCAGCAGATAAATGTTAAAAAGAGTGGGGGAGAGGGATGATCCTTGCGGGACTCCCAGGTTTGATTTGATTGGGAGTGATTCTTTATTATTAATCCTGACCTTGTAGAATCTATTCTCAAGGAACGATTTAAACCAACTATGTGCCTCTCCTTGAATGCCGATATCTGATAAGCGCTCTAGTAGGATGGAATGATTGACCGTATCGAAGGCGGCGGATAAGTCGAGGAGGGTGAGAAGGTAAGGTTGTTTTCTTTCCAGATTGAGAAGGATGGTGTCAGATAATGAGGATAGTAAAGCTTCAGTATTTTGAGATTTTCTGAATCCGAACTGGAAGGGGGAGAGTATGTTGTTCTCCTCAAGGTATTCAGACAGTTGTTTGTTTACAATTCTTTCCATGACTCTGGAGATCAAGGGAAGATTAGCAATTGGATGGAAATTAGCAGGTTCAGACGTCGGAAGGTTAGGTTTTTTTAGTAGGGGTTTTAGGATGGCTAGTTTTAGTTGTTCTGGAACCTTTCCTTGAGTTAAAGAGCAGTTAATGATGTCTGCTAACGATTTAGAAATGGTGTTTGGAATGGAGAGAAGAAGATTGGAGGGTATTGCGTCCAACGGGTGAGAAGAAGGTTTTAGCTTTTTGAGGATGAGTTCAATTTCCATTGAAGATGGGGTCTCGAAGGATGTTAGGTTGAAGCTCCTGGTAGATGATGAAGTGCTGGGGGGAAGGGTTTTCGGTTGGGGGGTAGCGATAGGCTTGAGGAGGTTGGTTATCTTTTTATCGAAGTAGATAGCTAGTTCTGTGGCTTTGTTGGATGCTTGCTCGTCAGGGATGATAGGGGGCGAGGGTTTTATAAGAAATGATACAAAGGAGAATAGGGCTTTGGGGTCGAAAGAGAAGTTGTGGATTTTTTTAGAAAAGAAGTCTTTTTTGGCTTTGAGGATGGCAATCCTGTATGCATTAAGGTGGGCTTTGTAGTTTGAAAGTGAGTCGGTGGATGGGGTCTTGCGCCATCTGAGCTCTTTACTACGAAGTTCTTGTTTGAGGATTTTAAGTTCCGGGGTGTACCACGGGTTCCTGTTAGCTTGGGGTGGTTTCAAGGATTTGGTGATGGTTTGGCAGGATTGATCTGTGACCTCACTTGTTATCTTGACCCACGAGTTAATAGCTGAGGAAGCGTCCGTGAGATCAAGTCGATCAAGCTCTTTTAAAAGCAGTTTGCTAAGTTGGTCTGTGGAGCAAGGTTTCCTGTATTGTATTGTGGTTTTAGGGAAGACAGGTCGAGGATGGTCATTAATTTGAAGCTCAGCAAAGATAATATGATGGTCTGACCACGGGACTGGGACGCAAGTTGGGAGAGTGGCAGAGGATAGACCATCGTTGAGGAAAATCAGGTCTAAGGTGTGTCCCGCTTTATGCATGGGACCTTTAACAATCTGTCTAAAGCCCAAGTGGTTGAGTGCTGTAAGTAGGATGTCACAGTTGTGGGATAATGGGGAAATGTCCACGTGGAGATTAAAATCTCCCATCAAGATGGCTGGTTTGTCCCTCTTGAAATGTTTGGCTGTAAATTCGATTAATGGTGAGGGATCGGAGTCTAAGATTCCTGGTAGTGAGTAGACCAGAGCGATTTGGAGATGGTCCGAGTTGAATAAGTTTAGTTCAAGGTTGCTTATTCTGGTGGATAATTGCAGAGAGAGTCCAAGTCCCTTTTTTGCAGCTAGCAGTAGGCCTCCTCCCCTTTTTTTGATTCTAGGGATTGAATGGATATCATATAATTGGTTGGGGAGATGGTTAAGTAGAACTGTGTCCGTAGGTTTCAACCACGTTTCAGTGATGGCGCAAAGGTCAGGGTTGTTGTCGGTCAGGTGGTCATTGAGAAGGTGAAATTTTTTAGTGATGGATTGGGCGTTGAATAAGGTTAGGGTGAATAGAGTGAGACCGAGCATTTGGGAGATTGGGGAGATCATGATTGGAATCAATCTTTGATGTCGAATACCTAGTATCCTGGGTTTGTTGGTCATGAGCTTGGGAGTGTATGGGATAGTAGGTATGGGGAGGGAGTGCATCTTAATGGAATGGATTGCGTCCCTGCGCATTATTGAGAGTTACAGTCAATGTTCCAGTGAAGGGATGGTAGCCTGTTGTAGATGGATGAGATGAATGGCTTGTTCTGTAGTGTAGTGTGGATATCACTGACCATGGAATCTATTTCCTCTAGTGGTAGACTGAGCTAAGCTCGAGAGGCCTAGGAATTTTAGAGGTCTGGGGACCTGGTAAAAACTCCTTAAGTAGGGCTTGGGCCGAGTATGTCTGAGGGAGGTACTAACAGAAGGAGCTGGATTGAAGGTTGCAGTAGGTGGCTGAAAGGCTGTTCCGTTTTCTGTCCCCTGGTAGGCCCTCTGCTCGGGCTGTTCGGGTCATGGTGGCGGTGGGCCGAGCTTGGGCTGGGGACGGAGAAGCGGTGTTTCAGACTCGCAGGCGGCGTTGGGACTGCTAGGGGTAAGAGAAAGTGAAGCCTTACCCCAGCAGGTCAAGGCGCTGAATGCGCAGGCTTCCCCCTTGAGTTCCGGCGAGTTAAAGAGGTTGAGTGCTGGATGTCGTTAGGTTGGGATGAGGAGGAGTATGTTAAGTCTGTTTGACGAGATTAGGGTGTTTGAGTTCTTGACTGTGCTTGGGTGTCTCAGTATGAGAGTTGTCATATGTATAATGGTGGTGATGAGATGATTGCTTTGGCATGAGGTTTGGTGAGGTTTGATGGGGTTTGCAGCACTCCTGATGCATGCTGGAATAAGGCTCAGGGAGTTCTTGAGGAGCAGAGTAGGACGACTGGTGTGGTCAAGCAGAGTGCTGTGGTGTATATTGTTAGGTCCGGTTGAGTGTGTGAGGATGCTTGATGAGTTTGTGTGAATGCTGGCGGAGGTATGAAGGATGTTTGAGAGGGCAGATGGTTTGTTGAATGTTTGTGATTCTTATGGTTTGAGCGCTAAAGGTATTGTTGGAGAGTTCGTCGGAGAGAGGGAGCGGCGCTGTTCCTGGGTCCTGGTTCGCTCCAAGGGGCGCGCTAAGGGATAGGCCCCTTAGGTCGCGCTCCTTCGGGCGCGCGACGCTGCTGGGCGTCACTAAAATTTAAAGGGCTTCTCAGTTAGCCCTGATAGGCTGGCTTCTCGTTCGGGGGGGTGCGGTTTGTGAGTATGACTGGGACAGACTGGGGAAGGAGTGAGTGTAACTGGGACAGACTAGGGGGGAATGAGTGGTAAAGAATCAAACTTCAAAATGACTCTAATAGGCTTATGAATGCTCATGGCACAATGACTGAGGAGAAAGAGAGAACAGAGGAGGAGGAGGAGAAGGAAAAGGAGAAGGATGTTCCCGTTACAGAGTATACTGTGAATACTCCTTTTTTTTCCTGATAATAGACCAGGCACGGAAAATTGAGATCGACCTTCAAACACAACGACAATCCATGCTAGAAACACTGAAGAACGATGTAGCCCTTGACATCTTTGATACAAGTCTCTAAGAATTTAAAAAAAGCATGGAGAAATTTAAACTGGATTTGAAAGTGTACAAAATCAACAAATTTAAGAGAGATGAAGCGGACTACAAAAAAGGTCCAATATATACATGGCTCAATTCGGATTTATCCAACAAAAAGCCAAGAAGGGTCACGTTTTCATCTGACAGTTCCTACGGCAGCGATGAAGAACCCATGTTGGGGGACTATTCAAGACCACTTACACAACAAGGACAATACTCCCGTGGGAGACGCTGAACAGGCCGCAACTTTCCCACAGGAGAATGGAGCAGACCAAGAACAAGATCTCAGTTCCCGTCCAATCAGTATGCGACAAATCAGTTTCCTCCATAAATTGTCAGCAACAAACATCATCGGTTATTAATATCTCAGGCTGCCCTTTATCTACGATTGAAGAAAATGTATTGAACAAAGGATTAAATTTTGTGCCCACACAAATCCATAGCCCATTCCAATTCCGTTGTGATTTTTATAAATTCATACGACAATTGCAGAGAAAAATATTCCTATCAAAATGTCCACCTATGCCACAGGACAATTCATTAGTGAGATCAAAATCCAACTGGAACCCTCCTCCCCCCGGGGATCCAGCAATTAACACTTTTCAAGAATTAGTGATCCGTGACGTAGAAAAACTTGAAAGAGAAAAAACTCACATTTATTACAACATGTCATCGTCTGAGAAATCAGCTTCAGAAACGATCAGACATTGTAATTAAACCGGCCGACAAGGGCGGCGTGGTAGTAGTCATGAGCAGTGAAGATTACCAACAAGAAGTTCTCCATCAGGTCTTCATTACTAACTTTTACAAACCACTTGCAGAACACCCTACCCCAATAATACTGGATGAAATTGAAAAATTAATCAAAATGGGACATGACCAGGGATTCCTCACCCATGCTGAAAAATAATTTTTAATTAAGAAACACCCTTGTATACCAGTTTTGTACATGGTTCCTAAAATACATAAAACATTAGAACATCCCCCGGGGCGCCCAATAGTGTCTGCAAATGACTCAGTGCTAGAGCCCATCTCCATTTTTCTGGATAAAATATTACAACCGTATGTTTCTGAAGCTCCATCATACGTTAAAGACAGTTCTCACATTTTGCAATACCCTGACACACTTGAAGTCCCAGAGAACTGTTTACTAGTCACAATGGATATAGAGTCTTTATACACTGTGATTCCACAGGACTTAGCAGCCAAAGAAGTATTAGACAGACTGGAAACCCGCCTGGCTCCACAACGTTTACCCTCACAGTACATTGTTGATTTGCTTTCATTTGCTCTGACAAAAAATAATTTCATGTACAACAGGCAGTTTTATCTTCAAGACCAGGGCACTGCAATGGAGGCAGCCATGGCCCCAGACGTAGCAAACATTTTTGTGGCTACATTTGAAGCCTGATACATTCAGGACTCCAATGATATGCTGGAAAAGGTACATAGATGATGTACTAGTAATATGGCAAGGACCCGAATCAGCACTGTTGGAGTTTTTTACCTGGACTCACTGGACTCCTGCTTAAAGTTTACCATCAACTATCATGATCAACAAATAGCATACCTTGATATCCTTATCACAAAACAGAACACCCAGTTACACACCAACTTTCAACGCAAAGAGAATGAAAGAAATAATGTATTATGCTTTGACAGCTTCCATCCTATGGTGTTTAAAAAGAATCTACCAGTAGGCCAGTTCATTAGGCTCTGGCGTTTGTGTATTGATAAACTTGATTTTAAAAATCAAGCTAAAAAGATGGCAGATTGGTTCATACAAAGGGGGTATCCCATCCCACACGTCAAGCGAGCATATAGACGTGCTCTGTATGCTAACAGGGATTATCTATTTTTAAATGGAACCTCGGAAGACTCAACACACTGACAAACCATGGTACTGAGGCATACAATGAAGTCCTCCAGTATCAGCCAGGTCATTCGCCATCTCTGGAAAATTTTACAGCAAATCCATCCCATCTTCGAAGACCCAATATGATTTGCCTATAGCAGAGGTTCCAATGTGAAAGACCATGTTGTACATGCCAGTAATAAAATCCCGTCTCTTCCTCCCATGGTAATAGAATGTAAAGGCTGCAGCTTCTGTGCATTGAAATCACCCAAAACAATGGTTACATCAGCTACAGGACGTCAAATTGCTTTACCTGAGAAATTCTCCTGCCAAGTTAGCTTTGTAGTGTATGCAATTTTTTGCCCCTGTAATTTAATGTACATTGGGATGACAAACGACTGATGCAAACGAGATTGATTGAACACAAAAGCTGTCTAAAAACAGGAAAGACCGAAGCGCCTTTAGTGGCACACTTTGTGGAGCATCAACATCGCTTTGAAGACATAAGTTGGACAGTACTGGAATATATTTCTAAACATTGGCACAGTGGAGATAGGATTAGACAATTAAGGCAACATGAACAGTGGTGGATCTTCCAATTAAACACTGTCTCCCCACATGGACTGAATTGAAAAATTGAATGGGCCCAGTTCATGTGAATCTTCGTGATTCTCAATTCAAGTCAATTCAACTAGTTGCACATGTGCATAATCATGAATAATCTGTCCCATTCATACCAAGCGCATGCGCTTAAAAGCGAGATCGCGGAGATCACCTCAGTAGGAGGTATCTCCTGCACCGTGACGACGCAATGTATACATTCGCAACTTGTAAGTATACCCCAGGAGCAAGGCAAGGCAAGTGGAATCCCAAGAAAATGGTTGTAACAATGTTTTGTCTTTTCAAAATGACTTAAAACGTAACCAAGAACATCCCATTAACAATGGAGAGTTAACCCACTATCAGAGACGTTCCTGAGGCAGCTTTGGATGCGAAACGTGATCACGTCGATCTGTAACCACCTAAAGGAAAGTATCTTGAACTTACCTCTTTAAGAGCGAAACGATAAGAGGATCTCAATAGCTTGCTTTGAAATAGCATATAGCACATTTTAGATAAACAAAAATTGCTTTAAAAAAACAAAAAAACAAAAAGAAAAACTTTGATACAGGTGAAGAAGACCTATGATTAAAGATGATCCCACAAGCAGCTTAAGCAAAGGGCAGCTTAAGCAAAGAGCAAAAGACTGTGGGATGGTATGAAGGTCTAAAAACTACCACACCTGATGCATAAATAATGGGATCTTGTTTAATGGGATCTTGTTTTGAAAATGTAAAATTTTGAAATATCCGAATAACCGATTGTTGACGTGTTTACATTCATTCCCGTTATAGAGTATACAGGATTAGGGCACGATTTTTGGATCTGTCAGAGGAGCAAATCTTGCAAAGGTTCAGGTTCAACATGGAAACCATACTACACCTATGCCAGCTGTTACTTCAGGGGCCACACCTTGCGAGTACCCCTCTAGGTCTCTACCATTCTGGCCTTTTTGGCCACCCGCATTTTCCAGGTATCTCTAGGGGTCAGAGCTGGAATAAGCTAGTCTGCTATCTCAGTTCCTGGCTGCATGTCTTAGGAAAACACATCATTATATATCTTTCCTTCAGAGCAAATAATGACTGATTGCTACCAAATTGCAAGCTTCCCCTAAATGGCACTCACATCTGACAACATTTGAAAGTTGTCAGCTATGTTATTTTAGCTACAGATCTGGGGAAATCGCTAACCTAATGCAACAGCATTGAGACCCTAATGTGGGTCTCAATGATCCCAAGTTAGATTTAAAGTGCCCAAGGAGGGAAAAAAAGCCACCAAAAATGAAAAAAACATGTTTTCACCATAGAATCAATAAAAACATGATTCACCATGTAGAAGGCTCTGTAGGTCAACAAGCAATTAATTAAAAGAAACACAAGATCTCTCTGTTAGATCTAATGCAGCTCTG
This sequence comes from Rhinatrema bivittatum, assembly GCF_901001135.1. Lineage (NCBI taxonomy): Eukaryota > Metazoa > Chordata > Amphibia > Gymnophiona > Rhinatrematidae > Rhinatrema > Rhinatrema bivittatum. Next base: position 137,172,679 of record NC_042621.1, read on the forward strand.
GTTTTCTCTCTCCCAGGACCATTCTTCAGGGGCCCAGGCAATACATTATTATTTTTTAACTCTAATTACATAAAGCTCCATAGCATTGCCTTTGCAACAGGTCTCTTCGTACTCGTTGCTGATAGAGAATCCTCTCTATTCCTTGTTCCTGACCTTCGTTCCTGTCTTCATCGTTACTGCCCTGTCTATGTTTTGGACTGACTCTACGGATATCGACTTCGCTTTGTTCAACTATGCTATTGCTTATCTCCAGCCCCGGACTTCTGCTATGCTTGTCTACTCAATTGCCTATCTCCAGCCCCGGACCTCTGCTACGCCTGACTACTCTACTGCCAATCTACAGCCCCGGACCTTTGCTACGCTTGACTACTCTACTGCCTATCTCCAGCCCCAGACCTCTGCTATGCCTGACTACTCTACTGCCTATCTCCAGCCCTGGACCTCTGGTACCCTGACTACTCTACTGCCTATCTCCAGACCTGGACCTCTGGTACCCTGACTACTCTACTGCCTATCTCCAGACCTGGACCTCTGCTATGCCTGACTATGCCTGACTTCTCCTTGATCTGACCATCGCTTTGATTGACTACGCTATAGACTTCTCCGTGTTCAGAATTCTTCATTGCTTGCCATGACCTCCACTTGCCACCGGCTCTGATCCAAGCCTGTCGGTGATGCCTCTCTTAGCCTATTCCCTGGACACGGACTTAACAGGCTCCAGCCTATCTTTTCTTGAGCACCTCCAGCTACTCCTAGTTCCATTGGCGCCTGAGTTCCAGTACCGAACCCAGTCCAGGGTAGGACTACAACCATCTGTCGACTGCTGTCTCTGGGCTTAACCAACTTCTCTCGCAAACCAACCTCGAGGCCCACCTAAGTCCTGCCGGCCCTGGCACCCAAAGGCTCAACCCGCGGGGAATGAGGACTGGTATAGGTGAAGCTCCAGCGGCCTCTACCTTCAGTCCACTCCACCTGCTGATGGTGGGGTCCCGTAGGTCCTCACCTACGGGTTGTGTCAACCCCACCTCGGCCCAAGGGTCCACCTCCGACGCAACAGTAGGTTTGCTCGAGTAACCTCTTAAAATTAGGAGCATACTTATGCATTGTAGGCGTATTTTAAATCATATGTACACATGATTTAAAATTCAAGTGTATCTCTGTTCGGATGCCAATACGCACGTGTATGGGTGCATGCACACTCATTTTAAAATTAGTCTGATGATGTATAAACATGGTAAGTTAGCCATTGAGGCTAGGTGGGTTTAACATTATTTCATGAACCGATGGGCTTATATCAACCTCTGGCAGACATCACAGATATAAATCCAGTACTGGCAGTAGAAGTACTGTACTACACATGTCATTTGTACACATTACCACAGTCTAGTATATCAACAAAGAGAAGGAAAATGCACTCAGCTCCCAAAATGAGGAGCATCTCCAATCTCTAACTAAAAATATACAAACAGAAAACCCAGAAAACTCATTAAGGCTAAAATACAAACCAACAAATTAGCATATTATCCAGAAAACAACATGGATTGCCCCAGTATGTTTTTTAAAAAGAAAAATGCCAAAATTTTCATCTTAATCCAGTACAGCAGATGAAAAACAATTGAAAAGACCCATGTCATGTCAATTGTACCTTACTGAAGAAAATGTGTGTTCAAGATGTTAACAAACACTTAAGTACATAAACTGCATGCCAATCTACACATAGGGACACACTAAGGGACTAGGCACTTTGGCATCAGTTCGCCAAAAAGCTGAAGTCCCTTCATTAAGTCAGGTGCAAATGATGTCTTTTGTTTGAGATAAGGCTTCAGGCTGTGAGCAACAAGACAGGAGTCAGTGCAAAATCAAAGACTGGGACAGCCTGAGGTTAAGTGCTCAGTATCATGGAATAAAGTGCAGCACTGCCAGGAAATGCAGGGTCTCTTCAGCACTTTCATCAGGGCCGCCATGGATGATGTCCTTCAATGGGAATAGGTCTGCAGGTTATCAGTGCCGGCACAGTGCAGAGATGACCATTGGTGCTGGTTTCGGTGCTTCCCTTGGTGCTCAACCCAGTCCTTCTCTGGTGCCAAGGAAGATGATCCCGAGGCCTTGGATTGGGCTGACACAGGTGAGGGGCGATCCCCTGAGTCTTTTTTCATCACGGTGGGACACCGAGGGTGACCGCCCGGAGTCAGAATGATTCCCCTGGCTCGACGTCCCCAGAACTGGAGTTGAGGGAACCGATTGTTGGGAACCAAACAAGTGCTCCATCTTATCCAGGCAGGCCCACTGGCCTTTTGGGATCATCTGAGTGCAACTGCAGCACCAAAAAACATCGTGGGAAGGCCCCAGGCAGAGGATGCAGGCGTGGTGCGGGGCCATAATGGACATATACCGTGACAGTGGGGGCACTTCCAGAAGCCAATAGCCATTGAAAAAAGATGATGTGCGGTCAGTGCTCAGGAACCGACAGCAACAACTCAAAAAAATGTACTTACTGAACGCCAGAGGAACCGACACGAAAAATGGGAGCCTGGAGTGGGAAGTACCAGTGAAAAACGAGTAATTTTTTACCGAGTAGAAAAAAGAGTTGAAGAGCTCCAAAAACCTGCGAGGTAACAGCACTGTGGAAAAAGGAGACTGAAGGGGGACCCCGTGTGTCTGTGGAAATAGTGGCATGCTGGGCATGCTTAGTGTGCCAGTAAATGTATTCCATGCCGGACTCCATCTGATTATGTCACCCATCTGTGAGGACTACCATCCTGCTTGTCCTGGGAGAATTAAACATATCTGGATAGGTAAGTTAACAGAATAAGACTTATCTAGCTAACTTCTTTGGGATATTCAGTTGAATGGCTATGCCATTGATTAGATTCATGAAAGTGCCTAGTGAGCTGGATAATTCTTATCCGGCTAACTCTAAACCTACTATGCCCACTTCTAACTCATACTTAGTACATAATACTTATTCAGCTAAGTACTTATCCAGATGAATGGCAGCCACTAAATATGGCCAAATATGCAATTGTAGCCACTTACTTATCTAGCTATATAGCACTGAATATCGACCTTCCAGAAAATACATTATGGAATTATATACCTGGAAGAAAACAAGTTGGAAAAGTTTGCAGACAAAACCCAAGATCTGAATATTTCATCCTACTCCTTGGCTAAATGTGTTCAATCACTCATTACTTACACAAAATTTACCCATGCTGGGGGATTCTTGATGTTCAGCACTGCCCAGACAAATTTAGCTGAGTAAATCTTTTTGGAAAAATACCTGCCCTAAAGTTATCCAGTTAAATTTATCTAAATAACTTTATCCAGGTAAATTCAGCAGAACACTTATTCAAGTATGTACTGTTTTAATATCTGGGTAAAGTTATCTGGATAACTTTTCTACTCCCCAACTTAACTCAATATGGAATTCCTTATATTTTGATATTTGTATTGATCCACCGATTAGCTCAAATAGTAAATATATGGTATGAACAGGGTCCCTAATTAAGTGAGGGTGAGGGGGCTAGCAATGTAACATTAGCAGAGTTTAAGCAGCCTTGAGAAGCAGAGAGAATTATATAGACCAGTGTAAGCAATACTCTATTTACACAAAATATAAATACATAAATATTCATTTTAGATACATTTTTCAAACATGAATGGTCTCATTTTGATTTCTCACTTGCCTGATAGTTTATTTTACAAAATCTGGTACAAATCTATTGAAGCACAGTATGGAACAAATGTAGCTATGGATGACAGACTGACGGACAGACTGCTAACCTAGTGAAACTAATATACATTTTCATATATTTTACACCGTGTCTAAAAATTGGTGCAATTAAGGTTGTGTATGCATATGTATGACCCTAACATTATATGCATATGTGTATGACACTCAGGCTGTGTGTATGTATTCAGGGGGAGATGAGGAGGAACTACAATTGCCCTTGAGAGACAAGCCTCAGGACTTATTATAGAGAGGAGAGGAAAGATGAGAAGGGGAAAAAGCCTAATGAAAGGGAAACCACTTTCCCAATGTAAAATATATACTAAAAAGCCGTTTTCAATAGGGCTCATACAACATTTTCTACAGTGATGTCTCTTCAGTTAATGCTGCTGGAGAAAACTGGGACTAGAGGAACCACTGACAATGTACCTATATCATTCTCTTATGCCCACATGCCTCTAGTTACCAATCCCATCTCAGTGAAACACAAGGTTGATTCACCACTGGCACTAGAAACATGGTCATCTTTTTTCTTACCCCTTCTTGGGAAGCTGACTGGGGACTTCAATCACTGGCTTGGAGATGGTGTATTTGAATTCAATCTTGCCTCGGTTTTCTATGATAAAGGAGGAGAGCTTGCGACTACCCATTATCATGGCTCCAAAGTTGATGCCTGAAGTTGGGGAGATTTTGTATTTGGTACATACTGACTGCACCGATACCTTCACTGGAATGCTGGCAATGGTCTCCCCTCCTTCACTGAGATTTGGTTCTATAACCTACACAGAAAAATAACTATTATAAACAAAGGAGTCTTTTTTGATTAAAAAGGCAGAGTATAAAACCTCAGATTGAAACTGGAGAACAGTGAGAACTTCACAGGTTGAAGTCCTACAATATTATCTGCAATAGCTCCAATCACACAGTTTGGAAGAAGAGGAGATATGAGCTCTGCAATAGTCAATACTCTTACAATAACTCGTATCTATATTGTCTCATACTGAGAGAAGCAGAGACTGAAAGAACAATGAAGTCTCAGGTCGATATTCAGCTGTGGAGCGGCTAGTTAAGTTAGCCGGATACAGCTATCCAGCTAACTTAATGGAGATATACAGTGGAGTGGCCAGATCTATGGGCCGACCAGAGTTAGCAGAATTGGTTAAGCAGCTAATTCTAAATATCAGAGTTAGCCGCATAACATATGTGGCTAACTCTGGCCCACCCAAAATGCCTCCTGCCTGCCCCCCAGAACGCCTCCAACTTATGCGCCTAAATTCTAGGCACACATCTTGAAGTTCGCCTAGAATTTATGTGCATATAGCACTGAATATTCCCGGCTAGCCATTTTCAGTTACCCGTCTAAATGGCTTTTGAATATCAACCTTAATACGTTTTCAATAGGGCTCATACAACATTTTCTACAGTGATGTCTCTTCAGTTAATGCTGCTGGAGAAAACTGGAACTAGAGGAACCACTGTCAATGTACCTATATCATTCTCTTATGCTGAGAGAGGATAGAGCAACAGGAGTTGTGAGAATCTTCACAGTCAGAATCAGGAGAAACATCTGAAAAACATCCTTATAGGCCCATAAATGTATTGCATATGAAAAGGACTAAATTACCAGTAAAGGGGCAGATTTTTAAAAAGTACGTGCGCGCGTACTTTTGTTCGCGCACCCGGCACAAATAAGAGTACGCCGGATTTTAATAGATACACATGTAGCCGCGCTGAGCCACACAGCCTGCCTCCGTTCCCTCCGAGGCCGCTCCGAAATTGGAGCGGCCTCGGAGGGAACTTTCTTTCCGGCACCCCCCACCTTCCCTTTCCTTCCCCTAACTAACCCGCCCCTAACTAATTCTCCCCCCTTACCTTTATTTCAAAAGTTACGCCTGCCCAAGGCAGGCGTAACTTGCGTGCGCGGGCCGGCTGCCGGCGCACCATTTCCGGTCCTGGGGCTGGTCCGGAGGCTGTGGCCATGCCACCGGAACGCCCTCCGATGACGCACTGACTGCGACGCCCCCCCAACACCCCCCCCCACCAGGAAAGCCCCGGGGCTTGCGCGCGCCACCGAGCCTATGCAACATAGGCTCAGCGTGTGCAGGGGGTGGAAGAGGCAGCTTTTCGGGGATTACGCGCGTATCTTACACTCATACCCTTTTGAAAATCTGCCCCAAAATGTAGAAGTAAGTTTTGGTCAACAGCTATTAGGAAGCCATGGAAATGGTGGAGTTTCAAATATGGCACACATTTAAAAATTTTCCCTACTTGTCTTTTCAGGATAATGTAAGAATATAACATCATAAGAAATTGCTATACTGGGTCAGACTGACAGTCCATCCAGCCCAGCATTCTATTTCCAACGGTGTCCAATCCAGGTTATAAACATCTGGCAAGTATTCAAAAAATAAATAAATCCCATGCTACTAATGCCAGTTATAAGTAGTGGCTACTCACTACATTTTTTTTACAGGGGAATGAAGTGTCCCTGAAACTCACCCGAGGTATAGGCATCCCGGGGCAAGGCAGAAGGCTTAGGGGGAGTGACTGGCACCACCAGTATCGCCCCAGGTAAGAGGGTCACTGGGAAGGGAGCCTAAGCTGAACAAGTCAAGGGGTGAAGCCCCCCTAGGCACCTCAAGAGCGAGGGAGACAGGATTGTCTCCCTGACACAATCAAATACAGTAAACAATTTAAAATCCTCTTTTTTTCTTTTTTTTTTACACAAAATCAATACTTGCTTGAGCTTGCCCCCAGAGAAAAGAATCAAAGAAGGAACCCTGGAGGGAAAGGGCAAGCTAACAGGGAACCGCAGAGTGAGCTGTCTGGCATCTGCTAGAGACAGACAAATAGGGATGTGAATCAGGCTTCGGACGATTGAAAATATCGGACGATATTTTCAAAATCATCAGAAATCGGGGGCTCCCGATAAGAGAACCCCACGATTTTGTTCCTGGGGTTCTCTTATCGTTTTGGGGGAGGGCGGGAAAAACGGCACACCAAAACAATCCCTAAACCCACCCCGACCCTTTAAAACTGTTCCCTTAGCTTCCCCCACCCTCCCGAACCCCCCCAAAACTTTTTACAAGTACCTGGTGGTCCAGTGGGGGTCCCGGGAGCCATCTCCCGCTCTCGGGCTGTCGGCTGCCACTAATCAAAATGGCGCTGATGGCCCTTTGCCCTTACCATGTGACAGGGTATCCGTGCCATTGGCCGGCCCCTGTCACATGGTAGGAGCACTGGATGGCCCACGCCATTTTTAAATATGGCGCCGGCCGTCCATTATCGGCTCGGGCGAAGCCGATAAACAAAACCGCGATCGGGCCGCACAAAAAAAAATTAATGATGTGAATCGGAACCGGAATCGGAACCAATTCCGGTTCCGATTCACATCTCTACAGACAAATACTGAAGGACTGCAGGGTAGGCTCTGTCCTGATATAGTATACCCTTTTCAGTTTTGGTCTGTCTCCATGTGCTGGACAGGAGGCTCAACCCATGGTCTGGACTGATCCGGGTACATACAGGGAATGCCAGTTATAAGTAGTGGCTACTCCCAAATCACTTTATTAACAGAAGTGTATGGACTTCTCTTCCAGGAACTTGTCCAAACCTTTTTTAAACCTAGCTACGCTAATTGCCTTTACCACATCCTCTGACAGTGAATTCCAGTACTTAATTGTGCAATGAGTGAAAAAGAATTTTCTCCAATTTGTTTTAAATGTGCTACTTGCAAATTTCTTGGAGTGCCCCCTAGTTCTTGTAATATCTGAGTGAGTAAATAATTCACATTTATTCATTCTAGTCCTCTTATGATTTTATAGACCTCTATCATATCCTCCCTTAGCCATCTCCTCTCCAAGCTGAACAGCCCTAACCTCTTTAAACTTTCCTCAGTAGGGAGCCGTTCCATCACCTTTATCATTTTGGTTGCCCTTCTCTTTACCTTTTCCAGTGCAACTATATTTTAAGATATGGCAACTAGAATTGCACAAAATACTCAAGATGCGGTCTCACCATGGAGCAATGCAGAGGTATTATGACATTCTGTTTTATTCACCATTCCTTTCCTAATAATTTCTAACATTCTGTTTGCTTTTTTGATTGCCACAGCACATCGAGCCAATGATTTCAATATATTATCCACTATGATGCCTAGATCTTTTTTCTGGCTGGTAAATCCTAATTGGAACCTAACATCATGTAACTACAGTGTGGTTATTTTTCCTTATGTGTATCACTTTGCACTTGTCCATATTAAATTTCATCTATCATTTGGGTGGCCAGTCTTCCAGCTCCTCATGCTATTTATCACAATCTGCTTGTGATTTAACAACTCTGAATAATTTTGTGTTGTCTGCACATTTGATCACATCACTTGTCCTTCCCCTTTCCAGATCATATATAAATATATTAAAAAGCACCAGTCGGAGTCACATGATGTGATGTGAGCAGAAAGATGTGACTTTTCTGCCCCACTCCCCTAATCAAGCTTCATTGCTCCTTTAAATATCTTGTGGAACCATAAAAAGTAGACAAATACTACAGTGAGAAACCGAGCTAGCCGGTCACACTCACCCAACGCAACCCAGTCCAGTTCTGTCTCCTCCTGCAGCAGCAGAGAGCCACTTCCAGCGCCAAACTTCTCCGGTGGCTGAGGGCCACCGCTCAGGACACCGAAGCCTGCAGCGGGAAAGATTCCCGCAGTTCCTTCTGATGACGTCAGCACTTCTGCCTATTTAAGGTTGCTCCTGTCTGCTATGCCTCTCCTCTCGTAGTCTGTCACCATCTTCTCCTGAATTGGTTTGGACTGTTTGGATTACGTTTTGGATTGCTACCTGCCCTGACTCTTGGAATGGTTATGGACTCTGTTGGATTGCTGCCTGCCCTGACTCTTGTAAAGGTTACAGACTCTGCTGGATTGCTGCCTGCCCTGACTTTTGGCTCATGTAGAGCTGGTAGGCAGCGATGCGGACAATGAGCATGGTTCTTTGGAACACCTTCCTCCCAAGAGTGTCCATCACTCTGTGGCCCATCCCTGGGGGCACTGAGGAATGGGTCTGAGAGCACTTGGCCCTCTTGAGAGTGGATTCAACCACCACCAACTGGTTAGGCAGCTGACGCTTATCGAATCTGGCAGCCTTTTGGACACGATAGACCCTGTCTGCCTTCTTATTAATGGGAGACACTGTGAGAGGTGTTCCCACAATCTCAGCAGCAACTCCTTAAGGATCTTGTGTACTGGGACTGCCACGATTTCCTTAGGAGGCTCCATGAACTGGATGATCTCAAACATTTTGTGCCTGGTTTCCTCCTCTTTCAAAAGCTGAAAAAGAATGGCCTCCACCATCATCCTCACAAGCCCTGTGAAGATTAAGTCCTCAGGCGGAGACTTCCTTCGCTCATATAGAGGAGAAGGGTCTGATGGGAGACCATCAGAGTCCTCAGAGGACTCCGTTGGATCCTCCCCCCCCCCCCGGGGTCATAGGAACCCTCATCCTCATTATATGGTACAGGGGATGGGGCCTTGGGTGCTCAGCCTACATTCAGAGGTGCAGACACCAGTAAAACTGGCAACAACCATTGTATCGTTAAGGGGAGGCCTCAATGCCCTGCTGGGCACCAATTCTACCTGGGAACAGATGCCAGCTGGGTCGAGAACGCCACGATGAGCACCTTGAGCTTCTCTAAAAGCAATACGAGGACAAGTGGCACCAGCTCCAGTGCCGTCTGTGGCACAGGACTGGTACCTTTCTACCATTAGCTGGACTCAGCGCTCTAGCTCCTCCTTGAACATTGCTGATGCCAACACTGACTGGGAGGAAGGAGGGGTGGCCAGATCTTCCTCGGATCTGCACTGGGTATCAGTGACTGGCACCAGGACCGGTGGAGACCGTCTCGGACCCCGGGCATCAATAGAGGATGGGCGCTCCTCGCCACGGGGTTGGTTTGCAGGCATCACAGCAAAAGCCAGTGCATCCCTGTGCACAGATGAAGACTGGTGCCGATGCTTCTTAGGCTTCCCTCAATGTTCATCCAGATCTCTCCCCGGTGCTGAAGATAAAGATGACAAACCCGGCGTCCTTGGCCCAGAGGAGATTCACGATAGTCATTCTCCGGTGCCCCTATCCACCAGCGACCCAAAGGAATCAACGGTCCTGCCAATGTCGATGGCATGGTATTCACTGGTACGGCTCCGAGATCCTTTGATGCCGATGCCATTGATTTGGACTTCCTCGACCAGAAGAGCTGATCCATCTTGCTGAGTCGAAGCAGACATCCCTTCGGGGTCATCTGAGCACACAAGCGGCAACTCCAGACATCCCAGGCAGAGGATGCACAGCTCATGAGGATCAGCAATAGATATGGTCCTCCGGCATTGGTGAAAACCTGATGTGGCCATGATGGGGCGAAACAAAAGGGCTGAAGTAAAAAATGATGGCAGCGGGCTTTGAGGCACTGCCACAATGGGGGATTTCACCAAAAAAGAAAACTTACACAAAATGACAAGTGGGGCCACTATGGGTGAGCACCAGGAGGGTCCCACCGATGGACTGAAGAGAAAAAACCCACAAAGAAAAAGGTTTTCCACAAGGCAAAAAGTCAAAGTTTTGAGTTCAATCACATCACTAGGCTCACAGCTTTGCTGAAAAAAAGAGACTGAAGATGGACCCCGCGTGGACGCATGGTATAGGGCATGCTGGGCATGCTCAGTATGCCTAGTCAAAGTTCTAGAAACTTTGACATAAGTTTTCCGCATCAAGGCTCCATCTTATGATGTTACCCATGTGTGAGGACTACCATCTTGCTTGTCCTTAGAGAAAGGGGAATGTTGGAGGCATTTTCCATACAGGGCTCCATCCTGTGATGTCACCCATCTATGAGGACTACCATCCTGCTTGTCCTGTGAGAAGTATTGTTAGTTTATGTGGACCCAATTGGTAGAATAACAGCTTTACCTGGGACAGCCGAGAAGGCAGCAATCCTGCACGCTGTAGAGGGTAGCCCAGATCCACCAGAGTAGACAGCAAATGATAAATCCAGAGGCAGTCCGAATCCCAGGGCAGGCAGCAGGCAAGGTAAATCCAGAGACAGTCTGAATCCAAGGGCAGGCGGCAAGCAGGGTAAATCCAGAGACAATCCAAATCAAAAGGCAGGCAGCAGACAAGATAAATCCAGAGACAGACCAAGTCCAATCGAGAAAGCAGTGAACTCCTAAGATAGCACCAGCACAAGCAAGCCTGTAGCCGAGGCAAGGGCTTGCGCTGGGCTGTCAGCTTAAGTACTGGTTTCTTCCCATGCTAGGAGTGGAGAGTGACGGAAGGAACACTGACGTAAGGAAAGGAGCCTAACTGTGTCGGCCTGCGCGGTGTGCTGCGGTGCGCGGCAATGCCGGATGCGGCTCTGATTATGTCGGGAGGTCGAGGGCAAGATGGAGCTATGGATTTGTCATCTAACATATATATTCTGATTTACCCTTTTAGATCTAATATATAGGTCTGAAAGAAATGTCCTTTTTTGGAATCACAAAATAAATTGAATAATATCATTTTTTATGTTCTGATATTGGAACTGCAAATGAATCAAATTGTTCAACGTCACATGAACTGCAGCAAACTTGACAGGAGAATGGGCAGGTGAGATTACAAAGTGTTTTTTTTTACCAATCTTCTTAATTCTGGGGCATAACCATATTGGATTATATCCAAAACCCACTGATCTAAAGTAATGTGGGATTCATTCTCCAAGAAAAGCCTGTAGTCTGCCCCCTATCGGCTTTCCTGGAAAATGAATCCTCCTGACTTCATTGTGTATTATTTGAACCACAGGTGGTTCAGACAAACTCTCCCTTTGGTCTTCTTGCCCCATTAAAGGACTGAGGAGTGTTCTTACCCCTAGAAGATTGAGGTAATACTCATTTGCCTGGTCTATATCTCTTAGCTTCCAAAAACTGAGTACAGCTTCCATAAAGCCAAAAACTTGGTTTAACCTTATCTTTAGGTAATCTCTGAACCTTTCGATCTCCCATATTCTTTATTAAACAATCCAATTCCTCCCTGAAGAGGTATTTACCCTTGAGAGGTAAATAAGACAACCTAGATTTTGATAAAGAGTCAGCAGACCAATTTATTAGCTAAAGAAGTCATCTACCTCCCACAGAAAGAGGCAAAGACCTAGCAGAGATTCTGATTATATCATACAAAGCATCAGATATATAAGCCACAACCAACTCCAGCTTTGCTGAGTTAGCTAACTCAGATAACTGCTGAATCCAGCAAGGCAAAGATCTGGCAACATAACTTGCACAAACCGCTCCCTATAAAACAAAAGAACCTGCAGAAAAAAGATTATTAAGTACTGCCTCTAACTTCCTATCCTGAGCATCATAAAGGAAGGCACCTCCTTCCACAGGAATAGTAGTCTTCCTAGCAAAAGCTGTGACTGATGCATCCACCTTAGCTGTTGAAAAAGACAATCCAATACCTTAAAAGGTAATGAATATAACCTAGTAAAAATTCTCTGATGTCTATATCCAGCTTCAGGAAACTCTCACTCAGCCATGATCATAACTTCAATCTCTGGATGAAGAGGAAAAGTAGAAGCTGATTTATGTGTGCCACTCAGAATTGGATCCCAATCTTGGATCGCTTCATCTTTTTCCTCTTCAAGATGTAATTGTTTTGCCCCTCGGTCGCAGACAGCTGCGACCACTAATGCTCACCTCTTTCTTTGCTGCCTTAACAACATTGGGGAAAGTGGCGGCCTTGGACAGCTGCCTGTCCTCGCTCCCCGGGACCTCCGCTGGAACTTCCTTATTTTGAGTACCCTGACACCACGGATCTCTACTGCACCATCTTTATTATGGAATCCTCTCCGGTGTACCCTGCGCTGCGGGCCACTACCGTACCCTCTCTGGTTAGAGACCTCTTCAGTGTACCTTACACTGGGGACCTCTACTGTACCATCTCTAGTAGGAAACCCTCACCGGTGTACCCTGTGCCACGGGCCATTACCGTAACATCTCTGAGTGAGGAACCTCTTCGGTGTACCCTGCGCTGCAGGCCACTACCGCATCATTGCTACGGAGAAACCTCATCAGTGTACCCTGCTCTGTGGACCAGTACCGGATCTCCACTTCTGAGGTATTCCTTCTGGGTATACCCCATCGTATAGACTTTATTACTTTCTCCTGCACTCCCCACTTCGCAGGCAGTGCCTTTCTACTTCCCTAATAAAGACTCTATTCCACGGCTGTGTCTGATGTCCGCTGAGATCGTGCCTTCCGACTGTGAGGCTCACAGGGCTCCTCCCTGTGGGCAGTACCATCTCTCATCTTGGCCCAGGGCCCACATACCTACAAATCCTAACAGTAATGCAGTAGAGGTTTGCAAAATTAATGCAGCCATCCCTTCCTTATGGAACAATCTAATCTGTTCCTCCTCATCCTCAGGTGACTGAATCTCACCCACTTCCAGAGATTCAAGAATGCTTCCTCCTTTATCATCCTCCATAGCTAAATATGGAGAACAATCCAAATCCAGAGAAAGAGATTCAGCCTCCACTGAATCCAATCTCTTTCTTCTTTAAGATCTAACAAACTCAGCAGAAGAAAAATCACCTTGAAACTGTTCTGCAACCTCATGACCTTCCTGTAAGGCATTAAATGCTTGATGTAAGAATTTTAAAAATTCAGGAAAAACACAACTGAGCTGCTAGCAGGCACTGTCTGTTTCAATTCAGTTACAAAAACTGAGCCAGAACTAGCCTGGGCGGTCCCTGAGCTGAACTGGGACCTCCCTTTGATGATGACACTCTCGGTAGTTCAACTAAGATGGCCACCACATCCATATCAGCTGTTAGAATGGCTACTGCCACTGGTTCTCCGGTAACAGAAGCTTCCTTAGAAGCAGGAGCTTCAGGTGACAATACCTTTATAACTGTCACTGAAGCCTTAATCATTTCCGGCGACTCTGACTTACTGTGGCAAAGGGAGCATAAAGTTCCTTCAGAGGAACTGTGCTTTACTCCAGAGTAGCTGCAGCGACGAACTTTCTCCGACATCAAAACAGAAATTAAACTTCTGGTTGCGGCAGACAGAATACTCAGCTGCAAGCAGGTAATCAGATTAATTCGTCAAGAATTGGCCAAATTAAAATGCAGATACACTTCCTCTTTACCCAACCAATGGTAAAAGAGTAAACACATTGTGTCTTTGGCTCGCTTCACTGCAGGAGCACCATCCGCAGGAGCATGGCCATAAATTTTGCCTTTTTGACAAAGTAAAATGGCTAAATTGAGAAAAAAGTCCTCTTCTTCCTCATTAAATCTTTATTTTGTTAGAATAAAAATAAAAAATTCCCATCCAATGGCTGAAGGCAGAGAACACTGGTTGAATTAGTTCTATTCATCACATATGTTCTGGTGATGACATTAAAAAAAAAAGAACTCTGCCTCCCTTTTGGCTGGATGGGAGGATATACCCATAGAGTCGGGAATGGTGGAGCAGAAGGTAATGGAACATATATTTACCAGTTGTCATAAATGGTGCCCTTTTTGAAGGAAAATATTTGCTTGTTTGGACAAAGTATTGAACATGTATTAATAAACTGGTTTATTTCAAGATCTTGAACAAGGATCAATGGTTTCAGAAAAAATTTGTAATCAATGCTCTGATTTTAGCTAAAAAGAAATAGCTTTACTATCATGGAAGGTAGAAGAACTCCCTACTTTCTCGAGCAGGAAGGTACTAATGAAACATTGTGCAGTAATGTAAAAAATGAAATTTTCTGAGAAATACTAAAAAGACAAATACAAATGATTTAAACATTCAATACTGTGAGAAAATTATAATTCTTTTACAGATATAATTTTGGATGGTAGGTAAACCTTCTGTATATATGGTATTGATAAATTTCTATATGGGGCAGATTTTAAAAACTACACGCGCAGCCTACATTTGTGCAGGCTACCCGGCGCGCACAAATGTACGCCCAATTTTATAACATGCGCGTGCAGCCACGCGCATGTTATAAAATCTGGGGTCAGCGCGCGCAAGGGGTTGCACACTAGTGTACCTTGCGCGCGCTGAACCCTAGGGGAGCCCCGATGGCTTTCCCCGTTCCCTCCGAGACCACTCCGAAATCGGAGCGGCCTCAGAGGGAACTTTCCTTCGCCACCCCCCCCACCTTCCCCTCCCTTCCCCTATCTAACCCACCCCCCAGCCCTACCTAAATCCCCCCCACCTTTATTTTGTAAGTTCCGCCTGCCTCTGGCAAGCGTAACTTGCACTCGCCGGCCAGATGCCGGTGCGCAATCCCCCAGCACAGCAGCCTATACAAAATAGGCTCGGTGCGCGCAGGAGCGGTCACGCAAGTAAATCCTGAGGATTTACGCGCGTAACCCTTTTAAAATCCACCCCTATGTGTGTGTAAATGTAATGTGTGTGCCTAGGGCGATTGAATGGTTGATGTCTGTGGGGATAAAAGGGGCAAAAATGTCTTAGATTGTTTTGATTGGATAACATGACACCTGACACTTCTTTCTTGATGTGCAATCATCTGTATATTCTTTTGAAGTTCTGAAGTGTTCCAATTGAAGCATTCTTAATAAACCAAACATTTTTAAAAAAGAACTTACTCTTGTGGCTCATCTACAATATTCCTTTTTGTAATTTATATGTTGGCCCAATAAAAAAAATACTGCTACCTACTAAGAATCCTGCCAAAAGAAAATGTGATTGGACAAACTGTGGGCTTCCTTATAGACCTTGCTCCTACACCAACTTTTCTTTATGGTGTCTCCTGCTGGGAGAAGATGGAACAGCAGCAACTATGAGCTTTCCCAGAGCCAGAATTCCTATACTATTTACTGCAGTGACTCCTGCTGGAAGAGAACAGCATCAACCACGTTGTGAATTCTCCCATAGTAAATGTTCCTGCACTATTTACTATAGTTTGTAGAGCCTTGTTCTCTTCCTTCCCTCCTGCTCTGTTGACAGCCTGTATAGTCATCTTTCTTTATTTGTACCCATATTTATCTATTTATTTACTAGCATTAATGAATCGCTTTTCAGATAAAATCTTATCACCCAAAGCGATGTACAAAATAAAACATAAATACAATAAAATATTCATACAATAATAAAAAAACATTCTACTATCAGCTAGCATAATCCAGCCCTCTCTTCTCTGTTATTGTGACACCTCACCTGGCAACGCAGGATGGGCTTCTCTATAATTTGTATTTCTTTCTTCGAGTGAAAGATGATTTGGACTTGAGTGGGACGGTCAGTGGAGGCCAGTATTCCTTTTTGAGGAAGGATGGAAAAGATGGAGTTCAGATCTGGCAAGCCTGGTTCTGTAGTTTCCAGATAAAAACTGCAGAATGAAGATAGAAGGTCATTACTGGATACCAATGGAGGAGGATGACAATCAGAAATAGTAGTAGTGGAAAAAAGAAGCAGCTTTCCTACCTGAATCCAATCTCATATTTCCCCTTGTTCTTTAGGGACAAAATTTGCTTTGCTTCATCTAGAGTTTTGATGATTCCAAAGTCCAAACCTCCTTCCGCACCTGCAGAGATATTGTTGAGTAAGTAGTAGCACATGAAGTAAGAAGATAGGAGTGTGTGAATCCTCTACCTACGTACTTGTATTATATAAAAAATAACTAATGTTTTGTGGAAGCCTCCTTTTCCTTTTCTGTAGGAGGACACCTAACAATAGAGGATTTTTTTTTAAATAGCTTATTAAGGTTCCCAAAATAAGGAAATAATCTATAGTCATAAGCAATAATTCCCACCTGCAATAGTCATATTATGGGTGGGATTTAAGAGTGCAACCGTGGAGCCAGCCCCGTGACTTAATGGCAAGTGCTATGCATCACTATGTGGAATACCTAGATTCAGTTTTCAGATTGGGCCTCTGCTCCCGGGACTGGTCAGAGCTGGGGATGCTGAAGAGGCAGCATTCACATTCCCTGAGGTGATGCGGAGTGTGGGAGTCTCAGCCTTTGCTCAACAGCAACATTTAATAGCCAGATGTAGGGTCTCTGGTCTAGGACTATCACTGTGATGGCTGAGTAGAGATGGAGGGAGACATGAAAATAGGGGGGACCTCCTTCTCCACAGCAGCTGCAAATGAATGTCATAACTTTAGGTTTTTGTTTTTTAATAAACTGCTTAGCATGTGCCATTATAGGCGGACTAGAAATAATTAAAAAAATTTTTTTTTAATAAAATGAAGGTTCATAGAGGCTGATTCTAATTGAATTGGAAGCCCAAAGGAACAGGAAAGAACTGTAAAGCAAAAAAAAAAAAAGGAAGAATGTAACCATATAACATGATTTTGCAAATCTGCTCCACACGAAGCTATTTTGTTTTTTCTACTGAAGTTGTTTTATTGGGAGGAGAGCTATTTGAGGAGATTTTCAGTTTTGTAATTTTGTGTAAGAATGATGTGATTTTATTATGTTGTACATAATGGGGCATGGTTCTGCAAAATGTAAGAAATAAATGGAATGCAATATTGCATACAAATGGAAACCCATAATACTGGTTATTGAAAAGAGACCAGCATACGTAACACAGTGATCTTGGATAACATTAGATGTTATTTTAAACCTCTAAGGTGCACAAATTAAAATAATTTTATTTTGAAACTGGGGAAGCAACATTCAGTACAGAAGCACACCTTCATCAAAAACAATACTCCCACTCTGACTGGTATTCCAAAATGACTTTTGTTTTATTAACAGAAGACAGATGTAATCTAAATAGCAACTTGAGACAGAAGTTTATAATTCCAAGTACTCACATTAGATGATCAAAGACTACAACAAGAGTGAGCAACTCTGGTCCTCAAGAGCCATCAAATGGTCAGATTTATCCCTAATAAATATGCATAAGCTAAATCTGCATATAATTAAGGTGCTATGCATGCAAATCTCAAGCATATTTATTCGGGATACCTTGAAAACCACTTGGTGACTTTAGAGGACTGGAGTTACTCAATCCTGGACTACACCTAGGGACCTTTGTTTTCAGGTTTTATTTTATTTGCCTGGGAATTTCAATGTTTGAACAAAAAAGCAAAGTGTGAAAAAATTACTTTGATATAACATGCAGGAGAAAAATCAGTGTAAAAGTCATTTTTTGACTGACTTTTTTTTTGTTATAACTTTGAAATTCTCAGGCAAAATAAAATACACTCTGAAAACAAAGGTCCCTAACTTCTCCACTTGGATGGATCGACATAATCACAGCAGAAAATATCCCTTTCTGAAAACCTCCAGAGCTTTCTGATATTTTGCAGGGCTTGTATTTATACATACTTAATCAGAAGCACTTGATTGTAGCCTCTGAATTTATCAGTACAGCGCCTTCCCATCCAGTCTCTGACCAAGAACCTTTTACACACATATACAGCACAGATGGCACAATTTAAAGGAACAGGACACTTCTAAACCATAGCTCCCACCAAAAATTAAATTTTTAATAGAGAAAATTACGTATTATCACATATTGGTTCATGTATAGTTAAGAAATCTTTTTTTGTGCAGCTTAGTGAAGTACACTGACCTTTAGGGAAGCTGATATCCAAGGCGATATCGTATGCCTCAGCTATGATTTGAATATTTTCAATCTGAACAATTCCCAGAATGTTTTGTATATCTGACACCTACAGTAGAAAGAAAACTTGGTTACTAAGCTGCAGCTTCATTACTTTTTTCTATAATCATGCTTAAGAAGGAAAGTTTGAAAGGCATTCCCCAGGCAAATAGATATATACCTGGGTAAAATTGCTTGATGAAAATTACCTTCTTCAAGTGTGACGAAAAGTAAAAGTGGGTTCCATAGCTTTTATCCACATTAAAATGAGACATTCCTAAGGGTGTAATTAAGTTGTGGCAGGAAAACAGCATGTGTATATTTGATTTTCAGATGATTGCTCACTAGTTTGCTCTCTCTCTGCTGCTTGTATAAAATCGGCTGGCTTTTTAAATGCCCGCACGCGTAAAACACAGGGGTTACACACATGGCCAAGTCTTGCGCACACCGGGGCGGATTTTCATACTCCGCGAATAGGCCTACTTTTGTTTGCGCTCCAGGCGCAAACAAAAGTACGCTGGATTTTAGTAGATACGCGCGGAGCCGCGCATATCTGCTAAAAACCTGGATCGGCGCGCGCAAGGCTATCGATTTTGTATAGCCGGCACGCGCCGAGCCGCGCAGCCTACCCCCGTTCCCTCCAAGGCCGCTCTGAAATCAAAGCGGCCTTGGAGGGAATCCTCTAACGCCCTCCCCTCACCTTCCCCTCCCTTCCTCTACCTAACCCACCCGCCCGTCCCTGTCTACACCCCCCCCTTACCTTTCTCCGGGGATTTACGCCTCCCGGAGGGAGAAGTAAATCCCCGCGCGCGAGCGGGCCTCCTGCGCGCCGGGCCGCGACCTGGGGGCGGGTACGAAGGGCGCGGCCACGCCCCGGGCCGTAGCCACGCCCCCGTACCCGCCCCCAAAACGCTGCCGACACGCCCCCGAAACGCCACGACGACCGGACCCGCCCCCGACACGCCCCCCTCGGAGAACCCCGGGACTTATGCGAGTCCCGGGGCTCTGCGCGCGCCGGTAGGCCTATGTAAAATAGGCTCACCGGCGCGCAGGGCCCTGCTCGCCTAAATCCGCCCGGTTTTGGGCGGATTTAGGCGAGCAGGGCTCTGAAAATCTGCCCCACCGTGCGCATTTTAAAAGAGGCCCGGCCGCACGTGTAACACCTGTTATGCGCACAAGAGCCGGGCCTCAGCAAAGGGTTGGTCCGTGGGGGGCGGGGCTAGAGGCGCCCAGTACAGCGTCCATTTGCCGCTGTGCTGAAGGATCGTGTGCTGGCATCCAAGCTCTTTTGCATGAGCAAAAAGTAAGTTAAAAAAATGGGGGGGGGGGGGGGGGAGCCTAGGATAGGGATAGGGGAAGGGGAAGAGAGGTTAGGGTGAGGGGTAAGGAAGTTCCCTCCCAGTCCGCTCCTTAATTGGAGCAGACTGGGAGGGAACTGAGGAAGCCCAACGATGCATCGCCGTGCGAATTTGCGAAATTCTACCCCCCTTGCATGCGCTGACTAGGATTTTATAACATGCACATGCCAGCACACGTATGTTATAAAATCGCGCGCTACCCGGCACGAGGGTTCTTTTTTAAAATTTACCCCTATATGCTTATGCTTTTAAGATACAATGCCTAATATTCAAAGAAAAACAGTGCAGACAGCTTCTGTTTGAAAATGAGTTTTGAATTATGTGCATTAAAAGCACTCACATAGTTTGCAAATATACAGGTTATTTGAAAATTGTCCCCCTCAAAGAAAAAATATTTAGATTTGGGAAAACAATATTGCTTAACTTTAACAGGTGCTCTCTTTTCACACTAGAAAAATTCAGCCACACAAGGAGGTGATATCACTGGATGGCACATGCAGAATGTGCTCTGAGAGATTAGAAAGACCTAGAAATCTAGCAACTGCTGCTTCTGCACAAGTCTCCTCAGTCATTTCACAAGCTAAGCTCAACTCTATGGACAGGAGGGTGGCATTATGTGTCTGAATTGTCCTGTTGTCTACAGAGAATTCCTATTACAAGTAAGCAACTTCATTTTCTCCATGGATAAGCAGGACTGAATTCAGCCACACAAATGGGGATTCTCAAGACAAGGGCTGCCCAGGTATATACCAGTAATAATATTTCATTTTGTCTAGTAATGGAGGCATTACAACACAATTTTAGAGAAGCTGGAAGGAGAGTTTCAGTTAGTCAACTAAACTTTTAAGTACTGCCTTGTGAGACTGGAAAATTGGGCATCCAAATAGCAGATGAAATTTAATGTGGATAAGTGCAAGGTGATGCATATAGGGAAAAATAACCCATGCTATAATTACACAATGTTGGGTTCCATATTAGGTGCTACAACCCAAGAAAGAGATCTAGGTGTCATAGTGGATAACACATTAAAATCGTCGGTTCAGTGTGTTGCGGCAGACAAAAAAGCAAACAGAATGTTGGGAATTATTAGAAAGGGAATGGTGAATAAAACGGAAAATGTCATAATGCCTCTGTAACGCTCCATGGTGAGACCGCACCTTGAATACTGTGTACAATTCTGGTCGCCGCATCTCAAAAAAGATATAATTGCGATGGACAAGGTACAGAGAAGGGCTACCAAAATGATAAGGGGAATGGAACAGCTCCCCTATGAGGAAAGACTAAAGAGGTTAGGACTTTTCAGCTTGGAGAAGAGACGACTGAGGGGAGATATGATAGAGATGTTTAAAATCATGAGAGGTCTAGAACGGGTAGATGTGAATCGGTTATTTACTCTTTTGGATAGTAGAAAGACTAGGGGGCACTCCATGAAGTTAGCATGGGGCACATTTAAAACTAATCAGAGAAAGTTCTTTTTTACTCAACGCACAATTAAACTCTGGAATTTGTTGCCGGAGGATGTGGTTAGTGCAGTTAGTAAAGCTGTGTTTAAAAAAGGATTGGATAAGTTCTTGGAAGAGAAGTCCATTACCTGCTATTAAGTTCACTTAGAGAATAGCCACTGCCATTAGCAATGGTTACATGGAATAGACTTAGTTTTTGGGTACTTGCCAGGTTCTTATGGCCTGGATTGGCCACTGTTGGAAACAGGATGCTGGGCTTGATGGACCCTTGGTCTGACCCAGTATGGCATTTTCTTATGTTCTTATGTTCTTAACATTTCCATACAAGAGCATATATGCCAATAAAAATGCTTGCCGCCTGGGCGTAGAACGGGTACAGTTGCTAGTACACTATATCTACCAGTTCACCTTCATCTATATGTTTATTTACCCCTTCAAAAAAGTGAAGCAGATTTGCGAGGCAAAACTTACCTTGGGTAAAGCCATGCTGACTTTGTTCCATTAAACAATGTCTTTCTATATGTTCTGTGAGTTTGATGTTTAGAACACTTTCCACAATTTTTCTGGCACTAAAGTCAGGCAGTTTCCCAGATCGCCCCTGGAGCCCTTCTTAAATATTGGGGTTACAATAGCCACCCTCCAGTCGTCTGGTACAATGGATGATTTTAATGATAGGTTACACATTTTTACTAATAGATCAGAAATTTCATTTTTGCGTTCCTTCACAAACTTGGGGTGTATACCATCCGGTCCAGGTGATTTAATACTCTTCTGTTTGTTAATCAGGTCGACCACATCTTCTAGGTTTATTGTGATTTGGTTAAGTGCATCTGAATCACTACCCATGAAAACCTTCTCCGGAATGGGTATCTCCCCAACATCCTCTTCAGTAAACACTGAAGAAAGGAAATAATTTTGTTAGGAACCTCGGCCTCGCTGGCCCACAACTGTGTCCCCTCACCTGCGCCAGCCGGAGGCCCGGCTTTTCCGCCGCCGGTCCTGGCCACTGACTCCGCCCTTGGCCTGCTCTTGCAGTGCCCCGACTTTCGCCGACTTCAGCTCTTCCTGGTCTCCCCTCTAGGCGCGCACGTGTGCTAAGTCATGGGACTTAAAGGGCCAGTGATGGGAAAGTTCCCCGCAGCCCAGGCTGATGACATCAGGCTA
This sequence comes from Rhinatrema bivittatum, assembly GCF_901001135.1. Taxonomy (NCBI): domain Eukaryota; kingdom Metazoa; phylum Chordata; class Amphibia; order Gymnophiona; family Rhinatrematidae; genus Rhinatrema; species Rhinatrema bivittatum. Next base: position 137,195,001 of record NC_042621.1, read on the forward strand.
GGCGGGTATTTAAACCCTGCCTCTCGTCTCTCAATTCACCTCAGCAATGGGTCCTGCTCTCCTGAAGAGTGTGAGTTCTCTGTGTTCCTGACTCCTGTGCTCCTGACTCAGACTCTCTTCATTCCTGTTCCTTGCCTCCAGTCCCTGCCTTGCTCCTCATCCTTTGGATTGCTTTCTCGGTTCTGACTCCTTGCCTGGTATTTGACTCTGCTTGATCTCTGCCTGCCCTGATTCTTTACCTGGTACTTGATTCTGCCTGATGTCTGCCTGCCATGACGTCTTGCCTGGTATTTGACTTTGCTTAATCTCCGCCTGCCCCGACTCCTTGCCTGGTACTTGACACTGCCTGATCATTGCCGGTCTCTACACCTGGACTCCTCCAACGCCGTCTCTCCCTGCCTGCTGGTTCCACGCCCGGGAAGACCCGCACCTAATTCCTGCCGGCCCTGGTACCTAAGGGCTCAACCTACGGGGAACAAGGGCTGCTATAGGTGAAGCACCTGATGGATCTTCCCTCCCAGAACCACCGCGACGACGACGAGGATCTCCAGGGGCCATCCCCTAGAGGGAGCAACAACCTCGCCTCGGCTCAGGAGTCCACTTTTCCAACAGATTGCTGAGGCTATGGACTCGGCAGACCTGTCTGGTCTACAGGCCATTCCTGGCATAGCCCAGAAACTGCAGCAACAACAGCAGTGCCTGGGATGTGCTAGCTGTCACAATGAAGTGCCTGGCGAATCCACTGGACTCTACTCCATCTTCCAGTCCCCAGCTGGCCCCGGTTCCAGCACCCACGTCTCTTGCAGCGAACCTCCATCTGCTGGCGCCTCCTCACTACGCAGGAGATCCCCGGCAGTGCTGTGGCTTCTTAAACCACTGTTTCATGCACTTTACCTTACAGCTGGTCCAGTTCACCAATGACGGAATCAAAGCAACCTTTATTCTGTCGCTCCTGGATGGCAAGTCACTCTCGTGGGCTTCCCCCTCTGGGAACGAGGCAACCCCTTGCTCCAGGACCTCCCACGCTTCATCCAAGTGTTCAAACAGGTCTTTGATGAGCCTGGAAGACAGTCTACAGCCGCTTCCGAGCTTCTGGACTTTCGACAGGAGTCATGCCCCTTGATGGCGTATACGGTATAGTTCCATACTCTAGCATCTAAGCTGGGATGGCGGGAGGACAACCTCTGGAGTATCTTTCTGGAAGGGTTGTCTTCCAGAATTAAGGATGAGCTGGCTGCCCAGGACCTCCCAGAGGACTTGGAGGCTCTGATTGACCTTGCTGGTTGGGTTGACCAAAGACTACAGCAACGCTTTCGAGAATTGCGCCCCTCCCGCAGACCAGTGGTGCTAGCCCTGTCCTTTTCACGGCCCATAACACTGCCTACCACGACACCCCTTATGGAGGAACACATGCAGCTGGGACAGAACTGTTTGACCCCTGAAGAAAGGCTGCGACGGCATACCTTAAGCCTATGCCTGTACTGCGCTGGTAAAGGCCACTTGTTGGCCCAGTGTCCCGAGAGGCAGGGAAACACCAGAGCCTAGATGTCAGTGGGGAGATGACCCTGGGCTGCACTAATTCTGCTCTCCAATGTATTATGCCTGTGACCTTCTGCCACACCCATGAGGACTTCACTACCCAAACCCTGATTGATTCTGGCGCCGGAGGGAATTTTATCCTGGCGGATCTAGTCACACATCTGGATCTGTCCACACTGCTCAGAGAACCACCATTGACTATTTCTTCCATCCGAGGGGACCCTCTTCCCGGGAGGATCAGCCGCACTACCGCTCCGGTGAAAATCCGCATCGGGGTTCTTCACGAAGAGGAGCTCACCTTCTTCATCCTGGAGAAAATGATTCACCTGGTAGTCTTGGGTCTTTCCTGGCTCCAGAAGCACTCCCCTCACATTGACTGGCAGATGCTGCAAATAGCCTCCTGGGGTTCTTCCTGCCTCCAAGAGGTGTCTTACCCTGATCTTCTCGTGGCTACTACTACCTCACTTACCTTGCCTGCGCAGTACACTGATTTTGTGGACATTTTTTCCAAGGAGATGGCCGAGACACTCTCTGAACATCGCTCCTTTGACTGTGCGATCGACCTCCTTCTACATACCATGCCCCCGCGAAGGTGAGTCTACCCCCCATCACTACCAGAGACCCAAGCCATGACCAAGTACATTCAAGAGAACCTTGACAGGGGCTTCATCTGGCCGTCCACATCCCCGGCAGAAGCTGACTTCTTTTTCGTGGCAAAAAAGAACGGGTCGTTGCGGCCGTGTATTGATTACCGTGTGTTGAATGCCATCACCAGGAGAGACCGGTACCCACTGCTACTCATCCCCGAACTCCTGGATCATCTACAGGGGGCCAAACTATTAACAAAGTTAGACCTCCGAGGGGCCTATAACCTTGTGCGCATAAAGCCAGGCGACAAATGGAAGACCGCCTTTAATACAAAAGACGGCCACTATGAGTACTTATTGATGCCCTTTGGTCTTTGTAACACACCAGCGGTGTTCCAACACCTTATGAATGAAGTCTTCTGGGACATGCTCCACTCCTGCATCATCGTATACCTTGATGACGTACAAATATTCTCCAAGGATCTCGCTTCCCATTGCAAGGAGGTCAGACAGGTACTTCAATGCTTACGGGACCACAAGCTGTTTGCAAACTAGAAAAAGGCTTGTTTGAACAGGAGGCGCTTCCCTTCTTGGGCTTCATTATCTCGTCCACAGGATTTCACAATGACCCTGAAAAGGCTTCTAGTATCCAGGATTGGCCCCAACCTACAGGACTCCGGGCCCTCCAGAATTTCCTTGGATTTGCTAACTTCTACAGGCACTTCATCCCACAATACTCCTGGTTGGTAGCACCCCTTACTGCCCTCACCAGGAAGGGGGCCAATACCGGACAATGGCCACTCGAGGCAATAACCGCCTTCAAGGACCTGTGGTGGAAGTAGACGCTTCCGACAGCCGTGGGGGCAGTCCAAAGCCAACATTCTCAGAAAGGAGCCCTACTGCCCTGTTCTAACTTCTCCTGGAAGTTCATTCCCACTGAGAAGAATTATAGCATTGGAGACAAAAGAACTCTAGCCATCAAGATAGTGTTCGAGGAGTGGCGGCAGTGGCTTAAGGGGGCTCAGCACACCATTACAGTCTTCACAGACCATAAGAATCTTGAATACCTCAGCCACGCCCAATGACTAAATTCCTGCCAGGCCCGTCGGTCATTATTTTTCAGCAGATTCAACTTCTCCCTCCCCTACCGACCAGCCTCTAAAAATACTTGGACTGACACTCTCTCTAGAGCCTTTGAGACAGAAGACTCTCCGTCTGTTTCCCAATACATTATTGACCCAGTGAAGGTGCTTCTCGCTGCCACCCAGACTGCTCTGCCTCTTCGACTCCAACAGAAGGTCCTGACTTGGGCCCACGATTCTCTCACAGCCGGACACCTTGGAAAACCCCGCACACTTGAGTTGCTGCAACGTTACTACTGGTGGCCCCAAGTAGAGAGGGATGTCAAGGCCTATTTCGACTCCTGCCTGACCTGCGCCCAACAGAAACCCCTTGCTGGACAACCGTGGGATCTACTCCAACTGCTACCTATTCCCAAGGACCCATCTATCCATGGACTTCGTGGTGGACCCGCCATCCTCCAATGGTCCTCACGTCATTTGAGTGGTCGTGGATAGGTTTTCAAAGATGGTCCACCTCACTGCCCTTCCCAAACTGCCATCAGCCCCAGAGTTGGCCCACCTATTCACCCAACTATCTTCCCCAGCACATTGTGTTGGGCCATGGAGTGCAGTTCACTGCTAACTTTTGGCGCTCCTTGTGCAAGAAATTCGGGATCCAGCTAGACTTTACTACAGCGTTTCACTTGCAGGGCAACGGCCAAGCCGAACGTACTAACCGGCCTCTAAAGGCCTTCCTATGCGTCTTTGTGAACAGCAGGCAGGACAACTGGTCCTCACTACTCTCATGGGCTGAGTTTTCATACAATTCGCACGTCTATTCTTCAACCGGCTCTTCGCATTTCTTGGTGGTCTATGGTAGACAACCAGCTCCGCCGCTTCCCACGACTCTTTCGGTGCTATCGTATGGAGCACAGCTTACTGCCCAGCAAATGCACACCCTTTAGACCCATACACAGGACCACCTTTGAAGGGTGGCCGAGGAAGCATAAAAAATGGCCAATAAGCACCGGCGGCCCGCACCTCTCTTCAAATCTGGAGACTAGGTATGGCTTAGCACCCGCCACATCTGGCTACAAGTACCTTCAATGAGACTGGTCCCCCGGTACATCGATCCCTTCTCCATCACAGAACGAATTGGTCCAATCACCTACCGCGTGAGGCTGCCCTCCTTGTTATAAATATACAACACGTTCCACGTCTCACTACTTAAGCCCCTGGCTTAAGTAGTGAGACGTGGAACGTGACAAACGTGACAAACGTGACAAACCCTCCTGGCCACGCTGGGAGATTCCAGAACCCCAGGACCTATCTGCTGAAGAAGAAATCTATCAGGTGAAAGAAATACTGGACATACAACGTCATCACAGGAGATGGAAATACCTAATTGCATGGGAGGGTTTCGACCCCGAAGAAAACACTTGGGAGCCCACCTCCAACATACTCGATAAGGCTCTTCTTCGTCAGTTTCACACCTTGCATCCTGACAAACCCGGGCCTTCTAAGAGGGGGCAGAAAAGAGGGGGTACTGTTAGGAACCTCGGCTGCACTGGCCCACAACCAGATCCCCTCACCTGCGCCAGCCAGAGGCCCGGCTCTTCCGCCGCCGCTCCCAGCCACAGACTCCGCCCACGGCCTGCTCTTGCGGCACCCCGAACGCCACCTACTTCAGCTCCTCCTGGTCTCCCCCTCTAGGCGCACGTGCGCGCCAGTCACTGGATTTCCCGGCGGGAAAGTTTCCCATGACCCAGGCTGATGACGTCAGGCTAGGTAGGTATTTAAAACCTGCCTCTCTGCTCCCAATTCACCTCAGCGATGGGTCCTGCTCTCCCAAAGAGTGTGAGTTCTCTGCGTTCCTGATTCCTGACTCAGACTCTCTTCGTTCCTGTTCCTTGCCTCCGGTCCCTGCTTTGATCCTCGTCCCTTGACTTTCTTTCTCGGTTCTGACTCCTTGCCTGGTACTTGACTCTGCTTGATCTCTGCCTGCCCTGACTCCTTGCCTGTTACTTGACTCTGCTTGATCGCCGCCGGTCTCTACACCTGGACTCCTCCAATGTCGTCTCTCCCCGCCTGCTGGTTCCACACCCGGGAAGACCCGTGCCTAAGTCCTGCTGGCCCCGGTACCCAAGGGCTCAACCTGCGAGGAACAAGAGCTGGTACAGGTGAAGCTCCTATTGGGTCTTCCCTCCCAGAACTGCCGCGCCGACAACGAGGACCTCCATGGGCCATCCCCTGGAGGTAGCAACAACTTCGTCTCGGCTCAAGGATCCACTTTTCCAACACATTTAATCTTTCCTTGATGTCCTTATCTTCTCTAAGTGCCCCTTTAACCCCTCAATCATCTCAAGGTCCAACTGACCGCCTCGCAGGTTTCTGCTTTGGATATATTTAAAAGGGTTTTTACTGTGAGTTTTTGCCTCTACGGCCAACTTCTTTTCAAATTCTCTCTTAGCTTGTCTTATCAATGTCTTACATTTAACTTGCTAATGCTTATACTTTATCCTATTTTCTTCTGAAGGATCCTTCTTCCAATTTTTGAATGAAAATCTTTTGGCTAAAATAGCCTCTTTCACCTCACCTTTTAACCATGCCAGGAATCGTTTTGCCTTCCTTTCACCTTTCTTAATGCATGGAATACATCTGGACTGTGCTTCTAGGATGGTATTTTTTAACAATGTCTATACCTCTTGCACACTTTTTACCTTTGTAACTGCTCCTTTCAGTTTTTTTCTAACTATTTTTCTCATTTTATCACTTTGTCACACTTTTGCTATGTTGGAATCATTGGATAATATCACTCCAAGTTCTCTTTCGTGTTTTGTGGACATGAATAACTCAGCCATCCCTTAGATTTCTACAATGAAAATACATGACTCAGCATGTTTTAATATTCTCACATCACTTTTCATACTGTCTACCCTCTTAGTAATAAGCATTCTCTTATAGAATTTAATATCATCTGCAATACAAACTTTTATCCAAATCCCTCTGCAACTTCACTCACAAAGAATTTGAACAGAACTGATCCCAGGACTAATCTCTGAGGCAATTTCCACATTACCTTTCTTTTTTCAGATTTACTCAATTTATCACCATGCTCTGTCTATCCCTCAACTAACATACGAAAATGCCTTTCTGGGTAAGACCGAGGGTCCATCAAGCCCAGCATCCTGTTTCCAACAGTGGCCAATTCAGGCTACAAGTACCTAGCAAATATCCAGTTTCTGATCCAGCCCATTACCTTAGGTCCTACCTTCTAGACTGCTCAGAAATGAAAACATTTAATTGGTCATTTTATTTAAAATGGTTTTAGTAAGTAGTAACATAAAAGTCAGCAGATAAAGACCAAATTGTCCCATCTAGTCTAGTTAATATTCTTTCACTTTGGGTAAATGAACATATAAATTCCTATATGTAACCCAACAGCAGCTCCTTTCATTCCTATTAGGTCCCCCCCCACCATGTCTTTTAACTTTCCTACCACTGCCCTCCATATCTGTCCCAAGCATGCCCAAAATCTATTAAAAGTAGAAAATTTAGCTCTAGTACATACGCTTTGAGAAAATGCTTGTACTGCCTCTACATTTCCCCTCTCTCCACAGTTCATCTATTGCGGCTTGTCAGAAGTTGTGTTGCTTTAAAAGTTCTCAAATTATGGCCTTCAGCCAAGTTGCTATTTTTCCAGAATCCAGGCAATTGCTTAACAGTATCTTTGTGGTAAGCTTTATCAGTCTGTTCTTAATAAATGAATGGGACAAAATTCTTTCATTTCACATTCCCATTCGCAGTTGATAGGAGCCACTATTATTATCGATTAATTTGATTTAAATCATTCCCTCGGCTCAAAAGTTTATGCTTCTAACAAGAATGTGTTGTACTGCTAAACAGAGCATTTTCTCAAATAAAGATGATACAGTATAAAATAAAAAACAGTTTTCTCAAGAATCAGTTGGCAGTTGCTCAAAGTTCTGGTTTCCAATAAAATTCAGATGTGTGTGTGGTGGGGGGGGGAGGGGGGGGGGGAGGAGTCTTACCTCCAGTCGAATGAATCGTTTTATGTTGATAGCCCTTGTGCCTCTGAAGTGAATCTGCAGGCTGAACTCAGAACGAGGCCCAATAATGCCCTGGTCCTGAGACAAAGCAAAATCTTCCCCCAGGTTATCCATGCCTGTGATTCGCCATGCTACACTTAGCAGAGTGCTGTTCCGCAGGAAAAGGGTCTTTGTGTCCTTTCTTCAGAGAGAGACAGAAACATTATTTCAACAACAATGCTCTATATAATAAATAATAATCTGAAAAAAAATCTGTGATGTTAGCCCAGTATATTTTGGATAAAAATTCTGAGATGTGGTGGTATAACCTAAGACACCATTTCTCAGTCTGCATATTTCATCTGTCCTTTAGAAAAGTATCTTCCAAACATTTTAAGACCAGCTAACAACTTTAGGAAAATCGCAGGCACAATATAATATAACTTCTAAATCCAAGTTTAAGTGTGGAGACTCTTCAGCCTTAATACTATAAAGGAGTAATTTTCAAAATTATATAGGTAGTTTCAAAGTCTGTGGATATCTTTACCCATGGACTTTGCACCAGTTCTCAAAGGGAAAGTACACACATACTTTGTTTTTGAAAATTGCCTAGGGAAACATTCCCCACAAAGATATGCATCTGCTTTTTGTGAGGATTCTTTTTTTCTTGAAAAACAAAGCGTGTAGCTTTGAAAATGTAAAACTATGCATGCTGTTGTCTCCTTTGAGCACTACATACACTTTTACCTGCATATACGCTGGGCAATTTTCACACAGTCCATTTACCTAGATAAATGTCTTTTAAAAATTCCCCTCTGTGTGTGACGCTTTAACTGTGAAATAATTTGCACACTATCTTGCATTTCTACATTATACTTTAAAGTTGATCGCAATGGTGTTTTGTGCTATGATGATTCCGAGACCTATAGTAGATTAAGATTTACAGTTTTGGAAACTACTTTTTTTTCCCAAAACTTGTTTATTGAATTTTTAGAAACAATGAATATGAACAATACAATACCATTCCATAATACACATCATTGGTACAGCAATAGAACAAGAGGAGCAAATTCAACCTATAACACAGGGTTAATACTCATTGCTTCTCTTAGTCCCCTCCCCCCCTCCCCCCACCCCAGCACTGGTATTTATCAAAAGTCTACTTTCACAAAATGGCCAATGACATGAAATAAAATAATAAACTCTTATCAATATCAGAGCTACTGCCAATACAAAATATGCACAAAACGAGCAAATTCAATCTTCATGTTCTCATTATGTGCTCTCATAACATAATACCCTTCATAGGTTTAAAATCACATTTCTTACTGCTGGTGAAAGTTGGTCTAAGAAGTGTTGCCACACATCCATACTGTATTTTTTATTTGACTGAGTTTTGTTACGCCCGTCGGTTGCAGATGGCTGCGACCTCTCATGCTCGCCTCTTTTTTCCCTGCACTGTCAATCCTAGGAAGAATGGTGGCCTCCCCCAACTACCGCTGACCTCCCCAGAGTCCCCGGAACGGCGTAGGTGCTGCCGACCGCCATCTTATTTATTTATTTATTTCAGGTTTTTTTATATACCGATAACCGTTTGCACATCGTATCGGTTTACATGGAACATTAAGAAAAGAACGTTTACATGGAACGGAGGGTAACATAAGATAGGGGGAAACAAATGGTTAACATATTTGGAAGGAGTAATAAAACATTAAAATATGAAAACTAGATATGACTAGATAAGGTATGACTAGAATAGGTATGACTAGAATGGAATGTTAACTCACATGTCTCTGGAATCACCTAAGGCATGCGCGCACACATGCGCGCAAGGGCCTCCTTTGTACACATCATGGTGGGAACCTCAGGGGCGTCCCCTCCAGATGACGTGAGCTCGCTGCTGTACTTAAGCTGACTGGCCTGTTGCTTCAATGAGTTAGCAAGGAGTTCCCTCGTTGCTGAATCCGCTCAATTCTTGGACTTCAGTTCCAGATTTCTCTCTTGGCGTGTAGACGCTCTGGGTACCCGCTCCTCGGGGGACCTTCCGTGTTCCTGGCTATCCGCTCCTCATAGGGCCTTTCTGCCTTGGACTTCTACTTGACCCGCTTCTCTGGTCACTCTCCTAGAACTACCTCTTGTAAGTAATTTATTACAGACTTCAATGATACTAGCTTTACTGAAGCTTCTCTGCGGTGTACCCCGTGCCTTGGGCCACTACTGTTCCCTCTTCAGTAGAAGTTGTTCCAGTATACCCTGTGTCGCAGGGTACTGCCGTTCCAGCTACAAGATCCACTTCTGGGTTCCTGCACCTCAGACTTTCTCATTATCATCTTCTTCAGTTTAGACATCCTCGGTGTACCGGGCCACTACCGGATCTTCACATTAGTGGTATCACCCTGGGTATACCCCATTGCTCAGAACTGTACTTATTTGCATCTCCCGCTCTGCAGATTTTGCTTTCCTTCCTTCATAATAAAGTCTCTATCATACAACTGTGTCCTACACTGCTGAGACCGCGCCTACTAATGGTGAGGCTCACAGGGCTCCTCCCTGTGGGCGGAGACATCTCTCATCTCGGCCCAGGGTTCACATCCTTACAAAAACATAACAAGTTTTTGTCGTGAGGAACTCATACACCTCTATAAGACCACTACAAATATTGCAGAACACGGTTGCAAGAGTATTAACTTGAAAAAGGAAAAGAGACCACATTACGGAAACACTGGCCGAGTTGCACTGGCTACCCATTGAACAAAGAATACAGTACAAAACACTATGCACCATACACAAATTAATACACAACGAAAACGCAGACTGGCTTAACACAGCCCTCCGCGTACACATACCCAACAGAAATCTAAGATCAGCCAACAAAGCACTTCTAACCATTCCATCAGTCAAAACAGCAAGACTAACCCAGGTAAGAGAAAGGGCGTTATCCCTAGCGGGACCCATACTATGGAACTCCATGCCCTTGGAATTAAGACTACAAAGAGAAAACAAAACATTTAGAAAAAAACTAAAAACTTGGCTATTTAAACAAGCCTTTCAGAAAGAGAAGGGAAAATAGAATCCAGGGAAATGCAAGGTTCAATTCAGGGAAGTTCAAGATTTGAAACACCCACACAAACAGGAATCACTAAGGGTGTATGTTTTTAATTTAATTAATTGAATTCATCACTAAAGATAAGTTACATTTATAGAATGAGTCCTAGACTCAAAACTGCTATAGAATCGACTGGACATGATAGTGCTCACACTCATTTAACAACTAACATTGATTAAAAACTATGTTACCGAACCTAATGGCACCTGTGTAAACTGATAGATTTTAATAGCATTACTTTTGTGCCTTACTGTAAACCGTTGTGATGGTACCCACCTTAACGACGGTATAGAAAAAGATTTAAATAAATAAATAAATATTAATAATTTGATCATTCTAGAATGCCACAGAGCCACAGCTGGGCTACCTTTTTTAACCCAGGTAGATAAGCTTGCTTTTTTGGCAATAACTCCAGCTTTGTCTAAAAAGAGTTTCTGAATTGGAATCAGATCAAGGGCAATCATATCATAGAATCTGAATAATCAGATTTTCACTTTGAGTAAATGAACAAGAAACTCAAGCATTGGAAGCTCACTTTATCACAAAATGTTGGATCTCAGGCATAGTCAAAAACTATGCACATAATTACCATTTGCCTTACCACATTTCAAGCAAACTGCAGAAGGGCTTAGCTTTGCTTGAAATGCTCTTTCTTGTGAAAGATAGAACTGAGCATGAAATCTGTATTGTGTTTCCCTTAGAACAATGTTCTCAGTGATCCCTGGGATGTGTCTAAAGCACTTCCCAAACTCCATCTCTGAAAATGTAAACCTTGACCATCTTATCCATTTAGAGTATTGTTCTGTGAGTTCCCCTGGAATTTGTAGTCTCCCCAAAATGTTATTAAGTAAAGCAACTGAGGGATTCCTTTTCATCTCCCCTAACAGTATCTCGTTCAAAGTTCCACTAAAGCCAAGATTGGGGAAAACCCTAAGATGGTCAAGAACATAATGTCTGAGCTGTAAGTATGCATAGAAATCTTTATGAGATAAGGAGAATTCTTCTTGCACATCTTGAAAACTATGTATTATATTGGAATTTGTAATAAACAGTTGGTTCAGGCTTTTCAGGCCTCAATTGGCCCATTTGATAAATTCAACTTTATCCCAACATGATAAAAATTGAGGATTCCCACAGGTACTCATAAAAAACGAGACTCTTCCTTTATGTAGGGACAGTTTACACAACTGCATCCATGCTTTCCTGCAGGATTTGACTAGTAAATGGGATTTCAGTTCTTTTGGGACTTCTTTTGCATCTATTTGACATAGAGTATTAAAGAATATTGGGCCAAACCAAGGGGAAAAATATGAGGACTAAAATAACCAGCCTGCTATATGCCTAATCATACATGCAAGATTATAGTGGTATAAGTTTAGGAAATTTAGACCACCATGATTCATTGACCTCATCAATACTGTCAGGGCAATCTAGCCCTTTTCTCATTCCAGAGGAAATTCCCCATAATCCTGTTTATTTCATTAAAGTCTTTTCGAGTTAACCAGACAGTTAACATTTGCATTAGATATAGCCATTTTGGTATCTCCATCATTTTTAGCAAATGTATCCTACCTGTCAGTGACAGGGGTAATGCTCTCCAAGAATCTAAAGATCTGGCCATATTTTTCAACAGTGGCTTCACATTTGCAGAATATAAGGAATAGATATCAGTGGGTATCTTGATTCCCAAATATCTCATTTCCTTAGACACCCATTGTAAAGGGAAATCCCCCCCTCAATTCCCAGTCAAAAAACCATCTACATCTAGGGCTTCAGACTTATTTTCACTAATTTTCAACCTTGTAAACTGTCCAAATAACCTCTGATGTTCCAGAACTTCTTTCAGGGATTTCTTTGGTTTTGTAACAAAGATCAGTACATCATCAGCAAATGCTGCCACCTTAAAATATTGACCTTCCTGTCCAAATCCCTGGATCTCATCATCAGTATCTATTTTCCTCAAAAGAGGATCAATAGATAGAATATACATTAAGGATGAGAGTGGGCACCCCATCTCACCCCCCTGTGAATCAAGAAATGATCCGCTTTAAAACCATTGGCTATGATATTCAAAGCTGGTTACTTATATAAAATAGAGATGAGCTTCAAAATGTCTCCCCCATCCCAAATCTATTAAGCTATTGCCAAAGGAGGTGTGTTCTGTGCCTTACACATAGTCTTTGCAGTAATCAATTTTATTATATGAGTGCCAGAAATTCTTCTCTTAACAAAATCTACCTGGTGTCAAGAGATTAGAGATGGTAAAATCAGCCAATCTATCAATTTTAGCAAAGATATTGGCCTATAGGAAGAAGGGGGCACAGGATCCTTTCCACATTTAGCAAGGACCATGATGAAGGCCCCCTGCTGGAGAGCATCAGAGAAAGATTTACTAGTTGGTCCAACCTATTGATTATATAGAATCTTAAAATAATCATAGGAAAGGCGATCTGGGCCTGGAACCTTGCTGGATTTACTAGTTCCAATCACATCCTAATCATCTCAAAGCACTCACACCTGACCCCACTCAACGCCAGCGACCCCCTCCTCCCCTCCACTTTGCTCCCCTACTTTGTGCGAGACCTAGGGATATCCTTAGACCATCAGCTTAACTTCAAAAACCACATCAACACAATCATAAAGGGTGGATTTTACAAACTCCATATCCTCAAAAAACTTAAACCATTACTTCATTCCCAAGATTTCCGCAAAGTCCTGCAAGCGACACTGTTTTAAAAAATGGACTACTGCAACTCCTTGCTTCTAGGCTTCCCTTATGCTGTCATCAGACCCTTGCAAATGCTACAGAATGCCATGGCAAGAATCCTTACAAATACACGTAAATCCGAGCACATCACTCCTATACTGAAGGAACTCCACTGGCTGCCCATCTCTTCTCGAATCAAATACAAAATCATCACCATTATCCCTCCTCACTGCACAATCACCATCACCCCTGGCTTGAGGACCCCATCCGCCTCCACTTTTCCAATTGTCCCACCAGAAACACGCAATCCAGCACCCTCCATACCCCCTCTCTCAAATGTGCCCACCGGACCTCCACCAGAGAAAGAACCTTATCTATTGCAGGACCGTCCCTCTGGAACACGATGCCAGCTGAACTCCGTCTAGAACCATGTATTAGGAAGTTCAAAACAGGGGTTAAAACCTGGCTCTTTAAACTGGCCTACCCTGACCCGGATCCTACGTAGCCCCCCACCTTCTGTCACTCCTGCCCCCCCCTTTCTTCCTCTTCCCCCTTAAGTTAATGCCTTCCATTGTACATAGAGCCATTTTTTGTGAATATACATTTTTTCATAGATGTATAAGCCTCTTCTAATCTGTATAAAGTTGACCATAGTACCTTTCGCCTAGTGCGCACTCTAAGATGTTGTTAATCCCTCTGGTGGCCCCCTCCCTGCCACTGGTTCTTCCCTCGGTGCCTTGTTTTCTTCCTGCTTTCTCCCTCCTCCTCTTTCCAGCTGCTCCCCCCTTTCCCCCTAACCTGGTTTTATGTATTTTCTGCCTTTCTGTTACATTGTAAACCGGCATGATGTACCCATGAATGTCGGCATATTTAAAAGCTTATAAATAAATAAATAAAACATTAAGAATTTCAGAAACCTGTAAAGGTCTACAAAGAATTGTAATTGACTCTCTGTAACCCTGGGCGGAATTAAATCGTCAAAAAAAAGATGTTGTGCTCGGGGGTGGACCCTTGTCCTGGGACAGAGGTGGAACGCCTCCTGAAAGGGAACAGGAGGTAACCGCCCCCAGGGGGTGGAGCACTGGAGGAGAAAGAGGCTAGGAAGAGCTTCACCATTGGAAGTCCGAGGTCCCCCCCCGGAGGAGCCCGTAGGGATCCGGGCTGCTTGGACTTAGGTGGGCCTCGCAGGGTCTCCTAGGAGAGTGAAAGTCCGGCGTGCCCACAGAGACAGGGGGAGCGCGGTCGGGTTCAAAGGTGACTGCTGGATGGAACAGGGAGAACTAGAACAGAGTTGGTGATGACAAGGTGAGGAACAGAGCCAGAATCTGGAGACGAGGTCAGGCAGGGAAAGGTCAATGTCCAGAGGTCAGTCCGAGGAATGGTCAGCAAAGCAGAGGTCAGGTACCGGAGGGTCAGATGAGGTCAAAGGCAGGCTGAGGTCTTTGAGGCAGACGGCAGGCAGGCAGGCCAGGAACAAGCTGGGTCTTTGAGGCAGGCGGCAGGCAGGCAGGCAGGTCAGGAACAAGCTGAGGTCAGTACCAGTAAGTCAGTCTGAGAGTACTACCTGGGTAGACAGACAGACGACCACAGAAACAAGCAGGATACAGGAACTAGGATGCAGGAATGAGTCAGGAACAGAACTGGAACAGAAGGATCCTGGAACGAGACTAGGAACAAGTACAAGCGAGAGGCAATCTCAGAATAAACCGACCCGATTGCCAAGGCAAGGAAGAAGACAGGAACGTCCTTATATCGGGGGATCAATCAGGGCATGCTGCAGAGCTAGGACCTGCTCTTGGCCCTACATGAGTCCGGGCGCGTATGGGCGTGGCCAAGATGGCTGTGGATGCCAAACCTCGGCATGACGCCTGGTACGCAGTGGAAGGCCCAATGACCGCCACTGCAGGACGCCGGGGCCTGACAGGACTGGCAACTACTACGAGGGAGGTCGTCCCGGGACCCGTTGTGGAAGCATGAAGCCGGCATATGCAAGATACGCCTGACAGAGGCAGGCGTAAAAAGTTTAACAAGGTAGGGGGGGATTTAGGTAGGGCTGGGCTGGGGGGTGGGTTAGATAGGGTAAGGGAGGGGAAGATGGAGGGGAGCGGAAGAAAAGTTCCGGAGCGGCCTTGGAGGGAACAGGGAAAGCCATCGGGCCTCCCCTAGGGCTCGGCGCGTGCAAGATGCACAAGTGTGTACCCCCTTGCATACGCCAACCCCAGATTTTATAACATGCGTACTTCTCTTAAAATCTACCCCTAAATGTATTTCTGTACGGAGATACTATAGTAGAAAAATCTATTTTTAAGTGATAATATCAGAAGTCATTGTGTAACACCACTTACAATTAGAAACACTGCAGTGGGTCAGTTAGGTGGTCAGTGGTAAGAGCTATGGAGGACCTGGGTTTGATTCCTGGGTCAGGTCTTCATTTCCCAGGTTAGCTGTCGCTGTGGATGCTGAGGAGGTAACATTCACAGTCCTTGTGAAAGGAAGAGTCTAATCATTCTGTAACAGTGATACGTAGTAATCAGATGTAGAGATCACAATTGTAGGGGTCTGGAAGGAGACCTGATGAATGGCCCCCAGGTTGTGGATTGTTCCCACAATGAGTGGGCTAAGTTGAGAGGAGATATAAAAACAGGGGAAAAATCTCCCAGTTGTTGCAAGTAATGATTCATGGTACCATATCCCAGCTCCAGTTTCAAGTGAGCTGGAAACCCAAAAGGAACATGAAGAAATTGCCAGGCCATAAAATAACTAGAGAGATCATATGACAAGATAGTAAGAAAAAAATGACTACTTAAAGCTAGCCTACAATAAGCACACTGTGCATGTGACTATCTCTCCAGGTTCTAACCTGTGCATAAGTAACTTGTCAAAATGCAGTTGCTTGCGGTCTAGCTCCAGCTCTGGTCGTACTCCATGGCAGCAGATCTTGAAAATAACTGGTTCGGGGTTGTTCTTAATGCAGCACACAATATTGTCCTCAATGAGTCCAGTAGTTGTAGGATATGCCCAAACACACAGTTCCTAGAGGAGACAAATTACACAACCCCCAAATCAGACTAATTTAGAAAATACCATAAATAAATTTTATTTGACTAGATTGTAATTTCCATGAAGCATGGAGCATGCGCACATCTACTCAGTGCTGCATAATCTAATAGTGTCACAGAAATAAAAAGCATTAGAATTGTAAGAAAATACATTACAATACTTTAACAATCTCAGTTTTCTAAAATCTTAGTAAGAATATGAGACATGAAAAACTATAATTTCATTATACAATTCAGCAGTTTGCAGCCTGCTTACAATTCTTATTGCTATCAGAGCACATTGTGATAATGGCACTAAACTACCGTCAAGTAGATCAGGTTGCTGACATTAGAGCTATAATCAATTACACTGTTCAGCTCTGTTGCATGCCAGTATTTACAGTGTAGAATGTGTCATTTTTTAAACTAATATTTTTATTGAAGTTTCACATTGTTCCAAATACAGATCACATTTGAAAGAAAATACAGAGGAGGTATTGCTGAGCTGACATTAAATTACTAATGAACTGATAATAAGAAAAAACATCACAGCCTTCTCCTCTTAGTGAACAAAAATAAAAAGAGGGGGAAGGGGGGAAGGTCTAAGGGCAAATAGACCAATCAAATCAATCAAGGGAAAAGAAGAAACTAGACAGCGCACCTAAAGTACAATACCCACTAACTTAATTATTATCATTAAGTAGGTTGAGGGGGAACATAAGAACATGTCATACTGGGTTAGACCAAGGGTCCATCAAGCCCAGCATCCTGTTTCCAACAGTAGCCAATCCAGGCGATAAGAACCTGGCAAATACCCAAAAACTAAGTCTATCCCATGTTACTGTTGCTAGTAATAGCAGTGGCTATTTTCTAAGTCAACTTAATTAATAGCAGGTAATGGACTTCTCCTCCAAGCATTTATCCAATCCTTTTTTAAACACAGCTACATTAAATGCACTAACCACATCCTCTGGCAACAAATTCCAGAGTTTAATTGTGTGTTGAGTGAAAAATAACTTTCTCCGATTAGTTTTAAATGTGTCACATGCTAACTTCATGGAGTGCCCCCTAGTCCTTCTGTTATCCGAAAGAGTAAATAACCGATTCACATTTACCCATTCTAGACCTCTCATGATTTTAAACACCTCTATCATATCCCCCTCAGCCGTCTCTTCTCCAAGCTGAACAGTCCTAACCTCTTTAGTCTTTCCTCTTGGGGGAGCTGTTCCATCCCCTTTATCATTATGGTCATCCTTCTCTGTACCTTCTCCATCGCAACTATATCTTTTTTGAGATGCGGCGACAAGTATTCAAGGTACCCATGGAGCGATACAGAGGCATTATGACATTTTCTGTTTTGTTCACCATTCCCTTTCTAATAATTCCCAACATTCTGTTTACTTTTTTGACTGCCGCAGCACACTGAACCGATGATTTCAATGTGTTATCCACTGTGACGCCTAGATCTCTTTCTTGGTTGGTAGATCCTAATATGGAACCTAACATTGTGTAACTATAGCATAAGTTATTTTTCCCTATATGCATCACCTTGCACTTATCCACATTAAATTTCATCTGCCATTTGGATGTCCAATTTTCCAGTCTCACAAGGTCCTCCTGAAATTTATCACAATCCGCTTGTGATTTAACTACTCTGAATAATTTTGTATGATCTGCAAATTTGATTACCTCACTCATCATATTCCTTTCCAGATCATTTATAAATATATTGAAAAGCAGAGGTCCCAATACAGATCCCTGAGGCATGTCACTGCCCACTCCCCTTCACTGAGAAAATTGTCAATTTAATCCTATTCTCTGTTTCCTGTCTTTTAGCCATTTTGTAATCCACGAAAGGACATCGCCACCTATCCCATGACTTTTTACTTTTCCTAGAAGCCTTTCATGAGGAACTTTGTCAAACGCCTGCTGAAAATCCAAATACACTACATCTACTTGTTCACCTTTAGCTACATGTTTATTAACTCCTTCAAAAAAGTGAAGCAGATTTGTGAGGCAAGACTCACCTTGGGTAAAGCCTTGCTGACTTTGTTCCATTAAATCATGTCTTTCTATATGCTCTGTAATTTTGATATTTAGAACACTTTCCACTATTTTTCCTGGCACTGAAGTCAGACTAACTGGTCTGAAGTTTCCCGGATCGCCCCTGGAGCCCTTTTTAAATATTGGGCTTACATTAGCCGCCCTCCAGTCTTCAGTTACAATGGATGATTTTAATGATATGTTACAAATTTTTACTAATAGATCCGAAATTTCATTTTTAAGTTCCTTCAGAACCCTGCGGTGATACCATCTGGTCTAGGTGATTTATTCCTCTTGTTTGTCAATCAGGCCTACAACATCTTCTAGGTTCACCGTGATTTGGTTCAGTCCATCTGAATCATTACCCATGAAAACCTTCTCCAGAAAGGGTATCTCCCTAACATCCTCTTCAGTAAACACCGAAGCAAATAAATCATTTAAATCTTTCCATGATGGCCTTATCTTCTCTAAGTACCCCTTTAACCCCTTGATCATCTAACAGTCCAACTGACTCCCTCACAGGCTTTCTGCTTAGGATATATTTTTAAAAGTTTTTACTGTGAGTTTTTGCCTCTATGGCCAACATCTTTTCAAATTCTCTCTTAGCCTGTCTTATCAGTGTCTTACATTTAACTTGCCAATGCTTATGCATTATCCTATTTTCTTCTGTTGGATCCTTCTTCCAATTTTTGAATGAAGATCTTTTGGCTAAAACAGCTTCTTTCACCTCCCCCCTTTTAACCATGCCGGTAATCGTTTTGCATTCTTTCCACCTTTCTTAATGTGTGGAATACATCTGGACTGTGCTTCTAGGATGGTATTTTTTAACAATGTCCAAGCCTCTTGCACACTTTTTACCTTTGTAGCTGCTCCTTTCAGTCTTTTTCTAACTATTTTTCTCATTTTATCAAAGCTTCCCTTTTGAAAGTTTAGCATGAGAGCCGTGGATTTGCTTACTGTCCCCCTTCCAGTCGTTAATTCAAATTTGATCATATTATGATCACTATTGCCAAGCGGCCCCACCACCATTACCTCTCTCACCAAATCCTGCACTCCACTGAGAATTAAATCTAAAATTGCTCCCTCTCTCGTCGGTTCCTGAACCAATTGCTCCATAAAACTGTCATTTATTCCATCCAGGAACTTTATCTCTCTAGCGTGTCCCGATGATACATTTACCCAATCAATATTGGGCTAATTGAAATCTCCCATTATTTCCCTAATTTCTCTTAGCACGCCTAGCCTCAGTGAAGTCTCTGAATTGAATAGGGTCAAAAAAAACATTTCTATTGTGGTACCGAATGCTGCTTAATTTGTTTTTCTTGCCCTTTTCTGTTCCTTTTCTATGTCCATTATTTCTTTTTTGAGAAGGCACAGCCAGAAATGCACATATTACTCAAGGTGCAGATGTACAATGGATCTGTACAAAGGCATTATGATATTCTCAGTGTCCCCAGTATTCCAAAGTTGGCACTTAGCTAGATAACTTACAAGTTATTCAGCTAAATTCCTTTGACTATTGATGACAGGGTAGTTAATTCACTTATTGTGACAGGATTTATCTCTCATAATAGGAATACACAAATGGAACAATGGTTAACTGAAACATCATTACTTCAGATGTTGAAAGGTTCCTTGGCGGCAGAGTTCTGTGAAATGAGCAGGCTTGAATTCCACATTCCTTGCCTTCAAGTGAGGCAAATGAAAGAGTCATTGAAGGCAGAAGTGTTTCAGGTAAGGTGTAAGAAGAGAGACCTTGCCATCCAGGATTAAGAAATGTTTAACTGTCCAGCCATCTTCAGCACATGCTGACAAGGCTTATCTTGTGAAAACAGACTACCCCCACTTTGAGGTACTGAGGAGTTTCTCCAAAATTTTGCTTGTGGCCAAGAGTAAAATTGTTTGCTTCTACCTTTGGCCAAGCACCCTGCTGTTTTGTTTCCCAGTGGTCAGAAGCCAAACTAATTTGCAGGTCAATCCAGTAAAGAGTGGTAGGAAGAGCTGCGTTAATGCCCGGCGCACCCGCGGTTGCCGCACGCACAGTCCAGCTCACCTACCGCTCGATCCTGTATGTAAATAGCTTGCAAATGCAAGCTGCGTCTAAGAAGCGTCCGTGAAGCGTTAGGCCCGTGCAACCCATTTTACTGTATAGAGCACTATACAGCGTCTATACAGTAACCTGGGTGCGCGGGCCTAACTCTTCACGGACACGCTGGTATCTGTCATTTCAAATGACATTTGAAATGACAGGTACCAGGAAGTGGACGGTTCTCCGACGCTCGGGATTGTCAGCCCTCTCTCCCTTCCTCGCGAAGCAAGGCGCAAAAAGCAGCCTTGCTCCGGGAGGAGGGGAGAGAGGACTGGCAGTGTAAAGCGATGAAGCGACTTACTTTTTTTGCAGCCCCCCTCCGGAGACGGACATCGGCGAAGATGACCGCGGCTCCCCTGCCTCCAGCTGCCCGCGAAGATGGACGCACGGGCGAAAGCGGCCCCTGTGCGTGCAATTGGGCGCTCAAGACGTGATGTCACATACCGTGACGCCAAACGTCGTGACATCACACCTTGAGTGGCCCAATTGCACGAACAGGGGCTGCTTTTGCCCGTGCGATGCGTCTATCTTCGCGCAGGTGCGCATGTTATAAAGTCGGGGGTCAGCGCACGCAAGGGGGTGCACACTAGTGCATCTTGAGCCTTCCCCATTCCCTCCCCCTTAATCTAACCTTCCCACCCCTTCCCCTAACCCTCCTGCCCCCTAGCCCTATCCTAATCCCCCCCCCCCCCCCAATTCCTTTAACTTAGCTTTTGTGCCTGCTCTGGGCAGGCGCAAGTTGTGCGCACCGGCAGCCTGCTGGCACGCGATCTTCCAACACAGCGGCAAATGGCTGCTGTGCCGGAGGCCTCAGCTCCTCCCCACCCCATCCCGCCCTGGTCCCGCCCCATCCCCACCCCTTTTTCAAAGCCCCGGGACGCATCTAAGTCCCGGGGCTTTATGTGTATCACCAGGCCTTTATAAAATAGGCCCGGTGCGAGTAACACCCCCCCAGCACGCGTAAATCCTCTGGATTTACGCACATAGGGCTTTTAAAATCCAGCCCATAATACCTTAAATAACATTTTCTTTGCTTGGGAAGACTTCAGCAGGAAAATGCCTATAAGGAGAAGCACTGCTTCGGTAATTGCTTGGGCTCACTTGACTCAACACCTGAACTTTGTTATGGCTGCACAGAACTTGCCCATGATCGAAAGAATAGAGGATGGATGACCTGTGACCTGACCTGAAGTTCAGATTAGGATGGTCTACTTCATATTATTCCTTTTTTCCATTTCAAATTCTATCCCAGATTTTGAGTACAATTTTGAAAAGCTCACATTGGGGTTTATTTACTAAAGGTTTTCTCCCATTTTTTGCCTATGGAAAAAATGCTTAGGGCCTAAGTTTTCAAAAGTATTTACCAGCTTAAAATGGATTTTACACATGTAAATGCACTTTAGCAATGTAAGTTGGCTTTTGAAAATTACTACAATATATGCCATAGAATTGTCCATAGGATTTACCCATGTAAGTGCACGTTACTGATACGACTGTGGCTGCTTATGCAGCCTCCTCACCACCAGAGGCCCCTCACGAGCACACTCTCTTGGTTGGCCCAGTCTGTCCTACCTATCTGCTCTATGTCCTGGACTTCCTATTTAACCTCGCCTAGCCAAATCCTCAGTGCTTTGGCATCGAGTCCTCTTGGGATCCCTGCTCTAGCCTCCTGTTTCCTTCTGTGTGCCTTTGGGCTTCTCGCTATCTGTCTTGTTCCGCGGCCTGGGGCCCTGCCCTCCTTGCCTTGCTGCCTTCGGGCCTTCTGTCCTGCATTGCTGCCTTTGGGCTTTGTATCCTGCCTCCTTGCCTTGCTGCCTTCGGGCGTTTGTGTTTTCTGTTCAGTGTAAGTCTTGTCTTGGTTTTGTCTAGTCCAATCATTGTCTGTCCTGCTTTCTTGGTTCTCTCATTCCAATTCACACATACCTATAGTCAGTCTCACACTTACCTGCATGCTATCCTGAGTCCACCCTTACCTGCATTCAGTTCCAGTGTTCAGACCACATTTACCTGCACTCACATTCACACGTACCCCCATGCTGTTCCAGTGTATCACGAAGCTCACCCTTACCCCCATGCACCTTGTTCCAGAGACTCCTTTCCAGCCAGCAACCAGTTCTACAGACTCCAGCTTGCACCAGACTCCTTCCAGCCAGCTCCCAGCACCAGACTCCTTCCAGCCAGCACCTGGTATCAGAGACTCCTCCAGCAGCACCAGAGATTCCTATCCAGCTGTTGTCAGAGACTTTACTGTGACTCCTGTTCTCTCTATCCTGAGTCACTCCTGCAGGTGGTATTCACCAACCTGGCGATCGCCCAATCATAACAGTTACATGGCTAAATGACTTTTAAAAATTGCTACAATATTAGCTACATTTATATGTGTAAATCCTTTTGAAAATTATCCCCTTAGTAAATAGGCCCCATTTTTTGCAATCTTTGCAGGCACTTTTAGCCCATTTACATTGTAGTTAGTTTTCAAAGGGAAGATTACCAAGTGCAAAACACACACTAAAAGTGTCCAGGAACTTTCACTTACTATTGTGTGGGTGCTAGTAAACTCTTTCACTTAAATATGCTCAAAGGTACACCTCTTTCTAACCCAGCTAAGGAAGTCTGTATCTACTTTTAGCTAAGCAAAGGAGGGCAATTTTCAATTAAGACATTTGACCTGATTAAATTACTTTGAAAATTGTCTTCTTAGTTTGCATATCTGCAGTTTCTTTGTTTTCTTTGAAAATTTTGCCAGGGCTGGCCAGAGAGCTCAACTGCAGTATCTTGCACTGCTATGGGACAGATCAGGGTTCCATTTTCAGATCAGGTCTTCCGTTCTCTACTCCAGCTGGGGCTGGGGAAGCTGTGGAGCCTGTGCTTACAGAACTTGGGAAGAGGGAGTTATAGTCATCGGGCAACACCATCACACAGTGGCTGGCCAGGACCCATAATTGCAGGGTTCTGGAAGGAGCCCTGATGCATTGTCCCAAGCCGAGGCTATTGCTGCATTGAGTAGACTAAAGTAAGTTGGGAGGGGATATGAAACCCCTAAATAACTGTAAATGAAGCCTCATGGTGTCAAATCCCAGCCCTAGTTCCAATTGAGCTGGAAGCTCAGAGAGAGCAGGCAGAAACAGCTGGGCCAAAAAAGAAAAAATCATTCAGGCTGACAGGGATTTCAGGTACAAAAGTATCTTTGGACTTTGTATCTGTTTGTAGCAATGTACAACGAAGGGACTTCTAAATGAAATACCCGTGCATTTTTACTTCCCATGATCTCTCCCCAGCCTGCCCCTTTCCTCACAACTGTGAAACCGCATGCATACTTTTAAACACTGGGAGGAGGGCAGTTTTTAGCCTGCACAATTTACCTGGGAAACTATTTAGGGCCTCATTTTCTAAAGTATCGCAGGCCTGCGATACTTTAGAAAATTGCGCTAATGGGGGCAGGGGGTCAAAGCGGGGGGGAGGGGGGGGGAGTGGTCCTGCGCTAGCCAGCAGCGATCGCACCGCTGCGGTGCGATCGCTGCCGGTTTCGCACCCAATAGCACCACCATAGAAGGTGTAGTTATTGGGCGCGAAGTAGGACGCGAAAAGGCCCTTACCTTTTCGCCGTCCGCGGCGTCTTCGCGGAGTCGGCCCCGGTGACGCCCCGATTCCTCCTCTTCCGGGGCCGACTCCGCCCCAATTTAGGTAGCGCAGGTGTGCGCTACCTTCGCAGGCCTGCGCTAACAGCGCAGGCCTGCGATAGCCTTGGAAAATAAGGCCCTTAGTTACTCTAGGAAGTTTTTAAAAATTGTCCTGTATATCAGCTGATTACTCATTTAGGGGCAGATTTTCAAAGGCTACGCGCATAACCCGAGAAAATCTGTCCCTGCGCGCGCCAAGCCTATTTTGCATAAGCTTGGCGATGCGCGCATGTCCCGGGCCTTGCAAAAGGGGGTGGGGCGTGGCGATCCGGGGGCGGGGTTGTGCCCGGAATCGTGCGCTGGCTGTCGCTGGCACGCTAACCTATGCCTGCCCGGAGGCAGGCACAACTTCTCAAACAAAGGTATGGGGGGAGTGGGTTAGGAGGGGAAGGGAGGGGAAGGTGGAGGGTGGCGGAAAGAAGTTCCCTCCGAGGCTGCTCCGATTTATTTCGGAGCAGCCTCGTAGGGAACAGGGAAAGCCACCGGGCTCCCCTAGGGCTTGGCGCGTGCAAGGTGCACAAGCTGCGTGCGCATGTTATAAAATCGGGCATAGATTTGTGCGTGCCAGGTTGCGCGCACAAATCTACACACACGCCTAAGTTTTAAAATCTGGCCCTAAGAATGGGCATGAAGATTTCTCATAATTTCAGTTGCTCTCGCACCTAAATCTTGACTTTTGACAGCTATTTACAGTAGTCAGATGCAACTGAGTATGAACATGAAACACCTTTTTTTCTTGGTTCTACAAACCGAGTCAAAAATGGGAAATGGAGAAAAGTGAAGGTTGGATTGGAACTAAGCTGCATTGGGGCAAAGTTAGTAGTAGGATGGAAAAACCAAAACCTGTATTACACCTAGAATTCTTAATTTGAACTACAGCCTACAGAATTTAAAGTACTATGAACTAATCATTAAGTTACACTATAAACCTCATTCTATTGTGGTCAGGCTTCTTTACCTGTTTTTCATTGGGGTTGAGAGTCATATATGGTGGTTCTAGGATAAAAGTGGTTGCCTTCATGTCATGCTGGAAGCAGAAGAAGACTTCCGTGATAATGGGAGAATTGTTGAAAATTATTATTTTCTCCATGTTTTCAGGGAATTGTCCTGACTTGTACCTGGAAATAAGAAAGGGTTTAAGTAGTAGTCAGGAAATACAATATTCAGTTCAGGAGACCACATCCTTACAAAGTCATAGAAAGGATGGACGTAGTTCAGAATAGGGCTACCAAAAGTGGTGCAGAGCCTGCAACACAAGCCCTACAAAGAGATGCTTAAGGATGCTTAAGGAGCAAAAAATTACTACTTAGAGGATAAAAAGGGAAGGGAAAATATGATAAAAACATTCAGATATCTAGCAAACCTAAATAAAATACTAAATAGTAGCAATAGAAGCTCAAGAACAAGGGTTCATGATATGTAGCCAGAAAGAGGAAAGTTCAAAAAAAATGTTAAAAAAAATTATTGAAAGGGTGGTGAGTGCCTGGAATAGCCTGCTGGCAGAAGTGTTAATAAATAAAATAGTGACAGAATTCAAACAAACCTGAGACCAATAGAAATGACAGTGCTAAGAGTAAAAGAAGAAGATGCCAATAGTATTGAGTGAAATGTTGGCACAAGCATTGCAAACTGAAGGCCCTATTTACTAAGCATTTTTCTCAAAGATACAAAAAGAGAGAAAGCCTTTAGTAAATGGGGCCCCTGAGTCAGCAAACAGGTTTTTAATCTGTTGACAATTACATTTGGGTCAGTTCAGCCCTGCCAGTTTTGAGTTTGAGAAGGCAAATATTGGCTGAAAAGCACAATTTTCGGAATATCTATAATCATAAAAAAAGTTATTCAATCACTTAGAGTGTTTTGAAACTATTCAGACCATGTGGGAGGTGGAGCTGGTCCAGGCCCTCCATTATAGGGCTTGGCTCAACCCCCTTTGCTGCCCACAAACATCCTAAATGGATGGTTTTTATTTGCCTCCCGAGCCTTCTTCCTTAACTAAATCTAGCTGACATCTATCCTCCCAATATGCACCCCATTATTTCCAATGGGACTAAAAGTGAATTGTTTTACTTTCTTTTTCTTCCATAAAAAATGCTAGCAGTGGGGAGGAGAGGAAGGATCCTTCGTGGTGGATAGCTCTGCGGGCTGAATCGCCATCCTTTGCCGGTGCCGACACCTTGTGAGAGGTGATGAGGCTCCCCCCCTCCCACCATGTTGGGCCCGAGTGACGCCATTAAAGAGTGCCTGGAACAGCTTAAAGTCAGGGCACAGCGCCCCTGGGTACAAATGGGGAGGAAAAGAAAATCTAAAGCCTGGACCTCCTCCCCTGTTCCTCCTCCTACAACAATACATGGCTCAATGGATGACCTCATTACTTGTGTTGGTGAGTCATCCAATAGGGACTGTTTGGGTGAAAATTCGCCCTTTGGAATATCTTTAGTCCCGGTCCAACCCAGCCACCCCTTCAACCCCTTGCAGTTTCCTTTTCTGAGGATTTAAGTGTATCTAGGAATGTATTCGATACCCCAGTGGTAGTTCATTAATCTCATCAGGTTCTAGAGTTTGTTGGGTTGGGAAGTCAGCCAAGCCTAGTGGTTCAGCACTGTTGGCTTCGGGTGTTAACCTCTCATCGGTTCCTCTCCCTTCGATAATTCCTTCTTTAAGTGGAATGGTTGAAGGAATTGACGAATTAGTTAATGTCACCCTTCTAGATGTCTGGAGATTGATTGCTAAGGTGGATAAGAATTTATCTACTTCTATGTGCCAGATTCATATTTTTTCAATTGAATCGAGGGCTAAGATGGAAGATTACGATAATCGGATTAAAAGTGTAGATGGCTCAATATCTGTAATTAATTTTCAGTTTATTTCTTTACAGGTTGCCTGGACATCTTTTATTAAGGATAATCTTATCCTCCATAATCAGACTGAAGTGCTAGAAAATGAGTTGAGATCATGTAGTTTACGATTTTTAAATTTTCCTGTTTCTAGATTGCTCTCACCTAGAGAATTATTTAAGAAATATATTCGTGAAATATTAGCTTTTGAAGAAGATAAAATTCCTGCCTTATCTAAGTTGTATTATCTTCCTACAAAGAGAGTGAGTCCTGCTCAGGAAGGAGAAATGGATATCTTGGCAAGTCCTAGAAAACTCACTAGATAATATTTCTGCCAGAGCTACCTTGTTGGTTTTCTTTTTAATAAAGCAAGATAAAGATCTGGTTTTTCATAAATATTTCCAATGCAAAGACTTGAAATTTTATGGGCAAAAATTTCAGATTTTTCCAAATGTTTCCAGGGCTACTCAAGCCCATAGGAAACAATTTCTTTCTCTTAGACAAAGAGCTCTGGATATTGGTGCTAGTTTTTTATTCTTAAATTTCCATGTAAATGTCTGATAACTTACCAGAATAATAAATTTGTTTTTTTAGATCCTTCCCAATTAGAACGCTTTCTTAATGATAAGACTTAGGATTTTTGTCTTCCTGTTAAAGTCGAAGGGAAAATGGTGGCAATAAAGTAATTAGTTGACCCACTTTGGATGCCTTCCATCTCTCTCTTCCTCTAGATGTGGACTAGTAATTTGAAATTTATGGTATAAAGTAATGGATGTATTCCTTGTTTATGTAATACAATATTTCTTTTTTTTCCTGTATTGTTTCATGTAATAAATGATATAATCTAATAAACAATTAATAAAAAAAAATGCTAGCAAATGTCAGCTCATGCAAGTTGAAAGAAAAGTTCTCTCTTGATGCTGATTCTCACCACTTTGAAAGACAGAATCCTGTGATGTTGCACTCCTCCCGCGGTTGGAGCCACGGGAGGTGCTTACCTGCACGGCCCAGAGCCCGCAGAAGCCGGGGCCTTGCCTGCTTCTTCCCCGATGCCGGGTGCTCCCACGGCCTGGCCGCCATCTTGCCGACACGCAGGAGCCATGCCGGGCCTCTCCTAAGCTGCAGGAGGCCACCAACATTCCCTGCTCCCTCTGGGGGGAGGGGCCCTCGCCCCCATTCTGTTCTGCGGCAGAAGAGCCACTCCCGGAGGCCTACCTGTGGCTTGAACGCCACCACTCCCAGGATTCTGAAGCCTATCTCCTCCTCCTGCAGGGCAGCGACAAGGATGCCGCTGTCCAGGGTCCTGGACTTCCTCTTCCTGCTCCTCCTAGGGGGCAAGCCCGCGGCTCTCTTCCCTTCTTATAGGGATAGAGGAGGTGGGGGCCCTCCTGGCCCTCCTGTGAGCTCCTCCCTGGGCGTAGTCCTCTTCTGCCTACGTAAGGCTCCTGCTGCCAGTTCCAACTTGCCTTCGCAAGGTGCTAGTCCTCCTGGAGCCAGTCCTCCTTAGGACTCTCATCTTCCAGCTTCTCAAGGCTTTCTGTTCCATGTGGGATCACGTGTCTTCATCTAGATGTTCCAAGCTCCGTGATGTTCCAAGTTCCTGTTCCAAGCTCCATGATCTTCCAAGTTCCTTGATGTTCCAAGTTCCTGTTCCAAACTCCATGATGTTCCAAGTTCCTTGATGTTCCAAGTTCCTGTTCTAAGCATCATTGAAGATGGTTTTCTTGGTAGTCATTTGTTCAGCTAGGCGGATATCGGAGTTGCTAGCTCTTTCCTGCGGATATCGTCTGATGCAGTTTCCTTGTGTACAGTGCCTTCTTTTCTCCCTAAAGCGATTTCAGCCTTTCATGTGAACCAGATGGTGGAGTTGCCGGGATTTCCGGATTGGGCCTGGGATTCTTCGATGGGATGGGTTCTCCATCTTCTGGATGTGCAATGCGCTCTGTTGCGTTATTTGAAGGTCACCAACCATTTTCGGCAATCTGATTACCTTTTTGTGCTGTTCGGGGGTCCAAAAAAGGAGAGAAAGCATCTAAGGCTTCCTTGGCTCACTGGTTGAAAGAGACTATTTGTCGGCCTATGTTTCTCAGGGCTGCACGGTGCCGGTGGGACTTAAAGTTCATTCCACTCGCGCCCAGGCATTGTCGTGGGCTGAGTTTCAGCTGGTGTCTCCTCAGGAGATATGAAGGGCCGCAGTTTGGTCCTCACTGCACACTTTTACTAGGCATTACCTTTTGGATGTGCGCACCCCAGAGGCGACTCGTTTTGGTGAGAGTGGGCTGAGAGCAGGTCTTTCGGGTTCCTGCCTCCATCTGCTGGTAGGAATGAATAAAACCACTTGTCTGGACTGATCTGTGGTATTACAGGAACGAAAATTAGCAGGTAAGAACCGATTTTCCTTTAAAAGTGTGGCCAGGCATGTTCTAAAATGTGTATGGTGCGCACAAAGCCCAGCCGTGTGCATAACCCCCGTTTTTTAAACACACGGGCCTTTTAAAATCGGGCCTTATGTGACTACAAAATTACTTGCAAACCTTGCACATAGGTGAGTTACTGAAAATTGTTCCTTAATGACTTAAAGGTCAATTTTCAAAGGGTTTACATTCCTAACTTTGGGAGTTAGGCCCTTAAATTGGCCCTTTAAAAAATTTACTAGGGCTGACTCCCTCAATTTAGACACCTAGTTTCACTAGGTGTCTTAGTTTAAATTCCTAAAATATGTGTGGTTAGAGGGGCAAAGTTAGAGAAGGAGAAAAAAGTTAGATGCTTAGCATTGATTTTCCAGAAATGATTTCTCTCCATACATAGATAACAGCACTGTATAATTAAAGACTAGCACTTGTAATTTGTGTGTTTGAAAAGACCTCATGTAAAGAGCCTGGACTACACAATTGAATCTTTTGGCTTATGTCCTTCAGTATTTGCTGTAGAGAAGAAATCTTTACTTGAACTTAAACATTTTTGACAGCATTTATACAACAGTAACCCCTGAAGAAGAATGACCTTTCCAAACGATATAGTGTCAAGTTGATATTAGAAGTTTGTTCAAACAGTCTGGCTGCGTCTCCAAAGACTTGAACACTGACACCTCACTGGAGTTGCTTGTATTTGAGATGTATTCCCAGTAACTCCAGAGATTACAATGACCTAAGATAAGTGCCGGTCTAATATAGAGTTTTTACTTGCATATCTAAAATTTAAAAAATTATGTACTCTGAGCATTGTGAACCTTAAGTTCTAAAGAAGACTATGATTGGTAACCTTTGAGCAAATACTGAAGGACATAAGCTGTAAGATATAAGATATAATTGCGTAGCCTGGTGCTCTCTATGGGGTGAATTTTAAAAGCCCAGCGCATGCCAAAATCAGGAGATATGCAAGTATGTCCAGCTGGCGTGCACTGAGCAAATTTTAAAAGCTGCCTGTGTATGCGCATAACTCCCAGTAGACGCATAAGTGAGAGAGCCCTAAAAAGGGTGGAGTGTGGCCAGGGTCTGGGTGGAGCAAGGGCGGGACATGGGCATTCTGGGACTTTAACATGAAATGTGCGTGTAAAGCACACAAGTGCCCGCTGGGGTCCCCTGTTTGAACCCCCTTACCCAATTCCTCCTCCCTGGGGGAAGAAACACAGGCCTGAGGACATGGACCAAGTTCCACAAGACCTGCAGGCCTCTATCAGCGGCCTCTCAGACATCACGGCAAATTCATGAGGGGGGAGAGGCGCACCACGCAGCCGCCGCGGAGCAGGGCTAGAGGGCATACTGCCGTGACGTTCCCGCTGGTGCGAAGCAAACACGCTGGAGCCACGGGAAACGCGCACCAGCACAGCCGGCCGAAAAGAAAATACAGAGGTACTTTCCCCCAGCTGGAGGCACCTCCCAGATGTGGCAAAGACCGATCCTCTCCCCCGCATCGCCCAGATCCTCTGGGGCCGACCCTCGGCGATCCCGCCGAGCAGGCCGCCTTACCAGCAGCCCAGAAGGGGAGCTGCCGCTGCTGCTGCTGAGCCTCCTAGCAAGCTTTCTTCTTCTTCTTTTACAACCTCAGCAGCAACATAGAAATTCAGGAAGAAAAAAGGGCCCCCACCGGGGGATACTTCCCTGAGTCCAAGGGGCAGGCAGAGGAGGACTTCAGGACCACTGAGGCAACCAGTCTCCTGGCTATTAGTGGTCCCGGGTAACAGGCTAAAAGCTGCTAGGGTTATCCAACCCCTCGTTCGCCCGGCTCAACCTAAGGGATGGCCCTTCACAGGAACCTGGAACCTTGGGGAGTAGAAAACTTCAAAAAACACCAGATCAGCCGAGACTGCAGGTAAAGCAAATTGCTTACCTTGTAATAGGTGTTATCCCCGGACAGCAGGATGTAGTCCTCACATATGGGTGACATCAGTAATGGAGCCCTATTCGGAAAAACGTCTGCCAAAGTTTCTAGAAACTTTTGACTGGCACAGTGTGCACACTGAGCATGCTCGGAATGCCATGATATTCTCAGCCACAGGGGTCTCCCTTCAGTCTCGTTTGTAGCAATGAGCGTTAGCCAAAAATAAAATAATAAAATGTATCTGATCCAACTCCACGAGGTGGCGAGTGGGTTTTGTGAGGACTACATCCTGCTGTCCTGGGATAACACCTATTACAAGGTAAGCAATTTTGCTTTATCCCAGGACAAGCACATATGGGTGATTAGCAAGCTACAGGCTGAGTCATCCTTGTACTGGACCAACAGGTTACAATTTGTGCAACAGGCACAACAACTGATGTACTGTTGGGAAAAATGAGGCAGCCTGAAATCATGAAAGATTGGATGTGGAAGGAGTTGGGATTATACTGGAAACAAGTTCTTTAAGACAGATTGTCCTTAGGCTGAATCTTGTTGTCCTTCCTTGTCGAGACAGTAGTGAGCCGCAAAGGTGTGAATAGAACTCCATGTTGCGGCCTTACATATGTCAGTTATTGGCACTGAATGATAGTGTGCTACTGAGGTTTATTTTATTTATTTAATATATATTTCTATACCAGACTTCACGAATGGAATTCACATCAGGCCGGTTTACATGGAACTTAGGGGATTAACAAGTGTAACCAAACAAGAAGGCTGAAACAAGCAAAGTTACATAAAACAGGGGCATTGAACTTGGGGGCTAAAGTAGCCAGGAAGAAAGGTAGAGTGGAATTAGCAACAAATAAATAATATAAAACGGGTTATGAGATTAGTAATTATCTCATTCCTTGGGCTGACATTGCTCGTACTGAGTGTGCCTTTACTCGCCCTTGGAGAGGAAGGCCTGCTTTCTCATAGCAAAACTGCTAGCCAATTGGACAGAATTTGCTTGCCTACTGCTTTTCCAGGTTTGTTTGGATCAAAAGAAACAAAGAGCTGGTTGGATTTTCTATGGGCTGTAGTGCGATCTAAGTAGTACGCAAGTGCACGCTTACAGTCCAAGGTGTGTAAAGCTCTCTCTCCTTGAGAGTGTGGTTTTGGGAAGAAAGTAGGCAAGATGATGGATTGATTCAAATGGAATTCCGTAACTACCTTTGGAAGAAATTTTGGGTGTGTACGGAGTACCACTCGATCATGTAGGAATTTTGTGTAGGGTGAGTATGTGACAAGTGCTTGTAACTCACTAACCCTTCTTGCAGATGTGATGGCTATTAAGAAAATAGTCTTCCAAGTGAGAAATTTAAAATCACAGGAATCCATGGGTTCAAAAGGAGAACGCATGAGCCTCGTTAAGACCACATTAAGGTCCCATTGTGTGACCGGTGGTCGGTGTGAAGGTTTAAGTTGAATTAAACCTCTCATAAATCTACTAACGAGGGGCTGTACTGATATTGGTGCATCCCCAACGGTATTGTGATAAGCTGAGATTGCACTTAAATGTACTCTTACAGATGAGGTCTGGAGACCAGAGTCTGAAAGATGCCATAGATAGTCTAATAAAGATGATGTAGTGCAGGAAAAAGGGTCGACACTGTTTTGTGTGCACCACGTGGTAAACCTTTTCCATTTAGCACGATAGTTTTTTCGTGTGGAGGGTTTACATGAAGCTACAAGCACTTGAGAGACGTTAGTTGAAAGATTGAGTGGTTGTAAGATTAAGCTTTCAACATCCACGCTGTGAGGCATAAGGATTGAAGGTTGGGATGGCGCAACCTGCCCTGATCCTGAGTTATGAGAGTGGGTGCTGTGCCCAGGCGAATTGGGTCTCTGATCGAGAGGTCTAGAAGTATGGGAAACCATACTTGTCGAGGCCAATACGGGGCTATGAGTATCATGGACCCCTTGTCCTGTTGTAGCTTCAGTAGAGTTTTGATTATTAGTGGTATCAGGGGATACGCGTACAGAAGGCCTGAGTTCCAGTGGCGAGCAAAGGCGTCCCTAGATAAGCGGTTTCTGTGCTTGAACAGGGAGCAATAATTGTCCACTTTGTAATTCAGTTGTGATACAAAGAGATCTACTGTTGGATGGCCTTAACGTTGAAAGATCTTGGTTGCCACTGTTGGATCCAGAGACCACTCGTGAGGTTGGAATTGACGACTGAGGCGATCCGCCAGTACATTGTGAATTCCTGCTAGATACGTGGCCCGTAAAAGCATTGAGTGTGTTAGGGCCCAGTCCCAAATCTGTGCTGCTTCTTGACAAAGGAGATACGAGCCCGTACCTCCCTGTTTATTGATGTACCACATAGCTACTGTGACGTTAACTGTGGAGGCCATGTGACCCAAGAGAGTGAGACGTTGATGAGCTGTTATTTGTATGCTTGCGCAGAGAGAACCTGCTAGCAAGGCTAGTGTCTGTGCACGTTTTTTTGGAAGGAAAGCTTTTGCTGTTATGGTGTTTAATTCTGCTCTGATGAATTGTAACAGGTGAGATGGTGTGAAGTGGGATTTCTGGTAGTTGATGAGGAATCCCAAGGAATGGAGTGGAGTTATTGTGAGCCTGAGAGAGTCGAGAGCTCCTTGCCTTGTTTGGCTTTTGATGAGCCAGTCGTCCAGGTAAGGAAACACGTGCACGCCCTGCTTATGTAGGTGGGCAACTACCACTGCTAGACACTTTGTGAACACTCGAGGTGCTGAGGCAAGACCGAATGGTAGCACCCTGTACTGGAAATGTTGACTTCCTACTAGGAATCGTAGATATTTGCGATAAGGAGGGAATATTGGAATGTGAGCATAAGCATCTTGAAGATCCAGAGAACAGAGCCAATCTCCCTTTTGAAGTAGAGGTAACATTGTGCCCTGAGAAACCATCCTGAATTTTTCTTTTTTCAGAAATTTGTTGAGATTTCTGAGGTCTAGGATGGGACTTAGGCCTCCTCTTTTCTTTGGAATGAGGAAATAATGGGAGTAGAATCCTCTGCCCTGTTGAGGCCTGGGAACTGGTTCCACGGCCCTGGCTCTCAGAAGGGTTGATAATTCTGTTTTTAGAAGTGTGGATTGGTTGTTTACTGTCCAAAACGAGGTGGGTGGAGTATCGTTTGGTACAGTGAGAAAGTCTAAGTGGTACACCTGAGATGTGATGGAGAGTACCCATTGGTCTGTGGTAATGTGAGACCAATTGTGTTGGAAGAAAGCAATCCGACCTCCTACTGGAAAATTTGGGTTGGATTGGTAGACAGGCTGCTGCTCTCTGGTAGAATTTCAAAACCCCGATGTTGCTCCTGTTTGCGGAGGGGGTTGAGTTCTAGGCGCTCTTGGTTGTCTAGACTGTGTTCTCTGAGTTGGTCTGGATGAGCGTCCATGGGCAGGAGGTGGATAATAATGCCTTGGCCTGTAGTATGGACGCTTAGACTCTTTTCTTGGGAGTCTTCTTGATGGTACTTGAGACTCCTGAGGTACCGAAGATAGTTGCTTTAGGGTTTCTGAGTGATCCTTTAGGAGGGAAACCGCTTCCTTCACCTTATCCCTGAAGAGATTGTCTCCTACACAAGGGAGATCAGCCAGTTTCTCCTGTATTTCGGGTCTCAGGTCTGAGGCCTTGAGCCAGGCCCATCTTTGAGCACTTATACCTGTAGCTGATAGTCTTGATGCCATTTCAAAACTATCATATGCTGCGCGAACTTCGTGTTTGCCTGCTTCCAGACCTTTATGAATTATGTCAGAGAAGGACTCCTGAACTTGTTGGGGGAGAGTTTCAGAGAGTTCTTGCATTTGCTTCCATAAGTTACGTCATATATAATTGGTAGGATGCAATCCTAGAAACTAGCATGGATCCCTGAAACATCTTCCTACCTATGTTGTCTAGGAACCTGTTTCCTCTTCCTGGTAGAGTTGAAGAATGAGTTTTTATTCTTTTTTATTTCTTTTGTGCTGATTCAACTACCACTGACTGGTGAGGTAGTTGAGTCTTCTGGAAGCCAGGGATGTGCTGGACCAGGTATGTCGCATCGGTCCTTTTGTTTACTGGAGGTATGGAGCAGGGATGCTCCCATAATCTGTGTAACAATCCTGCTAGGACTTCGTGGACTGGTATTGCTAATACCTCCTTAGGTGGGTCCACGAACTGCAACACTTCCAGGGTCTTTTGTCTAGTGTCTTCCTCCGACTGTAACTGAAAAGGAATGGTGTCAGCCATATCCTTGATGAAGTTGGAGAAGGACAGGTCCTCCAGAGGGGATTTTCTACGTTCCTCTGGAGGAGATGGTTCGAGAGGACTTTTTCTGAGGAGGTATCAATGTCAGTATCCTTCCATGTATCAGGTGTATGTGGTATAGGCACCTTTGGTATCAATGGTATCGATGATTGTCCCCTGGGTTTCGATGGGAACAATGGGGATATTGGTGGGAATGGGCGTGGAACCCCCGATGGACCCGGAATCTGATCTGGAATCGGTGATTCTCCGGCAGTATCTTCTCCCCTCGGTAGTGGTATCGGCACTTCCTGAGGTTTCACAGGGATTGCACTGATAAGTGTATCTAGTTTTGCTAAAATCATCACAAAACAAGATAAATCGGGCATCAGCATTAGTGGAATTGACGATGGAGTCGGTAGTGTCATCGGTATTGGCATCGATGGAACCGGCGATGGAACTGGTAAGGGCATCGGTACTGGCATCGACGGACCCGGTGATGGAACCGGCAAGGGCATCGGTACTGGCATCGATGGACCTGGCGATGGAACCGGTAAGGGCATCAGTACTGGCATCAATGGAATCGACGATGGAGACAGTACTGGCGATGGCGTTGGCCTCTGAGGCAGAGTCAGTGCTGGCATTGTTTTGAGGAGCGCATTCCTAACTGCCTGGTGGATATAGCCGTCCAGTTCCGCCCACATAGCTGGTGAGACCAAAGCAGTTATGGGGGGTGGCAGCGAAGGCGATTCCGGTACCTCCGCAGAGCCCTGAGGAGGTTTGGCTCCCAGCACTGGTATTGGTGGGGATCGCCTTGGGGTGGAAGGCCTCGATGAAGCGTCCTCTCTCCGAGGTTTCTGAGATGCTGATCCAGGATCCTTCGATGGACCACTGGATATCAGGTCGGACACGGGATCGTGAGGCCTCTGATGTCGATGCTTCTGTTTGTGGTCGGTGCTTTTCTCGATGACTGACGTTAATTTTATCGAAGATATAGATGGGGTTGGTGATATTCTATCTCCCGCTTCATCTAGTTTTCTTTTCTTCAGGATGACCTTACGGATCGTTCCAGCTGGAGACGACTGCGTGGACGTCGAAGTTGAGGGCATTAGCTGTAAATGGAACAGGTGCTCCATCTTCTCCATCCGGAGTCTCCTGCCCTTTGGTGTCATCTCTGCACACTTTGGGCAGGTTAGGACATCGTGTTCCTCACCGAGACAGAGCACACACTAAGTGTGGGTCCGTGATGGACATTGTAAGACAACAAATCGAGCATTTCTTAAAAGCCATCGCCATTATGAAGTCGGACGGAAAAACTTACTGCGATGGTAAAAAACAGGGGACTCCTGCGGTTTCGAAGTTTTTCGGTTGTTTTTATATATTTGGTGAAAATCACCACACAGGACTCCAGTTAACCGTGAGGCTAATGGCTTCGCAGAAAAAAGAAGACTGAAGGGAGACCCCTGTGGCTGAGAATATCATGGCATGCTGAGCATGCCTAGTGGGCACACTGTGCCAGTCAAAAGTTTCTAGAAACTTTGACAGACGTTTTTCTGTATAGGGCTCCATTACTGATGTCACCCATTAGGGATGTGAATCGTTTTTGAACGATTAAAATTATCGTCAGATAATTTTAAAATCGTCCAAAATCGTTAGCGTGCAGATACAATACAAATGCCCCCGATTTATTGTCAGGGGCATTTGTATTGTATCGTTAAATAGGGCGCGAGAAAACCGGCACACCAAAAAAACCCTAAAACCTACCCCAAACCTTTAAAAGAAATCCCCCACCCCCCCGAACCCTCCCAAAATGTTTTAAATTACCTGGGGTCCAGTGGAGGGGTCCCAACGCGATCTCCCTCTCTCTCTCTCTCTCTCTCTGGCCACGGCTGCGTTGAGAAATGGCGCCGGTGGCCCTTTGCCCTTATCATGTGACAGGGCAAAGGTAGCGCCGGCGCCATTTTGTTTCCTGGCTCCCGATGTCACGCCTGCTGGAGATCGCCCCCGGACCCCCGCTGGACCCCCAGGGACTTTTGGCCAGCTTGGGGGGGCCCTCCTGACCCCCACAAGACTTGCCAAAAGTCCAGCGGGGGTCCGGGAGCGACCTCCTGCACGCGGGCCGTATTGCCAATCTTCAAAATGGCGCCGGCGCTACCTTTGCCCTCACTATGTCATACGGGCAACCACAAGAATTTCAAGTCCGGTATTTGATGCTGCTGTTGAATCCAATGTTCAACCAACGGTTCATTCTCCCTATGATTTTTTATATTTGATCTGTGTTCTGTAATGCGGGTCTTTATCATCTGTTTCGTTTTGCCTACATATAGTTTATTGCACGGGCAGTAAATTACATATACTACCCCAGTGGTTGTATAATCAGATGGGCCTCGAAGCGTAAAAATCTTGGAAGTGCTGGGATGAATAAATTCGAACATAGTCGATGTCAAAGGACATACTGTACAGTGACCACATGGTTTGTGGCCACCGGTGTCAGAAACAATTATAGGGCTCAATACTGTATGGACCAACATGTCCTTTAAATTTTTTCCCCTTCGGAATGTGAACCGGAGGGTAGAGTGAAAGAAACGATCCAAAGATAATGCTGACCAATGCTTCCGAATGAGGTTTGAGATAGTCTTACTCTGTACTGAAAATGGCAAGATACAGTTTATAGATTCATCGTCAGATACATTTCTTGGTAAAAACAAAAGGTCTCTGTTAACATAAAGGGCACGTTTCAAAATTTTACTTTTAATATTGTCAATCTGCGTTGTTAACTTGGTTGACAATATTAAAAGTAATTCATCGGTGGAACAGTTTGATTTACAGCACGCTGAATTCAAAGAAAATTTGGAGAAGTTCAGAACTGGTTTGAAAGCCACCAAATTTAGAAAATTTCAGTGAGACGAATACGATTACCGTAAGGGATACGTCTATCAATGGATGGCTACAAATCGACCTCCGAGGAAGGTTACTTTTGCACAGTCCTCCTCGACGATTCAGCAGGCGAAGAATCAAATTTTGGCACAGCTCAAAGGGACCGTGCTATTGTCCCCTCATCAGATACAGCAGTTCCTTGTTTATCGGATTATTCATCAGCGCCCTCTTTTTTAGAGGGGACTCAATCTCACCAAACTTCTCGCAATCCGCGGGGTCGCAGCCGCGCCGCGCCCACTCAACAGTTTCAACAAAGAGTTACAAGAGCAACCCGTCGTCAACAAGATCCTTGGCAACAGTGACACAGACTGAAGATACAATATTTAATTTATCATCTAGAGCTTTATCAAGACCGGAGCTGGATCTGTTGGCAAAAGGTCTCTCATTTGTACCGACTGTTAAGTTTGATGACTTTAATGTCCAGGTTCACCTGTATCGCTTCTTTCGAACATTAAAATTGAGATCTTATTTTTCAGATAACCCACAATTACCGGATCAATCTCTGGTATATCCTAAATCGAGATGGGTACCTCATGTGACTCCGGATCCTTTACTATCAGCTTTCGAAAAGTTAGTATGATCTGACGTGAAAGACCTTACTCACTCAAAGGATTATGTATTCTTTAATTTGTCCAAGGATGAATGGCAAGCCATCAGATCATTGGCAGATGACCCTACTATTGTGATAAAACCAGCTGACAAGGGTGGGGGAATTTGATTTTGAATAAAATTGATTATGATTTTGAGATTATTCGTCAACTTAGTGATAGAGCCTTTTACTGTCCTTTATCAACTGACCCTACATTATTGATTCAAAATGAGATAAAACTCTTAGTACAGGACGCCCTAGATTGTAAATTTATTACCACTCGGGAAGCTCAATTTTTACTATGTGAATTTCCAATTACACCTGCATTCTACATCCTTCCAAAGGTACATAAATCACTTGTAAATCCACCTGGGCGTCCCATTGTGTCAGGAATTGGCTCTCTTTTAGAGCCATTATCCAAATTCATTGACTGCTTTTTAAGACCATTTGTTCCAAAAATTAAATCTTACGTGAGAGACTCCTCACATTTGATTACACTTCTGGAACAGCTCCCAGTGCCTGGTGATACTGTGTTCTTAGTAACTTTAGATATTGTTTCGCTATATTCAAATATTCCTCAGGAAGAGGCTCTGAACGTGATTCAACGGACATTAGAACTTAGAACTGACCCTATTCGCACCCCCACTGAATTTCTGTTAAAATTGGCTCGTCTAGCTTTGACCAAAAATTATTTTATTTTTGACTCACAATATTATCAGCAGGTTAAAGGCACGGCGATGGGTTCGACTATGGCCCCTAGCCTTGCCTGTCTATACGTGGCTATGTTCGAAGAGACCTTTATTTATCCATCAGCATGGTCACATTTTTTTCCAGTGTGGCTAAGGTATATCGACGATATATTTTTAATCTGGACAGGAACGGATATACAATTTTTTGTTTTTTTGGATTGGTTAAATAATTGTGACAGCAATCTTCAATTTAATTTTGACATACAAACTGGTAGTATTCCTTTCTTGGATATTCTGATTTCTGTTTCTAAAAATTGTTTCACTACCACTATTTTCCGTAAGCATACTGATAAAAATACTCTTTTACAATATAAGGGTTGTCACCCACGCTTTTTAAAACAAAACATTCCTACGGGACAATTCTTAAGGTTACGCCGGCTGTGTTCTTCCAGAGAAGAATATATGCTACAAGCTAAGCAGATGTTGACATGGTTCACCCTGCGAGGGTACCCGTATAAAATTTTGAAACGTGCCCTTTATGTTAACAGAGACCTCTTGTTTTTACCAAGAAATGTATCTGACGATGAATCTATAAACTGTATCTTGCCATTTTCAGTACAGAGTAAGACTATCTCAAACCTCATTCGGAAGCATTGGTCAGCATTATCTTTGGATCGTTTCTTTCACTCTACCCTCCGGTTCACATACCGAAGGGGAAAAAATGTAAAGGACATGTTGGTCCATACAGTATTGAGCCCTATAATTGTTTCTGACACCGGTGGCCACAAACCATGTGGTCACTGTACAGTATGCCCTTTGACATCGACTATGTTCGAATTTATTCATCCCAGCACTTCCAAGATTTTTACGCTTCGAGGCCCATCTGATTGTACAACCACTGGGGTAGTATATGTAATTTACTGCCCGTGCAATAAACTATATGTAGGCAAAACGAAACGGATGATAAAGACCCGCATTATAGAACACAGATCAAATATAAAAAATCATAGGGAGAATGAACCGTTGGTTGAACATTGGATTCAACAGCAGCATCAAATACTGGACTTGAAATTCTTTGTTTTGGATGTGGTCCGTCCTCCTTTGCGGGGCGGTAACTATTCTGAATTACTAATTCAAAGGGAACAGAAATGGATTTACCTTCTTGACACAGTGACCCCTGGTGGTCTTAATAGTGATTTAATGTGGAGCTTCTTTACGTAAGTCACTTACCTGCCGTGATCTGATTGGTTCTTCCATTCTTGGACTTCTATTGGCTGATAACATTCGCGCCAGAATGGGGCTCGGCGTTTAAAATGCCGGCCCAGTGATATTGCGTTTGCACTCCCTGTTAACCTGTTGCTGACATTCTTTAAGGTATGTTATATGTGTAAATTCATTGAAGTTTGTGCCGTTTTGTACCTATGATGTATTAGGATCCGTGTTAAATGTTGAAATTTTATTTGTAGATTTTTGTGATCATACGGTGTTGTCCCTCCCGACGCAGCCAGTGGGCGAAACACGGGGTCCGTGTCGGGGGACCCCTACCTGCATTTGGAATTATACGATAAGCTTGACAGTGGAGTTGCCATTTATACCTCTCTCAAATAAATATTTGGATCCAATAAGTTATTCTGCACTATGTTCAGGAACCCCCATTATGCGCAGAAGTACCGGGCCCTGCAAAAGGGGTGGGCCAGGGGTGTGGTCTGGGTGGGGGGGAGGGCAAGTCAGCACCATTAGCCGCTGTCCCGGGAAGCACGCACCGGTAGCTGGCCGGCACATGGAGGTTACTTCTGTTCCCAAGGAGCAGTAACTATAAAAATAAAAAAAATGGGGATGATTAGGGTTAGTTTAGGGGTCGGGGAAGAGGAAGGAAGGATAGGGTTATGGGTTGGAAAGTTCCCTCCCAGTCGGCTCCTTAATTGGAGTGGAGTGGGAGGAAGTTGGGAAAAGGCACAATTGTGTCGCCGCGCGTATTTTAGAATATCTCCACCTCGTGCGCAAATCGCAGGCTGCCTGCACATGTGCGCACGGATGTTAAAATCTGGTGCGGATATCACATTTTATAAAATGCACACACCGATGCACGCATGTTATAAAATGATCGCGTCCGTGTGCACGTGCTGGGAACTGAGCGCGATCTTTTAAAATCGACCCTATACTTTGTAGGTCATTTTCCAAGAGAAAGTACCTGGGTAATTTCTTTTTGAAAATTAGGTACAAAATATATCGGTATAATGGCATCCATGTATATTGCACTTGTTATTTCTCCAGATCTGTCTGTGCACTAGAAAATACATGTGTATATTTGAGAATTAAATATACGTTCATATTTGCTCTCCTTCACACTACCTCTGTCTCCCAGAAGTTGGGGACAATTTTCAGCCCCATGGATCTAACTGGGTGGGTAACTGTTTAGTCACCCATCTAGATTTTTCTAAAAACTGTTTTCAATGTATTACAATTACTGCAACTTTGTGGTCTGTTATAAACAATGCCTCAACATGTTCACTTCCTAATATCTTACCTTCACGTATTTTGAAAAGCAAATGTATAGCTAATGTGGTTAATTTTAGGTGTGAGAGCAGTTGTAGCTTGTATTAACATGCAATGATATGACTGCACCACCAAAATACCCTTCCAATTTAAAGGAAAGACTAATTCTCTGCAGATCAACCCAACCCCCTTATTAGAGTGATAACGTCATAACACCCCAACCCACAGTAAGAGACCTTGGGGTTATCATAGATCAACAACTCAATCTCAAAAAACAGATCAACTCCATCCTCAAAGAAGGTTTCTTCAAGCTTCACATCCTGAAGAAACTCAGACCCCTCCTCCACTATCATGACTTCCGCACCGTCGTCCAAGCCACCCTTTCCTCAAAGCTGGACTACTGTAATGCCCTCTTCCTTGGCCTACCCTCCTCCACCACCAAGCCCTTACAAATGCTCCAGAATGCCATCGCCAGGGTCATCACCAACTCAAGGAAAGCTGATCACATTACCCCAATACTCAAAGAACTCCACTGGCTCCCCATCGCATCCCGAATTCTCTTCAAAATTCTAACCATAGTGCACAAGTCCATCCACTCGCACAATTCCAATTGGTTGGATGAACCCTTTCGTCCTATACGCACTGAACGACCCACTCGCACTGTCAACAAAGGCACCCTCTCCATTCCCCCTTTGAAAAAAGCCCACCTCTCCTCTACTAGGGACCGTGCACTATCCATTGCAGGCCCTAAACAATGGAACGCCCTCCCTACCACTCTCAGGCTAGAGCCATGTTACGCCAAGTTCAGAAAAAAACTT
Source organism: Rhinatrema bivittatum (assembly GCF_901001135.1). NCBI lineage: Eukaryota > Metazoa > Chordata > Amphibia > Gymnophiona > Rhinatrematidae > Rhinatrema > Rhinatrema bivittatum. The sequence continues at coordinate 137,237,831 of NC_042621.1, forward strand.
AAAACATGGCTCTTCCGACAAGCCTACCCTGATTAAGTACACCGACTTCTGCAAGTATCTTGCCTACGCCTTGTATATTCCTGTAAATAGTCCGTTGCAGTTTTTATTTATTGCTTTAATTCCTCCACCTCCTGCTCTTTGTATACTCCTCCTTGTTCGCCCTCCCTGTTCATTGTAATTTCTACCTTTAAAGTTACATTGTAAACCGGTATGATGTATGCATACTAATACCGGTATATAAAAGTTTTTAAATAAATAAATAATCAGCATTCCCATGCATCACTCTGTGTACAAATAGGAGGACCATGGCTACAATGATGATCTGTTGTCCAATAGCAGATTCACTACACCCAGACCCGCAGGTCTTCAGTCACTCCATGATCATTAGATTTGCTGGTTTGTGGAGTTAAGATTCAGTGCAGGAGAGAGAAGGGCCCAGCTAATGTAACAGGAGATATCAAGGTGAACTTGCCAGTCTTTTCAGGAAAGCAGGAAAGAGAGAGACTGCTGCTGCCACCAACAGAGACCAGCCAACGAATCCAATAGCTGCTGGAGGGAGAGAGAGAGAGAGAGAGAGAGAGAGAGAGAGATATTCTGAGACCATCAGAGAAGCTGAGCTATGATGCTGCTACTGTTGATCCAGGGAGTAATGAGACAAAAAGTGGTGAGTGGATCAGAGCAGGCAGCACTGGAGGAGAAAGAAAAGGATTAGGTGGAGAGGGGAGAGCCTACCCTGCCATTCCACTTATTTTGTGGTTCATAAATCACCACTATCTGAGAGTGGTGATTTTAAAACTGAATCCAGGAGTTAGTATTCCACAACTACACAGTCCTATTCTATGGACAGAGACCCACCATTTCATTTTATAAAATAGTTCAATAAATTTTATTTTGAGGTGGTGCACATTCTGCTTTTGTTAGTCCCTTTTCAATATTTAAACAAGAGGAGGTATGGTCCAAAAATAAAAGTACAGTATTTCAAAACTTTTGAGGCATCATGTATTGTTCTATATCCTAGAAACATACATTTTACATGTACTGAAATTATATTTTCACAGACAACTCATTTACTTCTGTATGCAAATGTCATTGTTCTGCTCAAGTCATGGTTACCAAGAAATGAGTGATTTCCATATCAAAGCCTGATTCTTAACCATCACTAAGCAGATGTTTTAAGAACAGAATTATCTAAATATGCCCTAGATTCAGAAGAAATGCAGCAAATCACTTAAGTTAAGGCCTTTCTGCTAACCCTCTGCTTAAAGTAAAAATATTTACCTCTCTCGTGATTTGCCACAGAGCAGTGGACCAAAGTGAAAGGTCTCAGTTTTCATCAAAAACTTCTTTTGAATGATCTCATTATATTTTGCCTCCTTCTTGCGGTGAGGAAACACAACCCTAAAATGTTAAAAACAATGTACTGTACAATATATCAAAAAGAATATAAGGAAAACAAGCGGTACTCACCCTCAATTACAAATTCTACAACAGAGTTTACTTTTTATTTTTAACTTTTTATTTATGTCTAGTCCTTTACACTCAAGAAATATATAAAAAATACAGTCCACTGATCATAACATCAGAGAATTATCATGTTGCATCATGCAATCATTAGATTAAAGCAGAAAGCAGCATGTATTCATTTTAAACAGCTTAGAATTTTAGCAGACTTTTAACAAATTGTTTTCATTGAAGGCTTCTCATTCTAATAAAAGCAACATAACTGAATTCCTGGATGTAAACATATTGGTGTTATATTTTTAGAGTTATATTATATCTTGTATCCATTTTTATTTAGATTAATAACTTACTATGTATTGGCAAAGGTATTGTTGAACTGGCATTTCATGCCACTAAGCTGGACTGTATTGAGTCAGCTAATGCTGAACTGTTTTGAGAGACTAGGGTTTCCATAATGCTCTGATGTGTACTTACTTGCTTCCTGATTCTATGGGGCCGATGCAATTAAAGAGCGCCGAAAGTGGACGCTCAGTTTTCCTCACCCACTTTCCTAACTTGTGCCCAGGCACCTCTCCTGGGGGCACCATGCAATATTTAAGTTAGGGGTCACGCTGCCAAGGAGGCGTTAGGGTCGATTGCGTCAGTGCGTGTATCTACTAAAATCCCCCCCCCCCCCCACTTACGCGGTATAGGGAAAATTTGCACACAGATGCACGCATCAGTGTAAAGTTGTGCACACATATACACACATATAGCCAGTTTTATACCATGCACACATATACATGCATATATTATAAAATTGCCGTGTCCATGCGCACGAGCCGGCAAACACGAATACATGTGCTCCTGTGCACAGATCTTAAAATTCACCTTTAAGGAGGTAATTTTCAAAGGAGTGATGCATGTAAAACTAGCATATACATGATTAAGTAGATTGTACTCTCATAAATGCTATTTTATAAACATCAAAAGTACACATGTATTTTTTGTTTCATGCGCATATTTACCTGTGCAAAAAAAGGGCAGCCTAGGAGCATTACTGGATGGGGTGAGTAGATACATGTGTAAGTTGCTATCTTTTAAGATATTTACATGAATACATTAGCAACTTATTCATGCAATTTTGCACCTGATAATTATCTAATGCAATTGATATCAGGTTTAGTTGTTGTCTGCTATTGTTGGATGGGAGGTCTGGGTGAACTGAGGGGAGTTAAGTGTGAAGTACTAGGAAGGTCTCAATGAACTGGAGACAGACTATGTGAACTGCTGGAGGTATCAGCAAACTGATGATTTCAAATATGTGTGCATATTTTAAAATATACCTACTTCCGTATATAAATCAGGGCTTTATGGGAATAAGTTATATTTTTTTTCCTGTGTAAAATATAAATGTGTATGTTTATAAAATAGAAAACATTTCATGCTTTCAATACATTGCTGATATTCACATGTGCTAAAACATATGTGTATGTTGGGGCAGTGGACATACACTTTTTTTTTTGTTTTTTTTAAAATTATATATTTATTCAAGTTTTGACAATAAACAAAAAATAAACTTTTGCATTGAAATACAGAGCATAAGAGGACAAATGAGTAATCCTTCTCTTTGAACATAGAAATATTTACTAAAACAAAAAATTTCTCTTGTTACATAGGAAACAAAGAGGGGATTTAATGAATATAAGGAGTCAAAAGGAAATTCTACTAATCAATTCTTGGCGCCCTGTATCTTACCCCATTATTACTAATTGCTCCTTTCATGTTACACTAGGTTGTTTCCTCCCATCCAAAAAGGTCCTAAGTTGGTCAGGAAAAAAGAAAATATATGTATTTCTGGACAGCTTTACTATGCACTTACACGGGTAGCGCAGTAAAAAACTGGCTCCGAGTGCTTGGGTTTCAGACCTCATTAATAAGAAAGCCTTTCTACGCTGCTGCGTAGCTTTAGCTAAGTCTGGGTAAACATGGACAGTACCACCACAAAATAATTCACTAATATTTCTAAAGTAACTACTCATTATCTTTGAGACACTAGCCTCATCATAAAAAGAAACAAAAAGTACAGCTCTATCTATAATTTCAGGAGTTGAATTTTCCAAGTAATCTGTTAGATTTTGTAAATCCAATCTTTGAACATTTAAAGTCCCAGAGACAGAGTTGTTTCTTTTCGGTAGAAAAAATAATTTTTTAACCGCTAGGATCTCATCTTGAGGAATCTTTAAAGTCTCCATCACGTATTTCTTGAAAGTCAGTATAGGGATTTCTCCCATAACAATCAGAAAATTAAGTAATCTTATATTCAGATGCCTCATAAAATTCTCAATAGATTCCACTCTCCTCGACATACTTGTCCTTTCGGCTAGTATATTGGCATTAATACTTTGGAGACTATTTATTTCTACGTTTACTTTCTTTAATGACTCTTCATAATCCTGAAATCTTTTTTGGTTTTCCCGTTCTTGTATACCACTTTTAGCTACAATCTCGTCCAATTTTTGGGCCTGATTGTCTAGTTGGCTAGACATCCTCACCATGAAATCCCAGATTGTATCTAGGGTGACAACTGCTGGTTTGATACATTGCTGTGAGAGTGAATTCCTTACCCCACTTTCAGCAGGCCGACTACTTCCCCCAGCTAATCTAGGGGTAATATCTCCTGCTGCACCTACTTCATCTCGCGGTGAAGCAGCTTTCTGGGTAATTAATCCATCCCCAAACAAGACAAGGTCTTCTGGGCCACCTAGCCCGGCATTACCGATATCATCCGATACAGCCGCGGCTCCTCTGGCCTGGTCCTGTGGCAAAGCTCGCAGCAGTATCTTAGGACTAGGAGGGCTCAACGAAAGCTCCCCAGGAGAATACAGCGCTCCTCTCACCTTTTCTCCAGCGGGGGTTGAGACACTCATTGTGGGTAAAGAAGAGGCAAAGTCAGATATTAATCGCTGTCCTGTTGAAAGGTTCGAGTCAGGTGGAAATACTCGAACCTTCCCTTTTCTCTTGTGGGGCATTTTAATACTGGAATCTTTACTGCATATAAATCTTGGAAAAAAACAGATTAGCAGACTTTACCTCTCAGGGCGCCTTCTTTTCCCCCCCCTCGTGACTGAAGGTCCGGGTTCCGGAGCCTGAGCCTCCTCCGTCCTTCTCCGGACTAAGCCGGACAAAGCCGCGCGCGCCTAAGGGGCGCGCACGGCTTTGGCGGCGCGCCGGCGGCGGCGGTGCGCCGCTACTCCGCCGGTTTTTCAATCGCGTTGGGGCTCCTCCCAGCTGCATCATGGCATCCTGTTGGGGGAGGTGTTCCGGCTCCAGCAAGGCCCCGAAACTTCAGCGGTCCCTGCCGCTACTCCGCCGGTTTTTCAATCGTGTTGGGGCTCCTCCCAGCTGCGTCGTGGCGTCCTGGTTGGGGGAGGTGTTCCGGCTCCAGCAAGGCCCCGAACCTTCAGCGGTCCCTGCCGCTACTCCGCCGGTTTTTCAATCGCGTTGGGGCTCCTCCCAGCTGCGTCGTGGCGTCCTGGTTGGGGGAGGTGTTCCGGCTCCAGCAAGGCCCCGAACCTTCAGCCATACACGTATTTTATAATCTTCATGAACCAGATATTAGAGATGTGAATCGGAACCGGAATCGGTTCCGATTCCGGTTCCGATTCACATGTGGTTTTTTTTTTCATCGGGCCCGATTGCGGTTTTGTTTATCGGCTGCGCCCGAGCCGATAAACAAAAAACCCACCCGACCCTTTAAAACGAATACCTTAGTTTCCCCCACCCTCCCGACCCCCCAAAAAACTTTTTACAGGTACCTGGTGGTCCAGTGGGGGTCCCTGGAGCGATCTCCCACTCCCGGGCCGTCGGCTGCCACTAATCAAAATGGCGCCGATGGCCCTTTGCACTTACCATGTGACAGGGTATCCGTGCCATTGGCGGGACCCTGTCACATGGTAGGAGCACTGGATGGCCCATGCCATCTTGTGCTCCTATTTATTTATTTATTTATTTATTTAACATTTTTTATATACCGACGTTCTGGTAACAATGTTACCAATCACTTCGGTTTACATAGAACTTAGAAATGACTTAACACGAATGTCTTACATAGAACAGGGAAACTATGGAACTTGGACAACATTGAATTGAATAAATAACTTATACAATATACAATATATACAATTTTAACTAGCAGAATTCCTATAAATTAGGTTAATCATGTAACAAGTGGTTGAAGATTGGCAGGGGGGAAATTCAGATTAATTCCAGGATTATTAAGCAATGTGGGATAAAGAGATCATTAACCAGGAAGGAAAAGTGATATAAAAGATCAGTTCAGGTGTAGGCATGTGTAAAAAGCCAGGTTTTGAGTCTTTTTTTGAATGTGATGGGGCATTGTTTGAGCCTAAGGTCTGCGGGGAGAGAGTTCCATTGGTTAGGACCTGCTGTGGAGAAGGCTCTTTTGTTGGAAGATATTTTGAATGGAGGTATTTTTAGCGAACCTTTATGTGCAGATCTCAGTGGACGGGAGGATGAGTGTAGTTGCAAAGGTATCCTGAGGTCAAGGTGTGATGTTTTGTAGATAGATTTATGGATGGTAGAGAGTGTTTTGTAGAGGATTCTATATTTTATAGGGAGCCAATGGAGATTCTTTAGAATTGGCATAATGTGGTCCCTTTTTTTGGCTTTAGTCAGAATCCTAGCGGTGCCATTTTGGATCATTTGTAGAGGTTTTAGGGCAATAGCTGGGAGCCCAAGTAAAAGAGAATTGCAGTAATCAATTTTTGAGAATATGATTGCTTGCAAAACTGATCTAAAATCTTGGGGGTGGAGTAAGGGTCTGAGTCTTTTTAAGACTTGGAGTTTGAAGAAGCATTCTTTCACGGTGTTATTGATGAAGCTTTTGAAATTCAGTTGGTCATCCATGAAGGCTCCTAGATTTCTGACCCGGGGAGATAGAGGGGGTGCTGCCTGAAGTTGAGTGTTGGAGAGTTGGTAGTTGCCATCTTGGGTGATTAGGAGGAATTCTGTTTTGTTGGCATTTAGAATTAGGCAGAGATCAGCAAGGAGATTGGAAATGGAGAGGAAGCATGAATTCCAAAAATGAAGGGTTTCTTGGAGAGATTTGGTAATTGGAATGAGGATTTGGACATCGTCCGCATATAGGTAGTGGGTTAGATTTAGCTTAGAAAGTAGATTACAGAGAGGGAGCAAGTAAATGTTGAATAAGGTCGGAGATAAGGAGGATCCTTGGGGGACGCCTAGACTTGTACTTATCGGTTGGGATTCTTTGTTGTTGATCTTAACTTTATAGAATCTGTCTTGAAGGAAGGATTTAAACCAGTTGAAGGTGGTGATTTTGATTCCAATCTCTGCTAGTCGGTTAAGGAGGATTTTGTGGATGACGGTGTCAAATGCCACTGATAGATCTAGGAGGATCAGTAGGCATGGTTGTTTTTTCTCGAGGTTGAATAGAATGTTGTCAGTTAGAGAAATTAGAAGTGATTCAGTGCTTCGGGATTTACGGAAGCCGAACTGCGTTGTGGCAAGGATGTTGTTGTCGTCTAAGAATTCGCAGAGTTGATGATTGACTATTCTTTCAAGGATTTTAGCTATGAAAGGGAGATTGGCTATAGGCCGAAAGTTGGCTGGATTTTCTGGAGAGAGATTTGGCTTTTTTAGAAGAGGTTTCAGAATAGCGAGTTTGAGAGGGGTTGGTACTAAGCCCTGTATTAGAGAGGCATTGATGATTTGAGCAATTGGTTTAGCAATAGCTTTGGCACAGGCTATGAGAAGATTAGCAGGAATCGAATCAAGTGGGTGGGATGCAGGTTTAAGTTTTTTTAGTATGTTTTCAATCTCTACCATGTGACAGGGGCTGACCAATGGCACCGGTAGCCTCTGTGACATAGTACATAGTCTTGGGGGACCCTCCTGACCCCCACAAGACTTGCCAAAAGTCCAGCGGGGGTCCGGGAGCGACCTCCTGCACTCGGACCGTTGGCTGCCAGTATTCAAAATGGTGCCGATAGCCTTTGCCCTTATTATGTCACAGGGGCTACCGGTGCCATTGGTCAGCCCCTGTCACATGGTAGGAGCACAAGATGGCACCGGCCATCCAGTGCTCCTACCATGTGACAGGGTCCGGCCAATGGCAAAGATACCCTGTCACATGGTAAGGGCAAAGGGCCATCAGCGCCATTTTGATTAATGGCAGCCAATGGCCCGGGAGCGGGAGATCGCTGTAAAAGGTTTTTGGGGGGTCGGGAGGGTGGGGGAAGCTAAGGGATTAGTTTTAAAGGGTAGGGGTGGGTTTAGGGGTTATTTTTGTGTGCTGTTTTTCCCGCCCTCCCCCAAAATGATAAGAGAACCCCCACGATCAATATCTTGGGGTTTTCCTATCATTTTGGGGAGCCCCAAATTCTGACGATTTTGAAAATATCGTCCAATATTTTCAATCGTCCGAAGCCTGATTCACATCCCTACCAGATATAAATAGGTTATAAAATACTATAGTAGATCTCTCTGCGCCCACAGACACACATATATGGGCTCATGTGGAGTCCTTTGAAAGAGATTCTGGACAATTTTTAACTTAGTTTACTTATTTCCTTGATTTACAACGAATTCATAAAAAACCCCTACAAAGCAAGTCTGCTTATCTGTTAGCAGGTTAAATCAGCCATGAATTGTAGATGACATAATTCAACTGTACTGAAACAGTTTTGCGAGACCTTCAATCTCCTCCAGAGCTTAAGCTTTAACAAACTATTCCTCTCCAGGGAGGTGAGTGTGTATTGAAAGTATGGCTAATTTAACCTGCTGTCTACTCTAAACCCTGTGTAGATGTAAGAAAACTTGCTTTCCCTGTTGACAAACAGAATTAAATCAGCCATAACTTGTGGGGAGTCCTAAACTGAGGATTGCATTGTGGAGCAACTACTTAACATATAACCTGGAACCACAAGTAGACTGCGGGATGAATAGGATGTGCAGAACTGCTTTTTCAAAGCTACTGTCTCCCTGAGATATACTGTCCAGACAGTAGTATTTATTATGGCACTGGGAATGCTCTGGCCACGCTGCCCATCTGCAAGCTGAGGTTTCAGAGTCTTACCTAAAGATGTCTTCTGCATGACTTCTATCTTCCAGGTACAATATTATTGCACCTGCAAGGACATCCAGGCCACAGACCAAGTGGGTGTCTGAGACAGACATGCAGTGCCCACACCCACAGGCCTTATACTCACTCCAAGATTTTTATCCTTGGATTTCTCAATAAATATAGGGGTAGATTTTCAAAGGTACGCACGGGCGTACATGTGCGCCCAATTTTATAACATGCGCGCACTAATGCATCTTGTGCGCGCTGATGCCCGTGGCCTTCCCCCATTCCCTTCCCCTAATCTAACCTTCCCACCCCTTCCCCTAATCTTTCAACCCCCTAGCCCTATTCTAACCCCCCCTGACCTCTATCTTACCTTTTGCGCATGCTGGCAATTGGCCACTGTGCCGCAAGCCTCTGGCCCCACCCAACCCCCAGACCACCCCTTTTTAAAAGCCCCGGGACTTAGACGCGTCCCAGGGCTTTACGTGCGCTGCCGGGCCTTTATAAAATAGGCCTGGCGCGCATAATCCGATTTACGAGCGTAGAGCTTTTAAAATCCAGCCCATATAAGTTTTTTTTACTTTATTTTATATATATATCTTTTTGTTCATTTGATTTTTGTGGAACTTAAAAGCTCTGTTGATTTAGAGCTCTGGCTAAGGATTTGACTTTATTGTTTGATGTTTTATGAGGAATGGTTATGTTTCTCTTTTTCCTTTGTTATCCTGCATAGAATCTTGTTGCTTGAAGTTTCCAGCTCATTTTTTAAATCTAAGACAGTAACTTTCATACCAGCATGCGGGCACTCTTTGGTATATATGCATCGGAGCATGCCCAGTTACGAGGCCATTTTATAACTTATGCGCATATATGTACATATGTTATAAAATAGCCTGACCGCATCCATATTTGCGCTCAGTTTTAAGTGGGCATGCACCTATGGACTTAAATCCTGCTTCTCCGCATAATTCAGGGAATTTTAAACTAACTTAATGGTATAGAAAAGTTTAAAAATATATAAATAAATAAAAATAAATGGACACGCCTCCACACCATTGGCAGATTCACCAGTTCGGCCACCAGCTTGCCCAGTTAACAGCTAGGTCCTCCAAACCTCCCCTGGTTTGATAGTCTGCTCTCCCCCCAGCTACCTCAGACCCTTACATCGCCTCAGTTATGGCTAATTTTCATTTTTTATAACATACACTTCCTCTATAGCCGAAGTAAACTTACATGCCATGAACTGGGAGTGCGTGCTCAGGTGCATACGTATTTACATACACATCTCTTGGCCATACCTTGAAATACCCATATCCCATCCAGACCACACCCACCCCCTTTGTTACGGTTTGTGGTATGTGGATCCAAAGTATCCCACAGTCTTATCTTAGCTTTATGGAGCAATTGGTTCAGGAACCGACGAGAGAGGGAGCAATTTTAGATCTAATTCTCAGTGGAGCACAGGACTTGGTGAGAGAGGTAACGGTGGTGGGGCCGCTTGGCAATAGTGATCATAATATGATCAAATTTGATTTAATGACTGGAAAAGGAACAGTGTGCAAATCCAAGGCTCTCGTGCTAAACTTTCAAAAGGGAAACTTTGATAAAATGAGAAAAATTGTTAGAAAAAAACTGAAAGGAGCAGCTACAAAAGTAAAAAATGTCCAAGAGGCGTGGTCATTGTTAAAAAATACCATTCTAGAAGCACAGTCCAGATGTATTCCACACATTAAGAAAGATGGAAAGAAGGCAAAACAATTACCGGCATGGTTAAAAGGGGAGGTGAAAGAAGCTATTTTAGCCAAAAGATCTTCATTCAAAAATTGGAAGAAGGATCCAACAGAAGAAAATAGGATAAAGCATAAACATTGGCAAGTTAAATGTAAGACATTGATAAGACAGGCTAAGAGAGAATTTGAAAAGAAGTTGGCTGTAGAGGCAAAAACTCACAGTAAAAACTTTTTTAAATATATCCGAAGCAGAAAGCCTGTGAGGGAGTCAGTTGGACCGTTAGATGATCGAGGGGTTAAAGGGGCACTTAGAGAAGATAAGGCCATCGCGGAAAGATTAAATGATTTCTTTGCTTCGGTGTTTACTGAAGAGGATGTTGGTGAGGTACCCGTAATGGAGAAGGTTTTCATGGGTAATGATTCAGATGGACTGAATCAAATCACGGTGAACCTAGAAGATGTGGTAGGCCTGATTGACAAACTGAAGAGTAGTAAATCACCTGGACCGGATGGTATACACCCCAGAGTTCTGAAGGAACTAAAAAATGAAATTTCAGACCTATTAGTAAAAATTTGCAACTTATCATTAAAATCATCCATTGTACCTGAAGACTGGAGGATAGCAAATGTAACCCCAATATTTAAAAAGGGCTCAAGGGGCGATCCGGGAAACTACAGACCGGTTAGCCTGACTTCAGTGCCAGGAAAAATAATGGAAAGTGTTCTAAACATCAAAATCACAGAACATATAGAAAGACATGGTTTAATGGAACAAAGTCAGCATGGCTTTACCCAGGGCAAGTCTTGCCTCACAAATCTGCTTCACTTTTTTGAAGGAGTTAATAAACATGTGGATAAGGGTGAACCGGTAGATATAGTATACTTGGATTTTCAGAAGGCGTTTGACAAAGTTCCTCATGAGAGGCTTCTAGGAAAAGTAAAAAGTCATGGGATAGGTGGCGATGTCCTTTCGTGGATTGCAAACTGGCTAAAAGACAGGAAACAGAGAGTAGGATTAAATGGGCAATTTTCTCAGTGGAAGGGAGTGGACAGTGGAGTGCCTCAGGGATCTGTATTGGGACCCTTACTGTTCAATATATTTATAAATGATTTGGAAAGAAATACGACAAGTGAGATAATCAAATTTGCAGATGACACAAAATTGTTCAGAGTAGTTAAATCACAAGCAGATTGTGATAAATTGCAGGAAGACCTTGTGAGACTGGAAAATTGGGCATCCAAATGGCAGATGAAATTTAATGTGGATAAGTGCAAGGTGATGCATATAGGGAAAAATAACCCGTGCTATAATTACACAATGTTGGGTTCCATATTAGGTGCTACAACCCAAGAAAGAGATCTAGGTGTCATAGTGGATAACACACTGAAATTGTCGGTGCAGTGTGCTGCGGCAGTCAAAAAAGCAAACAGAATGTTGGGAATTATTAGAAAAGGAATGGTGAATAAAACGGAAAATGTCATAATGCCTCTGTATCGCTCCATGGTGAGACCGCACCTTGAATACTGTGTACAATTCTGGTCGCCGCATCTCAAAAAAGATATAATTGCGATGGAGAAGGTACAGAGAAGGGCTACCAAAATGATAAGGGGAATGGAACAACTCCCCTATGAAGAAAGACTAAAAAGGTTAGGACTTTTCAGCTTGGAGAAGAGACGACTGAGGGGGGATATGATAGAGGTGTTTAAAATCATGAGAGGTCTAGAACGTGTAGATGTGAATCGGTTATTTATTCTTTCGGATAGTAGAAAAACTAGGGGGCACTCCATGAAGTTAGCATGGGGCACATTTAAAACTAATCGGAGAAAGTTCTTTTTTACTCAACGCACAATTAAACTCTGGAATTTGTTGCCAGCGAATGTGGTTAGTGCAGTTAGTATAGCTGTGTTTAAAAAAGATTGGATAAGTTCTTGGAGGAGAAGTCCATTACCTGCTATTAAGTTCACTTAGAGAATAGCCACTGCCATTAGCAATGGTTACATGGAATGGACTTAGTTTTTGGGTACTTGCCAGGTTCTTATGGCCTGGATTGGCCACTGTTGGAAACAGGATGCTGGGCTTGATGGACCCTTCGTCTGACCCAGTATGGCATTTTCTTATGTTCTTATGTTCTTAGCAGCCAACGGATCAAGGAAGTACTTAGCCAGCGATAGAGTATCCCACCAGACCAGTTGTGGGTAGCAACCAACACAGTCCAGAGTCAGGGTAGGCAGCAGGCAAACAGGTCCGAGGTTCAATCCAATATCAGGGCAAGCAGCAGGCAAACAGTTCTGAGGTTCAATCCAAGTCAGGGCAGGCAGCAGGCAAACAGGTCTGAGGTCCAAGCCAAATCAGGGCAGGCAGCAGGCAAACAGGTCCGAGGTCCAAATCCAATATCAGGGCAGGCAGCAGGCAAACAGGTCCGAAGTCCAATCCAAGTCAGAGCAGAGGCAATTGAAGACAAAGGCCACGGGAGCACCAGCACAAGCAAGCCTATAGCTGAGGCAATGCTGTGCTCGTCTCTGTTCTTTAAATAATCACATTTTCCCGCGCAAACACAAGGACTTCCGGGTGGAATTCTGATGCGCCCTGATAGGCGGAGCTTGCGCACGAGTCGCTTCGGCCCGCACTGCTGCCGGAAGTCGCCGTTGAACGGCATCGAGACCGGCCCCCAACGCAACGGATTGCCTAGAGGTAACACCCTTTTTGAAAACTTTTGAGATGTGTGCACAATGTGAGGTACTCATTTTTCCGATCTCATGCCGGCTGGATTTGTGCACACCTCCCCTAATTTATGCGCATGGCAGGCTATTAAAAATCACCTTTAAATGTTTCCATTTATACTTTATAGTCTCTTTATTCTGTATTAGGTAAGGTCTATCCATGTTCTGCATGTGTGTTATGATTATTGATGTTTGGGTGGATCCTTGGACAATGTGGCAGCTGACCACGCCCACTGGGGGCAGTCCCATGAGCGACCACAGTGTCAGGCTAGACTCTGGACACACAAACACAGATTTGAATCTTTTATTAAACAGTTTTGGAAACCACCAGAGGTGGCAGTAGTGAGTAGTAGATGTTGAGCCCGGCTGGGCAGGTCTCCCACAGAACGCTGGAACAGTGAGTCCTCTGCTAGGCAGTGCTGTAGTGGAAAGAGACAAAGTTATGAGTACACAATAAGAAGCATTCAGAGTCCCAGGTAGAATTAGGAGAAGCTCCGAGACAGGGAGAGCAGGTCCTCGAGGAGCGAGTACCTGATCCCTTAGAGCAGAGAGGCACAGTTGTATTGTGCTCACGTAGCAGTAACAGAGATTCCACTAGACCAGAGGTCTGGCACCGGAACAGAAGGCAGGCCCTCGAGGAGCGAGTACCTGGTTCCAGTGAAGCAGTACTGTGGAATAGATTGTAGTTGTACTCACAGATGGAAACTGTTAGTGAAGTCTTCCAAATAGAAAAGTTTGAAGATGCAGGCAGCGACTCAGGGAACATGGGCCCTCAAGGAGCGAGTACCGGTTTCCTGACAGCACCTGAAAGAAGCAGAAGAGGCCCCCGAGGAGCGGGTACCCCGTTAGCAACCCCGAAGGGTGAAAGAGTTCCAGATAGCGCTGGAGTGGCAGAGCAGCTTCGGTACGGAGAGCGAATCCCATCCGTAGGGTTCAGTTGCTAACTCGATGAGCTAGCAAATACTGTAGGCTTAAATATCCGGGCAGCGTGACGTCATATCAAGAGGACACCCCTGAGGTTCGCGCCAACGTGGAAATAAAGATGAGGGCAGTGTGCACGCGCGCCCTAAGGTACCTTGAAGGAGCATGGCGGGAGGCAGCACCCAAGCCGGTCCAGGGACGCCGGAGAGGACGGCAAACAGACGCCGTGGCAGCCAGTAGTCCGAGGTGAGCGGGAGGAGCCACAAGTAGTGAGAGGTAGGCGGGGCGAAGCCGTCAAAGACCGACAGTTGCAACAGTACCCCACTTCAAAAGGCGGACTCCCACTCTTGTACCAGGTCTTGGTTTTTGAAGATGCATCTGGTGAAACTGAAAAACCATCTCTTTATCCAGGATATTAGCCATCGGCTCCCAAGAATTTTCTTCGGGACCGTAACCTTCTCAAGACAGAAGGTATTCCCAAGTTTTGCCACGTCTTTTTACATCTAGAATAGCTTCAACCTTATATTCAAGGTCTTCTTCTGTGTTGATAGAAGTTGATTCAGGAGACTTGGATGAGAACTCACTGAGAATGAGTGGTTTCAGAAGTGAAACATGGAATGCATTGTGGATTTTCAATCCAGGCGGTAGCTTCAGACTGTATGTAATGTTGCCAAGACGTCGGAGGATTGGAAACGGTCCAACGTAGCAAGGAGCAAATCGAGTGGAGGCTAACTTTAGTCTCAGATGCTTAGTTGATAGCCAGGCTTGTCACCAGGTTGAAACACAGGCACTTTAGAATAGTGAGCGTCATAGGACTTCTTTGCTTGATCACCCACTGTGATTAGCATATCTTTAGTCTGAGTCCATAATTGATGGATATCATCAGCAGTGGATTGAGCTGCTGGGGACAACACTGAGAGCTTCAGTGGAAGTGGCGGTGAAGGTAAACATCCATATACCACTTCAAATGGTGTTGATCCAGTGGATGCGAATTAATGGCGAATTCAACCCATAGTAACAGCTCGGCCCAGTTATTCTGACGGCAACTCACATAGGCCCGAATGAACTGTTTTAGGGCCCTATTCATCCTTTCAGTTTGGCCATTAGATTGTGGATGATAGGCAGATGTATAATCCAGAGAGATGTCAAATAGCTTGCACAAAGCCTTCCAGAATTTTGCCATGAATTGAGATCCTCTATCTGAGACTATGTGCTTCGGTAGGCCATGAAGGCGAAAGATGTGTGCGATGAAGAGCTTCGCAAGCTCCAAAGCTGAGAGTAAGCCAGGCAGCACCACGAAATGAGCCATCTTGCTGAAATGGTCAACTGTCACCCAGATAGCATTCATTCCTCCAGAAAGAGGTAGATCAACTACAAAGTCAGTAGCGATGTGAGTCCATGGCTGTTCCGGAACTGGCAGCGGTTGTAGCAATCCACAAGGTTGACCAGAAGTAGGCTTATGTTTGGCACAGTTGGAGCATGACGCTACATAGGAGTATGTGTCTTCCTTGATAGTAGGCCACCAATAGTATGTCTGTAATTTCAGCAGGGTACGGCATTGACCAGGATGGCCAGCCAATTTGGAATCATGAGCCCAGTATAGAAGTTTCTTTCTGAGGTTCTTAGGCACAATTGTTTTACCGGCAGGCACAGAATGGGTAGCCGCCAAGATGACTTTCTTCGGGTCGATGATGTGCTGAGGTTCTTCAGGAACATCCTCAGAGAGGAAAGAGCATGACGGCATCAGCTCTGGTATTCTTATCTCCGGGGCGATATTTGAGCACGAAGTCAAAACGATTAAAAAACAAGGACCATCTGGCTTGTCTGTGATTAAGACGTTGCGCATGATGGAGATACTCTAGATTCTTGTGGTCCAAGAATATGGTAATTTGATGTTGGGCGCCTTCAAGCTAAGGCCGCCATTCCTCGAATGCCAGTTTAATAGCCAGGAGCTCTTTATCTCCGATCCCATAGTTCTTCTCTGCAGGAGAAAGTGTCACGAGAAAAAGGAGCAGGGATGTAAGGCTTTAGAATCTCCAGTTTGGCTTAACACGGCCCCTACTCCAACATCTGAAGTGACAACCTCCATGATGAAGGGTCTACTGGGGTCCGGGTGATGCAGACATGGCTCAATGGAAAAGGCAGTCTTTAATTTCTTGAATGCGGAAATGGCCTCTGCAGACCATTTAGAAGCGTTGGCCCCTTTCCGTGTCATTGCAGTTAAGGGCACAGTCAAAGAAGAGTAATTCTTTATAAAGCTTATATAGTAATTTGTGAACCCCAAAAATCGTCTCAGGGCCTTCAGACCGGTAGGTTGAGACCAATCCTTGATATTCTCTAATTTTTGGGGATCCATCCGAAGCCTTGTTTCAAGACGATATAGCCAAGAAAAGGCACAGACTCTGTGAAATTCGCACTTTGACAATTTGGCGTAGAGGCGATGTTCCTGAAGTTCTCGATGTCTTGTTTGACATCTGCTAGATGAGTAGACATATCCTGTGAGAATATCAAGATGTCATCTAGGTAAACAATGACACTTTTGTACAGAAGGTCCCGCAGAATGTCATTCATCATGTTCTGAAATACAGTGGGAGCATTGCACAGGCTGAAGGGCATTACCAAATATTCGAAATGGCCATCTCGAGTGTTGAAAGCTGTTTTCCACTCGTCGCCATCGTGGATGCGAATCAAGTTATAGGCTCTCTTTAGGTCAAGTTTTGAGAATATCTTGGCTCCTTGAAGTCGATCAAACAGCTCTGAGATCAGAGGTAAGGGGTAATCTTTAATCGTGATCTCGTTCAGACCTCGATAGTCGATACAAGGATGCAGAGTGCCGTCCTTCTTTCCCACAAAGAAGCCTGCGCCCGCAGGAGACTTAGACGGTCTAATGAAACATTTTTGCCGGTTTTCCTCAATGTACTCGGACATGGCCTTGTTCTCTACCACTGACAGCGGGTAGACACGTCCCTTAGGAGGTTCAGCATTAGGTTTCAGTCTTATTGCGCAGTCATAAGATCTATGTGGCGGAAGGATGTCAGCAGCTTCTTCGGAGAAAACTTCATGAAATGATGCATACTGAGGCAGCAGTCCCGGCATCACTGGAGTTGTAGGCATGCAAGGAATAGGAGAGACCTCCTTTAGGCATTTGCCATGACATTCTGGGCCCCAACGGGAGAGTTCCAATGTAGCACAGTTGAATTGTGGCATGTGCTGCTGCAACCAGGGTAACCCCAGAACGATAGGGTGCATGGCCTTCTCTAAGACAAAGAAGGAAATTGACTCTGTATGGAGGGCTCCAGTGCGGAGAGATACCAGTTCGGTACAAAAGGTAACATCACCAGGTAACGGCTCTCCATGTATAGACGATAAGAGTAGTGGAGTCTTCAAAGTGGTGAGGGGAATCTTCAAATGTTCCACTAATCGTCGTAGAATAAAATTACCTCCTGCCCCTGAGTCCACCAGGGCAAGGGTCTGGAATTCCAAAGGTCCACAGATCAGAGAGACAAGGAGAAAGAGCGGAGGAGAGGGCACAGTAAGGCTTAAGAAAAGTCTTCCCGTAGGACTTAGGCCCGTCCGTTTCCCGGATATATGGGGCATGTTTGGACTGCATGACCAGCTTGTCCACAGTACATGCACAGCCATTCCTTTTCCGAAGTCTTCTCTCTTTGGATGTCAGGTGACTGCGACCAAGTTGCATCGGTTCTTCACCACTGGCAACAGGCGTTACAGGAACCATCCTGAGTACAGGCTTAGCACGAACTTCTTTCTGAATAGGTCCTTTACCAAGCTTGAGTTCTTGCACCTTATCACGAAGCCGGTAATCAATTCTAGTAGCTAAGGCCACTAGCTCATCCAGCAAGTCAGGTGTCTCACAAGCAGCCAGCTCGTCCTTCAAGCGGGAGTCCAAACCTCTGAAGAAGAAAGTTTTCAGGCATCTAGGGTCCCAAAGTAACTCAGTTGCAAGAGTCTTAACTCTATAGCGAAATCAGCCAGTGGTTGGTTGCCTTGTTTCAGGTCCACCAAAGAAGAACCAGCAACAGTGTGTCAGGCAGGATCATCAAAAACGGATCTGAACAAGTCCATAAATCCGTCAATATCCTGAAGTATAGGGTCTTTGCGTTCCCTCAGCGAGGAAGCCCAAGACAAGGCCCTTCCATCAGGATAAGATAGAATGTACGTAGTCTTGGCGTAGGCTGTAGGGAAGTGAGAAGGTTGTTATGCAAAATGCATACAACACTGGTTTAAGAAGCCTCTAGTTCTCTGAATCTCCCCAGAGAAATGTACTGGAGCAGCAAGAGGCACAGTAGTCTTTACAGTTACTTCAGGTAACTGAGCTTCATTACTGGAAGTAGAGCCTTGATTCTTCTGTGCGTGCAGCTGATGAAATGCAGTAGTGAGTTTTTCCAATGCGTCTTGTTGTTCAGCAATGCGCAGTGCCAGGCCTAGAATGGCCTGCAAGGCATTGAGCTAAACCTGATCCTTGGAGTTAGCAATCTGTTATGGTTATTGATGTTTGGGTGGATCCTTGGACACTGTGGCAGCTGACCACGCACACGGGGAGGGGGGGGCAGCCCCGTGAGGGACCACAGTATCAGGCTAGACTCTGGACACACAAACACAGATTTAAATCTTTTATTAAACAGTTTTGGAAACCACTAGAGGTGGCAGTAGTGAGTAGTAGATGTTGAGCCTGGCTGGGCAGGTCTCCCACAGAACGCTGGAACAGCGAGTCCTTTGCTAGGCAGTGCTGTAGTGGAAAGAGACAAAGTTATGAGTACACAATAAGAAGCATTCAGAGTCCCAGGTAGAATCAGGGAGATCAGGCCCTCGAGGAGCGAGTACCTGATCCCTTAGAGCAGAGAGACTCAGTTGTATTGTACTCACGTAGCAGTAACAGAGATTCCACTAGACGAGAGGTCTGGCACCAGAACAGAAGGCAGGCCCTCGAGGAGCGAGTACCTGGTTTCAGTGAAGCAATACTGTGAAATATATGGTAGTTGTACTCACAGATGGAAACTTTTAGTGAAGTCTTCCAAGTAGAAAGGTTTGAAGATGCAGGCAGCGACTCAGGGAACATGGGCTCTCGAGGAGCAAGTACCGGTTTCCTGATAGCACCTGAAAGAAGCAGAAGAGTCCCCCGAGGAGCGGGTACCCCGTTAGCAACCCCAAAGGGTGAAAGAGTTCCAGATAGCGCTGGAGTGGCAGAACAGCTTCAGTACGGAGAGTGAATCCCATCCGTAGGGTTCCGTTGCTAACTTGATGAGCTAGCAAATACTGTAGGCTTAAATATCTGGGCAGCGTGATGTCATATCAGGGGGCGCCCCTGAGGTTCGCGCCAACGTGGAAATAAGGATGAGGGCGGCATGCGCGCACGCCCTTTGGTACCTTGGAGGAGCATGGCGGGAGGCAGCACCCAAGCCGGTCCGGGGATGCTGGAGAGTACGGCAAACAGACGCTGCAGCAACCAGAAGTCCGAGGTGAGCGGGAGGAGCCGCAAGTAGTGAGAGGTAGGCAGGGCAAAGCCGTCGAAGACCGACGGTCGCAACAATGTGTGACCAAGGTAAGGTATTCTGCTAGCATGTAGTTTTTGGGTAGGCTCTATAGCAGTCTGGCTTGTTCCATTTTCCTAATAGGAGATGTTTTATAGCAGTATTATCTTTTCATAAATAGGGTTGCTACTATTTGAATCTGGCAGTTAGTGTGCTAAGGTATGGCAGGATTGCTATAGGTTCTGAGAACATAGCAGGAATTTGAATTACTATATAATGTTCCTAGTAGTAGATGGAGTTTGTGTTGCTGTTACTAATACCAGAATTTGAATATTATTTTTCTATGATGAGTGGTAAGGGAAATGGGGTTGTTTCCCTGTCATAGGTCATATAGGATGATTCCCTGATAAGAGCTGTATGGGAACATAGAACAAAGATCATTTAATATTTAAAGGTGTGATATCCAATTGCGTGTTTTACAGGATTGTTCTTGGAGTTAGGGAAGGGGAAGGTGCTAAGTGTGATCGAGTCATTCAATTATTTAAATCTTGTGGAAGGGAGGGCTTATGGGCCCATGACCTGGATCTTTTAAGTACCTAGCAATGCCTTTGCCTTGAATACTATTTTGATATTATCCTGGTTAAGTATGGCTACAGTTGTCAAACAAGGCATAGTTTCATAAATGCTTTTCAATTCAATTTCCACATATGGTTGCCCTATGCCCAGAGTGCCTGCTGCCAGGGATATGAAGCATTGCTAATTGAGTCTGTGTATTCCTAAAGGAACTTTATTTACAGACTGTGCACTAAGTCATAGAATACCTCTTTGTTGTTTTACCTGCAATCAAGTTCTTCAGTAAAGGATTTTATTTTTAACAACCATTTTTTGGAGTGTATTCACTTTTACTGTACTATTGAAGAGGAGCTAAAAAAAACCCTAAAAGCCTGAAAAACTGTTTTACACATAGAAATAGGCTCTTTGAAAATTGTCCACCACTAATGGAGGTTAAAATTATGTGCATTGTTGAGCAAAAGGCATAGTTTAACCTGCGTAGTTTGGAGGTGTTGTGGGCACGGTTAGGTTGGGGAAGGTAACACCACCAAACTAAGAAGTACCCATGGATAAATTGAGTGCACATCTCTGTAGATACTTTTTTTCTGGGGGAATAATCAAAGCAAAACTACCTGTATGGTGTGGGTAAAAACAATCCATGTGGTTTGCACCAATGTGGACTGGGTTTGATTATTGCCCCTATATGTGTAACTAATGCATAGATATTAGGGATGTGAATCGTTTTTTGACGATTTAAAATATCGTCCGATATATTTTAAATCGTCTAAAATCGTTAGAGCCGTGATACAATAACAATTCCCCTGATTTATCGTCAAAAAATCGTAAATCGGGGGAAGGGGGAGGGGAAGGGGGAGGGCGGGAAAACCGGCACACTAAAACAACCCTAAAACCCACCCCGACCCTTTAAAATAAATCCCCCACCCTCCCGAACCCCCCCAAAATGCCTTAAATTACCTGGGGTCCAGAGGAAGGGTCCCGGTGTGATCTTTTACTCTTGGACCTCCGTGCATTGCAGAAATGGCGCCGGCGCTACCTTTGACCTGTCATATGACAGGTCAAAGGTAGCGCCGGCACCATTTTGTTTTTTTGTCCCCCGACGTCAGGAGCATAGGAGATTGCTCCCGGACCCCCGCTGGACCCCCAGGGACTTTTGGCCAGCTTGGGGGGGCCTCCTGACCCCCACAAGACTTGCCAAAAGTCTAGCGGGGGTCCGGGAGCGATCTCCTACCGCGAATCGTTTTTCCGTATGGAAAATGGCGCCGGCCATACGCTGGCGCCATTTCTACAACGCACGGAGGTCCGAGAGTAAAAGATCACACCGGGACCCTTCCTCTGGACCCCAGGTAATTTAAGGCATTTTGGGGGGGTTCGGGAGGGTGGGGGATTTATTTTAAAGGGTCGGGGTGGGTTTTAGGGTTGTTTTAGTGTGCCGGTTTTCCCGCCCTCCCCCTTCCCCTCCCCCCCCCACTGGACCCCAGATAATTTAAGGCATTTTGGGGGGGTTCGGGAGGGTGGGGGATTTATTTTAAAGGGTCGGGGTGGGTTTTAGGGATGTTTTAGTGTGCCGGTTTTCGATTTACACGATATTTAAAAAACCCAAACTGTGACGATCCGATTCCCTCCCCTTCCCAGCCGAAATCGATCGTTAAGACGATCGATCACACGATTCACATCTCTAATAGATATAACCATTTGGTCTGTTTTTCCATTTTTATTGATCTTCTGCTTTAATTTTGGTCCCCCAGTTCAGCATTAGGTATTGTGAATAAACATAACCTTACAAACAAATGCATTTGTACTTTGCTCTACTAAGCAAAACTGTCACTAACATCTTGAAGGAGCCAGAAAGGACAAGCCAGACCATGATTCACTACAGATAGCCTAATCATCCTGTGATCAGAGTCTGAGAGTGGACAGATTTTCAGGTTTGACCTATTCCTAGCTGTGGCAAAGAGATCCCTGATGAGAGGTCAATGGAGTAATCCCCTTTGTAACTTGACTCTTCTAAAACATAGGAAGGGAATGGTTAATAAAACGGAAAATGTCATAATGCCTCTATATCGCTCCATGGTGAGACCACACCTTGAATACTGTGTACAATTCTGGTCGCCGTATCTCAAAAAAGATATAGTTGCAATGGAGAAGGTACAGAGAAGGGCAACCAAAATGATAAAGGGGATGGAACAGCTCCCCTATGAGGAAAGGCTGAAGAGGTTAGGGCTGTTCAGCTTGGAGAAGAGACGGCTGAGGGGGGATATCATAGAGGTCTTTAAGATCAT
This sequence comes from Rhinatrema bivittatum, assembly GCF_901001135.1. Classification (NCBI taxonomy): domain Eukaryota; kingdom Metazoa; phylum Chordata; class Amphibia; order Gymnophiona; family Rhinatrematidae; genus Rhinatrema; species Rhinatrema bivittatum. Next base: position 137,260,095 of record NC_042621.1, read on the forward strand.
GAGAGGTCTTGAACGAGTAGATGTGACTCGGTTATTTACACTTTCGAATAATAGAAGGACTAGGGGGCATTCCATGAAGTTAGCAAGTAGCACATTTAAGACTAATCGGAGAAAATTCTTTTTCACTCAACGCACAATAAATCTCTGGAATTTGTTGCCAGAGGATGTGGTTAGTGCAGTTAGTGTAGCTGGGTTCAAAAAAGGTTTGGATAAGTTCTTGGAAGAGAAGTCCATTAACTGCTATTAATCAAGTTTACTTAGGGAATAGTCACTGCTATTAATTGCATCAGTAGCATGGGATCTTCTAGGTGTTTGGGTAATTGCCAGGTTCTTGTGGCCTGGTTTGGCCTCTGTTGGAAACAGGATGCTGGGCTTGATGGACCCTTGGTCTGACCCAGCATGGCAATTTCTTATGTTCTCAAGCTGGACCTCAGGATTCCCCAAACTGCCACCTCTAAGCATCCTGGCCTGAGAATGTATCAAACCTTGGCTCTGTGGGATGTGGGTTTTAGTGACATTTATTTATTTACTAAATTTATATACCATCTTTCAACAATTCTAAGTGGTTTACCAAAGAAAATGAGGGGACAGAAGAAGGGGAACAGAAAAGGCTTCCTCTTCCAAATCTGCTCAGCTTTGTTGAGATAAGCACAGAGTGCTACACCTCTGTTAGTACCAACACACTCAATACTGAATGGTTGGTGCTGATGGAAAGATTACTTGAAGCACTGAGCAGGGTCAAGATCTTTGACACTGGAACCTTGACTAAACTGATGTACCAAATGAACATGTCAGTGATTCTCCTTTCCATTTCTGCCTCACAGCATCAGGGTCAGCCTGATAAAGGAGTAGACATTCTCCATGGCTCTCTGGATGTTGCTCTCAAAGGCATCTGATCGGACATCTGGAGGCCAGCTTGATGGTGCTTGTACCTGGGAGGTAAAACTTAGCTCCAGAAGGTCCCACTTCAGATGGTGCAGAACCTCATGCACCTCCAGACTCGCAGAGGTATGCATCAAAGAACCAAGACTATGCATTATAGCCTCCGCTAGAGGTGCAGTACTGATTCTTTTTGAATCATTACTTGAACATATGGAGTTCTAAACTCATACCAAGGTGCCACAGAGGTTTAAAGCTGCTTAAGTGCAGCCTGGCCACCAGCAGTTTTGGAGGCTTCATGGTTCTTGAGTCAGTTCTCTAAGATGAGAACTGACATTCTGAACCTAAGTTCATTTGCAAGGGTTTGGAGCCTATCCTTCCAAGCCCAAACTGCTCTGAACAACATCTTAGTATAGATCTCACTGATGGAGTTGTTGTGGCCTTGACCCAAACACTTGTAGCAAGCCTTATAATATTTGGAATAATGGACATATTTTGGTTGTATTTAGATCAAAATTTGAAGCTACTGTCTGATATGTTGTGGAAAATAGACAAGAATATACCAAATGATGAAATTATCTTTCTGATAGAAATCCAAATAAGGCTTCAACCAGGTGGCCTGCTAATGAAAATAATGTGGGTTGAATCAGTAGATACAATGAAAAATAAAATAAAATGTAAATAGGGTAATCAATAGAATGTTTTAACAAAAGAGCAAGTAAAAAAAAGTGGAAGGAATGTCTTCTCAAGAACACTATGGAAAACCATATAACAAGCATAGTAAGCGAAAATGAACTAAGAGGTGCAGAGGGGTTATTAATAGCCATGTGAATCGTGTGCCCGATCGTTTTAACGATCAGGTTCGGATGGTGGGAGAAAAAAATTGTATCGTTAGAGATGTGAATTGGAATCGGTTCCGATTCCAATTCACATTGTTAATTTTTTAGTGAGGCCTGAGCAGATAAAAAAACCCCACCCCGACCCTTTACAAATGACCCCTTTGCTCTCCCACCCTCCCGAACCCCCCCCCCCTGCCCAGAATGTTAAATTACCTGGTGGTCCAGTGGTGCTGGAGTTTCAAAATGGCACCGATCGCCTTTGACCTCACTATGTCACAGGGAGCGACGGTCGCTCCCTGTGACAGAGTAAGGGCAAAGGCGATCGGCACCATACTGGCAAGCGAAAGTTCAGGAACTGTAGACAGAGGCTGTTGAACAAGGTACTGCAGACGTAGACTCAGGAACAAGGTACTGTACACGAGATGAGAATCTGGGAAGGTTCACAGTCCACAGTACACAGTCCAACCGCGGGACTGGTCACAGACCACCCTGTCCCACTGCGCGCCCTACACAGCCTGAAGAGGCTGGTCACGGACCACGTGGAGAGCAGGACGAACGCAGAAAGAGAATCCAGCCAAGGCGAGACTTCAATGACGAAGCCGGTGTTACCCGGAAAACCGCAAGAGCTGGCAGGTCAGGAAGACTCAAGAATGCAGGAAACAAATCCAGCTGCAGGCAACTCCAATGACGAAGTAAGTGTCACCTGGAGAGCCATAGGAGCTGGCAGGTCAGGAGAACTTGAAGGCACAGGAGAAGATCATCAGGAAACCTGGAATGTCAGGAAGCGAGACATTGGGAAACGAGACATCAGGAAGCCTGGACGAGGGACCTCAGGAGACGAAGACATGAAACACAGGAAGTAGACGAGTTATGGAGCTCCAACGAAGAACGAGACCTGACGGAGCGCTGGAAGACAGGAACTTCCAGAAGCAAAGTAGCTCCGATGCAAGGAAAAACATGAGTGCTGGAGCAAGGCTTTTATAGCCCAGAAGCAGGCAACTCCTTGAGAGAAGTCCAGATGGGCCATCCCTCGCTGGCTCTATAAGAGTGGAGAGGAGCCGCAGGCCCGCCCCTTAGGAGAGGGGCATGGCCCACACCAGAGCATCCAGGCTGCAGTGGAGCAGGCCTCGAGTAGGCCCCGAACAACACCAAAGGCCTCCCAGGCCGTGGAGCGGGATCCGGACAATTGCTCAGGCAAGGCCCTGGCTTCCGAGCGGCCTTCAGAGAAAGGTAAGATGCCTCCTGTGGCGCTGCTACAGGAGGAATTGTAACATCTGGGTGGAAACTCCTAATATGGAACCTAACATTAGGGATGTGAATCGTTTTAGGACGATTAAAATTATCGTCCGATAATTTTAATATCGTCTTAAACCGTTATGGAACACAATACAATAGAGATTCTAACGATTTATCGTTATAAATCGTTAGAATCGTGAGCCGGCACACTAAAACCCCCTAAAACCCACCCCCGACCCTTTAAATTAAATCCCCCACCCTCCCGAACCCCCCGCAAATGAGTTAAATAACCTGCGGGTCCAGCAGCGGTCCGGAACGGCAGCGGTCCGGAACGGGCTCCTGCTCCTGAATCTTGTTGTCTTCAGCCGGCGCCATTTTCCAAAATGGCGCCGAAAAATGGCGGCGGCCATAGACGAACACGATTGGACGGCAGGAGGTCCTTCCGGACCCCCGCTGGACTTTTGGCAAGTCTCGTGGGGGTCAGGAGGCCCCCCACAAGCTGGCCAAAAGTTCCTGGAGGTCCAGCGGGGGTCAGGGAGCGATTTCCCGCCGCGAATCGTTTTCGTACGGAACCCTCGCTGAACGACCTCCTGCAGTCGATCTCCTGCCGGCGCCATTTTCCGTACGAAAACGATTCGCGGCTGGAAATCGCTCCCTGACCCCCGCTGGACCTCCAGGAACTTTTGGCCAGCTTGTGGGGGGCCTCCTGACCCCCACGAGACTTGCCAAAAGTCCAGCGGGGGTCCGGAAGGACCTCCTGCCGTCCAATCGTGTTCGTCTATGGCCGCCGCCATTTTTCGGCGCCATTTTTGAAAATGGCGCCGGCTGAAGACAACAAGATTCAGGAGCAGGAGCCCGTTCCGGACCGCTGCCGTTCCGGACCGCCGCTGGACCCGCAGGTTATTTAACTCATTTGGGGGGGGGTTCGGGAGGGTGGGGGATTTAATTTAAAGGGTCGGGGGTGGGTTTTAGGGGGTTTTAATGTGCCGGTTTTGCGATTTTTAGATTTTTAGATTTTTCACGATTTTTCACGATATTTTACCCCCCCAAACGGCAACAATACGATTCCCTCCCCCTCCCAGCCGAAATCGATCGTTAAGACGATCGAGGACACGATTCACATCCCTACCTAACATCATGTAACTACAACATGGGTTATTTGTCCCTATATGCATCACCTTGCACTTGTCAACATTAAATTTCATCTTCCATATAGATGTCCAATCTTTCAATCTCGTAAGGTCCTTCTGCAATTTATCACACTCTGCCTGTGATTTAACTACTCTGAATAATTTTGTTTCATCTGCAAATCTGATCACCTCACTCATCATACCTCTTTCCAGATCATTTATAAATATATTAAAAAACACTGGTCTAAATACAGATCCCTGAGGCACTCCACTGTTTATCTTTGTTCACTGTGGAAACAGACCATTTAATCCTACTCTCTGTTTCCTGTCTTTTAACCAGTTTGAAATCCACAAAAGGAAATCACCTCCTATCCCATGACTTTTTAGTTTTCTTAGCATTACGTTTATTGGCTTGCAGGCTGCTCCCATGAGCTGGCGCACTCACCCGACACAGCCGACGCCAGAACCTCCTTTGTGACGGGGATGCCACCACCATCTTCCTTCTGGGGCTTCCCCCTAGGCATGCACCTAGTCTTATGGGCTCCGCAGTGGGAACCACTAAAGCCAGCAGCCAACAGATGACATCACATGGTTGCGTTTTTACCTTTTTCCAGCCATGCTACAGATTGATGCCTCAGCAATGGGTTGCTGCTCTGATTTCCTGATCTTGAGTGCCAGTTCCTGCCTGCCCGCCTTGTTTCTCTGCCTGCCTCATCTTTAAAAGTCCTGCTTGCTTGGATTCTCCAAGTCCTGTCTGCCTCATCTCCCAAGTCCTGTCTGCCTCTTCCTCCCTGTCCAACTTTCTTCATCCTCCCAGTGCTGTTCATGCCTGCCCTTGGACTGCCTACCAAATCTGACCTCATCCTGAACCTTGACCATTCTCGTCTGCCGAATGCCTCTGGGTGTACAGCTCCCCCATGTGGAAGCTAGTAATGGATGTGTCCCTCTGGTTTATAAAATCAAACACCAATTTACCTAATGGATTCCCTTTTTTCTTTTGCAGAGGCAGCATGTCTTGGTTGTTTCTCTTATTTTCTATAGTGAGTTCACTTCATAGAGCCTTTTAGTTGGATAGTAATTTCCTTCATAAGAACGTAAGAAAATGCCATACTGGGTCAGACCAAGGGTCCATCAAGCCCAACATACTGTTTCCAACAGTGGCCAATCCAGGCCATAAGAACCTGGCAAGTACCCAAAAGCTAAGTCAATTCCATGTTACCATTCCTAATGGCAGTGGCTATTCTCTAAGTGAACTTAATAGCAGGTAATAGACTTCTCCTCCAAGAACTTATCCAATCCTTTTTTAAACACAGCTATACTAACTTCCACCCTCCCACTCCGTTTTATATTTGAAGATTGATTATTTAGATTTGGAGTATCCAGTAACTTGGGACTCAATTAAGCTAATTTAATTCTGCTCTAACATCAAATGGGAGAGGTTCCCTTCACCTAAGAGGAATCTGAGATAGCAAAGGTTACTTACCTGTAACAGGTGTTCTCACAGGATGGAGCCCAATCACGGAAAACTTCTGTCAAAGTTTCTAGAACTTTGACTGGCTCCTACTGGGCATGCCCAGCATGGCACTAACCCTGCAGCCAGCAGGGGTCCCCCTTCAGTCTTATTTGAAAGCTACAGGCAGTGTCGAAAAATAAAATAACAAAATGTTACAAACCCAACACCGTGGGGCGGCGGGCGGGTTTCGTGAGGACTAACATCCTGCTGTCCTGTGAGAACACCTGTTACAGGTAAGCAACATTTGCTTTCTCACAGGACAAGCAGGATGGTAGTCCTCACATATGGGTGAGTACCGAGCTGAAGATGTCCGAACATGCACCAAATGTACCCAAAGGTGTGCAACAGGCACAACAACTGGGGCGGAATTTGGTAGAGGGCATCCTGAACCCCACCGGGCAGGTGGAAGAGTGTTGGTACGTCATGTTGTAAACAGTTTACGAAGGACAGGCTGGTGGAAGATGGAATCTTGTCTTCCGGCTTTGTCCAAGCAATAGTGGGCTGCAAAAGTGTGGAGAGAACTCCAGGTGGCAGCCCTGCAAATGTCAGGAAGTGGCATCGATCGCAGGTGTGCTACTGAAGTAACCATGGCCCTCTCAGAGTGTGCTTTAACACGGTCTTGAAAAGGAATGTCCGCTTGCTGATAGCGAAAGGATATGCAGTCCGCTAACCAGGAGAAGAGAGTCTGCTTACCCACAGGCTTCCCTACCTTGTTAGGGTGGAAAGAGACAAACAATTGAGAGTGTTTTCCCTGGGGGCAGCTGTACGGTCTAGGTAAAATGCTAGAGCCCTTTTACAGTCAAGGGTATGCAGAGTCTGTTCTCCTGGCTTGGCATGGGGCCTGGGAAAAAGATAGGTAGTATGATGGATTGATTAAGATGAAAATGTATTTTTATTTATTTATTTATTTAACATCTCTTCTATACCGATAACCGTTCACACATCGTATCGGTTTACATCAAACAAATAACTTTTGGGCAGGGCCCTTACAATTAACAGTTGAGGATAATTAGTAAATGACAAAGCAACTAAAATAGGGGTATAATATGAAACTATCTTAGGTAAGAATTTCAGGTGAGTGTGGAGTACCGCCCGATCCTGCAGAAGTTTAGTGTAAGGCGGATAGGTAACTAGGGCCTGCAATTCACTAACTCTGCGAGCTGAAGTGATAGCCAAAAGGAAAATCACTTTCCATGTGAGATATCTAAGTTCACAAGAGTGAAGAGGCTTGAATGGTGGTTTCATGAGCCGACCCAGAACTAGATTAAGGTCCCAAGAAGGGGCCGGAGGATGTAGCGGAGACTTGATGAGGAGCAAGCCCTTCAAAAAACGTGTTACAAAGGGGTGTACTGATATAGAGACATCCCCGACACCTTTATGGAAGGCGGCTACCGCACTGACATTCATTCTAATGGAGGAAGTCTTAAGACCTGACTCTGATAGATGCCAGAGATAATCCAGAAATTTTGGGATTGGACAGGAAAAGGGGTCAAGGGACTGAGAAAAGCACCATGACGTGAACCTTTTCCATTTGTAAGAGTAAGCTTTTCTCGTGGAAGGCTTCCCTAAAACAATCAAGACATGGGAAACTGGCTCAGAAAGATTAAGTGGTTGAAGGATTAACCTTTCAACATCCATGCCGTCAGGGACAAGGCTTGAAGATTGGGATGTCGTAGGCACCCGTCTTTTTGAGTGATCAGAAGCGGGTCCTTTCCCAAGGGAATGTGCCTGCAGATGCAGAGGTCCTGAAGTACTGGAAACCACACTTGGCGTGGCCAGTGAGGTGCTATCAGGATCATGGTTCCCTTGTCCTGACGTAACTTCACGAGAGTCTTCAAGAGAAGAGGAAGTGGAGGAAATGTGTAGAGCAGGCCGGTTGCCCAAGAGAGGGAGAATGCGTCTCTGGGTTAAGAGTGTTTGCTGCAAATGAGAGAGCAGTAGTTCTCCACTTTGCGGTTTTGTGGGGATGCAAAGAGGTCTATCCGAGAATATCCCCATTGTTGGAAGATGGAGTTCGCTACTGAGGGGTTGAGAGACCACTCGTGAGGTTGAAAGACGTGACTCAACTTGTCTGCCAGGACATTGTCCACTCCCGGTAACCAGGTGGCCCTGAGGTACATTGAATGGGAGAGAGCTTCCTCCCAAATCTGCGCAGCTTCCTGACACAGAAGGAAGGAGCCTGAGCCTCCCTGTTTGTTGATGTACCACATTGCCACCTGGTTGTCCGTCTGAATCAGGATGACTTGATTTGAGAGGCAATCCTGAAATCCTAAGAGCATATCTGATTGCTCGAAGTTCCAGGAAATTTATTTGGTGTTTGGCTTCTTCTGGAGACCAAGAGCCTTGTGTCTGCAGATTGGCTACATGGGCTCCCCACCCGAGGTTGGAAGCGTCGTTGGTGAGAATGAGTTGAGGATTTGGAACCTGGAAGGGCAATCCCTGGAGGAGATTGGTCTGATTTTTCCACCAGGCGAGAGACAGACGGAGTGAGTCGGTTATGCGGACAATGGCCGACAGAGGCTGAATAGCTTGAGTCCATTGAGAGCTCAGAGTGCAGTGCATGAGTCTCATGGCCAAGCGGGCCATTGGTGTGACATGGACTGAGGAGGCCATGTGTCCCAGGAGGACGAGAAATTGGTGTGCAGTTGCGGACTGCTGAGACTGCAGCTGGTGAGCAAGGCACGCAAGAGTCAGTGCTCATTGTTGAGGTAGGAAAGCTTTTGCTTGTAAGGTGTTCAAGTCTGCCCCAATGAACGAAAAGGTTTGAGATGGGACTAAGTAGGATTTGTCGTAGTTGATGAGAATGTTACGGCCCCGGGCTGTACCCCGAGTCCCCTACTTACCCCGAGGCCGTCCCGGGTCGCCGAAGATCCATCAAGGCTTGTTCAGGCCTCTGCCGCAGCTCTCCCTCCTCGAAGGAGACGCCGGCGTTTCGCCATGGCTGGCCCCGCCCCCTAGGCACGTTCGCGCACAGGGGCTGGGGATTTAAAGGGGCCAGCACGGGAAACCTTTGGGCCGTCCCAGGATGACGTCAGACACCCAGACTATTTGAGCCCTGCTTCCTGGTTCCTTCTTCGCCTTGCAACGAGGTTCCTCAGGTCTCCTGACTGCTAGTTGATGCGTTCCTTGGATTGCTCTTCGTCATCGACCTGGCTTGACTCTTGACCTTCCTCCGTCTTGTCCCTTGGTTCCGGTATCTCCTTCTGACTTCAGGTTCTGACCCGGCTTTGCCCACAACTTCGTCTTCAGCTTCTGTCCTTGGCTTGTCATCCTCCGACCTCTGGTTCTGACCCGGCTCCATCCACGACTCCGTCTCCTGCCTCATCCCTGGCTTGGTTCCTCCTGTGACTCTTGGCTTCCAACTCGGCTTCGTTCCTGGACTCTGACCTTGGCCATCGTTGCTCCTCTGGTTCCTGGTGTTCGCCGGCCCCGAAGATTCGCCTAAGTCCCAGCGGCCGGGCCCCTACGGGCTCCTCCTGGGGGGGCTCCGGCTTCCAGGGTGAATCTCCAAAAGTCCCAGCGGCTGGACTCCTAAGGGCTCCTCCCGGGGGAGTACTGGTCTCCAGGGTGAAGACTCTTCAGTCACCAGGGCCCAATGTCGTCCGTTCTTCCTCTGGCTGCCGAGTCCTTGGTCGCATAGGACTCCGCCTTAGTCCAGTGCCGAAGCCTTCTCCGAGTTCCCCGAACCGCATTCCGGTTGGGACACTTGCTGTGGACCTCTACAGCGCTCCATCCCTTGTCCCAACCGGCCCAAGGGTTCACAACCGTAACAGAGAAATCCTAGCAAAATTAGAGTGTGTAAGGTTAGATTGAGGGACGACAGAGCAGCTTGCTGAGTGGGAGCCCTAATTAACCAATTGTCCAGGTAGGGGTAGCCGTGAACACCTTGGGTTCTGAGGAAGGCTGCGACAACTACGAGGCATTTGGTAAAGACTCATGGCGCAGATGCTAGGCCGAATGGGAGCACTCGATATTGATAGTGCTTGGGGCCTACTAGAAACCTCAGGTACTTGCGATAGCTGGAGTTATCGCAATGTGGGTGTATGCATCCTGGAGGTCCAGAGAGCAGAGCCAGTCTCCTCTTTGTAGAAGAGGTAGAAGCGATCCCAAGGTGACCATCTTGAACTTTTCTCATTGAAGGTACTTGTTGAGGGCCCATAGGTCTAGAATAGGACGGACACCTCCCGATTTTTTGGGTATTAGGAACTAGAGATGTGAATCGTGTGCCCGATCGTCTTAACGATCGGGTTCGGCTAGAGGGGGGGGAAAAATCTGATCGTGGGAGATGTGGGTGATGTGAATCGGAATTGGTTCCGATTCACATCGTTATTTTTTTTTTTAGGAGGCTCGACCCTTTAAAATTAACCCCTTACCTTCCCCCACCGTCCCGAACCCCCCCAAAACCTTTTACGATTACCTGGTGGTCCAATGGGGGCGCGGGGTCCGGTCTCCCGCTCTCGGTCCATCGGCGCCATTTTGGCTGCCACTCAAAAATGGCGCCGATGGCCTGATAAAAAAAACAAAACACCCGACCCTTTAAAAATGACCCCTTAGCTTCTCCCACCCTCCCAAAACATTTTTAAATTAACTGGTGCTCTAGTGGTGGTCCCGGGAGCGATCTCCCGTTCTCAGGCCGTCGGCTGCCACTCATAAATATGGCGCCTATGGCCCTTTGCCCTTACCATGTGACAGGGTATCCGTGCCATTGGCCTGCTCCTGTCACATGGTAAGAGCACTGGATGGCCGGCGGCCATCTTTAAAGATGGCACCAGCCAGCCAGTGCTCCTACCATGTGACAGGGGCCGGCCAATGGCACGGATACCCTGTCATATGGTAAGGGCAAAGGGCCATAGGCGCCATATTTATGAGTGGCAGCCGACGGCCTGAGAACGGGAGATCGCTCCCGGGACCACCACTAGAGCACCAGGTAATTTAAAAATGTTTTGGGGGGATCGGGACGGTGGGAGAAGCTAAGGGGTCGTTTTTAAAAGGTCGGGTGGGGTTTTTTTTTATCGGGCCATTGGCACCATTTTTGAGTGGCAGCCAAAATGGCGCCGATGGACCGAGAGCGGGAGATCGGTCCCCGCGCCCCCACTGGACCACCAGGTACTCGTAAAAAGCTTTGGAGGGGTTTGGGAGGGTGGGGAAAGGTAAGGGATTCGTTTTATAGGGTCGGGGTGGCTTTAGGGGCTTTTTTGGTGTGCCGGTTTTCCCCGCCCTCCCACGATTTACGATTTTTGACGATAAATCGGGGGAATTTCTATTGTATCGCGACTCTTAACGATTTTTGATGATTTAAAATATATCTGACGATTGTTTTAAATCGTCAAAAAACGATTCACATCCCTATTAGGAACTACCGGGAATAGAACCCTAGGCCTTGCTGAGAGTATGCTATGGGTTCTATTGCTCTTGACTGGAGAAGGAGGGAAACCTATTGATCCAGAAGAATGGAGTGTTCGGATGTTCTCCACGTCTGTAGAGGTGGGGAGTCCGGTGGCAGGGTGAGAAAGTTCAGATGGTAACCCTGAGCAATGATTGCCAATACCCATTGGTCGGATGTGATTGAATGCCACAAGTTGTGGAAGTGGCACAATCGACCTCCCACTGGTATGTGCGAGAGAGGAATCTGACTGCTGCTCTCTAAGTAGAAGTCAAAAGCCTGAAGCAGGTCCTGGTTGAGGAGCTGCTTATGGTTTTTGCTTACGGGCTTGAAGAGACTGCGGTTTTTGATAAGGTCTCGTGGCACGGGATCTGGATGGTGGTGGGTAAGACTTCTTCGGGTGGAAGAATGACTTCTTAGAGTCCTTTCTGAAAGGCTGTTTTGAGGAGAAGTCAGAAGGCATCAAAGAGAGCTGTCTTAGGGTTTCATGATGGTCTTTTAATTCTGCTACCATCCATTGAATCTGCTCGCCAAACAGATTATCTCCGACACAAGGCAGGTTGGATAACCGGTCTTGTACTTCTGGGCGAAGGTCAGAAGATTTGAGCCAGGCCCACTACCTAGCCGAGATGGCAGCCTCAAAACCCTTGTTGACTAGGGTTTGTAATTGTTCTTGAAATTGCTGAGGCAGGGAGTCTGAGAAGTCCTGTATCTGCTTAAAAATGACCCTGTTATATTGGGTCATATAAAGCTGATAGGCAGCAATTTGGGAGAAGAGCATGGCCCCTTGGAATACTCGGCGACCAATGTTATCTAGGAACTTCTGTTCCTTTCCAGGAGGAACAGATGAGTGAGGCTTTGACCTCTTCGCCCTTTTTTGTGCAGACTCTACCACGACCAAGTGGTGATCTAGCTGTGATTTTTGAAATCCTGGGGCTGACTGCACCAAATAGGTAGTGTCAGTTTTCCTGTGTACTGGAGCAATGGAGCCAGGATGTTCCCAGTTCTTCTTGAACATAAGAACATAAGAAAATGCCATACTGGGTCAGACCAAGGGTTCATCAAGCCCAGCATCCTGCTTCCAACAGTGGCCAATCCAGGCCACAAGAACCTGGCAAGTACCCAAAAACTAAGTCTATTCCATGTTACCATTGCTAATGGCAGTGGCTATTCTCTAGGTGAACTTAATAGCAGGTAATGGACTTCTCCTCCAAGAACTTATCCAATCCTTTTTTAAACACAGCTATACTAACTGCACTAACCAGATCCTCTGGCAACAAATTCCAGAGTTAAATAATTGTGTGTTGAGTAAAAAATAACTTTCTCCGCTTAGTTTTAAATGTGCCCCATGCTAACTTCATGGAGTGCCCCCTAGTCTTTCTACTGTCCGAAAGAGTAAATAACCGATTCACATCTACCCGCTCTAGACCTCTCATGATTTTAAACACCTCTATCATATCCCCCCTCAGTCGTCTCTTCTCCAAGCTGAAAAGTCCTAACCTCTTTAGTCTTTCCTCATAGGGGAGTTGTTCCGTTCCCCTTACCATTTTGGTGGCCCTTCTCTGTACCTTCTTCATCGCAATTATATCTTTTTTGAGATGTGGCATTATGACATTTTCCGTTTTATTCACCATTCCCTTTCTAATAATTCCCAACATTCTGTTTGCTTTTTTGACTGCCGCAGCACACTGAACCGACGATTTCAATGTGTTATCCACTATGACACCTAGATCTCTTTCTTGGGTTGTATAGAAACATAGAAACATAGAAATGACGGCAGAAGAACACCAAACGGCCCATCCAGTCTGCCCAGCAAGCCATGCACTCTTTTTTTTTTCTCATACTTGTTACGCCTGGCTTTTAGTACCCCTTAGTTCCATTTCCCCTCCACCCCACCACCAATGTAGAAAGCAGTGCCGGAACCGCATCAAAGTGAATATCTAGCTTAATTAGGGGTAGTAACCGCAGCAATAAGCAGGCTACACCCATGCCTTTGTCCACTCAGACTATGTAATTCAGACCTTGTTGGTTGTTGTCCATATACAGATCCTCTTTTCCACATTCCCCCCTGCCATTGAAGCAGAGAGCTATGCGTTGAAAGTGAACTATTAGACTTTCTCCCCTGCCATTGAAGCAGAGAGCTATGCTGGATATATATTGAAAGTAAAGTATCGGCTTATTTGGTTTTGGGGAAGTAACCGCCGTAACAAGCAAGCTACACCTCGCTTTTTTGTGAATGCAAATCCTTTTTTTTTTTTTCCACATTTCCTCTTGCTGTTGAAGCCTAGAGCAATGATGGAGTCTCATTAACCGTGTGTATGTACATTGAACAAGGGTATTATCTCCAGATAGTAGCACTCATTCTCGCGAGCCACATTAACAATCAACAAATATTGAACAAGCCTAATAATTGGCAATACCTATAGCCTATGTCCTCACCGGTAATTTTACATACTCTTACCCACCCCTCTGCTTTTTTTTTTTTTGGAGATGGCAGCCCTCCATCCTTCCGCTCCGTGAAGGTGGTATACCATTGGCATCCCGCTCCGTGAATGCCACTCCAGCCTTCCGCTCCGTGAAGGTGGAACACCGACCACTGGCATCCCGCTCCGTGAATGCCTCTGTGGCAACTGCCGCTCCCTGCAGTGTTCGGCCGCCTCCTCCCACCCCTGGCCTTGCAAGCCCCGGTTATTGATCCCTGCATCCGCTACTTTTTGTGGCTGTGACAACTCCCCCCCCCACAACAAGACCTTTAATTTGGGCTTTAAAGGCTGCGGCTTCTCCCTTTTACTGCAACAGTGGACAGTGGAGTGCCTCAGGGATCTGTATTGGGACCCTTACTTTTCAATATATTTATAAATGATTTGGAAAGAAATACGACGAGTGAGATAGGTTGTAGCACCTAATACGACGAGTGAGATAGGTTGTAGCACCTAATATGGAACCCAACATTGTGTAATTATAGCATGGGTTATTTTTCTCTATATGCATCACCTTGCACTTATCCACATTAAATTTCATCTGCCATTTGGATGCCCAATTTTCCAGTCTCACAAGGTCTTCCTGCAATTTATCACAATCTGCTTGTGATTTAACTACTCTGAACAATTTTGTGTCATCTGCAAATTTGATTATGTCACTCGTCGTATTTCTTTCCAGATCATTTATAAATATATTGAAAAGTAAGGGTCCCAATACAGATCCCTGAGGCACTCCACTATCCACTCCCTTCCACTGAGAAAATTGTCCATTTAATCCTACTCTCTGTTTCCTGTCTTTTAGCCAGTTTGCAATCCATGAAAGGACATTGCCACCTATCCCATGACTTTTTACTTTTCCTAGAAGCCTCTCATGAGGAACTTTGTCAAACGCCTTCTGAAAATCCAAGTATACTATATCTACCGGTTCATCTTTATCCACATGTTTATTAACTCCTTCAAAAAAGTGAAGCAGATTTGTGAGGCAAGACTTGCCCTGGGTAAAGCCATGCTGACTTTGTTCCATTAAACCATGTCTTTCTATATGTTCTGTGATTTTGATGTTTAGAACACTTTCCACTATTTTTCCTGGCACTGAAGTCAGGCTAACCGGTCTGTAGTTTCCCGGATCGCCCCTGGAGCCCTTTTTAAATATTGGGGTTACATTAGCTAACCTCCAGTCTTCAGGTACAATGGATGATTTTAATGATAAGTTACAAATTTTTACTAATAGGTCTGAAATTTCATTTTTTAGTTCCTTCAGAACTCTGGGGTGTATACCATCCGGTCTGGGTGATTTACTACTCTTCAGTTTGTCAATCAGGCCTACCACATCTTCTAGGTTCACCGTGATTTGATTCAGTCCATCTGAATCATTACCCATGAAAACCTTCTCCATTACGGGTACCTCCCCAACATCCTCTTCAGTAAACACCGAAGCAAAGAAATCATTTAATCTTTCCACGATGGCCTTATCTTCTCTAAGTGCCCCTTTAACCCCTCGATCATCTAACGGTCCAACTGACTCCCTCATAGGCTTTCTGCTTCGGATATATTTAAAAAAGTTTTTACTGTGAGTTTTTGCCTCTACAGCCAACTTCTTTTCTAATTCTCTCTTAGCCTGTCTTATCAGTGTCTTACATTTAACTTGCCAATGTTTATGCTTTATCCTATTTTCTTCTGTTGGATCCTTCTTCCAATTTTTGAATGAAGATCTTTTGGCTAAAATAGCTTCTTTCACCTCCCCTTTTAACCATGCCGGTAATCGTTTTGCCTTCTTTCCACCTTTCTTAATGTGTGGAATACATCTGGACTGTGCTTCTAGAATGGTATTTTTTAACAATGACCACGCCTCTTAGACATTTTTTACTTTTGTAGCTGCTCCTTTCAGTTTTTTTCTAACAATTTTTCTCATTTTATCAAAGTTTCCCTTTTGAAAGTTTAGCACGAGAGCCTTGGATTTGCACACTGTTCCTTTTCCAGTCATTAAATCAAATTTGATCATATTATGATCACTATTGCCAAGCGGCCCCACCACCGTTACCTCTCTTACCAAGTCCTGTGCTCCACTGAGAATTAGATCTAAAATTGCTCCCTCTTTCGTCGGTTCCTGAACCAATTGCTCCATAAAGCTATCATTTATTCCATCCAGGAACGTTATCTCTCTAGCGTGACCCGATGATACATTTACCCAGTCAATATTGGGGTAATTGAAGTCTAAAAATCAACCGAAGCAAACCTTGCACATAAGCAAGTACTCACATAAACATAGTGCAGGAAAGAATATGCAGTTCCATTGAAACTTCAAATTTACTTTTATTATATCTTCAGGCATTCAAAGTTCATTTAAGTGAGGCAACTGCATATTCTTTCCTGCACTATGTTTATGTGGGTAATTGAAGTCTCCCATTATTACTGCACTACCAATTTGGTTAGCTTCCCTAATTTCTCTTAGCATTTCACTGTCCGTCTCACCATCTTGACCAGGTGGACGGTAGTATACCCCTATCACTATAGTCTTTCCCGACACACAAGGGATTTCTACCCATAAAGATTCAATTTTGTATTTAGTCTCATGCAGGATGTTTATCCTGTTGGACTCCATGCCATCCCGGACATAAAGCGCCACACCTCCTCCCGAGTGCTCCTCTCTGTCATTGCGATATAATTTGTACCCCGGTATAGCACTGTACCATTGGTTATCCTCTTTCCACCATGTCTCTGAGATGCCAATTAAGTCTATGTCATCATTTACTGCTATACATTCTAATTCTCCCATCTTACTTCTTAGACTTCTGGCATTAGCATACAAACATTTCAAAGTTTGTTTTTTGTTTGTATTTTTATTCTGCTTTTTAATTGATAGGGATAAGTTAGAATTTTTTAGCTCAGGTGAGTTTTTAGTTACAGGCACTTCGACTACTTTTCTAATTATTGGAACCTCACTGTCGGGATGCCCTAATTCTAATGCATCATTAGTATCCTTTAAAGATACCTCTCTCCGAACCATGTGCTGCTGAGCGACTGTCGGCTTTCCCCTTTGTTCTAGTTTAAAAGCTGCTCTATCTCCTTTTTAAAGGTTAGTGCCAGCAGTCTGGTTCCACCCTGGTTAAGGTGGAGCCCATCCCTTCGGAAGAGACTCCCCCTTCCCCAAAAGGTTCCCCAGTTCCTAACAAAACTGAATCCCTCTTCCTTGCACCATCGTCTCATCCACGCATTGAGACTCTGGAGCTCTGCCTGCCTCTGGTGACCTGCGTGTGGAAGAGGGAGCATTTCAGAGAATGCTACCCTGGAGGCTCTGGATTTAATCTTTCTACCTAAGAGCCTAAATTTGGCTTCCAGAACCTCCCTCCCACATTTTCCTATGTCGTTGGTGCCCACATGTACCACGACAGCCGGCACTGTCTAAAATCCTATCTAGGTGACACGTGAGGTCCGCCACCTTCGCACCAGGTAGGCATGTTACCAGGCGATCCTCACACCCACCAGCCACCCAGCTATCTACATTCCTAATAATCGAATCACCAACTATGACGGCCGACCTAACCCTTCCCTCCTGGGCAGTAAGCCTTGGGGAGATATCCTCAGTGCGAAAGGACAATGCATCACCTGGAGAGCAGGTCCTTGCTACAGGATCCTTTCCTGCTGCACCTGGTTGGTGCTCTCCCATCATGAGACCTTCTTCCTCCAAGGCAGCACCAGAGCTGCCAGTCTGAAGTTGGGACTTCACTACTATGTCCCTGAAGGTCTCATCTATATACCTCTCTGTCTGCCTCAGCTCCTCCAGGTCTGCTACTCTAGCCTCCAGAGATCGGACTCGTTCTCTGAGAGCCAGGAGCTCTTTGCATCGCATGCACATGTACAACTTCTCACCGGTGGGTAAAAAATCATACATGTGTCACTCGATGCAAAAGACTCGATGCAAAAGCAGTCCTCTTGCTGCTGGACTGCTGCCTTCATCTCAATTTTGATCAGTTCCTAGTTAAGTTTTAGGTTGCTATGGGAGTATGAATGTGTCTTACGTCCTTTAAATGTATTAATGAATTCATTATGTGTCTGGTAGTGGCCTACCGGGGTCTGATCGAATTCTCAATAAAGTTTTTGTTGATGTTTTTTTTTTTTGTTTTTTTTTTTGTGAAAGTGGCACCTGCCTATAAATTAAGGGATGAGCTAGGGGTGGGTGGACGAGAGGTGAGAGTGTTTGGAAATACAAACAGTCTAACTTCAGTTAGTCAGCCTGAGTGACTCACTGCTCTCTTGATTAACAAATGTTGGTCCCTATTCAAACCCAATCACACTACCTCAACACCTTTCCAAGGTGAGTAACTGAGCTGAACTATTCAACTTTTTTACTTAGGTATACACTGCTCCTAGCTTATTTCTAGCTTCTGGCTACTTTTTGGGTTGGGTTTTTTTTTTGTGGGTTTTTTTTTTCAATACAAGCACTCAGTTAGTATTAAATACAAACACTCAGTTCTTTAAAAGTCTGGAGAACACTCAGTTCTGCAGACTTTTAAAAATAAACAAATCAAGAAGGACCTGATGGATGGGAATAGAGATAATTACCTTAGCGGCATCCATGAATTGGAGCAACTCCATCATCTGGTGCCTATCATCCTGTTCTGTCTGTAATTGAAAGGGAACTAATTAAGACATTTCCTTCACAAAGTTTATAAAGGAGAGGTCCTCTGGAGGAGAACGCTTCCTACTCTGAGTGGGTGAAGGTGGTGAAGGTAAATCATTGGTGTCTGTTGAAGTATCATCACCTCAGGTATCATAAGGATCAGCACCTGTTCCTCTAGGAACTAGAGAGGGACAGGGTGGTTGGATATCTGAAGGTCCCGGTCTAGGCTCCGAAGGAATTGGAGGAATTACCAGAGGCACCGATGATGGCATCGAAGGCGCTGGTGCAGGCATCGATGGATGACTCGGTGGCGCCGATGGACGTATTGGCACTGATGGATGGGTCGGTGGTGAGGGACGTATTGGCATCAATGGCTGAGGCAGAACTTCCGATGGAGGGATGCGGAATGGTCTTTCTCCTCTCGAGGATGCTGTCAGTGGGAGGGCATCGGAGCCATCGGAGACCAGGGATCCATCGGTGGAAAAGCGGCCATAAACGCTTCCATCCTGGATAGCAGTGGTGCCAGCGCTGCCGGAATCGGATCAATGACTGGTTCCACAGGCGGTACTGGTGTCGGTGCTGGAGGAACCTGAAGACGTTGCATCGCCTTGTCGATGGCCTCCTGAACCATCCGGTCCAGTTCTTCTTGGAGACCTGGAGCAAGCAGCCCCGGTTCCAGAACAGAAGAAGGAGTCAGAGACATAGCCAGAGGGACCACTGTTAAAGGCGGAGTTGCAGCTCCCAATCTCTGATCGGGTGAGGGGTGCCTCAGTGACCCGGTCGCAGGAATGGTTGGTGCCTTTCCTGGAAGGGGTCTCTTCGACAGCGGCTCGGACGATGCTGAGGTCGATGATTTCGCTCACTCGATAGTCCAAGTCTTACGGTGTCGATGGCGATGTTTCTCCCTGCAATCCCCTCGATCCTGAGGGGGTGTAGAGGGTGTCGATGGCCGAGAAGTCATCAATGCCAGAAGGTCACCGGTTGGTGGTCAATGCTGGCACGAAGTTGACATGCCGGTTCCGACGACGTCCATGCAATGGACGGAGTCAGGGTTTGAGCATGGAAGAGAAGTTCCATCTTCTCTATTCTGGCCTTGTGACCCTTCGGTGTCATTAAGGCACATTTGGTGCAGGTCAAGACATTGTGCTCGCGTCCTAGGCACATTACACAGACTTTATGGGGGTCTGTGATAGACATGGTGCGGGTACAGTCCGGGCACCGACAAAACCCGGACACCATGGCCATGGAAAAAATCGAGCCACGGTACGGTCGACGGCCAGTAGGCCGTGAGGGCCAAACTCGATGGTAATCGACGGGAAATGGGTAAAAACTTACTGGAGTACCATGGACTGAGAAAAGGTAGAAGAGGGACCCCTGTGGGGCAATTTAACTTTAAGTAATTCCGTGAGGAAAATTCCTGTCAGGAATCTCTTCAGAGCTCCTTTACCGTGAGGCTACTGCTGCGCGGAAAAAAGAAGACTGAAGGGGGACCCCTGCTGGCTGCAGGGTTAGTGCCATGCTGGGCATGCCCAGTAGGGGCCAGTCTAAGTTCTAGAAACTTTGACAGAAGTTTTCCGTGATTGGGCTCCATCCTGATGATGTCACCCATATGTGAGGACTACCATCCTCTTGTCCTGTGAGAACATCAGGATCCAAGAAGAAGGATGACTTTCAGCCATCCTGGTGAAAAAAAGGACAGAAGGGAGATCATGAGCTGGAGTGGACCCCAACAGGGCCCATGTATATCTACAGGAGTTTCGGAGGAGTAACAGGAATATCACGCTAATACTAGAAGGGAGAAGATGAGTATAGTAGGTCCCATTCTGTTACTGTGAGGAAACTAAGGAGTTCGGAGGAGTAAACTATATGGAGAGGTAGAAAATAAATAACTGTATATTTGAACAAACATTTAAAAATGGATTTCACCTTTAATACTTCACCAAAATTGGGAGGGAAGTATAAAGCTTGAGCTCCTGCCAGCCCACTGTTCTTGGGGTGCATCTCTTACGGCTGGCAGGATTTGGGCTCCCTGCAGGCCTGCCACACCTGGAATACATCTTTTTTGGCTGCAGGACTTGGGTTCCCTGTCGGCTCTCTGCTCTTGACTCACTTCTTCACCCGGAATCACTGTCTTGGCTGCAGCTCCTCCCTCCCAGCTTTGGTGCCTTCAACTAAGTGAACGCTGTCATTACTGCCAAGGCCAGCATCTCTTCTTATGTTTTCATGAAATGCAGATCAAACATCAGCTGTTTGTTTGAATTGCACAGGTTAGGGGACCCCTGCAGTTCAAACAGCTGACAATTGAACTGTGTGTGACAGGAATTATAGAAGAGACCAGTAGGGATGATGTTCACTTAGTTGCTGGCACTGCTATTGGCAGGAGGAGGCTTTCAGGATGGGTGGTTTGCAGTTGGATTGAAAGGCTAAAATTCAGACATTTTAGCCCTCCTACAGGCTTCCGTGCATTTCCTTATATATTCGTACTGTCCAGAGAAAATCCAGACAGTTAGCAACCCTAATTCTGATAGCAAGCCAGAGATATTTCTATGTTAATTTGCATTTATTATGGATGGTTTTACTAGAATTAATGTATGCTGTATTAGAAAGCTGAGTCTGCTAGGGAAGAGATCAATAACTAAATTCAATAATATAAATAATAAATATAGCTAGTATAAAGTATCATGATGCCAAGTATTTGGCGAGTGTTAGGAACACATTTTGTGTGAAGACCCCACGAGCCATGGAACTCAACCTGATGCCACCCGGTATGGATCAGGATGCCACCAAAGCCGCTGACTTCCCAACGCTGCCGAGTGTGGCCTTTCATACCACCAGCTTGCTCCTGCCCTGGATGTTCATAGGCGCGTGCTCGCATGCACAACTCCCCCCTTTAAAGGGCCGGCAGCAGGAAAGCCTATACTATATAATGGCTCCACAGATTGTTCTCCAGGGCCTGACCAGGGGGGTATCCTATA
Organism: Rhinatrema bivittatum; assembly: GCF_901001135.1. NCBI lineage: Eukaryota > Metazoa > Chordata > Amphibia > Gymnophiona > Rhinatrematidae > Rhinatrema > Rhinatrema bivittatum. The sequence goes on from NC_042621.1 coordinate 137,281,151, forward strand.
CTGGCTGTGTAGTAGGGGTGGGAAGAAAAAAACATTTTGTTTCATTTTTGGGGATTTGGTTTTCCACGAATTTCGTTTTAGTTTAAAAAATGAAATAAACAATAAAAAAATAATAAAAAAACAAAAGCAAAATAAGAAATGGGGCCTCCCAGGTTCTCCCATGCCCCACACCCAGCCTTCCCATCTGAAAAAAATGCCAGGTCCAGGATCCTCTCCGGTCCCCACTTACTCAGTCCAGGAGGGCTCCGATGCCAAGGCATAGGCCCAGGCTGAATCCTGGACATTGCATAGGGCCTAGGCTGAGGTCTAACCACCTATATTGGCATAGGCCTATGCAAGGCCAATGCTTCAGCTTGGGCCTAGAAGTCGGGTCCAAGCTTCAAGGCCTGGTCCTGACATTTAGGCCCAGACCAAAGCCTTGGTCTTATGTAGGCCTAGGCCATGGTAGGCTGCTGGGACTTCGGTCTAGGCCCTAAGCAAGGCCAAGAGGCTTTGAGATCTCAACCTGACCCCTGGGCCTCGGCCTAGGCCTGGACCTGGCTCAGCCCCAACACCAAGTCCTGGTCTGGAAACGGGTCCTAATGTCGGGGTCTCGGTCCAGATCTAGGCCCTGATACTGGGGCCCAACCCGGGTCCTGATGTCTGGGCCTCAGCCCAGGCCAGGGTCCAGGGCCAGGGTCCAGGCCCAGGCTTGACACCATGGCCCAGTCCAGGTGAAGGCCTGAGGCCATGGCTCATCCTGGAGGCTTTATCCCAATCCAGGGGCCTTGGGCCATGATCAGGACCAGGCCTGGCACCAAGGCCTTGGAGGTCATCTGTCTCAATGAAATGACGACATCCGCTTAGGAGGCACCTTCCACTGGGGAGGATGTAGTGGAGTTAATTAACACCAGCGCTTCCTCTCCAGCGGAGGGCACAATTTGATGTACAGCAGCCTAATTGTGCTGCCATTCATCAAAATGGCGCTCTCTGCTGGGTAGGATGTGGTGGAGTAATTAACTCCGATGCCTCCCAAGCAGACAGCGTTATCTCATTGAAGAAAAAAGAAGACAGAAGGCAGAAGACCTCTGAAGCCTGGGCACTGGGCCTGGGCCTGACTCTGAGCCGAGGCCTTGGGGTTGGGACCTGGCTTCGGGCCTGGAACCAGGCGAAGGCCCCTAGTGTCGGGATCTGGTCTCAAGACCAGGCCACGGCATTGGGCCTGTGCCCAGGCCCAGGCCTAGGCTGAGAACCAGGTATCGAGTCTGGGCCTGGGCCGAGATGCTGGATTCCTGACGGAGCAGGTAAGTTTTTTCAATTTTTGGGATCTTGGCCAAAGAAACATGAAAACCAACAAAATTTAGTTGGATTTTCAATTCTTTCACTTTGAGAATGAAATGAAATAAAATAAGAAATCTTGTCTTATTTCCTATTTTGTTTCTTCCAAATGCCCATCCCTACCTTGTAGTGTGTGTTGCTGCTTCATTCCTCGTTCCTGGTTCCCACATTCCTAGCATTGTTTTGTCTCTCCAACCCTGCCTTGCTTCTCCTCCTCAGCCCTTCTTGTTTCGTCTCCTTGCCTCTCTTCAAACTGACTCCTGGATTTGACCCTTATCCGGACCATGACCATTTTTACTTGCCGCCTGCGTCTGACCCTTACTCGGACCTTAACCATTCTTACTTGCCGTCTGCCTCTGACCCTTTCCTGGTCATTGACCATTCTTGCCTGCTGCCTGCCTTTGACTCTAGTCTGGCCCTGGATTGATGCCTACGCTTTAGCCACAGAGATTCTCGCCTAAGCTCTGCCGGCCCCCGGAACCCAAGGGCTGAACCCAAGGAGAAAGGGATTGGTATAGGTGAAGCTCTGTCTTTTTCCTGCACAGCTCTGTCAGCTGTCGGTGGCCTTCCCCGTAGATTGAGCCAATCTCACCACAGCAGTAACAGTTCACAGATCTTACAGCAAGTTATTGAAATTACATGTATTTTAAATAAATGCTGCATGAATGTCAAGGATGGCTTACTATCCACAGGTGATTTCTACATGCCGCTTTTGACTGTTATGCACTAGGGGGAATAATTTTCAAAGGGACTTCTGCGTATAAAACTGTTTCATGCACAGAAATGGCATTTTATAAAGCTGACATGCAAGTATACAAACTTATGTACAAACATAACATATGTGTGTATCTGGACTGAGTGCACGCGTTCCTGGATATGCAGATGTAGACAAGTTTGGATGGCCTTACTCGTAAACTTTATGAAAGCTGGCAGTATGGGGCAGATTTTTAAACCTGCGCGTGGGCGTAGATTTGTTTGCACAACCCGGCGCGAACAAATCTACGCCCGATTTTATAACATGTGCACGCTGCAGCTCGCATGTTATAAAATCCAGGGTCGGCTTGCGAAAGGGGTTGCACAATTGTGCAACTTGCGAGCGCCGAGCCGCGCAGCCTGCGGCCTCGGAGGGAACTTTCCTTCTGCCCCCACTGCACCTTCCCTTCCCTTCCCCTATCTAACCCGCCCCCCCCAGCCCTATCTAAAACCCCCTCCTTACCGTTATCAGGAAAGTTACGCCTGCCTTCAGGCAGGCGTAACTTGCGTGCGCCAGCTGGCTGCCGGCGCCATCCCCGGCACAGCGGCTGTTCCAGAGGCCTCGGCCCCGCCCCTGGAACGCCCCCGGGCCGGTGCCCCATCCACGGCCCCGCCCACAGAACGCCCCTTTTCGAAGCCCTAGGACATACGCGCGTCCCGGGGCTTGCGCGCGCTGCCAAGCCTATGCAAGATAGGCTCGGCGCGCGCAGGGGCAGCTTGGGGCAGCTTTTCGGGGGTTACGTGCGTAACTCTTTGAAAATCTGCCCCAATATGTGTAAGTTTTCAGGAAAAGTTTGTGCACACCAACTAGCAGGAATAACAAGCACAGATAGTTTTGATGGGATAATTTTCAAAGTTGATTTATGTATGTATGTCTTCTTTAAAAATTAGTGTAACTTCTTTTTGCGCATTCTCATGGGTTTGTGCATTCTTTGTGATTTTTGTTGCATAGTCAGGGTAATTTTTAAACCGTCCCTTATCGCCTCTACATCCTGTTTAACTTCTACAGAAAAAGGAAAATACAATTCTAAGGTTGCTCCTGACCAGGAAGCTTTCCAGAAACAGGAATATTTTATGCTATTGCCACCAGGTTGATGCTCAGAGATACTTTAAACAAAATTATCCATATTTAACAGCAAAAATTATAAACAGACACTTACATAGGGTCTAGGCTGATGGTAGGAAAGCTGCAGATCCCTCTGCAGTACACTTGATATAGCCGTCGTGTTCCCAAAATCTCAAAATTCAGAGTTTGATCATACTGTCCTCCAATAAAAGAGGCAAAATGTATCCGCATGGAAACCATTCCATTTGGGGGAACGATCCAGCGATAATTGTTCAGCCTAAAGATGATGGAGCAGAGTCAGTCTATCTCATGCTGATGATTTATTAGAGCAATATTCATAATTTGGAGCTTCATTTATCAAAATGTAATCTAAATTTATTTGTGTTATGCAACATACCGCTCTGCTGACCTTGTCCAATCACAGCAATTCAAAGATGATCTGGATCAAGTATATTTCGCTGAACTAGATCAGAGATCTATGCCTTGGCTAACATAAAAGTAATCTCTGTATGACAAATAACATCTGTTGTTGCTAAAGGACTTCTAAGGGCTATTTTAATGGACTCTTGATTTTTTCATTAGTTATATATTTTATGTTACTTATTCTTAAGACTTTTGGACCTGATATTCAGCATCATTTATCTAAGTGGCATTATATTAGTATTCAAGCACTGTCAATAGCTGACACTTACCTGACTAACGTTTTATTTGGCTAAAAAGTTTGACAATAAATCACAAAATACAGATATGACTCTTCAGGTGTACCCACACAAAATAATTATACATATAAACACCTTGTAATTTTTCACCTAATTTATAATCTCCAATCTTCTTTATTCAATATCTTCTATTTTGTATTCTTTGGGGTTTTTTAAATTTTTTTATTAGAAGATATAGAATAAAGAAGATTGGAGATTATAAATTAGGTAAGACGTTACAAGGTGTTTTTATGTATAATTAAAAAGTTACAATAATAAAATCACAAAAGGCCGCCGCCCCCTAATAGTTGTAATCCAGAAACCCACAATCAATTGTAGATAAAGAAAAGCAGTTAATAAAGTTTCTGGTCATTTAGTTCAAAACCGATGACCTTTAAGACCTGTGCTTAATTTGAACACTGGATTTCTTTATATTGCAACTATCTCAGTGAGTCTCACCTGAGGAATCTCTCATGGACGGTTTCCCCAGAGAGGCTGCCTTGATCAGCAGACACAGGTGTCATAACTCTAGGGGGTGTTAAACGGTTTTCCAGATTTGAATGGCTCTTCTTGAGTGAGGCCACTCGGCGCTTTTCTCTAGTGCTCTCACGTCCTGATTCATATTTGTCCTTCTTGTGTCGACTCTTAGGTGGAGTAACTGACTCTTCCTGAAATCCAGAAAGACTAGAGGAAGAAATGATTTATCTAGCACAGCATAAGGAGGGTAATTTTTACAGTGACTTCTGCGGGTAAAGTGAAGTTGTTTACCTGTAATGGGTATTCTCCATAGACAGCAAGACAAATCAATCACACAAATGAGTGATGCCATCTGATGACCCTGACCTGGATGTACTGTCTCAGAGCCCAGAAAATAAAGTCTTTCTGAGCATGCATAGGAGTTCTAGCACACCAGTCCCAGGCAAATCTCATTCTCTTCATTAGCAGAGCTTCAACTCTAGGGGAGTAGGGTGGGATTGTGTGATTGATTTGTCCTGCTATCTACAGAGCTACAGAGCTATCTACGGAACACCCTTTACAGGTAAGTAACTTTACATTCTCTGTGGACAAGCAGGACAAACCAGTAAATGGTGTTTTCCATATATATAGATGGATGAATTAGCCATGCTGTCTGGGATGTCCCCCTGACGGCCCAAGGTAGAAACTCTCTCCACAGATACAGAGCTTTGATCTGTGCACCTGCATGGCTGTTCCCGCGCAATTACCTGAGTTGTTCAGTTGATAGAAAAGCATGTACGAGAAGTGAACAGAGATGAAACATAGGCAAAGATAGAATGAGTAAAGAACTGTCCAGGGAGGAGGGTGGGATTGCATGGCTAATTCATCCTGCTATCTATGGAAAACACCGTTTACAGTAAGCAAACTTGCTTTTTTTCCCATCAATAAGCAGGCTGAATTAGCCATGCTGTCTGGGAGTCTGGGAGTCCCCAGCTAATAGTCTCTTGAGCACACCTTTAACTGTATGTCCATGGAGGTGACCTTTGTCTTTGGCAAGGAAATGACATCTACTTCACATTTCCTTCAAATGGAAATTAACCATCTTCAAAAATTCTTCAGCTGAATGTTTACCCGATCAACCAATATTATTCATATCACATCATGTCCCGGAGGGGAATTCACCATCCGGAAATGACATCTACTTCACATTTCCTTCACCTGAAAACAAAGGTAATGTCACGAAGATGTATGGATGGGGTTATGAGCATATGCATTCTTGAGATCTAAACAGGAATGGTAGAATGGTTGTGTGAGATGTCATCCTGAATTTCTCCTTCTGAATAAATCTGTTGAGGGCCTGAAGGTCCAAAATGGGTCAGAGGCATCACCTCCTTTTTGGGATGAGGAAGTATGGGGAGTAAAATCCTCGATTGTGTTGATGTCAAGGTAATGGTTAGATAGCATGCTGTTTGAGAAGCAACTGAACCTCATGGTGAAGAAGAACATTGCTTTTTCAGTTTCGAGAAGATGGTGTGAGATGGGGCAGTTGTGGGGTTAATCGGAAGTTTGGTTGGTGACCCTTCTGTACCACAACCAATGGTCCGATGTTATGGAAGACCAGGTCTGGTAAAAGGAGGATATCCTGCTGCCTATAGCCAACAAAGGCTGTGGCCGAGCTTTTTTCAAAAATTCTGTTGAGGTTTGTGGTTGCTGCCTTGCTGTTGCTTTTGTGGTCATTGAGCTCTCGCAGGTCCCCTTGCTTGTGTTTGTTGCGTTTGTTGTTTCTGAGTTTGATAGGGGGGTACCCTGTAGGGGTTGAATGGCCAGTATTGACATCTCTGGTAGAAAGACTTCTTATAAGTTGGGTAGAATCTTTTCAAGGAATATTGTTCCGTTGACATCGTAAGTGAAGAGACCACAGCACTCTGCTCCTTCAGTCGGGTTACAATCTCTCATAATCCATCCCCAAATAAATTATCCCTTCTTTTCATGTACATCTTCACGGATGGCACTTGCTCGAAGCCAAGCAATCCTGCGGTTTGCTACTGAAGCCGCTGATGTTCTGACTGATGTATTGAAGGCCTCGTACACCGTACAAAGGAGATAGCATAAGCCCTCCTCCATGTCAGCTATGGCTTCATTCTGTAGTTGGCCGTCAGTTTTTTAACCCTCTTTAGGTTTCAAGACTTGCAAGCATTCATACAAATATTGGGTGATATAAAATTGATGTTGCTGAATCCTGGATTTCAGCATTGCTGCTTGGAAAACCTTCTTTCCAAAGTCCTCTAGGTATTTATTATCTCTCCCTGGTGGTGTATTCCAGTATAGGCACATCTTCTTTGCCTTCTTCATGGCCAACTCAACCACTATTGATGTGTGGGGTAACTGCACTGATCCATAGTGCAAAGATTTTTACATTCTGTATTTCAGATCTGATTTCTGTGAAATGGGAGGCCCCAAGAAAGGAGATTCCCAGGATTTGTCCAATAGGCCTTCCAGTACTGCTTGAGATAGAAGTGCCGTCAGTTCCAACGGGATGTCAAAAATCTTGAGAATCCCAAACACCTTCAATCTTGGATCTGACAATTTTTTCGTCTCTATTTTTAATAGGGAACCCACCTTTTTTATGAACTTTGAGTATGTCAAGTCCTCTGGAGGTGAGGAGGATTCCGATGTTTTCTCCAGGGGTCCGATAGAATTCCCTTGGACTTGCCAGGAGAAGTTGGTGGAGAGTTGGGAATGTCCCTGTCAAGTTCTGAGACTGCTGGACTCAGGCCTTGACAGCTGTCCTCTCCTACTCCTACTTCCTCAGGGGGGGGGGGGGGAGAGGGAAGCGATTGTGACAAATTATCTTACAAATACTAGAGGATAGCCTAGCATGGTGGGTAGCAGGCAGAGTGACAAAGAAGGTTTGTAGAATGTCTGAAATTTGTGACATGGCTTGTGAGGCGACACCACCCAATTTAGGGTTGGAAGGGGGGGGGGAAGGGGATGTTCCTTTCTTTGCAAAGGTGAATCTACCTCTTTCATCCTTCCTGAATGGGTTGACCATATTGTTTTGGAAGATGGTAATACTGTCAGAAGAATTGAGGAGTCCAGTCCCATGTTGCTGTGTGACTGGATCTGGCCCTCATGATGAGATCTTTGCCTTTTGACCAGGAGTTCCTGGAGATGAGGCTGTTTCCGTTTTTGCTTAGAAACATCTGAAAGGCCTGTAAACATCTACCTCTGGGAAAGGAAGCTGAAGAATTGTAGGAGACCCTCATGATGTTTATATCAGAGTCGTCGGAACCCCGGAGTTCTTCTGCAATGAAAATTGCCTGTGGGTCCAGATGCCATTGAGCGTGAGAGGCTCCTTCTAGATGTTCCCTTAATTTATTCTGTGTCTTGTTCATCAAATGTATCGACAAATGGTGTTCCTGAGTCAAATGTTTACCCTTCATCTTTCCTTCCAACATGTTTTTCATCAGTCTTGCGTTGTGTGCTATGCGTCATTAGTCATCCTGCATCGTACGCTTTTGAGTATCGTGCGTCAAGCGTAATTATGTGTCATGCATGGTATGCCATACTATTTCATGTGCCATGCGCTGAGCTGCGTTGTGCTTCATTTTTTTTGGAGCCATCAGCTTCTGCACGAAGGCTCTTGGCTTTGATGGCGCCTTCGGGTCTTTTGGGGGTTTTCCCCTGAATCCCTACCTTCAGGCTCTCTGTGGGGTTTCCTCACCTGGCTCCAGCCTGTTGAGGTTGGTTCCAGTGTTGCCACCCGTTTTGCTGGGGTTGGCCTCTCCGGCTTTGGCACCGGTGAAGATTGAGTGGAGCAGTGTGTCAGAGCATATGAGCCCAAAGACTCATTCTCCCTCAGTCTGGTGATTTTTTCAGCCCGTTGATGTTGGGCCCCTGGGGACATTCTGCCATAGTTGCAACAGGATGTCTGGTCATGGTCTGGCCCCAGGCACAGGTAGTAATAGTTATGCTTATCAATGGGGGAAAAAATGTATTTATACAAGTGGAGACTCCCAGACAGACAGTTGCTAAAGAAATACTTGTTTTGTTTAAAGTATATGCAATCCAGAGAATAAAGGAAGTTGGGAGAATTGAAGGATTTAGTTGAAAAGATTTTTCAGAACTGTCTGTCTAAAGGCATAGTCATTCCAGGAATGGTACTCTAGACAATATTTGACAAAGGTGTGAACAGAGGACAAGGTTGCTGCTTTGCAAATGTCTTGTACTGAAACTGACTGGAGAAAAGCCACTGAAGCTGTAGTAGCTGAAATCAGATGAGCCTTAACCCTTTCAGGGAGGTCTATCTCTAACGCTTTCAACAAGAAGCATACCAGTAGCATATCAGTATAACAACAAGCTTTGATTCCAAAGGTCTATCTCTACTGCTTTATAACAGAATGAGATACGGTCAAGTAGCCAAGTTGAAACAATCATTTTCCTACAGGTTTGGCTCTGTTTACTTGGATCATATGAAACAAACAATTGAGAGGACCTCTGGAGCAATTTTGTCTTCTCTAAATAAAAAGTATAGCTCTTCTACAATCCACTGTATGACATATCTGCTCTGCCTTTTTAGTGTAAGGCTTTGGGAAAAAGATTGGAAGGAATATGGATAAATTGAAATTGAATTCAGAAACAACTTTTGGCATAATGTTTAGGGATGTACATTCATTTTTAATTAATGAAAATAATATAATGAATGAAGCCATTTTCAGTTTGTTCCAAATCAAATGAACCAAAAATACCTGAAATTTTTGAGTATTTTCATATTTGTTGTATTTTTATTTTTTTTTTTAAATAGGCCTCCAGCAGGATCAGGCCTGATCCTAGCACTAAGGCCTAGGCCTGACACAGGGGACCAGCTCTGAGCCCTGGGCATGACTCCTGACATTGGGGCTCAGCCCGGTTCCTAGTACAGAGGTGTAGGCTCGGGCCTCCATGCTTGAAAAATGACCCTCTCTGCCTGGAGGATTTGCCAAATGATGCCTCCCCCCCCCCCCCCCTCAAATGTAAACAAACCAAACCAAACCAAAGATTTTGGGACTGCACAGCTCTTATAAGCTTTGGGTGAATTAGAAAAGTTACCCCTACCTACATCCCTAGTATGCAAATTGAGTGCTCTCCCTCCTAGTACACTCTAGCTTCACCCTACTCTCCAGCTCTCCCCCTCTTTTTGTGTGGAAATTGAGCTCCCCTCCCTCTCTTCCTGTACTCTCCAGTTCCACCCCACTCTCCAGCTCCTCCCCTCTCTCTCTATATTGTCCAATCCACTGTCTACTACCATATATGAAAATTGAGTTCTGCCGCTCTTTCTGGCTATACTCTCCAGTTCTGCCCCTCTCTCTCTTTGTACAGTCCCCTCTCTACTACCACAAGGTATATACAAGCTCAGCCTGCACTCTCTACTAACACACATCTCAATTATGTACTTTCTATACTTCACAGTCTTGGATAGGCTTTTACTACTAGTCTTTGTGCACGGAGCAGGAGAGGGACCTTGGGGTGATAGTGTCTAATGATATGAAGTCTGCGAAACAATGCGACAAGGCTATAGCAAAAGCCAGAAGAATGCTGGGCTGCATAGAGAGAGGAATATCGAGTAAGAAAAGGGAAGTGATTATTCCCTTGTACAGGTCCTTGGTGAGGCCTCACCTGGAGTACTGTGTTCAGTTCTGGAGACCGTATCTACAAAAAGACAAAGACAAGATGGAAGCGGTACAGAGAAGGGCGACCAGGAAGGTGGAGGATCTTCATCGGATGACGTACGAGGAGAGATTGAAGAATCTAAATATGTACACCCTGGAGGAAAGGAGGAGCAGAGGCGATATGATACAGACTTTCAGATACTTGAAAGGTTTTAATGATCCAAAGACAACGACAAACCTTTTCCGTAGGAAAAAAATCAGCAGAACCAGGGGTCACGATTTGAAGCTCCAGGGAGGAAGATTCAGAACCAATGTTAGGAAGTATTTCTTCACGGAGAGGGTGGTGGATGCCTGGAATGCCCTTCCGGAGGATGTGGTGAAGACCAGAACTGTGAAGGACTTCAAAGGGGCGTGGGATAAACACTGTGGATCCATAAAGTCAAGAGGCCGCCAATGAAGAGTGGGTGACTCACCAGAATGATGGCTACTGCCTGGAGACAATACCCTTATTCAATAAACGTACACATGCTTACTGTGACTCCAACATCGTTCTAGCTTCAACAGCAAGAGGAAATGTGGAATAAAGGATCTGCACTCACAAAGGGGGGAGTAGCTGGCTTGTTACGGCGGTTACTACCCCAAACCAAATAAGCCTGTTACTTCTATTTCTATGCATATACAGCATAGTTCTCTGCTTCAACGGCAGGGGAGAAGAAAAAACTGATACTTCACGCATATCCAGCATAGCTCCCTGCTTCAACGGCAGGGGAGAAGAAAAAAGGGTTCACACTCACAAAGCGGGGAGTAGCTGGCTTGTTACGGCGGTTACTACCCCAAACCAAATGTGCCTGATACTTCACTTTCGATGCATATCCAGCATGGCTCTCTGCTTCAACAGCATGGGAGAAGAATAAACTGATACCTCAAGCATATCCAGCATAGCTCCCTGCTTCAACGGCAGGGGAGAAGATAAACAACCAATAAGGGCTGTATACCTTGGTCTGAGTAAAACAAATAAGCATGGGTGTAGCTTGCTTATTGCGGCGGTTACTACCCCTACTACCCCTAACTTATCAGCTAGATATTCACTTGGATGCAGCTCCATCACTGCTTTCTACATTAATGGTGGGGGTGGAAAGGAAATAGAACCAAGACCTAAGAGAAACAGATAAGTATGAGAGAAAAAAGTGTGTGAAGCTTGCTGGGCAGACTGGATGGGCCATTTGGTCTTCTTCTGCCGTCATTTCTATGTTTCTATGTTTCTATGTTTCTTTGAATATTTGCAAAAAGGCAGGATCAACTACTAATGCTTGCTGTTCATTTAATCTTCCAGCCAAAATTATAGCTATGAGAAAAAGTATTTTCCAGGAAAGATATCTTAAATTATTTGTTGGCATAAGTTCGAAAGTAGGTTTCATCAAAGTTGAAAAGACCAAATTAAGGTCCCACTGCATTGGTGGATTTTTATAGGTGGGGCCAATGGTTAAGGCCTTTTATAAATCTTACTGTTATCTGAAGTGGGGATCCTGGAAATCCCTCCAACGATTGATGATATGCTGTGATGGCAATTAGATGTACCCTGATTGAATGAGATTTTAAGCCTGAATCAGAAAGATGAAAAAGATATTACCACAATGTCGAGGTGTTACATACAAATGGGTCTTGTTTATGGGTTTTTTCATCAGATAGAAAACCTTTCCATTGGAAAGCATAGGAATGTCTCAAGGATGACTTCCTAGCTGTTAGTAATACTATTTTAATTAAAAAAGACATGGTCTACTTGGAGCTCAATATCCATGATGTTAGTGAGACAGTACAAAGGTTGGGGTAAAAAAGTGAACCACTGAACTGGGTTAGAAAGTATAGAAAGACTGGAAGGTGAATAGGTTGAGCTGACAATCTTTGGAGCTAAGGAAACAAAGCTTGGTATGGCCAGAAGGGGGCTATTAAGATCATTCTTGCTCTGTCCTGTCATAACTTCAGAATGGTTTTAGTGATTAAAGGTATTGGGTGACAAGCATATATTAGGTCTTTTGACCAAGTGACGGCTGAAGGAATATGCCACAATGTTGGACTTTCCTGGAGTGGTTGTGGTGAAGAGATGTATCTTCTCTAATGCCCATATTTTTAGGGCTTCCTGACACAATACCTGAGAACCCATTCTTCCCTGTTTGATAATGTAGTACATTGCTACAATGTTTCCATTTTGAATTCACAGGATTTTTTCCTCTATGAAGGGTTTGAAGATTAGAGGCACTTTTGAAAATAGCTTTCATCTCTAAGATGTTTATGTCAAGAGATTGCTTTTTTCTTGTTCCAATGTCCTTGAGAACAAAAGTGGTCCAAATGAATGCCCCATGCTCAAATGGATGTGTCAGTCATCACAGCTGCTCAAACTTTAGGGAAATGGAAGAATTGATCTTGCACAAGATTTTGTGGTTGATTTCACCAATTTAGAGATTTGGAAAGAGGAAGAGTAATTGGTATGTTGTCAAATATAGGCTGTGAATGTTGATTCCAGTAACCTTTGATGTGCCATTGCCAAATTCTCATGTGGAGCTGTGCATACAGGGTTTCATGTACTGTAGCAGCCTTGTGATCAAGCAGTTCCATGAATTTTCTTGCAGAGACTAGAGTCTGACTTTGAATTAAACATCAATGATAGGACATTCTTGGATCAGAAAGGAAGGAAGGCCTTACTCATTGGAGTATCTGGTTGTGCTCCTTTAAATTCCAGGAGACCAAAAGCAACAAATGAAATTTCTTGTAGTTGAGGACAAATCCTAGGGAGAGAAAAGTGTGAACTGTGAGGTGGAAGATGTCTTGGCTTCTTTTAAAGATATGCTCAATAATCAGCAAGTTATCTAAATATGGAAATACTAAGACTACTTTTTCTCAGATGATTTGCTACCACTGCTAGGCATTTTGTTCAGACTTTTGCAGCTGCTGACCATTATCAATCCAAAGGGAAGGACTTTGAATTGATAATGGTCACTTTATACTGTGAATCTGAGAGGTTTCTTGTGGTCTGGATAAATGGAAATGTGTGTATAACTATCCTTGAAATCCGAAGTAGTCAACCATTCGTAGTCTAAAAGTGGGAGAATGGTTGCTAGAGTGTCATTTTGAATTTCTCTTGTTTGATATTTAGAATCGAATACAGGCCTCCTGACTTTTTGGGGATTAAAAGGTATCTTGAGTAAAATCCCTTGTTTCTCTCTGTTGATAGAACCAGATCTATTGCATGAGAAGAGAGGAATGAAGCAATTTCCTGTCTTATGTATAATTGGTCCTTGGGAAAGGGCTGCAACAAGGGAGACGTTATTGGAGAAAGTTTCTTGAAGTTTTGTCTGTAATCTTCTTGGATGATACCAAGCACCTTTTGGTCATAGGTGATAAGGGACAACAAGTGATAAAATAATTGAAGCCTGCCCCACTGGAAGGCAGTTGCAGTCAAAAAATTTGAGTCTATTTTTGGGGCGACTATTGGATGGACTTTGTCTGAAGTCTGACCATAGTGCATTGTCTGTTGTTGGCATTGATAGTGTTGTCTCTGGAAAGGATAAGAGGTGTAATACTTTCAAGAGTAATAGAACTGTCTTCGGTAGGGTTGGTACTTCCTTTGAGAGGCTGCTGGATCTACTGTAGCTATTGTATTATTGTAAAGTTGTGCATTGATACTTTATGATGTTTACTGTTTCCTTTATTCCAAAAAAGACTGGTCTTCCAGACAAGGAGCATAGGCCAGTTTATCATGGACATCTTCTCTAAGACGAGAAGCCTTGAGTCACACCAGTCTACTGGTAGTTATAGCATATATCCTAGAAGAAGTGTCAAAGTTTTCATAAATTAACTTTAGAAGATGTTTTGAGCATTCATCCACTTCCAATAAGTGGGATTGGAACTTTGCTGGCAGCTCCAAGGATAGGGATGTGGATTCATCTTGGATCTTTTGTAAGATGTTGTATAAATATTGTGAAATCTGAAAATGGTATGTCAAAATTCTACTTGAAGCATGTCTTGTGAAGATTGAGGGTTCTGTACCTCCTCAATGGTCTTTGTAAAAGCTGAGTCAGAGTTGGAGACTTAAACTGTCTAGAAAACCTTTCCAGTACCGGGGAGCATTCTTGGAAAGGAAGTGGCATTTCCTTTATATAATGCTTTATAAAATCATATCATATCTTTTGAATGAATAATCAGCAGTTTTTGTCTGAAGGAAAAGTCATTGAAGATGTGTCTGATTCCATGAGTAGGACTGATGGAAAATGTCTGTTCTGTGCAGAAGCCAACAGATCTGTTGTCTTTGGCAGCAATATTTATTAATTAAAATTATTTATCTCACACCCTCCAGAATGTTCAGGGAAGGTTACACAGCCACATATACAACTCCAATATTTTCAGCACCAATAAAAACAGCTTTGATGCAGTCAGTGCCAATGTAGACAGCTCTGATTTTGGTGCTGATGTAGTATGTGGCACAATGTAAGTCAGCACCAAAGAGGCTGATAAAGTTGGCTCTGTTTTTGGTGCTGTAAAAGATTTTCCAGAATTAGAGGACATTCTGGCCTCTTCTTTTTATAAGGTTCTGGTCTCCTCGAGCTTGATGCTATTTTTCCCTCCAGGAAAAAGGCCTCAGAAAATGATTTCAGCTGCCTGTATCTGAGAACCTTTGGAGACATTTTGGCACAAGCCTCATAGTCAGACATATCATGAGAAGATCTTAGGAACAGTTTAATTGGTTGTTTTCCTGAAATGACTGAATTTTAACTAAAAACCTTTTTTTTTTATTAAGAGGTTGAGGAGACTCTCTGAAATAATTAAAACAAATTGTAACAAACCCTCACCACCACCATATTTGAGGTAAAACCCAGAGAAAACTGGAAAATAATTAAAAAGTGGGTCAGTGATAGAGAACAGTGCTTCTTGTGGCGGAAGAGAGGAGACTGAGGAGACTCACATGGGAACATTGCATGGGAACTCCCATACATGTGTTATGTGACATGGGTTTTTCGTGTGCCCTTGGGCCTCGGCCCGATCCCAGACTGATCCAGGACCGAACCCAACTTGTCCAAGCATGGCAGAGACACGGTCTTACCCTCTGCCAGGCCTGCAAGCTCCCAAGGCCAACAAGATGATGTTGGAAGGTGAACGGTCCTCCGACCGTTCCAAGCCCTTTCGGACCTGCCGCTTAGAATCTGCATGGAGCAGCAGGCCGGCCTGAGGATGAGGGCAGACAGAGGCCTTGACACGAAGACATGATACTATGACTAGAACGAAGACATCACAAACGAGGCTGCTGCAAAGACATGATACCAAGGCTGATGCGACGGCATCACAGATGAGGGTTGATGCGAAGACATGACACCAAGGCTGATGCGAAGACATGACACCAAGCCTGATGCGACGGCATCACAAACGAAACGAAGAACTTGACGAAGTCCTGATGAGACGAGAAGCTGGGAAGGTAGACATTGGCACTGTCTCTCAGGGCGCCCTACTCAGCCCACCTTCATGGGTGGACCCAATGGGCTGGTTGCGGACCAACCTGTCCCACTGCACACCCTACACAGCCCGAGGGGGCTGGTCACAGACCACGTGGAGAGTGGGACAAGCGCAGGAAGGAATCCAGCCGAGGCAGGACTTCGATGATGGGTCATCTGGAGCACCATAAAGGCTGGTAGGACAGGACGGCTCAGGAGCGCAGGACAGAAGCCCACTGCCGGCATCTCCACAGCTGGCAGAACGGAAGGCCCAAGAGCACAGAAGCAAAACACCAAGGAGGGCTGGAACACCAGGGAGCGAAACATCAGGAGACCTGGACGAGGACCTCAGGCAACGAAGACATAGCAAGAAGCTGATGAGACGAGACGAGGAGCTCCACGAAGAACACCAAGGACCTGACGGAGCGCTGGCAGGCAGGAGCCTCCAGGACTGAAACAACTCTGATGCAAGGTGAAGAGGAAATGCAGGAACAGCCCTTTTATAGGGCTGACACAGGAAACAGTCTCAAGGTGGGGCCCAGGGCATATCCGGCCGTAGACCCTTTAAATCTTGAAGGGAGGTGCGGCCGCATGCCTAGGAGGAAGCAGGAAGCTGTGCAGGCCCATGGACAGCGGTCCTGCACCGACATCGATGCAGAAGAAGCAGGGCTGGGCCTAGAGACAGGCCCCGACGACAGCAGCGGCTCCAGCCACTGCAGGAGGCCCCGAGAGCGGCTCCAGCAGCCAATCCAAACCAGGGCTTGCGGCCTCCAGCCGCGAAGATGATGAGGACGGCGGCGGCGGCTCCATGCCGCGTTGGAAAGCGGAGAAGTCCGCGGCTCCAGCCGCGTTGAAGAAAGCACAACAGGCGGCCTCCGGGCTGCGAGAGAGGACAGAGTCCGCGGCTCCAGCCGCACAGAAGGCCCGACTTCGGTGGCTCCATGCCGCGATGAACGTAGCAAGGTGAGGAGCCTGCTCGCGGGAGACAACGGGTAGGTTCATAACAACATGCTCAGACTTTACTTTCTGAGCTCTGAGAAAGCCTGTCCAGGCCAGTGTCTTCAAATGATGTCACCCACTTGTCTGGCTGCATTTTGTCCTGTCCTGCTTGACCATGGAGAAAACAATGTTTTACTTGCAGAAATGGCCCTTTAAAAAATTTGCATAAAATTATGAGCATATGCTCTATGTGTGTGTGGAATTTTAAGTGCATCGGGAGAGGCATTCTGTGGGACAGAGCCTGAGCAGGGTTTCCATTTATGCCCATACTTTTCAAAATTATCCTATAAAGACTGTATCCCCTATAGCATCGTTTATGTCTAGTAGCACTTTAGAAACAATAAAAGATAGCTGTAGTACAAGAGCATTGATTATATTGGATAATGGCTATGATGTTACATTTTTATGTTGTTAAAGAAACTGTACAGAATGAACAGAGTAACTAGCTCTCTACACTTTAAACAAGAAATGGCTATGTATATTTTATAGTTATTCATTTTATTTTAATTGATTTATATTCTGCCTTTCAACCACTTCAAAGCAGATTACATATTTATTCATCTTTTCACCTTTTATAAACATAACAGATCAGGGGACAATAATCAAAGGGATTTATGACAGTGTAACTCCCTCTTCTGAAATCATAATTTTTCCCTCCCCATCTGCACAGAGTTCAAGATTCTCCTACTAACTGACAAGTGCATTCACTCTGCAGCTCCCTATTACCTGTCCTCTTATATCCCCCCCCCCCACCCCGCCCACTCAGCTCTTTCCAACTCTAAACTTTGTGCTTTACTACTGGACTGTATGCCTGGAATAGCCTTCCTGATTTGATACATCATGTTCCCTCTTTATCCATATTCAAGTCCCACCTTTTTAAGGATGTTTTGATTTCTTAAACTCTGGCTCTCTCTGATCATAGCTTTGTTGATTTTAACCAAGTTTACAATAATAAATGCCATGAAGTCTTTTATCTGTGTGTTTTGACTACACTGAAAAACTCCAGGAAGAAGGGACTGTTTTTTATATGTATCTGTGCAGCATTATGTATGTCTAGTAGCACAACAGAAATAATAAATAGTGTAATGGTACTAATCACATTACTGTAAACCAAACAAAACTACTGGGAACTTTTACTTTCAATGATGGGACGGTAATAGCCTCCATCTCAGGCTCTGTCTCCTTCTTCTCATCCATAACCACACTGGTGACCTCAGAAGGTGGAGGGGTAAGGAATGTAAAGTTCTCCATTGCATCCTGTTTTTTCCGAGGCTTCCTCTTCGTAGGATAGGGGACAACAGAAAACAAGGCATCAGGAGGGATTGGCGGCCCAGAGGAACCTAATCCCAATGCATCCAAGATCTAAAACAGGAAAGAACATATTGTTGTTAGCCAAGTATGAACAAGACTAGTTATCATTATTATGAACTTCTATCTTGTCTTCCTGTCAGTACTTTATTTGTGGCTTCTTTCTCAAGAGTGGGAGCATTAAGAGGAGAGGGGGGAACACTGAGAGGAGAGGAGGAGCACTGAGAGGAGAGGATCACCATGTTGGTGGCTGAAAGGAATCAGTAAGTTTTGCTTGGGAATTTTTTTTTTTAAGTATTGGGGAGAAGTAAACTATTGGGGTTTATTATTTAGTAGAGATGTGAATCGTGTGCCAGATCGTCTTAACGATCAGATTCGGCTGGGGGGGGGGGGGGGGGGAAGAATCTGATTGTTAAGATAAGTGAATTGGAATAGTTTCTGATTCCAATTCACATCGCTAATTTTTTTTTAAGTGAGGCCCGCGCCGATAAAAAAAAAACAACCCACCCGACCCTTTAAATCGACCGCCCCCCTCCTGACCCCCCCCAAAACCTTTTAAAATTACCTGTTGGTCCAGGGGGGCCTCGGGGAGAGGAGAGATCCAGGGGGGCCTCGGGAAGAGATTTCCCGTTCCCAGGCATCAGCTGTTCTAAAAATAAAATGGCGCCGATGCACCTTTGCCCTTACCATGTGGCAGGGTATCCGTGCCATTGGCCGGCCCCTGTCACATGGTAGGAGCACTGGCTGGCCGGCGCCATCTTTAAAGATGGCGCCGGCCACCTTTACTCATCGGCCCTTACCTTTACTCATCAGCCCCTATTAGGGGCCATCTTTAAAGATGGCGCCGGCCATCCAGTGCTCCTACCATGTGACAGGGGCCGGCCAATGGCACGGATACCCTGTCACATGGTAAGAGCAAAGGTGCATCGGCGCCATTTTTTTTTTAGAACAGCTGATGCCTGGGAACGGGAAATCTCTTCCCGAGGCACCCCTGGATCTCTCCTCTCCCCGAGGCCCCCCTGGATCTCTCCCCGACGCCCCCCGAGGCCCCCATGGACCACCAGGTAATTTTAAAAGGTTTTGGGGGGGTCGATTTAAAGGGTCGGGTGGGGTTTTTTTTTTTAGCGGCGCGGGCCTCACAAAAAAAAAAAAGGGTCGGGAGGGTGGGGGGTCAATTTAAAGGGTCGGGTGGGTTTTTTTTTTATCGGGCCATAGGCGCCATTTTAATTAGTGGCAGCCAAAATGGCGCCGATGGCCCGAGAGCGGGAGATCGCGCCGGGACCCCCCTTCCCCCCACTGGACCACCAGGTAACTTAACATTTTGGGGGGGTTCGGGAGGGTGGGGGAGGGTAAGGAATTGGTTTTAAAGGGTTGGGGTGGGTTTAGGGGTTGTTTTGGTGTGCCGGTTTTCCCGCCCTCCCCCAAATAATTCCCGTGCCCTATTTAACGATACAATACAAATGCCCCTGACGATAAATCGGGGGCATTTGTATTGTATCGTGCACTCTAACGATTTTGGACGATTTTAAAATTATCTGACGATAATTTTAATCGTTCAAAAACGATTCACATCCCTATTATTTAGTGTGTTTGTGCTTTTAATAGTCAGTAAGGCAGCTAATAAACAGAAGTTAAAGTGTTTATTTTTAAATAGTCAGTCAGTAAGGCAGCTAATAAGCAGATGTTAGTGTGTTTGTATTTCCCAACCCTCCCACCCCTCACTCATCCTTTAATTTATAGGCCGGTGCCACTTTCACAAACACACAAAAAAAATCAGCCTTTTAACTTCACTTCACAAATTCCCCACACATTATTGAGAGTTTGATCATTCCCCAGTAGGCCACTACCAGACATATAGTGAATTCACTAATACATTTAAAGGACGTTAATTAGACACATTCCTACTCCCATAGCACCCTAAAACTTAACTAGGAACTGAACAAATTTCAGATGAAGGCAGCAGTCCAGCAGCAAGAGGGGAACCTCCCAGTCTTTTGCATCGAGTGTCACATGAATGATTTTTTACCCGCCAGTGAGAAGTTGTACGTGTGCATCCGAAGCAAAGAGCTCCTGTCTCTCAGAGATTGAGTCCGATCTCTGGAGGCTAGAGTGGCAGACCTGGAGGAGCTGAGGCAGACAGAGAGGTATATAGTTCAGACCTTCAGGGACATAGTAGCCAAGTCCCAACTTCAGACTGGCTGCCCTGGTGCTGCCTTGGAGGAAGAAGGTCTCATGATCGAACAGCATCAACCTGGTGCAGCAGGAAAGGATCCTGTAGCAAGGACCTGCTCTCCAGATGGTGCATTGTCCTTTCACACCGAGGATGTGTCTCCAAGGGCTACTGCTCAGGAGGGAAGGGTTAGGTTGGCCGTCATAATTGGTGATCCGATTATTAGGAATGTAGACAGCCGGGTGGCTGGTGGGCATGAGGATCACTTGGTGTGAAGGTGGCGGACCTCATGCATCACCTAGATAGGATTTTAGACAGTGCTGGAGAGGAGCCGGCTGTCATGGTACATGTGAGCACCAATGACATAGGAAAATATAGAAGGGAGGTTTTGGAAGCCAAATTTAGGCTCTTAGGTAGAAAGCTTAAATCCATAACCTTCAGGGTAGCATTCTCTGAGATCCTCCCTGTTCCACGCGCAGGACCCCAGAGGCAGGCAAAGCTCCGGAGTCTCAATGCGTGGAAGAGACGATGGTGCAAAGAAGAGGGATTCAATTTTGTAAGGAACTGGGGAACCTTTTGGGAAAGGGGGAGTCTTTTCCGAAGGGATGGGCTCCACCTTAACCAGGGTAGAACCAGACTACTGGTGCTAACCTTTAAAAAAGAGAGAGAACAGCTTTTAAACTAGAACAAAGGGGAAAGCCGGCAGTCGCTCAGCAGCGCATGGTACGGATGGAGGTATCTTAATAGGATATTAATGATGCAATAGAATTAGGGCATCCCAACACTGAGGTTCCAATAAAAGTAAAGTAATCCAAGTGCCTGTAACTAAAAACTCACCTGAGCTGAAAAATTATTATTTATCCCTATCAATTAAAAATCAGAATGAAAATACAAACAAAAAACAAACTTTGAAATGTTTGTATGCTAATGCCAGAAGTCTAAGAAGTAAGATGGGAGAATTAGAATGTTCAGCAGTGAATGATGACATGGACTTAATTGGCATCTCAGAGACATGGTGGAAGGAGGATAACCAATGAGACAGTGCTATACCGGGGTACAAATTGTATCGCAAAGACAGAGAGGAGCATCCGAGAGTAGAGATGTGAATCGTGTGCCGGATCGTCTTAACGATCAGATTCGGCGGGGGGGGGGGGGGGGGGGGGGGGAAATCTGATCGTTAAGATATGTGAATTGGAATCGTATCCGATTCCAATTCACATCGCCAATTTAGGGAGGCCCGCGCCGCTAAAAAAAACAAACCCCCACCCGACCCTTTAAATCGACCCCACCCTCCCGACCCCCCCAAAACCTTTTAAAATTTACCTGGTGGTCCAGGGGGGCCTCGGGGAGAGGAGAGATCCAGGGGGGCCTCGGGAAGAGATTTCCCGTTCCCAGGCATCACCTGTTCTAAAAAAAAAAATGGCGCCGATGCCCCTTTGCCCTTACCATTTCACAGGGTATCCGTGCCATTGGCCGGCCCCTGTCACATGGTAGGAGCACTGGATGGCCGGCGCCATCTTTAAAGATGGCCCCTAATAGGGGCTGATGAGTAAAGGTAAGGGCCGATGAGTAAAGGTGGCCGGTGCCATCTGACGATAATTTTAATCGTTCAAAAACGATTCACATCCCTATCCGAGAGGCGGTGTGGTGCTTTATGTCCGGGATGGTATAGAGTCCAACAGAATAAACATCCTGTATTAGACTAAATGCACAATCAAATCTTTATGGGTAGAAATCCCTTGTGTGTTGGGGAAGAATATAGGGATTGGAGTATACTACCATCCACCTGGCCAAGATGGTGAGACAGACAATGAAATGCTAAGAGAAATTAGGGAGGCTAACCAAATTAGTAGTGCAGTAATAATGGGAGATTTCAATTACCCCAGTATTGACTGGGTAAATGTATTATCAGGACATGCTAGAGAGATAAAGTTCGTGGATGGAATAAACGACAGTTTTATGGAGCAATTGGTTCAGGAACCAACGAGAAAGGGAGCAATTTTAGATCTAATTCTCAGCAGAACACAGGATTTGGTGAGAGAGGTAATGGTGGTGGGGCCGCTTGGCAACAGCGATCATACTATGATCAAATTTGAATTAATGACTGGAAGGGGGAAGTAAGCAAATCCATGGCTCTAGTGCTAAATTTTCTGTTATGTTTTGTTGAAGTTGTAAACCCCAGGCTGAGGTGAGAGGTGTCTCTGCCAAAAGGGAGGAGCCCCATGCGCCTCACTATCGGTGGGCGTGGTCTCAGCGACAAAGGACACAGCTGTGAGAGAGACTTTATTAGAGAAAAAGATAAAGCATAACCTGAGGAGCGGGAAATGCGATAACACAGTTCTTGAATAATAAGTAGTCAAGATGGTATAGTAGATGACAAGATCTGGTAGTGGCCCGCAGCGCGGGGTACACCAGGAGACTCCTGCAGGCAGATGGAATTACCTCTAGTGTAGATCTGGTAGCGGCCCGCAGACTGGGTTAGGCAGAGGAAACTGTACTGTAGATGCAGAGGTCTGTGTTTCAGGAATCAGGTAGATGATCTTCTGTAGACAAAGCGATATCCTGGAGCACAGGATGAGTAGAGTCGATATGCTGAAGAGCAGTAGTGGCTCGAGGCACGGGGTACACTGTGGTGACTTCAGCAAGGTTGAAGAACAAGATTATATGCTCCTCTGAGATCCAGCTTTGTAAATACTCTGGCTCCTTGGAGCCAATCAATAAGTTCAGAAATCAATGGCAGTGGGTAGCAGTCCTTCATGGTGATTTCATTCAATCCACGGTAGTCTGTACATGGGCGAAGGCATCCGTCCTTCTTGCCCACGAAAAGAATCCAGCTGCGGCCTGAGACTTTGAAGGCCATATGAAGCCCTTTGCCAAGTTCTCCTGGATATAGGTAGACATAGCCTTTGTCTCAGATAATGAAAGTGGGTACACTCTTCCTTTAGGAGGTTCGGACCCTGGTACTAATTTGATGGCGCAGTCAAAAGATCAGTGAGTGGCAAAGTATCCGCTGCTTGTTTAGAAAACAAGTCCTGATAGGACTGGTACTGTGGAAGTAGGCCTGGAAGAAAGGTGGTTGTAGTCAGGCAAGGCATAGGAGACACTGACTCTAAGCATCTTCCATAGCAGGTTTTACCCCATTGGGAGAGTTCCAGGGTACTCCAATCAAATTGGGGTGAGTGAATTTGAAGCCATGGTATTCCGAGTACCACAGGATGTATAGCTTTGTCCAGGACTAGAAATGTGATGGTCTCAGAGTGCAGAAACCCTGTGTGGAGACGGAGCGGCTGAATGGTAAAAGAGCCCTCACCAGGTAAAGGCTCGCCATGTATGGATGATAGTAGTAACGGAGTGGGTGTCCGAACAGCAGGGTTTCATAGATGCTCTACGAGATGCTCTACGAGTTGAAAGAGTATGAAATTCCCCGGAATCAACGACGGCTAGCGTGTGGAATTCGAGGGCATCCGAAATTATCGAGACTGGAAATGTCAGTGGAGGAGATGGAGAAGTTAGACCTAGGAAGAGTCCTCCAGCGGATCCTAGGTCTGCAAGTTTCCCAGACAGATAGGACAGGAAAGTATTGCGTGGCTAGGTTGTCCTCAGTACATGCAGAGGCCAAGTCTCTTTCGACATCGTCTCTCCTTCGATGTAAGATGGCTCCATCCTAGCTGTATTGGCTCCTCCTCCTCTGTATTGGGTGTAAGAGTGGTCTGAGTAACTGGCATTGGACGAGGGCGAGAAACTCCCGATGACATCTTCCTAGAACCCTTTATCTCTTGAGAGTGTTCTCGCAGTCGACGATCGATTAATCCAACGAGATCAATGAGAGAGTCCAGGGTATAGGGGAGTTCACATACCGCTAGTACATCTTTGATGCGAGGGTTGAGACCCTCCAGGAAGACAGCCCACAGACAACCTAAGTCCCAATGTAGTTCCGAGAACAAGGTTTTAAACTCAATAACATAGTCAGTCAATGGTTTGGTACTTTGTTGTAAGTGCAGGAGAGCGGATCCAGCAACAGTCTTGTGGGAAGGATCATCGAATACTGAACGAAAGAATGTGAGAAACCCTGTCAAGTCCTGGAGTATAGGGTCATTATGTTCCCAGAGAGGTGAAGCCTAGGCCAGGGCTTTTCCATCTAGTAGAGATAGAATGTACGTAGTTTTGGAGACTATGTCTGGGAAATAGGTAGGCTGAAGTGAAACGCGCATGCAGCACTGATTTAGAAAGCCCTTACATAACAGGGGATCACCTGTAAAGCATGTAGGTGCTGGCAAGGGTACGGAGAGATGTGCAGGCATCAATCATGGAGAGGAGAGGGCCTTGTCAGGCGTTCCTGTAGAGTTCAACTGATTAAAGGCGTTAACCAAAGTCTCTAGTGTCCTTTGGTGTTCGTAAAGACATTGGGCCAGGCCAGGGATGGCCTGAAGGGCTGAGAGCTGAGCCGGATCCATGGAGTTAGCAATTTGTTATGTTTTCTTGAAGTTGTGAACCCCGGGCTGAGGTAAGAGGTGTCTCCGCCCACAGGGAGGAGCCCCATGGGCCTCACCATTAGTGGGCGTGGTCTCAGCGACGTTGGACACAGCTGTGAGAGAGACTTTATTAGGGAAAAAGATAAAGCTTAACCCGAGGAGCAGGGAATGCAATAACACAGTTCTTGAATAATAAGTAGTCAAGATGGTATAGTAGATGAGGAGATCCAGTAGTGGCCCGCAGCACGGGTACACCAGGAGACTCCTGCAGGCAGATGGAATTAGTTCTAGTGCAGATCCAGTAGTGGCTTGCAGCACAGGGTAGGCCGAGGAAACTGTACTGTAGATGTAGAGGTCTATGGTACAGGAATCAGATAGATGATTTTCTGTAGATGAAGTGATATCCTGGAGCACAGGATGAGTAGAGTCGATATGCTGAAGAGCAGTAGTGACCCGAGGCACGGGGTACACCATGGTGACTTCAGCAAGGTTGAAGAATAGGAGAAGGTACTCACTCAAGGAAATTCCAGCAGCGATACCCGAGGTTCAGGTCAGGATAGTCCAAGGCAGAAAGGCCCTCCGAGGAGCGAATAGCCAAGACATGGAAGGGCCCCCGTGGAGTGGGTACCCAGAGCGACCAAATGCCATGAGGAGAATCTGGAACAGAAGATCCAAGGTAGAGTGGATTTAACAATGAGAAAACTCCTTGTTAACTCGTCTTAGCAATGGGCCAGTCAGTTTAAGTATACTAGCGAGTTGACATCATCGGGAGGGGATGCCCCCGAGGTTTCCGCCATGATGTATACAAAAGGAGGCCCTGCGCATGTGTCTAAGTGATGCCAAAAGTAAGATGGTGGTTGGCAGTGCCCACACCGTCCTGGGGACGCCGGGGAGGTCGGTGTTGGTTGGTGGAGGCCGCCATTCTCCCAATGATTGATGGTACAGGGAAAAAAGAAAAAATGAGCATGAGAGGTCGCAGCTGTCTGCAACCGACAGGTGCAACACTTTCAAAAGGGAAACATTAATAAAATGAGAAAAATAGTAGACAAAACCTGAAAGGAGCAGCTACAAAGGTAAAAAATGTGCAAGAGGCGTGGACATTGTTAAAAAATACCATCCATGCAATTCTCAGGTTATACTTTAGGTACCAGAACCTAAAATTTCATGGTTACTCAATTCGAATATTTCCTGATGTTTCTGTAAATACGCAGTTGAGGAGGAAGCAATTTCTCACTATGAGAGATAAAGCAATTCAACGTGCAACCAAATTTATTTTAAGACTCCCTTGTAAATGTATTCTAGTACATCAGAATTCAAGATATGTTTTTCAAAATCCTGATCATTTACGCACATACCTTGACTCCTAATCTCATACCTCCCTTTTGGTTATTTTAGGGATAAGAGAGTATAAGAATATGGTTTAGACACTTTCTTTTTAAGAATATATAAATTGCCTTAGACTGCTCTGATTTTCTTTTCAGCCAGCTCTGTAATTGCTAGTATTATATTTTCTTTCTTAAGTATACAGAAGCTATTATAATAATAATTTTTGTCAAATGGAATACCTGTTATAATTGCTATAGCACTGTAATATCTTATTGAAATATGAAAAATTTAATAAAGTATAAATTAAAAAAAAAAAAATACCATCCTAGAAGCACACTCCAGATGTATTCCTCACATTAAGAAAGGTGGAAGGAAGGCAAAATATTATCGGCATGGTTAAAGGGTGAGGTGAAAGAGGCTATTTTAGCCAAAAGATCTTCATTAAAAAATTGGAAGAAGGATCCAACAGAAGAAAATAGGATAAAGCATAAGCATTGGCAAGTTAAATGTAAGACATTGATAAGATGGGCTAAGAGAAAATTTGAAAAGAAGTTGGCGGTAGAGGCAAAAACTCACAGAAAAACCTTTTTAAAATATATCTGAAGCAGAAAACCTGCGAAGGAGTCAGTTGGACCTTTAGATGATCGAGGGGTTAAAGGGGCGCTTAGAGAAAACAAGACCATCGTGGAAAGATTAAACGATTTCTTTGCTTCGGTGTTTACTGAAGAGGATGTTGG
Source organism: Rhinatrema bivittatum (assembly GCF_901001135.1). Lineage (NCBI taxonomy): Eukaryota > Metazoa > Chordata > Amphibia > Gymnophiona > Rhinatrematidae > Rhinatrema > Rhinatrema bivittatum. The sequence continues at coordinate 137,307,581 of NC_042621.1, forward strand.
GGAAATACACGTACTGGAGAAGGTTTTCATGAGTAATGATTCAGATGGACTGAACCAAATTACAGTAAACCTAGAAGATGTGGTAGGCCAGATTGACAAACTGAAGAGTAGTAAATCACCTGGCCTGGGTGGTATACACCCCAGGGTTCTGAAGGAACTAAAAAATGAAATTTCAGATCTATTAGTAAAACTTTGTAACCTATCATTAAAATCATCCATTGTACCTGAAGACTGGAGGGTGGCTAATGTAACCCCAATATTTAAAAAGGGCTCCAGGGGTGATTCTGGAAACTACAGACCGGTTAGCCTGACTTAAGTGCCAGGAAAAATAGTGGAAATTGTTCTAAAGATCAAAATCACAGAACATATAGAAAGACATGGTTTAATGGAACAAAGTCAGAATAGCTTTATACAAGGCAAGTCTTGCCTCACAAATCTGCTTCACTTTTTTGAAGGGGTTAATAAACATGTAGATAAAGGTGAACAGGTAGATGTAGTTTATTTGGATTTTCAGAAGGCATTTGACAAAGTTTCTCATGAGAGGCTTCTAGGAAAAGTAAATAGTCATGGGATAGGTGGCGATGTCCTTTTGTGGATTACAAACTGGCTAAAAGACAGGAAACAGAGAGTAGGATTAAATGGACAATTTTCTCAGTGGAGGGGAGTGGGCAGAGGAGTGCCTCAGGGATCTGTATTGGGACCCGTGCTTTTCAATATATTTATAAATGATCTGGAAAGGAATAGACGAGCGAGGTAATCAAATTTGCAGATCATACAAAATTATTCAGAGTAGTTAAATCACAAGCAGTTTTGTGATAAATTGCAGGAAGACCTTGTGAGACTGAAAAATTGGGCATCCAAATGGCAGATGAAATTTAATGTGGATAAGTGCAAGGTGATGCATATAGGGAAAAATAACCCATGTTATCTTAGGTTTCATATTAGGAGCTACCACCCAAGAAAGAGATCTAGGCATCATAGTGGATAACACATTGAAATCTTCGGTTTAGAGTGCTGCAGCAGTCAAAAAAACAAACAGAATGTTGGGAATTATTAGAAAGGGAATGCTGAATAAAAAGGAAAAACTCATAATGCCTCTGTATCGCTCCATGGTGAGACCACACTTTGAATACTATGTACAATTCTGGTCACCGCATCTCAAAAAAGATATAGTTGCGATGGAAAAGGTACAGAGAAGGGCAACCAAAATGATAAAGGGGATGGAACAGCTCCCCTATGAGGAAAGACTAAAGAGGTTAGGACTGTTCAGCTTGGAGAAGAGACAGCTGAGGGGGGATATGATAGAGGTGTTTAAAATCATGAGAAGTCTAGAATGGGTAAATGTGAATTGGTTATTTACTCTTTTGGATAACAGAAGGACTAGGGGGAACTCCATGAAGTTATGATGTGGCACATTTAAAACTAATCTGAGAAAGTTCTTTTTCACTCAATGCACAATTCACCTCTGGAATTTGTTGCCAGGGGTTGTGGTTAGTGCAGTTAGTGTAGATGGGTTTAAAAAAGGATTGGATAAGTTCTTGGAGGAGAAGTCTATTACCTGCTATTAATTAAGTTGAATTAGAAAATAGCCACTGCTATTACTAGCAACAGTAACATGGAATAGACTTAGTTTTTGGGTACATGCCAGGTTCTTATGGCCTGGATTGGCCACTGTTGGAAACAGGATGCTGGGCTTGATGGGCCCTTGGTCTGACCCAGTATGGCATGTTCTTATGTTCTTATGTTAGTGTTAATAGGACACTTACCAGATCAATGATTTCAATTGATTGTGATGCATATTGTGTCCTTTTTTGGAATCTAATAAAGTATGGTATTCAACTAGAGCTGACATATTTGGGTTCTTTTTTCAGAAATAACAAACCCACTGGTACCAATATTTAATGTTTTTTGATAGTCATATAATTTTTATATATTTTTTAAATTTATTTTTATTACAAAATGTATCCAAGTGAAAAAATTCTTTAGAGACCTAAAATGAAACTAAGTATTCTTTTTTTTTTTTTTTTTAAACAAAACCTTCTGTTTATTAATAATCAACTGGTATCAGACAATAAGAGCAGTGAAGAACAAAGAAGCAAACATTAAAATAAGCTTTACAAAGCAAAACGGTTCTGTAATAATAAGAATAAATGTCCCTCAGTTGACAAATCTTTATACCAGAAATCCTTCATACACTACCTATGCACACCATCTATTCACATGATCCAAATGAACAAATATACATATTATTTAGGATAAACTGTGCAATTTTCATACTACCACAGAGAAAAAAAAATAAATGATACTAAGATCACAAAAATTGCCTCATAAATTCCTATTGCCAGAACAAACTCTCCTCCAATATTGCAGATAGATTTGTATATAACATGCATGGCCTGGTTGCACATTAGCAAAACATCACCAAAGTTCTATTTGGGTTAGCTGAATCATTTGCAGTTCGTGTGTCGGAAATTCATCCCCCTTCTAAAACAATAGTACAACTTTTTTTGCCAAAAGGCTGATCTATTACGGCAAAGGTTAGATCTGTAAACTTATGTCCCTTTATCAGACAATGTTGTACTAACCTCGCTTCGACTCGACTTCTCATAATCGCACTCCTATGCTCAATCAAACGAGTCCTTAAGCACCATTTTGTTTTCCCTATATATAAAAGGGGCCACGGACACCAAATACCGTATATTACACCCATAGAAGAACAATCTTCATGTTTGTTGGGACATTCTTTTTACAGACTAAGGGGGTAGCAATGGGGGCCACTATGGCACTGGATGTGGCTAATCTGTTCATGGGCCAATTTGCAGAGAAGTGGCTTGCTAAGAACCCCTTTGTGCACTGTATCAAGTTATGGAAGCGCTATATTGATGATATTTTGATTGTGTAGGAGGAAGAGGCCATTGACTTTGCAAAGTTCATGCAGTGGTTAAGTTCCTGTGACCCCAATTTAAGTTTTACATCGACATATAGTAATGAGGGGGTGGCATATTTGGATATATTCATCACTATCCAGGAACTGGGTTTTGAGTTTACCATTTACCGTACACCCTCTGATAGGAACACGATATTACGCTATGACAGTTCCCATCCTAAGCACTTACGGTCTAATTTGCCAGTTGGACAATTTTTGTGTCTGCATCGATTATGTTCAGATATATATGATTATAAGTTAAAAGCCAAAGAGATGATATAATTTTTCAAACAAAGGGGATATCCAGCATATATTTTGAAGACAAATGAGCACATTAGGTAAACAGAGATTTGTTGTTCAAACCGTTTAATAGCACCCATGAAGATCGAGAATTGAGACCAATCAGTGTGTTACCATTTTCTCCCTTTATATATCAGGTACAAAAGAGTATTAAGAAACACTGGTATATTTTAGGGCTACATGAGACTCTCAAGGAGGGTCCCTGTTTTGCTCTAAAACAGGTGAAAAATATTAGAGACGTTGTGGTACACTCCAGTTTTGTAGATGAGGCAAGAGATCAGGATTGCCTGCCCCTTAGCAGAATTGTTAAATACAACAATATTTATTCATATGATATATAAATCCCTATCTATATAGATAAAAAACTACCCCATTCATACTCTTTCATCCATCCACACCATTAAAAAGTTACAATCAATTATTATTTACTTTCTTATTACAAAAATTATATTTCTATATTATTCATACAGATCAGCATCATCTTCACAATTTGTCAAGCTTATAACTGCATCGCTATATCCAACAATTCAACATCGTCCTCTTCTCTGTACTGTCGTACTGTCCACTGTCCATTTAGGAATTGGCCGTAGACTGTTGCGGTACCGGTTGCGGCCCTCGCGACCGGCCCCTTACCTGACCCCGGTCCTGGGGGTTGGCGCGGCCTCCGATTTCCCCGTTCCTGCTCCGGCCTACCACGCGGTGCTCCCACGAGGGAGATGCCAGCGGACTCTGTCGGCTCCGCCGCTAGGGCTCGCGCGCGCGCAGAAGGAACCCTTTGGCGCAAAGAAAGGGAGCCGCCCCTGGAGTGACGTCAGACACCGAGGGGGATTTAACTCGGCGTCTGAGCCTCCCTCTTTGCCTTGCAACGTGGTCAGCTCCCTGGAGTTTCAGGTTGCCTGTTCTTGTGTTCCTGATCCTGCCAGCCTGTTCCTGAGTTCTTGATCCTGCCAGCTTGTTCCTGTGTTCCTGATCCTGCCAGCCTGTTCCTGAGTTCCTGATCCTGCCAGCCTGTCCTTGTGCTCCTGTTCCGGTCTTCCTGTCCCAGCCTGCTTGTCTCTCGTGCTCTGATCCTGGTCCGTCTCATCGTCTTCGACTTCTGCTGCCTGCCCTGATCCTGGTCCGTCTCATCGTCTCCGACTTCTGCTGCCTGCCCTGATCCTGGTCCGTCTCTTCGTCTGTGGCCTTCGCCTTTCCACGGTCAGCCTCCTAAGTTCCAGCGGCCCGGGTCCCTACAGGCTCCTCCTGGGGGGATCACGGGCTTCCAGGGCGAAGCCACCTAAGTCCCAGCGGTCCAGGCCCCCACATCTCCTCTGGAGGGGTCACGGATCTCCAGGGTGAAGACCTCGCTTCTCCTGCCGTGGTCTGCCTTCCGATCGGCTCTCTCTGCACGGGACACCGCCTCAACCGGCCGGACTAAGGATCCATCTCCCGACTACAACAGTAGACAGTACGACAGTACAGAGAGGGTATAAAGTTTGGAGGAAATGAAGGGCTGATTCCCCGGAATGCTGAGGCACCATTAGGAGAGAGAATTGTAACTCCCTTGGTGAGTTCTCAAATAGTGAGGAAGATAATGTGTATAACATCGATGTGCAAATTAGGGTGTTTGATTTTAATTTTAGGATGAGGGAACAGTTCTGAAGGCGTCTATTTGGAAACAGATAGATAAAGTTCACCTGATGAAGGTTTTTTTTGGATGAAACATGGTCCATGTTGGGTAACCTTTGAACACTACAGTGGGAGCTAAATATTTGGTTTTTAGTATGTTTAAAAGATAGATTTAAATAATAATTTAAATGAATTATCCAGTGAATTTTTTGTAGGTATTTAATAAAGAAGTGTAATAAAAAATTAGAGAAACGTTTAGTCTATGAGGCAACGGTAAATGATTAAAAATATAGTGCCGATATGGCTGATACTGTTCTGGGGCCCATTGCGGGCGAGAGATAGTGGATTAAAAACAAGGTACTTTATTCTGATATCGTTGTCCTCAGTATAGTGATTTATATAACAATTTAATAATTTAAAAATTGCAATTGGTTTTCCCTCTCTACTACATGTTTTGGATTTCATTTGAGGAGGTGTTGCTTCTGTGGTTGTGACTAAAAAAACAATGACAGGTTTCTAGATCTTAAGGTTGTTCCCAATAGAAATGTTTATAAAACTGGAAGAAAACATCAAAAATATCACTTGAAGTCTCACAAGATTTCCCCTTATATTTTAGCTATGTTATCAAAGTTGATGGCTTGGTACTTTTTCATCAGATTAGCTAAAAGTTTTCCAATCCTTTTACCCCATTGGTACAGTTTATATTTAAGACAATGTATATTCTGCTTAGCACTGAGTTCTAGTAAACCATTGAGTTCCACCCTGATTTCGCTGATCTGTTTATGTATATCAGCCTTTAGGTCAATCTTATGTAGTCTTTTAAATCAGCAATTCTACCTTGAGAGCATTTATGCTATGAGGCCTGAAAAGCTCGTCCCACTTACTCCTGAGAAACTGTGCAAAATTCTTATTTTCACAAAATTGGGGGTACTCTCCAGGATCTCCCAGATTTCCTACCACCCATAAGGGATAACTGAATAGTGACCAAGGAGTGATCCTAGAATGGTATTCCAGAATATCCATATCAATGAAATTATCAAATAAAGTATCTAAGAGAAGCACATAATCAATGTGAAAACAGATCCCATGTATTGCTAAATAAAAGTGAAATCTGGACCTTCCAACTGTTTTATTCTCCATGAGTCAAAAACTCCCAGTTCTTTACAATGGAATCCAATGCCCATGCATTCTTGGTTTTTATGAGGGGTTTTTGGCAGTTTGCATCAACCTACAAATTCACTGTTATATTAAAGTCTCCTCTTAGTAACAATTTATAACCCTCCCAGACTGAAAGCTTCACTGCAAGATCAGAGAACCACTCAACACTTCTGACATTGGCATAAAAGGCACTGCTCTCAGCTGTTTCAAATCTTTTCTACGTAACAGATTTTACAAGGTCAGTGTCAACAATAACGAATAACACCCAGTCCGCTCTTCTCTGGGAGTCCCTCAAGGCTCATCCTTATCCCCCACCCTCTTCAACATTTATCTATTACCGCTTTGCCAGCTCCTCTCCAATCTAAAATTAACCCATTACATCTACGCAGACGATGTGCAAATATTCATCCCGGTTATGGAATCTTTACAAAAAACACTAGAATTCTGGAACAACTGCCTCCTAGCCATCAACAACCTGCTCATGAGCCTTAACTTAATCCTTAATTCCAATAAAACTGAATTACTCCTCGTTTCACAGGACAGTAACTATGCAATGTCCAACATACTCCCTACTAGTCAACCTTCCTTCTCCTCTCAAGTCAGAAACCTCGGAGTCATCATGGACAATCAATTAAACCTAAAGAGGTTTATTAATAATACCACTAAGGATGGCTTCTATAAATTGCAAGTCCTGAAACGGCTCAGACTGCTCCTCTACTTCCAAGACTACCGGTCAGTTCTACAAGCAATCATTTTTTCAAAAATTGACTATTGTAATTCCCTCCTACTCGGCCTCCCAGCTAACACCATAAAACCATTACAAATGCTTCAAAACGCTTCAGCCAGGATTCTGACTAAGTCTAACAAAAGAAATCATATTACCCCCATCTTAAGAAACCTACACTGGCTCCCAATTAAGTTTAGAATCTCTTACAAAGTACTAACAATCATACACAAATCTATACACAAGCTCATTCCACTGGAACTCAATATCCCTTTTCAACCACATATTCCCTCCAGACCGGTGAGAGCAGCTTATAGAGATACTCTCCTCGCCCCACCCATCAAAACCTCATTAAATAAATGAACTCTATCCACAGCGCGCCCTGCGCAATGGAACTCTCTACCTCCGGAACTCCGGAAGGAACCTTGCCCAATCACCTTTAAAAAGACACTCAAAACTTGGCTATTCGAACAAGCTTTTAATCCATACCAATAATCTCCCCTCAATGTGCACCATGTACCATGACTCCTAGATACTTAGCCAGGTTTTAGTCTAGAATTTCATTACTCTATCGTATTCATTGTACTTTATTCCCCAGTTCCTTGATCCAAGTTTATTCTCCCTGTTTGATGTAATCGCATTCTTACATGCTTGTTAATGTTATAATGTAAACCGAAATGATATGTAACATTGCTACATGAATTTCGGTATATAAAAATGTTAAATAAATAGAGAAAAAACGTATGTGAGTACATATTTGGGGCATATATGTTTACAAAGACAAATGGTTTTTTACCATAGATTGATCCTAACACAATCATAAATCTACCATTAATATCAGAAAAGCTGTACTACATTTCAAAGGGAAAATGTTTATGGAAGAAAAAGAAGAAACGTGGCATTGACACACCCTTCTCTTTTTAGGTTTTGGTGTTCCTTATCAGTTAGATGGGTTTCTTGAAGAAATGCCATATCAGCATTGCCTTTTCATAATAAATTTAAAAATGTTTTTCTTTTAATCCATCAATATTAGTAAAGGAAATTACCAAATTATCTAGGATCAAAAACAAAAAATAAATCATCTGCAACATATGAGTGAGAGAGTAAAGAGGGGATCTCCTAGCCTACTCGCCTCCACCCCCCATACAAAAATTAGAGGAACACATGGAGATAGCAAGAATTCAAAAAACAATACATAAACTTGAATATTAACGTACAGCCATACACAAACACACCACACATCCATTCATACCATGCCCCTACCCTCCCTCCCCTTAGAACAGTTATCAGAACCAGCATCCCAAATCCCCCAAAGCCAGATGAAAACCATTGCCTTCTTTGGGTGAATTCTTCTTATGTGAAAGGCTTCCTCCACAGTTAGGGACATTCTAGGAGTTCACGCTGGGAAAAATTATACAGGAACCAACCTTGGATACAAAAATCTAAATAAAGCGAGAATGACTTACTCGCAGACTATGAACTCCAATCAGCGAAAAACCTGCAAAAGCTTCAGCTGAACAAAACATTTTATTAACCACCTAGCATTTGAGCAATTCAAGTTACAAAAAGGCAGCTTTGAACAAGAGCATTTTGCAGTAGAAAAAATGGGCCTAGTCCTCTTCCTTAGTAATAAGCATTTTCACTTCTCTGTTGTGAAAAACTCGAACACGAGCTGGAAACTGAAAGAACTTGATTCCTTTGCAATATGGTGAAATCTCCTTCCTGGCAGCTAGAACTTTGGCTGAGAAATCTGAGGCTTGTGCGCATCACTGGGCCTATGCAAAATAGGCTCGACGCGCCTAACCCTTTTAAAATCCGCCCCTTTATGTGCACCCTTAAATATTCGTGAATCAAATTCTTTAATTTCCTTTCAAATGTTGATTATTTTCAAATCAGTTGTCACTGTTGATACGCTTTCTACTATTGTGCCGGGAAAAATAGTGGAAACTATTCTCAAGATCAAAATCGTACAGCATATAGAAAGACATGGTTTAATGGAACTCAGTCAACACGGATTTACCCAAGGGAAGTCTTGCCTAACAAATCTGCTTCATTTTTTTGAAGGGGTTAATAAACATGTGGATAAAGGTGAACCGGTAGATGCAGTGTATTTGGATTTTCAGAAGACGTTTGACAAAGTCCCTCATGAGAGGCTTCTACGAAAACTAAAAAGTTATGGGATAGGAGGCAATGTCCTTTCGTGGATTACAAACTGGTTAAAAGACAGGAAACAGAGAGTAGGATTAAATGGTCATTTTTCTCAGAGGAAAAGGGTAAACAGTGGAGTGCCTCAGGGATCTGTACTTGGACCGGTGCTTTTCAATATATATATATAAATGATCTGGAAAGGAATACGACGAGTGAGGTTATCAAATTTGCGGATGATACAAAATTATTCAGAGTAGTTAAATCACAAGCAGACTGTGATAAATTACAGGAGGACCTTGCAAGACTGGAAGATTGGGCATCCAAATGGCAGATGAAATTTAATGTGGACAAGTGCAAGGTGTTGCATATAGGGAAAAATAACCCTTGCTGTAGTTACACGATGTTAGGTTCCATATTAGGAGCTACCACCCAGGAAAAAGATCTAGGCATCATACTGGATAATACTTTAAAATCGTCGGCTCAGTGTGTTGCAGCAGTCAAAAAAGCAAACAGAATGTTAGGAATTATTAGGAAGGGAATGGTTAATAAAATGGAAAATGTCATAATGCCTCTATATACGTCTCCATGGTGAGACCACACCTTGAATACTGTGTACAATTCTGGTCGCTGCATTTCAAAAAAGATATAGTTGCGATGGAGAAGGTACAGAGAAGGGCAACCAAAATGATAAAGGGGATGGAACAGCTCCCCTATGAGGAAAGGCTGAAGAGGTTAAGGCTGTTCAGCTTGGAGAAGAGACGGCTGAGGGGGGATATCATAGAGGTCTTTAAGATCATGAGAGGTCTTGAACGAGTAGATGTGACTCGGTTGTTTACACTTTCGAATAATAGAAGGACTAGGGGGCATTCCATGAAGTTAGCAAGTAGCACATTTAAGACTAATCAGAGAAAATTCTTTTTCACGCAACGCACAATAAAGCTCTGGAATTTGTTGCCAGAGGATGTGGTTAGTGCAGTTAGTGTAGCTGGGTTCAAAAAAGGTTTGGATAAGTTCTTGGAGGAGAAGTCCATTAATGGCTATTAATCAATTATACTTAGGGAATAGCCACTGCTATTAATTGCATCAGTAGCATGGGATCTTCTTAATGTTTGGATAATTGCCAGGTTCTTGTGGCCTGGTTTGGCCTCTGTTGGAAACAGGATGCTGGGCTTGATGGACCCTTGGTCTGACCCAGCATGGCAATTTCTTATGTTCTTATCAATTTTTTACTTAGTAAACGCCATCAAAAACAACAAATTTTATCATCAAGACTATTCATTATGTTCCTGTCAGTGACCTCGATTACTTAGTTGAATAAATCACCTGACATGGCCACATTTCAGAAATACTTCCTTCATCAGAGGGATCATATATGTTGGTCCTGTAGTGTTGCCGGTCCTGTAGTCTTGCCAGTAAGACTACAGGAAAACAAAACCATAGAATCAGTCCCCACTTCTGAAGCCAAGTCAGACTCAACTCTACTCCTCATGTGAAGGGTTGGCTCCTTTTCTTGTCATAGCAGTAAGTGGCGCCGTTAAGGTCGAGTAATTCTTGATGAATGTGCGATAATAGTTAGTAAAGCCTAGGAAACGGCGGAGTGCTTTAATACCAGTAGGCTGAGGCCAATCTTGTATGCTTTTGGTCTTCTGGGGGTCCATTTGAAAGCCTTTGTTAGACACAATGTATCCTAGGAACGGAACAGACTCTTGATGGAATGCACACTTTTCGAGCTTGGCGTATAAACAATGATCTCGCAGCCTCTGCAGGACTTTGATAACATCAGTTGATGGCTCTGGACATTACTGGAAAAAACGAGGATGTCATCCAAGTCTACAACCACACACTGGTATAGCAAGTCTCACAGGATGTCGTTCATCATATTTTGAAAAACATCTGGAGCGTTGCACAGGCCAAATGGTATCACTAAATACTTGAAGTGGCCATTGCGAGTATTAAAGGCAGTTTTCCACTCGTCCTCTTGATGAATGCGAAACAGGTTGCAAGCGCCCTTTAAATCTAATTTCGTGAAGATTTTTGCGCCTTGGAGCCGATCAAACAATTCTGATATTAGTGATAGAGGATATCAATCATTGATGATAATTTCATTCAGACCTCTAAAGTCAATGCAAGGGCAAAGGGATCCATCCTTCTTGCCGACAAAAAGGAATCCAGCTCCTGCCGGTGACTTAGATGGTCTAATGAACCCCTTCTGTAGATTTTCCTGAATGTAGGCTGACATGGCCTTGGTCTCAGATAATGAGAGTGGATAACTCTTCCTCTGGGTGGCTCTGTGTTTGGTTTCAGGTTAATTGCACAATCAAATGGTCTGTGTGGTGGAAGCACATCAGCTGCTTGTTTAGAAAATACATCTTGGAATGATGCATACTGCGGTGGTAGACCAGGGAGCGCAGTAGAAGTGGCCAAGCATGGTAATGGTGTTACCTTTTTTAAGCATCTGTCATGGCAAGTCAGACCCCATTGAGATAACTCCATTGAAGACCAGGTGAACTGGGGAGAATGGTCTTGCAACCATGGGATACCCAGTACTATAGGGTGGATAGCTTTCTCGAGGATCGGGAATGTGATGGTCTCGGTATGCAGTGACCCAGTGCATAGGCAGACGGGTTGCGAGGTAAGCAAAACGTCTCCTGGCAACGGCTCGCTGTGTATGGATGAGAGAAGTAGCGGTGTGGGTACTGGTTTGGTAGGAATGCGTAGCTGTTCTACCAATCTTTTCAGAATAAAATTCTCACCTGCACCAGAATTGACTAGTGCTTGTGTGGCGAACTCGAGCGGCCCAGAGATGATAGAGACCGGGAGAGTCAATGGAGGAGATGGTGCAGTCAGACCTACGAAGAATCCTCTGGTGGATCCTAGGTCTGCATGTTTCCCGGACAGATGGGACAAGTTTGGACTGCATGGCCAGTCTTCCCGCAATTCATGCAGAGGCCCATCTTTTTGTGAAAGCGCCTCTCCTTGGCGGTTAAGTGACTCCAGCCTAATTGCATGGGTTCGTCCTCTTCTTCAGGATTGGGTAGTGTTAGAAACAGAGCTGAAGGCAAGGAGCGAGTGCGATTACCTCCAGAAGGGTGTTTCTTGGGAGGATTTACCTCAGCAGATCGCTCGCGGATACAATGGTCAATCCTTCCAGCGAGATCCATAAGAGAGCTTAGAGTATTAGGCAACTCCCATGCCGCAAGTTCATCTTTTATACGAGAGTTGAAGCCTTCTAAAAAGATAGCTCTTAAACAACCCGAATCCCACAGGAGTTCAGAAGACAGGGTTTTAAATTTGATTACATAGTCCGGGAATGGTTTAGTCCCTTGTTGGAGGTGTAGGAGTGCTGAACCAGCTACAGACTGGCATGCAGGATCATCAAATACAGATTTGAAGAGAGTCAGAAAGCCAGGCTAGTCATTCAGGACTGGATCATTGTGTTCCCATAATGGTGAAGCCCAAGTCAGGGCTTTCCCATCCAACAAGGACAAGATATACATTGTTTTGGTAATTGCTGTAGGAAAGTACAGCGGTTGTAAGGGGAAGTGCATACAGCACTGGTTTAAAAAGCCCCTACAGAACAGGGAGTCTCCTGAGAAACGAGTAGGGGCAGGTAAAGGAACTTTAGTACGCCCGGTAACCACCGGGGGTGATGCACTGGAGTAGGAGAAGCATTCAGTCTGGTATTCAACTGATTAAAGGCGGTAGTCAACGACTCCAAAGTTCTCTGTTGCTCCAAAATCCATTGGGCCAGGCCAGGAATGGCCTGTAAGGCTGAGAGCTGAGCCTGGTCCATGGAATTAGCAATCTGTTATGTTTTAACTTGGTTTGTGGGCCCTTGGGTCATGGAGAGAGCTGATTCCACCCACAGCCACCCACAGCCCTGTGGGAACTCTCCATCAGTAGTGATGGACACAGGAGTCAGAGAATATTTATTATACAGCAAAGAGAAACCCAAGGAGTGGGTTGTAAACTCAGTCCTGGAATTAGAAGACCTGGGATGGATTCTCCGGTAGTGGCCCGCAGAGCGGGTAACCCGGGAAATCCTTGCTTCTTGATAATCTTGTGCGTGGTAGCTCTGGTAGTGATCCGTCATGTGGGGTAGGCTGGAGGCAGATGTGAGTAACTGATACAAGACAGCGTAAATACAGTAGTGGTCCGCAAGGTGGGGTAATCTGGAAAGTACTTGCTTCAGATAAAGCTTGTGTGTTGTAGCTCTGGTAGTGGTCCGCAGTGCGGGGTAAGCCAGAGGAAGGTGTTGGCAATTGGAACAAGACAGCGTGGATCCAGTAGTGGTCCACAGAGCGGGGTAACCCGAGGATCCCACGCAGCAGGATAAATGAGGTAACGAAGAGTAGGTCTTGTACTCACAATGCAGTAGAGAATATGTAGTAGCAGCAGCGGAGATCCGATGCAGGAGAACCCACTTAGCTGAAGAAGGTGAGACAAACAGGAGAGGCTCTCTGAGAAACGGATAGTCCTGAGTGCAGCAAGGCCCCCAAGAAGCAGGTACCTAAGTCACTCAGCCAGGAACACCGGTACAGCAATGCGAAGCGTCTCAGAGAAAGGAATAGCAAGATGGAATCCTTGCTAACTCGTAGGTAGGAAAGTCCAGTTAGCTTATATACACGTAAGCAGTGACGTCACGCAGAGGGGAAGCCCCCGAGGTTCCCACCATGACGTGCACAAGAAGGAGGCAGGTGCGCGCGCACGTGCCCTAGGTCACTCTGGGTTCATAATGGTGACCGTGATCGCCCTCACCGTCCTGGGAACGCCAAGGAGGTCAGTGTGCAGAAGCAGAGATGGCCATCTTAGCCAGAATCGAGGCTACTGGGCAAACTGAGGTGAGCAGCAAAGGTCGCAGCCGTCTGCGACCAACAGGCTCACCACTTTTTCATTTCATTTGTTTTGTTTTATTTCTTTAAAGTGGAAAGAAAAAACTAGCCCTACATTTTAAAGCAATCTCCAGTTGCTTCTGCTCCACAGCTATTGGAAATGGCACTGGCCAGGTTCAGGCTAGAGCCATTTTGTATCGTAAAAATTAACAATGGTACCAGCCTCAGTCTGCTGGCGCCATTTCCAATAACAGCAACTGTGGGGCAGGAACAACTAGGGATCCCTCCTGCCTGTTGCACCTGGTCGCAGATGGCTGCGACCTCTCATGCTCACCTCTTTTTTTCCCTCCACCATCAATCATTGGAAGAATGGCGACCTCTGCCAACCAATGCTGACCTCCCCGGCGACCCCGGGACGGTGTGGGCGCCACCGACCACCATCTTACTTCCAGAATCACCTAGGCACGTGCATGCATGCATGGCCTCCTTTTGTATATGTCATGGCAGGAACCTCAGGGGTGTCCCCTCCTGATGATGTCAACCACTAGTGTACTTAAGCTGACCAGCCCACTGCTAAGACAAATTAGCAAGGAGTCCGCTTCACTTCGGAATCTTCAGTTCCAGAATCTCCTTGTGGCATTCGGACGCTTTAGGTACCCGCTCCACGGGGGCCCTTCCGCTTCTTGGCTATCCGCTCCTCGGAGGGCCTTCCTGCCTTGGACTTATTCTGACCTGATCCTCAGGTATCTCTCCTGGAACTTCCTTGTGTGAGTACCTTCTTCAGTTTCCTACGATACCAACATTGCTGAAGTCTCCACAGTGTACCCCTTGTCTCGAGCCACTACCGTTCTTCAGCATATCAATTCTACCTATCTGAGCTACAGGATATCGCTGCACCTACTCAAGATCCTCTGCCTGGTTCCTGTATCCCAGACCTCTGCTACCTCATCATCTACAGTACAGTTATCCTCGGCATACCCCGCGCTGTGGGCCACTACTGGATCTTCTCATCTACAGTACCATTCTGAGTACCCTTGCTCAAGAACAGTGTTATTGCATCTCCCGCTCCTCGGGTTATGCATTATCTTTTTCTCCCTAATAAAGTCTCTCTCACAGCTGTGTCCTACGTCGCTGAGACAACGCCCACTGATGGTGAAGCCCACGGGGCTCCTGCCTGTGGGCGGAGACATCTCTCATCTCGGCCCAGGGTTCACAATTCCATCCAAAACCATAACACTGCCTTGTGAAGAAATTTCAACTTCAGGCTATGAGGGTCGGGGGAAGGAATGGAAAAGGGCACAGGAATTTTTTTTTTCTTTTTGTGGTGGCAGTGATAGCATTGATTCATTTAAAATAAAATGAACAAACACATACAAAATTTTGTTTGGATTTTTTTCATTTCTTTTTTAAAAAACATTGAAATGAAATGGGAAATTTTGTTAAAATTCCCCGTTTTATTTCAAATGAATGCATATCCCTAGTTATAAACAATAAACTTGGTTAGGCAGTGAGATACACAGTTTTTATCTTCATACTTCAGTTGGTAAACTGTGGCTTTACCTCTCATAAATTATGGATGTTCTCTTTCATGAGCAGTGATATTGAAAGCACTATTCCACCGAACACCATTACATATATGCTATTACATATATATCTATTTTAGACTGAAAAACTACATCTGATTTTTTACCTCGATTAGAGATGGTAGCTTGTCATTCTCCAGGACATTATTTACACTTGGATTATCAGGGCCAGATGCCAGGAAGTCAAGGTGTGGCACACCCAATTTTAAATGTTCATCTCCCTCTATCCCTTCTCCTCCATCTCCCTCCTGGAGGTAAGAGGCCCTGCCCTCTTCTATTGCCTTCAGCTTATCAAGACGTTCCTTCTCAGCCTTCTCTTTCTCCAAACGTTCCTTTTCAGCTTTTTCTTTTTCCAGTCGTTCTCTTTCCCTGTCTTTCTTGCCTTTCTTTCCTGATGGAGGTTGGCGTTCAGGAACCTGTTCTTCTTCCTGATTTTCATCAGCAATAGTAGGCTGATACACATTTCCTTGTACTCGATCCCAGAGTGTCAGTATAAAGGCCATCTCTTTCTGTCCATATTCATAGTTTTTAAATCTTTGCAATAACTGTTTGTCACTGTCACTCAGGCTTTCTGTTTCAGATTCTTCAAGCCCTGTGGCTGACACCCCTGCTAGGGCTGTGTCTAAAGAATGGACCTTGAGAGTCTTCTTTTTCTTATTTGTCTCCTCTGCCTCAGTAAGGACAGACTCTGGGCGGTCCTTCATGTTTGCTTTCTTTTCCACACCTGAATCCTGTTTGGCATCTGACTTCAGAGCAGCGGCAAGCTGTGCAGAAGAAGATAAGCAAAAATATCAATTCAGTTACTATCCATTTAATGCATTATTACAGTTAGTAATTTTTTGCCAGATACAAATGGAATCCTATGCAGTCTGAATACCTAAAGTATAACACTGGCCAAAAGGAAAGCAAAGTTTAAAAATTAATCTTACTTAAAACAAATGTACACTCACCCAGTAAACAGAAGGGTTCAAACCTAAAATATATATGCAGACTTCAGCCCTAAATTTCAAAGTGGGCTTACACTAGACAGAAGGTATAATTGTCCATGCAAACATTTATGCACATACTTAAAATAAAATAAAAAATGCACATATGATTTCCCTCTCCAACTCTGCCCTAAAGAATGCCTCTTTGTAGTACATGTAAAAGTATGTATAAAGACACTTCAATATGTACAACCCTTGGCGTAATTTTCAAAAAGCCCATTTACATATGTAAAGATTTTTTAATATTACCCCCATAGAGATCAAAGAAAATAGCAAAACATTAATATGTGGACTGAACTGTATGTTTCAGCCTTGCAAATTTTCTCAATGGAGGCCGATTTAAGATGGTCCACTGATATTGCCATGGCTCTCACATGATGCATTTAACAAGGCCTTCTAGAGTTAAGTCATAACAGAAAAGCAATCTGCTATCCAATTAGATAGTGTAAGTTTGGCTATAGCAATCCCGAGCCTATCTGGATCAAAAGAAACAAAAAGCTAGGTGGACTTTCTATGGGCTTTAGTCACTCCAGATAAAAGGCTAAAGCACTTCTGTAGTCCAAACTGTGCAGGACTTATTCAACTTTGTGGGCATGTGACCTGGGGAAAAATGTTGCAAGGATGATTGACTGGTTAAGATGGAAATCTGACATCATGTTAGGCAGGAACTCAGGTTAGAGACACCCTTTAATAATGACATTTTGTATATGGTGAATAAGTCACTAGGGCTTGAAGCTCACCGACTCTACAGGCCAAAGTGACCACTTTTGAAAATGTGACCTGAGACCTCCTAGGTGAGGTTCAAGAGGCTCAAAAGGAGCTTTCATCAACTGGGTTAGTACCACACTGAGATCCCATGATACAGCAATAGGTTTGATACAAAACATTACTTGAAGCATGTCACACTTAAATCTGACAACTAAAAGGTATGCTTGATGGGTTTATTCTGTTTTAACTTTTACCCTTGAATACCATACTGGGGAATAGCCCTTCTATAATTTTATTTCTATCTGTACAGCTAAAATACTTTTATGTGCTTTTAATTAATTTTAGCTGTTATCTTTTATTGAACTTATTTATTGTATTATTCCTTAATATGTAAACTGTATACTGCTGTGAAGGCTATTGCCAATATGGCGGTATAGAAAAACTAATAAACTATAAACTATCTTCTACATGGTGATAAAAAGTGCCAGTTGCACCAAAGTGAATCCTAATAGACTCTGATGGGCAATTTTTGAAGTAAACATAGGAGCTTGCAGTCTTGCAGGTACAAGACTGCAAGCACATTTTCAAAGTGAAAACCTTACTTTGTTTCCTTTTGAAAATTCAGCTGGCAGAGCACAGTGAGTACTTAATACATGTGTACAGTTGTACTTGCTGTGAAGCAGATGCAAATGTACCCATGGAAATTACACATGGGGCTTTCAAAATGAAAGTCCCATACATACTTTCCCTCCCCAACCTAACTCCACCCCTTTCCCCATTCCTTTTTTCCATGGGTAACGTACTCACCTGCAGTGAGGATGGGGGAAACAATTATCAGCAGATCTTTTTATGTGGGTTAACAGATATTTACTCACATAAAATAGTTAAAAAAATGTCCTCTGATGATGAAGAAGATATTACTGTGTAGAATTCTGGAGACTGTGCCTTCAAAAGGATATAAACTGTTTGGTGTTGATCCAGAGGGTGACTACTAAAAGAGTCAATGATCTTTATTTTAAAGCATATGGGAATAGACTTAAAGATCTAGACAAGGAAGGCAAGATAGACGAGATATGATAGAGACATTTAAATAACTCAACAATTTCTATATACATGAGGCTAGCCTCTTTCAGCAAAAAGGAGGCTCTTAAACAAGAAGTCATGGGATGAGGGTAAATGAAGTAGACTCAGGAGTTTTCTTGGGTGATGTTTGTTTGCAGAGAGGGTGGTAGATACATAGAGCGGCCCCTCCCAGTGGAAGTGGTGGATGTAAAGCAAAATTGCTTACCTTGTAATAGGTGTTATCCCAGGGCAACAGGATGTAGTCCTCACATATGGGTGACGTCACTGACGGAGCCCTGAAGCGGGAAGCTTTCTGTCAAAGTTTCTAGAAGCTTTTGACTGGCCCTGTGAGGCCACTGAGCATGCCCAGCATGCTATGATATTCTCTGCCCCAGGTGTCTCTCTTCAGTCTCGTATACAGCAAATGCGTTAGCAAAAATAAAATAATAATAAAAGTATGAGGCCCAACTCCGCGGGGTGGCAGGTGGGTTCTGTGAGGACTACATCCTGCTGTCCTGGGATAACACCTATTACAAGGTAAGCAATTTTGCTTTATCCCAGGACAAACAGGATGCTAGTCCTCACATATGGGTGATTAGCAAGCTAGAGGCTGACTCATTTTGTATGCAGTCAACAGAGTAGTATTGTTGTTGAAAATGAGGCAGCTGAAGATCACAGCAGGATGGATGTAGAAGGAGTTGGGATTAAACTGGATACAAGTTCTTTAAGACAGACTGTCCATAGTTTGAATCTTGTCTTCCTTGCTTGTCCAAGCAGTAATGAGCTGCAAATGTATGAAGAGAGCTCCATGTTGCTGCTTTGCATATGTCAAGTATGGGCACTGAACGATAGTGTGCTACTGAAGTAGACATTGCCCTTACTGAGTGTGCTTTTACTCGCCCTTGGAGAGGAAGGCCTGCTTATTCATAACAAAATTGTATGCAATCTGCTAGCCAATTGGATAGAGTATGTTTACCCACTGCTTTACCTGGTTTGTTTGGGTCATAGGAAACAAAAAGCTGATTGGATTTCCTGTGGAGTGCAGTGTGGTTTAAGTAGAAAGACAGAGTACGCTTGCAGTCCAAGGTGTGTAAGGCCCTCTCTCCCTGGTGAGAGTGAGGCCGTGGAAAGAATGTGGGTAAAACTATTGATTGGTTTAAGTGGAATTCCGTGACTACCTTAGGGAGAAATTTAGGATGAGTACGGAGAACCACCCTGTCATGTAAGAACTTAGTGTAAGGTTCATATGTGACAAGTGCTTGTAACTCACTAACCCTTCTAGCTGACGTAATGGCTATGAGGAATATGGTCTTCCATGTAAGGAATTTTAGATCACAGGAATCTATGGGTTCAAAAGGAGAATGCATGAGTCTTGTTAAAACCAAATTTAGATCCCATTGTGTGACTGGGTGTCTAATTGGTGGTTTGAGGTGAGTTAAACCTCTCATAAATCTGCTAACGAGAGGTTGTGTAGAGATAGGTGCATCTGCTACCTGATTATGGTAAGCTGAAATTGCACTTAAGTGCACCCTTACAGATGAAGTCTGGAGACCAGATTCTGAAAGATGGTACAAGTAGTCTAGTAAAGAATTTGTAGGGCAAGTGAAAGGATTAATGTCATTTTGCTTGCACCACAAAGTAAACCTCTTCCATTTGGAAGCATAGTTTTTCCGTGTGGAAGGTTTACGTGAAGCTATAAGCACTTGGGATATATTGGATGAAAGATTGAGTGGTTGTAAGATCAAGCTTTCAACATCCAAGCTGTCAGAGATAGGGATTGAAGGTTGGGATGGCGCAACCGACCCTGATCCTGAGTTATGAGAGTGGGAGCTACTCCCAGGCGAATGGGATCCTTGACTGAGAGGTCTAGAAGTGTGGGAAACCATACTTGTCGAGGCCAATATGGGGCTATGAGTATCATGGTCCCCTTGTCCTGTTGTAGCTTCACTAGAGTTTTGGTAATGAGCGGTATTGGAGGATACGCGTAGAGTAGGCCTGAGTTCCAAGGGCGAGCAAATGCGTCCTTGGCTGGCCTGTTGATCAGGTTGTATAGGAAACAGTAGTTGTCCACTTTGTGATTCAGATGTGATGCAAAGAGGTCTACTGTTGTTTGTCCCCAACGTTGAAATATCCTGGTCACTACTGTGGGATCCAGGGACCATTCGTGTGGTTGGAATTGACGACTGAGTCTGTCCGCCACTACATTGTGAATGCCTGCCAGATAAGTGGCCTTGAGAAACATGGAGTTGTTCAAGGCCCAACCCCATATCTGAGCTGCTTCTTGATAAAGGAGGTACGATCCTGTCCCTCCTTGTTTGTTGATGTACCACATGGCTACTGTGTTGTCTGTTTGGATCAGCACAGTCTTGTTTGTAAGACAGTCCTTGAAGGCATAACGTATAGCTCGAAGTTCCAGGAAATTGATTTGAAATGTTGCTTCGAGCTTTGTCCAAGTACCTTGTGTTTGGAGATTGCCTATGTGAGCTCCCCACCCCAAGGTGGATGCATCTGTACTCACAGTTATCTGTGGGACTGGTTGTTGAAAGGGTAGGCCCTTTCGCAAATTGTCCTTGTTCACCCACCATAGCAGAGAAGAATGTAGTTGGTGGGTTACTTGAATTTGAGTATTCAATGGTTGAATGGCTTGGATCCATTGTGATCTTAAAGTCCATTGCGTTATTCTCATGGCTAGTCGTGCCATGGGTGTGACGTGAACTGTAGAGGCCATGTGGCCTAGCAAAGTTAGAAACTGGTGGGCTGTTACATGTGTTTGTGATGTGAACCACCTTGCTAGTAATGAGATTGTTTCTGCCCGGTCCTCTGGTAGAAAAGCTCTTGCCAGGTTGGTGTTCAATTCTGCTCCTATGAATTGAAGCAGTTGTCCTGGCGTGAGGTGAGATTTTTGATAATTGATCAGGAATCCCACTGAATGTAGTGTTGTAATTGTTTGATTGAGAGAATCGAGAGCTCCTTGTAGAGACTGACTTCTGATGAGCCAGTTGTCTAGATATGGAAATACATGAGCACCTTGTTTGCGTAGATGTGCTGCAATGACTGCTAGACACTTTGTGAACACTCTGGGAGCAGAGGCGAGTCCGAAAGGAAGGACTCTGTATTGGAAGTGTTGATGACCTACTATGAAGCGCAGGTACTTGCGATGAGGAGGGTATATTGGGATGTGAGTATAAGCATCCTGAAGATCCAGAGAACAAAGCCAATCTCCTTTTTGAAGAAGTGGAAGCATAGTGCCTAGAGAAACCATACTGAACTTTTCCTTTTTTAGAAATTTGTTGAGATTTCTCAGGTCTAGGATGGGGCGTAGGCCTCCTGTTTTCTTTGGAATGAGGAAGTAACGGGAGTAGAATCCTCTTCCCTTCTGAGACTGGGGCACTGATTGTATTGCCCTGAGCCTCAGAAGGGAGGATAAGTCTGCCTGAAGAGGAATTAGTTGAGATTCCTGTTGTGGGAAGGCTCTCGGTGGAAATTCTGGTGGAATTGATAGGAAATTGAGTTTGTAACCTTGTGCTATTATAGAGAGCACCCATTGGTCTGTTGTTATTGTTTGCCAGTGTGTGTAAAATTGGGACACTCTTCCACCCACTGGAATTTGTGTGTGAGGGTTTAAAGGAGTGATTTGTTCTCTGGCCTGTATCTCAAAACCCAGTAGCAGGGCCTGTCTGAGGTGGGGGTTGAGCACGGGGTGCCCTTGGTTGTCTAGCCTGGGTGCGTTGCTGTTGAGGTCTTGTAGATCTACCCCGAGATGTTTGGGGGTAGTATCTGCGTGGCCTGTAATAAGGCCTCCTTGTTTCCCTGCGAGGAAGTCGGCAAGGAGGCTGTGTGGAAGGATCTTGAGGCATTTGGGATAACTGGCGTAAAGTCTCTGAGTGATCCTTCAGTTGTTGGACTGCCTCCTGGACTTTTTCTCCAAATAGATTGTCTCCTTTGCATGGAAGATCAACAAGTTTTTCCTGTACCTCAGGCCTGAGGTCAGAAGCCTTGAGCCATGCATATCTACGTGCAGCAATGCCTACAGCTGCAGTTCTGGAGGCAGTATCAAAACTGTCATAGGCCGCTCTTACCTCGTGTTTACCTGCTTCCAGGCCTTTATGGATTATGGCTTGTGCAGGTTCTTGTAGCTGTGCAGGCAGTAAATTGGTGAGTTCCTCCATCTGCTTCCATATATTTCTCTGATACTGTGTCATATACAGCTGGTATGCAGAGATTCTGGAGTTTAGCATTGAAGATTGGTAGATTTTCCTCCCCAAAGAATCCAGGAAGTGATGATCCTTGCCAGGTGGGTTAGAGGAATGGGGCCTAATTCGTTTTGATTTTTTCTGTGCAGATTCAACTACCACAGATTGATGTGGTAGTTGAGCCTTTTGGTACCCTGGAGTTGATTGTACCAAATAGGATGAGTCCACTCTCTTGTTTACAGCTGACACTGTGGATGGGTGCTCCCAGATACGATGTTGTAAGTCTAAAAGCACCTCGTGTATTGGTATAGCCAAGACCTGTTTGGGGGGGGTCCACAAACTGCAGCACTTCTAAGGTGTGTTGCCTTGAGTCTTGCTCAGTTTCCAATTTAAATGGAATAGTGTCTGCCATATCTTGTATGAAGTTGGAGAAAGAGAGGTCTTCAGGTGGGGACTTCTTTCTTGGTTCAGGAGGGGAGGGGTCAGACATAAAGTCCTCAGAGGAGGATTCTGTATCCTGACTGTCCCAGGAATCTTCTTCTTCCTGTCCATAAACATGCCTTGGTGTGGTTTTATGAGGTAGATGGAGCCCTGATGGACCTGGTAGTGGATCATCAGTGGGTTGAGTTGAAAACACTTGTTCTTTAGGCATTGTGTGAAGTACATCTTGGTATTTTTGGAGGAGATGATGTAAGGAAGGTAAATCTTGAACATCTTCGACATCTATGGTTGATGTCCTCGATGGTGCTGATGGTTGTTTCGACAGCGACGTCGAGAGTGGTCTCGTACTCGATGGAGGTAACATGGGCATCGATATCGAAGTCGTGGACGGTATCTGCGCATATATGGATGTCGACGTCGAAGTTAGAATTCTTGGTGTCGACGTCGATTCCTTCAGTGTCATCGGCGTCATGGTAGACACCGGCATCGGTGGTCCCACCGGCATCGGCAATGTTGCCGGCATCGATGCTTGTAGCATCGGCATCGACGAAGTCGTCGGAATTAATTGTTCCCTCAAAGCCTGTGAAATCGCTTGTCTTATCATGTCAGATAATTCCGGCGTTACAACTGCTGTTGTGAGAGTAGTTGTAAGCGGTGGCAAAGGCTGAGGCGTTGGAACCACTACAGGGCCCTGTAGGGGTTCCGGTGTTGAGATCGGAGGAGGCCCAGACACCGAGGTGTCGTCTGAGCGTGGCCGCTTTGCCGTCGACGGACCCTGGGATGTGGATTCGGATGTCGACGACTTTCGATGTCGATGTTTATGTTTTTCTTTTTGAGATTCGCCGGATTTCGCCGAGGTAGACGAAGACGATGAATGATCCCCCGACGGTCCCCCGATCGATTTTTTAAGTAGTAGCCGCTGCTTCGCTCCAGCCGGAGACTTCGAAGAAGTGGAAGGTGACGGCATTAACTGGAGGTGGAATAAATGTTCCATTTTTTCCAGTCTACATTTTCTTGTCTTCGGCGTCATTTCGGCACACTGCGGACAGTTTTTAACGTCGTGATTTTCGCCGAGACATAAGACGCACTCGAGATGCGGATCCGTAAGGGACATTTTTCGTGCGCATACCGGACACTTTTTAAAACCGGTAGCCATAGTGCAATCGACGGCCGTCGAGGCAGAGAACGAAAATTATGCGAAAAAATATTTTGAGAGAAATTGAAATTTGAGACTTAGGTACTCACCAGCCGGTGTAAAAGTAACCTTTTTTGAGAAAAATGTGAGAGAGAATATCTGGTGATTGACTTTTTCAGTCAGAATTGTTGAGAAATTTCTCAACGGCTCCTATACCCGCGATGCTAACTGCAGCGAGGAAAGACGAAGACTGAAGAGAGACACCTGTGGCAGAGAATATCATAGCATGCTGGGCATGCTCAGTGGCCTCACAGGGCCAGTCAAACGTTTCTAGAAACTTTGACAGAAAGCTTCCCGCTTCAGGGCTCTGTCAGTGACGTCACCCATATGTGAGGACTAGCATCCTGCTTGTCCTGGGATAAAAACAGTTACCAAATTCAAGAAAGCTTGGGATAAATATAGGGGCTAGATAAACTGGAAGGATGGGCAGACTAGATGGGCCATATGGTCTTTTTCTGCTGTCATATGTATATGCTTTCAAGCAATTTTTGTGGATCACAGGAGAAAAGATATAAGGTCTTGCCCACATACCATTCATTTGCAACCACAGGATCTTCTTTTTTAAAGCCAGAAGAACTAAAGACACTCCTTCAGAGCATCCAAAAGAATGAATTACTTCCCTCTCAACATCCAGGTCATGAGGGCCAGGGAAGGTAAAATTCCCTGATTCTGCATTATTAGGGCTGAGAAATTCCTCAACAAAACTAGTTCCTTAATGGACATCTCCTGTAGGGATGTGAATTGTTTTTTGACAATTTAAAATATCATCCGATATATTTTAAATCGTCAAAAATCGTTAGAGGCGATATACATTGGAATTCCCCCGATTTATCGTCAAAAATCGTAAATCGGGGGAAGGGGGAGGGGAAGGGGGAGGGCGGGAAAACCGGCACACTAAAACAACCCTAAAACCCACCCCGACCCTTTAAAATAAATCCCCCACCCTCCTGAACCCCCCAAAATGTCTTAAATTACCTGGGGTCCAGTGGGGGGGGGTCCCAGTGTTATCTTCCACTCTCGGGCCACGGGTGCGTTAATAGAAATGGCGTCGGCGCTACCTTTGCCCTGTCATATGACAGGGCAAAGGTAGCGCCAGCGCCACTTTGGTTCCTATCCCCCGACGTCACGAGCGCAGGAGATCGCTCCCGGACCATCGCTGGACCCCCAGGGACTTTTGGCCAGCTTGGGGGGGCCTCCTGACCCCCACAAGACTTGCCAAAAGTCCAGCGGGGGTCCGGGAGCGACCTCCTGCACTCGAATCTTATTGCTGTATTGTAAAATGGCAATACGGCCGGCGCCATTTTGCAATACAGCAATAAGATTCGAGTGCAGGAGGTCGCTCCCGGACCCCCGCTGGACTTTTGGCAAGTCTTGTGGGGGTCAGGAGGCCCCCCCCCCAAGCTGGCCAAAAGTCCCTGGGGGTCCAGCGGGGGTCCGGGAGCGATCTCCTGCGCTCGTGACGTCGGGGGACAGGAACCAAAATGGCGCCGGCGCTACCTTTGCCCTGTCTAGGGCAAAGGTAGCGCCGGCGCCATTTCTATTAACGCACCCGTGGCCCGAGAGTGGAAGATCACACCGGGACCCTCCCACTGGACCCCAGGTAATTTAAGACATTTTGGGGGGTTCAGGAGGGTGGGGGATTTATTTTAAAGGGTCGGGGTGGGTTTTAGGGTTGTTTTAGTGTGCCGGTTTACGATTTACACGATTTTAAAAAAAGCAAAACCGCAACGATCCGATTCCCTCCCCCCCAGCCAAAATCGATCGTTAAGACGATCGATCACACGATTCACATCTCTAATCTCCTGAAGGAGAACCAAATTTGTCTTGGGCAAAGTGGAACTAAGAATAACCTAACTCTCTGGTCCTTTCTGAATTTAAGGAGAGTGTTCACAACAAAAGGAACCGAAAGATACTTATACTGAAGGGCCTTCCTCTAATGTAGGGAAAAGGGCCTTTCTGTACAGAGAAGTAGCAAACAAATTTATCACAGATGGTTCCCATTCGTAAAACATTTTTGTTACCTCCCTGTCCAGAGACCATTCATGGAAGTTTAGGATTAGACCATGTTTCTCTGCTAGGACATTCTACATTCCTACCAGATGCATAGCCCTATTGATCATCCCTTGAGAGAGGGCCCAGTTGCATATTCTGCCTGTTTCCCAAAGATGAGATTTGTGCAATATTCTCTCAACCTAGCTTGATGTTACCCAGGAAGAGAGTCCATCAAGCTAGGTTGAGAGAACATTGCACAAATCTCATCTTGGGTGAGTTTCCTCACTCCGAAGGTCATCAAATCTTCACAAGAGAGCACTGTTCTGTTCGTATGTCTCACTTTGAATGTCAAAGTGGCCCCTAACCCCTACACTAATTCCTAAACCTCACCTTGAGTGACTAGGTGGGCCTCCCATAGAGATATATAAATACCAATACCAATCTAGTGTGAGGGCATTATGGCTAGTCTCTCTCTCTCTCGCTCTCTCTCATTGTATATAGGAAATACAACAATTCTGGCACTTATCACAAAGTGCAAAAAAGCTATTGTAACTTAGCGCTTTGCATAGGTATTAGAGCAAATTGTGATAAACAGCCTATTACCATAAAACACACCCCTTTTCCTATCATATGCGATATTTAGTGCATTTTGATAAATCCAGGCCTTATGGCGCTGTATAATAATTTGAAGATTATCTCCTTTAGCATTCGACTAATTTCTTTGTTGTAATATTTCTTCTCTTTTTCTATATTGGATTTTCCCAATATTTGTGATCTGACAAAGTACTTGAGATCTTACATTTCCTCAAATATATTTTCTTTATTGTATATTCTGATCTCTTTGTACTATTTCTAATCAAGTTTGTATGTCTTGTTAACATTTAAAAATTCATGATCCAAGATGGCTGCTTGGTAGAAGGTTGTGTGTAGAGTGAGCTCCTGATATTTGTTCAATTTCCACAAAATTATGCCCCAAACAAACAAAAAGGGGAGAATAAGGACAGAGACCCTAACTACTCCAATTCAGACCCTTTCTCAGCCGGTAATTGAGGGGTTCTTCTCACCTCTGAGCGTGGTAACTCCGGGAGAAGTGTCCATTGTTGGCATCGGGGTGGAGCAAATGCCGGCACCACTGGACCTACACACCTTTCTGAGCCCCCGAGTGCCCGTGATGCCTGATCTCTTTTTCTTGGAGGAGAAGTCCATTACCTGCTATTAAGTTCACTTAGAGAATAGCCACTGCCATTAGCAATGGTTACATGGAATAGACTTTGTTTTTGGGTACTTGCCAGGTTCTTAAGGCCTGGATTGGCCACTGTTGGAAACAGGATGCTGGGCTTGATGGACCCTTGGTCTGACCCAGTATGGCATTTTCTTATGTTCTTATGTTCTTATCTCGCTCTATTCCTGGAATCGGGAGAGGTGGTTCTCCAGGAAAGGTCGGAACCACCCGACCCCCATCAGGTGGAAAGACAGGGAAGGAGGAGTGAGACAAAAGGTTAGAGGAGGAAGGGAAGTTCCGCTGGAGCGAGTAAGGAGTGGTAGCGGACAGGAAATCTTAAACCCGGACCCTCTAACCTCAACACCTGAGGAGCACGAAGGCATGGCAGCGGCCTCAGTTGTGAGGCAAGAGCGTTGCCCACAAGGTAAAGAGACTATTATTGCTGGTTCGAGTGCAGAAACAACACAAAAAAAACCCCTGGAAAACACCTGGCTGGTTTTGATGGAACTTAAATCCTCTATTGTGGGTTTAAATTCAACAATGACTGAAATTCAGAATCGAATGATTCAAATAGATCCCCTGGAAAAAACACATTCTGAGAAATAGAGGTGTGCATCCGTTTTCCACGTATTTGTAATCCGCAACTTATTTTTTGCTATCTGTTAAATACGTGGGGAGGCGAAACGCATCGCGACTCCCCACGTATTAAACAGATGTCTGTTTAATTCGGCCGATCGAAAGGCGATCGGCACCATTTTGAGTATTGGCGGGACGGCGATTTTGAGTCTCAAAATGGCGGCGATCGGCGCCATTTTGAGTATTGGGATCGGCCGGCCGGCGTGAAAGGAGGTCGCTCCCGGATCCCCGCTGGACTTTTGGCAAGTCTTGTGGGGGTCAGGAGGCCCCCCCAAGCTGGCCAAAAGCCCCTGTGGGTCCAACGGGGGTCCCGGAGCGACCTGCCGTCCGACGCCAGGACTCAAAATGGCGCCGATAGCTTTTGCCCATACTATGTCACAGGGGCTACCGGTCATTGGTCAGCCCCTGTCACATGGTAGGAGCACAAGATGGCGCCGATGGCCATGTGACAGGGGCTGACCAATGGCACCGGTAGCCCCTGTGACAAAGGCTATCGGCGCCATGATGAACCTACCACCGAGGGTGTGAGTGAGTTCCCGGACCCCACCGCTGGACCACCAGGGAGTTTTGGTAAGTCTTGGGGGGGGTCAGGAGGGTGGGGGTTGTAGTTAATTTAGTGGTAACGTATTTACAGATCGACAACTTATTGAATTCTCCATACTTCCGCATGAAACGGAATTGACCCCCCACGAATACGGATCACGTACCCAACGAAAACTTTTTGCCTGCACATCCCTAGAAATTGGAGTGCTTCGAAAACCAGGTTAATTTGATGCAAAAAGTTCAAGTTGGACTAACTCAAGGTGAAATGGCAAATGCTAGGATAGAAATTATGGAGAATGAATCAAGATATAATAACCTAAGAATTCTGAATTTTCCAAGTGTTACATTTATTTCACCATTAGAGCAATTTAAAAAGTTTGCACTAGAAAATTTACAACTTTCCCCAGAAAGAATTCCACCTATAGTCAAGATTTTCTTCGTAGGATCTGGTAAGAAGAAAATAATGAAGGGCAAAAAAATTATTCCTCAATTTCAGAATTTGAGTAATCTTACACATTTCCTAGAACAGACAATGGAAGAACAGGTGGAATCCAGTGGAACTCTGTATATAATTTCTATTTATTTATTATATACATTCAGGTACTATAGGTATTTCTCTATCCTGCAGAGAGTTTACAATCTAAGGCCTGGATTTATCAAAATGCGGTAAGTACTGCATGCGATAGCAAAAGGGGTGTGTTTTATGCTAATATAGTATTTATTGCAGTAAGTACCTGTGTGAAGAGCTAAGTTAGTGCACATTGTGATAAGGAGAGAGAGAGAGAGAGAGAGAGAGAGAGAGAGAGAGAGAGAGAGGAAAGACTAGCCATAATAGCATGTCCCGTAGATAGGTATTTGTATCCCTAGGATAGGCCCACCTAGTAACTCGAGGTGGGGATTAGGTAAGAGTATAGGGGGTTAGGGGCCGCTTTCACATTCTACATGAGACATACGAACAGAACAGTGGTCTCTTGTGACGATTTGCTGGCCTTCGGAGTGAGGAAACTCACCCAAAGATGAGATTTGGGCAAGGGTCTCTCAACCTAGCTTGATGGACTCTCTACCTGGGTAACATCAAGCTAGGTTGAGAGACCCTTGCCCAAATCTCATCTGTGAGTGAGTTTCCTCACTCCGAAGGCCAGCAAATCTTCACAAGAGACCACTGTTCTGTTCGTAGGTGTCATGTAGAATGTGAAAGCGGCCCCTAACCCCCTACACTCTTACCTAATCCCCACCTCGAGTTACTAGGTGGGCCTATCTCTCTCTCTCTCTCTCTCTGGAGCCTTCACATTCTCTGAAATAAGCCTTACGGGACACATCGCAAATGGTGATAAACCCTTTCCGCATGGTCACGGCCGCTATCGCACCGAAAAAGGTGTAGCTAATAATCTGCGTTATGGCTGTGCGATACTCTTTGCAGAGAGCCTAACCCAGCCCACTCTCCTCCCATTTTTGGAATTTGCATGTGGTATTTTTGGAATTTGCATGCGGTAAACACGTTTTTGCATGCGATAAGCCCTTAACGCATGCAAAAATGCCTTACTGCATTTTGAAAAATGACCCCCTAAGTTTGTACTTGAGGCAATGGAGGGTAAAGTGACTTGCCCAAGGTCACAAGGAGCAACAGTGGGACTTGAACCCTGGTCTCCCAATTTGTAGTCCACTGCTCTAACCACTAGGCTATTCCTCCTCCCCCCTTCTATATGTTGTTGATAGAGATAAAATATTAAGATTATTTCTCCATAAAGAGAGAAACTCTATCTCACTCAAAAAATGAGGATGTTCCCAGATGTAACCAGAACTATGCAGATATGAAGAAGAAATTTCCTTCAGATGAGCCAAGAGGTTAAAAACCTAGGGGCTCAGATAATTGTTTATTACCCCCTGCAAATGCGTAGTTAAACTAAATGACATGAGATATGTATTTCTAGACCCGCTTGAGCTTAGAAAATTTCTTGATGCACATTTGCCTATATAAATACTCTTTCTTTACTTTGATCATGGGTTAAGTAGACAACCTCTTGGAACCTTTTCATTTCTTTTATAATATATTTTTCTTCTTGTTGATCTGTAAGGTACTTGGATCTCCCAATTTCCTTATAATGGGTTTATTCCTATTTTGATTGTATAGGTCTATTTTGTTTTAATTTCTACTTAATATATACTTAGTTTAATGTATTAGAGACCAATATGTATCATCTCAACTTTATTGTTAATCTCTGACCCATTCATTGATAAGCTATAATTGCTATCTATGTTACGGCTATGGCTGCTGTGCAACCGCCTCACCACCAGAGGTCCATCAAGAGCATGCTCTCCTGGCTGGCCCAATCCATCCTAGTCATCTGCTCTATGTCCTGGACTTCCTTTATAACCCCGCCTACCCAATACTTCAGTGCTTCGGCATCAAGCTCGTTTGGGCTCCCTGCTCTAGTCTCTGCTGCCTTGCTGTGTTGCCTTTGGGCTTCTGCCTTTCTGCCTTGCCTTTGGGCTTCTGCCTTGCTGTGTTGCCTTCAGGCTTCTGCCTTTCTGCCTTGCCTTCGTGCTTCTGCCTTGCTGCCTTCGGGCTTTTGTGTTTTATGATCAGTGTTAGTACTGTCTGGTTAGTCTGTCTAGTCATTGTCAGTCTTGCTTCCCTGGGTTCCCTTAGTCCAGTCACTCATACCTACAGTCAGTATCACCCTTACCTGCACGCTATCCTGAGTCCATCCTTACCAGCACCCAGTTCCAGTATCCTGATCACCTTTACCTGCACTCACTTTCACACATACCTCCATGCTGCTCCTGTGTATCAAGCTCACTCTTACCTTCACGCACCTTGTATCAGGGATTCCCTCAGCCTGCATCGGACTCCTTCCAGCCAGCTCCCAGTACATCAGACACCTTCCAGCTAGCATCCAGCTCTACAGGTTCCAGCCAGCACCAGCCTCCTTGCCAGCCAGTACTCAGCTCCACAGGTTCCAGCCATCACCCAGTTCTATACACTCCTGCCTGCACCACATTCCTTCCCAGCCATTATCAGAGGCTCTCCTGCAACCCCTGTCTCTCTCCACCTGGAGTCACTCCTACAGGTGGTGTTCACTACACCTGACGATTGCCCAATCATAACAATCTATTTATGTTAAAATGGTATAAATAAAAAAAAACATTTAAAAATTCATAAATTAAAAATTTTAAAAATGAAAATATGTGCATACTTTTGACATTCATATAAAATAGAGTGTACACAAGTACAAGATACCTGCATGCATATATGCTAATTTTACACATGAAATTCCTTTGAAAAATATCTCCTTAGATCAGAGGTTGCCAAACATGTCCTGGAGGAACTCCAGCCAGTCAAGTTTTCAGGATATCACAATGAATTTGCATGAGAGAAAATTTGCATGCTATGGAAGCAGTACATGCAAATCTCCCTTACGCATATGCATTATGAATATCCTGAAAACTCGTCTGGCTGGGGATCCTCCAGGATACGTTTGGGAACCACTGCCTTAGGGCCTGATGCAAAACTCTTCGCGGAAAGCGGGCGCTGACTTTTCAGCACCCGCTTTTTTAATGCACGCATGGTGCCCGCAAGGGGGGCGCCATGCAATATTTAAATTAGGGGGTCGTGCTAGGAAGAAGTCGCTAGGGTTGCTTGCGTGACCTTAGCGCCTCCTTCCTAGTGCAACCCGCCACGGCTGCCGGTTATGAAGACCAACGCTGGTAAACTCGGCGTCGGTTCAATAGCCAGCCTGTCTGCCATTTTCATAACTGGCCTGTCTGCCATTTTCATTACTGGCAGATGGCTGGTTATGAAAACCGACGGCGAGTTTACCAGTGACGGTGAACTTTAAAAAAGAAGTACAGAAAAGCAGTTTTTCTGCTTTTCTGTACTTCTTTTCAATGCGCTCAGCTATTAACACCTGCTCCAGGAAGGCATTAATATCTGAGCGATAAATGTGCGTTTCAGATGCACATTTATCTTTTTGCATTTGGCATGAATGAGTAATAACCTCATTCACATGCATTTGCATGTGATGAGCACTAACTCATTCACTCCGCGTCTGACGCGTGTTAAATAGGCGCTAATCCCCCTATTGCATTAGGGGGTGGATTAGCGCCTACTTAACCCGCGTCCAATAGCGGGTTAAACAGTGTGGTCAGCTAAGCGCACTGTATTGCATCAGCCCCTTAGATTGTAAGTTCTCTGGTGACAGGAAAAATCTATAGTATCTGAATGTAATCCATCTTGAAGTGGATGATCAGTCACAAAAGGCAGATAAATAATAAATACATTTGAATGACCTATATGAGGTTACACTGGACCAATGGTTTACAAAAACTCTCAGCGCCTCCCTCATTTGGAATGAAACTTAGCAGTGACTTCCAGATCCATTACAAGTCATAGCTGGGAAGCTTCCTGGGGCTTTGGGATTCTGATGAGGATTGGGATGAGGGCAAGGATCCTGTTATTCACAGGGTAAGAGGGTGGAGGAAAATGCATATATGAAGCATAGAAGTGTCTCCTCAGCAGCCCACTTGGAAACTTCCTTGTTGAAGAATAGGGTGGACTGGAAGTAGCTGCAGAGTGGAAATGAAGTGTCATACTGTGGTTTTTGAACTGAGCTCCCTTGATCTTATCCCCAAATACATATTCTTCAATGCAGGGCACATCTATGAGCCTGCCCTGCAAATCTGTTCTTAGGTCTGATACATGCAACCATGAGAAACTGTGTGAATCAACATCCATGGCAGAGGCTTTCAAAGACATATAAAAAGCAGTGTATGTCAATAACAGGTCTAAACTTAGATGGATTTAACTTATCTGGCTAAGCTGCAATATATGCGCGGATATTCAGTGGCATAGCTGAATATCATTGTAACTTAACTGGATAAGTGTTATCTGGATAAGGGTGTCATTTTCCAAAGGTATCGCACGCGAAAAAGGACTTTTCACGTGCGATACTTAGATCGGGGCGAGTTCTGGGCGGCATCTGCTCCGGAAGGGGAGGAGTCGGGGCGGCACCGTTGTGGATGCTGCGAAGACATCGCTGATGGCGTAAAGGTAAGGAGCTTTATCGTCATCAGTAACACCGTGAAAGGTGGTGCTATTGGTTTGCGAAAGCCGGCAGCGATAGCACAGCGGTAGTGCGATCGCTGCCGGCTTTAGCAGGCCTGCCCCCCCCCCCCCCGTTACCACTGGATTTTCTAAGTTCTGCGAACGTAGAAAATCCAGGCCTAAGTTACTTAGCCAGCCAGGATTTGAATACTGACCCCTGAGAGTTTGGAAATCTTTCCCAGGAGACACTCTGTAATGCTTTCTAGATCTTTCGGCCTTTTTATGAACAGATTTGACCATAACTAATTGGTGTGGAAGCTGGGGCTCCTCAAACCAGGAAGCATTCTGGAACTTATACTTTATCTTTGCCTTCTTTTTAGCCAGAAGTACAAAGAGAGGGATCTCCCACTGTGAAGAGTGGCATGAGTGTGAGCCTTTTGTGCTGTGGTGTAGTTGACACAGCTTTGCAGGTGAACCTACAAGGTCTATGCCAGCAGTTGGCAAATGTGGCCAGTAGCGGGACACACTGGAGCTTCACCTACACTAGCTGCATCCCCTGCAGATTAAGCCCTTGGGTTCTGGTGGCCAGCAAGTCTTAGGTGGGTCCCTAGGGCTGTGGCTAGAGGAAGAATCCAATGGCATGCCAGGGTCAGGGCATACAGCAGACTACTGGAGTGGAAGAAAGTGCAAGGTCTGGCCAGGCAGTTATCAAGAATGTTCAGGTCCAGAGAAGAGGTAAAGATCTGGAGAATCAGGCCAAGGGTGGACAAAGACACACAGAAGACACTGGATGGGATGGTCAGAACAAGGCAAGGCTGGATGAGGCAAGGCTGGACTAGGCAAGCGAGAGAACTGAGGCTGGATGAGGCAAGGCTGGACGAGGCAAAGATGGAGAGGCAAGGCTGGAGAGTTAAGGATGGAAGGGCAAGGCTGGATTAGGCAAGACTGGATGACAGAAACCAGGAATTTGAAGCAACACACACTGCAATGACAGGAGACATGTTGCTGAGACATCTGATGTGCCTCAAGAGAAGCTTTAAGTAGTTAGATCATAGTGATATCATCATAGGTTGTAGTGGCTAAGTTCCCGCTATGAGCCCTTTTAAGAGTGGGACTGTCAAGCATTTGCGCAACCATAGGAAATCAGAAGGAGCAGTGGCTAGCGGCATCCTGTGCTGTGCTGAGCTGCATTCTAAGTCTGAAGAGGCGTCCTGAGAAGGTGAGGCCTGGCTGCTGGCAGCATCCCAGCCTCGGAGCCATGTTGCCGGCATCGGGGGTGAGTGAGGCACCTTGCGGGGCCATCCCTCAAGCCGCTAAATGTAACAGCAAACCCCCTCCAAAGCCCACTCCCCAGTCTTCTGGACCTAAGCTTAGTGAGAAATCTCTTGTGGAACTCAGATATGAGTTGGGGGGCTTGCAGATTGGAAGCTGGCTCCCAAGAATTCGCCTTGGGTCCATAGTTTTTCCAGGAGATAAAATACTGTAACTGGTTTCATACTCTTCAGAAATCTAAAATATTCTGGAATTCAAATTTAGTTTCTTCCTCCATAGTAACTTTGGTGGTCTGACTGGCCAAGAGAGAATTTCAGGTTTCAACAGGAGAGATATGGAACCCATAGTGAATCTATAAGGATGCTGGCAATTTGGGCTTGTAAGTCACTGGACCCAATTGTTGCTCAATGGAAAATGGACTTATGAATCGCAATACAAACTTCAAGGATGACATCTTCAAGCACAGGTTTTAAGTGCTGTGCTAAACCAGGGTTCTGGGTGAAGTTGAGGCTCTGGGCGATGTTTCTTGTCTGTGGGGTTTTTTAAATGCTCCACTGCTTGCTCTAGGAGGTGGTGTGTCTTATGCCAAAGCTCCTGGAGTTCCTGTACCATCAGGTTAGCTGCCAGGCAAGGGACAGAGATTGGAATAGCTCTGGTACACCGGGATGGTGTCTGAAAACCATGTATCAGGGTGATGACCCTGTGGAACTGTTCACATGGTTATTATGGCAGAATTTAGCCCATGGGAGGAGGGATTCCCAGTTATCCTGCCGTTGGATCACATAGGCTCATAGATTTACCCGCTTGGTTTGTCCATTGCTCTAAAGGTGCTAGGCTAAGGTGAAATCCAGTGTAATCCCAAATTTCCTGCACAAGCCTTTCCAGAATCGAGCCATGAACTGAACTCCCCAGTCTGAGAGGATGTGAAGGGGGAGCTCTGCAGATGGAAGAATTGTTCAACAAAGAGTTTATCCAGCTCAAGCACGGATGGGAGGCCTGGGAGGGGTGTGAAATGAGTCATCTTAGAAAATCTATCCACTACCACCCATATGTGTTATAATCTGCTGTGCTGATGGGTGGAGCAAGCAGATGGGAGTAGCAATCTGTTATGAATCGCTCCTCGAGAGGGGAGGAGTTGGTAATCTGTTGAATACGTCTCCTGTGAAGGAGGAGTTAACAAACTGTTATGCTCCGTGGGCAGAGTAAGCAATCAGTAATGGATCTGCTAGGGAGTAGCCATCTGATATGCTCAGCTCTGTAGAGGGAGTAGATAGCAATCTGCTACCAGCAGAGTGCATGGAGAGGGCACTCAGCTGTAGTAGAATGTAGAATGGTGGATCCTTGGGCCGATGGCAGATGTCAGCACTCCCGGGAGGATATCCTGAGAGGGACCACCGGCTAGGCTTGGGTATGGAGACAGACACAGATAATTCTTTTATTAGACAGATTAGTAGAACCACCAGAGGTGGAGGTAGTGAGCTGATATGCCCGGCAGGGCTGAAGTCCCTCAGGTACTGTAACCACGATCCCAGGGTTGCTGAGCTGTAGAGAAACTATAGATAATGAATAGACAGGATATGCTGTATACATATCCAGTATTTAGATGATAACTCACATAAGTTCTTGAGGAAGCTCAGTAGCTGGAAAGGGTTAGGCCCTTGAGGAGCAAGTACCTGGTTCCAGGGAAAGCTCTGAGAGAGCGATGGTAACTCACAATTGTCTGTATCTGCGATAGCTTCTAGGCAATAGAGAATCTTCAGTATGTTCAGGAACATGGGCCCTAACATCTTTAAAGATGGTGCCGGCCATCCAGTGCTCCTACCATGTGACAGGGGCCGGCCAATGGCACGGATACCCTGTCACATGGTAAGGGCAAAGGGGCACTGGCGCCATTTTTTTTTAGAACAGCTGATGCCTGGGAACGGGAAATCTCTTCCCGAGGCCCCCCTGGATCTCTCCTCTCCCCGAGGCCCCCCTGGATCTCTCCCCGAGGCCCCCCTGGACCACCAGGTAATTTTAAAAGGTTTGGGGGGGTCGGGAGGGTGGGGTCGATTTAAAGGGTCGGGTGGGTTTTTTTTTTTTAGTGGCGCGGGCCTTCCTAAAAAAAAAGGGTCGGGAGGGTGGGGGAGGCTAAGGGGGGTCGATTTAAAGGGTCGGTGGGGTTTTTTTTTTATCGGGCCATCGGCGCCATTTTAATTAGTGGCAGCCAAAATGGCGCCGATGGCCCGAGAGCGGGAGATCTCACCGGGACACCCCCCCCCCCCCCACTGGACCACCAGGTAATTTAACATTTTGGGGGGTTCGGGAGGGTAGGGGAGGGTAAGGAATTGGTTTTAAAGGGTCGGGGTGGGTTTAGGGGTTGTTTTGGTGTGCCGGTTTTCCCGCCCTCCCCCAAATAATTCCCGTGCCCTATTTAACGATACAATACAAATGCCCCTGATGATAAATCAGGGGCGTTTGTATTGTATCGTGCACTCTAACAATTTAGGACGATTTTAAAATTATCTGACGATAATTTTAATCGTTCAAAAACGATTCACATCCCTAATATCAATGGGAGCGCACGCGCGCGCACTATATCATCAGGAACATGGTGGATCCGCAGCGTCATGCCGGTCCGGGGACGCCGGAGGGAGACAGCATGGAGACGCCGTGGCAACAAACATCCATTAGACCCAGAGGGAGTCGCCACAGAGGTAGAGAGGGCAGAGTGAGGGCATTGAGCAGCGACGGATGCAACAGTATCCCCCTTCAAAGGGCGATCTCCTCTTCGGGTACAAGGTTTTGGTTTCAAAGGATGCGCGAGGTGGAATTGATGAAGCATCTCTTTATCCAAGATATTGGTCTGAGGCTCCCAAGAATTTCCTTCGGGGCCGAAGCCTTCCCATTTCAGAAGGTATTCAAAAGTCCTGCCTCTTTTACAAACATCCAAAACCTCTTCGACCTTGTATTCTAAATCATCTTCTGCATCGATGACGGTAGGTTCTTGAGATTTGGAAGAAAATTCGCTGAGTATGAGTGTTTTCAAAAGAGAAACGTGGAAGGCATTATGAATGTTGAGTCCAGGTGGTAACTTCAGACAATAGGTGACGTTGCCAATCCGTTGAAGGACTGGAAATGGTCCCTCATAGCGAGAAGCAAACTGAGAGGAGGGTAGTTTGAGTCTGAGGTGTTTGGTTGACAACCAGACCTTCTCTCCTGGCTTGAAGACTGGAGCTTGCGCATGGTGTGTATCGTAGTATTTCTTAGAACAATCACTCGCTTTGATTAGCATATCCTTAGTCTGAATCCATAGTTTATGGATATCATCAGCAGTGGATTGAGCTGTTGGAGACATCACTGAGAGTTTCAGTGGAAGTGGCGGTGTTGGAGAACGTCCAAAAACCACTTCAAAAATTGACTTTCCAGTACATATTGCTGGATGAGAGTTGATTGCAAATTCAGCCCATGGAAGCAATTCGGCCCAATTGTTCTGTCGGGACAAGACATAGGCTCGAATAAACTGCTTCATCGTCCGGTTCATCCGTTCCGTCTGACCATTCGACTGTGAGTGATAGGCTGAAGTATAGTCTAGAGTGATGTCAAATAATTTACACAAGGCCTTCCAGAACCATGCCGTGAACGGAGATCCACTGTCAGATACGATGTGTAAAGGTAGACCATGCTGACGGAATATGTGTTGTATAAAAAGCTTAGCGAGTTTCAATGCAGAGGGTATGCCCGAGAACGCCATGAAATTTGCCATCTTGCTGAATCGATCCACTGTCACCCAGATGGTGTTCATTCCTCCGGATGTGGGTAGATCGTCTACAAAGTCAGTAGCGATGTGTGACCAAGATCGATCTGGAACTGGTAGAGGTTGCATCTGGCCCCAAGGTTGTCCCAAAGTAGGCTTGTTCTTAGCACAATTGGTGCAGGATGCCACGTAGGAATAGGTATCCTTTTTGATGGTAGGCCACCAATACAGCTCCTGTATTTTAAGCAGGGTACGGCGTTGACCAGGATGGCTGGCCAGCTTGGAATCATGCACCCAAAAAAGCACCTTCTTCCTAAGATGCTTTGGAACAATAGTCTTACCAACGGGTACAGACTGGGTAGTAGCTAAAATGATTTTCTTTAGATCAATTATGTTCTGCAGCACCTCAGGTATATCTTCCCACATCGTACTCTCATCAAGATTAGAGGAAGGATCCATTCCTTCTTCAGGTAGATGAGTATCAGTTCTTAATTCCATGGAACTTTCACAGGGTTCGTGTAGAGGAAGAACCTCAATCATCTCTTTGACACATCCATCTCGGAAGGATGCATCCTGAGACCTCAGCTCTGGCCCCGCTGGTGTAGTAGGCATGCAGATAATAGGTGAGACCTCCTTGATGCTTTTCCCCTGACATTCTGGGCCCCATCGTGAAAGATCCAGGGATGCCCAATCAAATTGGGGTTGGCGCACTTACAACCAGGGTAACCCCAGGACGATAGGGTGCATGGCCTTTTCTAGTACAAAGAAGGAGATTATTTCCATATGGAGTG
Organism: Rhinatrema bivittatum; assembly: GCF_901001135.1. Classification (NCBI taxonomy): domain Eukaryota; kingdom Metazoa; phylum Chordata; class Amphibia; order Gymnophiona; family Rhinatrematidae; genus Rhinatrema; species Rhinatrema bivittatum. Next base: position 137,346,681 of record NC_042621.1, read on the forward strand.
CTCTGGTGCGAAGCGTAACTGGTACGGTCTCACAAGTCACGTCGCCCAGTAAGGGCTCCCCATAAATAGAAGACAGCAGTAGTGGATCTTTTAATTTGATGAGAGGGATCCTCAAGTATTCCACTAAACGTCTAGTAATGAAGTTGCCTCCTGTCCCTGAGTCCACCAGAGCAGGAGTCTGAACCATAACTGGTCCATAGGTCAGGGAGACTGGAAGAGAGAGCGGAGGAGAGGATGCGGTAAGGCCCAAGAACAGTCTTTCTGCCGGGCTTGAGTTCATCCGTTTCCCGAACAAAATAGGCATGCAAAAACGTCATGGTCTGATTGACCTCAGTACATGCACAGGCCGCATTTCTTACGAAATCTTCTCTCCTTTGAGGTCAAGTGACCACGACCAATTTGCATCGGTTCCTCTTTATCAACAGCAGGAATTGCTGGACCCATCCAAGGTGCAGGAGTACCTGCCGGTTTCAACCCAGTTAACACCTTAGGCCGAAATTCCTTCACCTTGTCTTGGAGCCGACAATCAATCCGAGTAGCAAGGCTATCAATTCTTCCAGCGAGTCAGGTGTCTGGCGAGCAGCCAGCTCGTCTTTCAAGCGGGTATCCAGGCCTCTGCAGAAGAGTGTCTTGAGACATCTGGGGTCCCAGCGAAGTTCTGCTACAAGAGTCTTGAATTCTATGGCATATACAGTCAATGATCTGTTGCCTTGTTTCAAGTCCACCAAAGCAAACCCGGCAACAGACATACGAGCAGGGTCATCAAAAACGGATTTAAACAAGTCCATAAATCCTTCTAGGTCCTCCAAATAGGATCCTTGCGTTCCCACAAGTAGATGCCCATGAAAAGGTTCTCTCATCCAAGTATGACAGGCTGTAGCTGGTCTTAGTGTTAAGGCTAGACTGCGGTAAGGCAAGAAGTGGACCCTTGGGCCGGCCTGCAGGTTGATCACAGAGCAGACCGGGAGGCGGAGTCAAGGTCTGGCAAGTCTCACCCGGAGCCAGGAATCCCCCCGGGAAGAGCCCGTAGGGACCCAGGCCCTAGGACTAAGGCACAGCAGAGAGAGTCCAGAGAGGGCAAGTCCGGGGTGGATGAAGAAATGTGGTGAAGAACTCCGTGGACTCAACCAGCGGCAGGCGGAAGAGGAATCAGAGAGTTCAGAGAGTTCAGAGGGACCCGCTGGGAACAAGGCAGGTCATCGCAGGCAGGCAAGTCAGAGAGGTAGGCGGAGTCAGGCCCGGCGGCGAACTGGTAGGCTGGGCCGCGGGCTGACCAGGACAGGAGCAGACGGCAGGCTAGCAAAGAGGTCCGTGGTAAACCGGGGTCAAGGCAGGCGGCTGGCTAGCAGAGAAGTCCGTGGCAAACCGGGGTCAAGGCAGGCGGCTGACTAGCAGAGAAGTCCGTGGCAAACCGGGGTCAAGGCAGGCGGCTGGCTAGCAGAGAAGTCCATGGCAAACCGGGGTCAACTACCAAAGAGACAACGAGAATCAGCAAGCAGGAACAGGAAGCAACTAGTCAGCAGGGAACCTTGTTGCAAGGCGTCTAATGGAGGACTGGATGCCGGTTAAATCAGGAGCGGGGCGTGACGTCAGCAGGCGAGGCGGAGCCGGGTTTCCGGGTGCTGTGAGCTTAAGAGAGCCCTCCTTGCGCGCGTGCGGCCAGGCGGGGATAGGCCTGTAATGGCGTCCTCCTCGTGGGAACTCCTCGGGCGGGGCCCTCACCAAGCCAGGACTTCAGTGGAATCCTTCGGGGACTGGAGAGAAGGTAAGCGGGCCTGACCCCGAACATGAGAGGGGCGATCGGGACCGCAACAGTACCCCCCCCCCTTTACGGCCCCTCTTCAGAGGCCCGGGTTTCTCAGGATGGTCAAGGTGAAACTGTTGAAGGAGAGACTTGTCCAGGATGTTGCGGGCAGGCTCCCAGGTATTATCCTCATCGCCGCAACCTTCCCAGGCTAGGAGGTATTCCCATCTTCGATTGCAGAAATGTACGTCGACCACCTCTCGTACCTGGAACGTGGTATCCTCGGCTACGGGTGTAGCAGGGGTGTCTGGAAGTCTGCGGTGGAATCGAGAGAGAATCAAGGGCTTTAGTAGAGAGACGTGGAAGACGTTGTGGATCCGCAGGGAGGATGGTAACCGCAATCGGTAGGAGACGAGCCCCACCCTTTCGGCTATCCGGAAGAGGCCACAGAACTTGGGCGCGAATCTCCTTGAGGGTAACCTCAGGTGGATATTTTTAGTACTGAGCCAGACCCGGTCCCCGGGCTGGTACACAGGGGCAGGTCGTCGATGGCGGTCGGCCGCTTGCTTGGCCGAGGTAGCAGAAGCGCCCAACTTGTCCTGGGTAGTTTGCCAAAGGGCCTGTAGTTGCTGAGCGGTGAGTTGTGCGGCTGGAGAAGCACTGGGTGTGGCGATGGGCAGCGGAGGTTTAAGCTGTTTTCCATATACCACCTGGAATGGCGATGCTCCGGTGGTGGCATGGCACTGGTTATTGTACGCGAACTCGGCCCAGGGTAAGAGCTCAGTCCAGTTGTCCTGCCTTTCTTTAATGAAGGCGCGCAGGAAGGTTTTCAGGGTGCGGTTTTCAGGGTGCGGTTCATCCTCTCGGATTGTCCATTGCTTTGCGGATGAAAAGCGGTGGAGAAGCTGAGCTGGACTTTAAAGCATTTGCAGAGGGCCCTCCATTATCGAGCGGTGAATTGGGGCCCCCGGTCAGAGACAATGTCCAGGGGGAGCCCATGGAGTCGGAAGATGTGCTGTGTGAAGAGAAGGGCCAGTTCGGGTGCAGATGGCAACTTGGGTAGGGGCACAAAATGGGCCATCTTGGAGAAGCGATCCACGGTGTCCCAGATTACCGTCTTACCGTGTGATGGCGGTAGGTCGACCATAAAGTCCGTGGCGAGGTGGGTCCAGGGTTCCGTGGGAATCGGAAGAGGTTGCAGGAGGCCGCACGGGGGTCCTGGACTAGGCTTCTGTTGGGCACAGGTAGGGCAAGAATTCACGTAGAACCGGTTAAGGAGCTCCAGTGTTCGCTCCGACCGGCATGACCTCCTGTAAGAGAGTCGTGGGCCCAGCGCAGAACCTTCACTCGATCGCGTCGGGGAACCACGGTTCTATCCTGTGTGAGCACTGTCATGGCCGACAGTCGGACTTTGTCGGGGTCCAGGATGAACTGGGGAGGCTCGAGATCTTCCTCAGACAAGGAGGACCGAGACAGGGCATCGGCCCGGGCGTTCTTCGCAGCAGGGCGGTATTGTAGAGTGAAGTCAAAGCGGCTAAAGAACAGGGACCAGCGAGCCTGACGAGGGTTCAGGCGCTGGGCTTGAGACAAGAACTCCAAGTTTTTATGGTCGGTGTATACTGTGATCGGGTGGTTGGCTCCCTCGAGCCATTGCCTCCACTCCTCGAAGGCAAGCTTGATGGCTAAAAGTTCTTTATCCCCAATGGAGTAATTCGCCTCGGCTGGCGAGAACTTCTTGGAGTAGTATGAGCAGGGTAGTAGTTGGCCCGATGTGGAGTGCTGGCTGAGGACTGCCCCGACGGCAATGCTGGAGGCGTCTACCTCTACAACGAAGGGGCATGCAGGATCCGGGTGGCGGAGGCAGGTGTCAGCCAAGAATGCTTCTTTCAAATCCGCGAAGGCTTTGACGGCAGCGTCGGGCCAGGATTTGACATCGGCTCCCTACGGGTCAGAGCACTGAGAGGAGCGACTCGGTGGGAGTAGCGAGGGATGAAGTGTCTGTAAAAGTTAGCAAACCCCAGGAACCTTTGCAGAGCCTTGAGGCCAACTGGACGGGGCCAGTTCGTGATGGCAGAAACCTTCTCGGGATCCATCTGGAACCCCGCGGATGAGATGATGTATCCCAGGAAGGGTAACGATTCTGCCTCGAAGACGCATTTCTCCAGCTTGGCGTAAAGGTGATTGTCCCTTAGGGCTTGTAAAACTTGCCCAACATGCCGACGATGGGACTCCAGATCCTTGGAATAGATCAGAACGTCATCTAAGTACACGATAACGTGTGAGTGTAGCATCTCGCGCAAGACCTCGTGCATGAGGAAGACTGCCGGGGCGTTGCAGAGTCCGAAGGGCATTACCAGGTACTCGTAATGCCCATCCCTGGTGTTGAAGGCAGTCTTCCATTCATCTCCGGGGCGTATGTGGACGAGGTTGTAGGCCCCTCAGAGGTCTAGCTTGGTGAAGTTAGGACCCTTGGAGCCTATCCAGGAGTTCGGGGATCAGTGGAAGTGGGTACGATCTCTCTTAGTAATGGCATTCAGGCCTCGATAGTCAATACAAGGGCGGAGTGAGCCATCCTTCTTTTCCACAAAAAAGAAGCCGGCCCCAGCGGGGGAACGAGAGGGGCGAATGAAGCCCTTAGCAAGGTTCTCAGCAATGTACTGGGACATGGCGGCAGTCTCTGGCAGGGATAGCGGTTATACCCGGCCCCGAGGAGGTGTGGTACCGGGGAGCAGATCAATAGGACAGTCAAATGGTCGGTGTTGAGGGAGGATCTCAGCCATCTCCTTGGAGAATACATCTGCGAAGGCTTGGTATGGCTCTGGTAGTAGAAGGGACGAGCAAAGCTGGATCGAAGGCGGAGGGCGTGGGACCTGGAGACAGTGTGTGAAGCAGAAGAGACTCCACTGGGTCAACTGGAGGGTGTCCCATTGAATCACAGGAGAGTGGCAGTGCAGCCACGGCAGACCGAGGATCAAGGGATGGACTGCCCGCTCCAATATTAGCAGCGTGATCTCCTCCGAGTGGAGCAGTCTGGTCTGGAGAGTCAATGGACCTGTACTGCAGGAGATGGTCCCTGGGAGCAAGGTGCCACGGATAGAAGAGATGCGCAGAGGAGGGTCTTTGGGCCGTGTGAGTAGAGATAGCTGGTCCACCAAGTCTGCTACTATAAAGTTTCCCTCGGCCCCGAAGTCAATGAAGGCTCGAGTCTGAAGTTCCCCTCCGGGGTATTTGAGCGTCACCGGTATGGTGCATTGAGGAGCTGAGCCCGCATAGCCTAGGAGTAGCTCCTCAGAATGACATAGGCTCGGTCGTTTCCCGGACGCTTCAGGCAACTGGTAAGAAAGTGTCCCTTTCCTCCGCAGTAGAGACAAAGGCCGTGGGACCGGCGACTCTTCTTTTCCTCCACGGTCAACGGTGACCTGCCCAGCTGCATTGGCTCCCCCGGTGTGAAGGACGAGGCTGACGCCTTGGGTGCCGTGGGCCGGGCGTGACTCTGGGAGGCCGGGGGAGACCTTCGAAAGGAGCGCGTCTCCTTGTCTCGTTGCTGTAGCTGGCGATCCACCCTACCAGCTATATCGATCAAGTCATTGAGGGCATCCGGGAGATCTCGGCCAGCCAGCTCATCCTTGATGCGGCTAGACAGGCCTTCAGAAAAGATCCCCCTAAGGCAGTCGTCCCGCCAACCGACCTCCATGGCAAGGGTGCGGAAGTCTATAGTATAGTCCGCCATCGAACGCACCCCTTGCCTGAGGTGCAAAGGTTCAGAGGCAGCGGTGGTTTGACACGCGGGGTCGTCGAAGGCCTGGCAGAAGTTAAGAACAAATTCCTGGAGGTTATGTAGGAGGGGGTCCTGCCACTCCCACATGGGAGAGGCCCAGTCCAGTGCTTTCCCATCCAATAAAGAGAAGATATAGGCCACCTTGACCGAGTCCGAGGGGAACTGTGCCGGCAACAGGGTGAACCGGATGTAGCACTGGTTCAGGAAGCCTCGGCATGCTTTGGTGTCCCCAGCATAGCGAGTCAGAGCAGGCAACTGGGTTACTGACGCAGAGCTGGGGACGGGAGCGGAAGGCGGAGCTGGAGGTAGGTCCGGTGGTGGTGCCTCCAGACGGGAGACCAGCTGTTCCACGGTGGCAGCAAGGGCGTCAATGCAATGCTGTTGTTGTTGGAGGCGTTGCCCCATTCCTGGAATGGGCTGTAGACTGGGAGCCTCCGCCGGGTCCATGGCCTTGCAAACTGTTAAGGCTAGACTGCAGTAAGTCAAGAAGTGGACCCTTGGGCCGGCCTGCAGGTTGATCACAGAGCAGACCGGGAGGCGGAGTCAAGGTCTGGCAAGTCTCACCCAGAGCCGGGAATCCCCCCGGAAGGAGCCCGTAGGGACCCAGGCCCTAGGACTAAGGCACAGCCGAGAGAGTCCAGAGAGGGCAAGTCCGGGGTGGACAGGAGAAAGGTGGTGAAGAACTCCGCAGACTCAACCAGCGGCAGGCGGAAGAGGTATCAGAGAGTTCAGAAGGACCCGCTGGGAACAAGGCAGGTCGTCGCAGGCAGGCAAGTCAGAGAGGTAGGCGGAGTCAGGCCCGGCGGCGAACTGGTAGGCTGGGCCGCGGGCTGACCAGGACAGGAACAGACGGCAGGCTAGCAGAGAGGTCCGTGGTAAACCGGGGTCAAGGCAGGCGGCTGGCTAGCAGAGAAGTCCGTGGCAACCCGGGGTCAAGGCAGGCGGCTGGCTAGCAGAGAAGTCCATGGCAAACCGGGGTCAAGGCAGGCGGCTGGCTAGCAGAGAAGTCCGTGGCAAACCGGGGTCAAGGCAGGCGGCTGGCTAGCAGAGAAGTCCGTGGCAAACCGGGGTCAAGGCAGGCGGCTGGCTAGCAGAGAAGTCCATGGCAAACCGGGGTCAACTACCAAAGAGACAACGAGAATCAGCAAGCAGGAACAGGAACAGGAAGCAACTAGTCAGCAGGGAACCTCGTTGCAAGGCGTCTAATGGAGGACTGGACGCCAGTTAAATCAGGAGCGGGGCGTGACGTCAGCAGGCGAGGCGGAGCTGGGCTTCCGGGTGCTGTGCGCTTAAGAGAGCCCTCCTCGCGCACGCACGAGGCCAGGCGGGGATAGGCCTGTAATGGCGTCCTCCTCGTTGGAACTCCTCGGGCGGGGCCCTCGCCGAGCCAGGACTTCAGCGGAATCCTGCGGGGACTGGAGAAAAGGTAAGCGGGCCTGACCCCGAACATGAGAGGGGCGGTCGGGACCGCAACACTTAGAGAGGCCCATGGGAAACAATGAAGGTTGTAAGGTGAAATGTAAGCTGCACTGGTTCAAAAAGCCCCGCGTCTTCTGGAGTTCTCCAGAGAAGCGAATAGGAGCTGCCAGTGGGACAGCAGTCTTTAAAGTTACCTCCTGTAACTGACCTTCTTGAGTAGAAGGTGTGCCTTGTATCTTCTGTGTATGAAGCTGATGGAATGCTGCAGTAAGTTTCTCCAAGGTTTCTTGCTGTTCTGAGATGCGTTTAGCCAGGCCCAGTATAGCCTGCAAAGCGGAGAGGTGTGCCAGGTCCATGGTTACTGACATCCCATACCTTAAGCTGGATTCCCAGGAGTACTGCTTCTCCAAATTAAAGCTGGATCCACTGGAGTTAATGGCTTCCCATACCTTTTAAGCCGGATCCACTGGAGTTAGCAATCTGTTATAATCTGCTATTCTGATGGGTGGAGCAAGCAGATGGGAGTAGCAATCTGTTATGAATCGCTCCTCCAGAGGGGAGGAGTTGGCAATCTGTTGAATACGTCTCCTGTGAAGGAGGAGTTAGCAAACTGTTATGCTCCATGGGCGGAGTAAGCAATCAGTAATGGATCTGCTAGGGAATAGCCCTCTGATATGCTCAGCTCCTGTAGAGGGAGTAGATGGCAATCTGTTACCAGTGGAATGCTTGGAGAGGGCACTCAGCTGTAGTAGAATGTAGAATGGTGGATCCTTGGGCCAATGGCAGATGACAGCGCCCCCAGGAGGATATCCTGAGAAGGACCACCGGCTAGGCTTGGGTATGGAGACAGACAAAGATAATTCTTTTATTAGACAGGTTAGTAGAACCACCAGAGGTGGCAGTAGTGAGCTGATATGCCCGGCAGGGCTGAAGTCCCTCAGGTACTGGAACCACAATCCCAGGGTTGCTGAGCTGTAGAGAAACTATAGATAGTGAATAGACAGGGTATGCTGTATACATAGCCAGTACTTAGATGATAACTCACATAAGGTCTTGAGGAAGCTCAGTAGCTGGAAAGGGTTAGGCCCTCGAGGAGCAAGTACCTGGTTCCAGGGAAAGCTCTGAGAGAGCGATGGTAACTCACAATTGTCTGTATCTGCAATAGCTTCTAGGCAGTAGAGAATCTTCAGTATGTTCAGGAACATGGGCCCTCGAGGAGTGAGTACTAGTTCCTATCTGCAATCTGAAAATAGAGAAAAGAGAGCGAGGCCCCCGAGGAGCGGGTACCCCTGGTAAGTCCAAGGAGGCAGAGTAGCTTGGACGAATCCGTAGTGAGTCTGTATGTTTGTCCTTATCCGGAAGTCCGAATATTGTCCTTGCTAACTCAAATCGTTAGCAAATACTGAGACCTTTTATATTGGAAGCGGATCACGTCATCTTGGGGGGACGCCTCTGAGGTTCGCGCCCTTGCTGGTACATCAATGGGAGCGCGCACGCGTGCCCTACATCATCAGGAACATGGTGGATCCGCAGCGTCGTGCCGGTCCCAGGATGCCGGAGGGAGACAGCATGGAGATGCCGCGGCAACAATCGTCCATCAGACCAGGAGGGAGTTGCCACAGAGGTAGAGAGGGCGGAGTGAGGGCGTCGAGCAGCGATGGATGCAACAATATGGTGGTGTTGCCACCAGAAAAGGGAAAGTAAATGACAAAGTCAGTGGCCAAATGGATTCAGGGCTCCTCGTGGGCTGGTAGCAGATGTAAAAACCCCTGAGATTGAGCTTGCATACTTTCATTCATGCACACGTGGGTCAGGACTCTAGATAATGCTTTACATCTGTCTTCATCTGGGGCCACCAGTAGTGTCAGATGGATAATACCAGGGTGATCTGCCATGCCGGAGTCATAAGCTCACTAAAGAACCTTGTGTTATAGGCAATGGGGAACCACAGTCTTCCCTGGAGGAACTGTGAATATGGCATCAACCACAATTTTTGCAGGGTCAGTGATATGCTGTGGGGATTTCATAGAGCCCTCAGCATCAAAGGAGTTAGAGAGGGCATCGATTCGGCGGTTCTTCTCAGCAACTCAAAGTCAAACTGATTAAAAAACAATGACCAGTGGGCTTGCCAGAAGTTCAGTCTCTGCGATTGCATTAGATGTTCTAGGTTTTTGTGATCCACATAGATAGCTACTGGGTGCTTGTCTCTTTCTAGGAGGTGTCACCATTCTTCTAAGGCTAGCTGAACTGCTAGTAGCTCACGATCTCCAATGCTCACTAGTAGCTCACAATCTACCAGAGAGAATGTATTTGAAAAACTAGGAGTGGGTCACGAGTGTACCATTATGGTTATGCTGCCAAACAGCACCTATCCCTAGGGTAGATGCATCTACTTCCAGGCTGAATGGTTTGGATGGATCTGGGTGGTGTAGAATCCAGACTGAATTCCACTTTGAGATGCTTGAAAGCTTGGATAACATCCCTGGTCCAGTTTTTGGTGTCTGAGTCTTTCTTAGTCAGGGCTGTGAGCTGGGCTGCCAAGGAGGAGTAATCATGAATAAATTGCCTATAGTAATTTGCGAATCCCAAGAAGCGCTGCAGGGCCTTGAGGCCCACAGATCAGGGCACTCCAGTATAGCTTTTAATTTATCTGGGTCCATATGTAGGTCTTGGCGAGAGATAATATATCCCAAGAATGGAAGTTCTTTCCATTCAAAGGTATAGTTCTCTAACTTGGTGTAGAGGTGATGCTGACGAAGTCTGGAGGGCCTGTTTTACATGACGTCGATGCTCCAGAGACTTAGAGAAGAGTAGGATATCATCCAGGTAAATGACTACATGGGAGTAGAGAAACTCCAGGAAGATCTCGTTGACCATGAATTGGAAGACTGCAGGGGTGTTGCACAACCTGAAGGGCATCACTAGGTATTCATAGTATCCGTCGTGGGTGTTAAAGACGGTCTTCCCTTCATCGCATTCTAGGATTCTGATCAGGTTGTATGCTCCCCTGAGGTCCAGTCTGGAAAATATCTTTGCTTCCTGAAGGCAAAGAGCTCAGAGATCAAGGGAAGAGGATAGCAGTTCTTCTTGGTAATGGATTTTGGACTATGACAGTCAATTCAGGTTTTTAACGACCCATCCTTCTTCCCTACAAAAAAGAATCCAGCCCCGGCAGATGACAAATGGGGAAAATGAAGCCTCTGTCCAAATTCTCTTTAATATATTTAGTTCATAGTCTCTGACTTATGAGGAGAGATTGAAGAATCTAAATATGTACACTCTGGAGGAAAGGAGGAGCAGAGGTGATATGATACAGTCTTTCAGATACTTGAAAGGTTTTAACGATCCAAAGACAACGACAAACTTTTCCGTCCGAAAAAAATCAGCAGAACCAGGGGTCACGATTTGAAGCTCCAGGGAGGAAGACTCAGAACTAATGTCAGGAAGTATTTCTTCACGGAGAGGGTGGTGGATGCCTGGAATGTCCTTCCGGAGGAAGTGGTGAAGACCAGAACTGTGAAGGACTTCAAAGGGGCGTGGGATAAACACTGTGGATCCATAAAGTCTAGAGGACGTGAATGAAGAGTGGATGGCTCGCGGGAATGACGACTACTACCTGGAGATAATACCCTTATTCAATAAACATACACATGGTTAATGCACATTGCTCTAAGCTTCAACGGCAAGAGGAAATGTGGAAAAAGATTTGCATTCACAAAAAGCTGGGAGTAGCTTGCTTGTTACAGCGGTTACTACCCCAAACCAAATAAGCCTGATACTTCACTTTCAATGCATAACCAGCATAGCTCTCTGTTTCGACGGCAGGGGAGAAAGTTTGATACTTCATGCATATCCAGCATAGCTCTCTGCTTCATTGTGCATATCCAGCATAGCTCTCTGCTTCAACGGCAGGGGAGAAAGTCTGATACTTCGTGCATATCCAGCATAGCTCTCTGCTTCAACGGCAGGGGAGAAAGTCTGATACTTCGTGCATATCCAGCATAGCTCTCTGCTTCAACGGCAGGGGGAATGAAGAAAAGTGGATCTATATACAGACAACAACCAACAAGGACTGAATCACATAGTCTGGGTAAACAAAAGCATGGGTGTAGCTTGCTTACTGCGGCGGTTACTACCCCTAACTAATTAAGCTAGATATTTCACTTAGATGCAGCTCCAACACTGCTCTTTGCATTAATGGTGGGGGTGGAAGGGAAATAGAACCAAAGGGTTACTAAGAGCCAAGAGTAACAGATAAGTATGAGAAAAAAAAAGTGCGAAGCTTGCTGGGCAGACTGGATGGGCCATTTGGTCTTCTTCTGCCATCATTTCTATGTTTCTATGTTTCAGGGGCAGACAGTAGATATACTCTGCCTCTAGGTGGAACCCTAACTGGAACTAAGTCTTTAGCAGTCTAGGAGCAATGAGGTGGCAGGACCTCAACCTGCTGTTTGCTGAGCACATCTACAAACTATTGTGGTGGCCAACTCGGGAGCTCAGAGGTAACCGTCCTCGCCAAGGGTACCAAAGGCGAAAGTTTCTTTTATTTTTCATCCTTTTCCTAATAATACTTAACATTTTATTTGCTTTTTTTAACTGCTGCCAAGGATTTCAAAGCATTGTCCACAATGATTACAAGATCCTTTTCTTGAGTGGTGAAGCCTAATATGGAATCCAGCATTGTGAACGCAGAGTCTGGATTATAGGCATGTGCAGAGGCAACATTTTCATTTCGGTTCATTTATTCATTTCTTAGGTCACTTTATTTATTTTTTATTTATTTGTGTTTTTCTATACCGGCATTCACGGCAGTTCGTATCATGTCGGTTTACATAAAACAAGGGGTGAGCAATACATTATAACGTACATAGCTAAAACGTAAGAGTATACATTACAAAAGTATAACAAGTGCGTAGAAGAAAAAGTTACAATAAAACAGGGGTTATTCTAACTGGGATTAGAGTTAGAGGAGAGATAAAAAGTTTAACAAGAAGTAAAACATTGTAGTGATTGGTTGGTATTGTCTGTTTCAGTTTAATAGAAGATGCTCAGTGTTGCTGCATTTGATGGAAGTGAATCATTAAGGGTCCGGAAATGCTTTCATGAACAGCCATGTTTTAAGTCTCTTCCTGAAGGTTGGAAGACATGGTTCCTGTCGTAATTCTAAGGGGATTGAGTTCCATAGTGGGGGACCTGCTGTGGAGAAGGCCCGATCTCTCAATGTTATATGTTGGGTGGTATTGTTGTGAGGTACTTGTAGATATTCTCTATATGCTTCTCTGATGGGTCTGTTGGAGGAATGTTTTTTGAGAGCTATTTGTAGATGGAGTGGAGCCAGTCCATGGATATTTTTGTAGATTGTGGTGAGGGACTTATGAATTATTCTGTAGTGGATTGGTAACCAGTGAAGGTCTTTGAGGACTGGTGTAATGTGATCTCTTCTCCTTTTGTTTGTTAGAATTCTTGCTGCCGTGTTCTGTATCATTTGGAGAGGTTTAGTGTGGGATGATGGGAGGCCTAGAAGGATAGAGTTGCAGTAATCAATTTTCGCAAATATTATTGCTTGGAGCACTGTTCTATAATCATGGAAATGAAATAGGGGTTTTATTCTTTTTAATACGTGCAGTTTGTGGAAGCAGTCTTTGGTTGTTTGGTTGATAAACGATTTTAAATTTAGCCGGTTGTCTATAGAAACTCCTAAATCTCTTACTTTTGAGATTTGCAAGTTGGCTGGCGGGTTTGTAGTGATTTTGCAATTATCTGGAGAGATTAGCATGAATTCGCTTTTTGATTGGTTTAGAATAAGATTTAAGCTGGATAAGAGATCGTTAATTTCTTGAAAACAGTTTTCCCAAAGTTCTAGAGCTTTAGTGATGGATTCTTTGATGGGGATCACAATCTGGACATCGTCGGTGAATATGAAGTGTTTTAGGTTCAATTTGTTTAGCAGTTGGCAAAGCGGGAGAAGGTATAAGTTGAAAAGTGTTGGTGAGAGAGAGGAACCCTGAGGAACTCCTTGTGAAGATGGGTATCTGGGGGATTCTTTGTTGTGGATTTTAACTTTGAAACCTCTGTTTTCTAAGAATGTCTTGAACCATGTTAGTGCTGATCCTGCAATACCGATGTTCGCCAGTTGCTTTAGTAATATGGCGTGGTTAACAGTATTGAAAGCTGCCGATAGATCCAATAAAATCAGTAGGAAGGCCTGTCCTTTGTCGAGGCCCAGTATAATGTAGTCAGTCAGTGAGATTAGAAGGGATTCTGTGCTTGAAGCTTTTCTGAAACCGAATTGATTAGGGAATAGAATTTTGTGTTCTTCTATGTATTCAGATAGTTGTGTGTTAACTAGTTTCTCCATCACCTTGGCAAAGAAAGGCAGATTGGAGATTGGACGGAAGTTGTTAGGATCTTTGGGGTCCAAGTTAGGCTTCTTGAGGAGCGGTTTAATGGATGCTAGTTTGAGGTCGTCTGGATAGAAACCCTGGGTGAATGAGCAGTTTATGATGTCCGCTAGGGTTTTGGTTATGGTGTCCGGGATTAGCAGTAGTAGTTTAGATGGGATCTGGTCTAGTGGATGAGATGAGGGTTTCATTTTCTTAAGAAGTGTTTGGATCTCTGAGGAAGTGGTGAGTTCAAGAGACTGGAGGGAGATGTCTTTATTATGGAGTGCGTAATTGCTGGCTGGTGTGCCTGTATTAGGCTTTAATTGTGTTAGCAGGTTTGTGATTTTCTTACTGAAGAAGAATGCCAGCTCATCAGCTTTTGTTTGAGCTTGGTTAGGTGGTATGTCAGGAAGGTTGGCCTGAGTTAGATTGGAGACAAATGTGAATAGCGCTTTGGAGTCGAATATGATGTCATGAATCTTATGTGCGTAGAAGTCCCTTTTTGTTTTTAAAGTGGAGCTCTTGTATGATTGGAGGGCGAGTTTGTATGTAGAAAGTGTAAAGGGGGAAGGGGCTTTACGCCATTTACTTTCTTTTTGACGCAGGTTAAGTTTGAGGTTTTTAAGTTCGTTAGTAAACCATGGCTGTCTTTTTGACTCGCCTTGTTTGACTTTTTTTGTTGTCCACGGACAAAGTTTGTTTGCCACAGTTTCTGTTATAGTAGACCAGGAATTTATGGCTGCATTAGGTGATGTGACGTCTATGTGTGAGAGTTCCGTGATTAGATGATTGCTGAGTTCATCTGAGGCGCATACTTTTCTGTAGAGAAATGAGTGTTGAGGAGAGGATTTATTGCTCGTTTGGGTCATTGAGAAGGTGGTGGAGATTAAAGAGTGGTCTGACCAGGGAACTTTTTTGCAAGTGGGTTGTACTGAATGTGTTATACCTGAGTTCACAAAGATAAGGTCCAGTATGTGACCTGCCTTGTGGGTAGGTTCATTGATTATTTGTTTGAATCCCATTGCAGACATGGCTGTAAGAATGGTTTCGCAGCTGGTAGAGAGTGTGGTGTTATCAACGTGCAAGTTGAAATCTCCTAGGATTATCGTTGGGGAGTCTGGTTTTAGATAAGATGCTAAGATTTCTAGGAAGGGTGATGGATCCGCTTCTAGAAGTCCTGGGGGGGCATATACTAGAAGGATTTGTAGAGAGTCTGATTTGAAAAGACCTGTTTCCAATTTAGAGTCAGATTTGATTGGGTGATGAGAGAATCTGAGTTCTTTCTTTGCTGCTAGGAGAATGCCCCCACCCCTTTTTTTCTGTCGTGGGATCGAGAAAAAGTCGTAGGTCTGAGTTGGTAGTTGATTAATTAAAGCTATATCTGTAGATTTAAACCACGTTTCTGTTATAGCACAGAGGTCTGGGTTTGCATCTAGGAGAAGGTCATTTAAAATCAGAGATTTCTTGGATAGTGATTGAGCATTAAATAATATCAGTGAAAAAAGAGTGAATCCTAGAAGTTGTGTGATTGGAGTAATCATGATAGGGATAAGGGATTTGTAGGTGCGTTGATTGTAGAGTATGTTTGGTTTTCCTGTGAGTAGCGTTCGATGATGGAGAATCGGTATTGGGAGACCGTGGCACATTTTTTGCATTGTTAGGAGCTAGCAAACATTTTTTATGTGTGTCTTCATTACATTTGCTTTTTTCAGTTCCTATTAAAGTGTTGCGACTGTCGCTGCTTGACGTACTCACTCCGCCCTCTTTACCTCTGTGGCAAGTCCCTCCGGGTCTGATGAATGGCTGGCTGCCGCGGCATCTCCATGCCGTCTCCCTCCGGCGACCCGGACCGGCTCAATGTTGCAGATCCACCATGTTGCCTGAAGACCTAGGGCGGGCGCGCGCGTGCACGCTCTGATTGAAGTACCAGCAAGAGCGTGAACCTCAGGGGCGTCCCCCTGAGATGACGTCATCCGCTTCCAATATTTAAAGGTCTCTATTTTCACTCTCTAACTGAGTTAGCAAGGAAGGGGATTGCTTCGGCTACACTTCACAAACTACTCTGCCTCCTTGGACTTACCATAGGTACCCGCTCCTCGGGGGCCTCGCTCTTTTTCTTTACTTTCAGATTACAGATAGGAACCGGTACTCCCTCCTCGAGGGCCCATGTTCCTGGACACTCTGAAGATTCTCTACTGCTTGGAAGCTATCGCTGCTACAAACAATTGTGAGTTATCATCGCTTTCTCAGAGCTTTCCCTGGAACCAGGTACTCGCTCCTCGAGGGCCTTAACCTTTCCAGCACCTGAGCTTCCTTGAGACCTTATGTGAGTTTTGTCATCTAGTTCTGTTCATGAACTCTGCCTACTCACTTTCTTCAGTTTCTCAACAGCTCAGCCATCCTGGATCGCTGTTCCAGTACCTGAGGGACTACAGCCCTGCCGGGCATATCAGCTCACTACTGCCACCTCTGATGGTTTCAAAAACCTGTTTAATATAAGAACTAATGTGTGTCTGTCTCCATACTCAAGCCTAGCTGGTGGTCCCTCTCGGGATATCCTCCCGGGGGTGTGGTCATCTGCCACCGGCCCAGGGATCCACCCACAACCGGCCCAGGGATCCACCCACAACTGTGCAGATAAGACTCTTAAATTTCTTCTGGGGGATAAAAGACTCTTAATTTTCTGGGTGCTCTTCTGAGGGAAAAAAGAAAAAAACCAAAAAAAACCCTGCTTGTTTTCTTTCACTATTCTTCTAATTAATTGCTTTGTGCTGCACTAAAATCTGGGCTCTCTGAGCAGTAGAACTTCTGTGTTTTATACCTTTCTCTAGGTCTGTTATTATACAATAATTGTAATTGTTGCTTGCAAACTGTTATTTTTAAGATCCAGTATACCTGCTTTTCTATTATTGTATAGCTGTTCTTTAATAATCTGGTTAATATTGGCACAGAAGTGCTGAGGGGGTCCTTTAATAGCTAAAGGACTAATAAAGTTCCAGAAAGTGTCCTGCTTGTCCCAGGTTCAACTGTTTCCCTCCCACCCTACCCCTCTACCCACCCACCCCTGGGATTAGATTACTAGTATAGACTGTCTAAATTAGCATTAGCAACAAGATCAATTAGTAAGTTAACAGCTAAGGACATATCAATCCAAAACTTAACCAATATGAGAACTATCCAATGCAACTGTTGTAGAGCCTTTATTCTGAGGGAAAGCATCTGGAGAATTGGAGCTTGCCCGATCTGTGCACAGCTCTCTTCTTTGAAAACGGAGCTGACTGAGGTTAAAGCTCAATTAGCTTCAATTAAAAGAATTACACCCATATTGCATTACTCAGAAAATAATTCCCCAACACCAAAGAATAACCAGGAGACAAGAAAAAGAAATACAGTAGACTCAGGTAGGATAACACATGTGTCCCACAGTCACCCATTCTTGACAGATGGGAAGCCAACAAGTATACCCCCCCACTCAATCAGTTCATCAAGTAAATCATTAAAAAACAGGATCACAGTGGGCTCTGGTAGAATTAGACCTGTAACAAGGAGACACACACAGTATCAAATGCAACAAGAACATAAAGCCCTCCCTATATTAACTGAAGAAATTCTAGAGAAAAACATTGAGATGGATAACTCTGTCATCAATGGCACAACTGCAAAGGAACGAGTAAAGTGAATAACAAATCTCAACTAAAGTCTCATAAGGAGTACAGGAAAAGCAATAACCGTAAAGAGAGTACCTGGAAAGCTATGACTACAAATGCTCATAGTTTGGGAAATAAAATCCCAGATCTGCAGGCCCTAATGACAGAGGCAGAACTGGACATCGTTGCTATCACAGAGACATGGTTCACAGAATCTCATGATTGGGATACGGCAATACCAGGCTATAATTTGTTAAGGAAGGACAGAGTGGATAGAAAAGGGGGAGGTGTGGCTCTTTATGTCAGAAATAATATCCAAGCATCTGAGCTGCAAGGAAGTTGGGGCAAGGAAGAAGCACTATGGGTAGACCTAAATCAGATGATGGAGCATCCATTTATATTGGAGTGGTTTACAGGCCTCCAAACCAAAAGGAAGAGCTGGACAGAGATCTGGTTGAAGACATCCATAAGATAGGTAAGAAAGGGGAAGTGGTGATCATTGGTGACTTTAATATGCCAGATGTAGACTGGAAAATCCCATCTGCAGAATCTAAAAACAGTAGAGCAATACTGGATGCCATGCAAGTATCTTTGTTCAAACAAATGGTATTGGAACCCACGAGAGAAGGAACTATTCTCGACTTAGTGCTCAATAATGGAGAAATCGTCTCTGATGTCAAGGTGGGCGCCCACCTCAGCACCAGTGATCATCAAACGGTATGGTTTAATATCACTAAAAGAATATGGAAAAGGAGCACAAAGACCAGAGTTTTACAGTTCAAAAACACAGACTTTGAGGAAATGGGGAAGTACCTAGAGGAAGAACTAAATGGATGGGAAAATGAGAGAGATGTGGATCAACAGTGGACCAATCTAAAAGGAGCAATCGCCAAGGCAACTGCTCTATATGTTAGAAATGTAAAGAAAAGCAAAAGAAAAATGAAACCTATCTGGTTCTCAAAGGAGGTGGCTGACAAAATTAAAGCTAAAAGAACTGCATACAAGAAATACAAAAGATCCCAAAGGAAGGAGCACAAAGAAGAATATTTGTATCAACTGAGGGAGACAAAGAAATTAATCAAGTTGGCAAAAAGTCAAGCAGAAGAGAGGATTGCCAAGGAGATAAAATATGGTGACAAAACATTTTTCAGATACATCAGCGAAAAGAGAAAGGTCCAAAGTGGTATAGTGAAATTGAAAGGTGGAAATGATCAATGTGTGGAGGGAGACGAAGAAATGGCAGAAATATTAAACGAATACTTCAGCTCTGTGTTCACTAAAGAAGGACCCTGGAGAAGGACCATCTCTACACAACAAGAAACTGGAGGGAAGCGGAACAGAGGAAAATCCATTTACAGTAGATAATGTATGGGAAGAGCTAAAGAATCTGAAAGTGGACAAAGCCATGGGGCCTGATGGGATTCATCCAAGGATATTGAGGGAGCTCAGAGATGTGCTGGCGGGACCGCTGTGCGACCTGTTCAATAGATCCCTAGAAACGGGAGTGGTGCCGAGTGATAGGAGAAGAGCGGTGGTTGTCCCACTTCACAAGAGTGGGAACAGAGAGGAGGCTGGTAACTACAGACCGGTTAGCCTCACTTCAGTGGTGGGAAAAGTAATGGAGTCACTGTTGAAAGAGAGAATAGTGAACTATCTACAGTCCGGAGAATTGATGGACCAGAGGCAGCATGGATTCACCAGAGGAAGATCCTGTCAGACAAATCTGATTGACTTTTTTGACTGGGTAACCAAGGAATTGGATAGAGGAAGAGCGCTCGATATCATATACTTGGATTTCAGCAAAGCTTTTGATATGGTTCCGCACAGGAGACTGGTGAATAAAACGAGAAGCTTGGGAGTGAGTGCCGAGGTGGTGACCTGGATTGCAAATTGGTTGACGGACAGAAGACAATGTGTGATGGTAAATGGAACCTTCTCTGAAGAGAGAGCGGTTTTAAGTGGTGTACCGCAAGGATCGGTGTTGGGACCGGTCCTGTTCAATATCTTTGTGAGCGACATTGCGGACGGGATAGAAGGTAAGGTTTGTCTTTTTGCAGATGACACTAAGATCTGCAACAGAGTGGACACGCCGGAAGGAGTGGAGAGAATGAGACGGGATCTAAGGAAACTGGAAGAGTGGTCGAAGATATGGCAGCTGAGATTCAATGCCAAGAAGTGCAAAGTCATGCATATGGGGAGTGGAAATCCAAATGAACTGTATTCGATGGGGGGGAAAGGCTGATGTGCACGGAGCAGGAGAGGGACCTTGGGGTGATGGTGTCTAATGATCTGAAGTCGGCGAAACAATGCGACAAGGCGATAGCTAAAGCCAGAAGAATGCTGGGCTGCATAGAGAGAGGAATATCGAGTAAGAAAAGGGAAGTGATTATTCCCTTGTACAGGTCCTTGGTGAGGCCTCACCTGGAGTACTGTGTTCAGTTCTGGAGACCGTATCTTCAAAAAGACAAAGACAAGATGGAGGCGGTACAGAGAAGGGCGACCAGGAAGGTGGAGGATCTTCATCGGATGACGTATGAGGAGAGATTGAAGAATCTAAATATGTACACCCTGGAGGAAAGGAGGAGCAGAGGTGATATGATACAGACTTTCAGATACTTGAAAGGTGTTAATGATCAAAAGACAACGACAAACCTTTTCCGAAGGAAAAAAATCAGCAGAACCAGGGGTCACGATTTGAAGCTCCAGGGAGGAAGATTCAGAACCAATGTTAGGAAGTATTTCTTCACGGAGAGGGTGGTGGATGCCTGGAATGCCCTTCCGGAGGATGTGGTGAAGACCAGAACTGTGAAGGACTTCAAAGGGGCGTGGGATAAACACTGTGGATCCATAAAGTCAAGAGGCTGCCAATGAAGAGTGGGTGACTCGCCAGAATGATGGCTACTGCCTGGAGTCAATACCCTTATTAAATAAACATACACAGGCTTGACTCCAACATCGCTCTAAGCTTCAACAGCAAGAGGAAATGTGGAAAAAAGGATTCACACTCACAAAGAGTGGAGTAGCTGGCTTGTTACAGCGGTTACTACCCCAAATCAAATAAGCCTGATACTTCACTTTCAATGCATATACAGCATAGTTCTCTGATTCAATGGCAGGGGAGAAGAAAAACTGATACTTCACACATCCAGCAGAGCTCTCTGCTTCAACGGCAGGGGAGAAGAAAAGAGGGTTCGCACTCACAAAGCGGGGAGTAGCTGGCTTGTTATGGCGGTTACTACCCCAAACCAAATGTGCCTGATACTTCACTTTCGATGCACATCCAGCATGGCTCTCTGCTTCAACGGCATGGGAGAAGAAAAACAACCAATAAGGGCTAATAACATAGTCTGGGTAAAACAAATAAGCATGGGTGCAGCTTGCTTATTGCGGCGGCTACTACCCCAAACTAATCAAGCTAGATATTTCACTTGGATGCAGCTCCATCACTGCTCTCTACATTAAAGGTGGGGGTGGAAGGGAAACAGAACCAAGAGCTAAGAGAAACAGATAAGTATGAGAGAAAATATGTGTGAAGCTTGCTGGGCAGACTAGATGGGCCATTTGGTCTTCTTCTGCCGTCATTTCTATGTTTCTATGTTTCTATATATATCAGATTGCTGATTCCTCCTTCTTTAGGAGCCAATAAGAACAGATTGCTACTCCGCAGTCTAACAGCAGATTTATTGCAGATTGCTAACTCCCAGCTCTAACACAGAGCTTTCCTAACAGATTGCTAACTCCCTTCAGATAGCGGAACACATCATAAAGTCACTTAGGGAAAAAAGTGATTTTAATAGCCTATTTTGACCTTCAAAATTGGGGTTTTCTAATCAATCATAATTAAACTTGTGAGTAGACAATATGAAAAGAGGGAAGAGAACTCCAAGGCACCAATATTGGCAAAGTGGCACCAAGAGTGACATGAATTGCCTAAATAAAAGTAAAAAAAAAAAGGCACCATAAAGAGGCAAAAGGGTGCCAGCAGTGGATGGAGCTCTCAAAGGTACCATCAGAGGAATACAGCAGCAACAACAGTGTTAAGAACACCTCAAAGCTTTAAAAGAGGGCAACAATAACATGGCATGGACCTCAAAAGGCAGTACTAGAGGGGTAAAGTGGCACTAAGAGTGTCAAGAACATCCTAAGGCACCATAAAAGGGGAACAAAGCAGTAAAGGTGGCAGAAAAAAACACCCAGGCACCGACAGAAGCTATCTATGGACATGCATATAAAGGCTGTAACTAAATCCTTTTTCTACAAGCTTCAATTACTATCGGGTCGATACAGTAAGGCCGCGGTAGAAACAGTGCGGCAGTGTCAGGCGCACCCTTCCTCCCCGCACGCACAGTTCTCTAGACCTAGCGCCTGATACTCTCTTCTAATTGCATGCAAATGCATGCCGCGGCTGTGAAGCGATAGGGAAGGGTTATGCCCGCGCAACCCATTTTACTGTATAGGCGCTTAATACAGCGCCTATACAGTAACCTGGGTGCGCTGGTACCTGTCATTTCAAATGTCATTTCAAATGACATTTGGAATGACAGGCACCGGGAGGAGGGAAGCGGCGAAGCGACTTACTTCTTGCTGTATCTCTCCTCCTCCCGGAGCAGGGCGCGAAAGCAGCCTTGCTCCGGAAGGAGGTGGGACACAGCGGCGAAGCAAAAAAAAAAACCAAAGGCGCGTGTTCGATCGGGCGGGTGGGCGCGTGTTCGATCGGGCGGGTAGGCGGCAGCAGCGGTGGCAGAGAAGAAAAAAAAAACCAAAAGCAATTTTGTTTTTTTTTTTCAAAAAGCGACAATTTTGGTTTTTTCCAAAAGCGACTTACTTTTGGGATCTGTCAAGATCCCAAAAGTAAGTCGCAAAAGTAACTTACTTTTCTGAAGCCATCAGGAACAAGATCGTAGCTCCTCCCGATGAAGACGAAGATGGCCGCCTGCACGGGAAAGCGTGCAATTGGCCGCTGAAGACGTGACGTCACGATGTTTGGTGTCACGGGATGTGACGTCACGTCTTCAGCGGCCAATTGCACGCTTTCCCCCGTGCAGGCGGCCATCTTCGTCTTCGTCGGGGGGAGCTACGATCCTGCTGATGGCTTCAGATCCCGGGGGGCGGGTGGGCGCGTGTCCGGCTCCCGCCGCTGCCTGGATGGGTGGGCGCGTGTCCGGCTGGATGAATGCCCATGCGATTTTGGCGCTCATGGCATGAGCGCCAAAATCGCATGGGCATTCATTCCGGCGGGTGCCGTGCGTTCAACCAGGCAGAGGGAGCCGGAGGTCGTTCGCCGTCGGCTCCCTCTGCCTGGATGAATGCCCGTGCGATTTTGGCGCTCATGGCATGAGCGCCAAAATCGCACGGGCATCCATTCTGGCGGGGGCTGTGCATTCATCCAGGCAGAGGGAACCGTGGGCCGTTTTCGCCACCGGTTCCCTCTGCCTGGATGAATGCCCGTGCGATTTTGGAGCTCATGGCATGAGCGCCAAAATCGCACGGCATCCATTCCGGCAGGGGCCGTGCGTTCATCCAGGCAGAGAGAGCCGGAGGTCGTTTCGCCGTCGGCTCCCTCTGCCTGGATGGATGCCCATGCGAAATCGGGAGGAAGGGAGAAGGGACTGCCGTAGCAGGCCCGAGCCTTGCTACTTTTTCGTTTTTTGTTTTTTTTTGCTTCGGGAGGAGGGGACCGGACAGGCTGCAGGAGACCGGACTGGGGCTACACCGGAGACCGGACGGGACCAGGGCAGGTAAGCAATGTTTTTTACACTACACTACACTAACTCCTACTAGGGGGAGGCGGTAAACTAACACGTTAAGGCCGCGGCAAAACAGCGGGTTACTGAGGAGATAGTATCAGCGCCCGTTACAGTATCGGAGGGGAATAGCTAATTCCTTCATTATACAGCTTTTTCATTCATTTACATGCTGGGTGCGGAAAGGGTTATGTGTCTATTTTAGGAAGCGCTAAGGACTCGTGAAACTGGAGACTGTATCGCTGGATCGCCTTACTCGTCTGTATTGTGCGCTCCCAGCACGTTACAGATGGGGAATCTTTAACTGCACGTTACTGTATCGACCTGTATATTATCTCAAGCCATTATTAGACCCTCCAGACTTCAGAACAGTCCTTCAATCACTTTTGTTCTCAGGCACGGATTACTGCAGTTCTCCTCTTACTGACCCTCCTGCATATATATAAAAAGGCACTTAAGATCCATCTATTTCTTCTTGCCTTTCATGATCTTATTTGAGCATTTTAAAAACTGCTACATTTTTATTATTTTGTTCAACATCCTGGTAATGCATCCATGATGTACATGTTTTGACATTGTGAATGTTTTACTATGTACCTCACCCTGAACTACGGAAGGGCGGGTAATGAATATCTCAAATAAATAAATAAGCAGACAAATAAAGAAACAAACAAACAAATAGATAAATAAACATGACAGTACAAAGAGTAGCATGAAGACACCAGAACACCATGAGAAGTGCAAAGCAGCCACCTACAGTAAAAACAAAAAACCCCAAGGTGAAGAATCTGGAGTATGGCAGCAAAGAAAAGTGGCAGCAAAAACTCAAGAGGTAAAATCTGGATATAGCATCAAAACTGAGCGGCAAAAAACTCCCAAGAAGAGTACAGTAGCAAGAGCCCCATGGTATAAAGTCTGGGGTATGACAGTAAGGCTAAGTGGCAAAAAGACCCAAAAGGTGCAGAATCTGGGGTATAGTAGCCAGGCTGAGTGGCAGCAAGACCTCCAAAATTGCTCAAAAGTAGAATGGCAGCAAGACACACATTATTCAAATATGTAAGGATGTTAAAGCCTCGCTCTATTCAGCGAAACAGATGTCTTTGGAATGCCTGCACTTGAGATTTTAATCCCTAAGACCTAAAATAATTTATGATCTTTTTTACTATTTAGTATGAACTCAATTTATTTATTTATTTATTTTTAATTTTTATATACCGATGTTCCTGTAAAGAATACATATCGCACCGGTTTACAAGTAATTGAACAGTCGCCTCCAGGGCGGAAATACATTAAAACAGTCTTTAATTTAAGTGCATCCTTTAACTATAACAAAAAATATTCTAAAAAATTGACATATGAGTTTGTGATATAAGGCACTAAGATACATGGTGCAGTCCTGGTGCCCATATGTGAGATCTCCATGATTATTTGAATTGGTGCATGTTATTGCTGTTATAAGGGTGAGAATCTGTGTTTTCCGCTAACATCTGCAGCATCAGATAGGTAGAATTCCAGCAGGTGCAAAAATCTTGAATCAGATGCTTATGAGGCATCCCAAATTCTTCTTGCTTCTCACAGAGAAGCTGGCCACCCTTCACCCATCTTACAGCTCTCTATCAAATCCTTCCAGATTGGAATCCCATGGTTCTTGGACTCAAGCCCCAGGGCACCCCTCACTGCTAAGTGCAGCAAGTGTGGAAAGCAAGGGATCCCCAGAAAGCCCCCCTTTTCCATTGCCCTTATCATATTTATTTATTTAATCAATCTTATATTCCACATATTCCATATTATTTGTCCAGTGTGGATTCCATAAAATACATCCATAAAAATTACATAAAACACAAATTTAAAATATGTTAACATACAAATAATGAATAAAGTAAAAATAAAAATATTACTCCAAAGCCCATTGTCTATCACAAAGAAAAATCTGCCTGAAAACTCCCACCTCTCTGGTTTAACTGCCAACCCTCCAGCTTCCTCCTTATGGCTGATAGGATATTGCACAAGATATAAGGGCTGTCCATCACTTGAGTAAGCAGCAAAGCCCACCTGCATCCTGATACTTGTTGCCCACTAAAGCTGCTGCTTGCCCTTACTTTGGATAGCTTTCACCACTCACCAATGTGTTGTCAGGGAGAGGTAAGCATTTATAGCATTTGTGATTATCCAGATGTTGCTGGTGAAACTAATGCTGCTCCACTCTGCCTTAAGCCAGCTGCATCTGCATGCGACTACGGCACTTGTACAGGGTGGGGATAGCCTGCTGACTAAATCAAAGGTTCTCCACTATCTGCAAGGGTTGGTCATCAATGTTGCCTGCCTCTTGCCCTGGAATAGTGATATAAAACACCACCCTACTTCTTCTATGGTGGGTTGCCACTGCAGACACATGGAAGAGGGCTGCTGGCCTGCCACCTAACTGGTGAAAGAACCATGGGATCAGCTTGGGGAAAAGTCTTCCCCCTTTTCAACCCCTTTTTTATGGCTTTTTCTTTGAGTGGCGGAGGGGATCCCCAGGCTAGTACTGCCACCCTCCCTTGATGCCAATGCTAGTGGGTGCTTTTTCTACAAGTGATGATGCATAAAGCAAAATTGCTTACCTTGTAATAGGTGTTATCCCAGGACAGCAGGATGTAATCCTCACATATGGGTAACATCATTGATGGAGCCCTATTGCAGATAACTTTCTGTCAAAGTTTCTAGAAACTTTTGACTGGCATTCTGAGCCCACTGAGCATGCCCAGCATGCCATGATATTCTCTGCCACAGGGGTCTCCCTTCAGTTTCATATGTAGCAATAAGCTTTAGCAAAAATAAAATAATAAAACATATCAGACCCAATTCCGCGGGGTGGCGGGTGGGTTTCGTGAGGACTACATCATGCTGTCCTGGGATAACACCTATTACAAGGTAAGCAATTTTACTTTATCCCAGGACAAGCAGGATGCTAGCCTCACATATGGGTGATTAGCAAGCTAGAGGCTGAGTCATTTCGTAGTGAAACAACACTGAAGTATTGTTGGTGGAAATGAGGCTGCTGAAGATCACAGCAGGTTGGATGTAGAAGGAGTTGGGATTAAACTGGAAACAAGTTCCTTAAGACAGATTGTCCATAGGCTGAATCTTGTCGTCCTTCTTTGTCCAAACAGTAATGAGCTGTAAAGGTGTGAAGAGAACTCCATGTTGCTGCTTTACATATGTCAAGAATTGGCACTGACTGATAGTGTGCTACTGAGGTTGACATTGCTCTTACTGAATGCGCCTTTACTCGCCCTTGGAAAGGAAGGCTTGCTTTTTCATAGCAAAACTGTATGCAATCTGCTAGCCAATTGGAGAGAGTATGTTTACCCACTGCGTTACCTGGTTTGTTTGGATCAAAAGAAACCGAGTTGAGTGGATTTCCTGTGTACTGCAGTGCGGTCTAAGTAATATGCTAGCGCACGCTTACAGTCCAAGGTATGTAAGGCCCGTTCTCCTTGGTGAGAATGAGGCCTTGGAAAGAATGTGGGTAAAACTATGGATTGGTTCAAGTGGAATTCCGTAACTACCTTGGGAAGGTATTTTGGATGTGTCCGGAGAACCACTCGGTCATGTAGGAATTTTGTAACTCACTAACCCTTCTAGCTGATGTAATGGCTATAAGGAAGATGGTCTTCCATGTGAGAAATTTAGGATCACAGGAAGTCATGGGTTCAAAAGGAGAACACATGAGTCTTGTTAAGATCAGATTAAGGTCCCATTCTGTGACTGGTGGCCGAATTGGTGGTTTAAGGTGAGTTAAACCTCTCATAAACCTACTAACAAGAGGCTGTATGGATATTGGTGCAGCTCCCATCTTGTTATAGTAAGCTGAGATTGCACTTAGGTGTACTCTGACAGATGAAGTCTGGAGACCAGAGTCTGAAAGATGGCATAAATAGTCTAGTAGAGAAGTTGTGGGACAGGAGAAAGGGTCAATGTTCTTTTGAGTGCACCACAAAGTAAACCTTTTCCATTTCGAAGAATAATTCTTTCATGTTGAAGGTTTACGTGAAGCAATAAGCACTTGAGAGACATTGGTTGAAAGATTGAGTGGTTGTAAGATCAAGTTTTCAACATCCTTGCTGTCAGGGATAGGGATTGAAGGTTGGGATGGCGCAACTGACCCTGATCCTGAGTTATGACACGGAGCTACACCCAGGCGAATTTGTTCTCTGATCGAGAGGTCTAGAAGTATGGGAAACCATACTTGTCGAGGCCAATACGAGGCTATGAGTATCATGGATCCTTTGTCCTGTTGTAGCTTCACTAGAGTTTTGGTTATGAGCGGTATTGGAGGATACGCGTATAGAAGGCCTGAGTTCCAAGGGCGAGCAAAGGCATCCTTGGCTGGCTGGTGTTTCTGTCTGTGCAGAGCGCAGAACTTGTCCACCTTGTGATTTAGGCGTGATGCAAAGAGATCTATTTTTGGTTGTCCCCAACGTTGAAATATCTTGGTCGTTACTAAGGGATCCAGGGACTACTCGTATGGTTGAAACTGACGACTGAGGTGTTCTGCAACTACATTGTGGATGCCCGCCAGATAAGTGGCCCGGAAAAACATGGAATGTGTCAGGGCCCAGTCTCAAATCTGTGCGGCTTCTTGAGAAAGGAGATACGAGCGCGTACCTCCCTATTTGTTCAGGTACCACATGGCTACTGTGTTGTCCGTTTGAATCAGAACAGTCTTGTGTGAAAGGCAGACTGTGAATGCATGCAGCGCATAACGTATAGCTTGAAGTTCCAGGAAATTGATTTAAATGTCTCTTCGAGTCCAAGTACCTTTGGTCTGGAGATTGTCTATGTGAGCTCCCCAACCCAAGGTGGATGCATCTGTAGTTAAAGTTATCTGTGGGACTGGTTGTTGGAAGGGTAGGCCCTTGCGCAAGTTGTCCTTGTTCGCCCACCATTGTGATTTTAAAGTCCATTGGGTTATTCTCATGGCTAGTCTTGCCATAGGAGTGACATGAACTGTGGAGGCCATGTGGCCTAGTAAAGTTAGAAACTGATGAGCTGTTGCTTGGTTCTTCGAGTGTAGCGAGTTTGCCAATAGGGAAAGTGTGTCTGCCCGATCCTCGGGTAGAAAAGCTTTTGAAAGTATGGTGTTCAATTCTGCTTTGAAGCAGGTGAGACGGAGTGAGATGGGACTTTTGATAATTGATGAGAAAGCCCATGGAGTGAAGTAGAGCAATTGTTTGACTGAGAGAAGCCAGAGCTCCTTGTTGAGATTGACTTCTGATGAGCCAGTCGTCCAGATAAGGGAAGACATGGACACTTTCTTTGTGTAAGTGTGCTGCTATTACTGCCAGGCATTTTGTGAATACTCTGGGAGCTGAGGCGAGTCTGAATGGTAGTACTCTGTACTGGAAATGCTGATGACCCACCAGGAAAAGCAGATACTTGTGATGAGGAGAGAATATTGGAATGTGAGCGTAAGCATCTTATAGATCCAGAGAACAAAGCCAATCTCCTGTTTGAAGAAGTGGAAGCATGGTGCCTAGAGAAACCATCCTGAACTTTTCTTTCTTCAGAAATTTGTTGAGATTTATGAGGTCTAGGATGGGGCGTAGGCCTCTGGTTTTCTTTGGAATGAGGAAATAATGGGAGTAGAATCCTCTGCCCTGCTGAGTCCGGGGCACCGGCTCTACGGCTCTGGCTCTCAGAAGGATGGATAATTCTGCTTGTAGATGAATTATGTGATTTTCGTTTAGTGAAAGAGGTTTTGGAGGAGAATCTCTTGGAATTGAGACAAAACTGAGTTGGTAACCTCGAGATATTATTGAGAGCACCCATTGGTCTGTTGTTATCTGTACCCAATGGTTGTAAAAGGAGGAAACTCAGCCTCCTACTGGTAGATCCGGTTGTGGGTTGTGGAGATGGCTTTGGTCTCTGGTGGTGGCCTCAAAAGCCTGCAGCCGGTCCCGTCTGTGGTGGAGGTTGAGGCCTAGCAGCTCTAGGTTGTCTGGGCTGAGATCTTTGCTGCGGACAAGAAGATCTGTCCCTTGATGCTGGAGGGTAATAACGCCTCTGCCTGTAGAAAGGCCTTTGAGATTCCTTCCTTGGCGGACGGCGAGATGATGATGCAGCAGAATCTTGCGGAACTGATGACAGTTGGCGCAAGTTTTCCGTATGTTCTTTCAACTGGGCCACAGCATGCTGTACCTTTGACCCAAAGAGGTTGTCACCTACACATGGCAAATCAACCAGTTTTTCCTGGACCTCAGGCCTGAGGTTCGAGGACTTCAACCATATCCAGCGACGTGCACTGATGCCTGAAGCCGCTACTCTGGAAGCAGTTTCAAAATTGTCGTAAACAGCTTAGACTTCATGCTTTCCAGCTTCAAGCCCTTTGTGATTTATGGCTTGAGCTGCTTCTTGGTACTGCTGTGGTAGGGAATTTGAGAGTTCTTGCATCTGTTTCCACAGATTCCTCTGGTATTGTGTCATATATAGCTGTTATGACGCATCCTTGAATTCAGCATGGCTCCCTGGTACACTTTCCTGCCCAAGGAGTCCAGGAATCTGTGATCCTTCCCAGGAGGAGTGGAGGAATGAGGTCTTATTCTGTTAGATTTTTTCTGTGCAGACTCAACAACAACTGATTGATGTGGCAGTTGTGATTTTTGGTATCCAGGAACATTTTGGACTAAATAAGCGGTGTCCACTCTTTTGTTGATAGATGGTACTGAGCATGAATGTTCCCAGAGTCTGTGCTGCAATTCCAACAGTACTTCGTGGACAGGTTTGGCCAGGACCTCTTTTGGAGGGTCCATGAACTGTAGGACTTCCAAAGTTTGCTGTCTTGTGTCCTCTTCAGATACCAAGGTAAATGGTATGGTGTCTGCCATATCCTTAATAAAATTAGTTAAGGATAAATCTTCCTGTGGGGATTTCTTCCTTCCTTCCGGGGGAGAAGGGTCAGACATAAAACTTTCAGAAGAAGTATCCGTATGTTTGTCCTCCCAGGAATCGTATGGGTCTTCTCTACAAGGAGAAGTGGGAGAAGACCTTGGTGGTCGAAAAAACCCTGAAGGACCTGGCTATGGATCATCAAACGGTGTCCATCCAGGGACTTCTTCATGTGGTTTGGCTGGAATCGGTTTCGGTGGTAGAGCACCGACGATTGCGTCAAATCTGTTCATGAGAAGTTGAAACAACGCTAATTCTGGTTGTCCTAGGGCCCCAGGCACTGGCGTTGGCATTGACAGAATTGGTTCCGGCATCGGACCGGGCCTCGGCGATGGTAGAGGCATCGGCATCAACGGCAGCTTCGGTGCCGGTGCAGGTAGTGGCTTTGGCATAGGTACTGGCATTGGTGTAGGCACCGGCATCGGTGAAGGCACCGGTATTGACGTCGGTGAGGGCATCGGTGGTTGATGATCCTGCAACGCTTGGAGCACCGTTTGATGGATAAAATCTGTCAATTCCTTCATGATAGCTGGTGCAGGCAGAGCAGCTATACGTGGTGGCAGTGGAGGTGTTGTTGGTCCTTCCACAGGGCTCTGTGGAGATTCGATGATTGGCGCAGCGAGAAGAGGTGAATGCTTCGGCGTCGAAGGCCTCAGTATTTCTTGAAGGCGAGGCCGTTTTGCAGTCGATTTCTCTGGGGAGAGAAGCGCCTCTGGGATCAATGGGTGGTGATGCCGATGCTTCGGCCGATGTTCCGCCGCTGACCTCATCGATGCCACGGATCGGGTCGGCGATGAACCATCCCCCGAGCCTTCCGGACGACATTTTTTGAGAATTATACGTTTTGAAACTCCGGCCAGAGATGATTGAGTGGACGTCGATGGGGAAGGCAAAAGTTGTAGATGGAATAAGTGTTCCATCTTTTCTTGTCGGGCCTTTCGACCCTTCGCGGTCATTTCAGCACACTTTGGACAAGATGTTACATCGTGTGTTTGACCTAAACAAAGAACACACTCAAAGTGTGGATCTGTAATGGACATAGTCCGATTACAATTGGGACATTTTTTGAATCCCGTGGCCATATTTTCCTCGACAGCCATTGATGAAAATGAGAAGAAAATTATTTTTACTCAAGAGAGTGAAAATGAGACAAATTTTACTCATCGGCCGGTGGTAACATGGGAGACCCCAATATGGGAGAGAAATAATTGTTTTTAAATTTGATTTTTAGTCAGACAGTATGTGAGAAAATTCACACAGGCTCCTGCTCCGTGATGCTAACAGCAGCGCGGAAAAACGAAGACTGAAGGGAGACTGAAGGGAGACCCCTGTGGCAGAGAATATCATGGCATGCTGGGCATGCTCAGTGGGCTCAGAGTGCCAGTCAAAAGTTTCTAGAAACTTTGACAGAAAGTTTTCCGCAATAGGGCTCCATGACACCAGGAACCTCGAAGTTATCATCGATAAAGAACTCTCTTTCAACAACCACATATCAAATAAAACTAAAGAAGGATACCACAGACTCCTAACCCTAAGACATCTGAAGCCATTTCTCAACCCTTATGACTTCAGAACTGACCTACAACTACTTATTTTCTCCACCTTCGACTAATGCAACTCCTTACTAATTGGAATACCTTCTTCATCCCTCAAACCACTCCAAATACTGCCAAACTCAGCTGCCAGAGTACAAACAGGAACAAAAAGAAGTGATCACATAATGCCCATATTGACCTCACTTCACTGGCTCCCTATTACTGCACGTATTGCTTAGAAATCAATGACCATCATTCACAAAATTCTAAACAATGATCATCAAGGTCTAAACACCCTTAACATAATTCCTCAAAATCCTCCAAGAAACCTATGCTCTAATAACTCAGGTTACCTAAACATCCCCCCCATCAAAGATGCGCATCTAGCAACCACAAGAGAAAGAGCCTTTTCAATTGCCTCCCCTAAACTGTGGAACACCCTACCTAAAGTCCTGAGAACCCAGCACAACCTAAAAACATTCAAAAAAGAGACCTAAAAACATTTATGTTTTGCAGATACTACACTGACCTTCAGACGTCTGATCATCCCTACTCTCAACTGAACTCTCATCTATAAACCTCTTAATACCTGCTCTCCATCCTGAACCTCCTTACCCTCCCCATCCATCCTAATAATGCTTTCTGCACTTGATATGTTTTTATTTCTGAAAATGTTCGCATTGTTTTACCGTTGCTCAACTGATAAGAAAAATACATACTTTGTAAACCGTTATGATGGCTCTACCAAATGACGGTATATAAAACTCAATCAATCAATCAATCAATCAATAAATAAATAAATAAATAAATAAATAAATAAATATGTGAGGACTAGCATCCTGCTTGTCCTGGGATAACAGTATTTGTCAGATGCCATAGTACCTTCCTTTGACTTATGTCCTTACTGCAGTGAATACACTGAGAAAAACAATGGGTCCTCCCTCACTTTAAAGTGATTTCAGATCAGGAATGTCTAGCACAATCTCTTCTTTGTATCCTTGGGAGCTGATCCTGGCCTTGAAGGTGGACTGTGAGGAAAAAGGCCAGGGGCATTGCTGCTGTGGGTTGCTCTCAACATTGACAGTTTAATCTCTCTCTCCCATCACCTCAATGAAGGCTTAGATGATACTGACTAGTAGAGATGTGAATCGTGTCCTCGATCGTCTTAACGATCGATTTCGGCTGGGAGAGGGAGGGAATCGTATTGTTGCCGTTTGGGTTTTAAAAATATCGTGAAAAATCGTTAAAATCGTGAGCCAACCCCCTAAAACCCACCCCCGACCCTTTAAATTAAATCCCCCACCCTCCCGAACCCCCCCCCAAATGCTTTAAATTACCTGGGGATCCAGCGGTGGTCCAGAACGGCGGCGGTCCGGAACGGCCCCCTCAGTTGAATCCTTTTGTCTTCAGCCGGCGCCATTTTGCAAAATGGCCGCCGCAAAATGGCGGCGGCCATAGACAAAAACGATTCGACGCAGGAGGTCGTTCCGGACCCCCGCTGGACTTTTGGCAAGTCTTGTGGGGGTCAGGAGGCCCCCCCAAGCTGGCCAAAAGTTTCTGGGAGTCCAGCGGGGTTCAGGAAGCGATTTCTTGCCGCGAATCGTTTTCCGTACGGAAAATGGCGCCGGCAGGAGATCGACTGCAGGAGGTCGTTCAGCGGGGGTTCACCCAAAAGTCCAGCGGGGGTCCACCCAAAAGTCCAGCGGGGGTCCGGAACGACCTCCTGCGTCGAATCGTTTTTGTCTATGGCCGCCGCCATTTTGCGGCGGCCATTTTGCAAAATGGCGCCGGCTGAAGACAAAAGGATTCAATTGAGGGGGCCGTTCCGGACCGCCGCCGTTCTGGACCACCGCTGGATCCCCAGGTAATTTAAAGCATTTGGGGGGGGGGGGGGTTCGGGAGGGTGGGGGATTTAATTTAAAGGGTCGGGGTGGGTTTTAGGGGGTTTTAGTGTGCCGGTTTTCCTGCCCTCCCCCTTCCCCCGATTTACGATTTTTTAACGATAAATCGGGGGAATTGGTATTGTATCGTGGCCCTAACGATTTTTGACGATTTAAAATATATCGGACGATATTTTAAATCGTCAAAAAACGATTCACATCCCTACTGACTAGAACTCCCAAATTTCTTCAGCAACTAGTTCTTCAAGAGCACTGATTCAGGGAATCCCATATAAGATTATTCCTCAGAATCAGTGATTAAAAATACTGCTTCCATTACTTCTACTGCCACCGTGCTTGCTCCTACCCAGGTAACACCAGCTTACAATGGCTCTCCCACCATTTGCCTCATTTCAAAACAAGAGGGAGATCAATAGGCAGTGGTAGTACATTCTCTCCCAATTTCAATTTTTTCTGGTGTGGGCTGGCTTCCACTCTTCATTTGTCTCTTTTAAGTTTAGGAGCAGGACTACCTTTTATCTTGCTACTATTAGTACTACATATGCTTCTGACATACTGGTCTGGCTCTGCAGCAAAACCCAAATTTTATTCCTGCCATTGCCTCCTCTGTCCTTTCCTCACAGTGGCAATATGGCATTTGAAATGCCTACTGTGGGTTACGATATCATGAAAGAATTAATTGATCCTGTACCAGCTCTCAAGGTACTAGTATACTACTGAATAAGTGTGTCATATACACTCAGTCTAGTTCGTGGAATGAATTCACAATAACATAGAAACATAGAAACATAGAAGTGACAGCAAAAAAGGACCTAACGGCCCATCCAGTCTGCCCAGCAAGCTCCCATAGTAATCAGTTTCCCATATTTATCAGTTACTCAGATCGCCAAGGTCAGGGCTCTTGTTAGTTGCTATTTGAGTCCAATTTCCTCCCCCCCCCCCCCCCCGCCGTTGAAGCAGAGAGCAATGTTGGAATTGCATCAGCAATGTAATATCAGGCATTTTGGTTAAGGGTAGTAACCACCATATCAAGCAAGTTACTCCCATGCTTATTTGTTTTCCCAGACTGTACAGTTCAATGTCCTTGTTGGTTGTTGTCTGAATCTAATTCCTCTTTCCTCTCATCAGTCTGCCTCCACTGGCTCGTCTCCTTTCCAGGTAGTCTATGGACGCCAGCCTTTGCCACCGTTACTGCTTCCTCTGTCCATGGCCTCACCAGCAGCACAATCAACTGCTCAAGAATTGCATCAGTTGTGGCACAAAACCCAACAGCTGCCCAGAGATCAAAGAAGTTCTTTGATGCTCATCATCGCAAAGCACCCCCGTTCAACCCTGGTGATAAAGTGTGGCTCAGCACCAGGTTTATCCAACTCAAACTGCCTTCAGCTCGCTTCGCTCCCAGGTATATTGGCCCCTTTCCTGTTCTCCGCCATCTGGGTCTAGTTACTTACAAACTCCAGCTGCCTTCCTCACTTAAGATTCACAACGCCTTCCACGTTTCTCTACTAATACCTTTCGTTCTCTCCGGATACTCTAAAAAAACCATCGGAGCCTCAACCACTGTCCTCGGAAGCAGACATCACTTATCAAGTCCGAGATGTCCCGGACGTTAGAAAACATGGTAGACAGTGGGAATATCTTCTGTCATGGGAGGGCTTTGGGCCTGAGGAGAACAGTTGGGAACCTGCCGCCAATATCCTGGACCTAGATCTCATCCGGCAGTTCCATGCCACGCATCCTCGCAAACCCAAATCCCCCCCCCCCCGGGCCTTAAGAGGGGGGTACTGTTATGACTGTCGGTCGCAGAAGGCTGCGACCGCGTCTACTTATGTCTTGTACTGCCCTGCTTCCCTCTCTGGGTCTGCTTGCAGCGGGGGCTAGCCTCCACCGCCATATATCTCCTGGCTCCTTATGGCGGCCGGGATGCCGCCGCCACCCATGCCGACTCTGGGCCTTCCTAGGTGCGTGCCACCGGGCCCTCTTTTGAAGTTGCTACGGCGGGAACCTCAGGGGCATCCCTGACTGATGACATCACTGGGTCAGGGTTCTTAAGCACCACCTTCGCCCCTTACTAGCCGACTTGGCAATGAGTTCCATCGCTACTCTACTAGCTCCTGTCTCCTCGGACCTGTGGTGACTGTATAGAACCCTTCTCGGACTATGGACCCTGGCTCAGGTACCCACTCCTCGGGGGCCTGTGTGCGCTATCTCCGGAGACCCGGTCTCCTGGCTTCCCCCGCTCCTCGGGCTAGCCCTGCGCCTCCTAGGAGTCCTACTCACCAGCTTCCCGTTCCTCAGAGTTGCCTCTGGGAATGCTCTCACCACTTGGGAGACCTATCTTCGCACTTCCCCACTCCTCGGGGCAGTGCCTACATTCTTCATCAGAGACTGTCTATGCTTCCCCACTCCTTAGGGCAGTGCCTACGTTCTACATCAGAGCCTGTCTGTGCTTCCCCGCTCCTCGGGACAGTGCCTAGTTCTAAGTCAGAGACTGTCTGTGCTTCCCCGCTCCTCGAGACAGTGCCTACATTCTACTCCAGAGACTATCCGGTTTCCCCGCTTGTCGGGGTTCCCTATGTCATTACCTGGAGACCAGACTCAGGCTTCCCCGCTCCACGGGTTAGCCTACATCATCACATCCTCGCTATGCAGCTCCGCCCCTTGGGGTTGCCTCTGCAGTATACCTCCTGCTCTTCCTGCCTCGTGCTTCCTGCTCCTTGGGCCTGCCTAGTGCCACCCTCTTGGAGGTCTCCGCCCAGGTACTGCTCCCCATTCCAACAGGCTTACTGTGGGGTTCCTCACTGCTGTGTCTCTCACCTGCTCCTTGGGGACTCCCCACAGATTCTCTCCCAGAGCTCCAACTGTACCTGACCTCGCTTCCCGACAGTGTGGACCTGTGGGGCTCCTCCCCACAGGCAGTAACAACTCTCACCTCGGGCCAAGGGTCCATGAAACCCACAAACCATAACAGTGTTTATCCAATGCCCTTTTGAAATCTTGCACCGTTTTTGTCTTCACCACTTCCTCCGGCAGGGCTTTCTAGGCATCCACCACCCTCTCCATGAAGAAATATTTCCTGACATTGATTCTGAGTCGTCCTTCCCGGAGTTTCATTTTGTGACCTCTAGTTCTATTGGATTTTTTCCAGTGGAAAAGGTTTGTTGTTGATCATGCATCACTGAAACCTTTCAAGTATCTGAAGGTCTGTATCATATCTCCTCTTCTCCTCCTCTCCTCCAGGGTATACATATTTATGTCCTTCAAACTCTCTTCATAAGTCATTTGATGGAGACCTCCCACCATTTTGGTTGCCCTTCTCTGGACCGCCTCCAACCTGTCTCTGTCCCTTTTGAGATACGGTCTTCAGAACTGAAAACAGTACTCCAGGTGAGGCCTCACCAAGGACCTGTACAAGGGAATTATCACTTCCTTTTTCTTACTAGATATTCCTCTCTCTATGCAGCCCAGCATTCTTCTAGCTTTAGCTATCGCCTTGTCACATTGCTTCGCCATCTTTAGATCGCTAGACACTATTACCCCAAGGTCTTTCACCTGTTCCGTGCACAGCAGCACTTCACTCTCCATTGCATACAGTTCCTTTGGATTACCTCATCCCAGATGCATGACTCTATGCTTCTTGGCATTAAATCCCAGTTGCCATATCTTTGACCACTCTTCAAGCTTCCTTAAATTATATTTCATTCTCTCCTCTCCTTCCGGCGTGTCCATTCTGTTGCAGATCTTGGTATCATCTGCAAATAGACAAACTTTACCTTCTGTCCCTTCTGCAATGCCGCTCACAAAGACTTTGAACAGAACCGGTCCCAACCCCAATCCCTGCGACACTCCACTTAACACTGTTCTCTCTTCAGAGTAGGTTCCATTTACCATCACACACTGTCTTCTATCCGTCAACCAGTTTGTAATCCACGCCATCATCTTGGCGCTCACTCCCAAGCTTCTCATTTTGTTCATGAGTCTTCTATGCAGGACCATATCAAAGGCTTTAAGTAAATCACCATTAATGTTTAGCAAGCACAGAGCCAACTTGCCAAGCAAAGCTGGCAGCAGCAGCTTGCTAGTGGTGGCACAAATTCAATCTCTATCTTTCTAGGATTATCCCTCACAATTGGGCCGATAAAGTAAACCACGTGCGAGAGCGCCCACTCTCCCAGCGCACGCACAGGCCACTCTCCTGTGGCGCGATTCAGTAACTTTATTTAAATTAGGGCCACGGTAAAAAGAGGCGCTAGGGACACTAGCACATCCCTAGCGCCTTTTTGACGGAAGCGGCAGCTGTCAGCGAGTTTGACAGCCGACGCTCAATTTTGCCGGCGTCGGTTCTCAAACCCGCTGACAGCCACGGGTTCGGAAACTGGACACCGGCAAAATTGAGCATCCGGTTTTCAATCCGCGAGCCCATTTTAATTTTTTTTTTTTAACTTTTTTTAACTTTTGAGGCCTCCGACTTAGTATCACCATGATAGTAAGTCAGAGGGTGCACAGAAAAGCAGTTTTTACTGTTTTTCTGTGCACTTCCCTGGCGCTGGCAGAAATTAACGCCTACCTTTGGGTAGGCGTTAATTTCTTAAAGTAAAATGTGCGGCTTGGCACATTTGAAACAAAAATGGACTTACTGTATTTCACTGTATTTTACCCTACTGGATTATTTTTCTCTATAGGCATCACAATGCACTTGTCCACATTAAATTTCATCTGCCATTTAGATGCCCAAACCTCAAGTCTCTTAAGGTCCTCTTGCAATTCCTCACAATAGACTTTTGATATAACAATTTTGAATACATTTGTGTCAACTGTGATTATAATCACCTTGCTAATCACTCCCTTTTCCAGGTAATTTATAAATATATTAAAAACACTGGTCCCAGTATGGATGCTTGGGGCACTCCTCTGTTTATCTTGCCCCATTGAGAGAATTGACCATTTAGTCCTTCTTTCCAATTCCTTTTTTTAGACAGTTACAAAACCACAATAGGACATTGTCTCTTATCCCATGACTTTTTAACTTCCTATAGAGTTTCTCATGAGGCACTTTGTCAAACACCTTTTGAAAATTCAGATATACTATATCAATTGATTTAACTTTGTCTATGTTTGTTATCCCCTTCAAAGAAAATCTAACAGATTTGTAAGGCAAGGCTTCCCTTTGCTAAATCCATGTGGGTGCTGCCCCTTTATTCTGTGTCTATCCAGATTGCTAGAAATGTTGTCCTTTAGAATTACTCCCATCATTTTTCCTGGCACCAACATGAGGCTCACTGGTCTGTACTTTCCCAGATCACCTGTACAGTCTTTTTTTAAAAATGGATATTATCAGAAGTCAGAGGTCTCCCAATGCGCTCAGTGCTAAGGCACTTTGTTACCTTTTAAATAGGCACAAGACGAGTTCTGTTACTTGGGAATTTTTATACCACATAATTGGGAGGATATATATAAGACCAATTAGGCCTCAGTGGTCAGTAGTATACAAAATGATCTTTCAGAGTGGAAAGAACTGTTGCTGTCTTGGGCTAACTGAATAAGCATCCTTAAAATGAATATTCTGCCCTGTCTAATTTATGTATTTCAACCTACACCATGCTCGCTTCCCAAAAGTTTCTTCGCTTTGCTAGATGATTATATATCTGTAATCCTTTTTTTCTGAGGGCATCTCCTCAGAGGGTACACAAAATAATTTATCTCTTGGGGCTTTCTTTCCTTGCCACTGTCCCCAGGGATGAATTTTTTCTATGGGGGAAGCATCTACTTTAGCACAGATGAGGGATGACATCTCCTTGTTTTGCTGCTTGTGATGGGTATTTTCTGAGGATGCATAACCAAGGAGACTGAACACAGGATGGGGTGTTCAAATAATAATGTTTACTGATTCTATTAAACAGCAAATCAATTTCCAAGTGTGGTAATTGTCTGTACAAGGATTATCCTTTTACTTTCCCTGTGTAAGTGCTAATTTTCTGGTTCCAGGAGTGGGTCCTGACTCCCTTGAACCAGGAAGTGTGATGGTTTCCCTGTTTCTGGCCCTGATGAGCACTGGTTCCCTGGGAATTTCCCACAGTCCTGAGTCCTGCAGACTTCACAGGATGCCCTGACCTGCACCTGTCTCCTGTCTGATGATCCTGGGAAGGGTCTTTCCAAATGCTCCCTAGATTTTTAGTTAGGGGTTTCTCCTTTTTTCTTGTAGAGTGCTGTCAAGAATTGGTGACCTGGCCTTTGGACCCAGTGTAACCTTCCTCAAATCCCAGACTGTATTATTTCAGACTCAGTTCAAACTCCGGAACTGCTTTACTTTCCTCCATGTAGCTCCTAACATGGCAGATGTGTACCGTTTTGATTCTCCCAAAAGAATCTGGGAAATGCTGTAGGCCTCCCCACTAAGAAAGGACCCTTCACTCTAGGGCTTCTCTTCCACAGAAACTCTCTCCTCCACTTCTCCTGCCAAAACCCCTCTCGATCCTCTTATAGCCAGGTCCACCTCTTCAGCTATATCAAAGGGAAGAGGCTGCCAATTCCTAGTCCCATCTATAGGGAACTAGGGACATCTAGTGGCCTACCTGTAGGGGTGCCACATATCCAAGTTTATATGGAAGGCAAAACCCCTAGAATCAAGCTCGCAATCTTGCAGCATTTAAAAGCTGAGGGAGGGATGGCACTTCCCAATCTCAGAAATTATTACTGGGCAGCTATGCTGTGTGGGATTAAGGAGTGGGTAGACAGAGACTACAAGAAGGTGTGGTTGTCCTTGGAAAATGGTCGGCGAAGGGGCAGGACCTGGCAAATTTGTTGTTTCTTCCGCAAACATCTGCCAGGGTTCAGAAGGCAGCTAGGTCCAACCCGGTTATATCACATACTCTGAGAGTATGGAAGGAGGTGTGTGGGCACTTGGAGCTGCCGGTGGGAGTTCTTTCCCCGGTTTTCTTGCAGTGCCAAAATCCATCACTTTCTATTCACACTTTTAACAGTGTGATACTGGAATGGGATGAGTTGGGTCTTCAACAATGAGGACATTTATGAGATGAAGAAGGGTGGATTCCTTTTGTCCAACTGCAGGAAGAGTCTTTAGAGCACATGAATAGGGCTATCCGAAAGACAGAACTGGGGAAGGGGGGGTTAGGAGACAGCCAACAGCGTTTCAGGACTTTTAATAGATTTTGGGACAATTAAAAAATTGTGTGGTTATTACCGTCGGTAATCATTATGTGGGGATTATCTTCATAGTTCTATTTCAGTGCCTTATTCTGTTGTCTGTATACGTTTATGATGTTAAACTTTAAAAATAAAGGTTACAAAAAAAAAAATTGGTAACAAATTTTTATAAGGCTATACAGTCCCAAGGGGCAGGTGTGTGTGTGTGTGTGGGGGGGGGGGGGGGGGCATTTAGGCGTTACGGATAAGTGGAATACTAAATTGGGCTTGGAGCTGGATGAAACTGATTGAAAATTTATATGGAAAAGAGTCTCAAAGATTTCTATTTGCAGACAAAGAATGGAGCTTATGCACAAACTACTTCATAGGGCTGGTAGGTACCGATGTTTTTTACCACTTTTTCCTCAGTGGCATTAGGGTTGTTGGCGGGTCTGAGGCCAGATGGATACTTTTTTGCACATGTGGTGTTCCTGTCCATATACTTAAACATTCTGAAAAGAGGTGTAAGTGGAGATTTCAAGCATCCTAAGGGTCAAAATACAGCTTTCAGCGAGATTTGTTGGGAGAATTGTGCGAACAACTTCTCCGAAGGGACCAAAGCATGTTCTACTATTGCTTCCCTATAGAAATTGGTTCCCACAATGGCGCCCTGGCGCAAACAGTTGAAGGAGATTGTGCTAATCGAGCAGCTCACATTAGCACTACAGCACAAAACATCATTGTATGATAGAATATGGGATCCATGCTGGGCAGCAAACCTATGCTAAGTAAGGTCCTGTGTTTTGAGCTATAGTTTTATTTTGTATGATATTTTTTCCTATTACTCTGGAAGTCTCATACTGGTATGATCCTGAATTATCTGTTACTATGCTTGCTCTCTAATAAAAATAAACAGTTTTTAAAAAATGGCATTATTTTGGCCACCTTCCATTCTTTAAGTACTATAGCTGATTTGAATGAGAAGTTAGAGATTACTAGTAATAAGTTTGCAATTTCATTTTTTAGTTCTTTCAGAACTCTGAAGCACATACTATCCAGTTGCAATGATGTCCCATTTTTTAGTTTGTCAGTTTGCTCTATTACATCTACCCAGTTCACCATGACTTGATTCAGTTCCTCTGAATCATTGCACTCAAAGAAAGTTTCTGCTGTAGGTATCTAACCAACTCCCTTCTCAGTAAAGACTAAAGCAAAGAAAGAATTTAGTTTTTCTTGTATGGCCTTGTCTTCCCTGAGCACCACTTTTATCCCTCATTTATCTATTGATCTAACTGACTCCTTCACAGATTTCTTGCTGTGAATATACTTGAAAAAGTTTTTGAGCTGTTGTCTTTCTGGCAAACTTATTTTCAAATTCTCTTTTGGCCTGCCTTATTGTTTTACATCTAACTTGCCAGTGTTTATACTCATTCCCATTTTCTTCATTTGGATTTACCTTCCAGATATTGAAAGATGTCCATTTTGGCTTTTATAGTCTCACCACACCATTTAACTATGCTAGTAGTCATTTGGGCTTCTTTCTACCTTTTTAGATACCTTCTGAGCTTCCAAGAAGGTATTTTAAATAGTATTCATTTTCCATGCAAATCTTCAACTTTAATAACTTCTCCTTTTATTTATTTTTTTTCTAATTTCCCCATTTTATCATAGTCTCCCTTTTTAAAGTTAAATGCTATGGCAGTTAAGAACATTAGAACATAAGAAATTACCATACTGGGTCAGACCAAGGGTCCATCAAGCCCAGCATCCTGTTTCCAAGAGAGGCCAAAACAGGCCACAAGAACCTGGCAATTACCCAAACACCATGAAGATCCCATGCTACTGATGCAATTAATAGCGGTGGCTATTTCCTAATGGGCCAATACAGTAAAAAACGCGGGAGAACCGGCGAGTGCCCGCTCTCCCGGTGCGCACACAAGACACTCTCCTATGCGCGCAATACAATAAAGTAATTTATTTAAATTAGGGCCGGCAGTAAAAAGAGGCGCTAGGGACACTAGCGCATCCCTAGCACCTTTTTTCGGACAGGAGCGGCAGCTGTCAGCGAGTTTGACAGCCGACGCTCAATTTTGCCGGCTTCGGTTCTCGAGCCCGCTGACAGCCACAGGTTCGGAAACCGGATGCTGGCAAAATTGAGCATCCGGTTTCCAACCCGTGAGCCACGGGCCTATTTCAATTTTATTTTTTTTACTTTTTTTAACTTTCAGGACCTCCGACTTAATATCGCCATGATATTAAGTCGGAGGATGCACAGAAAAGCAGTTTTTACTGCTTTTCTGTGCACTTTCTGGATGCCCGGAGAAATTAACGCCTACCCAAAGGTAGGCGCTAATTTCTGAAAGCAAAATGTGCGGCTTGGCTGCACATTTTACTTACTGAATTGCGCGGGAATACCTAATAGGGCCATCAACATGCATTTGCATGTTGCAAGTGCTATTAGGTTCGGGGGGATTGGATGTGCGTTTTCGACACGCTATTACCCCTTACTGAATAAGGGGTAAAGCTAGCGCATCGAAAATGCACGTCCAAATGCGGCCTGTAAGTAAACTTGGTTAATAGCAGTTAATGGACTTCTCCTCCAAGAACTTAAGAACTTATCCAAACCTTTTTTGAACCCAGCTACACTAACTGCACTAACCACATCCTCTGGCAACAAATTCCAGAGCTTAATTGTGCGTTGAGTATTTTTCCTTAATATCCTCTCTTCAGTAATTCTGCCAAATTTGATTATATTATGGTTACTATTTATATTTATTTATTTATATTTAGCTCAAATCTTTTCATTGGTAGCTCAAAGCAAGTTATATTCAGTTATAGCAGGTATCTACAGTCAAGCAGCCCCACCACCATTACCTCTTACACTAGATCTTGTATTGTAGTGAGGCTTAGATGTAAAGTAGTCCCCCTCGTGTCAGTTGAAGGATCAATTGCTCCATGTAGCTGGCATTAAAGGCATCTAGAAACTTCACCTCCCTAGCACAGTCCAATGAGACATTTAACCAGTTAAGATCAGTGTAATTTAAATCTACCATTATTGCTGTGTGCCTGATTTGTTAACTTTCATAATTTCTGTTAGCATTTCTCTGTCTCTTCATCCTGGCCAAGCTGATTGTAGCATATTCCCATTGCTATACACAGTACATTTTGTCTCCTGAACTATTTTTATCCTGTTTGACACTATACCATTTTTAACATATAGCACCACCCCTTCAACAAATTTGATCTGGCCTATTATTTTTATATAATTTATATCCTGGTATCAGTGTCCCATTGGTTATGCTCCTTCCACCAAGTTTCTGAGATACTTATTATGTCTGCAGCTTCATTTGGTGTCATACATTCTAACCTTTCAATCTTATTGTTCAGACTCCCTGCTTTTGCATACAGAGAATTCAAAATAATTTTTTTTCAATAGAATTTACAACCTACCTAGCAATTGGAATGGGTAGTTTAGAATCATTTATGTTTTCTGTTATTTATTTTAATACACTTGGGCTACTTCTGGTTCTAACATGTCTCTCTATTAGGATATTCTAAATTCCATGTTATGCCAGTATACTTTGAAGATACTTCATTCTGTACACTCCTGAATGACTGTTAGCTTCCCCCCATGATCTAGTTT
The DNA here is from genome assembly GCF_901001135.1 of Rhinatrema bivittatum. Classification (NCBI taxonomy): domain Eukaryota; kingdom Metazoa; phylum Chordata; class Amphibia; order Gymnophiona; family Rhinatrematidae; genus Rhinatrema; species Rhinatrema bivittatum. The sequence goes on from NC_042621.1 coordinate 137,390,548, forward strand.
AGAAGCTGCTTGATCTCCTTTTTAAACAGTACAAGACGTTTGGTTCACCCTAGTTAAGGTGGATCTTATCCTTTTGGCATAGGCTCCCCTTCCTCAAAATGTTGCCTAATTCCTATTAAATCCAAAACCCTCTTCTCTGCATCATTGCCTTATCCATGTATTGAGACTCTGGAGCTCTGCCTGCCTCTGGGATCCTACACATGGAATGGTGAATTTTTATGAGAATGCTATCCTGGAGGTTGTGGATTTCAACTTTCTGTTTAAAAGCATAAATTTGGCTTCCAGAGCCTTCCTCCTGCACCTTCCTATGTCATTGGTGTTCATATGTGCCAGCACAGCTGGCTTCTCCCCCCACTATCTAAAATCCTATTTAGGTGACACATTAAATCTGCGATTCAGATAGTGTTGCAAAACCATCAGGCAAGTTTGTTTACAAGCAATCCTCATGGCCACCAGCCCTCTAAGTAAGTTTATGCAATTCAAATTTTTTAAATATTTTGTCAAAAGTCATATGCACAGGCATTAGTGCATTTAGCAATATAGGTCAGGCTTTTAGTTAAATTCAGCCATTATATTTTGCCTTGCTTAGTTTTCTGCCAATATCCCAAAAAGTAAAGAAGGCCAGTAGCTTCATTAGTTGTCCCTGGTGCAAACACAGGACAGTACTTGATAGATGTGTGCTTTGCCTGTGGGAGGACCACAATGTTTCAAAATGTTCCACTTATGAAAAGATGACCTTCAGAGGACATTGTTCCTGTTGAGAGCTGATAGAAAATTTCTTCAGGAGAATTAAGCCCAGCTCATCAGCATTGGAGACATCTGCACTGAAGAACCTGGGAGCTGCACTGACCGCTAGTGATACATCAACATCAAGTGGGCATCCCTTCCTCTTGGTATTGAGCCTACATAGTGGTGAAGGAGATAGGCCATCATCCAACATCTTCTGATTCTTCGGTTCCAAAATCAAGGCACTCCAATTACACGCATCAAATGAAGTTCAAGAAGCATCAGCCTTGGTCTCTGGGATCTATTTTTAACATCCTCCATTTTACCAATTGAAGCCACATTTGTCCATTCAAACTCAGCATTTGAATTTTTCAACTGTGACAGAGAAGAGGCCTGGTCTTCCACGTGTTCTTCCACCTCCTCCATCTGCCAGCCAAACTCAGAGAGATCATTTCTCAGCTCAGTCACCTTGCCCATAAGCACAGTTCTAACTGAGGTAATTTCCTTCCTTAACTCATAAAACCAAATTTGAAAGTCTTCCCTTTAAACACATTCGACTGCTGAGCCAGCAACATAGCACCACCACCGCCAGGGTCTGCCTCTGCTTTGGCTTGTGCTTCGATGGTTTCCATATTGCTGGGCTCCTCCAAGAACAGAATAAACGTACCATATGAAAACTGGCACATCGATATATTTTTTGTGGCTAGACATTAGAGGAAGTATGTACAAATCTTTAGCAGCCAGAGTAGATTATACGACAAAAAAATCACCTCTTTGCAGAACTGCAGCAGGGAGCACCTCCCATAGGCTGCCACTTGCTTCAGTTACGTCACTTGTTTCCCTTATGGGGGAATTTTGGAGGTGCTCCTGCTCAACTATTTACCCAGCAAGGCAGATGACTCTGCACTGTGGGAAGAGGATCTGCTGCACTTTGAAGAAATGTATGCAGCTCCTCAATCTACACAAGCCCTGGAACACAGGGAACATTGGGACATCTGTTCACAGTCATAGCAGTTTGCTTGATCGTTGTTCGGCCCAAGGCATCAATAGCACAACTCATACCCATCCATGAAGGACAACGCCCTGCTAGAGATGCAGTTTTTAAAACCATTGATGGTAGGTTTCTTTTTGCCAGATATGTTGAGGAATTATATTTGAAAGGATCCATGAAGTGAATAATCAAACAACAGTGGGTCAAACTAAAAGGAGCAATTACAAAAGCAACAAATCTATGTTAGAAAGTAAACAAAAGTAAAAGAAATAAACTGATCTGGTTCTCAAAGGAGGTGGATGACACAATAAAAGCAAAAAGAACAGTGTTCAAGAAATTTAAAGGATCCCAAAAAAGAGGCATACAGGGAAGAATATCTGGTGGAACTGAGGGAGATGAAGAAAGTAATCTAGAAAGCAAAATGTCAGGCAGAAGAAAGGATTGCCAAAGAGGTAAAGCAAAGTGACAAAACATTTTTCAGATACATCAGAGAAAGGAGAAAGGTCCGACATGGTATAGTGAAATTGAAAGATGACAAGGATCAATGTGTGGAGACAGAGATGAAGAAATGGCGGAAATATTAAACAAATACTTCAGTTCACTAAAGAAGACACTCTTTTCTTCATTTCCATCCACTAACCTTTAGGGAACCACAGTTTTTATCCCATGCCCCTTTGAAATCTTTCTTGATTTAGTATTCACCACTTCCTCTGGAAGAGCATTCAGGGCATCCACCACCCTCTGTAAAGAAATATTTCTTGACGTTGGTTCTGAGTCGTCCTCCCTAGAGCTTCATTACATAACCCCTAGTTCTACTGATTTCTTTCCAATGGAAAAAGTTTATTGATTGTGCATCATTAAAACCTTTCAGGTATCTGAAGGTCTGTATTTTATCCCCCCTGCACCTCCTCTCCTTCAGGGTATACATATTTTTGATCTTCAATCTCTCCTCATAAGTCAATTGATGGAGACCCTCCACCATTTTTATCACCCTTCTCTGGACCGCCTCCTTCCTGTCTCTGTCCCTTTTGAGATATGGTCTCCAGAATTAAACACAATTCTCCAGGTGAGGCCTCACCAATGAACTGTACAAGGGGATTATCACCTACTCTTTCTTACTGGTTATTCCTCTATGCAGCCCAGCATTCTTTGGCTTTAGCTATCACCTTGTCACATTGCTTCGCCATCTTCAGATTGCTAGACACTGTCACCCCAAGGTCTCTCTCCTGCTCCATGCACAACAGCCCTTCACCACCCATCACAAACAGCTCTTTTGGATTATCATACCTCAGATGCACGACTCTGCACTTCTTGGCACTGAATCCCAGCTACCATATCTTCAACCACTGTTCAAGTTCCTTAAATCGCGTCTCATTCTCTCTACTCCTTCCGGCATGTCCACTCTGTTGCAGATCTTAGTGTCATCCACAAATAGACAAACTTTACTTTCTATCCATTCCGCAATGTTGCTCACAAAGACATTGAACAGGACCGGTCCCAACACCAATCCTTGTGGCACTCCGCTTAACACCATTCTCTCTTCAGAGTAGGTTCCATTTAACATCACACTCTGTCTTCTATACGTCAACCTGTTTGTAATCCACACTACCACCTTGGTGCTCATGCCCAAACTTCCTGTTTTATTCACAAGCCTCCTATGCTGAACCATATCAAAAGCTTTTCTGAAATCCAAGAAGATCACATTGAGCACTCTTCCTCGATCCAATTCTTTAGTCACCCAATCAAAAAAATCAAACAGATTAGTCTGACAGAACCTTCCCCCGGTGAATCCATGCTACCTTGGGTCCAGCAATCCTCCTGACTGTAGATAGTTCTCTATCCTTTCCATCGGCAGAGTCTCCATTAATTTTCCTACCACCGAGGTGAGGCTAATTGGCCTGTAGTTTCCAGCCTCCTTTCTGCTCTCACTCTTGTGAAGCGGGACCACCACCACTCTTCTCCAATCACTCAGCACCACTCCCGTTTCCAGGAATCTATTGAACACAGCGGACCTGCCAGCATATCTCTGAGCTCCCTGGGATGACCCTCATCAGGCTCTATGGCTTTGTCCACTTTCAGTTTTCCTAGCTCTTCCCATATATTCTCTTCTGTAAATGGAGTTTCATCTACTTCACCCCATCCACAGTCTTGTTAACTAGCGATGGTCCTTCTCCAGGGTCTTCTTTAGTGAAGAAAAAAGTGCATGAGGGTAACTTGCTGGTGTGATGGTTACTACCCTTAACTAATAAGCCTGATGCTTCTGATGGAACTCCAACATTGCTCTCTGCTTCAATGGCAAGATGGAATGGGAAAATGGACTCAGTCAGCAACCTGCAAGGTTTTAAGGTTTGGGAAACTAAATATGGGGGTGACCAGTATGGTGTGGTAGATGCTATGTGGCAGATGCTAACATAAGCTTGCTGGGCAGACTGGATGGACCGATTGGTCCTTTTCTGCCGCCATTGTTTATGTTTCTATGTTTCTATCGTATACTCAGTCTCAAATTCACCTAAATGTCAGTAGACATAACAATTGTGTTTACTGACATTTAGTTGAATTTGAGACTGAGTATACGATAGAAACATAGAAACATAAACAATGGCGGCAGAAAAGGACCAATCGGTCCATCCAGTCTGCCCAGCAAGCTTATGTTAGCATCTGCCACATAGCATCTGCCACGCCATACTAGTCACCCCATATTCTAGATACCCCCATAGACTAGATATGTTGAGGAGCCAAGTTGTTGTGCTTTTCTTTTTTTCTTAGCATTGAAAAGTGCTATTGTGGATGCTGCAGAGATAGCGAGGCAACTAAAGAAAAAAATATCAAAGTGGTTTAAGGATTTAGAGAAAAAATATCTGGAGAGACAGCGTACATGTCCATGCTTGTGCTTGGTCAAAAAATGACTGAGGAGGCTCCCAAGGCAATGCCCATGCAGGAACTCTCACACATGCTCAATAAAGTTAACAGCTCTACTAGCTAGGAGAGAGAAGTCTATTTGGTGCTGCCAGTTGATGATCCCACCATGTCATGGCTAATTCAGCCTGCTTATCAACAAAAAACACTGCTTACTTGTATTGAGTGTTCTCTGAGGACAACAGCATATAAATCCTCACAAACCCACACATGTCCCCTTGGAGTTAGTTTTTACGTCCATGTATAAATAGCTATGTTAAGAATTGAAGGGGCACCGTGCAATGTGGGTCATGTAGCACATGCTCAGTTGAGTAAGACAAAAGCTTTTAGAAGCTTTTGTGAAATCTTCCTGCACCAGCCTCCGTTGGATGTCATCACCCACATATGAAGGCTTAAATCATGTTCTCCTCAGAGAACACCTGTTACAGGTAAGAAACTTTTGCTTTATTTTACTTTATTAATTTGCGTAACTTTTTGTGTTATATTTGCGTGAAATTACATATTGGTACAAATTTAATAAATAGAAAGTTAAAATAAATCAAGACATCTACCCTACAGTCTTATTCACATAGCAGGCAACCTATGTTTTCTGCATAACTGGATAATGGGAAATTCCATGTCAAGTGGACCAATTTAGAAAATCATTCACGCTTGACCTCCTTTGAATTCAATAAAAGTTTGTGTGGATGTTTGCTAGAGCCTCAAACAAAACTAAGCAAATTTTTTCAGCTGGATCTCTATTGATTCAAGAGCTAGAGGCAGCTGAATGAAGGTCATGTTACGAACACACGCAGCGAGCCCGGGGAAGGGCATAAAGGTGTCATCACTTGCTCCTGAGAGAGAGTGTGAGCCCCTGGGCCTGAGGTGGCTCAGGGAGGAGCCCCAAGACACACCCCAAGGTAGGCGAGCAAGTACAAGCTAGGGCAGAACAAGAACACAGGAGAAGAATGGAGTGAGTCAACCCTCTGTTGAACCAACACGTGCTAGTGGAGAGAGAGAGCTGGAACTCAGAGGCAAGGTACTGTAGTAGGAGATTCCAGAACCGAGAAAGTACAAATTCAAGTACATAGGGAAACAAGGACTCCTGGAACTTGGACAAGAAGAGGACTCCTGGACTGGACGAGATGAAACTCTCGAAAACATGGAGACTTGGACAAGACGATACTCTTGGAGACTTGTACAAGATGATACTCATGAAGACTTGAATGAGGGGAGACACTCGAAGACTTGAACAAGGGAATATTCTTGAAGGTGAAGAAGAGATGAGGCTCTGGGAGGCTTGGAAGAATGCTGTCCCTCAGGGCGCCCTACACAGCCTGACGTGGACTGGTCATGGACCACCTTATCCCGCTGCGCGCCCTACACAACCTGGAAGGCTGGTCGCGGACCACGCTGAGAGCAGGACGGGCACAGAGAAGAGAAGACAGTCCGGGTACTTAAGAGGAGCCCAACCGGAGGTGGTTCCAGACACCTGAAGTCTTATCACTGGGGATGCCAGATGCTTCTGGGAAGGATGACTGGGGACGAAGTTCAGTGGATGACAAGGCTGCTGGCGGATTCATCAGAATTGAGACGAGGAGAGAAGGAAGAAGGTACACAAGAGGGGAAGCTTCGAGCGCAGGTCATAAGGACATCTGGACACCTGGACACCTGGATCTCGGGAAGAGAATACAACTAGACATCAGGGTCTCTGGACATCTGGGACGATGGACATAGGACGAGAAGACTACTAGATGGGTAGAGATCAGAAGGTCGTAAAGAAGAGGACGACGGACATCAGGACGAAAGATGTCTGGACAATGGAAAACTGGATTACTGGAACCAGAGGACATCTGGACATTTAGATATCTGGACATCAGGACGTCGAGAACGCCAGAGACATCTTGAGACAGACAAGAACCCTGAGGCTATGGAAGGGAAGCCAAGGGGTGGAACATACCATGAAGAAAATGATCAGACAAGGGATGAAACCTGGAGCGTTGGATGGACATTAGGAGCAAGAAGACATGAAACATGAAGTCTTCTGGACAGAAGCAGCAAGATGAACCATGCTGGAAGTGGTAGAACTCCGAAGATGGAATCTGGAGGGGAGAAGATGAAACTCCTAGGTGTAACTCCAAGGATGGATAACGAAGCAGAAGAAACTCCATCCGAAGGCACTGAGCAGTGCCTTTTTATAGAGCAGGACCAGGAAGAGCCCTGAAGACATCATCTGGAAGGAGACAGGAGTGCTTCCTGTATCTGGCCCTTTAAAAGACGAAGAGAGTCGAGCGGCCAGTCCCTAGAGGGATCCCAGGAAGGAAGATGTGTGGAGCTAGGGCCTGCAGCAGCGTCATGAAACCTGGAGACGGTCGGAGGCGGCTCCTGCTGCTGAAGGGGAGCTGCACCGGGGTGTCCTGTTATAGGGGGCACTGGGAGAGCGGTCCCCCTTAGAGGGAGTGTGCCCTTGGGCTCCTGGCACTATCCCACACCAAGAGTAGGTGTAGCATGGGTGGCGAGAGACAGCCCGACCCCAGCCGGACCTGCATGCCTCTGGAACCAACTGTGGAGTGTTGGTGATGAACAGTCCTCCGACCGTTCCCAGCCCTTTCAAAACTGCTGCTGGATGGCAAGAGGCAGCAGGCCGGACTCAGGGCGTGGGCAGACAAAGGTTCAAAAACAGGAGACGAAGACTCGGGAACCATAGACTATAGACATAGACTAAGGAACATAGAAGGTTCAGACAGTAGCATGGTCTCTCAGGGCACCCTACACAGCCAGTACCACTGGTCTGGTCATGGACCACCCTGTCCTACATCCGCGGGAGCGGAACCAGCGCAGGACAACACAAACAAAGGTCCAGGAACTGAAGACAAGGATGCAGGAACTGTAGACGTAGACTCAGAAGCTTGGGAGGTTCAGACGTTGGCACTGTCCCTCAGGGAGCCCTAGACAGCCAGTATCACTGGTCTGGTCACGGACCACTCTGTCCCACATCTGCAGGAGCGGAACCAGCGCAGGAAAGGAAAAATGCTGCACAAAGCACTCCAGGGTAATGTACTGCACACCGGCAGTCTGAAGTGAAGTATTGCACACCGGCAGTCTGAAGCAGGAGGCTGCACACCGGCAGTCTGAAGTAGGTGGCTGCACACCGGCAGTCTGAAGTAGGTGGCTGCACACCGGCAGTCTGAAGCAGGAGGCTGCACACCGGCAGTCTGAAGCAGGTTGCTGCACACCGACAGTCTGAAGCAGGGTTGGAACATCAGGGTCAGGAACAAACATCAAGGAACAACAGGAAACATCAGGAACGAGCAAGACACCGGACATCAAGCTGAAACAACGAAGACCTGACGGAGCGCTGGAAGAGGAGACATCCAGAGACGTGTAACTCCAATGCAAGGCAAAGCATGAGTGCTGGAGCAAAGCTTTTATAGCCCAGGAGCAGGCAATTCCCTGGGAGGAGTCCAGATGGGCCGTCCCTCACTGGATCTATAAGAGTGGAGAGGAGCCGCGAGCCCGCCCCTTAGGAGAAGGGCATGGCCCACATCAGAGCATCCAGGCTGCAGTGGAACAGGCCTCAAGTAGACCCCGAACAACACCGAAGGCCTCCCAGGCCATACAGCAGGATCCGGACAATTGCTCAGGCAAGGCCCTGGCTTCGGAGCGGCCTCCAGAAAAAGGTGAGATGCCTCCTGTGGTGCAGCTACAGGAGGAATCGTAACATGTCCCAAGTCCCGAAGAAGAGGAGAGTGGCGTGGCGGCTTCCTGCCGCGAAGAGAGGCTTCGGCAGCAGCACTCAAGCCGTGGAGGAGGAGGGAATCCCAGTGAGGGGATTCCCCCGCAGGGAGCGTCAGCGGTGCGGCTCCAGCCGCGCAGGCAGAGAGAAACAGCCGGCAGCTTCCCCAGCCGCGAAGAGGAACAGCGCGGCTCAGGGCAGTCCGGGCTGCAGGAAGAAGGCCGCAGCATTGGGCCAACAGAGGAGAAGGTGAGGCACTGCCCGCGAGATACAGGCCGCGGGCAGGGGCGTAACAGGTCAGTCTTAGAGTACTGTGTCCATACAACACAAACTGGCCATTTTGTCTGGGCACTGCAGCCAAAACAACCCCTGTCAGGGGCTTTTCATTTTGTAGATTATTACAACTTCTGGTGCTAAGTTCCTATACAAAGTTTGGAACCTAACATGAGCTTGCCACCCTTTTTATGGGCCAGCAAAGTAAGTGAAACATTTTACAAAAGAAATTTAAGGCCTTCTTTGACTCTTCATTGCTCCTGGATCAGAAGTTATGGCCCATAACATCCATCTAGGATTCTCATTAGGAGGCTTTGCAGCTAATAGGAAGCAAACATATAGTTACATAAAGACAGGATGCCACCTTTTAATGCAAATTTTCACCATTATTTGGGTGCAAATATCTGTACTGTATAGTTTTTTATTTTTTTCTTTCTAATGTCATTTGAAAGAGCACCTTTTTTGCTACAAAAGTCACCCTGTTTCATCTTGGACCCAGTTTTGCTTTAGTCAGAATTACAATCCCAAAGACAAGCATCATTTGCATGCGTGAATGCAGTATGTTAAAAAAAGCCATCTTTGGTACCCAACTGTGAAACATGCAAATGAGCTAGAGATGTGAAATTTTACAATGCAGCTCAGTTTAGTGTGCTTACCACACGTTTAGCTTTTGACACATATTTGTTTAGACATATTTTATAAATTAGTCAAAGTCAGTGCAAAACTTTGTATGCTGATTAGTTACTTTGCACTGGTCAGTGGTGGCTGAGCCACTGCCAATTCAGCAAAATTGACAACCCCATCACCTAGGGGCCACTTCAGATAGCCAGACAAGATACCAGCTACAGGTTTTCAAGCTTTTATTTAAGCACAAAACAAGAAAAGGCAAGACACCACATACGAGAATTATTTAAACTGCAGATTTCACAAAAATTCATTTCGGGGTAGATTTTCAAAGGGTTACACGCGTAATATACGCGTTTAGCCCTTTAAAAACCCTCCTGCGCGCGCCGAGCCTGTTTTGCATAGGCTCGGTGGCACGCACAAGCCCTGGGACACGCGTATGTCCCGGGGCTTTGAAAAAAGGGCGGTAAGGGGCGGGGGCATCGGTGTGGCACAGGTCTGGGGGTGGGACCGAGGCCTCCTGCACAGCGGCTGTGCTGGGGGATGGCGCGCCGGCAGACTGCCGGCGTGCACAAGATACACCTGCCAGAGGCAGGCATAAATACTTGAAATAAGGTGGGGGGGGGGGGGATTTAGGTAGGGCTGGGGGGTGGGTTAGATAGGGGAAGGGAGGGGAAGGTGGGTGGAGTGGAAAAAAAGTTCCCTCCGAGGCCGCTCTGATTTCGGAGCGGCCTTGGAGGGAACAGGGAAAGCCATCGAGGCTCCCCTAGGGCTCACGCCAGGTAGCACTCACAAATGTACCCTGCGTGCGCTGGTTTAAAAATCTGCCCCTTTGTCTTTTTTCTGCATTGCACATGCTTTTGAATGCCCATCAGAGTGTGACAAAGTGGCTTGTGAATAAATGTACTGCTTGCCTGATAAAGTTGTTATGGGTGTATCAAGAGTAGCAATAATGTGCTCTTCTGGAACCCAACAGGTGTCACTACGGGGCGGCCAGTAAAATGACCTGGCAGGACCTTGGGGATGCAAGAAATTGACCAAGACATCACGTTCTTCAATTGAGACTTCGCATATATGGCCAACCCACCAGGAATTATCAAGGATGCAAACTAAATACTGACTAGGTTGAAAGCTGGATACTTGAAGGGCAGGAAAATATTCACTTTCATATTCTAGAACACTTACAATGAATGAGGTTATGTCATTCAAAATTTTGCTAATATAAATTTTAGTTGCATCAATGGGCTTGAATTGATGATTTTCCCTTGTGCCAGCAACTGTATCATCTTTGCTAAACCTCTCATCCTGAACAGGTCTGATTGATTCAATGTCCTCCTTTGGGACAAAGAAAAATTTGATACCAGGGACACTTTTATCATAAAAGTCAAATAGATTCTTTTGTGTCAAAATTTGGTTATTGAGGGGGCATTGTAGACTAGCATGGCAGCTAGATGTTTTGTGGTTCCTCCAATCCCATCATAGGGTGATTTTCCATGGCTGGTGCCAAAAAAGTTCCATTCAGCTGTAAAATGAAAGTTGATACTACGATTGCAAAAATTAATTACATTTTTTAAATTTTTGTATTGATCAGCAGATCCATCACTAAAGTAGTGAATATGCTCCAAAACAGGTAAAATGCCCTTCAAATGCTCAATGAGCATTCTCAAAACTTGTGTCATGGCGCAAGTCATTTTTGATTCATGACTGCGTATCACTAAGTTCGGTGTTGTCACTGATTTTGCATCAAAAATGATGCACGGAATGCAGAAACTTGGTTTCAAAATGCAAACCGTGTAGGGATATGGGACTTTTGGATTTTCTAAACAAAGAAAATCTTTCAGATTAAGTTACAAAGGACGAGTTTTATATGCAAAAAAATTATTTAAAAATTTTTTGATATTACATTCACGCCAAATGATTATATATAAGACAATGAAGGCCAACAACCAGTAATGTCTATTATGATGGCTATCAACCAATAGATGTAAGTTAGCAGAAGGAAAAGGTATTTTTGTTTGCCATTCAGAGGTGACCTCCATTCAACTACCTCTAGCTCTCCAACCAAAAGAGATCCAGGTGAAATGTTTAGTACAGTTTTATTTGAGACCCCTGGTCTACTTCATATGGAATGACTCTAAATATTTCTAGTTATATCGCAATAAATATTCAGCAATATTATAAATAAATGTTCCTTCTTCAGATCTGCTGTAAAATGTTGTATTATTTTGGTACCTGCTTTCCCAACGATTGACTTTTCTTTCCTGGAAGTTCCTCTTTTGCAGAATCCTTTTTTTGTCGCTTGACCTTCCTCTTCAGTTCATCTTCTTCTTGTCGTTTTCTTAATGCCTCCTTCATTTTCCTCTCCTGGGCCAATCTCTCCTGCTCCCTTTAACAAAGACCAGGCACAAACAGTCTTTAGTATCAGTCTAGGTTCCTTTTTGTCTGCATTTTGTAATGTTTATGCTATTTTCACAATTTCCATAAGACTTTATTGAATCATCGTACACTACAAAGCTATGTAAATTCTCTGTAAACCAAATGTTAGATGTGCATAAAAAAACGGAAATACAGTTGATTCTATATGTAGCCCCATTCCTGGTGCAATGGTTTGCAGAGGGGCACACTCAATATCAGGGCTAAAGCCAGACTCAGTCTTGCAACCCTGGTGTGGATTCTCTAAAAGGGGGTAGGGAAGGACCCAAGCTCTTTAGAGAGTGAGACACCAAGGACACACTGGTTCCAAGGTATGGTGTTCCAAAAACGAAAAGTCTTTATTGAAACAGTAAAAATCAGAAAAGTTGCAATTTACAGTCTTTGCGCTTTTAAGAATTCATCACAAGTAATGGAAAGTATCAAGGGGTTTACTGATCCTTGCTGTTACATCCTTCTGGGATCCTCTCACTCCTGTGCTTGGGGTTTGAGGCTCTCTTGGACGAATAGTGAGTTTCCTGACCCCCAAGGATCCGCTTGAATCTCTCCTCTCCAATGTTTGAATCTCTCCTTCAACACTTCTCCTTCTCCCCTCCTGGACTCCTGTGGACTGCTGGATCACTTCGCATTGGCTGATCTCTCCTTTTCTCCTCTCCTCTTTCCACATGTCTGGTCAACTCTAGATAAGCAACTGACACTCACTTCTCTCCTATGTAGATCTTCCTTTGCCTTAAATTCTAATCAGGATTCTCCTTCCCACATAGAAGGATAAACCCAGGGTGAGAGGTTTACTCTCCCAGAAAAGGGATACTCTCTATCCACTGCTGGATTCCCCAGAACCAGTTACTTATAACTATGTATCAAAAGCACCACTATAGGGAAACTCTCTGCGTGACCCTCTATTCTCACTATAGATTATGGACAACAGGGACAAATGTCTTTTGAAACGCCACACTATAAACTCCACCTTTTTGATTGTGCCTCCTACAGGCCTATATCATTGATAAATGTTAAAGTAAAAATTCTAACTCAAATCTTGCAGTTGAGAATGGAAGACCTGGTTCTTGCCTTAATTGATCAGGACCAAACTGGATTAAAGGTAGGTCTTCTGTTAATAAAACCAGGTGCTTGTTTAATATTTTACATTTGGCTAATAAACATAGGATCTCTGGGACCATTATATCAATTGATGCAGATAAAGCATTCAATTGTATTTTCTGACCATTTCTCTTTTTTATGTTAAAAAAGGGGGTTCCATAAGGCCTTTACTGCATGAATCAAAGCCTTTTATTCTAATCTGGTCATGAGGGTATTATCTATCTAATGGGGTGTTTTCGGCTCCTTTTCTTAGATGTACCTACCACCCATTTTATTTGACTTGGCTATAGAGCCTTTGGCTCATGCCATTCGTTATTTCCTCCCTAGGAAAGGGGTTTGTCTTCCTTGACTTCATAAGATACTACTTTATGCTGATGGCATGCTTCTGTTTATGACTTGGAAGCGTGAGTTAGTACCAGCTCTTTTGCATATCCTTCAACAATACAGCCAGTTTTCTGGATATCTGATTAATTATTCAAAATTTGCGGTGGTATTAATAGGTCCTCCCACACAACTATCGCTGAATATAAGCTTGAGGAGGAGGGAATTAAATATCTGGGGATATGGATACCTACAGATCTATCTAAACTTTATGCCACTAATTATACCTCCAATTTAGAAGGGATTAGAACAGATTTGGCAAAATGGACCCTCTTTACTATATCCTGGTAAGGGAAAATGAATATTACTAAAATGGCTATTTTGCCTTGACTACTATATCCCTTTCTATATATATCTTTACATCCCTAATTCAGTTTTTTCTGCTCTCAAAGGTTGTACCCTCATATTTTTGTAGAAGAGGAGACCCTCTAGATTAAAGTACTGTGAATTACTAAAGTTTCAGAAATATGGGGAAGTAGCCTTTCGAGTCTTTCAGACATATTACTGGGCCACTTGGTTGACTTGTTTGAGAGTTGGTATGGATTCACCTAAGCACTGGCTTCTCCTTGAAGAGGGACGTGTCAGCAGTAGAAGTCTGGCCTCTTTTGTTACATCTGCCTTTAGCCTCAGCCTTGAGAAGGACAGCATGTAAAAATAACTCCATTCTTGCTCATACAATTATGTAAACCTTTATGATTGACTGCTAGAATGACGGTATATAAACGTTTCTAAATAAATAAATAAATTAATAAAAAAAACATGGGGATTTTTTATAATGCTCCCTCATATATGACTCCACTGATGAACAATCCACAGTTATCAATGGCCACTTTTTCCCCAGATATGGCTGAATGGGGGAAGAGGAGTCTTAAATTCTTGGGACAACTTTTAATTAATCAACGGATTTAACTTTTTTCAGATTTAGTGGCAGAGTTTGAGATCCCCAATCATTCCATTTTTTTTATATTTCCAGTTAAGAAGAGCGATGAATAACTTACAAGCGATAGATGATGCTACTGAGGAATTGCTTTGTTGCAAAGAAGGGGGCAACTGCATGATAACTAAATTATATTTAGGCATTGGGAATCAGATATGTCCAGAGGAGACATCACCAAGTCTCTCTGTTTCCTGGAATAGAGACTTAAATGATGATTTAGTTTGGAGAGATTGGAAACAGATTTGGCAAGCATCCAATATGATCTCCTTCTGTACTGAAAGCCATGAATTTTTATATAAACTACCACACTGTTTATATTATACTCCCCTGTTCTTTGCAAAATTTAGTACATTCAGTCCATTATGCTGCTGATCTTGTTAACAGGAGAGCAATAATTTTCACATGTGATGGAAATGTTCAGAAATGCATGAGTTTTAGGAATAGATTTTGGCACTCATTCACCAGATCTGCGGTCAAGCTCCTCTTAGATCCCTGTATTTCTCTTTTGGGTCTGTGGAAGGAGACGACTTATATGAGGGGTTTCAGGAAATTAACTATCAATTACTTCATGTGGCACCCCTTACCATAATACACAAGTGCAAACAAATACCTTGTGTGGCTGCAATAGTTATTCCGAAACAGATGACATATTCTCTTTGGGAGTAGAGTGACATATATAATGATATTTGGATCTTATATTGGGTTTAGCAAAGGAAAAGGGCTGAACGATATATTAAGGTGAAGCCAATATTCAATAGGCCGTTTAGTTGAGACGTTATACGGCTAACGATAGCCGGATAACTTGTTCAGTATGCTGTAAAAGTGTCTGGCTGAATATACATGCTTAAACTTATCAGATTTCATGTAGCTGGATAACTTAAAAACCTAACCAGCTATGTTTGAATATAACCGGTTAAGTTTCTAAATTATCCAGTCTTGTTTGGCAGGGTAACTTGCTACTTATCCTGATATCTTTAAAAGATATCCAGGTAAGTAGTGCTTTCAGTAAGTATTATAACTGAAAGAAATCAAAGGTCCCACAGCCCCCAACTGTATCTTTAAATTGCTGAAGAGCAAACATTACTGGGCCATCTTGCCCGCTCCGTTTTCAATTTAAAATTTGAAATCACAGACCCCCTCACTGCAGTCTGAAAAGAAATTAACTCACCTCCCTCTGGACCTCCATCTCCCCCAGACCCCCATTCCTGGTGACAAAAAACATTCCTGTCAGAAATGAAGGTCTCACTTATCTGCTACCGGTGGCTCCAGAGCTACTTCTGATAGGCAGCATTGGAGCCGCCAGAAGCAGATAGGGAATGTTAGAAACAAGTGATAGGGAGTGCCGGGAGCGGGTGAAAGGGAGCGCTGGAAGCGAGTGAAAGTGAGCTCCAAGAGCGGGTGATAGGGAACACTGGAAGCGTAAATTGAGTTTAGTTTATGCTTCCAGCGCTGCTTATCAGATGCAGCACTAGAGCCACCAGAAGCGGGTGACTGAGACCCTCGCTCCCTACAGGGATGGTTTTTGTCATCGGGAGGGGTCTATAGGAGATGGAGGTCTGGAGGGGGGGGGGGGTTAACTTCTTTCAGACTGCGAGGGTGGGGCAAGACAGCGTGATAATGTTTGCTCTTGAGCAATTTAAAGATACAGTTGAGAACCGCAGGCCTTTCGATTTCTTTTAGTTTTAATACTAACTGACAGCGCTACTTATCCTGATATCCTTTAAAGAGGAGTTAATTTGTATACTGCAGTAGTCAACACGATATGTGTTATGATATTTAACACATGCATTAGGGCCCTCATGCATCTTCATGAATGACCCACTCTATTGAATATAGCCGGCTATCTTCATTATTTAGCTGTCTAACTATAGCTGGCTAACTTTAGGACAGGTCTTTGATTTGACCAGACTTAGCTGGCTATGTCACCTGGCTAACTGAATTTTGGAGTTAGCCGGTTAACTTAGCTGGCTAACTCAGCTCCTCCCAATTATGCCCCTGGACCACCCGTAACTTATCTGGCTAAATTTTAGCCACCTAACTTATTAGCTGACTAGAATTTAGCTGGATAAAGGATGAATATAGCCAAGTAAGTCATTTATTCGTCTGAATGGCTTTTGAATATGGACCTCCTCTTTTTTATCTGGCTGAATTCTAGCCAGATAACTACTTATCGAGCTATAGCTTAGTCAGATGAGTGGTTGAATATACCATATTTTTACCAAAGGTCGTCTCCTCATTTCATCTCAACCAGATGGTGGAGCTTCCTGCATTTCAGCATTTGTTGTTGGAGGGAGCTTCACTTATTGGATGCTCGTTGGACTATGTTGCGTTACCTTAAATCACCAAACGTTTTTGGCGTTCAGATCATCTGTTTGTCTTGTTCAATGGAACAAAGAAAGGAAGCAAGGCCACGCTTGCACGATGGTTGAAGGAAACTATTTTTTCAGCCTATCTCTGTAAAGATTGGATGGTTCCAGAAGGGTTGCATGCACACTCTACTAGGGTACAAGCAGCTTCTTCGGCGGGGTGTCGGTGTCGCCGCAGGAAATCTGTAGGGCAGCGACATGGTCTTCACTTCACACTTTTGCCAAACATTACCGATTGGATATTCGGGCGCTGGAGGAGGCTGAGTTACAAGAGTGAGAGTGAGGAGAGTGAGTTACAAGCTGGTCTTTCGGGTTCCCACTCAGTATAGGGGAGCTTGGGTACATCCCATTTGTCAGAACTGATCTGGAGTATGAACAGGAAAGGAGAATTGGTTCTTACCTGCTAATTTTAGTTCCTGGAATACCACATATCAATTCAGAAGCCTGTCTCCTTGATTTCAAAAGACCATTATTGGTTCTGGATGTATATAATGCAGAGCTTATTATATGTATATCTGTCGAATCTATGGACTGAAGGTATTCGGTCCCTTTATTAGCTGTAAGAGCTCCAGCTCAGGGGGTTCCAACCTTTTGCTCTCTGTTTGCCATGGAGGGGAGAGTTCATTTGAGTTTTTAGAATTTCATTCTATTTTGGCTTGGGTACAGGTCAATACTGAGGGATTGCAGGTGGCACTCTTGGTTATGTAGCAGTGGCTGAAAACCTTTTATTCTTTGCTTCTATCTGCTAGTAGGGGTGCAAAACCCACTTGTCTGGACTGATCTGTGGTATGGTCCAAGGAAGCAAACCGGTAACCGATCCAATGTGACGAACAACAGAAGAATGAAAGGATGGATCGGTAAAAATGGACTTTTATTGGAACTTGCCCGACTCTGGCCGAGTTTCGCTCTGCCGAGCTGCCTCAGGGGCTTGTTGAGCCAGAAACTTGGCTCTATATACTTGTGCTGATTTCCTAGGATGAAGGAATATGAGTGAACACACCGAATCCGGGCTTGTCACTTGTAATTCATCAATCACTTGTGTGAACAGTATTGAAGCAATTCTTTGTTGAACTTGCACCGGTCACATACTGCTCTGACAAACACTGCAGTGTTTGTCAGAGCAGTATGTGACCGGTGCAAGTTCAACAAAGAATTGCTTCAATACTGTTCACACAAGTGATTGATGAATTACAAGTGACAAGCCCGGATTCGGTGTGTTCACTCATATTCCTTCATCCTAGGAAATCAGCACAAGTATATAGAGCCAAGTTTCTGGCTCAACAAGCCCCTGAGGCAGCTCGGCAGAGCGAAACTCGGCCAGAGTCGGGCAAGTTCCAATAAAAGTCCATTTTTACCGATCCATCCTTTCATTCTTCTGATCTGTGGTATTCCAGGAACGAAAATTAGCAGGTAAGAACCAATTTTCCTTTATTCAGGCTTATTTCAGTTTTTGTCTATTATCACAGGTTTTCTATGTATTTATGTCCTGAATTGCTTGTATTATATTTTACTATGAATGTTAATCTGTAAGTCACCTTGAAATGGCTCCCTGAAAGTGTGGCATATACATTTGAATAAACTTGAAACTTAACACCTTTCTTATCCTCATGCTTTGTTACAGCATACATTCTCAGAACAAATAAGAATGGTAGGTAAAAGAATAGAGAAGCATCATAGAAATAACCATGACAAAAGTAACTAGTGGGTACAAACGAGTGGCAAATAAGTGATACATGTCTACACACCTTTTTTTACGCTCTCGTACCGCCTTGAGCCTCTCCTCCTCAATCCAAGCTCGTTCTTCCTCTGAGAGATTTTCATATTCGTCCTCATCCATCTCTTCTAGGCGAGCTCTCTGTTTTGCTAGCCTTGACTCCTGCTCTACCTCTTCACAGGAGAAAGAAGTTAAAAAAAAAATGGATGACTTTGGAACACCAACATACAATCTGAATCATAGCTCAGGTTTCCCTCTTCCAGTAACTGACACCTTTTATACCTCTAGTAATTTATACACGTTTATGCTAGACTCTGCTCATGAACACTATCTAGAATGTCATACATACTGTACCTGAAATAAACATCATGATATTTCAAATTATAGTATATTCTTGTCCTTAGCTCCCAATGTCCTAGCTTAGAAGCCTATACATATAGTTAAACAATTTCCTTTTGTAGTTTCCAAAGTCAGAGAGAACTCAGATCTTCAAACCAAAACATTTATTGAATGATAAACAGTTTAACACTCAAAGAGAATGGTATGGTATTGAAGAAAACTGCACAGACAGTGGAACTGATATAGCTGTGATAAGAAACTCTGAGAACTCAGTTAAAGGTAGATGACTGTAGCCGTAGAGGAGGTTGAAACTGCCATCAGATAGCAGAAACCAGCAGTGGTGAGCAAGGAACTAAGGTGAAAAGAGCGATGTTTCTAGAGTTTGTAGAGGAGCTCTGGAGAGCTGCAAGCAAGTCAAGAGACAGTTCCAAACTGAACTTTAGCAGGAAGTAAGGACTCCCAGGGATTCAAAGGGGCAAAAGACTAATAGGAAGAAGCAAGAGAACATAGAAAGAGGGGAAGCAAACAGGAACAGAGCCAATCAGAGACTCAACAACATTTAAACAATAGGAGGTTTAGCTCTACAACATGCGAGAATCTGAGCTGAATAACATCACAAATGGTAGCAGCACAATAAGAAACATATACATATACATTTAAATTATTCTGCGAAGGCAGAATATAGTATCTTTTCCACAACTAGTGGGATCTTCTTGGTGTTTGGCATGGGATATTCTTGGTGTTTGGGTACTTGCCAGGTTCTTGTGGCCTGGTTTGGCCTCTTTTGGAAACAGGATGCTGGGCTTGATGGACTCTTGGTCTGACCCAGCATGGCAATTTCTTATGTTCTTATGTAAGAAACTGACAAACAAGTATATCTACTGCAAAATAAATTATTAACAAAACATCAGAATATGCTATCAATATATTATTGATTTTAGTCAACGGCACATGAAACTCTGAAGATGAATTTACAGAATTATTTTTACCACATTTTCTTTAATTTGAATAAAGATTGTTTACAGATTTTAATGTTTGTAGAAGACAAAAAGAATAGGCAATATTCATTTCAAGAGTCAGGGGAATAGACAAATCTGGAAGGAAAGATTGATTGGATTCCCTTTTATATCCCGTTTATAGAAGCAGGGAGGGGGGGGGGGGAAGGCTGGGAAGGGATGGAGGGGTAAATAATTAATGATATGTGTCATTGCTAATGACGAAACATATGTTACCTATGCATTATATTTTGCTAGTCACTAATGTATACTTTGTTTAAGTGTTAGATACGAGTTTGTACTTAATTATTGACTTTACACTTTGCTGTATTTATTGTGACACACAATACAAATTTTGAATTTAAAAAAAGAAGACAAAAAGATTAAAATATTTCCATGTAACTGGACAAAATAAACTTAACTTCAGAATCTGGCTTAATTAAATGTGCATCTATGGGAAGGATAATTTTCAAAGTCATTGATATGGGTAAATAATGATTTATAAGTGTAAATTAGCTTTCTGAAATTGTCCTTCCTCAATACTGCTAAAAGTATGCACATTGTTTGCCAGCATATATAATTTTAGCCACATTTAGAGGAAGTGTTCCAAAGGTCATGTTTAAGTTGGGGGAGGAAATAACATGCAGAAACTGCAGGGCCGATTTTCAAAGCGTTCAGGGTCCTAACTTTTGGAGTTAAGTTCCTAAATTAGCCCTTTTGAAAATTTACTAAATCTGAGTTCCAAAAATTTAAGATCCTAGTTTCATTAGGCACCTACATTTAGATCCCTAAAAAGTGTGTGGCTAAGGGGGTGTAGTTAGCGTGGGGAAACAAACAGGGTCATTTATCAAAATACATTAGGGCCCTAACACGCTTAAATATCGCAATGCAAGCTAGCATGCAAATTTTAGTATGCAAGTGGGAGGAGTTAATGCAAATTAAGGTGTCCTACTGCATTCTGCGAAAGATCAACACACACTAACATGGGATTTAATGTAAGAAATATCCACCTTTTTTGCGGTAGAAGGGAAAAATGTTTTTATCGCATGACCGCAGCTGTTATCGCAGATCGTGGCTATTATCATACACAATAAAATGAGGCCTTCTATCAGACACTCCTACCATGCCCTTCTGGGCCAATAAAACACCTTTCCTGAGAGATCACATGATGCCTTGAAATGCTCAGACACGGATATCCCACGCTGCGAGCCCCCTGCCGCTCATCCACCCTAATCCACTGTGTTTATGGCCGAAATTCACCTTCTCCCCATGAGGAGACTACAGCTGACTGGCATCAGAGCATTTTGAGTTGGCTCATGGTGACCCGACTCACAAAAAAAGACAAAGAATGGGAGAGGCCTGTTATTAATCTGCTACTCCAGAGGGGAGGAGTTAGCAATCTGTTATGGATCTACTCCCCCAGAGGGGAGGAGTTAGCAATCTGGTATCGATCTGGCTGCTGGATACTCCTGTAGAAGGAGCTAGTATCTGTTATGGATAACCCCGCCAGGAGCGCGGAGTTAGTAATCTGCTCGCGCTCACCCCGCCAGGAGGGCGAAGTAGCAATACGTATGGCTTAGCTCTTTCAGAGGGGAGGCATAGCAATCTGTTGTAGATCAATCCTCAATGAGAGAGGTAGCAATCTGTTAGTGATGTGACCGCCAGGGAGGTGGAGTTAGTCTTCTGTAGAATGCTGTTTCCCCAAGGAGAGGAGCTAGCGATATGTAATACTCTGTAGGCAGAGTTAATGGTCTGATGTGGGATGGCTCCCACAGAGTGGCAGTTGATATGATACCGCTCGAGTAGTGTAAGGAATAAACACTTAGTAGAAATGGTGAATCCTTGGGCCGATGGCAGATGACAGCGCCCCCAGGCGGAGATCCTGAGAGGGACCACCGGCTAGGGTGGAGTATAGAGACAAACATTGATAGTTCTTTATTAGACTGGAAGTTGAACTACCAGAGGTGGCAGCAGTGAGCTGATGTGGCCGGTAGGGCTGAAGTCCCTCAGATACTGGAATCATGATCTCTGGGTTGCTGAGCTGTAGAGAGATACTATAGGTAGTAAGTAGACAGGGTATGCTGGATACATAACCAGTAGTAGATGACACACTCACAATTGTAGATATCTGTAATGGCCTCTATGCAACCAATAGTCTTCAGTATATTCAGGAGCAGGAGCCGTAGACGAGTACTGGTTCCTATAGACAGTCTGAAATAAGAACTCACAATAGCTGAGTATGAGATGGCTTCTGGAATAGAAGAGAGTCTTGGAGGGATTTAGGAACATAGGCCCTCGTGGAGCGAGTACCGGCTCCTATCTGCAATCTGTAATAGTAATTCATAAGATATAGATATGCGATAGCTTCTGAGATAGAAGAGAGTCTGTAAAGGGTTTTAGGAACATGGGCCCTCGTGGAGCAAGTACCGGTTCCTATCTGCAATCTGCAATAATAACTCACGATCTCCGTACCTGCGATAAAGTCTTAGACAGAAGGGAGTCTTCAGAGATTAGGAACATGGGCCCTCGTGGAGCGAGTACCGGTTCCTATCTGTAATAGAACTCACAGTGTTCACGTCTGCGATCACTTCCAGGCAGTTAGGAGTCTTCTGAGCATTCAGGGACGTAGGCCCTCGAGGAGCGAGTACCGGATCCCATCTTAGCAATCTGAAATCAAGAAGAGAGAGAGCGGGGCCCCCAAGGAGCGGGTACCCCCAGATAAGTTTGTAGAGGCAGAGCAGCGGAGAAAGAATTCCCATTGCTAACTTGATTCGTAGTTGCAAGCAAAGACCTTTTAAGTTGGAAGCGGATGACGTCACTACAGGGGGATGCCCCCGAGGTTTGCGTCCTTGCTGGTACAAGTCTGGAGTGCGCGCGCGCGCACCCTTACATCATCAGGAACATGGTGGATCCGCAGCGTCAGGCCAGCCTGGGGATACCAGAAAGAAGAGGCAAGGAGAAGCCTCGGCAGCATCTGTCTGTCAGACCCGAAGGGAGTCGCCACAAAGGTAGTGAGGGTGGAGCGAGGGCGAGAACAGGCACAAACGCAACAAGGCCTAAACCGGTGGACCCCATGCAGTGAGAGGAGGTGGGGCCAACCGATCTGAATCCGACCGGAATGCTGGCCGAAATTAAAGCCGCGATTCAAGCCACCCTGAAGCCAGAACTCACCACCATCTCCACTAAGCTTATGGAGCTGACTGCTACCATCACGGGATTTGAGAAGCGTTTCATGGATCTTGAACAGAGGGTCTCTGACCTCCAAGATGGCAGCCGCGACTCGAAGGCGGACCTACAACAGCTAAAAGCTAAGCTGGTGAAGCAAAAGGAGAGGCTTGAAGACCTGGAAAACAAGTCCAGGCGCTCCAACATCCAGCTGATAGGTCTGCCCGAGACCCTGATAGAGAGAGACCTTGCCCAGACATTGGAAAAATGGCTCACCCATGAGCAGGCCCTCATGCAGCAGTCCGGGCTGCTCTGTATTGAAAAAGCGCACAGACTGGGGCCTAGAAAGGACAATTTACCTAGACCCAGGGTGGTCATAGCTAAACTCCTTAATTAGGCCCACAAAAGAGAGATTATGCTAGTGCTGATGGCGGGGAAAGAGCTCAAGTACGAGAATCAGCGGATCTTGGTGTTCCAGGATTTCTCAGCATAACTCTCCCAGTGGCACAGGAAAATGGCTCCCTACTGTGCAAAATTGTTTGCTCTGGGCAGCAGAGCACATCTGGTTTATCCGGCCCGTATCCGAGTGGCAACAGAGCAAGGCGCACGCCGGTTGGAGACGGAGGTGGAGGCCCACAATTTCTCAGCACCCAGGAGGCTAATGGCGAGAAAGCGAGATCCTCGCCACCACCTGCCGCACCCCCCTGAGGAATGGCGCTGGGTCCGACTGTTTTATACCAGTTCAAGGCCACGTTGTTTAAATCAAGCTACTCCATTTTCACTGGAGCTACTGATGGGCGGCTGATGAAGCCACACTGCATTCTGCTATTGTTACACAGAAGGCTGCGTTACACCCCTGCAATAGACTGTCATCAGTAGTCACTGACACTGGGAACCACTGCTCATTTTCTATCTTTGCAGACATATTTCAGGTTCCCAATGTTGTCTCTCTGTTGCTAAACATGTTTATGGTTTCAAAGTTAAACAATGCAGCATTGAGTTCGGGGGGGGGGGGAGGAGTTGGGGGGACGTCCGCGTCTATGATCTCCTATTAGCTGATAGCTAAGTAGATATTAAGGAGGGAGAAGAATATGGGGGGGGGGTGTGGATGGGGAGGGGGGAAGGGGGGGTTAGTATGGTATAGATTAAGGAACCACTGTAAATCTAGATCATTCAGAGCTTTTGTAGAGATAAGTACACCAAGATATGATTTCGGCTATAAGTGTGGAGGCAGCTGGGGTGGCTTCCATACTTTCCACTTTGATGGAAATATTTTGGCATGGGCTTACTCCCAAACAAATGGCTAAGAGAGGATATCGAGTGATTACCTGGAACGTAAGTGGCATTAATTCCCCCATTAAGCAAACAAAAATTCTCACTTTGCTAAAAAAAACAATCTGCATATATAGTGATGCTGCAAGAAATGCATCTGAATGATCAAGAGCATTTGAAATTATGTCAGCGATGGGTTGGCAAGGTATATTTTGCTTCTGCTACCACTCACTCCGCCGGGGTTGCAATCCTTCTCAATAAGCGACTGCCCCTACAGGTGACCAATGAAATAAAAGACCCTAATGGGAGGTATATTATTCTTGTTACAGAATATCAAGGCATGACAACTGTGTATTGCAATGTCTGTGCCCCAAAGAGTCCAGATCTAGCCTTCTTCAGGGCCATCTACTCACAACTCCTCCCATACTTAGATCATACCATAATTTTGGGGGGCGACTTAAATGCCTTGAGAGACCCACAGTTAAATAAACAACCGGCAAGCTATGCTCGTCCTCCCCTTGACAATGGGATCCTTTTGCTGGCGCGCATGCTACATCTATCGGATGCCTGGCGCACATTACATCCCATGGAGCGGGAATACACGCACATATCCAGGACCCATGACTCCCAGTCCCAGCTGGATTATATTTCAATTAGTGCACATCACTTCCCTAAGCTTCGGGAGACTGGGATAGGCATGATCCACATATCCAACCATGCCCCAGTTTGGGCTGATTTTACCACTACTTTAGCCCTACCCATTCAGTTTTTGTGGATATCCATACTATTTAGTTGATGATACCACATTTCAATCCTACCTAAGAGATAAGTGGACTGAGTATCAAGAAAACAATCGGAGCCATATCGAGGTCCCTATTCTTTTCTGATATGCAGCAAAGGCAATCCTGAGAGGGGAGATTATTGCCATGTAGCTAAAAGGCAGAAATGATTGGATAAGAATCTACTTCTCCTGACTGCAAAATTGAACCATGTGAAGAGGGTTCTGGTGGGCTCGAACACTCGTACCAACAAGGAAGCTTACTTTACTTTACAGGGTGAGGTGAACTCCTTGCTTCATCAAAGGGCCAACAAAGGTCTCCTTTATTATCAATATAAACTTTATCAATATAGTAATAAATCGAGCAAGTTGCTCTCCAATTTAATCAGAGCTCAGAGGGCCCCCCGCCATGTCCTGGCAATGTGCTCCCCTTCAGGGCAGATTGTAACGGAAACCCCAAAAATATTGCAGTTATTTCGAACTTACTACCAAGGCCTATATATCGCTGAGAGTTCTGATATTTCTGCAAGTGAGGCCTTCTCAGCCCAATTAGATCTCCCGCGCTTGTCCTTAGATCAGCAAGCATGGTTGGGTAGTCCCATAACAGAGGAGGAGGTACGGGTCACTATCCGAAATATGAAATGACATAAGACTCCCGGCCCGGATGGCTCCCGGCCTCAGTGATAATTTAACCTCACCTTTGACCTGAGCCTATAATGCTTTGGTTCAGGGAGGACACTTCCCTAATCATGCTAATTTGGCCATTATTACGCTCATTCCTAAGCCTGGGAAGGATCCAATGCTGGTATCATCATATAGGCCCATTTCACTCTTAAATGTAGACCAGAACTTGTTGGCAAAAAATACTCTACTCCCACAATTAATACAGCTGGGACAGGTAGGGTTTGTAAAGAAAAGCTATAGTCTGGTCTCACTAATAAAAGGAAAATTCTCACAGCAACAGCCCTTTGTGGTCACATGGGGGACCCTACCTGGCAGTCAGCTTTGATGCTGAAAAAGCTTTCAACAGGGTGGAGTGGCCTCATCTTTTCTTAGTGGAATGCAGGATTTAGTGAGAGAGGTAATGGTGGTGGGGCCACTTGGCAACAGTGATCATAACATGATCAAATTTAAACTAATAACTGGAAGGGGGACAATAAGTAAATCTGAGGCTCTAACACTCATGAGGAAAATTGTTAGAAAAAAACTGAAAGGTGCAGCTGCAAAGGTTAAAAGTGTTCAAAAGGATTGGACATTGTTTAAAAATACAATCCTAGAGGTGCAATCCATATGTATTACACACATAAAGAAAGGTGGTGGATAGAAGGCAAAATGATTACCATCATGGTTAAAAGGTGAGGTGAAAGAGGCTATTTTAGCCAAAAAAAATCCTTCAAAAACTGGAAGAAGGATCCATCTGAAGAAAATAGGATAAAACATAAGCATTGTCTAGTTAAGTGTAAGACATTGATAAGCCAGGCAAAGATAGAATTTGAAATGAAATTGGCCATAGAGGCAAAAACTCATAATAAAAACTTTTAAAAATATATCCGAAGCAAGAAACCTGTGAGGGAGTCGGTTGGACCATTAGATGACAGAGGGGACATACCCGGCTAGCTGTTGTGAATATATGCACATTTTTTCAGTCTATTGAAATCCACTTAGGTGAATTCAGCCATTTTACTCATATAACCCCCTCCCCCAATTTTACTCACATAGGGATAGATTTTAAAAGGGTGCACTTGGGCGTATATGTGTGCGCGCTACCCGGCGCGCGCAAAAGTACACCCGATTTTATAACTAGCGCGTGCAGGCGCACGCCTATTATAAAATCAGGGGTCGGCGTGTGCAAGGGGGTGCACAATTGTGCACCTTGCACGTGCCAAGCCGAACTGCCTTCCCCTGTTCCCTCCCAGGCCTGATAGGGAACTTCCCTTCCCCCTAGCCTGACCTTCCCACCCCTTCCCCTAACCTTCCCCCCCAGTCCTACTCTAATCCCCCTGACCTTTATTTTACCTTTTGTGCCTGCCTCTGGGCAGGCACAAATTGGGCGCGCCGGCCAACTGCCGGCGCGCAATCCTCAGCATAGCAGCAAATGGCCGCTGTGCCAGGAGCCGCTGACCCCGCCCCATACCGGACCACCCACTCCCCGCCCCCTCCCTGCCCCTTTTTGCTAGCCAGGGGACTTACATGTGTCCCGGAGCTTTAGGCCTGGCGCGCATAACCTATTTAAAATCCGGCCCACGGTTTCTAAGTCATTAATAATTTACCCCTATATTATTAGTTGTATTATTTAGGAAAGGAAGGATCTAGGAGGAAATATGTAGGTGTCTTACCTTCTGCTTGTTTCTTTGCTCTTTCATGTGCCATCATGGTTTCATATTCCTGGCTCAGAGTTACAACATAGATATGATTCCGGTTGTTGAACGCTTTGAGTAATGAAAGAAGAGCAGAGGGGAAATTGCGAGCAAAGAGTGTCTCCAATCCATCAAACACTACCCCTTGAAAGCAGTCACTCAGCTGGTAATCAGAGGCCAAAAAGAAGGAAGCTCGGTTAATATATTAGCTTTGAACTGAAGCTTACAGAATGTAGTTGGTACAGGTATTCACCATGGAAAATGAATAAATTATTATATTCAAATATTTAAAAACTATAAAGAGGATTTTGTCTATTTAATGTTTTATTAGTGATGAATGTGCTTTGTAAACCGCCCTGAACTTTGAAGGGCGCGGTATATAAGAAATTTAAAAAAATTAAAAAATAAATAAATATATTTGACAGAGATCTGGGGAAAGATGAACATGTTGTAATGTCCCATAAAGTAAATTTTCTTGGGAAGGGTAATTTTCAAAGAAGTAAAAAGCTGTTTGCTTGCTTAAATTGGCCATCCAAAAATTGTTCATCTCAATGTGGCTAAAAGTATATTCATTTTGGAAGAACATGCATATTTAGTTGTACTAAGAGGAGGCATTCTTGCGGGCATGGGTTGGTCAGGGGAGGAAAATAAAGCACATAGATTGCATTTTTCAACTCTACATGTATTATTTTCCATAAAAAATATATAGAAAAAGCTGATGCAAACTACACTCAGCAAGTTTCAAAGTGAAAGAACATGTGTACTTTCATTTTGAGATTTGGGGCAAAGACTTCAGGAACTTTGTCCCAAAATGCACAGTGTGGAAAATTGTCCCAAAAATGAACTTGTTATTGATTCACAAAATAGAAGAAAACTGAAGCAAGGTCCTTTTTCAACAGGCAAACACTAGAAAAAAATCTTTAGCCCTCTGGAGCTCCATTTATCCCTGAAGGTTTGAACCTCCACTTAGGTTAATAACGGCTGAATACCAGAATTTTCTGAATATCTACTAAGGTATAAAAAGATAATTGGTCTCTATTTCTGCTGTTTTGAAACCCTGAACAATATATTTATCATTTATTTTTCATTTTTTTAAAAACATCCCTTCAGCAAGAGGCTTTAGACAGATATAGAAACATGTAGCAAAAATCTGATATATATATTTGGAATGGCCCAATAAGATACTTGAAGGCTGACTATGCTCTGAGGGGCCGATTTAAAATGTTGCGTGCGTGGGGTACATTTGTGCGCGCTACCAGGTGCTACCCGTGCTATCTGCGCAGGGGTAGGTTTTCGGGGGTTACGCGAGCGGCCTTGGAGGGAACTTTTTTTCCGGCCCCACCCCACCTTCCCATCCCCCCCTACCTTTGTTCAGAAAGTTACGCCTGCCTGAGGCAGACGTAACTTGCGCGTGCCGGCCGGCTGCCGGCGTGCCATTCCCCAGCCCAGGGGCTGGTTCGGAGGCCTCGGCTACGCCACCGGAATGCCACCGGGCTGGCACCACGCCCACAGCCCCACCCCGGAACGCCCCCGAATGCCACCCCCCCCCCCCTGCCCCTGACATGCCCAAGCAAAGCCCCGGGACTTACGCATGTCCTGGAGCTTTGCGCACACCGGCGGCCTTTTAAAAGCTGCGTCGGGCTTTTAAAATCTGCCCCTTAGATTCCACTCAAGCCCCTCGGAAATCCTTTGAGCATCAGGCCTTTTATTTTTATTATTTATGCAATTTAAAGATATACATCAAGCAAATATAGGGCCTCATTTTCTAAAGTATTGCAGGCCTGTGGTACTTTAGAAAAATGCGGTAATGAGGGGCAGGGGGCCGAAACGGGGGGGGCGGTCCTGCGCTAGCTGGCAGCGATCGCACCTCCGCGGTGTGATCGCTGCCGGCATCGCGCCCAATAACTAGACCATAGAAGGTGTAGTTATTGGGCGCGAAATAGGCAGCGAAAAGGCCCTTACCTTTTTGCTGTCCGCGCAGTCCTCGCAGAGTCGGCCCCGGTGACGCCCCGACTCCTCCTCTTCCGGGGCCAACTCCGCCCCGATGTAGGTAGCACAGAAAATAAGGCCCATAATTTGTGGTGAAATATCAGACTTTGCAAAAAGCAAAATTGCTTACCTTGTAATAGGTGTTATCCCAGGACAGCAGGATGTAGTCCTCACATATGGGTGACGTCACTGACGGAGACCTAAAGCGGGAAAGCTTTCTGTCAAAGTTTCTAGAAACTTTTGACTGGCCCTGTGAGGGCACTGAGCATGCCCAGGATGCCATGATATTCTCTGCCACAGGTGTCTCTCTTCAGTCTCGTATGTAGCAAATGCGTTAGCAAAAATAAAATAATAAAAGGTATGAGGCCCAACTCTGTGGGGAGGCGGGTGGGTTCTGTGAGGACTACATCCTGCTGTCCTGGGATAACACCTATTACAAGGTAAGCAATTTTGCTTTATCCCAGGACAAGCAGGATGCTAGTCCTCACATATGGGTGATTAGCAAGCTAGAGGCTGAGTCATTTTGTATTGAGGCAACAGTGAAGTATTGTTGTTGAAATGAGTCAGCCGAAGATCATAGTAGGTTGTAGAAGGAGTTGGGGTTAGACTGGGAACAAGTTCTTTAGGACAGATTGTCCATAGGATGAATCTTGTCCTCCTTGCTTGTCCAGGCAGTAATGAGCTGCAAAGGTATGAAGAGAAATCCATGTTGTTGCTTTACATATGTCAAGTATTGGCACTGAACGATAGTGTGCTACTGAGGTTGACATTGCTCTTACTGAGTGTGCTTTTACTCGCCCTTGGAGAGGAAGGCCTGCTTGTTCATAACAAAATTGTATGCAATCTGCTAGCCAGTTGGATAGAGTATGTTTTCCCACTGGTTTACCTGGTTTGTTTGGGTCATAGGAAACAAAGAGTTGATTGGATTTCCTGTGGGCTGCAGTGCAGTTGAGATAAAAGGATAAAGCACGCTTACAGTCCAAGGTATGCAAGGCCCTTTCTCCTTGATGAGAGTGAGGCCTTGGAAAGAATGTGGGTAAAACTATGGATTGGTTCAAGTGGAATTCCGTGACTATCTAGGGGGGGAATTTAGGATGAGTACGGAGAACCACTCTGTCATGTAAGAACTTAGTGTAAGGTTCATATGTGCCAAATGCTTGCAACTCACTAACCCTTCTAGCTGATGTAATGACTATGAGGAAAATAGTCTTCCATGTAAGAAATTTTAGCTCACTGGAATGTATGGGTTCAAAAGGAGAACGCATAAGTCTTGATAAAACCAAATTGAGATCCCATTGTGTGGCTGGATGTCTAATTGGTGGTTTTAGGTGAGTTAAACCTCTCATAAACCTGGTGACAAGAGGTTGTGTAGAGATAGGTGCATCTGCTACCTGGTTATGGTAAACGGAGATTGCACTTAAATGTACTCTTACAGACGAAGTCTGGAGACCAGATTCTGAAAGATGGTATAAGTAGTCTAGTAAAGAATGTGTAGGGCAAGTGAAAGGATTTATGTTGTTTTGCTTGCACCACAAAGTGAATCTTTTCCATTTGGAAGCATAGTTCTTCCGTGTGGAAGGTTTACGTGAAGCTATAAGCACTTGAGATATATTGGATGAAAGATTGAGTGGTTGTAAGATCAAGCTTTCAACATCCATGCTGTCAGGGATAGGGATTGGAGGTTGGGATGGCGCAACCGACTGATCTTGAGTTATGAGAGTGGGAGCTACTCCCAGACGAATTGGATCCCTGACTGAGAGGTCTAGGAGTGTGGGAAACCATACTTGTCGAGGCCAATATGGGGCTATGAGTATCATGGTCCTCCTGTCCTGTTGCAGCTTCACTAGAGTTTTGGTTATGAGCGGTATTGGAGGATACGCATAGAGTAGGCCTGAGTTCCAAGGGCGAGCAAATGCGTCCTTGGCCGGCCTGTTGTTCAAGTTGTATAGGGAACAGTAGTTGTCCACTTTGTGATTCAGATGTGATGCAAAGAGGTCTACTGTTGGCTGTCCCCAACGTTGAAATATCCTGGTCACTACTGAGGGATCCAGGGACCATTCGTGTGGTTGGAATTGACGACTGAGTCTGTCCGCCACTACATTGTGAATGCCCGCCAGATAAGTGGCCTTGAGAAACATGGAGTTGTTCAGGGCCCAACTCCATATCTGAGCTGCCTCTTGACAAAGGAGGTACGAGCCTGTCCCTCCTTGTTTGTTTATGTACCACATGGCTACTGTGTTGTCCGTTTGGATCAGAACAGTCTTGTGTGTAAGGCAGTCCTTGAAGGCATGTAGAGCATAACGTATAGCTCGAAGTTCCAGGAAATTGATTTGAAATGTTGCTTCGAGCTTTGTCCAAGTTCCTTGTGTTTGGAGATTGTCTATATGAGCTCCCCAACCCAAGGTGGATGCATCTGTAGTTACAGTTACTTGTGGAACTGGTTGTTGAAAAGGTAGTCCCTTGCGCAAATTGTCCTTGTTCATCCAAGTACTAGTAGTAGTAGAGAAGAACGTAGTTGGTGGGTTACTTGAATTTGAGTATGCAGTGGTTGAATGGCTTGGATCCATTGTGATCTTAAAGTCCATTGTGTTATTCTCATGGCTAAACGTGCCATGGATGTAACGTGAACTGTAGAAGCCATGTGGCCTAGTACAGTTAGAAATTGGTGAGCTGTTGCTTGTGTTTGTGAGCTGAGCCACGTTGCTAGCAATGAGATTGTTTGTGCACGATCTTCTGGTAGAAAAGCTCTTGCAAGGTTGGTGTTCAAATCTGCTCCTATGAATTGAAGCAGTTGTAATGGTGTGAGATGGGATTTTTGATAATTGATCAGGAAACCCACTGAATGTAGTGTTGCAATTGTTTGATTGAGAGAATCGAGAGCTCCTTATAGAGACTGACTTCTGATGAGCCAGTCGTCTAGGAATGGGAAGACATGAGCACCTTGTTTGCGTAGATGTGCTGCTATGACTGCTAGACATTTTGTGAACACTCTGGGTGCAGAGGCGAGTCCAAAAGGGAGTACTCTGTGGGGCGGATTTTAAAAGCCCTGCTCGTGTAAATCCGGGCGGATTTACGCGAGCAGGGCCTTGCGCGCCAGTGTGCGCAGAGTCCCGGGACTCGCGTAAGTCCCGGGGTATTTCGAGGGGGGCGTGTTGGGGACGTGTCGGATCGGCGTGGCGTTTTGGGGGCGGGACGCAGCGTTTTGGGGGCGGGCCCGGGGGCGTGGCCACGCCCTCCGGAACCGCCCCCAGGTCGTGTCAAAGCGCGCTAGTGGCCCGCTGGCGCGCGGGGATTTACTTCTCCCTCCGGGAGGCGTAAATCCCCTGACAAAGGTAGGGGGGGTCTAGATAGGGCCGGGGGGGTAGGTTAGATAGAGGAAGGGAGGGGAAGGTGAGGGGAGGGCGAAAGCGAGTTCCATCTGAGGCCGCTCCGATTTCGGAGCGGCCTCGGAGGGTACGGCGGCAGGCTGCGCGGCTCGGCGCGCGCCGGCTACACGACATCGGCAGCCTTGCGCGCGCCGATCCTGGATTTTAGCTGATACGCGCGGCTACGCTCGTATCTACTAAAATCAAGCGTACTTTTGTTTGCGCCTGGTGCGCCAACCAAAATACGCGAAGGCGCACTTTCTTAAAATCTACCCCTGTATTGGAAATGTTGATGACCCACTATGAAGCGCAGGTACTTGCGATGAGGAGGGTATATTGGGATGTGAGTATAAGCATCCTGAAGATCCAGAGAACAAAGCCAATCTCCTTGTTGAAGAAGAGGAAGCATGGTGCCTAGAGAAACCATCCTGAATTTTAATTTCTTTAGAAATTTGTTGAGATTTCTTAGTTCTAGGATGGGCCTTAGGCCTCCTGTTTTCTTTGGAATGAGGAAGTAACGGGAGTAGAATCCTCTTCCCTTCTGAGATTGGGGCACTAACTGTATTGCCCTGATTTTCAGAAGGGTGGATAATTCTGCTTGTAGAGGAATTAGTTGAGACTCTTGATGTGGGAAGGCTCTCAGTGGAAATTCTGGTGGAATTGACAGGAAATTTAGTTTGTATCCTTGAGTAACTATAGAGAGCACCCATTGGTCTGTTATTGTTTTCCAGTGAGTGTAAAAATGGGATACTCTTCCACCCACTGGAAGTTGTGTGTGAGGGTTTAAAGGAGTGGCTTGTTCTCTGGGCTGTATCTCAAAACCCAGACGCAGGGCCTGTCTGAGGTGGAGGTTGAGTATGAGGTGCCCTGGGTTGTCTAGTTTGGGCACGTTGCTGTTGAGGCCTAGTGGATCTACCCCTAGATGTTTGGGAGTAGTATCTGCGTGGCCTATAGTAAGGCCTCCTTGTTTCTCTGCGGGGAAGTCGACGAGGAGGCTGTGTGGAAGGATCCTGAGGTATTTGGGACAATTGATGCAAAGTCTCTGTGTGATCCTTCAGTTGTTGGACTGCCTCTTGAACTTTTTCCCCAAATAGGTTATCTCCCTTGCATGGAAGATCAACAAGTTTTTCTTGGACCTCAGGCCTGAGGTCAGAGGCCTTGAGCCATGCATATCTGCGTGCAGCGATGCCCACAGCTGCAGTCCTGGAGGCAGTATCGAAACTGTCGTAGGCCGCTCTCACTTCATGTTTACCTGCTTCCAGGCCTTTATTTATGTTTGGCTTGTGCAGGTTCTTGAAGCTGTTCAGGTAAAGACTAAACACAAACTGCAGGACTTCTAAAGTGTGTTGTCTTGAGTCCTGTTCTGCTTCCAATTTAAAAGGAATGGTGTCTGCCATATCTTGGACGAAATTGGAGAAAGATAGGTCTTCAGGAGGGGACTTCTTTCTGGGTTCTGGAGGTGAGGGATCCGACATGAAGTCCTCAGAAGAGGATTCTGTATCTTGGCTATCCCAGGAATCCTCTTCTTCCTGTCTGTGAGTGTGTTTTGTTGTGGATCTCGGTGGAAAATGTAGTCCTGATGGACCTGGTAATGGGTCATCAGTGGGAGTAGGTGGAACATCATGCTCCCCAGGCTTTTTGGGCAAGGTGTCTATGACATCCTGGTACCTTTGAAGTAGACGTTGGAAGGATGGTAGGTCATGAACATCATCATCATCCATCGGTGTCGGCCTCGATGGCACTGATGTTGGTCTCGGCGTCGACGTCGAGAGCGGCCTTTTTCCCGATGGAGGCGGCAACATGGGCATCGATACGGGAGTAGTCGATGGTAGTTGCGCATATATCGACGTTGATGTGCTTATTATTCTTGGTGTCGACGTCGACTCCTCTAGCGTTCTCGGCGTCACTGTGGACACCGGCATCGGTGGTCCCACTGGCATCGGCAAAGTTGCCGGCATCGATGCTGAAAGCATCGGCATCGACGAGCCCGTAGGAATTAGCTGTTCCCTTAAAGCCTGTGATATCGCTTGTCTGATGATATCAGACAATTCCAGCATTACAACTGATGGTACCAGAGCAGTTGTAAGCGGTGGCGAAGGCTGAGGCGTTGGATCCGCTGCAGGGCCCTGCAGGGGATCAGGTGTCGAGATGGGAGGATGAGGCCCAGACCCCGAGGTTTCCTCCGAACGTGGCTGCTTTGCCGTCGACGGATCCTGGGACGTGGATTCAGCCGTCGATGACCTTCTATATCGATGCCTATGTTTCGACTTTTGTGGGTCAACGGATTTCGTCGATGTGGACGAGGACGATGATTGATCCCCCGCCGGTCCCGGGTGGATTTTTTAAGCAGCAAGCGCTTTGTCGCTCCGGCCGGAGACGATTTTGATGACATCGAAGGCGATGGTATTAACTGAAGATGGAACAAATGTTCCATCTTTTCCAGTCGAGACTTTCTTGTTTTCGGCGTCATCTTTGCACATTGCGGGCAATTTTTTACGACGTGATTTTCTCTGAGACATATCACGCACTCGAGATGCGGATCGGTAAGCGACATCTTACGGGCGCATACCGGGCATTTTTTAAAACTGGTAGCTATATTGTGATCGACGGCTGTCAAGGCAAAAACGGGAATTTGTGAGGAAAAAAATTTTCTCCTAAGGAGAAGAAAATGAGACCGAGGTACTCACCAGCCGGTGAAGAAAAACCCCTTGAGAGAATTGTGATAGAGAATATCTGAGAATATATGACTTTTAAGTCACCAAAGTATTGAGAAGTTCTCAATGGCTCCTACACCGTGATGTGAACTGCAGCACGGAAAGACGAAGACTGAAGAGAGACACCTGTGGCAAAGAATATCATGGCATGCTGGGCATGCTCAGTGCCCTCACAGGGCCAGTCAAAAGTTTCTAGAAACTTTGACAGAAAGCTTTCCCACTTTAGGGCTCCGTCAGTGACGTCACCCATATGTGAGGACTAGCATCCTGCTTGTCCTGGGATAATCACAATAATATAAGTAGCATTCATCAGAAATAGAACAAACAAAATGTCCCTATCTGCAAGCTCAAAGTCTACCATATGGGGGAAACAACAGCAAATCCAAGAAGAACTAAAACTAAAGAAGAAATAGAAGAGCCCCAGTGCAGACCTCTTTTTTGACTTGCATGTTTGAGATGGCAATTTTCAGAAGTAAAAAAGCAGTTGACTTAATAAATTCCTGGGGCTGAAAATTGCCCTTCTCTCAATGGTTAAAAGTAAATGAGTGGTTTCACAATGTGGCTGTGGGAAAAGAGCAAGGCCCAGAAGTGGAGGGTTGGAAAGTACTTGTGAGGATTTTATTTTGAAATCCCCATATGTACTATATTGCATGTGTTTTGCACACCACCATAATTGGCATCTGCAGTAAAGAAGATGCAAGTCTGCAGGTATTTTTTGTAGCCACAGTATTTGCCAAACCTAATTTTCAAAGGAAAACCTCTGCAGGAAGTTTCCCTTTGAAAATTAACTTATAGATTGCCAGGTACTCTCCTGTAAGCTACCTGGGCAATTGAAAAATTGCTCCTTATCAGTATAAAGCATTTTCAATTCTTATGAACTATTTCATTGTATTATGTTAGCCAAGTAATATGCTCTGGACTCTGTACCTGCAGCCTGTCAGTTAGAATTTCCACCAGCAACTCACTGGGAAGCACACAGCTCACAAGCCCAAACTCTCCTGCTACACTTGCGCTCACGCTGAGCCGTCGCTGGACAGGACCTCCCAGAACTGGACTGCTGGTAACCTGTAATGTCAGTATTTATAGCATGAAAACTAGAACAAACATTTAAGCACAAAATAAATGTACCTTGGATACAACCAATATATATCAAACTACCATCCCAATCTCCTAAAATTGGAATTGCAATTACTTCACATTATGGAAAACACAAGGTCAGGGGTGGCCAACTCCAGTCCTCAAGAGCCTCAAAGAGGTTTGATTTTCAGGATAACCACAATGAATATGCATGAGATAGATTTGTATGCACCATCTCCACTGTATGCAAATACATCTCCTGCATATTCGTTATGGATATCCTGAAAGCTGGGCCTATTTGTAGCTCTTAAGGAGAATCAAAGAAGTACATGGGGGAATGTATTTTTCAAAAGTTATTTACTTGGATAAATGCCTTCTTACCCGGGAAAACTGGCTGTTTGAAAATTGCCAGACCTTATGTGGGTAAAAGTACACATGGACTTTTACCTATATTCACAGTCGACATTCCCAGAGGTGTATTTAGATGAGAGTAGGGAAATAACACATATAGAGGGTAATATTCAAAAGGATTTCCGTGCAGAAAAGCATCATATATAGTAGCAATTTTCAAAACCACACATGCACGTTAAGTGCATTTATACACATAAAATCCAATTTTAAGCACATAAGCTCTTCTGAAAATTACTGCCATTTATTGCATTTTCAAATTTATGAACATGATTTCAAACAGTCAGTTTGCCCGGGTAAGAAGGCATTTATCCAAGTAAATAGCTTTTGAAAAATACATTCCCCCATGTACTTCCTTGATTATCCTTAAGCGCTATAAATAGGTCCAGCTTTCAGGATATCCATAATGAATATACAGGAGATGTATTTAAGCACGTAAGCCTTTCTGAAAATTACCGCCATAGATTGCATTTTCAAATCTATGAACATAATTTCCAAGAGAAAAAGTACCTGCAGAAAAGCAGGTGTACATTTCTGTGAATACTTTTTCTCCGAAAATAAGAAAACTGCCCCAGAATTAGGAAGTTCATTCTGAAAACTATTGTAGGAAGGAGCAAGCTATATAAAATTTTTATTAATACTACTACTACTAAGGGGAAGAGGGTTAGACTGAGGGAAAGGGCATGAATACTGAGAAACGTATCCATTGCTGAATTTTGCACCATCCCTTCTGTTTTAGTTCCATATTTTAATACCTGTAAACTTAATCGTGAATAGAAAAGGATCATTATGTGCCACGTTCAGTATGCAACCTAATAAATAATTTTTCCCTTGATCTCTCTCTCTCTTTCTTTCTGTATAATCTGGGTATATATATATATATATATATATAATATACATACATATCTGCACATATATCTATATATAGATAATAAAGTTGCTTACCTGTAACATGTTTTGTTCTCTGTGGACAGCTAGACAAATCAGACACACAAGTGAATGATACCTCCCAATGGAACTGATGTGGGAAAACTTTCCCACAGCTATTACTAAGCAAACAAGTCTTTGAACATGCGCGAAAGTTCTTGCAATACTATCCCCGCACAAACCCAAATAGTTATTTCGTAATTGAACTTCAACTTCTGGGAGAGATTCTGTAGATTATTTGTCCTGCTATACACAGAATACACATGTTACAGGTAAACAAAAAACCACATAACATTCAAGGGTTGCATGGAAGACAATATATATAGTATTGCTGTAATACCTACTTATATAATATTTTTTTGCAGCCCATTACACTAACAGGATGGAAGTTGAAGCTGTTAACAAAATAAATTTTTAAAACCTGATTGACCAAAACTACTATCGCTACAAGAATCCTTTTCCAAACAATAATGCTTTGTAAAAGTGTGAATGGTTGACCAAGTGTTGTGTTCTGCGGCCGTGGACGGCCACGACTGGGGCCCCCTACCTTGCCCGCGGCAGTGACCCACCACGGCAGCTCCTAAGGAAACCCCTGAGTCTGTGCCTGTCGCTCCGGCGCGGGTCCTTGGGATGGCTGCCGGGTGGGGAGCCGTCCCTGCTCCTCCTTCGCAGCGGCCGGCAGTCTTTCCTCCACGGAGGAAATCCAAGGTGGCCGCCGCCATCTTTAGGTGCGAAGCCGGGCCTCCTCCCTAGATTTAAAGGGGCCTGGCCCCTTTAACTACTTACAGCTGTTTCCAATGAGCCGGAATGGAGGAAGAATAAAGGGAGGCTTCTTCTGCTCTTTCCTTGACTTGGCAACGTCTCTTGTAGCGCTGTTTAAGTCTGCTTGCTTCGGTGAGCCTTCTTGCGCTTTGGATCCTTGTTCCTGTCTCATCTTGGTGTTCCTGGTTCCTGACTTCGGATTGGCTAGTGGTGATTCCTGGTGTGTGACTTCGGACTGGCAAGCGGTGATTCCTGGTGGGTGACTTCAGACTGGCAAGCAGCGATCCCTTGGTGTAAGACCTCGGACTGGTAAGCGACGACCCTCTGGCACTTGATCTCGGACTCCCTCTGGACCATCGTCTCCAAGGGCCCACCTAAGTCCCAGCGGTCCGGGTCCCTATGGGCTCCTCCTGGGAGGACCGCGGGCTTCCAGGGGTGAAGCTCCAGTTAGCCCTTGTGCCGACCTCGACTCCTTGACCTCTCAAAGTTCCACCTAAATCCCAGCAGCCCAGGTCTCTACGGGCTCCTCCCGGGGAGACCGCGGGCTTTCAGTGGCGAAGACTCCGTTCCTCTCCTTGACGTCTCGACTCTTCGCCTGCCTCCACAGTCGCCTCAGTCTCCAGTGCCGAGGGTCAGCTGGTCACTTCTTCTGTTCTGCCTCACCACCCGACGGGAGAACCTATGGATCCACTTCCTAGGTATTCCATCCTCCCGTCGGTCCAAGGGTTCACAAGCCTGAGCATAACAGCAAGTGGCAGCATTACAAACATTTTGAATAGAAAAGTGTTTTAAATAAGCAATGGTGGATACCATCGTTCTTAATTAGTGTCCTGTTACCGTTTATGAAAGTTGCACATCTGCTTTCGAATAACAAAAGGAAATATACTGTGATAACCAATTAGATAGTGTTTGCTTTTTAACTGGATAGCTGTATTGAGTATGGCCGAGCGAGCAGGCCTTGTGCACGCTGGCATGCACTAATGTGGCGCCAGGCTCTCTCCCGGCACGAGAGCTGACATCACGGGGAGGAGGAATGGGTCAGCTCCATGGGCTGAGCGTTGTTTGCATGCACCCAGAGACTGCGCCCCCCCCCATTGAAGTCGCCCCAGAGTTATTTTTTAAATCTGGGAGCTTTGTGTTCCCATTGGTTATTTCTCCTCATGAGGTGGCAGCAAGGGGAAGAGCCGAGGGTCGGTTTCTCCGCACTCTCTCTTCCCCTTACCCCTTTTTTCTGCCATCTTGACCGGCGTTCCCTCCCGCCCGCCCTAGTTACAATTTTGTGTGTATAGGGGAAGTTTATGTCGCAGCTGTGGGGGTGGAGGGCGGATTGCCCGAGTCTACTTGTGGGGGGGGGGGGGGGGGCAGCCTCATGCTGGTTGATGGTACGACTTGGCAGGTGCCAAGTTGAAGTCACAAAAGGACTCAGCTGGGTTCAGTTGTTCCTGCATGACTCCTTGCTGTGCGGTGACGGGGGTCGAGGGTTTTGGCCCCTTACTGGTCGGTGGCGGGTGTTATGTGTGTGTTGACCATTGTTGGAATTGCTAGGCTGGTGACCTAGTGGTGATCATCTTGCTGAGGGGCAGCAGATTGTCCCTATGGAGTTCCTAATTGGGGGGGGGGGGGATCCATTTTGGCTTGGGCACTGCTGGTTTGTTAAATAAAGCTGTAGCCTTGTTGATTCCAATTTGGTTGTTTTGCATTTATTGTCTGGTTATTTTGTGAAGGGCAAGGGCGAGGGCAGAGGGAAGAGATGGTCCTGGCTGCCCACATTATGCTAGTTGTATAGACTTCCTATAAGGTTTTGTTCTGTCTAAGCAAAATAGTTAAGCTCTCCATACTCCAGGGTGTGTAGATTTTGTTCCACCATGGATAAATGATGTTTAGGAAATAATGTTGGAATATTAATGGCCTGGATTAGGTGAAACTGTGAAACAATTTTTGGTATGAATTTCAGGTGAGTCCTTAGAACAATCTTGTCTGGGAATATCTTGAGTATACGGTGGGTAGGTTAGCAATGCTTGCAATTTACTACCTCTTCATACGGATGTAATTGCTAAGAGGAATAAACATTTCAAAGTCAACCATTTAGCATCTGTAGTTGCTAAAGGTTCAAATGGTGGCCTCTTTAATCGAGACAGAACTACGTTAAGGTTACAATGAGGAGATGGTGATTTTATTGGAGGTTTGAAGTGGAATAGTCCATTTATAAATGTAGATACTATTTGTAGTTGAGAAATAGGAAGATCTCCTGAAGAATGAAGGTAGCTGCAATGGCACTCAAATGAACTCTTACTGAAGGCTTCATTTACTAAGCATCTTTTCCATAGACACACAATGAGAGAAAAGCCTTAGTAAATCAGGCCTTGAGTTTATACTGGACACATAGGGACAGATTTTAAAACCTGTGCGCGGGCGCAGATTTGTTCGCGCAACCCGGCGTGAACAAATCTACGCCCGATTTTATAACACGCGCGCGCAGCCGCGTGCGTGTTATAAAACCCAGGGACAGCATGTGCAAGGGGTGGACAATTGTGCAACTTGTGCGTGCCAAGCCGCGCAGCCTCCTCCGTTCCCTCCGAGGCCGCTCCAAAATCGGAGCGGCCTCGGAGGGAACTTTCCTTCCGCCCCCCCCTGCACCTTCCCCTCCCTTCCCCTACCTAACCCGCCCCCAAATTATACATCTCACAAAAGGCCGAGAACTGCATAAAGACCCCCTCCCGAGTCCACAAGTGTCCCAAATGGGTGATGCCCCTGGACTCCCACAACCGAAACATCGCAGACTGAAATCCCGAAGGAAACTCAGCATTCCCCTTAAACGGTAAGAAATAGGCACACATCGGAGGAAGCGATAAAAGCTTTGTGAGACGCATCCAAGTCAGACGCAGTGGCCGAGTAAGAGCCGCCTGGTTCAAAACTACCGGAAGATGACTAGATCCAGCCTGCAACACATAAGACGGGGCCAGTGGATATAGAAGGGCTTGGTCCGTGGACCCTGGAGTATAATGGGAGGACCCCATTAGCCAATTACGCAGGAGCCGCAAATTGCAGGCCATATTATAACGCGCGAGATCCGGCACGCCCAACCCCCCCATTCCCCAAGTGTTCTGCAACCATTTTAAGGGGAGTCTAGACCTCCCACCTCGCCACAGAAATTTACGTAGGGCGCTCTCCAAAAACGCGAGGTCCCCTTTCCGCAGAAGCAAGGGCAGATTCTGGAAAAGATATAACCATTTCGGTAGGATGGTCATCTTAAAAAGAGCCACCCGCCCCATGAGCGATACTGGCAAAGATCCCCACATGGCCAACGAGTCTTTGGTCTGCCGAAGCAAGCGAGGTATATTGGCCTGGTAAACCCTGTCTGGGTCCCCGGGAAGGGAAACCCCCAAATACCGAATGTGATCCCCCGCCCACTGTAAGGGGAAAGGGTCCGTCCAAGTCTCCCGTAAGGCAGGCGGATACGCCAAAACCAACGACTTGGAGGTGTTGAGCCGCAGCCCAGAAAATTCCCCAAAAGCCTTAAGCACCTGCAATAGGAGGGGCAATGACGAGTGAGGCTTAGTAATGAAAAGGAGCAGATCATCCGCGAAAGCAACCTGTTTAAAGATGTCCTCACCCATACGAATGCCTCGGATTCCAGGGGACTCATTAATCTTAAGCAACAAAGGCTCTAATTGTAAAAGAAATAAAAGGGGAGAAAGGGGACATCCCTGACGCGTGCCTCGACCCACCAGAAACGCTTCCGACTGCGCCCTGTTAGCCACTATACGCGCTCTCGGTTCCCTATAGAGGAGCTGAATAGCCTGCAAGAAAAAACCGCCAAACCCAATGCGCTGCAAAACATAAAATAAATACTCCCACTCCACTCTATCAAACGCCTTCTCTGCATCGAAGCTGATGGCCAAATATGGGAGGGACATCCACTGACTCATAGTCATAGCGGCTAGAATTTTCCGAATATTAGCTAGCGCATAACGCTGACGGACAAACCCCACCTGGTGTTCGCCAATCAAAGCGGGCAAGAACGCCGCCAATCTGTCCGCCAAGATCTTTGCCAATAACTTATGATCATAGTTAAGCAGGGATATTGGACGATACGATTCTGGTAGCAGGGGATCCTTGCCCGCCTTCGGAATCAAAATAATATGAGCCAGATTGGTATGTTCAGGAAAAGAGCCTTGAGTCACAAGAGCTGCAAACATCAAAGCCAAAGGGTCGGACACTTGATCCACCATTAATTTAAAAAACTCTGCTGTGAAGCCATCAGGGCCCGGGGCTTTAAAACTCTTAGACCTGGTAATAGCCAAGCGTACCTCCGCAACTGAAATAGGGGCATTCAACGCATCACACTGAACCGGGGTCAAATGGGGGAGGGACACCGTTTCACAAAACTCCCGACATGCCTCCTGGTTCCACCCCTCAGACGAATAGAGTGAGGTGTAGAAATCCCAAAAACAATTTAAGATAGAAGGCGTGTCTCGGACCACTTCCGATGGGGATTTGCGCAGCGCCGGGATGACTCTATTAACCCCTGAGGATTTAATGAGATTAGACATCATCCTCCCGGCCTTATTACTGTATTGATATAACTTAAATCGGTAATATAAATAACTTTTCTTAGCCCTTTGATGCAAGAGAGAATTGAGAGCATGTTGTTTGGAAAGATAGGAGGCCCGCGCCCCCTCCGACCGAACCCGAATCATCTGAGCCCGAGCCTGACGTACCTGAGAGCTAAGCAGCAAGATACGCTGATTAAGGCTTTTTCGATGATGAGAGACGTAGGAAATTATTTCGCCCCTCAGCACCGCTTTAGCCGTATCCCAAAATAGAATTGGCTGGGACTCGTGAATGGGATTGTTGGCTGCAAAGTCTTTCCATTTCTCCAAAAGGAACTCCTTAAATTTCTCGTCCTGCTCTAAGAAATACGGGTAACGCCAAATTTTTGGGGAGCCCGTTGGGACCAAAAACCCCATATCCACCCACACCGGAGCGTGGTCCGAGACCACTATATTCTCAATACCCGCATCAATGACCCGATGGAAGGCGTGAGTGCTCAGTAGAAAATAATCAATCCTAGAGAAAGAATTGTGGGCTCTCGAAAGGTGTGTGAAGTCACATTCAGTAGGGTGCAGGATCCTCCAAACATCCAACAGGTGTAATTGGGACTCCAGCATCGCCGGACCTTTACCCATACCCGTGGCCCCCCTACTGCGCTGAGACGCGTCTAGCTGAGGATCCCTGATGGTATTAAAATCCCCCCCCACTATTAATGTGTCAGACAAATATGGAATTAAATGAGCATACAAACTTCTATAAAAGCTATGATCGTAAGTGTTTGGAGCGTAAACATTACAAAGCACCACTGGATGATTGAAAAGCTCTGCTATCAATATTAAGTACCGTCCCCGGGGGTCTTTTATTTCCTTCCGGATAGTAATGGGGAGTTGATTATGGATAAGAATTGCCACGCCCGCTGATTTAGTGGAGGCGGAGGCGTACCTGACATCCCCAACCCATGTACGCTTCAATTTCAAATGTTCCAAGTCGGTAAGGTGGGTCTCTTGCAAGAAAGCCACCGCTGTCCTTGTTTTCTTCAATAGAGAAAGTACTTTAGTACGTTTAATCGGGGAATGCAGCCCACACACGTTCCACGAGACAAATCTGGTGGAATTACTCATATCTAGTCCCACTAAAAACTATGTCGCCCTGTTCCAACCTAAAACTGCTAGCAGGGGCCCTCCCAGCCAAGACCCCTACTATCGCCCACCAGCACCCCATCCAGCCAATTGGCACACTATAATCCCACCTAAAGCCTGTCCCCTCCAGCCGTCCATTCCCACCTGGTACATAAACCACCCCCCTCCCCACCTCCCACTGCTCCCCAGCCCCCCCCCCCCCGCCCTCCACCCCCCAACAACCCCCCCCACCCTTTCTTTAGATAAGCCTCCTACCAAGGAGGAGAACATGAGGATCACGATGAGATGAGTCCGGGATCCCACTCTTATATTAGTATAAACTATAACAACACGCCAAACATACATCATAAAGTACAAACCGGGAAA
The DNA here is from genome assembly GCF_901001135.1 of Rhinatrema bivittatum. Lineage (NCBI taxonomy): Eukaryota > Metazoa > Chordata > Amphibia > Gymnophiona > Rhinatrematidae > Rhinatrema > Rhinatrema bivittatum. The sequence goes on from NC_042621.1 coordinate 137,434,926, forward strand.
CATAACAGGCCTGTGTATCAAACCCGACCACCCCAATCCCATCCATACAAGAGAACATTAGAAGCAATATAAGGCTTCCAAGAAGCCTAGACTCCAGGCAAAGGCGCAATAACAAACCAGAGCGCTGTGCCTGTAGAAAAAAAACTACCAACAATGGTATGAATGCCAAAAAAAAGTCTCCACCGCTGTCGCCGGCCTCGAAAAGCACCCCATATAAAAAAAAACTAAGGGCGATGAGACCGGGATCTGAAAGTCTGGCCCCCCATAAAGGTGCCGACACTCGACAGAGGAACTACTGAGAACAGGTCAGGAATTCCCCAGGGGCCTAAACCCCAGGCAGCTGGCCCCAGTAACAACCAGAATACTTTGCATGCTGAAAACGCTACCAACAATGGTAATAAAGTAAAATAAAACCAGTTCCCAGTGCCTCCGTCACAGTCGCTGGATGACCACCCTGAAGAAAAAGAAAAGACCAAAAACCATAGGACCAGGAACAAATGGGCCGGCCCAAAAAAAAAACCCAGCACTCTAACCAACAGTGATCAGATGGTCGGAAGGCAGAGCCAGTCAGTTCCCACCAAAGGCCCATCCCGCCACCAAGCCCGGTGAGGCGAGAGTCAGTACCCGAAAACCAGGTCCCGCGCTGGTCAGTCACTCAAAAAAAAACTCAAGCGCCAGCCATGCGGGCAGTCATTTATTCAAAGCGTCCAAAAAAGCCTGAGCCTTCTCCGGGGCCTCAAAAAAATGAGCTTGCTCATTGTGCCAAATCTTCAGGCGGGCAGGAAACAGCAACGAGAATTTTATTCCCTTGTGATGCAGTGTAGTACAGATAGGTGTGAAGCTACGCCGGGCAGAGGACACTGACGCGGAAAAGTCTTGAAAGATCCGGATGGATTTTCCCTGATACTGTAAATCCCGCTTGGCTCGTGAGGCTCTCCACACTTCTGATTTGTGCGCTGAATTCAAAACTTTAGCGATCACCAACCTAGGCCTCCCGGAGCCCGCGTTTCTGGACCCAAGCCTGTGCGCCCGTTCAATAACAAGGGATCCCTGCAGATGAGGGAGCGCCAGCGCGTCTGGTAGCCACTCCGAGAGCACCCGGCATAGAGACCTCTCCTCGATATCTTCCGAGAACCCCAAAAAATGGAGGTTATCCCTCCGAGCTCGATTCTCGAGGTCCTCTACCTTGGATTGCAAAGCCTGAATGGTTTTGTCCCGGGCCGCCATGTCGATCGTGCCTGCCGCCGCGCCATCTTCTAGCCCCGAGATGCGCGTCTCCGCTTGCTCCAGCCGGGGTTGAAGGGCCGATAGTTGATCCCTCACCTCCCCCATTTGCGCTGTGAGCTGCGACCAACGTTCGTCGAGAGCTTCGCGGATCGCCTCTTTGATATCGGCTATGGTCACCGCCGGGGGGGAAGGAGGACGCTCACCATCTGGGACGGCCGCCATCTTAGTCTCCGGCGCGCGCGATCTCTCTTTCTCCTTCTTGCCGTTCTTCGCGGACATAACCACCCCCGCCTTTTGCAAGGATCTGGTGCCCAGCATATAGTCAGTCCCCCCAGGACCTTTTAAAACGAAAAAGCACCAGATTCGCGCTGAGATGTATCACGATGGGCAGAGTGGGACCCGGAGCCAGAAAGAGCACGTCTCACCGGCTCAGCTCATCACGTGATCCTCATGTACGCCTGATTTAATAACATGCGCGCGCAGCTGCACGCATGTTATAAAATACGGGGTCGGCGCGTGCAAGGGGGTGCACACTTGTGCACCTTGCACCCACTGAGCCCTAGGGGCTCTCCCCGTTCTCTCCAAGGCCGCTTCGAAATTGGAGCGGCCTCGTAGGGAACTTTCCTTCCACTCCCCACCACCTTCCCCTTCCTTCCCCTATCTAACCCACCCCCCAGCCCTATCTAAATCCCCCCTACCTTTGTTTCAGGTAATGAGATGTGCTCCCCTCCCAGAGGCAGGCATAACTTGCGCACGTCGGCCGGCTGCCGGTTCGCCATCCCCCAGCACAGCCTTTGTGCTGGAGGCCTCGGTCCCGCTCCTGGACAGGTGCCACACCCATGGCCCCGGCCCTTCCCGCCCCTTTTTCAAAGCCCCAGGACATACGTGCGTCCTGGGGCTTGTGCGCGTCGCCAAGCCTATGCAAAATAGGCTCGGCGCACAGGAGCAGGTTTTTGGGGTTACGTGCATACGTTACGCCTAGGAGGTAGAGGGGAGCTGCTCCTAGGCTGTGTCAACTCTGCTCCTCAATGTACAGTACCTATTACTTTGGAATATCCTGGTGGTTCGTTTGAGACTCTTGCCTTCATTGACTCCGGGGCAGGTGGGAATTTTATCCTTGCAGATCTTGTTCAACAACTACGAATTCCCATCCTCACACGTAAGTCTCCTTTACGTATTACATCTATTCGAGGAACACTTCTCCCAGGAAGTATCTCCGCCTCTACGGTTCCTCTCACTCTTCACACTGGAGTTCTGCATTCAGAAAAGATTTCTTTGCTGATTTTGGAGAAAGCCATCCATTCCATGATACTGGGGTTACCATGGCTACAACAGCATTCTCCTGTCATTCACTGGGACACTTTGCAGATTGCAAAGTGGAGTCTCTTCTGTTTTACTAATTGCCTTAAGGTTCCAAGTACACCTAGTATATCTCTTTCACATACATCCATTGCCCCTCCAGCACCTATATGGACTTTGCAGATGTATTTTCTAAGAAAAAGGCTGAGATTTTGCCGCAACATTGCCCATTTGATTGTGCCGTAGAATTATTACCTGGAACCACACCACCTCATGGAAGGGTGTATCCACTATCTCTGCCTGAGATGCGAGCTATGTCAGAAAACATTACTGAAAACTTAGCCAGCGGATTCATTAGACCCTCTAAATTGCCCGCTGGGGCTGGTTTCTTCTTTGTGGGGAAAAAGGATGGGTCTTTGAGGCCATGCATCAATTATAGAGGTCTTAATGCTATCACTAAAAGGGAACGTTATCCCATTCCTTTGATTCCTGAACTCCTAGACAGGTTGCAAGAAGCGAAGACTTTCACCAAGCTGGACTTGCGAGGTGCTTATAATTTGGTCCGGATTCGCCCCGGTGACGAGTGGAAGACAGCCTTTAACACCAGGGACGGACATTATGAATATCTCATCATGCTGTTTGGACTATGTAGCTCTCCAGCTGTCTTCCAACATCTGATGAATGAGGTTCTTTGTGAATTATTAGATTCATCAGTTATCGTATATTTGGATGATGTATTAATTTACTCCAAGGATCTGGAGTTGCACCGCCAGCATGTAAGACAAGTTTTGCAGATCCTCAGAGATAATAATCTGTATGCAAAACTTGAAAAATGCATGTTTGAACAAGAACTCTTCCGTTTCTGGGTTATATTGTGTCATCAACTGGATTTCAGATGGACCCAGAGAAAGTGACTGCTATTAGAGATTGGCCCCGTCCTAGAAGATTAAAAGCCTTACGTTTTCTCGGTTTTGCGAACTTTTACAGACATTTCATTCCGCATTACTCTCTCTTAGTAGCACCACTCACTGCTCTCACAAGGAAAGGGGCCGATGCCTTGGAATGGCCAGAGGCGGCCTGTCTAGCCTTCGAAGATCTCAAAAAGGCCTTTCTACGGGATATCTGCTTACGTTACCCAGACCTTCTTCGCCCTTTTGTAATGGAGGTGGACGCCTCCAATATAGCTGTGGGGGCTGTACTTAGCCAAAGTACCAGCTCGGAAGAGCTATTACCATGTTCTTACTTCTCTAAGAGATTTTCTGCTGCTGAATGTAATTACAGCATTGGAGATAAAGAACTTTTAGCAATCAAGTTGGTTTTCGAAGAATGGAGACAATGGCTGGAGGGGGCAGCGCACCCTATCATTGTCTACACGGATCACAAGAACTTGGAGTTCTTATGTCAAGCGCAACGCTTGAATCCCAGGCAAGCACGTTGGTCTCTTTTCTTCGTTTTAATTTTGTACTTCGCTATCGACCAGCATCCAAGAACGTGCGAGCTGATGCCTTATCGCATACTGCAGAGCTGGAAGAAGAGGTGGAACTTCCTCAGTATATTCTAGATCCTGCAAAGATTAACCTGTCCAGTACAGTGGTAACTCCATAGGGGAAGACTGTGGTTCCCCGACGTTCCAGGATGAGAGTTCTAGATTGGGCCCAGGAGTCCCTTACGGGTGGTCATGCCGGTCGCGAAAGAACACTTGAGTTATTGAATCACTTTTACTGGTGGCCCACTATAAGGCAAGATGTTCGTGCTTATGTCTTTTCATGTGCCATCTGCGCCAGACAAAAACCGCAAATTGGCCGACCGTGGGGATTACTGCAACCCTTGCCTATACCCGTAGAACCATGGACACATATTGCCACCGATTTTGTGGTGGATCTGCCTGTTTCAGAGGGAAACACTGTCATCTGGGTAACTGTAGATCATTTCTCTAAGATGGCCCACTTTGTTCCACTTCCCAAGTTACCATCAGCTCCAGAGCTAGCCCAGCTTTTCGTACAACATGTTTTCCGGATCCACGGTCTTCCACAGGATATTGTATCTGATCGGGGACCCCAGTTTACTGCCCGCTACTGGAGGGCTTTGTGTAAAAGGTTTGATGTACAACTGAATTTGTCTACAGCCTTTCATCTCCAAAGTAATGGCCAACCCTGGCTACTGAGCTCGGTTGGCAAGAAGACTGTCTGCAAGCCATCTTCCTAGATGAACTCTCCAGCGCTCTCAAAGATGAACTCTCCATCCATGAGACTCCCATGTCTCTAGAGGACCTGATTTCCCTCACCGGGAAAATCGACCATCGTCTCCGGCAAAGGTGCCTAGAAGTAAAGGCCTCCCACTCTCCTACATCGAGTCCCACGCGTGTCCAGAATCCTCCAGCCAAAATTCCAGCACCGCCACCTTCTCCCATGGTGGAACCTATGGAGGTGAACTATGGGCGATTGACTCCGACTGAACTTTTCCGTCAGAGGAAGGAGGGTCTTTGCTTTTACTGTGGCACTTCTGGACATCTTCGGCAGGGGCCCAAGCTTAGACGCTACCGTCACCGGCCCCCAACTCCTGCTTCTAGACTTTCTGGGCATCCAGGCCCACTCCTTCATCACCACTGCTCTGGTCGATACAGGAGCAAATGGCAGCTTCAACATGGATGACATCATAAGAACATAAGAAAATGCCATACTGGGTCAGACCAAGGGTCCATCAAGCCCAGCATCCTGTTTCCAACAGTGGCCAATCCAGGCCATAAGAACCTGGCAAGTACCCAAAAACTAAGTCTATTCCATGTTACCATTGCTAAAGGCAGTGGCTATTCTCTAAGTGAACTTAATAGCAGGTAATGGACTTCTCCTCCAAGAACTTATCCAATCCTTTTTTAAACACAGCTATACTAACTGCACTAACCACATCCTCTGGCAACAAATTCCAGAGTTTAATTGTGCGTTGAGTAAAAAATAACTTTCTCCGATTAGTTTTAAATGTGCCTCATGCTAACTTCATGGAGTGCCTCCTAGTCTTTCTACTATCCGAAGGAGTAAATAACTGATTCACATCTACCCGTTCTAGACCTCTGATGATTTTAAACACCTCTATCATATCCCCCCTCAGTCGGCTCTTCTCCAAGCTGAAAAGTCCTAACCTCTTTAGTCTTTCCTCATAGGGGAGTTGTTCCATTCCCCTTATCATTTTGGTAGCCCTTCTCTATACCTTCTCCATCGCAATTATATCTTTTTTGAGATGCGGCGACCAGAATTGTACACAGTATTCAAGGTGCGGTCTCACCATGGAGCGATACAGAGGCATTATGACATTTTCCGTTTTATTCACCATTCCCTTTCTAATAATTCCCAACATTCTGTTTGCTTTTTTGACTGCCGCAGCACACTGTACCGACGATTTCAATGTGTTATCCACTATGACACCTAGATCTGTTTCCTGGGTTGTAGCACCTAATATGGAACCCAACATTGTGTAATTATAGCATGGGTTATTTTTCCCTATATGCATCACCTTGCACTTATCCACATTAAATTTCATCTGCCATTTGGATGCCCAATTTTCCAATCTTCCTGCAATTTGTCACAATCTGCTTGTGATTTAACTACTCTGAACAATTTTGTGTCATCTGCAAATTTGATTATCTCACTCATCGTATTTCTTTCCAGATCATTTATTAATATATTGAAAAGTAAGGGTCCCAATACAGATCCCTGAGGCACTCCACTGTCCACTCCCTTCCACTGAGAAAATTGCCCATTTAATCCTACTCTCTGTTTCCTGCCTTTTAGCCAGTTTGCAATCCACGAAAGGACATCGCCACCTATCCCATGACTTTTTACTTTTCCTAGAAGCCTCTCATGAGGAACTTTGTCAAACGCCTTCAGAAAATCCAAGTATACTATATCTACCTGTTCACTTTTATCCACATGTTTATTAACTCCTTCAAAAAAGTGAAGCAGATTTGTGAGGCAAGACTTGTCCTGGGTAAAGCCATGCTGACTTTGTTCCATTAAACCATGTCTTTCTATATATTCTATGATTTTGATGTTTAGAACACTTTCCACTATTTTTCCTGGCACTGAAGTCAGGCTAACCGGTCTGTAGTTTCCCTGATCGCCCCTGGAGCCCTTTATAAATATTGGGATTACATATGCTATCCTCCAATCTTCAGGTACAATGGATGATTTTAATGATAAGTTACAAATTTTTACTAATAGGTCTGAAATTTCATTTTTTAGTTCCTTCAGAACTCTGGGGTGTATACTATCCGGTCCAGGTGATTTACTACTCTTCAGTTTGTCAATCAGGCCTACCACATCTTCTAGGTTCACCGTGATTTGATTCAGTCCATCTGAATCATTACCCATGAAAACCTTCTCCATTACGGGTACCTTCCCAACATCCTCTTCAGTAAACACCAAAGCAAAGAAATCATTTAATCTTTCCGCGATGGCCTTATCTTCTCTAAGTGCCCCTTTAACCCCTTGATCATCTAATGGTCCAAGTGACTCTCTCACAGGCTTTCTGCTTCGGATATATTTTAAAAAGTTTTTACTGTGAGTTTTTGCCTCTACAGCCAACTTCTTTTCAAATTCTCTCTTAGCCTGTCTTATCAATGTCTTACATTTAACTTGCCAATGTTTATGCTTTATCCTATTTTCTTCTGTTGGATCCTTCTTCCAATTTTTGAATGAAGATCTTTTGGCTAAAATAGCTTCTTTCACCTCCCCTTTTAACCATGCTTCTGAACATTCCTCTTCAGCCATTAGATGTGAGCCTCCGCGTTGCCTCCATTCAAGGAGAACATCTTCCAGGGCTCATCACCCATCAAACAGTGGCTGTCCGTTTTACAGTGGGCACTCTCCATGAGGAGGAGGTGTCCTTCTGTGTGTTAAAACATTCCACACATCCAGTCATCCTGGGGCTGCCTTGGCTCCAGATCCACGAACCTCACTTCGATTAGCATTCCCTACAGTTGGTGCAGTGGGGTTCTAAATGCCAGAAGACATGCCTACATCAAGTATCCCCAGCCGTCTCTGTCATGAAGTCTACCACCCTATCTGGTTTACCTACTCAGTATCTTGAGTTCGAAGACGTCTTCTCTAAGCAGAAGGCGGATACCTTGCCACCATTATGCAAGTTCAATTGCTCTATAGAGCTTCTGCCAGGCATGACGCCTCCCAAGGGCAGAATGTACCCATTGTCTCATCCAGAAACCCTAGCCATGTTTGAGTATATCAAAGAGAACTTAGAAAAAGGGTTCATTCGTCCCTCTGATTCTCCCTCTGGAGCAGTCTATGCCCTTGTATTGATTACAGAGGGCTCAATGCCATAATCCGCAAAGACCGTTACCCTCTGTCCCTTATCAGTAAGCTGTTTGACCGCCTTCAAGGGGCACAGATCTTCACCAAGTTAGATCTGAGGGGTGCATACAATCTGGAACGCATCCAACCCGAAGATATCTGGAAAACCGCATTCAATACAAGGGATGGTCACTATGAATATACAGTGATGCCCTTTGAGCTATGCAATGCCCCAGCGGTCTTTCAATGCCTTATGAACGAAATCCTCTGAGACCTCTTGTACTGCTTCGTAGAAGGAAGAGCAAGTACGTTAGCAAATGGTTGGGTTCGCAAGAAAACGGGAACTAAACTATCTCTCTCTATCTTCCTTCTCATGTTTGGATTGCTCTGCAACGTCTAGGGGAGAATCATCTATGTGCCAAATTAGAAAAATTCCTCTTCGAGTGGAATCACCTACCCTTCCTAGGGTATATCATATCCAAGCAAGGATTCTTCATGGATCCAGAGAAAGTCCAAGGGATCAGAATTGGGCCCCAGCCAGTAGGCCTACGGGCCTTACAACATTCCTTGGTTTCACCAATTATTACCGGAACTTCATTGTCAATTATTCAACCCTAGCTGCTTCACTCGCCGCCATGATCAAGAAAGGGGATAGCACTAGTGTTTGGACACCAAAAGCACAAGCTTTCAGATGTTAAAAGAAGTCTTCTGTTCCGGTCCTTGTCTTCAGCATCCAGACCCAAGACGTCCATTTGTCGTCGAAGTCGACGCCTCCGCAATTGGAGCGGGAGCCGTCTTAAGTCAGTTTTCTCCAAAGGGTAAATTAATACCTTATTCATTCTACTCCCACAAGCTCTCTCCCACAGAGCAGCATCTCACTGTGGGTGACCGAGAATTTCTCGCCGTCAAGTTGGCACTCCAAGAGTGGCACTCCTGGTTGGAAGGGGCGCAACATAAATTTACCATTTTCACGGACCATGAGAATCTTAAGCACCTGAAAGAAGCTCAGCTCTTGAATCCTGGACAAGCCCAAATGGGCGCTCTTCTTTGAACGGTTCAATTTCGTCCTCCGTTACCGCCCAGGCTGATGTACTATCAAGATCCTTTGAAGCAGAGGATGTTCCTGATGTTCCCCGACACATCATAGATCCAGCCTGCATATCCCTTGTCATGACCACCACTGTTCCAGTGGGGAAAACCGTTGTTCCACATAGATTACGTGAACGAGTTCTGAAATGGGCCCATGATTCCAAGTTGGAAGGACACCCGGGTCATACCAGGACCCTAGAGATGCTACGGAGGTATTACTGTGGCCCAACATGGTGCAAGACTCTTGTAACTATGTGGATTCATGTCCCTTCTGTGCCCAACAGAAGCCACCTACCGGACGGCCTTAGGGCCTACTCCAGCCACTTCCAGCACTTATTGAGTCATGTTCCAGCATCTCAACGGATTTCATCACAGACCTGCCTCCGTCCCAGAACAATACCGTAATTTGGGTCATCATCGACCGGTTTTCAAAAATGGGTCACTTTATTCCCTTGCCGGGCCTCCCATAGGCCCCAGAACTAGCCAAGTTGTTCCTGAAACACATTTTCCATCTCCATGGACTCCCAAAGGAAATAATATCCGACTGAGGACCACAGTTTACTGCCAGATACTGGCGCTCCTTATGCAAGAAATTTAACATTGCCTTGAATTTTACATTGGCCTATCACCCACTGGCCAATGGTCAAGCTGAGAGGACCAACCTGACCTTAAAAGCATTCCTCTGTTCCTAAGTGAATGACCAGCAGGACAACTGGTCTGATTTGCTACCCTGGGCTGAGTTGTCACATAATACCCACGTCCCTCATAGATGGAAACTGTTAGTGAAGTCTTCCAAGTAGAACGGTTTGAAGATGCAGGCAGCGACTCAGGGAACATGGGCCCTCGAGGAACAAGTACCGGTTTCCTGATAGCACTTGAAAGAAGCAGAAGAGGCCCCCGAGGAGCAGGTATCCCGTTAGCAACCCCAAAGTGTGTAAGAGTTCCAGACAGCGCTGGAGTGGCAGAGCAGCTTCGGTATGGAGAGCGAATCCCATCCGTAGAGTTAACGTTGCTAACTCGATGAGCTAGCAAATACTGTAGGCTTAAATATCCAGGCAGTGTGACGTCATATCAGGGGGATGCCCCTGAGGTTCGCGCCAACGTGGAAATAAAGATAGGGTCGGTGTGCGCGCACGCCATAAGGTACCTTGGAGGAGCATTGCAGGAGGTAGCACCAAAGCAGGTCCGGGGACGCCAGAGAGGACGGCAAACAGATGCCGCGGCAGCCAGTAGTACGAGGTGAGTGGGAGGAGCCGCAAGTAGTGAGAGGTAGACGGGGCGAAGTCGTCGAAGACCGATGGTCGCAACAGTTTCCTCACTCCGAAGGTCATCAAATCTTCACAAGAGAGCACTGTTCTATTCATACGTCTCACTTTGAATGTCAAAGTGGTCCCTAACCTCTACACTAATACCAAAACCTCACCTCGAGTGACTAGGTGGGCCTCCCATAGAGATATAAATACCATTCTAGTGTAAGTGCATTATGGCTAGTCTCTCTCTCTCTCTCTCTCTCTCTCTCTCTCTCAACATGGTCCCTCCAGTGGTTGTATGTAGGAAATACATCAGTGCAAAAAAGTTATTACAATTTGCGCATGTGATATTTAGTGCATTCTGATAAATCCAGACCTTAGCTGCTAGAGCTTTTAGCTCTACTGAGAACGTGTGGAAATTCCCACATGAGCATTGCCTTGTGAGTACCGCATTGTTTCCCCACCTTTATTTGTGCTACATAGCAGTGGGACATAAAACTATGTACTGACATCCATATTGCAGCTTTGCGATGCCTTCAAAAGGAACCTCTCAGAAGCGAGCAATGGACAAAGCCATAGTTCTTACTTGATGAGCTTTACAGAGTTTATGATTTGTAGGCTTGAGACCATATAGCAGTGCTGAATACAGTCTGCCATCCAGTTGGACAAGGTATGCTTTATGACTTCTATGCCAAGCCTATTAGGATTGTACAATACCAAGAAATTTGAAGCTTAGCAATGTAGCCAAGTTCTTTTCTTGTTGTAGGCTAAGGCCCTTTCAAATCCAAAGTATGAAGGATTTTCTTTCCTTCATGTACTGGTATATCAAGTACATGTTGTGACTTTAGAAAGAAAGTAAACAAATGAGAGGCTGATTGATATGGAAAGTTGAGATGAGTTTTGGGAATAACTTCAGGTGAATGTGGAGCATTACGCTATTGTGGAAGAACTGGAAATATAGAGGATAGCGAACTAATGCTTGGAATTCACTGACACTTCTGGCTGATGTTACTGCCACAAGACACACTACTTTTCATGTCAAGAATTTAAAAGAAGCCAATTCTATTGGTTCAAAAGATTACTTCATCAATTGAGAAAAGAAAACATTCAGGTCCCATGGTACTGGAGGTTTAACATGCCATAAGTCTAACATCGTAAGCCACTATGGCGCTGAGATGAACCCTTATAGAAGGAAGAGCAAGTACATTAGCAAATGTTTGGGTTTGCAAGAAAACGGGAACTAAACTATCTCTCTCTAGCTTCCTTCTCCTGTAAAATTGCCCTCCTTTATTCTCCTATACCTCAAGACTTCTTTCTCTATAAAAGAAATTATTTCTAAAACTCCAAGATTACATGAGAAAGTAGATCCCAGTACCAAATGCAGTCTACTGGTAAGAGGAATAATCTAAGAATTTATTATTGACAAGTCCTCTGTTAGTTTTCCTTACAATTGCTTAAATTATATTTTATTTTAATTTTAGAAATTTATTATGACTTGCATTGGTTTATGTTTTAGTAACTTATGTTAGCTTTGAAATGTTTTTATTGTACATCACTCTGATTTACTTTTGTAAAAAGTTACAATTAATCAAGAAATTAATTAAACTAAACTAATCCTACTTCAAGGTCAAAGTGTTGGAGATTTGAAATTTCAGTGAGATGTAATGTTTCTCCAGCTTTGAGTTGATGAGTTAGATATTTCTAATGGGTTCAATGGATTATACAATGAGGCTGATATTTACATTTACATTTTACATTCATTAAAATTTATGAATCGCCTTACACAAAAGGCCTAGGCAATGAACAAAATAACATATATAATCATAGGTAAAAACAAAACAATATAGTATTTTAAAACAACTGTTAAAAAATATGATGTAAGTCAAAATCATAAAAAATGACAACTAAAAATAATAAATATTAAAAGCAATATTTCTCAGTGTAAAATAATAAATAACAGTTACCGGTAATAAAATTAAAGCATCTAAAAATAAGCTAAATTAAAAAGAAAAGTTTTAACTTATTTCCTAAAATTCTTTAGGGAATCATATTTCTGATATTAAAAAAAAAGCTGAGCTGCTAAATGTAGGACCCTAAGTTTGGCACCTATTTTCAGCCAAACTTAGAAGCCTTATTTTTTTAGCTGAAAATTCATATAAATTTAGGATCCTAAAACTTATGCTCCTAAATGTAGGCCTTTAGTCGTTTACTTAGATTTAGGATCCTCAGTTAAGTGCCTACTTCTGAAAATCAGTGCTAAACTCCTAACTTTGTTTCTACATCCTAACTCCACTCCTGTAGCCACTCACTTTTTAGGTACCTAAATTTAGGAGCCTAACTCCAAAAGGTAGGAGCCGAAAGGCCGGATTTTAAAAGGCCCATGTGCACAAAAATTGGGCTTTACGTGCGTGGCCGGGCCTTGCATGTACTGCACGCATTTTCAAAAGGGCCCAGGCATGTGCATAAAGCCCGATATGTGCATAAGTGCTCGGTCTTGAAAAAGGGGCGGACCAGGGGGCATGGTCGGGGAGGGGCAGGCAGGACAGATGACAGCTGGGACAGCGGCCTTTAGTACGTGGATGTGCGCACGGTCCTTTTAAAATCTACCCCTAAGCTTTTTGAAAACTGTCCCCTTTAGGTTCAGGTTATTCAAATATGACAAAATGAAATGTGAACTCAGCTTATAAAAGGTTACACAGAAGAACATTTTTGCACAGATAGCCTGTCAAAAATTGGAGGAAACACTGACTGGCACTCATTTGCCAGACCCTCTAATATTTTATGTGCCCTTCTAGGGAGTATTACAAGTTTATATTATGAAGAAATCCAAATAACACAACACATGCACCTATGCCAATGCACCTCAGTCCTGATCTGTAACATCCCTTGCTATACCAGTACTAAGTCCCACATATACTCTCTCAAAGTATTGCAATCCTAAACAGGAGATTCTTTCAGAATGTGTTTTCAGGAGTATAATTAATTTTACCTGTGATGTAGCAAGTTCTGACTGGTGGTGCTGTTGCCGTGATCCCTGAATCTTTCCCCCTCCAGTGCTGGTCTTGTTCCCCTTAGAGATGCTAGACTGGGGTGCAGTTTTGATCTCAGTGGCCTGACTTCCTTCTGCAGTGTGCTTAGCCACTGCCTCAATGCTTAGTCCTCCTGTCGCATAGGCTGACTGCCCTGCAATGCCTTCAAGGCTAAAACCTGTTAGATTGACACAAAGTCTAAATTAACAATAATTTTCAAACATCAGAAATATACTCAATTACCCAATACTTCAGGCAGAAAAATCAACAAACATTTGTTTGCCTTATCAGCAATATCCTTAAGAGAAAAGATATGTTCCTTATGTGACATCTTTCACTGTGCACAATCTTTTCACATCATCCTTCCAGGAAACCACTACTTCCATGCAAGAGCCTCTCCAGTGGCTCTTCTGAATGAAAGAAAAAGCTAGCTCTGCAGGAGAAATCTGAGGCATGGCCATAGCAAAGCATCATTAATGAACTTGCTTATACAGCTATTTCCCTTTAAGAATCTCAGACCTCCAAATACAATGAGTTTGGCAAGTGATTTTTAAGATAGGATAATCAGTGCCTGCCAAGTGAAATGAGCTCCATCTGTTTAGTGGAGCATATCAAAAGCTTCTAGAAGCATCCATAACACACACACAAACATACACACACACACACACACTGATACAGGATTCTAGGGTTAACTTCTAGAAGCTTTTGACATGCTCCACTGAGCATGAGCATGCCATCCCATATCATAGATATTTTGTGAGGTCCATCAGTTCTAGTTTTTCTGCGGAGACCAACAGTCACATTTTTCTCTCTCACTGTAAGAAATTGTTTGTCACGTTTTCATAAAGTATCCTCTTGATTCATCTTATCTCACCCTATGCAGTAAAAACCCTGTCCCATCTTAAGATTGGGATGCTGGCTGTGGGATTTGGGCCCTCTGCTGCCTGGAATGAGGACAGGCTTTTATGTTTTAAAGATACAAAAATGGGTAAAGTTCTAAGAGCTACAGTCCAATCTGGATAGAAGGCAGCAGCTTTCTTGTAATACCATCTGTGAAATGCAACTTCCCCCTTAAGTGTAAACAAGTTAGAGAATAATATTGGAAGAATGATTGACTAAGGGGAAAATCTGAATCCATCTTTGGTAGAAACTTGGGATGTGTGGGAGCACGATCTTGTTCTGATGGAACTTAATGGATAAATCATTAAAATCTAAAATTTTCTGAATCTTAAGGCTGAAGTGACCACTAGCAAATAGCAGGTACTTTAATTCAGAGTCTGGAGAGTCAAAAGGGACTTTATCAGCTGAGTTAGAACCTTGATGATATGCCATGAAAGAACATGCGGCTTAAGGGAAGGCTTCGGTTGAAGTAAGCCCATATAAACCTGACAACTAAAGAATGTACAGGATATGGGTTTCCATCTTCTGCAAGTGGTAATAAGTGCTAGTTCACTGAGGTGAGCCTTGAATTCGTGTCTTTTCTTTTTTCTGTTTAAATTCCACTGGCTTTTCAGTAGTCTACTGAATTAAACTATTTTTTTTCTTTTCCTCTTTTTGTTCAATTTATTTGTGGTGGCTGGCTATTATCTGTCATTGGGAATTTGAATCTGAATCTTTATTCCTATCCTCCCTACAGTCCTTTTTCATATTTACACTCCCTAAGTTTGTAGTGGATAGACTTTACTTATCTGTAAGGATCCTCATTGGTACAAACTCATACTTGTACATAAATTCTCTTTCAGGGACATAATAGAGCAGTCCCACCTCCATGCTAGTAGCTCCTGTGCTATGTTGGAGGAACAAGGATACCAGAACAAGGATACCAGAACAGGAGACAGAGAAATATTAATGAGACCAATAGGGACATAGTGGAGGTGTCCCACCTCCTTTCTGGTAGCCTCTGTGCTGTTTTAAAGGAGCAAAGATACCAAGAAGGACAGCATCTCCTTTCAGTGGCAGAAAATGTTCCTGTAGCTGGAACCTACATTCCAAATGATGTATTATCCTCTTGTATCGATGATGCAATTTCCAGGTGGTGTGTCTAGGGGGGCAGGGATAAGATTGCATTATTACTGGTGATTTTGTTTGTATCAGTATAGAAGCTGGATGGCTGGTAGCCATGAGGATCACTTGATAACTTGCCTGGCTGGTATGAAGTAAGTGCACCTCACCCATTAACTAGTTAATATTTTAGAGAGTTTAGGAGAGGAACTAGTTGCTATGGACCATGACATAAGAATATGTAGGCTCTGTGGATTAAATTTAAGCTAATTAGTAAACTAAAATCCAGAACCTCCAGGGTTGTATTCTCAGAAATGCTCTCGGTTTTGAATGCAGTAGGGGTGTGCATTCGTTTTCGCCGTATTGGCGATCCGCAACGTATACTGCACTATTTGTAGTATTCGTGGGGAAGCAAAACGTATAGTGATTCCCCACGAATACACGAATATTCACCGAATTATACGGCCACCTAAATAAAAATTTAAACAAACCCCCCACTCTCCTGAACCCCCCCAAGACTTACCAAAACTCCCTGGTGGTCCAGCGGGGGGTCCGGGAGCCATCCCCTGCACTCACACCCTCGGTGCCGGTTTCATCACGGGCCGATAGCCTTTGTCACAGGGACTACCGGTGCCATTGGTCAGTCCCTGACACATGGCCATCGGTGCCATCTTGTGCTCCTACCATGTGACAGGGGCTGACCAATGGCACCGGTAGCCCCTGTGACATAGTATGGGCAAAGGCGATCGGCGCCATTTTGAGTATTGGCATCGGACTGCCGGCGTGCAGGAGGTCGCTCCTGGACCCCCGCTGGACTTTTGGCAAGTCTTGGGGGGTCAGGAGGCCCCCCAAGCTGGCCAAAAGTCCCTGGGGGTCCAACGGGGGTCCCAGAGCGACCTCCTGCACTCCGGCCGTCCGATGCCAATACTCAAAATAGCGCCGATAGCCTTTGCCCATACTATGTCACAGGGGCTACCGGTGCCATTGGTCAGCCCCTGTCATATGGTAGGAGCACAAGATGGCACCGGTGACCATGTGACAGGGGCTGACCAATGGCACCGGTAGCCCCTGTGACACAGGCTATCGGCGCCATGATGAAACCGGCACCAAGGGTGTGAGACTGCAGGGGATGGCTTCCGGACTCCCCGCTGGACCACCAGGGAGTTTTGGTAAGTCTTGGGGGGGTCAGGAGGGTGGGTGTTGTAGTTAATTTTAATTTTAGTCGGGACACGAACAGAATTCGCCGTATTAACGCATCGGGGCGCCATACAGCCGAATGCAACGCATTTTCTCCCCGATGAATCCGAATCACGAATGCAACTTATGGCGTCCCTCTGCACATCCCTAGCCTGCAGGACCCCAGAGGAAGGTTGAGCTCTGGAGTCTCAATGCATGGATCAGACAATGGCGCAGGGAGGAGAGCTTTAGATTGATTAGGGCAGTGGTTCTCAACCTTTTTTCGGCTGGGACACACCTGACAGATGGTTCTCACATGCATGATACACTGAACATGTGACCATCACAAGGCAAAATGTAAATATACATTCTGCATCCTCAGGAACCCCCTTGGCCCCCAAAAATGGGTGCAGAGCAGAACTAGGGCATTACCGGTACAACTCACCATACAAAAAAAGATATTCTGGTTCTGATGACATCACAGTAAAAACAAAACAAACTCTCTTTACTGGCAGGCACAATACCCCTCTATATGAAAAGACAGTAATTTACCACTACAAATATTTAATCAGGCCCTAAACACTAATACACCTCCTATTAGGAAAACAGAGCAAGCCAAGCTGCTACAGATAGATACCCACTTAGAAATATTTGTAAAACTATACTAATAAATGTTACAAAACAGCTGATGAACAGAATAATATCCAACAATTAAAAACTCATAAAAAATTATTAAAAATTGTCCAAATATCAATGAAATATTTCAAAACAGCAGACACATCACATAATACCCAATAATTAAAATGGCAGTCAATCAAGAAAAATAAACTTAAAAAGCCAGCTTTACTTGCTCTCTCCAGCAACTCCCCTAATCCTTTCCCTTGCAGGCCAATATCACTCACCAGAAGCAGCAGTGGCTGCTGAAGCTCTGTCCTCACAGTCCTCTTCCTTAGGGCCCACAACCAGTCACAACCAGTGTCTGTCTCACACAGACCAGTAACTTCCCTAACTAGTATATCTTCCTCACACACACGCCAGTCACCTCCCTGACCAGTCTCTGTCTCTCTCTCTCTCTCTCTCTCTCACACACACACACACACACACAGTCACCTCCCTTACCAGTCTCTGTCTCTCTCACACAGACACCAGTCATCTCCCTGACCAGTCTGTCTCTCTCCACAGACAACAGTTACCTCGCTGACCAGTCTCTGTCTCTCTCCAGACACCAGTCACCTTGCTGACCAGTCTGTCTCTCTCTCACAGAAACACATCACCTCTGACCAGTTTCTCTCTCAATCACACACATGCTTTGTCACTTACATACAAGCTCTCAATCACACACAAATGCTCTTGCTCCCATTCTACCACAACCCACAAAGCTGCCACTCACGCACCCAGGCACCCATTCTACCACACACACACACAAAGCTGCCACTCATGCCCCCATTGTACCACACACACACACACAAGCTCTCATTCATGCACTCAGGCACCCATTCTACCACTCATGCACCCAGGCAGCCATTCTACCACACACACACACACACACACACACAAAGCTGCCACTCATGCACCCAAGCACCCATTCTACCACACACGCACACACAAGCTCACATGGAGCCTCTTCTCATTGTTTGGCCCAATAAGCCTGGCCTCCGCTTATCAGCCGTTGGCCTGACCTCCGGTGGTGTGCAACGTCTCTCCAGCCGCCACTGGCCTGGCCTCCGGAGGTGCACAGGGTCTCTCCGCTCTTCGGCCCCACTGGCCTGTCCTCCGGCAGAGGTGCACAGATCCCTCCACTCTTTAGCCATTGGCGGCAGCACGCAGCGTCTCTCCATTCTTCGGCCCCAACGGCCTGGCTTCCGGCGGTGGCGCGCAGCATTGTTCCATTCTTCAGCTGGCGGCGGTGCACAGGTCTCTCCACTCTTCAGCCGCCGGCCTAGCCTCCGGTGGTGGAATGCAGTGTCGCTCCATTCTTCAGCCCCGCTGGCCTGGCCTCCGGCGGCGGCGCACAGGTCTCTCCACTCTTCAACTGGCGGTGGCACGCAGCATCTCTCCATTCTTTGGCCCCACCCCTGGGGAGAAGGGAAGCACAAGCGGTGCAGTGGGACACTGGGAGCCGCGACACACCTGCCGGTGCTTGGCGACACACTGATTGAGAACCGCTGGATTAGGGAATGGGGAAAGGAAGGGTCTACTCCAGTGGGTTGGACTTCACCTTAACCAAAGTGGATCCTGGTTGCAGGTACTAACAATTATAAAGGAAATAGAGCAGATTTAAACTAAATCATGAGGGGAAGCTGACAGTTACTCAGGGGCACATGTTTCACAGTAAGGTATCTAAATGGATTCCTTTAAACAAAAGAAATTATATTGTCATATCTATGAGGATGTGGAAAAGAATGATTTCAAATTACTTTAATCAGCTACTAGTAAGAGGGGATATGCAAATGCCAGAAATCTAAAGTTATGATGGCAGAGTTAGCATGAATAAAAAAAAATACAATTTTTTTCAAATACATTAAAAAAAAAAAACAACTGCAAGGGAGTCAGTTGGGCCATTAGACATCCAGGAGGTGCAAGGGATACTCAGGGAGGATAAGGCCATAATAGAAAAACTAAATTAATTCTTTGTTTCAGTCTTTAATGAGGAGGATGTTGGGGAGATAACCACACATGAACTTTTTTTTTCTAGGTGATGAATCAGAGAAACTGAATTAAATCAGGTTGAATCTGGAAGAGATACTAGAGCAAATTGCCAAACTAAATAGAAGCACATCACTGGGACATGATGACATTCACCCCAGAGTACTAAAGGAATTCAAATATGAATCTACAGACCTACTACTGGTAATCTGTAACCTATCATTCAAATCTGCCTCTATACTTGAGGACTAGAGGGTAGCAAATGTAATGCCAATTTGTTCCCAGAGGATGTAGTCAAAGCAACTAGCATAGCTGGGTTTAAAAAGGACTTGGGTACTTCATGGAGAAAAAGGCCATAAATAGCTATTAAACAGGTGAGTCCAGGAAACCTATCACTTATCCTTGTGAGTGAGCAACAAGAAACTGGCTCTACTATTTGGGATTAGCCACTGTTAGAGACAAGATGCTGGGCTCAATGGACCTTTGGTCTAACCCAATATGGAACATTTTATGGGGTAGATTTTATAAGAAGCGCGCGGGCGTACTTTTGTTCGCACAACCCTGCACAAACAAAAGTACGCAAGGGGGTGAACATTTGTGCATCTTGCGCGCGCCGAGCCCTGCGCGCGCTGCCCGTTCCCTCCCTCGGAGCGGCCTTGGAGGGAAATTTTTTTTTGTTCCCCCCCCCACCTTTCCCTCCCTTCCCCTACCTAACCCACCCCCCAGCCCTAACTAAATCACCCCCCCTACTTTTATTTTAAAAGTTACGCCTGCCCGAGGCAGGCGTAACTCGCGCACACAGGCTGGCTGCCGACGTGCCATTCCCCAGCCCGGGAGTAGTTTAGGAGGCCTCGGTCATGCACCTGGCCGGCACCATGCCCCCAACACGCCCCCCAAGCAAAGCCCCGGGACTTACGCACGTCCTGGGGCTATACGCGAGCCAGCAGCTTATGCAACATAGGCTCGGCGCGCGCAGGGGGAGCTTGGGGCAGGTTTTCAGGGGGTACGCACGTCTCTTATGCACGTACCCCTTTGAAAATCTGCCCCTATATTTGTAAGGTTCTGAGATTAGATTTTGAGCAATGTAGAAGGCATTCAAACAGATTTTGTGTGGCGCAAAAGAGAATGTAGGGATTTACCTTCAGACCATATGGCAAACTTCCATTTAAAACCATATGAACTCCTGCTGGATTACTTCCTAAAGGCTAGGACACATTCACAGAGTTCACAGGTTCATATTACACCTTTCTCTATATGAAGGCTGTGTGAATCAGAGACTGGATCTAAGAGTGCAGCAATGACTAATGGTTCTCTGTGAACAGGCTTGGAGAACTTCCTAGTCTCAGGGTTTCATGATGGACTATATGTTTAAATGGAAGGGTTGGATTTTGGTAATGTCCTTTCTTTCTCTGTAACAAGAGCAAAAGCGACCAAACCCTTATCCAATCTTACTACCTCCTCTTGACTAAAACTACTACAACCTTCTTAATGTTGTTCTATATTTTGATAACATTATTTTATAATGTTTTGTTTATATTTAGATTTTAGTTGCATATTATGTATATTTTATCTTGTGAACCATTGTGGTCTTCATTTGGAATGACGGTATACAAAATATGTAAGCAAATAAATAAATAAATACCTGCTCCTTACAAGTCTTCACTAAACCAGCTTTCCCCTCTACATTCTACTTAAAATTCAGCTGCAATGACTTATCTTCCCCAGTGTCATTAAGACTACATAACCCCTTTTCCTAAATGACATCATTGCTTGACATCTGCTTCTGTACAGAGTTCAAGCTTCTTCAATTCACCTACTAAGATTTAATCCTAAAAAATGGAGAGTCATGCATTTGGACAACAAAAACCACAAAGGATAACTTTCAAACAGTTGCGCATGTACCCATATACGCATGTATGTGGACGAGCAAAAAGCTACTCCTGTATTTTATAAGCTACACGTATATGATATACACAGGTTATAAAATAACATGTAAATGTGCCTCACAACATGCATGCACAAGTAAAAAAAACCTATGAATACATTAACTGGCTAAGTAGCGCCACCTTAATCCACCCACTATCTAGCCAGCTAAGAGGTAGCCAGATATGTGACTTATCTGGCTATCTAGCAGCTGCTGAACTTAGCCATATATTCAGCGACCTGCTAGATAGCCGGATAAGTCCTACATGTTCGGCTGTCAAGCACTGAATGCGTTTTGAATATTGGTCCCATTATGAACAGTCCCTTTCTCTGGAGCTTACATTTTACTCAAGCAAACAGGACAAACACTAAGAAAAAAAATAAGAGGGCTTGGGTAAGAAAGCAAGATCATAACTGAGAAGCTTTAAGGAGTTTGGTATTAAATTAAGAAATTGAGAAGAAGATAAAAATCTCAGAGTTATGACAGTAGGTGGAGTCTGAAGGTATGGATCCATGAACTCCAATCATTGGGCAAGTTGCTCCTACAGTATTTGTTCCTTTTTTCTCCACTGTCAACTCCTGACTTTGCATTTTCTGTCTTATTGAACTATCTGCTGGCATAGCTTGGTTGAGTTGATGTATCATGCTCCCCTCTCTTGCCATATTCAAATCCCACCTAAAACCCACTTTTTTGATGCTGCTTAAATCATAAACCCTAGTTATCTGATCATAGCATTGTTAACTATATTTTAGATAATAAATATATTTCCTGAAGCCTCTTGCCTTGATTTGTCTTGCCTTGATTAGATCATAAGCTCCATGGAGCAGGTCTGACTCTTTTGGTATCTGAATAGCAATACATACTCCAAGCAGTGTTATAGAAATAACTGTCCCCCCAGTGAAGGGAAAAGGCAACTAATGTTAGCCTGCCTTCTGATCTCCTGCTAGAGCAGAAAACTGATACCTTTCTGTTTGGATTGTGGCAAAAAGATGCATCTCATGTATGCCCTTGCACATCCTTCATTGCTTCCACTCTGGCTCTTAATGTTTTTTTCAATCCTCCTGGACTCTAGTATACTGTCTCCTACAAATTGATACCTTCCAGTTAAGGACTGCCACAGATTCATCTCAGATAGATCTCACTCATGGAAGAGTCTATCTGCTATATTCTGGTTCAAGGACTATATATGGGAGGCATATCATGTGATAACCTAATCTATTTGCCTAATCTCTTCCTGCCAGCCTGGCATATGATAATCTAACATCTTCCTGACATATGGAAGAACATGACTATTTGGTTTTCTATCTGCTCTAGAATATTTTTGTTGGCCACCCAATATCTGAATGTCTTCAATACATTCAGAATTGCCCTTTTCTTGAAGAGGCTGATATCAAATGATTTTTCTTTGAAAGACCAGGGGCCCTGAGTGTGTAACAGCTCTTGGTGAACTCCCAAGTTTATGCTGGCTATATCTGTGGTAGCAAGGAATTAGGAAAGGAGGGACGTTGTTCAAACTGAAATGGGATATCCACAAAGACAAATAATCACTTAGCTTTTCCATGAACAGGGTGTAGTCCTGCATTCTCTGCATAGCCTGAGCCCACTACTCTGAATGGAACAAGCCTGTCTGGAGAGTCAAAGGGGCTGTGGAGCAGGTGATGGTACCAGGAAGCAGCGTGCCCCAGATAGAGGAAATCCGTAGCGGAGGAACCTTCCGTTGCGTGGGGAGAGACAGCTGATTCACCAGATCGGCCACAATGAAATTCCCCTCAGCACCAGAGTCGATGAAAGCCCGGATCTGGAGTTCCCCACCGGGGTATTTCAGAGTCACTGGCAAGGTACATAGAGGAGCTGATCCTGTAGAGCCTAGGTGTAGCTCCTCGGTATAACCTAGGCACGGTCGTTTCCCGGACGTTCCGGGCAATTGGCGAGGAAGTGCCCCTTGCCTCCGCAGGAGAGACAGAGGCCCAGCGAGCGGCGCCTCCTCCTTTCTTCGGGAGTTAGTGGAGATCTACCCAATTGCATGGGTTCTCCACTGCTGACAGAGGCCGGAAGAGCCTTAGGAGCCGGGGTTCTGGTGGCAGTGGACGACTGTGGTGATGCTTTACGGTAGGAGTGGGTCTCCTTATCCCGCTGCTGAAGGCGGCGATCCACCCTGCCAGCGATGTCAATTAAGTCATTTAAGTCCTCCGGGAGGTCCCGGCCTGCTAGTTCATCCTTGATGCGACTGGCAAGCCCCTCCAGGAAGATTCCCCTAAGGCAATCATCCCGCCAGCCAACTTCCATGGCCAGCGTGCGAAAGTCTATGGTGTAATCGGACACCGAGCGTGTCCCTTGCCTGAGGTGCAAGAGCTCCGAGGCCGCGGTGGTCTGGCGTGCAGGATCATCAAAAGCAAGGCGAAAGTTGAGGACGAATTCCTGCAGATTCTGTAGCAAGGGATCCTGACGCTCCCACATGGGTGAAGCCCAGTCATGGGCCTTACCATCCAGTAGCGAGAATATATATGCTACTTTAACTGCATCTGAGGGAAACTGTGCAGGCAGGAGGGCAAAACACGCGTAGCACTGATTTAAAAAGCCACGGCATGTCTTGATATCCCCGGCATACCGGGTCGGCGTGGGTAGCTGAGTCACTGAAGCTGAACTGGGTGCTGGAGCCGGAGGTGGGGCTGGAGGCGGTTCCGGAGGAGAGGCCTCCAGGCGGGAGACCAGCTGTTCCACAGTAGCAGCAAGCGTGTCGATACAGTGCTGTTGCTGCTGGAGGCATTGTGCCATCCCCGGGATGGCCTGCAGGCTTGGGGCCTCTGCCGAGTCCATGGCCTTGCAAACTGTTGCAGTTGGACACTGCTGGAGAGATAGTGGACCCTTGGGCTGGCCTACCAAGGGAGACAGGATTGGCCGGGGGGCGGAGCCACAAGCAGGAGGTGTTCACCCAGGAACCAGGGACCCCCCGGGAGGAGCCCGTAGGGCACCGGGTCCCCGGGACTCGGAATTGAGGCAGAAAGTCCAGGGGCAGAGGTAGGCTTAGACCGGGACCAGAGCAAGCAAGAAGGATAGGAAGTCCAAGGTACCCGGGAGGCAGGGGACCGCCTGTATAGGGCCGAGGGCCGGCTGAAGGCAGGGCAGCGGGCGGCTGCGGAGTCTGTAGCAAACCGGAGGCTGAAGAAGGCTGTAGGCTGAAGCAGAGTCGGTAGCAAACCGGAGGCTGAAGCAGGCTGTAGGCTGAAGCGGAGTCGGAAGCAGGCCGGAGGCTGAAGCAGGCTGTAGGCTGAAGCGGAGTCGGAAGCAGGCCGGAGGCTGAAGCGGGCTGTAGGCTGAAGCGGAGTCAGAGGCAAACCGGAGTCAGAGGCAGGCAGCAGGCAGAAGCAGAGTCAGAGGCAAACCAGAGTCAGAGGCAGGCAGCAGGCAGAAGCAGAAGTCAGAAGCAAACCGGAGTCGGAGGCAGGCAGCAGGCTGAAGCGGAGTCAGAAGCAAACCGGAGTCAGAAGCAGACAACGTGGAGATCACCAGGAACACAACTAAGAACAACTATGGAGTTGTGAACCTCGTTGCAAGGCGATGAGAGAGAGTTTGAGCACCGGTTATATCGGGACTTGGGCGTGACGTCAGCAACACGGGCGGGGCCAGGCTTCCGGGAGCTGAGCGCTCAAGACGGACGTCCTCGCGCGCGCGAGACTGAAGAGAAGCAGGCACGTAATGGCGGCCGCCACGTGGAGTGAGAGAAGCCCCCGGGGTCCGGAGCGGGCGGAAAGCGGTGAACCCTGAAGCGGAGGTAGGCGGGTTTGGGCCCAAACCGGAGGGAAGCGGTAGAGACCACAACATTCGCTATTAATAAAAGGACTACTCCAGTCTGATCATTAAACTCAAGGACTGATGTACTAGATTTACATGACCTAAAAAAATAAAGAACGTAGCCGACAAAGACTGTTTACCCACTAATACATCTGAGACAACACCGCCTATGAGAAAACCAGCCTAACACTGCTGAGAGATGCCTACCTGATAACCATACAACAAACTATACTCCACTATAAGCAGATCTATAAAAATGCTGCCCATTCTATAATAATTTTTGTGATAATAAAAATTTGCTCTCTCTTTCAATATATGTATTTTTTATCTCTATCCTGCAACATACGCGCGTATATAGGCTTACAAGTGAATGCACAGAATGTATTGAACGCATGTACTTTACCCACCTATTTTAAAAAAGTGTACGCACATTTTACACATGAAAGTAAAATAGGACCTATTCACATAAACTGATGTATTTTATAATGATGAAATTACAAGTTTTACTAATTAATCCATCAGTTCGCCAAGTCCTTCTGCAGTTCATCAAAACCCTCCTGGTTCTTCAGCTTATCTCGCCTCAGTTCACCCAGACCTCTCGACCGGTCAGTTCTACATAATAAAAATATACGAGTAAGTTGTAAAATGAGGCACTTTAGTGCCTTTTAAAATAGTATCTTACATGCATAACTGTTTGCCCCATCTGGGAACACCCTTAGACCGCCCTTTTTTTATACGTTTATGTGCGCATATGTTAGACTCATAAAATATGGAATATGTGAATAAAGGTTACTTATGCACGTATATACTAATTTTTATGTGCATACTGTTTTGAAAATTCACCTTTATAGTGTGAGATTTAGGGGATATATATATGTGGCTATTGTTCATTTTTTATAATATTTTTTAAAAAAGGTAATTTATGTTTATGTTATATATTTTGTTATATAAGTAGGTGCTTCTTCAAGTTAAGGTAAATTATTGTGGCTTAAAAATTTTTTAAATTTGTAATAGCATCTCGCTATTTCTAAGCAAGAGAAGAACAGATGACAGATCCAACTCTGCAAAGCCAGAAAGAGAACATGCTTTGCAGTTTAAGCAACAAAAGACTGCTCTAAAAGCAAAGAAAGAAAATAATCACATAACTCACATACACAGGCTCAACAGAGGGACATAAATGAGGAGCAGTTACAGTGTCAAAGTTAGATTAAATGGCATTCAGAAAAAAACTGAGATGACATCAGGCACCACACCAGCATATCAGACAGAGAAAGACAGCACATTAAAAGATACTTGCAGAAATAACACATACTAGATTCCATGTGAGACGAGAGATATGTACAGGGAAATACCAATAACAGCTGATCCACTGGGCCCTTGTATCTCTTTGGGTCTTTCACTAACCATAGAGGTACCCTTACCTCCTTTACTGTAGCATTCCTGACTGTGAAGGAGGGTGCCCCTATACCAAGGCTAATGCAGGGATGGGGTCTGGGTTGGTCTGCAAAACAATAAAAACCAAGAATACTCTCGTTAGTGGAAGAAAACCTTGAAATATAAAGCTAAATCTTTCATCAAGACACACTTGCACTCTAACAGCACTGGACATGGACGAATGCACCACTGGACCCATCAACAATGTATGAGAATCCTATTTTTCTCCCACAGAAAAGCAGGAGTTCAGAAAGCCAGACTTACTTGAGTTGAGAGAATGTCCAAGTGAAAGAAGACCGGTGGGCGACAGATCATGGCAGCAGGAAGAGAAGCGGAGTTTGCCATTCTCAGTCAAGCAATCAGCATGTACATGAAATGCCTGCATTTTAATATTATGTCTGCTAAATTGGTGCTTTTCCAATCTTTAAGGGGCCCAGCCTAGACAACTAAAAGGCATGCTGTGCTTTATTGGGCATTGTAAACAGCAGACTTGAGAAAAGGGGCAAAAACAATCTTCATTGGGCCTGCCCAATCAGCTATTTGATGCTGTGTGGCATAGTGGTCACCTTCAGTACTGGCATGTATTACTTTTCAGAGCCATGGCAGCATGAGATATACAGGGCATCTTGGCTTAGAAATTACTATGCCAGCCAATGTACGTACTGGCTATGATGCAGAATGTGTGAGCATGTTTGCAAGAATGAGGTGGATGAAGGCAGTTTTCCCTGTATACTGGCAAAAGTGCTGGGGCTGCAGAGTTGGTAATACAGTGATGGAAACCTTGTGCATGAAAGATGGGGTTCCATAGATCAGTGGCCAGTGTGGAAAGGATTGGAAGATAGTGCAAAAATACCAGAGTATGGAAAAAGATGATAGCTTGGCACGAATAAAGGAAAAATGCGTGCCTAGTGTCTAGTGATGGCTGTGCCTTCTTGGAGAAGAAGGCTATGATGGAAAGATGAATGTTAAGTATATAGATATGTACAAGCATGCTGGCTAACTTTTCTATACATGCTGATGTAGTCTGCCAGCAATTCCTTGTGCTCTGCGAGCTTGGTAATATATGACAGTTTGTTTAAGTGTAATAATTGGCTTTCACATGTATTAATTCTGCTGTACAAAAATGAGATAAATAAGTGTTTCATTGAGTATGCAAATGAAACTATGTGGGGACTGAAGTTTAGGCCGTTAATGTATAGCTCAGAGTGGGACAGGTATGACTTCCTTCACTCTATGCCCATTTGTATGCAATATGCTACCATTCGGCCACCTGAACAGGCCCCAAAATTTGTATTCACCTGTTTGATTAGCTATTCACCTCCTGACACTTTCTAGTAGCAAAAAGGGTGAAAAAACCCCTATAGATGCCAATATTCAGTGCTTTTTAGCCGGATAAGTAGCAACTTATCTGGCTAAGCGATGGCCACTGAATATCTGAGTATGTTCAGTGGCTGCCATTTAGCTGGATAAGCTACTTATCTCGCTAAGAAGATAGTTGGATATCCAGTAGGCGGGTAATGGTCGTAACAGGTGGAGCTACTTAGCCAGATAACTTAGGCCTGGATTTTCTTTCTTCGCACCAGATTGTGAATCCCGGCGCTAACAGGGGGCGCGGGGGGGGGGAGGGGTGTGAAGAGGGGGGCGGGCCTGCGAAAGCCGGAAGTGATCGCACCACCATAGTGTTATCGCTGCCGGCTTTCGCACCCAATAGCACCATCGTAAAAGGTTTATTTATTTATTTATTTTTATATACCGATGTTTCATGAGAACATATCACCTCGGTTTACATTAGTTAACAGGTATTCATTTAAAAATACTTGCATTTCCAAAATTAAATGAGAAGAAGAAATTACAATGTTTCATAATAATTTAAGTACAAATAGTAAAAATAATTAATCATAAAATTTAAGCAGTTAAAGATGAAGGAAAGTAAGAGCAGAGATAAAACATAAAATATGAATATATACAATTAGGGTACGTAATCATTTGGTTAACATTCTTGAAAGGCTTGTTTAAATAGCCATGCTTTAATACCCTTTTAAATATTTTTATGTCTGATTCCATCCTTAGTTCCTGTGGTAGAGAGTTCCACAGTTGGGGGCCGGCAATGGAAATAGCTCTTTCCCTTACATTAATTAGATGAGTAATTTTAGGTGAAGGTATGGGCAATATCCCTGTACCTGCTGATCTTGTTATTCTTGATGAGATATGGAAATGTAATGTTGAGGTTAACCATTCTATCTTTTCGTTGTAGAGGGTTTTATGAATGAATGAATGATAGAAATTTATGCTGTGCCCTATATTTAACAGGCAGCCAATGAAGGTCTTTTAATATTGGCGTTATATGATCCGATCATCTAGTACCTGTTAAAAGTCTAGCTGCTGAGTTCTGCAATAATTGCAACGGTCTAGTAATATTTGCTGGAAGGCCTAAAAACATTGAGTTACAGTAATCTAGTTTAGACAAAACAAGAGGTTGCAGAACTGTTCTAAAATCTTTAGGAAATAGAAGGGATTTCAATCTTTTAAGAACATTCAATTTAAAATATCCATTATGAATGATTTTTTAACGCACGCTTTCAGTGTGAATTCACAGTCTAGGACAGTGATGGCCAACCTTTTGAGCTCAGTGTGTCAAAATTCATAAAAAAACCGAGCATAACTCGGGTGGTGTGTCACTTCTAGAAAAATCCATAATTTTGTGATATTTGTAGCTCTAATCAACAAAGTTATAATTTTAATATATATACTGTATTTATTAATAAAGCAAAAACAAATAATTCTTTACCTTACCTGCTTAGTGACTTTTTTGTTGCTGAATTTCATTGGCTAAATCTTCAATTGAAGGTTGGTATTTCGTACACTTCAAGTCCAAGCAAGCGTTACAAACTTCATCTGTCAGTCGGTTTCTTTTATTGGCTCCCATTCATGTTCACAACACTCCCTCCCCATCTCCCAGGCATGCACACATTCATTCTCACACACACAGACCCCCAGGCAGGCACCCATGCATTCACACACATACACCCCCAGGCAGAGTCCCATTCATACACATTCACACACTAAAGGTAGACCCCCCCCCTCTCTTTCTTTTGCCAGCAACCTCAGAACCTCTCTCAATCCTCTGCTGCCACTGTCACTGATGCCGCGTGGCTATCGGGGAGGTGCCGATTGCTGCTACTGACACTAAAGTCCATTCTGCTGCCTCCTCTGTGCAGGCCCCGTGGGCTTCCACTTTCTCCATGCTGATCTCGTACATTGTGAGATCCGTTGAGAAAGTGCTATTCTTGCACATTCCCAAAGAGTACATGTGCCAATCACTAAAAAGTACATTTTTTTTTTTTTGCCTTTGCTGTCTGATCTTAGTTTTCTAATTGGTTGGTCACAGGCTTTTTTTTCACCTTCCCTTTCTTATTTTTTTGCCAATTCCTTTTATATTGTCTTTTTTTCTGTTTCTTTTTTCTCCATCTTCTTCCCTCAAACACACAGTCAGGTTCTCATTCTCACATGCATTTCTCTTTCTCACACACACAGGCTCTCACTGGCACATGCTCTCTCTCATACAATCATTCATATACACATGCTCTCACTGGCACATGCTCTCTCTCATACAATCATTCATACACACAGGTTCTCACTGGCACATGCTCTCTCATACAATCATTCATATACACAGGCTCTCACTGGCACATGCTCTCTTTCATACACACAGGCTCTCACTGGCACATGCTCTCTCTCATACAATCATTCATATACACAGGCTCTCACTGGCACATGCTGTCTCTCATACAATCATTCATATACACAGGCTCTCACTGGCACATGCTGTCTCTCATACAATCATTCATACACACAGGCTCTCACTGGCACATGCTCTCTCATACAATCATTCATACACACAGGCTCTCACTGGCACATGCTCTCTCTCATACAATCATTCATATACACAGGCTCTCACTGGCACATGCTCTCTCTCATACAATCATTCATATACACAGGCTCTCACTGGCACATGCTCTCTCTCTCTCACACACAAACACAGGCTCTCACATGCTGTCTCTGCAAACATTCAGGTCCTCTCTCTCAACTCACCTCATGCACGCACTCTACGGGCCCTCAGCCTCTCTCTCACCTCTGGGCCTCCTCTTCGCGGGTCGCCGCAGGTTGGGCTCTGCAGCGGCCCTGCTACCGGGCCTCTTCCTCTTCTTGGGCCGCTGCGACTTGGGATTCGCAGCGACCCGCGGCGGCTCCTCCTCTTCTGCACGCGCTGATTCGCTTCCTCCTTCCTGCCCACGCGGCTCCGGCAACGTTTACTTCCGGGGCCGCACAGGCAGGAAGGAGGAGCATCAGCGCGTTGTCTTGAGCCTCATCGCTGCGACGCATGAGCCTCCTTGCGCCCGGGGGCATTGGTGGAGGGTAGGGGGAAACTAAAAAACACATTTAAAGGCTCGGCGCAGCTGAAAAAGAAAAGGCTCGGCGCAGCCGATAAAAAAAAAATAAATTCCTGATAATCCTCGAAACGCTGCGCGTGTCAGCCAAAACGGCTCGGCGTGTCACCTCTGACACGCGTGTCATAGGTTAGCCATCACTGGTCTAGGAAAATTCCTAGATCTCGGAGCTCCAGGGAGATGGGATAATTTTTAGCAGCTTCATGAATTTCAAGTTCTTTTGCTTTGCTTAACTTAGGGCAGATATATAAAATTTCCATTTTTTTTGCATTCAGAAAAAGGTTCATTTGGGTTAATACTTTATCAATGGCAGATTGATAGATGTCCCAAAGTTTAAGTGTTCGCTCAATTGGTGGTGGTGGTGCTATTGCTGTAATTTATGCTGTAATTTAGCAACAATATTTAACCTACATTAATTAAGTCACGTTGTATATCCCTCTACGCTACTATACTTTCTCAGCTGCTATCCTTTCCTCCTGGAACCCTTCTCCCTCACTCCTTCTCCTTTTTCGCTCCTGCTCCATTACCCGCTCCCTGTTTTATGTAATTTCCTCCTTTCTCAAGTTGTATTGTAAACCGGCGTGATGTGCTTGCACGAACACCGGTATATTAAAAGCTATTAAATAAATAAATAAATAAATAAAAATATTGGGTGCGCTACTGGCGGCGATAAGGGCTCTTACCTTTTCGCCATCAGTGAAGTTTCCGTGGCGTCCACCCCGACGCCACCCTGTCTCCTCCTCTTCCAGTGCCGACGCCGCCCTGACTCCGCCCCGATCTAGCTATCACGCTCAAAAAGGGACTTTTCGCATGCGATACGCTTACAAAATGACCCCCTTAGTTCGATAAATGCTGATATTTGGACTTATTTAGATGAGTTCCTCGGATAAGCTAGATCAGGTTTAACTTATCTGGATAGAGCTTACCCAGCTAAGTAGCACCAAATATGGGGATATTCAGCAGTATGGCCTTGCTGCTAAATATCCCATATAAGTTAGTCAGATAAGTTTTATCCGGCTAACTTAGCCAGATAACTCTGAATATTGGGTGTCTAGAAAGCTTAAATTATTGTAAATATGCATGAAAATTCTAAACATATTTGCCCATAAGGAGACAGTGATGATCACTGTCACCTTCAGCTCTTCACAATGCATATAGTATGCCAGTGATACATTTCTGAAGATTCATTTCTTACCAGTTTCTTCCATGTCCCGTTGTGCTTTTTCCAAAGCTGCCTTGATGCATAGTTTTCGTGCTTCAAGCCCTGCTGCGGTGTTTCCAACAGAAATGGCTTCCAACACTACAGAGTCAATGGATAAGCAGGCTGCACCATAGTACTTTGCCAAACCAACAGCCATAGCTGTCTTTCCTTTAAAATACAAAAAATATTGCCAGAGTTTCATTTGATGGTTCTGGATGGTATAGAAAAAATTGTACTTTATGCTGATGATATGGATAACATTTGATGACATATTCTGCATTATCCAGCTAATTATATGGGGCCAATATTCAGTAAGAACATAAGAACATAAGTAGCCCAAATAACTTGTCTTGTATATTAGTTACAAATAACTTGTCCTGTATATTAAGCGAGATAAATGTCTAGCTGAAAATGCTTGCTTAAAGTTATCCAGCTATATGTAGCCAAATAACTTAAAAACCTAACCGGCTGTGTTTGAAAACAGCCAGGTAGGTTTTTAAGTTATCCGGCCTTGTGTGGCTTGATAATTTTCTACTTCCTGGATATCTTTAAAAGATAGTGCTGTTAAAGATAAAACCAAAATAGAACTCTGTGGGCCAGAGGCCCAATTCCAACCCCCCCCCCCCCCCCCCCGAATAAATTCACATTGGCCCCAGCCACAGAAGATCAGATAACTATAGGCCTGCTCTAATTTAGCTAGATATGTGGCTGAATATACCATCCATCTATCTCCATTTAAATGTTTAGTTTTAAATATTGACCTCATGGTCTCTAAAGTTTCAGATCTTGAAAGTCACATACAAATTTTAGAATTTTCTAAAAATAACATGGGGCAACAAATTGATAAATTTAAACAAGAAGTTGATCATCTTATAGCTTTACAAGACTTTTATTAATCGCCTACAGATACCTAAGTGAATTACAACCGACGTACATAGTTAAAACAAAGAATTTCATACAGCAATGAAGGAAAACTTGTTACTATATAATAAATTGGAAAACTTGGAAAATTCTTTGAGAGGGAGGAATCTTAGATTTATAAATTTTCCCAAGTTACCTTTAACATCACCTAAGGATTGTTGCGCGCCCTGTCCGCATCCGACCCATGCACGGGCCTGCTCACCTCGCTAGCTCCTCTGCAGGTCACGGGTTGGCCTCCCCAGCGGCAGCCACGAGATCCTCTAGGCTTCGGCGTCCTGCGGTGGTGGTCGCCGCGCCTTCCACTGTGCACCAGGTCTCCAGTGGTGTTGGCCACGCCCCTACATGCGCGCGGACAGCCCGGCCTCTTGTAGGGCCAGGGGCGAGTCCTAGCTCCGCGGCGCGCCCTGATTGATGCAACGATATAAGGAAGTCCCTGCCTGCACTTCCTTGCCTTGGCAATCGGGTAGGCACTGCATGTGTACTAGTTTGCCTCCACGTTCACAGTCTTGTTCCAGCATCCTACTGTTCCAGCCTTGTTCCAGCATCCTTCTGTTCCAGCGTCCTTCTGTTCCTGTGTCTGTCTGTCCGTCTCCCCAGGTAGTACCCTCGGACTGTCTCTTTGGTACTGACCTCGGCCTGTTCCTTGACCTTCCTCTCTGCTGCCTGCATCCTGACCTCTGCCTGCCTTGTGACCTCGTCTGATCTCCAGAACCTTACCCCTGCCTTGTTGACTACTCTTCTGACTGATCCTCGGATTCTGACCTCGGCTTTCATTGACCACGTTTCCTGATTCTGGCTCTGTCCCTTGCCTTGTCATCACCTACACTATTCTGGCCTTCCTTGCTCCTCCAGACCAATAGCATGAAGTCCGACCGCGCTCCCTTGCTGTTCGTGGGCATGCCTTTCTACTTCCTCTCTGGGAGTCCCTGCGAGGCCCACCTAAGTCCAAGCAGCCCGGGTCCCTATGGGCTCCACCCAGGGGGGGTCTTGGGCTTCCAGTGGTGAAACTCATCCTAGCCTCTGTCTCCTCCTGTGCTCCGCCTCCTGGGGGCAGGTGCTTCCTGGTCCCTACCAGGCAGCTGTTCTCCACGGCTCCAGGACAAGGGTCCACCTCCAAGCGCAACAGATTGCCAAGGCCATGGTCTCAGAGGAGTCTCCCGCCTCCAGGGTCCTACAGGGTTTGTCCGTCACAGTTCAAGGACATTGCAGGGCTTTGGAATCGCTAGCCTCTTCGGTGGAAGAGCTTCGTTCCCAGCTGCGAGATCCAGCTCTGACCAATCCCGTGGGCCTATCGGTCTCTATGCTACCCCAAGCATCGTTGGCGCTCCCTGCACCTCCTCGATACTATGGGGACCCAAGCTGCTGTCGTGGATTTGTCAATCAGTGCTTCATGCAGTTTGCACTGCAACCATCTTTGTTGCCGAAGGAAACAACCAAAGTGACCTTCATCCTTTCCCACCTGGAAGGGAAGGCTCTGGCATGGGTATCTCTCAAGCTATCCAAATTTGTTTCTCTCTTCAAGCAGACCTTCGAAGACCCAGGCCACCAAGCTGTAGCCAGCCATAATCTACTCCACCTCCGTCAAGGGTCTCAGACCCTCTCTGAGTATACGGTGGAGTTCAGGACCCTGGCTACTGAGCTCAGATAACAAGAAGATTGTCTGCAAGCCATCTTCCTAGATGGACTAGATGAACATTCCAGTAGGAGCACTGAGAGGAGAGGATCACCTTGCTGGTGGCTGAAAGGAATCAGTAAGTTTTTACTTGGGACATTGTCTTTTTAAAATGTATTGGGGAAAAGTTAACTATTTGGGAATATTATTTAGTGTGTTTGTGCTTTTAATAGTCAGTAAGGCAGTGAATAAACAAGTTAGACTGTTTGTATTTTTAAATAGTCAGTCAATAAGGCAGCTAGTAAGCAGTAGGAAGTGTGTTTATTTTTAAAAGTCTGTAAGGCAGCTAGTAAGCAGAACTGAGTGTTTGTATGTAAAAAAAACAAAACAAAAAAACCCAAAAAGTAGACAGAAGCTAGAAATAAGCTAGGAGCAGTGTATACCTAAGTAAAAAGGTTGAAAAGTTCAGTTCAGTTACTCACCTTGGAAAGGTGTTGAGGTAGTGTGATTTGGTTTGAATAGGTTCCAACATTTGTTAATCAAGAGAGCAGTGAGTCACTCTGGCTGACTAACTGAAGTTAGACTGTTTGTATTTCCCAATCCTCCCACCCCTTGCCCACCCACCCCTAGCTCATCCTTTAATTTATAGGCAGGTGCCACTTTCACAAAAAAAACAAAAAAACAACCCAACAACAAAAACTTTATTGAGAGTTTGATCAGACCCCTGTAGGCCACTACCAGACATATAGCGAATTCACTAATACATTTAAAGGACGTTAATTAGACACATTCCTACTCCCATAGCAACCTAAAACGTAACTAGGAACTGATCAAAATTGAGATGAAGGCAGCAGTCCAGCAGCAAGAGGGGGGGGGGGGGGCTTCCCAGTCTTTTGCATCGAGTGTCACATGTATGATTTTTTACCCACCGGTGAGAAGTTGTACATATGCATGCGATGCAAAGAGCCCCTGGCTCTCAGAGAACGAGTCCGATCTCTGGAGGCTAGAGTGGCAGACCTGGAGTAGCTGAGGCAGACAGCGAGGTATATAGATGAGACCTTCAGGGACATAGTAGCCAAGTCCCAAATTCAGACTGGCAGCCCTGGAGCTGCCTTGAAGGAAGAAGGTCTCATGATTGGAGAGCATCAACCTGGTGTAGTAGGAAAGGATCCTGTAGCAAGGACCTGCTCTCCAGGTAATGCACTGTCCTTTCATACCAAGGATATCTCCTCAAGGCCTACTGCCCAGGAAGGAAGGGTTAGTTCGGCCGTCATAGTTGGTGATTCGATTATTAGGAATGTAGACAGCTGGGTGGCTGGTGGGCGTGACGATTGCCTGGTAACATGCTTACCTGGTGTGAAGGTGGCAGACCTCATGCGTCACCTAGATAGGATTTTAGACAGTGCTGGGGAGGAGCCGGCTGTCGTGGTACATGTGGGCACCAACGACATAGGAAAATGTGGGATGGAGGTTCTAGAAGCCAAATTTAGGCTCTTAGGTAGAAAACTTAAATCCAGAACCTCCAGGGTAGCATTCTCTGAAATGCTCCCTATTCCACGTGCAGGTCACCAGAAGCAGGCAGAGTCTCAATGCGTGGATGAGACGATGGTGCAAGGAAGAGGGATTCAGTTTTGTTAGGAAATGGGGAACCTTTTGGGGAAGGGGGAGTCTCTTCCAAAGGGATGGGCTCCACCTTAACCAGGGTGGAACCAGACTGCTGGCGCTAACCTTTAAAAAGGAGATAGAGCAGCTTTTAAACTAGAACAAAGGGGAAAGCCGACAGTCACTCAGCAGTGCATGGTTCGGAGAGAGGTATCTTCAAAGGATACTAATGATGTATTAGAATTAGGGCATCCTGACAGTGAGGTTCCAATAATAAGAAAAGTAATCCAAGTGCATGTAACTAAAAACTCACCTGAGCTAAAAAATTCTAACTTATCCCTATCAATTAAAAAGCAGAATGAAAATACAAACAAAAAACAAACTTTGAAATGTTTGTATGCTAATGCCAGAAGTCTAAAAAGTAAGATGGGAGAATTAGAATGTATAGCAGTGAATGATGACATAGACTTAATTGGCATCTCAGAGACATGGTAGAAGGAGGATTACCAATGGGACAGTGCTATACCGAGGTACAAATTATATTGCAATGACAGAAAGGAGCACCCAGGAGGCGGTGTGGTGCTTTATGTCCGGGATGGCATAGAGTCCAACAGGGTAAACATCCTGCACGAGATTAAATGCACAATTGAATCTTTATGGGTAGAAATCCCTTGTGTGTCGGGGAAGACTATAGTGACAGGAGTATACTACCATCCACCTGGTCAAGATGGCGAGACTGACAGTGCAATTCGAAGAGAAATTAGGGAAGCTAACCAAATTGGTAGTGCGGTAATAATGGGAGACTTCAATTACCAGTACATAAGAGCAAACTCCTGCACCCCAAGCAATATCGCAGAAAACACAAGTGCAGGCGCACAGTTCAATCCTGACAGAACACTCACAACCGATGTATATATTAAATTCTTTTAATTCTTCAATATGGCAACTCCTCTGACTGTGATGTGATGCGCCTCAGCGCATCACAGGAACGGCAGCCAATGAATGGGACGGTGAAGTCCCACGTGGTTTGTCTTCCTGTTTTGGCGCCTTAATCAGCTTTAAATACCTGTCAGTGGGAAAGGGTAGTGCGCTCCCTGTCACTTTTAAGCTCCTATGCTGTCAGGTATGTTATGATGTTGTATAATGTTGCACTTTATGTTCGGTTATAAGTCCTGTTTTGTTGTCCTGATGTATATTTATCTTTCACAGCTTTCTTATGAACCCCTATTGGCGAGCCCTCCCGATGCAGCCCACGGCGAAACACGGGTACCGTGTCGGGGGACGCCATTAAGTCTGTTGCCTGTATGAGTCAGAGGAGTTGCCATATTGAAGAATTAAAAGAATTTAATATATACATCGGTTGTGAGTGTTCTGTCAGGATTGAACTATGCGCCTGCACTTGTGTTTTCTGCGAGACTTCAATTACCCCAATATTGACTGGGTAAATGTATCATCGGGACACGCTAGAGAGATAAAGTTCCTGGATGAAATAAATGATAGCTTTATGGAACAATTGGTTCAGGAACCGACGAGAGAGGGAGCAATTTTAGATCTAATTGTCAGTGTGACACAGGACTTAGTGAGAGAGGTAATGGTGGTGGGGCCGCTTGGCAATAGTGATCATAATATGATCAAATTTGATTTAATGACTGGAAGGGGGACAGTAAGCAAATCCACGGCTCTCGTGCTAAACTTTCAAAAGGGAAGCTTTGATAAAATGAGAAAAATAGTTAGAAAAAAACTGAAAGGAGCAACTGCAAAAGTAAAAAGTGTGCAAGAAGCGTGGTCATTGTTAAAAAAAAATACAATTCTAGAAGCACAGTCCAGAAGTATTCCACACAATAAGAAAGGTGGAAAGAAGGCAAAACGATTACCGGCATGGTTAAAAGGGGAGGTGAAAGAAGCTATTTTAGCCAAAAGATCTGCATTCAAAAACTGGAAAAAGGATCCAACAGAAGAAAATAGGATAATGCATAAGAATTGGCAAGTTAAATGTAAGACATTGATAAGACAGGCTAAGAGAGAATTTGAAAAGAATTTGGCCGTAGGGGCAAAAACTCACAGTAAAAAGTTTTTAAAATATATCCAAAGCAGAAAGACTGTGAGGGAGTCAGTTGGACCGTTAGATGATCGAGGGGTTAAAGGGGCACTTAGAGAAGATAAGGCCATCGCGGAAAAATTAAATGATTTCTTTGCTTCGGTGTTTACTGAAGAGGATGTTGGGGAGGTACCCATACTAGAGAAGATTTTCATGGGTAATGATTCAGATGGACTGAACCAAATCACGGTGAACCTAGAAGATGTTTAAAATCTTTAATCTTTAAGATCTTTAAAATCATGAGAGGTCTAGAATGAATCAATTATTTACTCTTTCAGATAAGAGAAGGACTAGGGGGCACTTCATGAAGTTGGCAAGTAGCACATTTAAAATTAATTGGAGAACATTTTTTTCACTCAATGCACAATTAATCTCTGGAATTTGTTGCCAGAGGATGTGGGTAGTGCAGTTAATGTAACTAGGTTTAAAAAGGTTTGGAGAAGTTCTTGGAGAATTTCATTAACTACTATTAATAGGTTGATATAGGGATTAGCTGCTGCTATTACTGGTGGTAGTAGCATGGGTTCTAGTGTTTGGGTACTTGCCAGGTACTTGTAGCCTGGATTCGCCACGGTTAGAAACAGGATACTGGGCTTGATGGACCCTTGGTCTGACCCAGTATGGCAATTTATGTTCTTTATGTTCTTATGTGGTAGACCTGATTGACAAACTGAAGAGTAGTAAATCACTTGGACCGGATGGTATACACCCCAGAGTTCTGAAGGAACTAAAAAATGAAATTTCAGACCTATTAGTAAAAATTTGTAACCTGTCATTAAAATCATCCATTGTACCTGAAGACTGGAGGATAGCTAATGTAACCCCCATATTTAAAAAGGGCTCCAGGGGCGATCCTGGAAACTACAGACCGGTTAGCCTGACTTCAGTGCCAGGAAAAATAGTGGAAAGTATTCTAAACATCAGAATCATAGAACATATAGAAAGACATGGTTTAATGCAACAAAGTCAGCATGGCTTTACCCAAGGCAAGACTTGCCTCACAAATCTGCTTCACTTTTTTGAAGGAGTTAATAAACATGTGGATAAAGGTGAACCTGTAGATGTAGTGTACTTGGATTTTCAGAAGGCATTTGAAAAAGTTCCTCATGAGAGGCTTCTAGGAAAAATAAAAAGTCATGGGATAAGTGGCGATGTCCTTTCGTGGATTACAAACTGGCTAAAAGACAGGAAACAGAGAGTAGGATTAAATGGACATTTTTCTCAGTGGAAGGGCAGTGGAGTGCCTCAGGGATCTGTACTGGGACCCGTACTTTTCAATATATTTATAAATGATCTGGAAAGAAATACGACAAGTGAGGTAATCAAATTTGCAGATGATACAAAATTGTTCAGCGTAGTTAAATCACAAGCAGATTGTGATAAATTGCAGGAAGACCTTGTGAGGCTGGAAAATTGGGCATCAAAATGGCAGATGAAATTTAATGTGGATAAGTGCAAGGTGATGCATATAGGGAAAAATAACCCATGCTATAGTTACACAATGTTAGGTTCCATATTAGGTGCTACTACCCAAGAAAGAGATCTAGGCGTGATAGTGGGTAACACATTGAAATTGTCGGTTCAGTGTGCTGCGGCAGTCAAAAAAGCAAACAGAATTTTGCGAATTATTAGAAAGGGAATGGTGAATAAAACGGAAAATGTCATAATGCCTATGTATCGCTCCATGGTGAGACCGCATCTTGAATACTGTGTACAATTCTGGTCGCCGCATCTCAAAAAAGATATAATTGCTATGGAGAAGGTACAGAGAAGGGCGACCAAAATGATAAAGGGAATGGAACAGCTCCCCTATGAGGAAAGACTAAAGAGGTTAGGACTTTTCAGCTTGGAGAAGAGATGGCTGAGGGGGGGATATGATAGAGGTGTTTAAAATCATGAGAGGTTTAGAACGGGTAGATGTGAATCGGTTTTTTTACTCTTTCGGATAATAGAAAGACTAGGGGGCACTCCATGAAGTTAGCATGTGGCACATTTAAAACTAAATGGAGAAAGTTCTTTTTCATTCAACGCACAATTAAACTCTGGAATTTATTGCCAGAAGATGTGGTTAGTGCAGTTAATAAAGCTGTGTTTAAAAAAGGATTGGATAAGTTCTTGGAGGAGAAGTCCATTACCTGCTATTAATTAAGTTGACTTAGATAATAGCCACCGCTATTACTAGCAACGGTAACATGGAATAGACTTAGTTTTTGGGTACTTGCCAGGTTCTTATGGCCTGGATTGGCCACTGTTGGAAAAAGGATGCTGGGCTTGATGGACCCTTGGTCTGACCCAGTATGGCATGTTCTTATGACTCTCCAGCGCTCTCAAAGATGAACTCTCCGTCTGTGAGACTCCCACATCTCTAGAGGACCTGATTTCCCTCACCGGGAAGATCAACCATCGTCTCCGGAAAAGACACCTAGAAGTAAAGGCTTCCTGCTTTCCTACACTGTGTCCCACGGATGTCCAGAGTTCTCCAGCCAAGATTCCAGCACCACCACCCTCTCCCGTGGTGGAACCTATGGAGGTGAACCATGGGTGACTGTCTCCGACTGAACATCTTTATTGGAGGAAGAAAGGTCTTTGCCTTTACTGTGGCACTTCTGGACATCTTTGGCAGTTCTGTCCGGTCCATCCGGAAAACTGGAATGCCTGAGCCCGGCACAGGTCCGAGCTTAGGCGCTACTGTCACCGGCCCCCAACTCCTGCTTCCAGTCTCTCTGGGCATCGAGGCCCACTCCTTCGCCACCACTGCTCTTGTCGATACAGGAGCAAATGGCAGCTTCATTATGGATGACATCGTCAAGCTTCTGAACATTCCTCTTCAGTCATTAGATGTGAGCCTCCGCATCGCCTCCATTCAAGGAGAACATCTTCCAGGGCTCATCACCCATCGAACAGTGGCTGTCCGTCTTACCGTGGGCACTCTCCATGAGGAGGAGGTGTCCTACTATGTGCTAAAACGTTCCACACATCCCGTTATCCTGGGGCTGCCTTGGCTTCAGGACCACAAACCCCAGTTCGATTGGCATTCCCTGCAGTTGGTGCAGTGGGGTTCTAAATGCCAGAAGAAATGCCTACGTCAAGTCTCCCCAACAGTCTCTGTCATGAAGTCTACCACTCTATCTGGTTTACCTACTCAGTATGTTGAGTTCGAAGACGTCTTCTCAAAGCAGAAGGCGGATACCTTGCCTCCGTTACGCAAGTTCAATTGCTCCATAGAGATTCTGCCAGGCACGATGCCTCCCAAGGGCAGAACTTACCCATTGTCTCACTCAGAAACCCTAGCCGTGTCTGAGTAAATCAAAGAGAACCTAGAAAAAGGGTTCATTTGTCCCTCTGACTATCCCGCCGGAGCGGGCTTTTTCTTCGTCAAGAAGAAGGACGGCGGTCTACGCCCTTGTATTGATTAGAGGGCTCAACGCCATAACCCGCAAAGACCGTTACCCCCTGCCCCTTATCAGTGAGCTGTTTGACCGCCTTCAAGGGGCACGGATCTTCACCAAGTTGGATCTGAGGGGTGTGTACAATCTGGTATGCATCCAACCTGAAGATATCTGGAAAACCGCATTCAATATGAGGGATGGTCACCATGAATATACAGTGATGCCCTTTGGGCTATGCAATGTCCCAACGGTCTTTCAACACCTTATCAATGAAATTCTCCGAGACCTCTTGTACTCATTC
Organism: Rhinatrema bivittatum; assembly: GCF_901001135.1. NCBI lineage: Eukaryota > Metazoa > Chordata > Amphibia > Gymnophiona > Rhinatrematidae > Rhinatrema > Rhinatrema bivittatum. The sequence goes on from NC_042621.1 coordinate 137,476,665, forward strand.
GTAGTCGTATATCTTGATGACATCTTGATCTTTTCCAAAGATCTTGAATCCCATCGAGATCATGTTCAGATTGTCCTCCAATTTCTAAGAGAATATCATCTATATGCCAAGTTAGAAAAATGCCTCTTCAAGTAAAATCGCTTACCCTTTCTAGGGTACATCATATCCGATCGAGGTTTCTGCAAGGATCCAGAGAAAGTCCAAGGGATCCGAGACTGGCCCCAGCCAGTAGGCCTACGGGCCTTACAATGTTTCCTTGGTTTTACTATTACTGGAGCTTCATCACCAATTATTCTACCCTAGCTGCTCCACTCACCGCCATGACCAAGAAAGGGGCTAACACTTATGTGTGGATACTCAAAGCACAAGCCGCCTTTCAGATGTTAAAAGAAGTCTTCTGTTCCGGTCCTTGTCTTCAGCATCCAGACCCAAGGCGTCCATTCGTCGTCGAAGTCGACACCTCCGCAATTGGAGCAGGAGCCGTCCTATGTCAGTTTTCTCCAAAGGGTAATTGATATCTTGTTCATTCTACCACAAGTTCTTTCCTACAGAGCAGCACTACACCGTTGGTGACCGAGAACTTCTCACCGTCAAGTTGGCGCTTCAAGAGTGGCACCCCTGGTTGGAAGGGGCGCAACATAAATTTACCATTTTCACTGACCATAAGAATCTTGAGCATCTGACAGAAGCTCAACTCCTGAATCCTAGACAAGCTCGATGGGCGCTCTTTGAATGGTTCAATTTCGTCCTACGTTATTGCCCAGGTCCCAAGGACCTCTGTGCTGATGCACTATCAAGATCCTTTGAACCAAAGGATGTCCCTGATATTCCCAGGCACATCATAGATCCTACCTGCATATCCCTTGCCGTGACCACCACAATTCCAGTGGGGAAAACCATCGTTCCACGTAGATTACGTGAACCATTTCTGAAATGGGCTGATGATTCCAAGTTGGCAGGACACCAGGGTCGTACCAGAACCCTAGAGATGTTGCGTAGATATTATTGGTGGCCCAGCATGGTGCAAGACACTCGTAACTATGTGGATTCATGTCCTGTCTGCACCCAACAGAAGCCACCTACCAGATGGCCTTGGGGCCTACTCCAGCCGCTTCCAGTACCTACCGAGCCATGGTCCAGCATCTCAATGGACTTCATCACAGACCTGCCTCCGTCCCAGAACAATACCGTAATTTGGGTCATCATCGACTGTTTTTCGAAAATGGGTCACTTTATTTCCTTGCCAGGCCTTCCATCGGCCCCAGAACTAGCAAAGTTGTTCCTGAAACACATTTTCCGTCTCCATGGACTTCCAAAGAAAATAATCTCCGATTGAGGACCACAGTTTGCCGCTAGGTACTGGCGCTCCTTATGCAAGGGTGGTGCACCCTGATTGATGGAACGATATAAGGAAGTCCCTGCCTGCACTTCCTTGCCTTGGCAATCGGGTTTGCTCCGCATTCACAGTCTTATTCCAGTCTTGTTCCAGTCTTGTTCCAGCGTCCTTCTGTTCCTGTGTCTGTCTGTCCATCTCCTCAGCCTATTCCTTGACCTTCCTGCCTGCTGCCTGCATCCTGACCTCTGCCTGACTTGTGACCTCATCTGATCTCTGGAACCTGACCCCTGCCTCGTTGACTACTCCTCGGACTGATCCTCGGATTCTGACCTCGGCTTCCATTGATCACGTCTCCTGATTCTGGCTCTGTCCCTTTCTTTGTCATTGCCTACGCTGATCTGGCCTTCCTTGCTCCTCCAGACCAACAGCATGAAGTCCGACCGCGCTCCCTTGCTGTTCGTGGGCACACCTCTCTACTACCTCTCTGGGAGACCCTGCGAGGCCCACCTAAGTCCAAGCGGCCCGGGTCCCTACGACTCCACCTGGGGGGACCTCGGGCTTCCAGTCGTGAAGCTCATCCTAGCGTCTGTCTCCTCCTGTGCTCCGCCCCCTGGGGGCAGGTGCTTCCTGGTCCCTACCAGGGAGCCATTCTCCACTGCTCCAGGACAAGGATCCACCTCCAAGCGCAACAAGGATTTGTTTAAAAGATATTTGTTGGACGTAATAAAGGTGCCTGAACAAGCTGTCCCTCCAGTTTCTAAGGTACACTGTTTGTCTGGATTTAAGAAAGGAAATAATGTAGATATGGAAACAAGTTTTGATGCCGACAGATTCAAGTAATTTGAACATTTCTACTCTTTGAGACTTTGGATAGCGAATTCACAAGTTGTTGTGATTTTGCTTGCAGGGCCCTTCCATGAGTGGCCTCACCTGAATGTCACCAACCCTGACGCTGCCTATGCTCCTTGTGGTGGTGAGCTGCCACCATTGCCATCACTTTCTCTCATGGCCTGGAACGCCGCTCTCACCGCAGACTCGTGCAACCGCTCTGTGGCAGGAGGACACCACCACTCACCTGATGCTTCTTCTGCTTCTTGTGCAGCCTGAAATGCCGTCAACATTCACCGTCGTAGCATGCTGCCTCCCTGGGTGCGTGTGTGCGCCTCTGCTTAGAATTTAAAGGGACCACGGTGGGAAAAGCTCCACGGCCCCTTCTGATTACATCCTTCCTATAGCCCTATAAATGGGTTCTTTAGCCAGTTCATTGATCCTTCACAAAGGTCTGCTAGCACTTTCAAGGTCCTCTAATTTCTTGTTTCTTGTTCCTGGTCTCCAGGTTCCTGAGGTCTCTTCATCCTGTCTAAAGTCTTCAGAGTCTTCATTGCTGGTTCAAGTCTTCGGAAGCCCTTCCTTGGTTTTAAAGTATGAGTCTGAGTCTGAATCTGAGTTCCTGAGTCCTGTCCCTGGTTTTTGGAGTTCTTGTTCTAGCTTCCATCTTGATCCAAGTCTTTGAGTCCAGTGCCTGCACCATTATTGGCATGGTCTGCGGCCAGCCCCAGGGTTGTTTAGGGTGTGCAGCGGAGCCAGTCTCTCTCAGGGCCTCTGTCATGTTTCCAAGTCCTGAGCCTTCATCTTGTTCCAAGTCTTCAGCATCTTGTCCACATCTCCAGAGTCATCTCTGAGTCCTCAACCTCTGTCTGTCCTCATGCTGAAACCGCTTCCAAGTGGCAGTCTGAAAGTGCTTTTGGAGTGGCCGAAGGGCTACCCAGAGACCAGCATGGATTGCTGGTGCTCAGTTCCTGGAGCGTGTTGGACGTCTATGTGTCCTGGCTCCAAGTCAAGAGTGTTCCTGTTTCCAAATCTAGAGAATTTCCTGTTTCAGCCAGCCCGATGCCTGGATACGCTCGTCTGCCAGTGGCATGGACCACGGCCAGCCGTGAAGTTGTGTCGGTCATGTCGTGGCACGGGGCTCACGCTCTTGATGACTTGTTCGCTCTTGCAACACAAATTCTGCAACATTCTTTCATCTTTGAACTGGATAGAACTGAGGACTTTTTGGATGTAAAGTCAAGGTCTTCTCTGATGTGTCAAGACCGATGCATGCCAGGAAGAGTTTTACAACTAGTGGGAGGACGGGGAAGGGATATGTACACAAACTTTCTCCTCTCTTACACATACACACTTGTACACTCATATGTTCACACTCACACATAAATACATGCTCATTCTCACATGCTCTCACATACACACACAAGCTAAGAGAAAATTTGAAAAGAAGTTGGCCATAGAGGCAAAAACTCACAGTAAAAACGTTTTTAAATATATCCGAAGCAGAAAGCCTGTGAGGGAGTCAGTTGGACCATTAGATGATCGAGGGGTTAAAGGGGCACTTAGAGAAGATAAGGCCATCGTGGAAAGATTAAATGATTTCATTTCTTCGGGGTTTACTGAAGAGGATGTTGGGGAGGTACCTGTACTGGAGAAAGTTTTCACGGGTAATGATTCAGATGGACTGAACCAAATCACGGTGAACCTAGAAGATGTGGTAGACCTGATTGATAAACTGAAGAGTAGTAAATCACCTGGACCAGATGGTATACACCCCAGAGTTCTGAAGGAACTAAAAAATGAAATTTCAGACCTATTAGTAAAAATTTGTAACCTGTCATTAAAATCATCCATTGTACCTGAAGACTGGAGGATAGCTAATGTAACCCCCATATTTAAAAAGGGCTCCGGGGAGATCCGGGAAATTACAAACCGGTTAGCCTGACTTCAGTGCCAGGAAAAATAGTGGAAAGTATTCTAAACATCAAAATCATAGAGCATATAGAAAGACATGGTTTAATGCAACAAAGTCAGCATGGCTTTACCCAAGGCAAGTCTTGCCTCACAAATCTGCTTCACTTTTTTGAAGGAGTTAATAAACATGTGGATAGAGGTGAACTGGCAGATGTAGTGTACTTGGATTTTCAGAAGGCATTTGACAAAGTTCCTCATGAGAGGCTTCTAGGAAAAGTAAAAAGTCATGGGATAGGTGGCGATGTCCTTTTCGTAGATTACAAACTAGCTAAAAGACAGGAAACAGAGTAGGATTAAATGGACAATTTTCTCAGTGGAAGGGAGTGGGCAGTGGAGTGCCTCAGGGATCTGTACTGGGACCCTTACTTTTCAATATATTTATAAATGATCTGGAAAGAAATACAACGAGTGAGGTAATCAAATTTGCAGATGATACAAAATTGTTCAGAGTAGTTAAATCCAAGCAGATTGTGATAAATTGCAGGAAGACCTTGTGAGGCTGGAAAATTGGGCATCTAAATGGCAGATGAAATTTAATGTGGACAAGTGCAAGGTGATGCATATAGGGAAAAATAACCCATGCTATAGTTATACAATGTTAGGTTCCATACTAGGTGCTACTACCCAAGAAAGAGATCTAAGCGTCAGAGTGGATAACACATTGAAATCATCGGTTCAGTGTGCTGCGGCAGTCAAAAAAGCAAACAGAATGTTGGGAATTATTAGAAAGGGAATGGTGAATAAAACGGAAAATGTCATAATGCCTCTGTATCGCTCCATGGTGAGACCGCACCTTGAATACTGTGTACAATTCTGGTTGCCGCATCTCAAAAAAGATATAATTGCGATGGAGAAGGTACAGAGAAGGGCTACCAAAATGATAAAGGGAACAGAACAGCTCCCCTATGTGGAAAGACTAAAGAGGTTAGGACTTTTCAGCTTGGAGAAGAGACAGCTGAGGGGGGATATGATAGAGGTGTTTAAAATCATGAGAGGTCTAGAACGGGTAGATGTGAATCGTTTTTTTACTCTTTCGGATAATAGAAAGACTAGGGGGCACTCCATGAAGTTAGCATGTGGCACATTTAAAACTAATCGGAGAAAGTTCTTTTTCACTCAACGCACAATTAAACTCTGGAATTTGTTGCCAGAGGATGTGATTAGTGCAGTTAGTATAGCTGTGTTTAAAAAAGGATTGGAGAAGTTCTTGGATGAGAAGTCCATTACCTGCTATTAATTAAGTTGACTTAGATAATAACCACCGCTATTATTAGCAATGGTAACATGGAATAGACTTAGTTTTTGGGTACTTGCCAGGTTCTTATGGCCTGGATTGGCCACTGTTGGAAACAGGATGCTGGGCTTGATGGACCCTTGGTCTGACCCAGTATGGCATGTTCTTATGTTCTTATTAGGTTGCCAACTGGCTCAGATTTACAGGACAGGTTAATCCAGTCCTGGTTTTACTCCCTTACATGCAAATACTTATAGTCTTCATTTTCTTAGGGAATGTAATAAGGAAATCAGAACACACAGGCTATAAAGCTGGGGGAGCAGGATACAGAATGGGGAATGTGCTGGAGGTCAAAGGAGTCTGGTTCCAACCTTTTCCCCCCAAACTTTTATTAATACAAAGCAACAAGACCTGCTTACCTCAGCAGTATTTGAAATAAGGATATAGTAGTTAAACATAAGCAATTTTCTCGTAGTTCTTACTTTCTTTTCTTCTCTGGGCCCTGTTTGTTCCCTCCTGGGTTTTCCCTCTTTTCTCCTTGCTAAGGGAAACACTTTGGACCCAGGATTCCCTCCTAGCCTAAATGCCTGTTCCTAGTCTTTTAAGAGGGTCCTAATACAGACTCACATGCCCATTTCTTTCTCAGACATTCATGTTCACATTCACACATAAACATGCTCATTCTTACAGGCTCATACACACATACATACACTCTCACTTCTCTCTTACATACACTCCTTCACACTCTCACACTCACTTCCCCACTTGCCAACATACACATGCCCGTTCACACTCAGTCTCTCACACACATGCCCATTCATTCCTTCTCTCATACAAACATGTCCACTCACACACACACATGCAAACTTTCACACACCTTTCTCCTTCGCTCTCCCTCCCCCCCAACAGAACCCAGAAGTAGCAGCAGCCCTTTAGGTCTACACGCGGTTGATGGGATTCCTCTTTCTTTCTGGCCCGCATGCAAATGCTATCCCCTGTTTCCTCCTGCTCTGTGTGCTGATGCTCCCTCTGCTATTTCTTCCAGTCCACACTGTTACGCTCGCCGCCCGCAGTAGCCCCACGGTGCAGCCCTCTCACCTCTCCAAGCAATTGCCAGGCTCCAGCTCCATGTCGCTTGCGGCAGTGGGCTGCCGACTCCGACCTCAGGCTCCTGCCAGTGCCTCCAGCCCTGCTCCACTTCCCGGGACTTCCAGCCAGGGTGCCTCCAACCATCAGGCCTCTCTGCGGGGTTCACGGAGAGACGCCACTAGCAGCGCTGCACCCCTCCCTAGGTGTGCGCGCACGTATCAGTAGAACCTTTAAAGGGCCTTCAGTGGGAACTTGGCTGCAGACTCGGATGCTGACATCAGAACCTTCAGTGTATAAAGCTCAACCCTTACACAGAAGCTTTGCCTTTGCAATAGGTCTCTTCGGTTCCCTGTTTGGTTCTGAGTACTCGTTGCCTCTGTGCTTCCTCACTCCTGAGTGTCTTCCAGTTCCTGTGTCTTTGTTCATCCCGTCTGTACTTTGACTGACCTCAAAGCCTCACCTCTGCTACGTCCGACCTTGCTTGCCTTCTCTAAGCCTGACCTCTTCTACATTTCTCCATGCATTGACCATTGCTACATCTGACCATGCCTGCCTTCTCCGAGCCTTGACCATTGCTACGTCTGACCATACCTACCTTCTCCATGCCTTGACCATTGCTAGTCTGACCATGCCTACCTTCTCTGTGCCTTGACCATTGCTATGCCTGACCACGCCTGCCTTCTCCATACCTTGACCATTGCTACGCCTGACCACACCTGTCTTCTCCGTGCCTTGACTATTGCTATGAACGACTACGCTATAGACTCTCTTGTGTCCAGAGTTCTACCTCGTTTGCTGCACCTCCCTATTGCTGCCAGTTCTCATCCGAGTTTGACAGTGACGCCTCTGTTCCTATCCTCTGGTCTTGGACTCCCAAGGCCTCAGCCTTTCTCTGTTCAAGCACCTCTAGTCAAGTCTTGTTCCTTGGTGCTTGGGTTCCTGTACTGGGACCAGTCCAGGATAATACTACCACTGTAAGATTTGTGGACCCTTGTTGCTGTGGTAAAGTTGGCTTAACCTACAGGGAGGACGCTGTAGGACCTTACCGACAGCTGGTGGAACTATATTTATTTATTTATTTATTTATTGGTTTTTATATACCGAAGTTCCTGTATACAATACATATCACTCCGGTTCACATTTAACAGATATAGCTATCGCCGGGTAGGCGGTTTACATGGAACATATCAAATATAATATAATGAACAGAAGAACTATAATACAGTGTAATATATTATATTAAGAAACAACTAAGATCAACTTAGGTAACAACTTGGAACAAAAAACTGACTCAATGTGAGCATTACATTATTGTGGTAAGACAAGGCTGGAAGTTTGTTCTTCCTGCTTTAGCTCTCTGGGAAAGCTTGAAGGAAGAGCCAAGTCTTGAGTTTCACCTTGAACGTTGTATGGCACGGTTCTAGGCGGAGGTCCGGTGGTAGTGAGTTCCAGAGTGACGGGCCCGCTGTGGATAGAGCGCGTTTCCTCAGGGTAGATTTTGCAGGTTGGGTGATCATTCTGTTCTGGTATGCCCTTCTGGTTGGTTTGTTAGAAGAGTGTAGTTGAAGCTGGAAAGTTAGGTTGAGGGGGGAGATGTTATGTAGTGCCTTGTGAACCATCATGCAGGTCTTGAACTGGATCCTATATTTGATGGGGAGCCAGTGGAGGTGCTGTAGGATTGGGGTGATATGGTCCCTTTTTTTGGCATTGGTAAGGATCCTTGCAGTGGCATTCAGAACCATCTGGAGTGGCTTGGTAGTGTATGCTGGAAGGCCCTGCAGGAGTGAATTACAGTAGTCTAATTTAGTTAGAATGATGGCTTGGAGTACTGTGCGGAAATCCCTATAGAGTAAAAGGGGCTTTAGTTTCTTTAGCACTTGTAGTTTAAAGAAGCATTCTTTTGTGGTGTTATTTATGAATTTATTGAGGCTGAGTTTGTCGTCAAGTAGTACACCCAGATCTCTGACTTGAGGTGCGGTGGAATATCCTGAGGTGTCTGGAGAGTTGATGGATGTTGGCGGGGTAGATTGATCTGGTGCTATGATGAGAATTTCCGTTTTTTTGGTGTTTAGCACCAGGTTGAGGCTGGTTAGTAGATCGTTGATGGATGAGAGGCATTTTTTCCAATAGGATATGGTTTTGTGTATGGTCTCCGTGATAGGGATGAGAATTTGAATGTCATCTGCGTATAAGAAATGGGTGAGCTTGAGGTTAGTGAGTAGATGACAGAGAGGGAGCAGGTAAATGTTGAAAAGGGTGGGTGAGAGTGATGATCCTTGTGGTACCCCCATCTTGACTTGGATGGGGTGAGATTCCTTGTTGTTTATCTTCACTTTGTATGTTCTGTTCTCTAGGAAGGACTTAAACCAGTTGAGAGCTGTTCCAGTGATGCCGATGACTGATAGTTGTTGTAGTAGGCTAGGGTGGTTCACGGTGTCGAAAGCTGAGGAAAGATCCAGAAGCACGAGATTGAAGATAATGTTGTCTGTTAGTGTGGCTAATAAGGATTCGGTGCTCTTTTTCTTTCGGAATCCATATTGGTTGTTAGTGAGGATGTTGTTGTCTTCAAGGAATTCAGAAAGTTGTCTGTTGACGATTTTCTCCATAATTTTAGCTAGCATAGGGAGGTTCGCTATAGGTCTGTAGTTAGCCAGATCTGTAGTGGGAAGGTTGGGTTTTTTGAGTAGAGGTTTGAGAAGTGCTAACTTGAGTTGTTTAGGAACTTGGCCTTGGGCGAGGGAGCAGTTAATGATATCAGCCACTGGCTTGGCAATGGTGTCCTGGATTGAACTCAGCAGGTTTGATGGTATATGGTCTAAGGGGTGAGAGGACGGTTTTATCTTCTTAAGGATATTTACTATTTCTAAGGTGGAAGTGGGTTCGAGAGATTCAAGCACTGCTGTGTGAGTGTTGGGTTGAGAGGCGGTTGTTGTATCTGATTGCTGGCTGTGGTTGCTTGTAAGGCTAGTGAGTGGCGTAGGCCCTTTGAGGGGGGCTACGAGGGCTGTGATTTTGTTGTCGAAAAAATCGGCAAGTTCACTGGCTTTTTTTAGAGCTTGGTCATCTGGGATGCTTGGTCCAGGAGGATTAGTGAGGGCTGAGACATAAGAGAAGAGTGCTCTTGAATCGAATGAGAGGTGGTGTATCTTTTTGGAGTAATATTCTCTTTTTGTTTTGTGGATTTCGTTTCTGTAGGTGTTGAGGCATGATTTGTAGTTGAGGAGGGTTGTTGTAGAAGGGCTTTTACGCCATAGGTTTTCCTTGCTTCTAAGCTCGTGTTTACGAGACTTCAGTTTTGTGGTGAACCAAGGTTTTCTGTTATCTTTGTCCGGGTTAATAGACTTAGTAGTCAAGGGACATACATGATCTGCAACCTTGTTGGTGATGTTGAGCCATGATGAAGTTGCTGAGTTAGCGTCGGTGAGGTCCAGATTCGTTAGTTCTTTGGCTAGGTGTTTGCTTAGGTGATCTCCTGAGCACTGTTTCCTGACTGAGATGTTAATAGTTTGGGTTGTTAGGGGAAGAGGCTCAGGGATCTTTAACATTGAAGAGATGATTCTGTGGTCAGTCCAAGGAACCGCAAGGCAGGTTGGAGTGGTGTGGGAAGATAGACCTTCGTTTATAAAGATCAGGTCTAAGGTATGACCAGCTTTGTGGGTAGGTTCTGTCACAATTTGTCTGAAACCCATATGGGTGAGGGAGGCGAGAATGGTTTTGCAGTTGGAAGAATGAGGATGGACATCCACGTGGAGGTTGAAGTCTCCCATAAGGATAGTTGGTTTTCCTGAATTTAAGTGTTTTGCTGCTAGTTCTATGATAGGGGAAGGGTCTGATTCCAAGAGACCGGGAGGAGCGTAGATTAGTGCTATAGTCAGATGCTTTGAGTTGAATAAAGCGAATTCCAAGTTGGCTATGGTGTTGGATGTCTGCAATGACAGACCTAGTGTTTTTTTGGTTGCTAAGAGGAGGCCTCCTCCTCTTTTTTTGCGTCTGGGTATGGACAGTATGTCGTAGGTCTGGATAGGAAGCTGGTTGATTAGAGTTGTGTCGGTTGGTTTTAACCAGGTTTCTGTGATGGCACAGATATCTGGTTTAGAGTCGGATAAGAAGTCGTTAAGTATGTGTGTTTTCTTGGATATGGATTGCGCATTAAACAGTGTGATTGAGAAAAGAGCCAGGCCGAGGCATTGGGTGATTGGTGTCAGCATGATGGGTCTGAGTCTCTGTTGGCGGTTGTGGTGTAGTGGTGTGGTGGGGAGCTTGGGTGCTTTCCATCTTCGGTTGTGGATGATAGGGATGGTTATGGGGTGCATGATGGGAAAGTAGCTTGAGAAGATGGTTGAGTGCTGAGAGGCGAAAGGTGTTGTCTGGTGCTGGTTGTCTGGAGTTGGTGCTGGATGAATGCTGCTAGGTGGTCAGATGTAGTTTGTTGCTGTCGATTGTTGAGTTGGAAGCTGGTTTTTAAGGGATTGGTAGGTTAGACTTTGTGTGAAGGCCGAGGGTCCCCGAGAACGTTACAGTAAGCAGAGGATTGTCTGTGGCTACTCCGGGTTAGGGTCGGGGCTCCTTCGGGGCTGCAACTAAGGGGCGAGACAAAGGGGCAAGCCCCTTTGACGCGCTCCTTCGGCGCGCGACGTTCGGCGCGCGGCGCCTGAGATGTCTGAATTTGAAGGTGCTGTTGGTCACTAGTCGTGATGTGATTGGTTGCCTTGCAGCCGTCTGCTGGTTGGCCGGTTCTCGGTGGGGGGCGGGCTTTGGCCGCGAGGGGAGCGGGCCTGGAGCGGTGCTTCGTGCGGTCGCGCTGTCGGCGGTGGCCCCGTCTGGGTAAGAGGTAAGAAAGAAGGCCTTACCCCGATGGGTCGCCGGCGCCAATTGCGCAGGCCTTACAATGGAGCGGCAGCAGCTCTTCCCAGGTAAGCAGGCGAAAGAGGGAGCTTCGCGGGCTTCGTTGTAGTTTAAAGGGCCGCCCGATCTAGTCTGATTGGCTGCCTTGCAGCCGTCTGCTGGTTGGCCGGTTCTCGGTGGGGGGCGGGCTTCGGCCGCGAGGGGAGCGGGCCTGGAGCGGTGCTTCGTGCGGTCGCGCTGTCGGCGGTGGCCCCGTCTGGGTAAGAGGTAAGAAAGAAGGCCTTACCCCGATGGGTCGCCGGCGCCGATTGCGCAGGCCTTACAATGGAGCGGCAGCAGCTCTTCCCAGGTAAGCAGGCGAAAGAGGGAGCTTCGCGGGCTTCGTTGTAGTTTAAAGGGCCGCCCGATCTAGTCTGATTGGCTGCCTTGCAGCCGTCTGCTGGTTGGCCGGTTCTCGGTGGGGGGGCGGGCTTCGGCCGCGAGGGGAGCGGGCCTGGAGCGGTGCTTCGTGCGGTCGCGCTGTCGGCGGTGGCCCCGTCTGGGTAAGAGGTAAGAAAGAAGGCCTTACCCCGATGGGTCGCCGGCGCCGATTGCGCAGGCCTTACAATGGAGCGGCAGCAGCTCTTCCCAGGTAAGCAGGCGAAAGAGGGAGCTTCGCGGGCTTCGTTGTAGTTTAAAGGGCCGCCCGATCTAGTCTGATTGGCTGCCTTGCAGCCGTCTGCTGGTTGGCCGGTTCTCGGTGGGGGGCGGGCTTCGGCCGCGAGGGGAGCGGGCCTGGAGCGGTGCTTCGTGCGGTCGCGCTGTCGGCGGTGGCCCCGTCTGGGTAAGAGGTAAGAAAGAAGGCCTTACCCCGATGGGTCGCCGGCGCCGATTGCGCAGGCCTTACAATGGAGCGGCAGCAGCTCTTCCCAGGTAAGCAGGCGAAAGAGCCTGCTTACCTGGGAAGAGACGAGTCTGGAGCTTCAATTATACCAACCCTTTTCCTCTTGGGTTGAGCCCTCGGGTTCTGGGGGGCAGCAGGTCTTAGGCAAGAGTCTATTAGGAAGCAATGGGCACATAGGTCCAGAATCAGGCTAGGATCAGTTGCAGGCAGCAGGCAAGAATGATTAGTGTCCAGGCTAGGATCAGTGGCAGGCAGCAGACAAGAAGGGTCAAAGTCCAGGTTAGGGTTAGTGGAAAATGACAGACAAAAATGGTCAAGGGCCAGGCTAGGGTTGAATCCAGAAGTCACTCTGAACGCAGGCATAGGAAGCAAGGAGAAGGACTGACATGGCAGGGCAGGAAAGGAGGCTGAGGCTGGATAAGACTAAGGTGGCGAGACGAGGTAGGCTGGGCTTGGAGAGATGAGGCAAGCTGGGCTTGGATGCAGAACAATGAAGCAACTCACACCACAGGGAATGAAGGTGACCCGTTACTAAGGCAAAGAGAGAATGTCTGGGGAAGCCCTATATAGGACTGAGGTGGTAATGTCATTGAAGGGTACCTTGGGCTCTTTCCTGCCACAGGTCCCTTAAATAGCACATGGTCCAACATGTGTCTGCCTAGAGCATCCCTGAGGGATGGAGGTGGAAGTGACATCCCGAGCCACAGGTGGAGAATTTGGCGGCGTCTCGCTGTGAAGGCAGGTGTCGTCAGGTGAGTTCTGCGGCTCACGGGGCCTGCCTGCGAGCTGAGAAATGTAACATCCACCTTAATAATGATTTATAGACTTTTTTTCTAGGAACTTGTCCAAACCTTTTTTAAACCCAGCTACACTAACAGCTATCACAACATCCTCTGGCAATGAATTCCAGAATTTAATTATGCACTGAGTGCATATAAATGTATCACCTAGTAATTCCATTCAATGGCCCCTAGACTTTGAACGTTTTAAAATAGTAAACAACTGATTTGCATATACCAAATCCACTCCACTCATTATTTTACAGACCTCTATCATATCTCTCCTAAGCCATCTCGTCTCCCAGCTGCACAGCCCTAACCTCTTCAACCTTTCCTCATAAGGAAATTCTTTTATCCCCTTTATCATTTTGATCTCCCTTCTCTGTATCTTTTCTAATTCCACTATATCTTTTTTGAGATGCAGTGACCAGAACTGCAAACAATATTCAAGAGGAGGTCGTACCATGAAGTGAAACAGGGACATTATAATATTCTCTGTTTTATTCTCTATTGATGTTCTAAGAATCCCTAATATTCTATTTGCTTTCTTGGCCACTGCTGTATACTGAGCAGAGGATTTCAACATACTATCCACGATAACACCTAGATCCTTTTCCTGGGTGGTGACTCTCAATGTGGAAACTTGCATTGTATAGCTATAATTTGGGTTGTTCTTCCCTACATACATCACTTTGCATTTGTCTGTTGTGCTTCGCGGCCGTGGCACCCCACGACCGCGTCCCCCTACCTGACTCACAGCGCCATGAGAGCCCCGGGGGAGGGCTCCGACTCGGGCCGTTCTGCCCGTTGCAGGGGAAGCCATCCTGCTTCCCCCAGCGGCGTCTCTCCTGCACCGGGGAGATTCAAGATGGCCGCCGCCATGGGATCCAAGATGGCCGCCGTCAACTCATTTGCATTTAAAGGGACCTGGTCCCTTTAACTAGACTCACCTGCGTCCAATGATCCAGAGCAGAGGAAGTATATAGGGAGGCTTCCTCTGCTCATTCCTTGACTTGGCAACGTCTCTTGCAAGTGTTGTTTAAGTCTGCTTGCCTCGGTGAGTTCCTGCTGCTTGCTCCTGTTACGTCTTGGTGATTCTCTGGTTCCTGACTTCGGATTGGCTTACGGTGATTCTCTGGTTCCTGACTTCGGATTGGCAAGCGGTGATTCTCTGGTGCACGACTTCGGACTGGTGAGCAACGACCCTCTGGCACTCGACCTAGGATTCCTTCAAGACTCCGTCTCCAAGGGCCCATCTAAGTCCCAGCGGCCCGGGTCCCTACGGGCTCCTCCTGGGGGGACCGCGGGCTTCCAGGGCGAAGCTCCTGTTGGCCTTTGCACCATTGCTCTGACCTCCCTAGGTCCACCTAAGTCCCAGCGGTCGGGTCCCTACGGGCTCCTCCCAGGGGAACCGCAGACCACCAGTGGTGAAGACTCAGTGCCTCATCTCGTCTCTTCACCGCCTCCGTATTCGTCTCAGCTTCCAGTGCCAAGGGTCAGCTGCTCCCGCCTCCTGTTCTGCCTTGCCACCCGACAAGAGACCCTACGGACCCTCCGAAAGGTATACCATCCTCTTGTCAGCCAAGGGTCCACAAGCCTGAGCATAACAGATTGCCAAGTCCATGGATCCGGCAGAGGCTTTCGCCCGCCAGGCCATTCCGGGAATGGCCCAGCGCCTGCTGGAGCAGCAGAAAACCCTGGACGCCCTGGTTTCCTCAGTGCAGAGCCTGAACCAGCGTTTTGACACATTGGCTCCTATGAACCCTACGCTGCCTTCTCCACCGATGGCTTCTGTGGGTCGGCCGGTGGTTCGCATACTGGCACCGCCACGGTTCTCCGGGGAACCTCGGGCCTGCAGGGGTTTTATGAACCAGTGCAATATGCACTTCCGTCTGCAGGCCGCTCTCTTCCCAGATGACGCCACCAAGACAACCTTTATCCTTGCTCTTCTAGGAGGAAAGGCCCTAGAATGGGCTTCCCCCCTGTGGGAACGGGATGATCCCGTCCTAAGGAACCTCAGGGAGTTTTGGGAGTTGTTCCGAATAAACTTCGGGGATCCTGCTAAAGAAGTTTCAGCAGGGCCGAGGTTACTGCAGTTACGTCAAGGCTCGAGGACATTGGCGGAATACGCCATCGACTTCCAGGCCCTCTCCACGAGCTCGGCTGGGACTCAGACTGCCTCTGCACCATTTTCTACCAGGGGCTGAGCCCCCGAATTAAGGACGAGCTCGCGGGACGTGAGATACCGAGGTCCTTGAATGCCTTGATCGATTTGGCTGGTCGCATAGATCGACGCTACCAGGAGCGCCGTCAAGAGGCCCAGACAACCTCTAAAGCTGCAACTCCGTCCAGATGTCCTCGACATTCGCCCTCACCCAAGGATAGGTTGGAGAAACCCCGGCTGCCACCCCGACGAACCCATGGAGTTGGGGGCACGGGAAAATCTCTCCACAAGAGCGTCAACGGCGAATGAGGAAGGGGCTCTGCTTCTACTGTGGTGCAGCGGGACATTGGATTGCTGCTTGCCCGACGCGTGCGGGACTCTCGGGCCTAGGACCTGAAGGAGGTCTCTTCCTGGGCCATACCACTCCTGCACCTCCACTAACCCTGCCAGTAGCATTAACTACGGCGGATGGAGAGTTCCACACGCTGGCCTTGGTGGATTCCGGTGCTGGCGGGAATTTCATCATGAAAGGCCTGGTTGAACATTTGAAGATTTCTCAAGTTCCGCTGTCTCGTCCCTTGGTCATCTCCTCCATCCAAGGGAAGCCTCTCCCGGAACGGGTGACGCACGCCACCATCCCTGTCCAGATGAGGGCCGGGGTCCTGCATCAGGAACAGATGTCATTTTATGTCCTGGAGTACTCTATCCATCCCATTGTCCTAGGACTCCCGTGGCTCCAGGAGCACGAGCCCCAGTTCGATTGGAAGACCTTGCAGCTGGCTCGGTGGGGGCCGAATTGCAGCGGCAATTGCCTCCAAGCTGTGGCTCTAGGGCCATGCCCGATCGCCGTCGTCAATCTCCCAGGTCTGCCAGCTCCATATGCCTCATACGCAGATGTGTTTTCTAAGCAGAAAGCTGAAGTACTTCCACCTCATCGACCGTTCGATTGTGCCATCAATCTCCTCCCTGGTACTGAGCCTCCTCGAGGACGCACCTACGCCCTCTCTCCTGCAGAGACGCAGGCTATGAATGAATATATTAGAGAGAACCTAGAGAGGGGCTTCATTCGGAAGTCAAAGTCCCCCGCAGGGGCTGGATTCTTCTTCGTCGGAAAGAAGGATGGAACGCTCCGCCCCTGCATTGACTACAGGGGCCTGAATGCCATAACGATCAAGGACCGTTATCCCCTGCCTCTCATCTCTGAGCTATTCGACCGGCTACAAGGTGCGAGGATCTTCTCCAAACTGAATCTCCGAGGGGCCTACAACCTTATTCGTATTAAGGAAGGTGACGAATGGAAGACGGCCTTCAATACCCGTGACGGTCACTATGAGTACTTGGTGATGCCGTTCGGGCTCTGTAATGCCCCCGCAGTATTTCAGAATACAATGAACGAGATACTCCGCGACCTCCTGTACCAATGCGTGGTAGTTTATTTGGACGATATCCTGATTTTTTCCGATACCTTGGCCGCTCACCGGCGACACGTCGTTCAAGTGTTACAACGTCTCAGAGAACATAAGCTGTATGCAAAGCTCGAAAAATGCCAGTTTGAGCAGGAGTCTCTTCCCTTCCTGGGTTATATAGTATCCAGTCAGGGATTCCACATGGATCCACAAAAGCTAAGTACCATTCGGGAATGGCCACAGCCGTCCGGGCTCAAGGCACTCCAAAGATTTCTAGGCTTTGCCAATTATTACCGCTCCTTCATCCATCACTACGCGTCAATTGTTGCCCCGATGACAGCTCTGACCCGGAAAGGCGCAGATCCCAAAAAATGGCCTCCAGCAGCAGAGGCCGCCTTTCGTCGTCTCAAGGAGGCATTCACGCAGCAACCATGCCTTCGGCACCCGGATCCGCAACGACCCTTCTTTATAGAGGTGGACGCATCCTCAGAGGGAGTAGGGGCCGTCCTGAGCCAGGCCTCCGAGGGCCATAAGCTACACCCATGTGCCTTCCTCTCCCGCCAGTTCTCGCCTGCCGAGCGGAATTATGCCATCGGCGACAAAGAGCTCTTCGCCATCAAGGTAGCCTTGGAAGAATGGCGCCCATGGCTGGAAGGGGCACCGCACCAGTTTACGGTCTTCACGGACCAAAAAAACTTAGAATACTTGCATCGGGCGCAACGGCTCAACCAACGACAAGCCCGGTGGGCCCTGTTCTTCACCCGTTTTAATTTCGTTCTCCGGTACAGACCGGCTGGGAAGAACATCAAGGCTGATGCCCTATCTCGAGTATTTGATTCAACAGAAGGTTCTGAGGAACCTCAGTACATTATTGAGCCATCCCGCATCCTCCTGTCGGCTACCTCCATCATTCCGCCTGGGAAAACTCTGGTTCCGCCACGCTTACGGAAACAAGTGCTGGCATGGGCTCATGATTCCCACTGCTCCGGCCACCCAGGGCAATCCCGCACATTGCAGACTCTGCGCCGATATTATTGGTGGCCAAAGGTAAATAAGGATGTTCGGGCCTATGTGGAGTCCTGCCAGACTTGTGCCCGCCACAAGAGAATCTTTGGGTCCACCCCAGGCTTACTTCAACCATTACCCGCGCCTTCTGAACCGTGGAGCTACGTGGCGACGGACTTCGTGGTGGACCTGCCGTTATCCAATGGCAACACGGTAATTTGGGTGGTAGTCGATCGTTTTAGCAAAATGGCACACTTCGTACCTTTGCCAGGATTGCCATCAGCACCC
Source organism: Rhinatrema bivittatum (assembly GCF_901001135.1). Classification (NCBI taxonomy): domain Eukaryota; kingdom Metazoa; phylum Chordata; class Amphibia; order Gymnophiona; family Rhinatrematidae; genus Rhinatrema; species Rhinatrema bivittatum. The sequence continues at coordinate 137,494,496 of NC_042621.1, forward strand.
CAGCTGGCTCAGCTGTTCGTCCAGCACATCTTCAGGATTTACGGCCTACCTAAAGGCATCTTGTCTGATCGAGGGCCTCAATTTACGGCCAAATTCTGGAGGGCTCTCTGCCAGAAGTTCGACGTCACGCTAGATTATACATCCGGCTACCATCCACAAACTAACGGCCTCGCAGAGAGAACCAACCAGACCTTGAAGCAATTCCTTCGGTTATATGTTAACGAGAAACAAGATGACTGGGCTAGCCTGTTACCCTGGGCCGAATTCGCACTGAATTCTCATATCTCTGCTGCTACGGGGGCCTCTCCCTTTCAGATAGTGTATGGGAAACAGCCACGCCCGCCACTGCCTGTTCCCATCATGGTCGCATCTCCGACAGCTCAACTCTCTGCCGATGAGCTGCATCGGCTGTGGATATCCACGCAACGCGCCCTGGTCAGGGCAGGCCAGGCAGCTAAGAGTTATGCTGACCGGCACAGAAGACCGTACCCGCCTCTCAAGCCGGGCCAGAAGGTTTGGTTGAGCACGCAGTTCATCCACTTGAAGCTGCCATCATCGCGACTGGCCCCGCGATTTATTGGACCGTTTCCCATTGTCAGGCAGGTGGGAGCAGTCTCGTATCAACTTCGTCTTCCCCCTTCGCTCAAGATTCACAATACATTCCACGTCTCCCTACTGAAGCCTCTGGTATTATCATGGCCTTCCAGCACGCCTCCGACTCCGCAACCTGTTGCCTCTGAAGATGACCTCACTTATCAAGTCCGAGAGGTCCTAGATATAAGGAAACACAGGAAGAAATGGGAATACCTGATAGCGTGGGAAGGCTTCGGCCCCGAGGAGAACTCCTGGGAGCCTCTGGCTAATATCCTGGATCAGAGTCTATTGGACCAGTTCCACAGAGATCACCCGTCCAAACCCAGGCCTCCAGGGAGACGCCCTAAAGAGGGGGGTACTGTTGTGTTTTGCGGCTGTGGCGCCCCACAACCGCGTCCCCCTACCTGACTCACAGCGCCATGAGAGCCCCGGGGGAGGGCTCCGACTCGGGCCCGTGCTGCCCGTTGCAGGGGAAGCCGTCCTGCTTCCCCCAGCGGCGTCTCTCCTGCACCGGGAAGATTCAAGATGGCCGCTGCCATGGGATCCAAGATGGCCGCCATCAACTCATTTGCATTTAAAGGGACCTGGTCCCTTTAACTAGACTCACCTGCGTCCAATGATCCAGAGCAGAGGAAGTATATAGGGAGGCTTCCTCTGCTCATTCCTTGACTTGGCAACGTCTCTTGCGAGTGTTGTTTGAGTCTGCTTGCCTCGGTGAGTTCCTGCTGCTTGCTCCTGTTACGTCTTGGTGATTCTCTGGTTCCTGACTTCGGATTGGCTTACGGTGATTCTCTGGTTCCTGACTTCGGATTGGCAAGCGGTGATTCTCTGGTGCACGACTTCGGACTGGTGAGCAACGACCCTCTGGCACTCGACCTAGGATTCCTTCAAGACTCCGTCTCCAAGGGCCCATCTAAGTCCCAGCGGCCCGGGTCCCTACGGGCTCCTCCTGGGGGGACCGTGGGCTTCCAGGGCGAAGCTCCTGTTGGCCTTTGCACCATTGCTCTGACCTCCCTAGGTCCACCTAAGTCCCAGCGGTCGGGTCCCTACGGGCTCCTCCCAGGGGAATCGCAGACCACCAGTGGTGAAGACTCAGTGCCTCATCTCGTCTCTTCACCGCCTCCGTATTCGTCTCAGCCTCCAGTGCCAAGGGTCAGCTGCTCCCGCCTCCTGTTCTGCCTCGCCACCCGACAAGAGACCCTACGGACCCTCCGAAAGGTATACCATCCTCTTGTCGGCCAAGGGTCCACAAGCCTGAGCATAACATTGTCCACATTAAATGTTATCTACCATTTGGATGCAGAGTCTCCCAGTCCTGCAAGGTCCTCTTGCAATTTCTCAAAGATATCTTGTGATTTAACAACTTTGAATAATTTTTTATCATCAGCAAATCTGATCACCTCACTCGTTCCCATATCTAGGTCACTTATAAATATGTTAAAAAGCAGCAGTGAAACCTTTTCTAAAAATCCAGATACCCTATATCAACAGGCGCACCTTTATCTTTATCCACATTTATTCATGCTTTCAAAAAAATGTTGTAAATTGCTTAAGCAAGACTTCCCTTGACTACATCTATATAGACTTTGTCCCATTAAACTATGTCTATCTATGTTCAGTAATTTTGTTCTTAGAATAGTTTCAACCATTTTTTCCCAGAACTACCAGTCTGTAGTTTCTCCAATCACCCCTAGAACCCTTTTTAAAAACTGGTATTACATTGGCCACCTTCCAATCTTCAAGTACTATAGCTGATTTTAATAATAGTTTACAGAATACTAACAGTAGGTCTGCAATTTCATTTTTCAATTTTTACAGCACTCTGGGATGCATAGTATTTGGTTCAGGTGATTTACTATTCTTTAATTTATCAATTTGCCCTAGTACATCTTCCAGGTTCACTGAGATTTGTTTCATTTCCTCATCATCATTTTAAAATATCACTTCTGGCATGGATATGTGCCTATACAACAAAAAAATGTGTGGCAAACTATTTACTAGTTAATATTATTTACAATAAATTTTTTGTAAGTGTATACAATCACAGATGCGTCACAAAGTTTTTTTTTATAATGTAATGTTTATTCGTCATACACTGTGTTAAACATTGTACAGTAGTGTGTAACGTCTCCTAGTAATTATACAGTACCATGTGCATCGACAAATGGATAGAGACAAGCATAATGCTACTGTACTGCTTAAGCTAAATACGGAATGCAACTTGTAACAGAATAAAAACCATCGAACATCCACAAGAGGAATAACAGCACGTACCAGGGTGAACATGTATCAGGCAACTACAAACTGTATTATGGGGTCTGCAGAGAGAAATGCAAAGTATTTTGTGGTGTCTGTAAAAAATAAAGTATAATATATTGCATCACGGCGAACAGGTGTGTCAGTCTGATTTGTGGGTGGTGTCATATGGAAGGTGCTTTAGAAGTAGAGTTCTCCATGGTCTCAGGTAGCTTGTCTCGATTCCATGAAATATATGGTTCCATGTCCTTTCGAACTTGGGAATGTGTCGATGTTTTTGGGCAGTTATCTTATACAGCACACACATTGTATCCAGTTTTTGTAATAAGGAGTCCCTAGAGGGGACCAGTGGTTGTTTCCAGAGGGTGGCGAGGAGACACCTTGCCCCTAAGCAAAACTGGTTGATAAGTGTACTTTCAAATCTAGATCCATCAACGGGGACATTCAGAAGCCCCTGAGCAGGTGTTAGTTCTACCTGCCGTTGTAGAGTGCAGCGAATGATGTCCTGTACATCAGACCACAGTCTCTTCACTTTAGGACAGTCCCACCACATGTGTAAATAGAAGCCACGCTGACCACAACCTTTCCAACACAAATTATTATCACATAATTTGGCTTTGTACAGTCTACTCGGGGTAAGATGCCATCTGAACAATAATTTATAACCATTCTCTGTAAGGGAGGAAGAAACCGAACATTTCTTGGTGTGCAGAAAAACATGATCCCATTCCTCATCCGAGAACTGGATCCCCAAGTCTCTCTCCCATGAGTATACATATGAAGGCCTGCTGGCCAAAGAGCCTTGTAACATATTGTAAATTTTTGACAAACCACCTTGTAGGCGGTCTGCATGCTCACACCATCCCTTGAACTGGGACTTGCCTTTGTTTAGCTCTTCCTGTATATTTTCTCGCCTAATAAACTGTCGTAATTGAAAATAAGAGAAATAAGCGGAGGGTGAGAGATTGTACAATTCCCGGATGCGTGCAAATGTCATAATGTCATCTTTATCCCTAAGCTGACCCAGGGTGGTCACTCCCTTATCTTTCCATTCGTTAAACAACGCAGACTCTCACCCCGGAGTGAAGGACCCATTATGAAATAAATGTGTGTTCCAGAAGTACCGTCTCGCACCCACTATTAAAGACTTCCACTGATCCCAGGATTATAATGTGGTTTGAAGGGAAAGGGAAATATAACCATCAATTCTCCGAGTCCTCCTAGGTTGCCAAGTAAGAGCTCTAAGCGGGAAGGACCCCAGAATAGCCTGCTCTATGGCCACCCATCTGGGCTGTTCGCCTTGTCTGTGCCATGAGAGGACTGCTGCTAATTGAGCGGCTGCATAATACCACTGGAGTTTTGGGATCCCCCGTCCGCCGCGAAGCTTATGTCTGAAAAGAGTAGCCTGAGCAACTCTTGGAGGTCTCCGCTTCCATAGAAATGCAAACAATCGCTTTTGCCAAGACTTTAACATGGCTGTGGGGATTGGGATTGGCAACGATTGGAACAAATAATTAAATTTAGGGAGTATTGTCATCTTCAATACGGCAACCCTCCCAGTCAGGAGATTGGCATGGATGTCCACTGATCTAGATCTTTAACGATCTTGGCAGTAAGAGGAATGTAGTTAAGTTTAAACAGGTCTTCCAAATTAGTGCCAATTTGTATCCCTAAATATTTAATTTTTGACCCTGCCCACTTCAGAGGGAATTGTTGTTGAAGATGTGTGGCCTGTGCCATGGGTAGGGAGATGTTCAACACCTCAGATTTATCAAGATTCAAGTGAAAGCCTGACACTGAGCTGAAAGTCTTCAAGTTAGTTATCACACCCGTGAGGGACTGTTGGGGGTTAGTTAAGGTGAATAACACATCGTCTGCGAATAGCGACATCGTATAGTCTTCCGTCCCCACCCGAATGCCCGAGATGGATCGGTCTCCCCTTATCATCGTAGTGAGAGGCTCCAGGAACAAGGCAAACAACAGGGGAGACAACGGGCACCCCTGCCTGGCTCCACAGGTTATCGGAAAAGGGTTAGAATAAGCTCCATTTACCTTTACTCTAGCTCTCGGGTTATCATAAAGTTTATATAACCAACTTAGAAAGTTTGGGCCAAAATTCATCTTTTCCAGCGTTCGAAAAAGAAATTGCCAATGGACCATGTCAAACGCTTTTTCAGCGTCAATCGCTAGCAATATGGCTGGTACATGGTCTTTTTTGACCTTCCACAAGAGGTCTATTATTTTTCGAACATTGTCTGCTGCTTTCCGCCCCGGAATAAAACCAGCCTGGTCTGGATGGGTCAACTTGGCCATCACTTTATTCAACCGTGTAGCCAAAATCTTGGCTAGGAGCTTTAAATCAATGTTAATTAATGATATGGGTCGATATGACCAGCATTCTAACGGGTCTCTGCCCGGTTTTGCCAAGATAGTGATGCCAGCAACATTAGCTTCAGGAGGAAGGGAGTCTCCTTCTTGAAGGGCGTTAAAGACCTCGAGCAAGTAGGGTGATACATGATCTGTGAATTTCTTGTAAAACAGGCCCGTGTACCCATCGAGACCCAGCGCCTTATTAACTTTAAGGGATTTGATAGCAAAGTGGAGCTCAGCGGGTGTGATAAGTCCCTCGAAATACTGCTGTGGTCTGCCGCAGCTCCCAATCCCCCCCCCCCGGACGAGTTGTCTATCCGCGGTTGGATAGTTAGATTAAAGTCCCCCACAATAACCAAGTGGTTCTCCTCTACTGTGTTGAGGACGTTATCCAGACCATCTAGGAAATCAAGTTGGGAAATATTTGGAGCATATACATTCAATAAGGTATAAATTTCTTTGTCAATATCCAGCTGGACTAACAGGAAAAGCCCCTTGGGATCCGCTATATGTTTGAGTACGGAACCCTGGAAGTCTTTGTGAATTAATATGCTTACACCAGTATATTTCCCTTCCTTGGGGGCAGCTGCATGAAATTGGCGGGAGTAAAGGGGCCATTGAAGCAAGTGAACATATTTGCCTTGCAAATACGTTTCCTGTAGAAATAAGATATCTGCCTTAGATTTCTGCACTTCCTGCTTGAGATGTTGCCTTTTTTGTGGGCTATTAAGGCCCTTCACATTTAAGGACCATAATTTAATGGACGTCATAGTATGAATCTAAACATTCCCCTCTTGCACACCATACCCTGATTGTAGACCTCCCTTTTCCACGGATCACCTTCCAAAGTGTTCCACCCTCTGCATGCAGCACCCTCAATATAATATTCATTCCCTGCTGCAGATAGAGCAATAAGTTCACATTTGTGGTTAATTTTTGTGCATTCCTACGATAATGACTGGTCCAGTCAATCCCCCTCTTACCCTCCCCTGTAATACCTGATTGCCACACAGAATCGTACTAGTGACATTCCGTGTTGGCTTTGGGGGTAAAAATCGATCGCGGAGCTCGCTCCCCCCCATCCCGAGCCCGCCCCGCTGCCCCCCCCCCCCCCACACATCCCAATGCACTGCAAACCTCGTATAAACCAAAACCTAACATAGGATTTCATTTGGAACTAGCAACACAGAGTTCCCAGCCGGATTTCAACTTGTAGTATCTTTCCTCAGCGTCCTCTCGAAGGTATCATCCCTTCCCTTTGTCCTGGTCTGAGGTGCTGTCCCCCGAATTACGTCGGAGCCTTTTCCCTCCATTTCGGACCCTCTGCCAACGTGGGGTCTCCGTAAATGCAGAAGATGGCTGGTCCTTGAATCTAGTAGTTTTCACTGGATGACCCACTGATTTTATAATGGCCGGTGCTTCCTCGATGTTCTTGGCTTTAGTGGTGGAGCCATCGATAGTGATGGCAATGTCGAAAGGAAATAACCAGCGATATCGTATTTTCTCCTTTCTAAGCACTGCGGTGATTTCTTTGAATTTCATTCGCTTCTTTAGCATCAGGGGTGAGAGATCCGTGAAAATCTGTACCTGGTGAGATTTCCATTCCCACGCAGCTTGCTTCCTTGCAATTTGGTAAATTTGATCTTTCATGGGAAATCTAGTGAAGCATACTATTATGTCTCTTGGTCTGCCAGCGATCTTAGGGCCGATTATGTGCATGCTCCAATTCCACCTGCAGATTAGAGTTCTGTCCGTCATTATTATCTGTTTGATGTTGTAGGAGAAAAGCGCATAATCTCTGTATAGTTTTCTCACAGTCAGCATATAGCTCCGTATCTGGTATTCCCCTGAACCTCAAATTATTGCGCCTACTCCTGTTTTCCAAGTCCTCCAATTTAGCAAGCATATCTTCAGAATCCTGTGTAACTCTCTGTTCCGAGGCGTGTAGGCCATCTAGTTTCTCAGACTGCGCATCTAAACACATGTCGCAGTCGTCCACACGTCTCCCTATATCCGCCATATCTTCTTTTAATTGTTCGATGGAGGTCAGAAGTTCCTTTTAATTATCTTTCATTTCTTTCCTAATATCTCCAAACCATCTGCGAAAATCATCTCTCGTGGGGAGATCGGGCACCACCGCCTTCGCTCCTCCTAAATCGCGCTCCCCTTCGGGTACCTGCTCACTCGAGTCCTAGGCTCCATTCGCGCTCTCAGGCCCTTCTTCCAGATCGGCGAGTTTAGAAAACGTAAATTGCTTGAAGTCGGGTCCTTTTTTGCGCTGCGCCATCGCGGTTGGTCCCTCTTGCAATTTCAAGAGGTTTGAAAACTGTATTTATATGCTGAGAGGTGATCGCGGCGGGTATCGGGCTCGGGCTGCGCGGGAGCTCTAATTCAAGCGGCCATCTTGCTCCGCGGCAAGAGCGCCCCCCTGTGTCACACAGTTTTATATTGAATGTACATTTATAAAACAATGGTGTGGAAGCAAAAGCTCATAAAACCTTTTTCAGGTACATTTGAAGTAAAATACCTATGAGGGAATCAGTTGAACTATTAAATGATAAGAAACATAAGAAATTGCCATGCTGGGTCAGACCAAGGGTCCATCAAGCCCAGCATCCTGTTTACAACAGTGGCCAATCCAGGCTGCAAATACCTGCAAGTACCCAAAAACTAAGAATATCCCATACTACTGATGCTAGTAATAGCCCTGGCTATTTTCTAAGTCAACTTGATTAATAGCAGGTAATGGATTTCTCCTCCAAGAACTTATTCAAACCTTTTTTTAAACCCAGTAAAAAGAGCCCTAAGGGAAGACAAAGTTATAGCAGAGAGATTAAATTAATTTTCTTCGGTCTTTACTGAGGAAGATGTAAGGCACATATCCATCGAAAGCATGCAAAGCAGGCAGTGTAAACAGCATACACATAAATTGAATATACAACAAAGAAAAATTTGTGGCAAACTATTTATTTATTTATTTATTTTATTTAATTTATTTATTTAAGTGTTTTTATATACCGGGATATGTTGGGAACATCATCTCGGTTCACAGATAACTAAATACAGCAACGAGCTTCACAGAGAACAAGTAACAATGTGTAATGAGTTTCACAGAGAACAATTAACAAAAGATAACAATAAATAGTAACTGGAAACATTAAATTGGGTAAGTTAATTGGGGTGAGGAAGTCTTGGCAGCGGGGTTGGGGGGGGGAGAAAGGAGAAAGAGAGGGGAATTGCAGTGGGGGGACTAGTGGGTAAATGTATAATATTTTAACAGGGGCAAGTTAGTATGAAGGCATTATAAGGGGGTAAGGGAGGAGGATAAGGGGGGGGGGGAGAGTAAAGCGGGGGTAATAGAGAGTTTAAGAGAAGAGTTAGGTGTAAGCCTGTTTAAAGAGCCAGGTCTTGAGGTTCTGTTTGAATCTTTTATGACAAGATTCTAGGCGAAGGTTGGGTGGCATTTTGATCCAGAGGGAGGGTCCGGCTAGGGAGAGGGCACATTCCCTGGTGGATTTAAGTTTGGACAGTTTGGGTGAGGGAGTGTGCATTGTGGCAAGGTGTTGAGCCCTGGTGGGTCTGTTGTGGGTGCGGATTCGGAGGTGTTCCTTGAACCAAGGCATGTCGTGATTGTAAATGGCTTTGTGGATAAGGGTAAGTGTTTTGTAAGTGATCCTAGAGTTAATTGACAGCCAGTGTAGGTGCTTGAGGACAGGGGTGATGTGGTCTTCTCGGTGTGCATTAGTGAGGATACAAGCTGCTGAGTTTTGGAGCATCTGTAGGGGCCAGAGGGCGTTCTTTGGGAGGCCTAGAAGGATGGCATTACAATAATCAAGTTTGGATAAAATGGTAGCTTACAGGACTGTGCGGAAATCATTGATATGGAGCAGGGGTTTCAGTTTTTTAAGCGTGTGAAGCTTGAAGAAACCATCTTTTAGTGTGGAGTTAATGAATTTCTTCAGGTTATGGTGGTTATCGAGGACGACACCAAGGCTGCGCACATGTTGAGTGAACGATGTGGTGGGGGGGGGGGATTGCGGGTGGGGTCGTTGTTGTTGTGAGGGGGGGGGCGTGAAATGAAAAGGAGCTCCGTCTTGGAGGTGTTAAGGGCTAAGTAATTGTCGGCGAGCAGGGAGCTGATAGCTGAAAGAGCAGCTTCCCAAGTTTTTAGGACCTTGGGTATAGTGTTGGTTACAGGAAAGAGACTCTGAACATCGTCGGCGTATATGAAGTGTGGGAGGCTGAGACCAGATAGCAGCTGACAGAGGGGCAGGAGGTATATGTTGAATAGGGTGGAGGAGAGGGAGGAGCCTTGGGGAACACCTTGTAGCAGGTTGAAAGGTTTCGATTGGCAGGGCCCGCTTTTAACTCTGTATTGTCTGTTGGATAGATATGATTGAATCCAAGAGAGGGCGGTGCCAGTTATTCCAATATTTTTTAGTCGCTCTATTAATATGATGTGATTGATCGTGTCAAATGCTGCAGAAATATCCAGAAGGGCAAGGATATATGATTGTTCTTTGTCGAGGGCCTTTAAGATGTGGTCAGAGAGGGAGGTGAGGAGGGTTTCAGTGCTGTGGTGTCGGCGAAATCCATATTGCGAAGGGAATAAGATTTGGTGGTCATCTAGATAGGTTGTCAATTGCCTGTTGATAACTTTTTCCAGTAATTTTGAGATAAAGGGAAGGTTGGAGATTGGACGATGGTTGGCAGGGTCCGTTGGGTCGAGTGTGGGTTTTTTAAGGATGGGATTAATTATGGCTTGCTTGAGTAAGCTGGGTACTGTGCCGGAGGAGATCGAGCTGTTAATGATGTCAGTGATGGGTTTGGAGATGGTATTGGGAATGGAGAGGAGGGTTTTGGTGGGGATGGTGTCGGTGGGATGAGTTGCAGGGTTGATTTTTTTAAGAATGGATTCAATCTCAGTGTGTGTCTTGGTATCAAATGAATTAAGGGTGGCAGCTGTGTTATTTGGTTCTGTAGTAGAGGGGATGTGTGGGGAGGAGAGGGGGATAGTCGGTGTTATGAAGGAGGGGGTGTTAATTGTATGGGTGGGGGGGGAAGTGTGACATGATAGTTTCAATTTTTTTGTGAAAATAATGGCCGAGTTCTTTGCATTTGGTTGGGTGGTTTGTGCCAGGGGGGAGAATGGAGATGGTTTTGGTGAGGGAGGCAACAAAATCGAAGAGGGCCCAGGCGTTGAATTGGAGGTGGTGGATCCTCTGGGCATAGAAGTCTCTCTTAGCTTTGTCAATGGCTTCCTTATAGGAATGGAGGTAGGTTCTAAAAGTGGATTGGAGGGCTGGGGATTGCTCTTTGCGCCATTTTTTTTTCAAGATTTCTGAGATGGCGTTTCATGGATTTAAGCTCATGGGAGTACCAAGGTTTCTTTTTGGCATTGGCTGGGTTGATTACTCGTGTTTGTTCAGGGCAGAGTGAGTTAGCTATGTTGTTAGTTAGCTGATGCCATGAGGAGAGTGCAGACTCAGCATCAGTAAGATCTAGTTTGGGTAGATTACCTGTGAGGGCTGCAATGAGGTCCTCTGTTTGGCAGGGTTTTCAGAAGTGAATAGTTTCCTTGGAATGTGTGGTGGGGGGAGAAAGTTTGATGGAGCATGTGGTTTCGATGCGGAAGTGGGGGGTTCAGCTTGGATCCTGGAATTGGTAAAGATGAGGTCCAGGGTGTGGCCTGCCTTGTGGGTGGGGTTAGAAATGATTTGCTTGAGGCCTAGGGCTTCTAGCGAAGTGAGCAGGGAGTCGCATGCGGAAGAGGGGGGGGGGGTCTTGTCTACATGGAGGTTTAGATCACCGAGGATAATGGTGGGAGAGCTAATGACAAGGTTCTTGGTAATATATTCGATTAAAGGGGATGGGTCGCTTTCAAGGAGCCCAGGTGGGGCGTAGATTAGGCAGATTTGGAGGGCAGGTAATTTAAAGAGTGCGATTTTGAGACGGGGAGGGGGGGGCAATAGGTTTGAGGGATAAATTGAATTTTTTTTTGGCTGCGAACAGGAGGCCTCCTCCTTTTTTTTGAGTCTGGGAATGGAGAATATGCAATATTGGTCGGTTGGTAGTTGGTTAATGAGCACAGAGTCTGAGTCTTTTAGCCATGTTTCAGTAATGGCACAGATGTCAGGGCTGTTGTCGGTGAGGATATCATTGAATAAGCTGGTTTTCTTAACAATCGATTGGGCGTTTATGAGGAGTATGGTGAAGGTTGTGAGGCCAATTAGTTGGGTGAAGGGGGAGGTCATGATAGGGAGAAGGGATCTGCAGTGATCATGAGGGGTACTGTGCTGAGCGGAGCAGAGGTGGGTGGTATTGTGTTTAAGGATGGGGATGGGGAAGGACTGCATTTTGGCCTAGGTATGAAGCGGTGTTATTCGTGAGTAGGGGGGTGGGGGGTGGACCTGGGGGTGGGTGAGGAGTTGATAAGGGGAAGTGGTTGTTCGAAGAGCAGGGAGTGGGAGAAAAGGGTTGGTTTCTGCGGAGGGAGTGTGGTGGTATGGTGGTGGTTTTGAGGAGGGTAGGGGTGAGATGGTGGGGGGGGGGATGAAGGGTGAGGGCGATGAGCCGGGTTCCGGGGGCACAAAGTTGGCACAAAGGGGCGCACTAAGGGGCAGGCCCCTTAGTTGCGCTCCTTTGTCGCGAGACGCCCGGCGCGAGTCGCCAGATAAAGGTAAGTTGTATATGAAGGTCCTCCTGGACAGGACGTGATGTCAGCCGAAGGGGGCGTTCCGTCAGTCGGCTGGGCTGGCGAGCAGGCAGCTTTTTCCGGTCGGTGGTGATCTCGGCGGGGCTCTGGCCTCGGCTGGCCTCCCACGCTGATCGCGTCGAGCCTGGTCGGGGTAGGAGCGGCGAGCTGGCGGCGCGGCAAAATACTGGTCAATTTTAATTACAATACATTTTTTGTAAGTGCATACAATCACAGATGTGTCACACAATTTTATATTGAATGTACATTTATAAAACAATGGTGTGAATACCACTGGGTCAAACCAAGGGTCCATCAAGCAAAACAAGGGTGTTTTATAAATGTACATTCAATATAAAACTGTGTGACACATCTGTGATTGTATGCACTTACAAAAAATGTATTGTAAATAATATTGTAAATAATATTGACCAGTAAATAGTTTTCCACACTTTATTTCTTTGTTGTATATTCAATTTATATGTGTGCTGTTTACACTGCCTGCTTTGCGTGCTTTCGATGGATATGTACTTTACATCTTCCTCAGTAAAGACTGAAGAAAATTAATTTAATCTCTCTGCTAAGACTTTGTCTTCCCTTAGGGCTCTTTTTACTGGGTTTTAAAAAAGGTTTGGATAAGTTCTTGGAGGAGAAATCCATTACTTGTTATTAATCAAGTTGACTTCGAAAATAGCCAGGGCTATTACTAGCATCAGTTGCATAGGATATACTTAGTTTTTGGGTACTTGCAGGTATTTGCAGCCTGGATTGGCCACTGTTGTAAACAGGATGCTGGGCTTGATGGACCCTTGGTCTGACCCAGCATGGCAATTTCTTATGTTTCTTATCATTTAACAGTTCAAATGATTCCCTCACAGGTATTTTATTTCAAATGTACCCGAAAAAGGTTTTATGAGCTTTTGCTTCCATAGCAAGCTTTTTTTCAAATTCTGTGTTTTCATCTCATATCAATGCTTTGCATCTAACTTGACAGTACTTATACTGTTTCCTGTTTTCTACATTTAGAACCCTTTTCTATTTTTGAAAGAGGTCCTTTGGGTAGAACAGCCCCTCACTTTTAACCATACTGGCAGTCATTAGACCTTCCTTCCACCTTTTTTAATGCATGGAATATATCTGGTCTAGGTTTCTAAGATGATAATTTTTTAAACATCTATGCCTGTTGCAAACTCCTGGGACACAATATTCAAAGATATTCGATTATCCAGATATAACTTGTCTAGATAACTTAGAAAGAATATTCAGCAGCATGGCTTTGTGGCTGAATATAACCACATAAGTGCTAATTAACTGGAAAAATAATATCCGGATAACGTTAGACCTGCTATTGAGCTAAGTTGCCCCACCTCAATCCACCCACTGCTCACCCCCAAGATATCTGGCTATCTACTTAGCTAGATAAATAGTGGCAGCCACTAAACATATCCGGATAATCAGCAGCTGCCACTTATCTAGATAAGTCCTACTTATCTGGCTAAATAGTGTTTCAATACTGGCCCCCTGATCTTTGCAGCTGCTCCTTTAAGTTTTTTTCCTAACCATTTTTCTCATGTCATCATAATCTCCTTTTTGAAAGTTAAATTCTATCACAGTAGATTTTCTTAGTGTCTTTCCTCCAGTTATCAAGTCAAATTTGATCATGCTTGATCACTATTGCCAAGTGGCTCTAACACCATTACCTCTTTCACGAAATCATGTGTTCCACTAAGGATTAGGTCTAAAATAGTTCCCTCCCTTGTCAGTCTTGTTCTAGCTGCTCCATGAAGTAATCATTTATTTCATCTAGAAACTTTACCTTCTTAGCATGTCCTGATGTGACATTTACCCAGTCAATATTGGGGTAATTGAAATCAACCATTACTATGATGCTATTAAAATTAGGTTCCCTAAATTCTGTTAGCATTTCAAAGACTGTCAGTTCATTCTGGCCAGATAAATGGTAGTACACCCCCATTATTATTCTAATACCCTTCTCACATGGAATTTCTATCCATAAAGATTTTATAGTTCATTTTCTTTCATGTAGAACTTTTATCCTGTTGACTCTATGCCCTCTAATATATAGTGCCACCCCTCCACCACTTTGATCCATCCCATCATTGCAATATACAGTTGTGCTCATAAATTTACATACCCCTGGCAGAATTTGTAAGTTGTGTAGCATTTTAAGAAAACATGAGTGATCAGACTGTTATGTCTGTGCACCCTTGGGCCAAGGCAGGATTGGCACAACCTGCAGGGAGGAGCCCTGCAAGTTCCCACTGTCGGCAAGTGGACCCGGGCAAAGCAGTGACCCATTGGGAACTTTGCTATACCTGCCCTCATTCTCCTCAGGTTGTGCCTTTGGGTGCCAGGAGCTAGACAGCTTAGGTGGGGTCTCTGCTGAAGATAGGGATGAAGGTCCTTGGAAGGCTTAGGTCATAGGCAGACAGAGGTCAGAGGAGTCCAAGGTCTGGGCTATGGTCAATCAGGCATATCTAAGATTAGCCTGTAGTCAGAGGCAGTCAGCGATCAAGCATATCCAAGATCAGGCAGTGCTCAGAGGTAGGCAGCATATCTGAGATCAAGACGAGGTCAAACCAGGTATCTGTCGGAAAAGAGACATTGGGACAGATAGGCAGGGCAGGCAGGCAAGGAGAAGACAAGGCGGAGCTGAAGACAAGGCTAGAACTGAAGGCTAGATACTGGAACTGAAGATAAGATACTGAAACCAAAGACAAGACGCTGGAACCAAAGACAAGACACTAGAAGCAACTTGCTCTACTGTAGGATTAGGTGGACTTGTTGCTGAGGTGATGACAGAGAGGTCAAGAGGGCCTTTTATACACCTGACTGCATGAGGTCATTGAGAGGCACCACACGGCTTTTCCTTCCATGGGCCCAGCAGGAGGGAATTGGCAACATGTCACCACGAAGAGAAGTGGTGCCCTGCCGCGATGAATGTTGATGGTATGTTGCTGGGTCTGGGACCCCAGCCAGAATGGTGAGAGTGGCAGTTCATGGGGTTAGCCCATGGGCTGCGAAATGTAACAGACAAAACCCATGGCTATTATTTTTAATGTGTTTCAAATTTAAACTGTTATGCATCACAGAATAACACAATCATTAAACAAACCATAGCAATAAAGGAAATAATAAATGGTCTTGTTCAAATGTTTGCATACCCTTAGTTCTTAAATTCGTGTATTGCCTCCTTTTGCAGTCTTTTGTGATAGTTGTGAATGAGGCCCTTTATTTTCTTATGTGGTAAAGCTGCCCATTCCTCTTGGCATAAAGCCTTTAGATCCTGTAAATTCTTTGGTTGTCTAACATAAATGCATGTTTGAGTTCTCCCCATTGGCTTAATGATGTTGAGGTCAAGAGTCTGTAATGGCCACTTCAGAACCTTCACTTTCTTCTGCTGCAGCTACTGAAGGGTACACTTGGCCTTATGTTTCGGATCACTATCATATTGGAAAGTCCAAGTGCAACCTTGCGCAGCTTCCTAGCTGATTAATGCAAATTATCCTCAAATAATTTCTGATAAGATGCTATATTCATCTTGCCATCAATTTTGACTAAATTCCCTGTGCCGCTGTAGCACATACATCCCCAAAACAGTAGAGATCCACCTCCATGCTTCATGGTAGGGATGGTGTACTTTGCTTCATAGGCCTTGTTGACTCCTCTCCAAACATAGCATTTATGGTTGTGACCATAAAGTTCAATTTTGGTCTCAACACTCCAAATTATTTTGTTCCAGAAGTTTTAAGGCTTCTCTATATGCTGTTTGGTGTATTGTAAGCAGGTTGTTTTGTGGCAATGGTGCAGCAATGGCTTTTTTCTGGTAACTCTACCATGCAGCCCATTTTTGTTCAAGTATCTCCTTATTGTGCGTGCTGAAACACCCACAACAATTTGTTTCAGAGAAGCCTGTATTTCAATAGATGTTGCTTGTGGGTTTTTCTGTGCATCCCAACAAATTTTCCTGGCAGTTGTGTGAAATCTTTCTTGGTCTACCTGACAGAATCTTGGTATTAACAGAAATTCTGCCAGATCACAACTGTAACTAGAGACATAGTCTTATAGAATGTGTGTTTAATTGTAGAATTATTTGTGAAATCCTGAGAACCAAAAAGTTATTAATGAAATATGTTACCCTATGTGTTATAAAAAATTAAACAACATCTCATTGGGACTACCTTCAATGCATGTTTTCCTTTGAGAATGTTTTTTGTGTGAGCAACACTTAAAGCTAGGGAGAATAGGGAAACAGATGGCAGTCCAGTTGGATTCAACTAGACACACAGTCAGGATGAGTTCCCTGGATGAACACAAGGGGATGAGGAAGAACTGACTTAACTCCAGGCCATGCTACAAAAATGCACAGACAGTAAGCGAAGAAGCTTACAGGCACTAAGGAGAAACACTGCCAAAAGCAGTATACCCATCCTGAGGTCTTAGCAAGGTGTTTAGAAGAATTAAGGCAAAAATATAAAGGGCTGAAAGAGGCAGTGAGTTCAGCTCCTGTGGCGTTCCTGATAGCCCTGACTACTGTTTCTGCTAGTATCATAATTCCTTCCAGGCAAGGAAGGTCCCTCAGACCAGAATGCATCCCATCTTTTTGATGCAACATCAAAGTGTTACAGCTCACACTTTGAACCACTTAGCTTGCCTCAACTGTCTTTTGACTTAATCACCAAAAATACATATAACACTCTTATACTAAGAGGTACTAATACAGACACTTTTAAGTCCTATGAGAACATTTTTAGAAGAGGGAGCTACAATACTGTTAGGATAATTTAGAAGATAAGAGTTGAAAATGTTAATTTTTTTTTCTAGTCCAAACCTCTTCCAAATAAAAGGAGAAATTGTTTTTATTTTTTATATCCCATATCCATACCTGATAGGGGTGATCCATGTACCACTATAGCTAGGCCTTTGCGATTCAGAGCAGCCCTTCCCTCTGGAGAGATGTCAATGCCAAGGTAACGAGCAATGGCTCTGGACACTGGATTAGTTTCCAGTTCTCCAACATCCTTCGCAGTAATCTCATCAATGCTTTGGGTTTTCTCTCCTGTTAGGAAAGAAACATTACAGTCTGACATATTAGAGATGCCTGAGCAACCCCTGCTGAAATCTCAAGAAAGGCCTTGTTAGCAGCCAGCTCATTCTTTGCTTCAGCTTATTCTTTTGTATGAAGTATTTGTTTCTCTGCCAGTTTGGGGAATTGTGCAAGTTTTGTATCTTTGTATTTTGCATAGTAAAGGAGGAACTGTATAGGAAAATTTGGTTTTTACCTGATAATTTTCGTTCCTGTAGTACTAAGGATCAGTCCAGACTTACTAGAGACAGAGAAAGTAAAACTGACACTGCTTTATATACCCTGATGCCATCTGCAGTTCCTCAGTATTAATGTGTACCAAAGCTAGATGCAAACAAACCAACATAACCAACCAATTGAATCTAAACTGGAGAAAACTTGATAACAAAAAACTTCTGATATCTGTAATGTACAACAGTTAAGCGGATGACTCTCCACCCTCCTTAATATCTGGGCGGGACTCTGGACTGATCCTTGGTACTATAGGAACGAAAATTATCAGGTAAAAACCAAATTTTCCTTTCCCTGTACGAACCGGATCAGTCCAGACTCCTGGGATGTACCAAAGCTTCCTAAACAGGGTGGGACCTGGAGAGTCCAGCTCACAATATGCTCTCTCCAAAAGACTGAGACTCCCAATCTGCCACATCCAATCGATAATGTCTTGCAAAAGTATGCAACGACTTCCAAGTCGCCGCCCTACAAATCTCTTGTGGCGATACCAAGTGAGCTTCCGCCCAAGAGGCCGACTGAGATCGGGTGGAATGAGCCCTCAAGCCCTCCGGTACTGGTTTACCTGTGAGAATATAAGCGGATCCAATAGTTTCCTTAAGCCGTATGGCAATAGTCACTTTTGAAGCCTGAAGCCCCTTCTTCGGACCGCTCCACAACACAAAAAGATGGTCAGTCCTCCGAAAACCATTCGTGATCATAAGATAACGAAGTAATGCTCGACGGACGTCTAACCGTCTTAGCTCCAGAGCATCCAAATCCGAAAATGTCGGCAGCTCCACCGTCTGATTAACATGAAAAGAAGATACGACGTTCGGGAGAAAAGAAGGAACTGTCCGTAAAGACACACTGCCGTCCGATATCTTAAGAAAGGGATCTTGACATGACAAAGCCTGTAACTCTGAAATTCTCCTTGCAGAGCAAATGGCTACCAAGAAAACCACCTTCAAAGTGACATCCTTGAGAGTGGCTCTGCGGATAGGTTCAAAAGGAGCCTTACACAAAGCTCAGAGTACCAGGTTGAGATTCCAAGGCAGACAAACTCTCCTCACCGGTGTCTGCAAATTTTTAACACCTTGAATAAAACAGACCATGTCAGGATGAGAAGACAAGCGGTAACCATCCATCCAGGTTTCCCCTCAAAGAGGTCAAAGCCGCCACCTGAACCCTAAGAGAGTTGAAAGCAAGACCCTTGACCAAACCGTCCTGTAGAAAAGATAAGATGTGAGCCACTGAAGCGCGCAAGGCCTGAATCTGCTTCTCCATACACCAGGACTCAAATACCTTCCAGACTCGGCCGTACACCACTGAGGTGGATTTCCGCCAAGATTGAAGAAGAGTAGTAATCACCGGTTCTGGGTATCCTCTCGACCTTAAATGCTTCCTCTCAAAAGCCATGCCGCTAGACAAATGCGATCTACCTGATCGGAAAATACTGGCCCCTGATGTAGGAGACCTGAAAGATGACTGAATCGTAACGGCCCCTCGACTGCTAGATTTACCAGATCTGCGAACCACAGACGGCATGGCCACTCCGGGTCCACTAGTATCACCTCCCCTGGATGTCTCTCTATTCACTGTAAGATCTTGCCCACTAGAGGCCAGGGAGGGAACACATAATAGCAGAACTCCCCAAGGCCAGGGAAGTACCAGTGCATCTATGCCCTTGGCGCCGTAGTCCCTGCATCTGTTGAAGAACCGAGGAGCCTTTGCATTGCAACTCATCGCCATCAGATCGACTCGCAGACAGCCCCATTTCTCGCAAATGAGTTGCATCGCCTCGTCCGACAACTCCCATTCTCCTGGATCCAAGAGTGTGCGGCTGAGATAATCAGCTCGTACATTCTCGACGCCTGCAATATGAGATGCCGAGATCTGGACTAAATGCTGTTCTGCCCACAGGATCAAGTCCCGAATTTCCAGCGACACCACATGGCTCCTGGTGCCTCCTTTCCTGTTGATGTAGGCCACCGTTGTCGCATTGTCCCAGAGAACTCGTACCGAATGTCCCTGAAGTAACGGCTGAAAAGCAAGCAAGCCAAACGCACTGCTCTGGCCTCCAAACGATTGATAGACCAGGACGCCTCCCATCCGACCATGTGCCCTGAGCCGATTGACTCTGACAAACTGCTCCCCAACCAGAGAGACTTGCATCCGTGGTTAGAGTCACCCAATCCGGAATCTCCAAGGAAATCGCCCGCCGGAGGTTGGGTGTGTGTAGCCACCACGACAGACTGTCCTTGGTCTCCGATGGAAGAAAAACGGGTTGGTGATACTTCACCAACACCGGACTCCATTGGGCCAGAAGCACTCTCTGAAGGGGACACATGTGAGCAAAAGCCCACGGTACCAGCTCCAACGTGGAAGTCATGGAACCGAGGACCTGCAACATATCCCAAGCTCTGGGAACTTGCAACTGCACCAGCCTCTGAACTTGAGATTGTAGCTTGCATACTCTCTCGTTCGTCAGAAAAATTTTGCCTTCGCTGGTGTTGGGACTGAACCAGGTGGCTCTTGGCCAAATTCACCACCCAGCCCAACGACTGCAAGGTCCTGAGTACTGCTTGGATTGCAGTATGGCAACTTGCCTCCGACTTCGCCCAAATGAGCCAATCGTCCAGATAAGGATGTACGAGGACACCCTGCCACCGTAATGCTGCCGCCATGACCACCACAATCTTGATAAAGATACGAGGCACCATGACCAACCCGAAGGTGAGTGCCTGAAACTGGACGTGTGGCCCCAGGACCATAAACCTCAGGTAGCATTGATGGTCCCGTGAAATGGGAATGTGACGATATGCTTCCGCCAGATCCAATGAAGCCAGGAACTCTCAGGTGTGTACTGCTGCTATCACCGAGCATAGCGTTTCCATCCGAAAGCGAGGAATCTTCAACGCAGCGTTCACTCGTTTCAAATTGAGAATGGGGCGAAAGGTCCCTTCCTTCTTCAGAACCACAAAGTAAATTGAATACCTCCCCTTTCGGAGTTCCTCCTGAGGCACTGGGACCACAGCCCCCAAGAGCTATAACCTGTACAAAGTCTCCCGCACCGCCTTGCACTTCCGCAACGAGCTGCAGGGGGAGACTAGGAACTCGTCACGGACGGGTCGAGCAAATTCTAAAGCGTAACCGTCCCTTATCACACCGAGAACCCACTGATCCTGCGTGACCTTGGCCCACTCCCCGTAAAACCATGCCAGTCGCCCTCCTATAAAAGGAACAGCAGAGTGGACTGGCCTCCTTTCATTGAGCTGATTTGGAGCTGGAGGCACCGGCATTACTGGAGGCTCTGAAGGGTGTACGGCCTCCTTGAAAGGACTGCCCCCAGGACTGACCTCTAGGCGAAAAGGACCTCTGTGTGGCCGCTGTGGGGCGTGGCTGCCGAAACCTGCGATTGTCCCGAAAACGTAGCCGAGTA
Organism: Rhinatrema bivittatum; assembly: GCF_901001135.1. Classification (NCBI taxonomy): domain Eukaryota; kingdom Metazoa; phylum Chordata; class Amphibia; order Gymnophiona; family Rhinatrematidae; genus Rhinatrema; species Rhinatrema bivittatum. Next base: position 137,515,169 of record NC_042621.1, read on the forward strand.
GGAAAACTCTGTGTTGCATCCGTCGGTCGCAGACGGCTGCGACCACTCTGCCTTACCTCTTTATCACCCCTTTCTCTCTCTTTGGGCAAGATGGCTGCCTCTGGTGCCAAGTGCCTCGGCGTTTCCAAACCAGCATGTGTATCCCCATCTGCCATGTTCACTCTCGTGGCCTCCTAGGGCGTGAGCGCGCACATCTCCTATGCTCAAATACACATCATGACGGGAACATTGGGGGCGGCCCCACCGCATGACATCAGTACCTCCGGGTATATCTAGCCTCTACCTCTGCTACCACATTGAGTTAGTAAAGACTTTGCTTCGCTAATCTGATTGCTCTAAGCTGCATGCTTAGATGCCGCTTTCACTTTAAGGGCCCCGCTCCAGCAAGAAGCTCTAGACACCCGCTCCTTGGGGGTCTCTCACTTCCAGCTTCCCTTCGGGGCTTCTCACTAACTAAGACAACCGCTCCTCGGGAGCCTCTCTCTATATTCTACTTTCAGGATATTGGACCTTGGGTACTCGCTCCTCGAGGGCCTATCTACCTTTATATCCTGCACCACAGACCTTCGGTCCCACCATTCTACCACCAGGAAGACGCCTTCATTCTGTGAGTACCTCTACAATCCGGCGTTCCAACTCCACCCACCAGCCACAGCGTTACCCGCACTGCGGGCTCCCCCCTATCGTGAACATCTGGGTGAGACTACACATCTGAGCCTGTTGAACATACTGGCACTTCGTGGATCAGTGCCTTACCTTTCAGCAGTACAATAAAGACTCTATCCATACTGTGTCTGCTATCTGTGTCAGCCTATCAAGGTGGTTCCCCACGGGGCTCCTCCCCATGGGCGGAGTCATCTCCATTGCGACCAAGGGTCCACAGTGTCACAAACCCAATAGATTGCTAACTCTATGGACTCGGCTCAGCTCGCAGCCCTGCAGGCCATCCCTGGCCTAGCCCAGCGGATCACAGAACAACAAAAGTATTTGGAGAGCCTAGCTACTGCCTTCAATCAGTTACACGCTCAACTGAACTCTTCAGCTCCTCCTGTGAAGGAATTGCTGTCGCCAGTGGTAACCCTTAAGACCACTGTACCTTTATCCACACCTACCCGCTTTACAGGTGAAGGCAAGATGTGCAGAGGGTTCATTAATCAATGCAGCATGCGTTTTTCATTACAGCCTACCCTCTTTCCCACTGAAGCTTCAAAGACCACCTACATCCTGTCGTTCCTTGAAGGACGAGCCCTGGCCTGGGCTTCACTGTCATGGGAACGTGAAGATCCTATCCTGAATGACCTACCAGGATTTCTACAACTTTTTAAGTCTGTGTTTGATGACCCGGCTCGCCAGACCATTGCTGGATCTGCCTTGCTCAACCTTAAGCAAGGTAACAAGCCACTTACAGACTTTGCTATTGAATTTAAGACTCTAGCATCCGAACTACATTAGGACACTGGATGCTTACATGCCATATTCATGGAGGGTCTCAACTCTTGCATAAAGGACGAACTAGTGGCTCGCGATATGCCTGAATCTCTTGAGTCCCTGATGGAACTAGCAGGGAGAATTGACCGCCATATCTGCAATTGTACTCAAGAGGCTAAAAGTCCACAAAAGTCTACAGTGTGGGCTAACCAACCTAAACCTGTACCTATTGCTTCCAGCTTACCATCTGCACCCCTAGTGGAGGAAGAGCCTATGCAACTAGGCCGAAGCCACTTGACCTCTAAGGAGAGACGTTATCGTAAGCGCATGGGGTTGTGCATGTACTGTGGCCAATCGGGTCATGCAGTCCAAACCTGTCCCATTTGTCCTGGAAACTGACGGGCCTGGGATCTGCAGGAGGACTTCGCCTGGGCCTCACCTCTCCTACTCCTCCATTATCATTATCAGTATCTCTGCTTTGCGGAGGTCTCAAATTTCAGACTCTCGCTCTCATTGACTCCGGTGCTGGAGGTAATTTTATTCTGAAGCGCTTGGTTGAACATCTACAGATTCCTACCACACCAATAGCTAAGCTTCTGCTATTGTCATCCATCCATGGAGAACCACTTCCTGGAGAAGTTTCATTGACCACCCAGGCCATCAGCCTGCGCAATGGAGCTCTACACTCAGAATCAATTTCTTTTCTAGTGTTGGAAAAAGCCATGCATCCGGTGGTATTGGGTCTGTCGTGGCTTCAAGACCACATGCCACAATTTAATTGGGCTACCTTGGAACTGTCCCGGTGGGAACCAGACTGTCATGGTCGGTGTCTTGCTGAAGTTTCACCGCTCATCTGCATGCCCACTATCCCATCATTACCTGGCTTACCTCCATAATACGCCTCCTTCCAGGATGTTTGTTCTAAGCAAGCAGCTGATGTTCTTCCGACACACGGAGAGTTCGATTGTGCCATAAATCTGAAGCCAAATTCAGAACCTCCCAAAGGAAGAGTTTATCCTCTTTCAGTAGCTGAGAACAAAGCTATGTCTACCTACATACAAGAAAATCTACAAAAGGGATTTATCAGACCTTCCAAATCTCCTGCTGGTACAGGCTTCTTTTTTGTAGGGAAGAAGGATGGCACCTTATGCCCCTGCATCGACTACAGGGGTCTGAATGAGATTACAATCAAGGACAGGTATCCCCTGCCCTTAATATCTGAACTATTTGATAGACTCCAAGGGGCCAAAATATTTTCCAAATTGGACCTAAAAGGAGCTTACAACATGGTGCGTATTCGAGAAGGAGACAAATGAAAGACTGCTTTTAACACCCGTGATGAACACTTTGAATACCTCGTCATGCCCTTCAGTTTAAGTAACGCACCTGCAGTCTTTCAAAATATGATGAACAACATCTTATGGGACTTATTGTATCAATGCGTAGTAGTATATCTTGATGATATACTGATATTTTCTCAGGATCAGTAAAGTCATTGTTATGACTGTCGCTGCTGACGTCTCCACTCCGCCCACCTTAACTTTTTTGTGACTCCTCCCGCGGTTGATGGACGTTTGGCTGCCACGGCGTCTGCCTGCCGTACTCTCCGGCGTCCCCGGTCCGGCTTGGGCGCTGCATCCCGCCATGTTGTCCAAGTACCATAGGGCACGCGCGCCGCATGGCCCTGCTTCTTATTCTCTCTTTGGCGTGAACATCAGGGGCGTCCCCCTGTGATGACGTCTCGCATCTTGGATACAAAAGCCTACACTTTTTGCTAGCTAATTGAGTTAGCAAGGTCGGGATCTCCTTACGGATGGGATTCCCTCTCCGTACCTAGCTCTTCTGCCTCTCCAACTTTTGGACTTTATCCTACTGGGATACACGCTCCTCAGGGGCTTTCTCATTTCTTTCAGGTCACTATCAGGAACCGGTACTTGCTCCTCGAGGGCCCATGTTCCCTGACTCGCTGCCTGAAATCTCTTCTGCTTGGAAGAAACCGCTGCCTACATCATCAGTGAAATACCAACTTTATTTCCTCAGAGCTGTTCCCTGGAACCAGGTACTCACTCTTCGAGGGCCTGCCTCTATTGCAGCTTCTGTGTCACCTTCCGGGAGAAACAGCTGTGTGAGTAACTTTACCAACAAGGCTATACCAGAACTCTTGTGTATGCTCCACTGTACTCACTATCTCAGTTTTTTCCACTACAGCACAGCCATAGAGGGAATCGCTGTTCCAGCATACTGAGGAACCCTAGCCCAGCCGGGCTTCATCTCTACTCACTACTGCCACCTTTGGTGGCTTCTCAACTCTGTCTAATAAAAGATATAACTCTGTGTTGTTTGTCCCAAAGCTAAGCCTGACCTGTGGCCCTTCATGGGACTTCCCCCCATGGGCGTGGTCAGCTGCCACAGTGTCCAAGGGTCCACTCAAAACCTTACAAACAATAACAATCATCAGGAGGATGTTAAGAAAGTCCTAAGATGCTGCGTGAGTACCACCTTTACACAAAGCTTGAGAAGTGCGAATTTCACAAAGAAGCTGTACCCTTCCTGGAATACATTGTTTCTAAGAATGGTTTTCAAATGTACCCCAAGAAATTGAGAGTATCCGGGACTGGCCTCAACCCACAGGCCTGAAGGCACTGCATCGCTTCTTGGGATTCACCAATTACTACTGATCCTTTATTAAAAACTACTCATCATTGACAGTCCCTCTAACTGCTATGACCAAGAAGGGGGCCAACCCTGTCAATTGGTCTCCAGAAGCCATCTCAGCCTTCCTGATGCTCAAAGAGACTTTTGAAAAGAAGCCATATCTCCTCCACCCTGACCCACACCGTCCTTTCATCGTGAAGGTCGTGAGGCCTTACCAAGGACCTGTACAAGGGGATAATCACTTCCCTTTTCTTACTCGATATTCCTCTCTCTAAGCAGCCCAGCATTCTCCTGGCTTTAGCTATCGCCTTGTCACATTGTTTCGCCGACTTCAGATCCTTAGATACTATCACTCCAAGGTCTCTCTCTTGCCCCGTGCACATCAGCCCTTCTTCCCCCATCAAATACAGTTCATTCGGATTTCCATACCCCATATGCATGGCTCTGCACTTCTTGGCATTGAATCTCAGCTACCATATATTCGACCACTCTTCCAGCTTCCTTAGATCCCGTCTCATTCTCCCCACTCCTTCCGGCGTGTCCACTCTATTGCAGATCTTAGTGTCATCTGCAAAAAGACAAACCTTACCTTCTATCCCATCCGCAATGTCGTTCACAAAGATATTGAACAGGACTGGTCCCAACACCGACCCCTGCGGCACTCCGCTCAATACCGCTCTCTTTTCAGAGTAAGTTCCATTTACCATCACACATTGTCTTCTGTCCGTCAACCAGTTTGCAATCCAGGCCACCGCCTTGGCACTCACTCCTAAGCTTCTTATTTTATTCACAAGTCTCCTGTGCGGGACCGTATCAAAAGCCTTGCTGAAGTCCAAGTAGATGACATCGAGTGATCTTCCTTGATCCAATTCCTTGGTTACCCAGTCATAAAAATCAATCAGAATTGTCTGACAGTATCTTCCCCTGGTGAATCCATGCTGCCTCTGGTCCAGCAATTCTTCCGACTGTAGATAGTTCACTCTTCCTTCTTTTAACAGCGACTCCATTACTTTTCCCACCACCAAGGTGAGACTAACCGGTCTGTAGTTTTCAGACTCCTCTCTGTTTCCACTCTTGTGAAGCGGGATCACCACTGCTCTTCTCCAATCACTCAGCACCACTCCTGTTTCTAGGGATCTATTGAACAGGTCACACAGCGGACCCGCCAGCACATCTCTGAGCTCCCTCAGTATCCTGGGATGAACCTCATCAGGCCCCATGGCATTGTCCACTTTCAGTTTCCCCAGCTCTTCCCACACATTCTCTATTGCAAATGGAGTTACAGCTACTCCATTCCCCTCTATTTTCTTGTTAACTAGCGACGGTCCTTCTTTTCTCCTTTCACTGATGTATCTGAAGATGTATCTTCGTCTGTCTCAGCTTTGGAGACAGACGAAGGAGCTCCTCCTTAAAGCTGGACAAAACAGTTACGGTCGACCGTTTCTCTAAAATGGCACACTTTGAAGCATTACCAGAATTACCTTCTGCTACCGAGTTAGCAAAACTCTTCATTAAACACATCTTCCGTCTTCATGGGATGCCTAAACATATCCTGACAGAGGAATGCAATTTACTGCAAAGTTTTGGAGAACATTATGTCAAAAATTTGACATTGCCTTGGGCTTAACCTCAGTCTACCATCCTCAGTCTAATGGTCAGACTGAGGATGAATAGGACGCTGAAACAATTTCTGTGATCTTTTGTCAACTCTAGACAGAACGACTGGGCTGAATTACTGCCTTGGGCAGAATCTGCCATCAATTCACATCCTGCTTCTTCAACGGGGTCTTCCCCTTTCCAGCATGTCTACGGGAGACAACCATTACCTCCGCTGCCAATTCCATTGTCAGTAGCCTCTCCTGCTGCCCAGGCTACCGCAGCAGAATTATCTCAGCTTTGGAGACAGATGAAGGAGCTCATCCTTACAGCTGGACAAAAGGCAAAGAGAACCTATGATGCTCATCATCAAAAGGCACCCCACTTTCAGCCTGAAGACAAGGTTTGGTTAAGCACCAAGTACCTCCGACTTAAGCTTCCTTCTGCAAGATTTACTCCTCGCTTTGTGGGACCTTTCGCCATCCTTTGGCGATTAGGAAATCTAACATACAGTTTAAAACTGTCTCCATCAATGAAGATACACAATGCATTTCATGTATCTCTACTAAAGGCAGTGATACTCTCCGAGTTCTCCAGGAAAGAACCAGAGCCTACCAGCCTGGATACAGAAGATGACATTGAATATGCCGTAGATGACATCCTTGATGTACGTAAATGAGGCAAGACTTGGGAGTATCTCATCTCTTGGGAGAACTATGGCCCAGAGGAAAACTCCTGGGAACAATTGGCCAATATTACAGACAAGGAGATGGTACATCAATTCCACCTGGCACACCCACGCAAGCCCAGACCACCTGGAAGAGGTCTTGGAGTGGGCCCTTTGAAAGGGGGTACTGTTGCGTCCATTGGTCGCAGACAGCTGCGACCACTCTACCTTACCTCTTTTTCTCCCCTTTCTCTCTCTTTGGGCAAGATGGCTGCCTCCGGTGCCGAGTGCCGAGGGCCTCGGCGTTTCCAAACCAGCATGGGCATCCCTATCCGCCATGCTCACTCTCGTGGCCTGCTAGGGCGTGAGCGCGCACATTTCCTATGCTCAAATACACGTCATGGCAGGAACATCGGGGGCGGCCCCACCGCATGACGTCATTACCTTCAGATATATCTAGCCTCCACGTCCGCTACCACATTGAATTAGCAAAGACTTCGCTTCGCTACTCTGACTGCTCTAAGCTGCACGCTTAGACCCCGCTTTCACTCTAAGGGCCTCGCTCCAGCAAGAAGCTCTAAACACCCACTCCTCAGGGGTCTCTCGCTTCCAGCTTCCCTTCGGGGCTTCTCACTAACTAAGACAACCGCTCCTCGGGAGTCTTTCTCTCTATTCTACTTTCAGGATATTGGACCTTGGGTACTTGCTCAAGGGCCTATCTACCTTTATATCCTGCACCACGGACCTTCGGTCCCACCATTCTACCACCAGGAAATGCTTTAATTCTGTGAGTACCTGTACGATCCGGCGTTCCAACTCCACCCACCAGCCGCAGCGTTACCCGCATTGCGGGCTCCCGCCTATCATGAACATCTGGGTGAGACTACACTTCTGAGCCTGTTGAACGTACTGGCACTTCGAGGATCAGTACCTTACCTTCCTGCTTTCACCATCTATCTACAGCAGTACAATAAAGACTCTATCCATACTGTGTCTGCTATCTGTGTCAGCCTATCGCAGTGGTTCCCCATGGGGCTCCTCCCTGTGGGCGGAGTCATCTCCATTGCGACCAAGGGTCCACAATGCCACAAACACAACACTCCGTCTACCATGAGGTCTGTCCTCTGGCAAGCGAGGTACCTTAGTGTCCGCTAATTGCTTCACAATCTGATCCAATTCCTCTCCAAAGAGGAGACGACCCTTGAAAGGTAAGGATGCCAGCTGGGTCTTAGAGAGACATCTGTGGACCAATTATGAAGCCTCACTGATACCGCCGACCCCATAATACGGGAGGATGTCCTATCCACATCATACAGCACATCGGCCACAAACGCAATCACTGCCTCTAAGTGGTCTGCCTGAGCTTCTTGTATACCAGTATGTGCCTGCTCCTCCTGGGAATGCTGTACCCAGCATAAGCATGCTCTCTGCATGAGGCTGGAACAAATAGCCGCGCAGAGACTCAAAGCCAAAACCTCAAAAATCCTTTTGAGATGAAACTCCAGCTTGCGATCCTGGACATCCTTCAGAACTGCCCCTCCAGTAACCGAAACGGTGGTCTTCTTAGTGACGGCGGAGACCGCGGCATCCTGTTGCGACTGTCGCTGCTCGACATCCTCACTCCGCCCTCTTTACCTCTGTGGCGGCTCCCTCCAGTTCTGATGGACGGCTGGCTGCCGCAGCGTCTCCTTGCCGTCTCCCTCCGGTGTCCCCGGACCGGCTCGACGTTGCAGATCCGCCATGTTGCCTGAAGACCTAGGGCGCGTGCACGTGTTCTGATTGAAGTACCAGCAAGGGCGCGAAACTCAGGGGCGTCCCCCTGAGATTACATCATCCGCTTCCAATATTTAAAGGTCTCTATTTTCACTATCAAACTGAGTTAGCAAGGGTAAGGGGTTTGCTTCGGCTTCACCTCCCAAGCTACTCTGCCTCCTCGGACTTACCAGAGGTACCCGCTCCTCGGGGGCCACGCTCTTTTTCTTTACTTTCAGATTACAGATAGGAACTGGTACTCGCTCCTCGAGGGCCCATGTTCCTGGACATTCTGAAGATTCTCTACTGCTTGGAAGCTATCGCTGCTACAAACAATTGTGAGTTACCATCGCTCTCTCTCAGAGCTTTCCCTGGAACCAGGTACTCGCTCCTCGAGGGCCTAAACTTTTCCAGCACCTGAGCTTCCTTGAGACCTTATGTGAGTTTTGTCATCTAGTTCTGTTCATGAACTCTGCCTACTCTGCCTACTCACTTTCTACAGTTTCTCAACAGCTCAGCCATCCTGGATCGCTGTTCCAGTACCTGAGGGACTACAGCCCTGCCGGGCATATCAGCTCACTACTGCCACCTCTGGTGGTTTCAAAAACCTGTTTAGTAAAATAATTAATGTGTGTCTGTCTCTATACTCAAGCCTAGCCGGTGGTCCCCCTCGGGATATTCTCCCGGGGGCGTGGTCATCAGCCACCGGCCCAGGGATCCACCCACAGCTATATCAGATTGCTACTTCTCACGGAGATTCATTACAGATTGCTACTCCCAACCTTAACACAGAGCTTTCCTAACAGTTTGCTAACTCCTATCTGATTGCTCCTCCCATCAGATAGCAGAATACATCAGATTGCTAATTCCACAGTCTAACTAACATCAGATTTATTACACATTCACCTTTGGTAGGGCAAACAACTCCAGGGTCTGCTCTGGCAAAGCATAAAACTTGGCCATAGCCCTACTAACCTTCAGCCTCGTGTCAGGATTATTTCACCCTTGCTCCACCAACGTCCTAGCGGATTCATGGTACAGGAACCTGGAGGAGGGACACCGTGTGCCCTGCAAAACTGGATCCGCACCATCCTTGCGAGATTCATCCAGTGGAGCCTGAAGCCCCAGCTCCTCCAGCACCTGAGGGATGAGTGGCGCCAGTTCTTCTCTGTGAAACAACCACAGGATCTTGGGGTCATCTCCCTCTGCCACAGGTCCTGGATCCAGATCGCCATTCTGGTCGGTGTCCCCCATGTCTGGGTCCGCCGCCCGTGTTCCAGCCAGCACCGTCCCTGGCCCGGCGATATCTTCCTGCGGCACTGCCGTGGGCACTCTCAAATTTCTAGTAGGTGCAATGGCTACCTGTGACACTCCGTGTGAGCTCTGACCTATGCCAGAATCGGGTAGCGCCCTGTCTTGAGAAATACCAGGCTCCGGCAGTAAAGGCAGCAGGTGCTGTCCCCCTCCGGGAGGCCCAAACCCCTCATATTGTGCCAAAAACGCCTTGTGCATAAGGAGAACGAACTCTGGTGAAAATGGGGCCGGAGCCCGCCCACTGTCGGCTGGTGCCATAAAGGGACACCCCCCCCCCCGGGGTCCTGCCTGGGCCCCCTATCCCCCAAAAGGACCTGGGAGCGCAGGGAAAAGGACCGAAGGAAGATCATTTCCGAGTCCTGAAAACGTGGGCCCGACCGCCGGGGGATCCAAGATGGCTGCCGTTCCCGCGGTTCTCGTGTCGGGACGGCTCAAACGGCCCAAATTGCTGGGAGCCGCAGGAGAAGGAGGAGGACCACCCCCTCCTTCATTTGGTCGGCACCGGGAGTTCCGAGGGGCCCTCCCCCCCAGAAACACATGCAGCACACAAACCGCGGCAATTCAGCCGCGCCGGGGTCGACCCACACGTGCGACAAGCCACCCCCTCACCATCATGCGCACGATTCAGAAAGTAAAATGTGCAGTCAAGCCGAACATTTTACTTTCAGAAATTAGCGCCTACTCAAAGGTAGGCGCTAATTTCTTCCGGCACCGGAAAAGTGCACAGAAAAGCAGTAAAAACTGCTTTTCTGTGCACCCTCTGACTTAATATCATGGTGATATTAAGTCGGAGGTCCCGAAGAGTAAATAAAGTTAAAAAAAAAATTTTAAAAATTGGAAGTCGGCCGGCGGCTGTCGTGTCGAAAACTGGACGCTCAATTTTGCCGGCATCCGGTTTCCAAGCTCGTGGCTGTCAGCGAGCTCGAGAACCGACGCCGGCAAAATTGAGTGTCGGCTGTCAAACCCACTGACAGCCGCCGCTCCTGTCAAAAAGGAGGCGCTAGGGACACGCTAGTGTCCCTAGCGCCTCCTTTTGCCCGTTTCTACCGCCGGGCCTCATTTGAATACTGTATCACGCGCACAGGCGAGTGGCCTGTGCGCGCGCCGGGACAGTGGGTGTTCGTCCGCTCTCCCGCAGACTTTACTGAATCGGCCTGTAAGTTTCTCCTTCTGTTTCCAAAGAGAGCTGTCCAGCTCAGTTCAGCAGAAATTAAAAACAGGAGAAGAAAGTGAGAAATACAAATTTTGGGGAGCCCACACGTGACAGGGAGGGATCCAGACCACCGGGTGTGCACCTCACGATGATTAGGGGAATGGGCGTACAAAAGGGTCACCGACCCCCAGCCCCCCTGCCTCAACAAAACAGGGTAGAGGTCCCTCACGAGCGACCCCGACTCCTGGGAGGAAGGCTCAAAAGGAAAATTAGTTTCTTACCTGATAATTTTCGTTCCTGTAGTACCAAGGATCAGTCCAGGACACCTGGGTTGTGACTCCGCACCAGTAGATGGAGACAGACTAAAACTTGTGGGCGGAGCATATATGCCCCTGTGCCAGTCACAGCCCCTCAGTCATACGTAATGTCAAAGTAGACAAAAGCCAAAAGGCAACCATAGCTAACCATACAACTTGGTAGGGAAAAGAAAACCAACACCCCTACAGGAACCAGACTCCCCAACCGGGAGAGCGAATGGATCAGCGTACTGAAAAACACAATAATGAGCGGACTCTCCGTTACTATAACGCAACACTGCGGGCGGGATCCTGGACTGATCCTTGGTACTACAGGAACGAAAATTATCAGGTAAGAAACTAATTTTCCTTTCCCTGTACGTACCAGGATCAGTCCAGGACACCTGGGATGTACCAGAGCTAACTTACCGAGGGTGGGAAGCAGAGAGTCCCGCTCGGAGTACCCTCTCTCCAAAACCCCCAGCTTCAGTAGCCTGAACATCCAACCGGCAATGTTTAATGAAGGTATGCAACGACTTCCAGGTATCCGCCCTGCAAAGCGTGTCGAATGAGCCCAAAGACCCACCGGCGGCGATTTTCCGCGCCGAATGTACGCAGAACCAATGGCTTCCTTGAGCCAACGGGCAATTGCCGTGCGGGACGCCGCAGCACCTGTCTTTGGACCCGAAGTTAACACAAACAGATGATCCGTCACCCGAAACGGATTAGTAACCTCCAGATAGCGAAGCCGGGACCTCCGCACATCTAGTTTTCTCAAGTCTTTTGTTTTCGGGTCCGAAGACTCCGCAACCGAGAAAGCGGGAAGTTCAATTGACTGATTCAAATGGAACGACGACACGACCTTAGGAAGGAAGGAGGTAACCGTCCGCAAGGAGACCACCGAATCGGAGATGCGCAAGAAGGTCTCCCTACAGGACAACGCCTGTAATTCTGAAAACACGACGGGCCGATGCAATCGCCACTAGGAATACGGTCTTCAAGGTGAAATCCTTGAGCGTAGAACGTTTCAGGGGCTCAAAACGGCACTGAGCATAAGGCTGAGAGTACCCAGTTGAGGTTCCAAGACGGGCAAGGGGGCCGCAACGGAGGACGGAGGTGCTTAGCCCCCCTAAGAAAGCGGGAGATATCCGGGTGGAGAGCCAGAGAGATCCCCCGGACCTTACCACGCAAACAGCCAAGCGCCGCCACTTGAACCCGAAGGGAATTACACTCTAAACCTTCGGCGAGCCCCGCCTGGAAAAAAAGCCAGAATATCGGGAATAGAAGCGGAAGTGGGGTCTAGGCCCCACTCCATGCACCATTCCTCAAAAACTAACCAGACCCGAACATAAGCTAGGGACGTAGACTGTTTTCTGGATCTCAGCAACGTAGCAACGACCGCATCCGAATAGCCTTTTCTCTTCAACCGATACCTCTCAAAAACCATGCTGCGAGACAAAAGTGAGCCACATCCTCCAAACAGACGGGGCCCTGACGAAGGAACCCCGGGAATCCCTGTAGACGAAGGGGTGCGGCCACTGACAGCTGGACCAGGTCCGCAAACCACGGACGGCGTGGCCACTCCGGCGCCACCATGATCACATTGGATGGATGCAATTCTATGCGCCGTAGGATCTTTCCGATCATGGGCCACGGTGGGAACACATAGAGAAGCACATCCACCGGCCAGGGAAGCACCAACGCGTCGACTCCTTCTGCTCCCCTTTCGCGACGTCGACTGTAAAATCGCGGAGCCTTCGCGTCGTGCCAGGTGGCCATCAGATCCATGTGGGGCATTCCCCAAGTCCGGCGAATGAAGAGAAACGCCTCGTCCGCCAACTCCCACTCTCCGGGATCCAAGCGGTGACGACTGAGAAAATTTGCCTGGACGTTGTCGATTCCCACTATGTGGGAAGCCACGAGATGGCTGAGATGCCGTTCTGCCCAGAGCATCAAGAGCCGCGCCTCCTCCGCCACTAGAGGACTTCTTGTCCCTCCCTGGCGATTGATGTAAGCCACGGTGGTAGCGTTGTCCGACCATACCCGGACCGCCTGTCCGCGCACGAGGGGTAGAAAAGCTTGCAGCGCCAGACGGACCGCTCTGGTCTCCAGCCGGTTGATAGACCACCGGGTCTGCGACTCTGACCACAGACCCTGAACCGACTTCCAGCTCAGGCTGGATCGCGCCTGCCCCTCGAGAGGTAGAGGTAGATAGAAATCCTCGGAAACCGGTTTCCAGCGGGAAAGCAATGAGGACTGCAGCGGCCATAGATGAGCGAACGCCCAAGGGACTAACGCCAGCTTGGATGCCATAGACCCCAGAACCGTCAGGTAATCGCAGACTCGTGGCCGGTGTAGCGACAAAAAACGTAGCACCTGAGACTGCAGTTTGCATATCCGGTCCTGCGAGAGAATCACACTGCCTCGCTACTTGTCGAACAGGGCTCCAAGATATTCCAAGGACTGAGAGGGTTCGAGATAACTCTTGTTGAAGTTGACCACCCAGCCCAGGGACTGCAAGAGCTGTAACACCCTGGCCACCGCCTGCCGACACAGACTCTGAGACTTCGCCCGGCTCAGCCAATCGTCGAGGTAAGGGTGAACCAGCAGGCCTTCCCGCTGCAACTGCGCCGCCACGACCACCATCACTTTCGTGCAACTGCGCCGCCACGACCACCATCACTTTCGTGAATGTCCGAGGCGCTGTCACCAGGCCGAACGGAAGCGCCCGGAACTGGAAGTGCCTGCCCAGAATGCCAAACCTCAGAAACCGCTGAAACGCTGGTTGAATTTCCACATGAAGGTATGCTTCTGTGAGATCTAGGGACGCCAGGAATTCGCCGGGACGCACTGACGCGATCACTGACCGAATGGTCTCCATTTTGAAGTGAGGGACTCGAAGGCATCTGTTGACTCCTTTCAGATCCAGAATTGGGCGGAAAGTGCCGTCTCTCTTGGGGACTAAGAAGTAAATGGAGTACCGGCCCTTGCCGTACTGAGCGGCCGGAACCGGCGAGATGGCTCCCAGTCTTTCTAGTCTTTGGATGGTATCTAGCACCGCCGCCTTCTTCTTGGGATCCTTGCAGGGTGAGACCAGGAATTTGTCCGTTGGGATGCGAGCCAAATCTAACTCGTAGCCATGTTTTATCACGTCGAGGACCCATTGATCCGATGTCACGCTGGCCCATTCCTCGAGGAATAAGGATAGACGCGTCCCCACGTTTGGAACAGCGTGCCGAGGACGCGATGAGGGATGGGCCGGCCGAACTTCATTGCGAAGGCTTGGACCCCGCACCCGACGGGGCCCCTCCTTGCCGGTCAAAACGTTTGCCCCGAAAGGACTGCTGCCACTGGGTGTACCGAGAGGAAGACGGCCTAGGGTCCAGAGGATCTTTGTGGCCTAGACTTCCTGGGCCCCCTGAACCGGGCTCTGCCTGAAAAGGAAAATCTCGACCGGGTCCTATCCTCCGGCAGCTTAAACGCTCGGTTCTCCCCCAGGTAAACCATCAAATCGTCCAACTCCTTGCCGAACAGCAATGTCCCCTTAAAAAGCAAAGCCCCGAGGTGAGCCTTGGAAGAGCCATCCGCTGCCCAATTGCGCAGCCAAAGGAGACGACGTGCCAACACCGCTGCCACCATGGACCTAGCTGAGGTGCGCAAAAGATCATGGAATGCATCCGCGCCATAGGCAATGGCCGCCTCCAATCTGTCAGCTTGGGAAGCCTCCTCTGAAGAGAGACCCGCATTCGCCTGCAGGACTTGAGTCCAGCGCAGACTAGCACGCATAGCAAAATTTGTGCAACTGGCGGCACGCACCCCTAGGGCAGAAACCTCAAAAATATTTTGAGTTGAACCTCCAACGTACGGTCTTGAATATCCCGGAGGGCTGTCGCTCCCGTGACCGGGATGGTAGACCTCTTCGTGACAGCTGACACTGCCGAATCCACCTTTGGGAGTCGGAGGAGCTCTAGCGCGTCCTCCGGCAAAGGGTAAAGTTTGTCCATGGCCTTGCTGACCTTCAGACCTAACTCCGGAGTATCCCATTCCTTGAAGAGGATATCCGTGGACGAAAAAATGAAAAACGACCGCCGGCCCTGTGAACCCAATCAGAACAGGATCCATATTTGCCTCCTGGCGGACCACCACCGGAGGAGCCTCAATCCCCAGCTCCTGGAGGATGGCCGGAATGAGTGGCGACAGTTCCTCTCTGCGGAACAGACGCACCACCTTGGGGTCATCCCCGTCGACGGCCTGCGCTCCTTTACCTGTACTGGGCTGCGCCGAGCCATCTGCTGCTGCCGTCCCGGCCCCAGGCAGGGGCTCCTCGGAGGCCTCTGCGTCCGCCCCGGAGGTATCTTCGGAATCCGAGTTCTGCGGCACCCCTCGGGGAAGCCGTTTGCCCCAGGCCGCTCTCTGGGTGGTCTTCGCCACCCTCCTTGCCATCTTCTTCTGCGGCGGGGCCCGGTGGACCCTTGAACGCGAGGCGTCCCCCCGTCTGCGCTTGCTGCGCTTATAACGGCGCAGCCAAAGCGCCAAATCTTCAGAAAACTTGCCCGAATCCGTTGCGTCGCTTTCCGAATGCCCCCGGGACTGGGGCCCCTCTGAAGGGACCTCCACCGCTGCACCCCGCTGCGGGGAAAGCGTAGGAGGTAAAACCGAGGCCCCCACCGTTTCCCGCGAAGCTACCCGGCCGGTAGACAAAATGGCCGCCATTCCCGCGCTGACCAGGAACGGGTCAGGAGGCCTATCAGGGGGACCCCCCCCTTGCGACGGCGATCGCGCGACCCGGGAACGGGCCCCCCGAGGAGCCGCCGACGATCCCTCGTCTCCCGGGACGCAGGCCGAGCAAAGCCCGTCCCGGGAGAGACGCGCGCGCGCCGAGTCGCAGGCCCTGCACTGCGAGCCGCGCGGCCCTGCAAAAAACCGCGGGAAACCAAAGACGCGCCGAAAAGCACTGAGGGACGCCGAATAAACACAAAAATTCAACGCGGCGAAAATCGGCGACCTCCCCCCTGCCGAAGACGCCCCCCCTCGAGCGGAACGGAGCGCAACGCCAGGGAACGGAGAGCCGACTGAAAACAAAAGTAAAAACACTTTTTTTTTTTTTTTTTTTAAATAAGAAAAAACGCTGTCCCAGGTGCTGAAAAGCCCTATGTCCTGCAGGGGTGAGTGAACCGGGCTCCCCGGTGTCACCCCTGACGCTGCTACTAGTCCAGCCGGGTCCTCAACCCTAGCAGCGGCCTCAACCTGGGGAGGGTAGTCCCCTCAGGACCTCTCAACTCCCCAGGGAGGCAGGGCAACTGGGACTAGAATTAAACAAGATTAAATAAAACCCAATTTGAAGAAAAAAACCAAGTTAGGCCTAATAAAATCAACCACAAAAGCGAACCTGACTAACCACACAGAATCAGGCCCGACAGGGCTGTGACCAGACCTGCACCACCTACTGGAGACAGAGTAAGACTGAGGGGCTGTGACTGGCACAGGGGCATATATGCTCCGCCCACAAGTTTTAGTCTGTCTCCATCTACTGGTGCGGAGTCACAACCCAGGTGTCCTGGACTGATCCTGGTACGTACAGGGAACCAAAATTCAAACAAAAAAAGAAAAAAATTACTGAATCCAAACTGCAGGTGTAAGCATCAGTCACTGAACACTACTGGAGACAGAGAAATACTGAGGAACTGCAGGTGGCATCAGGGTATATAAAGCAGTGTCAGTTTTACTTTCTCTGTCTCTGCCTGCTAGGACAGATGAATAAACCCAGGAGTCTGGACTGATCCGGTACATACAGGGAATTTTTATTTTTCCAGTATCATACTGCAAGCAGAGTCTGGCATCTAAGGGTTGGTAGTTTATATTTAGTCTACCTGTTTCTATTTCTAAACTGTGGCCACTTAGCTATTCTGCATTTGGTGACAGTCTGCCTATGCTTTATGTCTGTGGTTGAGGTGAGGTATTCTGCTAGTATGTGGCTTCTCTACTGCCAACAGTCCAAATTGTTAGAGAAAGTAACACAGAAACTATATGCTAGCAGAATCGCTCACCTCAGTCACACATGCAAAACACAGACAGACCATCACAAAATACTGAATAAATGACTACAAATAAGAAACTAGATTCTTCATTCCCCTGCTAGGGATCAAGCAGGAAATTTATGCTCCTTGAATCTCACCCTATCTCGGGAAATATTTGTACCTCTTCTCAGTCACTTACAGCCTGAGAGCATCTTCTGGTTTATAGCAATAACATCTACTGCTGTGAACATGATAATTAAAATAAATCACAAATTTCTGTAATTCTATGTAAATCAAATACATTTGGCATGGAGTTTATCCACTATATTAGGTTGAACAATTTCTGAAAGATGGACAGGCTTAGAATATTAATTAAGTGACTGAATATGAGACTCATTGCTTATGGTGAGTCCCCACAATGTTTAGGACAGTGATTTCACTTGAGCATTTAATATACAAGCTGAGAAGAACCAAAGCTTTTTTATAAATGGAGTTATTCAGAATAAAATACTGCAGTTTCTCTATTTTCTATTGTATATGTCGAAATTAAACTCTTTTGGATGAAGTAGTATCAAATAGTTTTCTTTTGACCTTTCACTCTAGTGCTAACAGAATCTATAATTTGATTATTGACAACAGATAATACACCTGGCTTTTGATGCTTTTGCTTTTTTGTCATTTGTGTGACCTTAATGCGAGGTTAAGATAATACCAACCAGTATGTATAAAATCAATTTAAAATAACAATAACAAAATGTTGAAGCTAAGTTACCTGGGATTGATGTCTTCTTAGCCTCACCCGGCACCTCTTCTGCTTTTAACTCCACTTGGGGAGAACTCACATCTAAGCTGGATGCGGAAACTGCTAGGATCCCCTGTTTTTCCCCTTGGTCTGAGATTCGTTCTTCTTCAGCTTTCAAAGCTGCAGATGAAGAAGTGAAAAAAATAAGCAAGAAGGTAAGTAGTTAGAGGAACAATTTTTTAAAGGGTAAAAAGAGGGAGAGGAAGAAGTAGGAAGAAGGACAGAGCTAGAATGATAAAGAGGATGAATATATAACTGAACTAAATCAAAAGTGGTCTGCTATTCTTGCAAGACTGAATTACAGAAAGAGGGTTTTTTTTCCTGGCTATTGATTCAAGTGACGTGACTTAATTTAAAAAAAAGGATATTTTTGCATTGCTTTTCAGCTGTTAATTTTGCTCCACCCCCAGAGACAGGGAGAGACAATGGGGGGAGGAAGTAAGTACAATTTATGTGTTACAGAATACCTTTATTTTCCTATTAAGGGCAGGATTCATCATTCTTGCAGAATGATGAGTCCCACGAAAAAGGGGGTGGGGCGAAGGGGGGGCGGGCCTGAGAAAGGCCGCAGCCGTTTGCACCGTGGTGGTGCGATTTTGCCAGCCGCAGTGCAGCTGGCTGCAGCCTTTCACGCAAATAGCGCCACCGTAAAAGGTGGCGCTATTTGCTGTGCTACTGCCAGCGAGAATGTTCCTCACATTATCGCCAGCAACAGTGCCACAGCCGACTCCTCCCCTCCCAGTCATTTACATCCTATTGCACGAGAAAAGGCCCTAACGCACGCGATAAACCTTTAGAAAATAACCCCCTAAATTTGGTTGGGGAAGGAAGAGTATCCAGCTGCAGGCCTCTTTACATTTTTTCATAGTGCTACTTAACCGGATATCTTTTGAAAATATCCATTTAAGTAGCAAGTTATCCAGCTACACAAGGCTGGATAACTAAAAAGCCCAACTGATTATATTGAAACATAGCTGGTTAGATTTTTCAGTTATCCGGTTATAACTAGGCAAATATATTCAGCGTGACATTTATCCTGCTAAATATCCGGGACAAGTTAGTGGCCAACTTTAGCCAGATAACTTGCTGATCACCAGCTTACCCAAAATGGACCTTTTAGTGTTTCTGAACTGCTGTGTACGGGGCGGCCTTAAAAGGCCTTGCATTCTGTTATGTCAGTCGGAACGGCCTCTAAGGACTTGCATTCTGTTATACTCTGGTGGTTTAGTGTGCCCTTGGGCCTCAGCCCGGGCCCAGACCTTCAGGGCCAAGCCGAGGGTTGACGGTGGGCTCCGCATGGCTAACGGGCTGACCCTCTGCCAGGCCTGCAAACTCCCAAAGCCAATACCCAAGGATGTTGGAAGTTGAATGGTCCTCCGACCATTCCGAGCCCTTTCGGACCTGCTGCGGAACTGCATGGAGCAGCAGGCCTGGCCTGAGGTTGAGGGCAGACGGAGGCCTTGACACGAAGACAGGACTATGGTCGATGCGACGGCATCGCTGACAAAACACTTAGTTGATGCGACGGCATCCTTGACGAAGACACTTGATTGATGCAACGGCATCCTTGACGAAGACACTTGGTTGATGCGACGGCATCCTTGACGAAGACACTTGGCTGATGCGACGGCATCACTGATGAAGACACTTGGTACTTGACAACAGCTGGGCGGAAAGACATTTGCACTGTCTCTCAGGGCACCCTACTCAGGCCACTCGCGGGACTGAGTCGCGGACCACTCTGTTCCACTACGCACCCTACACAGCCCTTGAAGGCTGGTCACGGACCACGAGGAGAACGGGATAAGTGCAGGGAAAGTCCAGGCAAAGAGGAACTCCAATGACGAAGCCGGTTTCACCCGAAGCTCCCTCTATGGCTGGCGGGAACGGAGGCTCAAGAGCACCAGGGTAATCCCACCTGCAGGCCACCTCATTCCCGGGCACACATCATCCGAGAGAACAGGCCTACAGGATCAAAAGGCTCAGGAGCACCAGACGAAGACACAGGGAAGAACATCCTGGAAGGCAGGCACATCAGGAGGTAGACGATCATGACGAGACATCAAACATGGATCGGGACCTCAGGCAAAACACCAAGACATGAAGACATGGTAGAAGGCAGACAAGACAAGGAGCTCCACGAACAGAGGAGCTTACAAAACTCTGGCAGGCAGGAGCCTCCAGAGGAGATGTTGCTCAGATGCAAGGCGAGGAACAGACTGATGGAGCAGCCCTTTATAGGGCTAAAGCAGGAAGTCCCATTAAAGGTGGGGCCAGCACACTTCCTGTGCCTGGCCCTTTAAATCAAGCAGAGAGGCGCGTCGGCGCCTAAGAAGCAAGCAGGAGCAGAGAGCTGTGCAGGACCGTGGACAGCGGCCTGCACCAACGTCTGTGCGTATAGATGCAAGC
Organism: Rhinatrema bivittatum; assembly: GCF_901001135.1. Lineage (NCBI taxonomy): Eukaryota > Metazoa > Chordata > Amphibia > Gymnophiona > Rhinatrematidae > Rhinatrema > Rhinatrema bivittatum. The sequence continues at coordinate 137,535,258 of NC_042621.1, forward strand.
AGGGCCTGAAGAGCAGGCCCTGACGTCGACAGCGGCTCCAGCTGCTGCGGGGAGCCCCGGGGGCGGTTCCAGCCGCCGGACCAGCCCGGGGATGCGGGCTTAGTGCCGCGAAGATGGACATGGTGTCAGGGGCAGTCCCGGCCCTGCGGGGGGAGGCAGGCAGGCTGCGGCTCCAACCACGGAGGAGGAAGACATCCAGGACGGCCTCCAGGCCGCGTGGGCAGCGACAGTCCACGGCTCCAGCCACACAGGAGGCCCGACGGCGGCATCCTGCCGCGTCGGGTGAAGAAGGGCAGTGACACGGTGAGTGCCTGCTCGCGGGGAAGCCCACGGGCAGAGCAGTTCATAACATGAACATGCCACTATTGCCCAATTCTTTCTGTAAAATAATTTCTATTGTTGTGTGGTCATGCAAGCACCCAAATAACTTTTCTTATGATTCAAGGAGGAAAGCACTTACCTTCCCTTTTCTCCATTTCTTCAAATATTGACAACTATCAGATTTGTATCACTGAGCTGATACTGAAGTGTGATGCTGATAACAGCATAAAAGTTTGATAGTTCAAAGCCCACATTCTTGATTATTCTTTGGAAGACCTAGATGCTCATTCTAGTTTTCTTATATTTACATTTAAACTCTTATCACTTTTCTATTGAACAAGGGGAGAAAGCTTCAAGCAATTTTAATAGGCAGATAGGATATCGATTTAACACCCATAGGCCAATTGATCCTGATGGCATTTATTTGCCCAGCCAATTGGCATATGTATTCCTCCACTATAGCATTGGGATATAGTTAGTATACAGATTCTGTAAGTTCACCATGAGAAAAATCCCCAGATATCTTAATATAATCAAGTGGAATATCTTTAATCTATCTTTCAATACTCCTTGCCACAGGTCTCCTCCTCTTCTGCCGCCGGGCGGGATGGACTTCCCCAGTGGCCATGGGCCTCCTCCACCTCTGCTGCCAGGTGCATAGGCACCTGTGGCGGCCGTAGAACCTTTTCTTCTTTGCATGGCATGGGATCCCCTGCCCACTTGGCGCCCTCCTGTAGCTTGGTATCCGAGGGCCTTGGACCTCCTGGCCCCCCTCGCTATGCCTTTAATGTTCTTTAACAAGACTTGTGGAACGGCTTTATCACCAGTGTTATTAAAGACCTTTCCTAAGAATATTTGCAAGATAAGTGTCTATGATAATGTTTATAAAATAAGGTAGCATATGAAGAAAAAAGAAAAAAATGGATGTTAAAATATAATAAGAGACTATGATTATAAAAGTGGTTGGGCACCAGTCAAGTTAATGGCTGTGTAAATGGGATAACAACACTGCATTCCAATGAAAGTGCCTTTGGTCATTGCACACGATATATGAAGGTCTCATGTATAATTGATTTTATTTTCCTTGATTGGTATCTTTATGAGTTCCCATAAATTGTGGTGTTTTTTAGATATAAATTTACTGTTTAAAATTGTGCATGTTGTATAACAGTGCTCATACTTCTACTCGCTGGGGTGACTCCGCACACATTCATCTATCTGCTGGAGAAAATACATATTTTCAAAAAGATTTACATGCTTAAAAGTATGTACGTGGGCTTTTGAAAATTGCTATGATATATGCCACTTTTATGCACATAAATCCTTTTGAAAATTACTCCATTGTGTAATACTGGATGTACTTTCAACCACTGAGGAAAAGAGTGTTCCTGGAGGGTCAGGGGATTGAATGTATCCACGTATATGTATTTTTTCATATCAATTTTTATGGGCCCTTATACTAGTAATGATATATTTGAGGAACCCTGGACTCTTGCCACATGACACATGACAAATGTATCTCGGTTAAAATGTTCATGTATAGACAATACTGCAGTGAACAACACATTACAGTAACAGAGGGAGCCAAGGTTCAAACAAGGCGTTTCTGCACATTCCTAATAATAAGGGAAAATTATCTCTCCCAGTTGACTTTGTTGTCTCACCACTCTCTTGGATCTTTTCCTCTCTCTCTTTTGCCTGCTGCTCAAGGATCACCTTCTGCTCTTCATAAAACTCCTGCAGCTCTTGTGGCAGTTTTTCTCCTGGATTACGGGCTGGCAGTAGCAAGGTATTCTGGGAGTCATAACCTTTCAACATTTGCAGAATCTAAGGTAGGAAAACCACACATTTCACTCTTCTTTTACCCACATACCTGATTTAAAAGATTTTACGTTATACATAAAGTAGTGTGATTACCATGTTAGTCAAATTGGATACATTTATGATTAGCTTTCAACAGCTATGATCCTTTCATCAGTTCATTACAAATACCTGCATTGACCTGATGAAGGAACAATACTAGGTTAGTCCAATAAAAAGCAATCACCTACAACATCTTTTGTTGAGCTTTATTTTTGTTATGCATAATAATCATCAACATTGAGACTGACATACTAGAGAGTGGCCAAATTTGCAAATGTGATTTTGCATGCTAAAATCGTCAATAGAGAGTGGTATCATATGCTGTCTAGCATTTGCAAAGCTGGTCGAAAAATAGGTAACAATCTATATAATTATGGAAAGCAGCTCATTACCTATGTTTGCAAAGCTAAGTATTGTATGCAATAAAAGTATAAATCAGCATTTTCCTGCAAAACTTAACTACATCTCAGAGAGGTGTACTTTAGGTATAGTTATTTTTGCAGGAAAATGCTGGTTTGTTCTTTTATTGCGTACAATATTTAGCTTTATGAACACAGGTAAGAGCTGCTTTCCATGGTGTAATTAAGTATTTTTGCATTAAAGAACATAATTTCATACAGACTTCAACTATCCAAATTCACTGAACACATGATTTGCATATAAATAAGCTGGTAATACAAGAGAAAAGGTAAAATTTAGTCTTAGCAGCTAATTTCCTTTTCTTGAGTTTTGCCAGATTAGTCCAGATGCCTGGGTTTATGCTCCCTTACCAGCAGATAACATAATAAATGATAACAGATAAATATCCAAAAGGTCTATCCAATCTGCCCAGTAAGCTGCTTGGATCGTAACTATCCAGTTTACCCTCCTGTGCCTTCTGTTAAGGGTTGTAAATGCCTATATTTGTAGGTTGCTTCCCCACCCCCCCCCCCCCCCCCCCCCTTCTGTTAAGGATAGTAACTGCTGCCCCATGTAGGTTACCATTCATAAATATTACTTCTAAAAGTTAGCAATAAGTTACCGCTTTTTTTTTTTCATTTTCATACTCTAGCCATTACGGATCCTTTGTGTTTATCCCATGTCCTTTTGAATCCCACTACCATTCGTCACCACCTCTTCCAGGAGAGCATTCCATGCATCCACGACCCTTTCCATGAAAAAATATTTCCTGACATTGCCTGGAGCCTATTCCCTTGAAGTTTCAAATCATGATCCCTATTTCTACATTATATAGAGTCCCATGCTGACATCAATCTCCCAATATTCTTGTAACAAGATGAACATCTAACTTCTCTCTATCCCTCCCATAATCAGGGGGTTTCCAAGGAACAAAAACTGATCTTCCCCAACCTTAGGAGACACACCAGTCCAAATGAGGCCTTAAATCACCATTATAGGAACTAGAATTACATAGATACTTAAATGAAGAGGAATTAGAAAAAAAATAAAATCCTGTATACACAGAGAAAATATAGTAGTTCAAGAGGGTCCTGTACTGGTCTGGCAGGACTCAAAGAAAGGAAATTAGCAGGTATGACTAAATTTCACTTTCTTTCTCATCCAGCCAAACAAGTCCAGATGCCTGGGATGCACCAAAGCCATTCCTCAAACTGGGTGGGACACTGCTAATCCCACTATTAATATCCCAGAGCCAGCTGGCCTGAACATCCAGACAGTAATGCTTTGTGAAGGCGTGCAAGGATGCTCAAGTAGCTGCCCTGCGAATCTCCACTGATAACACCAGCTGAAGTTCTGCTTGTGCCCCAGTTGAATGCACCTGAAGACTTCTGGGAAACAGTAACCATTTAGCAATATACATTGAACTGATCACTTCCTTAATCCAAAGGACTATTGAAGCATTAGAGGCCATCTCACCCATCCATTGGCCATCGAAAAAGACAAATAAATGTTCAAAAGTTTTAAAGGGATTAGTTAACTTCAGATATCTCAGAAGGGCCCTGCAAGCATCCAACCGATAGAGCTTCTTATAGCACTGAGGAGGATTCTTTCTTGAAGGAAGGCTAACTTTCTTTTCTTTTAACCAAGTCTCTTCTCCAGTATGTTTGTCTTATTAGATTGTAAGCTCTACTGAGCAGGGTCTATCTTTTTGTATGTTTGCACAGACCTGCTATATGTTGTTTAGCGCTATAGAAATGTTAAGTAGTAGTAATAGTAAGGAAGGCAGGAAAACTATCTGATTGAATGGAATTGTGATACTACCTTGGATGAAACAGTGTGGATCGATACTGCCTGTAATTCTGAAATTGTTCTAACCGAACAGATTGCTACCAGGAAGATTGTTTTAAGAGTCAGACCTTTTACTGATGCCCCTTTGAGAGGCTTGAATGGAGGTATGTTCAAGGAATTTGGAACAGTTTGCCTTGGCTTTCGACATATCTTCGATGAGCCTTCTCATAGACCCACTGCTGCCTCTGAGCTACTCCAGCTATGCCAAGGCAATCGGCCTCTTGCCGAGTATGCGGTGGAATTCCATACCCTGGCAGCTGAGCTAGGCTGGAGGGATGACAGCCTCCCCGGCATATTCTTGGAAGGTATCCTTTCAAGACTCCAAGATGAGCTAGCGGCGAGGGGCCTTCCGGATGACCTGAATAGCCTGATTGATCTGGCTGGGCAGGTTGACCGCCGAATCCAACGCCACTTTCATGAAGGGAAGTCCAGTCGTAAACCCGGTAACTCAGGTTCTACATTTCCCCGACCGGTACCCTCCTCCTCTGCCTCTCCCGGAGACCAAGGTGTTGAGCCTATGCAATTGGGTCAAGGTCTGATCTCTCAGGAAGAGAGAAGATGGAGCCGCACTCAGGGCCTGTGCCTATATTGCGGCGGCAAGGGGCACTTCCTAGCTCGATGTGGTGAGCGGCCGGGAAACGCCAGAACCTAGGGATCATTGGGGAGCTGACCCTAGGTAATACAAGTTCCGCCTCTTCATGCACTGTACTGGTTACCCTCGTCTACCCGGGGGTACATTTGATACACTGGCTTTGGTCAACTCCGGAGCAGGAGGGAATTTCATCCTCAAAGACCTCGTCCGGCAGTTGCAGATTGGGGTCCAATCCCGAATTCCTCCTATCCGGGTATCTTCCATTCACAGTACTCTCCTCCCAAGGAATATTTCTACCTGCACCAAGCCCTTGATTCTTCACACTGGCCTCTTACACATGGAAGAAATCTCTTTCCTTATACTGGAGAAGTCCATGCACCCTGTCATCTTGGGCTTACCTTGGCTGTGGAAACATTCCCCAGTTATACACTGGGATACACTTCAGATTGCATCTTGGGGCCAGTCTTGTTTCAACTCCTGCCTGACAGATATTCCTCGTCCCAGTGTGCCTCTCTTGACCATACCCATGGCACTCCCGCCACAGTACCAAGATTTTAAAGATGTCTTCTCTAAGGAGAAAGCTGAACTTCTCCCAGAACACTGCCCTTTGACTGTGCCATAAACCTGGTCCCTGGCACTATGCCTCCCAGGGGGCGGGTTTACCCCTTGTCGCTCCCGGAAACTCGGGCCATGTCTTCGTACATTCAGGAAAATTTGGAGAGAGGCTTCATTTGTCCCTCTAATTCCCCTGCCGGGGCCGGGTTCTTCTTTGTGGCCAAGAAGGATGGGTCACTCCGACCCTGCATCGATTACCGCGGCCTCAACGCCATCACACAGTGGGACAGGTACCCTTTGCCTCTGATTCCAGAGTTACTAGACTGGCTGCAAGGTGCTAAGGTCTTTACCAAGCTGGACCTCCGGGGTGCGTACAATTTGGTAGGGATATGACCCGGCGACGAATGGAAGACTGCATTCAATACAAGAGACGGGCACTACGAATATTTGGTCATGCCCTTTGGCTTATGCAACGCTCCTGTGGTCTTTCAAAACCTCATGAATGAGGTCTTGAGGGATATGTTGCATTCCTCAGTCATAGTGTACCTTGACGATGTGTTGGTGCATTCTAAAGATTTGTCCAAGTACCGCGTACAAGTGCGGCAAGTACTGCAGAAACTTCGGGACAATCGTCTCTTTGCCAAGTTAGAGAAGTGCCAGTTCGAGCAGGAATCCTAGCCTTTCCTTGGATATATAGTCTCATCCACGGGCTTCCATATGGACCCAGATAAAGTGGTGGCCATTCGGGATTGGCCACAGCCGGTAGGGGTCAAGGCCCTACAACACTTCCTGGGCTTCGCTAATTTCTATCGCCAGTTCATACCCCATTACTCCTGGATGGTGGCACCGCTCACAGCCCTTACCAGGAAGGGTGCCGATGCGAAGAACTGGTCCCCGACAGCAATAAATGCCTTCCAGAGACTGAAGGAGGCCTTTCTTCTTGATGTCTGTCTTCACCATCCAGATCCACAGCGCCAGTTTATCGTAGAGGTAGACGCATCTGATCTTGCGGTAGGGGCTGTCCTGAGTCAGTTATCCACTAAAGGCAAACCCCTACCATGTTCCTATTATTCTTGAAAATTCTCTCCAGTGGAGAGAAATTACAGTATTGGTGACAAGAAGCTCCTGGCCATCAAGCTTGCGCTGGAGGAGTGGCGTCAGTGGCTGGAGGCCGTCAGTGGCGTCAGTGGCCGTTATCATCTATACAGACCACAAGAACCTAGAATTCTTGTGCTGAGCCCAACGCCTCAATTCTCAACAAGCTCGATGGTCGCTTTTCTTTAGCCGCTTCAATTTCCTCCTCCAGTACAGACCAGCCTCCAAGAATATTAGAGCAGACGCCCTCTCTTGCATGACAGAAACGGAGGATAACTTTAATCCGCCTCGATATATCCTCGATCCAGCCAAAGTCCTTCTCGCAGCTTCAGAGGTGGTTCCTATGGGTAAGACGGTCATGCCGACTCGCCTCTGCAAGAGGGTGTTGTCATGGGCTCATGACTTGTTGACCGCAGAGCATTCAGGGGTCACTCGGACCTTGGATCTGCTGACCGAATATTACTGGTGGCCTCAGGTCAGGAGAGATGTTTGTCTCTACGTCAGCTCCTGCCCGACCTGCGCTCAACAAAAGACGCTGACTGGTCGCCCATGGGGCATCCTTCAACCTTTACCTATCCCCACCGAACCATGGACCCATTTGTCAACCAACTTCATCGTGGACTTACCACCTTTGGAAGAGAAAACTGTGATATGGGTCACGATCGATAGGTTTTCGAAGGTGGCCCACTTCGTCCCCCTCACCAAATTACCAACAGCACCTGAGCTCGCTAGTCTTTTCACTCAGCACATCTTTCGCCTACACAGACTGTCTCTCCATATTGCCTCCAACCAGGGCTCACAGTTCACGGCTAAATATTGAAGAGTACTCTGTAAAAAATGTGGGGTCCAATTGGACTTCACATCCCCAAGGCAATGGCCAAGCGGAGTGCACAAACCGAACCTTGAAAACTTTCCTCCGAGCCTTTGTGGGAGACCTACAAGACGACTGGGTGGCTTTACTCCCCTGGGCAGAATTCTCCTACAACCACCATAGGCATTCGGCCACTGGCAGGTCTCCCTTCCAGGTAGCCTATTGGAGACGTCTCCGACCTCCTTTGCCTTTGCCATTGTTGGTTCCATCACCAGCCGTTCAACTCACAACCCAACAGTTACACAATCTCTGGGGCTCTACTAGGGAGAAACTACAACGCACAGCAGTCACGGCGAAGAGGTACGCGGGACCGTCTGCGACGTCCAGCTACAACATTCCATCCCGGGGACAAGGTATGGTTAAGTACCAAACACCTTTGCCTGCGGGTTCCTTCTATGCGCTTGGCTCTGAAGTACTTTGGCCCATTCCCAGTCACAGAATGAGTGGGTGCTGTCTCCTACTGGCTCCGCCTTCCCTCTACGCTCAGGGTTCATAATGTTTTTCACATTTCAATGCTCAAGCCGTTGGTCTTGTCCATCTTCCACAACAAGATCCCTGAACCTGCCGCTCCTGCGGCTCAAGAGGACACTGTCTACCATGCAAAAGAGGTATTAGATGTGCGCTTCCACCTCAGATGATGGGAATATCTTCTCTCCTGGGAGGGCTATGGCCCAGAGGAGAATTCTTGGGAGCCTGCCTCCAACATTTTGGATAAATCCCTTCTTCAACAGTTTCACCTACAGCACCCTGCTAAGCCCAAGCCCCCAGGAAGGGGGCGGAGAAGGGCGGGTACTGTTATGGGCCCAACCCGTGGAGGTCTGCAGGCCGGCCATCCACCTACCCCGGGACGTCTGGTGGCTGCCGCGGCGTTCCTGAAGCCTAGTCTGGCCGGTAAAGTTCCTTTGCAGCATTCCCTCTGCGAGGGAGACGCCGCCGACGTCTGGGCTGGCCCCGCCCTCTAGGCCCGCACGCGCGGGGACCCGAGTCTTAAAGGAGCCAGCGTGGGAATACACAGCACCTCCCAGGAGTAGCGTCAGACGCTCCCAGGGTATTTAAACCCTGCCCCAACTCCACTCCTGGCCTTGCAACGAGGTTCACTCTGGTTTAGAGTTGCTAGTTGCTGTTCCTGACTTCGGCTTCCATCCACTGGCTTCTGACCCCGGCTTTCATCCACAGACTTCTGACTCCAGCTTTCGTCTACTGGTTCCTGACTTCGGCATTCATCCAGGAGGTCTCACCTAAGTCCAAGCGGCTCGGGTCCTCAAGAGCTCCTCTCGGGGGGACTGCAGGCTTCCAGTGGTGAAGTTCCAGTTAGCCTCCTGGCTCCAGCTTCTTCTCCTTCATCAGGAAACCTGATGGCCTGATATGCTTAGGAGACCGCTTGTAAGTCCAAGCAGCCCGGGTCCTCACGGGCTCCTCCTGGGGGGACCTCAGGTTTCCAGTGGTGAAGATCCTCCTAGTCTCCTGCCTGTGCCACCTCCCACATCCACTGTGTACCTCCACAGTGTGCCATCATCTGTCCAAGTCAACTCAAGGGTCCACGAATCCAACACTCTCCCTCTAAGCAACCCAAAGTGGAAACCCCACCTGCAAAAAGGACCAAGCCTTTGGATAACTCCACCTGTAAAAAAGACAAAATATGGGACACTGAAACCTGAAGAGGGACCAATCCCTGTTGTCCACATCAGGTCTCAAAAACCTTCCATACCCTGGAATATGCCAAAGACGTAGAGGGACGCCGCGCTTGGTGAAGCGTGGCAATTACTGGTTCTGAATACCCTCTCACACGCAATCGCCTCCTCTCAAAAGCCAAGCCGTGAGACAGAAGCAATCCTCCCAATCGGAAAATATAGGACCCTGACGAAGCAGATCCGGTAAGTGGGTCAGGCGTAGCGGTCCATCCACTGTCAGACGCAGCAGGTCTGTGAACCAAGGATGATGAGGCCACTCTGGAGCAACCACTACCACTGACCCCGCGTGACCCTCTACTCACCTGAGCACCCTCGCTATAAGCGGCAACGGAGGAAAGACATACAGGAGGACACAGGTCGGCCACGGGCATATCAGGCCATCGAGTCCCATTGCCCTGGACTCTCTCCTACGGCTGAAGAATCTCTGTGTCTTGGTATTGAGATTTGTTGCCATGAAATCGAATTGAGAAGTCGCCCTCTCTGAGAGAGTTCCTACTCCCCCGGATCCAACTGTTGACGCCTGAGGTAATCCGCCTGGATGTTGTCAACTCCTGCAACGTGTGAAGTGGCGATTCCTTCGAGATGAAGCTCTGCCCACTTGAACAACAGCTGAGCCTCCTGCGCCACTGCGAGACTCTTGGTTCCCCCCTGTTGGTTGATGTAAGCTACCGTGGTCGAGTTGTCCGAGAAAACTCGCACCATCCGACTGTGGACCAAGGGTAGAAACTGCACCAGAGCTCTGCACACCACTCTAGTCTCCAGTCGATTGATGGACCACGCCTGCTCTGCTGTCGACCATAGACCCTGAGCTGACTTGCCCAGGAAAACCGGCCCCCAGCCCCAAAGACTGGCATCCGTGGTGACCACCACCCAATCTGGGACTTTGAGAGGCATCCCCTTCTCCAGATTGCTGCGTGTCATCCACCAGGCCAGACTCGATCTGGCCGATTCCATCAGAGACAGGGACAGAAAATATTGTTTCAACCAAGGATTCCAGCAGGACAACAACGCTCTCTGCAGAGGCCTCAAATGGGCAAATGCCCAGGGTAGCAGTTCCAATGTGGACTCTTGGTTCCCCCCTGTCTGTTAATGTAAGCCACCATGGTCGAGTTGTCCGAGAAAACTCGCATCATCCAACTGTGGACCAAGGGTAGAAACTGCACCAGAGCTCTGCGCACCGCTCTAGTCTCCAGTCGATTGATGGACCACACCTGCTCCGCTGTCGACCATAGACCCTGAGCTGACTTGCCCAGGAAAACCGGCCCCCAGCCCCGAAGACTGGCATCCGTGGTGACCACTACCCAATCCAGGACTTCGAGAGGCATCCCCTTCTCCAGATTGCTGTAAGTAATCCCAGACCTTCGGCACTGGTATACGAAGCAGACGAGCTATCTGCCCCTGAATCTTGTTCACCCTGTCATCTGTGAGAAACATTCTGCCCCGCTGGGTGTCAAAACGGGCTCCCAAGAACTCGAGGGAATGAGAAGGAACTAGATGACTCTTCTGCACATTGATGATCCAGCCCAGAGATTCCAGGAGGGACCGTATCCAGTCCATGGACTGCACACACTTGCCCAGTGACTTCGCCCGGATCAGCCAGTCATCCAAGTAAAGGTGCACCAAAAATCCCTCCTGTCTCAGGGCTGCCGCCACTACCACCATCACCTTCGTAAAGGTCCGCGGGGCGGTGGCCAGACCGAAGGGAAGCGCTTGAAACTGGTAGTGCTGATCCAGGACCATGAATCTGAGGAACATCTGGTGTTCCTGATGGATGGGGATATGAAAATAAGCCTCGGTGAGATCCAGGGAAGCCAAAAACATTCCCCTCCGTACCACCGCAATTACAGTGCATAACGTCTCCAGGCGAAAATGTGGTACCTTCAAACTCTGGTTGATTTTCTTCAGGTCTAAGATAGGTCGGAAGGTGCCTTCCTTTTTGGGCACCACAAAATAGATGGAATTTCTGCCTTGTCCCTGTTCAGACACTTGAACAGGCACTCACTCTCCAGACTTAACAATCGCTAAAGCGTTTCCTGGACAGCCGCCTGCTTGTTTCGGGAAAGACAACGTGACTTCAGAAAGACCGACCTTAGAGGATGAGAAAATTCTAAGATGTAGCCATCTCTCACCACGTTCAAGACCCACTGGTCAGAAGTTATCTTGGTCCACTCCCCGTAGAACCAGGCCAGTCTGCCCCGATTACCAGAGACAAGGAGTGGACCTGCCGGATCTCATTGTGAGGACTTATTGCCACCCGCTCCCTGGGTGGATCCACCTCTAGATGACCTTCCAGACCCATGAAAGGACTGTTATCTGTGCGAGGACTGTCTTCGAGCCGAAGCCCCTGAGGACCTCGCCGGACGAAAATGCCTCGACTCCCGAAAATGAGACCGAGAGGAGAAAGGCTTCTGGCCAGACTTTCGATCCTCTGGCAGCATATTGCTCTTCGTCTCTCCCAGTGACTTCATCAGACGATCGAGATCCTCCCCAAACAGCAGTTTTCCCTGAAAGGGTAGATTACAGAACTGCGATTTGGATGACAGATCCGCCGACCAGTTATGTAGCCACAAGTGCCATCTGGCCGCCACCATCGACACCATACCATGGGCCGTGGTTCTCACCAGGTCATATAAGGCATCAGCGCCATAGGCCACCCCCCGCCTCCAGGCAAGCCGCCTGAACCGGAGAAAGAGTTCCGGAGGCCGACGGCTCCTGCAACTTCTGGATCCAACACAAACAGGCCCGCTGCGTCAGATTTGTACAGACCGCCGCTCGCAGGCCGAGACCCAGAACCTCAAAAGCGAGCTTGAGATGCACTTCCAACTTCAAATCCTGAACATCCTTCAGAGCAGAAGCTCCAGCAACCGGGATAGTGGTCTTCTTGGTGACTGCTGAAGCCGCCGCATCCACCTTCGGGAACTTGAGAACATCCAAATGGTCCTGCAGAAGTGGATAAAGCTTGGACATCGCCCTGCCAACTCGCAGACCCGAGTCGGGGGAATCCCATTATCAGTTGATCAACTTTTGGATTTTCTTCAGAATTGGGAATGTGCTGGGAGGTCTCCATAGTCCATCCAGAACCAGATTAACCCCTTTTGCATCCGAATCCTCCAGTGTGAGCTTAATCCCCAATTCTCTAACACCTGTGGGATAAGCGGGCGAAGCTCCTCTCTCTTAAAGAGACGGATCACCCGCGGATCATAGCCTTCAGCCTCCGGACCCTCTGAGGCCCCTGTTCCATTTTAGAGTCTCCTGGGTCCAGAGGAGGACCTCTATTGGGTCCTCATCCCTATCGGCCTACGAGGAAACCTCGTCATCCTCCTTAGACTTGGCCAAGTCTTCCGAATCCGATTCCAAACACGCCGGGCATCCCTCGGGGGGCCGGATTCGGAAACCCACGGAGCCCTTAGGGGGAACCTTCCCCCGCCTCGCCAAGTCCACCGGACTTTCCTTTGCACCGCACTTACCTGCCTGCCTAGCCAGGAAGGCCTCGTGCAGCAAAAGTAAAAATTCGGGAGAAACCCCCCCTGGGGCCCCCGAAGGGCACTTGGGGCTGCTAGGACCCGAAACATCCGGGCCTTCTGCCCTCGGTTGAACCATGGGAGGAAGAAGCGGCGGGGACCCCCAGAACCCTGAGGAGAAGCCCCCCAATCCTGCCCCGCTTCCGCGGCCATGGCCACTCCCTCCTGTGTCCCAAGTGCTGCCGCCGCCACGGTTTTGATTTTCTCTCCGACCCCCCCTCCAGCACACTCTGTGCAGAGGAGGAGGTCATTCAGGAAGGCCGATGGACCCCCACAGGTCCTGCAGGTCTCCCTGAGTTGCTTGTCTGTCATTTCAGTGAAAGACAACTCACAAACCAAAAAATCAAAAACAAAACCAATAGGCAATTTCCTTGTCATCCGCGCTGCAAAACGGCCTGGATCGCGAGGGGGAGGGGCGCATCACACAGCAGCTGACTACAACTCAAGAGGGTGCACTGCCTCTAGGAATTCCTGCCGGCGTGCAGAGAAGGCCGCTGCCGCGGCTAAAAAAACCCACGTGGCTCAATTGGCAGGGCAGCAAGCAGAAACCAGAGGAAATTGTCCCAAACGGGACCACCCTCCTCTGTAGAATGCCGGTTCCTTTTTTTTTTTTTTTTTAAACAGCCTTAAAGGCCCACACACAGGAAAGCAATCCCCCAAAGAAAAAAGTAAGGGTACTTCACTGCTCCTTGGCCGGCGGAGGAGCTTCGGGTCCCACCGAGGAAACCAGACCACTGGCTGTCAGTGATCACGGGGTTGCGGGCTGAAACTGGTCAGGGAGCTCCAACCCCCTGTACACCCGGCTCAACCCGAAGGATGGCCCTTCTTCAGGAATCTGCCACCTCAGGGTGCAATTTTCCTCAATATATCCAGTCAGGACTGCAGGGTTAACATCTCTACCATCTGCTGGAGGTAGAGAAATACTGAGGGACTGCAGGTGGCACTCTCGTATAATGTGGCAGTGCCCAAAGTGTTGTTTTCTACCTCCATCTGCTGGTAGGAATGAATAAAACCCACTTGTCTGGACTGATCTGGGTATGTTCAGGAAAAACAGTTTTACATCCTATTCTCCAAATCTTTTGAAAATATGGCATCGACACTCTCAACCTATATGAAAGCAATAAAGCAAGAACTTTCTAAACTTAAACTAACATTAAACACTAAAAAAACTGAAATCATTTGGTTGAGTAGAAATCCTTCTGTAGTTAAACCTCTGCCTCTAGACCTGAGTAATTTTCACATTATCACCTCAGATCAAGTACATGACTTAGGTATCCAGATAGATGAAAATCTTTCTATGAAAACACACATAAATAAAATAATTGAAGCAGGCTACATCAAGCTGCATATATTACATCGGTTGAAACTATTATTAACTGTCGAGGACTTCCGCACTGTTTTCAAACCCTAATTTTCTCAAACATAGACTACTGTAACTCCCTATTACTGGCCTCCCAGCATATCTCTTAAAACCATTACAGTTACTACAAAATGCCTCAGTAAAGGGACATATTTTTAAATGATTTACTTGGATAATACCCATTTTTAGTCAAGTAATTTTTTTTTTAATATTGACCCCTGAGTGTTTTTATGCAGGTGTGAAGGAGTATATAGGAGAAAACCCCAAAACAGTTTAAAGGACCAGATCCAGAGATCTGGCCCAGTTCACCTTAAGCCTAAGACAGCAGGGAATTCTGGTCTAGGCGGAGGTCCCTCAGAAAGTGTTTAACTAGTCAGGCCCAGGAGGTGAGAGAAGGAAGCCTTGAGAAAGAGGCTGAACTGTAAATTGTGATGCCTCATTTGTGTTGTTGAACTGCGAAGAATAGCAGAGCTGCTTTTGTTTGTTTTCTTGTCACTAATAAAGAAGTTTATACAAGATTTCTACCAGAGTCCAGCCTGAATCTCTTTTCTGGCTACCTTAAGACAGCTCATGGTGCCACAGTAGGATTATGTTACTTCACAGATTGCCTGGTAAGGGGGTGAATGTGTGTTGCTGTTACTGAGGATACCAGAATTTCAATATTCTATTTTTGTATAATGAGTATCTCTGAGAAATATCCTTGCTCTGCTCTGCACCTTTTGTTGAGGGGGCAACTATGTACAAGGAGCGTTTGTGTAAAAAACTGAAGTGCAGGGTTTCTGTCAGAGTTCTGTCCCATCACACATAACAGGACCAGTTTTAGGAGGGGCAAGCAGAGCAATTGCCAAGAAATCCAGCACAACAAGGAGCCCCCTTGGCAAAACTGAGTGATGTAACTGTGGCAGAGCTTAAGGGTGTTTGGCACTGGTAAGGCCTACTCTTTAGTTTTTGCCTTGAGCCCCAGTGTGTCCAAAACTGGTTTGGATATACAGCTTTTGGTTAATGATAAACCCTAGACTTTCACTCCAATAGAGGATAATTATTTGAATAATCCTATTAAATAATATAAATGGTAGTTTCATGAGGAGAGAGGATTTGGAACTGCTCGGAGTGGGGTCTTTATTACAAAGAAAGCCATTTCTCTCTTATTCATGCCCTCTCTCTCATTCACTTCTTGCTTTGCTGTGGTAGCAGATTTTTAAGCACTTATATTTGACCAGCATATAATCAGTTAAAAAGTATTTGCAAGTGCTTTTAGCACGATGAAAACAAGTCCATGCACAACTCATACTTCATACTCTGTTGCAGTGCATACAGAATATTTGAAACTCAGGATATACATTTCTTTTAAGTAACCCATTGAGAAAGAGAATGGCTATCTTCTTACCTTCTCTTCCTCCAGATACTGCTTATCATGCTCTAAGGAGTAGAATTCAATCGGAAAGCTGCATGGATTCTTCACCTGCAGCTCTACTTCATCTCCAGGGCTCAAAGGCAGGACTGGTCCCAATTCTAGCATCGTCGGAACAAAATCCAGCCGTGGTTCTAGACCCTGCCCCTGTACCTGCAGGATCAGTCGTTGAGTGCTTTGAGAAATAAACAGTACCAAACGCTGGTTGTAGTTTTTCTTTAAAAAAAAAAAAAGGAAAATATGCAACATCAGATATATGTAGCAGTTCTAATCCTTCCACCTCCAAACTATGCATGCTTCTACTGCAGTACCCAGGTTAGTGACCATACAGCTGTGAAAGTGATGAACCAGCTTTGGAAGGGTCAGAGAAGTGATGTTGTCAGCTTCAGATAATTATTTGGGAGATAGTCTACATTGTTGAATAAGCAACAGGAGTAATAATTTATAATCTTTGCAGGTATTATTGTTCATAATTAGGTACAGATAGTATGGCAAACAGAGGCTTGAATCACAGAACAGAGATAGAGATATCAACCACTTAAGTGTCCTCCATTGTTTCTCTCAGTTTCTTGGTAGGGGTTTGCAAAGAAAATGTTTTTGTTTTGAATTTTTGTTTCAGGTTGGGTGGGGGGGGGGGGTATTTGTGTTTCAAACCTATCCATAGTCAGAATTTCTGCTTTTACATGGATGAGCGGAAATTAATGCTAGAATTTTATAAGCCATGCAGTAGGAGCTGCTCAGATTATAAAATACCACATATTTCTGCTTTGAAAGTACACGCATATATTTCTAATGCAAGAAAATAAATACTTTCTCTGTCCATTATATAAATATACACAGTTATATTTTGTACATGAAATAAAAGTGACAATAAACAAATAAATACCCAAATTAAACATGGAGGTAGGTATTTTATAAAGTATATGTGTATATCGTTTTGAAAATACTTGTGTGTATACCTGGAATCACTAGTTTGTCGATACCTCTACCCAGTCCATCTCCAGTTCACCCTGAACCCACAGTAATTCACCCAGACCTCCCACCCAAAAATTGCAGGCAAATGACGAGTTCAATTTCACATGTGCTAGTCAATTAACAAGTGTAACAATGTATGAATAAATTTGGTAATTTTTATGTATATGCCACATATAAACTAACTCCCATACATTATTCAGAACTCCACACCAGAATGCCTCTAGACTAACATTTTTTTCTCTGGTAAAATGTACATGCAAAAATACATGCATACTCTTGAGGGTTTTAAAATAGCATATACACACATAGATGCTACTTATGTGTGTATATGCTATTTTTATGCATGAAACCCCTTTGAAAATTCACTCCTTAATGTTTATTTTGGATCATTTCATTTACTAAACTGACATAATAAATTTAAAATAGAAGTTGAAACAGTAAAATTAATCCTCCTCTTTAAGCCTCCCCACCTCATCCAAGAAGTTTCTTACCCTCTTCCTGAGGTCTGTGAACTAGAAAGGGGCAGGAGCAGTTCCAGTCAATCCTGCTCCACTGGTCCTGGTTCACAAATGGTTTTTTAACATTTTGTTGGATGGCCATACGTTGTACAGCCATATAACAAAATGACACCAGTTTCCAGCCTGCCCAGTGGCATTTATGAACTGGGACCCAGAAGGACAGGAACAACTAGGGATCCACCCTGCACCTTTCTACTTTTCAGACCCTAGAAATGGAGGAAGAAACTTCTGGGAAAGTGAGAAGACTTGTGGGGAAGGCTCAGGGGTGGGGAGGAATTAATTTTAGTGTTTTGGCAGTTCTTGTATTTTTTTGTTGACTTTCTGAAACAAAAACCAAAATAATTTTGAAGGGTTTTTGTTTATTTTGTAAATGAAATGCAGATGTGTTTTGTTACAGTTTTCATTTCATTTAAAAATTAAAGCATAGTCCTAAAGTCTGGTAAGGTCTTTTCTTAAGAAGGAATTATCATACAGAATTCAGATTGATGATGGTTATGTGGGTTTGTGGAAAATAGGGGACCCTGAAGTTATGTGAAATAGGCTCAAGGGAGAAAACAAATTGTTCTATTACTTAATTATAATAACAAGATCATATAGTAATTGTAATTGTTCTTACTGCTGTGATTGAAAATATATTGTTATTCAAGAGAAACAGACTGCTGACCTCATTCCAAAATATACTGATAGAGTCCTGTGGTCAGAGACTTTGGACAAAGATGAAAAACACCATTTCCTTTTCAGTGGAGTAAGAAAATCACCATTGATGGTACCAAACAAAGTTCTGTGTTCCACAACAGCTACAGAGACTATCTGGTAATCTGTGATGTATTTGTTAGATGATTTTACAATTCTATTTATATTTATGATCTTTAATAATACTTTGTGGGCTCTTACCACTAAAATTTAGTTTGCATTCTAAAGTAATTTAACATTCACCCGTTAATAGCGGGCTATGAAAAGGGGTATTTTTCAAAAGCACGTATGAATGTAAAATGTGGTTTTACTTGTAGGGATGTGCAGACCGAAAAAATTCATTTTGGTTAGTTCATTCATTTCATTAGGACCCATATTCGTTTCATTAGATTCAAAACAAAAAACATTTTTTCGTTTATTTGTTTCATTGGTTTTATTCGTTTTCCATTAAAACATATGGAAGAATTATTACATTTTATAATAGGCTCTAGAACAGTGAATTTTATATCAATTGTAATGAAACTTGGGAGAAGAAATCATCAAAAGGGGGAAAGGGTCACATGATACTTTAGAAACTGGCAAAGTGGCATCAAAAAAGTGGCATAAAGTAGCCTGAGGCTCCGCAAAGAGGTATGAGGCTTACGGGATTGGCAAGAATTCTCTAATGCAATGTAAGTGAAGCAAAGAAGAAGTAAGAGGAGGAATACCTCAAGGTTAAGAAAGAGGATAGCTGCCCAACAATAGTGTCATGAAGAGTTGATGGCAGCACAAGAGTCAAAGTGGCACCAAAAGTGCAGGAACCTAAGGCAACGTGAAGGGGAAATAAAGCAGAAAATATAGCAGTAAAAATCCCAAGGTACAGATAAAGGGACCAAGAATCAGAAAGCAGAGTTGCTTACCTGTAACAGGTGTTCTCCCAGGACAGCAGGATGTTAGTCCTCACAGATGGGTGACATCATTAGACGGAGCCCTGTCATGGAATTCTTTTGTCAAAGTTTCTAGAACTTTGGCACACTGAGCAAGCCCAGCATGCCACCAACCCTGTGGCCACACAGGATCCCCCTTCAGTCTCATTTCATAGGAAAAAGTACGAGCGAAAAATAAAATAACAAAACGTAAGCGAACTCAACTCTGCGGGGTAGCGGGCAGGTTTTGTGAGGACTACCATCCTGCTGTCCTGGGAGAACACCTATTACAGGTAAGCAACTCTGCTTTCTCCCAGGACAAGCAGGATGGTAGTCCTCACAAATGGGTGAATAGCAAGCTGCAGGCTGCTTTCAGAACACCCTGGGCCAACAGACACCCAATAACGTGCAACAGGAACAACTTCAGGGGTGCTGTTGGCAACAACGGGGGCAGCCTGAACCTCAGATTGGGCCCTAGGTAGGAAGAGTGGGTTATTATATTAGAAACAGATTGGTCAAAGTCGTTCTCTTGTCTACCGTCTTTATCCAGGCAGTAATGGGCTGTGTGTGTAGGGAACTCCATGTCGCAGCCTTACAGATTTCAGAAATAGGGACTGCCTTGAAGTTTGCTACTGATGATGCCATGGCCCTCACTAAGTGTGCTTTCACTTGGCCCTTGAGCGGAAGGCCTGCTTGCTGGTAGCAGAAAGCAATACAGTCCGCCAACCAATTAAAGAGGGTCTGCTTGCCCACCGCAACTCCTAGTCTATTCTTGTCAAAGGAGATAAAGAGTTGGGTGGACTGCCTGTGGGTGGTGGTGCGCTCTAAATAAAAGGCAAGAGCATGCTTGCAGTCCAAAGTATGCTGAGCCCGCTCACCTGGGTGTGAGTGTGGTCTCAGGAAAAAAGCGGGCAACACAATGGACTGATTTAGGTGGAAGTCAGTCACTACCTTAGGCAGGAATTTAGGGTGAGTGTGCAGTACACCTTATCGTGGAAGAACCTCGTGTAAGGCGGATAGGTCACTAGGGCCTGCAGATCACTGACTCTGCGAGCAGAAGTAACTGCCACGAGGAAAAAAACTTTCCAAGTGAGGTGCCTGAACTCACAAGAGCGCAGGGCTCAAACGGAGGCTGCATGAGTCAGGCCAACACGATGTTGAGGTCCCAGGCCACAACAGGAGGACTCAGTGGAGGCTTGATGAGGTCATAAGAACAGGAGGAGGCAGCAGCAGTATAGGTGTTGAAATATGTCCCCACTGGCGGTGTTGGGGACACAGGACCCGCGACGGATATTTAAGGTCTTGGAATTTGCTAACACATCGAGTTAGCAAGGGGTTTCGCTACCTAAGCTACTCTGCCTCCTCGGACTTACCAGAGGTACCCGCTCCTTGGGGGCCTCGCTCTCTCTTTGTTTTTTCAGGTGACAGTCTGGAACCGATACTCGCTCCTCGAGGGCCTTATCCCAGACTTGCATTATATATTCTTCTGCCTGGAAGTCATCACTACCAACTATATTAGCTACATCAGTGAGTTACCATCTTTCTTTCTGAGCTTTCCCTGGAACCAGGTACTCACTCCTTGAGGGCCTATACTTTCCAGCTCCTGGGCTTCATTGGGACGTTGTGTGAGTGTTATCTGCATACCCTGCCTACTCACTATATCTCAGTCTCTCTTCAGCTCAGCCTCCAGGGATCGCTGTTCCAGTATCTGAGGGACTACAGCCCAGCCGGGCTTACCAGCTCACTACTGCCATCTCTGGTGGTTCAATATACTGTCTAAATAAAAGAACTAGTGTGTGTTTGTCTCCTAACTTTGAGCCTGACCGGTGGTCCCTCTTGGGATCTTCCCCCGGGGGTGTGGTCATCTGCAACCAGCCCAAGGATCCACCCACTACTCTCTTAAATAAATCCCAGAAAATAACAGATTGCTAACTCCCTAGCAAATCCGGAACAGGGACACAACATAGCATCTCTTCCAGCCCTCGATCTTTAACCTCAGGCCTGGACAGGAGCAGCATTGTCGTGGTTGTACTGTGGCCCAACTGATGGTGTTGGTGACACAGCAGGACTCAGCATTCTTGTGTTGGGGCCCTAGGACTTCCTTTTGAGCCATGGAAGCAGCAGCAGAGTGGTTCTTGAAGTATGTCCCCACTGGCAGTGTAGGGGACACAGCAGGACTCAGCATTGCATCTTTTCCAGCCCTCGATCTTGCATCTCAAGCCTGCCTAGGAGCAGCAGAATAGTTGTTGTAGTGTGCCCCAACTGGCGGTCTTGGGGACACAGCTGGACACAGCAAAGCCTCGATCTTGCATCTCAGGCCTGGACAGGAGCAGCAGTATGGTGGTTGTAGTGTGATTCAACTGACGGTGTTGGGGACACAGCATTCTTTTGTTGTGGCCCTTGGATTGGCTTTTTGAGCCGTGGAGGCAGCAGCAGTATGGTTGTTGAAGTATGTCCCCACTGGCGGTGTTGGGGACACAGCAGGACAGAGCATTACATCTCTTCCAGGCCTCAATTTTGCATCTCAGGCCTGGACAGGAGGAGCAGTGTGGTGGTTGAAGTGTGGCCCAATTGGCGGTGTAGGGGAAACAGCATTCAGCAGGCTTCAGCATTAATGTTTTGTGGTCCTTGGATTGGCTTTTTGGGCCATAGAGGCAGCAGCAGTGTAGTTGTTGTGTGTTCCTACTGGTGGTCTTGGTGACAGCAGGACACAGCATTGCCTCACTTACAGCCCTCGATTTTGCATCTCAGCCCTGGTCAGGAGCAGCAGTGTAGTTGCTGTAGTGTGCCCCAACTGGCAGTGCTGGGGACACAGCAGGACACAGCATTGTATCTCTTCCAGCCCTCGATTTTGCATTTCAGACTTGGACAGAAGCAGCAGTGTGGTGGTTGTAGTGTGGCCCAAATGATGGTGTTGGAGATGCAGCAGGACTCAGCATTCTTGTGTTGTGCCCCTTGGATTGGCTTTCTGGACTATAGATGCAACAGCAGTGTAGTTTTGTACTGTGCCCCAACTGACGGTGTTGGGGATACAGCAGGACAGGTATTGCATATCTTCCATCCCTCTATCTTGCATCTCAGGCCTGGACAGGAGCAGCCGTGTGGCGGTTGAAGTGTGGCCCAAGTGGTGGTGTTAGGGTCACGGCATTCAGCAGGACTCAGCATTGATATTTTGTGACCCATGGATTGGCTTTCGGACTGTGGAGGCAGCAGCAGTTTGGTGGTTGTAGTGTGCCCCAACTGGCGGTGTAGGGGACACAGCAGGACACAGCCTTGTATCTCTTCCAGCCCTCGATCTTTAATCTCAGGCCTGGACAGGAGCAACAGTGTGGTGGTTGAAGTATGGTCCAACTGGTGGTTTTGGGGACACAGCAGGACTCAGCATTGCAAACCTTTTCAGTTCTTGATCTGGCATCTTGGGCCTGGAGAGCAGCATCAATGTGGTTAGTGAAGTGTGGTCCAATCGATGGTGTTGCAGACAGAGCAGGCAGATGCATTTATTCAGTCACAGTCACTGGATTTTTCTGGATCCTGGATGTAGGCTCAATTGCTGTCATTGAGACACAGCATGCAGAAAAGTACAGCAGCCAGCAGCAAAGGTAGACTAATTTTAAGGAATACTAGCTTCTCCATCAAGTGTGGTGACAGCTTGGAGTGATGAAGGCTTATGATGTCTCCTGTCATGGAAAACACTCTTTCACTCGGGACACTTGTTGGTGGACAAGAGAAATAGCACTGAGCCACTCTCACTAGGTCAGGCCAGATGATGGACTTGTGAGACATATATACAAGCACATCTGACTCCATGTCCACCTTGCTCTCAATGAGATAGCATGTCACTGAGATTTGAGCTGCTATCTTGTTTGGTGGTTCTGGACATGAATCTTTCTTCCCAGCTTTAGCGATTGCCTGGGACAGACGTGAGGATTGTTTCCATTTTCCTGTGGAGGGTGTGCTAGGTGGTGATGACAGGGTGCTGCTCTGACTTGCACTGCTGTCTGACCTAGACAGTGAGGGTGTTTCCTCCTGTGACACATCCCTCCTCTGCCTCAATTGTGGTGCTCTAGCTTACTGACCTCCTCTGTCAGCATGCCCTTCATATGTGTCAGATTGTTTGCCTCCATTGCAAGTCTCCCTTTCACACATGGATCACATAATATAGCGAGCATGTATGTGGGGATTCTGGTCAGAGGTCCCAGTCTCTCTGTCACCTGCTTTTTCAAAGACACCAAACAGCGCAGCACCTCGCCTCTCATTCCCTCTTCCTGTTGAAAGTCCTCCAACTATTCTAAACAGGATGTTTACTATTGGGATGACATCCCCCAAGGTGGCGCTTGTAGCACTCAGTTTCTCTGTGGCATCCTTAAAGGGCTTCAGGATTTTCACAAGTTGTCTCATGACTGTCTGCTGCTCCACTAGCCTCTGCAGCATCATATAGGTTGCATTCCAGCGAGTACTCACATCTATGATGAGACACTTTTGAGGCATCTCTAATTCCTCCTGTTTTTCACTGAGGAGGTCACCCGCCTTCACGCTTCAGTGGAAGTGTCCAGCTATTTTTCTACACTTCTCTGGTAAACCATGCAGGTATGCATGCTCTGGATCCTTGGCCCCAGGGCCTCCTTCACTGCTAGGTGCAGAATGTGAGCGAAGTATTGTACACCCTGATATCCACTGTCAGATACTGCCTTGACCATATTAGATACAACTATTTTGGCTACTCAAATATATATCACAAAATTATTAATACCAAACCACAAATAGTGACATATGTAAGATTACATAAGAACATAAGAAAGCAAATGTTGCTTACCTGTAACAGGTGTTCTCACAGGACAGCAGGATGTTAGTCCTCACATTTGGGTGACATCACAGAACGGAGCCCAATCACGGAAAAGCTTTTGTCAAAGTTTCTAGAACTTTGACTGGCCCCTACTGGGCATGCCCAGCATGACACTAACCCTGCAGCCGGCAGGGGTCCCCCTTCAGTCTTGTTTTGAAAGCTACAGATAGTGCCGAAAAAATAAAATAAAAACGAACCCAACACTGCGGGCCGGCGGGCGGGTTTCATGAGGACTAACATCCTGCTGTCCTGTGAGAACACCTGTTACAGGTAAACAACATTTGCTTTCTCACAGGACAAGCAGGATGGTAGTCCTCACATATGGGTGAGTACCGAGCTGAGGATGTCCGAACTTGCACCAAATGTACCCAAAGGCGTGCAACAGGCACAACAACTGGGGTGGAATTTGGTAGAGGACATCCGGAACCCCACCGGGCAGGCGGAAGGGTGTTGGTACATCATGTTGGAAAAAGGTTTCGCAGGACAGATTGGCCGAAGATGGAATCCTGTCTTCTGGCTTTGTCCAAGCAATAGTGGGCTGCAAAGGTATGGAGTGAGCTCCAGGTAGCAGCCCTGCAAATGTCAGGAAGCGGTATTGATCGTAGGTGTGCTACTGAAGTCGCCATGGCCCTCACAGAGTGTGCTTTAACACGGTCTTGAAAAGGAATGCCTGCTTGTTGATAGCAGAAAGATATGCAATCCGCCAACCAGGAGGAAAGAGCCTGCTTACCCACAGGTTGCCCTAGTTTGTTTGGATGGAAAGAGACGAATAATTGAGTGCTCTTCCTGTGGGCAACTGTACGGTCTAGATAGAATGCTAGAGCCCGTTTGCAATCGAGGGTATGCAGAGTCTGTTCTCCTGAGTTGGAGTGAGGCCTGGGGAAGAAGATAGGTAGTGTGATGGATTGATTCATATGAAACTCCGAAACTACCTTGGGTAAAAACTTAGGGTGAGTGCGGAGTACCGCCCGGTCCTGCAGGAGTTTAGTGTAAGGCGGATAGGTGACTAGGGCCTGTAACTCACTAACCCTGCGAGCAGAAGTGACAGCTAAAAGGAATAACACTTTCCATGTGAGATATTTTAGGTCACATGAATGGAGGGGTTCGAATGGTGGTTTCATGAGCCGACCTAGAACCAGGTTAAGGTCCCAAGAAGGGGTCGGAGGACGTAAATGTGGCTTGATATGGAGCAAGCCTTTAAGAAAACGTGTTACAAGGGGTTGTACCGAAATCGGGACGTCCCCGATTCCTTTATGGAAGGCGGCTACCGCACTGACATGCATTCTTATGGAAGAGGTCTTGAGACCGGATTCTGATAAATGCCAGAGGTAGTCCTAGAATTTTGGGATTGGACAGGAAAAAGGATCAAGGGACTGCGAAGTGCACCATGATGTATACCTTTTCCATTTATAGGAGTAAGATTTTCTTGTGGAAGGCTTTCATGAAGCAATCAGGACACGAGAAACCAAATCTGAAAGGTTAAGTGGTTGAAGGATTAACCTTTCAACATCCATGCCGTCAGGGACAAGGCTTGATGATTGGGATGGAGTAGGCATCCGTCGTTCTGTGTGATCAGATGCGGGTCCGTTCCCAAGGGAATGCGGCTGTGGATGGAGAGATCCTGGAGTATGGGAAACCACGCTTGGCGCGGCCAGTGAGGTGCGATCAGGATCATGGTTCCCTTGTCCTGACGTAGCTTCATGAGAATCCTCGAGAGAAGAGGAAGTGGAGGGAATGCATAAAGTAGACCGGTTGTCCACGTGAGAGAGAAGGCATCTCTGGGCTGAAAATACTTGCTGCGAATTAGGGAGCAGTAATTGTCCACTTTGTGGTTCTGAGGGGACGCAAAGGATATCCCCATTTCCGAAAAAGAGAGGTCGCTACCGATGGATTGAGCGACCACTCATGTGGCTGGAAGACACGACTCAGTTTGTCTGCCAAGACATTGTCCGCTCCCGGCAAGTAGGTGGCCCTGAGGTACATCGAGCGAGAGAGCGCTTCCGCCCAAATCTGCGCAGCTTCCTGACACAGAAGGAAGGAGCCTGTGCCTCCCTGCCTGTTGATGTACCACATGGCCACCTGGTTGTCCGTCTGAATCAGGATTACTTGATTTGATAGAGAATCCTGAAAAGCTCTGAGGGCATATCGGATTGCTCGAAGTTCCAGGAAATGTATCTGGTGTTTGGCTTCCTCTGGAGACCAAGATCCTTGTGTCTGTAGATTGTTGACATGAGCTCCCCAGCCGATGTTGGAAGCATCGGTGGTGAGAATGAGTTGAGGATCTGGAGGATGAAAGGGCAATCCCTGGAGGAGATTGGTTTGATCTTTCCACCAGGTGAGAGATAGATGGAGTGCATCGGTGACGTGAACAATGGTTGACAGAGGCTGAGTGGCTTGAACCCATTGTGTTCTCAGAGTCCAATGCATGACTCTCATGGCCAGGCGGGCCATTGGTGTCACATAGATTGAGGACGCCATGTGTCCCAGCAGGACGAGGAATTGGCGAGCCGTTGCTGTGTGTTGAGACTGTAACTGGTGAGCTAAAGACATGAGGGTCTGAGCTTGCTGTTGAGGAAGAAAGGCTTTTGCCTGTAAGGTGTCCAAGTCTGCCCCAATGAAGGATAAGGTTTGAGATGGGAGTAAAGAGGATTTTTCGTAGTTGACAAGAAATCCGAGAGAGACTAGAGTGTGAATGGTCAGGATCAGGGAGGGCCGAGCGACTTGCTGGGTTGGGGCCCTGATCAGCCAGTCGTCCAGATAGGGGTAGACATGGACACCTTCCTTCCTGAGAAAAGCTGCGACCACTACGAGGCATTTGGTAAAGACTCGCGGTGCCGACACTAGGCCGAAGGGGAGCACTCGGTATTGGTAGTGCTTTTGGCCTACTAGAAAACGAAGATACTTGCGGTGAGCGGGAGCTATAGCAATGTGGGTGTAAGCGTCTCGGAGATCGAGACAGCAGAGCCAGTCTCCTCTTTGTAACAGAGATAGAAGGGAGCCTAAGGTTACCATCTTGAACTTCTCTCTTTGCAGGTACTTGTTGAGGGCTCTTAGGTCCAGAATTGGACGAAGTCCTCCTGACTTTTTTGGGATCAGAAAGTACCGGGAATAAAATCCTAGGCCTTGCTGTGAAAGAGGGACAGGTTCTATTGCTCCTGACTGGAGAAGGAGGGAAACCTCCTGCTCCAGAAGGACAGAGTGGCCGGTTAGTCCCCATGCTTGCAGAGGCGGGAAGTCCGTGGAAGAGTTAAGAAGTTTAGATGGTAACCCTGAGTAACAACTGTTAGTACCCATTGGTCAGTTGTGATGGAATGCTACTTTTCGTGAAAGTGACATAATCGACCTCCCACTGGTACGCTTGGTAGAGGGATCAGGCTTCTGCTCTCAAGTTGGAAGTCAAAAACCCGAAGCAGGTCCTGGCTGGGGAGCTGCTTGCAGTTTTTGCTTTCCAGGCTGGCGAGGCTGAGATTTTTGATGAGGCCTCGTCGGTCTGGACCTTGTCGATGGGGGATAATACTTCCGAGTCCAGAAGAATGATTTCCTGGAGTCCTTTTTGAAGGGCTGTTTAGAAGGGAAATCAGAAGGTATCGATGAGAGCTGTTTGAGAATCTCATGATGGTCCTTTAACTCAGCAACTATCTGTTGAATTTGCTCTCCAAAAAGATTATCCCCTAAGCAGGGCAAGTCAGAAAGCCTCTCTTGAACCTCTG
Organism: Rhinatrema bivittatum; assembly: GCF_901001135.1. Taxonomy (NCBI): domain Eukaryota; kingdom Metazoa; phylum Chordata; class Amphibia; order Gymnophiona; family Rhinatrematidae; genus Rhinatrema; species Rhinatrema bivittatum. The sequence goes on from NC_042621.1 coordinate 137,562,429, forward strand.
GGCGAAGATCAGAGTACTTGAGCCAGGCCAAGCGTCTTGCCGAAATGGCAGCTGCAGACACTCTAGTGGAAGTGTCAAAAATGTCATAAGCTGTTCTAATTTCATGTTTCCCTGCTTCCAAGCCCTTTGTCACAAGGTTTTGGTGCTGTTCCTGGAATTGATCCGGCAGAGTTTCAGAGTAATCTTGTATTTGCTTGAATATGACCCTATTGTATTGGGTCATGTACAGCTGATAGGAAGCTATCCTGGAGATTAACATGGCTCCTTGGTATACTCGTCGACCAATGTTATCTAAGAACTTATGCTCTTTGATAGGAGGCATAGACGAGTATGGTTTCAGCCTTCTTGCTTTCTTTTGGGCTGATTCAACCACTACTGAGTGGTGGTCAAGCTGAGGTTTTTGAAAACCAGGTGCTGATTGTACGAGATAAGTAGAGTCAGCTTTTTTATGTACTGGAGCTATGGATCCAGGATTTTCCCCAATTCTTTTTGAGTAGGTCAAGAAAAACCTGATGAATTGGAATGGAAGTGATCACCTTAGGGGCATCCAGAAACTGGAGAAGCTCCGTCATCTGGTGCCTGTCATCTTGGTCCAATTGGAGCTGAAAAGGGACAGCTTCCGACATTTCCTTCACAAAATTAATGAAAGAAAGGTCCTTTGGGGGAGAACGCTTTCTACTCTCAGTAGGAGAGGGTGGTGAAGGTAAGTCATCGGTGTCGGTAGACGTATCATCCCCCCAGATGTCATAAGGATCAGCGGGCTGACCTTTAGGAGCAGAGGGGGGTTGGATACCCGAAGGTCCCGGCTGAGGCTCCGAGAAACTCGAAGGAATCACCAGGGGCACCGAGAATAACGGGGCTGATATCGGTGCCAGCATCGAAGGCATCGATGGAGCCGACGTACGTATCTCTCCCGATGAATGAATCGGTGGCGAGGGACGACATGGCATCGATGGTCTAGGCACAACTCCCGAAGGAGGAATGTAATATGGTGTTTCTCCTGCCGATGACGCTGTCATCGGGGAGTGCACCGGGGCTATCGGCAACCCAGGAATTACCGGTGGAAGGGCGGTGATGAGCGCCTCCATCCAGGAAAGCAGCGGTGCCAGTGCTGCTGGAATCGGGTCGGTGACCGGTTCCGCTCTCGGTGCCGGAGTCGGTGCCGGAGGGACGCGGAACCGTTGCATCGCCTTGTCGATGGCCTCCTGGACCAGCCGGTCCAGTTCTTCCCGGAGACCTGGGGTAACGAGACCCGGCTCCGTAACGGAAGAGAGAGGCTGAGACAGAGTCGGAGGGACCACTTTTACAGGCGGAATCGCGACTCCCAAACCCCGATTGGGTGAGGGTTGCCTCGATGTCTCGGTCACAGGAGTGGACGGTGCCCCTCTTGGCCGGGCCTTCTTCGATGGAGGCTCAGACGGTATCGAGGTAGATGACTTTGATTCCTCGATGGTCCGAGACTTGCGATGGCGATGTTGATGTTTCTCCCTCCGATCCCCTCGATCTTCGGGGGAAGGGACAGGAGTCGATGGCCGTGGAGACGTCGATGGCAGACGGTCACCGGAGGATTGTCGACGGTGGTACGACTTCGACGGTGCCGGTTCTGAAGACGTCAATGCGATGGTCGGTGTCGGGTTGTGAGCACGGAAAAGGAGTCCCATCTTCTCCATTCTGGCTTTGCGCCCTTTAGATGTCATTAAGGCACATTTGGTGCAAGTCAGGACATCATGCTCACTACCTAAACACAATACACAGACTCTATGAGGGTCTGTGATAGACATGGTGCGCGTACAATCTGCGCACCGACGGAACCCCGACGCCATGGCCATGGAAAAAATTTCTGCCGCGGTACGGTCGACGGCCAGTAAGCCACTAAGGGCAAACTCGACGGTAATCGACGAAAAAACGGCAAAAACTTACCGAAGTACCGCGGACTGAATAAAGATAGAGGAGGGACCCCTGTGGGGCAATTTTAAACTTAAAGAAGTCCGTGAAGAAATTCCTGTCAGGAATGTGGTCAAAGCTCCTTAACCGCGAGGCTACTGCTGCGTGGAAAAAAGAAGACTGAAGGGGGACCCCTGCTGGCTGCAGGGTTAGTGCCATGCTGGGCATGCCCAATAGGGGCCAGTCAAAGTTCTAGAAACTTTGACAAAAGTTTTTCCGTGATTGGGCTCCATTCTGTGATGTCACCCATATGTGAGGACTACCATCCTGCTTGTTCTGTGAGAACATAAGAACATTACAATCTTTATTTATTTCAAACAAGAAGTTCCCAAGGACTCAATGCTTAAATCTTCACAACATCACCCCAAGGAATATTCATCTAAAAATCCCACTCCTTGTAAAAACGGGCCAGCTGGCCCCCCAATGACCAGAGACAAAGAGCAGACCTGCCAGATCTCATTGGCAGGACTTATTGCCACCTGCCCCCTGGACGGACCTGCCTCTTGCAGCCACAAATGCCGTCTAGCTGCCACCACCGACACCATAACATGGGCCGTGTGTTATGGTTATTAATGTTTGGGTGGATCCTTGGACACTGTGGTAGCTGACCACGCCCATGGGGGGCAGTCCCGTGAGGGACCACAGTGTCAGGCTAGACTATGGACACACAAACACAGATTTGAATCTTTTATTAAACAGTTTTGGAAACCACCAGAAGTGGCAGTAGTGAGTAGTGGATGTTGAGCCCGGCTGGGCAGGTCTCCCACAGAATGCTGGAACAGCGAATCCTCTGCTAGGCTGTGCTGTGGTGGAAAGAAACTGAGAGTTATGAGTACACAATGAGAAGCATTCAGAGTCCCAGGTAGAATTAGGAGAAGCTCCGAGACAGGGAGAGCAGGCCCTCGAGGAGCAAGTACCTGGTTCCAGTGAAGCAGTACTGTGGAATAGATGGTAGTTGTACTCACAGATGGAAACTGTTAGTGAAGTCTTCCATTTAGAAAGATTTGAAGATGCAGGCAACGACTCAGGGAACATAGGCCCTCGAGGAGCGAGTACCGGTTTCCTGATAGCACCTGAAAGAAGCAGAAGAGGCCCCTGAGGAGCAGGTACCCCGTTAGCAACCCCGAAGGGTGTAAGAGTTCCAGATAGCGCTGGAGTGGCAGAGCAGCTTCCGTACAGAGAGCGAATCCCATCCGTAGAGTTTCCGTTGCTAACTTGATGAGATAGCAAATAATGTAGGCTTAAATATCCGGGCAGCGTGACATCATATCAGGGGGACCCCCTGAGGTTCGCGCCAACGTGGAAATAAAGATGAGGGCGGCGTGCGCGTGCACGCGCCCTAAGGTACCTTGGAGGAGCATGGCGGGAGGCAGCACCAAAGCCGGTCCGGGGACGCCGGAGAAGACGGAAAACAGACGCTGCAGCAGCCAGTAGTCCGAGGTTAGCAGGAACAGCCGCGAGTAGTGAGAGGTAGGCGGGGCGAAGCTGTTGAAGACCAGTCGCAACACCGTGGTGTGCACCAGGTCATAGAAGGCGTGCGCTCCATAGGCAACCCCCGCCTCCAGGCAAGCCACCTGTATCAGGGACAGAGTACCAGAGGCTGATTGCTGCTGCGGCTTCTCAATCCAACACAAACAGGCCCGCTACATGAGACTCGCAAAAACCGCCGCACACAGGCCTAGACCCAGAACCTCAAAGGCTTGCTTGAGGTGCACTTCCGATCTTGAACATCCTTCAGAACAGAGGCTCGGGCCACTGAGATGGTAGTCTTCTTGGTGACCGCCGACACCGCCGCATCCACCTTCGGGACCTTGAGGGCATCCAAATGCTCCTGCAGCAGCAGCAGATAAAGCTTGGACATTGCCCTGCTGACGAGCAGCCCCGAGTCGGGGGAGTCCCACTCTGTAGTAGTCAGTTTCTGGATCTTCTTAGGAATTGGAAAGGCACTGAGAGGTTTCTGAAGGCCATCCAGCACCGAATTAACTCCCTCCGCATCCGAATCCTCTAGAGTAAACTTGACACCCAATTCCTCCACCTGGGGAATGAGTGGGCGAAGCTCCTCTCTCCGAAAAAGGCAAATCACGCGTAGATCATCGCCTTCCGCCTCCGGAATCTCTGCTCCCCCCAATCTAGTATCCAGGGGGTCCAGAGGAGGGTCCCCTGCTGGATCCGCATTCTGATCATCTCCCAAGGACAGGACATCCTCCTCATGGGAGTCCTCCAATTCTGAATCCGACTCCTCTTGCACCAGGCGATCCCCCTAGGACATTAGTCGTGAGCCCCCAGATCCCCTAGGGGGATCTTGCTTCTGCTTCGCTGATTCCACGTGCCCAGCCTTCCGACCGCACGTGCCTGCCTGCCTAGCCAGGAAAGCATCAAGTAGAAGGAGCACAAATTTGAGTGAAACCCCCCCTCCCCCGGGGTACCCGAGGGACGTTTGGGGCTGCTTGGACTCGAGACACCCTGATCTTCAGAATCTGGCCGTGTTCTGGGAATCACAGGTGGTGTGGACCTCCCGGAACCCTGGGGTGCTGTCCACCATCTGGTGCCACCTCAGCAGCCATCGCCACCCCTTCCTGAGCTCCCAGACCCCTGCCGTGGGCCTGGAGTTTCTCCACGGCTTTAATTTGTGCTCAGATGCCCCCTCCCTCCCCTCCTGCACAATCCGTGCAGAGGCTGAGGTCATTGAGAAAGGTCACCCGGCCCCCACAGGACCGGCAGGCTTCTCCCTGCTGTAAATCTGCCATTTGTATCCTTTTGTATATATTTTTTTGTTTTTGAAAACACTAACACAGCAGTGCCTGCCTAGCAAAAACGCGGCCGAATCTTGCGGGGGAGGGGCACACCACATGGCCAAGAACATAAGAAATTGCCATACTGGGTCAGACCAAGGGTCCATCAAGCCCAGCATCCTGTATCCAACAGAGGCTAAACCAGGCCACAAGAACCTGGCAATTACCCAAACACTAAAAAGGTCCCATGCTACTGATGCAATTAATAGCAGTGGATATTCCCTAAGTAAACTTGATTAATAGCCGTTAATGGACTTCTCCTTCAAGAACTTATCCAAACCTTTTTTGAACCCAGCTACACTAACTGCACTAACCACATCCTCTGGCAACAAATTCCAGAGCTTTATTGTGCATTGAGTGAAAAAGAATTTTCTCCAATTAGTCTTAAATGTGTTACTTGCTAACTTCATGGAACAGAACAGAGGAGGGTGCACTTCCCCCTGCAACTCCTGCTAGCACGAAAGACCGGCCTCTGAGCCGGAAGAAAAAACCGTGTGCTGCAACGGCCGTGCAGCCCAGTCTGCCGAAATAGCACAAACAGCAAATCGACCTCCTCGGGGAGAAATTGCCTCTGCTATCAGTCCCCGATCCTCCACTTACCTTCGGACTCGCCCGCGACGATCCCCGAGGCTCCTGTACTCAGAGGCAGCTCAGAGAAACCCGAGCTGCCTCAGTCGCAAAGCAGGTTTGTTTGTTTTTATTAAATTAAAGGCACAGACACCCCAGATAAGTCCCCATAGAAAAAAATGTTGGGTACTTCTCTGAAAGGGGCTCTGGCCGGCAGAGGGAGGCTTCAGGTCCCACTGAGGGAGCCAGACCACTGGCTATCCGGGTCCTGGAGATGCGGGCTGAACTAGGCAGGGGTATCCAACCCCCCATTCGCCCGGCTCCATCCGAGCGTTGTCCAGGAATCTGGCACCTCGGGGAGGTGCAGTAAAGGGGCCAGCCTCATAGAGGAGCAGACATCTTCCATGTCTCTTTGAAACTGGGACTGAAGACTGCAGAGTAGACCTCTGGAGACCAGAGATGCTGTATATGAGTCTGGGAGGCAGCACTAACTTCCCAACATGGCTGCATTGGATGATGTGGAGTATTCTGCACCTCCAAAGTCTTGGAGCCTCCACTTGATGCTGGTTCTCTCCAGCTCTGCTCTCAAACATCCAGAGCCCTTGTCTTGGCTTGAACCAGTGAGACTTAGCACTGGGGTCTGTCATCCAGCTGAGAAGCCAAAGAGATTGAGAGTTTCTGTGGCATGGCCTCATTACCACTGGTCAGTGTGGTGCCATGGTCGTAGCTTTGAGCCATTGGCATCAGCTTTGAGATGCTGGATTTCTGCTTCTCAGCAAAGTAGATGAGAAGCTTGACCATCTAGGCCTGAACTACGATGGGTGACTTCTTAGCACAGATGCCACAGCCAGAGGCATTGTATCCTTGTCGCAGACATTTGTAACAAACTTTGGTGGGGGGGGGGGGGGGGGAATCATTTACTAAGCATTTTTCCCATAGACACAGAACGGGAGAAAATATTTAGTAAATAGGCCCCTTTGTGATGATCATGGGGATCTTGTATTTGCACTTGGGACACAACTTGAAGCCACTGATCTGCTTCTGTGGCAATGTGAAGAAAATTGACAAAGCAAAATCAAACAAGGAAATTGTTTTCTTCAGAAGAAAACTGAAGAGAGAACAATTTCACCACACAGACTGTTCATTGCAACTGTGTCAGAGAAGAAGTGTTTTAGTTGTCTGCTGAGCCAGCCTATAACAAAAGGAAAACCTATGTAAGTGCCAAAAAACCTAACTATAGAAAAATAGGTATGGGTGGGGGGTAGGCTAAAGACCAAAGAAAAATGCTGAATGAAGCTAAGAAAAAGAAGAAGAGTACCGTAATTGAAAAAGCAAATCTGTACTAACAATCTTGGTGGATGAAAATGAAGGGAGATAATGGACCAGACCAGCATGGGAACTAGTGTGCATGAGCAGTAAAGACCTTTGGGTTTTTTTTTTCAGAAAGCTCTGCAGAATCTACCAATTCAATGCTGAGCATAGTTAAGTGACCAACTTATGTGACTAGATGAACCTGCTTACCTTCAGAGAATGTTGATTACATATGAGATGGTTATAAGTGACATAAGTAGTAATATGTTATCTAGGTTAATCAATAAAGGCTTAACCTTTATTGTACAGTACAACATATGGATCTGGGATAATCTCTCTTCCTTTTCAGTATAAAATAAAAAAAAATCAGGTTAAAAGAGATATTTTCCTTATACTAGAGAAGTACATCACATAACCCATTGCCTTTCATCCAGGTCTCTCTCCCATTCAATGTTATTTACCCCTGTTCTATCCTCCTTTCTTCTTCAGAAACTTAACTTTTTCTTTCATATTCAATCAATGTGACATCAGCATGAATATTTTATGGGATTTTCTAAAAGAATGGTTCAGAAAGCAAGAATACTGAGGTTTCATATAGACCATTATCAAAACTAAATTAAGTAAAAGCAGGGAAAGCTGTTCAATCTTACCTCTTCTAAAGGCATGAATTTCACTTGCACATTGATCCTCTGCCCTGGCAAGAGCACTCCTGCATAGGGCAGCATCTCAAAGATTTGGGGCTTCAGCTTCAAGTTCTGACGCCGTTTACGAGTGAGTTTCAGTGGTTTTAGATTATCCACCTGTGCTCAGAAATACAAATATTAAGGCTTTCATCTTGTTCCCAAAATTAACCTTTTACTAAATGACTAAAATTTAGAATGTATGTGGTTAATAAGAGCCTCCAATAGTTGTCTCACTGTTATCAGCCCCTTCTCGCAGCTCCTTTTACCTTTCCTACAATCTTCTTTTGATAGTAAGTTCCTTGAAGAAGAGGATCTAATATCCTCTTGTTCCTGCTTATAGTGTCTTGGCCTTCTGTACCCCCACACCTTGGCTCTATAGTTGCCTCATTAACATCTCAGTGATGTGATAACCAAGCTTAAGGTAGTAGGTACACATACACTGGATTTCACAATATTATAGCAGCTAATGGCAAACAAAAACTAACTGGCTTCTAATTGACTGCAGGATATTATGCATTATTCAAGTCAATTTTATTATCTTCCCTCTTTGGGGCCTATTTACTAAGCTGTGTTAAAATGCACCATTTTAATATGATTAATTACCCATATAACTGACATGTGAGTACAGCAGTTTAGTAAATTCCATGGTGGTACTGGTAACATGCATTCCCAGTGGCACTGCCATAATCCTTAAAGGGGCAGGAAGCTTCCACATTGAAATTTCCTCAGCCTCTATACTCCAAAGCCCCTTTCTCAAAGCTGATCCCATTCTGACTCATCCCTCCCAAGAATAACCTCCCCTCCAACAACTGAACCAAGTTAAGCCCCGCCACTGGCTGAAACCCCATCCATATCCAAAACCTAATAAATGCTCCTATCTCAAACCACAATTGTTCCTGCCCTATTGGAGCCATCATTCAATACTGAGAACAAAAAGTTAGGAAAAGCTTGTAGATAGCTGATATCGCAAAGAAGATGAGAGAAAGAAGACTGGTGTGGTATGGACACAAAAAGAAGTGACAAAAGTTATACTTGCAAAAAGGTACTGAAAATGCAAGTAATAGAGAAAAGATCCAGAGGAAAACAAAAAGTGTTGATCAATTTCATTTACCAGAATATGAATACCTTTGGTACAAGCAAGAGAACCATGTTTGACCAATAGCGTGACAGATGAAGGCTAGGACCAAGGACCTGATATGAATGGGAAATGTACCATCTTCATTAACTGTCTGCCACCCCTCTCCTCCTCGCCCCTCCTCGCCCCCCAAACCCTTAAAAACCCTACCGAGAGCGGGGTCTGAACTTACCTGCTGCTGGTGACATCCAGCGCAGCCTCTGACAAAACTGCGCTGGAAACATAAACTACACTGAGTTTACGCTTCCAGCGTTATAAAGCTACTTACTTCTAGTGCTGGAAGTGCAAAGTGAGTATAGGATAGGTGGGGTCAGCAGGAGGGGCCACAGCAATTTCCTGCCGCAGTCCCTTTAAATTTGGCAGAGATACGCGCACGCAGGCCTAGGGGAAGCGGCACCGCGATAGTAAGTGACGGCTGCCAGTCGCAGGAGGCTGCAGCCGGCGGCCATAACAGTACCCCCTCCTTTAGGCCTCCCCCTAGATGGTCTAGGCTTTCCTGGTTGATCTGTGTAGAACCGCTTGATGAGGTCCTGGCGAGGGTTAAGGCAGTGTGCTTGCTTAAGATGCACCAGGTTCTTATGATCCGTATAGACTGTGATACAATGCTGTGCCACCTCCAGCCACTGGCGCCACTCCTCGAATGCAAGCTTGATTGCTAGGAGCTCTTTGTCCCCGATGGAGTAATTACGCTCTGCCGGGGTGAACTTCTTTGAGAAGGAGCAGGGATGTAAGGAGAGGGGTCGTTCTGACCAAGAACCGCTCCTACCCCCTCGAAGGAAGCGTCTACCTCTACGAGGAATGGATGTCTGGGGTCTGGGTACCGGAGGCAAGGCTTCTGCAGGAAGAACCTCTTAAGGGCCCGGAAGGCCTCTTCTGCAGAGATCCAGTTTTGAGAAAACCCTTGCCCCTTGCAGGCAGTCAAAGAGTTCGGATATCAGAGGCAGCAAGTACCTGTCCTTGATGGTGGTGGCATTTAGACCGTGAAAGTCAATACAGGGGTGCAGAGTCCCATCTTTCTTACCGCCGAAGAAGAATGCAGCTCCGGCGGATAAACCCTTTCTGGAGGTTCTCCCGAATATACTCAGACATGGCACGAGTTTCTGGAATAGACAGAAGGTAGATACTCCTGCGGGGAGGAATGGATCTTTGTTATGACTTCACTGTCCGCGGGTTTCCCCGCGAGCAGACTCACTCACCATGCTGTTCCTCTTCAGCCAGCGTGGCAGGACGCCGCCGTCGGCCTTCCCACGCGGCCGGAGACGCGGCTTGAAGTTCCTCATGCGGCCCGGAGGCCGCCCGTGCTTCTCCTGGTCTCCGTGGTCAGAGCCGCAGCCTTCTTCAGGGCTGGGACCACCCCCAATGCTGCCTTCCATCTTCGCGGCACTAGGCCGCAAGCCCCGGTGCCATCCGGCGGCTAGAGCCGCCCCCGGGGCTCCCCGCAGCGGCTGGAGCCGCTGCCGACGTCAGGGCCTGCTCCTCGGGCCCTGCCGGCGTCTGACGCACAGACGCTGTGCAGGCCATTTGCCATGGTCCTGCACAGCCCCTATTTTCTCTCCTTAGGCGCCGGCGTGCGCCTCTCTTCAACATTTAAAGGGCCAGACACAGGAAGTGTGCTGGCCCCACCTTGGGACTAATATCCTGTACCAGCCCTATATAGAGCTGCTCTGTCAGTCTGTTCTTCGCCTTGCACCGGAGTTACTTCACTCTGGAGGCTCCTGCCTGCCAGAGCTCCGTCAGGTCTTCTATTGTCTTCGTGGAGCTCCTCATCTCGTCTTGTCTTCTCGTCATGCCACGTCATGTCTTCATAGCCTGAGGTCCTCGTCCAGGTGTCCTGGTGTCTCGTTATGATCTTCTCCGTCCTGGTGTTCCTGCCTTCCTGGATGTTCGTTCCTGTGTCTTCGTCTGGTGCTCTTGAGCCTTCTGGTCCTGTGGGCCGGTCTCCCTTGGACGACGTCTTTCCCGGGTTGGAGTGGCCTGCAGGTGGACTGGTGTCCTGCGCTCTCGAGCCGTCATGTCCCGTTCTCCTCGTGGTCCGTGACCAGCCTGCAAGGGCTGTGTAGGGTGTGCAGTGGGACAGGGTGGTCCACGACTCAGTCCCGCGGGTGGCCTAAGTAGGGCGCCCTGAGAGACAGTGCCAATGTCTGCCTTCCCTACTTCTTGTCTCCTCTGGATTCCAAGTTCCTTGTTATGGCTGTACTTCAGCGTCATGTCTCTGATGTCGTTGCATCGACCCTGGTCCGGGATGCTGTTGCGTCGACCACTGGTCCGTGATGTCTTTGCATCAGCCTTGGTGTCAAGTCTTCGTCTGCGATGCCGTTGCATCGATCCTGGTGTCACGTCTTCTATAGTCCTGGTGTCATGTCTTCAACCCAAGTCTTCGTGTCATGTGATGCTGTCGCATCAACCCAAGTCTTCGTGTCATGTGATGCCGTCGCATCAACCCAAGTCTTCGTGTCATGTGATGCCGTTGCATCAATCTTCATAGTCTTGTCTTCGTGTCAAGGCCATCTGCCCTCAACCTCAGGCCAGGCCTGCTGCTCCATGCTGCTCGCAGCAGGTCCGAAAGGGCTCGGAATGGTCCGAGGACCATTCAACTTCCAACATCCTCGGATGTCGGCCTTAGGAGCTTGCTGGCCTGGCAGAGGGTCAGACCGTCAGCCATGCGGAGCCACCGTCAACCCTTGGCTCTGCCCAGAAAGTCTGGGCCTGGGCTGAGGCCCATGGGCACACTAAAATACCGCCCGTCACGTAACAATCTTGGAATCAAGTTTATGGTGCAGTCGAAGTCTCAGTGTGGGGGTAGGGTGTCCGCCCCCTTCTTGGAGAACACATCAGAGATCCGGTGTATTGAGTAGGCAGGCCCTCCAATAGCGGGGTGTAGAGGCAACTGATAGAAGCATGGAGGCCCCTTCAGGCAAGTTCTGCGGCAAGTGGAGCCCCAGTGAATCAACTGTAGAGAGGCCCAACTGAACTGGGGGTTGTGCCGCTGCAGCCAAGGTATACCGAGTATGACGGGATGGATGGCCTTTGGGATGCATAAAAGGAGAGGTGTTTTGTGTGGCCTGGGTCAATGCAGCATTCTAGGGGGACCGTGAGGTGGGTGATCCTACCCGGAAGGGGTCCCCTCGGATAGAGGAGAGAGACAGGGGTTTAGGACACTGACAGGTCAGAATGAGCCACTGCTCCACAATGTCCTGCATGATGAAGTTTCCTCCGGCCCCCGAGTCGACCAGGGCTAGCGTGGAGAATTTGTGTACACCCAGGGAGAGGGTTACAGGCAAGGTGAGCGGGGGAACTGGTGAAGTCAAACCTAGGGTACTCCCCTGGTAGAGCCTAGGCCCTGGAGTTTACCGGACAAACTGGGCAGAGGGCGATGAGATGACTGGATCCTCCACAGTAGATGCAGAGACCCACCTTACAGCGTCTCTATCATTCCTCAGGAGACAAAGGCCCCCATCCAAGCTGCATAGGTTCGTCAACTCCTTCTGTGTGTGGAATGGCCCATGGTACAGGAGAGGGTGGCCATGATAGGCTGGGCGCCGTAGTGCGCTTTCTTTGGAATTGTACTTCATGGGCCCTCTCTTGCAGGCAGCAATCCTGCTCCCCAACTTGATGAGAGGGTCTAGCAAGAGTGGAAGTTCCCGAGCCGCCAACTCATCCTTAATTTTTGCGGACAGCCCATCTAGGAATATAGACAGGAGGCAGTTCTCTTCCCAGTGGAGTTCCGAGGCTAGAGTTCTGAAATCAATCATGTAGTCCGAAAGGGAACGTCCCCTTTGGCGGATGTGCAAGAGTTTGGTGCCGGCGGCCACCTGCCACCCTGGGTCTTTGGACACCGTCCGGAACAGTTCCAAGAAGCTAGGGAGATCCTGCAGTACTGGATCGGCACATTCCCTCAAGGGGGATGACCAGGCCAGGGACTTGCCCTCCAGCAGGGATAGGATGTACATGGTCTTGGTTGTGCTGTCCAGGAATAGCGAGGACTGGAGACAGAAGTGCATGCTCCACTGGTTAAGAAACCCCCGACATTGGCAGGGCTCGCCGACGTACCGTGGAGGGGTAGATAGCGAGATAGCCTGGCGAACGGGCAACTGCACTGTGGGCAGAATGGGTGCCGGTAGAGAAGCTGCGCCTGCAGCAGCCACAGAGTCTAGGTGGGCGTTGAGCCGCTCCATGGAGGAAGCCAACGACTCCAGGACTTGCTGTTGCTCCAAGATCTTCTGGGCCAAGCCCAAGATGGCTTGTAGAACTGAAGCCTCCACCGGGTCCATGGCTTGGCTTACTATCATGGCTCTGGAAGGTGGACCCCTTGCCCGAGATGGAATTGGTGCCACCATTGGAAGGTGAAGCTGGGATGAAGCAGAGACCCCACTGGAGCTTCACCACTACCAGCCAACGTTCCCCTCAGGTTGAGCCCTTGGGTACCGGGGTCAGCTGGACTTATGTGGGGTCACTAACTGAAGAGGAGATGACATTGGATAGGTGCCAGGGGTGGGTCCGGAGATGGGCAAAAAGGCAGAAGCGTAGAGGTGGCCGGGGGCCGAGACAAACTGCAGTGCTCAAAGACAGAATACCAGGCGGGAGTCAGGATATGCAGCAGTTCGGGTAATTGAGATTCCAGGTGTAGGTCAGGACTGGTGGTAGGTCTTGTAGTTGAGGTGTCCAAGCGTAGTTCAGGTTCCGGAATGTCACAAGTCAAAGCGCAGGAGATATCCTCCGTGGAGGAACTGGATACAGGACCTAGAAAGCAAGAAGCCAAGGCAAGGTCTGTGAGCCAGACGTTGCCTTAAATAGGAAAAGGACAGGTGGGGTCAGCAGGAGGGGACGTGGCAATTTCCTGCCACGATCCCTTTAAATTTGGCAGAGATACGCGCATGCAGGCCTAGAGAGGCCTAGCAGAAGAGGGGCCCATGCTGAGAGCAGTGAGCATGTTGGAGGAGCCCGGAGGAAGGCCTACCCATGCAGAGGCTGGGACTGCCGCGAAGAGGAGCCCCGGGAGTGGCTGGCCGCTGCGGCCAGCATGCTCAAGCCCGGGGAAGCAGCACCGCGATGGTAAGTGGCAACTGCCGGTCGCGGGAGGCTGCGACCGGTGGCCATAACACATTGCTCTCTCATACACACACAATCCATCTCTCACACACACACACACACACACACACACACACACACACACACAGGCACTGCTCATGGCCTGCCGAGTATCTGCATTTCTCTGCTGCGAGCAGGATAGGCTCTGCTTGTGGCCTGCTGAGTCTCTACTCCTCTTGGCCGTAAGTGGGATAGGATCCGCTTGCGGCCCCCATATGGCTGCTCTTTGCCACCCCTTAATGGTTGGCACCCTAGGCGGTCATCTGGGACGTACACCCTACTTTGCCTACTGGGACGCGCCGGTTCTGACTCCACCCCACCCTTAAGCCCCCCTTCTCTTAGATCCATCTCATATACTTAGCCCCCGTCTCAAATCTTCTATTCATACTCTCCTAGCCCAACATCTCCATCACATAACCTCACTTACAACTGTCTCCCCAATTCCCATTCAATCCTTGCTCTCTCCACCATCCCAGTCTCTAGTACTCTTCTCTTAGATCTCCAGCCTCCTCTTCGTCCCCTACTCTCCCTCAGTCCATGCCCTGACCCCTCATTAAACCTCACTCTCTCACGTAATCCCCTTCTTTATTTATTTATATCTTGCTTTTCGTGAAATTTCAAAGTCCCTACTCTTTGTTGCCAAACCTCGCTCAATCTGTGAGCCCTCACTAAACCCCCACTCACTCTCACTCTCCTCTAAATCCCTACTTAATCCCTACCTCCCCCAAACGTCACTCAATCCAGACCAAACCTTTGAGCCATCACTAAGCCCCTACTCACTCATTCTCTCCCAAGTCCACACTCAGTCCCCACTTTCACTTCCCAATCCTTATCCATTCCAGGTCCCCATTCTCCCCAATCCATACTCAAACTATGATCCCTCACTAATACTCTTCTCTCTCCCAAGTTCCTATTCTTCCCCCAGCTTCACCTAATCCAGATTCTCACTCTCCTACTAATCCCCACCCAATTCTCAAGTCACTACTGCCCCAACCCATCCAACCCCCAAGTTCCAGTGTTCCTTTATGTCCCCACTCCCTTCTTCTCTTTGGTTCCCTGGAGTCCCCACCTCTCAGAACTTGCACCTTTTACCCTTCACCTCTCTCTTCTGTGTTCCAGTACCAGTAGTCAATCTATCTAACCTGCATCTTCTAGCTGCTGGCGCCACTCCCTCCACCTCTTACTCAGTTCAACAATTTGCTTTTTGAACTATGGGGTACTCTGTAGCTATGAAGCCCCACAAGGTTCAAAAGCAGATTATTGAACCGTGCAGGGCAAGATGGGAGGGGAGGAGTGGCACCATCTGCTAGAAGCTGCTGAGTTAGATGCATTGACTGCCAGCACTGGGAGCAGTGACAGCAGCAGGACTTGAGGCTCTAGCGATGGCCTTTCTCCAGCACCTCTTAGGCCAGCCCCATGGGACTTCTGATGTTTATGCTGCCTCTTCCTTTTTGGCATGGGGCCACAGAGGTTGATTACCTCTTGTTCTTTTGGCCCCACATGTCCAGTCAGATGCTGGAATTGGCTGGACCTAACTAGGTTCACCATGGCTACATCTCTGCTCATTTGGGTCTACTGTCCATTTTCTATAAGACTTCCTTTTAGCTTTAATTGTCTCACCATGTAACCATGCTGGCAGTTTTTTTTTTATCATATCTGGGCTTCCAAGATTGTTGAAAAATACTATGTACACACCTTATGCAAATTTTGAACCTTTGCAATTACTCTTAAGTTTATTTTCTAATTGCCTCATTTTATTGTAATTTCCTTTTTTTAAAGTGTAATACCCCTCACATCTAATATGAAGCACCTCTGGCATCATGCTGCATCCAAAGAACATTGACAAACTTCATGTACCTCTGGACTCCTTTTATACATCCTCCAGCAAGGACTTCCTGAGGCACTGGTTGATGACATCATATCCTGCATGAGTATATCAATGATCAGGTGCCTCAGCAACATGTCCTCCGGGATTGC
The DNA here is from genome assembly GCF_901001135.1 of Rhinatrema bivittatum. NCBI lineage: Eukaryota > Metazoa > Chordata > Amphibia > Gymnophiona > Rhinatrematidae > Rhinatrema > Rhinatrema bivittatum. Next base: position 137,577,926 of record NC_042621.1, read on the forward strand.
CGCAGTGTGTGTTGCTCCTGATCCTGCCTTTGTTCCAGTTCCTTTTCCTATTTGCCCAGTTTGACCTTGCCTTAACTTGGAGCCAGCCTTGCCTTCCTTCCTTGCTCTTCCTTGCCTCTGTTCCTGGCCTTGTACCTCTCTCCATCTTGCCTGACCCACTCCCTGCTTTCTACCCAGTTCTCTCCATCTCCTTCCGGATTGCTCTCTTTTGCTTGACTCCTGCTTGTTTCTTGGTCTTGCTTGTACACTGCCTTCCCCCATCCTCTACCTGGAATTCCGTTTATTACCTAACACTGCCTGGCACAATTCCTGTCTGGTAACTGTCTACAGTTGAATGCGGCCAGCCCCAATTACTTCCTGGAACTTGACCTAGCCTGTACACTGCCTGCCCTAACCCACTCTGCTCATTGGGACCTCGCCTAAGATAGAGATGGAGCATGTGTGTATTAGCCATAAAAATAGATGGTTCCAAGAGTGGGCTAAAGAGGAGGACTCTTATTGCCGGCAGTTCAAGCTGGTCCCAAGGTTCCAATGTCCCATGGTGGCTCCTTCCAAAGAACCAGTTCTGTGCCCACAAGCCAAAGAACCTATACAGCTTGGGAGAGCCCGATTAACTTCAGAAGAGAACCAGAGGAGGAGAACCCATAATCTGTGCATCTATTGTTGGAATCCCAGCCATTATGCAACTTGCTGCCCCAAGAAGGCGGGAAATTACAGAGCCTAGGATTGGTTGGGGAGGCAAACAATCCACTGCCTCTCCAAGTTGCTAGTTCCAGTGACCTTTTTAATCAACACTAGGGAAGTCCACACCGAAGCCTTCCTGGAATTGGGGGCTGGGGTAGCTTCATTAAAGAGGATTTGGTGCAATAGTACCCGCTCCCAGTGGTTGCTCTGGTGACCTTGGTCACAATTTTATCTGTGTGTGGAGAACATCTGTCAGGCCATGTATCCTGAAACACTGCTCCACTCACAATTCAAATTGGGGCACTTCATCAGGAGAGACTTACATTTTTGTGCTGTCTAAGGCAATAAACCCTATCATTTTCAATCTACTCGATTACTCATGGTTCTCACTGCCAGTACGGCCTACCCCACATCAGTACTTCAATCCAGGCAGTCCGAGTCTTCATTCCTGTGCCATCTGGGCTTCTGACCCAATACGCAGATTTTGTGGATGTATTCAGTAAAATGCAGGCAAACACATTACCACCTCAAGGGTCTTTCGACTGCTTCATTGATCTTCTCCCAGGTAAGATGCCCCCACAAGGCAGTAGACTTGGACATTGTTGCTATCACAGAGACATGGTTCTCGGCATTACCAGGCTATAACTTGTTAAGGAAGGACAAAGTGGATAGGAAAGGGGGAGGTGTGGCTCTTTATGTCAGAAACAATATCCAAGCATCTGAGCTGCAAGGAAGATGGGGCAATGAAGAAGCACTATGGGCCGACCTAAAAAAAGATGATGGGGCATCCATTTATACTGGAGTGGTTGACGGCCTCCAAACCAAAAGGAAGAGCATGACAGAGATCTGGTTGTAGACATCCAAAAGATGGGAAAGAGAGGAGAAGTGGTGATCATTGGGGACTTTAATCTGCCGGATGTAGACTGGAGAATCCCTTCTGCAGAATCTAACAATAGTAGAGAAATAGTGGATGCCCTGAAAGGGGCTTTGTTCAAACAAATGGTAATGGAACCCACAAGAGAGGGAGCTATACTCGATTTAGTGCTCACAAATGGAGATAATGTCTCTGATGTCCAGGTGGGCGCCCACCTCAGCACCAGTGATCATCAAACGGTATGATTTCATATCACACACAGGATACGTAGAAGAAGCACGAAGATCCAAGTTTTGCAGTTCAAAAACACAGACTTTGATGAAATGGGAAGTACCTGGAGGAAGAACTAAAAGTTTGGGAGAACGAGAAAGATGTGGATCAACAGTGGACCAATCTAAAAGGAGCAATCATCAAGGCAACTAATCTATATGTCAGAAAAGTAAAGAAAAGCAAAAGGAAAATGAAACCTATTTGGTTCTCAAAGGAAGAGGCTGACAAAATAAAAGCTAAAAGAACAGCATTCAAGAAATATAAAGCATCCCAAAGGGAGGAGCACAAAGAAGAATATATAGTACAACAGAGAGAGACGAAGAAAGTAATCAAGAAGGCAAAAAGCCAAGCGGAAGAAAGGATTGCCAAAGAGATAAAGAGAGGTGACAAAACATTTTTCAGATACATCAGAGAAAGGAGAAAAGTTCAAAGTGGTATAGTGAAATTGAAAGGTGAAAAGGATCAATGTGTAGAGAGAGACGAAGAAATGGCAGAAATAGTAAACAAATACTTCAGTTCGGTGTTCACTAAAGAGGACTCAGGAGAAGGACCGTCACTAGTTAGCAAGAAACTGGAGGGGATTGGAGAAGATGTAACTCCATTTACAGTGGAGAATGTGTGGGAAGAGCTGGAGAAACTGAAAGTGGACAAAGCCATGGGACCTGATGAGATTCATCCCAGGATACTGAGGGAGCTCAGAGATGTGCTGGCGGGACCGCTGTGTGATCTGTTCAGTAGATCCCTAGAAACAGGAGTGGTGCCGAGTGATTGGAGAAGAGCGGTGGTGGTCCCGCTTCACAAGAGTGGGAGCAGAGAGGAGGCTGGTAACTATAGGCCGGTTAGCCTCACCTCGGTGGTGGGAAAAGTAATGGAGACGCTACTAAAAGAGAGAATAGTGAGCTATCTACAGTCGGGAGAATTGCTGGACCACAGGCAGCATGGATTCACCAGGGGAAGATCCTGTCAGACAAATCTGATTGACTTTTTTGACTGGGTGACTAGGGAGTTGAACCAAAGAAGAGCACTTGACATCATCTACTTGTATTTCAGCAAGGCTTTTGATACAGTCCCGTACAGGAGGCTGGTGAATAAAATGAGAAGCTTAGGAGTGAGTGCCGAGGTGGTGGCCTGGATTGCAAACTGGTTGATGGACAGAAGACAATGTTGGATGATAAATGGAACTTACTCTGAAGAGAGAGCGGTGTTAAGCGGAGTGCCGCAAGGATCGGTGTTGGGACCGGTCCTGTTCAATATCTATGTGAGCGACATAGCAGATGGCATAGAAGGTAAGATTTATCTGTTTGCAGATGACACTAAGATCTGCAACAGAGTGGACAAGCCGGAAGGAATGGAGAGAATGAGATGGGATTTAAAGAAGCTGGAAGAGTGGTCGAAGGTATGGCAGCTGAGATTCAATGCCAAGAAGTGCAGAGTCATGCATATGGGGTGTGGAAATCCAGAAGAACTGTATTTGATGGGGGGTGAAGGGCTGATGTGCACGGAGCAGGAGAGAGATCTTGGGGTGATAGTGTCTAATGATCTGAAGTCGGCGAAACAATGTGACAAGGCAATAACTAAAGCCAGAAAATTGCTGGGCTGCATAGAGAGAGGAATATTGAGTAAGAAAAGGGAAGTGATGATCCCCTTGTACAGGTCCTTGGTGAGGCCTCACCTGGAGTACTGCGCTCAGTTCTTGAGACCTTATCTCCGAAGAGACATAGACAGGATGGAGGCGGTCCAGAGAAGGGCGACTAAAAAGGTGGAAGGTCTTAATCAAATGACTTATGAAGAGAGATTGAAGAATCTAAATATGTACACCCTGGAGGAAAGGAGGAGCAGAGGTGATATGATACAGACTTTCAGATACCTGAAAGGTTTTAATGATCCAAAGATAACGACAAACCTTTTCCGTTGGAAAAATTTAAGCAGAACAAGGGATCACGATTTAAAACTCCAGGGAGGAAGACTCAGAACCAATGTCAGGAAGTATTTCTTCACGGAGAGGGTGGTGGATGCCTGGAATGACGTTCCGGAGGTAATGGTGAAGACCAAAACTGTAAAGGACTTCAAAGGGGCATGGGATAAACTCTGTGGATCCATAAAGTCTAGAGGATGTGAATGAAGAGTGGGTGGCTCACGGGAACGATGGCTACTACATGGTGATAATACCCTTATTCAATAAACATACACACGGTTAATGTGACTCCAACATTGCTCTAAGCTTCAGCAGCAATGAGGAAATGTGGATAAAAGGATTTGCATTCACAAAAAACCGGGGAGTAGATAGCTTGTTACGGCGGTTACTACCCCAAACCAAATAAGCTGATACTTCACTTTCAATGCATGATACTTCACTTTCAATGCATAGTCAGCATGGCTCTCTGCTTCAATGGCAGTGGGGGAATGAATAAAGGTGGATATATATTCAGGCAACAATCAACAAGGACTGAATTACATAGTCTGGATAAACAGATAAGCATGGGTGTAGCTTGCTTATTGTGGTGATTAATACCCCTAACTAATTAAGCTATTTCACTTAGATGCAGTTCCAACACTGCTCTCTACATTAATGGCGGGGGTGGAAGGGAAACAGAATAAAAAAAGGTTACTAAGAGCCAAGAGAAACATAAGTATGTGAGAAAAAAAAAAGTGTGATAGCTTGCTGGGCAGACTGGATGGGCCGTTTGGTCTTCTTCTGCCGTCATTTCTATGTTTCAGTGATATCTGCTGTTTGTGCCAGACATCAAGGCCATATCGGAATACATAAAAGAAAATCTGGAATATGGTTTTGTTGTGTTCCACGCCCGTGGCCGTCCGCAGGCACGGCCCCCTACCTCCTCTGACAACCAGGGCAGCGTCAGAATCGACTGCCCTGCCCCGGGTTCCGCACCCCAGCGCGGCGGCGCAGGCCTTCGGGCTGGCCGCCGGGATCGGAGCCATCCCTGCTCCTCCACGCGGCCGCTGCTGCTCTCCTCCGCGGCCCGGATCCAAGATGGCCGCCGCCATCCTTGGACGCGAGGCCACGCCCCTTCACCAGAGTTAAAGAGACCTCGCCCCTTTAATTGCCTGCAGCTGATTCTTACCTCCAGGGCCAGAGGAAGTATATAAGGAGACTTCCTCTGACCATTCCTCGACTTGGCAACGTCCTCCAAAGCTGTCTAGTCTGCTTGCTTTGGTGAGTTCCTTGTGCTCGGACTCTGGTTCCTGTTTCGTCTTGGTGTTCCTGGTTTCTGACTTCGGATTGGCTTACGGTGATTCTCTGGTTCCTGACTTCGGATTGGCTACGGTGATTCTCTGGTTCCTGACTCCGGATTGGCAAGCGGTGATTCTCTGGTACACGACTTCGGACTGGTGAGCGTCGACTCTCTGGCACTTGACCTAGGACTCCTTCAAGACCATCGTCTCCAAGGGCCCACCTAAGTCCCAGCGGCCCGGGTCCCTATGGGCTCCTCCTGGGGGGACCGTGGGCTTCCAGGGCGAAGCTCAAGTTGGCCTTTGCACCGTACCCTGACTTCTCTAGGTCCACCTAAGTCCCAGCGGTCGGGTCCCTAAGGGCTCCTCCCGGGGGGACCGCAGACCACCAGTGGTGAAGAACACTCTTCTGCTCATCTCCTTGTCCGTCTCCACAGTAGCTTCTGTCTTCAGTGCCAAGGGTCAGCTGCTCTCTTCCTCTGCCTGCCTCGCCACCCGACAAGAGAACCTATGGATCCTCCGCAAGGTGTAACATCCCCTCGTCGGCCCAAGGGTCCACAAACCTGAGCATAACAGATTGCCAAGTCCATGGACCCGGCAGAGGCATCTGCCCACCAGGCCATTCCTGGAATGGCCCAGTGCCTGAAGGAGCAACAACAGACCCTCGATGCCCTGGTCTCTGCGGTACAGGGCCTGACCCAGCGCCTCGAGGCATTCGGGCCCATGAACCCTACGCTGCCGTCTCTGCATAGGGCTCAAGGAGGCTGCCCTACTCAACCGCACACCATCCAAGCCTCCGGGGACGACCTGGGACAAGGAAGCTCCACTCAACTCCCGGCACCTTCTCGATATGCCGGAGATGCAAAGTTGTGTCGGGGTTTCCTCAGTTAGTGCCAGGTCCATTTTTCTTTGCTTCCTGCGCAGTTTCCCAGCGACCTAGTTAAGACCAGCTACATTATGTCCCTGCTCGACGGGAGGCCTCTGATCTGGGCCTCTCATCTGTGGGAGAGAAGGGATCCTGTCTTTGAAAACCTGAGTCAGTTTCTGTCTGCTTTCCGGCAGATTTTTGATGAACCCGTCCGCAAATCCACGGCAGTCTCTGAATTGCTCCAATTGCGACAAGGTACTCGGACTGTGGCCGAATACGCAATGGAGTTCCGTACCTTGGCCGCAGAGCTGAATTGGAGAGACGATTGCCTCCACAGGATCTTTCTGGAAGGACTGGCCTCCCGCCTTCAGAACGAGCTAGTGGCGAAAGAACTTCCGGAAGACCTCGACGGCCTGGTAGAATTGGCCAACCAAGTAGATCGCCGAATGAGGCTTCGCCTTCCAGTAGTCAAGGTGGCAAGGAGGTCTTCACCACCTTCCAAGAATGCTTCTGAGGTTCCTGGAACGTCCGCCGAGGAACCCATGGAGTTGGGTCGCGGAAGAGTCTCCCCCAGGAACGCCGGAGGTGGATAAGGGAAGGACTCTGTTTTTACTGCAGGAGCAGGAGACCATCAGATAGTGATATGCCCGACTTGGCCGGGAAACGCTCGGGCCTAGGACCGAAAGGAGGTCTCATCCTAGGCTGTGCTTCTCCAGTACCTCTACTAACGCTACCAGTTGCGTTAACCTTCGCCGGCGGCGAGTTCCACACTTTGGCCTTGGTGGACTCCGGCGCCGGGGGTAACTTCATCATGAAAAGTCTGGCGGAGCATTTGGAGTTACCACAAGCTCGCCTTCCAGCGCCCTTGCCGCTATTACTGGTGGCCAAAGGTCAACAAGGATGTTTGAACGTACGTACGTACGTAGAATCCTGTCAGTCCTGCGCCCGCCATAAGAGAATCTTCGGCTCGACCCCAGGCCTACTTTAGCCGCTACCTACGCCCTCCGAACCATGGACTCATGTGGCTACCGACTTCATGGTAGACTTGCCACCATCCAGCAGCAACACAGCAATTTGGGTGGTCATCGACCGTTTCAGTAAAATGGCGCACTTCGTGCCGATGCCAGGACTGCCGTCTGCTCCGCAACTGGCTCAGCTGTTTGTCCAACACGTCTTCAGGCTACATGGCCTCCCTAAAAGTATCCTCTCAGATCATGGACCACAATTCACTGCCAAGTTTTGGAGGGTCCTTTGTTTGAAGTTCGACGTCACGTTAGACTATACCTCTGGTTACCATCCTCAGACCAATGGCCTCGCTGAAAGAACTAACCAGACGTTGAAACAATTCCTCTGGCTATACGTCAACGAAAAACAAGATGACTGGGCCAGCCTGCTACCCTGGGCCGAATTCGCACTAAATTCCCACGTCTCTGCGGCAACGGGATCCTCCCCGTTTCAGATAGTTTATGGGAAACAGCCACGACAGCCACTGCCGGTCCCCACCACTGTGACGTCGCCAGTAGCCCAGCTCTCGGCTGAAGAGCTGCATCGCCTTTGGTTATCCACAAAGCGCGTCCTGATCAAGGCCGGTCAGGCAGCTAAGAAGTATGCAGACCAGAACAGGAGACCATACCCACCTCTCCGACCGGGCCAAAAGGTTTGGTTAAGTACGCAAATTATCCGCCTGAAGCTGCCATCGTCACGACTGGCTCCGCGATTCATCGGGCCGTTCCCCATCATCCGACAGGTGGGTGCAGTCTCATATCAACTGCGCCTCCCTCCGTCTCTCAAGATACACAACACCTTTCACGTATCCCTCCTGAAGCCTTTAGTACTGTCATGGCCTTCCAGCACGCCTCCGACTCCTCAACCAGTTGCCTCCGAGGATGATCTTACCTACCAGGCCCGGGAGGTTTTAGATGTGAGGAAGCATCGAAAGAAGTGGGAGTATCTGCTAGCGTGGGAAGGCTTCGGCCCAGAGGAGAACTCCTGGGAACAATTGGCCAACATCCTGGATCGGGGATTGCTGGAGCAGTTCCACCACGATCATCCAGATAAACCCAGGCCTCCGGGAAGGTGCCCTAAAGAGGGGGGTACTGTTGTGTTCCGCGCCTGCGGACGTCCGCGGGCACGGCCCCCTACCTCCTCCGACGACCAGGGCAGCGTCGGGGTCGACTGCCCTGCCCCGAGTTCCGCAACCCCGCGCGGGCCTTCGGGCTGGCCGCCGGGATCGGAGCCGTCCCTGCTCCTCCCGCGCAACCGCTGCTGCTCTCCTCCACGGCCCAGATCCAAGATGGCCACCACCATCCTTGGACGCGAGGCCATGCCCCTTCACCAGGATTAAAGGGACCTCGCTCCTTTAATTGCCTGCAGCTGATTCTTACCTCCAGGGCCAGAGGAAATATATAAGGAGACTTCCTCTGACCATTCCTCGACTTGGCAACGTCCTCCAACACTGTCTGGTCTGCTTGCTTCGGTGAGTTCCTTGTGCTCGGACTCTGGTTCCTGTTTCGTCTTGGTGTTCCTGGTTCCTGACTTCGGATTGGCTTACGGTGATTCTCTGGTTCCTGACTTCGGATTGGCTTATGGTGATTCTCTGGTTCCTGACTTCAGATTGGCTACGGTGATTCTCTGGTTCCTGACTCCGGATTGGCAAGCGGTGATTCTCTGGTACACGACTTCGGACTGGTGAGCATCGACCCTCTGGCACTTGACCTAGGACTCCTTCAAGACCACCGTCTCCAAGGGCCCACCTAAGTCCCAGCGGCCTGGGTCCCTATGGGCTCCTCCTGGGGGGACTGCGGGCGAAGCTCCAGTTGGCCTTTGCACCATACCCTGACCTCTCTAGGTCCACATAAGTCCCAGCGGTCGGGTCCCTATGGGCTCCTTCCTGGGGGACCACAGACCACCAATGGTGAAGACTGCTCTTGTGCTCATCTCCTTGTCCGTCTCCACAGTAGCTTCTGTCTTCAGTGCCAAGGGTCAGCTGCTCTCCTCCTCTGTCCTGCCTCGCCACCCGACGAGAGAACCTACGGATCCTCCGCAAGGTATAACATCCCCTCGTCGGCCCAAGGGTCCACAAACTTGAGCATAACAGGTTTCATTTGATTATCCTCTTCACAGGCTGGATGAGCTTAATGCCATCACCCAGAAAAATTGCTACCTTTTATTCCTGAATGCCAAATTATTAGATCGGCTACAAGGAGCCCATATATTTACCAAATTATACCTCTGAAGTATCTACAATCTGATACAAATGAGAAGGAGATGAGTGGAAAACAGAGTTTAAACATTTGCTATGGGTATTATGAATATTTGGTGCTGCCATTTGGCCTCTGCAACACCTCTCTTGTGTTCCAACACATGGTAAATGAAATCTTGAGATCTTGTTCAGTCTTGTGTGTTGGTATATTTGGACAATATTCTAATCTTTTCTAGCTTTCTCTACCATCATGAACATGTCAAGCAAAGTGCTTATGAGGCTTTGGGAAAACCAGCTGCATGCCAAGCTTGAGAAATGTAGATTTGAACAGACTGAACTACTGTTCCTAGATATATAATATCATACCTGGACCTACATATGGACCCTCAGAAGTTGGAAGCAATCCAGCAATGGCCCCAATTAATGGGTCTTAAGGCCTTACAGTGGTTCCTAGGCTTCTGTAGCTATTACCACCAATTTATTAATGATTACTCCTCAATGGCAGCACCACTCACGGCATTCACCAAAAAGGAGAATGATGCCAGAAACTGGCTTTTATTCAGTTGAAGATGGTTTTCCTTAATGCTTCGTGGCTCCAACATCCTGATACCTCCAAACCCTTTGTCATAGAGGTAGATGCCTCCACCTCCGGGATAGGGGTTGCCCTCTCCCAGCATAATGACAAGTGTATCCTGATGCATTTCTTCTTTTACTCCAAGAAGTTCTCACCAGCAGAGAAAAACTACACTACTGGAGACAGAATTACTGACGGTAAAACTGGCATTGGAGGCATGGTGCCACGTATCCCATAATCAACTACACCGATCACAAGAACTTACAATACCTACTACAGCTCGTTGGTCACTATTCTTCAACTGTTTCAAGTTCAAGATCAAGTACCGGCTGGCAGAAAAGAACCAGCGAGCTGATACGCTCTCGTGCTCATTTGAAGCTAAAGATATATTGGACTCACCAGAATATACCATTGATCCGGCAAAGATCCTCATAACAGAAACCTTTCTTATACCTCTAGCAAAAATCATAGTTCCCAAGCACATCCGTGAGAAGGTACTATGATGGACACATGATTCTTGTCTGGCTGGTCATCCGGGGATTCAGAAGACCTTAGAATTACTATCAAGACACTACTGGTGGCTGCAAGTGAAACTCGACGTACTGAAAGACATACAATCCTGTTCCATCTATGTGGCTCATAAACCATCTCATGACCATCCTTGGGGCCTGTTGTATCCCTTGCCTGTTCCAGACAAACCGTGGTCTCAAATTGCCATGGACTTTGTGACTGATCTTCCATTATCCATTGATTGTACCGTCATCTGGATGGTGCTTTTTTCCAAGATTGCACATTTCATCCACTTTCTGGATTGCATTCAGCACAAGAGTTGGCCAAGCTCTTCCTGATACACATCTTTCAACTCCATGGTCTGCCATAAACAGCAAGTTTGCTTACCGTAAACGGTATTTTCCGTAGATAGCAGATGAATTAGCCATGCTGTCTGGGACGTCCTCCAGGCGGCTAGGTGGTGGAGCTCTCTTAGAACACTGAGTCTTTTCAGTGTAGTGTGCCTGTGTGGATCTTCCCACGCAGCCCCGGTCTCCTTCAGTCTGTATCCAAGCAAGACGAAGTGGAAGAATAACTGTCCGGGGAGGCGGGAGGGTCAGCATGGCTAATTCATCTGCTATCTATGGAAAACACCATAGACAAGCAACATGAATTAGCCATACTGTCTGGGAGTCCCCAGCTGATGTGTTGAGTGCAAATTTCTCTGATCATGTCCTGGTGATGAGGTGAGGTAGTGCGGCGCTCAAGACAGTAGAGAAGATAGGTGGACAGTTCTTAACTTTTGGCTTTGCAGTCTTTAAGAAGTGTCCAAACTGAGAATAGTTCTGCCCATGTCTGTGTCAGCTGCGGTCTGCTAGTCTAAGTAGTAGTGTGATGTGAACGTGTGCAGCGAAGACTAGGTGACAGCTTTGCAAATGTCCAGAATGGGTACCTCATGAAGGTGAGCATGGACATGGTGAACCTTAGAGGAGATAGTCAAGGCTTCTGAACGTTTCTGATAGCAGAATTGTATGCAGTTTGAGATCCAGGATGAAAGGGTTCTCTTAGAAACTGGAAGTCCTGGGGCTTTAGGATTAAATGAAAGGAAAAGCTGGGAAGCGCTGAGAGAGAGTTTGATGTTTATAGTAAGCGAGTGCCCACTTACAATCCAATGTGTGTAGTTTATGTTCGCTGTCACTGCTATGTGGCTTTGGGTAAAAAGTTGGAAGGGCAAAGGATTGGTTGAGGTGGAATACGGACACCACTTTAGGAAGGAAGGCAGGATGTGGACACAGCGTCACTTTATCGTGATATAATTCCAAGTAGGGAGAGTAGTGCACCAGGGCCTGAAACTCACTGACTCATCTCGCGGAGGTGAGGGTGACCAGAAATAGTACTTTCCAGGACATGAACCTGGAATGGCAAGTATCCAGTGGTTCAAAGGGTGGTAGCATTAATTGTTCCAGCACTGCATTTAAATCCCATGGAAATGGAGGTTTCCGAATCGAAGGCCTGAGGCGTAAAACCCCCTTCATGAATTTGGAGATGAGCAGGTGATGAGATTGGGGCCTCGTTGTGCAGACAATGGTAGGCTGCTATGGCACTGAGATAAACTCTGACATTTGCCGTGGCTAGCCCTTTTTGGTAAAGCAGATGGAGGTATTCCAGCAGTTGATCAGGGGTACAGGTGAAGGGGGCTTGTCCTGTGTTCTGAGCACCAGGAGGAGGAACAGGCCCACGTCCTTTGATAATTTTGTCTGGTGGAGGGTTTCCTGGAGGAAACTAGAATATCCTGAAGATGAGGGGAAAGGTTTAGGTGGTAGAGTATCAATCTTTCAATCTCAACGCAGTAAGATTCATAGAAAAGTGAAGTGGGTGAAGCAGAGAGCCTCCTTCCTGGATGAGGAGGTCCGAACTGTTGCCTAGAGGGATTGGTCGGTCCACCAATAGTCGAACTAGGTACGTGTACCATGGTTGTCTGGGCCATGCTGGAGCAATGAGTATCAGGTCTGCGTTGTCTGCGATGCATTTCTGGACTGGATGAGATATCAGAAGTATGGGAGGGAAAGTGTAGAGTAGACCCTCAATCCACTTTATGAGGAATGCATCCTGCGCTAGTCGTCAGGAACTGGGATACACTGAGCAGGTTTGTAGCTTTCAATTTTGTTTTGTAGCAAAAAGATCGATGCGTGGAAGACCCCAGGTTTGAAATAGTCTTTCCGCCACACCCTGATAGAGTTCCCACTCGTGGGGGTGAAAGATTCTGCTCAGTCTGTCAGCTCTAGAGTTGTTCATGCCTAGCAGGTATGTGGCCTGTAGGGTGATGGATTTGTTCTCTGCCCATTCCAGGATCCCTATGGCTTCCCTGAAAAGGTTCCAGGATCCGGACCTTCTGCATAGCTGACTTCACTACCACTGAGGCCTGAGGAAGCTGCACCATGGAATAAAATTGTGATTGCCTCATACAGAATTTTAAATCCATTTTGTGAGAAGTTGGTGGTCCAGCAAATGGAGATTCCCAAGCCCTAGTCATAACTGCGTCCAGGACAGCACGAGAGGGCAAGGCCGTAGGTTCCGAAGGTGATTCAAAGATTTTAAGGATACCCAGGACTTCTGCTCTCGGGTCCGGTATCTTCCAAGTCTCAATGTTGAGACGCTGCCCCACTTTTTCCACAACCTTGGAATATGATATATCCTCCGGTGAAAATACAGGCGCTGGTTGTTCTTCTGCAGGCTCAGAAGGATACCCTGTAGAGGATCCCGGTGAAGTGGAAGGTTGGGGGAAATATTCCCAACAGGAGAAGTTGGTGGGGGTGGGCTGGGAGGAGAAGGACCCAGACTGAGACTTTCCTGTGGTGATGGAGGGGTCTCCAGAGGTATCTTGCCTATACGTTTTCCTTGCTGTTCAACCATTGTGAGAAATTGAGCACCTCTGGGTGGTACTGCAGCCAGCAGGATGTCGGAGTCTTGATCTCTTGGTCTAAGTGTGTCCTTGGTAGGCCACTTGTCTTTCTTCTGTAATGGTTCCTGGAGGCCTGATTTTGTCCTGTGCTGTGAGCAGTGGATAGGCTAGAGTAAACCCTGGATGAGGCCAAGGAACTGTGAGAGGCAGCTGAAGAAGAAGGCGCCACATCAGATTCCACCACCAAGAGTGGGGAAGGTTCCCTGGGGCATTTGTGCCCTGATTAGTGCTTCTTTGGTGTCTTAGCACTTTGCATCAAGGGCGTCGGCTTCGGCGTCAATTTGCTTCAATGCGTCTTCGATGCTTTATGCATGTGCTTCGCTACCGAATCACATGGTCACTCTCCAATTCAATTATGTTGATGGTGTGTTGGGGGCTCGACACTGATGGAGTCTTTGGCACCGCCAAGGCATCCCCTTTGTCATGAGTTGGGATTGTAAGAGCTCAATTCGGCACCGGCCTGGACGAACCGGGAGGCCCTACAGAGGAGGTTAGACGATGAGTCGACACTTTGGAGGTCCGGGGTAGTCCTGGAAAAGGCTTAGTTGAGTCTTCAGAAGGAGCATACGATTCCGATGCCGCTTCCCTTAGTTTCGCGATCCTGTCAGCCCTCTATCACTAGACTTGAGGGAACATGCATCCGCAGTCCCTGCAGGTCGCTTGGTCATGCTGAGGACTGAGGCAAAGATAACATTTTGCATGTCCGTCGGTCACTGATATAATTTTGCCGCACTGGCAAAATTTGAACTCCGGTAGCTGCGGTATCTCAGCAAAAATAGTAGTTTTAAACTGGGAGAAAAAAATTCTGTCAGGAGAAAGGAGCTCTGCGTGTAGTTAGGCGCGCGGAAAAAAACGGACTGAGGAAGACCGGGGCTGCGCGGGAAGATCCACGCAGGCACACTACACTGAAAAGACTATGTGTTCTAAGAGAACTCCGCCACCTAGCAGCCCGGAGGACGTCCCAGACAGCATGGCTAATTCATGCTTCTTATCTACGGGAAAAGAATCCTTTCAGTCTGAGGGACACAGTTCATGTTGAAATTTTGGAAAAGCCTCTGCCAAAAATTCAATATTTCCTTGGATTTCTCTTTAGCATTCCATCCCCAAACCAATGGACAAGCCGAAAGAACAAATCAAATTCTCAAAGGCTTTCTATGAGCCTAAATGAATGAATGGGAGGACAATAGGGCATCATTGCTACCCTGGGAAGAGTTCTACCATAATAACCATATGAGCAAAGCAGCCGGATCATCATACTTCAGGATAGTCTATGTCTGACACCCCACCTTCCACTGCCACTCCCATTGTATGTAGCATCCCTGACGGTGGACTGTATGGGTCAATATTTGATCGGACTTAGAGAATAGCCACTGCCATTAGCAATGGTAACATGGAATAGACTTAGTTTTTGGGTACTTGCCAGGTTCTTATGGCCTGGATTAGCCACTGTTGGAAACAGGATGCTGGGCTTGATGGACCCTTGGTCTGACCCAGTATGGTATTTTCTTATGTTCTTATGGACTCTGTTATGGCTATGGCTGCTGTGCAACCGCCTCACCACCAGGGGTCCTTCTAGAGCTGGCTCTGCTGACTGGCCCAGTCCATCTCTCTTGTTCACTCTATATTCTGGACTTCCCTTTATATCCCTGCCTGGCAGTTCCCTCGGTGCTTCGGCATCGAGCTCGCCTGGGCTCCCTGCTCTAGCCTTCCTTGCCTTGCCTTGCGCTGTGTGTGACCTTCGGGCCTTCTACCTTGCCTTGCCTTGCGCTCTGTGTGGCCTTCGGGCCTTCTACCCTGCTTTGCCTTGCCTTGCCTTGCGCTCTGTGTGGCCTTCGGGCCTTCTACCCTGCTTTGCCTTGCCTTGCGCTGTGTGTGGCCTTCGGGCCTTCTACCATGCTTTGCTTTGCCTTGCGCTGTGTGTGGCCTTCGGGCCTTCTACCCTGCTTTGCTTTGCCTTGCGCTGTGTGTGGCCTTCGGGCCTTCTACCCTGCTTTGCCTTGCCTTGCCTTGCGCTGTGTGTGGCCTTCGGGCCTTCTACCCTGCTTTGCCTTGCCTTGCCTTGCGCTGTGTGTGGCCTTCGGGCCTTCTACCCTGCTTTGCCTTGCCTTGCCTTGCGCTGTGTGTGGCCTTCGGGCCTTCTACCCTGCTTTGCCTTGCCTTGCGCTGTGTGTGGCCTTTGGGCCTTCTACCCTGCTTCTGCCCTGCCGTATGTGTGTGGCCTTTGGGCCCTCTGCCCTGCCGTGTGTGTGGCCTTCGGGCCCTCTGCCCTGCCATGTGTGTGTGGCCTTCGGGCCCTCTGCCCTGCCGTGTGAGTGAGGCCTTTGGGCCCTTTGCTCTGCCGTGTGAGTGAGGCCTTCGGGTCCGCTGTCCTACTGTGTGCGTGTGTGGCCTTCGGGCCCTCTGCCCTGCCGTGTGTGTGGCTTTCAGGCTCTCTGCCTTACTATTAGGTACCTTGACCCAGCCTGGACTCTGACAATGTTGCCTGCTGCCTGCCTTGACCCAGCCTGGACTCTGACACTGTTGCCTGCCGCCTGCCCTGACCCAGCCTGGACTCTGACACTGTTGCCTGCCGCCTGCCCTGACCCAGCCTGGACTCTGACACTGTTGCCTGCCGCCTGCCCTGACCCAGCCGGGACTCTGATACTGTTGCCTGCCATCTGCCCTGACCCAGCCTGGAATTTGACACTGCTTCCAGCCTTACTCTGCTCCACTGTCACCATCATCAGAGACTTTCCAGCCATCCCTATCTCTCTCTACCTGGAGGTGGTGTCCACAACACCAGAACACAGCCCGAGCGTAACAGACTCTGGCAAAAATCTATCTGCAGCTGTGGATAAATATACGAGACAAGAGGATAAGAGATATCGCTTTGCACCCAGATTCAAACTCATAGACAGAGTTTGGTTAAGCACCTGTAACCTACGTCTAAGGATCACATCAATGAAGTTCACATCCAGATACATTGATCCAGTGCTGGTCATTCGGCAAGTGGGTCCCATGTCCTACCAGAAAACAGAGCCGCTTACCTGTAACAGGTTCTCTCCCAGGACAGCAGGACGATAGTCCTCACAGATGGTTGACATCATCAGATGGAGCCCTGCACAGAATACTTTTATCAAAGTTTCTAGAACTTTGACTGGCACACTCAGCATGCCCAGTATGCCACCAACCCTGGGGCCACACTGGGTCCCCCTTCAGACTCGTTTCATAGCAAAAAATAAGGGCGAAAAATAAAATAACAAAATGTAAGCAAACCCAACTTCGTGGGGTGGCGGGCGGGTTTTGTGAGGACTAACATCCTGCTGTCCTGGGAGAACACCTATTACAGGTAAGTAACTCTGCTTTCTTCCAGGACAAACAGGATGGTAGTCCTCACAGATAGGTGAATAGCAAGCTGCAGGCTGCTCCCGGAACACCCTAGGCCAACAGCAACCCAATAACATGAAACAGGCACAACAGGGGTGCTGTTGGCAACAATGGGGGCAGCTTAAACCTCAGACTGGGACCTAGGTAGGAATAGTTGGGTTATTATACTGGAAACAGATTGTAGAGGACAGATTGGCAAAAGACGCTATTTGTCTACTGTCTTTATTCAGGCAGTAATGGGCTGAGAAGATGTGTAGGGAACTCCATGTCGTAGCCTTGCAGATTTCAGAAAGAGGGACTACCCTGAAATGCACTATTGACGCTGCCATAGCCCTCAATGAAGGTGCTTTCATTCAGCCCTTGAGCGGAAGGCCTGCTTGCTGGTAGCAGAAAGCAATACAGTCCGCCAACCAATTGGAAAGGGTCTTCTTGCCCACTGCAACTCCTAGTCTATTCTTGTCAAAGGAGACAAAGAGTTGGGTGGACTGCCTGTGGGTGGCGGTGCACTCTAAATAAAAGGTGGGAGCACGTTTGCAGTCCAAAGTATGCAGAGCCTGCTCACCTGGGTATGAGTGTGGCCTAGGGAAAAAAGTGGGCAACACAATGGACTGATTTAGGTGGAAGTCAGTCACTATTTTAGGCAGGAATTTAGGGTGAGAACCTCGTGTAAGGTGGATAGGTCACTAGGGCTTGCAGCTCACAGACTCAGGAGGACCCAGGAGAAGGACCCAGGAGAAGGACCATCACTAGTTAGCAAGAAACTGGAGGAGATTGGAGTAGATGTAACTCCGTTTACAGTGGAGAATGTGTGGGAAGAGCTGGGGAAACTGAAAGTGGACAAAGCCATGGGACCCGATGACATTCATCCCAGGATACTGAGGGAACTCAGAGATGTGCTGGCGGGACCGCTGTGTGATCTGTTCAGTAGATCCCTAGAAACAGGAGTGGTGCCGAGTGATTGGAGAAAAGCAGTGCTGGTCCCGCTTCACAAGAGTGGGAGCAGAGAGGAGGCTGGTAACTATAGGCCGGTTAGTCTCACCTCGGTGGTGGGAAAAATAATGAAGAGGCTGCTAAAAGAGAGAATAGTGAACTATCTACAGTCGGGAGAATTGCTGGACCACAGGCAGCATGGATTCACCAGGGGAAGATCCTGTCAGACAAATCTGATTGACTTTTTCGACTGGGTGACTAGGGAGTTGGATCAAAAAAGAGCACTTGACGTCATCTACTTGGATTTCAGCAAGGCTTTTGATACAGTCCCGTACAGGAGGCTGGTGAATAAAATGAGAAGCTTAGGAGTGAGTGCCGAGGTGGTGGCCTGGATTGCAAACTGGTTGACGGACAGAAGACAATGTGTGATGGTAAATGGAACTTACTCTGAAGAGAGAGCAGTATTAAGCGGAGTGCCGCAAGGATCGGTGTTGAGATCGGTCCTGTTCAATATCTATGTGAGCGATATAGCGGACGGGATAGAAGGTAAGGTTTATCTGTTTGCGGATGACACTAAGATCTGCAACAGAGTGGACACGCCAGAAGGAGTGGAGAGAATGAGATGGGATTTAAAGAAGCTGGAAGAGTGGTCGAAGATATGGCAGCTGAGATTCAATGCCAAGAAGTGCAGAGTCATGCATATGGGGTGTGGAAATCTGGAAGAACTGTATTCGATGGGGGGTGAAGGGCTGATGTGCACAGAGCAGGAGAAAGACCTTGGGGTGATACTGTCTAATGATCTGAAGTCGGCAAAACAATGCGACAAGGCGATAGCTAAAGCCAGAAAAATGCTGGGCTGCATAGACAGAGGAATATCGAGTAAGAAAAGGGAAGTGATGATCCCCTTGTACAGGTCCTTGGTGAGGCCTCACCTGGAGTACTGTGCTCAGTTCTGGAGACCGTATCTCTGAAGAGACATAGACAGGATGGAGGCGGTCCAGAGAAGGGCGACCAAAAAGGTGGAGGGTCTTAATCGGATGACTTATGAGGAGAGATTGAAGAATCTAAATATGTACACCCTGGAGGAAAGGAGGAGCAGAGGTGATATGATACAGACTTTCAGATATTTGAAAGGTTTTAATGATCCAAAGACAATGACAAACCTTTTCCGTCAGAAAAAAATCAGCAGAACCAGGGGTCACGATTTGAAGCTCCAGGGAGGAAGACTCAGTACCAATGTCAGGAAGTATTTCTTCACGGAGAGGGTGGTGGATGCCTGGAATGCCCTTCCGGAGGAAGTGGTGAAGACCAAAACTGTGAAGGACTTCAAAAGGGCGTGGAATAAACACTGTGGATCCATAAAGTCTAGAGGACATGAATGAAGAGTGGGTGGCTTATGGGAATGACGGCTACTACCCTTATTCAATAAACATACACATGGTTAATGCAACTCCAACATTGCTCTAAGTTTCAACGGCAAGAGGAAATGTGGAAAAAAGGATTTGCATTCACTAAAAAGCGGGGAGTAGCTTGCTTGTTACGGCAGTTACTACCCCAAACCAAATAAGCTTGTTACTTCACTTTCAATACATATCCAGCATAGCTCTCTGCTTCAACGGCAGGGGAGAAAATCTGATACTTCACTTTCAATGCATAGCCAGCATAACTCTCTGCTTCAACGGCAGGGGGCATGAAGAAAAGCCGATCTATATACAGACAACAACCAACAAGGACTGAATTACATAGTCTAGGTAAACAAATAAGCATGGGTGTAGCTGGCTTATTGCAGCGGTTACTACCCCTAAATAATTAAGCTAGATATTTCACTTAGATGCAGTTCCAACACTGCTTTCTACATTAATGGTGGGGGTGGAAGGGAAATAGAACCAAAAGGTTACTAAGAACCAAGAGTAACAGATAAGTATGAGAAAAAAATAAAAAGTGCGAAACTAGCTGGGCAGACTGGATGGGCCTTTTGGTCTTCTGCCGTCATTTCTATGTTTCTGTGTTTCTATGATTCTGCGAGCAGAAATAACCGCCACAAGGAAGAAAACTTTCCAAGTGAGGTGCTTGGGAGTGCAGGGGCTGAAATGGAGGCTGCATGAGCCATGCCAACACGATGTTGAGGTCCCAGGCCACAAAAGGAAGACTCAGTGGTGGCTTTAGCCGTAGTAAGGCTCTCATAAAGTGCCCCACTAAGGGCTGTATCGAGACTGGGGTATCGCCTACCCTTCAGTGGTAGGTGCTAATGACACTCAAATGTACCAGAATTGAGCTGGTCTGTAGTCCGGACTCCGGACTCCGAAAGGCACCAGAGGTAGTCCAAAAGTCTTGGTGTGGGACAAGAGAAGGGGTCAAGTCCTTCTTGCGTACACCAAAAGGAGAACATTTTCCAATTTGCCCAATATGACTTTCGCGTGGAAGGCTTTCGCAAAGCTACTAGGACCTGTGAGACATTGGCAGAAAGGTTGAGGGACTGGAGTATCAGGCTTTCAACATCCAGGCTGTCAGTGATAGGAACCGGAGTTTTGGGTGGCGTAGCCTGCTCTGATCCTGCGTGATTAGACTGGGTGAGGTGTGCAGGCGAATGGGTTCCTGGATAGAGAGGTCGAGGAGGATTGGGAACCAGACTTGACATAGCCAATGCGGGACTATGAGGATCATGGAAGCTCGGTCCTGTTGTAGCTTCACGAGAGTCTTGGCTATTAGCGGAATCGGAGGGTACACATATAGCAGGCCTGCACAACAGGAGTGGGTGAAGGCAACCACGCTGGTCTCCTTCAGTCCCCTGTAGGGAGTAGAATTGGTCCACCTTGTGGTTCTGCGAAGACGCAAAGAGATCGACGTCCGGCTAACCCCATCGGCAGAAAATCCTGCCTGCTCCACAGGGATTCAGGGACCACTTGTGGGGCTGGAAGGTCCGGCTGAGGCAGTCCGCCACTATATTCTGTGTACCTGCCAGGTAGGTGGCTCGCAGAAGCATGGAACGTGATAGGACCCAGGCCCAAATCTGCGCTGCCTCTTGGCAGAGCAGGTAAGAGCCTGTGCCCCCCCTGTTTGTTCAGGTACCACATGGCTACCTGGATGTCCATCTGGATCAGGATGACTTTGTTGGCAGGCAGTTGTGGCATGCGTAGAGGGCGTACTGCATTGGCTGGAGTTCCAGGAAGTTGATCTAGCAAGCTGCCTTGGCTCTCAACCACATCCCTTCTGTGTGGAGGCCGTTGACATGGATGACCCAGTCTAGGTTGGAGGCATCGGTGGTCAAAGTTATTTGAGCAGCTAGGGGCTAAAAAGGAAGCCCTTTGCTCAATTTGGATTTCTGCATCTACCAGTCAAGGGACAGCCGGAATGGAGTGGTTATGTGGATCCACACTGAGAGATGCTGAGAGGCTTGGCACCATTGGGATCGCAGGGTCTACTGCGTGACTCTCATGGCTAGGCAGGCCATTGGGATGATGTGGACAGACTATGCCATTTGTCTGAGCAATCTGAGAAGCTGGTGGGCAGAGGTCGTCCGCTGGCCACAGATGGAGGCAGCCAGGTTGGCCAGTGTGGCTATGTGCTCGTTGGTGAGGAATACCTTGGCCACAGTCGTGTCCAGGTCTGCCCTAATGTATGATAATTGTTGAGACGGAGTCAAGTGGGAGTTTGGGTAGTTGACTAGGAAACCCAGTGACTGAAGGAGTTGTAAGGTCAAGTGGAGGGAATGAAGGGCTCCCTCCTTGGTTGAGCTTTTGATGAGCCAGTTGTCCAGGTAAAGGAATACATGTACGCCGTTTCGGCACAACTGTGCTCCAACAACTGCCAGGCACTTTCTGAATACCTGGGGCGCGGAGGAGAGCCCAAAGTGGAGAACCCAGTACTGGAAATAACAGTGACCCACTTCGAACTGCAGATATTTGCGACGAGGCGGAAAAATCGCAATGTGTGTAAGTGTCTTGTAGATCCAGAGAGCAGAGCCATTCCCCCTGCTGCAGCAGCGGAAGTAGGGTGCCCAAGGACACCATTCTGAACCGCTCTCTGTGCAGGAACCTGTTTAAGGCCCAAAGGTCCAGGATGGGATGGAGGCCACCTGGGATAAGAAAATAGTGGAAGTAGAACCCTTGGCCCTGCGGAACCAGTTCCACGGCTCTGGACTGTAGGAAGGCCGAGAGTTCTAACTCAAGGGTCGCTGTGTGATCGACCAGGTACCACGCTGGAGAAGGAGGGGTGTCTGGTGGCACTGCAAGGAGATTTAGGTGGTAACCGTGGGCTATGACAGATAAGCCCCATCGGTTGGTGGTGATTGGGAACCAATTCCTGGCGAAGTGGCACAGACGACCTCCTACAGGTGGGTTGGCCAGTGCGGGCAGGGGGGGTTGGCTTCTGCTCTTTGGATGTGAGTCAAAATCCAGCTGCAGGGCTAGACTAGGCTGGGGAGCTGGCTGTGCCCTAGGTGCCCTCTGTTGGCGAGGATGGCCTCTTTGGGAGGGCTGGGCTGTATGAGCATGGGATGCTGGGGATAGTATCTCTGTGGCCTGTAGAATTGTTTTCTGGTGTCCCTATGTGGACCTTGACAGTTCGCTGAGTGGGCATCAGTGGGTAGTGGACAGCTGATGCAGGGTCTCATGGTGATCCTTGAGTTGGGCCATTGTCCTGGATTTTGTCCCCAACAGGTTCTCTCCTGTACAGGGGAGGTCCGCTAATTTCTCTTGTACTTCTGGATGAAGGTCTGAGGCCTTAAGCTTCCTCATGCTTCCTGGCCTCTAACCCCTTTTGGAGTATGGAGTCCAGGCCCTCCTGAAACTGCTGTGGTAGGGTTTCCGAGAACTCCTGGACTTGCTTCCAGAGGTTTCTATTATACTGGGTCATACAGAGCTGGTATGCCACTATGCAAACAACCAGCATAGAACCCTGGAAAACCCTTCGACCAAGAGTGTCTAGGGCTCTTTGGTCTTTTCCTGGAGGAGCAGAGGAATGAGGGCGGGTCCTCTTGGCCTTCTTATGGGCTACCTCTACCAACACTGACTGGTGGGGCAACTGGCTTTTTTGGAAACCTAGAGCCTGTTGCACTAGGTAAGTGGCATCAGTCTTTTTATTGACCAACATTTTGTGGCGGGCGTCTTCCTCTGTTGCAAGTTGAAAGGGTATTGTCTCTGCCATCTCCCTGACAAAGCCAGCAAAGGAGAGATCCTCTGGGAGTGAACGCCGTCTCTCTTATTTATTTATTTATTTTTGGTTTTTATATACCGGAAGTTCCTGTATACAATACATATCACTCCGGTTCACAGGTAACAAGATAACTATCGCCGGGATGGCGGTTTACATGGAACAAGTCAAACGATTAATCAATTATAGAGTAAAATACAACTAGGATCAACTTAAAAACATATAAATAAGGCAAATGAACTTTACATTATTGTTGTAATAACAGGAGGGTTATTGCTCTTCTTGAACTTAGCTCTCAGGGAAGGCTTGAAGGAAGAGCCAAGTTTTGAGTTTAACTTTAAAAGTAGTATGGCACGGCTCAAGGCGGAGCTCTGGTGGTAGAGAGTTCCAGAGAGACGGGCCCGCTGTTGATAGTGCGCGTTTCCTCAGGGAGGATTTTGCAGGTTGGGTGACCATTCTGTTCTGGTATGCCCTTCTACTTGGCCTTTTAGAAGTGTGTAGTTGAAGCTGGAAGGTTAAGTTGAGTGGAGAGATGTTATGTAGGGCCTTATGGATCATCATGCTGGTTTTGAACTGTATCCTGTATTTAATGGGAAGCCAGTGGAGATTCTGGAGGATCGGGGTGATATGGTCCTTTTTTTTGGCGTTGGTGAGAATTCTTGCAGTGGCATTCAGGACCATCTGGAGGGGTTTGGTGGTGCAAGCAGGAAGGCCCAGCAGAAGTGAATTGCAGTAGTCTAATTTCGGGAGAATGATGGCTTGGAGTACTGTGCGGAAATCCCTGTAGAGTAGAAGTGGTTTTAGTTTCTTTAAAACTTGTAGTTTAAAGAAGCATTCTTTTGTGGTGTTATTTACGAATTTGTTGAGGCTGAGTCTGTTGTCTAGGAGTACACCCAGATCTCTGACTTGAGGTGAGGTGGTGAGTCCTGAGGTGTCTGGAGGATTGCTGGTGGTGGGTGGGGCAGCTTGATCCGGAGCTATTATAAGGATTTCCGTTTTGTTGGTGTTTAGGACCAGGTTGAGGCTGGCTAGTAGATCGTTGATTGTTGAGAGGCATTTATTCCAGTAAGCCATGGTTTTATGTATAGTATCCGTTATGGGGATGAGAATTTGTATGTCATCCGCGTATAGGAAATGGGTGAGCTTGAGGTTAGTAAGTAGATGGCAGAGTGGGAGAAGATAAATGTTGAAGAGGGTGGGGGATAGTGAGGACCCTTGTGGTACCCCCATTTTGGCTTGAATGGGGTGAGACTCCTTGTTGTTTTTCTTGACTTTGTAGGTTCTATTCTCTAGGAAGGATTTAAACCAGTTGAAGTCTCTCTTCCAGGGGAGAAGGCTCTGAAAGAAGTTCCTTGGAGGCCTCCGAGGAATATTTGGGGGAGGCATCCCCCCATAGGTCATAGGGGGCCCCTTCCTCACCAGGGAAGTGCCTGGGTCGAGGAGAGAGGGTGAACCCTAAGGACAGGGCGTGGGCACTGATGGATGGTGAGGCAGCACCAACAATATTGGTGCCAGCACCGAGGGCACCAAGACTTGGGAGGGATGCCAGGGCACCGGGAGACCCGACGGTCTGGGCATGGGATCCGGCATCAGTGGTCCCGTCCATGGCGATGGGCCGGGAGGCGCATCTTCCTCCTCTGAGGAGCCCAGGATCGGGATGGAGACCGTAGGAGGTATTAGTGGTTGGCTGCATCGGCAGAGCACCAAGCAGGACGTCCAGTCTGTCCAGAAGGTGTGCCAATATGGATGGTGCTGTTTCCGAATCTGGTATGGGGCCAGCGTCGCTGGCGACTGAAAACCCTGAAGGGCATTGAGCACTGCCTGTTGAACCATGTGGTCCAACTCCTCTCAGAACGAGGGTGTGGAAAGAACCGACCCTGGAGGAGGAGGCAGTCTAGGAGTCACCGGAGCATCCACGGGGGTCCGTGGAGGCTCGGTGCCCATCACCATTACCGATGGGGAATGCCTTGGGCTCCGGGTCCAGAGGAGGATGGGGCTCCTCTCCCCAGGGCCTCTTTGGAGGAGGCTCAGTCGAGGCCAATGTCACTCCAGTGTTGGTGCCGGCACCAGACAGTGATGCGCGTCGGTGCCAATGTCAATGCTTCCCACGGTGCTAGGCCCGGTCCTTCTCCAGCACCAAAGATGACGATGCGGAAGCCTTGGAACGGTCGATGCCGGCGAAGGTCGGTCTCCTGCTCCTTGGTCCTCCTGGCTGGGTTTCGACAGAGGGGTGCTGAGACAGATGGTCCCCCTCAATTCGATGCACCCGGCACCGGGGGTCAATGGAGCAGATTGTTTGGGCCCAAACAGGTGCGCCGGCCTTTGGGTGTCATCTGGGCACAGCTTGGACATCGACAGATGTCGTGGGAAGGCCCGAGGCAGAGGACGCACACATCAAGCAGGTCCGTTATGGACATAGTCAGCGGGCACTCGGGGCATTTCCGAAATCTGGTTGCCATGGTAAAAAGAGGAGGCGTGCGGTCGGTGACTATCAGTCACAGTAATGTGAATGACTGGGGACCGACCACAAAAGTGTGAAATGGACTCACTGAACGTCGGAGGAATCGATGAGCGATGGGGGATCCCGGAACGGGGTTGAATGTGAAGATAAACTTCAAAAATTTCCGTGAGGAAAAAGTCACACAGAGCTCCAAGAACTGCAAGGCAACCGCTGCGCGGAAAAAAAGAGACTGAAGGGGGACCCCATGTAGCCACAGGGTTGGTGGCATGCTGGGCATTCTCAGTATGCCAGTCAAAGTTCTAGAAACTTTGACAAAAGTATTCTATGACAGGGCTCCATCTAATGTCACCCATCTGTGAGGACTGCCAACCTGCTTGTCCTGGGAGAATGAAGCTGCCTCCCACAATTAAGATCCAAAATGTTTCCACAACTCTCTGCTCAAGTCAATAATCTTATTTTCTCTATCTTGTGTCAACCCTGACTCCACTACAGTTGACACGGAAGAGGACACAGAATATGAAGTAGAGGACATCTTAAATTCAAAACATATCTAAGACAAACTACATTACCTCATATCATGGCAAGGTTTTGTCCCAGAAGAAAACTACTAGGCGCCAGCTTCAAATATCTATGCCCTTCAGCTAACCAGGAGGTTCCATAGTCTTTTTTCTCATAAGCCCAATCCAAAGGAATTGTGGTAGGGACTTAGAAAACTGGGGGTACTGTAATGCCCTTCACCTCTAATCTGAAGTGCTTCCGGCATCATGCCGCATCCAAAGAACATGGATGAACTTCCTGGAGCTCTGGACACATTTTATAGGTTCCCTAGTCGAGTCTTCCTGTGGCACTGGCTGATGACATCACATCCTGCATGAGTATATAAGGAAGTCCTTTTCAACCAGCCAGCAACAGGTTTTCCTGCCTTGCTACAGTGCATGTTGCTTCTTATCCTGCCTTTGTTCCAGTTCCAGTTCTTGTTCCTGCTTTCCCAGCCTTACCTTGGATCCAGCCTTGCCTTCCTTCCTCGCTCTCCTTGTACCTCTCTCTGCCTCACCTGACCCACTCCTTGCTTTCTACCCAAGTTCCTCTGCCTCCTTGCCCTACAGACTGGTTTCTTGTGTTTGACCCTGCTTGTTTCTTGACCTTACTTGTACACTGCCTGGAATACTGTTTATATCTGAATATTGCCTGCCCCGAGTCCTGAGTCAAAAGCAGGAAGGCTTTTGTGGATGTGGTATGGCTGATTCTTGTCAAGGTAGACACCCTCAACATCTCTAATAGAGATGTTCCCATTTTTGGATATTCAGTTCAAAAAGGTTGCTCAACAAGCCTTAAAGTAACAATAATAGCTTTTCTAAAATGAATACATATTAGGAAGTTAATAGAGTACCTTTACTAATTTTACCTATCAACCGAATTATCTAAAAGAAATGGTTGCCAGTACTGCTGCTTTACAGTATACGATATTGAGGAGCTACAGTAAAGCAACACTGTTTACTTTGCTGATATGAAATGCTTACATCAATGAGTGATCTTAAGAAAATTGCTGAAGCTAGCAGATTCATTAAGTAATGGTATCTAAGCTTTGCTAGCTTTTCTGATTTGTATTTCATCCATTATAATACTTTTCCCACCCAAAAAAAGGGAAAAGAATAGGCCACAAGACAGAATAAAATAGAGAATTACAGCAATATAGAGAGGGAGGGACACATAAGTCAGAGAATAGTCTCATAAGTTTTTACATTTTTGACTGTTTCTGAGGGACCGATGGCCCATTCGCAGACAACATGCAGCTCATTGTGAAGTTGAAGGGTTTTCATCTTGCACTGACCACACTGCACACAGTTGAAGTCCAACTTATCACAGGAGATGGAGAGAGATGGCATAGTCACTGTGGCATGCAGGCAGATAGGATAAATAGGCCCACCTATAACCTGTTGGAAATTATGAAATTCATTTTGTAACAATTTTTAAATCAACTGGAAACAAATGTAAAATTCTGTTACTTCAGGTTTTTTTTTTTTTAGTTAACTGTTTCTGTCTTCCTCTCTCTTCCCTGTGTCGCCTCCTTTTTCCAGTAATTACTTCCCATCTCCCTCTTCTCTTCCCCTAGATATTTATCAGGCTTGCATGATTTGACCTTTCACCTCACCTGAGGCAGGTTTAAAAGGAGCAAAACACAAATGTCATGAGTATTACTCAGAGGTGGTGATATTATTTTCATTGAAAGCATCAAGATGCTATTTTCACTATCAGATAAGGCCCTTGAAATACTGATAACTAGGGATGTGAATCGTTTTTTGACGATTTAAAACAATCGTCAGATATATTTTAAATTGTCAAAAATCGTTATAGCCGCGATACAATAACAATTCCCCTGATTTATCGTCAAAAAATCGTAAATTGGGGGAGGGGGGAGGGCGGGAAAACTGGCACACCAAAACAACCCTAAAACCCACCCCGACCCTTTAAAACAAATCCCCCACCCTCCCGAACCCCCCCCAAAATGTTTTTAATTACCTGGGGTCCAGTGGGGGGGTCCCGGCGCGATCTCCTGCGATCTCCCGCTCTTGGGCCACGGCTGCGTTAATAGAAATGGCGCCGGTGGCCCTTTGCCCTTACCATATGACAGGGCAAAGGTAGCACCGGCGCCATTTTGGTTCCTGTCACCCGATGTCACGAGTGCAGGAGATCGCTCCCGGACCCCCGCTGGACCCCAGGGACTTTTGGCCAGCTTGGGCCACAAGACTTGCCAAAAGTCCAGCGGGGCTCCGGGAGCGACCTCCTGCACTCGCGCCGTATTGCCAATATTCAAAATGGCACCGGCGCTACCTTTGCCCTCACTATGTCATACGACCCGTATGACATAGTGGTAGCGCTGGTGCCATTTTGAATATTGGCAATACGGCGCGAGTGCAGGAGGTCGCTCCCGGACCCCCGCTGGACTTTTGGCAAGTCTTGGCAATGTGCTTCGGTAGGCCATGTAGGTGAAAGATGCTGTCATAGTGAGGGCAAAGGCGATCGGTGCCATTTTGAGACTCAAAATCGCCGTCCTGCCAATACTCAAAATGGCGCCAATCACCGTCATAGTGAGGGCAAAGGCGAACGGCGCCATTTTGAGTATTGGGATCGGATGGCCGGCGTGAAAGGAGGTCGCTCCCGGACCCCCGCTGGACTTTTGGCAAGTCTTCTGGGGGTCAGGAGGCCCTCCCAAGCTGGCCAAAAGTCCCTGTGGGTCCAACGGGGGTCCCGGAGCGACCTGCCATCCGACGCCAGGACTCAAAATGGCGCCAATAGCCTTTGCCCATACTATGTCACAGGGGCTACCGGTGCCATTGGTCAGCCCCTGTCACATGGTAGGAGCACAAGATGGCGCCGATGGCCATGTGACAAGGGCTTACCAATGGCACCGGTAGCCCCTGTGACAAAGGCTATCGGCGCCATGATGAAACTAGCACCGAGGGTCTGAGTGAGTTCCCGGACCCCACAGCTGGACCACCAGGGAGTTTTGGTAAGTCTTGGGGGGGGTCAGGAGGATGGGGGGGTTTAAATTTGTATTTAGGCCGAATAAAACAGAAATCTGTTTAATACGTGGGGAGTCGCGATGCGTTTCGCCTCCCTACGTATTTAACAGATAGCAAAAAATAAGTTGCGGATTACAAATACGTGGAAAACGGATGCACACCTCTACTAGTGAGTACAACTCCATTGAGTCTCTCTGCTCTAAGGGATCAGGTACTCGCTCCTCGAGAGCCTGCTCTCCCTGTCTCAGAGCTCTCCTATTCTATTTGGGACGCTGAATGCTAATTTTATTGTGTGCTCATAACTCTCAGTCTCTTTCCACTACAGCGCTGCTCTACAGAGGATCCGCTGTTCCAGCATTCTGTGAGAGACTCGCCCAGCCGGGCTCTACAACCACTACTCACTACTGCCACCTCTGGTGGTTCCATAAACTGTTTAATAAAAGATTCAAATCTGTGTTTGTCTGTCCGGAGTTTAGCCTGACACTGTGGTCCCTCATGGGACTGCCCCCCGTGGGCATGGTCAGTTGCCACAGTGTCCAAGGATCCACCCAAACACCATTAACCATAACAGACGGCAAGGCCCTGGCCTGGGCCTCCCTGCTGTGGGAGCACGGGGACTCCATACTCGGGATCTTCACCATTTCGTCTGGACTGTCAAACAAGTTTTTGATGAACCAGGGCGTCAATCTACTGCGGCTTACAAGCTTCTTCACCTCCGCCAGGGGTCTTTTCTCTAGTCGAGTATGCAGTAGAATTACGAACCCTGGCCTCAGAATTGGGCTGGCAAGATGACAGCCTGTGGAGCATTTTCCTCGAGGGCCTGGCCTCCAGAACAAAAGATGAATTGGCCGCTCGAGAGATACCCGAGGATCTGGAGGCGCTCATTGACCTGATGGGCCGAATTGATCGGTGTCTTCAGCAGCTGATGAGGGAGCTGAAGCCGGGGTGCTGGGTGGTTCCTTTGGCACCCTCCTTTTCTCGACCCTTGGTTTCCCCAACAACCTCAGAGTCTGCGCCTTCTCGCAATGAGGAGCCCATGCAACTCGGCCAAAGCCACCTATCATCGGAAGAAAAGAAGTGACGTAGATCCCTCGGTCTCTGCCTTTATTGTGCCGACAAGGGACACCTACTGGCTCAATGCCCTGAGCGTCCGGGAAACTCTTGAGCCTAGGCGTCACAGGGGAGCTGATCCTAGGCTGCATCAATCCTGCTCCCCAATGTACTGTTCCAGTGACACAAGAATACAAAGAGGTAGGCGATCTATAATAGCCGTCAGGAAAACACAAAGATAGATGCCTTGATCTTTTTCAATGTTTATTAAAACAGGGATGTGTTCATAAAATGCCCGACTTTCGCACCAGCGTGCATAAGCAGAGACTGCATGTTGTACGCTGGTGCGAAAGTTGTCTTATGCATTGCTGACACACAATGATTGTACACTGGATGAAACCACATTACTGAGTTTCACTTATGACTGTGAAGTGTTCAAGCCCCTGAGGCAGCGGCCTTTGAGCTGCGAAACTCGGCCTGAGTCGGGCATTTTATGAACACATCTCTGTTTTAATAAACATTGAAAAAGATCAAGGCATCTATCTTTCTGTTCCAGTGACACTCCAGTACTCCAGTGGGTCCTTTGCAACTTTGGCCTTTATCGACTCCAGGGCCGGAGGGAACTTTATCCTAGCTAAACTAGTAAAACAGCTACAGCTTCCTATGGTTCACTGCACCACTCCGCTGCTTATCTCATCCATCCAGGGAGATCCTCTGTTAGGTCGAGTTAACTTTTGCACTGCCCCTGTGGTCCTCCGTACCGGGGTGCATCACGAGGAGGAGATCTCCTTCTTCATACTTGAAAAGGCTATCCTCCCAGTGGTACTAGGACTTCCATGGCACCAGAAACACACTCCTCACATCAATTGGAAAACGTGCAAGTAGCTTCCTGGAGTCCCGACTGTTTCTCTTCCTGTCTTCGGGACTTACCTTGTCCTCAGCTCCTGCTAGCTACCACTACCTCGTCTTTACCGGCCCAGTATGCAGACTATGCTGATGTCTTTTCAAAGGAGAAAGCTGAGATTCTCCCGGAGCGCCGCCCTTTTGACTGTGCGATTGATCTTCTGCCTGACACTGTGCCACCAAGTGGCTGGGTCTGTCTGCTGTCACTACCTGAGACCCAAGCAATGTCTCAATACATCCGTGAGAACTTGGAGAGAGGATTCATCCATCCTTCCACTTCCCCGGCTGGGGCAGGCTTCTTTTTCGTAGGCAAACAGGACAGCTCATTAAGACCATGCATTGACTACCATGGGCTCAATGCAATCACTTGCTGGGACAGGTACCCGCTCCCGCTCATCCCAGAGCTTTTGGGCCGTCTCCAAGGGGCCAAGATTTTCACAAAGCTGGATCTCCGCGGGGCATACAATCTGGTCCACATTAAGCCCGGGGACGAATGGAAGACCGCCCTCAGCACGCGTGACAGCCATTACGAATACCTAGTAATGCCTTTTGGCCTATGTAACGCTCCAGCAGTCTTCCAAAACCTTATAAATGAGGTCTTCCGGGACATGCTTCATGCCAATGTAATTGTCTATCTAGTGGACATTCTAATCTACTAGAGAGGCTTGGCATCCCATCATTCGGAGGTTCTCCATGTTCTCCAGCATCTGAGAGACCATCACCTTTACTTCAAGTTAGAGAAATGCCCCTTCGAGCGGGAGTCCCTGCCCTTCCTGGGGTTTACCGTTTCCACATCAGGATTTCGTATGGACCCGGAAAAGCTGGCCAGCATTCGGGATTGGCCTTGACCCGTAGGGCTCCGCTCATTACAGCGTTTTTTGGGCTTCGCTAACTTCTACAGGAACTTCATCCCGCGGTATTCCCACATTGTGGCACCTCTTACCGCGCTCACAAAGAAGGGTTCTGATGCCAGACACTGGTCTCCAGAGGCCATCCAGGCCTTTGAGGAGTTAAATCAGGCCTTCCTGTGTGAACCCTGCCTTCGTCACTCGGACCCGTCACGACCATTCATTGTGGAGGTTGACGCCTCGGATATCGCAGTGGGAGCAGTCCTCAGCCAGTACTCCAGTCATGGAGCCCATTTACCATGCTCCTACTTCTCCTGCAAATTCACCTTGGCTGAGCAAAACTACGGAATCTGAGATAAAGAACTCCTAGCCATTAAAATGGCATTTGAAGAGTGGAGACAATAGCTGGAGGAGGCACAACATCCCATCACGGTATACACTGACCACAAAAACTTGGAATACCTTAGTAAGGCTCAACGTCTGAACCCTCACCAGGCTCTTCTTTAGTCAGTTCGACATCTTACTATGCTACCGACTTCTTGCTATGCTACCGACCAGCAGCGAAAAACACAAGGGCGGACGCCCTGTCCAGATTCCACAAGACAGAGGATGTACCCGAACCACCTCAGTATATCCTAGATCCTGCCAGGATTTTCCTTGCCGCCACCAGCACGGTATCCCCGGGGAAAACTGTAGTCCCTCTCTGCCTTCGGCGAAAGGTTTTATCCTGGGGCCACGATTCTCTCACTGCCAGATACCCGGGCAGAGCCCATACTCTGGAACTCCTGTCTAGCTTCTACTGGTGACCTCAGATGACCCAGGACGTTCGGGCTTACGTCAACTCCTGCCCGACCTGCGCCCAGTAGAGGCCGCTGCCAGGTCGGCTATGGGGGCTCCTGCAACCTCTCCCAGTGCCTCAAGAACCTTGAACACACATCTCCATAGACTTTGTGGTGGACTTGCCCTCATCCAATGGGAACCAGGTGATCTGGGTCATGGTTGATAGGTTCTCCAAGATGGCACACTTCACACCTCTGCCCAAGTTGTCTCAGCACCCAAGTTAGCCCAGCTTTTTAACCAGCACATCTTCCACCTTCACGGTCTTCCTCAGCACATCACGTCTGACCGTGGCCCCCAGTTCACGGCAAAATACTGGCGGTCCCTATGCAAGAAATTCGGAGTACAACTAGATTTTACGTCTGCTTTCCACCATCAGGGAAATGGTTATGCTGAGCAGATAAATCAGGGTCTGAAAACCTTCATCAGCTCATTCGTCGGGAGCAGTCAGGATGACTGGGCATCTTTGTTACCTTGGGCAGAATTCTCGCACAGCATGCATGTTCACATTTCAGGTAGTCTTTGGTAAGGAGCCAAGACCTCCACTGCTTCTTCCTCTGGCTGTGCCTTCCCCAGCGACCCAACTCTGCTCAGCAACTCCACGCTCTGTGGAATACCACTCAGGCTAATCACCAAAGAGCCGCCAATGCTGCCAATCAGACTACGGACAAACATCATCGTCCAGCCCCTCTATTCAGACCTGGAGACTGGGTGTGGTTAAGCATGCACCATATACGCCTTCGACTGCCCTCCATGGGATTGGCTCCTAAATATATTGGACCGTTTTCTGTCAGCGAACGAGTGGGACCAGTTTCCTATTGTCTATGCTGCTTGCCATCTTAAGAATACACAACTCCTTCCATGTGTCCTTGTTAAAACCCTTGGTGCTCTCTATGTTCCACTCTATACCTCGTGAGACCCGGATGTCTCCACTGAAGAGGATCCAGTCTATCAAGTTAGAGAGATTCTGGATGTAAGATGCAATCACAGGCGTTGGGAGTATCTGATATCCTGGGAAGGATTTGGTCCGGAGGAAAATTCCTGGGAGCCGGCCTCGAACATCTTGGATAAGTCCTTGTTTCAGTACTTCCATCAAACACACCCCAACAAGCCTGGTCCTTCTATGAGGGGGCGAAAAGGGGGGCGGTACTGTTGGGGCTCCTGGCCGCGGCAACCTGCGACCTGTCCCCCTACCTGGTCTGACGCTCTACGACCCCCCTGTTCGCCAGCGTAGCATGCTCCGACTCAGAGTCAGCTGCCGGCATGGTCTCCACGTGGCCCTGGATGCCGCCGATTCTCCCGCTGTAGGCGCTTCCCTAGGCGCGCGTGCGACTCAGCTGGACTCTTAAAGGGGCCACGGCGGGAAACTTCGGCCCGGCCCTTAGTGATGACGTCAGGACTGAGGGGTATTTAAACCCTGACTCAGTCCTCAGTTCTATGCCTTGGCAACAGGTCCATCTCATCGGAGTGCTGGTTGCTGTTCCTGTGGTTCCTGTGATTCCAGTTCCTGATCCTGATCCCTGTTCTGGTGGTTCCAGTTCCTGTGTTCCTCTCTCCGTGCATTTCCTTGTCCTTGGTTCCTGCGTCCTCTTCCTTGGCTTGATCTCCTGGTTCTGACTTTGGCTTGCTTCCTCGTCTCTGCTCGTTTGTTGCCAGTCTTGACCCCTGGTCTGGTACCTCATCTCTGCTCATCTGCTGCCTGCCCCTAACCTTCGTCTTGGATCTTTGTTTTGCACCTTCGCTGCCAGCAACAACCCGGACTCCTGACTTCGCCTCTGCCCGCCGCTGGATCAGTCTTCATCGAGGATACCTGCACCTAAGCCCTGCTGGCCCTGGTACCCAAGGGTTCAACCTGAGGGGATTGAGGGCTAGTATAGGTGAAGCTCCAGCCAGGTCGTCCTCACCTGCATCGCCTACCAGCGATGAGGACCATTGGGGGCCATCCCTCAGTGGTAGCACCAACTCTCGTCCCGACCCAAGGGTCCACAGTTCCAACAGAATTGGAGGCATTATGATAGTTGATGGCATGGTATAGTCGGTTTTATTTGAATTTTATATACTATGTTGCTGTATGTAGATGTATTTTTGTATTTGTTTATTTTATATTTAATGAATGTTTCATTGTAATCTGCATTTGAATATGCTAGATTATGTGGAATATAAATGATTTTTAAATAAATACATTTATCCATAAATCAGGTACAGCACAGGCAGTGATGTCTCACCCTGCCAACGTACTTTAGCTCTAAAGGAATCAAATGTAGTGGGAAAGGGTAGTCTCATTCAATCCTTGGTCTCTCTGCTAAAACTGACAAACAAATAATAAAAGAACTAAGCATTGCCAACAGTGATAGTGGTGATACATTAGAAATGTGCAAACTGCTACCTCAGAATCTGGGATTTTAGTTACTGACTCATCTATTTAAAAGGAAAATTGGTCCTTACCTGATAATTTTCGTTCCTGTAGTATTACGGATCAGTCCAGACTCCTGGGTTTTGCCTCCCCTCCAGCAGTTGGAGACAGAGAAGTTTTGAACTGACTCTGCCCTATGTCCTGAGGTGCTATCTAGAGTCTGTCAGTATTACACTGTACCCACGTAGAAAGGTTAAACCATAACTTCCACTATAACACAACTTCCCCCCAAAGAGCAGAAGAAATGTAAACCTGTAATGTAACTAACGAAACATGCCCATACTCACACCCTGTAAGGTGGGGCATACACTATAAGAACATTTGAAAAATCTGCAGAATCTTAAATGATTAACGACCGAGCATACTCTCCATTTCCCCCAACTCTGAAATTGGCGGGACTCTGGACTGATCCATGGTACTACAGGAATGAAAATTAGCAGGTAAGGACCAATTTTCCTTTCCCTATGCATACCCGCATCAGTCCAGACTCCTGGGATGTACCAAAGCTTCCTTAACCGGGGTGGGACTGAGAGAGTCCCGCTCGGAGCACACTAGCCCCAAAGAAACCAGGCTCTGGGGCCCAGACATCCAGGCGATAATGCCTGGCAAAAATGTGTGTAGATTTCAAGTAGCCACCCGACAAATTTCCTGTGGCGACACCTGTTAACATTCTGCCCAAGAGGCCACTTGCGATCGAGTAGAATGAGCCCGAAGACCAACCGGGATCAGACAGCCCTGAACTAGATAAGCAGAGACAATAGCTTCCTTTAGCCAGCTCGCAATAGTGGCCCTTGAACCACAGGACGAAAAGATGGTCTGAGAGACGGAAACTGTTCGTAACCTCCAAGTAACACAACAGCACTCGTTTCACATCCAACTTCCTTAGATCCCTAGACTCAGGTGTAGAAGAATCCAGGACTGCAAAGGAAGGAAGCTCCACTGACTGATTCAAATGAAAGGAGGACACCACTTTCGGGAGAAAGGAGGGAACTGTCCTCAAGGAGATGCCTGCTTCTGTAATCCGTAGGAAGGGCTCCTTGCAAGATAGGGCCTGAAGCTCCGATACACTCCTCGCTGAGGAGATAGCCACAAGGAAGACCACTTTCAATGTCAGATCCTTCAGAATTTCTCACTTCAATGGCTCGAAAGATGCATTGCAAAGAGTGTGGAGGACCAGATTCAACTTCCATGAGGGACAAGGTTTCCGAACTGGAGGATGGAAATGCTTGGCCCCACGCAAAAAGCGAACCACATCTGGATGGGATGCCAGGGCAACGCCCTGTACCTTACCTCGAAAACAACCAAGGGCCGCCACCTGGACTCTTAGGGAATTAAAGGCCAATCCTTTTTTACAGGCCTGCCCGTAAAAAGGTCAAAACATCTGCAACGGAAGCCCTGGACGGCTCCACCTCGTGGTCCAGGCACCAGGCCTCAAAGATACCCCAAACTCTGACGAACGCCATGGAGGTAGAGGGCTGTGAGACTGTAGAAGTGTGGTAATTACCACAACTGAGTAACCCTTGCTCCTCAATCTCCGTCTTTTAAAAGCCATGCCGCTAGACAGAAGTGATCTGCCTCTTGCAAACAAACGGGGCCTTGGTGCAGAAGATATGGAGATGGATGAAACCTCAGGGGTCCGTCCACTGCTAGATTCACGAGGTCCGTAAACCATGGGCGACACGGCCACTCTGGCGCAACTAGCACTACTTCGTCCAATTGAGCTTCGATGTGACGCAGCACCTTGCTGACCAACGGCCAAGGCGGAAATACGTACAACAGAATGTCCTTCGGCCAGGGAACGACTAGAGCATCCACACCCTCTGCTCCTGGCTCCCGGCGCCGACTGAAGAATTGGGGAGCCTTGGCATTGCGGAATGTCACCATCAGGTCCACGGAGGGCGTGGTCCAGTGGTCGCATAGAAGACGAAAGGCCTCGAAGAGCTCCCACTCTCCAGGGTCCAGCTGGTGGTGGCTGAGAAAATCGGCTTGTACATTGTCCACTTCGGCTATGTGAGAGGCTGCTATCTTGTACAGGTGCTGCTCCGCCCAACTGATCAACAGCTGGGCCTCCATTGCCACTGGGCAACTCTTGGTTCCGCCTTGATTGATGAAGGCCACCATCGTCGTATTGTCAGAGAGCACTCTTTCTTACTGAAGTTCCCTTTACCAAGGGAAAGAGGGCCTGCAGAACTAACCGAACTGCTCTGGTCTCCAACCGATTGATCGACCAGGAGGACTTCGTTCTTGACCACTGGCCTTGCACCACTCTCCCCCGACAGACCGCTCCCCAACTGGAGAGACTCGCATTGGTGGTTACCACTGTCCAAGAGGGCATTTCCAAGTCCACCTCTGACATAAATTGTCTGGGAGAAGCCACCAAACAAGACTGGAACGCACCAAGTCCGTAAGGGGTAGAAGAAAGTGAAACTGTTCGGAAAGCGGATTCCAACGGGAGAGTAATGCTGACTGAAGAGGCCTCATATGCGCAAAGGCCCATGGGACTAGATCAAGAGTGGAAGCCATTGAACCAAGAACCTGTAAATAATGCCAGACTCTAGGGGTGTGCATTCGTTTGCAACTTATTGGCAATCCGCAACATATATGTCCATATTTGTTATATTCGTGGGGTCGCGAAACGTATCGCGATTCCCCACGAATATAACATATCATCCGTTCCATACGTTTGGCGGCGCACGCTTTTCTTAGTCGCCATTTCAAATCGGAGAACGCCATTTGGGTGTATCTATAGCCAAAAACCAGCCCTTTCCTGTGAGTCATCAGTGACCTCACAGCCCTGTCACAGTGGGTCGGACAGGTTGGCAAGGAGACCAGAATGCAACGTATCAGCAATAAGAAGTTTTGCAATGCAGCCAATCGCGCTCTCACTCAGTGGTCAGTGACACTTTTCCTGATGACCCAGAACTATATATATTTAAGCACGCGGCGTGCCATGCACTTTATTTGCAGGGGTGATCTGAGGAGGCTGGGAGGTGGTCAGTCTCTGCAGAACGTGGATGCAATCAGAGCTAGTCTGAGTTCTCAAATCTGTATTCAATTGCTAGCTAGGCTAGTTACTTAGATAGAAAAAGATATTTGTGCTTCATTTGGCTGCAGTGCCAGCTAGCCCTGTTTTTTTTTTTTTAAGCACTTTTTTTAGTTGTTTTGAGACGGTCTCTCTGTGCCAGGAAGAGAAGCTGCTAGCAGTGGCGTTTTGTTTAATTCACCCTCTGGGGTAGGTTGCAAGCACCATTTGGGTGGGAGAGACATATTCAATTTCTAGCTAGTTTCTAGAATTGCCATTGAAAAATATATTTCATCGATTTTCCTGCTGTGCCAACAATTCCAGCTTTTTTGTTAACTGCATTTGTTTAATTGAACTCACTCAGTCTCTCTGTGCACTGGGCTTCAGTGCCAGTGGGCAGGCAGTTTAGCAGACTCAAGTATACTGGGACAACAATGGTCTGTGTGTGCAGCCAAATCCCAGTGGGCCTCTTTTGTAGTTATAAGCTCGGTGTGTGCACACACATTACATTAGTGCATATCAAGGCACTGTGCCAGTGGGCACTGAGTAGTTTAGCAGACTCAAGTATATTATTAGGACAGTCTGTGCAGCCAAATCCCCAGTGGTCCTCTTTTGTAGTTCCAAGCTCAATGTGTACACACACATTACATTAGTGCATATCAAGGCACTGTGCCGGTGGGCAGCCAGTAGGCACTAAGCAGTGACATTGAACCCATAATGTCAGGGAAAGCTAGAT
This sequence comes from Rhinatrema bivittatum, assembly GCF_901001135.1. NCBI lineage: Eukaryota > Metazoa > Chordata > Amphibia > Gymnophiona > Rhinatrematidae > Rhinatrema > Rhinatrema bivittatum. Next base: position 137,616,282 of record NC_042621.1, read on the forward strand.
GTGGTTGAGTGATTGGGACTGGCAGAGGAGGCACTTCAAAAGGCACTAGTGTCAGTCCCCCACTAAAGTTAAAAAGGGACCTATTGCAATCTAAACTCTTTGGAGGGGCAGGCACTGGCAGTTCCATCCAGAAAAAAATGAAATCTAAACATGATGGATCGCCACAACTGTTTCTGACCCTGTAGTTTTGGAGGTGAGGGAAGGGGAGGCTGAGTCATGCAAGACAAAATGTCGACACCCAAACGCAACAGTGGGACAGCAGTCTCAACTTAGCACTGTTTGCTTCTGATTCCGATGAAGAATCATCTTGTGTGGGATTCTCATCAGAAACGGAAGGAGTAATAGCTGACGAAGTTTTAGGAGGATCAGTTAGTCCTGTCTTAGCCTCCACTTCAGTGCAGCAGGGGAGAGATAAAACTGTTGATGAGGAGGAGGAGGAAGAGCAGTCAGTGCAGGCACAGAGTGTGACTGAGGCCCCTGGCATTGCTTCTCAGGGTGCGCCCACTACTTCAGTTCCAGTGCCAGCATCCACCCCAAAGGCAATACAGAAGGGAGGATCATGAAAGACATCTGCGATCTGGAGCCACTTTAAAGTGACAGAGGACCCATGTTTTGCTCGGTGTAATTACTGTGGCAGAGGGAAGCAAATGGGACATCTATCTAATTTTGGCATGACACATCATATGAAGAGGCAACACCCAACAACAGTACTGCCATCTGGGGATGGTGGCAGTACCAGTCAGGGGACCTCTTCCAAGCAGCGTAAAGTGTATTTGAATAGGAGCAGAGTCAGCCCATGCCCTCAGCCCCTTCTAGCAGTCAGGTGGCAGGCCACCAACCCCCTGACATGTGGCAGAAGTGACAACCCACCATGGAGGAAATGGGGTGGAGTGTGGTAATGCTATCCCGGGTTAGGAGGCAGGCAGCCTCAAAAGTTGTAACCAGGAGCATTGGGGAAATAATTGCCCTTGATGACCAGCCCTTGCAGTTAGTGGAGAATGTGGGTTTCAAACATTTTCTGAAGGTCGTAGTTCCAAATTATAAAGTCCCCTCCAGAACCATATTTAGCAGAAAGGTCATCTCCAGCCTGTACAAGCAGTGTCGCAGTCGCATCCAAGCACTGCTAGCTAAGGCACAGGGGAGTGTGCATTTCACCTGCGATATCTGGACCGCCATGAATGCTGCACACTCTTACCTCTCCATGATAGCACACTGATGGGACCTGGCTTACGCAGGGGCAGGCAGTAGCTCTATTACTGAACAAGTATCAGGGTGGAGGTGGGCTTTACTGCACACTCACCTGAAGGACCAGGCACATACCGCAGTCAATATTCTAGCATGCATCAGACAGATGCTGGAGGGCTGGCAACTACACCAGCGAGACAGGAATCCTCAGGCAGGGTTCTTTGTCACAGACAATGGTGCAAACATGGTTAAGGCAATAACAGATAGGCGCCTTAAGAACATCCGATGTTTTGCACACACTCTGCACCTGGTAGTGAAGTCAGCTCTGGGGTTGGAGTCCAATGACCAAGAGAATGAATACCTGCATAGCTTAATTCAGAAGTGCAGGAACATAACAGCGCACTTCCACAGAAGTGTGAAGGCGGGGCAGGTTCTCATTCAAGACATTGCCACCTGGTGGAATTCCACCTTTATGATGCTGCAGAGGTTAGTGGAGCTGCAGACACCCCTTCAGGAACTTTCTGGTTCAATGGACATAGGTGTGCAGAATCCCCTAGGGCATCATAGTTGGTTAGTCATGAGTCAGCTGGTAAAAATCCTGCAGCCCTTCAAGGATGTCACGGAGGAGCTGAGTTCCAGAAGTGCCACCTTGGCTGACATCATCCCTATAGTTAATTTCCTGGATGAAAATTTGGAGGCCTTTAAATAGGAAGAGGGAATGACAGTTGAGGTGCTGCACTGTCTGGACATTTTGCAGCAGCAGGTGGAAGAGAGATTAAGGCCTTTAACAGAACAGAACACATACATGCTCACCACAGTCTGTGATCCCCGTGTGAAAGGGAAACTCGCCCTACAGTACGATTGTCTCCTATTGGTGAAGGACCTGTTGTTAGCAAAAGTCCATGAACAGGAGCTTCATAGGCAGAGACAGATTAGGCATGAAGCAGAGGAGGAAACAGCGGGCACTTCAGAGAGTTGTGCTAGCCCAAGCAGGAGCAGCACTCTGTCGGCGACAGCTAGTACCTCCTCCTCCACTTCAGAACACCAAAGGCATGTTGCCCATAAAGATTCATCTTTTGTGCTATGGGCTAGAGAGAAAGCAGCTGGCATGAGTGACTCTCAGCTCACCCAAGCAAAGGAGACACCAGCACAGCTGTCAGTGACACAATATCTCTCAGAGCCCACAGAGAACATGCAGACAGATCTGATGGCATATTGGGCACACAAGTGCACTGTCTGGCCACACCTAGCCAAAGTGGCTCAGCGATATCTGTCATGTCCACCAACCAGTGTGCCCAGTGAACGTGTCTTTTCAATGACAGGGGATATCATGAGCCCTCACCACTCAAGGCTGGCACCAGAGTTGATGGAAATGCTAGTATTTTCAAAAGTAAACCTGCCTTTGCTTGGGTTTCCAAATTTTCCCTGTGAATGGCAAGATGAATAAAAGCAATTGAAATCCTTGCAGCAGCTCTAACTGCCTCCTATGCTCCAGATAATATAAGCACTGCAGCACATGTACCTGACCTGAAACACTGTGCCTGTCCGTCCACTGTCCAGGCTGTATGTCCCTACAAGGGCCTGACCTGAAATGCTGTGCCAGTCCATCCACTGTCCAGGCCGTACGTCCCTACAAGGGCCTGACCTGAAATGCTGTGCCTGTCCATCCACTGTCCAGGCCATACATCCCTACAAGTGCCTGACCTGAAACGCTGTGCCCGTCCGTCCACTGTGCAGGCCGTACATCCCTACAAGGGTCTGACCTCTAACGCTGTGCCTGTCCGTCCACTGTCCAGGCTGTATGTCCCTACAAGGGCCTGACCTGAAACGCTGTGCCTGTCCGTCCACTGTCCAGGCCGTACGTCCCTACAAGGGCCTGACCTGAAACGCTGTGCCTGTCCATCCACTGTCCAGGCCGTACGTCCCTACAAGGGCCTGACCTCTAACGCTGTGCCTGTCTGTCCACTGTCCAGGCTGTACGTCCCTAAAAGGGCCTGACCTGTAACGCTGTGCCTGTCTGTCCACATTTGGAATGTAAGAACATAAAAAGATGACTTAAGATGTTTGGAACTTGCATATTTCATATGCTCAATATTTTTTATGACCTTGCCAACAGTAATGTTTCTAGTACTATCGAAAACTGGTGGTGGTTGCACTCTAGTTCATCCTCTCTGTTCCGATTGTTTACAGAGGCACTGTGTAAACCACAAAGTCAACATAGGTTGATATTGTAGATCTGGACTTGAGTAGCGGTTTTCTTATTTCTGAGAGCTCTTCATGTCCTCGAATGCTGTGCCAGTCCGTCCAAGCCTTATGTCCCTATGTGGGCTTGACCTCTGTCCTCGAATGCTGTACTTGTCCATCCAGGCCTTATGTCCCTAATTGGGTTTCCGTTTGACCTCTGTCCTCGAATGCTGTGCCTGTCCGTCCAGACCTAATGTCCCTACAAGGGTTTCACCTCTGTCCTCGACTGCTGTGCCTGTACGTCCAGGCCTAATGTCCTTACAAGGGTTTGACCTCTGTCCTCGATTGCTGTGCTGTACGTCCAGGCCTAATGTCCCTACAAGGGTTTCACCTCTGTCCTCAAATGCTGTGCCTGTCCGTCCAGGCCTAATGTACCTACAAGGGTTTGACCTCTGTCCTCGATTGCTGTGCCTGTACGTCCAGGCCTAATGTACCTACAAGGGCTTGACCTCTGTCCTCGATTTTTGTGCCTGTACATCCAGGCCTAATGTCCCTTCAAGGGCTTGACCTCTGTCCTCAATTGCTGTGCCTGTATGTCCAGGCCTAATGTCCCTACAAGGGTTTGACCTCTGTCCTCGATTGCTGTGCTTGTCCGTCCAGGCCTTATGTCCCTATGTGGGTTTCCATTTGACCTCTGTCCTCGAATGCTATGCCTGTCCATCCAGGCCTTACGTCCCTACAAGGGCTTGACCTCTGTCCTCGATTGCTGTGCCTGTACGTCCAGGCCTTATGTCCCTACATGGGCTTGACCTCTGTCCTCGAATGCTGCACCTGTTCGTCCAGGCCTTATGTCCAGTCCTAGCAGCTGAACCCTCGGAACAAAGGGAAACCTCAATCTCTGGCAATTCAAACTAGTAATCCTTCACAGCATGGATCCTTAAATAAAACAAACAATTTTCTTTAGTTTCAGGGCAGAGAAGAGAACTTCCTCCGTCTTGCTTATGAAGTCATGATCTGTTTGCAAATGCTTAAATCCTAACAATTTGTATCATTATACACTCTAGGGGCCAACCCATTCCAGGGAGCCCTTTCCTGCTCAAAGGAAAGGGAACTCTTCCTGGATGTAGCAGCCTATCTCTTAGCACCTGTTGACCCATGTTCAGAACAAGAAAAAAACTCTAAGGTACTTAGACTGTGGCAGTGAGACCAAGCTCACAGTGAAACCCTGCTCCACGTCGCCACGCTTTGAAGGCTCGTGCTCCACTCTAGGGGCCAAACTATTCCAAGGAAGCCCTTTCCTGCTCAAAGGAAAGGGAACTCTCCCTGATGTTGGAGCCTATCTCTTAGTACCTGTTGACCCATGTTGAACCGCTGTTCACATGGCACCCTGCTCCACGTCGCCACGCTTTGAAGGCTCGTGCTCCACTCTAGGGGCCAACCCATTCCAAGGAAGCCCTTTCCTGCTCAAAGGAAAGGGAACTCTCCCCGGTGTTGTAGCCTATCTCTTAGTACCTGTTGACCCATGTTGAACTGCTGTTCACAGTGAGACCTCCTCCACATCGCCACACTTTGAAGGCTTGTGCTCCACTCTAGGGGCCAACCCATTCCAAGGAAGCCCTTTCCTGCTCAAAGGAAAGGGAAATCTCCCCAGTGTAGCCACTGCCAGCCTCTCTCTTAGCACCTGTTGACCCATGTTGAACCGCTGTTCACATGGCACCCTGCTCCAAGTCGCCACACTTTGAAGGCTCGTGCTCCACTCTACGGGCCAACCCATTCCGGGGAGCCCTTTCCTGCTCAAAGGAAAGGGAACTATGCCTGGGTGAGCCAGCCTGTATCTACCCTCTGATCCATGTTGAACCGCTGTTTACATGGAAACCTCCTCCGCCTCGGCCTTGAAAATTCTCGTTTGTATATCTGCTAACTCCACCAGATTTTAAAAGACCAGCGAGAGCTCACTAGACGCCAATGGAAACACCACACTCTAGGGGTGAACCCATTCTAGGGAGCCCTTTCCTGTGCAAAGGAAAGGGAACTCTCCCCAGGTGTAGCCAGCCTGTATCTACCCTCTGACCCATGTTGAACTGCTGTTTACATGGAAAACTCCTCCGCCTTGGCCTTGAAAATTCTCATTTGTATATCTGCTAACTCCATCAGATTTTAAAAGACCAGCGAGAGCTCACTAGACACCAACAGAAACACCCCACTCTAGGGGCGAACCCATTCTAGGGAACCCTTTCATGCACAAAGGAAAGGGAACTCTCCCTGGGTGTAGCCAGCCTGTATCTACCCTCTGCCTCTCTGCCTTGCTGCCATACCCCAGATGACTCACTCAACTCCTTGTGGTGTTCTTGCCACTATCATGGTTGCTCAGTGTGTTGGTGCTAGTCTTTCTGCTTGCTATGTTCCCCCTTCATTGTGCTGAGGGATGTTGAAGCCACTTGTCTTGCCGCTTTGCCTGTCGTGCTGCCTTCAAGGGTTCATGCATCTGTTATTGGTGCTCTCTTTTGAAGCTGTGGTGTGTTTTTGACACTCTTGCTGCTGCTTTGCACCTCTATTAAAGCACTCTTCTTGCCACTCCTGGTACCCCTTTGCCCCTTTAAAATACCTTAGGCTATTCATGCCACTTTGGTGCCACTTTGCCACAGTCTAAGTACCTTGGAGCTCTTTTCTTGTTCTGATGATTGATCCCTAGAAGTTTCATCAAAATTGATAAGAAAACCCCATTCTGCAGCCAAAAACAGGCTGCCAATACTTCTCCCATTGACTTTAATGGGAACCGGAAAACGAATGCAACATATCAACGGATCGGGGGTGTCATTGAACGAATGTAACGTATTTGCCCGCTGATGAATACAAATACCGAATTGGATGAATCCATACTCTCTGCACATCCCTACCAGACTCTGGGATGAGGCATGGATCGCAAAGCCTCCACCCGAGTCTGCATCTTGGTAAGTCGCTCCTCGGTAAGGAAAACTTTGCCCAAGAGGGTATCGAACCAAGCACCCAAAAATTCCAAGGACTGGGAGGGAACCAGATGACTCTTGTCCGGATTGACAACCCAGCCCAGCAGGCTCAACAGCTGTAGGACACGATGTACCGCCTTCCGGCAATGGTCCTCCGATTTCGCTTGAATCAGTCAGTCATCCAGATAAGGATGCACCAGAAAACCCTCTCTCCGGAGAGCCGCTGCTACGACCACCATTACTTTGGTGAATACCCTGGACGCCGATGCCAGACCGAAGGGCAGGGCACATAATTGGAAGTGATTCCCGAGGATTGCGAACTGCAGATACTTTTGATGGTCGGGGCGGATGGCTATGTGCAAATACGCATCGGTCAGGTCTAGAGACGCCAAGAACTCTTCCCTGTGAACGGACGCTATCACAAAACGAAGAGTTTCCATGCAAAATCAAGGCACTCTCTTTAAGTCGAGGATGGGTCGGAAAGTGCCTTCCTTTTTGGGTACCACAAAGTAAATGGCATAGCGAACCCGCCTGAGTTCTCCAACAGGTTCTGGTACTATGGAGCCCAAGTCCTGCAGTCTTCTTAGGGTGTTGCGCACAGCCAGACATTTTTGTTCGTAAGAGCATGAGGAAACCAGAAATCGCTCCTGGAGCGGCCAAGCAAAATCTAAAGTGTAGCCGTGTTCTATTATATTGAGGACCCACTGGTCTGAGGTCAAATTGGTCCACTCCTCTAGGAAAAGGGACAACCTGCCCCCTATCTTCGGTATGGAGGAGTGAACCAGCATCGCTGCATTGTGCAGACTTGAGACCCTCAAGTCCCTGTGGGACTCTGTCTCTAGCAGGACGTCGGCCTCGAAAGGACTGATTCCAGGAATGTTGCCGGCTAGGACCCTGCTGAGACAAGGACCCGTAGGATCTGAAAGATCGAAAAAGGTGATTCCCCTGGAATCTCAAGCGCTGGTGAAAGGGCCCCCTCATCCTGGGCTTATCTTCCGGCAGCTTATAGACTTTGTTTTCTCGCAGAGACTTAATCACATCCTCCAATTCTTAGCCAAACAGCAATTTTCCTTTAAAGGGCAATGATCTCAACTGGGCTTTTGAAGAAACATCTGAGGACCAGTTTCTGAGCCATAGGAGTCTGTGGGCAGAGACAGCCAAACCCATAGTCCTGCAGGAAGTGTGAAGGTGGTCATAAAGCGCATCTGTGCTGTAAGCCACCGCGGCTTCCAACCTCCCGGCTTGAACCGCCTCTGCCTTAGAAAGGGATGCTCCTGATTGTAACTGCTGTACCCAGCGGAGACTGGCTCTCAGCGCAAAACTGCTGCACATGGCAGCCCGGACCCCCAGAGCCGAAACTTCAAAAATCTTTTTCAATTGCATCTCCAGTTTGTGATCCTATAAATCCTTGAGGGCTGTGGCTCCCGTCACTGGGATGGTGGTCTTTTTTGTCACCACGGAAACTGCAGCATCCACATTGGGCACCTTGAGGAGGTCCAGGGCTTCCTCTGATAGTGGGTACAACTTGTCCATAGCTCGGCTGACATTCAAGCCCAAATCCGGAGTTTCCCACTCTCGAAACAATAGGTCAGTAACTGACATATGGAAAGGAAAAGACCGAGCTGGACCCCTGAGCCCAACCATCACCGGATCCATGGCTCCCAGCCGTGAATCCTCCTGAGGGACCTCAATCCCTAATTCTTCCATAATAGCTGGGATGAGTGGTCCCAACTCATCCTTTCGGAATAAGCGTACCACCTTTCGGTCATCACCTTCGACCATTGGTATGCCAGTTTGCTTGGTAGGCTGGAGCTGGCTGTCCGGATCCGCATCCAGTCCCTGAGGATCCTGTGGATGGGGCTCCTCTCCATCTGAATGCTCTGAAGACGAACTGTCCCATCTCCCCCGGGGACTTGGGGCGCTTGTGGGTTGAGATGGCACACATTCCCCCAACCGAGGGTACTGGGGCTGAACGAGGGACCCTGCTACCATGCCTTCTAGCCGCTCTCTGGGCCTTAAAGGCCTTGTGGAGTAGCAAAACAAATTCTGAGAACGATGAAGAAGAATCATCAGAGGCACCTCCAGGGCCCTCACCTGACGAGTTCGCCTGATCAGCCTGTAAATCGTCCCCCCTGGAGGCCCCAGACCACGGCAAAAGTAGTAGTGGGGAATTCCCTTCCCCCAAAGTAGCCTGCTCTTGTGCCCTGAATGTCTGTAAAATGGCGTCCATTCCCGTGCTGAGCAGGAACAGGTCTGAAGGCTGACATTGTCTATCGAGCCTCCTAGGGTCTCGGCGCACTCTGGAACTGCCGCCCTGGGAAAAATCATTTACCACCTTCCCCAAGGTGACCTCCCCTCTGGAGAGGAACTCAGAAAAAATACCGGCTCTGGAAAACCACGCGCGTGCGCTCCCAGAAGACGAACAGGCGGCTCTAAGGCAGGCAGAGAAGCAGCGGCGGGGGGAACGAAGAGGTCGCTGGGCCGGCCGTGAGATCAAGAAATAAATAGATTACCTTGTTCCTCTTAGTCTATCACTTCGCGGTTTTTGGGGGGTTTTGTCAGTCAAAAAACAAGTTCTGTCCCCTCCCTGAGGGTGAGTGAACCAGGTTTCCCGGTATCACCTTCAGTTGCTGCCAAGAGGGCAGGTTATAGGGTTCTCAACCCTCTGCTCCTCAGCCTCTATTACCAGGGGGGATGGTCCCACTAGGACCTGACAACCTCCTGGGAGGCTTAAAGTCCTTTAGTTTTTTTTTTTGTTGTTTTTTTTAATCCAACTAAGTCTTGAAACTAATTTAACTAAGTAATGTAACCAATTCTAGCTAATCCAGACTGAAGAGATTTGCACCTCCACCATCTGCTGGAGACAGAGAAATACTGACAGACTCTAGGTGGCAACTCAAGATATAGGGCAGAGTCAGTTCCAAACTTTTCTGTCTCCATCTGCTGGAGGGGAGGCAAAACCCAGGAGTCTGGACTGATCCGGGTATGTATAGGGAAAATGAATGCTACCAAATATGGCTCAACCATAGGCCTGGGAAGAAATCTCAGGCATGTTTATTAACATCTCAGTGTCCATTGGGCTTCTATCACATGGACACACTGACTTGCACTGTTCACGACACACTATCTAGCATTCTCAACATGAACCATGATGATATTTCTTTATAAATTATCATATCTATTAAGATCAGATGAGTCTTAATTTGAATTGTATCTAGAAGAGACTCAAACTCCAAATGGGGTGACAGGTAAATATGAAAATTCACAAAACGGATCACAGACTCAAGTGATTCCAGGACCTTGAAGATAATCCATACCAATCTTCCAGTCCTGACTAGTGACCTTGTCCACTCAGTCAGCCCAATAGGGAGATACATGCACTCCCAACTTTCACAGGTATGCTATAACATTTGGAGTAGAGGAGTAGCCTAATGGCAGCGGGCTAGACCCAGGGAAACCAGGGTTCAAATCCTACTGTCACTCCTTGTGACCCTTAGGCAAGTCACTTTACCCTCTGTTGCCTCAAGTACAAAATTAGATTGTAAACCCTGTGGGAATAGGGAAATACCTACAGTACCTGAATGTAATCCACTTTGAAGTGCTAAAAAGCAGATATAAAAATCTAAAAAAATTAATTGGTTAAAATTTTGTTGAGCTGATGTCAGGTCAAAAGACAAGAAAATGCCGCATATGATTGGAATGTGTCTCTGTGTGAGTGCATATTTCCTTGAGGTTGAGATAGTGTAGCCAGTCTCCATTACTTAAAGGGGCAAGAATGGTGCATAGGGAAACCATCTTAAATGTCTTCCTTTGCAGAAGCATATTCAAATTTCACAGGTCTAAGATGGATCTGAATCCCCAGTTTATTTGAGAATGAAGGAGTACCAGGGTAAAACCATTGCCTTCTCCTGAGAGAAAAGATATTTCCATCCTCACCAGGCTTCAATGAATTAACTAGATTGTAGACCTCCATTATTATACTATACCTGAATAGGCACAAAGATTTGAATATCTCCAAGAGGGAGGTTGACAGACCGGGGATCAAACTTTACTTCAAAGGTTTCAGTTTCACAGTAGGGCAGGTTCTTTACTCGATCCAGCTCCATGCTGAAACCTGGAAAATATAACAGCAAAATCAACATCCAATTAGAGATGGGTCACTTTTTTATAATCTAGGATCACAGACATAAATCCTATTCATTATCTGGTTATATTTTTGCGTAGTGTTACAGGAATTGCAGAATTCTGATCCAGGCAGCTTTTGCAAATCAGATTAATCCTACTCCGGACTGAATATTCTTCAGATTGTAAAAATAAGAACACAGATCATGATCTGAAAATATGAAAAATCTGCTCAAGATTAGCCACAAATGCTAAGAGGAATGATCATAGCAATAAGTTTTTTGGCAATTGATTACCACTGATTGTTTCCATCTGCTAGCATGATCGCAGAAGATCAGGCTGCCTGGGATGCTGAGATCCCAGAGGCTTATTTCTTATGTGTATTTGAGGGAGAAAATAAAAATTTAGTGTCAAAAGAATATAGCCAGGTAAGTGGCATAGTGTAAAAAAAAAGTGAAGTGACCTGATTCCCATATCCACAACCAATACTTTAAAAATAAGAGCATACTGGTTTGTGTACCCCCATCCTCCAGCCCCTCCAAATGCTGGTAGCTTACCCTTCCAGCATTTCTGTCACAGCAACATTGAATGCTGCTGGTATTACACTATGAGCATCACAATACTGGCAAAAGGATGGAATTTCTAAAGTTTCAAGGTGGAATGGTTAGGGTTAGAGTGTGTGTGTGTGGGGGGGGGGGCGGTGGCTGAAGGAAGGAAGGGGGGGGGGCCTTACTACTACTATCTGCCAAACTCCATCAGCTTCCAAACTGTCCTTTCTGAAAAGAAGAGCCCTCTCCCCAGCTGGCAGCACCTAGCCTCCTTAAAATTTGACCTGATAGGGATCCCTTTCTGAGAACCCTTGGGCTTATTCTCCAGTAATCAATGGGAATTTGTCTTCCTCAGATTCTTCACCAGCTTCTTCAGGTCTTCCCCTATAGAAGCTTACCCCTAAGAGTCAGATTATGTAACCTTGCCTTGGAAGACTCAACCACAGACCAAATACATAACCACAGAAAATGCTTGCCTGGGACAGATGCTGCCATCCCTCTGGCTGAAGTCCTGATCAAATTATAGAGGGCATCTGCTTCAAAGATAACTCCAGCTTCTAGCCTTTCTGCCTCTCACACAATCAAACCTTCATCTGTACTGTCCACAGGAATCTGCTGTACCCCATAAAAATAAGCCTTAGTCATAAAGCTACAACAAACCACTGCCTGAAGTGCCAAAGCTAAATACTTAAACATCTGTTAAAGCTGGGTCTCTGGGTCTCTTTTTGTACACCTCCCCCCCCCCCCCCCCCCAAGGAACTGTGTTCTTTTTAGAGACTACTGACACAAAAGCATCCACTTTAGGAAACTTGAACTGTTTCAATGTCTCCTCAGAAAGGGGGAAAAGTTTAGCGATAGCTCTAACCACCCTTAAGCCAGCATCCAGAGTATCCCACTTTACTGAATCCAAAGCTTATACAGTCCTATGAAAAGGAACTTCTGTTACCTTCCAAGATTAGATCCTCTGTTACAGACAGAGAAATAATGAAGTTTCATATATAGGGTGATGTCAGAAAATGTTTGTTCTCTATCGCCATCTGCTGATAGAGGAACAAAGCCCATGCATCTGGCCTGGTTTGGTGGGACAATAAGGAAAGCCAGTTATCTGGCCACACATGACAGGATAACTTTAAGACTGTTCTGGGGCACACCAAAATTATCCGGATAACTTAGCTGGATATAGCTGAAAATCTGGATAGTTGCCCTAAATATTCAAAAGTCAGCAATTAACTGAATAATTCAAAAGATATCTGCCTAAATACCTTTAAATATGGATGCCTTAGCTAATATGAGATGACAAAAAAACTGGATGACCTTCCAATTGATGGTGATATTAAATGGACTCTGACAATATTAGTTACCAACCTTTAATTTGACAGATTGAGAAGATCAGATGTAGAGCAATTAAATGGATCTGCTCTATGGCTAGTACACCAAGTGGAAAGCAAATGTTGCTTACCTGTATGGCTGCATGGCACTAACCCTGCAGCCAGCAGGGGTCCCCCTTCAGTCTTGTTAAAAAGCTATAGGTAGTGCCGAAAAATAAAATAAGAAAACATTACGAACCCAACACTGCAGGGCGGCGGGCGGGATTCATGAGGACTAACATCCTGCTGTCCTGTGAGAACACCTGTTACAGGTAAGCAACATTTGCTTTCTCACAGGACAAGCAGGATGGTAGTCCTCACATATGGGTGAGTACCGAGCTGAGGATGTCCGAGCATGTACCAAATGTATGCAGGCGTGCAAGGCACTAGGCCTGGGATGAAATTTGGCCGAGGGCATCCTGAACCCCACCGGGCAGGCGGGAATCTTGTCTTCCGGCTTTGTCTAAGCAATAATGCGCTGTAAATGTATGGAGAGAACTCCAGGTGGCAGCCCTGCAAATGTCAGGAAGTGGCACCGATCGTAGGTGTGCTACTGAAGTCACCATGGCCCTCACAGAGTGTGCTTTAACACGGTCTTGAAGTGGAATGCCCACTTGCTGATAGCCAAAGGATATGCAGTCCGCCAACCAGGAAGATAGAATCTGCTTACCAACAGGCTGCCCCAATTTGATAGGATGGAAAGAGACAAACAATTAAGTGCTTTTCCTGTGGGCAGTTGTACGGTCTAGGTAGAACGCTAGAGCCTGTTTGCAGTCAATGGTATGCAGAGCCTGTTCTCCTGGATTGGAATGGGGCCTGGGAAAGAAGGTAGGTAGTGTAATGGATTGATTGAGATGAAATTCCGAAAGTACCTTAGGTAAGAATTTAGCATGAGTGCGGAGTACTGCCCGATCCTGCAGAAGTTTAGTGTAAGGTGGGTAGGTAACTAGAGCCTGTAATTCACTAACTCTGCGAGCGGAAGTGATTGCCAAAAGGAAACTCACTTTCCATGTGAGATATCAAAGGTCACAGGAATGAAGAGGCTCGAATGGTGGTTTCATGAGCCAATCCAAAACTAGGTTGAGGTCCCAAGAAGGGGCCGGAGGACGCAGAGGAGGCTTGAGGTGAAGCAAGCCTTTCAAAAAACGTGTTACCAGGGGTTGTACAACCCCTGTACATAAATGATCTGGAAAGAAATACGACGAGTGAGATAATCAAATTTGCAGATGACACAAAATTGTTCAGAGTAGTTAAATCACAAGTAGATTGTGATAAATTGCAGGAAGACCTTGTGAGACTGGAAAATTGGGCATCCAAATGGCAGATGAAATTTAATGTGGATAAGTGCAAGGTGATGCATATAGGGAAAAATAACCCATGCTATAATTACACAATGTTGGGTTCCATATTAGGTGCTACAACCCAAGAAAGAGATCTAGGCATCATAGTGGATAACACATTGAAATCATCGGTTCAGTGTGCTGCGGCAGTCAAAAAAGCAAACAGAATGTTGGGAATTATTAGAAAGGGAATGGTGAATAAAACGGAAAATGTCATAATGCCTCTGTATCGCTCCATGGTGAGACCGCACCTTGAATACTGTGTACAATTCTGGTCGTGGCATCTCAAAAAAGATATAATTGCGATGGAGAAGGTACAGAGAAGGGCTACCAAAATGATAAGGGGAATGGAACAGCTCCCCTATGAGGAAAGACTAAAGAGGTTAGGACTTTTCAGCTTGGAGAAGAGACGGCTGAGGGGGGATATGATAGAGATGTTTAAAATCATGAGAGGTCTAGAATGGGTAGATGTGAGTCGGTTATTTACTCTTTCGGATAGTAGAAAGACTACGGGGCACTCCATGAAGTTAGCATGGGGCACATTTAAAACTAATTGGAGAAAGTTCTTTTTTACTCAACGCACAATTAAACTCTGGAATTTGTTGCCAGAGGTTGTGGTTAGTGCAGTCAGTATAGCTGTGTTTAAAAAAGGATTGGATAAGTTGTTGGAGGAGAAGTCCATTACCTGCTATTAAGTTCACTTAGAGAATAGCCACTGCCATTAGCGATGGTAACATGGAATGGACTTGGTTTTTGGGTACTTGCCAGGTTCTTATGGCCTGGATTGGCTACTGTTGGAGACAGGATGCTTGGCTTGATGGACCCTTGGTCTGACCCAGTATGGCATTTTCTTATGTTCTTATGTTCTTATCCCCGACACCTTTTTGGAAGGCAGCTACCACACTGAGATGCATCCTGATGGAGGAAGTTTTTAGACATGACTCTGACAATTGCCAGAGATAGTCCAGAAACTTCGTGATTGGACAGGTAAAGGGGTCAAGGGACTGAGAAGAGCACCATGACGTAAACCTGGTCCATTTGTAAGAATAAGATTTTCTCATGGAAGGCTTCCGTGAAGCAATCAGGACATGGGAAACTGGTTCAGAAAGGTTAAGTGGCTGAAGGATTAACCTTTCAACATCCATTCCGTCAGGGACAAGGCTTGAAGATTGGGGTGGCTTAGGCACCCATCGTTTTGAGTGATGAGAAGCAGGTCCTTTCCCAAGGGAATGTGCCTGCGAATGGAGAGATCCTGAAGTATTGGAAACCACACTTGGCGCGGCCAGTGGGGTGCTATCAGGATCATAGTTCCCTTGTCCTGTCGTAACTTCACGAGAGTCTTTGAGAGAAGAAGAAGTGGAGGGAATACATATAGGAGACCTGTCGCCCATGATAGGGAGAACGCATCTCTTGGCTGACAGTGTTGGCTGCGAGTGATTTTGAGGAGACATAAAGAGGTCTATTTGGTGGAAAATCGAGTTCACTATGGAGGGGTTGAGAGATCACTTGTGCGGTTGAAAGGTGCGACTTAGCTTGTCTGCCAACACATTGTCCACTCCCAGCAAGTAGGTGGCCCTGAGGTACATCGAGTGGGAGAGGGCCTCCGCCCATATCTGTGTCCCTCCCTGTTTGTTGATGTACCACATGGCCACCTGATTGTCCATCTGGATCAGGATGACTTGATTGGAGAGGCGATCCTGAAATACCCTGAGAGCATATCTGATTGCTCGTAGCTCCAGGAAATTTATTTGGTGTTATTTGGTGGTGCTTCCTCTGGAGACCAAGATCCTTGTGTCTGCAGATCGGCCACGTGGGCTCCCCAGCCGAGGTTGGAAACATCGGTGGTGAGAGTAATTTGAGGGTCTGTAGCCTGGAAGGGCAAGCCCTGGAGGAGATTGACCTGATTTCTCCACCAAGCTAGAGACTGACGGAGTGAGTCAGTTACGTGGACAATAGTCGACAGGGGCGGAATGGATTGAGTCCATTGTGACCTTAGAGTCCACTGCATGACTCTCATGGCCAAGCGGGCCATTGGGGTGACCTGAACTGAGGACGCCATGTGTCCCAGGAGGATGAGAAAGTGGCGTGCAGTCGTGGAGCGCTGAGACTGCAGCTAGTGTGCAAGAGACACGAGAGTGAGAGCTCACTGTCGAGGCAGAAAAGCCTTTGCTTGCAAGGTGTCCAAGTCTGCCCCAATGAATGATAAGGTTTGAGATGGGACTAGGTAGGATTTGTCGTAGTTGACGAGAAATCCGAATGAAATTAGAGTGTGTAAAGTAAGATGCAGGGACGACAGAGCAGCTTGCTGAGTGGGAGCCCTGATTAACCAATCGTCTAGATAGGGGTAGACGTGGACACCTTGAGTCCTGAGGAAGGCTGCAACTATGATTACCTACATTAAATATGTGCCTACATGTAAACCGTTGTGATGGTATTTAAACTTAGCAACGGTATTGAAAAGTTTTTTAATAAATAAAAATAAATAAATAAATGATGAGGCATTTTGTGGTGCAGACGCGAGGCCAAATGGAAGCACTCAGTACTGATAGTGCTTGGGGCCTAATAGAAACCTCAGGTATTTGCGATGACATTGAATGATCGCGATATGAGTGTATGCATCCTGGAGGTCTAGAGAGCAGAGCCAGTCTCCTCTTTGTAGAAGAGGAAGAAGAGATCACAAGGTTACCATTTTGAACTTCTCTCGCTGGAGGTACTTGTTGAGGGCATGTAGGTCCAGAATTGGACGAACACCCCCTGATTTTTTTGCGGATTAGAAAGTACCGGGAATAGAATCCTAGGCCATGCTGAGAGTAGGGTACTGGTTCTATTGCCTTGGACTGGAGGTGGAGGGAGACCTCCTGTTCCAGAAGGATGGAGTGATCGGATTTTCTCCACGCTGGTAGAGGTGGGGAGTCCAGTGGAATGGAGAGAAAGTTCAGATGATAACCCTGAGCAATTATCGCCAGGACCCACTGGTCTGAGGTGATGAGTGCCACCTGTTATTGAAATGGCACAATCGACCTCCCAGTGGTATGTGGGGCAATGGAAGCTGGCTGCTGCCCTCTATGCAGGAGTCAAAAACCGGAAGCAGGACCCGGCTAAGGAGCTGCTTGAATTTTTTGTTTTCGTGTCTGACGAGACTGGGCTTTTTGAAACGGTCTCGTAGAACGGGTTCTAGTTGGTGGCGGGTAGGACTTCTTCGGGCAGAAGAATGACTTCTTAGAGTCCTTCGGAAATGGTTGTTTTGAAGAGCACTCAGAAGGCATCAGAGAGAGCTGTCTCAGGGTCTCATGATGGTCCTTGAGTTCTACCACCGTCCGTTGAATCTGCTCACCAAACAGATTGTCACCTACACAGGGCAAGTCGGTCAATCTGTCCTGAACTTCAGGACGAAGATTGGAAGACTTGAGCCAGGCCCATTGTCTTGCCGAGATAGCAGCTGCAGATACCCTGGTAGCAGTGTCAAAGATATCGTAAGATGATCTGATCTCATGCTTGCCTGCCTCAAAACCCTTGTTTACTAGGGTTTGGAGTTGCTCTTGAAATTGCTGAGGCAGGGAGTCTGTTAAGTCTTGTATCTGCTTAAATAAGACCTTATTATATTGGGTCATGTAGAGCTGATAGAGACAATTCTGGAGATGAGCTTTGATCCCTGGAAGACACGGCGACCAATGGTATCTAGAAATTTCTGTTCCTTGCCTGAGGGAAAGGAAGTGTGAGGTTTTGATCTCATTGCTCTTTTCTGGGCAGATTCGACAACCACAGATTGGTGATCCAATTGAGGTTTGCGAAAGCCTGGAGCTGACTGAAAGAGATAGGTAGTGTCAGCTTTCCTGTGAACTGGAGCAACAGAGCCAGGATGTTCCCAGTTCTTTTTGAGGAGATCCAGAAGAACCTGGTGGATAGGGATGGAGGTTATTTCCTTGGGAGCATCCAGGAATTGTAACAGCTCCATTTTTGATGCCTGTCATCTTGTTCAGTCTGCAATTGGAAGGGAACCAATTCAGACATCTCCTTCACAAAATTTATGAAAGAAAGGTCCTCTGGAGGAGAATGCTTTCTGATTTCAGTAGGTGAAGGTGGTGAAGGCAAATCATCGGCATCTGGTGAAGAATCATCGGTCCAGGTGTCGTAGGGATCAGCCCCTGCTCCTCTAGGGACTAGAGGAGGACGGGGCGGTGGGATCCCCGAAGGTCCTGGTCGAGGTTCTGAAGGACTCGAAGGAATAACTAGAGGCACCGATGAGGGCATCGAAGGCACCAGTGTAGGCATCGAGGGCATCGATGGATGGATCGGTGGCACCGACAGACGTATCGGAATCGATGGCTACGGCATCAGCAGAACTCCTGATGGAGGGATGCAGAACGGTGTTTCTCCTCCCGATGACAGAGCAAGTGGAGAGGGTACCGGAGCCATCGGTGACCCGGGGTCCATCGGTGGAAAAGCGGCCATAAGCACTTCCATCCTCGAGAGCAGCGGTGCCAACGCTGCTGGAATTGTGTCAGTGGTCGGTTCCGCAATCGGTACCGGTGTCGGAGGAACCTGGAGTCGATGCATCGCCTTGTCGATGGCCTCCTGAACCATCCAGTCCAGTTCTTCTCAGAGACCTGGAGCTAGTAGCCCTGGCTCTGGAACAGAAGAAGGAGGCAAAGGCATAGCCGGAGGGACCACCGTTAAAGGCGGAGTTGCGGCCTTTAACGGTGAGGGTTGCCTCGGTGACCTGGTCGCCGAAAAGGTCGGTGCCTTTTCTGGATGGGGCTTCTTCGACGGCAGCTCGGACAATGGCAAGGTCGATGATTTCGCTCCCTCGATGGTCTGAGACTTTCGATGCTGGTGGCGATGTTTATCTCTACGATCCCCTTGGTCCTGAGGGGGAGCAGAGGGTGTCAAAGGCCGAGAAGTCGTCGATGGCGGATGGTCACCGGTCGGAGGTCGATGCTGGCGAAAGTTGACGTTGCCGGTTCTGACGATGTCAATGCAATGGACGGCGTTGGGGTTTGAGCACGGAAGAGAAGTTCCATCTTCTCCATTCTAGCCTTGCGACCTTTTGGTGTCATAAGGGCATATTTGGTTCAGGTTAGGACATCGTGCTCACATCCGAGACACATTACACAGACCTTGTGAGGGTCTATGATGGACATGGTGCGATTACAGTCTGGGCACCGGCGGAACCCCAACGCCATGGCCATGAAAAAATTGAGCTGCAGTACGGTCGACGGCCAGTAGGCCGCGAGGGCCAAACTCGACGGTAATCGAAGGAAAATGGGTAAAAAACTTACCAGAGTACCGTGGCTTTAAAAAGTTGAAGGAGGGACTCCTGTGGGGTAAATTAAATTTTAGTAATTCCGTGAGGAAAATTCCTGTCAGGAATCTGTGCAGAGCTCCTTAACCGCATGGCTACTGCTGCACGGAAAAAAGAAGACTGAAGGGAGACCCCTGCTGGCTGCAGGGTTAGTGCCATGCTGGGCGCAATTTCTCTTTCCTGTTCATTCAGCCAGACCTGTCCAGACATATGAGATATTCACAAGCTAACATTCAATTGGGCAGAAAACTAACAAATCCACTTTCAAAATTTATGAACAAAAAGAAGCTTCTTCCTTGACCAGGTCATCCAATTGATAAGGTTTGTAAAATGAATGTAAGGAAGACCAGTTCCCACCTTGCAAATTTCTAGTGGTGCGACCAACCCGAGTTCTGCCCAAGAAGATACTTGCGCTCTGGTTGAATGCGTTTTCAATCTTTTGGGTATCAGCAGTCCCTTAGCTATTTATATCACTTCTGTCACTTCCTTAAACCACCTTGCCAACGAAGCCTTGGATGCTGCCTCCTTTTCTGGGACCAATAAAACACAAATAAATGATCTGATTTCCTGAAAGAATTTGGGACCTTCATATACTGCAACTGAATTTTCTTCATGTCCAAATAAAAGAATTGAGCATTCTTTTCCTGGCATGATCCCTTCCAAAAAGATGGTAGACAAACCACTTGATTCAGGTGAAACTTCAAAACCACCTTGGAAAACTAGAAGGAACTGTATGATTCTTCACCACATCTTCACAGAAAACCAAAAGGGTTCTCTGCACCTTTTAATAGTTTGGCTTGCAATGCCAAAATTCTCCTTGCCAAGCAGATCACTACTAAAAACAGTGCTTTAAGGGAGAGATGTCTCAGTAAAGCTTCATGCATGGGTTCAAATGGCAAACCTACCAAGAATGACAAAACCAAATTTAAATTCCAAGAAGGAATTGGATCCCTAATTTGAGCCTAATGTTTTCTGAGAGGATTAAAGCACATGATACATCTGGATGAGAAGAAAAAGGCCTACCTAACACCCTACATTTGTAATTGGCAAACCTGCCACTTGCACCTTCAAAGAATCGAGTACCAAACCATTGTTCAAACCTGAATGAGACAGAGGCCAATCTGTTTACCTGTGCACCAGTTTTAAAGATCTGCCAAACTCTCACATATGTCAAGGAGAGCTCCACAATCTCCTGTGAAAAATCGCTCTTGTATCTGCAACAGATCTCCATCCAATAACCTGACTGAATCTGCACACCAAGGATGTCATAGCCAACCAGGAGCTATGAGAAATGAAGTCTCCTCCTCCTAGCAATCTGAGATTGAGGTAGGATGAAGAGAGAGTTGAGGACCGATGCACTGCCCCAGATGCTTCCACCACCTGCTACCTCAGTGATTCCATAGGGATTGGGGAATTCCATGGGAAGACCCGGATTTTGTGGGCCTTCCCACAACCACAGAATCAAGGGAGACCAGGAGCCCTGGTGGGATGGAATTGGGGTTGATCAGTGATGGAATTAGAGTTTTGGACCACCAGGCATTGTTGGTGCTGTCGCTCATTCCCCCCCCCCCCCCACCCCCAAAGTTGGACAATAGGGAGAAGAAGGTCCAAGGCACAGTCCCCTAATGAATTTCCTACGGCAGCTAGGGGTAGATTCTGTTATGGCAAAAATTGTAAAATTCAGAAGCAAACTAGAAAACATTTCCATCTTTTATATTACATTATAAAAATAAAGTAGTTTTACACTATGATTAGTATCATTTTATATTATTTTTATATGGTGAATAAAAGTGATCTCAAGTATCAGTACAGGGAGGAGACAGGGATAGGGAGGACGAAGGGAGGAGGATCAGGAATGGGGTGAGCAGAAAGGGGGAGGATTGCAGAGAGAGCTCCCACTCCCCAGGATCCAGCTGGTGGCGGCTGAGGAAATTGGCTTGAACATTGTCTATACCGGCAATATGAGAGGCCGCTATCCTGTCCAGGTGCTGCTCCGCCCAACTGATCAACTCCTGGGCTTCCATTGCCACCGGTCGACTCTTGGTTCCCCCTTGGCAATTTTTGTAGGCTACCATTGTCGCATTGTCCGAGACAACTCTGAATGATCTCCCCCGTACCTGCAGAGCCAATCGAACAGCCCTGGTTTCTAACTGGTTGATCGACCACGAGGACTCCCTCAGTGACCACTGGCCCTGCACCGATCTCCCCTGACAAACCGCTCCCCAACCAGAGAGGCTGGCATTGGTGGTGACCACTGTCCAAGAGGGGATTTCCAAATCTACACCCCAGCGCAAGTTGCCTCGGAGGAGCCATCAAGTGAGGCAGGAATGCGCTGACTCTGTAAGAGGAAGTGGAAGCTAAAATTGTTCAGAGAGTGGATCCCAACAGGAGAGTAAGACTGACTGAAGAGGTCTCATATGAGCAAAGGCCCATGGGACCAGTTCAAGAGTGGAAGCCATCGAACTGAGGACCTGCAAATAATCTCAGACCCTGGGATGATGCTTGGACAGCAACACACGCACTTGAGCCTGTAACTTGGCGATCCGCTCCTTGGTGAGGAAAACCTTGCCCAAGCGTGTGTCGAACAGAGCCCCCCAAAACTCCAAGGTCTGAGAGGGAACCAGATGACTCTTGATCAAATTGACGATCCAACCCAATGACCTCCAGAGCCGCAGTACTCGCTGCACAGCCATCTGACAGAGGACCGCTGACTTTGCTCGAATCAGCCAGACGTCCAAGTAAGGATGAACCAAAACACCCTCTTTCTGGAGAGCTGCAGTGATGACAACCATCACCTTGGTGAATACCCAGGGCTCTGTCGTGAGTCTGAAAGGCAGGGTGCAGAATTGAAAATGATGGCCCAGAATTGCGAACCGCCGGTATGTCTGGGGGTTGGGACAGATGACTATGTGTAAGTATGCCTTGGTCAGGCCCAGAGATGCTAGGAATTCCCCCTTGTGGACTGACACAATCACCGACCAAAGAGTTTCCATGTGGAAACAAGGCACCAGGAGAGACCGGTTGACTTTCTTCAAATCGAGGATGGGTCAGAACATGCCTTCCTTCTTGGGCACTACAAAGTAAATGGAATAGCGACCTCATCTTCGTTCTTCTGGGGACACTGGTACTATGGCGCCTAACTCCCGGAGGCGCCCTACGGTGTCCCGCACCTCCAGACGTTATTGTTCGTAACAGCATGATGAAACCAGAAAACGCTCCCGGAGAGGCCGAGCAAAATCTAAAGCGTAGCCATGATTTATGATATTGAAGACCCACTGGTCCGAAGTAAAGTTGGTCCACTCCTCGAGAAAACAGACAACCTGCCTCCTATTATCGGCATGGAGGAGTGAACCGGCATCGCCTCATTGTGAGGTCTTGGCCCCTCCAGCACTTTGAGCGGCCCCGTCAATGCCAAGGCGCCGACCTCAAAAGGACTGGTTCCAAGAATGCTGCTGGCTCGAGCCCTGATGAAAAGAGGAGTCGGATGATCAGGAGGCCTGAAACCTCTGATTCCCCCGGAATCAAGAGCGATG
The DNA here is from genome assembly GCF_901001135.1 of Rhinatrema bivittatum. Lineage (NCBI taxonomy): Eukaryota > Metazoa > Chordata > Amphibia > Gymnophiona > Rhinatrematidae > Rhinatrema > Rhinatrema bivittatum. The sequence continues at coordinate 137,638,829 of NC_042621.1, forward strand.
GGGAAAGGAGCCCCTCGCTTTGGGCTTATCCTCTGGTAATTTATGGACTTTGTCCTCTCCCAGAGATTTAATCATGTCTTCCAACTCCTTTCCAAAAAGCAATTTTCCCTTAAATGGCAAAGAACCCAGCTGAGTCTTTGAAGAAACAGACCAGTTTCTCAGCCAGAGGAGTCTGCGGGCAGTGACAGCCAAAACCATAGACCTGCCCGAAGTGCAAAGAAGATCGTAGAGCGCATCCGAGCTGTAAGCCACTGCGGCCTCCAGCCACCCAGCCTGAATAGCCTCCGCTCCTGAGAGGGACGCTCCTGATTGTAACTGCTGCACCCAGTGAAGACTGGCTCTCAGCGCAAAACTGCTACCCATGGCAGCATGCACCCCCAGAGCCGAAACCTCAAAGATTTTCTTAAGCTGCAACTCTAGTTTCCGATCCTGGATATCCTTAAGGGCCGTCGCTCCCGTTACTGGGATGGTGGTCTTCATGGTAACCACGGACACCACCGCATTAACTTTGGGAACCTTGAAGAGGTCTAGAGCCTCCTCTGGCAGGGGGTACAACTTATCCATAGCCCGAGTGACCTTCAAACCTAAGTCTGGAGTGTCCCACTCCCGAAACAATAGGTCAGTAACTGAAGATGAAAAGGAAAAGACCGAGTCAGACCACGGAGACCCACCATGACCGGATCCATGGCTCCCAGCCGAGAGTCCTCCTGAGGGACCTCAATACCAAATTCTTCCAGAATTGCAGGAATAAGCAGACCCAACTCATCCTTGCGGAACAAATGCACCACCTTAGGCTCATCTACCTCAACCATCGTTGTGCCGGCCTGCTGCTGAGCTTTATTCTGGTCACCCAGATCCAGATCCGGCCCCTGAGGATCCTGCAGCTGTGGCTCATCCGAACCCGAAGCCTCCGAGGATGAATCCCACGCGGGTTGAGACACAGTCCTGAGGGGACGCCTGGACTTCACGACCCCCTCTTCCACCAGGAGTCTTGGTCTCCTGGGGGCCGAGATGCCTTCCTTGCCAGGAACTGAGACAGCTGAGGGCCCTGCGGCAGGTCTTAAATGGGGACCCCTGCTAGAATGCTGCCTGGCTGTCTTCCTGGCCTTAAAGGCCTTATGAAGGAGCAAGACAAATTCCGAGGAGAAGGAGGAGGAGTCTGAAGACCCCATTGGGGCCCTCCTCCGACAAAGGCACCGAATCTGCATGAAATCCACCACCCCCCCCCCCCGGAGGCGCCGGGCCGCAGAGATAAGGGGAGTTCCCCTCCCCCACTGTGGATCTCTCCTGTGTCCTGAAAGCTGCCAAAATGGTGTCCGTTCCCGTACTGAGCGGGAACGAGTCTGGGGAGAGCTGACGCACCCGATTGAGCCTCCCAGGCTCTCGGCATCCACAGGAATTGCCACCAGCAGCAACCCCAAGGTGCCCTCCCCCCCTGGGAGGCACCCGGAGCACAAGTGATCTTGCAAAAGCCGCGCGCACGCGTTACCACACGCACAGCAGGCCGCACCACGTGGAGGAAGTCACATGGCGGGAGAAGGACAGCAGCAGTAGAATGGCAGCACTGGAAGAACGGAGGAGGCTCGGTAAGTTGTTGCCACACCAAAGCAGCAAACAGAAGGTCTTTCCTTTTTCTCTTTTTTTTTTTTTTTAAGGTTGTTTTTTTTCAAATCTGAAGGAATCATGGTTCTGCCCCCCCCCCCCCCCCCCCCCCGAGGATGTGTGAGCCAGCTCCCCGGTTTCACTCCCGGCCGCTGCTGAGAGGGTAAGACTACAGGGACCGCGACCCTCTGCTCCACAGCTTAAGCTACCAGAAGGCATGGTCCCACCAGGACCTGACAACCCCCTGGGAGGCTCAAATATCTTCACTCTTTTTCTTGCTGAAATTCTTTTTCTTATGTCTTTTTTTTTACTTCTATCTAACACAAATTGTAGGATTTTGCACCTCCCTCATCTGCTGGAGACAGAGAAATACTGACGGACTGTAGTTGGCACCTCGAGGTATAGGGCAGTGTCAGTCAAAGACTTCTCTGTCTCCATCTGCTGGAGGGGAGGCAAAACCCAGGAGTCTGGACTGATCCGGGTACATACAAGGAACTTGAGATGGGAAAGATTAGGAATCTGCGATGCGTAAGAGTAGAGAGAGAGAGGAAGGATCTTGGATTGAGGAAGGGGAGAAGGGAATAGGAAGGGTTGGGAAGTGGATTCAGAATCTGGAGAGAAGTGAGAGGTCGAAAGGAAGTAAGGGAGGATCTAGGATCTGGGGGATAGAATCCAAGATCAAGGGAGGGAGGATTTGAATTGCACTGAGTTGGGAGGAGAAAAGGGAGGTGTCTCTGCCATACTCCAGTCCTGTTCCTTCTTGCAGCCCCCTCTTTGACATTCCACCCAATATGACATTCACACACAATCCTTTCTCCCTTATACAAAGATCTACACCCCCAAGCCAATCCTCTTCTTATCCCGCAGCCTCTTTTCCCACCCTCCAATGATCTATATTCAGCCATTCCTAGTCTCCCCAAAATTATCTGCCTTTGAACTGTCTGCTGAGCTCTCTTGTTCCCTGCATGCTGTCTGGAAGGGAGGCACTGAATCAGGAAGAGCGTTTTTCTCTGCTGAGTGAGAGTCAGCACAACTGAAAGGCAGAAAATCTTCAGTTAGCCTGCTGCCCCCCAGGTTTCTGCTGCCATAGGCACAGGCCTATTGTGCCTATTGACAAATCCAGGCCTGGGGCTGATGTTAGTGTTGCCAAGCCCCTTACTACTTGTGCTGGAGAGAAGAGGGCATGACATTAACTGTGCTAACTAGCCATTACTCTTCAAGTCGGTTGCAATCCATCATTTGCATGCTAAACCTTTTACAAAGAAACATAGAAACATAGATATGACAGCAGAAAAGGACCAAATAATCCATCCAGTCTACCCAACTAGCTTATGCCAGTATCTGCTGCACTGTGCAGGTTACTCCCATGCTTATTAGTTTACCAAATTGTAAAAGTCAGGGCCCTCGGATGCTGTTTGAATCCAATTTTCCTTTACCGTTGCCACAAAAGCATAGAGCAATGTTGGAGTTGCATGAAAAGTATCAGGCTTAGTGATTAAGGGAGTAAGTGCCGCATCAGTAAGTTACCCCCATGCTTATTTGTTCCCCAAACTGTAAAAATTGAGGCCCTCATTGGTTGCTGTCTGAATCTAATTTCCCTTTTCCCACTGCCATTGAAGTATTTATTTATTTATTTTAAAATATTTCTATTTCACCCTTCTTATATTCAGGGCGGATTACAGAAATACACTCATAATATTTCACAATATAAAATAATAAATGTCTGATAATAACTAACATAAAATACAAACACAAAATATAAAATCAAATAATCTCTAAAACAAAAGGGTCAAATAAGACATATTAGTCACTGAAGGCGATCTTAAAAAGGTAGGTTTTCAGATATTTTTTAAATAATTGGGATCATTACAGCTTCTTATTTCCAAAAGGAGGGTATTCCAAAATATTGGACCTGCTGCTAAGAGAGCTCTTTCTCGTGTTTCATAGAGGCATATCAATTTTGGTGATGGAATATCAAGGAGGTACTTGGTTGCTGAGCAAAGTGATCTTGCCAGGGAGTAGAATTTCATAATTGTGTTTGCCCAAGGTGAATGTAGGTTAAACATTAAAGAATGAACAATTAATCCCAGTTTATATTGAATACGGAATGATATGGATAACCAATGCAATTGTTTTAGAATGGAAGTGATATGTTCACAGCTTGAAGTATTTGTTAATAGTCTGGCAGCTTTATTTCGAAAAATTTGTAATTGGCATATAATGTATTTGGTGATACCGATTAGTAGGGAGTTGCAATAGTCCATACTTGAAAATAATAAAGATTGTAGTATAGTTCGAAAATCATTTGGTTCAAGGTAAGGTTTTACTTGTTAGAGAAGTTTTAGATTGTAATGAGATGTTTATGTCAGTTTTTTTATATGCGCTCACATGTTCAGTGATTGAGCGACTTGTATGCCTAAATTGCGAGCATCAGAAAGTTTTATTGATTGGCTGTTTAGTAGTAGTTCAGAAGGAGTAAAATCAGCTGGAAATCTTGAAAGACATATTATTTCTGTTTTTTGCATGTTGATTGTAAGTTTGATAGATGATAAGCAATTTTGGATTGTTAGCAATAAGCGAGATAAAAATTGTTCAGTTTCGGACCAAATTGATTTAACTGGAAAAAAGAATTGTATATCGTCAGCATATAGACAATACTGGACATTGAAACTTGCTAATATTCGACATAGCGGGGTGAGATATATATTAAATAGTGCTGCCGATAGCGCAGAACCTTGGGGTACTCCGGATGTAATAATTTTCCAAGACGAAACCTGGGATTTTATTTTAGCTTGCAGAGCGTGATTAGAAATAAATGATGAAAACCATTTCAAAACAGTACCTGTTAGGCCTATTGATTTTAATCTACCGTTTAAGATATTGTGATCAATTGTGTCAAACGTGGCTGAGATGTCTAAAAGTACTAAGATGAAAGTTGTACCTTGGTCAAAGCCGCATCTGATTAGATCGAAAGATGATTGTAATAGAAGTTCTGTATTATGTAGTTTACGGAAGCCAAATTGGTATTGGTTGAGAACGTTGCATTTTTCAATAAATGTAGAAAGTTGTTTTAATGCACATGTCTCAAGGATTTTGGCTATGAAAGATAATGAAGAGATTGGACGATAGTTTGCAAATACGTTAGGGTTAGCATTATATTTTTTTTAGAATTGGACGAATAATTGCACGCTTCAGGGAGTCTGAGACATGACCTTCGACAAAAGACGTGTTCACTAATTTTGTTATAAATTTAATTGTATCTAATTTGACTGATTTTAATATGATTTTAATATGATTGTAGAGCAATGATGGAGTTGCATTAACAGTATCAAGACTTATTTGTTAAGGGTAGGAGCTGCCACACCAGCAAGTTACCCCCAGTAACCCCCATGTACTATTATTTTCAACCTCTAGCCTTTAGGGATCTACAGTGTTTATCCCATACCCCTTTGAATTCTTTCACTGTTTTCTTCTTCACCACCTTCTCTGGAAGGGCATTCCAGGCATTCACCACTCTCTCCATGAAGAAATATTTCCTGATATTGGTTCTGAGTCGTCCTCCCTGGAGTTCCATTTCATGACCCCCTAGTTCTATTGATTTCTTTCCAATGGGACAGGTTTGTCGATTGTGCATTATTAAAACCTTTCAGATATCTAAAGGTCTGTATCACATCTCCCCTGCACCTCCTCTCTTAAGGGATATACATATTCAGATCCTTCAGCCTTTCCTCCTAAGTTTTCCAATGCTAACCCCTCACTCCAGCCATGAAGCATATTTTGTATTTTACTTCATCTTGTTTATTACCTGTATTAATGAGTGCCTTCCGATCTGCATAAAAGGACACAGGAAAGTGGCCAGTGTTAGTGATCTTGATGATGTGGGTCCGGACATGCCCAATAATGACATAACCAAAGTCTAGGAGATATTCCGGCAGTGGTACTCTGAAACATAAATTGATACCTGCTTACTGAAGGAATTACATTTCCTCAATTACAGTTCATGAATGCTGTAGGCAAGATGAACATTAACTATGCAATCATACAGATTTCAGAAAGTGTTAGATTAATAGTTGTGGCACTGTATTGCCTTCAATCACCTCTCTCCAGCACACTCTCACTGAATTAATTTTCCCTCTGATCATCAGTTTCATATGTTGTCCTCGTGTCCTCCAGTTTTTTATATTATAGAAAATGGCACCTTTTGGTACTTTATTGAAGCCTGCTAGATTGGTGTGGGCAACTGTTATCTCACTAGTCACATGCTGTTATGACTACCGGCCGTGGCAAGCCGCAACCGGGACTGGTCACTTACCCCAGCACCCGGACTGACCGCCGATGCTGAGGCCAGTGTTGGGGGTTCCTTCAGCGGCAGCAGCCGCTGCTGCTCCAAGATGGCCACGGCGTCTTTCCCCACGCAGCTAAGCTCCGCCCCCTGATGTCTGCTAGGGCCGCGTGGGCGGCTATGGCCTGGGTTTTAAAGAAACACCCACAGAAAGTAGGTTGGTCCCTTCCTGCTGTCTCTGACCTGCTGGAGACCATTTAAGGCAAGGTCTGAACCCTCAGACCTTGCCTTGGCTTCTTGGCTCCTGAGTTTGTCTCTGCTCTTGGTTCCTGCTTGTTCCCTCTGTGCTTGATTCCTGGATCGGCTGCCGTATCTTCTGGATCTCGACCCCTGGATTGGCTGCGGTACTCTCTGGCTCTTGACCTCCAGATCAGCTAAGATACTCTCTGGCTCTCGACCCCTGGATTGGCTGCGGAACTCTCTGGCTCTCGACCCCTGGACTGGCTGCGGAACTCTCTGGCTCTCGACCTCTGACTGGCTGCGGAACTTCCTGGTTCTTGATCACTGGACTGTCTGCAGTACCCTCTAGCTCCTGGGTCCTGGCTGGGCTTCTGAGGAATCCTCGGTTTTGGCTCTTTGACCTGCTGAAGGTGTCAGCAACTGCTTTCTCGACCCGCTGGAGGCGCCCGCTATCTGGAAAACACGACCGGCAGGAGGCGCCTGCATCCAGATCTTCTTCAACCCTACCTGCAATCCCGAGGACCGGCCTCGCCTACCGACGGTGGCCTAAACGGACATCGCCAGACCAAGGGTCCACACCTCTGAGCGTAACACATGCAGCTCTTCCACTTCCCTCCCCTGTAGGGTTCAAGTCCTCTCTGTGCTGTCTGCTGCCAAAGCTAATAGCAATTCTCTCTGTTCTTAGCAGCCAGCAACCAATGCACCAATGGAAGTTGTATTATACAGCCTTCGCCCATGAGGTACCTGATGAGAAGAGAGAGGATCTTTATGTACTGAAGCTTTAAACTGCTGCCTGCTTTCATTTATGTTACTACAGCAGAGCAGAGGAGGGACTGAGCACGTGCCTGTCCCAGAAGTCACTGCTGCCATTGCTAGTGCTCTGCCCAACTCAGGAGGCCCTGCAACCTCCAGCTTACTACCCAACTCAGTAAGAGGAGAGAGTTTTGAAGCTAGCTCTGTGACATTCACTGTGGGGGAGAAACAAGGGAGCTGATAGGGGTGGGAAGGAGGAAGAAAAGAGGGTGAAGATAATGAAGAAACTGGGGAGAGAAACAAGGGAGAAGATGATGGAAAAGAGGGGGAAGATGGGTAGAAGATAGTAAGAGAAAAGAAGGGGAAGAAAAGTGTAGGAACATGGGGAAGAGAGGAATTATGGGGATGAGGGGAATGATGGGTGGATGAAAAAGCGAGGGAAGCTGGGCACAGTATGGGGGAGAGAGAAAGAAAAAGACACTGGACATTGCAAGGGGGAAAGAGGGAGGCAGAGCCAACATTAGGCAAATGCTCTGGGTACTCGTACCCTAGGGGACCTCGTACCTACCCAAAGCAGGCAGGGCATGGTCTATGGCCTTACTCACCATCAGCACTGATGGAGACTTTCAAGTGCAGCTACAGCACAAAAAATTAGCATGAGGCCTGTGATTGACAAGTGTGCACAGGCCCTGCTGTGATCTTGCCTGCACGGAAGAGGCAGGGACAGTGAAAGACCTGTGAAGATGTGCCAGGCTCCATGCTGATTTCCTGTACTATAGTTGTGCTTGTAAATCTTCATCGCTGATACGCTGCTGGAAGAATCAAAAAGTAGGTGAATGGACAGGAAGGGTAGAAAGGAGGGAGAGGACTCAGGAAGATCTTGGGAATAAGCGCAGGATCAATAACTTGAAGTGCTTTGAGACACTTAAGGACAGGAGAATGGACTAGGACAGAGAGGATCCAGTAGCAGAGAGAGGCAGAGTGTGGCTAGGCCCTAGGCCACAGCAGAGCAGAAAGATAGAATATGACTGACCCCAGTATAACTGGTAGAGACGTAGAGTGTGACTGATTCCTGGAATCCAAAAGAGGAGACAGCAGAATATGGCTGACCCCTGGCATCCAGCAGAGGACACAGGCAGAGTATGGGAGTTCACTGGCACCCAATAGAAGAGAGATGCAAGGTATTAACCTTTCAAGTGATAAAATGTATTTGAAGGTCTTTGGCACTGTGCATTCTAACTTTTTGGCTCTTAATGTATGAACATTTGACTACCTCATTCTAGATATTTGAATATTTGTGTCATATCCCTTTCTTTCCCTTCCTTCTTCTGCAGAGTACATCTTTATCTCCTCCAGTCTCTCTATGTATAACTTATATTCAGGCTATGCACCATGTAGTATGTCAGGAGCCTGCTAGGGCTGCCCCCTCCTCTTCTGAAGAAGTTTTTAGCTTTCTCTGGGTGGACAGACACAGAAAAGAGTTTCATCTAAGTTGAAACTGTATTTACAATTGATTATGCAACAGTACAGCAATAGAAGGAAAAGGATTGGAACCACAGAAACATTCAAGAAGATAATACCTACCTCTTTCTGAGTTCTAACTAAAAGCAGATAGGATAATTTTCAAAGCTTTTTCCATGGGTATGCAGTTGTTTACAAATGGAAAAAGGCCCACTAAATATTGTGTCCTCCCCCCAGTAGCTAAAGGTAGGCAAATATAGAGCAGAGTGTGTTCAGGATAGTACAGGTACAAATGAGATTTTCATTCTAAAAGCTCTTCCAGTACTTTTGCTGTATATATTTGCACCAGCTCTAAAGTAGGTGCAAATGTATGTACCCAAATGCAAGCTCTATTTGGCAGATGGACACATTTAAGGAGAATTGTATGGTGTTTTTCTTTAAAAACAGGTTTGACGGAGCTAAGCCAGTCACTAATATTATCCCTATGTAATTTTTCTATCTAGGGTCAGAGGGAGAAGTTTTGGTATTTTTGATTCTTCCCAGTGTTATAACCTCACCTTTTGGGGGGGGGGGGGGGGAGATAGGTTTGTTGGGGTATAAAGTCTTATAGAGCTTACCCAGTGCTTCAGAGGGAAGGCGACAGAGAAAGATATAGGAGTCATTGTTAGATATTTCTTCAGGATCTCAAAGCAACATGATTAGAGGCTAGAGATTTTCCATAGGATCTCAAAGCAAGGTGGTTGGAGAGCTGGAGATTCTCCCTGGATCTCAGAGAAGGTAATTCAAGCATTTTTATAAAGAGGTTTTGAGTAAGATCATTGTGAGAAGATTTTTGGATTTTGATTGACCAGTGCCTGACGGAAGGGCATACTCTCAGTAACCCAAAGGACTGTATCAAACTGGTAGGAGAAAATGAAGTATAAGATCAGCATAGTTTTTTTGCCCAAGACTTGGGAGAAGGAAGACACAAGTTACTCGATCTCAGTTTGTCACAGTAATAGAGTACACTAATAGCTCTAATGTCTTTCTTTTTTTTTAAATCTCTTAATATAAGCAAGTTTGCTTACCATAAACGGTGTTTCCATAGATAGCAGGATGAATTAGCCATGCTGTCTGGGAGCATCAAGCTGACCGGGAAGTAGGCGGAGTTTTCTCAGTTAGTACAGAGTTTTGAACTCTGTATGGCTGTGTGGTGAGTTTCCTGCGCAATTGCCTTGTTACCTCAGTCTCTTGTAGCCAAGCAAGATGTACGTGGAAACGTTTTGGTAGAATCTGTAGACTGTCTAGGGAGGTGGGAAGGGAACGCATGGCTAATTCATCCTGCTATCTATGGAAACACCGTTTACGGTAAGCAAACTTGCTTTTTCCTGTCGATAGCAGGACTGAATTAGCCATGCTGTCTGGGAGTCCCAAGCTCCCAGGTTGTGTCCATATAATAAGTTTTATAAGTTGAGGACACTACCCTTCAATAAAGGTAGACGGTCTTACTCAGTATCAGGTCTATCCTGTAAAGTGCGGCCGCGTTTACCCTGCTCCTAAGCCGCTTTTTACTCCGTTTTCGGCCGCGTTAGCCCTTCCTGCGATCCCGAATCCCCTTTAACCTACTCCTACCGCGTCCTAAATTCCCCGGGCAACCCCTTCCGCCCGTGGCATGTATATTGCATGCAAACGAGCGAATTAGCTCGATATTGCTTGCAAACGAGCGAATTAGCTATTCCCTAGCATCCCGTAACCCGCGCCCCGACTATCGCTATCTTTCCCTGCCGTTTTGTCGTGCGTTTAACCTGCAAACTTACCGCCTACCCTGACCCAGGCGGTAGAGGCATGGGTAAGGGTAGGTGGAAAGCTTTCCCCCGCTCACCTGCCCCCGCCGCGATCATGGGTGCCGGTCTCCGTGGCAGCCCCAGTCCTCTCCCCTGCTCCCGAAGCCAAAAAAAAAAAAGCGAAAAAAACGTTGCAGCCCCCCTCCGATGTCCGGACTGGGGCTGCCACGGAGACTGCAACGGCAAAGCAAAAAAAAAACGGCGAAGCAAAAAAAAAACCAAAAGCAATTTTGGTTTTTTTTGCTTCGCCGCTGTGTCCCCCCTCCTCTCGGAGCAGGGCGCGAAAAGCAGCCTTGCTCCGGGAGAAGGAGGGACACAGCGGCGAAGCAAAAAAAAAACCAAAAGCAATTTTGATTTTTTTTTTCAAAAGCGACAATTTTGTTTTTTTTCCAAAAGCGACTTACTTTTGGGATCTGTCAAGATCCCAAAAGTAAGTCGCTTTTGGACGCCTGCAAAACTTACTATTCTGAAGCCATCAGCAGGAAGACATTGCAATCGTAGCTCCTCCCGACGAAGATGGCCGCCTGCACGGGGAAAGCGTGCAATTGGCCGCTGAAGACGTGACGTCACGACGTTTGGCGTCACGGGATGTGACGCCACGTCTTGAGCGGCCAATTGTAGCTTCCCCCCGTGCAGGCGGCCATCTTTGTCTTCCTCGGGAGGAGCTACGATCGCAATGTCTTCCTGCTGATGGCTTCAGAATAGTAAGTTTTGCAGGCGTCCAAAAGCGACTTACTTTTGGGATCTTGACAGATCCCAAAAGTAAGTCGCTTTTGGAAAAAAAACAAAATTGTCGCTTTTGAAAAAAAAAAAAAAAAATTGCTTTTGGTTTTTTTTTTTCTTCGCCGTTGCAGTCTCCGTGGCAGCCCCAGTCCGGACATCGGAGGGGGGCTGCAACGTTTTTTTCGCTTTTTTTTTTTTTGGCTTTGGGAGCAGGGGAGAGGACTGGGGCTGCCACGGAGACCGGCACCCATGATCGCGGCCGGGGCTTTTTTCGTTTTATTTTTTTTTGCTTCGCCGATGTCAGTGTCTATTCTACCCTCCTCCCGGAGCAAGGCTGCTTTTCGCGCCCTGCTCCGAGAGGAGGGGAGAACAGACACTGACAGCGGCGAAGCAACTTCCTGGTATCTGTCATTTCAAATGACATTTGAAATGACAGATACCAGCGTGGCGTGAAGCCTTAGGCCCGCGCACCCAGGATACTGTATAGGCGCTCTATCCAGTAAAATGGGTTGCGCGGGCCTAACGCTTCACGGGCACTTCTTAGCCGCGGTTTACATTTGCATGAAATTAGAGTTCAGGATCGAGCGGTAGGTGAGCTGCACTGTGCGTGCGGTAACCGCGGGTGCCGTAGGCACTAACACAGCTCTTCCTACCGCTCGGTACTGGATAGACCCGTATGTAGGGTTGACAAAACTGCCAAACCCAGAGCTGCATTGGAAGATGCTTGCTGTCCGATACAGTAGTGAGATGTGAAGGTATGAAGAGAAGACCAGGTTGCCGCTTTGCAGATGTCCAGCAACGGAACCTTTTTTAAATGTGCAACAGATGCTGCTGTTGCGCGTATCTGGTGTGCTTTCAGTTTGTTGCTCAGAAGCAGAGAACGCTTATTGTAGCAGAATTCAATGCATTGGGATAACCAACTAGCAATGGTTCTTTTGGAGACAGGTTGGTTTGGATTATTAGGGTTAAAGGATAGAAACAATTGAGATGGTCTTCCTTGAGATTGAGTTCTGTGTTTGTAGTAAGCTAACACTCTTTTACAGTCTAAAGAGTGCAGAAGCTTGTCTCGGACATTATGATGAGGTTTAGGTTGAAAGATTGGCAATGTAATTGACTGGTTTATGTGGAAAGCCTTAGGAACTTTAGGAAGAAAGGTAGGATGAGGCTGAAGAGTGACCTTATCATGATAAAACTCTAAATAAGGAGAATAGTGAACCAAGGCTTGTAGCTCACTTACTCTCCGTGCTGATGTGACGGCCACTAGAAATACCATTTTCCAGGTTAGGTATTTTATGTGGCATGAATCTAATGGCTCGAAAGGAGGCAGCATTAGTTGTTCAAGGACTATATTGAATCCCATGGTATAGGTGGTTTTGACACCAGTGGCCTTAGATGTAGCATGCCCCTCATGAAGCTGGAGATCAACGGATGGTTGGAAATGGGAAGTCCATTATCAGAGTGGTGGAAAACTGCAATGGCGCTAACATGCACACGAACTGAAGCCAGCGCTAAACCAGCAAGGTAGAGTGTATGAAGATACTCCAGGAGTTGCATGGCTGTTGATGAGAAAGTGTCTAGCCTTCGTGTTGTGCACCATTCTGTGTAACGATGCCACTTTCCTGCATAGTTACGTCTGGTTGAAGTTTCCTAGAAGCAATGAGAATGTCTTCAAGTGGAGCTGGCAGACCCAGATGGTTTAATAATTGCCTTTCAACCTCCAAGCTGTCAGGTGGAGGGATTGGTGCATTGGATGAAGGAGGGACACCCCTTCCTGAGTCAACAGACGTGGATGGTTCTCCAGTGGAACTGGTGGGCGAATGGATAGTCATAGAAACATAGAAACATAGAAACATAGAAATGACGGCAGAAGAAGACCAAACGGCCCATCCAGTCTGCCCAGCAAGCTTCACACATTTTTTCTCTCATACTTATCTGTTTCTTTTAGCTCTTGGTTCTATTTCCCTTCCTCCCCCACCATTAATGTAGAGAGCAGTGATGGAGCTGCATCCAAGTGAAATATCTAGCTTGATTAGTTAGGGGGTAGTAGGGGTAGTAACCGCCGCAATAAGCAAGCTACACCCATGCTTATTTGTTTTAACCCAGACTATGTTATACAGCCCTTATTGGTTGTTTTTCTTCTCCCCTGCCGTTGAAGCAGAGAGCTATGCTGGATATGCATCTAAAGTGAAGTATCAGGCACATTTGGTTTGGGGTAGTAACCGCCGTAACAAGCCAGCTACTCCCCGCTTTGTGAGTGTGAATCCTTTTTTCTTCTCCCCTGCCGTTGAAGCTATGCTGGGTATGCGTGAAGTATCAGTTTTTCTTCTCCCCTGCCGTTGGAGCAGAGAGCTATGCTGGATGTGCATCGAAAGTGAAGTATCAGGCACATTTGGTTTGGGGTAGTAACCGCCGTAACAAGCCAGCTACTCCCGGCTTTGTGAGTGCAAATCCTTTTTTCCACATTTCCTCTTGCTGTTGAAGCTTAGAGTGATGTTGGAGTCACAGTAACCATGTGTATGTTTATTGAATAAGGGTATTGTGTCCAGGCAGTAGCCATCATTCTGGCGAGTCACCCACTCTTCATTGGCGGCCTCTTGACTTTATGGATCCACAGTGTTTATCCCACGCCCCTTTGAAGTCCTTCACAGTTCTGGTCTTCACCACTTCCTCCGGAAGGGCATTCCAGGCATCCACCACCCTCTCCGTGAAGAAATACTTCCTGACATTGGTTCTGAATCTTCCTCCCTGGAGCTTCAAAATCGTGACCCCTGGTTCTGCTGATTTTTTTCTTATGGTAAAGGTTTGTCGTTGCCTTTGGATCATTAAAACCTTTCAAGTATCTGAAAGTCTGTATCATATCTCCTCTGCTCCTCCTTTCCTCCAGGGTGTACATATTTAGATTCTTCAATCTCTCCTCGTACGTCATCCGATGAAGATCCTCCACCTTCCTGGTCGCCCTTCTCTGTACCGCTTCCATCTTGTCTTTGTCTTTTGTAGATACGGTCTCCAGAACTGAACACAGTACTCCAGGTGAGGCCTCACCAAGGACCTGTACAAGGGAATAATCACTTCCCTTTTCTTACTTGATATTCCTCTCTCTATGCAGCCCAGCATTCTTCTGGCTTTTGCTATTGCCTTGTCGCATTGTTTCGCAGACTTCATATCATTAGACACTATCACCCCAAGGTCCCTCTCCTGCTCCGTGCACATCAGCCTTTCCCCCCCCATCGAATACAGTTCATTCGGATTTCCACTCCCCATATGCATGACTTTGCACTTCTTGGCATTGAATCTCAGCTGCCATATCTTCGACCACTCTTCCAGTTTCCTTAGATCCCGTCTCATTCTCTCCACTCCTTCCGGCGTGTCCACTCTGTTGCAGATCTTAGTGTCATCCGCAAAAAGACAAACCTTACCTTCTATCCCGTCCGCAATGTCGCTCACAAAGATATTGAACAGGACCGGTCCCAACACCGATCCTTGCGGTACACCACTTAAAACCGCTCTCTCTTCAGAGAAGGTTCCATTTACCATTACACATTGTCTTCTGTCCGTCAACCAATTTGCAATCCAGGTCACCACCTCGGCACTCACTCCCAAGCTTCTCGTTTTATTGACCAGTCTCCTGTGCGGAACCGTATCAAAAGCTTTGCTGAAATCCAAGTATATGATATCGAGTGCTCTTCCTCGATCCAATTCCTTGGTTACCCAGTCAAAAAAGTCAATCAGATTTGTTTGACAGGATCTTCCCCTGGTGAATCCATGTTGCCTCTGGTCCATCAATTCTCCAGACTGTAGATAGTTCACTATTCTCTCTTTCAGCAGTGACTCCATTACTTTTCCCACCACCGAAGTGAGGCTAACCGGTCTGTAGTTGCCAGCCTCCTCCCTGTTCCCACTCTTGTGAAGCGGGACCACCACCGCTCTTCTCCAATCACTCGGCACCACTCCCGTTTCAAGGGATCTATTGAACAGGTCACACAGCGGACCCGCCAGAACATCTCTGAGCTCCCTCAATATCCTTGGATGAATCCCATCAGGCCCCATGGCTTTGTCCACTTTCAGGTTCTTTAGCTCTTCCCACACATTTTCTACTGTAAAAGGATTTTCATCTATTCCATTTCCTTCCAGTTTCTTGTTGTGTAGAGATGGTCCTTCTCCAGGGTCTTCTTTAGTGAACACAGAGCTGAAGTATTCGTTTAATATTTCTGCCATTTCTTCTCGTCTCTCTCCACACATTGATCATTATCACCTTTCAATTTCACTATACCACTTTGGACCTTTCTCTTTTCGCTGATGTATCTGAAAAATGTTTTGTCACCATTTTTTATCTCCTTGGCAATCCTCTCTTCCGCTTGACTTTTTGCCAACTTGATTAATTTCTTTGTCTCCCTCAGTTGAATCAAATATTCTTCTTTGTGTTCCTCCCTTTGGGATCTTTTATATTTCTTGAATGCTGTTCTTTTAGCTTTAACTTTGTCAGCCACCTCCTTTGAGAACCAGATAGGTTTCAATTTTCTTTTGCTTTTCTTTACATTTCTAACATATAGAGTAGTTGCCTTGGTGATTGCTCGTTTTAGATTGGTCCACTGCTGCTCCACATCTCTCTCGTTCTCCCATCCTTTTGTCGCATGAGATACGGATACCAGGGTTGTCTTGGCCATGCCGGAGCTATGAGGATCATATCTGCTATGTCTTGGATGCATTTTTGAATCGTTCTTGATATTAGCGGGTTGGGAGGGTAAGAGTAGAGCAAGCCCTACGTCCATGGGATGAGAAAGGCATCTGGAGCATGATGAAGTATGTTCGGGTAAATGGAGCAAAATACTTGTGTTTGATGGTTGTTCTCTGTGGCAAAGAGATCTATCATCGGGTTGCCCCAGCGTTGAAAGATTCTGGTTGCAACTTCCCAATTTAAAGTCCATTCGTGTGGATGAAAAATCCTGCTGAGGTAAGTGGCTTGCATCGAAACTTCGTTTGCTATTGCCCACGTCAGTATTCGAAGTGTTTCTTGAAGAAAGGATCCATGAACCTGACCCTCCTACCTTGTTTATGTCGAACATGGCAACTTGGTTGTCTGTGTATACCATGAGACGTTTGCCCCAAACCTGAGGGGAGAAGGTTTGAAGTGCCTTCCAAATGGCTCGAAGTTCCAGAAGGTTGATCTGGTGTGTGCTCTCCTGCACAGACCAGAGACCTTGAGTCTTCAGTTCGCTCAGATAAGCTCTCCAGACCCTTCTGGATGCATCCATCGTGAGGGTGAGTTGATGGGGAGGTAACCGGAAGGGTGCTCCCAAGGTCAAGTTTTTGGTGTTCTTCCACCATCGAATATCGGTGCACATTTGGGTGGTAAGTTGTAGCTTGGTTGATAGGGGCTGAAAGAATTGAGACCATTGATTCTTTAGTCCCCACTATAGGCGGCGCATATGTAGTCTCATGTAGGGAACCACATGGATAGCTGCCGCCATATGACCCAGTAGCTGGAGGATTTGACGTGCCGAGGTATGTGATCGGTTGCACAGATGTCGAGCTAGTGAGGATAGAGTTTGAATTCTGTCCTGTGGGAGGTATGCTCTCTGTTGTGTTGTATCGATGAGCGCTCCAATGAACTGTAGCGTTTGGGTCGGTTGCAGGTTGGACTTTTTGTAATTGATTATGAAGCCCAATGTCTGCAGACAGTTGATTGTTTGGAACGTGTGAGTTAGTAGAGTAGGCCGATCCAAGGCTACTAAAAGCCAGTCGTCCAGATAGGGAAAAATCTGGATCGACAGTTGTCTGAGGTGATCCACCACTACTGCTAAATATTTTATGAACACTCTTGGGGCTGAGGACAGGCCAAAGGGTAGAACCTTGTATTGATAGTGATTGCTCTGAGCTTGAAAGCAAAGGTATTGCCAGGAAGAAGGTTGCATGGGAATATGGGAGTACACGTCCTTCAAGTCTATGGAACATAGCCAGTCGTTGGGTTGTAGGAGAGAAAGAATAGTCTTGAGAGACGTCAACTGGAATTTTTCTTTCTGAATGTGTTTGTTGAGATTCCGTAAGTCTAAGATTGGTTGAAGACCTCCGGACTTTTTTGGAATGAAAAAATAATGGGAGTAGAACCCCTGATTTTCCTGTGCCTTTGTAATTCTTTGAATGGATTTCTGGCTTTGTAGATTTTGTAACTGTTCTTGAAGGTAAAGTGAGTGGGTTTATGTATTTCAGGGAACGGGAATATGAGGGAGATCCAGGAGTGTTACAAAATTTATTCGATAGCCCTCCCTTATGATGTTCAGCACCCAAACATCCGAAGTAATCGCCTCCCAACTGGTATAAAAAAGGTGAAGGCGTCCTCTTATGTAAGGTGGTGGAGGTGGCTCGAGATAGCTCAAAAAGATGAAGTCTGTTTTTGAGGAGGTGCTGGTGTTTGCTTTTGAGGGCCTTTGTTGACGATGTCGTCCATGGGACCGATGAGCCTGAGGTTGATATCTTTGGTGGGAATAATTCTATGATCAATAATTATTGTATGGTTTGAAGGGTACCCTTGAGTAGGGCTTCTTCCTGAACGAAGGGTAAAACTTCCTGGACGAGGTATGGGGGTCCGTTGGAGATGTGAGAGATAGCACAGAAGTACTCTGTTCTTTAAGAATAGTAACGGTTTCCCCAAATTTTTCACCAAAAATATTGTCACCCAGGCACGGTATGTTCACTAACTTATCGTGAACGTCCTCTCTAATTGCACTTGCTCTCAACCATGCCATCCGTCTTGCCGCTATAGCCATAGCCGAGGACCTTGCGGAAGACTCAAAGGACTCATAGACAGACCGAAGTAGATGGAGAAGCCCTTCTTCCATGTCAGTAAAAGGTTGTGGTATTTTCAGAGGTTAAACATGAGGGACGTAACCTTTGAAGACATTCAAATAAATACTGGATTACGTAAAACTAATTATGTTGGATTTTTGTTGCTAACATGGAAGAATGGTATACCTTTCGGCCAAAGGTGTCCATAGACTTATGGTCTTTCCCTGGTGGTGAATTTGAATGCAGTTTTGACCTTTTTGCCTTTGATAGAGCAGATTCCACTACTACTGAATTGTGTGGCAGTTGTGTGAAATTGTAAATTGTGGAATTACGCATATGGTACTTTAAGTCCGTTTTCCTTGATGAGGCTGCAGTAGTAAATGGTTTGTCCCACATTTTACGAAGCACTGTATCTAGCACTGTATGTGGTGGTAGAGCTGTTGGTTCTGGAGGTACTTCAAATATTTTCAGTATTCCTAACACCTCTGACCTAGGATAAGGGATCTTTCCTGTCTCGATATTTAAAAGAGAGACCACTTTCTCGATGAACTTTGCGTAGGACAAGTCTTCGGGAGGGGAATAAGGTTCCGGAAGACCTTCTGGAGGATCCGATGGGAACCCTGTAGATGAACCAGGCGACAATGTCCATGGTGAGTCTGGAGTATCTGGTCGATCTGGAATTGGAGATGGTGCTGACGGCTGAGACAGAAGTAATTGAGGTTGAGAAGGCGCAAGGTTGAGAAGGCGCAAGCGGAGGCTGAGGATGTGCCATGTTTAGATCTTGGAAAAAAGTATTCAATGCCTGTGAAATTTGCAACATTGCCTTAGATGTGATAGGTTGTGAAGGTCCTGGAAATTGACCTGTTCCTGAAGGCATTGTTGATATGAGCTCGTCTTGAGGAGGCAGGCCTGTTATGGAGAAGCTGAGGGGATTGTGGTCTACTAAAAGAAGATCCATCAGAATCAGAACCCTCGCTAGATGTGGCAGTGTCATGGATTGAGACTAGTTCCACCTGTTGGGTCAGAATCTGTTTCACAAGGTTTTGAAGATGTTGCATACTTAGTTTTTTGTGACTTTTTAAGATGTTCCTGACTTAGTAGCGAAGACTGCATCAAGAGTGGTGTCAAGTGCGTCGGACTTCGAGGTTGAATCGATAGTTTCGCACTTTTTGAGTCATGTTGCTTCGATGCGTCGTGTGGTATCGGCGCTGTGCGCTTAGATGCGCCTTTGTGCGTCGATCCGTGTGCTGATGCTTTGCGCGCGTCGTTGCGCGCACTGTTGTGGGTCGATGCGATGTGCGCGCCGATGTGATGTGCTCCGATGCGTCTTTGGAGCTGTGCGCTGATGTTTTGTGTGTGTAGCTATGCGTCGATGTTTTGTGCGCAGAGCTGTGCGCTGATATCTTGTGCACGTAACTGTGCGCCATTGTCTTGTGCGTGTACTTGTGCGCCGAGGCCTCGGGCGCTGATCTGTGCTCCGATAAGTTATGCTCCGATGCACCATTCTGCTTCAGCCGATTTGATTTTTTGTTTCCCGACTTTTTGGTGTCGAGGAGCGAGAGCGAATGGGTTTAGTAAACTGAAACCCGAGTGGCTCATGAGAGGATTTTTGTGAAAGAGGAGATGCGGCCTCAACTCCCTTCTCATTGGCTCTGGTGGTATAACCGACCTGGCTTAGGTATCCTCTAGCAAAGCAGGTCTTTTAGACGGCGTCTTTTTCGGTCTCTTCGACGGTCCTGGCAAAGACTGTGTGGAGGATATCCTTAGCCACGCAATTTTTTCTGTGCACTTCCTCTGGGCTCGGGGGGACATGCGACCACAGTCCTGGCATGAGACTTGGTCGTGTTCCCGTCCCAAGCATATGTAGCAGTAATTATGTCCATCTGTAATGGACATAATTTTACCGCATTGGCAGTACTTAAATCCGGATGGCTTAGGAGCCATCACTGCCCAGAAGAAATGAAGAAAAAACAAAATTTGAGAAAAAATCTCTTCAGAGATGAGGAGGAGAAAAAACCCCGCGGGCAGACTGCTCGCGGAAAAAAAGAGACTGAGGTAACAAGGCAATCGCGCGGGAAGCTCACCACGCAGCCGTACAGAGTTCAAAACTCTGTACTAACTGAGAAAACTCCACCTACTGACCGGTCGCGAGACGCTCCCAGATAGCATGGCTAATTCGACCAAAGACCGAGCTTTTTCAATAGCAGTACCGTCTATTTGGAATAACATCCCTTCAAGCCTCCGATTAGAACCCTGTCTCATAACGTTCAGGAAAAAACTCAAGACGTGGCTATTTCACCAAGCCTTCGATGATCCTCCAGACAATCATTAGTCGTCTTTTTTCTCACCAGGACGTAGAGGATTGAGGTCCTCTATCCTTTCGAACGAAGGACCCTGGCACTCACTGGTTAAAGCATCTTAAGCTCTAACCCAAATTCCTTTTGAATTATGTTTTAATTACTTCCTGCCTTTACCTTTCTTCCAGCTTTTAAGCTTCCCAAGTTTTTACTCCTTGTTAAATGTAACTTTGCCTTATTCACCTCTCTTGTTAATTACTTTTATTTATTGCTTCAGTTATACACTTGTTTTATGTAAACCGATCCGATATGGTTATTACTATGAAGGTAGGTATTAAAAAAGTGTTAAATAAATAAATTAAATAAATAATTCAGCCCTATCAACGGGAAAATTAACTTTTTAGTGATATGTATTATCAAAGTCATTCACATTCAAACTTTAATAATTTGACTTCTTTTAACCCATTCAACCAGTGAAAGAATTGGTTGAAGAGAAGAATGTAGCCTTTTGAACTAGAAACTCAACAGACTTGTATTTTGGAGAAAATTTGGATTACTGTTCAAGTTTTGATGGTTTGAACCCTTTTTGGATATTTTGATTGGGGATTTTTCCAGACCAGTTCATGACTGAACTGGAACTACATTCTAGTTATCCCACTCTCACTGGTGAGGATATTTTCAATCAGGATGAAGGTGCAAGAGCCAAGAGGGAAATGAGCAGAGCAAGAGTGGTCAGAGAAACCATTTGCTTTTTGTTATTCACCTGATGTATGCTGATTCTTATTTTTGTTATCTTGTCCTGGATCCTCTTTTTTAAGTTATAGTAAAGACTATCTTTTATTTCAACATCAACTACAGGCTCCTGTGTTTTCATTGAATTTTACCCAGGTGAGGATGTACTGGGACACATAGACCTTTTGTGATGCCTGAGTTCTCCTGTAGTGATAGTATTTGCTTCCCTGCTTTTTTTCTCACTATTTGGCACTTTCTGGAAATCATCGACCCAGAATGTATAATGATCATGGAGCTCATGGTAGACAGTGCCAGAGACCCCAGAAGAGAAATATTCCTCCCCATCTGGACCTGAACCCATACCAAGAGCACCCCTAGTAGAGGATAAAGCATTGACATGGGGGACTAGCTACATGGGTTTGCAGGCCTATGGGGATAATGTAGCTGCAAGTTCCCCATAGAGTTTCATTATTGCCTTTTGAATCTTTACTAGCAAGCTTTGAAAGATTTGTTCTGCTCAGAGCCACCCAACAGTGTGCTACGTGTACTGCTTTGTTTTCAGAGAATGATCTGCTGCTGAATTCAACATAATCTAGCCTAGTAGTACTAAATATGCACTTCTTATATGCAATTCACTCAATATTTTGGCATCTGGCAGCTATAATTTATATAATTTTATAGGACCACTAGTATCTAAGGGTCATTTCTGTCTGCTGTTGATAGAAAAGAAATGATGATTTACTTGACCAGTTTCTTGCGAGGCAGTGGGCTAGTCACTGTTTGGCTGGAGGGGTGTGAGGTCACTGTCTGATGCTGTAAGGCATGTTCTTTAATCAGAAGTCGTTCCACTTCCATCTGCAGCAGGGTGTCAAACTGGGAGGAGAAAACAAAGTATAAGATCAGCATAGGTTTTTTCCCAAGACTTGGGAGAAGGAAGACATAAGCTACTCGATCTCAGACTGTCACAGTAATAGAGTACACTAATGGCTCTAGTGTCTTATTTTTTTTAAATACTTAATACATATCACTGAAAAGTTCATATATTATCAATGTCATTCACATTTAAACTTTAATAACATGACTTCTTTCTTATACAACAGATCTAGTTTCCCCAGTACTGGACTACCTCTGTCCAAATGATTCTTAATATCTGTCGCACCTCTGATGTTTAAAGGAAAATTGGTTCTTACCTGCTAATTTTCGGTCCAGTAATACCACAGATCAGTCCAGACAAGCGGGTTTTATTCATCCCTACCAGCAGATGGAGGCAGAGAACAAAACTTTGGGCACTGCTACATATATGAGAGTGCCACCTGCAGTCCCTCAGTATTAATCGATACCCAAGCCAAGATAAGTAAAATAAAGAGCGAATGAGGCTCCCAACATGGATACCCCTGACCAACTAGAAAACAATGCAGAAAACATTAAACCAAGAAAGCAAAGCCTAAATGGCAAATCTGCTTTGCAAATAAATACAGCACTAGACCAAGCAGTCTTTCGGCAGAGATCCTCAGGGCGGGCCTCTGGACTGATCTGTGGTATTATAGGAACAAAAATTAGAGGTAAGAACAAATTTTCCTTTCCTGAACATATCCAGATCAGTCCAGACAAGCAGGATGTACCAATGTCCTCTTATACTGGGCGGGAACCTGAAAGACCCGCTCGAAGAACACTCTCCCTAAAAGGGGCCATCTCCGGGGCCCGCACATCCAAACGATAATGCTTGGTGAAAGTGTGCAATGAGGACCACACCGCAGCTCTACAGATCTCCTGTGGAGACACCAGCTGACACTCACCCCAAGACGTCGCCTGAGCTCGAGTCGAATGTGCTCTAAGTCCCACTGGAACCACTCTTCCTTTGGATACATAAGCTGCAGAGATCATCTCTTTCAACCAACGAGACAAAGACGCCTTAGATGCCTTTTTGCCCTTCTTCACTCCCCCGATCAGGACGGACAAATGATCCGAATGACGGAAAATGTTAGTGACTTTCAAGTAACGCAATACCACTCGTCTCACATCCAAAAGATGAAGCTCCTGACCCATCGAGGGATCCCTATCCCAATCCGGAAACCCGGGCAACTCCACTGATTGGTTCACTTGAAAAACCAACACCACCTTAGGAAGAAACGAAGGCACCATTCACAAGGACACCTTATCCGATGATATCCGGGGGAACAGATCATGGCACGAATGTGCCTGCAATTCCGAAATCTTTCTAGCCAAACATATAGCTACCAAAAAGACCATCTTCCGAGTAAGGATCTTCAAAGATGTCTGGCTCAGAGGCTCGAAAGGTTCCTCGCAAAGGGCCTGCAACACGAGATTGAGGTTCCATTCCAAACAATGCGATGCAGAGGTGGACGGAGATGTTTGACTCCCTGTAGAAAACACACCTGTTGCGTCTGTTGGACTCAAACGGCTTCGTCTCTCATGCCTCACCTCTATTTCTGCTTTCTCTACCAGCCTCAGGAGAATGGCGTCTGTAGCGTCTCCTTGACGCACCCTCCAGCGTCCCCGAAGCGGCTATGGCGCGGCATCCCGCCATGTTCTACCTGAGGGCCTCCTAGGGCGCGCATCTGTGCACGCATCTCACGTCTTTATTGCAGTGTTGGCGCAAACCTCGGGGGCTTCCCCCTCAATTGACATCACTGCTTCCGACTATTTAGCTTGCCCATTTGCTAACCACCATTGAGTTAGCAAGGATTGGATTTGTCCGGTCTAAGCTGCTCTGCCGCTTCTCGCTGCTGCTGGAAGCTCTCTACACCCTCCGGGGTTCTACTAACTTGGGTACCAGCTCCTCGGGAGCCCTTTGCTTATTTCCAGGTGCCTATCCTGAATCCAGGTACTCGCTCCTCGAGGGCCTGTGTTGTCTATCCTGGTGCCTGCTACCAATTCTTCTGCTTGCTGGGAACACTACCATTACAGCTACAAGAGAGTGAGTAATAACATCTTCCAGTCTGTTTCATCTACAGCTCCTCACTGAATACCTGCATCGGAGCCTAACACCACCATTGTGGGACGGGTCTCCTCCGCCGAGGATCCCAGACTGTTGCTACAGAATCTCCTCTCTACTGCCACCTCTGGTGAACTCTACAAGCTGCATAATAAAGTTATTTCTGTGTTTTGTGCATCCAAGTCTAGCCTGGTGCTACAGTTCCCCACAGGGCTCCTCCCCGTGGGAGTCACTATCACTGTTGCCCTAAGAATCCACCAAATATCTTGAAAACCTAACAGCACCGCATCCGGATGGGAAGCGAAGTCCTTCCCCTGTATTCTCCCTCTGAGACAGCCCAAAGCAGAAACCTGGACTCGAAGGGAACTATGGGCTAATCCTTTGGATAAACCCTCCTGCAAAAAGGACAAAATATGGGACACCAAAACCTGAAGAAGGTCCAATCCCTGTTGTCCACACCAGGCCTCAAACAACTTCCATTCCCTGGAATAGGTTAATGAGGTAGAAGGGCATCGCGCTTGGAGAAGCGTGGCAATTTGGCAGTTACAGTTTCCGAATACCCTCTCACATGCAATCGCCTCCTCTCAAAAGCCAGGCCGCGAGACAGAAGCGATCCTCCCGATCGGAAAATACAGGACCCTGATGAAGGAGATCCGGTAGGTGGGTCAAGCATAGCGGACCGTCCACTGCCAGATGCACCAGATCTGTGAACCACGGGCGGCGAGGCCACTCTGGAGCCACCATTATTACTGACCCCGCATGGCCCTCTACTCGCCTGAGCACCTTCGCTATCAGCGACCACGGAGGGAAGACATACAGGAGAAACCCGATCGGCCACAGACATACCAGGGCAATGAGCCCCATTGCCCTGGACTCTCTCCAGTGGCCGAAGAACCTTTGCGTCTAGTTGCCATGAGATCGAACTGCGGGGTCCTCCACTGCTCGCAGAGGAGCTCCCAGGCCCTCCAAGAAAGTTCCCACTTTCCCAGATCCAACTGTTGTCAGCTGAGGTAATCCACTTGGATATTGTCAATTCCTACGACGTGTGACACGGCGATTCCCTCGAGATGAAGCTCTGCCCACTCGAACAGCAGCTGAGCCTCCTGCTCTACCGCAAGACTCTTGGTTCCCCCCTGGCGGTTGATGTAAGCTACTGTAGTCGAGTTGTCCGAGAAAACTCGCACCATCTGATCGTGGACCAAGGGTAGAAACTGCTCCAGAGCTCTGCGTACTGCTCTCTTCTCCAGGCTATTGATGGACCATGCTTGCTCCGACGTCGACCAAAGGCCCTGAGCAGACTTTCCCAGACAAACCACTCCCCAGCCCTGAAGACTGGCATCCGTGGTAACCACCACTCAATCCGGGACCTCGGGAGGCATTCCCTTCTCCAGATTGCTCCGCATCATCCACCAGGCCAGACTGGACCTGGCCGGCTCCGTTAGAGACAGGGGCAGAAAATATTGTTATGACAGAGGATTCCAACGGGACAACAGCGCTCTCTACAGTAGCCTCAAGTGGGCAAATACCCAGGGCACCAGTTCCAATGTGGACGCCATCGAGCCCAGGCCCTGTAATAATCCCAGACCTTTGGCACCTGTAGATGAAGAAGACGCGCTATCTGTCCCTGAAACTTGTTCACCCTGTCGTCTGTGAGAAACACTCTGCTCTGCTGGGTATCGAAACGGGCTCCCAAGTATTCGAGGGAACGGGAGGGGACCAGATGACTCTTCTGCACATTTATGACCCAGCCCAGAGATTCCAGGAGTGACCGAACTCAGTTCATGGACCGCACACACTCCTCTAGTGACTTTGCCCGGATCAGCCAGTCGTCCAAGTACGGGTGTACCAGAAATCCCTCCTGTCGAGGAGCCACTGCCACTACTACCATCACCTTCATAAAGGTCCGTGGGGCGGTGGCCAGTCCGAAAGGAAGCGCTTAAAACTGATAGTGCTGTCCCAGAACCATGAATCTGAGAACTTTCTGGTGCTCCTGATGGATGGGGATATGCAGATAAGCCTCGGTGAGATCCAGAGATGCCAAAAACTCTCCTCCCCATACCGCTGCAATTACAGTGCGCAATGTCTCCATCCGAAAACGTGGTACCTTCAAACTCTGGTTGACTTTCTTCAGGTCTAAGATAGGGCAGAACATGCCTTCCTTTTTGGGCACTAAGAAGTAGATGGAATATCTGCCTTGCCTCTGTTCGGACATTGGTACCAGCACAACCACCTCCAGACTTAACAGACGCTGAAGCATTTCCTGGACTGCTGTCCGCTTGCATCGGAAAGACAACGCGACTCCAGAAACACCGACTTCAGAGGGCGAGAAATTTCTAAGGTGTAGCCGTCTCTCACCATGCTCAAGACCCACCAGTCGGAGGTTATCTTGGTCCACTCCCCTTAGAACCAGGCAAGCCTGCCCCCGATTACCAGAGATGAGGAGTGCACCTGCCAGATCTCATTGTGAGGACTTATTGCCAGCCGCTCCCTGGGTGGATCCACTTCTAGATGTCCTTCCAGACCCCTGAAAGGACTGTTGCCTGTGCGAGGACTGTCGTGGGGCCGAGGCCCCGGAGGACCTCATCTGACGAAAACGCCTCGACTCCCAAAAGCGAAGCCAAGAGGAGAAAGGTTTCCGGCCAGACTTTCGATCCTCTGGCAGCCTATTGCCCTTTGTCTCTCCCAGTGACTTCATCAGACGATAGAGATCCTCACCAAACAGTAGTTTCCCCTGAAAGGGTAGATTACAGAGCTGCGATTTCGACGATAGGTCCGGTGAACAGTTATGTAGCCACAAGTGTCATCTGGCCGCCACCACCGACACTATAGCGCGGGCCGTGGTTCTCACCAGGTCATACAAGGCATCCGCACCATAGGCAACCCCCACCTCCAGGCGAGCCACCAGGACTGGGGAAAGAGTCCCGGAGGCCGACTGCTCCTGCGGCTTCTGGATCCAACACAAACAGGCCCGCTGCATCAGGCTTGCACAGACCGCTGCTCACAGGCCGAGACCCAGGACCTCAAACGCTCGCTTGAGATGCACTTCCAACTTCTGATCCTGAACATCTTTCAGGACGGAAGCTCCAGCAACCAGGATAGTGGTCTTCTTAGTGACTGCCGATACTGCCGCATCCACCTTCGGGACCTTGAGAACATCCAAATGGTCCTGCAGAAGCAGATAAAGCTTGGACATCGCCCTGCCCACTCGCAGGCCCGAGTTGGGGGAATCCCACTCCTGGTTGATCAACTTTTGGATTTTCTTCAGAATAGGGAAAGCGCTGGGGTTCTCCGTAGGCCATCCAGATCTGGATTAACACCTTCAGCATCTGAATCCTCCAAGGTGAGCTTAATCCCTAACTCCTCTAACATCAGAGGTAGAAGCGGGCGAAGCTCCTCTCTCTTGAAAAGACGGATCACCCACGGATCATCGCCTTTAGCCTCCAGACCCTCCGAGGTCCCCTGTTCTGTTTTAGAGTCCCCTGGGTCCAGAGGGAGATCCGCAATCGGGTCCCTCTTGGCCTCTTAGGAGACCTCATCCTCCTCCTTAGACTCGTCCGAGTCTTCCGAGTCCGATTCCAATTGTGCTAGCCATCCCTCAGGAGGTAGAATTTGCGGGCCTGCGGAGCCTTTAGAGGGGACCTTCCCCCACTTTGCCGATCCCGCCGGGCCTTCTGTGACAGCGCACTTACCTGCCTGCTTAACCAGGAAAGCTTCGTGCAGCAAAAGTACAAATTTGGGCGACCCCCCCCCGGGGTCCCTGAAGGGCACTTGGGGCTGCTAGGGCCTGAGACCTCCGGACCTTTTTCCCCTCAGTCGAATCATGGGAGAGAGGAGCGGCAGGAACCCCCGGAACCCCAGGGAGAAGACCCCCTATCCGGCTCCGCTTCTGCGGCCATATCTACTCTCTCCTGTGACCCAAGCGCCACCGCCTCGGTCCGTGGATGCCTCCACAGCTTTGATCACATGTCAGACCCCCTCTCCCCCTCCAGCACACTCTGTGCAGAGGAGGAGGTCATTCAGGCAAACCGACGGGTTGCCACAGGCCCTGCAGGTCTCCCTGAGCTGCTTGTCCATCATAGCAAGCACCAAAAAATAAATAAAGGCAAAAAGAAAAAAATACAACAGGCAAATCCTATGCTTGCTGCACTTCCACGTGGCCCGGATCGCGAGGGGGAGGGGCGCACCACGCAGCAGCTGTCAAACGCTGAAGAGGGTGCACTGCCCCAAGAATTTCCCGCTGGCACGCTGAACAGGCCACTGCCATGACCGAAAACCGTGCGGCTGATCGGGAGTGCAGCCAGCACCCACTGGAGTGAAACTGTCCCGACCGGGACCACTCTCCTCCTAATAATCCCTAATCCGCCCACTTACTGCCTGGCCTGCACCCAACGATCCTGCCGAGGTGTCTGCCTGCTAGGCCACTCTGACTGCTCACTCACATCTGCTGTTGCAAAAGCAGACAGCTGCCGGTGACTTTTTTTTTCAACAAAACTTAAAAGCCCAGATGCACAGGAAAGCACAAAACAAAAGTAAGGGTACTTCCCTGCTCCTGGTCCGGCGGAGGGGCTTCGGGCCCACCGAGGGAACCAGACCACTGACTTTCAGTGGTCCCCGAGTCGCGGGCTGAAGCTGGCCAGGGGCAGCCAACCCCACATTCGCCCGGCTCAACCCGAGGGACGACCCTTGTGCAGGAGCCTGTCACCTCGGGGAGCAATTTTCCTTAATATATTCAGTCAGTCAGGACTGCAGGGTTAGCACCTCTACCATCTGCTGGAGGTAGAGAAATACTGAGGGACTGCAGGTGGCACTCTCATATATGTGGCAGTGCCCAAAGTTTTGTTCTCTACCTCCATCTGCTGGTAGGGATGAATAAAACCTGCTTGTTTGGACTGATCTTGGTATGTTCAGGAACTTACTTCTTAACTATATATGTGCAATTTATACCCAATATACCAACTTCCTTGTCTAATGTATCCTATTACTTATCTATTTAATTGCAAACTACTTCATATTATTATATTTGTATGCAGCTATTAATTATATACTCAATGCTTTGTTTCTTTAACTAATCCACCTAGGAAAAGGTGGAATATCAAATGCTTATAAATACATGAATAAATAAAATAATTCAGTGTTTTTTCAATCAACTCATATTTTAACATAAGAAAACAACAGATTCAAATCCGAAAGAATTGTATTCTATGGGGGTGAAGGGCTGATGTGCACAGAGCAGGAGAGAGACTTGGGGGTGATAGTGTCTAATGATCTGAAGTCGGCGAAACAGTGTGACAAGGCGATAGCTAAATCCAGAAGAATGCTGGGCTGCATAGAGAGAGGAATTTTGAGTAAGAAAAGGGAAGTGATTATCCCCTTGTACAGGTCCTTGGTGAGGCCTCACCTGGAGTACTGTGCTCAGTTCTGGAGACCGTATCTCCGAAGGGACAGAGACAGGATGGAGGCGGTCCAGAGAAGGGCGACCAAAAAGGTGGATGGTCTTCATCGAATGACTTATGAAGAGAGACTAAAGAATCTAAATATGTATACCCTGGAGGCAAGGGGGTGCAGGGTGATATGATACATACGATCAGATACTTGAAAGGTTTTAATGATCCAAAGTCAACGACAAACCTTTTCCGTTGGAAATAAATCAGCAGAACCAGGGGCCACGATTTAAAAATCCAGGGAGGAAGACTCAGAACCAATGTCAGGAAGTATTTCTTCACGGAGAGGGTGGTGGATGCCTGGAACACCACTTCCGGAGGAAGTGGTGAAGACCAAAACTGTGAAGGATTTCAAAGGTGCGTGGGCTAAACACTGTGGATCCATAAAGCCTGGAGGATGGGAATGAAGAGAAGAGGTATGGGGGTGGCTTGGAAGAATAAACACTGTCAATCCATAAAGCCTGGAGGTTGGGAATGAAGAGAAGAGGTATGGGGGAGGCTTGTGGGAATGAAGGCTACTACCTGGTGATTAATACCCTTATTCAATAAACATTCACAGGGTTATTGAGACTCCAACATTGCTCTATGCTTCAACGGCAAGAGCAAATGTGGAAAAGAGGATTTGCATCAGGCAGCAACCAACATTGCTCTTGCTTCAACAGCAAGAGGAAATGTGGATAAGAGTATTTGCATTCAGGCAACAACCAACAAGGTAGCACAGTCTGGGTAAACAAATAAGAGTGGGAGTAGATTGCTTGATGCGGCGGTTACTACCACAAACCAATTAAGCCTGATACTTCACTTTCAATGCATATCCAGTGGAAATCTGCTTCAATGTTATCTCTGCCTCAATGGCAGGGGGGAATGAAGATAAGAGGATTGAATTGCACAGTCTGGGTAAACAAATAAGCGTGGGAGTAGCTTGCTTGTTGTGGCAGTTACTACCCCAAACCAATTTAAACCTGTTACTTCACTTTGAAAGCACATCCAGCACAGTTCACTGCTTCAACAGTAGGGGGAATGAAGAAAAGAGGATTTATATTCAGACAACAACAAACAAGGACTGAAATGCACAATCTGGGTAAACAAATAAGCGTGGGAGTAGCTTGCTTATTGCGGCGGTTACTACCCCTAACAAATTAAGCCTGATACTTCACTTTGAATGCATATCCAGTGCAGCTCACTGCTTCAACGGCAGGGGGGAATGAAGAAGTAGGATTTACATACAGTCAATATCTAACAAGGCATTGATCTGAGCAGTATGAGTATACAAACATCGGGGTAACGTGCTCGACACGACGGTTGCTACCCTCAAACATTAAGCCTTATACTTCACTTTTGATGCAGCTCCAACACTGCTCTCTGCATCAATGGCGGGGGTGGAAGGAAATTACAATCAAAAAGCTACCAATAAGGGCCCTGAACTCAGCGGTCGGAGTAACAGATAAGTATGAGAAAATAAGTGTGAAAGCTTGCTGGGCAGACTGGATGGGCCTATTGGTCTTCTTCTGCTGTCATTTCTATGTTTCTATGTTGCAAAAGGTTCACTTCTTCCTGAATGAACTTTCTTCACTAAATATTAACAATAAGAAATATTAGCTAAGCTACATTTACTCCACAATAAGCATTATGGGGGCAATTTTCAGACAATCAGCTTTGGGATAAAGTCTGCAAGTATTTTTTACCTGTGCATTTTGCACCAAGTTTCAAAGGGAAAGTTCACGTGTATTGAACCTAGCTGCGGGTAGAAAGTACCTGTGGACTTTGAACCTGCTTTTAATGAGAATACTTTTCTGCAGAAAAAAATGTGTGCAGACTGAAACTACAATCTACAAACATTATTTTCTGATTCCACCCAAAACACATCCCCAAGATCACCTCCCTAAGGGGGTCATTCTCTAATGCTATCGCACGCGAAAAGTCCCTTTTCACATGCGATAGCTAGCTCGGGGCAGAGTCGGTCCCAGAAGAGGAGGAGTCGGGGAGGCACCGGGGCCGATGCCGTGGACACATCCCTGGCGGCGAAAGGTAAGATTCCTTATCGCTGCCAGTTTCGTGCCGAATAACTACACCTTTTATGGTGTAATTATTCGGCGCGAAAGCCGGCAGCAATAGCAGGACCACCCCCCCACACTTTGCTCCCCGCCCCCTGTTACCACCGGATTCTCTAAAGTCTGCGACATTAGAGAATCCAGGCCTAAATTTGGTTAAAAATACATGCATTTTAGACATATTGAGGGCAGAGCTCTTCATTTCCTGCGGCAGATTTTTCAAGATTCTGTGACAAGTTTGCAAATTCTGTGGCAATTCTGTGGCAAATTTGCATAAAGTTTCACCTCTGACTATGCAAAAAAAGCAAAATTGCTTACCTTGTAATAGGTGTTACCCCAGGACAGCAGGATGTAGTCCTCACATATGGGTGACGTCACCTAACGGAGCCCAGTGCGGGAAACCTTTCTGTCAAAGTTTCTAGAAACTTTTGACTGGCCCAGTGAGGCCACTGAGCATGCCCAGCATGCTATGATATTCTCTGCCACAGGTGTCTCTCTTCAGTCTCGTATGTAGCAAAAGCGTTAGCAAAAATAAAATAATAAAAGGTATGAGATCCAACTCCGTGGGGTGGCGGGTGGGTTCTGTGAGGACTACATCCTGCTGTCCTGGGATAACACCTATTACAAGGTAAGCAATTTTGCTTTATCCCAGGACAAGCAGGATGCTAGTCCTCACATATGGGTGAATAGCAAGCTAGAGGCTGAGTCATTCGTGGTGAAGCAACAGTGAAGTATTGTTGTTGAAAATGAGTCAGCCGAAGATCATAGTAAGTTGGTCGTAGAAGGAGTTGGGATTAAACTGGAAACAAGTTCTTTAAGACAGATTGTCCATAGGCAGAATCTTGTCGTCCCTGCTTGTCCAAGCAGTAATGAGCCGCAAAAGTGTGAAGAGAAGTCCCTGTTCCCTGTACATACAGAATCAGTCCAGACGGTGGGTTATGTCCCCCGTCCAGCAGATGGAGTCAGAACAGACTTCGAGGGGTGTTGCCATATAGACCAGTGCACCCTTTGCAGGAGCTCAGTATCTTTCTGACTCCAGCAGATGAGAGTAGGGGAACCAGTTGCTTCCCCAGGCTTGCAGGGATTTGGTTTTTCTGCTCCTTTTCTCTTGCCTCTGACTTCATAACAGTTTGGATCAAGTTTCTTAAAAAAAAAAAAAAAAGTTCAATTTTTGGGGAGGCGTGGTTTACATTCTGTGCTGCCTCCTTCTCTCTCGCTCTCTCTCCTCCTCCTTCCCTGGCTCGGGGGTAAGTTATGGTGTTTTTACTTTTCAGTATTTTCCCTTTTAGGCTTTCTTCAGCGTAGTGCCACGTGGAAGCCGGTGGTGCCGGCCTCTCCACGGTATCGTCTACCGCCCTGCGGCCCCGAGACGAGCCTTCCCCGGGGCCGCTGCAGCAGGGAGGGGTGATTCCCCTACTGCCGTTCAGGGCGTTTTCAGCAGTAGTGCAGGCCGGTCGGGCCCCCCCCCGCGGCACCTCCTCGTTCTGTGGGCCCCCCCCCCCCCACGGCGTTTCTCTTCCTCCCCCAGCGGCCACTATGCCGCGGCCGTCCCGGTGCTTGGCCTGCGGCGAGCCGGGGTCGAGGATTTCGCGTGAGGGGATCTGCGCACGATGCCTTCCCAGGGGGGGAAGGCACCTTGGAGCCGATCAGCGCTTTTTCTTTCCTCCCCTCACCGCGGCCCGGGCAGCGCGGGCCGGCCCCTTCGCCGTCTTTGGCGGGAACGGCAGCCATTTTGAATTCTCAGCGCGCCGATGGCATGCACACAGCACAGGAAGGAAGGGACTTTCGGGAGGTCTCCCCCCGAATTTGTCCCCGGAGGACCAGGGGCCCTCGGCTGGCTCCTCCTCAGGCCCCCCCCCCCCCGAGCATGCCGAGGTTTTCTCCGGAGTTCATTTTGTTAATGCACAGCGCATATTTACAGGGTTTGGAGGCTTCCGGTGGGCTGCCCACGGGTCCCCCCCCCCCCCGCTAAAACACCTCGTCTTCCGGCTGCACCACAGGGCCCCCCTGACCTGACGGGAACGGTTTCGGGGGCCCCCGAGTCACCGCCCGGGTACATCTTGCCCCGGGAGGGGCGGGGGCGGCTTCGGCTTTGGGGGGGATCCCCCGGCCCCCCCCCGGACCCTGCAATGCCGGACGCTCAATCGGAGGGAGATGACCCCCGAGCGCTCCGCATTTTCCAGAGGGAGGAGTTGGATGACCTCATACCTCAGATCCTCCTAGAGCTGGACCTCGACCCACAGCCAGAACCACCAGCTCCAGTTGCCCCAGCCGTCGCCATGTCTTCCAAAAAGGGGGATCCAGTCCTAGCCGCACTCCGGCCGCGGTCTCGGGCGTTCCCCACCCACGATTCTTTCTTGCAGCTCCTGGCCAGGGAATGGGACACCCCTGAGGCCTCTTTAAAGGTCAGCCGAGCAATGGAAAAGTTGTATCCACTCCCTGAGGATTTCCTGGAGCTCATCAAGGTTCCAAAGGTGGACTCGGCGGTATCGGCGGTCACTAAGAGGACGACTATCCCGGTGACGGGCGGCGCGGCATTGCACGACACTCAGGACCGCAAGCTGGAGATCTTTCTCAAACGGGTTTTTGAGGTCTCAGCTCTGGGGATGCGAGCGGTCATGTGCAGCTTGCTCGCGCAGAGGGCCAGTCTTTGCTGGGTGCAACAACTTCTCACTTCTCAAGACCTGCCGCCTGAAGAAACCGCCCAGGCAGATCGTTTGGAGTCCGCCATAGCGTACGGGGCGGATGCCTTGTACGACCTCTTCCGAGTATTGGCGAGGTCCATGGTTTCGGTAGTCGCGGCGCGGTGCCTCTTGTGGCTCTATAACTGGGTGGCGGATGCCTCCTCCAAGTCAAGCCTGGGCTCTCTGCCTTTCAGGGGCAAGTTACTCTTCGGAGAGGATCTGGACCAGATCATCAAGTCCCTGGGGGAGAACGCAGTCCACCGCCTTCCTGAGGATAGACAACATACCTCCTGGTCCTTTGCCTCTTCTCAGACCAGGGCCAGAGCGCAGCGGCGCTACAGGGGTTACAGGCAGACGGGTCCTCAGACACCTTCCTCCAGATCCCAGTCCTGGCCTCGGTCCTTTGGTGGGCGCAGGCCTGCGCGCGACGGGTCGGGACAGGGGAATCTCCCACCCAAGTCCACTCAATGATGCCAGTCTCGCCCACTCCTCCACCCCCAGGATTGGGGGTCGTCTCTCGGATTTCTACGAGGAGTGGGTGCGCATCACCTCAGACCAGTGGGTCCTAGACACTATAAAGAACGGCTACGCCTTGGAGTTTGTCCGCCCCCTGAGGGACAGGTTCCTCTTCTCCCCCTGTGGTTCGGACCTCAAGAGGAGAGCAGTGCAGCAAACTCTGGACTGGTTGCAGGAGATAGGGGCCATTTCTCCCATCCCCTTCGGCGAGGCTTGGGCTTGGGCCATTATTCCATCTACTTCGTCATACCCAAAAAGGACGGCTCCTACCGGCCCATCCTGGATCTAAAGGAGGTGAACAAGTCATTACAGGTCCTCCGTTTCCGCATGGAGACGCTACGCTCAGAAATCGCAGCAGTGCATCAGGGGGAGTTCCTCGCTTCCCTGGATCTGACGGAGGCTTATCTGCACATACCCATCCTTCCGGCTCACCGGCGGTTCCTCCGTTTCAAGATCCTGGACCAACATTTTCAGTTCAAGGCACTTCCCTTCGGGTTAGCGACCGCTCCCTGAACATTCACCAAGATCAGCTGCGTTAATAGAAATGGCGCCGGTGGCCCTTTGCCCTTACCATATGACAGGGCAAAGGTAGCGCAGGCGCCATTTTGGTTACTGTCACCCGACGTCACGAGTGCAGGAGATCGCTCCCGGACCTCCGCTGGACCCCCAGGGACTTTTGGCCAGCTTGGGGGGGCCTCCTGACCCCCACAAGACTTGCCAAAAGTCCAGCAGGGGTCCGGGAGCGACCTCCTGCACTCGGGCCATATTGCCAATATTCAAAATGGCGCCGGCGCTACCTTTGCCCTCACTATGTCATACGACCCGTACATACGCTCCCGGACCCCCGCTGGACCCCAAGCTGGCCAAAAGTCCCTGGGGGTCCAGCGGGGGTCCGGGAGCGATCTCCTGCACTCGTGACATCGGGTGACAGGAACCAAAATGGCGCCGGCGCTACCTTTGCCTTGTCATATGGTAAGGGCAAAGGGCCACCGGCGCCATTTCTATTAACGCAGCCGTGGCCCAAGAGCGGGAGATTGCGACGGGACCCCCCACTGGACCCCAGGTAATTTAAAACATTTTGGGGGGGTTCGGGAGGGTGGGGGATTTGTTTTAAAGGGTCGGGGTGGGTTTTAGGGTTGTTTGGGTGTGCCGGTTTTCCCGCCCTCCCCGATTTACGATTTTTTGACGATAAATCGGGGGAATTGCTATTGTATCGCGGCTCTAACGATTTTTGACGATTTAAATATATCTGACGATTGTTTTAAATCATCAAAAAACGATTCACATCCCTACCACAGACTGGTGTGGTAATTGCTGTTTTTGATAGCCTGGGGCTGGCTGGACTATATAAGTAGTGTCCACATGCTTGTTCACTGCAGGAACAGAAGATGGATGTTCCCAAATTCGTTTTTGAAGATCTAATAGGACCTCATGGACTGGCACTGCCAGAACTTGTTTGGGTGGGTCAACAAACTGTAAAACCTCAAGGGTTTGTGCCCTGGTGTCTTCCTCTGCTGTGAGCTTGAATGGAATCGAGTCAGCCATGCTTTGGATGAATGAGGAGAATGACAGATCCTCTGGGGGTGACTTCTTTCTCTGATCTGTAGAAGAAGGGTCGGACATAAACTCTTCTGAAGAAAATTGAGAGTGTTCCTCATCCCAAGAATCCTCAGAATCTTCTCTGTAAGGAGATTTTGGTGTTTCTTTAGGTTTTGGGAAGTGAAGGCCTGAGGGGCCTGGCTGTGGATCATCGATGGAAAATGCTGCAGAAGTGTCCTGTGGCCTCGTAGATGGTAGAGCATCGATTACATCTTGATACCTTTGTAAGAGGCGCCAACAGAAAGCCTCGTCTTGCACTTCTGGTGGTTCAAGTAAAGGTTGCCTCGATGGTATCGAGGGTGTCCTTGATGTTGTCATCGACGGAAGCATTATCGAAGTCATCGACGTCGATGGAATAGGGAACGTCATCGACGGGCCCGATGGAATATGGGCAAAAATCGATGTCGATGATGTCCATAGCCTCGGCGTAGTTGTGATCGAATCGATCGATGTCCTTGGTGTTGATGAAGGCGCCATCATCGGTGTACCCACAGGCATCGGTATTACTACCGGCATCGATGCTGGAGGCATCGGCATCGATGTTGGGGGCATCGGCATCGATACTGGAGGTATCGGCATCGGGGGAATCTCCGGGACAACTTGCTCTTGAAGAGCCTGGAGGACCGCTTGTCTTATTAAAATAGACAATTCCGGCTGTACAACTGATGTAGTCATCGAAGTTGTAAGCGGTGGCGGTAAGTAAACATCCTGCGACGTAGTTGGAGTTGTGCTTGGAATCGGCGTAGACGAGGGCCCAGAGGCGGAAGGTGCCGGTGTTTCCTGTTCTCTGTGCCGCTTCGGCATCGATTCTTCCTGGGACATCGACGTGGAGGATGACGGACGTCGATGGCGATGCCGATGCTTAGGTTTTTGATGGTCCGCCGACTTTGTAGATAACACCGATGATGGTGAGGACGGGCGATCACCGGATCCGTCTGGACGTGGCTTTTTATCTAGTGCTCGTTTGGTTGCTCCAGCCGGAGACGACCTCGATGACTTGGAAGGAGAGGGAATTAACTGTAGTTGGAACAAATGTTCCATCTTCTCCTGCCTGGCCTTCTGTCCTTTTACTGTCATTTTGGCACATTTGGGACATGTACTCACATCGTGTTTTCTCCGAGGCAGAGAACACACTCCAAATGTGGATCGGTTATCGACATATTTCTGTTACAAACAGGACACTTTTGAATCCTGTCACCATTTTGGGATTGACGGCTGTTGATGAATGTGAATTCGTGAGAGTGAAAAAATGAGAAATCAAAGTGAACGGTACTCACCAGCTGGCGAGAAAAAACCCGTGAGAGACTTTTATGAGAGAGAATATAAGAAAATTATTACTTACCTGCTAATTTTCGTTCCTGTAGTACCATGGATCAGTCCAGACAGTGGGTTATGTCCCCAATCCAGCAGATGGAGTCAGCACAAGCTTTGAGGGGGCGTATCCATATATACTACTACCCCCTCTGCAGGAGTTCAGTATCGAGTATATCAAAGCCAGAGTAGAAACCCCCGAATGATCAAGTTTGTGGAAACAGATAATGAAAACAATTGTAACCGCAACAAGTAACTGCAAACATCCTACCAACTTGTAGGGAGCTGTGAAAAAACAGCGAAAATAAACGACTGTGAAGACACAGAACACTGCGAGCAAGAAGTAGCGCAGAGCTGAGCAGGATCAAGAACCCAAACGCGGTGGGCGTCTGGACTGATCCATGATACTACAGGAACGAAAATTAGCAGGTAAGTAATAATTTTCTTTTCCCTGTACGTACCTGGATCAGTCCAGACAGTGGGATGTACCCAAGCTTCCCTAAATCGGGTGGGGTCCTGCGAGGCCTGCTCGGAGAACCTGCTCGCCAAAGTGTCCAGAGACCGAAGAGGCGAGGTGCAGACGATAGTGCCTCGAGAACGTGTGTAACGATTTCCAGGTGGCTGCCCTACAAATTTCCTGCGAGGATACCGAGCGAACCTCCGCCCAGGAGAGCTGAGCAGGATCAAGAACCCTGGTTCATCCTTATCTGGACGATGCAGGGGACGTGGTCCACGGTGGAGGCCTGAGAGCGTGTAGAATGCGCTACGATTCCGGGTGGGGGAGTCCGACCCGCCCCAATGTAGGAAGCAGCGATGCCGGCCTTCAGCCTTCTGGCAATGGTAGTCTTTGAGGCCTGAGACCCTTTCTTAGGACCGGCCCAGAGTACGAAGAGATGGTCAGAGGTCCGGAACTCATTTGTAGCCTCCAGATAGAGGAGCAGAGTGCGCTTGACATTCAAGAGACGGAGAGACTTCGGCTCTGAGGAAGAGAAGGACGGCAACTCCACCGTCTGGTTCACATGGAATGCAGAAACCACCTTCGGAAGGAAGGAGGGAACGGTGCGAAGCGAAACTCCAGAGTCGGAGAAACAGAGATAGGGCTCTCTACATGACAGAGCCTGCAGCTCCGAGATGCGTCGAGCGGAACAGATGGCCACAAGAAATACAGTCTTGAGAGTGAGATCCTTTATCGTTGCGCTGCGCAGCGGCTCGAACGGTGGTCCCGACAGGGAGCGAAGCACAAGGTTAAGACTCCAGGAGGGACAAGGGTCCCATAACGGAGGACGCATATGCTTGACACCCTTGAGAAAATGAGCAGTGTCAGGATACTGTAGAAGAGAGCCCCCATCGCTCAACAGCGAACCAAGGGCGGCCACCTGAACCCGTAGTGAATTATAGGCGAGCCCTTTTTCCACCCCCGCCTGTAGAAACTGAAGGATCTGAGGTACAGAAGCCTTAGCGGGTCTCGTGGCCTGGCTGGTACACCACAGCTCGAACACCTTCCAGACTCGAACATAGGCCGCTGACGTCGATGTCTTTCGTGCCCGCAATAGCGTGGATACTACCGCCTCCGAGTAGCCCCGACGCCGGAGGTGGCGCCTCTCAAAAGCCAGGCCGCAAGACAGAAGAGTTCTGCCTGCTCGAAAAATACCGGGCCCTGATATAGGAGCTGGGGGAGGTGCCCCAGCCTGATTGGCCCGTCGATCACCAGCTGTAGCAGGTCCGCAAACCAGGGTCGCCTGGGCCATTCTGGGGCGACGAAAACCACGGTCCCCTGATGGCTTTCTATTCTGCGGAGCATCCTGCCCACCAGGGGCCATGGTGGAAAAGCGTAGAGCAGAAGATGTGGCGGCCACGGGAGGACCAGGGCATCCACTCCCTCAGCGCCGCGCTCTCTCCGGCGACTGAAGAAGCGTGGAGCCTTGGCGTTGAGAGCGGACGCCATCAGATCCAAGTGGGGGGCCCCCTACCGATGGACAAGAAGTTGCATCGCTTTGTCGGAGAGAGACCACTCTCCGGGGTCCAGCAGTTGAAGACTGAGGAAGTCCGCCTGGACGTTGTCCACACCGGCGATGTGCGAGGCCGCTAGCCGGACGAGATGACGGTCCGCCCATTGCATCAGCAGTGCCGCCTCGAGCGCGACCTGCGGGCTGCGCGTGCCTCCTTGTCGGTTGATGTAGGCCACGGTGGTGGCGTTGTCCGATAGGATTCTGACTTCCCGGTTCCGAAGAAGCGGGAGGAAATGTCGCAGAGCTAGCCGGACCGCTCTGGTTTCCAGACGGTTGATTGACCACTTCGCCTCCACCGTGGACCACGTCCCCTGCATGGCGCTTCGATCGCAGACTGCACCCCAGCCTGCTAGACTGGCATCGGTGGTCACCACCACCCAATTTGGCAGATCGAGGGACACGCCACGGGCCAGGTTCGGCGGATCCAACCACCAGCCCAGACTGTCCCTGGCATTCTGCGGGAGCGGGAGAATCATCTGGTAGTCCTGCAATACTGGTTTCCAACAGAGAGGAGCGCCCACTGTAAGGTCCTGAGGTGCGCGAAAGCCCAAGGTACAAGGTCGATGGTGGACCCCATCACTCCCAGGAGTTGCAGGTAGTCCCAGGAGGTGGGCTCTGGTAACGCAGAGAACCGTCGTGTGTGATCCCGCAAGGATTGAGCTTTGTCCTGGCGCAGAAAAACTTTGCCCAGTAGGGTGTCGAAGGTCGCCCCCAAAAAAAACCCTAAGCGTTGCGAGGGCATGAGGGAGCTCTTGGAGAAGTTCACTACCCATCCCAGGGAATGTAGAAACCGTACTACTCGAGTCACCGTTGAGCGTCCATGATCGAATGACTTCGCCCGGAGGAGCCAATCGTCCAGATAAGGATGAACCAGGATGCCCTCCTTCCGGAGAGCTGCCGCCACGACTACCATGATCTTGGTGAAGGTGCGCGGCGCCGTCGCCAATCCAAACGGGAGAGCCATGAACTGAAAATGCTGGTCCAGAATTTTGAAACGAAGGAAACAGTGGTGGTCCGGGCGGATGGGAATATGCAGGTAGGCCTCCGTTAAGTCCAGGGAGGCGAGGAACTCCCCCCGATGCACCGCTGCAATCACTGACCGGAGCGTTTCCATGCGGAACCGAACGACTCGAAGGGATTTGTTGACTTCCTTGAGGTCTAGGATAGGCCGGAAGGAACCGTCCTTCTTTGGTACGACGAAATAGATGGAATAGTGGCCCGAGCCCACCTCTCCGAAGGGCACGGGCGCAATAGCGCCTATCTCCCGGAGTCTGTCCAGAGTCAGCTGCACCGCTCCTCTCTTGAGGTCCGAGCCACAGGGGGAAAAGATGAACCTTCCCTGCAAGGGGCGGACAAATTCCAATGCGTAGCCGTGTTTTATGGTATCCAGGACCCACTGGTCCGAGGTGATCCGTGCCCACTCCGCGTAGAAATACGTTAGTCGGTCCCAAATCCTGGGGACAGGGGAGTGGGCGAGACTGGCATCATTGTGAAGACTTGGTAGAGGGGTTCCCGGTTCCGAGAGTAGTGCGTGCGGGCCGACGCCCGCGAAAGGAGCGCGACCAGGGCTGAGACCTGGGGGCGAATGACCGGGAGCCCGCCTGTCTGTATCCCCTGTAGCGACGTTGCGCTCTGGCTCTGGTCCGAGAAGAAGAAAATGCTCTGGATGGTCGAAACCTATCCTCCGGCAGCCGATGAACAGCGTTCTCCCCCAGGGACTTGATGATCTGGTCCAAATCCTCCCCGAAGAGGAATTTGCCCCTGAAGGGAAGAGAGCCCAGACTCGACTTAGAGGACGTATCAGCCGCCCAATTGCGTAGCCACAGTAGTCGTCGTGCTGCCACTACCGAAACCATGGATCTTGCGAGGACCCGAAAAAGGTCGTACGAGGCGTCCGCCCCATACGCCACTGCGGCTTCTAGCCGATCTGCCTGGGCAGCCTCATCGGACGGCAGGTTCTGAGACGTGAGGAGTTGTTGCACCCAAAGGAGACTAGCCCGCTGGGCAAGCGAACTGCACATCACCGCCCGCATACCCAGTGCGAAGACCTCGAAGACCCACTTAAGGAAAACTTCCAACTTACGATCCTGTGTGTCCCGCAACGCCGCACCTCCCGTCACTGGGATAGTCGTCCTCTTCGTGACCGCCGACACTGCGGAGTCCACCTTTGGGACCTTGATGAGGTCCAGAAAATCTTCGGGGAGCGGGTACAGCTTTTCCATAGCCCGGCTGCTCTTCAGGGAGGCCTCCGGGGTGTCCCATTCCCTGGTGAGAAGTTGTAAAAACGAGTCATGAATGGGAAAAGCCCGCGCCCTCGGCCGGAGTGCCGCCAGGACAGGATCTCCCTTCCTTGAAGAAGTGACGACAGCGGGAGCTACTGGGGCAGGCGGGTCTGGTGGCGGGTCCAAATCTAATTCTTGGATGATCTGCGGGATGAGGTCGTCCAGCTCTTCCCTCTGGAAGAGGCGTAGGGTACGCGGATCATCCCCTCCTGCGTGCCGTCCCCTTGTCCCCCGTCCGGGAGGTCAAGTCCATGTCCCGCTGGGTCTGGCACCGCCCCTACTGCTGCGGGCGTGGATCGGACCCGGGTAGGAAGGCGGGAGGCCCCCACTCCTGGAGGGTCGGGGGGGGCCGGCGTCGAGGGCGACATCCGAGGGATCTTAGGAGGGGGGGGTCCCACAGGTGCTTCCAGCCCCTGCAGATAAGCGGTATGCATGAGCAGGATAAACTCCGGAGAGAACCCCGGCCTGCTCGGGGGCGCTTCGGGGGCAGCGTGGTTCCTGCTCCCTGGCTCTGGGTACTTGGTTCCTGCACCAAAATCGGGGGAACACCCCCGCTGGTAGAGTCCTCCTGGCATCCGTTCTCCCTCGTGGCCTCCAGGGATCCGTTCCCCCTCGTGGCCTGCGCCTCAGGGCGCTCAGAATGTAAAATGGCCGCCGTTCCCGCCAAAAATGGCGGAGTGGCCGGCCCGCGCCGCCCGGGCAAAAAAGAGAAATCAGTCAGGGACTGTGAGGTACCTTCCTCCCCGGGAAGGCATCGTGCACAGATGCCCTCCCGGGAAATCCGGGACCCCGGGTCTCTGCAGGCCACACAGCGGGTCGGCCGCAGCATCGGGATCGCTGTAGGAGAAAAGAAAAAGCCACGGGGGGGGGGGGGGCCACATGCACAAAA
The DNA here is from genome assembly GCF_901001135.1 of Rhinatrema bivittatum. Classification (NCBI taxonomy): domain Eukaryota; kingdom Metazoa; phylum Chordata; class Amphibia; order Gymnophiona; family Rhinatrematidae; genus Rhinatrema; species Rhinatrema bivittatum. The sequence goes on from NC_042621.1 coordinate 137,681,263, forward strand.
GCGCCACTGCGGGGGGGCCCGGTCGGCCCGCACTGCCCGCTGTCCGAAAATAGAGGAGGGTGCCGCGGGGGGGCCTTCCCGGCCACACGACCCGCCCCAGACATCTTTCCCTAAATGGCTCAGCAGCCCATGAGGAGCTGTAAAATGGCCGCCGGTGAGGGAGTAAAGAGCGAAGAGGCCGGCTCCACCGGCTTTCGTGGGCACCGGGGGCTGAGCTGTGAAGGAAAAAACTACAAAGGAAAAACAAACTTACCCCTGGCTGCAACGAGAAATAAACAGCAAGGCCGCAGAGAAGAGACAAGGAAGATAAGCCACTCCCCAGAAGTTGAAAGAACTCTGCCTTTTTTTTTTTTTTTAAACTTAATACAAACTTGATACAAACTTGATCCACAGAAAAAGACAACAACAAGCCATAATCAAGCAAGAAAGTGAAGAAAAAGGAAAAGGAGGGGAAGCCTGATTCCCCTACTCGCATCTGCTGGAGTCAGAAGATACTGAACTCCTGCAGAGGGGGTAGTAGTATATATGGATACGCCCCCTCAAAGCTTGTGCTGACTCCATCTGCTGGATTGGGGACATAACCCACTGTCTGGACTGATCCAGGTACGTACAGGGAACGAGAAGTTTTAGTCACACAAGAATTCGTGAAGAACGCAACGGCTCCAGTCCCGCGATGCGTGAGGCAGTGCGGAAAAGCGAAGACTGAAGAGAGACACCTGTGGCAGAGAATATCATAGCATGCTGGGCATGCTCAGTGGCCTCTCAGGGCCAGTCAAAAGTTTCTAGAAACTTTGACAGAAAGGTTTCCCGCGCTGGGCTCCGTTCAGTGACGTCACCCATGTGTGAGGACTAGCATCCTGCTTGTCCTGGGATAAAGTCAATTTTTTTTTATTGAAAACTATTCATGTTGTTTCATTTTAAACAATATTTAAATTATATACATATAAAAAATGTACCAAGTATAAAAATCAACAATTTATCAAGACATGTTATAAACTTTTGAAATGAAATACAACCATCTTTTTTTTTTTATATTTTCTTGAGAAAGTTCTTGTCTTTCAGAGTATATGAGCTTCTTGTCATGATTAGTGGCTGGCAGGACCATCCCATGAATTGCCACACTTACTGTGACGCTGTAGACAAGGCCCAACATTTGAGCGACAGAAACACCACCCACTGCCGTGCCAACACTCCCCTGGACTGCCTAAGGCACATGCGCACCACCCTTGCTGCCTCTTAAAGTGGCTGCAGCAGGAAGTCTCCATGATGGCTTTTGACAAACATCACATGCTTATGCCCATTTAACTCAACTCCAGACACTGCACTGATGTCTCAACAACAAATCTCCTGGCATCCTTGCACCCCGGTGCATGTACTTCTTTGCATTGTCCTTGCCTCACCTTGCTTTTATTATTGTCTTCTCTGTGCCTGGTCTTGTTCATGGATGTCCCTTGGCTCTCCCGGTCCTTGTCTGTCTGTTTGTCTGTGTTTCCCTTGCCTTGTCCCTTGGCCTGCTTCTCTGGTTTGACCTCGGCATTGAATCTGAACTTTCCTTGTCTGCTGCTTGGACCTGACCCCTTGCTTCGGACCTGCCCTCACATATATATACCTTTGGTTTGTTCCTTGTTTATGCTGTCTGCCTTCTGCCCCAATCTCTAGCCTGTTCACTGTCTCTTGTTTGCCGCTGGTGTCGACCCACACTTGCTTGTACTCATGTCTTTGGATGGCCCTAGGAACCCACCTAAGTCCTGTCGGCCCCCAGAACCCAAGGACTCAACCAGCGGGGAATGGGATTGGTATAGGCAAAACTCCAGTCTGTCCTGCCACAGGGCCTCTCCACCAGCTTATAGGGTAGAACTAGTGGACTCGCTCACTAGGTGGCACCAACCACTCCTTGGCAACAAGGGTCCATACTTCTGACAAGCTTTACAGATCTGCAGGCTGAAAATACCCTCAGTATCAGCAATTTGTCATGCTGTTAATTAACACAGAAGGTATGTGCACATAAATTGGAAACATGGAAACAGACACATATTAGATCTTGTGGGAGAACTGAGAGGAGAGGATCACCTTGCTGGTGGCTAAAGAAAACTGGTAAGTACTGCCTTGGGAAATGTTTAGAACTTTAAAGGTTTTTGGGAGAAATAAACTGTTGGGGCATATTCTTTAGTGTGTTTGTGTATCTGTATTAAATAGCTAGTCAGAAGGCAGGCAGAAGCCAGGAGTTTGATTTCCTTCCCTCCCATCCATCCCTAGTTCATCCTTTGATTTATAGGTAGGAGACTCTTTCACATAAATATAAAAAATAATAATTATCAGCCTTTTAACTTATCACAGGATTGCTCCAGGCTTTATCAAGAGTTTAATCATCCCCTTGTAGGTCACTACCAGATAAATAGTGAATACACTAATAAATTTAAAGGACTAATTGTATGTATCTCACAGCAACCTAAACTTAACTAGGAACTGAACAAAATTAAGATGAAGGCAGCAATCCAGCAGCAAGAGGGAGAGGACCTTCTAGTCTTTTGCAACGAGTGTCATATGTATGATTTTTTACCCGCTGGTGAGAGGTTGTATGTGTGCACCTGGTGTAAATAGCTCCTGTCTCTCAGAGAATGAGTCCAATCTCTGGAGGCTAGAGTGGCAGACCTGAAGGAGCTGAGGCAGACAGAGGAGGTATATAGATAAGACCTTCAGGGACATAGTAGCCAAGTTCCAACTCTAGTCTGGCAGCCCTGGTGCTGCTTTGGAGGAGGAAGTTCTCCTGATCGGAGAGCATCAACCTGGTACAGCAGGAAGTGATCCTGTAGCAAGGACTTGCTTTCCAGGTGATGCATTGTCCTCTCATACCAAGAATGTGTCTCCAAGGGCTAGTGTCTAGGATGGAAGGGTTAGGTCGGCCATCATAGTGGGTGATTCAATTATTAGGAATGTAGATAGTTGGGTGACTGGTGGGTGTGAGGATCACCTGGTAACATGCCTACCTGGTGCGAAGGTGGTGAACCTCTCGCGTCACCTAGATAGGATTTTAGACAGTGCTGGGGAGGAGCCAGCTGTCATGGTACATGCAGGCACCAACAACATAGGAAAACGTGAGCGAAAGGTTCTGGAAGCCAAATTTAGGCTCTTAGGTAGAAAGCTGAAAACCAGAACATGCAGGGTAGCATTCTCTGCAATGCTCACTGTTCAACGCGCAGGTCCGCAAAGGCAGGCAGAGCTCCGGAGTGTCAATGCATGGATGAGATGACGGTGCAAAGAAGAGGGATTCAGTTTTGTAAGGAACTGGGGATCCTTTTGGGGAAGGGGGAGCCTTTTACAAAGAGACGGGCTCCACCTTAACCAGAGTGGAACCAGGCTGCTGACTGCTCTATCTCCTTTCAAAAGGAGATAGAGCAGCTTTTAAACTACAACAAAAGGGAACGCCGACGGTCGCTCAGCAGCGCATGGTTCGGAGGGAGGTATCTTCTTAGGATACTAATGAAGCATTAGAGTTAGGGCATCCCAACAGAGAGGTTCCAATAATAAGAAAAGTAATCCATGTACATATAAGTAAACAATCACCTGAGCTAAAAGATTCCAAATTATCCCTGACAACTGAAAAGCAGAATGTTACTACAAACAAAAATTACACTTTGAAATGTCTTTATGCTAATGCCTGTAGTCTAAGAAGTAAGATGGGAGAGTCAGAGTATATAGTAGTGAATGATGACATAGACTTAACTAGCATCTCAGAGACATGGTGGAAGGAGGATAACCAATGGGATAGTACCATACCAGAGTACAAATCAGAGGAGCAATTTGGTGGCAGGGTGGTGCTTTTTGTCTGGGATGGCATAGAGTCCAACAGGATAAAGATCCTGCAAGAGACTAAATGCACAATCAAATCTTTATGGGTAGAAATCCCTTCTGCATTGGAGAAGAGTATAGTTGTTGAGTGTCCTGCCCGTGGTAGGCCCGCAACCAGGCCTACTCACCCTTGCAACTCTGCTCCCGGACCTGGATCATCTTCGCTCGCAGCTGTGGGCAGCTGCCTAAGCCCCCGAGCATCCTCTGCCTCCTAGGTTGCTCCTGACTCCTCCTTGGACCTCCTCATCTCCCGGCAGCCTCCTGTGGGCCCTGGCTTAGGCGAGTGCCTCCCATACCTTTAAAGGGGCTGTGGCGGGAAACTAGCCTGCGGCCCCAGATGATGACATCATCGGGCCCTGCTATTTAAGGCAGGGTTCCGCCACTAGTTCCTTGCCTTTTCAACAGGTCTCCACGTTTGTTCGTGTATTAGCTGCCCATCGGTTCCTGATCCTGACTTCATTCCTGGTTCCTGCTCCTGACCCGTAGCCTGGTCCCTTCTTGTTTCGTTGGACTGATTCTCTGGCTTTGACCCTTGTTACGTTGAATAACGCTCAGGACTGATTCTCCGGCTTTGACCCTTGCTATGTTGGACTATGCTCTAGACTGATTCCTTTGCTTCGACCCTTGCTCTGCTCTGACTCAGTACCTTGTCTTGCTCAGCTGCCCTGAAAACAGCTTATCTTGACTGCGCCTTGATTTCTACCTGGACTTGGCCTTTAGGCTTTGGTCTCTACTACCTGGGTGCCCCCTGTCTATGCCGTGTTCCTATTGGTGCCCGGTTCAGGCATTATGAATACCTTGTCATACCTTTGTAATGCTCCTGCGGTATTTCAACGAATGATTAATGAACTTCCTTGTGACCTCTTGTATACCAAGGTCGTAGCATACCTAGATGATATCCTCATCTTCTCAAAAAACCTGACCATGCATCGAGCCAATGTCCGCACTGTACTCCATTTGTTCGCTAAGTTAGACAAATGTCTTTTTGAAAGATCCAGCTTGCCTTTCCTAGGCTACATCATTTCCCAGTGAGATTTTACCATGGACCCTAGTAAATTAAAGGGTATTCGCGACTGGCCCTAACCATTGGGTCTTCGGGCACTTCAAAGATTCTTTGGATTTACCAATTATCATCGTCACTTCATAGCAAACAACTCCCTGTTGGCAGTGCCCCTCACGGCTATCACTCGGAAAGGCAGTGACACAAAGAACTGGTCCTCAGAAGCTCTAGCTACCATCCAAGACCTCAAGAACGCCTTCCTTTCTGGTCCTTGTTTGCACCATCCAGATCCGAACACCCCTTCATTGTAGAGGTGGACGCCTCGGCTATAGGGGCTGGGGTGGTTCTGAGCCAGTACTTGACCCGAGGAGCTCTTCATCCATGCTTGTTCTACTCCCATAAGTTCTCTCATGCCGAACAAAATTATAGCATAGGGGACAGGGAGTTATTAGCGATCAAGCTCGCCCTCGAAGAATGGCGCCCCTGGTTGGAAGGCGCTCAGTTTAAGTTCACCATCTTTACAGATCATAAGAACCTCGAGCACCTCAGACATGCCCAGCATCTCAATGCTCGCCAGGCCCACTGGGCATTATTCTTCTCTCACTCCAATTTTGAGCTCCTTTACCGTCCAGCAGAGAAGAACTTCCGAGCAGATGCTCTCTCTCGTTCCTTCGACCCTGAAGATGTTCAAGATGAGCCAAGTCACATTACAGACCCTGCCTTTATCTGCTTGCCAGGTACCATTATGGTTCCAGCCGGGAAGACTGTCGTGCCTCGCTGGCTCCGAGAAAGGGTCCTGCGTTGGGCGCACGACTCCAAGATAGCCAGCCATCCGGGATGCGCCCAAACACTATGCCTACTCCAGTGCTACTACTGGTGGCCTACTATGGTATCTGACACTCATGCCTATGTGGACTCACGTCCAACCTGTGCCCAGCAAAAGCAACTGGTAGGTCAACCTTGGGGTCTCCTCCAGCCATTGCCTGCACCAGAAAAGCCACTTATCCACAGACTTTGTGGTGGACGTCCCACCATCCAAGGGGAATACGGTCATCTGGGTCATCACAGACCGATTCTCCAAGATGGCTCATTTTGTCCCTTTGCCTGCCTTACCATCAGCCCCAGAGCTAGCATGTCTCTTCTTTCAGCACGTCTTTCGCCTTCATGGTCTGCCCATGGATATTGTCTTGGACAGGGGTCTCCAGTTCATCACCCGCTATTGGTGCTCTCTATGTAAGATGTTTGGAATTACCATTACAGCTTACCACCCTCAAGCCAATGGCCAGATTGAGTGCACGTACCACTCACTTAAGAACTTCCTACTCACCTACATGAATGACCAGAAGGACAACTGGGCGGAATTGTTACCCTGGGCAGAATTTTCCCACAATTCCCACACTGCAGCAGCCACTGGAGTTTCTCCTTTCTCCAATGTATACGGCAGACAACCTCAGCTACCATTGCCAATTCCGCTGTCGGTGCTTTCCAAGCACTTTGGATCCAGACGAATCAACAACCTTCGCCAGGCTGTGGCACATGCTATGAAATCTGCTGACGCCCACCATTGACCGGCTCCCGGATTCCAGCCAGGCCAAAAGGTCTGGCTAAGCACTTGATTCATTCGACTCAAATTTCCTTCACAGAGGTTTGCACCCAGGTTTACTGGCCCATTCGCTGTAACCCGGCATATTGAGCCGGTTACTTACCAGATCAGGTTACCACCGACATTAGGAATCCACAATTCCTTTCACATGTCTCTATTCAAACCGGTGGTACACTTTCTCGTAAAGCTCCTGAACCTTTCCAGCTTCCCACAGAAACCGATACCATGTATCATGTTCAGAGTAGTTAAATCACAAGCAGATTGTGATAAATTGCAGGAAGACCTTGTGAGATTAGAAAATTGGGCATCCAAATGGCAGATGAAATTTAATGTGGATAAGTGCAAGGTGATGCATATAGGGAAAAATAACCCATGCTATAATTACACAATGTTGGGTTCCATATTAGGTGCTACAACCCAAGAAAGAGATCTAGGTGTCATAGTAGATAACACATTGAAATCGTCGGTACAGTGTGCTGCGGCAGTCAAAAAAGCAAACAGAACGTTGGGAATTATTAGAAAGGGAATGGTGAATAAAACAGAAAATGTCATAATGCCTCTGTATCGCTCCATGGTGAGACCGCACCTTGTATACTGAGTACAATTCTGGTCGCCGCATCTCAAAAAAGATATAATTGCGATGGAGAAGGTACAGAGAAGGGCTACCAAAATGATAAGGGGAATGGAACAACTCCCCTATGAGGAAAGACTAAAGAGGTTAGGACTTTTCAGCTTGGAGAAGAGACGACTGAGGGGGGATATGATAGAGGTGTTTAAAATCATGAGAGGTCTAGAACGGGTAGATGTGAATCGGTTATTTACTCTTTTGGATAGTAGAAAGACTAGGGGGCACTCCATGAAGTTAGCATGGGGCACATTTAAAACTAATCGGAGAAGTTCTTTTTTACTCAACGCACAATTAAACTCTGGAATTTGTTGCCAGAGGATGTGGTTAGTGCAGTTAGTATAGCTGTGTTTAAAAAAGGATTGGATAAGTTCTTGGAGGAGAAGTCCATTACCTGCTATTAAGTTCACTTAGAGAATAGCCACTGCCAATAGCAATGGTAACATGGAATAGACTTAGTTTTTGGGTACTTGCCAGGTTCTTATGGCCTGGATTGGCCACTGTTGGAAACAGGATGCTGGGCTTGATGGACCCTTGGTCTGACCCAGTATGGCATTTTCTTATGTTCTTATGTTGGTTCCCGCAACCCTTGCACCTCATCTACTGGGAGTCATCACATGGAGACCCGCCTAAGATCAGCCAACCCCAGCACCTAAGGGCTCAACCTGCGGGGAACGAAGGCTGGTATTGGTGAAGCTCCAGTTGTTCTCTGTCTCCTAGTCAGCTCCGCCTCCCGATGGTGGGGACCTCTGGGGCTTGCCCTAAGGGTAGCGTCAACCCCACCTCAGGCCAAGGGTCCACCACCAGTGCAACAATAGTAATAGCAATATACTTCCCTCCACCTGGCCAAAATGATGAGATGGATAGTGAAATTATAAGAGAAATTAGGGAAGCTAACCAAATTGGTAGTGCAGTAATAATGGGAGATTTCAATTACCCCAATATTGATTGGGTAAATGTAACATCAGGTCATACTAGAGAGATAAAGTTCCTGGATAGAATAAATTACTTTTTTATGGAGCAACTGGCTCAGGAACTGACAAGAGAGGGAGCAATTTTAGATCTAATTCTCAGTGAAGACCAGGATCTGGTGAGAGAGGTAACGGTGGTGGGGCTGCTTGGCAATAGTGATCATAAGATGATCAAATTTGAATTAATGACAGAAAGGTGGACAGTAAGTAAATCCATGGCTGTAGCAGTAAACTTTCAAAAGGGAAACTAACAAAATGAGGAAAATAATTAAAATAATTAAAAAAGAGTATGCAACAGGCATGGACATTGTTTAACAATACCATCTAAGAAGCACAGTCCAGATGTATTCCACGCATTAAGAAAGATGGAAGAAAGTGTTGCGATGCTGCTCGCGGCAGGGCCGCGAGCAGGATCTTACCTTTGGTCCAGAGGCTGCAGAAGCCCCGACCTTGCCTGCACTCGGGAGCCGCCCGAGTGTTCTCCTTCCGGCCCGACTCACCCGACGCCGCTGACCTGGCTATCTTCGCGGCTCAGGAGCCACCGCCGACGCCATCTGGTTCCACGGCCCAGAGGCCACATCCCTGGACTTGCCTGTTGTGGGAGGCCACCTTCAGTTCCTCCTTCAGCGGCAGGAGTGTCGCCTCATGCGTCGGGGCCTGTTTCTTCGGCCCAGCCCTGCTCCGTTTCCTCAGTGGCAAGCATGGCCGCTGTCCAGGGCCCTGCCCCCTCTGCCTAGGGGGCGCGGCCGCGGCTTTTCTGTATACTAAAAGGGCCAGCAGGCATTGGTCCCTCTGGCCCCTCTTGAACTCCTCCCAGGGAGTTGTCAACTTCCAGCCCTAGAAAAGGGCTCTTCCTTGGAAATCAGTTCCAACTTGCTTCGGCAAGGGGCTAGGCCTCCTTAGGACTTCTCGTCTCCAGCCCCTAAACAGGCATCCTGATCCTCATCCATGGACTTCCTGTATCTCTTTGGTCTCTGTCTTGATGTTCCGTGATATCCTGATGTTCCGTGATATCCTGATGTTCCGAAATGTCCTGATGTTCCTGATGTTCCATGATGTCCCAAGTTCCGTAATGGATCCTGGTCCTAATGCTCCAGGTTCTGTAGGACTTGTGCCGCCGGAGATTCCCTGTTTTTATCTGCACTTCCAAGTTCCAAGTTTTATCTTCCAAGTCCCAAGTCCTGACTCCGGAGGATCCAAGGGGTTACTGCATCCTGCGCTAACAGACTTTCTGAGCCTGCCCCACTCTTCCTTGTGGTCTGCGACCAGCTGTCCAGCTGTGTAGGGCGCGAGGGGGACAGTGCGGTATGCGTCCAGCCCCACATGCTGTGTAGTGCGCCTGAGGGTCTTGCTCATCCCTCCTTGTTTCCTATCTTCGTCCAAGCTCCACCTCTACTTTCCAAGCTCCACGTCTACGTTCCACGCTCCTGATCCCCAGACTTGGTCTGTCCTCACCACAAGGGCACACTTTCTCCTTGTTCCACTCTGGAGCATTCCTGGTTGCACTCCATCCTATCGTCAGCATAACTAAATTGCCAAGCCTTGAGCATCCCGAGCTCAAAGCCGTCGCAAGCTCCAACAGAATGGCCAAATGATTGCTGGCATTGTTAAAAAGTGAGGTGAAAGAGGCTATTTTATCCAAAAGATCTTCATTCAAAAATTGGAAGAAGGATCCATCAGAGGAAAATAGGATAAAGCAAAAGCATTGGCAAGTTAAATGTAAGATATTACTTGATAAGACAGGCTAAGACAGAATTTGAAAAGAAGTTGGCCGTAAAGGCAAAAACTAATAATAAAATCTTTTTAAAATATATCCGAAGCAGAAAGCCTGCAAGGGAGTCATCTGGACTGTTACATGATTGAGGGATTAAAGGGGTTCTTAGGGAAGAAAAGGTCATTGCAGAAAGACTAAACAAATTCTTTGCCTCGGTGTTTAATGAAGGGGATGTTGGGGAGATACCCATTCCGGAGACTGTTTTCAAGGGTGATGATTCAGATGAACAGAACCAAATTATGGTGAACCTGGAAGATGTAGTAGGCCAGACTGACAAACTGAAGAGTAGTACTGGCTTAATGGGACACAGCCAGCATGGATTTACCCAAGGGAAGTCTAGCCAAACAAATATCCTACATTTTTATGAAGGGGTGAATAAACATGTGGACAAAGGTGAACCAGTAGATGTGGTGTTTTTAAATTTTCATAAGGCATTCGACAAAGTCCCTCATGAAAGGCTTCTAAGAAAACTAAAAAATCATGGGATAGGAGGCGATATCCTTTTGTGGATTGCAAACTGGTTAAAAGACAGTTAGTGTAGCTGGGTTCAAAAATGGTTTGGATAAGTTCTTGGAGGAGAAGTCCATTAATGGCTATTAATCAAGTTTACTTAGGGAATAGTCATTGCTATTAATTGCATCAGTAGCATAGGATCTTCTTAGTGTTTGGGTAATTGCCAGGTTCTGGTGGCCTGGTTTGGCCTGTGTTGTAAACAGGATGCTGGGCTTTATGGACCCTTGGTCTGACCCAGCATGGCAATTTCTTATGTTCTTATGTTCTTAACAGAGTAGGATTAAATGGTCTGCTTTCACAGTGGAAAAAGGTAAACAGTGAAATGCCTCAGGAATCCATACTAGGACCAGTGCTTTTTAAGATATTTATAAATGATCTGGAAAGGGGCACAATCAGTAAGGTGTTTAAATTTGCGGATGACACAAAATTATGCAGAATAGTTAAATCTCAAGCGGATTATGATAAATTGCAGGAAGTCCTTGCGAGACTGGAAGATTGGGCTTCCAAATGGCAGATGAAATTTAACGTGGACAACTGCAAAGTGATGCATATAGGGAAAAATAGCCCTTGCTGTAGTTACACAATGCTGAGTTCTATCTTATGAGTTACCAACCAGGAAAGAGGTCTAGGCTTCATAGTGGATAATACATTGAAATCATTGGCATAGGGCGTCATTTTCTATGCGGATCACACGCGAAAAGTCCCTTTTCGTGTGCGATAGCTAAATTGGGGCGGGTTCTGGGTGGCGTCCGCACCGGAAGGGGAGGAGTTGGGGCGGCACTGGGGCGGACGCCGCGAAGACACCGCTGACGGCGAAAAGGTAAGGACCCTTTTCGCCACCAGTTTCGCGCCCAATAGCACCACCTTTTACGATGGCACTATTGGGTGCGAAAGCCGGCAGCAATAGGACCACGAAGGTGCGATTTCTGCCGGCTTTTGCAGGCCCTCCTCCCGCTTCATCCATCCTGCACCCCCCCGTTACCACCGGATTTTCTAAGGTCTGTTAGTAATTATTAGGAAGAGAATGTTAGTAATTATTAGGAAGAGAATGGCAAATAAAACAGAGGATGTCATAATGCCTCTGTATCGCTCCATGGTGAGACCGAACCTTGAATATTGTGTGCAATTCTGGTCACCGCATCTCAAAAAGGATACAGCTATACTGGAGAAAGTGCAGAGAAGGGCGACAAAGATGATAAGCGGCATTGAACGGCTGCCCTATGAGGAAAGGCTAAAGAAGTTAGGGCTGTTCAGTTTGAAGAAGAGATGACTGAGGGGGACAAGATAGAAGTCTACAAAATCATGAAAGGACTTGAACAAGTAAATGTAAATCGGTTATTTACTCTCTAAGATAACAGAAGGACCAGGGGACACTCCATAAAGTTAGCAAGTAGCAAATTTCATTCAGTACATAGTTAAGCTGTAGAATTCATTGCCACAGCATATGGTTATAGCAATTAGTGTAACTGGTTTTAAAAAATGTTTTGATAAGTTACTAGAGGAAAAATCCATAAACTGCTATTAGTAGCTTGTAATTTATCTAAATGTTTGGGTACTTGCCAGGTACTTAAGACTTGGATTGGCCACTGTTGGAAGCAGGATACTGGGCTTCATGGACCCTTGCTCTGACCCAGTATGGCATATAGCAAATGTTGCTTACCTGATGTAACAGGTGTTCTCACAGGACAGCAGGATGTTAGTCCTCACAAATGGGTGACATCGAGGATGGAGCCCACCACGGAAAACTTCTGTCAAAGTTTAACAGAACTTTGACTGGCCCCTACTGGGCATGCCCAGCAAGGCACTGACCCTGCAGCCAGCAGGGGTCTCCCTTTAGTCTGATTTTCAAAGCTACAGGCAGTGCCTAAAAAAGTAAAAACTAAAACGAACCCAACACCGCGGGGTGGCGGGCGGGTTTCGTGAGGACTAACATCCTGCTGTCCTGTGAGAACACCTGTTACATCAGGTAAGCAACATTTGCTTTCTCACAGGACAAGCAGGATGGTTGTCCTCACAAATGGGTGAGTACCAAGCTGAGGATGTCCCGACTTGCACCAAATGCACCCAACGACGTGCAACAGGCACAACAACTGGGGTGGAATTTGGTAAAGGGCATCTGCACCCTACCGGGCAGGTGGGTGTTGGTACATCATGTTGGAAAAAGGTTACGCAAGACAGATTGGCCGAAGATGGAGTCCTGTCTTCCAGCTTTGTCCAAACAATAGTGGGCTGCAAAAGTATGGAGAGAACTCCAGGTTGCAGCCCTGCAGATGTCAGGAAGCGGCACCGATCGAAGGTGTGCTACCGAAGTCGCCATGGCCCTCACAGAGTGTGCTTTTACACGGTCTTGAAAAGGAATGCCAGCTTGCTGATAGCAGAAGGAGATGCAGTCCGCCAACCAGGAGGAAAGAGCCTGCTTACCCACAGGTTGTCCTAACTTGTTAGGATGGAAGGAGACAAATAATTGAGTGCTCTTCCTGTGAGTAACTGTACGGTCTAGATAAAAAGCTAGAGCCCGTTTGCAGTCTAGGGTATGCAGGGTCTGTTCTCCGGAGTTGGAGTGGGGCCTGGGAAAAAAGATAGGTAGTATTATGGATTGATTGATATGAAACTCAGAAACTACCTTAGGTAAAAATTTAGGGTGAGTGCGGAGTACCGCCCTGTCTTGCAGGAGTTTAGTGTAAGGCGGATAGGTGACTAAGGCCTGTAACTCACTAACCCTGCGAGCTGAAGTAATAGCCAACAGGAATAATACTTTCCATGTGAGATACTTCAATTCACAGGAGTGCAGAGGTTCGAAAGGCGGTTTCATTAGACGACCAAGAACCAGATTAAGGTCCCAAGATGGGGCCGGAGGAAGTAAGGGTGGCTTCAGATGGAGCAAGCCTTTAAGAAAGCGTGTTACCAGGGGTTGTACTGAAATAGGGACACCCTCTATACCTTTATGGAAAGCGGCTACCGCACTGACATGCATCCTAATGGAAGAGGTTTTAAGACCTGATTCTGATAGATGCCATAAATAGTCCAAGAACTTAGAGATTGGACAGGAAAGGGGATCAAGGGACTGAGAAGTGCACCATGATGTGTACCTTTTCCATTTATATGAATAGGATCTTCTGGTGGAGGGCTTTCGTGAAGCTATCAGGACACGAGAAACCGAATCTGAAAGGTTGAAAGGCTGAAGGACTAACCTTTCAACATCCATGCCGTCAGGGACAAGGCTTGGAGGTTGGGATGGAGGAGGCATCCGCCGTTTTGAGTGAGCAGATGCGGATCCGTTCCCAGAGGGATGTGCCTGCGGATGGAGAGATCCTGGAGTATGGGAAACCATACCTGGCGTGGCCAGTGGGGTGCTATCAGGATCATGGTTCCTCCGTCCTGGCGAAGCTTCACGAGAGTCCTTGACAGAAGAGGAAGTGGAGGGAATGCATAGAGCAGACCTGTCGTCCACTTGAGGGAGAAGGCATCCCTCGGCCGAGAGTGCTGGCTCCGAATGAGAGAGCAGTAATCGTCCACTTTGTGGTTCTGAGGGGACGCAAAGAGGTCTATGCGGGGAGAACCCCACTTGTGAAACAGAGAGGTCGCTACCAGAGGATCGAGTGACCACTCGTGTGGTTGGAAGACTCGGCTCAGCTGGTCTGCCAATACATTGTCTACTCCCGGCAGGTAAGTGGCCCTGAGGTACATGGAGTGGGAGAGGGCTTCCGCCCAAATCTGCGCAGCTTCCTGACACAGAAGGAAGGAGCCTGTGCCTCCCTGCTTGTTTATGTACCACATGGCCACTTGGTTGTCCGTCTGGATTAAGATTATTTGATTGGATAGATGATCTTTGAAAGTTCTGAGCGCGTAGCGGATTGCTCGAAGTTCCAAGAAATTTATCTGGTGTTCAGCTTCCTCTGGTGACCATAACCCTTGGGTTTGGAAATCGTCCACATGGGCCCCCCAACCGATGTGGGAAGCGTCGGTGGTTAGGATTACTTATGGATCTGGTAGGAGAAAAGGTAAGCCCTGAAGGAGGTTGACTTGAGTCGTCCACCAGGTTAAAGACAGGCGTAGCGCTTGTGAAACTGTGACTATGGAGGACAGAGGCTGAAAAGCTTGAATCCATTGGTGTCGCAGAGTCCATTGTGTTACTCTCATGGCTAGTCGGGTCATGGGAGTGACTTGAACCGAGGATGCCATGTGTCCTAGGAGAATGAGGAATTGGCGAGCCGTGGCAGTGTGTTGAGACTGGAGCTGGCGAGCTAGGGACATGAGAGTTTGGACCCGTTGAAGTGGAAGGTAGGCCTTTGCCCGTAAGGTGTCCAAGTCTGCCCCAATGAAGGATAAGGTTTGAGATGGGACTAAGCAAGATTTCCCGTAATTGACAAGAAACCCTAAGGAAAGGAGTGTGTGAATTGTCAATTTTAGGGAGGATTGAGCAATCTGAGGGGTAGAGGCCCTGATTAGCCAATAGTCCAGGTAGGGGTAGACGTGGACACCTTCCTTACTGAGGAATGCTGCTACCACTACGAGACATTTGGTAAAGACTCGTGGAGCAGATGCCAGACCGAAAGGTAGTACCCGGTACTGATAATGGTCGCGGCCTACCAGAAAACGCAGATACTTGCGATGAGATGGTGTTATGGCAATGTGGGTATAAGCGTCCTTGAGGTCGAGAGAGCACAGCCAATCCCCCTTTTGCAGCAGAGGGAGTAGCGCGCCCAGGGTTACCATCTTGAACTTTTCTTTTTGAAGGTACTTGTTGAGGGCCCGAAGGTCCAGAATGGGACGTAGCCCCCCTGATTTCTTTGGTATTAGGAAGTATCTGGAATAGAATCCTGTCCCTTGTTGACAGGGAGGGACGGGTTCTATAGCATTTGATTGTAGAAGAAGGGATACTTCTTGTTGTAATTGAGCCAACTGGCTGGTTAGACTCCATGCCTGAAGGGGCGGGGAGTCTGGCGGGAGAGCCATGAAGTTGAGGTGGTAACCCTGTGCGATAATTGCTAACACCCAGTGATCTGAGGTGATCTGTTTCCAACGGTGTAAGAAGTGGAACAGTCGACCCCCCACAGGGATGTATGGAAGAGGGATCTGGCATGTGCTCAGTAGAGGGAAGTCAAAGGCCCGCCGCAGGCCCAGGAGGTGGGGCTACAGTAGGTCTTTGCTTTCTTGGCTGGCGAGGCTGAGGCCTGTTGGAGGACCGTGCAGGACGAGGCCTAGCTGATGGAGGATAATAGCGACGTGGTCGAAAGAACGACTTCTTAGAGTCCTTCTTTGGTGGTTGCTTGGAGGACACGTCAGGTGGGACAGACGAGAGTTGTTTCAACGTCTCATGGTGATCTTTTAACTCTGCCACAATCTGTTGAATTTGTTCTCCAAACAAATTGTCGCCTAAGCAGGGTAGATCAGCAAAACGATCCTGGACCTCTGGGCGAAGGTTAGACGCCTTTAACCAAGCCCAACGTCTGGCTGAGATGGCTGTGGCTGAAACTTTTGTGGAAGCATCGAATATGTCATAGGCAGTTCTAATCTCGTGCTTCCCTGCCTCAAATCCTTTATGAAGAAGGGCTTGAAGCTGTGGTTGGTACTGATCCGGCAACGTGTCAGCATAGTCTTGCATCTGCTTAAGGATGGCTCTGTTGTATTGAGTCATGTAAAGTTGATATGAAGCTATGCGTGAAATCAACATAGCTCCATGATATACTTTTCGTCCCACACTATCCAGGAATTTATTGTCCTTGGTAGGTGGAGTGGAAGAGTGTGGTTTAAGACGTTTGGCCTTCTTCTGTGCAGACTCAACCACAACAGAACGATGATCCAGTTGAGGCTTTTGAAAACCTGGTGCTGACTGGACAAGATATGTGGAGTCAGCTTTTTTGTTAACTGGTGAAATAGATGAAGGAGATTCCCAGTTTTTCTTTAGCAGATCCAAAAACACCTGGTGAATAGGGATGGAAGCGATGATTTTTGGAGCATCCAGAAATTGGAGTAGTTCCATCATCTGGTGTCTGTCATCGGCTTCAGATTGTAACTGAAAAGGTACAACTTCTGACATCTCTTTTACAAAATTAATGAAAGAGAGATCCTCAGGAGGAGATCTTTTTCTACTCTCTGTAGGAGATGGTGGTGAAGGCAAATCTGTGTCAGAAGATGTATCATCATCATCACCCCAGGTATCGTAGGGATCATGTGGGACTTGAAGCCCTGAAGGACCTGGTTGAGGCTCTGAAGGCATCGATGGAAATCTAGATGGAATCGGTGCTGCAGGTGGAACTAGGAATGGCATCGAGGGCTTCGGCGCTGCCGATGGAATCGGTGCCGGACGCGGAATCGATGGAGCCGAAGGATAAATCGGTGGAGATATACCAGAAGGTACCGATGGAACCACCCCGGAAGGGGGAATTCGGAACGGTGTTTCTCCTGCCGATGAGAATCCAGTCGGAGACGGTGGTGTTGTCGATGGTACTGGAATTACCGATGGAAGGGCCATCATAAGTGCCTCCATGCGGTGCAGTAAAGGTGCTAGAGCTTGCACCAACGGCTCGGTGGTCGATTCCCTCCTCGGTGGCGAAGTCGGTGCCGGCGTCGGTGCCGGAGGCGGTGCCGGAACCGGTGCCGGAGACGGTGCCGATGGAGGTTGTAATTTCTTCATCGCTTTCTCGATGGCCTCCTGGACCAGCCGGTCCAGTTCTGCCCGGAGACCAGGGGTAACAATACCCGGCTCGACGGGAGAGGGAGGCTGAGGCAAGGCCGGAGGGACCACCGTAACCGGTGGGATCACGGCCCCCACACCCCGAGAGGGTGAGGGTTTCCTCGGTGCCTGCGAACGAGACGTGGAGGGTGTCCGGTCTGATCGCGGCTTCTTAGTCGGTGGCTCGGCTTGAGCGGAGGTCGATGGCTGTGGATCCTCGACAGGCCGAGACTTGTGCCGTCGATGGCGATGCTTTTCTTTCCGATCCCCTCGCCCATCCGGGGAAGGGACGGGAGTCGACAGCCGAGAAGCGATCGATGGCGGGACGGTCACCGGAGGGTTGACGGTGATGGTGCAACTTCGACGGTGCCGGTTCCGATGACGTCGATGCTATCGATGGCGTTGGGGTGGGTGCATGGAAGAGGAGCCCCATCTTCTCCATCCTGGCTTTGCGACCTTTGGGTGTCATTAAGGCACATTTGGTGCAAGTCAGGACATCATGCTCACTACCCAAACACATAACACAAACCCTGTGGGGGTCTGTGATTGACATAGTCCGGGTGCAATCCGGACAACGACGGAACCCCGTTGCCATGGCTGTAAGCCAAAATTTAGCCTGGGGATCGGTAAGTGCCAACAGGCCTCGAGGGCCAAAATCGACGGTAGTCGATGGAAAATGGCAAAAAACTTACCGGATTCCGTAAAGATGACAAAAATTTGTCGAAGGGAGACCCCTGAGGGGCAAATTTTCTTAGGAAATTAATTTCCAAATTCCTGTCAGGAACGTGGTAAGAGAGCTCCTTTCACCGCGTGGCAACTGCTGCACGGAAAAAAGAAGACTGAAGGGAGACCCCTGCTGGCTGCAGGGTCAGTGCCTTGCTGGGCATGCCCAGTAGGGGCCAGTCAAAGTTCTGTTAAACTTTGACAGAAGTTTTCCGTGGTGGGCTCCATCCTCGATGTCACCCATTTGTGAGGACAACCATCCTGCTTGTCCTGTGAGAACTTATGTTACATTAGAATGTGAGAAATTATTTGGAAAGGAATGGAGAATAAAACTGAGTATTGAGGGCAGTTCTAGTTACACCATCTCAAGAAAGATATAACAGAACTAGAAAAGATACAGAGAAGGGCAACAAAAACGATGAAGGGGATGGAATGGCTTATTTATTTAATGATTTTATATACCATCATTTGTGAAACATCACAACGGTTTACATAATTTGTAAGCATAGCATAAAAGAGCAAATAATACAATACAATAAATATATAAAAGAATAAAAGACGAAAATAAAACAAAGCAGTGGCCTGAAATTGAAACTGACAATAAAAATAACAATATAAATAAATCTAAATAGAATCTAGAATGTGAATAAAACTGACACAGCTGGAAACTCTTGATTCTGAATTATAATTAAAAGAAAGATTAAATCAAAGGAATAAAAGTTATGTTGCATCCTGATAGGCCTTCAAAAATAACCATGTTTTTACCTCCTTTCTAAAAATGTTTAAATCTGGTTGGAGACGTAACTCTGGGTAAGGAATTCCAAATTTTGGGGCCTGCCAAAGATAGTGCATGCTCTCTTACTTGACATAGGTGATCCGATTGTACAGAAGGAATGGACAAAAAAGATTAAACAGGTTAGGGCTCTTCAGCTTGGAGATAAGATGACTGAGAGGGCATATGAGGAGGTCTATAAAATCATGAGTGGCATGGAATTGATAAATAGGGAATGGTTATATATCCATTTAAATGGTACTAGGACGCCATAAAACTAGCAGAGTTAATCGAATTGTTCTCTCATTACACAACTAAACTGTGGAATTTGTTGCTATAGGATGTGGTCAAGGCATCAATCATAGCTGGTTTTAAAAGGGGTTGGACAAGTTCATAAACAATTATGAGCTATCTGATTTGGGGAAATCCACTGTTTATCCTTGAAAGTGAGAAACAAGATTTGGATCAACACTTTAGGATTTGCTGGATACTTCTTAATGAACCAGATAGGCCACAGTTGGACACAGGATACTGAGCTCAGTGGACCTTTGGCCTGACTCAGCATGGCACATTTTATGTTCTTACCCTGCAAGAATTCTTCTGAAATTTGCTATGTGATATTTTAGTAACACTTGCCATGTGCTACTGCAGTTACACTTGCCATTGAGGGCCACATTAACAGTTTGGTGTCTTCTAATTCTCTTTTGTAGCTTCATAAAAATTTAAAAAAATCTCAATACCAACACAATGGAACTTATAATAGCAATAATACTCTATACATAGGTCTTTTTATATCAGTGAGCTAAAGGTACAAAATGTTGGAATGCACTGGGTCCGTCCTTTGCTCTGCTTCTAAATCTTTGATAAAAATCATACTCCAGTATCATAACACAGACAGAATTTCAGTCAGGTATAATAGCAAACAATATATCATTCATGGCTCCCATAAGCATACTCTACCATGTATACAAGAACTAGAAAGCAATTGGCCTTACATTTGTGAGGAAATCATCCACAGTTGGCTCTCCTGTGTTTGTTGTTGGACAGATTAACGACTCTATTTTATTCTCCTTTTCTAGATATATTTCAGCCTCATCCAGGAATTTCTGGTATTTTTCATTTCCTATGGAAGCAACATATAGCTAATAGAGGTTGATATATATATATATATATTTATATATAAAAATAAAACACAAAAATTCCTGTTTGGATAGCAAATAAGTAATCTTTCTAAAGATCTCTCAGCCCTCATATTCTATACTTCATGTTTATATCATTATCATCATCATAGAGTAAGATGGTCATTGCCTAAAAACATTGTAGAAGTTATTTTTATTATAGTAAAAGGAATGGAAAAATAGTTTTCAATTAAGCAGTGAAAATACTGCAAAACAGCAAATATATTATACACACAAACAACCTTGCCTTTTTAACAAATCTGAGCTAAAAGTGAGAGTTACAATTCAGATATTGTAGTAATTTCCCTACCTTAGAGGGCTTACAATTTAAGATGTATCTGATGCAATGAAGTGTGAAGTTACTTGCCCAAGGCTGCATGGAGCATCAATGGAAGATGAAAGATTTTAATTTTGGCTTCCCTGGTTCTTAGTCAACCATTCTAATCATTAGATTCCTCCTCCACTCAATGCTCCCAAGATGACGCGGGCCATCCAGTGCTCCTACATGTGACAGGGTCCGGCCAATGGCACGGATACCCTGTCACATGGTAAGGGCAAAGGGCCATCGGCGCCATTTTGATTAGTGGCAGCCGAAGGCCTGGGAGCAGGAGATCGCTTCAAGGACCCCCACTGGACCACCAGTTACCTGTAAAAAGTTTTGGGGGGGGGGGGTCGGGAGGGTGGGGGAAGCTAAGGTATTAGTTTTAAAGGGTCAGGGTGGGTTTTTTGTTTATCGACTCGGGCGCAGCCGATAAACAAAACCACGATCGGGCCCGAAGAAAAAAAACCACATGTGAATCGGAACCGGAATCCGAACCGATTCCGGTTCCGATTCACATCTCTACTGCTACATATGCCTGGGACCGGAACACGACCAAGTCTCATATAGTGGAAGTACCAATCCTTAGGCTCATTTCTCATGCCGGGGTATGCATTCACAAGCTTGCAATGTCGAGTACTTTAACTACAATAATGTGGAAATATCAATACCAGCATCCCTTATTTTCAGCAAAGATTATTCTATAGATAAGTGTATTCTGGATTTATTATACACTGCTAATAAGCATTTTGATCACTTTACTTTTTTTTTTTTTTAAGGGAAATAGTGGACTGTACACTGGTGGGTGGATCTTAATTTGTTTACTTAATTGCTAGAATGACTGATTAAAATCTAGGCACTATAATGGGCAGCTTTTGAGCCCTTTATGATGTGTCTTTCACTGTTATGATGGTCATTCTCTTTATTTAGAAGTTATATTTTTCCCACACATCTTAATATGGTCAAGTGAGATTTGTTTTTTTTTTGTTGATTTATATTATTCTTCTACTTTTGGGTTTATATTTTCTAGTCTTGTTTCTTTCTGCCATCTCTTTGAGTGTTGCCATCTTGTAATGAATGTACCATGATGCACTAGTTTAAAACACACCTTTTATGTTTCTTTGTAAGTCCAAGCAGATTCTAGGGAAAATTCCTTCCCCTTTCAGAGTAATGTTGTCTGGCTCCATATGAGCCACCTGTATCTGGAAGGTACAGAGGAAGGTCTCAGGTATCCCAGGCAGATAACTTATCTTCAAAATTGTCTCACCACCCGAATCTATGTATCCCTGAAAAAAAAAAAAAACAGCTAAAAAATATCACAAAAAACTATTCTTTTCAAATCAAACACACCTGTACATAAAGGGACCTTTATATATCTGATGGTATCTTACATGCATGCAGTAAAGTAAGACCAAACTATCCTGAAAAAATGGAACCAGTTTTGTGGGAATATCAGTGGAATTTACATGCACGTTTTTGAAAACTAAAATAAAGCCCATAAAACCTAATTGGCTAGGTTTTCAGCTAACTATTCTCCTAAATCTAGCTAGTCAAAAATTCACTGGCTAGATTTAGTGCAGCTGGGTTCCCTGGCTAAGTTTAGCAGGTTAAGGCTAAAAATTGGGCACTAACCAGCTAAATCCTTACTTATAAAAAAAACTGCAATCCCTCCCTCAATCCTAATTCTATAAAAGAGAAAAAATGCCCTTCATAGCAGTGATCCTTCCCTCCCTCATCCTCCACTCTTTCACATAAAGAAAAATGTCCTGGCCATGGTCCCCTTTTCTCCCATGTTTTCTCCCTTCACTCTTAAAAAAAAAAAAAGGAAAAAATGTCCCCACATGACAACAGTGACCCCCTTCCTTCTCTCCCCCCACACCATCTACTTTGTAAAAAAGAACAAAAAGTCCCCATGTGTCAGCACTCCCCTTCCCTTTCTCCCTCCACTCTATAAAAAGAAAGAGAAAAAGAAATGGCCCTGCAGCAGGGGAACCCCTTTCCTGCCTTCCCTACACTTGTCAAAAAATGGCCCATAACAGCGGGAATGCCTTTCTTACATCCAATGGCTATAAAGAAGAGTGCTGAGTATTCTCCCCTGCTCCCCCCCACCCAACCCCGGATGTGGTAAGAATCCACTTCTGAAGCAAAGTTACAGGTTGGATGGTTTCATCTGGTGTAATTGAGTGGGACTAATCCAGTAGTCCCACTCAATTGGGACTACTGGATTAGTCCCAATTGAGTGGCTTTCTGGTAAATAAGTAGAATTCCAAGACCATTAGCCACATGGATAGGTGTCATGATCTGACTTCTACTCAGCTGCCCTGTCCGTCGATCATCAGGGAGCCTTGCTCACAGCCACTCTAGTCTCCTCACTGCTGATCACATGATATGGAAGTTCCATACTTATTTAGCCCAGACTCTCCATACACTCCTTGCCTCTTCCTCAAGTCACCTTGTCTCCTTGACCTGGCCATTCTTGCCTTTCTTTCATGCCTTGTGGTCTTCCAGGCTTACATACCATGCTCTGTGGCTTTCCAGGTCTCCCTGCAATGCTCAGTGGCCTCCTGGGCCTCCCTAACCTGCCTTGCAGCTTTCAGGCATTCTAGGTTCGCCAAGTCCAGTCTTGTGCCTGTTTGGGCCTTCTTGTCTATTTTTGCTTGTTCTAGTTCTGCTCTTGTCGAGGCCTTGTCTTGTCCTGCCTAGTCTAGACCCCATCTCCAGCCCAGGCATTATTTATTTATTTAAAAAGTTTAGATACCGTGCCTATATAAGTACACAAAACAGTTTAAATAGTGTAACATTCATTAACCAATAAAATAAACATACAATTTGATGTAAAAAAATTAACATTAATATAAACATAGCATTGGAATAATTAACTATCATCAAAATACATTGGAGTGCAGGCAGTCCTTAAAAACTGAGGCAGAAGGATGTCAATATCCTATTCAAAAGCCTGTTTAAATAGGAAGGTTTTGAAACTCTTCAAGGTCGATATTCAAAAGACATTTAGATGGATAACTGAAAAGTGTTATATTCTGGTATGGTTGTAGACCCTGGATAGTAATGAGAGCTGACTCCACCCACAGGGAGGAGTCCTGTGTGGACTCACTATGATAGGTGTGGCCTCAGCTGAGATGGACACAGTTGTAAGAGACTTTATTAGACTGGAACGTGGGTAATACCCACAGAGTGGAGTGAAGACTCAGTCCAGAGTAGTAAGGTAGCTCAATGATGATATCCCTGGTAGTGGCCCGCAACGTGGGGTACGCCAAGGATCAGCGAGATGCAGGAGGTCAGAGCAAGGTAGATGACAGTACTCACTCCGAAGTGTAGAAGAAGGTAGCTGAGATGAGCACGATAGTGGCACAGGGTACACCGGCAGTTCCTTCAGCAAGATGGTAGAAACAAGAATAGCACTCGCAAGGCTGAACCGGCAGGATCCCAAACAAGGATAGATGGATTCTCCAGGCAGGAAGGCCCTCTGAGGAGCGGATAGCCAGAACGTGACAAGGCCCCCGAGGAGCGGGTACCTAAGGTGTTCTAAGTCGAGGAGTTCAGGAACCAGTTCAGAGTAGTGAAGCGTCTCCAAAAGGAGTGGAATAAGCAGAAGGAAGTCCTTGCTAACTCGTAGGAAGCATAGGCTAAATCAGAGCTTTCCAAACTTTTCATGTTGGTGACACACTTTTTAGACAAACATAATTTCGGGACACAGTAATTCAGTTTACTAGCAAACCAGAGGTTAAAGGTTAAACGAACTAAATGTATTTCGACAATTTATGTATGTTTCCTTAAATATATACATAATAAAATGTTTCACGACACAACCTATCTTGTGAAAACTTCTCATTTATATTAAAAATATATAATATTCCAAGATTAATGTTATTGTTCTAATTTATGAATAACAATAATAAAACAAAGTTATTGTGTTATTCAATTTACCTCTTTAATGAGATATATGAGCTTGATGGGATGAACACAGATTTTGAATATTTGGTGTTAATAAGAAAGTCCAAAGGGTCTTCTGCGTAATTTTAAAAAGCTGGCCAGTTTCACACTATATAATTATTTGATAGCCTCATTCAACTAATTCTATATGGCTATGAGAGTGAAGTCTGGAATATATAGGAAGGGACAGAATGTCAATATAAATCCTGCACCTCCAGTTCTGTAACTCTGTGCATCCACTGAAATTCCCCCAAACAATGGAGCTTGGATGTTTCCCTTACAGCTCATCATACTGGTGTCACCTCACAGTAACAGCAGCACAAACACTTTCCACTGCCAGGCACATTGTGAACTAACACAAAACCTCGCAAAAAAGACACTCAAAATCTATACTGCAATCCCATCGTAACATAACAGTAATAACACCAAGAACTCAAACAACAATAACCCTACCTGTGAATAAGCAAGGGTAAATATTACACTGGGTCCTAGAATACCAATACACCACCTACTGAGGAAACAAAACAAACCCGATTGCTATATATAGAAACATAGAAACATAGAAATGACGGCAGAAGAAGACCAAACGGCCCATCAAGTCTGCCCAGCAAGCTAAGCACTTTATCCATTTTTTTTTCCCTTTTTCTCTCTCCCACCTGTTACTATTGGCTTCCAGTACCCTCCAGCCCTAATTCCCCTCCACCCAATTTAGAGAGCAGCTCTGTATCTGCATCCAAGTGACATCCAGCTCAATTAGGGGTAGCAACCGCTGTAACAAGCAGGCCACCCCCTTGCCCCATACTCTTACCCACCCCTGTTTTTATTTTTTGTTTTGTTTTATTTTTTTTTTTTTGGAAATAGCCCTCCATCCTTCCGCTCCGTGAAGGTGGAACACCAACTACTGGCCACTGGCATCCCGCTCCGTGAATGCCTCTGTGGCTACTGCCGCTCCGTGCAGTGTTTGAATGCCGCTGTGGCTACTGCCGCTCCGTGCAGTGTTTGAATGCCGCTGTGGCTACTGCCGCTCCATGCAGTGTTTGAATGCCTCCACTTTATTCACGCCCTCTAGACTTGATGGATCCACAGTGTTTATCCCACGCCCCTTTGAAGTCATTCACAGTTTTAGACTTCACCACTTCCTCCGGAAGGCATTCCAGGCATCCACCACCCTTTCCGTGAAGAAATACTTCCTGACATTGGTTCTTAGTCTTCCTCCCTGGAGCCTCTGCTCGTGACCTCTGGTTCTGCTGATTTTTTTCTGACGGAAAAGGTTTGTCGTTGTCTTTGGATCATTAAAGTTTTTCAAGTATCTGAAAGTCTGAATCATATCACCCCTGCTCCTCCTTTCCTCCAGGGAGTACATATTTAGATTCTTCAATCTCTCCTCGTATGTCATCCTATGAAGACCCTCCACCTTCCTGGTCGCCCTTCTCTGTACCACTTCCATCTTATCCTTGTCTCTTTGTAGATACGGTCTCCAGAACTGAACACAGTACTCCAGGTGTGGCCTCACCAAGGATCTGTACAAGGGGATAATCACTTCCCTTTTCTTACTCGATATTCCTCTCTCTATGCATCCCAGCATTCTTCTGGCTTTTGCTATCGCCTTGTCGCATTGTTTCGCAGACTTCATATCATTAGACAATATCACCCCAAGGTCTCTCTCCTGCTCCGTGCACATCAGCCTTTCCCCCCCCCCCCCCCCCCATCGAATACAGTTCATTCGGATTTCCACTCCCCATATGCATGACTTTGCACTTCTTGGCATTGAATCTCAGCTGCCATATCTTCGACCACTCTTCCAGTGGCTATAGATCCCTATGCTAGCAGAATCTCTCATCATGGTTACACACACAGAGCAGAGACAGACCCTCACCAAATACAGAATAAAGGAGCACAAATTTGACAAAAACTGACATGGAAACCCCAAGAAGCCAGACTCTGTGTATTAACAATGGAAAAACAGAACCACCATTCCTCATAAAACAAATAAAATCAAGAAACATAAAGCATCAGTTATAATAGTAAAACCATACTAATAAAAGAATATTTTAAAACTACTGATAAATAGAATTTCTATTAATTAAAATCATATACATTTTTTACAATTTCCCAAATACCAATAAAATATTTAAAAACTGCACATATATCAAATAACACCCAATAATTAAAACTAATAAGGATTTTAAAAAGCCCCTGCTGTCCATACGTGGGAGCTCTTGATTTCCAGTCACCCTGATATTGTCAAGGATTAGGAGGTTATCCTCTCTCTCTCACACATACTCACATGTCCATTCTCTCTCACACATACACTGTCACATACATACATATTCATGCTCTTATACCCACCATAACTTCTCGCTCTCGCAGACACTGACACACTCTCAGGCTCTAAGACACTCTCTCCCCCTCCACACACACCCCCCACACAAACTCTTACTCCCCTGGATTTTCTCATACACACTCATGCTCTCACTCTCTCTGGCTCCCTCACATACACACAAACACACACACCCAGGCAAGTTCCCAATCACTCTCACACAAACACACACACCCAGGCAAGCTCCCAGACATTCTCACATACTGAAACTGACCCCCAGGCAAGCTCCCATTCATTTTCACACCACTCCCTCACCATCCCCCAGGCATGCACACATTCATTCTCACACAAATAGACCCCCAGGCAGGCACCAATTCATTCTCACACACACACACACACATACACCACACACAGGCAGGCAACTATTCTCACACATACAAACCCCAGGAAGACACCCATACATTCTCATACACAGACACACCCTCAGGCAGGCACCCATGCATTCACACACATACACCCCTAGGCAGACTCCCATTCATTCACATGCACACTAAAGGCAGACCCCCTCTCTTTCTTTTGCCAGCAACCTCTAGAGCCTCTCTCATTCCTCTGCAGCCACTGTCACTGTCACTGATGCCGCATGGCTATTTGGGAGGCGCTGATTGCTGCTATTGGCACTGAAGCCCATTCTGTTGCCTCCTCTGTATAGGCCCCGTAGGTTTCCACTTCCTCCATGTTGATCTCGTACATTGTGAGATCCGCATAGAGAAAATGCTACTTTTGCACATTACCAAAAATTACATATGCCAATCAGTAAAAAGTAATTTTTTTTTTTTACCTTTGCTGTCTGATCTTAGTTTTTTATCGGTTGGTCACAGGCTTTTTTGTTCCACCTTTCCTTTCTTATTTTTTTTGCCAATTCCTTTCATACTGTCTTTTTTTTCTATTTCTTTTCTCTCCATCTATCTTCTTCCCTCAAACATACAGTCAGGTTCTCATTCTCACATGCTTTCTCTCTCTCACACACACACACACACACACAGGCTCTCACATGCTCTCTGTGTATGAATACAATCATTCATACACAGTCTCTCTCTTGCACATGCTGTCTGACTCTCACATACACAGGCTCTCTCTCACTCCCACATGCTGTCTTGCTCAAGCACAGACTCTCACTGTCACATTCTCTCTCTCATACAATCATTCATACACACAGGCTCTCACTGGCACATGCTGTCTCTCTCACACACACACAGGCTCTCACATGCTGTCTCTGCAAACATTCAGGTCCTCACTCCCACACACAGTCTCTCAACTCATCTCATACATGCACACAATCTCTCAACTCATCTCATACACGCACTCTACGGGCCCTCAGCCTCTCTCTTACCTCTGGGCTCCTCTTCACGGGTCGCTGCAGGATGGGCTCTGCAGCGGCCCTGTTCTTCGCGTGCCGATCCGCAGCAGCGGCGTCCCTCTTCTTCGCGGGCCGATCCGCGGCAGCGGCGTCCCTCTTCTTCGCGGGCCAATCCGCGGCAGTGGCGTCCCTCTTCTTCGCGGGCCGATCCGCGGTGGGGACCCTGCTACCGAGCCTCCTCCTCCTCTCAGCCCGCTGCTCCTCTTCTGCACGTGGCTGATGCTCCATCTCCTTCCTGCCCGTGCGGCTCCGGCAACATTTTTCTTCCGGGGCCGCATGGGCAGGAAGGAGGAGCACCACCTGCGTGACCTTTTTCTTCGAGCCGTGGTGACGTGAGCTCCACCACGGCCCTGCCGATCTTCATGCTGTGTGTCTCCGGCACACAGCACAGCCCAGCCCAGCGAAACTTCACTGCTCAGCCACCAGTGGGGTGAGGTCCACCGGCGGCTGCATTGGTTCCCACTTCCCGGTGTGTCACGTGCACCGGGCTTGCGCGACACACCGGCACACCTCAGGCGACACACTAAACTGTCGCGACACACACTTTGGAAAGCTCTGGGCTAAATGGATTAAATAGTTCTGGCTGGTGACGTCATGCGGAGGGGACGCCCCCGAGGTTCCCGCTATGATGTGAATAAAAGAGGGCATGGCGTGTGTGCCCTAGGTAATCCCCAATTCAATATGGCGGATGGGATCGCCCATGCCGGCCTGGGGACGCCGGGGAAGGTGGCGTTTGCAGGCTGAGGATGCCATGGCTTTGAGACTTGCTGGTGCAGGGAAAAGGGAGGTGAGCAACAGAGGTCGCAGTCGTCTGCGACTGGGCGCAACAAAATGTTATCCATCTAAATGACTATCTGGCTTTAAATGACTTAAGCGGCTAGAATTTAGCTACATAAGTCAGGGGCAGGCCAGAAGCATTCCGGGTGGGTCAGTTAGCCACTTAACTAATGCAGCTAACTCTGATCGCACTGTAGGGCTGTCCTAAAGCTGGCTGGATATACTTTTTTGGCTAGTTTTAAGATATCCTCGTTAAGTTAGCCTAAAAGCTATATCCAGCTAACTTAACTAGCCACTCTGCGGCTGAATATCAACCTCTTCATTTCAGAAATATTCCATATGGAATCTGGCTTGGAATTCCAGAAGTGTGGGCTGGCTACAGTGAAAGCCTGGACTCTTGTTATATTCAATCTTGCGAGTTTCGGAGAGGGAATGTCAAGTAAATTCCTGTTTGCAGATCTTAAGAACATAAGAAAATGCCATACTGGGTCAGACCAAGGGTCCATCAAGCCCAGCATCCTGTTTCCAACAGTGGCCAATCCAGGCCATATGAACCTGGCAAGTACCCAAAAACTAAGTCTATTCCATATTACCATTGCTAATGGCAGTGGCTATTCTCGAAGTGAACTTAATAGCAGGTAATGGACTTCTCCTCCAAGAACTTATCCAATCCTTTTTTAAACACAGCTATACTAACTGCAGTAACCACATCCTCTGGCAACAAATTCCAGAGTTTAATTGTGCACTGAGTAAAAAAGAACTTTCTCCGATTAGTTTTAAATGTGCCCCATGCTAACTTCATGGAGTGCCCCCTAGTCTTTCTATTATCCGAAAGAGTAAATAACCGATTCACATCTACCCGTTCTAGACCTCTCATAATTTTAAACATCTCTATCATATCCCCCCTTAGCTGTCTCTTCTCCAAGCTGAAAAGTCCTAACCTCTTTAGTCTTTCCTCATAGGGGAGCTGCTCCATTCCCCTTATCATTTTTTTAGCCCTTCTCTGTACCTTCTCCATTGCAATTATATCTTTTTTGAGATGCGGCGACCAGAATTGTATACAATATTCAAGGTGCGGTCTCACCATGGAGTGATACAGAGGCATTATGACATTTTACGTTTTATTCACCATTCCCTTTCTAATAATTCCCAACATTCTGTTTGCTTTTTTGACTGCCGCAGCACACTGAACCGACGATTTCAATGTGTTATCCACTAAGACGCCTAGATCTCTTTCTTAGGTTGTAGCACCTAATATGGAACCCAACATTGTGTAATTGTAGCATGGGTTATTTTTCCCTATATGCATCACCTTGCACTTATCCACATTAAATTTCATCTGCCATTTGGATGCCCAATTTTCCAGTCTCACAAGGTCTTCCTGCAATTTTTCACAATCTGCTTGTGATTTAACTACTCTAAACAATTTTGAGTCATCTGCAAATTTGATTATCTTACTCATTGTATTTCTTTCCAGATCATTTATAAATAACTTAACTGATCATTTATAAATATCTTAACTGCCTGATGGGCAGAGTTTAACCAGATGAAAGTACTGTTGTGTAAGAGCTTAAAATCCAATTGTAGAATTTCATATTTCCTCCAAAATTGAAAAGATATTCTCATTCTGGAGGTCATGGATATTTGGTGGGATAATGGATGTTAGAACTGATCACATTAGCTTCTGAAAACCACTGAAGGTCCCACATGTGAAGATGAGTCAAGGGTATCCCATGTACCGCAGCTGCCATGTGGCCTGAAAAGGACTAGGACCAATCTTGCTGACATTCAGTCCTGATGACTTAAGGTTGTAGCTATGCCCACCAGCAATGCAGCCCTTTTGAAAGGAAGAAATGTCTTTCATGAAGTAAGTCTATCCAGGTTCCTGTAAACTAAATTCTTTAAGCTAGAGCCAATTTAACTTGGCAAAGTTGATCAGAAAGTTCAGGGACTGGAGAAGCCAAATGGACTTCTCTAGGGACTCTAGAACTCCTGATGGAGATGGACTGTCACATAGCAGTCAACTAGGTATGGGAATATTCAGACTTATAGAAACATAGAAACATAGAAATGACGGCAGAAGAAGACCAAATGGCCCATCCAGTCTGCCCTGCAAGCTTTGCACTTTTTTTTTCTCATACTTATCTGTTACCCTTGGCTCTTAGTAACCCTTTGGTTCTATTTCCCTTCCACCCCCACCATTAATGCAAGGAGCAGTGTTGGAGCTGCATCTAAGTGTAATATATAGCTTAAATTAGTTAGGGGTAGTAACCGCCGCAATAAGCAAGCTACACCCATGCCCATTTGTCTACCCAGACTATGTGACTCAGTCCCTGTTGGTTGTTGTCTGTATATAGATCCACTTTTCTTCATTCCCCCTGCCGTTGAAGCAGAGAGCTATGCTGGATTTGCACGAAGTATCAGACTTCCTCCCCTGCCGTAGAAGCAGAGAGCTATGCTGGATATGCACGTAGTATCAGACTTCCTCCCCTGCCGTAGAAGCAGAGAGCTATGCTGGATATGCACGTAGTATCAGACATCCTCCCCTGCCGTTGAAGCAGAGAGCTATGCTGGATATGCACGTAGTATCAGACTTCCTCCCCTGCCGTTGAAGCAGAGAGCTATGCTGGATATGCACGTAGTATCAGACTTCCTCCCCTGCCGTTGTAGCAGAGAGCTATGCTGGTTATGCATTGAAAGTGAAGTATCAAGCTTATTTGGCTTGGGGTAGTAACCGCCGTAACAAGCAAGCTACTCCCCGCTTTTTGTGAATGCAAATCTTTTTCCACATTTCCTCTTGCCGTTGAAGCTTGGAGCAATGTTGGAGTCGCATTATCGTGTGTATGTTTATTGAATAAGGGTATTATCTCCAGGCAGTAGCCGTCATTCCTGTGAGCCACCCGTTCTTCATTCATGTCCTCTAGACTTTATGGATCCACAGTGTTTATCCCATGCCCCTTTGAAGTCCTTCATAGTTCTGGTCTTCACCACTTCCTCCGGAAGGGCATTCCAGGCATCCACCACCCTCTCCGTGAAGAAATACTTCCTGACATTAGTTCTGAGTCTTCCTCCCTGGAGCTTCAACTCGTGACCCCGGGTTCTGCTGTTTTTTTTCCGACGGAAAAAGTTTGTCGTTGTCTTTGGATCGTTGAAACCTTTTAAGTATCTGAAAGTCTGTATCATATCACCTCTGCTCCTCCTTTCCTCCAGGGTGTACATATTTAGATTCTTCAATCTCTCCTCATAAGTCATTTGATGAAGACCCTCCACCTTTTTGGTCGCCCTTCTCTGGACCGCCTCCATCCTGTTTCTGTCCCTTCGGAGATACGGTCTCCAGAACTGAACACAGTACTCCAGTTGAGGCCTCACCAAGGACCTGTACAAGGGGATAATCAATTCCCTTTTCTTACTCGATATTCCTCTCTCTATGCAGCCCAGCATTCTTCTGGCTTTAGCTATCACCTTGCTGACAAAGCAAGGCGATAGCGGGAGCCACTCATGGACATCTCTGGCTTTAGCTATCGCCTTGCTGACAAAGCTGTGCCATCACTACTGCAAATTTTGAGAGCACTTTTGGGACTGCTGAGACTACACATCTTTCACCACGAACCTGAGAAACTTTCGACAGGCAGAATAAATAAGAATATGTGTATAAGCATCTTTAAGATCCAGATCACACATCCAATCCCTCAAATGAATGAAAGGTAGGATTGTATGGAGGGAGTTCATCTTATTCCTCTCACGAACCAGCATTTTTTTCTGTCTTAGCAAAATTCAATATAGGTTTTAATTCCCCTGACTTCTTGGGGATTAGGACATACTAGGAATAGAATCCCATGGCACACTCCTAGGAAGAGACAAGTTTAACCGATCTTTTCTAGAAAAAAAAAATCTCCAGCTTTAGTTCAGACAACGGAGAAGGATCAGAATTGAAGACTGAAATCCTTTGGGTAGGAGGAGTGTAAGTGGTAGCCATACTCCAAATTCTCAAACTCCACTGAGCCCTTGGTGATCTGGAGCCATTTTGGGAAGAAGGACTCAACCCTTCCCCCAAGAGAAAAGGTGAGGAGGCGGGTCAAAGTCCTGAAAAACTGGTTTAGGTACTGCATCTACTGATGAGCCTTAGGTTAATGCCTTTCCTTCTGCCGACACAGAGTGGGCAGATGCTGCTGTTGACATGGCGCCGGCCATCCAGGACTCCTACCATGTGACAGGGGCCGTCCAATGGCACGGATACCCTGTCACGTGGTAAGGGCAAAGGGGCATCGGCGCCATTTATTTTTAGAACAGCTGATGCCTGGGAACGGGAAATCTTTCCCCGAGGCCCCCCTGGATCTCTCCTCTCACCCCGAGGCCCCCCTGGATCTCTCCCCGAGGCCCCCCTGGACCACCAGGTAATTTTAAAAGGTTTTGGGGGGGTCGGGAGGGGGGGGTCGATGTAAAAGGTCGGGTGGTTTTTTTTAGCGGTGTGGGCCTCCCTAAAAAAAAAGGGTAGGGAGGGTGGGGGATCGATTTAAAGGGTTGGGTGTTTTTTTTTTTTATCGGGCCATCGGCGCCATTTTAATTAGTGGCAGCCAAAATGGCGCCGATGGCCCGAGAGCGGGAGATCGTGCCGGGACCCCCCCCCCCCCCCCACTGGACCACCAGGTAACTTAACATTTTGGGGGGGGTTCGGGAGGGTGGGGGAGGGTAAGGAATTGGTTTTAAAGGGTCGGGGTGGGTTTAGGGGTTGTTTTGGTGTGCCCATTTTCCCGCCCTCCCCCAAATAATTCCCGTGCCCTATTTAACGATACAATACAAATGCCCCTGACGATAAATAGGGGGCATTTGTATTGTATCGTGCACTCTAACGATTTAGAACGATTTTAAAATTATCTGACGATAATTTTAATTGTTCAAAAACGATTCACATCCCTAGAGTATCATGCCTTCACTTGTAGTAGAAAATCACCTCTGATAGGTATAGGTCAGAGTATATTTACTGATGACTACAGTAGAAGCCACATGTCTCCTAACAAAAGTTTAACCTAATTGAACCCAAGGCCAAGCTGTGCTAGACGTTTTTTCCCAAGCCTGACATGTCAAGGTAGCCATTGGGAAATATAGAGATGTCAGGGTGCTGCAAGGCCCTTTGCCTGTCCAGCTCAGTGCTAGTCTTGTCCAGCTTAATATAGGTACCTTGAAAATTTGCAGAGTAGTTTGCTTGTTCCAATAGCTAATAGCAGCTGCATGTTTTTTTCCTATCTGTGGGAAGCCTTTAAGCACATAGGCTGCGGACTCCTGGGGAGAACAGCTTGCAGCTTGGTTATTTTCCAAGCAAAGTCACCACTGTTTTGATCTTTTCTCCTTTGGGGTCCGTGCTTGGCCACATGGCAGCTCTGACTTGTGTACAAAATAGCAATGTAGCTGTCCTATAGGATGTTTCTCCTATGGAGTTTGAGCATTTTGGCTGCCTTTGTGGATCCCCATACCAAAGTAAGTGTGATGATTGAGTATCACTCATCAGCTTAGTACATAGCATAAACGATAGAGAAGCTGTTGTCAGCTGATGAACTCATGCGCCAAGAAGCAGCCTCTTATCTAAAATGCTGCTAAATGTAAAGGGCGCCTGCACCCAGAGGTATCATGTGATAAGGCATTATGGCTTCTGCAATTTCAGTGTTAAGTAGAAAGACAAGTATTTAGGCCCACCTGAGGGTTGGAGGGGCCCATGTGTGTAACACTGATACTCTACTTATCATATATGTTTCTGACAAATCTCTATCATGCTGTTATGTGTAGCTAATCTTCTGTGAAGAGTAATGACTCTGACTACCTCATAAGCAGGTAGGTACAAGCTTGGCACTGACAATATTTATGGTTAATGATGAATAGGACAGGAACATCAAACTTGGCTATAGATAGGTAAACATAGTGCTGGAGGTAGTGTATACCAAACAATGGCTGAACAGATGTGTGTCTGTCTGCATCTGGATGAGTGACGTGCTGTGTTAGCCTCTGTCTATATCTGTGTCTGGGGGTGATGTCCTCATGATTCCTTCCCCTACAACACCAGTGCATACACCAGAGCATGCACCGTGTGTGTGCGCTTTTTGCACACATTAGCTTTATAACTAGGCGATCCTGTGCTTCCAATTTTTATGATGGATGCCTCAGATATGTTCATGTATATGATAGTGAGAGCATGGCCTCACACTTTGTAACATACCATTCCTCCTTGGCCTGACACTTATTATTCCTTCCGCTGGGAGGGGGATGATAAAGTTGGCAATGTTAAAGCTCTGCTATGCTATGCTACTTTGCCTGATTAATAGAAATCTTCCAGTAGTGTATACTTCTGCCCTCCCCCCCGGACACCTGAGACTCTCCGACCTAGTACATGGATTGGGCCT
Organism: Rhinatrema bivittatum; assembly: GCF_901001135.1. Taxonomy (NCBI): domain Eukaryota; kingdom Metazoa; phylum Chordata; class Amphibia; order Gymnophiona; family Rhinatrematidae; genus Rhinatrema; species Rhinatrema bivittatum. The sequence continues at coordinate 137,716,123 of NC_042621.1, forward strand.
GTTTGTACTGGTATTTGGGGATGTGCCTGGTTAGAAGAGCTTCAGCCGCCGGGGAGGCTGTAGGATTTAGGGAGGGGGCAATTTTAGAATATGTCCTCTGAATGTGGTGATGCAAGGATGGAGGGAAGGGGCAGTGCCAATGCCACCCTCATGCCATCAACTTTTAGTACCTTTCCCACCAGAGGCCAGGGTGGGAATACGTAAAGGAGAATGTCGCAAGGCCAAGGTAGCGCCAGGGCATCCACCCCTTCCGAGCAGTGCTTCCGTCTGTGACTGATGAATCTGGGAGTCTTCACATTCCTCAGGATGGCCATCAAGTCTAATTGGGGGGGGGGCCCACTTGAGCACGACAAGATTCATCGCCTCTTCGGACAACTCCCACTCTCCGGGGTCTAGATGTTGATGACTTAGGAAGTCGGCTTGAATACTCTCCTTCCCCGCAATGTGGGAGGCTGCCAGTCGATCATGATGACGAGCCGCCCAAGAGAACAGCTTGCTGGCTTCCAGAGCCACCAGATGACTCCTGGTGCCTCCCTGGCAATTGATGTAAACTACTGTGGTGGCGTTGTCAGAAAGGACTCGCACAGCTTTGTGGCGGAGCAAGGGTAGGAAAATCTTGAGGGCCAGCCATACCACTCGAGCTTCCAGGCGATTGATGTGCCACCGGGCCTGGATTGGGGACCATTGCCCCTGGGTAGACTGATTCTGACACATCACTCCCCAGCCTGAGAGACTGGCATCCGTCATGACAATGATCCATTGGGAAGTTTCCAGGGGCATCCCCTTTGACAGGTGAGCGAGAGAGAGCCATCACTGCATGCTGGCGATGGTACAGTCGAAGAGTGGGAGAGATTTCTGAAACTTCTACAAGACCAACTTCCAGCGGACAACAACGCTTTCTACAAAGGATGCATATGCGCAAAAGCCCAAGGAACCAAATCTATAGTGGCAGCCATAAAGCCCAGAACCTGGAGATAGTCCCAGGCCATGGGCATTGAGAGAGATAACAGGTGTTGAACTTGACTCATAAGCTTGAGCGCCCAGGCCTTGGGAAGCAAAACCTTGCCCACGCTGTTGAAGCATGCTCCTAAGAATTCCAGGACCTGCGAGGGCTAGAGGTTGCTCTTGCAGAAATTGACGATCCATCCAAGTGAAGTGAGGACTGACAAGACTCTGTTGACTGCCAACTTGCAGAGTTTCTCTGATTTTGCCCGAATGAGCCAGTCATCCAGATAAGGATGGACTAGTACTCCCTCCCGACGGAGGAATGCCGCCACTACCACCATGACCTTGGTAAAAGTGTGAGGAGTGATGGCAAGCCCGAACGGGAGTGCCTGAAACTGGAAGTGGTGTCCCAGGATGTTGAATCAAAGATACTTCTAGTGTTCCTGGCGGATCGGGATATGAAGAAGGGCCTCCATCAGGTCAAGAGAGGCCAGGAATTTGCCCAAGTGAACCGCTGCTATGACCGCCCTCAGGGTCTCCATTCGAAAATGGGGAACCTTGAGCGCTTTGTTGACTCTCTTGAGATCCAGGATCGGTCGAAAGGAGCTGTCTTTTTTGGGAACGACGAAGAAGATGGAATATTGGCCGGACCCTTGTTCCTCTAGGGGGACCGGCACTATGGCCGCAGTCTGTCAAGAGTCTGGCACAACGCTGGACGATTCCAACTCCTGCAAGGAGAGGTTAAATAGCAGTCCGGGAGACCCTGAGCAAATTCTAAAGCGTAGCCATGTTTGATCATCTTGAGGACCCAGTAATCTAAAGTTATTTTGGCCCAATCCTCATGAAAGAGGGACAGGCATCCACCTAAATTGGGAATGGAGGAATGGGCTGGCCGCATCTCATTGGAAGGACTTTGCGTCGGATCCTTGAGGGTGACCATCTCGGAATGGATGTCAGCTATGAAAGGAATGAGACCATGCTTGAGATCTAGTGGAGGTAGGCCTTTGGGCAGCCCACACGGTTTGTTGAACCTGCGCTGCCCCCTGAAGCGAGAGCGCGAAGGAAAGAAGGTTTTAGACTGTCTAGGGCGGTCCTCAGGCAGCTTATGAATCTTATTTTCCCCTAAAGATTTAATAAGCTATTCCAGGTCCTCCCCAAAAAGCAACTTATCCTTGAATGGAAGAGTGCCCAACTGCAATTTAGAAGAGGAATCCGCTGCCCAGTTTCGTAGCCAGAGGAGACGCCTGGCCGACACCGCTGAAACCATGGCTTTGGCCTGCACCCGCAGAAGATCATAGAGGGCATCAGCCCCATATGTGACCACAGCTTCAAGCCATTCTGCCTGTCCTGCCTCTGCAGATGGGAGGTCCCGGGTGCTGAGTAGTTGTTGAACCCACCTGAGGCTTGCCCACTGCATGAGACTGCAACAGACTGTCACCCGGACTCTGAGCGCCAACACCTCACATATTCTTTTGAGATAAACCTCTAACTTGCAAACCTGAAGGTCCTTCAAGGCGGTCTCTCCCAATAGCAGAATGGTAGTCCTCTTCGTGACAGCGGAAACCGAGGCGTCTACTTTGGGGATTTTAAGCATCTCTAGGCACTGGTCGGGGAGGGGATAGAGCTTATCCATAGCTCTGCCCACGCATAAGCCGGCTTCCAGCGCTTCCCATTCCCGTAGTAGGAGTTGCATGAGCATCGGATGAAAAGGGAAGGTGCGAGGAGGAGCTCTCAGGCCAGCCAGGATGAGGTCTACGTTACTAGAAGTCCAGGCATTCGTGCCCTCCTCCTGGGGGGTATCGATGCCCAGTTCGGCCAAAACAAAGAGTATAAGAGGATCCAGCTCCTCCCGCTGGAAGAGGTGCAGCACTCGAGGATCGTCACTGTCCACCGGCGGGATCTGGGTGCCCTGAAAATGACCATCCAGAATGTCCGCATCTGGGTCTGTGTCCGGTAGCTGAAGTGGCAGCAGAGGAGGATCCTGAAGATCCGGAACCCCCAATACAATTCGGACCTGATTCACCCCTTGAGGAACAGGAATTATGGGTCCCTAATCTGCTGATGCCCTAGGGACGTTTGCTGGAGGAGGGCCTAGAGGAACCCTTGTGGGAGAGGGATCCATGGGAGGGTCATCCTGGTGTAAGAAGCTGGCAACATATGCTTTGTGCATCAGCAGAACAAAATCCATTGAAAAATGCCCAGGTGCTTTACTTGGGATCGGGGGAGGGGTTCCCTAGGCTGAGGGTCAGAACTGACACCTGGGAGATTCACAGGGCTTAAATCAGGTGTAGTTTGTGGGAAAATCAGGTCCCCTCCCCCATCAGGCACAGATTCAGCATCGAGTGCTGGAGACAAAATGGCTACCATTTCCGCAGTTTGCAGGAACGGGACCGGACATGCAGCATGCTTGCTGGGCTGAAAACGAACAGCTGACTGCTCCATCGCAGGGGAACCTTCCCTGCTGGGCAGACAGCGAGAGCAGACTCCCTAACGCAGTGGTTCTCAACCTTTCTAATGCCGTGACCCCGTAATACAGTTCCTCATGTTGCGGTGACCCCTCGCCCCGCCCTCGCCCTGCGAGGGCGGGGCGAGGGCGGGGCTTTGGTCATATGGGGCGGGGTTATGGATGGGGTTGGATTTTAGTGCATACTTATTTATTATGACATTTATAAACAGAACCACCATTCCTCATAAAACAATAAAATTAAGAAACATAAAGCATCAGTTATAATAGTAAAACCATACTAATAAAAGAATATTTTAAAATTACTGATAAATAGAATTTCTATTAATTAAAATCATATACATTTTTATAATTTCCCAAACACCAATAATATTTCAAAACAGCACATATATCAAATAACACACAATAATTAAAACTAATAAGGATTTTAAAAAGCCCCTGCTGTCCATACATGGGAGCTCTTGATTTCCAGTCACCCTGATATTGTCGAGGATTAGGAGGTTATCCTCTCTCTCTCACACATACTCACATGTCCATTCTCTCTCACACATACACTGTCACATACATACACATTCATGCTCTTATACGCACCATAACCTCTCACTCTCACAGACACTGACACACTCTCAGGGTGTAAGACACTCTCTTCCCCCCCCCCCCCCCCCCCACTCACACACACTCTTACTCCCCTGGATTTTCTCATACACACTCATGCTCTCACTCTTACTGGCTCCCTCACAACCTCAGAGCCTCTCAGATAAAACTCTATGCAGCAGAAATAATGCTGAATGTTGAGAATTGTGTTATGCAGACTAATCTGGAAAATGCACTAATTTCTACATGAGTCATAATGAATCAGTCCTCAGCTGCAGGCTTCAATTGATTATCCTGGCTCCCTTTAATTTAATGTTTGCCAAATACGGTTCATGTGTAACAGCAATCCTAATTCTCCACCAGATCAAGCTGATTTCACATCCCACTTCATACTTTGTCACCTCCAGCTGAGTCAAACAATTAATCTAATTACTGCCACTGCTGCCACGTGGCTATTGGGGAGGCGCTGATTGCTGCTATTGGCACTGAAGCCCATTCTGCTGCCTCCTCTGTGCAGGCCCCCTGGGTTTCCACTTCCTCCATGTTGATCTCGTACATTGTGAGATCCGCCATAGAGAAAGTGCTACTCTTGCACATTCCCAAAGATTACATGTACCAATCAGTAAAAAGTAATTTATTTTTTTTTACATCTGCTTCCCTTTATTTTTTTTGCCATTTCCTTTTATATTGCCTTTTTTTCTGTTTCTTTTCTCTTCACCTGTCTTCTTCCCTCAAACACACAGTCAGGTTCTCATTCTCACATGCATTTCTCTCTCAAACACACATACACACACAGGATCTCACTGTCACATGCTCTTTCTGTCATGCAATCATTCATACACACAGTCTCTCACTGGCACAGGCTGTCTGAGTCTCACACACAGGCTCTCTCACACCCCCACATGCTGCCTTGCTCAAGCACAGGCTCTCACTGTCACATGCTGTCTCTTTCACACACACAGAGGCTCTCACATGCTGTCTCTGCAAACACACACAGTCTCTCAATTCACTCTCACACACAATCTCTCAACTCATACTCGCACACACCTCTCTCTCACCTCTGGGCCTCTTCTTTACGGGTTACCACAGGATGGGCTCTGCAGCGGCCCTAGTCTTCCCGGCCCCGCTGCTCCTCTTCTGCACGCGGCTGACGCGCCTCCTCCTTCCTGCCCGTGCGGCTCCGGCAACATTTGTCTTCCGGGGCAGGGCGGGCAGGAAGTAAGTAGGAGGAGCACCGCGACGCGCTCCCTTTTGGGGTTGGAGGAGGCAGGTCTCCAGCTTCGCCCCGCCTCCCCGCAGCAGCCGCGGCACCGCGGACCGGCAAAAAACCCCAACGGCCCGGTACTGGTCTGCGGACCGGGCCGTTGGGGTCGGTCCACAGATCAGTTTTGGTCGAACGACCAAAACACAGGCGACCCCTGTGTTTTGGTCGTTCGACCCCCGCCGGGGTCGCGACCCACAGGTTGAGAACCGCTGCCCTAACGGGAGAGCCTTGAAGCAGGCTCCCTGCACGCAAGGAACAGCGTCGATCGAGGCATGGAGGGAGAGAGGGGGGAGGGCAGTCCTGCCACGTGAAAACGGCAAGTGTGCCTGTGCCTGGCTGTGAGCGGTGAGGAAAAATCAATTACCCGCTCCTTCCCCTCAAGCTATCAGCTGTTCTGCCGCTTGACTTATTCTTTTTTTTTTTTTGTATTGAAAGAGACAGAGGAATTAGCCTTCTCTGCCAGCAGACCCGAGGCATGCAACTTCTCAGAGGTCTGAGCAGGGGAGGGACTGGACCACCAGTGTCACCCCGAGCCAGGCAGGTCACCGGGAAGGGTCCAAGTCTGATCAAATCAAGGGGCAAAGCACCCCCTAGGCCCAGATAAGAGCAAGGAGCAAGCAATGCTGCTCCTGAAGCTGCCAAAGACTGCTGTTTGTACTTTTTTTTTTTTTTACTTTATAGGATTAGAAATACTTGCTTGATCCTTAAGGAGACAGAAGAAAGGAAAGGAACTTTCCCAAAGCAAAAAACTGTCTAAAGAAAGGGAGCCGCAGGTTCTACTATCCGCATCTGCTGGAGACAGAGAAATACTGGGACGCAGGGTGAGCACTGTCCTGATATAAGATACTCTTTCAGTTTTTCTCTGTCTCCATCTGCTGGACAGGAGGCTCAACCCACTGTCTGGACTGATCTGGGAAGTACAGGGAAACCAGTGGCTATTCCCTAAGTAAACTTGATTAATAGTAGTTAATGGACTTCTCCTCCAAGAACTTATCCAAACCTTTTTTGAACCCAGCTGTTGTGATTATATTGTTTAGTGGACCCTTGGGCCGGCCTGCCGGAGACTATGGTAAGATGGACTATTGTCTCCGAAGGAGGGGGAGCAGGTCGGGAGGTGGACATCAGGCCGGGTGAAGCAGGTGGCCTTCACACCGGGCATACGTACGCCCCAGGAGGAGCCTGTGGGAGTCGAGGAATAGGGCTAGGAGAACTGAAGAGGTGTCTTCACCCTGGAAGCTGAGACTCCATCGGGCTGAGCCCGTAGGAGCCCGGCCGCTGGGACTTAGGCAAGTAAGGATGCTGAGAAGGTGAACCAGGATCAAGCAGGCATCTTGGCTGGAACTGAGGCAAGGCACGGAAGCTGGAACCAGGCTGGGACTGAAGCAGGGTACTGAGGCAGGAACCTGGCTGGAACTGAAGCAAGACATTGAAGCAGGAACCAGGCTGGAACTGAAGCAGGTTACTGAGGCAGGAACCTGGCTGGAACTGAAGCAAGGCACAGAAGCAGGAACCAGGCTGGAACTGAAGCAAGACACTGAAGCAAGACACAGAAGCAGGAACCAGGCTGGAACTGAAGCAGGCTACAAGTGAGAAGTTAGCGAACTCCGAGGCACACAGCAACTAGGAACCACAAGGTAACCTCGTTGCAAGGCGTCTGCTAGAGGCAGGCGCCGACCTTACACACCCGCCGGCATCTGACGTCACGGGAGCAGGTGGAGCAGTGAGTGGTGGGAAAGGGCCTATATCTTTGGCCTCTTTGGGCGCGTGCGCACCTAGTAGGAGGGCGGCTGGCTTGTGCGTCCCGATGGCGTCGCCCCCACGGGGACCCCGCCGAACAGGCCCGGAACCCGGCGAAGCTCTCCAGCGAGACTGGACCCGATGCCATAAGCCAAGAGGTAAGGCCCCGGTTGCGAGTGCCGTGACCGGGACCGCAACGCCCAGCTACACTAACTGCACTAACCACATCCTCTGACAACAAATTCCAGAGCTTAATTGTGCGTTGAGTGAAAAAGAATGTTCTTTCTGTGCATATTTATTGCATTGGCCCCAGAGTGCCAATTAGGGCAGCAGTCCAGTCAATACTACAGCATCCTCCCTAGCCCTAACATCCAAGTGGTAATGCTTGGAAAAGGTGTGCAAAGATGACCATGTCACCGCTCAGCAAATTTCAGCAGGTGACAAGAATCGAAGTTCTGCTCATGATACCGCCTGTGCCCTGGTGGAATGTGATTTAATCTTTTTCAGCAAGGCAACATCAGCAGCCACATAGACTGCCATAATGATTTCCTTAATCCAGCTAGCAATTGTTGCCCATATCACCAGGGCTCCCTGCTTACCTCCACCATGAAGCACAAACATATGATCAGACTTCCAAACAGTTTTAGTCATCTCCAAGTACCACAGTAAATGAAGCTTGACATCCAAAGGAATGCAAAAGAAGGTACTCGGCTTCATCTCTGTCCCTTTACAAGGCAGACAGAGAAATGGACTGATTCAAATGAAACTCCGATACCACTTTGGCCAAAAAAGGATGGCACCCAGAGTCATACAGAGAAAATGCTCACAGCTAGAAAGAGCCTGCAGCTCAGAGACCTGACATGCCGAATAGATTGCCTCCAGAAAAACTGTCTTCAAGGTAAGCAGCTACAAGAAAAGCATACACAGCGGTAAAAAAAAATCGGACCTGCCAAAAACTTGAGGACTAAGTTAAGGTTCCACAGAAGCACCAGAAGGCACAATAAGGGGAGGAGGGTGAAGGTCCTTTACTCCCTTCAGGAAATGGGACACAGCCAGATGGGAAGACAAAAACCCTCTATTGACTCTCCCCCTACAACAAGCCAGGGCTGCAACTTGAAGCTTCAAGATGTCAAGGGTCAAACCCTTAAGCAAGCTGTCCTGTAATATTTCCAAAATCAAAGGAATATCCACCCTAAGCGGTTTAGTACATCGCTCAGAACACCAGGCCTCAAAGACACTCCAAACTCTGACCTAGGCTACAGAAGTAGAAAATGTAGGGCCTGAATAGTGGAAATTACCACAAGCGAAAAACCCCGCACTAACAACTGAGCACTTTCAATGGCCAAACCATAAGATAGAATCGACTCGGATCTTCATGCAGAATAGGCCCCTGATGTAACAGATCCGTCCAAGACAGTATCCTGAGGGACTGCTCACCAGAAGTCTCTGGAGATTGGTATACCATAGCATTCAAGCCCAATCTTAAAAAGTCAATGTTGGTTTGACTTGAAATCTTCTGAACCAGCCTGCTTATCAGAGGCCAGAGCAAAAATGCATACAGAAGGGCGCCACATGGCTACTTCTGAACAAGAGCATCAATGCCCATCGCTTTTGAGTCCCTTCTGCGACTGAAGAAGCATGGAACCTTTGAGTTGTGGAAGCTCAACAACAGGCCTAGATCTGATAGGCCCCAGTAGTTCATCAGGAGATGAAAGGCTTTGTCTGTCAGCTCCCATTCTCTTGGAAACAAGTATCTCCTGCTGAGGAAATTGGCTCTGGTATTGTCCTATCTAGCAATGTGAGAGGTGGATATGCTTAGGAGTTGCTGCTCCTCCCACATCATGAGTGGATCTATCTCCTCTGTCACCTGTTGAGTCTTGGTTCCACCTTGATGATTGACGTAAGCCATCATCATCACATTGTCAGACATTATCCTAACCTCCTGAGCCTCTAGCTGCTCAGTGACCCACAGGCACACCAACTAAACTGCTCGAGCCTCCAGTCTGTTGATGTTCCACTGCCACTCTACTGCATTACAGCACCTTGTACCACCAACTCCTGAAAGTGAGCCCGCCCCCCCCCTCCAGCCCCAGAAACTCGGATCTGTCATGAGTTTCAACCAATCCAGCTTCATCAGAGAAATTCCCTTCTGATATGATCCACATGTAACCACCAGTCCAACTGGGATCTCACCTCTAACGGAAGGTGCAGCCTCACTGCATACTTCTGCAATTGCAGACTCTATCAGGAGAGCAACACGTGCTGAAGAGGATACATATGTGCCTTTGTCCAGGGAACCACTTCTAATGTAGCAGCATTCAACCCCATACCTGTAGAGACCACATGTCGGACAAACAAAGTTCTGCAGGGATCAAACTTGCAGCATCAACAAGTGCATCCAAGACTCCAGCAGAAATACTCTGCTCTGCCTTGTATTGAATCAAACCCCAAGATATTCCAGGGTTTGAGACAGCTGCAAATTGCTCTTGGCCAGATTCACCACCCAGCCTAGTTCCTGTAGCAGGAAGTCTTGGCTCAAATCAACCAGTCATCCACATGTCTCCCCCTCCTCCCCCACACACACACTTACACAGGGCGACAAGGAACCCAAACATCAACATGATTACGGTGGGCTCTGGTAGAGTAAGACCGGTGATGAGGAAACACACGCTCTCTCAAGTGACACAAGTACAAAACGCCTTATCTGTATCACATAAGAATAAAGCTCTGGTGAAAGAGATTGACGTGGTATCTGAAAAGAGAGAAGAAACCCAATGCATACAGAAATTCCAAAATACAATCAATAACTAAAGAAAAAAGCTCATTGTGCTGGGTGACTCTGTCATCAGAGGCACTAATTTGGGAACTCTTCTAGAGGGAAACACTACAGTTAAATGCCTTCCAGGATCATCGGCCGGCAGAAATGCTATTCAGATAGTCAAAAGGATCCAAGAAGAAAGCAAAGACTCTAAAACTGATATTAACATCCATCTGGGAACCAACGACCTTGCTAGTAACAGCATTCAAACAGTACAGAGAGATTTCCAGTCTCTATCGAAGCAGAGTAGTCACATGGCGACAACCATTACCTTTTCAGAAGTGTTATCTTGTTACGATTGTCGCTGCTGCCCGACGTCTCCACTGCGCCCTCCTTACCTCTCTAGCGACTCCTCCCACGGTTGATGGACGTTTGGCTGCCGCGGCGTCTGCCTGCCATCCTCTCCGGCGTCCCCGGTCCAGCTTGGGCGCTGCCTCCCGCCATGCTGTCCAGCTGCCTTAGGGCGCGTGCGCTGCGTGGCCCTGCTTCAAATACTTTCTTTGATGTGAACCTCAAGATACAAAAAGCCTACACCACTGCTAGCTAAACGAGTTAGCAAGGTCAGGTATTTGTACTGGTGAACTCCTTACGGATGGGATTCGCTCTCCGTACCTAGCTACTCTGCCTCTCCATTATTGGACTTACTCTATTTGGGGTACCTGCTCCTCAGGGGCCTCTCTCTTCTCTTTCAGGTCGCTGTCTGGAACCGGTACTTGCTCCTCGAGGGCCCATGTTCCCTGACTCGCTGCCTGGACTTCACTTCTGCCTGGAAGATACCGCTGCCTACACCATCAGTGAGTTACCATCTACTTTTCTCAGAGCTGTTCCCTGGAACCAGGTACTCGCTCCTCGAGGGCCTGCCTCTACTCCAGCTCCTGTGATTCCTACCAAGAGAAACCGCTGTGTGAGTACTCAACCAACGAGGCTCTATTCCAGAACCCTGCATATACTTCATTGTACTCACTATCTCAGTTTCTCTTCACTACAGCACAGCCATTGTGGGATCGTTGTTCCAGAGCCCTGAGGGACTACAAGCCCAGCTGGGCTTCATCTCTGCTCACTACTGCCACCTCTGGTGGCTCCTCAATACTGTTAATAAAAGATCTATCTGTGTTGTGTGTCCTAAGCTGAGCCTGACCTTTGGCCCCGCACAGGACTTCCCCCCGTGGTCGTGGTCAGCATCCATAGTGTCCAAGGGTCCACCCAAAACCTTACAAACAATAACATATCTGTTCATGGTAAGGGGAAGGAGAAGCTACGCCATATTGATACCTTCAATGTATGGCTCAAATCCTGGTGTAAAGAAAAATGTTTTGGATATATAGGGGGCTGGGGCCGTGTATGGAACAGAAAAAAGCTCTTTGTCAAAGATGGCGTACATCTGTCTATTGAGGGAAAAAGGATCCTAAGAGATAAATTCAAATCCTATGTCATAAGGCATTTAAACTAGAGGACAGGGGTGACAGTAGGACATTAAAATGTCACCCCCCCCCCCCAAATACAAATGCAATGAAAAAGGACAAAGGAGATAACAAAAGTCAGCTAAATAAGTCACAAAGGGAATCCAAGAAAGCAGTAACCTGTACCAGAATAGCTGGAAGCTATGAGCACAAATGCTCGTAGTTTGGGCAATAAAATCCCAGATCTGCAAGCCCTATTAGTGGAGGTGGACTTGGACATTGTTGCTGTCACGGAGACGTGGTTAACGGATTCACATGATTGGGATACGGCCATACCGGGATATAACTTATTAAGGAAGGACAGAGAGGACAGAAAAGGGGGAGGAGTGGCTCTTTATTAGAGATGTGAATCGTGTGGTCGATCGTCTTAACGATCGATTTCGGCTGGGAGGGGGAGGGAATCGGATCGTCGCAGTTTGGGTTTTTTAAATATCGTTTAAATCGTGTAAATCGTGTAAATCGAAAACCGGCACACTAAAACATCCCTAAAACCCACCCCGACCCTTTAAAATAAATCCCCCACCCTCCCGAACCCCCCCAAAATGCTTTAAATTACCTGGGGTCCAGTGGGGGGGGAGGGCGGGAAAACCGGCACACTAAAACAAGCCTAAAACCCACCCCGACCCTTTACAATAAATCCCCCACCCTCCCGAACCCCCCCCCCCCAAATGCCTTAAATTACCTGGGGTCCAGAGGAAGGGTCCCGGTGTGATCTCTTTCTCTCGGACCTCCGTGCGTTGTAGAAATGGCGCCGGCGCTACCTTTTGCGCTACCTTTTGCGCCATTTTGGCGCAAAATGGCGCAAAATGGCGTCGGCCGTACGGCAACACGGTTCGACTGCAGGAGGTCGTTCCGGACCCCCACTGGACTTTTGGCAAGTCTTGTGGGGGTCAGGAGGCCCCCCCAAGCTGGACAAAAGTCCCTGGGGGTCCAGCGGGGGTCCGGGAGCTATCTCCTACCGCGAATCGTTTTTCCGTACGGAAAAACGATTCGCGTGCAGGAAGTCATTCCCGGACCCCCGCTGGACTTTTGGCAAGTCTTGTGGGGGTCAGGAGGCCCCCCCAAGCTGGCCAAAAGTCCCTGGGGGTCCAGCGGGGGTCCGGGAGCGATCTCCTGCCGTCGGGGGACAAAAAAACAAAATGGCGCCGGCGCTACCTTTGCCCTGTCATATGACAGGTCAAAGGTAGCGCCGGCGCCATTTCTACAACGCACGGAGGTCCGAGAGAAAGAGATCACATCGGGACCCTTCCTCTGGACCCCAGGTAATTTAAGGCATTTGGGGGGGTTCGGGAGGGTGGGGGATTTATTGTAAAGGGTCGGGGTGGGTTTTAGGCTTGTTTTAGTGTGCCGGTTTTCCCGCCCTCCCCCTTCCCCCTTCCCCCGATTTACGATTTTTTGATGATAAATCGGGGGAATTGTTATTGTATCGCAGCTCTAACGATTTTTGACGATTTAAAATATATCGGATGATATTTTAAATCGTCAAAAAACGATTCACATCCCTACTCTTTATGTCAAAAACAATATCCAAGCATCCGAGCTGCAAGGAAGATGGGGCAAAGAAGATGCTTTATGGGCATCCGTTTTTATTGGAGTGGTTTACAGACCTCCAAATCAAAGTACTAGACAGATATCTGGTTGAAAGATGGGGAAGAAGGGAGAAGTGGTGATTGTTGGAGATTTTAATCTGCTGGATGTAGACCGGAGAATCACTTCTCTATAATTTATATCTTTATTTAAAATTTTTGACAAATATTTAACATAAAACATGTTACTTCACAATTAGGCAATCCTTTCTTTGAAAAACATAAAATATTCCCAAATAACATTTAACTTAAACTACAGAATTTCCAAATTAGGAACTGATAATGAGGGGGGTCTGTTTAAAGAATACATTACTTCAACATAACAAACATAATTTGAAAGGACAACTTCATTCATTCGATTCTATAGCCTCACCCATGATTGATTCTTGGTTACTTGCTAGACTAGATTTATCTTTCAGGAAATTTTCTAACTGTAGAGGCTCATTGAAACTGAATTTCTTTCCCTTGAAATTTATAAAACATCTTGATGGATATTTCCTACCGCTACAGAAGCCTACCGCTGAAGGATCTCCTCAACCATCACTGACTCTCACTCCCCCACCCCTCCCCAATCCCTTCCCCCCACCCAACCTCACCCTTTCCTTCTCCCTCTGGACATACCAGGCTAATAACTGCCTAGGATAAACCTATGTTTTTGTATCTTACAGTTTTTGTTGATTTATATATTTTTCTCTCTCTAATTGTTTCTTAGTTTAAACTCTGTACTGTCTTCCATTGCCCAGGTTTTTGCTCCCTGTTTAATGTAACTTTACTTTCTACCTTGATGTTAATTGGTTTCCCCTCAGTTACATTGTAAACCGGTACGATAAGACCTAGTCTTGAGCATCGGTATAGGAAAAGAAATTAAATAAATAAATTAAATAAATTTCAAATAAAAAGTTGCCCCAATTTCTAGAGTCTTACTTTTCAGTGTCAAAAATTGCTTTCTACGTATTTGTGTTACCCTAGCTACGTAAGGGAACATATAAATCTTTTGCCCACAAAACTGTATATCTTTATTCCTGAAAAATTTCTCAAGCATAATCTCCTTATCTCTCTCAGCCATAAAGGATAGAAAGAGTGTAGCTCTACTGTTAATGATGTCTATGGATTCTTCTAAGAAGGTGGTAATACCTAAACTATTTTTTTCATTTAACATATTATTTTTCCAAAATGAAAAATAGAATATCTTGGAAATACCTGGAATATCTTTATCTTCATACATGAGAATTTCTTTTAAATACTTAACCAACATCTCTGTTGGAGATAATAACCTTGTAATAGGAAAATTAACCAATCTTAGATTTTTGAACTTTTAACATATTTTCCAGGTTTTCCATTTCAATATGTATAGAGGTATTATCTCTAACCAATGCATTCCCTAAATTTTGTGTACTGTTAATTTTCTCAGACATTTCATTAAGTGTAGTTTCTACTGAACTCAATTTCTTATCCTGCTCCACAATCGAGACTCTATTAACATTTACTAATGATGAGAGAGATGAGTTAACCTGAGTCAAATTCAAGTCAAGCTTCACCAGAACCCTCCACAAATCCAATAGAGTTACCTTGGTAGGATCTACAGAATTAATCTGTGTATTACCAAGAGTCACAGTAAGATTTTCCTCTCGTGCCTCAATTAAAACACTTTTGAGGCCCATAGAGGGTTCAGGCTCATCTATCACTTCTTGCAAGTTCCTTGCACTCACGTGTGATGAATCCTTCCCGTCCTGCTGGACTTCTAACGGACTTGTTTGTGGTTGGAGGTGGGTGGGCTGATTGCCTGGACTAAGTGAGGCTTCAGACAAGTCTCGCAAATTGTCCATTACTGGCAGTCCCTGCCGACTCACGTGGGCATCCATAGGGCCGCTTCTAATCGTAGAAGGCGATGATGTTATAAACTTAGCTTTTCTTTTCCGACCCGTAGATATTTAACAAGGGTCCAATTCCTCTACCAGACGCCGTGTCAATCCCATCCAAAGCCGGTCTAAGCCGCGCGCCAGTGTCTCTCGGGTTTTAAACCCGGTCTCCTGGTGATGACGTCAGTCTCGGGCACAGCTGATGGTATTAGCCTTCTCCTCTGCTACTCACTGCTCGCAAAAAGATGGTAATTAGCAAGCGTTTTCACTCCCAATGACTGGAACCAGGGCGGCTAGTTGTCCTCTCAGCTTCACGACCAGACCCCACTGGTATGCCGGCGTCTCTCGGGTTTTAAACCCGGTCTCCTGGTGATGACGTCAGTCTTGGGCACAGCTGATGGTATTAGCCTTCTCCTCTGCTACTCACTGCTCGCAAAAAGATGGTAATTAGCAAGCGTTTTCACTCCCAATGACTGGAACCAGGGCGGCTAGTTGTCCTCTCAGCTTCACGACCAGACCCCCCGGAGAATCACTTCTGCAGTATCTAACAGTAGTAGAGAGATAGTGGATACCCTGCAAGGGGCTCTATTCAAACAAATGGTAATGGAACCTAAGAGGGAGGGAGCTATACTCGATTTAGTGCTCACTAATGGAGATAATGTCTCTAACGTCCAGGTGGGCACCCACTTCAGCAGCAGTGATCATCAAATGGTATGGTTTCATATGGTTTCATATCTCTAATAGGATACGGAGAAGTCGCACAAAGACCTGGGTTTTGTGTTTCAAAAACACTGACTTTTTTGAAATGGGGAAGTACCTGAAGGAAGAACCATAAGGCTGGGAGAAAACGAGAGATGTGGAACAACAGTGGGCCAAACTAAAAGGAGCAATTACCAAAGCGACTAATATATATACTAGAAAAGTAAAGAAAAGCAAGAAAAGAATGAAACCTATCTGGTTCACAAAGGATGTGGCTGATAAAATAAAAGATAAAAGAACAGCGTTTAAGAAATATAAACGATCCCAAAGGGAGGATCACAAGGAAGAATATCTGGTGGAACTAAGAGAGATGAAGAAAGTAATCAAGAAAGTGAAAAGTCAAGCGGAAGAAAGGATCACCAAAGAGGTAAAGCGAGGTGATAAAACATTTTTCAGATACATCAGTGAAAGGAGAAAAGTACAAAGTGGTATACTGAACTTGAAAGGTGAAAAGGATCAATGGGTTGAGACAGATGAAGAAATGACAGAAATATTAAACGAATACTTCAGTTCGGTGTTCACTAAAGAAGACTCCGAAGAAGGACTGTCTCTAGTTAACAAGAAACTGGAGGGGAGTGGAATGGATGAAATTCTGTTTATGGAAGAGAATGTATGGGAAGAGCTAGGAAAACTGAAGGTGGACAAAGCCATGGGGCCGGATGAGGTTCATCCCAGGATACTGAGGGAGCTCAGAGATGTGCTGTCGGCTCCGCTGTGTGACTTGTTCAATAGATCCCTGGAAATGGGAGTGGTGCCGAGTGATTGGAGAAGAGCAACGGTGGTCCTGCTTCACAAGAGTGGGAGCAGAGAGGAGGCTGGAAACTACACGCCAGTTAGCCTCACCTCGATGGTGCGAAAAGTATTGGAGTTGCTGCTGAAGGGAAGAATAGGGATGTGAATCGTTTTTGACGATTTAAAAAAATCGTCAGATATTTTTTAAATCGTCAAAAATCGTTAGAGTCGCGATGCAATAGAAATTCCCCCGATTTATCGTGAAAAATCGTAAATCGGGGAGGGGGGAGGGAGGGAAAACCGGCACACCAAAACAACCCCTAAACCCACCCCCAACCCTTTAAAACGAATCCCTTACCCTCCCCCACCCTCCCGAACCCCCCCAAAATGTTTTACATTACCTGGTGGTCCAGTGGGCGGGTCCCGGCGCGATCTCCCGCTCTCGGGCCATTGGTGCCATTTTGGCTGCCACTAATAAAAATGGCGCCGATGGCCCAATAAAAAAAAACCCACCCGACCCTTTAAACTGACCCCCTTAGCCTCCCCCACCCTCCCGAACCCCCAAAAAAGGTTTTAAAATTACCTGGTTGTCCAGTGGGGGCGCGGGGAGAAATCTCCCGCTCTCGGGCCATCAGCTGCGTTAATAAAAATGGCACCGATGGCCCTTTGCCCTTACCATGTGACAGGGTATCCGTGCCATTGGCCGGCCCCTGTCACATGATAGGAGCACTGGATGGCCGGCGCTATGTTTAAAGATGGCACCAGCCATCCAGTGCTCCTACTATGTGACAGGGGCCGGCCAATGGCACGGATACCCTGTCACATGGTAAGGGCAAAGGGCCATCGGCGCCATTTTTATTAGTGGCAGCCGATGGCCAGAGAGTGGGAGATCGCTCCCCGCGCCCCCACTGGACCACCAGGTAATTTAAAAAGGTTTTGGGGGGGTCGGGAGGGTGGGGGAGGGTTTTCTGATTATCGATCGGGTGCAGCCGATAATCAAAAATCCAATCGGGCCGGGCGATAAAAGTTTTAAGATTTGGATCGGAACCGGAACCGATCAGATTCTGGTTCCGATTCACATCTCTATAGTGAACTATCTACAAGCAGCAGAATTGATGGACCAGAGGCAGCATGGTTTCACCAAGGGAAAGTCTTGTCAGACAAATCTGATTGACTTTTTTGATTGGGTGACTCGGAATTGGATCAAGGAAGAGCGCTCGATGTCATCTACTTGGATTTTAGCAAAGTTTTTGATACGGTCCCGCACAGGAGGCTTGTGAATAAAACGAGAAGCTTGGGTGTGAGTGCCAAGGTGGTGGCCTGGATAGCAAACTGGTTGAAGGACAGAAAACAATGTGTGATGGTAAATGGAACTTACTCTGAAGAGAGAGCGGTGATGAGCGGAGTGCTGCAAGGGTCAATGTTGGGACCGGTCCTGTTCAATATCTTTGTGAGCGACATCGCGGATGGGATAGAAGGTAAGGGTTGTCTATTTGCAGATGATACTAAGATCTGCAACAGAGTGGACATGCCGGAAGGAGTGGAGAGAATGAGATGGGTTTTAAGGAAGCTGGAAGGCTGGTCGAAGTTATGGCAGCTGAGATTCAATGCCAAGAAGTGCAGAGTCATGCATAAGGGGTGTGGAAATCTGAAAGAAATGTATTCGATGGGGGGGTGTAGGGCTGATGTGCACGGAGCAGGAGAGAGATCTTGGGATGATAGTGTCTAACGATCTGAAGTCGGTGAAACTGTGACAAGGCGATAGCTAAAGCCAGAAGAATGCTGGGCTGCATAGAGAGAGGAATATCGAGTAAGAAAAGGGAAGTAATTATCCCCTTGTACAGGTCCTTCGTGAGGCCTCACCTGGAGTACTGTGCTCAATTCTGGAAACCGTATCTCCAAAGGGACAGAGACAGGATGGAGGCGGTCCAGAGAAGGGCGACCAAAAAGGTGGATGGTCTTCATCTAATGATTTATGAGGAGTGAATGAAGAATCTAAATATGTATACCCTGGAGGAATTCGCTGGCCAGGTCAGCCCTCCCTGCGTTCTTGGCGCTGACCCGTCGGGGTCAGGGGAGGTGGACCTGAGGCAGGGAAGGCGATCCACGACCGGAGCCCCGGGACCGAGACAAAAAAAAAGAAAAGGAAAAAAGAAAAAAGAGTGCGGTAAGCCCGCCCACACGGACCCGACGTCATCCGAGTGCCCCGGAGCCCTTTAAAGGGCACTCGACGGCGCTAGGCGCCCACTTTCACCCCCTGCTCCTTCGCTGGCCAGGTTGGCCCTCCCAGCGCTCTCGGCGCTGACCCGTCGGGGTCAGGGGAGGTGGACCTGAGGCAGGAAAGGCGATCTGCGACCCGCGACCGGAGCCCCAGGACCGAGACAAAAAAAAAGAAAGAAAAGGAAAAAAGAAAAAAGAGTGCAGTGAGCCCGCCCACACGGGCCCGACGTCATCCGAGCACCCCGGAACCCTTTAAAGGGCACTTGACGGCGCTAGGTGCGCCCTTTCAACCCCTGCTCCTTCGCTGGCCAGGTCGGCCCTCCCTGCGCTCTCAGCGCTGACCCGTCGGGGTCAGGGGAGGTGGACCTGAGGCAGGGAAGGCGATCCGCGACCCGCGTCCGGAGCCCCAGGACCGAGACAAAAAAAAATAAAAGGAAAAAAGAAAAAAGAGTGCGGTAAGCCCGCCCACACGGAACCGATGTCATCCGAGTGCCCCGGAGCCCTTTAAAGGGCACTCGACGGCGCTAGGCACCCACTTTCACCCCCTGCTCCTTCGCTGGCCAGGTTGGCCCTCCCAGCGCTCTCGGCGCTGACCCGTCGGGGTCAGGGGAGGTGGACCTGAGGCAGGAAAGGCAATCCGTGACCCGCGACCGGAGCCCCGGGACCGAGACAAAAAAAAAGAAAGAAAAGGAAAAAAGAAAAAAGAGTGCAGTAAGCTCGCCCACATGGGCCCGACGTCATCCGAGCGCCCCGGAGCCCTTTAAAGGGCACTTGACGGCGCTAGGTGCGCCCTTTCACCCCCTGCTCCTTCACTGGCCAGGTCGGCCCTCCCTGCGCTCTCAGCGCTGATCCGTCGGGGTCAGGGGAGGTGGACCTGAGGCAGGGAAGGCGATCCGCGACCCGTGTCCAGAGCCCCGGGACCGAGACAAAAAAAAACGAAAAGGAAAAAAGAAAAAAGAGTGCGGTAAGCCTGCCCACACGGGCCCGACGTCATTCGAGCGCCCCGGAGCCCTTTAAAGGGCACTCGACGGCGCTAGGCGTCGCACGCCTAAGAAGCGCGACAAAGGGGCCTGCCCTTTGTGCACCCCTTTGTGCGTACCAGAACGCGGATAAGCTAGCCTCCCTTCCCCTAGCTTTCGGAATCCCTCTCAATCTCAAGCTCTCCTGCAGATGGACGCACACCCAACACTCTCAAATCAACTCGCTAGCAGACGGACGCTCTCTAAAATCCCACCTTCTTCCAGCATTCATCCAGCATTCATCCATTCTTCCAGCCTCTTCCAGCATTCATCCAGCTTCTTCTAGTATTCACCCAGCCACTTCCAACATCCATCCAGCCTCTTCCAGCCTCCTCCAGCATTCATCCAGCCTCTTCCAGCATTCATCCAGCCTCTTCCAACATCCATCCAGTCTCTTCCAGCCTCCTCCAGCATTCATCCAGCCTTTGCCAGCATCCATAGAGCTTCTTCTAGTATTCACCCAGCTGCTTCCAGCATTCTTCCAGCCTCTTCCAGCATTCATCCAGCATTCATCCATTCTTCCAGCCTCTTCCAGCATTCATCCAGCTTCTTTTAGTATTCACCCAGCTGCTTCCAGCATCCATCCAGCCTCTTCCAGCCTCCTCCAGCATTCATCCAGCCTCTTCCAGCATCCATCCAGCCTCAGCCAGCATTCATCCAGCTTCTTCTAGTATTCACCCAGCCGCTGTCAGCATTCTTCTAGCCTCTTCCAGCATTCATCAAGCCTCAACTAGCATCCATCCAGCCTCTTCCAGCATTCATTCATTCAGCATCTCCCAGCATTCATTCCCCCCCTCCTCTTCTTCACAACAATATCAAAATGTCTCCGGGACTCCCAATCCCTATTCTTCACCACAGCTTCCTCACCACAGGAAAAGCACCCATGCAATCTCGACCACGCACCACCAAGACTCTCATTCCAATTATGATCTCACCACTCTCTCAACTCCTAGGCCTCGCACTGTTTTCCTTAACATTCTTCAATGCTCAATCCCTCACTAAGAAATCACTGATCCTCAACGACTATCTTCTAGATTCTAAGCCTGACATCTGCGCCATAACAGAAACCTGGCTTAAACCAACAGATATAGCACTAATAAACCAACTCCCCACACATCTTTATGATTTCTTTTCACTTCCATGACTAAAGAAAAGAGGAGGGGGGCATTCTCTTAGCAGCCAAAAAAGAGCTGAGATTCACCCAACTCCCAGCCAACTACAAATCCTCCTCGTTTACGCTCCCCCAGGATTGCTAGACTCAGACGCCTCTCCCATCGTAGAAATCATCGCAAAACACATACATCTGGACTCCCCAGCTATGATCCTAGGAGATTTCAACTTCCATGTCGATAACACCACACTCACAACCAACTGTGAGGCTTTTCTCACCACCCTTTCAGCTATGGGCTTCAAGCAGATTATCAACAAGCCCACCCACAAAGCTGGCCACACCCTGGACCTTATTTTCATAAACTCTGGCTTCACGCACTCATCCCCCCCCCCCCCCCCCCCCGAATGCACTCCAATCCCCTGGTCGGACCATTCCTTAATCTCCACCACCTTCTCATTAGCAGAAACCCCAACGACTCACCCCCTTCAATCCTCATTTATCTATAGAAGAACATGCTCTTCCGATGTCCTCAGCAACCACCTGGCCAAAGAACTTTCTCACATAGACCTCTCAAACCCCAATTCAGCACTTCTATCCTGGAACAACATCACAGAGACAGTAGCAAATAAATGATGTCCTCTATCAACTAGGAAAATCAATCCCACCTCTCAAAGGAGACAACCATGGTTCAACAACGAACTCTGAAAACTCAAACAAAGCCTCAGACAGAAAGAAAACAAATGTTGCAAAGCCCCATGTCCAAGCACACTATCCGCCTACAAATCTGCCCTCCACCTCTACAGGAACTCCATCTCACGCACAAAAAGGGACTTCTATGCTCAAAGGATTCACGACCTAGTTTTCGACGTTAAAGCACTATTTCCTACATAGCCGAACTAACACAATCTAACGCACCATCTATTCCTAATGACCAAGCACAATCCAAAGCCGACGAACTGGCATTCTTCTTTCAAAGCAAAATCTCCAACCTCTTAACTCTCCTGCCTCCCGCCCCCGCCTCCACCCCCACCTCTTCTACTAGCACCTACCATCTACTAAATAATGGCATCACTCTTGAATCATTTGAACCTACTACAGCACTGGAGATTCAAACTTTATTAAAGAAAATGAAACCTTCTACCCATCCCTACGACCAAATCCCAACAAAGCTACTACTGCTAGTACCTGACACCATTTCCAAACCTCTGGCTGATATCATAAACTGCTCTTTATCTCAAGGAATCTTCCCAGATGCCCTAAAACTCGCCTCGCTTAAACCTCTTCTAAAAAAACCAAACCTGGATCCAAAGGAACCCAATAACTTCCGCCCTATTTCCAATCTATCTTTCATAGCCAAGATTATGGAAAAACTAGTCTACTCTCAACTGTCAGATTATCTTGAAGACCACAAAATATTTCACCCAACCCAATACAGGTTCCGTAAGGCACTAAGCACCGAAACCCTACTCATCTCTCTGACAGATCACCTCATCATGGGTCTGGACAAAGGTCAATCCTTTTTACTAATTCTCCTTGACCTCTCAGCGGCTTTCGATATCGTAATCCACTCCATCCTCCTCAACCGGCTATCGGACATCGGAATAACAGGAACTGCCTTTACATGGTTCAAATCTTTCCTCTGTAACAGAGGTTACAAAGTCAGAATCAACAACAAAGAGTCCCCCCGCTTCAATTCCCCACTAGGAGTTCCCCAGGGATCCTCCTTGTCCCCCACTCTCTTCAACATATACCTCCTTCCCCTGTGCTTGGCTGCTAACTAACCTAAATCTTAAACACTTCCTATACGCCAACGATGTTCAAATCTTGATCCCCATTACAGAATCCATTACAAAAACACTCAAGCACTGGGAAACCTGCCTCCAAGAGATCACCCTCCTCCTCTTTAACCTAAACCTAATACTCAATTCAGCTAAGACAGAACTCCTCATTTCCCCAGACGACAACAATACTCCTCAAAAGTCACTCACCAATACCTTCGTCACCTAAGCAAGAGACCTGGGAGTATTAATTGACAACCGTCTGAATTTAAAAACATTCATCAACCACACAACCAAAGACTATTCCTATAAACTGCAGGTACTAAAAACAATTAAACCACTTCTTCACCTTCAAGACTTCAGAACCATCCTCCAAGCCATAATATTCTCCAAGATAGACTACTGCAACTCCATTTTGCTAGATCTCCCCACCTCTTCAATCAAACCTCTTCAGATGCTTCAAAATGCGGTGGCCAGAATCCTGACAAACTCCGGCAGAAGAGACCACATCTCTCCCATTCTAAAAAATCTACATTGGCTTCCAATACATTTCAGAATTCTACACAAATCCCTCACCATCATCCACAAAACCATCCATAACCAAACCCCTCTCAACCTTCTATTCCAACTCAAACTTCACACTTCATCTCGACCTATCAGAGAATCCTATAGAGGTTCCCTGCACCCCCCCCCCCCAAACCAAATCCACCCTCCATCTAGCATCTAGAGAACGGGCTTTCTCCACTGCAGGACCTACCATATGGAATGCTATTCCCCCCGATCTCAGACAAGAACCCTGCCTATTGATATTTAGAAAAAGGCTTAAGACTTGGTTATTTAAACAAGCCTTTCCTGAAACTCACTGATTCACCATAGCAACCATTACTATACATTTAACACAATGTAAATAATTACTTTACTTACCGTTGAGTTACCTATGCTCTGTCTTTCCTTCCCCAGTTCCAGCACCCCTGTTTTATTGTAACTTCTGCTTCTCTTCGCTATGTTAATATTTAAGGTTCATTGTACCCCTGTTCCATGTAAACCGGCATGATATGATTGTATCATGAATGCCGGTATAGAAAAGCACCAAATAAATAAATGATACAGATGTTCAGATAATTGAAAGGGTTTAATGATCCAAAGTCAATGATAAACTTTTTCCATTGGAAAAAAATCAGCAGAACCAGGGGTCACTATTTAAAACTCCAGGGAGGAATACTCAGAACCAATGTCAGGAAGTATTTCTTCATGGAGAAGGTGGTGGATGCCTGGAACGCCCTTCCGGAGGAAGTGGCCAAAACTGTGAAGGATTTCAAAGGGGCGTGGGATAAACACTGCGGATCCACTAAACCTGGAGAATGGGAATGAAGAGAAGAGGTATGGGGGCAGCTTGCGGGAATGACAGCTACTACCTAGTGATTAATACCCTTATTCAATAAACATTCACATGGTTAAAGAGACTCCAAAATTGCTCTATGCTTCAATGGCAAGAGGAAATGTGGAAAAGAGGATTTGCATTCAGGCAACAACCAACAAGGTAGCACAGTCTGGGTAAACAAATAAATGTGGGAGTAGCGTGCTTGTTGCAGCGGTTACTACCCCAAACCAATTAAGCCTGATACTGCACTCTCAGTGCATATCCAGCGTAAATCTCTGCTTCAACATCAGGGGAAATGAAGAAAAGAGGATTTATATTCAGACAACAACCAACAAGGACTGACTTGCACAGTCTGGGTAAACAAATAAGCGTGGGAGTAGCTTGCTTATTGCGGAAGTTACTACCCCTAACAAATTAAGCCTGGTACTTCTCTTTCAATGCATATCCAACGCAGCTCACTGCTTCAACGGCAGGGGGGAATGAAGAAATAGGATTTATATCCAGCCAACATCTAACAAGGCATTCATCTGAGCAGTATGAGTATACAAACATTGGGGTAACTTGCTCGATACGACAGTTATTACCCTCAAACATTAAGCCTTATACGTTACTTTGATACAGCTCCAACACTGTTCTCTGCATCAATGGCAGGGTTGGAAGGAAATTAGAATAAAAAAGCTACCAATAAGTGCCCTGAACTCAGCCATCGGAGTAACAGATAAGTATGAGAAAATAAATGTGAAAGCTTGCTAGGCAGACTGGATGGGCCTATTGGTCTTCTTCTGCTGTCATTTCTATATGTTCTATATGTTTCTATATTCTGAGAGTCTTCAAGGTCAAAAAAATTAAACCCACCAATTCATCTCTGTGAAAGAAATGGAGAAGTGTTCTATATGGCTCCAAATCTGGAGGAATGTCCCTTTCCTCACCAAGAGAGCCACCACCATCATCATCGATATCATCTTGATCCATCTGCATTCAAGATTTGCCAAACCACACTGTGCCATGGCACTTGACCATGGAGACAGGCGGAGGAGTACTCGGAGCACATGGAACTACCTTAGTAGGTACTGCTGATTCAGAAGACCAGCCCTGTATAAATGTCTGCAATCCTTGTAAGAATTCTACCCAGAAAAAGGAGGATGGGTCCATTCCAGGCCCCATAGGCCTGAACCTGTTGTCCTCACGAGACACTAGTTCTCAGGACTCAGCCCATGGACCAATCAAGGGAGGGGACACCCCGCCATGTCTCCCTTGGTCCTACTCTCTTCAGACTGAGGAAATGGACCATCGCCGTCAAAATCAGAAGGCGGTAAATCTCTCTAAGCATCCAGGCACTGCTGACACAGGGTTAAAGAAAGTTCCGGTTGAATGGCCCTGATTATGGCATGCAGCACAAATAGATAGGCGCTTAGGCTTCTTTACCATGGGTGTCATGGCTATAAGCATACAGACAAATAAAGGCTCGTGCCTAGATTATCTGTGCGTACAAGCCGTGCCCAAACTAGATGCACAAAAAATGTGCATCTAAGAACAAGTGCCTAAGTTTCTTATCCAACTGGATGCCCAAACTGGATGCCCAGTACAGACACTAGATGCCTAAGCTGGATGCACAAGATGTTCATCCAGAAGGAAGAATGCCCAAATTGGACATATAGACAAGAACGGACACACAGGCGCACGCTATGGCTTGCAGCAAAAAATGTGCAAAACTACCTTGCGGTCTACAATAAGCTAATATGGGAGAAGCCTGGAAGGGGGGCCTAGCCAAATGGCTGCCAAACCCACCATGCCTGCACTATCACCTCATTTCACAGAATTCCCCAGGGATGTGAGCAGGTCAGCCAAACACTGAGGAAACAGACCCTTTTTCCTGCTTTCTTCCTATACACTTTTTTTTTTTTGGTTAGTTTTTTTTTTAAAGTAGAAAACTTTTACCTTGCTGGCAGGAGACCTCCCGATGAGGATCAAGGGGTTGAATAATAAATAGAGTGGTTAGAGCACCTATATTTGTAAACGTTTCCAGTTATATACTCCTCTTAAAGTTTCCTTTCTCTCCCGATTTCCTATGTATAAGAGATTTTTGAAATAGGAATGTATGGTTTTGTTGTGTTAAAAATGGGCTAGTTTGCCTCACATTATGTGATTATAATATCTCTGTAATTTCCAATACAAACGTTTGTTTGTATATTTGTTTAAAAAGGTGATAAATAAAAAATTAAAAAAAACAAAAAAACAAAAAAAACCTTTTACCTGAGCTCAGCGTTCCCTGGCTGAGAGCAGGAACGGGTCCCGGCTATGGGAAGAGAGGGTGAAAGCTTTCACCGCCAAGCCTTTCTCAGCCTGCAACCACTAATTCAAATTTAGGACCATGCCACTCAAGGCTACCAGACTGAAGGCACGCTATGAGAGAGGGACAGCACGGTATCACCTCAGGAAGCAAGCGGTGCTATACAGATATCTCATTTTTCCACTATCTCTTTTTCTCCTTTCCAACTTCTTTCTACTTTTCTTTTTCTTTTTTTTTTTTACTGAGGCAATCCCCTGAAGGGAAATACATGTCCACCATCTGCTGGAGACAGAGAATACTGGCAGGCTGATGTATATGGCCGTGATGTCAGCTTTTGCTCCATCTCCATCTGCTGACAGAGGTGCATAACCCACTCGTGGGGATTGACCTGCCTGAACGCATTTTTAAAGGCACACTGCCTTTTCTAAACAGGAATTACTACCAAATCATCACAGAGAGCTTTGTCTCTCTTAGAAAACCCTGTTCTGCTTAAGGTGTGAGACGTTTTCCTCAGCTGCCCCTATGACTGAATATGTTAAGTCTTTATCCAGCAAGGTACAATATATGTCCAGAAACTGCCAAGATTTAAATCTTCAGCCCTCTTAACTCTGATAGCTATACTTTAGTTTTGATGAGTCTAACCAAACCATGAAAGGAAAAGAAAACAAAATAATTGTCTCTCATTAAAACAAGTTATCAGACCGAAAAGGGTTAATAGCAGAGTCAGTTCTGTTCACCAAACTCGAACAGTGTTGGGAGCTGTTTCTCCCTGCCTCTCCTGTTACCTCCAATCCAGTGCCTTCGATTTTCTGTGGGGTAGATATTCAAAGCTGGACAGGTAAGTAACTTAGCCAGTTAGAACTTATCCGGCTAAGTTAAGAAGTATATATATGTAATCCTTTGTTGGAGAGTTCTTCTTCCAAAGGGCGCACACACTCATTTTTTCTCTGGGGCTGCTCTGGCTAGGGCTTCTCCTATTACTCTTTGTCCCAAGGGTGGATCTTTTTTTCATGGGGGGAAGCTAAAGCTTATGGACCAAACAATGGAATGTTTTCCCTGAGTGTCGGGCCGATACAGTAAGGAGCGGTAGGAAGAGCTGTGTTAGTGCCGGGCGCACCCGCGTTTGCCGCATGCACTGTCCAGCTCACCTACCGCTCGATACTGTATTTAAATAGCTTGCAAATGCAAGCCGCGTCCAAGAAGCATCCATGAAGCGTTAGGCCCGCGCAACCCATTTTACTGTATAGGCGCTTTATACAGCGCCTATACAGTATGCTGGGTGCGCTGGTACCTGTCATTTCAAATGTCATTTCAAATGACATTTGAAATGACAGGTACCAGGAAGTGGATGGTCCTCTCTCCCTCCCTCCCGAAGCAAAGCGCAGGGTGAAAGTTAAAACAAAAGGGAATAAAGTGTGATAAAAGTAAACTTACTGGCGGGAGCTGGCGGGCGCGCATTCTTCGAGGCGGGAGCCGGCGGGCGTGCATTCGTCGAGGCGGAGGGAGCCGGCAGCGAAAGTGGCCTCCAACAGCCCCTGCCGGCGGTGAATGAATGCATGCCTGTGTAATTGGGGCGCTCAAGGCGTGACATCACGACGTTTGGTGTCATGGCTTGTGACGTCGGCGTTCGCTAATGCGCTGCCTTGAGCGCCCAAATTGCATTCATTCACCTTCGCCGGCGGGGGCAGCAGCCCCAGGTGAATGAATGCAATTTGGGCGCTCAAGGCAGCGCATTAGCGAACGCCGACGTCACATGCCGTGATGCCAAACGTCGTGACATCACGCCTTGAGTGCCCCAATTGCACAGGCATGCATTCATTCACCGCCGGCGGGGGCTGTTGGAGGCCGCTTTCGCCGCCGGCTCCCTCCGCCTCGACGAATGCGCGCCCGCCGGCTCCCGCCTCAAGAATGAGGGTTCCTCACAGGCCTACGCACGGTCCTCATCACCACCCCAAGAGAAAAGAGCGTGCGGCCCCTAGTGAGAGCCCTCCTACCCTGATAGGAGAAGGAGGAAGGGAAGGGTGAGGGGGCTCTCCTGACCATCCTAGGCTTACAGGGCTTACAGGGCAGCATATTAAAAGAATATTTTTCACCCATCTGCATTGTCAGTGCAGCGACTGAGAGCAGAGCAGTCCTATTCCAAGCCAAGTTGTACAGAATCAAAACCAATGAAAGCATCATCAGCAAAGTGTGGGAGAGCCGGAGCCTTGAGGGAAAGGGCATGGGCTGGTCAGCCCTGGATTGTGGCTCCGTGCCGTGTTAGCTGGGCAAGCAGAGCCAGGTTTCGCTGCTCATGCTGAGAAGAGGGAGAGTGAACTTCAAAAGGATTTAGAATGCGCGCCCGCCGGCTCCCGCCTCGAAGAATGCGCGCCCGCCGGCTCCCGCCTTGAAGAATGCGCGCCCGCCGGCTCCCGCCAGTAAGTTTACTTTTATCACACTTTATTCCCTTTTGTTTTAACCCGGCTTCACACAAGGAACAGAAGTTGCAATTGTTCCTGCCGTTAAGAAACGCGTTTGCAAGAAGAATGGAAACTTTTTTTTTGCAAGACTGGGGCAGAGCTGGGTTGCAGCTCCGGAGAGCCCGGGGGGATTGACCCGTCAATTTGAGAGGACTGGGGCTGCCCCGGAGACCGGCACCCATGGACGCGGCCAGGGCAGGTGAGCAGGGGCTGGGGGAAAGTTTGCCGCCTACCCTTACCCCTGCCTCTAACGCAGGGGTAAGGGTAGGCGGTAAGTTAACAGGTTAAACGCACGGGAAAAGTGCAGGTTTAAAAAGCGATAATCGGGGCGCGCGTTACTGTATAGGAGGGAATAGCTAATCCGATCGTTTACATCTCATATACATGCCGCGGGCGGAAAGGGTTACCCATTGAGTTAAAGAGGCGGTAAGGATGGGTTAAAGGGGATAGTGAATAGCAGGTTGGGCTAACGCGGGTTAGAAGCAGGGTAACCGCGGGTTAGAAGCAGGGTAATCGTGGCCGCACTTTACTATATTGGCCTGTGTGTTAGTTGCTGCATCTCATGGGGTGACTCACTGGGACAAACCAGGCAGGAAAAGGCACTGGATGTTAAATTAAAAGTTTACTGATTTTTTGACAGTTAAATTAAAGTCCATTTTATCCATAATAGGTAAAATTACAGCTGACTGATGCATAGATGTGGGGTTTTCTTCTGGGTAGGTGTACTTTATCTCAGGAATCTGTGTTTAGCTTCAAAATGTTTCCCAGTGGGCCAAAGGGAATCCTAAGAGAGGGGCTCCCCTTAAATACGGAAAATCCTACCTGAGTCCAAGTTCATTCATGGTCATCCAGTCTGTGTCCTAGTCCCATAAGGGTGGAGATCCTGGTCCTTCTCCTTGATCTTGGTGGTATATAACTTCTCATGCAGGAAAAGTCTTGAGTAATCAGGAACCAGGTTATCCCAGCCCTGGATCCCTTATGAGGAGGAGTGGGTCGACAAAAACCTCCCCATTCAACAATATCAGAATTCTTGCTTGCCGCAAAAGATTTCTCAGTGACTGCTGCTATATTGTCACTGGTGCTTGCCCCATCTAGGGAGTAGATTAGGACTCACAGATCTTCAGCCCTTGTCCTTTGTGTCCAGGGAATATCTTCCAAAGGGTGCAAGATTTAAACAGTAGTCCCTTCTAAAACAGGATCCATTTTAGCCATCAAAAATCTCATGCTTTCAGATACTGTCACTGGATCTTGTCTCACTACGGAGTAGAGTGAGGCTCAAGGATCTTCAGCCCCTAAATGAGAGTCCCCAAGAAGGATTCAGCAAAAATCTATCTTACTGCAAAAAATATGAGGGAGCTACTCTGGCAGTGAGTGCACAGTGAGAAATCTCCTGATGAGATAGGGAGACCTCACCATGTATATGAAAAACAGCATCCTTACTCCTCTGAGACTAATTGAAAGTGTACACACTGAATCTTAAACTAGCTTCACTAAATAGGCTGAGGCAACCAGCTTGGGAGGGGCTTTAGATTATGGAAAACTCGCAGAGATGTTGACTTTCTAAGCAGGGACCTAGGGCCATTTAGTGGCTGACCCAAGGGGGAGCCACAAATACTTCAAATATTGATAAGTTATATGGCTAACTCACTCCACCCTGATCTACCCAGTACATACCTACTTTTTGTGCATGTATCTTTTAGCTGTATAAGGAACTTATATGGCTAAGCAGCGACCACTGAACGTAGGTGCATATTTAGCCACCACTTCTTAGCCGCTTAAGTCTCACTTATCTGGTTAAAAAGCGCTGAATGCGCTTTGAATATCAGGCCCTGTTTGTCTATCTGGCTCCAGTAAACATGCTTTGAAGCAAGGAAGGCAAAACACCAGCCTCAGTAGTCGATTTGTAATGCAGCTATCTTGTCAGCTCTTCTTTGTGGCTGTATTGTTATGATGTCCCAAATCCAATTTCTTTACTCCCTTTAGTCTCTCTCCTTCTCTGTAAGCAAAAATGCCCAGCCCTGCTTCCCCCTGGCATCAAGATAAACTAAAGTAGGGTGCTAGTTCTGATTGGTTCAAAACTCTCTGTTGTACATTTTGGGGGAAAATGAGAAAGTAAGCTTTCTACACAGACTCTATGATCTCCTTTCAGTAAAAAAAAAAAAATGGTCTCACTGATGTTCTACTATGAAGCCCAGTTGACACAATCTAGTTGAGGACTGCATCTATGGTCCCATAGGGAAACATTCTATCAGCATTCATTGTGTTCTATAAGTTGCCGATTTCTTTCCTCCTGATAACACGTGACGTCACGGCGTACGTTCATACGCTTTCGCTGACTTGGGCGCCCGTCAATTTGGGCGCTCAAGCCAGCGAAAGCGTATGCACGTATGCTGTGACGTCGTGCACGCCCGTTCATACGCTTTCGCTGGCTTGAGCGCCCAAATTGACAGGCGCCCAAGTCAGCGAAAGCGTATGAACGTACGCCGTGACGTCACACAAGCCCGTTCATACGCTTTCGCTGGCTTGAGCACCCAAATTGACGGGCGCCCAAGTCAGCGAAAGCGTATGAACGTATGCCGTGACGTCACGCACGCCCGTTCATGCGCCTTTCCTGACGAGCGCCTGTGCACTACGGGCGTGCGTTCATCCATCTTCGCTGGCGGGGGCCGCTGGAAGACGCTTTCGCTGCCGACTGCCCCCGGGAGGCAGGGGAGCCGTGGTGCGCGCCTCCGGAGGAGGGCAGAGAGGACTGTAAGAAAAAGTAAGTTAACTTTTGTTACACTTTATTTACAATATTTTAATAGCATGTCGAGTCGCTTTTCGCCCTGCGCCTTGCTCGCCTGAGGTTTTCTTTTGATTAAAGTTGGGATCCACTTCCTGGTACCTGTCATTTCAAATGTCATTTGAAATGACATTTGAAATGACAGGTACCAGCGCACCCAGGATACTGTATAGGCGCTGTATAGCGTCTATACAGTAAAATGGATTGCACTTCATGGACGCGCGTTGGATGCGGGTTGGACGCGGCTTGCCATTTAAATACAGTATCGAGTGGTAGGTGATCCGAACTGTGCGTGCGGCAAACGCGGGTGCGCTGGGCACTAACGCACCTCTTTTTACCGCACCTTAATGTATCGGCCCGTGTGAGAGGCTTAGAAAGACTTTATCTGAGTTCTGATAGCTGAATCCGTGTTGGTGCTGTCAGAGGACGTCACTCATTCATATCCATGCTGCTGTCAATGGAGAAACTTTTATAATCATTGCAGAGTATTTATGGTAAAGTCTGCATGTTTGCTTGGGTAAGTTTATGTGTGTTTGGAGGGACAGTTAATCCCATTAGTAACTAGAGAGAATACTCACAGAAGAAGGCAGAATCAGTGGCACTCCAGGAATAGGACTGCTTGAAGAAGCCTGGCTACTTTTTGGTATGGTGAAATCAAACCCCACCTTCCCTCTGTTCGTTAGGACCACATCAGCATGAACTATATCATCAAATAGCTGGAGGGAAAAAAATAAGATTAAGGCTCAACAGTAAGTAAGAAAAGCTCATCAGCAGGTGAGAGAGATAGGCTAAGTGACAGTAAGAGCAGAATAAAAGAGACACTCAGAGTCCGATGAGATTAAGGTTCAGAGGTAGGAAATGAAGAGGCACAGACAAAGATGAAAGAGACAACCTGTCATCGCCAATGCATAGGTAGCCTATACAAGCTGTATCTTAAAAACAGTAACAGGTAAGCCAAAAAAAGTAACTGAAGAATCAATGGAATCAAAATAGAGTGTAGACATGAATAAATAACCAAGCCAAGGTCAAAAGTGTTGGGTTTGAGGCATAGTGTGGACTCTTAGTCACTGTGGCGATGACTCCTCCCACGGGGAGGGGCCCCGTGGGGAACCACAGCGATAGGCTAGACTCAGAGAGCAGACACTGGAGATGGAAAGCTTTATTGTACTGCTGTAGATAGATGGTAAGAAGGCAGGAGAAGGTGGCACTGAAGTCCAGCAAAGTGCCAATATGTTCAGACAGCCTCAGATGGAGAATCTCACCCAGATGTACAAGGTTGGAGGTGTTCCGCAGAGTGAGGTAAACCGAACCTGGTGGGTGGAAATGGAGAGCTGGATCATAGAGGTACTCACTAAAGAGTAGTGCTGGAATCCTCCTGGTAGATGGTGAAGGTGGGACTCAAGCTCTGTGATGCAGGATACACTGAGCTGGATAGGCCTTCGAGGAGCGAGTACCTGGTAGCACAGGAGATCCTATAATAGAATAGAGAGACCCCTGAGGAGCGGTTGTCTAGTTAGTAGAAAACCCCAAAGGGTAGTTGAAAGCGAGAGGCCCCCGAGGAGCAGGAGCCTCTCGCGGGGGCCTCTCTTGTGATCTGTGTACACTACTATTTGGTGTTGTGCACTTTCTAGCCAAGGACGCCACTCCTCAAAGGCCAGCTTTGTCTCCGATTCCATAATTTCTTTCGGCAGGCAAGAACCACCTTCAAAAGAAGGAGCAAGAATAGAGCATGTTAGATTAGCTATACTGGCTTAAGACTGCTCCCACGCCAATGTCCGATGCGTCGACCTCGACAATGAATGGGCGATGTGGGTCAGGGTGACGGAGACACAGCTTCTTTTGAAAAGCCTCTTTGAGCATCAGAAAGGCTGATATGGCTTCTGGAGACCAGTTGGCAGGATTGGCTCCCTTTTTGGTCATAGCAGTTAGAGGGACTGTCAAAGATAAGTAGTTTTTGATAAAGGAACGATAGTAATTGGTGAAGTCCAAGAAGCGGCGCAGTGCCTTCAGGCCTATAGGTTAGGGCCAATCCCGGATACTTTCTAATTTCTTGGGGTCCATCTGAAACCCTTTCTTAGAAACAATGTAATCTAGGAAGGGTACAGACTCCTTGTGGAATTCGCACTTTTCAAGCTTTGCGTATAGGTGGTACTCACGCAGGCGTCTTAAGAGTTTCTTAACATCCTCTTGATGAGTTTGCAGATCTTGAGAGAAGATCAGTATATCATCGAGATAAACTAGTGTGCATTGATAAAGTAAGTCCCGTAAAATGTCGTTCATCATATTTTGAAAGATTGCAAGTACGTTACTCAAACCGAATAGCATGACGAGATATTCGAAGTGTCCATCTCGGGTGTTAAAAGCAGTCTTCCATTCGTCTCCTTCGCGAATATGCACTAAGTTGTAAGCTCCTTTAAGATCTAGTTTGGAGAATATCTTGGCTCCGTGGAGCCTGTCAAACAGTTCAGAAATTAAGGGCAGGGGATACTGGTCCTTGATGGTAATCTCATTCAGACCCCTGTAGTCGATGGAGGGGCGTAAGGTGCCATCTTTCTTTCCTACAAAAAAAAAGCCTGCACCAGCAGGGGATTTGGACGGTCTGATGAATCCCTTCTGAAGATTCTCTTGTATGTAGGTGGACATGGCCTTATTCTCAGCTACAGAGAGGGTAAACTCTTCCTTTGGGAGGTTCTGAATTGAGTTTCAGGTTTATGGTGCAATCAAAAACCCTGTGTGGTGGAAGTATATCTGCTGCATGTTTTGAGAAAACATCCTGGAAAGAGGTGTATTGTGGAGATAAGCTAGGTAACGATGGTGAGGTGGGCATGCACATGAGCGGTGAAACGTCCACGAGGCACCGACCATGACAGTCAGGCCCCCACTGGGACAATTCCAATGTGGCCCAATTAAATTGTGGCATATGATCTTGTAGCCAAGGCAGTCCAAGTTCCACCGGGTGCGTGGCCTTTTCTAATACGAGAAATGAGATGGATTCAGAGTGTAGAGCTCCGGTGCACAGGCCAACGGCCTGGGTACTTAATGAAACTTCTCCAGGAAGTGGTTCCCCATGGATGGAGGACAATAGCAATGGCTTAGCTATTGGTGTGGTAGGAATCCGTAGATGTTCTACTAAGCATTTCAAGATAAAATTACCTCCTGCTCCAGAGTCAATAAGAGCGAGAGTCTGAAATTCTAGACCTCTGCAGAGCAGAGAGTCTGGTAAAGATAATGGAGGAGTAGGAGAGGTGAGGCCTAGGAGAATTCCTCCTGCAGATCCTAGTCCTGTCAGTTTCCTGGACAGATGGGACAAGTTTGGATGGCATGGCCTGATTGGCCGCAGTACATGTATAATCCCATGCGCTTACAAAAACGTCTTTCCTCGGAAGTTAAATGGCTTCGGCCTAGTTGCATAGGCTCTTCCTCTTCTAAGGGAGCAGACGGTATGCTTGAAGAAATAGGCACAGGTTTAGGACGGTTAGCCCCCACAGTGGTCTTTCGTGGACTCTTAGACTCTTGAGTTTGGTCTCGAATACAGCGGTCAATTCTCCCAGCCAGTTCCATCAGAGACTCAAGGGTATCAGGCAATTCACGAGCCACCAATTCATCCTTTAAGCAAGAGTTGAGGCCCTCCATGACGAAAGAACATAAACATCCAGTGTCCCAATGTAGTTCGGATGCTAAAGTCTTGAATTCGATCACATAATCTGTGAGTGGCTTACTACCTTGCTGGAGATTAAGCAAAGCAGATCCAGCAACAGTCTGGCAAGCCGAATCATCAAAGGCAGACTTGAAAAGTTTTAGAAATCCTGGTAGGTCGTCAGGATAGGATCTTCGCATTCCCATAACGGTGAAGCCCAAGCCAAAGCTCGTCCTTCTAGAAAAGAGAGGAAAGTGGACATGGATGCTTCTGTGGGAAAGAGGGTAGGCTGTAAAGAAAAATGCATGCTGCATTGATTAACAAACCCTCTACACATCTTAGCTTCACCCATGAAGCGGGTAGGAGTGGATAAAGGTACAGTGGTCTTAATGGTCACCACTGGAGACAGTGATTCTTTCACTGGAGTTGCTGAAGTATTCAGTTGAGTGTGCAACTGATTGAAGGCAGTAGCTAGGCTTTCCAGAGTCTTCTGTTGCTCCGTGATCCACTGGGCTAGACCAGGAATGGCCTGCAAGGCTCAGTCCATGGAGTTAGAAATCTGTAGGGTTTGAGGCATAGTGTGGACTTTTAGTCGCTGTGTCGATGACTCCTCCCATGGGCAGGGACCTCGTGGGGAACCACAGCGATAGGCTAGACTCAGAGAGCAGACACTGGAGATGGAAAGCTTTATTGTACTGCTGTAGATAGATGGTAAGAAGGCAGAAGAAGGTGGCACTGAAGTCCAGCAAAGTGCCAATATGTTCAGACAGCCTCAGATGGAGAATCTCACCCAGATGTACAAGGTTGGTAGTGTTCTGCAGAGCGGGGTAAGCCAAACCTGGTGGGTGGAAATGGAGAGCTGGATCATAGAGTTACTCACTGAAGAGTAGTGTTGGAATCCTCCTGGTAGATGGTGAAGGTGGGACTCGAGGTCCCATGGAGGAGAAAGGCAAAAAAGAGGTGAGGCAGAGCAGTCGCAGCCGTCTGCGACTGACGGACGCAACAAAAAGGTCCAGCTGAGGGAGATGTAACAATTGGACTAGGAAGCAGGACCAAAAAAAAAAGAATGATCAGAAGCAAGTAAAGAGCCAAGCAGGCAGAAGCAATGATGGGCTCAAGGACAAGAACAGAAACACCAAAACAAAGTCAGAAGATATTGGTTGAACCAGCAAGAACTAGGAAGCAAAGAGGATAATGGCTTCTATATGTTAGATGTTATGAATCGCACTGCCCGCGGGTTTTCCCCACGAGCAGGCTCACTGACTCACCATGTTTTTCTCCCGACGCAGCAGGGAGCCGCCGTCGGGCCTCGTGCGCGGCTGGAGCCACGTTCTTGCCTGCCCTCACGGCCCGGAGGCCGCCCTGGATCTTCTTCTGCTCCGCGGTCGGAGCCGCGGCCCTCCGGCGTCTCTCCTCGGGACTGGGACCGCCCCCAACGCTTCCTCCACCTTCGCGGCGCTAGGCCGCAAGCCCCGGTGCCATCCGGCGGCTGGAGCCGCCCCAGGGGCTCCCCGCAGCAGCTGGAGCCGCTGCCGATGGTGGGCCTGCGTCCCAGGCCAGCCCTGCCTCTTCAGACGTCCTACGCGACTACGTCGGTGCAGACCACTGTCCGTGGTCCTGCACAGCTTCCTGCTTTTCTTAGGTGCGCGGCCGCGTCTTCCTGCTTCATTTAAAGAGCCAGACACAGGAAGTGTCTTAGCCCCACCTTGATGACTGTTTCCTGTACCAGCCCTATAAAGGGCTGCTCCGTTCGTTGTTCCTGGCCTTGCATCGTCATGAGTCTTCGCTCTGGAGGCTCCTGCCTGCCAGAGCCTGTGTAAGGTCTTCTTCTCTCCGTGGAGCTCCTCGTCTCGTCCATTGTGCCATGTTCTGTCTTCATGCCTGAGGTCCATGTCCAGGTGTCTTCGTGATCCTCTATGTCCTGGTGTTCCTGCCTTCCGTGATGTTCCTTACTACGCCATGCCTCGTCTTCGCTCTCGAGCCTTCTGGTACCGGTAGGCCTGGGGTCCCTCAGATGCAGTACTCCTGAGTGGACTGCCTGCCAGTGGACGGTTGTCCTGTGCTCCTGAGCCATCATGCCCCGGATGTGTGTTCCTGTGCTGTTCCGCTCCCTTCGTGGTCCATGACCAGTCTGCAAGGGCTGTGTAGGGCGCGTAATGGGACAGGGTGGTCCGCGACTCAGTCCCGCGGGTGGCCTGAGTAGGGCGCCCTGAGAGACAGTGCTAATGTCCATGCCTCGTGTTTCCTATGTGGATCCCAAGTGTCTCGTCTGCGATGTCGTCCACATCGATCCCAAGTGTCTTCGTCCCCGGATGCCGTTGCATCAGCCATGTGTCTTCGTCCCTGGATGCCGTTGCATCAGCCATGTGTCTTCGTCTAGATGCCGTCGCATCACTCCATAGTCATGTCTTCATGTCAAGGCCCGTCTGCCCTCAACCTCAGGCCAGGCCTGCTGCTCCATGCTGTTCGCAGCAGGTCCGAAAGGGCCCGGAATGGTCGGAGGACCATTCACTTTCCAACATCCTCGGATGTTGGCCATGGGAGCTTGCCGGCCTGGCGGAGGGTAGACCGTCAGCCTAGCGAAGCCACCGTCAATCCTTGGCTCAGTCCGGAAGGTCTGGGTCGGGCTGAGGCCCATGGGCACACTAAAACACCGTTCTCAACAGAATGCAAGGCCTTTCGAGGCCTCATACAACATTAGGGTTCTCTGAAAATTTTGTTTTGCTTATTTGTAGTTGCTTAGGCTTAGTTCTTTATTAAGTATGCATGACTATATTAAGGCTGTACATGAAATATTACAGTTAGACTGGCTTATTGTAATACTCTATTTAAAGGCCTTTCAAATAAATGTATCAAATGCCCAGGTTGTTGCTAGTAGTTCTTGTATAACAAATCACCTGCAATTCAAGATACTTTATTTGGTGTTTCAATCCCTGCATAACACCAGTTGCTGCATTCCTCACATAGAAACATGATAAGAGGAAAAAGACCATATGACCTATCTTGTCTGTCCATCTTGTTGAGTCATTGGACGGTTGTCCTGGGCACATCCTATCCCACCTACCATGTATCACAGGGTCTGTGTGACCTTCTCTCTGGCACCCCCCACTCCACGGGTAGTGCTTCTATCTCTCTAATAAAGACTCTATATTGCTTCCGTGTCTATCCTCAGCTGAGACCTAGCCTCCCGACAGTGAGGCTCACAGGACTCCTCCCCATGGGTGGTACCATCTCTCACTTTGGCCCAGGGTTCACACAACAACTGATAATACAGAATACTAACAATCTTCACCCCAGAACTGATGAATGGGAAGGCACAACTGATGACTTGAAAAAAAATTAACCACCTGCACAATGCAGGGAGAGAAACTGGAGCACAGTCAATGAGTAGAAGCAGGTTGAAGACTTGAAAATGGTATGTGCAGAAAAAACTTAGAACAAAACTGGTGGTTCTGGACAAGACTGGAAACAGACACTAACAAGAAAACCAAAGAACAATCTGAAGATCTTGAAAGAAGATTGGATGCAGGCACCTCCTGTGGGTCATTGATAGCAAGAGAAAAGAAAAAACCCAATAAATTGAGCACATTGATTTTTTAACAACCAGGGTGCAAGTCGAGCCTCCCACCCCCCCCCAGGAACAAAACACAGGAACCTCCTGTGGGTTATCAAAAAAATTTGCGTAACTATGGCTGGCGCCTCCAGCAAGTTGAGGGATATAAACAAAATGTCCACAATAAACAAACTTGAATGGAAATCTTGACTTAAAAAAAAAAGGTTCCAAAAGTCCAAGAAACATGGGCCCATCCCAAAAACACGCTCACTGAGCACATGGCCTTCGCAACCTGTTATGAGCGTGGAAAGTACTTGTTTAATCAAGAAAGTGTGCCCTTTGGTCACAGCACAACCCCAGGCAAGGCTCCAGGGAAGACGTCATGGGTGGTGAGACTTAGTTGAGCACAGGCTAGACAAGCTTGAAGGCTTAGAAATTTGAGCCTCTGCCAAACCTGAATGCATCAAGATGAAACCCAGCAACACACTGCTGGTCTCTAGGGTAGCCCTCCAGCCACTTGGACATCCTTTCGGACCTGCCTCATGGAAACGGCACGGGTGTCAGGATGGACGGAGGACAAGGATGAAAGATAACTCAGGAACAAGGACAAGGCATAACATAGGCGCTGGAGACTAGAACAAGATGAAGGCACTTAAAGACTTGGAAGAGATGAGGGCACTTGAAGACTTAGACGAGACATAGGCACTTGGAGACTTGATTTGATACAGATACTGGTTAGGGATTCGGACTCAAGTGAAGGATTCTGATGTAGATAGAGCCCTGCACCGCAGGGTGCCCTACACAGCCCGTGGGCTAGTCGCGGACCATGCACTACGTGAGGCAGACTCCAGCCTTGAGACATGACGAAACCTGGAACTTGAAGCATGATAAAGACTCAGGAGAGACCTGCACCGATACGCGCCCTACACAACCCATGGGCTGGTCACAGACCATGTGGAAACGAAGTAGACTCTGGCTTGAGTCTTGGACATAGATGGATGCTAGAACAAGGCACTCTGAAGAACAGAAACAGGATTCAAAGATTTAGGAAGGTCATACTCAGATAATCCACAGCAGGATTCCACAGCAGGATTCCACAACAGGATTCTAGGATTCAGGATTCAGGAACTCAGAACCAGAAAGGAACCTCAATGCAAAAAGCAAGGGTCCTCCAGAGACTTGATCAGCAGACTTGAAGGCTTGTCTTGTGCCATGAAACGCCCTACACAGCCCGTGCGCTGGTCGCAGACCACGACGGTGGCACACCTGGAGGAGTGGACAAGAAGAAGGCCTAGAAGCAGGACAAGGAAGCAAATACCAGGATAACAAGGAGAAGATTGGAACATCAGGATGCCAGAACAGGCTGAAGACACCAGGACCATCAAGAGACCAGGATGAAGAACAAAGAACATAAAGGAGCTCCCACGAAGAAGAAGAGACTTTGAAGAAGCAAAGTTGACACTCTGAAGACTCCTGGAATGAAGAGCTGAGTTGAGAGTTACAGGAGCAAGCAGCTCCTTGCGAAGGCACTGAGGAACTGAAGAGAAGCCCTTTTATAGGCCTGCAAAACAGATGAAATGGTGACATCATCAATATGGGCCATGACGCTTTTCCCGCTGTGGACCCTTTAAATCTATAGAAGAGGCGCACGCGCATGTCTAGCAGAAGCCTGGCATCGGGCAGGAGAGGCAGCAACAGCAGCGTCCCAGCCATACCGAAGATGGTGAGGTTGGTGGCGACATTCCTGCTGTGAAGAGCAGCTGCAGCGGTGGCTCCCCCGCCGTGAAGAGTGACAGCATCAATGGCGGCTTCATGCCGCAAAGAGGCAGTGGTGGTGACGGCTTCATGCCGCGAAGCGTGACAGCATCAGCAGCGGCTTCATGCCACAGAGAATAGCATCAGGTCTGCAGTGGCACTGAGAATATGTATATAGAAGACCTGTCCCTCAATGAAGGGACAAACTGTGGTGGCATTGAGAACCCTGTCCCTCAATGAAGGGACAAAACATCTGATGCAAGTCTGTCTTTTGATCGTCTCCTGAAACCGAAGCTTTCGACTGTTCTATTGAGAGAAGTTCTAAAAAGATTTTTCTTGAATGCTTCTCATTAAAGTGAGATCCTATTTGCTGCTACCTGATTCAGGGACCACTCATGGGAGTCTAGAATCCAGTTTAGCTTGTTTACTAGGATGTTTTCTTTCCCTGCCAGGTAAGTGGCTCTTATGGTTATCCCATGAGAGATGGCTCATAACCTGACAGTTTTCCAAACAAAGGAGGAGTGACCCTGTTTCTCCCTGCTTGTTCAGATAGATTGTTTGAATCAAGATAATTTAGTCAGCCACCATAAGAACATAAGAAATTGCCATGCTGGGTCAGACCAAGGGTCCATCAAGCCCAGCATCCTGTTTCCAACAGAGGCCAAAACCAGGCCACAAGAACCTGGCAATTACCCAAACACTAAGAAGATCCCATGCTACTGATGCAATTAATAGCAGTGGCTATTCCCTAAGTAAAATTGATTAATAGCCATTAATGGACTTCTCCTCCAAGAACTTATCCAAACCTTTTTTGAACCCAGCTACACTAACTGCACTAACCACATCCTCTGGCAACAAATTCCAGAGCTTTATTGTGCGTTGAGTGAAAAATCTTTCAGAGCATTTATCACTGTCCTTATTTCTAGGAAATTACTCTGGTACTGTCTTTCCTAAACAGACCCAGGGCTCTGGATGTGAAGCCTTTGAGTATGAGCAATGCAGCTTAGGTTGGAGGCATTTGTTATCAGAGTAATTTCGAAGGGCAGTCCACTGGTCAAATTGTCATTGGAGAGCCACCAAGACAGGGAATCTCTGAGCTGACCCGTGACTTAGATGCATTCCTTTAGTCCCTGAGTGGTTTGATTTCATTATGATTTCAAGGACCATTGAGCTTGTCATGCTTACTTTTTCTTGAGTACATTTTTCAAAGAAAATAATGTGCATAGAGTTGAAGAAGCAATTTACACGTTATTTTCCTCCCCTGATTTACAAACCATTAAGAATATCTACTCATGTTGTGGAAGAGAAGGATGGCAATTTTCTGATGACCAATTTATATAGTTAAAATGCTTTTTAACTGCATGAATCACTTTGATAAATTTCTTCCTGAAATATGGTAGACAGGAACAGGATCAGATATAATTGAAATCTTAGTTAACTGCATCACTGCTGCCTTCAATTACTTATGACAGGGGTGGCCACATCCAGTCCTGGAGAGCCACAAACAGCTAGATTTTCAGGATATTCACAATGAATATGCATGAGATAGATATGCATACAGTGAAGGCAGTGCATGCAAATCTATCTTATGTATATTCATTATAGATAGCCTGAAAACCAGGCCTATTTGTGGCTCTCAAAGACCAGTGTTGGCTACCCCTGACATATGATTTCTGAATCATAACATGTTTCAGCTAATCTTTGAGATACTAGACACATCATAAGTATATTATTTTCCAAGGAGATCATGTATTAAGCTATGTCACATTTGATAAATGTTACCTAAAGGCCAAAGGAGATGCATGAATCTGGTTTTATAACTATATTTTACATAAATAAAAATGATGCCAAGAATTTTAATGCACTGATAAGGAAAGCTTTAAAACTGAGGCTGTCCTACTATGTCCTGGCACTTTTAGAGAAATCCAATGGCGCTTACCTGCAATCCACAGTCAATTTCCTTTGTGCTGAGTCCATAATTGATAAATGAGGCCTCTCCATTCAGTATAATCTCATAGGGAGGACCTCCTTCTACAGTGCACAATGCTTTTGCTTGTATAATGATGTCAGAGTGCCCAAAAAAGGTGAATGACACCTGTTGGCTCTCATTTGGCTGTAGTATGCCATAGAGTGGTAGAATGTCAAATACCTGATGGAAAAAATATAAATATTTATGGTAAAATTCAACAAAAATAAGTTCATTGCTCAGATTAAAGAAGGTTGCATTTGACTGCAACTCTTGCAGATTGTACTTTGGCTATCACTCCTCTGGAGTATGCAACTAACTACTGTGACAAAACTAGCAACTTTATCTTAATGTGTAATATGATCACATGCTAAAAGCACAATTGAAAGTATATCATCATAAATACTTTTTCTTTTGTTGACCTGTAACTGCATCACTTTTGCATTCACAATTCAAGATACCTTGCTAGTATTGTGTGCTGCTTTGTAGGAGAATTGAATTTGACTCATGTACCTGTCTTCTGCTCATCGGGTTGAGAGTCATGGATTAGGAATGCTACAAATACAATATTCAAAATTTCATGGGGGGGTAAAAGCAAAATCTAAGCCATGAATGACACTGACAGGATTATGTGCACAAATGTACTGGCTTTCACAGGAAGCCACAGTCTGTGCCAATTAGTCAAAATATTGCTGAAGCAATGATTGGATTACTGAAGACAAGAAAGGCTGGGGGCGACTTAAAAATGGAGGGGAAACCCCAACAGAAGAAGAACATTTTAAAGATTATGAATTGATTTAATTTAAAGAATACAAAATATGTTAAATGAATTACAATACAATCATACACAATAAGGCCAATATTCAGAAAATCAGCAAATGGATAACTTTTCTGGCTAAAGTTTGCTGGATAAGTTATCAGAAATATTCAGCGGGATTAATTTCCCACCGAATATGCATTAATAAAGTTATCTGGGTAACATTTCCTGGATAACTTTCAAACTTAACCGGTTATGTTTGAATATAGTCAGATAAGTTTAAAGTTATTTAGATGAGGGGGAAAGAGACATCTGAGAGGACATATAATAGAGGTCCATAAAATCACGAATGGAATAGAATGGGTAAATGTAAATCAGTTATTATTCTTTCAAAAAATACAAAGACTAGGAGGCATTCCATGAAGTTAGTGAGGTCAATAGACAAAGCGCATTCAGTATTATGTAGCCAGATTAGTGGGATTTATGCGGCTATGTGGCA
Source organism: Rhinatrema bivittatum (assembly GCF_901001135.1). Lineage (NCBI taxonomy): Eukaryota > Metazoa > Chordata > Amphibia > Gymnophiona > Rhinatrematidae > Rhinatrema > Rhinatrema bivittatum. The sequence continues at coordinate 137,759,548 of NC_042621.1, forward strand.
CCCGCTGAATATACACCCATGTTCAGTGGCCTCCGTTTGGTTGTACAAGTCCTTTATACATCTAAAATGTACATACAAAAAAAGTGGGCATGCATTGGGTGGATCGGGGGCGGAGCAATTTAGACATTAACTTATACACCTAACTATCGATATTCGGAGTTAGGCGTAAAAGTGTATGTCTAAGCTTAGACACCCCATACAGCTGGTCTAAGCTTAGCCAGGTAGACTTATCCAGCAAAGTGTGCACTTATGTGCGTATGAAATTCTTGACCCTCACCAGTTTGGCTTTCACCGTTCTATGAGTACTGAACTAGTTTCTGACACTATTAGATGAGTTTTAGACAACATCAACAATTTGTTTTGTATCGTTAGATATTTCAACAGCTTTTGATACCACTGATCATGAAATTCTTTTATTTTGTTTACAAGAATGTGGTATTTCAGGCAATGTTCTAGGTTGGTTTTCATCTTATCTTAATAATCAATCACAACAAGTGAATTCAATAACAAACTTTCTATGTTATATCACTTAAAATATGGTGTCCCTCCAGGTTCTGCCTTGTCCGAAACACTGTTTAATGTACACTTATCTACAATTACATAACTTTTAGCCAACATTACAGATGGCTATAAGATTTATGCTGATAACATTCAGTTTTTCATTTGGTTGCATCACTCATGGAAGAATACTGTTGACCATCTTCAACTCTGTATATCCTACCTAATAAACGAAGCTTGACCGACGTGCCGCAAATGCGCAGTAGAGAGCAGCTCTACCGCGCATGCGAGCACATCGGTCACAGTCTTCCTCTTGAAAATAAAAATGGCGCTGTAGGAGCGGCGGCCCGAAGACCCGGAGCGGCAGGAGCGGAGGCGGCGGCACCGGCCCGAAGACCCGGAGCGGCGGCCCGAAGACCCGGAGCGGCGGGAGCGGCAGCGGCGGCCCGAAGAGCGGCGGCGGCGGCACCGGCCCGAAGACCCGGGCAGGAGCGGCGGCAGCGGTGGCCCGAAGACCCGGAGCGGCGGCGGCACCGGCCCAAAGACCCGGAGCGGCAGGAGCGGCGGCCTGAAGACCCGGAGCGGCGGCGGCGGCCCGAAGACCCGGAGCGGCGGGAGCGGCGGCCCGAAGACCCGGAGCGGCGGCGGCGGCAGCCCGAAGACCGGGAGCGGCGGCGGCGGCACCGGCCTGAAGACCTGGGCAGGAGCGGCGGCAGCGGCGGCCCGGAGCGGCGGCCCGAAGACCCGGAGCGGCGGCGGCATGCGCGCGAGGGAGGGACAGACGGACGGAAGGAAGTCTGTCCCTCCCTCGCGCGCATGCCGCCGCCGCTCCGGGTCTTCGGGCCGCCGCCGCTCTGGGTCTTCGGCGGAGATCGACTGAGGGGAGGGGGGAGGGAGGAGTGACTCAGGGGAGGGAGGAGTGACTGAGGGGAGGGGGGAGAGAGGAGTGACTGAGGGGAGGAGGGAGGAGTGACTGAGGGGAGGGAGGAGGGAGGAGTGACTGAGGGGAGGGGGGAGGGAGGAGTGACTCAGGGGAGGAGGGAGGGGAGGAGGGGGGAGTGACTGAGGGGAGGAGGGGGGAGTGACTGAGGGGAGTGACTGGGGGAGGGGGAGATAGGAGTGACTGAGGGAGGGAGGAGGGGGGAGTGACTGAGGGGAGGAGGGGGGAGTGACTAAGGGGAGTGACTGGGGGAGGGGGAGATAGGAGTGACTGAGGGAGGGAGGAGGGGGGAGTGACTGAGGGGAGGAGGGAGGGAGAGAGAGGAGTGACTGAGGGGAGAGAGTGGGGGAGGTGGGAGGGAGAATGAGGGGGAAGGAAATGATCCAAAAAAAATGTTAATGTAGCCCGTTTTAACGGGCTTAACGGCTTGTTGTCCATAAAACAATGGTTACACCAAAACAAACTATCCTTGAATACCGCTAAAACTGAGTTATTATTAATTCACAGACCTCGCTCTCAACATAATTCTGTATCTATTGATAATCTCAGCTTTACTATTAACTCACCTATCAAAAGCCTTGGTGTCTGGATTGATGCCTCTCTCTTATTTCAACCTCAAATTAAATCCCTAATTAGAGCTGGTTTCTACAAGTTACATTTACTTGCTGGTTTATGTCACCTCTTGCATTATCAGGACTTTCTTACCATTGTTCATGCAATTATTGTTACGGTCCCGGGCCGAGCCCAAGTCCTCCTACTCACCTCTAGGGCGGCCCGGGCCGCTGAGCCTCCTCTCCGGTCAGGTAGGCCCGATCCTGGTCCTGCCGCGGCACTCCCTCCTCGAGAGAGACGCTGCCGGCCCGACTCTTCTGGTCCCACTCCCTAGGTGCGCGCACGGGGGCTCCAGATTTAAAGGGGCCAGCACGGGAGAAGTCAAGACAGCCCTCCGATGATGTCAGATGCTGCAGGTGTATTTAAACCCTGCAGCTAGGCCTGTCCAACGCCTTGCAACGAGGTTCACTCTGCTTAGAGTTGCTAGTTGCTACTTCGGATCCCTGATCTTGTCTTTGGCTTCTGACTCCTGGCTTCTGACCTTGGCTCGTCCACTGACTTCTGGCTTCAGCTTCCATCCTTGGCTTTGACTTCGGCTTCTAACTCCTGGCTTCCGATCTTGGCTCGTCCACTGACTTCTGGCTTCAGCTTCCGTCCTTGGCTGGACTCTGGCTTCTGGCTTCTCTTCATCCTCAGGTATCCGGTTCTTCGCCCACCAGGGGGTTCTCACCTGTCCCAGCGGCTCGGGTCCTCATGGGCTCCTCCCGGGAAGACCGCGGGCTTCCAAGGGTGAAGTCTTCATCGACCTCCTGGTGCCGGCTGCTTCCCGGCCTATCTCCTCTGGTCCTCGGTCGCAGAGGATCTCACCTAAGTCCCAGCAGCTCGGGTCCTCATGGGCTCCTCCCAGGGGACCACGGGCTTCCAAGGGTGAAGCCTTCCAGGGCCATCTCTTCAGTGCTGCCTCCCAGCTGCGACGTCCACTGTGGGTTCCCACGGTGCATCACCATCCGTCTCAGCCGACTCAAGGGTCCACGTTCCTAACAATTATGTTTACTCACATTGACTACTATAATAGCTTATATTTAGGTCTTCCACCTAACTGCAACCTCTGCAATTACTTCGTAATGCTGCCACAAGACTGATCACCGGTGCCAGTCGTTTTGACCATATTACTCCTGTGCTTGAGAAAATAAAATGGCTGCCAATCCAATAATAAATTCATTACAAAATCGCTATGACTACTTTTAAGCTGTTGAGTACTGATTCCTATTCCTGGTCAAATGACTTATTAAAAGTTTATAAACCTACACGAGGTTTACGGTCCTCCCAATGAGGTCTTTTGGACATTCCTTCGGTATGTCATGCGTGCCTTTTGACAACAGAGACTCAGCGTTTTCCGTGGCTGCCCCCATTCTATGGAACCTCCCTACCAATTGAACTTTGGCTTTAGGACAATCTAAAAAGTTTAGACTTCTTTTGAAAAGCTTTTTACTACAGCAGGCATTCCTCTAACTATATATGCTACTTCTTTAAGTTAGCAGAATTGATTTATCTGTTTCATGTCTTTTATTGTTTTATTTATGTTTTATCAGTATTACTTTTATTATGTATGTATTATTATGTAAATCACTTAGGTCTCTTTGTGTAAAGCGATCAATAAATACTAATAAATACAAAATACAAATATTCAACGGCTTTGATATGCCACTGCATACACATCGTAACTTAGGCCTGGATTTTCCATTCTCATAGAGAATGGAGAATCCAGCGGTAACGTGGGGCGGGGTGGGCATTCAAAAGCCGGCAGCGATCGCACCACCAAGGTGTTATTGCTGCCGGTTTCGAACCCAATAGCGCCACCATGAAAGGTGGCGCTATTGGGCGCACTACTGGCGGCGATAACATGGCTTACCTTATCGCTGCCAGCGAATATACCACCGCGTCTACCTCTTCGCCACCCCGACTCTTCCCCTCTCCGACTCCGCCCCCGCTTGCTATCGCGTGCGATATGGATAGAAAATGACCCCCTTAGTTGGATAAGTTATATCCAGCTAAATTACTTAACGGCCAGCTTTGAATATTGACCTCAGTAAGCAGAACATTCAAAACAAATCAGAAAAAATTATTTTTCACCCAAAACAAAATTAAGCTCTGGAATTCATTACCAGTGGAGATGGTTAAAGCAGTTAGTATAGCTGGGTTTAAAAAAAGGTTTTGACAAATTCCTGGAGAAATCAATAAATTGTTATTAACCGAGTAGACTTAAGAAATAGCCACTACTAATCACTGCGCAATATTTATTTATGTATTTATTTATTTATTTGGAATTATTTATATACCGTTTTTACACTCAGTGGTAGTCAAAACAGTTTACATAATTGTACAACACACATAATAAATATTAAAATCACAATAAAATAAAGTATAATGAAGTTCACATGGAGAGAGACCCAAAAGCTAATTACAAAGAAAGACAGCAGGAAAATGACAGGGCTGCTCCAATGCTTAGTGATATTAGTGCCACTTCTAATGTTCTTCTTAAAGTGCCATTAAGAAGGATATTTAAGGGGAGGTTAAAGCATCAAATGCACTCCTAAAGAGGAAAGTTTTCAAGATCTTTTTACTCTTTATGGTTTGTTATTTGTCTTAAGCTATCAGGGATAGCAATAGCAGCATGGGACCTATTTACTGTTTGGGATCTTGCCAGGTACTTGTGACCTAAATTAGCCACTGTTGGAAACAGGATACTGAGTTCTACGGACCCTCAATCTGACTCAGTGTTATGGCTTGTAGGTGTGTGGGTCCTTGGGCCACGGTGAGAGGTGGTACCACCCACAGGAAGGAGCCCTGTGAGCCTCACCGTCGGTAAGCATGGTCTCAGCGGACATCAGACACAGCTGTGGAACAGAGTCTTTATTACAGAGGTAGAAAGGCACAGCCTGCAGAGCAGAGGGTGCAGGAGAAATTAATTAGATCAGAGCAGAGGGGTATACCCAGGGGGAATACCTCAGATGTGGAGATCTGGTAGTGGCCCGCGGAGCGGGGTACGCAGAAGAAGTCTCTCTGTAGTGGTGATGCAGTAGTGACCTGCAGCGCAGGGTATACTGAGGGATTCCTCACTTCAGGACGGTATGGTAGTGACCCGAGGTATGGGAACACGATGAGGGTCCTGTAGCGATGATGCGGTAGTGGCCTTAGAGATGACCCGGTACTGGCCCGATGTACGGAGTACACCGGAAAGGTCCCACAATAAGGCTGGTAGCAGTAGTAGTCCATGGAGTCGAGGTACTCACAGTTCCAGAAGAGGTCCTGGGATCAGGAACAGACAGCGGTCTAAGGCAGAAGGCCCTCCGAGGAGCGAATAGCCAGAGGCGAGGAAAGACCCCTGAGGAGTGGGTACCCAGAGCGTCTCATGCCAAAGTGCAGCAGCTGGAACAGGAATTCCAAAAGGATGAAGCGGATTCAGCAACGAGGAAACTCCTTGCTAACTCATCAATAGGCAGGACCAGTCAGCTTAAGTACAGCAGGGTGAACACGTCATCCGGAGGGGACGCCCCCGAGGTTCCCGCCATGACGTGTTTAAGACTGGTCTGTGCACGAGCGCACGCACCTATGTGATCCCGAAGACAAGATGGCGGTCGGCAGCACCCACGCTGTCCCGGGAACGCCAGGAAGGTCGGCTGTAGCTGGCGGAGGCCGCTATTCTCCCCAAAAGTGACAAGGCAGCAAAGAAAGAGGTAAGCATCAGTGGTCGCAGCCGTCTGCGACCGACGGGCATAACACTCAGTTTGGAAAGTTCTTATGTTCTTAACAATCACTCCGAAGAACATGGTTCAGAATGATTTATCTTTGAAGGATACTAACAAAACAGGGAAGTTAGGGCTTGTCGGGACAAAGTCAACATGGACTCAGCCACGGAAGTAATGCCCCACCAAATTGCTTCAGATTTTTGAAGGCATGAATGAACATGTGGATAAAGGTGAGCCAGTTGATACAGTATACCTGGATTTTAGGAAAGCATTTGACAAAGTACCTCATGAGAGACTCTTGAGGAAATTAAAAAGTCATGGGATAGGAGGCAATGTTCAGCAGTTACTTACCTGTAAAAGATATTCTCTGATAACAGAAAGATGTGACATCATCCAATGAAGTCCAGCATGGAAAACTTATGTCAAAGGATCTAGAACTTTGACTGAGCTTCTCTGAGCATGCGTTATACCACACATCCATACCACACAGGGGTTTTCTTTTCATTTTTTGCATTGCACCACTGGTGGGTGGGATAATATATTTAATGCACATGGATTTAACTGTTCCAGATAACTAAAAATAATGAGTAGCAAGCAGTAGGGATGTGCAGCCCGAAAGTTTATGTTCATAAGTCCATAAGTCGAATGGGGGGCTCATTTGCGGTCAATATGGACATATGGAGAATTCCATAAGTTGAGTCTATGTCCATATGTGCAAATAAAAATTTAAATAAAAATTTAAACCCCTCACCCTCCTTAATCCCCCCCAAAACTTACCAAAATTCCCTGGTGGTCCAGCGGGGAGTCAGGAAGCCATTCCTCCCAGTGGTTTTGCGAGGAGCACGTGACGGCCGCGTCACGTCGATGACGCGGCCGTCACGTGGTCCACCGGGATTTCGCTCCCGGAGCCCTCGTTTTGAACAAACTGAACTTTTGGCCAGCTTGGGGGGGTCAGGAGGCCCCCCCAAGCTGGCCAAAAGTTCCTTTTGGGCCCAACGAGGGGTCCGGGAGCGGACCCAAGAGGAATCACGTGACGTCCGCGTCACTCCGTCGTGACGCCGACGTCACGTGGTCCATCGCGGTTCCGCTCCCGGAACCCTCGTTGGGCCCAAAAGGCACTTTTGGCCAGCTTGGGGGGGCCTCCTGACCCCCCCCAAGCTGGCCAAAAGTTCAGTTTGTTCAAAACGAGGGCTCCGGGAGCGAAATCCCGGCGGACCACGTGACGGCCGCGTCACGTCGATGACGCGGCCGTCACGTGGTCCACCGGGATTTCGCTCCCGGAGCCCTCGTTTTGAACAAACTGAACTTTTGGCCAGCTTGGGGGGGCCTCCTGACCCCCCCAAGCTGGCCAAAAGTTCCTTTTGGGCCCAACGAGGGTTCCGGGAGCGGAACCGCGATGGACCACGTGACGTCGGCGTCACGACGGAGTGACGCCGACGTCACGTGATTCCCCTCGGGTCCGCTCCCGGGACCCTCACTGAACTTTTGGCCAGCTTGGGGAGTTTTGGTAAGTCTTGGGGGGGGGGGATTAAGGAGGGTGAGGGGTTTAAATTTTTATTTAGATCAACAATCGCGATTTCCAACGTATTCAACATAGCTATGTTGAATAAGTTGGAAATCCGATCGTTTACGCCTCATCATTTTTTTAAGTTAAAAAAAAAAAAAAAGTTGCGTTTTTCATTTAAGTTCAAAACGAATGCACACCCCTAGCAAGCAGTATACAGTGGGAGCTGCTAAGAAACAAGGACTTAAGTCAATACTTCATTGCAGGGTGGAGAGACAGTCAAATAACTGCACATGTGGAGCTGTTGTTACACAAACTATGCTGAGCACAGTAGGCCTGATGTTGAACGCACAATGAAACATGGTATATATATATCCCTTGATGATGTTGGGTGTCCCCCATAAGTCAGATAGGCCAACCATAAGCACAGCTACTAGCATGGAGATCGCAATGGATAACAGAAGATACTGAGATCAGTTGTTCCGGAACAACTGCGTTCTTATTTGAATTCACATTCTTAGATTCTCCATTGAATTATCAGCTGGTAGAAATTAGTTAGTCAGGGAAAGACACAAATTGAGTAAATATTGTATTGCAAGTGTATAATTGCTCTCAGTTTCTTTTCTCCAAAATACCAATTATCTTATGTTGTAATTCTTAGATAAAATACATTGAATGTTAATATAAATTTGTGGATGATATAATTGCTGTTTGAATATTCTGTATATCATCTGTGTATTGTATCTTAAGATATGTAAAAATTTAATTAAAATATAATTAAAAAAAAAAAAAGAAGATACTGAAATCAATCACCGTGGATGCTCTAGCAGCTCAAAGGTGCACTTGCTAAAGATTTAAATTGGCCAGATTTCTAGGCCAGGTAAACTCCAGGTGTGCTTGAGCTTAGATGGGGCTTAGGTAATACTTATGAGGGTCATGTGTTGCCAATTACACAGAGACACCAATGGACTAAAAGTTTGGATGTTTTACCTTGTGTTATATCCCACATTATATTAGGCAGGAGCCATTATTAGGAGGGTGTTTGTGAATAGCATTGATTCCCTTTCTTTCCACAGTTGTGGCCTAAGCTCTGTTACTGCTATCAGATGTCTAATGATACTCCCCAGTAACTGCTGCACATTCTTTCATGTTGCCTTGTTCTCTTTCCAGACTGCTTGTGAACCTTGGTTGGTCACATGTTCACCAAGGTTCAAGAGGGAAATGTATAATTCTGACTGCTGGACTGCTGAGCTAGGCCCTACTAAGTTTGTGCCAGTTTGTGTTGTTTGCTATAAGGATAGCATATAGGATATGGACCTAAGTCAGTGAGGAGTGAAGGACAAAGGAATGGTTCACATACAATATATGTGTGGTCTGTGTGGAGATCAACTACAAAGGAAAGTGCAGACATTGATAAGAGATGATTGTTGTCTTCCTACAAGCTGTGGGAAGATAGTACAGAAGGAGAACAAACATTTAAAGATGAAAGAAAGAGGATGAATATTTAGGTGCAGGTGTCTAGGGAAAAGATGCCAGGCCAGAATGACGTACCGGGAGTGATGTGATCTTCCTCTTTGCACTGCCCTGTGCAGGATCTCGAGAGCTGTGATCTTCTACCTTGCAATGCCCTATCCCTGATACCGGGAGTGTTGTGATCCTCTTGCATGCAGTGCCCTATCCCTGATACCGGGAGTGTTATGATCTTCCTGCACGCAGTGCCCTATCCCTGATACCGGGAGTGTTGTGATCCTCCTGCACACAGTGCCCTATCCCTGATACCGGGAGTGTTGTGATCTTCCTGCACACAATGCCCTATCCCGGTTACCGGGGATGTTGTGATCTTCCTGCACACATCCTGGTATCAGGGACAGGGCACTGAGTGCAGGAAGATCACAACACCCCCGGTAACCGGGATAGGGCACTGTGTGCAGGAAGATCACAACACCCCCGGTAACCGGGATAGGGCACTGTGTGCAGGAAGATCACAACACTCCCGGTATCAGAGATAGGGCACTGCGTGCAGGAAGATCACAACACTCCTGGTATCAGGGATAGGGCACTGCATGCAGGAAGATCACAACACTCCTGGTATCAGGGATAGGGCACTGCATGCAGGAGGATCACACACTCCCGGTATCAGGGATAGGGCATTGCAAGGTAGAAGATCACAGCTCTCAAGATCCTGCACTGGGAAGTGCAGAGAGGAAGATCACAACACTCCCGGTATCAGGGATAGGGCACTGCGTGCAGGAAGATCACAACACTCCCGGTATCAGGGATACGGCACTGCATGCAGGAAGATCACAACACTCCCGGTATCAGGGATAGGGCACAAGTTCTAGTCACATTGACTGATCACATTACTTTTTTTGTCAAGCTACCAACCATTTCCATTTCCCATCCCCCATATATTAAACCATCACGTCAGTGGGAACCTTGGTAACATGAATAAATAAGAGGGCAGCCAATAGGAATACATATTCATTCCTAAACTGACCTTAACTGACCTGAATAGTGTCAAATTGTATCATTTTCTGTAAGCGCGCACTAACTCCCGTTAGTGCGTACTAACCAAAAAAAAAACGATTTTTCACGATAAATCGGGGGAATTTCTATTGTATCGCACTCTTTACCGATTAATGACGATTTAAACCTTATCGGGACGATAATCTAAATTGTTGAAAAACGATTCACATCCCTACTCTCGGTTAATTAAGTAGCAGTGCCTGGAAAGCTTTTAGGTCTATGCCTTCATCTGCTGGTAGGGATGCATAACCCACTTGTCTGGACTGATCTGGGGTAAAAAAAGGAAATTCTAAATTATTTTAACTGAGATTCTCCTTCTGGATCAGCCACGGGGGCAGGCATCTTGGATAACCAATGGAGATCCAGATTTGGAGGTCAATGGAGAAGGCAAAAGAAAGTTAGATGTCATATCTAGCTCCAAGGATAGTACTGGTATCAATGTTGATGGTATCAAGGATGATGCCATTTGCATGATCCCTATGTCGATGGCATTGAGTAAAACATCGAGGGCATCAATGTTAATATTAAAGGTATAAATACTGACAGCCTCAATATCAAGAAGGCAGACACATGTGCCAGGAGAGCCTCCACAGGTGCAGGTATTGATGACTCAAGCACTGAATAGCCTGTGATGATGCGCTGGGTATTGAGAGGGTGTCCTTGAGGCTCAAGTGTTAGCTGGACCTCCCTCCTTGGCCCTGAAAGACCAGCTAGGACTGCTTGACTCCAAAGGCTTTGGGGTTTGAGCCTACTGACATGGCCTAGTCAGGCAGTGACTAGACTATGAGGCATGGTTTAGTCACTATCTGACTAGACGATGCCTCCTGCAGGGGAGCCTGAGAAGAGTGGAAGTATTTCAGCCTGTCCTGGTTGCAAAGACTTCAAGATTTGGGTCCCTTGCTGGACCATGCCTCATGCAGAGTAGCTTAAGGAGAGTGAATGTGTTTTAGCCTATCCTGTCTTGATTCTAGATCCATAGAGGAGGCAGCAGCCTTACTCAAAGTTGAGTGGCTTAGGGACTGCTGAATTTGACAGTGCTGCTTCAGTATAGACTGGTCTTCCTGGATATTTCAGAACATGTTGGTTTGTTTTTTTTTACATCATGATCAAAACCTAATGACATAAAAATGTCAATCATAGATAAGGTATGCCTGCATTTCTTATCTGTACTACATTTAAATCCAGTAGTTCTTTTTTCAATCATCGTGTAGGGTTGCCTATTTTCCTGATTTTTTCTAGATTGTATAGATTTTGGGGGTATTGTACTGAAAACAGGAGGGCTATGATGTTCAGAAATGTCCTGAGTTTTAGCCTGCCAGTTGCATCTGATCCTCCCCTTCAATTATACAAGATAGTATGCGCTTTGGTAGCTACTGTATATTCAATATGTGTTGGATACATTTATTTTTCACCACTTATATAGACTTCAGTCCATGATTTAATCAGAGGCCTAAAAAATGTTACAAAACAGTAGTTTGGCCCCTGGGCTGGTAAAAGTAAACATTTTTCAGAGTAAAAAAATTCAAGAACTAGTTAGGATATGAGCTGCCAAAGATCAAACATCAGAAAATATTTTTTTTTACAGAAAGGGTGGTGGATGCATGGAACAACCCTCAGTGGAAATGATAGAGGAAAAAACCAATAACAATCCAAGAAAGCATGGGATAAGTACAAAGGAACATTAATAGCAAAGAAGTGAGAGGAAAGACAGAAATCAACTGGGGTCTAAGACACTGTAGCAGGAAGCAAACTGGGCAGACTAGATGGATCTTTATCTGCTATTATATATTCTATGTTTCTTTCTAATTGTGAAGAGTGGCAATAAAACACTTCAGTGAAGATAATAAACAGCAGCTCCAAATGTTTGGAAATTTGATGGTTAAAAGTTGGCAGCCCTATCATGGTGGGGGAAAAAGAAATCAATCATATTGAAGAAAAAAACTCTCTCTCTAGGGGACAGCAGCCTGACAGACAGTACAGGGACACCACAGAGAAAGTTGGCGTGAAAAAGTGAAAATGCTTTGTTTTCTGAGGGAGCCTCATGACAAAATGATCAGAGAACCACAGGATCTGACTTAGTAGATCTATAGAAGAAAAAAGACTGAGAGGACCTTACTTGACCAGTAGGCATGTGTGGTATATCACACATGCTCAGTAAACCACAAAAGTTTTACTTCAAATCTATATACTTCCACCTTTGGCACAGTGTGACTGAGTTATCTGTTTGTCCATGGAGAAGGCTGGAAATGCTACTTTTGCAACATTCCCGGTCTCTGTTGGCATAAGAAGCAGTCCTAAATCAAGGCTGGTAAATAAACCCAATCCTCCAATATGGCAATATGCAGTGCTGCCACTGAGCCACCAGGTCAAATTGAATTTGGATTGTTCATTTACAGGAAGTTTCCTAAAGGAAAAGGTTTGCATCAATAAGTCAATGCGTTACCACCCTAGCAAACCTGCCAGACTGCTAATAGGAAAGCCTGCCAAACTGCTAAGGGACTTATGAAATACTATGGCCTGGTGCTAGAAAAATACAATCAATAAATCAATGAGGGAGGAGAAATGCAAGAGGTGGGTATATGGGCACTAGGGGGAACAAATATTGGGAAACACAGCAAGCTGAAGGAAGAATCAGATGTGGACATGGTAGGAACTAAAGATAGAGGAAAAGGAAAACAAAGATAAGACAATGGTAATGTGGGGACTGATGAGAAACCAAAGGTAGGGAAAAGGAATAATAGAGTGCAACCAATCATTATCATTCTTGATCTTTTAACTCCAAACCAAATAAATTCAAATTTGTGCAGTCCATATTATCCAAAAAAGCAAGATTGCTGTACATATATCAAAGCATACTGGCAAGCACTTTAGAAAATGAAAAAGAAATGAATCAGAATTTTAAGATCATATGAAGTCTGTAACCCCATGCAAAAGAGGTAGAAGAAACAGAAGTAAGAGATCAAAACAAGAAGCAGGTGGGAACTGGAGATGAAACAGTAATATGAACACAGAATCAAAATTGTAAAAATTGTTTCTTACTTCCTCCACTCCTACAGTCATATGATTTTCCTCTTGAGGCAGAGATTCCAGAGGCCATGTGACGGACCTTAATTCTGGGTTCACTTCTAAAAACTCCAGTCTATCAGCACTCAATATGAATGGCTACAAAGTAATGAAAAAAACATAAATTACAATACACCCTCACACTAAGAGGATATCTTTGAAACAGCCACACGGACACACATATACACACGTATGCCAGTTCGCACTCAGAGACACATCATTTTATAATATACGTGTGTATGTGCACACAAATTACAAAATAGCCTGGATGCATGTACATATGCACACAATTTTAAATGGCTGTGCACATGTGTGTACAATCCCGCGTCTACCGCGCAAGTTGGGGAAATTCTACAAGGGACGTGCGCCAACACTATAGGTTGTTTTCCCAGGTCATTCCAAGTTTTCCAAGTTTAGGGACAGGTCTTGAAACCCCCCCTGATTTTAGAGCCGCCCTTCCCCGTTAGCCCCAACCCTTAAAACCCCACTGCCTGGCCTAAATGTTTTTATTTTACTACTCAAACAAACTTATAACCTTCAACTGACACACAATTCCTATTCGAGCTTGGGAACGATCATTACTTAGTAATTATGCAAAACCCCCCACTGCTCTCATTACACCACCTTTTGGCGACTCACTCCTTGCATGACCTTCATAATAGGCATCATTGTGCGGCAACTTGTACCATTTTTTCACTCTGCCTTATTTTTAATCATCGGTCAGTCCAATTTTTTATCTTTTTCAGTGCTAAATAATAAAAGTGCTCTGTGCTTATTCAACTGTTTCTACAAAGAAATTCTCCTCATTCAATAATGTAATATCACTTAACTTGTAATTCCAGTATGTAATGCTGTTAATGCCCAAGTTGTACATCCGATAATGTGTAGCAACGTGATGTGTCTTCACATTGCCGTGTCTGTGCCCGACACTGTACGGTGTTTCGGACGGGATCGTCCTTCTTCAAGGGCAATATTTCTTTCGGACGAGATCGTCCTTCTTCAAGGGCAATATTCTGCGCCATAAAAGAACTTTCATTAGACTCTGAATAGCTGTATTAACAAAATCCAAACATGCATCGCTACTTACTCAGTTTTTCCACCATTGTTACTCTCAGCGTTTTTTACGATCTTCTCTTCCGGTTTTCCACTTCCCGCCTCCGTTTTTTTAAACCCCCTTACGTAAGTGACGTCAACTCGCGTCACTCTGTTCCTACAGGGAATACCACTCAATCATGCTATTCAACCCCATCGGGCTCACAGTGCGCATCCAAAATATCCACTGTTGCTCCTTTAAATTTAACAAACATTCAGATCACCACCACGTTGTAACGATCCAACTACTTCTAAAACTCGCCATGTCAGCTGTTGAAAGGCATGCTGTTTCTCTAAGCAATGGGCCACCATTGGAGCCATCATTTTACCTGTGGCTAAACAGCTCCGATGTTCAATCAAACGCACTCGTATTTGACGTTTTGTCCGTCCTATGTAGTACAGGTTACAGGGGCACACGATGATGTATATCACATAAGATGTATCACAGCAAGAATATTGTCGTGATTTATGTGCTTTTCCATATTTATCAATCCATACTGCACCCTCAATGACCTGGCTGCATAGGGAGCAGTGTTTACATTGCCAATGCCCTATGTTTTCATTTGTGCTGCTAGCATTTACAGTAGTCAAGAAAGAGTGCGTGACTAGATCCCCCACATTTTTTCCTCTACTATACGCAATAATCGGAGGTTCTTTAAAAATGTCATGAATCTTCAAAACTGGCCAATGATGATGAATCAACGTGGCTATGTTACCTGACAAATTAGAGTAGGGAACAGTACACACAATCCTTGATTCTTCACACAAGAATTACAACAGTTTCTGCAGTGGTTGAATACGCTTGATGAGCACCTACAATTCACTAGTACGTTCCACAAAACAGACATCAATTTTTTAGACATTGCCATTAGTTTGGTTAAAGGTCGTTGTAACACCACGTTGTACAGGAAAGAATGTGAGAGGAATACCCTCTTACATTATACCAGCTTTCATCCTCAACAATTACGGAATAATCTGCCAATAGGGCAGTTTCTCCGGTTACGAAGAATCTGCAGCATAAAAGCCGAGTTCGTCCGTCAAGCAGACATCCTCAAAACCCGCCTGCTTGAACGGGGCTATCCGGTGAGATATATCAAGAAAGCTTACAAGCGTGCATACAACGCGGAACGCCAATGGTTGCTCCTTGATACATCATCAGAAAGTGAAGAATCAAGGATTGTGTGTACTGTTCCCTACTCTAATTTGTCAGGTAACATAGCCACGTTGATTCATCATCATTGGCCAGTTTTGAAGATTCATGACATTTTTAAAGAACCTCCGATTATTGCGTATAGTAGAGGAAAAAATGTGGGGGATCTAGTCACGCACTCTTTCTTGACTACTGTAAATGCTAGCAGCACAAATGAAAACATAGGGCATTGGCAATGTAAACACTGCTCCCTATGCAGCCAGGTCATTGAGGGTGCAGTATGGATTGATAAATATGGAAAAGCACATAAATCACGACAATATTCTTGCTGTGATACATCTTATGTGATATACATCATCGTGTGCCCCTGTAACCTGTACTACATAGGACGGACAAAACGTCAAATACGAGTGCGTTTGATTGAACATCGGAGCTGTTTAGCCACAGGTAAAATGATGGCTCCAATGGTGGCCCATTGCTTAGAGAAACAGCATGCCTTTCAACAGCTGACATGGCGAGTTTTAGAAGTAGTTGGATCGTTACAACGTGGTGGTGATCTGAATGTTTTGTTAAATTTAAAGGAGCAACAGTGGATATTTTGGATGCGCACTGTGAGCCCGATGGGGTTGAATAGCATGATTGAGTGGTATTCCCTGTAGGAACAGAGTGACGCGAGTTGACGTCACTTACGTAAGGGGGTTTAAAAAAACGGAGGCGGGAAGTGGAAAACCGGAAGAGAAGATCGTAAAAAACGCTGAGAGTAACAATGGTGGAAAAACTGAGTAAGTAGCGATGCATGTTTGGATTTTGTTAATACAGCTATTCAGAGTCTAATGAAAGTTCTTTTATGGCGCAGAATATTGCCCTTGAAGAAGGACGATCTCGTCCGAAAGAAATATTGCCCTTGAAGAAGGACGATCCCGTCCGAAACACCGTACAGTGTCGGGCACAGACACGGCAATGTGAAGACACATCACGTTGCTACACATTATCGGATGTACAACTTGGGCATTAACAGCATTACATACTGGAATTACAAGTTAAGTGATATTACATTATTGAATGAGGAGAATTTCTTTGTAGAAACAGTTGAATAAGCACAGAGCACTTTTATTATTTAGCACTGAAAAAGATAAAAAATTGGACTGACCGATGATTAAAAATAAGGCAGAGTGAAAAAATGGTACAAGTTGCCGCACAATGATGCCTATTATGAAGGTCATGCAAGGAGTGAGTCGCCAAAAGGTGGTGTAATGAGAGCAGTGGGGGGTTTTGCATAATTACTAAGTAATTTATTTTACTACTTACATGTCATCCATAGAAGAAGTAAATTTACCCAGCAGAGGACCCTGGCACACTGCACATTTTTTGGCCAGGCCCTGATATGCCCACGCCCTGCCCAGACTTTGCCTACGCTCTGCCCCTTTTAGAAACTTTCACTTGCTTGTGCAGTGAGAGATACGCATGTCCATGAGTGGCTTATAAAATCTGCTCAGCATGCACCAGCCCAACTTGTTCGCTTATCTCCCGCTTTTGGCACGTGAAGGGCTTTTAAAATCTACCTTTAATTCAACATCATCCAGCTCAAAGAGAAAATAAAATTGCTTGCCTGTAATAGATGTTCTTCAATGGCAGCAAAGCAATGCGCCACACAAGTGGACCATGTGACGCCATCTGGTTTTGGTTCAGAAAGTTTCAAAGCTTTTGAGGAAAGGTTTTCAGGCATGTTTAGCATTTTTCTAGGTGCTGCTGATTCTGCAGCCCTTCAGTTTATTATTTAGCCAAGCCTTTATATTATTTATCTTAGGACTTATAGTACGCTCAATCCAAAGTACTCAGAGGATTACAAAGCAAACATACATAAGTATACAAAAGTATAAACAAAAAAATAAAAACGCTGAAAATAATTAAAATAATATTGTAAAATCAAAATAAAATTCTTATCAAACCATCTTAACATAGTAAAAAACATAAGATCATATAAAACCATAGTAACAAACATAAAGGCCGACTCAGTACGGTGTGCTCAGGCTGAGTGCACCATTAGCTCCCGTTTGGACGCGCGTTTTCCACGCGCTATTACTACCCCTTATACAGTAAGGGGTAATAGCGCGTGCAAATGCATGTTGATGAGCCTATTAGTTAGTCCCGCGTGATACAGAAAGTAAAATGTGCAGCCAAGCACATTTTACTCTCAGAAATTAACACCTGCCCAAAGGCAGGAGTTAATTTGGAAGGCACCGGGCAAGTGTACAGAAAAGCAGAAAAAAGTAGGGATGCGAATCGTTTTTGACGATTTAAAACAATCGTCAGATATATTTTAAATCGTCAAAATCGTTAGAGCCGCGATACAATAACAATTCCCCCCGATTTATCGTCAAAAAAATCGTAAATCGGGCGAGGGCGAGAAAAACCGCACACCAAAACAACCCTAAAACCCACCCCGACCCTTTAAAAACAAATCCCCCACCCTCCCGAACCCCCCCAAAATGTTTTAAATTACCTGGGGTCCAGTGGGGGGGGTCCCGGTGCGATCTCCCGCTCTCGGGCCACAGCTGCGTTAATAGAAATGGCGCCGGTAGCCATTTTGAATATTGGCAATACGGCGCGAGTGCAGGAGGTTTGCTCCCGGACCCCCACTGGACTTTTAGCAAGTCTTGTGGGGGTCAGGAGGCCCCCCCAAGCTGGCCAAAAGTCCATGGGGGTCCAGCGGGGGTCCGGGAGCGATCTCCTGCACTCGCGCCGTATTGCCAATATTCAAAATGGCTACCGGCGCCATTTCTATTAACGCAGCTGTGGCCCGAGAGCGGGAGATCGCACCGGGACCCCCCCACTGGACCCCAGGTAATTTAAAACATTTTGCCCTGTCATATGATAAGGGCAAAGGGCCACCGGCACCATTTCTATTAACGAGAGCGGGAGATCGCGGGAGATCGCGCCGGGACCCCCCCACTGGACCCCAGGTAATTTAAAACATTTTGGGGGGTTCGGGGGGTGGGGGATTTGTTTTAAAGGGTCGGGGTGGGTTTTAGTGTTGTTTTGGTGTGCCGGTTTTCCCGCCCTCCCCCGATTTACGATTTTTTACGATTTAAAAAAAACAAAACATGACGATCAGATTTCCCTCCCCCCCAGCCAAAATCGATCGTTAAGACGATCGATCGCACGATTCACATCCCTAGAAAAAAGTGCTTTTCTGTACATCCTCCGACTTAATATCATAGCGGAGGCGCCAAAAACAAAAAAAAATATAAAAATCTGTCTGCGGCCCGCGGATTGGAAGACAATGCTCAATTTTGCCGGGGTCCATTTTTCGAACCCGTGGCTTTTTACAGGGGTCGGTTTGACAACCGACACCTGTAAAATTAAGCGTCGGCTGTCAAATCCACTGATAGCCGCCGCTTCTGCCAATAAGGAGGTGCTAGAGATACGCTAGTGTCCCTAGCGCTTCCTTTTACCGCAGGCCCTCATTTGCATAGAGAATCACGTGCTCAGGAGAGAGACCTGGGCGCTCGTCGGGAGAGTGGGCGGTAACCTCGGAGCGCTGGCTCTCCTGCGCATTTTACTGAATCGGCCTGATAGAAAATAAAAAGCAACAAAGGGAGGAGGAATAGCCTAGTGGTTAGAGCAGTGGACTATGAACCAGGAGACCAAGGTTCAAGTCCTGCTGTCACTCCTTGTGACCTTGGGCAAGTCACTTTACCCTACATTGCCTCAGGTACAAAAACTTAGATTGTAAGCCCTCTGGGGATAGAGAAATACATACAGTACCTGAATGTAAACCAAATGTCGGTATATAAAAATAATAAATAAATAAATCATATGCTAAGTTCAAGGTGTTAAGTTGCCACATGCCACATGCCCTACACATGTAAATCCAACTGGATTTACATGCGCAGGGGGGTTACATGTGCCGAGCCTATTTTGCATAGGCCTGGTGACACGCGGAAGCCCTGGGATGCGCATATGTCCTGGGGCTTGAAAAAAGGGGTGGGGAGTGGGTGGGGCCAGAGGCCTCCGTAGGCCTGGAGGCAGGCACAACTTGAAAAATAAAGGTCAAGGGGGGGTTTAGGTAGGGCTGGGGGAGGGGGGCGGAAGGAAATTTCCCTCCGAGGCCTCGGAGGGAACAGGGAAAGCCATTGTACTATCTTCTCTCACCCTGGCTTGATGGTACCCTGTTATAGAGTCCATCAAGCTAGGGTGAGAGAACATTGTACAAAATGTCATCTTTGTGAGACTTTCCTCACTCCAAATGACATCAAATCTTCACCAAGGTGTACTGTGCTGTTTGTACATCTCACTCTACATGCAAAACTGGCTCCTATACCCTAAACCACCACCAACACCTCACCTCGACCTATTAGATGGCCCCCCTACAGAGATATAAATAGGTGCACACAGTGAGGCCCTCCCCAGAGGCTCTCTCTCTCTCTACTCCACTCTACTCCTTCTCCCCCTTCTCCCCCCCCCCCCCCAAGCCCAGAAATAGCCAAAATGCAATTCAAAAATTTATCACAAATTGCATTATGGCCACTTCAGGCATATCGCACAGCCTAACACCAGGAAAAATGGTGTGGTTATTTCCGGCATTAAAACCATGCAATTATGCTATCACACATTGCGATATTGCCCCTCATTTAACTAAATCCCGCCCAAACACCTCCCTGATTCTGCCCCTCCAAAAAATTTGCATTCGTGCCATGCGTTATTGAATATAATGCATGCGTTAATGCGTTATCGTGTGTGTTAACACCATAACACATTTTGATGAATGACCCTATCAAATTGTACCCTCCATTGTATCAGGAGCCAGTGTAATGTGAGCAAGATGGGAGTAATATGATCAGAAAGCCAGGCTCCTGTTACAAGACTCGCCACAGCATTCTAGACAGCTTGGAGACATTTTAGAATGTATACAGAAAGTATGAAATGGCTAAAGAATGAATAATGGTTCTGAGGTCATGTTTGAACAAGAAAGGTTTTAGGTTACGTTGGACATGAAGTTTGTTGAATGATTTAGTGACTATGTTTTTCATTTGATCTCTCAGGGTCAGGCATAAATTAGACTCTAGTTGAACTGCAAGGTTCTACATGGATTTTGAAATTTGTAGTATATAGCCATCGAATCTGAATGAACTTGGGAAATCTGGGTTTAAAAAGGAAGGTGAAGAGAACCATTCCACAGGGGAGGCAATTTTGGGTCGTGTGTTTCATTGCTCCACTGTCTTCAGAGAACATATGGCCATATGGATAGACACAACTTAATCAAGTTTACTTAGGGAATAGCCACTGCTATTAATTGCATCAGTAGCATGGGATCTTCTTGGTGTTTGGGTAATTGCCAGGTTCTTGTGGTCTGGTTTGGCTTCTGTTGGGAACAGGATGCTGGACTTGATGGGCCCTTCTTATGTTCTTAACACCTATTACAGGTAAGAAATTTTGCTTCATCTGACAAGCACATATATAACCACAGAGATGGGAGTTCCCTTCAGGGTTGCCTTCAGGTAAAAAAAGAGAGAAGGACAACTAGAACAAGGGCAATTAGAACAAGAGGGAAAGCTGACAGTCACTCAGCAGTTCATGATTCGAAGGAATGTATCCTTCAAGGATACTAATGAAATAGGAGAGTTAGGGCATCCCAACAGAGAGGTTCCAATAAAAGCAAATGTAGTCCATGTGCGTATATGTAAAAAATCACCTGAGCTAAATATTTCCAAATTATCCCTATCAAATGAAAAGCAGGTTGTTAATACAAACAAAAAACACACTTTGAAATGTTTGTATGCCAATGCCAGAATTCTAAGAAGTAAGAGTGTATAGCAGTAAATGATGAGATTGACATAATTGGCATCACAGATACTTGGTGGAGGGAGGATAACCAATGGAACAGTACTATATCAGGGTACAAATTATATTGCAATGATAGGGAGGATCAACTTGGTGAGGGTGTGGCACTTTATGACTGGAAGGGTTTAGAGTCCACCACGATATAATTTAGAGAGTGCCGACAATTTGTAAAGTGGATAAGAAGGTAACTCAATAACTTAACCTAAATACCAGCCTCTATCCAAAATAGTACACTTTTAATGACGCTGAATCTTACTGCAAAAAATATCATTTGTGAAAAGTGACCATCATACTAGGCATCATCAATGTAATTTTATACTGCAGACTTTGCCTTATTTATAATCATCAGTCACTGATAGCAATAAGTGAAATGTCCACTTCAAAAAATGTTTTTGTCTTTTTCAAATGCAGAAATAACTTTTAAAAGTTCATTTATGGATTACTTAACTTATTAGAACTCGATAGTAGCCATACCACTAGTCACATTCTAGATGGTCGTTCTTCACTATTCCCTTCCATGAGATTGTACTAATATTCCTTTTGTCTTGATTTCATTGCATTCACGATCTCTCTCCAGTCTCCTAGTCTCCCGCCTTGGAGCCGTGTTTCGGACCTTCCAGTCCTTTGTCAAGGGAACATTAACAAGGCGTTTTGGCGTTTCTTACTCCTTGTTGATCAATTGCCTTAGGAAAGATAAGGCAATTGCAGAAAGACTAAATTAATTCTTTGCTTCCAAGTTTACTAATGAGGATGTTGGGGAGATACCAGTTCCGGAGATGGTTTTCAAGGGTGATGAGTCAGATGAACTGAACCAAATCATTGTGAACCTGGAAGATGTGGTAGGCCAGACTGACAAACTAAAAGAGTAGCAAATCACCTGGACTGGATGGTATGCATCCTAGGGTACTGAATGAACTAAAAAATGAAATTTCCGATCTGTTAGTTAAAATTTGTAACATATCATTAAAATCATCCATTGTACCTGAAGACTGAATGGTGGCCAATGTAACCCCAATATTTAAAAAGGGCTCCAGGGGCGATCCGGGAAACTACAGACCGATTAGCCTGACTTCAATGCCAGGAAAAATAGTGGAAAGTGTTCTAAAGATCAAAATCACAGAACATATAGAAAGAAATGGTTTAAAGGAACAAAGTCAGCATGGCTTCACCCAAGGCAAGTCTTGCCTCACAAATCTGCTTCACTTTTTTGAAGGCGTTAATAAACATGTGGATAAAGGTGAACCGGTAGATGCAGTGTACTTGGATTTTCAGAAGGCATTTGACAAAGTTCCTCATGAGAGGCTTCTAGGAAAAGTAAAAAGTCATGGGATAGGTGGTGATGTCCTTTCGTGGATTACAAACTGGCTAAAAGACAGGAAACAGAGAGTAGGATTAAATGGACTATTTTCTAAGTGGAAGGGAGTGGGCAGTGGAGTGCCTCAGGGATCTATATTGGAACCCTTAGTTTTCAATATATTTATAAATGATCTGGAAAGAAATACGACGAGTGAGATAATCAAATTTGCAGATGATACAAAATTGTTCAGAGTAGTTAAATCACAAGCAGATTGTGATAAATTGCAGGAAGACCTTGTGAATGGAAAATTGGGCATCAAAATGGCAGATGAAATGTAATGTGGATAAGTGCAAGGTGATGCATATAGGGAAAAATAACCTATGCTATACTTACACAATGTTAGGTTCCATATTAGGTGCTACAACCCAAGAAAGAGATCTAGGCATCATAGTGGATAACACATTGAAATCGTCGGTTCGTGTGCTGCGGCAGTCAAAAAAGCAAACAGAATGTTGGGAATTATTAGAAAGGGAATGGTGAATAAAACGGAAAATGTCATAATGCCTCTGTATCGCTCCATGGTGAGACCGCACCTTGAATTCTGTGTACAATTCTGGTCGCTGCATCTCAAAAAAGATATAACTGTGATGGAGAAGGTACAAAGAAGTGCTACCAAAATGATAAGGGGAATGGAACAGCTCCCCTATGAGGAAAGACTAAAGAGGTTAGGACTTTTCAGCTTGGAGAAGAGACGGCTGACTAGGGATATGATAGAGGTGTTTAAAATCATGAGAGGTCTAGAACGGGTAGATGTGAATCGGTTATTTACTCTTTCGGTTAATAGAAAGACTAGGGGGCACTCCATGAAGTTTGCATGTGGCACATTTAAAACAAATCGAAGAAAGTTCTTTTTTACTCAACGCACAATTAAACTCTGGAATTTGTTGCCAGAGGATGTGGTTAGTGCAGTTAGTATAGCTGTGTTTAAAAAAGAATTGGATATGTTCTTGGAGGAGAAGTCCATAACCTGCTATTAATTGAGTTGACTTAAAAAATAGCCACTGCTATTACTAGCAATGGTAACATGGAATAGACTTAATTTTTGGGCACTTGCCAGGTTCTTATGGCCTGGATTGGCCACTGTTGGAAACAGGATGCTGGGCTTGATGGACCCTTAGTCTGACCCAGTATGGCATGTTCTTATGCTCTTATAGACCAGTGAGACCACGCTGGGAGCAGGACAAGCGCAGGGAAGGATCCAGTCGAATCAGAATTCCAACGACGGAGCCGATGTCATCCAAAGCTCCACCAACGGCTGGCAGGACACCAGTCCACCTGTTGGCTAGTCCACGCTCGGGCACACATCATCCGAGGGACCCCCGGCCTAACAGGTACCAGAAGGCTCAAGAGCGCTGAAGACGAAGACACAGGAGCAGAACATTAAGGAACCTGGAACAACAGGAAGCAGAAGACCAAGACGAGACACCAGGACACCTGGACGGGGACCTCAGGCACGGACATGACTTGGCATGACGAGACGAAGCAACAAGAACTCCATGAAGAAGACAAGAAGACCTGACGGAGCTCTGGCAGGCAGGAGCCTAAAGAGTGAAGTAACTCCGATGCAAGGCCAAGACAGACTGATGGAGCAGCCCTTATAGGGCTGAAGCAGGAAGTCCA
The DNA here is from genome assembly GCF_901001135.1 of Rhinatrema bivittatum. Classification (NCBI taxonomy): domain Eukaryota; kingdom Metazoa; phylum Chordata; class Amphibia; order Gymnophiona; family Rhinatrematidae; genus Rhinatrema; species Rhinatrema bivittatum. Next base: position 137,783,443 of record NC_042621.1, read on the forward strand.
CTCCCTAGGTGGGGCCAGCACACTTCCTGTGCCTAGCCCTTTAAATCCAGCAGAGAGTCGCGCACCGGAGCCTAAGGAGCAGGAAGCAGGGCTGTGCAGGACCGTGGACAGCGGCCTGCACAGCGTCATCGCGTAGACGCAGAGCTGGACCTGGAGAGCAGGTCCGATGACGGCAGCGGCTCCAGCCGCTGCAGGAGACCCCAGGGGTGGCTCCAGTCGCTATTCCAGTCCGGGGATGCGGCCTCCAGGCCGCGAAGATCACAAGGACGTCGGCGGCAGTCCTGGCCGCGCAGAGGACGGCAGGAAGTCTGCGGCTCCAGCCGCGGCGAAGAGGAGCAGCACGGGCGGCCTCCGGGCCACGAGGGAGAGATTACAGTCCGCGGCTCCAGCCGCGTGGAGAGGCCGACGACGGCGTCCTGCCACGTCGGCTGAAGAAACAGCAAGGGTGAGTGAGCCTGCTCGCGGGGGGACCCGCGGGTAGAGTGTTCATAACACTTGCCAGGTTCTTGTGGTCTGGTTTGGCCTCTGTTGGAAACAGGATGCTGGGCTTGATGGACCCTTGGTCTGACCCAGCATGGCAATTTCTTATGTTCTTATGACAACTCAACCCCAACAGGCAAGAAATGTTATTCTGAAAAATAGTCCATTTTTCCCTTAGTTTTCTAAAAATATAATATGAAATAGAGAAGATATCCTGTAATCAATTCATAAAAATGGGCTCTGAAGGAAAGGAGGTGTATTCTACTCCATAAACAGGTTTGGAGGATGGATAGTCAAGAACTAGAAACAAGACAGAAGTCCATATCCAGATAAAAATGCCCTCAGTTCCAAGATGCTGATATGTAATTTATTTTTTTTGGAGGGACCAGAAGCTCTAGGTGTGAAGTCTTTCAAGATAAGATTGCTAGCCCAGGCTGAATGTACTTGCAGTGAGTACAATTTGATGCTAAAGAATTTGGAAGGGTAGAATGGGGCAGCAACTAAAGGTTTTTAGCTCTTCCATAAGCCAGTCTGTAGTCTCTGGGTGGCCTCAACCATATAAACCTGAAAACCTATTAGTCTCATATATTTTCAAACACAAGCTCAAGGTAAGTTACATTACAGGTATTTTGCCTATGTAATGAGCTGTAGTATTATCTCTGGTGGTAAAATACTGTGGATCAACAGAGCCCTGACAAAAATTCTCAATGATGGCTCCAGGTTGTAGGGCTGCCATCAATTTAAAGGAGCTGATTGACCCAAAATAGCAACTCCCCCCACAAGAGTGGTCAGATTCCCCTCCCTCCCCACTTTGAGGCAGCCAAAGTCAAAAAATTAAAAATTAAATTACAAAAGTTGTGGTGCAGGCTCTGCCTCCAAACTCCTATTTTCAAACGGTGTCTCCCTCTCACCCCCCTGAACACCAGCACTCTATGGGCAAAGGCATGAAACTATCTTGAAATACTTCATACCCAGAGTGTTGCAACGGCTGGCCACGGGTTCCATGGCCGGTCCTGCTCACCTTCTTACTGTGGCCCTGCCGGTCTGACAGTCAGAGCTTGCCTTTGCAACGGGTTTACTCCTTGTTGCCCCTGGTCTTCTTCAATGCTGTTCCAGCGTCCTTCTGTTCCAGCGTACGTCTGCCTGCCCGTCCTCCCAGGTAGTACCCCCAGACTGTCTCTCTGGTACTTACCTCGGCCTGTTCCTGCACCTTCCTGTCCACTGCCTGCATCCCGACCTCTGCCTGCCTGGTGACCTCATCTATACTCCGGAACCTGAGCTCTGCCTCGTTGACTATTCCCTGGATTGATCCTCGGATTCTGATCTTGGCTGCCATTGACCATGTCTTCTGATTCCAGCTCTGTTCCTTGTCTTGTCGCCGGACTTCCATTCTCCCAGGAGACCCTGCGAGGTCTACCTAAGTCCAAGTGGCCCGGGTCCCTTGGACTTAGGTGGACCGGGGGGATCTCGGGCTTCCAGTGATGAAGCTCTTCCTAACCTCTGTCTCCGCCCGTGCTCCACCCCCTGAGGGCAGTTGCCTCCTGGTGCCTACCAGGAGGCGCATCTCCACTGCCACAGGACAAGGGTCCACCCCTGAGCGCAACACAGAGCTTCTGATCCCTCCAAAAAAATAAATTATATATCAGCATCTTGGAGTTGAGGGCATTTTTATCTGGATATGGACTTCTGTCTTGCTTCTAGTTCTTGAATATCCATCCTCCAAACCTGTTTATGGAGTAGAATACACCTCCTTTTCCTCAGGGCCCATTTTTATGATTTGATTACAGGATATCTTCTCTATTTCATATTATTTTTTTAGAAAACTAAGGGAAAAAAGGACTATCTTCCAGAAAAATATTTCTTGCCTTTTGGAGTTGTGTTGTCCTCCCTTTTTGTTACCTGAAGGCAACCCTGAAGAGAACCACCATCTCTGTGGTTATATATGTGCTTGTCAGAGGAAGCAAAATTTCTTACCTGTAATAGGCTGGTGGTGGAGGGGCTAGAGTACTGGGGACCAGACTCTGGGGAGGGGATTTTTAGAAAAGGAGAGGGAATAACTTCTTATACAAAGATGGTTAATTTTGGACCTTTGCTTCACCATAGATTTCATTGGGCCATGTTGTCCAGAGCCTTGTGAAGAGTGGATTTCCAAAGCTCTGTAAGGCCATCAGTCTCTTGAACCTGAACTTGGGAAAGTGCAGAAACCCATTGAGTTTTTAATTGTTTTGTGTTGATTTGTGGCCCGGAAGAAATAATACGAGGGTCTGCAGGGCTACCCTGCAAAGGAGTCAGACGCATCAAGGAGTATTCTATTTGAAAATGGTCAGAACAAGGTTTTTCCATGCAGGACCAGCCCTGGGACCCAATCTAGTCATTTGGGGTAAAGACTAAATCTAGAGTGTGCCCTAACTTAAGTGTAGGTGATTGGATTAGCTGGGACCAACCCAATAAATGCATAACTGCTAAGAACCCATTGTATATTCCCGATTGTGGCTTGTATTTGCCCCCTAAGTTGAAGTCCCCTTGGATTGCTGTATTTTTAACATCCACTTTGGCAGCAATTAAATTGTCCACCAATGTCAATAAATTAGAGTCTAGATAGCCAGGGGGAGCATGACGGCAAAAGAAGATGGTATGTGTTATGCTCAGGCTTGTGAACCCTTGGACCGATGGGAGGATGGTATACCTGAGGAGGTGGATCCGTAGGTTCTCCCGTCGGGTTGCGAGGCAGAGCAGACGATGCGACCAGCTGATCCTTGGCACTGGAAACTGAGGCAACTGTGGAAGCAGATGAAGAGGTGTGACGTCAAGAAGAGGAACGGAGTCTTCGCCACTGGAAGCCCGAGGTCCCCCTGGGAGGAGCCCGTAGAGACCCGAGCCTCTGGGACTTAGGTGGACCTTTGAGAGGTCAAAGAGTCAAGAGGTCGGTGCAAGGGCTAACTGGAGCTTCACCCCTGGAAGCCCGCAGTCCCCCTGGGAGGAGCCCGTAGGGACCCAGACCGCTGGGACTTAGGTGGGCCCTTGGAGACGATGGTCCAGAGGAAGTCCGAAATCAAGTGCCAGAGGGTCGTCGCTTACCAGTCCGAGGTCTTATACCAAGGGATTGCTGCTTGCCAGTCCGAAGTCACACACAAGGAATCACTGTTAGCCAATCCGAAGTCAGGAACCAGGAACACCAAGACGAGACAGGAACAAGGATCCAAAGTGCAAGAAGACTCACCGAAGCAGGCAGACTTAAACAGCGCTACAAGAGATGTTGTCAAGTCGAGGAATGAGCAGAGGAAGTCTCCTTTTATACTTCCTCTGCTCTGGCTCATAGGGAACAGATGATGATGGTTAAAGGGATCAGGTCCCTTTAATTCTAATGAGGAGGTGCGGCCTCGTGCCTAAAGATGGTGGCGGCCATCTTGGATTTCCTCCGCGGAGGAAAGACTGCAGGGACGCCGCAAGGGAGGAGCAGGGTTGGCTCCCCACCCATTACCCATACCATCACTAGGGCCTGTGCCGGAGCGACGGGCACAGGATCAGGAGCTTCCCCCGGAGCTCCTGATCCCGCAGAACACAACAGTATGGCCCATCCGTCCAATTAATTTAGCATTATAATTCTCACTTCCTTAGATATCCCCTGTATTTATCCCATGCTTTCTTCATTGCAGATACTGTTTTTGTCTCTACCACTTCCACTGGGAGGTTCCCCAATCCTGGAGGCTCGCATCTGTCCTGAGTACTAACCAGTCCAGTAATTTTAGGGAAACTCCCTTTTTTATATGATCCGCTTACATCCACCACTGTAGTTAAAAGCAGACCTTCATTAGCAGATGGAGCAGAATTGAGTCCTGAGACTGAGGACTCCAACGAGACAGCAAGGAGTGCTGAAAAGGATGTATATATGCCCAAGCCCACGGCATGACTTCCAGGGTTGCCACCATCAGTCAGAGCACCTGTAAATAGGACCACACTGTCAGGCATACTGTGCTCATAAATAGACACACCTGCGCCATCAACTTCTGAATACGACCTTCTGGCAGGAAAACTCTGCCCTGCTTCATGTCAAACCGAACATAAAAATACTCTAGCGACTGAGATGCCCGAAGACTGCCCTTGGCCAGGTTCACCACCCAACTGAGCTCCTGCCACAGGGAGATCACCTTGCAGGTCACCAGTGGCTTTCTTCCAGGGACTTGGCCTGAATCAGCCAGTCATCCAAGTCGGGTGTACCAGGATCCCATCTTTTCTCAACTCTGCCGCCACTACCACCATAACCTTGGAAAAAGTTCTGGGTGCGGCAGCCAGATCAAAAGGCAGCACCTGAAACTGATAATGGCTTCCTAAAACCACGAATCACAGAAAACATTGGTGCTCTAATCAGATGGGAATATGCAGTTATGCCTCAGAAAGATCCAAGGAGGACAGAAATTCCCCTAACTGTATGGCCATTATCACTGAGTGCAAAGTTTCCATGCGAAAATAAGTCACCCGCAAATGATAGGTGACCTCTTTGAGATCCAGGATGGGACAAAAGGAGACCTCCTTCTTGGGCCTACTGAAATAAATGGAATATCAACCCGTATTTTCTTGAGACATGGGCACTGGAGCCACATCCCTCAGACTGAGGAGCCTTGACAGTGTATACTCCACTGCCTGCTTCATCTGCTGAAAATGGTAGGGATACACCATGAACCATATTCTGAGGAACACTGAGAAATTCCAACACATATCCTTGTCGTATCACCTCCAGGACCCACTGTTCCAATGTGATGCAAACTCACCTCTGATAAAAGAGAGAGAGGCACCCCCCCCTAACTCCTGTCCCTGAGGGTGGGTCGGCAAACATTCATTGGGAGACTCGGGAGGGTCCACTACCCCAGCCAGCGCTCCATCTAGGCTGTCTGAAATGAAAGTATTGAGACCTCCTGAAAGATTGAGTCCTCTAGAAGGACTCTCCTCTGTAGAGTTGAAAACACTTGGATCCCCTAGCACAATCTCTCATGCCAAAGGAACATGTCATCTGCTTCTTATCCTCTGGCAACCAAGGAACCAGGGATTTGCCCCACTTATTGGCCAGTTTCTCCAACTCTCTAATTCGTAAGGTTAGTCTTGGAGGTCGCATCAATTGACCAATTTCTCAGCCAACTGACGCCTGGTCGCTATTACCGAAGCCATCCCTCTGGATGATGTGTGGACCAAATAACAGTCCACCATCTGTCAAAAATGTGGCTGCTGTTTCCATAACTGACCTGGAATTCACTCCAGATTCATCAACCTCCTGAAAGAGAAGTAAACAAGAGTGAGCCTCCAGGGAACAGCAAGAAACTATCTGTAAGGACTTCGCTACTGCTTCAAATGCTTGCTTAAGCATGGCCTCATTCCTTCTATTGTGCACATCCTTCAAGGCTGCTCCTCCCTCCAAGTGGATAGTCATCCACTTGGAGGCAGCACAGAGAAGCACATCCACTTTCGGAAAACGCAAATGCTCTCTCACCAGTGGATCCAGGGAGTACAGGCCTTCCAAAACCTGACCCCCTTTGAAATTAGCCTCCAGGGCACCCCACTCAAGATCAATAAATTCTTGAATGGCCTCTATAACAGGAAAAACATAAGAGGTTTTACGCAAAGAAACCAAAATGGGATTTTTCTTTGGCACAGACCCAGGTACTCCCAGCATCTTTAATGTCTGGGAAATCAGAGCCAGTAAATCATCTCTATGAAAGAACTGCAACACAGTCCTATATGGTTCCAGTCCTGGAGGAATTTCTCCATCCTCCAGAGAGCCAGGATTGTCCTCATCATCTGTGCCATTCGGATCCCTGTTGGGAAGACCTGCTGCCAACTTATGTGTACTTCTGCACTTAACAGTAGAACTGCAATGCTGATCTGACAGGATTGGACAGGGCAGAGGACTGTGCCTGGAGAAAAGATTGCAATCCTTGAAAAAATTCTACCCAGGAAAAGGCAGAAGGATCCATGCCAAAACCAGAAGGCACCTGTGCTGTGCCCACTGAGCTACTTTCCCCCGCTGATGATCATCTTACGATGATCAGCCACAATCAACACCAAAGATCACTAGTAATGACTTTGCAGACTTCTTTAATGAAAAAATCAAAATCCTCATAAAGAACAACCTAAAAAATGACTCACAAGACCAGAAAATACCAAACATTCAAACAAAAAGCTGGCCCAACTTTGAGACAGCATCTTCTTTGGAAGTCCAAATGATCATTAAAAAAAAATGAACCCAGCCAAACACCCTATTGACGCCATACCCATTACAACGATAAAAAATCTCGAACCACCAATAACTAAGACGATAAATGAAATCAAAAACCTCTCCCTCACGGAAGGAAACTACCGAGAATGCCTAAAATCGGCAATCATCAAACCCATTCTGAAAAAGAATAATCTTGATCCAGAAAACCCACTGAACTACCGACCCATATCAAACCTCCCATTCATTGCCAAAATCATTGAGAAAGTTGTCCACACATGGCTCACTGACCACCTAGAAGAAAACATCCTGCTACCCGCTCAATTTGACTTCAGAAAACAACTGAACACTGAGACGCTACTACTAGCAATGAACGACTTCGTACTCAAAGGTTTTGAAAAAGCCCACAGCTACCTTCTAATCCTACTCGACCTATCTGCAGCCTTTGATACAGTAAACCACTCCATCATGATTGACCGTCTATCCGAAATTGGAGCTAAAGAAACAACCCTACAATGGTCCTTCTCTTACCTATCACATAGATCCTACCAAGTACTACTCAATGATTCCCTCTCAAAGAAAATCAATCTAAACACTGGAGTTCCCCAAGGATCCACTCTGTCAGTGACACTCTTTAACATCTATCTGCTTCCAATATGCCACGTCCTATCAAATCTCAATCTGACCCACTTCATCTATGCTGATGATATTCAAATATTAATCCCAATAAAAAAATCACTAGAAGAAACATACAAATTAACAGCAACTTACCTAAACAATATAAAGGAAATACTAACTAACTTAAAACTCATCCTCAACTTCGACAAGACTGAAATGATCTTATTAGATAGAATGAACAACTCTCCTCAAATACCACCACTCAACCTAATGAACCAAAATACGGTTATATCTCCAATCAATCATACTCGCATCCTCAGAGTAATAATTGACAGGGAACTTTCTTTCAAAAACCATATCACAACAAAAATCAAAGAGGGATATCATAAACTTACACTCCGTCATTTAAAACCTTTTCTTTCCAATACTGACTTCAGATCAGTCCTAATTTTCTCCAACACTCCTTTTCAACTTACCTCTAAACACTATTCGCCCACTCCAGATCCTACAGAACGCAACTGCAAGAATCCTCACTGGATCTAAAAAGCATGACCACATCACTCCAACACTTATTTCACTACATTGGCTACCAATAAGATTCAAGATTGAATACAAAGTACTATTCATCCTACATAAAATTATATATGAAAAACAAGAAAATTGGCTAAGCTCCTCTATAAAACTACATACCCCAAACAGAAACCTCAGATCAGCAAATAAGGGACTTCTAAAAACACCACCTACGCATTCCAATCAACTCACCTCAACCCAAAAGAGAGCAATATCTCTAGGTAGCCCAAAACTCTGGAACTCCCTACCAACTGAACTCAGAACTCAAGAAAACCTAAAAACATTCAAAAAAGATCTAAATACATGGTTGTTCAACAAAGCATACCAACTCACCCAATGAACAACACAACAACATCACCCTCCACTCTAACCTGAAGATTAAATGAATAAATTAACTTATCACGACTATGGATTATAACTAAGAAGTGAAACGTAAAACAGAACAACAGTTTGGACCTTTTTGGAAACCCTGATATCCCCCCTTAACCTTTTAACCTTCGTATTTTTGTAAGCCATCATGATGGCTTTATGATGATGAATCTGAATGATGGTATATAAAATTTGATAAATAAATAAATACATAAATAAACCTCCCTCGGGGGCGGGAACAAACATCGGAATGGCGCACCGAGCACGGAGACTGGAGGAAGTAGGAAAACCTACAAACTCTTTCTCTGTCTTTTTTTTTTGTAAGCTTTACCTGAACTCAGTCCGTCCCGTCTCAGTACAGAGATGTTCTCTGGCTGTGGGTGGAGAAGATATATACTGCCACTGCCGTACTCTTCTTCCTGCACCTGCTGCCTTTCAACTGTTTTAACAGCTAAATCTACGCCACCTGACAAAACCAACTCCCAGACCAAGGCACTCATCTGAGGGACCACGGAAATCACCTCAGGAATTCTCAATTGGGCGAGGGACCATTTGGTATCACTGCAGGAGAGCAGAGCAAATTAAATTTCCTTTCTTTATTTCTCCTTCTAAAACTTGAAGTAATCCCTAGTAGGGAGATGCACGTCCACCATCTGCTGAAGATGGCAAATACTGGCAGGCTGATGTCACTGCAGGAGTATATATACTGTGATGTCAGCTTTGCTCCATCTCCATCTGCTGGTAGAGGTGCATAACCCACTTGTTCTGGATTCATCTGACTAAATGCTAAGAAATATTTACTAAGGTGAAAATCTCTGTTGACTGCACAATGCACTAGGCCCACCATGTGGCCAACAGAGAGGTGCTGGAAAGAGAAAGAAGAAATAAATTAAACCTAAACTACTGCCTGGGAAGAGAGAAAAAATAAAAAAACACCAAGGCTCTGCCTGAAAAAAACAGTTGTTTGCCTCTCCAGAACTGTCACAGCATTAGCTGTGAGGAGAGTAAGGCTGAATCCGTGACCACACAGTTCTATGGAAAAAAAATAAACTGAGGGACTCTGCCTGGAGACAGGGAGGTGGCTACAGCTGCTCATGCTCAGCAAAGCATGCTGAAAGCTCTAGAATCTTTTTTTTTTTTTTTTTTTTTTTAATTCTTTATTTCTCAATTTTCATGTCATAATACATTACGACAGATATACAGTAAATTTTTTCAGTCCTTATTTCAACATTTGACAATACTGTTTAGATTTCCAAAGAAATAATTTTTAACTGAAAAATATACACCATAATCGTACAGCAAATGTTGCAAAACCACTCTTTTGTATAACTTATTTTAGTGATAATTTAAAGGAATTTAAACCTGGGATCAATGGAAATCATTATTTAGGAGATTAAATAGGATAAACTAATTTCTATTACATATAGTACAGTTATTGCAGTTTCATTACAAAATGCCTGATACTTCAGGGTATTATTGGGGAAGAGGCAGTTGGCTCTCTTGCCCCTACAAATTGGGTTAGATGTTCTAATTGGGAGAAGATAAAAGTTTCATTTCCCCGCTTAATTATACATCGACAAGGGTATCTGAGCATATAGGAAAACCCTAGTGCAGTTACCCTTGATCTTAATGCCAGAAATTCTTTTCTTTTAATACGTGTAGAGGGAGCCAGGTCTGGGAAAATTTTTACATCTTGACCACAATAATTAACAGGAAATTTCTGAAAGTAAACCTTCATTAAATTACTCACATCAGCTGTAGTAATTAAAGAAACAATCAATGTACTTCGTTCTATTACCTGTAAGGTAGAGTTTTCTAAAAAACTTGTTAAATTGCTAGGTATTGATACAACAGGATCTGAGGTTCTTTTCTTTACAAAAAAGCAAGAATTAATTGATGGAATACTATTTTCTGTAAATCCCAGAACCTCAGTGAATAATCTTTTCAAGGACGTAAATGGGATTTCTCCCGCTATTTTAGGAAAATTTACAATCCTTACATTTAATTGTCTCATATTATTTTCAAGGATTTCCAAACGCTTTAAACATGCAATCTGGTCCTTTACAACTAAATTATTAACAGACTGCACAGTTCTTATATTATTTTCAACTTCATCTACTCTTGTTGACATTTCAGTAACTTGTCTTTGTGTACCATATAATTGTTGTTGTAAATTAGAGGATACCGAATCTATTTTCCCCTCCAACCTATTTACAGTGGCATTCAAACCACTTACCAGGTCCCAAATAGCCCCTAATGTGACCGTTTCTGGCCTGGTTGTTAAAGAAAGTCTATCCACAGGGTTCTCAGTTTGGGGGAAGTTCAGATGTAAACCTGTAGACAATATAGCTGTTTCTTCTCCTCCAATGGAGGCAGGCTCAGTGGGATTCATCACTGAGCTTTGTCCCGGAACAACTTCCTCAGATGTTACATTTTGCACCACTTTATCAGTGGGCGAAATTACTGCACCTCCTTCTGGATCGCTTTGAGGTGGAGGCGGTCTGTAATCAGGACTGAGGGAAATCTCATCCTGGGGAGTCTCCTGTTCTCCTTTCGAGGAGCTCCCAAAGGACTCACCGGAACCCTCTTTTCCTAACTGCTGCATAAAACGGTCTATCTCAAGTTGAAGTAATGAAGGTAAAGGTTCTGAGGGGAAAACCCTCACTTTGCCTTTTCGTTTAGCTGGCATAATAATACTTAAAGAAATTTATACCAGAATTCTAACTGAGAAAATACACGTTTTCTGTACCTTTATTTTCCTTGATCCCAGTCGTTGGAGTCCGTCTGCAGGGCTTCCTCTGTTAGTCCGTCCAATCCGGACTAAGCCGGACCAAGCCGTGCGCACCCCTTAGGTGCGCACGGCTTTGGTGGCGCCGGCGGCTGCGGGGCGCCGCACTCGCGCCGATTTTAAGGCGCGTCTGGCTCCTCCCCCTCGGGTCGGTCCTCACAGCTGGTAGGTGTTTCCTGGCCTGACAGAGGCCCTGCACGGCACGGCAAGCTCCCGGCAACCAGCCTCTCTCGCGCCGGTTTTAAAGCGCGTCTGGCTCCTCCCCCTCGGGTCGGTCCTCACAGCTGGTAGGTGTTTCCTGGCCTGACAGAGGCTCTGCACGGCACGGCAAGCTCCCCAAAGCTCTAGAATCTTTGATATTAAAGTTCCATCCCAGGCTCCATTGGATGAAATCACCCTATATGTGAGGACTGCCATCCTGCTTGTTCTCGGACAATGTAAGCTCTCTGGGGACATGGAAATATCTAAGTACCTGAATGTAATCTGTTTTGAATAGTCACAGAAGACAGAATATAAATTTGAAAAAATTGGGAACTAAAGCTTGGCCAAAAGGCAGAACACAGGATTGGAAGGGTGTTCCTACAATTAATCTGAGATACTTCCTGTAGCTTGGATGTATCCCATATGTATGCAGACTTCCTCAGGATTCACAGAACATAGTTTATTTGATTTAGAAGTGCAAGGAAAATCATTTAGGTTTAGGATTGTTCTAAAGTCCCTGGTTTTCTTGTGAACTGGGAACTACATAGATTACAATCTGTGTCCTTACTCCTATGGTGATACACATTTGACTGCTCTGCCTGTAAAAGAGGAAATTTCCAAACTGAACAGGTCCTGGTGCCAAAAGGGCCCAAACAAATGTTTGGGTAAACAATGTGGATGGATTTCCAAAGCATGGAAATTTTAGCCATCGTTTACAATCTGGATGACCCAACTGTCTGAGGTTATAAGGGGGTCAATCATTTATAAAATTCCTCAGCCTTATCCTACAGGGAAATCTTCCAGCACACAGCCTGGAAGGCTGGCTATGTCCTCTGGACCCAGTCAAAAACCCAACCCCGGCTTTCAGTGGGTGGCAGGATGGGCCTCTTTGCTCATGTGGTTGTTGAAAACTCATTTTCTGAGAAATAGATTGCTTTTTGTGAAACCCACTCTGAAATCTCTGAAATGCTGAAGGCAGGTCAAAGGTAGATATGGAGAGTGTCTGGAGTTGATTTGGTGTTCCTTAATGAGACCCATGGTCTTATTTACCTTCTCTTCAAACAAGTTTTCTCCTCAACATGGCATGCCAATAAGCCTTCTCTTGCAGATCTTCTTAGAACCCTGATGCCTGCAGCCATTTGAGGGTCTGTGGTAGTTAGTGGTCATGGCAGAGACCATCAATACCATCTCAAATACATCACAGTATTCATCTGTGACATATTTTGCATGTAATACAAAGAAAAAGAGTCTAGGAACATTTCTACAAGCTGAATACAAATCATGCTAATTTCTGAACTCATGCTAAATTCTGTGACCCAAGATGGAATACTACAAAAATGCTAGTGAAAAAAACAAAATCAACATATTTGTTGAAACTGCTGAGAACTATAGCTCTTGTGTAGCCTTGCAGTGTCTGCTCACACACTCCTTTTTCCTCCTGTTTTACCAAACCAATAGGAGACACATCTCTTTGTGAAGCCAGCCTGTTTGCTGATTCTAGTTTCAGGCCCTCAGCTCTGGTTCACTTCCAGGCCCGCTCCAGCCTTGTGACCTACTTGCTGATTGCAGTTCAAAGCCTACGGTTCTGGTTCATCTCCAGTTCCTGCTGCAGCCATGAGACCTGCTTCACTGTAAGCTACAATTAGCTTCTGCTCTAGTTCTTGCTACTTGTAAGTTACACTTGAATGCTACTCCTGATTACACTCTAGCCTGTGTCCAGGGTACCACTGCAAGCCCCATGAGACATCACCCTGATTGTTGGACATATTCTGTGAGCGCTTGAGATACTGTATATCATGAAGCAATGCCCTGCTTCTCAGTCATAGTGTGTCAAATCAATGAGGTAAAATCAAAGGGAGAAGAATTTTTCTTGAAAGAAAAATGTGCTGGTAGGAAAAAGAGTTTATATCCAAGCCATGAACACCAGTTTCACAAACAAAAAAAAACCAAAACATTACTTAAAACAGCATGAGTGGCAGTGCTGAAAAAAAATAAAACTTAGAACAGGTCAAACATCCGAACTAGGTGTGTCAGAAGGGGAAAAATGGTACTGCAACAGTACAAAAAGATGCCTGCTGGAGTAGCACATAGCTATGAAGTGGTCTATAAATGTCCTTACAGTATGCTGTTAAAAGAATAAGTGAAGATCCCATGGCATGTGAGAAATTGCTATGCATGCCTGAAAAGCTTTTCTTGAAAGTTCTGGGATGTTAGGTTACTGACACAAGATGGAAATCACATGACCCATCTGTGTGGCTACATTGCTGATACTTGTGTCTTCAGAGCATACAAAATGTCTGAACTGTATTCATTAAAAGGGCAATTTTCAAAAGCATTTACCTAGGTAAATAGGAATGTATCTGGGTAAAATGGCCTGTCTGAAAATAGCCCTCCACAATTGCAGCTAAAATTACATGTGGGATCCATAGTGCAGTACTTCTCAACCCAATCCTCTTGGCACACTTAGCCAGTCAGGTTTTCAGGATATCCACAATGAATATGCATGAATAGATTTGCAATCATTGGAAGTAGTACATGCAAATCTCTCAAATGCATATTCATTGTGGATATTCTGAAAACCTGACTGACTGGGTGTGTCCCAAGGAATGGGTTGAGAACCATTGCCAAAGTATGCTTACTTTTAGCTGCATTAAAAAGCAGTGCTTCTGAGGGTATTATCGAGGGAGTAAAATAGTACACATATAGGTGATTTTCAATGGTACATGTACTGTCACACCCCTGTTTAGTGACCCAAACAAATAGCACACGAAAAGTATGTGGACTCTTGTAGCTGTTAATTTTCAAAGGGAAATAACGAGGGTTGTTTCCCTTTGAAAATTTGCATAAACTATGCAAGTGCCCAAATGTATGCCAGTGTTTGTCATTAAAATTTATTTTTGCATAGCCTAAAAAAGGAGACCTGACTGAAGGTCTCAAGGATTGAGTTTGGGAAACTTTGCAATAGGGAGCATACATTTTGGTTACCAGATTTTCTGAAGAATTGAACAATAGTGCTATTTCTCTTACAGGCTCTAAGTTTTCAGTATTAGCATCGTCTTTTTCTTCTTGCAGCCTCTCTAATTCATTGCTGGAGGTTAAAAAAAAAGATATAAAAATTAGTTTTCACAAACAACCAAAAGCAAAATATTCCATCAAGCATACAAATTAGTTTTACCAGGATTGCATTCTGACCTTTGCCATATTAATGGATGTAGATATAAGATAATATAGGAGAGAAAAGCACTGAAACTGAAAGAAATGCAGGAAAAGTGGTGGAAACCAGGATGGCATAAAGTGAAATGTTAGAAAACTTGTATTGTGTCACAAAACAGAAAATCACATAACCATTTAAAGATTAATTCAATGAAGAAATCCAAAACCACAAAAAACAATGGTCATAAAAACTAACAAAAAGAAACTAGTGCAAAAATAAAATTGAAGTCTGGGTATGTCCATATTTCAGCAAAAAATGCCTGCTTCAAGGAAAAACTTTAAAACAATACCAATAAAAAGAGTTGCCCTTGATTCCAAAAAATAATGGATCCTGCTACTATGTTTCTTTTGCTACTTTCACTAAGGAGTAAATAGAAAGTCTAGTGGTTACATGGTTCTTTAACCTTCCTGTGTATGGTTATGTGAATCTTCCACCATACAAGAAATGACATCACCACTCTGGTATATTCCCTGAAATATCTCTGGACTGCATTTGAATTTTCATGTCAATCAGGATCCAATATTTACCAACCTTTCACAACAATTTTAACCACATTAAAGGGAGAGCCATTTTCAAAGGCATTTTGACAGGTAAAACAGTGATTTACCTGCAGAAATGGCCTGTTTTAAAACTGCCCACCTAGTGGCACATTGGCCTATCAGGGTTTCGGGCATGCCCTGGTGGGCCGCTCAAATTGGCCACGTGACCTCTATTTGCTGTGCTCCTCCACTCTAGTAGGAAGGGCCCAGAGGAGTTGCCATAGGAGCTTATTGTATTGGCGAGCAAAAAATTAGAAGAGGGGCCGCACCCCAGGCCGGCCAGAAACTGAAGAAATGGAAGAGGGGCCGCAAGCCACCACCAGGGCCCAGGAGAGTGACAGTCAAGAGGAAAAAAGTGGCCACAAGTTGCTGCTGGAGCCCAAGCCAGCAGCAGCTGCAAAAAGAGAAGTCATGGGTCGCTGCTGGAGCCCGGAAGAGTGACGGCCAAGAGAGAATAAAAGAGACTGTGGGCCACTGCCAAAGTCCTGGTCAGTGGCATCCGAAGAATGGGAAAAGGCATAATTTGTATGTGTATGTGTATGTGTGTGAGGCAGTCTGCTTGTGTGTATGTTTGTGTGTCTGCAAGGCAGCCTGCTTGTGTGTGTGTGTGTGTGTGTGTGTGTGTGAGAGAGGCGGTCTGTGTGTAAGTGAGTGAGAAAGGGAAAAAGGAGAAAATTTGTGCACCCTGCTTTCCCCAGCTAATTCACAACAATCATCTGCTCTCCAGGTGATGCATTGTCCTTTCGCACAGAGGATAACTCCCGAAGGCCTACTGCCCAGGAGGGAAGGGTTAGGTCGGCCGTCATACTAGGTGATTCGATTATTAGGAATGTAAATACCTGGGTGGCTGGTGGGCGTGAGGATCGCCTGGTAACATGCCTACCTGGTGCGAAGGTGGCGGACCTCACGCGTCACCTAGATAGGATTTTAGACAGTGCTGGGGAGGAGCCGGCTGTCGTGGTACATGTGGGCACCAACGCCATAGGAAAATGTGGGAGGGAGGTTCTGGAAGCCAAATTTAGGCTCTTAGGTAGAAAGCTTAAATCCACAACCTCCAGGGTAGCATTCTCTGAAATGCTCCCTGTTCCACGCGCAGGTCCCCAGAGGCTGGCAGAGCTCCGGAGTCTCAATGCGTGGATGAGACGATGGTGCAAGGAAGAGGGATTCAGTTTTGTTAGGAACTGGGGAACCTTTTGGGGAAGGGGGAGTCTCTTCCGAAGGGATGGGCTCCACCTTGACCAGAGTGGAACCAGACTGCTGGCGCTAACCTTTAAAAAGGAGATAGAGCAGCTTTTAAACTAGAACAAAGGGGAAAGCCGACAGTCGCTCAGCAGCGCATGGTTCGGAGAGAGGTATCTTCAAAGGATACTAATGATGCATTAGAATTAGGGCATCCTGACAGTGAAGTTCCAATAATAAGAAAAGTAGTCCAAGTACCTGTACTTAAAAACTCACCTGAGCTAAAAAAATTCTAACTTATCCCTATCAATTAAAAAACAGAATGAAAATACAAACAAAAAACAAACTTTGAAATGTTTGTATGCTAATGCCAGAAGTCTAAGAAGTAAGATGGGAGAATTTGAATGTATAGCAGTGAATGATGACATAGACTTAATTGGCATCTCAGAGACATGGTGGAAGGAGGATAACCAATGGGACAGTGCTTTACCGGGGTACAAATTATATCGCAAGGATAGAGAGGAGCACCCGGGAGGCGGTGAGGCGCTTTATGTCCGGAATGGCATACAGTCCAACAGGATAAACATCCTGCATGAGACTAAATGCAAAATTGAATCTCTATGGGTAGAAATCCCTTGTGTGTCGGGGAAGACTATAGTGATAGGAGTATACTACCATCCACCTGGTCAAGATGGTGAGACGGACAGTGAAATGCTAAGAGAAATTAGGGAAGTTAACCAAATTGGTAGTGCAGTAATAATGGGAGACTTCAACTACCCTAATATTGACAGGGTAAATGTATCATTGGGACACGCTAGAGAGATAACTTTCCTGGATGGAATAAATGATAGCTTTATGGAGCAATTGGTTCAGGAACCGACGAGAGAGGGAGCAATTTTAGATCTAATTCTCAGTGGAGCACAGGACTTGGTGAGAGAGGTAACGGTGGTGGGGCTGCTTGGCAATAGTGATCATAATATGATCAAATTTGAATTAATGACTGGAAGAGGAACAGTATGCAAATCCACGGCTCTCGTGCTAAACTTCCAAAAGGGAAACTTTGATAAAATGAGAAAAATTGTTAGAAAAAAACTGAAAGGAGCAGCTACAAAAGTAAAAAATGTGCAAGAGGCATGGTCATTGTTAAAAAAATACCATTCTAGAAGCACAGTCCAGTTGTATTCCACACATTAAGAAAGGCAGAAAGAAGGCAAAACAATTACCGGCATGGTTAAAAAGAGAGGTGAAAGAAGCTATTTTAGCCAAAAGATCTTCATTCAAAAATTGGAAGAAGGATCCAACAGAAGAAAATAGGATAATGCAAAAACGTTGGCAAGTTAAATGTAAGACATTGATAAGACAGGCTAAGAGAGAATTTGAAAAGAAGTTGGCCGCAGAGGCAAAAACTCAGAGTAAAAACTTTTTAAAATATATCCGAAGCAGAAAGCCTGTGAGGGAATCAGTTGGACCGTTAGATGATCGAGGGGTTAAAGGGGCACTTAGAGAAGATAAGGCCATCGTGGAAAGATTAAATGATTTCTTTGCTTCGGTGTTTACTGAAGAGGATGTTGGGGAGGTACCTGTACTGGAAAAGGTTTTCATGGGTAATGATTCAGATGGACTGAATCAAATCACTGTGAACCTAGAAGATGTGGTAGATTTGATTGACAAACTGAAGAATAGTAAATCATCTGGACAGAATGGTATACACCCCAGAGTTCTGAAGGAACTAAAAATTGAAATTTCAGACCTATTAGTAAAAATTTGTAACCTATCATTAAAATCATCCATTGTACCTGAAGACTGGAGGATAGCATATGCAACCCCAATTTTTAAAAAGGGCTCCAGGGGCGATCTGGGAGACTATAGACCGGTTAGCCTGACTTCAGTGCCAGGAAAAATCGTGTAAAGTGTTCTAAACATCAAAATCACAGAACATATAGAAAGACATGGTTCAGTGCAGGGTTGGGCAGTTCCGGTCCTCGAGGGCCACAAACCAGTCTGGTTTTCAGGATATCCCTAATGAATATGCATGAGAGATTTGCATGCAATCTGCCTCAGTTGTATGCAAATATATGTCATGCATATTCATTAGGATATCCTAAAACCTCGACAGGTTTGTGGCCCTCGAGGACTGGAATTGCCCACCCCTGGTTTAATGGAACAAAGTCAGCATGGCTTTACCCAAGGCAAGTCTTGCCTCACAAATCTGCTTCACTTTTTTGAAGGAGTTAATAAACGTGTGGATAAAGGTGAACCGGAAGATGTAGTATACTTGGATTTTTAGAAGGCATTTGACAAAGTTCCTCATGAGAGGCTTCTAGGAAAAGTAAAAAGTCATGGGATAGGTGACGATATCCTTTTGTGGATTGCAAACTGGCTAAAAGACAGGAAACAGAGAGTAGGATTAAATGGACTATTTTCTCAGTGGAAGGGAGTGGGCAGTGGAGTGCCTCATGGATCTGTATTGGGACCCTTACTTTTCAATATATTTATAAATGATCTGGAAAGAAATACGACGAGTGAGATAATCACATTTGCAGATGATACAAAATTGTTCAGAGTAGTTAAATCACAAGCAGATTGTGATAAATTGCAGGAAGACCTTGTGAGACTGGAAAATTGGGCATCAAAATGGCAGATGAAATTTAATGTGGATAAGTGCAAGGTGATGCATATAGGGAAAAATAACCCATGCTATAGTTACACAATGTTAGGTTCCATATTAGGTGCTACAACCCAAGAAAGAGATCTAGGCATCATAGTGGATAACACATTGAAATCGTCGGTTCAGTGTGCTGCGGCAATCAAAAAAGCAAACAGAATGTTGGGAATTATTAGAAAGGGAATGGTAAATAAAACGGAAAATGTCATAATGCCTCTGTAACGCTCCATGGTGAGACCGCACCTTGAATACTTTGTACAATTCTGGTTGCCACATCTCAAAAAAGATATAATTGCGATGGAGAAGGTACAGAGAAGGGCTACCAAAATGATAAGGGGAATGGAACAGCGTACATTTGTTCATGCCTGGTGCGCGAACAAAAGTATGCGCTCGCGCAAAATTATTAAATCTACCCCGCTGGAAGCAGGCGTAATTTTGCGCGCGCCAGCCGGCTGCCCCGCTCTTTCTGCAATGGTCTTATCTTCCCTAAGAGCCCCTTTAACCCCTCTGTCATCTAATGGTCCAACCGACTCCCTCACAGGTTTCTTGCTTTGGATATATTTTAAAAAGTTTTTATTATGAGTTTTTGCTTATGCTTTATCCTATTTATCCTATTTTCTTCAGATGGATCCTTCTTCCAATTTTTGAAGGATATTTTTTGGCTAAAATAGCCTCTTTCACCTCACCTTTTAACCATGATGGTAATCGTTTTGCCTTCCACCTTTCTTAATGCGCGGAATACATATGGACTGCGCCTCTAAGATTGTATTTTTAAACAATGTCCAAGCCTGTTGAACACTTTTAACCTTTGCAGCTGCACCTTTCAGTTTTTTTCTAACTATTTTCCTCATTTTATCAAAGTTTCCTTTTTTAAAATTTAGTGTTAGAGCTGCAGATTTACTTATTGTGCCCCTTCCAGTTATTAGTTTAAATTTGATCATGTTATGATCACTGTTGCCAAGTAGCGCCACCACCGTTACTTCTCTCACCAAATCTTGCGTTCCACTAAGAATTACATCTAAAATAGCTCCCTCTCTTGTTGGTTCCTGAACCAATTGCTCCATGAAGCAATCATGTATTACATCCAGGAACTTTATGTCTCTAGCAAGTCCTGATGTTACATTTACCCTGTCAATATTGGGGTAATTGAAATCTCCCATTATTATTGCACTGCCAAATTGGTTTGCTTCCCTGATTTCTCTTAGCATTTCATCATCTGTCTGACCATTTTGTCCAGGTGGACAGTAGTATACTCCTATCACTATACTCTTACCCAACACACATGGGATTTCTACCCATATAGATTCTACTGAGCATTTACTCTCTTGTATGATCTTTATCCTGTTGGACTCTATACCCTCCCGGACTTAAAGTGCCACACCCCCACCAAGTTGATCCTCCCTATCATTGCAATATAATTTGTACCCTGATATAGCACTGTCCCATTGGTTATCCTCCTTCCACCAAGTCTCTGTGATGCTAATTATGTCAATCTCATGATTTGCTGCTATACACTCTAACTCTCCCATCTTACTTCTTAGACTTCTGGCATTGGCATACAGACATTTCAAAGTGTGGTTTTTGCTTGTTTTAACAACCTGCTTTTCAGTTGTTTGGGATAATTCGGAAATCATTAGCTTTGGTGATTTTTTTACATATAGGCATATGAACTATGTTTGCTTTTAATAGAACCTCTCTGTTGGGATGCCCTAACTCTCCTGTTTCATTAGTATCCTTCAAGGATACATTTCTCCGAACCATGCACTGCTGAGTGACTGTCGGCTTTCCCCCTTGTTCTAGTTTAAAAGCTGCTCTATCTCCTTTTTGAAAGTTAGTGCCAGCAGCTTGGTTCCACTCTGGTTAAGGTAGAGCCCATCCTTTCGGAAAAGTCTCCCTTTTCCCCAAACGTTTCCCCAGTTCCTTACAAAGCTGAATCCCTCTTCCCTGCACCATCGTCTCATCCACGCATTGAAACTCTGGAGCTCTGCCTGCCTCTGGGGACCTGCACGTGGAACAGGAAGCATTTCAGAGAATGCCACCCTGGAGGTTCTGGATTTCAGCTTCCTACCTAAAATCCTAAATTTGGCTTCCAGAAACTCTCTCCCACATTTTCCTATGTCGTTGGTGCCCACATGTACCATGACAGCTGGCTCCTCCCCAGCACTGTCTATAATCCTATCTAGGTGACGCGTGAGGTCTGCCACCTTTGCACCAGGTAGGCAAGTTACCAGGCGGTCCTCACATCCACCAGCCACCCTGCTATCTACATGTCTAATAATCGAATCACCAACTATGATGGCCGGCCTAACACTTCCCTCCTGGGCAGTAGCCCTGGGAGATTTGTCCTCAGTGCGAGAGGACAATACATCACCTGGAGAGCAGGTCCTTGCTACAGGATCACTTCCTGGTACACCAGGGTGATGTTCTCCTACTGGGAGACCTTTCTGATCCAAGGCAGCACTGGGGCTGCCAGAATGGATTTGGGACTTGGCTACTATGTCCCTGAAGGTCTCGTCAATGTACCTCTCTGTCTCCCTCAGCTCCTCCAAGTCTGCTACTCTAGCCTCCAGAGATTGGACTTGTTCCCTGAGAGCCAGAGCTCTTTGCACTGAGTGCACACATACAATCTCTCACCGGCGGGTAAAAAATCATACATGTGACACTCAATGCAAAAGACTAGAAAGCCCCCCACTTGCTGCTGGACTGCTAACTTCATCTTAGTTTTATTGAGTTCCTAGTTAAGTTTAGGATACTAAGGGAGTTGGAATGAGAGTACTTTAAATTTACAGGTGAATTTAGTAATTAATCAGCTAGTGTCCTACAAGGGGTTGATTAAACTTTCAATAAGGGTTGGTACAATATTATGTTTTAGATAAGACCCTGATTGATTTTTAATGAGAAAGTGTCTTGTGCCTAAAAATCAGGGGTTGAGTGGGTGGGAAAGACAGACACTAGAATTAACTATCTATGGCTTGCTTATTACCTCAGACAAACACAAACTCTAAAGAATATATCCCTTAATTTCACCTTTCACCAAACTTTTATAAGCCCCAAACTTTCTGAAAACTATACTTACCAATCCTCTTAAACCACGATTAAATTAATCTTCACTCAGTCAATGGAAGGATTTGAGATCGGCGCGCGTTTCTGGTCCTCCTCTACTGCAAATCGTGCGGGGCATCTGGAAGCTGGAGCTGTGGAAGTCAATCCCTGGATCGCTTGCAGTGACTTCTGGACTCCTCTCCCGGGGGATGCTGGGAGCAGTATGCAGATGAGCCTTCCGGTCCTCCTCTACTGCAAATCGTCCGGAGCCTCTGGAAGCTGGGGCTGTGGAAGTCAATCCCTGGATCGCTTGCGGTGACCTCTGGACTCCTCTCCAGGGGGATGCTGGGAGCAGTATGCAGATGAGCCTTCCGGTCCTCCTCTACTGCAAATCATGCGGGGCCTCTGGAAGCTGGGGCTGTGGAAGTCAATCCCTGGATCGCTTGCGGTGACCTCTGGACTCCTCTCCCGGGGGATGCTGGGAGTAATATGCAGATGAGCCTTCCGGTCTTCCTCGATCCTGACACCAAGCTTCAAAAACTAGCCAAACCTGCACATAGGCTAAGGAAGTGGAAAACGTTCGTGCTTGTAGCAAGGTGGCAATCACCGCAAAAGAATATCCATGCTCCAACAAGCAAGCCCTCTCAAGGACCATACCGTGTCGGATCTTCAACAGATTCTTGTGCGGCGGAAGATGAATGGGGGTTTCCATCAGATCTGCATGCCATGGACTTCTGGGGCAAACTGGTGCCACCAGAAGCACCATCCCCCTGTGGCCTTCGATCCTACGAACTATTCTGCCCAACAGGGGCCACAGGAGAAAGACACATAGCAGCTTGTCTTCAGGCCAGAATTGCACAGAAGCATCAATAACCAAGAACCTCGGATCTCTCCTCGGATTGAAGAATCGAGTAACCTTCGCATTGCGAGAAGTTGCCAGCAGGTCTAGGAATGGAAGGCCCCAGCGATCCACTATCAGTTGAAACACCTCACTGACAATACCCATTCTCCTGGGTCCAGATTCTCCCTGCTGAGAAACTCTGCTCTTATATTGTCTTTTCCTGCAATGTGAGAGGCCAAGATCACCTGGAGATGCCCTATTTCCTATCACCTAGGAGATGCCCTATTTCCTGCAACATTTGCTGGCTCTTGGTTCCTCCCTGCAAATTGATGTAAGCCACTGTTGTTGTGTTGTCTGACATTACTCAGACCATTTGATCCTGCAGTCTGTCACTGAATTACAAGCATGCCAACCAGACCGCCTGGGCTTCCACGCAATTGATATTCCAGAGAGACTCTTCTGTATTCCAGCGTCCTTGTGCCATTAGATCCTGACATTGAGCTCCCTAACCCTGGATGCTCACATCTGTCATGAGTATTACCCAGTCTGGTGATGTCAGGGAAACTCCCTTTCTCAGATGATCCTCCTGCACCACCACCACAAGTGAAGCCAAACCAAATAGTCCTGAGACTGTGGGTTCCAATGAGACAGCCACGAGTGCTGAAGAGGACGCATATGTGCTCTCGCCCATGGCACCTTTTCCAGGGTTGCCACCATCAAACCGAGTACCTGTAGATAGGACCACACTGTCGGGCGTATAGTGTTCACCAGAAGACGCACCTGCAATATTAACTTCTGAATCCAAACTTCTGGCAGGAAAACCTTGTCAAATCTCGTGTTGAACCAAACACCCAGATACTCCAACAACTGAGATGGCTGAAGACTGCTCTTGGCTAGGTTCACTACCCAACCAAGCTCCTGCAACAAGGAGATCACCTTGTGGGTCACTAGGCAGCTCTCTTCCAGAGACTTGGCTTGAATCAGCCAGTTGTCCAAATACGGGTGTATTAGGATTCCATTCTTTCTCAACTCTGCTGCCACAACCACTATAACCTTAGAAAAAGTTCTGGGAGGGGTGGCTAGACCAAAAGGCAGGACACCCAAAACTGATAATGGCGCATCAACACCGCAAAACGCAGAAAATTGGGTGCTTTAATCAGATGGAAATATGGAGGTAGGCCTCAGACAGATCCAGGGAGATCAGAAATTCCTCTGACTGCACGGCCATTATCTCTGAGTGCTAGGTTTCTATGCGAAAATGAGTCACCCGCAAATGATGGTTGACTCCTTTGAGATCCAAGATGCAACGAAAGGAGCCCTCCTTCTTGAGCACAACAAAATAAATGGAATATCGTCCTGTACTTTCTTGAGACGTAGGCACTGGAACCACAGTCCTCAAACTGAGGAGTCTTGACAGTGTAGATTTCACTGCCTGCTTCTTCTGCAAGGAGTGTCAAGGAGACACCACGAACACGTCCCAAGGAACACAGCAAAATTCCAGCGCATATCATTTTCATACCACCTCCAGGACTCACTGGTCTGATGTGATTTCGACCCACCTCTGAGAAAAGAGAGAGAGACATCTCCCTGTCTCTTGTTCCCAAGGGTGGGTAGGCAAACCTTCATGGTGAGGCTCAGGAGGATCTGCTACCTGAGCCCGCACCTTGCTTGGGCTGTCTGGGATGAAAGGACAGAGACCTGCCGAAAGGTCGAGTCCTCTGAAAGGTCGACCCTCTCTGGGGACGAAACCACTTGGAACCCCTGAGATGACCCCTCGTATCAAAGGAGCACTGCAACTGTTTCTTATCCTTCCACAACTGAGCAACCAGGGATTCACACCATTTACTCGCCAGCTTCTCCAACTCACTCCCAAACAAGAGTGAGCCTTTAAAAGTGTCGTCTCGCACCTTCTTTGGGTGCAGAATAGCACCGTCCTACTCCAACTCAGCCAACACTTTATAGGCTTCTTCCCCACTGCAGAACTCTTCCATGTAGTGTCACTGCTCAGAGACTCGGCCACAGCTTGAGTGGTTGCTGTTAATCTGCAAAAAGCTCAACCTCCGGTAGTGAGTACCTTGCTTTGCTCGGCCTAATTAAATACTTCTGCTTCTGGTTTAAACCCTTAAATCTCCAGGGACAGTTCAAGGCTTTTATCTCTGGTTCTAATGCCTGTGGGCTTGGATTAGGGACAACCAAGCCCTACTGACTCCACCCACTGTTGCTTGTAGGAGGGAACAAGTCAACACTGAGTCTTGCCCACCTACTGCAACATCCACAGCAGTTTCCTTAGGTCCTAACCTGTTCAGTGTCCATGTCTCCTCGAGGGGGTTTCCACCAGTCCTCTCCTTCCTCCATCAGTATGGGTTCCAAGTCTGGACTCTCTGGCAAGTCTACCTCTATCTCCTCCATGTCTCCCTCTGTCTTTTGTAGTTCTTCTTCCTGTTCCTGTCCAGCCCCTTCATCAGGCCATCTCCCCGGCTCCTCCCAATCCACCTGGATGTTTACACCCTCTTGATGAGGTGCTGGCTATGCAATCCCTCCCTCTCGGTTCACCTCGCTTCCCCCTCTCCCAGTTCTTTTCAGAGCAAGATCTCTTCCCCTAACCTGGGGTTTCTTTGGTTTTGAGGTTTCCACCCAGGTTTCCTGCTCCAACCTTCTCCGGAATTGAGATTATCAGCAGATGTAAAATCATTTAGAAAAAACCTTAAAACCTGGCAGTTTGGTATTTCTTTTAAGAACCTGGAAGGAAAATATTTATTTATTTATTTATTTATTTATTTAAAAACTTTTCTATACCATTGCTAGGTTTAAATACCATTGCAACGGTTTACATGTAGGCACATATTTAATGTAGGTAAGTGTACTATAGTACATTCTAACAGGTGCCGTCAAAGGTTCGGTTACAATATATCATTAGACATAGTTATTTAGCGAAGTAGTTCATGACCAATTGTACCAAGCTACTTACACGGGTAGTTTTATCACACATAGTTTTATAGTTAAGCTTATTGTGGTGTAGAGTTCATAGACTAATCTACTGTAAAGTTCTAAGTACCCTGGGTCGGTGCCTTTCTGTCTTTTCCTGAATAATTTCTCTCTATTCTCTCGTCTCTTTGTAAAATGCTTGTTTAAAAAGCCATGTTTTTAAACTTTTCTTGAATGCCTTGAGATCACTTTGTTGCCTGATCTCTGGAGGCATAGTGTTCCAGATTATTGGTCCTGCTAGTGATAGGGCTCTTTCTCTCACTTGTGTGTACGAAGGGGCGTACAAAGGGGCATGCCCCTTTGTTGCACCCCTTTGGTGCGCGGCGCCTACGGGGTCCCTATTGGGTCTTTATCCTCCGGGGGCCTCGATGATGCCGGCAGCGTCACCGAGGGGGAGGGGCAAAACCCGTAAATCCGGGCAGGCTAGGCAGCAGAGAGACCTGTAAGGGAGAGAAAGAGAGAGGAAAAAAAAACAACCTGAAAGGGGAAAGAAACAGCCAAAAAAGCCTCGGATGGTCCTGGAGGCAGTGGGGCACGTCGCCTACGGGGTCCCTATCGGGTCTTTATCCTCCGGGGGCCTCGATGACGCCGGCAGTGTCACCGAGGGGGAGGGACAAAACCCGGAAGTCCCGGCAGGCTTGGCAACAGAGAGACCTGTAAGGGAGAGAAAGAGAGAGGGAAAAAAAAACCTGTAAGGGGAAAGAAATAGCCAAAAAAGCCTCGTATGGTCCTGGAGGCAGGGGGGCACATCGCCTACGGGGTCCCTATCGGGTCTTTATCCTCCGGGGGCCTCGATGACACCGGCAGCGTCACCGAGGGGCAGGGGCAAAACCCGGAAGTCCCGGCAGGCTTGGCAGCAGAGAGACCTGTAAGGGAGAGAAAGAGAGAGGAAAAAAAAACCTGTAAGGGGAAAGAAACAGCCAAAAAAGCCTCAGATGGTCCTGGAGGCAGGGGGGCATTTTGCCTAGGGGGTCCCTATCGGGCCTTTATCCTCCGGGGACCTCGATGACGCCGGCAGCGTCACCGAGGGGGAGGGGAAAAACCCAGAAGTCCCGGCAGGCTCTGCAGCAGAGAGACATGTAAGGGAGAGAAAGAGAGAGAAAAAAAAAACCTGTAAGGGGAAAGAAACAGCCAAAAAAGCCTCGGATGGTCCTGGAGGCAGGGGGGCACGTCGCCTACGGGGTCCCTATCGGGTCTTTATCCTCCGGGGGCCTCGATTACGCCGGTAGCGTCACCGAGGGGGAGGGGAAAAACCCGGAAGTCCCGGCAGGCTCGGCAGCAGAGAGACCTGTAAGGGAGAGAAAGAGAGAGAAAAAAAAAACTTGTAAGGGGAAAGAAACAGCCAAAAAAGCCTCGGATGGTCCTGGAGGCAGGGGGGCACGTTGCCTATGGGGTCCCTATCGGGTCTTTATCCTCCGGGAGCCTCGATGATGCCGGCAGCGTCACCGAGGGGGAGGGGCAAAACCCGGAAGTCCTGGCAGGCTCGGCAGCAGAGAGACCTTTAAGGGAGAGAAAGAGAGAGACAAAGACCTCTTTTATTTGATTCTTTTATTACTCTTTATTTGTTGTAAATTCTTTATGAATAATTTTAGTATACTGTATTTTACTTTATTTTGTTTTATTTAGGATATTGTATTTTACTCTATTTGTTTTATTTAGGTTATATTTATTTATGTATTCTGTTATTCTTTTAAAAATATGTAAACCGCCATGACGGCTTGACTGAATAGCGGTATAGAAATCCTAACAAATAAATAAATAAATAAATAAATAGATAACCATCACAAAAGGCGATTTCATAAGATTAGCTTTGGAGGTTGCGTCAGCTGACCAATTTCAAAGACATAATTGACACCTGGCCGCTATTACAGAAGCTATTACAGACCAAATCACAGAAGCTATTACAGACCAAATCACAGCCCGCGTCTGCTAAAAAAGCTGCGGCGGGTTCCATAACGATTCTGGACTTCACTCCAGAATCATCAACCTCCTGAGAGAGAAGCAGACAAGAGCGAGTCACCAGGGCACAACAGGAAGCTATCTGCAATGTCATTGCCACTGCTTCAAATGCTTGCTTAAGGATAGCCTCAATCCTCCTATCGTGCACATCCTTCAAAGCCGCTCCTCCCTCCACAGGGATAGTTGTCCGCTTAAAGATGGCACAGACAAGCGCATCTAGTTTCGAAAAATGCAGACGCTCTCTCACCACTGGATCCAGGGGGTACAGGCCTTCCAATGTCCGACCCCCTTTGAAATTTGCATCCTGAGCATCCCATTCAAGATCAATCAATTCTTGAATGGCTTCCATAACAGGGAAAAAAAGAGGCTTTATGCAAGGAAACGAAAATGGATTTTTCTTTGGCTCAGACATGGAATCTTCCCCAGGCTCTCCCAGCATCTTCAAAATCTGGGAAATCAGGGCCAGAAGTTCATCTCTATGAAAGAACTGCAACATAGTCCTATATGGTTCCAGTCCCAGAGGAATTTCCCCATCTTCCAGAGAGTCAGTTTCTGCCTCATCATCAGTGCCCAGACATATATGTGTATCAAAAAAATTACTTTTGTCTGGAGCCCCTTGGCCCCTTCAAATTGAAAAATGGGTGTGAATGGACATTAAAAACAAAAGTTATTAGGGGCATAAACAGTCACATACAGACATGATGATCTGATAAACCTCCATCCCTTCAGAAAGCAGGCTGATAAAATACACTTGATTATTTATTTTTCAGAGAGGCATCCTACAAAGTCCCAGGAGTATTGCAGTCCTTGTTTATCATCTGTTGTGGAGGATTCTGATGTTCAGTCTGTTTTGTGCATACTATACCTAACAGATTTCCTGAAGCTGGTAATATCTGTGAGTATCTTGGTCTCGCTGCTGCTTTCCAACTTCTCTGGTAGTTCAGCAATGGAAGACTTATGTACATCAGAGTGGAATCTGAAAAATACAAAAAACATGAAAACATAGAAGTAAATATTCAAAGACCCATTGAGTGAATAAGATAAGTGCCTAATTTTAGTTTAGGTTTTTAGCTGAATATTCTCCTAAATACTTTAGCATCTTTGTTATTGGGATTAGGTGATATCCTAATTTTAGAGGTTTTTATAATCATGTAAACTCCTGCAAAAAAAGAGGCATCTAGAACTTTGCCATACCATATAGTACATCACTGACTCTCATGATTAAAATAACAGCAGTCTTATGAAAAAGCAGCAATGCAAATACTATACTAGACCCTAGAACATTAAAACAACACCTACTGTAATGACAGAAAAGCTGGACTACTACAGAGAAACTAAACACTAGCAGAAATACTGCACTTCAGTCACACACATACAGGCAAAACAGAGATCGACCCTTACCTAATATAGAAATAAGAGACTACAAATTAGAAGAAAACATGCAGAGAAAACCAAAATAGAAAACCTGAGAAAATAGACTCTGAACAGTGAAATACTGAAGAAAGAGCAAAATACAAAAATATAAGAAATGCACGTTCCCAAAGATGGCATATTTCAATTGCTAAAATCTCAAATATGATAAATATATATGTATATATATATTTATTTATTTTACCTTTGTTGTCTGATCTTTGCATTTTTTTAATCAGTTTGTCCCAGTCCCTTTTTTCCCACTTTTACTTTGTCGGTCATTTCCTAATTCCTTTTTAGAGTCTTTCTTTTCGTTTTGTTTCTTCACCTACTGTCTTCTTCCCTTCCTCCCTCACACACACACACATACACACACACAATCTCTCACTCTCACTCCCTGGCTCCCATTCTCACACATACAGATGCACACCCAGGTTCCAATTCTTAAACACACATAGACGCACATCCAGGCTCCCATTCTCACCCACTGACAGATGCACACTCAGGTTCCCAGTCTCACTCACATACACACATGGCCAGGCTCCCATTCTCGCCCTCCCATACACACACGCATGCACACACACACACCCAGGCTCCTATTCTAATCCACACACATACCCAGGCTCCCATTCTAATCAATACATACACACAGTCTCCCATTTTCTCACCCATACATACACCCAGGCTCCCACTCTAATCCGCATACACACCCAGGTTCCCATTATCACCCCACACACAAATACCAGGTTCCCATTCTCACCCCCCCCCCCCCATACACACAGGACCTTTTCATTAGGCATAGCCAAACTCATACTTCTGCTGTCGTGGGGATTAGATCCTGCGATGGCCTTGCAGCTCCGGCCCTCTTCTTCGCTGTCACAGGAATGGGATCCTGTGACGGCATTTCAGCTCTGGTCCTCTTCTTCGCCATCATGAGGATGAGATTCTGCAATGGCATTGCTGCTCTGGTGTCAGACAGCCCTGGTTGGGTGGGCCTGAGCCCAAAGTGAGTGGCCATGGCGCACCCAGGCCCACTTGTGGCTATGCCACTACTGCCATCATATCCAAATTACACTCCCCCAGTCTCCTCCCTCATTCCTGACCTGACCTTCCAAAAAATAAAGTGTCCTATGGGCCAATGCTCACTTTCTCTCTCTCACATAATCACAGTAGCTAATCAAAAGCATGTTGGACTTTGGTAACACAAGATCTCAGACTAGGATGTGGCATAACCATAACAAATTTCTCCTCTAGCTGAATATTGGTGGCATCATCAGATGGAGCCCTGATACGGAAAACATATGTCAAAAGTTTCTAGAAACATTTGGCTGACACACTGAGCCTACTGAGCATGCCCAGCATGCCATGATATTCTCAGTCACAGGGGTCTCCCTTCAGTCTCGTTTGTAGCAGTATGCATGAGCTAAAAAAATAAAATAATAAAACGTATCGGACCCAACTCCGCGGGGTGGCGGGTGGGTTCTGTGAGGACTACATCCTGCTGTCCTGGGATAACATCTATTACAAGGTAAGCAATTTTGCTTTATCCCAGGACAAGCAGGATGATAGTCCTCACATATGGGTGATTAGCAAGCTACAGGCTGAGTCATTCTTGCATTATACCAACAGCATACAACTTGTGCAACAAGCACAACAACTGGTGTACTGCTGGAAAAAATGAAGCAACCTGAAATCACAGCAGGATGGATGTAGAAGGAGTTGGTGTTATACTGGAAATAAGTTCTTTAAGACAGATTGTCCAAAGGCTGAATCTTGTCGGCCTTCTTTGTCCAAACAATAATGAGTTGCAAAGGTGTGAAGGGAACTCCATGCTGCAGCTTTACATATGTCAAGAATGGGCACTGAACGATAGAGTGCTACTGATGTAGACATAGCCCTTACTGAGTGTGCTTTTACTCGCCCCTGGAGAGGAATTTTTGCTTTTTCATAACAGAATTTGATACAGTCTGCTAGCCAGTTGGAGAGAGTCTGTTTACCTACTGCAACTCCTGGTTTAGTTTTGTCAAAAGAAACAAAGAGTTGGGTGGATTTCCTATGGACCACCGTGCGGTTCAGGTAAAAAGCTAGCGCACGTTTACAGTCTAAGGTGTCTAAAGGGCTCACCTGGCTTCCTTAATGATCGTGGTCATCACTTACTTTTTTGCTTTTAGTTTTTTTTTCTTTTGAAATTGGCGCGGTTTCAGGCCTCTGCCTTCTGGCAGAGTGCGGGGGGTATTGTTTTGAATTTTAGATGGTATCGTTTGTGATGAGACTCCATTGGTGTTTGAAATTATGGAACCGACCTCCTACTGGTAAATGGGGCATAGGGTTGATGGAAAGGCCTCTGTTCTCTTGATTGACTTTAAAAACCCGCTGCTGGAATAGTTTGTGGTGGTGGTTGGGTTTTTTGCTGTTTTTGTTGGCGTGCACGTCCCCTTTGAGGTGGACGGTATGAACGCGCTGAAGAAGCATGTGGGTAGTATCTTCTAGGCCTATAGAAGGGTCTCCTGGTTTCCCTTCTAGTCGATTTCCTTATTGAGGATGGCTGATCCGATGGTAGTCTGGAGAGTTGGCGGAGTGTCTCGTGGTCAATGTTCCCTCTAAGGTTTGGTGGCATGTGTGCAAAAATTGAAACTAATGTGCAAATTTTTCAAATGTCAATTTTATTGTGCAAAATTTCTCGACATATGATTCAAATATGAACATTTGCAGAAAGCTGAAAGAGAAAACATTACATTACATCAACCGTAGAAGTATTTCGTCATCCTTTGCAGTTCTTCCAAAATGAATACACATTGTCCAAATTAACTGCTTGTCCTGACATTAAATAAAGTTTTATCCTAATGAGGTTGTCCAGATGGTTGACTTCTAGCCGATTTCTGGTCTTTGTTTTAATCTGATTCATGAGACTAAAACCTCTCTCACAATCTGCGCTAGACGCCTGGAAAGTTCCACAAATGTCAAGCAATTGGCCTAAGTCAGAAAACCCATCCTGCTGCCTAATATAAACAATCATGTCGTCAAAATTCTTCAGTGCACCTTGTGCCAATTTTTCACTCATGATGAATTTAAAGTCCACATACTGAGCAACTAAATTCTTCTTAAGAACAACTTCTGGCTTGTTTAGCAAGGTGCAGTATCTAGCTGCCAGTATTTCAATTTTGTCAGAACCAAATAAAAAATTCTTAACATTTTCAACAGCTGCAAAGGAATCTTTATCAAAGACTGACCATTCGCCAAGTTCATCTTCAGGAAATCTACTGTTAAAGTGATCACAGACACGTTCTATGAAATGGATGACAGCAGTGGTGTTGACAGAAGCGTACGTTGCTATAACATTACGAACTTCCCCTGAGAAATGAATGGTGTCACCAAGATACTGTGATCGAAGTTTCATTATTTTGGCTTTTGTCATCTGGAACGCCTCTACAGTTGTTAGATTGCTCCTCTGAAGACGTCTACACAACTCTGCCAACTCTCCTAATACATCATTTAAAGTAAAGATGGTAACATGATACTCAGGTTTTGTCAACTTGTCTAAGCAGTATTTGTGTATTGGGTCATCGTCTTCTTCTATCCGTTCTCTGCAATATTGAATCAGCATATCGTAGTTCTTGACTAAGGCATTCACAGCAAAATGACGAGACAACCACCTGACTTCATTAAGGGGCCTGAATGCAACTGCATCATGTTCTGATGCCTGACAAAGTTCCTCAAACCTGGATTTCTTCACAGATGACCGACTAAAAATCGTGTAAACTGTTCGAATTAGAGTTTCTATATCTTTCAACATAGCGTTATGCTTCCAAGCATCATCAAGTCCTAAATCCTCTCTGTGTGCCACACAATGTTGCTCAAGCAAATGTTTGTTAGATCGCCGAAGTATTGCAGCAACACCATTATATTTCCCGAGCATCACAGAAGCCCCGTCTGATGTGAACATTACCATTTTGCTCAAGTCAAGATTGTTCTCTTGGTAAAAATTGGTAATGGCTGTCACAATAGCTGCACTGTTACATTCTGTCAGCTTCAGAATTCCAGCAAAATAAGTACAGTAAGCAGCTTCACCTTCTTTTCGAAATTTTACATAAAGAATTAACATTTTTGTCACGGTGATGTCTGTACTCTCATCAATTATGAGAGTGTGGAATGTCGACTGGCGCCAATCATTTATCATATCTCTTTGTATTACTGAGTTTATGCACTCTAGAAATTCAAACGCATAGGGGCGGATTTTCAGAGCCCTGCTCGCGTAAATCCGCCCAAAACCAGGCGGATTTATGCGAGCAGGGCCCTGCGCGCCAGGAAGCCTATTTTACATAGGCCTCCCGGCGCGCACAGAGCCCCGGGACTCACGTAAGTCCCGGGGTTCTCCGAGGGGGGCGTGTCGGGGGCGTGTCGGGGGCAGGCCCGGTCGTCGCAGCGTTTCGGGGGCGTGTCGGCAGCGTTTTGGGGGCGGGTACGGGGGCGTGGCTACGGCCCGGGGCGGTCCGGGGGCGTGGCCGCGCCCTCCGTACCCGCCCCCAGGTCGCGGCCCGGCGCGCAGGGATTTACGCCTCCCTCCGGGAGGCGTAAATCCCCCGACAAAGGTAAGGGGGGGGTTTAGACAGGGCTGGGCGGGTGGGTTAGGTAGGGGAAGGGAGGGGAAGGTGAGGGGAGGGCAAAGGAAAGTTCCCTCCGAGGCCGCTCCGATTTCGGAGCGGCCTCGGAGGGAACGGGGGTAGGCTGCGCGGCTCGGCGCGCACCAGCTATACAAAATCCATAGCCTTGCGTGCGCCGATCCAGGTTTTTAGCAGATACGCGCGGCTCCGCGCGTATCTACTAAAATCCAGCGTACTTTTGTTTGCGCCTGGAGCGCAAACAAAAGTAGGCTATTCGCGCGCCTTTTAAAATCCGCCCCATAATTTTTACTTCTCCAAGATTCCGGTATTTTTACATATTTTCCAATGTGATTGTGAATTTCCTGAACAGATAGTATCGAAGAATTCAATTTTATGGCAAGGAGGACATTATCAATTAGAATTTTTACCTCCTCACTGGAAGCAGACTTTCTTTCAGAAATTTCAGTTTTTGTCTTCTTTTCTTCAGTAGTTTCCTTCAGCAATGCCCGAAGTGTTCCCCGACGCTGACTTCTTAGCAAATCGACAGACTGAACGTGAACTTTCTGGAGTAAATGTCGCTTTAAATAATCCAGTTTCCATTCGTCCCACTGTTTTCCTTGGGCGAAAGCACAATGAGCATTCGCATGTTTGCAAATGTCGCAGACAACAGAGTTCTCCGACTTGAACTTAAAAATATTTCCAAGAATCGTTCGCTGTTTGATGACGCACTCCGGCATATCAGCTTCTACATATTCCTTGAGCCATTCGACTTTAAAGTTCAATCTCGCTTTCTTATTCAAACGTTTATCGTTTCTTCCGTCTTTGAATTCACATTTAGACATATTTTTCCGCTATCTTCTGTCAGCTTGTACCTTTTCTCATGAACGCCGTTCACCACACCACACAATCAAACGGAAAACAGGAAACGGAAATGTGATCAGAGCCTCGGTGGGTCACGCAAGAGGTCATGGCTCTGCGGAAGCAACGCCCAGTAGTGTCTCCGTAGTCAGTGGCGTCGCTGCGGTGGGTGGCGGGCGGCTTCTATCCCTCCCTCTTTCCGAGGAAAATGGAAGCAGACATGGGCGTTTTTTTTGCGCGGCAGATTAAAACATGTGCGCGGCAGGAATTTAACTTGTGCGCGGCCGCGCGATTGCGCAGCTTAGAGGGAACATTGCTCGTGGTGATCTTTCAACTGAGAGACAGTAGCCTGAATTTTTTCTCTAAAGAGATTCTCTCCAGTACAAGGAAGATCTGCTAGTTTCTCTTGAACTTCTTGTCTGAGGTCCGAGGCCTTAAGCCAAGCCCACCTCCTTGCATTAATTCCTGATGCTGATAGGCGGGCAGATGTTTCAAAAGAGTCATAAGCTGCCCGTACCTCCTGTTTGCCAGATTCAAGCCCCTTTGCAATTAGTGTATTTAGAGCCAGTTGTTGTTGCTGAGATAGATCATCGGCAATACCTTGAACTTGCTTCCACAAGTTTCTTTGATACTGTGTCATATAAAGCTGGTATGCTGCAATACGACATACCAGCATGGACCCCTGAAAAACCTTTCTCCCTAAGGTATCTAATAACTTCTGTTCTTTTCCTGGTGGGGTAGAAGAGGGTGGCTTCTGTTTCCTGGCTTTTTTCTGAGCCAATTCAACGACCACAGAGTGATGAGGCAATTGGGGCTTTTGGAAACCTGGGGTATGATGCACCAGGTATGTGGCATCTGTTCTTCTATTTACAGCTTGTACTGAGCAAGGATGCTCCCACAACTTATGCTGGAGTTCCAACAGGACTTTGTGGATTGGTATTGCCATTACCTCCTTTGGTGCATCAACAAATTGAAGGACTTCTAGAGCCTTGTGTCTTATGTCCTCCTCCATCAGTAATTAGAAAGGAATTGTGTCCGCCATTTCCTTAATGAAGTTTGTGAATGACAAGTCTTCAGGAAGGAACTTCCTCTTCTCTTCTGGTGGAGAAGGCTCAGACTGTAGTTCTTCTGAATCAGAATCAGTATCCACATCCTTCCAAGGAGTATACTGAGGATGGTAAGGTGATTCAGGATCATCTGGTTGCTGTTGTAGATGATGTTCTGTTTTAGAAGCAGATTTTGACGGAATCTTCTTTGGCAGCATAGGAGGTAATGAAGGTATCGATGGGGAATCGATGGGTCTCAATGGCATCGATGGGAACCGATGCCAGGTATCACCCGATGGGCCAGGACGCATTGGCATCGAGGGATCCTTTACTGGCATCGATGGTCTTGCTGGTATTCGATGATGATGAAGGCCCGATGGCCCTGGGACGGAATCTGAGTCGCTGTTATCATCCTCCAATGAACCTGGAATCGGAATGGAAGGAATCACCGGTGGATGTGTAGGCATCGATGGAGTCGATGGTTGCACTGGAGGCACCGGTGTAGTCAGTGCTGATGGAGGAAATATTTCAATCAAGGTGTCGATTTTGTTCAGCAAAGGCTAAAAAATCGACGGATCCGATGTTGATGCCGGAGTCAGTGTCGGTACCGACGGTGGTATGGAAGGAGGCTGAAATTTTTGAAAAGCCTCGACGATTGCCTGCTGGACCATGGAAGTCACCTCTTCCCTGGAAACTGGGACTGGGTCCACTGTCACAGGAGAAGGTAAGACTGGCGCTACTGGCCCTTCCACGACTGAGCGTGGTGGCACAGTCTCTAACACCAATCCCGGTGGAGAGCGCCTCGGTTCCTCAGGTACAGAAGGGCGTGCTGGTTTCAGTACCTGGACTCGCTTGGGCATCGGCTCGATGTCCTTTGATGCCGATGGCTGTGTTGTTCCATCCGATGGA
Source organism: Rhinatrema bivittatum (assembly GCF_901001135.1). Classification (NCBI taxonomy): domain Eukaryota; kingdom Metazoa; phylum Chordata; class Amphibia; order Gymnophiona; family Rhinatrematidae; genus Rhinatrema; species Rhinatrema bivittatum. The sequence continues at coordinate 137,819,922 of NC_042621.1, forward strand.
TCCGTGGAACGGTGTCGATGGCATCTTTTTTCTCGATGTTCCTTAGATGCCGAGGAAGACACTACGGAGGACACCGATAGGGTCAGCGACGGACGGTCACCGGTCCTCTTTTCTCCTCGATGTTTTGCAACCGAGGGAGATATTCTTCTTGGAGACAATGTCGACGATGACGATGGGGTGATTTTCTTAAATAACTCCTCCATCTTGTCCAATCGGGCATGCCTGCCCTTTGGTGTCATCTGGGCACAAGTTGAACAAGCCCGGACATCGTGGCCTGATCCCAGGCACAAAACACAAACATTGTGCGGGGTCGGTAATCGACATAGTGCGGTTACAATCTGGACATTTTTTTAATCCGGAGGCCTTGTTAGAAAGTGAGGCCGAGTAACGGTCAATAACCAGAGAATACCGTTAGTGAGGGTGACCGGAATCGAACGAAAATGACTCAAAAAAATGTACTCATCGATACTATGTCGAAGGGAGACCCGATGACAATTTTTTTGTGATTGAAAATATTTTCTTTCCCTTGAGGAAAAAGTGAGGGAAAATTCCCAGAGCTCCTAATACACTATGCTTACAGCAAGGCGGAAAAAAAGAGACTGAAGGGAGAACCCTGTGGCGTAGAATACCATGGATTGCTGGGCATGCTCAGTAGGCTCAGTGTGCTAGCCAAAAGTTTCTAGAAACTTTTGACAGAAGTTTTCCGTATCAGGGCTCCATCTGATGATGTCACCCATATGTGAGGACTATCATCCTGCTTGTCCTGGGATAAAGTCTTCTCATGAAGGCAACATTAATCAAGTTCTTCTCCATAGAGAGCAGAAGTGGATCTTTGAATTAGGTTCACTAAGTCCATTGGGTCTAAAAAACAAAATTAGATTTTTTTTTCCCTTTTATTTTATTTTTTCCCTTTATTTACTTTTTATCTTTGATTGTATTTCTGATCCCTTTAATGATTTCCTTTATATTGATTGGCTGTTTTGAATTAGCATATATGTCTAATGAAAGGAAATTAAGAATGCTGAATATACTGATTTATCTTCATATATTAGTTTGAAGCACACTGTGGTTCCATTTATCTTGACCATTGTGTATAGTTACTTTGCAAGCTGTAAAAGGTAATTATTGTATCTCTGGACCCTTGGGCTGAGGCAGAGATCAATCAAGACCTTTATACCAGCCCATGTTCCCCTCGGGTTCAGCCTTTGAATATCGGGGCCAGCAGGACTTAAGTAGGCAGGACTTAGGTAGGCAGGAGAGATTCGTACTAAGCTGGGTTGTAGGCAGACAGCAGTTAGACATAACCGGGGTCCAGGCAATGGTCAGAGCCAGGCAGTGGTCAATCATAGCCAAGGTCCAGGCAAGGTCAGAAGCAGGCAGTAGAGCGGTGACATCACCCGCAGCGATGACCGCCTGAACTTAGTGCTCTCCCCTCCGTCGCAAGCTATCTCCCTTCATCGCGGGCTGGGCAGGGTAAAAACTCCCCACACCGAGCGCATTTGAACCGCCAGCAGCACGGGATGGCAACTCCGAGAAAAAAGCCCGATTTACACCGCTTCTCCTTCGCAGCGGCAACTACAGCTGCGGCCCTAAATAGCGAGGAGGGAACTAAGATGGCGCCGGCGGGTGAACCCGCGGAAGCCCCGGAGGTGCCGGCGGGGACCGGGGATGAACAGGGCGCACTGGAGGTACCAACCCGGCAGGAATTTAGGCTGTGGTTCCAGGAGCTCAGGGGAGACATGGCTCGCTATCGGGAGGAGTTGGGGGCCATGTTCGCTGGGATTCAGAAGGAGGTCTGGGACATTGGCAGCAGAGTTGATGAAGCGGAGGTGGGCCTGCAAGAGACGCAGAAGGAGCTGGAACGGCTGCAGGAAGAACAGGGGAAGGTTAGGGTACTGCAGGAGGACCTCCAGCGCCAGGTGGAAGATCTGGAGAACAGAGCCCGAAGGGTTAATCTCCGGTTCCGAGGCATCCCAGAAGGAGAGGAATATAGGGACTGTGCTAAGTCTGTACAAAGTATTTGCTCCCAGCTGCTGGATCCAGACAATACAGCAGAGCGACCTCGAGAGGTAGTGCTGGAACGAGCCCACAGGATTTATGGCACCCCCCGCAATAACATGCCTCGTGACGTCATAGTGTGTTTTCACAGCTTTCTAGTGAAAGAGCAAGTGGCACAAGCGGCCAGATCCCTGGGCACCATCACCTGGCAGGGACATAAGATCGACGTTTTCCAGGATTTAGCAGTTTCTACCATAAAGAAGAGGAGGGCCTTTCGGGATGTTGTTCAAATCCTGCGAGCCCATAACATCCGATATCGATGGCTTTTCCCCTTCGGATTACAGTTTGCTATTGGGGGCGTTACCTCTAGAGTCCATCAAGTCATGGAAGCGGAGGATATACTACGTGCGGCGGGACTACCGGATCCACCCTCCGGAGAGCGCCCAGAACAGCGCGGGGACGGCGTTCCACACAGTGGACAAAGACCCCGATGGCAGCGCGTGGACACAGGCAGAGGACGCCTCAGCCGAAGATCGGGAGGTCCTACCGACCTTGAAGCACCTGGCTAAGACAATGGGGACCGGTGTGGGTGAAACAGCTGCATGCTGGCGGGGCAATCTGGAAATTGCAGGCCAGTGGATTTTGGTTCTCGGAGAGGTCTGAGATGCCTTGTTTACAGTCTTGAGTGCTGACTTATAAGTTGGGCCTGGAATGTTACCAAGCGTGTTATCTATGGGGTTGAAGTGGGAGAAGTTTTGCCTACTTTTGCTTAATTTTGTCTACAATTGCATAACTATGTTTAGGGGAGACGATTTTACAGGTGTAGGGATCCAGGGGGGGCGGAGGGGAGCACGGTTCGGTGTGGCGGGTGATGTCCGCTCTCTTAGGGAAGTGCACCACATGGTGGAGAGTGGTTGTAGGATGGGTGGAAAGGGGGGGAGGGGAGGGAGGGGGGGAGGGGGGGTGCTGGGGGGGACCAAGTTGTCACATATTGCGGCTTGCACACATCGGGTTACATGACAGACGGTACGCTGATTTCCCGGAGACAGGGGACCTTTAGGGTGGTTGCTGCTCAGCTTACTTTACTGTCAGTATGGGGGTGTTAAACATTGCTTCTTTGAATGTGAAAGGCCTAAATACTTATCATAAACGACAACTTTTGTTTAAAGATATGGCCTTATTGCAGGCTGACATTATTTTCAGCCAAGAAACTCATATCCGGAAGCGACACGAGCGCTTGCTTACTTCGGTAGCGTACCCACAGGTCTATCATGCTGCAGCGAACGGGCGAAACAAATATACAGGTGTGGGAATCTTCTTTGCCAAAGCCATGATAGTGGATATTTTGTCCGTCATTAGGGATGTGGAGGGACGCTACATTCTGGTGAAGGTTAGAATTAATGAAGTGCTGTTTACACTCATGAATGTCTATGCCCCGAATGCGGACCAGTCTTCATTCTTCAATAAATTGTCTACAGTTCTCAGTGAGTGGGCGGAAGGGCACTTAGTAGTGGGGGGGGGACTTTAATTTCACTCGATACCCTTATTTAGATAACACGGGTAGAGGAGGGGTGGGGAGTAAGAATATTCGGCAGGCCCTGAAAAATTTGATAGTTGACAGGGGATTGGTGGACGTTTGGCGGCTTCGCAACCCTACGTCTCGCAACTACACTTTCTTTTCCAAGCCCCATCAATCCTACTCCAGGATTGACTACTTTTTAGTGGATAGAGATATGGTGGGCATTATCCGGGATGCAGATATTGGCATTATCTCTTGGACGGATCATGCCCCGATATGGATCAAGCTCTACCTAGGAAGCTCACAAGCGGGGGTAAAGTTCTGGAAGCTGAATGACCGGTTATTGGACGATAAGCTATTTGTGGACACAATAAAGGTTAAATTAGCTCAATATCTAGAAATCAATGATAATGGGGAGGTTTCCCCAGGCGTCCTATGGGATAGTTTGAAGGCTTATGTTAGGGGTCTTTTTATAGCTCGAGCCTCGTATGTGAAAAAGGAGAGGGACAGGGAACGCTGCTTGCTAATGGACAAAATAGCCCGTATGGAGTTGCAACATAAACGTTCCCTGGACCCAGGCCTGTTGGGGAAACTGGGGGAGGCTAGAGGGGCGCTACAGGCCCTAGATAACGATACGATAGCTTTTATGTTACAGAAATTGAAGCAACAACACTATGAATGGGGCAATAAAGCAGGGAGGCAACTGGCCAGAAAACTCAAAGAACGGGAAGCGCAATCTAATATTATTAAGATTAAGGGGCCCCAGGGTAAATATGTCTATACCCAGCAGGAAATAGGGCAATGCTTCAATACATTTTACCGCACCTTATACGATTTGGAGCAGTTGAGTACACCGGCAGAGCAGGACCAGTATTTGAGGGACGTACCACTTCCTGTTTTGCCAGATGCCCAGAGAACTCAGCTTAATGAAGAGATTAGAGAGGGGGAAATATCCCTAATTATCAAAGATCTTAAGTTGGGGAAGGCCCCGGGCCTGGATGGGCTAACTGGAAAATTCTACAAGACTTTCTGCTTGGAAGTGACGCCTATTTTAGTGTCTATGTTTAATGCATTACGAGGGGATGGTAGAATATCCCGTGAGTCCAATACGGCGGGCATCACAATACTGGCCAAACCGGGACGAGATCATACCTTGTGCGGCTCATATCGCCCCATATCACTGATCAACATAGATATGAAGATTTTGGCGAGAGCTTTGGCAGTACGGCTTGGGAGAGTTGCACCTGGGCTGGTTCACAGTGATCAGTCGGGGTTTATCCCTGGACGCCTGGCGTCCGACAATGTGAGACGGGTGGTGGAACTGATGTGGTGGGCCCAGACTAATAGTATCCCTGCTGTATTACTCACTGTTGACGCCGAAAAGGCGTTTGATCGGGTCCACTGGCCTTATTTGTTCAAGGTCCTGGAGGCTATGGGATTGGGGGAACATTTTATCACTTGGATTGCGAAGTTGTACGGGAATCCACAGGCTAGAATTAAAGTAAATGGGGCTTACTCTGATCCCTTCGAGGTGAAACGGGGTATGAGGCAGGGGTGCCCTCTCTCTCCGCTATTATTTGCCCTATCCTTAGAGCCGTTTGCAGAGCGTGTCAGGGGTCACCTAGATATCCAGGGTATCCCCATTAAGGATGTCTCCTACAAAATATCGCTCTTCGCTGATGATTTGTTATTTACCATAGCCCACCCGGAGGTCTCTCTACAGCCTTTGCTGGAGGAAATGCGCATATTTGGTAGATTATCGGGTTTTAAAGTTAACGCCGATAAATCTGAACTGCTTAATGTTTCGTTGCCTACTGACCAGTATGCAGCATTGGGGAGTACGCTGCCTTTTCGTCTGGCTCGAGAGGCCATAAAGTACCTAGGGGTTAAAATAGGGACGTGCTTGGCAGATCTTTATAGTTTAAATTATGATGCCTTACTGATCCGCATTCAACAAGACTTCGGCAGGTGGGACAGGGCGAACCTGTCATGGTTCGGGAGGGTGGCAGCTATTAAGATGAATGTTTTGCCCCGTTTTTGTTATTTCTTTCAAACGCTTCCTGTAGCGATACTGGCAGGAGCCCTGCGAATCTGGCAAAGGAAACTCTTTCAGTTTATATGGAAGAGAAAACCTCCCAGGGTTTCCCGCAATGTTTTATACAAAGACAAGGTCCGCGGAGGCCTCAATATACCCAATCTTTATTGGTATTACTCAGCCATTTTACTAGGCGTAATTACCAGCTGGCACTTACAGGGTAACACTAAATCGTGGGTGGCCATAGCGCAGGCGAGATCGGACCCTGTACCGTTAACAGCTAGGGTTTGGTGGCGAGACCTGGGGAAGGGTACGTTCAAGGCCCTTACCCCGTTCACACAAGCGGTTCTCCGGCACTGGGGGATCTGGAGGGAGCGAATGGTGGGAACCAAGAGTGTATTTCCACTCACTTCCTTTTTAATGCACCCTCGCTTTCCACCGGGGCAGGATCCCGGTTTTGCTAGGAGATGGCGACAATTAGGAGTTACCACGGCGGGTCAATTCTTTCAGGGGTCTCAGCTGATCCCCGCAACTGATTTCCAAGTTACATATGACCTTTGCCCCTTTGCCCCAGGTGCCCCTTTGCCCCAGGTGCCCCAGGTGCCCCTTTGCCCCAGGTGCCCCTTTGCCCCAGGTGCCCCTTCCGACCTGAGGAAATTACCCATTTCCTCAGGTCGGAAGGGGCACCTGGGGCATGGTCGCAGGGCAAGACACTGTATGAGTCGCTTTGTGAACGGGCTCAACCGGTGTCTAAGCCCATCTCTCGCCTATATATGCTTATTAATAGCGGTCCTAAAGTAAAAATGGGATATCAAACTAAGTGGAAAAGAGATCTGGGTGCATCTCTTTCGGACGCCGAATGGGAACAATGCCATATGACTATGGGGCGGGGTTCTGTTTCCGCCTCTATTAAGGAGATCAGTTACAAACTGCTATATAGGTGGTATATGGCACCAGTAAGACTGCATTGTATACAACCCCAGCTCAGTGAACAATGCTGGCGTCAGTGTGGCGAGAAGGGAACCTTCTTTCATATGTGGTGGCTATGCAACAAAATCCAGAGGTTATGGTCCGCAGTGACACAGTATATATCCACTTTATTGGGGGTGGAGGTTCCGCTTGACCCTAAGGGATGTCTGCTAGGCTTGATGGGGTGATTTGGGGGCGACAAACAGCGGAGACTTGCCCTGCATATCTTCATAGCTGCCAGGTGTGAAATTGCCTTTAGATGGAAAGGGGATGCAGCTCCTAGCCTGGCACAGGTATTATCCAGATTGGATAGAGTTTACCATTTGGAATATCTGACAGCGGTTACACATGACCGAGTCAATAAATTTCATGTTATTTGGGATCCGTACCGAGTCTGGCAACAAAAACAGTAGTCCCCAGTAATGCTAGTTTCTGACTTGGAGTTCGCTTAGAGCACCGTAATATGGACGGCGGGGTGGGTGGGGTGGGAGAGGGGGGGGGGCATATCGGGGGGAAAAAACCGGGGGAGCAGTTCAATACCATACGCCACACAGGTTGATATTTGGGAACAGTTTATTATACTTATGCACACAACGCTATAACGTTTGTAACTGTAAAGAGCATAATATATGTACACTTGTGCAAAAGGTTGTGTTATACTGTCGGGGCAGTTGAATGTTCTTCTTTTGAAGCTCTTTTGTATCTTTGTGTTGTACGAGCTTAAATAAAAAATTTCAAAAAAAAAAAGAAGCAGGCAGTAGTCAGTCATATCCAAGGTCCAGGTCAGGACTGAAACCAGGTATCTGTCCAAGGGAGGAGATGAGGGACAGATAGGCAGAGCAGGCAGGTGAGGACAAGAACAGGCAGCCAGTGTAGATGAAGCAGACAGGGATGAAGACAGAAAACCAACCGAAGATAGTAGGACAAGACTGGAGATGGCTGGATGAAGACTGAAGACAAGGCTGGACTGCTGAAGCAAAATGCACTACGTGAAGTACCTGGATCTGCTGCTGAGACAAAGAAGGGCAGTCGGTGAGGTTCTTTAATAGGAACCAGGCCACTGATGTCATCTTCGGGTGCCATGGCCTTTTCCCGCCGCAGGCCTTTTAAAGGTAGGGCCATTAAGTGTGCACGTGCCTAAGGAGGCTGTAGGGATGTGGCAGTCATGGTGGCATCCTGCCGTGCAACGAAGAGGGGAAAGGCCCAGCATCGGGGTGAGTACTCGTCTTGCGGAAGACCCCTGCAAGCCACAAAACTTAAAAGTAATGTTTATTCCTTTGTAATGAATTGACTGTTTTTATGTTTTTGATAGGGTTATATGATTTTTGTGGATCGAAATTTTGTTGGGTAAGAGATTTGGGCTTGTAGATATCAGGAGTGAAGATTTTTTAATATATATATATTTTTTCTTTTAGTACTAATACTGCAGGGGATCCCTGATTTATTGTGCCCCTGAAGCTGAAATAGCAAAACATTTTGGGCTATGCTTTGGATTATATGCTACTGGTTTCATTCTGTTGTTAACTAACAATGATAAAAGATTTTCTGTGAAAATTCTTTCTTCAATTGCTTATTGTGGACAACAAGGTTTTTCCACTATAATTGAATAAGACATTGGATGTTATCTATCTCAGGTGGATAAGATGTTTCAGTATCTCCTTTGATGGTTTGGATATCCTGCATTGGAATTTTTTTTATCATCAATATGAAGTTTCAAAGGAGAATTATATCAACCAATAGTAGCATTGTTTGCACAAGAACAATTAAAACGTTACCCTCCATTGCATCAGATACAAACTTAGGCCTCGATTTTCTAAGGTTGCAGACCTTAGAGAATCCGGCAGAAACAGGGGGCGGGCCTGCGAAAGCCAACAGTGATCGCACCTCCGCGGTACTAACGCTGCCGGCTTTCGCACCCAATAGCGCCATTGTAAAAGGTAGTGCTATTGGGCACGCTACTGCAGCGAAAAGGGTTCTTACCTTTTCGCTGCCAACAAAGTTTCCGCCGCGTCCGCCCCGACCTCGCCCCTACTCCTCTTTCGGGGCCGACTCCACCCCGACTCTGCCCCGATCTAGCTATCACGTGCGATACACTACGAAAATGACCCCCTCAGATTGTAAGCCCTCTGGGGATAGGGAAATACTTACAGTACCTGAATGTAATCCACTTTGAAGCGCTGAAAAAAGTGTGAAAAGTATAATATAAATCTAAATTAAAAACTATATCAAATAAATAAATAAAATACATTTGGTGTTCTGACAGAGATAGAGGTCTAGAGGACAAATTGAAAACAGTAGAAGGGAGAGATGTTACTGCCATGGGTCGAGCGCCTGCATCTGAGAGCAAGTGGTTCTGGATATGGTGTCAGGTGGTTTGTGACGTTGACGGGACATAGGTGGGGGGTGTCGCAGAGGAAGAGATGATTCACATAAATCTAAAAAAGCAGAGGATTAAGATGAAGAAATCCCTGGCCAACAATGGAAGTTGAAGACATGGCTGGTGGTGGTTGGAAAGGGGCGCATACTTCGCCAGAGGAAGAATCAGTAAATGCAACTTTTTTCTTTAAAGACCAGGATGTTGAAGACATTCAAGGGTACACAAAACCACATGCATAGTCTATGCGCATGTGGTTTTGTAGTCTTAAATTGCAGGATGGTGCAATTTAGACATGCGTAGTCTTAAATTGCAGGATGGTGCAATTTAGCCCTGTTATCTGTACCCTCTTGTTTGATGTAATTTCCAACTTTGGTTCTATGTAAACCGACGTGATATGTACTAGTACAGGAACATCGGTACATAAAAGCTTTAAATAAATAAATAAAATAAATAAATAAATAAAGTGTCTCTTTGAAATTTTTTTAATTTATTTAATTTCAAATCAGCATTAAATTTGAGATTCTGATTGAATTCCGTTAGTTGGGTAGAGAAGTTATCAATTAGTAGTGAGGATTTTAAAATCTCAATCCTGTTCCTGTAGAGTGGTAGTTTCAACAATAAGCACGATCAAATCAAAAGAGCATTTGTTTAGTATCTGGTTCCACCTAGCCACAAAATCCGGATTCTCTGAATATAAATGACATTCTTTGTTAATTCTCAGTCCCCGTGGGATACGTCGTACCCGAGAATACTCCATCAGGGTTGCAGCATGGAGTTTGGCTCTCGTCACTCGTTTCTGAAGGACGATGGTGTCAGTCCAAGAGGGAGTGGAAGGGAGCGAGGGAGTGTCCATGAAGAAAGGTGGATCAGTAAAAAGGGCTTAGCAATCTTCCTCAGTGAAGTTAAACGTATCTTTAAGAACTGTGCTTTAATACCATACCATTTTTCCTTTCATTAATATCCTGGTTTATAATATGCAGTGCTTTGGCTTTTATTATTTATTTACTGTACTACTTATTGAGCCATGATTAGCAGCAATGCTTGATTTCGCTTAAAACTCTGCATTCAGTTGAGACTCTTTTTAGGAAAATGCAAGTTCTTCTTTTGACTCTTCCTGACACTGTGAATGACTATTTTGTAGCACTATATACTTCCAACTGCAGACTTATGCTTAGTTAAGAAAAAATGTACAATTTGAGAAAAAACAATAAGAAAGGGAAATGAAATATTTCAGTGCTATGTGTACCTGATTTGGTTCTCCCAGTCATCTGTTAGAAAGGACCAGTTGTACTTAACAGGAAGTGGGCTGCAATTGGTCATCTGTATGTACTGTATAACCTCGGTGTCATTCAGAATGCAACCAAAGTCCACCTTGTTGGTTTGGAAGCACAAGTTGGGAAAATGCACCTCTCCATACAGGATCACAAATTCCTTTTGTGGGTGATCTATATACTGGATGGTCAGCATATCTTCCACTATCCGACTATTCAGATCATTTATGTAAGCTGGATTGAACCTGATAGATAGTTCTATTTCTTCACCATTCTGCAATTTAATAGGCTAAATAAAAATAACATGGAGTTAATCAATGCATCTAAAGTCTGAAACCATACATTTTAGTAGTTGACATTATATATGAAGCTATGCTTTTTAAAGATTTAAGTACAATCCATAATGCAGTATTGTATAGTTTTATGTAGATACACAGAAACATAGAACAGGTTAAACCTTTAACAACAAGAAAATTAAATATGTGCCAGAAGTGAAGAAGTATATAATAGGGATCAATAACACTATCATTTGATACAAGTGAGCAGAGCACATACATTCAAATATTTTTGGGAGGGGAAGGATAATTTAAAATATTGTAAAAAGAGAGGGTGGTGGATGCATGGAACAGCCTCCCAGTGGAAGTGGTAGAGACAAAACTTTATCTGAATTCAAGAAAGTATGGGATAAATACAGGGGATCTCTACGGAAGTGATAAGAATTATAAAGCTAAATTAATTGGATGTATGGGCAGACTGGATGAGCCATACGGTCTTTTTCTGCTATCACGTTTCTATATTTCTGTGAGTATTTATGGATTCAATGCACCTCTATAGGTTTGGGCTTTGTTAGGAAAAACCTGGCCAAATATTGGATTGTTCCAGGATATCTACTTTTATAATTACAAAATTCAGCCACTATTTATGTTGTTTTGAAACACTCAAAAAGGTATTTGGAAAGGCTCTAACAAAGGTACTTGGAGTGTGCAGGAAGTAAAGTCTGCCCAAACTCTCCATTATGAGGATAATTTTCAAAGGAACTTTTGCATAAATGGACTTTAAAAAAGGTGATTAGCTCCTTCCTTGTGAGTTCTGAACAGGGATGGGTCTCTTCACTGACAAGAAAGGAGCCAATATGGAGAACTGAATGGTATTTGGTCTGTTCACCACTGAGTGCAGTGAATAAATGAATGAATATTAAGTGCTGGGAGCTGTCAGCACTTAACATCCTCCTACTGGGAGGATGTTAAGAACTTCTCCTTCTCCCGCTGGGTATCAGGCAAACTTTATGGAGCTTGGAGTGGAGATTGGACCTGCGCCTTTTTATTACGTAGGGGATAAGGGAACGGAGTGCAACTGGCCACTACTTTTCTTTACCTTGGGGGAGGCAAAGGAATACGGAACTGAGCTCCACTAGGCCCTTTTTTTGTTATCTTGCAGGTAGGAGGGGGAATCAGGGTGTTGCTGCCAGTGAGTAGCTGTCATGGCTTAACCTGCCTTGCTGACTCAGCATGCCCTGATCCTGTCCACTATGATACCTCCATACCAGTAGAAGACTCCAGTGAGCTCTGTTCCTAGCTACCCGAGCCATCTTGTCACTGGCCACCTGACTCAGCCTGTGATACAGCCTCCTCTTCACCAGGGGTCCTCAATGAGCTTTAACTCCACCCTTGCCAAGCTCTACCTCACTGCTCGCTCTATACCCAAGGTCCAACCCCATTTAACCCTGCCTTGCCAGAACCTACATACCTCTTCATGGAGTCACCCTTGGCTCTCTGACCTGGTTGTTCTTACCTTACTCCATGTCTTGTGGCCTCTGGGCCTTCTTGTATTTTGCTCCATGTCTTGTGGCCTCTGGGCCTTCTTGTATTTTGCTCCTTGTCTTGTGGCCTATATAGGTCTCACCTTGCCTTGCGACCTCCAGGCCTTCTGTCTCCTTGTACCTTGCTCTGTGGTCTACTCAGGCCTTACCTTGCCTTGTGGCCTCCGGGCCTTCTGACTTTGTACCTTGCTCAGTGGCCTATTCAGGCCTTACCCTGCCTTGTGGCCTTACTCTGTGGTCTACTCATGCCTTTCCTTACCTTGTGTTGTGGCCTCCAGGCCCTATGCTTGGCAGCCTATGGGACTTCTGTATTGCTGCCTTTGGGCCGCATTGCTCTTTGTTCTGATTTGTCTTGTCCTTGACCAGTCCTGTCCTGTCTGTCTTGTTTAGCCCTGCCTTTGTCTGGTCTTGACCTGCCCTGCCTATTCCAATTCCTAGTATTCATTCCCTATCTTGCTATTGCAATGCCTTGCCTTGCCCCAGTCTGTATCCAGTCCCAATTTCTACTTATTTTCCTACCCAAGCCTGTGTCTGTATCTAGTCCTTATGCCTGCTTGGTATCCTGTCCAGTTCAGTACCTCAGCTCGCTGCCTGTTCCATACCCAGACCTCTGTTTCCAGTCTCCTCTGTCCACAATGTTCAGCCTGTGCCTGATCTCAGTTCCAGCTTGTGCTTGCCCTGCCTTGTCCAGCCTGTCACTTGTCCAGCCTCATCCAGCTAAGCCCTACCAGTCACCAGACTCAAGGGTTCAATCTGTGGGAGAGGGGGCTAGCTAGGCAGAAGACCAACTCAGCTTCCAACTGGGACCAGCCATGATATTCTCCTGCCGAAGCCAAGCCCTACTGGGCCCTAGAACCCAAGGGCTCAACTGCAGGAGAGGGGGCTGGCTAGACAGAAGACCAGCCCTGCAATTCTGTACTACACCTATGGGGGTGTATCCTAAACCCAGCCAGGCACTCCATGACAGTAGCAGACAAAGGGGGTAGTATTGTTATTCAAAATCGGAGTGACTATAAATGCCAATGAATATCTAGGTAAAGTTACCTGCATAAAGTTATACTGGTTTCTTTGCCATTCACCAAGCTTGTGAATATAGATCTCCATGAGCCTAGGTCTTGCTTATGAACCTCTTCTACCTCTGTATTTATTCATGGTGTGAGGTTTATGGACTTGTACACAGTCTAACTTAAGGGGACTACTTATGGTTTGTACTAATTTTCTTTGTTTGATCTGGTCTATAGATAGGAAACAAGCATGTGTAAGTTACTTTGGGAAACAAATGTAGGGTACCACAGAAAAAAATGTTGTTGGGGTTTTTTTATTTTTAAGTAAAACTGAAAGGTTGTGTATCTAAAGTTAAATAGGTGATTTAACTAAAAGACTATACCTGGAAATCCACTGGCAGTGTGTTCTGCTCCCTGTCACAAATACAGAAGGGTTCCTCCAGAGACAAAAAAACTCTGAGAGGCAGTGAAGAGATGTTTTTCAAAATCAGAGGCCTGTATTGATCTGTTAGGACATCATCAGGAAACTATTAAAACAAAATAGAGTAGATGTCAGAGTGCAAAGCAGAGAAAGAGCAGATATGAAAGACAAAAAATAATTTAAAAAATCAAAGATGATGAAGATTCATAGGTCCTCATTACACTTGTTACTATTAGCATAAAAGGAGGGTAATTTTAAAAGGTATTTCCGTAGGTGAAACAGTGAACAGGCACTGCCAATAACTCTTTAGCGGTATCCAGGCATTTGAGGAGGCTGAAAAGTGCTCCCCTGGGTTTGCCCCCAACCTATAATTTCAAAGGGAAATTACAGGTTGAGGGTTGGCCATCCTGGCCATCCTGCAAATAAAATCAGGGAAGGAAAGATTTTTAGGTGGAGACCTATTGCTGGCCTGTTGCGCAGAAGACCCTGATGAGGGATCAGTATTCCTCAACAGATATCCAAGACCCTAGAATTCTTCAGATTCCAACTCCATTGATTACCTGAGATAGCAGCAATTCTGGAGCCACTTCTGTGCCCTAAAACTTGGCAGGACCAAGAGAGATTGAGGGGTAGGAGAGGCTTCCTGCTCTAAGTCTGTTTGACTAACTTGGCACAGATGGCATCAGGACAAGCTTAGGGACCAGGATTGTGTCCATTGCCAACACATGTACCAAAGAGGAGGCACCAAGAAGAATATTATTCATTGCACCAAGGGGAGTCAAAGTGCTTGATACAAGGACCTCAACATGATTGACAAGCAAACACTTGCTACATTGTGTGCTACTGAACTGTTAATAGGTTTTACCCATATTAAATGCACTTAACATGGGTAAATGCGATATTGAAAATTGATATGATAGCAAATTACATTTAAAGTTACATTTTCCTTTGAAAATTACCCTGTATAATTGTAATAGGTTTTACCTGGCAGCTGCTGTAGCCCACACTCCATGGTGCCCTCTTTAGGACACTACTGCATGCCAATGGATCCTTTGTAGGCACTGACTGAATCAAATGAAAGAGGCAGGCCATGCAGAGGAGGATCTATTTATGGGTGTTCCCTTGTCCTGGTCTATGCATGCATTCTCAGTGCTGTTATTGCACTTTTTTTTCCCTTAGCAGACTGGAGCAGGAGCAGGAGGGGGCCAGGCCCGGAACAATGATATCAGTGCGCCAGAGCAATAGCAGGAGGAGCCCAGCCTGGAACGATGATGTCAGCACATCGGCATTTTTTTTTCATGACGCCTATGAAATTTTGGCACCACAGGCAACTGCCTTCATTGCCGGGCCTGGAGAAGTTGCCATAGATGCTCCATTAATGCCCTCCCCTATGCTCCCACATATGGCCACAAACACTGTTTCTCTCAAGCAGATATGTGCCTTTTATTTGACTCTCAATAGCATCCAGTTTCAAATATATTTACTACCCTTGAAGCTGGTGAAAATCCAGGCCCCAAGCATTTATAGAAGTAATCTTTTACATTTTAAAAATGATATGAAAGCCAGCGGGAGTCAACCATCATTTGCTCTACCACATAATACCCCCAGAAAAAATGTTAACATCCTCCCCTTATTTTGCTTTTATTGACCCAGCCTTTTCCTTCTACTCCTTGTGTTTCCAGCTCAATCTTTTTTGGCCTCTACAAATGCTACAGCACCATCATTTGCAACTATCCAGATTTTTCCCACACATTTTTAATTTCTTACAAATCTAACCCAACCACTGGACTGCCAATCACAAGCCAGCAGTCATAGACCCATTATGAATGTACCTTTGAGTATGGCCAATGGATGCCACAATGATTTGAGATCTCTCCCTAGGGCTGACTCTCTTTCCTATTTTTAAGTCCTATCTAAATGTCCCATTCAAAAGTAACTTTTAAAAGGGGATTGTGGCATTCATCTTTTAAAAACTGTTTTACTCTACCCAAATCCCTACACAATATGCATATTCAGTCCGATGCAATATCAGTGCAAACTGGGCGCACGCCTTTTGAATGCATGCACATCCACCTGTCCAGGGTTCTCGATGCAATAGGCAAATGAGCTGCCATGCTAAAAAGGACGCAAAATGGGTAATTTGTGCATCTTTAGCGCTCTGCATTGGGCACACAGGAGAAGAGGCTGTGCGTCTAGAACAAGTTGCCCAGAGCTCCCTCCCCACCACCAGCAGCACTGTTCCTTGTCAGTGAAAGGACTAATCGCTTTCAGGGGTTAGTCTTTTCACTGACACGTGACAGTGAATGGCCTAATTGGCAGGAAGTGAAAGAGTGAATAAATTAATATTAAGTGTCGGGCACTTGATATTCATTCCTTCACTTACTGTTGGCAGGGGTTACGATTGGGCCAGTCCTTGGGGTTGCTGCTTTCTGTGGTTCCCCCTATGAGGAACCACAGAAAGCAGGATTTATTTTGGGTGTGTGGGGGGGGGGGGGGTGTTAAGCCCTTGAGCGGGACATAATTCTGTTTTCTGTGAAATGATACTGCTTCCGGGCAGGCATTAAATTTGCAGCGTTAAAATGGGTGCTGTGGCTGCATGGCAATTTCATGGAATTTGCATGTGACGAGCGCTATTAGCTATGCACTCCATTGGACGCGTGTTTTGAACGCACTAATCTCGGTACTGCATCAGGGGTTATTTTATCATGTCCAACCGCGAGTTAAGCGGCATGCTGATCTGGGTGCCTGATATTACATTGGCCTGATTAAGGATAACTTTCAAACAAAATGCACGTGGCAGTTTGTACATATACATGTGTATATGGCTGAGAGATAATCTATGCTAGTATTTTATAACCCACAATTATGGTGTATATGCAAGTTTTATAAAATATGCATATCTCTACCCCACAACATATGCACACATGCAAGGTTATGTGCAAAATACATACTGGGCCAGATTTTCAAAGGGGTACGCGCGTAAGATATGCGTGTACCCCCCGAAAACCTGCCCGAAGTTCCCCCTGTGCGCGCCAAGCCTATGTTGAGTAGGCTCGGCGGCGCGCGCTAGCCCCGGGACGCGCGTAAGTCCTGGGGCTTTCCGGGGGGGGGGGGGGGGGGGCATGTTGGGGGCGTGCCGCGGTGGTGCTTCATTTGGGGGCGGGGCCGTGGGTGTGGTTTCGGCCCGGGGGCATTTCGGGGGGCGTGGCCGAGGCCTCCGAAACAATTCCCAGGCCTGGGAATTGCACGCTTGCAGCCGGCCCGGCGCATGCAATTTACGCTTGCCTAGGGCAGGCATAACTTCAGCAACAAAGGTGGGGGGGTTAGGTAGGGCTGGGGGGGTGGGTTAGGTAGGGGAAGGGAGGGGAAGGGAGGGGAAGGTGCGGGGGGGGGGGTGGAAGGAAAGTTCCCTCCGAGGCTGCTCCGATTTCGCGCGTATCTATTAAAATCCTGCATACTCTTGTTTGCGCCTGGTGTGCGAACAAAAGTATGCATGTGCGCAAATTTGTAAAATCTACCCCACAATGTATTGAAATAATATATATCAATGTACTGAATCTATGTACTTTTCCTATTTTTGAAATATATATAGACATATTTTATGTGCAAAAATAAAGTTGGACTTAATTGTAGAAATTGTATTTTAAAATATGTATGCATCAAGAAAATGATCAGTTTTACCAGTTCACCCAGTCCGTTTCACAGTCATTGAGACCCTCCTGATTCTTCAGCCTGAATTCCCCTCATTCACCTAGAAGTTCCACCCAGTTAGTACTACACAATAAACATTTTAATATCATTTATGCCAAATAATTTGTAGGTGTATGTTAAGGAGGCATTCCCAGGAGATGTTTTGGGTAGTATTGAAAACAACACACAAAGAATAAATTTCAAATAACTCTGCGCAGCCCCATATACACGTATATATGGCTGTGCAGAGATCTACTACAGTAAACCTGAACAAATCAAGTATATGCAGATTATAATATATGTCTACTTCCCAATGTATGCGGGTATATTTAGTTATGTGCAAATAATGTCAATGCATGGAATGCATGTAATTTTCCTGTTTTATAAACGTACATGTGTATATTTTATGTGTGAAAAAAAAAACACGTAAAACTGATTTATATGCAAAAGTCAGTATATTGTAAAACATGTGCATGTAATTGAAATAATCAGTTTGCTGATATCGCCAGCAGTTTAACCAGTCCTGACTCTGTGCGCAAAAGTAACCGTCATCAAAGATACAACATTCTAAATCAGGTACTTCAGGTCACAGGAGCACAGCAGCTCAAAGAGAGCTTTCATCAGTTGGGACAAAACCATGTTGAGGTCCTATGACATGTTGAGGTCCTATGACACAACAACATTACCTGAATGTAAACTAATGTGATATCTCATATCGAATGTTGGTATATAAAAATAATAAATAAACAAATAAAGAAATAAATAAAGAAATAAATAAATAGGAGATTTCAAATGAAACAGACCCTGCATAAAACATACAACTAGAGGCTGTGGGCCGGATTTTCAAAAGGTTATGCGCGCCAGGCCTACTTTAAAAAGGCCTGGTGTCACGCATAAAGCCCCGGGACGTGTGTAAGTCCCGGGGCTTGTAAAAAGAGGTGGTCTGGGGCGGGGAGGGCAGGGAGGGGGCGGGGTAGGGGAATGGCCAGAGGCCTCTGCATGGCTGCTGTGCCGGGGATCACGTGCTGGCAGTTGGCCGGCACGCGCAACTTACTTCAGCCCCCAGGGCTGAAGTAAATTTTACAACAAAAAAAGAAGACAAAAAAGGTAGGGGGGGGAAAGGGCAGGGGAGGTAAGGGAAGGGAAGTGGGGTGGGAGAGTAGGGAACAGGGGAAGGCAGCGCGGCTCGGCACATGCAAGGTGCACAATTGTGCACCCCCTTGTGCGCGCCAACCCCCGATTTTATAACATGCGTGCGCATGTTATAAATCGGGTGTACATGTGCATGTGCCGGGTACAAACAAAAAACAAACTTTGAAATGTTTGTATGCTAATGCCAGAAGTCTAAGAAGTAAGATGGGAGAATTAGAATGTATGGCAGTAAATGATGACATAGACTTAATTGGCATCTCAGAGACATGGTGGAAAGAGGATAACCAATGGGACAGTGCTATACCGGGGTACAAATTATATCGCAATGACAGAGAGGAGCACTCGGGAGGAGGTGTGGCGCTTTATGTCCGGGATGGTATAGAGTCCAACAGGATAAACATCCTGCATGAGACTAAATACAAAATTGAATCTTTATGGGTAGAAATCCCTTGTGTGTCAGGGAAGACTACAGTGATAGGGGTATACTACCGTCCACCTGGTCAAGATGGTGAGATGGACAGTGAAATGCTAAGAGAAATTAGGGAAGCTAACCAAATTGGTAGTGCAGTAATAATGGGAGACTTCAATTACCCCAATATAGACTGGGTAAATGTATCATCGGGTCACACTAGAGAGATAACGTTCCTGGATGGAATAAATGATAGCTTTATGGAGCAATTGGTTCAGGAACCGACGAGAGAGGGATCAATTTTAGATCTAATTCTCAGTGGAGCACAGGACTTGGTGAGAGAGGTAACGGTGGTGGGGCCGCTTGGCAATAATGATCATAATATGATCAAATTTGATTTAATGACTGGAAAAGGAACAGTGTGCAAATCCAAGGCTCTCGTGCTAAACTTTCAAAAGGGAAACTTTGAGAAAATGAGAAAAATTGTTAGAAAAAAAACTGAAAGGAGCAGCTACAAAAGTAAAAAATGTCCAAGAGGCGTGGTCATTGTTAAAAAATACCATTCTAGAAGTACAGTCCAGATGTATTCCACACATTAAGAAAGGTGGAAAGAAGGCAAAACGATTACCGGCATGGTTAAAAGGGGAGGTGAAAGAAGCTATTTTAGCCAAAAGATCTTCATTCAAAAATTGGAAGAAGGATCCAACAGAAGAAAATAGGATAAAGCATAAACATTGGCAAGTTAAATGTAAGACATTGATAAGACAGGCTAAGAGAGAATTTGAAAAGAAGTTGGCTGTAGAGGCAAAAACTCACAGTAAAAACTTTTTAAAATATATCCGAAGCAGAAAGCCTGTGAGGGAGTCAGTTGGACCGTTAGATGATCGAGGGGTTAAAGGGGCACTTAGAGAAGATAAGGCCATCGCGGAAAGATTAAATGATTTCTTTGCTTCGGTGTTTACTGAAGAGGATGTTGGGGAGGTACCCGTAATGGAGAAGGTTTTCATGGGTAATGATTCAGATGGACTGAATCAAATCACGGTGAACCTAGAAGATGTGGTAGGCCTGATTGACAAACTGAAGAGTAGTAAATCACCTGGACCGGATGGTATACACCCCAGAGTTCTGAAGGAACTAAAAAATGAAATTTCAGACCTATTAGTAAAAATTTGTAACTTATCATTAAAATCATCCATTGTACCTGAGGACTGGAGGATAGCAAATGTAACCCCAATATTTAAAAAGTGCTCCAGGGGCGATCCGGTAAACTACAGACCGGTTAGCCTGACTTCAGTGCCAGGAAAAATAGTGGAAAGTGTTCTAAACATCAAAATCACAGAACATATAGAAAGACATGGTTTAATGGAACAAAGTCAGCATGGCTTTACCCAGGGCAAGTCTTGCCTCACAAATCTGCTTCACTTTTTTGAAGGAGTTAATAAACATGTGGATAAAGGTGATCCGGTAGATAAAGTATACTTGGATTTTCAGAAGGCATTTGACAAAGTTCCTCATGAGAGGCTTCTAGGAAAAGTAAAAAGTCATGGGATAGGTGGCGATGTCCTTTCGTGGATTGCAAACTGGCTAAAAGACAGGAAACAGAGAGTAGGATTAAATGGGCAATTTTCTCAGTGGAAGGGAGTGGACAGTGGAGTGCCTCAGGGATCTGTATTGGGACCCTTACTGTTCAATATATTTATAAATGATCTGGAAAGAAATACGACGAGTGAGATAATCAAATTTGCAGATGACACAAAATTGTTCAGAGTAGTTAAATCACAAGCAGATTGTGATAAATTGCAGGAAGACCTTGTGAGACTGGAAAATTGGGCATCCAAATGGCAGATGAAATTTAATGTGGATAAGTGCAAGGTGATGCATATAGGGAAAAATAACCCATGCTATAATTACACAATGTTGGATTCCATATTAGGTGCTACAACCCAAGAAAGAGATCTAGGTGTCATAGTGGATAATACATTGAAATCGTCGGTGCAGTGTGCTGCGGCAGTCAAAAAAGCAAACAGAATGTTGGGAATTATTAGAAAAGGAATGGTGAATAAAACGGAAAATGTCATAATGCCTCTGTATCGCTCCATGGTGAGACCGCACCTTGAATACTGTGTACAATTCTGGTCGCCGCATCTCAAAAAAGATATAATTGCGATGGAGAAGGTACAGAGAAGGGCTACCAAAATGATAAGGGGAATGGAACAACTCCCCTATGAGGAAAGACTAAAGAGGTTAGGACTTTTCAGCTTGGAGAAGAGACGACTGAGGGGGGATATGATAGAGGTGTTTAAAATCATGAGAGGTCTAGAACGGGTAGATGTGAATCGGTTATTTACTCTTTCAGATAGTAGAAAGACTAGGGGGGCACTCCATGAAGTTAGCATGGGGCACATTTAAAACTAATCGGAGAAAGTTCTTTTTTACTCAATGCACAATTAAACTCTGGAATTTGTTGCCGGAGGATGTGGTTAGTGCAGTTAATATAGCTGTGTTTAAAAAAGGATTGGATAAGTTCTTGGAGGAGAAGTCCATTACCTGCTATTAAGTTCACTTAGAGAATAGCCACTGCCATTAGCAATGGTTACCTGGAATAGACTTAGTTTTTGGGTACTTGCCAGGTTCTTATGGCCTGGATTGGCCACTGTTGGAAACAGGATGCTGGGCTTGATGGACCCTTGGTCTGACCCAGTATGGCATTTTCTTATGTTCTTATGTTCTTATGTTCTCCAAGCGGCTGGAACCGCGGACTTGTTTCACCACGCGGCTCGGAGGCCACCCCGGATCGTCCTCTTCACCGCGGCTGGAGCCGCGGACTTTCTGCCTCTCTTCGTGGCTCGGGACCGCCGCCGATGTCATCTGATCTTCGCGGCACGAAGGCCGCAAGCCCCGAGCTCGAGTAGTGGCTGGAGCCGCCCCTGGGCCTCCTACAGTGGCTGGAGCCGCTGCCGTCATCGGGCCTGCTCCTCAGGCCCGGCCCTGCGTCTCTACGCACAGACGCTGTGCAGGCCGCTGTCCACGGTCCTGCACATCCCTGCTTCCTGCTCCTTAGGCGCCGGTGCGCGCCTCTCTGCAAGATTTAAAGGGCCAGGCACAGGAAGTGTGCTGGCCCCACCTAGGGAGTGGACTTCCTGCTTCAGCCCTATAAAGGGCTGCTCCGTCAGTACGTTTTTGCCTTGCATCGGAGTTGCTTCACTCTGGAGGCTCCTGCCTGCCAGAGCTCCGTCAGGTCTTCTACATCATCTCCATGGAGTTCTTGTTGTTACGTCATGCCATGTCAAGTTACGTCTTCCTTGCCTGAGGTCCCTGTCCAGGTGTCCTGGTGTCTCGCTTTGATCCTCCGTTTCCTGATGTTTCAGGTTCCTTGATGTCCTGCTCCTGTGTCTTTGTCTTCAGCGCTCTTGAATCTTCTGGTTAGGCCGGGGGTCCCTCAGATGATGTCTTGCCCAAGCGTGAACTAGCCTACAGGTGGACAAGTGTCCTGTGCTCCTGAGCCGTCATGTCCTGCCAGCCGTAGGTGGAGCTTCGGACAACACTGGCTTCGTCGTTGGAGTTCTGCTTCGACTGGACCCTTCCCTGCGCTCGTCCCGTTCTCAGCGTGGTCCGTGACCAGCTTCTTCGGACTGTGTAGGGCGCGCAGTGGGACAGGGTGGTCCGCGACTCAGTCCCGCGGGTGGGCTGAGTAGGGCGCCCTGAGAGACAGTGCCAATGTCCTTCCGCCCAGCTTCTTGTCTCGTCTGGACGTTGCCAGTTCCTCGTCTCGTCTTGGATGCCGGTGCATCACTCTTGGTATCATGTCTTGTTCCTGATGTCGTCGCATTGACCCTGGTCCGGGATGCCGTCACATCGACCACTGGTCCGTGATGTCTTCGCATCAGCGTTGGTGTCGTCTTCATCCGCTATGTCGTTGCATCGATCCTGCTGTCAAGTCTTCGTCTGCGATGCGGTTGCATCGATCCTACTGTCATGTCTTCGTACGTGATGCTGTTGCATCGATCATGCTGTCATGTCTTCGTGTCAAGGCCCGTCTGCCCCTCGACCTCAGGCCAGGCCTGCTGCTCCATGCTGTTCCATGCAGCAGGTCCGAAAGGGCTCAGAATGGTCGGAGGACCATTCACATTCCAACATCATCTGTTGTTGGCCTTGGAGCTTGCAGGCCTGGTAGAGGGTCAGACCGTTAGCCATGGTGGAACAGGCCATCAACCCTCGGTCCATTCCTTGACTCTTCTGCGGTTGGGCTAAGGCCCAAGGGCACACTAAAAACACCCCCAGTTGTCATAAACATAGTGCGTCCGTCTAGGTCGCCATCTTGGCTCTTCCCCCCAGAAAGCTAGTTAAAATTTGTAACCTATCATTGCAATCATCCATTGTACCTGCAGACTGGAGGGTGGTCAATGTAACCCCAATATTTAAAAAGGGCTCCAGGAGTAATCCAGGAGACTATAGACAAGTGAGCCTGAATTCAGTGCCGGGAAAAATAGTGGAAACCATTCTAAAGATCAAAATCACAGAACATATAGGAAGACATGGTTTAATGGAACACAGTCAACATGGATTTACCTAAGGCATGTCTTGCCTCACAAATCTGCTTCATTTTTCTGAAGGGGTTAATAAACATGTGGATAAAGGTGAGCCAGTAGATGTAGTGTATTTGGATTTTCAGAAGGCATTTGACAAAGTCCCTCATGAGAGGCTTCTAAGGAAACTAAAAAGTCATGGGATAGCAGGCAGTGTCCATTCATGGATTACAAACTGGTTGAAAGACAGGAAACAGAGAGTATGATTAAATGGTCAGTTTTCTCAGTGGAAAGGGGTAAACAGTGGAGTGTCTCAGGGATCTATGCTTGGACTAGTGCTTTTCAATATATTTATAAATGATCTGGAAAGGAATATGATGAGTGAGGTAATCAAATTTGCAGATGATACAAAATTATTCAGAGTAGTAGTTAAATCACAAGCGGATTGTAAGAAATTGCAGGAGGACCTTGCGAGACTGGAAGATTGGACATCCAAATGGCAGATGAAATTTAATGTGGATAAGTGCAAGGTGATGCATATTGGGAAAAATATTTATGCTGTAATTACACAATGTTAGGTTCCATATTAGGAGCTACCACCCAGGAAAAAGATCTAGGTATCATAGTGGATAATACATTGAAATCATCGGCTCAGTGTGCTGCAGCAGTCAAAAAAGCAAACAGTATGTTAGGAATTATTACGAAGGGAATGGTGAATGAAATGGAAAATGTCATAATGCCTCTGTATCGCTCCATGGTGAGACTGTACCATGAGTACAGTGTACAATTCTAGTCGCCACATCTCAAAAAAGATATAGTTGCAATGGAGAAGGTTCAGAGAAGGGCGACTAAAATGATAAAGGGGATGGAGCAGCTTCCCTATGAGGAAAGGCTAAAGAGGTTAGGGCTATTCAGCTTGGAGAAGAGACAACTGAGGGTGTATATTATAGAGGTGTTTAAAATCATGAGAGGTTTAGAATGGGTAAATATGAATCGTTTATTTACTCTTTCGGATAATAGAAGGTCTAGAGGGCACTCCATGAAGTTAGAAAGTAGCACATTTAAAACTAATCAGAGAACATTTTTTTCACTCAACGCACAATTAAGCTCTGGAATTTGTTGCCAGAGGATGTAGTTAGTGCAGTTAGCTGGGTTTAAAAAAGGTTTGGATAAGTTCATGGAGGAGAAGCCTATTAACTGCTATTAATCAAGTTGTCTTAGAGAAAAGCCACTTCTATTACCTACATCAGTAGAATGGGATCTACTTAGTGTTTGTGGATTGGCCACTGTTGGAAAAAGGATGCTGGGCTTGATGGACCCTTGGTCTGACCCAGTATGGCAATTTCTTATGTTCTCATGTAAATCTTCAGTTTTTGTAATGTGTGCGTGAAGGAAATTGCCAGTTTTACTAATTAGTCCATCAGTTTGTGCAGTCTATCTCTAGGTCATCAAGACCTTCCTGATTCTTTAGCCTGAACTTCCCCCAGTTTACCCTGACCAGGGGCAGATTGCAGGAAAATATCAGCCCGGGGGATTTTTTTCAGAACCAGCCCACGGGGTAATAGACTTCCTTGTGCGCTTTTTCTGTAGCACATGCTTCAGCAGCTTGCCCTTAAGAGGTACATCATGTGACCTGGAACCTGGCAGAAAAGAGCTTAAAAGTCTCCAACATAAATTTCATATTTTCCTTAAATAACTAAGTAGTAGAACACATTCTAGGCCTATTGTAAAGCATGTTGGGTGTTGGGCCCGGCCCTCAGAAAGCCATGGGTAAACAGAATTACATTACAATACAATAATTCTCCGAGGACAAGCAGGATGGTACTCCTCAAACATGGGTGACATCATCGGATGGAGCCCAGTCCGGAACTTTGATTTCAAAGATTCTAAACCTTTCAAACATGCCCTACTGAGCATGTGCAGCTTTAGTTATCACCCTGCCCCCTAGGCAGAGTCCCTCAGTCTCTTTTTTTCCATGGAGCCGTGTGATCACTGGAGCCGTATGTGTCACAGTATTCAGCTTTGCTCTCTCTCGTCACAGTTTTTTAAACTGATTTTTTTCTAGAGTTGCAGCTGTTTTTCTAGAGTTGCAGCTGTTTTTCTTTCCTTTACCTTATGGTAGTTTTATTTTCTTTTTCTTTTTTCCTCTTCTTTCAACTGTCTGCCAACCACATGGTGGGCCTTAGTCTCTGTGCAACCTGGCAAAGTCTATTACTATCCCTTATTAAATAAATATTGCTCCTGCAGTTTAGTATCTTTGTCCTCTCCTTGCTCTGTCTGTTTTTGTACCTTTGTCAGGTGGTGGCAAGACTTAATGAATGCAGTTTGTGGGTGATCTGTGTAGGCAGCTGATCCTGGGAACTCACCTGAGTTCTACCCAGGCAGGAGTTTCATGTCGTTTCACCGATCAATCAGCATCGATGGAGGTTCAGACAGTAAAGAGATTGAGGACCATACTGTTCCTGTGGGGAGGGGAGAGTGTATGCAGAGGATAAGCTGTGATGGCAGTGCAGTCTCTCTGTGAGAGAGGGTGAACAGGAGCCTGGGCAAGCAGCTTGCTGCTGCACCTTCGGGGTCATGCCCAATACGTGCATATCTGTGACCAGTGCACCAATGATCTGACACATCGATGTCAGGACCATGTCAGGGACCAGCACTGCCATGGTCACTCTTGATGCCATTGAGGTGCTGGGGTGCCCTCTATGCCATCGAGATGCGTGACCACCCTCGATGCTGTAAGGGCCACAGGGGTGCCAGCAAGTGCTGTGTATGCTTCGAGCGTGCTGGCTGGGCTTATGAACTATAGACATCAGTGGGCGTCATACTGTCTCGATGCGCCGAAGGAATGGCATTTACCTTAGCGTGATCGAGTACTTTTGGCTTAAATGTGGAGGAGTAACAACACTGACTTCTGTGTCGGGGACCAGGCCTGCCATTGAGCGTCATGGTCCCCTTCAACACCATCAGAGCCATCCTTAATGCCATTGATGCCCTTGCCGTGCCACCCTTGATGCAATCACATTGTGTGGCATCGATGCCGTGGCCACCTTCGATGCCATCACTGTGCGGAGCTGCTTCGATACCACAGATGCCCTCGATGCCATCGAGATGTGGGGTCACCATTGAGGCCATTGGGCAGATTGGCAAGTAATATCATTTGTTGCTGCTCTCTACGATGTCAAGAACCATCGATGAGGCACTGAGATTGCCATTGAGCGCCTTGGTCACCCTCAAAGCCATCGACCACAGAGGTTCCTGAGATCCCTCGAGTGCCACTAAAGCCCTCAGGTGAAGGAATTTCACTGAACTTGGTGCTGCTGAGCACCAAAGTCACCATCTACTTAAGGCACCGGAACACCGAGGCATCCAGGCACAGTGGTCCTTTGCGATGTCCAGATGGGGTACTAAGGGGCTGTCCCACCACTGGCCTACGGTTATACAAACAGTCTAACTTCTGCTAGTCAGCCAGAGTGACTCTCTGCTCTCTTGATTAACACCTTAACACCTTTCCAAGGTGAGTAACTGAACTGAACTTTTCAACCTTTTTACTTAGATTTACACTGCTCCTAGCTTATTTCTAGCTTCTGGCTACTTTTTTTTTTTTAATATACAAACACTCTAACTTCTGCTTATTAGCTGCCTTCTGACTGACTATTTAAAAATACAGTCTAACTTCTGTTTATTCGCTGCCTTACTATTAAAAGCACAAACACACAAACACACTAAATAATATTCCCAAGTAGTTAACTTCGCCCCAATACTTTTAAAAAAGAAAATTTCCCAAGCAAAAACTTACAGATTCCTTTCAGCCACCAGTAAGGTGATCCTCTCCTCTCAGTGCTCCCACTGGATTGAATTGTTGTATGCAATTGACCTATGTTACAGCCATATACATCAAATAAAGATCTTGTTTCTCGAATAGTGGTGTGAAATAGAGTTCTTTCACAGGTTCAGCCAAAATTGGGGGGAGGGGTGGGCATCGAGTATGCTGGGAGGAGGAGAAGAGTTACACCTATCACAGTTGAGGAGCCGATCACTTCCACTTCCAGGGTGACCACACCTGGGACGGTGCACTGCCTCTGGAGCTCACAGGAGCAGTACAGAAGGGTGGAGGCTGGGGGCGGGCTGGACACCACAATATAAAGGCAGTCCAGCCTGCCCTCCTGCCTCTATATTTTGGGGGGTTTCCCCACAACCCATCCATCTGTGGATTCCTGGCATGTGGTAGAGGTAGGAGAATGCCAAACAGTTGCTACATGGTGAAGCAAGGTTGACCACATCCATGGTTACCCAACAAGTATTGTGTTAAAGTTGCTTGAGTCTGTAATATCAAGTAACTGGTTTTCCTGTTCACTACACTGCATGGGTGGATGAGACTGAGGCGAGTTGCCTGTTGAATGGCTTTGACAGCTGTGACTGGCTTGCTTACCACCAAAAAATCAGGATGTTGTCACACTATAGAGAATATTTATACATTGCAATTAAGGAAAGAAATGCAGGATAACTTGAAGGGAAAGGCTTTGACAGCTCTACGTCCCTGAAAGTAAAACATTGAAAAGAGTTTGCTTCGATGGTCACCTTTGTACCAGCATGATCCTTGCTGAGTGTTTCACCCTATAGGTATTTGAGAAGTTATTCAGCATTGTTTATATTCAGTGATTTAATTTTTGTATGCAGTTGACCTATGAGGCAGACATATACATCCAATAAAGATTTTTTTTCTCAAATAGTGGTGTGAAATAGTTACTTCACAGGTTCAGCTGAAATTAGGAGGAGGAGGGTTGGGGTGGGCAAGACTGGGAAGAGGGAATGAGTTGTATCTGTCACTGTTGTGGCTTAGAAAATTACCCTCATAATAAGTACCCATGATTTAAAATGAAAATACCCAAAAGAGTATAGCTCAATATAAGCAACATGGAATAAAACAGACACCCCAAAAACATATTTTGGAAAATAGGGATTAAATAAAGTATTTACATTTTTTGGACTGTCTGTTTACCTCTCTTCTTGTTTTGTTTTTTTTAACAATGCAAGTAAAATCTGAAAGGAGGTAGGGAAGAGGAGACATGGAGAAGAAAAACAGAGAGAGAAAAGGATAAAGGATAGAAACTAGAAATGCTCAAAGAAGTCAACGGAAGAAGAAACTAAAGAAGGAAAATGAGTAATTTTAGAGACCTCCTAACCAATGAAACTTGAGTCCCTGGGTAGCAAGCTTTTCTTTGGACAAAAGATAAGATAAACACAGTAGGCAACAATCACCTACCTAACATTCGCCACATCTATTCCACTATCTACATATATGTAGGAAAAGCCACACTATAATTCTGTTCACCTACTGACCTTCTTCACAGAGAATTTGAGTTCCTTGGCTGAAAGTTGAAGAAGGGGTGCAATAAATTCACAAGTCACATCCACCTTCATTATCAGTTCCCTTGTAGAGCTTTTGCCAATGAGAGCATGGCAAAGTAATGTTTCCTTCACTACCTGCATAGAAACACATTTACAAAAACAAAATTCATTTTTTAAACCATGTTTTTATGTATAGAGCTATGAAAATATAGAACAAAATTGCCAAGCTACAAATATTTCATCAACTCAGTTAGTAAACTCTATTCTAAACAAAAACTATGTTTTAAGAAACTGCAGGTTTGGTAAAAGTTGGGATTCCACAGTTCAAGGCAGGTTCAAGAATTAGTGTGTATATATCAGTTATGCAAGAACAAAAGACAGCCCATGTTTGCAATGCTAACATCCGGGAGACCAAGGTGGGGGTTACTGTTCTCTCTTTTTACTGCAAACCAATTGCCAAAAATAGCATCTGGGAGCATAAGCACTAAAAGTCGTATAAAAATTGTATTAGTGTGCACATACTAACATTAAACATACACACTAAATTGTTACTTAATATGTAATGTACTAAAAAATTTTTAGCTCAAGCAGTAAAAAATAGCCTCAACAGTGTACACATAGCATTAATGTGTACACTAACCCAAAAAGTATAGGGGGAGAATTTTGAAAGAGTTTCTCCTGCTAATTTCAGGATGTGATGAATGGCGTGTGTGAGCCCTTAGTGCTGTGGCGTAGTTGATGCAGCCTTGTAGGCAAACCTACAAGGCATACGCCAAAAGCTGGTGAACACATTCTGGAGCAGGACAGACTGGAGCTTTGCCTATATCAGCCGCCTCCCCTGCAGGTTGAGCCCTTGGGTTCTGGCAGCCAGAAAGACTTAGGTAGGTCCCTAGGGTTGAGCGAGAGTCCAAGTGCACACCAAAGTCAGGACAGGTAGCAGACAGGAGATACTGGGAAGGATAGGACAGGCAGCAAAAAAGCTTTGGTCAGGTCCAAGGCTAGGGTCAGTTCTAGGCAGCAGGCAAATGTAGTTAGGTCCAAGGCAAGAAGCCAGTACCAGAAGAACCGGCCAAAGAATGGATGACAGGCAAGATGACACTGGATGAGGCAGACAGGGCAAGGCAAGGCTGGATGAGGCAGGCTGGACAAGACAGGCTGGGCATAGTAAGGCTGGACGAGATAGGCTGAGCAAGGCAAGACTGGAACACAGGAACTCAGGAACAACACACACTGATCTACAGAAGACACTTGCTGCTGAGGCAGGATACTGGAGTCATGGCTGGGTTTAAATACATAGTCACGTGATGTCAGAGAGGCGCGTTGGTCCCCAAGCTTCCCGCCATAGCACCAACATAGAGTGCACAGGAAATATTGTGTGCGCTTGAGGGGGGGATGTTGGCGGTGAGAGAATGGTGGCATCAGAGCTGCAAGAGCTCAGTGTGACCGATTGCAAGCGTACCTCGTAGCCAGCAAAACGTAACACAGAAATTAGTTAGTCACCACTGTTATTTTGAAACAGCCCACATAGCAGTGAAGTTTACATGTACATTATACATGCAGAGGTCAATATTCAAAAGCCATTTATATGGATAACTCACAAATTACCCATCTAAATGGCAAGTTTTGCCACATTCAGCAATTTATTTTGCTAAATTAAAGCTGGATAAGTCATTATCCGGCTTTCACCATAGTGCCCATAAGGAGATAGACTGTAGGAAGTTGATTTTAAAAGCATTGTTCATTCAAAAATGCTCATGTATACACGTATGTGAGCAGTGCAAGCAATGCGGATTTTAAAAAGCCACGAAGTATGCCTGTATATACCCATGGTGCCGATCGCCTTTGCCCTCACTATGTCACAGGGAGCGACCGTCGCTCCCTGTGACATAGTGAGGGCAAAGGCGATCGGCGCCATTTTGAAACCAGTCCAGCACCGGCACCGAGGGTATGATTGAAGGGATGGCTCCCGGACCCCCCGCTAGACCACCAGGTACATGTAAAAGGTTTTTGGGGGGGTCGGGAGGGTGGGAGAAGCAAAGGGGTAATTTGTAAAGGATCGGGGTGGTTTTTTTTTTTATCGGGCCATCGGCGCCATTTTTATCAGTGGTAGCCAAAATGGCGCCAATGGCCCGAGAGCGGGAGATCGCACCGGGACACCCCCCCCCCCCCACTGGACCACCAGGTAATTTAACATTTTGTGGGGGTTCGGGAGGGTGGGGGAGGGTAAAGGATTGGTTTTAAAGGGTCGGGGTGGGTTTAGGGGTTGTTTTGGTGTGTCGGTTTTCCCGCCCTTCCCCCAAATAATTCCCGTACTCGATTTAACAATTTTTCACAGTAAATCGGGGGAATTCCTATTGTATCGAGTCCCTTACCGATTAATGATGATTTTAAAATTATCGGACGATAATTTAAATCGTTAAAAAACGATTCACATCCCTAGTGTCTATAGAAGCTCCGATGAAGTCCAACGTCTGGGTAGGTTGAAGGTACGATTTTTCGTAGTTTATAAGAAGACCCAGATTGTCTAGGCAAGTGATCGTGTGAACTAAATTGTCCCGGAGGAGAGTAAAATTGGGAGCCACTAACAGCCAATCATCAAGATAAGGGAATAAATGAACCCCCTGCCGACGGAGATGTGCCATCACTACCGCTAGACATTTTCTGAACACTCTGGTGGCGGAGGAGAGACCAAACGGGAGAACCTTGTATTGAAAATGTCTCTTCTCCGCTTGAAAACAGAGGTAATTCCAAGACTTGGGATGCATTGGTATGTGGGCATATGCATCTTTTAGATCTATGGAGCACATCCAGTCCCCGGGCTGTAGGAAGGGAAGAATGGATTCGAGAGAAGTCATTTTCAATTTCTCTTTCCGTATGTGCTTGTTGAGGGAGCGTAGGTCCAGAATAGGTCGAAGCCCTACCAATTTTTTGGGGATGGGGAAGTATTGTGAATAGAATCCCTTCTGATATTGGAATGGAAGTAACTCCCATATTATACAGTGTTGCTGAAGTAGGTGGTTTACTTCTTGAAGAAGCATTTCCCGATGAACATCTTGATGTTTGTTGATCGTTGGATGCGGGAGAGATGGAGGGGATATGAAGCTGAGAGAGTATCCGTCTCGTATTATAGCGAGGACCCAGAAACCTGATGTTATGGTGCTCCATTGTGAAAGAAAGTGGGACAGCTGTCCTCCTACTTTCTGGATGGGTAGTGGTAGTTAGGTTAGTTCTAAAAACGATGCTGGCTTTTGGGTGGTTGAGGGTTTGCAGACTGGCGTGGCTGACGAGGAGCACGTGGATGCTGACGTGAAGTTGGTTGCTGGTAAGGCTGCTGGCGATTTGTTTGGTATTGCTGGGGCCTATAGGTGGAGTAAGGATGATATGTTCATCTAGGGTAAGGTTTTTTTATACGAATCGAAATGAAGTCTAGAAGATGGCGAGTCATGCTGTGTTAATGATAGCACTGCCACTTTCTGTTCTTTCGATTTTGCAACAGTTTCTGTGAGTCTATCCCCGAACAGGTTGTCTGGTCGACAGGGAAGATTGGCAAGCTTATCATGCACGTCATCACTTATGGTGCTTGCCCTTAACCATGCCAGTCGTCTGGCTGCTATGGCGTTAGCCGTGGTTTTAGCAGAGCTTTCAAATCCCTCGTAAATAAAACGCACAAGGTGCCGAAGGCCTTCCTCCATGTCGTGAAATTTTGGTGGAGGGGGGTTGTTTTCTGAACCTTATTGTAAAATAGGTTTTAAGGTCCGCAGGCACTCGAACAGATATTGAGCCACGTAAAATTGGTGGTTTTGAATTTTCACATTTAGAACCCCTGATTTGGAAAGCTCTCTTTGTGAAGTCATCTAGAGACTTATAAGAGACTTATTGTCTCTTCCTGGTGGATTATTTGAATGTAATCGCGCCCAATAACTACATAGAAGGGAAGTTGATGGGTGCGAAATAGGCAGCGAAAAGGCTCCTTACCTTTTCACAGTCCACATCATCCTCGCAGAGTCGGCCCCAGTGACGCCCCGACTCCTCCTCTTCCGGGGCCGACTCCGCCCCGATGTAGGTAGCGCAGGCATGCGTTACCTTCGCTAGCTATTGCAGGCTTGCGCTGTTAGCGCAAGCCTGCGATAGCCTTAGAAAATAAGGCCCTAAGACAATTAAATTTCTGCTTTAAAAAATGTTTCCTGGCTGACCAAGTAAATTGAACAACATAAATTTACAAGGTGGGAAAATTTAGCTAGTGGATGATGGGGCAGTACCAGGAGACAGGCCTATGACTTAACCTGTGAGAAGGTGCTTGTAAACACTAACTGGTAAAGTTTAAGTGGGCAACCCCAGTCACATAAATCTCAGCCTAAATCTAGACTATATTTAGGGACATTTTCAGCTGAAAACCTTGCCAGTTAGGTTTGGTGAGAAAAGGCACCAGGGGTGATCCGGGTAACTATAGACTAGTGAGCCTGACTTCAGTGCCGGGAAAAATAGTGGAAACTATTCTCAAGATCAAAATCGTACAGCATATAGAAAGACATGGTTTAATGGAACACAGTCAACATGGATTTACCCAAGGAAAGTCTTGCCTAACAAATATGCCGCATCTCAAAAAAGATATAGTTGCGATGGAGAAGGTACAGAGAAAGGCAACCAAAATGATAAAGGGGATGGAACAGTTCCCCTATGAGGAAAGGCTGAAGAGGTTAGGGCTGTTCAGCTTGGAGAAGAGACAGCTGAAGTGGGATATGATAGAGGTCTTTAAGATCATGAGAGGTCTTGAACGAGTAGATGTGACTCGGTTATTTACACTTTCGAATAATAGAAGGACTAGGGGGCATTCCATGAAGTTAGCAAGTAGCACATTTAAGACTAATCGGAGAAAATTCTTTTTCACTCTACACTCAATAAAGTTCTGGAATTTGTTGCCAGAGGATGTGGTTAGTGCAGTTAGTGTAGCTGGTTTCAAAAAAGGTTTGGATAAGTTCTTGGAGGAGAAGTCTATTAATGGCTATTAATCAAGTTTACTTAGGAAATAGCCACTGCTATTAATTGCATCAGTAGCATGGGATCTTCTTAGTGTTTGGGTAATTGCCAGGTTCTTGTGGCTTGGTTTGGCCTCTGTTGGAAACAGGATGCTGGGCTTGATGGACCCTTTGTCTGACCCAGCATGACAATTTCTTATGTTCTTATGTTCTTAATCTGGTTCTGCGTGCCTTTTGCATGGCTGACTCAACAACAACTAATGCATGTGGGAGTTGTACGTTTGTGTAAAAAGCTGAATCTCGCATTCTATACTTTAAGTCTGTTTTCCGCAAGATTGGTGTCATGGAGAATGGAGAGTCCAAGGCTTTCTCCACCACTGATTCCAGCACTGGGTGAGAAGGAATTGCTGTGGGCTCAGCTGGAGTGTCAAAAATCTTTAGGATTCCAAACATTTCCTGTCTAGGGTCCAGTATCTTTTTTGTTTCTACGCCCAATCATTTGTTGGGTTTGTGGCATAATGTGGACTCTTGGTCGAAGTGGCGGTGACTCCTCCCACGGGGAGAGGCCCCGTGGGGAAACACAATGATAGGCTAGACTCATTAGTAAGCAGACACAGAGGAAAAGAAGCTTTATTATACTGCTGTGATGAAGATGTTTGTCCAAGGAATGGAAGCGCTGTAGTCCAGCGATATCACAGTAAGGCTCCAGATAGTCTTCATAGTAATGTAGTAGATGATCTCACCCAGATGTAGCAAAGGTCCAGTAGTGTTCCGCAGCGCGGGATAGGCCATGAACCTGAAGGATGGAACAAGGAGAGCTTGGAGCGTAGTAGTACTCACAGGGTAGCAGCGATGATAGCTTCCTTCGGTAGTCGAGTGAAGAGAAGGACCCGTGGTCCGAGGTGCAGGATACCCAGAGCAGGATAGGCCCTCGAGGAGTGAGTACCTAGGAGCACTGTGGGTACCTGGAATAAAGCAGACAAGATCCCTAAGGGGCAGGTGTCCTGAAGGTTAGGCTGAATAACCCCAGAGGGCGAGTAGAAGCGAGGGGCTCCCGAGGAGAGGGTACCCAGAGCTTCAGTAGGTAGCGAGATACCCTGGAGGGTAATGAAGAATCCAAGCTAGCAGCTTAGAAGCGGTCAGAGTAGCAAAACCAAAGTCCTTGGTGGATGGGGATGCCCATGCTGGCTCAGAGATGCCAAGAGGTTCGGCAAACAGCAGAGGAGGCAGCCATTCTCCTGAAGGAGGAGGAGATCTTAGTGAAGGATTAAAAAAGTTTTTTATTATTTTTTAATAATGACTTTTTAATATTTATAAGATCCAGGCATCTATTTTTGTGTTTATCCGTCCAATGGGGCCTGGAGCATCGGTCATCTCTTCGAGTTGAACCAGCAAACTTCTTCCCTCTTCCCGCTCAGTTTCTTCAGTACTTCCAGTTACCACATGCTTGCCTTGCTCACCACCCCGAGCTCTAGACCAGCAACCTCTTCTCTAGAATTTGCTGCAAGCTTCACCATCCAAGTAAAGGTGCCTGTCCAAGTGTGCCTTTTCAAAGTACATCTACTTCCCGCTTGCTCGCAAGTAGTCCAGAGGATGTCCATCTCCTAACATCTGTCTAGGACCACTCTAGGGTGAGTGTTAACTAACCAAGCATCACTAAGATTCTGCCCTGCCTTAGGGCCCACTCCTAATGGGAGTTAGAGAACTTTTGTGCCTACAATATTTCTGCTTCACTTGAATCTTGAGTCTCACCACCAGTGACTTATAACTATCAGTTCAACTAGCCTGAACATCGGCCATATGTCCACACTAGGGAATCCAATTACCAAAGAACTTCAGCTTACGTGCTTTACCAAATATTATTCTGTCCGTGACCGCCAGCAGTGACTAAACAGTCTACTACCATCCTTAACTAACGTAAACTAGGAAGTCACGCTTGCCTTTACTTCCTGTCATCTAGAGACTGCCAAGCCATCCAGTCACCAGAATCCCTAAGCTCTAATCTTTGAACAACTTTGGGATGCCTGCCATCGTGTAGAGACTTCTACACCACTCCTCGCCGCATCCCAAACTGCCACCTTGACTCCATGCTTCAACTTCTTCCATCTTGAGTCGCTGGAGTGCTAAGTCTCTGGAACCATCAACTTAGCGTCTAGTCTTCGCCTTGTTACTCCATCCTGCACTCCAGCTTCAGCCTTAAGAAGTATTAAGGACTTCCGTTCAAAGCCAAGTCTTGGAGGAAGTCTTGCCTCTGCCACTTTGATCCTTGAACCAAGATGCCATCTTGCGGTTCTGTACCCTGCACTCTGCCTGACCTGCGCCTTCAGTATTCCATGTTCTGTGTTAGTCTTGCCTGGACCTTGACCACTTCTGTCTTGTCTTCTGCCCAAGTATTCTTCTCGCTACAGTTCCTCACCAAGAAGTTCCAGCTTCGTTCTTGGATCCTTGATTGCCCCTGACGGTATGTGGAATACCTTCGTCTTCCCAAGCTGTTGACAAGAGGCTTGAGGAGGGGGTCTTTAAGGAGGGGGTACTGTTGTGAACCTGCCCTTGAGGAGCGCGGGCAGGCTCCCTACCTTCGCGGCCAGTCGGGCCGCTGACTCACCTCGTGGATCTCCGGCTGCGCCGGTCCTCAGCAGCAGGGTTGACCCGCTGGGAGCTCTCCCATGTGGCTGGGACCACCGCTGCCGCTCCTGCTCTCCCCGATGTGCTGCAGCCACTCCTGAGGTCTTCAGCCGGCAGGGAAGCCGTCCCTGCTGGTGCCTGCTACAGCTCGGGTCCCTGCCAGTGCCTGCAGCTTCCTACTCTCTCTGCTTGACTTCTTCATGGTGGGAAGCCGCTTCTGCTGCCTACCTTGCTTCCTGGGCCCTCCACGTGGCCGAGGACGCCATCAGCGGACCCTGCTCTTCTTCCAGCTTCCCTAGGCGCGGGCGCACGCCTCTCTCCTGCTTTTCAAGGACCAGCCAGGTGTGGCTCCCTGCTGACCCCTCCCTGGGCGTTGTCCTCTTCAGCCCTACAAAAGGGCTCAGCGTCCAGTCCAGCGTTGCCTTCACAAGGAATTAGACACTCCTGGGATCCTGCTGTCCTTCGCTCCAGGAGTCATCCTTGTTCCAGCACTTCTTCAAGGTCCTGTGTTTCCTGTTCATCATTGGAGCTCCTTGTCTTGTCCTGATGTCCATGTTCCAGTCCAGATGTCCGCCTGCTGTTCTTGATGTCTGTGATCCAGTCCTGAGGTTTGTCTCCTGATCCTGTAATCTTTGTTCCAGTCCAGATGTTTGTTCTCCGTTCCTGATGTCTGTGATCCAGTCTGGATGTTGTTTCTCCTGATCCTGATGTCCGTGATCCAGTCCAGTTATCATGAACCCCTGGTTCCTCGTTGCCACCCTTCCTGGCATGCCTTGTCGTGGTCCGCGACCAGCCCCACTGGCTGTGTAGGACGCTTCATGGTGCAATGCCTTCCTCACTTCTGCAGCACTAGCCTCCGGGAGACTTCCGCTTCTGTCCTTATCCCTGGTCTACGGAGTCCCTTGTGCTTGCTCCGTCCATGCCAAACACTCTGCCAGAACCTGTACCTTCCTAGCGTGGTCCGCAACCAGCCACTGGCAGCTGTGTAGGGCGCGCCTCAGTGCAGGCCTCTACAGCTTCTGAGACATGTTCCTTTTCATTTCTCCACATCCCGTCTAGAAGCTCTTTGAGTCCAGCGTGGTCCGTGACCAGTCCCGCAGGTGGACTGTGTAGGGCGCACTGCGTCACAGTCTCAACCCAGTACTTCCCTAGTCTTCTGAAAGCCTTGTACCTCGCCTGAGACTTCTGAATGTCTTGTACCTCGTGCTTGAGTCTTCTGAATGCCTAGTACCTCGTTCCTGAGTCTCGTCGGTGCACCCAAGTACCTTGTCCTGCGTCTTCGTCTGTATCTCCATGTTCTGGTCTTCGCTGCCCTGGCCTCCATCCAGCCTGCCGCTTCTTGCCGTAGCCTGCGGCAGGTCCAAAAGGGCTTGGAACGGTCGGAGGACTGTTCATAAGACCACCATTAGGTTGCTGGTCTTCTGAAGCGTGCAGGTCCGGAGGAGGGTCAGTATCTCCTGTCATTTGTCTTCAGTCCAGCCTCGCTCCTGTCCAGCCCATGCTCAGGCATGCCTTGCCTGCTGCAGCACCTCTTCGGAGTTCCTCTGGGGTCGAGTCGTGGTCCAAGAACACCCATCCCCTGGTAAGCGGAACCGCTCTCCTAGCGCTTCCTAACATGGATGGTCTGCAGAGGTGGCCCTTCGATGGGCATGGGCCTTGGTGGTTGTTTTCGGTCCCGAGGATGACCTAGTTGAAGCTCAGATGGGGAATAGGAGCCCGATGTTTCCTATCTGAGTTGGGCGATCCATGCGGCTCTTTGGCGCTGCGCCTGTGGGGATATGCGTCCGCAGTCCCAACAACTTACCTGGTCATGTCTAGGACTGAGGCAGAGGTAACAGAATTGATGTCTATCCATTACAGACATGATCTTCCCACAGTCGCAAAACTTAAAGCCCAGACAAGGCATCTTAAGTTAAGTGTCTTGTGTAGTAATTCTGTCAATTTTTTTCGAAATTATTGTCAGGATTTTTCCTCACAAACTATTTTCCTCACAAGAGAGAAGAGCTTCGCGTGCAGTCAGTTGCGCGGAAGAAAACAGACTGAGGAGCCTCGAGGAGGCAGGGGAATATGCAGGAAGAAACACTTCACCAAAAGACTTTGGGTGATCTTGGAGAGCTCTGCCACCTAGTGACATGGAGGACGTACCCAGACAGCATGGCTAATTCAGCTGCTTATCTATGGAAAAAGATATACAAAGTACTTTTTCCTCGAGCATTCTCTTAAGATTAGGCGCACACAATTTAAATTGCAGCGTATCTCTGCTCAGGTGCTGATACGCGCATGTATGGGTGCACACTCACTCATTTTAAAATTAGCCTTTAAGTGCATGCTTCCACCATAATATCACCAGCTGTCAATACTTTTATACTTTTATGAAGGGACAGTAATACATGGAAAAATACACTGAAATTGTTGTTGCAGAGGAAAAGCCACTTTCCAATTTGTAATCATAGTCCCATTTTGCTATAATTCTCAATTCTTCAAGTCTGCAACACCTTGCTGTGGTTCCCAACCATCAAATGTTTATGAAACTTTTCTGTTATGTGATAATTCAGAGTTTTTTCCCCCTTATGACTGTCCCTTCATAAAAGTATACAATTATTAACAGTCAGCTGGTGATATTATTAATAGTTTTATTGAGTTCACTGGCTAATTGCAATTTTGTTTTTCTTTGTTCGCACAACTGCAAGTAGATACTTTTTTAAACCATAACTGTAACTAGTACATATAACTAAATACTTAAAAAAAATACTCTTTATAATACTATGGGGTCCACATTCAGTAGGACATTTAGTGGAGAAGTTACCACGGGTAGGTTTAACCAGTTAACTTGTCCTAGATATTCAGTAAAATAAACATCCTGGTAGCTGGATTACTTTAAACATAACTGGATATTATTTTTAGCCAGTCTTTTGTGGCCATATAACTTTACACATAACTGGCTATATTCAAAAGAATATAGCTTGTTAAGTGGCACTTCACAAGGGACAAAAAATGATTGTGGGCCTACAGGCCTGATCTAAACCCCCTCCTCCCTTTCATGAAGCAGTAAATATGCTGGCTACCTCTTCTCAGAGTGGAGGCATCTTGAAAAAAAAGGTAAAAATAGGACCAGAGTTGGGTGAGAGCGCACCCCTTTCCCCATTTCAGTCTCGGCTTTTAAAAAAATAAATGTTTGTGTCTCTGAGGCCCCTGTCAGGTTTGGCAGCTCACGGGTTGGCCACATAAGCCACTGCACCTACCCCCAGTGCTGACAGTTTTCGTGGCAGGAAACCGTTGAGCCATGCGGCAGTTCACCACCCTTGCCTGCCCTTCCTGGTGCACACCATAGGTGCGCGTGTGCCCAACACACTCACATGTAAAGGGCCCATGGCAGGAACCACCCACAGCGCTTGTGGATGGCGTCACAGGTCTAGTAGTATTTAGGGGTTTGCCAGACGTCTGCCCTTTACTTCAGCAACAGGTCCCGATGCTTGTTTCCATTGTGTTTGCTTTTCCTTGTACCTTGCCTCATCTGTTTCCTTCTAGGTCTTGTCTCAAACGTGCCTTGTCTGCCTTGTTGTCTGTCTTCTCTGTCTTGTCCATTGTGCCTTGTGCCCTTGATTTGATTTTTTGAACCTTGACCTTGGCTTAGACTCAGACTTTCATTGACTGCTGCCTGGACTTGACCCCATGCTTTGGATCTGACTTCTTTCTGTCTGCCACCTGCTCAGGCTTGTTCTCCATTGCTGTTGTCTGCTGCCTGCCCTGACCTCTGGCCTGTTCTCTGTTGCTGTTGTCTGCAGTTCGCCTCAGCCCCTGGCTTGTCTACCATCTCTGTTGTCTGCCGCCTGCCTTGACCCAGGTTCTGCTTTGGACTCATCTTTGGACTGCCCCAGGGATTAACTAAGATCTGCCCGCCGCCAGAAAGCAGAGTTGCTTACCTGTAACAGGTGTTCTCCCAGGACAGCAGGGTTAGTCCTCACATATGGGAGACATAATCAGATGGAGACCTGTCACGGAACACTTTTGTCAAAGTTTCTAGAACTTTGACTGGCACACTGAACATGCCCGGCATGCCACTAACCCTGTGGCCGCATGGGGTCCCCCTTCAGTCTCGTTTGTAGCAAAAAGTACGAGCGAAAAAATAAAATAATAAAACGTCAGTGAACCCAACTCCGTGGGGTGGCGGCTGGATTTCGTGAGGACTAACATCCTGCTGTCCTGGGAAAACACCTGTTACAGGTAAGCAACTCTGCTTTCTCCCAGGACAAGCAGGATGGTAATCCTCACATATGGGTGAATAGCGAGCTACAGGATGCCCGACCAACGCCATCCAAGCAGCACCCAACAATGTGCAAGAGGAACAACAACAGGGGTGCTGTTGGTTGTGAAGAGCAGCCTGAATTTCACAGTGGGCTGTAGGTAGGAAGAGTTGGGTTACTAAACTGGAAACAAATTACGCAGTACAGACTGACCAAAGACGCAGTCTTGCCTGCCAGTCTTGCCTGTCTTGCCTGCCAGTCTTGTCGAGACAGTAATGAGTTGCAAAGGTATGGAGAGAGCTCCAAGTGGACGGAGGTGCGCTATTGACGTTGCCATGGCTCTGACTGAATGCGCTTTCACATGTCCCTGAAGTGGAAGGCCTGCTTGTTGGTAGCAGAAGGAAATAGTCCACCAGCCAGGTGATCAGGGTCTGCTTGCCCACTACAACCCCTAGTCTGTTCTTATCAAAGGAGACAAAGAGTTGGGTGGACTTCCTATGGGCTGCAGTGTGGTCTAAATAAAAGGCAAGTGCACGCTTACAGTCCAAGGAATGTAGGACCCGCTCACCTGGGTGTGAGTGTTGCGACTGTCGCTGCCCACCTTACCTCTTTGGCGACTCCCTCGTTGCCTGTTGGAATTTTGGCTGCCATGGCATCATCGTGCCGTTCTCCACCGGCGTCCCCGGACTGGCTAGATGCCGCACTCCGCCATGTTTCCCAGCAGCCTAAGGGCGCATGCGCGGCGCGGCCCCAACTCAAGCACCAGCAGTGGCACAAACCTCAGGGGCGTCCCCCTGAGGTGACGTCATCTCCACCGGATATTTAAGGGCTCTGAAATCGCTAACTAATTGAGTTAGCAAGGACTAGGATAAGGGCTTTCCTCCAGGTATCAGCGGATGGGATTCGCTCTCCGCATACCTTGCTACTCTGCCTCCTCGGACTTACCAGGGGTATCCGCTCCTCGGGAGCGTTGCTTTCTCTTTGCTTTTCAGATCGCAGTCTGGAATCGGTACTCGCTCTTCGAGGGTCCAAGTTCCCAGACTTGCTACTGAATTCCACTTCTGCCAGGAAGTCATTGCTGCCAACAACACCATTGAGTTACCATCTCTCTCTCAGAGTGTTCCCTGGAACCAGGTACTCACTCCTCGAGGGCCTACTTCCTTCCAGCTCCTGGGCTGCTTCTAAAAGACTATTGTGTGAGTGTTACCATCAAGGTTCTGCTCCTGAACTCTGATTAACCTGCCTACTCACTATATTCAGTTTCTCTACAGCTCAGTTATCCAGGATCGCTGTTCCAGTATCTGAGGGACTACTGCCCAGCCGGGCACTTCCAGCTCACTACTGCCACCTCTGGTGGTTCCATATACTGTTTAATAAAAGAACTAGTGTGTGTCTGTCTCCATACTCTGAGCCTGACCGGTGGTCCCTCTCGGGATCTTCCCCCAGGGGCGTGGTCATCTGCCACCGGCCCAAGGATCCACCCACAACTATCACGGATATTAACAGTGAGTGAGGTCTTAGAAAGAAGGTGGGCAGTATTATGGATTGATTTAAGTGGAAATCAGACACTACCTTTGGCAAGAATTTAGGGTGAGTGCAGAGTACTCTTGTATAAGTACGGTCTTGTATAAGGTGGGTATGTTACCAGTGCCTGTAGCTCACTGACTCTGCGAGTTGATGTTATAGACACTAGAAAGACAACTGTCCAAGTGAGATGTCGTAGCTCGCAAGAGTGTAGGGGGTCGTACGGAGGTCGTATGAGCCTTGCTAGTACAATATTGAGGTCCCATGCTGCAACTGGG
This sequence comes from Rhinatrema bivittatum, assembly GCF_901001135.1. Taxonomy (NCBI): domain Eukaryota; kingdom Metazoa; phylum Chordata; class Amphibia; order Gymnophiona; family Rhinatrematidae; genus Rhinatrema; species Rhinatrema bivittatum. The sequence continues at coordinate 137,862,108 of NC_042621.1, forward strand.
GGATGCAGTGGAGGCTTGATTTGTAGTAAGCCTCTCATAAAGCGCCCTACTAGGGAGTTGCACTGAAATTGGGGCATCTCCTATACCTGTAGGGTAAGCGGCTATGGCACTTATATGTACTCGGATGGAGGAAGGCCAGACTCCGAGAGGTGCCAGAGGTAGTCCAAGAACCTTGTTGTGGGGCAGGAAAAAGGGTCTATTCCCTTTGGCGTGCACCACAAGGAGAATCTGTTCCACTTTGAACGGTAAGATTTCCTAGTAGAAGGCTTCTGTGAAGCTACAAGGACCTGGGACACATTGTTAGAAAAGTTAAGGGATTGTAGAATCAACCATTCAACATCCAGGCTGTCAGAGATAGAGACTGGAGATTCGGATGACGCAACAGTCCTTCATTTTGCGTTATTAGAGTTGGTGCTGTGCCCAGGCAAAATGGTTGCTGGACTGAGAGGTCGTGTAGAATGGGAAACCAAACTTGTCATGGCCAATATGGGGCTATGAGGATCATTGTGCCCCGGTCTTGTAACTTCACGAGAGTCTTGCTGATGAGTGGGAAAGGAGGGTATACGTATAGTAGACCTGTGCTCCATGAGTGGGTGAAGGCATCCATCGGTGATGTCTTGCAGCTGCGGTGTAGAAAGTAGAAGCGATCAACCTTTCGGTTGTGAAGAGAGGCAAAGTGGTCGATGTCCCGGTGACCCCATTGTTGGAATATTCGGTTCGCTACAATGGGATCTAGGGACCATTCGTGGGGCTGAAAGGTCCGGCTGAGATGGTCTGCCATCACATTGTTTATGCCCACCAGGTAGGTTGCTCTCAACAGCATGGAATGTGAGAGAGCCCAGGCCCAGATCTGTGCTGCCTCCTGGCACAGCAGATAAGAGCCTGTGCCCCCTTGCTTCTTGAGATACCACATAGCTACCTGGTTGTCTGTTTGAATGAGAATTACCATGTTGGTTAGGCAATCCTGAAATGCGAATAGGGCATACCGTATCACCCGGAGCTCCAGAAAGTTTATCTGGTGGTTCACTTCCAACTTGGTCCAGATTCCTTGGGTTTGTAGTTCGTTGATGTGTGCTCCCCAACGTAGGTTGGAGGCATCAGTGGTCAATGTAATCTGAGGATTTAGTGGTTGGAAGGGTAGTCCTATCTGTAGATTGGACTCTTGTATCCACCAAGCCAGGGATTCATGAAGCTGGCTGGTTATATGGACCATTTGTGATAGATTTTGGCTTGATTGGTACCACTGGGACTTTAAAGTCCATTGTGTTACTCTCAGGGCTAGTCGAGCCATTGGGGTAACATGAACTGTGTTTGCCATATGTCCCAGCAAGGTCAACAATTGACAAGCTGAATTTGTCTCACGAGTCTGTACTGCTTTGGCCAAGTTTGACAGAGCGCATACTCGATCCCTTGGGAGGTACGCTTTGGCTGTAGTAGTGTTTAGATCTGCTCCGATGAACGAGAGGGTGCGTGATGGAGTCAGATGAGATTTGGGATAGTTTATGAGAAATCCCGACTGTAGTAGTTGTATGGTAAGACGGAGAGTTTGAAGCACTCCTTCCCTTGATGGATTCTTGAGTAGCCTGTAGTCTAAATATGGGTAGACATGGATACTTTTTGTGTCCGTCGGTCTGACGGCTTCACCCCGCTTGCCTCACCTTATTCTCGGCTCCTCCCGCTTACCTGGAAAAGATGGCTACTGCAGCGTCATCAAGCTAACCTCTCTGGTGTCCCCAAAACGGCTATGGTGCAGCCTCCCGCCACTATTCCTCCCAGGTACCTACTAGGGTGCGCGTGCAACCCACATCTTTGTACCACCCTTGGTGCGAACCTCGAGGGTGTTCCCTCATGCTGACGTCACGCCATCCAGGTATATTATCTTCATTCATTTGCTAGCTCCCCGAGTTAGCAAGGACTCAAATTCGTTCCTGTCTACGCTACTCTGCCGCTTCCGTGCTGCCGCAAGAAGCTCTCTCTCTGCCCTTCGGGGTAATCGCTAACCTGGGTACCAGCTCCTCAGGGCCCTCTGCTTTATTTCAGGTGCCTTACAGGGAACAGGTACTCACTCCTTGAGGGTCTGCTCTCCCTGCCTCGGTACCTGTACATTCTACAACAGACCTGGTGGAATCGCATACCAACAGCTACATCTAGTGAGTACTCTAACTCTCAGTCTATCTCATCCACAGTATCTCCTCGCTGGGAGACCTGCTGCGGAACCTCCTGACATCATCAAGGAGAGAAGGGCTCCCTCTGCCGAGGTCCCTGAGAATACAACCACAGACTGCCTCACTACTGCCACCTCTGGTGGAGATCTTCAAGCTTACAATAAAGAACTAATCTGTGTTTTGTGTGCACGAGTCTAGCCCAGTGCTGTGGCTCCTCACGGGGCTCCTCCCCGTGAGCATGATCATCTTCACAGCACCCATGGATCCACAAAACACACGTTTCCATAACAATACTGTGCTGTCTCAAGTGCGCAGCCATGACTGCCAGACATTTCGTAAATACTCGAGGTGCTGATGCAAGGCCGAACGACAGCACTCTGTATTGGAAATATCTGTGACCTACTATGAATCGTAGATATCTTCTATGAGGAGGGAATATTGCTATATGGGCATAAGCTTCCTGAAGATCTCGAGAGCACAGCCAACCTGAACTTCTCTTTGCGAAGATGCTTGTTTAGGGTGTGGAAGTCTAAGATGGGACGTATGCCACCAGATTTTTTTGGAATCAGAAAATATCGAGTGCAGAACCCTCTTCCTCGCTGCATTCAGGGAACCGGTTCTATGGCTCTGGACTGCAGTAGGATAGAAAGCTCTGCCTCGAGGAGTGGAATGTGATTGCTCAGACCCCATGCCAGATGTGGTGGAGAGTCTGAGGGCAGTGTAAGGAAATTCAGATGGTAACCGTGGGCTACTATAGAGAGGACACATTGGTTGGTGGTGATTGTGTGCCATTTGGTGGCAAAGTGGCACACGCAGCCTCCCACAGGAAAAATGGTTTGGATGGGAGGTTGACTGCTGCTCTCTAGATGGCAGTCAAAAACCCACTTCAGGATCAGTCTAGGGGGTTGGTTGAGCCTTGGGGCATCTGTGCTGATGAGGTTGGCCTCTGTGAGAGGGTCTGTTTGGTCTAGCATGGGACAGAGGAGGGAAGAACCTATGTGGTCTATAGGTTAGCTTTCTGGTGTCATGCCTAAATCCTCTTTTGGCTGTGGACGAGAAATCTGAGGGGACAGTGGACAATTGGCGCAGGGTTTCATGGTGGTCTTTGAGTTGCACCACTGCTTCTTGAACGTTATCACCAAATAAATTATCCCCTGTGCAGGGAAGGTCCACCAACTTATCCTGAACTTCCTGGCGTAAGTCCGAGGCTTTCAGCCAAGCCCAGCACCTGGTGCTAATTCCGGCTGCTGATACCCTGGATGCAGTCTCGAAGACATCATATGCTGCCCTGACCTCATGTTTTCCAGCCTCTAATCCCTTTTGTAGGATGGAGGATAATCCATCTTGGAATTTGTCAGGTAGGGTTTCAGAAAAATCTTGGACGTGTTTCCAGAGATTTCTGGTGTACTGTGTCATATAAAGCTGGTAGGCTGCTATATGAGCCATCAGCATTGAGCCCTGGAAGCATCCAATGGCTTTCTTTGCCAGGTGGGGCAGAGGAGTGAAGCCGAGATCTCTTAGCCTTCTTCTGAGCGGATTCCACCACTAGGGATTGGTGGGGCAATTGGCTTTTTTGAAAACCTGGGGCTTGTTGAACCAGGTATGTGGTATCAGTTTTCCTGTTCACTGGAGGCATAGTTCCTGGGTGCTCCCAGATGCGATGTAAGAGGTCAAGAAGAACCTCATGGACAGGAATTGCCATAACTTCCTTAGGAGCATCCACAAATTATAGCACCTCCAGCATTTTATGTCTGGCATCCTCCTCCGTCTGAAATTTGAATGGAATGGTTTCGGACATCTCTTTGATAAAACTAGCAAAGGAGAGGTCCTCCAGAGGGGAGCGGCGCCTTTTTTCCGAGGTGGAAGGTTCTGACAAAAGCTCTTCAGAAGCTTGTGATTCAGAGGAATCATCATCCCAAGGGTTATATGGTGAGTCTCCTTCACCCTGCGGCCCTTCAGATGGAGGTAGAAGTCCAAGTCCAGATGGATGGGAGGGTGGCACCGATGGAAAATGAGGAGGCATCAAGATCGGCGGCGCCAGCACCGAGGACGGTGGCGCTGGTACCGATGGCATCGGTGTCTTCGATGGACGTCGAGGAACAGATAAGCCTGACAGTCCAGGAATCAGCTCCGGTATTGGTGGCTCCTGGAGAGGAGAGGAGCCATGGGCTGCGTCTTCATCATCCAAAGATGCAGGAATTGGAATCGATACCCGAGGAGGAATCGGTGGCTGGGAAGGTGCCGATGACCCCAAAGGTGCAGGCACCGATGGAAGGGCACCGATAAGGGTGTCCAAATGCTCGAGGAGTGGAGCCAAAATAACAGGTGCCGGTATGGGGGCCAGCGCTGGTGGTGACTGGAAGCCCCGAAGGGCATTTAATACTGCCTCTTGGACCATACGGTCCAATTCCTCCCGGAAGGCTGGCGTAGGTAACGCGGTGCCCGGGGTTGTATTTGTTCTCACAGGACAAGCATCCTGATGATGTCACATATGGGTGACATAATCAGGATGGAGCCCAATCACGGAACACTTTTGTCTAAGTTTCTAGAACTTTGACTGGCACCTACTGGGCATGCCCAACATGGCACTAACCCTGCATCCAGTAGAGGTCTCCCTTCAGTCTCTTTTTTTCCCACACAGCTTTGGCCACGCGGAATTTGGAGCTCTTCACGTTCCTGACAGGAATTTTCTTTTCAGGAATATTTTGCAAAAATGTATACCCCCTTGGGTCTCACTTCTGCACCGTCGATAGCCTTGTCCGTCCGATACGTTTCTACCCATTTTTTGGTCAGTTCCCGTCAGGGACCTGTATAGGCCTCAGCGGCACTGTCCGCAACCGGCCTAAATTTTCAATGGCAACGATGGTGACGGGTTTTCGTCGATGCCCTAATTGTCCTCTGACAATGTCGATCACAGACCCTCATTTGGTCTGTGTCCTCTGTCTGTGCCCTACGCATGACATTGACTTGTGTACCAATTGCACCCAGATGACACCGAAGGGCCATCGGGCGCGTCTGGAGAAAATGGCGCTCTTATTTCATACGAAGCTGCGCCCACCATCTCAGACTTCATCGACGCTGTCACCGGCTAAACTGCACCATCGATCCAATACCGATGACTCTCAGTCGGTGTCTAAGTCTTCGGTGTCCCCATCCTCGGTCCCAGATACAGGTAAGACCGAGCACCGAGAGAAGCACCAGCATAAACATCGAAAATCTATGCCGTCGACCTCAGGGACGCAGGTGGCTTCAACGTCCGGAATCGAGCCACCGAGGAAGAAGCCCCGGGCTGAGGAGTCTCAACCCTCCTCTAAGCCAGATGCACTGAGGCGTTCTCTGCCTTCGGTGGGCATGGCAGCCGAGATTCCACCGGGACCGGTGGACCCTCCGGCGATGCCCGCCATGCCTCCTACTCCGGACCTGGGGTTCACCGCTCCAGCATTCCGTGAGGAATTGCACCGGATGGTGCAAGAGGCGGTGGTACAGGCTATCCAGAGCCTTCCAAGGCCATCGACACCGGCACAGGTTCCCATGCCGGCGCCACAGCCACCGGTGCTGGTTCCTCTCCTTGACAAGATGGACATCCTCATCGGTGCCCTACCGACGGCACCGAGAAAATCACCGATCCCCATAGCTCCTTCGATGCCCATTCCTCTCTCCTCAGACGAGGCGGGGTCATCAATGCCAGAGCCTGTTCCGGGACCTTCCGGAGTGATTGCACCGAGGCGCCCGGCAAAGGCACTGATGCCATCGATGCCTTTTCTTCCCTCACCGGTGCCGATCCTGGATTTGTCGATGCCGGGCCCGAGGCCATCGATGTCGGCACCGATACCCTCGGTGCCAAGGCCTCCTCCGGCCAGGGGAGTTCCTTCTTTACCTTCTGGACCACCCCTGGATGCTGGAGATCAGCCTTATAATCCGTGGACAGATGACTCCTATGACTCCCAGGATTCTGTTGATGTCCCATCGGAGCCTTCACCACCTGAGGAGAGGCATAAGTCTCCACTGGAAGACCTCTCCTTTATTAACTTCATTAGGGAGATGGCATAGACTATTCCATTCACACTGCAGTGCAGACTGAAGAAGACTCCAGGCATAAAATGCTGGAGGTCCTTCAATTCCTGGATCCACCAAAAGAAATAATGTCAATTCCAGTACATGATGTTCTATTGGATCTTCTACAGCGCAACTGGGAACATCCCGGGAGAGTCCCTCCTGTTAACTGCAAGACGGATGCGACTTATTTGGTACAGCTGTCTCCTGGTTTCCAGAAGACACAGTTGGCACATCAGTCAGTAGTGGTGGAGTCCACCCAGAAGAGGGCGAAATGTCCAAAAACCTCATTCTTCAGCACCTCCTGGGAAGGAGCAAAAGTTCCTGGATGCTTTTGGGCACAGAGTTTTCCATGGCTCTATGCTCATATCTCATATTGTGGCATATTAGTTATATATGTCCCAATACAACAGAAATCTTTTCAAGCAGTTGCAGGAGTTTGGGGAATCTCTCCCAGAGCAACTTCAAGATCAACTGAATGCCATTGTCAAAAAAGGCTTCGATGCAGGTAAGCATGAAGTCCGGTCAGCTTATGACATTTTTGATACAGCATCCAGATTATCAGCAGCTGGGATAAGTGCAATATGTTGGGCTTGGCTGAAATCCTCGGATTTACGCCCGGAAGTTCATCCAGGTGAACGGGCTCTGCATTCCTTGGACTGCAAATGTGTGTTAGCCTTTTATTTGGAACACACTGCAGGCCATAGGAAGTCCACCCAGCTATTTGTTTATTTTGATAAAATTAAACTGGGTATCCCGGTGGGAAAGCAGACCCTGTCCTCCTGGTTGGCGGACTGCATTTCCTTCCGCTACCAACAAGAAGGCCTTCCGCTACAGGGACGTGTTAAAGCGCACTCCATTCGAGCAATGGCAACGTCGATAGAAACCTTCAGACTGTGCCTCGTGCTGACATTTGTAAGGCTGCTACTTGGAGTTCTCTCCATACCTTCGCAGCCCACTATTGCCTGGACAAAGCTGGCGCACAAGATTCTCTTTTTGGCCAGTCAATTCTGTGCAATTTGTTCTCAGCTTAATACCCAACTTCCTACAATGACCCGCTAGGTTTTTCAGGTTGCCCGTTTCCAAAAATCACCCCTGTTGTGCCTGTTGCACGTCTTTGGGCGTTTTTGGTTCATGTGCGGGCATCCTCAGCTTGTTATTCACCCATATGTGAGGACTACCATCCTGCTTGTCCTGTGAGAAAGCAGAGTTGCTTACCTGTAACAGATGTTCTCACAGGACAGCAGGATGTTAGTCCTCACGAAACCCACCCGCCACCCCGCGGAGTTGGGTACGCTTGCGATTTGTTATTTTATATTTCGTACGCTCTTTTACTATACATGAGACTGAAGGGAGATCCCTGCTGGATACAGGGTTAGGGCCATGCTTGGCTCCATCTGTTATGAATTGTCTTGCCCGCAGGTCCCCCCGCGAGCAGGCACGGACTCACCACGCAGCTTTCTTTGCCGATGCAGTAGGATGCCGCCATCGGCCTGCCCACGCGACCAGGAGGCCACCCTGCTTGCTTCTTCGCTCCGCAGTCGGAGCTGCGGCCTCCCATGGGGCAGAGACGCCCCCGACGCAATCGCCATCTTCGCGGCGTCCAGGCCGCAGCCCCGGGCTCGATTAGCGGAAGGAGCCGCCCCCGGGGCCTCCCGCAGCGGCGGGAGCCACTGCCGACGTCAGAGCCTGCGTCCAGGCTCTCCCCTGCCTTCTCTGCTAGCGTCTGACGCCAGACGCTGTGCAGGCTGCTGTCCGCAGTCCTGCACAGCCCTGCTCCTGCTTCTTAGACGCGCGGCCACGTCTCTCTTGTGGACTACTTCCTGCTTGAGCCCTATAAAGGGCTGCTTCGCTCATTGTTCCTTGCCTTGCATTGTCGTTGGTCTTCACCCTGGAGGCTCCTGCCTGCCAGGGCCCTTGTAAGGTCGACATCTCGGAGCTCCGCACCTTGATGTCTTGTTCCATGTCTTCGCCTGAGGTCCATGTCCAGGTTTCTTCAGCCTTCGTCTTGGTGTTCCTGCCTTCCTGGATGTTTCCTTCCTACGCCATGCCTCGTCTCTGCTCTTGAGCCTTCTGGTACCGGTAGGCCGGAAGTCCCTCTGATGCAGTATTCCTGGGTGGGCTGCCTGCCGGTGGACGGTTGTCCTGTGCTCCTGAGCCGTCTGGTCCTGATGTGTCTTCCTGTGCTGTCCCGCTCCCGTCGTGGTCCGCGACCAGCCTTGGGGCTGTGTAGGGCGCGTGACGGACAGGGTGGTCCGCGACTCAGTCCCGCGGGTGGCCTGAGTAGGGCGCCCTGAGAGACAGTGCCAATGTCCATGCCTTGTCTTGCCTCCCTTGGATGTTTCGTCTCTGGATGCCGTTGCATCAGCCATGTGTCTTGTTCCTGGATGCCGTCGCATCAATCCACAGTTATGTCTTCATAGCCCTGGTGTCATGTCTTCAGCCAAGTGTCTTCGTTCCATGTGATGCCGTTGCATCAACCACAGTGTCTTCGTGTCAAGGCCCGTCTGCCCTCAACCTCAGGCCAGGCCTGCTGCTCCATGCTGCTCGCAGCAGGTCCGAAAGGGCCCGGAATGGTCGGAGGACCATTCATCTTCCAACATCCTCGGATGTTTGGCCATGGGAGCTTGCCAGCCTGGCAGAGGGTAGAGTGTTCAGCCATGCGGGACCACCGTCAACCCTTGGTTCGACCCTGGACGGCCGGGGTCGGGCTGAGGCCCAAGGGCACACTAAACCACCGAAACGTAACACCATCCTGATGATGTCACCCATAGGTGAGGACTAACATCCTGCTGTCCTGTAAGAACTCCTATTACAGGTAAGCAACTCTGCTTATTTATTAAAATTTATTAATCACTTAACGCAAAATAGGTCTAAGCGATTTACAGTAAAATATACATAAAAATTAATAACGTCACATACATAATAAAAAACATAACAATAAATAAAGATCATACAATGACGGCACAAGGTAAACATAACAATGTTAAGGAGGAAGCAACCTTCAGAGGGAGTCAGAATTTTACAATAATTGTCAGCTGGACAAACATCATCTGAACAGCATCTATTAACTTAGGACTAGCCATAGACCTGCTGTAAGAGGAAACTTTTCAATTAGCATCTGAATTTTTTTAAGTTATCTTGTATATGAAGATCGTAAGGTAATGAGTTCCACAAAGATGGAGCTACTACTGAGAATGAAGTTTCTCGAGCTGAAGATAAACGAGCAAGACGTACAGAAGGTATGTCTAATAATCCGCGTTGAGAAGATCTTAAATCATGGGTCAGCTTATATATTTTAACAAAGCATTAGACCAGGAAGGAGAATCAGTACTAAGCAGTTTAAATGTGGTTATGGCAATTTTATGCCAGATGCGTTCATACATTGGCAACCATTTTAGACTATGTAGAGTAGGTGTAATATGATCAAAGCGTTTTGTATTTGATACGAGTCTGGCAGCTGCTTTTAATAGTAGTTGTAATGGTTGCAGAGAAGTTTTAGATAAACCTAGTAGCAAACTATTGCAATAATCTACATGAGGAAAAATGATAGCACGTACGACAGTGTGGAAATCAGAATTATAAAGCAAATGGCATAATCCAGAAATTAAACGTAGTTTATAAAAACCTGTTTTGATAATTGCTTTAATTTGAGGTTTAAATGATAATGTCGCATTGCTGGAGGGTCCACAGGAATTTGTGGAATCTCGGCACCCGGCACCGTTGCAGGTGGGGAACACCTTGGAATCACGGGTCCAGAGGAGGATGGGGCTCCTCTCCCTGGGACGTTTTGGAAGGCGGCTCGGCCGAGGTCGATGCTGCTGCTGCACTGGAGGAAGATGCACGTCGGTGCCGGTGACAATGTTTGTCGTGATGCTCGGTATGGTCCTTCTCCGGTGCCGAGGACAAGGACGCTGAAGTCTTCGAATGGGATGATGCCGGTGACGGACGGTCACCAGTTTCTCAATGCTGTTGAGACGTCGATGGAGAAGGGGTCAAACACAACAGAATCCTTCGCTCTTTCCTGGAGTTGATGGAGACGAGCGCTTTGAGGCAAACAAATGCTCCATCTTCTCCAGGTGGGTGCGGTGGCCTTTAGGGGTCATTTGAGCACAACTAGTGCAATGATGGATGTCGTGGGAAGGCCCGAGGCCTTCCCATAAAATGCAGACGTTGTGAGGGTCCGTTATGGACATAGTCTTTGGACACTCGGGGCACTCCCGAAACCCGGTCACCATAGTGAAAAAAGGGGCAGCGTGCAGTCGTCGGCTGTCGGACACCGATAAGTTCACCGCCGGGAACCGACCGCAAAAAAGTGGTAAACTTACCGAAACATTAGCGGAGGTTGGTACATGATGGAGGATCCCGGGACAGGGAAAATTTTGAAGAAATTTCAAAAAAGGTTCCGTGAGGAAATAACTATGAGAAATTCCTACAAAGCTCCTAAGAACCGCAAGGCAACTGCTGCGTGGAAAAAAAGAGACTGAAGGGGGACCCCATGTGGCCACAGGCTTAGTGGCATGCTGGGCATGCTCACTGTGCCAGTCAAAGTTCTAGAAACATTAACAAAAGTGTTCAGTGACAGGGCTCCATCTGATGATGTCACCCATATGCGAGGACTACCATCCTGCTTGTCCTGGTAGAACCCAAGCACTCAACCTGCGGGGAAGGCAGATGGTATAGGCAAAACTCCAGCTGTTCCTGCCCAGGGCACATCCACCAGCTGACTGTTTGAGCCTAGTGTGCTTGCTCACTAGGCAAAGTCAGTCATACCTCAGCACTAAAGGTCCACTCCTACAACAAACATTACAGCACCCTCCTCACCCCTCCCCCGAATCCATACATTAAAAGTGCTTTTCCATATGGTCTAGATCACAGCAGCGCTTACCACGATAAAGACCTGGCCCTTCAGCTTCTGCCCAGAAGCCAAGTATGCCACATTTGCCATTTAGACAGATAACTTGTGAGTTATCTGTTTAAATAGCTTTTGAATATTGACCTCTATACCTCTATAGTACAAGTTGAATAATAATATATATGAATTTATGTTTACCTTATATCTGACCTCACTCTAGCAATACTTATATAGCCCTTCAAGCCACTGTTATGTACTAATCCCAGTTGGCAAACCCTATCTATAGGAGAGAGGATGAAAGGTATAGAACAGAGAAACATATATAACTTCCCTTCAGTTTGAGAGCCCCTGGCTCTGCATGCTACACTCTGGAAATGACAGTTTAACTAATAAAGTCGGCTATTTAATCTCTTATTAACAGCTCCTAATTTTAAAGTAAACTCATGGTAGCTATGGAAAAGAATGCAGTTCTAGTAACACATGGTACCCAAGAAAGAGCAGAAAGTGCTGCCATAACAATTTGTGATTCTAAAGCAATACTAGAAAGAACCTTATACTTATTCAATGGTAAATGTCGGGGAACTTTCTCATCGGATCTCAGGGAAAAAAAACCCTGTAATGGCAAAACAAACAAGCAGAAGATCCAACATTTTTAAAAGCCTCAGTTCTATCTACTTCCCCAATTAGATCATGAAGTTGCTCTCATGGCTCGCCTCTATGCAGAGTACCATGTGCCATGCAAAACGTTTTTGACTGAAAATATCCCTCTGCTAATAACTGTACAATCTCACAAACTGCAAAGGTTTGATCTCCTTCCAGGTGCCTACAACCTCCCAAAATTTTGAAATTGCACCCCTAGCTATTTCCAAATAATTTTTTTTGGGGGGGGGGGAAGAGAGACACAAAACTGAAATATATACAGGCATTAATATGATCTAATAAGACTTCAGTTTGATAGAACCAAGGCTAAAAGCTGAAAATCAATTAGTTGGGTTTTTTTTCCAGTAGCCATTTTTTACCTTTGCAGAGTCACATGATCCTTCCAGTACCACATCCATGCTCTGACCTGGGCTCAGATCCATCCGAAATGGAATCAACTTGAACACTGGCATGGAAAGCTCTAACACAGTTGATGAGGTTTTAGGCTTGACAGCGGCAGAAAGGGAGGCTTGACTGCTCTTATTAAACAGAGGAAATCCTTCTGTCATCCAGTACAACTGATAGGTTCGACGGCCATGATTAGTCATAGTAAAGTGGTAGCTGCAGACACTCCCACTAGAAATAAAATAGAGATGGGGCCTATTACAAATGTCTGGTGTCTTATCAAATTTAAAAAAAATACTTGTATTAACCCTATGACATTTAACATAGAAGGACAACACACAATGAGAGATATTTCTTCATATTCACATATAGAAAAAACCTTACAGATTTTATACTGGAAACTTCATAGGAAACTATGGAGATATATGTATATATAAAGTTCAACGATTATTTAAAAATACACTTTAATCCACATTTTATAACTATTCACGATACTAATATATAATTATCAATGACATAATCATCAATGACATACCAAAAACACAATCACCATATTATAAATAAAGTTTTACAATTATCATATTACAAAAAGAATTTTATATTCTAAAAACCCTACTAAAACCCAGCCTCAATCATACCATAACATCCATCACTCACACCAATCCACAGTCATACATAAAATAATAAAAACAATGTTTTCTATAAATGTGTAATATTTATTCTCAATGTCCCAATGTAACAGATTTCACTATACAAAATACATGCAAATTAACAACACATTGTCAGTATCGCAAAAGATCTTGGTAACAGTCTCAATAATTTCCAACTTTATAGGCATAACCGCAAACTTGTCAGAAGTGTATGAATTAGACATATGTGTTCGTGTCTCGAATAAATTCCAATCTTATTCCCCGTTGCTGACAAATTTTCCCAAGTTTTCCCCAACAAGGGACCCTCGTTTCACCCGAACTAGGCTTCCTCAAGGCTTGACGTCTGTGAAGTTTCTGCTTTTTATCAGAGAGGATAGCGTGTGAAGGTTTGGTCTGACCTGTTTTGGAAACAAATTATGAGATGAAATGAAAGAGTTAAAGAGCCTGTTATGCAAAGGCTGAAGAGCACTTGGATGCCATTTCAGTTGTATTGCTGTACATTGTTACACTAGTTATTGTAGAGTGATATTGCCCCTGAGGAACCCCAGTTCAGGCGAAACGAGAGTCCCTTGTCGGGAAAAACTCGGGAAAATTTGTCAGCAACAGGGAATAAGATTTGAATGTATTCGAGTCACATACATGTGTGGCTAATTCATACATTTCTGACAAGTTTCCCTCCTTTGAGGGAGCATTGCTTAGAACTAAGTTAAAGTTCCAAGAAGGACATCGTTTTCTCACAGTAGGACACAAATACTTTACCCCCACTAAGGAAACAAACCACATCCAGATACAAAGCCAAAGACAGTCTGTGCACTTTCCCTCAAAAACAGCCTAAAGCTGCCACCTGAGCAATAAGGGAATTATAAGCCAGACCTTTCTGGAGCTCATTCTGCAAAAAAGCCAATATATGTGACACAGAGCCCAAGTAGGCTCCACTGTCTCCCTGAGAAACCATGACTCAAACACTCTCCAAACTCTGACATAAGCCGGGGAAGTAGAAGGTCTCCTAGCCTGCAACAAAGTGATAATGACTGCCTCCGAATATCCTTTTATTTGAAACTGATGCCTATCAAAAGCCAAGCTTAGAGACAAAAGCGATCTGCCTCTTCAAAGACAATTGGCCCCTGATGAAGTAAGCCTTGTTAGTACCCCAACCTTAAGGGGCTGTCCACCATGAGATTTACTAAATCCGCAAACCATGGCCAATGCGGCCACTCTGGCATCATGAGGATCACCTCCCTTTTGACCTGCCCTTCCTATTAGGCCATGGAGGGAAGACATACAACAGTAATCCCACTGGCCATGGGAGAACATTGAGCATCCATTCCTTCTGAACTAACCTCAAGCCTGCAACTGAAGAAACAGTGTGCCTTGGCATTCTGTCTTGATGCCATCAAGCCCAGTTGAGGACTGCCCCACCTGGATGGAATGAGCACCATTGCATTTGTTGACAGTTCCCATTCTCCAGAGTCTAACATCTGCTGGCTGAGAAAATCTGCCTGGACATTGTCCACCCCAGACACATGGGATGCTGCCAGGGCCCACAGGTATCAAACCTTCCACCTGAAGAACTTCTGGGCCTCCTGAGACACCATACACCAATGTTGCATTGTTCAATAAGACCCAGACTGCTTGCCCGTGTATCCTCGACAGAAAGGAATTCAGAGCCCTGCGAACTACCCTCATCTCTAATGACTGACAGACTACGATGCTTCTATCAATGACCACCAACCCTGAGCCATCTGTCTTTGGCAAACGTCCCCCCAACCCTTCAGACTGGCATTGCAGTCCAAACCCCACTTTAAATTGGTCTGAGAAAGCCACCACTAGAGACTGGACCTAGCCTCCCCTTGGAGAGGTAATGGGAGCTGGAAGACCTCAGACTGTGGCTTTCAGCGAGCCAAAAGTGCCTTCTGAAGCAGTCTCAAGGGTGTGAATGATCAAGGAACTAGATCTAGCATAAAAGCCAAAGAACCCAGGACCTGCAAATAATCCCACACTCTGGGCACTGAAAGCTGCAATATGTGATAGACCTGTGTCTGAAGCTTCCTCATCCTGACCACCATGAGAAACACCTTGCCTATCGGAGAGGGCCCCCAAATACTCCAATGACTGAATTGGGGCAGTGTGCTCTTTACCAGATTCACCGTCCAACCCAAGAAGCACAACCTCTACATGACCTTCTGTATGGACTGCTGACATTGCACCTCTTTGCTCAAATGAGCCAATCGTTGAGATAAGGGGGGGGGGGGGGGCGACTAGGATGCCTTCCTTCCTCAAGATTGCTGCTATTACCACCATCACCTTGGTGAAAGTCAGTGGAGCTGTTGTCAGACAAAATGATAGTGTTCAGAACTGAAAATGCTCCCCCAGGTCTATGAACCTCAGGAACTTCTGATATTCCACCCTCATAGGTATGTGTAGATAAATACACTTCTGTCAAATCCAACGACTCCAGGAATTCCCCTTGCACATCACCATTATCACGAATCACAGTGTTTCCATTCGAAAACGTGGCACCCTGAGGGCCATATTCACCTTTTTTCAAATCTAGGATGGACTGCTATGTTCCTTCTTTTTTGGGAACTACAAAGTAGATGGACTATCTTCTTTTTCCCCACTCCTCCAGAAGAACAGGAACTATTGCTTCCAGATGCCACAGCCAATCCAAGGTGTTGCAGACCACCTTTCTTTTAACTCAGGTTGTGCAAGGGGAAATCATGAATGCCTCCTGGGTCAGTTGCACAAATTCTAACACATAGCCATCTCTTATCACTTCTAGAACCCACTGATCCATGGTGATCTGGGTTCACTCCTCGTAAAAACAGGCAAATCTTCCCCCTACCACTTGTAGTGAAAACTGGACTGGCCTCACTTCATTGTGCGGGTTTTCTTCCTCCAGCCCCTTGACCACAGCTATCACATACCATTCTACGTGAGCCCTAAAGGACTGTGGCTTGCCAGAGTTTTGTCTCTGTGATGAGGAGGAGCCCTTATTAGGGTGATACCTTCTTGAGTCTCTAAATTGAAATTGGGAGAAGAAACTCCTCTTGCTATCTTTCGGCTTATCTTTAGGCAATCTATGCCCCTTTGACTCCCCCAGGTGCTTCACCAGCTGTTCTAAGTCTTCTTCAGACAACAGCTTTCCCCTGAAAGAAAGATTACCAAGCTGTGACTTGGATCAGACATTCGACAACCAGATCCACAGCCACAAAAGTCTTCGAGTCAAGACATCCAAGATCATAATCCTGGCGGACACACGGATTCAGTAATATAACACTTCTGCCATGTAGACTACCCCTGCCTCCAGGTGCTCAGCCTGCTTGTCAGAGGCCGAGGGTACTGAATCCTTTCCCTGCCAATGCTGGATCCAGTGTAAACAGGAGCACTGCATAAAGCTACTGCAGACCGCTGCCCGGTTACCCAGAAATGACACCTCAAGTATCATCTTCAGGTGAATCTCCAACATCCGATCTTGTGTATCCTTCAAGCTGTAGACCATGCTACTGGAATGGTGATCTTCTTGGTGACTGCAGAAATAGGTGCGTCCACTTTAGGCAGCATCAGGAGTTACAAGGAGTCTTCAGGCAAAGGGTAAAGCTCTGATATCACTCTTTCCACCTTCAAGCCAGCCTCAGAGGCATCCCACTCTCTGACCACTAGTTTCTTTACCAGTCTATGAAAGGGAAAGGCCTTCATAGGCCCCTGCAAACCCTCCATTACCAGATCCATGCCCTCATGATCTGAGTCCTCCTGAAGAACCTTAATTCCAAGTTCTTTCAATGCGTGTGGGATCAGTGGTCTCAACTCGTTCTTTCTAAACAGCCTGACCACTTTAGGATTATCAACCTCAGCCACCGGCATATCCTCCAGATCGGAGAGATCCTTTTCTATATCGAAATCCAGGGAGCCCTCCACCAGGTCTCCTGCTCCCACAGGGTCCTCTGAATTCTCCAAATCACTCCCCGACTACCCTCTCCTGCCAAGTAGGCAGAGGATTCCTCTTGACCACTTCTGAGGGATCTGCTTTCCCCTTTTTCCTGCTTCTGGGACAAAGGAGGATGGGACCGTTTGCCCACAGTGCCCCGTTTGCCAAATATACCTTGTGGAGACGAAGCATAAAATCAGTGCAGAAATCCTCTGAATCCTCCTCCATGGCCTCTTTCCCTGCTTCTGACCTGTCCCAGCTGTCCACACCATCACTATCCACTGGACATAAAGGGGCAGGGAAATATCTTCCCTCTCCAGCCCCAGCTTGCTCTCTTACATGTGCAGGCAAAATGGCTCCTGTTGCCACTGTTACGACCTGAAGTCTTGGAGGCCTTCGAATCCTGTTACGAGCGTGACCTCCGGCAGCTGTTATGGACCGAGGGCTTGGAGGCCTTCAGCTATTGTTACGGGTGTGGAGGCATGGTCGTCTCTAAAGCAGGTGATGTGAGCCCTTGGGCCACGGCCTGACTCAGGGAGGAGCCACAAGACACACCGTGGGAGGTGAGCTGGTGCAAGCACGGGTAACGAAGAACAGGACAAGGCTGAAGCGAAGACAAAGAGACAAGGTCTGACCCTCTACCGGACCTGCACGCCCCAGGATAACCAACAATGCAATGATCAAAATGTCCCTCAAAAAATTTATTAATTCCACTCTTAAGGAGTGTTTCTTTAAGATCCACACACTCAAAAAAATTAAACCACTACTTCACTTCTCTGACTTTCGTACTGTGTTACAATCTATGGTCTTTTCGAAAATTGACTATTGTAACGCGTTACTATTAGGTCTGCCTAAAAATTCCATAAACCCACTACAAATCCTACAAAATACGACAGCTCGCATTCTCACGAATACACCTACAAGGGAACACATTACTCCCATACTTAAGAAATTACACTGGCTCCCTGTCCACTACCGTATACAATACAAGATATTATCACTCATTCACAAAGCCCTCCACAACCCAGAAATGAATTGGCCCTCCAACACCTTTCAATTCAATAATTCTAATAGGCCTATTAGAAATCACTATATTGCTACTCTACAAACCCCATTACCTAAACTATTTAAATATGCATCCACCAAAGCTCGTGCCATTTCCATAGCTGGCCCTACACTATGGAATACTATGCCCACTGACCTACGCCTTGAACTGTCCTCCAAGACATTCAAGCAAAAGCTCAAGACATGGCTTTTTACTAAAGCCTACACTTGATTTTTCCGTGTTCCCCTTAACTCTCCTGTTTCTAATATGTTTCTAACTTTCATGATCTCTCTTAACTCCTATTACTCCCTTTTCTTAGTCTGCCAATCTTTCATCTTATCTCTACACTTTTTCTCTCACCTTTAATTTAACTATGCCCTCCTCTTCTAGTCATTCTAGTACTATTGTTACTCCCTTATATCCATTGATTTTGCCCTTTGTACATATGTATATAACCCTTTCCTTCCTTACCCTTTCTCTTCCCTTCCTGTTCCATTTTGCTCCCCTTTTTTGCTCCTGTTCCATTTTGCTCCCCACCCCTCCCATACCCCTAGTTTTTTAGCCTTAATACTAGATTCATTTATGCAATCACATTTATTTTACTCTATATTACTATCTAATATTCCGTTAAATAAGTTGTTCTTTCTTTATATTGTATTTTACTGTTTTAATTTATTGTTGAATTCAGCTATTATTATTCTGTTATATGTACACGCAACTGCGTATTTTTGTTCTATGTACACCGACGTGATATCTTTGATGAGCGGCGGTATATAAAAACCAATAAATAAATAAATAAATAAAATAAATAAATGTTGATCGATGAACAGTTCTCCAACCATTCCAAGCCCTTTCGGACCTGCCGCTGGGTACGGCAAGAGGCGGCAGGCCGGACAGAGGACGAGGGCAGACGGAGTCCTTGGAACACAGAAGACTTGGGATGAAGACTGAAGCGAGGACACTGTAGACGAAGGCAAGGATCAAGGCACTGTAGACAAAGGCAAGGAGGTCAAAACGCTGGGTCGAGACTGCGACGCAGCGCGCCCTACACAGTCCACCTGCGGGACTGGTCGCAGACCACGCTGGGCTTGTAGCAGACTCTAGGAGAGAAAATGGAAGCTGATACAGGACCATGATGAAGATACTGAAGAGGCCTGCACCGGGGCGCACCCTATACAGTCCCCAGGGGACTGGTCGTGGACCACGCTGGCGCGGAGCAGGGTCGAACAGAGTCTTGACATGGACGGATGCGAATTGCAATAGGCTCTGAAGACCGGAACAAGACTCAAGCACAGGATTCGATTCTCAAGGATTAACTTAGGCCTGAAGCAGAAGTCTTCCGGAGGGTTGCACTGCGGAGATGAAGATGGCCTTAGTACCGTGAGGCGCCCTACACAGCCCACCCATGGGACTGGTCACGGACCACGACGACGGCACGCCAGGAAAGTGGACATCTAGGAACCAATGCAAGGAGGCAGAGGCGAAGACAAAGGCATCAGGAAGGACATTGGACATCAGGAGGTATGAACGAAGAACATCAGGAACAGGAAGATATCTGAAGACCTGGACGAAGGACATCAGGAAATGAAACCGTTAAAGTAAAAGAGGATCACGGAGGACCTGGGCCAGTCAGAAGACACAGATGACTGTGGAACCCGATCTGAAGGCCCAGAGTGACTGAAGAAAGGCCCTTTTATAGGGCTGAAGCAGGAAGTTGTCATCAGGTGGAGCCAGCAGCACTTCCTGTCACTGGCCCTTTAAATATTGTAAAGAGGCACGTACCGGCGCCTAAGAGCAGGGCTGGAAACAAAGAGGAGCAGCACCACGGGCAGCGGCGCTCTCCTGCACCTCGACGCAGAGGCACAGGGAAAGGCAGGCAAGCTTCGGGGCGGCCTCTAGGCCGCAGGACGAGGACCCCAGCAATGAGGAGCCAGCTGGAGTGGCCCCCCCCCCCCCCCGCGGGACTCAGCGGCGACTCCAGGCTGCAAGGAGAACGAGTGGGCGTGGCCCCCAGGCTGCGGGCGGATGGCATCGGCGGTGGCCCGATGCAGAGGGTCCTGGCGTCGGAAGAAGCGGCCCAGGCCGCGAAGAGTAGACGGCGGCAAATGCCACATGAAGTGGGTCCTCGGAGCTCGGCCCAGCCGCAAAGGATGAAAACAGCGGCGTCCTGTCGCGTTTGAAGGAAGGTAGGGGATCAGCCACATCTGCAGAAAGGTCCGGTCCAGTCTGCCTGCAACTAAAGACCGGGTTACTCTCCTGCTCTCTTGATCTGTGCTGACTGCTTCTGAATTGTCCTCCCTTCCAGAGACACGTCCACTGCACATTTCCAACACGCTGAGCCACGAGTGCTTGCCCCTACATACTTCGCAGCTCTTCGTGTACTATGCAGACACCATCATTACAGCACATGGTCACTCCCCCAGGCTCCTGCTATTTGCACTGACTCAGCTCAGGCTCACCAGGTCACTGTGCCGATCACCAGCCAACCTTCCCGGTCAAAACAATAGCAGACAGTCCCTTCCACACTCTTTATTTTATTTTTATTTTAAAGAGTCAGGCCCACCAAAACACATCCCAGCCAACAAATCCAGAAAATTTTTATTGTATTTGTTTATTCAAAAGCTTATATTCACAGAGTGTTCAGTGTGGATTACAACAATATCATTTAACACCTCATCACATATATATAGCATCTTAAAATCACACAAACATTAAAAACGTGGCCATCATTCAAATGCTTCCCTAAACAATAGTGACTTTAACTGCTTCCTGAAATCCTTTACATCAGTTTGAGATGAATACTTGCCTTTGCTGGCTATGTGGCCAAACTAATCCACAGGAGGGAGGAAGGTCCCCGGTGTGGTAGAGGGTGCCAGACTACTGGCTGTCAATACCTGCAATCAACTTCGGGCCGAGCCACCTTAGGGTCAACAACCCCCTGTTCACCCTACTCTATCAGGGGTATGGTCCTGCCAGACATCTCAAACCCTGGGAACAATATGGACTCTTCTTTCTTCTTTTTTTTTTAATTTTCCACTGCAGATTTGGTGCCTCCACCATCTGCTGGAGACAGAGAAATACTGAGAGACTACATGTGGCACACTATGTTATGAGGCAGTGTCAGCGAAGCTTTTGTTCTCTGCCTCTGTCTGTTGGTAAGGATGCAAAACCTTGATCTGAACAGGAACTTCACATTGAAAGGAGCTAATCTTAATAAGGAGCATTAAAAATTGCCTGAATAGGCTAATAATTTACTCCCAAAATATTATGGCTCCATGTTTTAATCATCGGTCTCAATGTTCTTATTATTCTTAACATCAAAATCACAGAAATGTTTTTGGAAAACTTTTTTTTTTTGTTTGCAATTTTAAAAAGTGCACATATCTTATATAAATCCCAAAAATGTGCTTTGCTGGAGATTCTACGCATTGCACAGCTTGCATTGTTGTTATGAACACCAGCATGTTTCTAGCTGAAGTATGTAACACATGAGTAGCTGAGAATTTACTCAGCATGCTTGCCTAAAGTGCTGTGAAGAGAAGGCTTTGTTCTTTTGAAGAATGAATTGCCCAAGGAAGGGCTTACAAAACACAACTGCATCAGGGGAAAGGAAAATTGGTTCTTACCAGCTAATTTTCATTCCTATAGTACCACAGTTCAGTCCAGTCTCCTGGGGTATGCCTCCCTTCCCGCAGATGGAGACAGAGAATGTTTCACTGACACTGCCATATAACTTAGTGTGCCACGTGCAGTCCCTCAGTATTGATCTGTACCCAAGCCAAGATAGCAACAATGACAATACCAACAATAACATAATATTCCCCTGAACGAGCAGTGGGACGTGGAAACAGAGCAGATAAACTCACCCACATCAAAAATGTGCAGGACTAACAAAAACCTGCGCCATTCTTCAAAATAATTGCAATAACAGATCGAGTGGACTCTCCAAACCCTTATACCCCAAGTGGGCGGGACTCTGGATTGATCTGTGGTATGAAAATTATCAGGTAAGAACCAATTTTCCTTTCCCTGTACTTACCTAGATCAGTCCAGACTCCTGGGATGTACCAAAGCTTCGCTAAAAGGGGTTGGAACCATGAGAGTTCCACTCAAGTACACTCTCACCAAAACCTATAGCCTCTGGGGCCTGGAAATCCAAATGATAATGCCTGGTGAAAGTGTGCATCAATTTCCAGGTAGCTTCCATACAAATCTCTTGTGGCGACACCTGCTGGTATTCGGCCCAGGGTGTCACTTGTGACTGAACAGGTCTCAACCCGATAGGCAAAGTGCGGCCCTCACATATGTATGCCAAAGCTACTGCCTCCTTCAACCACTGCACTATGGTGGATTTCGAAGCCTTATGACCCTTTTTAGCGTCACTCCATAGCACAAAAAGAGGATTGGACAGCCTAAAGTTATTAGTGACCTTAAGATAATGTAACAAGGCACGCTTCACATCCAAACACCTCAACTCTTTCCCGTGAGACATCGTTGTGTCCAGCTCTGGAAAAACCGGCAGTTCCACCGACTGATTCAAATGAAAAGACACTACCTTCAGTAAAAAGGAAGGAATTGTAAGCAACGAGACTCCTGTCTCCTTAATCTTTAGAAAAGAATCCCTGCATGACAGAGCTTGTATCTCTGAGATTCTTTTAGCAGAACAAAATTGCCACCAGAAAAACAACCTGTATGGTAAGATCCTTCATAGTCGCCCTTCAAATTGGTTCAAACAGAGCTGCACACAACCCCTTGAAAACCAAAGGGGGGGGGGCACAACTTCTTCACTGGAGACCACAAAAGCTTTGCTCCCCCCCCCCCCGCAGAGAAAATACACCACATTCGGATGCGCGGTTAGAGCTGCCTCCCGCACCTTGCCTCGAACACAGCCCAAAGCCGCTACCTGGACTCTGAGAGAGTTAAAGGCTAATCCCTTCACCAATCCTTGTTGTAAGGAGGAGAAAATGTGTGCTACCAACGCTCAAGTAGGATCAACCCCCTGTTCTTCACACTAAGTCTCAAAGACTGTACACACCTGCACATAGGCCAAAGATGTAGAAGTCTTCTGAGCTTGCAACAGAGTGGAAAGGACATCATTATGATATTCCTGACACCTCAAACGCTTCCTCTCAAAAGCCAAGCTGCGATACAAAAGAAAGCTGCCTGATCTGAAAACATGGGACCTTGGTGTAACAGGTTAGGAAGATAAGCGAGACAAAACAGCCCATCCACTACAAGATTGGTCAAATCCACAAACCAGGGCCGTAGAGGCAAAAACTCATAATAAAAACTTTTAAAAATATATCCGAAGCAAGAAACCTGTGAGGGAGTCGGTTGGACCGTTAGATGAACGAGGGGTTAAAGGGGCTCTTAGGAAAGATAAGGCCATTTCAGAAAGACTAAATTAATTTTTTGCTTCTGTGTTTATTAATGAAGATGTTGGGGACATATGGAGATGGTTTTCAAGGGTGATGAGTCAGATGAACTGAACCAAATCACTGTGAACCTGGAACACTTAGTTGGCTGGACTGACAAACTAAAGAGTAACAAATCACCTGACCCAGATGGTATGCATCCTAGGGTTCTGAAATTTCAGATCTATTAGTTAAAATTTGTAACCTATCATTAAAATCATTCATTGTACCTGAAGACTGGAGGGTGGCCAATGTAACACCAATATTTAAAGAGGGCTCTAGGGGCGATCCAGGAAACTATAGACCAGTGAGCTTGACTTCAGTGCTGGGAAAAATAGTGGAAACTATTCTAAAGATCAAATCACAGAGCATATAGAAAGACATGGTTTATTGGAACACAGTCAACATGAATTTACCCAAAGAAGTCTTGCCTCACAAATCTGCTTCATAGTTTTGAAGGGGTTAATAAACATGTGGATAAAGGTGAACCGGTAGATACAGTATATTTGGATGTTCAGAAGGCGTTTGACAAAGTCCCTCATGAAAGGCTTCTAAGTGTTATGAAACCCTGCCCGTGGGTCCCCCCGCGAGCAGGTACTGCTTACCCCATGCTTCACCCGACGCGGCACGGACGCCGCCATTGGGCCTTTCATCGCGGTTGGAGTCGCGGACTTGAGTTTCTCACGCAGCCCGGAGGCCGCCCCGGATGTTCCTCTTCACCGCGGCCGGAGCCGCGGACTTTCAGCGTTCTCTTTGTGGCACAGGAGCTGCCGCCGACGTCCTTGTCTTCTTCGCGGTGCGGAGGCTGCAGCCCCGGGCTCGAGTAGCGGCTGGAGCCGCCCCAAGGGTCTCCTGCAGCGGCTGGAGCTGCTGCAGGAGACAGGGCTGCTCTTCAGGCCCAGCCCTGTCTCTCCTCTGAAGACGTCGGCGCAGGCCGCTGTCTGCGGTCCTGCACAAGTTCATGCTTCCTGCCTCTAGGTGCGCGGCCGCGCCTCTCTGCTGGATTTAAAGGGCCAGACCCAGGAAGTGTGCTGGCCCCACCTAAGATTGGACTTCCTTCTCCAGCCCTATAAAAGGGCTACTCCGTCACTACGTCTTCGTCTTGCATCGGAGTTACTTCACTCTGGAGGCTCCTGCCTGCCAGAGCTCCATCAGGTCTTCTTCGTGGTGCTCCTCTTCATTTCGTCTTCTCGTTATGTCAAGTCATGTTCATGCCTGAGGTCCCCGTCCAGGTGTCCTGGTTTCTCGTCTTTATCTTCTGCTTCCTGATGATCTAAGTTCCTTGGTGTCCTGCCCTTCTTGGTGTTTGCTTCAGCGCTCCTGAGCCTTCTGGTACCTGTCAGGCCATGCTCTCTCGGATGACGTCTTTCCCGAGCGTGGAGTAGCCTACAGGTGGACTGGTGTCCTGTGCTCCTGAGCCGTCATATCCTGCCAGCCTTTGCGAAGCTCCGGATGACTTATGGCTCCATCGTCGAAGTCCTGCCTCAGCTGGATTCTTCCCTGCTCTTGTCCCATTCTCAGCGTGGTCCGTGACCAGCCTCCTCGAGCTGTGTAGGGCGCGCAGTGGGACAGGGTGGTCCGCGACCAGTCCCGCGGGTGGACTGTGCAGGGCACCCTGAGAGACAGTGCCAATGTCCTTCCGCCCAGTTTCTCGTCTCATCTGGACTTCGTCAAGTTCCTCGTATCATCCTGGATGCCGTTGCATCAGTCTTGGTATCAACGTCTTGTTCCTGATGTCGTCACATCGACCCTGGTCCGGGATACCGTCGCATTGACCACTGGTCCGTGATGCCTTCGCATCAGCCTTGGTGTCATGTCTTCAGCTACCTTGGTGTCATGTCCTGTGCCAGCCCTCATCTCTGATGCTGTCTGCATCAACCTTGGTGTCATGTCTTCGTATCAAGCCCGTCTGCCCTCGACCTCAGGCCAGGCCTGCTGCTCCATGCCGATCTAAGCAGCAGGTCTGAAAGGGCTCGGAATGGTCGGAGGACAATTCACATTCCAACATCATCATGTTGTTGGCCTTGGGAGCTTGCAGGCCTGGCAGAGGGTAAGACCGTCAGCCATGCTGGAACACGCCATCAACCCTCGGTTCGATCCTGGATCCATCTGGGGTTGGGCTGAGGCCCAAGGGCACACTAAAACACCCCCTTTTCGTAACACTAAGAAAACTAAAAAGTCATGGGATAAGAGGCGATGTCCTTTTGTGGATTACAAACTGGTTAAAAGACAGGAAGCAGAGAGTAGGATTAAATGGTCAATTTTCTCAGTGGAAAAGGGTTAACAGTGGAGTGCCTCAGGGATCTGTACTTGGACCAGTGCTTTTCAATATATTTATAAATGATCTGGAAAGGAATACGACGAGTGAGGTTATCAAATTTGCAGATGATACAAAATTATTCAGAGTAGTTAAATCACAAGTGGACTGTGATACATTGCAGGAGGACCTTGCAAATCTGGAAGATTGGGCATCCAAATGGCAGATGAAATTTAATGTGGACAAGTGCAAGGTGTTGCATATATGGGATAATAACTCTTGCTGCAGTTACACAATGTCAGGTTCCATATTAGGAGCTACCGCCCAAGAAAAAAATCTAGGCATAATAGTGGATAATACTTTGAAATCATCGGCTATGTGTGCTGCAACAGTCATAAAAGCAAACAGAAAATTAGGAATTATTAAGAAGGGAATGGTTAACAAAATGGAAAATGTCATAATGCCTCTGTATCGCTCCATGGTGAGACCGCACCTTGAATACTGTGTACAATTCTGGTTGCCGTATCTCAAAAAAGATATAGTTGCGATGGAGAAGGTACAGAGAAGGGCGACCAAAATGATAAAGGGAATGGAACAGCTTGATGTGAATCGGTTATTTACACTTTTGCATAATAGAAGGACTAGGAGGCACTCCATGAAGTTAGCAAGTAGCACATTTAAGACTAATCGGAGAAAATTCTTTTTCACTCAACATACAATTAAACTCTGGAATTTGTTGCCAGAGGATGTGGTTAGTTCAGTTAGTATAGCTGGGTTTAAAAAGGTTTGGATAAGTTCTTGGAGGAGAAATCCTTTAACTGCTATTAATCAAGCTGACTTAGGGAATGGCTTTTGCTATTACTGGGATCAGTAGCATGGGATCTTCTTAGTGTTTGGGTACTTGCCAGGTTCTTGTGGCCTGGTTTGGCCTCTATTGGAAACAGGATGCTGGGCTTGATGGATCCTTGGTCTGACCCGGCATGTCAATTTCTTATGTCTTACGTTCTTATATACAGGGCCGCCAAGGTCATTCCGGTGCCACTGGAATCACCTTCCTTGGAATTAATCTCTACCTGTAGTAACACCTTGCCCACCAGCAGCCATGGCAGGAAAACATATAGGAGAATCCCCTGTGGCCAAGGGAGTACCAAGGCGTCGACTCCTTCCATGCCGCATTCTCTTCTGTGGTTGAATAAACATGGAGCCTTGTCATTATTCTGAGTTGCCATCAGGTGCCTGTTGCGGTCCTGGCTGCGAGCACCTCGGCCAGGCCCTTACCTCCTTGTTTCCGGACCTGCTCCCGCCTCCGGAGCCCTGGCTTGTGGCCTGTTTGGTGGCGTCCCCGCTGGGGCTGCGCCGCCGCGAAGGTGCCTGAGGACCCCCTGTTCCTAGGCACGCGCGCACGCCAATTGGGCGCCTTTCTAGCCCGTTTCCCGCCAGTGGTGACTCCGCCCAGTTCCTGACGTCAGACGCCGCGGCCTTCATAAGCCGGCCGCGTCCATCCAGTCTTTGCCTTGCAACGGGTTAGCCTCCCAGTTTCCTATTGCCTGTGACCCGGAGTGACTCGCATGGCTTCAACGCTCCATTCCTGCTACAGTACCTGCTTGGTTCCTGCCTGCCTGCTACAGCACCTGCTTGGTTCCGGTTACCTGCTACAGTGCCAGCTTGGTTCCTGCTTGCCAGCCACAAAGCCTGCTTGGTCCTTGCTCGTCAGCTACAGTGCCAGCTTGGTTCCTGCTCACCAGCCACAGAGCCTGCTTGATCCCTGCTCATCAGCTATAGTGCGAGCTTGGTTCCTGCTTGCCACCTACAGAGCCAGCCTGGTTCCAGTACTCGAGTCTTGCTACAGTTCTTGCCTGGTTCCAGTACCAGAGTCTTGCTACAGTTCCTGCCTGATTCCAGAACCCAAACCCAGTTACAGTATTGCTACTGTCCTAGTCTGGTTCCAGTTACCTGTCCTGATCCACAACCTGCCTAAGTCCCAGCGGCCGGGCCCCTACGGGCTTCTCCCGGGAGGGCTTCGGCTTCCAAGCGTGAAGCCACCTAAGTCCCAGCGGTTGGGCTCCTACGGGCTTCTCCCGGGGGAGTACCAGCTTCCAGGGTGAAGAGCATCTACATCCCGCCTGAACATCTGCCTCCCGGCCTGCTATTTATTAGAGACATTGACCATCTATTCCCAGTCTCCAGCAGGTCGGCCCAAGGGTCCACTAAACTGAGACTCCCACAACAGATTGCAAGGCCATGGACTCGGCGGATGCGCCTGTTCCCTTGGACCTGCCAGGGTTGGCCCAGCAGCTGCGGTATCAACAACAATGCCTCGAGGTCCTTACTGGTTCTGTAAGGGAGTTGTCGGTCCGACTGGATGCCAGGGCCTCGTCTGCCCCAGAACCAGCACCCGAGGGCCAAGACTCGTCAGTGACCCAGCTGCTGGCACCCTCCCACTACGCTGGTGATTTAAGGACCTGCTGCGGCTTCCTGAACCAATATTTTGAACGGTTCTCCTTGTTGCCTCGGCAGTTTCCCTCGGATGCGGTGAAAGTGGCATATATTCTGTCCTTGCTCGTTGGGAAAGCCTTGATATGGGCTTCTCCCCTTTGGGAAAACCATGATTCTTCGCTAACGGATTTACAACAGTTCATCACGAACTTTCACCAGGCCTTTGATGAGCCCGCCCGAGTAGCTACGGCTACGTCTGATCTGCTGCAACTTCGTCAGGGGGCTCGCTCCTTGGCAGATTATGCAATGGAGTTTCGGACGTTAGCCCAGGAAGTAGGTTGGCAAGATGGTAGTCTGAAGGCCATCTTCCTGGAAGGTCTCTCCGGATGCATAAAGGATGAGATTGCGGCTCGAGATCTGCCGGAAGATCTCAACGCCTTGATTGAGATGGCTGCTCGCATTGACCGCCGCCTGCAGCAACGGGCCAAAGAGCAGCACTACTCTTGCTATAGTCTGGCTCGTGGGCCGAGACCTGCACTCTGTCCTAAGATTTCTTGTCCAGACCTTCCCATCTGCGAACCCTTTTAGCTGGGACGGGCCCCGCTTTCTGCTGAAGAAAGGCAACTTCGCTGTTCGTTGAAGTTGTGTTTATATTGTGGCCAGAAGGGTCACTTCCTAGCACACTGCCAGGAGCGTGTGGAAAAACGCCAGAGCTTGAGAGGACGGGAGGAGCTCCTCTTAGGCTGTGCGACAGCTCCTCAATTTACTGTTCCCATTACCCTGGAATATCCCGGAGGCTCCTTTGAGACGATGGCGTTCCTGGATTCCGGAGCCGGAGGTAATTTCATCCTGCAGGACTTAGTCTTCCAGTTGCGAATCCCTATGCATACACGGGAGGTCCCGTTACGAATTACCTCTATCCAGGGGATGCTCCTTCCAGGACCTGTCCAGATGTCCACGGCACCCATTACGGTCCGTACCGGGGCGATCCATTCGGAGGAGATAGCTTTCCTAGTATTGGAGAAGGCTGTCCACCCTGTGGTGCTAGGGTTGCCGTGGTTACAGAAACACTCGCCCACGATTCGGTGGAATACGCTACAGATTGTCAAATGGAGTCCTTTTTGCCTAGCTAACTGTATGAAAGTGTCTAAGAGTCCTGCCCTTCCGTTGATGCACTCTGCCTTAGGTTTTCCTGCACTTCATGAGGAAGTTACAGATGCCTCTTCCCAGACCAAGGTGGAGATCCTTCTGCAGCATCGTCCACCCGAGTTGCCTGTAGGGGCAGGCTCTTTCATGATTAGCGAGCAAGACGGCTCCCCGACACCGTGCCTAGACTACCGAGCTTTGAATTTCTTCAGTAAGCGGGAGCCATACCCGCTCCCGCTATTCTCTGAGCTCCTCAATAGGCTCCAGGGAGCGAAAATTTTCACAAAATTGGACTTACGTAATGCTTCGCCGGTGTCCCAACACCGTACAAATCAGGTATTAAAGGATCTTCAAACCTCCTGCGTAATTGGTTACCTCGACAAAGTGTTAGTCTACTCCCAGAACCTGCCTTTACACCATCAACTTGTGCGTCAAGTGCTCTAGATACTCAGAGAGCACGGTCTGTACGCGAAGCGGGAAAAATGTAGCTTTGAAAAGACGTCTCTGCCGTTCCTAGGCTACATAGTCTCTGCAGCTGGACTTCAAATGGATCCTGAGAAAGTGGCGGCTATTAAGAATTGGCCCCACCCGAGAGGTCTTAAAGCGTTGCAACGCTTTCTCGGCTTTTCCAAGTTCTACCCCCACTTTATTCCCAATTACTCTCGTATTGTGGCCCCGTTAACTGCCCTCACTCGAAAGGGGGCTAGCGGGTGGAATGGCCTGCTACTGCCTGCCATATGGCCAGAGCCATTTTGCAATACGGCAATATGGCCATATGGCCGGCAAAATGGCGCTGCAAAATGGCGCCGGCTGTATGGCCATTTTGCATTACGGCAACACGATTCGAGTGCAGGAGGTCGTTCCCGGACCCCCGCTGGACTTTTGGCAAGTCTTGTGGGGGTCAGGAGGCCCCCCCAAGCTGGCCAAAAGTCCCTGGGGGTCCAGCGGGGGTCCGGGAGCGATCTCCTACGCTCGTGACATCGGGGGACAGGAACCAAAATGGCGCCGGCGCTACCTTTGCCCTGTCATATGACAGGGCAAAGGTAGCGCCGGCGCCATTTCTATCAACGCAACCCGTGGCCCGAGAGTGGAACATCACACCGGGACCCCCCCACTGGACCCCAGGTAATTTAAGACATTTTGGGGGTGTTCGGGAGGGTGGGGGATTTATTTTAAAGGGTTGGGGTGGGTTTTAGGGTTGTTTTAGTGTGCCGGTTTTCCCGCCCTCCCCCTTCCCCTCCCCCTTCCCCCGATTTACGATTTTTGACGATAAATCGGGGGAATTCCTATTATATATCGCCTCTAACGATTTTTGACGATTTAAAATATATCGGATGATATTTTAAATCATCAAAAAACGATTCACATCCCTAATAGGGACTATACTCATGTCTCGTGGACGCACGCCTAACACTCCCACATAGATTACATATTGCTTTCACCTTGGTAGTTTTCCCAAGTCACCACCGCAAAGATAGGTTCTTTGGCCATCTCGGATCACACTGTGATCTGGGTGGATCTTCATTGGGGGATAAGGGGGTAAGGACCACATCTCTGGCGTTTTTCGGCATTTTTAGCTAAAGACCAGAAGTTTCAGGATTTCTTGAAACAATGCTGGGATGTCTTTGCACAAAACAATAAGGAACACAGGGATGCCCCATTGTTCTTCTGGGAAACAGGCAAAGCGGTCCTTTGGGGCAAAATAATAGCTTATTTAGCTCATAAGCACCGTACTCTGATGCCAAAATAGTGCAATTAGTGCCTCAAGTGTGGCGAGACCGTTGTTGTATGGGCATTCTGTTACCACTAGGACTGAATTTTTTACATCTGTAGCAGCTTTGAATACGCTACTGTACCAATGTTCATTTAAATCCATGTTTTACTATAAATTTCAATTGTTTCAGCATGGTAATAAAGCCGGGAAGCTGTTAGCTGTTAAACGTAAATTGGGAGCCAAATACATTCTGGCGGTTCAGGATGCAAATCACAAGATAGTTAACTCTCATGATAAACTAAGCATGGTATTTCTGGACTACTATAAGCACCTATATGCCCGGCAGAGTGGGAATCTGACAGCCAGATCAGCCTTTTTTAAAAGGCTGAATCTACTGCAACTTACAGAAACACAGCTTACTAAATTGAATGTTCTGCTTCGTTTAACTAAAATCCAATGTGGCATACAGGGACCCCACCGTTTAAGGCCCTTGGACCCGATGGTTATGAGGGTGGGTTCTATAAATTATTACAAGATAGGGTAGCTGCTCTCTTACTTCTTTATTACACACACCTACTTGAACACCCCGAGTTTCCCGCACACGTCAATAAGGCGTTAATCACCTTGCACCCCAAAAAAGATAAAGACCCCCTAGATCTGAGCTCTTATCAGCCAAAAACTTTACTAAACTTTGATGTCAAACTACTTGCAAAAATCTACGCTGATCGTATGGCCCTGGTTCTTCCTTCGCTCATTGGAGAACATCAGGGGGTCTTCGTACAGGGATGCCACTTGGTATTTAATGTACGATGAGCCCTGACTTCTATTGCTTGGGGTGCAGCTCGGGGGATACCCTCTATGTTGATCAGTTTTGATGCCAAGAAGGCTTTCAATCGTGTAGCCTGGGATTATCTTTTCTTTGTCTTGAGACAATTTGGGTTCAAAGGTGATTGGCTAACTATAATCCGCTTACTTTATACTGCACCGAGTGCGCAACTTGTGATAAATGATACTCTTACTAAGGACTTTCTCTTACAGCGAGTGACAAGATAGGGATGACCCCTCTCCCCCATGCTTTTTATTTTAACTTTGGAGCCTCTCCTACGCATCATTCAACAGAATGTTAGTATATCGGGCATTCGGGTGGATTCCTGACATTTTAAGATTGCTGTTGCGCATCCCGGCCGCATTGGTGCCATGGTTGGACCTGCTCACCTCACGCTGCCCTCCACCAGTTCCGGCCTTGCCACAGCCACCAGCTCCCGATGATCTCCCCAGGCTTCCTTGGCCTCTTCCACGCCGCAGGCCTCTCAGCGGAGGTCCCATATAGGCTCCACGTCTTCCATCTCCTTGACCCTGCCCCAAGGCACACGCGCAGCCGACATCTGTACTTTTAAAGGGCAAAGCGTGGGAAACCCAGCTCGGACGCATCCCGATGACATCACATGGCCACAGTATATAAGGTGAGGCTCTGCCCCCAGAACCTCGCCTTGGCAATTGGGTCGACACCTCTGTGTTTCTAGTTTGCCTGTTCCTTGCTCCTGTGACTGATCCTGTGTTCCAGTGTCTCCTTGTTCCAGCGTCTCTGTGTCTTCAGCGTCTGTCTTGTTCCTGCTCCACTTTCCCTGGTAGTACCCTTTGGACTGATTCTTGGTACTGACCTCTGCTTGCCTGATAACGACTGACCGCTGCCTGGACCTGACCTTTGCCTGCCTGACCACGATGACTATTACCAGGAACTGACCCTCTCTTGCCTTGACTATGCTCGGACTGACCTTGCATTTGACCCTTGATTTGGCTGACCACTTCTGAATGGATACCCTGGCTTTGACACTTGCGCTTCACTCAGACATTCTCTTCTTGCCTTCTGTGGCCTCCATACTGACCTACTTGGACTCTGACCACGGCCTCCATCTGACCAGACCCACAGGTGCTGCCTATTCCGCCCGGAGAGCCTTCCTGAACTGTTACCTCCCTGAGGTCTCCGGAGTATCCAGTTCGGGTCTGGTCCATCCTCTCTGCATCAGCTGCGAACCCTTACTCGTGGTGGGTACACCTCTCCGCTAGCTCTCCAGGACACCCTCTGAGGCCCACCTAATTCCAGGTGGTACAGGTACCCAAGGGCTCAACCTGCGGAAACTCCGGACTGTTATTGGCGACGCTCCAGCTAGCCTCTGTCTCCTCATGTGCTCCGCCTCCTGGTGACAGGTGGTCTCTGGGTCTGACCAGAGGGCCATACCAATTCTGCACCAGGCCAAGGGTGCACCTCCAGCGCAACAGGTTGCCAAGGCCATGGACTCGGCAGAGTCTCCGGCCTTGCAGGCCATCCCTGGCCTGGTCACTCGTGTCCGAGAACAACAACGGATCATGGAAGCGTTGGGCTCCTCCGTGGAAAAGATGCGTTCTCAATTGGAGGAATCAGTCATGGCCAACCCAGGGGCTCTTTCCCATTCCTTGTCCTCACAGGCACAGCTGGCCCTCCCAGCTCCACCCTGTTTCAATGGGGATCCTCGTTTCTGTCGAGGTTTTATTAATCAATGCTATATGCAGTTCTCACTGCAACCTTCGCTCGTCCCAGATGAAGTGACAAAGATCACGTTCATCCTCTCACATCTTGATGGGGATCCTCCTCTCTGTCAAGGTTTTATTAATCAATGCTACATGCAGTTCTCACTGCAACCTTCGCTCTTTCCAGATGAAGTGACAAAGATCACGTTCATCCTCTTGCATCTTGAGGGGAAGGCCCTGACATGGGCTTCCCCGCTCTGGGAGCGCTCCGACGCTATTCTACACCAGCTCCTTCAGTTCATCTCTGTCTTCCGACGCACCTTCGAGGACCCAGGCTGACAGGCGGTCACTGGCCACCACCTACTCCAAATCTGTCAAGGTTCACACCTGCTAGCCGAATATACGGTGGAGTTCCGAACTCTGGCAACAGAGTTGGGATGGCAGGAGACTGCCTGCGGGCACTCTACCTCGAGGGACTTTCTCCTGTCCTTAAAGATGAGCTGGCTGCCCGGGAGATCCCTTCATCCCTGGAGGACCTGATTTCTCTAGTCGGAAGGATCGACTACCGTCTTCAGCAATGGCATCAGGAGGTAAGGGCTCTTCGACCTCCTACCCTATGATCACCCCGTTCTGCGAGCCCCCGGTTGAAGGCCTTACCTGCAGCCCCTCAATCTCCCGAGGAACCAATGCAGATCAACCATGGCCGCCTGACTCCGGAAGAACGTCTTCAACGAAGAAAATCTGGCCTCTGCCTGTATTGCGTGGCTTCGGCCATCTTCTCCAGACTTGTCCAGTGCGTCCGGGAAACTCCAAAGCCTGAGCCCGGTGATGGTCCCGAGCTTGGGCGCTACAGTTTCTGGCCCTCAACTGTTGCTGCTGTTCTCCCTCCTCAGGGAGTCACGCTCGTTCGCCACCACCACCCTTGTGGACACTGGGGCAAGTGGAAATTTCATTTTAGAAGAGATTGTCACACTCCTTCGGATACCAGTTCAACCATTGGAAATACAATGCATTGCCTCAATTCAGGGAGAGCATCTCCCTGATCGTATCACGCACTGTACTCTGGCTATCCGCCTCACCGTTGGGACTCTCCATGACGAGGAGATTTCCCTCCTGATCCTGAAATGATCAACACACCCTGTAGTCCTTGGACTTCCTTGGCTCTAGATACATGCACCCCACTTCGACTGGCAATCCCTGCAACTCACCCAGTGGGGCCCTCGATGCCAAACCCAGTGTTTATGGCAAGTGTCTCCATTTATCTCAGTCTTAAGTTCTATAACCCTTCCCGGGTTACCTGTTCCATACATGGTATTTAAAGACGTGTTCTCCAAACAGAACACCGATATCCTGCCTCCGCTTCGGAAGTTCAACTGCCCCATAGATCTCCTACCTGATGCCACACCTCCCAAGGGCAGAACCTACCCTCTTTCACTCCCAGAGACTCAAGCGATGTCGGTATACAACAAAGAGAATTTAGCCAAAGGGTTCATAAGACTCTCTACCTTCCCGGCAGGAGCCGGATTCTTCATTGTAAAGAAAAAGGATGGCAGTCTAAGACCATGCATAGACTATAGAGGTTTGAACGCAGTAACCCGTAAAGACTGGTACCCACTGCCACTTATCAGTGAACTCTTCTACCGTCTGCAGGATACACAAATCTTTACTAAACTAGACCTACATGGGACATTTAACCTAGTACGAATTCAACCGGAAGACATTTGGAAGATTGCCTTCAACACAAGAGATGGACACTACAAGTATGCAGTAATGCCCTTCGGGTTATTCAATGCTCCTGCAGTCTTCCAGTGACTAATGAACGAGATTTTCCGGGATCTTTTGTACACATTTGTTGTAGTATATCTGGATGATATACTCATCTTCTCCAAAGATCTGAAGTCTCACCGTGCCAACGTTCAAACAATCCTCCAGCGTCTCAGAGACCACCATCTCTATGCTAAATTGGAGAAGTGCCTTTTTGAGCAACCCAGTCTCCCATTCTTGGGCTACATCATCTCTAGCCGCGGGTTCACCATGGACCCCAACAAACTCCAGGATATTTGAGATTGGCCTCAACCAGTGGGTCTCCGAGCCCTACAAAGATTCCTTGGCTTTACAAATTAGTATCAAAACTTCATCGCCAATTACTCCACGCTGGCCGCTCCACTCACTGCCATGATGAGGAAGAGATGTGATCCTCAAGTGTGGACTCCCAAGGCCCAATCAGCATTCCATGCCTTGAAAGGGGCCTTCTGCACTGGCCCATGTTTACGTCAACCAAATCCAAACCACCCCTTCATAGTTGAAGTCGATGCATCCGCCATTGGAGTAGGAACGGTCTTGAGTCAATACTCCACCAAGGGAACCCTGGTTCCATGTTCCTTTTATTCACACAAATTCTCTCCCACAGAACGAAATTATACCATAGGGGATCACGAACTCCTAGCAGTAAAACTTGCTCTCCAGAAATGGCGTCCCTGGCTTGAAGGGGTGCAACACAGGTTCACAATATACACCGACCATAAAAACCTGGAGCACCTCAAAGAGGCCCAGTTACTCAACCCAAGATAAGCCGGCTGGGCTCTATTCTTTGCATGCTTCAACTTCAAGCTCCGCTATCGCCCAGCGGCGAAGAATCTTCATGCAGATGCGCTCTCTCGCTCCGTCGAGCCAGAAGACATACCCGAGACCCCCACGCATATTATTGATCCAGCCTGCATATCAATTGTAGTTACCACCATGGTACCTGTCAGGAAGATGGTGGTCCCCCATCATCTCCGTGAACGTGTACTTCGTTGGGCTCACGACTCCAAGCTGGCCAGTCATCCCGGCCAAGCCCCAACTCTCGAGATGCTCCGAAGGCACTATTGGTGGCCTGGTATGACTAAGGACTCCCGAGACTATGTGGACTCCTGTCCAGTTTGCGCACAGCAAAAACCCCCAACTGGTTGCCCATGGGGGCTGCTTCAACCACTTCCTGCACCCACCGAGCCTTGGACTAGTCTTTCCACAGACTTCATCGTGGATCTGCCTTCTTCAAAAGGGAATACCGTAATCTGGGTCATAATAGACCGTTTCTCAAAAATGGCCCACTTTGTCCCCTTGCCTGGACTCCTATCGGCTCCAGAACTAGCTCGGCTCTTCTTAATCCAGGTATTTTGTTTACATAGACTACCACAAGAAATTGTCTCCGATCATGGCCCTCAATTTGCTGCTAAATATTGGAGGTCTCTCTGTAAGAAGTTCAATATCACATTAAACTTAACGTCAGCCTATCATCCACAAGCAAACAGCCAGGCTGAGAGGACTAATCGGTCTTTGAAAACCTTCCTGCGATCTTATATCAACGACCAGCAAGATAACTGGGCTGACCTCCTGCCATGGGCAGAACTCTCATAACACCCATATCGCCTCTGCCACAGAAGTTTCTCCTTTCACCGTAGTCTTTGGCCGTCAACCTCGCTTACCACTGCCTGTTCCACTCAGTGTCCCATCACCTGCAGCCCAATCCACAGCACAAAACATTTGCCGGCTCTGGAATCAATTAAGGGAATGACTCTGCCAAGCAGCTGACCCGGCCAAGGGTGTCGCAGATATCCATCGTCGGGCTGCGCCCACTTTCCTACCAGGACAAAGAGTCTGGCTTAGCACTAAACACATCTGGCTACGGTTTCCTTCCCAATGGCTAGCTCCCAAATTCGTGGGCCCATTCTCTATCCTATGACGGGTAGGAGCGGTCACTTACCAGCTGAGACTCCCAGCTTCCATGGGGATTCATAACACGTTCCACGTGTCGCTACTCAAACCTTTGATCTTGTCTTGGCCTTCCCGAAGGCCTCCTCCACCAACGCAACACTCTGCAGAACCCGAAGACACCCTTCAGGTTAGAGCATCCTGGACGTCCATCACCGAGAGACCACTGGGAGTACCTCCTTTCATGGGAGGGCTTCGGCCCTGAAGAGAATTCCTGGGAGCCTTCTCACCACATTCTCAACAAGAATCTTCTCCAGGAGTTCCATCGTCGACACCCAGAAAAACCCAGACCGGTAAGGAGGAGGCCTAGAAGGGGGGGGGGGGGGGGGTACTGTTGTGTATCCTGGCTGTGTTGGTGCCACGGTTGGGACTGCTCACCTCACGCTGCCCTCCACCAGTTCCAGCCTTGCCGCAACCACCAGCTCCCGATGTCCACGATGCTCTCCTCAGGCATCCTCTGTCTCTTCCATGCCACAGGTCTCTCAGCCTTCCATCTCCTCGGCCCCGCCCATAGGTGTGCACGCGGCCGACGTCTGTACTTTTAAAGGGCCAAGTGTGGGAAACCCAGCTCAGACGCATCCCAATGACATCACACGGCCACAGTATATAAGGCGAGGCTCTGTCCCCAGAACCTTGCCTTGGCAATCGGGTCGATATCTTGGTCTTTCTAGTTTGCCTGTTCCTTGCACCTGTGCCTGATCCTGTGTTCCAGCATCTCCTTGTTCCAGCATCTCCTTGTTCCAGCGTCTCTGTGTCCCAGTGTTCCCGTGGTCCTCCGTGTCTTCAGCGTCTGTCTTGTTCCAGCTCCACGTTCCCTGATAGTACCCTTCGGACTGATTCTTGGTACTGACCTCTACTTGCCTGACTATGACTGACCACTGCCTGACCTGATCTTTGCCTGCCTACTGACCACATTGACCGCTGCCTGGAACTGACCTCTGCCTGCCTGACAACATTGACCATTGCCAGGAACTGACCCTCTCTTGCCTTGACTACGCTTGGACTGATCTTGGATTTGACTCTTACTTTGACTGACCACTTCTGGACGGATACCCTGGCTTTGACCCTTGCGCTTCACTCGGACACTCTCTTCTTGCCTTCTGTGACCACCAGACTGACCTATTTGGACTCTGACTGCGGCCTCCATCTGACCAGACCCACAGGCGCTGCCTGTTCCGCCCGGAGAGCCTTCCTGAACTGTTACCTCCCTGAGGTCTCCGGAGTCTCCAGTTCAGGTCTGGTCCATCCTCTCTGCATCAGCCGTGCACCCTTACTCGTGGTGAGCACACCTCTCCACTATATCTCAGGGAGACTCTCTGAGGCCCACCTAAGTCCAGGTGGTCTGGGTACCCAAGGGCTCAACCTGTGGAAACCCTGGACTGTTATTGGCGAAGCTCCAGCTAGCCTCTGTCTCCTCGTGTGCTCCGCCTCCTGGTGGCAGGCGCTCTCTGGGTCCGACCAGAGAACCGTACCAATCCTGCACCAGGCCAAGGGTCCACCTCCAGCGCAACAACTGCAGCCTTCACAGATGATCTGTTGGTCCACTTGAGCAATCCAGAGGAATCTATGGAAACACTGTTGGAAGAGATCCTAAACTTTGGATCTGTTTCTGGCTTTAAGCTAAATATGATGAAATCTGAGGCCTTGGCTTATCCTGTGCACTTCCAAATACAATGGGGACAGAGATTTCCCTTTCGTTGGGTGGGGGGACTCCTTTCGCTATCTCGGTATTCAATAGTGCACTTCCTTGTAAAAGATTTATGATCTCAATATTCTTCCACTGCTAAAATCCCTCAAACACAAACTCAGACTGGATGAATCTGCCACT
The DNA here is from genome assembly GCF_901001135.1 of Rhinatrema bivittatum. NCBI lineage: Eukaryota > Metazoa > Chordata > Amphibia > Gymnophiona > Rhinatrematidae > Rhinatrema > Rhinatrema bivittatum. The sequence goes on from NC_042621.1 coordinate 137,900,904, forward strand.
TTCAGGAACAGGGCGCATCAACTTACTTAAGATGATTATTTGGCCACACTGACTTTATGTTCTTCAAACATTGCCTGTAGACCTTCAGAAAAGGGATATATGTTTAATTTATGCCATGCTCTGTTTTCTATGGAAAAGGAAAAGAACACGGATTGCAGTGACCCGGCTGGTGGGACCCTGGTGGCAAGGGGGCTTGGGGTGCCGGATATTGAGGAATATAACATGGCTTGTCCCTTGCGTCATGTCAAAGACTACATATTTACCACCACCCACTTTACTCCCCTGGATACAGAAACAGATTTACTTAAGCCGCTTAATCCTGTTTTTGTGCTCCATGCTTGCAGGGTCCTTCTACCTCCGGCTTTGCGTAGTAACATTTTTATTTTAGCCTTGCGTAAAGCATGGAGCTATGTTTGTGTTGGGCTATAGCAAAACCCGAAGACTTCTATTTGCCACTTATAGGTAACACAGACTTTCTCCCAGGTCTCCAAAACCCGATATTTCGCCAATGGGCCTTGCTGGGCATAACATCTATACCAAAGCTCATTGATTCTCAGGGAAACGTTGTTACATTTCAGGACCTACAGACACAATACAGACTTTCTCCCAAAACCTTTTTTGCCTATCTCCAAGCAAGACACTATGTCTCTTCTCTACAGAAAGTTCACAATAGGGAGACTTTTGTGGATAGTTTTGAAGAACTCTTACAGGTTGAGTGGAGGGGGAAAGTAGGGATATTATGTCTACAGAAAGCCCTAACCAAGTTAAAATTAGGGATCGCTTGCCACCAGCTGAGTGCTGGTTAGAGGGCTGACCTACCCACTTTGACAGACAGCAGAGTTGCTAACCTATAACAAGGGTTCTCCCAGGACAGCAGGATGTAGTCCTCACATATGGGTGACATCATCAGGAGGAGCCCTACTACGGAACTCTTTTGTCAAAGTTTCTAGAAACTTTGACTGGCACATAGAGCATGCCCAGCATGCCATGATCCCTGTGACTACAAGTGTCTCCCTTCAGTCTTGATTGTAGCAAAAAGCACAAGCAAAAAATAAAATAATAAATGTAAGCGGACCCAACTCCGCGAAGTGGCAGATGGGTTTCATGAGGACTACTTCCTGCTGTCCTGGGAGAACACCTGTTACATCTGTTACAGGTAAGCAACTCTGCTTTCTCCCAGGACAAGCAGCATGGTTGTCCTCACGTATGGGTGATTAGCAAGCTACAGGCTGACTCATATTACAACAGGCCAATAGCAAACAACTCGTGCAGCAGGCACAATAATTGGGTTGCTATTGGCAATAATGAGGCAGCCTGAAATCACAGCAGGTGATTGTGGAAGGAGTTGGCGATTATACTGGAACAAAGTTCTGAAAGACAGATTAGCCAAAGGCAGAGTCTTGATGGACTTCCTTATCTAAGCAGTAGAGGGCTGCGAATGTGTGACAAGAGCTCCATGTCGCAGCCTATCAGATGTCAGCAATTGGTACTGACGATAGTGTGCTACCAATGTTTCCATGGCCCTTACAAAATGTGCCTGCACTCACCCCTGGAGAGGAAGGCCTGCTTCCTCATAGCAGAATTCGATACAGTCTGCTAGCTAGTTGGAGAGAGTTTGTTTGCCCACTGGAACTCGCAGCTTGTCTTTGTCAAAGAAGCAAAGAGTTGGGTGGATTTCCTGTGGAGTGCAGTGTGGTCTAGATAGAATGCAAGTGCATGCTTACAGTCCAAGGTATGCAACACCCTCTCGCCCTGGTGAGGCCTTGGAAAAGAGTGGGCAGACTATAGACTGAGGAAGGTGAGAGGCTGTGTCCACCTTAAAAAGCCATCACTATCACTATCACCTCTGCTAAAAGGGTCTCACGCAAGAAATGTAGTGAGCTGTTGCAGGGTTTTGCGGTGGTCTTGCAATTGAGCCTCTGCCTGCTTGACCTTGTGCACGAAGAGATTATCTGCGGTGCATGGCAGATCAGCTAGTTTATCTTGGACATCGGGCCATAAATCAGGGGCCGTTAGCCAGATTTCCATCTAGTACGGAGTCCTGTTGCTGGCAACGGGAGGATGTTTCGAAGCAATCACATGCTGCTTGAATTTCATGTGGATGGCAGAGAGATTCTCTTGGTGATGTGTCAAACATAACTGGTAAATAGCAATATGTGACACCAATATGGTTCTTGGAAGATGTTACGACCTAGACCCTCTCGAAAATTTCTGGTCTTTTTTAGTGGCCAGGCCAAAAAGGATGGTTTCAGACGCGTCCTTTACTTAGGTCTCGATGGGATTGGTGCCGGAGCGGGATTAGATTGCCCATCGCCCTTCGAGGATCCCAGGATAGGTATAGGAGTCCGTGGAGGCTCAGAAGGATGAGTCGGCGTCGATGGCTTAGGCTGTCGTTGATAGGTGCCACAATGAAGTGGTGCCATAGCGGTGCGAATATCAATGGCTCCGGTGTTATTAGATTCCGGAAGGCATCGAGGACAGCCTGATGGACGAGGGTGTCCAGCTCCTCCCTGGAAGCTGATATAGATAGTGCAGCTATAGGGGGAGACAGGCTAGGCGTTACTGGTACTTCCACATGAATCTGTGGTGGCTCAGTACCCAGCACCAATATCAGGGGTGGACGCCTCGGTGCCTCGGGTGCAGAGGAGAATGGAGACTCTTGTACCCAGGCCTGCTTCGCAACAGGCTCAATGGACATTGATGCCGGTGCGGTATCAGTACCAGCACTGAATATGGAACCATGTCGGTGCCAGCGACAATGTTTCCCTTGGTGCTGGGCCTGGTCATTCTCCAGCACCGAGGAAACTGCCACTGATGTCCAGAATGGCGCCGGTGACGGTTGGTTACAGTGGCAGTGACGATGTTTCCCTCGGTGCTCGGCCTGATTATTCTCCCGCACCGAGGAAGATGCCACCGATGTCATGGATGGCGTTGGTGACGGATGGTCACCGTGCCGGTGACGATGATTCCCACGGTGCTCGGCCCGGTCATTCTCCAGCACCGAGGAAGATGCCCTCGCTATCCCGGATGGTATTGGTGACAGTTCGTCACAGTGCCTCTACTGCTCCTGGCCTTTTTCTCACCCAAGGATTACATGGGGCTCTGTTTGAGAACCCGAGTATGGAGAGTTTTCTTTAGTCGAGGGCATCGATGGAGGCATCAATGGCGGCTTCGATAGTATCAACAGCATCAATGGCGGCATCGAAGGCATCGATGGAGGCACCGATGGCGTCGACAGGGGCATTGGCGGCGGCATGGACGGTATTGACAGCGGACCTGGCGGCATTGATGGTGACCAGAATGGAAACTGTGGACGTCCCAATCCCTCTAGCCCTGATGAACCCGGTGGAAGATCGCAGCAAGGACACTCGCGGGCATTGTGGGGTGGACCGAGGGTGATAGACATAGAGAGAAAAGAGGGGTGCAATTCAGTTGGTAACCAGGGGGAACTGATAGCGAGGTGACAGGAACCAACCAGAGAACAGGGCATAGTACTCACCAAGCGTCGATGAAATGTACGCGAAGGGAGACCCGTGTAGGGAAATTATTTGTGAAGTAAAACTTCAAGTGTTTCCGTGAGGAAAAGTTGTGAGAAAAATCTCACAGAGCTCCTAAACATGAGGCAAACTGCAGCACAGAAAGTAGAGTTGCTTACCTGTAACAGGTGTTCTCACAGGACAGCAGGATATTAATCCTCACATGTGGGTGACATCATCAGGATGGAGCCCAATCACGGAACACTTTTGTCAAAGTTTCTAGAACTTTGACTGGCACCTCTGAGCATGCCCAGCATGATACCAACCCTGCATCCAGTAGGGATCCCCCTTCAGTCTCATTTGTAGTAAAGATCGAGTGAAAAAATAAAATAAGAAAACGTAACGGACCCAACTCCGCAGGGTGGCGGGTGGGTTCCGTGAAAAATAACATCCTGCTGTCCTGTGAGAACACCTGTTATAGGTAAGCAACTCTGCTTTCTCACAGGACAAGCAGGATGGTAGTCCTCACGTGGGTGATTAGCAAGCTACAGGATGCCCGAATGTTATAGCCAAAATACCTAACGACGTGCAACAGGCACAACAACTGAGGTAGTTTTGGTGAACTGGGCAGCCTGATGATCTTCCTGGGTCGTAGGAAGGAATTGGGATATTAGATGGGAAACAGGTTACGGGGGACTGATTGGCCAAAGATGGAATCCTGTCTACCAGCCTTGTCAAGGCAGTAATGAGCTGCAAAGGTATGGAGGGAGCTCTATGTGGTAGCCCTACAGATGTCCAAGAGGAACGGAATGGTGGTGAGCCACTGACGTTGCTATTGCTCTTACAGAGTGTGCTTTAACACGGTCTTGAAGAGGAAGACCTGCTTGGTGATAGCAAAAGGAAATGCAATCTGCTAGTCAGGTGGAAATGGTCTGTTTCCCTACCGGAGTACCCAATTTGGCTTTATCGAAAGAGACAAATAATTGGGTGGGTGTCCTGTGGGCTGCAGTACGATCTAAATAAAAAGCAAGAGCACGTTTGCAGTCCAAGGAGTGGACAGCTCGCTTACCTGGTTGTGAGTGAGGTCTGGGAAAAAAGGTTGGAAGAGTTATACACTGATTTAAATGAAATTCAGAGTCCAACTTTGGCAGGAATTTAGGGTGAGTACGGCGTACTACGCGGTCGTGAAGGAACCTAGTGTAAGGTGCATATATGACTAATACATGTAACTCACTGACCCTGCGAGCGGATGTAATAGCTATGAGAAACCTTCCAAGTGAGATGGCGAAGCTCGCAGGAATGCAAAGGCTCAAAGGGAGGCTTCATAAGTTGTGCTAGAACAACATTAAAGTCCCAGGTAGGAACTGGAGGACGTAGGGAAGGTTTAAGGTGTGGTAAACCCCTCATGAAGCGAGCCACAAATGGTTGTGTTGACATCATGGTGTTGCAAATACCTTTGTGATAAGCCGCGATAGCACTAATGTGTACTCGAATAAAAGAAATCTGTAATCCAGATTCTGAAAGATGCCAAAGGTAGTCCAGGAAATTTACTAGGGAACAGGAAAAAGGGTCTATTTCCTTTGGCTCGTATCACGAGGAAAATCTTTTCCATTTTGCACGATAGGATCTCCTGGTGGAAGGCTTTCGTGAAGCTATAAGGACTTTTGAAACACTGTCGGATAGGTTTAAAGCTTGCAAAGTCACCCCTTATGACTCTCACATACAACCCTTCTTTCCCTCTCTTAAACCATTCCTCCTCCCAATCTTTGTATCTGGTTCTCTTTTATTCCTCAAATCCCCAACCCCATTACACCTCTGGTTCTCTCCCATCTCCCTCCAACCCCATCACACCTTTGGCTCTCCTCCCCACACCACCATCTCTGGCTCTCTTCATCCCATAACCATTGCTGGCTTCCTTTCACACAAACCCTCCCCCTCCAGCTCTTTTCCATCCCATGACCACCAATTCTTTGGCATCCCCTCCCCAATTCTTGTGCCCCCGCACTCCCCCACACACATCCGCTCCTCCCACATGATTCTCATGCATTCCCATAGCTTGGTTCGCTTTCATAACCTCAAACAGCCCAAGTTTGCATTGCTGAAATGATGGAGAAGGGGAATATATGGCATTCACCTCCCTTTCTCATGTTCCCCCAGCATTCAATGCTTCCTAATCTCCCACAACACTTATCCTCTCCCATCATCCCACTTTCACTTCACCCTCTTTCAGCATTTACTTCCTTTTCCTCTTTATAAATCACTTACAACTCCCAAAGGGGCCGATGCAATACAGTGCACTCAGCCGAGCACACTGTATAACCCATAGTCGGACGCGGGTTGAAGAGGCGCTAATGAATCCCCTAATGGAATAAGGGGATTAGCGCCTATTCAATGCGTGTCCAACACGGAGTGAGTCTAATAGCGCTAATCACATGCAAATGCATGTGATTGAAGCTATTAGCATTCACTCCAGATACAAAAAAAAATATGCTTCTAGGATGCACATTTAGCGCTCAGCAATTAACACCTGCCTGGAGCAGGCGTTAATTGCTGAGCGCTCCTTAAACCAAAGCAGAAAAAACTGCTTTTCTGTACTGCTTCCTACTTAATATTGTTGGGATATTAAGTAGGAGAAAAAACAAAATTAAAACTCGGCGTCGTTTTTCCTAACCGGTGGCCCACCGACGCCAATCGGGTACTCGTTAGCAAGGAGTCGCTAGGGGCACGCAAGCAACCCTAGCGCCTCCTTACTAACACAACCCCTAATTTAAATATTGCATGGCACCCCCCTTGGGGGCGCCTGGGCACGTTAAGAAAGTGGGCACTGACTGTTCAGCACCCGCTTTCTGCGCATATTTATTGCATCGGCCCCAAACTGTGCTCTGTCTAGGATGACACTTTCCTCCTCCCCCACGCTGCACTCAACTGAATTCTGACTCCTGAGATTACAGGCTACGCTTGAATCTGTATCTGGCCAGCCCACCCCTTCTGTTGAAACAAGAGTTCAGGGTAGAAGAGGATGAGATTACAGCACAGGATACAACAGATGAGAAAATTTTCTCCCTCATTCAGCCCCTCTGTTCCTGTTTCTGATCATATGCTGCCTGCAGTGTCTGCTCAGTCTCACCACTCCCCCTCTTGTGAGGACTGGTGGGGGAAGAGTTTGGAGCAGACACTGCAGAGTAAACAATGTATTTGTTCCATTTTCCAGTGCCGCCCCTCCTGTTCCCTGCAAAAAGCAAACAGAACAGCTGTTTTAGATTTGGGAAATTAGCCAATAGATTTGGGGCATAAGCCCTATGTGCCTATGGCTAGCATTGCCCTTGGTTCTAGGAACAGTTTTTTTCAACAATTTTCATAAATAATATTATGGAAGGACTATCAGGAAAGCTTTGACATTTTGCAGATGATGCCAACATCTGCAACAGGGTAGACACCCAGGAAGGTGTGGAAAACATGAGGAGAGATCTAGTGAAGTTTGAGAAATGATATAGAGTCTGTCAACTAAGATTTAATTATAAAAAATGCAAAGTCATGCCTTTGAGCTGCAGAAACCTAAGATGGTAACTTTCAAACAGCAGTGTGGGTGTACATGTACACGTGTATGCCGGCTCACACAAATGAACATGGCCATTTTATACCATACTATGTTATAAAATCGGCAGTACGCATATACGTGTGCATGCAATTTTATATGGACACGCACATGTGTGCGCAAATGCTGCTTCTACTGCGTAAGTGGGGGGATTTTGCTAGGCACATGCGCCATCACAAATACCCGTTTCCTCAATTTTTTCCCAGTTTGCTCCGGTAAAGGATAAGACTTCCTAACACCCCTAGCTAGATAGCCTCCCTTTTACCCTATTAGCTCTGACCCTTCAAACCCTGCTGACTAGCCTGAATTGTTTTTTATTTTAAAACTTACTCACCATCCATACAGAAGTAAAGTTACGCAGTAAGGGACCATGATGCACACTTATGCGCATAAATACTAACATGCACATTTCAAGTGACCTTCCCGGAATGCCCATGCCCCACCCATGCTCCACCCAGACCAGGCCCATGCCCCACCCCTTTTTAACTTTTTTATTTATGCACGTTCCGGGAGACACACGCATACTTGTGCACTGATTGGAAATGGTCAGTGATCTTCTTTATAAAGCACAGGGGGACAAACAAAGATTAAAACATTTATACCCTAGAGGAAAGGTGGGACAGGGGATATATGATAGAGATATTTAAGTAACCCCAGGGTATCAATGCAATGAGACAAGCCACTTTTAATGGAAAGGAGACTCTGAAACAAAGAGTCATAGGATGAGGGTAAAAGGAAATAGTATCAGGAGTAATGTAAGAAAAAATTTCTTTGCATAGAAACATAGAAATTACGGCAGAAAAAGGCCAATCGGCCCATCCAGTCTGCCCAGCAAGCTCCCACACTTATTTTCCCATGCTTATTTATTTCATTATTTTCCCATACTTATCTGTTTCATCAACCACCAAGTTCAGGGCCCTTGTTGGTAACTGATTCAAATTTCCTGCCATCCCCTCTCACTGATGCAGAGAGTAATGTTGGAGTTGCATCAAAGGTGAGCATAAGGCTTAATGGTTAAGAGTTGTAACCGCTGCATTAAGCAAGTTATCCCGATGCTTGGTTACCCAGACTGCATAGATCAATGCCTTGTTGGATGTTGTCTGAATGTAAAACCTGTTTTCCACATTTTCCCCTACCGTTAAAGCAAAGAGCAGTGCTGTATATGTATTCAAAGTGATGTATCAGGCTTAATTGGTTTAGGGTAGTAACCGCTGTAATAAGCAAGCTACCCCCACGTTTATTTGTTTACCCAGATTGTGAAGTTCAGTCCTAGTTGGTGGTTGTCTGAATGCAAATCCTGTTTTCCACATTTCCCCCTGCCGTAGAAGCAGACAGTGACTCTTTATATGCATTCAAAGTGATGTATCAGGCTTAATTGGTTTAGGGTAGTAACCGCCGTAATAAGCAAGTTACCCACATGCTTCTTTGATTACCCAGCTTGTGAAGTTCAGTCCTTGTTGGTTGTTATCTGAATGCAAATCCTCTTTTCCACATTTCCCCTTGCTGTTGAAGAGAGAGCAATGTTGGAGTTGCGAAGGCTTATTGAGTAAGGGTAGTAATCATCAGGTAGTAGCCTCCACTCCAGTACTCTACCCCCAGAGAAAGAGAAAGTATAGAAAAGCCTCTAAGTGGAGGAGATGGAGACAATAGTATTTGAATTCAAGAAAGCATGGGACACGCACAAGGGATTTCTGAAGGAGTGGTAGGAATGCAGAACTAAGCAATTGGTGTGGTTAGAAAGATTAGATAGGCCATATGGTCTTTTTCTGCCCTCACATTTCTATGTTTCTATGAGGATGTTTTTTTACTTATTCATAGAGTAATTTGGATCACAACCTCTGTAATGGATGTGATGAAGCAGAGATATAAGACAGACCTTCAGATACCTGAAAGTTTTAATGATACATGAATTTCAAATATTTTCCATTGGAAAAAAATCAGTAGAACTAGAAATCATGAAATGAAATTCCAGGGGGGAAGACTCAGAAACATTGTCAGGAAATAAATCTTCACAGAGAGAGTGATGGATGCCTGGAATGCCCTTCTGGGGAAGGTGGGGAGACAAAAACAGTTCAAGAATTCAAAGGGGCATGGGATAAACATTGTGGATCCCTAAAAGCTAGAGGATAGAAATGAGGAAAAGGATGCATGAGGGTAACTTGCTGGTGCAACAGTTACTACCCTTAATGGAAGGCATGGGGATTACTACCCTTACCCAATAAGCCTTGATGCTTTGGTGCAACTCCAACATTGCTCTCCACTTCAATGGCAGACGGAAAAGAGGAATTAGATTCAGAAAACAACCAATGAGGGCCTCAACTTTTATGCTCTGGGGAATTGATAAGCATGGGGTAACCTGCACAGACCAGCAGTTACTACCCTTAACAGAAGGCATGGGATTATTACCCTTAACAAATAAGCTTTGATGCCTTTCACGCAACTGCAACATCAATCTCCACTTTGACAGTGGTGGGGCTTGGGGGGCATAGGAATTGGATTCAGATGACAACCAACATGGGCCATGACTTTTATGATCTCGGGTACTGAAATGCAGACATAAGGGAAAAATCATAGAACTGCTTTAACAGCCAAGTCCATAAGCAATGCAAGACAAGCAGTACTGTCTGAATTTTCAAGAAGGCTTATCACCCATTAAAAGAGAAACATGGGGGTAACCTAAATAGCATGGCAGATACTACCAAAAGAAGCTTGCTGGGCAGACTGGATGGACCACTTGGTCCTTTTCTGCCATGTACCTATGTCATTGCTATTTCATATCAAGAGATATTATCTTTTAGTTATGTAAAATTGCATAAATATATAACTTAAAAAAACAAGCAATAGCTACCTTATTGCTTTGGAATATGATTCACTACTTAGTAAGTAAACATTAAGGGCTTGATTTATCCAAATTCATTTTGGCCTCTGGAGATTGAAATGCAGAAAAAATGTGGGTTTGCTGAAAGGAAATATATATATATATTTGAAACTTGCAGAAAGATTCACTATTGATGCTCCATTGATGCCTTCCAAACTGTGAGTAACCCTCTCCTTTAGGAACACTGCAGGAAATGTCAAGCCTTGTATATAAGAATTTTTCATCCCAGACTGAATATGGAAGAGCTGATTGAAAGTGAATGCCAGGGGCAGATTGTGGGAAAATAGTGGCCCAGGGGATTTTTCTCCATACTGGCCCATGGGTACCCAATTACATATACAATATAATTTACATATAAAATTTACATATAATTTACATATATGTGTACACACCCCTATATTTCGATATGATCCTCCCATATCAACACAGTACTATTTGCCAACACTCAAAGAATAACAACCCCACCTATGAAAAAGAATACCACAAATATTACTCCAGAATCTAAAATATCAATATACCTCCTATCAGGAAAACAGAACAGGCCAAGCTACTACAGATCCCTACAGAGAAACCACATACTTAAAGAATGCTTCATCTCAGTCTTTGCATGCAGAACACAAACTCTCACCAAATACAGAATACAAAATGAAGGAGCACAAATGACAAAAACTGAAATGGAAACTCCAAGAAGCCAGACTCCGTGTATTAACAATAGAAAAATAGAACCACCATTCCTCATAAAACAAATAAAATCAAGAAATATAAGGCATCAGTTATAATAATAAAACCATAATAAAAGAATATTTTAAAACTACTGATAAATAGAATTTCTATTAATTAAAATCATATACATTTTTTACAATGTCCCAAACACTAATAAAATATTTCAAAACAGCACATTTATCAAATAACATTCACTAATTAAAACTAATAAGGATTTTAAAAAGCCCCTGCTGTCCCCTTCTGTGGGAGCTCTTTATTTCCAGTCACCCTGATATTGTCGAGGATTAGGAGGTTATCCTCTCTCTCTCACACATACTCACATGTCCATTCTCTCTCACACATACACTGTCACATACATACACATTCATGCTCTTATACCCACCATAACCTCTCGCTCTCACTGACACTGACACACTCTCAGGCTCTAAAACACTCTCTCCCCCTCCACACACACACCCCCACACACACAAACTCTTACGCCCTTGGATTTTCTCATACACACTCATGCTCTCACACTCACACACTGACCCCCAGGCAGGCTCCCATTCATTTTCACACCACTCCCTCCCCATCCCCCATGCATGCACACATTCATTCTCACACACACAGACCCCCAGGCAGGCACCTATGCATTCACACACATACACCCCCAGGCAGAGTCCCATTCATACACATGCACACACTAAAGGCAGATCCTCTTCTCTTTCTTTTGCCAGCAACCTCAGAACCTCTCTCATTCCTCTGCTGCCACTGTCACTGCTGCCACATGGCTATTGGGGAGGCGCCAATTGCTGCTACTGACACTGAAGCCCATTCTGCTGCCTCCTCTGTGCAGGCCCCGTGGGCTTCCACTTTCTCCATGCTGATCTCGTACATTGTGAGATCCGCATAGAGAAAGTGCTATTCTTGCACATTCCCAAAGATTACATGTGCCAATCACTAAAAAGTAATTTATTTTTTTTTTACCTTTCCTGGCTGATCTTAGTTTTCTAATCGGTTGGTCACAGGCTTTTTTTTTCCACCTTCCCTTTCTTATTTTTTTGCCAATTCCTTTTATATTGTCTTTTTTTCTATTTCTTTTCTCTCCATCTTCTTCCCTCAAACACACAATCAGGTTCTCATTCTCACATGCATTTCTCTCTCTCTCACACACACACAGGCTCTCACTGTCACATCCTTCTCTCATACAATCATTCATACACACAGTCTCTCACTGGCACATGCTGTCTCTCTCACACACACAGGCTCTCTCTCACTCCCACATGCTGTCTTGCTCAAGCACAGGCTCTCACTGTCACATGCTCTCTCATACAATCATTCATACACACTAGGGATGTGAATCGTTTTTTGACGATTTAAAATATCGTCCGATATATTTTAAATCGTCAAAAATCGTTAGGGCCACGATACAATACCAATTCCCCCGATTTATCGTCAAAAAATCGTAAATCGGGGGAAGGGGGAGGGCAGGAAAACCGGCACACTAAAACACCCTAAAACCCACCCCGACCCTTTAAATTAAATCCCTCACCCTCCCAAACCCCCCCCAAATGCCTTAAATTACCAGGAGGTCGTTCAGCGGGGGTTCCGGACCCCGCTGAACGACCTCCTGCAGTCGATCTCCTGCCGGCGCCATTTTCCGTACGGAAAATGGCGCCAGCCAAACACGTATGGCCGGCACCATTTTCCGTACGGAAAACGATTCGCGGCAGGAAATCGCTCCCGGACCCCCGCTGGACCCCCAGGGACTTTTGGCCAGCTTGGGGGGGCCTCCTGACCCCCACAAGACTTGCCAAAAGTCCAGCGGGGGTCCGGAACGACCTCCTGCAGTCGAATCGTGTTGGTCTATGGCCGCCGCCATTTTGTGTCGCCATTTTGCAAAATGGCGGCGCAGAATGGCGCCGGCTGAACACAACACGATTCAATTGCAGGAGACCGTTCCGGACCGCCGCTGGACCCCCAGGTAATTTAAGGCATTTGGGGGGGGGGGGGGTGAGGGAGGGTGAGGGATTTAATTTAAAGGGTCAGGGGTGGGTTTTAGGGTGTTTTAGTGTGCTGGTTTTCCTGCCCTCCCCCTTCCCCCGATTTAGCTACGGACCGCCGCTGGACCCCCAGGTAATTTAAGGCATTTGGGGGGGGGTTCGGGAGGGTGGGGGATTTAATTTAAAGGGTCGGGGGTGGGTTTTAGGGTGTTTTAGTGTGCCGGTTTTCCTGCCCTCCCCCTTCCCCCGATTTAGCTACGGACCGCCGCTGGACCCCCAGGTAATTTAAGGCATTTGGGGGGGGTTCGGGAGGGTGGGGGATTTAATTTAAAGGGTCGGGGGTGGGTTTTAGGGGGTTTTAGTGTGCCGGTTCACGATTTTAACGATTTTCACGATACTCTAAACACCCAAACGGCGACGATACGATTCCCTCCGCCTCCCAGCCGAAATCGATAGTTAAGACGATCGAGGACACGATTCACATCTCTAATACACACAGGCTCTCACTGTTACATGATCTCTCATACAATCATTCAAATACACAGGCTCTCACTGTCACATGCTGTCTCTCATACAATCATTCATACACACAGGCTCTCACTGTTGCATGCTCTCTCGTGCAATCATTCATATGCACAGGCTCTCGCTGTCACATGCTGTCTCTCATACAATCATTCATACACACAGGCTCTCACTGTCACATGCTGTCTCTCGTACAATCATTCATACACACAGGCTCTCAATGTTACATGCTGTCTCTCTCACACACACAGAGGCTCTCACATGCTGTCTCGGCAAACATTCAGATCTTCACTCCCACACACAATCTCTCAGCTCATCTCATACACACACACACCCTCTACAGACCCTCAGCCTCTCTCTCACCTCTGTGCCTCCTCTTCGCGGGTCACCACAGGATGGGCTCTGCAGCGGCCCTGATCTTCTCGGGCCGCAGCAACTCTGCTACCGGGCCTCTTCCTCTTCTCGGGCCGCGGCGGCCCTGCTACCGAGCCTCTTCCTCTTCTCGGCCTGTAAGCGCTGCTCCTCTTCTGCACGCGCTGATGCTCCTCCCCCTTCCTGCCTATGCGGCTCCGGCAACGTTTACTTCCGGGGCTGCACAGGCAGGAAGGAGGAGGAGCATCAGTGCGTTTAACCGCGATCTTTTTCTTCGGGCTGTGGTGACGTGAGCCTCACCACAGCCCTGCCGATCTGCCTGCTATCTACGTGTCGCTGCTCAACGGTCGCATGAGCCTCCTTGCGCCTGGGGGCATTGGCTCCCCTCGGGATACCACTGCTCGCGGCGCCCCCTAATACTTTGGTTGGAAACTTTATAATACAAAAAAAAATCACGTGACAGGAGTGACCGGCCTACAGGGGGAAGCCCGATCCCCCGATAGGTCAATCCGCCCCTGGTGAAAGCCTAACTAGGCAATGCATGACCAGTTTTCTCCTCTCTAAGCTGTACTAGCTATTGCATGGACCCCTGGGCTCTGTTATAGATCACCCTCATAGACTGTCTGTGAAGACATAAGAAATGATCACTCTTCTGTACCTCGCTACTGACTCCTTCCAGAGAATGACAGGGGATAAAGATGGGCATCAGTCAGTCCTCTGTCTCCAGATGTGTCAATTCCTTCAAAATACTATGGATGCCCATATACCTGACTAAACTCAGTACCCATGTGCTCACAGACAAAGCAGGAGGAGCAAATAAGCTTCTACATATGTATGCCTGGTTCCTTTAAGATCCAGGATATCATTTACACTATTAAAGGTGAATTTTAAAAGCCTGATGCACTCCAAAACCAGCAGATCCATGAATATCTTGGACTGGTGCTCACCAAGTGGATTTTAAAAGCTGCTCGAGAAACACGCGTATATCCCATTGCGTGCACAAATGAAAAGTTCCAAAAAAGGGGGTGGGGCATGGGCATTCCTGGATTTTAACTTCAAATTACCGCATAAATATTTACATACACAGATGAATGCTGAGGTCCCCTGCCAAGGAGGACCTATAAGTAAAGCAAAATTGCTTACCTTGTAATAGGTGTTATCCCAGGACAGCAGGATGTAGTCCTCACATATGGGTGACATCGGTAATGGAGCCCTATGTACAGAAAAACTTCTCTAAAAGTTTCCATGAAACTTTTGAATGGCACCGGAGTGCCTACTGAGCATGCCCAGCATGCCATGATATTCCCTGCCACAGGGGTCTCTCTTCAGTCTTGTTTTGTAGCAATAAGCGTTAGCAAAAATAAAATAATAAAACGAATCAGGCCCAACTCCGTGGGGTGGCGGGTGGGTTTCGTGAGGACTACATCCTGCTGTCCTGGGATAACACCTATTACAAGGTAAGCAATTTTGCTTTATCCCAGGACAAGCAGGATGCTAGTCCTCACATATGGGTGATTAGCAAGCTAGAGGCTGAGTCATTTTGTAGTGAAGCAACAGTGAAGTTTTGTTGATGAAATGAATCAGCCGAAGATCACAGCAGGTTGGATGTAGAAGGAGTTGGGATTATACTGGAAACAAGTTCTTTAAGACGGCTTGTCCATAGGCTGAATCTTGTCTTCCTTCTTTGTCTAAACAGTAGTGAGCTGCAAAAGTGTGAAGAGAACTCCATGTTGCTGCTTTGCAAATGTCCAGAATAGGTACAGAGCGAAGGTGTGCTACTGAAGTTGACATTGCTCTTACTGAGTGTGCCTTTACTCGCCCTTGAAGAGTAAGGCCTGCTTTTTCATAACAAAATTGTATGCAAGCTGCTAGCCAGTTTGACAGAGTATGTTTGCCCACTGCTTTACCTGGTTTGTTTGGATCATATGAAACAAACAGCTGACTGGATTTCCTTTGGGCTGTTGTGCGGTTTAAATAGAAGGATAATGCACGTTTACAGTCCAAAGTGTGTAAGGCTCTCTCACCCTGATGGGAATGAGGCCTAGGAAAAAATGTTGGTAAAACTATTGATTGGTTCAAGTGAAATTCCGTGACAACCTTAGGAAGGAATTTTGGATGTGTACGGAGGACTACTCTGTCATGCAGGAACTTTGTAAAAGGTTCGTATGTGACTAGTGCACTGACCCTTCTAGCTGATGTAATGGCTATGAGAAATACCGTTTTCCAAGTAAGGTATTTAAGGTCACAGGTATTTATGGGTTCAAATGAGAACGCATAAGCCTGGTTAATACTACGTTCAGGTCCCATTGTATGCTTGGGGAATGAACTGGAGGTTTAATGTGAGTTAGGCCTCTCATGAATTTACTGACGAGAGGCTGTGTTGAAATAGATACATCTCCCAGCTTGTTGTGATAAGCTGAGATTGCACTTAAGTGTACCCTTACAGATGATGTTTTAAGACCAGAGTCTGAGAGATGGTAAAGGTAATCTAGTAGTGAGGTTGTGGGGCAAGTGAAAGGATCTAAATCTTTCTGAGTGCACCACAAAGTAAACCGTTTCCATTTGTAGGAATAATTCTTTCTTGTGGAAGGTTTACGTGCAGCTATAAGTACTTGAGATATAGAGGATGGAAGGTTGAGAGGTTGTAAGATCAAGCTTTCAACATCCATGCTGTCAGGGACAGGGATTGAAGGTTGGGAT
The DNA here is from genome assembly GCF_901001135.1 of Rhinatrema bivittatum. NCBI lineage: Eukaryota > Metazoa > Chordata > Amphibia > Gymnophiona > Rhinatrematidae > Rhinatrema > Rhinatrema bivittatum. The sequence continues at coordinate 137,917,152 of NC_042621.1, forward strand.
GGCGCAACTGACCCTGTTCCTGAGTTATGAGATTGGGAGCTACTCCCAAGCGAATTGGATCCCTGACTGAGAGATCTAGCAGTGTGGGGAACCATACTTGTCGAGGCCAATATGGGGCTATGAGTATCATAGTCCCCTTGTCCTGTTGTAGCTTCACTAGTGTTTTGGTTATGAGTGGTATCGGTGGATACGCGTATAACAGGCCTGAATTCCAATGGCGAGCAAAGGCGTCCTTTGGTACGCTGTTCTGCTGCCAGAGGAGAGAGCAGTAATTGTTCACTTTGTAGTTGAGCTGGGATGCAAAGAGATCTATCATCAGTTGACCCCAGCGTTGGAAGATCTTGGATGCTATTGCTGGATCCAAGGACCATTCGTGCGGTTGGAACTGACGACTGAGGTGATCTGCTACTATGTTGTGGATGCCTGCTAGATAAGTGGCCCGTAGAAGAATTGAGTGTGTCAGGGCCCAGTCCCAAATCTGTGCTGCTTCTTGAGAAAGGAGGTAGGACCCTGTCCCCCCTTGTTTGTTGATGTACCACATGGCTACTGTGTTGTCCGTTTGGACCAGAACAGTCTTGTGTGAAAGGCAGTCCTTGAATGCATGTAGCGCATAGCGTATAGCTCGAAGCTCCAGGAAGTTTATCTGAAAAGAGGCTTCGAGTTTTGTCCACTTGCCCTGTGTCTTTAGTTGACCGATGTGTGCTCCCCACCCTAAGGTGGATGCATCTGTAGTTAAAGTCACTTGTGGAATTGGTTGCTGGAAAGGTAGGCCTTTGAGCAAGTTGTTCATTGATGTCCACCAGATGAGTGCAGCTCTGAGTTCTGGTGTGATATGAATGGGCGTGGACATTGGTTGAGTGGCTTGTATCCACTGTTCTTTGAGTGTCCATTGCAGTAGTCTCATGGTCAATCTGGCCATGGGAGTTACGTGAACTGTGGAAGCCATGTGCCCTAGAAGAATTAAGCACTGGTGAGCCATTACCTGGACTTGGTTGCGAAGATTGTGAGTCAAAAGGACAAGTGTTTGAGCTCGATCTCTTGGAAGAAAAGCTTTTGCTATAGTAGTGTTTAGGTCTGCACCTATGAACTGTATAAGATGATTTGGTGACAGATGGGATTTCTGATAGTTGATGAGAAATCCCAAGGAGTGAAGCACATGGATAGTGAGCTTGAGAGAAGTGAGAGCTCCTTCTTTTGATTGACTCTTGATTAGCCAATCGTCCAAATAAGGGAACACGTGCACTCTTTGTTTGTGGAGGTGTGCCACTGCTGCAGCCATGCACTTTGTGAATACTCGTGGTGCTGATGCAAGGCCGAATGGCAGCACTCTGTATTGAAAGTGCTGATCCAGTACCTGAAATCGCAGGTATTGGCGATGAGGAGGAAAAATGGGAATGTGAGCGTAGGCATCTTGAAGATCCAGAGAGCACAGCCAATCTCCCCGTTGAAGAAGAGGTAGAATGGTGCCTAGGGACACCATTCTGAATTTTTCTTTTTTGAGAAATTTGTTGAGATTTCTGAGGTCTAGAATGGGATGAAGGCCTCCTGTTTTCTTTGGAATGAGGAAATATCTGGAGTAGAATCCTCTGCCCTTTTGAGGTCCAGGAACTGGTTCTATGGCCCTGGCTCTCAAAAGGGTGGATATGGAATGATGATTTACTGTCCAAGATGGAAGTGGTGGGTTTTCTTTTGGAACAGTAAGAAAATCCAGTTTGTAACCGTGGGCTGTGATGGATAACACCCACTGGTTGGTGGTGATGGAGGTCCAAATGCTGTGGAAGTATTTTATTCGTCCCCCTACTGGCATATTTGGGAATGGGTTGATCTGGCTGCTGCTCTCTGGGGCTTTTCAAAAACCAGATGTAGTGGCAGTTTGTGGTGGTGGTTGCGCCCTTGCAGGCCTTTGTCTAGGCTGTTGGCGTTGAGATGGCCGGCCAGCTCTGGGCCTACTTGCTGGGGGGTAATATCGACGTGGAGGCTTCCTGGTAGAAGGCTGAGTATCTTGTGGTAGTGAAGATAACTGCTTTAATGTTTCAGTGTGGTCCTTCATGGTTGCCACAGCTTCTTTTACCTTCTCTCCAAAAAGGTTATCCCCCACGCAAGGTAGATCTGCTAAATGTTCTTGTACCTCTGGGCATAGATCAGAGGCCTTGAGCCATGCCCACCTCCTTGCAGCTATACCAGACGCTGAAAGTCGTGCCGCAGTCTCGAAACAGTCATAGGTGGCTCGGACCTCATGTTTACCTGATTCGAGGCCTTTATGAATGATATCCTGTAATGGTTCCTGATACTGTTCAGGAAGAGAGAGAGACATTTCTTGAACCTGCTTCCAAAGGTTTCTTTGGTACTGGTTCATATATAATTGGTAAGATGAAATCTTAGACACCAGCATAGAACCTTGAAATATTTTTAGTCCAAGGTTGTCCAGAAACCTACTCTCTTTTCCAGGTGGGATTTTAGTCTTTTCGCCTTCTTTTGGGCAGATTCGACGACAACTGACTGGTGAGGCAACTGTGTTTTCTGAAAACCTGGGATAGGTTGCACCAAGTAAGTTGCCTCTGCTATCTTGTTTACTGCCGACACCGATCTTGGATGCTCCCAAATCCTGTATTGCAGTTCCTGGAAAACTTCATGGACAGGGACTGCCAGCATTTCTTTGGGAGGGTCCACGAACTGCAGGACCTCTAAGGTCTTTTCTCTTGCATCCACCTCAGTTTGAATGGGAAAGGGGATGGTTTCAGCCATATCTTTAATGAAATTTGTGAAGGAGAGGTCCTCAGGAGGTGACTTCCTGTGGTCATCAGGTGGAGAAGGTTCTGAAAATATTTCTTCATCCGAAGAATACTCAGAACTGGTGTCCACAGGCATCTCACGTGGTGTGTGGTGAGTGACTGGCTCCTTAGGTCGTGGTGGTAGGATAGGAGAGTGAGGCCTTGGGGGTCTTGGTACCCCAGATGGGCCTGGAACAGGTTCCTCTGGTAGTTTATTAGAGAGAATGTCCAGGAGTGTGTCTAGTTTTGTAATAACTGGATGTAACATAGAGACATCTTCTTTGGGCATCGGTGCTGGCATCGGTGGCATCGGTGTGGGCATCGGTGTAGGTACTGGTGGCACCGGTGAAGGTATCGGTGGAGGTACCTGTGGCACCGGTGAAGGTACCGGAATAGGCCTCGGTTCCAGTTCCCGGGACCTCGTCGGTGTTAGCGGCATCGATGGAGTTGGATCCCTGGGTGGAATCGGCATCGATGGAGGTGTCGATGGCTGAGGCGGAATCGCATCGCGCAGAGCCTGTTGCACCGCTTGACGAATAAACGTGTCAAGTTCCACTCTCACAGCTGGTGATAACAGAGCAGCTATGGAGGGAGGCGGTGTTGGCGATGCCAGTACCTCCTCAGAGCCCTGAGGAGGTACGGAGCCCGTCACCGATATCGGTGGGGATCGCCCTGGATCACTAGGCCTCAAAGCCTCCGTCCCCGTCCGGGGTTTCTTTGCAGGTGAGGCCGTACCTGACGATGGATCCTCGGTCATCGGTGCCTGGCGTCTTCGATGCCGGTGGCGATGTTTTTCTTTTTGCTTCTCGCTACCCGAGGTCGATGCCTTCGATGACACTGAAGGGGATGGCGTTGAGGCATCTCCCGCCTCCGGACGAGTCTTTTTTAGAAGAGCTTGACGGACTGATCCGGATGGCGATGACTGTGCGGAAGTCGAAGGCCTTGGCAGCAACTGTATATTGAACAACTGCTCCATCTTCTCGGCTCGAAGACGACGACGCTTGGTAGTCATCTCCGCACAAGATTTACATGTCTGGATATTGTGATCTTTGCCTAAGCAAAGAACACATTCAAAGTGAGGGTCGGTTATCGACATTGTCCTCACACAATTTGGGCATTTTTTAAAGCCGGAGGCCATGGCGCCGGACAGCCGTCGACGGCGATGACCCAAAAATATCGGTCCCGGCCGGGAACCGAAAACGGAAAAAGTTACCGGTGGTGATACTGAGGGAAACCCCTGCGGTGGAAGTAATTTTTTCCGAAATTTCAAACTCTTTTGAAATAGGTGAAAATCACCTCAGGACTCCAATAATCCGCAATGCTAACTGCTTCGCGGAAAAAAGAAGACTGAAGGGAGACCCCTGTGGCAGGGAATATCATGGCATGCTGGGCATGCTCAGTAGGCACTCCGGTGCCATTCAAAAGTTTCATGGAAACTTTTAGAGAAGTTTTTCCGTACATAGGGCTCCATTACCAATGTCACCCATATGTGAGGACTAGCATCCTGCTTGTCCTGGGATAATAAAATAAAGATAAATAGATGAATCGGCGGGGTTTGAAGAGTCAGGGCTAGCAGGGGAAAAGGGAGGCTTTTAAACTACGGGGGGAGGGGGGGGGTTGGAAGTCCTATCCCTTATCAGGGTGAACTGGGAATGAAATGGTAAAACTGGTAATGGCTTTGATTCACATTTATTTTATTTATTTATTTAAGGTTTTTTTATACCGGCATTCATGAACTCGTTCACATCATGTCGGTTTACAGAAAACAGGGGTGCGGATAATACAACCAAAAAACATAAATAACGTGATGAAGAGAAGCAGTTACAATTAACAAGGGCTAATGAACTGGGAATGTAAGAAATAGAAAGAGATAGAGGAGAATAATTATATACAAAAGTTCAATATAAATATGGTGTCTCATATGTACAGTCTCTGAGTAGAGAGTTTGTTTATGGTGCATATTAGGTAGAGTTCGAGAAGGCTTGCCTGAAAAGCCATGTCTTGAGTCTTTTCCTAAAGGTTAGGAGACATGGTTCATTTCTGAGTTCTGGAGGGATGGAGTTCCATAACTGTGGGCCTGCGGTGGAAAGGGCTCGGTCTCTTAAGGTGCTGTGATTAGTGGTTTTCGTGGGTGGAACAATGAGGCATCCTCTGTAGGCTTCCCTGGTCGGTCTTGTGGATTTGTGGAAGCGGGGAGGAATTTGTAGATCGATTGTGGTATGTTGGTGAATGATTTTGTATATCAAGGTGATGGATTTATAAATGACTCTGAAATGAATTGGTAACCAGTGGAGGTCTTGTAGCACTGGGGAGATATGGTCTCTTTTCTTAGTGTTTTCTTAGTGTTTTCTTAGTGGTCTCTTTGCTTAGTGTTTTCTTAGTGTTTTCTTAGTGTTTTCTTAGTGGTCTCTTTGCTTAGTGTTTTCTTAGTGTCTTAAAATATCCCCACTTACAAAGTAGAAGTGGCATTTGCACACATGGGCATGCATCCACAAAGTTGCGTGCTCATGTGTACCTGATCAGCCTACTGTATAACATGCACACGTGCACCCGCGCGCCTGTTTAAAAGTTAACGTGTTACCGTATTTCTTGCTTTCAATATCATCAGTATCCTCTATCTCCCCATCACTTTACTGGAGGCTAAGATGACTAAACCACTCAAATTGTCTTCAGATACTAGCTCTTTCATTTCTGATTCAGTGAATCCCAGACAAGATTCTTCCATAGAATCACTTGTTGAAAATATTGCTTCCATTGTCTGAGAAGCAGTAACCATGCAGGAGCATACTATTGGTTTTGGTTGTTGCACTTCTGCTGCTGATGTCCATGCCCTTGCCCTGCTAATGCCAGCCTTCGATAGCTCTCCCTCCTTTTGCCTCTGCTCTAAAACCAGAGGGGAGAGAACAGGTGGCAGTGGCACATGCTTTCCAAATTTCAATTGCTCCTGGCTTGAGGTGGCTTCCACTGCTGGCATTCTGAGGCTAAAAATAGCCCTTTTCAGTTTAGGGGCTGAACTTCCTATTTACTCACTTCTACTACTAGACTGATTTGATGCTGCAGCAAATTTTTTACGCCTGCCATTCTCTGCTCTGCCCTTTCCTCACAGTACCATGATGGAATCTGAAGTGTTTACTGGAGGTTTAGATATCACAAAGTAATTTATTGATACAATACCACCACTCACAGTATCACTCTATTGTGTGCAAAAAATGTCTGACACACACACATATACAATATATGTGTGTGTACTGCTGACTGACTCCTTTTGCATACTCCAAAAAACTGTTAGAAACAGAAAAAAAACAGTAGCAGACTGGCAAGGCTCTTCTTCACTTCAATCTGTCTGCTAGTCTCACTTTACTGTACTGTGCTATCAGATAGAGTCAAAAAAATCACTAGTACATCTTCATTCTGCTCTGCACTCCTACCCTGCGCCCAGTGAAGACAGAAAGCAAGTGCCACTGCTTCTGTCTTTCTTCTATCACAGATCAGACCACTCACTGCAGCAAAGATCAGAAAAAGCTCTTTACCAGTCCCAAAGCCTACATTTTTAAAGCTTTCTTTTGAACTCTTAGAGAGCCTAAGAGATCCTTGTTGTCTGCAAACTGCTAGAGAACAAGAAGAGTTTCTTGCACATTCTCAAATTTTTCAGTGGGAAGACATCAGCGTCACTTGATTAAGATGGCAGCTATAGGCTATTTAAGAAAATAAATCACTGTAATGTTTGCTCCATCTGGTTTTCTTACCAACTTGTCCTGCCTTGGCTCCCAGGAGGCTGTGATGTCACCAGAAAATATTTGGTTGCTGTAGTTACCAGTGTTTGCTTACTGTTCAGTACAGCCATAGACTTGAATGTGGAAACAAACGAATGAAACTAAAATTTAAATTTAAATTTAGGAATACCTTCCATTCATTTCGGGAGTCCATGAAACAAAATGTACTTATTCATTTCATTTTTCTATTCATTTCAAATAATGCATATCTCTAATTTGAAGCATTGTCGTCCAGTCCTAAACATCTTGGGTATTTATCATAAAGATCCTGTGTTGCCATTTTGTGACAACATTTGGTACAGGAATTGAAAGGTGATTTTTCCACCTTTGAAGACTTGTCCAACATAGTGAAAAATAAATACTAAAACAAATATACTTTTATCTACTCAAACTCTTGTGACCGCCTTTGCATCATGTTGCGAGCGCGGGGGTGCAGTCACTTGCTCTAGAGGGATGTGAGCCCTTGGACCATGGCACGGCGCATGGAGGAGCCCCAAGACATACACCGTGGGAGGTAAGAGTGTCCAAGCATGGGCAGGAGCAGGAACAAGACTGGACCAGGACTGAGATGTGGAACATGGAGGAACTAGAACAAGGTAGTCTTAGGCCGCCACTGGACCTACACGCACAGGTGAGACCCAGCAATGCAATGCTGGTCTCAAGAGTAGCCCTCCTGGACCTGCCACTTGGGAACAACGAGTGTATGAGGCCAGATGAAGTCTGAGGGCAGGAACATGATGAGACATGGAACTGAGGAACTTGGAAGACTCAGATGAAGACTCGAGGAACTTGGCAGACTCAGACAAGGATTCAAGGAACTTGGAAGACTCAGACAAGGATTCAGAATTCAGGCACTAGTACAGGGTGAGTTCTGCACCACAGCTCACCCTACTTAGCCACCCATGGGTGGTCGCGGACCATGCCGGAAGCGAAGCAGACTCCAGGCGAGAAGATTTGAAGCTGGAAACATGACAAAGATTCAGGAGAGGCCTGTACCGAGGCGTGCCCTACACAGGCTCTGGCTTGAGTCTAGGGCATGGACGGAAGCAGGATCAAGGGACTCCGAAGACAGGAACAGGATTCAAGACTCAGGATTCAGGAACAGACCTCGGCATTAAAAGCAAGGGCCTTCTGGAGAATTGCACTGCAGACATGAAGACAGACCTTGTGCCATGAAGCACCCTACACAGCCCCCATGGGCTGGTTACAGATCACGATGGTGGAACGCCAGGAAAGGTGGACGAGAGGGCAACCTGGAAGCAGGACAAAGAGCCAGAGACAGGAACATCAGGACCAGGACTGGAATAACAGGAACATGGAACATCAGAAACTCGGAACAGGTGATGAAGGAGCTCTGACGAGGAACAAGACCAGGAACATCAGGAACATCTAACGAAGAGCCATCTAAACATGAGGAAACCATGGAGGACCTTGACCAGAGAGAGACCTCAGGCAACTGTGAAGATATGATGTGAAGGCCCCAAGAAGAACAAGCTGAGCCCTTTTATAGGGCTGGACATGACACAGGAAGATGACATCATCTGTTGGGGCTGCGGGGATTTTCCCGCCACTAGCCCTTTAAATATTGTACAGAGGCGCGTGCACCTAGAGGAGCCGGGAGATGGAGGAAGTCGGCGTTGGCAGCGTCCCTGCCACGAAGGTGTAAAGGCAACAGCAGCGGCATTCCCGCCATGAGGAGGCAGCGTTCCGGCAGCAGCACCATGCCGCAAAAAATGAAGATTGCGGCGGCCCTTCCTGCTGTGGACGGCGGCGTTGGTTCCATGCCATGGAGGGAAGCCACGGCGGCGGTGGCTGCAAGAAGGAGGAAATGCGGCCGGGCACTGGCCCGACCGGTGCAGCAGGCAGCAGCGGTGAGAGGGGATGCTCATGGGTTGGGCCCCGCAAGCAGCAACTGTAACAAAAACAAGGAAATGAAAACTAAAGAGGAAAAACTGAGGAAAAATAAATGAACGTCAAGCCAAAAACAACATGGGATATCCTACGCGTGTTCAGTTTTTACTTCTGAATTGTGTGCGAGAGTACGCTCTGACACGGCATCATTGGATGATATCACCCATTTGTGTACCTGACTTTGTTCACAGAGAAACATGTTTATCCATGTAAAACTAACTTTTGAAAACAGCCCAGCTTTACTGTGGGTAAAAGTATGCACATGGAGGAAAGGATTGTTTGCAGGGGTGGGTGGAGGCTGGTATTATTAAAGTTTGTGTGGTGATATGATATTCAAATCTTCATATGATATTCAAATCTTCATACGCGGACGATGTGCAAATCATAATCCCCATCTCGGACCCAATCTCCTCAACTCTAAATTTCTGGAACGACTGCCTATATGCCATAAACCAGCTCCTCTCGAGTCTCAACCTGGTCCTAAATACGTCCAAAACAGAACTCCTGGTTATCTCCCCTAGCGATAACCACCCCTTCACCAATAACACAATAACCCCACTAGCAAGCCATGTCAGAGACCTTGGGGCCACCCTTGACTCTAGAATGAATTTCAAAAAATTCATTAATGCTACAACTAAAGAATGTTTCTTCAAGCTACAGGTCCTGAAGCATCTAAGACCGCTTTTACACTTCCAGGATTTCCGTTCTGTGCTTCAAGCAATACTGTTCTCAAAGATCGACTATTGCAACGCTCTTCTACTCGGTCTCCCCGCCTCTTCGACTAAACCTCTACAGATGCTGCAAAACGCAGCGGCCAGGATCCTTACAAATACACGGCGCAAGGACCACATCACACCTATCCTAAAAATCTTACATTGGCTTCCTATTCAATATAGAATTCTGTTCAAAGCTCTCACTATCATCCACAAATCGGTCTACCAACAATCCACTCTCCAACTCACCTTCCCTCTGGAACTACATACATCCTCAAGACCAATAAGAACTGCCTACAAAAGTAAGCTCAAGGCCCCTCCCAACAAATCATCAATCCACAACTCCATTCACAAGCGAGCACTTTCGACAGCAGGTCCGCTACATTGGAATTCGCTTCCTCAAGACTTACGCCAGGAACAATGCCACTTAACCTTCGGAAAAAAACTTAAAACCTGGCTGTTCACACAAGCCTACCATTGAAGGAATCCATTCAACCAACTCTGTCGCTCACCCTTCAACCCACCCTTTTTCCCTCCCCTCACTCACAACCTTCTCCCTTTCCCCCTCAACCCCAACCCACACTTTTTCCCTCACCCCCCCTCATCCCCCGCCACTCCTCCCATCAGACATACCATGTATATATCCGCTGATTATAATCCATGTTTCTGCATTACTAATTTATTGTTTTGTGTTAATGTATAGTTTAATTTTGTTAACTTATTGTTTGATTACTCGATCTCCAATTTCTGTTATAGTTTAATTCTGTCCTATCTTCCGACATCCATGTTTTTACTCTCCCTGTTTTAATGTAACTTCTCATTTCTACTTATACGTTAATTGGTTTCCCCATGTTCTAATGTAAACCGGTACGATAAGACCTGGTCTTGAGTGTCGGTATAGTAAAAGAAGTTAAATAAATAAATAAATAAATATGTAATTTTTCCCACAGACCTGACCAGCACAATTGCAGATGCAAAGTCTACATGTATTGTACAGGTTTGATTTTCAAAGGGGAATTCCATTGGGATTTTGAAAATGGCTTCTTTATTTGTGCCTATAAAATTCTAAAATCTCAAATCTGGCACTAAGAAATAGAGACAGTGTGTTTCATATATATATCCAACAATCCAGAAGATTTGCCTTTGAAAAAGTAATTTATAGATAAGCAAAAGAACATGTGAACTAAAATACATCAATTACTCATCAACCTGTGACTCAGATCTCACAGTTTATACTACAAATAAGGCTTTCAAACAGATTGTAAAGAAACCAGCACTCACTACTTTAGTTTTAGCACACACTAAATTAACAACCATATGCTTTTTCTTTTTTTCTTCACTGCTCATTATTAGAGATTTCTAGCCATTAAAAACTCTAAAGCTAATTTTCTCTCTTTGGGTCTGATGTACTAAAGGGTTTTTCCCATTTTGTGCCTATGGGAAAAATGCTTAATATATAGGCCTTTCATTAACTGATAATCTAATCTAGAAGTATTTTCCATCAGGGTGAGCTCTTTTTTCTCCACACCCTTTTCTTTCTTGTATAAATAGCAGGAGACAGAGAGGAGATATAAGCTTCTGTGAGCAAATATTGCATTACTTTCTACAGAAATCCCAACAATTTTGAAATCAAGCCAGCATACTGATTAAAATAATGACCAGTTTTCTACTCTAGAGATCATAGCACAATGATCGCTGTTATATTAAAACCTACTAATTTTACTAACACTTTAGGCCCTGTTTTTTTCTGACCTAATTGACCAACTATAATTAATGCCCTCTTTAGGGCCAGTATTGGGGTTTTTAATGCTAAAAACACTGACAGCAAATTTGTGTAAGAAAGCCCAGTATATCTTGTGCTTACAAGAGACAGAACAAGAACTGCTTTAATAGTCATAACTTGCTGTGAGGCTACAATGAGACAAAGATTAAAACACATTAGATTCTTAGATAAGCCCTTTGACAGGGTACTTCTCATGCCATTTACTGGACCACTGCCAAACAACCAAGCAGTTAGGCAAATTTGCAGAAACAATATCCTTTTTTCTTTCTTGTGTCTGCCACTTAGGGCCAGCCCAATTCTAACTGATGACCTGTGTGAAAACTGAAATTAGTGCCCCCCCCCCCCCCCCCAAATAAAAACACAAGTGTGCAAAGGGCCAGCTCTAGGGCAAATGGTACACTGGATGAAAATCATTGATGGTGCCTACACCAAACTATCCCTGGTCTTTGGGGGAAAATAGTCAAATGTTGGGGGGGGGAGGACAAACACAATCCCCCCTCAGATTGACATGGATTAACAGCAGTAGGCACATTTTCACTCTCTCCCTGACCTCAGCACTCTCCCCATTCCCTTCCCCACCACTCCAGTGCTAGCCTTAGAAATATAGAAATACAAATTCACTACAGAAATTCTGCATCTACAGGCCAAAACGTTCTATCAGTCATGTATCCCTGGATTGTATATCTATCGCCAGCAGAACTGAGCAAAATATCTCTAATAGAAATTTCAAATTTTGTCTAAATAACCAAAAAGTAGAGCTCACCCCTAGACTATGTATACCTTGGCCTGAAATTTAATGTTAGAAAAACAGGTAGGTGAATCAAGTTAATGCATGTAAACTGGTATCAGTAATGCCTGTGTATTAACACTTAACCTGGCACAAAGCCTCTAATGAGTGAACCATCAGTTCTCAATATAATTAAATATTAGCAGAAGTGCACATTTTTTTGGTAATTTTGACTTTTGCAAATAAAAACTAAAATAATCTGTTCTCTGTAGTGAGCTAGAACACTCTTTTATTCTTGGCACATGTCTCAAAACCAAAATGCTAGTCACTAGCTCAGTTGTAAAATACTCATGCAGATTTACTCTACATGAGGTGCTTTGCTAGAGATGTGAATCGTGTGATCGATCGTCTTAACAATCGATTTCGGCTGGGGGGGGAGGGAATCGGATCGCCGCGGTTTTGTTTTTGTAAATATCGTGTAAATCGGGGGAGGGCAGGAAAACCGGCACACTAAAACATCCCTAAAACCCACCCGACCCTTTAAAATAAATCACCCACCCTCCCGAACCCTCCCGAACCCCCCCAAAATGCCTTACATTACCTGGGGTCCAGAGCGGGGGTCCCGGTGTGATCTTTTACTCTCGGGCCTGCGGTGCGTTGTAGAAATGGCGCCGGCGCTACCTTTGCCTTGTCATATGACAGGGCAAAGGTAGCGCCGGCGCCATTTTGTTTTTTGTTCCCCGACGTCAAGAGCGTAGGAGATCGCTCCCGGACCCCCGCTGGACCCCCAGGGATTTTTGGCCAGCTTGGGGGGGCCTCCTGACCCCCACAAGACTTGCGAAAAGTCCAGCGGGGGTCCGGGAGCGACCTCCTGCACTCAAATCGTTTTGCCGTACGGCCGGCGCCATTTTGCGCAAAATGGCGCCGGCCGTACGGCAACATGATTCGACTGCAGGAGGTCGTTCCTGGACCTCCGCTGGACCCCCAGGGACTTTTGGCCAGCTTGGGGGGGCCTCCTGACCCCCACAAGACTTGCCAAAAGTCCAGCGGGGGTCCGGGAACGACCTCCTGCACTCGAATCGTTTTCCCGTACGGCCGGCGCCATTTCCGGCGCCATTTATGGCGCCAGCCGTACGGCAAAACGATTCGAGTGCAGGAGGTCGTTCCCGGACCCCCGCTGGACTTTTGGCAAGTCTTGTGGGGGTCAGGAGGCCCCCCCAAGCTGGCCAAAAGTCCCTGGGGGTCCAGCGGGGGTCCGGGAGCGATCTGCTACGCTCCTGACGTCGTTTTCCCGTACAAAACGATTCAACTGCAGGAGGTCGCTCCCGGACCCCCGCTGGACTTTTGGCAAGTCTTGTGGGGGTCAGGAGGCCCCCCCAAGCTGGCCAAAAGTCCCTGGGGGTCCAGCGGGGGTCCGGGAGCGATCTCCTACGCTCCTGACGTCGGGGGACAAAAAACAAAATGGCGCCAGCGCTACCTTTGACCTGTCAGGGCAAAGGTAGCGCCGGCGCCATTTCTACAACGCACCGCAGGCCCGAGAGTAAAAGATCACACCGGGACCCCCGCTCTGGACCCCAGGTAATTTAAGGCATTTTGGGGGGGTTCGGGAGGGTGGGGGATTTATTTTAAAGGGTCGGGTGGGTTTTAGGGTTGTTTTAATGTGCCGGTTTTTCCGTCCGCCCCCTTCCCCTCCCCCTTACCCCGATTTACGATTTTTGACGATAAATCGGGGGAATTCCTATTGTATCGCACTTCTAATGATTTTTGACGATTTAAAATATATCGGACGATATTTTAAATCGTCAAAAAACTATTCACATCCCTACGCTTTGCAGCAGAAGAGGACCAGAAGGAAGTTGTAGGTGCAGCATAATCTTGGGGAACGATCCAGCTCAAGTGGGGATGGAACCGTGGGGGCCGGTGCTGGGATCAAGGCCTGCATGACATCTATCCTTACACCAAACCTTCGAGTAACCCAGTCACTTGATCCAGGATCCTTTGCTGCTGTTGAATGTGCTGGGCCAACACTGGAGAGCGGAAAGATCCACTGAGTCCATGTCCTCAGCAATCTTGTAAGGAGAATGGACCTTTGTGCTGTGGTGTGGTTGGCGCAACCTATTGAGCGAACCCACTAGGCCCACATCGACAGCTGGCGAACATACCCTGGGATGGGACAGAGCAGGAGTTTCACCTTTACCAACCCCTTTCCATGCAGGTTGAACCCTTGGGTTCTGGGGGCCAACAGGACTTAGGAGATGGTCCCACAGGGAAGGAGTATGAGAGTCAGAGGCCGAGTTGAGTTCAGGGTAAGCAGCAATCAGAAGGTCACCAGATGCAGGCCAAGGGTCGGGGCAGGCTGCAAGCAAAGATTAATTCATGCCCGAAGCAGTGGTCTGTGGTGGGCAGCAGACAAAAGGGTAGTCCAGATTCAAAGCAGTGGTCAGAGGCAGGCAGCAGGCAAGAGGGTAGTCCAGATCTGAGTCGAAGGTCAATCCAAGAAGTCAGGCCGAGGCAAGGTGAGGAGCAAGGCGAGAAAGACAGAGTGGAAAGGCAGGAGGAGGCAGAGTAGACTGGACGAGGCAAGTAGGCTGGACAAGGAAAGGTGCAACAGGCTGGATGAAGTAAGGACAAGGCAAGGCGAGGCAGGCTGGATGAGGTAAGGCAAGGTAGGCTGGATGACGTAAGGATGAGGCAGGAAGCAGGAACACAAGGCAACATGTACTGCAGCGCAAAACAGAAGACCCATTGCTGAGGCAGGGAAGAGGTGTGCAGCTGGCGTTTAAGTAAGGCAGCTGGTGACATCATCTGCAGGCGCCATGAAATCTTTAAGGGATGCACACGTGCACCTATGGGGGCAGTGCAAGGAGACTGATGGTGGCATCGTACCACGTTGAAGACCACAGGCATTCCAGGGTGCATGATGCTGATTGTGGGACAGCCCCGCGACCGGCAAACATTACTGCAGTGTTTAACATACATTATTGTTTTTCAAATTATCAGGGTAATTTTCAGTAGTGTGCTTAGCTCAGCACATACATATATTATTCTGTGCATCTAAAGTTACACCTGTATTTTATAAACTGTGCAGTGATAGCTGCACAATTTATTAAATATGATGTATCAGGGTCCTAAAAGTACTTACGTTTGTTTCAGTACAAACACATTTTTTTAATGCAAGGATCCACATAGTTTATCCACCTATTTTATAAAAGTTTGCACATACATTTTACATGTTAAATAAATGTAACATGTGCATGTAATAAGCCTCGGTTTATGCACGGAGGCAGGTATTTTATAAAGTTAGCTGATATATGCTTCCTTGCTTATGAAAATATTTATTTGTGCATGTATTTCAAAACACCAGTTCACTGAGACATCTGCCAGTTGTCTCAGACTTTCACCTGTTCACCCAAACCCTCCACCAGTTTACTCACATCTCCCACCACTTGCTCCAGACTCCCCACTCATAAACTGCAGACAAGAGAGAAGTCAGATTTAATATCTATGACTTGTTTATCAGGTGTCTAAGCAAGTGCGCATATTTGATGATGTATTTGTGTATATTGTTTATAAAATACATAAATATGCTTGGACTTACAAAACCCGCCTTGGAACACACTCAGAATGCTCTCTTTCTTTACACATACTTTTTCACCTGGCTGCGACCATATGTGAATACTCTCAAGTTTGAAAGAAGTTGTTTAGAAATAGGGTTCATATATTGGGAGGGCGGGGGCGGGGGAGGGAGAGAGGCGGGGGTGATGGCCTGGAAGGAAGTCAGTCTCCAGATGCAACCTCTGAGTTAGAAATAATAGGGTTAGAAGAGTTTGTTCCAATAGGGGTATAGGAGTTAAGTGGGATTTTGGCTAAGTCTAGGTCTGCTACTTATTGCTTTGATCCTTGTCCGATATTTGTGATCAAGGCTCTTTTGGGGAGTTTTCAGCATTGGTTGCTGAACATAGTTAACGTTTCTTTGGAGACTGGACTGATGCCATCAAGACCAAAATAGTCAGTTGTGAGTCCAATATTAAAGAAGCCATCACTCGATAGGGAATCGTGGGCTAACTATAGACCGGTGGCTAATAGTTCGTTCCTGGCCAAGGAAATAAAGAGAGCAGTGGTGAATCAGTTAACTTCATTTTTGGAAGAGAGTAGGGGACTTGATGCTTGTCAATCAGGATTTAGGAGAGGTTATGGGTTGGAGACTGTGTTAGTGGGGGTACAGGATGAGATTCTACATGAGAGACAGGGGAAGTCAGTATTTCTGATTTTATTAGACCTCTCGAGTACTTTCGATTTGATCGATCATTGTATACTGTTGGATCGATGAAAAGCTCTGGGGATGTTCTTGGGTGGATTGCCTTCTTTTCATCAGAGTGATCCTTAGTGATTCAGGTGAGGGACGAGATGTCAGCCCCATTTAGATTGGATTGTGGGGTCCCTCAAGGTTCCTTTCTATCATCATTATTGTTTAACTTATTTTTACAGCCATTGGGTAAATTAATTCGATCGTTGGGAATTATTGGGTTCATTTATGCAGATTATGGTTGTTCAGGTGGGAAAGGATCCAGTTCAGGCCATGAGTAGGATTAATGAGGGTTTAGCGAGGATCCAGAGTTGATTTGAGTCATAGAAGCTGCTTTCAAATATAGCAAAAATGCAATGTATTCTAGTGGGGAAAGAGGATGCAATATTAGCTAGGGTTTTATTGAAAGTGAGAGATGCTGAAGTAAAGAGGAGTGAATGTGTTAGATACCTAAGGATGGTAGTTGATGAGGCTTTCAGTTTAACTTCCCATGTGTCTTCTATCATACAAAGAGTGTTATTAAAGTTAAGACAGCTTCAAAGGCTCAGATCAGTTCTGGATTTCTTGGTTTTTAGGGTAATTCTGCAGCCCTTGATTTGCCCAGAGTTAGACTATTGTAATACACTATTGGTAGGACTCCCAAAAAAAGATTTACAACCACTGCAGATAGTTCAAAATATGGCCGCTCGAATGATTTTCGGTTATCAGAGAAGGTTGAGTGCTGTACCTTTGCTATTACATCTGCATTCATTGCCTATAGAAAAGCGTGCATAGTTTAAGATCTTGCCCTTGATGTTCAAGGCATTGCACAGTGTAAAGGCAAATAAAAAGGGATCAAGTGTTATATCCCAAATCACAATTTGTGTTCCCAAAATGATACCTTGTACATTGTTCCCTCTAGAAAAGAATTGAGAAAGATAGCATTCAGGAAAAGGATGTTTGTAACTCGGTGTCCAAGTTGTGGAATTCCACTCTTATATCCATGCAGCTAGATATAAGAATGGAATCAAATTATCTATTCTTTCAGAAGAAAATTAAGACAAGGTTATTCTCATCAGGGCAGACCTAGTGCTTCGGGTGGCTTTCATCCTTTTATTAAAGAAGGTTGTTTAAGTTTTTAATGAGATTTTATTTGTTTTATAACGTGCATTTGATTGTGTTGTATGTTTTTAAATCTGTATGCCACTCTGGCCAGACTTTGTCTGATTTACCTCCTCAAAAAACCCTCCCTTGACCCCTCCAACCCAGCTAACTACCGCCCAATCTCCAACCTGCCTTTCATATCCAAAATACTGGAAAAGGTGGTTAATACACAACTCACAAACTTCCTAGAAGACCACTACATCCATCACAATTTGGATTCCGTAAAGCTAGAAACACTGAAAATCTCCTATTAGCCATCACTGACACCATCCTCAAAGGTATGGGCCATGGTAAATCATATCTACTTGCCCACTTAGACATCTTAGCAGCCTTCGACACAGTCAACCACCAATTTCTGATCTCACGCCTAGCAGACATAGGCATCTCTGACACACCCCTGCTATGGTTTCCCTCCTACCTCAACCACAGAAAATACATAGTAAAAATTGAAAACAACGAATCCTCACATATCCTACTCACTCAAGGTGTCCCCCAAGGATCCTCATTATCCTCCACCCTCTTCAACATTTATCTCCTGCCTCTCTGCCACCTCCACTCAGACCTCGGCCTGCAGTTCTTCTTATATGCAGACGATGTCCAAATTCTCATCCCCATACCAAATTCCCTCAACGAATCCCTGCTATTCTGGGACTCCTGCCTTGCGTCCATCAATGCCCTGCTATCCAACCTTCAGCTCGCACTAAACACCTCAGAAACAGAAATCCTCTTAATCTCTAATCAACATGATCTTACCTCTCAAGCTACCTCTCTCAACTCCTCCCTTAGTAACACCACCCTACACTCCGTCAGAGACCTAGTGTTATGGTTGTGGACCCCTGGGCCGGTTGGGACAGAGGATGGTATGCTATGGATGACCACAGTAAGCGTCCCAGCCGGGAGGCGGCGCGGAAGAGGGTCAGGGAAGGTTTCGTCGCTGGAAGTCTGAGGGCCCCCTCGGACTAGGTGGAGTCCTGTGCGACCAAGGACCCTAGGCAGTGGCTGAAGAGATGGACGATGGTTGGGTCCGGGCGGCTGGAGAGTCTTCACCTGGGAAGCCGGTACTCCCCCAGGAGGAGCCCGTAGGAGTCCGGCTGCTGGGACTTAGGAGATTCACCCTGGAAGCCGAAGCCCCCCCGGGAGGAGCCCGTAGGGGCCCAGCCGCTGGGACTTAGGCGAATCTTCTGGGCCAGGGAGCTCCGAGAACCTGAGGTGCGGAGGAAGCCAAGGGCGGAGTCCAGGTACGAAGCCGGGTCGGAGGCCGGGAGTCAGTGATCCAAACCAAAGCCAGGGATGAAGCAGGAGATGGAGTCGAGGATGGAGCCAGAGTCAGAACCAGAAGTCAGAAGTGAAGCCAAGCCAGGGACTGAAGCTGGAGACAAAGTCATGGGACGAAGCCGTGTCGAAAGCCAAAGGTCAGAAGTAGATACCAGGACCAGGGGACGGAGGCAGGAGACGAGTCAGGAGGCAAGCCGGGTCGAAGACAGGAAGCAATCACCAATACGCAGCAACTAGCAGTCAGGAAACCTGATGAACCTCGTTGCAAGGCACTGGAGTAGGCACTGGTACTTATACCATGAGGGCTTCTGACGTCACCTACGGCAGGGCTGAGATTTTTCCCGCGCTGGCCCCTTTAAATGGAGCTCCTCCCTGCATGCGCGCGTGAGGGGCGGGGCCAGCCGCACCCCCCTGACGCGCGTGGAGGACCTGCAGGCCCGAGGAACCCCTGAAACTGCCCGGGCCGTCCCCGAGGTAGGTGGAGGGACCGGGGCACGGCCCGGGACTGTAACACCTAGGTGTCGCCCTAGACCAACATCTAAATTTCAAACCCCACATCAACACTCTCCTAAAAGGGAGTTTCTTTAAACTCAACATTCTTAAAAAGCTTAAATCCCTCCTGCATGCTCAAGACTTTTGCCTAGTACTCCAGACCACTCTCCTATCTAAACTGGATTACTGTAACTCCCTTCTCCTGGGCCTTCCCGCATCCACCATAAAACCCCTACAAATCCTGCAGAACGCCATGGCCAGAATTTTAACTAACACACGTAAAAGGGACCACATCACCCCCATGCTAAAGGACCTGCACTGGCTGCCCATACATTTCCGTATTCAATACAAAACCCTCACCATTCTACACAACACGCTGTACAAACACAACCACACCTGGCTTGAGGAAATGCCATGTTTCCGCACTTCCAACCGCCCATCCAGAACCTCCCTAGCAGGTACCCTTCATTGCCCAACACTCAAAACCGCACACCATACCTTCACAAGGCAAAGGGCATTCTCCATCGCCGGCCCTACCCTCTGGAATTCTCTACCCACCAATCTACGTCTAGAGCCTTCCCTCCGAAATTTCAAAAAAGGAATCAAAACATGGCTGTTCAAATAGGCCTACCCCGATTCGAACCAAACCTAGCCTAACCCCCACCTTCCTCACACCCTCTGTCAGTCTTCCGCCCCTCCTTACCTGCTTTCCCTCCTCAGCTCCCTGCCTCCCTTCCCGCCTAGTATTCGAACACCGCGTCCACATAAGACAGTATATAGTGTAAGATTACTTTTACTTATCCATGGCTATTTTGTAATCATAAGATTGTATATATTGTAATTTTTGCTTATACTCATTTCTGGTTTATTGTAATCACTTATAACAGCTATGTTCCCCACTTCTTATCATATAATTGTTCCTATTTTCCATCTCCAGCTCTTTTTCCCTCTTTCTCTCCCTCTCTCTCTGTCTAACCTTCTCCCTCTCCCCCCTCCCTGTTCATTGTAATTTCTCCAACTTTATTGTTAATTGTAAACTGGCATGATGTTCCACACGAATGTCGGTGTATAAAACCTTACAAATAAATAAATAAAATAAATATAAGAACTGATTAAAAAAAAATAAAAATAAGTAAACATTCTGAAAATGTGCTTATCATGCATAGAGGCTATTACTGGCATAAATGCTGATTTTAAACGTTCAATCCTCTGTGCAAGTTTTTGAAAATTATTCCTATAGGAGATAATTTTATATCAGCCACCCAAAGTTAAATGGCAAAAATATAGGTAAATTATATCAATTTTACATGCATTAAGGCACTTTGAAAATTATCCCACCAAATTTGCCAGCACACAATTACACCTGCTTTTATGTGAATGGAAAATTTTCAGGAAAATATATACACATACGTTTGAAAATCCAGA
This sequence comes from Rhinatrema bivittatum, assembly GCF_901001135.1. Classification (NCBI taxonomy): domain Eukaryota; kingdom Metazoa; phylum Chordata; class Amphibia; order Gymnophiona; family Rhinatrematidae; genus Rhinatrema; species Rhinatrema bivittatum. The sequence goes on from NC_042621.1 coordinate 137,937,471, forward strand.
AGTATGCACTTAAGTCCAAACCCTTTCCCATATCCACTCCCGGGAACACCTCCACTCGTCAAAGAAGCAATATGCCCATGTTTACCCACATATCGAGCAGTCAGTTTTGTTAAAAATCCACTTCTATGGATAAAACACTGTTCATTCATGAAAGTGTTTTGAAAATTACCCTCATAATATATTGAATAGCTCACTAGTTGCAGGGAATACGCATAGTCGAATATCGGAATAGAAGAATAAATAAATAAATATATTTATATACATGTATCTTGTATCTGCTATTTCTGTATCTTGTTGATTGAGAGTAAAACAGTGTGTGTACATATGAAAATCAACACATGCATGCTGTTTTCCTCCCCAACATAAACGCATTCCTGGGAATATACCTTTTTAATTTGGCTAAACATATGGAGGTCAATAATGAGAGCCTAGCCAGCTAGCTAAGATACCCAGATAAAGTTATCTGGCTACTTTTACTTTAGCCAGGTTATACAGTGGTGAAACTGAGTTGCTGAATATACCTGGACTTTATCTAGCTAAATTTAGACTTACTCAATAGCAGGTTAACTTATCAGGCTAACTTAGCCAAAAACATCTGAATATTGGCACTTATCCGGTTAAGACCTAGATTCAACATTTTGCTATAAATTTTGCATGATTAGCGCCCGCAATGAAAAAAGGGGTGTGGTTAAGGTAATTTTTGAGATACCGCAACACACATTATTTTATCACATCGCATAGCTATTATACCACAACATGTTAAATTTATTGCACCTGAGGGGGCAAGATGGCTGCCAGATAGGACGCATTGGAAATGAGCTTGTGGCACTGTGTCTTTTCCTGCTAATTTCTTCCTATAACAAAATGCCCCACACTAAAAGAAAGGGGAAAATTCGGGGAGCAATGTCAAGCTCACCTGTAGTTGACCCCTTTCAGCAATGCATTGAGGGTTTCCTCGTAGGAGCAACTGGAACGCCAGAAGGGCTGGTCACTGGGGGGACACCAGAGGAGCGAACGTTGTCCCCCCTGACCCTAGACGTCACTCTGAGCCCTGGCGAGCCGTCTAAGCCGATGCATCCAGCACAGATTGAATCTTCCCCGGTTACGTTTGAAACCCAGAGCGGATTACAACAGAAGCTGCTGAAGGATAACTGTGTGAGTCCCGGGACGCGAGTGGATGGTGGAATCTTTTCGCGAGGCGGAGGTATTCAACAGGTGTTTGAACTGGGTCCCTCAGGAGGAGGAAAACAGGCCCAAACTGCGAGTACAACTGCAGGTAACATGCTGCAATCGGCAATCGAAAGGGAAAAGAGAGAAGAAGCCCGTCAGAATCCATGGCTGTGAGTATCAATCTTGGACAGCCCGAGGAAATAACATTGGGGAATGTGTGGTATGCTTTAAAAGCTACTGAAACGGCCTTGAAATCAATTGCTCAAACAACAACTGAAGCTAAAAATCAAACGATGACAAATAACAATTTGATTGGAACTTTTAATCTTAAATTTCAAAACCATGAGGAAAGAATATCCAAAATGGAGACTCTGCAGCAAAATTTGTAAAGTCTGAAATGCTAATTGGAAAAAAACTGGAAAGAGTCGAAAATAATCTAAGAATATTGAATTTGAGGATAATAGACTTTCCTGTGGTTAGAATGATCTCACGGGTCGAATTGTTTAAAAACTATATGAAGGAGATCTTAAAAATCCCCGAGTCAGCATTACCAGTATGTACTAAGGCAGTGGTTCTCAACCTTTTTTCTGTCGGGACACACCTGACAAATGGTTCTCACATGCGTGACACACTGAACACATGACCAACATAGGGCTAAATGTAAAAGTACAGTTTGCATCCACAGGAACCCCCCTGTCCCACAATTATGGATGTAAAGCAGAATTATGACATTCCCCGTACAACTCACCTTGCAAAAAATATATTCTGGTTTTCTAGTGTCATCTCAGTAACAGCAACACAAACTCCAACTACCAGGCTCAATAGCCCTACTTATGAAAAGACAGCAGTTTATCACTAATGCATATCCTTTTGAGAAAATACAACAAATAAGACTGGTACAGTAAAATACCTCACCTCGGTCACATACACAGAACTGACCTAACATACTCCCAGGATCTGCAGTAATGCACATAAACTAATCAGCAACAGTTACACTTGTATTATGGAATGCACTAAAACAGTAACAACCCTACTTATGAAAAGGCAACACTACAAATATTAAATCAGGCCCTAAACACCAATACACCTCCTATTAGGAAAACAGAACTAGCCAAGCAGCTATAGATCCCAACACAGAAATAATTGAATAACTATACTAATAAGCAGAATAAATGTTTCACAACAACTATGAACAGAATAATATCCAACAATTGAAAACTCATAAAAATTATTTAAAATTCTCCAAACACCAATAAAATATTTCAAAACAGCAGACACATCACATAATATTCAGTAATTAAAATGGCGGTCAATCAAGAAAAATAAACTTAAAAAGCCACCTTTACTAACCCCCTCCAGCAACTCTCCTACTCCTCTTCCATGCAGGCCAATAGCACACATCAGAAGCAGTAGTGGCTGAAGCTCTGTACTCATGGTCCTCTTCCTTAGTGCCAACGACCATTCTCTCTGTCGCTCACACACACACATACCAGTTACACCCCCATGACCAGTTTCTGTCTTTCACAGACCAATCATCTCCCAACCAGCCTTTCTCTTACATACACACCAGTCACCTTCCCGATCAGTCTCTCTCTCTCTCATGCACGCACACACACACACACACACACACACACAGGCTTCCCACTTCCATGTTCTAGCTTACATATACAACTACTCAGACAAGCCGAGAAAACCTGGAGAATACATCCCACCCCACCCAACCTCGACAGATCTAGAACACTACTCTACATCTACAACACCGACACCATTATAGCCAAAAGAGAATACTATGGAAAGAAAATCCACCAACATCAATACAACCCCAGAGCACTATTCGAACTCGTCACCAAAATGACGCAACCCAACCACCACTCTTCCACAACAGGAAACTCCACAATGACAAGCGACGAAGTAGTCCATTTCTTCTCAGATAAAATAAAGTTCATAGCAACCAACCCCCACACAAACAAGGAAACCCCAATCCCACTCAACACAACGCTCCCCACCTGGTCCAATTTTGAACTTATTGCCTCAATCGAAGTCAAAAAAATCATCCCCTTGACCCCATTCACCCCTTGATCCCATCCCTGTCAAAACTCTCAAACTTATCCCTGATCTCATCGCCAAACCCATTGCTGACATAGTCAACACATCACTCGAACAAGGCATTTTCCCTGAAGCCCTGAAATGCGCTGCAATCAAACCCACCCTCAAAAAACCACAGCTGAACCCCACTGACCCAGCCAACTACAGACCCATCTCAAATTTGTCATTCATATCAAAGATCCTGGAAAAACATGTGAATCTCCAACTATCGGAACACCTGGAAAACCACAATATTCTGTACCCAAACCAACACGGATTCAGGAAATCCCTCAGCACTGAGACTCTCCTTCTATCCCTCACAGACACAGCCCTAAGAGGCATCGTCATCGGTCACTCCTACCTCCTGATACTATTGGACATCTCTGCTGTCTTCGACACCGTCAACCACAACATACTACTATCCCAACTGAAAGAGATTGGGCTAGGCGAAAACACTATAAAATGGTTTGGATCCTACCTATCTAACAGATCCTACAAAGTTCACCTCAACAACAATGAATCAAAACAATTCCCTCTCCTCCATGGTGTACCACAAGGATCCTCACTCTCCTCCACCCTTTTCAACATATATATACTCCCCCTCTGTAAACTCCTCTCCAGCATAGACCTCCCATACTACATCTATGCAGACGACATCCAGATATTACTCCCCATCAAAGAAAACATTCCAAACACCCTATCCTTATAGGAAACCCTCTCCCTCCAAATAAAAAACCTCCTCACTCAGTTATCACTCACACTCAACCACAAAAAAACCCCACAGAAATTCTATACATATCTAACAAACCCCCTACAAAGACCAACCAAACAATCAATGTACCACTGAAGTAAAAGATCTCGGCATCACACTGGACTCAGAACTCAACCTAAAAAACCCACATCAACGCAACCATTAAAGAGGGCTATTTCAAACTTTAAGTCCTCAAAAAGCTCAAACCACTACTCTTCACCCACTCTTCTCCCTAGTTCCATTACCCTTGTTTTATTGTAACTTTTGCCTTTCTCCTCTATGTTAATGTTAATGTTATAACCCCCTGTTCCTTGTAAACCAATATGATATGATCTGTAGCATGAATGTCGGTATAAAAAAGCACTAAATAAGGGAGCCTGTGTTGGTGGTGAGAGGGGCTCGCAGGTTGCCGCCATACCTGAGACCCGGGATATCGAGGGTCCAGCCCCGGAACAACAGGTCCCGACCAGCGAGACCCAGAGTGAGGCTGGTGTGACGTCAGCGGGCATCCGCTGCTACAAATTGAACAGCGGACGCTGAAATCCCTGGAGCCTGTGTTGGTGGTGAGAGGGGCTCGCAGGTCGCCGCCATACCTGAGTCCCGGGATATCGAGGGTCCAGCCCCGGAACAACAGGTCCCGACCAGCGAGACCCAGAGTGAGGCTGGTGTGACGTCAGCGGGCGTCCGCTGCTACAAATTGAACAGCGGACGCTGAAATCCCTGGAGCCTGTGTTGGTGGTGAGAGGGGCTCGCAGGTCGCCGCCATACCTGAGTCCCGGGATATCGAGGGTCCAGCCCCGGAACAACAGGTCCCGACCAGCGAGACCCAGAGTGAGGCTGGTGTGACGTCAGCGGGCGTCCGCTGCTACAAATTGAACAGCGGACGCTGAAATCCCTGGAGCCTGTGTTGGTGGTGAGAGGGGCTCGCAGGTCGCCGCCATACCTGAGTCCCGGGATATCGAGGGTCCAGCTCCAGAACAACAGGTCCCGACCAGCGAGACCCAGAGTGAGGCTGGTGTGACGTCAGCGGGCGTCCGCTGCTACAAATTGAACAGCGGACGGCGCACCGTCGCCGACGGCGCACCCTAAGCCGCGCGCTCCAAAGGGGCGCGCTCGGCTTGTGCCGGCTTAGGCCGGAGAAGGCTGGGAGGCTGCTACAGATTATGGCTGCGGACCGGGAGCTCCCCTGACCTCAACAATCCTGTTTGTCGATTACAGAAGCGTGAGTAAAATAAGGAAAGGGTTTCAGTGTTGTTGTTTTACGTAACATTTATGCCCCATATAAAAAGAAAGGGCAGAGTCAGGCAGGATGCCTCTACCCCTACCAGACCGGGCCCTATACAAACCACTTTAACCGGATTCTACTCACCTGCAACAATTTCGACCCTGGAGTGTCCCATTACATCGAGGGATATTGAGCAAATATCCACTATGTCGGGAGAAATAAGTCTAAGTCCCAGGGTCTTAACAACTCCTCCACCACCAATGAGCGCTGCAGAAACCCACAGTCTGGACTCACCTCTTTTGCGGAAGGCATTTTTAGGGGAGAGTCTGATAGAGGAAGTCTTTGGGAGAAAAGAGGCAACGCAGGGGAAAGAAGGGGAGGTATCCCAAAAATTGGATCAAAGATCTGGGGCAATAGGAGGAAGTGGGGTTACACCCTCCGTTGGATCTGCGCCACAGCAGGAACTTTTGGATATATTAATGAATCCATCTGCCTCAAGTGTTAAGTTTGAAAAAAATCAAAAAGTTTCTTTAGAAATGCTATGGTCTGCAATAATGTTATTACATCATAATGTAGAAAAAATGAGTAGTAATATTAGAGATGTTCAATCTACACTGCAAAATTTAAGCCCTTTAGTGACAAATAATGGTTCGACTCTTAAAAGGGTGGAAACAGATATTATTCAAATAAAAGATGTTCAAACTTCTATAATAAAGGGAGAGAATATCCTATCAAGAAAGGTTGAAAATTTAGAAAATGTGTTACGTTATTCTAACCTCAGGTTTGTCAACTTTCCTAAATGTAGGATGGTCTCCCCTTTGGAACAGTTACGAAATTATTTTAGTGAAGTATTGTCTATAGCTTCAGATAACTTTCCTATGATTAAGACTGCATATTTTTTGAATGTGAGAGAACAAAATCAAAATCTGAACCTGCCATTACAAGAGTCTCCATTGAATATCACTGATCTGATAGAGTCGTCATTCAGTACCCAGATAGAGATGAGGGGAACTTTAATTGTAAAGTTTGCCCTGACTTTGGATAGGGACAAGATATTAAATAAGTTTATGGAAAAAAGAACCTCTCTCTATCTGGGTCAAAAAATATGGGTCTACCCAGATGTGACAAAAGACACTCAGGCAAGAAGGAAAAAATTCATTGCTTTAGCTGGATTGGCCAGAACATTTGGTATACAAATAAATATAAAATTTCCCTGTAAATGTTTTATGAAGGTAGATGGAACGAAATATGTTTATTATGATCCTCTTGAATTAGAAAGATTCTTGCAGGAACGCAGATCCCAGGATGGGGTACCAGATCCTCAAATTGATGAGAATGTTTGATTTATTTAAGTGTTGCAATACTTCTGTTTATAATTTATAACTAGTAAGACCATGTGTGGTAATTATGTGTAAAGGGATTTGCTCAACAGGTTTCCCTATATTTTTGGTCTGTAAGGAAACTAAGAAACTAGGAATGTGAAAAAAGTTTGAATTGCTTTTCTTTATGTAATAATAGTTTTTAAGCCTAGTGTTTCCATAAAAAATTCAATGCTGTAAATGTAATTGAATACAAATTGTTTTTCGTTTTCTGTAAAAAATGGAAATTGATAAATAAAGAATTAAAAAAAAAAAAAAAGCACTAACTAACTAACTAACTAAATAAATAAATATAGAACAGTACTCCAATCCCTCATATTTTCCAAACTGGTCTACTGTAACTCCCTGCTCCTCGGACTCCCTGCATCCTCCACCAAACCCCTCCAACTCCTGCAAAATGCAGCAGCCAGATCTCTCGCAAACAGCAATCGCTCCTCACACATCACACCCATACTGAAAGAACTCCACTGGCTCCCCATAACCTTCAGAACGCAATTCAAAATCCTAAACTCCTGCACAAAACCATCAACAACAACAAACTCGAATGTATAAAGGACACCCTCCACCATTATGACTCCCAGAGAAACCTCCAATCCCAAAATACTGGCCTGCTCTCCATCCCTCACACAAAACTAGTCCACCTCACAACAACCAGAAAACGAACCATTTCGGTTGCAGGCCCCTCTTTATGGAACAAGCTCCCTGCTCAGCTAAGACTGGAACCCTCTACCCAGTCATTCAAAAAAACCCTGAAAACCTGGTTAATCCAAAAAGCCTACCCACCTACAACCTAACTCACCCCTCCCCACCCACCCCTGCCCCCTTCTGCCCCTATAGCAGACCCCCCTCTCCCCCCTCTTTTGTCCTCCTCCCCCCCACTTCCCCTCCACCTTTCCATTTTTCCTCCCTCCCAAGTCTATTCTCCTCCTCGCATGTCTTCTCCTGGTCAACCTAACCTAACCTCCCCCCTCTTCTCCCTCCCTCCCCCCAGCCTGCCCCTCTTCCCCCATCCCAGTACATAGCTCCTCCTTATCCACCCCTCCTCCTCCCCTCGCCCTCCCCGCCCCCTCTCCTTTCTCCTCCCCCTTCCCCCCCTGCCATCCCCACCCCCCCCACCCCCCCCTCCGCCTCCCACCCCCCCTCCCTACCCATCCCACCCCCTGTAATAACCCAACCATGCTTAATAATGCTGGATATAATTATATTCCTGTAAAACTAGTCATCATGTTATAATGTTTATAATGTTTATGTTTCAATGTTGCAATCTATTAATATCTTGTCACTTTAGCCTTAAGTTATAATGTTATCTATGTTACAATGTATCAATGCTAAGACACCTTAGTCTTAACAGCTTTTCTTGAGTTAAAATGTAAACCGATGTGATATTGCCCAATGAATGTCGGTATATAAAAGCAAATAAATAAATAAATACAGGCTTTTCACTCCCATGCTGTGTCTCACACACATCCATCTTACTCCTATGATAGTTTTCGCCACATGCACAGGCTTCTCATTCCCATAATCATTTTCTCTCTCACACACACACACACACACATACCAGTCACACTCGCATACCAGTTTTTGTCTCTCACACACCAATCATCTCCTGACCAATCTTTCTCTTATACACACACACACACACCAGTCACCTTCCTGAACAGTCTCTCTCTCTCATGCACACACACACACACACACACACACACACACACACACACACACAGGCTTCCCATTCCCATGTTCTATCTTACATATACAGGCTTCTCACTCCCGTCCATTGCTCCTACCATGTGACAGGGGCCGACCAATGGCACCGGTAGCCCCTGACACATGGTAAGGGCAAAGGGCCACCGATGCCATTTTGTTTACTGCCAGCCGACGGCCCGAGAGTGGGAGATCGCTCCTGGGACCCCGCTGGACCACCAGGGACTTTAAGCAAGTTTTGGGGGGGGGGGGGGTCGTAATTAAGTAAATTTGAAGGGTTGGGGTGGGGTTTTGTTTGTTTTTTTTAAAATAAATGTGCCCCTCCCTCCCACGCTAACCCGAAAAATGATTGTTCCCCGAAATTTTGGGGAAAACCCAATTTTTTTTGGGTCCTCCAATCCATGCCGAATTGGACAATTTTGTTGAAATTTTCCAATTCAGCAAAAACGAATGCACATATCTAATATTTAGCATAAATCCCAGTTCGGGCATAGCACCATGAAAAAAGGTTTAGTTATTTCTGGTGATAACGTGTGTTATGCTATCGCACACAATGAGAAGCATTCCTCATTTTCATAAACTCCTCCCTCTTGACTACATTTTAAAAATTTGCATATGCATCTCGCAATACATTTTTTTTATCACGGGCATTATGGCTAACACCCACAATAATGCCCTAACGCGATTTGATGAATGACCTTGTAAGTTAGCCAGATAAGTAGCTCCTCCATGTTATGCCCCTATCCTGCCCATCACTTAGCCAGTTAACTACTTATCTAGAAAAGTAGTTATCCAGCTAAGTGGCGGCCGCTCAGTGCAGCTGGATATTCAGCAGCCTCTATTTAGCCAGAAAAGTCATCACTTATCTGGCTAAGTGGTGCTGAATATCAGGACCATGCATGTCATGAAAACCTAAGCATAATTCTAGCTATTTTGAGCACATTTTTCAATTAGGCCATACCTCTTTACCCACATTCGCCTTCATACAGCACCACAATTGTTATATTATTTACACATAATCAAAAAAAGGTATCAGATGATTATTTTGATTAATTTGCATGAACACTTTTCAGTAAATGTATGATCATACCTAAATTCCATAAGACATGTTCAGTTTTTATTAGTATGATCATACCTAAATTCCATAAGACATGTTCAGTTTTTATTACCATTTGATGTTTTTGGAGGGTTCCACTGTATTTGCATACTGTTTATGCTCCTGACATCTGTGCTACAAATCTGTACCATGTGTCTAACACCCACTCAGTGAAGAAATACATTCTTATATTCCTTCTGAACCTTACTATTTCCAACTTCATATGATGATCCCTACCCTGTCCTCATTTTACTGAAAATGCTAATAGTACCTTAAAACCTGATAGATGTTTGAATGTTTCTATCATATTCTCCAAGTTCTCTTCTTTCTTCGAGAAAGGATGAAGTCCATATTCAGAACCATATGATCAGCTTACTTCAGACTTATATGGACAAATAGCGGGATTTAAAATTTCCAGTGTGCTGACCAGCCCTGAGATAGTCAGATAACTGTTTAACTGATTAAAAAGTTATCTGTCTAGATCAGGGCCTGGGCAAGGGCATTCTGGGATGAATCCAGTTAGCTGACTAAGTGTTGCGTTTGGCAGTCCGTGGGTTTTCCCTGTGAACCACTGCACTTACCTTCAGCCCCAAGCCACTATCGCTAATCCATGACACAGCCGAAGATCTCCAGGGCAGACATGTGGCAGGCTGCCGCATTATAACAGGCCCAACGGACGTTAGGAGGGACACCGCTGGCTTCTCTCATGGCTGCCCCTAGGCACGAGCACGCCCAACATGCACTAACTTAAAGGGCCCATGGCAGGAAATCTCCCACAGTACCCTCGAATGACATCACAAGTCTCGGCTTATAAAACACCCTTTTTCCCTGCAATCTTTGATTTGGCAACTCTACAGCCTATGTAGTGTGAGTTGTCTCAGTGATCCCAAGTTCCTGGTTTTCGTCTTGTCTTCAGTTCCAAAGATCTTCTTTAAATCTCTTCAGTTTTTGTGGTCAGTTCTCCCGTATTCCACATCTCCTTAACTGCCTGCCTATTCTGCTCCTCGCCTTCCTGCCTTGCCTATCTGTCCCGCCTTCCCTTGGACGGATACCCAGTATTGACCACAGCCTGCCTACTCAATATCCTTGAATGCCACCTGCCTTTGACCCAAGCTTGCTTTTGGTCTCACCTGCAAGCAAATGAAGCCGGAAAAGTGCTAGCACATTTGGTAAAAAACACCTAGGCTAACCATTATATTACAGCTATAACTGATGACCAGGTCGGAAGATGTTCCCAGACCAATCAGTTCCCTGACCGAGTGGTCCTGAAGGATCAGGAGCCAAATCTGTCTCGGCCACCAGGGGGCGATAAGAATCATGGTCTCCCTGTCCTGGTGGAGCTTCTGCATGCAGAAGGCCCATGCCCAAATGGTGGGCAAAGGCATCTGAAGCTGGCCTTCAGGACTCCCTGTACAGGGAACAAAAGGTGCTCACCTTGTTGCAAGGGGAGGCAAAAAGGTCCACCTCTGGAATCCCCCATAGGCAGAAAATTCGATCCACCACTGTTTGATCCAGGGACCACTCGTGGGGATTGAACACTCGACTCAGCTGATCCGCCACTACATTCTCCGTTCTGGCCAGATATAAGTTAATATCAAAGTTCCCCTCCTCTGCTATTCCCATCAACCTCGTCGAACCTGATCTCATCCATACAATGACTAGCAAAAATACCACAGTTCTATCCTCTCTAGACTGCACCTCAACATTAGAAATTGAAACCTTTATCAAAAAAGCCAAACCTTCCACGCACCCATCTGACACCATACCCACAAAACATCTCCTCACAATACCCAATATTATTGCTAAACCTTTAACAAACATTATCAACCTATCCATTAACTCTGGACAGGTACCGCTCCCCCTGAAACAGGCTATTGTCAAACCGATCCTCAAGAAACCCAAACTAGACCCTTCTGATCTAGCCAATTATCGCCCTATTTCTAACCTTCCATTCATCGCTAAACTCCTTGAAAAAACTGTCAACAAGCAACTGACAGAATACCTTGAAGACAATCACATTCTTGCCCCCGCACAATTTGGCTTTCGTAAATCTCACAGCACGGAGACTCTATTACTTTCACTGACTGACCACATTATTAAAGGATTTGAGAAAGGACAATCATACATACTTGCCTTCCTTGACATCTCATCCGCATTTGACACCGTCAGCCATCCCATTCTTCTACAGCGCCTAACTGAAATAGGCATTACAGGTGTTGCCCACAACTGGTTCAAATCCTACCTCAGCAACAGAGACTACAAAATTCAGCTAGGCAATCATGTATCCAATGCCATCCCCCTTAATCAAGGTGTCCCTCAGGGATCATCCCTCTCCTCTACCCTCTTCAATATTTACATCCTTCCCCTCTGCTACTTCCTTTCTAGCCTAAATCTCCCCCATTACATTTACGCTGATGATGTTCAGCTGCTCATACCCATCACTGACTCCCTTTCGAAAACCATGGATTTCTGGAATGATACCCTCCAATCCATAAACAATCTCCTCTCTTCCATCCACCTAGCCCTTAACACAACTAAAACTGAAATCATGCTCATCTCACCCCCCAACCACTCGATCCTCCCCCCTCTATCACAGTTCAAATTTGCCCAACAAGTCCGTGATCTGGGAATCATCCTCGACGGGCACTTTACCCTGAAGAAATTTATCAACAATATACTTAAAGATGGTTTCTTTAAACTCCATACACTGAAAAAACTTAAACCCTTACTGCATGCCCCTGATTTCCGGACAGTGCTTCAAACCACTATCTTTGCCAAAACAGACTACTGCAACTCCCTGCTCCTCGGCCTTCCTAACAACGCCATTCATCCCATTCAAATTCTGCAAAACACAACAGCCCGAATCTTGACCAACCTACGCAAACATGACCATATTACACCTGTTCTAAAAGATCTTCATTGGCTCCCAATAGCATCCCGTATACAATATAAGGCACTCTCTCTCATCCACAAGGCTTTATACAATCCTGAAATGAACTGGTTCAATGAATCCTTCCGCTTACACCAGTCCAATAAGCCTACCAGACATGCACATCTCGCAACCATGCCTATCCCCTCTCCCAAACTCCACAAACTAACCTCCACAAGAGCCCGTGCACTATCCATCGCCGGGCCGACCCTTTGGAACACAATGCCAGTTGAACTACGGCAAGAGGAATGCCTGAAATCCTTCAAGCGGAAGCTTAAGACCTGGCTATTTGCCAAAGCATACACCTAATCTCCACCCTGCCTTTCCACCGCCCCCCTTTCGGTACCCCACTTTTGCCCCATCCTTCTTCTTTCCGCCCCCTTCTCCCCTCTTCTCCCCCCTCTGCTCTCCACTCCCCCCTCCCCCCCTAATATTCCCAAATCCCTTTTCTCTCTGTTCTCTCAACATTGTACATATGTATATATTTGCAATTCTTGTTTAATATTTAATGCAATTTATCCCACGTTCTCTTACCCCTTTATTCCCTTGTTAACATGTTTTATCTGTTCCATGTAAAGCGCCATGCATGGCGTATATTTGCGTTACACTGTGAACCGATGTGATATCCTGGATGAATGTCGGTATATAAAAATTTTAAATAAATAAATAAATAAATAAATAAAATATGGCCTGGAGCAGGATTCCCTGGGACTGAGCCTAGGCCCAAATCTGGACAGCCTCCTGTCAGAGGAGGAGCGATCTGGTACCTCCCTGTTTGTTGATGTATAACATTTAGCCCACAGTGGAAGCATTCATAGTGAGTACAATCTGGTACGGGGGGGGGGGGGGGGGATTGGCCTGAAAGGGAAACCCCCGCTCCAGCTTGGGCAGACTTTCGGTGATGACAAGGAGGTCTGGAGAGACGACGTGACTCTTACCTACACGCTGAAGTCCTGGGAGGCTTGCTGCCACTGCAACTGCAGGGTCCACTGAGCGCTCTGCATGTATATGCGGGCGAAGTGGGTAGCATGGACAGATGCGGCCATGTGGCCCTGTAACTGAAGCAGCAGTTGGGTTGAAACCCTTTGGCTGTGGTGGACCATACTTGCCAGAGACACTAGAGCAAGCGTTCGGTCATGAGGAAGAAAGGCCTGAGCCTGGGTCATATCCAGGCAAGCTCCTATGAAGTCCAATAGATTTGACGGGGTAAGATAGGATTTCAGGTAGTTGATAACAAACCCGAGGGATTCCAGCACCTGAATGGTTAGGTGCAGGGTGTGAAGCACCCCTTCATGTGTAGCGCTCTTGATCAACCAGTCATCCAAGTAGGGGAAGATGTGTACCCTCCAATAGCAGAAGTGTGCACCAACTATTGCCAGGCACTTGGTGAAGACCCGTGGGGCCTAAGCAAGGCCAAATGACAACACCTTGTATTAGAAGTGACTGTTGCCCTCAAGGAACTGTAGTTACTTCCTGTGGTGAGGAAAAATTCCTATGTGGGTGTACGCGTCTTTTAGGTAGATGGAGCAAAGCCAGCCCCTCTTTCCAAGAGGGGAATCAGGGTGTCTAGTGAGACGATCTTGAACTTTTCTCTTCACAGATATTTGTTTAAGACCCTCAGATCTAAGATGAGGAATAGCCCCAGTTTTCTTTGGAATCAGGAAATATTTGGAGTAGAATCCTAGTGCCCGCTGATGTATCGGGATGGGTTCCAACACTCCCGCCATTAAAAGGGCAGAGAGCTCTGTCCAAAGGACTTCCTGATGCAGGGTCTGACCCAAAGAGAAGCGAGGGAGGGAGTCTGTGGGGACACACTGAAAGTTTAACCGATACCATCGATGGCTGATGGATAGGACCTACTGGTCCAAGATGATCTCTGGCCATTTGTCTTGAATGGACTATAGCTGACCCCGAACCAGGGGCCCTAATGTTGAGGGTACAGTCAGGGGGCTTATGCTCCCTTGGGGCCAGTCAAAACCCTGTATCGGTGCTTTGCTGGGGAGCCGGCTGAGCCTTGGGGGGTCTGCTGCTGTCTAGAACAACCTCTAGAATGCACTTGTAGCATGCAAGCACACGAGGCCGAAGGAAAATATTTCCTCTGGCGATAAAATGACCTCCTGCTGCTTTGACTTGAGGACTTCCTGACAGAGGACGGAGGATCTGAAGTACTGGTGGAGAGATGCTGTAGGGTCTCATGAGGATCTTTCAATTGAGCCACAGCATCACGCACCTTATCTCCAAACAGGTTCTCTCCAGTACAGGGCAGGTCTGCGAGCTTATCCTGGATTTCCGGCAGGAGGTCTGATGCTCAGAGCCACGCCATTCTATGGGCCCCAATGCCCACCACCACCACCCTAGCTGCTGTCTCAAACACATCATAGGTGGAATGTACTTTGTTTTTGCCACACTCCAAGCCTTTCTGGGCAACTGCCAGGAAGGCTTCCTGCTGCTGGGGGAGGCGTTTGGCCAACTCCTGAACCTGCTTCCAGAGGTTATGATGGTATTGGGTCATGTACAGCTGGTAGGCAGCAATCCAGGCAATCAACATTGCGCCCTGGTACACCTTCCTACCTAGGGCATCCTATGCCCGGTGCTCCCGTCCCGGAGGTGCAGACAGGAACATTTGGCCTTCTTGAAGGCAGACTCCACTACCACTGACTGGTGCGGGAGCTGACACCTCTCAAATCCCAAGGCTGGTTGAACCAAGTAGACTGCGTCTGTCTTACAGTTCACTGGAAGCAGCGAGATGGGGTGCTCCCACATCTTGAGAAGTAATTCCTTAAATATGTCATGGATGGGGATAGCCAAGACCTCTTTTGCGGCATCAATGAACTGGAGAACCTCTAGCATCTTATGGCGGGCATCCTGCTCTATAGGGAGCTGGAAAGAAATGGACTCAGTCATCGCCCGCACAAAGGTCAGATCCTCCGGCGGGGATGGGCGCCTCTCCTTGGAGTAGATGGATTTAAGGTAAGGTCTCTGGAAGCCTGTGAAGAAGACTCTGAAGTATCATTCCCCCAGGGATCATAGGGGGCATCTCCTCACTGAAGTACCCTGGGGGCCTTCGAGGAAGATCCCTGCCCAAGCTTCTTGGTCCTGGTGCCAAAGGCACTGATGGCACCGATGGAACTGGTGGCACCAACTGCCTTGGGCACAGAGGTCCCCGAAGGGCCGGTGATCGGACCGGGCAAAACTGGGCGTGGTACCAGACTCCTTGACAGTTCCCTTGATCAGGAAACATCATCCTCCGAGCAACTCACAATGGGGATGACTCCAGAGGAAGGAGAACTAAGTGGCCGTTGGGGTATCGAGAGACCCCAGGGCACAGGAAACGGCTGCGTGGGCAAGACACAAGAGGACATTGAGACTCTCCAGCGGCGGCGCTAAAATCACAGTGGCAGGCTTAGATACCGGGGGAGGTATAGATGAAGCAGACGATTCAATACCCTGAAGAGCTCGGAGCACCGCATGTTGCATAGTGCTGTCCAGTTCCTCCTGGAATCCCGCCGAAGCGAGGTCTGAAGGAGAAGAGGTGTCACTGGAGCCTCCCCAGAGCCCCAGGGAAGCTTGGTGCCCGGCACTGATATCAGTGGGGAATGCCTAGGACTCCCAGGTATGATGGAGGTCAATGCCTCCTCTCCAAGGGGTCCCTTCGGGGGCATCACGGTGGACACCGGTGCCGCCCTGAGTCCGGTGCCATGCGATGATGGTGACCGGTGTTGCTGCTTCCAAGGCTTCCCACGGTACTCGGTCCAGTCTTTCCCCGGTGCCGAGGATGGAGATGAACCTGAGGTCCTGGAGCATGATGACACTGTAAAGGGCCTATCTCTAGCCCCTTGTTCCTGTGAGGGCCCCGGAGGGGGAGTAGACACCGATGGACATACATCCATCGGTTACCCACGGCCCCTGGGAGTCAAGTCGCCTGATGCCGGAGTTGAAGGATCAGATTTTCTGGATCCGAAGAGCTTCTCCATTTTGTCTAATTGAGCCTGACGATCCTTGGGTGTCATTTGACCACATAGATGACACCCCCGGACATAGTGCGACACCCCTAGGCAGAGGATACAAACCTCATGCGGATCCATAATGGACATGGTCCGTGGGCACTGGAGGCATCTGCGAAAAAACAGATGCCATGAAAAAAGAGCTGGCGAGTGGTCAATGATCAGCAGTCACCAAGGAACGGCACTGTCGGGGATCGACCGCAAAGAAGGAAACTTATCACACCGCCCTATTGAAGCCCCGATGGGGAGAAGAGGGACCCAGCACAGAAAGGTACTAAGAAAAATAACTCAAAAGAGCAGAGTTCCAGAACCGCGAGACAAACACTTCACAGAAAGAAAGAGGCTGAAGGGGGACCCCGCATAGACACATGGATAGTGGCTTGCTGGGCATGCTCGGTGTGCCAGTGAAAGTTCTAGAAACTTTGACAAAAGTTTTCCATGCTGGGCTCTATCTGATGATGTCACCCATGTGTAAGGACTATCATCCTGCTTGTCCGAGAAGAATAACATTCAGTAATTAAGAACAAATATAAACAGTTTATAATTTTTCTAAACAACAATAAAATATTTCAAAATAGCAGAGACATCAAATTCCCAATAATTGAAACTAATAAGAATGGAAAAATCCCCCACTCTCCATACCTGAAAAAATTTGATATCCTGATTTTTTTATACCTGCATTCAATCTGAGATATCACATCGGTTTACTTTCAGGTATTGTAGGTATTTCCCTATTACCAAGCAGGCTTATAATCTAAGCTTGTACCTGAGGTAATAGAGGGTAAAGTGATATACCCACAGTCACAAGGAGCAACAGCAGGACTCAAACACTGCTCTAACCACTAGGCTACACCTTGAGCTTGTCATGAGTTAGTGAGGATGGCATAAACATTTCTACACACACATAAAACAGGCAGGCTCCTATTCGCACAACAAACACACACCCACCCACCCACACACAACCCAAGCAAGCTCCCATTCACACAAACACACACGCACACAATCCAGGTAGGCTCCCATTCCTCTTCTGACCAGTTCCTCTGCTAGATAAGCCCCCCTACAGGCTTAAATAGGCCTGAAATAAATTCTGCTAACCCTGCTGATATAGCTCCTTCTGTTCTCAGAGGCTGGCACCAGCGGTACAGAGCAGGAACTAGCTAGATCAAAACAAGCTGCTCAGAGGTGTTCTGCGATGCCGCTCTGTGCTCCTCTGCTGGATGCAGCAGCCATGGCTTCAGGGAGGCTCAGAGAAATCTAATCTTTAAAAAAAATGCTGGCTTCACTAGCAGACAGAAGAAGGGGGAGGGGCATGCTCTCCAAGGCATTTTTCCACCGTGACGCTGCACGTCAACTAATTGACTTGAGCTCCACTCTTTAGTACATCGGCCAAGCAGGCCTCGGGAAGATGAGAATGAGGCTGCCATGAATCTGCTTGCTTCTACTGCCGCTGTCCTGTGCAAATGCATGGTATGCCCGCCTGGTTGCGCTGGCTCTGCCCACAAAGATCAGAGTCATCAAAACTTCAAGAAAACTTAGGAAATATTGCAAAATCTAACTAGTAATGCAATTAGGGATAATATCTGGAGGAAATGTCGGCTTTTAGAAGAAAAGGTTTATATTTCTCAACCATAACTGGGGCTACTAAAGAAACTGCCAACTATCCATTGGGCACAATAGAAAAAATGAAATTCAGGAGAGCTATGGGCTGCTCCACCATGAAAACTATCACACAAGAGGAGAAAATAATTATGGTAAATAACTGGTGAATGTTATAATTACATTGGTAATACATTAGGTGCTGTCATAGATGCAAAAGCTTTGGTGAAACAACATATACCGAGATGATGTTCCCAACGTATCCCTGTATATAAAAACACCTAAATAAATAAATAAAAAAAATATAAATAAAATATAAGGAAAAACTTCAATAAATTAAGTACAAGCAGTAAACCTGAAAAATCTGTTACTGCATTTCTATAAGTCATAGCAACCTGAATAATATAAGTGTGAGATTTGGAGATGTAATCTACCTGAAGTGGATTCCAAGATTGAGCCCAGAGATAAAGGGTCTGTCTGTCTTAATGGTATTTCCAGTTCCTTTAGCCTGGACTGGGATGGTGTAGGTGTTGCTGTTTACAATGGCCAGCTGAACTTTATCATTAAATTTCACTGTGTCATCCAACTGAGCTACCAGAGTAAGTGTCATTTCAGCTTCTGGTGGAATCACTCCCTCACTTGGCTCAATACGCCAATACGAGTGACTACGAACCTGCAAAAATCAACAAGAAAGTAAAGACAGGCTGAGGTGACATGAACTTATGTTTTACAAGGGAGTTGTATAATATCAGAGTTAAACCTGATTACCTCCAAAGGAAAAGTCCAAAATCTGGGTTAAACATGACAACATCTAAAAACCAATGTTTTCAAATCAAATTCAATCATATGATTTTAAAGATAAACTTGCTGTGCTTCATTACTCAAAATGTGAAATGCAATGTCTTACCAAGTCACATACGGTAGTACCCAGCCTGCAATTTAATCTTGCAGCAAATTAGGCTTGAAGGGAACAATTTTCAGATTCTCTGTGGAGGTTGTAGGTCTGTGGCTACAGAGCTAATTTTGAAAGGGAAATACTTTATAGAGTTTCCCTTAGAAAATCCACCTAGTGCACATAACCACAGGTGCAAAATACCCAGATATTTGCACTTGCAATGTAGTAGGTGCAAAGCATGTGCCAAAAGGATAGTTCCTGATGTTGAGAAGCATACTAAGAGCTTCTTGGTGAGCAATTTGGCAGGCTTTCCAATAGACATAATCTGTATCCCTTCTTTACAATTCTGAGAATCCAAGTGTCCAAAGTTCCATCAACCTGTCAGTTTAAAAGAGGCTATATAGAATTAGAATAGTTACTTTCCTGTTGGCTGTGTAATCTGACCTTTCTGAATCATGATGATCCTTACTGGTTAGAGTCTTTAGCAACAGCTGTTGACAAGGTATGACTTGTGAAAGGGTATTATCCCCATCGCCCATGTATAGCCCCTTGGCTTTCTCAGAGATTAAGGGAACTTAAATGGGAGCTGCATAGACAGGAAGGCCGCTAATCACAGGCATCACTGTCACTGGCTCCCTGTCATCTGGTGGATAAAATTTAAGATTGCCTCCATTGTCCACAAGGTCATTTGGAGGTTCTATCTCCCAAATTGTTCCATTTGACTGAAGCTCATGAAAGAGCCTTTTCAGTTGCAACCCCACACTTTGGAATTTGTACTTTGCCAAATTAAGTTTTATTTATTGTCACAAGCCATTTAAAAAAAACATCTGAAAGCCTACTTTTTTAGGAAGGTATTTGAATTATTAGGATAGTTGATGTCCAGCATTCTTTCATGAAGACAAGATGATAGATTATCATCGTTTACTGTTTGTATTTTATGTAACTCACTGCGAACAGTAGAGCAAGCGAGAAATAATTTTTTAATGATAATACTGTGGATCATCAGTTATGTAAAACCTCATCCTTCCTCTGACAGAAAAGTTCTCCAACATGAATACTGGAATCTTGGCTATGCCTTCCCTAATTCAGTCAAAACTCTGTTCCAGATTTTGGCTGGAATGCTGACTACAGCTTTGGGGCCCTTTGCTGTTTGGCATGAGAGTGAGAATATTGTTGTTCATGGGGATAAGAGGGTGGACAATAACAACTACTCAGTGGATAGAAAGGCCTCCTCGACAACCTATTTGAATTCCTCCTGTATGGTATGGCAGTGGAGAGGGTCTGAAGCATACCATGACAATGCTAAAACTACATGGGAAGGCCAAGTCTTCCTGGATCACTTGAGAAATATCGATGGCTGGCATCTGGATGCTGCAGAAGTGGACCCTTGGAACGAGGTGAGGTTGACACTACCCACAGGGAGGGGCCCTGCAGGCCCTCACCATTCGCAGGCGAAGTTGGCTGGAGCAGAGGCCCAACAGGAACTTCACCAATACTAATCCTCGTTCCCCTTAGGTTGAGCCCTCGGGTGCCACAGCTGGCTGGGCTTAAGTGCGGGCCTCTGAAGAGTTGAATCCATCGCCGAAGGTAGTGTTGGCCAGTGGGAACAGAACGAGATCAGTTCAAGCAGTGGTCAGGGTAGGCAGCACAGATGAGAGCAGGCCAAGGTCAGGGGTAGGTGGAGATCAACAAGACTAAGATCAAGCAGTGGTCAGGAAGAATTCAAGCGTCATTGAGGAGCAATTTGAAGTCAAGCCAGGAATCCAAACAAAGGCAAAGCCAGGTATGTGAACCCAGGTTAAGCCGAGAAGTCAATCCAGGAGGATGAGGCAAGGCAGAACAGCAGGAAGACATTGAAAACGAATGAGGAACCACAAGGCAGGAACATAGGTACTCCAAAGACACAGAAATGAACCAGGAACACAAAGACAAGGCATTGGAACAGGAGCAGGAACCAGCACTAGGAACAAAGAGGCAATCAGATACTCCAAGGTGTTCAACCAATTGTCAGGGCGTCTGAGGCAGGACAGAGCAGGCCTTATATAGGAGAAGGCCTGTGATGTCATCCATGGGTGCCAAAGTGGATTTCCTGCCGCATGTCCTTTAAATGCACCTGAGCCGTGCATGTGCCCAGGGACACCCCACGCAGCTGAGTGGTGTTCCTAGCACAGCGAGTTGCCCATGCACAGCCTTGACATTAATGGGCCCCCTTCGACCCTGGGCTGGAGGTAAGAGCAGTCAGTTGCAGGACGGACCCGCAACCAGCCAAACGCAACACTGGATTCTTGGAGTCCATTAAGATTCCCAAGAATAATGCAAGGATAAGTTATTCTCTCTAAGGAAACACTTCAGGGAATTTAAGGCAGCAACCAAAATTTCTCCAATTCTGGCATTGAGCACTGACTATGACTTCTTAGCCTTTGCCATTCCTTATTGGAGCTCCTCACTCCTGGAACCAAAGAAGTGGAATCTTTTGGCTTTCTTTGGATGGCAGCAGCTGGACAATGGCTTATCTCCATGGCTCCTATGGGTGCTCGATGTTGAGTTGGATCAATGCCCTCCTGATGTTGATGCACTGCCAGCAGTCAATGCAGATCCTGGGTCCCTCAGTGCCAATTTTTCCAATGTCAATGCACTAGACATAACTCTCACAAAGAACTTTTCCATCAGCTCTCAACAGAAATGGTGTCCTCTAGCAGTTATCTTTCTGTACCTCAAGATGTCATGGTCTCCCCAAGGCAAAGTGCATATCTATCATGGGAATCAGTAATAAATTTATTTATTTATTTATTTATTTAACGGATTTATATACCGGAGGTTCCTGTATAATATACATATCACCCCGGTTTACAATGAACAGTAAATATGATTCATTCGCACCAAAGGCACTTACTGAAACTGCTAGCTTACAAGAAAAGCTGTCTGGCTGAAAAATAAGAAAGAGGTCATCAATGTCCCAGAAAGTGAATAAGCCTAGCAGCTTCAATAAGTGCCCCTGGTGTGAATGCTGATTTTAAACAAAATCCACAAATGATTTTAAACCAAAACAAACAAAAAACACACTTTGAAATGTTTGTATGCTAATGCCAGAACTCTAAGTAAGATGGAAGAATTAGAATGTATAGCAGTAAATAATACCAAAACTCAAAAGCACCAAAATTTATGGGGAATTTATGCTATGCTATCAAATCAAAAATCAATACCCCATTGATATCTTTTATCCATGTGATCAATGCTCACTATGTGTGCTCAAAAGAATGAGTCATGCAATAATCAGAATAATTTTACAATAGGCTCTGGAGTCTCTTCTGACTCCTAGTGCCAACCTTTATAACAAGAAATTTTTTTTTTAAAAGGACAGAGGAAGGGTTTCATATATTAAAGTGTTAAACCCCCATGGGTGAACTCATTCTGTGCATAATCATTAACCAAACCTCCTCCATCCAATATTTTTTAAATTGTCACATACACCATAGGTGAAACTGCATATTTTTCTTTTAAATATTTTTTTGTGCCAAAAATTATTTTAAAAGCATGCTTATTGAATGTCCTGACTTATCTGGTATGATTGAAAAAACCCGACACAGCCGCGTTTCTGGTCTATTTGGATCAACACTGCTTTCCCTTCTAACCAGGAACTGAATACTTTAAATCATGAATACTGCACTCAACTTTAGATGATTTATGTACAGAAATCTTTACTTTGGAGATCAAGTTTCTTAAGAACAAAGCTTCTTTGTAATTTGAAACTGAGATTGGTAAAAAGATTGAAAACTCAGCAGATTTGAAGGATCCAACTATGATTGGATTTCTTCGCTGGATATATTCACTTTGTATGAAAGTGGTTATATATGCTGGTTTTAATGATACTTCAGATGCCAATGAATGTCTCTCATACTGTTGCCACCATGTGGCCCAAGATTTTCGTGAAAAAATTGGCAAACTTGTTTCTGATACAAAAAGATTATAATAATCTTTGTCAACTCATGTTCCCTCTACTGAAGGAGAGATGTTTTTCCTTGTGTGATATCCAGGCAAGCTCCTATGAAGTCTACTATATAAGCTGGATCCATAATGGATGTTGGGATACTGATGATGAATCCTATGGTTTGAAGGATGTTCGTCATATAGAATAAGACTGCATATAAACCAGCCATCTAAATATGGAAACCAAATACATTGCTCTCTCTTAGATAAGCGGCAATCACTGGGAGGCATTTTGTGAACACCCTGGAGAACTTGATACGGGTGAAGTTCATTGGCTATGGTGAAATGTTGACAATTTCTGTGAGCTTTTTGAATCAGGATGTGTGTGGGCATCTTTGAGATCTAGAGGGAGGATGGTCCCTAAACAGTTCATCCTGAAATTTTCTTTCTTCTGGTGTGCGAGATCTCAGAGGTACAAGATTGGATGAAGATCATCTGTTTTCTTTGGAATGTAGAAATAGCTGGAGTAGAAACTTGTATTCTTTTGCTAAGTATATTGGGACTGGTTCCATTGCATTTGCATCAAGGAGGGCTGACATCTCTTGCTGGAGAAGTTTGAGTTTTTCTGCACTTGTTGCACTCAGCAGTCCGCGAGTTTGTCCCGCAGACCACCGCTCTTACCCCCACTGGGGCAGAATCCAGCCTCCCCACACCACAGCCCGGCCTCTGCAGTCGCAGCAGGATGTCACCACAGTCTGAAATTCAGCAAAGGAGGCAGGACACTGCCGCGCTTGGCCCCACTTCCCTAGGAGCACACGTGCATGCCGACAGCCTTTCTCTTAAAGGGGCCAGTGGTGGGAATCCTTAAAGGGTGCATCCTGATGTCATCAGAGGAGAACCAGCAGTACTTTCTCAAAGCTCTAGCAGCCTCTATGTAGTGACTCAGTGCCTGCTTAGACTCCTCAGTCTCCCTGGGTTTTCCAACGCCTCCCATACCAGCACCTGCTACGCCAGGGAATCTCAACTATGCCAGGGGTTCATCAACCAGTGCAATATGCATTTTGTTCTCTAATCAGCACTGTTTCCGGATGAAACCATGAAGACTATATTCTCTCCCTTCTGGACTGCAAGGCCCTAGCCTAGGCCTCCCTCCTGTGGGAGCATTCCGACTCCATTCTTCAGGACCTCCAACACTTTCTTGTTGCCTTCAAGACTATATTTGTGAACTTTTGTCGCCAGGCTACCTCAGGCTCAGATCTCCTCAGATTGTGCCATCAAATTCCAGACCCTGGCTACCGAATTCAACTGGGAAGAGGCCTGTCTCTGCTCCATCTTCCTGGATGTATTGTCATCCCGTATAAAGTATGAATTGGCAGCCCACAAGCTTCTCGAATCACTGGAATCCCTTATTGATTGATGGGCAAATTGACTGCTGGCTCCAGGAGCAAAAATGGGAGCCGTATTCCTCTAGAAGATGCGCAGCTGGCCCTGGAGCCTCTCCTCCCCATTGGAGCCCTCTTCCTGCTCTAGAACCCCTGCAAAAGAACCGATGCAACTGGGGTGTGAGCGTCTGACCCCAGAAGAGCACTTCTGATGCAGCCAGGCTAGGCTCTGACTCTACTGTAGCAGAGCTGATCACCTAATAGCCTGCTGTCCGGTAAGGCCAGTAAACTCCCAGGCCTAGGTTTCAGCGGGGATTGACCTTAGGCCTTATCTCTCTGGCTCCCCAGTTCTCTCTCGGTCACAGTCTCCATGGGCAACCAGGACTTTACCACCTAGCCCTAGTGAATTCTGAGGCCGGAAGGAACTTCCTCATGAAGGACCTTGTGGACTACCTCCAAATACCCACACTTTCCTGTCTGGTCCCATTAGTACTTTCCTCCATCCATGGGGATCCTCTGCCGGGGAAAATTACCCGCATCTCATCTTCAGTGAAACTTTGTATGGGCTCTCCCAACATTGTGCACCTGGCATTTCATTTCATCGACAAGGCCATACATCTCATGGTTCTGGGATTACCCTGGCTCCAGCAGCATTCCACTCAATTCGATTGGGCATCTCTTCAGCTTTCTTTGTGGGGTCCCAAGTGCCACAGTTCCTGCTTAGAGAAGGTGAAGAAGGTGGAGACCCAGCAATGTCTCTCCACGTCCGTTGCTTTGGCAGGCCTTCCACTACAGTACACGCAATATGCCAATGTCTTTTTCAAGAAGAAAGTCGAAACCTTACTCCCTCACAGGGAGTTCGACTATGCCATTGACATGCTACCTGGTGCCAAGCCATCCCATGGAATGGTGTACCTCTTGTCACTCTTCCTGAGACAAAGGCCATGTCTGAGTGAATTCAAGAGAATCTGGACAAGGGGTTCATCCATTGGTCCACCTCCGCAGCTGGTGCAGGCTTTTTCTTCATGGCTAAAAAGGATGGGACTCTCCTTCCCTGTATTGACCATCAAGGCTTGAATGCAATTACCCAGAAGGACCATTATCCCTTGTCTTTAATCTCAGATCTG
Organism: Rhinatrema bivittatum; assembly: GCF_901001135.1. Taxonomy (NCBI): domain Eukaryota; kingdom Metazoa; phylum Chordata; class Amphibia; order Gymnophiona; family Rhinatrematidae; genus Rhinatrema; species Rhinatrema bivittatum. Next base: position 137,962,738 of record NC_042621.1, read on the forward strand.
TTTGACTGCCTGCAAGGAGCAAAAATCTTCTCTAAATTGGATCTCTGGGATCTTACAATTTAATTTGTATCTGACATGGCGCCAAATGTAAGACAGCCTTCAACACAAGAGATGGTTACTACGAATATCTGGTGATGCCTTTCAGCTTATGCAATGCCCAGGCTGTGTTCAAATCATGATGAATGAGATCTTCCAGGACCTTCTATGTGTGCATAGTAGTGTACCTAGACTTCATCTTAATTTTCTTCAAGGATCTGGCTCCCATCACTGGGACATCTGCCAGGTACTCCATCTCCAGAAACATCAGTTTTATGCCAAGCTCGAGTAATGCTTGTTTGGAAGGGAATGCCTCCTCTTTCTGGACTACATAGTCTCCAGCAGGGGTTTCAACATGGTCCCTGACAAGTTTAAGAGTATCCAAGATTGGCCTCAGCCAAGCAGGCTATGGACCATGCAGAGATTCCTGGGCTTCACTAATTTATTATCGTCATTTTATAAACAATTAAACTATTGTATATAAGTTGTACTCTCCCAGTTCTTTGTTAATTTTCTCCAAGTTCATCCCCCCTGTTCCATGTAAGACATTATAATCTATTCGTTATATTGTCATTGTAATTGTTGAAATGTGAACCGAAGTGATTAGTAACATTGTTACCTGAACTGCGGTCTATAAAACTGTTAAATAAATAAATAAATAAATAAATAAATAAATAAATAAAATAGCTGCCTCTCTCACAGTCTTTACTCATAAAGGAGCTAACACCAAACTCTAGCCACCAGAGACCGTGACAGCCTTCCAAGATTTAAAGACCACTTTCTGAGGGAGCCTTGCCTCTATCTGTATTCCATGTGCCCCTTCATTGTTCAAGTGGACGCCTCTTCCCTGAAGGTAGGGGCCAACTTGAGCTAGTACTCTTCCACAGGAACCTTGCACCCCTGTTCCTTTTTCTCTAAGAAATTCTCCCTGGCTGTATGCAATAATGGGATTGGTGATAGGAAACTACAAGCAATCAAATTGGCACTGGAGGAGTGGCACCACTGGATGGAGGGAGCACAGTATCACATAACCATCTACACTGACCATAAGAACTTGAAGCACCTCCATCAAGCCCGATGGCTTAATGCCTGACAGGCCTGCTGGTCCCTATTCTTTGCTTTCTTTAACTTCGACCTCAGATACAGGCCTGCAGCCAAGAATGCTCATGCAGACCCTCCTTCATGCTCATTTCTGACTCAAGACACCTCATAACCACATCATCGACCTGGCCCTGGTCCTCCTCGCATCTACCATGACTGTTCCTCAGGGAAGACGGTCGTTCCCTGCAAACTCCGTGAAAAGGTGTTACAATGGTCCCATAATCCCCATGTTGCAGGTCACCCTCAACGAGCCTGGACTCTTGCATTGCTTTAACAGTTCTACTGGTGGCACCAAATGCAGAACGACATTTTGGCCTATATGGACTCTTGTCCCACCTGTGTGCAACAAAAACCATTGGCGGAACTACCCTGGGGGCTGTTATAGCTGTTGCCGGCTCCAAGGGAACTTGGACCCATTTGTCCACCGACTTCATTGTGGATCTTCCCTTCTCTAACAGCAATATGGTCATCTGAGTCGTAGTTGACCGTCTCTCTAAGTGGCCCACTTCACACCATTACCTGGTCTCCTCACGGCTTTGGAGCTAGCTCAGCTCTTCATTCAGCATGTTTTTTTGACTCCATGGGCTAACTAGTCACATTGTCTCAGATCGAGGTACTCAGTTTACTGGTGGTCACTGTGCAAAAAGTTCAACATCACACTAGATTTCACAACGGCCTACCACCCTCAAGCGAACGGACAGTCTGAATGAATCAACTGGACATTAAAGAACTTTTTCTATGGGCTTATTGCAACCCCCGCCAGGATGATTAGGCCTCTCTGCTTCCTTGGGCAGAGTATTCTCACAACCCTAATCCATGTGCTGCCATGGGCTCATTGCCCTTTAAGACTGTGTACGGTAGACAGCTTCTGCCTCCTCTGCCTCTTCTCCTAACAGTCCCATCGCCGGTGGCTCAACTGTCCACGCAATAACTCCAAAACCTTTGCAATCATACTCAACAAATGCTCTGAAAGGCAAATCAAAGAGCCAAAAAGTTCACAGACTGTTATCAGAGGCCCGCTCCACTGTTTAAGCCAGGGGAGAAGATATGGCTGAGAAAACACCATATCAGGCTTTGAGTTCCATCCATGCGACTTATCCCCCAGTACATTGGACCCTTTACAGTGCTACGATAGCTCAGATTAACTTTGGCTACCCGCATCTCTGGGAATTCACAACTCCTTCCATGTCTCACTCCTAAAACCCCTGATGCTCTCCTGACCCTCCAGGAAGACGCCACAGTCGCAAGAGATAGCCTCGGAAGACAACACCACATATCAAGTAAAAGAGGTCTTGGATGAAAGGACGCGTGGCAGGAGATGGGCGTATCTCCTTTCCTGGGAGGGATACAGATCACAGGAGAACATGTGGGAACCAGCCTGTAATATCCTGGATAAAAACCACCTATGTGAATTCTATGCCATGCACCCCAGGAGACCCAAACTCTCAAGGGGAGGATAGAGGAGGGTTTACTGTTACGCTCGGTGGTCTGCGGGTTCGTCCCATGGACTGCTGCTCTTACCCCTGCTAGGGCCTTCTCCAGCCTGCCCATTTGACTCACAGCCTGGCCTCTGCAATTGTGGTAGGGCGCTGCCACTGTCTGGCACTCAGCAGATGTGATGGGACGCCGCCGCACTCGACCCCATTTCCCTAGGGGCATGTGTGCACCAACAGTCCTTCTCTTAAAGGGCCAGCGGCAGGAATCCTGCAAGGGTGCATCCTGATGACATCAGAGGTGAACCAGCTTTTAAGGATCCCTCCTGCACTTCACAGATGCCTTGGCAGGGGTCAACTCCTTTGGGAGTAGTGTATTGCCTGCCTTCCTGTCTTCGTTCCTGGTTCCTGCCTTGCTGTGGTTCCAGAGTCTGTCTTCTGTCTGTGGTTCCCGTTGTCTAGTTGTTCTTGGATTCCCTCATCTGTGGTCAGTTTCTTCTCATTTGTCTTCAGCATCTCTTCGTGTTCCTGTGGTCCTTGTCCTCCCCCTCTTTGTCATCCTGCATGGATTGATCTTCTGGCTTTGAGCCTGGCCTGCACCCTAACACTGATTGATTCTTCTCCGCCTGCCACTGACCTCTGCCTGGATACCAACGTTGCTAGTGCTACACCTGTGTGGCTCTCCACTTGACCCTGGTCTGTCCTCCCACTGCTCCCTCAGCATGCTGGCCTGCAGTTCTTCCCGCCTGCCTGGACTGCCATCATCACAGAGGCTCCCACCTAAGACCAGCCGGTCTAGCACCTGAGGGCTCAACCTAAGTGGAACGTGGGCTGGTATTGGCGAAGCTGCAGTTGGGCCTCTGCTTCCACTAGCTCCGCCTGCCGATGGTGGGTATCTGCAGGGCTCCTCTCCGTGGGTAGCACCAACTCCCCCTCGTCCATAGTCACAACAGCATTTATGGCATGATTCTTTGATGGAATGTTTTGGGGAGAAGATTTGAAATTTAAACAGTATCCCTGTTGCATTATCTTTAACACCCAATGGTCTATTATCAAAGAATGTAATGGGCTGAAGTATTGAAGCCTTCCTCCCATGGAAAGCTGTTTAAATCTAACTGGGAAGATTTTCTGAAATTGTACTCAGAAACTAGGATTACATTTTGATTGTGTTTGTTGGAGAGGCTTGGTCTGTGCTCTTTCATTAGCAAGCAGCCTGCTCTCTTGATGCTGCTGCAGGTGAGACTGCAGAAAAAAGTAGGTTTGGTTCCTTCTTCTTGAATAGTAGTACTAACTCCTGTAATGCTTAGTAGACCTGGATTTAGGTATAGGCAAAACAGGCAACGACCTAAGGTGACAAATTTTGAAGGTACCAAATATCCAAGCAAAAAAAGGAACTTGCTTCTGCTTCCTTTAGTGCCATGTGCCGGCAAAGCTTCAAAGGGGCACCACCATGGCACTCTGCCTGTGCATGCTAAAATCTTAAATCCAGCCCTGATGCTAAGATGGACATTTTCTACTTGTCGATGGATGTTCAGTTTTAGCCACTAACAGAGTAAGGAGAGTGGAACATAGATCTTGAAGGTATACTGTTTCTTTAACTTTGTCTCCAAAAAGATTAACCCCTGTGAATGGAGTATCAGCCACTTTCTCGTGAATATCTTTATGAAGACCTGACTCCCACAGCCATGCTAGCTTTCTGGCTCCAATGACTACTGCAGATGTTGTGTATTGCACTCGCTGCTCGCCGTTCCCAACCGCGAGCAGCCTCACTCACCCTCCGGTCCGATGCCGCCGGTCCCTTGCTCCTGATGTGGCTTGGACACCACCACCGCTTTCAGCCGCTCCTGTGTGGCCTGGGTGCTGCCGAAGCCCCGGAGTCCTCTTCTGCGGTCCGGTCCACTGCTGCCTGCCGGCCCTGGTTTCCCATCTGGCAGGGGTGCCGCTGCCGATGCCATGCTCTATGGCAGGGAGCACTGCCGCTGACGTCTCCTCCTCCACAGCAGGGAGAGCCGCCGCTGATGTCTCCTCCTTCGTGGTAGAGAGGGCTACCACAGATTCCACTTCTTTGCGGCAGGAACGCCGCCGATGCTGCTGCTCCTCTCCTGTCTTACATCGGGCTCCTCTAGGCACGCGCGTGCGTGCTTCTGCTTTACTTTTAAAGGGCCAGCAGTGGGAAAGGCCCTGCGGCCCCAACTGATGTCATTGCCTTGTCCTGTCTTGAGCCCAATAAAAGGGCTCTCCTCCACTTCTTCGGGGCCTTCGCATCAGATCTTCACAGTTGCCTATAGTCTCTTCTCCGATCAAGGTCCTCCGTGGTCTTCTTGTGTCCAGATGATTCTTCATTGAATGTTCTTGATGTTCCTGGTCTTCCTTATGGAGCTCCTTCATCGCCTGTTCCTTGCTCCTGATGTTCCAGTCCAGGTCCTGATGTTCCAGCCTCCAGCTCTTGGTCCTGCTTCCAGGTTTCCTTCATGTCCACCTTTCCTGGTGTGCCACCATCGTGCTCCATGACCAGCCCATGGGGGGCTGTGTAGGGCACCTTGTGGCACAAGGCCAGTCTTCATGTCTGCAGCGCAAGTATCCGGAAGGCCCTTGTTTTTAACGCTGAGGTCTGTTCCTGAATCAGAGTTCTGAGTCTTGAATCCTTGAACCCTGTTCCTGGTCTTCGGAGTTCCTTGTTCCTGCTTCTATCCATGCCCAAATCTCAAGCCAGAGCCTACTCTGCTTCAGCTTGGTCCACGACCAGCCACGGGCAGCTGTGTAGGGTGCCCTATGGTGTAGGTCTCTCCTGAATCTTCATCATGTTTCCAGCTTCTAGTCTTCATCTTCTTACCTGGAGTCTGCTTAGCTTCCGGCGTTGTCCGCGACCAGCCATGGGAGGCTGTGTAGGATGCGCTGCTAGTGTCTGAATCCTGAATCCGAACCTGAGTCTTCCAAGTTCCTCGTGTCATCGTTCAGTTCCTCGTCTTGACATGTTCCTGCCCTCAGCCTTTGTCTGGCCTCATGCACTCGTCATTCCCAAGAGACGGGTCTGGAAGGGCTGAGTGGCCGGAGGGCTACTCTTGAGACCAGCATTGTGTTGCTGGGTCTCACTTGTGTGTGTAGGTCCAGTGGAGGTCTGAGCCTGCCTTGTACCAGTTCCTGTGATGTTCCTCGCTCTGCCTTGTCCCCGCTATAACCTGTGCTTGGACATGTTCCCCTCGCATTGTGCGTGCCTTGGGGCTCCTACCTGAGCCACGCCATAGCCCAAGGGCTCACATCTCTCCAGAGCAAGCGACCCCACCCACACGGTCGCAACATTCTGGAGGAATTAATTTATATCTCATAAGCTGATTCAATTAGATGATGCAAATATTCTTCGGCTTCTTGCAATACAGAAGCAAAATGATCCATGGGATCTGAAGGAACAGTTGAGTCATGCCTTACAATTTTTGCAAGGAGTGTTATATGTATTGTACCATGGGCAGCAATACAACATATGAGATAATTGTAAAACGTTTTTTACTATGGTATACAGGATCTTGAAATCTTTACTTCAAGTGGTTCTAGAAAGTTTTTATGAACGCTTTCATTTTTTTTTCAAAACTGATTCCACTACTACCGATTCATGAGAGAGTTGTACTTTTTGATGCTCAGGACAAGGCTGAACTTTGTATTTAAGATCTAAAGTAAATGGAATTGCCTTCACTATTTTTTGGACAAAACATGATATGACATATATCTTTCTGGGATGCTGTGAAAAGGGATATGATGCAAGACCAGTGGACTCATCATCATCAGAATATAACACGACAGAATTAATATGATGAATGTGATCCTTCTTGAGAGACAATACTATAGATGGCTCTTCTAAGGTTGTTCAGTCCTTGGACGAAGATGAACTTTGAAACTTAAACTGTGACTCAATTTGTATAATTTCTTGCCTGGCTTGATATTTATTTATTTATTTAGCATTTTTCTATACCGACTTTCCAATAACAAAATTATTGATCAATTCGGTTTACATTTTAAAATTTTTAAAACACGCTAGAGAACTATATAGATCTTCTCTAGAAATCACATGATCTTTGGCAGTCTATTATCTTTGGCAGACTATTATCTTTGGCAGTCTATCATTAAAACCCAGCCTCTAGCCTATATTAGGCACTGCTCATGTTAATTATGTTATTACCCCCATATATCTTAATCCAAGTTAATTCGACCTGTTCATTGTAAGACATTTACTTGTCATTGTTGTTATTGTTTAAAATGTAAACCGAAAATGTAAACCGAATTGATATGGTGGAATAGTACAAAATTGTCTTAACTCCCAAAGGATTGAGTGTGGTCAAACACAAACAAAGGTGTCTTAATACACCAGGAATAAAGTGCAGTCAACTGCAAAGCATAAAGGAGTCAACTGCAAAGCATAAAGGAGTCATATTTAAAAAAGGCAGTGAGCCTGACTTCAGTGCCGGGAAAAATAGTGGAAACTATTCTCAAGAACAAAATTGTAAAGCATATAGAAAGACATGATTTAATGGAACATAGTAAACATGGATTTACCCAAGGGAAGTCTTGCCTAACAAATCTGCTTCATTTTTTTGAAGGGGTTAATAAACATGTGGATAAAGGTGAACCGGTAGATGTAGTGTATTTGGATTTTCAGAAGGCGTTTGACAAAGTCCCTCATGAGAGGCTTCTACGTAAACTAAAAAGTCATGGGATAGGAGGCGATGTCCCTTCGTGGATTACAAGCTGGTTAAAAGACAGGAAACAGAGAGTAGGATTAAATGGTCAATTTTCTCAGTGGAAAAGGGTAAACAGTGGAGTGCCTCAGGGATCTGTACTTGGACCGGTGCTTTCAATATATATTTAAATGATCTGGAAAGGAATACGACGAGTGAGGTTATCAAATTTGCAGATGATACAAAATTATTTAGAGTAGTTAAATCACAAGCAGACTGTGATACATTGCAGGAGGACCTTGCAAGACTTGAAGATTGGGCATCCAAATGGCAGATGAAATTTAATGTGGACAAGTGCAAGGTGTTGCATATAGGGAAAAATAACCGTTGCTGTAGTTACACGATGTTAGGTTCCATATTAGGAGCTACCACCCAGGAAAAAGATCTAGGCATCATAGTGGATAATACTTTAAAATCGTCAGCTCAGTGTGCTGCAGCAGTCAAAAAAGCAAATAGAATGTTAGGAATTATTAGGAAGGGAATGGTTAATAGAACGGAAAATGTCATAATGCCTCTATATCGCTCCATGGTGAGACCACACCTTGAATACTGTGTACAATTCTGGTCGCCGCATCTCAAAAAAGATATAGTTGCAATGGACAAGGTACAGAGAAGGGCAACCAAAATGATAAAGGGGATGGAACAGCTTCCCTATGAGGATAGGCTGAAGAGATTAGGGCTGTTCAGCTTGGAGAAGAGACGGCTGAGGGGGGATATGATAGAGGTCTTTAAGATCATGAGAGGTCTTGAACGAGTAGATGTGACTCGGTTATTTTCACTTTCGAATAATAGAAGGACTAGGGGGCATTCCATGAAGTTAGCAAGTAGCACATTTAAGACTAATCGGAGAAAATTCTTTTTCACTCAACGCACAATAAAGCTCTGGAATTTGTTGCCAGAGGATGTAGTTAGTGCAGTTAGTGTAGCTGGGTTCAAAAAAGGTTTGGATAAGTTGTTGGAGGAGAAGTCCATTAATGGCTATTAATCAATTTTACTTAGGGAATAGCCACTGCTATTAATTGCATCAGTAGCATGGGATCTTCTTAGTGTTTGGGTAATTGCCAGGTTCTTGTGGCCTGGTTTTGGCCTCTGTTGGAAACAGGATGCTGGGCTTGATGGACCCTTGGTCTGACCCAGCATGGCAATTTCTTATGTTCTTATGTTCTTATAATTCCCAAGATATAATGTGGTTAACCGCAAACAGCACAAAGGTATTTTAACCTCCATGCACAGTATTTTTATGGGGGCAAAACACCCTAGTATAACAAACAAAATAGTAGGGTGGGAGAACTAGCCTGAGATTCAAACAGGAAACAGCATGGAAGCACCAAAACTCCTGTGCTGTTATATCATAGGCATGGCAGGATCACCCCCTAAGGTGGTATATCTAGGGCAGGGGTGGGCAAGTCCGGTCCTCGAGGGCTGCAAACCAGTCGGGTTTTCAGGATACCCCTAATGAATATGCATGAAATAGATTTGCATACAACTGAGGCAGTGTGTATGCAGGTCTCTCTCATGCATATTCATTAAGGATATCCTGAAAACCCGACTGGTTTGCAGCCCTCGAGAACCGGAATTGCCCACCCCTGATCTAGGGCATGGCAAGTAAGCAGAGCAGCAGCAAGACTCCTAAGATGCTATATCTAGGGAATGGTAGGTAGATAGCAAGTGTTGCTTACCTGTAACAGGTGTTCTCACAGGACAGCAGGATGTTAGTCCTCACATATGGGTGACATCACAGGATGGAGCCCTGTAATGAAAACGTTTCTGTCAAAGTTTCTACAAAGCTTTGACTGACACTGGCACACTGAGTGCACTGAGCATGCTCAGCCTGCAATTATCCCTGTGAGCCACAGGTGTCTCCCTCAGTCTCGTCTTATAGCTAAAAGCGCAAGCGAAACTAAAATAAAAGTAAAAATGTATACATACCCAACTCCACGGTGTGGCGGGTGGGTTTTGTGAGGACTAACATCCTGCTGTCCTGTGAGAACATCTGTTACAGGTAAGCAACACTTTCTTTCTCACAGGACAAGCAGGATGGTAGTCCTCATATATGAACATAAGAACATAAGAACATAAGAAATTGCCATGCTGGGTCAGACCAAGGGTCCATCAAGCCCAGCATCCTGTTTCCAACAGAGGCCAAAACCAGGCCACAAGAACCTGGCAATTACCCAAACACTAAGAAGATCCCATGCTACTGATGCAATTAATAGCAGTGGCTATTCCCTAAGGGGTAGATTTTCAAACTATGCGAATAGGCCTACTTTTGCTGGCGCATCAGGCGCAAGCAAAAGTACGCTGGATTTTAGTAGATACGCGCGGAGCTGCGCGTATCCACTAAAATCCTGGATCGGCGCGCGCAAGGCTATGAATTCTGTATAGCCGGTGCGCACCGAGCCGTGCAGCCTACCCCCGTTCCCTCCAAGGCCGCTCTGAAATCGGAGCGGCCTCGGAGGGAACTTCCTTTTGCCCTCCCCTCACCTTCCCCTCCCTTCCCCTACCTAACCCACCCACCCGGCCTTGTCTAAGCCCCCCCCTTACCTTTGTCGGGGGATTTACGCCTCCCTCCGGGAGGCGTAAATCCCCGCGCGTCAGCGGGCCTCCTGCGCGCCGGGATGCGACCTGGGGGCGGGTCCGGAGGGCGCGGCCACGCCCCCGGGCCACCCCGAGCCGTAACCACGCCTCCGGGCCCGCCCCCGAAACGCTCCCGGCACGCCCCCTAAACGCCACGCGGTTCGGGCCCGCCCCCCGACACGCCCCCGACACACACCCCCCTCGGAGAACCCCGGGACTTACGCGAGTCCCGGGGTCTGCGCGCGCCGGTGAGCCTATGTAAAATAGGCTCACCGGCGCGCAGGGCCCTGCTCGCCTAAATCCGCCCGGATTTGGGCGGATTTAGGCGAGCAGGGCTCTGAAAATCCGCCCCTAAGTAAAATTGATTAATAGCCATTAATGGACTTTTCCTCCAACAACTTATCCAAACCTTTTTTGAACCCAGCTACACTAACTGCACTAACCACATCTTCTGGCAACAAATTCCAGAGCTTTATTGTGCGTTGAGTGAAAAAGAATTTTCTCCGATTAGTCTTAAATGTGCTACTTGCTAACTTCATGGAATGTCCCCTAGTCCTTCTATTATTCGAAAGTGAAAATAACCGAGTCACATCTACTCGTTCAAGACCTCTCATGATCTTAAAGACCTCTATCATATCCCCCCTCAGCCGTCTCTTCTCCAAGCTGAACAGCCCTAATCTCTTCAGCCTTTCCTCATAGGGAAGCTGTTCCATCCCCTTTATCATTTTGGTTGCCCTTCTCTGTACCTTCTCCATCGCAACTATATCTTTTTTGAGATGCGGCGACCAGAATTGTACACAGTATTCAAGGTGTGGTCTCACCATGGAGCGATATAGAGGCATTATGACATTTTCCGTTCTATTAACCATTCCCTTCCTAATAATTCCTACCGAGCTGAGGATGCCCGAGGATGCTCGAGGATGCCCGAGAGTGCATCAAATGCACCCAAGACCGCGCAAAAGGCGCAATGACGGGGGTGGAATTTGGAACGGAGTGGTCCTGAAACCCTTAACGGGTTGGTGGAAGGATGTTGGGTAGTTAAACTGAAAAGAATAAGAGTAGACGGACTGGCCAAACATGGAGCATGCCGGCCAGTCGAATCTAAGCAATAATGGGCTGCGAAGGTATGGAGAGAGCTCCAGGTTGCAGCCTGATAAATATGTACAAGCAGCAGCGGCCGAGGAGAAGCTATTGAGGATGGAATGGATGCAACAGAGTGTGGTTACACACTGTGTTGTAGTGAAATGCCTGCTTCTTGGTAGGAAAAGAGATACAGACCATTAATTAGGAGTTATAGGTCTGTTTGCCCAGTGGATCTCGCAGGTTGACTCTTGCCACAGAAGGAAAGAGTTAGGTGGAATTCCTATGGAGTGTAGTGCGATCTAGATAGAATGCAAGTACACTATTACTGTCCAAGGAGTGGAAAAAACCCTCTCGCTTTGGTGAGAGAGAGGTTTTGGGAAAAATGGGCAGAGTATATTCTGAGTAAGGTGAGATGCAACGTCTACCTTAAGAAGGATATGAAGTTGAATATGTAAAAACCACTCGGTCACGGAGGAACACAGGGTCGGATGAGTATGTAACAAGGTGTGTAACTCACTGACCTTGTTGGCAGAAATGACATTTATGAGAGAAAGAATTTCCCATGCCAAACCGTGAAATGAGAGGAATGGAAAGGCTCAAAAGGAAAATGTATGAGACTTATAAGCACACGAAATATAGGTTCCATTCCGTGACTAGTGAAAATAGAGGCGGCTTGATCAGTGGATAATCCATGGTAAGCTGACTCAGAAGGGGTTTACCGTTAATTGGGTATCCCCACTCCCAAACGATACACCAATTGGAACAGAGGTGTACCTATGTGGAGGATGTCTGGGGAGCAGAATCCGAGGGAGCAAGAGAAAAGAGTGGTGTAGAAAAAGAAAAAGGGAAATACCCTTTTGTATGAGTCATGTGGTAAATCATGCCATTTTGAATGGTAGGATTTATGTGTGGAAGGTTTCGTGACGCTACCAGTACCTGAGAACATCAGTTAGTCTACGATTTGAGACTGACTTGTGAAAAGGCGAATTGGTTACTGGTGTGATAGATTGAGAAGTATGGGAAGCATACTGGTCTCGGCCAGGACGTGGGTCTGAGGATCAGTGAACCCCGTCCCGGTTCAACATTAGATGAGTGCTGGCTATAAGAGGCAGCAGAAGAGACACATTTAAGAGGCCCTTGATGGAAGAAAGGCGTCTATAGGAATGCATTGGAAACATGTGTAGGTAGTAGAATCTGTGCACCGTATGGTTCGATTCGGACGCAGAGGGCAAGTTCGATTGACCTCAGCATTAGAAGATCTTTCCCGCTACACATTTAGTCCGAGACCATTCGAGAGGATGGAAACCTACATGGAGAAGGTCTGCTAGTGCGTTCAGTAAATCTTAGATAAGTGGCCCGAGGATACATGGAGTGAGCAAGGGCCAAGGGTAGAGCTGCGCAGCTTCCTTGCAAAACAGCTAAGATGTTGTGCGTGCTTGTGTGTTGGAAAGCACATTCTACTTATGCTGTCTTTCTGTATGCACAAAGATTTGTTGCAGAGGCAGTATTGGAAGGCATAAGGATATAATGCATGGCTACAAGCTCCAGGAGGTTCATGTGAAACTGTGCCTGGAGTGGAGTAGACGCATTTTGGGTTGAGAAGCTTTTAGGTCAAACTTTACAACCCTGAGTAAATGCGAGCATGAGCAGAATCAGACTAGGTTTTGATCTGCAATATGGATGAGGGACGAAAGCGGTTGAACAGCTTAGACCCACTGATAATGGAATTTCACTGAATCTAACCCATAGCAATTTTGGATCTATGAGGAAAGTGCATAGTGAAGAAACCCCATGGCCCGACAATGAAGAATTGAGGAGCTGAGGTTATGGAAAATGCACGCAGGGACATGTAAGAATTTATTAGAATGTCTGCGCGTATGCTGGACAGGAAGGTCATTATGACTGTGGTGTCCAGAAGTGTTGTATAAGGGATTTATGGCAGTGACAATAATCCCAGTTAGTAAATGTATAGTGAGTCACGAAGAAGTTAGAGCTCCTTGCGTGGACTGACTGTGGTTATGCAGCTGTCCATGCAAGGAAAAGCATGAATGATGTTGCACTCCACAAAGAAACAGCAGTCACCGATAGTGATTCAATGAATACCCCAGTTGCCGAAGCTGGTGCAACCGGCAGAGCTTGGGATTGTAATATTGTTGACTCACCATGAAGCACTTAGAACGATTAGAGATAATGTACTTACTGCGATATGGAAGCATGGTGACAAGAGATACCATTTTACCTGTGCCTTCTGAAGAAAGTTGGTATTTCTGAGGTCCAGGATGAGCGGAGAGTAACTACTTTCTGTTGAAAGAAAGATTAGTGTAATTAAAACTCCCCCAAACCCCCCCCCCCCCGCCCCCCTCTGAGCTTTGTAGCGTCTGGGGGAGTGTACCGGGAACTTTGGTACAAGGTGGGGTGGCCGCTCTGATATCCGGCCAGTTGGGAGACCAGGAGGTGTCCAACTGGAGGGGCTGATGTAATCTGGATATCATGTAACCTCCCACGGGAGCATGAGCGGTAAATCTTACCCGCATTTCTGTGTGCTATACGAGGAGACATCGAGACCTGTTGTCAGGCTTCGAGGTGGACTTGCACTTCAGGCAGTATTTGCTGGATCTCGTGTTTAGCAGATCAGTGAATGCACCTGGAACTTTGGTTCTGAAGCAGGAACCAGAAGCCAGAGCATTAATCAGTACAGAGCCTCGTTGCTGAAGAAGGGAGGATGCCCTGATGCAATCCCAAAGAAATGATAGAAAGGTTCTCGTGGTATTGTGGCTGACATAGCTGGCATAGCGATATGTGACACTAATACGGTTCTTGGAAGGTACATGACCTAGAACTTTTCAAACCATGTGGCTCGAATTAGAGAACACATCTCAATGGGAATGCTGCAGAAACGGGTACTTACCATCCGACGTGGATCGCCGAAGGACGAGCCGGTGAAGATTGCTGGCTCCGTGGATTTCAGGAGTCATTGAGGGAGTAGACGCCTGTCTCAACTCTGATGCCTGGTATGGTGGCGCAGGTATAGAGGAGACAGGCTGAGCGTGGCTGGCGCTACCATGGTAGTATTTTGTGGAGGGCCACAATCCCCCACCGATGTTGGTGGGGCACGCCTCGGGAACAGGGGAGCCGATTAACAGCTTGTGAACCTGGCCCTCGTCAAAGCGGCTCGATGTTTCGTGACGCCAGTGCAGAATTCTTCGGAACTCGTTACGGTGTTTCTGGAGCACCAAGGACTGCTAATACTGTGTGAAACAGTGTCAATGGCAGTGGTGATGTTGCTCGGCCCGAGCATTGTCCAGCATAGAGAAGGATAGCACCAATGTGCTGGATGGAGTCGGTGGCAGACGATTTCTGTGTCGGTGATGATGCATGCCACGGTGCTCGGCCCGGTCTTTCCCCAGCGCTGAGATGGATGCCCTTGCTGTCTTGGATGGTGACTGATGAAGGACTGTCAGCATGCTTGCACTGCTCCTGGCACTATGTAGTGTCGTAGGCTAATACGGGGCTTTAATAAGAACCCAACGCATGGAGCACTGTGTTCAGGCGAGGGCATTACGTGGCGGTGCTATGTCGGTATTGATGGTGTCGATGGCAGCCGAAGCGGCCTCGAGGGTATCGTCAAAAATATATATGAAAAAACATCGATGACTTGGCCAGAGCAATGATGACAGTGACGGAAGCACTGACGGCATCGGTGTAGGTATCTCTGGGAACGATGTGGCATCAAATAATCGAAAAAACATCGTTGGGATCGAAAAAACGATACCGGCATCGACGGAGTCGATGACCACATCGATAGGAACGTTGAAGACACCGATGGAAACGACGTGGGCGTCAAGGGCATCGATGTATGGAGGCAGGTGCCAACGGCATTGGTGGCATGGCCACGAGCGTCGACGGTATCAATTGGATCGACTCAAGCACCAATGGCATCCATGGCATCGATGCCACCGACATGGGCATTGATGGCACCAACATGGGCACCGATGGAATCGATGTTGGCATGGATGCTATCGATGGAATCGACCTGGGCATCGATGGAAATGACCTGGGCATCGATGGCATCAATAAAATGAAGGATGGCATTGATGGAAATGACCCTGGCATTGATGGAAGTGCCCCGGGCAACGGTGGCATCGACCCGGGCATAAATGGCACTGACAAGACAAGGTGTACGTCAATGGCATCCATCCGGGCAATGATAGCACCGATGAAACCCAAGGAAAAATCAGTGCCATGGATGAAAAACATGGTTGGCACTGATAGAAACGATGCAGGGACTGATGGCATCAGTGTACCTTGGGGGGAGGGGAACCAATGGTATCTAAGAATCCAAGATGGCCTGAAGGGGGTACCGACGGAAGCGATGGGGCATTGATTGCGCGAGGGTACCGAGGAATTGAAGGACTTGAATCGAAAGGGGCCCTGGCGGCAACAAAAACCGTGGAAGTCCTTGTCCCACGAGCGCTAATAACCAGGCACAGTGTCACAGAGGGACACTCGCAGGCTATGTGTGGCTAACTGAAAACATAGGGAGAAGGAAGGCCGCAGTCAGTTGGCAGGCCAGGAAGGTGACAGGAACCGACCGAAAAAAACAGGGCATAGTAATCACCGTGCGTCGAATAAACGTACGCGAAGGGAGACCCGTGCAGGGAAAAGTGTTTGTGAAGTAAAGGTTTAAGTGTTTCCATGAGGAAAAAGTGTTAGAATTTCTCACAGAGCTCCTAACCGCTATGCTTATTGCAGAGTGGAAAAAAGAAGACTGAGGGAGACACCTGTGGCTCACAGGGATAATTGCAGGCTGAGCATGCTCAGTGCACCCAGTGTGCCAGTGTCAGTTAAAGCTTTGTAGAAACTTTGACAGAAAAGTTTTCCGTACAGGGCTCCATCCTGTGATGTCACCCATATGTGAGGACTACCATCCTGCTTGTCCTGTGAGAAAAGGCAAAACCCCTAAGGTGATATATCTGGGGCATGGTAGGTAGGGAGAGAGGCATCAAGACCTGCAAAGTGCTTTCAATCATCTTGTTACTCACATGGAAATTCTGAAAAGCTCAAAGGAAAATTGATTTTTAATAAAACATCTTTTCCATCAAGTCTGATGTCAGCCTAGAATGATGAGGGCATATGTTGTTCCCTGCCATTGAGAAGGCACATTCACTGGGCACACTGGTTGGTGGGCAGAAAAGATAATGCTGAGCCACCATGGCTAGGTCTGGCCAGATTGCTGACTTGTGTGCCCAATATGCCAGTGCATCTGTGTCCATGTCATCAATGAGCTCTGTGAGATAGTGTTTCACAGAAATCTCTGCTGGGGTGATCAGAGAGTCTCTCTTGCCAGATGCTTTAGTAATGGCCTGTGTCAGAACAGATGATTCTTTGTGGGGGCTATGACTTTAGCATATTGAAAAATGGGGAGGAATTGGTGCTGCTCAAGCTTGCACTATTCTCTAGGATGGTCAGTTTTTCCTTTGCTACCTCTTCACTGAGCTTATGCCCCTTATGCTTCTGTTCACATACCCTAGCTACCAGCATCTTCTTCATGGATGTGAGACGCTGCAACTATAGGATGCGACTCCCTTTTATCCGAGGTTCACTCAGTATTGTTAAAGTTTTTATTCTGATTTACACCTGCTGTTGCAAGAAGTCCAGAAACTGCAACACCTCTGCTTCTATTCCCTCTTGCTCATAGAAACCCTCTGATTTTTTTCTCCTGAATATTCACTATAGGGATGATCCCCACCAGGGTGGCACTTCTGGAACTCAGATTCTCCATGGATTCCTTGAAGGGCTTCAGGATTTATATCTGCTGCCTCATCAGTAACCAATCATGATGCCCCAGGAGGCTTACAGAGATATATCATGAAGGAGTGTCTACTGCTTCGCTAATCTCTGCAGCATCAGATAGGTGGAGTTTCAGTGAGTGCCAACATTTTGAATCAAATGCTTATGAGGCATCCCAAATTCTTTCTGCTTCTCAAGGAGAAGCTGCCCATCCTTCATGCTTCAATGGAAATGCTTTGCTATTTTCTTGTACCTCTCTATCGGATCCTTTAGGACTAGACTGCCGTAGTCATTGAGAACCAGCCCCAGTGCATCCCTCATTGCCAGGTGTAACAAGTGTGCAAAGCAATGGATTCCCCAAAAGCCCCCTCCTCTATTGTCTTTAGCATATTTTTTCCACACTGTCACAAATAAACCTGCCTGAAGGCTCCTGCCTCTCTAGTCTAGCAACTATCTTATTGCTGATAGAATAGTGCATGATGTATGGTGGTTATCCATCATCTAGGTTTGCAGCACAGCCTTCTTGTACCCTGATGCTTGGTCCTCATTGGAACTGCTGCCTGCCCCTTTATCGACCAGGTTGCGCCAGTGTGCAGTCAGAGAGAGTTAAACGTGCGTAACATTCAGACCTGATATCGCAGATGAAATGCACATTATTCCCTCTGCCTTTGCTGTGCCTGGATACAACTACAGCACTGGATATACAGGGTGGGGATAATCTTATTAGCCGACTAGAATTTACTCAGATAAGTGCCCAAATATTCATCTACCCAGTTAACTGCAGTCTGGGAAGGTAAATGGGTTTGGAGAGGAAAACCTGAACCTTCATTGTTTCAAACAAAAATTCATTACAAAATAAATAGAAGAAACAGCACAGCCGCAGCAAGCCATATTCACACTCATGTTACTATTTTGCTCCCCTGAAGTGCCCAAGATTTAATATTTATTGATACTGTACCTCTACTCACAGTACCATTCTACTGTGTGAGAATTGTCGGCCTCTTTAACCTTTTAAACCATTGTCAATTTATGAAATGCCCCAAATCTCTTTCCCTGTATATCTGTCTTATTAGATTGTAAGCTTTATTGAGGAAGATCCTAGGTTCTGTATTGGGAGTCTATACTCAGGAAAAAGATCTTGGAATCCTTGTGGTCAATACTTTGAAATCCTCAGTTCAGTGTGTGTCAGCGGTAAAAAAAAAAAAAAAGCAAATAGAATATTAGGAATGATCTGAAAAGGACTGGAGAATAAAACAAAAAATGTCATATTGCCTCTGTATCAAGTCATGGTACAACTGCACTTTCAGTACTGTATGTATGCAGTTCTGGTTGCCCCATCTCAAGAAAGACATAATAGAATTAGAAAAGGTGCAGAGGAAAGTGACAAAAATGCTAAAGGGATCTCTTCTATGATGAGAGGTTACACAGGCTAGGGCTTTTCAACTTGGAAAAGAGACAGCTGGAGGGGATATGTTAGTTTATAAAATCATGAGTGAGGTAGAATAGATAAATAAAGGATGATTATTTGCCCTTTCAAATAATACTACAAGAAGGGGATTCTTCATGAAACTAACAACCAGCAAATTCAAAACAAATCATAGCATGAACTTTTTCTCGCCGTGCCTTATCAACCTATGGAATCGGTTGCCAGAGGATGTAATCAAGGCAACTAGTATAGCCAGATTTAAAAAGAGGTTTGGACAAGTTCCTGGAGGAAAAAATCCATAACACATTATTATCAGGAAGACTAAAGAAGACGATTACTATCCCTGGAAGTGAGTAACAGGAATTAGATTTATTTTATGGGCGTACCAGGTATTTGTGACCTGGAATGGCCACTATCAAAGTTAAGATGTTGGGCTGACTCAGCATGGTAATTCTTATGTTCTTATGCTAAAAGGAAGAGCTATGAGCAGGGTAAAGTAGAGCAGGCAATCAGCCATAGGAATTTCATTTTAAAATCCCTGAACAGACCAGGTGCAAAGCCCATGTTACTAAAGTATCTAGAGCTCTGGCCAAGCCAACAGGAACAAAGTACTCATGGACCTGAAACCTCCATGAGCAATTTAATTACTGCCACCATATTGATCATAATTACTATATAGAATTAAAGGGATTAGCAAGTCTGTAGCAATTTTTAAGGGAAATAATCAAAAAGGATAAGGCAGACTATTGTCACCAACTAATAGCATGCCTGGGAGGAAAAGAATAGTCAGAACCTTGACTTCCACAGTACTGCAATAAGCATTTTGTAAGCAACATATAAACCTAATGATAACATCTACCTGAACATAGTTAATCATCTCTATTGGAGTACCTGGCACAATGCACTGAGTGAAAAGACATGAAGACATACTATTAGTTCCCCTATCTTTATTAAACTGTTTTGGTATGAACCTCTCATCCAAAAACAATTTTAAAAAATGTAAAATTTAAGTGAAGTGATTCAAGATTACTTATCCCTTTACTTGTGTGTGACATAAAGCCTCTGCTGGCAACAAGTTTATTCCCAATTTTATTTCCCATTTTAAAGCTGCAACATGATGAACTTACCATTTGTGCTTGAAAGCGTGCCGGAATGCAGGACTGATTAGACAGGTGAAGGGTCCTTGAAGCAACAGTTAAAACCGGAATTTTGCCGAAATCCAGCTCATTGGGTTGTACACAGACAACAGGACCTACTCCAGTAGACTGAAGATGGACTTCCTGTTTTCAGGAAGAAAGAATGGAAAACTACTTAAAACATTTTTCTGCTTTGTCCCTGTTGAGATGTAGAAAATCTAGATGTATTTCATGGCTATAAACACACTAAATGAAACTGTTGGAAATGGTAAGTGAATGAAAGTAGAGGAGAAAGAGGTTCAGCAACAGGAGCAGTATAATGTTAATAACTATTAGAAGGCAAAGATTAACAGTTTTGCTACCCTCCATTATTTATGCCTCTCTTCGTATCCACACTCCATCCCGTAACTTAAGATCTCTTGGCAAAGCATTGCTAACAATACCTTCACCAAAAATAGCCCATTTAAGCACAGTAAGAGAAAGGTCATTATCTTTGGCGGGACCAATAATTTGGAATGCGTTCCCCCTTGATATCTGAACAGAATCAAACATAAACTGATTTAAGAAATTGATAAAGACTTGGTTATTTGAATAGGCATATATGCAAGCAAACTAATTCCTGGTCTTGATTCCTCCCGAAAGATACTTTTACTAGTTTTTATTAAACATTGTTAATAATTTGAAATTATTATTAATGTTTTATTTTATAAACTAGTATGAGGTAGTTTTAGTTAAGTTACTTAGTGTTTATTTAACTTTTAGCTAATTGTAACTAGTTTTATTAGATTTTAAGATATTTTCTTTGTTTTATATTCAATTTTTATGTTTTAAATTTAAGAATGATTATTTTATGTTACATGTATACAGAATTTTATTGTACTTTAAACAGACTTGAAATCAACATGAATGTCGGTATATAAAATCAACTAAATAAATAAATAAATATTTATGAGCCTAAGGGGCCTATTTATGAAGACATGTTAATGCACAGTTTTAATGCAGATTACTTCCAGGGGCATTTATTAAACTGTGGTAACTGACTGGTGCCAGGAATGCACATTGTTGCACCTAGAAAACAAGGCATGTAAACTGGTGCCATCACAGCACACCTTAAAAGAGCTCCCCACACTCAATAGCCTCCCTCTCCCTGCATTCGATTGCACCATCCCAGCATTCGAATGCAGGGAGTTAGCCCTGCCACCTAACTGATACACTACCCTGACTTGACACTCCAAAAATAACTCCACTCCCCCCCAATAGTTCCCTATGCCCCTCAGCCTCAAGCCTCCATACCCTATTTTGAAAACTTTTGGTCCCCCCCCAGGACAGAAACAATCCCAGTCGCTCATACCTCACCAGCACAGGAATTCAAAATGGAGCAAGCTGATCTGTGGTTCTTCTACGCCCTATTCTTTCTCAATAGTCCCTACTTTTCCCACTTCCCATATAGTTCAGGGGAGGCCTCATCAATCCAAAGGTTAAAGGTGTGCACCCTATGGCAGCCATTTTCTTTCTCTGATGTTCTTAGGACTGACTGGTCCAGATGGATGGAGAATCTGAACCAGATTCCCTGTGGCACAGTGCTGTGACCTGAGCCAGGAGGGTGGCCAGCATAAAAATTAACTTTATAAAAAAGATATTTAATGCTATATTATACTCCTTTGTAATATATCCTTAGCATATCAGTTTTAGCACCCATTTAGCAAAACAAAACAATCAGTAAAAATCAGTTGTTACATTATACACAGGGGGGAATTTTTATTAGCCCACATTATTTTCATAGTGAAACTCTCTACTAGATATGGGGGACAAAAGCGTCTACATACGTTCCACCTCTTATTTCTGCAGGTGGCTGAATGAGGGCAACATTATTCTTCCAACCATACCTATTGCTGTTTAGTTAATCTATGACTGGGTCTATTTACTAAAGTACATTAAAAAGACACATTAACACGTCTTTTTAATGTACTGTATTTCATGCGAGATTTAGTAAACTGTGATAAGTATCGCAGTTTAGTATATCCTGCAGCCAGTAATCTGTGGACTTTACAAGTGATAGTAATGTCTGCATATTCCTAACTGCAAAAACATGTGTTGGAGAGCACTTGCCTTCCAACCACTGTAGAATGCACCTATATCCACCACATTCCTGATTTCCCTTCTCATCATCCCTGGATTTCCCCCTTCCCCAAGCAAAACCCCCTACCATAGTTAGCAAGTCCCACCCCTTGTCTTTAATCTCCACCCCAAACATACAATATTAAAATATCTCACCCTCCCCCCCCCCCCAATGCATGACTACCCATTGGGCTTCCCAATTGTTCCTTTCATGCTAGTGCAATAATCCAAAATGAAGCTGGATGACTCAAGGCTGCCTCTTTGTCTCTGTCACTGGTAATGCACAAAACCCCTGCCCCCATTCTACTTAAAGGGACAGCAGCAGCCCAGATTCTTCTCAAGTATTCTTCTCAAGTATAACTCGACCCCTAGAGCAAACCCCATCTCACCAGCATAACTCTGCCCCCATTCCACATCAAAAACCAACCAAGCAATCCCCTACCCTGAAGAAAACTCTCTTGAACAAGCCCCTCCCCCCCCCCAACTTAACCTCCTCAGACCAAACACCTTCCAACATAACCCAAATCCTCTCCTCCCATGCCTTCACCAGAAGCCCAAGAAAATCCTGTTCACCTGACAAAGGCACATCCTACCAAGGTTCTTCCAAGCCTAAGTCCCTTCTACCCAGTCAAGGTTCCAGGTGCTGTGGGGCAGGAGTGATCCCCACTTGCTCTTGCCCTACTGGCACATGAGAAGTGAAAAGGAGCCTTGGGTCCATTGATAGCATTTTGAAATCAGAGCTGCTAGGGCAGGAGCAAGTAGGGTTTTCTCCTGCCCATAGGATGCAGGGACCTCAGCAATTCGTATTGGGATAATAATATAGGGCAGAGGGGTTTGGTGGGGGGAATACCTAAAGGGAACTTCTGCTAGGCAAAGTGGATTCTTTGGACTTTGGGTAGGGTGATGCTCAGGGCTGGGGCAAGGTTAGCTCTAATGGGGGGGAGAGAGAAAGAAAGAGGAGTGTTTACTTGAGAAGGAGAATTTGCTCTAAGGAGATGGAGTCTGTTCTATGGGGAGCAGAATTATGCTGAGGGGTTTTGTTTCAGGTGGAGATGATGCTCGAAGGGAGAGGGTGGGTTTGCACTAGGGGGAGGTTGCTTAAGGGAAAGAGGTTTGCATCGAGGGGGTGATTTCATTGAGGATTTGTTCTAAGTCAGAAGATATGAAGGGGGGTCTACTTAAGGGCAGATGATGCTCAGGCAGGGGAGGTGTGCTCAGGATGGAGCAATTCTTAGTGGGAGGGTTTCTCTGGGAGGTGATACTTTCTGCTTCATGGTTTCTTTGGACTGCCAACAGCTCTTTAAGGAGAATGGGGGAGAGATTTGCCAAAAAATCAGCAGGAATGTTAACCTGATCCTGTAGTTGAGACAATGAGCCCTATGCTAATCAGTCCTGGTTTTCTAATTTTCATCTTAATGCAATTTGGTCCTTTTTGCCTTGCACAACATAATGAAGTGGATGTTAGAAAACTAAAAATGGATCAAAAAAATGTCAATATGACACCTTTATCTTTCGTTACTTTTATTACAAATTATTAATTGCCTAAGAACTAGGCGATGTACAAAATAAAAACATACACAAGATTTCAATCAAAACTTGTACAGACGACATATCAACGTGTTAAAAATTCTTAAAAAGTAACATATAAAATGGACAATTAATAGAATGCATGCCTGCCTGCCTGAACAGCCATGTCTTTACTGACTAGATTGTCTGCCAGTCCAAGTGGTTCAGGGAATATATTCCAGAAAGCTGGGGCAGCAATTGAAAATGCACAATCTCTCATACAGCTGAACCTAGCGTGTGCAGGTGAAGATGCATCTAGCATGCCCCTCTGTGAGGAGCAAAGTTGGTGAGTGGGACAGTACAATCGCATCAAAGCATTACACCATGGGGTGACAGCAGAAGAAATTAATTTGAAACTGATCACTGCAACCTTGTATTTAATATGCTCAGCTATGGGGAGCCAATGCAAGTCAATGAGGACCGGGGGTAATATGTTCCCGTCTTTTGTGCCAGTAATGAGACGCGAAGCAGCATTAAGAAGTAGTTGGAGAGGTTTTTGAGTAAGGACTAGTAAATCCAATAAGACAGAATTACAATAGTCCAATATTGGAAGGACAGAAGCCTCGACTACGATTCAAAAATCTCCCATATCCAACAAATGTTTAAGCCCGCATAAAACATGCAATTTGAAAAAGCCAGACTTGATAATGTTCTTAACTTGGGAACGAAAGGAAAGAGCGGGATCAATCAAGACATCTAAATTGTGGATACAGGAATTGAGCGTATAAGAATTATTTTCTATCATAATTGAAGTATGTTGGATCCTGGAGTGAGATAGCTGAATCACTATGCATGGAGTTTTAGCAATGTTCAGGGACTGTTCGTTAAACATCAGCCACCTCTTGATGGTTGTTATACACATAGAGTTAAACTGGCAATAATATAAACTTCTCAAGCTGTTGTGATCTTATCAAAGTAAGTTAATTACCATCAATGCACTTATGGACATCAAAAGTTCTACCTAACATGGAACCAAGCATAGTTGAGAACAGGAGTGACAAACTCTAATTCTCAAGAGCCACAAATAGGCCAGGTTTTAGGATATCAATTACAAATATGCATGAGATATATTTGCATATAACAAAGGCAGTGCATGTATGATGGAATGTACTACTGCCATTACCGAGTTTGGGGGGTGAGGGTACAAAACCCAGTATCACTGTGAATACAGTAGCCTGCCACTAGAGGGGGCCTGAGAAAGATTGGTGGGAACCATAGAGGAAGTGAGATCCCTCTGAAGTAAAGCAGTCTGGGAAAAAAGGGCTGAGTCATTCCCACAAGTGTAGGCAGTTAGGGCACAGAGCAAACAGCTAAAAAGGGTCTTCTTGCAAGAGGAAGGGCACAGACCAAGAAGAACAGAAGCTCCCTAATCAGAAGGAGAGGACACTTCTTAAGGAAAAAATCCCTTAAACTCCAAGGGGCAGTAGGAATTGAGGTGGTAGTGAATAAATCCTGTGCACTTTTTGACAATGTAAGAGAGGGCAGCTTGGAGAGCTATTGTTGGGCTCTATCCTTTTGTGGATCTTGTGGGGCCAGGAAGCCCAGGCACAGAGAGAGAGACTAGAACAGACAAATTTATAGCCTATGAATCAAAAAGTGGTGGGACCTGCAGGCCAGTAGTGTTATGACCGTCGGTCGCAGATGGCCGCAACCGACTCAACTCGCGTCATGTGCTGTCTTGCTCTCCTCTCCGGGTCAACTCGCAGCTGGGGCTAGCCGCTGCTGCCGCATACCTCCGGGTTCTCAAGACTCCTCGTGGCGGCCGGGACGCCGCTGACCCCCACACCAACTTTGGGCCTTCCTAGGCACGCAAATGCGCGCCACCGGGCCTCCCTTTAAAGGCCCAATGGCAGGAACCTCAGGGGCGTCCCCGACTGATGACATCACAAGTTTGGGATTCATAAGCACCTCCCTTGGCCTTTGCTCTTTGACTTGGCAATGAGTTCCTTCGCCTACTGGTGCTTGCTCCTGTCTCCTCGGACCTGTGGTTCCTGCTTTGGATCTACCTGCGGTGCTGGACTCTGGCTCGTGTACCCGCTCCTCAGAGGCCTGCTGGCGCTCCAGTTGGAGACCTAGTCTCCAGGCTTCCCCGCTCCTCGGGGTCACCCTTGCACCTTCCAGAGGCCCTACCTTCCGGCTTCCCTGCTCCTCGGGGTTGCTCCACAAAATACCTTACTGCTTTGGAGACTCGACTCTGCACTTCCTCGCTCCTCGGGGCAGTGCCTACGCCAGTGATGGTACTCCGCACTTCCCTGCTCCTTGGAACAGTGCCTACGTTTCTCTACCAGAGATGCCACCGTATGCAACCCCGCTCCTCGAGGCAGCTTACATCACTACTTCGGAGATTCGACTCCCTGCTCTGGTACTTGCATTTCCAATTCTGCCTGAGTACAGGGTGTCACCTCTGAACTGTGTCTCTTGCCCCGCTCCTCGGGACACCTCACACTATTCTCTCTACAAGCCCCTGCGATCACGTGGTCGTGATGCAGTACGTTCTATCCCTCTGGCACTACTACGTGTCCCCTACTGCAGCTGACCTCGCCTCTCAAAAGTGAGGACCTGTGGGGCTCCTCCCTGCAGGTTGCATCAACCCTCACCTCGGGCCAAGGGTCCAAGAAACCCATGAATCCTAACAGATTGCCAAGTCCATGGACCCAGCAGAGGTCTCAGCTATACAGGCCATCCCTGGCCTGGCACAAAGAATCAGTGAGCAGCAAAAGTTCCTGGAATCACTAGCAGCAGTCATTGATATCTTGAGCACTTGTTTAAACGCCGTTGTGACTGCCGCCATGACGTCTACCAAGCTCAACCCTTCCATCTCTATACCAGTCCCTCGGCCTACTGTGCATTAGCCTCCACGCTTTTCAGGGAACCCTCTTATGAGCAGGGGTTTCCTGAATCAATGTAACATGCACTTCTGCTTACAACCTGCTCACTTCCCTGATGTGATCACCAAGACTACCTACATCCTTTCCCTTCTGAATGGTAAGGCCTCGGCCTGGACATCACTCCTCTGGTAGCAGGCTGACCCAGTTCTTCGAGACCTGCCCGGGTTTCTTGCCTTATTTCGCTCCGTCTTCGACGACCCTGGCAGAAGATCCGTTTCTGTGTCCTCACTTCTCCATCTCCAACAGGATTCTCGGCCATTAACTGACTACATCATAGTATTCAGGACCCTTTCGTCAGAACTTCACTGGGACTCAGACTGCTTACGATCCATTTTCCTCGAAGGACTGAGTTGCTGGATCAAAGATGAGTTGGCGGCTCGTAAATTGCCAGCATCCCTGGACTCATTGATTGACCTTGCCGGTTGCATCGACCGCCACCTGCAGGTGTTGCGTCCATCGGTCGTCTGCCTCACCTCTCTTCTACCCTTTTCCTCCTCCCTTGGAAGGATGGCTGCCTCCGTTGCTGTTTGCCAAAACCCTCGGCGTCTCCAAGCCAGCATGAGCGTCCCCGTCAGCCATGCTTCTTCCTGATGCCTCCTAAGGCACGTGCGCGCATGCTGCCTATGCTTTTGAATACGGCATGGCGGGAACCTCGGGGGCGGCCCCACTGCATGACGTCAGTACCTCCGGGTATTTAAACCACCGCTCCAATACAATGAGTTAGCAAAGACTTCGGTTTTGCTTCTCTGACCGCTTCTAAGCTGCTCGCTTGGATTCCTCACTACCCTCCGGGGTATCTCACTCCTACGGAAGCTCTGGGTACCCGCTCCTCGGGGGCCTATTGCTTCTACTTGCCCTCCGGGGCTAAGATGCCTAACCTCCAGGACACACGCCCCTCGGGGGTCCTCTCTGCTTCTTTCATGAAACTCTCAGTGCTCCTAGGTACTTGCTCCTCGAGGGCCTATCCTGCTCTGGGTATCCTGCACCGCGGACCACAGGTCCCTCTCTTCATTCCACTACCTAAGAAAGTTATCAGCACTGCTTCTCTCTGTGAGTATCGCTACGCTCCAGCTCTCCTCATTTCACCCTTCAGGTTCACGGCCTATCCCACACTGTGGAACACTACCGGACCTTTGCTACATCTGGGTGAGACCATCTACTACAGAAACTGTCTGAGCTACTGTGATATCGCTGGACTGCAGTACTGCCTGTTCCTTGGGCAAGATTCTATCCATCAACAGCAGTATAATAAAGCTTTCTTTCCTCAGTGTCTGCTTACTAGAGTCTAGCCAATCGTTGTGGTTCCCCACAGGGCCCCTCCTCGTGGGAGGAGTCATCGCCACTTCGACCAAGAGTCCACAATATGCCACAAACCCAACAGCAGGAGCACTCACAGGAGTCTAGAGCATCCAAAAAACCTACGCCAAGCTCGTCCCGAGTTCGACATTCGTCTTCACCCAGGCTGAACCTGGCCCAGGGCAAAACTGAGGATGAGCCAACGCAAATGGGTCGGAGCAGACTTTCTCCCAAGGAACGACGCCATCGCCAGCAATCCAGACTCTGCCTGTACTGCGGCAAATCCGGACATGCCATAGCCTCGTGTCGTCTGTCTGGGAAACTCCCAGGCCTAGGTTCAGCAGGAGGACTGCTCCTAGGCCTGACATTGCCTTCTCCTCCATTGACATTACCTGTCTCCATCAAGCTGGACAATCAGGAGTTCCACACTCTGACTTTTGTGGACTCTGGGGCTGGTGGGAATTTTATTTTAAAACAATTGACTGAGCACCTCCGGATCCCCACCATCCACTCCTCAGTGCCCTTACTTCTCTCGTCCATCCATGGAGACCCACTACCTGGTGAGGTCACTCACACCACAGCTTCTATTCAGATCCGCACAGGGTCTCTGCAGATAGAGACCATTTCCTTCCACATTCTGGACAAAGCCATACATCCTGTTGTCCTGAGAATGCCGTGGTTACAGCAGCACACCCTGCAGTTTGACTGGGCCACCTTACAACTCTCTCGCTGGGGGTCCTCCTGCTATAACAACTGTCTGGTGTCCGTCTCGCCTCTACCGTGCCTGAGTGCTTCACTCTCTCCTCCCGGTCTTCCTCCGCAATACTCTTCATATGCTGATATATTCTCAAAGAAGGCCACAGACACTCCGCCCCCTCATCGTTCCTATGATTGTGCAATCAAATTGTTGCCCAACACAGAGCCTCCTCGGGGTAGGATCTACCCATTGTCGCTAACAGAGAATCAGGCCATGTCGGAGTACATCTGCGAGAACCTGGCTAAAGGCTTCAATCAGCTTTCCAAGTCTCCTGCAGAAGCGGGTTTTTTCTTTGTAGGGAAAAAAGATGGCTCACTCCATCCCTGCATCGATTACCGGGGTCTAAATGAGATCACCCTAAAAGACTGCTATCCATTGCCTTTGATTTCAGAGCTTTTTCATAGGCTACAGGGAGCGAAAATCTTCTCCAACTTGAACCTCAGGGGAGCTTATAATTTGGTCCGTATCCACAAAGACGATGAATGGAAAATCACTTTGAATAGCTTGTGATGCCATTTGGCCTTTGCAATGCTCTTGCGGTCTTTCAGAATCTGATGAATAAGGTCTTCAGGGATATGTTATACTAATGTGTGGTGGTGTACCTTGACGACATCTTAGTATTCTCCCAAGACCTACAAAGCCACCGCCAGGATGTCTCTCGTGTCCTCCAGCATCTATGGGACAATCAATTCTATGCCAAACTCGAAAAGTGTTCTTTTGAGCAGGAGACCATCCCTTTCCTTGGCTACGTGGTTTCCAGTCAAGGGTTCAGAATAGATCCCCAGAAGTTGAAGAGTATTCATGATTTGGCTTCAACCTACAGGCCTCAAGTCACTACAGAGATTCCTTGGCTTTGCCAATTACTACTGGTCTTTTATTCACCATTATTCCACTCTGACCACACCACTCACGGCCATGACTCGCAAGGGGGCCAGTCCTTCTCAGTGATCGTCCAAAGCCATGACTGCCTTCCAGGATCTTAAGACTGCCTTTCTCCAGGAACCGTGTCTCCGCCATCTGGATCCCAGACACCCATTCGTAGTCGAGGTTGATGCCTCCGACGTGGGAGTAGGGGCAGTTCTAAGCCAGTACTCGACTACCCATACCTTACACCCATGCTCCTTTTTTTCCAGACGCTTCTCTCCAGAAGAATGGAATTATGTGATCGGGGATAAGGAGCTACTAGCTATTAAGCTAGCCTTTGAGGAATGGCGTCCCTGGCTCAAGGGAGCCCAACACCAGATCACAGTATATAATGACCACAAAAACCTCGAGTATTTACACCA
The DNA here is from genome assembly GCF_901001135.1 of Rhinatrema bivittatum. Classification (NCBI taxonomy): domain Eukaryota; kingdom Metazoa; phylum Chordata; class Amphibia; order Gymnophiona; family Rhinatrematidae; genus Rhinatrema; species Rhinatrema bivittatum. The sequence continues at coordinate 137,991,958 of NC_042621.1, forward strand.
TGCTCAGCGCTCGAACCGTCATCAGGCCTGTTGGGCCCTCTTTTTTACCCGATTTAATTTCCTGCTGTGCTACTGACCCACCAACAAAAATTGCCAAACCGATGCTCTCTCCAGATCCTTCGTCGCAGAAGATGTCCCCGACACTCCATGGCACGTAACTGACTCCGCTAAGGTCATCCTGTCCACCACGTTTCCGGTGCCACCTGGTAAGACGGTGGTCCCTTGCCAATTATGATGGACGGTCCTTCAGTGGGCTCACAACTCCCTGACTGCAGGACACCTGGGACAGTCTAGAAGTCTCTCCACACTCCAGTGATTTTACTGGTGGCCTACCATGAGGAAGGACACAGGTCTATGTAAAGTTTTGTCCCACTTGCACCCACCATAAGCCTCCTGTGGGGCATCCGTGGGGACTCTTGCAATCGCTGGCTATTCCAAGTGAGGTATGGACCCATAGCATGATGGATTTCATCGTGGATCTTCCTTCCTCCAGCGGCAGCAACACCATTTGGGTCACCGTCTATCATTTTTCAAAAATGGCCCACTTCGTGGCCCTGCCTGGTCTCCCTTCGGCACCGCAGCTTGCTAAATTGGTTATCCGTCATGTGTTCTGGCTCCACGGCCTTCCCAAACATATCCTCTCAGACTGTGGAGTCCAGTTCACGGCCCGCTTTTGGAGATCTCTCTGCAAAAAATTCAACATTTGTTAGATTTAACCTCTGCTTACCATCCCCAAGCCAATGGACAAACAGAGAGAATGAATAGGACTTTGAAACAATTTCTGTGGGCCTACATGAATCTACGGCAGAATGATTGGGCCAACCTCCTTCCTTGGGCGGAGTTCACCCTAAATTCCCCCCAATCCACATCCACTGGTTCATCACCCTTCCAGGTGGTCTATGGACGTCAGCCTCTGCCACCGCTTCCGTTTCCACTATCTGTGCCCTCACCAGCGGCACAGTCAACCCCCCAGGAGTTACATCAACTTTAGAACAGCACGAAGCAACTGCTACAGCAAGCAGCCCAAAGGTCCAAAAGGTTCTTTGATTCACACCATTGTGAAACTCCCCAGTTTAAACCTGGCGACAAGGTGTGGCTCTGTACCTTGTTTATCTGACTTAAGCTGCCTTCGGCTCACTTTGCTCCCAGGTACATTGGGCCCTTTCCAGTGGTCCAACATTTGGGTCCAGTTACCTATAGACTTCAGCTGCCCTCCTCTCTCGAAATCCACAATGCCTTCCATATTTCACTAATAAAACCCTTGGTACCGTCCGGTTTCTCCAAAAAACCACCAGAGTCTCAACCACTGTCATCTGAAGCGGACGTCACATACCAAGTCCAGGATGTCCTTGATGTGAGGAAACGTGGAAAAAATTAGGAATATCTCCTATCGTGGGAGGGCTTTGGGCCTGAAGAGAACAGTTGGGAGCCTGCCACCAATATCCTTGATAAAGACCTCATCAGGCAGTTCCATGCCACACATCCTCGAAAACCCAACCCCCCGGGGGGGGGGGCCTTAAGAGGGGGATACTGTTATGACCACTGGTCGCAGACAGCCTCGACCAACTCAACTCACGTCATGTGCTGCCTTGCTCTCCTCTCCGGGCCAACTCACGGCTGGGGCTAGCTTCTGCTGCCGCATAATTCCAGGTTCTCAAGATTCCTCGTGGACGCCGCCAACCCCAACGCCAACTCCAGGCTTTCCTAGGTGTGCGCGCGCGCCACCAGGCCTCCCTTTAAAGGCCCAATGGCAGGAACCTCAGGGGCGTCCCCGACTGATGACATCACAAGGTTGGGATTCATAAGCACCTCCCTTGGCCTTTGCTCTTCGACTTGGCAACGAGTTTCTTCACCTACTGGTACTTGCTCCTGTCTCCTCGGATCCATGGTTCCTGCTTTGGATCTACCTGCGGTGCTGGACTCTGGCTCAGGTACCTGCTCCTCGGGGGGCCTGCTCGCGCTTCAGTTGGAGACCTAGTTTCCAGGCTTCCCCACTCCTTGGGGTCGCCCTTGCGCCTTCCAGAGGTCCTGTCTGCTGGCTTCCCTGCTCCACGGGGTTGCTCCACGAACTACCTTACTGCTTTGGAGACTCAAATCTTCGCTTCCTTGCTCCTCGGGGCAGTGCCTACACCAGTGACTGTACTCCGCGCTTCCCCGCTCCTCGTGGCAGTGCCTATGTTCTACACCAGTGACCATACTCTGCGCTTCCCCGCTCCTCGGGGCAGTACTACGTTCTACACCAGTGACTGTACTCTGCACCTTCCCTGCTCCTCGGGGTAGTGCCTACCTTTCTCTACCAGAGATTCCACCATACGCAACCCCACTCCTCAGGGCAGCTTACATCACTACTTCGTAGATTTGACTCGGGCTTCCCCACTCCTCGGGTCAGCTTACGTCATCACACCAGAGCCTCTCTCGCCATGCTGTCCCACCCCTCGGGACAGTCTCTGTGGCATTCCGCCAGAAGTTCCTGTCTCGCGCTCCCCGTACCTCGGGGCCTCCCTAGCGCTTCTCTGTTGGAGGCTCCTGCTCTGGTACTTGCATCTCCAATTCTACCCGAGTATGGGGTGTCCCCTCTGAACTGTGTCTCGTGTCCCACTCCTCAGGACACCTCACAGTACTCTCTCTACAAGCCCCTGTGATTACGTGGTCGTGATGTAGGACGTTCTATCTCTCTACCACTACTACCGTATCCCTTCCTCTAGCTGACCTCGCCTCCCGATGGTGAGGACCTGTGGGGCTCCTCCTCGCAGGTTGCATCAACCCTCACCTCGGGCCAAGGGTCCTCGAAACCTTAGGGTAGGGTGAAGGGAGGTTCCCTTCACCCTACCCTAAGAACCCAGGCCTAGAAAGGCTTGGGGAGGCCCCAGGGAGCTGGTAGTACCTCACTGTACACCCAGACCATGGATATTTGCCTGTTGTGTCTGATGCAAGGTGAGCTACTATCTTGATTCTTGTATCTTTAAAGCACTATAAATAATTATCTGTACCATAGCTAAGTTGGTACAGTCTTATTATATTCCTGAACTATTCCTGCAGCCGCAGGAGGCCTGAATACGCTACAAGAGGGTTGAGATAAGATGCCTTAGATATCTGTCAAGAAACAAGCACTCTGCAGGGAGCACACCAGGAGAACACAGATTGCATTTCCACTGCAGAGTTAGAATACCAGGAAAATACAGACTGGACTTCCGCAGTAAGGTCAGCTCAGTGGCAGCTTCAGGAGGGGCAGACCAAGCAGCACACCTCAATAGCATGCATATGTCTTATTCATGTTCATTGTGGATATCCTCAAAACCAGACCTGTTTGTGGCTCTTGAGGACTGGAGATGGCTACCTCTGATTTATAGCAAATAGTATAGTGGAGAAGATGAGCAGTATATTGAATGGTGACCAACCGTGTAACAATAGGTATAGCGCTAGTAGTTTTAGGATCCTTGTAAAAGTAATCAAGTCAAACAGTCATTAGATATCTTTTCCAAGCATTTCCAAAATTTTGTATTCGTAGCATATAGGAAAATGTCGGTCCCCCGACATGGACCGTGTTTCACCACAAGGGCTGTGTCAGGAGGGACAGAAGCCCAAGAAATTCCACTAATTGCAGTAGTCTTCAAAAACAAGTTGGCTCCGTACACATATGAGGGAAAGGCTAAGAAGAAATGTCAATTCAGGTTCATGGTGACAGCCCTTGCGGTGGAATCTCCGGACTATGGAAGAGAGATGTAGGTAGGTTTAAAGATAGCGGCAGGCAGCCGTCTAATACAATATCATTACAGAGAATGAGCGGTGGGTAGACCCAACAGAAGCGGCAACAGTCATGCAGAAAATTAGAAGCGTGTGGCATGAGGATGTTCACATATACTGGGCAACTGTGGGAAGCCATCAAAAGGTTTACATCCGACGGTCACCGTTGTCGCAGGTCTAACTTTGTTTAGAACCACGGTGACGGAGCCAACTTATTTTTGAAGACTACTGCAATTAGTCAAATTTCTTGGGTTTCTGCCCCTCCTGATGCAGCCCTTGTGGCAAAACACGGTCCATGTCGGGGGCCCAACATTTTCCTATATGCTACAAAAACTTTTGGAAATGCTTGGAAAAAATATCTAATGACTGTTTGATTTTATTACTCTTACAAGGATCCTAAAATTCCTTGCGCTATATCTATTGTTACATGTATGGTTACCCCTGATTTATAAAATGGTCAAAATATAGCAGCATAGTGCAGTGGTTCCCAAACCTATCCTAGAGGACCCCCAGCCAACCAGGTTTTCAGGATATTCACAATTAATAATCAAGTGATAGATTTGCATGCACTGCCTCCATTACATGCAAATTTATTCATGCATACTCATTACAAATATCCTCAAACCCAAGCTGTCTGGGGGTCCCCCAGGACAGGTTTGGTAACCATTGGATGAAACAGCAGGAAAACAAGTCCATTTTTTATGCTACTCAAAGTACACAAAAAAGAAAAAATATTTGATCAGGATCTCTTCTTTACAGAATCAGTAAGAAATATTTCTTGGCTGTCTCAGGCTTAATTAAGGGATAATAGTCAGCCTGTATGAACTACCTTTGTTAATAAAAAGAAAAATAACCTGAAGTAGATTATAGAAGGACCAATAAGCCACCTCCTTTAAGATTAATGACTACAGTACTTTCACAAGAAAGAAAAATTATGAAGATTTTACCATGGTAGGTTCTTTGCTCCCAAAGATACATATGCGAACCTTGGTTTCCTGGTTTCCAGTTCTTTGAGTTTCCAGCACTATGGGAATAGCCGCAGAACTATGAGGGTCTATAAGACCACGAGGAGCGGGGCTAGAATACAACACCTGGAGCTGGTCCTCAAACTCCTGGAGAGAATGACATAAGAACAATTTAAGAAAAATACTAAAGCATTTCATAATAAATATTACTTTCATAAACTGAATTTCAGTAGCCACAGGAAAACAAAGCAACTTAATGTGAGCTCTCCTATACATATCCACTGCTACTAAGATTTCTGCAAAAAAAAAATAGAAGCCCAAGAAGTGAGGGGGTTTGCCCAGTAAATAAACAAAGAAATGGAGGACATGCAAGCACAGAAAGTGACTATGAAGTTTCCTGCCTATGGTATAGGCTTAGATGGCCTTACTTTTTTGCCATTCTTGAAGTTTGGTCTGCCCTGGAAGTTTTGCCTGGGGGTCAGGGCTCTGTATGTGCAGCCCAAGGCCAAGATTCTCACGAACGAATACTTTTCAGATTTCTTTCCCATTCACAAAGGCGCAAGACGGGGTGCTAGTTATCACCGCTTTTTTCGATCTAGCTAAAGAGGTGTTGACCTATAAGAAACAGTCCAATTCTGTCTTGCAGGGTTTCCAGGCTGGAGGCAGAAAGCATATTATTTCTTTATATGCTGATGATGTTTTATCATTTCTATCCAACCCTAAAAGGTCAAGCCCCAGGCTGCTGGCTATCTTAACAGCCTTTGGGGAAGGTCGGGCTATAAAGTTAATTACTATAACTCAGAAATATTCCCTATTGGTTCTTGTACTCCAGAGGACATCCCTGCATGTTTTTCTCCCTTTCGAAAGGCAGCGACTTATATCAAGTACTTGGGTATTGTGTTCCCTGCAATACTGATGATCTGTACAAACTTAATTATGCTCTGGTGTTCACTAAAATCCGTCAAGATTTAAAGGATTGGAAGAGGCATTACATTTCACGGGCTGCGAGAGTGAATGTTATTAATGTATTACCCTAGTTATTCTATCTATTCCAATATGTGCCCGGTTTTTTACCACTGTTAATAGTATGCTTTTGGGCATCCTCTGGGATGACAAACACACTGGAAAGGCTGTGGACCCAATGGAGACCTAAGAAGAGGGAGAGCATGGCATTCCCAAATTTACAAGCCTATTTTTGGGCGGCTCACTTAATGGGGTTGTTCACATTGCTCCAAAAAGATGGAGCTATTAGGGGTAGAGTTTGTGGGGAAAGCGAACCTCATGTTTCTAATAACACAGTTGTCACTGACACTGGGAGGTAGGAGGACATGCCATAGATGCCCCCTCATATCCTGTATTGTAAGAGCTTGGAAGTCAATGTGAGGGGACTGTGAATTGAGGGAAGCTGTCCTTCGTCTTCTCCTCTTTCGTGAAACTCAGTGCTGATAATGCATTCATTCAGCAAGGAAGCCAAGCACTGGTGGGATGCTGATCTAAGATGTCAGGGTCACTTATATGAGGATGAGCGGCTCATATCCTTCTCTGAGCTTCCAGAGGAGTTTGATGTGCCTGATTATTCTTATTATGATAAACTGACGAGTCTTTTGGCAAAGCTCCATTCTGAGGGGTGAAGTGGATTATGCCTAATTGGTTGAAGCAGTCCTTACACCAGACCCGGTTTACAGAAAGCCTAGTTTGATACTATATAAAGCTATTATTCAGACCTACCTGGTGTTGGAGCCCACATTAATGACTGGAGCCCACCTGGAGAGAACTCTAGGGTTGCATATTGAGGCAAAGGAATGGAGAAGGATTTTGCAGAATGCACATAGATCATTTTTATGTGCACATAGAGCAGAGCTTATGGTTAAATTTGGTGTTGCTACAAATGTCCACTCTTCTTCCACAAAATATGTGTCGCTTCATCAACACTGTATTGGAGGGGCTGCAGGTGGGTACATACTTGCAAGTAGGAATGCCCATATGTTCATTCCTTCTGGATGCAAGGGGGAAGGCTAGTGAGTCAGATAATGGACAGGCAGTTGACTCTCACTCCAGTGCTCTGTTTACTGGGCTAATGGGAAAACCAATTAATGGGCACATTTGAGAAGTTGCTGATCCAACACTTACTGCATGCTGCCAGATTCTCTATAGCAACAAAATGGAAATCAGTGCCCATGTTAGAGCACTGGTGTGGCCAGGTGCACTTTATAGCCCTGATTGAACAATTGACTTTTATGCTGAGAGATCAAGTATCGTTATAGGATAAAATCTGGGACCCATATTGGAAGTTTTATAATTCCACTGGCTTGCGTATCTTGTGAACGTGCTGTTCCCATGTACTTTGTTTGGTGGCTGTATGTACTATCTGAAAAGTTTAATAAAAAGTTAAAAAAAAAAAGGTTTCCTACCTATGATGTAAGTGATATTGGACTATAGATATGTAACCCACGGTGATGCCAGAGTAACAATACTGCTATTTTACTAATTCTGTGTGCTTTAGCTGCTTTTACCTGCTAATTGCTTGACAATTGCTGGACCGTGCTTCCTGTGTTTTTTCAGGTTGGTTCCCTTCATCTTTTCCTCTGCCTGACACCGATGATGGCCATGCTCCCTTAGTGATGTAGACGAAGGCTTCCCATATCTAACCTGTGGCAACGCCAGAGGTGCCACATGCCAGAGAGTGCACATCTCAGTCGCGCACACGAAGAAGTGTGACTAAGAAGCCTGCTCCTTTGTGCGCTCCTTCGTGCGAGGATGAGTGCTGGCTGGGGTGATGTTATCGACTGCTAGCCATCTTTTGGCCAAATGTGTTTTAAAAATGTATGTCTCAAAGTTAATTATTGGGTATGGTATGTACAGATATTATTAATATTGGCTAGCTTGAGGAATATTTTGCAAGAGGCAGGTACTAGGGGCTCAGTGAATATGTCTACTCTATACTCAGTTTCAAATAGTACAGAAAAAAATATTTTCTGCATGGAAAATTTAATTCCGGTTATTAGTGGAAGAAGATGGTATGATCAATTATGGATTGGCCCAAAGGTCGGTCCAAGTTTTTCCAGGTTATGGACTCTTAGAAATGTAGAAGTTGTTGATGATTATTCTTTATCGGGTTCCAAAGGGATACCTGCTACATTATCTTTACTGTTGGTGAATGGATAGGCGATTTGGAGGAAAGTCCCAGTATTGTTGGATATATTAACATACAGCTGTCCGGATATTTTCTGTGTAACAGAGGCTTGGCTTCTTTCATGTGATTCAGCTTTATTGAATGATTTGGCCCTACCAAACTATATGGTGTTTTCTAAACCACGCAAATTTAAACGGGGAGGGGGTCTTTTAGTGATATTTATTTGCACTTTTAATATTTATTCCTCTTTTAATGTTTAAACGTAACCTGTTCTTATGATTAACAAAGTTGTTTGTTTATTTTGCTATGCATTGCTCTTATTTGTACCTGAAATTGCTTGTCTCATGCTTTGTTAACCGTTGTGATGGCCACACCGAATGACGGTATACAAAAACCAATAAATAGATAAGTAAATAAAATTGCAAAAGAATTGCTGCAATTATCTGTAGTAGATATTGATGTACCAATTCCTCTAGAGATTATATTTCTTTCTTCAGCCCAGAACTAGAGACTTTGTTTAAACTATGCTCCACCAGATTATCTGGACAGAAATGTGGATATTTTTGTGGATAGGCTAATAACTTTGAAGTCTAATGTTAAAAATACAATACTGTTGGGAGATTTTAATGTTTGGATGAACTATAGTCTTTTATCAAACAACTGTCAAGATTTATTAGAAGCTTTAGAAGCACTGGGATGGGTGCAATTAGTTCATTCCCCTATGCATAATCAAAGTCATATGTTAAATTTAGTTTTTGTGCCAAATAACTGCATGGGTTCCTTTTGTGAGGATATTAGTGAAGTTCCGTGGTCAGATCAATATTTGATTCATTGAAAGCTGTTTCATCCTAAGGTACAATTGGATAGATCAGCTAAAACATTTACTATTGTTAGAAGATCTCCAATAGATATAGATTTATTAAAAGAAAATTGGTTACCACTCCTTTCAGACCCAGTAACTGAAGAGGATGGAAGTTTAGTGGATCACTGGAAAAGCAGAGTTGCTTACCTGTAATAGGTGATCTCCCAGGACAGCAGGATGTTAGTCCTCACATATGGGTGACATCATCAGATGGAGACCTGTCATGGAATACATTTGTCAAAGTTTCTAGAACTTTAACTGGCACACTGAGCATGCCCAGCATGCCACTAACCCTGTGGCCACCAGGGGTCCCCCTTCAGTCTCATTTGTAGCAAAGCGTACGAGCGAAAAATAAAATAAGAAAATGTTATCGAACCCAACTCCGCGGGGTGGCGGGTGGGTTTCGTGAGGACTAACATTCTGCTGTCCTGGGAGAACACCTGATACAGGTAAGCAACTCTGCTTTTTCCCAGGACAAGCAGGATGGTAGACCTCACATATGGGTGAATAGCAAGCTACAGGCTGAGTCGTACGAATCAGGCCAACAGCACACAACATGTGCAACAAGCACAATAACTGGGGTGCTAATGGCAAGGATGAGGCAGCCTGAAATTCACAGCGGGTCGAGGTAGGACGAGTTGGGTTTCTACACTGGGAATAAATTCCTTAGGACAGATTGGCCAAAGACAGAGTCTTGTCATCCAGTCTTGCCTAGAAAATAGTGAGCTGCGAAGGTATGGAGAGAGCTCCATGTCGCAGCCCTGCAGATGTCGACAATCAGTACTGAACAGTTGTGTGCTACTGACGTTGCCATTGCCCTGACTGAGTGCGCTTTCACTCGTCCCTGAACTGGAAGGCCTGCTTGTTGGTAGCAGAATTCAATCAATGCCGCTGCAGAATCGGTGCCGGCACTGGGTGGGGACACACGTTTGTGCCAGTGACTATGTTTCCCTTGGTGCTCGGTCCGGTCCTTCTCTGGCACCGAGGATGATGACGCCAATGCCTTAGAGGGTGTTGGTGACAGACGGTCACCCGCTCCATGATGTTCCTGGTGAGGTGTCTCCGAGGTCAATGGACCCTCTCTGGTCAGAGCCACTTGAGCTGGAAAAATGTAGCAGAGCGTTTTGATGCAAACAAATGCTCCATCTTCTCCAGTCGAGCACGCCAGCCTTTGAGGGTCATTTGTGCGCAACTGGGGCATCGACGGACGTCATGCAATGGGCCTAAGCACAAAACGCAAGCATTATGCGGGTCCATTATGGACATGGTCCTCAGACACTCAGGGCATTTCCTGAACCCAGTCGCCATGCCGAAAAAAGGCGGGTGCGCGGTCGGTGACCATCAGGCACCGAGGTGGTAAGCTGCCAGGAACCAACCGCAAAATACAGGAAAAAACACTTACTGAGCGTCGGAGGGAAAGGAGCATGATGGGGACCCCGATGAGGGATTTTTTAAGAAGTTAAACTTCAAATATATTCCGTGAGGAAAGTTTTGGGAGAATTTTTCTCACAGAACTCCTAAACCGCGAGGCAACTGCTGCGCGGAAAAAAAAGAGACTGAAGGGGGACCCTTGGTGGCCACAGGGTTAGTGGCATGCTGGACATGCTCAGTGAGCCAGTCAAAGTTCTAGAAACTTTGACAAAAGTATTTCGTGACAGGGCACCATCTGATGATGTCACCCATATGTGAGGACTACCATCCTGCTTGTCTTGAGAGAAACAGCTTTACATATTTCTTTGGATAAGTGTGCTACAATTCAGACTAGCGTAGTGAAGAAGCATAGATCTGCTTTTTGGTTTTCGCCTGTTTTGAGGAGTTTAAAGAAAGAACTACGTAGAGCTGAGCGAAAGTGGCGGAAGAATAAGTCGAAAGAGACTGAATACATATCGTGCGAAGTTAAGCAATTAGAGAGAAAGTATAGATTAGGCTAAACGTAAATGGTACTCAAATCGGATCTCTGCTGCAGCTTCACATCCGCAAGAATTGTTTGATATTGTACGGACAGTATCAAAGGCTCCAGTTCAAAATCCTATAGTCCATACTAAGGAATCATGTAAGATATTTGCGGTATTTATTTCTCAAAAAATAGTTGATATAGTTAAGTCATTGGAAGATCTGTCTCAAACAGATCCAGAATACAAACAAGATGGTTCAGTTTCTTAGATAGAATTTATTCCAGCAGATCAATTAGAAGTGTCTGCTATATTATGTAAACAAAAGGGTAACTTCTGTAAACTTAATTCCTGTTCCTCTGTTATTATAAAAAGTTTGGACTCTGAGGTTACTCTTTTTATAACTAGATTAATAAATGCCTCACTTACAGAGGATTATATTCTAACTGAACTAAAAAGAGCTACAGTATATCCTTTAGTTAAAAATACTAGTACAGATCTGACTGAGATATTAAATTACCGTCCATTTTCTATTTTACCTCTTTTATCTAAATTGCTAGAGAAAATAGTATTAAAACAGGTACAGGAATACCTGATTGAAAACAATTTTCTGGATAGCTCCCAATTTGGATTTCGTCCCCAACACAGTACTAAAACTCTTTTGTTGGACTCTTTTTTGATAGTTTCCAGCAAGGTTTTGATTCAAACACAGATTATTTGTTGGTGTTTCTAGATTTATCTAGTTCTTTGACACTTTAAATCATGAAATTATTTTAAAAAGATTAAAAAACCTAGGGATAGGGGCTACAGTATATGGTTTAAATAATTTTTAGGAAATCGTTCCTTTAGGGTTGTGTTGGGGAATTCAGAATCCAAAGAATATTCACTTCCTACCAGCAATGCTCCAATATTATTCAATATTTACTTAATTCTACTTTGTTTTTTACTCTCTAAGCTGGAGGTTTCTTTTAAATTATATGCAGATGATATTCAATTTTTCTTCCTGATTACTAATTCAATGGAGATGACTCAGAGGAAGATATTAGACTGTTTAAATCAGATTAACAACAAGTTAATGAGTAATAAATTAAAACTGAATATAAAAAAACAGAGGTTATAATGCTATCTAGACTAGAGAAAGCTTATTCTTTCCCTACTACTCAATCTGACGGGATTCCTATCCTGTTTAGAGATCAGGTTAGAAATTTAGGTGTTTTTATAGATTCAACATTTATCTATTTGCCCGCATGTTAAGGTATTGGTTCAATCATGCTACTGCAAACTGCGGCTTCTATGTAATCTAAAGAATTTATTACACCAGATTTTCGATTGGTGACACAATCCTTAATTCTATCATCTCTAGATTACTGCAATGTTTGTTCTTGGGTTTGCCAAATTCCCAATTAAAAAGTTTGCAGTTGATCTTGAATTCCACAGCTCGCCTGATTTCAGGTGTGAAGATAAATGAATATGTTCAACCTGTTTTAGCATGTCTATATTGGCTCCCTACAAAATGGTGAATAATGTTCAAAGCTTTATTTTTTATGTTAAAAGCACAGCAGAATTTGGTACCTCCATGCATTTCAGAAGCTATCCAAGTGTAATCAACCTGGCCATGCTGTTTGATCAGTGAGTAAAAATCTTAGAGAAGTTCCTAGAATAAAAGTGGCTCAATTAACAGAATCTAGAAATCAGCTATTTAAGGTGGCAAGTCCTTCTTTATGGACTAAGTTACTGCTGAACATTAGAGCAGAACAAGATCTAATCCATTTTAGAAAAAAGCTGAAAGCACATTTTTATATTTTAGCTTGTAGAGATTAATATTTTAATACCTTTTTTTTAAAAGCCTTGATTATTTTAAGTGTTATGTTTAAATTTTAGTTGTTTTTAGTTTTGTATTGATGTATTTGTTAATTTTAAAGACTGTGTATGCATCTTTATAATCCACCAAGAGTTTTAGATTGGTGGAATATAAATAAAAGATGTGCATCGGATGCCCGATCGTTTCCGCTTTTGTTTTCATGTAGCCGTGGGAAAAGTTCGTATTCCCGTGGATCAGCTTTTTTTTTTTCGTATCGAATCGCTTTCGGGTTAGAGTGCGCTAAACCGAAAACCGATTTTTCCCGAATTTCCTAATCGGTCTAATCGTCAAAATTTCCTTTTCGTACGAATTTCCTAATCGTCAAAAAACGAATGCACATCCCCAATATAAATGCTTTTTAAATAAATACATAAATAAATATTCTATGGCAAGCAGGGCTGGTGCTAGCATTTTTGTTCCTATGTGTGAACAATTACTGTGCAGTCCCCCTCCTCGTTCTGGTTTTTTTTTAACACAGAATGTTGTTTTTCAGGACTTCCAGGATGACGTCACCGGGGTCGGCAGCATAATCACCTCGCTCCAGACCCCTTCCCCCCCATCGTCCACCATCCCCACCTAAAAAAAATTAATGACCCCCCTTTTTTTGATGGGAGGATGACAAGGACATTTGGGGCTACAGTTTTGTCGTATATTGCAGCGAAAACGAGTCTTCGGAGGCTGGTAAGGCACCACATAATGGCACGACTCTCTCCGCAGCGTCAGCGAGTCAGACCCAGGCTCCCTCCCTTTGAATCGGCCGCCATCCTTCTTATCCTTTCATACGTCTGCCCTTCTGATCAGTAGGGGTTGTAGAGGATGCTTGGGGCTATAGGTTCGCCACATTTTGCAGCAAAAACAAGTGCTCTGGGGCCAGTAATATGGCAAAGATCGGCGTGAACTTCCCAGCACTATCAGCATAGGGTGGCCAAGATTGCGGCCGCGACTGTGGAAGACCACACAGCTCCGGTGGCAGAGGTCTCGGAGGAGGCCCTGCTCAAAATATCTGCTTAGGTCGCTGAAGTTCTGGATGCCCAGCTCCTCAAAATTCAAACTTCTATGGAAGATGCTATAAACGCTGTCGAGTAGGGATGTGAATCGTTTTTAAACGATTAAAATTATCGTCAGATAATTTTAAAATCGTCCAAAATCGTTAGAGTGCACGATACAATACAAATGCCCCCGATTTATCGTCAGGGGCATTTGTATTGTATCGTTAAATAGGGCGCGGGAAAACCGGCACACCAAAAAAACCCTAAAACCCACCCCGAACCTTTAAAACAAATCCCCCACCCTCCCAAACCTCCCCAAAATGTTTTAAATTACCTGGTGTCCAGTGGGGGGGTCCCGACGCGATCTCCCTCTCTCTGGCCACGACTGCGTTGAGAGAAAACGCGCCGGTGGCCCTTTGCCCTTATCATGTGACAGGGCAAAGGTAGCGCCGGTGCCATTTTGAAGATTGGCAATACGGCCCGCGTCATATGACATAGTGAAGGCAAAGGTAGCGCCGGCACCATTTTGAAGATTGGCAATACGGCCCGCGTGCAGGAGGTCGCTCCCGGTCCCCCGCTGGACTTTTGGCAAGTCTTGTGGGGGTCAGGAGGCCCCCCCCAAGCTGGCCAAAAGTCCCTGGGGGTCCAGCGGGGGTCTGGGGGCGATCTCCTGCACGCGTGACGTCGGGAACCAGGAACCAAAATGGCACCGGTGCTACCTTTGCCCTGTCACATGATAAGGGCAAAGGGCCACCGGCGCCATTTCTCTCAACGCAGTCGTGGCCAGAGAGAGGGAGATCGCGTCGGGACCCCCCCACTGGACCCCAGGTAATTTAAAACATTTTGGTGGGGGGTTCGGGAGGGTGGGGGATTTGTTTTAAAGGTTCGGGGTGGGTTTTAGGGTTTTTTTGGTGTGCTGGTTTTCCCACCCTCCCCCGATTTACAATTTTTAACGATTTTTAACAAAAAAAACCACGACGATAAGATTTCCCTCTCCCCCCAGCCAAAATCGATCGTTAAGACGATCGATCACACGATTCACACCCCTACTGTCGAGGGGCAGGCTAAAAGGCTGGATGAAGCGGAGCACCGATTATCTGAGCAGGAAGACAGGCTGCAAGTGGCAGAAAGGCAAGTACAAGCGCTCTCTGCACAAAATTCCTTACTGATAGACCGGATAGAAGATCAAGAGAATAGGAACCGGCGCAACAATCTTAAAATAATAGGACTTCCTGAATCTGTGCCAGACCAAGAACTGTATGATCTTATTGAAACCTGGCTGCCCAGTCACTTGGGTCTGACTTTGACCACTGGTTGCCTGCGCTGTGAAAGAGTGCACAGAATGGGGCCGCCCAGGGCCGATGCAAGTAAACCACAGCCCGTGATGGCCAGAATCTTAAACTGGACCCACAAAATTCAGCTTATGCGAGCCTTCCGGCAGCACTCTAAAGTGGAGTACCAGGGGCACAAGATCATGCTGTTCCACACAAAAGAGGGATACCATTTGCTCTACTTTTCCCTGCTAAGTTACGAGTTCAACACAAAGGTATTGTCCTCTTTTTCTGCAAAAAGGAAGAAGCCAATTTCTTCATATCCTCACTGGAGCCAGGAAATGTTACTTGAAGGGCAGCGGCGTGCTGGATTTGAATTCACCAGAGCTTCAGTTTTCATTCCAACATCACTACTAAATGACTGGCCCTTTACAGAGGGATTTATTTATTTATTTATTTCGGGTTTTTATATACCGGCATTCAAGAACGCAGTCCCATCATGCTGGTTCACATAAAACAGGGGTGCATCGTAAACATAAACTAAAAACAATGGTGCGGAAAAGGCAGTTACATATAACAGGGTGATTAGAACTTGGCGGAGAAAGAAGAGAAAGGACAGGTTATTAATTCAAACATGTAAACAATAGTGGAGATGGTTAATCATGGTGTAGGTGGAGATAAGGATTGGCGTGGATGAGATAGATCAGTTTGAGTCCGGGAATGCTTGTATGTAGAGACAATGAACCATTGTCTCTACATTGCACTTACTACCTTAATCTTTTTTTTTATGACTGAGGGTGTTACGATCCCGGTCACTAATCTAGTGACCGGGCTCTTACCTGGCTCCGTGACGCCACGAACCGCCGGGTTTCTGGCCTCCAGGGCCGCATGGCAGCGGCGTCTCCTCATGGAGATGCCGCTGCCATGCGGCCCTGGAGGCCAGAATGGCCTCCAGGGTCTCCTCATGGAGACGCCGCCGGAGACTCCTCCCCTCGATGGGGGAACGCGCGCGAAGAGCCGCGTTTTGAGGCATCTGCACCCGGATGTGCAGACACGCCTCCTCTGACGTCAGACGCTGAGCAGGGGATTTAAACCGGGACTTTTGAGCTGTAAACTTGCCTTGCAACGAGGTCTCTCTTCGGAGTGCTAGTTGCCGTCGGATCGTCTGCCTGCCTGGTTCCTGATCTCTGCCTGCCTGACTCTGGTTTCGTCTGCCTGCCTGGTTCCAGATCTCTGCCTTCCTGACTCTGGTTTCGTCTGCCTGCCTGGTTCCTGATCTCTGCCTGCCTGACCTCTACTCTGCCTGCTTGCCGCCTGCCTTGACTTCAGTTCGTGACCTCTACTCTGCCTGCTTGCCGCCTGCCTTGACTTCAGTTCGTGACCTCTACTCTGCCTGCTTGCCG
The DNA here is from genome assembly GCF_901001135.1 of Rhinatrema bivittatum. Lineage (NCBI taxonomy): Eukaryota > Metazoa > Chordata > Amphibia > Gymnophiona > Rhinatrematidae > Rhinatrema > Rhinatrema bivittatum. The sequence goes on from NC_042621.1 coordinate 138,008,078, forward strand.
CCTGCCTTGACTTCAGTTCGTGACCTCTACTCTGCCAGTTTTCCGCCTGTCCTGATTCCGGTCCAGGTCTTCGTTCATCTTTCTTCTTGGATCCCTCGGTCTTCACCTAAGTCCCAGCGGTCCGGGTCCCTACGGGCTCCTCCTGGGGGGATCTCGGGCTTCCAGGGCGAAGGCTCCTAAGTCCTAGCAACTCGGACCTCTACAGCTCCTCTGGAGGGGTCACGGGTTTCCAGGTGAAGACTCATCGATACCATCGAGTTCTGTCTCCCGTTCGTCTCTCAACGACGGTCGGCCCAAGGATCCACCTCCGGATTGGACAATCGCAACAGAGGGATGGTTCTATTGTTTATCAAGTTTCCCGAGTTCTCTTTAGTCTGCTCTAAACACCAGTAGAAATATGTTCTATGGAGAGGAGGTGGATGAGGGAGAGACTATGGGGGGAGGGGGCAGAGGGAAGCCCATGGTCCAGTGGGGAAGATGGGTACTTCGTGCCTCTTGAGGAGCAAGGAGTTCTGGGGTTGGATGTTTTCAGTGTGTGTGGAGTATGTGTGGGTATGGATGCAGTTTGTGTGCGTATGCGAGAAGCAGGCTGGGGGGTAGGGGGGGTTCAGGAAAATGCCCAAGAGCCCTTATGTTTTCCAAACATACATGTAATGCTTTCGAAATATGTTCTGGGGTGGAGGACGGAACGCTCAGGCTGGGGGTGGGGGGGCTTTCGGTCTGACCACTGTCAATGCCTTTTCTTTGACACACGCTGTACTTTTTGTTCCTTTAGCCAGCTGTCATGGTATCAGTTAAGATAACATCCATGAACGTGGATGGTATCCGATTAAACGCAAAAAGTTGCTATCCTTGTTTCAGCGTTTAAAAGCTCAGGTGGTCTTTTTACAGGAGACTCACTTGATGGAGGTGGAACATCATAAATTGAAGTGGGAGTGGGTTGGGAGCTGCTACTCCTCATCGTATTCTTCAAGGCAGAGAGGTGTAGTGATACTTTTGCACAAACAGGTACCCTTTCAGCTGGATGAAGTTCTACAGGTCATGGAAGGTCGTTATGTTGTGGTGGTGGGGACACTCTATCAACAACGGATAGCTTTCTATAATGCATATGCTCCAGATGTCTACTCTCATGACTATTTTGTCCATCTGGTGGGTATTTTAGCGAAATTGCCAGATTGCGCCCTCACCTTGGGAGGCGACTTTTTTTTTTTAATTTTTAATTTATCATTTTCAACATTATATCTTACAGATATTTTGCCAGTAACAGATACATCATACATCTTAAACCATATCAACATCTCAACAGATCTCATTAAACAGCATTTTTTCATATCTGTAATTTCTAAGTAATCCTTGGGGGGAAATAATGGAGCAGATTAATTTACAAACAATTCCAAACAAATATAACCAACTCACTGGCTGAAAAGCAGGTGACTAATTTAATGCACTGATCACACTGAAGGACTATTAGGGATTAATGGTTCCAAAAACTTTTGTAATTGTGAGGGTTCGAAGAATATATATTTAGAACTTTGATATCTTATGATACATCTACTAGGATATCTAAGATTAAAGCTGGCTCCTCTGGCCATCACTTCTGGTCGCATAGATAGACATTTTTTCCACCTTTCCTGTGTAGGTCTAGAAATGTCCGGATATATCCAGATTTTACTGCCATGAAAAAGTTCAGTACGATTGCGGAAAAAACATTTCATTATCAACTCTCTGTCTGCAACAAATGTGCATGAAACAAACAAAGTCTTTCTGTTTAGGATTTCTGTATCCACAGACATTTCCAATATTTGAGTCAGATTCAGATCCTTATTCAGTTCGTGTTCTTCTTCCTTCTTCTTCTTTTTTGATGGTAAATAATAAATTATTTGAACGACAGGTAGTCCCTCTTCTGGCAGCTTTAATATTTTAATCTGGTAAACCTTGAATATTTCATAAGCAGAAATTTCTCTCACAAATGGGAAATTAAGAACTCTTAAGGTAAGAAACTTTGCTGGTTTTCCAGATTCTCTAGCCTTTTTAAATTCACATCACCAACTCTTAAGATCTCAGTTTGTAATTTTTCTATTTTTTTCTACCCTCGTTTCCATTAGCTGGATCTTATTCATTTCATTTCTTTTTCCAATACTTCCCAGTCTCACATTTGACTCGAGTTATTTTTGTAAGATTTAACATTGCTGTTTCCAAGCTCTTTATTGCATACCAAAGAGTATCCATATTTATAACCTTAGGTTTCTCCATCAGAGCCAGTACGTCACTTAAAGTTTTCTTTGCCATAGCTTCCTTTCCTAAAGTGCTCCCCCTCACTATCTCCTCGATGGCTTCCTTTTCCCTCTCCTTGCTGCGTCTAGGTGAGTCTCCCCTCGATAATTCAAAACGAAGTTGAGAAGCAGGTACAGTCATAATTTCAAATCTTTGGGGACTCACCTCTAATGACGCTAAATAGGGGGTAATCGGATATGGGGGGGTTGTCGGTGCGCCAGGGCTTAGGGTGATTTTGTCAGCCATCAATGCCGCTGCCCGCTCTCCCTCGGCAGTTATAGCGGCTGCTTCCTCCAGCTGTGTCCCTGCTTCGGCGGCAAAAAAGGTCTCAATTCTCATTTGTTGCTTGTCTGAAACAGGAGACGAGGTAGCAGCTTCCCTTAGCTTTGCTTTTCTTTTTGAATGGGGCATTCTTCGTCAATAGAAGCAAATTGAGGAAAAACGAGGAGAGAGAACGTCTTGCCTGCCTATATAGACGGCGGCCATCTTAGTTTCCCCCGACCGGGAGGCGACTTTAATACTGTTATGGACAAGCACATTGATTGTGAGCCCCCGAGGACTGTAAGCAGTAATGACCTGCATTTGGGCATACATTTTCTTTGCCATGAGTTAAACTTAATAGATGTTTGGAGACTTTTGCATGCAGGGGACCAGGATTTCACTTTTTTTTTTTCTCATCCTCATAGCTCTCACTCTCAGCTGGACTATATTTTGGTGCCAGAACATTTTTTCCCTCGCGTCACTGACACTACTATAGGGCCTATTTCAATTTCCGATCATGCTCCTGTATCTGTCACTTTACAACTGGGTAAGTCCCCTCCTTCGGATTTTTCCTGGCGAATGCCTCCAGATTTGGATTCTGATGTACACTTTCAGGAGTACATCAAAGAGGGCTGGGAAGAATATATTAAATTTAATAATACGCCTGACAATGCCTCACACACACTATGGCTTGCTGGAAAAGCAGTAATGAGGGGGAAAATTATAGCTTACGATACCACATGAAATAAGCAGAGAAATGCAGAAATTCTGCGTCTAACTGCAGAGTTAAAGAGCGTGCAGGTCAAATTTGCAAGGGATTCCACCACAGCGAACAAGCAGGAGGCAGACCATATACGTCAAGCCCTAAATACTCCTTTGCATCAAAGAGCATCAAAATCCTTAAGATATTTTATATATCAGCTGTTTGAACATGGGAGTGTTCCAAGCAAACTTCTTGCAAATTTAGTTAGACCTAGCAGAACAAAATCCTTTGTCACTGGAGTTAAAGGTAGTGATGGCACTTATCATACTCGTCAGCATGATATTGAAGCCAGTTTTGTGGCGTATTATAAGAAATTATACAATTTTAACCTCACCTTCGGCCAGTGTCGGAGGGTTTTTTTCAAAATTTTAATTGGCCACAACTGCTGGGCGACAAGCTTCCTGTACTAAACGCCCACATTGAGGACTCTGAAATGTTTGCTGTCATACAGAAACTGAAAAAAGGTAAGGCAGCTGGTCCTGATGGGATCAGCAATGAGTTTTATAAAACCCTAAAATTCCCATTATTGCCTAGTCTAGTATCTTATTATAATTTTTTAATCCAAACTAAACATCTCCCGCTGGATGAAAATTGTTCAACTATCATATTATTGCCAAAGAAGGGGAGGGATCCACAAGATGTGGGATCTTATAGGCCCATCTCCCTCATTAATGTGGACATAAAGCAAAATTGCTTACCTTGTAAAAGGTGTTAACCCAGGACAGCAGGATGTAGTCCTCACATAAGGGTGATGTCACTGACGGAGCCCAGTGTGGGAAATCTTTCTGTCAAAGTTTCTAGAAACTTTTGACTGGCTGTGTGAGGCCACTGAGCATGCCCAGCATGCTATGATATTCTCTGCCACAGGTGTCTCTCTTCAGTCTGGTATGTAGCAAAAAAGTTTAGCAAAAAATAAAATAATAAAAGGACAGAAGCCCAACTCTGTGGGGTGGCGGATGGGTTCTGTGAGGACTATATCCTGCTGTCCTGGGATAACACCTATTACAAGGTAAGCAATTTTGCTTTATCCCAGGACAAGCAGGATGCTAGTCCTCACATATGGGTGAACAGCAAGCTAGAGGCTGAGTCATTTTGTAGTGGGCAACAGTGGATTTGTGTTGTTTTATTTATTTATTTATTTTATTTTATTTTATTTATTTACTTTTATATACCGGTGTTCGATTTTACATATCACATCGGTTTACATTTAAACAAAATTTGCAGGAACTTATGCGTTACCTTTGTCAAATACATTAATAAACATTTAAATATGGGGATTGTTAACAAGGGATATAAAAGAACATGGGGAATGGCTAACACTACGTTGAATATGAGTCAGCCGAAGATCACAGTAGGTTGGTTGTAGAAGGAGCTGGAACTCTACTGGAAACAAGTTCTTTAAGACAGATTGTCCATAGGCAGAATCTTGTCGTCCCTGCTTGTCCAAGCAGTAATGAGCTGCAAAAGTGTGAAGAGAACTCCATGTTGCTGCTTTGCATATGTCAAGGATTGGCACTGAACGATAGTGTGCTACTGAGGTTGACATTGCTCTTACTGAATGTGCCTTTACTCGCCCTTGGAGAGGAAGGCCTGCTTTTTCATAGCAAAACTGTATGCAATCTGCTAGCCAATTGGATAGAGTATGTTTACCCACTGCTTTACCCGGTTTGTTTGGATCGTAGGATACAAAGAACTGTGTGGATTGTCTGTGAACTGCAGTGCAGTCTATATAAAAGGCTAGTACACGCTTACAGTCCAAGGTATGCAAGGCTGTTTCTCCTGGATGGGAATGAGGCCTTGGAAAGAATGTGGGTAAAGTTATGGATTGATTCAAGTGGAATTCCATAACTACTTTGGGAAGGAATTTTGGATGTGTACGGAGAACCACTTTGTCATTTAGGAACTTAGTATAGGGTGGATATGTGACAAGTGCTTGTAACTCACTAACCCTTCTAGCTGATGTAATGGCTATGAGGAAGATAGTTTTCCATGTGAGAAATTTAAGATCACAAGAATCTATGGGTTCGAAAGGAGAGCGCATAAGTCTTGTTAATACCAAATTCAGATCCCATTCTGTGACAGGTGGTCGAATTGGTGGTTTAAGGTGAGTTAAACCTCTCATAAATCTGCTTACGAGAGGTTGTGTGGAAATAGGTGCATCTCCCATCTTGTTATGGTAAGCAAAGATTGCACTTAAATGTACTCTTATAGATGAAGTCTGGAGACCAGATTCCGAAAGATGGTATAAGTATTCTAGTAGAGAAGTTGTGGGGCAGGTGAAAGGATTTATGTTCTTTTCGGAGCACCACAAAGTTAAACTCTTCCATTTAGAAGAATAGTTCTTTCGTGTGGAAGGTTTACGTGAAGCTATAAGCACTTGAGATATATTGGATGAAAGATTGAGTGGTTGTAATATCAAGCTTTCAACATCCATGCTGTCAGGGATAGGGATTGAAGGTTGGGATGGCGCAACTGGCCCTGATCCTGAGTTATGAGAGTGGGAGCTACTCCCAGACGAATTGGATCCCTGACTGAGAGGTCTAGCAGTGTGGGGAACCATACTTGTCGAGGCCAATATGGGGCTATGAGTATCATGGACCCCTTGTCCTGTTGTAGTTTCACTAGAGTTTTGGTTATGGGCGGTATCTGAGGATACGCGTATAGTAGGCCTGAGTTCCAAGGGCGAGCGAAGGCATCCTTGGCTGGCTGATTCTTCTGTTTGTGTAGAGAACAGAACTTGTCCACTTTGTGATTCAGATGTGACGCAAAGAGGTCTGTTGTTGGTTGTCCCCAATACTGAAATATCCTGGTCGCTACTGCAGGATCCAGGGACCACTCGTGTGGTTGGAATTGACGACTGAGTCGATCCGCTACTACATTGTGAATGCCTGCAAGATAAGTGGCTCGTAGGAACATTGAGTGGTTCAGGGCCCAGCCCCAAATCTGTGCAGCTTCTTGACAAAGGAGATATGAGCCCGTACCTCCCTGTTTGTTGATGTACCACATGGCAACTGTGTTGTCTGTTTGGATCAGAACAGTCTTGTGTGAAAGGCAGTCCTTGAACGCATGCAGCGCATAACGTATAGCTCGAAGCTCCAGGAAATTGATTTGAAATGTTGCTTTGAGTTTTGTCCAAGTCCCTTGAGTGTGGAGATTGTCTACATGAGCTCCCCACCCCAAAGTGGATGCATCTGTAGTTAAAGTTATCTGTGGGGCTAGTTGCTGAAAAGGTAGGCCTTTGCACAAGTTGTCCTTGTTTGTCCACCAACGTAGAGATGATCTTAGTTGTTGGGTCAAGCGAATTGGATAATGTAGTGGTTGAATGGCTTGTATCCATTGTGATCTTAAAGTCCATTAGGTAACCCTCATGGCAAGCCTTGCCATAGGTGTAACATAAACTGTGGAGGCCATATGACCCAGCAATATCAGAAACTGATGAGCTGTGACTTGCGTCTGTAAGGAAATGGAGTTCGCTAGTAGAATGAGGGCATCTGCACGATCTACAGGTAGAATGGCCTTTGCTAGATTTGTGTTCAATTCTGCTCCTATGAATTGAAGCAGGTGAGACGGAGTGAGATGGGATTTTTGATAATTGATGAGGAATCCCATGGGGTGAAGTAGAGCAATTGTTCGAGTCACAGAAGTGAGAGGTCCTTGTTGAGACTGACTCCTTATGAGCCAGTCGTCTAGGTATGGGAAAACATGGACACCTTTGTGTAAGTGACCTGCTATTACTGCTAGACATTTGGTGAAAACACTTGGAGCAGATGCCAGTCCAAAGGGTAGAACTCTATTGGAAATGTTGATGGCCTACCATGAAGCGCAAGTATTTGCGATGAGGAGGGAATATTGGAATGTGAGCATAAGCGTCTTGAAGATCCAGAGAACAAAGCCCATCTCCTGTTTGTAGAAGTGGAAGCATGGTGCCTAGAGAAACCATCCTGAACTTTTCTTTTTTCAGAAATTTGTGGAGATTTCTGAGGTCTAGAATGGGACGTAGGCCTCCGGTTTTCTTTGGAATGAGAAAATATCGGGAGTAGAATCCTCTGCCCTGCTGAGACTGAGGCACTGGTTGTATGGCCCTGGCTCTCAGAAGGGTGGATAATTCTATTTGTAATTGATGAAGTTGAGAAGTTTGTTGTGGGCAGGAAGTTGGTGGAAATTCTGGAGGAATTGAGATGAAATTTAGTTTGTAGCTTCGAGAAACTATGGAGAGTACCCATTGGTCTGATGTTATGTTTTGCCAATTTGTGTGAAAGTGAGACACTCTTCCGCCCACCCACTGGTAGGTTTGGCTTGGGATTGAAAGGTTGGAATTGTTCTCTGGCCTGTGTTTCAAAAGCCTGCCGCAGGGCTGTCTGTGCAGGGGGTTGTGGACGAGCAGGCCTAGATTGCCTGGCCTGGGAGCATTGTTGTGGTCTGGTAGACCTACCCCTAGAAGTCTGGGGGTAGTATCTGCGTGGCCTGTAATAAGAACGTCGGGTTTCTCTTTGGGGAGGGCGACGAGAAGACTGAGTAGCAGGCTCTTGTGGGGTTTGAGACAGCTGACGTAGAGTCTCAGTGTGGTCCTTAAGCTGTTGTACAGCTTCCTGAATCTTGTCCCCGAACAGATTGTCACCGAGACAGGGCAGATCCACAAGTTTTTCCTGCACCTCAGTCCTGAGGTCAGATGCCTTGAGCCAGGCCCATCTACGGGCAGTGATTCCAGCTGCTGCTGCTCTGGAAGCAGTCTCAAAATTGTCGTAGACTGCTCTCACCTCATGTTTACCCGCCTCTAGTCCCTTGTTGATCACAGCTTTCAGTCACAAAAGACTTCGTGAAGAACGCATAGGCTCCAGTCCCGCGATGCGTGAGGCAGCGCGGAAAAGCGAAGACTGAAGAGAGACACCTGTGGCAGAGAATATCATAGCATGCTGGGCATGCTCAGTGGCCTCAGATGGCCAGTCAAATGTTTCTAGAAACTTTGACAGAAAGATTTCCCACGCTGGGCTCCATCAGTGACGTCACCCTTATGTGAGGACTAGCATCCTGCTTGTCCTGGGATAAAAATCCTTGCGGCAGTCTTGGCCGCCCGGCTCAATACTATTTTGCCTACTTTGGTGAACTCAGACCAGACCGGGTTTGTCCCACATCGACAGGGGGTGCAAAATGTGAGACGACTCATTGCAGCCCTTAGTTACCACTCGCAGGAGGAGGCCCTCATTCTTAGATTAGATGCCGAAAAGGCTTTTGATTCCCTGTCCTGGGATTATATGTTTTGGGTACTCCAGCAATATGGGATAGCAGGGGATTTTGTCTCATGGTTACAAGTCTTATACCATAATCCTAGTGCTAGAATTCTTATTAACGGGGGCCTGTCAGTCCCATTTCCCCTACAATGTGGCGTACGTCAGGGATGTCCGCTTTCCCCACTGCTATTTGTATTAGCAATCGAACTCCTAGCTGAAAAGCTTCGGCGAGAACTTTTTGGGGGCTTAATTTGAGCGGGCACCCCATTAAACTCGCTATGTTTGCAAATGACATCCTGTTATTTCTGGCTGTCCCCGGCAGAGTGTGCCGGTCATACTCTCGATCTTCACACAGTTCCGGGAACTAACGGGCCTTCGCATACATTTTTCCAAATCAGAGGCATTAGCCCTACATTCGCAACTCCCACATCATAGCCAGGACCTTTTCCTTTCACGTGGACATCTGGGAAGCTGAAATACTTAGGGGTTTGGATCCCTCAAGAGTTGGATAAGCTCTATGAGTTAAATATACGTGAAATCTTGGCTAATCTGGAGCGGCAGTTGCAGGCTTGGCAGTCTCTTCCCCTCACTTTCTCTGGGCATTGTGCTTTAATTAAAATGATGATTGTTTCCAAACTGCTCTATAAGCTGCACATGCTCCCCCTTTGGCTCAAAGATTTTGATCTTAAAAAACTACAGGGGGGGCAGATCAAATTTTCATGGGCAGGTAAGCACGCCCAGATTAAATATAAAACTCTGGTGCATCCTAAAGCTCAGGGAGGGCTGGGACTGCCTGACTTTCGAGCCTACAACGTCGCCTGTCAGCTGCGCTTTATTGGGGAATGGATTATTGATACCTATATTTACTGCGAGGAGGGGATGTTAACACGTATGACTTTTCCTTGGTCTCCTTAATATGTAGTTCAGGCCCCCGCAGCCACGGTACAATCACTAGACATTCCTCAATGTTTTTTCTACCCATGCCGAAAGGCCTGGAAATGGTTACGTCATCTTTACCGCATACCAGGTCATTTCTCGTTGTTAACCCTGCTCATAGGTAACTGTGATTTTCAGCCTGGTGTCAGCGCAAGTGGGATATTCAAGACCTGGGTTCGTCGTGGCCTCATGTATGCCTTCCACTATTTTGAAGAACGTCATGTATTACAATATGCGACTATGGTTGAAACTTCTCAGCTACCACACAAGTTTTTCTTTGCTTACCTTCAAGTGCGCCACTATCTGCAGGCCTTTCGCTGGCAGCCAGAGGAGTTCTTACAAGAAACTGCTTGTGTACTCGCACAACTCCATAAAAGGATGGAGTGGATTGATTAAAAGCGTGCTGCCGACATCTCACCTTGATCTTCTGGCCAACTATTGGACGCCGTTTTGTGCAAGGACGTCACTGTTGCCTTCCTCACATCTTGCTTCACCTCTCTCCATAAACGGCTGAAAGACAGTGGTTTGCAAGACTTACATTTTCAGATTATCCATCATACCATCTGTGACGATGTGCGACGTTTTCATATGGGTCGCCTCCCTTCTTCCTTAAGCATTAAATGCTCCAAAGTAGAAGGCACCATGTTACATCGGTTAATTCTTTGTCTGTCCCTAGAGACTTTCTGGGCCCAGATCATGGCTTGTGTCACTAAAGGCATCCAGATCCCTCTCCAAAAATCCGCTGTACTCCTTCTGGCTGGACCGCGGGTGCTGTCTGAAAAGTACACCGGGGCCCAGGATCGCTTCAGCAGGATTGCATTTTTATTAGCCTGCCATACTATACTTGCTGACCGGACTGATCCCTTAGTTACGACGTCAATTGCGGCCTGGCATCATCACATAATGGACATAGCACTCCTGGAGCGAATGGACTATACCAAATCTCCTAAGATAACGGACAAGAAATATGCAGATTGCTGGGCTCAATATTACTCTCTTCACTCCCCAGATTTTCAAGGTCACTTGATTACAGCAGGCTACCGCATCACTTGGTATTCCACTACTTCTTCGGCAACTAAACCCTGAGTGGGACCACGCTGCACACTTTTTCTCTTTTTTCTCTCTTTCTGTTTTGCTAGTACTTTAAGGACCCTATTAATGTCTCTGGGAATTGGGGCTTCTGGGCAGGGTTATCGGGGGGCGGGGGGGGAGGCTGCGTTTGTTGGTTTTTGTGGTTGTATGGGTGGGACGTGTGAGGTGTGACTGGTATGCATGCTTGAATGAGAGTGGTGATCGGTTTGGGGAGTTCAGTTTGAACACAGGGGTGGATGATGTTGTTTAAAAGAAGATTTGCATAACCACTGTATCAATTGTTACCTTGTTGGTATCGGGGGTTTTTTTTATACCTCTTTGTGCTTGTGAGAATGCACGTCTTCACAATAAAAATGATTTTGCAAAAAAAAAAAAAAAAGAATGTTGTTTTTCCCAGTAATCAAAACACAGTAGAGACTGTCAGTCTTACACTGTCACAGGCCCATTTCCCCATCGAAAAAAGCCATGCTCCCTCCAGCGATTTAAACTTTTTAAAATGACACCCGGCCCTGAACCTCAATGCCGAAATTGGGCAGGAATCATTCAACGACCAGTATGGAAAAATGGTGCCTACTGGCCCTGTAGCTGGCTCCATTTTGTTGTACAGAAATGCATGCATTGCTGTGGTGCATTAAATCTTAGCTGCCAGACCTTAGACCATTCCTTGAGTTTTGCTAGATCCTTCCTCATGTTTTCCATTCCTTCCTGGCTGTCCATCCTGTTACAGATTTTGGTGGTATTGGCAAAAAGACAAAACTTTCCTGACAACCCTTCCATTATGTCGCTCACAAAAATATTGAAAAGAACCAGTTCAAGGACCGATCACTAAGGCACACGGCTAGTAAAAACTCTCTCCTCAGAGAAAACAACATTTATCATTACTATTTGTCACCTCCCATTCAGCCAGTTTCTAACCCAGTGTGGCATGGTTGGCGCAACCTAGTAAGCGGGCTCTCTAGGCCCATGACACCAGCTGGCAGATACATCCTGAGGCGGGACAGACTGAAGCTTCACCTATACCAGCTGCCTCCCTCACAGGTTGAGCCTTTGGGTTCTGGTGGCCGGCAGGACTTAGGTGGGTCCTTTTGGCAGTAAGGTAGGCAATAGTTCAAGCACAGACCGAGAAATCAGAAAAAGCTAATTGAAGCAGATGCCATTGCAGCTGAGAAATGGAGAGACAGGTCAGCAAAAATGCACAAAGGGAAAAAAAGGTGTTCCTAGGCAGAGCTTCTGGACAAGGAAGAATTAAGCTCCACCCAGACCAGTCACACCTCAAGATCTAGACAAACCAACATTTTACACTGAGTGGAAGACTCGTAGAAAGACTGAGACTGATAGGAAGATTGGAGATTGTCTGTTTGGAGACCAGTGAGCTGTGCTGAATAGACAGGAGAACAGAGGCACCATCAGCAGTGAGAAAAAGATGAAGCGAGGGGCAGCCCAGCAAATAGAATCCGAGGACTAGGCATGAGAGGTGAGCGCAAAACCTAAAGTTTATGTGTACTTTTGACATTTATAAAATAGCAGTTACGCGAGTACAAGCTACTTACATGTGTATATGCTAATTTTACATGCACAGATGCTTTGAAAATTCATCACTAAGTGAATTTCTCTCACCCTGCTAATCTACTAATCTCAAGATGAGCAAAACGAAAAGGCATAATTAACATAGATCTGCCCACAGATTACCCACAACTGTTCCAATCTGTCATTGCAACCTTGTAATTCAAGTCTTTTGGGTCCTTCATCCAGTTCTACCAATTCCAATATTTACTAGTACTGCTACTGCTTGTGACCTGATTTCCTGACATGCAGTTCCACCCTGTTTCTAGTACCTGAGTACAGCTTTGTAACCTGCCTTCTGATTCCAGTTCCTAGTCTGTGGAAAAGTTCCAGATCCAGGTCCACTCCAACTCTTGTTAGCTGCCAACTCCATGATCAATGTCTCCACCTACCTGATGCAAACTATTTACTCCTGGGTGTTACCTAGCCCATGCTTGGCCTAGCCTGAGTGCCCCTGCCCTGGGCTCAGCCCATCTTGAGATCCCTAAGTACCTGAAGGGAAGGGACCTGACATAGTCTCACATCATATTACTAGGACTGAGTTCTCTACCATTAAAGAAGAAACCTCTGCAGTGGTCACATGTGAACCTGCGCTCATGGAATCAGGTCCAGTGCAATTGCCAAAGAACCTAGAACTTGCAGATAATACCAGACCCTGGGGATCTGCATCCTCAACAAGCACCTGATCTCAGTGCAGAGCTTGACAATCTTTTCTGCTGTCATAAAAACTTTTCCCCTCTGCGTGTCAAAGAGAGCTCCCTGGCACTCCAAGGAATGAGATGACACTAGCTTGCTTTCGGTGAAATGTACCACTCAACTGATCTCCTGAATAAGGTGGATCACTCATGCCATGTGTTAGGATTCGTGGGTTTTGTGGACCCTTGGCCCAAGGTGGAGGTTGATGCTACCTGAGGGGATTGGACCCACAGGCCCTCACCGTCGGGAGGCGAGGTCAGCTGCAGCAGGGACACGACTTGTATTTCCGTAGAGTGAGAACGTCCTGCATCACTGCCACATGATCACAGGTACCTGCGCTGAGATATACTGTGAGGCGCCCTGAGAAGCGGGACAGAGAGGCACAGTCCGAAGGAGTCACAGTACTATAGGCAGGGTTGAAGGTACAGTGTACCAGAGAGGAAAGCTCCAAGGCAGAGGTGCGCTGGGCAGGTCCCAAGGAACAGGGAGTGCAGAGACAGGATTTCTAAAGGAGAAATGCGAAGACTGTCCCAAGGGGCGGGACATCACAGCAACAGAGTATCTGGTGATGACGTAGGGGCCGCCCCGAGGAGCAGGGAAGCGCAGAGTAAAGTCTCCGATGTAGTGATGTAGGCTGCCCTGAGGAGCTGGGAGTGTAGAGTGAGGTCACTGGTGAAATGACGTGGAGACCGCCCCGAGTAGCGGGGTAGTGTATAGTCAAAGTCTCAGATGAAATGACGTGGAAGCTGCCCTGAGGAGCAGGGTAGCGTATAGTCAAAGTCTCCGGTGTAGCAAAGTGAAGGCTGCCCCGAGGAGCAGGGAAGCGTAGAGGTGGAATCTCTAGAGGCAGTACTGAGGCAACCCCGAGGAGCGGAGAAGTGAGTAGGTGAGGAGCGCAGGAGCTAGCCCGAGGAGTGGGAAAGCCTGGAGACCAGGTCTCCTGAAGGAAACGCAAGCAGGCCCCCGAGGAGTGGGTACCCGAGCCAGAGTCCAGATTAGGAGATAGAGATTGAAGGCAGGAACCACTGGTCCGGAGAGACAGTAACAAGCATCAGTGAGGCGAAGGAACTCGATGCCAAGTCAGTTTGCATAGGCCAAGGGAGGTGCTTAAATATTCCAAGGTGATGAGAAAGCCCAGAGATTCCTGCCAATGGTCCTTTAAATAGAGCAAAGATGGTGCACGCCCCTAGGAAGGCTCGAAGTTGGAGCGTGGGCTGGCGGCAACCCAGCTGCCCTGTGGAGCCGAGAGAACCAGGAACAGTGTGGCGACAATGGCTGGCCAGAGCCGCGAGTTCTCCTGGAGTGGAGAACCAGGCATGGCAAGATGTGAGCTGGGTCGGCCGCAGCCAACAGTCATAACACCATGGACATCTGGCTATCCTCCACTGACTTTGCTCTCATCAACTATCATCAAGGTGGGGTGGACTAGAATCTCTTCCTTCCAAAGAATGGCAGCCACTACCTCCATAACCTCAGAGAAGGTTCACGGAGCTGTGGCCAACCCATAGTGTGTGCCCAAAACTGGAAGTGTTCCCCTAGGACCGCAAACCTGAGAAACTCTGATCTGATGGGGGTGTGGAGATAAGCCTTGGTTAAGTCCAATAATGTTAGGAACTCCCCTTGTCTTACTTCTGCAATAACTCAGTGGAGAGTCTCCATGAGGGAACCCAAAGAGATATGTTGACCTGCTTCACATACAGGATGGGACAGAAACTAAAAACAGAATACCTTCCCTCTCCCCATTCTGTACTTGGCACTAGAACAACCGCTGCCAAATGAAGAAGATGTTCCAGGCTGGAGGTTACCGCTGCTTTCTTCACTGGTAAGTGAGAAAGAGAGGTCAAGAAATGTCTGCAATAAGATGAGAACATTCTAACACATAATCTTCCACAGGACCAACTAATATGAGGTGAAGTCCACCCACCGAGAAAATTGGATAGCTGTCCTATTCTCACTAAAGCAGAGCAGACCCTCTGCTCCTCATTTCAAACTCCTGGCTCCTCTGTCGCCTCCTGGCCCCTTTATTTTCCCCCTCAAAACAGCTAGGATTTATTGTAGAAACAATTACACTGGGAAGAGGGTCCTTTCTCTGGATGATAACACCTGGCCTTTCTAAAGCTAGGCTTTTTCATCCTGACTGGCACAGACACCCTTTACACCAAGTCTATCTTCCAATAATCTCTGGGGTTTTGTCTCACTAGTTCCTTCCAAATAAGTTTCCCCCAAAAAGGAAGTTTGCTCAGCTATGCCTTAGATGCCATATCTGCCAACCAGTTATAGAGGCATAGCACATGCCTGGCTGATAATGCTGTCACCGTGCTCCTTGCCAAGGTCCTAATGAGGTCACACTGAGCATCCGCCACAAACACGACCTCTGCCTTCAGCCATGTGGACTACTTACCAGTCAGGGCTCCCTCTTCTAGGCTCCTCACTGGAATCTGCTGCATACAATGCAAGCAGGGACTAGATATATAACCACTGCAAATTGCTGCCTGCAGTGCCAAAGTAGAAACTTCAATGTCTCAATCCTCCTATCCTGGGCATCCTTCAGTGCTGTCCCCACTTTATAGTGGAATTATGATTTTACTTGAAAGCACAGCCACCAGGGCATTCACTTTTGGGACCTTGAGCTTCTCTTTCTCATCTATAGCCAACGGGTATAAAACTTACCCAGTGCCCTGTTCACTGTGAAACCAGTCTCTAAAGCCTCCCACTTCACTGAGATAAAGTCTCTAATTGCTTAATAAACAGGAAAGGCTTTTGTAGATTTATGTCAATCTTCCAGAACAGGATCCCATTTTTCCATGCTGTCCTCTGCTATGTTCAGGGCTATCAATGATTGAGTAATCATGGAGGCTAACTCAACCCTGTTTTTAAAGAGATGACTAAGAGGTCATCCTTCTCGCCCACATGGATTTCCCCTTATTTCAGATCTCCTCTTCCCTGCCCTGGTTCATTTCACTAGACCTAGAACCTTCAGGTCCAAGTCCAACTCTCACCTAAGCCTCTTTGCCTGGATTGGGTCACTGGCACCCTGTACCATCAGTCCAAGAAAACAAAGAGGTAGGCGATCTATAATAGCCGTCAGGAAAACACAAAGAAATAGATGCCTCAATCTTTTTCAACGTTTATTAAAACAGCGACGTGTTTGTAAAATGCCCGACTCAGGCCGAGTTTCGCAGCTTAGTAGCCGCTGCCTCAGGGGCTTGAACACTTCAAAATCAAAGGTGAAACCCAAAGTAGTTTCATCCAGTGTTACCCTGTACCATCAGGGCAGGAAGGAGAGGGGCAACTGCAGATGCCACCAGTACCAAGAGACTTTTGTTTCAGGCTGAATATCTGATGCAGCAAAACAACAAATCCTGAGGGAAAAGGTGAAGGAGGATGCTGATAGAGGATCCCCTTTTCCTCTGTACTGTACCCTCTCTCAGCATTGTCCTGTTCTCCAGATCCAAGGACATCCTTCACAAGCTCTGAAGTACCTAAAATGTCTGTGATTCCTGTCAAACGCAAGTTCTCCCTTCTCCCCTCCCTCCCCCCAAGGCAGCACCTACATTGCTAAGCTTTGAAAGCTGTCCTGGGAAAACCCCAGGCCTTTCTTCTAATGTGGAGTTCCCCTCGCATTCACTCGGCTCATGCACACGCAGTAAGTGGAGGGCACTGCGATCCCTTCAGCAGCCTCCACAAGCCACCAGAGTGCTTCCTGCACTCCACTTGGGCCAACATACTACAACCTAAAATAGTCTCCACACATGACCGCTGCTGACTGCCTTACAAATCTCCTCCATGGCCCCCCTCCCGGGCCTTGGAATGGCAGAAGAAAGAATACAAGGCTTATCACAATGCTCTGCAGCACCTTTCTAGCCTCTTTTTCTAAAATATTTTTTTCAGTAAATTTTATAAACCAGCTTCCAGGCAGCTCTGCTTGCCAGACAGAGATAAACCTGTCACAGCACTTTTGTCTCCCACCCTCACCCATTTCTGTTTTGGTTTTTTTTAAGAGAGGGATCAAGGGAAGGAAGCCTGTGAGTAAAACGTGCACAGGATCTTTGCACCACTGGCTTGGGGTGGGATAGGGAAGAAATCCAGGAGAGAACCAGACTCTTCTAGATTTCTTCTCCACCCCACTCCAAGCCAGTGGGTCAATACTAGCCAGAAGCCAAACCAACCCCCTGCTTGGCACTACTCTGTTGAAGTGGACTCCACAGCTTAAACCTCAAGGAGCAATTCCTTCCAACAATCCCACACATTTGCACATCTACCATCTGCTGGAGTGAGAGAAATACTTGATTGCTATTGGCTACATCGGTCCCTACATAGGGAAGTTCAGCAATCTAATTGTTCTCTGTCTCCAATTACTGGTAGGTGAGCAAATCCCATGTGTCTGAACTAGTCTGGTGGGACAAAAAAGGAATTTCTATATACTGTATATCATTTTGAGTGAAAAACATGTTTTTTAATAATCAACATTTTGGTTCCAAACCGGAACCATCCTCAGGGATCTACTATCTATTGGTGTCCATACCATATTTGCTGATGGAACTAGTTAGAGTATTCTTAGGGCCGGATTTTAATATCTATGCATGGGCATAGATTTTATAACATGCACGCGCAGCCGCGCGCATGTTATAAAATCCGGGGTCGGCACGCGCAACGGGGTGCATACTTTATTTATTATTTATTTAACACTTTTATATACCGAAATTCATGTAGAAGATTACATAACACTTCGGTTTACAGTATAACAATAACTGGCATGTAAGAATGCTTCACATTTAACAGGGATAAAATAACTTGGAGCAATGAAACAGGGACAAAACAACAATAAATAATAGGCTCTATTGAGGGGCCAGAGAAAACTGACTAAAGTTCTAAGAGCATAATGAATTAACTTAGGGTAAGGGTGAAAGGAGCATAGTTAGCTTGATCATCTGCGGAGTTGGAGTGCTAATCTAAGAGCTTGTCTGTTAGTATGTAGGGTGAAGTACTAGAAAGATCATCAGCATAAATGAAAAGCTTGTTCGAACAGCCAAGTTTTGAGTCTCTTTTTGAAGGTAATTGTGCATTGTTCTAGCCGGAGCTCTGGTGGTAGAGAGTTCCATTGCGCAGGGCCCGCAGTGGACAGGGCTCGTTTTCTTAAAGATTCCGTAACAGGAATGAGTATTTGTACGTCGTTTGCGTATATGTAATGCGTTAGATTTAGTTTGGAAAGGAGTTGGCAAAGAGGTAAAAGATAGATGTTGAAGAGGGTAGGGGATAAGGAGGAGCCTTGAGGATCACCCAGTGAGGCACAGACAGGGTGTGATTCTTTATTGTTAATCTTGACTTTGTAGAATCTGTTTTGGAGGAATGACTTGAACCATCTGTGGGCGGTGCCTTTGATACCGATGTCAGTTAGCCGATCCAAGAGTATTGAGTGGTTCACCCTATCGAAGGTGGCTGATAAATCAAGGAGAATGAGAAGACAGGGTTGTTTTTTATCAAAGTTCAAAAGTATGGTGTCTGTTAGTGAGATTAAGAGAGTTTCAGTGCTTTGAGCTTTACGGAAGCCGAACTGCGAGTGGGCTAGGATTTTGTTGTCGTTTAAATAATCCGAGAGTTGCTTGTTGACAATTTTTTCTAAGATTTTGGAGATGAAGGGGAGGTTAGCTATAGGGCGGAAGTTGGCCGGGTCGTCTGGGGATAGGTTGGGTTTTTTTAGAAGTGGTTTTAGAATTGCAAGCTTCAGGGGGTCTGGAACTATGCCTTGCGATAATGAATTAATGATCTCTGCAATTGGTTTGGCGACAGTTTTTGAAATGGAGATGAGTAGGTTAGAAGGGATCGCATCCGTGGGGTGCGAGGCAGGTTTTAGCTTCTTTAGAACTGTTTCAATCTCTAAGGAGGAAGTCAGTTCGAAGTTTTCCAGGCTTGAGGTCTGTTGGATATATGTAGAGTAAGCGGGAGGAGGAAGAGGAACAATATCGGTTTTTACAGGTGTGATCAGGTCGGTAATTTTTTTCTTGAAGTAGGTGGCGAGTTCTGAGGCTTTACTAGCCGCTTGATCATCCAGAATGGTCATGGGGGAAGATCTGGTAAGTGACGAGACTAGTGAGAATAACGCTTTCGGGTCGAAAATGAAGTGGTGGATTTTCCGTGAGAAGAAATCTCTTTTAGTTCGGAGAATGGATATCCTGTGGCGGTGCATGAGAGATTTATATGCCTCCTGGTTTGTTGCTGATGGATTTTTATGCCATCGGTGTTCACTGCTTCTGAGCTCTTGTTTGAGGGTTTTTAGTTGTGGGGTGTACCAAGGTTTCCTGTTGTCAGCATTCGGATGAAGGGTTTTTGTGGTTAATGGACAGGTTGTGTCTGCTACTTCCTTGGTGATCTTGATCCAGGAAGGTGAAGCTGACTCAGCATCAGAGAGGTCCAGTTGGTCTAAGGCTGTGGATAGTTGCGAGCTGAGGATGTCTGGGTTGCATAGTTTCCTGAATTGGATCGTAGTTTTTTGTCTCGGTAGGGGGATGGGTTGGAGGTTCCTCAGAGTTGTGGAAATCAACCTGTGATCTGACCAAGGGACTGGAGAGCATGTCATAGCTGTGGAGGGGGTGAGGCTTTCATTTATGAAGATTAAGTCTAGAGTATGTCCTGCTTTGTGTGTCGGACTTTTAATGATTTGCCTGAATCCTATATATTTAAGTGTGGAGAGAAATGTTTCACAACTGGAAGATTGAGGAGTTGAGTCCACGTGGAGGTTAAAGTCTCCCATAATTATAGCAGGGGTATCTGTGTTGATGTGCTTGGCTATGAGTTCAATTAAAGGAGACAGGTCAAATTCCAGGCTTCCTGGAGGGGCATATGTGAGGCAGATTTGTAAGTGTTTAGATTTGAAAACACAAATTCTAGAGAGGTTGAGGAGTGCACCTTGCGCGCTCCAAGCCCTAGGGGAGCCCCGATGGCTTTCCCTGTTCCTTCCGCCCCACCACCTTTACCTCCCTTCCCCTACCTAACCCGCCCCCCAGCCCTACCTAAACCCCTCCCTAACCTTTATTTAGCAAGTTGCGCCTGCCTCTGGGCAGACATAGGTTGCGCGCACCAGCCAAGTGCCGGCGCGCGATCCCTCGGCCTAGCAGCCCTAGGGAGGACTCTGGCCACACCCCTACCCCACCCCGGACCACCCACGCCCCGCCCCTTTTTTCAAGCCCCAGGACATACGCGTGTCCCGGGGCTTGCGCGCGTCGATAGGCCTATGCAAAATAGGCTTGGCGCACATCATCCCCCTGCGCGCATAAATCCAGCTGGATTTATGCGCGTAGGGCTTTTAAAATTTGCCCCTTCGTGTTATGGCATTATAATAATGATGATTAGGATAGATATAATGTAACAAACCTGTGAGAGAACACAATAGCACCCTGGAAGGTTGCTATCATTTACAAGTGTTATCATCTGCTGGTAGGGGTACTGCAGGAAACATCGGCCAAACTTCAAAACAGGTTTCTCAACATGCACCAAGGGCATAAGACATCTAAATAAAGTAAAAGAAAGAATGACTGAATAGAATGAGATCTGGATTTATTGCACTATGATTCTCAATACTGAAAGAAATGTATTACCATCTTAGCTAAGTTGGGCTCGTTTCACCTTTCAAAACTTAGAAAAATGTATGTAAAAAATGTTATTTGTCAACTTTAGTAAATAAAAACTGTCATATCCTATGTTGAAAAGACATGGCTAAGAAGCCCTATTATCTCTACAAAGCCAGTTATCCTTACTTAAGTTGATTTTAAGCCCAGCCCCTACTCTCAAGTATATAAGACATTATCAGCTTCATTACAAATAATATAAACCTCATGATCCCATTTCAGAAATTCAAAATAGTTTTCTGATATCAGCAACACCTGAGATTGTGTGCAGGCAATTCACTGAACAAATTGCAAAGTTAATAAAAAGAAAGGGCAAAAAGCCAAAAACACTTGCCTATATTTCAGTTGTCTCACTGTCTCATTTAAATATCCTCTCAAATGGTTACATATCTTACTCCGTAAGAAACAATGAGTACAGTTTAGTAATATCAAGGATATAATGTAAAACTGTACAAATGTCCATCAGCACACACATGAACAGGATTATATATATATATTTATTTATTTATTTATTTTAAGTTTTTTTATACCGATTTTCCTGCATAAAATGCATATCAAACCGGTTTACAATGAAACAGAATGAGCAGGAAGTAAAATTCCTTAGTCTAATACATTTAAACATCAATAATGAAATAATTTTAAACAAAGCAAAAAGCTAAATAACATTAATAAAAGTTAAATTATTAACATAAACATAATTATATTAGAAGGAGCAAAAAGGTTAGCATGAAGGGGAGCACACCCGGCACGCGACGCCTGGTGTAATTGTGCCGTTAATCGGGTCGCCGCTGGCTGGTCGTCATATATATATATACTTCTCGCAGCCAAGAAAGGTCTAAGAATATCTTTACAACATTCATATACCACATCAAAATTAGAGCTCTCTTTCTTTAAATCTGATCATTTACAAATTGGCCTAATCTACGCTCCACCAGGATCTTTAGATTCTGACCCTTCACCAGTCATTGAACTCTCTGCCAAATACTTCAACCCAGACAAACCTGCCATCTTACTGGGTGATTTCAACTTACATGTCGATGCTTCACCACAATCCCCAAATTGTGTTACCCTACTCTCGGCTCTCAACTACATGGGCTTCACACAAATTATAAAAGCCCCTACCCACAAAGCAGGTCACACTTTAGACCTTATTTTCATTAATCAGTGCATCTCAAACACAAATACAATCACATGTTCACCTGTCCCTTGGTCGGACCATCAAATCATCAACACGACCTTCAAGCTTTCACAACATCCTCCACTTTCGTTCCCAAAAAACACTATTCAATTCAGGAAACCTTGTTCTACAGACCTTCTCATCAATCAGTTCACTAATGAATTATCACATCTCGATCTCTCCAACGCATCTACAGCCACCACCTCATGGTGCAACATCACCAAAAAGATCGCAGACATTACCTGCCCTTCCATCACAAAAGTAGTACAACCTTCGCCAGACAACAGGAAACCCTGGTTCACCCCAGAACTGAAGCTGCTTAAACAAGAGCTAAGAAATAAAGAACACACTTGGAGGAGAAACCCATCCCCCACAACATTAGCTATTTATAAAACCTCCCTCAATGCTTATAGGATCACCATACTGAGAACAAAGAGAGATTTTTTCTCAAAAAAAATACATCATTTCATATTTGATTCAAAAGCACTTTTCTCCTACGTTTCAGCTCTCACTAAACCATCACCTCCTACCATTCCTGATGATCAAGCACTCAACAAAGCATCAGAACTAGCAGAATACTTTAAGGATAAAATTGACAAACTGACTATCTCTTTCTCATCATCTTTTTCATATAGGAATTTCTGGTTTAGCGCTCTCCTGGTTCAAATCGTTCCTAACCAACAGAGGCTACAAGGTAAAAATCCAGAATAAAGAATCATCACGCCACGACTCGACCATCGGAGTCCCACAAGGTTCCTCTTTATCCCCTACACTCTTTAATATTTACCTCCTACCACTATGTCAACTCCTCATCAACCTCAAGTTAATACACTTTCTCTATGCAGATGACATCCAGATCCTGATCCCCATCAAAGAATCATACTCAAAAACCCTTGAATACTGGGAATCCTGTCACCTAGAAATCAAAAACCTCCTCAACAGCCTCAATCTGGTACTAAACTCCGCCAAAACTGAAGTATTACTCATAACTCCTGATAACAATCTCACAACCTCTCTGCCAAACAACCTACAAACCACTCATGTAAGAGATCTAGGTGTGCTAATCGACAATAAACTAAACTTCAAAGCCCACATCAATAAAACCACCAAAGACTGTTTCTATAAACTGCAAGTTTTAAAAAGGATAAGACCACTCTTCCATGCCAAAGACTTCAGAACCATCCTCCAAGCCCTCATTTTCTCAAAATTGGACTACTGCTGCTCCACTTTACTTGGCCTCCCCTCCTCATACACAAAACCGCTCCAAATGGTCCAAAACGCAGCAGCCCGTCTACTGACAAACACTAAGAAAAGAGACCATATATCCCCAGTGCTACAAGACCTCCACTGGTTACCAATTCATTTCAGAGTCATTTATAAATCCATCACCTTGATATACAAAATCATTCACCAACATACCACAATCGATCTACAAATTCCTCCCCGCTTCCACAAATCCACAAGACCGACCAGGGAAGCCTACAGAGGATGCCTCATTGTTCCACCCACGAAAACCACTAATCACAGCACCTTAAGAGACCGAGCCCTTTCCACCGCAGGCCCACAGTTATGGAACTCCATCCCTCCAGAACTCAGAAACGAACCATGTCTCCTAACCTTTAGGAAAAGACTCAAGACATGGCTTTTCAGGCAAGCCTTCTCGAACTCTACCTAATATGCACCACAAACAAACTCTCTACTCAGAGACTGTACATATGAGACACCATATTTATATTGAACTTTTGTACATAATTATTCTCCTCTATCTCTTTCTATTTCTTACATTCCCAGTTCATTAGCCCTTGTTAATTGTAACTGCTTCTCTTCATCACGTTATTTATGTTTTTTGGTTGTATTATCCGCACCCCTGTTTTCTGTAAACCGACATGATGTGAACGAGTTCATGAATGCCGGTATAAAAAAACCTTAAATAAATAAATAAATAAATATCCCCCTTTCCCTCACATTACCTCACCTCAACTAAATACAACGCTGGAAACTTTCGAGACCACTTCAGCACTTGAGATAGAAAACATACTTAAAAAAATGAAACCGTCATCTCATCCCTTAGACACAATTCCTACTAACCTTCTCATCGCAATAAGAAACTCCATATCAAAACCAATTGCAGACATCATTAACTGCTCTCTCTCCCAGGGTCTAGTTCCTGACCAACTTAAATTAGCCATTCTCAAACCTCTACTTAAAAAACCTAACCTTCCAACCACAGATCCAGCTAACTTCCGCCCAATAGCTAATCTGCCATTGATCGCCAAAATTATGGAAAAGATAGTCAATAAACAACTATCTGAATATTTGGAAGAAAACAACATTCTTGTATCTTCCCAGTATGGCTTTCGGAAATCGTTAAGCACTGAATCTCTCCTTATCTCTCTTACCGATTCTATTCTATCTAATATGGACAAAAAACAACCACATCTTTTGATACTACTAGATCTCTCTGCAGCCTTTGACACTGTCAACCATTCATCTCTATTAAAATGTCTGGCAGATATAGGCATTAAAGGAACAGTCTTCAGCTGGTTCAAATCCTTCCTAGCAAATAGACAATTCAAAGTAAAGATTAACAACAAAGAATCACAACCGATCCCTTCCAACCGGGGGGTCCCTCAGGGTTCCTCCCTTTCCCCTACCCTCTTCAACATTTACCTCTTACCTCTATGTCATCTACTTACTAAACTAAACCTAACTCACTATCTCTACGCGGATGACATCCAGATACTCATCCCAATCTCAGAATCCTTACAAAAAACCTTGGCTCACTGGAACAATTGTTTGCAACAGATCAATCATCTTCTCTCCAGCCTTTGCCTCATTCTTAACAACAACAAAACTGAGATCCTAATCATCAATCAAGACATCAACATCAAACTTCTAAACCCAGCTGACCTTCTCAACTCATCCACTCCCATATTAAATCACTCACCACATGTTCGAGATCTAGGTATCATGCTAGACAATCAGCTCAATTTTAAAAAATTCATAAGCACAACCACCAAAGACTGTTTTTATAAGTTACAAGTCTTAAAAAAATTGAAGCCTCTTCTTTATTTCAACGATTTTCGGATGGTCCTACAAGCCATTATTCTATCAAAAGTCGACTATTGCAATTCGCTTCTCTTTGGCCTTCCATATTCATCCATCAAACCCCTCCAAATGCTACAGAACTCTGCAGCCAGAATCCTTACCAATACGAATAAAAGAGATCACATCACCCCCATTCTCAAGCTCCTCCACTGGCTGCCTATAAAGCAAAGGATCCTATATAAAGTACTCACCGTAATTCATAAATCCATTCACAATATCTCTCCTCTTCAATTATGTAACCAACTACGCCCTCACTCCTCCTCTAGACCCATCAGAGGAGCATATAAAGGCACACTCTATGTACCTTCAACAAAATCCTCGCATCATAAACGTGCCATATCTACAGCAGGCCCCATTCAATGGAATGCGCTCCCACCAGACATTCGGCTTGAGTTCTGCCACTCTTCATTCAAAAAAAAACTTAAAACCTGGCTCTTTAGCCAAGCTTTTCCAGGACCATGATCATCATTTTTTCCCCTCCAACCAGCAAGAACATATCTTCTTCACAAACCCCCATTTTCCATACCACTACCTACTTCGGTATCTAATCTCTTGCTGCAGGACACTTGAGACTTTCTCACTTATACGTTATAATTTTTATGCTCAATAAGACCTGTCAACTTAATTGTTTAAGTCTTTTTTTTTTTTTTCTCCTTTATCTTTTGGTCATCAATGTTACAACGTTATTGTTAAATTTTGAACTTATGTACACTGTTCCAAGTTTCATAACCTTGTTCTATGTAATGCCTTTTGGCAATTTTCATGTTCTGTTTCAATGTAAACCGATGTGATCTTTATTTCATATAGGAACACCGTTCCTATATGAAATAACCACGCACTCCTCATAAAGCAACTAGCGAACATCAGAATAACAGGCGCCGCACTGGCCTGGTTCAAATCATTCTTGGGAAACAGAGGATATAAAGTCAAAATACATAACAAAGAATCTCAGTTTTATCCTTCCACGCTAGGAGTTCCTCAGGGCTCCTCCCTTTCTCCCACGCTCTTTAACATTTACCTCCTCCCTTTATGTCAACTATTAACTAATCTGAACCTCAAATATTATCTATACGCAGATGACGTTCAGATTATCATCCCTATCAAAGAATCCCTTACAAGAACCATAAAAGTCTGGGAAGATTGCCTCCTAAAAATTGACAACCTCCTATCCAGTCTAAATCTAATCTTGAATACTTCTAAAACCGAACTTCTCATAATTTCGCCTGAAAACAGTAACCTCGCCTCAAATCCACCAACCGGCTTTCAAACATCACAAGTGAGAGACTTAGGAGCCATCATTGATAATCGGCTAAATCTAAAATCTTTTGTTAATCAAACTACTAAAGACTGCTTTCATAAACTGCATGTCTTAAAAAGAATTAAACCACTTTTCCACTCCCACGACTACAGGACAGTCTTGCAATCAATAATCTTTTCTAAATTAGATTATTGCAATTCCATTCTTTTGGGTCTACCGGCTTCTCACACTAAACCCCTTCAGATGGTTCAGAACACTGCGGCAAGAATATTGACAAACACAAGAAGAAGAGAACACATAACTCCGATTCTCAAAGACTTGCATTGGCTGCCAGTTCATTACAGAATCTTATATAAGTCTATTACCACCATTTACAAAGCTTTTCATCAACTCTCTCCGCTTAACCTCCAAATCCCATTTAAAAAACATACCTCCGCCAGACCAATCCGAGAGTCCTACAGAGATTCACTACAGGTTCCCCCTGCTAAAACCTTTCACCACACGACTCTTAGAGACAGGGCTTTCTCTACAGCAGGACCTACATTGTGGAATTCCATCCCTCCAGACCTGAGACAGGAACCCTGCCTTCCAACTTTTAGAAAAAGACTAAAGACCTGGTTATTTATGAAAGCCTTTCCAGACAACAATCAAACCCAAAATCAATATAATTAACTCAGAACACCCTTCAGGATAATCAACAGTTTTGACAATCCCATCAATGGTACAATCCCTTTTAAACTGGCAGGCTTTCCCAGTTATTCTTCACTGTTAAATTACTATCTCCTTTTCTTCTGTTCCAAGTTGAAATATGTCCCTGTTTTATTGTAACTGCAATTTTCCCTTCTTTTAGCACTTGTTAATGTTTTTTATCACTTTATTGTTGTTCACTCCTTGTTATTTGTAAACCGGCATGATGCGATTCCCTTCGCGAATGCCGGTATAGAAAAGACTCAAATAAATAAAATAAATAAATATAAAAATCTAAAAATAAATAAATAAATATATATATATGTATATATATCAAAAAAATGTTACTGCACTTCCCTAATTTTTAGGTATATATAGAAAATGCTGCCAAAATATACATATTATACTCAATCCCCCTACAGCAGACTTTTACATAAATCTTTTATTTGGTTCTGCTACAAAAATTTATACTTTTAAAACTTACGCATTATAATGCCCATCCCTTCTTTTAAAACATACATTCACACCTCATACATACCAAACACACTACACTAAAGCCCACACCATCAAACATACTTCTAAAAGTCATACCACATTATCATACTCCCAAAATCCTCCTCAATTTAACACCTTATAGAGGCTAACAGTTTTCACAGGGAAACATATTACTCATAAATTATCGCATAATCCCAACATAGCCTAAATAAATGGAACTCCATTTATTGCACCAAAAGATTCCATTCTTTTAAAACCATCACACTGGAAAATGTCCAATCATTTATCTTTAAATGTGACACTTTTCAACTTTCCAGTGCATTTCATCCACATCCATCTTGCTTCAAGCATATAGAGAAGGAACAGAATTGATATTAAATAAATAAGGGAAAAAGAACAAGCCAACATTTTTAAAAGACCATTTTGATGGTATAATTAACTTCTAACTCTAGGAAAGTAATCAGGTATGACAGAAGGACAAAACAATAAGGTCAACTCATTAGGAACAGAAGTAATATGTTGCAATTACATTATTCTCAAAACAAATGTTATGAACAAATCAGTTGTACCTTATAAAATAATTAAAACCTTTCAGATCTGATATTCAGCAGCTGGCTGAATTACTAAATTAGCTGGATACATTTATCCAGATAACTTTATTCAGATATTCAATGGCAGGGCTGTAAGCTGAATATCCATAGCTATTTCAAAGTTGGCCAGATAATGATATTCAGCTAACTTTAGGACGGCTTTCATGCAGTTTTATAGTTATCCAGCTAACTTAGCATACCTTCACAAAGCATTATCGTCTGGATGTAAGGGATCCGGACCAAGCGCTTTCTGGGGAGAGCGTCTTGCGAGCGGGTCTTTCAGGTTCCCGCTCGGTGTAATGTGGCTTTGGTACATCCGACTGGTCTGGACTGATCTGGGTATGTACAGAAAAGGAAAATTGGTTCTTACCTGCTAATTTTCGTTCCTGTAGTACCACATATCAGTCCAGGATCCTGCCCAGATCCTACTGCTGAAAGACTGATTTTACCTAACGGTTAGCTGCTGTACTTAGGGAATCTATCAGGATGATTCTATAATATTTTAGTTTTTGTTATGAACCGTGGTTTAAACCTGATTTCAGGATTTGGGGTTGTTTGTTTCGGACCCTTGAGGGAGTTTTTTCCTGTTCGCCCTTGTTTCGGGAATTAGATGGATTTTTTGTCAATTATACTTTGCTTGGGTATCGATAAATACTGATGAGATGCAGGTGGCACACTTGGGATACCAGTGCCTCGAGGCTTTGCTCTCTGACTCCATCTGCTGGTGGGAGTGCATAACCCTGATAATTCTGAATATTGGTGTGTATCCAGCTTATAGTGAGCTCTATCAAGCTGTTTTAAGTGATAACAGCGTATTCCAAGTGATAAATGCTGTATATCGTGCAATATAACCCTAAAACTGTGATATTGCGTGATATTGGCAATATCGTGCATAATTTAGGACTGAAACCTGCTCTTATTACAATGAGCTGCTCTGAATGGCATTTGCATGCATGAATTTTTCAAATACCTGCAAAGCAGCTCATTCATAACAAATTCTATGTAAATAAAATAACGTGGCTGACTTTGAAATTTATCAGATACATTATTTTAAGAACATAAGAACATGCCATACTGGGTCCATCAAGCCCAGCATTCTGTTTCCAACAGTGGCCAATCCAGGCTACAAGTACCTAGCAAGTACCCAAAAACTAAGTACCCATGCTACTGATGCTAGTATTAGCCGTGGCTATTTTCTAAGTCAACTTGATTAATATCAGGTAATGGACCTCTCCTCCAAGAACTTATCCAAACCTTTTTTAAACCCAGCTATACTAACTGCAATAACCATATCCCCTGGCAACAAATTCCAGAGTTTAATTGTGCGCTGAGTGAAAAAGAACTTTCTCCGATTAGTTTTAAATGTGCCACATGAACCAGAGGAAGCGCTGTTAGAAAGAGTCCCAGGGTTGGCCATAGCAGACTCTGCAAGTTGGGCTCGTATTTCTTCAACCGAGGTGGCCAATGCCTTGAGGTATTGCTGCTGCTCCCGGATACGTGTAGCCAGGTCCGGAATAGCCTGCACAGCAAAGAACTCCGCTGAGTCCATGGCCTTGGCAACCTGTTGTGCTGGAGGTGGACCCTTGGCCTGGCGCAGGATTGGTACGGCCCTCTGAGGGATCCCAGAGGGCACCTGCCGCCAGGAGGCAGAGCACACAAGAAGACAGAGGCTGACAGGAATTTCACCAATAACAGTCCGGGAGCTCCACGGGTTGAGCCCTTGGTTTCCGAGACCACCTGGGCTTAGGTGGGCCTCTGGGGGTCTCCCGGAGAGATGACAGAGAGGTGTGCCCACCAAGAGGAGAGGTCAGCGAACAGGTGATCTAGGCCAGAACCGAGAGTACCAGAGACCACTGGAACAAGACAGGAACTGAAGGTCCTCCGGGTAGAATAGGCAGTGCCTAGTGGTCCAGCTTGAAGAAGGCCACGGGTGGTGTCGAGGCAGGCAGGCCTGGTGATCACAGGAGGAGTGAAGATACTATCTGAATGGAGCGCAAGGGTCAGAGCCAGGGTATCCATCCAAGAATGGTCAGCCAAAACAAGGGTCAGTTCCAGGTATCAGTCCGGGTGTGGTCACAGGCAAGCAGAGGTCAGTTTCGAGGATCAGTCCAAGTGTGGTCAAGACAAGCCGAAGTCAGTACAGGGTATCAGTCCGAGAAGGTACTACCTGGGTAGTACCTTCTCGGTACTACCCAGGTAGTACCGAGATGCTGGAACACAGGAAGAGATGCTGGAACACAGGAAGGACCACGGGAACACAAAAACAAGGCAGGAGCACTGGAACAGGCACAGGTTCAAGGAACGCAGGAACACTGGAACAAGCACAGGAACAAGGAACGCAGGAACACTGGAAAAAACACAGGAACAAGGAACGCAGGAACACTGGAACAAGCACAGGAATGAGGATGGCAAACTAGCTCACACAGAGGTGATGACCCAATTGCCAAGGCAAGGGACTGAGGAGTGGGCCCTCGCTTAAAAACTAGAGCTTTGTGATGTCATCTCTGCACGCCGCGGAGCAGTTTCCCACCCTGAACCCTTTAAAGTGCTCGTCGGTCCGCACACGCGCGTGCGTCTAGGGGCAGGCCCGCCGCTGAGGAGGACGCCGCACCACGCCAGGAGGAGCTCTGGGAGGTTGAAGGACCGGAAGGGCCTGGGGATGCCACCACGAGGTGCCGCGGGTGCAGGGAGCTGGCTATGATGGCGGGAGAGGTCGAACCGGGATCCAATGGAGCATGAGTGAAGTAAGCAAGCCCTGTTGTGTTATGGGTGTGGATCCTTGGGCCGACCGGCAAGATGAGACGGTCGGAAGGCAGACACACTCAGCGAGGGAAGGATCTTCACCTGGAAACCCGAGACCCCACCAGAGGAGCTGTTAAGGCCCGGGTCGCTAGGACTTAGGTGGCTTCGCCCTGGAAGTCCGAGGTCCCCCCAGGAGGAGCCCGTAGGGACCCGGACCGCTGGGACTTAGGAGAGTCACAGGCGTGAAGGGAAACCGGGGGCGGACTGGAGTCTGGACTGGCAGCCGAAGACAGGAACGAGGAGACGTACCGGAGTCTGGGTAGGTAGCAAGCAGCGGATCCGTGAGACGAAGCAGAGTCGGGACAGGCAGCAAACAGGCAGAACGAGAGGCAAACCAGGATCAAGACAGGCAGCAGGCAGGCAGAATCGTGAGACAAACCAGGATCAAGACAGGCAGCAGGCAGGCAGAATCGTGAGACAAACCAGGATCAGGAACGCAGGAATGCAGCAACTAACTCTCTCCAAGGAGTGACCACGTTGCAAGGCAAGGCAGAGAAGAAAGCTGCGGGTTTAAATCCCCCGCCGGGGCTGACGTCAGAAGGAGGGCGGATCGGCACTTCCGGGTGCTGGGAGCTCAAAAGGACTGCCCTCGCGCGCGTTCTCTTGCAGGGGGCGGAGCTATCCTCGGGCCTTGCCGGCGTCCCCACGAGGAGGACGCCGCTGCCATGCGGCCAGTCCAGCCCGGAATCGCGCGGCTCGCGGCGCTGCGAGGAGACCCGCGTCGCTGTGTAAGCGACTGGGGTCGCAACAGTACCCCCCTTCTTACGCCCCCTCCTCAGGGGACCCGGCTTACCGGGATTGTCCTGATGGAAGTGGGCTAACAGCGATTTATCCAGAATATTCCGGGCTGGCTCCCAGGAATCCTCCTCAGGACCGCAACCCTCCCATGCCAACAGGTATTCCCAGCGACGGGCCCGAAAACGGACATCCAGTACTTCACGTACCTGATAAGTGGGTTCTTCATTAGAGGAGGATGATACAGCATCAGTCGAGGGTTGATGGAAACGGGAGAGTACCACTGGTTTCAGTAGAGAGACATGGAACAGGTTGTGAATACGTAAAGATGAGGGTAGACGGAGTCTATATGAGACTAACCCAATTCGTTCAGCTATAGTGAAAGGGCCACAGTATCTTGATGCCAATTTCTTGGAGCGGCCCGGCAAATGGAGGTTTCTGGTGCTTAGCCACACCTTGGTGCCGGGTAGGAATACGGGTGCTGGTCGTCGATGGCGATTGGCACATTTTTGCGCCTTTTCTGCAGAGGATGCGAGTCATTGTTGGACCGTCCTCCATAGCTGATGAATGTGCTGAGCCACCGTTAGCGCTGCCGGTGAAGGCACGGTAACTGGAATGGGCACCGGCGGTTTCAGGTGGCGACCAAAAACTGTCTGGAAAGGTGATTGTCCTGTTACCGAGTGGGTGTGATTGTTGTAGGCAAACTCGGCCCAGGGAAGGAGGGACACCCAGTTGTCTCTTCTTTCGGAGATAAAACTTCGAAGGAACGTCTTCAAGGACCTATTCATGCGTTCGGTCTGTCCATTACTTTGTGGGTGGAAAGCTGTAGATAGATTCAACTGTACCCCAAATTTCCGGCAGATGGCTCGCCAAAATCGAGCCGTGAACTGAGGACCCCGGTCAGAAACGATACTCTGCGGGAGCCCATGAGCCCTGAAGATATGCTGTGTGAACAGACGGGCCAACTCAGGTGCTGAAGGCAACTTGGGTAATGGTACGAGATGAACCATTTTGGAGAAGCGGTCTACCGTTACCCATATCACCGTATTGCCCTCGGAAGGAGGTAAGTCCACCACAAAGTCAGTGGCGATATGGGTCCAGGGTTCCGTGGGTATAGGAAGAGGCTGCAGAAGCCCCCATGGGCGACCGCTTAGAGGTTTCTGCCTGGCGCAAACAGGGCAAGAGTCCACGTACAGGCGTACATCCTGGCGCACCTTAGGCCACCAGTAATAGCGATTCAGAAGATTGAGGGTCCTCTCCCTACCGGCGTGACCACTAGAGAGGGAATCATGAGCCCAGGCGAGAACTTTCTTGCGGTCCCTGCGAGGAACTACAACCCGTTCTACAGAGGATACGATAGTATTGGCTAACTGGACTTTGGCTGGATCAATAATATACTGAGGGATTCCCTCCTTCTCCTCCGGAATATCATTCCTCGAGAGGGCGTCCACCCGGAAGTTCTTAGCGGCTGGTCGATACTTGAGGAGAAAGTCAAACCGACTAAAAAACAGCGACCACCGTGCCTGTCTGGGGTTCAGCCGCTGGGCTTGGTTCAGGAATTCCAAATTCTTGTGGTCGGTGTAGACCGTCACAGGATGACTCGCTCCTTCCAACTACTGCCTCCACTCTTCTAGTGCCAACTTGATTGCCAATAGCTCCTTATCGCCAATCCCATAGTTGATCTCGGCGGAAGTAAACTTCTTGGAAAAATAGGAGCAAGGGAGCAAATGGCCAGAAGAGGACTTTTGCGAGAGGACCGCCCCTACCGCAACACTAGAGGCATCTACCTCCACGAAGAAAGGCTGAGTAGGGTCCGGATGTCGCAAACAAGTGTCTTGGAGGAAAGCCTCCTTTAAGTCCTCAAAAGCTTTGCAAGCCTCGGAAGGCCAGCTTCGAGTGTCCGCACCCTTCTTAGTTAGGGTGGTGAGTGGCGCCACCAGCTGGGAATACTGTGGGATAAAGTGGCGGTAGAAATTTGCAAAACCCAAAAAACGTTGCAAAGCCTTCAGGCCCACCGGCCGGGGCCAATTTCGAATGGCAGATACTTTGCTGGGATCCATGCGAAAACCAGTTGCAGAAACAATATAGCCTAAAAAGGGCAAGGAATTCTGCTCAAAGAGACACTTCTCCAACTTTGCATACAACCGATGATCCCGCAGAATCTGGAGTACCTGTCGAACATGTCGTCGGTGAGAGACTAGATCCGAGGAGTAGATAAGAACGTCATCTAAGTATACTATGACGCATGACTGTAGGAAGTCCCGAAGAACTTCATTCATTAAGTGCTGGAACACTGCGGGAGCGTTGCATAGGCCAAATGGCATTACTAAGTATTCGTAATGTCCATCCCGGGTGTTGAAAGCGGTCTTCCATTCATCCCCGGGACGGATACGGACCAAATTGTAGGCCCCTCGCAAGACCAGCTTCGTGAATACTTGTGCCCCCTGGAGTTTGTCCAACAGCTCCGGAATTAACGGGAGTGGGTAGCGATTCTTCTTGGTTATGGCATTAAGTCCACGATAGTCTATACAGGGCCGCAAAGACCCATCTTTCTTTGCCACAAAAAAGAAACCCGCTCCTGCGGGCGACTTAGAGGGGAGAATAAACCCCTTCGCGAGATTCTCAGAAATGTACTCTGACATGGCCCGGGTTTCAGGCTGGGAAAGTGGATATACTCTCCCACGGGGGGGAGTGGAGCCAGGAAGCAATTCAATCGCACAATCAAATGGACGATGCTGTGGAAGTACCTCCGCTTTTTCCTTAGAGAATATATCAGCAAAATCCTGGTATGGGGACGGAAGCTGAAACCTGACATCAGTCTGTGCCAGAGACGTTTGCGGACCCCTCCAGGGCTGGATGCAAGAATGGGAGCAGTGTGCACTCCAGCGGACGATTTGGAAATCGTCCCATCGAATCTCCGGGGAATGCAGTTGGAGCCAGGGTAACCCCAGAACCACGGGATATACCGATTTCTCCAAAACCAGGAACGAAATTCTCTCTGTGTGAAGCAGACCAGTCTGGAGGATGATGGGCTTGGTACTGGTAGTTATGCTGCCGGAGAGCGGTGTACCCTGAATGGAGGTGACCCGTAAGGGAGGTTCCTGACGTTGCGTGGAGAGCTGAAGGTGTCGTACCAGGTCTTTAGTGATAAAGTTCCCTCCTGCGCCGGAATCAATGAGGGCCTTTGTGTTGAAAGAACCCCCTGGATACTTGAGGGTTACTGGCACGGTACAATGAGGAGTTGCATTAAGACAACCTAGGGAGACCTCCTCACTTACCCCTAGGTGCGGGAGTTTCCCGGCCGCTCCTTGCACTGGGCCAGGAAATGGCCCTTACCTCCGCAGTATAAACATAAACGCAGGTCTCGGCGGCGTTGCCTCTCTTCGGGGGTCAGAGCGGATCTTCCCAGGTGCATAGGCTCCTCCAGGGAAGACTCTGCTGGGGTGCCGGTGGTCCGGGATCCGGAGTTCGAGGATCTAGCAGTAGCCGACGGTACAGGTACCAGGCGGCGAGGAGAGCGCCCCTCCTTTGCTCTTTGCTGCAGGCGTCGGTCGATGCGCCCAGCCACATTAATAAGTGAATTAAGGTCCTCTGGAAGATCCCGAGCGGCAAGCTCGTCCTTAATTCTAGCCGCCAGGCCTTCTAGGAAAACCCCCCGAAGGGCGTTATCGGCCCAACCCACTTCTTGAGCAAGGGTGCGGAATTCCAGAGCGTAGTCGGCTAGGGTTCGTGTCCCCTGCCGAAGCTGGAGTAGTTCAGAAGTTGCGGAGGCCTGACGTGCAGGTTCGTCGAATGCTGCTCGAAATTCCTCCACGAACAAGTTCAGATCACTCAGGGCGGAATCATTTTTGTCCCACATGGGAGACGCCCAGTTTAAGGCTCGACCATCAAGTAATGAAAAGATGTAAGCCACCTTGATACCATCTGAGGGAAACTGATTGGGTAGCAGGGCGAACCGTACAAAGCACTGATTCAGGAAGCCCGCACAGGCCTTAGAGTCCCCAGCAAAACGTGTGGGAGCTGGAAGCTGCGTGGGAGTATGAAGCGTCACCACTGGGGCAGGTATGGCTACAGGAGCCGGTGCCGCGGGTTCAACGTCCATGCGGGTGGCCAACCGTTCCACGGTGGCCGCCAAGGAGTCCAGTACCTGTTGCTGTTGAACCAAGCGTTGAGCCAGTCCGGGAATGGCCTGTAGGCCAGCTAGGTCTGCCGGATCCATGGCCTTGCAAACTGTTGTGTTATGGGTGTGGATCCTTGGGCCGACCGGCAAGATGAGACGGTCGGAAGGCAGACACACTCAGCGAG
Organism: Rhinatrema bivittatum; assembly: GCF_901001135.1. NCBI lineage: Eukaryota > Metazoa > Chordata > Amphibia > Gymnophiona > Rhinatrematidae > Rhinatrema > Rhinatrema bivittatum. Next base: position 138,043,673 of record NC_042621.1, read on the forward strand.
GGAAGGATCTTCACCTGGAAACCCGAGACCCCACCAGAGGAGCTGTTAAGGCCCGGGTCGCTAGGACTTAGGTGGCTTCGCCCTGGAAGTCCGAGGTCCCCCCAGGAGGAGCCCGTAGGGACCCGGACCGCTGGGATTTAGGAGAGTCACAGGCGTGAAGGGAAACCGGGGGCGGACTGGAGTCTGGACTGGCAGCCGAAGACAGGAACGAGGAGACGTACCGGAGTCTGGGTAGGTAGCAAGCAGCGGATCCGTGAGACGAACCAGAGTCGGGATAGGCAGCAAACAGGCAGAGCGAGAGGCAAACCAGGATCAAGACAGGCAGCAGGCAGGCAGAATCGTGAGACAAACCAGGATCAAGACAGGCAGCAGGCAGGCAGAATCGTGAGACAAACCAGGATCAAGACAGGCAGCAGGCAGGCAGAATCGTGAGACAAACCAGGATCAGGAACGCAGGAATGCAGCAACTAACTCTCTCCAAGGAGTGACCACGTTGCAAGGCAAGGCAGAGAAGAAAGCTGCGGGTTTAAATCCCCCGCCGGGGCTGACGTCAGAAGGAGGGCGGATCGGCACTTCCGGGTGCTGGGAGCTCAAAAGGACTGCCCTCGCGCGCGCGCGCGTTCTCTTGCAGGGGGCGGAGCTATCCTCGGGCCTTGCCGGCGTCCCCACGAGGAGGACGCCGCTGCCATGCGGCCAGTCCAGCCCGGAATCGTGCGGCTCGCGGCGCTGCGAGGAGACCCGCGGGGAAGGTAAGGACCCGGTCGCTGTGTAAGCGACTGGGGTCGCAACAAGCCCGGGCACGGGCCTAGCGCGGCTAGGAAACACAATACCCTTTGTCTTTCTGTTATCCGAAAGAGTAAACAACCGATTCACATTTACCCGTTCTACACTACTCATGATTTTAAACACCTCTATCATATCTCATCTCAGCCATCTCTTCTACAAGCTGAACAGTCCTACACTCTTTAGTCTTTCCGCATAGAGGAGCTGTTCCATCCCCTTTATCATTTTGGCGACCTTCTCTTTTCCTTCTCCATTGCAACTATATCTTTTTTGAGATGCAGCGACCAGAATTGTACACAGTATTCAAGGTGCGGTCTCACCGTGGAACGCTACAGAGGCATTATGACATTTTCCATTTTATTCACCATTCTCTTCCTAATAATTCCTAATATTCTGTTTGCTTTTTTGACTGCCGCAGCACATCGAGCCAATGATTTCAATGTATTATCCACTATGACGCCTAAATCGCTTTCCTGGGTGGAAGCTCCTAATATGGAACCTAACATCGTGTAACTATAGAATGGGTTATTTTTCCCTATATGCATCACCTTGCACTTATCCACATTAAATTTCATCTGCCATTTGGATGCACAATTTTCCAGTCTCACAAGGTCCTCCTGCAATTTATCACAATCTACTTGTGATTTAACTACTTGGAATAATTTTGTATCACCTGCAAATTTGATTACCTCACTCGTATGTCTTTCCAGATCATTTATAAATATATTGAAAAGCACAGGTCCCAGTACAGATCCTTGAGGCACTCCACTGCCCACCCTCCTCCAAAGTGAAAATTGTCCATTTAATCCTTCTCTCTGTTTCCTGTCTTTTAACCAGTTTGTAATCCATGAAAGGACATCTCCACCTATCCCATGACTTTTTACTTTTCCTAGAAGCCTCTCACAAGGAACTTTGTCAAATGCCTTCTGAAAATCCAAATACACTACATCTACCTGTTCACCTTTATCTACATGCTTGTTAACCCCTTCAAAAAAGTGAAGCAGATTTGTGAGGCAAGACTTGCCTTGGGTGAAGCCATGCTGACTTTGTTCCATTAAACCATGTCTTTCTATATGTTCTGTGATTTTGATCTTTAGGACACTTTCCACTATTTTTCCTGGCACTGAAGTCAGGCTAACTGGTCTGTAGTTTCCCAGATCACCCCTGGAGCCTTTTTTAAATATTGGGGTTACATTTGCTATCCTCCAGTCTTCAGGTACAATGGATGATTTTAATGATAGGTTACACATTTTTACTAACAGATCTGAAATTTCATTTTTAGTTCCTTCAGAACCCTGGGCTGTATACCATCTGGTCCAGGTGATTTACTACTCTTCAGTTTGTCAATCAGACCTACCACATCTTCTAGGTTTACCGTGATTTGGTTCAGTGCATCTGAATCATTGCCCATGAAACCTTCTCTGGAATGGGTATCTCCCCCAACATCCTCTTCAGTAAACACTGAAGCAAAGCAATCATTTAATCTTTCCGCGATGGCCTTATCTTCTCTAAGTGCCCCTTTATCCCCTCGACCATCTAACAGTCCAACTGACTTCCTTGCAGGCTTTCTGCTTCAGATATATTTTTAAAAATTTTTACTGTGAGTTTTTGTCTCTACAGCCAACTTCTTTCCGAATTCTCTCTTAGCCTGTCTTATCAATGTCTTACATTTAACTTGCCAATGCTTATGCTTTATCCTATTTTCTTCTGTTGGATCTTTCTTCCAATTTTTAAATGAAGATCTTTTGGCTAAAATAGCCTCTTTACCTCAATTTTTAACCATGCCGGTAATCATTTTGCCTTCCTTCTACCTTTCTTAATGTGCGGAATACATCTGGACTGTGCTTCTAGGATGGTATTTTTTAACAATGTTCACGCCTCTTGCACACGTTTTACCTTTGTACTGCTCCTTTCATTTTTTTTCTATTTTTCTCAAGTTATCAAAGTTTCCCTTTTGAAAGTTTAGCACTAGAGCCGTGGATTTGCTTACTGTCCCTTTTCCAGTCATTCATTAAAATTTGATCATATTATAATCACTATAGCCAAGCGGCCCCACCACTGTTACCTCTCTCACCAAATCCTGTGCTCCACTGAGAATTAGATCTAAAATTGCTTCCTTTCTCGTCTGTTCCTGAACCAATTACTCCATAAAATTGTCATTTATTCCATCCAGGAACTTTATCTCTCTAGCATGTCCTGAAGTTACATTTACCCAGTCAATATTGGGGTAATTGAAATCTCCCATTATTACTTCACTACCAATTTGGTTATCTTCCCTAATTTCTCTAAGCATTTCACTGTCTGTCTCACCATCTTGCCCAGGTGGACGTTAGTATACTCCTATCACTATACTCTTCCCCAACACACAAGGGATTTCTACCCATAAAGATTTGATTGTGCATTTAGTCTCATACAGGATCTTTATTCTGTTGGACTCTATGCCATCCTGGACATAAAGTGTCACCCTGCCTCCCAGATGCTCCTCTCTGTCATTGCGATATAATTTGTACCCCGGTATAGCCCTGTCCTATTGGTTATTCTCCTTCCATCATGTCTCTGAGATGCCAATTAAGTCTATGTCATCATTCACTGCTATACATTCTAGTTCTCCCATTTTACTTCTTAGACTTCTGGCGTAGGCATACAAACATTTCAAAGTGTGTTTTTTGTTTGTATTTTCATTCTGCTTTCTAATTGATAGGGATAAATTGGAATCTTTTAGCTCAGGTGAATTTTTAAATAATGGAACCTCACTTTTGGAATGCCCTAATTCTAATACATCAATAGTATCCTTTGAAGATTCCTCCCTCAGAACCATGTGCTGCTGAGCTACTGTTGGCTTTCCCCTTTGTTCTAGTTTAAACGTTGTTCTATCTCCTTTTTAAAGGTTAACACAAGCAGCTTGGTTCCATCCTGGTTAAGGTAAAGCCCATACCTTTTATCAAAATGTTATTCTACTGTGGGAGCACTGAGACCCTAACGTGGGTTCCGGAGGTCTCACAGTAGATTTAAAGGGCCATGTAGCTCAAGAAGTCAGCCCTCTACAAAAATACCTAAAGTTACCAGGGGGTCTTCTTAGACTCACCCACCCCGTGGATACCAATCCTGACAGCCTGACAAAAAAATTCCATAAATAAAAGTAAAAGCATACGCACAACGATGCACCACCCAGCTTCATATTGCACAAATCCCCCTCCAAAATAGAAAGCCCCCCTTACCCCTCCATTTACAAGAGTGCGAGCTCCAAACTGATGGTGTCCTGGACAACAATGGATCTGGAAAGAGCAAGTAGCTCAGTGCCATGCCATGAAAGATGTTGGGATCTCTGCTGATGAGGCTATCTTCCTCCATGGTATCGATGAGGGTATCCCTCTGGCGGAAATCAGCTCTGAGAATGCAGACTGACTCTTTGGCTCTGAGGAGAACAACCCCTAAGGGGATCCTTCATGTTATCTGGTCAGTGATCTTGGTGCCTCATCAGCACCAAAGGCTTCTGCATTATGCTTAGTCCTGAGGTACATTCGGGAACCAGAGCCATGGGTGAGGGGAACTGTATAACCTCTGATTTTTGTGGTATGGCAGTGTGCCTAGAAACCATTAAGAGATAGCTTGGGAGGCAGGATACCTTCCCAGAAGCAAGAAAGAACCAAGTTGGCAGGTAGGAGGTTGCTAGGTAGAAGCGCATGTGCAAGTGCAGAGACATGTGCTGACCAAAACGTTAATTCTGAGTAAGTGTTAGGGATAGCATTAAGACATTAAATGACTCTAACTATGCAGAATTATGTCCTTTCATACTGCTGTCTTAGCCTAGTATACTGAATATGTTACAGGAAACATAACTGGAGAAGAAAGGATGGGAAGCACGCTTCAAACTATACTGTACCTTGCTGTAATGGGAAGTGCCAGCATTTCCTCTCCAATGTCATCCACATCCACTACCAGCGCTAGTTCATATTTCTTCACACTGTTAGAACACAGGGTCACCTAAATGTAAAAGAGAAAATCACATTCAGAAAAATTTTTTTTAAGATAACCTACTGCCTCATTTTTGGTACTGTGATAATTAAGCACTATGGGTCAGTTTTTCAAAGGATTACGTGCATAAACGCGTGTAACCCCGAAAACCTGTCCCTGCGTGCACCAAGCCTATTTTACATAGGCTCGGCGACACGCAGGGACACGCAGGGACACGCAGGAAATACACGCATCCCGGTGCACAAGCCCCGGGACGCGTGTATTTCTTGGGGCTTTGAAAAAGGGGCAGGAAGGGTGCGGGGATGTGGGCGGGGCACCGGTCCGGGGGCAGGACCGAGGCCTCCGGCACAGCGGCCGTGCTGGGGGTTCACGTGCCAGCACTTGGCCGGCACACACAAGTTATGCCTACCCAGAGGCAGGCATAAATCACAAAATAAAGGTGGGGGGGGGGGGATTTAGGTAGGGCTGGGGGGCGGGTTAGATAGGGGAAGGGAGGGGAAGGTGGGGGGGGGGGCGGAAGGAAAGTTCCCTCCGAGGCTGCTCCAATTTCGGAGCAGCCTCAGAGGGAATGGGGAAAGCCATCAGGGCTCCCCTAGGGCTTGGCGCTCGCAATGTGCACAAGTGTGCACCCCCTTGTGCGCGCCGACCCCGGATTTTATAACATGCGCACGGCTGCGCGCACATGTTATAAAATCGGGTGTAGATTTATGCGCGCCGGCTTGCGTGCACAAATCTACGCCAGCACACATGTTATAAAATCTGGCCCTATATTTTCTATTTGTCAAAGCATTTTACCTGCATTAAATAGCTATCTGAAACATTCCCCTATCTCAATGCAGCTAAAATTTTTCGCATTTACTTTTAGCTACTCTGAAAAGAGGCATGACAGAAGGCCTGTTTAAACTGAGTAAGAAAAAGTGTACACATAGTTCACATTTTCACATTTTTGCATTTACTTTTCTAGCAAAATTCTAAACAAAGAAAAAGCAGGTGAAAGTGACCATAAGTGTTGTGATTGACCAATCCGGAAGTGGATCCTTGGGCCGACCGCCGGAGGGAGACGGACGGGAGGCAGACTAGATGAAACGATGAATCTTCACCTGGGAACCCGTGACCCCTCCAGAGGAGCTGTAGAGGCCCGGGTCACTAGGGCTTAGGAGTCTTCGCCCTGGAAGCCAGAGATCCCCCCAGGAGGAGCCTGTAGGGACCCGGACCGCTGGGTCTTAGGTGATAACAGAAGAATCCAAGGAAGCGATACGAACCGGGGTACAAGCAGGCAGAGAGCGGAGTCAGGCAGGCAGAGATCAGGAACCAGGCAGGCAAACGATACCGGAGTCAGGCAGGCAGAAGTCAGGAACCAGGCAGGCAGATAAACGATACCAGAGTCAGGCAGGCAGAAGTCAGGAACCAGGCAGGCAGATAAACGATACCAGAGTCAGGCAGGCAGAAGTCAGGAACCAGGCAGGCAGATAAACGATACCAGAGTCAGGCAGGCTGAAGTCAGGAACCAGGCAGGCAGACGAACGATGGCAACTAGCACTCCGAAGAGAAACCTCGTTGCAAGGCGAATTGCAACTTCAAAAGTCCCGGCTTAAATCCCCTGCTCAATCAGCTGACGTCAAAAGAGGCGTGTCTGCACATCCGGGTGCAGACGCCTCAAAACACGGCTCTTCGCGCGCGCGCGTACCAGGGCTTGGGGGAGGAGTTTCTGATGGCGTCTCCACGAGGAGATGCCGCTGCCATGCGGCCCTGGAGGCCAGAAACCCGGCGGTTCGCGGCGCCACGGAGGAAGGTAAGAGCCCGGTCACTAGGCTAGTGACCGGGATCGTAACAATAAGTTTAACAACAAAAGAATATGCATACTTTTAAGAACAGGTGCAAAGCCTGTGAGTAAAAAGTACACATGATCTTTGCCCCAAACCTTTGAAAATTACCCCCAAAAGCATCATTTCTGGGTGCCTATCTCCAGGTGTTTATTGATAATAATGTTTCAAACATTTATCCAAATTTAATTCAGTTATCTACCAGAGATATTAGAGCTCCCCATGAATATCTGCTCACAATGTTCTTTATTCATTTTACCTTTGCTTCCTTAGGAATCATGCCAGTTCAGTTCATTTGTAATATCAGGTAGGGCAAAGCAGGAAGTGGTCCATAATGAAACAATTTGTCCAGCTAAGTTCAGGACTTAACTGGACAAACCATAGAATTAAAAAATCCTGCCATTCTGACGATTTATACATACGTTTTTAGCCAGATAAAACTTACTTAGATAAATCATTCTTGGGGCATTCCAGGACAGCACTCACCTATGCAGTTATTCACATTATCCAGGTAAATTATACAACTAAGAGGGAGATTTATCATGCACCGTTAGGGCTGTAACACAAGTTAAATAGCATATAGCGCACAATAAATTCTGCATATCGCATGATATAGCCCTACTGTGGTAATATTATGCAATGTTTGCAATAATTTGCATACATTCTGGCAGATTCCCTCCTCTATTAAAATGAGCTGCTTTGCAACCCATTTGCATGCATGAAATTTGCAAATGCATATAAAGCAGCTCATATATAGTAAAAGCAAGTTTGCTTACCATAAACGGTGTTTCCGTAGATAGCAGGATGAATTACACATGCTGTCTGGGAGCGTTGACACGACCGGAGTAGGCAGAGCTTCCCTCAGATAGTGTTAGAGTTTTCAACTCTGTGCGTCTGCTCGGTCGTCTTCCCGCATGAATCCATTTCTCTCCTCAGTCTCTTTGTAACCAAGCGAGGTGTATGGCCAAAAAAGTGTACAGTAGAAAAAAGGGTGACTGTCTAGGGAGGTGGGAGGGATCGCATGGCTAATTCATCCTGCTATCTACGGAAACACTGTAGCAGGGCTGAATTAGCCATGCTGTCTGGGAATCCCAAGCTCCTGGGTTGTGTCCGTGTAGGTTGTAGTTAAAGAACTAGGATCACAACCCTTGTAAAGTAGAAAGTCCTAAGGCTTGGTAGTGGCTGGCAAGGCTGCAGTTCCCAGAACAGCATCTGTAGCAGCCTGTTTGTCAATACAATAGTGTGACGTGAAAGTATGAAGAGAGGACCAAGTTGCTGCTTTGCAAATGTCCAAGAATGGTACTCGTTTAAGATGAGCAATTGAGGTCGCTGTCACATGTATTTGGTGCGCTTTTGGTTTGCTTATGAGTTTGGTGGAACGCTTGTTGTAACAAAATTCGATGCAATAGCATAACCAGTTCTCTATGGTTCGTTTGGAAACCGGTTGACCTGGGTTGTTTGTATTGAAAGAGAGGAACAACTGAGATGGCCTGGATGGAGAGTAAGTTCTTCGCTTGTAATAAGCCAAAGCTTGAGATGAGGCTTTGGTTTGAAAATGGGTAAGGTAATTGTTTGATTAAGATGAAATGGAGTAACTACCTTAGGTAGGAATGATGGGTGGGGTCGCATAGTAACCTTATCATGGTAAAATTCTAAATAAGGAGAATAATGAACCAGAGCTTGTAGTTTGCTAACTCGCTGTGTAGATGTAATGGCGACCAGAAAAACTGTTTTCCAGGTGAGGTACTAGATGTGACAGGAATTCAAAGGTTCAAAAGGTGGAGCCATGAGTTGTTCCAACAAGACATTGAGATCCCATGGTACTGGAGGTTTTGTCATCGGTGGTTTTAAATGTAGGATGCCCCTCATAAATCTGGAAATGAGGGGATGATTAGAAATTGGGAATCCGTTATGATAATGATGGAATGCTGCAATGGCGCTGATATGTACTTGAACTGAAGCATATTCTAAACCAGAAAGGTAAAGCGTATGGAGGTATTCTAGTAGCTGGGTTGCTGTTGATGAGAAAGGATCTAGTTGACGAGGTGCACACCAGTTTGCATAGCGGTGCCATTTTCCTGCATAATTACATCTAGTAGACGTTTTTCTAGAGGCAATTAATATACTTTCTAGATACGAAGGGAGGCCTAAGTGGTTTAATACAGTCCTTTCAATCTCCATGCTGTCAGATGGAGGGAGTGATGCATCGGGTGGAGGAGGGTGCCTCCTTCCTGAGTCAATAGGTGTGGGTGATTTCCCAGTGGAATCAGAGGGCATATGGAGAGACGGATGAGATATGCATACCAAGGTTGTCTTGGCCACGCCGGGGCTATGAGGATCAAGTCCGCTACGTCCTGAATGCATTTTTGGATTGCCCTGGAGTTGAGTGGAATGGGAGGGTAGGCGTACAGAAGGCTCCCTGTCCACGGAATTAGGAAGGCTTATGGAGCATATCGGAGACTGCTGGGGTAGATTGAGCAAAAGCTTTCCGTTTGACGATTCGTTTGTGTGGCAAAAAGGTCGATCGTCGGAAAACCCCATTGTTGGAAGATTGTGAGGGCTACTTCTCGATTCAGAGTCCATTCGTGTGGATGGAATACCCTACTTAAGCGATCCGCTGTGACATTGTCTAGGCCCGGTAGGTAAGTAGCCTGAAGCGTAATTCCCTTCGCAGTTGCCCAATGTAGGATGTGAAGTGCTTCCTGACAAAGTATCCATGAACCTGACCCTCTTTCTTTGTTTATATAGAACATCGCAACCTGGTTGTCCTTGTAGATCATCAGACTTTTCCCCGTGAGATGTGAAGAGGTTTGTAGAGTTCTCCAAATTGCTCAAAGTTCCAGGAGGTTGATTTGGAGTAAACTTTCCCAAGCAGACCAGCAGCCCTGAGTTTTTAAGTGTAGAAGGTGGGCTCCCCAACCTTTGCGGGACGCATCCGTCGTAAGAGTGAGTTGATGAGGAGGTAGGCGGAAAGATGCTCCTCCTGACAAGTTGACGGGAGTCATCCACCATTGAATATCCGTTTTCATCTGATTTGTGATTCGTACATGGGAGGAAAGAGGTTGTTGGAACTGTGACCATTGACTCTTTAGACTCCATTGAAGACATCTCATATGGAGTCTTGTTAAGGAACCACATGGATAGCTGCCGACATATGCCCTAAGAGCTGAAGGACTCAACGCACAGATGTTTGTTGTTGTCTGTACAACTTCTGAGCTAGGGAGGTGAGAGTGAACCTCCTGTCCTCGGAAGGTAGACCCTCACCTCCAAAATGTTGAGGAATGCTCCAATAAACTGCAGCATTTGGGTCAGTTGTAGACTCGATTTTTCGTAATTAATCAGGAATCCCAATGACTAGGCAATTTATCGTCTGACTCGTGTGAGCTCGAAGGGCATCCTGATCCGAAGCTACCAGTAGCCAATCGTCCAAGTAGGGAAAGATTTGGATCGATCATTTTTGGAGGTGAGCCACCACCACCGCTAAACATTTGGTGAAGACCCTCAGGGCTGAAGAGAGCCAAAGGGAAGGACTCTGCATTGGTAATGTTCCTTGAGAGCCTTGAAACAAAGATAACACCAGAATGAAGGGTGTATAGGTATATGGGAGTATGCATCCTTGAGGTCTATTGAACATAGCCAGTCGTTGAGATGTAGGAGAGGTAGAATGTTGTTTAGGGAGGTCATTTTGAACTTTTCCTTTTGAAGGTATTTGTTGAGGTTTCGGAGAGCTAGGATTGCACAAATCCTCTGGATTTTTTTGGAATGAGAAAATAATGGGAATAGAACCCTTGGTTCTTTTGTGATGGGAGGAGTTTGTGAATGGAGTTTTGGATGCAGAGAGTGTGTAACTCTGCTTGAAGATACATGGATTGGGATGATGTTCCCTGAGAAGAAACGTACGGAATCCTTGGAGTAATAATGAAATTTAGGTGATAAACTTCTTTTATAATATCTAACACACATAAGAACATAAGAACATGCCATACTGGGTCAGACCAAGGGTCCATCAAGCCCAGCATCCTGTTTCCAACAGTGGTCAATCCAGGCCATAAGAACCTAGCAAGTACCCAAAAACTGTCTATTCCATGTTACCGTTGCTAGTAATAGCGGTGGTTATTATCTAAGTCAACTTAATTAATAGCAGGTAATGGACTTCTCCTCCAAGAACTTATCCAATCCTTTTTTAAACATAGCTATACTAACTGCACTAGCCACATCCTCTGGCAACAAATTCCAGAGATTAATTGTGCGTTGAGTAAAAAAGAACTTTCTCCGATTAGTTTTAAATGTGCCACATGCTAACTTCATGGAGTGCCCCCTAGTCTTTCTATTATCCGAAAGAGTAGATAACCGATTCACATCTACCCATTCCAGACCTCTCATGATTTTAAACACCTCTATCATATCCCCCCTCAGCCGTCTCTTCTCCAAGCTGAAAAGCCCTAACCTCTTTAGTCTTTCCTCATAGGGGTAATGTTCCATTCCCCTTATCATTTTGGTAGTCCTTCTCTGTACCTTCTCCATCGCAATTATATCTTTTTTGAGATGCGGCGACCAGAATTGTACACAGAATTCAAGGTGCGGTCTCACCATGGAGCGATACAGAGGCATTATGACATTTTTTGTTTTATTCACCATTCCCTTTCTAATAATTCCCAACATTCTGTTTGCTTTTTTGACTGCCACAGCACACTGAACTGATGATTTCAATGTGTTATCCACTATGACGCCTAGATCTCTTTCTTGGGTTGTAGCACCTAATATGGAACTTAACATTGTGTAACTATAGCATGGGTTATTTTTCCCTATAGGCATCACATTGCACTTATCCACATTAAATTTCATCTGCCATTTTGACGCCCAATTTTCCAGTCTCACAAGGTCTTCCTGCAATTTGTCACAATCTGCTTGTGATTTAACTACTCTGAATAATTTTGTATCATCTGCAAATTTGATTGTCTCACTCGTCGTATTTCTTTCCAGATCATTTATAAATATATTGAAAAGTAAGGGTCCCAATACAGATCCCTGAGGCACTCCACTGCCCACTCCCTTCCACTGAGAAAATTGTCCATTTAATCCTACTCTCTGTTTCCTGTCTTTTAGCCAGTTTTCTATCCACGAAAGGACATCACCACCTATCCCATGACTTTTTACTTTTCCTAGAAGCATCTCATGAGGAACTTTGTCAAACGCCTTCTGAAAATCCAAGTATACTACATCTACCGGTTCACCTTTATCCACATGTTTATTAACTCCTTCAGAAAAGTGAAGCAGATTTGTGAGTCAAGACTTGCCTTGGGTAAAGCCATGCTGACTTTGTTCCATTAAACCATGTCTTTCTATATGTTCTGTGATTTTGATCTTTAGAATACTTTCCATTATTTTTCCTGGCACTGAAGTCAGGCTAACCGATCTGTAGTCTCCCAGATCACCCCTGGAGCCTTTGTTAAATATTGGGGTTACATTTGCTATCCTCCAGTCTTCAGGTACAAAGGATGATTTTAATGATAGGTTACAAATTTTTACTTATAGGTCTGAAATTTCAGTTTTTAGTTCCTTCAGAACTCTGGGGTGTATACCATCCGGTCCAGGTGATTTACTACTCTTCAGTTTGTCAATCAGGTCTACCACATCTTCTAGGTTCACCGTGATTTGATTCAGTCCATCTGAATCATTACCCATGAAAACCTTCTCCAGTATGGGTACCTCCCCAACATCCTCTTCAGTAAACACCGAAGCAAAGAAATCATTTAATCTTTCCGCGATGGTCTTATCTTCTCTAAGTGCCCCTTTAACCCCTCGATCATCTAACGGTCCAACTGACTCCCTCACAGGCTTTCTGCTTCGGATATATTTAAAAAAGTTTTTACTGTGAGTTTTTGCCTCTACAGCCAACTTCTTTTCAAATTCTCTCTTAGCCTGTCTTATCAATGTCTTACATTTAACTTGCCAATGTTTATGCTTTATCCTATTTTCTTCTGTTGGATCCTTCTTCCAATTTTTGAATGAAGATCTTTTGTCTAAAATAGCTTCTTTCACCTCCCCCTTTTTTTAAATTAGGAATGATTTTACCTGTATTATAATAGTTTTTTATGTTTTATGGTTTTTGGTTTATTTATATTGACATTGTGAACCATTATGATTCATATCAGAATATCGGTATACAAAATAATATAAATACATGAATGAATGAATGAATGAATGAATGAATGAATGAATAAATAAATAGTAACTGCCACTCCATGCAGGTTACTTCCATGTTACTCTTAAGGATAGTAACTGCTGCTCTGTGCAGTTATGATAAACCATAAAAAATTACTGCTAGCAACATTTTTCTGGGTGATGAGCCTTCTTGAGAATTCAGACTGTGCTGCTTGACTTGCTTTGCTTGCGAACTTGGGCGTAGAAGCAGCCCTGTGCTTTTTCCCCATGCCCTTTTGAACTTGTTTTCTGTTTTTATCCTCACCACCTCTTCTAGACATTCCAGGCATCCACCATCCTCTCTGTGAAGAAATATTTCCTGATGTTGGTTTTGAGTCATCCTCCCTGAAGTTTCATTTTATGATCCCTAGCTCTACTGTTTCCTTTCTATAAGAACATAAGAAATTGCTATGCAGGATCAGACCAAGGGTCCATCAAGCCCAGCATCCTGTTTCCAACAGAGGCCAAACCAGGCCACAAGAACCTGGCAAGTACCCAAACACCAAGAAGATCCCATGCTACTGATGCAATTAAAAGCAGTGGTTATTCCCTATGACTTTCATAACTTCAGTAAATTGTCTTGGGTTTTTGGTAATTTGTTTGCATGATCTTTAAGTGTTTGTATGCTGTTCAATAAGTACAAATGGAAGAAGTTTAAAGTTCGTGCATCATTAAAACGTTTCAGGTATCTGAAGGTCTGTATCATATCTCCCCTGTTCCTCTTCTCTTCCAGAGTATGCATATTCAGATCCTTCAGCCTCTCCTCATAATTCTTTTGATACAGATTCCACACCATTTTAGTCACCCTTCTCTGGACCATCTCCATCCTGTCTCTTTCCTTTTTGAGATATGAGCTCCAGAACCAAGCACAATACTCCAGGTGAGTCCTCACCAAGGACCTGTACAAGGGCATTAACACCTCCTTTTTCTTACTGGTTATTCCTCTCTCTATGCAACCCAGAATTCTTCTGGCTTTAACTATTGCTTTGTGACATTGCTTTGCTCCCTTCATATCGCCAGACACTATTACCCCAAGGTACCTCTCCCAGGCCATGCACATTAGTCTTTCATCCCCCATCACATACAGCTTTTTTGGAGTACTGCACCCTCAAATGCATGACTCTGTACTTCTTGCCTTCGAATCCTAGTTGTCAAATCTTCAATCAAGATTTCTTAAATCACTTTTCATTCTTTCTACTCCTTCACGCATGTCTGTTCTGTTGCAGATCTTAGTATCATCTGCAAATAAACAAACTTTACCTTCTATCCCTTCCACAATGTTGCTCACAAAGATATTGAACAAAACCAATCCCAAAACCAATCCATGTGACACTCCACTTACACTCTCTTCAAAGTAGGCTTGATTCAACATTGCATGCTGTCTCCTGTCAGTCAACCAGTTTGTAATCCACATTGCCACCTTGGCACCCACTCCCAAGCTTCTCATTTTATTCATGAGCCTCCTATGCAGGACCATATCAAAAGTTTTGCTGAAATCCAAGTAAATCACTGTGGCACGTGAATGGTCAATGACTTAGATACAGCCAGAGGAGTCACACTCAGACTCTGGCTGTCTCTTCAATATCTTTATTTGCAGTGCCTCAGAAACACTAGGTCAGAATGGCAAACACAAATGCAAACATTTAAGACTCTTCTCTAGTCTCAGCAACTCAAAGGAAATAAGCACTTCCCAGACGTCTGCCTACCTTCTCCCAGAGAGGCCTGGAACTCCCACTCTCAGCAGGACCTGGAGCTCTTACTCCCAGATCCACCAGGCCCATTCTCTCCTCGCTGGCTCAGCAACTTTTCCTCTCCTATACTGGGCACACCCTCCAAGCTCCTCCTGCCCAGCAGGGTCCTGCCCATAGACATTCTCCCTCTAGGGGATTTAAAGGGGATCAGGCTCCTAGCTGGTCCTGCACATGCTCACAAGGAGTCACTAGAGGTGCTGACTCACAATCATATTGAGTGCTCTTCTTTGATCCAATTCTCTAGTCACCCAATCAAAACAATCAGTCAAATTTGTCTAAGACCTTCCTCTGGTGGATCGATGCTGCTTTGGATCCATCAACCCACCAGACTGTAGATAGTTCACTATCCTTTCCTTCAGTAGAGTCTCCATTAGCCCATTATATCCCAATTTTTTAAAGAAGATATCCTCTAAATAGGATACTGGGACATAATGGTTAATTTTCCCATCTCCAAGATGCAGCTAACTGGCCTGTAGTTTTCAGCCTCCTCTCTGCTACCACTCTTGTGAAGCAGGGCCACAACCGCTCTTCTCCAATCTTGTAGCACCACTCCTGTTTCCAGGGATCTATTCAACAGATCATTCAGCATACCCGCCAGCACATCTCTGAGCTCTCATTATCCTAGGATGTACCATATCTGTCCCCATGGCCATGTCCATTTTCAGTTTTCCTAGCTCTTCCCATACATTATTTTCTGTAAACAGAGTTTTGTCTACCCCACCCCATCTATGGTCTTGTCAACCAGCAACGCACCTTCTCCATGGTCTTCTTTAGTGAAGTACTGGTTTATTATTTCTCTATAACTTGCTCCTTGTCCCCTTTCAATTTCACTATACCACTTTGAGCCTTCCTTCTTTCTCTGATATAACGAAAAAATGTTTTGTCACCTCACTTTACCTCTTTTGCAATCCTTTCTTCTGCTTGACCTTTTGCTTTCCTGATTTCTTTCTTTGGCTCGCTCAACTTCACCAGATATTGTTTCTTGTGTTTCTCTTTTTGAGATCCTTTATACTTCTTGAATGCTGTGGGCCTGATTTTCAAAAGGATTTATATGCTTAAAATTTGATTTTACATGTGTAAATGCATTTTACCCATGTAAGTGGGCTTTTGAAAATTGCTATAATATTTGCCATTGAATTGTCCATCGGGTTTGCTCGTGTAAGTGCACTTTACGCAACTCCTTTGAAAATTCACCTGTGTTCTTTTTGCCTTTATTTTTTCAGTTACCTCCTTTGAGAACCAGATCAGTTTCTTTTTCCTCTTACTTTTTTTACTTTTCTAACATATAGATTCATTGCCTTTGTAATAGCTCCTTTTAATTTGGCCCACTGTTGTTCCACCTCGACCATTTTCTCCCAGTCCTCTAGTTCTTCCTCCAGGTATGCACCCATTTTGACAAAGTCCATATTTTTTTAATTCAAGACTCGGGTCTTCATGTGACTTCTAGGTATCCTATTTGTGATATCAAACCATACCATCTGATGATCACTGGTACTTAGGTGGAAACCTACCCCGGACATTACAGACATATCCCCATTAATGAGCCTAGCTCGAGCATCACACCCTCCCTCATGGGTTCTATTACTATTTGTTTGAGCAGATATCCTTGAAGGGCATCCATTATCTCTTTGTTTCTTATAGATTCTGATACTCCAATCCACATCCAGCAGATTAAAAACTCCAACAAGCAACATTTCTCCCTTCTTTCCCACCTTTTGGATTTCTTTGATCAGATCTCTGTCCAGTTTTTCTGTTTGGGTCAGAGTCCTGTAGACTATACCAGTAAAAATGTAAGCACCATCTTCTTTTTTAGGACAGTCCAAATGTTTCTTCTCTACCCCATGTCACTTGCCCTTCAGTTGCTTGGATATTGTTTTTGACATACAGAACTATTCCTCGCCCTTTTCTGTGCGTTCTATCCTTCCTTAAAAAGTTATAACCTAGGATGTCCATATCCCAGTCATGAGAATCAGTGAACCATCTCTCTGTAAGAGCAAGAATGTCCAAGTCCACCTCCACCATTAGGGCCTGCAGTCTGGGATTTTATTGCCCAGACTATGAGCATTTGTGGTCATAGAATTCCATCTTGTCTCCCTTGCTTTGCTTCTCTTTCTAGACACATTTTCTGCTTTTTTGAACTGATTTTTATTTTCTCCTCCTACTTCCTGTATTGCTTGGGGGTGACATGCTAATTTCATTGGCCACCTCCAGCCATCCCTGCTCTCTAGTTAAAATGCCTGATAATATATATGAATTTCTCACTTAGCATCCTCTTTCCTGCCACAGACAAACGTAGGCCATCCTTACCTTAAAACCTTTTATTGGTCCATATAGGGTTCCAGCCTCCAATATATCTAAAACCACTTTCTTTACACCAGGTTTTGAGCCAGGAATTGAAATTATCTATATGGCATAGCCTTTTCTTTCCCTTTCCATGAACAGGTAATAGTTCTGAAAAGGCAATAGTCTTTGCCATTTGTCTAATCTTCTTCCCTAGATTTTGGAAATCTTTTTGTACTAAATAGACACCATTTTTATCAAGGTCATTGGTCCCCAGATGGATGAAAACAATGAAATCAGAGTCTCTACTTTCTTCTATAATTGTTTTGACCTCCTAGTTTGCATTTCTACTAGCTAAGGATCCTGAAAGGCATTTAACTTTTGTGTCCCCATCAAAATGAATTCCCAAACTGGTTCCTCTGATGACCAAGTCTCCCAGCAGAAGAAACTTTCTTTTATGACATTTGTTCATGTTAAAAGGTTTCTGGGTGCACTGGGTCACTACTTCCTTTTAGACATCACTTCATATTTTATTGCTGGAGCTTCTTCATTTTCCAATGGGTAACAGTGCGAGAGTAGGTGTCGCTATCACAAGCCTTATTCTGCCAGAGCCCACTGTAAATCATTTACTCCTGGGTTTCTGAATCCTCTATGGGAATTAGGAGAGATACTCTGGATGCTGCAAGGAAGGGGAGGTAATTTGAAGCCTGGACAAATTTTCTTTCATTTTCATTGCAGACAGCTGAAGGCAAGTTGGGCAATCCTTAATTCTCCAAATGTTAGGCCTTGGGACATAAGCACCACAATTGTTACACTGAATAAAAAACATTTTGTTAACAGTGACTAATTTTTAAGTTCTGAGATTGATACTTAAGTCTTATATTATTCACTTAATCTAAGTCCTTGGAAGAACAATTTAAGAAAAAAACACCCTAGGTGTGGGTGGGAGGGAATAAACAGCCTCATTTTTTTTTCTTCAATAAACGCAGTTCTTAAATAAAGACTTGCAAGGATTCTTAATATTCTATATAAGTAGGCAAATAAATTGACAGCAATAAAAGCACTCTGAAATATTGGCTAACTTAAAATAAAATTTAATTTTAGGACTTAATCAATTTAAAAGCAAAAAAGTGCACAGATACTTCTTCAGAGACACACACCTGACCTTTAAGTAGTTCTGGGTAGATGACTCAGGGAAAGAAAAGCAAGTTTGCTTACCGTAAACGGTGTTTCCGTAGATAGCAGGATGAATTAGCCATGCTGTCATGGGATCTGTCAATCAGGTCCGGGAGGCGAAGCTTGTCAAAGCAGAGATCAGAGCTTTGCTCTCTGCGGCTGCGCGTGTGTTCCCGCGCAGGAAAGTAACAGAATCTCCTCAGTCTGTGATTAAGCTGTATTGTAGTCGAAGATTTGGTGACTGCCAGGGAGGAGGGTGGGTCAGCATGGCTAATTCATCCTGCTATCTACAGAAACACTGTTTATGTAAGCAAACTTGCTTTTTCCCGTCGATAGCAGGGCTGAATTAGCCATGCTGTCATGGGAGTTCCAAGCTCCCGATCACGTTGTGTATGATCCCTGACAGTGTGGTCCCTGACAGTGTAGCGGTCCCTGACAGTGATCCCTGACAGTGTGGCGGTCACCGTGGACAGGAGGATAGAGATTGCAGTATTGCTTGCCCTGTCTTCGCATCAGTGGCTGCTTGTTGATCAAGGCAGTAGTAAGATGTGAAGGTATGGAGCGATGACCATGTTGCTGCCTTACAAATGTCAATGGGTTGTACATTCTTAAGGTGTGCTGAGGAGGCTGCTACTGCTCTGACTTGGTGAGCTTTAGGAGCAGAATGTAGTTTATCGTAACAGAATTTGATGCACTGTGCTATCCAGCTGGAGATGGTGTGTTTAGCCACTGGTAATCCAGGTGCCTTTGGATCAAAGGAGACAAAGAGTTGAGAAACACGGGAGTCCGAGTTTGTCCTTTCTTTGTAGTATGCTAAAGCTCTTTTACAATCTAGTGTGTGCAATAGTTTCTCCCTATCATTTGCATGAGGTTTAGGGAAAAAGGTGGGTAATTCTATGGTCTGATTGAGATAGAATTGAGAAACCACTTTTGGTAGGAAGGATGGGTGAGTACGGAGAACTACCTTTTGGTGATGAAATTGCAAATATGGAGAATAATGGACCAAGGCCTGTAATTCACTAACTCTACGTGCCGATGTTACTGCAACTAGGAATACAACTTTCCATGTGAGGTATTTAATATATGCCAAGTCCATGGGTTCAACGGGGAAAAGCATGAGCTGTTCCAGAAGTATGTTGAGGTTCCATGGAACTGGAGGCTTAGAGATCGAAGGGCGAAGGTGAGTTAGCCCCTTAATGAAACGAGATAGTAAGGGGTGATTGGATATAGAAATATTGGTAATTGCTCTATGATATGCCCCTATGGCACTGAGATGAACTCTGATGGACGATGTTGCTAGACCAGCTGCGTATAGTGTCTGAAGATAGTCTATAAGTAGCTCAGGTGAGCAGTCTAATGGTGGGACACCTTTGGAAATGCACCAGGTAGAGTAACATTTCCATTTATAGCTATAATTTGTCCTCGTTGAGAGTTTCCTGGATTCTAACAAAATGAATTGTGCCGAAGTGGAAACTCCCTGTTCTGTTAAAAGGAGCCTCTCAATCTCCACGCTGTCAAGTGGAGAGATGAGTGTAGTGGATGTAGGAGCGTCCCTTGATCTTGGCCGAGAAGATCTTGGCAATTCAGTAACCGAATTGGATCCATGATGGATAGTCGGAGAAGCAAACTGTACCATGGTTGCCTCGGCCAGGCCAGGGCAATGAGTATCAGTTGAGCTTTGTCTGCTATCACTTTTGAATTGTCCTTGTTATGAGTGGTATGGGAGGAAAGGCATACAGGAGGCCTGTCGTCTATGGGATGAGGAAGGCATCTTGAGCGAACCTGAATTGGCTTGGTCTTATCGAACAGAATTTGGGAACTTGAGCATTGATCTCCATTGCAAAGTGATCTATCGAAGGTTTCCCCCACTGCATGAATATGTCTTGGGCTATTTCTGTATTGACTGCCCATTCGTAAGGATGAAAGATGCGGCTTAGTCTGTCCGCTCTTGTGTTTGCAACTCCTGGTAGATAAGTTGCTTGGAGATGTATGCAATTTCGGTGAGCATGTTCGAAGATTGTCAGGGTCTCCTTGCAAAGGGACCATGAACCGGACCCGCCTTGTTTGTTGATATAAAACATCGCCACTTGATTGTCCATGTAGATCATTACCCTGCATCCTTTCAGGTGGTCTTGGAACACTCGTAATGCATTCCGAATCGCTCTGAGTTCCAATAAATGTATTTGCAAGTTTTGTTCCGAGATTGTCCATAACCCTTGTGTTTCGTAAATCTCGAGGTGTGCACCCCAGCCCTTGCGAGACTCATCTGTGGTTAATACCACGTTGTGAGGAGGGGAACTGAATAGTGTTCCTTTGGATAGGGTGGAATCTAGGAGCCACCATGTTATATCTTTCCTCATTTCGGCAGTCAATGATAACTTCTGTGTCAATGGTTGCGAATGCTGTTTCCATTGACGTTTTAAGCCCCATTGCAGTCATCTCATGTGTAGCCTGGTGTTGGGAACCATGAAATTCGCTGCTGCCATGTGGCCCAGGACTACTAAAACCTGTCTCGCTGAAGGCCTGTGAGTTTGGTTCAAGGTGTGTAACAGAGTACGGAATTGTGAAATTCTGTCGCTTGGTAGGTATGCCCTGTTGCACGTAGTGTCCAGGCATGCTCGTATGAACTGTAACTGTTATGTTTGTTGTAGGTGTGATTTCTGAAAACTGATCACCAATCCTAATTTCTGTACGCATTGTATCACTCGATGAAGATGATCGAGTAAGATGTTTGGAGTTGGGGCGATTATGAGCCAGTCGTCCAGATATGGAAAGATGGTTATACCCTGTTGTCTGAGATGAGCCATCACCACTACAATGCATTTGGTGAACACCCTGGGTGCAGCCAATAGTCCAAAGGGGAGAACTTTGTATTGGTAGTGTTGATGCCTGTAGCGAAAGCATAGGTAACGCCACGAGGATGGATGGATTGGAATGTGTGTGTAAGCATCCTTCAGGTCTATGGAACACATCCAATCGTTGGTTTGAATCAGAGGAAGGATTGATTTTAACGATACCATTTTGATTTTCTCTTTGGTGAGAAACTTGTTCAATTCTCTTAGGTCTAGGATGGGGCAAAGCCACCCGACTTCTTGGATATGAGGAAGTATGGGGAATAAAATTCTACTGATTTGGTCCTGGGGTAAATATGTCGAACTGCTTGTTGTTTGCGAAGCAAAGCAATTTCTTCCCCCAGTTGTGGTTGGACATTGTGAATCTTGAGTGTGGAAAGATGAGGTAATATGGATTTTGTGACAAATTGGAGTTGGTAGCCGTGACGTACTATCTCCAAAACCCATTGATCGGATGTTATTCTCTCCCAGGCGTCCAGGCAAGAATGAATCCTGCCAGGTGGTGCTTGATGTTGTGGTGGTGGCTGGGTAACTAAAAAGATGAAGTCGCTTTTGCTGCAGTAGCCGACTGTTGTGCCTGCTGTCTCTGGTTACGTGGTTTACCTCTACATTGGTTTGAGGTATTCTGTTGTGGAGCAGGACGCTGGTAAGAAGGGTATGCTTGTGTACGAAAAGACTGGTAAGATCTGTAGGGTCTCCTGGCATATGATTGCCGATGAGTAGATCCAATATAACGACGTGTGGTCGAATAATTAGGATGTGATGTTAATGATTGTACTGCTATAGCTTCTTCCTTCAGTTTACCTACTGTGTCCTGGAATCATTTTCCGAACAGGTTATCTCCTGTACATGGGAGGTTTGTTAGTTTCTCGTGCAAATCTTCACGTATCGAACTTGAGCGTAACCATGCTAGTCTGCAGGCTGCAATGGCTGTTGCAGATGCCCTAGATGATGTTTCATATGCTTCGTAGATTGACCTCAAAAGGTGTCGAGAACACTCTTCCATGTCATGAAGAGGTGGAGGTATCTGATCCGCAGTTGAGGAAAGCATACCTTTTATAGCTTGTATGCACTCATATAGGTATTGTACCATGTAGAATTGATGGTGCATAATTTGTGCATTCAACATTGAGTTGTGGTATATTTTTCTGCCAAACTCATCTAAATATTTGTTGTCTTTCCCTGGTGGGTATGAGGAATGTAACTTTGTTTTCTTAAATCTTTGCATCGCCGACTCTACTACAATTGAAACATGAGGTAATTGTGGTATAGAGTACGGTGATGTTTTCCTCATACGGAATTTTATGTCTGTGTTCCTGGAAACCGCTGATATTAAGCAAGGTGTTTCCCAGGATTTTTGTAAGACTGAATGCAGGAGTTCTTGTGGTGGAAGAGATGTTGGTTCTCCTGGAGTATCGAAAATCTTTAGGAGACCAAGAGTTTCTGATCTAGGGTCTGTCTCTTTTTGGACCTCTAGATGCAGTATTGAACCCAATTTTCCAGAAATTTTGGATATGTAAGGTCTTCCAGAGGGGAGTACGGTTCCTGAGGTTGTTCCTGCGGATCCGATGGGAATCCCGTAGATGATGATGGGGATGTTTGCAGTGAAGGAGAATCAAAGGATATATCTTGTTTATAATTTGGTGAACATCCCTTACATTGTTCCTCTTCCTGTCGACGAGTTATTATCATCATTATTATCACTATTATGGTCTATGTAATTTAATTTGTATTATTTATATTTATATTATATTTATATGTTATATGTTATATGTTACTCTTATGTTAAGAAAAGCTGTTTAATGTAACGCCTTTATTGCGACAGTTATTGTTCGATGTAAACCGACCTGATTCGATACTTGTATTGAGAATGTCGGTATATAAAAATCCGAAATAAATAAATAAATAAATAAGCTGGTCGGTTTGCTATGGGAGATGTTGGGGGCTGCACCGACTGCTCTCTATTGGTTTGTGTTTTATGTTCCGGAGAACTGCCAGGCACAAGATTAGTCATTTTGAATGATGACTGTAGAGATTCATAAAATCCTGCTAAAGATTGGGACAGTTGATAAAATGCCTCTTTTGTATGAGGGGGCATTATTGTAGATCATCTGGTTCTTGTGACTCACATGCTTTAGGCTGCATTGGAGTGTTGTGAGGTAAAGTACTGAATACTTTATGGTCTTTCTGTTTTTTGTCGCACATCATGTCCATCGAATCCTCTGAAGCTGTGGAAGCGTTAGAGGAAGCAACTTGTATCACCTCTCTATGTGAGAAGGTATTTGAAGCTGGTATATGAGATGATTTAGAAGTCGAAGGGCTTACTTCCCATGTTGCATTCCTCTTTACCGACCTCTTGTGGTGGGAGTGATGTGAGTACTTATGATAATAGTGTGACTATGAGTCTGTATGACTTCTACGTGAAGTCAGTGATCACTTTCTGCGTTTTATTGTAAACTCTGTCGAAGTAGCTCTCGAAGACATGGAAGTACCCGAACGAGGTGGGGTTATCGATGGAGAGGTGGAATAAGACATTTGTGAGGGTCCAAGTCGTCTCTTCAACTCATGTTGTATTACATGAGATGTGTTCCTGTGACTTGTGCGCCGATTTGGATTTGTGCGCGGATCTAGACTTGTGCGCATATCTTTCTGCGTCTGTGCGCGCAAATGTTATCGGCGCCAATGTTTTCGGCGCCATGCGCACAGACATGTTTGGTGCCGGGCGCACAGGTATTGTCGGTGCCATGCGCGCAGATGTGGTCGGCGCCGTGTGCGCAAGTGACTTCGGCGCCGTGCACACAGATTTTCCCTTCATCGCGCGCACAGGTGTCTTCTGCGCCATGCGCGCTGATGTCTTCGGCGCCCTGTGTGCAGAAATCTTCTGCGCCGTGCACACAGGGTCCTTCGGTGCCATGCGCACAAGTGTCTTCGGCATCATGTGCGCAGAAGTGTTGTGCGCTGATAGTTCGTCAGGCGCAGAAGTGTTATGCGCCGTCATTGGTTTATGCGCATAAGGCATCTTAGGCACAGAAGTCTTAGGCGCCGTGATTTTTGGCGCCAGTGTCTCTTGCGCTGGCGGTTTTGGCTCTGTGGATTGTTCAAAATCCGATGGCCTTTGCCGGCTTGGCACGTCCTTACCTCCAAGATTGGAGGATTGAGGATCCCACGATGATGCCCTCTTTTTTGAGGGAGCTGGTAAGATTACAGGGCCAGGCGACGAATGAGCCTCCGATGGCTCCGGTGAGGCAAAGAGTTCCTGAAGCCTGTAGGCCCGTTGTTTCAGGGCTCTCGGAGACATTCTCGAACAAAATTCACAATCTTCACGATTGTGATCTGGCCGTAGGCATTGGTAACGTCGGTCATGGCCATTCTTGACTGACATTACCTTGCCGCAATTACAGGATTTAAATCCCGATTTTGACATTTTTTATGTTCTAACGCTGAGGAGAAGAACAGCTCCACGTGCGATCCCGCGCGCGGAAAGAACAGACTGAGGAGATTCTGTTACTTTTTTGCGCAAGAACACATACGCAGCGGCAGAGAGCAAAGCTCTGATCTCTGCTTTGACAAGCTCCGCCTCCCGGACCTGATTGACAGATCCCATGACAGCAGGGCTAATTCAGCCCTGCTATCAACGGGAAATATGAATCTCCCTCTTTTATCAAAGATGTCAATTTGTTTTCTTTTTAAACAGCTGTCTTCAGGCTCATTAGGGTACTGCTCTGGCCTGAGCCATAAGGCTAGTCTCCAATCTTATTTTGTAAATAATTTTTATGTTTATTACAACCAAATGAAAACAGCAACATCCTTATTTGGTCCAAAACAAACCCCAAGCAGGCAGCAAGCACCATGATATATTTATAGTAAAGCATGAATATAGCATTAATAATGAATGCATAGAAGACAATATTTATTACACCAGAGCTTGAATGAAGCTATACCTGAATGTTCAGGAGCCCCTGAGGACGGATGGTGCCATGGCTTGGAGTAATTGTGAACTCTGTGGGTTTGATACTTCCTTGACTAACTTTTCTCCACAATGTATTTCCAGTGTCCAAAATCTGAGTGGAACATGTAATGCTTGGCTCCCCAGGTCCATCTCCTGGGATTCGAAGGTTAAAGTTCATGGGTATGAAGGATGTGTTGTTCAGGCAACATGTTAAACTACAAGGAAAACCTGTAAAAGAACAGCATCATGGGAGACTTGTTTTGTATTTAATGTATATTTGATTGAATATCTTCTTTGTTATTACAAACATCTGAAATTAAACACCATTACTATATTGTTGCATCTTTTTTATTTTATTTATTATTCTGTTCTGTAGATTCAAAGCACCATTCATTGCGGATTCCAAAATAAAACATTCATAAAAAAATACAAACAAGTGCATAAACTTAATAACATTATATAAATATAAAACTAGTTCATTATCTAAATTCAGATATCTGACTATTCTAAACATAGAGAAAAGTCACTCATTACTCTTATGCTTAACTCTGAGGGGCGGATTTTAAAACGAGCGCGAATAGCCTACTTTTGTTTGCGCTCCAGGCGCAAACAAAAGTATGCTGGATTTTAGTAGATACGCGCGGAGCCGCGCGTATCCGCTAAAATCCTGGATCGGCGCGCGCAAGGCTATCGATTTCGTATAGCCGGCGCGTGCCGAGCCGCGCTGCCTACCCCCGTTCCCTCCAAGGCCGCTCCGAAATCGGAGCGGCCTCGGAGGGAACTTTCCTTTGCCCTCCCCTCACCTTCCCCTCCCTTCCCCTACCTAACCCACCCGCCCGGCCTCCGGGAGGCGTAAATCCCCGCGCGCGAGCGGGCCTCTTGCGCGCCGGGCCGTGACCTGGGGGCGGGTACGGAGGGCGCGGCCACGCCCCCGGACCGCCCCGGGCCGTAGCCACGCCCCCGTACCCGCCCCCAAAATGCTGCCGACACGCCCCCGAAACGCCGCAACGACCGGGCCCGCCCCCGACACGCCCCCCTCGGAGAACCCCGGGACTTACGCGAGTCCCGGGGCTCTGCGCGCGCCGGGAAGCCTATGTAAAATAGGCTTCCCGGCGAGCAGGGCTCTGAAAATCCGCCCCTGAGTGTTTAGAACATAATCTTTTCTTCATAAACATAACATATATATGGAAACCAAAGCTAAGAACTATTTTCAAAATTATTTTCCCAGGCAGATTAGCCTAGTTGAAAACTGACTCCTTCAGAGCAACTAAATGTATGCACAATCTTTCATAATGTGTACTTTTTCTACCATAAGAAAAAGGGCCTCCCTGGGTACGAGTTTAAGATAGGAAAACATCACATAACATCTGATTTTCAAATACAAGTGCACTGCTTTACCACTTATTGGCTGCCCACAGAAACAGCAAGTGCAAAATATGAACAACATTTGTATGCTTGTATTTGCAGCTAATTTTCAAAGAGAAACTACACACTTACAGGCATACAAAACCGTGTGTGTGTGTACCTTGCAACTAGGTGGGTTATTCAGATTTGCTCCTTTTAAGTTTTAAGCTTTATCAACCAAAAGCTCCAGAGTAAAATGCTCCCAAATAGGCTGAGAATCAAGGAAGCCAGCTTTCAAATCCCATTGTCATTCCTTGTGACATTGGATAAGTCACTTCACCCTCTGTTGCCTCAGGTACCAACTTAGAGTCCAAGTTTCAAAATTGTTTGTGATACTCCACTTGTGCGCATAAGTGGGCCTGTGGAGATTTATGCTAGTATTGTTAGGATAATGGACCCTTGGGCTGCAGCAAGGTTTACACAGCCTAATAGGCGAAACTACTAGGCCCACACCTGCAGCTGGCAAATGTATCCTGGACTGGGACTAGACTGCAGCTTTACCTATACAAGCCCTATTCCCCGCAGGTTAAGAATTTGGGCTCCAGGGGCCAGCAAGGCTTAGGCGACGATCCCACAGGACAAGGAGTAAGATATAAGGGCCAAGCTGAGGATGAAGGCAAAGAGGAAAGACTGGAGAGGCAGGGCAGGATGCTGGACAAGGCAAGAAGTACGAGGCAAGCTGGACAAGGCAAGGAGCAGGAACAAATGGCAACATGTACTGCAAGACAGGAGATCCGTTGCTGAGGCGATGCTAGGGACTGCAGCTGGGGCTTATATACCCAGCCGCACAATGTGATTAATGAAAGCCCACTCCTCAGACTCCCACCATGGGGCCTATAAGTGACAGCAAACCACATGTGCGTGTCTAAGGGGAACCAGCTGAGGTGTAGCACGGCAGCATCTTTGCTGTACTAGCAGCCTGCTGAATGCATCCGGTCATGGGACAGCACCGCGTCCAGCCAAATATTATAGTACCTCCCTCTCCCTTAAGCCCCCTTCCCAAGCTTCTTGGCTTTGGCTTCCACATGAAGAGTTAATGGGATATTTTCAACCTCTGGGAAGCTTGGCGACTAGATGCTGGTTTAAGAGGGAACTCCTGGGAGTCTTTGATTTTGGAAGAGCGCAGAAGAGCATTAGCCCATTGGTTCTCTGCTGCAGGGATGAATCTTTTGGAGAGGTTAGAGCATGGTACTTCAGAACCTCGATTCTTCTCTTGAGCAAGGACAGCCCTCACCCGAAAAAGAGTGGCTTTTGTCTCCAAGGTGAAGGACTTCAAGAAATCCGGATGGAAGTGATAGTAATCTTGTAAATGTTCTGGTTGAATAACCTTAGATATCTGAATGTCTCGTGTGTCCACTGGGAATATCGACTGAGACATGCCCCTAAGAGGTGTCTCCTCTGGGAGCAGATTACCTGAATGGTTGTCAGATCTATGAGGCAGCAGGATCTTGGGCAGCTGTTTGCGGCATTTGGCAGTGATGGCTGCATGTTGGAATGGCAGGTCTTGCATGTCAGGTAGGATTGTCTGGGCCAACAAGACCAGGGGCAGGCAAGAGAGGTCCCAATGGTTTGCAATGCTCCCCAATCTATAGCAGATTGATAGAGATGGAGCCAGGGCAACCCAAGAATGAATGACAGGTTGGACCGCTCTGGGTAATACATTAAACTTGATACTTTCCTGATGAAGGCCAGTCTGCATGGTGATGGGCAGGGTAACCATAATCAAGTGGCCAGACAACAGCTCACCATAGACTGAGGAGATGGTGCAGGCTGCCGTCAATGTAGTGATGGGCCAGTTAAGTTGATGAAGCAACAACTCGTGGATAAAATGTCCACCCACTCCTGAATCTAGTAAAGTCTTGGTTTAAACGGTGGTCTCCCTGAAGGTGAGGTAAACTAGTACCACTGACCATGGTGAAGCAGCGGGTTGCTCAAGAGTAACCTCTTCAAGCAAGCCTAGGTTGGAGGACTTTTTCGTCTTCTTGGGGTAGTGGCTGGCATAATGTGCCTGTGCTGCATATATGTGCCTGTGCTGCACAATAGAGAGAGAGATTATGCTATTTCCATCTTTGCTTCTCTTCATTTGAAAGCCGGGATCGATCAAACTGCATGGGTTCTTTGGGGATGACTGGAGTCACCGGGTCTAAGAATGACAGCAGGTAGTTTCGGAATTCTGTGGCCATGTTGGAGAGATACTCCTTTCTCTTTAGCTAGTTCCTGGAATCACAAATCTATTTGGATGGCTAGGGCAATAAGACCCTCCAGCGTGGGTGGAACATCTCGGCCTGCCAACTCGTTTCTGATTCGTCCTGCCAGTCCATGCCAGAAGATGGCCATTAGGCTGTCATTATCCCAGCAGAGCTAAGATGCCAGTGTGCAAAAATGTATTGTGTACTCACCCACGGTGAGTATCCTGATGGATTTGTAGTAGATCTCTGGCTGTGGATGAAGCATGCCACGGTTCATTGAATATGAGATGGAATTGTTGAAGAAAGTTATCCAGGTTCCCAAGAAGTGAGTCACCACATTTCCAAAGAGGGGATGCCCACACTAGCGCAGGGCCACCCAGGTAGGAGAGGATGTAAGTAATTTTAACACAATCTGCGGGGAAGTGAGCTGCCTGAATTTCAAAGTGATTTAAGAATTCTTGGCACTTTTTGGGGTCACCAAGATACCTGGTAGGAGATGGAAGTTGCGGTATAGACCCTAGAGCAGTGGCAGGCACAGCCAGATAAAGATCCATTGGAACAGGGGCTGGAGTTGGTAGCTGGATCTGTATAGCGTCCAAGCATTGAGCAAGGCCCTGAAGTGAACCAGTCACCTGGTTAAACTGCTGCTGGGCTTGCTAGGTTAATGCTTGGAAGTGACCAGCCATGGAAGTTCAACTGATCGTATTGTTGTTTCACCTGCAGTGCCTGAGCTAGGAACAAGTCCTCTGAGTCTTTGGCTTCAGCAACCTGTTAGGATAGTGGATCCTTGTGCTGCAGTGTGGTTGACACAGCCTAGTAGGCTCACACCGGCAGCTAGCAAATATGCCCTGGACTGATATTAGACTGCAGTTTCACATATACCAGCCCTATTCCCCGCGGGTTGAGCCTTTGGGTTCCAGGGGCCAGCAGGACTTAGGCAATGATCCCACAGGGCAAGGAGTATGAGAAAAGAAAGTCGAGGGCCAAGCTGAGGTCTGGGCAGGATGAAGGCAAGGAGGACAGACTGAAGAGGCAAGGCAGGGCAGGACATTGGAGAAGGCAGAGCAGACTAGACGAAGCCAGGACAAGGCAGGCTGGACAAGGCAAGGGGCTGGTATGCACGGCCACACATACTGCAAGGCAGGAGACTCAATGCTAAGACGATCCTAGGTAGAGTGGCTGGCCCCAACATTTGCCATTCAGGAGCTCCGACATTACTTTCATAATCTCAGTTACAGTTATAGGGACAGATAATCTAGCCATCTGAATATCAGCCAACCCTGGAACAGTCACCTTCTCTTAAAAAGTATTGATCTCCCCTTCACCAAACTCCTCAATTTGCAAGTATACAGCCGCATAGAATTCCCAGATCTTATTATCTTGGCAAGCTGGTGAATCACCACATCCTGCTTACCCGAATACTACAGATATGTATCTGAAATGTTCTCTGTCTCAACACCTTGGCTAAAAGAATCCCTGTTTTATCTCCGTGCTCATAGAATTTTTGCCTAGTTAGCATAAGAGGTCTTTCTATCCCAGAAATCTGAATAAGTTGCAATTCCTTCCTATATTTCTGGAGCTCCTTGTACACCTTAGGGGTGCAAGTGGCCTTATGTTTGGATTCCAACTGACAAATCCGACCTTCTAGGGGTTTCTCACACTTGCATCATTCC
The DNA here is from genome assembly GCF_901001135.1 of Rhinatrema bivittatum. Taxonomy (NCBI): domain Eukaryota; kingdom Metazoa; phylum Chordata; class Amphibia; order Gymnophiona; family Rhinatrematidae; genus Rhinatrema; species Rhinatrema bivittatum. Next base: position 138,073,732 of record NC_042621.1, read on the forward strand.
CTATTTAGATGGCTGGCAAAGCTAATGATTCTTCCTCTCACTATAGCCTTGAACACTTCTCATTGCACAAGTGTCTGAGCTGCATCTACAAGTATCTATTGGAACTCTTGCGTGACGCCCACTACCATATCACAAAAGTTAGCATTGCCCAAAAGGGAAATGTTAAGGCACCACATCTCATTAGACCCTGTACCTTGAGAAATGTACAAAGGCAACAAAAAAGGATGATGATCTGATGTATGACATGTGAATATATCTAGCTGCTTAGCCACATGCTAAAAGAAATCAATACGGCTGTAGGAATTGTGTCTGGGGAAAAAATTGTGTAATCCCATCCACCAACCCCAAGCGCTGCAACAGAATCTGAAGATCCTTTGCCTTTCCCCTAGCCCCTTAGTTGAAGACGACTTGTCCATATCACGATCCAGGCATGTGTTCCAATCATCACCCATAATAAAGGGAGCAGATGAAAAACTCTCCCGTTTACTAACCAATTGTTTGAAATACTCCTGCAGTCCCACATTATGCCCAAACATGCTAATAAATGCAAACTGCTCCCCATAGAAAGAACACTCGATAGCAACAAAGCAACCCTCAGGGTCTGTGAGAGATTTGGAAACACTCAAGGGACAGGGATACAAATCCCCCTGCTTTTTATATTGTATGAGGAAAAGAATATCTGCCTCACCCATTCCCGACTAAGTTTATCATCATCTGCTGAAGAAAGGTGTGTTTCCTGCAGTAATGCTATTGCCACCCCCTACTTTTTAGAAAGTTAAGTATTCTCTTCCTTTTAATCGGAGTGCCTATACCATGAATGTTGAGAAAGATCAAATTCACAGGTCTGTTAGCCATCTAGGTATAAAAAAGTTATATGAGGTCATGTGATGCAGCGCAGGGGACCGATGTGATTCACCCTCACAGCGCTCGGCCTCTGCATCCAGCCTCATCCACACGCAAAAAATAATTTTTTTTTGGATTTAAGAACAGCTGCCAGACCATCCTAGTCTCTGACAGCCTGGTGGCCCGGACGATGACTTCCCACCTAGCCAAGAAAGAGAAAGAAAAAGATCGACCCCGGATTTCGAAAGCGCCGGCCATTATGCCGATGGATCCACCTGCGCCACCTCCTTCAGCAGCGCTAACAGAGGTTAAAGTGGCAATTGCTGAAACATTGGGTCCTGAACGTAAAAATATCTCCTCAAAGCTATCGGAGCTCTCCGCGGCGATTGCTGGCTATGATGCCCGTTTTATTGAGCTGGAACAGCGCATGTCTGATCTCCAAGATGGCTTCCTCACCTCTCAGACAGATTTCTCCACTCTCAAGGCCACACTGGAGAAGCACACCAAAAGGTTGGAGGACCTTGAAAATTGTTCGAGGTGCTCGAACTTGCTTTTTCTAGGCCTCCTGGAATCCCTAGAGGACAGAAACCTTCCTGCCTTCTTGGAAAGCTGGCTAAGTAAAGAGCTCGGTCTCTCTCACGCACATGGCCCCTTACGCATCGAACGCGTGCACAGACTCGGGCCCAAAAAGGTCAATGACACCTGACCTCGGGTGATCATCGCAAAAATCTTCAATTTTGTGCATAAATGTGAGATACTGCAAGCGACCCGTGTTATATGAAAACCACAAAATCTTGGTTTTCCATGACTTCTCCGTGAATTTAGCTGCACAACGTCGCCTCATGGCATCCCTCTGCTCTAAATTGATCGCGGCTGGCTTCTGGGCTACCCTGTGCATCTTCGGGCAAATACTTCGGAGGGTGTTCGCTGGTTCACTGATGCTGAGGCGGTACATAGCTTTCTGCACACCCATTCACCATCGTGTTCGCAGAACCCGGAGGCAGCGGGGCCGGACATATTCTGCTTCTATTTTTGTTGATGGGTGGTTGGGACTCTGGGCCAGTTTGAGGGCTCCAGGATTTGACCTCTCCAATTATGTAATTTTCAAGCAGAACCTCAAGGAGTTAATGGGGGCCATGTTTATGACGCAGAGACCATAGGAGTGACTGGGTCTGTATGGGTCCATGTTATGGATTGCTTCACTGACATGTTTATATCCTTATCTGAAACTTTTTTTCTTTTTCAACAGCTCAGCAAGGACTTGCACCATTATGTACTTTTTATCTGGCTGGAATTTCAACTGTTGTGGATGGGGCTGGATTGGGGGGGTGGGGGGTTGTTTCCATGGTAGTGGCTTCCATTTTGTTGTTATGGATGCTTGGGGCTTTAGGAGTTAAGGGAAGGGGGAAAGGGAAGGGGGGGTTGGAGGGGGGATGGGGTACTTGGGTTCCTTTTGCAGTTTCTCTTAATACCATGCTGTGTTTTGCTCTACATGAAACAGATCTGAACGCTTATAGGTTCTTGGCTATTGTCTCACTGTCATGTGGAGGCCTATGCTGGGAGGGCTCTCATTTTGATGAATACTGTCTGGTGTTCACGTCATGTTTTTGCAGGCTGAAATGTGTGCAGTATAAACTCTCCTATTAAGCATTCCAAAATTCCTAACCATTTAAAAAAGAAACAAGTTGATATAGCATTTCTACAGGAGACCCACCTCACAGATATAGAACATAGAAAACTACGTAGAAGTTGGGTGGGCAATGTTAATTTTGCCTCGGCTTCTACTAAATCAGGTAGTGGCAATATTATTTAATAAATAGTTGCCTTTTAAAGTTCAAAAAGAAATCAAGGATACCCAAGGGTGATATCTCATTCTGGTAACTCAGGTTTATGACCTTACTATTGTAAGCAATATCTATGCTCCCAATAACTATAGTCCTGGCTACTTTAGAGAACTCCACCGCTTGCTTCTCCCATATCTGGACAATTTTATTATCCTGGGGGGCAATTTTAATGCTATTCGAGGTCCACAATTAGACAAATTCCAGGCATCCACAAGAGAATCGGGAGTGAGCAAAGGCCTTCTACAGCTAGAACAATCCCTTCACTTAGTAGATGCTTGGCGCATCCTCCATCCTATGGAAAAGGATTTTACCCATCTCTCGAGAGCCCATGCCACTTTGTCCCGACTGGATTATTTTTTAGTTAGCAGTCACATTTTTTCCAAAATTAATGATGCTTGCATAGGGGACAATATTATCTCTGATCACGCTCCGGTATGGGTAGACCTCCAGCTCACTCTCTCCACTTCCTCAACTCGCATTTGGCAATTTCCTTATTACCTGGCCAATGATACACAATTTCATGCCTACCTGATGGCCAAATGGACGGAATATGCTAAGTTAAATAGCGAACATTTGGCCAATCTGGTCCTTTTTTGGTAAACCGCTAAAGCGATATTGAGGAGGGATATAATTTCATATGTAGCACATAGGCGCAAAATCTTAGATAAGCCGTCTCCTGGCTTTAAGCACTCAATTGAGGCACGCTAAGGGGCTATTGGTCCATTCTAATACCAGTTCAGATAGAGAGAGCTATCTCACCCTTCAAGGGGCCTTAAATTCTTTGCTCCACCAACGTGCAAAAAAGAGCCTCCTGTATTACCAATACCGATTATACCAGTTTAGCAATAAGTCGGGGAAACTAATGGCTAATTTAATTGGAGCTGCCCGTAGTCCCCAACATGTTATGGCTATCCAATCCCCTGTCGGACATATCATCACTGAAACCTCAGCCATTTTATCTCATTTTAGGAAATTTTACTCTGACTTGTACACTTCTGAGGGTTGGGACAAGGAGGCATGTGATCGATTCTGTGCTTGGCTTGACTTTCCTTACCTCTCTGCGACACAAAAAGAATGATTGAACCGACCTCTTGGGGTTGAGGAGGTACAGTTGGCTATTCGACAGGCGAAGTGATTTAAAGCCTCAGGCCCTGATGGCTTTACTGCTGAATTTTATAAATGTTTGGTGGATTCCTTGGGGCCCCCTCTGTCGCTTACCTTTTCAGAACAGATAAAAACAGGAACATTTCCAACGCATGTTAACACTGCCCACATTACTCTTATCGTAAAACCTGGAAAGGACTCTCACTCCCTGGCCTCATGCCGTCCTATTTCCTTATTCAATTTAGATTAGAAACTATTGGCTAAGATTCTGGCGGATCGATTAGCAGAGGTGTTTCCCTCCATGATTGGCCCTAGCCAGGTGGGTTTTGTTCGGAAAAGCCATCAAACCCCATTATGGGGTTTGATGGCCTTTTTTATGATGCCATCCAATTGTTGTACCAAGACCCTGCTGCCCTTATTGTTGCCAGTCGTTCACAGTCCAAGATATTCTCGGTTTCACAGGGCATGTGGCAGGGTTGTCCATTATCTCCTCTCTTATTCTTTTTGCAGCTTGAACCCCTTCTCATATCTATCCAGAATATATGTGAGGTGAGAAGGATTAAGTTGCAGACGGATGTGTTTAAGTGCGCGGCCTTCGCAGATGACATTTTGGTTTCTCTGATAGACCTCACCCACTCCCTTCAACCCCTTCTGCAATTAATTTGGGAAGCTGGACTTTTATCGGGCTTACGCCTTAACACTGATAAGTCAGAGGCCTTGGCCTTTCCCGACACTCTCCAGGAATGGTGGGATGAGACCTTTCAATTGCAGTGGGCCAATGAGTTACTTAGATATTTAGGAGTTACTCTTCCTCACTCCTTGGCCAACTTACATAGTTTCAATATCCCGCCCCTGGTTAAATATTCACAGGAAAAGCTGCATACTTGGAAAGCCTGGGAGGTAGGGTGAATTTGTTCAAGATGGTTCTCCTGCCAAAGTGGCTCTATGTCCTTCAAAATCTGCCTCTGTCTCTCAAACGCAAAGATCTGGTTAACCTGGATAAAGAGTTGTGCTCCTTTTTGTGGAGGGGTGGGAAATCTAGAATACCTTTAGCTGGGCTGCGGGAGAGGTGGGGAGGGGGGCTAGGGGTTCCTCACTTGGGCACGTATAATTGTTGTGACCGGTCTTCAACAGCTTCGCCCTGCCTACCTTACTCTTCTTGCAGCTCCTCCCACTCATCTCGGACTACTGGCTGCCACGGCGTCTGTCTGCCGGCCTTTCCGGTGTCCCCGGACCGGCTTTGGTGCTGCTTCCCGCCATGCTCCTCCAAGGTACCATAGGGCGCATGCGCGCACGCCGCCCTCATCTTTATTTCCACTTTGGTGCGAACCTCAGGGGCGTCCCCGAGATGACATCACGCTGCCCGGATATTTAAGCCTACAACTTTTGCTAGCTAATCGAGTTAGCAACGGACTCCTTACGGATGGGATTCGTTCTCGATACTGAAGTTACTCTGCCATTCCAGCATTTCTAGAACTCTTACTGCTAACGGGGTACCCGCTCCTCGGGGACCTCTTCTGCTTCTTTCAGGTGCTATCATGAAACCGGTACTCGCTCCTCGAAGGTCCATGTTCCCTGAGTCGCTGCCTGCATCTACTACCCTTTCTACTTGGAAGACTTCACTAACAGTTTACAACTGTGAGTACCACTATCATCTATTCCACAGTACTGTTTCCCTGGAACAGGGGTGATAGATTCTGGTGATCTGAAGATGATGATGCAATGTGACAAGGCAATAGTTAAAGCCAGAAGAATGCTGGGCTGCACAGAGAGAGGAATAGCCAGTAAGAAAATGGAGGTGATGATGCACTTGTACAGGTCCTTGGTGAGATTTCACCTAGAGTATAGTGTTCAGTTCTGGTAGCCCTTATCTCAAAAGAGATAGAGATAGGATGGAGGCGATCCAGAGAAGGGCCCCCAAAATGGTGTGGGGTTAGTATCAGAAAACATATGAGGAGAGACCGAAGGATACGAATATATATACCCTGGAAGAGAGGAGGCACGGAGGTGATATGATTCAGACCTTCAGATACCTAAAAGGTTTTAGTAATGTGCAAACGTCAAACCTTTTCCATTGGAAAGAAATCAGTAGAACTAGGGGTCACGAAATGAAAATTCAAGTTCGCCTCAGAACCAACGTCAGAAAATATTTCTTCACGGAGAGAGGAGTGGATGCCTGGAATGCCCTTCCAGAGGAGGTGGTGAAAACCAAAACAGTAAAAGAATTCAAAAGGGCATGGGATAAATACTGTGGAATCCTAAAGGCTAAACGATGGAAATGAAGAAAAGAGTGCATGGAGTAACTTGATGGTGAGCAGTTATTACCCTTAACCAATAAGCTTTCATACTGATGCAACTCCATTATTGCTCTCTGTTTCAACGGCAAAGGGAAAAGGGGAATTGGATTTGTTCAGCAACCGAGGGCCCTGACTCTTACGGTCTGGGGAAACAAATATGGAGGTAAAGCAGAGTTGCTTACTTGTAACAGGTGTTCTCACAGGACAGCAGGATGTTAGTCCTCACATACGGGTTACATCATCAGGATGGAGCCCAATCACGGAACACTTTTGTCAAAGTTTCTAGAACTTTGACTGGCATTGCTGAGCATGTCCAGCATGCCACTAACCCTGCATCCAGCAGGGGTCCCCCTTCAGTCTCGTTTATAGTAAAGAGTACGTACGAAAAATAAAATAAATCGCAAGCGTACCCAACTCCGCGGGTTAGCAGGTGGGTTTCGTAAGGGCTAACATCCTGCTGCCCTGTGAGAACACCTGTTACAGGTAAGCAACTCTGCTTTCTCACGGGACAAGCAGGATGGTAGTCCTCATATATGGGTGAATAGCGAGCTGAGGATGCCCGAGCAATGTACCAAAAGCACCCAAAGACGTGCAACAGGCACAACAAGAGGGGTGATTTTGGATAAAAGGGCAGCCTGAAATTCCCAGCGGGCTGTTGGAAGGAAGTTGGGTATTAGGATGAGAATAAATTGCGCAAAACAGACTGGTCAAAGATAGAATCTTGTCTGCCAGCCTTGTGTCCAGGCAATATTGAGCTGAAAATGTATGGAGAGAACTCCATGTAGCAGCCCTGCAGATGTCAGCAAGAGGTACAGAACGAGGGTGTGCTACCGATGTTGCCATTGCTCTAATGGAGTGCACTTTAACGCGTCCCTGGAGCAGAAGACCTGCTTGCTGGTAGCAGAAAGAAACACAGTCCACCAGCCAGGAAGACAGCGTCTGCTTGCCCACCGGGATTCCCAGTTTAATTTTATCAAAGGAGACAAATAGCTGGGTGGACTTCCTATGGCCTGTAGTGCATTCTAAATAAAAGGCTAGCGCACGCTTGCAGTCCAAGGAAAGAAGAGCCCGCTCACCTGGATGTGAGTGGGGTTTTGGAAAGAAAGTAGGCAAAACTATGGATTGATTTAAATGGAACTCGGAGACTACTTTTGCTAAAAATTTAAGATGAGTGCGAAGGACCACCCGATCATGAAGAAATTTTGTGTATGGGGAGTAAGTAACCAGCGCCTGTAGCTCACTGATCCTGCGAGCGGATGTCAAAGCAAGAAGGAAGAGCACCTTCCAAGTGACATGCCATAATTCACAGGAGTGCAGAGGCTCAAACGGAGGTTTCATGAGTCGCGCTAATACCATATTAAGGTCCCAAGCAGGGGCGAGGGGATGGAGAGGGGGCTTGAAGTGCAGCAAGCCCTTCATAAAGCGCACTACTAAGGGTTGTGTTGAAATAGAGACATCCCCTGTACCCTTATGGAAGTCGGCCACCGCACTGATATGAACTCTAATGGATGAAGTTTGTAGACCCGACTCCGAGAGGTGCCAGAGGAAGTCTAGAAACTTTGCTTTTGTTGTGGGGCAGGTAAAGGGATCTAACTCCTTTGAAGTGCACCATAATGAAAACTGTTTCCATTTAGAATAAGACCTTCTAGTAGAAGGCTTTCGTGAAGCTACCAGGACCTGGGATACATAGTTCGAAAGGTTGAGAGGCCTTTCAACATCCAAGCTGTCAGCAATAAGGCCTGGAGGTTGGGATGGCGGAGATATCCGTGGTTCTGAGATATCAGAGATGGATCCCTGCCTAGGCAAATTTGTTGACAGACTGAGAGGTCGCGAAAGATGGGAAACCACACCTGACGCGGACAGTAGGAGGCTATGAGAATCATGAGGCCCTAGTCCCAGCATAGCTTCACGAGAGTCTTGCTGATGAGTGGAAATGGGGGGTAGGCATAGAGGAGACCTGTTGCCCAAGAGAGGGTGAAGGCGTCCCTCGGTGGACTTTTGTGACTGCGATGTAGGGAGCAGAAGTTCTCCAATTTGTGGTTGTGAATCGATGCAAAGAGGTCGATGTTGGGATACCCCACTTCTGGAATATGTGCTCCGCCACTGCGGGGTTCAGAGACCACTCGTGGGGCTGATATGTACGACTGAGTTTATCCGCTAGAACATTGTCCATGCCCGCCAGGTAGGTCACTCTCAGTAGCATGGAATGAGATAGAACTAAAGCCCAAATTTGTGCTACTTCCTGACACAGTAGGTAGGAGCCGGTTCCACCCTGTTTGTTGATGTACCACATTGCTACCTGATTGTTTGGATTAGGATTGTCTTTTTGGCTAAGCAATCCTTGAAGGCTAGAAGGGCATATATCTGATCGCTCTGAGCTCCAGAAAGTTTATCTGATGTTGTGCTTCTGCTGCAGACCAGGTTCCCTCAGTTTGCAGGTGGTTGACATGTGCTCCCCAACCTAGAGTGGAAGCATCTATTGTTAGAATTATCTGGTTCTGGAGCTTGGAACCATAGCCCTCTGAGCAGGTTGGACTCTTGGATCCACCAAGCCAGTGAAAGACAAAGCTGCCCGGTGACATGGACAATGCTGGACATTGGATAGTGGGCCTGAGACCACTGGGATTTTAATGTCCACTGTGTTTCTCGCATGGCAAGTCGAGCCATCGGTGTAACATGGACCGAGGATGCCATGTGGCCCAACAAGATGAGAACATGATGAGCAGTCGTGGTTCAGCGAGATTGTACAGTGTGTGCAAGCACTGCCAGCGTATGAGCTCGGTCCCTGGGAAGGAAAGCTTTTGCTTGGATAGTGTTGAGATCCGCTCCGATAAAGGAGAGGGATTGGGATGGAGTCAGATTGGATTTCTGATAAATGATTTGAAATCCCAAGGACAGTAGTAGTCGCAAGGTGAGATGGAGGGATTGAAGAACCGCCTCCGCTGACTGAGCCCTCAGTAACCAATCGTCTAGATAAGGGTAGACGTGAGTGCCTAGTCGCCTTAAATATGCGGCTACTACTGCCAGGCATTTCATGAAGACCCGAGGGGGCCGATGCCAGGCCGAACGGGAGCACTCGATACTGGAAGTGCTGGTTTCCGACGAGGAACCGGAGGTATTTTCTGTGAGACGGGGTAATTGCTATGTGCATGTATGCGTCTTTTACATCTAGAGAGCAAAGCCAATCTCCCTGTTGGAGAAGAGGGAGTAGAGAGCCTAAGGTTACCATTCTGAACTTCTCCTTTCGAAGATGCTTGTTTAGGGCACGAAGGTCTAATATTGGGCGAATGCCTCCCGTCTTTTTTGGTATTAAAAAATAGCGGGAGTAGAAGCCCTGACCCATTTGTAAAGGAGGTACTTGTTTTATAGCGTTGGCCTGTAGGAGGGAAGCTATTTCCTCCTGCAAGCGTTGAGAGTAGTCGATGGAACTCCACCCCGGCCGAGGTGGAGAGTCTGACGGTATGGAGAGGAAGTTTAGATGGTAATCTTGAGCTACGACCGACCGGACCCACTGATCCGTGGTGATCTTGTGCCACATGGTAGTGAAGTGGCAAAGCCGGCCGCCAACTGGCAGAGATGGCAGAGGTGGAAGACGACAATCACTCTCTAGTGGGGAGTCAAAACCCCGAGGTAGGGCCAGGTTGCGTAGGAGGCTGTGTCTTCTAAGGCCTAGGCTGCCGAGGTGGAGGATTCTGATAGGGTCTAGATGGACGAGACTGAGCTGGTAGAGGGTAGTATCTCCATGCCTTATAAGTAGATCTCTTCGCCTCTCTTCTGAATGGCCGTTTAGAAGAGGTAGAGAAGTCAGTGTGCTCAGCCAAAAGCTGTCGCAGCGACTCATTGTGATCTTTGAGTTGTGCGACAGTTTCTTGGATCTTCTCGCCAAACAGATTGTCCCCCGTGCATGGGAGGTCTGCTAAGTGGTCCTGTATCTCCGGCGCAGATCTGAGGACTTCAGTCATGCCCACCTCCTTGCCCTTATTCCGGCTGCTGATACCCTGGAAGCTGTGTCAAAGATGTCGTAAGCGGATCTTACCCCATGCTTAACTGCATCAAAGCCCTTTTTTATAATGGAGTTCAGTTGGTCTTGGAACTGGTCTGGGAGGGAATAGAAAATGTCTGTAACTGCTTGAATAAATTCCTGTTGTATTGCATCATATAAAGTTGATAGGCCACAATATGAGAGATTAACATAGAGCCATGAAAAACTCTACACCCAAAAGCATCGAGGAATTTTTGCTTTTTCCCCGGAGGTGCAGAAGAATGAGGCTGTGGTCTCCTACCACCACTGAATGATGGGACAACTGAGTTTTTTGGAAGCCAGGTGCCAACTAAACCAAATAGTCTTACGGGTGACCGGTGGGACTGTACCCGGGTGCTCCCAGTTGCGCTGTAGAAGATCAAGCAGTACATCATAAACCGGGATAGACATTATTTCTTTAGGTGCGTCGACGAACTGAAGGACTTCTAGCATCTTGCGTCTGGAGCCTTCCTCAGTTTGAAGAATGATATAGTCTCAGACATTTCCTTAATAAAATTTATGAAGGAGAAGTCCTCTGGTGGGGATCTGCGTCTTTCGTCAGGTGGAGAAGGTTCAGACAGGATATCACCAGTGTCATGGGAATCAGAAGAGTCATTGGACCAAGGTTGGTAAGGTTGATCCCCAGCACCCAACGGTGGCTCAGATGGCAGTAAAGGACCTTCTCCAGCCGGAGGAGGTCGGGGCACCGAGGGTATCGAAGTCGGCAGCGGTGGCATCTGGGCTGGCATCGGCAACGGACAAAAAGGCACTGAAGGCATCGGAGACCTCGGTGGCCACCTCGGTGGACATGTTCCAGAAGGCGCTGGAACTGGGTCCAGCATCAAAGGACTCTCTTCGTCCAAGGAGAGATGGATGGGCATCGATGGACCGAACAGTATCAGTGTTTTCCCCGGTGATGATGGCAGAGCACCGATGAGGACATCCAGTCTGTTGAGGATCGGAGCAAGCATCGGTGGCATTGGTTCCGGAATTGGCACGGGAACCGGCATCGGCGCTGGTGGCTTCGAAAGTCCATGGAGGGTCTGCACCATTGCCACTTGAACCATCCAGTTCAATTCCTCACAGAACGCTGGTGTGGTTAATACCAGGTCCAGAGTGGAGTCTCGGCTGCCGCGCCCACAGAAGGCGGGGAACGCCTCGGTGTACCCGGCTCAGAGGAGCTTGGGGGGCTCCTCAGCACAGGCCTTTTTCTTCGGTGGCTCGGTGGACTTTGAAGACGAGGTCACAGGTGCACCTGGCTCAGACAGCGTGAATTTTCAATGTTTATGCCGGTGCTTCTCCTGGTGCTCGGTTTTACCCATGGCCGGCATCAAGGACGTAGACGCTAAAGTCTTCGACGCCGACCTAAAGTCATCGGAGTCCGACCGATGATGCGACTTGGCTGGTGACGGCACCAACGATGTGGAGGACTGAGATGGAGGTCGTTGCTTTGTATGAAATAAAGCCATTTTCTCTAACTGAGCCTGGCATCCCTTAGGGGTCATTTGGGCACAGTTGGTACATGAGTCCATGTCATCGGTAGGGCCCAGACAAAGTACATAGACCTAGTGAGGGTCTGTGATAGACACTGTCCTAGGACAATCAGGGCACCAACGAAAACCCATCGCCATTGTTGCCGTCGAAAATTCAGGCCATGGGCGGTTGGTGCCAGTAAGGTCTATAACTGGGAACCGACGGGAACCGACCAAAAAACGAGGTAAACTTACCGTACAGTCACGGTTATCAACGGCAAGGAAGGGGGACCCTGGATGGGGTAAAAACTTTTGCAAACTTTCAAACAAATTCCTGAAGGAAAATTCCTGTCAAGAATGTGTGAGAGAGCTCCTAACTCCATGTGGCTAAAGCTGCGCGGAAAAAAAGAGACTGAAGGGGGACCCCTGCTGGATGCAGGGTTAGTGGCATGCTGGGCATGCTCAATGGTGCCAGTCAAAGTTTTAGAAACTTTGACAAAAGTGTTCTGTGATTGGGCTCCATCCTGATGATGTCACCCATATGTGAGGACTACCATCCTGCTTGTCCTGTGAGAACTTGCTAATGCGGCAGTTACTACCCTTAATCAATAACACTGTTACTTTGATGCAGCTCAAACATTGCTCTCTGCTTCAACAGCAAAGCATAACAGGGAATTGGATTCAACATCAATCAACAAAGGCTAGTGTGGGAAACTGATAAGCACGGGGGGCTAACGGGGAACTGGATTCAAACAGCAACCAACAAGGGCCCTGACCTTTATGGTCTGGGAAACTTATAAGCATGGGGTAACCTACATGACACAGCACAAACTACCATAAGCTTACTGGGCAGACTGGATGGGCCATTTGGTCCTTTTCTGCTGTCATTTCTATGTTTCTATGTTCCTATATGAAATCCAAGTTGCAGCATGCATATGTGTAACATAGTAACATAGTATTGTCGGCAGAAAAAGACCAAATGGTCCATCCAGTCTGCCCAGCAAGCTTCCTATGGCAGCAACAGCCACTCCATGCAGGTGTACCTCAAGTGTCTGCAAGGGTAATAACTACCGCTCCATGCAGTTTACCTCCATGCCTTATGTTAAGATTAGTACACTTACCAGCAAGACCAAGCAACTATCAAACCCATAACAAAATGACTGCAATATTTTTATGTAGTGAGCAACCTTCTTAATAATTATGACAATACTGCTTTAACATTCTTTGTTTTTGAACTTGGCCATAGAAGCTTTATCTCCCAATGTCAGCATATCAGTGTAGAAATGATAAGTAGTATTAGAACTAGATTTAGCTTTGCAAATCTCCTAAATGGAGGTTGATCTCAGATGGGCCACCAATGTTGCCATAGCTTTAACATTATGACCCTTGACATGCTCTTCTGTCTCAGATCTGCCTAGGCATAACAAAAGCAGATGCAATCTGTTATCCAATTAGAATACATCCTTTGCTTACAGCTATTCCAGGCCTACTAGGATAAAAAAACACAAAAAGTCGGATGGACCTTCTATGGGCTTTGGTCTACGCCAAACAGAAAGCAACTGCTCTCTTACAATCCGGTGCATATACGAGTGTATTTGGGTGCACACAATTTTACTACTGTATTTTATAATCTGCATACAAATTAAATGTACAGGTTATAAAATATGAGTTCATATGTGCAAAAACATGCTTGCATATACAAAAACTGCAAGCTGTGCATTTATCCAGCTAAATGCTACTACGTATCCATATAAGTAGTGGCATTTAACCGGATAAGCTCTAATTAATTTGGCTAAGTAGCAGCACACCCAGTTATTTATTTATTTAACATTTTTCTATACCGAACTTCATGACAAGCTTCATATCAGGCCGGTTTACATCAAACTTGGGGGTAAACTTAACAAAAAACCATATAACAAGAAGGCCGAGGCGCAGGTACAAATAACAGGGGGAATGAACTTGGAGGCTAGAGTAGCCAGGAAATAAAGGACAGGAAAACCTGCATGGCTTAACAACTGTAGATAGGCCTTAGGCCTGAGCTATGTATTTCCTGATTCTGCTGGCAACATATTTCACAACCATGTGCTTTGGCAAGCTCAATACCGGAAGAAGGCAACACCCCAGAGACGGTACCTGATTGGACTATAAAGTAACGATCATAATTGGATATTGGAAGAAGATAATACACCCAGGATGCGCATCAATGTATTTCTATTGGACATTGCAAAAAGTTTAAAAACTCCAGCCGAAGAGCTCCGCATCTGAGAAGCAAGCTGATTACCCAGTTGACACAGACCTGCGTCTCCAGGAAACAACGACTTCCTCTTTTCCTTGTTTCTTCTTTTACATTGTCATGTATTGCTATCAATAAATTTGCCTTTTAGATCATAAAGCTGTCTGAAGGTGCATTCCTACTACCCGCTGAAAAACACAACCCTCAAATCTCCTAGCTTGTTTAAACTTCACCAGTGCCAACCTGTGGCTCAAAAGCAGACCATCAATCTCTTGACCCAGTAGCCTTCTTCCCTCTCCAATTTGAAGCCCACCAGACATTTTTGCCCTTACAATACCAAGCAGTGGGCTTTAGAGAAGGAGCAAGAAGTGTGATTCTTAGTGTCACTCTTTAGCCTCCACGTTTTTCCATTTGTGAGACTGGAAAATTGGGCATCCAAATGGCAGATGAAATTTAATGTGGATAAGTGCAAGGTGATGCATATAGGGAAAAATAACCCATGCTATAATTACACAATGTTGGGTTCCATATTAGGTGCTACAACCCAAGGAAGAGATCTAGGAGTCATAGTGGATAACACATTGAAATCGTCGGTTCAGTGTGCTGCGGCAGTCAAAAAAGCAAACAGAATGTTGGGAATTATTAGAAAGGGAATGGTGAATAAAACAGAAAATGTCATAATGCCTCTGTATCGCTCCATGGTGAGACCACACCTTGAATACTGTGTACAATTCTGGTCGCCGCATCTCAAAAAAGATATAATCGCGATGGAGAAGGTACAGAGAAGGGCTACCAAAATGATAAGGGGAATGGAACAGCTCCCCTATGAGGAAAGACTAAAGAGAAGAGACGGCTGAGGGGGGATATGATAGAGATGTTTAAAATTATGAGAGGTCTAGAATGGGTAGATCTAAATCGGTTATTTACTCTTTCGGATAGTAGAAAGACTAGGGGCACTCCATGAAGTTAGCATTGGGCACATTTAAAACTAATCGGAGAAAGTTCTTTTTTACTCAACGCACAATTAAACTCTGGAATTTGTTGCCAGAGGATGTGGTTAGTGCAGTTAGTATAGCGGTGTTTAAAAAAGGATTGGATAAGTTCTTGGAGGAGAAGTCCATTACCTGCTATTAAGTTCACTTAGAGAATAGCCACTGCCATTAGCAATGGTAACATGGAATGGACTTAGTTTTTGGGTACTTGCCAGGTTCTTATGGCCTGGATTGGCCACTGTTGGAAACAGGATGCTGGGCTTGATGGACCCTTGGTCTGACCCAGTATGGCATTTTCTTATGTTCTTATGTATCTCCATAAGTTCTGATAGACAACCCTGTTAGAACACTGAAAGCAGGAAACATGTAGAGCATCCTAGAAACTGTGCCAGCCTATATATATGATTGTTGTATTGTGCAAGATGAAAGGATATTTACAGGCATGGAATGGAGAAGAGCAAAACACCCTCTATTGTAATTATTATTGGTTTTACATGCAGGTACTCTAGGTATTAACCTGTCCCCAGACAACTTACAATCTCAGGGGATAATTTGCTAAACCATGGTATTTTTCCCCACAATGAAGCCTGCCAGTGCTTATTGTCTTTGCCCCACAAGCCTCCTATTTCCTAACCACAAGTCTAAAGTTGCATACATAATATCCTTACTGACTGGAGAGGCTTTAGCCTGGGCTTCCCCACTCTGGGAAAGACAGGAACCCATGATCTTGGACTGCGATGCTTTTCTATTTATGATGCCCAGGCCATCAGGAAGTGCAAACTTGGCATTTTGAGACTCAAAGATGAAGGGGAGGAATATGTAGAGGCTGATGAGGAAAAAGCAAAATTGCTTAAATATTTCTGTTCTATGTTCACTGTGGAAGGACCTGGAGCAGAACCACATAAAATAAACACAAACAAGATTGGAAGTGAGTTAAGCCACAATCAATTTTCAGAACGAGAAGCAAACTAAACTTTAGTAGATAAGGTGATGGGGCTGGATGGGATACAACCGAAGGTACTAAGGGAGCTTAGAGATGTCCTGGCATTTCCACTGGCTGACCTTTTCAATGCTTCTTTAGAGTCTGGAGTAGTTCCGGAGGTCTGGAAAAAAGCGGATGTGGATCCTATTCATAAAAGTGGAAGTAAGGAGGAGACTGGGAACCACAGGCCAGTTAGTCTGTCCTCTGTGGTGAGCAAACTAATGAAATCACTGCTAAAACAGAGGATAGTGCAATTTTGAAATCCAATGGATTGTAAGATCCGAGGTAGCATGGTTTTACCATAGGGAAATCTTGTCAGATAAATTTGATAAATTTCTTTGATTGGGTGACCAGAGAGTTGGATCAAGGAAGAGTGCTAGACTGAGGGGCAGATTTTCAAAGGATTAGGAGCGTAAGATATGCATGTAACCCCCGAAAAGCTGCCCCTGTGCACGCCGAGCCTATCTTGCAAAGGCTCGGTGGTGCGCGCAAGCCCCGGGACGTGTGTATATCCCAGGGCTTCGAAAAAGGGGTGGGAAGGGGGCAGGTCCGGGGGTAAGGGGCCGTCCGGGACGTGGCAGAGGTTTGGGGGCAGTCCAGGGGTGGTCCCGAGTCCTCCGGGACAGTGGCCTGTGCCGGAGGATGGCGAGCCGGCACGCGCAAGTTACACCTGCCTCAGGCGGGGAAAGCAATTGGGACTCCCGTTGGGCTCGCGTGCACCCCCTTGCACGCGCCGACCCCGGATTTTATAACATGCGCACGGCTGCGAGTGCATATTATAAAATCGGGCATAGATTTGTTCACGCTGGGTTGCGCGAACAAATCTACGCCCGCGCATAAGTTTAAAAATCTGGCCCATAGTGTACTTAGATTTCAGAAAGGCATTTTACACAGTTCCATACAGAAGACTTATAAATAAATTGTGAGCCCTTGGTATGGATCCTAGTTTGATTGACTGGGTTACAAACTGGTTGAGTGGGAGGAAACAAAGGGTAGTGGTAAATGGAGTTTTCTGTGAGAAAGGGATTGATACTAGCAGTGTGCCTCGGGGATCAGTCCTTGGACCAATTCCTTTCAACATTTTTGTGAGTGACATAACAGAAGGGCTGTTGGGAAAGGTTTGCCTTTTTGCCGATTATACCAAAATCAGGTAGGAGTAGAAAACATGAGGAGAGACCTAATGAAGCTGAAGGAATGGTCTAAGGTCTGGGAGCTAAGATTTAATGTTAAAAAATGCAGAGTAATGCATTTAGGATGCAAAAACTCACAGGAAAGATACAGTATTGGAGATGAAATTCTTCTAAGCACAAAGGAAGAGCGGGATTTGGGGGTAACTTATCTGATGATCTTAAGGTGGCCAAACAGATGGATAAAGCAACAGTAAAAGCCAGAAAGATATTTGGCTGCATAGGGAAAGAAATGGTCAACAGAAAAAGGGAGGTAATATTGCTTCTGTATAGGTTCTTGGTGAGACCTCAATTGGAATACTGTGTACAATTTAGGAGATTGCACCTTCAAAAGGATATAAACAGGATGGAGTCAGTCCAGAGGGTGGCTACTAAAATGGTCAGTGGTCTTTGTTCTAAAACATATGGGGATAGACTTAAAGATCTAAACATGTATATCCTAGAGAAAAGGTGAGATAGGGAGATATGATACAGACATTCAAATATCTCAAAGGTGAGCCTTTTTCAATGGAGGCTCTAAAAAGACAGGGGTCATGAGATGAGGTTGAAAAGAGGTAGACTCAGGAGTAATCTTAGGAAATATTTCTTTACAGAGAGGGTGATGGATGTGTGGAACAGCCTTACAGTGAAAGTGATGGAGACAAAAACAGTATCTGAATTCATGCTAAATTAATTGACAGATGGGCAGACTGGATGGGTCATATGGTCTTTTTCTGCTATCATTTTTCTATGTTTCTATGATTTCAGCTTCTACTTACCTGCTTCGATTGAAACAAAGAACCTCTACTATGGGGCAGTACTTTGTAGAATTCTGTGCAGTTGCAGCACAGATGGGCTGGAATAATGAGGCCCTTGTTGTGGACTTTCTTAATGAATTAGCAGATTGGATCAAGGATGAATTGACCTGCTAGGAGCTGCCTTCGGACTTGGATGTCTTGATCTCCTTGTGCCTACGTGTGGATGCCCATATTTGTGAATGTCACTCAGAGCTCCAGTATTCTGTCTTGAATCCTAGGCCCCATGCATCTCCACAGGCTAATCCTGTTTCCCTGCCCGAGAAACCTATAGAACTGGGCCGTACTGACAGTTGGCACTAGTCTTTCCCAAACAGAGAAAGATCAGAGGAAGCAGCTGGAATTTTGCCTCTATTGTGCTGACCCTGTACACTTAGTCAGAAATTGTCCATGTAAACCCAGGTCTTGTCTATATCACCAGTCTCACAGAAGCAGATTCGTTTGGACCTTGTTGAGGTGTCCCTCGTTCATGTGTCTCAGAGTCTCTCAACCTCGGTATCTTTGCATTGGTTTTCAGGATAAGCAGAGACCCTCATCCTTATTGACTCTGCAGAAGTGAGCAATTTCATTAGCCTGGATTTTGTCTGCCAGTACAAAATTCCTATCCAGCCCAATCCTGAACCATTCTTAGTTGCAGCCATTGATGGACAGCCACTGAATCTAGGAGAGGCATAACGGGTCACAGTGAATCTGAATCTTCTAGTGGTAGACCCAAGGCCTATAGTTTTACTCTTGTGGCTTCTGTAGTGGAAACTCCCCAGCCCGTCCTATACAGTACCATGCTTTTGCAAATATTTTTAACAAAAAGCAAGCAAAGACTCTCCCGAGACATTGAGAATATGATTGTGCATTTGAACTGCTTTCTGGAATTAAGCTTCCATATGGTCGTACATACCCCTGGTCACATTCTGAAACTAAGACCATGTCCAAATATATTCAAGAAAATCTGGCTTGAGGCTTAATTCTAATCAAGAAAATTCTTTTTCACTCAAAGCACAATTAAGCTCTGGAATTTTTTGCCAGAGGATCTGGATAGTGCAGTTAATGTAGCTGGGTTTAAAAAAGGTTTGGATAAGTTCTTGGAAGAGAAGTCCATTAACTATTAATCAAGCTGACTTAGGGAATGGCCTCTACTACTACTCGCATCAGTAACACCACAATCAAAACCTACATAACTATACCTAACATGGTGTATCAAATGTAAAATGTTATGAATTTTGTTTTTACTTCACTATGGGGCGGATTTTAAAAGGCCTGCGCTCGTAAATCCTTCTGGATTTACGCGCGCAGGGCCCTCGCACGCCGGCGCACCTATTTTGCATAGGCCGCCGGCGCGCGTAAAGCCCCGGGACGCGCGTAAGTCCCGGGGCTTTCGAAAAGGGGAGGGAGGGGGCGTGTCCGGGGGCGTTCCCGAAACGACGCGGCGTTTCGGGGGTGTACCACGGCGTTTCGGGGGCGGGCCCGGGGGCGTGGCACCAGCCCGGGGGTGTGGTCGAGGCCTCCGGACCAGCCCCTGGGACCAGAGGACGGAGCGGGGCTGCCGGCCGATGCGCGCAAAGTTACGCCTACTTTCAGCAGGCGTAACTTTGCAGACAAAGGTAGGGGGGGTTTAGATAGGGCCGGGGGGGTGGGTTAGGTAGGGGAAGGGAGGGGAAGGTGGGGGGAGGGCGAAGAAAACTTCCCTCCGAGGCCGCTCCGAAATCGGAGCGGCCTCGGAGGGAACAGGCAGGCCGTGCTGGGCTCGGCATGCGCAGGTTGCACAAATGTGCACCCCCTTGCGCGCGCCGACCCCGGATTTTATAAGATACGCACAGCTACGCGCGTATCTTATAAAATCCAGTGTACTTTTGTTCGTGCCTGGTGCGCGAACAAAAGTATGCAATCGCACAAGTATTTAAAATCTGCCCCTATGGGAATCCCATCTAAAAAATCATTTTGAGAGGAAGCTGGTAGTTTAATAAATCGTACTGTTTTAAAGGTACCATCCAGTTTACCCAAATTAACTTGTTACAATCATCAACATACCACCATTCACCCATTTTTGTACTTTTTTACAATACCACCAATAAAATCACTTTTTTCTTTTTCACCATGAAAAATAAAATAACCAAATGTGATACTGCCCTGAACTCTTACTATCTTCTGGACATTTTCACATCTCAGTGTGTATAAGCATTGTATTCAAAACAAGAATTGTTCTTAAAAACCACACGTTGTCAGAACAAAAAGATCTTTAGCTACTCATCGTTCCCAACATGGCCAGGTTTCGGATGCGATTTTTCATCAGGTGTCATAGCATACTGAATAAATGAAACTTGTAGATCTCTTCAACAATGCGGTGATACAAGTCTTAGAAAATGGTGGATTAAACTTTTCACCACGCATTCATATTTAAAGAGACTACTATGAGACTCAATCGAGACCAATTAAAAAATTGATGAAACTAATGACCACCATTCCAACTGTTCATTAAGTCCCTTGGGTTGCTCAATCTTTAATTTGAAAATCCAGAGCTGTTCTTTATAATTCAAACGCGCTGCAATATCTCCTACAAAAAAAGTGTTGTCAAATTTATTAATCACGGTCCACATAAGTTGTTCAAAAGAATGTTGTTGTTTAGTACAATGGGCCACCATGGGAGCGGATACTGTGTTAGTTTTCAATCTGAAGTGGTGTTCAATTAATCTCAATTTTACCGCTCTCTTAGTGCGACCAACATAAACCTTAGGGCATGGACATACAACAATGTTCACCACTTGCTCCGTCAGGCAGTCTGTCACAAACTTTCTCTTAACTCTGTATCCCATAACAGAGTCCGTCCAGAGTTCACCCTCTATGGTGTTAGTGCACAGACTACATTGGTCACACTTATAATGACCACCCCTCACTTTCACAGATTCCGTTTTTAAATTAGCATGCACTACCCTGTCTTTTATATTTGAACCATAAGCAGTAGCAATCAACAGAGGCTCAATAAAGATATTGTGCAATGTTAAAACATGCCAAAAAGGTTGAGGGTCTTCATCGAATGACTTATGAGGAGAGATTGAAGAATCTAAATAGGTACACCCTGGAGGAAAGGAGGAGCAGGGGTGATATGATTCAAACTTTCAGATACTTGAAAGGTTTTAATGATCCAAAGACAATGACAAACCTTTTCCGTTGCAAAAAAATCAGCAGAACCAGGTGTCATGATTTAAAACTCCAGGGAGGAAGACTCAGAACCAATGTCAGGAAGTATTTCTTCACGGAGAGGGTGGTGGATGCCTGGAACGCCCTTCCGGAGGAAGTGGTGAAGACCAAAACTGTGAAGGATTTCAAAGGGGCGTGGGATAAACACTGTGGATCCATAAAGTCTAGAGGATGTGAATGAAGAGAAGAGGCTCGGGGGTGGCTTGCTTGTGGGAATGACAGCTACTACCTGGAGATTAATATCCTTATTCAATAAACATACACACAGTTAATGCAACTCCAACATTGCTCTATGCTTCAACGGCAAGTGGAAATGTGGAAAAAAGGATTTGCATCCTCAAAAAAGCAGGGGAGTAGCTTGCTTGTTACAGCGGTTACTACCCCAAACCAAATAAGCCTGATACTTCACTTTCAATGCATATCCAGCATAGCTCTCTGCTTCAATGGCAGGGAGAATGGAGAATGAAGAAAAGATAATTTATTTTCAGACAACAACCAACAAGAATGAAATACATAGTCTGGGTAAACAAATAAGCATGGGTGTAGCTTGCTTATTACGGCGGTTACTACCCCGAATCAATTAAGCCTGATACTTCACTTGGAATACATATCCAGCACAGTTCACTGCTTCAACGGCAGGGGGGAATGAAATAAAGAGGATTTATATTCAGACAACCAACAAGGACTGAATTGCACAGGCAGGGTAAACAAGCATGGGAGTAGCTTGCTTATTACGGCAGTTACTACCCCAAACCAATTAGCTAGATACTTAACTTAGATGCAGCTCCAGCACTGCTCTCTACATCAGTGGTGGGGGTGGAAGGGAATTGGAACCAAAAAGTTACCAATAAGGGCCCTGACTTCAGCGGTCAGAGTAACAGATAAGTATGAAAACAATTAGGTCTGAAAGCTTGCTGGGCAGACTAGATGGGCCATTTGGTCTTCTTCTGCCGTCACTTCTATGTTTCTATGTTTTTTAATTGATGTCGCTATTATCGATGTGGATATGCTCTGTTGCAATATATACATTAAACATGTCTGATCTTTCTTGACTTCATATTTCAATGGTTGTTCACGATCACAAAACTTAGCCCGTTTGTATGCTTGCTTGATCACTTTATTTGGATAACCTCGTGCTCTGAATCGTTCAGTTAATATCATAGCCTGCCTTTCAAATTCCTCCTCAGTAGAACAAATTCGCCTTATACGAAAAAACTGAGAGACAGGTAATCCCCTTTTGAAGGACCTTGCATGATGACTGTGGTAACATGACAAGTTATTCTTATCCGTGGGTTTGCGATTAATAGTTGTAATCATCTTCTGTCCCTGAATGGTGACCAAAATGTCCAATAATGCTATTGAAACTTTATTGAATTGATATGAAATGGAGGTTCTTTCTCATTTTCGCCAGCACCAGCTTTATGCCAAAATCGAAAAAGGTGTGTTTGAACAAAAGCAAGTCCACTTCTTGGGGTATGTAATCTTGGTTCGAGGGTTTGAGCTGGAATTGGACAAGATAATCACAGTACTTAATCGGCTAGTATCTTTGGGCCTCAAGGCCCTCCAACATTTTCTGTGCTTTGCTAATTATTATCGGTGCTTCATTCAAAACCTCTCCAAGGTATTATTATTTGTGATAATTGTGGGTGGATCCTTGGGCCGGTGCCAGATGACCACGCCCACAGGGGAAGATCCCGAGAGGGACCACCGGTCAGGCTCAGAGTTGGGAGACAGACACACACTAGTTCTTTTTTTAAACTGTTTTAGAGAACCACCAGAAGTGGCAGTAGTGAGCTGGAAGAGCCCGGCTGGGCTGTAGTCCCTCAGGCACTGGAACAGCGATCCCAGGATGGCTGAGCTGTAGAGGAACTGAGATAGTGAGTAGGCAGAGTATGCAGAGTTCAGGAACAGAACCTTGATGGTAACACTCACACAACAGTCTCTTGGAAACGCCCAGGAGCTGGAATGAAGTAGGCCCTCGAGGAGCGAGTACCTGGTTCCAGGGAAAACTCTGAGAGAGAGATGGTAACTCACTGGTGCTGTAGGCAGTGGTGACTTCCTGGCAGAAGTTATATTCAGTGGCAAGTCCGGGAACGTAGGCCCTCAAGGAGCGAGTACCGGTTCCAGACTGTGACCTGAATAGCAAGAGAGAGAGCGAGGTCCCCGAGGAGCGGGTACCCCTGGTAAAGTCCGAGGAGGCAGAGTAGCAAGGTAAGCGGAGAGCGAATCCCATCCGCAGCAATACCTGGAGGCAGTTAGGTAGGAAACCCTTTGGCTAACTCGATTAGCTAGCAAAACAAAGACCTAAAATATCTGGTGATGATGACGTCATCTCAGGGGGATGCCCCTGAGGTTCGCGCCACAGCTGGTACTTGAGTCGGGGCTGCGCCACGCATGCGCCCTTAGGCCTCAGGAGAACATGGCGGAAGGCAGCGTCTAGCCGGTCCGGGAACGCCGGAGGAGGTCGGCAAAAAGACGCTGCGGCAGCCAAACTTCAATCAACCAAAGAGGGAGTCACCAATGAAGTAAGGTGGGCCGAGTGGAGACGTCGGGCAGCGACGGTCACAACACAAGGTAGTGGCTCAACTTACTGCTCTTACATGTAAGACCATGCCAAAGAATTCTTGGAACCCCCACACTCTGCAGGCTTCAAACAGTTCTTCAAACTGAAGCACCTCTGCATCTGCTACAATCCTATTTCACCCTGATTCAGCTAAGCCTTTCGTCTTAGAAGTAGATGCCTCCAAAGTTGGCGCAGGTGCAGTCCTGTCACAAAGATCTGATCCAGATTCTCACCACACCCATGTAATTACCTTTCCCAGAAGTTCTCTCCTGAAGAATGAAATTATGATGTGAGAAACTAAGAATACCTCAATATTAAGTGGGCCTTGGAAGAGTGGAGACAACTGTTGGAAGGAGCCACATTTCTGATTACAATTCTTACAGATCACAAAAATGTATTTTATATTAAAGATGCAAAACCTTAGAACCCCAGCAAGCCCAGTAGGCCATGTTCTTTGCTTGTTTCCAGTTCATTATCTCCTCTTGCCTTGGCTTAAAGCATGTTAAGGCTGACTAGCAGTCATGATAATTTTCCTCTGAGGAGGCTCCAGAACCTTGTGATAAAGGCTTCATCATACTAGCCTTCACGGTTGTTGCAAACACAATCAAGAATGATCTGGAGTAGAAAATTTATGTGGAATCTTCAGTCTAGGAACCTTCTGTAAGGATTCCTATTGGGAGTACTTTTGTTCCAGATGCTTGCCTCCCAGTGTTTTTAAATGAGGGCATGATTCCAAACTTTCCAGATATCCAGAGATTAAGAAAATTTTTTGTTAGGAACTGGGGAACCTTTTGGGGAAGGGGGAGTCTCTTCCGAAGGGATGGGCTCCACCTTAACCAGGGTGGAACCAGACTGCTGGCGCTAACCTTTAAAAAGGAGATAGAGCAGCTTTTAAACTAGAACAAAGGGGAAAGCCGACAGTCGCTCAGCAGCGCATGGTTCGGAGAGAGGTATCTTCAAAGGATACTAATGATGCATTAGAATTAGGGCATCCCGACAGTGAGGTTCCAATAATTAGAAAAGTAGTCCAAGTGCCTGTAACTAAAAACTCACCTGAGCTAAAAAATTCTAACTTATCCCTATCAATTAAAAAGCAGAATGAAAATACAAACAAAAAACAAACTTTGAAATGTTTGTATGCTAATGCCAGAAGTCTAAGAAGTAAGATGGGAGAATTAGAATGTATAGCAGTGAATGATGACATAGACTTAATTGGCATCTCAGAGACATGGTGGAAAGAGGATAACCAATGGGACAGTGCTATACCGGGGTACAAATTATATCGCAATGACAGAGAGGAACACTCGGGAGGAGGTGTGGCACTTTATGTCCGGGAGGGCATAGAGTCCAACAGGATAAACATCCTGCATGAGACTAAATACAAAATTGAATCTTTATGGGTAGAAATCCCTTGTGTGTCGGGGAAGACTATAGTGATAGGGGTATACTACCGTCCACCTGGTCAAGATGGTGAGATGGACAGTGAAATGCTAAGAGAAATTAGGGAAGCTAACCAAATTGGTAGTGCAGTAATAATGGGAGACTTCAATTACCCCAATATAGACTGGGTAAATGTATCATCGGGTCACGCTAGAGAGATAACGTTCCTGGATGGAATAAATGATAGCTTTATGGAGCAATTGGTTCAGGAACCGACGAGAGAGGGAGCAATTTTAGATCTAATTCTCAGTGGAGCACAGGACTTGGTGAGAGAGGTAACGGTGGTGGGGCCGCTTGGCAATAGTGATCATAATATGATCAAATTTGATTTAATGACTGGAAAAGGAACAGTGTGCAAATCCAAGGCTCTCGTGCTAAACTTTCAAAAGGGAAACTTTGATAAAATGAGAAAAATTGTTAGAAAAAAACTGAAAGGAGCAGCTACAAAAGTAAAAAATGTCCAAGAGGCGTGGTCATTGTTAAAAAATACCATTCTAGAAGCACAGTCCAGATGTATTCCACACATTAAGAAAGGTGGAAAGAAGGCAAAACAATTACCAGCATGGTTAAAAGGGGAGGTGAAAGAAGCTATTTTAGCCAAAAGATCTTCATTCAAAAATTGGAAGAAGGATCCAACAGAAGAAAATAGGATAAAGCATAAACATTGGCAAGTTAAATGTAAGACATTGATAAGACAGGCTAAGAGAGAATTTGAAAAGAAGTTGGCTGTAGAGGCAAAAACTCACAGTAAAACCTTTTTAAAATATATCCGAAGCAGAAAGCCTGTGAGGGAGTCAGTTGGACCGTTAGATGATCGAGGGGTTAAAGGGGCACTTAGAGAAGATAAGGCCATCGCGGAAAGATTAAATGATTTCTTTGCTTCGGTGTTTACTGAAGAGGATGTTGGGGAGGTACCCGTAATGGAGAAGGTTTTCATGGGTAATGATTCAGATGGACTGAATCAAATCACAGTGAACCTAGAAGATGTGGTAGGCCTGATTGACAAACTGAAGAGTAGTAAATCACCTGGACCGGATGGTATACACTAGAGATGTGAATCGGAACTGAAATCGGATCCGATTCTGGTTCCAATTCACATCTATAGAGATGTGAATCGGAACTGAAATCGGATCCGATTCTGGTTCCGATTCACATCTCTAGTATACACCCCAGAGTTCTGAAGGAACTAAAAAATGAAATTTCAGACCAATTAGTAAAAATTTGTAACTTATCATTAAAATCATCCATTGTACCTGAAGACTGGAGGATAGCAAATGTAACCCCAATATTTAAAAAGGGCTCCAGGGGCAATCCGGGAAACTACAGACCGGTTAGCCTGACTTCAGTGCCAGGAAAAATAGTGGAAAGTGTTCTAAACATCAAAATCACAGAACATATAGAAAGACATGGTTTAATGGAAAAAGTTAGCATGGCTTTACCCAGGGCAAGTCTTGCCTCACAAATCTGCTTCACTTTTTTGAAGGAGTTAATAAACATGTGGATAAAGGTGAACCGGTAGATATAGTATACTTGGATTTTCAGAAGGCGTTTGACAAAGTTCCTCATGAGAGGCTTCTAGGAAAAGTAAAAAGTCATGGGATAGGTGGCGATGTCCTTTCGTGGATTGCAAACTGGCTAAAAGACAGGAAACAGAGAGTAGGATTAAATGGTCAATTTTCTCAGTGGAAGGGAGTGGACAGTGGAGTGCCTCAGGGATCTGTATTGGGACCCTTACTTTTCAATATATTTATAAATGATCTGGAAATAAATACGACGAGTGAGATAATCAAATTTGCAGATGACACAAAATTGTTCAGAGTAGTTAAATCACAAGCAGATTGTGATAAATTGCAGGAAGACCTTGTGAGACCTGAAAATTGGGCATCCAAATGGCAGATGAAATTTAATGTCGATAAGTGCAAGGTGATGCATATAGGGAAAAATAACCCATGCTATAATTACACAATGTTGGGTTCCATATTAGGTGCTATAACCCAAGAAAGAGATCTAGGTGTCATAGTGGATAACACATTGAAATTGTCGGTACAGTGTGCTGCGGCAGTCAAAAAAGCAAACAGAATGTTGGGAATTATTAGAAAGGGAATGGTGAATAAAACGGAAAATGTCATAATGCCTCTGTATCGCTCCATGGTGAGACCGCACCTTGAATACTGTGTACATTTCTGGTCGCCGCATCTCAAAAAAGATATAATTGCGATGGAGAAGGTACAGAGAAGGGCTACCAAAATGATAAGGGGAATGGAACAACTCTCCTATGAGGAAAGACTAAAGAGGTTAGGACTTTTCAGCTTGGAGAAGAGACGACTGAGGGGGGATATGATAGAGGTGTTTAAAATCATGAGAGGTCTAGAACGGGTAGATGTGAATCGGTTATTTACTCTTTTGGATAGTAGAAAGACTAGGGGGCACTCCATGAAGTTAGCATGGGGCACATTTAAAACTAATCGGAGAAAGGTCTTTTTTACTCAACGCACAATTAGACTCTGGAATTTGTTGCCGGAGGATGTGGTTAGTGCAGTTAATATAGCTGTGTTTAAAAAAGGATTGGATAAGTTCTTGGAGGAGAAGTCCATTACCTGCTATTAAGTTCACTTAGAGAATAGCCACTGCCATTAGCAATGGTTACATGGAATAGACTTAGTTTTTGGGTACTTGCCAGGTTCTTATGGCCTGGATTAGCCACTGTTGGAAACAGGATGCTGGGCTTGATGGACCCTTGGTCTGACCCAGTATGGCATTTTCTTATGTTCTTAAAATGTTTGAATGCCCTTCCATGAGCAGAATTGCAGAACTTATGGCTTGAATTGTCCATTATGTGTTAGAAAGTTCCTTGTGCTAAACCTTTGAGTGAATTACACCGGCTCCCAATCCCTTCTATACTAGGACTCACTTCGCAGATTTCATTAAAGATTTCCTGATTTCTACTAACTGTTCTGCCATCTTGGTGATGGTGGAATGTTTTTTTTTCCAAATGTGTACTTCATCCCCATCTCCAAGCTGCCTTCAGCTCAATTGGCTATCATCTTTATTAGGGAGGATATAAGAACATGCTATAATGGGTCAGACCAAGGGCCCATCAAGCCCAGCATCCTGTTTCCAATAGTGGCCAATCCAGGCTATAAGTACCTGGCAAGTACCCCAAAACTAAGTCTATCCCATGTTACTGATGCTAGTAATAGCAGTGGCTATTTTCTAAGTCAACTTGATTAACAGCAGGTAATGGACTTCTCCTCCAAGAACTGATCCAAACCTTTTTTAAACCCAACTACACTAACTGCACCAACCATATCCCTGGCAACAAATTCCAGAGTTCAATTGTGTATTGAGTGAAGAATTTCTCCGATTAATTTTAAATTAATACTAACTTCATGGAGTGCCCCCTAGTGTTACGATTCCTCCTGTAGCTGGAGCCACGGGAGGCTTCTCACCTTTCTCTGGAGGCCGCTCCGAAACCGGGGCCTCGCCTGAACTGGCTTTCCGGATTTTGCTCCACAGCCTGGGAGGCCTTTGATGTTATTGGGGCCTACCTGAGGCCTGCTCCAGTCTCAGCTTGGACTTTCTGGTTTGGGCCCCACCTCCCTAAGGGGTCGGCCTGCAGCTTCTCTCTATACTTATAGGGCCAGCCAAGTGTGGCCCATCGGAACTCCTCCCAGGGAGTTGCCTGCTTTCTGGCTTATAAAAGGGCTTCACTTTCAGTTCTGCCTGGCCTTGCATTGGAGTTTCCTGCTCCTGGAATCTTGCCTTCCAGCGCTCCATCAGGTCCATGTTCTTCGTTGGAGCTCCATGTCCCGTGTTACCTGTTCCCGATGTTCATGTTCCAGTTCCATTCCTGATGTCCGTGATCCTGTCCTGATGCCCGTTACCCTTGGTTCCTCATCGCCATCCTTCTTCATGTCCACAGCTCAAGCTTCCGGAGGGGCCCTCCTGCCTGAAGCTACGTCCCATCTTGGTCCTGTATCCTTGCTTGAAGCCAAGTTCCATCTTGGTCCTGTGTCTTGAATTCTGTCTTGCCCTCGGATACTTGAGCTTGCTCCGTCCATGCCTAAGACGCTGTTCGAACCTGCTCCGTCCTAGCGTGGTCTGCGACCAGCCACTGGCGGCTGTATAGGGCGTGCTCCTGTGCAGGCCTCTTCAGTATCTTCGCCATGTTCCAGCTTCAGCTATTCCACACCTCATCTGGAGGCTGCTTCGCATTCAAGCGTGGTCCGTGACCAGCCCATTGGGTCCGCCCGTTTACGGTGGGCTGTGTAGGGTGCGCTGCGTGGCAGCCTCAACCCAGTACTTCGCTTGCTTCTGAATCCTTTCCTGAATTCCTTGAATACCTTGAACCTTGCCTCGTTTGAGTCCTTGTCTTCAGTGTCTTGTTCCTGTGTCTTCGTTTCCAGTGCCTTGTCCTGAGCCTTCGTCTGCCCTCGTCCGGAGTCCGGCCTGCTGCTTCTTGCCATTCCAGCGGCAGGTCCGAAAGGGCCGGGAACAGTCAGAGGACTGTTCATTACCAACATCATGATTGTTGGTTCCAGAAGCATGCAGGTCCGGCAGAGATTTGGACTGTCAGCTTCCACCCATGCTGGGACGTGCCTCACCAACCCTCGGTGCTTCTTGGATTCATCTGCGACTGTGCCGAGGCTCAAGGGCACACAATCCCCTCGAGTGGGACTGCTCCCTCAGCGCTCCCATAACAGTATGCAAGGCCTTCTCGAACAGTAAGGTCTTCCATAACACCTAGTCCTTCTATTATCTGAAAGAGTAAATAACCGATTCACATTTACCTGTTCTAGACCTCTCATTATTTTAAACACCCCTATCATATCCCCCCTCAGCCGTTTCTTCTCCAAGCTGAACAGCCCTAACCTCTTTAGTCTTTCCTCATAAGGGAGCATATCGGATCGAAGTCCCCAGTTCATTATCAGATCCTGGAGGGCCTTTTGTAAAGATTTGGGTATCAATTTGCAACTTTCATCAGGATACTATTCTCAAACAAATGGCACAACGAGAGGACCAACCAAGACCTTGAGCAGTTCCTTTGATTTTTCATCTCTGCTGATCAGAATGATTGGGCCAGATTGCTCCCTTGGGCTGAGTTTTCTCACCATAATCATGTTAGTAAATTTATGTAGGGGTTTCACCATTTTTCACAGTTTACCAATGACACTCTTATTTGTTTACTTCCTGCCGCTTTTGCTATGGAAATTCCTGCAGCGTATGCAATAATTTGGAGGAAACCATGACCCAGCAGAAGAAATTTGCTGACCATCATCACAGACATGAACCCAGTTTCAGGTTGGCAACAAAGTCTGGCTATCCACATGGATTCAATGTGTGAACCTGATTTGTGCCCTAAGTACATGCCATTATTGAGAAAATTAACCCAATAACCATGTGCCTTCAGCTTCCCTACACTCTTACGATACAATCCCCATTTCACATCTCCTTGTTAAAGCTGGCCACACCAGATCCATTCAATAGGCAAGGAATGCCTCCAGATCCAGTTCTGGTCAATGGCCAACAAAATTTCAAGTACAGTATTTGGTCCATTGGAAGGGATTTGGCCTTGAAGAAAGATCTTGGGTTGATGCATCTGACCTCCTCAAACCTCGTCTTCTTTTGAAGACATTTCATGCTAAGCAACTGTTATAATTAGTGAGGTTTCGGTGGACCCTTGGACACTGTGGCAGCTGACCACGCCCACGGGGGGAAGTCCCGTAAGGGGCCACAGGTCAGGCTCAGCTCAGGACACACAAACACAGAGATTGATCTTTTATTAGACAGTGTGGTGGAGCCACCAGAGGTGGCAGTAGTAAGCAGCTGGAGTAGCCCGGCTGGGCTAGTATCCCTCAGGCGCTGGAACAGCAACTTCTCCGGTAGCAGTGCTGTATTGGAAAGACTGAGAATAATGAGTACAGTGGAATAAGCACAAAGTACCAGTATGGAGAACCCCAGGATAGGGAGAGCAGGCCCTCGAGGAGCGAGTACCTGATTGTAATGAAACCATTATCTGATGGGAGGAGCAATCAGATAGGAGTTAGCAATCTATAGTATTTAGGAGAGTTGTGGGTGGATCCTTGGACCAGTGGCAGATGACCATGCCCCCAGGGAAGACCCCGAGAGGGACCACCAGTCAGGCTCAGAGTATGGAGACAGACACACACTAGTTCTTTTATTAGACAGTCTACTGAACCACCAGAGGTGGCAGTAGTGAGCTGGAATGCCCGGCTAGGCTGTAGTCCCTCAGAAGCTGGAACAGTGATCCCTGGGGGCTGAGCTGAAGAGAAACTGAAAAGTAGTGAGCAGGCAGGGTAAGCAGAGTTCATGTACCGAACCTGATGGTAAGACTCACACAATGTCTCATAGAAGCCCAGTAGCTGGAATGTATAGGCCCTCGAGGAGCGAGTACCTGGTTCCAGGGAAAGCTCTGAGAGAGGGATGGTAGCTCACAGATGTAGTAGGCAGTGCTGACTTCCTGGCAGAAGTGAATTTGAAGAAGTCCGGGAAAAAGGGCCCTCGAGGAGCGAGTACCGGTTCCAGACTGCAATCTACAATGTAAGAGAGAGAGGGTGAGGCCCCCGAGGAGCGGGTATCCCTGGTTAGTCTGAGGAGGCAAAGTAGCGTAGATAGAGCGAATCAATCCTTGCTAACTCGATGTGTTAGCAAATTCTAAGACCTTAAATATCTGTCGCAGGTGACGTCACCTTCGGGGGACACCCCTGAGTTTCACGCCATCGCCGGTACTTCAGTTGGGGTCGCGCCGCACGTGCGCCCCTAGGCCTCCAGGAAACATGGCAGTTAGCAGCGTGGAGCCGGTCCGGGGACGCCGGAAAACCTCGGCAGGAAGACGCTGCCACAGCCAATCTTCCCACAGCCGAAGAGGGAGGCGCCAAAGAGGTGAGGAGGGTGAAGAGAGGGCATCGGGAACCAACGGACACAACACTGATCCCTGAGCTGAGAGGCTTGAAGGTAATGTACTCACAAAGCGGTTACACGCAGGAGATGGCACTAGGGCTGGAACGGAGGCAGGCCCTCGAGGAGCGAGTACCTGGTTCCAGGGAACAGCTCTGAGGTGCAGATGGTAGTACTCACTGGTGTTGAAGATAACGAATCCCTCCAGGCAGAAGTGAAGGTAGGAGCAGGCAGCGAGTCAGGGAACATGGGCTCTCGAGGAGTGGGTACCGGTTTCCTGATAGCGACCTGAAAAGCAAGTGAGGGGCCCGAGGAACGGGTACCCCGTTAGCATTAAGAGTCCAATGGAGATTGGAGAGGCACAGCAGCTGGATACGGAGAGCGAATCCCATCCGTGGATTACCCTTGCTAACTCAAAGGCTAGCAAATATTGTAGGCTTTAAATATGCGGGCAGTGTGACGTCATCACAGGGGGGACGCCCCTGAGGTTCGCGCCAAGTAGAAAATAAGAGTGAGGGCCGTGCTTCACATGCGCCCTAAGGTACTGACGGAGCATGGCGAGAGGCAGCACCCAAGCCGGTCCGGGGATGCCAGAGAGGACGGCAGGCAGACACCGTGGCAGCCAGGCATCCATCCACAGCAAGAGGAGAAGCAAAGAAAGAAAGGTAGGCGGAGTGAAGCCGTCAGGAAGGGACGGTTGCAACAGTACCCCCCTTCAAAGGGCGATC
This sequence comes from Rhinatrema bivittatum, assembly GCF_901001135.1. Taxonomy (NCBI): domain Eukaryota; kingdom Metazoa; phylum Chordata; class Amphibia; order Gymnophiona; family Rhinatrematidae; genus Rhinatrema; species Rhinatrema bivittatum. The sequence goes on from NC_042621.1 coordinate 138,106,342, forward strand.
TCCTCTGCGGGTACCAGGTTTTGGTTTCCAAGGATGTGAGAGATGAAATTGCTGGAGCATCTCTTTGTCAAGGATATTAGCCAGAGGCTCCCAAGAATGTTCTTCGGGGCCAAAACCTTCCCATGAGAGAAGGTATTCCCAGGTTTTGCCTCGTTTGCGGACATCAAGAATGGCTTTGACCTTGTATTCTAGGTCATCTTCTGCATTGATAGGAGATGGTGCCTGAGATTTGGAAGAGAATTCACTGATGATGAGTGGTTTCAGAAGTGAAACATGAAAAGCGTTATGGATGTTCAATCCAGGTGGTAACTTCAGACTGTAGGTAACATTGCCAAGACGTCGGAGGATTGGAAATGGTCCAACGTAGCGAGGAGCAAATCAAGAGGAGGGTAACTTCAGTCTAAGGTGCTTGGTGGATAGCCAGACTTTGTCACCAGGTTGAAAGACAGGTGCTTTGGCATGATGAGCGTCATAAAACCTTTTGGCTCAATCACTCACTTTGAGTAGCATTGCTTTCGTCTGAGTCCATAATTGATGGATTTCTTCAGCAGTGGATTGAGCTGCTGGGGACATCACTGAGAGCTTCAGTGGAAATGGTGGTGATGGGGAACGTCCATATACCACTTCAAATGGTGTTGATCCAGTTGATGTTCCTGGATGAGAATTAATGGTGAATTCAGCCCATGGTAACAGTTAGTTCCAGTTATTCTGACGGCAACTCACATAGGCCCGAATGAACTGTTTCAGGGTCCTATCCATCTGTTCTGTTTGGCCATTAGATTGAGGATGATAGGCAGATGTATAATCTAGAGAGATGTCGAAGAGTTTGCACAGGGCCTTCCAGAATCTTGCCGTGAACTGTGATCCTCGATCCGAGACTATGTGCTTCGGTAGGCCATGCAGGCGAAAGATATGGACTATGAAGAGCTTCGCAAGTTCCAAGGCTGAGGGCAAGCCAGGCGGTGCCACGAAGTGAGCCATCTTGCTGAAGCGGTCGACCATGAACCAGATGGTATTCATACCTCCAGAAAGGGGTAGATCAACTACAAAATCAGTAGCGATATGCATCCAGGGCTGTTCTGGAGCTGGAAGCGGTTGCAGCAATCCCCACGGTTGGCCAGAAGTAGGTTTGTATTTGGCACAGTTGGCACAAGATGCCACATAGGAGAGTGTATCTTCCTTGATAGTTGGCCACCAATAATACTTCTGTAGCTTCAGCAGGGAATGGCGTTGACCAGGATGGCCAGCCAGCTTGGAACCATGTGTCGAATAGAGCACATTCTTTCTGAGATGCTTTGGCACGATGGTTTTACCAGCGGGCACAGAATGAGTAGCCGCTAAGACGACTTTCTTCGAGTCGATTATGTGCTGTGGCTCTTCTGGAGTATCCTCCGAGAGAAAGAAGCGTGATAGGGCATCAGCTCTGGTGTTCTTGTCTCCGGGGCAATATTTGAGCACGAAATCAAAGCGGTTGAAAAATAAGGACAATCTAGTGTTACGACTGTCGCTGCCCGACGTCTCCACTCCACCCACCTTACCTTTTTTGCGACTTCTCCAGCAGTTGATGGACGTCTGGCTGCCGCGGCATCTGCCTGCCGTCCTCTCTGGCGTCCCTGGTCCGGCTTGGGCGCTGCATCCCGCCATGTTGTCCAGGTACCATAGGGTGCGTGTGCCGAGCGGCCCTGCTTCTTATTCTCTCTTTGCCGCGAACCTCAGGGGCGTCCCCATGTGATGACGTCACGCATCCCGGATACAAAAGCCTACACTTTTTGCTAGCTAATCGAGTTAGCAAGGGAACTCCTTACGGATGGGATTCGTTCTCCGTACCTAGCTACCCTGCCTCTCCAACTTTTGGACTTTATCCTAACGGGGTACCCGCTCCTCGGGGGCCTCTCTCATTTCTTTCAGGTTGCTATCAGGAACCGGTACTCGCTCCTCAAGGGCCCATGTTCCCTGACTCGCTGCCTGAACTTATCGCTTCTGCTTGGAAGAAACCGCTGTCTACATCATCAGTGAGTTACCAACTTTATTTCCTCAGAGCTGTTCCCTGGAACCAGGTACTCGCTCCTTGAGGGCCTGCCTCTATTCCAGCTTCTGTGTCACCTTCCGGGAGAAACCGCTGTGTGAGTAACTTTACCAACGAGGCTCTATAGCAGAACTCTGTGTATGCTCCACTGAACTCACTATCTCAGTTTTCTCCACTACAGCACAGCCATAGAGGGAATCGCTGTTCCAGTATCCTGAGGAACCATAGCCCAGCAGGGTTTCATCTCTACTCACTACTTCCACCTCTGGTGGCTTCTCAAATCTGTCTAATAAAAGATATAACTCTGTGCTGTGTATCCCAAAGCTGAGCTTGACCTGTGGCCCCTCACGGGACTTCCCCCCGTGGGCATGGTCAGCTGCCACAATGTCCAAGGGTCCACCCAAAACCTTACAAACAATAACATCTAGCTTGTCTATGGTTAAGACATTGCGCCTGGCAGAGATACTCTAGATTCTTGTGGTCCATAAACATGGTAATTTGATGTTGACCGCCTTCGAGCCAAGGCTGCCATTCCTAGTATGCCAATTTAATAGCAAGGAGCTCTTTGTCCTCGATCCCATAATTCTTCTCTGCCGGGGAGAAACGTCGTGAGAAGAAAGAGCAGGGACGTAAGGACTTGAAATCTCCAGTCTGGCTCAGGACAGCCCCCACACCGACATCAGAGGCATCGACCTCTACGATGAATGGCTTGTTGGGGTCCGGATGACGTAGGCATGGTTCCATGGAAAAGGCAGTCTTTAATTCTTCGAATGTGGAAATGGCCTCCGCAGACCATTTAAAAGCATTGGCCCCTTTCCGGGTCATAGCAGTCAAGGGCACAGTTAAAGAAGAATAGTTCTTTATAAAGCTTCTATAGTAGTTGGTGAACCCCAAAAATCATCTCAGGGCCTTCAGGCTGGTAGGTTGGGATCAATTCTTGATGCTTTCTAATTTTGGGGGATCCCCTGGAAGCCATCTTTAGATACAATGTAGCCAAGAAAAGGCACGGAGTCTTTATGGAATTCGCACTTGGATAGTTTGGCATAGAGTCGGTGTTCTCGGAGTCTTAGTAGAACTTGCTTGACGTCTTCTAGATGAGTAGACAGATTCTGAGAGAATATCAGAATGTCAGCTAGGTACACTACGACACTCTTGTACAACAAATCCCGCAGAATGTCATTCATCATGATCTGGGACATAGCGGGTGCATTTCACAGACCGAAGGGCATTACTAAGTACTCAAAATGACCGTCTCGAGTGTTGAAAGCTGTTTTCCACTCGTCCCCACTGTGAAGCCGGACTAAGTTGTAGGCCCCCTTCAGGTCAAGTTTCGAAAATATCTTGGCCCCCTGAAACCGGTAAACAGCTTTGAGAATAAATCGTAATCTCATTCAGACTTTGATAGTCGATACAAGGACCATAAGGTACCGTCCTTCTTCCCCACAAAGAAGAATCCTGCGCCGGCTGGCAACTTTGAAGGTCTAATGAAACCCTTCTGTAAGTTCTCCTCGATGTACTCGGACATAGCCTTATTCTCTATTGCAGAGAATGGATAGACACGTCCTTTAGGAGGTTCAGTGTTTGGTTTCAGCCGAATGGCACAGTCATAAGATCTGTGTGGAGGGAGGATGTCAGCAGCTTCTTTGGAAAATACATCACTAAATAATGTGTATTAAGGTGGCAGTCCTGCCATCGCTGGAGTTGTAGGCATGCAGAGAACAGGAGAAACTTCCTTGATGCAACTGCCATGACAACCTGGGTGGGAGAGTTCCAAGGAGGACCAGTTGAATTGAGGCTGATGCAACTGCAACCAGGATAACCCCAGAACGATAGGGTGCATGGCCTTCTCTAACACAAAGAAGGGGATTGTCTCCATATGGAGGGCTCCGGTGCAAAGAGTCACTGGTTCGGTACGACAAGTCACATCACCAGGCAAAGGCTCTCCATGGATGGATGACAAGACTAGTGGAACTTCTAAAGTAACGAGGGGAATCCTCAAATGTTCCACTAGGCGTCAAAGTATAAAGTTGCCTCCTGCCCCCGAATCCACAAGGGCAAGAGTTTGGATTGTAGACGGTCCGCAAGTCAGGGAGACTGGAAGAGAGAGCAGAGGAGAAAGCGTGGTAAGGCCTAAGAACAGTCCTCCTACAGGACTTAGGCCCGTTTGTTTACCAGACGAATAGGGCATGTTGGGACATCGTGACCAGCTTGTTCACAGTATATCCATAGGCCATGCCTCTTCCAGAGTCTTCTCTCTTTTGAAGTCAAATGACTGCGACCAAGTTGCATCGGTTCTTCTCCACTGGCAACAGGTACTGCTGGAACCATCCGAAGTGCAAGTTCAGCATGAGTCTCCTTCTGAACCGGTCCTTTAGTAGTCTTGAGTTCTTTCACCTTATCACAAAGCCGGTGGTCAATTCTAGTAGCCAAAGCCACTAGTTCATCCAGCGAGTCAGGTGTCTCACGAACGGCAAGCTCGTCCTTCAAGCGGGTATTCAGACCTCTGAAGAAGAGAGTTTTCAGGCATCTAGGTTCCCAGCATAATTCAGTAGCAAGAGTCTTGAACTCTATTGCAAAATCAGCCAGTGGTTGGTTGGCTTGCTTCAGGTCCACCAGGTCAGAACCAGCAACAGTCACTCGAGCAGGATCATCAAAAACGGATTTAAATAGTTCTAGAAATCCCTCAATATCCTGCAGGATTGGATCCTTACGTTCCCACAGCGTTGAAGCCCAAGACAAGGCCCTTCCAACAAGATAAGATAGAATATAAGTAGTCTTGGTGTAGGCTGTGGGGAAGTGTGCAGGCTGCAACGCGAAATGCATGCAGCATTGGTTTAGGAAACCTCTAGTTCTTCGAATCTCTCCAGAGAAACGAACTGGGGCAGCCAGGGGTACCATAGTCTTTATAGTTACTTCAGGTAACTGACCTTCAATCCTGGAAGTAGTGCCTTGCGTCTTCTGTGCTTGTAGCTGATGAAACGCTGAAGTGAGTTTCTCCAATGAATTTTGTTGTTTAGCAATGCGCAGGGCCAGGAACGGCCTGCAGAGCATTGAGCTGTGCCAGATCCATGGAGTTAGCAATCTGTTATAATTAGTGAGGTGTGGGTGGACCCTTGGACATTGTGGCAGCTGACCACGCCCAGCTCAGCTCAGGACACACAAACACAGAGATTGATCTTTTATTAGACAGTGTGGTGGAGCCACCAGAGGTGGCAGTAGTGAGCAGCTGGAGTAGCCCGGCTGGGCTAGTATCCCTCAGGTGCTAGAACAGCGACTCCTCCGGTAGCAGTGCTGTAGTGGAAAGACTGAGAATAATGAGTACAGTGGAATAAGCACAAAGCCCCAGTATGGAGAACCCCAGGATAGGGAGAGCAGGCCCTCGAGAAGCGAGTAACTGATCTCTGAGAGCTGAGAGGCTTGAAGGTAATGTACTCACACAGAAGATCCACATAGGAGATGGCACTAGGGCTGGAATGGAGGCAGGCCCTCGAGGAGCGAGTACCTGATTCCAGGGAACAGCTCTGAGGTGCAGATGGTAGTACTCACTGGTGTTGAAGATAACGAATCCCTCCAGGCAGAAGTGAAAGTAGGAGCAGGCAGCGAGTCAGGGAACATGGGCCCTCGAGGAGCGAGTTCCGGTTTCCTGATAGTGACCTGAAAAGCAAATGAGGCCCCCGAGGAGCGGGTACCCCATTAGCGTTAAGAGTCCAATGGAGATTGGAGAGGCAGAGCAGCTGCGTACGGAGAGCGAATCCCATCCGTGGATTACCCTTGCTAACTCAAAGGCTAGCAAATATTGTAGGCTTTAAATATGCGGGCAGTGTGACGTCATCACAGGGGGGAAGCCCCTGAGGTTCGCGCCAAGTAGAAAATAAGAGTGAGGGCCGTGCTTCACATGCGCCCTAAGGTACTGACGGAGCATGGCGAGAGGCAGTGCCCAAGCCGGTCCAGGGACACCGGAAAGGGCGGAAGGCAGACACCGCGGCAGCCAGGCATCCATCCACAGCAAGAGGAGGAGCAAAGAAAGAAAGGTAGGCGGAGTGAAGCCGTCGGAAGGAACGGTTGCAACAGCAACGCAAGAGGTCATCTAGAGGCCGTCTGTGAAGGGGAATTATGGTAAGGATCCATTGCTGAGTGTGCCTCCAGCCTGAGGTGGCGTTGTGAGCTGCCTGAACTATCTGTCTAGTCCTCCCTGCTCTGTGCGCCTTTCTTCCCCCTGGCAGCCATCTTGTTTCCTATATAGGCTTGTACCTATACTGAGGCAATCTCAGCAGTCAATTGCCAGAGCTTGGTCCTACCTTCCGGTTCTCATACTCTGTTTCTGCTTCTCTTTCCAGTACACTTTAGTATCATCAGTATCTTCATTCAGTGATCCTGGTGTTCTGCTTCCTGGCCTTCTGGATCTCTGGTTAGTTCTTGCTCCTAGCCTGTGTCAGACTTCTTGCTCATTGTCCAAGTCTAGGTTAATCCTGTTTCCCATGCCTCTCTGTTGCGCTGGTGGTGGACCAAGGTGGGGTTGACGCTATTCACAGGGCAAGCCCCATGGGTCCTCACCATCGGGAGGCAGAGCAGACCAGGAGACAGAGGTCGACTGGGGCTTCGCCAGTACCAGCCCTCGTTCCCCGCAGGTTGAGCCCTTGGGTACTGGGACCGGCTGGTCTTAGGCGGTCCTCTGTCAGACATTTCCCAGTGGATGTTGCAGCAGGTAACCAGGAACCAACAGATGTATCAGAGGGACCAAGACAGGTCCGGATGAGGCAGGGATCCAGAGGCCCGGGCACCAAGGACGGGCCAGAAGCAAGAGTATGTGATGCCCAGACAGCAAAAGGCCGAAGCATGATGAGGCCAAGTCCAAGGAGATACCAGAGGCTAGGTTGGGAACAGGCTGGAGTCAAGGTGGGCAGCAGAGCTAGACGAGGTTCAGTGGAGCAAGAGTCGAGGCCAGTAATCAATCCTGAGCATAGTTCCAATAAAGCAAGGGTCAAAGCCAGTAGTCAGTCCTGAGCGTAGTTCCAACAAAGCGAGGGTCAAAGCCAGTAGTCAGTCCTGAGTGTGGTTCCAACGAAGCGAGGGTCAAAGCCAATAATCAGTCCAGAGCATGGTCCAACGAAGCAAGGGTCAAAGCTGGTAATCAGTCCAAGGCAAAGCTAGGTAGGAACCAGGAACGGAGTCAGGAACAGGAACCAGGAACGAAGTCAGGAATAAGGACGAGCAACGAAGCACATGACTAGCGTGGAGACCTGTTGCCAAGGCAAGAAACCAGTGACGGGCCCTGCCTTAAGTATCAGGGCCCAATGATGTCATCATCTGGGGCCGTGGGTGAGATTCCCACCGCAGCCCCTTTAAAAGTAGAAGAAGCACGCACTCGCACCTAGGAGAAAGCAGGTCGTTGGATAGCGGCATCTCCCTGCAGCACACGTGGGGAGACCTGCCGGGAACTGGAAAAGTCCGTAGAGGAACAAGGAGAGCCAGAGGAGCCCGCAGAGGAACATGGAGAGGCCGCAGTGGCAGCGGAGGTGCGGGAGCGCAGACGGCTGGCCACCGCCGTCAGAGAGGATGGGCCAGGTCCAGGAGCCAGGTGCCGCAGGTGAGTAGGCCCGAGTCCCTTATCAAGGATATTACTTGCTCTCTCCCATGAGTTCTCCTCGAGGCCATAACCCTCCCAGGAGAGAAGATATTCGCAATGGCAGCCTCTTCTGTGGACATCCAATATTTTGTGGACTCGATAGACCTTGTCGGTCTTGGAAGCAACCTGGGAAGGTTTGGGGGTCTTGTGTGACGGCCAGGAAAGTACCAGTGGTTTAAGCAGGGAGACATGGAATGCGCTGTATATTCCCAAGGTCGGTGGCAGACAAAGCTGATACGTGACTGGCCCCAATATGGCGGGTGACCGAAATGGTCCGATGAATCTGCTCGTGAATCTCTGTGAAGGAAGTTTAAGCCGGATGTAGCAGGTACTTAGCCAAACCTTTTGCCCTGGCTGGAACTCTGGAGCTGGTCGGCGCCAATCATCCGTGGACTTCTTGGCTCGCGTCGCGGCCTGGCACAGATGGAAGTTGGTGTGAATTCAAAGCACATAGAGAGTGTCTGCCGTGGCCTGGGCTGCAGGTGAGGGTACTGAGAGAGGAATAGGCAAAGGGAGCTGAAGTTGTCTGCCATACACGAATAAAAAAGGAGAGACTCTGGTGGCTGCTGCAATGTGGAAGTTATGGGATTATTCCACCCAGGGAAGCAATTCTGACCAGTTGACTTGGTCATTAGAATAGACATGGGGGAAACTCTTGAGGGAGCGGTTCATCCGCTCAGCTTGGCCGTTGGCTTTGGGATGGTACACGGTGGTCAAGCTGATGGTGATCCCGAACTTCTTACATAGAGAACGCTAGTAGCGGGCGATGAACTGAGGACCTCTATCAGAGGCGATGTCCATGGGCAGACCGTGCAGGCAAAAGTCGTATAAGAAGAGGCGTGCTAGCTCCGGGGTCGATGGTAAGGCAGGCAAACAAAGTGGGCCATTTTGGAGAATCAGTCCACCATGACCCAGATGACTGTATTCCCCTTTGATGCTAGAAGGTCCACCACAAAGTCTGTGGACAAATGGGTCCAAGACTCTTCAGGTGCTGGCAGGGGTTGGAGTAGTCCCCAAGGTCTGTTGGGCACATGTTGGACAAGAATCCACATAGGCATGGGTATCAGAGGACATGGTGGGCCACCAGTAGTAGCGTTGGAGGAGTGACAGAGTTCGGGCTCGTCCCGGATGACCAGCTAACTTAGAATCATGCGCCCAACGCAAGACCTTCTCTTGAAGCCAGCGAGGTACCATGGTCTTCCCGGGTGGAAAAGTGACAGTAGCAGACAGACAGATGCAAGCAGGATCTATGACGTCACACGGCTCATCCTGGGTGTCTTCAGGCTCAAAGGAGCGGGATAAGGCATCCGATCGGAGGTTCTTCTCTGCAGGACAATAGCGGTGCTCGAAGTTAAATCGGGAAAAGAATAATGCCCAGCGGACCTGGCGAGCATGAGACGCTGGCCATGTCGGAGATGCTCAAGATTTTTATGATCGGTGAAGATTGTAAATTTGAACTGGGTGCCCTCCAACCAGGTACACCACTCTTCAAGGGCGAGCTAGACAGCAAGCAGTTCCCTATCACCTATGCTATAATTTTGCTTGGCGGGGGAGAACTTGCGGGAGTAGAATGAGCATGGATGGAGGACTCCTTTGGTCGAGTTCTGACTTAGATCCACCCCAGCCCCTATAGCAGAGGCATCTACTTCCACAACGAAGGGTCAGTTCAGATCCGGGTGGCGCAGGCAAGGGCCCAAGAGGAAGGCATCCTTTATGCTCTGGAAGGCAGCAGGAGCTTCAGGAGACCAGTTCTTGGTATCGTTGCCTTTACGGGTCATGGCTGTGAGGAGCGCCGCCAACAGGGAGTAATTTGCTATGAAGTGGCGATAGTAATTGGTGAATCCCAGGAATCTTTGGAGCGCCCAAAGGCCCACAGGCCGGGGCCAGTCTTGGATGCCCTTTAACTTGCTGGGATCCATCGTGAAGCCTCGTTGGGAGATGATATAGCCTAGGAAAGGCAAGCTCAACTTTTCAAAAAGGCATTTATCGAGCTTGGCAAACAAGTGGTTCTTCCGTAGGTGCTGAAGCACCGTGTGGACGTCGGCACGGTAAGTGGTCAGACCTTCAAAAAGATGAGGATTTCGTCTAAGTACGCGACGACCTTGCTGTACAGAAGGTCGAGGAAGGTTTCATTTATCATGTGTTGGAATACTGCAGGGGCATTACAAAGTCCAAATGGCATTACGAAATATTCGTAGTATTCATCCCTGGTACTGAATGCTGTTTTCCAGACGTCTTCAGGTCATATGCAGACCAAGTTATAAGCACCTCGCAGGTCCAGCTTGGTGAAAATGGTGGCACCCTGGAGGCAGTAAAACAGCTCTGAGATTAAAGGTAGAGGGTACCTGTCCTTGCACGTAATGGTATTTAAGCCATGGTAATCGATACTTGGTCTTAGAGACCCATCCTTCTTAGTGACAAAGAAAAAGTGAGTGAAGTAGAGGGATGGATAAAACCTTTGGCCAGGTTCTCTTGGATATACTCCAACATTGCTCGGGTTTCAGGTACAGATAGAGGTTAAGTCCTGCCCCTATGAGGCATAGTGCCGGGCAGCAACTCAATGGGACAATCAAACTTGCAAAGAGGCGGAAGTATATCTGCCTTCTGCTTGGAAAATACATCCTCAAAGTCAGCACATCGAGGTTACAATGGGGAAGCAGCCACAGCGATGGGAATCACGGGGGATGGTGCCACCCTCTTGAGGCACATCTCATGACAGACTGGGCTCCACTCAGCGGGTTGTAAGGTATCCCAGTCAAACTGGGGAGAGTGGCACTGGAGCCACGGTAATCCCAAGACCACAGGGTGGATGGATTTCTCTTCGTGCAGGGCTCCGGTGAGGAGACTGATGGATTCCATCACTTGGGAGATCCTTCTGGGTAGCGGGTCACCGTGGATGGAGGTGATACATAGTGGTTTCTCAATAGTGCGAGTGGAGATGCCTAGGAGGTGCACCAGGTCCTTGATAATGAAATTCCCACCTGCTCTTGAGTCAATCAGAGCCAAAGCAAGGAAGGAACGAGAGCCCCAGGTCAGAGTGACTGGCAGTATCAATTGAGGGGCCAGAGTAGTAGCGCCCAAGTTCAGGACCCCAACTGAACTTAGGCCAGGGAGTTTCCCAGATGGATGGGACAAGACGATAGGCAGTGGCCTGCAGTCTCGCAGTACAGGCACAGACCCAAATGCCTCCGTCTGAGGCGTTCCTCCGGAGTCAGATGCCCTCGGTCAAGTTGCATGGGTTCTTCCATTTTGGTAGACGGCAGGGTTCTGCTGGGTGTGGACTCTGCTGCAGGTGGAGAGCGGGAATGTTCTGCAGTGGGTTGTCGGGGTGTCTGAACTTCTTGGTGATGCTCCTGGAGGCTATGGTCAATGCGGCCTGCAAGGTTGATGAGATCCTCGAGAGAGGATGGTAGCTCGCAAGCTGCGAGCTCATCCTTGAGTTGAGATGACAAGCCGTCCAGATAAATGGCTCAGAGGCAATCCTCTTGCCAAGCCAATTCAGTGGCAAAAGTTCGGAACTCAATTGTATACTCGTTGAGTGCTCGTTGACCTTGCCACAGATGTAGGAGGCTGGAAGTAGCTACAGCCTGCCTCATGGGTCATCGAAGTGGCCACAAAACGTGACAGCTCTTGGAGGAGAGAGTCCAAACACTCCCACAAGGGAGATGCCCATACCAGCGCCTTGCTTTCCAGACGCGAAAGAATGAAGGTAACCTTCATAAGCTCATCCTGGAAGATGGAAGGCTGCACAGTGAACTGCATATAGCACTGGTTGATAAACCCTCTGCAGAGCCTGGAATCCCCATTGAAACGAGGTGGAGTGGGTAGGGCCAGCAGAGCCCTAGAGGGTGAGGGTGAAAGCTGAGGGCTGGGTAGTGCGGACGTCGGTGCTGTAGAACCAGCGTGGGTATCTAGACGGACATGGAGGCACTCGACAGAGGAGGCCAGCGCCTCTAAGAACCGCTGCTGTTCCTAGATCTTCATAGCCAGGCCCAGAATGGCCTGGAGGGCAGATGGCTCCGCCGAGTCCATGGCCTTAGCAACCTGTTGCGCTGGTGGTGGACCCTTGGCCCGAGGTGGGGTTGATGCTACCCATAGGGCAAGCCCCACAGGTCCCCGTCAGGAGGCGGTGCAGACCAGGAGATGGAGGCCAACTGGAGCTTCACCAATGCCAGTCCTTGTCCCCGCAGGTTGAGCCCTTGGTTACTGGGGCCGGCTGGTCTTAGGCGGGCTCTGTCAGACGATTCCCAGTGGATGTTGTAGCAGGTAACCTGGGACCAGCAGAGGTTATCGGAGGGACCGAGGCAGGGATCCAGAAGCCCAGGTGCCATGGTCAGGCAGGAAACAAGAGTAGATGACGCCCGGATAGCAGAAGGCCGAAGCCTGACGAGGCCAAGTCCAAGGAGATACTAGAGGCGAGGTCAGGAACAGACTGCAGTCGAGGCAGGCGGCAGAGCTAGATGAGGTTCAGTAGAGCATAGTCCAACATAGAGCATAGAGATGAGGTTCCTGAGCATAGTCCAACGAAGCGAGGGTCAAAGCCAGTAATCAGTCCTGAGCGTAGTTCCAACGAAGCAAGGGTCAAAGCCAGTAATCAGTCCTGAGCGTAGTTCCAACGAAGCAAGAGTCAAAGCCAATAATCAGTCCTGAGCATGGTCCAACGAAGCAAGGGTCAAAGCCGGTAATCAGGCCTGAGCGTGGTCCAACAAAGCAAGGGTCAAAGCCAGTAGTCAGTCCAAGGCAAAGCTAGGCTGGAACCAGGAACAGAGTCAGGAACAGGAACCAGGAACGGTCAGGAACAGGAACCAGGAACGAAGTCAGGAACATGCAAAAGCATACGACTAGCATGGAGACCTGTTGCCAAGGCATGGAAAGAGAGTCCTCCATTCTCTCCACCTAGCTTGTTGTTGCCCAGGTAGAGTGTCCATCAAGCTAGGTGGAGAGAACGTAGCCCAAATCTCTTCTTGGAGTGAGTTTCCTCACTCCGACGGCCAGCAAATCTTCACTAGAGACCACTGTTCTTTCCGTAGGTCTCATGTGGAATGCGAAAGTGGCCCCCAACCCCCGACGCTCATACCTAATCCCCACCCCGAGTTAGTAGGTGGCCCTCCCATAGGGATTAAAATACCTGTCTAGGGCATAGGCACTATAGTAAGGCGCTCTCTCTCTCTCTCTCTCTCTCTCTCTCTCTCTCTCTCTCTCTCTCTCTCTCTCTCTCTCTCTCTCTCTCTCTCTCTCTCTCTCTCTCTCTCTCTCTCTCTCTCAAACGGGCTGTTTGGAACTATCGTGGACCGTGATAATCCTTTACTGGCCTGTAGCGCAGTCCGTACCGCAAATTTGAGGGTTGTAGTTAGCAGCCGCGTTAACAGCTGTTAACGTGATTTGCGAATTTATCGCATGCGGTAAAGTGCTTGGAAAATGAGGCCCATAGTCTCAGAACTTAATGTGAGCTCAGCAACGCATTGAAATTTATCTGAACTGGGTTACACAAAAATAACATATAAGGAAATATCTTTTTATTGCACTAAATACATTTCTTGATTAGCTTTTGGGAACTAATACTCCCTTCCTCAGGTGAGAAATCTATTTTGTCCTGAAAAAGGAGTATTAACTTTCAAAATCTTGTCAAAAAATTAATTTAGTCCAATAAAAAAGGTACCATCTTATATATTTTTTGTATTTATTTGTTAACCTTTATTTCCATAACTTTTGAATAATATTTATTTTTATTCGTTGTCCTTCTTGAAAAGCTGTTCATTTTGGCATTTTTTCCTTCAAATTGAGCAAATCAAACCCTTTATTATTCCTCACCGTCGTTTTGAAATGATAAGAAGTATATGTCATTATGGTTGACTCTTTATCTAAAGATTTCACTATTAACGGATCATTCTTCTAAAGTATCATCAGACTTGGTGCACACACTCACCAAAGGCGACATCACCAAAATTTAGAGTTGGTGTACTGAAATGGAATGTTGGTCCAATGATACAACCCCTAGACAGAAAGAGAGAAAGAATGATTAAGGAAAGATTTAAATTAGCATATAATAGTAAGAATTTTCTATTGCTGTGCAATTAAACTTGCATGTGACTGCTCTGCAGCTCATCTCTGGTACTGCACAGTGTGCTTTCACAGAACAAAATAGTATAAATAGTACCTTGCAAGGATATGTGACAGGGTGCAATAATACAGGAAAACCGCTTCAAACAAAACATTTTGGTAAGGATGTAGAATATAAAATATTATAAATAAATAAACCCAGTAGGTTACAATGTTCTTAACTGGAAGAAATAAAAGGCATTTCTGAGGAAGAGAGTTTGGTGAAGTTCATTTTGATACAGAGGAACTGCAGGAACAGCTGAGAGATAATTTACTGCAGCATAAGGAGAAATGTATAGGGAGAAAGCTGTACACTGCTGTATTGTTACATTTATATATTGTATCCCATTTATATTTCAATGCAATTTACAATCATAAAATGAACAAAGTAGTTCATGACAACCCCCTACAACCATGTAAATTTACTAAACATAATCCCTATCCTACTAACCTATTGCCCTCCCCCTCAGTTGAAGCATATAAGAACATCACCCTAAAGTCAGATGACAAACTTGAGCTCCTCCAATATAGATATCATACAAAATATGTATATTATGAAAGTATATGTAACCCCAAAATGTATCTTACAAAAATTTGTGTTTTATCAATACGTGTTACATCATAATGTAATGACCTAAGGACGCTTGTTACTTTTGTAAACCGTTGTGATCATCACTTGGAACGACAGTATATAAAATAACTAAATAATTTAAATAAATAAGTTAAATTACATACAATAAAAATCTAAATCTAATATAAAGTTATATAATTCATTCTTTACTCATTTCATAAACAATTCATAAAATAAATTAAAACAATATATTAAAAACCTCATTTTAAAAAACCCCATTGACTCTCCCACAGCCTCCTCTCCCCACCTGTCACTTAACATAACACAAATATAATCTTAAATTAAACTAAAAGATTAAGTAGCATATCAATATATTCTGGATAAACTTGGACAAACAACCAAGCTTTCATCAACTTTCGGAAGTGAAGCAAATGGTCTATGGAATGCAAGTCTTCTGGAAGGGCATTCCATAATTAAGACACTACCACCAAAAACATCCTAAATCTATTTCATTCGAGGTTGATATTCAGCCATAGAATGGCTACTTAAGTTAGCCAGATATAGCTATCTGGCTAACTTAACGGGATATCTTAAAGTTAGCCGGATATCAGAGTTAGCCAATTAACTTATGCGGCTAACTTTGGCCCACCTGAAAACACCTCCCACCCAAGGAATGCCCCAACTTATGCGGCTAAATTCTAACCGATTAAGTCATTATGTGGCTAGAATTTAGCCGCATAAGGCTTTAAATATAGCTCATTAGCCATTTAGTTGTATAGCTTTTCAGTTATAAGTCTAAATGGCTTTTCAATATCGACCTCTTCATATCTGACTTCCCGCACCCCTGGAGCGGCCTCGGATGGAACGGAGGCAGGCTGCGCGGCTCGGTGCGCGCAGACTGCCAATTTTGCCCTCGCTGAACGGCCTCCTGCAGTTGATCTCCTGCCGGCGCCATTTTCCGTACGGAAAACGATTCGCGGCAGGAAATCGCTCCCGGACCCCCGCTGGACCCCCAGGAACTTTTGGCCAGCTTGGGGGGCCTCCTGACCCCCACAAGACTTGCCAAAAGTCCAGCGGGGGTCCGGAACGACCTCCTGCGTCGAATCGTTTTGGTCTATGGCCGCCGCCATTTTGCGGCGGCCATTTTGCAAAATGGCACCGGCTGAAGACTACACGATTTAGTGTGCCGCTTTTCCTGCTCTCCCCCTTCCCCCGATTTAGCTACGGACCGCCGCTACGGAGGTAATTTAAGGCTACGGACCCCCAGGTAATTTAAGGCATTTGGGGGGGGGGGTTCGGGAGGGTGGGGGATTTAATTTAAAGGGTCGGGGTGGGTTTTAGTGTGCCGTGTTTTAGTGTGCCGCTGGACCCCCAGGTAATTTAAGGCATTTGGGGGGGGTTCGGGAGGGTGGGGGATTTAATTTAAAGGGTCGGGGGTGGGTTTTAGGGTGTTTTAGTGTGCCGGTTTTCCTGCCCTCCCCCTTCCCCCGATTTACGATTTTTTGACGATAAATCGGGGGAATTGGTATTGTATCGTGGCCCTAACGATTTTTGACGATTTAAAATATATCGGACGATATTTTAAATCGTCAAAAAACGATTCACATCCCTACATAGTACTGCCCTACAAATATACATGTATACTGAAATACTTTTGGGGCATGAATATACAGTATTTTATAAACTGTGCAGCTCTCACCACATAGAGGCCTGGATGCATCAAGCCATGATATCTTTTCACAGGAGGGGTCCCATTATCGCAAAGAGGTTAGCCGCAATAGTGGGCCCCTTCCCCCCCAAAAACATTGCTGCTGTAGCAACATAATGTGGCTGTGCCTTTTATCATATGATGGCGGCCCTAAACTCATGGGGCCACAGTCACCTTAAAGGGCCAATCCAAAAAACAAAAGCTGCAAAAATAGTAAAAAAAAGTGTGTTGGAGTCAAACCTGCTGCCCCCTCACCCCCCCTCCCCCCCCAGCCTCACCCTGGGGCAGCCTCAAGTGGTGGCTCTGACATCTGAATTAAAAGAAATAGAAAGGTCAGCCGTTTGAATGATGATGGCCCTCCAACCCCCCCCCCCCCCCCCAATTCTGTCAACATCGAAAAGATCTGTATCCCTCCACACCCTCTTTCAAAAACAGCTAGACCTGGAAGATTTCACCCCACTTCCCCCAACCCTCCCCCCTCTCTTCTGGACCCCTCAAGACCAAGAAAATATCATTGGGGTATAGTGTTGACTATCCCCACTCCTGACCACCCCCTCTACACACCCCATTACCTCAAAAATATGAAAGCCTGCACTTGGAAGGGCCTGGAGCACCCACTTGCCCCAGTTGGCACCATTTTCTAAAATGGCGCCAGCCTGACCTTGCCTAGGTGCCCCCTTGCTCTGGGCCTGGTCAGCACCATTTTCCAGTGACGGAGCAAGATCAGGTTGGCGCCATTTTGGAAAATGGCACCGAATGGACCTGGGTCTAGGGGATGCCTTGGGCCCTTCCAAATGCAGGCTTTCGTATTTTTGGGGTAATTAAGCGCAGGAATAAGATTTGGAGGGGGTTCCCACTTAAACGGGAGAAATTACTTACGTTTTCCTTAGTATAGACAGGTGGACTCATAACCAGTGGGTTATGCTCCCCTGCCAGCAGATAGAGCAGAGCAAGCTGACTTCACAGTATATATACTCCTGCCATGACCCCAGCCTGCCAGTACTCTCTTCAAAATCAACTATGGACAGACGAGCAAAAAACGTAATTGAAAACTTTTTAAAAACAGGCAACCATAACTGTACTCAACCAACAAGAAACAGTGAACTCACATAAGAATCTAGGTACCGCAATCTAGGAACTGGATGACACTTACCAGTAATCCCTTGGGATCCAGAGCCCCACAGGAGGACTACTGACACACTCATGCAGCAGTCGAGGGTGGGAAGCTGAGTCCAACTGTCTACACTAAGGAAAACAAAATTATCAGGTAAGTAATTTCTCTATTTACTAGCATGTAGACAGATGGACTCAGGACCAGTGGGATGTACCAAAGCTACTTCCAAACAGGGTGGGAGGCTGCCTGTGGTCCAATCAACCCAGCACTTGCAAAGGCTGCATCCTCCCGGGCCTGCACATCCAGCTGATAAAACCTGGAAAAAGTGTATAAGGAGAACCATGTCGCAGCTCGGCAGATATCGACAGGAAACAATAATCTAACCTCCGCCCATGACACTGCCTGAGCCCTAGTGGAATGAGCCCAAACCTGAGTAGGCAACAAATTCTCAGCATCCACTTATGCAGCCGTGATCACCTCCATAATCCAGCAAGCTATTGTAGTCCGCAAAGCTGCTTACTCCCGCCATGGAGGACAAACAAGCGATCTGTCTTTCGGAAAGATTCAGATACTGCACGACAAGTCTCATGACTTCCAAGGGGCGCAGGAGGAGATACTCCTCCACATCCCTGATCTTATCCAGGGACAGCAAGGAGATGGACTGATTCAAATGAAAGTTCGACACCACTTTGGGCAAAAAGGATGGAACAGTAAACAGCTGTAATGCCCCTAGAGTTACCCAAAGGAATGGCTCCCGGCAAAACAAGGCCTGCAGCTCAAAAAAACGACACGCAGAACATATAGCCACCAGGAGTACTGACTTCAAGGTCAACAACCACAAGGATAGGCTATGGAGCGGTCAGAACGTAGGGCCCACCAAAAAGTCCAGCATCAAGTTAAGACTCCAAAAAGGAACCGGTAAATTCAAGGGAAGTCTAAGATGCTTCACTCCCATCAAAAAACGGACCACATAGAAACATAGAAATGACGGCAGAAGAAGACCAAACGGCCCATCCAGTCTGCCCAGCAAGCTTTCACACTTTTTTTTTCTCATACTTATCTGTTACTCCTGGCCCTTATTAGTAACTTTTTGGTTCCAGTTACCTTCCACCCCCACCATTGATGTAGAGAGCAGTGCTGGAGCTGCATCTGAGTGAAGTATCTAGCTTAATTGGTTAGGAGTAGTAACTGCTGCAATAAGCAAGCTACTCCCATGCTTATTTGTTTACTCAGCCTGTGCCATTCAGTCCTTGTTGGTTGTTGTCTGAATATAATTCCTCTTTTCTTTATCCCACCCTGCAGTTGAAGCAGTAGTTGCGCTGGATATGTATTCCAAGTGAAGTATCAGGATGAGACGGCAAGGAATCACCATTCACCAGGCAAGAGCTGCAACTTGCACCTTCAAGAAATTAAGGGCCAATCCTTTATTCAACCCATCCTGCAAAACATCCAGAATGAATGGGATCTTAACTGAATGAGGAGTAACACCACGCTCCTCACACCAGACCTCAAAAATTCTCTAAACCCGCGTCCAAGCCAAGGAAGTGGAGAACTTGTGAGCGCGGAGTAAGGTGGCAATCACCATGAAGGAATAACACGCTTCAACCGGCGAGCCCTCTCAAGGGTCAATTTGTAAGACAGAACCGAGTATGATCCTCGTGATGCTGTTGCGTGTGCTGGCCATGGCAGGCCTGCAGCCAGGCGCTCTTACTCTCTTTTGCCTGCTCCACTGTCTGGCTCCACTTCCTTCGCAGCCATGGGCCGCCGCCTATGACTTCAGGCCACCTCCGGTGCTCCTGTCTCTGCGACGGATGTCCGTGCTCCGTCTTGTGCCATGCCGCGCCCCTCCCTAGGCACGTGTATCTCCTCTTCCTTTAAAGGGGCCGTGGCGGGAAACTAACCCACGGCCTCGGATGATGATGTCACTGGGTCCCAGTATATAAGCCCGGGCCCAGCTACAGTTAGTTGCCTTTGCAACAGGTCTCCACGCTGGTCGTGTACTTCGTTGTACTTGGTGATTCCTTCGTGTTCCTGGTTCCTGTACTGTCCGTGTTCCTGTTTCTAGTTCCGGTGCTTTCCCTTGTTCCTGTGTTCCTGCGTTGTTCTACTTGTTCTACGGATTGATTCCTGGACCCGACCTCTGCTTTGCCTGACCACGCTACTGATCATCTCCTGGACCCGACCTCTGCTTTGCCTGACCACGCTACTGATCATCTCCTGGACCCGACCTCTGCTTTGCCTGACAACGCTATTGATCATCTCCTGGACCCAACCTCTGCTTTGCCTGACCACGCTACTGATCATCTCCTGGACCCAACCTCTGCTTTGCCTGACCACACTACTGATCATCTCCTGGACCCAACCTCTGCTTTGCCTGACCACGCTATTGATCATCTCCTGGACTCGACCATTGCCTTGCCTTACCACTCTACCTTGCCTGCCACCTGCCCTGACTCCAGCCTGTTCAACAATGCCTCTGCTATTCTCATTCTGGACTTGGCCTCTCAGGCTTCTGCCTGTTCTTACTCAGGCGCCCCCTGTCTGCCTCTAGTTCCATTTGGCGCCTGGGTCTCTGGGACTCTGCCTCGTCCAGATCAGACTTTCTACTCTTATCACTGCTGGCCCCTGGCTGACCTCCTTCTCGTCCATCAGAAGACCTCGGATGGAAGCCTACCTAACTCCAGCCGGCCCTGATACCCAAGGGCTCAACCTGCGGGGAACGAGGCTTGGTATTGGCAAAGCTGCAGCCGGCCCCCGTCAGTCAGCCAGCTCTGCCTACCAATGGTGGGAACCCCTTAGGGCTTGCCCTGCGGGTAGCATCAACCCTACCTCACCTCCTGCGCAACAGGTTGCAAAGGCCATGGACTCGGCAGAGCCGTGTGGCAACCAGACCATCCCTGGCCTGGCCTCTAAAGTGCAAGAACAGCAGTGGTTCCTTGAGGCATTGGCCTCTTCCATCGAGCGTCTTTATGCCTGGCTTGATGCTCTGTTGCGTCCGGTCGCAGACGGCTGTGATCACTCTGCCTTACCTCTTTTTCTCTCTTTCACTCTCCTTGGGCAAGATGGCTGCCTCCGGTGCCGAGTGCCAAGGATCTCGGCGTTTCCAAACTAGCATGGGCGGCCCAGACCACCATACTCAATCCTGTGGCCTCCTAGGGCACGAGCACGCACATCTCCTAGGCTCAAATACACGACATGGAGGGAACCTCGGGGGCAGCCCCACCGCATGACGTCAGTACTTCCGGGTATATCAAGCCTTGCTTCCGCTACCACCTTGAGTTAGCAAGGACTTTGGTTTAGCTACTCTGACCGCTCTAAGCTGCACACTTAGACGCCGCTTTCACTCCAAGGGCCTCGCTCCTGTAGAAGCTCTAGACACCTGCTCCTCGGGGATCTCTCGCTTCCAACTACCCTTCATGGTCCTCACTAACTAAGACAACTGCTCCTCGGGGGTCTTTCTCTCCCTTCTACATTTCAGGATATAGGACCATCAGGTACTCGCTCCTCGAGGGCCTACCAGCCATTGTATCCTGCACCACGTATCTTCGGTCCCACCATTCCATCAACAAGAAGACGCCTTCTTTCCTGTGAGTACCTCTACGATCCGGTGCTCCAGCTCCACTCACCAGCCGCAGCGTTACCCACACTGCAGGCTCCCGCCTATCGTGAACATCTTGGTGAGATTATACATCTGAGCCTGTTGAACGTACTGGCACTTCGTGGATCAGTGCCTTACCTTCCTGACTTCACCACCTACCTACAGCAGTACAATAAAGCCTCTATCCATACTGTGTCTGCTATCTGAGTTCAGCCTATCGCAGTGGTTCCCCATGGGGCCCCTCCCCATGGGCGGAGTCATCTCCACAGTGACCAAGGGTCCACAATGCCACAAACACAACATGCCCAATCTGGTCATTCGGTTTCAGTACCAGCTTCAGGCAACCAACAGCCATCTCCCTCCTCTTCCAGGGCTTCGCTGGCCCTACCAGCTATGCCTGGTTTCAACAGAGATTCCAAGCTCCGCAGAGAGTTTATTAATCAATGCTACATGCAATTTGCTCTGCAGCCATCCATCTTCTAAGATGAAAGGAAAATTGGTTCTTACCTGCTAATTTTCGTTCTTGTAATACCACAGATCAGTCCAGACAAGCGGGTTTTATTCATCACTACCAGCAGATGGAGGTAGAGAACAAAACTTTGGGCACTGCCACATATACAAGAGTGTCACCTGCAGTCCCTCAGTATTAATTGACATCCAAGCCAAGATAAGAAAAATAAAGAGCGAACAAGGCTCCCAACATGGATACCCCTGACCAACTAGATAACCATGCAGAAAACGCTAAACCTAGAAATTGAATTAAAAAAATGGCAAATCTGCTTTGCAAATAAATACAGCAGTAGGCCAAGCAGTCTTTCAGCAGAGATCCTCAGGGCGGGCCTCTGGACTGATCTATGGTATTACAGAAACGAAAATTAGCAGGTAAGAACCAATTTTCCTTTCCTGAACATACCCAGATCAGTCCAGACAAGTGAGATGTACCAAAGCCCTCTTACACTGGGCGGGAACCCGAAAGACCCGCTCGAAGAACACTCTCTCCAAAAGGGGGCCGCCTCCGGGGCCTGCACATCCAAACGGTAATGCTTGGTAAAAGTGTGCAATGAAGACCACACCGCGGCTCTACAGATCTCTTGGGGAGACACCAGCTGACACTCAGCCCAGGACGTCGCCTGAGCTCGAGTCAAATGTGCTGTAAGACCCACTGGAACCACTCTTCCTTTTGATACATAAGCTGCAGAGATCATCTCAACCAAAAGACAAAGAAGCCTTAGACGCCTTTTTGCCCTTTTTTGCTCCCTTGAACAGGACAAACAAATGATCAAAACGACGAAAAACGTTAGTGACTTTCAAGTAACATAATACCACCCGTCTCACATCCAAAAGGTGAAGTTCTCGTTCCATCGAGGGATCCCGAGCCCAGTCCGGAAACCCAGGCAACTCCACTGATTGGTTTACATGAAAAACCGACACAACCTTAGGAAGAAATGAAGGTACCGTATGCAAGGACACCGTATCGGACGATATCCAGAGAAACGGATCATGGCACGAAAGCGCCTGCAATTCCGAAATCCTTCTAGCCAACAGATAGCTACCAAAAAGACCGTCTTCAGAGTCAGGATCTTTAAAGATACCCGATTCAGAGGCTCGAACGGCTCCTCACAAAGGACCCGTAGCACAAGATTGAAGTTCCATTCCGGACAAATGCGACGCAGAGGTGGACGGAGATGTTTGACTCCACATAGAAAACGTACCACATCCGGATGGGATGCCAAGGCCTTCCCCTGGATTCTCCCTCTGAAACAACCCAAAGCGGAAACCTGGACCCGAAGGGAACTATGGACTAATACTTTGGATAAACCCATCTGAAGAGGGTCCAATTCCTGTTGTCTACACCAGGTCTCAAACACCTTCCAAACCCTGGAACAGGTAAAAGAGGTAGCAGGGCTTCTCGCTTGGCGCAGTGTGGTAATTACTGGTTCCAAATACCCCCTCATGCGTAATCGCCTCCTCTCAAAAGCCAGGCTGCGAGACAAAGGCAATCCTCCCGATCAGAAAATATAGGACCCTGACGCAGGAGATCTGGTAAATGGGTCAGGCGTAATGGTCCATCCACTGCCAGCCAAACCAGATCCGCAAACCACTGACGGCGAGGCCATTCCGAAGCCACCAGAATCACTGACCCCTCGTGGCCCTCTACTCGGCTGAGAATCTTTGCTATCAGCAGCCATGGAGGAAAGACATACAGGAGGACTCCGGTTGGCCACGGACATACTGGGGTTTCGAGCCCCACCATCCTGGACTCCCTCCGGCAGCTGAAGAACCTTTGCGTCTTGTTATTGAGACTCGTTGCCATGAGATCAAACTGAAAGGTTCCCCACCGTTCACAGAGAAGCTCTCAGGCCCTCTGAGAGAATTCCCACTCCCCCGGATCCAACTGCTGCCGGCTGAGGTAATCCACCTGGACATTGTCGACTCCTGTTACATGGGAGGCAGCGATTCCTTTGAGATGAAGCTCTGCCCACTCGAACAGCAGCTGAGCCTCCTGCGCTACCGTGGGACTCTTGGTTCCCCCCTGGCAGTTGATGTAAGCCACCATGGTCGAATTGTCCGAGAAAACTCACACCATCCGATCGCGGACCAAGGGTAGAAACTGCTCCAGAGCTCGATGCACCACTCTCATCTGCAAGCGATTGATGGACCATGTCTGTTCTGATGTTGACCAAAGGCCCTGAGCAGACCTGCCCAGACAAACTGTCCCCCATTCCCGAAGGCTTGAATCCATGGTGACCACCATCCAATTCGGGACCTCGAGAGACATCCCCTTTTCCAGATTGTTCCGTGTCATCCACCAGGCCAGACTGGCCCTGGCCGACTCCATCAGAGCCAGGGGCAGGAAATATTGTTGCGACAGAGGATTCCAATGGGACAACAAGGCTCTCTGCAGAGGCATCAAATGGGCAAACGCCCAGGGCACCAGTTCCAATGTGGACGCCATCGAGCCCAGGACCTGTAAGTAATCCCAGACCTTCGGCACCAGTAGATGAAGCAGAAGTGCTATCTGCCCCTGAATTTTGTTCACCCTGTCATCTGTAAGAAACACTCTGCTCTGGGTGTTGAAACTGGCTCCCAAGTATTCAAGGGAACGGGAGGGGACCAGATGGCTCTTCTGCACATTGATAATCCAGCCTAGAGATTCCAGGAGTGACCGAACTCGGTCCACGGACTGCACACATTCCTCTAGTGACTTCGCCTGTATCAGCCAATTGTCCAAGTATGGGTGCACCAGCAATCTCTCCTATCGCAGCGCCGCCGCCTCTACCACCATCACCATCACCTTTGTAAAGGTCCGCGGGGCGGTGGCCAGCCCGAAAGGCAGCACTTGAAACTGATATTGCTTTCCCAGAACCATGAATCTGAGAAATGTCTGGTGCTCCTGACAGATGAAGATATGCAGATATGCCTCGGTGAGATCCAGAGATGCCAAAAACTCTCCTCCCCGTACCGCTGCAATTACAGTGCGCAATGTCTCCATCCGAAAACGTGATACCTTCAAACTCTGGTTGACCTTCTTCAGGTCCAGGAAAGGTCAGAATGTGCCTTCCTTATTTGGCACCACGAAATAGATGGAATATCTGCCTTGTCCCTGTTCAAACACTGGCACCGGTACAACCACTTCCAGACTTAACAGATGCTGAAGCATTTCCTGGACCACTGTCCGCTTGCTTCGGGAAAGACACGTGACTCCAGAAAGATCGACCGCAGTGGGTGAGAAAATTCTAAGGCGTAGCCGTTTCTCACCATGCTCAACACCCACTGGTCGGAAGTGATCTTGATCCACTCCCTGTAGAACCGGGCCAGCCTGCCCACGATTACCAGAGACAAGGAGTGAACCTGCCGGATCTCATTGTGAGGACTTATTGCCACCCGCACCCTGGGTGGATCCGCCTCTAGATGACCTTCCAGCCCCTTGAAAGGACTGTTGCCTATGTGAGGACTGTCTTCAGGCCAAGGCCTCCGAGGGCCTCGTCTGACGAAAATGTCTGGACTCCTGAAAGCGAGGCCGAGAAGAGAAAGGTTTCCGGCCAGACTTTCGATCCTCTGGCAGCCTATTGCCCTTTGTCTCTCCCAGCGACTTCATCAGACGATCGAGGTCCTCACCAAACAGCAGTTTCCCCTGAAAGGGCAGATTACAGAGCTGCGATTTTGATGGCAGATCCGCTGACCAGTTGCGTAGCCACAAGTGTCATCTGGACACCACCACAGACACCATGGCACGGGCTGTGGTTCTCACCAGGTCATACAAGGCATCCATGCCATAGGCAACCCCTGCATCCAGGCGGGCCGCCTGAACTGGGAAAGAGTCCCGGAGGCCGACTGGTCCTGCGGCTTCTGGATCCAACACAAACAGGCCCGCTGCATCAGACTTGCACATACCGCCACCTGCAGGCCGAGCCCCAGGACCTCAAAAGCTCGCTTGAGATGCCCTTCCAACTTCTGATCCTGAACATCCTTCAGAGCGGAAGCTGCAGCCACTGGAATAGTGGTTTTCTTAGTGACTACTGAAACTGCCGCATCCACCTTCGGGACCTTGAAGATGTCCAGATGGTACTGCAGAAGCAGATAAAACTTGGACATCGCTCTGCCAACTCGCAGACCCAGTCGGGGGAATCCCACTCTCAGTTGATCAATTTCTGGATTTTCTTCGGAATTGGGAAAGTGCTGGGGGGGTCTCCATAGACCATCCAGAACCGGATTAACCCCTTCAGCATCTGAATCCTCCAAGGTGAGCTTAATCCCCAGCTCCTCCAACACCTGAGGTATAAGCGGGCGAAGCTCCTCTCTCTTGAAAAACCGGATCACCCTCGGATCATTGCCTTCAGCCTCCGGACCCTCCAAGGTCCCATGTTCAGTTTTAGAGCCCCCTGGATCCAGAGAGGGATCCCCATTCGGGTCCCCATCCTGATAGGCCTCCAAGGAGACCTCATCCTCCTGCTTAGACTCGTCCGAATCTTCCGAGTCCAATTCCAATTGTGCCAGCCGTCCCTCAGGAGGCAGAGTTCACGGGCCTGTGGAACCTTTAGGGGGGACCTTCCCCCAATTTGACGAACCCGTCGGGCCTTCTGTGACACCGCACTTACCTGCCTGCTTAGCCAGGAAGGCCTCGTGCAGTAAAAGTACAAATTCGGGGGAAAAAAACCCCCGGGGCCCCCGAAGGGCGCTTGGGGCTGCTAGGACCCGAGACATCCGGACCTTTTTCTCCAGGTCGAACCATGGGAGACAGGAGCAGCGGGGGACCCTCGGGGAGAAGCCCCCCTATCCAGCTCCACTTTTGCGACCAGTCACTCCCTCCTGTGATCCCAGCGCCACTGCCGCGGTCCGCCAATACCTCCACGGCTTTGCTTGCCTTTCAGACCCTGCCTCCCCCCCTCCAACATACTTCGTGCAGAGGAGGAGGTCATTCAGGCCGACCAATGGACTACAAGAGGCCCTGCAGGTCTCTCTGAGCTGCTTGCCTGTCATAACAAGCACCAAGAAATAAAGCAAGGCAAAATAAAAATACAAACAGGCAATCCTATGCTTGCCGCGCTTTCCCGCAGCCCGGATCGTGAGGGGGAGGGGCGCACCACACGGCAGCTGTCAAACCTTGAAGAGGGCTCACACCCCAAGAATTTCGCACCAACGTGCTGAACAGGCCGCTGCCGAGACTGAAAACCGTATGGCTCGTTTGGGAGTACAGCCAGCCCCCACCGGAGTGAATCTGCCCCAACTGGGACCACCCTCCTCCGAATGATCCCCCGATCCGCCCACTTACTGCCCGGCCTGCACCCAACGATCTCGCCGAGGATTTCAGCCTGTTAGGCAGCACAGCCTGCTCACATGCGGCTGCTGTTGCAAAAGCAGACAGCTGCCGGTAACTTTTTTTTTTTTTTATAACAAAGATTTAAAGGCCCAGACACACAGGAAAGCACAAAAATAAAAGTAAGGGTACTTCCCTGTCCTAGGCAGGTGGAGGGGCTTCGGGCCCACCGAGGGAACCAGACCACTGGCTGTGGTCCTGGGGTCGCGGGCTGAAGCAGGCCAAGGGCATCCAACCCCCCGTTTGCCCAGCTCAACCCGAGGGATGACCCTTCTGCAGGAGCCTGTCACCTTGGGGAGCAATTTTCCTTAAAATATCCAGTCAGTCAGGACTGCAGGGTTAGCACCTCTACCATCTGCTGGAGGTAGAGAAATACTGAGGGACTGCAGGTGGCACTCTCGTATATGTGGCAGTGCCCAAAGTTTTGTTCTCTACCTCCATCTGCTGGTAGGGATGAATAAAATCCGCTTGTCTGGACTGATCTGGGTATGTTCAGGAATTCACGAAAGTTACCTTCATTCTGACTTGACTGGAGGGTAAGGAATTGGCATGGGCTTCGCCCCTGTGGGAGCAGTCGGACTCGCTCCTACAAGAACCTTTTTGCTTTGTGTCAGTCTTCTGTCAGACCTTCGACAACCCTGGACGACAGACTGTGGCAAGCACCAATCTGCTTCATTTGTGGCAAGTTCAATGGACCCTGTTTGACTATACCATAGAATTCCGGACTCTGGCTACAGAGTTCTCCTGGCAAGAAGATTGCCTCCGAGCCATTTACCTGAACGGACTATCTCCTCAGCTTAAAGATGAACTGGCAACCCGTGAGCTTCTGTCTTCCCTTGAAGACCTCATCGATTATTGCCTCCAAGAGCACCATTGGGAGGTTTGAACACCCGGAAGTCCACCTCGGAGCGCTCCCACTCACCACCTACCACGAGTCCCGCCTCCGGCAGGCCTCCCTCGCTTGCAAAAGCGGAAGAGCCCATGCAGTTGGGCCGTGGGTGTTTGTCTCCGGAAGAGTGCCTCCAGCAGAGGCAGTTGGGCCTATGTCTATATTGTGGAGCTTCAGGCCACCGTCTCCAGACTTGTCCAGTCCGTCCAGGAAACTATCGGGCCTAAGTTCAGTAGGGGTCCTGAACTTAGGCGCTACTTCTCCGGCCCCTCAGTTGTCTCTCCCAGTAATGTTAACCTGGAACTCCCATTCCTTCCCAGTCCTTGCTCTGATTGATTCCGGAGCAGGGGGGAATTTTATTCTCAAGGATTTAGTTCAGTTCCTGGGTATTGCTACTCACTCCCTGGAGACCTCTTTGTGTATTGCATCTATTTATGGTGAGCCGTTACCCGGCCAGATTCCTTGATATCCGAGCCAGTTCATCTTCTCACTGGTGCTCTCAATGTTGAAGAGGTGGAATTCCTCATCTTAGAAAAATCAATTTATCCAGTGGTCTTGGGGTAATCCTGGCTCCAGCGCATTCCTTTCAGTTTGATTGGGGATCCCTCCAGCTCATTGAATGGAGCCCAGCTTGTCATCAGACTTGCTTGAAAAAGGTGGTACCACCTCCTGCAGTTTCTCTAGCGACCACGTCCTCCGGCATTCCAGCTCCTTACGCAGACTTTGAGGATGTCTTCTCAAAACAGAATGCTGATATCCTTCCGCCTCTCCATAGGTTTGATTGTCCAATCAAACTTCTACCTGGTACCACACCTCCTCGAGGCCAGACTTACCCTTTGTCACTGCCCAAGAGCCGTGCCATGACGGAATATATCTGAGAGAACCTGGCTAAAGGGTTCATTCGACCTTCAACTTCTCCCACCGGAGTGGGATTTTTCTTCGTCACGAAGAAGGTCGGATCCTTAAAGCTGTGTATTGACTATCGCAGCTTAAATGCCATAACTTGTAAAGACAAGTATCCTCTGCCTCTGATCTCTCACCTCCAAGGGGGCTTCCATTTTTACTAAATTGGACTTACGTGGAGCTTACAACCTGGTGCGTATATGCCCTGAAGACATCTGGAAAACGGCCTTTAATACCAGGGATGGGTATTATGAATATCTGGTAATGCCTTTCGGCCTTTGTAACGCCCCTGCTGTGTTTCAGCAAATGATCAACGAGATCTTCAGAGACCTCCTGTATGTCAGTTATTGCATACCTAGTTGATATTCTTGTCTTTTCTAAGGACCTGGCTACTCGCTGTGCAGATGTTCGTACGGTCCTCCAACATCTTCGTGAGAACCATCTCTTTGCCAAGTTGGACAAGTGCCTTTTTGAGCAATCTAGTCTGCCCCTCTTAGGGCATATTATTCTCAATGAGGGTTTTCCATGGACCCAGAGAAACTTAGAGGAATCCAAGATTGGCCCCAACCATTCCTAGAGTTCACTAATTACTACCACTTCTTCGCCAATTACTCTACTCTGGCGGCTCCCCTCACGGCTATGACCTGTAAGGGCCGTGACACTCGGAACTGGTCTCCTGAGGTCCTTGTAGCCTTTCAACACCTTTAAAGGCTTTTCTTGTGGACCCTGTCTACGTCACCCGGATCCTAACTGCCCCTTTCTGGTCGAGGTGGATGCCTCTGCTTTTGGGGCTGGGGCAGTCTTGAGCCAGCATTCAACATCTGGGACCCTGACTCCATGTTCCTTTTTCTCCCGCAAGCTATCCCCTGCAGAACAAAATTACAGTATCGGGGATCGGAAGCTACTTGCAATTAAGCTTGCTTTAGAGGAATGGCACCCCTAGCTAGAGGGCACTCAGCACAAGTTTACTATTTTCACTGATCACAAAAACCTCGAACACCTGAGTCATGCCCAGCGCCTCAACGTTCGCCAGGCCCGCTGGGCCTTGTTCTTCTCCAGTTTTAATTTCGAACTCCGGTATCGGCCAGCAGAGAAGAACCTCCGGGCTGATGCCCTGTCTCGCTCCTTTGAACCCGAAGATGTACCCAAAAAGTCTAGTCACATTAACGATCCGCATGTATCTGCTTATCTGCAACTTTCCCGGTCCCTGCCAGGAAAACAATTGTGC
The DNA here is from genome assembly GCF_901001135.1 of Rhinatrema bivittatum. Lineage (NCBI taxonomy): Eukaryota > Metazoa > Chordata > Amphibia > Gymnophiona > Rhinatrematidae > Rhinatrema > Rhinatrema bivittatum. The sequence goes on from NC_042621.1 coordinate 138,135,922, forward strand.
CTCGTCGCCTTTGTGAGAGTCCTCCGATGGGCGCATGATTCGAAATCCGCCTGTCATCCAGGATGGGCATGACAGCTAGCTTTACTCCAGCGATTCTTCTGGTGGCCTACCTTGGCCATGGATGTCAGCGCGTATGTTGATTCCTGCAATACCTGTGCCCAGCAGAAGCCCCCGGTTGGTCAGCCCTAGGGCCTTCTCCAGCCACTTCTTGCTCCGGAAGAGTCGTGGACACATCTTTCCATGGATTTCATTGTGGATTTGCTGCCATCTAAAGGAAACACTGTTATATGGGTCATTATTGACAGGTTTTCTAAAATGGCCCATTTTGTTCCTCTGCCTGGCCTACCTTCTGCTCCAGATTTGTCGCACCTTTTCTTTCTTCATGTATTCCGCTTGCATGGCTTACCCAAGGACATAGTCTCAGATACAGGACCCCAGTTCATAGCCGCTACTGGCGTGCTCTATCTGCAAGTTTGGCATTAACATCAGCCTTACCACAGCTTACCATCCACAGGCCAACGGTCAAGCAGAACGTATGAACCGTTCCCTGAAAGCCTTTCTACGTGCCTATATAAATGATTGGCAGGAAACTGGGCAGAGCTTCTCCGTTGGGAGGAGTTTTCCCATAACTCCCACATCGCCGCTGGTACAGGAGTATCACTGTTCACCATCGTCTATGGTAGGCAGCCATGGTCTCCACTTCCTATCCCGCTGGCAGTGCCCTCGCCAGCTGCGCAAACCACTGTTTACGCTCTTAAAGCCCTTTGGAATCAGACTAATCTTCGGTTGCGTCAAACAGCGGCCTGTGCTAAGAAGTTCACCGATACCCGTCGACGCTCTGCTCCTGAATTCCTTCCTGGTCAAAATGTCTGGTTAAGTACGTGATACATCCACCTCAAGATACCCTCTCAAAAATTTGCACCTAGATACAGTGGACCTTTTCCAGTCACCCGTCATATCGGACCTGTCACACACCAGCTCCAATTGCCACCAACTCTGGGTATCCACAACACATTCCATGTGTCACTACTGAAGCCGGTGATTCTTTCTTGGCTGTCTCACACGGTACCAGAACCATCTCACCTGGTTGCTGAATCTGATACTACTTACAAGGTCCATGTCGTTTTGGATGTCCGCCGTAGGGGTCGTCGGTGGGAATACCTCCTCTCATGGGAGGGTTACGGCCCAGAAGAAAATACTTGGGAGCCAGCTCATTACATCTTGGATAAAGGCCTCCTCCTGCAGTTTCATCGTGCCCATCCGGGCAAACCCAGTCCTCCAAGAGGGGGGCGTAAGGGGGGGTACTGTTGCATGTGCCAGCCGCAGCAGGCCCGCGGCCAAGCCCTCTTACCCTCTTTTGCCTGCTCCACTGTCTGGCTCTACTTCCCTCGTGGCCGAGGGCCGCTGCCTACAACCTCGGGCCACCTGTCTCCACGATGGATGTCCACGCTCCGCGGCAGGCCTCCCCATGCAGTCCGCGGGGAGAAGCCGCCGTCCTGCACCGCGCCCCTCCCTAGGCGCACGCATCTCCTATTCCTTTAAAGGGGCCATGGCCCCGGATGATGACGTCACTGGTTCCCGGTATATAAGGCCGGGCCCAGCTATAGTTAGTTGCCTTTGCAATAGGTCTCCACGCTGGTCATGTACTTCGTTGCTTTCTCTGGTTCCTGTATTGGTTCCTCTCCTGGTTCCTGTCCTGTCCGTGTTCCTGTTCCTAGTTCCGGTGCTATCCCTTGTTCCTGCGTTACTCTACTTGTTCTACATATTGACTCCTGGACCTGACCTCTGCTTTGCCTGACCACACTATTGATCATCTCCTGGACCCGAACTCTACTTTGCCTGACCACGTTACTGATCATCTCCTGGACCCGATCTCTGCTTTGCCTGACCACGCTTCTGATCATCTCCTGGACCCAGCCTCTGCTTTGCCTGACCACGCTATTGATCATCTCCTGGACTCGACCATTGCCTTGCCTCGGCTCAAGGGTCCACCTCCTGCGCAACAGATGCACTGGACCCTGCGGTAACAAATCCATGTCCAGTAGAAGACAAACAGAGATCTCCTCCAGGAGTCTTCACAAATCCACACACAAAGAATGCCTGGGCCAGTCCAGCGCTACCAGGAGTATTAGCCCCTTGTAGCCTTCAATTTTGCATATTATCTTGCCCAGCAATGGCCATGGAAGAAAGGCATAAAGCAATCTGTCTTCCAGCCAGACCTGTATGAAGGCATCTATGCCCAGGGACCACGGATCTCTCCTGCGATTGTAGAATTGGGAAACTTTCACATTAAGAGAAGTCGCCAGCAGGTCTAGGAACAAAAGGCCCCAGCAATCCACAATCAGCTGAACACCTCGATGACAACACCCATTCTGTGGGTCCAGACTCTCCCTGCTGAGAAAGTCTGCTCTTATGTTGTCTTTTCCTGCAATGCGAAAGGTTGAGATTATCTATAGCTGTCCTTCTGCCCATTCTATAAGCTGGTCTATTTCCTGCGACACTTTCTGGCTCTTGAATCCTCCCTGGTGATTGATGTAGGCCACCATCTTCGCGTTGTCCAACATCATACAGACTGCTTAAACCTGCAGCCTTTGGCTGAACTGTAAGCAAGCCAACCGGACCACCTGGGCTTTCAGGCAATTGATGTTCCAGAGGGACTCCTCAGCATTCAAACGCCATTGGGCCATCAGCTCCTGACAGAGAGCCTCCCAACACTGGAGACTCGCATCTGTCATGAGTACCAACCAGGACGGGGAGAACAAGGAGACTCCCTTTCTCAGATGAGCCTTCTGCAGCCACCATTGGAAGAGAGAGCAGATTTCCATCATCAAGTGGAACCAAACCAAATAGTCCTGAGACTGTAGGTTCCAACAAGATAGTAGAGATTGCTGAAGAGGATGCATATGTGCCAAGCCAAGCACCTGAAGATAGGACCACACCATTGGGTGTATAGTCTTCACCAACTGACGCACCTGAGACATCAATGTCTGAATCCAAACTTCCGGCAGGAAAGCTTTGTCCTACCTCATGTTGAACCCAACCCACAGATACTCCAATGACTGGGATGGCTGAAGACTGCTCTTGGCCAGATTCATCACCCAACCGAGCTCCTGCAACAAGGAGATCACCTTATGTGTCATCAGGTGGCTCTCTTCCCGAAACATGGCTCGAATCAGCCAGTCATCCAAGGGCGGGTGCACCAGGATTCTGTCTCTTCTCAAGGCCACCGTTACCACCACCATAACCTTGGAAAATGTTCTGGGGGCAGTGGCTAAACCAAAGGGCAGCACCCGAAATTTAAAATGGCTCCCCAATACCGCAAAATGTAGAAAACGTTGGAGTTCCAATCAGAAGGGAATATGATCTATGTTCCAGAGGGTGGCCATGCCACCCTTAATGTGCTGATCTTGTCTCTTCTTGGAAGCTAAACAGGGTTGGGCCTGGTTAGTACTTGGATGAAGGTATGCCTCAGAAAGATCCAGGGAGGTCAGAAATACTGACTGCACTGCCATTATCACAGTGCCTAAGGTTTCCATGCAAAAATGAGTCACCTTCAAATGACAGTTGACCATTTTGAGATCCAGGATAGGACAAAAGGAACCCTCCTTCTTGGGCACAACAAAATAAATGGAATATCGCCCCATACTTTCTTGAGACTTGGGCACCTGAACCAAAGCCCTCAGCCCAATGAGCCTTTGAACCATAAACTCCAATGCCTGCTGCTTCTACTGGGAGTGACAAGGGGAAACCATGAACACGTCCTGAGGAATACTACAAAATTCCAGTGCATATCCTTCTCATATCATCTCCAGGACCCACTGGTCTGATGTGATCTCAATCCACTTCTAATAAAAGAGAGAGAGGCGTCCTCTTATCTCTTGTTCCCGAAGGTGGATCGGCAAACCTTCATTGGGAAGCATTGGGAAGCTTGGGAAGGTCTGCCACCCGAGCCCGCTCCTTTCTTGGGCTGTCTGGGATGAAAGGACTGAGACCTACCAAAAGGCTGAGTCCTCTAAAAGGTTGACCCTCTGCAGGGACGAAACCACTTGGAACCCCGGAGATGACCCCTCATGCCAAATGGGCACTGCAATTGTTTCTTATCCTCCGGCAACCGAGGAACCAGAGATTCACCCCACTTACTGGCCAGTTGCTCCAACTCGCTCCCAAACAAGAATGAGCCTTTAAAGGGCATCTTTGTAAGATTAGCTTGGAGGCTGCGTCAGCTGACCAATTTAGCAACCAGAGCTGACACCTGGCTGCTATCACTGAAGCCACTCCTCTGACCGACAAAATCACAGCCTGCGTCTGCTAAAAATGCAGCAGCAGGCTCCATAACCGCTATGGAATTCCCTCCAGAATCATCAACCTCCTGAGAGAGAAAAACAGACAAGATCATGCCACTAGAGCACAATAGGAGGCAATCTGCAAAGTCATCGCTATTGCCTCAAAAGCTTGCTTAGGGATAGCTTAAATCCTCCTATCATGCACATCCTTCAAGACCGCTCCTCCCTCCCTCCTCTTGTCCGCTTAGAGACAGCACATACCAGTGCATCCACTTTGGGAAAACGCAAACGCTCTCTCACAGCTGGATCCAGAGGACCTTCCAATGTCCAACCCCCTTTAAAATTTGCCTCTGGGGCGTCCCATTCAAGATCAATCAATTGCCGAATGACATCCATCGCAGGGAAAAAACAAGAGGCTTTATGCAAGGAAACCAAAATTGGATTCGTCTTCAGTTCTGACTTCACATCCAAACTAGGAATACCTAGCTGTTTCAAAGTGTGGGAAATCAGGGCAGCAGTTCATCTCTATGAAAGAACCGCAACATGATTCGATATGATTCCAGTCCTAGAGGAATTTCCAGGGAATCAGGATCTGCCTCATCAACAGTGCCATCCAGGTTCAGGTCAGGAATACTGGCAGGGAGCCGAGGCAAGCTCTGGTGCTTTAGCATAGGACTGAAAGAGGGAGGGGCCACCGGCTGAGGGTCCAACCTGACAGAATTGGATGAAGCAGAGGACTGCGCCTGAAAAAAAGCTTGTAAGCTTTGAAAAAATTCCACTCAAGAAAAAGCAACTGGATCGAGACCAAGCCCAGAAAGAACTGGAGCTTGGCCCACAGAACTGCTCTCTCCTGCAGAAGAGCCAGTCAAAGGAAAACCAAGGTCTGGCATCCCTCCAGCCACAGCCGTAACCAACCCATCATCAGAATGGGAGGAGCCAAGCTTAGCAAAATCCGAGGAAGACAACTCACCATGAGTGTCTGAACAGCACTGACACATGTTAGAAGCCAGGTCAGACTCAGAAGCCCTAATATGATAGGCCACACAAAGAGAAAGGCACTTAGGCTTCTTGTTTACTGGCACCATAGCAGTGGTAAACGCACATCTGAATGGCTGACACTCAAAAATTTATGTGCACAAAAATTAAGCGCCGAAGAAGTAAGTGCAAAGCACACACACAACTTGTGCACCAAGTTAAAGTGTTTAAAAACAGTTCAAAAGTTGTGCATGCAAAAGGCGTGCCCAAAACCGAGCGCACACTGCATGCACAGAGCCGACGCACTGTGTACTCCAATGACCTGTAGAGGGCTGCAAAGCCCGCCCAGGAGTGCGTGAAAACATTGCCACAGTCTAATACGTGGAGCAGGAACAAATGTCAGGACGGTGCACTGAGCATGGAGCATGGAGACCGGAGGAAGTCCTAAAATCTCCTCTAACTGTCTCTGTTTCTGAAGGTAAAACTTTGTTTTTTTGTTAAATAAACTTACCTAAGCTCAGCGCTTAGGTTCAGCTGCGGGGAGAGAGGGCATCTGCCATCACTGCCATGCTCGGCCTCCTGAACCCACTACCTTTCAGCTGAACAAGCAGCTAAGTCCATGTCGGGAAACTCAGCTACCAGACCAAGGCACACCTCTGAGGAACCACGGAAATCACCTCAGGAATTCTCAACTGGGGGTGAGACCTTTTGGTATCACCGCAGGAGAGCGGGGCTTTCTTTTCCTTAAATCAAATTTCAAATTTCTCCTTCCAAAAAAGAAGCAATCCCCATAGGGAGATACATGTCCACCATCTGCTGGAGATGGAGAATACTGGCAGGCTGGGGTCACAGCAGGAGTTTATATATTGTAACATCAGCTTGCTCCATCTCCATCTGCTGGCAGGGGAGCATAACCCACTGATCCTGAGTCCATCTGGTCCTGATCCCATCTGTCTACATGCTAGGAAACCAATGATTATTAAGACTTGGAAGGTCCAGGGAAAGGGGTGGGTGGAACTATTATACACCAACAAAGTGTTTTGGGTTTTTTTAACCTTGGGGTTGTGGCAGTTGGGATACTAGATCTGGGGAGCTGCCAGCCCTGTTTTGTATAAAAAGGAGGGAGGTGTTAGGGGGACACATTATGCCCAGAATGTTTTGCATTTTGATTTGGGGGTGGGGGGGGGGCTCCATTGTTATGGGAATGGAGCCCCCTTCCCCTTGGATTCAAATCTGCAAAAATCTAGTGTCTTCCCAGGCCCCTTCCCCACACTCACATCAGAAAAGAAAAGATTCTGGTGATCTGGGTTTGCATCCTGATCTCCGAATCCCACTACCCTACCTGTAAGGTGACTCATTGGTGTATAGTAGGGGCCTGAAGTGCCCTCCAGCTCCGGTCCAGTCAATGGGGGAAAGGGGAAGGAATGGGGGGGGTTTCCTTGTGTTGGGGCAATTTTATGAAAAAGGAGAGGGGTTTAGGGAGGGGTTTGGGAAGAGGGCAAGTCATTGCTGTGTGGTTTGAAAACATGTTTTATGAGGGGGGGGAGTCCATATCACCTCAGAAGGCAGTGGGGGTCTTTTTCTCAGATTTGAGGGGGTGGTTTTTGGGCCAGGTTCTTTAAAAGTTCCCGTGGGCCCATCAGGGACCCACGGTAGTTTCCCGAAGCTCCCTTAGGAAAATAGCTATATCTCCCTCATATACGATAAAATAATGGGGCAGATTTTTTTCTAAGTCAGCCACGTTATTTTATTAGCATAGGATTAGGTATTCATGAACTGCTTTGCATGGATTTGCAACATTCATATATGCAAATACCATGCAAAGCAGCTAATTTTCAAAGGGATGGGTTTTAGGCTCCAACATCGTGTGTTGTAACTATATTGTGGCTTAGTATATCTAAGCCTAAGTTAGCTGAATAGCATTGCTCTACCCTGAATGCCCTTGGCCATCCCTGACTTGTCTAAGATTTTAGTTGGATAACTACCTAGCCAGAGGTTTGGTGAAACCGGCAGGATTTTCCAAATCCACTGATTGTGCAGCTAAGTCTGGAACTCAGTTGGACAAACACTTTGAATAAGGACCGTATATGTATACTCTCTGTGCTTACCTAATGGTTAAGCTGATGGGTTCAAGTGATCCATCTACACGAAACATGAATACTTCTGTGAACTCTCCCAGCAAGGAAGAGCTGAAAATGATCTGGATCAATTGATGGCCACCTGGTAAAATAACTCCTTCACTGGGGTTAAACATGAAACCAGATCCCAAAGCAGTTAAGGGCGGCATAAGGATAAAGGAAGCTTCAATGTACCCTTTGTTTGCCAGAATTGCCTGCACCAATGAAAAGAAAAGATTTAAATCAGTAACATTTAGATTTTAGATATTATTGCTCAAATGTTCAGATTCTGTATTATATTAAAATATCCACCCATAGGACATACACAATTTTACTAATAAACTTCCTCAAATACAAATAAAGCTAATTCAAAAGTTATTGATTACTTTATTTCAAATTAAAATGAATACATTTCCAGTCTCAGCAACACTTATAGTAACCTTGGTTCTCGAACCAGATAGAGACTGGCTGATGAGACTTTTCTTTAGACACAGATTAGAAACCTTTATGCAACTTAAAGTCTTTCCAGATGTTTCAAGACAAACGCAAAAAAAGCGTAAACAGTTTCGTTAATGAGATCTCAAGTTCAACAAATAGGGGGTGTCTTTTTCCTTAAATTCCCTTGTAAATGTATGGTAAAATACCAAAATAATGAATTTATATTTCTATACCCTCCTCAGTTGACACAATTCCTGATTGTTAAAATTCCACCTGCCAATCTTTCTGATAATCCCTAACTGCAATAACTCGTATTCTGTTCACAATAATGTAATAAGGCTAATGCTTCCCAACTGTTTGTAGCCTTTCTTTTTTTTTGTTATTATGTAGTAATACATTTCTTTGGATTGTGTTCTTGAATCTCTCCAGTATTTGAGGACTTGTAATGGTATTGAATATAACTGTATGGTCCTATAAATGATGGTGATTTAAGTATTTTTGAGTTTAGATCAATATTGGTTTTCTGTCAAGATTTGTCTTGTTCATATTTGTAAATGCACAAATAAAAAATAAAAAAAATAAAAAATGAATACATTTCACAAAAGAATTCTAAAAATTAAAGTAAATTTAAAATCCCATACTATTCCTGTTTTTTTTTAATAATTATTTCTTTATTGATTTTAAATCATATTTACAAAATAAACATGATAATATCCAAGAAAAGAGAGTAAAGATTCCTTACAAACAAAATAGAACACAACCACACAAAATCCTTCCAGTCCTCATTTAGGAGCCGCTAATTAAAAAAAAATAAAGAAAAATGAGTAAACAGATTATATTCCATCCCTCCTAATCTAATTTTACTATTTCTCTTCAATCTGTTTTATACATGATAAAATGTCCAGGTGCAGCAGGTATACAAATATAAACTTATTATCCTGATATGTAATCATACATGGAATTTTAAATAATATGATGCCCCTAGAGATTGGACCTGAGTTTTTAATTGGAGAAATTGTTTCCTCCTCTGCTATGTCTCTCTAGAGATGTCAGGAAACATCTGGATTCTTTGCCCAAAAAATAGGGGGAGTCCTCATACTTAAAATATTGTCAATGAAAAGCTCTTTATCACTAATAAAGGCAAAATATACTATAAGAGTAGATCTAGTAGAAATTAGAGATGTGAATCGTGTGATCGATCGTCTTAACGATCGATTTTGGCTGGGGGGGGAGGGAATCGGATCGTCGCGTTTTTTTTTTTTTTTTTTTTAAATCTTGTAAATCGTAAATCGGGGGAGGGCGGGAAAACCGGCACACTAAAACAACCCTAAAACCCACCCCGATCCTTTAAAATAGATCCCCCACCCTCCCGAACCCCCCCAAAATGTCTTAAATTACCTGGGGTCCAGTGGGGGGGTCCCGGTGTGATCTTCCACTCTCAGGCCACGGGTGTGTTAATAGAAATGGCGCCGGCGCTACCTTTGCCCTGTCATATCACAGGGCAAAGGTGGCGGGGGTCCGTATGGCGCCATTTTGCAATACGGCAATACGATTCGAGTGCAGGAGGTCGCTCTCGGACCCCCGCTGGACCTTTGGCAAGTCTTGTGGGGGTCAGGAGGCCCCCCCAAGCTGGCCAAATGTCCCTGGGGGTCCAGCGGGGGTCCAGGAGCGATCTCCTGCACTCGTGAAGTTGGGGGACAGGAACCAAAATGGCGCCGGCGCTACCTTTGCCCTGACATATGACAGGGCAAAGGTAGCGCCGACGCCATTTCTATTAACGCACCCGTGGCCCGAGAGTGGAAGATCACACCGGGACCCCCCCACTGGACCCCAGGTAATTTAAGACATTTTGGGGGGGTTCGGGAGGGTGGGGGATTTATTTTAAAGGGTCGGGTGGATTTTAGGGTTGTTTTAGTGTGCCGGTTTTCCCGCCCTCCCCCGATTTACAATTTTTGACGATAAATCAGGGGAATTCCTATTGTATCGCGCCTCTAACGATTTTTGACGATTTAAAATATATCGGACGATATTTTAAATTGTCAAAAAACGATTCACATCCCTAGTAGAAATATTATCATAAGAGGTTTGCAAGAAAAGAGAAAGATATAAGTTGGAAATAGGTGCCAGCACATCTATGGCACCTTCTTTCTCATTCATTAACCTCTTCTTATCAGGAAAACAACAACAATGAGACAATAGGAATTTTTTTTCAGGCAAAAATTGCAATATATCAATGGTACATTTCTTGAACAACTCTTCCCCAGAAATCAAACGAGAATAAGGAATATTTAATAGGTTAAATCTGAGCCTATTCTCAATAGCAATACATTTATAATGAATATTCAAATTATCCTTTATTCCTACTGCTATTGATGCTTGTATATTAGATATAGCTATAGCCTGGGAAGAAAAGTTAATCTCTAAAGACACCAATTAAGAATTAACTTCAACTAATTTTTTTGATGTATCAGAAGAATATTGACAATTGAGAGATAGACCTAGACACATTTAAGTCTATATGCATTACAATCTTCCCAACACTGATGGCTCTGCATTGGCTTCCTGTACTGTCAAGAATACATTATAAAGTTCTAACAATAATATTCAATAATATTAACCTGAACAACAACGATCTGCTGGGAATAACATTTAAACCATAAAACTCCCCTGCAAACTCTCAGATCACAAAACAAAGGCCTCCTAGAAATCCCAAACTTAAGAAATTCTCAACTAATGCAAACTAGAGATAGAATGATATCAATTGCTGGCCCAAAACTATGGAATTCCATGCCAGAGGAACTTTGAACATTTAAAAAGAAATTCAAGAGCGACTTAAAAACTTAGCTTTTCAAAAATGCCTTCTACTTGACAGAAACACCTAGTTCCCCATGACTCAGATAACCAAAATAAGTCTTGAACAATAACCTCCCCCCTACAAATCCCTATCATCTAGCTTTGTTTCATGTTATATGTCTACCATTGTTTTACTTCTGTTTATTATGAATATTTGTCCACCTTGTAACACTCATAATTATGAATGTTTACCTGTAAACCGTTATGAACTAGTGATTCTCACATGAAATGATGGTATATAAAACATTTAAATAAATAAATATATCTCCTGAGTTGAATGATGTATTTAGGTGACCCCTATTTAGTTTTGAAGGAAGAGAAACAGGTGCAGGTACTGGCATAATGGATTCCACGGGACTCATCGGGGCCATTGAAATACCAGAAATTGCAACAGCCCCGTAGCCTTATCGTTGAAAGAAGAAGAAACAGGATTAGAGTATTCTCAATGGCAGGTAATAGGGAAAAGCTGGTAGGAACCTGTTGTGAACCAACCCCTTGCAGACCAATGGTTTCTAGAGGGTAAGGGAGAGGTAACCTGTTATCTGGACTCAAGGAGAGCTCCTCCAGTTCGGTATTCACATTCTCGTGCAGTGATGAGCTGGGGTGCAATAAAGCAAAATTGCTTACCTTGTAATAGGTGTTATCCCAGGACAGCAGGATGTAGTCCTCACATATGGGTGACGTCACTGTCGGAGCCCTATCGCGGGAAAAACTTCTGTCAAAGTTTCTAGAAACTTTTGACTGGCAGCCTGAGGCTACTGAGCATGCCCAGCATGCCATGATATTCTCTGCCACAGGGGTCTCACTGCAGTCTCGTATGTAGCAATAAGCTTGAGCAAAAATGAAATTAAGAAAATCTGAGACCCAACTCCGCGGGGTGGTGGGTGGGTTTCGTGAGGACTACATCCTGCTGTCCTGGGATAACACCTATTACAAGGTAAGCAATTTTGCTTTATCCCAGGACAAGCAGGATGCTAGTCCTCACATATGGGTGATTAGCAAGCTAGAAGCTGAGTCATTTTGTATTGAGGCAACAGTGAAGTATTGTTGTTGAAATGAGTCAGCCGAAGATCACAGCAGGTTGGTTGCAGAAGGAGTTGGGTTTAGACTGGAAACAAGTTCTTTAAGACAGATTGTCATAAGGCTGAATCTTGTCGTCCTTCTTTGTCCAAACAGTAATGAGCTGCAAAGGTGTGAAGCGAACTCCATGTTGCTGCTTTACATATGTCAATGATTGGCACAGAACGAAAGTGTGCTACTGAAGTTGACATTGCTCTTACTGAGTGTGCCTTTACTCGCCCTTGGAGAGGAAGACCTGCTTTTTCATAGCAAAACTGTATGCAATCTGCTAGCCAATTGGATAGAGTATGTTTACCCACTGCTTTCCTTGGTTTGTTTGGATCATAAGAAACAAAAAGTTGATTGGATTTCCTGTGGACTGCAGTGCGGTTTAAATAAAAAGATAGAGCACGTTTACAGTCCAAGGTATGTAAAGCCTGTTCTTCTCGGTGAGAATGGGGCCTTGGGAAGAATGTGGGTAAGACTATGGATTGGTTCAAGTGGAATTCCGTAACTATCTTGGGAAGGAATTTTGGATGTGTGCGGAGAACCACCCTTTCATCTAGCTGATGTAATGGCTATGAGGAAGATAGTCTTCCATTTAAGAAATTTAAGATCACAGGAATCTATGGGTTCGAAAGGAGAACGCATGAGTCTTGTTAATACCAAATTCAGGGAAAAGGATTTCGGTGAGAGGAATCTCTAATTGAACTTTGTTACCTGCTCTGCCCTTACCGGGGGTTGGAGGATTTTCTAGCCCCGATGGAGTGGTGGAGAGTGATTGGCCGGCTGTCCCAAACCGGAACTGGAGGCGGGACTTTAAAAACGCTGCCGACGCCTGTTTCCCTGAGAAGGATTTCGGTGAGAGGAATCTCTAATTGAACTTTGTTACCTACTCTGCCCTTATCGGGGGTTGGAGGATTTTCTAGCCCCGACGGAGGGGTGGAGAGTGATTGGCCGGCTGTCCCGAACCGGAACTGGAGGCAGGACTTTAAAAATGCTGCCGAAGGCGGCACGCAGTCGACGCCAGGCACGTCGCCAAAGCCGCGCTCGCCTAAGGGGCGCGCGCGGATGTGTCTGGCTTAGCCTGGCTTTGCCTGATTTGCCTGAATTGCCTGGGACTTGAACTGTAAGTTGATCATTTTTCTTTACGATTTGCTGAGGTTCTTCTCATAAGTTCCTCTCCACGAGACTCTCTGCATTCTGACAAATAGTACAAGTTTCCATCTGTACCTTGAAGTGTCCAGGTTTAAAGTAATTCGTATTAGTATGCCTCACACTAAGAGAAAGGCGAAATTGCGCCCGGTCTCAAATATTTCTTCAATACCTGGACAAAGACCGGTATCAGATTGGCTGGAATCCTCCCAAATTTCCCCCGTTGTACAGGCCGCTGTGCAGGGCGATTATGAGCAAAATCTCCCTCACTTGGCCCCTGAAATATCTTTAAGTCCGGGGGCACCCGATGTACCATCTCCTCTTGGCTATAAGGGGACCACCCCCTTAATGGAGCCTGAGGACTCACAAGAGGTTACTGATTGTAATGAAATTGCTTTAACCCTACAAGAAGGAGAAATAAGATCAGGTGGTCTACAAGTGGAACCTCCGTTAATGGAAGAAGATCAAGAAACAAGTGGTGAAGGAGAACCTCATAAAGAACCTAGAGACTTAGAGACTCTAGTACTCCTAAAATATCCAATATAATTAAGGCTGATGCTGTAAAATTAGATCAAGCAAAATTGAAAGTAATGAAACCCAACACTATAACTCTAGAATCTCTCTGGAATTATATGGTGAAAATTGATTCTCTTATTGTAAATTTGACAGGAGAAGTGCGGCAGACGAATGTTTCTTTAAAAGAGAATAGCAATAAGATTCAAGAGCAGCAAAAAGAAATTGGTAACTTAGACAAAAGGTTGAGGCATATTGAGAATATTCAAGAATGTCAGATAAGAAGTGAAGCTATACTCCAGAGAAAGATTGAAACTTTGGAAAATACTGTTAGAGCATTGAATTTGAGAATAACAAATTTTCCTGTTTCCGATTATCTAAGTCCAATTGAGTTGTTTAAACTATATGCTAACAAAATTCTTAATATATCTGAGCAAATGTATCCTGTAATAGTTAGAGCATTTTATGTTGGGGAAAAAAGAGAAGAGAGCAAGTAGTGAAAGCTGGTACTGAGAAAGAACAAATTTTGGAATCATCGTTAAATATCTCAGAATTATTACAGAAATCCCAAGATGAATTGGATATTAATGATAGAAGTACTTTATTAATACAATTCGCTTTCATAACCGATAAAGATAACATGTTAAAGTTATTTTTTCGTAATAGAACAAAAACTTTTTTCAGTCAGAAAGTATGAATTTTTCTGGACTTGGAGAAAAATACATAGTTACGTAGGAAAAAGTTTCTAAGTTTCAAAAAAGAGGTAGAAGAAAAAGGAGGTTTCTTTTTTTTTTTTAAATATCCCTGTAGGTGTGCAGTTAAGTATGGGGGGAAGGATTATTCCTTCTCAGATCCAGATCAGTTAAAATAACTTCTTGGAAAATAGACTCGGGTGAATAGGAATATATTGTGATTCCATGTACTATATTAAATTGTGTTTGTTTCCTTTGTATATGGCTCATTTTTCATGATTGCAAGGGATCTCAACAATTTTCCTGTAGTTAGAAGCTCATTTACTTTAGCTGTTTTTCTTTTATATTTTCAGTTAGGGTAAGTTATAATTATCCTATGTATTTTTTGCCTGATGTAAACGACCTGTATTTCTTATCTGCAAGATATTTTGAAAAATTCTTGTATGGAATGTGAAAACTTATAAATAAATAATTAAAAAATGAAATTACCAAATTCAGGTCCCATTCAGTGACTGGTGGCCGAATTGGTGGTTTAAGTTGAGTTAAACCTCTCATAAACCTACTGATAAGAGGTTGTGTGGAGACTGGTGCATCTCTTATTTTGTTATGGTAAGCTGAGATTGCACTTAAATGTACTCTTACAGATGAAGTCTGGAGACCAGATTCTGAAAGATGGTATAAATAGTCCAGTAGAGAAGAATGGGGCAAGTAAAAGGATCAATATTATTTTGCCTGCACCAGAAAGTGAACCTTCTCCATTTTGAAGAATAGTTCTTTCGTGTGGAAGGTTTACATGAAGCTAAGCGCACTTGAGATACATTGACTGAAAGATTGAGTGGTTGTAAGATCAAGCTTTCAACATCCATGCTGTCAGGGATAGGGATTGAAGGTTGGGATGGCGCAACCGACCCTGATCCTGAGTTATGAGAATGGGAGCTACTCCCAGGTGAATGGGATCCCTGACTGAAAGGTCTAGAAGTGTGGGAAACCATACTTGTCGAGGCCAATATGGGGCTATGAGTATCATGGACCCCTTATCCTGTTATAGCTTCACCAGAGTTTTGGTTATAAGCGGTATTGGAGGATACGCGTATAGTAGGCCTGAGTTCCAAGGGCGAGCAAAGGCATCCATGGCTGGCTGGTTCTTCTGTTTGTGTAGAGAACAAAAATTGTCCACTTTGTGATTCAGATGTGACGCAAAGAGGTCTAAAGTCGGTTGTCCCCAACATTGAAATATCCTGGTCGCTACTAAGGGATCCAGGGACCACTCGTGTGGTTGGAACTGATGACTGAGTCGGTCTTCCACTACTTTGTGAATACCTGCCAGATAAGTGGCTCGGAGGAACATTGAGTGGTTCAGGGCCCAAGCCCAAATCTGTGCAGCCTCTTGACAAAGGAGATACGAGCCCGTACCTCCCTGTTTGTTGATGTACCACATGGCTACTGTGTTGTCCGTTTGGATGAGAACAGTTTTGTGTGAAAGGCTGTCCTTGAACGCATGCAGCGCATAACGTATAGCTCGAAGCTCCAGGAAATTGATTTGAAATGTTGCTTCGAGTTTTGTCCAAGTCCCTTGAGTTTGGAGATTGTCTATGTGAGCTCCCCAACCCAAGGTGGATGCATCTGTAGTTAATGTTATCTGTGGGACTGGTTGTTGGACGGGCAGGCCCTTGCGCAGATTGTCCCTGTTTGCCCACCAAAGTAGAGAGGAGCGTAGCAGGTGGGTTACTTGAATTGGAGAATGTAGTGGTTGAATGGCTTGGATCCATTGTGAGCGCAATGTCCATTGGGTTACTCTCATGGCGAGCCTTGCCATAGGAGTGACATGAACTGTGGAGGCCTTGTGGCCTAGTAAGGTGAGAAACTGATGAGCTGTTGCCTGTTTCTTTGAGCGAAGCGAGTTTGCCAACAGGGATAATGTTTCTGCTCGATCCTCGGGTAGAAAGGCTCTTGAGAGGATAGTGTCCAAGTCTGCACCTATGAATTGAAGTAGGTGTGATGGAGTAAGGTGGGATTTTTGACAATTGATGAGAAAACCCATGGAGTGAAGTAGGGAAATGGTTCAACTGAGAGAAGTGAGAGCTCCCTGTTGAGAGTGACTTCTGATGAGCCAGTCATCTAGATATGGAAAGACATGCACATTTTGCTTGTGTAAATGTGCTGCTATTACTGCTAGGCATTTTGTGAATACTCTGGGAGCAGAGGCAAGTCCGAATGGCAGTACTCTTTACTGGAAATGTTGATGACCCACCATGTAGCGCAGATACTTGTGGTGAGGAGGAAATATTGGAATGTGAGCATAAGCGTCTTGAAGGTCCAGAGAACAAAGCCAGTCTCCTGTTTGGAGAAGTGGAAGCATGGTGCCTAGAGAAACCATCCTGAACTTTTCTTTTTTCAGAAATTTGTTGAGATTTCTGAGGTCTAGGATGGGACGTAGGCCTCCGGTTTTCTTTGGAATGAGGAAATAACGTGAATTGAATCCTCTTCCTTTCTGAGACCTGGGCATGAGCTCTACAGCCCTGGCTCTCAGAAGGGTGGATAATTCCATTTGTAGTTGAAGTATGTGATTTTCGCTGAGATGAGAGTGATTCGGTGGAAAATCTGTGGGAATTGAGAGGAAATTGAGTTGGTATCCTCGGTGTATTATTGATAGGACCCTTTGGTCCGATGTTATTGATGTCCAATTGTTGTAAAAGTTGGACAGACTGCCTCCTACTGCTAGTGCTGACTGAGGATTCACGTAAAGGCTTTGTTCTCTGGATGTGTTTTCAAAATCCAGTAACAGGTCCAGTTTGAGGAGCTGGTTGGGTTCTAGCTGTTCTCTGTTGCCTCTGTTGTGGTCTCTGTTGGGATCTAGGAGGTCTCGGTCTAGATGCAGGGGGATAATATCTGCGTTGCCTGTAGAAAGGACGCCTGGTTTCTCTTCGTGGGGGCCTGCGGCCAGTATGAGTGGAAGAGTCATGTGGAAGGGAGGATAACTGTCGCAAAGTTTCCGTGTGTTCTCGTAACTGTGAAACTGCATCCTGCACCTTGGAGCCAAATAAATTATCCCCAAGGAAGATCGACCAGTTTATCCTGCACCTCTGGTCTTAGATCCGAGGCCTTGAGCCAGGCCCACCTTCTGGCACTAATGCCTGATGCAGCAACTCGTGAAGCTGTCTCATAACCATCATAGGCGGCTCTAACCTCATGTTTGCCGGCATCTAACCCCTTGTTGATAATAGTTTGTACAGCTTCCTGATATTGTGTGGGCAGTGACGGCACAAACTCCTCTATCTGTTTCCAGAGGTTCCTCTGGTACTGAGTCATGTATAGGTGGTATGCTGAAATTCTAGAGTTCAGCATTGCTCCTTGAAATACCTTGCGGCCCATTTGGTCCAGGAATCTGTTGTCTTTTCCGGGAGGTGTTGATGAATGGGCCCTTGTTCTTCTAGATTTCTTCTGAGCCGATTCTACTACCACTGAGTGGTGTGGCAATTGTGTTTTTTGATATCCTGGTGTGGATTGTACCAGATAAGTTGTGTCTACCCTTTTATTTACCGCAGGAACCATGCAGGGATGCTCCCAGAGATTTTGCTGTAGTTGCAAGAAGACTTCATGAATAGGAATTGCAACCGTATGTTTAGGGGGGTCTACAAATTGGAGGACTTCCAAAGTTTGTTGTCTGGCGTCCTGTTCAGCTTGCAGCTTGAAAGGGATAGAATCTGCCATTTCCTGCATGAAGATTGGGAAATAAAAGTCCTCTGGAGGTGATTGTTTCCTGGCATGAGGTGGTGACGGATCAGACATAAATGCCTCAGATGAGGGAACTGAATCAGTGTCAGACCAAGTATCATAATCTGTAGGCTGGTGCTGAGGAGGTGTAGTCCTACTAGGGGGAGGTACACCAGAGGGTCCTGGTAAAGGGTCATCAGGCATAACGTCCTCTATCTGCTCTTCTACTGGGTTAGATGGCAGGGAGGCCAGTAACTCATGGTATCTCTTGGTAAGGATACCATGCAGTACTGATTCTTCAGACCTTGGAAGCTCAGAGAATGTTGGTAGACGTTGAGTCATTGAGGGTTGCAACTTAGTCGATGACTTTGGTCTCGATACCATTGTTTTCTTAGCCGGAGGTATGGTGGGTGCCATAGTGTAGATGGATATCAGTTGTGGAACCGATGGAACTGTCGATGTCGATGTTGAGAGAAATGAAAACCTTGATATTGGAGTCAAAATTGAGGTTTTGGATAGTTCCAAAGAACTTGTCATCGATGGAAGTTCTGATATGGAGAGAGGCACCGATACAGATGGTAATTGTACCGATGACATGGCCGAAGACGGCATCGGAATTGGGGTGGATTGCGGCATCAGTGTTATCGATGGCATCGGCTCGATGACTGTCATCGGCGTGACCGCCGGCATCGGCAGAACCGCCGGCATTGGCGTGAGGTCCGGCATCGGCGTGACCGCCGGCATCAGCGATGTCGCTGGAACTTGTGCCTGTAAGGCCTCCATCACTATCTGCTTGATAAGAACGTCTAAGTCCTGAGTAGTCGATGGTAATTGTGATGTCGATGTGGGTGTCAACGTCGATGGTGTAGACGATGGCACTGTAGACACGGAGGTTAGTGGAGCATCGGTGGGTTTATGCCGCTTTGCAGTCGGTTCTCCCGGGGGAAGAAGCGACGGGGACGCCGAGGATCTACGATGCTGATGTTTATGTTTAGGCCTCAGTTCCCGAGACTGACCTGGTCGATGCTGTCGACGGGGCCGGCGATGAAGCGTCTCCGGATCCTTCGAGGTGTCGTTTTTTAAGCAGGAGTTTCTTCGTAACTCCTGTTGGAGATGACTTCGTCGAAGTAGATAGTGAGGGAACGAGCTGGAGATGGAAAAGATGGCCATCTTTTCCTGCCGAAGCTTTCGACCCTTCGGGGTCATCTCCTGGCATTGCTGGCATGATGAAACATCATGCTTTTCTCCTAAACATATCACACATTCAAGATGTGGATCTGTTACCGACATTTTTATTAACGCAGCCGATGGCCAGAGAGCGGGAGATCGCTCCCCGCGCCCCCACTGGACCACCAGGTAATTTTAAAATAGTTTTTGGGGGTTCGGGAGGGTGGGGGAGGGTTTTTTTGTTATCGGATCAGGCGCAGCCGATAACAAAAAAAAAATCGAGCCGGACGATAAAAATTTTAAGATTTTGAATCGGAACCGGAACTGATCAGATTCCGGTTCCGATTCACATCTCTATCAGTGACTGTAGCACTTTGGCTGTCAAGCGGAGGGAGTGTAGAGTACTCTCCTGCATTGTGCTCCTGATGAGCCTGTCATCCAGGTAGGGGAAGACGTGCACCTCACTGTGGTGCTGGTGTGCCCCTACCACTGCCAGACATTTCGTAAAGAACTGTGGGGCTGAGGCAAGGCCAAATGGCAGCACACTGTATTAGAAATGTCTGTGGCCCACTATGAAGCAGAGAAACATCCTGTGAGACGGGAATATTGCAATGTTCTTATTTTTACTCAAGGCACAATTAAACTCTGGAATTTGTTGCCAGAGGATGTGGATCGGCTGTGTTTAAAAAAGGATTGGATAAGTTCTTGGAGGAGAAGTTCATTACCTGCTATTAATTAAGTTGACTTAGAAAATAGCCTCTGCTATTACTAGCAATGGTAACATGTAATAGACTTAGTTTTTGGGCAGTCAAGAAAGCAAACAGAATGTTGGGAATTATTAAAAATGGAATGGTGAATAAAACGGAAAATGTCATAATGCCTCTGTATCGCACCATGGTAAGACCACACCTCGAATACTATGTACAATTCTGGTCGCCGCATCTCAAAAAAGATATAGTTGCGATGGAGAAGGTACAGAGAAGGGCGACCAAAATGATAAAGGGAATGGAACAGCTCCCCTATGAGGAAAGACTAAAGAGGTTAGGACTTTTCAGAGACGGCGGAGGGGGGATATGATAGAGGTGTTTAAAATCATGAGAGGTCTAGAAGGGGTTAATGTGAATCAGTTATTTACTCTTTTGAATAATAGAAAGACTAGGGGGCACTCCATGAAGTTAGCATGTGGCACATTTAAAACTAATCGGAGAAAGTTGTTTTTCACTCAACGCACAATTAATCTCTGGAATTTGTTGCCAGAGAATGTGGTTAGTGCAGTTAGTGTAGCTGTGTTTAAAAAAGGTTTGGATAAGTTCTTGGAGGAGAAGTCCATTACCTGCTATTAATTAAGTTGACTTAGAAAATAGCCTCTGCTATTACTAGCAATGGTAACATGGAATAGACTTAGTTTTTGGGTACTTGCCAGGTTCTTATGGCCTGGATTGGCCACTGTTGGAAACAGGATGCTGGGCTTGATGGACCCTTGGTCTGACCCAGTATGGCATGTTCTTACGTGGGCATAAGCATCCTTCAGATCGAGAGAGCAGAGCCAATCTCCTTTTTGAAGGAGAGGAATTGGGGTACCCAGGGAGACCATTTTGAAGAGTTCCCACTGCAAGAACCTGTTTAAGGCTCTGAGGTCGAGATTGGACTGAAAGCTGCCTGTTTTCTTTGGTATCAGAAAATATCTCGAGAAGAACCCCCGGCCCTGCTGGAAGTGGGGTACTGGTTCTACTGCGCTTGGTCCTGCTCCAGAGAGGGAGGAGAATCCACCGGAACTGTCTGGAAATTCAGGGGGCAGGCTTGTTGTACAATGGCCAGAACCCAGCAGTCGTTGGTAATAGGGGGCCATCGGTCTGCTAATAGGCACAAAAGCCCCCGACCGCCAGTCAAAAACCCGCAGCTGGACTAGGCTGCAGTGCAGGCTAGGGCCTGGGGGCAAGGCTGGCCTCTGGTTGGAGGACAGATGCCCTGGTGCGGGATGTCGGAGGGTAGTATCTCCTCTGACGGTAGAAGGATTTGTGAGGACCCTGTCACAGGGATCTACGCATGAAGGATGGCAGGTCTGAGGTGCTGGCGGAGAGCTGCTGCAAGGTCTCATGGTGGTCCTTGAGCTGAGCGACCGCATCCCTGACCTTGTCTCTGAAGAGATTCTCTCCAGTGCAGAGTGGATCCACCAGTCTGTCCTAGATCTCCGGGCGCAGGTCAGAGGCTCGGAGCCACGCCATGCGGCGGGCGCTAATGCCTGTGACTGAAACTCTGGCTGCCATCTCAAAAACATCATAGGTGGACCTCACCTCATGTCTGCCCACCTCCAGGCCCTTTTGGACTATTGCCTCCAGTGCATCCTGCTGCTATAGAAGCAGATGCTCTGCCAGTTCCTGAATTTGTTTCCACAAGTTCCTATTGTACTGGACCATGTACAACTGGTAGGTGGCGATTGCCCCTTGAAAAACTCTCCTGCCTAGAGCATCCAGGGCTCTATATTCTCGGCCTGGGCAAGGGGGGGGGGGGGGCAGAGGAATGCATGCAAGACCTCTTGGCCTTTTTAAGGGCAGATTCCACGACCACAGATTGGTGGGGGAGATAACACTTCTGCAAGTTCAGGGCATGTTGAACCAGATAAAGGCCATCAGTCTTCCAGTTAACCGGGGGGACAGAACCCGGGTGTTCCCAGATCCTCTAGAGAAGTTCCAACAGGATCTCGTGGATTGGGATGGCTACCACCTCCTTCGGTATGTCCACAAACTGCAGAACCTCTAGCATTTTGTGGCAGGCATCCTCCTTAGTGAGGAATTGGAAGGGGATGGCTTCTGTCATAGCCCTAATGAAGCCCATGAAGGAGAGGTCTTCTGGGGGAGAGCGACGTCTTTCATCTGGCAGAGAAGGCTCAGACGGTAAGTCACCGGAGTCCTCTGACAAGGAGTCGGAGGTATCTTCACCCCAGAAATCGTAAGGTATCTCCTCCTCACTGACATTCACCGGGGGAAAGTGAGAGCACCAAGTGCCCATGCTCCTCAGCAGCAGCATTGAGGGTGGTCTCGGTGCCGGAGGCCATAAGGGCATCAATGGTGCCAGGTCACCGAAGGCCCAGGGGACCAAAGGCCCTGGAGCTCCCGATGGCCCAAGGATGGGCTCAGGCAACGGAGGCACTGCCAAGGGCTTCAGGCGTGGCACCTGATCCTCTTCCTCGGAGGAACCAGGGATCGGTATCACGCCGGAAGGGGACCTTGGTGGCCGACAGGGAACTGAGGGACACCCGAGAATTCGTTGTATCAGCAGGACAGTCAAGAGGATGTCAAGTCTCTCCAGCAGGGGTGCTACAGCGCAGGCACTGGTTCCGGCACCAGTATGAGATCCGGCGCCAGGGGCGGTTCAAAGCTCCGGAGGACTCGGAGCACCACCTGTTGCACCCTGCGGTCTAACTCCTCCTGGAAGTCCAGTGAAGAGTACACGGATGATGGGGGAGGAGGTTGAGGCATCACCGGAGCCTCCACGGTGATCCAAAGAGGCTTGGTGCCCGGCACCAGACTCGATGGGGAATGCCTGGGACTCCCGGGTTTGAAAGAGGACAGGGCCTCTTCCCCTCAGGGTTGCTTCGGAGAAGGCTTGGCATAGGCTGGTGCTCCTCCGGAATCAGCACCGGTGCCGTGCGAGGATGACTGCCAGTGTTGGTGCTTCCCTCAGTGCTCGGCCTGGTCTTTCTCCAGCGCCAAGGTTGACAATGATCCGGATGCTTAGGACTGATGATGGAGAGGGCCGGTCCCCCGAGCCCTTCTCTTCACGAGGAGGAACTGAACAGGATGTGGAGGGTAACAGTGCATCACAAGGATCTCCGCGGCCCTTTGGTGTCTAGGCTCCCAATGCCAGAGTCGATGGAGCTGACCTTTTAGTACCAAAAAGCTGCTCCATCTTGTCCAGCCGGGAATGATAGCCCTTAGGGGTCATCTGAGTGCAATTGGGGCACCCGTGGACATCGTGGTAGATGCCCAGGCAGAGGATGCAGACCTCATGCGGATCTGTGATAGACAAGATCCGCGGGCACTGGAGGCAATTGCGAAAACCAGACGACACCATAAAAGTATGCCGGCGAGCGGTTGATGGCAAGCGGCCAGCAGGGTGCGACACACTCAGGAATCTATCATAAAGAACGAAGGAAAAACACCTACCAAGACACGCTAGGGGAATCAATAATGAAGGGGGACCCCGCGTGGAGAAGAACAGAGGAAAATATCCTCGAAGCAGTTAGTTTTAGAAACAATTTTGGAGAGAACTCCAAGGACCATGAGGCGACTGTTTCGTGGAAAAAGCGAGACTGAAGAGGGACCTTGCATGGATAGTGGCATGCTGGACATGCTCAGTGTGCCAGTCAAAGTTTTCTGTGTCAGGCTCCATCTGATGATGTCACCGTCTGTGAGGACTACCATCCTGCTTGACCTAGGAGAATGAGTATGCTCCAGATGCAGTCAATTTTGGGATCAGATAGTGTAATCCAGTAGCTCCTGCTCTTGGAGCTGTGCATTGAAGGAGACTGGCAACGATGTTCCTTCTCCTTTGATGAGATCTCCTTGGCTCCATGCTTGACCACTCAGAGCCCAATTTTCTGTGTAAACTGGGAGCAGAAAATTTGTCTCAATCTCTGGGCCAATGTTTAGGCTTTAGTGCTGGATTTGATGCCTCCATGCTACTCCTTGTCTCTAACAGTCAATGCAGTTCCATGGTCCTTGGGCTTTGGTGTTACCTTTTCTGCCCGTTTGGTGTACCCAGACTACCACATATTCAGATTTTCAAGATGGTCCTCAATGGGCACGTACAGCAGGTCTTGTGATGGTAAATAATAACCATCTTCTGTCTGCAGTCTGGGTAAAACTGAAACTATTGACCTTTACTACCAATGTACAAAAAATGCATGAAACAAAATCAAAGGAATAAATAGAAGCATACTGTAGGAAATGTCATACATGCCCAGAAAGATATTAATAGAAAAGTCTGGAAAATATTTGTTCAGTCTAAGCAATCATGATGTCACCCATGTGTTTGACTTTACTGAACTACTTGCCCTCAGAGAATTATACAAACCTCTAGGATCCTCTGCTCATACAGCATCTGTTTTTCGTATATGATTAACTACAACAAGGTTAAGAGCCTGGGATAAATGAACAATAAAACACAAACCAGTGCAAATTTGTATTTTCCAATGCACTTACCTCATAACCATGAGTAGAATTCATGAAGACTTTCCCAATGTCTAGCTGATCAAAGTTGAAGAATACTTTTGGTCCAATCCCTTCCGCTTTGATACGCAGAGGAAGACGTGCTTCACGTCCTGTGATAAGAAAGAAATTTTGATTCCACAAAATCCTAATTAAACAAGAAAGTTCTTATAGTACTATAGAGAGAAATATACTTGAAGGGCTTCTGATTTAGAAGCAGGACTCTATTGCAAAGAGCAATACTGGGTTTTTAAGCTGCAGATGGTTCAACACAAGGGGTTGAACTGTGGAACTGAATGGTATAGTGATATTTTATTTGTTTCACATATGTTTTTTCTAAATAAGTGTTAAATCTGAGAATATACAAAGCCTTCAGAATATTAAGGTCAGAAAATAAGTGCTTACTGGAAGTCCATCAATCAAGCTTGCTCAACTGGGCATGAAAAGAAACAGGGCTTTCTCAGTTCTCTGTCCCCTTATTTGGAACACTTTGCAAGATCACTTACGAACCATCAAATCGGATAACATGTTTAAGACGGCCTATAAAACATTTTGTTCTGCCAAGCAAATAATAAATGGCAATAGGATTATGACACGTATCTCCTGCAGCTGGACCAGGCTGGATACTAAGCTTTACTGGGAAAGAAGTTTAGCTCCTGGCTTCCATCCACTATTGACTGTTGTTTCAGTATACCATTAATTGTGTATTAATGTTGAGTAAATGAAGCAATTTAGTGGTATTTCGAACAGTTAAGCAGGAAGAGTTCAGGCTATAGGTTTTGTTTTTGTTATTCTTGTGAGCTGTTACTTTGTTAATATTGTAAACATTATGGGGTAAATATTCAGTCGCTAAGCAGCTAGTTAAGTTAGCCGCACTGCCGAATATACCCGGATAAGTTACAGTTAGCCGGATATGTGGTATCTGGCTAACTTTAGACCTGTCCTATGCACGTCTAGAGTTGGCCGGTTAAGTTAATTGGCTAATTCAGCTCCTCCTGTTGTGTGCCCGACCCGCGGAGGTCCACAGACCGGTCCCCCATCTACCTCCAGGTATCTGACGGCAGCGTGACTGAGGCCTGGTCGGGCCTGCAGCCTCCGGCACGGCGTCCCCTCTACAGGGGAGACGCCGCCGACGTCTGTTCAAACCCCGCCCCCTAGGCGCGCGTGCGCACAAGACCCATACATTTAAAGGGCCCAGCGTGGGAAAGGAGGACTCCACCTCTGAGGATGACGTCAGACGCTGCAGATACATAACACTGCTGGACGCCCTTCTCCCTTGCCTTACAACAAGGTTCACTCTCTGGTGAGAACTACTAGTTGCTGTTTCGACTACTGGCTTCCGACCCCGGCTTCTGACTACTGGCTTCCGACCCTGGCTTCTGACCCCGGCTTCAGACTACTGGCTTCAGACTCCGGCTTACTTCCAGGAGACCTCTCCTAAGTCCAAGTGGCTCGGGTCCTCACGAGCTCCTCTCGGGGGGACCGAGGGCTTCCAGTGGTGAAGTTCCATTTGGCCTCCTGGCTTTGCTCTACTCTTCTGGATCCTCTGGAACTCATCTTCCGAAACCGGCCCTCAGGATACCGCACGTAAGTCCAAGCAGCTTGGGTCCTCACGGGCTCCTCCTGGGGGGACCTCGGGCTTCCAGTGGTGAAGATCCCTCTGGTCTCCTGTTCAGTGCTGCCTCCCGGCTTCGACATCCACTGTGGGCCTTCCCACGGTGAATCTTCATCTGTCCCTGCCGGCTCAAGGGTCCACAAACCCAACACCTCCCCAGAATGCTTATCCTGCCTCAGGAACACCCCCGACTTGCCTGGCTAAATTGTAGTCAGATAACTATCCCAGTAAGCATTTTAAAAATGCGGCTAAATGGCTTTTAAATATGTACCCGTATGTTTGTTTTAAAAATTGTTATCCACTTCGAATGCCTTTAAGCTTCTGAAGAAAGTGGGCTACAAATATTAATAAACTCAAACATCTATGTGGCAAAATTTAGTATATGCTATTATTCTTTATAAAAAATGCTTTCTGATATGTTCTGGTCACCTGTTCAAATCATGATGACATGTTTATAAGCTGCTCTGCCTTTTTTGCAATAATGTCCATTACAAGAGAGACATTTGAAGCCATCCCCTGAAGCAGATACATTTTGAAATGTGGTTCCACGTCAGGATTAAGATCTGAATGTTTTTCAATGGCTGAGTCATCTGAATCTTGAACTGGGACATGTTTGTGGACAGAAGGACTGTTAAGTGCAAATTTATGTTTAAATCTTTTTTTACTGTTTCACAATTACGGTATACTTGCATTAACAATAAACTTTCCCTACAGTGATGATTAGTTTTTGAACACCATTGTAGATCATACCAAAGAAAAGTAGGAACCCACTTTCCTACAGTAACACCCCAAAGATTAACCCTATTTCCCTTGCCCCCCGCCCCCCCCCCCCCCCCATCTCAGCGTTCCCAAGAAGCTAAGAGTCCATCCAGTCTTCCAGACCAAAGCTTTAATATACATTTACGAAAGATTGTTCATGATAGACCTATGCACCTCGGTGATAGGCTCTGCAGGTACAAATCCCAAATCTTCAGGAAAACTCTTTTCTTCAATCTCACGTCTATAATTTTGATGTATTTTTCTAAAAGGCATACCTGTTGCAATGCATCCTACATTGTGTCACACTCGGCAGCTCTGGAAGCAACCAATTCTTTAAGATAGACGTTTTCACCAAGACCAATGCCTTTCTCCCTCACAATTTAGTGTATGGATCCAGAAAGATTATTCCCCCCAAGTCATCAAAAAGAAACAAATGGGCCTCCAATGGTAAATGCACCTTTGTAACCTGATAAATAAATACCTATACCGCCTTCCAAAATGTTTGCAGCATGGGACATATCCAAGTGTGCCCTCTATCTGCTGGCACTTTAAGCAAATCATTGACTGTGGCAGGCACGTTTCTGAGAGTAGAAAGATTGCATAAAAATGTTATATTGGGTCTTTCATAAAGAGAGGCTCGCAGTGAGAGAATGGATCCTTGCAAAACACTTCTGATAATGGGAGGAGGCCATTGAAAAGCCCAATTCTGCCTGCCACCCCTCTATGATTTTAGTAAAGTCTAGTGGATTCTCCTTTTTCTTTATATATTTATATAAGTAGGAAATGCTACATCTAAGTGGATCTTCACAATCCTCACAATCAAAAATTTCTAGCAAAACTTCCCATTTTCATTCTGCAAATATCCCTTGTCTATGGACAGAACAGAGGGGTAGATTTTCAAACTATGCGAATAGGCCTACTTTTGCTGGCGCATCAGGCGCAAGCAAAAGTACGCTGGATTTTAGTAGATATGCGCGGAGCCGCGCGTATCCACTAAAATCCTGGATCGGCGCGCGCAAGGCTATCAATTCTGTATAGCCGGCGCGCGCCGAGCCGCGCAGCCTACCCCCGTTCCCTCCAAGGCCGCTCCTAAATCGGAGCGGCCTCGGAGGGAACTTCCTTTTGCCCTCCCCTCACCTTCCCCTCCCTTCCCCTACCTAACCCACCCACCCGGCCCTGTCTAAGCCCCCCCCTTACCTTTGTCGGGGGATTTACGCCTCCCTCTGGGAGGCGTAAATCCCTGCGCGTCAGCAGGCCTCCTGCGCGTCAGCAGGCCTCCTGCGCGTCGGGACGCGACCTGGGGGCGGGTCCGGAGGGCGCGGCCATGACCCCGGACCGCCCCGGGCCGTAACCACACCTCCGGGTCCGCCCCCGAAACGCTCCCGGCACGCCCCCTAAACGCCGCGCGGTTCGGGCCCGCCCCCGACACGCCCCCCTCGGAGAACCCCGGGACTTACGCGAGTCCCGGGGTCTGCGCGCGCCGGTGAGCCTATGTAAAATAGGCTCACCGGCGCGCAGGGCCCTGCTCGCCTAAATCCGCCCGGATTTGGGCGGATTTAGGCGAGCAGGGCTCTTAAAATCCGCCCCAGAGTGTATTAGCTGAAGACAGGCAACATAATTCTTTTGGGGGATCGAAAATTGTTGCTATACGCCAGCACAAGACAATGGGACCATTCCTACTCACAGGGGCGGATTTTAAAAGGCGCGCGAATAGCCTACTTTTGTTTGCGCTCCAGGCGCAAACAAAAGTACGCTGGATTTTAGTAGATACGCGCGGAGCCGCGCGTATCTGCTAAAAACCTGGATCGGCGCGCGCAAGGCTATGGATTTTGTATAGCCGGCGTGCGCCGAGCCGCGCAGCCTACCCCCGTTCCCTCCGAGGCCGCTCCGAAATCGGAGCGGCCTCGGAGGGAACTTTCCTTTGCCCTCCCCTCACCTTCCCCTCCCTTCCCCTACCTAACCCACCCGCCCAGCCCTGTCTAAACCCCCCCCTTACCTTTGTCGGGGGATTTACGCCTCCCAGAGGGAGGCGTAAATCCCCGCGCGCCAGCGGGCCTCCTGCGCGCCGGGCCGCGACCTGGGGACGGGTACGGAGGGCGCGGCCACGCCCCCGGACCGCCCCGGGCCGTAGCCATGCCCCCGTACCCGCCCCCAAAACGCTGCCGACACGCCCCCGAAACGTCGCGACGACCGGGCCCGCCCCCGACACGCCCCGACACGCCCCCCTCGGGGAACCCCGGGACTTACGTGAGTCCCGGGGCTCTGCGCGCGCCGGGAGGCCTATGTAAAATAGGCTTCCCGGCGCACAGGGCCCTGCTCGCGTAAATCCGCCCGGTTTTGGGCGGATTTACGCGAGCAGGGCTCTGAAAATCCGCCCCACAACATTTTTGAGATAGTTTGAACCCCTTTAGTCACCCACTCCAAAAAAAAAGAGGAGATCTCAATCCCCGGAGGAAATCTCCATTCCCCATTATTGGCAAGAAATAAAAAATTTTACTGCTAAGATTTAACTTCATGCATAGCCATTTCCAGGCCTGGATAAGAGATTGAACCAATATGCTGTACTGTACCTGTACTGGCCAGCATAACCTATTAACATGAAGAATATATCTTAAATAAGTGTTCTAAATATCAAAATCACAGAACATATAGAAAGACATGGTTTAATGGAACAAAATCAGAATGGCTTTACCCAAGGCAAGTCTTGCCTCACAAATCTGCTTCACTTTTTTGAAGAAGTTAATAAACATGTGGATAAAGGTGAACCAGTAGATGTGGTATATTTGGATTTTCAGAAGGCATTTGACAAAGTTCTTCATGAGAGGCTTCTAGGAAAAGTAAAGAGTCATAGGATAGGTGGCGATGTCCTTTTGTGGATTACAAACTGGCTAAAAGACAGGAAACAGAGAGTAGGATTGTTGTGTTCCGCGGCCGTGGTAGGCCACGACTGCGGTCCCCCTACCTTGCCCGCGACGGCAAACCGCCACGGGAGTCCCAGGGGAAGGTCCCGATTTGAGGCCCGTCGCTCCGGCACGGGTCCCCGTGCTGCTCGCCGCAGGGGGAGCCATTCCTGCTCCCCCTCGCGGCGTCCAGCAGCGTTTTCCTCCGCTGAGGAAATCCAAGATGGCCACTGCCATCTTTAGGCGCGAGGCCGCGCCTCCTTGGCTGATTTAAAGGGACCTGATCCCTTTAACCAACCAGAGCAGGGGAAGTATAAAAGCCAGCTTCCTCTGCTCATTCCTTGACTTGGCAACATCCTTCGTTCGTCAGGTCTGCTTGCTTCGGTGAGTCTTCTTGTGCTTTGGATCAGTTCCTGTCTTGTCTTGGCGTTCCTGGTTCCTGACTTCGGATCGGCTAGCGGTGATTCCTGGTATTGACTTCGGATCGGCTAACGGTGATTCCTGGTATTGACTTCGGATTGGCAAGTGGTGATTCCTCGGTGTGTGACCTCGAACTGGTAAGCGATTTCCCTCTGGCACTTGACCTTGGACTCCTTCTTGACCGCCGTCTTCAAGAGCCCGCCTAAGTCCCAGAGGCCCGGGTCCCTACGGACTCCTCCCGGGGGGACCACAGACTTCCAGTGGCGAAGACACAGCTCCTCTCTTCTCGTCTCTGCATCCGCCTCCACAGTCGCCTCCAGGGGTGAAGCTCCAGTTAGCCCTTGCATCGAGTTCTTTGACCTCTCAAAGATCCACCTAAGTCCCAGTGGTCTGGGTCCCTACGGGCTCCTCCCGGAGGGACCACAGACTTCCAGTGGCGAAGACACAGCTCCTCTCTTCTCGTCTCTGCATCCACCTCCACAGTCGCCTCAGTCTCCAGTGCCGAGGGTCAGCTGGTCACGTCTCCTGCTCTGCCTCGCCACCTGACGGGAGAACCTACGGATCTTCTCCTAAGGTATTCCATCCTCCCGTCGGTCCAAGGGTTCACAAGCCGAGCATAACAGGATTAAATGGACAATTTTCTTAATGGAAGGGAGTGGGCAGTGGAGTGCCTCAGGGATCTGTATTACCCGTAATTTTCAATATATTTATAAATGATCTGGAAAGAAATACTACGAGTGAGGTAATCAAATTTGCAGATGATACAAAATTATTCAGAGTAGTTAAATCACAAGCAGATTGTGATGAATTGCAGGAAGACCTTCTGAGATTGGAAAATTGGGCATCCAAATGGCAGATGAAATTTAATGTGGCTAAGTGCAAGGTGATGCATATAGGGAAAAATAACCCATGCTATAGTTACACAATGTTGGGTTCCATATTAGGAGCTACCACCCAAGAAAGAGATCTGGGCGTCATAGTGGATAACACATTGAAATCATCGATTCAGTGTGCTGCGGCAGTCAAGAAAGCAAACAGAATGTTGGGAATTATTAAAAAAGGAATGGTGAATAAAACGGAAAATGTCATAATGCCTCTGTATCGCGCCATGGTGAGACCACACCTCGAATACTATGTACAATTCTGGTCGCCGCATCTCAAAAACGATATAGTTGCGATGGAGAAGGTACAGAGAAGGGCGACCAAAATGATAAAGGGAATGGAACAGCTCCCCTATGAGGAAAGACTAAAGAGGTTAGGACTTTTCAGAGACGGCTGAGGGGGGATATGATAGAGGTGTTTAAAATCATGAGAGGTCTAGAAGGGGTTAATGTGAATCAGTTATTTTCTCTTTCGGATAATAGAAAGACTAGGGGGCACTCCATGAAGTTAGCATGTGGCACATTTAAAACTAATCGGAGAAAGTTGTTTTTCACTCAACGCACAATTAATCTCTGGAATTTGTTGCCAGAGAATGTGGTTAGTGCAGTTAGTGTAGCTGTGTTTAAAAAAGGTTTGGATAAGTTCTTGGAGGAGAAGTCCATTACCTGCTATTAATTAAGTTGACTTAGAAAATAGCCACTGCTATTACTAGCAACAGTAGCATGGAATAGACTTAGTTTTTGGGTACTTGCCAGGTTCTTATGGCCTGGATTGGCCACTGTTGGAAACAGGATGCTGGGCTTGATGGACCCTTGGTCTGACCTAGTATGGCATGTTCTTATGTTCTTATAATAAGGGAAAACCATAGCCCTCTCAATATCAGTTGGAGTGCAAAAATCTGAGCCCAAAATCCTGTCACCCACATGGCGAAGCAGACACGCCACGTTGTACGCTTTTAAATCTAGGATCCCATCCCCCTTCCCATCCATGGTTTCATTAAGCTTGAAAGCGCAACTTGCAGTCTCTTACAGTACCAAAGGAATTGACAAATAAGCTGATCTAATTTACCCCATTCACGCATATAGGCAACACTTGAAATAAATATAATCATTTAGGGAACAGCACCATATGACAGATATTCACTCTCCCAGCTAACAAGAAAGGGAAGTCCATCCACTTACAAGTAATAATGCTAGTTTTTGTGAACAAAGATTGGAAATTCACTGCGTATAACTGCATAGGATCTCTGTGAAACTGAATCCCTAAATACGTGAAAGACCTCTGCACCCATGGAATTTGAAAATCGGCTCCACAAGCCTCCCTTGCATAATCTATCACTAGCACTGCTACTGATTTATCCAAGTTAAGACTTAACACTGCAACCTGTCCAAAAGCATTAAATTCCTCCAATAGGGGCTCTATCGAATTCTGAAGGCACATTATATGCACCAACAAATCATCCACAAATGCTGTTAACTTGAAATGTTGCGTACCATACCCACCTATTAGTATACCTAAAATGCTCGTTTCCCTGAAAGAATAAAAAGTAGCGGTGACAGTGAGCACCCTTGATGCGTGCCTCTCGGCAACTCAAAATATGGAGTTTGCATTCAAATGACTAACGCCAAAGCCATAGGTGTATTGTACAAGACATCACCACCTCCAGAAAGAAACCCTCCATCCCTACTACTCGAAGCATTGCTCACATGAAAGATTACCCCACGATTAAAAGCTTTTGTAACATCAAAGCTTAACACCAAGGAGAGATGCTGCCTCTTGCTACTTTCAAAAGATACTATAATTCTACAAAGATTATGCCAATCATTGGCCCAGCACAAATCCAACTTGCTCTCGAAACACTAACCCAGCAATCACTTTCAACAAGCAGTCCAACAGTACATTTGCTAAGAGTTTTGTATCTAAATTGATCGAAGAAATAGGCCGGTATGACCACAGAAATGTGGGGTCATGCCAGGGTTTTGGCAATATTGTGATTAGCGCTGCAGTAGGGGACATCAAAAACTGACCCCCTTCCACTAGTGTGACACACATCTCTCTCAATGACGTCAATAAGGCAGACGATAACAACTTATAGAATTCCACAGGGAGACCATCCTATATAAGAGCCTTAAGTAACTGTACCTGTTGTATACCTCTCTGCAATTCCTGGAGCTGCAGTGCTTTGTCCATGTCCTCAGTTTTCTCTAAGGTCAACCTAGGCATCCCTGCAGATGCCAAATACTGTTCTAATTGCCTCTTGATCTACTGTACTAGCCGTATACAAATCCTGATAAAAAGACAAAGATATTGCCCATGTGCTTGGTCGAATTTAACAACGCTCCATTGTGGCCACACAATGCCGTGATTTATCTCTCTTTCTCCCAGTTCCATTTATTTATTTTCTAATTGTATTTATTTATTCTAGATTTACATATTCCACTTTTCGGCACTTCAAAACGGATTACATTCAGGTACTGTAAGTGTTTCCCTATCCCCAGAGGGCTTACAATCTACCTTATATACTCGTGTATAAGTCAAAAAATGTTAACCCCAAAACCAGTCCTTAAAATCATGGTCATCTTATCCACGGGTCAATCCACATAATGCCTGTAATGTAATTCAAGATGCCTGAGTGATTCGTTTGCACACTCCTCCTCCCAATCCATTAACTCACCTGCTGCTATGAGGGCAATGATGGCACTTGCAGTTGTGTAACACATCTTCCCCTCTCCCAAACCAGGGTCTGACTAGCACACTTAGAACCATGTGGCTCAAAGTGTGCCACTGGAACCCCATGGGGGAGAAGGGAGGACACACTTGAGTGACCGCAAGTTTGTTGTCGTCCTCATAGCAGCAATGAGCGTTCGAGATAAGGGATCTGGAGGAGATGTGGGGAAGAAGCTGTCCTACTGCTACACTGGGACACCGCGGGGGAGGAGGAATGATGTTCCTGAGCAAATGCAAGTGCAGTCTTGTTCAGATAGCAGAGGGTGAGTTAAGGAATCGGGAAGAAGGAAGGACTCAAACAGGAGGGGCAGTCATGGGGGAGGGAGGGAAGGATTCAGACAGCAGGGACAGCATTGGGGGAGGAGGAAAGGATTCAGACAGCAGGGACAGCCATGGGGGAGGGAGAGGATTCAAACAGCCATGGGGGAGGGATGGAAGGATTCAAACAGAGAGGTCAGCCATGGGGGAGGGAGGGAAGGATTCTGAGAGCAAGGACAACCATGAGTGATGTTAGGACTCCCGGCCGCGGGTCACTGCAGCCGGGCCCCCTTAACTCTCTCGGAGGACGCTCACTCCGATCCCTCTTCCAGGCGGCCCAGGGCAGCCCAGCCCAGAATTCCACAATAGCAGCCTGCCCATGCGGCCCTGGACACCGCCGATTCAGCCTCCGCACGCGTCTCCCTATGCGCGCGCGCATCTCTCCCCTTCTTAAAGGGGCCGTGGCGAGAAACTTCTCTGTGTCCTGGGAGACGATGTCACTGAGCTTGGGTATTTAAATCCAGCTCAGATCTCAGCACCTCGCCTTGGCAACAGGTCTGGCTCCTTGGTGATTCAGTTGTTGCTTGTTCCTGATCCTGCATTCCTGACCCAGCTCCACTCCTGCATCCGTCCTCGGACTGACTTCCTGGTTTTTACTCTTGCTTAGTATCCTGACTCCGCTTCTTCGCTGCCTGTCCTGACCTCCGGCCTGTCTCACTGTTCTGCCACTTCACTGCCTGCCCTGACCTCCGGTCCATTCTCGGTTATACCTGCCTGCTGCCAGCCTCAACCCAGTCTGCCTGATGCCACCTTGCCTTCTTCCAGACTCCTCCTTGGGAGAGACCCACGCCTAAGTCCTGCCGGCCCCGGCAACCAAAGGCTCAACCTGAGGGGAACGTGGGCTGGTATAGGTGAAGCTCCTGTTGGGTTGTCCTCACCTGTACTGCCTCCCGACGAGGAGGACCACTGGGGGCTTGCCCTCGGTGGTGGTTCCAACCTCGTCTCGGCTCAAGGGTCCACAAACGCAACAAGGGAGGGACGGAAGGATTCAGAAAGCAGGGACAGCCATTAGAATAATGACATCTCACCCTCAGGAAAATGAATGCTGAGAATAAAAAGAGAGCATATTATACCACATCGCTGAAACTGAAGGTTATAGAACATGCAAAGGAGGCTAACAGTTGTGTAGCTGCAAGAGAATTTGACATTAGTGAAAACTTGTCAAAGATTGGGGAAAAAATGAAAAAAAGCTGCTACAAATGCCAAAGTCAAAGAAAGCCTTAAGTTTCAAAATTGCACCTTTTGAAGGAATGGAAAAGGATCTGAATGGCTGAGTAATGGAATGCAGACAGAATGGCTACATTGTGACTCGCTCAAGCATTAGGATTCATGCCCTTCAAAGAGCAAAAGAAGAAAAATATTCAGCAACCAAAGGTCTGAAGAATTCATAGCATTTGTACAATGCAGCTAGCAGACACTGCAATGTACAAATTAACTTCTCTTTTTAGACAGAGCCCCAGAGGCTTCCCCCTAAGAGGATTCAACATAAGCTAACATGGGAGGATAGAAAGGTACACCCATCTTCTGTGGGAGGGAAAGACTCTCGACCCTACCCTCCTGGTATCCACACTCCTAGTGGTTTGACCAGGAATGCAGTCTTAGGTTAGGGTGACCAACTGCAAGGTTCTGGACGGTTTTGCAGCCACTTATACATTGTCTGGTTACAAGTGTAACTGACACTAAAATCCGGTGAGGCGAGGCAAGGCCAGGGGCAAATCAGCGGTAGGCATATCAGGATTTGTAGAGCACCAGTCACCTGCTGCTATGCAATTTTTTTCTGCTCTTCTGTACAGCATCTGAAATTAACTCCTGCCTTTGGCAGGAGTTAATTTCTGAAAGTAAAATGTGCGGCTTGGCCGCACATTTTGCTTTCTGTATTGCGGGTGAATACCTAATAGGCTCATCAACATGCATCTGCATGGGATGAGCGCTATTAGTTTCGGGGGGGGGGGGGGGTTGGCCGCGCGTATAAGGGGTAATAATAGCACGTCAAAAACGGGCGTCCAAACAGGGGCTATCGGTGCACTCAGCCGAGCGCACCGTTCTGTATTTGCCTGTCAGTGCCCTTAGCTGCAACTTTCAAGGCGTAGTCTGTTATCCTGGCTGGCCCGATAGCTGTTCCCTTCCTCCCTCAAGTCAGGCCTCCCTCTCCTAGCTGCTGTCTGCCTACCTGTCCTGTTCCCTCACCTCAGACAGGGGCACAGGACTTCGGGCCTTGGTTCTCAAGCTTCCTTTACCTCCCCACTCTGGCTCTTATCCGACACAGTGTGCAGAAAACGTTACTCCCACAGCTGTGGTATCTTGCACCTGCTATTTTTTGCTTCACTCACTGGTGGCAGCGACCCAACTAATTGCTTCTAGTAAAATTGCAAATTGAGCCTGTTGCTGCCTCCCTCTGACCTAGTTCTAACTTATGTGGCTCTGCCCATATGTACCTTTCTTCCCTCCCTCCTGGCAGTTTATTTGCTGCAGCAGCACCAGCAGGAGCTACAGCAGGCTCCACGCCGCCCTATCTGGGATTGGATGCAGTCATTATGGCCATAAGTGAAGAGAAATATATCGATGAGGGAGTGGAGGCATTGGCGGTGCTGCTGCCTGCTGGTAATTTATCTCAGCGGCGGTAGAGCATAGCACGGCAATGCAATCACAACACCCGCTGCTCCCCCTATTCCTCATGACATTTTTTTTCCGCAGCCCTTCTCTCTCTAGTGTACTATCGATTTGCCAAGTACTGAGTTTAAAGGGGGGAGGAAGGAAACAATGAAGAGGCCACAGTGTCCTGTTCCACAATGCTTTTGCTGCTGGGAGTGGAAGAAAGACCCAGTGCCTGCAAAAACAATGCATATCTGACTGAGACAGTCCTTCCCACTTTTGTATCACACTGAGAACATATGTGAGCAAGTTGTGTTTCACTGAGAGCATGTGTATGTGTCAGTATATGTGAGTGAGAGAATGTGTTTCAGAAAATATGTGAACATGTGTGTGTCAGTGAAAAATTGTGAGGATGTGTTTCAGTGAGAGCATATGTAAACATGTGCATGAGAGCAAGTCCCATCCTTATTTCCCTTCACTGGTTACCTATTAAATAGTATACCGTATAGAATGTAAAACCCTGAACATCACACACAAATTAATACATATAGATCAACCAAACTGGTCAATTATTAACCTCATTCCTCACATGACTCAACGAAACCTACGTTCAAACAGCAAGAGCTTTCTGAGAATTCACCCTGTACGATCAACTATCAACAACCGGTGAAAGAGCATTCTCCATCGCCTGCCCTAAATTAAGGAACTCAATCCCACTGGAACTTAGAATGCAATCCAACTTAAAAACATTTAAAAAGGATCTGAAAACATGGCTTTTCTTCAAAGCTTACAATGACACCTAAACTCTCATAACAATACCTCAGCAACTGAACTTCCAAATGAACTTTAACTTGCTCAGTTTCCATGGACAACAATACTCCAAACCACCTCCAGCTGATAACTCATATGTTCCCTTAGCCTGTTAACTTCCTCTTTACCCTACCTGCTGTACTTTAACCTAACTGTATCTATTCCCACCCCCTCTCTATACATCTACCCTACCTTTATCCTGATGATGTTACCTATATATAGATCCCCCTTTTTAAAAAATATGTAACCTTTTTATCCCCCTGTTGAAATATGTAAACCGTTGTGATGGCATTACCGAATGACGGGATATAAAACTCAATAAATAAATAAATAAATAAATAAATAAATAAATATGTGAGCATGTGTGTCAGTGAGACCATGTGAGAACATCTGTGAGTGCATATGTAAACATGTGTGTGAGAGCATATGTAAACATGTGTGTGTCAGTGAGAGCATGCTGTCAGTGAAAGCATACTGAGCATATATGTGTCATTAGCATCTGAGACATCACAAATGTATTTCATAGAAAACATGAGAGACCATGTATATGTGACAGTGTGTGTCAGTGAGAGACAGTATGTGTGTGTGTATGTGTGTGTGTGAATGACAGCATGTGAGACAGTGAGTGCGCGTCCGTCTTTGAATGAATGTGTGTATATATGAGAGAGAGCAGAAAGCTTTTGTGGCCCCTTCACCTTCCTTCCCCCCAGTAATTCATGATAATTGCAAGGTGGCTGGAAATCTAAAGTTTCCAGGTAGGGACAGCAGTAGATGGTTCAGTTATTAGTCCTAATTATTAAATGCTATTTCATGAGTCTGCTGTTTTGAAATGTTATTTATTTATATAAAAAGTACTTGTATCCCACACCCTCCAAGGTTCGGGGCAGGTTATTGGTATTTGGTAAATGTATAGAAAATTTTATATTTTAATGTTCTACTCATCAGTTCTTTCGAAATATTTATTCATTTTATTTGTATGGTTTTACTATTATGATGTCTTATATTTTCTGATTTTATTTTTGATGTTTTCTGAGGAATGGTGTTATTTCTGTTTTTCCTCTGTTGCACTGAATATAAAGTCTATATTTTTGCATTTTTCACTTCAGTTTATGTCTGCATATTTCTATTTATAATTTATGATCTCTTTATTCTGTTTTTGGTGAGGGTCTTTCTATACTCTGCATGTTTGGACAAGATAAGGTATTCTGCTAGTGTGTAGGAATCTATAGTAGTCTGACTTGTTCTGTTTTCTAATAGGAGGTATATTGGTGTTTTAAGGCCTGATGAAATATCAGAAGTGTTGCCTTTTTATGGGTAGGGTTGTTACTGTTTGAGTTCTTGCAATTAGTGCTGTTCAGCTATGGGAAGTTTGTTATGTTGTAATTGTAATTCAGTATACTCATTGCTTTCTGAGGGCCAAGCCCACACCCAAAATGTATTATAGAGGAGGCCTAACATCATATGGTTTCCAAGAGGCAGGATCTGAAATATATGCAAATTTATGTAGATGTATGCAAATAGAGGGGAGGAAACATATCCCAAACCCCACCTCCATCCCTAGTCCTCAAGTGTCTAGTCCTAGTCTGTGGAAAAGATGGCAACCCTATCTTAGGTCAGTCATGTGTCAGTGGCGCACAACCTGTTGTTGTAGGTGTTGCCCTCTAGTGTAGGTGTGTGTGTGTTTTGCCATGAAGGAAACACACACATACCTACACTAGAGGGCAATTAGAAAAATAGTGCCCTCCACTTTTAGTGTGATGACCAGTACTCATGCAGCAGTACCCAGTCTTGCAGATATATGCACCCCATACTGTGCTTGTAGGTAGAATCCCATGGCACAGTGGGGACCAAGCATCACCTATTAGAGTCGAAGGCTGCGCACTGCCAAAAAGCAATCCAAGAGTGTGTGCTGGAACCCTCCTCGCTAGTGTCCCATTGCCCCCTAAGGTATGAAACAGACAAGGAAGCTGATGCCTTGATGCGACGATGGTGGTCCCACTATCTCTAGCATGGCTGTACATGGCACCATCAGAAAGAATGCCACCCATCAGCACCTGAGGCACTTGGAAGAATACACAGCCTCTGCCATACCCAACTGTGCATGATGCATTCCACTGTTACACTAACTCCTAATTTTGTTAGAATGTACGGTGTGACAACGACATCCCCAGTACCGCTGGGTTTCTGACTATGGCAGTCCCTGGTAGTGGGCAGTATTGTCTACATGGTACCCATGGTACCTGACAACGCTCCAAGAAGCTGATTGCAGCTCTTGGAGTCGTGAATGGCTCACCGCCCATTCTGTCACACAACAGCAGAAGGGAAGTCCATGGTAAAAGATGGTGCCCTTGGTGCTCTGCGGTGGCACCCTGCAGCATCCAACAGCGTCCACCAGTACCCACAGTGGCAACAGTGCGCCCGGTGCCAATAACGCCTCAGCGCTCACAAGCAATGGATCACATCTATGCACAGACACCACACCTAGGGCTCCTTTGGCACCTGACCCTGTCACAGGCGCCTGGCATGCTTGGCAGCATGCAGTGCCATTCATGTAGCCCCAGGTGCCTACAGATGATGGCAGCCATGTGGCACCCATGGTGTACACAGCGCCCAAAGGAGCCAATGACTCGCAAACACGCAGGCCAAAAATACCTGAGGCATGGTTGCACCAAAGGAGATCGGAACCTGAAGGAGTTGTTGGTCTGGCGGTACTGATGATGCCCTTGGTGCCCAAAGGCAGAGGGCCTGTGATACCTACACACCATTTGGTGCCCAGTGGCACAGACATGCCGCATCAGTAACCAAAGGAGCTGATGACAGCCGGCGTCCTCAACAGTTCCCCTTGGCTCAGCTATGCGCCCAAGGGCGTTGGTGCTGCAGACTCGATGGCTTACGTGCCAATGCCTATGGCTGTTAGTCTTGACAATAACTCTAGTACTTTGACCTCTGCCTGCTTGGCCACGTCTCTAGATTCTGGCTCTGTTCCTAGCCTTGACATCGCCTACACTCTTCTGGTCCTCCTTGTTCCATCTGACCTCCAGTCTAGAACCTGACCGCACTCCCCTTCTGCCTGTGGGCACACCGGACTTCCATTCTCCCAGGAGACCCTGTGAGGCCCACCTAAGTCCAAGCGGCCCAAGTCCCTACTGGCTCCTCCCGGGGGGACCTTGGGCTTCAAGTGGTGAAGCTCTTCCTAGCCTCTGTCTCCTCCAGTGCTCCACCCCCTGGGAGCAGTTGCTTCCTGGTCCCTACCAGGAGGCAGTTCTCCTCTGCCTCAGGGCAAGGGTCCACCCCCAAGCACAACACTTTACATGTGTAAGTGGGCTTTTAAAAATTGCTACAACATATGTCTTTGTATTGCCAATAGATTTTACATTCATATGTGCACTTTAAGCATGTACATTTTGAAAATTGCTATGATAACATGTTATATTTACACGCAAAGTTCCTTTGAAAATGAACTCCTCTGAGAGTAAGAAAATTAAGCCGGCAGAAAAAGCAGAGACCTCCCCTGCCCCTCCATCTCCCACTGCAAGCAGACAAGTAACCAATGGAAGTCTTGCTCCAAAAGAATTCTCTCTTCTCAGCTTACCATTACTCTCTTTGTAAGAGTTTTTTTTGTTTTAGAGTTTGGGGAAAGTAAAGAGAGGAAGATAAAGAGGTCAATTTTCAGCTACTATCAGTCTTAAGAAGTTAGCCATTA
Organism: Rhinatrema bivittatum; assembly: GCF_901001135.1. Taxonomy (NCBI): domain Eukaryota; kingdom Metazoa; phylum Chordata; class Amphibia; order Gymnophiona; family Rhinatrematidae; genus Rhinatrema; species Rhinatrema bivittatum. The sequence goes on from NC_042621.1 coordinate 138,176,824, forward strand.
AACATATCTGGTTATCTTGTCTAGGATATTCAGTGGGTGGCTGTGCCATTGAACATACCAACATAACTAAGAGTTAGCCGTATAAGTTTAACTAGCTAACTTGAGACCTTCCCAATAGCAGGTCTAACTTATCTGACTAATTTAGATGGATAAGTCTGAATATCTGGCTAAGTTAACCAGAAACGTAGCTCCTCCCAGTAATGCCCTCATCCCATCCACCACTTAGCCAGATAACTAAGTGACAGCTGCTGAGCTTGGCTGAATATTAAACAGCACCAATTAGCCAGATAAGTCTGAACTTATCAGACTAAGTGGCAGTGAATATCAGTCCCAAAATTTCTTAGAGGTTCTTCTTCCTTCTTCATGGAGTGCCCCCTAGAAAGTCTAGGGGGCACTCCATGAAGTTAGCATGGGGCACATTTAAAACTAATCGGAGAAAGTTCTTTTTTACTCAACGCACAATTAAACTCTGGAATTTGTTGCCAGAGGATGTGGTTAATGCAGTTAGTATAGCTGTGTTTAAAAAAGGATTGGATAAGTTCTTGGAGGAGAAGTCCATTACCTGCTATTAAGTTCACTTAGAGAATAGCCACTGCCATTAGCAATAGTAACATGGAATAGACTTAGTTTTTGGGTACTTGCCAGATTCTTATGGCCTGGATTGGCCACTGTTGGAAACAGGATGCTGGGCTTGATGGACCCTTGTTCTGACCCAGTATGGCATTTTCTTATGCTCTTATGTTCCTTATTTTGAGAATCCTCTCCAGGCTCATCCAAGCCTCTTATATGGCTGGGAGCTAACACATCATGGCTTGCAATCCAGAAATTAATTTCTAATGTCTGGGCCTCTGCCAAAGGGAAAGCAAACCCAGCTTCAAAATCCTACTGCACCTACCATCTGCTGGAGGCAAAGAATACTGGCTTTAACTGTTTCTGTATCACATTTAAGTAGTAATATTGTCACAGAGAAAGTCTTAGAACTCTGCCTCCATCTGCTGGAAGGGGAAAATAAACCCACTTCTGAACCAGTGCAGCATGATAAACAGGAATATTATATTCTTTCTTTCTCAGCAAAAACAACTTTCTAGGTTGAGATCTTAATTACATTTCCTCCTTATGAGACTTATTGGAGGGAAAGGGTTCAGCAAAAGTCTCCTCTTTTATCTTACCTACAGCTACAGAATGTCAACAACTCTCTTGTAGCCTGCTTCCCAAAAGATGATCACCTCATCCTTTTTATAGCACTTTCATATGGGTGAGGTGATGGTCATTTGAGAAGCAGCCTGGGATATATTTGGCATCATTTGATGCAATGGATAAATTGCTTGACAATCTCCTCATTTGAAAGTCTAAGGCCTTACATTACAGTTTTAGCTTAACTTCCATAATTTATCAAATATTTATCTATTTTCCCCTTCTCAGACACTTTAAAGTAGATTACATTCAAATATTGTAAGTATTTCCCTAGCTCCAGAGGGTTAACATTCTAAAGGACTGATTTTAAAAAGCATTTACACGCTTAAATTGGGTTTTACATGTGCAAATGAACTTTACTCAAGTAAGTGAACTTTTGAAAATTGATATGATGATTTACATTTAAGCATGTAACTCCTTTCAAAATTACCTCCAATGTTTGCACCTGAGGCAATGGAAAGTGAAGTGACTTGCTCAAGGACACAAGGAACAGCAGCAGGATTTGAACCCTGGCTTCCCTGGTTTGAAGCCCACTGATCTTCACTCTACTATTTCTCCCTCCTTTGCATCAGTGCACACAGGAAGAACAATTTTCAAAGCCATTTACTTATCTAAATAGTGATTAATGTACATAAATTGACTGAAATTGCCCTCCCTTAATGTGGCTACAAGCATACACATTGTTTACTACATAGTTTAAGCTGAATTTAGAAATGGTTCTCGAAAGCATGTTTAAGTTGAAGGAAGAAAATAATATGTAGATTGCATTTTCAAATACACACAAATGGAAGGTGCAAATATACACAGGTACTTTGTACCTGCAGCAAATTTCAAACCAAAAGTAGGCATGTACTTTCACTTTGAAAATTGATGCAATATCCTCAGGTAAACAATACCTGAGGGCTTTGTCCAATATAGTTTGAAAACTGCTTTTATAAATAAGACTGGAGAGGGCAAATTTTCAAAACCTTTTATATGGATAAACAGGTATTTACCTTCATAAATGTGTGTCTGAAAATTGCCCCCATTCAATGCAGGTAAACGTATGCACACTATTCATAGCACGCTTATTTTTACCCACAGGAAAAAAGAGGAGGAAGAGTGGGAAAGGAAAAGTATGTTCATGGATATCATTTTGAAATTCCCGCCCAAACTTTCACATGCATATGTAAACTGGCTGGGGGCAAGTGTACAGAACTCTGGGTCCCTCCCCCACATTGTCTGAGCCACGCTGCATCATGGGGCTTCTGATGTTACTAGGGACCTTGCCGCTTTCCCTGGGATTTATACAAGGACCCTGCAATCCCATCTCTCTACCACGTATACTTGTATAATGAGAAAACCCACACTAGGGCCCTCTGAGGTTTGAGAGGAAAAGCTAAGGCATAAAAAGAAAAGGAAAGTTGTTCCACTCTTGATAGGTTGGATGGTACACAAAAACCATTAAACTGTCCCAAGAATCAAACTTTTGATCTATGCAACAACTTTTATTTGTTCTCTTCTGTTAAGAAAGAAGAATGAAATTTGTAAAACAGCTCATTCACAGCAACTTTCAGATACGAATACACTCTAATCCGTATTTTTTTTCTGTTCGCTAGTATTCTTCAATTTCCTGACAAACACAAATTTAAGCAGAAGAGGTTTTTTTCCCCTTCAGGCTTAACACCACTAAAAATAATTTCTTTCCCTGTTTCTCTTTATGACACAGATTATACAACACGTATGTATACCAACAGAAGAATACTGCTGCCAATGAAACACACTTACAGCAACTCAATTTCTATCAGACATGTTAGTGTGATTTACCCAAAGCAATCTAATTCTGATCTCAATTTCTGTTTTCATCTGTTGTGAGCTCATGATGATTACCCCTGGATAGAGCCCAGTAAAAGGTGGATTACAGCTGCTGTCATCCAGTCCCCTAGTCAGATATAGATGCCATGAAGCAGGACTCTCCATGCAAGCTTTCCCAACCCCTCTTGATGCCATCACTCTGACTTCCGGAAATAATCTACCTTCCTATACTTTCAAATCACAGTAGTTTGTATTATGCACTGGAGTATGTCTCACAGATTGAAAGGAAACAGACTCAATGTCTCTAATAGTTACCTTATCTCCTCTTGTAGTCATTCATACAAAGCAAAATTGCTTACATAGAAACATAGAAACATAGAAATGACAGCAGAAGAAGACCAATCGGCCCATCCAGTCTGCCCAGCAAGTTTCACACTTCTTTTTTCTCATACTTATCTGTTTCTCTTGGCTCTTAGTAACCTTTGGTTCTATTTCCCTTCCACCCCCACCATTAATGTAGAGAGCAGTGATGGAGCTGCATCCAAGTGAAATATCAAGCTTGATTAGTTAGGGGTAGTAACTGCCGCAATAAGCAAGCTACACACATACTTATTTGTTTACCCAGACTATGTTATTCAGCCCTTATTGGTTGTTTTTCTTCTCCCCTGCTGTTGAAGCAGAGAGCTATGCTGGATATGCGTGAAGTATGTTTTTCTTCTCCCCTGCTGTTGAAGCAGAGAGCTATGCTGGATATGCGTGAAGTATGTTTTTCTTCTCCCCTGCTGTTGAAGCAGAGAGCTATGCTGAATATGCATTGAAAGTGAAGTATGCATTGAAAGCCACATTAACTATCAACAAATATTGAATAAGCCTAATAATTGGTAATACCTATAGCCTTTGAACTCTCCATTAATTTTACATACTCTTACCCTCCCCTGGGTTTTGTTATTTTTTTAATTTGGAGATTACCTTGTAATAGGTGTTATCCGAGGACAGCAGGATGTAGTCCTCACATATGGGTGACGTCACTGACGGAGTCCTGTTGCGGGAAAACTTTCTGTCAAAGTTTCTAGAAACATTTGACTGGCACTCTGAGCCCACTGAGCATGCCCAGCATGCCATGATATTCTCTGCCACAGGGGTCTCTCTTCAGTCTCGTATGTAGTAATAAGCTTTAGCAAAAATAAAATAATAAAGGTAACATACCCAACTCCGCGGGGTGGCGGGTGGGTTCTGTGAGGACTACATCCTGCTGTCCTGGGATAACACCTATTACAAGGTAAGCAATTTTGCTTTATCCCAGGACAAGCAGGATGCTAGTCCTCACATATGGGTGATTAGCAAGCTAGAGGCTGAGTCATGTTGTAGTGAAGCAACAGTGAAGTATTGTTGTTGAAAATGAGTCAGCCGAAGAACACAGTAGGTTGGATGTAGAAGGAGTTGGGATTAAACTGGAAACAAGTTCTTTAAGACAGATTGTCCATAGGCTGAATCTTGTTGTCCTTGCTTGTCCAAACAGTAATGAGCTGCAAAGGTGTGAAGAGAACTGCATGTTGCTGCTTTACATATGTCAAGGATTGGCACTGAACGATAGTGTGCTACTGAGGTTGACATTTCTCTTACTGAATGCGCCTTTACTTGCCCTTGGAGAGGAAGGCCTGCTTTTTCATAGCAAAACTGTATGCAATCTGCTAACCAGTTGGATAGAGTATGTTTACCCACTGCTTTACCCGTTTTGCTTGGATCATAAGATACAAAGAGTTGAGTGGATTTCCTGTGGACTGCGGTGTGGTCTAAGTAGAATGCTAGTGCACGCTTACAGTCCAAGGTATGTAAGGCCCGTTCCCCTTGGTGAGAATGAGGCCTTGGAAAGAATGTGGGTAAAACTATGGATTGGTTCAAGTGGAATTCCGTAACTACTTTGGGAAGGAATTTTGGATGTGTATGGAGAACCACTCTGTCATGTAGGAATTTCGTGTAAGGTGAGTACGTGACAAGTGCTTGTAACTCACTAACCCTTCTTGCTGATGTAATGGCTATGAGGAAGATAGTCTTCCATGTGAGAAATTTAACATCACAGGAATTCATGGGTTCAAAAGGAGAACGCATGAGTCTTGTTAAGACCAGATTCAGTTCCCATTCTGTGACTGGGGCCCAAATTGGTGGTTTAAGTTGAGTTAAACCTCTCATAAACCTACTGACAAGAGGGTGTATGGATATTGGTGCATCTGCTATCTTGTTATGGTAAGCTGAGAGTGCACTTAAGTGTACTCTTACAGATGAAGTCTGGCGACCAAATTCTGAAAGATGATATAAGTAGTCTAGTAGAGAAGTAGCGTGGCAGGTGAAAGGATCAATATTCTTTTGCCTGGACCACAAAGTAAATCTTTTCCATTTGGAAGAATAGTTCTTTCGTATGGAAGGTTTACGTGAAGCTATAAGCACTTGAGATACATTGGTGGAAAGATTGAGTGGTTGTAAGATCAAGCTTTCAACATCCATGCTGTCAGGGATAGGGATTGAAGGCTGGGATGGCGCAACTGACCCTGATCATGAGTTATGAGAGTGGGAGCTACTCCCAGGCGAATTGGATCCCTGACTGAGAGGTCTAGAAGTGTAGGAAACCATACTTGTCGAGGCCAACACAGGGCTATGAGTATCATGGACCCCTTGTCCTGTTGTAGCTTCACAAGAGTTTTGGTTATGAGCGGTATCGGAGGATACGCTTATAGAAGGCCTGAGTTCCAAGGGCGAGCAAAGGCATCCTTGGCTGGCTAGTTTTTCTGTTTGTGTAGAGAACAGAATTTGTCCACTTTGTGATTCAGATGTGATGCAAAGAGGACTATTGTTGGTTGTCCCCAACGTTGAAATATCCTGGTCGCTACTGAGGGATCCAGGGACCATTCGTGTGGTTGGAACTGACAACTGAGTTGATCTGCCACTACGTTGTGAATGCCTGCCAGATAAGTGGCCCGGAGAAACATTGAGTGGTTCAGGGCCCAGCCCCAAATCTGTGCAGCTTCCTGACAAAGGAAATACGAGCCCGTACCTCCCTGATTGTTGATGTACCACATGGCTATTGTGTTGTCTGTTTGGATGAGAACAGTCTTGTGTGAAAGGCAGTCCTTGAATGCATGCAGAGCATAACGTATAGCTCGAAGCTCCAGGAAATTGATTTGAAACGTTGCTTCGAGCTTTGTCCAAGTACCTTGGGTTTGGAGAGTGTCTATGTGAGCTCCCCAACCCAAGGTGGATGCATCTGTAGTTAAAGTTATCTGTGGGACTGGTTGTTGGAAGGGTAGGCCCTTGCGCAAATTGTCCTTGTTCACCCACCAAAGTAGAGAGGAACGTAGCTGGTGGGTTACTTGAATTGGAGAATGCAGTGGTTGAATGGCTTGGATCCATTGTGATCTTAAAGTCCATTGAGTTACCCTCATGGCTAGCCTTGCCATAGGAGTGACATGAACTGTGGAGGCCATGTGGCCTAGTAAGGTTAGAAACTGATGAGCTGTTGCTTGTTTCTTTGAGTGAATCGAGTTTGCCAACAGGGACAATGTTTCTGCTCAATCCTCAGGTAGAAAGGCCTTTGAAAGGATGGTGTTCAATTCTGCTCCTATGAATTGAAGCAGGTGAGATAGAGTAAGATGGGACTTTTGATAATTGATGAGAAAGCCCATGGAGTGAAGTAGAGTAATTGTTCGACTGAGGGAAGCCAGTGCTCCTTGTTGAGATTGACTTCTGATTAGCTAGTCATCTAGATATGGAAAAACATGGACACTTTCCTTGTGCAAGTGTGCTGCTATTACTGCTAGACATTTGGTAAATACTCTGGGAGCAGAGGCAAGTCCGAATGGCAGTACTCTGCATTGGAAATGTTGATGACCCACCATGAAGCGCAGATATTTGCGATAAGGAGGGAATATTGGAATGTGAGCATTCCAATATCTTGAAGATGTGAGCATTCCAATATCTTGAAGATCCAGAGAACAAAGCCAATCTCCTGTTTGAAGAAGTGGAAGCATGGTGCCTAGAGAAACCATCCTGAACTTTTCTTTCTTTAGAAAGTTGTTGAGATTTCTGAGGTCTAGGATGGGACGTAGGCCTCCAGTTTTCTTTGGAATGAGGAAATACCGGGAATAGCATCCTCTGCCCTGCTGAGTCCGGGGCACTGGCTCTACAGCCCTGGCTCTCAGAAGGGTGGATAATTCTACTTGCAACTGGAGTATGTGATTTTCGCAGAGAGAAAGAGGTCTCGGAGGAGAATCTGTTGGAATTGAGAGGAAATTGAGTTGGTAACCTCGAGATACTATTGCAAGTACCCACTGGTCTGTTGTTATTGGTATCCAATTGTTGTAAAATTCGGATACTCGGCCTCCTACAGGAAATTCCGGCTGAGGATTGGAGAGGTAGCTGTGTTCTCTGGAAATGGTTTCAAAATCCAGTAGCAGGGCCTGTCTGCGGCGGAGGTTGAGGCCTAGTTGCCCTAGGTTGTCTTGGTTGAGGCCTTTGCTGTGTTCTAGAAAATCTGGCCCTAGATGTAGGAGGGTAGTACCGCCTTTGTCTATAAAAAGGCCTTCTAGATTATTTCCTTTGAGGCCTACGCCCGGAGTGCGTAGGGGGATCCTGTGGAATTGAGGAAAGCTGTCTGAGGGTTTCAGTATGTTCTTTCAACTGTGTAACTGCATCCAGGACTTTGGATCCAAAAAGGTTATCTCCTAAGCAGGTGAGATCTACTCATTTATCCTGGACCTCAGGCCTGAGGTCCGAGGCCTTAAGCCATCTCCATCTCCTGGCACTGATCCCCGATGCAGTCACCCTGGAAGCCGTCTCAAAGCCGTCATAGGCTGCTTGGACTTCATGTTTACCTGCCTCCAGTCCTTTATGGATGATGGCTTCTGCTGCCTCGATGCTGAGATGGAAGAGATGGTAAAAATTCCTGCATTTGTTTCCACAAGTCCCTTTGATATTGAGTCATGTAGAGTTGGTATGAAGAGATTCTCAAATTCAACATGGCCCCTTGATAGGCCTCGCGACCCAGGGAATCCAAAAATCTGTGATCTTTGCCTGGGAGATTTGATGAATGTGGTCTAATTCATTTGGATTTTTTCTGTGCAGACTCCACCACTATTGATTGGTGAGGGAGCTGTGACTTCTGATAGCCAGGAGCAGACTGCACCAAATATGTACTGTCCATACGTTTATTGACAGCTGGCACTGAGCAAGGATGTTCCCAAATACGATGTTGCAATTCTAGGAGAACATCATGTACTGGTATAGCCACCACTTGCTTTGGAGGGTCTACAAATTGAAGTACCACCAGGGTTTGTTGTCTGGTATCTTGCTCTGTGACTAATTTGAAGGGAATGGTGTCAGCCATTTCCTGGACAAAAGTTGTGAAGGAAAAATCCTCTGGAGGAGATTTTTTCCGTGGATCAGGTGGAGATGGCTCAGACATAAAACCTTCAGATGAAGTTTCTGATAGTGTGTCACTCCAAGTGTCATATTCTTGGACTTGTGGAGAAGTTGTTGAAGTTTTAGGTGGTGGAGGAATTCCAGAAGGTCCTGGTAATGGATCTTCAGTAGATGATTCCTCAAGATGCTCTTCCTGTGGATTAGAGGGAAGAGAATCAAGCAGATCCTGATACCTTTTCATTAAGATCTGGTATAGTGCTGACTCTGGGTGTCCTGGATCCCCAGGAGTGAGTGGCACCGATCGTATCGGCTTCGGGACCGAAGATGGAGGTATTATCTTTGGTGGCCGCCTTGAAGTAATCATAGGTTTAGTACCTGGCATCAGTGCAGTTGTGAAGATCGGCATCGGTGCCGGCATCGATATGTTAGCAAAGTCATCGATATTGGCATCGATATCGGCATTGGTGTTGCTATCGGCATCGATGTTGTCACTGGCATCGGTGCTGTCACCGGCATCAGTGTTGTCACCGGCATCGGTGAAGTCACCGGCATAACTGCCAGCATCGGCGCTGTCACCGGAATCTGCTCCTTTAGTGTCTGGACCACCGCTTGACTTATTAAAATTGACAATTCCTGCGATACAGCTGGGAGAGATGAAGTAGCTGTATGCGGTGGCGGTGTCGGAGTTGATAATATATCACCCGATGCTTGTATATGCTCTATCGGCGATGTGGGCCCTGATGGTGGTGGCGGAGTTTCCTTAGTCTTCTGCCATTTTGCAGTCGGTTCTCCCGGGGAGGGGGTTACTGCTGACGTCAGTGTGTGTCGGTGTCGGTGCCTATGTTTGGGCCTATGTTCGACTACCGACCTTATCAATGCCGTCTAAGGCGATGGCGATGCTTGATCTCCCGATCCTTCCAGGCGATGTCTCTTCAGCAAAACCTTTTTAGAAACTCCTGCTGGGGACGATTTCGTCAATGTCGAGGGAGAAGGAATCAGCTGAAGGTGGAAAAGGTGTTCCATTTTTTCCTAAGTTTCCTTCCTTTGGGAGTCAACTCTGCACACTGAGGGCAGGATGAAACATCGTGCTTGTCCCCTAAACAGAGAACACACTCAAGGTGTGGGTCTGTTATAGACATATTCCGATTACAAAGCGGACATTTTTTAAACCCTGAAGCCATCTTTTCACCAACAGCCGTCGATGAAAAGAGGGAGGAAAAATTCTGAGAAAAAAGGTTTTTACTTTAAGTAAAAATGAGACTAATTTGTCACCATCCAGTGAAAAAGAGAGAAAAATCCCTTTGTGGGAGAAAATATTTTGAAAATCAATGACTTTCCAGTCAGAAAATGTGTGAGGAAAACTCACAGGACTCCTATCTCCGCGATGCTTACAGCAGCGCGGAAAAACGAAGACTGAAGAGAAACCCCTGTGGCAGAGAATATCATGGCATGCTGGGCATGCTCAGTGGGCTCAGAGTGCCAGTCAAAAGTTTCTAGAAACTTTGACAGAAAGTTTTCCCGCAATAGGGCTCCGTCAGTGACGTCACCCATATGTGAGGACTATCATCCTGCTTGTCCTGGGATAAAAGAAAATTACTCTCAGTATATCTTCTTCCAAAAACTAATTCAGCAAGCTCCACTTTCCCAAATTCTGACATAGTTCAGTAAATTTTCTAAAGCAGGCATACAATCTCTACTGCCTTTCTGAATGCCCCTGTGGTTTGTTTGTTTCAGCAGTATACACATGTACTCCCATTACCCCAACTCTTAAGATTATCTCAAAAAAGAGATTTAATAATTCACCTTATTGATTTTGTTTCTCAGAACTTGTCTCATATATTATAAGAGAATCCTCAGATCCCCTAACATTTCCATTCCAGGCAATAAATGTCCATTCTACCTTGCCTCTAAACAATTCAGACATCAGCCTCTTTGTTCCTCACACTTCTCTTGTAGAATCCACTTCCAATCTGTGCCAAATCTTCCTCCTTTTCTGTCTTTCATCTGCCTGCTATGTGTTTTTTTGCATGACATCTAGCTCAGCTCCCAGCTCCAGTTAGAGAGACCGTAGTAGCCACTTGCACCAGTACATAAACACACAATAAAAGTTTTCATTTTTAACATTTCACAGTTTAGAGTGTTTAAACATAGTTTGTACCTGCTTCAAAATATGCAAATATCAAAATAAGCAAATATCTGCATTCCTTCACCAGCCCAAAATATCAAAGGGAAACTCTGGAATGGTACAAATTATTTTGAAAATTGCCAAAGTATGACCTATTGTCAGCCCCATTTTTTGAATGGGCACAAGTAGGTATTCCTCCCCAGACAGAAACAGCCATTTTTTTCTGTTAGATTTGCTGTTGCCTTAAGTTTCTTGACAGCTCTACAAAGACAAGGTGATAAATGGCTTCTCCCTGTATAGAGAGATGGGGTGAGTTTGCAGAGGAGGATTTCTCTATTGCATATTTTTTGCATTTTTACATTATACAGAAAGAAAGAATTCATAAATAGATCTGGAAATAAAAAAGATCTTTTTGTAACTGTCAAAGCTAATGTTTTCTCTCCATATGTTACCTCAGCACTTCATATTTTATATTAAATTAGGAACAGTGTTGAAGCAGCACATATAGCTACTGTATATATTATTTGGAGCTTAATTTATTTATCAGTTTATTGCCTTAATACTAGGGATGTGAATCGTTTTTGAACGATTAAAATTATCGTCAGATAATTTTAAAATCGTCCTAAATCGTCAGAGTGCACGATACAATACAAATGCCCACGATTTATTGTTATAAATCGTCCTAAATCGTTAAATAGGGCACGGGAATTATTTGGGGGAGGGCGGGAAAACCGGCACATCAAAACAACTCCTAAACCCACCCCGACCCTTTAAAACCAATTCCTTACCCTCCCCCACCCTCCTGAACCCCCCCAAAATGTTAAATTACCTGGTGGTCCAATGGGGGGGGGGGGGGTCCCGGCGCGATCTCCCGCTCTCGGGCCATCGGCACCATTTTGGCTGCCACTAATTAAAATGGCGCCGATGGCCCGATAAAAAAAAACCCACCCGACCCTTTAAATTGACCCCCCTTAGCCTCCCCCACCCTCCCGACCCCCTCCAAAACCTTTTAACATTACCTGGTGGTCCAGGGGGGCCTCGGGGGATGATTTCCCGTTCCCAGGCATCAGCTGCGCTAAAAAAAATGGCGCCGATGCCCCTTTGCTCTTACCATGTGACAGGATGGCCGGCGCCTTTTTTTAGCGCAGCTGATGCCTGGGAACGGGAAATCGTCTCCCGAGGCCCCCCTGGACCACCAGATAATGTTAAAAGGTTTTGGGGGGTCGGGAGGGTGGGGGTCGATTTAAAGGGTCGGGTGGGTTTTTTTTTTAGCGGCGCGGGCCTCCCTAAAAAAAAAAATTAGCGATGTGAATTGGAATCTTAACGATCAGATTCCCCCCCCCCCCCCAGCCGAATCTGATCGTTAAGACGATCTGGCACACGATTCACATCTCTACTTAACACCCCTTCCATTTTCTTTTGGGAAGGACAAAGCCATTTACACATCTAAACTGACTGAAAATTGCCCTCCTTCCATATGGCTAAAAGAACGTACAATGTTTTACAACACATGTACATATTTAGGAGAGACATTCCTAAGGGTGTGTTTGGGGTGAGATCGAAAAAGAGTGTGTAGAGATTTTATTTTCAAGTCTACACACATTATTTTCCATAGGAAAAATAGCCAAACAAAAAATAGGTACAAAACTCCGTGTGGGCTTTGTACCCATAGCAAGTTTCAAAGTGAAAGTATGTGTGTACTTTCTCTTTGAAACTGGGGCAAAGTCCACAGTAAAAAGTACCCACAGACTTTGTCCTAAAACATTCAGTTTGAAAACGTCCCCCTATAACTGCTAAAACCAAAATAGACAAATGGCCACAAACTGCAACATTCCCTAGTCTATCTCATAGTTTACTAGGAGGACTCAGAAACCTCTATATGAAAGCCAGCCTCTAGCTGGCTAAAAATCCTCACAGGTGGATTTGCTCATTCTGCTGCATAAACCTTGTTTATACACATAGGGGCGGATTTTAAAACCCCTGCGCGCGCAAATCCTTCCGGATTTGCGCGCGCAGGGCGTAAATCCTTTACGGCGCCATCACCCGACCCGGGGGCTGGGCCGGAGGCCTTGACCACGCCCCCGGGAAGGTGCCACGCCACTGACAAGCCCCCCGGAATGCCCCAAAAGTCCCGCCACCCACCCGCCACGCCCCGGACAAGCCCCCAACACACACCCCCTTGCGAAGCCCCGGGACTTACACGTGTCCCGGGACTTGCGCACGCCGCCGAGCCTATGCAAAATAGGCTCGGCGCACGCAAGGGTTTTTTTTAAGGGTTACGCACATAAGTTATGCGCCTAACCCTTTTAAAATCCGGCCCTAAGGGAACAAGAAAACAACTACAAAATATTTCTTTTTTACTTGATAGAGAACAAAGTTTTTTTTAAATAACTGGATTCATAAAAGCTGATTTTGAGGCTCCATTTGTATTATACACAATAATATACATAATGGGGTAATTTTACAAAATTATTAGCCAGCAAATAAGCACTTAAGGTACAATTTTCAAAACAGACTTAAACGCATAAGTCCACTTTGAAAATAATTCCACCAAATCAACCCTCTGTTGTGTCCGTCGGTTCCCAACGCCTTCTCGCCGCCCTCCTTACCTCTTTGGCGCCTCTCTCTTCGTCCGCGGGAAGAGTGGCTGCCGCGGCGTCCTGCTGCCGAAGTCCTCCGGGGTCCCCGGACTGGCTAGATGCTGCAACCCGCCATGTTTCCTGGAGGCCTAGGGGCGCCCCGACTGAAGTACAGGTGAGGGCGCGAACCTCAGGGGTGTCCCCCTGAGATGACATCACCCACGACGGATTTATAAGGTCTTAGAATTTGCTAACAGATTGAGTCAAAATTGTAGAGCATATAGAAAGACATGATTTAATGGGACACAGTCAACATGGATTTACCCAAGGGAAGTCTTGCCTAACAAACCTGCTTCATTTTTTTGAAGGGGTTAATAAACATGTGGATAAAGGTGAACCGGTAGATGTAGTGTATTTGGATTTTCAGAAGGCGTTTGACAAAGTCCCTCATGAGAGGCTTCTACGAAAACTAAAAAGTCATGGGATAGGAGGCGATGTCCTTTCGTGGATTACAAACTGGTTAAAAGACAGGAAACAGAGAGTAGGACTAAATGGTCAATTTTCTCAGTGGAAAAGGGTAAACAGTGGAGTGCCTCAGGGATCTGTACTTGGACCGGTGCTTTTCAATATATATATCAATGATCTGGAAAGGAATACGATGAGTGACGTTATCAAATTTGCAGATGATACAAAATTATTCAGAGTAGTTAAATCACAAGCAGACTGTGATACATTACAGGAGGACCTTGCAAGACTGGAAGATTGGGCATCCAAATGGCAGATGAAATTTAATGTGGACAAGTGCAAGGTGTTGCATATAGGGAAAAATAACCCTAGCTGTAGTTACACGATGTTAGGTTCCATATTAGGAGCTACCACCCAAGAAAGAGATCTAGGCGTCATAGTAGATAATACATTGAAATCGTCAGCTCAGTGTGCTGCAGCAGTCAAAAAAGCAAATAAAATGTTAGGAATTATTAGGAAGGGAATGGTTAATAAAACGGAAAATGTCATAATGCCTCTATATCGCTCCATGGTGAGACCACACCTTGAATACTGTGTACAATTCTGGTCGCCGTATCTCAAAAAAGATATAGTTGCAATGGAGAAGGTACAGAGAAGGGCAACCAAAATGATAAAGGGGATGGAACAGCTCCCCTATGAGGAAAGGCTGAAGAGGTTAGGGCTGTTCAGCTTGGAGAAGAGACGGCTGAGGGGGGATATCATAGAGGTCTTTAAGATCATGAGAGGTCTTGAACGAGTAGATGTGACTCGGTTATTTACACTTTCGAATAATAGAAGGACTAGGGGGCATTCCATGAAGTTAGCAAGTAGCACATTTAAGACTAATCGGAGAAAATTCTTTTTCACTCAACGCACAATAAATCTCTGGAATTTGTTGCCAGAGGATGTGGTTAGTGCAGTTAGTGTAGCTGGGTTCAAAAAAGGTTTGGATAAGTTCTTGGAAGAGAAGTCCATTAACTGCTATTAATCAAGTTTACTTAGGGAATAGTCCCTGCTATTAATTGCATCAGTAGCATGGGATCTTCTAGGTGTTTGGGTAATTGCCAGGTTCTTGTGGCCTGGTTTGGCCTCTGTTGGAAACAGGATGCTGGGCTTGATGGACCCTTGGTCTGACCCAGCATGGCAATTTCTTATGTTCTTATGTTCTTATGTTCTTAGCAAGGATTGGGTACGGGTTCGGGTTACTCTACCTAAGCTACTCTGCCTCCTCGGACTTACCAGGGGTACCCGCTCCTCGGGGGCCTCGCTCTCTCCTTTGTTTTTCAGGTGACAATCTGGAACTGGTACTCGCGCCTCGACGGCCCTCTTTCCCAGACTTGCTCCGTATTCTCTTCTGTCTAGAGGTCATCACTGCCAACTACATCAGTGAGTTACCATCGCTCTCTCAGAGCTTTCCCAGGTACTCGCTCCTCGAGGGCCTATACATTCCAGCTCCTGGGCTTCTATGAGACATTGTGGGGGTCATTTTCAAAGGAGTTACGCATGTAAATGTGACATACTATCGTAGCAATTTTCAAAAGCTATTTACTCGAGTAAAGTGCACTTACTTGAGTAAATCCTATGGACAATTCAATGGCATATATTGTAGCAATTTTGAAAAGCCCACTTACTTGAGTAAAGTGTATTTACTCGAGCAAAAACCAGTTTTGCTCGAGTAAATGCTTTTTAAAATCTACCCTTGTGTGAGTGTTACCATCAGGTTCTTTCCATGAATTCTGCATACCCTGCCTACTCACTATATTTCAGTTTCTCTACAGCTCAGCCTCCAGGGATCGCTGTTCCAGTATCTGAGGGACTACAGCCCAGCCGGGCATTCCAACTCACTACTGCCACCTCTGGTGGTTCAGTATATTGTCTAATAAAAGAACTAGTGTGTGTGTCTCCTAACTCTGAGCCTGACCAGTGGTCCCTCTCGGGATCTTCCCCCGGAGGCGTGGTCATCTGCCACCGGTCCAAGGATCCACCCACAACTCTCCTCGGCTAACTATCAGATTGCTAACTCCATGGATCCGGCACAACTTAATGCCTTGCAGGCCATACTGGGCCTGGCCCTGCGCATTATGGAGCAGCAAGACGCCTTGGAGAAACTTACTGCAGCATTTCATCAGCAACACACACAGAAGGTTCAAGGCACAGCCTCCAACCAAGAAGGTCAGTCACTGGAGGTTACTTTGAAGACTGCTGTACCACTGGCAGCTCCAATCCGCTTTTCCGGAGAAATCCAGAAGACCCGGGGCTTTTTGAACCAGTGCTGCATGCACTTTGCCTTACAGCCATCTTTATTTCCTACAGCTCTCTCCAAGACTACCTATATGCTTTCATACCTGGATGGTAGGGCCTTGTCTTGGGCATCCACCTTGTGGGAACACAAGGACTCTATTTTGCAGGACATAGAAGGATTTATGGTCTTGTTTAAATCCGTTTTTTGATGACCCTGCTCGAACTTCTGTAGCTGGTTCTGCTTTAGTGGATTTGAAGCAAGGCAACAGATCATTGGCTGAATTCGCCATAGAGTTCAAAACTCTTGTGGCAGAACTTCGCTGGGACCCCAAATGTCTCAAGACTCTCTTTTGCAGAGGCCTGCATAACCGTTTGAATGACAAGCTGGACGCTCGCCAGACACCTGACTCGCTGGACGAATTAATAGCCTTGGCTACTCGGATTGATCACCGGCTCCGGGACAAGGTGAAGGAACTCCGGCCTAGGGTGTTACCCGGGTTGAAACAGGTCAGTGCTGTCTCTACACCTCGGATAGTTCCAGTAATCCCTGCTGCAGATACAGATGAACCTATGCAACTTGGTCATGGACGCTTGACTTCCAAGGAGAGAAGATTTCGGAAGAAGTGCGGCCTTTGGATGTACTGTGGTCAGCCCGGCCACGATGTCTCTACATGCTCCACTCGTCCGAAAGCACGGACGGGCCAAAGTCCTACAGGAGAACTATTCTTAGGCCTTACTGCACCCTCTCTTACGCTCTCTCTTCCCAGTCTCCTTGACCTACGGACCAGTCACGGTTCAGACTCGGGGGCAGGACGCAAGGAGGGGTGGACTCGGGGGTAGGAGGCAACTTCATTCTCACAAGTCTAGTGGAATATTTGAGGATCCCCCTCATCAAGTTGAAAAACCCACTTCGATTATCCTTCATTCATAGAGAGCCCTTACCGGGAGATGTGACTTGCCAAACCGAATCAGTTACTCTCCACACCGGAGCTCTTCATTCGGAATTGCTCTCCTTCTTTGTACTGGAAAAGGCTGTGCACCCTATCGCCCTGGGGTTACCCTGGTTGCAAGTACATCAACCCCAATTCGACTGGGCATCTCTGGATCTCTCCCACTGGGGCCCAGAATGTCATGGGGAATGCCTTAAGGAGATATCGCCTGTTATAAGCACGCCTGCGAATCCAGCAGTACCGGGTCTGCTGCTCTACTACACCCCCTTCGGGGATATCTTCTCCAAAGAAGTAGTTGATATTCTTCCTCCATAGGAACACTATGACTGTACCATACGACAGAAGTCTAGAGCTGAGTCTCCGAAAGGACAGGTGTACTTTCTCACAGCTTTTGAGAATAAAGCAACGTCAGAAAATATGGAAGAGAATCTCCAGAAGGACTTTACTCAACCATCAGAGTCGTCAGCTGGTGGACATTTGCTTTGGGGGAAAGGTAGATGATACGATACCCAGTGAATGTTCTGCAATATTTCAAGATGAAGACAATACACTAACCAGTGAATGTTCTTCAATATCTCAAGACGAAGACAATACACTAACCAGGGAATGTTCTTCAATATCTTGTTGCAGCAGCCGTCCGACCCGCTCGACTGGACCCACGCCGCCCGACCCTCGCCACTACACCCGACCCGCTCGACCGGACTCACGTCGCCCGACCCTCGCCACTATACCTCCGCGCCATCGAGGGATGCCGCCGAGGGACGCCACCAAGAGACGCCTGACCTGAGGCCCGCTGACACACAGGCACCCCCCCCCCCCCCCCCCCCGACATCTCAACCTCACGCGGGAGGGACAGCGACCCGGACCTAGACCAACCTGAGGCCTGCCGGCGAGGGACAGCAACCCGAGGCCTACCTCTCTCCAGTGCCCCCTGAAGCCATCGCCCACAACCAACGACGTCATCATAGGCACCACCGACGACAGACAGAGCGACGAGGGAGTCCCAGAAAAGGCCCTGCGGTGAGCCGTAGGCGCCGCGCGCCATGCGTCGCGTGTCGAAGGTGCACGACTAAGCGGCCTGCCCCTTAGTGTGCCTCTTCGTGCTGCCCCTTTCTTCTTATACTTTCACTGTACCCCAAGAATCCTCTGTTATCCCCATCCACCCCTTCACCAGCAGTAATAAGAAAGCAATAACAGGAACACCCGCAGTGTCACCCCTACGTACCTCTGTATTTAGCACCATACTATTCCTTTTTCTTAGGTCCTCCCTTTGCACCCACCTCTTCACAATCCAAGACTCTCTCCCAATTCCTCCCCTGCTACCTCTTGCCACACAAATGGCCTTTTACTCTATCCTCTGCATCCACCACCCCCTCTCCAGACCACCGCCCTCTCGCACACACTATCCCCCCCCCCCAATTTGCATAAATCCCTAATCCCCATCCTCACATCTCCCCTGACACAATTCTTAGGCCTCACCACTCTGTCAATAATACTTTTCAACGCACAATCCCTATCTAAAAAGACTCTTCTCCTCACCGACCTGTTAGCCGAACACAAACCAGACATCTGTGCAGTCACCGAGACGTGACTCAAAGACACGGATGTTGTACTTATCAACCAACTCCCTACCTCATCCTACGAGATATTCTCTATTCCCAGGCCCAAAAAAAGAGGAGGCCTACTCCTCACAGCCAAGAAGCA
Source organism: Rhinatrema bivittatum (assembly GCF_901001135.1). NCBI lineage: Eukaryota > Metazoa > Chordata > Amphibia > Gymnophiona > Rhinatrematidae > Rhinatrema > Rhinatrema bivittatum. The sequence goes on from NC_042621.1 coordinate 138,195,327, forward strand.
CCTCAACCTCAAAACCATACACATAGTCATCCCACCTAAACTTGAAATAGGCCTCTTTAGGTCTTCTGAACTACAAATCTGTCTGGTTTATGCACCCCCTGCTTTCCTTGAAGCCAACCCATCACCCCTAATTGAATTCATTGTTGAATGGTTCAATTCAGACACTCCTTCTATTATCCTTGGGGATTTCAACCTCCATGTTGATGCCCCATCTCCCTCCCCTTCATGTGAATCATTCATTAAATCCCTCCAAGCCTTAGGCATTGACCAGATCATTACCTCCCCCACCCACAAGGCAGGACACATGCTTGACCTGATGTTCATCAACTCCGGTTTCCTTGCCTCTTCCACTCCTAACTGCTTCCCAGTCCCCTGGACCAACCACTACCTTATTAAAGGCTCTCCATCCACCAACGCCCCCAATACCACTCTACACCACCCACAGCACCACCATAATATCTAGGAAGCCCTGTCCCAGTGAGGATCTAGCTGCCACCCTCACGGCCTCCCTACCCAATCTAGCCTGCACTGATCCAGAAGCAGCATTAGCCGCCTGGAACAACATCACTGGTGACATAGCCAATAATCTCTGCCCCCTCTCCAAGCGAGTCATTAACCCCACATCCAAACCCACAAAGCCTTGGTACACCTTGGAGCTCAAGTCCCTTAAAAATATCCTCAGACAAAAAGAGCGTAAATGGCGCAAGGACCCAACCCCACAACAGGCCGCCAGTTTCAAAACAGCACTACACAGTTATAGACTCACTACCCTAAAACACAAACGAGACTTCTATGTGAAGAAAATACATGAATATAGATTCAACCCCAAAGTACTTTTTTCCTTTGTCTCTGGTCTTACAAAATCTACCCCACCCACCACCTCTATCGCCGATGCAATCTCCAAATGTGAGGAACTCGCTACTTACTTCCAGTGCAAAATCGCCTCCCTCCTCTCTAGATTCTCCCCCTCGACTAACCCCTCTCCCCCCTCCTTCCCCCCACCTCCTGCTTCCTCCCACCCTACAATGGATGCTCTCGACCTCACTTCATCCAAAGAAATTGAAAACATCCTCAAGAAACTTAAGCCTGCCACACACCCCAGTGACACTATCCCCCCCCCCCCCCAAAGCCCTCCTTGCAATCCCCAAATCCATAGCCAGTGCGTTAGCTGACATCATTAACTGTTCCCTCTCACACGGCTCTGTCCCTGACTCACTCAAGCATGCTGTAGTCAAGCCCCTCTTAAAGAAGCCCACCCTAGACCCAAAAGACCTGTCCAACTTCCGCCCCATTTCCAACCTCCCTCTCATAGCCAAGCTTAAGGAAAGGGTTGTCAATACTCAACTCATGGATTATCTTGAAAACCATGAGATCCTCCATGTATCTCAGTTCGGCTTTCGCAAGCATCTTAACACAGAATCACTACTCCTCACCCTTTATGACCACCTTCTCAGAGGCATGGGCCAAGGACACAACTACCTGCTTGCCCTCTTAGACATTTCCTCGGCCTTTGACACCATCAGCCACAACCTCCTCCTCGCCCGCCTAGAAAGCATAGGCATCTCTGGCCTTGCTCTAGCCTGGTTCAAATCCTACTTATCAAAAAGAAAATTCTCCGTTACAATAGGAGACTCCATCTCTGCCTCTCACCCCTTGCAACAGGGAGTCCCACAGGGCTCCTCACTCTCCTCCACCCTTTTCAACCTCTACATTACTCCGCTGTGCCATCTCCTCACTGATCTCAAACTAAAGTTCTTCCTTTATGCCAATGTTCAGATCATTATACCAATCCACATCTCGATCTCTGACGTGCTAAACCACTGGGAAAGCTGCTTGGCATCCATCAACACCCTGCTAACCAACCTCCAACTGGCACTCAATACCAATAAAACCGAACTCCTGCTAATCTCCTCCCACTCTCCTCCCCCCCACCCACTTTCAAACGACCCAAAATTTGGCACCATCACAGCCCAATCATTCGTTAGAGATCTTGGTGTCATCTTCGACCAACAATTAAACATGAAGAGATATGTTAGCTCCATACTCAAAGACGGCTTTTTCAAGCTTAAAGTCTTAAAAAAACTGAAACCCTTACTATACCCCCAAGATTTCCGCACAGTGATACAAGCTACTATTCCCACCAAACTAGACTACTGTAACGCACTCTTCCTTGGGCTCCCTTATGCTACAATAAAGCCATTACAGATGCTGCAAAACGCAACAGCACGATTACTCTCAAATACCAACAAAGGTGATCACATCACTCCCATCCTTAAAGAGCTGCACTGGCTCCCGATCCTCTCCCACATTCACTACAAAACACTAACCATTGTACACAAATCCCTCCATGTTTATAATTCAAACTGGCTCGACCTGCCTTTTACCCCATACCAATCATCAAGACCCATCAGAACTACCAATAAAGGCAACCTTGTTGTACCCACACTTAAAACTGCCCACCTCTCCTCAACACGGGACCGTGCCTTATCAATTGCTGGACCATCCCTAGGGAATACTCTTCCCCCAATCCTGCGCCTTGAACCATGCCCCATTAAATGTAAGAAGAAATTAAAAACCTGGTTATTCAAACGTGCCTACCCAGAATAAGACCTTGTTTACTTGTGCCCCCCCCTGGTCTGCTGCCCCAAGATACTGCACATTAAGCCTCTACTTAAGTCTCTACTGAGTTACCTCTTGTTGTTTTAACTATTTCTTCCATGCTGTTCTCAAGTTATCCCCCCTCCTAGTTACGCTCCCTTGTTATCATGTAATTTCAGTTCTGCTGTTTAATTGTGAATCAGTATGATGTCCCTACTAATACCGGTATATAAAAGATGTTAAGTAAATAAATAAATAAATACATACATACATATCTCAAGCCAAAGACAATACACTAACCAGTGAATGTTCTTCTATATCTCAAGAAGAAGATGATACAACTCCTAGTGAACTATTTTCTATATCTAAAGACTCACTTATCAATACAGAAGACGAATTAGAACTCAAAGTCACAGAGATTCTGGATGTTCGTAAAAGAGGCAAGACTTTTGAATACCTTCTAAAGTGGGAAGGTTTCGGCCCCGAAGTGATCTCTTGGAAGGCTCAGACCAATATCCTGGACAAAGAGATGCTTTGTCAGTTCCACCTCGCGCATCCTTCAAAACCTAAGCCTGGTACCCGAAGAGGAAATCGCCCTTTGAAGGGTGGTACTGTTGTGTCTGTCGGTTCCCGACGCCCTCTCTCCGCCCTCCTTACCTCTTTGGCGCCTCCCTCTTCGTCCGCGGGAAGATTGGCTGCCGCGGCGTCCTGTTGCCGAAGTCCTCCGGCATCCCCGGACTGGCTAGATGCTGCAACCCACCATGCTTCCTGGAGGCCTAGGGGCGCGCGCACGGCGCGGCCCAAACTGAAGTACCAGCGATGGTGCGAACCTCAGGGGCGTCTCCCTGAGATGACGTCACCCGCGACGGATATATAAGGTCTTAGAATTTGCTAACAGATTGAGTTAGCAAGGATTGGGTACGGGTTCGGGTTACTCTAACTAAGCTACTCTGCCTCCTCGGACTTACTAGGGGTACCCGCTCCTCGGGGACCTCGCTCTCTCCTTTGTTTTTCAGGTGACAGTCTGGAACCGGTACTCGCTCCTCGAGGGCCCTCGCTCCATATTCTCTTCTGCCTGGAAGTCATCACTGCCAACTACATCAGTGAGTTACCATCGCTCTCTCAGAGCTTTCCCTGGAACCAGGTACTCGCTCCTTGAGGGCCTATACATTCCAGCTCCTGGGCTTCTATGAGACATTGTGTGAGTGTTACCATCAGGTTCTTTCCATGAACTCTGCATACTCTGCCTACTCACTATCTCAGTTTCTCTACAGCTCAGCCTCCAGGGATCACTGTTCCAGTATCTGAGGGACTAAAGCCCAGCCGGGCATTCCAGCTCACTACTGCCACCTCTGGTGGTTCAGTATACTGTCTAATAAAAGAGCTAGTGTGTGTCTGTCTCCTAACTCTGAGCCTGACCGGTGGTCCCTCTCGGGATCTTCCCCTGGGGGCGTGGTCATCTGCCACCGGACCAAGGATCCACCCATAACTCTCCTAAATAACATCAACACAAATTTTCCATGAAACTGTATGCGCGTGCTTTTAAAATACAAAATTATGCACATAACTTCAGCCGAAGGAATGCCTCTACTCATTCTGGATAAAATTATGCATGAACATCACATATGTGCATAGGTTTACCTGCATTTTAGGTGATAATTTTACATAAGCATTTACATTTCTGCAGGTAAAACACTGTTTTACTGGCGGAATTGCTTTTTCAAAATTGCCCTTAGGGAGGGTAATTTTCAAAGAGACTATTGTGAGTAAAAAAAATGCTTTACCTACATAAATGGTCATTTTGATAATTGCCAACCAATAGGCAGGTGAACTTATGCATATATGTCATGTTTATGAGTATGTTTATCCAGACTGAGCAGAGGCATTCCTGGGGGTGGAGCTGGGTAGAGGTAACCATGCATTTTAGCACAGCTTAGGTGTGCATATTTACACCTGCTAGAGAGCAGATGTAAATGTCCATGTGGACATTTATGTGTATACTATTAAATATTTAGAGCACATGCATAAATGATTTCCCTACTCCAGCTTCACAATTGAGAATGCCTTTTTACAGTGTGCAAAGAAAGTACGTACCAAATTGCTTCCATGCATACTTTTCCGCATTCCCAGTGAGCAATTTTCAAAAGCCCACTTACATGCATAAATGCTTTGGAAAATTATCTGCTTGGATTTTAAAAAGCATGCATGTAAATTCCCACAAAAACTTTCCCTGCATAAAGTAATAAGTGAAACCTTGTGTAGGAAGTTTTCATGGGATAATTTTCAAAGCAAAGTGGTGTGTAAGTTTCCTTTGAAAACTGGTGTAACTTAGTTATATAACAGCCCGCATACATTAATGTGGGCTTTTATGAAATTACCCCCATTATGTGTGCTTGTGCTACTGCTGAACAATGTCTTACCTGTGATATCACAGAAGATTGTGCTTTGATATGTCCTTGCCAATAGGGGTTTGAAGATGACATTAACTTCACATGTAGAATTTGGCCAAATGTCTCCTTCCTTTGAAAAATGAATTTTAAAAGAAACTGTTAGTTTTTACAGTACAGAGAAAATTTACTCTGAAAGAAAGACATTTGTTACCTTATCTCCATTAAGGCCATATTTGCAACTAGGATCTTTGGATTTGAATTTTTGAATATGCAGCCTTCTGATTCCAAACAAAAGTAATAGAAAATAAATCCACACAAAAGGAAAATTAGTTCTTACCTGATAATTTTCGTTCCTGTAGTACCAAGGATCAATCCAGACAGTAGGGGTATGTCTCCCTTCCAGCAGGTGGAGTCAGAGGTCAAAGTTCTAAGCACCTCCCATATCCCAGGGTGCCTCCTGCGATCCTCCAGTATTTTGAATAACAAAGCAGAAACTCATGAATAAGGATAATCAATGGCTAGATCAACTATATATATGAATAGAACAAATACATAACCTGAAAAAAATAACGTAACAATATTCAGAGCTTCTTAAATCACTGCATAGGAAAATATAAAAAGGAAATCAAAATAAGAAATTAACAGTATTTAATAGCGAACTCTCCGGAAAAAAACTGGGCGGGCGTCTGGACTGATCCTTGGTACTACAGGAACGAAAATTATCAGGTAAGAACTAATTTTCCTTTCCCTGTACGTACCAGGATCAGTCCAGACAGTAGGGATGTACCAAAGCTGCCCTAAATGGGGTGGGATCCGGACAGTCCCGCCTTCAGCACACTACTGCCGAAAGAGTCGACGTCTGGAGCGCGAACGTCCAAACGATAATGTTTGGCAAAAGTGTGCAAAGATTTGCAGGTCGCCGCTCTACAAATTTCTTTAAGTGAAACACAATGACTCTCGGCCCAAGACGCCGCCTGAGAGCGTATCGAATGTGCCTTGAGACCATCAAGAACTGGACAACCGTTACAAATGTATGCCGAAGCAATGGCTTCCTTCAACCACCGTGCAATGGTAGCCTTAGAAGCCTGATAGCCCTTCTTAGGACCGCTCCATAGAACAAAAAGGTGGTCAGAAAGACGAAAGACATTAGTGATCTCTAAATAACGTAAAAGCACTCGGCGGACATCAAGTCTTTTTAAGTCTCGTGATTGAGAAGAAGATTTATCCAAATCTGGGAAGGCTGGCAATTCAACAGATTGATTGAGATGAAAAGAGGAAACCACTTTGGGTAAAAAGGATGGTACTGTGCGCAATGATATACCTGAATCTGAAATTCTCAAGAAAGGCTCACGGCAAGACAATGCCTGAATTTCTGAAATGCGTCTTGCAGAACAAATTGATACGAGAAACAATGCCTTGAGCGTTAAGTCCTTCAAAGTTATTTGCTTAAGGGGTTCAAAAGGAGGAGCACAAAGACTACAAAGAACCAAATTCAGATTCCATGATGGACAGATAGCCCGGATTGGTGGTTTCAAATGTTTGGCTCCTTTGCGAAAACGGACAACATCCTGATGTATAGCAATAGACACACCATTCTCCTTACCTCGTAAACAGCCTATTGCCGCAACTTGAACGCGGAGCGAATTATAAGCCAGACCCTTTTTTAAACCGTCTTGTAAAAAAGCCAAAATGTCTACAACTGTAGCTCTGCGCGAAGACAACCCGGACTTACTACACCAAGCATCAAATACCTTCCATACTCTAACATAGGTGAGAGAAGTAGAAGGTTTTCTCGAACTAAGCATGGTGGTGATAACTGAGTCTGGATAGCCTTTCTTTTTTAATTGCCTGCTTTCATAAGCCAGGCCGCTAGACAAAAGCGAAACGCCTGGTCGAAATATACTGGACCCTGTCGAAGGAGGTTGTTGAGGTGGCCTAGGCAGACTGGACCGTCGATTGCTAAGTTGATGAGATCCGCATACCATGGTCTGCGAGGCCATTCTGGAGTGACGAGAATCACCGGACCTTCGTGGGATTCTAATCGTCTCACGACTTTTCCTATTAGTGGCCATGGGGGAAACACATAAAGAAGGATGTCTTTGGGCCAAGGTAGAAGCAAGGCATCCACCCCTTCCGCTCCATGTTCTCTCCTTCGACTGTAGAACCAAGCCGCTTTCGTATTGACACGTATTGACTCGTATTGATCTAACCTGGGTGTCCCCCACCTTTGAATGAGAATGTTCATTGCCTCCCAGGAAAGTTCCCACTCTCCGGGATCTAGATACTGACGATTGAGGAAGTCTGCTTGAACATTGTCTACTCCTGCTATGTGCGATGCCGCTAGACGGCGTAGATGAGATTCGGCCCAGGTCATTAGCATGTCTGTTTCTATGGCGACGGAGTGACTTTTTGTGCCGCCTTGCCTGTTGATGTACGCTACCGTCGTGGCATTGTCGGAGAGAACCCTCACCGACTGATGTTGAATAAGTGGTAGAAATCTGCGGAGTGCTAGTCGTACCGCTCTGGTTTCCAAACGATTGATAGGCCACGTGGCTTGTGAAGCTGTCCACCGACCTTGTGTCGAATGTGACTGGCATACAGCTCCCCAATCGAAAAGGCTGGCATCCGTTGTCACTAATATCCACTGAGGAGGCTCTAGGTCCATTCCTTCCTGCAAGTGATGCGGTTTAAACTAGACCGAACCGGCTCCAGAAGGGGTAGAGGAAGATGAAACTCCTCTGACTTGGGGTCCCACCTGGAAAGCAACACCCTTTGCAAAGGTCTTAGATGTGCAAAAGCCCAGGGGACCATGTCCAGAGTAGATGCCATAGAACCAAGAACCTGTAGATAATCCCATACTGTGGGTAAATTTAGATCCAAAAGCCAACAGACTTGAGACATCAATTTGATCATCCGGTCCTGTGGAAGAAAAACCTTTCCCACAGCCGTATCGAATCGAGCACCCAGAAACTGCAAAACTTGCGTCAGGACTAGATGACTTTTCTTGAAGTTGACTACCCAACCAAGCATATGAAGAAGATGCAGAACCTTTTGGATCGCTAGTTCGCAAAGAGTCTTTGACTTCGATCAAATGAGCCAATCGTCGAGATAGGGATGAACCAATATCCCTTCTCGTCTGAGTGCTGCTGCAACTACCACCATTACCTTGGTAAACACTCGAGGCGCAGTTGCTAGACCGAATGGAAGAGCCCGAAACTGATAGTGTTCGCCCAATACCATGGAACGAAGATATCTCTGGTGGGATTCTTGAATTGGTATATGTAGATAAGCTTCTGACAGATCTAAAGAAGCCAAAAATTTGTTTTTGTGGACGGCCGCAATGACTGATCTCAAGGTCTCTATACGGAAACGAGGAACCCGAAGTGACTTGTTTACTTCCTTCAAATCTAATATTGGACGAAATGTTCCTTCTTTTTTGGAAACAATGAAATAAATGGAGTAACGACCGGTTCGATATTGGGACAGAGGAACCGGAACAATAGCTCCTAGATCCTGCAACCAATGTAAGGTTTGACGAACAAGTTGCTGCTTTAGAAGAGAACCGCTTGGAGATACTAGAAACAGATCCTTTAATGGGCGTGCAAAATCCAAAGCGTAGCCTTGTTTTATAATATTGAGGACCCAATTGTCTGAGGTAATTTTGACCCATTCCCTGTGAAAATGTGAGAGACGTCCTCCTATTTCTGGCACCAAGGAATGGGCCAGCGCACCTTCATTGTGGAGATTTGGAGGATGGAAAAGTTTGGGAGCTGTTAGAACGGAGAGGCCATCTCCCACGAAAGGAATGGGCCCAAACCTGAGCCCTTGAAAGCTGTTGACATGTAGAAAAAGATGGAATTCTACCAGTACGGAATCTTCTCTGGCCCCGAAAACGGCCTCTAAAGGAATTGAACGAACAATAGGAACGAGGTTTAACCTCTGGTAATTTATAAACTTTATTATCTCCCAAATCTTTAATGAGCTGCTCTAACTCTTTCCCAAACAGTAATGATCCTTTAAATGGAAAAGAGCCCAAGCGAGATTTGGAAGTTACATCAGCTGCCCAATGACGAAGCCAAAGAAGCCTCCTTGCAGAAACTGCAGAAGCCATAGTACGAGACGAAGTATGTAACAAGTCATATAAAGCATCAGCAGTGTATGCTACTGCTGATTCTAAACGATTGGCTTGTTCAAGTTCTGCTGACGGCAAATCCTGAGAGGTAAGTAACTGTTGGACCCACCGAAGAGTTGCCCTCTGCATTAGACTACTGCATATCGCCGCCCGAACACCTAAAGCGGATGCCTCAAAGATATGCTTAAGAAGAACCTCAAGTTTTCTATCCTGAAAATCCTTTAGAGCAGTGCCTCCAGTTACTGGAATTGTGGTGTGCTTAGCAATAGCAGAAACTGCAGAATCAACCTGAGGGACCTTTAACAAATCCAAAAATTCTTGTGGAAGTGGATAAAGTTTATCCATAGCTCTAGTAACCTTAAGACCAGCTTCTGGGAAATCCCATTCTCTAGTAAGCAACTGGAAAAGCTTAGGATGAAAAGGAAAGGATTGAGGTGGAGCCCTAATCCCTGCGAGAACAGGATCCCCAGGAGTGGAATCCGTTACTGGTTGTGGTGCTGGAATTGCCATTTCCTCTAGTACAAAAGGAATAAGAGGATCTAACTCCTCTTTGTGAAACAATCGCAGTACTTGAGGATCATCCCCTTCCACCAGCGCTGATCCCATAACCTCTTCATCAATAATATCAGCTGATGATCCCAGAAGTGGGTCTTGTAAGTCAGGATCCTGACTCATATTAATTAAATGTGACATAGGTTCCTCTGCATGCTTAGGAATCTTAGCAGAGGGTGGCTGATTAACTTCTGTATCTGCTGTAGCCTCCAAATATGCCTTATGCATAAGCAACATAAATTGTGATGAAAATGGCTGCTTTAATACCACCCCCGGGGGTAAAGAAGGTTGAATATTATCATTTTCATTCAAACTAGAGTGCTCTGGGGCTAAAATAGGAGGTGATAAACATTCAATGTGCTCAGATCGCCCTTCGCCGCCAGAAACGCAGCGAAAGCACAGACTGTCTCTGGAGAGCCGTGCTGCAGACTCTCCACAGGCAGAACAGCGACAACCACGTGGCATAACAAAAAAAAAAAAATTAATAAGCAGCTCTGAAAAAAAGAAAGGCTTGAAATAAATTTGTCTTGTGTCCTTCCCAATATTAAAATTTGCCTTGAACTTAACAGTTTTTGGTTTTTTTTTTAAACTGCTATACAGTTAATGGAGCTTTCTCTTCAGGGGAATGAAACCTCCCTGGAAATCAACAAAAAATCTCTAAGCTCCCTTCAGAGGCATATAAACTTCTCTGGCACTGAAAGGGGGAGGGACCGGCCCACCGGTAAATCCCCTCTTTGCCCGGGAATAATTAAAGTCTTCCAGGTGTCAAGGACAACGGACACAGCATCAAATTAATTCTAAATTTTTTTTTTTTTTAAACATAAGAAGATCTAGTCAAAGATCAGCCAGGGACAAAAAACTCCCTTCACTACAAATAAAGGTAAATTTACTCAGCTGACCAAAGAAACAGGACCGCAGGGGATGTCTTCCTTCACCTGCTGGAGTCAGAGGAATACTGTAGGATCGCAGGAGGCACTCTGGGATATGGGAGGTGCTTAGAACTTTGACCTCTGACTCCACCTGCTGGAAGGGAGACATAACCCTACTGTCTGGACTGATCCTGGTACGTACAGGGAACTGCATTTAACTACTGTAAGTTTCACAAACACACATATCCCATTCACTCTTAAATGTGCCTATACCTTCCCACAGTGTCCTTTTTCCAGTAAAAATGGCACTTTAAAAAGACTCTGTCAAAGAGTAACAGCTCTGAGCTCCTTCTCTGAGCTGTGCCCCACCTCTCTCTACACCTGCTACTCCTCTCTCCAAAAGGTGGGGGCTGCTTTTGCAAACATGGAAGTAAAATCTCAGCAGTTCTGTCCCTCCCTCTAACTGAAGAGAGGAGGAAGAGCTCTTGCAGCTGCCTGGACATCTCCCCCATGCAGTAACATATTCAAAGAAAAATGAAAAAGAATGCCACATCCCAGCAATGCTTTTTTTTTCCCAGCCCCGGGACTCAGGTCAGTAAAAAGAATTCTTTATCACCTTATTTTCATATTTTAACCTCTGGTTACACCAGTGCTCCTGCTCCAAACGTTTTCTCCTAGCTCCTGTCCAACTCCTGGGCTCCACCATCATGCCTCGGGCCTAGCCTCTTCAGGTATGCATCTCCTATCCAGGGCAGCCTCTGATAGCCAAGTCCTGATAACCCTGACATGTCTCTGATAAGGTGGAATAGGAAATTTGAATGAAGCTCAGAGTAAAATCTCTAAGACTGGTTCCATTATTGATACAGGTGGACGAGTGGATGGAATCTTCTTCATATAATTAAGCAGAAACTTAAAACCACAATTTCAAACGAGTGATGCTGAGGAACTGGAAGTTAAAGATTTACTGAAGAAGTATCTGATTCTGGTACTAAGATAGAAGGTGTTTATTTTTCCATAAAGGGTTTGGGAATGACCTGTCTGTTACAAGGAGTTGTATCTGTGCTAAAAGCTATCAGTGCTGTAATCGTCGGTGCCAACAATGTGGATGACGCCGACATTCCCAATTTCTGTGATGCTGATTTGAAGTGCTAGAGGTGAATGATGTTGTGTCCTTCCTCTGCACTGGTTCAGCCAATGTGGATCATGCTAATGCATATGGTATCAATTTTTAAATATCTGAGGTAGATGAAGCCATTTTAGTTTTTTGCCCCAGTGGAGTCTCAGCGCAGTGCTTTTTGTTGAAAGATGGCGCAGACAGGGATCTCCTTTTACCCCATCTGCTTTCATCACACAAGAGAAGTTGCAGTACCATTTTTTAGGAGATGCTGACTAATTTTGTTTGTTTTGAGGAGACTCAAAAAGAATAACAGAAAGAAAAATTAAAAAAAATATAAAGAAAGAATAACTCATAATTTAGAGGAAAAACCCCCCCCAAAAATATAGACAGCATCATCCTTTCACTTCTGTAGAAGAAAAACAACTGAGAAGACTCATATAATGGTAGCTGTATGGGAATACTTATGCATAGCTCAGAAAGACTTCTGGGTCTTTCTGAGCTCTGATAGAGGATGTTTTGTTTCAGCACCATATGATTGCAGTCATCCACTTGGGTAGCAGAATTTGTGCCTGCTTGCCCACGGAGAAAGTGGTTTGCCAAAAAGGTCCCACAAAGAGTTGATGATAGAGAAGTCTCAAACTTGTATTCTAGGTCTTTTCTTGGGCATAGCCTAAGCATGGTATAAGCACAAAGGATCCCTAGTTGCAAACAAGTAAAGGGAAAGCCAGAGATCAGCTCAGATCTATGGTATTGCACCAGAAAGTAAAGTGGACAGACTGGATGGGGCTTATGTTCCCTATCTGTTATTGTATTCTATGTTTCTAAGTTCTAACCACTAGACTACACAATAACAGAGGATGATGGAAGAAAAAGACAAATTAGCCCATCCAGTTTGCCCAGTTATTCCTATCCATGCTGCAAGGATACATCCCAGTTAACAACCATAGAATTTAGACTGCAGGATCCAAGATGGCGTCCTAAGGAGAGGACGTGTTGAGAGCAGCTCCCCGACCTGAATTTTTCTTCTTGAAACAGAATGCTTCACACAAAGAGGAAGGGGAGAGTGAGGCTGGAATCCGCAGTCGCCGCCTCACCAAATCTCCTTCAACCTATGATCGAGGGCTTTTTCAACGCGGTAACTACTTCAACCCCAGAGAGGAGGTCCACAGAGGCGTCGGGTGGGGAGCGCGCCCAGACGCCATTGGACATATCGACATCATTAAGCCCTGGGGCGCCCGATACTCCCTCTCCCCTACCCACGACAAGAGCTCGGAACAGTCCTGGACCCGGTGGCCGGTGGGGCTAGCAGGAGCCCAGGCGGCAGCGGCTGTTTTCGGGCCAGGAGCCGTTGGAGTGGTGGCGTGCGTTGATGCTCAAGGAGAGCAGAGAGAATAGCGGGGATCCACTGTGCAGAGTCCGGTGGATGAGAGCACGGCCATGATTGCTATCGGTGGGGGAGAGGAACCGGTGGACGAAATTCAGAGAATTTTGGAGGTCTGCCGGATTCAGGAGGTAAGCCCAGATCTCAGTCTCAAGTTAACAAGACCGCAAGAAATTACTTTAGATATTGTTTGGAATGCCCTAGTCGCCTTGGAGAAGGCAATTACAACTCTAACAGTGGCGGTAACTAATTTACAACAAAAAGATAATGAAACCAAACCAGTGTTGGATACTCAAGAGAAGAAAATCAAAGAAATTGAATCAAATGTAACTAAAGTTCAAGACATCCAAGTAAAATTAATACAAAGTGAGGCAAATACTTTGAATACATTGGAATTTCTGGAAAATTATCAGAAATACTTAAACTTGAGGATATAGCAAATGTTGCTTACCTGATGTAACAGGTGTTCTCACAGGACAGCAGGATGTTAGTCCTCACAAATGGGTGACATCGAGGATGGAGCCCACCACGGAAAACTTCTGTCAAAGTTTAACAGAACTTTGACTGGCCCCTACTGGGCATGCCCAGCAAGGCACTGACCCTGCAGCCAGCAGGGGTCTCCCTTCAGTCTGATTTTCAAAGCTACAGGCAGTGCCTAAAAAGTAAAAACAAAACGAACCCAACACCGCGGGGTGGCGGGCGGGTTTCGTGAGGACTAACATCCTGCTGTCCTGTGAGAACACCTGTTACATCAGGTAAGCAACATTTGCTTTCTCACAGGACAAGCAGGATGGTTGTCCTCACAAATGGGTGAGTACCGAGCTGAGGATGTCCTGACTTGCACCAAATGTACCCAACAGCGTGCAAGAGGCACAACAACTGGGGAGGAATTTGGTAAGGACATCCGCACCCTACCAGGAGGTGGAAGGGTGTTGGTACATTAAGTTGGAAAAAGGTTACGCAAGACAGATTGGCCGAAGATGGAGTCCTGTCTTCCAGCTTTGTCCAAACAATAATGGGCTGCAAAGGTATGGAGAGAACTCCAGGTTGCAGCTTTACAGATGTCAGGAAGCGGCACCGATCGAAGGTGTGCTACTGAAGTCGCCATGGCCCTCACAGAGTGTGCTTTTACACGGTCTTGAAAAGGAATGCCAGCTTGCTGATAGCAAAAAGAAATGCAGTCCGCCAACCAGGAGGAGAGAGCCTGCTTACCCACAGGTTGTCCTAACTTGTTAGGATGGAAGGAGACAAACAATTGAGTGCTCTTCCTGTGAGCAACTGTACGGTCTAGATAAAATGCTAGAGCTCGTTTACAGTCTAGGGTATGCAGAGTCTGTTCCCCAGAGTTGGAATGGGGCCTGGGAAAAAAGATAGGTAGGATGATGGATTGATTGATATGAAACTCCGAAACTACCTTAGGTAAAAATTTAGGGTGAGTGCGGAGTACTGCCCTGTCTTGCAGGAGTTTAGTGTAAGGCAGATAGGTGACTAAGGCCTGTAACTCACTAACTCTGCGAGCTGAAGTAATAGCCAACAGGAATAATACTTTCCATGTGAGATACTTCAAGTCACAGGAGTGTAGAGGTTCGAAAGGTGGTTTCATTAGACGACCAAGAACCAGATTAAGGTCCCAAGATGGGGCCGGAGGACGTAAAGGTGGCTTTAGATGGAGCAAGCCTTTAAGAAAGCGTGTCACCAGGGGTTGTACGGAAATAGGGACACCTTCTATACCCTTATGGAAGGCGGCAACCGCACTGACATGCATCCTAATGGAAGAGGTCTTTAGACCGGATTCTGATAGGTGCCATAAATAGTCCAAGAACTTAGAGATTGGACAGGAAAGGGGATCAAGGGACTGAGAAGTGCACCATGATGTGTACCTTTTCCATTTATATGAGTAGGATCTTCTGGTGGAGGGCTTTCGTGAAGCTATCAGGACACGAGAAACCGAATCCGAAAGGTTAAATGGCTGAAGGACTAACCTTTCAACATCCATGCCGTCAGGGACAAGGCTTGGAGGTTGGGATGGAGGAGGCATCCGTCGTTTTGAGTGAGCAGATGCGGATCCGTTCCCAGAGGGATGTGCCTGCGGATGGAGAGATCCTTGAGTATGGGAAACCACACTTGGCGTGGCCAGTGGGGTGCTATCAGGATCATGGTTCCTCCGTCCTGGCGAAGCTTCACGAGAGTCCTTGACAGAAGAGGAAGTGGAGGGAATGCATAAAGCAGACCTGTCGTCCACTTGAGGGAGAAGGCATCCCTCGGCTGAGAGTGTTGGCTCCGAATGAGAGAGCAGTAATCGTCCACTTTGTGGTTCTGAGGGGACGCAAAGAGGTCTATGCGGGGAAAACCCCACTTGTGAAACAGAGAGGTCACTACCAGAGGATCGAGTGACCACTCGTGTGGTTTGAAGACACGGCTTAGCTGGTCTGCCAATACATTGTCCACTCCCGGCAAGTAAGTGGCCCTGAGGTACATGGAATGGGAGAGGGCTTCTGCCCAGATCTGCGCAGCTTCCTGACACAGAAGGAAGGAGCCTGTGCCTCCCTGTTTGTTTATGTACCACATGGACACTTGGTTGTCCGTCTGGATTAAGATTATCTGATCCGATAGACGATCTTTGAAAGTTCTGAGCGCGTAGCGAATTGCTCGAAGTTCCAAGAAATTTATCTGGTGTTCGGCTTCTTCTGGCGACCATAACCCTTGGGTTTGTAAATCGTCCACATGGGCCCCCCAACCGATGTGGGAAGCATCGGTGGTTAGGATTACCTGTGGATCTGGTAGGAGAAAGGGTAAGCCCTGAAGGAGATTGACTTGAGTCGTCCACCAGGTTAAAGACAGGCGTAGCGCTTGTGTAACTGTGACGATGGAGGACAGAGGCTGAAAAGCCTGAATCCATTGGTGTCGCAGAGTCCATTGTGTTACTCTCATGGCTAGTCGGGTCAAGGGAGTGACTTGAACCGAGGATGCCATGTGTCCTAGGAGGATGAGGAATTGGCGAGCTGTGGCAGTGTGTTGCGACTGGAGCTGGCGAGCTAGGGACATGAGAGTTTGGACCCGTTGAAGTGGAAGGTAGGCTTTTGCCTGTAAGGTGTCCAAGTCTGCCCCAATGAAGGATAAGGTCTGAGATGGGACCAAGCAGGATTTCTCGTAATTGACAAGAAACCCTAAGGAAAGGAGTGAGTGAATTGTCAATTTTAGGGAGGATTGAGCAATCTGTTGGGTGGAGGCCCTGATTAGCCAATCGTCCAGGTAGGGGTAGACGTGGACACCTTCCTTCCTGAGGAATGCTGCTACCACTACGAGACATTTGGTAAAGACTCGTGGAGCAGATGCCAGGCCGAAAGGTAGTACCCGGTATTGATAATGGTCGTGGCCTATCAGAAAACGCAGATACTTGCGATGAGATTGTTGTATCGCAATGTGGGTATAAGCGTCCTTGAGGTCGAGAGAGCACAGCCAATCCCCCTTTTTCAACAGAGGGAGCAAGGCGCCCAGGGTTACCATCTTGAACTTTTCTTTTTGCAGATACTTGTTGAGGGCTCGAAGGTCCAGAATTGGACGTAGCCCTCCTGATTTCTTTGGTATTAGGAAGTATCTGGAGTAGAATCCTTTCCCTTGTTGACAAGGAGGGACGGGTTCTATAGCATTTGATTGTAGAAGAAGGAATACTTCTTGTTGTAATTGAGTCAAATGGCTGGTTAGACTCCATGCCTGAAGGGGCGGGGAGTCTGGTGGAAGTGTTATGAAGTTGAGGTGGTAACCCTGTGCGATAATTGCGAGCACCCACTGATCTGAGGTGATCTGTTTCCAACGGTGTAAAAAGTGGTACAGACGACCTCCCACAGGGATGTGTGGAAGAGGGAGTTGGTTTGTGCTCAGTACAGGGAAGTCAAAGGCCCGCCGCAGGCCCAGGAGGTGGGGCTACAGTAGGTCTTTGTTTTCTTGGCTGACGAGGCTGAGGCCTGTTAGAGGACCGTGCAGGACGAGCCCTAGTTGACGGAGGGTAGTAGCGACGTGGTCGAAAGAACGACTTCTTAGAGTCCTTCTTTTGCGGTTGCTTGGAGGTCACCTCAGGTGGGACAGATGAGAGTTGTTTCAACGTCTCATGGTGGTCTTTTAACTCCGCCACAATCTGCTGAATTTGCTCTCCAAACAAATTGTCGCCTAAACAGGGTAAATCAGCAAGATGATCTTGAAGCTCTGGGCGAAGGTTGGATGACTTTAACCAAGCCCAACGTCTGGCTGAGATGGCTGTGGCTGAAACTTTTGTGGAAGCATCGAATATGTCGTAGGCAGTCCTAATCTCGTGCTTCCCTGCCTCAAATCCCTTGTGAAGAAGGGCCTGAAGCTGCGGTTGGTATTGGTCCGGCAACGTGTCAGCATAGTCTTGCATCTGCTTAAGGATGGCTCTATTGTATTGAGTGATGTAGAGTTGATATGAAGCTATGCGTGAAATCAACATAGCTCCATGATAGACTTTCCGTCCAACACTATCTAGGAACTTGTTGTCCCTGGTAGGTGGGGTAGAAGAGTGAGGCTTAAGACGCTTGGCCTTCTTCTGCGCGGACTCAACTACAACAGAGCGATGATCCAGTTGAGGTTTTTGGAAACCTGGTGCTGACTGGACAAGGTAGGTGGAGTCAGCTTTTTTGTTAACTGGGGACACTGATGAAGGAGATTCCCAGTTTTTCTTGAGCAGATCCAAAAACACCTGGTGTATAGGGATGGAAGCGATGATTTTTGGAGCATCCAGAAATTGAAGGAGTTCCATCATCTGGTGTCTGTCATCAGCTTCAGATTGTAGTTGAAAAGGTACAACTTCTGACATCTCTTTCACAAAATTAATGAAAGATAGATCCTCAGGAGGAGATCTTTTTCTACTCTCTGTAGGAGATGGTGGCGAAGGCAAATCTGTGTCAGAAGATGTATCATCATCATCACCCCAGGTATCATAGGGATCATGTGGGGCTTGTAGCCCTGATGGACCTGGCTGAGGCTCTGAAGGCATCGATGGAAACCGAGGTGGAATCGGTGCCGTAGGTGGAACCAGAAATGGCATCGATGGCTTCGGTGCTGCCGATGGAATCGGTGCCTGGCACGGAATGGATGGAACCGAAGGATATATCGGTGGAGATATACCAGAAGGTACCGATGGAACCACCCCGGAAGGGGGAATCCGGAACGGTGTTTCTCCTGCCGATGAGAATCCAGTTGGAGACGGTGGTGTTGTCGATGGTACTGGAATCACCGATGGAAGGGCCGTCATGAGCGCCTCCATGCGGCTCAGTAGCGGTGCTAGCGCTTGTATCAACGGCTCGGTGGTCGGTTCCCTCCTCGGTGGCGAAGCCGGTGCCGGTGTCGGTGCCGGGGGCGGCGATGGAACCGGTGCCGGAGACGGTGCCAATGGAGGTTGTAATTTCTTCATCGCTTTCTCGATGGCCTCCTGGACCAGTCGGTCCAGTTCTGCCCGGAGACCAGGGGTAAACATACCCGGCTCGACGGGAGAGGGAGGCTGAGGTAGGGCCGGAGGGACCACCGTAACCGGTGGGATCACGGTCCCCGCACCCCGAGAGGGTGAGGGTTTCCTCGATGCCGGCGAACGAGACGTGGAGGGTGTCCGGTCTGTTCGTGGCTTCTTTGTCGGTGGCTCGGCTTGAGCAGAGGTCGATGGTTGTGGATCCTCGACAGGCCGAGACTTGTGCCGTCGATGGCGATGCTTTTCTTTCCGATCCCCTCGCCCATCCGGGGAAGGGACGGGAGTCGACGGCCGAGAAGCGATCGATGGCGGACGGTCACCGGAGGGTTGACGATGATGGTACAACTTCGACGGTGCCGGTTCCGATGACGTCGATGCTATCGATGGCGTTGGGGTGGGTGCATGGAAGAGGAGCCCCATCTTCTCCATCCTGGCTTTGCGACCCTTAGGTGTCATTAAGGCACATTTGGTGCAAGTCAGGACATCATGCTCACTACCCAAACACATTACACAAACCCTGTGGGGGTCTGTGATGGACATAGTCCGGGTACAATCCGGACAACGGCGGAACCCCGTTGCCATGGCTTGAAGCCAAAATTTAGGCTGGGGATCGGTAAGTGCCAACAGGCCTCAAGGGCCAAAATCGACGGCAGTCGATGGAAGAAGGCAAAAAACTTACCGGGTTCCGTAAGATGACTAAAAAATTTGTCGAAGGGAGACCCCTGAGGGGCAAATTTTCTTAGGAAATTAATTTCCAAATTCCTGTCAGGAACGTGGTTAGAGAGCTCCTTTCACCGCGTGGCAACTGCTGCGCGGAAAAAAGAAGACTGAAGGGAGACCCCTGCTGGCTGCAGGGTCAGTGCCTTGCTGGGCATGCCCAGTAGGGGCCAGTCAAAGTTCTGTTAAACTTTGACAGAAGTTTTCCGTGGTGGGCTCCATCCTCGATGTCACCCATTTGTGAGGACAACCATCCTGCTTGTCCTGTGAGAATAAATTTTCCTTCTATGAAACTGGTATCATTACGAGGTCAGTTCAAAAAATACATGTTGGAAGTTCTTTCTTTTCCAAGTGAAGCCATACCACCTATTTCAAAGATTTATTTTGTATCAAGAACAACTGAAACCTCACATATGGAATCAAATGCTCCCCTAAATTTAGGGGCAGATTTGACTGGACTTCTTGAATCATCTACACTAGAACAAATAGAGTACCGGGGAACTGTACTGTGTACTTTTGTTTTTCCTGTGGACCGAGACTCAGTTTTGAAGTGTTTTCTTCGCAACAGAGAGAAACTTTTCTTTGGTGAAAAAATTAGAATTTATCCTGATCTTTCAAGAAGTACCCAACTTCATAGAAAACAGATGTTAGAGATGTGCCAAGAAGCAAGGCAGCTGGAGCCAAAATTACAATCAGATATCCTTGCAAATGCTTAATGTATATAAATAATAACATATATGTATACTACGATCGTTCACATTTACGTTCCTTTTTGGATAACTTTGGAACTGAGGGTGCTGTACCTTAATAGTTCGGGCATTAATGATTATATGTATCTCTCCTTAAAGATTTCCTATAATTTTGAAATTTGATGATTTATGCTCCCTTATAACATCTTGGATCCCCTATATTCCTTAATTATTTTACTTCTATAATTACAAGAGTTTTGTTTTGCTTAATTTCTTTTTGTTTTAGATTATATTGTTGGGGTATGATATATATTTTCTTCCTTATGAAAGATTAGATGGATGAATATGTTGTAAAATTTTGAAACTCTTTGTCAATTATTGAAAAATAATAAACAATTAATTTAAAAAAAAAAAATTTAGACTGCTTGTAGCATATCACTCCTTATCCAAATCAGTTTTTATTTTTATTCCATATTTGTTCTTTACTATCCTAGATAGATGTTTAATCCGCTGCCTAGTCTCACCCTCTCTTCTCATGTCTTACACCTCCTCCCTTATCCCCTAAATCTACCATATGCTCTGGTGCAAAGCTGCTCACCAGTTTTAAAGTTCCTTACCAAAGGTTCAATAATAAAGATGTCATCAGAGTAAAGCATGAAGTCTCCTTGTACCAGATTCTTGCGGTTATAAAAGGTGCGGGAGAGAATGGCCAGGCGTTCATGGAGCGAAGGATCAGAGCTACACTCCATTAGAAATCTGTCTGTCTCTTCCTCTTCCTCTTCCTGAAGATCAGTGTACAACCTGACATGAGCAAAAAAATCAGCAGACAAATTTTAATAAGAAGAACTTTACCACAGTCTTCTAGAGTATTCATCACTAAAAAGAAATAAATATACTGCTTCATCACCAGAAAAATAATGAGAGAAAATTAAAAAACAAAAAGGAAGACACATTTAAGAAGTTTTATACTGATAAAGGTATCTAAATTTGTGTATCAAGCCTATAGCTTTTAGATTATGCTTAAACTGACCAGTTAAAAATTATATTTACCTGTCAGCCCAGTGACTTAACAGTAGCAATATATGCTATCATGAGGGTAATCAAAATTTAACTGCCAAAACAGGTTTCTGCTGCTTAAGCTGCTAGGTATTCTGGAGGGGATGGGGAAGGGGAGAGAAACAACAAAATGCTGCACTGGAGGGAATATACTCAGGAGGCTTAAAGAGATATTTATAGCCAACTAGATTTAGATGAATTTTCAGACTCAAGTAACCTGGCACAGGGACAGCCATGTAACTTAGCCACCAAGCACTGAAAATTGGTGCTAGCCAACTAACAGGCCGATACAGTACAGTGCGCTCCGACGGTGCGCACTGTTAGCCGGCATTTGGACGCACGTTTTGCACACGCTAGCTTTACCCCTTATTCAGTAAGGGGTAAAAGAAAATTATTCCTTACCTGCTAATTTTCGTTCCTGTAGTACTTAGGATCAGTCCAGACCGTGGGTTATGTCCCCCGTCCAGCAGATGGAGTCAGAGCAAACTTCCGAGGGTGCTGACGTATAAGCAGGTGCACCCTCCAGGGATCCTCAGTATCGAGAATATCAAAGCCCAGAGAACAAACACTTGACAGAAAAGTAGGATGGATCAAGCACCAATCAAATTGTAACCACATGAACAAATAACCAATGCAACTTGCAAGGAGAACTGTGAGAAAAAACTGAGCAACAACAAAAACATCAGAATGTAGGAGCGTGAGGGACAGGAGATAGAACGTAAACGAGCAGGCGTCTGATCAGCACTTAGCAAACCCGGGTGGGCGTCTGGACTGATCCTAAGTACTACAGGAACGAAAATTAGCAGGTAAGGAATAATTTTCTTTTCCCTGTACGTACTAGGATCAGTCCAGACCGTGGGATGTACCAAAGCTTCCCTAAACCGGGTGGGTCCCTGAAGACCCTGCTCGGAGAACCCTGTCCCCAAAGGAACCCGAATCACCTACCGGCAGTTGCAACCGGTAATGCTTCGAGAAGGTGTGCAGCGACTTCCATGTTGCCGCGCGACAGATTTCCTGAATTGGAACATGTTGAGACTCCGCCCGGGACGTGGCCAGGGCAAGCAACGAATGAGCCCGGACTCCCTCCGGGGGAGCTTTCCCGGCACCGATGTAGGCCGAAGACACCGCTTCCTTGAGCCACCTTGCGATAGTCGTCTTAGACGCTTGCAGTCCCTTCTTGTTACCGGACCAAAGCACAAAGAGATGGTCGGACGCCCGGAACTCATTGGTCACTTCCAGGTAGTGCAGCAGAGAGCGCTTCACGTTGAGACGCCGGAGAGACTTGGGCGCAGCCGACGGGAAGGCCGGCAGCTCCACCCACTGGTTCAAGTGGAAGGAAGACACCACCTTAGGCAGGAACGAGGGAACTGTTCGAATGGAGACTCCCGAGTCCGTGAAGCGTAGGAAAGGTTCCCGGCACGAGAGCGCCTGAAGCTCGGAGATGCGCCTCGCCGAGGCTATGGCAACCAGGAACACCGTTTTCAGTGTGACGTCCTTAAGGGAGGCCTGCCGCAGCGGTTCAAAAGGAGCCTCTCCAAGAATCCGTAGAACCAGGTTGAGATTCCAGGAGGGATAGGGGTGCCGCACCGGCGGCCGCAGGTGCTTGACTCCCTTGAGGAAGCGCGAGACGTCCGGATGAGACGAAGGATCTGGATTTCCCGTGGTACGAGCCAGGGAGGCTAGAGCAGAGACTTGCACACGCAGGGAGTTGTAGGAGAGACCCTTCTCCAAGCCCTCCTGGAGGAAGGCCAGGACCTGACGTAGCGAAGCTGCGGTCGCGGAGGCTCCATGTCCAGCACACCAGACCTCAAACACCTTCCAGACCCGTACATAGGCGACTGAAGTGGAGGTCTTACGTGCCTTGAGAAGGGTGTCTACCACGGTTACTGCGTATCCCTTGCGCAGGAGACTCTGCCTCTCAAAAGCCAAGCCGCGAGACAAAAGTGTTCCGCCTGGTCCGAAAATACCGGACCCTGATGGAGCAGCCGCGGAAGGTGTGACAATCGCAGAGGTCCGTCCACTACCAGGTTGAGTAGATCCGCAAACCAAGGGCGCTGCGGCCATTCTGGCGCCACCAGGATGACCTGCCCTGGATAATCTTCTATTCTCCGCACCACCTTGCCCACCAGAGGCCACGGAGGGAAGACGTACAGCCGAAGATGAGGGGGCCAGGGTAGCACCAGGGCGTCCACTCCTTCCGCCCCGTGGTCTCTTCTCCGACTGTAGAAACGCGGGGCCTTTGCGTTGCCCGACGTTGCCATGAGGTCCATGGCGGGTGTTCCCCAGCGCCGAGTGATGATTGACATTGCCTCGTCGGAGAGGACCCATTCCCCCGGGTCCAGCGTCTGCCGACTCAGGTAATCCGCCTGAATATTGTCCACGCCTGCGATGTGGGAGGCCGCCAGACGGTCGAGAAACCGCTCCGCCCAGGCCATGAGACGGGCCGCTTCGATGGCCACCCCCGGGCTCTTGGTGCCTCCCTGTCGGTTGATGTAGGCTACCGTGGTCGCATTGTCCGAGAGAACACGGACCGCCCGTTGCCGGACGAGGGGCAGAAACTGAATGAGCGCCAAACGGACTGCTCTGGTCTCCAGGCGGTTGATCGACCAGGACGCCTGTTCCTGTGTCCACTGCCCCTGGGCCGAGCTGCGGAGACACACGGCCCCCCAGCCAGTCAAACTGGCATCGGTAGTGACTACAATCCACTCCGGCGCCTCCAGAGGACAACCCTGTGCCAGGTTCCTGGGGTCTAGCCACCAACGAAGGCTGAGTCTGGCCGCCGGCGGAAGAGGTAGTATCGCCTGATAGTCCTGCGAGACCGGTTTCCACCTCGAAAGTAGCGCCATCTGAAGGGGCCTCAGGTGTGCAAAGGCCCAAGGTACCAGGTTGATGGCGAAGGCCATTGATCCCAGGATCTGCAGGTAATCCCTCGCTGTGGGGACTGGAAGAGAGGCAAAGTGGAGAATTTGCTCCCTCAGCGACTGGGCCTTGTCCAGCCGCAAGAAGACCTTGCCTTGAGCCGTGTCGAAGCGCGCTCCAAGGAAGTCCAGCTGCCGAGATGGGAGGAGACTGCTCTTGCCGAAGTTGACTACCCAGCCGAGAGACTGAAGAAAATCGATCACCCTGTCGACCGCCTGCTGCCCCTGAGAGAAGGTCTTTGCTCGGATGAGCCAATCGTCCAGGTAAGGGTGTACTAGAATCCCCTCTCTCCGGAGCGCGGCCGCCACAACCACCATGATCTTGGTGAACGTCCTGGGAGCCGTTGCCAACCCGAAGGGGAGGGCCTGGAACTGGAAGTGTTGCCCCAGTATCTTGAAGCAGAGGAACCTGTGATGGTCCGAACGTATTGGAATGTGTAAGTAGGCCTCCGTCAGATCCAGGGAGGCCAGGAACTCCCCCTGATGAACTGCCGCGATGACCGAGCGGAGGGTTTCCATGCGGAACCGGGGTATCCGGAGACCTTGTTGACTTCCTTGAGGTCTAAAATGGGACGAAAAGATCCATCCTTCTTGGGCACCACGAAGTAGATGGAATAATGACCCGAGCCCACCTCTCCGGAGGGGACGGGTGAGATGGCCCCCAGGGCTAGGAGCCGGTCCAGCGTGCTTTGTACTCCCAGGCGCTTGTGACTTGACCCACAGGGCGAGAAGACGAATCTTTCTTTGGGGAGATGCCGCAAATCCAAAGCGTAACCGTGCCTTAGAATATCCAGGACCCATTGATCCGTGGTGATGTTGGCCCACTCCTCGTAAAACCAGGCTAGTCGTCCTCCGATCCTCGGGAGGGAGGAGTGGGCCGGCCTGGCATCATTGGGTGGACTTGCCGGAGGTGCCTTGCGCCGAGTCCCTGGGTGGTCTACGGCCACGAAAGGACCGGGTCCATGACTGAGACCTGTTCGAGGGGTTTCTCGGACCCTGAGGTCTGGAGCCCCGAAATCGTCGTTGAGGACGGGACCAATTCCTGGAGAAGGAATTAGACGGACGATATGACCGCTGGCGGTCCTCGGGCAACCTATGTACGGAGTTTTCCCCCAGGGATTTGATGATCTGATCAAGATCCTCGCCGAAAAGGAATCTACCCTTGAAAGGTAGAGCCCCTAGGCTGGATTTGGACGAAGCGTCCGCCGCCCAATTCCTAAGCCACAATAGTCGCCTGGCGGAAACAGCAGAAACCATGGTCCTTGCCAGAACTCGTAGTAAGTCGTGGAGGGCATCGGCCCCGTAGGCAATGACGGCCTCCAGACGGTCCGCTTGCGCCGTTTCCTCTGGTGGCAGTTGCTGTGAAGTAAGGAGCTGCTGCACCCACCGAAGACCGGCTCGCTGGGTAAGAGAGCCACAAATAGCTGCGCGGACCCCCAGCGCCGAAACCTCGAAGATCTTCTTGAGGCAGACTTCTAGCTTTCTGTCCTGGACGTCCCGAAGGGCCGTTCCCCCTGTAACGGGAATCGTGGTCCTCTTTGTGACGGCAGAGACTGCCGAGTCGACCTTGGGTACTTTAAGCAGGTCCAGGAAATCGCCGGGTAGAGGGTAAAGCTTGTCCATCGCTGTGCCCACTCGAAGAGATGCCTCCGGCGTGTCCCACTCCCGCACCAGAAGGTGAAGGAAAGACTCATGAATTGGGAACGTTCGCGCCAGGAGACGTAGGCCCGCCAGGACAGGGTCCCCTTTGGAGCTTGCTGAGGCTACGGAGGGGGCCGGGGGCCCCGGCGGTTCGACGGGCGGATCGAGATCCAATTCCTGGAGGACGTGTGGGATGAGATCAGACAGCTCCTCTTTACGGAAGATCCGGAGCACCCTCGGGTCGTCACACTCCAGGTGCGCTGCCAGAAGTGAATCATCATCAGCCGTCGAAGCCGGGTCACTCCCAGGATCCTGCGTTGGAGCCGCTCCGCTGGGTGGAAGGGCCAGGAGCGTCTTATGGCCGCCCCCCGAGGGCGCTGGATTGGCCCCCCCCACCCCCACCAGCCGGGGCATCTTCGCGGGCGTGGGGTTCGCTTGACCACCGACTGGTGACCCCCCCGCCGGCTGCAGGCTCTGGAGGTACGCCTGATGCATCAGGAGGACAAAATCCGCAGTAAAGCCCCCTGCTGGTGGAGGAACGGCGAGAGAAAGGTCCTTGGGGGGCCCCGAAGCGATGGGGGGGGAAGATGGAGCTCGAATCGGCCTTAATCGCGGCGAAAAACCATGCTGAGACTCCTCAGCATCAGAGTCAACAGCGCTCTCCAGCTCTAAAATGGCCGCCGCTCCCGCCAAAGAAGGGGGCGGGGCCCTTCCCCTGGTGGCGCGGCGCTCCGAGCCTGACGGCGAAAAAGTCGGGGAAGCTGGTCCGGTCTCCCCCCCGGGGAGACCAACACCGGAGGAGACATCCCGCGATCCGCCCTGCCCCGGGTCGGCGCCGGGAGACCCCTTAAGGCGCTGCATGGCGCGCTGCCGGGAGGAAGGATCCCCTCAGCGACCGCCTCTAGGACCGGATGCGAGAAATCCGCGCCGCGGGAGGAGCGGGCTCGTCCGCCCAGGCTCAACTCAGCGAACCCTCCCCTCAGGAGCAGCAGGGGAATGCGACTTCCCTGCTGCCGCGGCCCCGGGGAATGAATACGTCGCAGGGCCGAGGGGGGGGGGTCCGAGTCGCGGCGCGCCGAAGGGGAGAGGCTGGCCCCACCAGCATCCACCTGAGCTGTCCGACGGCGAAGCTGTGAAGAGAAAATAACAAAACAGCCCCAAACTTACCGCCGGAGAGAGAAGAAAGAGAAAAAGGCAGGCAAGAAGAAAAAACAGTCCCGCTGGCAAGCTAAGCAGGGCTGTGAGCCCGGGCAGGGGCTCAAAGAGACTCCCTGAAGTAAGAATTTTTTATTTTTTTTTTTGTTAATCTATTTATTAAATTTAAGAACCCAGGCCTGCTTGATCCTGTCCTGAGAAGAAAATGATAGAAAAAATGTAGCAGAAGCCACAAACTGGGGAAGCAAAGGTTCCCCCACTCACATCTGCTGGAGTCAGAGAGATACTGAGGAACCCTGGAGGGTGCACCTGCTTATACGTCAGCACCCTCGGAAGTTTGCTCTGACTCCATCTGCTGGACGGGGGACATAACCCACGGTCTGGACTGATCCTAGTACGTACAGGGAATAGTGCGTCCAAAACGCACATCAAACCCCCCCCCCCCCCCGAACCTAATAGCGCCCGCAACATGCAAATGCATGTTGATGGCCCTATTAGGTATTCCCGCACGATTCAGAAAGCAAAATGTGTAGCCAAGCCGCACATTTTGCTTTCAGAAATTAGCGCCTACCCAAAGGTAGGCGCTAATTTCTCCGGGCACCGGAAAGTGCACAGAAAAGCAGTAAAAACTGCTTTTCTGTGCACCCTCTGACTTACTTATTTATCTATTTATTTATTTATTTATTTATGAACTTTTAATATATCGACATTCGTGGAACACATCACGTCAGTTTACAATTAACTCGAAGAAAGGAAAATTACATCGAACGAGTGAACGGGGAAGAGGGACTAGGCGAGAGGTAGAGAAGAGGGCCAGGAGCGAGAAAAGATTGAGGGAGAGATAAGTGAACAATTAAGAAGAGAGAGTGAAGAGTAACCATATTAACCATAAAAAACTTACGAAAAAACATTTCCTAAAATCACATCATGGGAGGGGTACATAAACTAACTGGATTTGCAGTACACAAGTGGAAAGGGGGCACTATCTAGGTTTGATTGGCATCTGGGTAGGCCTGCTTGAGCGATATTGTCGGAGGTCCCGAAAGTTTAAAAAAGTAAAAAAAAAAAAAAAAAATTTAAATGGGCCCGTGGCTGGCTGGTCGAAAACCGGACGCTCAATTTTGCCAGCGTCCGGTTTCCAAACCCGTGGCTGTCAGTGGGCTCGAGAACCGACACCGGCAAAATTGAGCGTCGGCTGTCAAACCCGCTGACAGCCGCCGCTTCCGTCAAAAAAGAGGCGCTAGGGATGCGGTAGTGTCACTAGCGCCTCTTTTTACGGCCGGGCCTAATTTTAATAAATTAAAATACTGAATCGCGCGCATGGGCGAGCGGGCACTCGCCCACTCTCCCATGTTTTTACTGTATCGGCCTGGGATTATTTATCAAAGTGCTAAATGGTGTTTTCGCATGCGAAAAGCACTTTTAATGCATGCAAAAATACCATAATGTGATTCTGGCCAAGTAGGCCAGCTTCACAGTTTGCAAAGCATTAAGCTGTGTGATATGGCTTTATCACACTTTGTGATGTTTTTGCAAATAGCATTGAGAGTGAGAGAGTGAGAGTGAGAGAGAGAGAGAGAGAGAGAGAGAGAGAGAGAGAGAGAGAGAGAGAGAGAGAGAGAGAGAGAGAGAGAGAGAGAGAGACTAACTATAAGGCCCTCATACTAGGTAGGTATTTATACCTCTATATGAGACCCACCCTGCTACTCGAGGTGAGGTTTAGGTATTAGTGTAGGGGTTAGGGGCTACTTTGACATTCAGAATGCGACGTACGAACAGAACAGTGCACTCTTGTGAAGATTTGATGACCTTCGGAGTGAGGAAACTCACCCAAAGATGAGATTTGTGCAATGTTCTCTCAACCTAGCTTGATGGACTCTCTACCTGGGTAAATACCTACCTAGTATGAGGGCCTTATAGCTAGTCTCTCTCTCTCTCTCTTTCTCTCTCTCCCCCCAGTGGTTGTAGGTAGGAATTACAACAATTCTGGCACTTACTGCAAAGTACAAAAAAGTTATTGTAGTTTGCAGTAATACCTATGCAAAGTGCTAAGATAGGCTGTTTATCGCAAAGTGCGCTATTACCATAAAACACACCCCTTTTCCTATCGCATGCAATATTTAGTGCATTTTGATAAATCCAGGCCTAACTTACTCTCACAGCCCTACTCCACTCTCATAAACGCACAATTTAATCAGCTAAGATAAAACCTGCCTGGTTTCACTGCAAGGCTATATTTAGCTACTCTGGGCGGGAATTTCACCCACTGGATCTAAAAGTCCAGCTCCTTAGTTAGCTTGTTAGATCTGTCTAAAAATCTGCCCCATTATGTCATTTTAACCACAGGAGTTCTCTAAAGTCATTAGCATACACTATGCTGTAAAACATATTACACAGGATCATAATTTCTTCTTCAAAACAGATTAAAATCTAAGAGGCCTATTTAACAAAGCAGCATTAAAACTATGCATTAATGTGCTGTTTAAATGCGAGTAAATTCTTGTGGGATTTGCTAAATTGCAGTACCTAAGTAATACAATTTAGAAAATCCCACACTGGTGCCTGTTGCGCTGCAAATGGAAAGGAGGACCCGGGAGTGCTCCCCAGTGTGGGACAAGAGATGTGTGCCCCGGCGGCGAGACGGTCCAAGTCTGGGAACTGAAATGGAGGACCTCTACCGAACCTGCACACCTAGGTGAGACCATCAACGCAATGATGGTCTCTTGACAGTCCTCCGACCGTTCCAATCCCTTTCGGACTGCCTCTGGGAACGACAAGGGCGGCAGGCCGGACAGAGGACAAGGGCGGGCGGAGACATCTGGCACAGGACAAAACTAGGACATAGGAAGACAAAGACTCAGGCTTGAAGGTCGACGAAGACTCAGGCAATGAGATTGACGAATACTCAGGCAATGAGGCAGACAAAGACTCAAAGGCCAGTACCGAAGGGCGCCCTCCACAGCCAACCAAGGCCAGGCACGAACCACACCTAGGACTGACAAGACAGAGTTCATTCGAGGACACAGGCAGACTCGAGCTTAGAGATAAGCAAAGTCTCAGACGTTGAAGACGCCGAAGGCTCAGACGTTGAGGATGCCGAAAGCTCAGACATTGAGGATGTTGAAGGCTCAGACGTGGAAGACGACAAAGCTCAAACGTGGAGGACGACGAAGGCTCAGACATTGAGGATGCCGAAGGCTCAGATGTTAAGGTAGCCGAATCTCAGAAGTTGAGGACGCTCATCCGAGACGGAACTCGGATAAGACAAGATGACTCCTCAGCACCATCTGATAAAAGGACCCACCAGCGCCCTACACACCTCAACGGGGGTGGTCACGGACCACTGGACGACTACGCACCCTACTCAGCCCAGCCGGGCTGGTCGCGGACCACGAGGGATGGGTCAGAATGGAACTGAAGACATCTGGAACAACTTGGAGAGAGGAACATCAGGGAAGCAGAAGACATCAGGAGAACATCTGGAACAAAGATGAAGATGAGAGACCAAGGAACGAAGAACATCTAGACAACAAGGGATCCCACGTGGAACAGAGCGCCTTAGAGAAGCCGGAAGACATGGAGTCCTAGGGAGGACTTACTCCTTGTTGCATCCGTCGCTGCTCGACGCCCTCACTCCGCCCTTTTTACCACTGTGGCGACTCCCTCCGGGTCTGATGGACGGTTAGCTGCTGCGGCCTCTTCTTGCTGTCTCTCTCTGGCGTCCCCAGACCGGCACGATGCTGTGGATCCACCATGTTCCTGATGATGTAGGGCGAGCGCTCCGATTGATGTACCAGCAAGGGCGCGAACCTCGGAGGGGTCCCCCGGAGATGACGTCATCCGCTTCCAATATAAAAGGTCTCAGAATTTGCTAACACATCGAGTTAGCAAGGATTCGTCCAAGCTATCTGCCTCCTCGGACTTACCAGGGGTACCCGCTCCTCGGGGGCCTCGCTCTCTTTTCTTTATTTCAGATTGCCAATAGGAATCGGTACTCACTCCTCAAGGGCCCATGTTCCTGAACACTCTGAAAATTCTCTACTGCCTGGAAGCTATCGCAGATACAGACATTTGTGAGTTACCACTGCTCTCTCAGAGCTTTCCCTGGAACCAGGTACTCACTCCTCAAGGGCCTAACCCTTTCCAGCTACTGAGCTTTCTAAAGACCTTATGTGAGATTTGTCATCTAGTTCTGACTATGAACACAGCATACCCTGTCTACTCACTCAGCAACCCTGGGATCGCTGTTCCAGTACCTGAGGGACTTCAGCCCTGCTGGGCATATCTGCTCACTACTGCCACCTCTGGTGGTTCTACTAACCTGTCTAATAAAAGAACTATCTGTGTCTGTCTCCATACACCAGCCTACTTGGTGGTCCCTCTCAGCATATCCTCCTGGGGGTGCAGTCATCTGTCATCGGCCCAAGGACCCACCTATCTACTTTCCTCTACAGCTGAGTGCCCTCTCCAAGCACTCCGCTGGTAACAGATTGCTACTGTCTCCATCAGGAGTCTTCAGCAACAGATTCATAAGGGTTAAGACTCTGCAGTCTTAACCCTAACAGATTGTTTACTACTCCCTCTACAGGAGCTGAGCTTATCAGACTGCTACCTCCTCCTTCCATAGGAGCAAGTTCTTAACTAGATTGCTAACTCCTCACGGAGTTCCTAACAGACTGCAATTACTCCTCCCTTCGACAGGAGTCGCTCTACTACAGATTGCTAACTCCTCCCCTCTGGAGGGGAATCGATAACAGACTGCTACCTCCTTAGCAGATCCATAACAGATTGCTCCTCCTATCTGATTGCTCCGCCCACCAGGCATCAGATTTACAACAGATTGCTAACTCCAGTGGATCCGGCTTATATTGGAGAAGCAGTACTCCTGGGAATCCAGCTTAAAGGTATGAGATGTCAGTACCCATGGACCCGGCACACCTCTCCGCTTTGCAGGCTATACCGGGCCTGGCTCAACGCATCTCAGAACAGCAAGAAACCTTGGAGAAACTTACTGCAGCATTCCATCAGCTTCACACACAGAAGATACAAGGCACAGCTTCTACCCAAGAAGGTCAGTTACAGGAGGTAACTTTAGACTGCTGTTCTACTGGCTACTCCTATTCGCTTCTCCGGAGAACTCCAGAAGACGCGGGGCTTTTTGAACCAGTGCAGCATATATTTCCCCTTACAACCTTCATTGTTTCCCACGGACCTCTCTAAAACCACCTACATCCTGTCATACTTGGATGGGAGAGCCTTGTCATGGGCATCTACCTTGTGGGAACGCAAGGACCATATTTTGCAGGACATAGAAGTATTTATGAACTTGTTTAAATCCGTTTTTGATGACCCTGCTCATATCTCTGTTGCCGGGTTTGCTTTAGTGGACTTGAAGCAAGGCAACAGATCTTTGGCTGAATTTGCCATAGAATTCAAGACTCTTGCAGCGGAACTTCGCTGGGATCCTAGATGTCTCAAGACTCTCTTCTGCAGAGGCCTGGATATCCATTTGAAAGACGAGCTGGCCGCTCGCCAGACACCTGACTCGCTGGAAGAATTGATAGCCTTAGCTACTCGGATTGACTGTCGGCTCTGAGACAAGGTGAAGGAACTCCGGCCTAAGGTGTTAACTGGGTTGAAACAGGCCAGTACCCCTGCAACTCGAATGCATCCAGCTACTCCTGCTGTTGATACAGATGCACCAATGCAACTTGGTCATGGTCACTTGACCTCAAAGGAGAGAAGATTCCGGAAGAAACACGGCCTGTGCATGTACTGTGGTCATCCCAGCCATGATGTCTCAACATGCTCCATTCTTCCGGGAAACGGACGGGCATGTCCCGCGGGAGGACTGTTCTTGGGCCATACAGTGTTATCTTCTCCGCTCTCTCATTCAGTCTCAGTGACCTCTGAACCAGCTACGGTTGAAACCCCTGCCCTGGTGGACTCAGGGGCAGGAGGCAACCTTATTCTCAGACGTCTTGTGGAAGACTTGAGGAGTCCCTTCTTCAAATTAGAAGATCCATTATTGTATCGCAACTTGAAGTGGGCTTTGGACCTTCCTTTACATCGCCTCTTCTCTTGAGGATCTTGACGATGTCCACAGCCGTTTACTCCTGGCTACTGATATTCATAGCGGTTGCTATGATTTGCCATGGCTAGATGGCACTCTACATCTTTACCGTCTTCACGGACTATAACTTAGAGATATTTGCTACGATTGTTCACTCGGAAGTCGTGTCTGAAGCTTTTCAGCACTACTAGTTCTGAAGAACATATCTCTAGCTACCAGCCTGGTTGTTTTGCTGGTGCTGCCACCATCTTTCTTCCAACTTCATCTATGGAAGAGTTATCCAGAAGTGAGTTTTGGACGTACCCCAGCATTGCCACTTCTGTTGAAGTTCTGTGATGTCCATAGCAGCTAGATTGCTGCTGAATTCAACACCTCTTCCAGCAATTCTACGGAAGAGTTATCCAGAAGTGGGTTTTGGACATACCCCAGCATTGCCACTTCTGTTGAAGTTCTGTGAAGTCCACAGCAGCTAGATTGCTGCTGAATTCAACACCTCTTCCAGAAATTCCACGGAAGAGTTATCCAGAAGTGGGTTTTGGGCGTACCCCAGCATTGCCACTTTCACTGAAGGTTCAGTGACGTTATAGCAACTAAGCTACTGCTGCTGAAGTCAACATCGCAACCAGTT
Source organism: Rhinatrema bivittatum (assembly GCF_901001135.1). Lineage (NCBI taxonomy): Eukaryota > Metazoa > Chordata > Amphibia > Gymnophiona > Rhinatrematidae > Rhinatrema > Rhinatrema bivittatum. The sequence continues at coordinate 138,228,722 of NC_042621.1, forward strand.
ACTTTACTGAAGAGTTACCTTCAGAAGTGGGGTTGGACGTACCCCAACTTTGCTACTTTCACTGAAGGTTCAGTGACGTCATAGCAGCTAAGCTATTGCTGCTGAAATCAACATCTCATTCCGTTATTTACTGAAAAATTGCCTTCAGAAGTGGGGTTGGATCTACCCTAACATCGCCACTTCCGTTGAAGTCACAGTGGCGTCTATAGCAGTTAGCTATTGCTGCTAAATACTACCATCTCTCATCCAGCATCATCTACTGGAGAGTCTCTTTAGAAGTGGATTTTGGACATTCTTCAACATCACCACTTCCACTGAATTCCTCAGTGATGTCTACAGCAGCTCTACCCATTGCTGCTGATACCATCAATAACACTGAAAGATTCTTCCAAATCTTAAGATCCATCTGTCACCTTTGCAGAAGATGAATTAGAAATCAAGATCAAAGAGATTCTGGATGTTCGCAACAGAGGCAAGAATTTGAATACTTTCTGATTTGGGAAGGCTTCGGCCCCCATTTTATCTTGGGAGCCTCAGACCAATATCTTGGACAAAGAGATGCTTATCAGTTCCACCTCGCGCATCCTTTGAAACCTAAGCCTGGTACCCGAAGAGGAGATCGCCCTTTGAAGGGGGGTACTGTTGCGTCCGTCGCTGCTCGATGCCCTCACTCCACCCTTTTTACCACTGTGGCGACTCCCTCCGGGTCTGATGGACGGTTAGCTGCCGTGGCCTCTTCTTGCCATCTCTCTCCGGTGTCTCCGGACCGGCATGATGTTGTGGATCCGCCATGTTCCTGATGATGTAGGGCGAGTGCGCATGTGTGCGCTCCAATTGATGTACCAGCAAGGGCGCGAATCTCGGGGGCGTCCCCCTGAGATGACATCATCCACTTCCAATATAAAAGGTTTCAGAATTTGCTAACACATCAAGTTAGCAAGGATTCGTCCAAGCTACTCTGCCTCCTCGGACTTACCAGGGGTACCCGCTCCTCGGGGGCCTCGCTCTCTTTTCTTTATTTCAGATTGCCAATAGGAACCGGTACTTGCTCCTGGAGGGCCCATGTTCCTGAACACTCTGAAAATTCTCTACTGCCTGGAAGCTATCACTGATGCAGACATTTGTGAGTTATCTTTATTTCAGATTGCCAATAGGAACCGGTACTCGCTCCTGGAGGGGCCATTTTCCTGAACACCCTGAAGATTCTCTTCTGCCTGGAATCTATCGCAGATACAGACATTTGTGAGTTACCACCGCTCTCTCAGAGCTTTCCCTGGAACCAGGTGCTCGCTCCTTGAGGGCCTAACTCTTTCCAGCTACTGAGCTTTCTAATGACCTTATGTGAGTTTTGTCATCTAGTTCTGGCTAGGAACACAGCATACCCTGTCTACTCACTATCTATAGTTTCTCTACAGCTCAGCAACCCTGGGATTGCTGTTCCAGTACCAGACGGACTTCAGCCCTGCCGGGCATATCTGCTCACTACTGCCACCTCTGGTGGTTCTACTAACCTGTCTAATAAAAGAACTATCTGTGTCTGTCTCCATACACCAGCCTAGCTGGTGGTCCCTCTCAGGATATCCTCCTGAGGACGCAGTCATCTGCCATCGGCCCAAGGACCCACCTATCTACTTTCCTCTACAGCTGAGTGCCCTCTCCAAGCACTCCGCTGGTAACAGATTGCTACTCTCTCCATCAGGAGTCTTCAGCAACAGATTCATAATAGATTGCTACTCCAGAGTCTTAACCCTAACAGATTGTTTACTACTCCCTCTACAGGAGCTGAGCATATCAGACTGCTACCTCCTCCTTCCATAGGAGCTAGTTCTTAACTAGATTGTTAACTCCTCACGGAGTTCCTAACAGACTGCAATTACTCCTCCCTTCGATAGGAGTCGCTCTACTACAGATTGTTAACTCCTCCCCTCTGGAGGAAAATCGATAACAGATTGCTAACTCCTTAGCAGATCCATAACAGATTGCTCCTCCTATCTGATTGCTGCGCCCACCAGGCATCAGATTTACAATACTCCTTGCAAAGGCGAAGCTGGAATGACTGAAGAACCCTTATATAGGGTGAAGTAGGAAATACCCAAGGCGGACCTCACAGGAGGAGCATATCAGACTGCTACCTCCTCCTTCCATAGGAGCTAGTTCTTAACTAGATTGTTAACTCCTCACGGAGTTCCTAACAGACTGCAATTACTCCTCCCTTCGACAGGAGTCGCTCTACTACAGATTGTTAACTCCTCCCCTCTGGAGGAGAATCGATAACAGATTGCTAACTCCTTAGCAGATCCATAACAGATTGCTCCTCCTATCTGATTGCTGCGCCCACCAGGCATCAGATTTACAATACTCCTTGCAAAGGCGAAGCTGGAATGACTGAAGAACCCTTATATAGGGTGAAGTAGGAAATACCCAAGGCGGACCTCACAGGAGGAGCCAGAGGGACAGCTCCCTGCTTGCCTTTTAACTCCAGGGAGGAAGCGCGGCCCTCACCTAAGGCCAGGACGTAGGAAGTCTGCAGGATCCTGGACAGCGGCCCTGCAAACGCCGACGCTGAAGCAGGAGCTGGGCCATAGAGGCCCCGACGTGGAAGTCGGCTCCCTGCTGCTGAAGAGAAGGTCCGGGGGCGGCTCCTGCTGCAAGAAGACCCTGGGGACTGCGGCCTCTGGGCCGCCTCGAAGAAGATGATGCCAGCGGCTTCTGGACCGCGGCACAGGCCGAAGTCCGCAGCTCCCTGCCACGGCGAAAAAAACAGGCACAGCCTTGGGCAGCCGCAGGAACAGCAAGATGGCAGCCACAGGACCGCAGAGGCAGGACCAGAGCGGCTCCATGCCACAAGGGAATCCCTGGACTGCGGCCTCCAGGCTGCGGGGGAACAGACGGCGGCGGCAGCCTCCAGGCCGTAAGACGGTGACGTCAGCAGCTCCTGCCACTTATGGCAGAAATGGCGGTGCTGCCTCCGAGCCGCAGGAGCAAAGCAGGAAAGAGAGGTCCGGGCTTCAGAGCGGCCTATGGGCCGCGAGGTAAAAGCCTGCTTGCGGTGCTGCTGTGGGCAGGATTGCAACAGTGCCCAGAATATGCATTGCTGCAGCCAGCAAAATATACAGGCTCCCAGGGCAACTTACAATCATAGCCCTGAGCTGCAATCTTTAAAGGGTAGTAGCTACAAATAATTTTCCCACGCCCCAGCACCAATCAATTATGCCCTCAAAAAAGCATCTCCACTCCCACAAAGAGCTCACACCCTCCGTCAAAGTCTAGGCCATTAGTCCCTGCCCCCAGCTTCAAACAATGTCCCTGTTTTGAGGAAAAAGGACAAGCCCCCTCCCACTCTATAACACCCATCAAAGTCCCCATCTCCCCCAGACTTTATCCTTACCTAGGGCACCTTCTGGGTCTTGTGGGCAGGAGCAATTCCCAATTGTTCCTGCCCTGTCAGTGCCATAATTCAAAATAGCGCCAGCTGACCCGTGGCTCTCTTTTGCCCTATATGTGAGCGGCAAAGGGGTCTGTAGGTCAATCAATGCCCTGGGGAAAAGGATGGCGGTTCAGGGGGAGAAAGGGAACATGGGAGAGCCAAGGAGGGGGTCCTTTTTTCCATGAATCAAGTAAGGATAATGTTTAAAGCTGCAGGTGAGGTATGAAGCCAGGGAACAGGTTTTGAAATTGGGGGCAAGGAATTAAGCCAGGGCAGATGGTATGTGGGAAGGTGAGGTGATTTTTTTTTGTAGGAGGCCGTCAAAGCAGTTTTTTTGTGAGACATGAGAAAGAATCTAGAGCCTTGTTCTCACACCAGAAGGCCTTCACCCGTTCCCTCCCAGGCCACTCCGATTTCGAAGCGGCCTGGGAGGGAACTTCCTAACCCCCTAACCTAACCTCCCTTCCCCTTCCACTAACGCTCCCGCCCCCTAGCCCTATCCTAACCCCTCCCCCGACCTTTATCTTACCTCTTGCGGCACCTCTGGGCAGGCGCAAGTTACGCACGCCGGCAGCCTGCCGGCATGCGATCCTCCAACAGAGTGGCAAATGACCACTGTGCCGGAGGCCTCTGGCCCCGCCCGACCCGCTCCCCGCCCCTTTTTCAAAGCCCTGGGACTTAGATGCGTCGCCAGGCCTTTGTAAAATAGGCCCAGCGCGCGTAACCCCACCTATGTGCGTAAATCCTTGAAAATCTGGCCCTTACTGAATGCAATAATGACATCACTTTCCATGGGTGAAATGCTGCATAACCTATGGACATAGCTGGGAACTCTCTGGATTTGGCCCAGAGACTCCGGAATTCTAAATGAATTGCTGGGTCTCCAGGCCAATGTGAGAAAACACTGGGAGGACAGAGAAAGCACCTGCACAGCCCAGGTGACTTTTTCCTGGAGCATGGACATGAATGAGGAGGAGATGACAGTCGCACAGCAGAAAGGAGGAAGTAGCAGTGAGAGCAACGGCAGTCATCGCAGCAATTTCACTTCAGCTGCGATGATCACGGCTCATGACCCACCCTTCCTCTCCTGTCACTTTACTGCCCTGGCTCAATGGGCTGATGACTGACCCACTTCCCTTTGGAGCCACTCCCTTTGGGAACCCTCGCTGCAGTCCTGATCAGCTGGCTGCCTTCTTCTCTCTCAACCGCTGTGATAGAGGCTGCTAGGAATAGGCAATTTCTGCTTCTAGTATTTTCTCGGCAGGACCTCTCTGCCTGCCCCAGCAGCCACATATCAAAGCTGGGACATCCCAGGACCCTGGAATCTTCCAACATGCGCCATGAAAGCCCCAGATCAGCTCCTCAGTGCCTCAGGAGGAGGAAGCTGTTGCTGCCCCACAGCCCTAAAGGAGAAGGCAGATTCAGGATGGAAAGAGAGGATGAATTAGCTTGTATATGAGAGTGAGTGAGAGACAGAGGATGTATAGGCATGTGTGTGAGAGACTATGAGAAGGTGTGGGCATGTATGAGACAGAATGGTTATATGTGAGCGAGCGGGCATGTGTGTGAAAGAGGGAGAGAAGAGAGATAGCATGTGTGTAGGTTTCGTGTGGGAGAATAAGAGTGAGTGTCTTCGGCGCACCTGGATGACATCATGGGAAGCTAGCTATTTTAATCCAGCTGTTCCATTCACCGACATCTCAGGAACAGGTCCTCCTGCCTTGCAGTACGTGTTGCTACTCCCGTCCTGCATCTTGTTGTTCCTGTGACTCCCTAGTGATTCTTGTTCCTGCCTGTATTCCTGCCTTGCCTGGTTTGTGCACTGGTCTTGTCCTCTGTGCCTGTTCCCTTCAGTCCTCCTTGTCCAGGTTCTCATTACCCTGTCTTGTCTATCTTGTTCCTTGGTGTCTCATCCCAGTCCGTCTTGTCTGTCTTGGCCTGACTTCCCGGGTTCTGACTTCTGCATGGATTCTGACTGTTCTCTGGTTTACTGCCTGCCTCGATCTTTGACCTGGATCTGGATTTCGTCTTCTCACTGCCTGCCTCAACTCTTGGACTGAACTCAGATATTCTCTGCTCGCTGCCTGCCCTGACCATTGTCTACACCTGGACTCTCTCTGACCACTCTTTGAGGGACTCTCATCTGCTGGCCCCTAGAACCTAAAGGCTCAACCCGTGGGGAAGAGGGCTGTTACAGGTGAAGCTCCAGTAAGGGCATGTCTGCCAGCTGTCAACATGGACCTAGTGGGTTTGCCTACTAGATTGCGTCAACTATGCCACAGCCTATGGACTTACACCCGTGATCCTGACAGTTTGTTGAGCCATGGGCTCGGCAGATTTCTCCCCAGCTCAGGCCATTTCCAGGTTAGCACTCCAGCAAGATTAACTAAATAATATGTCTGGCATCCTACAAGGCTTGGTGGTTCTATTGGAGTCTCTGTGGCTTCCCGTTCCTGCACCATTGCTTCCTGGTCGCCCCATTTCGGCAAGCAGCCTCTAAACCACACCTCCCACCACCATCCAGGTATGATAGTGATCCTAAAAGCTGCAGTGGATTCATCAATTAATGCAGAATGCATTTCAACTTCAGGCAAACAGCTTTCCTTCCAATCGCACCAAAATAACTTTCATGCTGTCCCTGCTTGTCGGCCCTGCCCTAGCCTGGGCGTCAACTCTCTGGTAGCAGATTGACCCTATGATGGAGAAACTGGATGCCTTTCTCTGCCAGTTTCATTTGACCTTCATTGAACCAGGCCGGGCCTAGTCTGCCACCTTGGAGTTACTTTGGATCACACAAGGCAATCAAACCTTGGGCAAGTATGCCATCCACTTTCAGACCCTGGCCTCTAAGCTCCATTAGGGTAAAGACAGTTAAATGGCCATCTTCTGGCAAGGCTTGGCAGAGCAAATAAAAGATGAATTGTCAGGTTGGGACATATCACCCACAGTAGGGGATCTTATTGCCTTGGCCATCCAGGTAGATCTCCAGTTCCAGGATCGAGCACAGGAGAGAGGGGCCTTCCAGTGACCCCCTCCACTGGCTCCCAAATTCCAACATTCTCTAGTTCCTGTACACATGCACCAGCCACCTTGCCCCTGAAGGAACCTGTGCAACTGAGCAGATCCTGCCTCAAAGAGGAGAAACAGAGGCATAGATGGCTGGGACATTTCACCAGCCATTGCCCTGAAAAATCTGTAAAATACCAAACCTAGGGTTTGTTGGGGAGGCAATCCTAGGTGGACTTGCTACCATTCCCCTGCTATTTGTGCTAGTTCGACTTCTCTCCGGGAACATTGAAGCTTTCCTGGATTCTGGAGCCAGTGGCAATTTTATCATGAACGATTTGGTTCGCCAGTATAACCTGCCTATTACCACACTGCCCACCGCTGTTACCATATCCTCTGTGTATAACAAACCTCTGCCTGGCACCTAGCTCTTGCCATTTTACCGCTAAAGCTCCAGATGGGGCTCCTACACCAGGAGATCATCTCCTTCTACGTATTACCCATGGCCATCAATCCCATCATCCTAGGATTACCCTGGCTCATGCTTCATAACCAGTCGATACACTGGAAGGCGCTTCATAAATCCAGATGGGGGCCCTCATGCCATGGACGTTGCTTCTCCCAGGTCCATCTGCCAGTCATGGCTGCCCAGACGTCTACTCCAGATCTGCTTGATCTTCTACCCCAGTACAATGCATTCGCTGATGTGTTTAGCAAACAACAGGCAGAGACTTTCCAGTCATACAGACCATACGGCTGCCCAATTGATCTGCTCCCAGACAAATTGTCTCCCAGGGGCCACGTCTATCCACTGTCAGTCTCTGAGACTGAAGCTATGACTACCTACATCTGGGAGATCCTGGAACTGGGGTTCATCCGCTCATCCTCCTCACCAGCTGGAGCAGGGTTCTTCTTCATGCAGAAGAAGGATGGCTAATTTAGGCCATATATAGAATACCAAGGCCTCAACACCATCACATGAAAGAACTGATATCCGCTACCTTTCATTACGGAGCTATTTGACCACCTGTGGGGGGCATAAATTATCACGAAGCTTGATCTCAGAGGAGCCTTGATCTCAGAGTAGGGCGATGAATGTAAGATGGCCTTCAACAACCGGGACAGCCAATATGAGTATTTGGTAATGCTATTTGGCCTTTGAAATGTCCTCGCCATCTTCCAACATATATTCCCATGTAGTGGTGTACCTGGACGATATTCTTATCTTCTCATGCTCCCTGGCACAGCAGTGAGAGCATGTAAAACAGGTGGTACAAAGATTCCGTGAACACCACGTATATGCAAAACTCGAAAAGTGTACATTCAAGCAAAAGGAACTGCCGTTCCTGGGCTACATATGGTTTCAAAGAAGGTAAAGGCCATTCAGGACTGGCCACAGCCCGTAGGACATAAGGCCCTGCAATTTTCCTTAGCTTTGCGAATTACTACCACCAGTTCGTGCACGGGTACTCCTCATTGGCAGCTCTCTAATATGGGCCCCACTGCAGGAAACCCTCATCGGTGCACCTGGATGACGTTATGGGAAGCTGGCTATTTTAACCCAGCTGTCCCATTCACCGGCACCTCAGCATTAGGTCCTCCTGCCTTGCAGTGCATGTTGCTTCTCCCATTCAGCGTCTCATTGCTCCTGTGCCTCCTTGGTGGTTTCTGTCCCTGCCAGTGTTCTTGCCTAGCCTGGTTCATGCCCTTGTCTTGCCTTCCATGCCTGTCCATTCCATCCTCCTTGTCCCTGTTCTAGTTGCCCTGTCTTGTTTGTCTTGTCCGTCTTGTTCCTCAGTGTCTCGTCCCTGTCCATCTTAGCTTTACTTTCCGGTTCTGACCCCCATATGGTTTCTGACTCTTCTCTAGTTTGCTGCCTGCCTCGACCTGAACTCCATCGTCTCACTGCCTCCTCTATCCTTGGACTGGACCCGGATATCCTCTACTCGCTGCCTGCCCTGACCACTGTCTATACCTGGACTATTTCTGACTGCTCTTTAAGGGACTCTCATTTAAGTCCTGCTGGCCCTGAACCCAAAGGCTCAACCCATGGGGAATGGGAATGGTAAAGGTGAAGTTCCAGCTCATGTCCCAGCAAGGGTATGTCCATCAGCTGTAGGCGAGGGCCTAATGGGCTCACCTACTAGTCTGCGTCAACCACACCACAGCCTAAGGGTTCACACATGATCCAGACACCAGATTAGGATGTTTCCCCAGTTTATCGAAAGAAACTGCAACCCCCATTCTGTCTTATTACACATGGGCAGGTGGGGTCTTCTGTCTCAGCCCACCTTCCTCAATTGGTGGCAGAGTTCCCCCCAGTCACCTGAGGGTGGCGCTACACTGGTAAGTCAGGAAGTTGCCTTCTCCTGCCAAGTATGTAAATCTCAGGATCATCCTGTGCGAGATAGCCCAGTTTCAGAGTCTGAATTTGCCTGTTAGCACTAAGAAATGTTGAAACATTTTTCTCTTTTCAAACTGACCTTAATTTCTCCTGCTCCTCCTCTTCTATAGTAGCAAAAATCTTCCATTGAAAGTGAGCAATAATATCACTTCTATTGATAATGGTTACCATCCTTTGACTGGCCATAGATATGAAGGTTTTTTCTATCATCAAGGAGTTCTTGTCCAATCGGATATTTATGTCTGCAGCAGCTCCATACAATCTTACACAAATTGTCTCTCCTGGAAGAAATAAGATGATAGGATATAATAATTATTTATGGGTTCTTTTTAAAAACAAAGAGACAGTATTTTTAAAACGAGCATGAGTGCACCCATACACACATGTGTCGGTGCGCATGCGAAGATACGCAGGAATTTTTAAACATGTGCGCACTGTGCATAAGTATACTCCTAAGTTTAAGAGATTACTCAAGCATAGCTAGCACATGCATGTCCTTCATAGCGCTTTGTTAACTTTTACACACATATGTCAGCAGATTTTAAAAATTGCCCACGCAAGGCACATTCCCAGTTTTCCAATTTGTCCAGTTAATATTGAGGTCTTTCTGATTCCTCTGGTTATTCAGCCTACACACCACCCAGCTGACCCAGACACCTCACCCTGTTCTATAAGCCCTAAAACTTGAGCTCTACAGCTTTGCTCCTCATCAGGTGCAGCAGTAAAGTTTTTTTTGTTTTTTTTTTTTTTTAAATTATTTGTTTATTGTGCAGCAGTAAAGTTACCCAGATATCTAGCATATACGCACTGCATTTTTCGGTTTTAAAATATAGAGGTACTTGAGTAAGTCTTGGCCCCCATCCTGGTGTGCCCATACCCCGCTCCGTTTCCATCCTCTTATTCCTCTCACGCACACGGTACATATACGCATAGTTTGTGTCTTTTTAAAATCCGCTTTTGATTATGGTTCTTGCCCAACGCCAATGATTATGAAGTTGTCAACCATGCCAGGTCTAATCAGAACACAAGTCACAATTCTATCTAATTATTTTAGCAACTAGCTGGTATTTTATAAATCAGTAGAATAGTAATGCATGAGTTACAGCCATTGCTTCGACAAAGCTTCCTGTTCCGGATCCAAGATGGTGACTTGGTAAGACGCTTGTGAGCTTCGCTCTTACCGCCACAACTGAATTTTTGTTCATGCCGCATTCGGCCCGAAAAAGGAGGGCAAGGGAGCATCAAGCTTCGGAGCCTCCCTTGACCCAACCTATAGTGGGCCCGATAGACGCTCATATCTGCCAGGAAAGAAATGCTCCGGTAGTGGGTTCGTTGACCAATGCTCGGGGGGAAGAAGTGCCCGAGCCCGGTCTTGAACTGAGTACATCATTATCACCGGAGGAAAGGTTACCACCCGAAAATCCCGCGATGAGATGCAACCAGCAGCACCGAGGAGGAACGGAAGCACCAGGAATGGGTGCAATGTGGAACCATCTTCCGGAGCCTGTGTTGCCTGTGTTGCAGTCGAATCGTTTTGCCGTAAGGCCGGAGCCATTTTGTGCAAAATGGCGCCGGCCGTACAGCAACACGATTCGACTGCAGGAGGTCGTTCCGGACACCCGCTGGACTTTTGGCAAGTCTTGTGGGGGTCAGGAGGCCCCCCCAAGCTGGCCAAAAGTCCCTGGGGGTCCAGCGGGGGTCCGGGAGCGATCTCCTACACTCCTGACGTCGGGGGACAAAAAACAAAATGGCGCCGGCGCTACCTTTGACCTGTCATATGACAGGGCAAAGGTAGCGCCGGCGCCATTTCTACAACGCACCGCAGGCCCGAGAGTAAAAGATCACACCGGGACCCCCGCTCTGGACCCCAGGTAATTTAAGGCATTTTGGGGGGGTTCGGGAGGGTGGGGGATTTATTTTAAAGGGTCGGGTGGGTTTTAGTGTTGTTTTAGTATGCCGGTTTTTCCGCCCTCCCCCTTCCCCTCCCCCTTCCCCTGATTTACGATTTTTGACGATAAATCGGGGGAATTCCTATTGTATCGCGCTTCTAACGATTTTTGACGATTTAAAATATATCGGACGATATTTTAAATCGTCAAAAAACGATTCACATCCCTACTATTTAGTGTGGTGACAGATCGAATTGTGTAAAACAAATCTGGTTATAGAGTCCAGTGCTATGTGCGATTGTTATTCTCACAACACATAATTATCAATGACAAAAAAAAGTTTTCTATCTGATGTATGGATATGAAGAAATCAGGATTATGAAGATGCCAGTATAAATACATAATTTGTGGAAGTTAATAACTTTTCCCTGAAGAAGCCCTCAGTACGGGCGAAACGGGTATCTCGTCATATGAGAGTTACAATATCACACTGCTGATTTGTCATTATAAGACTGTTATTGTGTAAAATCATAGTAGGTATTTGTTACCAGGTATAACATGTTGTAAGGAATTCTTTATATTGTATGTATAGAAACATAGAAACATAGAAATGACGGCAGAAGAAGACCAAACGGCCCATCCAGTCTGCCCAGCAAGCCTCACACATTTTTTCTCTCATGCTTATCTGTTTCTCTTAGCTCTTGGTTCTATTTCCCTTCCACCCCCACCATTAATGTAGAGAGCAGTGATGGAGCTGCATCCAAGTGAAATGTCTAGCTTGATTAGTTAGGGGTAGTAGGGGTAGTAACCGCCGCAATAAGCAAGCTACACCCATGCTTATTTGTTTTACCCAGACTATGTTATACAGCCCTTATTGGTTGTTTTTCTTTTCCCCTGCCGTTGAAGCAGAGAGCTATGCTGGAAATGCATAATGTATCAGTCTTTCTCCCATGCCGTTGAAGCAGAGAGCCATGCTGGATATGCATCGAAAGTGAAGTATCAGGCACATTTGGTTTGGGGTAGTAACCGCCGTAACAAGCCAGCTACTCCCCGCTTTGTGAGTGCGAACCCTTTTTTCTTCTCCCCTGCCGTTGAAGCAGAGAGCTCTGCTGGATGTGTGAAGTATCAGTTTTTCTTCAGCCCTGCCATTGAAGCAGAGAACTATGCTGGATATGCATTGAAAGTGAAGTATCAGGCTTATTTGGTTTGGGGTAGTAACCACCGTAACAAGCCAGCTACTCCCCTCTTTGTGAGTGCAAATCCTTTTTTCCATATTTCCTCTTGCTGTTGAAGCTTAGAGCGATGTTGGAGTCACAGTAAGCATGTGTATGTTTATTGAATAAGGGTATTGTGTCCAGGCAGTAGCCACCATTCTGGCGAGTCACCCACTCTTCATTGGCGGCCTCTTGACTTTATGGATCCTCAGTGTTTATCCCACGCCCCTTTGAAGTCCTTCACAGTTCTGGTCTTCACCACTGTAATATGGTGTTTATGTCAATATTGTATGGGGAGGTATAAGGGTTGTGAGTATACAGAATGTATCAATTTTAGTGAGTGTTTGGGATGTATGGTATGATTGGTATATGCGGGAGGTGATGCGACGTTGTTGGTTTTAATTTGGAAATTTCTGTAGCACATAGTGGAATTTATGCAATATGGACATTTGAAATTGGTGTTTAAATAAAATTTAATATACAATTATTGTGTGGCATTATAATTTGCCGAGTCCCTCTGTCTCAGTAGTATAGCTAGCAGTATCAGAAACTGATGGGCTGTAGTTTGTGTCCATAAGGAAATGGAGTTTGCTAGTAGAATGAGGGCATCTGCACGATCTATAGGTAGAATAGCCTTTGCTAGATCTGTGTTCAACTCTGCTCCTATGAAGTGAAGCAGATGAGTTGGAGTGAGATGGGATTTTTGATAATTGATGAGAAATCCCATGGAGTGAAGTAGAGCAATTGTTCGAGTGAGAGAAGTTATTGCTCCTTGTTAAGATGGACTCCTTATGAGCCAGTCGTCTAGATATGGGAAAACATGGACACCTTCTTTGTGCAAGTGTCCTGCTATGACCGCTAGACATTTGGTGAAGACTCTGGGAGCAGATGCAAGTCCAAAGGGTAGAACTCTGTATTGGTAATGTTGATGGTCTATCGTGAAGCGCAGGTACTTGCGATGAGGAGGGTATATTGGAATGTGAGCGTAAGCATCTTGAAGATCCAGAGAACAAAGCCAATCTCTTGCTTGAAGAAGTGGAAGCATGGTGCCTAAAGACACCATTCTGAATTTTTCTTTCTTCAGAAATTTGTTGAGATTCCTGAGGTCTAGGATGGGACGTAGGCCTCCGGTTTTCTTTGGAATGAGGAAGTATCGGGAGTAGAATCTTCTGCCCTGCTGTATCCGGGGCCGTGGTTGTATGGCCCTGGATCTCAGAAGGGTGGATAATTCTGCCTGTAATTGATGTAGTTGAGAATTTTGTTGTGGGCAGGAAGTTGGTGGAAATTCTGAAGGAATTGAGGTGAAATTTAGTTTGTAGCCTCGAGAGACTATGGAAAGTACCCATTGATCTGTTATGTTTGCCAATTTGTGTGAAAATGGGATATTCTTCCTCCCACTGGTAGATTTGGCTTGGGATTGCAAGGTTGGGTCTGTTCTCTGGTCTTTGCTTCAAAGGCCAAAACAGGGCCTGTCTGTGCAGGAGGTTGTGGACGAGCAGGCCTGGATTGTCTGGCCTGGGAGCATTGTGTAGGTCTACTGGATCTACCCCTAGAAGTGTGTGGGTAGTATCTGCGTGGCCTGTAATAGGAACATCTCATATCTCTTCCTGGAGGACGACGAGAAGACTGAGTAGCAGGCTCTTGAGGGGTTTGAGACAGCTGTCGTAGAGTCTCAGTGTGGTCCTTAAGCTGTTGTACAGCTTCTTGAATTTTGTCCCCAAACAGATTGTCACCAAGACAGGGCAGGTCCACAAGTTTGTCTTATACCTCAATTCTGAGGTCAGATGCTTTGAGCCAGGCCCATCTGCGAGCAGTGATTCCAGCTGCTGCTGTCCTGGAAGCAGTCTCAAAATTATCATAGACTGCTCTCACCTCATGTTTGTCTGCCTCCAGTCCCTTTGTTATTACAGCTTGTGCAGGCTCCTGGAACTGGGTAGGTAAGGAGGTTATAAACTATTCTATCTGCTTCCAGAGGTTTCTCTGGTATTGAGTGATGTAGAGTTGATACGCAGAAATTTTGGTGCTCAACATGGAACTCTGGTAGACTTTTTTACCTAGTGTATCCAGGAAATTGTGTTCTCTACCTGGTGGGACGGATGAGTGTGGGCGCACACGTTTCGATTTTTTCTGTGCTGACTCCACAACTACAGACTGGTGTGGTAATTGCTGTTTGTGGTAGCCTGGAGCTGGTTGGACTATGTAGGTAGTGTCCACACGTTTATTCACTGCAGGGGTAGAAGCTGGGTGTTCCCAGATTCGTTTTTGGAGATCTAATAAAACCTCCAGTACTTGTTTGGGTGGATCCACAAACTGTAAAACCTCAAGGGTTTGTGCTCTTGTGTCTTCCTCTGCTGTAAGTTTGAATGGAATTGAGTCAGACATACTTTGTATAAATGAGGAGAAGGAAAGATCTTCTGGGGGTGACTTCTTTCTTTGATCAGGAGAAGAAGGGTTAGACATGAATTCCTCTGAAGACAAATGAGAGGGTTCATCATCCCAGGAGTCTTCAGAATCTTCTCTGTAAGGTGATTTTGGCGTTGGTTTAGTGGGATATGGAGTCCTGAAGGACATGGCTGTGGGTCATCGATGGAAAATCCTGCAGAAGTAGTATGTGGCCTAGTGGATGGTAAGTTATCAATCACATCTTGATACCTTTGTAAAAGGCGTCGATAAAAGGCCTCATCTTGAACTTCTGGAGGTTCCAGTGCAGGTTGCCCCGATGGTAGCGGAAAAGCGAAGACTGAAGAGAGACACCTGTGGCAGAGAATATCATGGCATGCTGGGCATGCTCAATGGCCTCTCAGGGCCAGTCAAAAGTTTCTAGAAACTTTGACAGAAAGGTTTCCCGCGCTGGGCTCCGTTGGTGATGTCACCCATATGTGAGGACTAGCATCCTGCTTGTCCTGGGATAAAGAGTGGTTGTTACGTGGCGGGCCTCGAAAGGCCTTGCAATCTGTTACGTGATGGGCCTCGAAAGGCCTTGCATTCTGTCAGATACAGGGGGTGATTTAGTGTGCCCATGGGCCTCAGCCCAACCCCAGACGGATCCAGGACCGAAACGAGGGTTGAGGGCGTGTTCCAGCATGGCTGACGGTCTTACCCTCTGCCAGGCCTGCAAGCTCCCAAGGCCAACAACAGGATGATGTTGGAATGTGAATGGTCCTCCGACCATTCCGAGCCCTTTCGGACCTGCTGCTTGGATCGGCATGGAGCAGCAGGCCTGGCCTGAGGTTGGGGGCAGACGGGCCTTGACATGAAGACATGACACCAAGATCGATGCTACAGCATCGCAGACGAAGACATGACGCCAAGGCTGATGCGGACGGCATCAGAGATGAGGGCTTGCACAAGACATGACACCAAGGTAACTGAAGACATGACACCAAGGCTGATGCAAAGACATCACGGACCAATGGTTGATGCGATGGCATACCGGACCAGGGTCGATGCGATGACATCAGGAACAAGACGTAGACTTGACATCAAAACTGATGCAACGGCATCCAGGACGAGATGAGACACTGTCTCTCAGGGCGCCCTACACAGTCCACCCAAGGGACTGGTCGCGGACCACCCTGTCCCACTGCGCGCCCTACACAGCCCGAGGAGGCTGGTCACGGACCACGCTGAGAACGGGACGAGCGCAGGGAAGAATCCAGTCGAGGTGGGACTCCGACGCCGAAGCCAGATATCATCCGGAGCTCCACAAAGGCTGGCAGGGCATAATGGCTCAGGAGCACAGGACACCAGTCCACCTGTAGACTACTCCACGCTCGGGAAAGACGTCATCCGAGAGAGCACAGCCTGACAGGACCAAAAGGCTCAGGAGCGCTGAAGCAAACATCAAGAAGGGCAGAACATCAAGGAACCTGGGACATCAGGAAACAGAAGATCAAGACGAGACACCAGGACACCTGGATGAGGACCTCAGGCACAAAGACATAACTTGACATGGCGTGACATGACGAGACGAAATGAAGAGGAGCTCCACGAAGAAGACCTGACGGAGCTCTGGCGTGCAGGAGCCTCCAGAGTGAAGTAACTCCGATGCAAGGCGAAGACTGAAGTGACGGAGCAGCCCTTTATAGGGCTGGAGCAGGAAGTCCAATCCCTAGGTGGGGCCAGCACACTTCCTGTGTCTGGCCCTTTAAATCCAGCAGAGAGACGCGCGCCGGCGCCTAAGGGGCAGGAAGCTGGCTGTGCAGGTCCATGGACAGCGGCCTGCACCGACGTCAGACGCCAGAGACGCAGGGCTGGGCCTGGAGGCAGGCCCCGAAAACAGCAGCGGCTCCAGCTGCTGCAGGAAGCCCCGGGGGCAGCTCCAGCCGCCACTCGAGCCCGGGGACGCGGCCTCCGCGCCATGAAGAGGAGGTGACGGCAGCAATTCCGGCCGTGAAGATGGCAAGGCAAAGTCCGCGGCGAAGGCAAGACACCAGTGCGGCCTCTGGGCCGCGGGAGGAACAACAAGTCCGCGACTCCGGCCGCATGGGAGGCCCGACTCCGGCAGCACCAGCCGCATCGGGCAGAAGCAGCAAAAAGGTGAGCAGGGCCTGCTCGTGGGGGGAAGCACGGGCAGGGTCCATGACAGTACCCCTCCTCAAACCTCCTTTCAACAGTCTGAGGAAAAGGGTATCAGTCCATACCGGATAGAGGCATTCGAGGGTTCAAAAAATGGAAGCTGGTATATCCAGGGAGAGCATGAAACAGAGTAAAACAGCAGGAAACTACAACACACAAGAAGACAACGACGAGAGACCAAAGAGCACGAGACCGAGCGTCGGGCAGAAGCAGCAAAAGGTGAGCAGGACCTGCTCGCGGGGGGACCCGCGGGCAGGGTCCATGACAGTGGTGTAGAAAAAGAAAAAGGGAAATACCCTTTTGTATGCGTCATGTGGTAAATCATTCCATTTTGAATGGAAGGATTTATGTGTGGAAGGTTTCGTGACGCTACCAGTACCTGAGAACATCAGTAAGTCTATGATTTGTGACTGACTGGTGAGAAGGCGAATTGGTTACTGGTGTGATAGATTGAGAAGTATGGGAAGCATACTGGTCTCGGCCAGGACGTGGATCTGAGGAACAGTAAACCCCTTCCCGGTTCAACATTAGAAGAGTGCTGGCTATGAGAAGCAGCAGAAGAGGCATATTTAAGAGACCCTTGATGGAAGAAAGGCATCTATGGGAACGCATTGGAAACAAGTGTAGGGAGTAGAATTTGTGCACCGTATGGTTCAATTCGGACGCAGAGGGCAAGTTCGGTTGACCTCAGCGTTAGAAGATCTTTCCCGCTACACATGTAGTCCGAGACCATTCGAGAGGATGGAAACCTACATGGAGAAGGTCAGCTAGTGCGTTCAGTAAATCTCTTAGATAAGTGGCCCGAGGATACATGGAGTGAGCAAGGGCCAAGGGTAGAGCTGCGCAGCTTCCTTGCAGAGCAGCTAAGAAGTTGTGCATGCTTGTGTGTTGGAAAGCACATTGTCCCTATGCTGTCTGTCTGTATGCACAAAGATTTGTTGCAGGGGCAGTATTGGAAGGCATAAGGGTATAACGCATGGCTACAAGCTCCAGGAAGTTCATGTGAAACTGTGCCTGGAGTGGAGTAGACGCATATTGGGTTGAGAAGCATTTAGGTCAAACTTTACAACCCTGAGTAAATGCGAGCATGAGCAGAATCAGACTAGGTTTTAGTTCTAGATCTGCAATATGGATGAGGGATGAAAGTAGTTGAACAGCTTAGACCCACTGATAATGGAATTTCACTGAATCTAACCCATAGCAGTTTTGGATCTATGAGGAAAGTGCATAGTGAAAAACAAATCCATGGCCCGACAATGAAGAATTGAGGGGCTGAGGTTATGGAAAGAATTTATTAGAATTTATTAGAATGTCTGCGCATATGATGGACAGGAAGGTCATTATGACTGTAGTGTCCAGAAGTGTTGTATAAGGGATTTATGGCAGTGACAGTAATCCCAGTTAGTAAATGTATAGTGAGTCATGAAAATGTTAGAGCTCCTTGCGTGGACTGACTGTGGTTATGCAGCTGTCCATGCGAGGAAAAGCGTGAATGATGTTGCACTCCGCAGAGAAACAGCAGCCACCGATAGTGATTCAACGAATACCCCAGTTGCTGAAGCTGGTACAACCCCCTGTTCAAGGGAAACCCTTGCTCGGTGATTTTGTGCGGTGGCTTTGTTAAAGGACAACCACTTTGTAATTGTCCCTATTTATAGCCCCGTGTTTTACTCTTTATTATTCACTCTATATGTCCATTTTTCTCTTTTTTTCTTTCTTTTTATTTCTTTTACACTTCTCCCTGGCTGCTTATCCGACCCAATTATCAGTTTTTCCTTTTGTCATGTACTTATCAAGGCTGCCGCCCTTATTGCTTCTCACGGATTCGGATCCGCCTGCCCGACATTGGCCATGTTTCGGCAAGACGTTGCCTGCTTCAGGGACTGCGGGAGAAAATTCTGCTGCATCCGTATCTGATTCACAGATTTCAGATGTTTCTTAAACAGATAAAATCAATTTAATACAATATAACCTACCTGCAAACTTGTTAAAACTATTTCTTACCACCTCTCAGTCTTTAAGTACTTACTGTTAGCGTTTGTTCTAATATCTTAAAGTGAGCGACGCCTTCATCTCCTTGTTCCAGCGTCCCTCTCTACTCTGCCTGTTTTTAAACCTACCGCGGGCTAACAACTGCTTGTCCCTCTCAGACTGAGGCTGTCTCCGGTGCATCCAATTAAAGTTGATAATATACTGTTTTCCCATATTCCTCAATTTTCTTACTATCTCCTGTTGCTAGCTCCCAATTTCCTGCATTACTCATATTCAACATCCAGGGTAATCGGGCGTATCCTTTTCATTCAATTTCTGCCGATAACTTCAATTATTATTGCTAATCACCTTATCGGACCTGAGAGGGACCTTTTCTTCCCTCAAACGGCTCCTACTCAGTGTAGTGCGGACCTGATGGTGATCTTTGTACTGCCACGTCCGCTCCTGTTTCGTGACTTGATTGCACCGGCCTACATTGACTACTGCTCTATGCATGGCGGACCTGGCGATGTTCTAAGTTCTACCACGCCCTAAAGAGGGGGGTACTGTTGTGTTCCACGCCCGTGGCCCCCTACCTCCACCACAGTGGCGACCCGCTGTGGCAACTCCTGAAACGCTCCCCGGGGCCAGTGCCCATCACCCCGGGGATGGTCCGCGGTCTGGCCGCCCGCTGGGGAGCCGTCCCTGCACCTCCCTCGCGGAGTTCTGCTGGCTTTCCTCCTCGAAGGAAATCCAATATGGCCGCCGCCATCTTTAGGTGCGAGGCCGCGCCCCCCTACTAGATTTAAAGGGACCTGATCCCTTTAATGATACCTGCTTCCAATGATCCAGAGCAGAGGAAGTATTTAAGGAGGCTTCCTCTGCTCATTCCTTGACTTGGCATCGTCCTCCAACGCTGTCTAGTCTGCTTGCTTCGGTGAGTTCCTTGTGCTCGGACTCTGGTTCCTGTTTCGTCTTGGTGTTCCTGGTTCCTGACTTCGGATTGGCTTACGGTGATTCTCTGGTTCCTGACTTCAGATTGGCAAGTGGTGATTCTCTGGTACACGACTTCGGACTGGTGGGCGTCGACCCTCTGGCACTTGACCTAGGACTCCTTCAAGACCACCGTCTCCAAGGGCCCACCTAAGTCCCAGCGGCCCGGGTCCCTACGGGCTCCTCCCGGGGGGACCGCAGACCACCAGTAGTGAAGATCGCTCATCCGCTCATCTCCTTGTCAGTCTCCACAGTAGCTTCTGTCTTCAGTGCCAAGAGTCAGCTGCTCTCCTTCTCTGTCCTGCCTCGCCACCCGACGAGAGAACCTATGGATCCTCCGCAAGGTGTAACATCCCCTCGTCGGCTTAAGGGTCCACAAGCCTGAGCATAACAATACATCATTTCACACGGACACTGAATGATGTATACTACTCCCATTGACCTGCATGTAGTGTGTTGTCTCAACTTAATGGAACGTTGAGGGTTTTTAAACAGAATCTGAGTAGTGGTTAACATATTTGCACAGACTGAGCATGACTCACAAGCTGTAATGTGAGCCATCACTTTTTTTCAATGGATAGACTGTTGAATCAGAGTGTACCAGCTGATCTTTTAAACTGGAACCTTTGGTATATGTGAATCTAGGTCTCGACTCAAATTCATCGTAAAGTTGCAACATATGCCAATTTTGATAAATCACATCTTTGAACACTGATGCCATGGGAGAGAAAGGTACTACACAAGTTAGCATCTCTTCTACGGTTTTCTCTTCTTTAGGTAAAAACAGCCAATCCTGGTTGGTAAATTTGGCCCTAAGATATACTCGTCTAACACAACATTTAGGATAACCTCTGTTTAGAAAGCGATCACTCAAAATCGCTGCTTGATAATGAAAATCTTCTTTAGATGAGCAGAGATGTCGAACCCTAAAAAATTGCCCGGTCGGCAGATTTTCTTTAAGACTCCGCGGGTGTGCACTAGTGAAGTGTAACAAAGTGTTGCTGCTCATTGGTTTTCGATATACAGAGGTTTTGAATCCATTTGGCAATTTGTCAATTGTAATATCCAAGAATGTAATTCTATGTGTTTGGAAAACTGCTGTGAACCGTAAGCAAGGATTACGTGTGTTTAACCAAAACAAAAAAATCAGTAAAGATCTGTTGAGTTCCTTGCCCTAAAATCAGGATGTCATCTATATACCGTCTCCATGCAAAAATATGTTGAAAGAAAGGTTGAGTATCATTGATCCACGTCTTTTCAAAAACGCCCATCTACAGATTAGCTAAGTCTGGAGCCATAGTGGCACCCATAGCGGTGCTGCGTATCTGTTGAAAACATTTTTTTTCATATGCAAAAAATTTTTTAGTAAGAGCAAGTGCAATAAAGACTGCAAAAATTCAGAAGGAATACGTTGTGGGCGAGATCAGGATTCAAAGTAAGTCATGGCAATCTCCATCATTTCTTCTTATGGGATGCATGTATATAAAGACTCGACATCAAGGGTTACTAAATACAGTCCACTGGTATCACAATGAATATTTTCCAAGAAACAAATCATCTGTTGTGAATCTTTTATATATGAAGGTAATGTCGGCACAAAAGGAGCTAGAAAAAAATCAACAAATTTCGATAGAGGTTCTAATAACTAGTCTCTACTCGAAACAATAGGTCTGCCGGGTGGATTGTCAATATTTTTGTGGATTTTGGGTAGAAGATAAAAAATTGGAACAACGGGATATTTCTTGATCAAAAGATTTGTCTCTTTAGTTGTCAAAAAACCAAGTCTCTCTCCCTCTCGCATTAAAAATTCAATTTCTTTTGGAGGAAGTGACGTCACTCCTCATGTAAGCAGCTTCCCCGATCTGCTCCCCGAGCTCCTGGGTTAAAAGCGCGATAAAACGAGACCAACATAATATTCAGCTGACCCGACGACACCTGTGCTGCTCTCCAGAGTGTGGGGAATGACCTCGAGGAAAAAATCTATGGATCTGCGCAAATTCTCATATTCCCGTGGGGAAGATGATTCGGACCCGGGGAAATCCAAGATGGCAGCGGCCGGCACCCCTGCGGAATCGGAGGCGGAAAGCGATGACCCCCCTGCAGCGGATGATCTATTGGCTATCCGCAAGGAGATGAGAAGGTGGTTCGGGGAGTTAAGGCAAGATTTAAAATCTTATAAAACGGAGATCGCAAGGCTCCTGGCAGAAATGAAGGAAGAAACAGCGGAGTTGGGCCGCCGCGTGGAAGAGGCAGAGACCCGTTTAGATGTGTAGGGGGAAGGCTGGGATGCGCTGCGGCGAGAACAAGTGCAGCTCCAACAGTCACACTGTGCCTTATCTGACAAACTCGAGGACCTTGAAAATCGCAGTAGGCGCTGTAATATTAGGATCCGAGGGGTTCCAGAGTCGGAGGACTTCCAGGACTTTTTGCAGTGGTGGAAAAAATATCAGCTTTTTTCATAGCCACCGATGATACTACAGCTGTCGTTACAGCTGGAGACATTAAAGTGGAAAGGGCCCATCGGACCTTGGGACTCAAGCTAGCCAACAGACACAGAGATATTGTAGCATGCTACCACTCCTTCTCTCAGAAAAAGAAAAAAGTTTTTCTATCGCTCGGCGGCAGAAGACCTGGAACTGGGATGGGCATGAAATCGCGGTCTTTGCAGACTTGTCATCAGTCACATTGAAGAAAAGACAGGACTTTTGTTGTGTAACTATGAAACTGAATGAAGCTAATATCAGATACAGATGGCTTTATCCCGGAGGTCTGGCCTTCACGATTCAAGGCTCCACACATCGGGTCAAGACGGAGCAAGAGGCTGCTGAGATTCTAAAAGCTGAGGGATTTCACGTGGATCCTCCCTTGGCCACTCCTGAAGAGAGGGGAGATCTCGCCTCACGGAGAGCATCACAGCCACGTTGGCAGAGGGTCCCGAAGGGCCGAAGACGACTTCAACGGAATGCGATTTCAGATAGCTCTGGAGAGGCTCCTGCTTGACTGATATATTTCTTTACAAACATTCTATTATATTTACTTCTTTGCTGGAGTTTGCAGTAGACGGAAAGAGATCTGCAGGACAGCAGGGTTAGCGGTGGTCATTATGGCTAATGTTTATTCATTGTTGGTTTGGTTATGTTGATACTGGGTTGAACAATCCCGGAGGTCGGGGGGATGGGAAGTGACAATTGTCTTCCTCCATTGTAAATGGGCACACTAAAATTGTGCTCCAGGTTAAACAGGGAAGGGTTGTGGGAGGGGGGAAGGGGAGGGAGGGGGTGGGAGTAGGATCCTCGAGATATAGCATGGGTGCTGGGCGTACTTTTTCTAATGTGATGGGAGCTCTGCCAAAGGGGGGAATGGTTGCTCTTCAGATGGGGGAGTAGGTTTGCAAGTTGAATAATGACTTCCTTTAAATTCCTATCCCTCAATGTGAAAGGCCTCAATTCACCACGCAAGAGAAAATTACTGTTTAAGGAACTTGAAAGAATGAACATTGATGTTGCAATGGTACAAGAGACCAACTTACGGAAAAGATACCAAGGTTTGATGCGCAATCCTAAATATCCACACCAATACTGGTCTGCAGCATCAGTTACTTCAAAATATTCTGGAGTGGGGATATTGATCCACAAAGATTTTCTTTTTGAATTAAAGGAAACCTATGAGGATCCTAAGGGTCGCTTTCTTTTAGTGAAACTGTCCTTAGGGGGAGAGATCTTCACTCTGGTGTCCATTTATGGCCCCAACTCCCAAAAGACGGATTTTTACAATTCGCTAAATCAAGAACTGACATCTAGGGCTGAAGGATCTCTGATCCTGGGAGGGGATTTCAATTTAACTGTTAACCCTCGCTTAGACACCTCACTAGGTTCCAGCTCAGACTCAAAAAAGGCCAGGGGTGCGCTGAAAGATTTGATTAGATGTCAAGGCCTACGAGATGTGTGGAGATCCAGATATCCAACTTTGAGAAATTATACATACTTTTCTTCCCCACATAATAGCTACTCTAGGATAGACATGTTCTTATGCAGTGCAGGTTTGCTTCCCAGAATGAGTAAGGCTGACATCGAACCAATCGTATGGTCTGATCATGCACCAATTTGGTTTGCATTACAGGTCATATTCTGGCGGCT
This sequence comes from Rhinatrema bivittatum, assembly GCF_901001135.1. NCBI lineage: Eukaryota > Metazoa > Chordata > Amphibia > Gymnophiona > Rhinatrematidae > Rhinatrema > Rhinatrema bivittatum. The sequence continues at coordinate 138,252,340 of NC_042621.1, forward strand.
TAATGACTCTCTCTTAGATGACCCTGATTTTGTGTCTCAGGTGGAGTCAGAAATCCAAGAATACGTACAAATAAATGACAATGGAGAAGTTAACCCGGTAGTAATATGGGATTGCCTAAAGGCGGTGCTCCGGGGTAAATTTATTGCGAGGGCGGCGTTGTTAAAGAAACAGCGTGAGCAGGAACGTTCGAGGCTACTTCAACAGCTTAGGGAGTTGGAACGCATTCATAAACACTCGGTCTCCTCCTCGGTGACCTATACCCAACTTGACGACATCAGAAATCGCATTGCAGCCTTAGACACGGCTTTCATAGCCCATCAAATGCAAATGGCCCAGCAAAGATATTTTGAAGGGGGGAATAAAGCTGGCAAGGTCCTAGCCAATATTTTGAAACATCGGCAAGCTCAGGCCACAATTGTCAAAATAAAAAGCAAGGAGGGTGACATATTGACTGATAATAAATCTATTAGACAACGCTTCCATCAATTCTATTCTGAATTATATTCAAGAGATGAAGAGATTTGTATGGAAGACATTGATAAGTATTTAGCGGCCTCTAAAGTTCCTGCTTTAGAGGAATCCCAACAACGGATACTGAACAAGGATATCTCGGAGCAGGAAATCATTTTGGCTATTCGCTCCCTCAAACCTGGGAAATCACCGGGGCTTGATGGTTATACAGGGCAGTTTTACCAAACATTCGCCCCATACATTGCCAAGTTCTTTCTTGCCCTTAAAGAGGGGTCATTATTATCGTCATCAGCAAACACTGCTGGTATCACAATTTTGGCCAAGCCGGGAAGAGATCCCACAGTCTGCGGTTCCTACAGACCAATTTCCCTAATAAACATTGATTTAAAAATCTTAGCAAAAATCTTGGCGACCCGGTTGAATAGTTTTATTGCTCGCATTATTCATCCAGACCAAGCAGGATTTATTCCTGGACGCCAAGCAAGTGATAACGTTCACAAAATCATAGACATGTTTTGGTGGGTAAAGAAACATAATATCCCAGTGGTAGCTCTATCTGTCGATGCTGAGAAAGCGTTCGACATGGTACACTGGCCGTATTTATTTGCACTACTACGTAAATTGCAATTTGGGGATTCCTTTATACAATGGATTCAGCAGTTATACACAAATCCGTTAGCATGTATAAAAATAAATGGGGGTTATTCACCCACGTTCCCGGTACGGCGGGGTACCCGACAAGGATGCCCTCTGTCACCCCTCCTTTTTGCAATTTTCTTAGAACCATTTGCAACTTTGGTGAGAAATCATCCTGATATCAAAGGGGTAGAAGTGGGATCCTTTACTTCCAAATTGTCTCTCTTCGCGGACAACATTTTGCTATTGGTAACCGAACCGGATATATCCCTAAACCATGTGACTGTAGCCATGGAAGAGTTTAGTCGGGTCTCTGGCTTCCGGCTTAACTGGGAAAAGTCGGAAATTCTAAACGTTAATCTTTCTCACTCATCTGAACAGGACCTCAGGACTCGGTTTCGATTTAAATGGGCTCAAAATAAATTAAAATATTTAGGGGTATTCATTAGCGCCACACAAGACATGTTTCATTTAAATTATGACAAGTTATGGTCTACGATTCTCAGGGAGCTGGAGGAATGGAACAGATATAGCATTTCCTGGCTAGGCAGAATTGCTGCAGTTAAAATTACTATTCTCCCTAAATTGTTATATCTGTTTCAGACCTTGCCAATTGCAGTCCCCAGACAAAGATTGTTTCAGTGGCAAAAACGCTTGATGCTTTATATCTGGGGAGGTAAACGACCTAGGATTGCTCGTCACACTCACTACAAGCCCAGAACATGGGGAGGATTGGGGGTGCCTAATCTAGAAAGATACTTCATGGCAGCTCGATTTAAAACAATTGCAGATTGGCATAAGCAGTCTTATCCAAAATCGTGGTTTCTATTTAGCCAGCAATTAGTTGGTGACTTACGTTTATGTAGTATTTTATGGCAGCCAAAACACACTTGGACGTTACATACTGAGGAGGTCTTACCCCCCACTATGTTACTTTCCCTCCAACTTTGGTCTGCCAAAAAATGTATGCTCCTGGGGAAACGAGAATATCACCATTCCACTTATTTATATGCCAATAAGAATTTTACCCCGGGATATGAGAATCCGGCTTTCCGGAGGTGGAAAGACCGGGGCATCCGTACTTGGGGACATATTTGGGGATCCAAGGGCCTTATCTCTTTTCAGGACTTGCAATTGAGATATGGGATGGAGGGGTCTGATATTTTTCTATACCTTCAACTACGTCACTTTGCACAGTCTTCTCCATTGTGTGAACACCTCCAGCTTGGAAAGTCGGAATTTGAAAGCTTTTGTAACAAAGCAGATTTCACAGTTAAATTATTGTCTGTGTTATATAATCTGTTGGGAATGGAACCAATTGTGAAAACCAAATACATGTTGGCGTGGGAACAGGATTTACATGTAGCTTTTTCTCCCCAAGAGTGGGAGGGGATTTTTACGAACACCAGTAAGGGACTAATAGCTGCTTCATTAATTGAAAATTCATTGAAGCTGCTGTTTCGTTGGCATTATTGTCCGACTCGCCTACATCGTATGATGCCACAAGTATCTGACCAGTGCTGGAGGGGTTGCCACACTGAGGGCAATTATTTGCATATATGGTGGACTTGTCCTCTGCTTCGGCCGTTGTGGCAAGACATTGACTCCTGGATACAACGTTTATGTGGCATTTCTGAACGTTTACTACCACAGCATACACTATTGCGTATTCCCATGATTTCAGGTAAGGAGGGTCTTAATAGATTAATTAATTATATTTGTTCAGCTACCAGGATTAAAATTGCAAAGAAATGGAAGTCTACCCACTTACCGTCCCTGGCCGAAATACAAGTTAAATTGGGACACATACATACCATGGCTGAGATAACTGCTAGGATTAAGAAACAGCTTCGCCAGTTCCAGGACACTTGGGCAGTATACATTACATGGAAGAAGGACTACTTGCTTAACATTTCTAACTGAGACACTAGTTTACAGTTCCTCGGTTATCGTGTCTGCTGAATGCTCCTTGATATCTTGTGCTTAATATTCCCTTTGGCAGATCAACCTCTTACTAGTTTACCCATCACTATATAGCTACTGTATCCCTATAATCTATTATCTCATGTGTGATAATAGCTTACGGGGGGGGGGGGGGGGGTTGGGAGATATACTGTCTAAATTCAACTGAGGCAAAGACAAGTGGAATATGGTCCAATCACTTTATTCATATGAGGTTGCATATATACATTTTTATACATTTATAAAAGGTTAACCTTTGTTGCTACTGTAATGTTTTTGGTTTTATGTTACATGTGACTTGTGCTAGGCATGGCTTATGTATATGCTCAAAGCTTTGGTCCTGGTTTTCATATGTCTGTTAATACACTAATAAAAAATATTTCAATTGAAAAAAAAAAATTTCAATTTCTTTTGATAAACCCATTGTGGGATCTCCTTGCAAGGGACTATAGAATTCAGTGTTCGATAATTGACGATGTACCTCATTTGAATATTGAATTCTGTCTAATAACACAATTTTCCCGCCTTTGTCGGCGGGCTTGATAATCAAATCAGAATTATCACGTAATTCTTGAATGGCTGTGAATTCTTCTGATGTTAAATTACAGAATTTATTTACATCAGTAAATTGCCGACGTAACTGACTCAATACAAGTTGATAAAATGCAAAAATAATAGGGTCAGGTGGACCTGATGGACACCAAGTGGAGGGATTTTTAAATATTGAGATGTCTACACTTCCAGGCTGATCAACAAAAAAATGTTTATATATAATTTTCTCACAAATTTAAATAAGGCTACTTTCAAATCGAATAATTTTGCTCTTGGGGTCGGTAAAAAAGTAAGACCCCTATTCAATACACGTACATGTGCTGGAGACAGGATTATTTTTGATAAATTCAGAATTAGGCATTCCGATTGGTTTGGGACCAGGTTTGCCTGAAGTTGTATGTTGTCTCGTCTATCCATGATTTTCCCGGCCTCTGATTGTATATGGCCGATGGCTTGACCGCCCTCGGGATCCTAAACAACGCTGATCTTGCGCTCGTGTATCAGAATTGTCTCTCTGTCTGGACTCTGATTCATCTCCAGATGAATCATTGTATCTTCGTCTCTGTTTATGTTTAGACTGAATTTCATCACCAGAGGAGTCCTCACTATTCGAATCAAAAGTAACTTTCCGGGCCTCCGGAAAACATGGCGGTTGCAGCGTCGAGCCGGTCCGGGAATGCCCGAGGACAAGTGGCAGGAGAAGCCGCGGTAGCCAGTCTTCCCACAGACGGAGAGGGAGGTGCCAGAGAGGTAAGGAGGGTGGAGAGAGGGCGTCGGGCACCGACGGACACAACAGTAGCCTTCATCTGATGCATGTCATCAAAGCTCCATGATGCCAGAATCTAAAAGGTTGAATCTTTTGCTCTCTTTGAGTGGGAAAGGAAAGACGATGGTTCATCTCCCTGGCCTTTCTGGCGCTTGATAGAGATGTGAATCGGACCTGAAATTGGTTCGGTTCCGGTTCCGATTCAAATCGTGCATTTTGTTTCGTCAGGCCCAATCGTTTTGTTTTTTTTTATCAGCTGCGCCCGATCCGATAAACAAAAAACCCACCCCGACCCTTTAAAACCTCTCCCTTAGCCTCCACCACCCTCCCGACCCCCCCAAAAATGTTTTAAAATTACCTGGTGGTCCAGTGGGCCCCGGGAGCGATCTCCCACTCTCGGGCTGTCGGCTGCCACTAATAAAAATGGCGCCGATGGCCCTTTGCCCTTACCATGTGACAGGGTAACCGTGCCATTGGCCGGCCCCTGTCACATGGTAGGTGCACTGGACGGCCGGCGCCATCTTTAAAAATGGCGCCGGCCGTCCAGTGCACCTACCATGTGACAGGGGCCGGCCAATGGCACGGTTACCCTGTCACATGGTAAGGGCAAAGGGCCATCGGCGCCATTTTTATTAGTGGCAGCCGACGGCCCGAGAGCGGGAGATCGCTCCCGGGGCCCACTGAACCACCAGGTAATTTTAAAACATTTTGGAGGGGTCGGGAGGGTGGTGGAGGCTAAGGGAGCGGTTTTAAAGGGTCGGGGTGGGTTTTTTGTTTATCGGCCGACAGCCCGAGCACGAGAGAATGCTCCCGGGACCCCTGCTGGACCACCAGGTAATTTTAAAACGTTTTTGGGGGGGCGGGAGGGTAGTGGAGGCTAAGGGAGCGGTTTTAAAGGGTCGGGGTGGGTTTTTAGGTTGTATCCTAACTCCCGTTAGTGTGCACTAACCCGATTAACGATTTTTTCACGATAAATCGGTGGAATTTCTATTGTTTCGCACTCTTTAACGATTAATGACGATTTAAAAAATATCGGACGATATTTTAAATCATCAAAAAACGATTCACATCCCTAGCGCTTGATGTCAAGGGGACCTGATGCCTTTCCAATGTCAATGCAGCTCCTGGGCCCTTCGATTTTGATGCCTCCGATGCCAATACCAATGAACTGAACTTATGCATCCTGAAGTAGTTTTTCATGAGATCAAGCCAGGATCGATATTCTCTAAGGGTCATAATAATGGTTTTCTCCTAGATGAAGGACACATGTATCATGGGTATCCATGGTAAACATGAACCTCCTGCACAGGGTGCACTTGCTGAAGATGCTGGCCTTCTTCTCTTGGAGGGGCATCAGATGAAAAAGAAGCACAGTGAAATCAAATGACTCGATGACAAAAAAAATCCAACCGGTAGCACCTCAGTGCATTAATGCCAGTGCACCTTGCAGTCACCAAAAAAGAAAGGAAACTTAGGGAAAAAAAAGACCAAAAAAAAAAAAACCTGCCTAAGCAACTATGCAGAAAGGAACAAGCCTGCAGTGCCCCACAAAAGACTAGTTTTTCCTAACAGCAGGAAAGACAAAGAACCACAATCTGTGGACTCTGTGAAAAAGATGAGACTGCAGAGGCCCCAACGTAGATGCATAGCAGTATATCATAGAAACTTCTATATCAACCTTCCAAGTCAGGTTCTATTTGACATCATCCATGTGTGAGGACTGCCATCATGCTTATCCTCAGAGAATGCGGCTTTTGTGCTGAAGTGGGGATTAAGGCTTCCTCTTCCTTACTTATAGCCCGAGGACCTTGAAATCTGACAAGAAACAGTAAAAGAATTCAAAAAATCATGGAATAAGCACAGAGGACCATTAGTGACCAAGATGTAAAGTTAGAGATCAACCGGGGCCAGAAGCAAACTGGACAGAGCAGATGGGCATTTATAGTCCTTATCTGACATCATAGTCTATGTTTCTATGAGACTGTGAACCCTTCTGCTGCTTCAAGGAATGAGGGAAGGCTTCCTCCTTCCTCTTACCACCCTGCACACCCCCATGGAGATTATAGTCATAGTAAACTAGGGAAGAGTTATGCTAACCCTGCCTGTTGAGTTATAGGAGATTGCAGACTTTAAGCAGCGCAAGAGAACAAGGAATCCTCCACCATTTCTCACTCTCTTCCCCAAGTTTGGAAGATTGCTGTACTGAGTGCCATAGCTAGGAGTTCTTTTTTTACCAGTTGCCTGTTTGTATTTGTTGGTAGGCTACATGCATGCTCCGTTTCATGTACTGCCAGACTCGCTATTAGTTCACTGGGGAAGGGAGGGGCAACTCCGAATACTGCCTCTCCATGCAGGTACTTTTTAATAGAAAATGTGGTGGATGCATGCAATGTTCTCCTGGAAGACATGGTCAGGACAAGATCAGTAGTGGAATTCAAAACGATGTGGGATAAAGCAGAGTAGCTTATCTGTAACAGGTGTTCTCCTAGAACAGCAGGATTTTAGACCTCACTCATGGGTGACATCGGATGGAGCCCGACACAGAAAACTTATGTCAAAATTTCTGCAACTTTGACTGTGCAAACCGAGCATGCCCATCATGCCTTATTCCACGAGTCCATGTGGGGTCCCTCTTCAGTCTCATAACATAGAATTACGAAAAAATTAAAACTAAAAAATAGAAACCCAAATCCATGGGGTGGCGGGTGGGTTTCGTGAGGACTAACATCCTGCTGTCCTAGCAGAACACCAGTTACAAGTAAGCAACTCTGCTTTCTCCTAGGACAAGCAGGATGGTAGTTCTCACACATGGGCAAATCCCTAGCTACAGGCTGCTCCCCAACATAAAAGGGGACCAACAAGCACCAAAGAGGTCCAACAGGCACAACAAACACAGTGCTGTTGGTAACAGAGGGGGGAGGCACCCTGAACCCAAACAATGGGCCCTAGGCAGTGACAGTTGGGTTCTATACCTCAAAAAGATTCTGAAGGACAGACTGGCTGAACCTACTTCCAAGTCAGTCATCCCTATCCAGGCAGTAGTGAGGTGCGAATGTGTGAAGAGAACTCCACGTTGCAGCCTTGCAGATCTCCTCCATGGGAATTGCTCGCAAATGGGCCACCAACGTTGCCATGGCTCTAACAGAATGATCCTTGACATGACCTCCTAGATGCAGTCCTCCCTGGGCATAACAGGAGATGCAGTCTGTTAGCCAATTGGATAGTGACTGTTTGACAATGGCAACTCCCAATCTATTCCTAACAAAAGAAATAAAAAGTTGGATGGACTGACTATGGTCTTCTGTCCGCTCCAGATAGAAGGTTATGGCTCTCTTGCAATCCAGACTGTGCAGTGCTCATTCGCCTTGGTGCAAATGGGGCATGGGAAAGAATGTTGGCAGGACAATTGACTGACTGGTTAAGATGAAAATTTGTCACTACCTTAGGCAGGAACTTACGGTGCTTAGGCACGACCACCCTAAAATGATAAAACTTGTAATAAGGTGGATAAGTCACTAAGGCCTGGAGCTCGCTGACACTGCACACTGAAGTGACCACCAACAAAAATAGGACCTTTCACATCAGGTACCTCAGGTCACAGGTGTGCAGTGGCTCAAAAGGAGCTTTCATCAGCTGAGCTAGCACCATGTTGAGATCCCAAAACATACAAGAGGCCTTAGGGATGGCTTCAACTGAAGCAGGCCCTGGCTGTACAAAAATGGGCGCACCATGTACACCTCAGTGGTATGCGCCAATTTCACTGAAATGAACTCTAATAGAGTTGGTCTTTAAGTCAGCTTCGACAGGTGTAGGAGGTAGACAAGCGGTTTTTGCGTGGGGCAGGAGAATGGATCTAAGGCCTTCTCACACTACACAGAAAACCTCCTCCACTTCAGTCCATTGGACTTTCTCATGGAAGGCTTTCTGGAAGCTACCAGGACCCAAGACACATTCTCAGAAAGATCGAGCGGTTGCAGGATTAACCTCTCAACATCCAGGTTGTAAGTGACAGGTCCTGGAGGTTGGGATAGTGTAGCCTGCCCTGATCTTGCATGATGAGATCTGGGGAAGTCCCCAGACTGATTGGCCTCTGGATGGACAACTCCCAAAGCAATGGAAACCAATGAGGGTCTATGAGGATCATAGTCCCTGGTCCTCATGAAACTTCAAGAGAGTCTTCATGACTAGAGGAATCTGAGGATACACGTACAGAAGACCCCTGCCCCAATGTCGGGCAAAGGTGTCCGAGGCTGTTTGCCATCTGACCTGTACAGGGAGCAGAACTGAGTCACGTTCCTGTCCACATTTGGGCTCCCCCAGAGGCAGAAAATCCGGTTCGCTACCCCCTGGTCCAGAGACCACTCATGGGCTCTAAAGATACGACTCAGTCTGTCCGCTATCACATTCTGCATTCCAGGCAGATACATGGCCCTGAGTAATATCCCGTGGGACAAGCCCCAGGACCAGATCTGGATTACTTCCTGACACAGGAGGTATGACCCTGGGCCTCCCTGTTGTTATCCACATCACTATTTGGTTGTCTGTTTATATCAGGACAATTTTGTTGGACAGCCGATCTCTGAAAGCCCATAGCATGTACCTGATCACCCGGAGCTCTAGAATGTTGATCTGACACCATGCTTCCTGGGCAGAGCATAAGCCCTGGGTGTGCAGCCCCTCTACATGAACACCCCACCCCAAGGTGGACGCATCCATGGTTAGGACAATTTGGGTAGGGGGATTTTGGAAAGATATTCCCCATTCCAATTTCGAGAGAACCTGCCAAAGGACAAAGAGTCCCGGAGAAATAGAGTGACTCAGATGCATGTGCAGAGGCTCTGTGTGGCCTGGCACCACTACAAACTCAGGGTCCATCGAGCTCTGTGCATGTGTAAGCATGTCAAGGGAATAACATGGATGGTTGCAGCCATGTGGCTCAACATGTGCTGAGCTGAAACCTGCTAGCTCTGTTGAATCACTACCACTGTGGATGCTAAGATGATCACCCTGGAACATAGCAGGAAGGCTCTTGCCTGAGCCGTGTCTAGCAGGGCTCCTATGAAGTCCAATCGAGGTGACGGGAGATGGGACTTTGGGTAGTTGATGACTAACCCTAGTGACTTCAGCACCTGGATGGTCAAGTACAAGGACCAATTTGGCCCCTATCTGAGAGGTGCTCTTGACCAGCAAATCACCAAGTAAGGAAAACATGCACTCCCAGTCTGCGGAGGTGTGCCCCCACCATGGCCAAACATTTTATGAAGACACATGGGGCCGATGCTAGCCTGAATGGCAATACTCTGTACTGGAAGCTATGTTTTCCCACCACAAATCTGAGAGACTTCCTGTACCCTGGGAAGATCTCGATGTGAATGTATGCATCCTTTAAATCAAGGGAGCATAGCCAGTCCCCTTTTTTGCAGGAAAGGAATCAGGGTGCCCAGGGAAATAATCTTGAACTTTTCTTTTTTAAGAAACTTGTTCAAGGCCCTCAGGTCTAGGATAGGATAGAGTCCCCCTGTTCTCTTTGGAATCAGGAAGTACCGGGAGTAGAATCCCTGCCCTCTTTGCCTTGTTAGGACAGGTTCGGCTGCTCTGGCTGTTAAGAGGGCAGCAAGCTCCCGTAACAGTACCTCCTGATGCAAAGAACCGTAGCCTGCCCCCGACCTGGGGGGGTGGTCCAATGTTATTGGTACAGGTAGCTGGCTTATGCTCCCTACGATCCAATCAAAACCCCTTCCCAGGATTTGGCTGGGGAGCCGGCTGGGGCTCGGGAGCTCTCTGTTGCCTGGGATGGCCACGAGAGCTCACCTTCTGAGAACGGAAACGAGTGGCCAGACTTCCTCTGACCCTGCCTCGCAGACCTCCTAATTGAGGAAGGCGGGTCTGAAGTGCTGGCAGAGAGCTGCTGGAGGGTCTCATGGTTATCCTGTAACTAGTCCACCGCGTCCCTTATCTTATCTCCAAAGAGATTCTCTCCTGTGCACAGCAAGTCAGCGAGTCTTTCCTGTGCCTCCAGTCGAAGATCCGAGGCCTGCAGCCATGCCATTCTGCGGGTGCCGATTCCCATCGTAGAGACTCTTGATGCCATCTCAAAAACATCGTAGGTTGAACGAAGCTCATGTTTTCCACATTCCAGACCCTGCAAAACCAGTGATAAGAAGGGGTCTTGCTGCTGCTGAGGCAGTCACTTGGCTGCCTCTTGTACCTGCTTCCAGAGGTTGCGTGAGTATTAGCTCGTGTAGAACTGGTAAGAGGCAATGCGGGGTAATGAACATAGCCCCTTGGAAACTTTCCTCCCTAGAGCGGCCATCACTCTATGATCCTTGCCCGGGGGCACCAAGGCTGTCCAAGAGCACTTGACTTTTTGAGAGCGGATTCAACCACTACCAACTGGTGTGAAAGCTGTCACTTCTCGAATTCAGTAGCCTGTTGGACAAAGTAAAACCTATCCACCTTCCTGTTGACGGGAGGTACTGTGAGGGGGTGCTCACAGATCCTCAACAGCAACTCCTTAAAGATCTCCTGCACTGGGACCACCACGATCTCTTTAGGAGCCTCCATGAACTGGAGGATTTCCAGCATCTTATGTCTGGCATCATCCTCTGTCATTAACTGAAATGGGATGACCTCCACCATCGCCTGTACGAAACCTGTGAAGGTCAAGTCCTCCAGATGAGACCTCCTTTGCTCATCTGGAGGAGACTGTTCTGAGAGAAGATCTTCTGAGTCCTCTGAGGAGGATTCTGCAGTGTCCTTCCCCCCAGGGCGTCATACGGGGCCTCATCCTTACTGTAGTTCACATGGGATGTGGCCCTAGGTGCTCCGCCTTCATCCAGAGGCAAGGGCATTGGTGGCACCAGTGCCAGCCCTGGCAAAGCTGAACCTGGGACTGCAGGCCTCAGTGTCCCTGCTGGCTTTGATGAAGCTTCTTCTTTGGAGGAACCAGCAATGAGAACCGTAATCGGTCAGGGGAAGCAACGGTGCCCTACCAGACATCGATGGCCTCCCGAGAACTGAAACCAATTGGGTCGGTAACACACAGATAAGCACGTTGAGCCATTCCAGCAGCAGTTCCAGCAGAGTGAGTGCCAGCACCTGTATGTATGCATATACATATGTGTGTTTGTGTGTATGTGTGTGTGTGTGTATTATATATATACTAGCCGTTAGGCCCGTTCAAACGGGCGAGATTCCATCGGTCAGACCAGCATATCGTGGGAGGGCCTGTACTCCCTCCCCCCTTCCCCGGCGGCGGAAGGACGGGCTCAGGCTGTGAGTCGGGAAGTGGGAGCGCCTGTGCTGCAGTGTGCGCGAGAGCTGCGCTGTCTTTCTCTGGTGTTCTGGGCGTCAAATCTGCAGGTCGGTTAGAGCTCTCTCTTCCGCGCATGTGCGGCCCGTTGGCTCTACTGCGCATTTGCGGCATGTCGGTCCCAGCTCCCTTATAGGTATGATACACACATAGTCTCCTCAGTCAGGTAAAATCTACCTGCCAAAGCCGGGAGATACCCGCATGGCTTGGGCCAGCATGTGAGTATGTGCACAAATCAGGGCTAGTCAGAGGGGTTTGAAGGATCGGGGCTAATACGGTAAAAGGTAGGTTATCTAGCTAGGGGTAGTTAGGAAGTTAGGAGCCTTTACCTGGGTGAACTCTGAATGTACTGAGGAAACTGGTAATTGCATCAACGCACTTATCTAATAAAATTCCCTCACTTATGCAGTAGAACCAGCATTTGCGCGCACAAGCAGCATTCACAAAATTGTGCACATATGTCCACGTGTACAGGCAATTTTATATCATGTACGCATATACACACGTATGTTATTAAATGGCCATGTCCATTCATGCAAGCCGCCATATATGCATACATGTACACCCTCGCAACTGTTTAAAAGTTACCATCATAGTAGTGTGTAGTACTTCTACCAAACTCTAGATGTTCTAACACGGGGCTTCCCAAACCTGTCCATGGTACCCCACAGACAAAACGGGTTTTCAGGATGTACACAATGAATATGCATGAAATGTGCATATACTGAGTCTCCATGATATGCAAATTTATCTCATTCATATTCATTGTGAATATTCTGAAAACTCAACTAGCTGTGGAGTCCCCAGGACAAGTCTGGGAAGCCTTGTTCTAACAATTAGAAAATATTATCCAAATCAAAACCAGAATATATAATGAACATTTAATAGCAGGCATAAAACTCTTGGGTTTGGTACTATAAAAATGTAAGATGCTACTGAAAGGGAATTGTCAGTTCAGCTTCATTTGCATTTCTACATCCTACTGATATGGTAGTAACTTATAACATAAATAGATTTGGATAGAGAATCCAAAACTATGCCTTAGTAACTTCTTAATAAATATACAATACTGAAACATCACAGCTTTTCTTAGAAATCTGTGGGCAACCCTGAGGTTACTCCATGTAAAGTAGTGGCGTTTCCTGTGTGTGTCTGCAGATTGTTCACAGAAATGTATTACTTTTTAGCAGTTTGCACTGTGCCTTTCATATTAATTTAATTTTTCTCTTAGTGACTTCAGCTCAGATCACTAAACTAAGTCAGGGCCATCACACTCTGAAGAAGTGATGCTCTTCAAATCTGGAGGAATGCTGATGGCCATGCTTAATATGAGTCTTTATTAGATCTAAAATTAAGCTCTTACCAGTATCATAGTTTATAACCAAATCCTCAGAGTGATCACCTATGTGTTGAGGCTTGAATTCCACTGTCATCTGCATACTCTCCCCAATACCCATTGTCCCCAAAGAGGGTTCTATTGAGAAAGGCCTGAAACAAAAAACAAAGAATTGATTACAAATCAAACCCAAACTAGAAAGATACTCTTAAAACTATACCTGCTTGTCATCAGTCAATCTAAGAATTAAATTATAATTTGTTACTTTGGAGACAACTAATACTACAACCACAATATTATGACCACTGCAAGATCAATTTCAAGGAAACATTGGGCTAGAAAGAAGAGGCAAATGTTTTCTTTAAAGACAAATGTATTTGCTAATTAACAAATGTATAGGATGAAAAATTATTTTAAAAATCATACATGTCAGTCATATTCATGAATAAATATTAATCATCTTGTTTTCTCTGATGTTCTGCTATCATGAATCATGACATCACTTGCGACTATAATCAATGGGAAAAACCTGATTACCTTACCGTAAATGTTGTATCCATAGATAGCTGGTTGAATTAGCCATGCTGTCTGGGAGACGTCCACGGCGACCTGTAGGCAGAGTTTTCCTCAGGAGTCACAGAGTTTTTAACTCTGCGCGGTTGTTTTTCCACGCGAATCAGCGCCCCCTCATCAATCTGTTAGTGACCAAGCTTTTACTGTGAAGTGGAATAATACCAAGACTGTCTAGGGTTGTGGGCGAGTTCGCATGGCTAATTCACCCTGCTGTCTACGGAAACACCATTTACGGTAAGCAAACTTGCGTTTTCCAGTCGACAGCAGGCTGAATTAGCCATGCTGTCTGGGCATCCCAAACCGTTTGTGTCCTTTCAGAGTCATGTTTTTGAAGTCCAGGGAAACAAGCCACAACTGAAGGTAGACAGTCTTATCTTTTGAGGAAATTGGACAAGACTGCGGAGCTCACTGCAGCATTGGAGGTCACTTGTTGGTGCAGATACTAATGGGACGTAAACGTGTGAATAGAGGACCATGTGGTTGCCTTGCATATGTCCAGTAGTGGCACCTTTCTGAGATGGGTGACCGAGGTTGCCATAGCTCTAATTTAATGCGCACGAGCCTTCCCTTCCAGCGCAGTTGATCATTTTGAATAGCAGAAATGAATACATTGTGACAGCCAGCTGGCGATAGTCCTTTTGGAGACCGGCTGACCAGGAGCGTTTGGGTTAAAAGAGAGGAAGAGCTGTGAGGGTCTGGAGGGTGTTTTCAGTTCTCTGTTTATAGTAAGCTAAGGCTCTTTCACAGTCCAGTGTATGAAGAAGGTGCTCCCTGTCGTTGTGGTGGGGCTTTGGGACAAAGATGGAAAGCAGACACCACCTTGGGCAGGAAGGTGGGGTGAGGGCGATGGGTAACCCTGTCATGGTAGAATTCCAAATAAGCAGGGTAGTGAACCAAGGCTTGAAGTTCGCTAATTCTCCTAGCTGAAGTGACAGCCACCAGAAACACTACCTTCCAGTGTGGAAGTTCCCCAGTTACCTTAAAGACGATGTCAAGTTTCAAAAATATTTAAAGGATCAGTGGGTAGAGTTTACCTCCCATAACCAGCAACACATTTCAGAACCTCAGCTTTTCTGGGAAACTGGCAAAGTGGTCTTAAGAGGCAGTATTATCTCATATATCAGTGCACATAAGAAAAATCTGAACAGCAATATCTTAGCTTTAGAAGCCAAACTTCGGGTCGCTAAAGACGGTTTGCATCAAAACCCCAATTCCATCCAAATAGCCCGGTATCATAGCATTCTCAATCAGCTGAATACGGCATTATACTTAAGAGCCCAGCACCATATACAGCGGAGGGAACAGCATCTGTTCAGATATGGCAACAAAACTGGGAAGCTATTAGCTAATCTTGTAAGGGCTGCGAGACCTGCGACTGTTATCCCATGCATGTGAAACTCCAAAGGCAATCAGACCAAAGAGAAAATTGAGATATGCAAAATTTTTAGAAAATTCTATGAACAGCTTTACACAGCCGATCAGAAAATGGGGAAAGAGGAGGAACGTGCTTTTTTTTTTTTTTTTTAAGGGATTGAACTTCCAAGCCTTTCAGCCTCGCAGTCCGAGTTCTTAAATAGGCCCATACAAATTACAGAAGTATTACAAACCATTAACTCCGTACCACCTAGGATATCACCGGGCCCTGATGGGTTTTCTTATGATTTTTATAAATGTCTAAGGTACCATATAGCAAAACCGCTTACAGCGTTTAACTTGGATGGACTGGCCAAACGTTCCTTTCCACCACATTTCAACTTAGCACACATTACAGTCCTTCCAAAACCGGGTAAGGATCAATTGATGCCTGCATCCTACCGCCCTATTTCCCTGTTCACTGCGATCTCAAGCTTTTGGCCAAAATACTAGCTGAACGACTCAATACACTGCTCCCTATTCTTATATCGAGGCACCAGGTAGGATTCGTGAAAGGGCGGAAGGCAAAGCTTAATATTGTTAAATTAATTACCGTTTTACAAATTTGCCAACATCATAATATACAAGCCTTGGCCATTGGAGTCAACTCTGAAAAGGCCTTCGATCGAGTGTCGTGGTCTTATCTC
Organism: Rhinatrema bivittatum; assembly: GCF_901001135.1. Taxonomy (NCBI): domain Eukaryota; kingdom Metazoa; phylum Chordata; class Amphibia; order Gymnophiona; family Rhinatrematidae; genus Rhinatrema; species Rhinatrema bivittatum. The sequence goes on from NC_042621.1 coordinate 138,268,009, forward strand.
TTTTCCGTTCTTACCCGGTATGGAATACGAGGAGAATTTTTACAAAATCTCCTTTTGTATGATGATTCCATCTCACGTATAGTAGCCAACAGATCGGTATCCCGTGACATCCCCATCAGGTGCGGAGTCCGCCAGGGCTGTCCTTTATCTCCTCTATTGTACATTCTGTCCATCAACCCGCTGTTGAGGAAAATAGATCTGTCACCTGACATCTCAGGCTTTGGTAACCAACCGCATATTTTTAAGGTCGCAGCATTCGCGGACGATGTCCTGGTTTTTTTGACTGACCCTTTTTTTTCACTTTCCGAATTACTTCGGCTACAAAACTTATTCGGCACTTTTGCAGGACTTAAAATCAACGAAGATAAATCGGAAGCCATTGATGTGACTGGCACATTACAACAGCACTAGTCGTGTACCTTCCCTTTAAAATGCGTGCAAAAAGATCTGAAATATTTGGAGATAAATATTCCGCTCGATATTAAAATCTTTTATACTCATAATATACAACTACTTTTGCTATCCACGGAAAACACTTTGAACAGATGGCAAACCTTGCCTTTATCTCTGACAGGAAGTATTCAACTGTTTAAAATGGTCTTAATGCCAAAATGGTTATATATCCTTCAAATGGCGGCTCTATGGCTCACCAAGAAGGATATTCAGCGTGTATATAAAGCATTGAGAGGCTTCTTATGGCAAAAGAAGAAAGCTCAGTTGTCCATGGCAGTTCTTACACAACCTGTGAACAAGGGAGGCTTGGGTTGTCCGGACCTGCTGATGCACAACCTTGCATGTAGCCTAAGATATGTTAAAGATTGGATTATATCCTCTTCCATCTACACCCCTTACCAAACCTTGGTAGCATGGTATGGAGTTGCGTCGCTTAACACCCTTCTACAGACGGACCTGAATAACATTCCCCTAAGAGTTCGGCAGCATGAGATGGTTCAAACATGTCGGAAGGCTTGGACATACTTGTGTAAATGGTATGGGCACCCATCCCGGTTAACCTCAATGATTACTATTGCACACAATCCCAGTTTCTTCCCAGGAGTGGGTGGAACGGTATTTCACAGATGGTCTAAGCAGGGTTTAACATTTGTCCATCAGATGTTCCAGCTGACTACAGGCCAGAAATTTGATTTCCCTGCATTGCAACAACAGTACCAACTGAATACCATAGATTCTTTTCCATACCTCCAGGTGTGGCAGTTTCTTAATGCACATATTGCTGATTTTGGAGAAACAACGGCCAATAAGAACATAAGAGCCCTTTTGACATTGGGGAAATCGCAAAGGCCTACTATATCCTATTTCTATAAGGAGTTGCTTGAAGATAGGGAGGCGTTGAGCTTGGAATCACTGCACGCCAAATGGATGCAGTGGTCTCAGTTCTCAGTTCCTTTCATAACATTTAAAAGGCTATTTGCAGCGATCCCTGATCTATCTGACAATGTCATTCTTCGTGACACAGAGTTTAAGTTTTTGTGGCAAATTTATATTCCTCCAGAGTGAGCTTTCCAATACAAGATCGCTGCCTCTAACCTATGTACTAAGTGTACACAAAGTGTTGGCACATACTTTCATTACTTTTGAGACTGCCCTGTGGTATTGGATTTTTGGAATAAAATACAACACACTTGTATGAAATGGTTACAAGGTGCTCTTCCCTTATATCCTGATTTTTGGCTGTTCGACTATGAAGTCCAAAGGTGCCCTTTTTTAGATTTGTCCTGTCGTCTTTTCTTAGGCTGAGCCAGACTGTTGGGGAAAAAGGTAATCTTACTTAGATGGTGTTGTGTCCATCGCTGTCCGACGTCTCTGCTCCGCCCACCTTAACTCGTTGGTAACTCCCTTCGGGGTGGATAGAAGGCTAGCTGCTGTGGCGTCTCCAGGCCGTCCTCCTCCAGCGTTCCCAGACCAGGTCGACGCTGCAAGCCACCATGTTGACTAGATGCCTAAGGGCGCGCGCGCGCGGCCCAACTGATGTACCAGTGTTGGCGAGAACCTCAGGGGCGTCCCCTGAGATGACGTCACCAGCTCCAGATATTTAAGGTCTCAGATTTCGCTAACAAGACGAGTTAGCAAGGGTTCGCTTCCTCCTGGTCGCTGCGGATGGGATTCGCTCTCCGCGACCCTAGCTACTCTGCCTCATCAGACTTCACTAGAGGTACCCACTCCTCAGTGACCTTGCTCTCTTTTTCTTTTCAGGTCACAGTCCGGAACGGTACTCGCTCCTCGAGGGCCCACGTCACAGACTTGCTCCTGTATACCACCTCTGCTAAGAAGTCATCGCTGCTTACAACATTGTGAGTTCCCTTCTATCTCTCAGAGCTTTCCCTGGGTCCAGGTACTCGCTCCTCGAGGGCCTAATGTATACCAACTCCTGGGCTGCCTTAAGAGACTATTGTGTGAATGTTACCATCAAGGACTTGTTCCAGAACTCTGCATATACTGCCTACTCACTGTCTTAGTTTCTCTACAGCTCAGCCATCCTGGGATCTCTGTTCCAATACCTGAGGGGCTACAGCCCAGCCGGGCACTTCCAGCTCACTACTGCCACCTCTGGTGGTTTACCATATTGTCTAATAAAAGAACTAGTGTGTGTCTGTCTCCTACACTAAGCCTGACCAATGGTTCCTCTCAGGATTTCCCCCGAGGGCGTGGTCACCTGCCACTGGTCCAAGGATCCACCCACAACTATTCTAAATAACTACAGATTGCTAATTACCAGCTTTAACAACAGAGCTTTCTGACAGACTGCTAACTCCCAGCTTTCTCTACAGAGCTTTGACAACAGATTGTTATCTCCTCACGGAGATCACATCAGATTCTGACAGATGGATTGATTCACAAGGGCCAAACCATGAGCACTGGCTACAAAAAATGATACACTTGTGCTCGCTAGAGTATGCCTTAGCTAGATCCATGTCCCAGAAGAAACTAGATACTATTTGTCTTATATGAGACCCTTTGCTAACATATCTCTCACCACAGGTTTTCACACCGGTACCCTAATGCTTCAATGCAGTTGTAACAATATCTGGAAGCAGTTTTTCTTTTGCTAATTCCTAAGAGGCATATGACAAGATACGATTCTATTGCCACTCTTCAGCAAGGAAAACTTGGGAGCTCTTTCTATTAGCACTAGGTACTGTCTCTCTTTTGAGTGTTTACAGATTCTAGATTAGTGTACAGGAACCATGCCATTTAGAAGAAGAAATATGAATTTATACCATACGTGTGCATCCATGAGAATTCTTCTTTCCTCTAGCTATGGGCATTGCATGTATGTTCAACATGTTTACAAGGAGAGCGGAGTAAAGAGCACACACATGTAGAAATAAAGCAACAAAGTATTAATGTGCGGCAAATAACTTAGACTGAACAATACCACTTGAAACAAAATGTTAAATATTTAATGTGTGCACGCAACAATAGTGCACCAAATTTAAATCAAACTATTAGGATGAGTAATCACAGAAAGCCCTGACACGGCCGCGAAATACGGCCATTTCGAGACTTTCTGTGATTACTCATCCTAATAGTTTGATTTAAATTTGGTGCACTATTGTTGCGTGCACACATTAAATATTTAACATTTTGTTTCAAGTGGTATTGTTCAGTCTAAGTTATTTGCCGCACATTAATACTTTGTTGCTCAACATGTTTAACATGATTAACACGTCAAAATTTGCTTATCATGCCTAATCTATTTCCATCCTGCTTATGTCTTGTAAACGTTTCTTGCATGTTCGTTGTACACTCTTTTATATATGGTATGTCTTGTATGTGAACAAATGCCAGCCTTCTAACTTGCTAATCTAAAAGGACGGAAGTGACATGTAGAAGGAGGAAAAGAAGGGAGGGGGAATATTAGGATCTCTTTGGTGGGGGGAAGGGGAAGACAATGTTTTAGAACAATTTTTTTTTTTTTTATTTAATCTTTATTAATTTTTTTTAAATAACATATCAAGATAATTCTCTTGACAATAACTCATATGCTTACATACATAACTTAATATATCAAGTAGATTAAAGAAAATTCTTAAATTTATGTAAGCATTACAAGTCCACAATATAGATCCAAGAGGTCATCACATTCCAAACTTCATGAAATAACCTTAATCTTTATAACATCGGCAGAAGCTTATATTCAATAATAAGGTAAGACTCACTCAAACATTATCAAGGCTAAGAAACAGAATCACGGGTGCTCACATACACCGACTTCCAGAGTTATCACACAAAAACTGTGTTAATTGAGATGGTACAAAAAAAAGAAATGACTTATCCTTAAACTTAATTAAACATTTACAAGGAAATCTTAATGTGAAGGTTGCTCCCATCTGTAATACCTGAGGTCTCAGCAGTAAAAACTGCTTCCTCCTCTTCTGCGTAGATTTAGATACATCAGGAAACATCCTTACTTGCAAGCCCATAAATTTTTCAAAACGATATTTAAAGTATAACTTTAAAATCCATTCTTTATCCATTTCCATTGCAAAATTTACTATCAATGTGGCTGGCTCAGCTAGAGTCTGGTCTGAAGTTTCCAGAAAGGCCGTTAAATTTAATTCTGCTGCTCCATTTTCTTTTCCTTCTGATACCTTCATAGGGTCAGAAGTCTCACTGGAAACCTTTCTTATAACCCCTCTCATAGGTACATAGAAGGCTCGTGTAATTGGTGGAATTTGGTCTGGAGAAACTTTTAAAATTTCTTGTATATATTTCTTGAACATATTTCTTGGTATTATTTGAGAAATTCTCGGAAAATTAATTATACGAAGATTCTTATTTTTTAACAAGTTCTCCATATTCTCAATTTTATCTAATAAGACCAAATTATCTTTAGTTATATATTCTTGTTTGATTTTCACAGAATCCAATAGCACAATAAATCCAATAAAGATTTTATTCGATTTTCATGATCTTCAATCTTAATTCTAAATGGCTCAGTCTGTTTTATCATCAAATTCCCTAACTCAACCATAGTTTCCCACAAAGATTCTAACGTTATCATTCCCGGTCTTTGTGGATTATAAGGAAACATTTTTAAACTTAACTGCTGCGGCATAGATGTACTCCCAGGTTGATTCAGCTCTAATCCGCCTCTGTCTGGGCTGCCAAGGTCAGCTTCAAGCCCTCCGGGCTGTTCTTCCCCGCTGTTTTCTCCTGTTGGTGAACTCCCTGACCGATACTTGCCGCTAGCACTTTCGGCCTGCAGCGCTTCCGGGTTCCCATCCGGGTCTCTCAGCGTCGCAGGATTCCTTGGCGCTTGCCTTTGCATCAGGGACAAAGTTGTTTCAGAGTCTGGTAGGGAACTTAACTCCTCTCCTTCGATTCCCTGCCCTAGCAACTCGACTCCCGACGCTGCAGCTCCTCGAAGAACGTGGGCATCCATCGGACCAGTTCTGGGGGTCCCAAGAGCAACTTCAGGGATAGCTTTTTCCCGGGCTTTCCTTTTCCTGGTCGAATGGGGCATTACAAACAGCGTTTTTCAAAGAATAATCCAAAGGTAAGAGCTCCACGCTCACGATGTTAGTGCTCCACCACCATCTTGGATCATTTTAGAACAATTTAATGTATCACCATTATTATTATTATTATTATATAAGTATTTGATGTTATGGTTATGTATTTTCCTGCAGAAACTCAATAAACATATTAAACAAAAAAAAAAACCCACTACCTTCCAAGTGAGATACTTCACATGGCAGGTGTCTAAAGGCTCAAAGGGAGGCTTCATGAGTTGTTCTAAAACGAGATTTAGGTCCCAGGGGATCGGTGGCTTCGTTACTGGTGTGCATGAACCTGGAGACGAGCGGATGATTGAAAATAGGTAGTCCATTTTGAGGGTGATGAAAAGCCACAATGGCACTGATATGCACCCTGACAGATGATTAGCCAGTCCAGTCTGGTAGAGAGTGAGAAGGTATTCAAAAAGGTTGGTAGGAGAGCAGGAGAATGGGTCTAGCTCCCTCTTTTGCACCACTCGGAGTAGAGATGCCATTTCCCTTTGTAGATGAGTCTGGTAGAAGGCTTTCTGGAGGAGATGAGAATATCTTCTATATGTGAAGGGAGACGGAGGTGCATTAACATCGCCCTTTCAATCTCCACGCCATGAGGTGAAGGGAGAGATGCATCGAGTGGAGAAGTGTCCCACCCTTCTGAGTTAAAAGTGTTGGGCTGGCCCCTAGGGGGATGGGTGGGGCCACAGAAAGCCGCATGAGATAAGCGTCCCATGGTTGTCTTGGCCAAGCCGGAGCTATGAGAATCAAGTCCACTACATCTTGAATGCATTTTTGAATGGTCCTGGAGATGAGGGGAATGGGAGAATAAGCTGTAAAGTATGCCTTCTGTCCAAGGGGATAAGGAAGGCATCCGTGGTAAATGGAGCAGAAGCTCGGAACTTGCCTGTTGCTCTCCATGGCGAAGAGGTCCATTACTGGGAAGCCTCACTGGTGAAAGATGTTGGAAGGCCACGTCCCGGTTTAAGGACCATTCGTGCGGATGGAAAATCCTGCTCAGGCGATCCACTGTGATGTTGTCTAGTCCCAGGAGGTAAGTTGCCTAGAGTGATACATTGGAAGTCTCTGCCCACCGAAGAATTCATATTGCTTCCTGACAGATTGTCCAGGAACCTGACCCTCCTTCTTTGTTTATGTAAAACATGGCGACTTGGTTGTCTGTGTATACCATAAGGTGTTTCCCTTAAACCTGAGGGGAGAAGGTTTGTAGTGCGTTCCAGATCCCCGGAGTCCTAGCAAGTTTGTAATGTTTTGTTGGTGTTGTGGGTCATAGCAAGAGATGGAACCTCCCACAGGGAGGAGTCCTGTGGGAACTTGCTGCGATAGGCTGGCTCTAATGGTACACACACAGAAGTCAAGAGAGTCTTTATTATACAGACGATGATGGAAATAACCTGAGGAGCAGGCAGAGTACCTCTGCACAGAGGAGGGTGGTCCCAGAGGAGTGGTCTTGCTGATACTCCACAGCGTGACCCACGGAGATGAACTCTCACCAATAGACTGTAGATCCAGTAGTGGTCCGCAGAGCGGGGTACACCGTGAATCCACACTGTATAAAGGTGAGAGAGAGAGAGACAAGCTGGGATACTCTGTTGAGAAAAAATGAGAAAGGTAGGGACCTCCGAGGAGCGGAGGCCCAGGACGAGGCAAGGCCCCCGAGGAGCGGGTACCAAGGGCATCCTTAGCTGGAACAAGCTGACCCTGAAGGGTAAAACAGGACTGTAGCAAGGCCCTCGAGGAGCGGGTACCTGGGTCGTCTAGAGAGAGTAAAGAGCGAAGGCATCTGTAGCCTGAGCGAAATCAGCAGGAACGAATCCTTGCTAACTCGTAGCTGGAATGGAGTTTGGAGTTTAAATACCCGGAGATAATGACGTCATATGGAGGGGACGCCCCTGAGGTTCCCGCTATGATGTACGTAAAAAGAGGGCCAGCGCGCGCGCATGCCCTAGGTGATCCCAGAAGGAAAATGGCGAACGCAATCGCCCTTGTTGGTCCGGGGACGCTGGAGCGGTCGGCGTGTGGAAGCGGAGGCAGCCATCTTGCCAACTGGAACGGAGAAAAGCAGAAAAGAGGTGAGACAGAGAGGCCGCAGGCGTCTGTGGCCGACGGGCTCTGTGTCTTGAGATCGGCCAGGTGGGCTCCTCAACCTTTCCTGGAAGTATGCGTTGTGAGTATGAGTTGGTGTGGAGGAGATCAGAAGAATGTCCCTCTGGAGAGATTCGTGGGGGACAACCACTGGATGTCCTTGGTCATGGCTGCCATCAGTGAGATCCTGGTTGTCAGCGGTTGCAGAAATTGAGACCACTAACGTTTGAGGCCCCATTGTAAGTGGCGCATGTGGAGTCTGGTGTGAGGTACGACGTGAATGACCGCTGCCATATGGCCCAGGATTTTTAGAACTTGGCGTACAGAGGGGTGAGGAATGTTGTGCAAGTTTTGTGCCAGGGAAAGGATGGTGAGGGCTCTGTCCTGTGGAAGGTAAGCCCGTCCCGCAACTGTGTTGATCTGGGCCCCAATGAACTGGAGTAGTTGGGTAAGCTGTAGATGTGATTTCTCATAACTGATCAGGAATCCCAGACACTGCTCAGAGTGTGCGCAGTTAGGGTATCCGCGTCCGAGGCTACCAGCAGCCAGTCGTTCAGATAAGGGAAGAGTTAGATGCCCAATCATTGAAGATGAGCCACCGCCAACATTAGACATTTGGTGAACACTCTCGGGGCTGAGGAGAGGTCAAAAGGGAGTACCCTGTATAGGTAGTGTCTCCCCTGGACCCGAAAACAAAGGTAGCTCCAGGAAGATCGGTGTATCGGTATATGAGAGTATGCATCTTTCAGGTCGATAGAGCACATCCATTCGTTGGGTTATAGAAGAGGGAGCATGGACTTGAGAGAGCTCATCTTGAATTTTGCTCTCTGAATGTATTTGTTGATGTTCTGTAAGTCCAGGATTGGACAGAGTCCACCTTTTTTGGGATGAGGAAGTATTGGGAATAAAATCCCTGCCCCTCTTCCTGCTGTGGTATCTCCTGGATGGACCGCTGATGTAATAGACCAGAGACTTCTGCTTGTAGGGATAGTACTTGAGCAGTAGTCACTCGAAGAGGGGCTATGTAAGGGAGTGGAGGAGAGCTCTTGAAGTTTAAGCAATAATCCTCTCGAATTATATCCAGAACCCAAAGGTCGGTCGTGATCAGTTCTCAGGCATTGGAAAAATTGTTAGACATCCTCCTATGTACTGTAATGGAGGTGGCTTGACAATCTTCAAAATTTCGGGGCCGGTTTCTGAGAAGCGGCCAGACTCTGCCTTGGCTGTTGTTGTTGGCGAGGTCTTGGGCATGAAAGTTGTGGCTGAGACTGATGTCTCGGCTGTATATATGGTTGCGACCGGTAAGGTACATATGGCCAGTATTGACGCCTGTGATATGGCAGCTTATGGTAAGAGGGATAAAATCTCCTGGAGGCCGTGTGCTGATCTGAGGGTGACGTCAGGGTCTGCACAGCAACATTTTCCTCTTTAAGGTGGGACAAAATTTCTCCAAACTTGTCGCCGAACAGGTTATCCCCTTTGCACTTGGTCCACAAGTTTTTCGTGTACTTCCTCACGAATAGCACTCACTCTTAACCATGCTAAGCGTCGTGCAGTGATTGCCGCTGCTGATGTTCGAGCAGATGTCTCAAAGGCCTCAAGGATTGTTCTTAGCAAATGTGTAAGCCCTCTTCTATATCCAGGAAGGGCCGAGGCAAGGATCCCTGGGTGGACGTCGAGAGACAAGTAGGCCGTAAGGCTTGTAAGCATTCATAGAGGTATTGCGTAATGTAAAACTGATGGTGATGAATCTTCAAGGATAATATTGCAGCAAGATAGGACTTTCATCCGAAGTCATCCAAATGCTGGTGGTCTTTACCCAGAGGTACATTGGAGTGTAATCTGGATTTTTTGGCTTTTTTCATAGCTGATTCCACTACAATGGAATTATGTGGTAGCTGAAGTGATGCATAAACTGTAGAATTTCTCATATAAAATTTTAAATCTGTCTTTTGGGAAGCAGGGAGGTTAGAGAAAGAGGACTCCCACATCTTGTTGAGTACCGTATCCAGAACTGGATATGATGGGAGGGCCATCGGTTCAAAGGGAATTTTAAAAATTTATAGGATTACCAGGACTTCCGACCATGGGTCCAGGATCTTACCCATCTCCACCTTGAGCAGGTTCCCTACCTTCTCGATGAACTTTGCATAGGAGAGATCTTCTGGGGGCGAGTAGGGCTCCAGGGGCCCTTCTGGAGGGTCTGATGGTATGCCAGTGGAGGATCCCGGGGAGGACGGAGGGGAGACTAGCGAGTCCAAACTTTGTGGATGTAGGGAGGCTGGGGAAGACTGGTTGACGGGCCTCTGGGGCCTAGACGGGGAAGCGGCCGGAGGAGAAGCTGGTGGGGAGGTAGCCGGAGGCCCCACTCCAGACACCTTGGATTCCAGGTCCGCAAAGAAGGTGGTGAGGGCCTGAGAGATCTGCAGCATAGCCTTAGAGGCATGGCTTCCATACTATATGGCTTTGTCTCCCAGACTGGTGGAATGCCTGGGTTGTGTAGGCAGTGCCGCAAGCAAGATGTCCTCTGCAGCCATTCGCCGAAGCTTAGTGGACGATGGAAGTGTGGGAGAAGGCCTGTGCCGCTTCGCCAGAAGTTGCTGGAGTTGGGGCAATAGGCGTTTGCGCTTTGAGACCGATGACAAATCCGAATAGACTGTATTAGAGCCCCCCAAATGGCTCCTAGATGGGGAGGAGCTAGGAGGATTCTCAAGATCCTAGAACTCCACATCGCGTTGTCCCTGTCTCGAAGGCTTCTCAGAACGCGAGTGAGGTGGACGTCTGGGGCATTCTGAGTGCGTCGTCTGACACTGCTACTTAACTATGTGTACCAGCTGCAGTTCCTCAGTATTTCTCTGTCTCCAGCAAGATGGTAGATAGTGTAAAACCTGCAGTTCAGACCCGATGACAGACCCGACTATTGAGACGTTCTCGTCCAACATAAATTTCGAAACGTTGCCAACGTCGGCGGCTTCCGCAAAGAAAATGGAAGCGGTTATAGCAGCTTCAATTTGAGAAGTTGGAGCGGCTTCCGGCCGAGAAGACCATCGGCTAAAATTTTGAAGATAAGTTTCTATCAGCCAACAACACATTTGGTTTAAGTTATTAGAAATTGTTGGAACGTGCAAGTCGGGATACGAGAGGCTATCTTGCCCCTTTTGAACAGGTCACTGTCTGTATTCTGTCGGGTGGCACTATTGAATATCACTGCAGTTGGTTTTGAGCGGAAGAATAGAAGCCGGCAGGCTCTAAATTCAAGCTAAAAATTCATTTCAACTACTGCATTGATTTATAATATCGGAAATTAAAAGTTGCTCATTTGGAGAATATCACTGCAGCTAATTTTGAGCAGAAGAACAGAAGCCGGTAGGCTCTACATTTAAGCTAAAAACAAAAAAATTCATCTCAATTACTGCATTGATTTATAAAAACGTTCATCTGGAAAACTATTATTAGGCTTTGACGGAGTCACAATATTAGAAATTAAGAGTCTCAAAGTCACAAATTTTAAAAAATATATTTTCAATAAATGTAGAATTCACAAATTTTAAAAAAATATATTTTCAATAAATTCAGAATAAAATCGAGGTAGTAGACCTGTGATTGTACCAACTCGGCTTTGCAATCATTTAATCACTGTTTGTTAACAGAATGAATGAGCCGGTGCTGAGGTCTACTCCCTTTCATTAAAATTTTACAAAAATTTTATTAAAATTACATGCATGTTTAAATGATGTAAAAAATTACATAAACTTCAAATAATCATTTTGTTTGAGATAGCAACTCCTAGAAGTAGGTAATTTCATTGGTGCCCATATACTAATAACTAGTTGAATATTTTTGTTTTATTTTTGGTATTGAGCCTTCCTCCCAGGGGGGTTTAGGATCCTAGTGGGTTCTTCCCTGTCTGGTTGAGGTAGACAAGCTGGGGGTTGGTGACCCTTTAGTACATTTGGTCCTTGTGCCTGTAGGGTATAAATCTGGTGGTCCAGATCCCTCCCCTTCACAAGGCCGCTCAGGCGGCTGCAGACTCAGAATATATTTTCTTTGGAGGCACTCTATTTTTTTGTTCTTGAGCCTCTCTTTCCAGCCTTGGGGGAAGTTTTAATAAAGTTAAAAAAAACAACAACAAAAAAAAAACAGGGTCTAAGGCAGCAGCACAACTCTACTGTCCAAACGACATCCTCATCTTGCTTTGGCGGCTAGGATGTTTGGCTGGGGTGCTGGAGCATTTTGTTTTCCTCCTCTGAGGTAGGTTCCCCAGCAAGAACGATGGGCTGTGGGTTGCCATGCCGCGCATGCGGCTCGGCGCTTTCACAGCTTAACAGACTCAGCTTGTATTCCACTTGTTCGGCAGGTGATGAGAGCTCATCTGAAGGCTGGGTATGAGCTAAAAAGCAATGGAGGGCTCTCCTCCTGTTCAGGCATCATTGTGGGGTTCGCCCCAGAGTGAAAATCCCTTCCCAACAGCATGGGAACAGCGGCCATTTTGAATTTGCTTTTGGCTATTCCTGCATTGTTGGGGTGGGGGAGGGGATATCCCCCACCCCCACCCCCATGGTTGTCTCTGGCGTGTTCTGGTTCCAGGAAGGATCAGGGAAGCTCAGAGGGAGGAAGAGGTTCCTATGCTGCCCATCCCTGGTTCCTCTCCTGCTGGGGCTAGGATCTCTAAGCCGTTTTCAGATGATTCTGAGGATGCCCCAGTGGGGGCAGAGGAACCTCCTGGCAATGACTTGCCGGTAGATCCGGTGGCAGGAGATATGGGTCAAGGGGATGATCCAGAGGGAATCCCGGTCCCTGAGGGGAATGACCTGAAGGTAGTCTGTCTTTTTAGAAAAGAGGAACTCTGTCCTCTAATTCCTCAGGCTCTTCAGGTGCTGGGGGGTCAAAGTTCCTCAGGAAGATTCTTTTTTTGTATTTTTTTTTATTTTTCAAATTTCAAACTTTACATGTTTCAATCTCAATAGAAGCACAATTAAGGAAGGAAATTCCATAATATTTCAATCATTCAAAAAAAAGATTCAAAAAAGGAAATAAGAAAACAATTACAATTATCCTTCCTTAGTTACAAAACCACAGTAAAAATGGATGTCCTGTACATGAGCAAAACATATATAATACAAAAATAAGTTTTAAAGTATTTAGGGTAAAGCAGAATATCTAAACTATTTACCAACTTTGCTAGTTAGAAGACTCCATCACTCCTCCTGGGTTGCGGCGTGCTTGCAAGAATCTCTCCACATGCTCAGGATCAAAATACACATAGGGGTAGATTTTCAAACACGGCGCGTTCGTGTACTTTTGCTGGCGCATCAGACGCAAGCAAAAGTACGCGGGATTTTAGTAGATACGCGCGTAGTCGCGCGTATCCGCTAAAATCCTGGATCGGCGCGCGCAAGGCTATCGATTACGTATAGCCGGCGCGCGCCAAGCCGCGCAGCCTACCTCGTTCCCTCCAAGGCCGCTCCGAAATCGGAGCGGCCTTGGAGGGAATCCTCTAATGCCCTCCCCTCACCTTCCCCTCCCTTCCTCTACCTAACCCACCCCCCCGGCCCTGTCTAAACCCCCCCTTACCTTTGTCGGGGGATTTACGCCTCCCGGAGGGAGACGTAAATCCCCGCGCGCCAGCGGCCCCCTAGCGCGCCGGGACGTGACCTGGGGGCTGGTACGGAGGGCGAGGCCACACCCCCGGACCGCCCCGGGCCGTAACCACGCCCCCGGGCCCGCCCCCAAAACGCTGCCGACACGCCCCGAAAATGGTGCGGCGCTCGGCCCCGCCACGCCCCCCTACGAAAACCCCGGGACTTACGCGAGTCCCGGGGCTCTGCTCGCCTAAATCTGCCCGGTTTTGGGCGGATTTAGGTGAGCAGGGCTCTTAAAATCCGCCTCATATCTTACTCCTTCAACACACATAATACATTTGCATGGAAATCTTACTATTATTTGTATCCCAAATGTTCTAGCCTGGTTTGCCAACGACAGAAATTTCTTTCTTCTTAATTGGGTTTCTTTTGACAGATCTGGATAGAGCCATACCTTCTGACCCAGGTATAAAGAGGCTCTTTTGGCCAAGTACAATTTCAAAATTTTATCTCTATCCGATGAGTAATTAAATTTGACCAGCAGAGTACCTCTTTTTTCCACCTGGGTACTGAAGGATGATTCTATTAGATCTGTCACATTTAAAGATGTTTCTACTTCCCTTTATTCTTGTACATCCTCATTTTTCCAGTTAATAAATTATACATTTGACATTAAAGGACACTCTTCCAGAGGCAATAACAATACCTCTGAAAAATAATTCTTCAGCTGTTCTTTCGGTGATACTAATTTACACTTCGGGAAATTAATTATTCTCAAATTATTGTACCTAATAACATTTTCCATATTTTACACTTTTTTTTGTAAAGTTATTTCTCCCTGAATGATAGATGTCTGAACTGACTTTATTTGTTTAATCTCTTCTTCTGTTTTAGCAATTGACTCTACCTGGCCAGTAACAATTGGATTCAAATTAAACATTACAGTTTGCATATCTTTAATACTACCATTTAACTTAAGAATATTATTTTGCAATACCATAATGGCTTGCCAAATCATGTCCATTGTTACATTCTTAGGACTTCCTGTCAATGCATATGGTGTTGGATTTTTAATTGAAGATACAGAGGATTCTTATCTATCGCAGCTCCCCAGAAGGGAGTTAGAATCTCTCCTTCTAACGGTGACACCTTCTCCGCTAGTATCCTCCCTCGATGGGGGGAGCACAAAATCTCCCTCCCCTTGAGGCCTTGCAAAATCTAAGCCAAGAACTTCCTCAATCAGGCTTATTTCACATGACGCACTCCGTCTGGGAATAAAGCCTAGTTCTTGGCTGTTTGCACTGCTACGAGGGGGAATAGGTGTTGTTGGGGCCCTGGGACTAAGACTGACTTCTTCCTGAAGGGGGGGGGGGGCGTTTGCTCACCAACCCCTCCTCCAATGGGATACTCCAGGGTATTGATTTCTGCTGGTGAGTAAAAACCAGTCATAGTTGTTTAAACTAAGGGAAGGTGTACAGGGGTCGAGGCTTCCTGTCTAACCTTACCTTTACGTTTAGTATGTGGCATCTTACACAAAAAATAGGTACCTCTCAACTATTAAGGATTTCACTTACCCTAAGTGACTAAGCAAAAAATGTACTTAAGAAAGCGATTGCGGAGCTAAGGTAGTCCAAATCAAGCAGTCCCTTGAAAAGAGGATAGGCAACCTTCCAGCCTTCGCCGGACCAAGCCACGCACCCCTTACGGAGCACGCCGACAGCGGTGCGCCGTCTGCCATCAGGTTTTAGTGGCAGACGCCGACTGATGATGTCACAGAGGCGCCTCCCCCTGCCGGGCTCCCAGCTGGTTCTCTGCGTTTTCCGGGGTCTCTCACCTCCCAACCTCGGCTCGGTCAGTCCCTCCAAGCACCTCCAACAATTCAGAGTCCCTCTCTCCACCTCTCTTTCTCGGACTCCCCCTCAGGAAGATTCTGATTTGGAAGGGGTGGATCTGGTCCTGGATGGGTTGCGGATCCCCAACGGCCTTCCCATATCACAAGTCAGTGAAAAGGTTGGTTGAGATAGACTCAGATTTAAAGGTGGGAAGGGCCATGGCGAAGCTCTATCCATTGCCTGAGCAGATGCTGGAGCTTTTCCCCCCTTCCTAAGATCAATGCTGTGGTTTCGTCAGTTACTAAAAAGACGACCATCCCGGTGGTAGGATCCGCAAAGTTGAAGGATGTGCAGAATCGTAAACTGGAAACACACCTCAAGAGGATTTCTGAGGTTTGAGCCCTGAGTTTGCACACTGCTATTTGTACTAGTTTTATGCAGTGTGCTTGTTTGCACTGGGTGCAGCAGATGCAAGAAAGTCTGCCGAAGTCAGGCGAGGAGGCAGACAAGGCTGAGCGTGTTGAGGCGGCGGTGGCTTATGGTGCTGATGCTCTGAATGATTTGGTTTGGATGTTGTTTTGGATTATAATGTCTGCGGTTTCCGCCAGAAGGTTGCTCTGGTTAGCGTAACTCTTCGGTGGAAATATCTTCCAAGTCTCAGCTAGGTTTTCTGCCTTTTAAAGGCCAACTCCTGTTTGGTGAGGACCTGGATATTACGACTGTCGCTGCCCGACGTCTCCACTCCGCCCACCTTACCTTTTTTGCGACTCCTCCCGCGGTTGATGGACGTCTGGCTGCTGTGGCGTCTGCCTGCCGTCCTCTCTGGCGTCCCCGGTCTGGCTTGGGCGCTGCATCCCACCATGTTGTCCAGGTACCATAGAGTGCGCATGCCACGCAGCCCTGCTTCTTATTCTCTCTGGCGCAAACCTCAGGGGCGTTCCCCTGTGATGACGTCACGCATCCCAGATACAAAAGCCTATACTTTTTGCTAGCTACTCGAATTAGCAAGGGAACTCCTTACGGATGGGATTCGCTCTCTATACCTAGCTACTCTGCCTCTCCAACTTTTGGACTTTATCCTAACGGAGTACCCGCTCCTCGAGGGCCCATGTTCCCTGACTCGCTGCCTGAATGTATCGCTTTATTTATTTACCAACTTTATTTCCTCAGAGCTGTTCCCTGGAACCAGGTACTCGCTCCTCAAGGGCCTGCCTCTATTCCAGCTTCTGTAGTCACCTTCTGGGAGAAACCACTGTGTGAGTAACTTATCATCGAGGCTCTTTAGCAGAACTCTGTGTATGCTCCACTGTACTCACTATCTCAGTTTTCTCCACTACAGCACAGCCATAGAGGGAATCGCTGTTCCAGTATCCTGAGGAACCATAGCCCAGCCGGGCTTCATCTCTGCTCACTACTGCCACCTCTGGTGGCTTCTCAAATCTGTCTAATAAAAGATATAACTCTGTGTTGTGTGTCCCAAAGCTGAGCCTGACATGTGGCCCCTCACGGGACTTTCCCCCATGGGCGAGGTCAGCTACCACAGTGTCCAAGGGTCCACCCAAAACCTTACAAACAATAACACTGGAGCGGTTGATGCAGATTCTAGTAGACAATAAGGTTCTCAGGTTTCCAGAAGATAAGCCTAAGGGCAAGAGATGTTTTTCACATTCATTCCCATTTTCGGGATTTTAGGAGGTCTCGTCCGGCAAGGGCAGTGTAAGGTCTGCAAAAGCAGTTTCCCCTTCAGGGCCAATCCTGGGGTCAGTCCTTTCAGGGCACCTGGAGCTGTTCAGAGTTGCTGCCAGTAAGTCCTCTCAGTGAAGCGAGGCTAGTTCACTCAGTCGTTCCTATTATAGGGGGTCACCTGGCATGGTTTTACAAGGAGTGGGCCAACATTACTCAGGACCAGCTTTAGAATTTGCTCGTCCAGTCCGAGACTTGTTTCTAGTTTCCCCTTGTGGCTCCACAGACAAACAGATGGTGGTTCGAGAAACGCTGGACCGTCTGCAAAAACTGGAAGCAGTGGTTCCAGTTTCCCATGAGGAACTAGGCTTGGGAAGGTATTCCATTTACTTCATGGTTCCAAAGAAGGAAGGCACTTTCCGACCGAATCTCGATTTGAAAAAGGTAAATGCAGCATTCAAAGTACCGCATTTCTGAATGGAGACCCTAAGGTCGGTGATTGCAGCGGTTCGCAAGGGAGAATTTCTGGTGTCTCTGTTATGAATCGGAAAGTGGACCCCTGTTCCGAAGTAGAGTCAGCGCTGCCGAGAAGGAAGTCAACTCTCTTCGGTCTCTACCGTCAGATGGCAAGGCCTGTTGAAGATGTTGAGATGAAGGCTTCACCCTGGAAGCTCGTGATCCCCCCAGGAGGAGCCCAAAGGGACATGGCCGCTGGGACTTAGGAGACTCCCTGAAGAGTGAAAATGGTCTGGATGCAGGCGCCTCCTGCAGGTCGTGGGTTCCAGATGACTGGCGCCTCCAGCAGGTCGTGATCAGTCCGGGAGTACACATCGAAAGAAAGTCCCAATCCAGTCCAAGGGTTGAAGTCCAGAGAGAGGTCGAGAGCCGGTCCAGGAGCAGATGGAAGAATGGTCTGAAGCCAATCCAGGAGCAAAGAAGGAGAAGGGTCCAGAGCCAGTCCAAGTCAAAACCAGAAGATCACCACCACCGGTCCGAGAGTCAGGAGCCCAAGAATCAGTCCAATGAGGAGAAGAGCAGAAGCGGGACGAAGAGCGGATCCAGAAGCACGGAACACCAGAACTGAGTACAGGACCTCAATACCAAGGCAGGGTCATAGGGGGTAATTTTCAAAGGAGTTACGCGCATAAATGTAACTACTATTGTAGCAATTTTCAAAAGCCATTTACTCACGTAAAGTGCACTTATGCGAATAAATCCTATGGACGATTCAATGGCATATATTGTAGCAATTTTCAAAAGCCCACTTACTCGATTAAAGTGCATTTACATGCGTAAAACCCAGATTTACGCATGTAAATGCTTTTTAAAATCTGCCCCTAAGTGTTTAGACCTTGCCTTAAATACAGGAACCAGGAGGCGGAGTCCCAGGAGGAGCCATGACAATTTCCTGTCATGGCTCCTTTAAATATTTTCTTCAGCCACGCGCGCGGCTCTTAGCAGGGCCAGAGGGGGAGGAGCCAGCCCGGCTGAGAGGAAACCATGCGGCCGGGCTTGGCAGAGGCTGCAGCCCCGAGGAAGCAGGAAGAAGGCTGCCTGCACCCGCAGGAGCCTTCTATAGGCCCGATACACAGGTTAGCAGATTACCGCCGCGACCGTCGGCCCGACCCAAGTCGCAACCCGTAGCGGCTGGCGGCCATGACACCCGGCCGCGGGGCGCCACAGCTGGCGTTTCTAACAGTCTCTGGATCTAACAGAGGTGTTTCTGCACATTTTCATTTGGCCAAACTCCCAGCGTTTTCTGCGGTTCATGATTGTGGGTCAGCATTTTCAGTGTCAGGCCCTTCTTTTCGGGTTGGCCACAGCACCATGCACCTTCACCAAGGTGATGGTGGTGGTGGCAGTGGCTTTGCGTTAGGAAGGTATTCTGGTGCATCCTTATCTGGACGACCGGCTTATCAGAGAGAAATCGGAGGTTCTTTGTCGCCAATCGGTTCAGAAGGTTATCGGTATTCTCGAGTCGTTCGGCTGGGTAGTGAATTTGGCGAAGAGTCACCTACAGCCATCGCAGTCCCTGGAGTATCTGGGAACTCAATTCAACTCCCTGGAAGGCAAAGTGTTTCTCATGGAGGAGCATGTTCAGAAGTTGCAGGGGCAGATTTGGCGCTTATTATGATTACTGATGCCCAAGGTCTGGGACTATTTGCAAATTCTGGGCTCTATGGCTTCAACCCTGGAATTAGTGCCATGGGCGTTTGCTCATATGAGACATTTACAGAGGGCTCATTTGGCACTGTGGAACCTGGTCTCGGAGGAGTTTCATATTCCTTTTCCGCTCAAGGGTGTCGCACGGGAGAGTCTATCCTGGTGGCTTCTAAGTTCCAATCTTGTTCGGGGGTAAACTTTGAAGTTCCGGATTGGGTAGTGGTTACTACCGATGCCAGTCTCTCTGGTTGGGGAGCAGTCTATCAGCAGCAGTCGGCTCAGGGTTGCTGGTCTGTGAAAAAGTCTGCTTGGTCTATCAATCGGTTAGAGACCAGAGAGGTCTATTTAGCCTTACAGACTTTTCTGCCGCTGGTGAGAGGTCATTCGGTGCAGGTCCTGTCAGACGATGAGACGATGGTAGCATACCTAAATCAACAGGGCAGAACCAAGAGTCAAACAGTGGCCCAGGAGGCACAGGAGTTGATTCTTTGGGCAGAGCAACATCTGGAGTGGATAGCGGCGTCACACATCACTGGGGTTGAAAATGTTCAAGCTGATTATTTGAGTCACAGGGTGTTAGATCCAGCCGAGTAGGAATTGTCAGAGACAGTGATGCAGCTCATCTATCCCAAACTTCCCACTACCAGAGGGTGAAGAAATTACTAAATGAAACAAAATAAGAAAATTATTCCTTACCTGCTAATTTTCGTTCCTGTAGTACCAAGGATCAGTCCAGACGGTGGGTTATGTCCCCCGTCCAGCAGATGGAGTCAGAACAGACTTTGAAGGGTGTCGGCATATAAACCAGTGCACCCTCTGCAGGAGCTCAGTATAAAGTATATCAAAGCCCAACAGAACACTGAAGGAGCAGTCTGGATCAAGTATACTGAACCATAAACGGATATTCAACAACAAATTCAACAACTTGCGGCAAAACTGCCAACTTGTAGGGAGCTGTGAACACAGACATGAAAGTCGAAAAAGACACAGCATGCTTCCAAGAGAAAAGAGAAACCCAAGCAGAGCAGGACCAAGAACCCAATAGCGGTGGGTGTCTGGACTGATCCTTGGTACTACAGGAACGAAAATTAGCAGGTAAGGAATAATTTTCTTTTCCCTGTACATACCAGGATCAGTCCAGACGGTGGGATGTACCCAAGCTTCCCTAAACCGGGTGGGTCCCTGAGAGGCCTGCTCAAAGAACCTGGTCGCCAAACTGTCCAGAGGCTGTCGACGCCAGGTGAAGACGATAATGTCTCGAGAAAGTGTGCAGCGATTTCCATGTTGCCGCACGAAAAATTTCCTGAGAGGAAACGGACCGCACCTCCGCCCACAAGGCTGCCTGTGAGCGAGTAGAGTGAGCTATGACGCCGCAAGGAGGGACCCGTCCCGCTCCGATGTAAGACACGGAGATGGCGTCCTTTAGCCATCTTGCAATTGTCGCCTTCGAGGCCTGGGAATGTTTCTTCGGGCCCGACCAGAGCACGAACAGATGATCTGAGACCCGGAAGTCGTTAGTAGCCTCCAAGTAGCGAAGCAACGTGCGCTTGACATCCAAAAGACGGAGAGACCGTGGTTCATCGGATGCAAAGGATGGAAGCTCAACCGTCTGGTTCAAGTGGAAGGTTGATACTACCTTCGGGAGGAAAGAAGGAACGGTGCAGAGGGAGACCCCTGAGTCCGTGAATCGGAGATAGGACTCCCTGCAGGACAATGCTTGAAGTTCCGAGATGCGGCGGGCGGAACAGATGGCCACGAGAAAGATGGTCTTGAGGGTGAGATCCTTGATAGTTGCGCCACACTGTTGTTCGAAGGGCAGTCCTGACAATGCTCGAAGTACCAAATTGAGATTCCAGGAGGGGCAGGGGTCCCTCACCGGAGGTCACAAGTGTTTAACCCCCTTGAGGAACCGGGCGATGTCAGGCTGGAGCAGGAGGGAAGAGTGATCACCATACTGTACGAGTGAGCCAAGGGCAGCCACCTGGACCCGAAGCGAATTATAGGCGAGTCCCTTATCTAGTCCATCCTGGAGGAACTGCAGGATCTGAGGTACTGACGCCCTCGTGGGGCGAGTGCCCTGATTAGAACACCACATCTTGAAGACCTTTCAGACTCGTACATAAGCGACCGAGGTAGACGTCTTCCGAGCCTTCAGCAGAGTCGAGACTACCGCCTCAGGGTAGCCCCTGCGTCTGAGTCGGCACCTCTCAAAAGCCAGGCCGCAAGACAGAAGAGTTCTGCCTGCTCGAAAAATACCGGGCCCTGGTGGAGTAGAAGAGGAAGATGTCCCAGCCGAAGCGGCCCGTTGATTGCCAACTGTAGTAGATCTGCAAACCAGGGCCGACGGGGCCACTCTGGAGCCACGAGGATCACGGGCCCCTGATGACTTTCTATTCTCCGTAGGATTTTGCCCACCAGCGGCCAGGGAGGAAAGACGTAGAGGAGCAGGTGGGGGGGCCACGGGAGGACTAGAGCATCCACCCCTTCCGCGCCACGCTCTCTTCTGCGGCTGAAGAAGCGGGGGGCTTTGGCGTTGAGGGAGGTCGCCATCAAGTCCAAATGCGGCGACCCCCATCGGTGAACAAGGAGTTGCATCGCTTCGTCGGAGAGGGACCATTCTCCTGGATCCAGCTGTTGTCGACTCAGGTAGTCCGCCTGAACGTTGTCCACCCCCGCGATGTGTGAAGCCGCGAGGCGTGCTAGATGAATCTCTGCCCACTCCATCAGACATGCCGTCTCGAACGATACGTGCCGACTCCTCATGCCTCCCTGGCGATTGATGTAAGCAACGGTGGTGGCGTTGTCCGAGAGTATCCTGATCTCCCGATTCTGCACCAACGGAAGGAAATGTAGGAGCGCCAGATGCACTGCTCTGGTTTCCAGGCGATTAATCGGCCACGACGCTTGTACCTTCGTCCACGTCCCCTGCGCGGAGCTTCGTTCGCATACGGCTCCCCACCCTGAGAGACTGGCATCGGTGGTAACCACCACCCAATTGGGTACCTCGAGGGAGACGCCTCGGGCCAGATGCCTCAGATCCAACCACCAACGCAGACTGTCCTTGGCAACCTGCGGGAGAGGAAGCACCATCTGATAATCCTGTGAGACTGGTTTCCAGCGGGAAAGGAGAGCCGCCTGAAGGGGACGGAGATGTGCAAACGCCCAGGGCACGAGGTCGATGGTGGAGGCCATCACGCCCAGGAGCTGAAGATAGTCCCAGGAGGTGGGTTCTGGCAACGCAGAAAACCGCCATGTGTTCCCGCAAGGATTGGGCCTTGTCTGGGCGCAAGAAGACCTTGCCCTGACGCGTATCGAAGCGCTCTCCCAAGAAGTCCAGGTGTTGAGAAGGAACGAGGGAGCTCTTGGCGAAGTTCACAACCCAGCCCAGGGAGCGAAGCAACTGGACAACCCTGGCGACCGACGACTGGCCGTGGACAAACGACTTTGCCCGTATCAGCCAGTCGTCTAGATAGGGGTGAACGAGAATGCCCTCTCTCCTCAGGGCTGCCGCCACTACCACCATGATCTTGGTGAACGTTCGGGGAGCGGTCGCTAACCCGAAGGGGAGAGCCTGGAACTGAAAGTGTTGCCCCAGGATCTTGAAACGGAGGAACCGCCGGTGAGCCAGAAGGATGGGTATGTGCAGATAGGCCTCCATCAAATCCAGATAAGGCAGGAACTCCCCCTGATGCACTGCTGCGATGACTGAGCGTAGCGTCTCCATGCGGAATTCGAGGGCCCGTAAGGACTTGTTGACCTCCTTTAGATCCAGGATGGGCCGGTAGGAGCCGTCCTTTTTGGGCACAACGAAGTAGATGGAATAATGGCCCGAGCCCACCTCACCGAAGGGGACGGGAGAAATGGCCCCTATCTTCTGCAACCGGTCCAGAGTTTGCTGTACCGCTCTCCTCTTGAGGTCCGACCCACAGGGGGAAAAGAAGAACCTGTCCCTCGGGGGGCGGACAAACTCCAAGGCATAGCCGTTCCATAGAGTATCCAGAACCCACTGGTCTGAGGTGATGCGAACCCACTCCTCGTAGAAATGCGAGAGTCGACCCCCGATCCTGGGGGTGGAGGAGTGGGCGAGGCTGGCATCATTGAGTGGACTTGGAGAGGTTCTCCTGTCCCGACCCATCGCGCGCGGGTCTGCGCCCACGAAAGGACCGGGGCCAGGACTGGGATCTGGAGGAGGGTGTTCGTGGTCCCGCCTGCCTGTAACTCCTGTAGCGTCGCTGTGCTCTGGCCCTGGTCCGAGAAGCAGCAAAGGACCGGGAGGTACGTTGTCTGTCCTCAGGCAGGCAGTAAACTGCATTCTCCCCCAGGCACTTGATGATCTGGTCCAGATCCTCGCCAAAGAGGAACTTGCCCTTGAAGGGTAGGGAGCCCAGGCTTGACTTGGAAGAGGCATCCGCCGCCCAGTTACGGAGCCACAAGAGGCGTCTTGCCGCGACTACCGAAACCATGGACCTCGCCAATACTCTGAACAGGTCATACAAGGCATCAGCCCCGTACGCTATGGCAGACTCCAAACGATCCGCCTGGGCGGCTTCCTCGGGAGGTAAGTCTTGAGAAGTAAGAAGTTGCTGAACCCAGCGAAGACTGGCCCTCTGCGCGAGCGAGCTACACATGACCGCTCACATCCCTAGAGCTGAGACCTCAAAGATTCTTTTAAGGAAGATCTCCAACTTGTGGTCCTGAGTGTCCTGCAATGCCGTGCCGCCAGTTACCGGGATAGTTGTCCTCTTGGTGACCGCCGATACCGCCGAATCCACCTTTGGCACCTTGATTAACTCCAGGAAATCCTCCGGGAGCGGATACAACTTTTCCATCGCTCGGCTGACCTTTAAAGAGGCCTCAGGAGTGTCCCATTCCCTAGCCAGGAGCTGCAAGAAGGAGTCATGTGTGGGGAACGCCCGGGACCGCGGACGCAGGGCGGCTAGGACTGGATCCCCCTTTTTGGAAGACGTCGAGATGACTGGGGCAACTGGAGCTGGTGGGTCTGGCGGTGGATCCAGGTCCAGTTCCACGAGGATCTGAGGTATCAGGTCATCTAACTCCTCCCTCTGGAAGATGCGGAGTGCTCGTGGGTCATCCCCATCCGATTGAGCGTCCGAAGGGGCAGAGTCCGGAAGGACCGGGGGATCACCCCCCAGAGCCGGAGCTGCGCCCGCTCCTCCCGGGGCAAAATGTACCCTGGCGGTCACTCGGGGGGCCCCAGATACCGTCCCGGCTAGGTCGGAGGGGCCCTGTGGAGCAGCCGTGAGACGCGGTGTTTTAGCGGGGGGAGGACCCGTGGACGGCCCACCGGGAGCCTCCAGACACTGCAAATATGCACTGTGCATCAATAAAATAAACTCAGGAGAAAACATCGGCATGCTCGGGGGGGGGGGGGGCCGGAAGGGGAGCCAGCTGGGGGCCCCTGGTCCGGGAGGGTCTTCGCCGGGGACAGATTCGGGGGAGAGACCTCCCGAGAGTCCCTTCCTTCCTCCTCTGCATGAGTAAAATCGCCGCGCTGAGAATCAAACATGGCCGCCATTCCCGCCAAAGACGGCGAAGGGGCTGGCCCGCGCCGCCCGGGCCGCGCTGAGGGGAGGAATGAAAAAGAGCTGGCCGGCTCCGAGGTGCCTTCCACCCCCCCCCCCCCCACCCCGGGAAGGCACCTTGCGCAGATCCCCTCGCGCGAAATCCTCGACCCCAGCTCGCCACAGGCCGAGCACCGGGACGGCCGAGGCATGGTGGCCGCCGGGGGAGGAATAGGAAAAGCTGCGGGAGGGGGGCCCAAGCAACGGAGAGGTGCCGCAGGGGGGCCAAGACCGGCCTGCACTGCCCGCTTGAACGCCCAGGATGGTAGCAGGGGAATCACCCCTCCCTGCTGCGGCGGCCCCGGGGAAAGTTACGTCTTGGGGCCGCGGGGCGGTCGCCGGCACCGTGGAGAGGCCGGCACCACCAGCTTCCACGTGGCACCGAAGTCGCTGAAGAGAAACCTGAAAAGGAAGCCAAACACCGAAAAACAAACCCCAGCAACTTAACCCCGTAGATCAGGGATGGAGGAGGCGAGAGAGAAAGAGGCAGCACAGACTGCAAACCACGCCTCCCCAAAAATTGAACTTTTTTTTTAACAACTTGATCCAAACTGTGAGGAAGTCAGAAGCAAGAGGAGAAGAGGAGAAAAAAACCTAATCCCTGCAAAACCCTGGGGAAGCAACTGGTTCCCCTACTCTCATCTGCTGGAGTCAGAAAGATACTGAGCTCCTGCAGAGGATGCACTGGTTTATATGCCGACACCCTTCGAAGTCTGTTCTGACTCCATCTGCTGGACGGGGGACATAACCCACCATCTGGACTGATCCTGGTACGTACAGGGAATAAGGGAGTTTCTAAAAACATAAAGCTCTTAAAATATCTCACTTCCTAAAGTGTTTTACAGACTTTCTTTCCTTATATTTTAAGGGAAAGGTGGGAGCTGGTTCAACACAGGAGATAAATTATAGAAATAGCTTGATTTCTTTGGGTATTTCTGCAGAGAAAATACTGCAAAATTAACAGCAAAATTTCCACTACGTACCTGGAAGTGCTCATCTGGAACCTGGCCTCTCGATTTCCAATATTACGTACAAGCAAGGTCTTCTGAGAACTGTACTTAACAGGGCAAGTAGAAAAGTTGAGCTGGTCAGGAAAGTCCAAGATTGCCCGGGCACCTATGGCTCTGATGGGAACTACAAACTTTTCCCTTTCTGTGACACAAATCAGCTCATGGATGTAATCCTATAGAAAAGCAGCATATATCCAGTGTCAGCTTTGCAAACTATTTTAAAGAAGTTACATGCCAAACAATGATAACAGTCAGACATTGCTGTGTAAATATGAGGAAAAGAGAAAAGAATGGTAAAAATGACAACATATGAAACCTTACAACTAGGAAATAATTTGCAGAATTCAACATATTGAAGGAATTGGGATAATTCTGTTTAGTGAAGCTTTTGAATGATAGTCAAGTTTCTTAAGTTTAGAATATGCATTTTACTTATTTTACTGTATTATTAATGTGCTTTATAGAATTGTAATCCACACCGAACATTCTGGGAGTGGAGGAAGATGAATAGAGTCCTTTGCATATATAAATAAATAAATGAAGTACCCACAGACTTTGCAGCAATGTGGGCAGTTTGATTATTATCCCTATATTTTTTTGTCTATAAGCAGGCTAAAGTAGCATGTGGTGTTGTCATCTGGTGGCACCAAACAGACTCATCTCTCCAAACTAGTAGAACTTTGTGCTTTACTGAACATGTGCAGGAGTTCCCTCACAGGCGTTACCTTGTGAGCCTCCTCAAGTCATTTTTTATCCAAGTACAGCATGGACGTGAACTCAGTCTCTCCTAATATTTTTCTCTAAAAATCCTTAAAATTTCTTAAGTTCAGTATTATTTTCTTCAGTCTCTTCTTATTTAGTTGCCTCACTGCCTCTGCAGCCCCACAATAGCACTTTTCAGTGCTACAAAAAAAACAACATAGCGTGGTCTTCTCTTCCATCATGTCTGGCCAGAAGAAGCCATCAACAGTGAGCGGGTTTAAAAGTTGTATCTATGGAAAGATTGTGTCCCTCACCAACGGGCACAAACTGTGTTACCAATGCCTCAGACCGGACCACAACCAGAAGAACTGTAATACATGTGGATGACTGTTCCCCGCTTGCGACTTTCTAGGGTGCTTTGCATTAACTGCGTAAATCTCTCTAGAGTTGCAGTAGGTCCTCGTCCCACAGTGCAGCCTCCTCTGCCTCACTGGAGAAGAACTGATTTCCTCTAAAACTCCCCCACCCGTTCAGGCAGAAGCTGCGGAATTAGTCAATGCAGCATCAATCACTGGAGCCATCACAGCCTGCATCAAAGAAGCACAAACACTAAGTGAGGTGCATTGGCACCAGCATCGTCAAGACAGCTATCATTGGAGCAGTCAACGCTAGCAGCATCAGTGTTCCTGACACACAATGCATTATCTTACCCAGTGCATCCTTCATCAAAGCATTTGAAGCAAGGTGCATCGATGTACTCAGCACACTGATGCACTCAGCGCATGGAGCTCCAATGCATTTGACACACCAATGCACTTCATGCATGATGCACCAGTGCACTCAATGTACAATGCGCCAACACCAGTGAAGCAAGAGGCCTTGATGCATATTGATGCCTCTACTCTACAAGGTGCACATGATCCAATATCACATGAATTTGTGATACACAATGCAAGGATACATTGCACTGCTCCGATGCAACCAATGCAATATTGTTGACAGGATTCCTCAACCTGAATTTCCAAAGACCCATCAAAGCATACCAAGACATCCATAGTGTCTAAGCACTCTACCCCATCAAAGGAAAAGTCTGTTTGTGGTGTTCTCCATAGTAAAAGTTCTGGTACTATTTGATCATATACCAAACCAGAGTGGAAGCATCTGTGGCTAAAGTCTCCTGAAACTGTTGCTGGTAAACAAGATGATCTTTTAGTAGACTGGAATGGATCATCTACCAGGTTAGTGGTTGAAGATGTTGGTTCCATTGGAAATTTTTGTTGCCATTGAGCATGTCTCATGTGAAGGCGTGTACATGGAGTTACATGAACTGTTGCTGCCTTGCGACAACATTTTCATGACGAGTCAAGAAGACACTTGATGCGGTGTTATGATCTTTAGGATTAGGTTGTATAACACATTTGCCCTTCTGCTAAGGCAGAAGTGCTTCTTCTTGAGATATATCTATACCAATCAACTTTTAACCCTATTTTGTGCCTTTTTGTAAACCATTGTGATGGTTAATTAACTTAACGACGGTATAGAAAAGTTTTTAAATAAATAAATAAATAAAAATAAATATATCCAGTTAACCTCCTTTGAAATCTATTATATGAGAAGACTTCATGATGGATTTTGGAAAACTGATTAGAAAACTTAGGAAAGAGTCTCCATAGTACAAAAACGGTAAACATAAGTATCCTGAAGAGACTGAACTGCTATTATCCATTCGTTCAGATAAGGAAAAACACATTATTCAGTCTTAGGTGAGCAGCAACAACTGCAAGGCCTTTTGTAAAAACTCTAGGTGCTGCTGAAAGACCAAAGGGAAGAATAAGGCATTGGTATTGACCATCTGCTATAATGAAGCAGATGTATTTTTCTGTGAGTGTTAGGCATCAAAATGTGTGCAAGCATCTGTGAGATGCAGCAAAGTAAACCAACTGTTAGTTTCTAATTAAGGCAGGATGGTACCTAAAGAGTTCATCTTGAACTTTTCTTTCTTTTGGTATTTGTTACGATTCCTCTGCTCTAAGATGGGCCAGAGACCGCCTGTCTTTTTTCGAATAAAAAGTATTTTGGGGGGGCGCTATAACATGATTGGCCAGAAGGATGCTTGAGAGAAGAGCTCCTCTCCCGCAACTAATTCTATTATCATTTTTCCATACTAATAGTGAGATTTTCTTGGCATTTTCTCACCCAATCTGCTTTATAACCTTCCTGGATGGCGACGAAACATAAGACAACTGATCTAAAACAGTTCTCATTCAGCAAACATGCTGAAGCGATCATAGCTGATGGGCACGGGCAGGCCGCAGATGATTCCAGCAGGCTGCCGCCTGAAAACACCTCCTCCACACTTGCACTAGGATCTACAGAATTACCTTCCAGGGAAGAAATGAGGGGTTGGTTCCTGGAGCTTAGAACAGACATGAAGCAACACAAATTAGACCTGTTACCCTCTATTTCTGAGGTGCCTGAAGATTTAGCGGCCCTCAGCACACGTGTTGATGAGCTGGATACCCAGGTAGACAGCCATGATGAAATTATTAATACACTGCTGGAACAACAACAAGCTGCACAAGTTGAATCTGAGCTCCTTAGTGAAAAGCTGAAAGATTTAGAAAACTGCTCTTAGCAGAGTGGTTGTGGAAAAAATATGCACCTTTATTCTCACCTCTAATGATGCAGGGGATTCCTCAGCAGACCGCACCTCTCTGCCCATCAAAATTGAGAGAGCTCAACAGGCTCTTGGCCCTAGACCAGACAACCGGGCCAGGGACATAATCCTATGCTTGCATAGTTTCCAACAAAAGGTGGCGAGAAAGCAAACTGAATGGCTTTGGGAGGGCAATAGCATCACCATCTTTAGTGACCGCGTCTTCTACATTCCTCAAGCGTTTTGAGTTGAAGGAGGTGATGCAATCTCTTCGGGAGGAGCACATTAGATACAGGTGAACTTTCCCATTCGGCTTACAGTTTATGCTCAAGGGAACCTCATATCATGTGAAAACTGTTGGATGCTGTAGAGGTCTTTAAGCAAGCTAACCATCCGATTCACTTCGCAATCTCTAAAATGGTGCCAAGCGCTTCAAAGACAGCATCGTTTGCTAAACAGCATCGGGCTGTAAAGGGAGGACGGAGGTTGCATTGTCAGTCTGAGGATTCGCGGTCTGCCCTATCGGATCAGGGCTGTAGGCAATGAAAGACTTTCTGCTCTTGTAGTTTAATTCATTGTGCTGCAGCATTTTTGCTTGTTTTCTCTGTTACTAAGGTCTACATTTTTCAAAAGGTTTCCATTAACTACATTGTTTTACTGCTGATTGCTCACTTTTTCACGCAATTTATCTCACTCCTGTTTTCCATTGTTAAGTTGAGGGGGGGAGGCAACGATTTTATAGAAACATAGAAATGACGGCAGAAGAAGACCAAACGGCCCATCCAGTCTGCCCAGCAAGCTTTCGCACTTTTTTTTCTCTCACATACTTATCTGTTTCTCTTGGCTCTTAGTAACCTTTTTTTATTCTATTTCCCTTCCACCCCCGCCATTAATGTAGAGAGCAGTGTTGGACCCGCATCTAAGTGAAATAGCTTAATTTAGTTAGGGCTATTAACCACTGCAATAAGCAAGCTACACCCATGCTTATCTGTTAATTCAGACTATGTAATTCAGTCCTTGTTGATTGTTGCCTGAATATCGATCCACCTTTCTTCATTCCTCCCTGCCATTGAAGCAGAGAGCTGATGTCCCCTAGGAGAGGAGGGATCTGCCACAGGGATTTGGAGGATCATACTTTGGGAAAGGGGGGATTTTTGGGAAGAGGCATCCCTACATCTAATTTTTTGGGACACATTCAGAAAGGGGTCACCTTGTTTCTGCTTTCAACCAATATCTTTGTCGGAGTGCTATATCATGTATTTTAGCAGGATGTTTTTGTTTGCTTTCCCATGATATCTAGAATATTTTCTTTTAATGTGAAAGGCCTTAATACTTTTAGGAAGCGCCAGCTCCTTTCACAGGAGATGGCTTCATATAAAGCTATTATTGTGTTTTTACAGGAAACCGACCTGAGGAAGCGGCACAAACACCTCCTTTCCTTAGGGATTACCTTCATATGTGTTGGATTCGTGGACCCTTGGACCGATCGGAACCAGGTGGTGAGTCGCTGAGTGAGGTAGCAGCGGTAGCCCCGATCGGAAGGCGGCAAGAACCGAGTTCTGAGTGGCTGAAGTGGAACCCCGGAAAGCCCTATGCGACCAAGGGCTGTGGCAAGGACGGACGAAGCGGGGAAGCTGGTACGACGGTGAGAGGATCTTCGCCCTGGAAGCCGAGCCTCCCCCGAGAGGAGCTCGTAGGAGTTCGGCCGCTGGGACTTAGGAGATTCACCCTGGAAGCCGGCGTCCCCCCAGGAGGAGCCCGTAGGGACCCGGCCGCTGGGACTTAGGAGAGCCCGCGGGGGCGGAGTCAGATGGAGTCCTAGGTAGTCGCTCACCGGTCCTGAGTCGTGCACCAGGGAATCGTCGCTTGCCAGTCCGAGATCAGAAACCAAGGGATCGCTGTAAGCCACACCGGGGTCCGAGAGCTGGGAGTCGTCGTAAGCCAGTCCGAGGTCCAAAGCCAGAGGGAACACCGTAAGCCGCGCCGGGTCGGAAGCCAAGAGTCGTCGTAATCCAGTCCAGAGTCAGAAGCCGAGAAATACAGGAAGCCAGTCCGAGATCAGGAAACACAGGAACCAAAAGGGAACAGGAACGCAGCAACTGAAGACAGGGTAAACCTGGGAACCTCGTTGCAAGGCAACGTTCAGATCCGGCTGCAGGGCTTAAGTACCCTGGAGGCGTCTGACATCATCAGGGGCGTCCCCAAGGCTTTCCCGCGCTGGCCCCTTTAAATAATCGAGAGAGACGCGCGCGTGCGTCTAGGGGGCGGGGCTTAGCGCCGCGAGGCGCCGGCTGCTCCGGCGAGGCAGGGAAGCGGCAGTAGAAGCGGCTGTAGGCCCGGGCGAGCTGGGGAAACGCCGGGCCTGCGGTCGCCGGCGTCCCCGGGGCCCTGGGGAGCGCGGAACCCGCGCCAACCCGCGAGCCGGAGAGTGGCGATTCCGGGGGCGGCCCGGAATCGCAACATTACCCCCCCTCTTACGCCCCCTCCCGGGAGGCCGTGGTTTATCCGGATGGGCCAAATGAAATTGATGAAGGAGCGCTTTGTCGAGTATGTGGGCGGAGGGCTCCCACGAGTTCTCTTCAGGGCCATAACCCTCCCAGGACAGGAGGTATTCCCACCGATGACGGTGGAACCGGACATCCAGCACCTCTTTAACCGTGTAGGTGGTATCAGGATCTGAGGAAACCTCGGAGGGCTCTGGCGGAGATGGCCGGAATCGGGAAAGCACCAGTGGCTTGAGGAGGGACACATGGAAGACGTCATGGATCTTGAGCGTGGATGGCAGGCGCAGTCTGTAGGATACAGCCCCAATGCGTTCGGCCACCGGGAAAGGTCCAATGTAACGCGGCGCTAGTCTCATGGATGGAGTCCGCAATTGGATGTGTTTAGTGCTTAGCCATACCCTCGTCCCGGGTAGGAAGACCGGAGCGGGCCGTCGAGCCCTATCTGCATAAGCCTTAAAGCGGGTGGCCGTCCTGCGAAGTTTTTCCTGAGTAGCAAGCCAGAGGCGTTGGAGCTGACTGGCTGTTAGTTGTGCCGCCGGGGAGGTAACCTGCACTGGTAATGGCAACGGAGGTCTAGGCACCCTCCCATAAACTAGCTGGAAGGGAGGCTGTAGTGTAGCGGAGTGCTTGTGGCGATTATAGGAGAATTCCGCCCAGGGGATGAGAGAGGCCCAGTTGTCTTGAAGCTCATCTACAAAGGCTCTGAGGAAGGTCTTCAGGGAGCGGTTAGTTCGTTCCACCTGTCCGTTACTCTGGGGGTGGAATGCCGTGGTAAAATCCAGTTGTACCCCGAATTTCCTGCATAACGCCCTCCAGTACTTGGCTGTGAATTACGGGCCTCGATCTGAGGCGATATGCGACGGTAGTCCATGCAATCGGAAAATATGTTGAACAAACAGATCAGCCAGCTCAGGGGCCGTAGGTAGCTTGGGAAGAGGGACGAAGTGAGCCATCTTCGAAAACCGATCAACGGTGACCCAAATCACGGTTTTTCCCTCAGAGAGCGGCAAGTCCACCACAAAATCTGTGGATAAGTGGGACCATGGTTCCGTGGGAATAGGGAGTGGCTGGAGCAGGCCCCAGGGGCGGCCCGGAAGTGGCTTTTGTTGAGCGCATGTGGGGCAGGACTGGACATAGTGCCGAACATCCTCCCTCACTCTTGGCCACCAGTAGAACTCTGTGAGCAAGTCAAGGGTTCGGGTAACTCCGGGGTGACCCGCCGTCAGGGAGTCATGTGCCCATGCCAGGACTTTTCTCCGGGAACGAGCCGGAACCACCGTCTTCCCTTCGGGGCCCAGTTCCGTGGCTGCCAGTAGCACTTTAGCTGGATCTAGAATGTATTGAGGAGTCTCCACCCCATCTTCAACCTCGGTGGTGCGGGAGAGGGCATCCGCCTGAACATTCTTGGCTGCGGGTCGGTAGCGAAGCGAGAAGTCGAACCGACTAAAAAAGAGAGACCACCGGGCCTGCCGAGGGTTGAGCTTCTGTGCATGTGACAAATACTGTAAATTCTTGTGGTCGGTGTACACTAGGACCGGATGTTGAGCTCCCTCCAGCCACTGGCGCCACTCCTCAAAGGCCAACTTTATGGCCAGTAATTCTTTGTCCCCAATCCCGTAGTTCTTCTCTGCCGGCGAGAACTTGCGGGAGAAGTATGAGCAAGGCCAGGTTTTGCCTGTCGGGGAGGTTTGGAGCAGCACCGCCCCTACCGCGACGTCAGAGGCATCCACCTCCACGATAAACTGACGCTGAGGATCTGGATGACGGAGACAGGTGTCCTGTAAGAAGGCCTCCTTGAGATCTTGGAAGGCCTGTGTAGCAGCGGGGGACCAGTTTCGCGCATCCGCGCCCTTCCGTGTGAGGACCATCAGGGGGGCCACCAGGCTGGAGTAATGCGGGATGAACTGTCGGTAGAAATTAGCGAATCCTAAGAATCGTTGGAGTGCTTTCACCCCCGACGGCTGTGGCCAGGTCCTGATGGTGCTCACTTTGTCGGGGTCCATACGGAAGCCAGTGGAGGAGACAATATACCCCAGGAATGGCAGCGACTCCTGTTCGAACTGGCATTTTTCTAGTTTGGCGTATAAACGATTCTCCCTTAGTTTCAGTAGAACTTGGCGCACATGTTGCCGATGTGCCTCGAGGTCCTGAGAATATATTCAGTACATCGTCTAAATATACGATGACGGAAGTGTATAAGAAGTCACGGAGCACCTCGTTCATCAGGTTTTGGAATACCGCGGGGGCGTTGCAGAGGCCAAAAGGCATGACCAGGTATTCATAATGGCCGTCCCTGGTATTAAAAGCGGTCTTCCACTCGTCCCCAGGGCGTATGCGAACGAGGTTATAAGCGCCTCGGAGGTCCAATTTAGTGAAGACGCGAGCGCCTTGGAGGCGGTCCAGCAGCTCCGGGATCAGGGGCAACGGATAACGATCTCGGCGAGTGATCTGGTTCAAGCCCCAATAATCTATACAGGGGCGAAGAGACCCATCTTTCTTTCCCACGAAGAAAAACCCGGCTCCGGCCGGGGATTTAGATGGCCTGATGAAACCCCGATCCAAGTTCTCCTTTATATAGGCTGACATAGCTTGAGTTTCCGGCAGAGACAGGGGATAGACCCTCCCACGGGGCGGCGTGGTTCCTGGCAACAAGTTGATTGCACAATCAAAGGGTTGGTGCTCCGGGAGTAATTCTGCCTTTTCCTTAGAGAAGACATCCTGAAAGGCACGATACTGTGGTGGTACCGTTAACGGGGTTGTGAGGAGCGGAATTGTTCGCAGCGGGCGTGTGGGAAGGCAATGACGGTGGCACGCGGAACTCCAGGAAGTGATCTGAAGGGATCTCCAATCGATCACTGGTGAATGTTCCCTCAGCCAAGGTAGACCCAGGATGACTGGATGGATAGATTTTTCGAGGATCAGAAACGAGATCTCCTCCTGGTGGAGGGCCCCGACCAGAAGCTGCAGAGGAGCAGTGCGAGTGGAAATGGTTCCAGGCAGAGGGTTCCCCTGAATGGAAGAAACACGCATGGGCGGTTCTTGGGGGCAAACGCCGAGCTGGAGCTGTTGTACTAGTTCTCGGAGGATGAAATTCCCTCCGGAGCCTGAATCGACTAAGGCTAGGGTATCGAACCCTCCTCCAGGAATACATAATCGTACCGGGACGGTACATGGGGAGTTGGAAGAAATGTTGCCTAGAGTCAACTCCCCGCTGAGCTCTAGGTTCGGCCGTTTCCCGGACGCTCGGTACAACGTGCTATGAAATGCCCCTGGGTCCCGCAATACAGGCACAGTCCTTGAGAGCGTCGGCGCCTCCGTTCCTTGGCCGAGAGAGGGCCCCTACCCAGTTGCATGGGTTCTTCGGGTGGAAGAGCGGCTGCCGAAGGTGGGGTGCCTCGAACTCGAGGTGGCGTGGTTCGACGGGCAGCGTGCCCCTGACCTGACCTCCGCTCACGAAAACGGCGCTGGATGTGCCGGTCCACGCGTCCAGCCAGTTCTATGAGTTCCTGTAGGTCATCCGGGAGGTCTCGGGCCGCGAGTTCATCCTGGAGCCGAGGGGATAGGCCCTCCAGGAATATCCCGTGTAAACTGTCCTCTCCCCAGGCTAACTCAGTAGCCAGGGTCTGGAATTCCATAGCAAATTCCTCTAGGGGGCGATTGCCTTGTCTCAGCTGAAGGAGCTCGGAGGCCGCAGTGGAGGCCCGGGATGGTTCGTCGAATATCCTCCGAAAGGCTTTGACGAATTGCACAAGATTATTTAATCGGGAGTCTTGGCGCTCCCAAAGGGAGGAAGCCCAAGCCAAGGGTTTCCCGTCCAGGAGCGAGATAATGTAGGTCGTCTTAGACCGATCCGTGATGAACTGGGCTGGCAAGAGATCGAAGCGGATATAGCAGTGGTTGAGAAAGCCCCGACCGCCTTCGGATTCCCCGAGTATCTAGGGGGTGCTGGCATCTGTACCGGGGCAGGGAAACCCGGGTTGACCTGAGGCATGGATGCTGCGGGGCGAGTTGCGGGCGTCCCTTCTACCCGATCCGCCAGGCGTTGAACGGCCGACATCAACGTGTCGAGGCAGGATTGCTGTTGCTGCAGCTTCTGGGCTATGCCTGGGATAGCTTTTAGACCGGCAAGGTCCGCCGGGTCCATGGCCGTGCAATCTGTTGGATTCGTGGACCCTTGGACTGATCGGAACCAGGTGGTGAGTCGCTGAGTGAGGTAGCAGCGGTAGCCCCGATTGGAAGGCGGCAAGAACCGAGTTCTGAGTGGCTGAAGTGGAACCCCGGAAAGCCCTATGCGACCAAGGGCTGTGGCAAGGACGGACGAAGCGGGGAAGCTGGTACGACGGTGAGAGGATCTTCGCCCTGGAAGCCGAGCCTCCCCCGAGAGGAGCTCGTAGGAGTTCGGCCGCTGGGACTTAGGAGATTCACCCTGGAAGCCGGCGTCCCCCCAGGAGGAGCCCGTAGGGACCCGGCCGCTGGGACTTAGGAGAGCCCGCAGGGGCGGAGTCAGATGGAGTCCTAGGTAGTCGCTCACCGGTCCTGAGTCGTGCGCCAGGGAATCGTCGCTTGCCAGTCCGAGATCAGAAACCAAGGGATCGCTGTAAGCCACACCGGGGTCCGAGAGCTGGGAGTCGTCGTAAGCCAGTCCGAGGTCCAAAGCCAGAGGGAACACCATAAGCCGCGCCGGGTCGGAAGCCAAGAGTCGTCGTAATCCAGTCCAGAGTCAGAAGCCGAGAAACACAGGAAGCCAGTCCGAGATCAGGAAACACAGGAACCAAAAGGGAACAGGAACGCAGCAACTGAAGACAGGGTAAACCTGGGAACCTCGTTGCAAGGCGACGTTCAGGTCCGGCTGCAGGGCTTAAGTACCCTGGAGGCGTCTGACATCATCAGGGGCGTCCCCAAGGCTTTCCCGCGCTGGCCCCTTTAAATAATCGAGAGAGACGCGCGCGTGCGTCTAGGGGGCGGGGCTTAGCGCCGCGAGGCACCGGCTGCTCCGGCGAGGCAGGGAAGCGGCAGTAGAAGCGGCTGTAGGCCCGGGCGAGCTGGGGAAACGCCGGGCCTGCGGTCGCCGGCGTCCCCGGGGCCCTGGGGAGCGCGGAACCCGCGCCAACCCGCGAGCCGGTGAGTGGCGATTCCGGGGGCGGCCCGGAATCGCAACAATATGTTCTTAGCAGCTAGCTCTAAAGGTGCCAAATATGCTGGTGTAAGTATGTTCATTTCTAGTTTTTTTGCACATGAGGTCCTCTGCCAAATATCTAACCCCCATTGTCGATATATATTGGTGAAACTTAGGGTGGGTAAAAAAGTTGTCACTTTGGTCACCTTATATGCACCAAATACTGATCAAATTCATTTTTTAAAATATTGGATGATATTTTACTTTCTCATGCAGAGGGATTGTTAGTTGTTGGTGGGGCTTTAATTTCACATGCAATCTCTCTTTTCCCCGTCTCATGGGTCTTATTCCCGAATTGATTAATTTCAAATGGATAAAATGTTGTAGAACAGTGTTGTGGGGGCAAGCATTGGGAATATCACGTGGTCTGATCACGCGCCTGTTTGCTTGGACATCCTCTTTCAAGATCTGGATAGTGGCCAGAGATTTTGGAGACTAAATGAAAGTCTCTTGAAAGACGAAATCTTAATTCAATATATAGGTGACCAATTAAGAGAGTATTTCCATTTGAATTCTTCCATATCACCCTCCCAGGGAGTGGTTTGGGACTGCTCAAAAGCAGTTGTATGGGATCTTTTAATTTCGCATGCTACCTTTAAGAAGAAGGAAAGAGAACTTAAGTGATCTCAGTTGTTTGCCAAAATCACCAGGTTGTCCCATATTCATATGCAACTCAATCACAATCAGCTCTTCAGAGACTGTCTTTAACTAGATTGGAATTACAGTTATTGGATGATGGGCTTTTACTTCATCAGCTAGAGAGAGCTAAGCAGGAGTATTTTGAGGGTGGGACAAGGCTAGTCGCTATTTAGCCCGGCATTTGAAATCACTCCACACTCAGGGCTCCATAGCTAAAATTAAAGCAACACGTGGGGAAATAGTTACTAAGTCTGCTGATATCAGGGACTGTTTTTCTCAATTTTATGCTTCTCTTTATAGCACAGATGGGGGGCATATTAGACAGGGATATTGATTTTTATCTTCACTTGATACTTTACCATGCCTTACTATTGACCAACACCAGTATTTGGACAGCCCGATTATAATACTCTAGTGGGTATTATAAACTATTTTTCATCTCTTGATTTCCCCATTGACTGATATGTTTAATGTAGCTGGAATTTCCGTTCTGGCGAAACCTGATAGAGACCCTACCCTCTGTGGGTCCTATAGGCCAATCTCTTTAATTAATCTAGATTTAAAGATATTGGCCAGAGTATCAGCTATGTGTTTAAATAACTGCATGCCCCAGTTAATCCATAATGACCAAGTTGGTTTTATTCCCAATTGATTGGCAGCAGACAATGTCCGTAAAATTGTGGATATTCTCTGGTGAGTGCGAAAGGAACATGTTCCCACTATGTTATCCATTGATGCTGAGAAAGCATTTGACCTGGTGCATTGGTCTTTTCTATTTAAGACCTTAGAAAAGATGCAGTTTGGTCCTTGCTTTCTCCAATGGTTTGGGAAGCTGTACGAATCACCAAAAACCAGAATTAGTCAATGGAGGGTATGGGGCATGTTTTGATATTGGGCGTAGAATGAGACAAAGTTTCCCTCTGTCTCCATTATTGTTCGCCCTTTCCTTGGAACTCTTGACTACTAGAGTGCGCTTGTCTAGTCAGATTGTGGGAGTCAGCATGGATGATTATTGTTCGAAGCTCTTGCTATTTGCTGATTACATTTTGTTTACCCTAACTAATCCAGATACCTCTTTACCACCCGTCATGGTGGAATTGGGGCAGTTCAGCGCAGTTTCTGGCTTCAAGGTTAACCTTGATAAATCTGAGATCTTAAATGTTAATTTGCCTCAATACGCCATTGGTAAACTGCAACAGCAGTTTCCTTTCAAATGGGTAAAATGCTTTTTAAAATATTTAGGGATTTACATAGGTTCTTCTGTAACAGATTTCTTCACCCTGAATTATGTCCCATTGGTAAAATCTATTGATAAAGACTTAGAGAAGTGGAATAGAAAGAATTTTTTCTGGCTGGGCCGAATAGCTAGCATTAAAATGAATATTCTCCCACATTTGCTATACCTATTCCTCACCCTTCCTATTTTTCTCACTGCTGCTATGTTGTGTAACTGGCAGAAGACTTTTTTTATTTTATATGGAGACAGAGACCCCCACGGGTCTCTCGAGTGGTCTTGTTTCAGTCAAGGGTACAGGGAGGATTAGGGGTACCTAACTTATTATGGTATTTCGCTGCATCCCATCTCAAAGCATTATTGGATAAGCATAGCAAACGTCCTCTCAAACAATGGGTCCTGCTGGAATAAGCAGTGATTGGGGTGATGCTGCTTTGCGCTCTCCCTTGGCAGCCTCACTCTACTTGGCATGCGCTGAATTACTATCCATATACTTTACACACAATTATGCGGGTATGGTGCCCATGGAAAACCAAATTAGTCGGTTCTCATTCCTACTTCTACCTCACATGCTTATTTCACAATATATCTTTCCCTATATACATCTCGCTTAAAGCTTCTGGGATATGGAAGGCTCATGGTATTCACAGGATAGACCACCTATTTACTCAAGGGGTCCTCCTGATACCTACTGCAATCTCTGACACACATAAGTTAGAGGGACTGGACTTTCTTGAATATGCCAAAATTTGGCACTTTCTAGTAACACAACAAAGAGCCTCCTCCTCCCAGCAGAGCAAGTCATTGTTTGAAACTTACTGTGATAAAGTTGATAAAATGAAGGGTTTGAGTGCTAAAATATACTGTCTTCATAATGAACATATAACTGATACCCTTCTGCATATTATAGCATGGGAATTGGATCTGGGCACTGCACTGAGCACTGAGGAGTGGGATTCAGTCTATCTTTGTGCTAGCAAGTGTTCCATCTCTTCCGTTCTTCAGGAAAACTGTTTTAAGCTATTGTTCCGATGGTACCTTACCCCTGCCAAATTACACAACATTATCCCTCCATTAGTGTTTTATGCTGGCGAAATTGTTGGGATAAGGGCACCTTCATACACATCTGGTGGCAGTATAAAGGGATTTTACTCTTTTGCCATGAACTTACTGATTGGTTATCCAACCTTCTGGGAGTGGGGAATATTCTCGATCCTTGCTATGCTTTACGTTCCTTGCCAATTCTGGAGGCAACTAACATAAACAGTGATTTTGATAACAGATATCTATTACTGCCTACTGAGAGTTGTCATTCTTTTGGAAGCATATTGAGGTGCCTTCTTTCCAGCAAGTTATGCATCGCCTGTCTCTTCAGTATTGCCTGGCTTACCTAACTGCCATAATCTATCAGAGATTCTGTTCTCAATATTTCCTAATTCCCAGGAGGTCAAGAGGCCTACGCCTCATCCTAGACATCCGTTCACTCAACAAACATCTCTACATAGAGAAGTGCAAGGACTTCCCGAAAGTCCATTCTTCCAATTCTACGACCCAAGGAGGAGATGTGTTCCCTGAAATTGAAAGATGCACATACCAATGCATCCAGATTCCCAATCCTACCTCTTTTTTTCAAGACGGATAACCAGGTACTACCAATAAGGTCCTTCCTTTGGACTTTTGATCCGCCCCAGAGTCTTCACAAAATGTCTGGCAGTAGCGCTGGCGCAACTTCGTCGTCACGGGGGCAAAATTTCCCTATCTAGACGATGTGCTCTTCATAGCACCAAATCAGTTTCTCCTATGGGACAATCTACTACGAACTATTTCCCTGTCTAGACAATCTAGGCCTCCCGATAATTTACAAAACATCACATTTAGAACCAATATCAACGCTTCAATTCATACGAGAAAAATTCGACACCATTCAGAACAAGGCTTTCCTGCCGCATCCGAGAGCATTAGCTCTCTCCACGCTGGCGTCACTTCTATTGCACAGTACAACAGTTCCGGCGCGCCAATCCTGATCGTATTAGGCCACAGAGCAGCAACCATTTGCGCAGCTCCTCATACACGCCTACATATGCATCCTCTCCAATGAGGTCTATAGAGCCAATAGGATCAGATTTTCCATCTGATCCAACCCTATAACCCTATAACCATAACAACAACTTGCAGAAAGACCTACAGTGGTGGCTTCTCCCATTAACACTACTCATGGGTTCACCTCTACGACACCTTGGGCATCATATAACATTTACCATCGACACATTACCCAGAGGATGGGGGGATAACTTAGCCCCCTTACAGACTCAGGGTCTATGGACCACATAGGAATGCACGCAACCCATAAACCTCCTGGAACTCACAGTGGAAAAAAATGCCCTTCCACCCTTCAAAAGCACCTTAATACAGTAGGTAGTAATGATTCCTACGACAATCAGGTTGCAATGTTCTACATAATTACAG
This sequence comes from Rhinatrema bivittatum, assembly GCF_901001135.1. Taxonomy (NCBI): domain Eukaryota; kingdom Metazoa; phylum Chordata; class Amphibia; order Gymnophiona; family Rhinatrematidae; genus Rhinatrema; species Rhinatrema bivittatum. Next base: position 138,308,857 of record NC_042621.1, read on the forward strand.
GAAGGTCAGGATCTTGGAACCTCTGCAGAGTAGCAGTTGAGATATTAGGATGGACTCATCACTGATTCATCCTTCTTCAAGCAACATATCTTCCCGGAACACACCATTCCAGGGCAGCCCAACGGAGCAGTATTTTTCATTCCCACGAATAGGAACTAGCTCAGAAGGTTGCACACCACATATTTCTCCATATGAGGTCTTACTCCATCATCCTCTTTACAACCGAAACCAACAGGAAGCTAGAGAATTTCTGCTCGGTATACCCAAGCCCACTCAGAATAGCTCCAGACGCATTCCTCACGACCTATTCTATGAGTTCCCTCCGATACCTCTCTACTCTCCTACAATCTAGAGATGCATTGGAGAGCAGTCGAATCTCATTCTTATCGCGCCAACATGGCTGGGACAACCATAGTACAGTTATTGACTACATCTGTCCATAACAGAACCAATTCTCCTGAGCAGCACGCCGATCCCGGATTTTATAAGATACGCACGGCTACGCGCGTATCTTATAAAATCCAGCGTACTTTTGTTTGCGCCTGGTGCGCGAACAAAAGTACGCGATCGCGCTATTTTTTAAAATCTACCCCTCAGTGCACAATCAAGCGGTTGAATCTCTTACCAGAGGACGTGGTCAAGGCAACTAAAATAGCATGATTTGAAAGAGGTATTTTTAGCAATTTAATAGAGGAAAAGTCATTAACACATTATTAACCAGGTAGACTAGGACACATCCTCTCTATTTCTAGGTGTGAATAACGAGACATAGTTCTTTTTAAAATCTGCCACTGTCAGATGCAAGATGCTTGGCTCTATGGACTTTGGTCTGACCTGGCACGGCTAGGTCAGACCTCCTTTGAAAAAACTTGGGTTCCTTTTGTTCAATGGCAGAACTCTCAGGGGCTGACTGATCAATAGTGATCAAATGTGTATATTTGATACCTTTTGATTTATTCCTAACTTCTTTATAGAATGAGACAGATATCTCTAAATTTATAATCCGTGAATCCGGATAGATGTTGAACGCCATTGAGCCAAGGTGAACGTAGAAGGCGCTAGGAATATCAGCAGCCATAAGTTGAACTGCCGTGGACGTCACTGAGATCTTCAGGAGAAGTGGCGATGTAAAGGAATGTCCAAAGCCCACTTCAAGTTGTGATGCAATAATGGATCTTCTAATTTGACAAAGGGACTCCTCAGGTCTTCCACTAGACATCTGAGAATAAGGTTGCCTCCTGCCCCTGAGTCCATCAGGGCAGGAGTCTGAACCATAGCCAGTTTGCAGATCCCAGAGACTGGAAGAGAGGGCGGAGGAGAAAACGCAGTATGGCCCAAAAACAGTCCTCCCGCGGGATTTAGGCCCGTCCGTTTCCTGGACGAATGGGGCAATTAGAGACATCATGGCCGGGCTGACCACAGTACATGCACAGGCTGCGTTTCTTCCGAAATCTTCTCTCCTTGTAGGTCAAGTATCCATGACCAAGTTGCATCGGTTCATCTTTATCAGCAGCAGAAGTTTCTGGAACCATCTGAGTTGCAGTGGTAGTACTAGCCTGTTTCAACCCAGGTAACACCTTAGGCCGGAGTTCCTTCACCTTGTCTCGGAGCCGATGATCAATCCGAGTGGCCAAGGCTATTAATTTGTCCAGTGAGTCAGGTGTCTGGCGAGCAGCCATCTCATCCTTTAAGTGGGTATCCAGGCCTCTGCAGAAGAGTGTCTTGAGACATTTGGGGTCCCAGCGAAGTTCCGCTGCAAGAGTCTTGAATTCTATGGCGAATTCAGCCAGTGATCTGTTGCCTTGCTTCAAGTCCTCCAAAGCAAAACTGGCAACAGAAATACGAGCAGGGTCATCAAAGACGGATTTAAACAAGTCCATAAATCCTTCTATGTCCTACAAAATAGGGTCCTTGCATTCCCACAAGGTAGATGCCCATGACAGGGCTCTCCCATCCAAGTATGACAGGACATAGGTGGTCTTCGAAAGAGCCGTGGGAAATAAAGTTGGCTGTAAGGTGAAGTGCATGCAGCACTGGTTCAGAAAGCCCCGGGTCTTCTGGATTTCTCCGGAAAAATGGATAGGAGCTTCCAGTGGTACAGCAGTCTCTAAAGTTACCTCCTGTAACTGACCTCCTTGGTTAGAAGCTGTGCCTTGTATTTTCTGTGTGTGTAGCTGATGAAATGCTGCAGTAAGTTTCTCCAAAGTTTCTTGCTGCTCTGAGATGCGTTGGGCCAGGCCCAGTATAGCCTGCAAGGCACAGAGATGTGCCGGATCCATGAAGTTAGCAACATCCCATAGTTTAAGCCGAATCCACTGGAGTTAGCAATCTGTAATAAATCTGCTGTTAGTTAGAAGGCGAAGTTAGCAATCTGTTAGAATCTGTGTTGTGGGCTCCTGAAGGAGGGAGGAGCTAGCAATCTGTTAGGAAAGCTCTGTGTTAGAGCTGGGAGTTAGCAATCTGTAATAAATCTGCTGTTAGCTACTCTGCCTCCCCGGACTTACCAGAGGTACCCGCTCCTCGGGGGCCTCACTCTTTTTCTTTACTTTCAGATTACAGATAGGAACCGGTACTCGCTCCTCGAGGGCCCATGTTCCTGGACACTTAGAAGATTCTCTTCTGCCTGGAAGCTTTCGCTGCTACAAACATTTGTGAGTTACCATCGCTCTCTCAGAGCTTTCCCTGGAACCAGGTACTCGCTCCAAGGGCCTAAACCTTTCCAGCTTCTGAGCTTCCTTGAGACCTTATGTGAGTTTTGTCATCTAGTTCGGTTCATGAACTCTGCCTACTCACTTTCTACAGTTTCTCAACAGCTCAGCCACCCTGGATCACTGTTCCAGTACCTGAGGGACTACAGCCATGCCAGGCATATCAGCTCACTACTGCCACCTCTGGTGGTTTCAAAAACCTGTTTAATAAAAGAACTAATGTGTGTCTGTCTCCATACTCAAGCCTAGCCGATGGTCCCTCTCAGGATATCCTCCTGGGGGCATGGTCATCTGCCACCTACCCACAACTATATCAGATTCATTTCAGATTGCTACTCCTTAGCAAGACGATATCTGAGACACTACAAGATTGCTGACTCCTCCTTCTTTAGGAGCCATTAATAACAGATTGCTAATCTCCGCAGTCTAACTAACAGCAGATTTATTACACCGCAAAGGTGTAGTTATCTTCTCGTCGTGGCTGGTTTGCCAAGTTATCTTGGCTATCATGCATGACTGTAGGGGAACAGAGTCGTGTAGACGTCTGGTTGCCATAGCAGAAGTTCTGGAAGGGACATTATTCCCTCTGAGATAGAACGGCGGAGGTGTCGAGAGCCCTCCTCTAGGTTGTGGCATTGAGGGGCTATTTGGGGTCCTGAGAGCCATGTTGGGCTCTGGTTGGTGGCGCGTGAGAAGGAAATCTTGATGAACGAGCCTTCTGTAACACTGACTACCCTCATGATTTGATGTGGGAGCTGGATTTCAGAATTTAGGAGTGGATAGTGGTTATTCCATGCCCCTTCATGAACGTATTTAGAATGAAGCGTTGAGGATAATGTCGAAAATGTGCAACATCTTCGAGAAGCAGGTTAGCCAGATGGTTCTCCAGCTTGGTTGACCATCTGAGATGGGCCGTGGGGTGCATATGTCCCAGCAAATGGCTTCTAGGTGATGTCTTTTTTTTTAGTTTGGTGCCTTGGGTCTCATGAGACCTGTAGGGGAGGCTCTTTCCAGCTGGTAAGCACCGGATTCGGCCACTGGATTAGATGTCTGTGCTTGGAGGTGGTATAGCGGATGCAAAGGTGCGTCAGGAGGACGCACCTGCACCTTGACGTGTCCGTAGATGCCCCCGGATAGTCGATGGGCATGTGCCGGTGAGGATGAGTGCAGATTGGTGACCCAGCAGACGCACCTGGTGGTTCAGTGCACCAGCAGGCTCCGTGCATACTAGGCCGGCCTTCGAGCGCATGCATAACAGGGTGCCTGCCCCGTGTGGGCGGCTTCCTTATCGGCTCCATTATCACGTGGGTCCATAGACCGGCGGATACGACGGCAGCTATGTTCGCCGGTAGTGACCCAATTCCTCTCGTGTGCCAGTGGTTCACCACTGCGCCAGTGGACACATAGGACAATTTGTTGTGCGTTGCTGGCGTGTTTATGCACCGGCAGACGCTTCGATGTCCACTGTAACCTTAAAGGCAGTTGGGCACCAGCCTACAAACTGAATACTACGCTTTGTTGTGATGGCAGCAATGGCTGCATGGAAGTGTTTGGGCACCACATCCCCATGGTATAGCAGACAGCAAGCCATGTATTTACCATGGCGTGGGTCACAGTTCATCATCTGGTTAGCTGGCCTTCCGGCGCAGGCGCCAATGGGTTGCGCCTTCCGGCTCACTCTTCGATGCATCCGGCCATCCCCCTAGCCTGCACCGATGGTAGGCGCATCCGGCGCCTGCATCGGCGGTCGGGGCGCCCGTCGCATCCGGCGCCTGCGTTGGCAGTTGGGGCGCCCGGCACCTGCGCCGATAGTCGGCGCGTCCGGCTCCTGCGTCGGTCAGGGCGCCCGGCGCCTACACCTTCGCTGATGGTCAGCGCACCCGGCGCCTGCACCAGCGGTCGGGGCGCCCGGCTCCTGCGTCGACGGTTGGCGCTTGCGTCATTATAGGCGCTCCTTCGGCGTTGTGGAGCTGTTCACCGGTGTCCCCGGGACCTGTGAAACGAGAGGCTACCGAGGAGGTATAATAAAGAAAAGGGTAACGGCCCCATGGGTTGATTGATCATCGATTTGGTGCTCCTCTCCCTACCTCCACTCAGTACTGGCAATCAGGTGTTAATTTTGGTGCCGTTTCTCTCAGCAGACCAGTGAGTACTTCAGCGGCTGCGATTGCGCCCCTCCCCCCGTCTCTACTAGGAGCCAGCTCGTGAAAAACAGGAGGGTGCCCGAGGAGACACGATGAAGATAACTGTCAGCTGTAAGGAGTGGGGGAGGGGGATGCCCTGAGATGTTAATACCGTCTCATAAGGGCAATATCTTGAAGAAAAAAAAATTTTTTTAATCTTCTTTCTTCTTATGTTTTAACATCCATGGATTTCGATGAATTCTTTCAAATCTTTTTTTTTTTTTTTAAGAGAAGTAGAGAGCTCCGTGCACTCTGTTGCGTGGAAAAATTAAGACTGAGGTACCTCAGGCAGAGCAAGCGATATACAAGAGGGAGTGCCTAGCTGAAAGACTTAACCATACTTGGAAAGCTCTGCCACCTAGTGGCACGGAAGACGCACCCAGACAGCATGGCTAATTCAGCTGCTTATCGACATGACAATTTAGCTTTAGGCAATAAATGGATCAAAGAAATTGAAAAGTAATATCTCTTTTATAGTCTTATTTTAAACTACTGCCCCTATTACCTTGTTCTCATCAGGAGTGAAGAGGATTCGGAATGTAGACTGCATGCCACAAGCCACTTTGTTGAATGCATCACTGGGACTTATTATTTTGAAGTAAGGTGAAGTCTCTTGAGTGACTTTTACCAGCCGAGGAATCTATTGTGAACACACAAGTATAGTCTGTAATTTGGATATTTCATAGAGGGTCAATCAGATAAGAGTAAATCCAGAAAAGTGCTTTCTTGCAAGGAGTACTGTAGCTCTGATTACTCAAGAAATATTCTTGCTAGTTACAAGAAGCACAGTTCCGAAATGACTTATTGAAAAGAGATGAAAATGTTTATTTTTTTATCTTATCTTATATTTCTTTATCTTTTAATTACCCTTTATCTTAGCACAAAAGGGACTAAATTTTCAGTAGGTCACCTAACTGCAAAGCTGTTTGTATATTTTTGTGCCTGCACAAAACAAACAAATTTTTAAAACACAAGGTACAGGCTTAAACTGAATCTGAAAATTGGATTGTCATGCAGCTAAATATAAGCAGGTACATAAAGGAAATGCAAAACAGGAGTATAAAGTTATAGTAGTTACATTGGCAGCACTCCATCTACCCACATACCTTTGAAAAGGTAAGATACATAAAGTATATGAATCTAACACACTGCCCTGGAAAGCCCCTGGAAAATCTTTTTTACGTGTGCATGATGAAAGTATGCACATAGTTTTAGGTGGCTGAAAATCCACCAACATGCATTAATTGAATTTTGCAGATGACTCCTTATTTTACATGCAGAGATCCTGACTAAACTTCAGGAAATTTAACCCAGAAAACAATATACCAAATACTTTGGTTTTGTTTTACTGTATTTACTGTTGTTTGATTGTATTTTGTGTGTATATTTTTTGTAACCGGCTGAGATTTGTGATTCAGTAGGATAGAAATTTTATAAATGAATACATTTTATAAATAAATAACTTTGTTAGGTCTTAATGTTATCATAGTATACTTTATAAAATAAGAAAAAGTTAAAATTTATTTATTGCAACAAGCATTAACAGATGTCAATTGATTCCTCCCTAGGCACTATCTATGCTGAAGTCATGTACCTACCCTCTCTTCTCCCACCCAGCAAATCTCCAAGCCCTTCACTTCCACTGTTTAACCATCCCCCCAAACTCCTTTTCAGCATCAAGATCCTGAGAGTACAGTGAGCACGAGAACTATGCCTGCGCTCACAGAAGCTACCCCTCATCCACCCACTCACCATCATATGGGAGCCCATAGAAGGCAGAGACTGTGAGATCAGGTTTAATCCTCACACGCACTGCATTCTAAAGATCATGTTGCTGGAGCATGAGGGAGAGGGGTCGTTGTGGAAGAGGAAGTTCAGGCAGGATGGCCAGTGTGCAGAGTGGTAATAGTGACAGGAAATTTGCCACCCTAGACTCAGGCCTAGTAGGGAGAATGGAAATTTGGTCATTTTAGTTTCATTTTAAAAATTCAAGCCTTGCCCCTGCCATAAAATGAACAAAAAAAATCTCCCAGGCCCTCTTCTCATCCCCCACATGCCTTTAACCCATTCATGAGTAGAAAAGATGGCAGGAGTGATCCCCAATCATTCCTACCCCATCGATGCCATACTCCAAAATGATACTGGCTGACCTATGGCTGGGACCATTTTAAGTATGGCCATACTCCAAAACAGTGCCAGTCTCAAGTCAGCTGGCTCCATTTTGGAATATAGCACCAGCGGCAGGCCCACTGCTGAGCCTAGTGGCACCCCCGGCAGTCCAGAGGCAGGGCCAGTTGCTGGAGGGGAAAATTAGGCTGGACAAGTTCTGTCTAATGACTCCAGCTGCATTCTAGCAACCACTCAGGTGCTAGAGAGCTCCTGCGGCTACTGTGGTCACCTGCAGTATTGGTGACCCACCCCTTATGAGGCGCTTTGGTGGCCCCTAGTTTTGGCACCCCAGGCAGTCAACCACCTCGCCCACCTCTTCTAATAGCCCTGACCGGCTAGGCAGAGGCGACTGGGGATTGCTCCTGCCCCCTTTTCCAGTCATAGATGGGGTAAGAGATTGGGGCAGATCTGGGAGGTCGAAGAATGGAGAGAAGGCTAGTGGAGATGACTTTTTAAAATTTAATTTAAGCTTTTTTTTTGGTTGTTTAATGCTAAAATCAATTATTTTTTAAATCCTGAAATAAAACAAAACCCTCCAATGAAACAAAACGAAAAATAAAAGCCTGCATACCTCTAACATAATACAGTGTGCCACCTGCAATCCGACGGAGCGCACTATTAGCCGGCATTTGGATGTGCGTTTTGGACGCGCTAGCTTTACCCCTTATTCAGCTTTACCCCTTATTCAGTAAGGGGTAATAGCGCGTCCAAAACGTGCGTCCAACCCCCCCGAACCTAATAGCGCCCGCAACATGCAAATGCATACTGATGGCCCTATTAGGTATTCCCGCGCGATTCAGTAAGTAAAATGTGCAGCCAAGCGCACATTTTACCGGACGCTCAATTTTGCCGGCGTCCGGTTTCCGAGCCCATGGCTGTCAGCGGGCTCAAGAACCGACACCGGCAAAATTGAGCATCGGCTGTCAAACCCGCTGACAGCCGCCGTTTCTGTCCGAAAAGAGGCGCTAGGGACACGCTGAGAGCTGTCTTCCCCGTCGGGGAGAAAGCTCGTGCAGAGCCCCTCCCGCGACAGCCGACCTCCCTGCCGGCCGCATGAAGAACAGGCCGCTGATCGCAGCATGGCGGGGCCTGGGGGGGAGGGGCAAGACCAAAGTGGCGGAGTCCTCGCTTCTGAACGCCGAAGGCACACGGACCACACACACCCCCCCCCCCCCAACCCGAAGGAGCTGCCGGGGAATCGGACCTCCCGGCAGCCGGTGGCCCCAGGGAATGACACGTCGCGGGGCCTCGGGTCGGCAGCGGCTAAGGAGGGGGAGGGGGGAGGGGGAGAGGCTAGCACCACTAACATGCACCCCGGGTCCAGCCCAGTCCACAGAGACGCTGGGTACCGCTAAGCAAGAGGTAAACCTGAAAGAAATAATCAAAATATATACACTTGCCCCCCAAAATGGAAGGAAGGAAGACGGAGGGAGGGAGACAAGGAACAGACCTGTCAGCAAGCCCTTCTGTCCCTCCAACTCAGGAAACGCTCTCTGTGTCTTTCTTTTTTTTTTTACTTGATCCCTATAGAAAACAGATAAAGAAGGCCTAGGAAACCTAAGCTCCTGTGCTGGGGACTTGCCAGTCCCCTGCTCACATCTGCTGGAGTCAGAAGATATTGAGGATTGAGGCAAGGGAGGGGAGGTTATATAGTACCTCCCCCCGAGCTTTTTGTTCTGACTCCATCTGCTGGACGGGGAACATAACCCACCGTCTGGACTGATCCTGGTACGTACAGGGAATCAAGCTATAACAAACCAGAACTTAACCCCCACCAACACAAGCAGGGGGAGGTCACCTATTAGAAACCCTGACAGCAACAAGAGAACCCTGTCCCTGGAAAAGAACCGGAACAGCCATAATTCTGACATATGTACAGACAGAAAATAAGGAGGCCAATATTTGTTAGGCCGGGTAGTGGACCAGTTATCTGGCTAAGGTTAGCCGGATTACATGTCCCATATATTCAGCGGGATATATGGAACAAGTTTCTGGCCTCTGCAACCCACAGGTTGCTCATCAAGCAATGTTTCACAACAGATTTCATCCCTTCTGCAGCCTGATTTGCACCTGAGCTGCCCTCACTGTTTCCCTCACAGGCCTCACACATTCCCAAGGCACTCATCTTGCTGCTGCACTTCCCACAGCTCATGCACCACGTCTTGCACTCAGTGGGAGTAGCCATCGCACTCACAAGCGTGCCAAAATGAAACAGTAGTGCTCTAAACCTCAGCAGGCCCTGCTCTCTTTCTCTCACCATGGCAGCTGAACAAGCTGTGTTTCCAAAGCCATCGTCCCTAGAAACTCACCTCTGAACTCAGGCTCCTTTCCTTCACAGGTCCTTGATGTATCCCAGCAGGTTTCCTTCCCTCTGGCATCAAACTCCTCAGCTATTTTTTTTAATTCAATTAAATTTAGCAGTGCTTGCAAATCTAAAAAGCAGGAAAACAAATACTTCTCTTTCTGAAGACTTGTCTGCAGGAAGTAGGGAGCCAATGAGAAGAGAGGTGAGAACAGGGATTGAGGGAGCCAGACCACTGGCTCTCAAGGTCAGGGCATCAGCCAACCAAGTGCTACTGACGCCCTGCTCGCCCCTACTCCACCAAGAGGATGGTCCCAATCCAGGACCTAACACCCCTGGGAGCAATTAGATCTCCAGAATCAGACTGCAGTTTTTGCACCTCTACCATCTGCTGGAGACAGAGAATATTAAACGACTGCAGGTAGCATACTGTATTATATACCAGCAATACTGTAAAGCTTTTCTTCTCTATCTCCATCTGCTGGTAGAGAAGAAAAACCCACTTGTCTGGACTGATCTGGAGATAAAGAATGGCTTGTTATAAAAATTGCCCAGGGTTTGCAATCATAAAAGTAGGTATGTAACCTGATTTTACACATTCGTTTATACGCACATAGGAGAGGCACTCTGAAGGGCAGAGCTGAGGTGATGTTTGGATTTTCACCCACACTTTCAATTGTAAAAATTATGCACATAAATTCACACACAGGTTACGCTCTACAAAAAGCAACTGTAATTCTGTGTGGATGAGTTTGTGTGTATTATTTTATTTATTTATTTATTTATTTATTTATTTATTTATTTAAAAACTCTTCTATACCGTCATTAAGTTAAATAACCATCTCAACGGTTTACAAAAGGCACGATAATAAGATATGAGTGGTATAGATTACAAATTAATCATGTGCCATCATAGTACGGTAACAATATAGTATAATAGACTATGTGAGTGAGTTAAGCTTGTTTGTCAGGTTATATATTAGTTAGCTTGAATTTAATATTAAAATGTGTTTGTGGGTTAAGATAACCTCTGGCTTGGTGCGTCCTTATAGCTCAACTGTTTTTCTCCTTCTCTTTATAGAAAGCTTGTTTGAAGAGCCAGGTTTTCAGATTGGTTTTGAATATTTTCAAATTTCTCTGCAGTCTTATTTCTAGTGGCATGGTGTTCCATAGTACGGGACCAACCAGTGATAGTGCTCTCTCCCTCACTTGCGTGAGGTGTGCTGATTTGACAGAGGGGACAGTTAGTAGAGCCTTATTAGCAGATCGCAGGTTTCTTTGGGGGACGTGTAGGCGTAGTGCTGTGTTAAGCCAGTCTGCTTTTTCTTCGTGGATAAGTTTATGGATTATACATAGGGCCTTATATTGTATACTTTGTTCAATTGGAAGCCAGTGTAGCTCGGCAAGTGTACCTTGTTATACTCTGGTGGTTTAGTGTGCCTTTGGGCTTCAGCCCAGGCACCGACCTTCAGGGCCGAGCCAAAGGTTGACGGTGGTTCCGCATGGCTGACGGTCTTACCCTCTGCCAGGCCGGCAAGCTCCCAAGGCCAACATCTGAGGATGTTGGAAGTTGAATGGTCCTCCGACATTCCGAGCACTTTCGGACCTGCTGCAAACAGCATGGAGCAGCAGGCCTGGCCTGAGGTTGAGGGCAGACAGCCTTGACACGAAGACATGACAATGATCGATGCGACAGCATCTAGATGAAGACACGGGGTTGATGCGACGGCATCCTTGGACGAAGACACGGGGTTGATGCGACGGCATCCATGACGAAGACACATGGCTGATGCAACGGCATTCATGACGAAGATACATGGCTGATGCAACAGCATCCATGACAAAGAACTTGACATCCAATTAGGCAAAACACAAGGCATGGACATTGGCACTGTCTCTCAGGGCGCCCTACTCAGGCCACCCGCGGGACTGAGTCGCAGACCACCCTGTCCCACTGTGGCTGTACACAGCCCTTGCAGGCTGGTCATGGACCACGAGGAGAACGGGACAGCGCAGGAAAGATCCAGGACATGACGGCTCGAGAGCGCAGGACACCAGTCCACCTGCAGGCCTCTCCAACCCGGGAAAGACGTCGTCCGAGGGAGTCCGGCCCACAGGACCAGAAGGCTCCGGAGCGTAGAAGATGAGACGCGGGAACACATATCAGGACGTGGAGGAACATAGCGAGACATCACAACATGGACCGGGACCTCAGGCAGGGCACCAAGACATGAAGACGTGGTAGAAGGCAGACGAGACGGGACGAGACAAGGAGCTCCACGAAGACAGAAGACCTTACAAGGCTCTGGCAGGCAGGAGCCTCCAGAGGGAAGTCACCACGGTGCAAGGCCAAGAACAGACTGACGAAGCAGCCCTTTATAGGGCTAAAGCAGGAAGTCCCATCAAAGGTGGGACCAGCACACTTCCTGTGCCTGGCCCTTTAAATCTTACAGAAAGGCACGCGCTGGCGCCTAAGGGAAGCAAGAAGGAAGCTGTGCAGGACCGCGGACAGCGGCCTGCACCGACACGCAAGACAGAGAGAGGCAGGACCGAGCCTGGACGCAGGCTCAGATGTCGACAGCGGCTCCAGCCGCTGCAGGAGACCCCGGGGGAGGCTCCAGCCACTACTCCCCGGGGCTGCGGCCTTAGCGCCGCGAAGATGAAGAGCAACGTCGGGGGCTGTCCCGGGCCGCAAAGAAGGCTGGAAAGGCCACGGTGAAGAGGAGAAGCACGGGCGGCCTCTGGGCCGCATGAGAAAGAAAAGTCCGCGGCTCCTGCTGCGCGGGGGAATGGGGGGGCCGACATCGCGGCATGGCGCCAAGAAGAAAAGGCAGCATGGAGTGAGTAAGTGGAGCCTGCTCGCGGGGAGACCCGCGGGCAGTGCGTTCATAACAGTACCCCCTCCTCAAACCTCCTATCAACAGTTCGAGAATAAGGGTATCAGTCCATACCGGATGGAGGTATTCGAGGGTCCAAAAAATGGAAGCTGGAACTCCGGGGACAGCATGAACAGAACAAGCAAAAGCAGCAGAAACACAAAAACACAGGAGACACGACAAGAGACCAAGAGCACAAGATCGAGGGAACACAGGACCAAGCGAACACGGGACTGCGGGAGCAGCGACCGAGCGAACGGAGACCGCGCGAGCAGCGACGGAGCGAACCGTGACCGCGCGAGCAGCAACCGAGCGAATGGTGACCGTGCGACCGACAACACAAAAACACAAAAGAGGGAGCAAGGGAGCAGAGAACAAGGGAACAGAGAGCGAAGGAGCAGAGAGCAAGGGAACGGAAAGCGAAGGAGCAGAGAGCAAGGGAACGGAGAGCGAAGGAGCAGAGAGCAAGGGAGCTGAAACAGCCAAGAGCGAGAGAACTGAAAGCGAAAGAGCGTAGGTCGAAAGAGCGAAGGAAGAGAAACGAGGGATCGAAAACGCGGGAACGAGGATGGAGAACACACAAACAGAAAACAACAAGCAGAAAACAAAACAAACGAAGAATAAACAAACAAGAAACCAACAAAGAACAAACAAAAAACAAGACACAACAAGCAACAGACAAGACCCAGACAAGAAGCACCACGAAACACCAAGAAGACCTGGGGGAGGGAACCCAGGGCGGGCAAAGAAAAACCAGCAAAACCAGTAGGGGTGCAGGCGCCTCCTGCAGGTCGTAAAACCCCAACCTGGCAATATGATGACAAAAGGTCTGGATGCAGGCGCCTCCTGCAGGTCGTTACAAAAAAGAAATCGAGACAGCTGGCGCCTCCAGCAGGTCGTAACTATGGCAAACTGGTGCCTCCAGTAGGTCGTATACATAAAAATCCTGAAAAAAATTTTCCGGTCCCATAACAGTCCAGGAACACAAACAAGACTCAGGGAACAAGGTGAATCCATCGCTGAAACACCGTCGGGCACATGGCCTTGCATTCTGTTGAGAGCGGCCTCGAAAGGCCTTGCATTCTGCTGAGATCGGCCTCGAAAGGCCTTGCATTCTGTTATACTCTGGTGGTTTAGTGTGCCCTTGGGCATCAGCCCAGGCCCCGAACTTCAGGGCCGAGCCAAAGGTTGACGGTGGCTCCGCATGGCTGACAGTCTTACCCTCTGCCAGGCCGGCAAGCTCCCAAGGCCAACATCCGAGGATGTTGGAAGTTGAATGGTCCTCCGACCATTCCGAGCCCTTTTGGACCTGCTGCGAACAGCATGGAGCAGCAGGCCTGGCCTGAGGTTGAGGGCAGACGGCCTTGACACGAAGACATGGCAATGATTGATGCGACGGCATCTAGACGAAGACACTGGGTTGATGCAACGGCATCCTTGGACGAAGACAGAGGGTTGATGTGACGGCCTCCATGAAGAAGACACATGGCTGATGCAACGGCATCCATGACGAAGACACATGGCTGATGCAACGGCATCCATGACAAAGTACTTGACATCCAATTAGGCAAAACACAAGACATGGACATTGGCACTGTCTCTCAGGGCGCCCTACTCAGGCCACCCGCGGGACTGAGTTGCGGCCCACCCTGTCCCACTGCGCACCCTACACAGCCCTTGCAGGCTGGCCACGGACCACGAGGAGAACGGAACAGCACAGGAAAGATCCAAGACATGACGGCTCGAGAGCGCAGGACACCAGTCCACCTGCAGGCCACTCCAACCCGGGAAAGACGTCGCCCGAGGGAGTCCGGCCCACAGGACCAGAAGGCTCAGGAGCGTAGAAGACGAGACGCGGGAACACACATCAGGACGTGGAGGAACATAGCGAGACATCACAACATGGACCGGGACCTCAGGCAGGACACCAAGACATGAAGACGTGGTAGAAGGCAGACGAGACGAGGAGCTCCACGAAGACAGACGACCTTACAAGGCTCTGGCAGGCAGGACCCTCTAGAGGGAAGTCACCACGATGCAAGTCCAAGAACAGACTGACGAAGCAGCCCTTTATAGGGCTAAAGCAGGAAGTCCCATCAAAGGTGGGGCCAGCACACTTCCTGTGCCTGGCCCTTTAAATCTTACAGAAAGGCGCGCGCTGGCGCCTAAGGGAAGCAAGAAGGAAGCTGTGCAGGACCGCGGACAGCGGCCTGCACCGACGCGCAAGACAAAGACGTCGGCAGTGGCTCCAGTTGCTGCAGGAGGCCCCGGGGGCGGCTCCAGCCGCTACTCCAGCCCGGGGCTGCGGCCTTAGCGCCGCGAAGATGAAGAGCAACGTCGGGGGTGGTCCCGGGCCACAAAGAAGGCTGGAAAGCCATGGGCAGTGCGTTCATAACATACCTGTTATGTGGTCCCTCTTTTTTTTCCAGTCACGATTCTAGCGGTGGAATTCTGCATTATTTGTAGTGGCCGAATCGTGGATTGTGGTAACTCTAAAAGCAAGGAGTTACAGTAATCTGTGCTTGCGAAAATCATTGCCTGAAGGACTGTGCGAAAATTGCTTAGTGTTAGCAAAGGTTTTAGTCTTCTCAGGATCAATAGTTTTGTGTATCCTTCTTTTATTTTTTGTGAGACGTGTTGTTTCATGTTTAGCTCAGGGTCTATTATTACTCCTAGATTCCGTACTTTTAATGCTAACTCAACGGCTTTAATATTTTTTATTGTGACTGTAGGTTGTGTATTATTTTGCATAATTCTCAAAGCACACAAATTCACTTTGAAAATCGGTGTAACTTATGTGCATATTTGCCAACATTGTTTTTGCCAGATGTTACAAAATTACCCACTTCAAATTCATCTTTTACATTTTTTTCCAACTGGCACATACCCGATCTTCATTCCTCAGAACCAGAGGTACTTCATACGTCTCATGGGGTGTATAATTCTGAAATATTATCTCTGATGGGAAAGGCTGGAATAAAGTCTGGTCTATATCAACTGTAGAGAACTAAGGAATAAAAAAGACAAACCATTAGAGCTACAGGAATAATATCCATTGGGTTCAGCAGGAATGAATATTGCATTTATGTCTAAGGATCAGTAATTAGTTAAGTAAACACTGCAGATACTAATGGTTTGGAACTTTCAGCACAACTAAGAATAGTGAAATTATAGGGATAGTACAAGCCAGTTGCTTACAAACATGCCAATAATGAGAAGTGTGCGAGAAAACGGGCGCTCAGTATTGAGCACCCCCTTTCCTAACATGCACCCAGCCACCTCTCCTGCTCACGCGATAGTGTATTTAAATGATGGGTCGTGTAAAAAGGAGACGCTAGGGACAATAGCGCGTCCCTAGCGCCTCCTTAGCAGCGGTGACCCAGAAGAGGTGGCTGTCAGCGGGTTCAGAAAACAGACACTCAATTTTACAAGTGCCAGTTTTCCGAACCCACTGACAATCACGGGTTAGAAAAATGGACATTTGTAAAACTGAGCATCCATTTTTCTAACCTGACCCGCCAGCACATTTAAAAAAAATTTGTTTTTACCTTTTTGGTTCCTCGCTAGGATATTAAGTCAGAGGATGTACAGAAAAGCAGTATTTTCTGCTTTTCTGTACAGTTTTTCAGGCTGCTCAGAAATTAACCTAAGTGTAAAATGTGCAGATCGGATGCACATTTTTTTACGGTATCTGGGGCAAATTACTAATAGCCTCATCAACATGCATTTGCATGCGATGAGTGCTATTAGTTTTGGGGAGGTTTGAACATGCATTATGGACACACTAATAAGGAGCTGTGGACGCGCGTCCAACAGCATGTTAAACAGTGTGCTCAGCTGAGCACACTTTACAGTATCGGCCTTTATATTTATACCTTCTTAGAGAAAGATGATGTCATATGACCTTACATCAGAGTTCTGCAAATCACAAGAACATTTCACTCAGTGGATGAATAGTGGGATATAATGGTGAGATATTTTGAAAGCCACAAGTGCAGGAAAAAGGAGCACCTGGGATCAGCTGGGGCCATTTTCCAAGATGTTGTATTTTTTATTTTTCAAGGGAGCAGAAGTACAGAGCCTGGGGAATGTGAGGGAGAGGTCAGCCACTTGCCCCATGGTCCATCAGGGACATTTTTTCTAGGGTATGTGGTGGGAGATTTGACATCCACTGACAATCCCTTTAACTGGAAGCACAGAAATTATAGCTAAGTACATTAGCCTGGTGATACTCACTAGGGGAAAGTTAGCTAATCTCATGTAGCTAAATTTCATTCATTAGCACAGACACACAAAATCTTTTCATTAGCTATGCTACTGGTTGCCCTGGTAATGAGCTGATTTGCCTGTAATATAGCATTATTTTTAGATAATGTATATTGTTGTATATAGTGCTTTTTGGAGTGTATAATTTATATATAGTGTATAAGGTTATCCACAGTGTATAAGGTTATACACAGTCCCTTTTTGAGTGTATAATTTGCAATGTTACATATTATGTTCTTTGGTTGTTTTTCCATCAGGTGCTGTTCCTATTCTCCTCTTCCTCTTTTTTCCTCTCTTCTCTCGCCCCTTCTCTCTTCCTAGCTGCACCCCTCCCCCACCCTCGTTTTTTTGTATTTTCCTCCTTCAGTTATATTGTAAACCGGCATAATGTACCCACGAATGTCGGTATATAAAAGCTAATAAATAAATAAAATTATTTACCTCACATGAAGCCCAATTTACTTTTGCAATAAACTGCAGTTTCTGATGACTTCAGAGAGGAAGGCAAACTATCCCAAAAATATATAGGATGTGCTAACCATACACAACAAACGTAACTTCCTGTGGCTACGCTTCTAAGCTGGAAATAGAGTTCCCTGTCATTACCATGCACTCAGGTTCTTGCACAAAAGGCACCTGGAAATTTTCAGTGTTCACAATCCATACCAAGGACATTGAAAAATAAATGTAATACACATTATATGCGCGTTTATTTACGAAGCTGCTTTATTGTAATGCATGTTACTTTCCAGTTAACGCACATTATTGTAGTTTTTCATAAATTTTGATGATTCCTATGAAATGGAATCCATTTTGCTACCCCTCTTGTGAGGTTTCCTTTTTCTAACTTAACTTTTTGGCATATACAGTATCAAACCAATTATTGACTTTTTCCTATTTTTAAACTACCTCATGTGGGACCAAGCAGTGACCACCCCATGCCTGGAGACATAAATGCAGTCTGACTCCAGCCTTTCTTAAAACACTTTATCTTTATTCACAGTTTATTTACCTTCAGACAGTTCACAGTTCAGTACCACTATGCTCCAGTACTTGCACAGCTTCATCACAGCTCAGTGTTTAGACAACATTACTCTGAAGGAGCTGCGTTTCTCCTGGCATCCTAGGCCTGGTCTAAGCCACATGTGTCCCAGTTCTTATTCCTCCCCTGATGGGTCCCGCCCACAGAGCTCTCTCTCACAAGTGGAATTAAAGGGGGCAAGGTCCTGATTGGCCTAGGGAGATGATGGCTGCAGCAGTCGCCTCATGCCCATCAGCTCAAGAATGGCCATGTAGCCCTTTTCAGCAGTGCAAGGTGCTCCACCGCATCCACCATCCTCCCAAATTTGGCTCACAGATATTCTCCCCCTTCCTCTGAACATCCTCCCCTATAGCTGCTAGAGCCTAGGCCTCTGGGCTAGGAGTGGGTGCCACAGCACAGATCCACCTCTGCAGGCAAGTGGCACAGTCCAGAATCAGGGGAAAGGTCTCCAGCAACTTGCTCACTCCTTTGCCCAGCAATAGCTGGGCAATCTCATGACCCGCATCCAGATAACCTGGAGCAAAACAGGGAAAAGGCCCCATTGGTGAAGGGTGAAAATGTGTTGCCTTTACAAGCAGAGGTCCAGGGCTACCAGCTGAGGGGATGTGGCTGCCATGCCTCTCTGGCTCTTTTAGATGTGGCCACTGGTGTCTGGCTGGCAGCACAGCTCTTCCTCCTCAGAGATGGTGGTCTCTGTGAACAGAGAGAAAGCAAGTTTGCTTACTGTAAACAGTGTTTTCTGTATATAGCAGGATGAATTAGCCATGACTTGTAGGTGACTTCATCCATAAACACCAAACAGATCTCTCTCTCTTAGCTAGTAGAGCTTTTGATCTACTGAGCATGTTTGAGACTTCCGACATGGGTGCTGTCAGTTGATTTTAGAGCTAACCTTGCTAGGTATTCTATTCTTCAGGGAAGTGGGTGAGTATTTAGCATGGGTAATTCATCCTGCCATCTATGGAAAACACCATTTATAGTAAGCAAACTTGCCTTTTCCATTGATAAACAAGGCTGAAATAGCAATAGCTTGGACAGTCCCAAGCTGAGGACTGCAGTGGAGCATTAACTCAGTAAGCAACCCACACTCCACCATGAAGAGTAAGTCACTGGGTGAACAGACTATGCAAAACCACTTGTCCAAATCTACTATTAGTCTTTGAGAGATTGTCCAAACAGTGATGGAACCCAAAGATTTGTATTGACCACCATACTGCAGCTTTGCATTATCTTCAAGTGATACTGCTTGTAAAAGAGCTACTGCAGCAGCCATGGCTCTGATATGGTGAGGCTTGATGGTATCTGTGATCTGTAAGCCTGCTAGAACGTAGTAGTGTGTGATGCAGTCTGCTTGCCAGTAGGACAATGTCCATTTGGCCATTGCTATACCTAGTCTGTTAGGAGTGTAAGAGAAAAAGAGCTGAAAGGCCGAACAATGAGGCTGAGTTCTTCTCTTGTAGCAAGCCAGTGCCCTTTTACAGTCCAAGGTAAGAAAGGCTTTTTTCACCTTCATGAGCATGTGGCCTCGGGAAGGTAACATGATAGATTAATATAAAAGTTGATATTACTTTTGGTAAAACTTAA
Source organism: Rhinatrema bivittatum (assembly GCF_901001135.1). Taxonomy (NCBI): domain Eukaryota; kingdom Metazoa; phylum Chordata; class Amphibia; order Gymnophiona; family Rhinatrematidae; genus Rhinatrema; species Rhinatrema bivittatum. The sequence continues at coordinate 138,327,987 of NC_042621.1, forward strand.
GGTAAATGAGGAGCACTACCCTATTGTGGAAGAATTGTACATAAGGAGGATAATAAAAGTTCATTGACTCTTCTGGCTGACACAACTGCTACAAGGAATATAATTTTCCATGTTAGAAAGCGAAGCCATATCCAATGGTTCAAATGGTAGCTTCATCAGTTGTGTTAGAACTATCTTTAGGTCCCATGGTACAGGTGATGTTACAGCTGGTGGTTTTGTATGCCATAAGCCTTTCATGAACTTTGATACTAAGGGATGAGTGGGGATTGGCTTACCCTCAGTTTGGGCATGGTAAACTACTATGGTATTGAGATGTACTCTCACAGATGAGGTGGCAAGACCTGAAGTAGAAAGAGTATGTAAATAGCTCAGTAACTCTGGGTTCATATGTAAACAGATCCAAGGATTTGTGGAGAATCTTTTTCATTTAAAGCCATGGGCTTTTCTAGTTGTTGGTTTTCTGACGGACAATATAATGTCCTCAACCACTTTAGGGAGAGAGAATTAACGATCAACATCTAAACTGTCAAGCTGAGGGAGGAGAGGTTCTGAAGAAAAAGATGTCCCTCTTCTTGAATCAATAATGATGATCCACGAGGGATCGGAGGCCTACTGGACAGCTATACCATATATGCAAACCAAACTTTCTCACCAAGACAAGAAGTCCCGGAGAGATGAAGGGATGCAGATGCAGACATGGAGGTCCTGGATGGCTTGCTGCCACTGTGACCACTAGGCCCACTGAGCTCTGCACATATGCAATCAAGCAAAGGGGGTAACATGGACCGTCGTGGCCATGTGTCCCAAAAGGCACAGCATAAGGTGAGCTCTGAGCTGAATCTTGCTGGCTCTGTCGGGCTACTCCCGCAATGGAGACCAACCTATTCGCTCAATCTCATGGAAGATATGCTCGGGCCCGAGTGGTGTCCAAGATAAAGCCAATGAAGTTCAACTGGCGTGATGGGTCTAGGTGAGACTTGGCGTAGTTGACAATAAATCCCAGGTACTCTAATACCCGAATGGTCAAGTGCAAGGATTGTGCCACTCCCTCATGAGATGGGATCTTGATGAGCCAATCATCCAGGTAGGAGAACACCTGTATGCCCGACCAGCAGAGCTATGCCCCCAATACTGCCAGACACTTGGTGAAGACTCAGGGGGCCGAGACCAGGCTGAATGGCAACATCCGGTACTGAAAGTGTTGCTCGCCGACCACAAACCGGAAGTACTTCCTGTGACTATGGAAGATCTCGATGTGGGCATAGGTGTCAGTGAGGTTGAGGGAGCAAAGCCAATCTCCTCCCTGAAGGATGGGAATCCGGGCACCCAGAGAGACCATCTTGACCTTTTCTCCTTTTAGGAATTTGTTCAAGGCTCTCAAGTGTAGAATAGGACAGAGTCCCCCTATTCTCTTTGGAATCAGGAAATATTTGGAGTAGAACCCCCACTCCTGCTGATTCAGCAGAACGGGCTCAACGGCCCTGGCAGCCATGAGGGCAGTAAGCTCCAACAGAAGTATTTCTTGATGCAAGAACTGATCCCAGGAGGGGCAAGGGGGAGAGTCCAGAGAGACACTCAGGAAGTTCAGTCTGTACTCTTGATGAACAATTGACAGAACCCACTGGTCTGAGGTTACATTGGTCCAACGGTCCTGGAAGAACCGCAGCCGGCCTCTGACCGGAGGGCCGCATGTCGAGGGGAAAGACAGTTGGCTTACGCTCCCTCACAGCCAGTCAAAACCCCATAGCGGGATTAGACTGGGGCACCGGCTGAAGTCTGGGGACCTGTGTTTGCCTAGAGTGGGCCCTAGAGCTTACTCGCTGGTAACGTTCACAAGAAGTGGGTGGGTAGTATTTCCTCTGGCAGTAGACGGGCTTCCTTGGGCCCTAATGGGAGGACGTATTGGCTGAGGATGGTGATTCTGAGGTACTGGCAGAGAGATGCTGGAGCGTCTCATGGTGATCCTTCAGCTGAGCCACCTTATCACCAAATAAGTTGTCCCCAGTACATGGCAGATCTGCAAGCTTCTCCTGAACCTCTGGACAGAGATCGAGGCTCAGAGACGGGCCATCCTGCGGGCTCCTATGCCCACTGCTGCTACCTAGCTGTCATTTCAAACCCATCGTAGGTGGAACGCACTTCGTGTTTGCCACATTCCAGGCCTTGTTGGACAACTGCTGCAAAGGCGTCCTGCTGCTGTTGGGCAGGCACTCGGACAGTTCCTGGACCTGTTTCCAGAGGTTCCGGGAATACTACATCATGTACAGATGGTAGGAGGTGATGCAGGCAACTAGCATGGCGCCCTGAAACACCTTCCTGCCCAGTGCATCCAAAGCCCTATGCCCTTGACCTGGGGGGTGGAGGCGTGGGTGCGGGAACTTTTGGCCTTCTTTAGGGCAGACTCTACCATGACTGACTGGTGCGAGAGCTGATGCCTCTCGAACCCCAAGGCCTGCTGAACCAAATACACAACATCAACCATCCTATTAACCGGAGGCACTGATATGGGGTGTTCCCAAATTCTAAGGAGCAGCACCTTGAATATGTCATGAATGAGAACAGCTACCACCTCCTTTGGGATATCCACAAACTAGAGAACCTCCAGCATTTTGTGTCTGGCATCCTCTTCTGTCAAAAGCTGGGATGGAATGGCTTCTGCCATGGCCTGTACAAAATCCACATAGGTTAAGTCCTCAGGCAGGGACCGGCAATGCTCCTCTGAAGGAGATGGGTCCGAAGGGAGGTCACCTGAGTCAGCCAAGGAAGACTTGGAGGAATCATCCCCCAAGTGTTATAAGAGTGTCATCATCACTGATATCACCCAAGGATGTCCTTGGAGGGACCAATCTCTGATCCGGGGGCTTGGGCACCGAGGGCCCGGGGAACGGTCCAGGCAACGCTGGCTGTGGAATCGGAGGGCTCGATGGTGCCTTCAGCTTTGAAGGCCCTTCCTCCTCGAAGGAACCCACAATGGGGATCACACTGGAAAGAGGAGATAATGGTGGCCTGTGGGGCATCAATGGCACCTGGGCCACCGGCACCAGCTGCATGGGGAGAACACCTAGAAGTACATTAAGGCACTCCAGCAGCAGTGCCAAAATGGAAGGTGCGGGCTCCGGCACCAGTGGGAGCACTGGTGGTGGCACCGATGGGACTGGCCGCTTGATATCCTGCAGGGCTCGAACAACCGCCAGTTGCACCCTGTGCTCCTCCTCAAAGACTGATGATGACAGGATGGACTGAGGAGGAGGAGACGTAACCAGATCTCAGTCAGAGCCCCGAGGAAGATCGGTACCTGGCACTGGAATCCGTGGGGAATGTCTTGGACTCCTGGGTTCGATGGAGGGCGACACCTCCTATCCTAGGGGACACTTCGGGGGCATCACAGCCAAAGTGGGCGCTGACCCGAGCCCAGTACCATGCGAAGACTGTGACCAGTGACAATGTTTCTTGGACCTCCCACAATGCTCGGCCCGGTCTTTTCCAGGTGCCAAGAGCAAAGGAGATGATCCTGACATCCTCGAGGGAGGACAATCACCGTCACCACACTCCACCGAAGGTCCCGGTGGAGGGGTGGACACTGACGCCCCAGAGTCCATCGGTTCTCCGCGGCCCTTTGGTGTCAATTGCCCCGACGTCGAGGGCTCAGATTTTATTGACCCAAAGAGCTTCTCAATTTTATCCAGGCAGGCGCGCCGGTCCTTGGGGGTCATCTGAATGCAGAACCGACACCCCCTGACGTTGTGCAATGCCCCCAGGCAGAGGACACACACCTTGTATGGGTCCGTGATGGACATAGTCGGAGAGTCCTGGGAGCACCAGCGAAAACCCGACGCCATGAACGCACAAAAAAAGACCGATGAGCAGTCGATGGCCAGCAGGCCTCAAATGCTCCGCTATCAGGGATCGACCACACAGTATGAGAAAACTTACTGTGCCACCCGGTTAGCTAAGGCTGAGAGGGACCCGGCATAGGAGAGTCAAAAAACCAACCATAGAACGTTTTCCACAGACAAAAAGAACACGAGTCCCACAAACTTGAGACAATAGCTCTGCGGAAAAGAAAAGACTGAAGAGGGACTCTGCGTGGATAGTGGCATGCTGGGCATGCTCAGTGTGCCAGTCAAAGTTTCTAGAAATTTTTACGTAAGTTTTCCATGTCGGGTTCCATCCGATGATGTCACCCATGTCTGAGGACTACCATCCTGCTTGTCCTAGGAGAAAGATTCACAACTCAGAAACTGGGGCTTGCAGCATTAATTGAGTCAAAGATTTTTGCACCAATGCACAGAGCCTTGTGTTTTGATGGCCCAGATACACTGTACATCAATGGCGCCAATGCACCTCAGTGCTTTTTGTGCGACAGCTGCTCCAGCAGCTTTGCAGAGTGGTACCTCTTCTTTTCAATGCATGTCCGCCTTTCAGCCCTTCAAAGCATGTGGCTTCTAAGAAACTTACACAGTTCTTCAATTATCCAGACCCTGAATTTCTGAGTACATGGGGACATCCATCCACAGTTGCAACAATTCGCCATCAATAATGGACATTCTCCTGCCACAAACACAGTCCTTGAATCTATTGACTGTAGATTTCTTTTTTCTGGACACTGTGAAGAAAAAATATGTTCTTAATTTTTCTTCCTCTTTTTCTCTGTTTGGGGGCTGCTGAGGCAGCGAGGCAACTTTTAAAGACAAAAGTATTGAGTTTTTAAATAAAAAAAAACAGAGAAAGATAGAGGTAAATGTCCATGCTGTGCTCTGACAAAAAAAATATTGAGGGGGCTCACAAGGCAATGCCCATGTAGGAATTCCTAAACATGCTCACTAGAACAAAAACTCTACTAGCTAAGAGAATGAGGTCCATTCAGTGCCACCAGAAGTGTCATCCACATGTCGTGGTTAATTCAGCCCTGCTTATTTTCAGAAAAAAAAAGTGTGCTCTGGAGTATGATGTACTGCAGGAAAGAAACAGCGTGCATAGCATTTATGGGAGAGGTAGAGGTAATAGGATGTGATCCTATCTATGGGACACCCATCTGCTATGTGGGTTGCAAGGCCATATATATGTTCCCAGAGAAAAGCAGCCTTCTGAACAGCAGTCCTTTACAACATGGGGCCTAGCTAAGCAATAGGGGTTGGAAGCAGCCTCACTGGCAGGGAGATGTATGTTAGAAAGTTCCTTGGATTCCAAGCCATCAATGGCCATGTTGCAACTACAAGTCAATGGATACACTGAGAATCCCTGGTAAGGGAATAAGGAGAAGGTTCTAACACTCTTCTTACTTGGATTCTTGGTCAGTTAGTATATTAAAAGTAGTGCTTCAAGATAGTGCTGCCCATGATGCTAGGATTTTATAAGGTCGATGCTCATGTGCAGCTATTTGCAAAGACAGGATTTTGTTGATTGGCAGGATAATAGCGGGGCCACTGATGGAAGTAAGAAATAATAGACTGACAAGGTTGACATGTCCCTAATGGGCACTTAGGGAGCTTATCTCAAGCCTCCTCCTCCTGTCTGGCACACAACCGGTCAAGCCATTCCCTGTTCTTGCAGTGCAGCTCCTGGGCCTTCTTCTTGAGTTCTTCAAGCTATATAGAGAAATAGGAATAAAATGTTTTTAGTTCTCTGTTTCTGATTATATGACATTCTCATAGATAGGCTACAATTTTTCCCTAACACCCTGGATCCTGTTTTCTTGTCTCTGTGCTGTCCCTTTATGCATCAATATATGCTGCTAGGCTTTTGCCCCTTCTACCCCTTCAAATCACCCACTCTCATCCCTCCACCCACTTACCCACCCCCACCCCTCTACCTCCCTACCCTCACCCACATACCCTAACCCACCCCATCTCCCCAACCCACCTTCCACCCACTCAGCTTCCCATTTCCCCCTGTGTACTTACACCACCAGGGTAGGAGGCTCCATGGTTAAACTCAACCGTCAGGCCTGCAGCAGTACTTTATTGTTCCTTCAGATTCCCCAGAAAGGAAACAGGTGCTCTTCATTCCTCACCACCAGGAACAAAAACCTAGCCACATTCCTGGTGGTAAAATCTGGCTGCTTCACTAGAGGGGGCCATCTTGGAATGAGCCCACCCTGGCAAAACTGGAAGTACATGCGTGCACATGTAAAAAACATACGCGCATTCTCACGTTCCCGTACACACATATATATGCACGTATTATAACTTACAACGCCCATGAATTGGAGGGGAAGAGATATGTGTATTTTATAATCTACTGATCTCTATGGGCCCCTATTCTCGTGTATATGGGGCTGTGTGGAGATCTTTGAAAGTTATCTTCTATATGTTCATTAAAGGCCTTATTGCTGCTATTTAGGCTTCCAATTAGCCACAACTGGGATAGCATATATGACATTTGACTCACACAGCTGATTACTATTACTATTAATATAGGATGGTATTATGTACATTTGCATTATATTATGTTTTAGATATTTATTAATTCTTGATAGTCATTGAATATGTACCATATGTTTTATAGAGTTATTTTGAGGACATCTGGAATATTTTTGCTGTTCTTTGCCTTGGATGCATATAGTAATAAGGCAAGTTATAAATGTAAAAATTAAATATTCTATTCAGTCTCCTTTCTAGCCAGTACATAGGTGAAATAACCAAGGGTTTTAAATTGGTAGAACATGTCTATTACTTGCATTGAATTTTGTCACACAATCCATAATTTTAGATATCTTAAAAAATTGATTCATCCAACTATGCTATGATACATAAACAATTTGAAACATTACCTTCTGGAAGCTCGTTTCACTTATGTCTAGAAGTTGAATAATTCGAGGTGGGTGCATCTCATGCTTGAGTGCCAACTTCTGCTCTGTGGAGAGGGACATCTCCTTTAGAAAGGCTGAGGGAGTCAGCTGGAAAAACAAAAAGTGGGGGAGAACCATATAAATGCTAACATAAATAAAACATTGCTTTTGTTCAAGTGCACAAGATGAATAATTTGTGCCTCATGCCATCAAGATAATCCTGCACTTTCTTCATGTTTTTCTGCTCAAATATTTTGAAAATTAATTAAATTTATGCATCGAGTAATGTATGCAGTAACAGAGAGACCCCACTGTAACGGTTCTCCATAAGTTACAGTTTGAAATAGTAGCTGATTCCTTTTTTTGTTTTTTACTTGTTACTTGTTTTTGTCTTATTTGGTAAAGTAACAAATAATTTTAAATTTTAAGAGTATACATAGAAACATAGAAATGACGGCAGAAAAGAACCAAATGGTCCATACAGCCTGCCCAGCAAGCTTATGGTAGTATCTGCTGCGCCGTATAGGTCACCCCCATACTTATCAGTTTCCCAGACTGTAAAAGTCAGGACCCTTGTTGGTTATTGTCTGAGTCCAATTCCCCGTTTCCTCTTGCCGTTGAAGCAGACAGCAATGTTGGAGTTGCATCAAAAGTATCAGGCTTATTGGTAAAGGGTAGTAACAACCGCATCAGCAAGTTATACCCATGCAAAGTGTTTAGCAGTGGAAGGATTTTGTTTTGCTGAGGTGATACCAGAAATTGAATTTGTTTTTCTTTTGCATGTTGGGTTGTAATGTGATCTTCCTATTTCTGCTCTGCACTTGTTCTTATGATTAGTACTGTTTTATTGTAGTTATGATGGTCTCTGCCTTTCTAGAAGGAGGATTCATGAAAGAATACATTGATATTTGGTTAATTACATGATTTATTATATGTGTTTATGTTCATTGCTTTTTACATGATATTTTTATGTATTTATAAACTACAATAAAATTAATACATATTAATACGACATTTTTAATGTTGGTAAGGGCTTGAAATAATTAATTTAAAAAATTTAAAGTTTCACTCATGAAGCATAACAGCTGTTGTAGCCTACTTAGAAATTCTTTGTCAGGTGCACTCTAAGGCATTATTTATGGATAAGAGTACAACTAGTAGGGCTCAGACCTGTATGCCTACTGCCCACCCAAGTTAACCTTGGGCCCTCTCAAACAGAATCAGTTCTGGCTATGCCACTGGCTCACAGCTGGAAGCTTTAATGTGAGAGTCTTCGAATACTCCTTTAGCCTACAAGTCTAGTAGAATACTGGGGCCCAGGGGAAACCAGTGTTCTGGCATGTAGGTCTTTCTGAGATTTAAGTGTGGGCATGGCTATGCAGGGATTTGCAGCTGAATGCTGGGAACCTTGTAGAGGTAAGCTGGCCCCTACTGGGGAGGATTGCTGGTGTAAGCAAGGAGAAGGTGAGGATGAGTCCTGTAGTAACATTAGATACCTGCAGTACTCCAGGTTAAGAACATAACATAAGAAAATGCCATACTGGGTCAGCCCAAGGGTCCATCAAGCCCAGCATCCTGTTTCCAACAGTGGCCAATCCAGGCCATAAGAACCTGGCAAGTACCCAAAAACTAAGTCTATTCCATGTTACCATTGCTAATGGCAGTGGCTATTCTCTAAGTGAACTTAATAGCAGGTAATGGACTTCTCCTCCAAGAACTTATCCAATCCTTTTTTGAACACAGCTATACTAACTGCACTAACCACATCCTCTGGCAACAAATTCCAGAGTTTAATTGTGCGTTGAGTAAAAAAGAACTTTCTCCGATTAGTTTTAAATGTGCCCCATGCTAACTTCATGGAGTGCCCCCTAGTCTTTCTACTATCCGAAAGAGTAAATAACCAATTCACATCTACCCGTTCTAGACCTCTCATGATTTTTAGACCTCTCATGATTTTAAACATCTCCTTCATCATCATGTGATAAGTCCAACTTTGGTCCCTTTTACTTTCATTGATATCACCAGCTTTTGGGAAATAGAGGTGAATGGTTAGAACTTGATACAGGCAGCTTCTAGTGAAAGAACTCCTACCTGCTTATCTATAGAACACCTTTTCTCTGTGGGAAGGTTTACTGTTGGTGAAAGGGCCACTAAATGTCTGCTCCTTGTCTCCTCGAGAAGGGCTATTAGTAGCGTGGATGCAGATGAGATGATTCCTTCTATAGGCCATACCATGTTTTTGTCTTCACGGCATTCACCTCTCTGGCACATTGAGGTGATAAGAACTAAGGGCTGGATTTACTAATGCTGCAAGGCATAATGAATTCGGTGGTAATGGGGGCGGGGAGGTGAAACAGGGGGTGGTCCTGCGATAGCCGGCAGCGATCGCACCTTCACGGTGCGATCGCTGCCAGCGTCGCGTCAAATAACTACACCATAAAAGGGGTAGTTATTCGGCGCGAAACTGGCAGCGAAAACGCAGCGTACTTTGGAGCCCCTGCGTGTGCGCCTAGAGGGGCAGGGCCCGCTGGAGAACAGCGTCGGCGTCTCCCTCGCAGAGAGAGTGCCACGAGAAGGGTCCAGCAAGGCCCGAAAAGGCCTCAAAAACACCGCGGTTGCTTGGAACGGCTCTGAGATAGGAAGGGGGAACGGTCCGTGGACCGGGACCGCAACACAGGTGGACAGTATTATACTCCTATCGCTATACTCTTCCCCAACACACAAGGGATTTCTACCCATAAAGATTTGAGTGTGCATTTAGTCTCTTGCAGGGATCTTTATCCTGTTGGACTCTATGCCATCCCAGACATAGAGCGCCACCCCACCACCAAGTTGCTCCTCTCTATCATTGCAATATAATTTGTACTCTGGTATAGCATTATCCCATTGGTTATCCTCCTTCCACCATGTCTCTGAGACGCCAATTAAGTCTATATCATCATTCACTGCTATACATTCTAACTTTCCCATCTTATTTCTTAGACTTCAGGCATTAGCATACAAACATTTCAAAGTGTGTTTTTGTTTGTATTTACATTCTGCTTTTCAGTTAACAGGGATAATTTGTAATCTTTTAGCTCGGGTGTTTCTTTACCTATAAACACATAGACTACCTTTCTTATTATTGGAACCTCTCTTTTGGGATGCCCTAACTCTAATGCTTCATTACTATCCTTCAAAAACACCTCCCTCTGAACCATTCGCTGCTGAACGACTGTCGGCTTTTCCCTTTGTTCTAGATTAAAAGCTGCTCTATCTCCTTTTTAAAGGTTAGTGCCAGCAGACTGGTTCTCCCCTGTTAAAATGGTGCCCGTCCCTTCGAAAAAGACTCCCCCTTCCCCAAAAGATTCCCCAGTTCCTTACAAAACTGAATCTGTCTTCCTTGCACCACTCCATGGGGAGATGGGTGGGTTTCATGAAGACTGGTATCCTGTTGTCCTCAGAGAATACCTGTTACAGATAAGCAACTCTGCTTTTTCTAAGGTTAAGTAGGATGGCAGTCCTCACATGTTGAGTCCATCGCTGTCCGCCCACCTTACCTCGTTGGTGACTCCCTTCAGGGTTGATGGAAGGCTAGCTGCTGCGGCATCTCCTGGCCATCCTCCTCCGGCGTTCCCGGACCAGCTCGACACTGCAAGCCATCATGTTGACCAGATGCCTAAAGGCGCGCGCTCGCACGCGGCCCGACTGATGTACCAGTGTTGGCGCGAACCTCAGGGGCGTTCCCCTGAGATGATGTCACCAGCTCCAGATATTTAAGGTCTCAGTTTTCGCTAACAAGACAAGTTAGCAAGGGATTGGTTACCTAGCTTCCTCCTGGTTGCTGCGGATGGGATTCGCTCTCTGCAACCCTAGCTACTCTGCCTCCTCGGACTTCATTAGAGGTACCCACTCTTCGGGGGCCTCGCTCTCTCTTTTTCTTTTCAGGTCGCAGTCCGGAACCGGTACTCGCTCCTCAAGGGCCCACGTCCCGGACTTGCTCCTGAATACCACCTCTGCTAAGAAATCATCGCTGCTTACAACATTGTGAGTTCCCATCTATCTTTCAGAGCTTTCTCTGGGTCCAGGTACTCGCTCCTCGAGGGCCTAATGTATACCAACTCCTCGGCTGCCTTAAGAGACTATTGTGTGAGTGTTACCATCAAGGACTTGTTCCAGAACTCTGCATATACTGCCTACTCACTGTCTTAGTTTCTCTACAGCTCAGCCACCCTGGGATCACTGTTCCAATACCTGAAGGACTACAGCCCAGCCGGGCGCTTCCAGCTCACTACTGCCACCTCTGGTGGTTTACCATATTGTCTAATAAAAGAACTAGTGTGTGTCTGTCTCCTACACTAAGCCTGACCAGTGGTCCCTTTCGGGATTTCCCCTGAGGGCGTGGTCACGTGCCACTGGTCCAAGGATCCACCCATAACTATTCTAAATAACTACAGATTGCTAAATACCAGCTTTAACAACAGAGCTTTCTGACAGATTGCTAACTCCAAGGATCCGGCTTGTATCCAAGGTTCCGGTTAACTCCATGGATCCGGCTTGTGTCCAGCGTTCCGCTTAACTTCAAGGATATGGCTTGACTACAGGTTTCAGCTTGACTCCAGGGTTCGGGTAACTACATGGATCCAGCACAACTGAATGCTTTGCAGGCTATACCAGGCCTGGCTCAGTGCATTGAGGAACAACAGGACGCCTTGGAAAAACTTACTTCAGCTTTTCATCAGCTACATACACAGAAAGTTCAAAGTACTGCTTCTAACCATGAAAGTCAGTTACAGGAGGTAACTTTAAAGACTGCTGTACCACTGGCAGCTCTGATCCGCTTCTCTGGAGAAATACAGAAGACTTGGGGCTTTTTAAACCAGTGCTGCATGCACTTTACCTTACAACCATCTTTATTTCCTCTCTCCAAGACTACCTCCATCCTTTCTTACTTGGATGGTAGGGCCTTGTCTTGGGCATCTACTTTGTGGGAGCATAAGGACCTTATTTTGCAGGACATAGAAGGATTTATGGACTTGTTTAAATCCGTTTTTGATGACCCTGCTCGAAATTCTGTAGCCAGTTTTGCTTTGGTGGATTTGAAGCAAGGCAACAGATCATTGGCTGAATTTGCCATAAAGTTTAAAACTCTTGCGGCTGAACTTTACTGCGACCCCAAATGTCTCAAGACTCTCTTTTGCAGAGGCCTGGATACCCATTTAAAAGACGAGCTAGCTGCTCGTGAAACATCTGACTCACTGGACAAATTAGTAGCCTTGGCTACTCGGATCAATCACCGGCTCCGGGACAAGATGAAGGAACTCCGGCCTAGGATGTTATCTGGGTTGAATCAGGCTAGCTCTATACCTGCACCTCGAAAGGTTCCATTAATTTCTGCTGCTGATAAAGATGAACCTATGCAACTTGGTCATGGACATCTGACTTCTAAAGAGAGAAGATTTCAGAAGAAGCGCAGCCTCTGCAAGTACTGCAGTCAGCCTGGCCATGATGTCTCTACATGCTCCATTCGTCCGGAACGGACAGGCCTAAGTCCTGCAGGAGGACTGTTCTTAGGCCTTACAGCGTCCTCTCCTCCGCTTTCTCTCCCAGTCTCCTTGACCTATGGACCGATATCATTTCAGATTCCTGCCCTTGTGGATTCAGGGGCAGGAGGCAACTTTATTCTCAGAAGTTTAGTGGAATACTTGAAGATTCCCCTCATCAAATTGAAAGATCCACATAAGAACATAAAAACATTCCATACTGAGTCAGACCAAGGGTCCATCAAGCCCAGCATCCTGTTTCCAACAGTGGCCAATCCAGGCCATAAGAACCTGGCAAGTACCCAAAAACTAAGTCTATTCCATGTTACCGTTGCTAGTAATAGCGGTGGTTATTATCTAAGTCAACTTAATTAATAGCAGGTAATGGACTTCTCCTCCAAGAACTTATCCAATCCTTTTTTAAACACAGCTATACTAACTGCACTAACCACATCTTCTGGCAACAAATTCCAGAGTTTACTGTTATCTTCCATTCATGGAGAACCCTTACCGGGTAACGTGACTTGCGAAACCGTACCAGTTACTCTTCGCACCGGAGCGCTCCATACGGAATCAATTTCCTTCTTTGTACTGGAAAAGGCTATGCATCCTATCATTCTGGGGTTACCCTGGCTGCAAGTACACCAACCCCAATTTGACTGGGCCTCCCTGGATCTTTCCCGCTGGGGCCCACAGTGCCATGGGAGATGCCTTAAGGAAATCTCGCCTGTTACCTGTATGCCTACTACTCCAGTGAGGATAGGACTGCTACCCCAAGGCTCATCCTTCGGGGATGTTTTCTCCGAAGAGGCAGCTGGGGTCTTTCCTCCACATGGGCCTTGTGACGGTGCCATGGGACTGGGGACCAATGCTGAACTACCAGAAGGACGGGTGTATCCTCCGTCAGTTCTTGAGAAGAAAGAGACGTTGGAAGATGTGCCTGATGAGCCACAGTACATAATAGATCCGAAGAAGATACTCGTAGCAACCACTCAGTCTGTACCCGCTAGTAAAACCATCGTTCCTAAGAAATTCAGGAAGAAAGTGCTCTTTTGGGTGCACGATTCTAAGCTGGCTGGCCATCCTGGCCAACGCCGTACCCTGCTCAAAATACAGGAGCTGTATTGGTGGCCTACCATCAAAAAGGATACCTATTCCTACGTGGCATCCTGCACCAATTGTGCTAAGAACAAGCCTACTTCTGGACAACCGTGGGGTCAGATGCAACCTTTGCCAGTTCCGGATCGGCCCTGGTCGCACATAGCTACTGACTTTGTAGTCGATTTACCAACTTCCGAAGGAATGAATACCATTTGGGTGAAAGTGGATTGATTTAGCAAGATGGCACACTTTGTGGTGCGCCCAGGCATACCTTCAGCTTTGGAGCTTGCAAAGCTCTTTATACAGCACATATTCCGCCTCCATGGCTTACCTTCGCACATCATTTCTGACCATGGGTCTCAATTCACAGCACGATTCTGGAAGGCTTTGTGCAAGTTGTTTGACATCACTTTAGACTACACATCAGCCTACCATCCGCAGTCGAATGGTCAGATGGAAGGGATGAATCGTACAATGAAGCAGTTTATACGAGCTTATGTCACATCCCGACAAAATAACTGGGCCGAATTGCTTCCATGGACTGAATTCGCCATCAACTCTCATCTAGCAACATCTACTGGATTGTCACCTTTTGAAGTGGTCTTCGGACGTTCTCCAACTCTGCAACTTCCACTGAAGCTTTCAGTAACGTCCCCAGCAGCTCAATCCACTGCTGATGATATTCATAAACTGTGGGTTCAGACAAAATACATGCTAATCAAAGCAAGTGAGCGTGCTAAAAAGTACTATGATGTGCACCATGCGCCAGCCCCAGTCTTCAAACCAGGGGACAAGGTCTGGTTGTCAACCAAGCACCTCAGTCTCAAACTACCCTCCTCTCGGTTTGCTCCTCACTACGTGGGACCATTCCCAGTTCTTCAACGTATTGGCAATGTTACCTATCGTCTGAAGCTACCACCTGGCATCAACATTCATAAAGTGTTCCATGTTTCACTTCTGAAACCACTCATACTTAGCGAATTGTCTTCAAAATTTCTAGATCCACCTGTCATCTATGCAGAAGACGACTTGAGATCAAATTCAAGAGTTACTGGATGTTCGTTTAGAGGTAAGATTTTTGAAAACCTTCTAAGATGGGAAGGGTTCATCCTCGAAGTACACACTTGGGAGCCTCAGACCATTATCGTGGATAAGTGATGCTTCATCGATTCCATCTCGCGCATCCTTCAAAACCTAAACCTGGTACCCGAAGAGGAGACCGCCCTTTGAAGGGGGGTACTGTTGTGTTCGTTGCTGTCTGACGTCTCTGCTCCGCCCACCTTACCTCGTTGGTGACTTCTTTCGGGGTTGATGGAAGGCTAGCTGCTGCGGCGTCTCCTGGCCGTCCTCCTCCGGCGTTCCCGGACCGGCTCGACACTGCAAGCCGCCATGTTGACCAGATGCCTAAGGGCGCGCGGGCGGCCCGACTGATGTACCAGTGTTGGCGCGAACCTCAGGGGCGTCCCCCTGAGATGACTTCACCAGCTCCAGATATTTAAGGTCTCAGTTTTCGCTAACAAGATGAGTTAGCAAGGGACTGGTTACCTAGCTTCCTCCTGGTCGCTGCGGATGGGATTCGCTCTCTGCAACCCTAGCTACTCTGCCTCCTCGGACTTCATTAGAGGTACCCACTCTTCGGGGGCCTCGCTCTCTCTTTTTCTTTTCAGGTCGCAGTCCGGAACCGGTACTCGCTCAAGGGCCCACGTCCCGGACTTGCTCCTGAATACCACCTCTGCTAAGAAGTCATCACTGCTTACAACACTGTGAGTTCCCATCTATCTCTCAGAGCTTTCCCTGGGTCCAGGTACTCGCTCCTCAAGGGCCTAATGTATACCAACTCCTGGGCTGCCTTAAGAGACTATTGTGTGAGTATTACCATCAATGACTTGTTCCAGAACTCTGCATATACTGCCTACTCACTGTCTTAGTTTCTCTACAGCTCAGCCACCCTGGGATCACTGTTCCAATATCTGAGGGACTACAGCCCAGCCGGGCGCTTCCAACTCACTACTGCCACCTCTGGTGGTTTACCATATTGTCTAATAAAAGAACTAGTGTGTGTCTGTCTCCTACACTAAGCCTGACCAGTGGTCCCTCTTGGGATTTCCCCCGAGAGTGTGGTCACCTGCCACTGGTCCAAGGATCCACCCACAACTAATCTAAATATCTACAGATTGCTAAATACTAGCTTTAACAACAGAGCTTTCTGACATCACACATGGGTGAATCCCTAGCTACAGCTTCCTTCCCAACATATAAGGGGACCAACAAAACACCAAAACAAGAGCCAACGGGCACAACAATAACCAGTTTTGTAAGTAACGGGGCGGGGGGGGGGGGGGCAGCCTGAACAAATTCAAACAGGCCCTATGCAGGAATGGGGTTGATTGTAAACCTCAAACAAGTTCCAAAGGACAGACTGGCCAAACCTGATGTTGTGTCGGCCATCCCTATCCAGACAATAATGCAGTATGAATGTATGGGAAGAATTCCACATCATAACTCTGAAGATCTCCTCTATATGAATTGCTCGCAAGTGGGCCACTGTTGCTGTTATGACTCAAACAGAGTGAACCTTGACATGACCCCCAGGATGCAATCCCACCTAGGCTTAATAGAAGAAGATGTAGTCTGCTAGCCAAATGTAGAGCATCTCCTTGGAAACGGCGCTACCTTGCCAGGTCAAAAGAAACAAAAATCTGGGTGGACTGTCTATGGGCTTCTGCCCACTCCAGATAGAAGGCTAAGGTTCTTTTGTAATCCAAACTGCAGGGTTTGTTCATCTTGGTGTGAATGGGGTTTGGGAAAAAATGTTGGCAATACGATGGACTGGTTAAGTTGGAATTCAAACTCCACCTTAGGCAGGATCTTAGGGTGTGTATGCAAGACCACTCTGTCATGAAAAAGCTTAGTATAAGGAGGATAAGTTACTAAGACCTGGAGCTTGCTAATCCTGCATAGTGAAGTGACTGCCTCCAAAAATATGACTTTCCAGGTCACGTACTTCAGGTCACAGATATGCAGGGGCTAGAAAGAAGCTTTTATCAGCTGAGCCAGTATCACACTGAGGTCCCAGGACACAGCAGGAGGCCTTAGGGAAGGCTTCAACTGAACCATACAACAATAGGCTATACAGAGATGGGCTTACCCTCTACACCGTGATGATATGTGCCAATCACACTCAGGTGAATCCTCACAGAGTTGGTTTTAAGACCAGCTTCTGAGAGATGCAGAAGGTAGTCAAGCAGTTTGTGTGTCATGCAGAAGAAAGGATCTAAGGTCTTTTGCTCACACCACAAGGAGAACCTCCTCCACTTCAGTCCATATGACTTTCTGGTGGAAGACTTTCTGGAAACCACCAGGACATGAGACACATCCTCTGAGAGATTGAGGGATTAGAGAATCATCCTCTCAACATCCAGGCTGTGAGTGACAGGGCCTGAAGGTTGGGATAATGCACCTGTCCCAATCCCGTGTGATGGGATCTGGGGAAGT
The DNA here is from genome assembly GCF_901001135.1 of Rhinatrema bivittatum. Classification (NCBI taxonomy): domain Eukaryota; kingdom Metazoa; phylum Chordata; class Amphibia; order Gymnophiona; family Rhinatrematidae; genus Rhinatrema; species Rhinatrema bivittatum. The sequence goes on from NC_042621.1 coordinate 138,344,895, forward strand.
GCCCAGTCTAATCAGTTTCCGGAAGTACATCTCTCATAGGAGTGAAAACCAAAACTGTCTTGGCCAATGAGGGGCTATGAGAATCATAGTCCCCCTGTCCTTGCAAAGTTTCAACAAAGTCTTCACTACCAGTAGAGATAGAGGATACGCGTACAGAAGACTTTCGTCCCAATGCAGGGCGAAGGCATCTGAGGCTGGCCTGCTGTAAGTCCTGTACAGGGAGCAGAACTGAGGAAATTTCTTCCAAGGCGTGGCAAATAGATCCCTGTTTGGGCTCCCCCAGAGGCAGAAGATCCGATTTGCCACACCCTGATCCAGAGACCACTCATGGGCCCTGAAGGTATGACTCAGCCTGTCCACTAAATCATTCTCCACGCCAGCAAGTTACATGGTCCTGAGCAGCATCCCATGAGAATGAGCTCATGACCAGATCTGAACTGCTTCCTGACACAGGAGGTAAACCTATGTGCCTCCCTGCTTTTTGATGTACTACTTGGTTGTCGGTCTGTATCAGGACAATTTTGTTGGACAGCAGATCTCTGAAAGCCCATTCAGCGTACTTGACTACCTGAATCTCTAGGAAATTGATTTGACATTGCCTTGCCAGGGTGCACCCCAAACCCTGGGTGCTGAGCCCACCTACATGAACTCCCAAGCCCTGGGTAGACCTGGGGATTTTGGAAGGTAACCGCCAGTTCCAGATTGGAACTGTCCTGCCACCAGAACAAAGAGTCCCGGAGGGCCGGGGAAATTCGGATGCAGTCTCGGAGATCCTGTGTGGCCGGATGCCAATGGGACTTTGGGGTCCATTGGGCTTTCCTCATGTGCAGCCATGCCAGGGGAATGATATGCACTATAGCGGCCATATGACCCAGCATGTCCAAGGCTGATACCTGCTGGTTCTTTTGAAACCCGTCTAAAACTGAATTCCTCGTATTATGCCACAAAGTGAACAATTAAGTTATTTCTGATGTGAAAACAGTACAGACTAAATGCCCCATTTTGCACGAAATAAAAGATTTAGGAGCAATTTTAGACAGTGAACTAAACCTGAAGAAATTCATTAGTACCCTAATTGAAGACTGTTATTTTAAACTTCATGACCTAAAATAATTGAGACCCCCCTGCTCCATACAAACGATTTTAGAACTGTACTCCAAGCTCTCATTTTCCCAAAAATCGACTACTGTAATACCATACTTTTAGGCCTCCCCGCATCCACTATCAGACCCCTTCAACTACTGCAGAACGCTGCTGCTAGAGTACTTACTAATACCAGAAAAGATGATCATATAATACTTATTTTAAAGGAACTACATTGGCTGCCAATATCACACAGAATCAACTTCAAAATTTTAACACTAATTCATAAAACACTATACAATGACAAAGTTCAATGGCTCAATGCTGCCCTTCATTTTCATACTCCAGAAAGGAACATGCGCTCAGTCAGCAATGGTACTTTATCTATACCTTCTCCCAAATTAGCACATCTGAATAATGTCAAAGAGTGAGCTCTATCCCTAGCAGGACCTCACATATGGAATTCTCTACCACAAGACCTAAGACTAGAAGAAAACCCCCGAATCTTCAAGAAGAAAATAAAGACCTGGCTGTTCCAGTAAGCCTATTCCTAATCCAAAGATGCAATTTTAGCACTACCCTTAGCCATACTTGCTCTCATGTTATCCTCAGAAAACAGAGCACATTTGGTACATCTATTGTCTTTTCTTTTATAGTCTTATTTTATTTATTTCAGTATCTACCTTCTTAAGATGTTTCTTTTTAAAACAATTTTTTTTCTTGTATATTTTAGCTTAACGATTCTCTTAAATTAACCATGTAACTTATTGTACACCTTTTAATTGTGTTTTTTATGTTATTACATTGTAAACCGATGTGATGTTTCCTACGAACTTCGGTATATAAAAGCAAATAAATAAATAAATCCTCGAGGAGACCAGGAAGAGGAAAAAGCGTCCCGTGAGCGAGTCTGGAGGTGTAGACCGGAGGCCTATTGGGGCTGCAGTGTTGCTGGAGTGCCGACAAGGTAGGCCGAGGACACACCCCGGAGTGACATCACTGGCGTGCGACAGCAGAGGAGGTATAAAAACTGCCTTCAAAGACTCTTCTCCAGCGAGTCTGGAGGAGTGGACTGGAGGCCTATCAGGGCTGCAGTGTCGCTTGAGTGCCGACGAGGTGGGCCGAGGACATGCCCCAGAGTGACGTCACTGGCATGCGACACCGGAGGAGGGATAAAAACTGCCTCTCTGCGGCGCGCAGCCACCGCCGGCGCGTCACCGAAGCACCAAATGGGCGCGCGGCTTTGGCGTTGCTCACATTCAAGCAGCTTTTGAATTTAACTGTTTCCTGGTTGCTCTGAGACTCTTCTCATCTCCACTAGGAGGAATTCAAAAAGAAGACAATCCAACTCAGCTAAGTACCTGCTTTTTGTTTCCTTGGGAGTTATCTTTATGATATGCCTCACTCGGCCCGTAAACATAGGGCTCGTGAGAAGCTGTTAGTAGAAGGGACTGTAGCTAGTCTGGTGTTGGGCCCAAAGGATGCCCACATCAGAAGAGGAATCATAATTCTGGGTGAAATGTCGCCAGAAGGGACCCAGGAAGACATGGAATCCCTTCGTGACTTAGAGATCTCTTTATCCCCAGATAAAAGAGCACCCCCTGAGAACCCTGCGATGGTTAGACCGGAATAATATACGGATACCCCATCGCTGCTTGGAAAGAGTAGCAAATTAGGAGGTGAACCAGAAAGAGCTTTTAATCCTACCGCAGGAGGGGCCAAATTGCAAGGCAACTCAGAGGATATAGTTATAGAGGGATAGTTGCAGCCTCAGGATATTGCTCTTACATCTGTTAATTTGGTGCGGGATGAAGAGGGAATACTTCCGATTTTAAGACCGCCTGTGTTTTCTTTAGAAGTCATTTGGGAAACCTTAGTCGTTTTAAATAAGAATGTAACTTTGCAATTGAAACCTTTGGTAAATAATATGGAAATCTTGGAGACTAAAGTTAATAAGAAAATTCTGGGTGATAATAAGAGAGATCAGGCTATAGAGAATACTACTTGTGAATTAAAAAGATTAAGTAATCAAAATGAGATGATAATGAAAGAAAATCAATATTTGTCTAGAAAGATGGAAAATATTGAGAATCAGGTGAGAAGTACGAATCTGAGGCTGGTAAACTTCCTGAAGTTGCCAGCCTTATCAGCGAAAGAAATGTGGAATAAATTCTACCCTAACAAGCATTACCTCCACTTACACACATTTATTATATTCCCTCTTGGAAAATCACTCCTGAGAGCGATCAAGAATTTCAGCCAATATCACCATTACCTCTAAATGTTACTGAGATTTTGGAGTCCACGAATTTAAAAATGACTCAGCCAGCCACTTTGATTGTTTCCTTTTTGTTAAACACTGACAAAGAGTGGGTCCAAAAGTTATTTTTCAGAAACATTAAAGAAAAATTCTGTCAGTTAGATGTAAGAATATTTCCAGATGTTACTAAAGACACCCAAAAAAGGAGGAAAGAATTTCTAAATTTAAGGCCTAGGCTTTTGCAAATGGGTGCTTCTTTTAAACTAAAATTTCCTTGCAAATGTTGCATTATATATCAGATGGTTAAATACTGTTTTTTCCAGCCATCTCATTTGATTAAGTTTATCACAGATAAAGATATAGGGGGTAATTTTCAAAGGAGTTACGTGCATAAATGTAACTACTATTGTAGCAATTTTCAAAAGCCATTTACTCACGTAAAGTGCACTTATGTGAATAAATCCTATGGACGATTCAATGGCATATATTGTAGCAATTTTCAAAAGCCCACTTACTCGAGTAAAGTGTAAATGCTTTTTAAAATCAGACCCATAGAGCGGAATTCAGGAGCAGCAAACCCTTAGATTATAATCAGAAGCTCTTTAATTGGTATAAGATTCCATTTAGTAAGATTGTCTATAATTTCCTAGAATTAATGTTGTAGTAAAGCCTATGTAATGTTTCAAATTGAATTCCTCATAAACAGGGGTCTTAGAAACTAATATGGTAACTTGTTTTGTATTTTTCCTTCTGGTTAAAATAGTACTTGTACAACTACTCTGGCCATGTATATGTTTATCAAGATATTCTTGATTGTAATATGAAAATAAAAAAGTAAATAAATAAATAAAGCCTCACCATGTTGGCCATCGCAGGAAGGCTTACCTAAGCTATGTCTAGCAAGGCTCCGATGAAGTCTAATTGAGGTAATGGGTTGAGGTGGGACTTGGGATAGTTGATGACGAACCCTAGTGACTCCAGCACCCGGATAGTCAAGTGCATGGATGCCTCGACCCCTGCCTGAGAGGTACTCTTGATCAGCCAATTGCCCAGATAGGGGAAAACATGGACCCCCAGCCTGCACAAGAGTGCTGTCACCATAGCTAGGTATTTTGTGAAGACACATGGAGCAGACGCTAGCCCAAACAAGAGTATGCAGTACTGGAAGTACTGAGTTTCCACCACAAATCAAAGATATTTCCGATGACTGGGGAAGATCTCACTATAAGTGAATGCATTCTTCAGATAGAAAGAGCATAGCCAATTCCCTTTTTGCAAGAAAATGATTAGAGTGCCTAGGGAAACCTTCTTGAAGTTTTCCTTTTTCAGACATTTGGTCTAGATGGGACAGAGTCTCCCTGTTTTCTTTGGTGTCAGGAAATACCGGGAGTAAAATCTCCACCCTCTTTCCCCTGGTGGAACTGGTTTGACCAATCTGCCAATTAAGAGGGTAGAGAGCTTCTCTACAAGTACCTCCTGATGAGCTACCAGTCTCCAAAAAGGGCTCAGGGGCAATTTGATGGGGCACTCAATGCGCATGATGGCAAGCACCTACTGGACCAAAGATACACTGGGACTTCAGTTTGCGTAAAACCGCAGCCTGCCCCCACCCGGAAGGTCCCTTGCCACAGGTACAGCAGAACTCGCTATGCTCCCCCTGATCCAATCAAAACCCTGTCCTAGGAATTGACTGGGATGCTGGTTGGGCTTTTGGGGCCCTTGGCTGCTTGGAATGACTGCGAAGGGCCTGCAATTGCTGACAGAGTCAAGGTAGAGGGTAGAATTTCCTCAGGCAGAAGAAAGACTTCCATCCTCCTTACTTCGAGGGCATCCTGGATGAGGAGGGAGAGTCTTGGGTGTCAGTGGAGAGATGCTGGAGTGTCATATGGTGGCCCCGAAGATAGTGTGAAGGCTCACCGCCCGTGCTGCCCTGGGTGCCGCTCCGCTGCCTCCGGTTCAGGCCCCTCGCGAGTCCTGGATATCCCTGGAGTCTCTCAGTCTCACAGGACTCCCTGGGTTCAGGTCTCCGCCGGCCCTGGTTTTGCTGGGCCTCTGGGTTCTCTTTGTGTGGCGTGGGGTTGAAGCAGTCCCCCAACCCCCAAAGATAACACAGAGAGAGAGGTTCCTCAAAGCATTTTTATAAATGAGAGTAGCTGAATCTGTTACATTGGCTCCGTCCCCTCAGGAGCTGAACAAATGACCCTGCCCCCGCTCTCCAGCAGTCTAACCCCTTAACACAGGTGCTGGAGCAAAGGCACTGTTTGAGCCCCCTGGCTCTCCCGTCCACCCGCAAACACACCTGCCCTAACTTCCCTTAGGGTACAGGTTCTCTGTTTCCCTTTTCAGGCTAGGCGGTGCCCCTGAGACAGCTGGAGGATTCCTCTCCCCCCGGAACCTACCTCCATTTCCTTCTCTTTGCTTCCTGGCACTGGCTTTTTCTGGCCACTGCCGCTACCTAGGCACGCCCTCTTCCTCTAGCTCCCCAGGCTCACCTGTGTGACTCATTAGTGTCAGAGTCTGCCACCTGCTTGCCTCCAGGCTCTCCCTACAGGTCAGGTGGTGGTTCTAGGAACCTGGGATTTGTAGTTCTCGCCTTCACCTGCTCCTCCTGCTGGCTGGCTCTAGTATTACCAGCCGCCTTATGGAATCTTATCCATTCCTGCCTCCGGCAGCGCTGCACTCCATCACAATAGGCTACCTCATCTTGTGCCTTATCTCTGAAGAGATTCTCTCTTGTGCATGCAAGTCTGCAAGTCGTTCCTGCTCCTCCGGTCGGAGGTCCAAGGCCTGCAGCCAGGCGAGTATATGAACACCGATTCCCGCTGCAGAGACTCTCGATGGAGTTTTGAAACTATCATAGGTCGACCGGTGACTGGAGCGTATCCTGCTGCTGTTGAGGCAGCTACTCAGCTATCTTCTGCACCTGCTTCAGAATGGCCCGCATACTGGCCCATATAGAATAAGAATAGCTCCTTAAAAGACCTTTCTCCCAAGAGCATCCAAGGCACTCTAATCCTTCCCCAGGGGAGTCAAGAAATGGGTCCAAAGGTGCTTGGCCTTCTTGATATTGGATTAGATGACCACAGATTGGTGTGGCAAATGACACTTGTCAAATCCAAGAGCCTTTTGGATGAGATAAACTGCAAACACCTTTCTGTTAACAGAAGTAATTGAGAGGGGTGTTCCCATATTCTCATCAGCAGCTCCACAAAGATCTCGTGTACTGGCACAGCCACGATTTCCTTGGGAGGTTCCAAGTACTGGAGGATATCCAGTATCTTGTGACATCACTTCTTCCCTAGTACCAATCCAACCACAACATTGGAGGAAGTGGCATAGGGTGAGTCGATGCACTTTCAAACATATCATGCCTCAAACATATGCTTAACAAGAAAAACTTCCATTCAGTCTCTCTGATCTGGGAAACAAAAACGCAAATTCCTCACCATCTTGGACAGCTGAGCCATTTGCGGAGGAATCCTCTGTGCTGGAGTAGGTTGGGAAACATCCTCTTCTAACACCCAGATGAACTCATCCTCGCTCGGTCCCACAGTAGCTAGGTAGAGCAGGCACTTGGGCCCAAGATACACTTGGCACCAGCACACTCTGTGCTGGCTGCACCAATGTGCTTCACTGGCTGGAGTCAGGCCAACCCACTGGCATTGGCAAGGTTTCTCTCCAGGCCAAGGTCTTACTTTCCATTGTTTATGGCTGCTTCTCGCTTGGTGCCAAAAAAACTGACTGCGCCTTGGCCAGCAACAATACGCTTTGCACCAAGGCAACTGACGGCACCCTGGATGGCACTAAGACTGGAGCATCTTAAAAGAACAACTACCCAGTGCCATGGAGCCTCTCTGCACAATGAAGGATGATGTTATCTACTCCAGAAAGCTCTACATGCAAATTGTTAACTTAGGGACAGCTCTGAGAGGCACTCCTAGAGTTTTCCAGCCAACTGAGGCCTGGATTCGCTAAGCTGCAATATTTTATTGCAGGAGAGGCCCAATATTGTGGGGGGCAGTCTCGCAATAATTTGCCCCTCCCTGACAAAATATTGCAGCAATATCGCCATGTTCTTTTGTCTCATGGAAAAAGATTGGTCTATTTAAAGCACGATGGCGATCCCCAACACTCAGGGTCACCATCACCTCAAAGAGCCTTGCGGCCCAACACGGTTTTCCTCTGATAAGTAAAGAAAAAGTCACTGGGTGTCTTATTAGACACACACCCCTTCCTCCGGGCTGCCCATCAAGGCGGCCCTGCCAAAAAAAGTAAAACAATAGATTAAAAGTGCCACGTGATGATGACCCCCCCAAGCCAGCCTCCTCCTTATGCACTAAACTCCCTCCCCAAAGAGTGAGCACACCACCCATTAGCCCCTCCTTTTCCTTATAAATAATAGGCCAGTAGGGGCTCTTCCTCCCTCCAACTCTTCAAAAATTACATTGGTGGACAAGTGGCCTCACGCCCCAGACCTCCCTGGACTCCCCCCACACCTTAAAGCCATCACTGGTGTTCAGTTGGACGGCCCATGGTGCCATTTGCCAAAATGGCACTGACCAGACCTTCCCCTAGGGGGGCACCCCAGGCCCTCCAACTGAACATCAATGATGATTTTAAGGTAATTTGAAGAGTTGGGAGGTGGCAGGGGGCTCACTCTTTGGGGGGGGGGGGGTTAAGTGCATAAGGAGGGGGTTGGCAAGGGGGCGGAGCATATCATATGGCACCTTTAATTTATTAATTTACTTTTTTGGCATGTCACCTCATTTGGCAGTCCAGGGATGGGTGTGGGGATCTAATAAGACCCCGCCAGTGACTTTTCTTTATCTATGGGGGGTATTGTGTGCTGCGACAACTCTTCAGTTCATAATTAAGCATGTAGGCTGGTGCCTCTCTATTAAGGCCTGTCTGGAGAGAGATCAAGTAGTCAACTGACCGTTTCCCATATTAGAATGGCTTCTCTGCAGAGGATCCATGAACTGGACTCTCCTTGCTTGTTTAAATAAAACATGGTCACCTGATTGCCTGTATGCACCATGACAGATATGTTCTGTAGTAGATGACTGAATGTGATAAGGGCATTCCAAATGGCTCTCAGTTCCAGAAAGTTGATCTGGTGAGCCTTCTCTTCTGGCAACCACTGATCTTGCGCCTTGTAATGAAGCAAATGAGCCCCCTACCCCTGAGTGGAAGCATTGGTAGTGAGGATCATTTGATGGGGAAGCTGTTGAAGAAGCCCCCCCTCCCCCCAGATAAGATGCTTGATGTTAGCTACCACACTATGTCCAGTTTCATGGATCTTGTGAGAGACAGTCGTCACAGCATACAATTGCACGGGAACTGTCACACATTTGCAGCAGAGCAAATCTCTGTAGTCTTGGAGAGAGCCGTCGAATGATGTCATCCAAAAAGCACCACTAATTCAACTTGCTTATTGATAGAAAATGCCTATGAGTATATAATAACCCATGAACTTTGCACCTGCTTTTTCTGTAGCTAGACTTTGCTGGAAAAGAATGCATGTAGATTTAAAAATCTAATCTATGCATGTTTTCCAGCCCCGCTCTATTCATACCCCAGAAATTCCCCTCAAGCCAACTAAAAGCATGCATGCTATGGAACTTCTTGTGTACTTTTAGCTGAAATGAGTGAGGTAAATTTTCACACTGCCAATTTATCAGGGTAAATTATTTAAAAAATTGTCCTCTTGGTTCACCTTATAGCAGAGTTGCTTACTTGTAGCAGGTGTTCTCTGAGGACAGCAGGATGCTAGTCCTCACACATGAGTGACATCATAAGATGGAGCCCCGGTCCGGAACTCTGATCTCAAAGATTCTAGAACTTTCAAACATGCCTACTGAGCATGTGCAGCTGTGGTCATCACCCTGCTCCCTTGGGAAAGTCCCTCAGTCCCTGATATAGCTAATACATGGAGAAACCAACTTTCAGGGGAGGTGGATAGGTTTCGTGAGTACTAACATCCTGCTCTTCTCGGAGAACACCTGTTACAGGTAAGCAACTCTGTTTTCTCCAAGGACAAGCAGGATGGTAGTACTCATACATGGGTGATTCCAAAGCTACAGGCTGACCAAAGGACAAAGCGGGAAACTGCACAGTGCTGAAAGCACCACCTCTCTCCCTTTTGCTTGTGAGACAGCCAACCCATAAAGGGGTCTAGGTGGGAAAAGAGTTGGGTTCTACAAAGAGGAAACCATAGAAATGACTGAGATACAAAACCACGATGCATAGCAGAGGTGCCTAAGGCAGAGGACGGATGCAAGTGCCAGCAAGAAACATACTCTGCATCAAGGAAACATTAAAAACAGGTTTCGGATCAATAAACCCTGACAACAACAGTAGGTCTAGAACCTCCTGGATACAGGAAAAAGTCTAAGTTGTAAGCAAGAGAAAGACTCTTGGACGAACACTGCAGTTTCCTTCGGTGTTACAAGAGAACTGAAAAACCAAGTATGGCCCAAGAGTTCCCCAGAAAGAAATTGCAGTTCACTGGCATCTGAAGGGCAGAATGCATCTGCAGGAGTGTGCCCATGTTTGGCTGAGAGGCACAATGGGCAGAAAAACCCAAGCAATGCTTAGAAGAATAATCAGCAACAACGGTATGGTCTGTGACAGATCCTACGTGCCAAAATACCAAATATAGCTGACCATGAAGGACAGCATCAAGAGTTTCAGGAGATAAAAGGCAATCTCTGAATGGGTCTGCTAGCCCAAACCTGCGAGCAGGGAGATGGTAAGCCTGATGCTCACCCACACTGCACCCTCTCAAGGGCAGGGCTATCCATCCTGTCTACAGGAAAGTTCAGGTGAGCAGGAAGGCACTTTGGACAACCTAGTGAAGTAATAAAAGCTAAAGGCAGTACTGGCCAGAATGTGGTGAAAATATAAGGAAAAAGTGGTGTATCTGTCCCTGCAGGTATACACAAAGATATATCATGAATGCCCTAGCTTTTCCTTCCCCTCCCCTGAACATTCCAACTGGAAGAACCTGTAAACAAAGTTTTTATTTTCTTCAGGCTTTTTGGTGTTCCAAATAGATTTTTTGATGCTGATCACAGATATTACTTCGAAATTTGTACATCACGTAAGGTTTTTGAGAAACGGCCAATTTTGTATTACAATAATTGTGAAATTTTAAAACAATCTCACGTACATATATTTTCTTGCTGGACAGTAGTTTTTATGATTTTTAAAATTCATGTCGTATTTTTTATGGCCATAAGCAATATAACATGTAACAGAGACTAACTTTTTTTAAAATACACCAAGAAATTCTGCCTGATGATGCCAGAACTTGCTTGGGCAAGCCCCAGCTCGGCTGCAAGATTCCAACTTGTTTCCATGACGATGCAGCCTTATATAAGCAGCAGAAATGAGTAGTCTCCTATGCCACGTCTCTGTAAATGAGCGAATCGTATTGCTAAAACTGTTGAGTTTAAAGCTTGTGGATTTAATTTAATATACTTTATGAAATGTCGTGCCAATGTCATAATAGCCCTGACACATTTTGTTACATCTGTGGTGAGTTTACTCTGAAAGCACAGAAAAGGAATATGACTGCACTAATTAAGAAGGCATACGAGTTATACTTCGGGTGCAAAATTGGTGACCAGGACAGAGCATGGGCTCTAGGGATGTGAATCGGGCTTCGGACGATTGAAAATATCTTCAATATTTTCAAAATCGTCAGAAATCGGGGGCTCCCCCAAAACGACAGGAAAACCCCACGATATTGATCGTGGGGGTTCCCTTATCGTTTTGGGGGAGGGCGGGAAAAACGGCACACAAAAATAACCCCTAAACCCACCCCGACCCTTTGAAAGTAACCCCTTAGCTTCCCCCACCCTCCCGACCCCCCCAAAACCTTTTTACAGGTACCTGGTGGTCCAGTGGGGGTCCCGGGAGTGATCTCCCCCTCCGGGCCGTCCACCAGGGGCTTTTGGCAAGTCTTGGGGGACCCTCCTGACCCCCACAAGACTTGCCAAAAGTCCAGCGGGGATCCGGGAGCGACCTCCTGCACTCGGACCGTCGGCTGCCAGTATTCAAAATGGCGCCGATAGCCTTTGCCCTTACTATGTCACAGGGGCTACCGGTGCCATTGGTCAGCTCCTGTCACAAGGTAGGAGCACAAGATGGCGCCGGCCATCCAGTGCTCCTACCATGTGACAGGATCTGGCCAATGGCACGATACCCTGTCACATGGTAAGGGCAAAGGGCCATCGGCGCCATTTTGATTAGTGGCAGCCGACGGCCCAGTAGCAGGAGGACGGCCCGGAGCAGGAGATCGCAGGAGATCGCTCCCGGGACCCCCACTGGACCACCAGGTACCTGTAAAAAGTTTTTTGGGGGGTCGGGAGGGTGGGGGAAGCTAAGGAGTTACTTTTAAAGGGTCGGGGTGGGTTTTTTGTTTATTGGCTGGGGCGCAGCCGATAAAGAAAACATGATCGGGCCCGATGGAAAAAAAACCCACATGTGAATCGGAACCAGAATCCGAACCGATTCCGGTTCCAATTCACATCTCTAATGGGCTCCTCATATATGTTGCGCATCTTGCTCCAGTAGTCTGCGAGCTTGGCTGAAAGATGTGTGACCATCCATGCCATTTGCCATCCCAATGATATGGAGGGAACAGAAAGATCATATAAATGACAGTTACTTCTGCATGACGAATACTCATCAAAGAACAGGAAGTTTATTGAGTACCCTAATCTTGCATCGGCAATGAGACCAGTGCCGCATGACGACAGTCTTCTGGTTCCAAAACTGCCAGAGGTGTGGACACTTGATGACGAGGATGAGGAGGTAGGCGATGATGGCGAGCCGTCGCAGATGGAAGCTGCTGCTGATCCTGACTTTGTGCCATCAACATCCAGCAATCCTCATTTAATATCTCAGTCAGAGCTGAATGATCTGGTCAGAGATTTGGCTTTATCGAAGAGTCAGGTGGAGCTGTGGGTCAAGGCTGCAAGGATGGAATCTTTTGTCATCTGATTCGAAAATTTCAGTATTTTGCAGCTGTCATGAAGATTTGACAAAATATTTCAACCAAGTAGACAGTCTGACTTTTTGCTGTGACATCAATGGATTGTTCTGTGCTCTCGGATGTGACCACGATCCAACAGAATGGTGACTGTTTATTGATTCATCAATCTTAAGTTTGAAGGCTGTTTTGCTGCACAATGGCAATATCTACCCATAAATGCCTGTCGGACATGCCGTTCATATGAAAGAAACGTATGAGAACATGCAGCTACTGCTGAACCACATTGAGTGCTCGAGGTACAACTGGAATTTGTGTGGTGATCTCAAGGTAGTTGCAGTTCTACTGGGTCTGCAGCTTGGTTACACCAAGTATTGTTGCTTCCTTTGTGAGTGGGACAGTCGAGCAAGAGATTCGCATTACATCAGAAAAATCTGGCCTTTCCGCAAGAAGTTGGTTCCAGGGCAGAAGAATGTTGCACACGACCCATTGGTGGATCCAAGTAAGATATTTCTTCCATCTTTGCACATCAAACTTGTGCTGATGAAAAACTTCATTAAGATAATGAACAAGCAAAGTAAAGCCTTTGATTATTTGCAGTAAATGTTTCCACGCATAAGTGACACCAAGATAAAAGAAGGTGTTTTCGTTGGCCCTCAAATCCGAGCTGTGATGAAGGACAGCAATTTTGATGGTCTTCTGCAAGGTACAGAATGTGTTGCGTGGACAGCCTTCAAGAATGTCGTTTGTAACTTTCTAGGCAACTATAAGGCAGCAGACTATGTTGAACAGGTTGAAAATCTGCTTCAGGCATACAGATTAATGAAGTGCAACATGTCATTGAAGATACATTTTCTTCATTCCCACTTCGACTTCTTCCCAGACAACCTTGGCGCTGTGAGTGACGAACATGGTGAAAGTTTCATCAAGACATTGTCAAAATGGAGAAACGGTATCAAGGCAAGTGGAACCCCTCCATGCTGGGTGACTATTGTTGGACTCTCATCCGTGAAGTGTCGGACAGTGATTACAAACGAAAATCTGAGGCAAACATTTTTAGTTTTGTTTTCTGGTGCCAACATTACCATTATAGCTTAATGTATATCGCACTTTTCTGGCAAACGGTACGTGATATAGACATAATAAATGCATATTTGTGTTCAGCTTGTTAAAATCTACTTGTTTCACTGAAGATTGTGGAGGAAACAAAGTGTTCCTAAAAATTTGTTTATCAGTGAAGTCAGAAGGAGCGAAAAACACAAGAAAGTAGTCCATTGGACTGCAGAGGTAAGAACAAGTCACTAGGTTGTATATCTCAAGCCCATGCGAATAACTCAATGCAGATTCCAGTAGGGAGTTACCCACCGAGATAGAGCCCTCAGCCTGCTTGGAACAGCTGAAACTGAGAGTGAATTCCCCAGGGAAGAAATCCAAGAACACTCCACCAAGAGACAGGAAGTTGGGATGCCTCAAGTGCAAAGCCCTGTCAATCAGGATTTCTTCACCAGCCTGGAAACCTTAAGGGTACCAGGGTAGGGTCAGTATGTTTTCGGAACAGACTGCCACAAACCTGGCTTAGATATAAATACCTCAGCCATGATTGCATATACTTCCCCCAAGAAAACACGCGGTTCAGTAAATGGAACAATGTTTACATGAACCAGGACTCCCCTGTCCACAGACAGGGTTATCTCTAAAATGGGGAAGAATAGCTTGCAAGCCACTGCAACCAAGAGCAGCACTTCTGTTACAGGATCCCTCGTCCCCCAACTTCCTCAGCCATGGATATGCAAAGGTTTGAAGGGCATACTTGCCAATTAGAAGGACTAGAACCCTCCTCACTTAAGTAAGGTCCCACAGGCGACAATGATTGGCAATAGTGGTCCTTATCGAAAAATGCCCATTGAGCTCAGCAGGTATCAAGGTGATTCCTGGACAGAAGAAACCCCTAATCTTCACCGGGGAGCTATTCTGGAATGGCACCCTTGCAAATTAGACCTGCTGTGCCTAAGGACAACTTAAGGAGAGCGCTACCACTCGACCGGCTCTTAGATCCCGCGAGGAACCAAGAGCGACCGCCAGTCAGAGGCAGTGATATCCCTTATCTGGGAAATGGAGAACAATGGACACTAGTGTTGGAATGGACAACTAGGTGTTCAGAGGGGAACCCATAATGGCTGCCCTGGAACCCAGTCAAATCTCCCATCCCTGAAGGGACAAGAAAGCAACAGGAATCGAGGCCTCCCAATCCCTACAAACCTTTCAACTCTCCAGTTGAGAGATGAGTTATAATCACTGATCGCTGAGGTTCAGAAGTGACCAATCTGCCACTGGCAGCCACGCTCAGATGGGGTAGGCCACCACAGTAATCAATGGAGGGACCCCAGCAGAAACGATCCAATGACCACGGCTGCTGTCCCCCGGTCCTGGCCTACAAGGAGATGCACAGATTCAAAGAATCGAGGCTCCAGTGCGGTGATAAACCTGCAAGGGACAGAGCCTCAGGGGCTTCCCCACAAAGGGGATTTGTGATATGGGAGTGGTTGAAAGATATATTCCTCTTGCTGTCAACTCCCCTAAGGGTTCGACTAGGAACACAATCCTAGATCAGTCCTCTGCCTGCAGCGCACAACCTGTTGTGCTTGCCATGAAGGAAACACATATACCCACACAGTAAAAGGCAACTGGAGAATAGAGCCCTCCACTGTAAAAGCTCATGACTAGTACTCATACAGTGGTAGGCCATCCATGGATGGCAGCCCACCTACAAACCCACTCGTAGTGCTTGTGGGTAGAATCCCACGGCACAGGAAGATCTGGACACCACCTCTTAGAGTCGTTGGTTGCGCACTGACAAAAAGCAATCACAGAGTGTGTGATGACGTCTTCCTCGCCAGTGCTCCCCAGCATTTTGTGGTGCAGAACTGACGAGGAGGCCGATACCTTGACGCAATGATGGCAGAACCCTGGCATGGCTGAGTACTGCACAAACAGAGAGAATTCCACCTGCCATCGCCCAAGGTGCTTGGAGTAGATGCCTTGCCATACCTGACCGCATATATTGCGCTTCACAGTCACACTGACTCCCACTAGAGTGAATAAGAACAATGTGATGACTGTATCCCACTGGGGCTCTGGTTATAGCATGGTGGTGGGTGGCGTTCTATGGAGTAACCCCCTCCAATACCTGATAATTCTCCAAGAGGCTGGTCACAGCCCTTGAAATTGCATCAGAAACAGCTCACCGACGTTTCCCTCATGGAACGGCAGCAGCGAAGTCCATGGCAACTGACGGTGTCCATGATGCTCTGCGGTCATCTCTTGCAGCATCCAACCACATCCACTAGTGCCCACTGTGGTGAAGGCATCCATAGGGTCCATAGCACTCTTGCACTTACCAATGATGGATTACATCAAGTGCACCAAACGTCGTTACACCCAGGGCTTCAACAGCCCTTGACCGTGTCTTGATCAGTTCAATGGTATAGTGCCATCCACAATGCCACAGGTGCCTGCGAAAATCCCAGTGGCACCGATAGAGACCCCGGTGCCCGAAGGCATTGATGGACTGGTGATCCATTTATTTATTTATTTATTTAAAATCTTTTCTATACCGTCGTTAAGCTAGTTGCCGTCACAACGGTTCACAATAAGGCACATAATTTAAAACTTAAATGAGTTGAGTTATATTAAACAGGTGCCATCAAATACTGTAACATAGTTTCATATTAAATAGTATTCAGTGGTTGTGATAAGTCATGTCTACTTTAAGTATATCAGCTGTAATATAAATTAACACTTAAGTCTGGTCCTCCGTTGTTGCAATCTAATAGAGGTAAAGTAAAATAAAAATATACACACACACACCATTCGAGTAAGCTGATGTGTGTGTGTGTGTGTGAGTTCTTCGGACTGCATCATACAATTCTCTGGATTCTACTCTTCATTCCCTTTGTGGTATGCTTGCTTAAATAGCCATGTTTTTAAATTTTTTTTGAATGCTTTGTAGTCTCTTTGTGTTCTGATTTCTAAAAGCATTGTGTTCCATATTATAGGTCCAACCAGGGATAGGGCCCTATCCCTCACTTGAGTTAGTCTGGCTATTTTTACTGAGGGAATAGTTAGTAGGGCTTTGTTTGCTGATCTCAAGTTTCTATTAGGGACGTGTACGTGAAGGGCTGTGTTCAGCCATTCTGCCTTTTTGTCGTGTATTAATTTACGTATGGTGCAAAGAGTCTTGTATCAATATCAAGAATGCCAAGGGCCCTTGCAGGCAGAGGCTCTGCAGCCCCAACATGCTTCATTAGTGACCAAAGGAACCGATGACTGCCAGCACCATCGATTGTTCCCCTCGGCTTACCTATCTATCTGAGGGCATCAATGCTGCAAGCTCGATGGTGTCCCTCGCCAGCGGCTATGGTTGATGATAGCCTCATTAGTGCTCATTAGCACTGATGGTGCATGAATCCAAGCGGGGCCTCTGATTCCCCCCGATCCCAGCAGCTCAGGGCCCCCAAGATCATTGGCATCCATGGTGTCCGATAGCCATAGGCCATGGATGGGAAAGCATGATGCCCCTCACTGCCCAGTCAGGATACCGCAAAGTACCAGACCACTGCACCTGGATGCCTCGGCGTTCCAGGGTGCCTTGAGTAGATGGCAACCCCGGCGCTCGATCCAATGCTGAAACCCCTGTTGCCCGAGGGATTCAGTAGCACTCGAGGACTCTCATGAGCCCCTTCAGTAAATGGCCTTGAGGATGACCAGGGTACTCAATGGCAATCCCAGTACCTCATTGATGGTGCTCAACATCGTCGAATGGCAACAAATGGCATTGGTGGCCAATACGCCCGATGGCCTCCATGGCAGCCCCGCACCTGGATGGCATCGAGGGCATCAATGGTATTGAAGCAGCTCCAAACCGCAATGGCATCGAGGCTACGCACCTCGACAGCATCGAGGGCAACCACAGCATTGAAACCACACACCGACAGCAACAAGGGCTGCCGCAGCATCAAGGCCACATATCTCGATGACATCGAGAGTGGCCATGCATGCACTTCGATGGGATCGAGGGCGTCGAGGGCATCGATAGTATCGATGGCACCAAGAGCATTGATTTGACAGCACCGAGGAATCGATGGCACCAAAGCCATCAAGGGTGGTTTCGATGGCATCGAGGGGAACCATGGCACTCGATGGCAGTTCTGGTCCCTGACACTAGAGGTCAATGGCGCTACTCTGCCACATCGAGGTCCAAGGCATTCAATGACTCCGGTGCATCGAGACACCACGTTGACAGATTCCTATGGCACAGAAGGCCCTTACAGCATGAAGGGGGGTTATGCACCTCAATAGCATCAAGGACGCCCTGGCACCTCAACGGAGTCAAGGGTGACCATGGTGCTTAATGGCAGTCCTGGTCCCTGATGTGGTCCTGACATCAACAAGTCAGATCATCAGTGTGCTGGTCACAGATGTGCACGGGCAACCGTTACTGGGCATGGCACTGAAGGTGCGGCAGCAAGCTGCTTGAACAGGCTCCTGCTAACCCTCTCTCACAAGGAGCCTGCACTGCCATCACAGGTAAGCAGAAGGGAGGCTACATCATTGAGGGTTCCTGCCTGTGAAGACTAGTTCCTTTGAATTTGGGGAAGATGGGCTCTCCCCCCTAACAGGAATGGTGTGGTCGATCTCTTCCCTGTCTGAACTTCCATCAATACCGATCGATCAGTGAAACGACATCGAACTCCTATCTGGGTTGAACTCAGGTGAGTCCCCAGGCTCAGCATCCTACATGGATCACCAAGGACTGCATTCAGTCAGTCCTGCCAGCAGCTGACAAAGGAACAAAAAAGACAGAGCAAAGCGAGGACACAGATACTAAACTGCAGGTGCAGTATTTATTTAATAAGGGATAGTAATAGACTCTGCCAGACTGCACAGCGACTAAGGCCTGCCATGCGGCTGGAAGACAGTGGAAAGAAGATGAAAAAAAGAAAAGAAAATGAAACTACTGTAAGGGAAAGGAAAGAAAACAGCTGCAGCTATAGAAAAAGTCATTTACAAAAACTGTGAGGAGACAGCAAAGCTGAATACCATGATCATATCTGAGAACTCTCTAGATGTGGCCCGGAGACTCTGGAATTCTAAAAGAATTACCGGGTCTCCGGGCCAATACCGGAAATCTCTGGGTGCTGCAGCAAAACCAATCTGCTTGGACCCGGAAAGAAGAAAGGAATGTCATTGGTCTTGTGCGGCTGAAAAAAGAGGAACTCGACAGTGATTTCTACCATCTTCGGACCTTTTTAACGCTTAACTTCGCTTCCTCGTGACACCACCTGTTCCTGCACAGCCTGTTTCCTGTATCCAGCAACTTGCCCGCCCCATCCTGTTTGCCTTGGCCAATCGACATTGCGATTTCCTGCCCGTGCATCAAATGAGGAGTAAGAAACAGCCAGCATCCATTTCCGCAGCACAGGAGGAGAAGGAAGAGGCTGCTGCTGCTCCAGAAGCCCAAGTTAGAGTCTGCTGTTGCTAGTGTGCTTTGAAAGGGGGAAAGAGAGAATGAATGAGCATGTCTGTGAGAGTGTGTATTTGTGTAGGAAGAAGAGATATGAGAGTGTATGTAGGTAAGTAGAAGAGAGCTAAGTGCAAATGAGCATGGGTGTGAAAGTGAGTGGGCATGTGTGAGAGAATGAGCAGTGAAAGTAAGTGTGAACATGTAAGAGTGTTTATGAGAGAAAATTTGTGATCATCCAGTTCCACTGTGCAGTTGCCCCCCCCCCCCCCCCCTGCTAATCCATGGTAATCTCAGGGTGACTGGAAGGCAAAAGTTCCCAGGTATGACCATAACACACACATGCGAAAAAAAGAAAGGACTGAGGGACTCTGACTACGGGACAGAGTGATGACTACAGCTGCACATGCTCAGTAGGGCATGTTTGAAAGTTCTAGAATCTTTGAGGTCAAAGCTCTGGACCAGGGCTCCATTTGATGATGTCACCCATGTGTGAGGACTACTATCCCAGGAAATTTCCTCAAAAAGAGACCATCTCCCTTTCATTACTGTCTGAAACACAAAACAGCATGTATGAAATAAAAAAACATATCTGCTTGTACAGAATAACGTCTTATAGTTATGTTCTTAAAATTAAGGAGCAAAATGGATGTGAGGTACTCAAAACATGTCAAGCTAACTGAATGCTTGGCTTTGCATCAGGGCTGTAAGTTTGGGTTCAGTCTGTTTTCAGATAATTTGTCTCAATGCACAAATGTTGAGGTAGGACCCCAGTGAGGGGAGCTGATCAATGAGCACTGCAGCAATAACTACTTCTTGCAAAAGGATGGACGTGAAGGGTATTAGTACAAAAGTAGATAGGAAGGAAGAAGGGGGACAAGTAAATATTCCAAGCTAACAAATGACTGTTCACTAGAACAAGGTCTTTGTTTCTTTGAAATAACCTAAAAGAAAACTGCACTTCAGGTACTGATCATTATATCAGAAAATGTTCTAAAAAATACACACTATAATGCTTTTAAAAAGATACTTTTTTATAATCTTTTTGGTGTAACAGATGCAAAAAAATCAGTAATGCATAAATGTCTTACCGTCATGCCCATCACCTCCTTCTCTCTAGTGAACTTTGGGTTGCG
Organism: Rhinatrema bivittatum; assembly: GCF_901001135.1. NCBI lineage: Eukaryota > Metazoa > Chordata > Amphibia > Gymnophiona > Rhinatrematidae > Rhinatrema > Rhinatrema bivittatum. Next base: position 138,364,892 of record NC_042621.1, read on the forward strand.
TTGTGCCTTCAATTTGCATTGGAAACCTGGCAGTTTAACAGACAGCCTCTGAACAGCCCCTAAGGGTCCTTGAACTTTGCCAGTTGACATGTTTAATAACTTAGTTCATCTGAAAAACTAAAACAAAAGAATACAAATATGTAATAAATAAAAATCTCAAGTACAGCATATCCTAACCTAGGGGAAAAGAGGAATTTGTAAGTATCTAAGGAAGTGAGTTCCCCAGACTCATGTGTGTTCATAAATATGGGCAGAAGACTGTGATTTGTTATCATATGGTGAACTGATTCCAAAAGTTCAAGTGAATCATAGGTTATAGGGTCAGGAAAGCAAGTTTGCTTACCGTAAACAGTTTTCTCCATAGATAGCAGGATGAATTAGCCATACTGTCTGGGAGCGCCTCCTGGCAGTTTGCAGTGAGAACTTCTCCTAGCACTAGTAAAGTTTTGCTGCTGCACACCTGCGAGGTGCCTTCCCAGGCAGTTAATGATCTCTTTGCAGTTGGCTCAAAGCACAAAAAAGGATCGCAGAATAGTAAGGTAGAGCGAGAAGAAATATAGACTGTCCAGGGAGGAGGGAGGGAATGCATGGCTAATTCATCCTGCTATCTACGGAAAACACTGTTTATGGTAAGCAAACTTGCTTTTTTCCCACAGAGAAGCAAGCTGAATTAGCCATGCTGTCTGGGAGTCCCCAGATTAAGGATTTGGAGCACAGCTCAATGTGCAATGTATCCATAGAAGCTATTCCTTTTCTCCTCCTTTTTTTTTTTTTTTTTGGCTGTGCAGAGAATTCCTTAGGTCGGTGGACAGTCTTACCTGTTTGTGGCATGATGTAGTATTTCTTGTCCCATGAGGACGTCTGATCTGGCATGCTGCTGGAGGCTGTAGCGGGAGGTGAAAGTGTGTAACGATGACCAGGTCGCTGCCTTTCATATGTCTGAACAGGTACTTGTCTTAGGTGTGCTACCAAAGCAGCCATAGCTCTCAGCTGGTGAGCTTTCACCTTTGATGATAAAGATTCTGATCGATTTCTGTAACAGAAGTGGATGCATTGTGTCAACCAATTAGCTAGTGTACATTTAGTCACTGGCAGTCCTGGAGCATTTGGGTTATAGGAGAGAAAAAGTTGTGAAGGCCTGTTAGGTGAATGAGTTCTCTGTTTGTAGTAAGCTAGGGCTCTCTTGCAATCCAGAGTGTGTAATAATGCTTCCCATTCTGAGGCATGTGGTTTCAGAAAAAAGGTCGGTAGCGTGATTGTCTGATTGAGATGGAAAACTGAAACAACTCTGGGGACAAAGGATGGATGTGTCCGTAGTGTTACCTTGTCATGGTAGAATTATAGAAAGGGGGAGTAGTGTACTAGTGCTTGTAATTTGCCCACCCATCGAGCTAACGTGATGGCTATGAGAAAAAGTATTTTCCATGTTAGAAACTTCAACGAGGCTATCCACATGGGTTCAAAGGGGCAAAACATTAATGCTTCTAGGATTACGTTCAAGTCCCAAGGAACGGCAGGTGGTGAAATAGGGGGCCTGAGCTGTAGAGTGCCCTTCATAAAGCGAGATATTAATGGATGCATGGAGATGGAGACGCCTTGAATGGATGAATGGTATACCGCTATGGCACTGAGGTGTACTCTGATGGACAAGATCACCAGTCCAGTTCTAAAGAGCAAGTGTAGGTATTTGAGTAACTGTTCTGGTGAGGAGTGGAAAGGGTCCATGGACGCCATTATGCACCAGCGGCGGTAGCAGAGCCATTTGGCAGCATAATTCTTCTTCGTGGAAGGCTTTCTTGTTGAGATGAAGATAACTTGAATTTCTTGAGCAATGGGAAGGTGACCTAATACCTCCCTTTCAATCTCCTCGCCATCAAGTCAAAGGATTCCTCATTGGGATGTATGAGTGTCCCCCTTCCTGGGTTAGAAGGCCGATTCTGTTGCGAAGGGATATTGGCGGTTGTATGGACAGGTGTATCAGATAGGTGCACCACAGTTGTCTGGGCCATGCCGGGGCGATGAGGATGAGATCCGAATTGTCTGCAATGCATTTTTGTACAGCCTGTCCTATCAGGGGAATTGGAAGGAATGCATAGAACAGATTTCCTGATCAAGTTATCAGGAAGGTGTCCTGGGCGATTCTTTGGTCACTCGGATAGAGGGAGCAGAACTGTGGTACTTTTGCGTTCCGTTCTGTGGCAAACAGATCCACTTCAGGTGTCTCCCATCTGTGAAAGATGTTGAAAGCTATGTCTCTGTTCAACTCCCACTCGTGGGGATGAAATATTCGGCTGAGCCTGTTGGCCTCTGAGTTCCGTATGCCGGGGTGATAAGTGGCTTGTAGCTGTATCGAATGTGCTAGTGCCCATTCCAGTAGTAGCATGGATTCTCTGCACACAAAGTCCTGGAACCGGACCCGCCTTCTTTGTCTATGTAATACATGGCTACCTGATTGTCCCTGTATATCATGACTGATTTGTCTGCAAGAAGGCATGAGAAGGTGCAGATGGTGTAACGAATGGCTCGCAGCTCTAGTAGGTTGATATGAAACCTCTTCACTGCAGGTGACCATAGCCCCTCTGTAGTACGTGAGCCTCCCATCCCGTTGTGGAGGCATCTGTAGTCAGAATGATTTGGTGAGGTGGGTGCCAAAAAGGGGCACCGAAGTGCAAGGTTTCTATCTGTAGCCACCACTCCACATCCCTCACCATCGAAGGTATTAGAGTTACCCTGCGTGACACTGGGTGAAAATGTTGGGACCATTGGAATTTTAAGCCCCATTGATGATGACGCTTGTGGAGGCGGGCGTGTGGAATCACATATGTTGCTGCTGCCACGTGCCCCAGCAATATTAGGACCTGATGCGCAATCGGTTGCACTAACATCTCAGATTTTTGACTAGGGTTTGAAAAGTGCAGTTCCTGCCTCCCGGAAGGAAGACTTTGCAGAGATGTGTGTTGATGAGCGCACCTATAAATTGCAGCATCTGAGAAGGGTCGAGGTGAGACTTCTCGTAGTTTACTAAGAAGCCCAGGCTTTCCAAACAAGATAGAACCCGAATTTGATGGGTGCGAATCAGTTCCCGACTCGGGGCTACTAGTAGCCAATCGTCGAGGTAAGGGAAGACTTTTATGCCCTCCTTTCGAAGATGGGCCATAGCTAATGCTAGACATTTGGTGAATACCCTGGGTGCTGATGATAGGAAGGTAGAACCCGATATTGATAATGTGGTTTGTGAATTTGGAAGCATAGGTAGCACCAGGATGAGCGGTGCATGGAGATATGAGCATAAGCATCCTTGAGGACCAGTGAGCACATCCAGTTGTTGGGTTGCAGGTTGGGCAAAATGCTCTTGAGAGAAGTCATTTTGAATTTCTCCCATACAATGAATTTGTTGAGTGCTCTGAGATCCAGTATGGTCACAGTCCTCCACTTTTCTTGGGAATGAGGAAGTATTGGGAGTAGAATCCTTGAGAATGGTGAGAATGGGGTACCAATTGTATCGCTCTTTATCCCAGGAGGGATTTTACTTCTTTCAAGAGGAGAAGAATATCGCCCCCCCTGTGAAGGGGGAACGAGATGTGGTAAGGCGGAAGGTCTTCTGAAGTTTAGACAGTATCTATTCTGGATGATGTTGAGAACCTAACAGTCAGATGTGATTTGGTCCCTTGCTGGTGCAAACGAAGCAAGGCGTCCGCCTACTGCTTCTTGTAGCTGTGGCCGCGGTAGAATCAAAAAGACGATTGTTTTTTGGTGGCAGCAGTCGGAGTTGGTTTGGAGATGCGCTGGGCTCGGACCAGACCCTGCTGTTGTGACTGTGGAGGTTGAGCCCTCTGTATAGGGTAAGAGGGAGGACAGTACGGCAGGTAAGATCTGTAAGAGAGCTGGGGATACAAGGGTTTCCTGTAGGAGGGATAGTATCGCTTTGGAGTTGTTTGGTCTGGAGGTAATGTGAGCGATGACACCGCCACTTTGTTCCTTAAGCTGTGAGACTGTTTCACAAAGCTTGTCACCAAACAAGTTATCACCCTTGCAGGCAGATCTGCAAGTTTGTCATGGACAGATTCGCGGATCGATCTCACCCTCAGCCAGGCTATGCGATGGGCTGCTATAGCGGTGGCAGAGGTTCGGGCCGACAGTTCAGATCCTTCATAGATGTGCATAGAAGGTGACTAAGGCCCTCTTCTAGATCGATTACAATCTGTTTACGATGATTGGATACCGTAGGCTGACCCTCATCTAACTTCAGTTTCTGGAGGCACTCATATAGATATTGAGTGATATAGAACTGGTGTTGCTGTACCTTGGCATTCAGCATGAAACCTTGGAACACTTTTTGCCGAAATTGTCCAGGTAGCGGATGTCTTTGCCTGGTTGGGCATTAGAATACAGTCTGGTTTTACTGGCCTTCTTCATAGCGGATTCCACCACTACTGAAGAGTGTGGTAGCTGCACTGAGGTATAATGGGGAGACTTCCACATCCTGAACTTTAGCTCTGTCTTCCAGGATGTGGTAGGTGTAGAAAAAGGTGACAGGCTTTATCCATGACAGCATCCAAGACTGAATAAGAGGGTAGAGCCGTGGATTCAGCTGGAATGTCAAATATTTTTAGGAGGTCATATACTTCCGTTCATGGATCAGGTAGTTTCTTGGTCTCCAGATTTAAAACAGGACCCACCTTCTCAATAAATCTGGAATAGGAAAGGTCTTCCGGGGGTGATGCTGGTTCAAGCAGTCCTCCCGGGGGGGTGGGGGGGGGGGGGGGTTGGAGGGGATTCCCATGGAAGAGTTTGGCGATGGAGGAGAGGGGCAATGCAGCCCCTTGTCAAATGCAATCACTTGCAGACTAGGCTCTCTATCCAGTTCCTCACTCTCCGAGTAAGGAAGAGAAGGGGGAGTAGATTGACCCAAACCCTCTACAGAAGGGCTTGAGGGGGAAAGAGGTTGTTGAGAAAGGACCATGGAAGAAGTTCTGAAGAAGTCCTGTGATTTGTGACAACATTTGTGAGGCCACTCCCTTTAACATCCTTGAGGAATGCTTGGATGTCCTCTTCTTCTTCAGGAGTGGGGAGGCACCTGAGAGTTCTGTGTGAAGAACGTCTGGATGTAGAAGGCTTCCTATCTGTTCGAACCCTTTGGTCACCATCCCGGCCAGAGGTAGATGAAGCGCAGCGGCGCAAATGACAGGGTACCTCCCCTTCCGACTCCCTGAGTATTCCAAGTCCGATAGAAGGAGGGGTAGCGTCAGGGGGTTGACGCACCGGGGGCTCCTTGCAGTAGAATCTCTGGGCAGTCTATCTTCGGACTTCGATGAGCGGTGCTCAATGTGGTGCGTTTTTTCCTTCGCTTTACCTTGTCTTGCAATCGAATGCATCGCATGCATCAATGGTTCACCCGACACTACGTGGTGCATCAGGAGCATCGGTGCAGATGCCAGGGACTGCGTCGGGTGCACTGAAGCATCGGAGCTGTGCTTTGGGTGCATCGAACAGTGATGTGTGTCAGCAAATGCATGACGCTCCACTTCCTGCATCAAATCTGGCACGCCCGCTCCATGTCGTTGTGGGTGTCCCTGCAGCATAGATGATGCACCCGGAGCCCAGGTCAAGTCGGGAACTGGCTCTTTTTGGGGCCATTTATAAGGATTTTCTATGGCCTTACCTCTGCTCTCTGAATTTTTTACTTTGAAGGAAGGTTGCAGGGAGGAGGCCCTTTTGACTCCTTTGGGCCATTTGGGCTCTCTGCCTAGAGAAGACTGAGCTGACCACTGCGGGGCATATGAGCCTGATGCAGCATGCTCCCTATCCTTAGCCAATGATCTTCGCATTCTTCCACAGTCCCGACAGGTCGCCATGTTGTGGTCCAGCTCAAGGCATAGATAACAGTAGTTATGTCTATCTGTTACGAACATAATTTTGCCACATTGGCAAAATTCGAATCCCAGGGCTTTCAGAGCCATGTTAGCACTGAAAAGTGCTGTTGGGGCTTTACAATTGTGAAGAAAAGCAGAAAAAAAGGAAGAGATCTTCAGAAGGAGATGGACCCCATGCCCGTTACTGCGCGGAAAAGGCGAAAACTGAGAAGAAATCGTTGACCACGCAGGAAGGCACTGCGCAGATGTGCAGCAGCAAAACTTTACTAGTGCTAGAAGAAGTTCCCGCCGCGAGCTGCCAGGGGGCGCTCCCAGACAGTATGGCTAATTCAGCCTCCTTATCTGCGGGAAAAGCTCACAGCTTTTGATCCATGGATCATAATTTTAGGATAAGCCTTCTCTAACTACAGACTCCTATATTTTGTTTCAGCTTATTATACTGCTATGTCACTGTAGTTGAATTCCAGTGGTGGCCATTATTTTCATCAATGAATGGCAGCATGACCAGCAAGTTTCAGAGAATAAAAAATAGTCTGTCTGAAAAGCATGCTCATTTGGACATGTGTCCTTCTTCATTTTCCTTTCATAATCATCCCAATAAGAAAAGCAAGGTGGTCTAAAATTATACCAGATAAAATTTATCTGAATAACTAGGAGGCATTTCAGAGATGTTCTGGGACACAGCTGAGATAAATGAATAACTTATTTGGCTAACTTTAGATGTGACAAACCAAAACTATCAATGCCACTTACACAGTGTTATATAATCAAAAAATAATCGAAAGGGGAACCATATGGTTCACTCACTGTGAAACTTCATCTCGTTATAATACTGAATTATTGTAACTTGTAAGGTATTTTTGTTGTTTAATGCTATTTAATAAACCTACACGCCAAGTGGAAATCCCTTTATTCAGTGTTGTAAAAAATGTTTGAAAAATTTTTTGTGAGGGGTTGGAAAGGTTTCATATAACCGTGTAGGCAACCCTGCCTTATTCAAGCATATTATAATCATAGACCCACCAACCTCCTCCGTTTTTTTATGTGTGCATATATGTGAATTTGTGTTATTAAAATTTCAATAATCTTCTTCCATATTCAAAATTATAGATGACATCCGGAAAATAGCTCTTAAAGAGATTGATTAACAGTATTCCCTGATATTTCCAAATACCACGACACCACCTCTCATACTCTGTTGGGTGTGATCTTGTAAATTACTTTCTTTTTGTAGAGAACTAACTCCTTTTTATATTGTAAATCACACCTCCCAGACTATAAATGTCCCAACATGTACATGTTTCGGACGATACACGTCCTTCCTCAGGGGATGTTCCGGCGGGTGATGTCTAACCTGCTATTAAAAACGAAGTTGAAAATTACTTCCCTTGAAATCTGTGTGGAAACATCTCCGTTTTTAAATCACTTTCCTCCTTGACGTGATCTCCCGCCAAATCTTTCAAATCGTCTAAAACGGAGATGTTTCCACACAGATTTCAAGGGAAGTAATTTTCAACATCGTTTTTAATAGCGGGTTAGACATCACCCGCCGGAACATCCCCTGAGGAAAGACGTGTATCGTCCGAAACATGTACATGTTGGGACATTTATAGTCTGGGAGGTGTGATTTACAATATAAAAAAGAGTTAGTTCTCTACAAAAAGAAAGTAATTTACAAGATCACACCCAACAGAGTATGAGTGGTGGTGTCGTGGTATTTGGAAATATCAGGGAATACTGTTAATCAATCTCTTTAAGAGATATTTGCCGGATGTCATCTATAATTTTGAAAATGGAAGAAGATTATTGAAATTTTAATAACACAAATCCACATATATGCACACATAAAAAACGGAGGAGGTTGGTGGGTCTATGATTATAATATGCTTGAATAAGGCAGGGTTGCCTACACGGTTATATGAGACCTTTCCAACCCCTCACAAAAAATTTTTCAAACATTTTTTACAACATTGAATAAAGGGATTTCCACTTGGCGTGTAGGTTTATTAAATAGCATTAAACAACAAAAATACCTTACAAGTTACAATAATTCAGTATTATAATGAGATGAAGTTTCACAGTGAATGAACCATATGGTTCCCCTTTCGATTATTTTTTAACTTTAGATGTGGCCAAGAGCAGGGTTAAGGTTATCGGGGAACATAACTTTAACCTTAACCAGCTATATTCAAAATATATTCAAAATATAGCTGGTTAACTGGCGAGCAGAAAGGGGAAAAAATCCCACCAAGAAGGCCTACTGGCCTGATCCCCCACTCCCCAACCAAATGAACCAAATGTTGAACCTGTCGGCCTGATCCTCCCTTCCCCCAAGGTTCCCCCCCCCCCCCAAAGATTTAGTAAGAGTTAAAGTTGAATGCGGTGGATTAATGCACCTTCCCCGGTATGGCGAGGAAAAACTTACCTCCCGGCCTCTTCTCTTCCCCCTTCCTCTCACACTCCAAAGCCCTGTGTGCTGCCGGAATCATGGTGGACTTGTACCATGACCCCAGCAGCTTCCAACATTGCTTTAATAGCAACATTGGAAGCCATCCTAGATAACTTTGAAATCTAACCTACAGTACCTGACCGAATGTAATCTGCTTTGAAATGCCTAAAAGCAGAATATAAAAATAATCAAATAAATATTCAAACATAGCCATTATATGTTTTAAAGTTATCCAGATAAGTATACTCAGATATCCTTATTCGAGAATATTCAGCGGGACAGTTATCTCCCTGAATATCCCTGATAACTTATCTGGCTAATTTAGGTAGTTAAGTTATCCATTTCTGGCTTTTTAAATATTGATCTCATATTAATAGTGCTATCTAGAATATTATTGTTTGTGATATTTTAGATAATCTGCTCCTTGATTGCCTGTTACCAAAAACCCCCTGAGAAACTCTTTTACAAAGGTGATTCCTCATTTACAAGAATAGCTAAAAGCCCTTTCTGTAATCCAGGACGGGTCTAAATGTCAGTTAGTCAGAGTAATAGAGGCAAGCGTTTTGGTTTATAACTATTTAAAGCAGATTAAGAGTACCTGATGCCAGTTTAACCCCTTGATTTATTCCTGTTAATACAGATGGAGATTCTCTGATGCCCACAACCTCTATGGGTACTAGAGACTGAGGACCAGCCTTACCCACCCACTGTAAGTTCTGTTCCTCTAATAGATTGTTCTCTGGACATCAGACTAATCCCTCAAGGCATTACCTAATTAAATAAAGTGGTCCATTTCTCTCTTCAATTAATCCCCACCCATTTACAATTATCTGCATCCTCTATTTTCCCCTTCCCTGCTACTATAATGCTTGCTGGTGCTTGCTCCATTACCATCCCACTCTACCTCAATGGCAACTTCCCATACTTAGTACAGCTAAATCACCCATACATTCATCCCATTCCCAACTCCTGCCTTCCTACTTTTGACCAAGATTTTGTCAATCTGGGACCTGGACAAGAGAATCTACTTATTCCAACAATACTGGGGTTAATATTCTATGATTGTTTACACAAATAAATTAGACTGATCAGCAATATATATAACCCAAGTTCTCCTTTAAATATTTACAGTCCCACTGTCATATTTGATCCTCAGTTTAATTCACACCTTTAACCTCCTACTTCATTTTTTCAGTCACACCTTTTCTGCCTTAACTCATATCATATTTCTTTGGGGTTTTTTTTGTTATTTTATGTGCTTTGTATGTTGGTCTTGACTAGACTGTATGCTCCAAGGAGAGTAATTCTAAAGGGACTTCTGCAGGTAAAGTAGTGCTTTATTGGCAGAAATGGCCCTTTAGAAAACTGCACAACCGATAGGTGAATAAAATTACACACATAAGGAGAAGCATTCCAGGGGGTGGAGTCTGGGCAGGGTTGGGACTTACACACATACGTTTTGATTTAAAAAAGTATACACATAAATTCTCTCAGCAAAACTATGCATACCAAATAGCAAGTGTAACTGTGTGCATATAGGTGTGCTGGGATCGTTTTTCAAAATGCATTTAAGTCAGCGCTGAAAATTGGTGTAGCCTATTTGCCAGTGAATTTATGCACAATGTTACAAAATTACACATACGTGTCTCTGTAGAGAGTTGCATACATCTAGTATGCTCTATATGAATGATTTATTAATAATGAGAATGTACCACAATGAAAAATAATATATCAAGTAAGGACTGAAAGATATTTGCATATTAGTCTTCTTTTCTTAACACTGGCCCTTGTTACCAGTAGAAATAGCGCTACCTTCACTTTCCCCTTAAGATCTTGGGACAATTCATGTTGTGAACTTAATCTACTAACTGTATTCTAAAATTACAGTATACAGCTTAAAAAATGTAAATGCTAAGAAAATCAGAAAGTAAAAGATGTTATTTTCCTAAGTATGCTGTTGCTTCTGATCCTGGGTTTGTTTACAACTGCCATGATGACCACTCCCTTCTGAACTATTGGGAATATCTTCTGCTGGAATGTGAGGGAGGGTATTAAAAAACTCCCTCAGAACACCTTAAAGGACCAGCCACAGTTATCTGGCCCTGTCCTTCTTATAAGCTCATCCAGCAAGGGATTCTGGGTCAGGGAGGCTCTCTTCAGCCAGGGATAAGAAAACAGGGCCCAGAGGAGTTAGGCGGGCCCCTGGAGGAAGAAGGATACCTCAAGAAAGAGAATTGCACTGAACTGTAAGTAGCATTATCACATTTTGTTTGTTGAATGGCATAAAATAGCAGAGTTGCTTTGGCTGTTACTTACTACAAATAAAGAGATTTATAAAAGATTTTGCCAGAGTGTAGCTTGAAGTCTGTTCTCTGGCTATCCTCTGACCACTCAGTACCACATATGGTGGTAACCGTGGGATCCCTGTTCTAAGTGGGAAGCACAGACAGAAAACCACAGACACAGAAGAAAGAAGAGAAACAATTTTTTTTCTTCTTTTCCAGGAGCCTAGCTGCAGGGACAGTACAGGAGTTCGGTATATCAGGCCAAGGGGGCTAGCTGCCTGAAGCAACTAGTGAAGTAATCAGTTAGAAAGGGCCAGACAGGTCAGAAATGTTTTTCTTTGTTTCCTTCATTTTGCTTTTTCCTCATCAGCCTCTACATATTCCTCCCCGTCACCTTTGAGTCTCACAGTCTATTTTTGCACTACCTTCTTTCGCTAACATATCTAAAAAAAAAAAAAAAACAATCTTGTCCCCCTGTTTTACCATATTTGCTATTTTTCTTCTATTTTAATTTTGGCATTCCTGACTATTTTCCACTTTCTCTTAATTTTTCCAGATATTGTCACATGTTTTTCCTCTTTCTGTGATCTTTTTTAGTTTATGAATGCTAACTTTTTTCCCTTACTTTTACAGCTACTTCTTTAGAAAACCATAGTGGCATCTTTCTTTCCCCTTTCCTTTATTTACTTTCTTAACAAAAAGATTAGTTGCTCTTATAATATCTCCTTTTAGTTTTGTCCACTGTCCTTCTGCTTCTCTAGATTTTCTCAGCCAGCTAATAACTCCTTGAAGTACTTCCCCATTTTGTTTTCCTGATGTTTAGAACCCTCATTTTTTATTTATTTATTTATTTAATAGTTTTTTATATACCGGGGCACGTTAAAAACATCACCCCGGTTCACAATGTAACGTAACGTAGCAACAGGCTTTACAATGATTTAGGATAGAAAACATAGACATTATTTGGCTTTACAATAAATTAGAATATATAAACATTATAACAATTGATTCAACGTGAGACTGGTGGTTATATGATAAACTCTTAAGGAGAGTAAAAGAGAATAGGTTCATTAACTATTCACAAGGCAACTATTCACAAGGCAATAAAGTATATGGGCGGTAGTGGAAAGGTAGAAGGACGTTGGGGAAGGTTGGGAAGAGAGGGGAAGAGGAGAGGGTGGAAGGAAGGGCAAGGGTGGAGGAAGGAAGGGGAAGAGAGGGGAAGAGAGGGGAAGAGAGGGGAAGAGGGGAGGGTGGAAGGAAGGGCAAGGGTGGAGGAAGGAAGGGGAGCAGGGAAGAAGGGGGGGCGGGGATGAAGGGGGTCGCTAAGCTTGGTAGAGGCGTGTCAGTCAGGAGGGGTGTGAGGGTCGGGTATGTATCTTTGGGCGTGGTTGGTTAGTCGGGGTATGCTGATTTGAAGAGCCAGGTTTTCAGATTCTGTTTGAATTTTTTATGGCAAGGTTCCTGGCGTAGGAGGGGTGGCATTTTGTTCCAGTGGGAAGTGCCTGCTATAATGAATGATCTTTCTCTGATCGTGGCATGTTTGATGAATTTAGGGGAGGGTGTCAGGAGTTTGGCTTGGTGCTGTTTTCTGGTTGGTCTGGTTGTGTTGTGGAGGTGGAGATGTTCAGGGAACCAGTGCATGTTTTGGTTGTGAATGGCTTTGTGTATGAGGGTGAGGGATTTATAGATTATCCTGGAGTTTACTGGGAGCCAATGTAGGGATTGAAGAACTGGGGTGATGTGGTCATGACGGTGAGTATTTGTGAGAATGCGTGCGGCAGCATTCTGTAGGAGCTGTAACGGTTGAAGGGTGTTTTTTGGGAGGCCTAGTAGGATAGCGTTGCAGTAGTCCAGTTTGGACAGGATCATGGCCTGCAGCACTGTTCGGAAGTCAGAAGTGTGTAAAAGTGGTTTGATTCTCTTCAATGTGTGGAGTTTGAAGAATCCGCTCTTTATAGTGTTAGATATGAATTTTTTGAGGTTAAAGTGGTTGTCTATCCATATGCCTAGGCTGCGGACAAATTGGGTGGGAGGGCAGCCTGGTGGCGAAGGGGAGGAAAGGCTGAGTGTGAGAATGTTGGGGGGAGAGAGGATGAGTAGTTCGGTTTTGTTGGTGTTGAGTGCCAGAAAGTTGTCAGTGAGTAATTTGTTTATTTCAGACAGGGCAGATTTCCAAGTTTTCATTGCGTTAGTGATTGAGTCTGTTATAGGTATGAGTATCTGGACGTCGTCAGCATATATGAAGTGCTGGATGCCCAGATTGGAGAGCAGTATGCAGAGGGGTATGAGGTAGATATTGAAAAGGGTAGAGGAGAGGGATGAGCCCTGTGGTACTCCTTGTGATAGTTTGACCGGTTTGGATTCATTGCGGCCAATTTTTACTCTATAGCTCCTATCGTGTAGGTAAGACTGTAACCAAAGAAGGGCGTTGTCCGTGATGCCAATTTCCTTGAGACGTTTAATGAGTATGTTATGGTTAACTGTGTCGAATGCCGCAGATATATCTAGAAGTGCGAGTATGTGGGGCTGTCCTTTGTCCAGGGCTTTGAGTATGGTTTCCGAGAGGGAGATAAGTAGGGTTTCTGTGCTATGGTGTTTACGGAAACCAAACTGAGAAGATGAGAGAATATTGTGGTCTTCTATGTATTCTGTGAGTTGTCTATTAATTATTTTTTCGAGTATTTTGGAGAGAAACGGGAGGTTTGACACTGGGCGATAGTTGGCTGGATCAGTGGTGTCTAAGTCTGGTTTTTTGAGGATGGGTTTTATAATGGCTTGCTTGAGTTCGGTTGGGACCTGGCCCAGTGAGATAGATTTATTCAGGACATTTGCAATGTGTTTGGCAATTGATGTAGGGTTTGAGAGTAGTGTTTTGGTGGGCAGATTGTCTGAGGGATGATAGGCGGGTCTGAGTTTTTTGATAGTGTTTTCAATTTCTAGTGCAGATGTGTTTTCAAAATTTGAGAGGGTGGTGTTTGATGTTTGTATGGGTGTGATGGGATTATCAAGGTCATAGGGAGTATTGCTGGGAGTTGTTAAGTTGGGGAGATTGGGGTGAGGTGAGAAACGAGCCATAATGGTCTGTACCTTAGTGTTGAAGTATGCTGCTAATTTTTCACATTTTGTTTCATTGTCGTAGTCAAGGTTGTGTCTGTCCGGTGCAGTGATGAGGCTGGTAACGTATTGGAAGAGGGCTTGTGGGTTGAACTGGAACTGATGGATTTTTGCGGCATAGAAGTCTTTCTTTGCTTTTTCGGTGGCTTTTCGGTAGGTGTGTAGTAGGGCGCGAAACTGTGCTAGGATGGTGGGTATTTGATTCCTCCGCCAGGATTTTTCTATTTTACGGAGGTCGAGTTTCATGGTTTTGAGTTCATTTGTGTACCATGGTTTCTTATTATTTTTGTTTGCTTTGATTTCTTTGGTGTGGGATGGGCAGAGTCTATCTGCTATGTTTGTGGTGATTTGAAACCATGAGGCTGTGGCTGTGTTTGCGTCAGTGAGGTTTATGTTGGGGAGTTCTTTTGAAAGGGCCTCAAGGATGTCTTCAGTCTTGCCTTGTTTGCGAAATGTTATTGTTTTTTTGGGTTGCGAGGGGGGGGGGGTGTCTTTGATTGTGCATCGTGTGTCTATTCGGAAGTGGTCTGACCAAGGGATGGGTGTGCATCTGGGTTGGTCAGTTTGGATTGAGGAGTTGGTAAAGATGAGGTCGAGTGTATGCCCCGCCTTGTGCGTGGGTCCTGAGACATTTTGTTTGAAACCGAGTGCTGTCATAGCTGTCAGGATAGCTTCACAAGAAGGGGAGAGGGGGTCGCGGTCTACATGAATATTCAGGTCTCCCAGAATTATGGTAGGTTTGGTATTGTTTATGTGTCTAGAGATGTATTCTATGAGTGGGGAGGGATCTTTTTCGAGAAGGCCAGGGGGAGCATATATTAAGCAGAGTTGGAGGGAATTAGATTTGAATATGTTGATTTCCAGTTTGGGGGGTGGTGGAATGTTTTGGAGTGTGAGGTTGAAGTTCTTTTTGGCGGCCAGGAATAGTCCACCTCCTTTTTTTTTGCTTCTAGGTATGGAAAATAAGCAGTATGCATCTGAGGAGAGTTGGTTGATTAAGGCAGAGTCGGTATCCTTTAACCAGGATTCCGTGATGGCGCATATGTCAGGGGCTTCGTCTGTAAGGATGTCCTGTAGTAGAATGGTCTTTTTTAGAATGGATTGAGCATTGAGTAGTAGAATGGAAAATGATAGCATACCCAGGATTTGTGTGAGGGGGGATGCCATAATGGGGATGAGTGATCTGTGTTGTTGTGTTATGTATGTGTGATTGGTCATTTTGTAGGGGGTGTAGAAGTGTTTTATGGTGGGAATGGGTTGTGGACTCATTATTGTAAAGAATGTGGGGTTCTGCTATTGTTTGGTTGGTGTATGTAAGGTAGGGTGTTGTTTACTGCAGGGGGTAGGTTAGTATGCGGTAAAGGGTGGATATGAGGATGGTTAAGGGTCTTAGCGAGGGGGATAGAAGGGTGGGTCATATGCTACGTAGGTATATGTTCAAAGAGACTTGTTGATAATAGAGGCTTTACTATGGTAGGGAGGAGAGGCTGTGGGTGGAATGCAGGGGAAGGGGTGGTATGGGTAAGGTGGGCGTGATATCTGGTTTCAGAGATATGGCAGGTTGTGTGGACTCTAGGGGGGGTAGGGGGTTGTGTAGAGGCAAATTATCGTGATTGTACAAGCACTATCATAAGAGGCAGGCGCATTAACGTGGTTATGCAGGCAATGTCAGGAGAGGCAGGCACATTAACGTGGTTATACAGGCAATGTCAGGAGAGGCAGGCACATTAACGTGGTTATACAGGCAATGTCAGGAGAGGCAGGCACATTAACGTGGTTATACAGGCAATGTCAGGAGAGGCAGGCACATTAACGTGGTTATACAGACAATGTCAGGAGAGGCAGGCACATTAACGTGGTTATACAGGCAATGTCAGGAGAGGCAGGCACATTAACGTGGTTATACAGACAATGTCAGGAGAGGCAGGCACATTAACGTGGTTATACAGGCAATGTCAGGAGAGGCAGGCACATTAACGTGGTTATACAGGCAATGTCAGGAGAGGCAGGCACATTAACGTGGTTATACAGGCAATGTCAGGAGAGGCAGGCACATTAACGTGGTTATACAGACAATGTCAGGAGAGGCAGGCACATTAACGTGGTTATACAGGCAATGTCAGGAGAGGCAGGCACTTATATAGGCAATTCAAATAAGGTAGGTGGAATCAGGCAGTTATCTTAATAATTATAACAGGCTTTAGAGCATAGTATTTAGTGACGGCAATCTGTTACCTGCTATGGGAGAATAGGAGAGAAAGCACCTGAGGGGGTAGGTAATACGTCTTACAGTTGGTGGGGACCTGCTGGTCTCAGGATTTGTAGTCGGGTTATGAGATGTGGAGTTGATGTAAACGGAGCCGGGACGGCGTCGGAGACTCGTGGCAGCAGGCAAGATGATACTGAAGGTTGGTCGTTGGTTTGAAGGAGATTGCAGGGATTTGGTAGCTGCGGCAGCGGCTGCGAAAGGCGCACGAAGGGGCGCACAAAGGGGCGGGCCCCTTTGTCGCGCTCCTTCGGCGCGCGACGCCGTGGAGTGCAGGGCCTTTTAAATCCTGCAGGTCCCGGCTCGATGACGTCACCCCTGCGCCCGGCGGGGCGGACCTCGTTGCGGCGTGTCTGGTGGGGGTGGGGGCTCGCAGCCGGGCGGGTGGAGGAGGCCGGTTCCCGGAGGAGGCAGGCCGGATCGAGTCGGAGGTAGGCCGTATCGAGGCGGAGGCGGGCCGGATCGCGGCGAGCGTTCAGGTAAGTCAGGCCGGAGTAAACGAAGGCTGGTGGCCGGCGTGGGAGCCCGATTGGGGAAGGCGGAACGGAGAGGCCTTACCCCGACGGGCTTTCAGCGCCGGCTGCGCAGGCCCAGTTCACCGCCGATCCCGTGTAGAAGAGGAAGACGCCGGGGAGTGCAGGGCCTTTTAAATCCTGCAGGTCCCGGCTCGATGACGTCACCCCTGCGCCCGGCGGGGCGGACCTCGTTGCGGCGTGTCTGGTGGGGGTGGGGGCTCGCAGCCGGGCGGGTGGAGGAGGCCGGTTCCCGGAGGAGGCAGGCCGGATCGAGTCGGAGGTAGGCCGTATCGAGGCGGAGGCGGGCCGGATCGCGGCGAGCATTCAGGTAAGTCAGGCCGGAGTAAACGAAGGCTGGTGGCCGGCGTGGGAGCCCGATTGGGGAAGGCGGAACGGAGAGGCCTTACCCCGACGGGCTTTCAGCGCCGGCTGCGCAGGCCCAGTTCACTGCCTATCCCGTTTAGAACCCTCATCTTTGAATGAACCCTCATCTCTTGCACCCTAATACTGAACCACACCATCCATTGATCACTGGATCCCAGTTGATCATCCACCTCAACATCAGAAATACTGAACCCGTTGGTAAGCACAAGGTCCAGTATAGCCCCCTCCCGTGTGGGTTCTGTTACCATTTGACAGAATAGTTCACCTTACAAAGAATCCAGTATCTCATTGCTTCTAGAAGATACTGCAACCAGGATTTCCCAAGCAACATCCAGCAGATCGAAATCCCTTAGCAATAGTATTTCCCCTCCCTTAGCAATGGCTCTTTCCCTAGATTGTAAAACCTCCTGGTATAGGGAAATATCTACGGTGCCTGAATGTAATCTCTTCTGAAGTGCCTAAAAGGTGGAATATAAATCAGATAAATAATAACTACATGTACCAATTTGTATATATGTAGATTATTAAAAAACGTTTGCTGTGACAAAACCAAAAAGTCACTAAGTGGTGTAATTGCATTTATGTGTTTAGCAAATATGGGGATTCCCAAAAGAATGATACTCACAGACTCCTTGACATGTCCTGAAACCAAAATGTTATTAGGTGACATAATTGCATACATTTATTAATGTAATGTGTGAAATCCCTCCAAAATACTCCTCTCATGATCCATGACCACTCCTTGACAGATGGTAAAAATTTGACGTAGATCAATTGCAGAACAGATGCCAAACAAAAGAATTAGGGGGATGACATTTGAGTGCATATTTATGAAATAGATGGATCCAGAAAAAAATATCCATGTCAGATTCCTTTCGGTGTCTCAGACATGCCTCAAAAATTTGGTTTTGCTAGCACACTGACTAGGAAAGTTATTAGTGGGGGAGACACATAGACAAGGTGATTATATAAGCCTCCCGCCATTTGGAAAGTAAACTTGTAAAAGGTGGACTGAGTGACATTATATTACTTCATAGAACACATACATACAATCTTGTAAAAGCAAAACTTAGTTTACTAAATATTAGGATTTGCAATCGTTTTTGCCGAATTGGAAAATTTCAAAGAAATAGTCCAATTCGGCATGGGTTGGAGGACCTGAATCCCGAGATGGATTTTCCCTGAACTTCGAGGAAAATTCGTTGTTCGGGTTAGCGCGTGGGGGAGGGCACATTTATTTAAAAAAAAAAAAACCTACCCCTAACCTTCAAATTTACTTAATTATAACCCCCTCACCCTCCTGACCCCCCCAAAACTTGCCTAAAGTCCCTGGTGGTCCAGTGGGGGTCCCGGGAGCAATCTCCCGTTCTCGGGCTGTTGGCTGCCATAAACAAAATGGCGCCGGTGGCTCTTTGCCCTTTCCATGTGACAAGTGCTACTGGTGCCATTGATCAGCCCCTGTCACATGGAAGGAGCAATAGATGGCCCGCGCCATTTTCTAAGATGGCGCGGGCCATCTTAGAAAATTTTCTATGATGTCAGAGAATCCATAAATTGGCTACCTGCTCATGTCCATGGCTCATCTAAAGAATCCTTATATTCTTGCTTCTCTGGCTCTAATCCAGCATCTGCAAGTGTTAAGTGTTCTGATTTCAATTCATGTCTCTGACAATAGCCAACTGTAGGTTGTTAAACTATGACCAGTTAAAGAAGCTGGTACTGCCTGACTCCCAAAAGGTTCAAGCACAGGCCTTTATCAGTCTTATCTCTTAGAAAAACAAATGTAGAAAGAACAGAGTATCCTGGCTCATCATCAGCTCATTTAATATTAAGCAGCATGCTTCAGTTTCAGGCCTTAATGATCCTTTTGCTAAGCTATGTGCAATGAACATATATCGATCACATTTATCAATTATTGGGGATTGTTTTGATCCACTATCAACCCCACAACTGCATACAATGATCTTCCAGGAATCTAATTAACTAACTTCCAAAAATAATCTTAATACAAGACTAAATTAGATTTCTGAAAAATAATTGGAGATAGGTATATTGAGAGTAATATTCAGTAAGCCGGTGAACAGACAAGTTATCCAGCTACAGTTAGCTGGTTAACTTGTCCTGGATATTCAGTGAGATAAATGTCCTAATATAACTGGAATTTTTTTTTTATATTGCTGGTTAGGTATAAAGTTATCCAAACTATGATAAGCTGAATAACTTTAGAGTTATCTGGCTATAATCAAAAGAATATAGCTGGTAAAAAAAGATAATGGGCCTGGAGCTTTTGCTGTGGCTAAGCAGCCATGATGGAAGCATATGTTTCTATTGTAGTTGGTTGGCAATACTAGAAGCACTGGGTCTGGATCATGGTAGGCCGCTACCATAATCCAGGCTGAATAAAAAAGCTAGAATTAAGGTAGCCAGATAAGTTATTCAATTAAGTCAACCCCACCCTGGAATACCCCAGCAGGCTCCTTGCTTATTTAGAGAAATCATAGCTGGATAATGACTTATCCGCTAACTTTTAGATGGAAAAACAAGGGAAATATTCAAAACTTGCTATTTAGATGAATAATTTGGATGTCATCTGTCTAAATAGCTTTGAATATTGACCTCATTAGAAATGTATTTTTAAAATCTATCCAGGTCTCTGGGTCTGCTTGGAAAATGGGCAGGGTTGGGGGTCCCCATTAAGAATAGGGCTCTAGTTTCCCAATTGCTTCTGGTAGCCCAGTTCATAAATGCCTCTACTTGGAAAACTAACTGTAATTTGGATAGTTGGAGAGCCCAGATTAGATCCATGGCTGATATTGAAAAGTTACGTTACTGTTTAAGGGATCGCAAGTTTAAATACAACTCTATTTGGGAATGTTATTGGAGGTTTTACAGTGTACCACAAATTGTCAGATGAATTGTATGTGGACAGCTCCAAACTGGAGGACCTATATATTCTCTTTAATTTTTGCACTCAGAGCTTAAATGTATATTAATGTGGATTTGGCTGTAGGCAACTTCTTAAATAAAAATTTTTAAAACAAGAAATTTATTTTTTTAAATCCCTGCAGTCTCACAAAATCATTGTAATTGGAGTAAAGCTACAGACTCCTTCCCACTTTTGCCATACTATTTTTCAATCTCTTCACCCCTACTTCTGCTTTCATGTGACACACTATGAAACTGCCCTCATTTTGCACAAGTTGGGCATTGTTCATCACACGAGACAAAATATGATTTAAAGCCATTGCTGGAAATTCTTCTGTGCCATTCAGTAGCTAATTATCTGACTAGAAGCACGAAAGAAGAGCAGGATCTGTAGGTGATTGAATCAGATAATCTTAAGGTGGCCAAACAAGTGGATAAAATAATGGCAGAAGCCAGAAAGATGCTTAGGAGCAAAGGGAGAGGAATAGCAGAAAAAAAAGGTGATAATGCCCCTTAAACATCCTGATGAGACCTCATCTGGAACACTGGGTATGGTTCTGGAGACCGCATCTTCAAAAGATATAAACCAGATTGGAATTGGTCCAGAGGGTGGAGAATAAAATGGTTAGTGGTCTTTGTTCTAAAATGGTAGTTATCTTATTTCAAACAATTCTAAAGCAAACTAGAGATCTATGAACATAGCTCCCATATTATGACATGAATTATATTACAAACAAGTCCTTGTAAAAATGCACATTTGTTTTTACAGTGCTAGTCTTCCAAAACTACAACTGCCTAGAGAAACAAAACCAAGTGCATATGTTACTACATTTGTGCTGCTGCATATGTCAGCTTCTGTTTTTCACACATTCATTTGTCCAAAGTATATTCCAATTTTAACATATTTGCAATTCTTTAACAGTCAAATACCGTTTCTCCACAATAGGACAGGCACTTCAGTTTAAAAAATCAAAAGTTAAATGATAATTTATTCAAAATTGACAAACATCTAGGACCAAGCTTGTAAATCAATGAATTGCAATACACATTTCAACCATAGCCATCATCAGGTGATGATGACACAGATGTCGAATGTCTTAATGTACCCTCAAATATCAATTCACATACTTAAACCAAGGGTGGGCAAACTACAGCCCGTAGGCCAAATCCAGCCCATCACCAAGTTTTATCCAGCCTGCCTAGCCATAAAAAAATTACATTATGTGTGGCCCACACTGTGTGGCAGGCAAGAAGAGGTCCTGTCCTGCATCGTGGCATTACTTGCTGGCGGGGTTCCCAATCCCCACCACCATGAAGAGGAGCTACGCGATGCTGTGACATGCTGGCGAGGTTTCCAACCCCCCCAAGAAGAGGAGTAGTGGAGGTGCTGTGACCAGAAGATTGCTAATGATTGCTAATGAAGCAGTTGCGTTCTTTTATTTGTCTTGGGGCAAACGTTTGAGATGCAACAATTGTAAGCAATGAAAAATTACCTATGCAATAAATAATTTCAAACTTAAAGAATCTTTGTCGTGAGGACTGATTGGAGAAAAAGTTTAGCTGTCTGGATAGCAAAAAGCACAGATGTTTTCTTGATCCAGAATACTGCTGGTGGGCTTCCAGCACCCAGGAGGCAAGAAGAAGACCATGATGCTGCCGGCAGGAAGGGTGAGTCACATGGTGGGAAGGGAAGAGGGCTTCCAGCACCCAGGAGGCAGGAAGAAGACCATGATGCCACTGGCAGGAAGGGTGAGTCACATGGTGGGAAGGGAAGAGAGTGAAAGGAAGGGGGAGAGTGACTGAAGAGAAAGGAAGTAGGTTGGGGGGAGAGAGTCTGGCAGAGGAAAGGAAAGGAGCTGGGGGAAGGGAGCCTGACTGAGAAGGAAAGGAGTAAGAATGAGGGAAGGGAAGGAGACTGAGTGGGTGGATGCATGACAGAGGAGAGGGAAGGGTGAATGACACAAAGAGAAGCGAGTGGGGGGTGAATGACAAAGGGAAGGGAAGAGGGGGAGTGGGAGTGTGAGGGAGAGGTGAGGGAAGAAAGGTGAGTGACTGAGGTGGTGAGTGTAGGGGAGGGTTGAATGACTGAAAGGTGAGTGAGAGGGAAGGGGGAGGATAGTGGGTTGAAGAGGATAGTGAGAAGAGAGGGTAGAAGAGTTTGTGAGTGTGCATGTGTATATGAAAGAGAAGAGAAAGTGTGTGTGTTCCTCCCACCTCCCCTCCATTAAATCACTACAGTCTCAAGGTGACTAGAAATCAAAACTCATAAGTATCAAGTATCAAATTCATAAGTATCAAGTATCAAGAGTATCAATAAACATACACACGTTTAATTCCTCCCCTTGACACCTCCTCAACATCCTTCCATCAATAATCTCCCATGCGCACTTGCTTCTCCGAACGAACATCATGACAGTGACTCTAGGTCTTTCCAAGACAGCTCCAATGACTTCACATTCTGTTCTTATAAGCTATTTGTATATAATTTGTACTCTCCCTGTTCATTGTAAGTTATTATCATTGTAAGTTATTATCCAAGTTACACTCTCCCTGTTCTATGTAAGACATTATAAATTATTCTTTATTTTGTCATTGTAATTGTTGAAATGTGAACCGAAGTGATTAGTAACAATGTTACCTGAACTGCGGTATATAAAACTGTTAAATAATAAATAATAATAATGCGATTCCAACATTGCTCTAAACTTCAACGGCAAGAGGAAACGTGGAAAAAGATTTGCATTCACAAATAAAGCGGGGAGTAGCTGGCTTGTTACGGCGGTTACTACCCCAAACCAATTAAGCCTGGTACTTCACTTTCAATGCATATCCAGCATAGCTCTCTGCTTCAACAGCAGGGGAGAAAGTCAGATACTTCACTTTCAATGCATATTCAGCATAACTCTCTGCTTCAACGGCAGGGGAAAAAGTCAGATACTTCACTTTCAATGCATATCCAGCATAACTCTCTGCTTCAACGGCAGGGGGAATGAAGAAAAGTAGATCTATATACAAACAACAACCAACAAGGTCTGAATTATTTAGTCTGGGTAAACAAATAAGCATGGGTATAGCTTGCTTATTGCAGTGGTTACTACCCCTAACTAATTAAGCTAGATATTTCACTTAAATGGATACATTAATGGTGGGGGTGGAAGGGAAATAGAATCAAAAGGTTACTAAGAGCCAAGAGTAACAGATAAGAATGAGAAAAAAAAAAGTGCAAAACTTGCTGGGCAGACTGGATGGGCCGTTTGGTCTTCTTCTGCCGTCATTTCTCTGTTTCTATGGAAGAGTGGAGGAGTAGCCTAGTGGTTAGAGCAGGAGTTGGCAATGACTCATTCTAATATGGGTGAAGGAAGAAACAGCCTTCCATTGGACCAATAAAAGCAGAGGGAAGCAAGAGAAGTTTCTTGTTGGGCCCGATAAAGGAGAAGTCAACCAACCTCCAACTGGGCTGAGCAGGAGAAAGCAGCGTCCTGCTGGCTCTGTGACATACCTCCCAGGACTTTGCGACACACCAATGTGTCCCGACTCACTTATTGAGAATAGTTCATTTATGAAATGGATATGGTTATTGAAATTGTTGTTTTGGTGGTTTAGCTCTGGCCAAATCTTGTTTTCAGGGTCAGAATCTGGTTTATGCAGCAGAGACCACCATGCCTTCAGGAGGAACACTATGAATAAAAATAACTCCGCACTCTTCTGTGGTAGCATGCAAAGTTACTTTATTTAGGATAGAAAAATAATGTGACCAGACACAATAGCCAAGGAGGAAGATGGAGGCTTGGACTTACTAATACAGGTTACATCCTATCTAGGTAACAATTATAGTCCCACCTCTTCCCATACAGGTTCAAATGGTACAGCCAAGGAATGTTAACCCTTTGCTGTTTGGTCTGGAGGATGACCTTTTGCTATCAGTCCTCTAACAGAAATAACTTTACAGATCTAAATGAGAGATGCTAAGAGTGTTAGTATAAAACACAGTTTAGAATATGACATGTGTAATGCATCTGTAACAGGCTTTGAACAATATATAGGGCAGTTGGAGAGATTGCATTTATCTTAAGGAAACTCCCTTAAAACACCAAATCTTGCAAGAAGAGTTTACTATTTACAGAAGAGAAATAGCAGCATCTCCTCTGTGGCACGCATCCATCATAGGCGAGTTATCTATATGTACTTAATTTATACCATTCAACTAACCTCCTGTGGCTTTCATGCAGGCCTTTACCTGTTCTAAACATCTCATTAAATTCACTTTGACAGGTGCAGCTTTGAAATTCATGATGCTATAACTTTGCTTTTGTTTATGCATTCCCAGGGGCCCAGAAAACTGTCTCGGCGGCTGAATTGGTTATGACACAAGCTGCAGGAACAATTGTATTAGGTGGCTTTCATACCCTATGCCATACTGCATAATCATATGCTGTAACATACAGATGTATGCACTACCAGAATAAGAACAAAAAGATCATTTAAAAAGTGGATACGCTATTATGATTACATCAACCTTGCAGGCACGTGATAAGCCCTGCTAACGTCTAATTGCCCCTGAGGCAACTCTCGACCAAAGAGTGAAACTCGGCCAAATTTCAGTAAAGGGCTTTTTATATACACCTTTACCTGTTCTAAACATCTCATTAAATTAACTTTGACAGGTGCAGCTTTGAAATTCATGGTGCTAGAACTTTGCTTTTGTTTATGCATTCCCAGAGGCCCAGAAAACTGTCTTAGCTGCAATGTTTTCTTGGTGTTGTAGAGGTTTTTACAATGCAATTCCTGGGGTTCTGTCAGCATATTTCAGTTTTAGGTGCATTTCATCAGTACAAAGTGCCTATTGTTGCTGTGTCAGTCTGTGTGTCCATACACAAACATCAGGGTCCCTCTTCAAAAGAATGGATACTTGTCAATGAACTTTCTCGGAAGCAGAACCTGCCTTATGAAACTCTCTTCCAGTCTGAGCTCTGCCAAATGCATGACTTTTCCAACTTCACAGAAAGCAAGTAAAAGCCTGACTTTCTTAGCATCCAGTCAGATGAATCCAAAACAAGTGGATTATTCACTCCTACCAGCAGATGGAGAACAGAGCAAGCTGACATCACAGTACATATACCTCTGCAGTGACCTCAGCCCGCCAGTATTCTCCATCTCCAGCAGATGGTGGACGTGCATCTCCCCACTGGGGATTGCTTCAGTTTTAAGAAGGAGAATTCAGGAAAGAGAATTAACACCCCGCTCTCCTGTGGTGATACCATTTGGTCCCTCCCCCAGTTGAGATTTCCTGAGGTGATTTCCATGGTTCCTCAGAGGTGTTTCTTGGTCCGATAGCTGGTTTTCCCAGCGTGGACTTAACTGCTTCAGCAGCTGAAAGGCAGCGGGTGCAGAAAGCCGATTGCAGCGGTGATGGCACATGCCCTCTGCCCCTGCAGCTGGAGACCGTCTCTGTGCTCAGCCAGTTAAGGCTGAGCTCTGGTAAGTTTAAAAAAAATATATATACAGAGACTTAACAGGAAGTTTTACTGTGCTGGGCTTCCTTCCATCCGGTCTCCGAGCTTGGCACACCGTTCCAGTGTTCGTCTTGCTCTGTGGGAGGTCGAGGGACGTGGGCAGCCTGGCAGGTTGAGCAGCCTCCGTTGGTTAGGCCCCGCTCCGAGGCTTTTCGCTGCGTGCAGAGTGGTAGGCTGTAACAGCTTTTCGCGCACTTTCTGAGGGTGCCTTCTATAGGCTTGTCGGTCCAGCTTGTGCCTTCTATAGGCTTGTCTGTCCAGCTTGTGCATCTTGCTGTGCATCCAGTTGTGCATCCAGTTGTTGGGTGCACAGTAAAGCCTTGAATTCTGAGCACCTATGTTCGGCGCTGCCTTTTGGCCGCGCACTTATGTCAGCACACAAGTGGCTGCGCGCTTAGGTTTTTTGTGTGCTTTAATTTTGGCAGCCTGGGTGAGTGCCTAGGTGTGTGTGCTTAAGTCTTGGACGCATAATTTTTGAGCGCATAGTGGAGCGCCTAGGCATGCCTCCGCCAGCTGCTCAACGCATGGTCGGCCATTATGGTGCCTGTGCCTGTGCCTAAGAAGTCTAAGCGTCTCTCTCTTTGCATTGCTTGTCATATTCAGGCATCTCAGCCAGGAGTGCCTGCTTAATTGTGCTAGCGCTGTTTGGAGGCTCAGTTCTGAATTGTCTTCCTCTGATTTCGCTAAGCCTGGATCTTCCCAGCCAGATGTGGAACTGGGTAAAGATGTCGCAGGTGGGGCATTTGAATTTCGAATTCCCTTAACTGGTTCCTCAGTAGTGAGTAATCCTCCGGTGCCTTCCGGTCATGGATGCTTCTACATTTTCCTAGGTAGAATTTTTTCAGGGGTTACAATCTTTTCTTCAGGCGAGTCCTCTGTTCTGTCCCATGCTCCTAGAACAGAGGCACAGGTGGGAGCTTTGCCGGAGTACCCCCCGAAAGACAGTGGCTTCTCTGGCTGAAGATCCGGATGGCACGGATGATTACACCGTTCCTGCCTTTCTTGAGGATGGGGAAATCCCCCCTGGATTGGAACCATATAGAACTATGTTGCGGTTCTTTCACAGGGATGAACTGCCAGCCTTGATTTCCCAGACCTTGACCATGCTTAGAGTTCCTGGGGCAGATCCCATTTCTGAGCCGAAGAAAAATCCTATTTTTG
Organism: Rhinatrema bivittatum; assembly: GCF_901001135.1. NCBI lineage: Eukaryota > Metazoa > Chordata > Amphibia > Gymnophiona > Rhinatrematidae > Rhinatrema > Rhinatrema bivittatum. The sequence goes on from NC_042621.1 coordinate 138,391,380, forward strand.
TTTCCTTGCGTAAAGCCTAAGAACATAAGAACATAAGAAAATGCCATACTGGGTCAGACCAAGGGTCCATCAAGCCCAGCATCCTGTTTCCAACAGTGGCCAATCCAGGCCATAAGAACCTGGCAAGTACCCAAAAACTAAGTCTATTCCATGTAACCATTGCTAATGGCAGTGGCTATTCTCTAAGGGGCGGATTTTCATACTCCGCGAATAGGCCTACTTTTGTTTGCGCTCCAGGCGCAAACAAAAGTACGCTGGATTTTAGTAGATACGCGCGGAGCCGCGCGTATCTGCTAAAAACCTGGATCGGCGCGCGCAAGGCTATCGATTTTGTATAGCCGGCGCGCGCTGAGCCGCACAGCCTACCCCCGTTCCCTCCGAGGCCGCTCCGAAATCGGAGCGGCCTCGGAGGGAACTTCCTTTTGCCCTCCCCTCACCTTCCCCTCCCTTCCCCTACCTAACCCACCCACCCAGCCCTGTCTAAGCCCCCCCCTTACCTATGTCGGGGGATTTACGCCTCCCAGAGGGAGGCGTAAATCCCTGCGCATCAGCGGGCCTCCTGCGCGCCGGGACGCGTCCTGGGGGCGGGTCCGGAGGTCGCGGCCACGCCCCCGGGCCGCCCCGGGCCGTAACCACGCCTCCGGGTCCGCCCCCGAAACGCTCCCGGCATGCCCCCTAAACGCCGCGCGGTTCGGGCCCGCCCCCGACACGCCCCCCTCGGAGAACCCCGGGACTTACGCGAGTCCTGGGGCTCTGCGCGCGCCGGTGAGCCAAATCCGCCCGGTTTTGGGCGGATTTAGGCAAGCAGGGCTCTGAAAATCCGCCCCTAAGTGAACTTAATAGCAGGTAATGGACTTCTCCTCCAAGAACTTATCCAATCCTTTTTTAAACACAGCTATACTAACTGCACGAACCACATTCTCTCTTGTTTTTTTCCCTATGATGGAAGCCATTCAAGAACTGATTGATCTTGAGTGGGGTACCCCTGAGTCTAATTTCAAAGGGGGTTGGATTTTGGAAGGTTTCTACCCTCTGGACCCAGTGATGAGAGAGCGCTTATGTTTGCTGAAGGTAGATGCACTGGTATGTGCAGTCTCCAAGCGGACCACTATTCCCGTGGAAGAAGGAGTGGCCTTGAAGGATGCTCATGATAGAAAGAGCTTAATTGTGCGTTGAGTGAAAAATAATTTTCTCCAATTAGTCTTAAATGTGTTACTGGCTAACTTCATGGAGTGCCCCCTAGTCCTTCTATTATCCGAAAGTGTAAATAACTGATTCACATCTACTTGTTCTAGACCTCTCATGATTTTAAAGACCTCTATCATATCCCCCCTCGGCTGTCTCTTTTCCAAGCTACACACATATCAAACCAAGTGAGGAATCTGGTGTATAAATTTTCATCAATACTGCTATGGAACCACGCACAATTTCTTTTATGTTTGTAGGACCTCTGTACTACATGAGTTTGTAACATGTACAACCCAACAGTAGTTTACAGGTCCAAAATTACTTTATTTATCCTGAAAATATTTTTTCTTGGAGTTTTAGGAAACCCACTTTTTAAAAAGTTTTTTACTATTATATATAAAAATATTCAAAGACCCCGCTTCTTGTATATTATAGCATCACCGTGCCACTAATGTACACAGAGGCAACAGCTCTCACGTCAATAAGATTAATCATTCATGCCACTCATTAAAGCATAGTACTCATCTGTTGTGTAATTCTCTAACGCTCTCGGCGTCATAGCATCGGGGACGATGCTATGACGCCGATTAATCTTATTGACGTGAGAGCTGTTGCCTCTGTGTACATTAGTGGCACGGTGATGCTATAACATACAAGAAGCGGGGTCTTTGAATATTTTTATATATAATAGTAAAAAACTTTTTAAAAAGTGGGTTTCCTAAAACTCCAAGAAAAAATATTTTCAGGATAAATAAAGTAATTTTGGACCTGTAAACTACTGTTGGGTTGTACATGTTACAAACTCATGTACAGAGGTCCTACAAACATAAAAGAAATTGTGCGTGGTTCCATAGCAGTATTGATGAAAATTTATACACCAGATTCCTCACTTGGTTTAATGACTGTGTACATTCGTTTGGATCTGGAATAAGATTCATTTGGGTATATTTGTTGTGATAATTATCGTAGTTCTTTTCCAAGCTAAACAGCCCTAACCTCTTCAGCTTTTCCTCATAGGGGAGCTGTTCCATCCCCTTTATCATTTTGGTCGCCCTTCTATGTACTTTCTCCAGTGCAACTGTATCTTTTTTGAGATGCTGTGACCAGAACTGTACACAGTACTCAAGCTGCGGTCTCACCATGGAGCAATACAGAGGCATTATGACATTTTCCATTTTATGACCATTCCCTTCCTAATAATTCCTAACATTCTGTTTGCTTTTTTGACTGCTGCAGCACACTGAGCCGATGATTTCAATGTATTATCCACTATGATGCCTACATTTTTTTCCTGGGTGGTAGCTCCTAATATGCAACCTAACATCATGTAACTACTACATGGGTTATTTTTTCCTATATGCAACACCTTGCACTTGTCCACATTAAATTTCACCTGTCATTTGGATGCCCAATCTTCCAGTCTCGCAAGGTCCTCCTGCAATTTATCATAATCTGCTTATGATTTACCTACTCTGAATAATTTTGTATTATCTGTAAATTTGATAACCTCACTCGTCGTATTTCTTTCCAGATCATTTATAAATATATTGAACAGCACTGGTCCAAGTACAGATCTCTGAGGCACTCCACTGTTTACCCTTTTCCACTGAGAAAATTGACCATTTAATCCTACTCTGTTTCCTGTCTTTTAACCAGTTTGTACTCCACGAAAGGATATTGCCTCCTATCCTATGACTTTTTACTTTTCTTAGAAGCCTCTCATGAGGGACTTTGTCAAACACCTCCTGAAAATCCACATACACTACATCTACCGGTTCACCTTTATCCACATAAAAAATTGGCATACTGGGTCAGACCAAGGATCCATCAAGCCTAGCATCCTGTTTCTAACAGTGGCCAATCCAGTCTACAAGTACCTGGCAAGAACCCAAATACTAAGTAGATCCCATGCTACTGATGCCAGTAATAGCAGTGGCTATTGCCTAAGTCAACTTGATTAATAGCAGTCAATAGACTTCTCCTCCAAGAACTTATCCAAACCTTTTTTAAACCCAGCTACACTAACTGCACTAGCCAAATCCTCTGGCAACAAATTCCAGCGCTTAATTTTGCATTAAGTGAAAAAGAATTTCTCCGATCAGTTTTAAATGTGCTACTTGCTAACTTCATGGAGTGCCTCCTAATCCTTCTATTATCTGAAAGAGTAAATAACTAATTCACATCTATCCATTCTAGACCTCTCATGATTTTAAAGACCTCTATCATATCCCCCCTCGGCCGTCTCTTCTCCAAACTGAACAGCCCTAACCTCTTTAGCCTTTCCTCGTAGGGGAGCTGTTCCATCCCCTTTATCATTTTGGTTGCCCTTCTAATAAATATTTCTGTTCAGTGTTCACTCGGAAGGTCCTGGAGCAGGACCACATAAAACGAACATAAATAAGATTGGAAGTAAGGTAAAGCTCAATCAATTTTCAGAATAAAGTGTTCATAAGGAACAAACTAAACTTAAAGTAGATAAGGTGATGGGGGCCGGATGTTTTACATCCGAGGGAACTTAAGAGATGTCTTGGCAGCTCTGCTGATCTTTTAAATAGCAAATGTTGCTTACCTGATGTAACAGGTGTTCTCACAGGACAGCAGGATGTTAGTCCTCACAAATGGGTGACATCGAGGATGGAGCCAACCACGGAAAACTTCTGTCAAAGTTTAACAGAACTTTGACTGGCCCCTACTGGGCATGCCCAGCACGGCACTGACCCTGCAGCCAGCAGGGGTCTCCCTTCAGTCTGATTTTCAAAGCTACAGGCAGTGCCTAAAAAATAAAAGAAACAAACCCAACACCGCGGGGTGGCGGGCGGGTTTCGTGAGGACTAACATCCTGCTGTCCTGTGAGAACACCTGTTACATCAGGTAAGCAACATTTGCTTTCTCACAAGACAAGCAGGATGGTAGTCCTCACAAATGGGTGAGTACCGAGCTGAGGATGTCCTGACTTGCACCAAAGGCACCCAACGGCGTGCAAAAGGCACAACAACTGGGGTAGAATTTGGGAAAGGACATCCGCCCCCTACCGGGCAGGTGGAAGGGTGTTGGTACATCATGTTGGAAAAAGGTTACGCAAGACAGATTGGCCGAAGATGGAGTCCTGTCTTCCAGCTTTGTCCAAACAATAGTGGGCTGCAAATGTATGGAGAGAACTCCAGGTTGCAGCCTTGCAGATGTCAGGAAGCGGCACCGATCGAAGGTGTGCTACTGAAGTCGCCATGGCCCTTACAGAGTGTGCCTTGACACGGTCTTGGAAAGGAATGCCAGCTTGCTCATAGCAAAAAGAAATGCAGTCCGCCAACCAGGAGGAAAGAGCCTGCTTACCCACAGGTTGTCCTAACTTGTTAGGATGGAAAGAGACAAATAATTGAGTACTCTTCCTGTGAGCAACTGTACGGTCTAGATAAAAAGCTAGAGCTCGTTTACAGTCTAGGGTATGCAGAGTCTGTTCCCCGGAGTTGGAGTGGGGCCTGGGAAAAAAGATAGGTAGTATTATAGATTGATTGATATGAAACTCAGAAACTACCTTAGGTAAAAATTTAGGGTGAGTGCGGAGTACCGCCCGGTCCTGCAGGAGTTTAGTGTAAGGCGGATAGGTAACTAGGGCCCGCAATTCACTAACCCTGCGAGCTGAAGTAACAGCCAAAAGGAATAACACTTTCCAAGTGAGATATTTCAAGTTACAGGAGTGCAGAGGTTCGAAAGGGGGTTTCATTAGACGACCAAGAACCAGATTAAGGTCCCAAGATGGGGCCGGAGGACGTAAGGGTGGCTTCAGATGGAGCAAGCCCTTAAGAAAGCGTGTTACCAGGGTTTGTACTGAAATAGGGACACCCTCGATACCTTTATGGAAAGCGGCTACCACACTGACATGCATCCTTATAGAAGAGGTTTTAAGACCTGATTCCGATAGATGCCATAAATAGTCCAAGAATCTCGAGATTGGACAGGAAAGGGGATCAAGGGACTGAGAAGTGCACCATGATGTGTACCTTTTCCATTTGTATGAATAGGACCTTCTGGTGGAGGGCTTTCGTGAAGCTATCAGAACACGAGAAACTGAATCGGAAAGGTTGAAAGGCTGAAGGACTAACCTTTCAACATCCATGCCGTCAGGGACAAGGCTTGGAGGTTGGGATGGAGGAGGCATCCGTCGTTTTGAGTGAGGAGATGCGGGTCCTTTCCCAAGGGAATGTGCCTGCGGATGGAGAGATCCTGGAGTATGGGAAACCATACTTGGCGTGGCCAGTAAGGTGCTATCAGGATCATGGTTCCTCCGTCCTGGCGTAGCTTCACGAGAGTCCTCGACAGAAGAGGAAGTGGAGGGAATGCATAAAGCAGACCGGTTGCCCACTTGAGGGAGAAGGCATCCCTGGGCCGAGAGTGTTGGCTCCGAATGAGAGAGCAGTAATTGTCCACTTTGTGGTTCTGAGGGGACGCAAAGAGGTCTATGTAAGGATAACCCCACTTGTGAAACAGAGAGGTCGCTACGAGAGGATTAAGTGACCACTCGTGTGGGTGGAAGACACGGCTCAGCTGGTCTGCCAATACATTGTCTACTCCCGGCAGGTAGGTGGCCCTGAGGTACATAGAGTGGGAGAGGGCTTCCGCCCAAATCTGCGCAGCTTCCTGACACAGAAGAAAGGAGCCTGTGCCTCCCTGCTTGTTTATGTACCACATGGCCACCTGGTTGTCCGTTTGGATCAAGATATCTGATTCGATAGGTGAGCTTGGAAAGTTCTGAGTGTGTAGCGGATTGCTCGCAGTTCCAAGAAATTTATCTGGTGTTCGGCTTCCTCTCGAGACCAGAGTCCTTGAGTTTGGAGATTGTCCACATGGGCTCCCCAACCGATGTGGGAAGCATCGGTAGTTAGGATTATTTGGGGATCTGGTGGAAGAAAAGGTAAGCCCTGAAGGAGGTTGATTTGAGTCGTCCACCAGGTTAAAGATAGGCGTAGCGCTTGTGTAATTGTGACAATGGAGGACAGAGGCTGAAGAGCTTGAATCCATTGATGTCGAAGAGTCCATTGGGTAACTCTCATGGCTAGTCGGGTCATGGGAGTGACTTGAACCGAGGATGCCATGTGTCCTAGGAGAATGAGGAATTGGCGAGCCATGGCAGTGGTTTGAGACTGGAGCTGGCGAGCTAGGGACATGAGAGTTTGGACTCTTTGATGCGGAAGGTAGGCCTTTGCCTGTAAGGTGTCCAAGTCTGCCCCAATGAAGGATAAGGTTTGAGATGGGACTAAGCAAGATTTCTCGTAATTGACAAGAAACCCTAAGGAAAGGAGTGTGTGAATTGTCAATTTTAGGGAGGATTGAGTAATCTGTGGGGTGGAGGCCCTGATTAGCCAATCGTCCAGGTAGGGGTAGACGTGGACACCTTCCTTCCTGAGGAATGCTGCTACCACGACGAGACATTTGGTAAAGACTCGTGGAGCAGACGCCAGACCGAAAGGTAGTACCCGGTATTGATAATGGTTTCGGCCCACCAGAAAACGCAGATACTTGCAATGGGATTGTGTTATCGCAATGTGGGTATAAGCGTCTTTGAGGTCGAGAGAGCACAGCCAATCCCCCCTTTGCAGCAGAGGGAGAAGCGAGCCCAGGGTTACCATCTTGAACTTTTCTTTTTGAAGGTACTTGTTGAGGGCTCGAAGGTCCAAAATGGGACGTAGCCCCCCTGATTTCTTTGGTATTAGGAAGTACCTGGAGTAGAATCCCTTCCCTCGTTGAGAGGGAGGGACGGGTTCTATAGCATTTGATTGCAGAAGAAGGGTTACTTCTTGTTGTAATTGAGTCAAATGGCTGGTTAGACTCCATGCTTGAAGAGGCGGGGAGTCTACCGGAAGAGTAATGAAGTTGAGGTGGTAACCCTGTGCGATAATTGCTAGAACCCACTGATCTGAGGTGATCTGTAGCCAGCGGTCTAAAAAGTGGCACAGTCGACCTCCCACAGGGATGTCTGGAAGAGGGGTTTGGCATGTGCTCCCTACAGGGAAGTCAAAGGCCCGCCGCAGGCCCAGGAGGTGGGGCTACAGCAGGTCTTTGCTTCCGAGGCTGGCGTGGCTGAGCTCTGTTGGAGGACCGTGCAGGTCAAGGCCTAGCCGATGGAGGATAATAACGACGTGGCCGAAAGAACGACTTTTTAGTGTCCTTCTTAGGTGGTTGTTTGGAGGACACCTCAGCTGGAATGGATGAGAGTTGTTTCAACGTCTCGTGGTGATCTTTTAATTCAGCTACAATTTGCTGAATTTGTTCTCCAAACAAATTGTCCCCCAAGCAGGGTAAATCAGATAGACGATCCTGGACCTCTGGGCGAAGGTTGGATGACTTTAACCAAGCCCAACGTCTGGCTGAGATGGCTGTGGCTGAAATTTTTGTGGAAGCATCAAAGATGTCATAGGCCGTTCTAATTTCGTGCTTCCCTGCCTCAAAGCCTTTGTGAAGAAGGGCTTGAAACTGTGGTTGGTATTGTTCCGGCAAGGTGTCAGCGTAATCTTGCATCTGTTTAAGGATGGCTCTGTTATATTGAGTCATGTAAAGTTGATAAGAAGCTATGCGTGAAATCAACATAGCTCCATGATACACTTTCCGTCCCACACTATCTAGGACAGAGCTTTCCAAACTGTGTGTCGGGACACGTTAGTGTGTCGCCTGCAGTGTGCAGGTGTGTCGCGCAAGCCCGGTCAACTCTGATGCGAGTTTGGGCTTTTTTTTTTTCTAGAGATTCACTTTTTTTTTTCAGTTTATGGGTTGCTTATTATTGGGTGATTTTTGCTGTCAATCGCGTTTTTTTTGGGGAGCTTGGTGGGTGGAACGAGCCCAGCCATCCTTGCATTGGCTGCTGCTGCCGATGAGGCCTGGCCATGAGGAGTACTGACTGCAAGCAGCAGTGTCTGGTGATCATGGAAGGGAGTGAAGCACTTAACTGGCAACAATCAAAAAGATGAGGTACATGAGTGTGGGGGCCAGACATGTGCTGGGGGGAGAGAGATGAATGAGTGGGGGGCAAACGTGCTGGGGGGACAGACATGTGCTTGAGGGGGAGAGATATGAGTGTGTGGGGGCCAGACATGTGTGGGGGCCAGACATGTGCTGGGGGGAGGAGAGAGATGAGTGTGTGGGGGACAGAATTTGTTTTATTATTGTTTCTCATAAATTATAACAATAACATGAATCTTGGAATATATATTTTTAATATAAATTTAAGGTTTTCATGAGATAGGTTGTGTCATGAAACATTTTATTTATGTATATATTTAAGGAAACATACATAAATTGTCGAAATATGTTTCGTTCGTTTAACCTTTAACCTCTGGTTTGCTAGTAGACTGAATTACCGTGTCGTGAAATTATGTTTGTCTAAAAAGTGTGTCACCAACATGAAAAGTTTGGAAAGCTCTGCATTAAGCCTTTGCTAACTAGCATGGACAAAGTGTGCCTTTTTATGAGGTCTTTTTGAAAGAAAAAAAAAATGTTCCTGTAATACATGGTGTATTTTGTGTTAACTTTTTTGGGTGTTTAGCTTATTCTCAGCTGAGTCTTTAAGTAATTACATTTTTAATTAATACAGAAAAAAGTTATTACTTAGAGATGCAGAATTTTAAATATTTTGAGCAGAATTTCTCTAGAAATTCACTGTAAGAGTGTCCCTTCCACTGGCTCTCCCTACTCCCCTGGCCACTTTGCTCACTCAGGCCCCAACTCCTCCACCTGCCAGTATCTCTCCCCTTCACTTCTAGGCTCAACCCCTTCCACTCTATCGCCAGTCCCAGAGTTTGTTACGACTGTCGCTGCCCGACGTCTCCACTCCGCCCACCTTATCTTTTTTGCGACTCCTCCCATGGCTGATGGACATCTGGCTGCTGCGGCGTCTGCCTGCCGTCCTCTCCGGCGTCCCAGGTCCGGCTTGGGCGCTGCATCCCGCCATGTTGTCCAGGTACCATAGGGCGCTCGTGCTGCGCGGCCCTGCTTCTTATTCTCTCTTTGGCGCAAACCTCAGGGGCGTCCCCCTGTGATGACGTCACGCATCCCTGATACAAAAGCCTACACTGTTTGCTAGCTAATGAGTTAGCAACGGGACTCCTTACGGATGGGATTCGCTCTCCGTACCTAGCTACTCTGCCTCTCCAACTTTTGGACTTCATCCTAACGGGGTACCCGCTCCTTGTGGGCCTCTCTCATTTCTTTCAGGTCGCTATCAGGAACCGGTACTCGCTCCTCGAGGGCCCATGTTCCCTGACTCGCTGCCTGATCCTATCACTTATGCTTGGAAGAAACCGCTGCCTACATCATCCGTGATTTACCAACTTTATTTCCTCAGAGCTGTTCCCTGGAACCAGGTACTTGCTCCTCGAGGGCCTGCCTCTATTCCAGATTCTGTGTTACCTTCCGGGAGAAACCACTATATGAGTAACTTTACCAACGAGGCTCTATACCAGTACACTGTACTCACTATCTCAGTTTTCTCTACTACAGCACAGCCATAGAGGGAATCGCTGTTCCAGTATCCTGAGGAACCCTAAGCCCAGCCGGGCTTCATCTCTACTCACTACTGCCACCTCTGGTGGCTTCTCAACTCTGTCTAATAAAAGATATAACTCTGTGTTGTGTGTCCCAAGCTGAGCCTGACCTGTGGCCCCGCACGGGACTTCCCCCCTGTGGGCGTGGTCAGCTGCCACAGTGTCCAAGGGTCCACCCAAAACCTTACAAACAATAACAGAGTTTGACCCCATTCTCAGTACTTCCCCTCACACAGGCTCCCTCTGTCCCTCCTTCTCTCTAGTACACAAACCACACCCTCAAACAGGCTCCCTCACTCTCTTGCACACACACATCCCCTCATACTGGGTCTCTCTCTCTTGCATACACACCCACACAAGCTCCCTTTCTCTCTCACACATACATCCTCACACAGGCTACATATGTCTCTTCTCATGCACCCCTTCACACAGCCTCTCTCTCACACATACAAAGGCTAGCACCCTCACATACACACATGGGGGCCTTCATTTTCGCGGCGAACAGCATGCGTCCCGTGACACCGGGGGCCTTCATTTTCGCTGCAAACGGCATGCTGGGGCCTTCATCTTCGCCGCAACTGGAGCGCAGCCCACAGCGCGCCCGGGCCTTCATCTTTGCGCGCTCCATTCGCGGCATGCTAGGGTCTCCTCTGCCATTTTCTGAACAGAATTGCTAAATTATGAGAAGGAAATGGCAATTCTCCGTTGGGGGGAAGGGGGGGGATTCTGTGCAAATTCTGTGCTCCGCAGTAGCGCAGAATTCCCCCAGGACTAGTATTTGAAAGAAGGAACTTCACCCAGAGAGGGATGGACTCTATTTAATGCTTGGTGAGAGCTAGACTTCAATTTCTGTTCTTTTTTTAAGCTTTAATTATATGCATGCATTAACTGATCACAACCAATACAGCTTCCAAAGTTACAGTAATCTGGAACATCATCCTTATGCTATCCAGTTTAGCATGTTTTTTTAAATTTATCCACTAGTTCACTCATCCCTTACAAACACACATACCCATCTAATTTCATACCATTCATGCTGCCTAGTGACACACACACCATTAACTGTTTGGGAATGAAAGGTTATCATATAGTGTGAAGACAGTTTCTAAGTATTCAGCATATGAAGTAAAGGCTCTTCAAATTTACACCAGAGGGCGATATAATCTTTTTCCATGTAATTTAATTTTTCTAAAAGGAGTCAGTTTTTAATATAACATGTACTGTTTCACCTGATACTCTTGCAGTGAAAGCTGGAAAGTTGTACACTTAACTAACCTGCTACAATACATTTTTTTGACTAACATCACAATATATACATAAATTTCTTTAACATTTGACAAAAAAATCATCTGAACTAGATACAGTACGCAACAGGAGAGATCTAGAATTTAAGGGAGCCACATTGCCAATCACGTCTTATCTAATTAGAATTTCACCACAAAAAATCCTTAACTTTTGATATCATAACAAAGAATGAATAATTTTAACACTTTCAAAAATGACATTTCCATTTGAAATGATGTCACTATACTCACACAGATCGAGCCACCAGCACAATCAACACATTGCCTCACCCTACCTCCTCCAACTGGGGTTTGTGGAGAGTGCTGGGGAATCTGCCAGACAGGAGGCAGGGCAGGGCAACGGAGCTGGGCTTCCACCAGAACCGGGTCCGTGGTGTGCATGCTCTCCCCTCAGCATAATGGCCACCAGGTTTCAATTTTTTTTCGTCTGACAATAGAGGGTTTGTGCTGCCGAACTGGTTTCTTGCCTGACTCTTACAGATACCAGATGGGCAAGTCTATAAACCTGCCTGGGCTTTAAGGAGGCAGCAGCCTGCTTTCTTGGGAGGGGCAGCATGCCGACATCCAAAGCAGAAGAGGCCCCGGGGTGAGTGAAAGTGAAAGGGAGATAGCGGGGAGAGAGAGAGGAAGAAGTGGGAGACAGAACTGTGTCTGATGTAGAAGCCTCCCCCTCTTCCCCTGCTCAAGAAGCTCCCAAGGGGAGACCCTCTTTCTCCTTGGCCTATAGTGCAGCGAAGAACCAGTAATATGGCCCCAGTTAGAAAATGTTTGCTCATCCTTGATATAGGCTCTGTGTAGAATCTAAAACTGCATCTCCCTGAAATTTGCATCCACTGTTAATTTCCATAGGTAAGAATTGTTGCAAATCCTTCACCATTATTTCTTCTTCCATACCCTTCTCCAATTTATTAATCAGTTTCTCTAAGTGCAAATGGATAGAATTTTCCCCTGTATTTCTTGTACCACCAGTTGACCTTATTTAATATAAAAGTAATATTCTGGAGCTTATTATCTAGGAATCCCATTATTAAACCTACCTTTTCAAGTGCCTCATTGAGGAGAATAATTTTCAAAGCTTTTTACATGGGTTAACAGCTGTTTACCAAAGTATTCCCCTCTCCCCTCCAACATGGATAAAAAGCACCTGTGCTCTTTTAGCCATGTCAAAAAGGGGCAGGATTAGGTCAGGGAGGGCAAGTATACTTCGGGATTTCATTTTCATTTGCTTCAAAGTACCCACTGCCCATCGCTGGCATGATTTTCAAAGAGAAACCCCATGCAAGAGGATCATTCTTAAAAGCTAATCACAGATTCATTAAAGTCTAAGAAAAATGTATCGCCTGCAACTTGTTGGTTGACCTTTATTTCTACTATGTAACTGGACTAAAATGGAAAATACACTACTTTCCTTCCAGGTATCAAAAGGATGGAAACTGAGGTACCAGGATGCATTGAGAGTTATAAGTGGAGGATATGTGACTGGTCTAATAGGAGCAGTTATGGGAGTTGTGCCGTATAGGCCGTAGGGAAGAGATGGAGGAGGAGAGGGAGAGAGTAACAGGGACAGAGGAAGAGGCAACAGAGAAGAGACACCAACACACACTTGAATACTTTAAAATAATTTCACATTTACTTGCATGATGCAAATGAATTTCCAAGCAGAGGTGCACAAAGAACAACAATTTTTTAACATTGTTGAATACTTCAAAATGTGTAAAGTACAATGCTATCATTAATGGAAATAAAGGATCATCTCACATTAGTCATTGCCATTAGGGCCACTGACCCTTGTGGGTTTTAACTCCTGTTTTAGCATGGGTTTTCTGGCACTAACCTAACCCCGGAATGTAATGGGGTTGTAGAGCCAGAAAAACCTGCACTATAAAATCCGCAGCAAGGTTAGCACATCTCATGCTAATTGTAGGACAATAAACATTATTAACTATCACTTTGCATTGCATGAAGGCACGCTAGTGGAAAAGCTTCCTAGTGTCTCCTTTTACCGCAGAAAATGTAATGCCTAGTCAGAGGCAGAAAAACTTTCCCTGGAAGAGAGGAAGGCCCAGCCGGCTTGGCGGCTGGGCCTTCCTCTCTTCCAGGGAAAGTATTCAAGTTGTTACCTGGGTAACAACAAGCTAGGTGGAGAGAACATTGCCCAAATCTCATCTTGGAGTGAGTTTCCTCACTCCGAAGGCCAGCAAATCTTCACAAGAGACCACTGTTCTGTTCGTACGTCTCACGTTGAATGTGAAAGTGGCCCCTAACCCCCTACACTAATACTTAACCCTCACCTCGAGTTACTAGGTGGGCCTCCCATAGGGATACAAATACCTGTCTAGGGAGGTGGCACTATAGTAAGGTTCTCTCTCTCTCTCTCTCTCTCTCTCTCTCTCTCTCTCTCTCTCTCTCTCTCTCTCTCTCTCTCTCTCTCTCTCTCTCTCTCTCTCTCTCTCTCTCTCTCTCATATATATATATATATATATACTGAAACAGGCCTGTCCAGAAACATCATGAACCAACTCTCTCTTATATATATACTGAAACAGGCCTGTCTGGAAACATCATGAACCACGTTAACCTTTACTGGCTATAACGCAAATGACAGAGGTGTAGTTATTGGCCATGCGGCACATGATAAATCCTCCCTGCTTTACATTTGCTCCACCCCCTGAATAAAAAATTTGCAAATTGCGTTAACTGCTGTTTGCGTGATTTGCGGAATTATCACACGCGGTAACTCCTTGGAAAATGAGGCCCATAACTGGAAACTGCAACAAGCCAGACTCTGTATGCAATGGAGAAACAAACATCACCAGTCCTCATAAATCATTCATCAAACAATAAAATCAAGGAATATAAATCAATCCTATTAGTAAAAACATATTAATAAAAAATATTTCCAATGAGCTAAGGAATAGAATAACTTCCAATAATTAAGAGCTCATACAAAAGTTAAAAAAATTTTCCAAACAGCAATTAAATATTTCAAAATGGCAGACACAGACATCCAATAATTAAAACTAATAAGGATGGAAAATTCACCGCACTACATACCTGAAAACTTCATTTCCAGTCACCCTGAGCATGTCGTGGATTAGTTGGGCAGCACAAACTTTATTCATACGCACAGAGGCAGGCTCACATTCACACACATACCCCCTAAGTCAGATTCTCATTCACACACACACACACACACACACAGGTTCCCATTCACACAAACACTCACACACCCCTTAGGCAGATCCCATTCACATACACACATCTGCCCCCCCCCCCAAGGCAGGTTCCATTCACACACACACACACACACACACAGAGTCATGCTCTCATTCACTTGTTCATTCATACACACATGCCATCAGGAGCAGGCAGGGGAGCCCATTCTATTACTTTTCTTTGTGTAACAGCCCCTACGCTAGTCTAATCTCATGGGGCTAGTACTTCCTCTATGCTGATCTCGTGCATCATGAGATCAGCATAGAGTAGTGCTAGCTACACATGGTTTGAATGCCAAACACTGGCACAGAGGAGCAGGAGAATGGGCTTCCTCCTTGCGGACCTCCTCTTTTTCCACTACCCGTGGAGTGGGATGGGATCCACCGATGGCCTTGCGGCCCTCCTCTTCATTTCGGCTGCCGATAGGATGGAATCCACCAGCAGCCTTGTGGATCTCCTCCTCTTCTTGGCCACTGGATGGATGGGGTCCACCTGCGGCCCTGCGGCCCTCCTCTTCATTTTGGCCGCCAATGGGATGGGATCCATCGGCAGCCTCGTGGGTCTCCTTCACTTCTCGGCCGCCGTTGGAATGGGGGTCTACTGGCGGCGACGCTGCCCTCCTGTTTGTTTTGGTCCCCAATGAGATGGGGTCCATCAGTGGCCTCATGGCCATCTTCTTCTTGGCCACAGTCGCACTCTCCGGGTGTGCATACCTGGTAGCGCCACGTCGGGCCTGGCCACAAGCATCTTCCACTTCTTCAACTGGGGGGGATGGAATCCTCCAGCGGCTGTGGGGTCTTTTCTTGGCTGGGGGGGACAGGATCCCTTGCACCCCTCCAGGCGCCCCCTACAGCAAGGTGCCTGGAGGCCTTGGTCCCCTTGCATCCTCTCCTCGGTATGCCACTGCCCGCTACCTGTAATCTCCATGGCAGCCTCTGCATACACTGTGGTGAAAGCATTCAGTGCCAGATATTTAAACTGCAGGGTGAGGGGGGGGAAGGGCCTGTCAGCAACAATAGTTTTTAATATAGAGAGAGCCAGAGAAGGGGCCTGGGGAGGGGAGCAGCAGACCCAGACACGTTTTTACCAGAGGACTGAAGGTAGGAGGAGCATGAGCCAACAGGACCTCTCTCTAACTTTATGGGCAAGGTGTAAATCGGGCCACAGGCCCTTTACTTTTTCTTCAACTTTTTTTGTTGAAGATATCCAGATAAGTAGCTAGTTATCCAGTGAAAAATGCCTTAACACATGCAAAAAGCGCCATAACGCATGGTGCAATGCTAATTTTTAAAAGGGGAGAGATTGGAGTCGGGGGCGGGAATTTTGTAAAAATGGGCTGGCTTCGTACTTTGCGAAGCCATGACGCATGATATCGCACAGTTTTAATGCCAAAAATAACTACACCGTTTTCATTGGTGTTAAGCTGTGCAATATGCCCATAATGCAAATTGCCTGAGGATTCGACCCATGGACCAATCAGGGGAAGAGACACCCCTGCAGTGTCTTCCTCAGTCCCACTCCCCTCAGACCAAGGAGATGGACCATCATCGGCAAAACTGGAAGGAGGCAAATCTCCCTGAGCATCCAGGCAGTGCTGACACAGGCTTAAAGAAAGCTCCGGTTGAATGGCTCTGATGTGGCAGGCAGCACAGATAGATAGGCACTTAGGTTTCTTTGCCGTGGGCGCCATGCTAGAAGCGCACAGCTCGATGAAGGCTCATACCTAGCTTTCCTGCACATACAGGCGCACCTAATATGGCCACCCAAAAAATGTGCATCCAAGCCCATGCGCCTAGACCACTCATCTCACTGAATACCCCAACTGGATGCCCAGGATTGACGCCGAAACTAGGGTCAAAAAATGTGCGTCCAGAAGAAAGAACGCCCAATTGCCCACACAAACGAGAAAGGGCACACACCCGGAAATGCAAGCAACAGTCTGCAGCAAAAAAGCATGCAAAAGTACCCTGTAGTCTACCACATGCCAAAATGGGAGAAGCCTAGAAGCGGGGCCTAAACAAACAGATGTTCAACCCATTGTGCCTGTACTCTCTCCTCACCTCACACCTCTTCCCAGAGACATGAGCGAGACAGTCGAACGCTGAGGAAACAGACCCTTCTCCTGCTATCACTGACTCTTTTTAAAAAAAAAAAAAGTTAAAAAATTAATCTGAGCTCCTCCCTCCCTGGCTGAGAGCAGGAGTGGGTCCCGGCTACAGGGGGAGAGGACTAAAGCCTTCACCGTCGAGCCTCTCGGTCTGCAACCACTAATTAGAATTTAGGTCCACACCAGTCAAGGCTACCAGATTGAGGCACTCTATTGAGGGAGGGACTGCACGGTATCACCTCAGGAGGCAAGCAGTGCTACATGGACATTTCCTTTCCAACTTCTTTCTTCTTTTTCTTTTTTTTTTTACTCACAGATAATCCCCCAAAGGGAAATCCATGTCCACCATCTGCTGGAGATGGAGAATACTGACGGGCTGATGTCGGGGGAAGGACTATATAGCCGTGACATCAGCTTTTGCTCTGTCTCCATCTGATGGCAGAGGTGCATAACCCACTTGTTGGGCTTGACCTACCCGAATGCTTAAGAAGTACTTATCCAGCTATAAGTTAGCTGAATAAATGGCTGAATATGCCTAATTTGACTTTTGAATATGGACCTCCCTATTTTTCTAGGATGAGTGGTAAGGAGAAATATCCTTTGTTGGGAGAGTTTCTGTGACTGCAGGCTATTGTAAAATCTGAGGTGTAGAATTTATATTAGGATTGTGTCCCATCCTCTACAGACTGGAGACTTCACTCCCTTACATAAGAATTTTATTGATTGATACTATTGAATAATTTTAATGATCGTTTCACTAGATAATTGAAAATGGCCAAAGGTTTCTTTGCTGAATATAAGGTTCTTCTGTCTAGAGATGCCACCGACTTGCATGTCCAGGACATTACAACAATAGTGTAAAATGTTTGTGACAATGCCTCCTGCTTTATGAGTGGGGGTGTCCTGTCTCTCTATGGATGGAGTTTGGTAAGATGTATAAGTGAAGAGAGCCATGGGACTCCTGCCAGGGTCAATCTAATAGGGTGGTTTCCCTGTTACAGGTTATATAGGATGACTCCCTCATGCCAGCTGCCTGGGAATGTAGAACACAGATCATCTCACACTAAACCTCTTCAGATGGTTCAAAACACGGCTGCGAGAATATTAACTAACACTCGGAGAAGAGACCACATATCACCAATCCTCAAAGACCTGCACTGGCTGCCAATTCACTACAGAATCATATATAAATCCATAACCACTATCTTCAAAGCTATACATCAACACTCTCAGCTCAACCTTCAAATTCCTCTCAAAAACTTTACGTCCAACAGACCTATCAGAGAATCCTATAGAGAAACCCTACAAGTACCACACTCCAAATCCATGAGGCACATAACCACCAGAGACAGAGCTTTCTCCACTGCAGGACCAACACTGTGGAATTCTATCCCACCAGATTTGCGACAGGAACCCTGCCTTCCCACATTTAGGAAAAGACTCAAAACGTGGCTATTCATGAAAGCCTTTCCCGAACAAAACTGAACCTATTCCATTATTAAATAATCGCTCAGATTTTGCCTTAATCTTGGTAATTAACATCCCTACCTCATAAGGGCACTTCATTTATGCTTCAAGCACATTGTCGGACATATATACTCTCTCTATTTAAACCCTTGCTTCTTTTCTCTATGCTCCAAGTTGTATTACTCCCTTGTTTTACTGTAACTGCATTCCTTAGCCTTTCTCTTGTTTAATGTGTTAATGTTTTATCACTACTATTATCATTATTTATTACTATTATTAGGATCAATGTTATTTTTTATCTTTTTGTTACCTGTCCACTTGTTAAATGTAAACCGGCATGATGCGATATTTATCGCGAATGCCGGTATAGAAAAACTTAAAATAAATAAATAAATAAATTTAAAATCTAACATTTTAAAAGTGTGATATCCAATTATCTGTTTTTACAGGGTTTTTCTTGTGGGGAGGTGAGGGAATCTGATCTTGATTGAGTTGTTTATTTATCCAAATCTCGGGGGGAAGCCACAGTTTTGGTTCCAAACAGTACAGTGTTTATTTACAGAAGTAGAAGATATTTACAGATCTCATCCACTGACAGTGTCACAGTGAAAACTGGAATTTCCATTATTAAAACAGTAGCAGCAACAACAATCAATACACCCAATAAGCACACATTCAAATGTACCAGGCCCAAGATAGAGGAAGGAATTCAGCAGCATTGGCTGAGATCTCTACCTCCATGGGCTGATGTGTCTTTATCCCTCTTACACTTAGGGGTGGATTTTAAAACCCCTGCGCGCGTAAATCCGCCGCATGGCCCTCGCGCGCCGGCGCACCTATTTTGCATAGGCCGCAGGCGTGCGCAGAGCCCCGGGACGTGCGTAAGTCCCGGGGCTTCCTGTCGGGGGCCTGTCAGGGGGGCGTGACGGGATGACGCGGCGTTTCAGGGGCGGCGACGTGGGCGTGGTTTCGGCCTGGGGGCGTTCCGGGGGTGTGGCCGCGGCCTCATGAACAGCCCCCGGGACCGGACCACGGAGCGGGGCAGCCGGCCGACGCGCAAAGTTACGCCTGCTTTCAGCAGGCGTAACTTTGCCAACAAAGGTAAGGGGGGGTTTAGATAGGGCCGGGGGGGTGGGTTAGGTACGGGAAGGGAGGGGAAGGTGGGGGGAGGGCGAAGGAAAGTTCCCTCCGAGGCCGTTCCGAAATCGGAGCGGCCTCGGAGGGAACAGGCAGCGCGCGCTGGGCTCGGCGCGCGCAGGTTGCACAAATGTGCACCCCCTTGCGCGCGCCGACCCCGGATTTTATAAGATACGTGCGGCTACGCGCGTATCTTATAAAATCCAGCGTACTTTTGTTCGCGCCTGCTGCGCGAACAAAAGTACGCGCTCGCGCAAGTATTTAAAATCTGCCCCATAGGCCTTTAAACTTGGGGATCCTGACCCTCTTTCAGGAACAGCAGAGAAAATTCTTACTGATAGTTCTTGGATGATAAACCAAGATATAATTCCTGGAAAGGTGGAGATTCTGCAGGGTATACTGCACAATCCTCCTAGGGGACTAGAAGCAGACCCAGACTAAGAGACTGGATGATATTCCTCCTGCTAGATCAGGTACATAACAGAGAGAATGTTTACTCTGAGTTGGTCTCCCTAGAATTGCTCAGAACTCTATGCAGTTTCTACACAAGGGACCTCTCAGCCCATGCACATAATTTAAAGACATATGTGTTCATTTGCTACAGTTTACACTAGGGCAAGGATGGCGAACTCCAAGTGCTACAAAAAGATCAGGTTTTCAGGATATCCATAATGAATATGTATAAGATAGATTTGCATACAAAGAAGACAGCGAATGCAAATCGATCTCATGCATATTCATTGTGGCTATCCTGAAAACATGGCCTGCTTGTGGCACTTGAGAACTGGAGTTCGCCATCACTGCACTAGGGCAATCTGGAATATTCTAAAGCATCTATTTTAGGGAAAGGTCACATAAGGCTTGATCTGTCATGTAATCCCCCTGGATGGGGCACATAAAATGTTGAGAGAATCTATCATTCATGGTAGCTTAGGGCCAGTCTCTTGAGAGGATTCAAGAAAAAAAAAAAAGTCAACAGATGGTGTAGTATATCAACCTGAGGCAGCTAGGATGTACACACTTATCTTGAGCTGGGACAGGGAATTTCTCCTGTACGAGCTTGACCTTTCTATATCTCTAAAGATGTTACTGGTAGCAAATAACCCAATTAACTCCACACCAAGGTATATGTCAAAATACAAACTTTTATTTATTGGGGTTACTAGCAGAGTAACTGTTACAAAACAGATAGAAGGTAGAAGAGCAAGTTTGCTTACCGTAAATGGTGTTTTCTGTAGATAGCAAAATGAATTAGCCATTAGAGATGTGCAATCGTTTTTGACGATTAGGAAATTCGTACGATATTTCCTAAATCGTCATGGATCGGGAAACCGATAAAACGATTGCACTTTCCCCGAATTTTTGTAAAAAATCGTTTTTCGGCTTAGTGCGCGCTAACAAAAAAACATTAGTTTTTGTTACTTTGCTATTTTTTGTTAGCGCACACTAATGGGAGTTAGCACGCACTAAGCCGAAAAAACGATTTTTCATGAAAAAAAATGCCAATCCGCGGGAATACGAGATTTTCCCGCGGCCACACAAACCCAAAAGCGGAAACGATCGGGCACCCGATGCACATCTCTATTAGCCATGCCTTCTGGGTGACATCATCCAATGGCTCGGGGCGGAGCTTTCTCGCCAAGCTACAGAGCTTTTGTTCTCTTGGGCATGCGCTGCCATTCCCGCGCATTGGTACGAGTCTCCTCAGTTCATGTTAAAACGAGTAGAAGTGTAAATGGTAGAACAGCTGTCCAGGGAATAGGGTGGGTACACATGGCTAATTCATCCTGCTATCTATAGAAATACCGTTTACAATAAGCAATTGCTTTTTTCCATCAATAAGCAGGCTGAATTAGCTATGCTTTCCGGGAGTCCCAAGTAAAGGGGTGCCTTGAAGTCTTTGGTATGTTGCACTTCTTCAGCATTTGCTTCTGGTTTGTTTGTTTGTTTTTTGGCAACCCGGACCTCTCATGGACAGCCCTCAACTGTCTGACACATGTTTTAAGACCACTGTACCCTCCGAGCAGTCAGAGGCTAGGCAAGAGTGGAATGTAAAGGTATGAACCGATGACCATATTGCAGCTTCATGGAAGCTGCAATAGAAGAGGCGGCTGTTCACACCTGATGTGCCTTTATAGGACCTGATAGCAGAGAAGAATTAGCATTGTAACAGAATTGAATGCATTGTGTAATTGAGTTGAACAAGATTATCTTTGTCACTGCTGTTCCCAAGGAGTTAAGATTATAAGAAACAGATAGTTGAGACGTTTGTCTGTGTTGTTGGGGCCTAGACTTGTAGTAAGCTAAGGCTTGTTTTCAGTCTAATGTTGCAAAGTTTTCTCCCTTTCACACTTGTGAGGCTTAGGAAAAAACACAGGAAGAGTTATAGACTGGTTTAGATGAAAAGCAGATACTACTTTGGAAGGAATTTTGTATGGGTGTGAAGAACTACTTTATTATGGAAAAATTGTAAATATGGTGAGAAATGTACCAATGCTTGAAGTTCACTTATTGTTCTGGTTGACTCAAACATGACTAAGAGTAGCACCTTCCAGGTCAACTGTTTTAATGATACTGATTCTTTAGACTCAAATGGGGTGGGGAGATATCAGTTAGGATAAGACCACATTAACGTCCCAAGGAACCAGAGGATTACAGATGGTGGATGAAGATGCAGGAGCTCTTTCATGAAGCATGAGATGAGTGGATAAGTTGAAATGGATAGTCCTTCCATTCCATTGTAATATGCTGCAATAGCACTCAGGTGCACCCTGATAGATGAAGTTGCTAGTCCCGACTGAAATAGTGTGTGATGTTAAGTTAAAAGTTTTTCGGGTTCACACATGAAAAGGTCGATGGCATTACAACTGCACCAAATGGAGTAGTGGCACCATTTGAAAGAATAATTCTATGTGTGGAAGATTTCCTGGCGGAAACAAGAACTTCCTGAATTGATTCAGGGCAAATTAAATTTTGCTAAAATTTTCCATTTAATATCCATGCAGTCAGATTCAGAAAGAATGGAGTGGGTGGAGAAAAGATCCTTCCTCTATCAGAAGATCTGGGTTGTTTCTGAGGGATATTGGAGGTTGAATTGAAAGTTGAACAAGATATGTGTATCAAGGTGGTCTCGGCTATGTTGGTGCAATTAGAATTATTCATGTGCTGTCCTGAATGCACTTCTGCACTGTGCGCGCAAATGGAAATGGGGGATAGACATAAACTAGAACCCTAGACCATGAAAGGAGAAATGCATCCTGAACTTCCTGTTTAGACTTTGGTGAAGGGAATAGAATTTGGTTACCTACTGTTATGTTCCATTGCAAATAGATCTATCCATGGAAGGCCCCACTGATGAAACAAGTGGTCTGCCATGTTTTGATTTAGATACCACTCATGTGGATGAAAAATTCTGCTGAGTTTGTCTGCTTCTGTATTTGATATTCTCAGTAGATAGTTTGCTTGAATGGAAATAAGAGTGTGTCTCTGCTTATTCCTAGATGTTCACTGCTTCTGGAACCTGATCCTCCTTGTTTATATAGAACATGGCCATTTGATTGTCCGTGTGAATCATAACACATTTGTTTTGAAGAATGTGGCCAGAAGTGAGAATGGCATTCTTTATTGCTCTGAGTTCCAGCATATTTATCTGGAGGGAACTTTCTTCTGGAGACCATAGACCTTGGTTCTTGCATTGAAGTAAGTGGGCTCCTGGTTGCAATATGGATCTTTTGTAATTTATTAGAAGTTCTAAGTTCTCCAGGCATTGGATGGTATCTTTGAAAATGTCTTGTAAACTGGTTGAGTTCAGAGATACTATTAGCCAATCGTTGAGACAGGGAAATAGTTGTATTCCTCTGTTTCGTTGGTGAGCTACCACTAGGCACATCGTGAAGTCTCTCGGGGCAGAACAGAGTCCAAATGTGAGTACCTTGTACTGGTAGTGATCTGATCATATCTTGAAGAAAAGGTAGAGTCAAGAGGAATGGTGGATTGGGATGTAAGTGTAAGCATCCTTGAGATCGAGGGAACACATCCAATAATTGGGTTGCATGAACAGAAGAACTGATTTTAGGGATGTCATTTTGAACTTTTCTCTATGGAGGTGTTTGTTGAGAGACCGGAAGTCCAAAATTGTATGGAGGCCCTCGGTTTTCTAGGGAATGAGGAACTATTGGAAATAGTACCTTTGTTGTACTGAGGCGGAGTTTTCTTTTGAACTGTGACTTGTGCTAGAAGTTTGAGCTTCCTGATTTAAGAAAGCCAGCTGGGATAGATCCCATGAAATGCTACTGAATAGATGAAGTAAGTTTGTGCGCTGGCAACCGGCCAAGAACACTTCCCTGGGACAGGGCCTGATGGCCGTAGTCCTGGTTGGCCCCCGCTCCACCCAGACCCCACCCCCACCCCCCACTCCCCGACCTGCCCCTTTCACAAAGGCCGTCCCTTCCGCATATATCGGGAGAAATGCACGTGGCCAGGCCGTTGCGAAAATGCACTTGGTACATGCACGGCCCAGCCACACGTGTATCCCCCAGGTTTTGCACGCGCCAGGCTTTTAAAATTTGGGCTTTAGGGAATAGCCACTGCTATTACTGGCATTAGTAGCATGGGATCTAATTAATGTTTGGGAACTTTGCTAACTTTGCTAACCGGACAGTGACTGAATTGGACCTCCCAATTTATAGTCTTAAGATCCCTGACTTAAGAGGATCCAACTTCTCGCCCTCTAAGAGGAAACCCTTTACAACAACAATTAGACAAATGACTTCTGGAAAGGATTCCCATGATTCATCCAAAACATTAAAACTTGAAAACTTTTTACATTTCCAGGTTAAAAGGAAAACTCCCTCCTTCAACTTCCCAAATCACACATTGGTGACAAGGGTCTATTTGAGGAGGGGGGGGGTCATCACATCTCATTTTTCAAATACTGTCTTTTGAGAGACCCGACAGCCATCCCAAAAGAAAGAGAATGCCCAGCAGTTCCTCTCTTAATTCCAGGGCTCAGAAACTGGGCAAAAATCTGAGCCTATTTTCCTCAAGATTCTCTTTTAAATTCTCTACAGAACAGAAACTGAGAATTACAAAGAGCCTGTTTATTCAGAGTGCCCATTATAAGGATAATTTAAAAACAGCCCACCTAAACATGGTGGCAAAAATGAATGTAAATTACACCAATTTTCAAAGCAGCCTTACGCACATAAGTCCACTTGAAAATTATCCCAAAAAAATGACCTGCACACAATTATATCTACTATTATGTACATGGAATTTTTACTTAAATTTTAGCACATAATCTTGAAAATGGAAACATATGTACTAAGTGCAAACTCTCGACCCATGGAATGCCTCCACTCAAGTCCAGGTAAACAGGACATACACACAGAAGCACAGCCTCCTGGTTTCCTGTTCTGTGCAGGTTACCCCATATAGAATGTTACAGTTATGTAAATGACATTTCCTTTCTTCACTATATTGATGTTTTTTCTCTTATGAGTATATTTCTATAATGTGCTCCCATTTTGTGGGATAAAATATGAAATGTTATTGAAGCTATTTTATGTATGTGAATGATTATGCTTTTGTATTCATATTTCCTTAGTTGTTCTTGTATTTAACAAGTAAACTTGAATAAAGATTACATTTAAAAAAAAATGAAAGAAATGTTACACCTGATGTTACCACAGGTTACCCCGTTTCTTCGTTTCCATTCTCTAACCACTAGGGATTCTCCATGTTTAACCCATGTTCTTTTGAGTTCCATTACCATTCTTGTCTTCACCAGCTCCTCTAGGAAGGCATTCTATTCATCCATCACTCTTTCTAAGAAGAAATATATCTTGACATTGTTCCTTAGTCTATGCCCTTGAAGTTTCATATTATTACCCCTATTGCTTCAGCTTCCTTTCCATCAGAAAAGGTTTGTTTCATGTACATCATTAATACTTTTCAGGTATTTAAAAGTCTGTATCATATGTCCCATGTCTTTCCTCTCCTCCAGAGTACAGATATTTAGATCCTCAAGTCTCATCTCATAGGTTTTTCAGTGTAAATTTCACACTGTTTTGGTCGCCTTTATCTGGACCACTTCCATCCTGTCTCTGTCCTTTATAAGACATAGTCTTCAGAATTGAATATAGTACTCCATGAGAGGCCTCATCAAAGACCTGTGCAGGGGCATTATCACATCCTTTTTCCTGTTGATTATGTCTCTCTATGCAGCCCAGCATCCCTCTGGCCTTAATTACCCCCTTGTCTCATTGCTTCGATGCCTTCAGATCATGAGACACTATCACCCAAAGGTCTCTCTCTGTTTGTGGACATCAATCTTTTGCCTCCGATCATGTACAGTTCCTTTGGATTACTGCCCCAAAATCATGACCCTGCACTTCTTGGCATTTAATCCCAGCTGTCAAACCTTCGATCACTACTCAGGCTTTCTTTGATCACTTCTCATTCTCTCTACTCATACAAGTGTGCCTATTCTGTTGTAGGTCTTACTGCCTTCCACCAAAAGACAAACTTTATTCTTCTAATCGTCCAAAATATTGCTCACAAACATATTGATCAGAACTAGCCCCAGATCCAATCCTTAACCCAAGCACTGTCACTGCAATGACCATCTTAAAGGGAGTGAGAGGGATAGAAAATAGGGATAGAGTAATGGTGAATGAAGGCTCATAATGACTATTCCCACCACTGGTTACAACTGAGCTGGAAGAATAAAAGAGGAGGAGGAGGAAACTAATGGGTAAAAAAATATAAAAAAAATTTCAGGATGGGAAACATCTCCAATTCTGTGCTAAAGAACCTGCATTTTTCTGTTTTTCCAGTTTTTTCTATATATTCTGGGGTCTATATTCAGCCACTGAGCATCTAGATAAGTTAGCCTGATACACCTATCTGGCTAATTTAATAACCAGGATATTCAGCGCTGCTGAATATACCCAGTTATCTTAGAAATTAGCTAGATAGGTATATCTGGTTAACTTTAAACCTGCCTGCAGCGTGGCCAGAGTTAGGCAGTTAAGTTCACCGGCTAACTCTAAATATTGGAGTTAGCCAGTGAACCTAACTGGCTAATTCCGCTCCTCCCCAGAATACTTACCAGCCACCCCAGGAATGCCCCCAATATGCCCACCTAAATTCTAACCCGATAAAGAGTTATCCGGCTAGAATTTAGCCAGAGAGGTTGCCGAATATTGCATCGCGCACTTTTGAATATCTATCCCCTCTGTAAATAGGATCTGACATGTTGCTTGTCTTTCTGGTTACATTTTATGCTGGGCCATAGGATGGGGGTGGGGCATGAATAAAGCCACAGATCACACACTTTAGGGGGGAGGGGGCCAACACATTGGGAACTCCCAGCAGATAAGCAAGTGTGCCATCCATGGCAAAGTCCTTCCTTGCTGAGCTGTGGGCCAGCGGTAATGGTAGCCTCTTTTCCCTCAACCCCTACACATAATCCTCCCATGCCTCTCACCTGCCAGAAGAAGAAGAGCGCCACTTCTCTTAATAATGTCTGCTTCTTTCTCTTGTGGCTTCACTAGAAGTCTAATGTGGGTGGGGCCTCGTAGTTCTGCAGGACTCACTGACCCCACACATTCAAACTTCATAGTGAAACTGGCAAAGGAGAAAGCAGACATAGATAAGAAGCATTTACAGTGCATATACTTTTACCTGCTGAGAAAAAGGGGCGGAGTTAGGTCAGGAAAGGGAAATTACATACAGAGATTGCATAATCAAATCTCCACACATAATTTCTGGCACATACTTTGCACCTGCTTCAATATATATTTCTGCACACCAGTGAGATTTTCAAAGGAAAACTCAGCAGGGGACTGCAAGCTCTGCAGGGAGACTCATTATTGTCCTCTCCATGAATAATTTTTACTTTGCATAACTTCTGTATCTTGTAAATGTTAATGAATAGGTTTAGTGATGCTTAAGCATGAATGATGGGTCTGAGTGCATATGTGCAGTGGAGGTCCTGGTGGTGCAGCTGAATAACAGTAAATGAAGGACATATGAAATCTGGGGGCAAGGGCACATCTGGTTAGTGTGTTGTGATGCTTGTCAGATAAGTAGGGACTATCAAATGCTTTTCAAAAGACAAGTGCTGTGATGTGCTCTGGCGATCACAGTACTGTCTCTGGGGTTAATTTTCAAACTGCCCATATTGTTACAAAGTCCATGGATACTTTCTACCCACAGTCTTTTCACCAAGTGTTTCACTTTGAAAATTATCATGGGTACAGGGTACACATAGAAATTTGCATCTGCTTTTTTTCTACACATACTTTGTTCATGGAAAATAAAGTGCACAAATTTGACAATGCAATTTTACATGCATCGTTTTCTTCCCTCAACCCCAAACACACCCCCAGGGAAATAATCTCCTAATGTGACTTAAATTATGCATATTGTGGAACCCCATGTATATTTTTTGCCACATAAAAGGTGGACAATTTTCAGACAGCTCTTTAACCCAAGTAAATCCAGATTTTGAAAACTGCCCTTTTTAAGAGCAATGAGAAACAGATTTGATACAAATCCAAAACAAGCTTTCTTTTTTTCAGCTCGAGTAGAAGGAAAGAGTAGCAGTCTGGCAAAAGAATGCACCTTCAGGAATCTGCATTCAGATCCTGAATTAGATTCTGGGACTCCTGGATACAATACAGGGAATCTATACCTTTGAGCCATTTTAAACATAAAGGCTCGGAAAGTGTTCAGTCATGTGAAGTCCTGAGGATTACCATAGGAAGTTTTTGTGGCCACAGAAAGGACTACAGTACATATGGACATAGCCCAACTATAAGTAATAAAGACCTTTATTACCTTAGGGGGAAGAGTTAAGCTCAATATACATTTCCTGGTTGAGAGCCAGAGGCGACTAGACCCAAATGCTGAACTGGACTGGCTTTCTACTAGCAACTCCTGATTATGCTGATTCAGAGACATCTTTGCTGAGTAGCAGAAGGAAAAAGCCCAAATCATTAAAGCAGAAGTACTCCAGCTTTAGATTATTTTGATTGTTGTACCTTTTTACATAACTAGTTATGCTCATATAGAAACCTGAATTATAGTCTGAGGAGTGACTGTGCACCATTTATTGTATATTGACTTGTTGGTCTTTTGTAGTTCCAATGACTCTCTGATACTAAAGTTAAATTACCAGGGAATAACGGAAACTATATTTACTGAATCTTTTGGCTTCTGTTGCCTCATTGTGTCCATTCATATAATCTTAACATCCACAATCTGACCATACCTGTCTCGGCCAGGGTTAAGAACATAAGAACATAAGAAAATGCCATACTGGGTCAGACCAAGGGTCCATCAAGCCCAGCATCCTGTTTCCAACAGTGGCCAATCCAGGCCATAAGAACCTGACAAGTACCCAAAAACTAAGTCTATTCCATGTAACCATTGCTAATGGCAGTGGCTATTCTCTAAGTGAACTTAATAGCAGGTAATGGACTTCTCCTCCAAGAACTTATCCAATCCTTTTTTAAACACAGCTATACTAACTGCTCGAACCACATTCTCTGGCAACAAATTCCAGAGTTTAATTGTGCGTTGAGTAAAAAAGAACTTTCTCCGATTAGTTTTAAATGTGCCCCATGCTAACTTCATGGAGTGCCCCCTAGTCTTTCTACTATCCGAAAGAGTAAATAACCGATTCACATCTACCCGTTCTAGACCTCTCATGATTTTAAACACCTCTATCATATCCCCCCTCAGTCGTCTCTTCTCCAAGCTGAAAAGTCCTAACCTCTTTAGTCTTTCCTCATAGGGGAGTTGTTCCATTCCCTTTATCATTTTGGTAGCCCTTCTCTGTACCTTCTCCATCGCAATTATATCTTTTTTGAGATGCGGCGACCAGAATTGTACACAGTATTCAAGGTGCGGTCTCACCATGGAGCGATACAGAGGCATTATGACATTTTCCGTTTTATTCATCATTCCTTTTCTAATAATTCCCAACATTCTGTTTGCTTTTTTGAATGCTGCAGCATACTGCACTGACGATTTCAATGTGTTATCCACTATGACACCTAGATCTCTTTCTTGGGTTGTAGCACCTAATATGGAACCCAACATTGTGTAATTATAGCATGGGTTATTTTTCCCTATATGCATCACCTTGCACTTATCCACATTAAATTTCATCTGCCATTTGGATGCCCAATTTTCCAGTCTCACAAGGTCTTCCTGCAATTTATCACAATCTGCTTGTGATTTAACTACTCTGAACAATTTTGTGTCATCTGCAAATTTGATTACCTCACTCGTCGTATTTCTTTCCAGATCATTTATAAATACATTGAACAGTAAGGGTCCCAATACAGATCCCTGAGGCACTCCACTGTCCACTCCCTTCCACTGAGAAAATTGCCCATTTAATCCTACTCTCTGTTTCCTGTCTTTTAGCCAGTTTGCAATCCACGAAAGGACATCGCCACCTATCCCATGACTTTTTACTTTTCCTAGAAGCCTCTCATGAGGAACTTTGTCAAACGCCTTCTGAAAATCCAAGTATACTATATCTACCGGTTCACCTTTATCCACATGTTTATTAACTCCTTCAAAAAAGTGAAGCAGATTTGTGAGGCAAGACTTGCCCTGGGTAAAGCCATGCTGACTTTGTTCCATTAAACCATGGCATGACAGTCAGCTGCCATCATTTCCCATGGAAGGAAAATAAAATAAAAAAATATTTTTTGTTTCTATAGAAATGTGATGGCAGAAAAAGGACCATATGGACCATTTAGTCTGCCCACCTACATCAACAACTCAGCCCTAGAATCCCTAACCACCCTCAGAGATCCCCTGCGCTTATCCATGCTTTCTTGAATTCAGATGCTGCCCTTGTCTTCACCAACTGCACTGAGAAGCTGTCCACATATCCACCACCCTATCTGTAAAGACATGTTTCCATTGATAAGCAAGCTGAATTAACCATCATATATGGATGATATCATCCATCAACACCAGTCTCTTTTTTTCCCCTCATACATCTGGGGACAGGATCTATGTTGATAATGCAAGATGAACAAATGCTCTATTATCCAACCCTTCCATACCTCAATCTAACGGCTTGGATGTTGAACACTAAGTAATTGCTCATCTCTCTTTACCTAGAGCAATCACATACATTTTGGTTCCAGCTATAAAGACATCCAACAGAAAGAGCTATGCCTTCAAATGGATCAGATATTCTAAATGGTGCCAACAGAAAACTTTGGACCCACTTTCTTGCGAGACCAAGAACTTGCTAAATGTACTTGTTGCTCCTTTCTGATTCATGCCTCGCTGAATCATTGTTGAAAGTACATCTCAGTACATATTCAAGTACACGCTAAACCCATCTCTGTTCATCCACTGATATCAAGATTTATGAAAGGCTTGTGCTTCATTAAGTCTCCAAAACATAAACCTCCTGTTATGGGAGAATTCAGTGCTGTCCTTTCTCAATTCATAAAGCTGCCTTTCAGGCCACTACAGAAAGATTCACTTAAATTCCTGACATGGAAAGTAGCATTCTTCATCGCAGTTACCTCAGCTACATGGAGTCAACAAGCTCCAAGCTCGGGTCTACTATACGCCATACATGCAATTTTTCCATGATTGGGTAATCGTTCCAAATCACCCCGAATTTTTACCAAAGATTGTCTTGGCTTTCCATATCAATCAGTCCACCATACTATCTACCTTTTTTCTTAGAATGCATGTCCATGAAGGAGAAAGAACCCTTCATACCTTAGATTATAAAGAGCTTCACCTAGTATGAGAGAAGAACTCAACTGCATCGCCAGGCTTCGCAATGATTCATTGTAAATGACCCTAACAGATTTGGCATCATAGTCCCCAAATGTAACGCCTACCTGATTAGTGGAATGCATTTCAGTGCCACTGCACCTTAACAGGAGTGCAGATCACAGACTCTGCCAAAGCTCATCAAGTTAGAGCTATGGCTCTTCTGTTGCTCATCTTAGAGAGCTGCCCCTTGGAGATATTTGCAAAACTGTAACTTAGTCATCAGTTCACACCTTTACGCTCCATTATTGTCTGGACAATCTCTCAAGGACTGATAGTAAATTCAGACAAGCAGTTTTGTGTAACCTGTTCTCGCAATTGTCTACTCTCCAGGATGGGGTCCTGGTTACTTGTTCAGTAATTGTTCTGCTGCAACCCTCAGATTGGGACTCCATACATTTAATGGCTAATTCAGCTTGCTTATCGACAGAAAAAGCAAATTTGCTCACTGAAAATTATGTTTTCCATAGACAGAAGGATGAATTAGCCATGGAATACCCACCTGCCTCCCTGGAAAGTTGACTAACTAGCTAAATTTAGCTATGATATAGACTGAGGCTCACAAGGTAATGCCCGCATGGGGAACTCCTGCACATGTTCAGTAGAGTTCAAAGTTCTACTAGCTAGAAGAGAAGAGTCCGTTCAGTGCCACCAGATGACATCACTCACATGTAATGGTTAATTCATCCTGCTATCTATGGAAAACACTATTTATAGTGAGCAAACTTGCTTACTCCTGAATCTAACCCCTTTCACCCTCATCCCATGACCAGGTGATCCAGAACCTCCTTTCCACTGAAAAAGGTCTCACTCCTATACATTGATACCTTGAGGTTTTAAAATGTTTTTGTCATATCTCCACTATCATGCCTTTCCTCTAGGGTATGCATGTTTAGATCCTTAAGTCTCTCCCCATATGCTTTATAAACGAAGAACACTGACCATTTTAGTTGCTACTCTCTGGACCTCCATCGAGTTTATATCCTTTTGAAGATGCAGACTCCAGAACTGTATGCAGTATTCCAAATGAGGTCTTACCAGGGACTTACATAGGGATAATATCACCTTTTTTTTCTACTGACCATTCCTTTCCCTATGCACCCAAGTATCTTTCTGGCTTCTGCTGTCACTTTATCCACCAGAAAAGAATATGAACCACACAAGCAAAAGAGAGACTGCCTGAACTTACTCCTATTCTGAGCATCAGTAAATCTATTTAAGGTAATGGTCTCAAGGAAGGAAGCAAATAAAACTCACGTATCTACTTGGGTGACTGGCCCTTTGAGGGCATGGCTACAGATGGCAGGCTCCACATAACTTTTGCCAGGTTTCTCCCAACAAGTTTTTATTTATTTAAAATATTTATTACCCACCTGTCAACCATTCTAGATAAGTTACAAAATAACACTCATAAAATTACATAAAGGTCAACAAATAAGAGAAAAGAAAAACTCCATAGTAGTAAACTATCCCATTTTTAACAGAAATCCTCCCAAAAAAAGCACAACTAGCAGTTTAATAACACCTCTTTAATGTGAGGAAACTCACTCCAAGATGAGATTTGGGCAAGGTTCTCTCAACCTAGCTTGATGTTACCCAGGTAGAGAGTCCATCAAGCTAGGCTGAGAGAACCTTGCCCAAATCTCATCTTGGAGTGAGTTTCCTCACTCCGAAGGCCAGCAAATCTTCACAAGAGACCACTGTTCTGTTCGTAGGTGACACGTAGAATGTCAAAGTGGCCCCTAACCCCCTACACTCTTACCTAAACCCCACCTCAAGTTACTAGGTGGGCCTACCATAGGGATACAAATACCTACCTACCTATGGGCCATGATATTATCACCTCTGTAACCCTTTTTAAATTTCTGGGTTACATTGGCCACCTTCCAATCTTCAAGTACAATGGATGATTTTAATAAAATAGCACTAATCATAATCATAAGAACAAGTGCAGAGCAGAACTAGGACAGATCACATTACAACCCAACATGCAAAAGAAAAACAAATTCAAATTCTTGTATCACCTCAGCAAAACAAAATCCTTCCACTGCTAAACACTTTGGGGTCAATGAAATAAGACCTGCTGCAAAACAGGGGCTAGTTATGAGTGCAGGTTTTGATCACCGCGCGTGCCTAAAGCTGGCATTTCTACGGGATGTAAAAAAAATAAATTATGCAAATGATTTGCGTGCAGAAATCCATGCACTCTTGAAGAAATGCGCGTACCTAAGCATTGTAAGGCCCTATGTAATAAGCGGCCACATCCGTGCTGAAAATCCGCACCACTAATCTGCGCATAAAAGCAAGCGAGTGAACTGGTCTCCCTATTCAGTGAAAGTATGACCCAGCAATGTATTTTTAATATTTCGACTAACTCTGTGCTGCAGAAAAACTGGCTAATATTTTCATGGATGATAATTCACAACACATGGCAGCGAGATAGGTACTCAGCTGGGCACAAATCTGGCTGCTCAGGCGCTGAGATAGGCATTCATCTGGGCATGAATCAGGATGCTCGGGCGACCAGAGAGGCCCTTAGCTAATCACCAATCTGGCTGCTCAGGTGCCCATAATACATGCATAAAAGCAAGCGAGCAAGTCTCCCTATTCAGTGAAAGTATGACCCTGAAATGTATTTTTAATATTTTCAATAACTGTGTGCCATGACCTCTGTCACCTGCCAAACTTTCTGCTGCGGTCATCCTTTGGCGAACCCGCAGGATATACCACAGCATCAGGAATAGCTGGACACAATCAGAAATCTCAAACAACGAAATCACACCAGAGCTACACGGACACACAACCCCACCACGCCAATGCAAGCAATGGAATAAAATGGCCCCCGAATCGGTGCTGTCACTTAACTTGTACCCTGACCGTGGCGGTAAAAAACCTGCATTAAAAAACCCACACCAGCATTAGCACGGCTCCCTGCATTGCCAATGATTAGGTAATTGCCTTCTATGCCTGCCATTAGCATGCATTCGTGCAGAAAAAAATGTGGATCTGTAAGCGCACTTGTTCATGCTTTTTTCCCATGCACAAAATCCTTATTACATCTCCATATAGAGCTTTGCATGGGAAAATACGCAGACAAATGCACGTACATGCGCATATAAACCCGCAGCGGCTTCAGCACACCTCATTACACCAGCTCCTTTATGAAGTAACAAACCCCTGCAAAAAAAAACAAAACACCTAGAACCTTGCCATTCAATACAATCACAGCACAAACTCTCAAGCATCAAACAGCATTCTTATTTATAAAAGGCAGCAATACAAATATTACATCAGGCCCCAGAACACTAATACACCACCTACTGGACAAAGCAAACAAGCTAAACTGGTACAAATCCCTACAAAGAACATACACACTAGCAGAACACAGACTGAACCTTATCTAATAGAGAAATAAGGGACTGCAAATTAGAAACCGAACCATGCAGACAAAACCAAAACAGAAAGCTTGAGAAACCAGACTCTGAACAGTGGAATTCTAAAGAAACAACAAATACAAATACATAAGAAATGCACTTTCCCAAAGATGGCATATTCCAATTTCTAAAAAATATAATTATTTTTTTTTTACCTTTTTCTGATCTTTTCATTTTTCTAATCGGTTGGTCCTGGTCTCTTTTTTCCACTTTCCTCTTGTTGGTCTTTTCCTAATTCTTTCTCCAGGGTCACTCTTCTCTTTCTCTTTTTTCTCTCTTCTCCTATCTTCTGTTGTGAAGAGCAGGTTCTTACCTTCACAGCCTGGACCTCCTAGAGTGGCAGGAGCCGCTTGTGCCTCTCACTCGTGGTCCGGAGACCGCCCACACCTTCTCCGGCACAGCGGGCCATGCCGCTGTACTCCAACACAGCAGGAGCCAGCAGGAGAAAGCTCTCCTACTCCGCGGTCCTGAGGCCACCATCTTTGCCGCTCCTGCGGCTGCCCGAGGCTGTGCCTGTCTCCTTTCGCCGTGGCAGGGAGCCGCGGACTTCGGCCTGCACTGCGGCCCAAAAGCCGCTGACATCATCCTCTTCAACGCAGTCCCCGGGGTCTTCTTACGGTAGGAGCCACCCCCGGACCTTCTCTTCAGCGGCAGGACGCTGCCTCCATCGTCGCGGCCTGCATGGGTCCTGCACCTTTCCTGTTTCCTCTCCTTAGGTGTGGGGCCGCACCTTCTTCCTGGATTTCAAGGGCCAGTGAAGGAGTGATCCTCCTGCTGATGTCATCTGGGAGTTGCTCCTTCTGCCCTACAAAAGGGCTCCACCGTCATTCCTTCCTCGCTTTTGCAAGGAGTAAGTCCTCCTTAGGACTCCACGTCTTCCAGCTTCTCCAAGGCACTATGTTCCATGTGGGATCCCTTGTCATCTAGATGTTCTTTGTTCCGTGGTCACTTGTCTTTGCTTTGTTCCAGATGTTCTCCATTGTCCTTGTTCCAGATGTTCTCCTGATGTTCTGTTCCTGTCCTGACATCTTCACCTGTTCCAGGTGTCCGTCTGTTCCTGATGTCTTCGTCCAGATGTCTTCAGCTCCATTCTGACCCTTCCCTCGTGGTCCGTGACCAGCCCAGCTAGGCTGGTAGGGTGCGTAGTAGCCCAGTGGTCCGCGACCACCCCCGCTGGGCTGTGTAGGGCGCTGGTGGTTCCTTCCATCAGACGGCGCCGAGGAGTTATCTCGTCCCTCGTCTGACTTGCCTGGTCCATCTCATGGACCGAAGATCCTCATCGTCCATCTATCTGATCTCCTTCTCTGTGGCAGTTCAAGCTTCTGAGGACCCCAGTTCTTATTCTCCCTGTACTGAGTTTTGTCTCAGTGTTCCTACACCGGGTTTCGTATCGGTGTCCCTGGCTCCGAGTTCTGTCTCTGAGCTTCATCCTTCTTCTCATATCATGCCCGGGTCTTCGGAGTACTTGTGCCTGCTTCTACCTTCATCCGTCTGTCCTGATGTCCTTCATCTTGGATTTCCAGTCCTTCTCTTCAGTACTTATTGCCATCTTGAACGCTAATGTAATTGAATCGATGTCAGCTTGCTGCTTTGCCTCCATCGTGGTCCTCGACCATCCCGGCCTGGGTGTGCAGGGCGCGTGGCGTCGCAGCACTCCTTCGCTTACCTCAATGCCTGAGTCTTCATCTACCTCAACGCGAGTCTTCGTCTACCTCAACGCCTGAGTCTTCGTCTTCCTACGTCTGAGTCTTGTCCTATGCCAGATGTCTCCATCCGCCCTTGACCTCTGTCCAGCCTGCCGCCCTTACCATTACCCAGCGGCAGTCCAAAAGGGCTTGGAACAGTCGGAGGACTGTTCAGAGACCATCATTGCGTTGATGGTCTCACCTGGGCGTGCAAGTTCGGTAAGAGGTTCCTGGTTCTCCAGTTCCCAGACATGGACCGGATCGCCGTAGGGGCACACATCTTGTCTCACGCTGGGGAGAGCCCTCTAGCACTCCCTTCCATCTGCAGCTCAACATCTTCTTCCCTTCCTTCCTTACACACACACTTTCTCTCTCTCGCTCTCACATGCTCTCTCTTGTCTCACAAACAGGCTCCAAATCTCCTAATAATTCCTAACATTCTGCTTGCTTTTTTGGCCAACACCACACACTGAACAGAGTATTTCAAAGTATTTTCCACTATGATGTTCAACAACTCTCTTTCACACACAAACATATACACACAGGCTCTCACTCATATACTTTCTCTCACACACACACACACAGTTTCTCAGGCTCCCACATGCAAACACAGACCCATATGCTCGCTCACACTCACCCACCTATACTCTCATACACACACACACACACACAAAATGAGTCTCATTCTCTCATTTCCTACGTTTTTCTTGCTCCTTCCCTCTCACTTACTCCCTTCCCATTCCCCTTCCCTCTCATTCACTCATTCCCTTCACCTTCCCCCTCACTCCTTCCTTTCCCCTTCTCTCTCACCCCTTCCCGCATCCCCCTTCCCTCTCACTCACCCCTTTACTACCCCTTCCTTCTCATTCATCCACCCCTTTCCTTCCCTCTCACTCTCTCACCCTTCCTACCTTTTAACTCCTTCCCTCCCCTCTCACCCTCTTTTCTCTCACTCCTCCTCCATTTCCTTTCCTTCCCTCTCACTAATCCACTTTTCAATCCTCCTTCCCTCTCAATCACCCCTTTCCCCCCATTCACCCCATAAGAACATAAGAAATTGCCATGCTGGGTCAGACCAAGGGTCCATCAAGCCCTGCATCCTGTTTCCAACAGATCCCAAACCAGGCCACAAGAACCTGGCAAGTACCCAAACACTAAGAAGATCCCATGCTACTGATGCCAGTAATAACAGAGGCCATTCCCTAAGTCAACTTGACCAGTAGCAGTTAATGGACTTCTCCTCCAAGAGCTTATCCAAAACCTTTTTTAAACCCAGCTACACTAACTGCACTAACCACATCCTCTGGCAACAAATTCCAGAGCTTAATTGTGCGTTGAGTGAAAAAGAATTTTCTCCGATTGGTCTTAAATGTGCTACTTGCTAACTTCATGGAGTGCCTCCTAGTCCTTCTATTATCCGAAACAGTAAATAACCAATTTGCATCTACTCGTTGAAGACCTCTCATTATTTTAAAGACCTCTATCATATCCCACTTCTGCCATCTTTTCTCCAAGCTGAACAGCCCTAACCTCTTCAGCCTGTTCCATCCCCTTTTATCATTTTGATTGCCTTTCTCTGTGCCTTCTCCATCACAACTATATCTTTTTGAGATGTGGCGACCAGAATTGTACACAGTATTCAAGGTGCAGTCTCACCGTGGAGCGATAGAGGCATTATGACATTTTCCGTTTTGTTAATCATTCCCTTCTTAATAATTCCTAACATTCTGTTTGTTTTTTTGACTGCTGCAGCACACTGAACCGAAGATTTCAATGTGTTATCCACTATGACGCCTAGATCTTTTTCCTGGGTGGTAGCTCCTAATATGGAACCTAACCGTGTAACTACAGCAAGGGTTATTTTTCCCTATATGCAACACCTTGCATTTATTCACATTAAATTTCATCTGCCATTTGGATGCCCAATTTTCCAGTCTCACAAGGTCCTCCTGTAATGTATCACAATCCGCTTGTGAATTAACTACTCTGAATAATTTTGTATCATCCGCAAATTTGATAGCCTCACTCATCGTATACCTTTCCAGATCATTTATAAATATATTGAAAAGCACCGGTCCAAGTACAGATCTCCGAGGCACTCCACTGTTCACCCTTTTCCACTGAAAAAATTGACCATTTAATCCTACTCTGTTTTCTGTCTTTTAACCAGTTTGCAATCCACAAAAGGACATCACCTCCTATCCCATGACTTTTTAGTTTTCTTAGAAGCCTCTCATGAGGGACTTTGTCAAACGCCTTCTGAAAATCCAAATACACTACATCTACCAGTTCATCTTTATCCACATGTTTATTAACCCCTTCAAAAAAATGAAGCAGATTTGTGAGGCAATACTTCCCTTGGGTAAATCCATGTTGACTGTGTTCCATTAAACCATGTCTTTCTTTATGCTCTGTGATTTTGATCTTTAGAACAGTTTCCACTATTTTTCCTGGCACTACTCCTCCCTTTCCTTCCCTCTTACCACTTTCCCTCTTACTCACTCCTCCTTTCCTTCAATTCTTTCCCTCCCCTCTCACCCTCTTCCCTCTCAGTCACTCCTCTTCCATTCCCTTTCCTTCCCTTCTCTCTCACTCACACCTCCCCTCAAACACAACCCTCATCATTTCCCTTCTCTTCCACTTATTTTGCTCAGTTCCCTTTTCCTCCTCTCCTTTCTCAGTAAAAAGGAAGGAAATGGAAGGGAAGCTGAGTGAGCGAGGCAGATGGAAAGGTAAGAGACAGGGAGAGAAGATGAGAGAGTAAGATATTCTCACTCCTCCTCCGTTACCTTTCACAGCCTGCCTCCCTTGCTCACCTCCTGTGGCCTGTCACATCACCATGGTCATCTTCAGCCCACTGGAGGTGATACTCTTGGGGGCCATTCTTCACCAGTCTGTCGACATCCTCTTCAGTATGCGGGGATGGAACCCTCACGGGCAGGTCTTCAATGCGCCACCTGGGTTCTGATCATTTATTTATTTATTAAAGGCTTTTCTATACCGAATTTCTTGATACAAATCAAATCAACTCGGTTTACATCAAACAATTAGGAACTATAACCAACCAAACAGTAAATACAATTTGAAGGAGAGTAAAGTTACATTATAACAAGGATGCATAACTTGGAGGAGGAAAAATAAGAGGGGGACGAGAGATTAAGATATACATTGGGGTATGCGAAAGTGCAGATAGAATACCTCATGATAAATTTGTAAACATTCTCTTAAAAATTTATATACACGGTTTAGAATTTGTAAAGTGTATAGTTGCTAGAAATGTTGTAAGTCAGGCTGTTGGGCTGGTGTCGGAGAAGGCTCGGCAGAACAGCCATGTCTTTAATTTCTTTTTAAAAGTTAGTAGACATGATTCCTGCCTGAGGTCCGGAGGCATGGTGTTCCAGATAGAGGGACCTGTGATGGAGAATGATCGGTCTCTGATATTTGAGTGTTGTATAGCTTTGATAGAAGGCACATGTAAGGATCCCTTGTAGGCGTCCCTTAAAGGTCTAGCTGTTGAGTGTAGTTTGAGGGGGTATCGTAGATCGAGGGGGGTCTGATGGTGAATGTATTTGTGGATTAATGTAAGAGATTTATGAAGAATCCTGAATTGTACAGGGAGCCAATGTAGATCCTTTAGAATGGGAGAGATATGCGCTCTTCGATTGGTGTTTGTCAAGATTCTCGCCGTTGCGTTTTGGAGTAGCTGAAGAGGTTTTACAGTGGAGGCCGGGAGTCCTTGCAAAATGGAATTACAGAAGTCGATTTTGGTGAAAAGAATGGCTTGGAGGACCGATCTAAAATCATAGTGGAATAGGAGCGGTTTGAGTTTTTTGAGTACTTGTAACTTGTAGAAGCACTCCTTTGTGGTGTGTTTTATGAATTGCTTTAGGTTCAGGTGACTGTCAATGATGACGCCTAGATCTCTAGCGTGTGAAGTATGTATGCTTGTATGCATCTGGTGTTGAAGGGGACTACTTTCTGGGGTGATTAATAATAGTTCGGTTTTGGTAGTGTTGAGCACCAGATTAAGGTTAGAGAGGTGATGATTGATCGTTTGCAGATGAGAGTCCCATAGCTTAATTGTAGATTCTAGAGAGTTGGATATTGGAATTAAAATTTGAACATCATCTGCGTAAATATAGAACTTGAGTTTCAGGTTAGAGAGTAAATGGCAGAGGGGCAACATGTAAATATTGAAAAGTGTGGGCGATAGAGAGGAGCCCTGGGGGACTCCGAATGGTGCATTAGTGTGAGAGGATTCCTTATTCTTGATTTTCACCTTATAGCCTCTATTGCTAAGGAAGGATTTGAACCAACTAAGGACTGATCCTGTAATACCTATGTCTGATAGACGGTTTAGAAGGGTGTCATGGTTTACCGTATCGAAAGCTGCAGAAATGTCAAGGAGAGCTAAGAGGAATGATTGTCCTTTATCAAAGCCACTGTAAACTTGATCGAGGAGTGAAATGAGGAGTGTTTCGGTATTGTGCTCTTTTCTAAAGCCATATTGCGATGGGTGAAGAAAGTTATGATCTTCTAAATAATTTGAGAGTTGTTTATTTACAATTTTCTCTATGATCTTGGCTACGAACGGGAGATTTGATATAGGGCGATAGTTGTTAAGGTCGTCCGGATCCAGGTTAGGTTTTTTGAGAATAGGTTTGAGTGTGGCCATTTTGAGAGCATCCGGGTATATACCTTGTGAGAGGGAGCAATTGATAATATCGGCTAGATGTTTGGAGATGTATTCTGGTATGAGAATCAGAGATTTGGAAGGTATTTGGTCTAGAGGGTGAGTCGAAGGCTTCAATCTTTTTATCAGGTTTTCCACTTCTAACGTGTGGGTAAGGTCAAAGGAATCCAAACTTATGTCTGTGTTCCGTGGGTGGAGAGTGTTCTGAGGCTGTGAGTTTAGGTTGGTTGGTAATCTAGCCATCATGTGCCCTCGGGAGGGTAGATCCCTGTGGACACATCATCATTGCACCGCTGCAGGTCTGTTCATGTGCCCACGGGGGATGGAATCCCCATGGGCAGGTCATCATCGTGCTGCTGTGGTATTAGGCAACTCTGTTTGGGTGGGCCTGAGCCCAAAGTGGATGGGCCATGGCCACCCAGGCCCACCCATAGCTACGCCTCTGGTGGGAAGTGGGGGGAGTTGATTCAAGACACATGGTTTTAAACAACGTCTTCTGTCATAAAACTGATGTAGCTCTGCCTAGGGTCAATAGAGAGGAGTTTGAGATAGAGCTGTTCTTTGCTCTGAGTAGATTTCTGATCAGTAAAGTGATTGATAAATGCCATTAAGTAAAGGGAGTTCATGAGAAGTGCAAATAGCTATATGCAAACATTGGAGGGGAAGGTGGGGGGGTTTTTTCTTTCAGTTTTGAAGGCACTGGAGGAGTTTTTAGATGTGATTTGAAGGCACTGGAGGAGTTTTTAGATGTGATTTGGAATTTGAAGAGGAGAGACAAGGGAGTCCTAACTCAGAATTCCACCTAGGTATAAGTGGGGAAATGTGAGCTTAGATATGTAAAAGATTTTTCCTGCTTGCAGCCTCCCAAGAGTGAGGTTGTGGTGTTTTGAAAAGAATCTTTGTCAAGATCACTGACAACCAGAAAGACCTAAGCTCCAGAGAAAGAGTTTGAGCCTAGTTGGGGGAAGCCCATAGTGAAGAGACAGAAAACATACTGATACTTGCCAGTTTAACCTGGCACTCGTGGAGTGGAGGACAGAGGCTGAAGCAGCTCTCTGGGATCTCAACACTAGGGCTCAGCTGAGAGCAGAGTGTGGGAAGAGGACTCAGAGAACTGCGATTTATGGGGAAGGACAGGAGATAAATGATGAAAGGGGGATGAGGTGAAAAAGGAGAGCATGCTTGGGGGTGTCATCAGAGGGAATGAATGTTTGGGGGAGTTGAGCAATGGGGTGAATGGTTTGGGGGATGACACAAATAGTAGTGGATGCTGGAGGAGGATGAATTCTTGAGGGAGGTGGCACAAAATGGGGTGAGCATTGGGGAGGCGAGCAGGTATTTGAATGATGGGAGCAGCACAAGAAGAGAAGTGAATTCTATATCTCCCTTAAGTCAGCTGCCTAGCATCCTTTTTCTTCACAAGGTTTGTGCTGCTATGTATTTTCCAGCAGATGTGAGAGGCCTGGGGCTAAGGGGGAGGGAATGGGATGCATGAGATCCATGTGAGAGTTACTAGGGGAAGGGAGGTTTTCAGTTGTGCTGAGCTGTATGTGTATGTGTGCATGAGAGAAAGAGAGAGGGGAAATTGCTGGTTGGGAAGGAGGAGGAGATGTCAGTTGCTGCAAGGTGGGGGAGTATATTTTTCTGGAATGATGGTGGAGAGCAAAAGCATGAATATATGAGTGCTCAGCAATTCTCCCTCTTAAAAACTGCTCCTCCTTGGCAACTCTGCTCCAACTAGATAAAGGCCTCCAGGCCCAGACCATCTCACTCCTCCCTTCCTCCAAGCAGAAAAAAGGCTCCAGGCCCACCCCACCCCTCCCCCCGTGGTCATACTGACTTTAACATGACCATAGTAACACTGCTGCATTCTTCATCTCGTTAGTTTAGTTCATCTGACTTAACGTCACCAACTACATTAAAACTATGACAATAATACAATATTTTGTTTTTCTAGACTGCTTTTCCAATTTTATAGTTTCTAACATTTTTTTCAGGTGTGAATCCTTGCCCAAAAGAACTTTACATCTAAGGGAGTAAAGTGACAGCTAGTTTATAACATGTTTTAATTCAGATATGCCCCTGCCCCAAAAGTTTAGCATGTAAGGCACTGAAGTGACTTGCCCATTCACAAAGCACACCAGTGAGGGAAGTGAGGTCTGAACTCTGCTTTTTCGGGGTTCACTAGAACACTCCTTCTCCATTACCATATTGTTTTAATCCAGATTTGTACATAGACCCCCTATTGGAAAATGAAGCAGACATTACAAAATAGGTTCCTAAATGTGATAAATGACAGATAACTCTCTCCATAAAGCATGTCTTGTTAATAGAAGACTAGATGATTCCTGGTCATAAAAGACAATCAAAACAAACCCTAGTTTTTCCCCATACATACATGGACGTTTATTTATTTGTTTATTTAGTTCCAGTTCTACTGTTTTCTTTTAAAATTGGAACCATAGGTCTATGCAAGCCTTGAGGCCAACCAAGGACTGGCTCTACCTGTTTTTTTTAATTTGAAGTGATTGGATAGCCCTATCATTAAGAGCTTGCTTCACAAATATTAAAAGGTGGACTAATGTTAATACCCACAATCATGATTTTAAAAAAAGGCAGAATCTCATCTCTATATATTCTTTTGGAAAGGAGTTTTGAGTCTAAAGCTGGATTTTACCATGTTGCTAAAATAAAACTGCAGCAAGTCTTCCCAAACCTGTACTGGGGACCCCATAACCAGTCGGATTTTCGGGATATCCACAATGGATATGCACAAGATAAATTTGCATATCATGGAGATTCAGTATATAACTCCTCCTTAAAGTGCCAATCTGGTACAGAGGGGGATATAAAGTTATTAATAAGTGCTTTGGGGTAGGGACCTTGGCTAGCTTTAATTTCTCTTCCCATCTCAAGGTATAGGTCCTTCGGAGTAGAGGTAGAAAGGAGTCCTCTCTGGTCCCAGTATGGGGTGACTAGTGAGCTGTGTTGGAACTCCCTCATTCTGCTGTGTGCTGAGTGTTGTGTGCCAGATAAACTACACTTGGACCACATAGGCAGTGTCCAAAATAATGCTTTACTGATATAGTTTTGTTGAATGACACAATTAAATACGGTAAATCACATACCAAGGTCTCTATAGTTCCTCTCGTAAAGGCCGATACAGTCGGAGCGCACTGTTAACCTGCCCTTGGACAAGCGTTTTCTCTTACCCCTTTATTCAGTAAGGGGAGGAAAACGTGCGTCCAACTCGCGGTACCTAATAGCGCCCTCAACATGCAAATGCA
The DNA here is from genome assembly GCF_901001135.1 of Rhinatrema bivittatum. Taxonomy (NCBI): domain Eukaryota; kingdom Metazoa; phylum Chordata; class Amphibia; order Gymnophiona; family Rhinatrematidae; genus Rhinatrema; species Rhinatrema bivittatum. The sequence continues at coordinate 138,435,255 of NC_042621.1, forward strand.
TGTTGAGGGCCCTATTAGGTATTCCCGCTCAATACAGTAAGTAAAATGTGCAGCCAAGCCGCACATTTTACTTTAAGAAATTAGTGCCTGCTTTTCTGTGCACCCTCCGACTTAATATCATGGCGATATTAAGTCGGAGGTCCTGAAGGGTAAAAAAAGTTAAAAAAAAAAAAGAAAAAAAATTTTAAATGGGCTGGCGGCTGTCGGGCCGAAAATCGGACGCTCAATTTTGCCGGCGTACGGTTTCCGAGCCCGTGGCTGTCAACGGGCTCGAGAACCGACGCCGGCAAAATTGAGTGTCGGCTGTCAAACCCGCTGATAGCCGCCGCTCAGGGCTAAAAGGAGGCGCTATGGACGTGCTAGTGTCCCTAGCGCCTCCTTTTGCCTGTTTCTACCGCACCACCTAATTTGCATACTGAATCGCGCGCACCGGCAAGTGGCTGGTGCGCGTGCCGGGAGAGCGGGCGTTCGTCCGCTCTCTGGCGGACTTTACTGAATCGGCCTGTTAATTACAGATCTTTTCTCCTCTGCCTGTGCATTAGTCTTCATTAGGCCAGGAATTCATCCATACTTCTGGATTTGATGGTATGAAAGTTCCCCATAGGTTAGGGCCCCTTTGGAAGTGGGAAAACAACCCTCCCGGATGGCATAAAAAATTATGTTGGCACAGAGAATAATATTTTCTATCCCTCAGGGCTCTTTATGGATTCTGTATGAGTGTCTTCCCCTGTACTTGGATTTTTTACTTACAGTTAGTAGATTTTTTTCTTCTCGCAGGATCCCCTGTAAGAGGGATCCTAGATGGATTTGAAGGTCCACCAAGGAAGGGTAGGAAGAAGAGCAGAGAATACTTCCTCCCAGATGTTGAAAAAGCAAAATCTTTTTTCCCCAACTCAGATAATCAGGAATTCTTCTGCAGTGGGTCACCACCTCGTTAGGGCAGGTCTTCCCTAAACACTGGGCATCTTTTAGCACAGGGTTCCCCATTCCCTGGCTTTGGAAAGGCCCAGGCCTCCAGCAAGGCTTCTCTCAAATAAGGCTAAAATCCCAAAAATAGTCCCAAGGCAACCCCTCTGAACCTCATTTGGAGAGAACAGCAGGGGAGCCCTATGGCCTATCCTAGTGGGGTCTCAGAGGGTATCTGAGGCTCCAAGTAGGCCTAAAATTCAAACAGAGATGCTATTTTTCCTCTCTCTATAACTTCCAAATAATTCTGCCCCGAGCCTATTGCAGAGCTCTGCTATAAAACCTCAGGATCAAGGATATCCATTAAAGCTCCACCAGTGGGAGGGCTGTCTACAAATGGGTATTCCCCTAATTATTTCCCTAACTGCACTAGATCTATTAGTAACCCAAAGGTGGTCTGGGTTACAAGTATATGCAAATTTATCTCATGCATATTCATTGTGGATATCCTGAAAACCAGACTGGCTGAGGAGTCCCCAGAACAGGTTAGGAAGATTTGAACTACAGACTATAGTCCGAGCTTGTTCCCCCAATTCATCCCTGGAAGGGATACTGATATTTAAGATCATATTGTTATGATACAAAAATTGATTGATCTCTAATAAGAATATAAATACAGTTTTTAAAAATAGTTTTCTAAACTTCTATTATCTGCTCATTGAAAAAAGTAGCACCAAAAACCATTTTAAAAATTCCAGTGCAAAAACATTAGCCTGTAAAATTAGACTACAGAAATCTTGAAAAAGAAATTACAAATAAATTCATAAAATAGCTACTATAGGATACTATTCTCCAATCAAAAGTGAGATTTTACTATATCTAGTGAGAAATATTCAAAGAAATTAGCTTCCAAGATTGTGCAGTGCTAGCATCTGAGGTTTATCTATTTTTATTCTTTAACCCAGATCTGCTCCTATGTTTCTGTGTTTCTTAGTTGGCGTTACAAAGATAGCATGAAGCAATAAAAGGATACTATCAATAATAATAATTAAAAAAAAAAAGCAACATAATTTAAACTTTCTATTCATACTTAAAAAAATGCACAAATCTCTCTAGTGTTGCTAGTCAGATTAACTCATTATACAGAATAGAGATCAACATAAATACCAATTATTCTAGTTTCTGGACATAAACAAGCGGAGCCTGTCTCTTGACAGCCCTACCAGATGCATTTTGGTACCTACAGTTTTAATTTCAATTGGAAGAAACAGGACTCCAAATACCACAATGCACTGGGATATAATTAAAAAAAAAACAAACAAACCTCGGGTGGTCAAAAGTCTCCCTTTAAAAACCAGGTCACACATCACAATCATTGATTTGCGATAGCTGGGGGTGGAAATATCAGCTTTCCTCCTGTACAAGAACAGTGTCAGTTTTACATTTATGTTTTTCCCATTGACATCAGAAGGCTACTTCCACTGACAGATCTGTTTGTTTTTTTTCCCTCTTTTTGGTACTGATGCAAGACTTTGATAAAGTCTACCCCACCTAACACAATGTGGCCTTTGAAGTCCTGATTTCCTGTTGCATTTTTAAGAGAGGTGGGGGAACAGAGAAGAGTTTTAAAAGTGTCAGCGTTTGCTTTAAAGCCCTGGCTCGAGTATATTTTTCGGTACCATTAAAATTCTCCCGAGATGCTAAGGCTAGGAGACGGAATTTCGTTCCCCTACTCTCATTTTCATCATTCCGTTTAAAGTGCAGGAAGCGTTACCCGCATGGGGAGTTGACAAGTTTTCGCCAGGTCCGGAACGTCTCCTACCATCCGATGTCAAACAGACGATTTTACAGCTTTGACGCGTTGTCGGTGGCTTATGTGCCAAACTTACCAGTATTGTTTTATGAGAATTTTCGCTGGGTTGGGGTTTTTTTTTCGCTTTTGTTTCTCTCGATCAACTTCGAATCCTACAGTTCCAGCAGGCCCAGCACTATTTGTTACCGTTGCTGCCGTTTCCATGACAGTGAGACACGCTACAATCTTAGAAATCGAGTTCTGATTGGTCGGTGCTACGGCTGGCAGTGCCATAGCAACTGTATTGTTGTTAGGTGGGAACGAAGGCAGCTGCAGATCGAAATTACAATTGAGCGATTATTGGGAGGAAGAGCTGGTTTACTAAGGCTTTCCTCCCATTCTGTCTCTGTGGAGAAAATGCTTAGTAAATCAGGACGTGTTCTTTTTTTTTTTATGTTAAATAAACGTTTTTTTGACTCTCTAGTCCCATGAGATAATTTTAATATAGTGTTATATTATTTTGGGGTGATGTGCTCAAGAGTCAACTGCCCAAGTGAATAGTATGTTCATAAAGAGCAAAGCAGCAAACAGGCAATTTGGCACCTATGAATGAGTGAAAAAGTGCATCCTCATCACAAACACAACATAATAGATGGGAGACTCTTAAATGTTTTATTACACTTCTTCCCGATTATTGTTTGTCATATATGTTTATCTTGACTAGACTGTAAACTCTTTGGAGCAGGGACTGTTTCTTATGTGTGTCTGTACAGTACTGCATATGTCAAGTAAATGCTAGTAGCATTTATAACTAGACATAGGGGGGGAAATACTGTGGGAATCGCTAGGCTATGGTATTTGGTACTGCAACTTACTGAATTCCTCAGCATTTTCTCCAGCAGGAGAAAAGGCCAGGAATGTAAACTCCAAGGATGGCACTTATTGTGTATCAATTTTTTTATTTTAATTATGTAAGCCACCTTGCACATTATTTGGAAAGGCCAACTATCTATACACAAATTATATTAAATATTGTAAACAAAAAAGATCAGTTGGTTCGCTTATGTTTAATGTGATGGGTGAGCCTGACTGTTCCTGATCTTCGAAATCCAGATCAAAAAATTAAGCTCTGCCCTCATATCAAATTTATTCTGTTGCTTTCTTTCTTCCTCTATCTTAATTGCTTATTCTTTCGCCTTTCCTTGCTCACTCTACCAGCTTCTCTTGCTCTCTCACCCTATCCATCACCTATTTCCTATTTCACCTCTTCCCCCTTGCTAATTCTCTTGCATTCTCCCTCTCTCCTCATTCATTTTTCCCCACAGCCTCCCTTTGCTCATTCTCTCCCCCAGGTGTGGCTCAAGGCAATCTGCTGCCTGAGGCAAGGGTTGAGATGACACCTGTCCGCCCCCTTCTGCCCGCCCCCCCCCTCGCTGCCCACTCCCCCTCTGCCCCCCTCTCACACACAGGCACCCTCTCATACACTCATACACACACACACCTTCTAATACACAGGCACTCTCACATGGTCGATTTCTCACTCTCTCACACACATTTTAGACTTCTTCGGTGGCTGGCTGCAGAGCAGGGCCTCATCATCTGCCGCCGGCTCTGGGGAAAGGCCAGTGGCACAACAGGGTTTCTTCATCTGCCGCTGGCACGGAGGAAATGCTGGTGGCACCGCAGGGCCTCTTTTTCTGCCACCGGCTCTGGGAAAAGACTGACAGCATGGCAGCATTTCTTCATCTGCTGCCGGCTCTGGGAAAGGCCAGTGGCACGGCAGGGCCTCTTTTTCTGCCACTGGCTCTGGGGAAAGGGCGGCATCATGGCAGTGTTTCATTTGCTGCCAGCTCCGGGGAAAGTCCGGTGGCACCACAGGGCATCACCTTTGCAGGCAGGGAGTAGGAACCCCGCCAGTACATTACTTTTGTGTGTTGCGGCAAAACCGCAACAATGGCACCCCTCCCCCTGTCAGCACCTGGGGCAAACCGTCCCCGCGCCCTCCCCCCCTTAGTACGCCTCTGAGATGAAGGAGACCCTGGCTGTGCAGGGGGCAATTCTGCGTAGGTCCTTTGTTATTTTGACAGCAGGGTGAGGCGGCTGCTAGAGGAGTTTGAAGGGACAGTTTTTGCCACTTCCAAAGTTTGCCGCCTGAAGCAGCTGCCTCACCCTGCCTCATTATAGAACCAACCCTGCTCTCCCCCATTCATTTTTTGCTTCCCTTCCCCCATCAGTTTCATGGCCAGGACTGATATTTTTGAGGGAGAGCATGAGGTTAACATGGGTGGGCACATACAAATATTAGTTGAATTCAGTCGAGCGGGTAGAGAGGAAGAGTATTTGAACTTTCTTTCACATGCACATACCTACTCTCAGACACACACACTTGTTTTGTCAGATACACACATTGTCTCTTGCTCTCTCTCAGACACACACACATACATTTCTTTTTTTTTTTTATTTTATGTTTATTAAGTTTTAACAATATACCAAAAACAAAAATATCTTTGCTTAGAAATACAGCAAAAGATTAACATATAAGAAATATATTTCACCTTATATAGCAATAGGAAATACATTTTTCTTTTCACTTTTTCCCAGGAAATATTGGGAGAGAGAGATGGAACACTAAGGGAGAAATTAAATGGAAAAACAACTTAACATAAGCAAAGACTCTCCTGCCTTACCTATTCTTCATTCATTCTGCATGGGTTAATCACGGCATGACCCTCCTGGCGTTTAAGAATTCCCTCAAATGATCAGGATTATAAAATACATAAACATTCCCAGAGTACTTTATTACACATCTTGCTGGATATCTTAAAAGAAATTCTGCCCCCAGTGTACGAACCTCTGGGCGCATTTTCAAGAAATCTTTCCTCCGTAACTGAGTTACTCTGGATAAATCAGGAAATATACGGATAAGTCCTCCTAAATAGGGAACATTTATCTCTTTAAAGCAGCGGTTCTCAACCTTTATAGTTCTGCGACCCTTTTAATACAATTCCCCACTATGTGGCGACCCCAACCATAAAATTATTTTCGTTCATAAGCCTAAGTAACTGTACTGTATATACCATATTTTCCGGCGTATAAGACGACCCCCAACTTTTACAGTTAAAATATAGAGTTTGGGATATACTTGCCGTATAAGACTACCCCTCTTCCAATGCATTCCAACATTTACAGCAGGAGGGAGTGACTCGAGGAGTGAGGGCACGCTGCCCGATTGGCCGGTGCTGGGCAAAAGAGGCTTGCTTCGGCAAGCCCCTTTTGCCCAGCACAGGCCAATTGGGGAGCGAGGGAGCACAGAATGAACTTTTTTACTGCATCCGGTGAGGGGAGGGAGTGACTCGAGGAGCGAAGGCGCGCTGCCCAATTGGTCAGTGCTGGGCAAAAGGGGCTTGCTTTGGCAAGCCCCTTTTGCCCAGCACCGGCCAATCGGGGAGCGAGGGAGCGCAGAATGAACTTTTTTACTGCATCCGGTGAGGGGAGGGAGTGACTCGAGGAGCGACAAAAAACCCATATTTCCGATGGTCTCTTAGGCGACCCCTAGCAAATCGTCATTCAACCCCCAAAGGGGTCGCGACCCACAGGTTGAGAACCGCTGCTTTAAAGTAATGCTTCATTATTAAAGTTTTATCATACTCTGAATACAATGAGACAAACAAGACCGATCTTTCCAACACTTCTAAACCTGAACTCTCTAAATATTCAGACAAGTTCTCAAAATCTCCCATATCCCCTGTCGGGGATATCTGGATTTGGCTTTGTCTTTGCTTCAAAAACAATATTTTCTTCCCCGTTGGTATCTGTTCTTCCGGGATCTTCAGAATTTCCTTCAGATATCTTTTAAATGTTATTAATGGTAGTTCTCCAACTACCTTAGGAAAATTCAAGACCCTTATATTCAAATGCCTTAAATAATTCTCCACAGATTCCAGTCTACGCATTGAGACTGCTTGTTCTTTCCTAGACATCGCGCTTAGTTCAGAAAGTTGTTTTAAATCACTTTTAACTTGTGTTATGTCTTTAATTTGTTCTTCATTCTTTATCTTAATTTGATTTTCCAGGGAAACAATTTTTTGGGAGTTCTCATCCGTTTCATGGGTAAATTCATTAACAACCCTGTTCATGCCAACTATTAAGTCCCATAGTGACTCAATAGTAATTACAGCCGGTCTTTTTACCTGGAAGGGACTTCTCAAACCTCCTGCTGCTCCGCCTTCTCCTTCTCTTGCTGATATTCTCTGAGAAGTACTCTCGGCAAGCTCTCCAGCCTGTGCCGGTTCCCTCGGAGTCGTAGGGGGAAAGGAAGGAAGCCCTTGATCCACCGCCTCGTCAAAACTCCCACCCGGCTGAGACAAGCCTGCGACGTCATCCGCAGGCGACTCCGCTTGCACGACGAGGCTTGGAGAGGTAGCCCTCAGCTGGTCCCGCGGCTCCGGCGGGGTCAATGATATATCCCCAGGTGGCGACGGTTCTCCCACTCCAGTCCCGCCAGCGGGGCTCAAGACCCCCGTTTGAGGTAAGGGCGTCGCATATTGTAAGATGACACGCTGCCCGATTGGCAGCATGGGCTCGGGTGGATAAACCCGCACTTTACCCTTCCTCTTATGAGGCATTACGAAGAAAGAAATTTTTCTTTGCAGAAAACAGGAAAAAAATCGGGAGCGTCTGAATGTGCAACTGATCAGGGAGCCATCTTGGATCTCTCTTCCACACACATATATTTCTCCTGCTGCTCATGTACTCCCTCAGTGAGTGCTCCTCTTCCTCCAAAGCTGGCTAACAAATGGCATTGCAACAGCATCATGAAAAATGCTTCCTGAGGGGTGGAACAAGATGGTGTTGTCTGAGTAGATGCGTACATTTGAGCTCCCTTGGAAATTTGAATTTTCTTGTTTTCTTTTTTTCCAAAATCAAAAAACGATAGGGCAGAAAAATCTCAAATGTCCAATACCTTCATCTTCAAGAGGTTTTTATTTGTAATTTCACAGATGTATCCCAAGATATTGCAAGCTTGTTATGAGTTACACAGTCCCCCGACATGGACCGTGTTTCGTTGGGAGGGACCAACAATCACAGTTCTGCAGACGTTTATTGTTAAGAACAAAGTAACTCCAAAGGTTAATCATTTGCAGGCCTGATGTGTCATTTTTCTGTTTCTATCATTTGAATTTCCAAATGCGTTATAGACAGGATGTAAAAATAGATACAAAAAGAAATATTGTTTCCCTGATGCATCCAATCTGCCTGTAAAAAGAGGCTCTGTGATATGGAACCATCTGTTGCACAAGTCCAAGAAGCTACTAGAAGAGATTGTGTAGATACTTCCATTAATTTAGCTAATCTTTTTGAGAAATCAGAAGACATCCAGAAACAAAGTCAGGAACAGGAACCAGGAACGAAGTCAGGAACAAGCAACGAGCACACGACAAGCGTGGAGACCTGTTGCCAAGGCAAGGAACTAGTGGCGGGCCCTGCCTTAAATAGCAGGTCCCGGTGATATCATCATCCGAGGCCATGGGTTGGATTCCCGCCGCGGCCCCTTTAAAAGATGGCAAGGTGCGCACGTGCCTAGAGGGCAGCAGGATACTAGATGACGGCGTCTCCCCGCGGCACTCGTGGGGAATCCCAACGGGAGCTGGGGAGGTCCGCAGTGGAGCCAGAGACGGCCGAGGAGACAACAGAGGCTCGGGAGCGTAGGCAGCTGCCCACAGCCACGAGGGAAGATGGGCCAGAACCAGGAGCTGGGTGCTGGAGGTGAGTAGGCCTGGTTGCGGGCCTGCTGCAGACAGGGCATGCAACAAATGGAGAAACAGAAACATCACCATTCTTCATAAAATATCAAACAAATACAATTAAGAAATATAAATCAACCAAAAATAGAGAAAGAAAGGGTGGAACAACTTCTTCCTCCAAAAGCAAAAGGTCTCCAAAAGGACATGTTAAGTTTAGGCAAAGGCACTCTTTCTTCTTTTCCTTACCTCAAGCCTCATCCTTAGAGGCCCAAGGATCCTTTCCAGTAAACTAAGAAAAACTAGGGACATGCTGCCCCTACAAGGGATATTTTTTTACATCTTGAGCCAAGGACAGAGTCCAAGAGAAGGCATAGTCAGCCACTTGCTGAGGAGAACAGCTGTGAATTTTTCATGAAGGAAGATCCAAACCAATGGTAGATTTTCACTCAAATGAAGAGTCCCTGCATGAGGAGAATGAACCCCTGGAGAAAACAGCTGAGGAATCCTCCGCAATAAGGCTGGCTAAAGACATGGAGTTTCCAGAGGAAGTCCCAGCACCAGCAGAACTGAGCATGGGGGAAACCAAAAAGTTTACCCAAATTGATGCTATCCTGCATAAGTCAAGGGTGCTTAATCAAACTTAGGCCAAGTTTATTAGAAGTCCTGATTTTTGGAATTGTCCCTGAATTTGCATATTTGACCCTGACTCATTCACAGTCTGTAATAAATTGTTCCAAAATGCAAAAAACACACCCTGAATGTGTTCCTTCTGTCTGCGGCAGCACCAGGAAGCAGTATGGGTACCAATCTAAGGAGGACTACAGAGTAGCCAGAGAAGACCCAGGCCCAAGAGAAGCAGCTGCTGAGTAGCAGGACCATGGCAGTAAGAGGAAACTGTCCATCAGGTCTGCCATGCAGTAAAGCAGCAGCAACAAGATCACAGTGGCAAGAACCAGACAAACCTTAACCCCACAGTAAGAGAAGAAGCACAGTAGCAAGAGACAGTAGAACCTCAGCCCTGACTAGGCCCTCAGTTTGGGCAGATGCAAGGAGTGCTTGGAAGAAAACCTATTTTTGTGTGCACAAGTCATATTTTATGTGCAGAAACCATGATTTGTGCACACAAACCATGTTTTCTGTGTTTAAAATCAGTTTTATATTTTTATATGCACTAAATCTTTCTTTATGCATATTTTCGCATTTGTGTGCATTTTTTTAAACTCCTGATTAGCATACAATTAGCTTTTGACATCGAGAGTTAAAAAATGTTTAGTGTGTATGTTCTAAAAACTGTGTGCTGAATTTACATTGGCCCCTTAAAGAGGAGGAGAAGCAGCAGTAGGACCATAATGGCAAGACAGAAAAATCTCATCCCCAACCCTGCCCGCACAGGAAGAGAACTGCAGTGGCAAGAGTCAAAAATGCCTGGGCCTGAGAGGAGCAGCAGCTGCAATATGGCAGCAGCAGTGGGGTGACTCTGGCAGGAAGAGGCGCATCAAGGTCCAATAGGAGGAAGAGGAGCAAGATGATGGGAGGCGGGTGGAACCAAAGAGCTGCAGAGCCACCATCAGGCTATATTATCTGTTGGGAAGGCGAGTAGGGGGCGATGGAAGAGAGGACAAGAGAAGGGAGTGTGGAATTAAGGGGGGTGTTGAGTAGAGGACAGTTATGGAACTGGGGAAGGGGAGTAGAGAATCATGCAACCAGAGCAGGGAAGGAAGGCAGTGTGATGGGCAATGAAACTGGAAAGGGGCATTGGAATTAGAGAGGGAGTAAATGGGGAGGAAGATAAGGAGGGGCAAAGGAACTGAGGAAGGCAGCAATGGGATGGTGTGGGATAATGGAAGCAGGGAGAGGTGCTAAGGAGAGGCAAGTGGCATGGGGCAATGGAATGAGGGAAGGTAAAAGGTACAGGGGGCAATAGATGGGGAGGAAGCAGGGCTTGGAGGAAGGAGATGTGAAATGTGTGAAAGTTTTTTAAACTACAAAAAAACATTTTTTTTTTCTGAAAAGAAGAATGGAAATTTTGAGAAATTATAATCTATTCCAAACATTTTAATAAACAGTTTCAAAAACAGTTGAAGGCGTATTTGTTTTAATCTCTAAGTATGTGTTTTATACTGTTCCCCGCTCATCAGGAAATTCTCTTTCTGAGTGGTCTATAAATATATATACATACAGGAAGATAAAGTCCCCACAGTCGGCAGGGACACCAGTTTTGCCTGGGGAAGCCCTCAGTTGGAGTAGAAGAGAAGGTTTCCTGTCAGTGAGCTTCAGTGGGGTCTTCAGAAGGAAAAAGTCTTTGGTGGAGAGCTTGAGAGGGAAAAGTATCTCAAGGATTTCTGCTGCAGTGATTGCGACCAAACTGTGAGTAACATAAGGGAAGGTTTTTGTGAATTGACTGAGCAGCTGTTTGAAAGACGCACAGTCTAGCACTTGAGGTACAATCTTTCCAATTACTTTTTATCTGACCTTTTGGACTGTGAAACTGGAACATTGCAATAAATTCTTTTTCTGCTTTTGGAAAAGCACATCATCTGTGGACCTTCTGGGGGTGATTTTCTTATGTGAAAGGCTAACTTTGGGTCTCATAGCCCCGGTGGAAAGAACCTAACCTTGTGTCAGGGCTACAGAAAGGCTTTCCTCACCCCTGCAGTGCTTGAAGGTGACCCCCTGGTGAAGGAAGGGTTATAGATGCAAACCCCACAGATAAATGTGTTTCTGGGGTATGCATGAATGCAGGTACATTTAATATAAATTTCCCTTATAAATTTGGGGGGTAATTGTCAATATTTTACACATAGAAGTGGCCTTTAACAAAACTGCCTGCCTGATATGTGGTCAAACTTATGCATGTATATCCTTTTCACTCATAAATTTACCCAGGTGTTCCTGAGAGTGAAGTTGGGGCAAGGTTTGGATTTATACACATTTTTTTGAAAAATACTTACCGTACCAGAATGTGACTTGCCTTGGGCTACCAATGAAAAGGTATGAGCTCCATACACAATAAGGGGCAGATTTTCAAAAGGTTACGCACATAAATCCAGGAGGATTTACGCGCGTAGGCGGGTTACACATGCCGAGCCTATTTTCAAAAGGCCCAGTGGCACGCATAAAGCCCTGGGATGCGTGTAAGTCCCGGGGCTTGAAAAAATGGGCGGTCCGGGGGTGGGCGGTCTCGGGTGGGGGCGGGGCCAGAGGCCTCCGTACGGCTGTTGGGCCGGGGGATCGCGCACCTGCACTTGGCCGGCGCACATAACTTCCACAACAAAGATACAAGGGGGAGTTCGGGCTGGGGGCGGGACAGGTGGGGGAAGGGAGGGGAAGGTGGGGGGGAAAAGGAAAGTTCCCTCCGAGGCCGCTCCAATTTCGGAGCAACCTTGGAGGGAACGGGGAAAGCCAGCTGGTCTCCCCGAGGGCTCAGTGCGCGTAAGTTGCACTAGTGTGCACCCCCTTGCGCACGCCGACCCCTGATTTTATAATATGCGCGAGGTTGTATGTTTTTAAATCTGCCCCTAAATACGTACTTAGAGATTTGTAGTTTAACTCCCTACAGAGCTCTGAGCATCTCACAAATTTTGGATCTGTGTTTCTCAGGTTATGCATTAATAACCCAATAACATAGTGGAAGAATAGCCAAGTGGTTCAAGCAGCAGGCTATGACCTATGAAGACCAGGGTTGAAACCCCACTGCTGTTCCTTGGACATATCACATCGCTCTCCACTTAAGACTGTGAGCTCTCTAGGAACAGCAAAATACCTACAGTACCTGTATGTAATCCACTCTGAAGTAGCTGAAAGGCAGAATGTAAATCAAAATCAATAAATAACAGCAGGTAAAGACCAACGTGACCTATCCAGTCTTCTCAGCAAGGTGTTTAGGATTATCACTGTCCCTTCATGCAAGATATCCTCTTGCCTTCTGTTTAGAATTTTAACACATTTATTTACTTCTTTCTACATATTTGTATGCCACATATACACAGTTCAAAATGTAATATCAGAAAACAAAAACATTAATAGCAATCCCACCAAAATAATTCAAGTACTCCCAACCATAAATCATATGCTAGTATCCTTTGATTTATCTTTGTTTTATGATTACTACTAATTTTATTCCTTGTATACCAGAAGGCAAAATAAAGGTGGAAAGTAGGGAGCCATCAAGCCATTGTGTGAGACTTTTTTTGTTGGATCTCAGGGTCATGGGTCTGATGCAGCAGAGGTTCAGGCAACCAAAGGGCAGTTTGAAACAAAGAGAACAGAAGTCCCACTAAAGGGAGCAGCTAGATGACCACAGAGGAGACAAGTTTTGTTTTTCTTGTCTTTTCCCGGTCTTGCAAAGAAATGCAAACAACTTTCCTCTAAGCCTGATCCAATCCGATAGTTCACCCAAGTAAAACGCTGAACCCGTTTACCAGTGCCAAGAGAAGAGAGAAAAAGCTTTCAGCCCGCGGTTATATTTTCTGTGTCCCTAGCAGGGGTTAAATGTACAACATTAGGGGCCTTGGCAATGGCTTTCTCCTTTTTGTCCAGCCCTGAGGAGCTGTGGAAAACCTACCTCTCTCCTCATTTAGCCTCAGGAGCTGCAGGAAGGCTTCCCCTTTCCTGTCCCAGACGGGTAGCAATGTATTCCTTAAAACATATTTGTATTTTTGTTAATTCCAGTTTGTTGTGGGTGGGGGAGGGGAGCACCTGGCTTCCTTGTTGTGGCTGCTGCAGATGCAGAATGACACCTGACTGCTCATGGGGTTGTTATACCAGTCAGGCAGCCTCTTATTTTTGGAGGTGGAAAGTTATGGGGGGGCAGTCAACTGTCCCTCTGCATTCAAGATGTGCTCAAGCATCAACCCTGTACTTACAGTCAGGCCCATACAGTAAACTGCGCGGGAGAGCCGGCAGTCCGAGGCGAGCGCCCGCTCTCCCAACGTGCGCCCAGGCGTTAGGGACACTAGCACGTCCCTAGCGCCTCCTTATTGGTGGAAGCGGCGGCTGTAAGTGGGTCTGACAGCCGATGCTTAATTTTACCGGCGTCAGTTGTCGAACCCGCTGACAGCCATTGGTTCGGAAAACAGACACTGGCAAAACTGAGCGTCAGTTTTCCAACCCGCGGGCCGCAGGCAGATTGTTTTTTTTTTTTAAGAAGATTTTTATTTTTTTTATTTTTGGGGCCTCCGACTTAATATCGCTATGATATTAAGTCAGAGGGTGTACAGAAAAGCTGTTTTTTCTGCTTTTCTGTAAACTTTCCTGGTGCTGTCTGAAATTAACTCCTGCCTTTGGGCAGGCGTTAATTTCTGAGAGTAAAATGTGCGGCTTGGCTGCATATTTTGCTTTCTATTTTGCGGGTGAATACCTAATAGGCTCATCAACATGCATTTACATGTGATGAGCGCTATTAGTTTCGAGGGGGTTGGCTGCACGTTTTCCACGCACTATTACCCCTTACTGTATAAAGGATAATAATAGCGCATCAAAAACGTGCGTCCAAACGGGGGCTAACGGTGCGCTCTGCCGAGCGAACCGCTCTGTATTGGCCTGAATGTTTGTTTACTCTCAAATTCACTGCATCCAAAATGGAGTGGTTCCGGTTTCTTATTTGAGAAGTGTAGTGAGCCCAGTTCATGGAAGTCCCAGATAGGTCAAGTCAAAATGCCCCACCTATAATTTTCCTTGTGTGGCATTCAGTAATTTTGGTAAGTTTAAAGTAGAACATTGCAGACTCAAATAGAAATACTGTATGCTTCATCCACTGCTCCTCCAACAGATCTCTAGTCCTGAAGTCCTCAAGGACTAACATCCATTTGTAAACTCCTCAGTCTCCAGACTCCTCCCAGTGCTTGTGGAAGCACCTTTATATTCTAACACCAAATCCATTCAGGGGAAGGAATTACCATCTACTCACCATCTAAATACACCTCCCAGACCCTCCTATGACTGGAAAATTCTCCATTATAAACACAGAACAGACTTTAGTGGGGTAACAGTGCCACACACTATAATCAAAGCAAACCTGTGCTGGTAATTTTGATTTGATTATTGCCTAATGAAAAGCTTCCCACGGGGATTTGCACCTGCTGTGCAAGTCATTTTTAGGGACAAAACCATGCACAGTTATGTACCATGCACATTCTTGGCTCTCCCCCCACCTCTGGGAAAGCCTCTGTAGTATGCACCTAAAAATACGTGCGTTGTTGAAAAATGCACATTACTCATGCTGAACCACTCAACACTAAACTCCACAGTGTGTAGTTTTTCACCTGCATACAGGCTGGACATAATCAAAGACCCCATTTCCACACCTAAGACATTGTTTAACCTGTGGAGATGCCTTTGATTATTATTATCCTTGTGCATAACAGTACATAAAACTGTAATGCTTTGGTGTACTTCAGAAATTGAAAAGTATAATAAATACTTCAGTTGTATTCAAACAACAATTACAAACAAAATTATTCATGATTATTGTTCGAACAAAGCAAAGGCATTTGCAAATTACTGCATTGGCCCAAATATAAGATTTTTTTAATTGAGCCTATTTTCAAACATTTTGTTTTCTGCAAGTGATAATACCTTTAACTTCCAGTATAGTAGATCACATGCTGAATAACTAGGAAAGTGCTCAGCAGGTGCTCCATTATTCTCTAAGGGAGTGATGTGGCAATGCTTTCACATTTATGCTACGTTTACCTTTTTAATCAGCTAACAAAGGACATGTCTTTTTAATTCTTTCCACAGATGCTGCATGCTAGTTCTTGTATTTTCCGCTGTTGAGGATCAGGAGGGAAAATCAGGAACGGAAGAGAGGGAAACAGGGAGAGGTTAAAAGGACTCAGACAAGGAGGAGGAGGAGAGATCCCTAAGAGGATTAGGGATCAAGCTGGTTGGGGCAGGGAGGACAACAGTACCAGAGACTGAGTTATTGTATTGCTTATTAAAGAGAGAAAAATCACTTTCTGATCTTCTGGTACTAAATCTAGCATCATCTTCTAATGGTATCTACTTCAAAAAAGTGCAAATACTGCCAAGCCCTGCAGCTGAAACAGGAATATCCTTTTTGTGTGTGGAATACAGAAGGAAGGCCATGTTCCCTATACCATTTGCAATTCTACATTTTCCATTACAGATGGAGAGCATCTGGGTGGCATGAAGTTCAAAGAGACTGTAGCCTACCGAAGTTCTTGCCACTCAGTAATACAATTTTTAAGATGCTTGAACCAAGAGCTAGCTATGCGAAAGGTGCCCAATTCAATCCTTAAGTCTGGTCTTCTTCTCCCCTGGTCACCTGGGGTTGGGAAAGCTGTGGAGGCAGTATTCATAACCCCCAATGAGGAAGGAATCATGCTCATTGCTTAAAGGTGACACCTAATGGCCAGATTCAGGGTCCATGATTACAGGGTTCCAGAAGGAGCCCTGGTGCATGGCCCCTGGCCCAGAACTATCAAAGCAAAGACCAAGAGCTGCCAAGAGGGAGCAATTTTTAAGAGGGAGATTTTCAGCATGTGGCATAGTGCTGCACAATCCATGTCAACACCTCCCCCCCCCCCCCCCCCCCCCCGCAGTCCTTTCAGAAAATAACCTTATTTACACCAGTGAGAACAAGGATGAATAAGAAGGATAGATAACAGACATTTCCTTTCACTCTGGGAACCCTTTGCCTTAAACTACCTACCTAGCAGAGGACTTAGCCAGGCAAATAATGCTAGAGTTGGAGCTCAAAGCCATTGTCAGTGACTCAATGATTTGTGTCAGTCCTGCCACATTCAGGACACTTCATGAAGCCCTGCCAGACACCCCAGGGTAGGTTTACTAGACACATCTTATAGCTCCAGTAATATTTATTTTTTATACAAATGTACATGCATACATGGAGGCAGCATAATCATATGCTAATCTGAAGAAATCAGGAAATACAGGTCAATACATCATTTCAGTTGATCAATATTAAACAGTAGATCAGTACTTAATATAGTTATTGGTTGGGGCTTTGCACTTTTGAGTGGCCTTTCTCACAAATGATGTATTTCCATATAAGGTAAAGCTTAACTTCTGACTAGTAAAATTTCTATTAGTTATTTATATTGCTAACAGTTTCTGTACCTCATAAATAGTCATTTCTGTCCCCCTACAGTTTTTACTTCTCTAAGAGATCGATTTTAAAACAAGCACGCATGCACCCATACATGCACATATCAGCACGTGAGCGAGAATACGCTGGAATTTTTAATTGTGCGCGTACTTGCGCAATATGATTTAAAATGCAGCAACTGCACATAAGTATTTTAAGAGGTTACTCGAGCACAGCTAGTACACATGTTGTCTTCCATAGGACCTTGTTGGCTTTTATACTCATTTGTCAGCAAATTTTAAAACTTGTTTGCCCGAGGCACATTCCCAGTTTTGCAATTAGTTCACCAGTTTGTTCAGTTAATAGCGAAATCTTTCAGACCTCTCTAGTTCTTCATCCTACACTCCCACCAAGTTGACCCGGACCCCTCATCCTAGTCTATAAGTCCTAAAACTTGAGATCTACAAACTTGCTCTTCTTCAGGAGCAGCAGTAGTTATGCGGATATCTGCAGCTTTCACTTTTAAAATTCTGAGTTACATGGCAAGTCTTGTCCCTGCCATTCCCCGCCCCTTTTCCACCCGTTTATTCCTTAGGTGTACACGGGTACATACTTGTGTATTTTGCAGCTTTTCAAAATCCGCATTGCTCGTGCAGAGCCCACATACACGCGTCTGTGGGCATTTTTGTGCAAGCAACGCTTTTAAAATTGACCTGTAAGCGTTTTCCTGCTGAAAGTAAGCAAATTCTCTGAGACCTGTGTAGAAGCTAGCTTGGCCTTGGAAAGATTACAAACAATCCAAATGCCAGCTCTCTAAATTTCTATATTATTTAGCTCCTGGAGCTGCTAGGGAAAGATAGCAGTTGCAACAAAAGAGTTAATTGCATTAGTGTATAGAGAAAACATTTTTTGGTATTGTGGATTAAAGTGAATATAAATAATGTGAATAGCAGACTTGTTTATTTCTTTATTTCATGTTTAGCTAACTAAAACAGTTTCAGAACAGTTCACACATTTTATATTAGGTCTACTGCTTGATAGGGACTAAGAGGAAGACTTCTCACCTAAGTCAGGTATAAGGAGATGATTGTATTTATTTTTATAGAGTTAGGGTATTTAATATATATGCATTTATGTAGGGCCTTATCTTCATAACAACTCAAAGTAATTTACAAGTACAGACACTGTAAAACAATATTAGCTACATAAAGTACATTTTCTGTTGTTCAAGGAAGAACATAAGAAATGCTATGCTGTGTCAGACCAAGGTCCATAAAATCTAGCATCTTGTCTCCTACAGTGGCCAATCCAGGTTGCAACTACCTGGCAGATTCCATAAAGTAGATCTATTTCCTGTTACTCAAGACTAGAATATATATATGCTGTGGTGTTGAACTACAAGGTGAATGTTGACACACAGTATATGATTGTTGACCATGAATATGAATGTGGATATTTTAACCTTTGTGATCTTCTTTTGGAACGACGGTATATAAAAAGTCTAAATAAATAAATAAAATATATTGAAATTCACCTCCAGAGAAAGACCCCAAGCTTCTTGACAATTTTGAGAAGTAAGGTTTTGAAGTTCAATGCCACCAGCTCGTATTTCTATCCACAATTTTATATGTGCAATATCTACATGACTGCATGCAAAAGCTTAAACCTTTCCTCCTGCCCACCAAATTATTATCCTTAACTTTTCCTAGATACAATAGAGTGCATATTGCATCTTCTTTGCCTATGTGTGAATCATTTGATGGTATATTCCATTCCTTATCTGCTTCCATAGTGGCTCAGGGTATGGCCTGGCTTAGAGCAAGCAGCATTCATGAAAATGTTCATGAAAAGTTAGTGGATGTACCTTGTCTAGGAAGCACCTCTTCAGAGAAAAGCTCAGAGGAATGGTTGCTCAGCTAAAAGAACAGAATGTGGCAGTCCAGTTTCTCTCAAAAGGACCCGATTTGACTTCTTCTTTGAGATACTCCTTTTTTTCTTATAAGAGACCGTATTTTTAGAGATGCCCCTTCTGACCTTTTTAGTGATACCAGCTCCAATGTCTTCTTGCTCAGCAACAGCAGCAATTTCTGGCTAGACCTCATCAGCGGGAACACCATCAGCCTAAGGCAGCATAGCTGGCTCAGTCAAAACATGGGCATAGCTTTTGATTCTTACAAATCCTCATCAAGTACACTTTCCAGTAGGAAGTAGAATCCAGTCCTACCTGAAGGAGTAGTATCAGATCACAAAGGACCTCTGGGTCCTCATGATCGTGGAATTTGGGTACTGTTTGCTTTTTTCCTGGCTCCCTTCTCTTCCTCATTATTTGACTCTCAATCCAGATTAATTTCAGTTGTCACAACTCTGACTGGAAATGGAATCTCTTCTTCAACAACAGGCGATAGAGCCAGTCCTTACACCCCAGCATGGGCAGGGTTTCTACTCTCAATATTTTCTCATCTTCAAAATATCAGCACAGTTCTTCTCTACATCCAAAATGTATGTACACTCTCAATCTAAAGCAGCGATTCTCAACCGGTGTGTCATGACACACCAGTGTGTCGCCAAGCACCAGCAGGTGTGTTGCAGCTCCCGGTGTCCCACTGCCCCACTTGTGCTTCCCTTATCCCCAGGGGCAGACTGGCCAATGCAGTTGGTAGGGGAGAGGCACCGCCAGAGACCAGGCCGGTGGGGCCGAAGAGCAGAGAGACACTGCACACCGCCGCTGGAGGCCAGGCCGGCGGTGGCTGAAGTGTGGAGAGACCCTGCATGCTGCTGCTGGAGGCCAGGCCAGCTGGGCCGAAGAGCAGAGAGATGTTGCGAGCCGCCGCCAGTTACCAGGCCGGCAGCAGCTGAAGTGCAGAGAGACCCTGTGCACCGCTGCTGGAGGCCTGGCTGGCGGGGCTGAGGAGCGGTGAGATGCTGTGCACCACTGTTGGAGGCCAGGCCAGCGGCAGCTGAAAAGCGGAGGCCAGGCTTATTGGGACAAGCAATGAGAAGAGGCTCCACGTGAGCTTGCGTGTGTGTGTGTGTGTGTGTGTGAGTGGCAGCTTCATGTGCTTGTAGTAGAATGGGTACCTGGGTGCGTGAGTTAGAGCTTGTGTGTGTGTGGTAGAATGGGTGCGTAAGTGGCAGCTTTCTGTGTGTGTGGTAGAATGGGTGCGTGAGTGGTAGCTTTGTGTGTGTGTGGTAGAATGGGTGCATGAGTGAGAGCTTGTGTGTATGTGGTAGAATGGGTGCCTAAGTGGCAGCTTTGTGTGTGTGCGTGTGTGTGGTAGAATGAGTGCCTGGATGCGTGACTGGAAGCTTTGTGGGTGTGTGGTAGACACACCCACAAAGCTGCCACTCATGCAAGAGCATTTGTGTATGATTGAGAGCTTGTATGTAAGTTAGAGAGCATGTGTGTGAGTGAGAGAGACACTGGTCGGAGGTGATGTGTTTTTGTGAGAGAGGACAGACTGGTCAGGAAGATGACTGGTGCATGTGTATGTGAATCAGAGACTGGTCAGGGAGGTGACTGGTGTGTGTGTGTGTGTGTGTGTATGTGTGTGTGTGTGTGTGAGAGACAGAGACTAGTCAGGGAGGTGACTGGTGTCTGTGTGTGAGAGACAATGACTGGTCAGGGAGGTAACTGGTGAGTGTGAGAGAGACAGACTGGTCAGCGAGGTGACTGGTGTGTGTGTGTGTGAGACAGAGACTGGTCAGGGAGGTGACTGGTGTATGTGTGAGACAGAAACTGGTCAAGGAGGTGACTGGTGTGTGCGTGTGAGAGACAGAGACTGGTCAGGGAGGTGACTGGTGTTTGTGTGTGAGGAAGAGAGACTGGTTAGGAAGGTTACTGGTCTGTGTGAGACAGAGACTATTTATGAGTGACTGGCTGTGGGCCATAAGGAAGAGGACCGTGAGGACAGAGCTTCAGCAGCCACTGCTGCTTCTGGTGTGTGCTATTGATTGGCCTGCAAGGGAAAGGAGTAGGAGAGTTGCTGGAGAAAGTAAATAAAGGTGGCTTTTTAAGTTTATTTTTCTTGATTGATTGCCATTTTAATTATTGGGTATTATGTGATGTGTCTGCTGTTTTGAAATATTTTATTGATATTTGGACAATTTTTAATAATTTTTATGAGTTTTTAATTGTTGGATGTTATTTTGTTCATCAGCTGTTTTGTAACATTTATTAGTATAGTTTTACAATTATTTCTGTGTGGGGATCTATAGCAGCTTGGCTTGTTCTGTTTTCCTAATATAAGGTGTATTAGTGTTTAGGGCCTGTTTAAATATTTGTAGTGTTGCCTTTTCATAAGTAGGGTTGTTACTGGTTGAGTGTGTTCCATAATACAGGTATAACTTTGTGCAGGTTAGTTTGTGTGCATTATTGCAGATCCTGGGACTGTTAGATGCTATATTTCTCTTTCCATTTCTCCAGGTTTGCACTGCATGCAGAGTGGCTTTTTTGTGTTTCCATTCCAGTTTCTGTCTCCATATTTATAATTTATGGTGAAAGTCAGTTCTGGGTGTGTGACCGAGGTGAGGTATTTTACTAGCATGTAGGCATTTGTATCAATTTTATTTGTTGTGTTTTATCAATAGGACATGCCTTAGTGGTAAATTACTGTCTGTAAAGGGAGTTTGTAAAGGGAGTTTGTAAAGGGAGTTTGTTAGTGGTAAATTACTGTCTGTAAAGGGAGTTTGTAAAGGGAGTTTGTTTTCCTTTTACTGAGATGTCATCAGAACCAGAATATCTTTTTTTATATGGTTAGTTGTATGGGAATGCCCTAGTTCTGCTCTGCACCCATTTTTGGAGGTTGAGGGGGTTCCTGAGGATGCAGAATGTATATTTACATTTAGCCCCGTGACGGTCACATGTTCAGTGTGTCACGCATGTGAGAACCATCTATCAGGTGTGTCTCAGCCAAAAAAAAGTTGAAAACAACTGTATTAAAGCATGGATAGGCTTACTGCAGGAAAGAGCGTTTCTACTGTCAGAATGAGCAAACACCATAAGATCGCTTATTCACAACCTACTTACCTCACAGTATTAAACAGCCAGAGCAATATTAGTTGTCTTGGGCAATATAGTGGCAGCTACTCATGTAGTTCCACCAACCTGCCTCTATATTCATCATCTGCAGTGGAGCCTACGTACTCAATAGAATTCAACTGCTGACAACTATAGTACAAGTATCCAGGGGCATGGAACAAGAGTTGAACTGGTGTTAAATCTCCAAGTCCTCAAGATGGAGCTCTGCTGTGCTCTCTTCCATAACAAATAACCTTAACAATGGACACCTTCACAAAAGGATGGGGTGCCCATACAGGCTCCCATCAAACCCAAGGAACTTGGTCTCTCCAGGAAAGTCATTTTCAAATAAATCTACTGGAGCTGAGGGTGATCAGATATCCCTAGCGACTTTCTCACGTCTCCTCATGGGGAAGAGCATGCCATGTCCTATGCCAACAAACAAGGAGACACAGGTTAATGGACTCTCTTCCAGGAAGCGATGAGAATTTGGCAATGGGCAAATAGACACTGAATTGTCCTATTAGCTGTGTATCTTCCAGTGATCTCCAACACCCTAGAGAATTGACTCAGCAGAGTTTTCTAGCCACACACATGGTTTCTATGACAATCGACAGCCAACAAACTATTTAATTTATGAAATCTATCAACAGTTGACCTATACACTATGGAACAAAACAAAAAACTGGAAAAATTTTGTTCCATACTTCCTAACAAACTCAGATTAACTTATGACTCTTTTCTGCTCAATTTGAACACAGACCTCATGTATGCTTTTCTGCAGATGCTGCTGATAGCCAGAACAGTGCAGAAAGTGATATAGGAACAAGCTTGTCTAATCTTCATAGCGTTAGCAAGGCCCAGACAGATGTGATTTACATATTTTGTACAGCTTTCCAGCAGTCCCCCCCTGTATATCTGGTAGGGATGTGAATCGTTTTTCAACGATTAAAATTATCGTCCGATAATGTTTATATCGTCTTAAATCGTTATAGAACACGATACAATAGAAATTCTAACGATTTATCGTTAAAAATCGTTAAATCGTGTTAGTGCGCACTAAATCGAGTTAGTGCGCACTAACTCGATTTAGTGCGCACTAACTGAAAATGATACAAATAAACACTTTCCAGGTCACTGAAGGTCAGTTAGGAATGAATATGTGTTCCTATTGGCTGGCTGCCCTCTTATCTATTGATGTTACCAAGGTTACCACTGAGGTGATGGTTGGGGGGATGGGAAATGGAACTGGAAACTAACGAACACCAACAGAAAATGAAACAAAGTGTTCACACTTCCCAGGTCAGTAAAGGTCACTTAGGAATGAATATGTATGTATGTATTCCTATTGGCTGGCTGTGCTCTTATCTATTGATGTTACCAAGGCTAACACTGAGGTAATGGTTGGAGGGATGTGAAATGGAAACAGTTGGAAGCTTGACAAAAAAAGTAATGTAATGATCAGCACTCACGTGACTAGAACGTGGTCCTGGCTGGAACTGTGTACAGTTCCAGCCAGGACCACCTTTCTAAAATGCACAGTGATTGGCAAATTCAACATGCACTAGCATTTCAGGTGCCTGCTAACAAAAATAATAAACAAAGAAGTTCTAGTCACGTGAGTGCTGATCATCACATGTCAAGCTTCCAACTGTTTCCATTTCACATCCCCCCAACCATTACCTCAGTGGTAACCTTGGTAACATCAATAGATAAGAGCACAGCCAGCCAATAGGAATACATATTCATTCCTAAGTGACCTTTACTGACCTGGGAAGTGTGAACACTTTGTTTCATTTTCTGTTGGTGTTCATGAGTTTCCAGTTCCATTTCCCATCCCCCCAACCATCACCTCAGTGGAAACCTTGGTAACATCAATAGATAAGAGGTCTGCCAGCCAATAGGAACACATATTCATTCCTAACTGACCTTCAGTGACCTGGAAAGTGTCTATTTGTATCATTTTGAGTTAGTGCGCACTAACTCGAGTTAGTGCACACTAACGGGGAGTTAGTGTGCACGAACTCGAGTTAGTGCGCACTAATCGGAAAAAACGATTTTTAACGATTTTTCAATGAAATAATCGTGCCAAACACGATTTTCTTCTCCTGCCACACGATTTCTATCGTTAAGACGATATGGAAAACGATTCACATCCCTAATATCTGGGTATAGACCCTGCCTTGTTGACTCAAGATGAAGGTACTCTGTTTTAGCCAAACCTTCCTTCTTCAACCTGACAGCTTGGATGTTGTATGCTCGATAATTGTGGATCACTCTCTACCAAAGGAAACTGAGGATATCATAGTTTCGGCCAGAAATCCATCAACTAGGACTGCTTATGGTTTCAAATGTAAAAGATTTTCAGGATGGTATCAACAAAATGCTTTGGACACATCCTCTTGCCAGCCCAAACATTTACTATACTACTTGCTTTTCCCCTTTGAGTCGAACCTCACTACATCCTTTGAGAGAGTACATCTTAGCACCATAGCAGCTTACCATGTTACAGTTAACAGTAAACCCATCTGAACTTATCCGTTGGTTTCAAAGTTTATGAAAGGCTTATGGCATGTTAAACCTCCGAAACAAAAAACATCTGCTCCCATGGGACCTCAATGTTGTCCTCTCTCAATTTATGAAACTGCCCTTCAAACTATTAAAATCGGCTTCTCTCAAATTGTTGACATGTGTAACCCCTAGTCGGGGTTTTGTTGGTTCCCCTCGGGCCATAAAAGTATTTATAAGTTGGAGCTGCTCTTGACATCCTTCCTGAACTTGGTACAGAAACATACATATTTAAAAAAATATTGCATAATACAAAAAATATTAAACATAAATGTATCACATTATATATATAGCAAATCAAAATAATATAAAAAGACAACCAAAATACTCAGTCATACACACATATCCACCTATATATCAATTCAATATATATCCAATCCAAATTGCCTATATGACTAAAAATATTTTTTTAAAAATACAAAATAAAAACATTTTCAGTTTTCCAAAGATGTTTTCATGTTGGGCCTTGTATGATCTTATGAGATTGCTTGTGGTACTCGAGACCTCATAATTTCCATTTCTTTGCCAAATCACAATCTTTTCAATCACTAAATCCTTGATAAATTAAAGCCTCCAACCAGTGATATCTCAGTCACTGGCACGACTGGCATTACTGTCTCAAATCACTAAAACACCACAAGTGTATCCATCACACACTTGTGGTGTTTTTCTGATTTGAGACAGTCATGTCAGTGACTTGAGATATCAGTGGCTGGAGGCTTTGATTTATCAAGGATTTGGTAATTGAAAAGATTTTGATTTGGCAAATGAAATGAAAATTATGAGGTCTTGAGAACCACAAACAATTTCATAAGATCATACAAGGCCCAACACGAAAACATTTTTGGAAAACTGAACATTTTTTTATTTTTGTATTTTTATTTTATATTTTTAGTCATATAGCCAATTTGGATTGGATATATATTGAATTGATATGTATGTGGATATGTGTGTATGATTGAGTGTTTTGGTTGTCTTTTGTATATTATTTTGATTTGCTATATTTATTTATTTATTTATTTAAAACTTTTATATTCCGACATTCATTTGCATATCATATCGGTTTACATATAACAGGATTAATAAAAAACATAATTTAGAAAGTGAAAAATAAAGTTACATGTAACAGGGTGGTGAAGGAACAAGATGGGAACGTAGAGGAAGTATAAAGGGTCCAGAGGACTTGAAAAGGGCAGTTAGATTAAAAATAAAATAACTATTTACAAGATTCTGTATTGAAACTACAATTCAAGAAATTAACTAAAAGTTAAATAGATTAGAGTCAGAAGTTTCTTTGGGGGGGAGAGGGGGGAGAGGGGAGGATGCTTTTTAGGGAGAGGGTGGAGGTGGGTGTTATTCTGTATATGCCCTTTTAAATAGCCACGTTTTTAGTTTATTTATTTTTTATATTATGTAACATTTTTTGAATTAAGTATATTTTTGTACCAATTAATGTTTTTTTGTAATAAAAAATATTCTACATTGTTATGTTATACAATTTACATATTTGTAAGTTTTTCTCTCCTTTAGTGTTTGTTGCTTGTAGTGAGAGTTTTATATTAACTATTATGTCATTTGTTGTTTCCTAGTAGGCTTTATGTATGCCATCTCTCCTTTTATGGACTTATTATTCAGTTCTGAGAGTTTGGCTTTCTCCACCTTTATTATTTGGAGCTTCCATACAGTACACCTGTTCTGAGTATGTGCACATACCCAGAACAGGTGTATTGTATAGTCCAGCTGCTATTGGGTGTGAAAACCTTTCTGGAAATAAAAATAAAACACAATTTTCTAGCTAGCTGGCAACTCTGTCACTTACTGGTCTGGCTATTCGCTGATTATCAGGAGCAGGTTCTTTTCTCCCTCTGGAGTCAGAGGCTCTGCTGCCACTCTGCAGCTCACAGTGGCAGTTTTGCTTTGTTGGCTCTGTTTACACGCAGCACTTCTGCACATGCTATTAGTCTCTCTCTGGGTGCTGTAGCTCTGTGGCTTATAGCAGATTTGGGAGACTGGCAGGCTCTGAACACTATGTGGGCTGGATTCCTTGCTTTTGCAGATTGTTGCTGGCCTCCAGTCACACCATCTCACACCACTTTACTTGCCCTGTCTTCGGCTCAGATTTCACTGCACCTCCCAGCTTGGTAGCCCAGCTCCCTACTGCCAATTCCACTCACAGCTCCCATTCTCTCTGTTTTTTTTTCTTCTGCTTCTTGCTTCTTCTGGCTGGGGGAATCTCTTATGTCCTCTGCCCAACTTCTCTTCTCTTCCTGCTCCTCTGTTCTTCACCTAGGCTGCCTTTGATCTTCCCAGCACTTGCCTCCTGTCTTTCCCTTCTGAAAGCATTGGGCTCCACAAGCTTTCTAATGTCCTTTCCTCTTCCTTATTTGGACTGCCAGGTCCCCCTCCTGCTTTTCCTGTGGTGGTGGTGGGGGGGGGGGGGGGGGGGGGGGCGGGGAGAGCTGGTCAAACCTTGCTCTTCTGTCAGTTCCTCATGCAGCTGGGTAGCACAGCTCTGCTTGGAGGAGCTCTTTATGCTTTTTTATTCTGTTTAAATGTGCCAATGAAGAATTAGTAGAATGGCCTAAAGCGGGAGCACTGTCTGCCTTTAAAATGTGTGCAGGGAGTTCATGAGAGGACACGGTCCGCATGAGAACCATAGAATTTGAAGAAAATAAGGAAGGAGCAGCAAGGTGGTCTGGAAAAAGAGTCCAGCTGCTATTGGGTGTGAAAACCTTTCTGAAAACTGCAATGGTCTTGGTGAGTAGTTCCCTGGATGTGAAATTCTATCTGTGGGACTTATATACAGAAGCCATGGAACACTGCTCAGCCTGCATTACAGGTGTTGTGAAGAACACATTGCCACTGGAGGGTAAATATCTACAGGACCGTACATTGGTTTAATTCTGGTCCTGTCCAGTCTGCCATCTACATGACAGAGAAAGCTCCTGCCACAATCCCTCCAAGCAAAGTGTCTCTGGAGGTACCATCGGCTGTGCCCACAGTGCAAGAAACACCTTGGACCTGGTCCACTACAAGAAATATTTGACCAAATTCAGCTAAGAACCTACTAAACTTAAACCCATCCATTGAATATGGGTTACAATAATAAAAAATGAGCAAGGATTTCTTTGCTTCGGTGTTTCCTGAAGAGGATGTTAGGGAGATACTCGTTCCGGAGAAGGTTTTCATGGGTAATGATTCAGATGAAATGAACCAAATCACGGTGAACCTGGAAGATGTGGTAGGCCAGATTGACAAACTGAAGAGATCAGATGATATACACCCCAAGGTTCTGAAGGAACTCAAAAATTAAATTTCAGATCTATTAGTTAAAATTTGTAAGCTAGCATTAAAATCATCCATTGTACCTGCAGGCTGGAGAGTGGCTAATGTAACCCCAATATTTAAAAAGGGCTCCAAGGGCAATCCGGGAAACTACAGATCAGTGAGCCTGATTTCAGTGCCGGGAAAAATAGTGGAAAGTGTTCTAAAGATTAAAATCACAGAACATATAGAAAGACATGGTTTAATGGAACAAAGTCAGCATGGCTTTACCCAAAGCAAGTCTTGCCTCACAAATCTGCTCCACTTTTTTGAAGGGGTTAATAAACATGTAGATAAAGGTGAACCGGTAGATGTAGTGTACTTGGATTTTCAGAAGGCATTTGACAAAGTTCCTCATGAGAGGCTTTTAAGAAAAGTAAAAAGTCAAGGGATAGGTGACGATGTCCTTTCGTGGATTACAAAATGGTTAAAAGACAAGAAACAGAGAGTAGGACTAAATGGACAATTTTCTCAGTGGAAAAGGGTATACAGTGGAGTGCCTCAAGGATCTATATTAGGACCCGTGCTTTTCAATATATTTATAAATGATCTAGAAAGGCATACAATGAGTGAGATAATCGAATTTGCAGATGATATAAAATTATTCAGAGTGGTTAAGTCACAAGTGGATAGTAATAAATTGCAGGACCTTGTGAGACTGGAAAATTGGGCATTTAAATGGCTGATGAAATTTAATGTGATTAAGTGCAAGTTGCAATGGAGAAGATACAATGACAGTGGGGATGGAACTGCTCCCCTATGAGGAAAGACTAAAGAGGATAGGGCCATTCAGCTTGGAGAAGAGATGGCTGAAGGGGGATATGATAGAGGTCTTTAAAATCATGAGAGGTCTAGAACGGGTAAATGTGAATTGGTTGTTTACTCTTTTGGATATTAGAAGGACTAGGGGACACTCCATGAAGTTAACATGTAGCACATTTAAAACTAATCGTAGAAAATTATTTTTCACTCAACGCACAATTAAACTCGAATTTGTTGCCAGGGGATGTGGTTAGTGCAGTTAGTGTAGCTGGGTTTAAAATAGGTTTGGATAAGTTCTTGGAGGAGAAGTCCAGTACTTGCTATTAATCAAGTTGACTTAAAAAATAGCCACTGCTATTACTAACATCAGTAGCATAGATTATACTTAGTTTTTGGGTATTTGCCAGGTACTTGCAGCCTGGATTGGCCACTGTTGGAAACAGAATGCTGGACCCTTGGTCTGACCCAGTATGGCAATGTCTTATGTTCTTATGTAGAGGGAACAGGAGGAGTAGGAATAGGAAAAAAGCCAGAAAAGCAGCATAAAAAAGAGAAGAACTAAGAAGAGAATGAAAATGAATAACGAGGAGACAGAACAAGAAAAGTATGGAAGACAAAACAAAGATGGAGAGAGAAATAAAGGTGGTTGACAGAGTGAGGAATAAAGGGGAAAGAAAAGGAAGTGAGCAAAGGCATGTGTGAAAAAAGAAAGAAGATCTGGGGAAAGGGAGGAAGAAAGAGTGGCAAGATGAAAGAAAAAACTACCTGAAGAAGGAAAGGAGACAAACAGCATTGTAAAGGCTGGATGAAAGGAAAACTGGCAACAGGGAGAGAGGCCAAGGACAGGAAGGAAGAGAGCGTAGGTAAAATAGGAAGTGGGGGAAAAATAAAAAGTAAGGGATAATGTTTAATGGAAATAAAGAAAAAGCAAGGAGGAGATGATAAAATGCTACCAGAGGAGATTCAGAGGGAACTGAGATGTAAACAAGGAGAAGAAAGTGGGTAAGTACTGCAGTTGGACAGATTACAGGCAAGTCCAAATGACTGTAGCACGGCGCTGGTGAGCTTCCTCAGTCCAGGCCTATAAAGCATGCATTGTTGCACCAGGCTAGGTATTGATTCTAATTTGCATTTTTCTCCTGGTTGTTCTAATAAGCAGTTACCCAGGTTCAAAATTGCCCTGAATTTTCAAAGGGAAACTCTGAGGAAAGTTTCGCTTTGAAGACCATGGGTGTTTGCATGTAGAAAAATGCTTCCATTTTTTTAAGTGCCAGCTATGGGGTGATAAGGCAATCGGTTCTCTCCTGCCCTCATTTTCAAATGCCCTACATCACACGTGGTAAAAATTGGGGCATTTTCCAGGGCATGGAGGGAATGCTAGATCATAAAGGTCTCTTGTACTTGGCTCTAGGAGGATAGGGAATGTCTGAGCTCCCTTTTTCTGGGGCTCTAGGTGGGGAGGGGGAGCATGGTGGGTATCAGGGGCCTCTGTTTTTGGGGAGGAAGGGATAACAAAACTTTTCATTGTCCCAGACAGACATTAAATTTCAGGCTTTAACAAGTCTATGGGTAAGTTGCAGGTGTGGAGAACATTCCATGCTATATTCTGTGGGCCCAATAAAATCTCATTTGCATATGATGCTCCCTCATTTACATTCATGCAGGTGATAATTTTAGCACTTACCTGTTAATGTGATGTAGAACCATCTTACGGTGCATGTCACAGACTTGCTGGGAACAGTTTGTGTGATTTTACAATATACTTGCAGTGAGCTCTGAAAGGAGCTGCAGTCTTTACCACTCAATTGAGGACTGTGGCTGTAATGCATGGGCTGGGTGAGAGGACAAAAAATTAGAAAATACTCCAGTACATTGTGTATGAAGGCTTAAGGTTTCTTAGCCCAGCTCAGCAGGGCTGTCAGAGCTGGAAACCCAGTAATGAGCAGCCAGAAGCTGCGGGGCTATAAAAATAATAATTTTAAATAACCAGAAGACATCATGTTCCATGATGTCTTCTGATGGAAAATGGAACCATCTCCAAAAGTATACAGATTACAGGGTTAGCAGACAGGTAAGAGGCATCATACATCCTTGTCTACAATGAGAACTGTCATTCACTTTTCTTTCTTTTTTTGCTAAGGACTGTAATAGCAAGGAATTAATGCACATTTTTTAAGTGACTGCCAAATTCAATTGTTTCATTGTACAGCATCTGTGCCTTCTTGCTGCTCAAAGAAGTGATTTTTTGCTTTTCCAGAGCAGCTGAAGCTGCAGTCAGAGGAAAAGACCAAAAAAGTCAGATCACAGCAAAACGCTAATAAGATCAAGCATTCTTCCTATTGCTCTGATGTTTCTTTTTTTTTTTTTTTTATCAACTTTCAAAATAAAGCGATTCTGTGAGGAAAAAGCTGCCTGTTGGTTGCCCCCACAGCTCTCAAGAGAATCAGACACATGTGGAGAAATTTCATGAAAAGAAAGGGACGGCCACAGAAAACCTGTCGGTTATTTTGTGCCTTTTTTTAATAGCTGTGTGTTACATCTCTCAGCGTCTATTCACAGGGTACAACTGAAGGTATTATTGGTGAAAGGGAGAGAAGATTTCAAAGGTCAGTGCTGGCCTCAGGTGATTTAGAGAAGCTTAGGGGCCAATGCAATAAAGGCGTGCAGAAAGTGGGCGCTGAACGGTCAGCGCCCGCTCTCATTAACACGTGCATGGCACCCCAAAGGGGGGCGCCATGCAATATTTAAATTAGGGGGTCTCGTTAGCAAGGATGCGCTTCCTTGCTAACGCGAACCCAAATGGTTTTTGTGACTGCCATACACTGGTCACGAAAACCGACGCCGATAAACCCAGCGTTGGTTTTAGTCGCTAAAAACCAATGCCAGGTGTATCAGCATCGGTTTCCCTTACTGCCGTACGGCGGTCACAAAAACAGACGCCGGGTTTATTGGCATCGGTTTTCATGACCGGCGTACGGCAGTCATGAAAAGTTTATCAGCGTCGGTTTTCGTGGCTGTCCGCCGGTAATGAAAACTGATGCAGTTAAACTTGGTGTCGGTTTTTGTGATGGGTCCGATCGTCAATTTTTTTTTCTTTTTATGATGCGCACATCTATTAACGCCTGCTCCTGGCAGGCGTTAATAGATGACAGTTAAATGTGCGTCGGAGACACACATTTTTCTTTTTGCATCGGGAGTGAATGCCTAATAGCGCTCTTCACATGCATTTGCATGTGAAGAGCGCTATTGCATTCACTCCACGTTAGACGCGCGTTGAATACGTGCTAATCCCCTTATTGCATTAGGGGATTGATTAGCGCCTATTCTACCCGCATCCAACTGCACGTTAAGAGTGCGCTCGGCTCAGCGCACCATATTGCATCGGCCCCTTAGTTTTCAGGCTTACTGCTCTTTCCTTATTTTCATCCGATTCACTCCAAATCCGTTTGGCACCTTCTCACTCTCCTTCTTCTTTCTCCTTGAAAACTGAAACCCATCAGAACTCGGATCCTGATTTATGAAGATATATCTATTTATTTATTTAAATCATTATTGGATCCTGCTACTTCCAAGAACCTTTTTTAGAGCGGTTACATCACATTCACACAAAATATAAACATATAAAACCCACATAAATCACGTGACAATACAGACTTAAAACATTTTGTACACAGTTTTAACTGCTACCGTCCTCTCCTGACATTGTTTTACTCTGAGTTTCTAGAATTCCCTGACAAGTGTCGGGCAAGGGAATAATTCTTCTAGGCCCTGTGTATTATTTAAGATTTTAATCCAACAGTAAAGTCAATTGTAAACAGCACAAATGATAACACTGGAAGCTGATGTAATTTCCAACTTAAGCTTTTACTGATTAAGGATGAAAAACTTAATAAAGAGGTTCCTTTCAGCTCTGGATATTTAGAGTCCTTGTTACTTTAGCTCTCCAATAAATTTGTGACATTATGCTTCCAGTGAGGTTATTTGGTATTTTACAGTCAATTCGATGTAATAATTTAGTTCCTTCTCCATGCTAAACACTGAGCTAGTTTTTAAACTTTCTCCCAATATCTGGTGGATAGGATTTCAGCCCAGTTTAGATGTCTTGGCTTCAAGTCCCACTGACATACTTTTCATGTAGTTTTTCCACGTTCTCCTCCTTTCTCCTGGTTCTTACCGGTACCTTTATGCTCCTCTCCCACCTTGATGGTCCTTGAGATGGTCAGGGATACCCCTGAGCAGTGCCACTGGTCTTCTTCTCAATTCCATTACTCCTTCTTCCTAAAAGTGAATGTAGATTTATTCCTCCACAAGGACACTGATGGTCCATGTTCTCTCTTTCTGAGAGACATTACTTCCTCCAGCGTTCAATAAAACAGAGTCCCTGGGCCCCAGGGTACTTGAGTAAAAGTCAAAACAAAAAGTCTTTAAGAGGAAGGGAAACCAAAAAAGAGGCAGGAAGAATGGAAAAAATGTTTTCTCACAAAAAAAAAAAGGTTTGTAATAACCATGGTGACATGGGAGAGGTACTCTGTCTCCCCAGAATCCTTCCCTATGAAAAATAAAGGAAAAAGGAAAAGCAAAACAGGTCATGCTGCCCCAGGGAAGGTCAACTAAAGAGTCCACAACCGAAGATGGTGGCAGGGGTTTATATATGCTAAGACTTCACCATATCATACTCCCATATGGGGGAGCAAAAACCATTTCTAATACTACTACATCTGCCCTCCCTACAAAACTGGACCTTTCCATAGGATTCCCTACACATACATCCCCCTCCCCCCTCCCCCCAATCTGCAACAAATCATGGTGAATGGAAATCAAAAGTTTCCAGGTATGTTGATCCCAGGTAGGAATCTATACCCAAGAGGCAAGTTTGGCCCCAGTAGAAATCATTATACAGGTGAAATCAGGTTGGGAATAGAGTTATTGATATGATAGCTATAGTAATGTGGTAATAATCTGACAGAGCTATCGGCCTGACTAGTGTCCCCGTGAATGTGGTCCTATGGCCGGCACAAAATTTTGCATTTGGATATGGATGTAATTACTAGCCCATCCGAAGCTGTGCTCAGGGTGAGCTACAATTTAGATAGAGCCAGTATGTCCCTGCTTCAGAGGGCTTACAATATAAGGAACTAATTTTTCAAGAGTTATGTGGGGGTTGAAGTGTAAAAACAGCAGACTTGCACGTGAGTAGCATGTACGTGGGTCTGTGCTATTTTATAAACTTCAAGAGTGTGCCCGTACTTGCAGCGTCGCACGTAACTGTTTACAGGGAAAAAAGGGGTGGTTTAGTGCCATTCCAGTATGGCGTTCAGAAGTACGCGCACGTTGCTATTTTGTTAGTCGTATATGTGCACAGACATTACATCTGCTAATCGACACGCACCGTTGAAACCGCACTTGTCTGTTGTCTGCAGTTTTTGGATGGGGGGTCTGGGCAAACTGGTGGAGGTTCAAGATGAAGTGCTGGAGGGTCTGGGAGAGCTGGGGAAGGTCTGGGTGAACTGGCAGAAGTATTTGTGAACTGGTGAGTCCAAATTATGTGCACAAGTAAGTGGTGCATGTGCATATGTTGTCAGGCGTGTAAAATATATGCCTACATTTTTATAAAATGGATAGAGAGCGTATGTGTTTTCCTGCATTACAGATTTATACATGGACTGAACCATATGTGTGTACTTTTGGGGCGCTATTTTGTAAACCTTGTGGATCTCTCGCCACACGGTTCATAAACTGTTAGCATAAATCTTTGCGCACCCACTTATATGGTGTATCTTGAACAGATTTGCTAATTGGGCTCTTAAGTTCATACCTGAGGCCGTGGAGGGTGAAAGTGAGTTGCCCAAGGTCACAAGGAGCAGCAGTGGGAGAAGCAGGATTTGAATCCTGGTTTCCCAGCCCACTAGGACACTCCTCCAGTTCTCAAAATTAATGTAGAAAAATTGTATGTCTGTTTACTGGACACAGGACAGTAGACACAGAAAAGGGGGTGGAACTAGAAATCTGAAACTTGTGAGCAGTCAAGGTTTCAACCCTAGACCCTTTATTAGAGGCATTAGTGGAAAAAGAAAATGGGAGAAGAGTACCATTGTCTGAAAGTCTTACTTTGTTAGAGTTTGTTTATTAGTTTTCACACAACACTTACTCCTGGGGCAACTGCACAGCACAAAACTTGCACAGAATTCCCCTCTTGTTCAGAATTCTGTGTTTGCCCTGCAGAATTCGGCGCAGGGCACCAGGGTCCAGCATCATTGGCTGCAGAGGCCGGAAGACAAAGAAGGTGGAGGTCGCGGCTCGTGCAAACCACATGTTGGTTGCATCAGCCCCACAGAGCACAAGACAGACGAGAGAGCAGCGACTTCTCAGGCCGGCAGACCTGGGGGAGCAGCATGGAGCAGCAGCGCCATCCCACAATGGAAAAGAGAGCAGTGTAACCTGAGAGCGCAGAGAGCAAGCTGGAGTCTTGCTGGGGAGCAGAAAGAGACCTGGATAGGGTGGGACAGCATGGAGGGTGAGAAAGCTGGAGGGCAAGAGAAAAAAAGCTGGGGGGCTTGCTGGGGGTTGTCAAGCCCTCAGGGGGAGGGGACAAAAAGTGAAAGCTGGGGGTTTGGGGCTGGGGAAGCTCGAGGCTGGTTGGGACAGAGTTGGGTGTTAGGAATATCAACTCCTAAAAGTATAAAAGTGAGGAAGTTAAGAACATAAGAAAATGCCATACTGGGTCAGACCGAGGGTCCATCAAGCCCAGCATCCTGTTTCCAATAGCAGCCAAACATTAAGCAGATCCCATGCTACTGATGCCAGCCCAGTAATAAGCAGTGGCTATTATTCCCTAACAGGTGAATTTTAAAAGCCCGATGCACACATCGATCAGGGGATATGCGAATATGTTGGGCCAGCGCATGCCGAGTGGATTTTATAAGCCGCCGGGATATGCATGTATCTCCTGCTGCACATACAAATGAAATGTTTTTTAAAAGGGGCATGGTAAGGGTATGGTATGGACGTTCCAGGATTTTAACCTGAAATGTGCGTGTAAATACTTATGTGCAGCGGAGTCCCCTGCCGTGGAACTTTGATTCTGCTATGGATGACGTGGGTGCAAGTGAAAAAACAAAAAAAATCTAGGCAGATCAGCAGGGTTTTAAAGGTTGGGGGGGCTAACAGGGGGAAAGGAAGTCTGTTAAACTAGAGGGGTTTGGAAGGCCTATCCCTTAACTGAGAGAACTGGAAACGAACTGGTTTTAGTGGCAATGCTGTGGGCACTCGTCCCTTTTAAAATCCCCCAGCCCACGAGAGCCCATTTAAAACTGAGCAGGCGTCCACGTGGCGAGGCTATTTTATAATGAGCATGCATATTTGCGTTCATGTTATAAAATCGCCGTGCCCCTGCGAGTGGGCTGACGAATGTGCACACATGTGTGCCTGCATATTTACCGCACGTTTGGGCTTGCTTTTTTTCAGAAATTGCTTTTTTTTTTTTTTTTTGGATCTCATGGGTGGCTTATTTTGGGGCTTTTTTTTTTTTTTTTGGGCTTGATGAGCGGGACTCGTGCCCACTGATTGGCTGCTGCTTCGACTGAACTAGCCCGTCTGTGCTAGGTCTTCTGCGTCTCTGCTAACACCGCCGGCTGCAGCAAGCTGCGACCGGGGCCGGGTGTCATGGTCGCCGGTCGCAGTGGGCTGCAACCTGGGTCCAGCCGGCGGCAGCGACGAAGATAAACTCACCCGAAGCTTCGGGCGTCATCTAGGGTTCCTGCGGTGCAGGCAGCCCTCTTCAGTTTTTCCTGCAGGTTGTTCCGTGGTCAGGCTCGGCCGCATGGTTCCTCGGCCGGGTCAGCTCCTCCCCTCTGACTCTCTAGAGCCGCGCGTGCGGCTGACTTGAATTCTTAAAGGAGCCATGACAGGAAATAGTCATGGCTCCTCCAGAGACTCATCCCCTGACTTCCTGTACTTAAGGCAAGGTCTGATCCTCAGACCTTGCCTTGGTATCAAGGTTCCTGGCTGAGTTTGTTCCTGAGCTTCTGGTTCCTGGTTCTTCGTCCCGCTCTGCTTCCCTGCTCCGTGGATTGACTCTTGGCTTCTGACCTCTGGACCGGTGTTCGTGTTTCCTTAGCTTGACCCTGGTACGGCTTGCGACCCTTCTCCTGATTGCTCCTGGACTGGCTTCGGACCCTTCTCCTGTTTCGACCTTGGACTGGATTTCGACCCTTCTTGTGTACCGAACCACGGACCGGCCCTGGACTACTCCGTGACTCCTTCCTCAAGACTACTACGACCTGCTGGAGGCGCCAGCCGTCTGGAACCCACGACCCGCAGGAGGTGCCTGCATCCAGACCTTCTTCAGTCTTCAGAGAAGTCTCCTAAGTCCCAGCGGCCGGGTCCCTACGGGCTTCTCCTGGGGGGATCACGAGCTTCCAGGGTGAAGTCTTCGTGCAACAGCTACAGCCTTCGGCCTCGCCCTTCGATGGTAGAGACCTAAGGGGATTATTTCCCTTTTAGGTAGCACTGACTCTACCTCGGAACAGGGGTCCACCTTCTGATTCATAACAGTCTCCCTTGTTTCTAGCTCCGGGGCACGTGTCCTTCCCTCAGTGCAAGTTTGCCCATCTTGCTCCTTGTCTTCCTTAATGGCTGCCAGCTCTGCAGCTCGGGAAGGTAAAAGGAAAATTCTTGAGGGAGGGAGGACAGGGAAATACTTGTGCAAATGTATCTGTTTCTCGGGAATTCTGTGTAAAAAAAATGTAATCAATCTGTATATAGTTTTAAAATTCTAAAAACTTTCTATCGTCAAAATAACAGTATAAACACTATCCTTAAGTACTTAAAAATGTACACTAAAGAGTTATTACTCAAAGACACAGAATTTTAAATATTTTGTTGTGCAGAATTCCCCTAGGAGTACGGAGAGTACCTCACAAGGCCCTCCTTTCCATTTTCTCTTCCCACACCCCCTGCCAGAATTTCCTTACTCACTTCCCAAATGCTGCCTTTTTCCTCTTTCCCAGGCCTGGCCTCCTTCAGACTGTCACTCCTCCCCAATTCTGACGCCCTGGTTAAAAAATGCTGACCGTCCTTGCCTTTCCTTCTGGCAGTCGGATCAGCCACAATGATAGGGGCCAGCAATGTGGGAGCACAGCGAGGTCCCAGTCTCTGCAGCTGGTCCTCCCCCCTGCTGCCCGATCACAAATCCCAGAACTTAATTGTGCATTCAGTGAAAAAACTTTTTTTCTCCAATTTGTTTTAAATGAGCTACTTGCTAACTTCATGGAGTGCCCCCTAGTCCTTGTATTTACCCGTTCTAGTCCTCTCATGATTTTATAGACCTCTATCATATCCCTCCTCAGCCGTCTTTTCTCGAAGCTGAACACCCCTAATCTTTTAGCCTTTCCTCAAAGGGGAACCATACTAACCCCTTTAACATTTTGGTCGCCCTTCTCTGTACCTTCTCCATCGCAACTATATCTTTTTTGAGATACAGCGACCAGAATTGAACACAGTACTCAAGAAGAGGTCACACCATAGAGCGATACAGAGGCATTATGATATTCTCTGTTTATTCTCCATTCCTTTCCTAGTAATTCCTAGCATTCTATTTGTTTTCTTTGCAGTCAACGCCACATACCGGACAGAGGATTTCAAAATATTATCCAAAATCTAAACCAAAAAAATCACACTCTATGCTAATCCAGCCCCCCTCCCCCAAGAGCTTGCCACCTCAGTAGTCCTCTTGAGGACGAGCGTTTGGGAATGGTCTGCTCCTATAAGCTGGCTTGCCCAAGGGCAGGGAGTGAAGGCCGTCTAGTGCAGATCTAGTGGCTCTACATAGGATAGAATTTAAGATGTGATTATTGTTTTCTCTTTCAAGAAAAAGCATGTAATGCAGGTGGCTTCTGTGCTATTTTTTAATTACTAACCATTTTTTAATATTTATTTTTGAACAGTTGAATGCAGAGATTATATATTTTCCGCTATGGATTGTTTAATCTTTTCCGTATTTTTAGGTTTATTGTTGCATTGGCATTTTGAAATAGTGGACATAGATCTCCTGTATGAAAGAAGCCATCTGGGGACAAATGAGTGGTAGGCATGAGCCATTAAAAACAGAGTGTTTGAGAGATCTCTTTACATTTTTCCCCCTTTTTTCCTTTTCTTGCCTCTCTTTATCTCTTCTCCTCACCAATCCTTCCTTCCCATTTTCTTTTCTGCTTGCTTTTCTTTTTTCCTCTCTTGCTGCTTCCATTTTTCCTTTTTATCCACCTCATTCCCCTTTGCCCTCCCTGTTTCCTTTTCTCCTGACCTTCCCTCCTCCTTTTGATTCTTCCTTTCCTTTTTTCCTATCCTTTTCCCCCTTTTTCCTCCCTCTTTGCCTTCTGTTCTTTTCCCCTCTTTTCTTGCATTCCTTAATCCACCCAATTCTCTCTTTCTCTTTTAAGTTCTTTCCCTTTCGTCCTTCCTCCTTTTCTGGTTCCTCCCCCCCCCCCCCCCCCCCAATGTGCTGTCCCAGCCAGGCCCCGCCTCGCCCCCAGCCCGTCCTTTTTCACAAACCTGGCACTTTCGCGCATACCGGCAGATACGCACGTGGCCAGGCCGCTATGAAAATGTGCTCAGCACGGGCACAGCCCAGCCACGCGCGTATCTGCCGGTATTAACGTGCGCGGGGTTTAAAAATTCCCCTGTTAATGTGTTAGGGTATGGCAGGTTTCCTGTATACTGAGTACATTTTGTGCAGGGTTTTAAATTATTGCACAATGTCCCTGGTAGCGGAGAGATTTTGTGTTGCTGTTAATGAGGTGACAGCAGAATTTGAACATTATTTTTCTATGGCCTCGGGGGAAAGGTCCTTGTTCTGCTGTGCACCCTGTGTTGCTGGGGAGGAGGCAAGTCAGGGGATTAATACCAGGAAGCGTGAAAGAGACTGCTGGGATGTGAGCCCTGCCCCCAAAAAATTGTTTCTGGACCATGCCACTGTTGGTAACTAAACAATATTCTCATAGGAGTTAAAAAGCATGCTAAGATTTACTTTAACAGTGGTGACAGAGTTTGTATTGTCCCAAAGAGAACAGATGTGATTTCATCGATTTACCACTGTCATATCACCTTAGAAATGTACCTCCTGGCACCAGCCTCAAAAGACTTTTATGGCTACCCCTACATTTTATTGGAAACTGGCACTCGGGTGCACATAGATTTTAAAGATTTTAATTCATACTGGTTCTGTACTGATCCCACCCCGGCCTTCCCCTGGCTCCACTCCACCCCACACCCTGGAAAAATCAATTGAGGCAATTAGCCTTTACCTGGCTTCATTTACTCTGATACTATAAGCAAAATGGTTTTATTTGCTAGTGCCTGTCATTCAAATGGGATCGCTTAGGATTATTATCAGATCTATTTACAAAAAGAGAAGGTTCACAGCTGCCAAGTCATCCAATTCCTGGAGGGAGAAATTAGGCCAGTCCTGTTTCTGAGAAACCCCATCCTGATGCATTCTGGTACCTGCAGGGCAAATTTTAAATGCATTGGCAGCTCTGCATTTCATTTTCACTTGTGGTACCAGGTTATTAGCAGCCCAGTGAGCCCTGACCTGTCAACTCCTTTTTCTGAATTTTGCATAGATTGCTTAAAAACAGGTCTTGGAAAACCATAACTGGCTCAGCTGTTCCTTAGATCCATAGCTGGGAACTCTCCAGAATTAGCTTGGAGACTCTGGAATTTTGGAGGAATTGCTGGGTCTCCAGGCCAACATCACAAAATTCCAGGTGCTCCTTCCTGCAGAAGCATGCTCTGGAAGAAGACGTTGCAGGAGCTGTGCAGATAGGAAAGCAGAGGAGGGTCGGACCTGTGCTTAGAATAGGAAGAGGGGCAGCACCCGTCCCAGGTGTATAGCCACTCAACGCTGTAGCATGTGAGCAAAGAAGTGGCCTTGTAGCAGGGCTTCTGCAGACTCCATTCCATGGCAGCCCGAGAAGAGGACCAGAGACGAGGGGGAGACGAAGGCCCTTATTGAGTGTGTAAAAGAGAATATTTGTGTATGAGAGTGAGAGCCTGTATGTGTGTGTGTGAAAGAGAGTGAGTATGTGAGAGTGAATGCCTATGTATGTGTGTGAAAGAGAGTGAGTATGTGAGAGTGAGAGCCTATGTATGTGTGTGAAAGAGAGTGAGTATGTGAGAGTGAAAGCCTATGTATGTGTGTGAAAGAGAGTGAGTATGTGAGAGTGAGAGCTATGTATGTGTGTGAAAGAGAGTAAGTATGTGAGAGTGAGAGCCTATGTATGTGTGTGAAAGAGAGTGAGCATGTGAGAGTGAGAGCCTATATATGTGTGTTTGTGAGATGGAGAAAGCGTGTGACAGCGAGCCTTGTGTGTGAGATGGAGACAGCATGTGAGAGTGAGAGCCTGCATGTGTGTGTGTGATGGAGATAGCATGTGAAAGCGACAGCCTGTATTTGTGAGACACAGCATGTCAGTGAGAGCCTGGGTGTGTGTTTGAGAGAGGAAGGAAAGAAGACAAGAGGAGAGAGAAGAATGAGAAAAGAAAAAAAAAAGAGACCCTGAAAAAAGAATGAGGAAAAGACTGAGAAGGGAAGCATAGAAAAAAAAAAAAGAGGCCAGGACCAATCGATTAAAAAAATAAGATCAGACAACAAAAGTTATAAAGAAAATAATAATAATTTATTTTGAGATTTTAGTGATTGGCATATGCTATCTTTGGGAATGTGCATTATATATTTGTATTTTACTCTTTCTTCAGTATTCCACTGTTCAGAGTCTGGTTTCTCAGGCTTTCCATTTCAGTTTTACCTATGTTTCTGTTTCTAATATGTAGTCCCTTATTCTGTATTAGGTAATGGTGGATGAAGCAATATTTCTATTAGCATGTACTTTCTCTGTAGGGATTTGTAGTAGTACAGTTTGTTCTGTTTCCCCATTAGGTGGTGTATTAGTGTTCTAGGGCCTGGTATAATATTTTCATTGCTGCCTTTTCGTACATAACATTGCTGTTTGAGTCCTGATATTTAGTGCTGGTATAGTTTGGATGGTTCTAGGTGTCTTTTATTTTTATTTTTTTGCACAGGTTTGTTACTTTACAAAGTGGAGAGTGTTTGGTTGCTATTATGCCAGTGTGTATGTAGAAGAGGGGAAGAATTGAGTGAGTATGCATGTGCGTGAGAATCTGTGGGTGAATAAGAGGAATGAGAATGAGTGTGCATTTATGAGATTGAGTGGAAGAGTAGCATAGTGGTTAGAGCAGTGGGCTTATGATACAAGGAAACCAGTGTTCAAATCCCACTGTTAGGCAAGTCACTTTACCCTCCATTGCCTTTGGTACAAAATTAATGGTAAGCTCTTTGGGGATAGGGAAATCTGCTTTGATGTATACTTTGAAGTGCCAGAAAGCAGAATATACAAATCTAAATTTTTAAAAAAATTGAGCGTGTATGTGAAAGAGAGCATGAACATGTGTTAGTATATATGTGAGAGTTTTTGTGCGTGGTGCAAAACCCTGTCCCTACCCCCTTTTCCCCCAAACATAAACTAATCAGCAAAAATCTCAGGGTGACTGGAAATCATAAGTTTGCAAATATACTTCAAGCCTGAAGCCAGGTGCTTACTGATAAGATTTTCCTCCCCCTGGCAGTGATTCTCTGTTATAACCATCCCCTCCCCCGCCAATATTCTGTGTTTAATACTGTTATATCACCCAGGGCCACTTTCACCTACAAGCAAAAGAAGCAGCTATCCTGAGCCCTGCATTTGAAAAGGCCCACTGCATGAGCACACAGGTCTTTGCCCCCATAATCTTATAGGCCAGTGCCCTAAATCTCAGGCAGCAGAGAACAGCCCTCTGCTTCCTGCGCCAGTACCTCCCCTCCCAGGCAGGGAACAGAAGGAGAAGAGATGAGCATGGAGCAAACAGTGCACAAAGCAGTGCAAAGAGCCACTCTGCTCTCTAATCCAGCCCCTTTCTTCCTGTCATTAGGGGACAGGTCAGGGAATGGGGTGAGACTGGCGGAGACACTGCAGAGCAAAGTATAGTGGCGCTGCTCCCTAATTCAGCCCCTCCTCTTGTTTCCCCTTCTCCTCCTCCTGTCTTCAGGGAACAGGACGGAAGATATAAAGTTGGAGTGGATAGCAGAGCAAAGAAGAATTCAGTTTGTCTGCATATTTCTCTTTTTAATTTGTGGTTACTTAATCTGTAATAGGGAAGGTCTGTGTTCTGCATGCGTGATCAAGGAGAGGAATTCTGCTAGCTAGCATGTAGGTTTTGTGTAGGGGTCTGTAGCAGTCCAGTTTGTTCTGTTTTCCCAGGAGGAGGTGTATTGATGAAGTTTTAGAGCCCGGTGGTTTATTTGCATTGTTGCCTTTTTTTATAGGGTCGCAGCTGTTTGAGTTCTAGGAGCTGTGCTCTTTTGCTATGTCAGGTTGGCTCTATTGGTTCTGAACGACCATTTTGCAGAGTCCTGTGTTACTTGACAAAGTGTCTGGTAATGAAGGGAGTTTGTGTCACTGTTACTGAGGCAACAATGGAATCTAAATTTTTGTTTCTATGGTGAGTAGTAAAGGGAAATATTCTCATTCTGCCCAGCCAGCCATTTCATACATCACCTTCAACCAATGCAATATGGAATTTTTT
This sequence comes from Rhinatrema bivittatum, assembly GCF_901001135.1. NCBI lineage: Eukaryota > Metazoa > Chordata > Amphibia > Gymnophiona > Rhinatrematidae > Rhinatrema > Rhinatrema bivittatum. The sequence continues at coordinate 138,478,076 of NC_042621.1, forward strand.
TTAATTTTCAAATTTAGATATTTCTTGATTTATTTTTTTTTTCAGTTTGTTTTCAGAAATGGATATGGTATATCTGGATTTTCAGATAGCATAAGACAAAGTCCCTCATGAGAGACTCCTTAGGAAATTAAAAAGTCATGAGGTAGGAGGCAATGCCCTTTTGTGGATTGCAAACTGGTTAAAAGAAAGAAAACAGAGTAGGACTAAATGGTCAGTTTTCTCAACTAAGGAAAGTAAATAGTGGAGTTCCCCAGGGATCTGTACTAGGACCAGAACTTTTTAATATATGTATAAATAATCTGGAAAAGGGAACAACCAGTGAAGTGATCAAATTTGCCAGCAACACAAAAATTACTTCAAGTTGTTAAATCACAAGTGGATTGTGAGAAATTGCAGGAGGAGGACCTTGCAAGACTAGGAGACTGGGCATCCAAAAGCCAGATGAAATTGTTGTGTTTCCAGCCACTGCCCAGCCTCCTCTCCACCAGAGGACCCCAGTGACCCCAGCTCTGAACTATTCTCCAGCATTCTCTGGCTCCTGTCCTCAGCCTGTGCTTCAGCCTCCATGCCAGCAGGGGACCTCCACGAGCTCAATCCCCTTCTCTCCTGACTGCACCACACCCAGAATCCAGCTATACTTAACTCTGTCTCTCCCATGCCTCAATGCTTTGGATTTGAGTCCTTCTTGGCTCTGTGTTCTAGCCATCTCTGCCTTGCGGCTTTCTTAAGCCATTCCTAGCTTTGTCTCGTGGCTTCTGGGCCTTCTGACTCCAGCCTTGCTTTGCCCCATCTCCTGGCCTCCAGACTTTCTAACCCCCAGCTTGCCTTTCTCTTGCCTTCAGGCCATCTGGCCTTCTGTTCCAAGCCGTATTCTGTAGCCTGTGGGCCTTCTGATCCTTCCTTGCCTTGTGGCCTACCCTAGGCCTCTCTGCTTCCTGACCCCTGGCCTAGCCCTGAGACTGCCAGGTCTCTTCTATGATACTAGGCCTCTCTAAATTCCCTTACTTGGCCTAGCCCTGAGACTCCCTAGGTCTCTTGGTCTCTCTGGTTTAATGGAACACAGTCAACATTTACCCAAGGAAGTCTTGCCTAACAAATCTGCTTCATTTTTTTTTATTTTTGTGGATAAAGGTGAACTGGTAGATGTAGTGTATTTGGATTTTCAGAAGGCGTTTGACAAAGTCCCTCATGAGAGGCTTCTAAGAAAACTAAAAACTCATGGGATAGGAGGTGATGTCCTTTCTTGGATTACAAACTGGTTAAAAGATAGGAACCAGAGAGTAGGATTAAATGGTCAATTTTCTCAGTGGAAAAGGGTAAACAGTGAAGTGCCTCAGGGATCTGTACTTGGACCAGTGCTTTTCAATATATATATATATATATATATATATATATATATATATATATATATATATATATATATAAATGATCTGGAAAGGAATATGACGAGTGAGGTTATCAAATTTGCGGATGATACAAAATTATTCAGAGTAGTTAAATCACAAGCGGATTGTGATACATTACAGGAGGACCTTGCAAGACTGGAAGATTGGACATCCAAATGGCAGATGAAATTTAATGTGGACAAGTGCAAGGTGTTTCATATAGGGAAAAATAACCCTTGCTGTAGTTACACGATGTTAGGTTCCATATTAGGAGCTACCTCCCAGGAAAAAGATCTAGGCATCATAGTGGATAATACTTTAAAATCGTCAGCTTAGTGTGCTGCAGCAGTCAAAAAAGCAAACAGAATGTTAGGAATTATTAGGAAGAGAATGGTTAATAAAACGGAAAATGTCATAATGCCTCTATATCGCTCCATGGTGAGACCGCATCTTGAATACTGTGTACAGTTTTGGTTGCCACTTCTCAAAAAAGATATAGTTGCGATGGAGAAGGTACAGAGAAGGGCAACCAAAATGATAAAGGGAATGGAACAGCTTCCTTATGAGGAAAGGCTGAAGAGGTTAGGGCTGTTCAGCTTGGAGAAGAGATGGCTGAGGGGGGGATATGAAAGAGGTCTTTAAGATCATGAGAGGTCTTGTACGAGTAGATGTGAATCGGTTATTTACTCTTTCAGATAATAGAAGGACTAGGGGGCATTCCATGAAGTTAGCAAGTAGCACATTTAAGACTAATTGGAGAAAATTCTTTTTCACTCAATGCACAATAAAGCTCTGGAATTTTTTGCCAGAGGATGTGATTAGTGCAGTTAGTGTAGCTGGGTTCAAAAAAAGTTTGGATAAGTTCTTGGAAGAGAAGTCCATTAACTGCTATTAATCAAGTTTAGTTAGGGAATAGCCACTACTATTAATTGCATCAGTAGCATGGGATCTTCTTAGTGTTTGGGTAATTGCCAGGTTCTTGTGGCCTGGTTTGGCCTCTGTTGGAAACAGGATGCTGGGCTTGATGGACCCTTGGTCTGACCCAGCATGGCAATTTCTTATGTTCTTATGCATTTGTGTTACAGTGTTCTAGTACACGCTTGTGCAAGCTTGTATGCGCACGTGTGAACTTGCATGTGTGTGCTTATGCCTGCCTGTGCATGGGAGCATGAAAGATAGGGCTTCATAGTGTGACTGATACAACTGACTGACTGACCAACAAAAATCTTTTATATATATATATATACACACACACACACACATATATACTGTACATACATACCTACACATATATACACATATTTATACATATATATATTAAACAGTTTAATATTTAAAAATATCACGTCTAGTTAAGTGTTTTTGTACATGATTGTTTTAGGAGGTAATGTGTTGGGAGTCATAATGATTGTTTTTTATCCCCCTTATTAATGATCAAGAACAAAAAATACTAACATCACAAAGAACAAACACCACATTTAATAACAAGTTACATTAGATGTAAGAACCAGTAAAAACCAACATCTGTTATTATCACTCTCAAAAAAAAAACAGAATTCCAACAAGTGCTGGAACTGTGGAACTACCTGAGTCCTCTATACCAAGAATGGAACTTGACGCTCGTAGTCATGAACAGGAGTCTACTGGTTCAAACTTACCCCATCTTAGTCCCAATAAACTTCAGAAAAGGACTCCATATTGCTTTTTATTCCTCACATAGAAAGATGCCTTAATTATCAAAATCTCAGGTGGTGGAGGGGAAGGGGAAGCTATGGGCCTGGAAGTAAATAAGTGAATTGGGATGGGACACAAGGCTGAAGGCTCGCCTAGAAGAGTGGTTCCCAAACCTGTCCTGGGGACCCCCAGTCAGTCAGCCTTTTAGGATATCTGCATTCTGCAATGAATACACATGAGATAAATTTGCATGACATAGAGGCAATGCAGGTATATCTCTTTCATAGATAAACAGATCTGAGTACCACTGACCTAGGGTGCCTAATATTCTTGCACCGACTGGAACCCTGGATCTCAGCTTGCTGCTCTAACCATTAGGTTACTCCTGTATTTGTTCTTTCTTTGGGTGTCTTTGCTGTCCTTACTACAGTAGACCTCCTCATCACCTTCAATCCATGATCCATGTGCCCCAAGAGATTGCTTCTGCAGCACAGGAATATTAAGCTTTTGTAGAGGCGGACATGGTGAGCCTCCAGCGATCCACAATCGAGCCTGCAGTACCGTGGACTCCCCTCCTTTTAGAAGGCTTTTGCTTCAGTGGTAGTGGATAGGGCAATCTCTGAGTTGTTCTCTTTAACAAACTGTAGCTCAGTCCTAAGTCTGGTAATTACCCTATTTAAGCCAGACGATTGAGCATACATGGGGCAACATCAAAGGTTCCCCAGGGTTTGTCTGAACTTTGCACCGTCCCATTCCCCTCATCCTTCACGTAATGGATGTCAGTTACACTGAAGCACACAGGGACTGTTTTACTTAACTCGGCAGGCACTCCTGAAGCACCTGCCCCCAGTGAGGAATCGGCCACTCTACGAGAAAAGGAAGCAAGATGGCTGGGTGCGGAACTGTGTCCTTATAACGTGTAGCCCCGCCCAGGGGTGTGGCCTGTGTCGTAATGACCCCACCCCCACCCCGTGAATCGATTTCTGAGGGGAACCGTCCCTGTAAACCAGCAGCACACTGAAAAAAAAAAAAGGAATCTCTTTATTATTGCGGGAAACCGAGTGCATTAAATCTGTGCATAGAACACTCGCTCAGGGAGGGAGAGACTGAAACAACAAGGGAAACCCCTACCTGTACCTGTGGGGCAGAGTGGAGGGCTTGTGGGTGCTGTAGGGGAGAGGAGGATGGCGTCCAGGATTCCTCGCCCTCTTTGTGCTTAAAGAACCCCCATCTCTTCACCTATCCAATAAACAGGGTACGCCAGGAAATACTACACAAGTGAAGTAATTCAAAGCTTTTACTGTCAACCGGCAAGGAAAAAGAATTATAAATGGGGTAGGGAAAACAGAGATGGTAACAAACCCACAGGTACTAATAAGGAGCAATGATATTGCAGCCTATACTAAATTAGACAGTGCAGCAAATAGTATTTGACTGCTCATGCATAAACATAGGCGACACCAAAAAGATCGTTAACCAGCCCCTTTGGTTAATGAAATAGCTTGAAATTTGAGTACTCAGGAATTCAACCACCCCAAAAATCCCCAATCTTGTGCCCATAACAGCTGAGGCCCAGCTGGCAGGTAGATTGTAGACACACAATGGGTGAGTACTGTGGCTTTCATGTTGGTTATCTCCCTGGGAGAAAGCTCAATCTTTTATTTTGTCTCTACAGCCACTGGGGAAAATATCACGCAAGCCTCACGCAGAAGAGCACTGGTCATGGAGACCTGTTTCTAGGCTGCCTGACACAGCAACTTGTCGTTCAGCAGGCCGTACACATAATCCCTGGTCTGAGCAGCTACAGCAGCAAAGTAAAAAAAAAAACCCACTTATCTTCTTCTCAGCATTATCTCTTTGAAAATTTGTTTTACTTATCTCTGTCTTTCTCTGCAGAAGACTGAGTTCCAAGGTTTAGGATTTCCTGCAGATCTTCAAGCCTATCCACAGCCCTTTCCTCCTACTGGTTTCTTGACTTCCAGGACACAGCTTCATTCTCTCTTGAAAGCTGACTTTTGGCTCTCTGCATAGAACCCTCAGTCAGACTCTCCTGCTTCTCTTTCTCCTTAAATGAAATTTATTTTTTTTTCCGTCGAGCCCCAGTCTTTCAAATCCCATCTCCTCAGCCTATTGGTTCCAAAAGTCAAGTGCTCTCACAAAGTTAGCCCCATGGTGCAGTGACAACAGCAAGGGAGCAGCCATGTTGCGGCTGCCTCAAACAGTTTCCACCTCAGTAACCACTGGCAGCCTCGTTAGAGATGCTGCCTCGGCAGCGACTGTCTTCAGGGTCCTGGCTGCTTATCCATGCCAGCACTACTAACCAGGTAAGAGGTTGCTACAAAAGTTTCAGCTGCTGATCCCTCTGCAGAGCTCAAAAAAACCTGTTTGAATACTCAAGAAAAAAATACGGCAAGCAAAATTACCCTCCTTCTAGGTGACATCTCATCAAGACTGAGCAACATATTAGCAGAATGCAAAAAGTGCCAACAAAATGAAACAAGACTTGCCATGCCAGGCTTCATTATCCATTTTTTGTCTATGTCTTGTAGAATATCCCCCGATCTCGTTCCTCATCGTTGCTATGTAGTCATTGGATATTGGTCTACATTTTTAGCAGTGTATGTAACGGCAGATTTGTGTGTGTATTTTCAAGCTTGCACAAAACCGATATTTCAAACACAAGGTTTAATTAGTGTATGGTTGCTGTAACAGTCCACATCACTACCTTGATATAACGGTCAATAAACATAAAATACATAAGGAGATGTCATTTCATTGGACTAAATATATTGCTTGACTAGCTTTTGGGAGCTGGAGATGAAGATGAAGTTACCTGAACGTACAGGTGAATCACGATGGTGCTACCACTCTGAAAACACTTCAGAACCCTTCCCCCGCTCCTGCTTCCTGCTTTCCCCCACCACGGTAATGTAATCTATGGATATACAGCTGATTCCATCTTGGGCTCTGACTTGCTCAATTTGAGGTGAATTTTAAAAGCACGGCACGCGCATTAATTAGGGGACGTGCAAATAAGTCAGGCTCATGCATGCTGAGCGGATTTTAAAAGCCGCCGGATACCTGCGTTTCTCCCACAGCGCGCACATCTTGAACGTTTTCAAAAACAGGCGGGACATGGGCGTTTCGGGGAGTTGAACCTAAGATGTGCGTGTTAATACTGATGCAACCCGGCATGCAAAAGAAAACTAGGCAGGTCTGTGGAGTTTTAAGGGTGGGGGCTAACTGGAGGGAGTGAAGGCTATCAAACCAGAGGGGGTTGGAGAACCTGTCTCTTAACTGGGTGAACTGGGGTCGAACTGGTAAAACTGGTACTGGCGTCAGCGCGTGCCCTTTTTAAAACCCCCGATTTACGCGGTAGAAGCTGGATTTGCATGCACCCACTTAAAATTTGGCACATATGTGCATGCAGCCAGGCTATTTTATAGCATATGTGCATATGCGCGCATATGGTATAAAATGACCATGTACTTGGACGCACGCAAATGTGCGCATGCTTGCCAGTTTGAAAGTTACCGTCTAAACTTGGATGAGCAAGAGAATATTAGCTCCCAAAAGCTAGCCAAGAAATGTATTAAAATAGTCCAATAAAAAGGTATCACCTTATGTATTTTCCTGTTTGTTGGCCTTTATTTCCTCAAAAACACAAGGTAAAGCAGACAAGCTGACTTTGAAAATTGGGTTAATATGCAACTAACAAATGCACGCATAAAGTTACCCTTTTTGATACATGACAGAAAGTTACCGACATTTGCACAATTGTGTGCATAGATACGAGTACTCAAAATTACCCCAGTGTCTTCTCCCATGGAATTGATGTATTGGTCCTCATATTTTTGCCCTTGGATACATCCTCCCAGTGTTCTCAGATCTTCTCCGCCCTCTAGTGGCCACTACTTGGCATGACAGGTGTGAGAGGGCTTATATATAGGCAGAGCAGCAAGCTGGCTGGCAGCATTGGAAGAGCCGCAAAGAAACTGTGAACGGTTGGGAGCTCTGAGGATTAACTGATCATGGCACTGAAGCAACAGCAGCCTCCTTACCTGCACCTGGCAGAGCTCACAGCCTCTCAGTTCCTGGATATCTGGAAGCACTACGATGCAGACGGTCAGTATTATAAATGAAGAAAAAAATTAGAAAGAAAAAACTTTATTTGATTAAATCTACTTGTTACAAATATTGTCTGATTTAAATTATCTTGTAGTCCTAAATACATAAAAATAGTTTGAATACTATTTGGTTTAAAGAATAGAATTGATGAGCACTTCATTATAAAACATGCTTTTTTTTTTTTTTTTTTTCCTTTTGGCAATTGTTGCACCTGACAACTTTTCTGCTTTATGCTCAATTTCCAACCAGATTTGTTTGCTCAGTTGCATGTATTTGTTTTAAATTTCATACATTCTGGACGAGAAATCTTACACCTGCTGGAACCCTTCAGCCATTCTCTGAGAGCAGCTTTTGCCAGGAGCAGAGTCAAAAGAATCCTAAAAATGCAATATACCCCTCTTCAGCAAATATTTCCATGTGGCTTGATCTTAAGCCCGTTTCTTCCAATCTCAGGACTGCTTACTGCAATCAGCAGTGTCACAGCAAAGACTGAAAGCCGTAAAGACAAGCAAACAGTCTAAAAAAAACCCAACTTATGCTAGTGTAGAGACAGCAAAAAGGGGCAAGAGCAGTGCTCTCCAAGGAGCTACGGCTTCGCAGCTCTGCCTGTTACAGGGAAGACGTTTCTTAGATACCAGAGCAGAGACCCAGCGATACCATTTGATAAGATTCTACACAAAAGGAATTGTGCTGCTTGAAGAAAAAAAAAAAAATCTCGAAGGCAAAGAGGTGATGGGAGTTTGGTCTGCGAGGAATGACTTTTCAGCTTCCCAAAGCAAAAGGGAGCTCCTAAGTGGAGCTGCCTTAGGAGAGAAGCTGCTGGGGAGGCAGGAGCTGCTTGTGGGTGGACAGGGGCGGGTAAAGCTTCTCCAAGGTGGGCGCTTCGGAAACTCTCAGCTGCTTCTGCAGCTTCATTGTCTGCTCTCAGATGTGACTGCCTGCATTCCAACTCTTTGTGAGGATTCTCTCGGTTTCAGGCTCTCCTTCTTACCTTGAACGCCATAATTTGGGGGTCTTGCTCTGCCAGTTGGTTATCTAGGGGAAGGGGTATTAGAAGGGTGTGCATGATGGGGGGGGGGGGGGCATGATGGGGGCTGAACACAAGCCTGTTTCCTTGTAATGAAATATGGAAGTGCATTCAAATACCTTGAAGGTATAACATAGAAACATGACAGCAGAAAAAGACCATGTGGCCTACCTAGTTTGCCCATCCACACCAACTGTTCAGCTCTATAATCCCTACCACTCCCCCAAGCCCTCCGCCCCCTGTCCTTGTCCCACGCTTCCTTAAATTCAGATACTGCCTTGTCTTCCTCACCTCCATAAGGAGGCTGTTTCATGCGTCTACCACCCTCTCTGTAAAGAAATATTTCCTTATATTACTCCTGAATCTACCCCTTTCACTTAGGGCCGGTGCTAGCTTTTTTTTGCTGCCCTGTGCGAACAGTTACTTGGGCTGCCCTCTGCCCTCCGCCCGCAATTCATTCAGCTGTTGTCCCGGGCCCATCAAAAAAAGCCCAGTTCCCTCCAGCAATCTAGATTTTTAAAAACTGACATGCTCCTCCCCAAATGGAACCCATGGTCAAGGGAAGGGCATTAGGTAACCTAAGCAAACCTTACAGCCTTGCACACACACACACGCCCTCTACGGACACACATACAATTCAATTATGCATTTATAACAGATTTTACATGAAAAAAGAACATTCAAAAGTACAGTCTTCTGAGGCAAAAATATTACTTACAACATACATATTATATTTACATGCACTGCTGTGCTTCCAACCACAAAACTGTGCAAAAAAGACTCTTGGAACTCCTATGGCATTAGACTTTGTGTGTGCTGGGTGTGGTCTTGGCCCTCAGAAAACCTTGAATAAACGGAATTACCATTACAATATAGTAAACCTCCCATACCAAAACAACCCTAACTGCAAGCACTCAAACAGTAACAACCCTATCTTTGAAAAGGTATCACTGCACATATTACATCAGGCCCTAGAACACCAGTACAATTCATATTAGGAAAACAGAACAAATCAGACTGCTATAGATCCCTACAGATAAATTATATGGTAGCAGAATACCTCACCTCAATCACACACGGAGAACAGATACCCTGATGAAATATAGAATAAAGAGACCAGAAAGTATAAATAGAAACATGCTGAGAAGAACTGAACTGGAGCCCACAACAAGCCAGCCTCTATAAGCAACAATGGAAAAACAGAAACATTACCATTTTTCATAAAATATTAAAAAATAAAATCAAGAATTGTAAACCATCAATCACAATAGTAAAATCATAGTCATAAAAAGAAGAAATATTTCAAACCAGTTAATAAATTGAATATCCAAAATTTCCCAAACACCAATAAAATATTTCAAAACAACTGATGGATAAAAAAATTCCAATAATTAAAATATGCTCTAATATTTCCCCAAAAAATAATAAAATATTTCAAAACAGCAGAAATATCAAATTACACCCAAAAATTAAAACTAGTAAGGATTAAAAAATCTCCTGCTCTCCATACCTGGGATCTTTTGATTTCCAGTCACCCTGAGATTGTCATGGGTTGGGGGAGGTAGGGACACACAAACTTTATCTTCACACACACTCACACACACACACACACACACATACACAATTATTCATTCTCTTATTCTCCATCTCATTTATACATGCCTTTGCTCTCATACACACTTGCTCTCTCTCCCTCACAGACACATACACACACACACACACAGGCACTCGCACACAGGTTCTCACACAGACACACACATGCACCCAGGTTCCCACACTGACACACACACACAAGCTTACACATAGACACACACACATACACATGCACACAAACTCTGACCCAGACACAAACACATACACATGAACACAAGCTCTGACACCGATACATACTCAAGCTCTCAGACCCATACAACACACACACATACACATGAGCACAAGCCCTGACACAGATACACACTCAAATTCTGACACAGACCACACACAAGCTCTCACAAAGACACATGCACACAGGTTCTCACACAACACACGGCCTCCTCTCTACAAGCCACGGTGGGATGGGATCCACCTTGGCCCCGCTGGCCTCCTTCTCCTTTAAGTTTGGGCCGTGGTGGGATAAACTGCACCATGGCCCCACGGGCTAGTCTTTCCTTCGGTTCAGCCGCACTGGCCTTTCTGTGATGGGGGGACGGGACACAGAACGCTGGAAAGCTGTGAGCACAGCTAAAAGGAAAAACTGCCTCGGCCTGGCAGGTTTAGCTCCACCAGCGGCCCTCCTCTCTTCTTCGCAGCCGTTTTTCATTTTAGGCCACTGGCAGGTTAGGCTCCACCGGCAGCCCCATGTTCTCTCCTGCTGCCCCTGCCTCCCTAGGTGTGCCACCCCATGCAAATGCACAGTGTGCGCACCCAGTTGTGCTGGGCCTGCTTTCAATCTCATCCCAGGACCGCTCATTCCAGAGCCTGTTTTCTGTTGAAAGAGGCCCACCTTCTTTGCACTGATACTTTGGAGGTATTTAAGTACCTCTATCATATCTCCTCTACTCCACCATTCCTCCAAGCGTATGCATGTTTAGATTATTAAGTCTGTCCCCGTATACTTTATAACAAGGACCACTGACCATTTTAGTTGCCCCCCTTTGGATAACTCCATCCTGTTGATATCCTTTTGAAGGTGCGGGCTCCAGAATTGCACACCAGGGACCTATACAAGGGCAATATCACCTCCCTTTTCTCTTCTGATTCCTCTCCCTATGTACCAAAGCATCTTTCTGGCTTTCGCCATTGCCTTATCCACCTGTTTGGCCACCTTAAAATCTTCAGATACAGTTACTCCCAGGTCCCGCTCTTCCTTTGTACTTAGAAGAATTTCACCTCCAATACTGCACCTTTCCCTTGGGTTTTTGCATCCTAAATGCATGACTCTGCATTTTTTAGCATTAAATCTTTGCTGCCAGACTCTAGACCATTCCTCAAGCTCCTCCAGATTCTTCCCCATGTTTTCCACACCTTCCTGGGTGACCAGCTTGTTGTAGGTTTTGGCATGCACAGGAAGCAAACTTTTTTTTTAGAGGAAAATTTCTGTAGAACAAGAGGTCAAAATTTTCAGTACTAGGGGGCCAGATTTAGGAGCAACATAAGGAATGGTCTCCCAGTGGATGTGTGGAAACAAAAATAGCAATGGAATTCAAGAACGTATAGGATAAGCAAAGAGTTGTGCACAAGCGAGGGGAAAGCCAGAGATCAGCTGGGGGTCTATGGCAAAACATCAGAAATGACACTTGGGCAGACTGGATGGACCTAGTCCCCAGCTGCCATCATAATCTATATGTCTTTGTTTCATTTGCATGTATTTTCAATGATCATAAATTCCTGTTCCATGGAATTTATGATCATTGACCCCCTTCACATTGAAGGATTTTTGTTTATCGAAGGGAGTCAGTTTTGGCCACACAGGGAGTGACACAGTAGCTTTGGTTTCCCTAGGATGCCAGCAAATGAAGAAGAGTTTCATAGCAACACAATATTTTCCAGGCATTGACAGGCCTTAGAAGCTTCTGGAGAAGACAGATTTAGAAATCTCATGACATGAATTATATCTTGGCTTTATGAGGAAGGGTGGACTGGAGGGTTATAAGTTGGTTGACTGATCAGACTCTTTTCTTACTGGCCTTTGATGGGCCTGGTGTGCCCAGAGAAGGGAGGCAGATTGTAATGAATGGGATGTGATGAGTGCAAAACAACACAATATATGGACCCCCCCCCTTTTAGAATAATGCTAACTGAGCAATGTGAGGTGCCGAATGATGAGACGAGCCGCATGATGGGGGAGCTGAATGATGGGACTTACTGGAATGATGGGAGAATGGAACAAAGAGTAGGATCTGAGTGATATGTTCTGGCAGACATTTACGACCAGCCCAGCAGCATAACCAGCACAGCAGAAGAAAAGGGGGAGAACTCACCGACCAGGTCAGTAGAAACCCAGTTTTTCCTAATTTAATTTAATGGAAGATGTGGGAGCATTTGGCATATTTAAGGGAATGGAGGAAGCTAACTACAATCCTTCTCATTACATCACTGGAGGCTGTAGTGGAACATGGTATGTATTGGGAGCAGTTTTATTTGCACTTGCTGAGATTTCTCCCCTCTGTTCGGAGGTGGCATTTGAGGGAACCTTAGACATTCGGGTGCTGTTCTTCCTGTCATTCTCATATAGGGTGGTGCTAAGCAAGCCTTCAAACTCTCTATAGGCAGAAAGGATTATCTCAGGGGCTGCTCAGGTCTCCGGGTCCTTCCTCCCTCAGCTATCTCTTTATCTCTGGAGTATTCCTCTGACTTCTCCCCGCCATAGAGCAACCAAGTTCAGGGGCCACCACCTGAAAACAGCTGCTGCATCTCACAAGGGTGGAGCACAGTACTGCAGGTGACACCCCCATCTCACCTGGAGACTGAAAGCCCTTCACTGTGCCACCATAAGCCAAGGTTCTGGCAGGAGAGATCTATGTCTTTTTCTGTGTTTTCAGGAAGAATGATCCTAGAAGGCTCCTTGCTCTAGAATGACTGTCAAAGTGAGCAGGCATCTCCTTTTATTTTAATGCGTGCTCGTCAATTAATTCTTGATGCAGTTAACTTTTATAGGTAATGTGACAGTGCACCATCAGCAGGTCATTTATTCAAAAGTCCCATTACCTTCAATGTCCTTGGCTCTCCAGTTGCAAGGCACCTCCATGTGCCATTGCTTCTTCTCCTCTCATACCCTAAGTCAGTTTGGTTCCAGAGCTGATGCCAGATAGAGGGCATATTATGGTGCACATAGTACCTCTTGCTGCAAATGTCATATTTCTCACTGTGTGCACCTCACACTCTCACCGTGCACATTAGTAAAGGCTTCTCTGGTGTTTTCAGGGTGAATAAGTTGTTCGTGTGCAGAGGAACAGGAGTTTTCGGATTGGATTAGCCCCTTTCCTGATGGTTGACCTGTTTACCTACACAAAAGGGATAGGAAGCTAAACTCTAGGAGCTAACCTATAAGGGGGATGCTGACACTCCCAGAGTGATTCTAACAAGTTTTAATGAACTGGGGTTTGGAACCAGAATACAATCTGTCAAGACAAGAGAGACACAGAAAAAGAGAATGAAGGAGGGAGAGAGGGGAGAGAGAGAATAGATAAAAAAAAAGATAGAAAAAGGCATGCAAGAAGAAAAACAGAGAAGTAAAAGAAGAAAGTTCTAGAAAGAGGGAAGACAACTAGAGATGTAAAAGAGACAGCAGGCAGAGACAGACAAGGAATGGAGATAGGGCGAGAGAGAGAATAGGTGACAGACAGAAATAGGAGCAAGAGAGACTGAAGAAAAAGCAAAGTATTAGAAAGAATAATAGCAGAGGGAAGGAAAGAGCAAGAGCGAGCTTTATAATAATAGGGGATTATAGTAGGATTAATGGTACTGGGATCAAAACTGCAGCAAAGCTATAGAAAGAGAGCCTTATAGCATGGATGTCATTAAGAAACCTACAGCTACAAAGCATTTATTCCTGGTGAAAGGAATTTCTTGCAGAAATGTCCCTCCGTGGTCATTTCTCTGTGTCTTTCTTCCCTTACCCCCCTTGGCTTCAGGCTTTTGAGAGATATCTCCACTACATTCTTGATCTCAGCCTTGTTACGGTCAACAGCAGGTCTTGAGTACCCCTCTGAGATTGTCCAATCAAATCTAATCTTCACACTATTATTAAACTCTCTGCCTCCAAGGAGAGGCAATGTCCCTGCGGAGCCCAATTAATGAAGGAGCTCTTAGAAAACTCAGGCTGTTTCTGCGGCATCAGCAATAGTAAACACTTTTAATCTGGGTTTGCTGCCTTCCAGATGTCAGGGCAACAATAAACCTTCAGTGAGAACCAGTCTTACTAAGGGGGACACAAACTGCCAGGTAATCTGACGAAGGGAGGCTGATTCAAATAAAAAAGGGGGTTGCAGACTGCCACATTCATCCACAATATGTTCATAATTATAATTTATGAACCAAAGCCAGACACCTTGTTTGTGTCCACACTCTGATAGGGCATTTCCTATTGCCCTGAAACCATGGTGATGATGGTGTCTTTGGAAAGCATAAAAGCCAGAGTTTTGCCTGAAAGAAAGCGACCCATGATCTAAACACGAATTTTAAATAAAAAGTCTGTTCGGTGGTTGTCACAGCAGCTGTGGTAAAAATGGGCCACTGTGCAGGTTCACTGAGGCTCCTGCCTCACGTGCTCAGCACTGGTCCAGGAATCTCCTCCTTGAGTGCGCCGGGGAGGAGAGAGTTCATGAAATGCTGGAACCAGGTTCCCACTAGTGAGCGCAGGCTGGGGAATCCTCTGGTGAGGGGCGGACTGCAGAGGGAGTGGGCCCCCTGTACCATTTTCGAGGCAGTGAGAAAAGTCTGCACAGGCCTCACTGTGGCCAGGAGGAGACATGAGTTGGCGTGGGCCCAGGTATTCTTCCAGGGCTAGAGAAGTGGAGGGACAATGAGTTAAGTGCTGGGGTATCCCCTCCAAGTCCCGAACTGAGAGTGAGCACAGGTAACATTTTACAAAAATTACTTCAGTAATTTGTTTTGCCAGTTCTTGCTTGTCCATATAAGTAAGGTACTTGGAGAAACTTACCAAGACAAACCCCAAATTATTCAGGCACCTTTACCTTTAGGACAGCCCTGTGGTATGACCAGACTTTCCCAGATAACTCTGAATATTGGCGTTTCCTGGATGAGATATTCGGATAACTTTGCTCTGCTCCGAAATGCCCCCGGAAAGCCTCCGATTTATCCGACTAAATTTTACCTGTTAGAGGGGCAGGAAATGCAAACCTCAGGGTTTGACCGGGTAACTTAAACCCCTTTAAATATCAACCTCTGATTTTTTAAGAAAAGTGGCACAGTCTAAAAATGAACAAATTCTGTTAGGTGAATGTTATAGTAGCCAATGTAAAACTGGCCACTGCCCAGGCTTCTCTCTCATATCGTCAGCAATAGTCCAGAAAACCCTTCCTTGGTTCTCAGGAGGAGAGAGATAATGAGTTCCCTCCCTGGACCTAGAAGGAGCGAGACAAGGACTGCAGGGCAGGGGGTCACCACCCTGGGAAAAGACATGAACTAGCGCAGGCCCAGGGATCCCCTACAAAGAGGAGACAATGTGGGAGAACAAAAGAACTGGCTCAGATCTAAGCATCTCTTCGCAAGGCAACAGGAGGAGAGAGGCAGAGAATATGGGGACGAGTGCAGGCAGAATTTTACAAAAAAAAAACCCCACAAGTTTCCATTTTTAATATTGCTATCCAACTACATTTGGGTGATTTGAGGCACAGGAAGATGAAGTGACTCCCTCAGTTAAGGCCAGTGCTAGCCTATTGGGAGCCCTGGGAAGGAATATTTCAGGGGGCTCCCACCCTCAACACACAACACAACTTGTTAAACAGCTCTTGCTAAATGAAATGAACAGTATTGGAAGTTAATAAATTACGGTACCTTGCCTTTGTTAAAGGTGCTGTCCCTGGTATTTACCTGTGTTAGGGGCGGGGGGATGGTGCCCTGAGTGCCCCTTACAAGAGTAGCATCAATGTCTCCACAGACACTGCGTGAGGTATATGAGGTCGGAGTAGGAGGTTTAACACTCCCCAGGGGAGGTGTCGTGAGTTTAAGGAAACTCCAGGGCCTTCATGGTTTGGGCCTCTTCACGCCTCTCTTTTCAAGTCAGAGGTTCCTCGGGTTTCTCCACTCCAGGAGAGAGGTCTCTCTCTGGCTATGAGAGGTGCTGGTGGGGTGGGGTCTCTCAACGGAGAGAGGACGAACTGGGAAGGTGGTTGGGGCCCAAGCTTGCAGGGTTCCTGGCCTTCAAGATTAGCAAAGTCTTGACTTGGGGGTCCAAGAGGAATTTCTGAGATCTGCAGAGGATTCAGGAAAGAGGTCTGCAAGAAGAGGGGAGTTAAGCTCCATAACCCCAATTCTGTCTAAAAGAGATTTCTTCAGGGAGAGTGGAGCAAGAGGATTGTCCTTTGTGGGAGTCAGAGGGAAGACTGCCTAACCCAGGGAAGATCCCAAGCATTGCGATCTGAAAAGAAAGAATCAGCTAGAGGCTCAGCTGCTTTGTATATTGGAAGGTAAAAGAGAGATGGAGAAAGAGAGATGCATGCAGAAGAGCAGGTACCAGGGGAAGTGCTCAGAGATATGCAGCACTGATGTTAACCAAGACTGTGATTTCAGTTTATTTGGACTTTATTTTCTGTATTGAATGTGCACTAAGCTATAGGGTACCTTTTGGTGATTTTTGGTTTCCTGCAATCAAGTTCACCAGTAAAGGTTTTTATTTTTTAACAACAACAGTTATAGTGTGGAGTGTTTGTTTTTGTTTTTTACTGGACTGTGTTGCAGGTGGAGAGAACCCTTAAGGGCCTTGAAAGTCTAACTCTTTGGCCCCTGGGTGGAAAGAACTCAGGAACATGGCTACTGTCCTGACCCGAGACCTCCCCCATGAGCCCCTGCTTGCCAAGAGAAGTCGGAGAAAATGGCACCCAGTGTGGGACCTCTAGGGTATGGGAGCTCTTGGGGTGTGAGGAGAGGTGTCCCCCTCCCTCGGGATGCCCGCCCATCAGAATTTGGAACTTTTCATTGGAATTTGGCAGATTCGGGATGGTTGCTGTCCTTCTCACACCAAATTAGAAGCCAAGAAAATTTTCCCCGCCAAAGGAGTTTCCCCCTGGGAGCAATGCTGATGCGAGGAACATTGTGGCTGCTGCACAGTTATTGAGAAGCCGGCTGTCATCACCAAGGCATGAGTAAGCCTCATGCTTGGTTACACTGGGAGAGAGCATCCTTAGAAGAAAGAGGGGTGAGCATGTTGGAGGACCAGAGAAGGAAAAGCGATTTGAGAAAGTCCAGGAAGTTCCCGGAAGTCCCGGAGAAAGTCCCGGAAGGTCCCGGAAAGTCCCGGAAGTTCATCTCATTCATTTAGGGGTGGATAAGTGAGATTTGGTAGGGAAAGATGGCTGAGCAGCCTTTGGAATATCAACGACTAAAAAAAAATAAGGATCCCCTCCCCCATCCACAGCCGCTCATCCTCTCTCCCTGCATTCACTTGTGTGAGAAGTAGCTTAGGAGGGAGGGAAGGAGCTTGGGGTAGTTTATTTTCAAGAGAACATAAAAGTGTGAGAATCCTGCGGCCGGACAGCTTTCCCTTTTAAAGGTTTGCAAATTTGGGAGAGCGGTTGAGTGGCTGTGAATGGTTGAGGAGGGTTCCTTATTTTTGCAATGAAGGCTGGCAGAGAAGGAGGGAGGGGATATTAGCCACTCTTCTTCCCCAGAGAACAGGCTTGTGGCTTGGGTAAGTAGAGAAGGAAGGAGGGAGGGGGTATCTGGCCTTCTTTCCCACAGTCCTATTTTTATGATCAGGCTGGTGGAGAGGATGGGAGCGGGGCATTGGCTCTCCAGGACAGCTTAGTTTTGTTTTGGTTTTGTGTTGGGTTTTTTTTTACATTAGGCTGGGAGGAAGGGGAAGCAGGGATAGGGTATCAGCTCCAGGACAGCCTTGCTTTTATTTCACATTGGTACATTATAGGCCTGCTCTTTCACCAACTGGAATTGGCTGGACAGCACTGAATAGCAGAGTCGATCGGCCAAGGTTTAACCCCACCCCCCAGAATGCCCCCCAAAACCGCCTCTTTTTATTTGGCTAAATGTTGTGCGTGGTAGGGTTTCCTGCAGAAAATTTAGCCAGTCGGCGAGGAGAAATATTGAAATCTAGGGTTTTGTCTGGCTAACTCCAAAAGTTAGCCGGACAAGCCCATTGAATATTGACCTTTTAGTAAATAACAGCAGATAAAGACCAAAATAGCTCATCCAGTCTGTCAAGAAGTTATTTGTTCATCTTGGGTTTTTGCAAATTCCCATATATAACCTGACACCCACTCCCCCTTCCTCCATGTCCCCACCCAAACTATCACAGTGGTACAACTACCACCTCTTAGGTTGTAACTACTGCTCCATGCAGGCTACCCCCCAACTTTCTCATAGTTCCCATGCAATCGCACCAGTGCTGTGTAGACTTGCAACTGCCACTCGGTGCAGGTTACCCACCCTATGAACTTCTAGGAAGCTCAATGCAAGCCTACCACTGTGTTTATTTCACTTGAAAAAAAGTGTGAAGTAAACACAGAGGAACCCTAATGGCAAGAAGATGGTAATGAATCACCCAGGCAACCTGCACCGAGCGGCAGTTACAGCCCCAAACAGCAGTGGTAGGCCTGCCTCGAGTTTCCTAGATGTCATAAGGTGGGGAACCTGCACCGAGTGGCAGTTACAGCCCCAAACAGCAGTGGTAGGCCTGCCTCGAGTTTCCTAGATGTCATAAGGTGGGGAACCTGCACCGAGTGGCAGTTACAGCCCCAAACAGCAGTGGTAGGCCTGCCTCGAGTTTCCTAGATGTCATAAGGTGGGGAACCTGCACCGAGTGGCAGTTACAGCCCCAAACAGCAGTGGTAGGCCTGCCTCGAGTTTCCTAGATGTCATAGAGTGGGGAACCTGCACCGAGTGGCAGGTTACCCTATGACTGTTTTTGCCTCCACTTGGTATATTAGTAGGCGCACACTTTTAGATACTATACACATGCATACACTAAAGGGTAAGCCCAGAAAATTGTAGCCTAATAGAAAATATTTTATAGTCTCAAACATCAAAAGAAGAGAAAGAGAGATTTCAAAGTGCATGAGAATTTGTCTGAGTCACAGAAATAACAGGGTTCCTGGAAGAGAATGTCACAACAAAGGAGAAGGAAAAGAGGAAGCTTTTCCAATCTATTAGCGTCCAAAGGACAGGATAATGAGGATGGTAATATGCGTTAGGCTTATTCGTGAAGGTAAATAAAGAGCAGTTTTAATTTTCAAAGTCAAAACAGCATCCAAAAAAAAAACAATTTTGTAAACTAGGAGTGCCCACCATTTTGTTTCTGAATGTAAAAAAAACAAACCCTCTCCAAACAGAAGTGGACTGAATCCCAGCAGCAGTCCCCCTCCAATCCTAGAAGACTTCTGTGGCAGTCCAGTTCAGTCCCCATGTATGTGGGGAGAGGGATTTACCCTTCTTCTCTCCTTTCTCTCCCCTTCTGCCATTTTTATCTATCACTATCTGCCTGGCTCACTCTTCCTGCTTTCTTCTCTGTCTTCCTTCTCCCTTCCTTCTTTCTCTCCTTTTTCTTCCTCTTGCTTTTTGTCTCCGTGTCTTCTGTTTCTGTCTTTCTTTTGTGGTCTTCCTCGCTCTCTCTCTCTGCCCTATTTTCCTTCTTTGTCCTTGAGTCTTTACTCCATTTTTTCTTCCTTTCTCTCTCAGTCTTTCTCCATCTCTGCCTTTGTCCCTCTCTTTACTGATATTTTTCTACCACAGTCTCTTTTCTTCCCTTTTTCTTTCTTTCTCTCTCTGTCTCTCACTTTCTGCTATGGCTTTTCTCTGTCTTCCTTATCTGTCTCTCCTCCCCTCTGTCTCTCTCTCTTACGATCTTTGCTTTCCTGCTCCCTCTTTGCCCCTTTTATTTCTCTGCCCTGATCTCTCCCTCCCTCTCTCTCGGCACTGTGTGCAGACTTAATTTAACGTTTGACTTCAACCCAGCCATAATGAATGCAAAATAAATTAACAGGTGCTGCTCCCTTCAGCTGCCTGCGCATGGTAAGGGCCAGGTCCAGGGACCCAAGCTGGTGCCGCTGCTGGCTTTGCAGCAGGTTATGATGTTGATAAGTGGTAAAAGTCCCAAGAGGGTGATCTCGGGGGGGGGGGGGGGGGGGGGGGGTGCGCTCTGGAACCCTTTATTCGCAGGGCGGAGATGGCTGTGGGCTGCCAGAGAGGAGCTTCTATTTCACAAACAAGCAAAGGGGAGCCAAGCAGCCAACTTAGCAGCAGTAATAAACAGATGCCATCAAGCCCTGTTTACTTTTTCACTGCTCTGTCTAACTAAATTCTTACCCCCTGGGGAGGAGGCTTTTCAGGACCCAGCTGCCTGGGGATCCATGCTGGTACCAAGGGAAAGAGGGAAAAACAATACAATGCTTTTTTTTTTTTTTTGGGTGTCTGATTTGTTTTCAAAACCTCTCCCTCTCTCTGTTGTATTTCTGTTTCATCATCCCCTGCTCTCAGCTCCCCTTTTCTTTTGAAAGCACATTGCTCTCCTTCTCTATGCTGTCAAGTGGTAATTAATACCCTGTACCTCTTTGCTTGGAGGTAACCGAATCTTTGGATTATTCTTATGCTGGCCCGATGAAAGGTCTCACCACCACCACCTGCGGAGAATCCAGGTGCTCCTGAACCAGCTGCCAGAGCTCTCTGCTACACTAAAACGGCGGCGAAATTTTAAAAGCCCGACGCACGCATTAATTGGGGGATGCGTGAATATGTTGGGCTCGTGCGTGCGGAGGTTTTAAAAGCTGCCCAGTTACGCGCGTTAATGCCACAGCGCGCACATCTCAGAGGTTTTCAAGCAGGGGCAGAGAGTAGGCGGGGCATGGGCGTGAGGCTGAGATGTGCGTGTAAATACCTATTTGATCCAGTGTGCGCCGAGGCCCTGCCACGTAACTTTACTTCTGCTATGGATGCAGTGTAAGTTATAAAATAAAAAAAACTAGGAAGATTTGCGGGGTTTTAGGAGTCGGGGGCTAACTGGGAGGGAGTGAAGGTTATCAAACCAGTGGGGGTTAAAGGGTAAAGTGGGGATGAACAGGTCAAATTGGAAATGGCATCAGTGCGCGCCTCTTTTAAAATCCCCTAATTTACACGGTAGCTGCGTCATTTGCGCAGACTTGCGAATGAATAAGTTTGGTGCACGTGTGTGCGGCGAGACTGTTTTCTAACATGCACACATATATGCATGCGTGCTATAAAATAGCCGCATCCCTGGGCGCGGGTCAACAAACACGCGCACATCTGCATGCGTGCGCCGGTTTGAAAGTTACCTTCCAAGGGGGTGACATTCAGACTGCCTGCACTGGAAGTAAGGCCGTTGCTATTTTCTTCCCGCGGCCTTTGCATCAATTTTCAGAGCCAAAGTACGCAGCGGACATTTGCATCCACAATTTTTTTTTTTTTGATTGGGTCCTTGTTTCATGGAAAATAATGTATGTGGAGTTGAAAACGCAATTTGCACCCGCTGTTTTCCATCCTCCCCATCTCCTCCAAACTTGGCTAAATGTATGCATGCTGTGGAACCCTTACAGGCACATGGTGGGAAGGTAATTTCCAGGCAGTCAATTTATGCTTGGGAATGGCCCCCTCTGAATAAGAGCGACAGGATGGGATTTAAACCTGTCTCCAGTTATTCTGCCATCCACGCTGCACTTGAATCACGTGGCAGTATGGAGCTCCAGTAACTGTATTGCAGGGGTGACCAACTCTGGTCCTCAGGAGCCTAGTTTTCAGGATATCCGCAATGCATGAGATATATTTGCAAGCACTGCCTTTATTGAATTCAGCTTCTATCTCATGCATATTCATTCTGGATATCCTGAAAACCTGGCCTGCTTGTGGCTCTCGAGGAACAGAGTTGCCCATCCCTGGACTAGGACAAACTCTTCTTTTTCTCTATCTGTTAGTAAAAGTGGACCCTGTGGTACACAAATATCTGTGTGGCACACATGCTGTGTGCAGCATTTGCAAGAGGCATTTCTGCAGCAGAGAGCACTTGTGAGCGGCAGGTATTTCTGTATACCCATCCCTCAAGATAACTTCTGCAGAGCCAAGCAGCAGGGCGAGGCAGAATAAGGTTTGTGCACAAGAGCTCTGAGTATGGTACAGGCTGCAGGAAGAGACATGGGACGAGTTTAGAGAGTAAGAGATCTGCCATGCTTAAGAGCGGGTGAACACTGGCATCTCATGCAGGTGCTTCTCTGATTCATCTGGAGTTAGTGGTACAGTTCCTAAAGAGATCGAGTCAGCTATCGGTGAAACCCAGCTAGATTTGCCTGGGTGCAATGAAGATGATAGATATACCCGCCTGGTATATGTATGCGGAGCAAAAGGAAAAGGGCCGTCCCAGGAGCAAGGATAGGTCAGAGGAAGGAGAATACATGCTTAAAACTAAAAAATCAAGTCTACAGGCAACGTTTTCCCCTATTCCACTGCCCAGGCGCAAAGTTCATGGGCACTTTTGTACCCTCGTGCCTTGTAGTCTCCATTTGAATTTAGCTTCAAGGTGCAGCAATAGAAAATTACCCACACAGCTTTCATCAAAAAGGGCAACCGAAAACTGTCACACCCCCCCCCCCAAAATCCAGTTTGCGTCTGCGCATAAAACCTTTAAGCAGGAGTCAGTTCCAGTTGTTTCTGATTTATTTTCCTGTTTCTCATTAACTTTCTCCAGTCCTTGATTTTGCCTCATTGTACTTTTTTTTTTTTTTTCCGTCTTACTGAGCTTCGCACCGTGCGATCTGCCAATTTCACATACTGTGCACCTTGGCATGTGCCCTTTAGTTCTAATTGAAATTTCCTGCCATGCAAGGTATTGGAAGGTATTGGAAGGTATTGGAAGATAGGAAAGCGGATCTTGCTTTTAGTCATTGAAATATCTTAGTTTTACTGAAAACCAGTCCTGATTGCAGCCCTTGAGGACCAGAGCTAGCCCTTCTAATGCCAAAGTGTTGCGCCGCGGAGGAGGCCTTGAGCATCGGAACGCTCAGAGGTCTTGGCAAACTGTTGCGCTGCGATGGAAGAGAGGGCTAGGGGGTGCTCCCCAGCGCGGGATGGAGATGTGTGCCCTTGCAGCGAGACAAAGCCTTGTCTGGGAGTGGAGCTTGGAAGTCCGGAGACAAGACGTGGAGCTTGGAACACAGGGGACGAGACATGGCGAGCAAGGTCCCTCAGGCGCCCTAGACAGCCAGTAGGCTGGTCACGGACCACACTGTCCTCAACGCGCCCTACACAGCCGGATGGCTGGTCGTGGACCATGAGAGAAGCGGGCAAGCTCTGGACGTAGACACAGGTCAGGACAAGTTATTCCTTAGATCCTCCGGAGTTGGAACAGGATACAGCCTTTAAAACAGGAACTTGGAACCGGAAGCTCGGATCATGTAAAAACAAGGAACCTCCGGAGGCACGGGTACTCAGGACCTGGAACAAAGACGAAGACATCAAGACTCGGACATCAGTAACTCAGACATCAGGAACTCGGATGCTAGGCAGGGGCAAGGTGCAGCGAAGTCCATGGAGGAGAAGCTCCCAGGAGGACTGGCTCCATACGAAGGCCAGGATGGACTGACTCCTTGCCAAGCCAAGGGTGGAATAACTACTGAGCCCTTATATAGGGCTAGCAACAGGAAGACGCCCAGGGAGGAGTCCAAGGTGGGACCTGGGGCGGAACAGCCGCGGGCCCTTTAAATCAGCAGAGAAGCTGCGGGTCCGCCCCTAGGAGGAAGGGGCAGGACCAAGGATAGCGGTCATGCTGCCGCTGCCGTGCCGGAACTGGAGCAGGAGGAAGCTGGGGCTTGGGCAGGCCCCGACATAGGAGTGGCGGTATCCTGCCACTGAAGAGGAGCTCCGGAGCAGCCCACCGGCCGCGGAAGAGGACGGCGAAGATGGCGGCATCCACACCGCAGGAAAGGCCCCGGCTTTGGCGGCCTCCAGGCCGCAGGCCAGAACACAGCAGCGGCGGTCCGGCCCGCAGAGGGCCACGGCATCAGGAGAGGTGAGAGGCCTCCCGTGGCTCCGGCCGCGGGAGGAATTGTAACATAGAGTATACTAATTGCTAAAAATCTCAAGAAAGATAATTCTATCTTTAACAAAATAAAAGCAGATCATATGTTGGACCAGTTTGCTAAATCTTATATAACAAATCTATTGCTTCTTTTTGTCTTGCATTAGTTCATTTATGCCTTAAATTTGTGGAATTAAGTAAACCCAATGTGGATTTCCAGTCCCGAAAGGTGAAATTAAAAAAAAAAAAAAGTATAATCAGAAATATTGACATCATGCGTAAACAATGCCCCTGGTCTCCTTGTTGCCATGACAAGGGCTGCAAAATTTAGTTTTTGCCCAGAACTGCCAGATCTCCGCAGAATCATGGGAACCTGGAACTTCTCACCTGCTCCTGCTGATTGGAGCAACAAGAGGAGGAAGATAATTGTGGTGCCTCAGGTTGCATTTTTCTCTTCTGCTGCCTGGAGCCAGAGTGTCCTGCTGCAAACAATGCAACTCCATGGTGTCCCTTGCAGTTCAAAGGGTGACTGTGGCTGCAGAAGACGCACCGCCATGGTGCTCCTCCTTTTGCTGGCTCAGAAGTGTGGGGGCAGGTGATAGAAGGAATCAAAATGAGAAAATGGGGGAGATCAGAGACTGAAGGGGTAAGGGGGGCATCAGCTAAGATGGTGAGAGAAATGAGATTGGTTGGGGGAGGATGAGAGAGGGGATCACTGTCAAGTTTTGTGTGTGTGTTTGTGTACGTGTGTGTGTAAGACAGAGGGCACACAGGATTGGGAGGGTGAGTGATAAGGAACAGGGATGGGAAGAGAAAGAGAGAGAAAGAGGACTGGGGGAGAAGGATAGAGAGATAGAGGGGATGGGGATGAAAATGTAAGGTGGGAGCAAGACTGGAGCTAACCTCCCCCTCCCCAATCAAGATCCTCCCTCTCATGATCCCATCTCCCTACTCTCCTCCCTCTCATTTCATATCCTGTAATGAAACCTCTCTCCCTTGATCCTGGACTATGTCTCCCCCCCCCCCCCATCTCTCCGCCTGATCCTGAATTCTCTCAACCCTCCCCCCCCCTCAAAATGAGGCATTACCCTGCCTCTCTCCTTCCAATTCCCAAATCCTCTCTCCCTTTTCCCTCCATCTCAACCCTCTCCCCCTCTCCCCCATCCTTCTTCCTTATCATCCTCATTACCAGTCCTCTCTCTTCTTCTCCTTCCCACATCCCCGATCCCCTATTTCTCTCCTCCTCCTGTGTCTGAGATTCCCACTTTCTTTCCTCAACCCCATACCCAAGATCCCTTCCTTGGGCTGGTCAATCCTCTTCTTCTGTTGCATCAATATCTGAGATCACTTTTCCCCACCTGCATGAAAAAAATAAATGTCAGCTGTACAAGCAAGGTTGGAAAACTACTTTATTTTTATAATAGAAAATAAAATTTACATTATTTAATATGCAAAGATGTAAACTTATGCAAATGTACCATCAAATCGCTGCAGAATTTTCTAACTCTTGCCACAGAATCTCCTCCTGCTGTCACAGGAAACTGGGGGCTCTGCCTGTAACATATGTTGAAAGACAATGGACATCTGTGTAGAGCTCTGCTATCCAGGCATTGCTCAGTGCATAGGCTGAATTTAATACTTGCAGAATAATAGGAACAACTCACTTTTGATTTGATTTGCATCTTCAGTGTATCAGAATTAAAGCTCATCCCAAGGCTCAGCAAGTCCAGTTCTTGAGAGCCGCAAGCCAGTCCGGTTTTCAAGATATCTACACTGAATATTCATGACATGCAGTTGCAAGTACTACCTGCATGGCATGCACATGAATCTCATGCATATTCATTGTGGATATCCTGAAAACCAGACTGGCATGTAGTCCATCTCTGGCCTATCACCTCAAACTGCAAGGGAGAATTGACTATATCAGTGGTCCCCAACCCTGTCCTGGGGGCCCACCAGCCAGTCAGGTTTTCAGGATATCCACAATGAATATGCATGAGAGAAAAGTTGCATGCACTGCCTCCATAACATGCAAATTTTCTCTCATGCATATTTATTGTGGATATCCTGAAAACCCGACTGGCTGGTGGGCCCCCAGGACAGGGTTGGGGACCACTGGACTATATAATCGTCAAAAATATCTAAGTATGACAATTTACTTTTCAGCAAATTAAGGGCTGGCTTCAAAAGAGTTTTGCTGTAAACATAGAATGGAAGAAACCCTATCAAAAATAGATTTCTAAATGCACAGAATACATGGAGTCAATTAATTCCCTGATTAACCACAGCCACAAATACCCTGCATCCAGGGGCTACTGCTAGGTGGTTTGCCCTCGTCTGCTGAGATGTATTGTAGCATGTTCGGATACCCATGCTTTTACCCACAGTTCCCCTAGCAATGCCTGCTGAGTCTATTCCAGATCTGGAGCAATAGCCAAAAACATAAGATTTACTTCTTCCCAAGAATCCTATGCCATGACCAGACCAGATTATTCTCCCCCACATAATAATAGTAGTAATGATAAATGCATTCATTTGGCGCTAAGCTGTTGGAGGCTTTGAGCAGCATGCTGCACACTTTTAGAGAGTATTTTTCAATAGTGTGCATAACTCCCCACAATCACACAGAATTAGGTACAGCTACGTTATGCCTGCATTTTAGAAACAGTACAATAGGAGCCACACAGTGTATAAAATATCATGCAGGACCACTGCAAAAGTATTCACGAATGTTTCAATACACACATTTTTAATGCAGTATCCATAACGTTTATACACCTATTTTATATAAAGTACATGCATATATTTAATAAATTAAATTATTGTAATAAGTACATGTAATAACCCTCAGTTTATGCATGGAAGGAGGTATTTTATTAAGTTGGCTTATGTATGCATGTATCTTGCTTATGAAAATACTTTCTTAGAACATAAGAACATAAGATTTGCCATACTGAATCAGTCCAAAGGTCCATCAAGCCCAGTATCCTGTTAACAGTGGCTAGGCCAGGTCACAAGTACCTGACAGGATGCCAAAAGGTCGATAGATTCCATGTTTTTTATCCCATGGGTAGGCAGTGAATTTCTCCAAGTCCACTTTAAGAATGGTTTATGGACTTTTCTTCCAGGAACTTGTCCAAACCTTTTTTAAACCCAGCTTCACTAACAGCTTTCACCGCATCCTCTGGCAACAAATTCCACAGAGTTTAATTATGCGTTGAGTATAAAGTATTTTCTCCTTTTTGTCTTAAATGTATCACCTAGTAACTTCATTGAATGTCCCCTAGACTTTGTACTTTTTGAGAGAATATTTATTTATTTATTTATTTAAAGCTTTTTTTATACCGGCATTCATGATAAAATCACATCATGCTGGTTTACAGGAAACAGGGGAGTGATAACATTGAACGAAAAACTGGTGTTTATAGGTAGATATAAAAAAGTTACAATAAAACAAGGGAAAATTGAACTTGGGTGAGAAGAAGAGTAGCTGGAATAATTTAGGCAATAAGAATGAACAGAATAAATTAACTTATTTACAAAGTGTTACAATTAATTACATAGTGTTGATGGGAAATTTACAAGTGGTTGTGGTATGTCTGGAGAGAGTTATAAGAGTCCGTTGTCATATAATAAACAACCAATTCACATTTACCCATTCCACTCCACTCATTATTTTATGGACCTCTATCATATCTCCTCTCAACCGTCTCTTCTCCAAGCTGAAGAACCCTAATCTCTTCAGCCTTTCCTCATAAGGGACTCATATCATCCCTTTTATCATTTTGGTCACCATTCTCTGTACCTTTTCTAATTCTGTTATTTTTTTTTTTTTAGATGTGGTGACCAAGATTGCACACAATGCTCAAAGTGTGGTCTCTCCATGGAGTGTTTTGTTCTCCATATCTTTCCTAATAATTCCTAGCATTCTGTTCCTTTCATGGTCACTGCCTCATACTGAGCAGAGGATAAAAAGGTATCATCTACAAAGAGGCCTAGATCCTTTTCCTGGGTGGCATCTCCCAAAGTGGAACCTTGCATTGTGTGGCTAGAATTTGGTTGGCTCTTCCTACAAGCATCACCTTGCATTTGTCCACATTAAATGTCATCTGCCATTTGGATGCCCAGTCTCCCAGTCTCCCAAGGCCCTCTTGCAATGTCTCACAATCCTCTTGTGATTAACAACTTGGAATAATTTTGTATCATCAGCAAATTTGATTACCTCACTTGTCATTCCCATCTCTAGGTTATTAATAAATATTTAAAAAGCAGTGGTCCCAGTACAGATCCCTGGGGCACTCCATTATTCACCTTTCTCCATTGAGAAAATTGACCATTTAGCTCAAATCTGTTTGTTTTCTATCTTTTAACCAGTTCTCAATTCACAATATAACATTGCCTCCTATTCCATGACTCTTTAATTTCTTCAAAAGTCTCTCATGGGGGACTTTGTCAAATGCTTTCTGAAAATCCAGATACACTATATCAACTGCTTACCTTTATCCACATGTCTACTCACACCTTAAAAAAGTAGCAAACTGGTGAGCCAAGACTTCCCATGACTTAATCCTTATTGGCTTTGTCACCTTAAGCTATGTCTATCTATATGTTCAGTAATTTTGTTCTTTAGAATGGTTTCAACCAGTCTCACCAGTCTGTAGTTTCACCCCTGGAACCCTTTTGAAAAACCAGCATTACTTTGGCCACCCTCCAATCTTCTGCTACCAATCTTCCAAGCACAAATTTGCCAAGACTTCCACCAGTTTACCCAGACCTTCACCAGCTCATCCACACCCTCCATCACTTACTTCAGAACCCCGCCCAAAAACTGCAGACAAAAGAGAAATCAGATTTAATGCCCATGACTTGATTAGCAGTAAAAGCATGCGTGCATGTTTGATGATGTACACGCATACTCAGTTTATAAAATGCATAAATGCACGCATACTTTCAAACCCCAAGCCTTAAAACCCTATTTGTATGTGCATATTTTTCTGTATGGCATTGACAATACCTGTGTACTCCTGCCCTTCTAAAAAATGTGCTTGTTTGCACAGAAGCTACTTAAATGCACAGATGTTGATTTTACATGCACAACCCCCATGTAAGTCTTTGAAAATTATCCCCAAGGTTTTCCGTGCATAAATGGACTTTACACACATAAATAGGCTTTTGAAAATTGCTACACTATAAGGTATTTTTATGCACATAATTCCTTTGAAAATTCACTCCTTGGTGTATAAACATTTAGGGGTAGATTTTAAAAAGCATTTACTCGAGCAAAACTGGTTTTTGCTCGAGTAAATACACTTTACTCAAGTAAGTGGGCTTTTCAAAATTGCTACAATATAAGCCATTGAATTGTCCATAGGATTTACTCAAGTAAGTGCACTTTACTCGAGTAAATAGCTTTTGAAAATTGCTACGATAGTATGTCACATTTACATGCGTAACTCCTTTGAAAATGACCCCCTTAGTCACTTAGGAGTGAATTTTCAAAGGAGTTACGCATGTAAAAGTAGCATATTTCACAGCAATACGTAAATCCTATTGAAAATTACTGCCATAGCCCTGTTGTTTAAGCATGAGGCTAAAAAGGAAATGGTGACCTATATTGAGTTCAGATGCCAGAAAGTACCAGAATAACTAGGTAAGAGTTACAATGTGAATGGAATTTCATCTATTTCCACTTGTGTCTCTTGAGTATCAATACAATTGGCCATGGGTTCTATGTTGGCCACTTCCATCATAAATTCACCACCACTGAATTTGAATTTAATGAATTTATATCCCTTGCCTTCCAAGTTTCAGGGCGAATTACAGTTAAAATATGCATAAAATCATACAATACAAGAAAATTACAAGACACAGAAAATACAAACAGGTTTCAGGAGAGCAAGCAAAATCATGAAAAGATATATGACCTATTCTTTGCAAAATGAAATTCAAAGCTTGCAGTCAGAAAATGATCAACTCAGCTTTTCATCCTTCTTCAGAGGTAGGTAAAGTAGATACATGTCCATTGCAGTTGGGTACCAAGAAAACGATGAACTCTTGGTCCAAATGATCTGAGTCCTTGGTACAAGAGGGTTTATGTTTGTTATGGATTTAAATTCTGAAAGTCATGGAGCCCAATGGGGGTCTGAGCTATCAGCAGTGCCAACCTCCTGCTGTTGTCATTAGCTGCAACAGTACAATGACACCGCTGTGCTGATGCAACTTTTGGCCACAACAGGAGGTCAGTGCTGCCAGCAGCTCTGAGCCCCTGTTGTGCTCCATGGCTTGCAAAATTAAAGCTCCTAAAAGACATAAGCCCTACATATGAAGTACTGCATTATTATGATAACACTTTTCTTCAGAGCTACTTTACATATTTTGCTGGAGGAACATAGACAAAAATTAATCAGCTTGTCAGATGGTTCTTTATACATTAAAATGTCAAAAAATGCATGATTTAGGAGGGAGGAGTGGCAGTGCTGGCAGTGTAACTGAATGTATTTTGGAAAAATATTGCCATACTATGCCCTTCGCTTTGCCCCTCCCTCTCAGGGCAGAGTGTCAGTATCCATACTCCAGCCTTTTACACAGCTCCTGCTCATTATGGTCCTGAATTTCAGTGTCATTCTGTAGGAGTAACTGCTTTACAGTGAGGTAAGCTGTCAGTAAATTTACTGACAGTCAGTAAAAAATTAGAATGAACAAAAAATGACATGTCCGAAAAAAACTTTCATGTTGATAAAAACATCATGAAGACAGAACCTGCCTCCAGTGCTGTTGTTGCGCCCCTGCCTGCGGAACCCGTGGACAGGGCCTTATCTCTGCCGCCCGGGTTACTGCTGGGCCTGCCTTGCTCCCAATGCCGTTGTCCTGCAGCCTGGAGGCAGCCACTTGTCTCCGTGGCTCGGTCCCTGCCGCTACGCCTTGATGCGGCAGTAGCCGCCGATGCTACTCCTCCGCGGCCAGAGGCCGCCTGCATTTTTTCTCTGCATGGCAGTCCTTACCGCCATGCTTCCATGTGGCCCAATGGCCGCCGACACCTTCCCTGCTTGGCAGGGCCACTGTGGTTCTTCACAGCATGGAGCCACTCTCACCGGAACTCTCTCGCAGCCAGAAACCGCCACCAATGTCCTCTCTTCCGTGCGGCCTGGAGGCCGCCCCCGACTTCCTCTTCTTGTGGCCAGGAGGTAACCCGGAGCTCCTTTTCATGCGGCCTGGAAGCCGCCATCATCTTCTGTTCTTCAGTTGCAGGAGCCGCTTCTGCTTTGGACCTGCTCCTCAGCATGGCTGCTTTCCAAGGTCCTGCAGTCTGCCTCCGGCCTTCCCTTAGGCGTGCAGTCGCACCTTCTTCTTCCTTTTAAAGAGCCAGCAGCAGGAAGTGGCTGCTGTTCCTCCAGATGCCAGTTTCCGTCTACTTCCTGGATCAGGTCTACAAAAGGGCCTCGCTCCAGTCCTCCAGCATCTTCGCATTGGCTTGGAAGCTTGTTCCTGAGTTCCAGCACCTGTTCCTGTGTTCTTCCAGCTCAGATGCCTTGTTCCTGAGCTCCCTGTGTCCGGAGTCATTTCCTGAGATGTTCTTCCATGTTCCTGGTCTCCATGTCTTGATGTCGTCTTCCTGTTCTCCATTGGAGCTCCTTTGTCATCTTCCTGGTTCCTGTTGTCCCTCGTCTTGATGTTCCATGTCCCAGAGGTCCGAACCCTCTTCATGTTTCCAAGGATCCGATGTCCAAGATGTTCCATGTTCTGTTGTCTGTATCCTCCTGATGTCCCGATGTCCTGGAAGTCCCATTGCCTTCCTGGAGTTTCTTCAGTGTTTCCCTGGATTCCGGATGTTCCATGTTCCTCTTGTTCCTGGTCCCCACGCATTTGTGCTTGTTCCCTGCACAGATGTCTAGAAGC
This sequence comes from Rhinatrema bivittatum, assembly GCF_901001135.1. Classification (NCBI taxonomy): domain Eukaryota; kingdom Metazoa; phylum Chordata; class Amphibia; order Gymnophiona; family Rhinatrematidae; genus Rhinatrema; species Rhinatrema bivittatum. Next base: position 138,509,877 of record NC_042621.1, read on the forward strand.
CCCAGTGTCCTAGTATTCCCTGCACAGATGTCTAAAAGCCCTGACGTCCCAGATGCCTCCATTGTTCCAAGTCCTGATGTGCCAGTCCTGATGTTCTCCCTTGTAGCAGCCCGCACCTCCAGAGGTCCCTTGTTTGTAGAGTTCCAAGTTCCGAGTTCTAAGTTTTAATCCTGAACTTTGTTTCCTGTCCCGGCCTCGGAGGGTCTTGGGGCTGCTTCTTCCCTGATTTGTGTTCTGATGTCCATTGTCAGGTCCTGATCCTGAACAGTTCGCTCGCTCCAGATCTCGTCTTCAGCTGACCAATCCTAGGAGTAAATCCGTCCTATCCGGTATCCGCTTTCCTGGTGGCTGGAGTCCTCTTCTGACAGGATTGTCTTAGAGCACTGCACAGACTCTCCAAGTTCCAAGTCCTTCGTCTGAGTCTCCACGCTCCACATTTGCCCGAGTCTCCAAGTTCCTAATTCTCTTGTTCCTGCTCCTGTGTTCCTTTCTTTGTCCCAGTGTTCCTTTCTTGGCCTGTTCCAGTCCTCAACCTCCTTATGGCCTCCCGCACTCACCGTACCCAAGCAGCAGGTCTGGAAGGGCTATCGAGTGGCTGGAGGGCTACTCTTGAGACCAGCATTGCGTTGCTGGCCTCGCTGGTGCGTGGAGGTCCAGCGGAGGGGTGTTCTTGTCTTGCTCACATCCCATCATTCCTTGCCTCTGTTCTGTCCAGCTCTGTTCCTGTTCCGCCTGTTCCTGCACACACACATCTCACCACAGGGTGTGGCTCGCAGCCCGCCTCAAGCCGTCCCGTGGCCCAAGGGCTCCCGCTCTCCCAAGAGCTAGCGACCGCACCTCCCGCGCTTCCAACGTCAGCTTCCATAGGCTGCACTCGCAACAGCTATGGGCTTAGGCTCTGTAAGTCTGCACTGCTCAGGAGGATAATATCTCGGTGTTTATACTTTTACATCTGAGTGTGCCCCAATCTTTCCTTTGCATGACAAAGCAGGGTCAGTAATGAGGTGCTAGTTTGGAGCTATTGAATCGTTCCAGGTTGCACACTATTGATTATCACCATTAAAATACTCCAAAATAGTCATGAAAGTCCAAAGAGGCTTCCTAGGTATTACTCTTGTCCCAGGAGGGTTCTTCAAATCATCCTGCAAGGGAATTCTGATGTTCTGATTCACCACAGAGAGGAGATGAATAGTTTGCAAGCCCCTCCGTACTTTTGGTGAATGAATGTTAGACAAAACCGAAAGCCAGCCTGTTGGAGCTGACATTAATGTACCCGAGGGTATCCACATAGCAGTGTTTAGTTGGGGGTCCAGAAGCTTGGTTTGAAAACTCTGGTCCCATACCAGGGGACAATATTCTGCTGCAGAGTAAATTAGGGTTAATGCTGCAATGCACAAAATCCTGGGGCCAAAATCCTAAGATATTTCTGCCAGCCATCCTGTATGGTAAGGCTTGCCCTGGTCTTCATTATATTCCCAGTGTTCTCAAGATGCTGTCAAAAGGTGAAGTTTCATTCCAGGGTAACTCCTAGATATTTTGGATTAATTTCATGTTTTACTTGTTCGCACGAATGATACTTTGAGCTCAGTTTTGATGGCCTTGTTGTCTAGATTGAAAATGGAGACCATTGTATATTTTGGATTTGGCCACAGTTTCCACTTTTGAAAGCAATCTGCCATTATTTTATGGAAAAGTGGTATACTAAATTTATAAATAAACATAAACATTATTGTAAAGTAATTGGTTAAAATATAACTGGTGGTCTACAAATTTGTATGTGCACTGTCAGAACAATGTCTTTTGCATTCATAAATTTCCTAGATGTTGTGTCTAACATATCGCTAGTATAAAGATTAAAGAAAACAGTGTCCAGAACAGAGACTTGCAAGAGGATGAAGTACAATATTCTAGGTCTACTAACTTTATTTATATCATTTCACAAAACAATTACAAGTAAATACAGTTTGAACAGCAAATAAGTCGTTGCAGATTACAAACACTGGCAAGACAATTGTTATGGGGAGCGCTGGGAGAACGGTCCCCCTTAGAGGGGGTGTGCCCTTGGGCCACTGGCACAATCCCAGGTGGATCAGGACCATGCCAAGGGTAGGTATAGCGTGTGACAGCGTGGGTGGCGAGAGACGGCCCGACCCCCAGCCGGATCTGCATGCCTTTGGAACCAACTATGGAATGTTGGTAATGAACAGTCCTCTGACCGTTCCCGGCCCTTTTGGACCTGCCGCTGGGATGGCAAAAGGCAGCAGGCCGGACTCAGGGCGTGGGCAGATGGAGGTTCAGGAACAGAAGACGAAGACTCGGGAACCATAGACTGTAGATGTAGACTCAGGAACTTGGAAGGTTCAGGCGTTGGCACGGTCCCTCAGGGTGCCCTACACAGCCAGTACCACTGGTCTGGTCATGGACCACCCTGTCCTACAATCACTGGAGCGGGACCAGCGCAGGAAGGGAACAAGGTACTAAAGACAAGGAATCAGGAACAAAATGCTGCACACCGGCAGTCAAAGCAAGGTACTGTACACCGGCATTCAGAGGCGAGGACTGGGACAGGAACAACAGGAACCAACATCAAGGAACATCAGGAAACATCAGGAACGTGCAAGACACCGGACACCAAGCTGGAACAAAGAACGAAGGCCTAACAGAGCGCTGGAAGAGGAGACCTTCAGAGACAAGTAACTCCAATGCAAGGCAATCCATGAGTGCTGGAGAAGAGCTTTTATACCCCAGGAGCAGGCAACTGCCTGGAAGGAATCCAGATGGGCCACACCTCTCTGGCCCTACAAGAGTGGAAAAGAAGCCGCGGGCCTGCCCCTTCGGAGAAGGGCGTGGCCCACACCAGAGCATCCAGGCTGCAGTGGAGTAGGCCTCAGGTAGGCTCTGCTGACACCAAAGGCCTCCCAGGCTGTGGAGCAAGATCCGAAGGATTACTCAGGTGAGGCCCCGGCTTTGGAGCGGCCTCCAGAGAAGGTGAGAGGCCTCCCGTGGCACAGCTACGGGAGGAATCGTAACAAAAATAAAGGAAAATACTTTAAACTGCAATCACAAATAAATAACCACAAAAATAATGGAGTGAAGGACAAAATAGGACATTATCTCTTAAAAGGAAAAAAAAAATCAAGAAAAGACTGCAAAAGAAAAAAATTTCCACATTCCAGCAATCTTGAAGCTAAGGAGTAGATGTGGGATTTACAATAATCTTACTATCCAATAAGGATTTTAACTGATTGGGTTCAAGAAAAGAGTATCAGTTTCCATCTAATTTACCAGGCCATTCATCAAACTGTGTTGGGGCATTTTCATGGGCATTAGGGCTCTAATACCCGCAATAATGCATGCGTTATTTTTCACATCGTGAGATGCATATACAAATTTTTAAAATTTAGTCAAAGGGATGGAGTTTTATGAAAATGAGGTGTGTTTAATGTTGCATGCATGCAATAACATACACACATTTTAACTACTTCTTTTTTCCTGGCATTATGCTGTGGAATATGCCGAAACTGGGGAGGGGGAAGGACACACATATTTGTCATCTATTTATACCACTGTAGGAGGGTGAACTAGTTACTCAAGGTGAGGTTTTGATGGTGGTCTAGGTTTTGGAGGGTAGGTTTACATGCACAATCAGAGGTACGAACAGCACAATAACATCAGTGAAGATATGATTTGATTGAGAGTGAGGAAAGGTACATAAAGATCAGATTTGTACAATGTACTCTCGCCCTAGCTTGATAGCAGCTGAAGAGTCCTAACCTCTTTAGTCTTTCCTAATAGGAGAATCATTCCATCCCCTTTATCATTTTGGTTGCCCTTCTCTGTACCTTTCCTAATTCTGCTATATCTTTTTTGAGTATTGAGATGCACACAATACTCAAGATAAGGTTGCACCATTGAGCGATACAGAGGCATTATGATATTCTCTGTTTTATTCTCCATTCCTTTCCTAATAATTTCTAACATTCTATCTGCTTTCTTGGCTGCTGTTGCACACTGAGAAGAAGATTTCAACGTATTATCAACAATGACTCCTAAATCCTTTTCCTGAATGGTGACTGCTAATGTAGAACCTTGCATTGTGTAGCTTTAATTTGGGTTACTTTTCCCTAAGTGCATTACTTTGCTTTTGTCCATATTAAATTTAATTTGCCATTTCCATGCCCGTCTCCCAGATTTGCAAGGTCCTCTTGCAATTTCTAACAATCCTCTTGTGATTTAACAACTTTGAATAATTTTGTATGATCAGCAAGTTTGATCACCTCACTCATTGTTCCAATTTCCAAGTTATAAATATATATTAAAAAGCAGTGGTCCCTGAGGCACTCCACTATTCACCTTTCTCCATTGGGAGAATTTATCATTTAGCCTTACTCTCTGTTTTCTATCTTTTAACCAGTTGGCAATCCACAATAGGACACTGCCCACTATCCCATGCCATTTTAATTTCACAAGGAACTTTGGGCCTCATTTTCTAAAGTATCGCAGGCCTGCGATACTTTAGGGAATGAGGGGCGGGGGGCCAAAATGGGGGGCGGGCCTGCGCCCGCCCCCCATTTTGGGTGCCGGTTTCGCACCCAATAGCACCACCATAGAAGGTGGAGCTATTGGGCGCGAACTCGGACGCGAAAAGGGCCTTACCTTTTCATCGTCTGCGGCGTCTTCACGGAGTCGGCCTCAGTGACGCCCCGACTCCTCCTTTTCCGGGGCCAACTCCGCCCTCATTTTGGTATCGCACGCGATAAGGGACATTTCACGTGCGAAACGTCCCTTATCACGTGCGATCCGTTTAGAAAATGAGGCCCTTTGTCAAATGCTTTCTGAAAATCCAGATATACTATATCAACTGGCTCATCTTTATCCTTGTTTATTTATGCCCTCAAAAAACATGTAGCAAATTGATGAGGCATGACTTCCCTTGGCTAAATCCATTAAACTATTAAACCAATTGCATTAAACTATGCCTATATATATTTTCAGCAAGTTTGTTCTTTATGATTGTTTCTGCCATTTTTCCTAACACAAACATCAGACTCATTAGTCTGTAGTTTCCTGGATCACCCCTTGATACCTGTTTAAAAATCGGTGTTACATTGGCAATCCTCCAGTCTTCAGGTACCTTAGACGATGTTAATGATAGTTTACAAATTTCCAATACCAGGTCCACAATTTCATTTCTAAATTCTTTCAGCACTCTGAAATGTATACCATCTGGTCCACATGATTTGTTACTCTTTAGTTAGTACATCTTCAAGGTTCACTTCCTCTGAATCATCACCTTTGAATATCATTTCTGGCATGGGTATCTCTCTACAAGCAACCAAGCGGAAGCCAGCATTCAGCAAAATGTAAAATCCACGACAAATGCTGGATTAAAGTGATACAGTCCAAATCTTAATGCAGTTTGTAAATCGCTTTCAAATAAAGAAATTTATTGATTTACAAACTGCATTAAGATTTGGACTGTATCACTTTAATCCAGCATTTGTCGTGGATTTTATGGGTATCTCTCTGACATCTTCCTCAGTAAATACTGAAGCAAAGAATTAATTTAATCTCTCTGCTTTGTCATCCCTTTTACCTTTTGATCATCTAATGGTCCAACTGACTCCCTCACAAGCTTTTTACCTCGAATATAACTGAAAAAGATTTTATTATGAGTTTTTGCTTCCACGGCAAGTTTCTTTTCAAATTCTCTTTTTACCTTCCTTATCAATATTTTGCATCTAACTTACAAATGCTTATGCTGTTTCCTGTTTTCTTCATTCAGATCCTTTTTCCATTTCTTGAAAGATGTTCTTTTAGCTATTATATCCTCTCTCACCTCACCTTTTAAACATGCTGTTAGTCATTTAGACTTTCTACCACCTTTTCTAATGCGTGGAATACATCTGGTTTGGGTATTTTTAAACCAGATCTAAATTCTTAACCTTTGCAGTTTTCTCCTTTCAGTTTTTTTCCAAACCATTTTCCTCATTTTATTATAGTCACCTTTCTGAAAGTTAAATGCTGTCGCAGTAGATTTCTTTAATGCCCTCCCTTCAGTTATTGCGTCAGATTTGACCGTGTTGTGATCACTATTGCCAAGTGGCTCCAACACTGTTACCTCTCGCACCAAATCCTGTGTTCCACTAAGGACTAGGTCTAAAATAGTTTCCCCTCTTGCTCCATGAAGCAGTCATTTATTTCATGTTGATATTATAGCAAGTGAATGACATCAAGAACACTTAACAGGAGCACCACAGGAAGTTTCTCATTTCACCCCAAAGACTATCAGTAAAAAAAAAAAATAATAATGAATAAGAAGGAAGATAGGAAGAAAACTCTTTTCTGAAAATTAATTGGAAACAAGAAAAAGACCCATTACCATAACAACCAGGGCCTTACAAGAGCACATCAATTTAATCCCTATTAAAGGAAATGATATTGGTTCACCAGCTAATACATGCTGTCTTCATGCAGGAAAAGCCAGAGCACAGAGGTCCTCAGAGCTCTGTGCCCCTTCTAGGTCCTGTATGGTATGGGCGACTCGTAAATGCTCAATAAATATAACCACATAAAGCAGCAGCCAGAAACACACACCCCCGCCACCAAGTTGCTAACTCAGGGCTACCGTTTTCATGAGTAATCTTTACAGGAGAAAGCCCTCTTGAAATGTGCCCCTCTCCCCCAGCATGGGTAAATATACAGATGTTGTCACTGCAGCCAGCAGCAGGGGGCATCCCAGGCTGCAGCAGCAGCTCCCTTCCTCCTTCTTGTCCCACTGGCAAAGCCAGCCATCAAAGCAGCTCACATTTAGTGAGCTTATTTTTATTGATTTATCTAAAAAATGTACATTCTGCCCACATCTATTGTTCGTGGCAGACCACATCGTGAACATCCACAATATAAAAGCAAATGAAACACAATTTAACACAACACAATAGAACTCCCTTAAAATCAATTAGAAACTTTTGTATAGAAGCCACAAGATCTTTCTTTTTTTGAAAAACAGACCAATTACACAGTCAGTGATACCCCATCTTAAAAAAATAGATTAAATACAGTATAAAACATCAAAAGAAGATAAGTACAGTGCCAGGTATAAAGCTACTAAAAAACGCAGAATTAACCCAATAATGGATGAAAAAAACCCCCATCACTCAGTTACAAATCAAAGGCCCATTTAAAAAGAAAAGCTTGTGAGCGGGATTCTCAGGAAGGAGAAATGGGTAGACAAGATTGACTTTGTGGTCTTTATCTGCTGTTTTTATGACATAGATATTACACAATAACACTGAGGTATGACAGAGCATGCATGAAGCCAGTGGTTATTATGATTAGACTAGCAAACAGTGTAGAACAGCTAATGGGTACATCTACCTTTCTCTCCCTATCCTCCTCCGCAATCCCCCTTCACTATCTGACTCACCTCCAAGCTTGGTCCTTGCAAGCAAAACACTGAAAATCACCTTTACAAACATAAGCCCTATATGGGACTTCTGTGCATTAAATAAAGTTAACTTAAAAATGTGCAATTACTTGAACCCCCCAGAATCCACTTTATTTAAAAAAAAATTCGACAATAAAAACTTATCTACTCAATAATATATTATTGCCTGATCTTTAAGTCTCCTTCTTATCACTTTCTCTTATATTCCTTTCTTGTTTCTTTCTCCTGACCCCTCAGCAATTACTTTCATGCTTTTTTTTTTTCATTTCTTATTTTTATTTTTCTTATCAATATTTTTTTTTTAACATTTCCTTTTTCTTTCTAAGTTTTCTTCTTATCCAGTCTAGTCTCTTAAAGGTGAATTTTAGAAGCCCAGCATACCCATCAATCAGGGGATGCGCAAAGAAGTCGGGCTTGCCTGCACCGACCATATTTTTAAATGTGCCCAGATATGCATGTAATACCCGTTGCGCACGCATTTTGAAAAATTTCCAGAAAGAGGTGGGGTGTGGGCATGGTCCGAGCATGGCCTGGTGTTTTGGAGCCCGGCAAAGAGATGTGCTTATCAATATTTATGTACCCCGGTGCCTGCCGTGTAACCTTACTTCTGCAATGGATAACGTGTTAGTTATAAAATGAAAGGATGGAGCCATTTCTGAGGGGTTTAAAGGGTCTGGGGTAACAGGGGAGGGGGGGGGGAGTGTAGGCTATCAAACCTAGGTTTGGAAGACCTAGCTGTTAACTGGGTGAACTTGGTGGACGAACTGGTAAACTGGCAATGGTGTGGGCACGCGCCCATTTTAAAATCCCCCGGTTGACGTGGTAGAAGTGGGATTTGCATACCAAATTAAAATTAGGCAAACATGCACACGACCAGGCTATTTTCATAAACATGTGTGCAAGTTATAAAATGGCTGTGTCCCTCGGCTCGCACACCGGCTCACACGCGCCAATGTGCACCCGCATGCTGGTTTGAAAGTAACAGTCCCTGCCTTTCTTCTGTAGCTTTCCATCCTGATTCTTTCTTCTGTTGCTGATGTCATTCCTATATCTCATTTCTTTCCTGTTTTTAGTTTGTTTGTTTTTTACCAATTTTTGTGTGTTTTTCAAATTTCAGCAGAACCATCCATTTTCAGCACTATTCCTTTCAATGTGGCTATCTTTCTGAGTCACGAGAGCTGTCCAGATCATGGTGCTGAACAGCAAGAAGCACACTTTGTAAACCCCAGGGTTTATTAATCATTCTTGTTATATTTGTTACACTTATTCTTACCTCATGGTATTTACCAGACTCATTCATTCTCTCTTCTTTCTCACACATACATTCCTGTTTCCAGAGCTGCAGTAGAGCATCATGTGGTAATGAAATGAGGATTCCATATTTTATTATTACCACACTAGGTATGCCGACCCTTTCTGTTTCCCATTCCTGCTCACCCCTCCCCTCCTTTGGCTCATCACTCTATCATTCCTCTCTCTATCAGCATTCTCTCTCTCTCTGTCCCCTCTCTTTCCCTATGCTCGCAGCCTCTCTCCTCTTCATAGACCTCTCTCTCTCTCTCACACCCATTGTCACCTATCACTTGCTCATTCCTCTCCTGCTCTCTCCTCCCTCATTCACACTTTTTCCTCTTTCACTCAACCATCTCACTTTCTCCCTACCTCGGCTTGCCCCTCTAGTGATGTTATGAACTTTACATCTACAGGCTCCAGCCACAGAGTTCAGGTAGGTCTGACTAAGGTAACAATGCCTGATGTGTGAAATCATGAGCATCATCCTTAGGTGCGTGCACCATTTCCCATGATGGATGGCAGTCTCACACTTTCTGCAATAAACTGTAAAAAGGCTACACACTGCTATCTGGAGGAAGCCTAAATGAATCCCACTCCCAGGATCTTCTAACAGTGCACTGGGATAGGATTCCTTCCTCCCTCTTCTCCACCACCTTCCATGTGTCTAATGAGACATCAGAGGAACCAATACTTTTATGTCTTTTTTGATCCTCCAACTGTTGAAAATTATTTAGTCAGATACGTTGAAGTGGCAGAACGCTCTGTTTCTTGAATTCCTTATTAATATGGGAGTGAGGCTGTAAATTGATCAATATTTCCATTTGATCTACAGGGTGGGATGTAGCTATTTCTTAGTTGGCTTTTTTTTTTTTTTTAGGGAGAGGGTGTTGTACTTTGTTCAGATTTTTTTGTGACTTGAACCCACTTTTTGAGGCCTGGAATCAATCTTATCTATGGAGAACTTTTTCTTTGAGGTATGGGCATTAATGCTAATGTCTGCTTTTGATTTTTTTTTTTATTTTACTTTTTTCTCTCTCGCTTCTGACAAGTTATTTCTGGATACTTGTTAAGTATTTAAGTGCAAATTTAATTTGCTAAGTAAACAGACAGCACTTATAAGAATTCAAATTAAATTTGAGAAGGCACCATATGGTTCCTTCCTGTATCTCACTACCTCCCTAACAGAATAGCAGAAAGAATTGACAGAGCTGGTACCCACTATGGTAATCTTCAGCAACAAAGAAACCTGTTCTTACAGTGTTGAGGAAGAATTTACCTTCAATCAGTAGATACAGAAACCTGGTTAATTCGGTTGACAGATGACCTTAGCACTTCAAGTTTCTCTTCCTTTGGAATGTTTAGTATTTTGTAGGGTACTCTTTGGGAAAATCTGGATGGAAGACAGAAACCCTGCAAAAGGTAAATACTGAGTGTCTTCCACACCTAACTCATCTCTTCCTAAAACACCTCACTTCTTTTTAAATAATGGTTTTCACAAGGTGAAGGTCTCCAGAGCCAGTCCATTGGCTCAGATGGGAAGTAATATGCACTGACATTAGAAGGTTTGATCCCTAGGTCAGGTCTTCTAATCCCCAGGGCAGCTGGGACTGGAGCTAATGCAGGGGCAGTGTTCACACGGGCCCTGGGGAGGGAGGGAGTTGCAGTCCTTGCTCACGGGCGGCCTCTAGTGGCCAGCTTCAAGGCCCATGATTCCAAGCTTCCAGGAGGAGCCCTAAAGTATGGACCCTGGCCCAGGACCAACGCTGTACTAACTGGACCAAATGTAAGGTGAGGTAGGATATAAAAGAAGGGAAATCGTGGTGCCAGAACCACCCTGGTTTTGATTAAAGCTGGAAGGAGCAGAAGGAAAACTGCCCACTCAAAAATATTTTGCAGGACTCTGGGAGTTTTTAGGATATTTTATTAACTTGATTAACTGCTTTTCTGAAGAAATATCAGTTTACATTAATAAAAAATACATTTGCAATACACAATAAAACATCATAAAACTGTATACAAATAAAACAAGCACATAGTAAAACACTGTAACATACAATTGGAAAAAAACACATGAAATGAAAGAAAATAAAAAACATGATTACCTGAGAATAAGAAGCTTGCCTAAAAAGCCTAACATTTCTGAAATCTTAAATAGTAATAACTGTGATATTATGAATTCCATAAATCAGAGTAACAAAATTGAAAAGGTGTATACCACTGAGTATGCAAAATTTCCAAATACATTCTTTACACGCCTTCTCTCCTGCAATCCCTCTCACACAGATGCCTCTCCCCCTCTTTTTCACATATGCACATGTCCATAGACTCTCGCTGAAACTCCATCTCACCCACCAAGCATCTACCATTCCTTTGCTCATTCCTACTTCCTCCTCACCTCTCAACCAATCCTCCAGACCTTCCTCACACACACCCCACCAATCCTCCTCTCAATCCCCCCAAATGCTTCTCACACACCCCAGTTGATCCTCCTATCACAACTCCAACCCTAGCAGATCTCCCCAGCCCATACCTCTCTCACTGCTGCTAAACTTGGCCAGCAGGAGGAAGAGAGCAGTGATGCCTCATGCTTCCTACTCCTCATCTGTAGCTTGCAGCCCAACTAGCTCCTAAAATCCTGTGCAACACTGTATTTTCACACAGTTCAAAGCAGAAGGCACTTTCTTCTTTATTCTGTGGGCACAGATCAGTCTTCTGGCTAGCAGGATGGGCTCCACCAAGCCTCTTCAGTGACAAGCGTCATTCTTCCATCCAGTGGGTTGGACTCCGATAGGCCTCCTCAGTGATAGACTATGTTCTTTGGATGAGCTCTACCTGGCCTCCTTAGTAGAAGGCTTCATTCTTCGGCCTGGCAAGATGGGCCACCTTAGCACTAAGCTTTAACCTTCCAGCTAGCAGGATAGGCTCTACCTTGCCTCCCCAATGATAAATGGTATTCTTTGGCCTGGCGGGATGGGCTCTGATGAGCATCATTATCAATGGCAGGCTTCAGTCTTCAGCCTGGTGGGATGGGCTTTGCTGGGTCTCACCTGCAGCAGGCTTCATTTTTCTTCCCAGAAGGATGAACTTCAAAGGCCTACTTCCTCCTGATAGGTCCCACAGTATGTATACTGTGGAACCTTATGTACCTGATGCATGAGTAGATGATAAAGGATATAGATGGATACATCATCAGACACAAGAGGCATTCTATAGTATATACAGTGTAAGGAAAACGTGAAAAATTACAAATTACATGAGCTGAGGATTTGTCATTTTTACCCTAATTTACTGAGTTCATATTATCTTAATCTAATAAACTCCATCTCTAATCTATGTATTCACTACAGGTTAGGTTTCTTCATCAAAATTTGTGACAGCTATGATCATTTTGCCTATTTCTGCTGCCAGTACACACTACTCCAACCCCCTCCTATTCCAATACTGAGACACGAACACATAGCTCTGCCAATGCACTACAATCCTGACCTGTAACACTCTCTGCTGTTCACTAATGAGATCAGTGATGTGCTAAAGTGAATCCTGGGGGGGATCCCCCAAAATTCCTTGTTCAATCATTTTATGCAAGAATGTCACTGTGAGTAAGAGGACAGCTGGTTGGCTGGTTGGCTCATAGCTCTGCCAATGCACCTCAGTCCTGACTTGCAGCACCCCTGCTGTCTTAGTACTGAGATTCATACACACAGACTTCTGTCAGTACACCTCCATTCCTCCTCCACAGCATCCTTTGCCTAAACTAGCACTGTGTCCCTGCCCTGTGCTGACTCTACCGGTTGTGCCTCATGGTGTGGTCATTAGAACATGTGGACAGATACCCACCAGCTTCCTGCATTCATTTCACCTGTGGTTGAGGCCAGATTACATATCTGACCTCCATAGTGAAAGAGGAGTGTATCATTTCCCCTCTCCCACTCCTCCACCTCCCCAGCAGAGATCTTATTTCTAGCCACATGTCTTGTTTTCTAAACATGCGAACAGGCTTGACCTTTGGAGAGGAAAATGTGACAGCTCCCTTTCTTTTTATTTTCCATAGTGGTATAATTGAGGAAACTGGAGAGCTGAGGGGGCAATGACAAGGAAACCAGAGAGTAGAGGCTTTAGGAGCCAAGAGAAAGGAAACACTCAAACCTTTTGTCCCTCAGTATAATAGATATTGATTGCGCACTCTGACCTCATGATCAAATGGACGATACTTGTTCGGAAAGCATCCAACTAAGAGGGGCTGGATGGCTCCCTGGATTGTCACAGCTCCCCAGATTATTATTTTTTTTTTTTACCTTTAGGTCACTGGTTCAAATCCAATTCAGGTAAGTAATGAAAGTCATTAACAGCTGAAAGATGTTAGATGAAAGGAGTTGGTGGTCAGGAGACAGGAGTCCAGATCACTATCATAGTTTTGTATCCCTTAGCGGTAACTTCAGCAGAATGGCCAAACGTTACACAACCATGGCGACTATTCTCTCACCCTTAAAGCTAGTTCCTTCTCAGTATGGCTGAGGACCACTGCAAGGCAGTGTGTGAGTCCATTTGATCTGCCGCTGCTCTTACTTATATGCTGTAAGGTGGATCAGTGTGCGAGGAATGTTTGCACTGCTTCCTGCCCCCATGCTGCATCTTTTCTGTGACAGAGCAGTATGCGTGGGTGTATACGTATGGAGGGGCTGGGGATCCTGCACTTCTGCTGCCCATGCAGGGAGATCCGTTCTGCTGCTGCCTGTGCTGCATAGGGCAATGTGTGTATGGGAGAAAGCTTACACTGTCACTGCTCTTGCCTTACCTGTTCTGTGGTAGGACAGTGTGTAAAAGGCATTCACACAACTGCTGCCTGAACTGTACCTGCACTGTGGATAAAGGGAAGACTTCAGTCTCCAGTGTTAATTCGGACTCTTTCTTGATTATTAATGATTCACAATTAAAAAGAAAGAAATCATCTGTCAGAGAACAGGGGGGAATGGGAATTGTATTCAGACAACAACCAACCAACAAGGGCCAAAACTTTTACAATCTGGGGAACTAGTAAGCATGGGGATAACCTGCATGGAGTGCCAGTTACTACCTTTAACATAAGACATGATATTACTGGCCTTAACCCGTAAGCCTCGATTCCCTTGATGCAACTGCAACATCACTCTCCGCTCTGACAGTGGGAAGTCAGGGATGGAAAGAGGTATTGGATTCAGACGACAAACAACATGGGCCCTGACTTTTACGGTCTGGAATCACTGATTAAACAGACATAAGGGAAAAAGCACAAGATGGCTTCTACAGCCAAGTCCATAAACAAAGCATGTCAAGCAGCATTGTCTGAATGTACAAGAAGGCTCATCACCCAAAAAAGATAAACATGGAAGTAAGCTGCACAGCACAGCTGATACTTCCAAAAGAAGCTTGCTGAGCAGACCGGATGGACCATTTTGGTCCTTTTCTGCCATCATTACTAGGTTACTATGTTGAGCTACAGTGGGAGATTTAAATCTGCCCAACATTTATTGGAGCATCCCATCGGTAGAATCACTTAGAAGCAGAGAGATCCTGGCATCCAAGGATCACTCCTCAGACAAATGATAACAGTACTCATAAGGTGGAAGGCAATATGTACCTAGTACTAACAAATGGGGAATTTGTTTTTAATGTCCAAGTAAGTGACCACATGAGTGCTAATGATCATAAGACAATGTGGCTTAATATAAGAGAAGAGCACACAAAGGTCAGGGTCGTGTGCTTCAGGCGCTCCAACTTTGTTAAAATGGGGTGGCCCTGTCAGGGTGTGAAGATCTTTGTGAAGCAGAAGTGGACTAAACTAAAAGGACCTATTATATAGGCAACACATCTTTATGTTGAAAAGAAAACACAAAATAAGAGAAAGGAGAAAACAGTATGGTTTTCAAAGAAGGTGGCTGAGAAAGTAAGGGCCTAAAGATTAACATTCAAAAAGTACAAGGGAAGGACAGGGAAAAGTATATGGAAAAGCCGCGAGAAGCAAGGAAAACAGGATAGCAAAGGTACAAGCATTACAAAAGATAGTTAAAGGCAGTAATGCAAAGTGACAAGAAGTTTTTTTCAGGTATGTCAGTGAAAAAAGGAAGCGGAAAGGTGGAATTGTACGGTGAAAAGGAAAAAGCAGAAGACAAATTCTTTTGTTCAATGTTCACTGAAGAAGTGCGTGGAGGAAGATAGTTGGCAGGGCTACATAAGGTACTGATGAAGATACCAAAACATTTACAAACAAGAGTGTTTGCATAGAACTATCCAAACTGAAATTGGATAAAGCTATAGAACTGGATGAGATACATCCCAGGATAATAAAGGAATGCAGAGAAATTCTGGTAGAGCTACTGACAGATATATTCAATCAATACTTGGAGCCAGGAACAGATGTCATTCCCAGTCATAAAATTGGTAATAGGATGCTAGAAATTACAAGCCAGTTAGTCTGACCTAAATAGTGGATAAATTAATGGAGACGCCGCTAAAAGATAGGATAGTAAAATATCTTCCACCCAAAAGGTTGCAGAATCCAGGACATCTTGGTTTTACCCAAGTGAGGTCATGCAAAACAAATCTCATCAATGTATTTGATTGAATGACTAATATGCTTTGAATATGATACACACAAATTTCAGCAAAGCTTTTCACACTGTCTCACATAGACTGAAATGATCTGAGCAGCCTATAGGTGAGCCTTAAAGTGGTTGACTTGATTCGAAACTGGTTGAGTTATAGACAATAAATGGTAGTGGTAAAGGGAGTTCACTCATAGGAAATAATATTGTTCAGTGGAGTACGTAAGGGAGCTGTTTTGACACTGGCTCTTTTCAATATTTTTGTGATGATATTGAAGAAAAGTTGTTTAGAAAGTTTGTATTTTTGATGATGACACTACCATCTGCAAAAGACTGGACAAGCAGACAGAATGAGGAGCAATATAACAAACTCAAAGAGTGGTCAAGAACTTTGCAGCTAAGTTTATTACATTTGGGGGTGCAGAAATGTTAGGGAGCAATAAATGATGGGAGTAATTTGCAGACATACACCAAGCAGCAGAGAGACCTTGGGTAATCATATCTAATGCATATGGGGAATGGAAATCCGAATGAACTGTATTCGATGGGGGGAGAAAGGCTGATGTGCACGGAGCAGGAGAGAGACCTTGGGGTGATGGTGTCTAATGATCTGAAGTCGGCGAAACAATGTGACAAGGCGATAGCTAAAGCCAGAAGAATGCTGGGCTGCATAGAGAGAGGAATATCGAGTAAGAAAAGGGAAGTGATTATCCCCTTGTACAGGTCCTTGGTGAGACCTCACCTGGAGTATTGTGTTCAGTTCTGGAGACCGTATCTCCGAAGAGACAGAGACAAGATGGAGGCGGTCCAGAGAAGGGTGACCAAAAAGGTGGAAGGTCTTCATCAAATGACTTATGAGGAGAGATTGAAGAATCTAAATATGTACACCCTGGAGGAAAGGAGGAGCAGAGGTGATATGATACAGACTTTCAGATACTTGAAAGGTTTTAATGATCCAAAGACAACGACAAACCTTTTCCATAGGAAAAAAATCAGCAGAACCAGGGGTCACGATTTGAAGCTCCAGGGAGGAAGATTCAGAACCAATGTCAGGAAGTATTTCTTCACGGAGAGGGGTGGTGGATGCCTGGAATGCCCTTCCAGAGGAAGTGGTGAAGACCAGAACTGTGAAGGACTTCAAAGGGGCGTGGGATAAACACTGTGGATCCATAAAATCAAGAGGCCGTCAATAAAGAGTGGGTGGCTAGCCAGAATGACGGCTACTGCCTGGAGACAATACCCTTATTCAATAAACATACACATGGTTACTGTGACTCCAACATCGCTCTAAGCTACAACAGCAAGAGGAAATGTGGAAAAAAGGATTTGCACTCACAAAGTGGGGAGTAGCTGGCTTGTTACGGCGGTTACTACCCCAAACCAAATAAGCCTGATACTTCACTTTCAATGCATATCCAGCATAGCTCTCTGCTTCAACGGCAGGGGAGAAGAAAACCTGATACTTCACGCATATCCAGCATAGCTCCCTGCTTCAACAGCAGGGGAGAAGAAAAACTGATACTTCACGCATATCCAGCATAGCTCTCTGCTTCAACGGCAGGGGAGAAGAAAAACTGATACTTCACGCATATCCAGCATAGCTCTCTGCTTCAACGGCAGGGGAGAAGAAAAACTGATACTTCACGCATATCCAGCATAGCTCTCTGCTTCAACAGCAGGGGAGAAGAAAAAGGATTCGCACTCACAAAGCGGGGAGTAGCTGGCTTGTTACGGCGGTTACTACCCCAAACCAAATAAGCCTGATACTTCACTTTCAATGCATATCCTGCTTCAACGGCAGGGGAGAAGAAAAACTGATACTACAAGCATATCCAGCATAGCTCCCTGCTTCAACAGCAGGGGAGAAGAAAACAACCAATAAGGGCTGAATAACACAGTCTGGGTAAAACAAATAAGCATGGGTGTAGCTTGCTTATTGCGGCGGTTACTTCCCCTACTACCCATAACTAATCAAGCTTGATATTTCACTTGGTTGCAGCTCCATCACTGCTCTCTACATTAATGGTGGGGGTGGAAGGGAAATAGAACCAAAGAGCTAAGAGAAACAGATAAGTATGAGAAAAAAATGTGAAGCTTGCTGGGCAGACTGGATGGGCCGTTTGGTCTTCTTCTGCCGTCATTTCTATGTTTCTATGTTTCTATGTTTCTATGTTTCTAATGATCTCAAAGTAACAAAACAGCGCAACAAGGTGGTAGCCGCAGCCAGAAGAATCTTAGCATGCATAACATAGGGAGAGATAGAATCTGTTGGAAAAATGAGGTGATAATGTCTCTGTACAGTTTGTTAGTAAGATCTCATCTAGAGTATTGTGTCCAGTTCTAGAGATCATACCTCCAGAAAGAGCAGAGGCAGTTAAGAGAGAAGCTACCAAAATGGTCCAGAGTCCGCACTAAGAATGTGCTTTTGTATCAATGATATTTTTCATGCCATTTGTGTCCATTTTTAAACTGAAACAACATAAACCACATAATGAAATTTAAATTTCTGATGCTCTGCTTGACTGCCCTTCAAAAAAAAATAATGATGGTTTGGACCCAGTCTGGCTACCTAACCTGTCTAAAAGATGGCTTCGGCTAGACCCCCCCCCCCCGCCACACACACACACACACACACACACACACAACAATACTTCTTAGCTTCCCTTTTACCCATGACCAAGCTAACAACAGGAATCACCATTACCGGCTCCATCTTGTGTCCAGAGTACTCTGAAAACGAGGCATTTCGTTGCTGTCAAAGCAACACTAATAGCGTAGCGTTGCTCTGACAACAACGGAATGCTATGCTGTCCATTCAGGGGAGCTGGTCTAGAGCTTTCAGAGCTAGGCTGGGGCCAAGCCAGAGCAAGGGACTGGGATTCCTGATGCAAGTTAGGAAGGGGGATTGAGGGGAGGGGTCAGGGTTATAAAGGCGGGGGCTGGCTGAAGGCCAAAGTCAGATCTTTATATACCGGTTGAGAAGGAGCACAGACCAACACCTTTTGTTTTTCCTTTTTTTTTTTATTTCATTTTTAAAGTAAATGAAATGAAATAAACCAGAAACAAAATGAAAATAAAAAATTAAAACAAAACAAACATTACAGTTTACTTTAAAGGGTGAATTGTTTAAATATGACTGCATTTGGAGATGCTTTAGGGAGCATTATGGCCTAAACTGAGTTCTTTCTAAGATACCTCTTTGTTTAACACCCTGGGAATTCTATGTTCCTTCTCTAACAGAAGAATATGGATTCTGTAAAGAGCTGTTTTTCGTTTGCATGCTGTGGATGAACAATGTATGCCGAAAATGTCTTAAAGGGTTAAAAAGAGAAAAAAAGACTATGAGAAGGATCTAAATATCTATACCCGAAGGATAAGGAGAGAAAAGGAAATTATGACAGAGACATCCAAATACCTATATGGTGTGAATATAATGCACTATAAGCAAATCTTCTTCATCTGAAAGGAAATTTTATAACCGGAAAGGTCATGATATGAGGCCCAAAATGTGTAGGCTCAGGAGTAACATTAGAAAATAGTTCATTGCAGAAAAAGTGCTGGATGCATGGGACAGCCTCCCAGTAGAGGTAAAGACTGGAAAAGAATTCAAGAAGGCATGAAATAAGCATCAAAGATTCTTAACTGCAAGGAAGTGAAACAGAAGCCAGAGAGAGAGAGAAACTGTAGTCTCTATGGTGTTGCATACGGAGCAAACTGGGCAGGGTAGATGGACCTTGCAGGCTTTACCTGCTGTCAGATTCTCTGTTTCTATGACATAGATCAATTAAACCCAGTGCATATCCTTCAGACTGAATACACTCACAATTATTCTTCTTAACATTTCTATGCCTAAGACAGTTCCATTGTGTCATTCAACTGCATATTAATAGTAAACAATAAGAATAATATAAATACAATCGGGGGTAATTTTCAAAAGGATTTAAGTGTGTAACTTATATTGTAGCTATTTTCAAAAGTCCATTAATGAGCTTAGGGGTTCATTTACTAAGCATTTTTCCCATAGATACAAAATGGGAGAAAGTCTTTAGTAGATAAAGTGCACTTACGTAAAACTTATTAACAATTCAATAGCATATATCAGAGCAATTTTCAAAATACCACTTATACACATAGAGCCTGATTTTCAAAAGCATTTACAACTTAAAATTGGGTTTTACATGTGTAAATGCACTTTATCAATGTTAAGTGGGCTTTTGAAAATTGCTACAATATATGCCATTGAATTGTCAATTGGTTTTAGCCATGTTAAGTGCATTTAACGCATGTAAATAGAATTTGAAAATTGCTTCAATAGCATGTTACATTTACATGTATAACTCCTTTGAAAATTTACCTGTTAGAGTGCATTATGCATGTAAAACCGAGTTCTAAACACAAAACCCTATTGAAAATTATCCCCTCAGTGTTTGATTGCTAATGCTTTCTGTTTTCTCAGTTGTGCTCATGAAAACTGTATTTTTCAAGGACTCCATTATTAGAAGAAAATAAATGAAATACTGTCTCTGGAAATGAAAGAATCAAAGCCTTCAGGAATAGAGGGGCTCATCTACAGAATACAGGATTATTATTCCTGTAGAGTTAGAGTCTTAAGGAATTTTGGATGCTTCTTTCCCTTAGAACTATTTCAGCATACATGCTAAATCTTCAGAAAAAAGGATCCCAATTCCAGTGGATTATGTAGTGTCTCCAAGATAGGTATTGCTCTCTAAATAGATCAAAGAGCTCCCAGGAGTAAAAGATTCAGCTCCCACAGAATTTATCTTCCCACAAATAGAGGATTCATCTTTTAATAGATTGAAGTGAATTTCTGAGGTATGCCAAAGAAAGGCCTATCGACTGGTGATATTGATACCTGTGCTGGTCTCTGCTGATCCTCCCTTTCCTACTGGAAGGCATTAGAATACTGTTACCAGCAGCAGGCGACAAGATCCATTTGTCCTATACCTTCGTATGAAGTAGAAGACCCGACTTGACATCTGTAACTGCTCTTCTCTGTCAGTATATCTCATATTTAGGCACATCAGCATTTGGGGGCAGGGCAAAAGAATGCAAGATGCTGCCATTTTTTCATCACCTGTCACCAGCAATGGAGCAGCAGAGCTCCTTTGGTCACTTCTGTTTTAATCATTTCTATTGTCTGTGTGTGTGTGCATCACATTCATTTGGTATCACTCCGTGGTGTACAAAAGGATGCATGCAAAAAACCTCTTCTTCTAGGATAAAGCAATCTCATGGAGCACCATAACCTGCTGTCTCTCACAGAATCCTTCACCATCAAGAATCCCTTCCCTCTCACTTGAGTTTCTTGCCCCATGTCGCCAGTATTTGCCCTGTGTTTCTCCAGGAGGATCTTAGATTGAAAGGACTGCCTTTATCATGTCTGTAGTAATTAATGTTAATTGGTTTTCCTTTTTTAGGAAATGGTTATATTGAAGGAAAAGAGTTGGAGAGCTTTTTCAAGGAGCTGCAAGCTGCCAGAAAAGGAGCTGGAGTGGTGAGGATGCCTTCCCTATAAACGTTTCTCCTCTTCTTTCTGTCCTCCATTTTTTGTCTTCCCACGTGCATTCTTTCCCCACTGAATCCCCAGCACAGTGCACGTCAAGGCTGTTTAAGGGAGAGAAAAGCTTTTGGAAGAGAGGAGGAATATGATAGATGCTGATGCATACAAACATCTCAAAATGGAAATAATGAACAAGAGGCAAGAATTGTTCAGGGGGAAAAAATGGAAAGAACAAGAAGGCTATAGGGGCACTGCATGAAGAGCTGTCTCAGGCATAATTATTGTGCGTATTCTGAAAACCAGACCTACTTGTGTACTTGTGGCTCTTGAGGACCAGAGTTAGCCACCCCTGCTATAGAAGGTAGACTCATGAATAATAGAAAGGAGCATTTCTTCATAGAAAAACTGATGCATGGGATAGGGCACCATGCCATGGAAGGCAATGGGCACAAATTCTGAGTCCGAATTTAAGGATGTAAAAAGCACAGAGGATCCTTGAGCAATAGGGAAGCAAGAGTAAAGTCAGCGATCAAGCAGGAAGGATCTATAGTATTTAAACTTGGAAATGAAAATTGGCAGATAGCAGAAGAAGACCAAAAGGCCGAACCTATCATACTCTGTGTTTTTTATGACAGTAAGAAAGCTGCTTAAAGAAAATCAGATCCCCTATTTATTTCATATAAAAATGTGGAAATGAAAAAGAAAGCTTTTAAGCAAGCGTGTAACCCGTGAATAGTGTGTCTGAATGTTTGCTGTGCTACCCAATGTAGAGACTTTTTTTTTAAATAAAGGTAGTAAGATTTTATCTGGACTCCTCTGCTACCTGATCCTTGACATTTTCAGCAAGCTTCTGAAATTAGATGAGGTGACTCCTACAGTTGCACAAGAAAGTTTTATCCTGAATGCCTATCGGGCATACAAAAATTGGTGCAGCCCATCAGGAAAAAAAACCCACAATGCAGGATTTCATGGGTGTGAAGACACAACGGCTTCTCATGGCTGGATGAGATTTCCCAATTGGGAAGGAGAGAAGGCAAGGCTTTAGGAGGGGGTCAAAGGAAGTCATGCTAGGATAACATTGTGGAAGGGAATGGGTCATTTTAAAGGGCACGCAGGGTTGGAGAGGCCAGTGCAACGTGAAAAGGGAAGAATGCAGCTAAGCGATGGCCTCTCTAGGTTAGGGTTCCCAAACCTGATTGGTCTGGGGTTCCCTCAAGCCAGGTTTGGAAACCATTGCTCTAGGGTCATCGTCACATCCCTTTCCCCCATCCAGAATAAATAATCATATGCAGGTAGTGTAGGAAATAATAGATAGTGAATCTTGAGACAAGATCAAGGTATTTCAGAAACCACTACAGTTTTGCTCTTATGGATTCTCTCAGTTTTTCCTCAACGCCATTATACCTCTCAAATCAGCATTTTGTATTATATATATTCTGCACTGTTAGTTCCTTCACAGTGCTGTGGAGATGGTAACCCCCATAGGCCATTCTTATAAAACAAATCCTCATTTCCATTCACAGGAGACTGCAAGCGTCAACTTTGGAGAAAAGCTGAAGGAGTTCATGAAGAAGTATGATAAAAATTCTGATGGACGTATTGAAATGGCAGAGGTGAGTTCCAGTATCAGGCTGATAGGTGTTGTCAGGAGCAGCATGGGTGTCAGAACAGAGTGGGCTGCAGGGGCCATGGCCTCACCAGAATTTGGGCTGGCAAAGCCAAACATTTGTTTGTCAGGCTGCAAAAATCCCCTTCCCTGTCCCCGACCACTATCCTGCTACCTATGCGGAAGAAAATAGCTCTGATTTATCCGCTCGCTGTGCAGTTTGCTCATAGTAGGTATCATGTCTCAAAGTAAGCATGGGGGTTCCACAGCGCATGTGCTCTTAGCCAGGTTAAGACGAAGCGTTCTCGAGGGGGAATGCTTTGGGCAGAATTAGGGAATACCATGCCTACGCTGCATTTTCAGTGCTATTTCCCAGTCAGAACTGGCCCACACAAAAAAAAAGCAGAGTCAGAGTCCATAGCCCAGGTATACCTGTGGGAAATGTTCAAAGGGAAGGTACGTGCAGGACTTTCTCTTTGAAAATGTATACAACTATGCCTCTTGGTGGGCTGTTTTGAATATTGCTCCCAAAAGAAACATTACTTCTACTGAGTGATTCTGCTGGAATTCTCCTTGTTTTTTTAATTTTGGGAGAAAGTCCTGTAAGTGCTGTTACAGATGTTAACATAGATTGATGCCAGGGACTGATTGTTATATTTCACTGTTTTCTGCTTCCTGTCTCTGTTGTTACTTTAACCTTATTGTTGCTTGCAGGGCAATACAGTACAACATGGCAGCTGCTCACTAACAGCTTTCAGTTCTTATTTCTGCATATGAAACATTGTGTCAGAAATATTTGAACCTGCATCACTTCCTTACTTCTGAATTAGAGAGTTTGCGGAGTACAGAAGGCTT
The DNA here is from genome assembly GCF_901001135.1 of Rhinatrema bivittatum. Classification (NCBI taxonomy): domain Eukaryota; kingdom Metazoa; phylum Chordata; class Amphibia; order Gymnophiona; family Rhinatrematidae; genus Rhinatrema; species Rhinatrema bivittatum. The sequence continues at coordinate 138,533,180 of NC_042621.1, forward strand.
AGGACCTGTTAGCAGAAGGCAAGGCCTACAGTGATATTGATTGGCTCTCCTATGGATGCTGAAGCACAAAAGTGTTTCTGCATCATGGCAGCTGCTAACAGCCTTCCGTCTATGAAGACATGAAGGTTAATGGTGACTTAAGCAGCAACTGGGAACATTTCAGGGGAGTATTTGAAGACCACTTTCTAGCCACAGGCTTAAGTGAGAAGTCAGCTGAAGTGCAGGCAGCTGCATTGAGGAGGGTGATGGGTACTGAATATCATCTTATTTGTAAGCACAATTTGAGCCTTAGAGAGGAACTCAGAAAAGACACAAAAGCCATCTTTAATATAACAACATAAGAAATTCCATGTGGGGTCAGATCAAGGTACAATGAGACCATCATTCTGTTTCCAGCAGTGGCCAATCTAGGTCACAATACCTGACAGATCCCATAAAATAGATCTATTTCCTGTTACTCCCATGGATAGCAATAGCTTTCCTTAGTCTACCTAGCTAGAGCCCCATCCAGTCAGGTTTTCAGGATATCAACAATGAATATGCATGAGATAAATTTGCATGCACTGCCTCTATAGGAACCTCTGTGCTATGAACTTTTCTGAAAGGGACTGACCCAAACCTTTTAAACCTTGCTATATTAGTCACCTTGACCACGTCTTCTGGCAACACAGCCTGATTGTGTGCCAAGTAAAAAAGTGCTCTCTATAATTTGCTTTAAATCTAGTTGCTAGTTTCTTGAAGTGTTCCCTTGTTTTAGTATATTTTGAAAGAGTAAATAACCATTCTTCATTTACCCATTCCACCCCATTTATAATTTTATAAACTTTTATCGTGTCCCCTCTCAGTCATCTCTTTTCCAAACTGAAGAGCCATAGCCTGCATAGCCTTTCCTCATAGGAGAGCCATTCCATGCCCTTTATCATTTTTGTCACCATCCTCTGCACCTTTTCTAGTTCTGCTGTCTTTTTTGAGATGGGGATGATCAGAAATGCACATAATACTCAAGGTGTGGTTGCACCATGGCTCGATACAGAGGCAATATAATATTTTCCATTTTATTCTCCATTCCCTTTTGGATCATGCCTAACATTCTGTTTTGACTGCTGCTGTACACTGAGCCGAGGATTTCAACTTATTGTCCACAAGGACTCCAAGGTCCTTTTCCTGGCTGGTGACTCCCAATACAGAGCTCAGCATTGTGTACCCATAGTTAGGATTATTTTTTCCTATATGCATCACTTTGTTCTTTTCAACATTGTATTTAATCTGCCATTCAGTTGCCCTGTCTCCTGGTCTCATAGTCTTCTGCAGTTCCTCGCAATCTGCTGCTGTTTTAACAACTTTGAATAATTTTATGTCATCTGCATATCTGATTAGCTCATCATTGTTCACTTTTCCAGATTAGTTATGAATAGGGATGTGAATCGTTTTTTAACGATTTAAATTATTGTCCGATAATTTTAAAATCGTCATTAATCGGTAAGGGACTCAATACAATAGGAATTCCCTCGATTTATCATGAAAAATCGTTAAATCGAGTACGGGAATTATTTGGGGGGAGGGCGGGAAAACCGGCACACCAAAACAACCCCTAAACCCACCCTGACCCTTTAAAACCAATCCTTTACCCTCCCCCACCCTCCCGAACCCCCCCAAAATGTTAAATTACCTGGTGGTCCAGTGGGGGGGGGGGTCCCTGCACGATCTCCCGCTCTCGGGCCATCGGCGCCATTTTGGCTACCACTGATAAAAATGGCGCCGATGGCCCAATAAAAAAAAACCCACCCCGACCCTTTACAAATTACCCCTTTGCTTCTCCCATCCTCCCGACCCTCCCGACCCCCCCAAAAACCTTTTACATGTACCTGGTGGTCTAGCGGGGGGTCCGGGAGCCATCCCTTCAATCATACCCTCGGTGCCGGTGCTGGACTGGTTTCAAAATGGCGCCGATCGCCTTTGCCCTCACTATGTCACAGGGAGCGATCGTCGCCACTTGCAGGGAGGAGCCCTGCAGGTCCCCACTGCCCGCAGGCAAAGCTGGCTGGAACAGAGAGGCCCAACAGGAGCCTCACCAATACCAGCCCTTGTTCCCCTTAGGTTGAGCCCTCAGGTGCCGGAGCCAGCTGTATTTATGGGTGGGCCTCTGTGGAGGTGAAGGTCCATTGTGTAGAAGAGGTTGCAGGCCAACATGAAGAAAGAGGAGTCAGAGCATGCAGCAGTCAAGATAGGCAGCAGGCAAGTGGAGTCAGGTTCATGCCAAGGTCAGAGACAGGCAGAGTTCACTCAGTGTCGTGGTTCTGGTGGAGGTCTGGGCAGGTAGAGTTCAATCAGTAACAATGAGCAGGCAGTGGTCAGGGGAAGGTGGAGGTCAAGAAGTATCGAGGTCTAATCCGAGTTCAAGTCAGAAGTCGTCCATAGTCAAAGTTAGAAGTCCGATCCAAGGTCAAAGCCAGAAGTCCAATCCAAAGAGATGAGGATGAAGAGGAGGAAGGAGGATGAGGGACCACAAGAGCCAGACGAGACGCTGAAGACAGATGAAGGAAGACTGACCATGATGAAACCAAAAACTCAAGAAGATGGAACAGAGGGAACTGGAAGAACACAGGAATACCAGACAAGAACAGGGAACTAGAAGCAGGAGCACCAGAAGCAAGCCAACACTTCAAAGAAGCTGACCTATTGCCGAGGTGCCAGTGGAGTGACAGAAGAGGCCATGTATGGGCCAGGATAAATGAAGTTGTCAGGGGGGACCATGAGCTTTCCAGCTACAGTCCTTTTACATTCTGCCCAGGGGGGCACACTTGCACCTAAGGATGATGTGCCACAAGAAAGCCTGTTGGCGGCACCTTGGCCACAAGTACTGCCAGCGTGCCGTTGCATTGGGCAGCGGTGCCACTTCCGCAGGTGGCAGCATGGCACACAAAAGAGGTCTCACGATGCCAGGATGGAAGTTATCCATCTAAATGGCAAATGTGGCATATTCAGCCACTTATACATCTAAATTATAGCCGGATAAGTAATTATCCAGCTATAATTTAGATGTATAAAAAAAGGGGCATTTCGAGGGTGTTCCATGAAGAGGCTGAGATATGCGGCCAACCTAGCCAAATATCGGGTATATCCTGTCTTGTGTGGCCAGATAACTAGCTACTTAATCGGATATCTTCAAAGATATCCAGTTAAGAAGAGATCTGTAAAAGAAAAAAAAACATACATAAAGGGGCCTGTGGCCTGTTTCTTTTGATCCCTTCTCCAAATTATAAATGAGATCCTGTCTGCTTTGCATCTGCCACCCCTGAAACCCAATAAAATATGGTTTAAATGTCTCAGGTCTGCCAACCCTATTAGAGATTAAAGAAATAGTAAATCTTACCCCCCCCAGAAAATGGCTTAATATGTGGCCAGTCCACACCCCCTCCCTGGATGCCCCCAAATCCTCACAGTCCATACCATTCCAAATGGAACAGCTCCCCTATGAGGAAAGGCTAAAGAGGTTAGGGCTGTTCAGCTTGGAGAAGAGGACTGCTGAGGGGGGATATGATAGAGGTCTTTAAGATCATGAGAGATCTTGAACGAGTAGATGTGAATTGGTTATTTACTCTTTCAGATAATAGAAGGACTAGGGGGCACTCCATGAAGTAGCAAGTAGCACATTTAAAACTAATTGGAGAAAATTATTTTTCCACTCAACGCACAATTAAGCTTTGGAATTTGTTATCTGAGATGTGGTTAGAAACAATTAGTGTAGCTGGGTTTAAAAAAGATTTGGATAAATTCTTGGAGAAGTCCATTAACTGCTCTTAATCAAGTTGATTTAGGGAGTAGCCACTGCTATTACTGGCATCAGTAGCATGGGATCTACTTAGTTTTTGGGTACTTGCCAGGGGCTTGTAGCCTGGATTGGCCACTGTTGGAAACAGGATGCTGGGCTTGATGGACCCTTGGTCTGACCCAGTTGGCATTTCTTAAGTTCTTATGTCTTCCTACTTATGCTTCCAGCGCTGAATCTGACAGACTCAGCGCCAGAGCACTCTGCGTGGGTAAGGTAATACCCCACTTCCGGCACGGATTGTGAGGACTTGGGGGGGTGGGGTGGAAGGAGGGGTCCAGTGAGGGTCCAGAGGGTGTCTGGGGGGGAGGGGTGTGGACTGGACATATCTTAAGCCAAGGGTGAATGGGGATCTAGGGGGGGGGAAGATTTACTATTTGTTTAATCACTAATGGAGTTGGTGGGCCTGGGACATTTAAACATACTTTATTGGGTTTGAGGGGTGGCAGATGCAAGGCTAACAGGGCCTCATTGATAATTTGGGCAAGGAATCAAAATAAATCTTTGAAGATATCTGGTTAAGTAGCTAGTTATTCGGACACACAAGGCTGGATAACTTCAACATCTAACTGGTTATATTCAAACAAAGCCAGTTAGGTTTTAAAGTTATCCGGCTACATGTAGCCGGATAACTTTAAGCAAGTATATTCAGTGGAATGTTTATCCGGCTAACTCTAGCTGGATATCTTGTCCACTAAACAGCCTATTGAATATTGGCCTCACAGTTATTAACACTTGCAAACAAATACTAACCTTAAAAAAATAGCACACAATACACACAGCCAGTAATAGTTTGATCCTCTATGAAATGTTTTTCTCAAGATTTGAGTGTTCTTTCTAGTCCAACTTACCACCAGGATATGATGATTCTGCAGTCAGCCCTCAGTCCCTCCCTTGATTTACTGAAAATATTTTTCAAGCCTGCAAAATGTAATTTCCTTATCATCCTGCTACGTCAGTCTAGAGGTGTAGGTTTACTCCCCCTACTAACAGATGGAGACAGATGGAACATCTTTTTCTGTGACATCATTGCTGGTTGTTACCATAGTGCAGCACTAGCGAAAGCCAGTATGCTCTGTCTCTAGCAAATGGCAGCATGAACTGTTTTGGTACAGCAGGATATTTGTCTCCCAGGTTTGGGTTTATTCTCTTCCCGGCTGAGCATTTGGAGTCTTTTGTGGCCCAGGCTACTGGCTTTTGTTACCAATTCAGTGAGCCCTTCCATGAAAATCACAGCCCCAAAGGGGTTTGGTAAAGTTAAGAGAGTGAGGTATCTTTTTATACCTTCACCTGATCCTCTGTGAAGAAACTTTTTTCCACCTCTCTCTCTCATCCCCTGCAAGCTCTCTAATTTTTGCCTTTCTTTTTATTCAAAGTCCACAAGTACTTCATTTTGTTGGCTTTTGTTTGTGTTTGGTGTCTACTGAGGCATGCTGCAAAGAATGGTCTGTTTTGCCTTGGTGTTCTGATATTTCCAACATCCTGACATTCCTGTAGAGAGGATTGGATAAAGCTGCAAGTTTTGTTGGGTAGAAATCATTTTCTCATTTTTTCATCAGACTCCTTTTCTCTTCATCCAATCCCTTTTTACTGGAAGTGATCTCTCCATTTTACTTAAACCAATTAATTTTCTCACAGCAGTCTCACGGGAGGAGTGTGTTGCGACCGCGACCTACAGATCCTGATGCGGGCGCGACCACTAGCTCATGGGAGAGCGTGAGCCCCTGTAACCCACCAGCACGACTCAGAGAGAAGCCCCGAGCCACACCATGGGAGGTGAGCATGGGCAGAGCAGGAACAAAGCAGGACTGGAACTCAGAACAGGCACCATGCAGGATCAGCCCTCCGCTGAACCCACACGCACCAAGGAGACCCAGCATGCAATGCTGGTCTCAGAGTAGCCCTCCGGCCACTCGAAAGCCCTTTCAGACCCGCCGCTTGGGAACGACGAGTGCGTGAGGCCAACGGAGGACTTGGAACGACTCAGACGAGGACTTGGAACTTGGAAGGACTCGGATGAGGACCTGGAACTTGGAAGGATTCAGGTTACTCAGAAGACTCGGACAAGGATTCAGGTTACTCAGAAGATCTCAGGCAAGGTTTCATGACTCAGGCGAAAGTACTGGGTGAGAAATGCATCACAGCACGCCCTACACAGCCGCCCATGGCTGGTCGCGGACCACGCCAAGCGCAAAGCAGACTCCAGGCGAATTAGTGGAACTTGAGACTGGAACATGTCGAAGATTCAGTAGATACCTGCACCAGGGCGTGCCAATCACAGCCGCCTGCGGCTGGTCCACGGACCACGCTGGAGCGGAGCAGGTTCTGGCAGTGTCTTGGGCATGGACGGAAATAGGCAAGGAACTCTGAAGACCGGGACAGGATTCAAGACTCAGGATTCAAGACTCGGAACTTGGAACTCGGAACATTAAAAACAAGGGTCTGCCAGAGACTTGTGCTGCAGACGAGAAGAAGGCCTTGTACCACGAAGCACCCTACACAGCCCCCCATGGGCTGGTCACGGACCACGATGGTGGTACGCCAGGAAAGGTGGACGCAGGAAACTGGGAACTGGTTGCAGAGGTGAAGACGAAGGCATCAGGACCAGACATCGGGAACACTGAACACAGAATATCAGGGACATGGAACAGGCGACCGAAGGATCTTCGACAGAGGACAAGACCAGGAATGTCAGGACAAGGAGACCAGGAACACAGAACGAAGAGCCATCTAGACAAGTGAAGACCAGGGAGGGACCTTGACCCGAAGAGGAACAGAGACAACTGTGGATTCCTGGGTCCGAAGGCCTCGAGGAACTGAAACTGAGCTCTTTTATAGGGCTGAAACAGGAAGTAAAGTGTTATGGTTGAGAGGTGTTGGAGTGGATTCTTGGGTACTGCAGTGATGGCCACTCCCACAGGGAGTGGCCATCACTGCAGTACCCATGGAGAACAAGAACAAGTCCCGAAGTAGAGCGCTGAAGCTGTAGAGGAGATAGAAGGAAGAAAGAGTGAGGCACAAAGGTTGAAGCCGTCTGAGACCGACATATGCAACAGCACCCCCTTCAAAGGGCCCCCTCCAGACCCCCTACCTGGTCTTGGTTTTTTGAGGATGTGATCGATGAAATTGACTAAGCATCTCCTTATCCATGATATTAGCCAATGGTTCCTAAGAGTTTTCTTCTGGTCCATAGCCCTCCCATGACAGGAGGTATTCCCAAACTCTGCCTCTCTTTCTTACATTAAGGATGGCATCTACCTTGTATTCGATGTCTTCTTCTGCATCATCAGGTGTTTTTGATGGAGAACTCGCTAGAACAAGCAGTTTCAGCCAGCGATACGTGGAAAGCATTATGAATCTTCATAGCTGGAGGAAGCTTCAGACTATAGGTGAGTGAGCCCAACCCGTCGGAGAATAGGAAAGGGTCCGACAAAGCGTGGAGCAAAGCGGGCAGATGGAAGCTTAAGTTTCAGATGTTTGGTAGAGAGCCAGACGTTATCACCAGGCTGGAATTCAGGAGCCTTGCTGTGGTGAGCATCATAGCCTTTCTTTGCTCTATGTCCTGCTTATTGGAGCATCTCTTTAGTCTTTCTCCAGAGCTGCTATATATCTTTGGCAGTAGATTGAGCTGCCGGGGACAACACAGAAAGTGGAAATGGTAAAGGTGGTAATGGTAGTCATCCGTAGACCACTTCAAAAGGTATAGATCCAGTAGATGAAGCTGGATGAGAATTGATGGCAAATTCAGCCCAGGGCAACAGTTCAGCCCAGTAATTCTGTCATGAACTGACATAAGCGCGGAGGAACTGTTTGAGAGTTCTATTCAACTGAGGATGGTACGCTGAAGTGAAGTCAAATGTGATGTCAAATTTCTTACACAAGGCTTTCCAGAACTTAGCTGTAAAATTGAGCTCCTCTGTCAGAAACAATATGATTAGGCATGCCATGTAGGCGAAAGATGTAACTGATGAATAACTTAGCAAGTTTCCATGGCTGATGGCAAGCCAGGGAGAGCACGAAGTGAGCCATCTTTGAAAATCTATCCACTGTAAACCAGATGGTATTGTTACCCTCCAGAGAGTGGCAGGGTCTACAACAAAATCTGTAGTATTGTGGGTCCAGGGCTCATCCGGTGCTGGAAAGGGTTGAAGCAGGCCCCAAGGACATCCAGGCGGAGGTTTCTGTCTGGCACAATTAGAACAGGAGGCTACATAAGCGAGAGTGTCTTCCTTCGTGGTGGGCCGACAATAGTACTTTTGTAGCTTGGCCAGTGTTTGCTGTTGACCAGGTGTCCAGCCAGTTTCGAATCATGAGCCCATCTTAATAGTTTCTTCTTCCTTAAGCTGCGGGATACAATGGTCTTGCACGGGGGGTACTGGATGTGAAACTGAAAGGATCACTCGCTTTGAGTCAATAATATGCTGAGGTTCATCAGGAATGTCCTCCGAGAGGAAGGACCGAGATAAAGCGGTCTACTCTGACATCTTGTCACCAGGGCGGTAATTTCAGTAAAAAGTCAAATCTGTTGAAGAACAGGGAACATCTCGCCTGTCTATGGCGTTGAGCATGACGGAGGTACTCCAGATTTTTGTGATCAGTGTAAACAGTGATATGATGTTGTGCACCTTCAGACAGGGGCACCATTCTTCAAATGCCATTTTTATTGCCAACAGTTCTTTATCCCCAATGCTGTAGTTCTTCTCCTCCCGCTAGCCGAGAAGCGTCGGGAAAAGAATGAACAGGGGGGCAAGGTCTTAGAATCACCTGTCTGGTTTAGCACAGCTCCAACACCTACATCAGAGGCATCGACCTTCCACAATGAAGGGTCATGTAGGGGTCAGCATGTCGAAGGCATGGCTTGCTTTGAAAGGCGTCTTTTAACTTCTGGAATGCGGTCACAGCTTCAGTAGACCAATTAGCGGTGTTGGCTCCCTTACTTAGTCAATTGAATGTTAGTGGAACAGTCAATGAGAAGTAAAAGTAATTTTTAATAAAGGTTCGGTAGTAGTTAGTAAATCCCAAAAATCATCTTAGAGCTTTCAGACCAGTGGGCTGTGGCCAATTTTGAATACTCTCAAGCTTCTGAGGGTCCATTTGAAATCCCTTGTTTGAGACGATGTACCCTAAGAAAGGCACAGATTCTTTATGAAATTCACATTTAGCCAACTTGGCGTAAAAGTGGTTCTCACGAAGTCTCTGCAGAACTCTTGACATCTTCCTGATGGGATTGCAGGTCCTGAGAAAATATCAAGATGTCGTCCAAGTAGACAACGACACATCGGTAAAGTAAATCATGCAGAATATCATTCATCAAGTTCTGGAAGACAGCCAGGGCATTGCACAAGCTGAAGGGCATCACCAGGTATTCAAGTGTCCATCCTGGGTATTAAACGCCATCTTCCGTTCATCGCCAGAGCGGATACGAACTAAATCATATGCTCCTTTGAGATCAAGCTTGGAGAATATCTTGGCTCCCATGAGCCCACCTATCAAATAGCTCTGAGATAAGTGGTAAAGGGTAACGGGCCTTTATGGTGATCTCATTCAGACCTCTGTAGTCAATGCACAGACGTAACGTTCCGTCCTTTTTTCCTACGAAGAAGAATCCTGCGCCAGCGGGAGACTTAGAGGGTCTTATGAAGCCTTTCTGGAGATTCTCCTGGATGTAATCCAACATCGCCTTACTCTCCACAACAGAAAGGGCGTAGACCCTTCCTTTGGGTGGCTCCGTATTGGGTTTCAAGTTGATTGTGAAGTCGTAGGATCTGTACATCAGCGGCCTCTTTTGAGAATACATCTTGATAAGATGCATATTGAGGCTGCAACCCAGGCAACAATGGGGTAGTTGGCATGCATGGTATAGGAGAGACTTCCATTAAGCATTTGCCATGACAGTCTGGACCCCAACGTGAAAATTCCAAGGTGGTCCAGTTGAATTGTGGCATGTGTTCCTGCAGCCATGGTAACCCAAGTACCACAGGGTGCATGGCCTTCTCTAGTACAAAGAAGGAAATAGTCGCTGTATGAAGAGCTCCGGTACGCAAGCTCACTGGCTCGGTAAAAAGGGTTACTTCACCTGGTAAGGGCTCTCCATGAATAGAGGACAGTAGTAATGGAGACATCATGGTAGTGGTAGGGATCCACAAATGTTCCACTAGACGTTTCAAAATGAAATTTCCCCCTGCCCCAGAGTCCACTAAGGCAAGGGTCTGCTATTCTAAAGGCCTGCAGATTAGAGATATTGGAAGAGAGAGTGGAGGAGAGGGTGCAGTTAGACCTAAGAAGAGCCTTCCCACAGGACTTAGGTCTGCTAATTTCCCGGACATATAGGGCATGTTTGTACAGCATGGCCAGCTTGTCCACAATACATGCATAGTCCCAGCCTCTTTCAGAATCGTCTCTCTTTAGAAGTCAGATGACTGCGGCCCAATTGCATTCATTCTTCTTCGCCAGCAACAGGTCCTGAGAGTGTAGGCTTGGGTGCAGGCTTGGCTCGAATCTCTCCCTGGACTGGTCTTCTGGGACTCTTGACCTCTTGAACTTTGTCACGAATTTAGTGGTCAATCTTAGCTACCAACTTCATAAGTTCTGCTAAGGTCTCAGGCATCTCATGAGTCACCAATTCATCTTTCAAGCGGGAATTCAGGCCTTCAAAAAATAGAGTTTTCAAACACCTAGGGTCCCAATGTAACTCAGAGGCCAATGTCTTGAATTCAATGGCAAAGTCTGGTAAAGGTTTGTTACCTTGTTTTAGATGAACCAAGGCTGATCCTACTGTCGAGTACCAGGCAGGGTCATCAAATACTGACTTGAACAGTTCAAGAAACCCGGCAAGGTCATCTAGGATAGGATCATTGCGCTCCCACAGCGGTGAGGCCCAAGCCAGAGCTCTTCCGTCCAGATACAAAAGGATATAGGTGGTCTTGGCATACACTGTAGGGAAATGGTTAGGTTGCAGAGAAAAGTGCATGCAACATTGATTAATAAATCCTCTACATTTCCACACTTCACCGCGAAGCGTGTTGGAGCAGATAGAGGCACTGTAGTCTTGACCGTCACTTCTGGCGGTGTAACTTCTTTAACTGCGGCAGCCGGTGTATTCATCTGTGTGTGCAACTGATTAAAGGCAACAGTCAAGTTGTGCAATGTATTCTGTTGTTCGGAGATTCACTGGGCCAGGCCCGGAAAGGCCTGCAAAGCGGTGAGCTGAGCCAAATCCATAGAATTAGCAATCTTTTATGGTTGTGAGGTGTTGGAGTGGATTCTTGGGTACTGCAGTGATGGCCACTCCCACGGGGAGGAGCCCCATGAGGAACTGCAGTACCAGGCTAGACTCTTTGCACACAACACAGATAAGATTGTTTTTATTGTACAGCAGGGTGACACTGCCCGGGAAGCGGACAGCAGTGGTAGATAGCTCCAGCAGTGGTAGTCCAGGGATCCTCGGCTGAGAGGACCTGTCTCACTCTGTAGTAGGTGGAGACAGTGTGGAGAACAGGAATAAAGTCCCGGAAGTAGAGCACTGAAGCTGTAGAGGAGATAGACTGGTATGTTAGTACTCACTGAAGCAGAAGCTGTATCTTTGAGAGTCCTGGCAGGCAGAAGTTGTAGAGTGGCAGGCACCAGGTTAGGGAGAGCAGGCCCTCGAGAAGCAAGTACCTGGGATCCCAGGATAGGCACCTGAAAGAAAGTAGAAGGGCCCCCGAGGAACGGGTACCCAAGTTAGTAGAATTACCCCGAAGGGTGAAGAGAGCTTCCTGCGGCAGCTAGGAAGCGGCAGAGCAGCTTAGACTGGAGCAATTCCAAACCTTGCTAGCTCGGTTTGTTAGCAAATGAAGGGCAGGCTAAATACCAGGATGTGCTGACGTCACTCAGAGGGGACGCCCCAGAGGTTCCCACCATGACGAAGATAAAGACACGGGTGGCGTGCGAGCACCCTAGGAGGCCCTCAGGAAAAACATGGCAAACGCTGTCGCCGTTGCCGATCCAGGAACGCCGGGGAGAATGGCATGAAGATGCAGTGGCAGCCAGTTTCCCAAGGCTTGAGGAGAGAGAAGGAAGAAAGGTGAGGCACAAAGGTCAAAGCCGTCTGAGGCTGACGGACGCAACAGTGAGCTGACAAGGACTTCCAGTGGGGCCGCGGGCTTTTCCTGCTGCTGGCCCTTTAAATAGATTGAAGAGGCGCATGCCGGCACCTAGGAAGGCCCAGGAAGAAGACACAGGACCTCGGACAGTGGCAGCCTCCAGGCTGTGAAGAAAAGCAGGGCTCAGCGGCGGCACTAGGCCGCAAAGAGAGGACTCAGCGGCTTCCTGACGCAAGAGGTGTCCTGGCAGCGGCACTCAAGCTGCGAATATGGAGGCAGCAGCGCTGATGGCGGTTCCCAGAAGCTTAGGGGATCCCAGCGATGGATTCCCTGCTGCAGGAGTGGAGTTCCAGTGGCGGCACAGGCCACAAAGAAAGAAGTCGGAAGACGGCAGCAGCAAGGTCCAGCGGCGGCTTCCTGGCCGTGGAGATGAAGCAACAGCCGTGGCCTCCGGGCCGCGTGAAGACAGCATTGGCAGCGGCCTGCCACATAGACAGTCGGCGGCAGCAGGCAGGTGAGTGGAGAGGCCTGCTCGCGGGATGGGTTCCGCGAGCAGGATCATAACAGAGTGTCATGGTAAAAAATAGATTTCTCCAGTTATTAGACGTCTGTTGAATTCTTATTAGATTACCAGTCTCTTCTGGAAATGTGAAAGATTGTTTTTATTGTTTGGAGGGCCACACAAGGGTGAGGCAGCTTCCAGGCTTCTTTGGCTAGGTGGATTAAATGAAATGCCTAATGAAAGACATAAGCTCCAGAAGTCCTTCGGGCTCACTCAACAAGAACTCAGGCTTCTTCCTGAGCAGAGTTGTCAACTCTTTCTCTGGAAGATATTTGCAAAGCAGCTACCTGATCTTCTTTGCACACATTAACTAAGCATTACAGACTAGATGTATGTGCAAGGGAGGATAAAGCTTTTGGTACTGGTGTTCAACCCTAACTTTTTCTCTCCCAGATTGGGTATTTCCCATGGGTCTGGATTGATGCACAAGATAAGGAAGGAGAAATTTAATTCACTTGATAATTTCCTATGCTTGAATCCTGCTACACCTGTCCAGGATGCTCACAGGAAGTTGAGCATGTGCAGTTTTTTTTTATTTGCTATATCTCAAATTACAGAAATTGATTGTTCTCATCTAGAGCAGTGGTCCCCAACCCTGTCCTGGGGGCCCACCAACCAATTGGGTTTTCAGGATGTCCACAATAAATATGTATGAGAGAAAATTTGCATGTTATGGAGGCAGTGCATGTAAATTTTCTCTCATGCATATTCATTGTGGATATCCTGAAAACACAACTGGCTGGTGGGCCCCCAGGACAGGGTTGGGGACCACTGATCTAGAGGACAACCAGAAGTTCACTTTTCCTTTTACCTTTTCTTGCTCCTCCTCATTAACCAAAATAATTTTGGATGGCATTTTCTTGAAGAAGAATTTTTATTAAATGTTGTATTTCATTTTATTTACAAGTTATTTTTCAGTCAGTTGTTTTATCCTTTATGGCTTTGAAATAAGAATGCAGGCTTTTGCTGTAGCTGCACCATGGTAACAACCTGGTAACAACCAGTGATGCTGTCACAGAAAAAGATGTGTCCTCTGTCTCCATCTCCTAGTAGGGGGAGTAAACCCATGCACATGGACTGGTGTAGCAGGATTCAAGGAAAGGAAATTATCAGGTAAGTTAAATTTCTCCATATGAAAGATACATATTTGGCTGCTGCAAACAAGAGGAAGGTGAATCTATTGATTACTTTATTACACATTTGAGAGAGAAAGCAGTGAAATGTGAGTATGGCCCACTGAATGTTGAATTGATTTGGAATAAACTAGTCCCTGGCATAGCAATGAGCATACATATTGCTATCTTCTGAGAGAATGAGACTTAAAGTTTAATACAACCATTAAAATATATCACACTGCAGAACCTGACAACTTGTAAATGAGAACTATAGAATAGAACCTGCAGGCTGATAGCATTAATATAACAGATAAGCATCAGCAAAGCATAGATGGTTGCTCTAATAATCGTCAACAGGGTAACCCACCTACAACTAAACCTGCAGCAGATAGATATTGTGGCAATGCATAAGCAAAAGAACAATGTCCAGAATATGGAAAAACATGTGGGTCATGTGATAGCCCGAATCATTTTTTGAGTATGTGTCTATCAAGCAAGTAAGTTGAGTAAGTTGGAGGAGATAGAGTCAGATGATGCAGACTTGCTCAGTACTGATGTTATCTTCTCAAAGAAATGCTCAGGCACTATGTGAACCAAAGTACACAAATGATTTATAAATCCTACCAGCTGGATTCTGAGGCAATATGTAATTTCATGTGTCTGAAAGACAAGATGATATTAGCACTGAGAACACAATACAATCAAGCAGCACCATGTTGAAGCTATATTTAAGAGAACTCAAGACGGAAGTGCGAGAGAGAGCGTCAGCTCGGGTATTCTTTGAAGCTGGGCAGTATCAGAGAGAGAAGTTGAACCGGCTGAAGAATAGGGACCAGTGTGCCTGCCGGGGATTCAGCTGCTGAGCCCGGCACAAGTACTCCAAGTTCATGTGGCCTGTGTATACGGTTATTGGATGTTGGGCCCCCTCCAGCCACTGTCGCCACTCCTCAAAGGCTATCTTAATGGAGAAACCTTGGGGCCACCCTAGACTCCAGACTGAACTTCAAAACGTTCATTAATACCACAACTAAAGAATGTTTCTTTAAACTACATGTCCTAAAACAGCTAAGACCACTCCTACACTTCCAGGATTTCCGTTCAGTTCTTCAAGCCATACTGTTTTCAAAAATTGACTACTGCAACGCACTACTACTCGGTCTACCCGCCTCTTCTACTAAACCTTTACAGATGCTGCAAAACGCAGCAGCCAGGATTCTTACTAAATCGCATCGTAAAGACCACATCACTCCAATTCTAAAAATCCTACACTGGCTACCTATCCACTATAGAATACTTTTCAAGACTCTTACTATCATTCACAAATCTGTCTATCAGCAATCCCCTCTCCAACTCGCCATCCCCCTTGAACTTCATGCCTCCACAAGACCGATCAGATCTGCTTACAAAGGCTCTCTCCAGGCTCCCCCAAGCAAATTACTGGTCCACAACTCCATCCATAAATGAGCACTTTCGACAGCGGGTCCACTCCATTGGAACTCTCTCCCCCCAGATATACGTCAGGAACAATGCCATCTATCTTTCAGAAAGAAACTGAAAACCTGGCTGTTCGCCCAAGCTTATAGTTGATAGAGCCTCTATCAACCAATTCTGTCTCTTTCACCTCACTACCTATTCCCTATCTCCTCCCTACCCCCCGCGCCCCGTTCCCCGCCCTGCCACCCCACCCCACTGCTTACCGCCCCTATTCCTCCCTCCACAGGAAATTTAATCCCTAATAATTACTTATGATTTATTATCTGCTGAACTCACTGACTTTTGTTAACCTTGATATGTCTCGCTACTTAATTTATCTTTGTGGATGACTATTATCAGTACTCTCCAGTTATATCAGTTTGAAATCTGTCCTGTCTTCCTAAGCCCATGTTTTTTTTTGCTCCCTGTTTAATGTAACTTTTATCTTCTACACAGTTGTTATATGGTTTCCCCTTGTTTCATTGTAAACCGGTACGATAAGATTTGGTCTTGAGCATTGGTATAGTAAAAGAACTTAAATAAATAAATAAATAAATAAATAAATAAGCAGTTCTTTATCTCCGATACCATAGTTTCTTTCTGCGGGGGAAATTTTCTGAGAGAAATAGGAGCAAGGTAGCAACACCCCGTTGGGTGAGAACTGGTTGAGCACAGCTCCAACAGCAGAGTCCGAGGCATCCACTTCCACCACAAATGGCTGGGAAGGATCAGGGTGACGTAAGCAGGAATCTTGGAGAAAGGCTTGTTTTAATTCCTCGAAAGCCTTCAGTGCCTCTGGTGGCTAATCTCTGGAGTTGGCTCCTTTTCTGGTGAGCGCAGTGAGCGGAGCTACAAAGTGCGAGTAACGGGGAATGAAGTGTCGGTAGAAATTGGCAAAGCCAAGGAAACACTGGAGGGCCCAAATTCCCATGGGGCGGGGCCAGTCTCTAATACTCGCGACTTTCTCTGGGTCCATATGAAAACCAGTGGTGTATATAATGTACCCTAGGAAAGAGAGAGACTCCTGCTCGAAGAGGCACTTCTTGAGCTTTGCGTACAGGTGATGTTCCCGAAGGCGTTGAAGCACTTGTCGTACCTCTTGGCGATAGGAAGGAAGGTCCTTGGCCGTAATTGAGGACGTCATCCAAGTAGACAATTACGCAATAGTGGAGCATGTCCCAGAAGACCTCATTCATGAGGTTTTGGAAGCCCGTTGAAGCATTGCATAATCCGAAGAGCATTAACAAATACTCATAATGCCCATCATGGGTGTTAAAGGCAGTCTTCCATTCATCACCAGGCTTTATTTGAACCAAGTTGTATACCCCTCGAAGATAGAGTTTCATGAAGATCTTGGCTCCTTGCAAGCGATCCAGGAGTTTGGGAATAAGCGGAAAGAGGTACCGGTCCCGGCAGGTGATGGCATTGAGGCCCCAGTAATCGATATATGGCCTCAGGGAGCCATCCTTCTTCACCAAAAAGAAGAATCTGGCTCCAGCCAGAGAAGTGGAGGGCCAGATGAATCCCCTCTCGAGGTTGTTTTGGACGTACTGAGTCATGGCCTGTGTCTCGGGTAAGGACAGAGGATAGACTCAGCCTCTGGGAGGAGTAGAGCCAGGAAGCAGGTCAATAGCACAATCAAAAGATGGATGCTCCGGTAGCATCTCGACTTTCTCTTTAGAGAAGATGTCAATGAAATCAGCATATTTATTTATTTATTTATTTGTTGAGTTTTATATACCTTCATTCGGTAAAGCCATCATAACGGTTTACAAAATTTAAATTGTAACTCTCTTAACAATTGTGGAAAAAGTATAACAATGTGCATATTAAACAGAGGTTAAACATTTCAAGTCCAGAAAGTATCATTATGTGGGAGGAGGAGGGATTGTTTGTTCTGGTTGGAGAGAAGTTATTTTGAGGTTTTATTGTGCTGGTAAGGCCACCGCTGCAGCAGCCAATGGTATTCGAGATCGGGGTAACTCTAGTAGACAAGAGGAGAAGCAATCCGGTCCCTAAGCTGCAATCTGCAGGGACTCCCAGTCAATGCAGGGAGAGTGTTTTCTGGAGCCAGGGCAGCCCCAACACTACTGGATGAATTGCCTTTTTCCAGAATGAAGAAGGTGATCTGTTCTTCATGGAGAACCCCCATGCAGAGGATCTCTGGAGCGGTGATGGAGGTCACACAACCAGGGAGAGAACTTCCATGTATGGAGGAAATTCGCAGAGGTGGAGTACCTGGAGCTGTAGTTGTTTCACCAATTCTGCCAAGATGAAGTTCCCGCTGGCTCCCGAGTCAACGAAAGCTAGCGGAGAGAATAATCCTCCCAAGAGTGACAAGGATACCGGAATCGTGCATTGGGAAGCAGGATTTACACAGCCTAGGGTCAGCTCCCCTGTGACTCCTAGGCTCGGAAGTTTTCCGGACATTCTTTGCACTGGGCCAACAAGTGGCCCTTGCCGCCACAGTAGAGGCAGAGGCCCAGAGAGCGACGTTGCTACCTCTCCTCTGAGTGAGAGGACTGCGGCCTAGCTGCATAGGTTCTTCGGTTTGTAACGAGTTGGCTTCGGTGGAAGGAGGAGCAAGCGGCCGAGAGAAAGAAAGTGCCAGAGGAACGGGCCTACATCCAGGTTTTTCTTCTCGGGCTCGCTGCTGTAAATGATGGTCAATCCGTCCCGTCAAATCAATCAGGGATTCGAGGTCATCAGGCAGTTCCCAGGCTGCAAGCTCGTCCTTGATCCTGGAGGACAGGCCCTCCAGGAAGATACTTTGCAGGCTGTCCTCCTGCCAGCCCAGCTCAGAGGCCAGTGTACGGAACTTGACCACATAGTCGACCAAGGATCAGGAGCCCTGGTGTAAATGGAGGAGCTCCATGATGGCCATAGATTGTCAGGCTGGCTCATCAAAAACCTGCTTGAAAGTTTGGACAAAGCGCTGGAGGTCTCCAAGCAGAGAGTCGCCTCATTCCCAGAGGGGGGCAGCCCAAGCCTGGGCTCTGACATCCAGCAAGGACAAAATGTACGTCGTTTTGACTTGGTCAGATGGGAACTGCATTGGTTGAAGTGAGAAGCGCATAAAGCAGTGGATAAGGAAACCCCGGCACTGCTTGGGATCTCCAGTGTAGCGAGGTGGTGCGGATAGGTGCAGAGACGTTGAAGGCATCGGCACAGGAACTGGAGGCGGAGGTGGTGCCGCAGCCTGTGGGGTGGAGTCCAGGTGGTTAGCCAGCTGCTCGACGGTAGCAGCCAATACATCCAGGCAATTCTGCTGCTGCTGCAAATGCTGAGCCATGCCCGGAATGGCCTGGAGGCTGGAGAGATCCGCTGGGTCCATGGCCTTGACAAACTGTTGGGTTTGTGGACCCTTGAGCCGGCTTGAGAGCAGATGGATCCACTGAGGGAGGCCCTCTAATGGTACTCTTAGCTGGGAGGCGGTGCAGGACCAGGAGACCAGACTGGAGCTTCACCTTTACCAGCCCTTGGGTGCCGGGGCCGGCAGGACGTAGGCGAAGGTCTCCTGGCAGGGAGAGTCCAGTAGGCAGTCCGAGTTGAGGCTGGCAGAGATCCGGAAGAACAGAGACGGTCCAGGAGTCGAGACAGGCAGCAGCGGTGCAACACGCTAAACCAGACCAGAAGTCGGGGCAGGCTGAAGACAAGCAGAAACCAGAGAACACACCAGAAGTCAGGATGGGCAGAAGACAGGAGAATCAGGATACCAAGCCGAAGTCAGAGCCGAGGAGTCAACCGAAGACAGGAACTGGAACAGGAGCAGGAACACTGGAACTGGAACAAGCAGGAAAACAGGAACAGAGGCAGGAACAAGCAGGATCACAGGAACTGGAACAAGCTGGAACACAGGAATGGAAGCAGGAATGCAGGAACAAGCAACTAGCTACTCTCACGAGCTGACCTGTTGCCAAGGCAAGGAAGGGAAGCAGGAAGTGGGCTTATATAGCCCTAAGCGGTGATGTCATCGTTGGGGGCCAGGCTGAGGTTTCCTGCCACGGCCCCTTTAAATTTGGAGCTAGGCCACGAGCGCGCGCCTAAGGAGGAGGAGTCCAGGAAGCAGCTGGCGGCGTCTCCCTCGTGGGGAGAACGCCGCCAGCTGCCCGATGTGGCCTGCCTGTCAGGGCCGTGGGAGAGGACGGAGACCGGCGTCTGCCGGGTAAATTGGGGGGACCCGGCTGCGGCGGTCCGCAACCAGGATTCCCAACAAAATCAGTCAAGCAGACTAGCCAAATGACATGAACCAAACTGCATCCATTCATATAGCACTTTGCAGGAGATGAGTCCTTGTAGGCACTGAAGTCTGGCCAACCATTCAGGACCACAAAGGAGGAGGAAGTACCAGCTACCATCGGGGAACATTGGTCATTCAGAGATTAAATCAACATACACAGTAGCATTCTATGCAAAGGACCAAGAGTCATTATACCCAAATCTCTATGATCAGAGATGCTAACATATATAATACATTCCAGCTTCTTCAGTGGGAAAGCATGTTACAGGCAAGCACACCATATTCTATACTGGCCTAACATACAAGGTGAGATCAAAGACTTTGTCAGCAATTGTTCTAGCTACAACGATTATGACCACAAACAGCAGAAGAAAACTTTGATGTCATATGACATACCAATGCAGCCTTGGCAGATCATAAGATATATTTATTCAACTATGCTGAGAGGATCCCTGTTGATAGTTGATCACTTTTCAGACTTCGGGGAAATTTAACTGCTCCAAGACTGTCTAGAGAAGCAAAGATCAAGTGTTGTACGATACAGTTTGCATGTTATTGTCAACCAAATGGAGTGATTTTGGATATTGAGCTTCAGTTTGCACACATGCTACTGATTGGGAGTTTGAGCATGCCACTATATAACCACAGCACCCACAAGGTAACGGCAATGTTGAATCAACTGTGAAGATAATGAATAACCTGTGCAAGAAGGCAAAAAGGGATCCCAAAGACCCATGGAGAAACACACAAATGGAAGGCATGGCTAGCAGTCCAGACTGACGACATCATTGCTAGCAGTCAGTAAACTATCTGAGCCCTGTGTGATACAAGGTGTATCGGAAAGGCTGTGGCAGAAAAGGTAAGTCTTTAAGTCAAACTATGTTATATTTACTAGGGATATGCCTGAGTCGAATGTTGGTGAGCCAGTCTGCATGAAACCATTATCGAGAGATCGAGCAAGCTGTTGAAGGCTGGCAACCTGCATGCAAAAGACTGCACCTTGCTCATATCCGATGGATACTGAAAGAACTCTCTATTGCATAATCATGTGGATCTGCAAGTGGCTCAGCAGTCTGCTTCAAAAGGCTGCTGTGGACAGCACACACATGGCTCAACTGAAGGGCAAAGCAAGACCTCCTCCACAATGCATACTCAGGCATGGAGAGTGGAGGATCTGTGGGGAACAGTATTGATGGGAACCCGGAGCAAGCAGACACACCAGTTAGAAATTTGGAACCAAGCACAATGATCAGGACAGATAACAGCTCACTAATACCAGAGATCAGCAGTTGCATGCACAGAAAAGCCCTGTTTAAACTTGCAGTGGTTGACTCTCAAAGCCTCCTAAAAGACTTATTCTGTAGGATATTTTACAGTACAAAATTGTGGAAATACTGAACAAAGTAAAGGGAGATATTACAAATGTTAACTTATAAGTTGATGCCACCTTTTGGCTGATTGTTATATTTCACAGTTTTTCTGCTTCCTGTCTCTGTTATTACTTTAAGCTTGTGTGTTGCTTGCCAGGCAATACAATACAATAATGGCACCTTTCACTAGCATTTTATTTCTACTTATAAAACAAATGCTGTGCAGAATTTATTCCAATCCTGCTTTTTTTTGTAAGAGTTGCTAGACCCTTCCATTGTGCAAACTGCAGAAGAGTTGGACTCATGCAACTGTTTGTTTTCAAGGATAACCATAGAAAACTTTGTATGCTGTTCTGTATTATGTGAAAGTGTGTAATTATTTGTAAGGGCCCCCAGGTTTCCTTTACTAATCATTTTTGTCACTTTTTAACCAAAGATGGATCAAATGAAAGTAGTAAATAGTACAATTCATTTGGTACATACATCCCCATGGAGAAATCCTTAGTGAATTCTAGAGAGTTCAGTGGTCTGAAAGTAGTGGAAAAGAGAGGGGCAGTTTTTTTTCTGTCCTTCCTACAGGGATCTGCAGGAGGTGCACTAACCCCTTGCCAAAGGAGCTTGTGTGTTGACTTCCTGATTTCTGAGGGTAAAGAGGGGTAAGTCAATATTAAGCTCTCTCATATTTGGAATGGAGAGCTTCCCTTTTTCCTGGAAAGATAATTTTTTCTCCTAGGGTTTGTTTCTAGATGGAGAGAATCCTGGTTCCCCGCCTCCTTATTTTTGGTTCTACAGAAAGGGTTCTGGAAACCTGCAGCAACCCCTCTGTCTGTTAGAATTGAGGAGAAGGAGTTTTCACTGGCTTTCCCAGGTGGTATACATATACCAACCTGGTACAGCCAAGAATGAAAGCAAAAAAAGAACAACCCGTCCAATACTAAATACACAGCAGAGGAAAAGGAGATGATTCTGAAACGGAGCAGCTCGGAGCCATGGGATGTCAGATACTGAGGGATGCCCTAAAGAGAACAGGAATCCCATTCCAAGAAGAGTTCCTGCCAACGAGGAAAAGGGATCCTGAGAGAGTTTGACTTGTAAACACAATACAGAAGATGGAGAGTAATCTCCCAAGCAAGTCAAATTATTTCTAGAAGTTGATTACATTAAGTCCGATGGGTTCACCTTTTCCCAGGATAAACCTGCAGTCATCACTTTAGACTCCTTATGGGATCTCATTGTTAAACTTGGGAATACTTCTTCTGGATGAACATCGAGAGTTGCTGCTGTATCTCAACAAGTGGAACCTATGGCCAAGAATAATACCACTCAACTTCAGGAGATGACTGGGAAAACAAAAGATGTGGAAGAAAAAGCTAATTCTACCAAAGGAGCACAAGTTTCTGTTATTCTGGATTGTGGAGTCTTGACTAGAAGCGTCGAGAATACTGAAAATAGAATGAAACATCTGAATTTACACTTTTTGAATTTTCCTAGTGTTGGGGGGGGGAAATTCCTTGTGTTACTTTAAAAAGATATTTTGCCAAGGTTTTAGCATTTTCCTCTGATTCTACCCCCTCCCTTGATAAGTTATATTTTTTGCCATCTGGCTCAGTTACTCAATGAAAATCTTTTGATGCAGACTTGACCGCTTTTCTAGAATCTTCAAATTATGAAGTTTCAAAGAGGGCAACATTATTGATTTCTTTTTATTACTGAATATGATCTGAGTCTAGTTATGAAGAGCTATTTCAAAACTTTAAATGTTTTGTTTATGGGCCAACAGGTGAAGCTATTTCCAGATCTTTCTAGAACTATGCAGGAAAGAAGGAAAGGGTTCCTGGTTTTATGCTAGGAAACCAGGGCTATAGGTACAACCTTTTTCCTGAGATATCCTTGTAAGTGTATTATCAAATGAAATAAGGATTGTTTTGGTTTTTTGCACCAGAACAGTTAAAATCTTTCAATGATTCTAAAAAGTTGTTGATCCCAGTTGGTATATCTAATGTATCATCAAATTATTTGTTAAGAAAACACAGGATTTAGTTCATGCTATGCTATTTCCTTAAATTGTTTCTTTATATTTTCTCCTATATTTTCTATTTCATCTCCTCCCTGATAACATGATTTGTGGTCTATTGGATGTATGATTATTGCCTTAATTTGTTATTATGTATAGTTTGCTGATATATCATGTTTCCTTTACAAAGTGTATGCTTGTTTAAAATTATTAAAATATAAGTTTAAAAAAACACCTTGAGGCACTGCTGCTCCAAGCCCAGATTTGGAACTTGGGCATCCATAGGCACTCTCTTGGCCTGATTTTAAAAGGGCCATGCGCATAAAAAAACAGGAGTTACGCGTGTGGCTGGGCCTTTGTGCACCGCGGCACATTTTAGAACGGGCCTGGCCACACGCATTACCCTCGTTATGCGCCAAAGTGCCGGGCCTTGCAAAAGGGGTGAACCGGAGGGCATGGTCTGGGCAGGGGGGGGGGGCCAGGACAGCGCCATTAACCACTGTCCTGGGAAGCACATGCCAGCAGTTGTGCTCCTTAATTGGAGCGGACTGGGAGGGAACTGGGGGAGGCCCGATTGCGGCACTGCACACATTTTGCTAAAATCCCCCCCTGTGTGCATGAGTCGCGGGCTGCCCGCACATGTGCATGCATGTTGTAAAATTGGCGCGTCCATGTGCACATGCACGGGTCTTAAAATCAACCCCTGTGTGTGCACGGTGCCTCACTTGACGTCACCCTCCAGATGTTCATGATGTAGTTATGAAATGCTTTATGCAGTGCAATGTGATCCCTGCTTGGAGTACTCTGTTTATTATATATTGTTTTCATTCAATATACAAAATTTCTGCAAAAAGCACAATTAAGGAAACATTCTCAGATTCAGCAAGTATAAACCACCCCAATACAACAACATTAAACTCTTCTTTCAACTAATACTGAAGGCTTGCAGGGTTTACAAGGATATCTTCTCTTCACAAGGGGCTCTTAGAGGCTGACTTGCTCAGTGTATTGGTGCAGTTATTAATAAAAGCCGATGTCCACGCCAGCTGCATTGTTTCCAACATGTTGAAATGATTTGGCAATATGGATGTTATTATGCTGACAGAAATCATTGGAGCTAACTCCTTTACCCTAAAACAAGTATTAATTTGCTGTTTGGTTCAGATGGTATAAAGTTTTACTATCCCGGCCATGATCTCAGCTTCATAATATATCTTCACCACACTGCCCAAGAGTCAATTCACAGTCTCAAGTCCCTTTCCAGCTGTCTTCTTACTACTCACAGAAAAGCGCTCTTCCGCAGAGATCCCTCCACTTGGAAATTCCCATAATGTTGTGCACGATCCTCTCCGAGAGCAGTTGGAAGCTCTATCAGAGAGCTGAGCTGGGGAAAAGAGCTGCCGTTTCACTGATAACATGAGCTTCAGCTTCCTTCCTCTCAGCTCTTTTCATTGCAGAAGCATGCCCAGTTCCCTCAGACTGGACCAAATTTGTCTTCCGCCTGGGGGAGACAGGGTTATGCCAAAAGGGGCATAGCGATGCTAGATCTAGATACCCAGCAATTTAGAGCACATTACTAAGGTAAAGGTGATGGCACAACAAAAAAAAGTCATAACACGTAAATATGAAAGAGGATTGATAGAATGAACCTGGGGAACCAGAAGAATTCATTGACATGTGTTCTTTAAAAAGAGCTCATGCCAAGTGTTTTCCTCTAACTTGCAAGTCATCAGACTGGTGATGTAAGGCAACATGATGTCGGCGTGACTCTCCAGGACATTTTTGTTGGAGTGTTCAACTTACGTTTGTTTATGTCATGCAACATAAAAGTCAACATGGGAGCACTGGCTCAAATACGTTGGTGTTTTTGAGTCTCCAGATGACTCCTATATGCTTTGAGCTCTCTCTCTTTGGAAAGGTATAGCATTCAGGAACCATATACTCTACGTACAGTTTGGGCATCAGGGGATTTCCATTCCTGCGTGATCATAAGGTGGGAAGGGTTCAATATTCAAAAGATTTATGTGGTTATAATTGTCTTTTAACTGCATAAATCTAACTAGTTAAAAATGTGCCCTATCTGGCTACAATCTGTCTACACAAAATCACTGTGCACACAGATTTAACCAGACTAAAAAGGGACTGGGTGGGGGCATGCCCAGAGCAGGGATTTCAAATTTAGCCAGTTAGTGTGATATTGGGAGTTAATATAAGAACAGCCAAGCTGGGTCAAACCAATGGTCCATCTATCCAATATCCTATCTGTGACAGTGGCCCCAGAGTTATTAGTAACACCCAATAAACACAAACCAGAGTTCATCTAAGTGCTCACTGTAGATATATAATTGTGTAGCAACCCAGCCCCCTACTCAATCTCTAATATCTGTTTATGTCCTTGTCTACTAGCAAGACATCCAGATCCTTTTTGAACTCAGCTATGCAGCTTGCTGTGGCTACATCCCACAGCAGCAGATTTCAGTTTAACTATCCGCTGGCTAAAGAAATATTTTCTTGCATTCCTCTCTGCTCACTAACAGTTTCATTGCAGATCCCTGGTTAAATTTGTATCTCTAAGTGCAGCCACACAAATGGCTGCCCTATAAGTCAACAAGTTGTTATTTGATATATCCAGATATTTAGCCACAGCTTTAGCTGGTTAGCTGTGGATGAGTATCCGGACAAAGTTAACTGGTTAAAATTAACTGGTCAATGTCATCGCTCTGTAAATCAACTCCAAGGTGGAGATGGATCCTGGATGCTGTCCTGAAGCAGACACAGACATTTACATCTATAGAGAACTTTGGGGCGCTGTTCTGAGAGTCATCAGAACTTCAAATGTACTTAGATTTGACATAACGTGCATGGTCAATGAAAAAGAGCTTTCAAAAGCATTAATCTTTGATGCCTCCTTAGGCTTTAAACATATACGGGCCATTTTTCAAAACTGTCCACAGTACACCATCTGCCCACATTAAAGTGGACACGCAGAGATTTGTGCTAGCATTTTATAAATTGTGTGACGGGAACTGCACAGTTTACATAAATACAGTGTATTTGTGACCTGAATGTACGCAGGTATGTTGTAGTATGCACATATATTTGTAATGCCGGAACGTATATACTTTCTCTACCTATTTAAAAAAAAATAAAAAGGTGCAAAATAATTGTAACAATGTATATGTACTAACCCAGAATTAAATTATGGAGGTAGGTAGTTTAGAACGTACACTATTCTGAGAATACTTGCATATAACTTGGAATCACTAGTTCACCCAGATCTTACCCTATATCCTCTTGTACTTCACCCCAAATCCCCACCAGTTCACATGGACTTCCCATCCAAAAACTGCAGACAAAAGGCAAATCCAGTTTCAATTACGCCAGTCAGTTAGCAGGTATGCACGTATATCTCTTCTAACAAAATAGCAACTTGCGTGCATACTTCTGATCCTCGCCCCAGAACACCCCTTGAGTGTCCCTTTTATTCTCATTAAAATTTACATCTGATACTGCTGGTATGTGTTGTACTCTCCAGGTTTATAAAATATCATGCTATTTATTCGCATGTTATTTTTATGCACGCAACCATCGGGTAACTCCTTGAAAATTCACCTGTATAGAATAAAAAGAGGGGCTAATCCCATTACTCAGACCACTGCACTGGGTTCAGATCCCATCAGCTGAGGCCAGGTGATGCTGGGCAGAGTAACATAGTAATGACGGCAGAAATGAACCAAATGGTCCATCCAGTCTGCCCAGCAAGCTTCTTATGGTGGTATTTGCTGCGCCGTACAGTTTCCCCCCCTATTTCTCTTAAGGGTGGCAACTGCCTCTCAGTGCAGTTATTCCATGAGCCTTCTTGAAAATTCATACAGGTGTTGCGGTCAGCCCGTGGGAGGGAGCAAAAACCTTTCTTCACTTACTGTGATGGCCCCTCCTGACCAACAAGTGGTAATGAGAGGTGCCTGCACATGATCTCTGGGATGGGGGGAGTTGAAGACAGAGAGATAAAAGGAGAAAAGGCAAAAAAGCACAAAGGAACTTAATGGGTTTGCTTATTTTAACACCCAGCTGAGTTATATTTTTTTTTTGCCAAAATAATTTTTATTGACATTTTCCATGTACCGCAACCTGCGGCGCAGTACCAATACAACCAAATTTGCTGTCTGTAATTAGTTAAGAGATGAGCTCTCTGCATCTGATGAGATTGCATGGTATTTATAATGTGAGAAATGACAGCGAGCCCTGTATTGTCTTGATAAGCTCCATGTCAGGGAAATTCTGTGGCCAGCATTTTGTCACTGCATTGGAAAGAAAAATATCCTTTAGGCTTAAGGTTGAATTGGCATTAGCCCAGCCCTGGTTAAAATTTGGCGGCGTAGTCCACAAGCAATGGCACAGAAAGCTTGCTAGGGAGCTTGGGTCTGAAATTCTGAAGAGCCCACACTGGACTGTGTAACTGTGGCCCTCTCTGCTTATTGTATACTACGTCTTCATTGGACTCTAACTTATTTTGGTTCGGTTTCCCTCCCATAGCTGGCTCAGATCCTGCCAACAGAGGAGAACTTTCTGCTGTGCTTTAGACAACACGTGGGGTCAAGCTCCGAGTTCATGGAGGTGAGCAAGCTGTACTCAGATTACTTCCTTCCTTTGCATCTTTCCACAGCAGCTGAATTGTATTTTCTAGAATGACTGCCTGCCTTCAACTGCTCTATGGTGGCCTGCTCCAGTCTCCAATGGTGACTCCAAGCCATGAACAGGACTGTCACCTGACCCAGGCCAACCCTGACAGGCTGATCCAGTTCTTGTTTTCCCTTCCTGCCCTCACCTTCTTTGCTGGGAATTTGAGTTTTGGTGAGCTTCTGCTTTTGTGCCTTAAGTTTGTGGCCTTTTTATAATTCAGACTTTTATTGGACATAAGATTATAAAATATTCTGAAACTCTGGCTTAACTCACTTCTTCCATACAGCCAAAGGGAGATCAATTATGGGGGATTTAAAGCTTATGTCCCACCAACATCTCTGAGAGAGCCATATATATGAAGAGAGTGGGACATCTCCAACAAACTCCTAGTCTGTCTGTGCCCATTGTGTGACCTCTGTCAACCTGTGTGAATCAATAATAGCTCTAAGCTGTGATGATGCAAAGTTCCACAAAATATTAGGAATGCCCAATCTACCCCTGTTTTTTGGTTGGTATTGCACAAGGTGAGCCACTTGGGGAGGCCTATGTCTCCAAATACAATTAAGAATCTTTCTTTGCCATAATTTTAGACCTCTGTACAGGATAAGCACAGATAAAGTCTGAAAGTAGTAACATAAACGAGGGAGAATATTAATTTTAATGGTGGCAATTCTGCTCAGCCATGAGAGCTCATGGGCATCCCATTTATCCACCTTCAGATAAATTTCCCTCCATAGTTTATCATACTGAAACTGAAATAACTGACCTAGGCTCGAACCGATATTCACCCCTCAATATCTAACCCAGCCTTTGGCCCATTTAAATGGGAACTGCTCCTTCAGCTGATCTACCTGCTCCTTAGTAAAACGAATATTCAACAACTCTGATTTATTTTCATTCGTCTTGAAACCAAACCCTCTACCACACATTCTAAGCTCATCCATCAGAGGTTTTAGTGAGGGGGCAGGATTGAATAAAGTCACCATAAGGTCATCTGTGAACATAGATAACATAGTCTACAGGACCCACTGCTATCCCTGTGATCCCCTCCACTTAGGGTTCAAACACCAAAGCAAAGTGGAGGGGAGAGAGTGCCCAATTGCAAAATCTTGAGAATAACCCCACCCTGACCCCAAATATAGGCAGAGGGATTATCATATAACTTGCAGATCCATTGCAAGAAATTCATTCCCACCTCCATCTTTTCTACAGTTTTGTATAAAAACTGCCAATTTACACGAAAGAAACCTTTTTCCTCATCCATTCAGGATGAAGGCTACTGAGCTCCTGCCTTGCTATATACCTGTGCTTCAAAGGCAAGTTACATCAAACAAACTCCTTTTGAAGATTCACACTCCCTTAGTGACTCCCTTAGCGATTGTTCCTGCCTAACAATACTTCAGCTAACAGCTGTTCCAGTGAATATCCCAGTTGTGTCCCACTCCAAAAAGTATTTCACTCAGCAAACACAAAGGCAAACTAAAGTCTAGGGCTTTTAAATATTGTAACACACAGGGAATGTAACAATTCAACTCACAATTTCTCTCCCCACACAGGCTATAAGGCACAGATTCCCAAACAGCAGTACTTACAATTCCTGGGTTTATTTATTGTCATTCACCCATCCACAGAGGCAGCCCCTTCTCTCAGTAGTTCCTCAGGCTTTTCTTGATCTTATTATTCTATCTTGTTCCTTTCTCTCGATTCGTTCTCATTCCCCCTCCCCCACCCCGCCGTGCTTTATTTATTTTTTATTATTTTTTTGTAGTTAGTTCTCCCAAGCTGGCAGCATGGCAGCCCATGTGGGGACTCTGAGAAGGTGCAACATCGCCTGTTCCCGTGCTCCTCCCCTCCTCCTCCTCCACTGAACAGGAAGCACAGCGGGCAGAGCGAGGAGGGTGAACCACACAGAGACAGGCAGCGGTGCGCATGCCCAGAGACCACGTTGCCCACACTCAGGCCGATGCAATACCGACTGTTTGACACCCCCCCCCCCCCCCCCCCCGTGGTTGGACGCGGGTTTTGGATGCACATCCACAACCCCTTATTCTATAAGGGGATTAGCGCATCCAAAACCCGCGTCCAACCCCCACAGCAGGCGTACATTTCTGAGCAGCCCCCCCAGAAAAAAGTGTGCTGGCGGTCAGGCTAGGAAAAGGGATGCTCAATTAATGAGCGTCCATTATCCTAACCCGCTGAATGCCACCTCCCCTGGGCTCCCCGCTGCCGAGGAGGCACTAGGGTCGCACATTTGTCCCCAGCGCCTCCTCGGAAGCGCGACCCCTCATTAAAATATTCGATTGCGCGCCAGGAGAGGTGGCTGGGAGGCTCTTTAGGAAAGCCGGTGCTCGACACTGAGCGCCCGTTTTCCGCGCTGATTTATTGGATCGGCCTGCTAGACTGGTGGGACGAGAGAAAGCACCGTGGAGCTGTCTTGTCCTGCTTCAGCTGTCCCCAGGTCTCCCTCCACCTGGTAGGCATTTGCCTGTACCAGACATCTCCACTGAATGCAGGAGACTTGGTAGCTCTAGGGAACAGAGCTAGATCCAAGGTACTGCGGGCTAATTTTCAGTACTACCCCCTGCAGAACACTGCCCCAGAATGCACGTCTCAGACTTGAATTTAGATTTTTACCCTCACCTTTCCAAATAATTCTCAGGATGGCTTGCAGTATTATAGAATTCAGGTATAGGTTAGCATGTCACTTCCCAGATACATGCAACGGTATCAGCCTTACAAGCAGATAAATGTAAACGGAACAACCAATGTCATTCTATCAGTGATTTACACACACACTGGAGCATTCTTTAGTGTTTACTATTAATATAACTTCACCAACTATACATTGCTATAAACTCCTTTTCTGTGTGATCCTTTCACCTCCATCAGGATCTGTTGATCTGAAACCTGCTGGGTAGGCAGATGATGGAAACAAAAGGTCAGTTATAAAAGGTCTTGTTAATAGCAGGGAAAATGATATATTGCTATGGAAACCAGAGGCATGCATAATCATCTCATTCTGCGGAGAAGCAAGATCGGATCACGTGAAGGAGCCCTCCCTGAATAATCTGTACTTTATAATATGGGCCTTGAGGTCCAGCAAGCAATACTGGACCTTTTAGCTTCTGGCTGTGAACCGAATTCCCTCTCCGGTGCACATCAGTCCTGGTTTTCTTGCTAACTTTGTTTTATTAAGCTTTAAGCGTTATGAAAGAGGCATAGACAACACATAAATGCTCGGTGCAGTCCAATATTGAGTTTCTAATGCCCATCCAAATGCTCTCTGCAGGGCAGCAAGCTCCAGGCCACGCCGGAACAGCCCTGGATCTTAGACTCCTGTGGAAATGGAGTTAGGCTGGCATGGAAAGGGTCTGCAAAGTGGATTTGCCAAATTGTTGTCCAATCCCCCCCATCCACCCCCTTTTCTCTTTCCCATTTGTTCTTTCTCATTCTCTTGCCCTGCGCCCTCTCTCTTACCTTCTTCCCTCCAACTCCCTCCACCCCTTTGGGACCTCTCTCACACGCCTCTCTCTCCCCCTCTGTGTGACCCCCTTCTCTCTGCTCCTTGTTCTTCATACTCTCTCTCTCTTTCCTCACCCTCACCTTGTGTCCTTCGATCTTATTTACGTACTTATTCCTTCCTTCTGTTTTTGTACTGCGTATATTCTAAGAAAGCTCAGTGTGGTGCCCATTTGAAAACGTTAGTATACAAAACGTGCAATGCATGTTTTAAATAGCTCAAGCACATAACACTGACCTGGAACAAACACCAATATAATAAGGCTTTAACCAATCATGTAATCCAATGGTTCCCAACCTTTTGTGGTTTGCGACACACCCAGCACAGGATTCACTTCATTGTGGCATGCTATCACCTTCATCATCATCACTTTCTCTTCTCTACCCTTCCATCTCCTCACACCCCTCTCTCTACCCCAGCATCATCACCTTCCCTCCCTTCCCCACCCCTTGGCATCATTATCACCTTCTCTTCCCTCTCCCTTCATACCGCCATCATTATCATTCCCTGGCATCATCACTATCACCTTCCCTCTTTCCCTGGCATTATCACCATCTCTTCTCTTCTCTTCCCTCACCCCCAGCCCCTGGTATCATCATCATCTTTCTTTTCTCCCATCTCCTGGCATCATTATCTTCCCTCCCCCCACCCTGGAATCATCACCTTCCCCTCCCTCTCACCTCCTAGCATCATCACCCTTTCTTTCCTTTCCCTCCACCCTCCCTCAGCATCATCGCCTTCTCTTCTCTTCCCTTCCATCTTTCGGTGCCCCCTTGACCTTCTCTTCTCTTTCCTCTCATTTCACTCCCTGGGATCATCACCACCTACTCTTGCCTTTCCTCTCCCTCCACTCCCCCTCGACATCATTGTGTTCCATTACCTTCCCTCTCCCCCCACCCCTTGGCACATTCATCTGCCTCTTCCTCACACCCTTTGGCACAGTCTGCTGTCCCTTCCCTCCCACTCCCCCCCCCCCCCCCTTTTTCCTAGAGCCGGCAGAAAGCTGAGCAGCACTTAACTGGGGCTGCTTCTCCCTCCTCTGGTGATTTCCCTCTGTAATCGGAACAGCAGAGACCAGCAGGTCTTGCAAGTCTACAGCACCCCATGCAGTTTCGATTGCAGAGGAAAGCCAGCAGAGGGGGAAGCAGCAGAAGACAGACGCTGCTCTCCGAATCCCCCTGCAGCCTGCAGGCCAGGTAGGAAAGAGAAAATGAAGACAGCCCGCGCCTCAACTTTTCCTGCGGTACGCCTGCACGTCAGCTCCGGCACTCCCGTTGGGGAGCACTGGTCTATTTCTGTCTTCTTTCGGTTGATTTTATGTCAATCTATGGGGCTGCCGCAATAATTGTGCGCAGAAAACTGGCGCTTGGTGTTGAGTGCCCGCTTTCCTAACGCGCGCCCAGCCACCTCTCCTGGGCGCGCAGTTCAATATTTAAATGAGGAGTTGCGCTAAAAAGGAGGCGCTAGGGACAAATGTGCACCCCTAGCGCCTCCTCGGCATCAGGCACCCAGGAGAGGTGGCTGTCAGGCTGGTTGGGAAAACAGACAGACGCTCAATCTAGGAGCGTCCGTTTTCTCCCGCTGCCGGCATAGACACGCCCAAGATACACGGCCTGGACCGAGTATCTTATGTGTGTATTGGGCTTCCAGGATTTTTTTTTTTTCAAAAAAATCTTTTTAAACTAAATACTGCTTTAATGGGTTCCTCTTACTTAGTATCGCAGCGATACTATAAGGAGGAATTAAAGAAAGTAAGATTTTACTTTTTTTTTTCAATGCGCCCTTGAGTGTGGATTTACCTTTACGCCGGCCCTGAGCTGGTGTGAAATTTGCCGCGTTGCAAGGGCGCATTGGCCGCAGGGAAAATGTATTGGATCGCGGGGATTAGCTCATGCGATGAGCGCTATTAGCTACACAGCGATCTGGATGCACTAATCCCCGTATTGGATCAGGGGTTATGGACGCACGTCCAAAGCGTGCAGCCAGTCACGTGTTAAGCCGTGTGTGCGGCGGCTGGCACATGGTATTGCATCGGCCCCAAAACGTCATAAAATTAAAAACTGCTGGCAAGCATCCACATAAAAAAAACAAACCAAAAAAAGAGACCCCCATAGAATAGCCTGACATTATATGCTGCCTATCAAAATGTAAGAACCCAATCAGAAAAAATATTAGCAGAACCCCCCCCCACTCAAAAGACAGCTTCATATTTCAGGAACAGCAGTACAGAATAGCCAAGCTTTATGGTGCTTTCGAAAAAAAAAAAAAAAAAAGGCTATCCACAATACTTCGGCATAGAGTTCCAGAGGTGGGGTTCACTGACCTAATCTGTGATAATGAGGAAACATTTAACCGCGCCGTCTGAGATGAACTCAGGACCTTACGAGAGCATAATGATGTCGCTGATCTGCCATGTTCAACAACCATCTCTTCAAGCATCAGCTCATATTGGGCACTGAATGCTTCAAGCTGCAGACCTACAACTACAAAGTCGCCTACCATCCAGGCAGCAACAATCTGGCCGACTGCTTCCTCAGGCGTCGTGCTGCCAACAACTTGCCACACTGCCACTGGAAGTGCCGAAGCGGAAACCCATGCTGACTTCCTTCTCTGCTACG
The DNA here is from genome assembly GCF_901001135.1 of Rhinatrema bivittatum. NCBI lineage: Eukaryota > Metazoa > Chordata > Amphibia > Gymnophiona > Rhinatrematidae > Rhinatrema > Rhinatrema bivittatum. The sequence goes on from NC_042621.1 coordinate 138,566,688, forward strand.
CTGGCCTCAAGGTCATGACTCTCGCGCAGATACAAACTGCAGCAGTGTCAGGCATCTGCTTACAAATAGTTCTCCAGCCATTCAGAGAGGGGGCGTTGGAAATACCTCCGTGCTCAGGTGCAATGTCTAACTAGAAGCACATAAAACTCTTCTTTCTTTCTCACAAGTCCCGTAAGAACTCACTGCCACACAGGATGGCCTAGTGCTGCCAGGCTTAAAGCTTTACCGTGCTGCATTCTCGTTGGACTCAGATTAACAATCTAGTTTATGAGGGTCACCAAGGTACTGTGAAAACAAAACAAACTGCTTGGGGGGGGAGAAAGCCTGGTTTCCAGGAATGGACTGCCAAACAGATCTCCGCCTCGAGTCCTACCATTTGTGTCCTTTCAGCAGTGCCCGCAGTCCCTGCTGCTCCACTGCAAGCCACTTCTCTGCAATCCAGCCCCTTGTTAGAGGTCAGTGTGGATTTCTGTGTCCTTGTTTCAGGACAGTATCTCCTCATTATTATGAATGACTGCTCGTGTTTTCCTGACGTGGAATTTGTTACCACCACTTCTGCCAGTGCTGTAATACCCAAGTTAGACACGATATTCTCTCCATAGGGGACCCAAATGTCATCAAAATCTCTCTCTCTCTCTTTTAGACTACTAAGCAGCTGGGTTTCAAACATTGATAAAATCACCCCATGTTGGCCTCAGGCCAATGTCATGATATCGTTGAGCGTTTCATGGGAACACCCAAGAAAACACTGCAGATTGCTATTGCAATTGGATGTAGTACTCAGCGAGAACTGCACCAGTTTCTGCGCAACTACAGGGCTATGCCTCATAGTTCCACAGGTGCCACTCCAGTCACAGCTCTTTCTGGCCAATCCATACAAACCAAACTGCCGCTCTTTCAGAAGAGATATCATTACAATTCAGATGTGCTTTTACAGCAGCATGACAGCAATGCCAAATACAAAATGAAAACCTACGCAGACCACTCTAGGCATGCCAGAACCCCATCTGTCAAAGTCGGGGATAATGTCCTAGTGAAGGATTTGAGACTAGAAAGCAAACTATCCAGCCCATTCTACGTCAACCCTTACAAAATCACTGGAATAAAAGGCGCAATGGGCACTGCTCAGACAGGTCACATGAAATGCCTCTCAGTTCATAATATAATATGGACCTCATTCTGTGCCCTGAGATACATCTGATAACAAATGGCAGCACGGGTACCCATTCTCTATCAACCTCTCCTTTGAGAGAACCTGAAGGCATCCAGGTGACAGCTTCACCAATCTTTTCCCCTCCAGAAGTGCTTTCAACATCTCCAAAAGTGCCATTTCCAGAACCAAAAGAGTTCAGCTAAGCCTTTACAATTCCAAACCAGGCACCAGGACTGAATCTCCCTGCTGCTGAAGGGAGGGAACATCAGCCAGTATCATGTTTTCATTTCTTAGGCTGCTATAAAATTTAGCTTTGTTTAAAAGTGGTGCCAGCCTCAGCTGGGGTAGTGGTTGCAGAGAATGGCAGGAGGTGAAAGGGAAAGGGGAAGAGGGGAGGGGAGGAGGGACCTGGAAAGGAGATGATGACAGTGGAGGTGCAGAGAGACAAGTGACAGGTGGGCAAATGGGAGGAAGGGGGCTTATTGAGGTGTTAGTGGAGGGGAGGCAAGGGAGGGTTACACTGGCAAATGGGCTCGGAGTGAAGTGAGTGGGTGAGGGCTGGGAGAGGAGATGTAGGAAGGAAGGGGCCATGTCAGCAGCAGGGAATAGGGGCTGCTAAGAGAGAAGTTGTACAGATTGAGGGGAGGAAAAGGGAGGATAGGGATCAGCATGGGGAGCCAAAGGGATTAGCAACATCCGCAGGAAGGGAGAGGAGGGATGAGCGAGAAGTCAGGCCATCATCAGGAAGGTGGTGGGGTGGTGTAAGCAATGTCAGCGAGGGCGGAGGTTAGAGAAGTTAGGGATGCTGGGATACATTATATATGAGTCAAAAAAACAGTTTTCTGCATCTTTACTATAAATATTGTTTCATCTCTTCTGATGTTGGCATGTGCAGAAGTGCAACTGCATCCCACACTGTAGTTCCACTTACCCTGGAAGATATGATACAGACCTTCAGATACCTGAAAGGTTTTAATGGTGCAATGTTTCTTGAACCTTTTCTGAAGGAAAGCAAACAGTAGAACTAGGGGTCATCATGTGAAAGTTCAGGGGGAACGACACAGAACCAACGTCAGGAAATATTTCTTCACAGAGAGGGTGGTGGGTGCCTGGAAAGCCCTTCCAGAAGAGGTGGTGAAGGTGAAAAGAGTAAATGAATTCAGAAAGGCATGGGATAAACTCTGTAGATATCTGAAGTATAGAGTTGTAAATTAAGAAAAGGGAGCATGGGGGGTAATCAGCATGGAGCAGCAGCTACCACCCCTGAGAAAAGGCATAGGGATTACTACCCTTACCCAATTAGCTTTCATGATTGTGATGCAACAGCAGCATCGCTCTCTGCTTTGATGGCAGGGGGGAAAAGGGGAATGGATTCAGATGACAGCCAACCCCAGGCCACGACTTTCACGATCCAGGGTACTGATACGTGGATATTAGGGAAAAAGCGCAGGACTGCTTCTCTGGCCAAGTCCAAAAGCAAAGCACTGTCTGAGTTATGAGGAAGGCTGCTCACCCTGTAAAAATGTTGCTAGCAGAAATTCTGCTATGGGGTTGACAGTTGCTTGGTTTTGATTGCAAATATTACTACCCTTAACATAAGGCTTAGGGGTAACCTGCACGGAGGGGCAGTTACTACCATAAGAAACTTGCTGGGCAGACTGGATGGACCATTTGGTCTCATTTGCCGTCATTACTGTGTTACTTTGTATGAGTCTTAAGGACCTAAGAATGTGCTGTACACCCTAGAGAGAAAAGGAGTAGCAATGGGAGCACGACAGAGACATTCAAGTACCTCAAAGGTAGACAGGCGCATGAAGTAAACCTTTCTAAGAGGAAAGAGTGGTCTAGGACAAGAGGGCAGACTCAGGACCAGTGTCAGAAGGTATTTCCTCACAGAAAGGACAATGGATGCGTGGAATGGCCTCCCTGACAAAACCAGTAGCAGAATTCAAGAAGGCGCAGGCTAAGCTAAGCACAGAGGATCCCTTGCTGCAACAAAGTGAGAGGAAGCCTGCCATCATTGCTTCAGGGATGAAACTGGGCAGACCGGCTGGGCCTAACGGCCCTTAGCTGCTGTCATAGTCTATGTTTCTCTATTCTTTCTGCCCCAATTCTTTTGTATAAGTCTCTTTTCTTGATCCTTTTTTTCTCATCTTTTTTGTCTTGTCTATTCTTCATGTGTTATCCTCTCTCCCTCCTTTTTTCCTGCCCCCCTCTCTCTCCCCCCTCCTTGAGTCTCCTCCATGATACTTTGCCCCATAATGCCCTGCCCTGCCCCGATGTCTTTTCAGCACTCCACTTTCCCTTTTCGGGGCCCTCCCTCCCCATTTCGTATTCCCCTCCCCCGCAAACAAAATATCTGCGTGCCCAGGAAGCCTGCGTTGGGCTTATGTGCTACCGCAGTAAACACCCCAGCTCCCCGGGGAAATGGAAAGCAAGTTCTTGCTGCGCTGCTGTTTGGGCTCCACCACCTCCACTCTTCCACCATGCGTGACCCCCAGTAAAGAAAGGAGGTGGTGAGGCCCAGGCTGCAGCACAGAATATTCACCACAGCAGTAATGCAACCTGAGGGAAACTTTCCGAGCAGTGCTGCGTCTCGGTGTGCCGCACGTGTGCCTGCGTGCATGATTCATGGCCTATCCCTGGTCCACGGGGAATCAGTTTTAAACCCAGAGATTTCCCAAGCGTGTGTCCATGTGCCTCCTGCCTGACAAAAACTATGATGGCCAACTGGAAAGCTTGACCATCACTGCTACAGGACAAAGTCATGGCTGATGTAGCCTTACACCTGTTGACATAGGGCCATCTAGTAACCTTATGAAAAGTCACTTTTTGTGATTATATTCAACTGCACAAGGAGCTCTATACTTTATTCTGGAGCTGACATTGGTGAACTTCTTACTGTTTTGTGATTCCTGCTCCATTCATAGCCACTTGAAAGAAGCCTGTTCCTCTTGAAAAAGGACTGGTCCAATGCTTGGATCAAACACCGGGTACTATGGGTTAGGTCCAAGTCTAGGTGTCTTCTTCATTTGGCTTCTGGGGTCCAGGTACATCATGCCGATGATGAATTCATGAGGACAAAGAGAGAAGCCTGGGGTATTATAAGCGGAGGTTTACTGTTTCTGCTGTGTGACTATTGAAAGGTCTTTCTGGTAAAGATGGGAGAGAAAAAAATCAGAGGTGCAATTTGCAAGGCACTAGGAAGAGCAGATTCAGATTGCTTATAAGCGGGTTCACAACTTCAGTGCTTCAAGAATCTGTTTATGCTCTTGCCTGGTCCTAATATGGGAAAAGTGTTGCACAATTGTCCATTTCAATTTCCAGATCAATCTAAGTGAAAGAGAGCCTTATTAAAAGAATATTGTGGACTTCAGTTCTTTCATTAAGGAGATCATGGTTACTGTTTTGTCATTTTAAAACACACAATCTGACTGGTACTGTGCAAAGATCTAGTGGCTGCTGCTTACTGTACCCAGTTATGTTATATATCCATTTCGTTGTAGACTGAATAAAGACATGTCCCTCAGGTTCAGATCTCTTCTGATCATTTCTGTCAATCTCACTTTATTTATTTATTTATTTATTTATTTAGATTTTTTTATATACCTGCATTCGAGACAGCAGTCACATCATGCTGGTTCACATAAAACAGGGGTGCAAAGTAAACATAACAATAACAATGGTGCTGAAAAGGCAGTTACATATAACAAGGTGATAAGAACTTGGCTTAGAGGAAGAGAAAGGACAGGTTATTAATTTACACAAGTAAACGATAGGAGATAAGGTCGACCATAGTGTAGATGGAGATTAGGGGTGGCTTGGAAGTATTAGATCAATTGACGTCTGGGAAGGCTTGTATGAATATCCAGGTCTTTAGTCTTTTTTTGAAGGTTGAGATGCATGGTTCTATTCTGAGATTTGAGGGTATGGAGTTCCATAACGGTGGGATGGCTGTAGAGAAAGCTCGGTCTCTTAGTGTGCTGTGTCTGGTAGATTTGGGCGGTGGTACCTGTAGCGAACCCTTGTATGCCTCTCTTGTCGGTCTTGACGAATTGTGTAGTCGGAGAGGGATCTGTAGGTCAATGGGAGCCAGTTGGTGGATGTTTTTGTATGTGGTGAGAATGGCCTTGTATATTATTCTAAAGTGTATCGGTAGCCAATGGAGGTTCTTTAGAATAGGGGTTATGTGGTCCCTTCTCCTGGTATTTGTCAGAATTCGTGCAGCTGCATTTTGCACCATCTGAAGCGGTTTGGTGTATGAAGCGGGAAGGCCAAGTAGGATGGTGTTACAATAGTCTAATTTTGAAAAAATGATTGCTTGCAGAATGGTTCTGAAATCTTGGGCATAGAAAAGAGGTCTAATTCTTTTCAGAACTTGTAATTGATAGAAACAGTCTTTGGTGGTTTTGTTAATAGTGGCTTTGAAATTCAGGCGATTATCAACTAGGACTCCTAGGTCTCTCATTTGTGTGATTGTTGGCGTGGCTTGCTGTGCAGAGGTAATGGGGTTGTTCTCTGAGGCGATGAGCAGTAGTTCAGTTTTGCCGGAATTTAATACCAGGTTTAGGCTGGTGAGGAGGAGTTTAATTTTTTGAAGGCATGTATCCCAGTAAGCCAGAGTTTTTGCGAAGGAATCCTTAATGGGTATCAGGACCTGGATATCGTCCGCATAAAGGAAGTGTTTGAGGTTGAGGTCTGTGAGTAGTTGGCATAATGGTATAAGGTAAATGTTAAATAAAGTAGGAGACAGGGAGGACCCTTGTGGGACTCCTACTGACGACGGGTGTAGAGAGGATTCTTTGTTCTGGATCTTGACCTTGTATCCTCTGTTGCTGAGAAAGGATATGAACCAAGATAGTGCTGTGCCTGAGATGTCTATGGCGGTTAACTGGTTAATGAGTAGGGAATGATTGACGGTGTCAAAGGCTGAAGAAAGGTCCAGTAGGATCAATAAGAAGGCTTGACCTTTATCGAGGCCCAGGATGAGGTAATCTGTTAAGGAGATGAGGAGGGACTCCGTGCTTAGTGTTTTGCGGAATCCGTATTGTGATGGGGATAGGAGGTTATTTTCTTCAATGTAGTTTGAGAGTCGGGTGTTCACCAATTTCTCCATAATCTTGGCTATGAAGGGGAGGTTGGCGATCGGTCTGTAGTTGTTTGGGTCATTAGGATCTAGATTAGGTTTCTTGAGTAGTGGTTTGAGAGAGGCCAATTTTAGGTCATCTGGGTAAGATCCTTGTGTTATTGAGCAATTTATGATGTCTGACAGGGATTTGGCGATGGAGTCAGGAATTGATAGAAGCAATTTCGAGGGGATGTGATCCGAAGGGTGAGAAGATGGTTTCATTTTCCGTAGTATACCTTGGATCTCAATGGAAGAGGTGAGTTTTAGTTCTTCTAAGCGGGTATTTTTGAAGGCGGTCTGAGGTGGTGTTGAAGTAGATGTGATGTTATGGGGCAGCTGAGTTAGTAGTTTGCTTATTTTGTTATTGAAAAATAGCGCTAGTTCTTCCGCTTTAGATTTGGCTTGGTTGAGAGCGATTTCTGATGGGTTTATTTGTGTGAGGTTAGAGACGTAGCTAAAGAGGGCTTTAGCGTCGAAGATTAGATGGTGGATCTTGGATGCGTAGTAGTTCCTCTTGGATCTTAATGTATTGGATTTATATTGGTGAAGAGTTGATTTATAGGTAGATAGGGTGATGGTGCATGTCCCTCAGGTTCAGATCTCTTCTGATCATTTCTGTCAATCTCACTTACGCTACTAATTACAGTAACACACCAGTGAATAAGTGTATATAGCAACATGTGTATTTAAAAATTGCCAGTTATGTTGAATGTGTTAAATTCCTATTGCAGGCATGGCGAAAATATGACACAGACCGAAGTGGCTACATAGAAGCTAATGAGCTCAAGGTATGATGCAAATTCAGTAACTAGAGGAGCTTTCTTCATACATGAAGTTAGGTAATCCACTGGCTCTTAGGTTCCATGGTAAAACACCTTTTGGAGATTCAGTCCATACACTGATGGGCAAACCATGGAGGTGCCTTGTTGAAAGGCTTTATGCAACTTGAATGTCCCAAGCTGGTGCAGCAACATTACTGACAAGTCTGGTCTGGAAGGAGAACATAGTTCTAACCTTCTACTGCTGGAGATCAGACAATGCCCTTGGCCAGATACAAAATGAAGATTCATATGAAAGAATTGTACTATGACAAAACTTAGTTCAGGTGCCTCATGCCCCTGCTACTATAAATATGGTTACAAAACTGTGAAACCTCAGTGGTGTCCCTCTTTAGTAATGGAATAGTTGCCTAAGACTGAGATAAGACTATAGGAATAATTTTAAAAAGCCTTTATAGCACACAGTGGATAACTTACATTTGATCCTCTGCATCTGTAGAAATTTGTAATGCTTTCTCTTATTTCCTATGATTTTTGTCCCAATAATAACAATTAATTGGTTTGGGTGAAATGTTAACATGTTGATATATTGTAACCACTGCAAAAAATATATGGGGCTGTACAGTACAAAGAAAAAGGACAAAAGTGAATATACAAAATAAATGGAGTCCTCTAGTCACAATTTTATATAAAGAAACTTTTTTCTCAAAACCCTAAATATCTTATGCCCTTTCAAATAATCAAAAAAAAAAAAGAAACAAGAAAGCAGCAAAGATGAAAAAGGTTTATTCAATATGTTTGCAAAACAGCCCTGCACAGACTGCAAATCATGCTTTTGCTGTAAATAATAATCATCAGATACCAAAAATGATCTTTCCCACGAAATCTTTAAATGATGCAGGAAAACGTGTACTTAGAATTCAAGTGTACTCAGGGCAGGTGCTAGCTGTTTTGCTGCCCTGTGCAGATGATTGCTGTGCTGCCCTCACCCTCCCACCACCACCAAACCTCCATGGAGTCTGATAGAGCCATTCATGGACTTCTCTTTTGTCCTAACAATAATTTTGTGTCTGAAGATCGTTTATGGCTGCGGCGAGGTTAGAGTAAGGCTACCAGACTTCAGGTGCGCAAATTTGGGACACTTCTCTGTGGAGCCAATGGTAAGCACGCAGTTCATGTGCAGGGAAAAGTGGTTATCTGGTGGGCTGTTCCCATGACCAACTGAGGTTTATCTACTCTCAAATATACCTAGTAAGCACATTTTTTTGAATTTTGAAGCCACTAAATATTGTAATCCCAATGTGAAGCCTTAGGGCTGGGGGGTATGTTCTCTAGAAGGGAATTAAGTAAGCACCAGAAAAATTCAAATCAACAAAGAAACTCCAGCTGTTATCAACATGTAAATTCTAAAACAAATAAAGAATAAGTGACAAACCCCCCCCCCTCCCCAAACAGTATAAATTCTGTGTGGGAGACAATCCTGGTCAGAGACTTTAAACTGGGTCCCAGGATATTTTACATCAGGAACAGTGCGAGGCACCCTAGGTAAAATTTAACAGTCTTGTGCCCTTCCCAGTGGCTCTCTCCATACACAGAAATTATGCATTTATAACAGATTTTACATGTAAAAAGGACATTCGAAGTACAGTCTTCTGAGGTAAAAATATCACTTACCACAACAAGTATATTATGCACTACTTTGATGTCAACCCAAAAACCCTGTCAAAAAAGACACTTGGAACCCATATGGTGTTAAGCCTATTGTAAATATGTAAAATGTGGACTTGGTCCTTAAAAAAAAACATGGAGTAAACTGTATTTCTATTACAATATAGTAAGCCTCCTATATCTGAGTAGCACTAACTGCCAGTACTCAAACAGCAACAACCCTAGCTATGAAAGGGCAACATTGCAAATATTATACCAGTACACCTATAATTAAGAAAACAGAACCAGCTGGGCTATCAAAGATCCCTACACATAAACTACGGTATGCGCTAGCAGAATGCCTCACCTTGGTCACACATTCAGAACACAGATAGACCCTCACTAAATACAGAATAAAGATACCATATAGTATAAAAAGAAACATACAAACAAAAAATGAACTGGAAACTGCAACAAGCCAGATTCTATATATAGTGCAACGGAAATATCACCATTCCCCATAAAACATTAAACAATAAAATTAAGAAATTATAAAACATCAAACATAATAGTAAAACCATACTAATAAAACAAACAAACAAATAAATAAATAAAATTTCAAAACAGCTAACAAATTTAAAAAATCATCTAAATTATTTTTTAATTTTCAAAACACCAATAATATATTTCAAACATCAGACACATCAAATAACACCTGATAATTAAAACTAATAAGGATAAAAAAAAATCCCCTGCTCTCCATACCTGGGAGCTTTTTTCTTTTTTAATGCTTTTATTTTAAAGAAATACACAAAACAGCCTATTGGCTGTTTTGTGTATTTCAAAACAGCTAACAAAACAGCCTATTGGCTGTTTTGTTAGCTGTTTTGAAATTTTATTTATTTATTTGTTTGTTTGTTTTATTAGTATGGTTTTACTATTATGTTTCATGTTTTATAATTTCTTGATTTTATTGTTTAATGTTTTATGGGGAATGGTGATATTTCCGTTGCACTATATATAGAATCTGGCTTGTTGCAGTTTCCAGTTCATTTTTTGTTTGTACGTTTCTTTTTATACTTTATGGTATCTTTATTCTGTATTTAGTGAGGGTCTATCTGTGTTCTGAATGTGTGACCAAGGTGAGGCATTCTGCTAGCGCATACCGTAGTATATTTTATCATGGAAAGTACAAGAAAGTACATTTTACCGTACTTTATGGTATCTTTATTCTGTATTTAGTGAGGGTCTATCTGTGTTCTGAATGTGTGACCAAAGTGAGGCATTCTGCTAGCGCATACCGTAGTACATTTTATCATGGAAAGTACAAGAAAGTACATTTTATCATGGAAAGTACAAGAATATAAAGATATAATCAAGAGAGCAGCATGCAGATGGCAAATAGTTGCCGATAACAAATTGCCCTTACTATGAAGCATATAGTAATAGTCATGTCATTTCAAAATCATTCTTAAAGGACAACAGGCCCTTAAGGGTTATACTCTTTGGGGTACATTTTTTTAAAAAGCGCGAGCACGTACTTTTGTTCGCACACATGGCGCAAACAAAAGTATGTCGGATTTCAATAGATACGCACATATCTTTTAAAATCCGGGGTCAGCGCACGCATGCCCGTTCCCTCCAAGGCCGCCCAGTGACCCGCGCAAGCCCCGAGATGCGTGTATGTCCCAGGGCTTGAAAAAGGGTGTGGGGCCGGAGCCTCTAGGCACAGCGGTCATTTGCCGCTGTGCCTGGGATCGCGGGCCGGCCGTTGGCCAGGGCGCGCAACCTACGCCTGCCCGGATGCAGGCGCAACTTCTAAGTTAAAGGTAAGGGGGGGTTTTAGGTAGGGCTGGGGGGCGGGTTAGGTAGTGGAAGGGAGGGGAAGGTGGGGGGTTGGAAGGAAAGTTCCCTCAGAGGTCGCTCCGATTTTGGAGCGGCCTCAGAGGGAACGGAGGAAGGTTGCGCAGCTCGGCGCATGCAAAGTGCACAAGTGTGCACCCCCTTGCGCGTGCCGATCCCGGATTTTATAAAATGCACTCGGCTGCGTGCACATGTTATAAAATCGGGCGTAGATTTGTGCGCGCCGGGTTGCACGCACAAATCTACGCCCGCGCATAAATTTTAAAATCCAGCCCATAGTTTAGAGGATATGTCAAAAGATACCCCTATCATATTTTATATTTTCCCATGTACATCTTGTCAAAAAAGTTGGGTTTCTCTGCATTCCCACCACATATTTATATATGTTCCTAATGCCCCACAACCCCTCCAGCAACTTGGGTTAGAAGCATTGAACTTAGAAAAAAAACAGGGTATCAGTAATCTCTGTGAAGTAATTTGTATTACAATTCCTGACTTTAGTTGCAAATGGAGATTTTAGAGCTCGAGCCCCATGTAGTCTGCCATTCACTTGGATCTGGGGTTGTACTTGAGAATTTTTTATTTCCAGTCACCCTGACTTAGTCATGGATTAGTGGGGGTGGAGGAGGTGCACAAACTTTTTTCTCTCTTTCTCTCATACACACACACACACACACACAGATATGCTCTCTCTCTCACACACACACATAAACACATGCTCACGCATACACTCGCTCCCTCACATACACATACAAACCTGCTCTCACTTATCTAAGCCCCTCCATCTCTTCTTCAGTTACACTCATCCAGATGGCCTCACAGCCTCCTCTTCAATCAGACTTCAGCGGTTTGGGATCCACTGGAAGCTTGGAGACCTCCTCTTGACTTCAGCTGTCAGCCAGTTGGGGGTCCACTGCTGGCCCTGCAGCCTCCTCATGACTTCAGCTGCCAGCTGGTTGGAGCCCACTAGTGGGCCCCAAGCTGCTGCCTTATCCAAACTTCTGCCCTGTGCAAATACACAGCCCTGAGTGAATTTAGCTCAATACTGGATATCTGATAGGCGCAGATTATAAAATATGCATATACCCACTCCCAATATACAAGTATATATAAGCTTTCATGCGAATACCTGCAGTGCATTGAAAGAGCGTATTTTAATATATAAAACTCAAGTATTTTTCCTAGCTATTTTGTAAACCTACATGCATATATTTTACGTGGGGAAAAAATACAACTGGCTCACATAAAACCCTGATTTATGTCTGTAAGTTGGTATATTTTAAAATTTGCGTGCATAATTGAAATTATCAGTTTTCGGATTCCTCTTCCAGTTTACCCAGTCCTTCTCCAGATCACCCAGACCGTCCTAGTTCTTCAGCCTCAACTCCCACCAGTTCACCCAGACCTCGCACCCAACCAATAACTGTCAACAGACCTGTCTGATATCAATTGCGCGGGATAATTAGCAGGTGTAAATTGCACAAACAAGTTACCACATGTATTGGCATAAGTTCCTTATAAAACAGCAACTTAGTAGGTAAATCTTGGCTCCGCCCCTGAACGCCCCTGTACTGCCCCTTTTACTCACATGTAGATGTGTGAGCGAAAGCAGAAATATGCACGAATGTTAGATGTTTATAAAATAGTGTGTATGCGTATATGGTAATTTTTATGCAAGCCTCTCTTTGAAAACTGACCCCTGAACAATTCCTGTGAAAAATGGCAATTCTGGAACAAATTTCTCAGAAGGGTAAACCCCCAATGCATTTCAAGTGCTTCTCACAAGGACAAATATGTATTTCAAGGGCTCCAACAGGGTCCACGTTTCACCAAGTAGGCTTCCTAAGATAGACATCAAAAAAATACAGTGCCTCATTTTGAAAGACACGGCAATGGTCATATCATTTTTCTGAAACAGAGCAAATCACATAACAGAGCCATAGTCATGATTACTTTGAAAAATCCTTAAGCTAAATCTTTTTTATTCTGAAGTCCTCTCTTGCTTTCTTCACAAAACACATTGGGGTCCATATTCAGGGACATTTAGCTAGATAACCTTTGAATTATCTGGCTAAATGGTGATTTCTGAATATTTTTTACACTTATCCGGCTAAAGTTTAGCTGGATAATGTACAAGCATTCTGGGGGCATTCCAGTGTGGAGTTAAGTTATCCTGCTAACTTTGGTCATGCCCTAGAGTAGTCCTAATGTTAGCTGGATAAGTTTATCTGGATAACTTTAAGCTTATTGAGTATACTCAGTGGTGCAGTTCTGCTGCTGAATATTTTGCCAAAGTTAGCCAGATAAGTTTATCTGGCTATATTTTCAATCTAGCCAGTGGTTGAATATTACCCCCATTAACTGTAAAAGCCTCCAAACATCTAAAGATTATCACATGCAAGGTAGCTACTTACAACAGCAACACATGGCACACAATAACCAAAGCCACAAGTTCACTCTGAACAATACTCCCACCGGAACTAATCAATAGCTAACAAGAGATTAAAAAATAACCAATCAAAGAGGGTTTTGTGCCTCAAACCCAGAGCACACTGGCCAATGGCTAATGAAAACCCTTTCAGCTCTGTAGCCAATCGTCATATGCCCTATCAAAAAGTAGAAAAATGGTATTCTCAGGGAAAAAAAAGCAAGATGTTGTAAAAATAAAAATACAGCTCAATGATGATGCAGAGCAGCTTTTTTTATTTTTGCCTTCTCGTTTCACTTACTGAATTTTTTGAAAGGCCATAAGATATTTAGGGTTTTGAAAAAAAAAAGTTTTCTTTATGTAAAAATTTGACTAGAGGACTCTTTATGTTGGTAAATTGTCACCACCAGATATTAAATGCTGAATGAAGAGTCTTAATTTATCTTTTCTTACAAACGAATCAAGCATTCTTTTTTCATGAGAAACATTATGATTTTTAAGGAAATAGAATCCAATTTTATTTGAAGAATTTCCTATATGTCTTTTTGCTCACGTACCCACCATACTGGGCTATTTCTCTTTGGAGTTTTGTCCTCTTGTAGTAATGGTCCTGACTGAGAGCTGTGTCCCCTGGAAAAGATGCCCTTTATTGAGAGCTGTGTACAGCAGACCTGCATCTTGTTAAGAGTTATGTTATCTGACAGAGCAGCTCCTGGCTGGGAGCTGTGTGCCCTGAAAAGTTGTTCCTGCTTGAGAGCAGCTTCTGATTGGAAGCTGTGGCCACAGATAGAGGAGTAGCTCCTATGTGGAACTTGTGTCTATTGGAAGAGAGGCAACTCCTGGTTGGGAGCTGGGTCTGCTTGAAGTTATGTTGGTTGGAAACTGCCCCCTTGCTAGACTTTAGTTTGGGAGCCGTGTCCACATTATATACCTGCTTTCAGTTAAGAGTTGCATCCCCCAACTGCTCTTGAGTCAGAAGCTTTGTCCCTGAAAGGCAGCACTCAAGCGAATGAGGTGCGACCCTTGGAAGAGCCGCTCTTGGCCACAAGTTGTAATTCCTTTCTATACCTGCTTCTAACTGGGAGTTGTCTCCACTATGAACTGCTCCTGGCATGAATGGTTCCTTTGGCCCCCTTCTCTTTTCCTCTGCTTGCTATAAGGAGGTAATTTTAAAAGGAGTTACATATGTAAATGTAACATACCCTTGTAGCAATTAAAAAATAATAATTTACGTGCGTAAAGTGCTTTTACACATGAATATTCTTTGGACAATTCAATAGCATGTATAGTAGCAATTTTCAATAGCCCAATAAAGTGCATTTGCATGTGTAAAACCTATTTTTTAATAAAAAAATCTGGCCCTATGTGTGATAAATAGGATGTGCATTTGTTTCAAACAAAAGCTAAAGAATTGATAAATGAAGCCATTTTTGGTTCATTCCAAAGAGAATGAACCAAAAATGGCCGTTCATGAAAATACTTATACATTTTTAGGCACTTTTGTTTTCAGGAATAAAAAGAAAGGGGGGGGGAGAATGGAAAAAAGATCTCCTGCTCCCAGACGAGCTTTGGGGCTCAGGCTAAGCTCAGCTGGGGCCCCTCCGAGCATCTGCCCACTGGCAAAATTGAGCAGGGCTCAGGCAGATAGTTGGGTCCCTCCAACCCCCTCCCATCACTTTCAAAAAATCACTGGTGCTAGGGTTGGGGACATGGACCTCCCTGACCCTCACTTACCGCTTTCTGTGGGCACAGTGGCGGCGTTGTAACGGGCAGGAGTGATGTTAAAAATGGTGGTGCTGGCCCTTCTGAGTGGCGCCAAAGTGATGTCACTTCGTTGCCTCTCTCAGGTGCAGCTGGCACCTTGTCGTACAGCTATACAGAGGTGCCGAAGTAATATTTCAGCACCGCTTAAGGGGGCTATTTTATTTGCATTTATTATATACTGCCAGATTCCAAAAATAGATCATCGCAGTTCACCAAATACCATTCATACTCATAAATACAGATATCTCATAAAACAAACATACATGTTTGTATTTTGCCTGCTGGTGACATCATACATAGGGATAGCAACATTCAAACCAGCGCACAGGCGCACATGTGTATGCATTCTTTAGCCCACACCCAGGGACGCGGCTATTTTAGAACATACATTATCAAACAGCCTGGCCGCCCGCACACGCGTGCCCAGTTTTAAGTGGATGCTCGCCTGTGAGCACAAAAGCCGCTTCGACCGTGTAAGTGGGGAAATTTTAAAAGGGATGTGCGCCGCCACTATTGCCTGTTTTACCAGTTCTTCCCCAGTTCGCCCAGTTGCCCGCAAGGTCCTCCAAACCCCTTAGTTTGCTGGCCTGTATACCCTCCAGTTCCTCAGACACTTTACACCTCTCCGAAACGGCTCGTATTTTGGGGGGTTTTGTACTTAGACGCCATCCATAGCAGAAGTAAAGTTACGCGGCAGGTGCTGGATCACAGAAGTATTTATGCACGAATTTCTGGTGAAAGTCCCGAAACGCCCATGTACTACCCATGCCCCGCCCATACCACGCACACACCCCGCCCCTTTTTGAGAAGTTCCGAGATGTGCGCACAGCGGCATTCAAGGGCGCGTCTGGGAGGCTTTTAAAATCCACTCGGCGCATGAGAGGCCAACATATTTGCATATCTCTTAGTTTCAGTGCGCGTCGGGTTTTTAAATTCATCTTAAAGATTTTTGAAAATAGTAACTTAACATTTATAATGGATAAAGAGGTGACTATTTCTAGTTACCATGTGCACTTTCAAAATGCTGCCCAGTATACAGAGAGCACAAAGAAATTACTCTTACCAGCTTTTCTGAGCAAGATACATTTAGCAGTTTTTGAATACCCCATTCCCATTTCTAAAGGGAGTAGAGAGGACAGGAGTGAGTGGCATCGCTCCTTCCTGTGCCAGTGCCACTGCTGAAGTCCCAGAAATTGGTATGTAGGGATCAGGGAGGTTCCCGGCCCCAGGGATATTTGAAGGGGGACGGTTTGGAGGAGCCTGGCTAAGGCCAGCTGAGTAGACCCAGGTCCTGTTCAATTTTTAAAGTGGGAGGAGGCTTCATCTGGGTCCGGCCAGGCCCCCAAGATTGGGACAGGAAGCATGCTGTGATGTTTGTTTTGGGGGGGAGTATTTTTTTTTGTTTTATAAACAAACTGAAAAAAAAAATTAATTTACCTGAAAAACATAAACCCCTTTCCTTCTCCCCCCGTCCTGAAGAAATGAGAAAACACACCGACAGAAAAATCTATCCTTAGCAATAAGTAAATAAAAAAGAACTGAAACTGATGGAGAAGGTACAGAGAAGGGCTACCAAAATGATAAGGGGAATGGAAAGACTAAACAGGTTAGGACTTTTCAGCTTGGAGAAGAGACGACTGAGGGGGGATATGATAGAGGTGTTTAAAAATCATGAGAGGTCTAGACGGGTAGATGTGAATCGGTTATTTACTCTTTCGGATAATAGATAGACTAGGGGGCACTCCATGAAGTTAGCATGGGGCACATTTAAAACTAATCGGAGAAAGTTCTTTTTTACTCAACGCACAATTAAACTCTGGAATTTGTTGCCAGAGGATGTGGTTAGTGCAGTTAGTATAGCTGTGTTTAAAAAAGGATTGGATAAGTTCTTGGAGGAGAAGTCCATTACCTGCTATTAAGTTCACTTAGAGAATAGCCACTGCCATTAGCAATGGTTACATGGAATAGACTTAGTTTTTGGGTACTTGCCAGGTTCTTATGGCCTGGATTGGCCACTGTTGGAAACAGGATGCTCTGCTTGATGGACCCTTGGTCTGACCCAGTATGGCATTTTCTTATGTTCTTATGTTCTTACTGTTATTTAAATATATTATCTTATATTTCATTCTGCAAGGAGATTAAACTGAACAATCCTCCATTATGAAAGCAAGTGTTTTTTCTTCCTTTTAATCTTCATTAATACCAGAAATCAATACAGTATATGTACTAATTGATCTCCTGTGTGACAGCATCTAAAACTGTATGATGCACCCAGACGCCTGAGACACCTTTAGTCACCCATCGGACGACTCTGCTTTCATATTCTTTCATTGCAGTGTCGCTCGCCGAACACTGCGTTGTTGCATGCTTGAGCGTATGGCATCCAAGGGAGGACTGTACTAAGTCTGGGAGGGAAATTTCTGGCAAGGGTCTCTACATATATTTCAGGACATTTTGTAATAAGTCAATTCTATCTTTCAGGATTTCCTGTCAGATTTGTTAAAGAAGGCAAACCGGCCATACGATGACAAAAAGCTGTTGGAATACACGCAGACCATAGTAAGTCTAAGCAAATCTATCTACGGTTTTTTTTAAAGTGTTCATCATGGTCATGGGGCACGTGAATGGGCCTCCTTGTGCAGTTCCCTCTTTATCTACAATGATGGATCTTCTGCTGCCTTCATTCCCAGTCCTGGCAATAACGGCCACTTCCTACATCACCCTAGGAAGACTTTAAGATCATGAGCTAACTCTTGTGGCATTAGGCGGCAGGCCCATGCGGTCCTGCTTTTACCACAGTGCACGCATGGGCTTGTATCTCTCATTTCTCTAGGAAGAGTAGGACTCTAGGACCATAGACAATCCAACAAAATCAAACTTGGCTTGTTCAGCCCCCGGCAACAACTTATCCAACTATCTTTTTTGTTCATTTCAATACTTGCCTTTTATTATTGGAGCCAACCTCCATCATCTTGTCTCACATCTTTTTCATATTTATTTTAAGTCATCTATTTTGTATAACATTCCACTGACTCATTTTCTATATTAATTTAAGTTTATTTGTATTATGGAAGCAATAATGTGTCAGTGGTGGATACTAGGATTTTGAAATCCAGTGAAACCAATGCAATTCTGATTGGCCTGGTCAGATTATCTGTGTTTTGTACTCTTCCTTTGTTCAGTCCATCAATCTGAACAAAGGAAGGAAACAGGCACCGCCTTTCTCGAAAAAATTTGCTGTTCCAAGCAAGCTGATTTCTCATTCAAACAACAGACCTGGCTCATTCAGTCGAAGACAGAGTCATCCAATCAGCATTGGAATCATCAGCTCAGTGTGCTGCAGCGGTCAAAAGAACAAATAGAATGTTAAAAATTATTAAGAAAGAGTCAAGGTTTTGCCTGCTATGCAGGCTCATTGTGCCCTGGTTTTACCTCCCCACCTCCCCACCCTGTGTTTCCCTCACAGTTTTGCCATTCACATCCTCACTGGTCACACTACACCTCAGCCAGCTCAATACCTCAGTGCCTCTTCATCGAGTCACCTTGGCTCCTTGACCTAGCCACCTTGTCCTTGCTATCCTGTCTTGCCTTGCAGTCTACTCAGGCCTCCTGTCTTGCCTTGTGACCTAACTGAGCCTTCTGGCCTACCCTTGCCTCCTTCCTTGCCTTATGGCCTCTTTTGACCTCTTTCTTTGCTCTGTGGCCTCCCGGGACTCCTTGCCTTGCTCTGTGGCTCTCTGGGCCTCTCTATATTACCTTATGGCCTCCAGGTCTGCTGGGTTCTCCTGGCCAGCCTTGTGCCATGTTGGACTTCCCCGTTTGCTATTTCCTGTTCTGTCTAGTCCAGTCCTGTCCTATCGTTGTCTCAGTCCTATCTTGGTTCCTGTCTTTGTGTGTATCCTGTATCCAGCCCCAGTCAGGCCTTGCATCCAGTTTGTATTTGTATCCAGCCCCAGCTAGTCTTTGCAGTCCGTATCTGTATCCTCCCCTAGTTGGTCCCTGCATTCATTATGTATCTGTATCAGCCCTAGTCGGTCCCTGCATTCAGTATGTATCTGTATCCAGCCCTAGTCGGTCCCTGCATTCATTATGTATCTGTATCCACCCCTAGTCGGTCCCTGCATTCATTATGTATCTGAATCCAGCCCTAGTCAGTCCCTGCATTCAGTATGTATCAGTATCCAGTCCCAGTCAGTCCCTGCATTCAGTATGTATCAGTATCCAGTCCCAGTCAGTCCCTGCATTTAGTTTGTATCTGTATCCAGTCCCAGTCAGTCCCTGCATTCAGTTTGTGTCTGTATCTGACCCCAGCCAGTTCTAGCATTCAGGCTAAATCTGTATTAAGCCCCAGCCCAAACTCTGTGACCAGTACTTGTGACCAGCTCCCATACCTGTATCCAGCTCACAGCCTGCACCATGATGTACAGCTGGAGAGAAGCCCTACCAGCACCCAGAACCCAAGAGCTCAATCTGCAGGGGAAGAGGTTGGATAGGTAGAAGGCAAGCTCCAGTCCTGCCCTGCATCCAAGGCCGGTGCAAGGATATTAGGTGACCTAGGCAAACCTTCTGCCTTGCGGCCATACCCCCCTCCCAGTGCAGGCCTCGGCTCTAGCCTTGACCTCATTCACTCAGACAGGTCCTCTTTCTTACACACACTTAGGTTTCCTTGTCTCATTCACACACGCACCCTTACACAGGCACCCTCCATCTCTCTTATTAACACCATTGCTCTCTCATACACATACAATCCCTCTCAGTCACACAGACACACATAGAAGTGCCATTCATGGACCACAGAGACTCTACTTCTCTCGGCCATGAGCAGGATGGGCGCTGCTTGAGGCCCGCCAAGTGTCTGTATTTCTCGGCTGCGAGCAGGATGCATGTCCGCTGAGTTTCTACTCCTCTTGGCCATGATGGGATGGGCTTCACTCGCAGACCCATATTGCTGCTCCCTAATGGCTAGTGCCCTAAGTGACTGCCTAGGGCACATATTGGGATGCGCCGGCCCTGCTGCATCCCTGTACTGCCTCTGTGTGGGTGCTGTCTGACTCCAGCCTGCCAGACCATGGCAGAAAACAATGGTGAATAAAATGAAGAATGTGATAGTACCGGTTTATTGCTCCATGGAGAGACCGCACCTTGAGTACTGTGTGCAATTCTGGTCATCACATCTCAAAAAAAGATATAATTGCACTGGAAAAGTTTCAGAGAAGGGTGACCAAAATGATAAAGGGGATGGAATGACTCCCCTATGAAGAAAGGCTAAAGAGGTTAGGGCTGTTCAGTTTGGAGAAGAGACAGCTGAGGGGGGATGTGATAGAGAGCTATAAAATCATGAGAGGACTGGAACAGGTAAATGTGAATCAGTTATTTACACTTTCAGATAATATAAGGACTAGAGGGCACTCCATGAAGTTAACAAATAGCACAATTAATCTCTGGAAATCATTGCCAGAGGATGTGATTAAGACAATTGGCATAACTGGGTTAAAAAAAAAGGTTTCGATAAGCTCCTGGAGGAGAAGTCCATAAACTGCTATTAATCAAATTGACTTGGGGAATAGCCACTGCTTATTACTAGCATTAGTAGCAAGGGATTTAATTACTGTTGGGGAATTTGCCAGGTACTCGTATCGTGGATTGGCCATCTTTAGTTTTGTTATAGTCCATAATGACAAGTGGTTTTCTTTCCTCTCCAACTATTGTCATGTCATAGTGCATTGTTGGTAGCAACATAAATCTTTAAGCTTTTCAGGTGAGTTGAAAGCTCAATGAAGACCTACTGTGATGTCAGTGGGTATTGTTAAGGTTGCCCTACGATGTATTGCTGTGCTTTGGAAGGAATGAAACAGCCTGACAAATCCCCACACTTTGTTTTGCCCAGCTATTTTACAAATCCCATTGGACCAATGCTATATTAGGTGCCAGATTCCCTTCCTTGTTCTCTTGTTCAACTGTAGTGCTGAGCCAATGTACTTCTGGGGCCTTCTTGACTTTATTTATTTAATAAGCTATCAAAATAACCAAATAACTCTAATCCCTGCTGTGACTGTTTTATTCAAGAAATGAGGCCTTTGTTCAGTCAGTGACTTGCTCTAGGCATAAGAGGAGAAATTTCAGTACCAAGTTACTATTCTGTGGAACATATGGAATCAGAAAAGATCCTTAAGTACTTAAGGATGCAATCAGAGGCCAAGAAAATGTGACAGAAAAATAAAGAAATAGTCCCATCAGCCTGCTTAAAAAGAATTGCCAGGAACACATTGATATGTTGCCTATATATATTACATCTTATGAGCTCCAGAAAGAGTCTCTCTTTGGCACACTGCAAGTATAAAGAAGAGCACTGGCAGTAAACTTGAGACCTTGACATCGTTCCTAACATGCCATGGCTTATGCGCAAAGCAAACCCATTTGGAGAAACTGCTCCCAGTGACAGCAATAAAGAACCAAGTTCCTGCAGCCTGCGAGCTCATTTTCAAAGGGAGATGCCATGAGGAGCCTGGCATGCATTTGTACCCTCATGCTTGGAAGCAGATGCAAAGTATGCAAGATATGAAAGTGTATTTTCACTTCCTGACCTAACGCCACCCTTTTCTTTGTTCAAGTAAAAGCAAATACTCTGAGAAGCTGTGTATGTACTTTTATCAACATACCCCGGGATGGGGGGCGGGGAAGAGGAGCTTGACTACAATTTTCAAATCATGTTTTTATGTGATTAAACATGCATTTTATCTACATAAACACCTTTATTGCCCCCATAAGGCCCGTGGAGGGATGGAAAACCACTAATGTGTCTTATCTTTAAATCACTGAAGAAACAATCATATACCTAATATTTCTTCGTGTAGTAAAGGCAAAGCGAATATCTTTTGAGAAAACGGGGTGTAATTGTAAGGAACCTCTGGTTCCTTACCAGAAGGAATGTACTATCTAGCTGGGAAGGTTCAGAGAGAATTAGTGAAGAGAGGATTGAGTTTGACTCCATGTGGGAGCTGCAGATGGTGTGCTCTATCAGTATATAAACCCCTGCCACCAGCTTAGGGTGTGAATTTTTGTTGTCGATTCTTAGTTGGGTTTCAGTTACACTTCAGTGGATGTGCTTTGTGCATTTTTGGTTAGATTCTCTTGATCTGCCCTCCTTGGGTCAACCATTTGACCTATTTTGGCTTATTTACTTTTTTTTTTATTCATTTTTGGAAATCTTTCCTGAGAGAGTCTTGGTATCCCTTCACAGAGGACATGGGGAGGCCCTGTCTAAGGTTAGATCCAGGGCTAGGGAAGATTCTGCTGCTCGCTATTTCACTTCCAGTGGGTAGATCAGTTTGTGACCCAATGCAGAGGAGTTTCATTTTTAAGTTGTTTTCCCTCAGTGACTATCTTCTCAATTGGGAGATAAGGAATGATTTTCACCCTTTGTTTTGTTTTTTCCTTCTTTTTGAGTCATAATCATTTTTTATTCCTTTTGGAACTGAGTGTCCTTTTACCAGGGACCCAGTTTCTAAACCATTGGGAGAAAAGGTGCCTCACCTAGGAAGAGTCTGAAGAGTGGAGGTTTTCATCAAGGAGAAATGGATTCCTGTCATTTGCAAGAGGGAAGGAGTTGAAGGTAGTGTTCAAGAGTTATTTTTCTACTGACTTGAGCGTGCTGCACTTGAGAGAAGAGTGCTCACTGGTGCTTTCAGAAGGAGATCTAATGAGAGGGATGAGAATTGGGACTTGCTGTGTTCTGATTAATAATTTGGGTATAAATTCTAACCATTCTACAGTGGGGAGAAGATTGAGATAAAACTGGGAGTTGGAAGAAGGATTATGCTTTCTTCAATTTGAGTATTTGAAAGGAGAAGGAAATAAATTGTTAAGGAATTGGCGTCCGTAAATTCAGTTTTTACTAGAATAATGAGGTAAAAAGTTTATTAATCTTTATCTTTCATTATTGTTCATCAACTTTATTTAACATCTTAGTGCTGTAAACAATCCAGTCAGTTTAATCACCTCTCAGTAAGGAAGTTGGAAACCACATTGCTTCTCAGTGTGATTATTGCTGCTATAGACTGTGGAGATTATCAGTGCTATTTACAGGGTCTGAACCAGATCTGTGTACGTTGGTTAATGCAAAAGGGCCTTAAAGTTATGCTTCACCCCACAGGGAGCCCTGGAGCTCAGAAGTAAAAGCTATCTATGAAGAACTGGTTGCAGAGAGGGTCTATTTTATGTCTCTGTGCCTCTGGGGACAGCATCAGGGTTCTATCCCACCCAGGGGTTACATCATGAAAGAATATTGCAGTATTTTATAACGCCACAAATCTCTTTTGCTAACATTCTTTTGTAACAACAACCGTCGGTTCACAGGAAAATACATTTCTCACTGCATGAAAGGGATAACTGCTCTTCAAAAATCTTTTTACTAAGGACTGGGACTGTAATTTGAAATTAGAACAAACTTCTGTAAGGGGGTGCTAAATTCTGCCCCTTACTAACATTACTGGTATGGCAGCAGTGGCCTCCACAAGCCTGGTAGCCAGTAGTAGGTCTCAGAGGTTTCTACCAGACGCTGTCCCTGTGGAGATGTTAGTGTAAGCAGGTGTGATACGTATGTGTGCCACTCCCAAATGGGAAGGGGTTTGAGTAATAGGACTGCTCCCACGTGATGCAGGAGGAGTTATGAAGTAGGATTCCAGTAGCTGGAGTCTTAGAGGCACCCACAGAATGGTGACAGTGGGTTTTATCCCTCCAAAACGGAAGATTCTAGGAGAAGCTGTTTATGTCCAGGGCAGGTGGCTGGGACCCAGGGACAGGGCTGACCAAGCCTTACTGGGAAGAAAGAGTCTAGGAGTCCAGGAGAAGGGATTCCAGTCTGCGCAGACAAGAAGAGGTCCGGGAGGGGAGATGAAAGAAGATACCTGATCCCCGTCTGAGAGAGGCTTTGTTAAAGTGTGTCCAAGGAGGATTAGTGTTCGTGGGAGTTCTTGGGCAAGGAGACTATGCAATAGGAGAGAATTTATGTCGAGTTCCTGTTTGGCAAAGGAGCTCAGCCAAATGACCAAAGCTATGGAAAGTCAAAACGTTAGCCTGCCCTACCAAACAGATACTAGGAATAGACCCAGGTGAGGAAAGATCCCTGCCCCATGGAGAAGACCTGAGGGGAAAGGATGGATTCATTGATAGAGACCATTTATTTTGGGGGCTGCATTTTGGATTTGTGTTGCAGTATACTTTCATGAAAATATCGTTGATGTCCCTTTTCCAAATCATAATCTCATCTGCAAATGCACCCTGTAAGTTGGCCACATCTGGAGCCCTGGTAGCACAACTGGCTATCCTCTTTGTTTGTAAATAATTTTCACTGAATAGAAAGAATTTTTTGCATTAAAAGACAAGTTGATAGAGTCTGAAGGAATCCATTGGTTTCTTGGACATTGTTGCAGAGTTTCAGTGAGAGTCAGTTTTGGCATCACCACTTGTAAAATATTGATTCAGGTGGTGTTATGCTCTGCGGACTGCAGGTCAACTCCGCGGCCCACTGCCCCTACCTTCCAATCGGACCTGGCCGTGTGGTCTTCCGACACCGCACTCTCCCTGCTCCTGGCGGGCCCACTTTGGTGGCCTCTGCTGAGCGCAGCAAGGAGGCACGCCGCTCCTGCTTCTCTCTTCCTGATGCAGCAGGATGCTGACGGAGCTTCAGGACAGGGGCCGCCTTCCTCCTAGCCTCAGGGTCTGCCTCCTTAGGTGCGCATGAGGCTGTCTCCCCCACTTTTAAAGGGCCAGTGATGGTAATGGTCCAGCAGCGCCCTCTTATGCCATCATTGGAAGAGGCCTATATAAGGCCACCTCTCTCCTTCCTCCGGTGCCTTGGCAATAGGTTGTCTCGTGTAACAGAAGAGAATTGACCTGCTTGCCTGTTCCTGATTCTTCTTCTGGAGAGTATTCCTGCCTTGGGTTCCTGTTTCCCTGCGTCTGGTTCCTGCCTTCCAGGTCATGTTCCCTTTCATCTGTCTCCAGCGTCTTGTCTTCTCCACCCTTCTTGTTCCTTGCTTCTTGGATTGGTCCCCTGGCTCTTGACCTCGGACCGGCTCCTGGCTTCTCCTTGGATTGACCCTCTGGCTTGACTCCGGCTTGCTTCCTGACTCATCTTGATTGCTGCCTGCCCATACACCTGCCTGAATCACAACTCCGCCTGTTCGCTGCTTGCCTAGACCTCTTCCCGAACCTGACTCCGCGTGCTCTTCCTGTATTGGCCTATTTCACTTGCAGCTCGTCGGATCTTCATCTACCAGGAGGCCTACGCCTAAGTCCAGCTGGCCCTGGAACCCAAGGGCTCAACTTAAGGGGAACGAGGGCTTGTATTGGTGAAGCTCCAGCTGGGCCTCCACTACAGTTCACTCCACCTACCGACGGTGGGGACCGGCAGGGCTCCTTCCTCCAGGTTGCGCTAACTCCCCCTCAGTCTAAGGGTCCACACTTCCAACAGGTGGACATGCAAGCTAGATTTTTTATTTCTTTACATCTATTAGCAGTAAAAAGCTTTTAAAGCAACAATGTACTTTAGCCAAGACTGCAAATAAGTGATCATAGTGCTACCAAATATTACCCCAAACTAGATTTAACAACCCTTGCAGACACAGTCACTGGCAGTCACAGAAATCTCACTTATCAGTGACTTAGCAGTTTGAAAGGTTTGTTTCTTACTTTTCAACTGAAGACGTACAGGAAATATTCACTTCATGTGGGGAATTCAATGTAACAGAGATTCATGTACAGAAAGCAGATTGTACACAAGTTGGACTGGACATGTTAACAGATTTTTTTCCATTGTGCACATATGGGAAAAATGCTTAGTACATAGGCTCCAAGGTTAGAAGTTTGACAGAAAGCACAACAGAGAGAAAAATAATATTAATGTAATGAGCTGCTTGTTTCTGTCCCTGCAGCTGCGAATGTTTGACTTGAATGGAGATGGGAAGTTGTGTCTGTCAGAGATGTCAAGGTAAGAGTCAACACACATCATCAGCTGCCTCTGTAAGCATTTGCGGGGAAAGAGGAGAGGGCAAACAGTATTAATGGCTTCCCTATAACCAATCAAGATCCAATCTCAGTTCACCCAATTTCGTGTTTTTTGATTATAGTAATTGCAGTCCCTTGTTGGACTTAAGTTACCAGAGACACGGGACTGTCACAGATATATAGTGGTAATACCAAAAAGGTAACAACTGAGCTTCCACTGTAAGTTAAGAAATAATAAACCTGTTAAAAGAAACTCGGTTCCTGCTGGTATGAAGCCCCTCAGAAACAAAGCCTGGTGCAAGAAGTCAGTGATATCTGACTAGCCAGGAACGAGGTCACTGTAGAAGCAGTGCTGTTTGATCCAGGGAGAGGGGTGGGGTTCAAATGTCAC
Organism: Rhinatrema bivittatum; assembly: GCF_901001135.1. NCBI lineage: Eukaryota > Metazoa > Chordata > Amphibia > Gymnophiona > Rhinatrematidae > Rhinatrema > Rhinatrema bivittatum. Next base: position 138,592,848 of record NC_042621.1, read on the forward strand.
TTTTGAGTTATATTTTGTAGTCTAGGTTCCTGTGGACACAGCATGTCTTAGAGTTCCTGCGAAAGCTTGTGTTTGTGGTACATGGAAGTCAGGATTTCTATGGAGGCTTGGGTTCACGTTTCACCTCCATCAAAGTTCCCCTGCAGGGCGAGGCTGTGCCTGGGTTCCTGCACCCGCCTGGGTTGGTGGCAGACCCGTGTCAGGGACTGTATGGAGGCATGGGTTCATGTAACACCCGTGCCGGGCTTCTTATGGAGGCTTGGGATTATGGCATGCCTTCGCAGACATTCCCTGTGGGCTGGAATTCATGTCTTTGTATCTTTGGGTCACAGGTATTGAAATCAGGGATGACTAATGAAAAGAAAAAGTTACAGTGATACAAATGATGGTGTTATAGGACCTTTTCCACACACCTCTATCCTACCCTAACCAGTGATAGATCTAGCTTTTAGCCACCCCTAGGCACTGTCTGCCCCTGCCCGCCTTCCACCTCCAATCGAACTTCCCTTCTTGAACATCATGGATGTGGCAGCAGCAGCAGTGGCTCCCAGCTGTTCTGACAGAGGTGGCAGCCAATGGATCTGCTGGCAACAGCTCCAGCTGATTGCTTTGGCAATGTTGACAATAGGTTTCCCACCCTGGGCCTATGCAGACAGAAGGCCTAACCCTACTACTTTTCTACCCTCATCCTAGGCAAGATAGGGTTAGGCAGGCCTGGATTTGTCAATAGGTACACAAGCCTGTGCCTAGGACAGAAAAAAATCTGAGGAGGCAGCAGGCCAGCTGAAGATTTACTGCTTTCTTGCTGGGTTGAATCTCACTCAGCAGAGAACAACTTTCTGCTTCCGGTTCCAGCCCCTCCCCTTCCAGTGCAGAGAACAGGAGGGAAGGGCTGAGGCTGGAAAGGACAGAACAAAGAAAAACTGCTCTGTTCCCTATTCCAGCCCCCTCCCCTCCTGAAGTGTGTAGGGAACAGCAAGAGAGGAGTGAGGCCAGAGCACAGAGGGGAGCAAAGGAAAGCCACTCTTCTCTCTAATCCTTTCCTCCTGTCATTCAGGGGCCTGAGGGAAGAAGATGAGCCTGGAAGCAGTGCCTTAGATCTTCTTCTCTGTTATCCCTTGTCCAGGGGAGGGGGGAGGGGCTGCGACAACACCAACAGTGCCTAGGGGAGGCCTAATCCTAAATCCATCACTGAGTACAGGTATTTATTGGATCCAGGTAGAAATAGAAGAGAAATAGACACTTGTGAGAGAAAAACAGTTAATGAAACAAAAAGTGATATCTCTGCTTACTCTGTTATTTGGTGCAGTATTCCATGAATAAACAAACTGTTTATACTTACTGTGCCATAATTCACCAATGTCGTCGTTATTTCAGAAATTCCTTGCACTTCCCCATTTCTCTTGAAAGCAGTCATGGGTAGTCACTTTCGAGCATGCCCATTCCTTGTGCACCAACAGCCACCCGTCCTTCTGATGTCCCAAAAAAACCCGGCATCCTACAGCATGAGTAGCAGCACCAGCTACAACAGCAAAACTCACTTCCTCCCATAATGTCCCTCAGAGCCTCACAACAAATCCTCTCTCTCTCCTTCCCCTTTAGCAGAGGGACTAGCCTTTAGTCCATCTTTTTCAAAAGAGATAGAATTCACTATTCACAAATCCTCTCACATCTTCTTTCCGATCAAGGAATGAGATACCCACACTTGAAAATCCACGATTCCTCCCAGGTGGTTCAAAAGCACTGCCCAGGAGCCTCCTGGAGCCATGGCGCTGCTGGAGAGAGAGAGAGAGAGAGACTTCAAGCCAGCTTCCCCCTGAACAACTCTCATAAATCAGCCATGCACCCGCTCACACTCTGCCCTTCCGCACTTCTCCTAACTCCTGGGGCAATTCTGCGCAGCTGCATAGCACAGAAGCCAGACACCCGGGCAGAATTTGACATTTAGTGTGCAGATTTGAGAGGGGGGGGGGGAATGAGAAGGCAACCATCTTACACTTTTCTAGTGCCAACAGGAACAGGAGGAAGGTGACTATTAGTCTGGCGGGGGTTGAAGAGGAAGGGAGGGGGAGAGGAGCCTCTGCCTCTCTCTCTCCCCCCCCCCAGTAGCAAACAGCTGATGGGCTGAGGGCAGCTTTCTTGTTCACAGTCGCTTTGCCCAGCGTTGTCCCCACTCTTCTGCTCCCACCCCTACTTTGATCCCCATACCCTACTGAGGCCTGTCCGCAAATGTGTTTCTTTTTTAAACTATCCTGGAGCCTGAGCCCTGCATGGGGAGGGGGGAGAGAGAGCAAGAAAGCTGCAGAAGGGGGGTAAGGTTGAAAAAGGGATGAGAGGAAAGCAAGCTGGAAGCAGGGGGTTAAACCCAGAGGAAGAAAGTGAGTTGGAAAGGAACGGAAGGCAGAGAGAGTGCGAGAGAGCTTTAGGAGAGGAGAGTTTGAACCTGGGATGGGGCCGGAGAGGGGAGGTTGTGTCAGAGAGAAAGAGCTGGTGAGGTTTGAACCTGGAGAGAGGGGGGAACCTGGAAACTAGGTAGAGATAAGCTGGGGGCCTGAACCTGGGAGTGAGGCAAAGAGGAGCTGTGGGAAGGGGGCAAGGGAAGAGAGCTGGGGGGGGGGGGGGTTAAACTAGGGGGAGGGTGGCTAGCCTGTGTTAGGGAGAAAGGGAGGGGAGAGAAAACCCTGGTTGAGCTCGGGCAATGAAGATCTGAGGGATAAAGCCGTATGTAATTTTACAGTACTTCTGCAGGAATTCTGCATACAAATTTTGAAATTCTGTATCACTGAGCAATTTTTTCTGTATTGCATGGAAATTATTACTTAAAGACACTTATTGTGTCATTTTGATAAATAACATGCAGAATTTTGCAGAATTTTTAATAACTATGTACGGTATTTTGAAAGTTTTTGCACATAATTCCCCCAGGAGTACCCCCTAGAGGTTCTCCCACATAATCCCACTTAAAGAGAGATACCATCCTCTTAATAAATCTCACCCGTAATGATTATCATTTATGATTGTTTTTACTATAACCCACCCTTGACCTTTGACTAATGGTGGTTAGAAAACTTTATAAATAAATAAATAATAAACAGCATTCAACCCCAAAGTGTAGAGACCAAGGGCATTCCTCTCCTCCTCTCCCCCCCCCCTCTGAATTTCTCCAAAGGCCCATTTCTAGTGACCAGGCCCTATTTTAGGGGTCTCGTCAGAGATAGAAATGCCCTCGCTCCCTTCCCCCAATTCCTCAAGACTCATTCCCCCCCTTGCGTTGCTAGAGTGGAACCCCACTTCCTACTCTGTCTTAGACAGTGAGATGTCCAGGTGTTATCTGAGGGCTTCACGAAGGGTTTCTGAATTCCCTATCAAGAAGTCATAGGCAAACGCCTGGCAAGAATAACATATCTTCAGCATCAAGTACGACAGAAAATTGAGGGGGAACTCAGATTGTAACACTGACATCATATGCTCCCCCACAATTATTTTTTATATGCTGACATTTGATCTGAGATATCACATTGGTTTACATTCAGATACTGTAGGTATTTCCCAAAACTTAGATTGTACCCTCCATTGCCTCAGCTACAATCTAAGTTTTGTACCTGAGGCAATGGAGGGTAAAGTGACTTGCCCAAGGTCACAAGGAGTGACAGCGGGACTCAAATGCTGGTCTCCTGGTTCATAGCCCAGTGCTCTAACCACTAGGCTATTCCTCCTCCTCCTCCAATAAATGAACGAGACATCAGACTGTACTGTTGTTTGTGATACTGATACACAGTCACTCTCAGTCCTAGGAAAGTTGGGGGATTATAGGGAAGTTGCCTAGAGAACATCAGAGAAGGCATTTAAAAGAAAAAAAAATTAGTTCTCCTGTCATCCTCATCTGATTCTTCAGATCTTAGGAAATCAAGACTGAAAACCCTGGGATAAAGTAGAGCAAACATGAAACAGTCAGGCCTCTCTCTGCCTCTCAGTTACTTGCTGTCTGGATCCCCTTATGCAGATTGCACATGGCCTTCCCTTGAAGCAGTCACCACTCAGTACCTTTCTCTTCTCTCTCCTTGTAGACTACTTCCCGTGCAAGAGAACTTCCTGCTGAAGTTTCAGGTAAATGTCATCTCCTGTTTGCTGTGGCTTGATACCTTATTGCAGTGGTTCCTACACCGAGGGTAAATGGGTCTCAACCGGCGTACAGATGGGTCACGAGATAAAGTCTACCAGAAATATTATAAAAAGTGAAGCAGGAGTCAAGACGGTGGTTTGCAGATTACTTTAAACATATGAAGACACATTTCCAGTGCTGAAAGCAGTGGGAAACATTTCCCTGGATTTGGATTTTTTTTTTGTATTTGTGCATTTCACATTAATTTTTCAAGAAAAACTCAAGAAGAAAGAAAAACAAGTTAACAGAACAAAAAAAAAGAATCAACAATAAGCAATATTCCCCAACTTGCTTTACCTCCACCAATATTGGAGAGTCCAATTCCATACTCTTAGAAGAAAATTATCACGCAAGGAACAATGGTTGTGCTAGGACCAGAGTCTGCCCATCCTTCACTATCTTATCACTCAAAAAAAAAAAAAAGTGAAATTGACCTGGTTCAGAAAATACATAAGAAATTTTATTAAACATTTACATGGAAACTTTAAAAAAGGAATAGGGATCCCAACTCAAGGGTCATTAGCCTCATAAGAAACTGCCTACACATTTCTGGTACATCAAGAAAATCCCGGACTTTTATCTGAAGAAATAACTCTTGCTGATGCCTAAAACACAATTTAAGCAACCAATCTCTATCAGGATTCAGAGCCAGGGAGACAATTAACATAGAAGGAATAGCAAGATTTCCCTCTGACGCCTCTGCCATCAAATCCAGGCTGTTCTCAGAAATCAAAGACAGTTCAGCACCATTTAAGAACAGTCTTCTTCTTAAATGGTGGAAGATAATTCTTGAGACTGGAAGGGGTAGACTGTGATGGAACCTTTTAAGATTTCCATCAAATAAAGTTTGAACACCTCCAGTGTTGATACTATGGGTACTTTTCAGATATTTATAACCTGCAAATTATGGCATTTTATAACATTTTCCAAATTAGCAAGCTTAGCACATAAATGCAGATTTTCATTATTACTCTCCTGTATCCTCAACATTTTCTCAGTATTAACCTTCCAACACTTGAACTTGACATTTGATCTGACATTGACCTCTTCCATTGATCTCTCTTGAAATAAATCACCTTAGTTTCTAAGCCAAAATTCTTATCAATAACTATCAATAATCTGGCAGTAAAGGGACTTTCTCAGCCCCACAAGTGACTTCCATTTCACTTCTAGGTTGAACTCTGGGGGGGGGTCTCTCAAATTGAAATTGAAACTCCCCTGTTCACCCGGGCTGGGATTCAGCATTACTCCGAAGTACCTTTGCTTCCAATGCAGCCTCTTCCATTGTTGACTCATTCAGTGCTGCCATTATCCCTCCCCCCGAACCTCCAACTCTACTGTTGCCTGTAGGTGCAGGTCATGCTCCTTCTGCGGTGCCTGGTCGCGTGAGGCACAGATGGTTCAGTCTGCTGCGGGATTCATTGGAGGAGCTGAAAAATGACTCCGATCGAGAAGTGAGGGTTCAGTTCCCCCCTTTACCCCTTATGTGCACAATCCCATAAGCTGAGCTGTCTGAATGTGTTGCTAGAGAGTTTTTTTTCTCAGGATCAGATGAACCAGGTAGCAGTTCTCAGCCACTGCTCCCCCCTCCTCAGCAACACTCCCTCATCATCTCCCTCATGCTGTCTGCTGTGGCACCCTCCCAGCTCCTCACTGCCATGTTGGTCGGCTCTGGATCGAGCTTGTGGGCTGTGGCATGCTCACAATTCCTGGGACACCACAACCCCATCTCCTCCCCTCTTTTGGGCATACTTGCAAGGTAAAGGGAGGAGCTGGAGGGTCACATCACCACAGGGATTATGGGCTCATGGTCCCTGTATGAGTGAGCAGGTGTATCAGCAGTGGTGAGAGCCCATCAGGGCCTACAGGGGTGGAAGCCTGATAAGAGGCAATAGCCTGGAGGGCATTATCAGCTGAGGAAGCACCATCAACAACCAACAGTGGGGTTGGCGATGGGAAGGGGGTGCCAAATTTTGCCAGCCATATGTCTTTTATTCTTTAAAAGTCTTATGCAATCCCTTTAAATTATAATTAATTTGGGGATATCAGTAATTTGCATGTGAGACCTTTTTACCTCAGATACAAAGCCTGTTTCACATCCAAGGTCTCTTTTACCAATCCAAGTTCGTATAAGCGTGAAATTTTGATAGGTTCTTTCACGTTGTAGCCCTGATTTCTCCCCCGCAGTGTTGTCTGTGGGAATTATTGTTACCTCGCAGGCAGTGGGATGGCTGGGGCTGGACCCTTCAATGCACGTGTGCCAGAAGATGGGGGTGGGTGTCATACTTGCAGGATGGCACATTCTCGCTGCCAAGCAGGAAACACGACTCCACTGTGGGCACCATACAGTGTTGTTGCCAATCTCCAGAGCTACTTGTGTGCTGCTCCTTTCGTGTGCTGTCTCTCATCCCTGGGCTCTGGCCCTGCTCACCACCCTGGTTGAGCTCAGGCAATGAAGGTTGGCGTTAAGAGATTTCCTGCTGATGCTGTCTTTTAGGTTTACCCTCACTCCCTTCTTTTTCAACTATTTTGCATCCTGTTTTATTCTTTTAATCTCTTCTGAGGAGTCACCGGTGTTTTGTTTTTAATACTTCTTGGTTTTTTGCAGGGAATGAAGTTGAGCTCCGACGAATTCAATTCAATTTTTGCATTCTATGACAAGGTAAAACAATGGAAAGGAGAAAACCACAGCAAAAAAATGTTTAAATTGAGTGCATATGGGTCTAATATGTAATTGTCTGGTTTTGTCTTTGTATGTATGAGGTAATGCATGTCGGGATTAGAGAAAGACAAGAACAGCTGTAAGCGGAATGGCTACAGTGATTTACCTAATATGAAAACCAGATAACGTATGAGACAAGCTCATTGGTTTTTGAGGCAGATGATTGGGTTTTTTTTCATTATAGTGGTGTAAGCATACAATGATGTAAATGATGGATATAATTTGTTCTAAGTTTCTGGTTTAACAGAGCAAACACTCTTATGGCAAAAGTTATGCAAACTTTCTTGCATTAACTCAAAGTTAATCTGCACTTGTCAATATGCATTGCCAATTGGCTATCCCAGTAATAATTAATTAAGTCAGTGATCTCACCCTAAGTCAGCTGCAGTAGCAGATCACACTCCTGGTAAATCAGGGACCCTATCTCAGCAGGGAGGCAATCCAGCTGTACCTCCAGCAGACAAATTGCATTCTCAGGCAGGACCCAGAGCGCTCACAGATGCGGTGCAGCCAGGACTGGGGGGAAGGTGGCTTAACTTGTCAAGGCTTGGGCTAGCATGAGGCCAACAAGCACTTCACAGTTATGGAGCAGAACTGGGCCAAGCTTGCAGCATGAATAAGGAAAAGTCTTTTCTCTGTTTGGGACTTCATACATATGCAGATGCATAGGGCCCAAATGTTAATCTTATTTGGATATAAACATGCGATTGGTGAGCTCCCGAGGTCACTTCATCTCAGCCTATTTATTTATTTAAAAATATATGTATCACTATCAGCGATCCTAAACGATTTACAGGAAAACATTCACAATCCAAAATTATAAACATGTCATAGTTTGAAAGAAGAAAACCACTCACAGAGGGTAATGAGGTATGTGTTGGCAAACATTTGTGGAGGATGTTGGCTTCATGGCTAGATATAGATACAAAGTTTCTGTCAAGGCCATGGCTTAACAGTTCTGTATTCGGGGTGTACTAGCAAACTGTGAAGTGAAGACGGGTTCTGATAGGAAGAACAATGGCAGTTCCTTCTCCTTCTCTGTTTCTTCTCACACATTGAAACAGCAGGGGCAGTCACGTGGCTCGACTCCCATTTTGTCTTGCTACATAGGCCTGCAGGCTTTTGATTCAGTTTTTGTTGCTAAGGCCTGCAATATTAGGTACAGCTGTACAGCCCTTTTAAGGTAACTGGCTTATGCCCTACACAACGCAGAAAAACTCCTTTCAGCAGTGGTTCCCAAACCTGTCCTGGAGGATCCAAGTCAGGTTTTCAGTATACCCACAATGAATATGCATGAGATAAATTTGCATGCACTGCCTCCATAGAATGCAAATTTTCTCTCATGCATATTCATTGTGGATATCCTGAAATCCTGACTAGATGGGGGGTCCTCCATGATAGGTTTGGGAACCTCTGCTTTAGCATAAGCTGTTTCTTTAAAAGGTTTTGCCTTCAGCAATACAGAAAGTTTTAATATTTCAGTCATTGGCTCAACAGAATGTACTATAACACCAATGACTTTTAGGTATGCTATGAAATATTATAGCACATTTTATATGTGCATTTGGGAAGAGATGCACTGTTCTATATAAATGTACTGTTTCCAAAACCTTTCTGGGTGATTTCTCAGTTTAGCCATGGATGGGAGACCTGATTCTGGGACTTGAGCTGAGAGGACTGCTGTACCTCACGTGTCCACCTCCTATTCTTATTATGGTGTCAGTCACAGAAGTACAATCAGGAGATTAAAGCAAAAAAAACCAAACAAACAAATAGATACTGGGGAGGAGCTGCTCCAAACGCTTATTCTTTGGAAAAGTAAAGTTTGGAACTGCATGTGACTTCAGGTGCTATCTGCTCACTAAAAGGTGAATTTTAAAAGCTGGGCATGCACCTAAATCTGGAGATATGAGTGCATGTAGCACATTCACGTGTCCACCCAATTTTAAAGGCCGCCCAAGTCCTGAATCGCAAATATTTCACATTGGACAAAAAAGGAGTGGAATGTGGGTGGGGCATGAACAGAGCATGGGCATTCTGGGGGTGGGGTCAAGGGATGTACATGCAAGTACCTACGCGCCTGGGGCGTGCGCCCAGGGATTCTTGAGTGTAAAGTTACTTCTGCTATGGAGGAGGTGTAAGTCTCAGTAAAACTATTTCCAGGTATCTCTGAGGTGTTTGAGGGGTCTGGGTTAACTGGCGGGAGTGCAGGCTAGTCTGGAGGATCTAGCTGTAGACTGGGCAAACGGGTGGACAATGAAACTGATCGTGGAGTGGACGTGCACCTGTTATAAAATTCTCTCATTTGCACGGTTCAAAGCGGACATTATACGTCTTTTGCACGCACATTTGTAAAATTAGGAGCACTCTTCAGGACTATTTTATAACCTACACGCGTATGTGCGTACATGTTGAAAAATTGCTGCAAATCTGGCACGCGCCCACTCACACGTTTGAAAGTTACCGTCTAATCCATTACTGCTTTACACACCTAATTATTTTGTAGTGAAAAGTTTGTTAAGGAAGGCTGTGTTCTATTTACACCTGAGAGGCTGTATGGTACCTGTCACCTGCTGATGACAGGAACAGGTAGTAGTGACAGAAGCTCCTCATAAAGCAGAAACAGAGAGTGGGGAATTAAAAGAGGGAACAAATGCATTCTGTCATAACCAGATCATAATTAGCCCAAGAATCTCAGTTTGCTACTTGTTTAGAAGTGTAACAATTTTTTTTTTAATCAGCAAGTCCCTGCTGTTTTGTGGCAGATATGTCACAGGCCAAAATAAGCCAGCACACCAGGATCCAAAGGAGCAAGTATCTGTGCTCTGATGCAACACTTCAGTCTCCTGCTGACATTTTCATGAGGTACAGGTGCAAGACCCTGCCTTCATCCGAGCCCTTTCTCTCCCTTGTGCCATCTCAACTGCAACCCGAAAGTGGGTGTGTGCTGCGCCATCGCATGTTCACATGAGTGCTGTCACCATGGTTACCGTAATTAATAAAACAAGTATCTTAGTGCGCGCGTGCACACACACACAAAACGTACGTGCTAGTGACAGAAAGAGAAAAAAGCATCATGAAAATGTTGCCAAGTGGTTTTGCTGCATAGAAAAGTATGGTATTAACTAACCCATCTGCAGAAGTTAACATATCATGTGTGTGTCTAACACAGTGCTGATGTGTAGCTTGGCCCTGAAGTGGTCCTAGAACCACAGAAACATAAAACGTGATGGCAGATAAAGGCCGTTCGGCCCATCCGGTCTGCCCATCCACATCTCCTGAACAGCTGTATAGTCCCTTCCTCTCCCTTAGAGATCTTCTGTGCTTGTCATTTTTTCTTGCATTCTGATATTGTCCTAAAAAGTACAGATTTCAGCACAAGAAAAGTTTGCGCTGTATTTAGTTGCGGAGCACAAACAGATTAAGTGATGAATCCACACAGCCACATTAAATAAGATTTGTCAGCAGGGGCTGTACTATTATGGATATAGCAGATGTTAGGAAAAGAGTGCTAGGAACAGGGGAGAGTGTCTATTATAACCTGACTGTGAACAAAAATATGGGCAAAAGGAGAAAAAAAATACATGTTGTAGCAAGATATTATTATGTCTATGCATGCAGATTAGATTTTTTGTTTTTAGAATTTGTTTAATATTTACTGTACTCCACTGCTATCTTTCTAGAGTGGCAGAATATAAATGATATTAAATAAATAAATACATTTGTTCCTTTTTTTTTTTTTTTTAACATGCTCCACCTGCTCAGAGCGAGTTACAAAGACCCATACCAGCCACTTGCATGACATGAGTAGCTTTCCACAATACCATCTTCTTCATAGCACCGGAAAACTTGCCCCCAACGTTAAATCCCGCCCCTCCCTGCCAGAATCTTGACAGTCAATTTAACACAGCTCAACCAAATCCAAACTGAAGAAGTCACCTAGCTGAAAGATAGACTGCCTCAGAACGCAGTTCCTCCAGCATAACATTCCAAAGAAGCAGTACAAAGTAATTAAAAGCCCTTGGTCTTGTTAGAGTTAACCTAACCTCCGTGAGACCTGACCAGGCCAGCAACCTCATGGGTCGTCCCCACCCCCCACTACAATCCCTTAAACACCTCACACAATAATTTAAACACAATCCAACTTTCCCACAGTCGGCCAATGCAATGGCCAATGCAATGGCATAACATGGTCATTCATTTTTATTTCTCACTGAAAGTCTAGCTGCTGTGTGTTGTCAAATTTGCAACTGTCTCAAGCTCTTTTTCCCTAACTTCTGGTATAACACATGTTCATAATCAATCCAACTAGTCACTAAAGAGTGAACAATAGCTGCCAGATTTGTCTTCCTTAGAATGGATGCAAAGACTGGATCATGCGTTAACTCGTAAATGTTCCACGCTCCACTGCACCAATCTGAATGTGCACAGACAAGGCAGAGCCTGGGAAAAACTCCCAGACCCCCTTAACTGCTTCCTTGGGACACCGGCTTACCCACTGAAAAGAAGGAAATCCTTCCAACTTTTTAAAATTTTGTTCAACACTCTGAAAACTCAGGAATATAAAAATTAGACAAAGCGTTAAGGCCATGGAATCTGAATCAAGTGGGTAAGAACATAAGAACATGCCATACTGGGTCAGACCAAGGGTCCATCAAGCCCAGCATCCTGTTTCCAACAGTGGCCAATCCAGGCCATAAGAACCTGGCAAGTACCCATAAACTAAGTCTAGTCCATGTTACCGTTGCTAATAATAGCGGTGGTTATTATATAAGTCAACTTAATTAATAGCAGGTAATGGACTTCTCGTCCAAGAACTTATCCAATCCTTTTTTAAACACAGCTATACTAACTGCACTAACCACATCCTCTGGCAACAAATTCCAGAGTTTAATTGTGCGTTGAGTGAAAAAGAACTTTCTCCGATTAGTTTTAAATGTGCCACATGCTAACTTCATGGAGTGCCCCCTAGTCTTTCTATTATCCGAAAGAGTAAAAAACCGATTCACGTCTACCCGTTCTAGACCTCTCATGATTTTAAACACCTCTATCGTATCCCCCCTCAGCCGTCTCTTCTCCAAGCTGAAAAGTCCTAACCTCTTTAGTCTTTCCTCATAGGGGAGCTGTTCCATTCCCTTTATCATTTTGGTAGCCCTTCTCTGTACCTTCTCCATCGCAATTATATCTTTTTTGAGATGCGGCGACCAGGAGAAGGAGAATAAGGAAAACAATCAACATTGCTTAAAAAGATACGAATGGGGTTTATTAATAACCGTGTGATGCCAGAAGCTCACCTGTTGTGCATTTGTTACATCTCAGCTATGGAGAAGATTTTATTAAAGGAAAAACTAGTATTATGGATAAGACTGTATAGCTTTTGGCCAGTGTAAGCCATATGCATATTCAATTGGTGGAAATACTACATGTATTTTCTGACTCCCAGATCCCACTTCAGCTCCAGGCAGCACATTACTGTTGTGCGGCATCTGCATGTATGTAGATGTTATCTTTTGCAAATTAGTTAGTTATGCATTTCTAAATAGTGAATCACTTGACATTTTCATATTTTTTTCCTCTTTAGTTCAGCTCTGGCACTTATGCTTTTATATGCACATATATTGGTTTTGTTAATTAGGGTTACCATAGTGATACTGCTCATGCGATCATATGGTGACAGAGCACACATCCATTTTTGAGTGGAAGATGTCGTAGCACAAGAGGGAAGAGAAATGCCTTGGATTAAGATACTTAAACACTTTTTCTTGTGATTATAACTTTGATGAAAACCTCAGCATGAAGTTTAAATACTGGATTATAGTACAAATACTGTTATACCTGGGAACTCTTCAGGCCTGACCTCACCTCAGCAGGTTTTGACCCCATGCTCTAGATCTCCTAAAGAATTCTCAGCTTTTTCAGGCTCGAAGAGATTTAAAAAATAATAATAATAATTGCATGGCAGCACTTGAAAATTGTGGCAAGCTCCTGCTGATAGGTGACTACAGTCTACAGGATGTGGACTGTCTACTGCTAGGAGCAGAGAAGTCCTGGATGCCCTACAAGGAAGCGTTTGTCAGGCAACTAGTGGAAGAGCTCACTCAAAGGGAGGCTACACTGGATTTGGCAATGAAATGTTAACAGTATTACTGACCTCATGGTAAGGGAAAGTTAGGGGCTAGTGATCATTATATGGTGTGGTTCAATATTAAACTCTGACCTGAACTGACCTATAGTAAGACTAGCATCTTGGACTTCAGGAGAGCTGACTTCTGAGAGGATGAGTGACAGTATTAAAAACCCTACTAGGATTCCGAGAGCTGAAGAGTACAAAATAACTTTGGTTGGTGATAAAAAGGGAGCATAGAAGTCAACAAATCTTTGTATAAAGCAGGTTAACAAAGATAAAAAGAGAATGGCGAGGGGGGCGCTATGCTGCGCAAGACGAGAGCAGACGTGTGAACGCTAAGCTCCTGACCCTGGGGACCCTTCCTCTTGTCCAAATCGCATAAATCTCAGCAAACGGAACAAACAAGTGATCTTATCAAGAGCGCAATATCCCGGGATGGCTACGAAGTGCAAAATGGCCGACCTAAAACATTATGGTTTTAGTAAACAGGCGCCGGAGTTCTCACACCCGGAGAGCATGCAGGCCCTGGAGCCGGGAGATGAATTGGCAGGCAGGGTGGAGGCCTCATCCGCAGCAGCGGAAATTCAGCTGCAGGACCTCCCGAGCAGAGATGAACTCTGGAACTGGTTCATCGACTTACGGGTAGATGTTAAGCAGCAAAACGCTGAACTGATGGCCTCAATAGCCGAAATAAAAGGAGACCTGGCTGCTCTAGGGACTCGCGAGGACGAGCTGGACATGCGAGTGGAAGGCCACGCGGCCAATATGGCGGATCTCTCTATGCAATGCCACCAGCTAGAAAAAGACAACAAAGTGATGGCTGATAAGTTGGAAGACCTTGAAAACAGGTCTCGACACAATAATTTGCTTATATGCGGTGTCCCCGAGACTGATGCATACAAGGATGCCTTTGCAGTGGTGAGGAAAATATGTGCGCATTTTCTAGCACAGGCCCCATTGGCAACTGACTCCTCGCTGGAAGAACAGCCTAGAGAGCTTGCGATCGAGAGGGCACATCGGGCTTTAGGGTTCCGCCCTGATTTGGCACCCACCACCTTGCGTAAACGCTATGAGCTTAAGGAAGCCACACGGATTCTACGTACAGTAAATAGATGGACCTTCCGTTTGGGCTCTTTTTTTCTCACCAAGGGACATTCTATCGGGTGCAATCGCTGCACGAAGCAGCCGACCCCTTAAAAAGCGGGGCTACCTGTTGATTTTAATGTTACATCTCAGAAGGCTCCCTTACCAAAGAGGGATCCTTATCCAAGATGGCAACGTGTAAATAATGGAAGGAGGAGGCTGCAACGCCAATCTGAGGATCAACAATCTCAACTTTCTGACCAGGGGTGAAAGAATTGTAATACAAATGCACAGCCCTGCACTAGTTACTCATTCTTACTAGTGGTTCAGTAAGGTTATCATAATGAGAGCTCTTATGCTCTAATATACTCTGATGTTATATTTTGAAATATGTTATCTTCATAGGATTAGTCATTGGTGTGAATGATCACTTTTGGTTCCTACTAACATAGAAAATAGCTTTGCGTTCATAGTTTTGCTGGGTTCTATTGCTTACATAGTATGGGGAGGGGGAGGGGGAAGCCTTGTGGGTCTCGATGCAGGTTCAGGATCTGACCTTCTTGCGGACAGTGACCCCCAAAATGGGAAGGCTCTGCTATGCAGAGAAAATAGACGGTGGAGCTCCCCTAGATTTGGAGGGGGGATATCACCAGGCCTTATGGTCAAGACACCTTATCTTATTGCCTTATAGCTATGGCCGCTTGCCTAGAGTATTCAGGGAGTACCTCCATAGAGATCTGGATAGCATCTATGTTCATGCATGATATCCTTTCTATCATTAAATGTAAACGGTCTTAACTCATATCGCAAACATCAATTACTGTTCCAAGAGCTACAAACTCATAACATTACAATAGCCTTTATTCAGGAAACACACCTGAGGGCTAAATACGAGAGGTTATTGCTACACAAAGATTATCCCAAGCAATACTTTGCTGCTTGTACTATTGGGTCTAAATATGCAGGAGTAGCTATTATGATTTCTGCAACTTGTGTACATGAAGTGTTTTATCAATATGATGCACCCTCTGGCCATCTCCTCTTATTAACTATCCGGATAGGGTCGGCAATCCTAACTATGATTAATGTTTACTTTCCTAACACTCAACAGCAAGAGTTCATTCATGAAATAGAACATGCTCTGTCCCAGTCTGCTACTGGATCTCTACTGGTGGGTGGGGACTTTAATATCACCCTGAAGCCAACATTAGATAACTCAGGGCCCTGCCCCCAACATTTGGGTGCATCTAGGAAACAGCTACTAACCTTGCTAAATATGTGGGGTCTTGTTGATATTTGGCGCCAGAGACATCCTCGTTCTAGGCAGTATACATTTTACTCCCATGCCCATAACTCCTACTCCTGTATAGATTTGTTCTTTGTGGACAAATTGCTACAAAATAAAGTGAGCAACACAGAGATAGAGCCTATATCTTGGTCAGACCATGCTCCCATCCGATTGAATATAGATATAGCGGAATCGAGTGGGGGTATGCGCTATTGGCATTTAAACCATAGCCTTTTGGATGACCCTAGTTTTGTTACTCGGGTGGACCAGCTGCTGACGGATTTTTTTCAACACCACAAGGATACTTTTAGTGCTCCTGCCATTGTTGCAGTCCCGGGCTGTGCCCCGGTCCCTCCACCTACCTCGGGGGATGGCCCGGGCCATTTCAAGGTCTCCACAGGCCTGCAGACCCTCCAGCGCATCTCTCCCTCCTTGGGAGAGACGCCAGCGATCCGGCGCGGCTGGTCCCGCCCCCTGACGCACGTGCGTGAGGTGGAGTCCCATTTAAAGGGGCCAGCGCGGGAAAACCTCAGTCCTGCCTTGGATGACGTCAGACGCCCTTCAGGGTATTTAAACCCTGCATCTGGAGTCCGTCAGTGCCTTACAATGAGGTTCCCTCTGTTTTCAGAGTGTCTAGTTGCTGCGTAGGATCCTGGATCGTCTCTTCTGTCTTCTGGCTTGACCCGGCTTCGTCTCCTGACTTGTTTTCAGCTTCCGCCCCTTGTTTTGGTATTGACGTCTGACCTCTGGCTCCTGACCCGGCTCCGTCTTCTGCTTTCATCCCTGGCTTTGGTTTGGATCTCGGACTTCTGGCTTCTGACCCGGCTTCGCTCTCGGACTCCGACATCTGCTTCTTCTTCACCTCAGGTATCCTGTACTTGCGAGCCCAGAGGATTCTCCTAAGTCCCAGCGGCTCGGGCTCTCACTGGCTCCTCCCGGGGGAGCCACAGGCTTCCGAGGGTGAAGACTCTCCAGCTACCTGGGCCCAGCCGTCCTTCGTCCACCTCTTCAGCCGCAGCCCAGATCCTTGGTCGCACAGGATCCCACATAAGTCCAAGAGGTCCGGGTCTCTAAGGGCTCCTCCTGGGGGGACCTCGGACTTCCAGTGCTGAAGCCTCATCCGAGCCTCTTCTGTGCCGCCTCCCGGCTGTGACGCTTGCTGTGGTCCTCCACAGCATACCATCCTCTGTCTCAGCCAGCTCAAGGGTCCACAACCGTAATAGCCATTATCTGGGAATGTTCTAAGGCTTATATAAGAGGCCATTTTATATTGCAGGCTACCCACTGTAAAAAGATGCGCAATGCAAAAAAATCGCAGCTCCTTTCCGTGCTATCCAATCTCACTCAGCATCATATGCTTAATCCAGATACAAGGCTTTATAAACAATTGAATGCTGTTAGCAAAGAATTGCAGGAGCTCAATAGCGCCCAGATTGCTCACCAGATTACCATTGTTAAGCAACAATACTTCAAAGGCGGAAATAAGGCAGGCCGGCTACTGGCCAGACAGCTCAAAGCTGTTTAACTCCAAAACGCAGTTGCCAAAATCAAAGACTCAGCAGGGACAATGCTAACCCAATCTATAGAAGTCCGCCGAAGTTTTACTGATTTTTATACAACGCTATATATGGCGCGCACTGATATTCCTTTACCTGAAATTGACAATTACTTAACATCTGTGTCATTACCTAAGTTAACGATGGACCAACAACGGATATCAGACAGCCCCATAATGGCCGTAGAACTATCTCAGGCTATTAAACAGTTAAAGGGTGGGAAGGCCCCTGGTTTGGATGGTCTGACTTCTAAATATTATAAAAAATTCTCTCATATTTTGGCCACCCCACTGCTGGAGGTTTTTAACTCGTTAAGGGAAGGGGGGAATTTGGGACCCTATTCTAATATGGCGGGGATTACCGTCCTCGCTAAACCAGGAAAGGACCCAACTTTGTGTGGTTCATATCGACCAATCTCGCTTATTAATCTAGATCTTAAACTAATGGCGAGAATACTAGCAGAACGGCTCAATATATTACTCCCCTCCCTGGTTCACCATGATCAAGCAGGATTTATTCCTGGTAGAGCTGCCTCGGACAAGGTGCACCGTATCATAGATCTGATCTGGTGGGTAAATAGAGAATCTATTCCCAGTGTCCTGTTGTTGGTCGACGCTGAAAAGGCGTTCGATATGGTATACTGGCCGTTTCTATTTAGAACTCTGCACCACATGGGCTTTGGTCCCCACTTCTTAAACTGGATACAGAAATTATATGAAGGGCCAAAGGCACAAGTCAAGGTAAACGGCAGTGATGGTGACAGATTCCCTATAGCCCGAGGAACCAGACAAGGGTGTCCCCTATCCCCGCTACTATTTGCTCTATTCCTGGAATCCTTTACCTCTAAAATTCAATCCACAAACGCAGTACAGGGAGTTTCTCTGGGGCCTAATCAGTTTAAAATGTCGCTCTTTGCAGACGATATTTTGTTTACCCTGACAGAGCCTCATTTATCATTGATTGCAGTGTTGAATGAAATAAAACAGTTTAGCGCTGTGTCTGAGTTCAAGGTGAATCTTGATAAATTGGTAGTGCTCAATATTAACACCCCCATATCCATTATTTTATTTATTTTATTTATTTAAGGGTTTTTATATACCGCGGCTCGTTAGTAAACATCACCTCGGTTTACAATGAACATTAAATTAGCAACAAGCTTTACAATCCAACATAATTAAAATAATGATACATCGCTGAAAACATTGAAATTATAATTAAAATAAACTAAACTAGATTTAGCAGGGGCACATAGGGCTGGCGGATCAACTTAATAGTACATTATTAACAGTACAGATATTTACAAGGTCAGAATTAGTTGACAGATAAATTACAAATTTAATAATATTGCAAGAAAATAGGTCATCATGGTGTGTTTAGCGTAATTGAAAAGAAACTGATTGGAAAGAGAAGATAGTATTATATAAATGTCATATTATATTTTTTAATCTGAAGGGAAAGGTTCACAAATTGTAGGCTTGTTTAAACAGCCATGTTTTTAAGTTCTGTTTAAATTTCTTGTGGCAGGGTTCCAGGCGCAGATCAGTGGGTAATTTGTTCCACATGTTAATTCTAGCTATCGTAAATGTTCGTTCTCTAGTTGAGACATATTTTATCTGTTTAAGCGTTGGAATATTTAGCTTAGCCTGGCGCATTTTTCTAATTGGTCTGTCCGAAGTATGGAATGTAAAGAACTCAGAAGACCAATGCATGTCTTGCTTATATAATGTCTTTTGTATAAGGGTGAGTACTTTGAATATTATCCTAAATATGATCGGAAGCCAATGTAGGAGTTGTAGAGCTGGAGTAATGTGTTTGTGGCGGTGCGTGTTAGTAAGCAAGTGTGCAGCTGCATTTTGTAGCATCTGTAATGGTTGTATTGAGTTATTTGGTAGACCTAGTAATAAGGAGTTACAATAGTCCAATTTAGATAATATAGTAGCCTGTAGTACAGTCCGGAAGTCATTGGAGTGTAGTAGTGGTTTTATCCTTTTCAAAGTATGAAGTTTGTGGAAACCATTTTTAATGGTGGAGGTGATAAATTTTTTTAATGTAAAATGATTGTCAATTATGACACCAAGTCTGCGGATTTGTTGTATAGTGTGATGGTCAGATAGAGATTGTAGAGTAGGGCTAGAATGGTTGTTGTTTTGTGAAGAAATAATGAGAAGCTCTGTTTTGTTGGTATTTATTGCCAATGAGTTTTCGGTTAGCAAACTCTCAATTTCCGCTAGTGCAGTATTCCAGGTTTTAAGCGCATTGGGTAGGGAGTCATTGATAGGGATTAGGATCTGCACATCATCTGTATATATAAAGTGTGGGAGACCCAGTTTCATTATCAGTTGACAGAGTGGAATGAGGTATATATTGAAAAGTGTGGAGGATAGAGAGGAGCCTTGGGGTACTCCTTGTAGCAGATTTTTTGGTTTGGATTCATGCTGGCCAATTTTTACACTGTATTTCCTGCCGTTAAGAAAAGATTCGAGCCAACCTAGCGCAGTGCCAGTAATGCCAATTTGAGAGAGGCGAGTTAAAAGGATGTTGTGGTTGACTGTGTCAAATGCCGAGGAAATGTCCAGCAGGGCAAGTATATAGGATTGACCAGCGTCTAATGCTTTTAGGATTGTATCAGAGCGTGTTAGAAGAAGAGTTTCAGTACTATGGTACTTGCGGAATCCATATTGGGATGGGGAGAGTAATTGATTTTCGTCCAGGAATTCAGTGAGCTGCTTGTTGATGACTTTCTCTAATATTGTGGAGAGGAAAGGTAGGTTAGAAACTGAGCAAAAGTTTGCTGGTTCTGTTGGGTTTAAATCTTGTTTCTTCAGAGTTGGTTTTATTATGGCGTGTTTGAGTTGGGTAGGTACAATTCCTGATGTGATGGATTTGTTAAGAATCTTTGTTATAGGTATTGCAATTCTTGATGGGATGGCGAGGAGTGTTTTTGTAGGCATGATGTCAAATGGGTGCATTGCTGGTTTAGCTTTTTTGAGTATACCTTCAATTTCTAGTGTCGTTGTGGTTTCGAATTTTGTAAGTGAAGCTGAGCAGGGACTGTGTGGATTTGTATTGTGAATGAGTGGTCTATGTGTAGAGGAAATAGTGGGAGAGGTAGAGTTTGTAAGGAGATTAGTAGGGGAGGAAGAAGAGATGCGGTTCATAATAGCGTTGATTTTGTCATGAAAGTAGGATGCAAGTGTTTCACATCTATTTTTATCATCATTATCTGGATTGAAGTTGGTAGGGGGGTGATGATGGAAGAGACATATTGGAATAGAGCTCGTGGATTGAATTGGTATTGGTGGATCTTCAGGGCGTAGTAGTTTTTCTTGGTTTCATCTGTCATTTTCCGGTATTCATGAAGGAGTGACTTAAATTTCTGAAGTAATATAGGTGTTTGGTTTTTATGCCATTTCTTTTCCATTTTACGGAGCTCAAGTTTCAATTTTCTAAGATCCGGGGTGTACCAGGGCTTTTTTTCTTTCTTTTCTGTGTTGATTTCTTTAGTGTGTAGAGGGCAAAGCTCATTTGCTACGTTACTAGTGATGTGATACCAAGAGGAGCAGGCCGAGTTGGCATCAGAGAGATCTAATTTAAGGAGTTCTTCTGAAAGCGCTTCAGTGATGTCTTCAGTTTTGCATTGTTTTCTGAAGGTGATGGATCTTTTTTTTTAGTATGAGGAGAGTGGTAGTTGCATGTAATAGAGCAGCATATATCAATCTGGTAATGGTCTGACCAGGGTATGGGTGTGCATTTAGGTGGGTTAGAGTCAACAAGGGAGTTAGTGAAAATCGCATCTAGAGTGTGACCTCCTTTTGTGAGTAGGGCCCGAGACCAATTGTTTAAAACCAAGTGCATTAAGAATGGTAAGGGTAGCTTCACAGGCTGGAGTAGGTGGAGAGAGGTCGAAATGGAGGTTAAAGTCTCCTAGGATGATTGCTGGGGTGTCAGTATTGATGAATTTTGAAATATATTCAGTGAGTAAAGAAGGGTTATTTTCAAGTATGCCTGGAGGAGCATAGATAAGGCATATCTGTAGTGCTTTTGATTTAAGTAGAGCAATCTCAATTTTGGGCGGTGAAGTGATGGTTTGCAGAGTGAGATTGAATTTCTTTTTGGCAGCCAGGAGAAGTCCGCCTCCTTTCTTTTTCGGTCTCGGTACGGAGAAAATATTATAAGTGTTTGTTGATAGTTGATTAATAATGGCAATGTCTGTGTTTTTTAGCCATGTTTCTGTTAAGGCACAGATATCAGGGGATTTGTCTGTAAGGATGTCACTTAAAAGTGTAACCTTTTTTTGGATGGATTGTATATTTATAAGCAAGATGGAAAAGGTCATCAGTCCTAAGATTTGGGACAGAGGTGAAGTCATGATAGGAATTAGGGATTTGTCGTATGATATGTTGAGCTTAGTTCTCGAAGTATTGTGTGCACAGTTCGTGTATTTGAGGATAGGAATACGAAAGGTGTTCATTTCAATGAGAGGATAAGCTTAAGTAAAAAGTTGTGATACTTGCAGTTGAGGAGAAATCATTGGAAGAAGAGGTCTCCTTCGTCAAGTTTATAGTACGGGTCTAGTCAAGTCCAAGTTCGGCGTTTCTCTTATATTCAGCGGGGGTGCACGAAGGGACGCACAAAGGGGCGGCACCTAGCAGAGCCTCGTTTAAAGCCCAGCGGGGCTGGCTCTGATTGGTGGTCGCTGGATTGTAAAAGAGTTACAATCCACCTTGCTGTTTCGATGGACCCATAAACCCATCAAGTATTTGGGCATTTATTTGAGGTCTGACACATCGAAATTGTACACATTAAACTATGATCTTTTGCTGAAAGCTGTAGATCGAGACCTCTCCCAATGGCACAGGGAATCGCTTTCATGGTTGGGCCATATAGTCCTTGTCCAAAAAGGAAATGTTATATGGGAAATCTTACACTAAATGCCACTCCCAAGAATTTTTTCAACAATTTTTTTGTTAAGTCTATAACCGCATCATCAAGCCTGACAGCGTGCTCTCTGTAGTTTCAAAACGAGAGCCGTCCAGACCTCTAATCATCTGGTTGGAGATTTTCATAAGTGATGATATATATTTTTTTAGATGCGATATAAAAGATACATGATATAAGGAAAAATAGAAGAAATGATAAAAAAAGTAAAAACAGAAAAATAAATGCCGCAGATGATTAGAGGTCCAGGTGGCTCTCGTTTTGAAACTACAGCGAGCATGCTGTCAGGCTTGATGATGCGGTTATAGACATAACAAAAAAATTGTTGAAAAAATTCTTGGGAGTGGCATTTAGTGTAAGATTTCCCATATAACATTTCCTTTTTGGACAGTGATTTATAAGGATGGAAATTGTTTCAGTTCTTTTTTTGGTGGGTCGTATAGTCACCATCAAAATGAATATCTTACCCAGATTCCTAAATCTATTTTTGACACTTCCGATTTATCTGTCACCTGCACTCTTGCGTAAAATGCAATGGTGAATTTTTTATTTTGTGTGGCGGAAAAGACCACCGAGAGTAGCGCGGTCAGTTCTGTTCAGATCAAAGGAATATGGATGCGTCAGTTTTCCAAACCTGATCTGGTATTACACTTCCGCCCAGTTGAAAGCCATTTTGGATATTCACAATGCGCCACACCCGTGTCCTTGGCAGTTAATAGAACAATGTATGGTGGGGGATATGCCTCTTAATGCCATACCATGGCAACCGAAGAACACGTGGCGATCTATATCCACTGTATCATTGCCTCTCCAGACTACCTTGACAGTTTGGGACAAATGAAAGTATTATTTAGTTGGAAAGCAACCCTACCATCATATGTCCCACTTATTTCATAATACAGCCTTTACAGCAGGCCTACCCAAGGGGGCTTTTCGGGTTTGGAAAACTCTGGGTTTCGTACAGATGGGACATTTCATGCGTCAAGGTGCATTAACTTCCATAGACTCCTTACTGCCATCAGTTTCCCTTACATCTCAACACATCTTGGAGTTTGCTCAGATATCCCATTTTCTTCGGGCATTAATTGCACGTTCCCTACCAGCTTGCAAAACTATATTTGAATCCTTTTGCACACAACAGCGAGTCATCAAGAGAGCTGTCTCCAAAATATTTAAGTTGCTATTAGGCCGCCTAACCACTAAACCGGCATTTATGAAAGCATGGGAAACAGACCTTGGACTATCGCTGGACTTGGACTGGGAACAACTCTTTATTAGAGCACGGAGATGTTCTATTTCTGCTGCTTTACAGGAGCATTGCTTATAATTTTTGTATAGATGGCATTACACACCGGAAAGATTACACCGCATATACCCGCAAATCTCTGCCAGTTGTTGGCATAATTGTGGACACCCAGGCACCTAACTGCATATGTGATGGACATGCCCCTATGTCTTACCATTCTGGCAGCAAATTAGCAACTTGATTAACCAAATGTTTGGAACAAACGTCACTCCCACTCTGTACTCTATGATATTAGACGATCCGATTCTAGAGCTCTCCGATACCCAACAACTTCTTTGCCAACAAATGTGTATTGGGCAAGACTTGAACTAGATTGTTTATGGAAATGTCCAGACACCCCCACATTTTCTAACATTGTCAAACGGCTACAGAAAACGCAATTGTTAGAACACACTACTGCCCTACGTCATAATCGATTGTCCGGCTATCAAACAATTTGGGACCCCTTTATCACCTGGAACAACTCCTATACATCCTGAAGAACAGCTCTGACTAAGATAGACTCTTTACACCTTATTTGCTATATGTACTGTCTACATACTCAAACATAACAGGATAATTGTGACCTGGGTACTCTTGGAAGGCGATCTTGTGGAAGCTTCACGCAGATATCACCTTTATTTACATGCTTCTAGTTCCGACATCAATTACTTACTACTGCAATCACTGCAAGAGGCCTGGCCGGGGGGGGGGGGGGGGAGGTACTATAAAGATGTTTTATTATCAGATTGTTGTTTACCATATATTCTGCCAATAAAAGATTTAAATACAAAAAAAAAGAGAATGGAGAAATTACTTACCAGATAATTTCGTTTTCCTTAGGGTAGACAGATGAACTCAGCACCAAGTGGGTTTATGCTCCCCTGCCAGCAGATGGAGACAGAGCAAGCTGACATCACAGTATATATAGCCCTGCAGTGACCTCCAATCTGCCAGTATTCTCTTCAAAAGCAAATGTGGACAGACTAGCAAAAAACTTGATTAAAAACAGATAACTAGAACTGTACTCAATCAACCATAAACACTGAATTCACATAAGATTCTAGGTACCCCAAGCTAGGGACTGGATGAACACTTACCAGTAATCCCTTGGGACCCAGAGACCCACAGGAGGACTATTGGCACACTCATGTGGTAGCCTAGGGCAAGAAGCTAAGCCCATCTGTCTACACTAAGGAAAACGAAATTATCAGGTAAGTAATTTCTCCATTTCCTAGCGTGTAGACAGATGGACTCAGAATTAGTGGGATGTACCAAAGCTACTCCCCAACAGGGTGGGAGGCTGCCCGTGGTCCAGTCAACACCGCACATGCAAAGGCTGCATTCTCCCGGGCCTGCACATCCAGACGATAAAACCTGGAAAAAGTGTGTAAGAAGGACCATGTCGCAGCTTGGCAGATATTGATGGGAAACAATAGACTAACCTTCGCCCATGACACTGCCTGCGCCCTAGTGGAATGAGTCCTAACCTGAGTAGGCAACGACTTTCCAGCATCCACATATGCAGCCGTGACCACCTTCTTAATCCAACGAGCAATGGTAGCCTGCAAAACCGGAGTGCCTTGCTTACTCCCGCCATGGAGGACAAATAGAAAAAGACTCAGAAACCTCCAGATACTGCATAACAAGATGCTTAACATCCAAGGAGCGCATAAGACAAAACTCCTCCACATCCCTGACCTTATCCAAGGATGGCAATGAGATGGACTGATTCAAATGAAAGTCTGAGACTACCTCGGACAAGAAGGATGAAATAGTACGCAGCGTAATACCCCCAGAGTCACCCGAAGGAACGGCTCCCGGCAAGACAAGGCCTGCAGCTCAGAAATCCGACGGACAGAAATCAACAGGAACCACAGTCTTCAAAGTCAACAACCATAACGAAAGGCTACACAGTGGTCAGAACATAGGACTCACCAAAAGGTCCAGCACCAAATTAAGACTACACAATGGAACCGGTAACCTCAAGGGAAGCCTAAGGTGCTTCACTTCCTTCATAAAATGGGCCATATCAGAATGGCCATTCACCAGGCCTCTGAAACAGGCAAGAGCTGCAACCTGCACCTTCAAAAAATTAAGGGCCAAGCCTTTATTCAATCCATTCTGCAAAAAAATGAAAGGGATCTTAACTGAATGAGGAAGAACATCCCGCTCCTCACACCAGGCCTCAAAAATTCTCCAAACCCGCACATAAGCCAAGGAAGTGGACAACTTGCAAGCGTGGAGTAATGTGGCAATCACAGCAGAGGAATAATCACACTTTAACAGGTGAACCCTCTCAAGGGCCAAACCGTAAGACAGAATTGAGTCAGATCCTTGTGAAGAACCGGTCCTTGCTGAAGCAGATATGTGTGCGGCGGAAGACAAAGGGGGCCTTCACCAGGAGTTGTCGCAAATCAGCATACCACGGATGCTTGGGCCAGTCCAGCGCCACCAGGAGTACTATCCCCCCTTCAATCTTGCGAATTATCCTTCCCAGCAAGGGCCATGGAGGAAAGGTATAAAGCAATTTGTCTTCCAGCCAGATCTGTCAAGAGCATTTATTCCCAGGGACCATGGATCTCTCCTGCAACTGTAGAAGCAAGGAACCTTCGCATTTTGAGAAGTCGCTAGCAGGTCTAGGAACGGAAGGCCCCAACGATCCACCATCAGCTGAAATGCCTCGGCTGACAATACCTACTCTCCTGGGTCCAGACTCTCCCTGCTGAGAAAGTCCGCTCTTACGTTGCCTTTTCCTGCAATGTGAGAGGCCTAGATCATCTGCAGATGAACTTCCACCCATTACATCAGTTTGTCTATTTCCTGTGACACTTGCTGGCTCTTGGTTCCTCCCTGGCGATTGATATAGGCCACCATCTTCATGTTGTCTGACATCACGCAAACCGCTTGATTCTGCAGCCTGTAGCTGAACTGCAAAGCATGCCAGCCATACTGCCCTGGCATCCAGGTGACTGATGTTCCAGCAGGACTCTTCGGCATTCCAATGCCCCTGGGCCATTAACTCCAGACAGTGAGCCTCCCAACCATGGAGACTTGATTCTGTTGTGAGTACCAACCAGGCCAGAGAGGACGAGGGAACTCCCTTTCTCAGATGATCCTCCTACAACCACCATTGGAGGCAAGAGCCGATATCCATTGGCAAGTGGAGCCAAACCGCATAATCCTGAGACTGCGAGTTCCAACGAGATAGCAGAGAGCACTGAAAAGGACGCATATGCACCCTTGCCCATGGTACAACTTCCAGGGAACTGCCATCAAGCCGAGTTCCTGTAGGTAGGACCATCGGGCATATGGTGTTCGTCAACTGATGCATCTGAGACATCAATTTCTGGATCTGAACTTCCGGTAGGAAAACTCTGTCCTGTACCCTGTCGAACTGGACCTCCAGGTACTCCAACAACTGGGATGGTTGAAGATTGTTATTGGTCAGGTTCACCACCCAACTGAGCTCTTGCAATAAGGAGATCACCTTGTATGTCACCAGATGGCTCTCTTCCTGAAACTTGGCTCATATCAGCCAGTTGTCAAAATACAGGTACACCAGGATTCCTTCTTTTCGCAAGGCCACCACTACCACCACTATAATCTTGGAAAATATTCTGGGAGTGATGGCTAGACCAAAAGGCAGCACCCAAAACTGATAATGGTGCCCCAACTCCACAAACCGTAAAAAGCATGGGTATTCCAATCGGATGGGAATATGAAGTAAGCCTCTGAAAGATCCAAGGAGGTCAGAAATTCCCCCAACTACACCGCCATTATTACTGGGCATAAGGTTTCCATTCAAAAATGAGTCACTTTCAAGTTACAGTTGACCTTCTTGAGATACAAGATGGGACGAAAGGAGCCCTCCTTCTTGGGCACAACAAAATAAATAGAATATCACCCCATACTTTCTTGAAATGTGGGCACCAGAACCATAGCCCTCAGTCTGAGGAGCCTTTGAAGCATAAACTCCACTGCCTGCTTCTTCTGCGGGAAGTGGCAAGGGGACACCATGAAAATCTCCTGAGGAACACTGCGAAATTCCAATGCATACCCTTCCCATTTGACCTCCAGGACCCACTGGTCCGACGTGATCTCAACCCACCTCCGATAAAAGAGAGAGAGATGGACCCTTATTTCCTGTTCTGGAAGGTGGGTCAGCAAACCTTCATTGGGAAGCTCAGGAAGGTCCACAACCCGAGCCCGCTCCTCTCTTGGGCTGCCGGGGATGAAAGGACTGAGATCTACTGAAAGGCCAAGTCCACTGAAAGGTCGTCCTTCTGTAGGGACGAAAACACCTGGAACCCCAGAAAGACCCCTCAGACCAAAGGGGCACTGTAATTGTTTCTTATCCTCCGGCAATCAAAGCACTGGAGACTCGCCCCACTTACTGGCCAGTTTCTCTAACTCACTCCAAACAAGAGTGAGCCTTTAAAGGGCATCTTGGTAAGATTGGCTTTGGAAGCTGTGTCAGCTGACCAATTTCACAACCAGAGTTGACGCCTGGCCGCTTTCACCAAATCCACTCCTCTGGCTGAGGTCTAGACCAAATCACAGCCTGCATCTGCTAAAAAAGTGGCAGCAGGCTCCATAACCATTCTGGAATTCCCTCCAGACTCATCAACCTCCTAAGAGAGAAGCAGACATGATCTCGCTACTAGGGTGCAACAGGAGGCAATCTGTAAATTCATTGCCACTGCCTCGAAGACTTGCTTAAGAATAGCCTCAATCCTTCTATCATTTACATCCTTCAAGTCCACTCCTCTCTCTATGGGGATAGTCGTCTGTTTAGACACGGCACATTTCTGAGCATCCACTTCGGGAAAATGCAAACGCTCTCTCATAGCAGGATGCAGGGGATACAGGGTTTCCAATGTGCGACCCCCTTTAAAATTTATCTCTGAGGCATCCCATTCCAGATCAAACAATTCTTGGATGGCATCCATCACCGGAAAAAACAAGAGGTTTTATGTAAGGAAATCAATATGGGATTCTTCCTCGGCTCTGACATAACATCTGACCCAGGAACACCCAGCTGTTTCAAGGCCTGGGAAATCAGGGCCGGCAGTTCATCTCCATGAAAGAACCGCAACATGGTTCGATTCAGTTCCAGCCCTGGAGGAATTTCCCCATCTTCCAGGGAATCAGGATCAACCTCATCATCAGTGCCATCTGGATTCCTGTTGGGAACATCTGCAGGGAGCCGAGGCGAGCCCCAGCACTTAAGCATAGGACTGGAAGAGGGAGGAGCCACCGGCTGGACAGAGATGGGGGAAGCGGAGAAGTGTACCTGAAGAAATGCTTGTAAGCCTTGAAAAATTCCACTCAAGAAAAAGCAGCCGAGTCCAGACCAAGCCCAGAAGGAACTGAAGCTGGTCCCACAGAATTGTCCTCACCAGCAGAGGTGGCAGTCAAGGGAGAACCAAGATCTGGCATCCCCCCAGTCAAGGCCATGACCAACCCATCATCAGAATGGAAAGAGCCAGGCTTAGAAAAATCCGAGGAAGACAACTCTCCCTAAGCGTCTGAGCAGTGCTGACACAGGTTAGAAGCCAGGTCAGACTCAGAAGCGCTAATATGACAGGCAATACAAATAGGAAGATGCTTAGGCTTCTTGTTTACCAGTGCCATCGCTGCGGTAAATGTGCATCGGAACGGCTCAAGTTAAAAAATGAAATGCGCCAAAAAATAGGTGCATTAAAAAAGTTTGCGAGCATAAAAAGCACGCCCAAATACTGAGCTCACAATGCATGTGCAAAGCTGCTGGCCTATAGAGGGCAGCAGAACATGCACAAGAACACGCGAAAATGGCCGCCATGGCCTACCACGTGTGTGCAAGAAAAAATCCTAAGTGCGGGGCTTGGCCCACCAGGGGCCGCTCAACCCACCAGGCTGCCCAGTTTCCCAACCCTAACGGTAGCAGGAATGAATGTCGGCATGTCACGCTGAGAACGGAGACCAGAGGAAGTCCTGAAACCCCTCTGTCTCTGATTCAGGTAAAACTTTCTCCTTTTTTTTTTTAAACCTTACCTGAGCTCAGCGCTTACCGGCTGAGCACAGAGGTGGTCTCCAGCTGTGGGCGGAGAGGGCCTCTGCCATCACTGCCACGCTTGGCCTCCTGTACCTGCTGCCTTTCAGCTGCACTAGCAGCTAAATCCATGCTGGGAAACCCAGCTACCGGACCAAGGCACACCTCTGAGGGACCACGGAAATCACTTCAGGAATTCTCAACTGGGGGAGGGACCTTTAGGTATCACCGCAGGAGAGCGGGCCTTTCTTTTACTGAATTTAGAATTTCTAATTTCTCCTTTTAAAAAGCTCAAAGCAATCCCCATAGGGAGATGCACATCCACAATCTGTTGGAGATGGAGAATACTGGCAGGCTGGGGTCACTGCAGGGTTATATATACTGTGATGTCAGCTTGCTCCATCTCCATCTGAGTCCATCTGTTTACACACTAGGAAAAGAGATCAATATGCTTCTCTAAGTAGGTAACAGAAATAGTAAGAGCAAAGAGGTTAGTATTTAAAAAATAAAAAAGGCTGGTGGAGGACAGGCAAAATTTTTAAGATAAACAAAGGAAGGCACTGAGGGCAATTAGAACTGCAAAAGGGCCAAACAGAGGAAAACATTACCCACTCCATAAGCAAAAGGCAAATAATCAAAGAGAGAATAGGTAAGATAAAGAGAGAAAGTGAGATTTGTGAACCAAAATTCAACAAACAGCAGAAATTTTATGTGACTTCTTAAGAGCTCATACTCAGGACCGGGGCTAAGTTTTAGTCCAGACATGTCCAATCTCCTTAAGCCCCATGTAGTGGATTCTCCATAGGTGGGGGAAGGTTACTCTTTAAGACCCTGGAGGTTGTATGCTTCAAGTGCACAAAAACCACAAGTTCACGTGAATGGTGTTTCAGCATGAAGTCTTTCCTAAGGCACTTGTTCAATAAAAATAATCTGGGGTCCCTGCTATTTTCCTCTTGAAATTAGGGACTCCAGTTTAGAGTACCAGAATTTTCCTGATGCTCTGATCTGATCCTCTCTTCTGCTTCCACTCCTCTTTAGTTTCTCTGCTTGTACCGGATAGGCACCACCTTTCCTCTCTTCTTTGTACCTGATATTTATTAATAGGTATCTGCAGTAGATAAATACTTTGAAGGTGCCACGTCTCCCTTCTCCCCTTTGA
Source organism: Rhinatrema bivittatum (assembly GCF_901001135.1). NCBI lineage: Eukaryota > Metazoa > Chordata > Amphibia > Gymnophiona > Rhinatrematidae > Rhinatrema > Rhinatrema bivittatum. Next base: position 138,623,202 of record NC_042621.1, read on the forward strand.
AGATGGGTGCCGGATGGGTACACTGTCCTCAGTCATAGAAGTCCTGTGCCTCTTTATCCAAGGGGAACCAGGTGGAAGTGCTCCAGTATTCCAGAACAAAAATGGGAAAGGAAGGGCGGAAAAACTTTCTTTCAAATGAAGCTCCAAAATACAGACTCTTCTCCGTCTCAAAAAAAGCAAATAAATAAATTAGAAAGTCTCTCCAGACTCCACGTATTCTTACCCCGCTGAACTGGGCCCAAGGTTTCCCCAGAAAAAAGAAGGGAACTGAAAAGAATATGCCTCTCCCTTAGACTTTCAAAACAAAAATCCACAGCTGTTGTAGAGGTCTCTGTCTAAAACTTATTTATTTAAGTCATTAGTGACTAGTTCAAAGTGGTTTACAAGCTTACAAATATAAAAGCAATTAGAACAATTTATACAAGTAAAAACATAGCACAAAATACAAAATCACATCAGCGTAAAAACACAGGGTGCTGGGGCATAGATGACATGTTCCTTTTTTTTTAATCTACTTGCATAACCTTTCTACAAGGCTACACCTGCATAACCCTCCCTAGAGTGGAGGAGTAGCCAACTGGTTACAGCGGTGGGCTATGAACCTCAGAGATCTGGGTTCAAGTCCTACTGTTGCTCCTTGTGACCTTGAGCAAGTTACTTTATCCTCCAACTTAGGTTGCAAGCCTCCTGGGGATAGGGAAATACTTTCAGTACCCGAATACAATCTGCTTTAAAGGGCCAAAAAACTTGGATAAGTTCTTTTGCTCAGTATTTACAAAGGAAGGAGAAAGCAATTAATCTAAAGTGGGAAATAGCATTGATAAATGTGAAATTATTATAAACTAAAATTACAAAGAAGGAAGTACTTGAAGTGCTTAAATGAGAGTAGATAAAGCCATAGGACCCGATGAGCTAAAAAATGTGTCGTCAGAATCCCTTGTGGCTTTCTTGTTCTTAAAAACTGGGGAGGTTCTGAGATGCTTGAAGAGAGAGCAGATGTGGTTGCCCTACACAAAGGCAGGAACAGGGAGGATGCAGGCAATTACAGACCAGTCAGGTTATCATTAATAGTGGGCAAAACTATGGAAACACTATTAAAAAATAAGATAGTGCAGTACCTTGAAATAGTAGAATACAGTACAGGACTAAAGATGGTTTCATAAGAGGAAGATCTTGCCAAACTCGACGGAGTTTTTTAAGGAGATGACAAAAGTGTGCGGTAGGTGTGCCTACCTGGACTTCAGTAAGGCTTTTGACAACGTTCCACCTAAAAGACTAGTAAACCAGCTGGGTGGTATGGGATTGGACCAATAGGTTGTAAATTAGTTGAGAAACAGGAAGCAGTGGGAGGTAGCTAATGGAATCCACATTACTCAAGGCAGAATGATCAGTGGGTTCCCCATTACTCTGTATTTCTTTTCAGTATTTGTATTAGTGACATTTCAGAGAGACTTAAGAGAAAAAATGTTTGATACTACAATTTGCAAGAGTGGGCATGCTGGAAGTGGTGGAAAAAAATTAAAGGGGACTTGAGAACATTGGTTTGGAAAATGAACATATGTGAAAAAGTGTAAAGTTATGTATTTGGAACACAAAAATCGATTAGGCACATATCAGTTATAAAATCAAGAAAGGAAACTTTCAATAGGACAGAGATCCAGTAGTAATCATCTCAGATGATCTCAAGGTAGCCAGTCAATGTAATAAAGCAACTGGGAAAGCTAACAGTATAATTGGTTGCATAAGCAGAAGTTTAACTAGCTGGAAAAATGAGGAATATAGATCACTTGTAAGACCCCCATCTTGAATATTGTATTCAGTTCTACAAGCCATACCTTTGTAGGGACATTGAGAGGATGGAGGCAGTTTAGAAAACAGCTACTAAAATGATACAAGACTTGCACACACAAACCCTACAAAGGAAGGATAGAGGGGAGTGAGGGCAGAAGGACAAAGGGAAAGATAGAGAAGGACAGATGAATATAGGAAAAGGAAGGATAGGATAAAGGGAGAATGCAGAAAGGACAAAACAGCACAGCAGAAAAGAAGACAGACAGGAACACAAGGGAGGTATAATGGTCCTGCCTGCTATACAATATCCCTACCAGCAGACGTCGTCACAGAGCTACCCTTGCTCTCATTCTAGCCACCTTCTTGAAAGGTCCATGACTCAGCAGGCCGAGCCCTATTTAGTCCTGCCTCACTCACAACTCAAGTGCCTTGTCATTGAGTCTCCTTGGCTCCTTGCTTGGCCCAGTTCTGCCTGCATAGCCCTTGGGGCATAGCTCCTTGGGGCCTCCTGCCTTGCTTCTTTCCTTGCCCTGGGGCCTCCTCGGCCTTCTGTCCTTGTCCCCTTGTCTCTGGGCCTCTAGCCTTGCTCTGTCTTGCATTGTGGCCTTCGGGCCTTTCTGCCTTGCAGCCTTTGAACTCTGCCTTGCCTTGTTCTCTAGAGCATGGGAAAGGAAGAGTGGGCCAAAGGAAAGGGAGAAGGTCACAGGAAGCAGGAAAAGAAAGACAGAGTGGGATACGAAGGTCACAGGGAGCAAGAAAAGAAAGACAGAGTGGAATAGGGAGGAAACAGGGTTAGGGCCCTGCACAGAGAATGGAAGAAAAGGAAAACCAAGCATATGAGTATGGTTAGAGAAACTACAGAGAAGAAAGAGGGGAGTTAAAGGAGAGGTGGTGGTAGGAAGGAAAATTAGGAGTAGAAGAGGAAAACTCTGGCAGAGATAAATAGCCAGATGTACTAATGAGATTTTTTTTCACCTTTTTTGCATCTATAGGAAAAATGCTTAGTATCTAGACCGCATGAGGAGCATTATGATATGTGAATCATGTGGAATTTGAGTAAACAAAATACCTCTTTCTGGGTTCTTAAAGATCTCTGTATTTGTTGGATGACTATATGTAGAAATACAGTGGATTTATAAGAAAAAGAAACATTTTATATTTTGTAGAGTTTAGCAATCATGTTATTGTTCTGAGTTGCTGTTATCTCAAGTAGTGAATACATTTTTAGATTTTGTTTGAACATCTTATAGTCAAAATATGGAGCAGGCTACATACTGACTTGAAGGATGGATTGTGCAATGTTGACACCTAGCATGATAAAAATTGATGACACCTAGTATGCATGAAAAATGGGTGTTTAAATATTTGGACTTGGTTTCAATGGGACAATAACTTATTGGTAGCAGACCCTAAATTAGGTCTGTGATTGGACAAATTATGTGTCAATAAGAATAATGATATGATGTAAGAATGCTTGGTCATCAAGGAATAAAGCAATGATTAGTTACATGCCCTGGTAATGAAAGATATTAGGGATGAGCCCCGGGCACTGAGAGGAGAGCAGATGAATAGAGCAACATTGCTATAGCCATGTAGAATTTTATCTCTAATAAATATAATGAAAGATGAAGTGCTGCACATCAGTTCTTTCTCCACTAAGGGAAAGGGAAACTAAGAGTTGCTCGATGGAGATGTTAGCAGCGTCGGCCGCGGCAGGCTGCGACCGGGATCGGGTGTCATGGCCGCCGGCTGCGGTCGGCCGCGACTGAGGCAAGAACAGGCACAGCAAAATTAACTCACCCGGATCGCCGGGTTGGTTTGAAGGTACCTGCCGGGGCAGGCAGCACTTCCTCTCTCTCTCCCGTGGCCGCTGCCATCGCTGAGTCGGCAGTGTGGCTCCGCGGCGATCCGGCTCCTCCCCCTCTGCCTCTTAGGGCTGCGCGCGCGGCTGTAGGAAACTCTTAAAGGAGCCATGACAGGAAGTGTCATGGCTCCCCCTGAAGCTCCTCCTCCGGCTTCCTGTACTTAAGGCAAGGGCTGAGCATTCAGTCCTTGCCTTGGAATTAAGGTTCCTGCCTTGAGTGTGTTCCTGGCTCCTGGTTCTTGCTTCTTCGTCCCGCTCTTCTCCCCTGCTCCGTGGATTGATTCTTGGCTGCTGACTTCTGGACTGGTGGACAAGTCTTCTCCTGGTTTGATCCTGGTATGGCTCTGGACTCCTCTCTGGCTTGATCCCGGTACGGCTTTGGACCCTTCTCCTGTCTCGACCCCGGTACGGCTTTGGACCCTTCTCCTGCTTCAACCCTGGACTGGATTCGGACCCCGCTGGTATATTGATTTCTGGACTGGCTTTGGACTCTTCCTCGACTCCATTCTCAGACTGTCACGACCTGCTGGAGGCGCCAGCCATCTGGAACCCACGACCTGCAGGAGGCGCCTGCATCCAGACCTCTTACAGTCTTCAGAGGAGTCGCCTATGTCCCAGCGGCCGGACCCCTACGGGCTCCTCCTGGGGGGGTCGCGTGCTTCCAGGGTGAAGTCTTCTAGCAAGTCTCTACGGTCCAAAAGGCCTCGCCCTTCGACGGTAGCTACTACCTCGAAACAAGGGTCCACTTTCATAACAGGAGATGTATAACAACCAGGCCCTACCACAGCTCTCCTTAGGCTGGGAGGTTATTTTTAGTTGGGACCCCTAAATCTCGTTATACAACAATCACCATGTTGGCCTATAATGTATTAGTGTCTACTTGGTGATTACTGGCACTAAGCGATTTAGCAGAAAAGGCTGGGTAAATTACACTCTTCCCTCATCCCCACCCCTGCTAATATCAGGATTAGTGGAATCCAGTTTCCCGGTATGAACATTGTCTCCTTTATATTTTGGTGTGCTGGCTCATTTATTTATGGCTTAATTATATTTTGAGATGTTTGGGTTTTTGTTCCATTTGGACTTTCTGACAGCTAATTTTGAGTGTTGGTGTCTTTTCTTTGCGAGTTATATTACAGGAACCCTCAGCTGTTCTACAAAGTCACTGCTTTTCTCAAAAGATACTTTAAACTTTATAGTCAAACCAAGTAGAGCCTATGAAACAACGTCAGAAAGACTGAACAGAAGACTATTTGTCCTCTATGCTGTGGGAGGTAGATTTTGCAGCAGGGAGAGAGCTGCTGCTTAAAATCCTAACAGTGTCTGAATGATCCCCACCAGTGCCAGGGATAGGTAATGCAACTTTGGCTCCTGAGCATATATGTGAAGGGCTCAACAGAAGTAGATTCGTGTTTTTTTGGCCTATGATTAAACTGTATATGTGAGAAACTAGTAGCAGGGACGAATAAAGGAGTTTTTTTAACTTCTGATTGCATACGTGGTGATTGTCACTACATGGTGATTATACATTCCTTATGTTAAGGATCTAGTTGTTTTGTTAATCTATATTTCCACGCTGCACTTTGTTACCCCCTCCCAGTTCCTATTCCCTGTTAACATGTATTTTCCAAGTCTTATTTTTCGAATGTAAACCGGTATGATGTCCCCTACTAATACCGGTATATAAAAGTCTCTAAATAAATAAATACGTGAAAGACCTAGTTGTAGGAATGGATAAATAGGTGGATGGAAGTCATTCTTACTCCAGGGCTTTCACTGTGGTACTGTTTCTGTGTTTTGAATTACCAGAATTGAAATGGATAAACTATATGGACAGATGATGCTATTTTGGCCTAAGGTTGTATTGTATATAGGAGGAACCAGATAGCGAGACTGGGTGAAGGATTTTTTTAGCTTGTGATAGCATATATGAGAGACTCAGTTCTAGGAGTGAATGGATGGATGGCTAGATAGACACACAAGCAAGATGCATGACTGAGTGGAAGCTAGGTTTGCCAACTGTCAATAAATTTACTGTCAGTAACAGAGCTGCCAAGTTACCTGGTTCCAGGAGGGAGATTTTAGGTCAGTCCTGGATTTCTGACAATCCTTGCATTCTGGGACCTAGAGCAAGGATTTCAATGGGTAGAATCCAGGACCAGAAATAACACCATGCTTTGGGATGTTAATTCAAAACCAGAACTGGCCAAAAAGTTTCCATCTTAGGATTAGGTAACTTGACAGCTCTAAAGTGTAAAAAAAAAAAGATATATGTATATATATATATATATATATATATACTTGTAAAAATATTTTAAATGTCAGCAAAGACATCATGAGCGATGTGGCCTGTCTCCAGTGTCATGGGCTCAGGCTCTGCAAGGCTGCCCCACTCGGGAGCCAGGGACTGTGACTCAGTACATAAGAGGTGAATTTCAGCAGAGCAAGTCCAGCTGTGCACAAAATGGTGACAATAAAATGTGTGGTCATAAAAAAAAACAAAAAAATGTACGAGTTGGCAAACCCGGTGGAAGCTCCTCTTTTTCTGTCTTTATGGTGTGGTTTCTGTCCTATCTGCCACTCATTCTCCCACACTGTAAATTCACAGGATGGAAACGGATACATTGATGACAATGAACTGGATGCCCTCTTAAAAGACTTCTTTGAGAAGAACAAGAAGGTGAGTCATGGGGGAATGAGGCAGAGGCTATCCCAGCACAGACAGATGCCATCCATCTCGCATCTTTGTGCACGTTGCCATGGTATTGTCATGGCTGGGTGACACGGGGGAATAGAGACACGCAGCTTGTTTTGGTCTTGGCATGCTTTAAAATATCCATTTAAGAGGCTCTTCACTACCCACTGCTGTAGTTTTGGAGACGATGTATTTTCGATTTACTGGCTGCGCTGGTTTCTTGATAATGTGCTTCCTAATTGTCTCCTGCTCCTTGATTGGAGATTACTGGAGCTGGATTCCAGTCTCCATTACACTGAGTCACACAGAACATTTAGGTAATCAGGCAGCTTGATTTAATAACGAGCATTTACGCCCCCTGTATTTCTTGAACTAGGAAGCACCTACCTGACACCTAACTGCTGGTCTCTCCTGGGGCAATTTCTCCAACTGGGTTTGTTTCTTCTGTGTGATTCTGGTCCTGACCAGCTGCAAGGCATGCAGGACCACAAATCCCACTGAGTTTTGAAAGGGAAGCTGATAAGCCAGCACAGGCAGGAGTTACAAATCACTGTACAGGATATCTGTAAAACACTGTGGGGACAGGCACCACAAAAGTAGAGTAAAATTATTAGCAAACAGAAAAATGCATTCCCACAGGTAGAGCCCCAAGCTAGTGACATCCTAGCACAGATCCTGCTGTAAGATAAGATAAGAGCAGGGGGAGAATTGGGCTGGCAAAAACTGAATGCCGGAACTGAGCTCCTGCCCTGATCCCCTGACAGTAAGAATGAAATTCCTGACCATATGGATAAAAATGGCCCGTACTAACCTTGAGAATTCTTTGAAGAAGTAAATAAACATGTCGATAAACACAAGAACATAAGATATGCCATACTGGGTCAGATCAAGGATCCATCAAGCCCAGTATCCTATTTCCAACAGTGGCTAATCCATGTCACAAGTACTTGGCAAGTACCCAAACATTAAATAGATCACAAGCTACTATTGCTTATTAATTACTGTAATAGCAGTTTATGGATTTTTCCTCTAGGAACTTATCCAAACCTTTTTTAAACCCAGTTATACTAACTGCTGTAACCACATCCTCTGGCAATGAATTCCAGAACTTAACTATGTGCTGATTAAAAAAGAATTTTCTTTGATTTGTTTTAAATGAACTACTTGCTAACTTCATGGAGTGCTCCCTAGTAGTTCTAGTATCTGAGAGTGTAAATAATCGATTTTTATTAACTTGTTCAAGTCCTTTCATGATTTTGTAGACTTCTATCATATCTCCCTCAGTCATCTCTTCTCTAAACTGAACAGCCCTAACTTCTTTAGCCTTTCCTCATAGGGCAGCAGTTCCATGCCCCTTATCATTTCGGTCGCTTTTCTCTGCACTTTCTTCAGTGCAGCTATATCCTTTTTAAGATGCAGTGACCTGAACTGCACACAGTGCTCAAGGTGGAGCGATACAGAGGCATTATGACATCCTCTGTTTTATTCACCATTCCCTTCCTAATAATTCCTAACATTCTGTTTGCTTTTTTGATCGCCACAGCACACTGAGCCGACGATTTCAATGTATTATCCACTATGATGCCCAGATCTCTTTGCTGGGTGGTAACCCCTGAGATAGAACCTAACATTTTGAAACTACAGCAAGGGTAATTTTTCCCTGTATGCATCACTTTGTACTTATCCACATTACATTTCATCTGCCATTTGGAAGCCCAATCTTCCAATCTCGCAACGTCCTCCTGCAATTCATCACAATCTATTTCAGATTTAACCACTCTGCATAATTTAGTGTCATCCTCAAATTTGATCACTTCACTCATCGCCCCCCTTTCCAGATCATTTATAAATATATTAAAAAGTACAGGTCCATTATACAAATCCCTGAAGCACTCCACTGTTTACCTTTTTCCAGTGTGAAAACTGACCTACTCTCTGTTTCCTGTTTTTTAACCAACTTGCAGTTCACAAAAGGACATCGCCTCCTATCCCATGACTTTTTAGTTTTCTTTGTCGAATGCCTTCTGGAAATCCATATATACCACATCTACCGGTTCACCTCTGTCTACATGCTTATTCATCCCTTCAAAAAATGTAGGAGAGCCGACTGATATAGTGCATCTGGATTTTCAGAAAGCATGTGATAAAGTCCCTCACAAAAGACTCCTCAGAAATCAGTCACTGTTTAAGCTCCCGGCTGGCACTGACCAGACACTGCTAAATGACTAACAGAATTCATCATTCATTTTGCTAGAAAGAGAACTTTCCTAGCACTGAAGGATGGTTTCAAATGAACTGGCTGAAAGCCCAAAGGATTAGGAGGAAATTGCTGAACTAAAAAAAGGATGTTTTAAATAAATCAGTGAAAATAAAAAAACTAACTAACCAGAAAGAAAGCTTTTTAGGAGCTGTGGGAAGGTAATGAAATGTGAACTGTATCTGACTTTCTAGATGATAGGTGCAGGGCAGCCACTTGAGCGTTGTTAAATATGCACCTCTGTGCCACTGGGCTGAAGATTTCCTTTCATTGCCCTCCAGGAGGTGAACATCCAGAGTCTCACCAACTACAGGAAGAGCATCATGTCACTGTCTGATGGCGGGAAGCTCTACCGTACCGAGCTGGAGATTGCAATGTGCAACCAGGCCCGATCCCCTATGTAACAGAATCACCCCTTCCAAACTCTATCTCCTCCCCCCTCCCCCCTCCCCCCTCCCCCCACAACCCTTAACCCTGCCACTTTCATGAGGAAAGGAAGAACGGATGGGAATAGAGAAGGCAACTAGTGACTCCAGCTCCAGAGGACAACACTTGGATGAGCTGATCCGGAGCAAGAGCCTGTGGAAGTGGGAGGAGAAGAAGCAGCATCACTGCCGTGATACACGATGACCTCTTCCATCGATGGCGCTTGGGTGTGGGATAACTGTTATGTAGCCAATAGTTCATGTCTTACTTCCGACTACTCTGATTCTCCAGTTTCACATTTTGAGGGGTTGATTTGGTAGTTCTGCTTTGATTGTTGTGCTATGTGGTTTTTTGTTTTGTTTTTTTTGTTTCTTTGCTGGGAGTAAGGGAGGGTTGATTTCCTGAATTCTTGGCTTTGGAGTGGAGCAATTTTTTGTTTTTCTCCTTTTCTTTTTTATTTGAAAGTTTGGTTGTGTTGTTTACCAAAGAACAGTTTACAAATAAAGCTGAGATGTACTGCTATCAATGTGGCGCGTTCTTTGCCTCTTCTGTTTCCTTTATAATAGGTCCAAAAGATTGTGGTATTGAAACTGTTGTACAAGTAAATCTACTTGTTGCTGTGGCCAAGGAAACTACAATGGTCCCTTTTTATAACAGCCCGCTTTTTAAAAAACACTGCAGATTTATCCTCTGATGTAACATTTGTTTAATACAGTGCCACAGTTAAGTTCTGCTATAATAAATTTTTGTTATAGTAAAACAAATTTTGGGCCTGATTTACTAAGGCTTTTCTCCCAGTCTATTTACAACAAAGACTGCCAATCCTGTTTTGTCCTTTTGTAACATATCAGATATCAATAAATAAGGGTATCTATCACTGCAGACCCTAACTGATTTGAGCTTATGCTTGTTCCTTGTCCCAGCTTGAATCTTGTCACTGTTTTGGTTACCACCTTTATTGGTAAGTTACAAATAATTTTTGACAAATGGGGAAGGTTCCAGAACAGCTATCAAGACCTGTGGATCTATCACTTCCATGCCAATTTCTTGCTTAGATCAACTCCAGGATTGGCCTGACACTGTAGTGTTCTTTTACATAGTAACAAAACTGACAGCACCATGAACCTTCATTTAAACTTTTATTTTTATTTTATCTTATTTTAATTTTATGTTTTATCCTAATTTGATTTATTTTATCTTTGTTTTCATAATGTTTTTACCTTTGACTGCTTGCTTTATGTAGATTTTATTTGTGTTTCCTAATTTTATGTACCTGCCATTGTATTTTATTTATTTTATATTGTAAACCGTTGAGATTAATTACAGAACAGCGGTATAGAAACATAATAAATAAATAAATAAATATCCCCTTCTCGAATCACTAAGCCCAGTAATTACAGAGATAGCTCTCCGCCAGGCCCTAAATCTGGCCACTAGGTGTTGCTGTTGCACCATGACAGACTCCTTCCCCATGCCCAGGGCTGTGAACACTGCCTCATAGTCTCTCAGTCCCAGCGGGCCCAGGGATTGTAAAGCCCAGGAATAAAACCCAAGTTCTTTGCACAGTGTGATGTGGCCCGGTCACCAAGTCACTGACCAGGCCCTAGGCACCATTGTTTCTAATTCATAAAAAGCTTTGTCTAGAGATGGAGAGAATCCGTCTTCAGGGCATATTGAGCAATACTTAGTTCCACTAAACAGTGCCAAAAAAACCTTTTGGTAGAGTCAAATTTTACTGAAGTATTTTGACTGAAAAGATTCTTTTTCTGCAAATTTAGTTACTCAATCTGCACCTTCAGATTTTACTACTATGGCAACTGAAGGTGAAGAATTAAAACAGCCTGAGAAAAATGTCCTTCCTTCTGTTGCTGTGGTAACCACTGTGCCAGGCCTGGGGAGAATAACACTGATTTAAGATCGGTTTCGGATAATGCATCTTTACAGGGAGAGAGAAGCCTTAAAACATTATTCCAAAGCATGTTGCAAACAGAAAAGAGGATAAATACACGCCTTAACCTAACTGAAAGAAAATGAAAAGATAATGAGGATTCTATTGAACTTCTCAAGAAGGAATCTGCGACAACAAACTAAAGTATTAAAATGTCCAGTCAATCAGAAACATGGATTTTAGCTAATGCCATGCTTAGGCAATGTCACTGTCCAACTCTTCCCTCCCCCCACCGGACCTCAGGGTCTCCACTGCACTGATGGTATCAGACTGCAGTGAGCACAGGAACTCAGAGGCTGACATAATAAATCACGACTAAAATATGTACGCTAAATCTTAGTGCACATATTCTTTACTCAATCACTGAAAAACAAAATAACTCCCATCAAGAGTTAAACAAGCATGTTAATGTGAAAACGTACATACACGTGAGTGAATATGTGCTCGCAGTCTAGCGCGCCCTATTACAACAGCCCCTATGAGCTGCATGCATAAAACATGATTTTTCAGCATAAAACTGAACAGGCGCACTAGATAGACGTAAAGTGACCTCTGCTGAACCCCTGTCATTTTTAAATAGCCAGCGTTAAATACAGAAAGAGGTAGGATAGGTAAGTATGATGAGGAAAGAAGGGTCCGTAGAGTAGGAGGAGATGGTTAGAGGTTGGGCTAGGGTAGTTAAGTGGTTTGGGGGTCAGTTAGTGGATCGGTGAGGGGGTAATTAACTAGGTGTGCATAGGTGAGTGGGCAGGAGGTGAGTCAGTGAGTGGGTAGTTAGGAGAGTGGGGGGTTAGTGAGAGGGTGTAGTGGTATGTAGTTGGGTAGAGCTCCTCTTGCTTGGTGGTCCAGACTCAGGTACCCCAGGACTTAGCCCTTTTTATTTAAGCTTAGAAATGTAACTTTCATTCCATCTTTGACCCAGGAGTTAACTCACATTTCTGGGGCAAGTGTTAATCTATGGTGCTTTACCAATATGGTGCTGGATCTGGAGTTCTCAGGTACAGTGGTCCACCCTGACCTGGAGGACATAAGTCCAGGACCCCTGCACCAGGAACTCTATAGACTAACTGTAACCCCAGAAATGCAAGTTAAATTTTCTCCATCTCAGGAATTAAATTTCCAGTATTAAAAATACATCTTTACTGCACCTCTTGCATTGGGAAGTAATAGCTAATCCCTTCATTAACATGGGATTTGCATGGAGGTGTGCTAAAATTCTTATTAAATGAGTAAAGTTGCATGCACAATTGTAAGTGCACGTAGCCTAGCACCCCTTATTACATTGGCTCCTAAGTCAAACCACAATGACAGGTCCCCATGGGCTTTTCTTGTTCCCAACTGCTGTACCCATCTCTGCTTTCCAGCCTCCGTTTGGTAGGTGCACAGAGTTCAGTGACTGGCTTCAGGGCACCCTTTATAGCAGATTTCCACACAAGCAAGGCTGAACAGATTTACTAACTTCACTAGAAATATTCATCTTTACTAGCCAGAAATATCATTATTTTCCACTCTTTCCCCTAAACTTTGTCTTCCACCATTGATCTTAAGGTGGGGAGAGAGACTGCATGGAGGGGGCGACTAAGAATCCAAGGTAGAGGATGTAAGGTCTGACTACCTGTGTGATAAAAGCATGGATCCTACAGACAAGAACAAGAATCAACTAGCACTCCCACCACTAACGGCTGCAAACTATTGAACTTGGAGGCGTTCCACACTATGCCACTCTGCCTTTTTGTAGGGAATCCAGAAAAACATGTGGAATTCGCTCTAAATTTACAGACACCACGGGGGTCATATTCAGTAAGCTGATTAGTGTACAAGTTATCCGGCTAAAGTTAGCCGGATAACTTGTCCCGTATATTCAATGGGCTACACGTCCTGCTGGATAACTAAAAAAATCTAACCGGCTATGTTTGAATATAGCCATTTAGGTTTTGTGGTTATCCAGCTGGGTGTGGCTGGGTAATTTGCTGGGTAATTGGCTACTTATCCAGATATCGTCAAAAGATATCTGGGTAGGTAGTGCTGTCAGAAAATTAAAACATCTTGGCTAATTCTATCCAAGCACACAGTATTATAATATTTCATATATGGAACAGCTAAACCTCCAGAGTCCCAACCTTGTTTCAACCACTGCATACTCGCTCTGGGTTTAAGACTCTGCCAGATGAATCAGGAGAGTAATCTATCCAGATTATCAAGAACCTTCTACCTGAGCCAAAGAGGGGGCATTTGTAAAAAATGCAACCAGTGAGAAAACATTACCATCTTAAACAGATTTATATGTCCTGCCAATGACAAGGGTAAGTGCTATCACTGATATAATTTCATCTTTGTAAAATCTAATAAGGGAACTACATTAGCAGATTATTTGTTAAGTAAATTCCCAAATAAGTGAAGGCTCCCTCAGCCCATTCGAGTCTAAACCCATCTGCCCACCTTTCTCTGATCTAATCAGGGAAAGCTAAGGCCTCAGATTTCTCCATATTCAATTCATACCCTGAGCCCCCTCCAAACCAAGTAAATACATCAAGCAAGCGATAAAGAGAAGCTTGGGGCTTAGTAAAATACACCAAGAGATCATCGGCAAAAGCTGCTATTTTAAAGAACCCAAGTCCCAGCTGGATCCCGTGTATTCGAGGATCATCTTGAATACACCTCAATAAGGGTTCTAGAGAAACCAAAATTAGTAGAGGTGAAACAGGCATCCCTGTCTAGTGCCACGAAACAACTGAAACACTCCTGATCTTTTCCCACTGACCACAATCACTGCCATGGGATCAGTGTATATAGTAAGCGAAGCACTTGAAGAAAATTCCCCTCCAGTCCCATAAGCTGTAAAACAAGAAACAAATATCCCCGTTCCACCTGATCAAACGCCTTCTCGATGTCAAAACGTATCTCCAAGAAAGGTGTACCACTCTGCCTACTCATTCCCATAGCTGCTAGAATGTTTCAGACATTAATAGTAGAAAATCAATGGTGCACAAATCCTACCTATCAGAAATGATGTCTGGGAGGATGAGTGTCAGCCTATCCACCCACACCCTGGCCAAAAGTTTAACTTCAAAATTCATCATCAGTAGGATCCTGGCATTGTATAATCCTTCCTCGGTTTAAATAAAACAGTGATCAGCACCATATTCACTGATGGGGGAAACTTCTCCATTTGGACCAGTGCTTTAAAATATGCAAATAGAGGGTCTACGATTTTATCTATTAGAAATTGATAGAATTCTTTGTTAAATGCATCTGGTCCTGGGGCTGTACAGGTCTTAGCCCTCTATATTCTGGACAGAAGCTCTTCCCTAGTAATGGTGCATTCAATTTCACCAATTGTTCTGGGGTAAATCGACGAAGGTTCACCTGCCTCAAAAAAGAATCACACCTATTTATGTTGCTGCTGCAATGATTGTGAGCCCTTGGGCTGTGGTGTGATTGATGCCGCCTAGTAGGTGAACCTACTAGGCCCATGTCGACAGCTGGTCTGGGACAGGTGGAGCTTCGCCTATACCAGTCCTTGGGTTCCAGGGGCCAGCAGGAGGGTCCCAAAGGATAGTCAAAAGGTGAGAGTTCGGGGCAAGGCAGAGGACAGGGAAGGCAGCAGTCAAGAGAGAAGTCCGGGTTTGAAGCTAAGGTCAATACTGGGAGAGCAGGGCGGCGCTGTCATCTCCCGGGGTCAAGGTTCCTTTCTTGCCACGAGACCTGTAACTGTTGACGTGCATCTAAGGCAACCAGCAGAGGAGCAATGGTGGCATCCTAGCCACAAAGCAGGGTCAGGCAGCATCTTTGGCCATCGGGGGTAAGTCCTGTGACCGGCCAAACATTACAGCTGCCTTGGGATGCATAGAGAGTCTGATAAAATTCCTCCAGAATTTTAAGAATTTCTGCAGTGAAGTTACAAAGTCCCTTATCATTTCTTAAGGCAGCAATATGGTTGGGCCTGCTATTATTCCTACTTAGGTCGTACCAGAGCTGTAGCCAGTCAATGTGGCGCCTATGGCCAAGTGAAAAACTGCGCCCTCACCCATTACACAACACATGACACCATGAGTTGGGAAACTCTGTTAAATGTTTGTACAGCAATGCTCATGGCCAGTGCAAGGGGATTAGGTGCCCTAGGAAATTTTACAGTCATGCACCCCCCACCCCATCACACACCATTACAAATTTGGCATTTATAATAAAAGATTTTACATGAAAAAGGATATTCAAAGCACAGTCTTATGAGGTAAAAATATCACTTACAATATGTATATTTATTTATTTAGGGTTTTTATATACCGACATTCTCGATATACATATCGAATCAAGTCGGTTTCCATAGAACAAAACAGTCGCTGGTAAGGCGTTACATTAAACAATAAACAGAGTATTGAACAAAAAAAGTACGGCATTTTTATTTATTATATTATATTTACATATTATATTATAAATATTATATTTACATGCATGGCTGTCGTACCAACCAGAAAACCCTGCAAAAAAGCTAGAGACACTTGGAACCCATATAGTATTAGGTCTACTGTAATGCAACTTAGGCATGGCTATGACCATTAAGAGCCACGAGAAAACAGAATTTCTATATCAAAACAGTACTAACTGCCAGCACTCAAATAGCAACAATCCTATCTATGAAAGCAAATATTGCAAATATTACACCAGTCTTAAAACAGTAATATACCTCCTATTAGGAAAACAAAACAAGCCAAGCTGCTGTAGATCCCGACATAGAAACTACACATTAATAAAATATCTCACTTTAGTCACACATGTAAAACATAGACAGACCCTTGAATACAAAATAAAGAGACCCTAAAGTATAAATAGAAATGTACAGGCAAAAACTGAACAGGAAACCGCAACAAGCCAAATTCTGTATGCACTGCAACAATGGAAAAAACAGAAACATTACCATTCCTCATAAAAATATTATCAAAATCATACCAATAAAAATAATAATTCAAAACAGTTAATGAATAGAATAACATTCAATAATTAAAAACTCATATAAAAATTTTCCAAACACCAATAAAATATTTCAAAACAGACACATCAAATAACCCCCAACAATTAAAATAAGGATTTAAAAAACCCCCCATCATCCATACCTTGGAACTTTTGATTTCCAGATTGTCATGGATTAGCAGGCAGAGAGTAACGGGTAGCTGTGCACACTCATGCTCCCTCTCACTCTCTCACACACATGCACACACGCTCTCTCTCACTTCCCCCTTGAAGTAGCAGGCATCAGCAATCACCTTCTTCAGCCTCCGCAGCCAAGGAACAACTTCCGGTCACGGGCCCAACCCAGCTCTAACACTGGACTCCTTCTGGCAGGGCAGAATGCCCTCCTTCTCCTCCAAAGCAGTGCAGCCTCACATTGACAGTTTGGTCAGAGTGATATTAGTAAATGGAAAAAGCAGCGCAGATCTGCCAGAATCAGCAGCGGGGTCATGCTGCTTTTCCACATACTAAGGCAGCGCTGACCATGCTGTCGATTTTGACAGGGACGCACTGCTTTTTCTCTTGCTGAGGACCCACTGGCTGCACTGCTCTCGGCACATGGCAGTGTTAATGGTGCCTTTTGGTAACGGTGCCTATGGCTGAAGCCATATTGGCCATAGGCATGCTACGGCTCTGGGTTGGACATCAATTTCCTGGGGGTTTTTTCAAATTGATAAAGTATATATTCAAAATGTGTCAAGTTCCTTGAGGCCCATTGGTAAAGAAAGGAATTGATGGCAATCTGAGTGGCTAAGAATTGCTCCCTTGTTGCATGAGATTTAACATGTGCCAAACGTCTCTTATCCTTATCCAACTGTTTCTCCAACCTCAGAAAATTTGCATTGATTTCCTTTTTCCTCCTGATTGAGTAAGTCAGAATATTCCCCCTTAAAATAAGAACATAAGAAAATTAGAAATTGCCATGCTGGGTCAGACCAAGGGTCCATCAAGCCCAGCATCCTGTTTCCAACAGAGGCCAAACCAGACCACAAGAACCTGGCAATTACCCAAATACCAAGAAGATCCCATGTTACTGATGCAATTAATAGCAGTGACTATTCCCTAAGTAAACTTGATTAATAGCAGTTAATGGACTTCTCCTCCAAAAACTTATCCAAACCTTTTTTGAACCCAACTACACTAAGGGCCAGATATTCGTACCTACGCGCAGGCATAGATTTGTGCGTGCAACACAGCGCGCACAAATCTACACCTGATTTTATAACATGCGCGCATGTTATAAAATCCGGGGTCAGCGCGTGCAAGGGGGTGCAAGCTTGTGCACCTTGCGCACGCTGAGCCCCGATGACTTTCCCCGTTCCCTCCGGAGCGGTCTCGGAGGGAATTTTCCTTCCGCCCCCCCCCCCCCCCCCCACCTTCCCCTCCCTTCCCCCATCTAACCCGCCCCCAGCCCTACCTAAATCCCCCCCTCTACCTTTATTTTTTTTTATTTATGCCTGCCTCTGGGCAGGCATAGGTTGCTTGCGCCGGCCAAGTGCTGGCGCGCGATTCCCGGGCCCAGCAGCAGTGGAGAGGCCTCTGGCCATGCCCACACCCCACCCATGGACCGCCCCGCCCATGGACCACCCATTTTTTCAAGCCCCAGGACTTACACGCGTTCTGGGGCTTGCGCACATCGCCGGGCCTATGCAAAATAGGTTCAGTGCGCGCAGGAGCGGGTTTTCGGGGTTACTCGCGTAATATACATGCGTAACCCTTTTAAAATCCGCCCCTAACTGCACTAACCGCATCATCTGGCAACAAATTCAAGAGCTTAATTGTGCATTGAGTGAAAAAGAATTTTCTCCGATTAGTCTTAAATGTGCTACTTGCTAACTTCATGGAATGCCCCCTAGTCCTTCTATTATCTGAAAGTGTAAATAACCGATTCACATCTACTCGTTCAAGACCTCTCATGATCTTAAAGACCTCTATCATATCCCCCCTCAGTCGTCTCTTCTCCAAGCTGAACAGCCCTAACCTCTTCAGATGCCTAGATCTTTTTCCTGGGTGGTAGCTCCTAATATGGAACCTAACATCGTGTAACTACAGCAAGGGTTATTTTTCCCTATATGAAACACCATGCACTTATCCACATTAAATTTAATCTGCCATTTGGATGTCCAATCTTCCAGTCTTGCAAGGTTTCTCCTGTAATGTATCACAATCCACTTGTGATTTAACTACTCTGAATAATTTTGTATCGTCCACAAATTTGATAACCTCATTCGTCCAATTCCTTTCCAGATCATTTGTCTCTTTTCCAAGTACAGATCCCTGAGGCACTCCACTGTTTACCCTTTTCCACTAAGAAAATTTGACCATTTCATCCTACTCTCTGTTTCCTGTCTTTTAACCAGTTTGTAATCCACGAAAGGACATCGCCTCCTATCCCATGACTTTGTAGTTTTCTTAGAAGCCTCTCCTGTTGGACTTTGTCAAATGCCTTCTGAAAATCCAAATACACTACATACTTCTCACTTTATCCACATGTTTATTAACCCCTTCAAAAAAATGAAGCAGATTTGTTAGGCAAGACTTCCCTTAGGTAAATCCATGTTGACTGTGTTCCATTAAACCATGTCTTTCTATATGCTCTACAATTTTGATCTTTAGAATAGTTTCCACTATTTTTCCTGGCACTGAAGTCAGGCTCACTGGTCTATAGTTACCCAGATCGCCCCTGGAGCCCTTTTTAAATATTGAAGTTACATTGGCCACCCTCCAGTCTTCAGGTACAATGGATGATTTTAATGATAGTTTACACATTTTAATTAATAGATCAGAAATTTCATTTTTTAGTTCCTTCAGTACCCTAGGATGCATACCTTCTGGTCCAGGAGATTTGTTACTCTTGGAAATTTCCCAGAAGAGAACATGATCCTCCAAATGTCTTCCATTAGTTTCCAAAAGAATTCCATTTTTTTTTCTGAGAAACTCTGAAAAAATCTTTACTCCAAGAAATGTAGGGGAAAGAGCCAGAATGGTAGCTTTCTAGGGTCTCTACCCCATTGTACAGTCACCCAGATAGAAGTATGATCAAAAATTACAATCTGCCCCACCTCTGCCTCCCTGACTCTAGAAAAGGACCCTAGAAGTGTCAATAAATAATCAATTTTGGACAATGTGGAGTGAGTTCAAGACATATGAGTAAAACCTTTCTCCAATGGGTGTAAAGCCCTGCAGGCATGTATCAGATGAAGAGTTTCCAGCAAGAAAGGGATCCCCTTCCTCCTAGAACACCATTCACTAGTGAAGACAGATTATTTATCCAGCTCAGGGTTGTGCACACAGTTAAAATCCCACCTTACAAACTCTGTGGTCGAATCATATCCAATTACTGTGCATAATATTTGAATAAAAGGAATTATCTTAAGAATTGGGTGTATATATATATATATATATATATTACATAACACTATTGGCTGTTTATGTAACTGAGATTCCAAAATTAGAAAAAAACACAGCCCATTGGATCTTGTATGCCCTGTACAGCTTCCAGGGGGAGTGCTCTACGCACCAAAATAGCTACCACCACGCATTTAGTTGTTGCTGAGGCAGATCAAACATACCTGACCCACCATCTTCTGAGTTTCATTTGCTCCACACCATCAAAGTGTGTTTCCTGTAGTAACACAATGCTTGCCTTACTTCTATTCAAACCCAGAAAACAAAATCCACCTATGGAGGTAATACCAAAATGAATATATCCAAAACTTGCATACTGCCTACAATCTTGAACAATATTTTTTGTATTTTTATTGTTTTGTGTTTTTTCTTTTTTAAGCCATCGCTTATATGTAGTTAAAAAACAAAAAAAAAAATGTGTAAAGGTGTATGGTGGTCATTTCATAAACATGAATCAAAGCTCCCATTCAGGTTAATTCTGTTCTTTATTTTAATCATGAACGGGCAACCGTCCACCCGCTAGTTTTTAATTAAGAACATAAGAACATGCCATACTGGGTCAGACCAAGGGTCCATCAAGCCCAGCATCCTGTTTCCAACAGTGGTCAATCCAGGCCATAAGAACCTGGCAAGTACCCATAAACTAAGTCTATTCCATGTTACTGTTGCTAGTAATAGCGATGGTTATTATCTAAGTCAACTTAATTAATAGCAGGTAATGGACTTCTCCTCCAAGAACTTATCCAATCCTTTTTTAAACACAGCTATACTAACTGCACTAACCACATCCTCTGGCAACAAATTCCAGAGTTTAATTGTGCATTAAGTGAAAAAGAACTTTCTCCGATTAGTTTTAAATGTGCCACATGCTAACTTCATGGAGTGCCCCCTAGTCCTTCTATTATCTGCAAGAGTAAATAACCGATTCACATCTACCCGTTCTAGATCTCTCTTGATTTTAAACACCTCTATCATATCCCCCCTCAGCCGTCTCTTCTCCAAGCTGAAAAGTCCTAACCTCTTTAGTCTTTCCTCATAGGGGAGCTGTTCCATTCCCCTTATCATTTTGGTAGCCCTTCTCTGTACCTTCTCCATCGCAATTATATCTTTTTTAGATGCAGCGACCAGAATTGTACACAGTATTCAAGGTGTGGTCTCACCATACAGAGGCATTATGACATTTTCTGTTTATTCACCATTCCCTTTCTAATAATTCCCAACATTCTGTTTGCTTTTTTGACTGCCGCAGCACACTGAACCGACGATTCAAAAATCTAAAAAATTCACTTCATTATCAATCCTTGTAAATTGTAAAAATGAGAACAGTTTGTCACTGCATCACTGAAAGAAAACTTTTTTTTGTTTAAAAGTTACTTGTTTCAATGTAGATATAACTATCCTGACTTGAAAGAAGTACTTAGCTGTGTGAGCTGAACAGGAACTCCATGGTAGCACTTGAACCCGACGTGGCCAGGTTTCGAAAACGGATTCTTCTTCAGGGGTAGCCGCTCACCCACGGGTCATCTCAGCTCTTGTATCTCCTCTTAACCTTTCTTTTTCACTCAACGCACAATAACGCTCTGGAATTTGTTGCCAGAGGATGTGGTTAGTGCAGTTAGTGTAGCTGGGTTCAAAAAAGGTTTGGATAAGTTCTTGGAGGAGAAGTCCATTAACGGCTATTAATCAATTTTACTTAGGGAATAGCCACTGCTATTAATTGCATCAGTAGCATGGGATCTTCTTAGTGTTTGGGTAATTGCCAGGTTCTCGTGGCCTGGTTTTGGCCTCTGTTGGAAACAGGATGCTGGGCTTGATGGACCCTTGGTCTGACCCAGCATGGCAATTTCTTATGTTCTTATGTTCTTTCAAAGCAGAAGAAACATTTTTTTATTTTGTCTTTGACCAAAATATTTTGAGAGCCACATTATACCTGTGTGTGTTTGTGTGATGTATTAATATTCATGATAATTTTCAAAGCCAATTACTTGCATAAAACACAGTGTCTTATGCAGGTAAATGGCTTGTTAGGAAATTTGCCAGTTTTTGCATGCAAAAAGTATGCATGTAACTATTTTGTGTGTACTTTTGTGTATGCAAAAAGAGGTAATTTGGTGGGGATAAAAGTTGGGGCGGAATTTGGATAAATGCACACACACAATTTTAAAAAGAACGAAGACACAAGTTACACCATGCCGAGTGCAGGTGTAATTTTGTTTGGAGGAATTTCATGAATTCCCAAGAATTTTCAAAGTGAATGTATACGCGTCTTTTTGTTTTGAAAATTTTGTGGAAATCTGTACCTACAGACTTTCCTGCCTTTGAAAATTACCCTCCCTGGAGGCAATTTTCAAAGCCATTTCTGCAAGTAAAATATTTTACCCATGGAAATGGGCTTTTAGAAAACTGCTTTCCCTCTATATGGGTAAAAGTACACAAGTTGTCCCACAACATGCGTACTTTTATCCACATAATGCAGTGATGTTTCTGGGGGTGGGATTAAATCAGGGGAGGCAGAAAAAAGCAGGGACAAATCCCTGCTGGTACTTCAGCCTGTGACAATAATCAAAAGCAAAAGTGCATGCATAGTTTTGTTTTATTGGTGCAAACCCTGCGAGGCAGAACTACCTGGAGCAATTATTGCCCCTCTAATGTAGATATACAAACTAATCATGACAGGTATAAGAAAGAAAAAATATATAGGGGAATAAAATTTCTTTCACAATAATAAGACTCTTCTATTTTTTTTATACACAGCCCCAGCCTGCACAACCCCATTACTTTTCATGGACTGGACTAGCACTCACATCCCTAGCCCTTACAGCACTCTTCCCTGCTCACAACTTAAACCTTACAGACCCAGCCCTCTCCCCCCCCCCCCCAACCTCTGCACGCACCTCAAGTTAATATTTGCAGTTTCCTCAGACCCCACTCTCCAAATCCCCCCCCCCCCCCGCATCATCTCTAGGTAAGGTCTACAATCCTCCTCCACCTACACTGGCTGATACAGCGTTGTGATCAGCTGTTCTTGAATATGACAGCAGAAACAGCTTCTTTTTTGCAAGCAGGCCTCCGACTTAATATCGCTATGATATTAAGTCGGAGGGTGTACAGAAAAGCAAGGGCGGAATCCCAGATTTTCAGAGCATTAGGTAGTAGGGATGTGAATCGTTTTTTGACGATTTAAAATATCGTCCGATATATTTTAAATCGTCAAAAATCGTTAGGGCCACGATACAATACCAATTCCCCCGATTTATCGTTAAAAAATCATAAATCGGGGGAAGGGGGAGGGCAGGAAAACCGGCACACTAAAACCCCCTAAAACCCACCCCCGACCCTTTAAATTAAATCCCCCACCCTCCCGAACCCCCCCAATGCTTTAAATTACCTGGGGATCCAGCGGTGGTCCAGAACGGCGGCGGTCCAGAACGGCCCCAATTGAATCCTTTTGTCTTCAGCTGGCGCCATTTTGCAAAATGGCCGCCGCAAAATGGCGGCGGCCATAGACAAAAACGATTCGACGCAGGTCGTTCCGGACCCCCGCTGGACTTTTGGCAAGTCTTGTGGGGGTCAGGAGGCCCCCCCAAGCTGGCCAAAAGTTTCTGGGAGTCCAGCGGGGTTCAGGAAGCGATTTCTTGCCGCGAATCGTTTTCCGTACGGAAAATGGCGCCGGCAGGAGATCGACTGCAGGAGGTCGTTCAGCGGGGGTTCTGACCACCGCTGGATCCCAGGTAATTTAAAGCATTGGGGGGGGGGTTCGGGAGGGTGGGGGATTTAATTTAAAGGGTCGGGGGTGGGTTTTAGGGGGTTGGCTCACGATTTTAACAATTTTTCACGATATTTTTAAAACCCAAACGGCAACAATACGATTCCCTCCCCCTCCCAGCCGAAATCGATCGTTAAGACGATCAAGGACACGATTCACATCTCTATTAGGTAGAGAGTCATTAATGGGGATGAGGATCTGCACATCATCTGCGTAAATGAAATGCGGGAATCCGAGTTTCATCAAGAGTTGACAAAGGGGGATGAGGTAGATATTGAAAAGAGTTGAAGAGAGTGAGGATCCTTGAGGTACTCCTTGAAGCAGATTTCTATGTTTGGATTCATGATGGCCAATTTTTACACTGTATTTTCTATCGTTGAGATAGGATTGGAGCCAGCATAGAGCAGAGCCAGTGATGCCAATTTGAGATAGGCGGGTGATGAGTGTATTGTGGTTGACCGTGTCAAATGCAATGTCAAGCAGCGCAAGAATGTAAGAGTGTCCAGTGTCTAGGGTTTTTAGAATGAATTCTGAGAGTGGCAGGAGCAGGATTTCAGTGCTATGGTTCTTGCGGAATCCATACTGGGATGGTAGAAGTAGCTGATTTTCATTTAGAAATTCTGTAAGTTGTTTGTTTATGATTTTCTCCATTATTTTGGACAGGAAAGGAAGGTTCGAGACTGGGCGATGGTTAGATGGTTCAGTAGGGTCCAAATCCACTTTTTTAAGGGTAGGTTTTATTATGGCATGCTTGAGTTGCGTGGGTACCAGTCCAGAAGTGATAGATTTGTTTAGAATCTCGGAAATAGATTTGGCTATCCTTGCAGGAAACGAGAGGAGAGTTTTTGTGGGCATGATATCAAAGAGGTGCATTGCAGGTTTAATCTTTTTGAGAGTAGCTTCTATTTCTAGTGCAGTTGTAGTTTCAAAGTCTGTAAGGGTGGCTGAGTGTGGCATGGTTTGATTTGGATTGTGTGTGAGTGGGCTGTGAATGGGTGAGGTGATGTGTGTATTGGTGGTTTGTGAATTGATAGGTAGAGGGGAGGTAGTAAAGTGTGCCATGAGATTATTGATTTTGTCTTGAAAGTAAGAAGCTAGTTTCTCACATTTGTTTTCGTCCTCGTTATCTAAGTTAACGTTTGTTGGCGGCGTAGTAATACTAGATACATACTGGAAGAGAGCACGTGGGTTGAATTGGTATTGATGAATCCTTGATGCATAATAGTCTTTCTTGGCTTTATCTGTATTTTTACGGTATTCATGTAAAAAAGAGCGGAACTTTAAAAGTAGCGCTGGGGCTTGGTTTCTACGACATTTCTTTTCCATTTTACGGAGTTCAGTTTTCATAATTCTCAGATCGGGAGTGTACCAAGGTCTTTTATCTTTCTTCTCTGTTTTGATTTCTTTCGAACGTAATGGGCACAGTTTATTTGCAATATTGCTGGTGATTTGGTACCAGGAAGAACATGCTGAGTTGGCATCAGTGAGGTCTAACTTCTTGAGCTCTTCTGATAGAGGGTCTATAATATCTTCAGATTTGCAATGTTTTCGGAACGTTATGGTTTTCTTATTGTGGAGAGGCGTGTGGGGGGTGCATTTAATCGTGCAGCATGTGTCTATCCTACTAATAACACCAAAAAACCATGGTACACCCCAGAGTTAAAAACCCTAAAGCACAACCTCAGAAAACAAGAAAGGCTTGGCGCAAAGACCCCTCTCCCTCCCAACTCGCTAAATACAAATATCTCTTACACTCATACCAAGCGAACACCCTCAAACCCAAACGAGATTTCCATGCTCAACGCATACATAACTTTCACTTCAACCCCAAAACCCTACTCAACTACGTCTCGGACCTTACAAAAATTTCCCCTCCACCCCTACCATACGAACAAGCAGCAGTAAAGTGCCAGGACTTAGCCCAATTCTTCCACGACAAAATTAAAAGCATTATGATTCGCTTTCCCAACACCCCAACTCATTCCAAGGCACTCAAAATACCCCCTCAAGCCTCTTTAAACTCATTCGAAAATACAGCTCCCTCTGAAATAGAATCCATCCTAAAAAAATGAAACCCTCATCTCACCCATCTGACAACATCCCCACAAAACTCCTCCGCTCTGTTCCCAACACCATAGCCCAACCATTAACACACATTATAAACCGATCCATCACCCTGGGTCATGTTCCCTCCTCACTAAAACAGGCAATAGTTAAACCTATCTTAAAGAAACCAAAGCTCGACCCCACTGAACTGACCAACCATCGTCCCATCTCCAACCTGCCCTTCATTTCAAAAGTCCTGGAAAAAGTTGTCAACATACAACTTACTGACTACTTAGAAAACAATAACATCCTCAACAATCACAATTTGGTTTCCACAAATATTTCAACACAGAAACCCTCCTCCTCTCCCTCACCTACTACTTACTCAAAGGACTAGACAAAGGCCAATCATACATCCTTTCACTACTAGACATATCCGTGGCATTTGACACCATAAGTCATAAAATTCTACTGGACCGCCTCACTGAAATTGGCATATCAGGAACCCCACTTCAATGGTTCACCTCCTACCTAAAAGACCGCCAATACAAAGTCAGAATAGAGAACCACAACTCCAACACAATTAACCTCGCCCAAGGAGTCCCCCAAGGCTCTTCACTTTCCTCTACTCTCTTTAATATATACCTCCTGCCCCTCTGCCATCTCCTTTCCGAACTCAACCTTACTCACTTCATCTACGCAGATGACGTACAAATTGTCATCCCCATAACAGACTCCATACCTAATGCAATCAAAACCTGGGAAACTGCACTCACTGTCATAAACAACCTCCTCACCAGCCTCAATCTTGCCCTCAACTCCGCAAAAACTGAATTCATGATAATCTCACCTCAACACAATCCCAACTCCTCCACCCAAATCCACTCCCCCCCCCCCCCCCCATCAATCCAATTTCCCATCACGTAAGAAACCTGGGCGTCGTCATCGATGACCAACTCAGCCTGAAAAAATTAATTACCACTACCATGAAAGATTGTTACTTTAAACTACAAACCCTGAAAAAAACTGAAGCCCCTCCTCCACTTCAATGATTTCAGAACAGTGCTCCAAGCAACCATATTTTCAAAAATCGACTACTGCAACTCTCTCTTACTAGGCCTCCCCAAAATCCACATTGCCCCCCTCCAATTGCTCCAGAATGTAGTCGCTCGTATTCTCACCAACACCAGAAGGGATGAGCATATCACCACAATCCTCAAACATCTACATTGGCTACCCATACAACAACGCATCCAATACAAAATCCTCAACATCATACACAAAACCCTACATAACCAAAATATGAAATGGCTTAATAACTCCTTAGTCTTCCGCAACACCAATAGACCAACCCGACCCCAATACTCAGCCACCTTAAACACACCCTCACCCAAACTCACCCAC
Source organism: Rhinatrema bivittatum (assembly GCF_901001135.1). Taxonomy (NCBI): domain Eukaryota; kingdom Metazoa; phylum Chordata; class Amphibia; order Gymnophiona; family Rhinatrematidae; genus Rhinatrema; species Rhinatrema bivittatum. The sequence continues at coordinate 138,649,814 of NC_042621.1, forward strand.
TACAACTCTACGAAAGAGTGATCCCTCTCCATCCCAGGCCTCTCACTATGGAATACCCTACCCCCCCCCCCCCCCCCCCCGATCTTCGACAAGAAACAAGCCCACAAAAATTCAATCAAAAACTAAAAACCTGGCTTTTCTTACATGCATACACTTAACCCACTCTTTAAACCCCTCCCCCCACCAGTTGACAATATCCGTACAAGATGCAGTTATCTATGCGTTTTTCTGTATATAGTTTACCCCAACTCCCATTAAATGTATAGCCAGCCCATAACCGGCAAGCTTCTAATATTTTGTGAATATCTATGTGTCATGTATATAATTTACCCCAACTTCCTCCCCTGTTCCTCCCCCCTGTAGTCACAACTTACGGTTTTTAATTCTAGTGTTTTCTGTAAAGCAAATTCTGCTATTGTTATGTTTTAATGTAAACCGATGTGATGTATCTACAAATGTCGGTATAGTAAAAAATTTCAATAAAGTACACTTTAAGCACATTATTAAGCTTCTGAAAATTGCTAAGGTAGTATGGTACATTTGGACACATAACTCCTTTGAAAATGACCTCCCGTGCCCTAATAAAGCATAATAGTCCTGGGCAGAGGAACTTAATTGTTTCTTAAGGAACCGACTGAAAGAAAGCCTGGTTGAATAGCCATGCCTTTACTCTCCCCCCCCCCCCCCGGAAAGTGACGAGATTGGTTCACAATAAAATGCGAACATCTCCTTTCTCCCTCCGGTGCAGGTGGAAAGAAGGAGATAGTATGTCCGCAGCAGGAGCAGGCTGCATCGCCAGCCCTATATGTACTGGAAGGAGCAGAAGGCAGCCCAGTGCCGGACCCAGAGAGAACAGGAGCAGCGTCATGGCCGCAAGGGCTGAAGAGTCAGTCAGCCCATCAGCAGAGGGCGCTACAGGAGGAGGCCGCTGCCGCTGCCGCTGCCGCTGCCGCGTGTGCCCTACGGAGGAGAAGACAAGTGAGCGAGGTGTGACAGGAACTCGTTAGTGCATAGGGGCGGAGTCTGCGTACACGCGTTCGGCCCTGGCTCTTTGCTCTGTGTGCGTGAGGCGGTGACTCCTCCCCTCCGGCAGGGGGCGTTCCGCACGTCTCTGCTCCTTTCCGCACCCTGAGCCATTGCTGGCGAGTTGTGTCCTCTAAAGTCGTCCTCTGACATCTAAGCCGCTTCAGCGCGTGGCTCCCGCACCTTTCACAATGTCGCTTCTCTTCAGGCACCGGCTCCTGGCGACCGTCACCCGCTGCGGCCCCTGCGCCGCCAGGGCCAGGTAAGGCGCGGGAGGTGAGGGCGGCCGTCCTGTTTGGTGTGCCCTTCCTGGAGGGCTGCAGCGCTAGGGGCTTTTCCCCGTCACTGTCCCGCGCCTCGGGGGTAATGAGAGGGGCTCGGGGGACTTTGGGGTGGCAGTAACTGGTGCAGGGGAAGTGGCTGTAAGAGCGCTGGTCGCCGCCGTTTGTGTCTATCTCCTGCCCTATTGTATAACCTTATGAGCGGCCTGGCCTGGCAACAGAGGAGTTTGTTGGTGCTCCGAGGGCTTTATCCATGCCCGATGCCGATCCCAGTTCTGTTGCTGCTGCTTAGGTGCATGGGAGTGCCACTTATTGAGACAATAATAATAATAAAAAATTATTCACTTGCTTTGCTGGCAAATTCCCCAGCCTACCAGTTACTTTTACAAGAGTTTCGGTTCTCCTAGTCCCGCTTTGCTCTGAAACTGGATAGTGGTGGCTGATAGATTAAATTGGATAGGCCAAGTACACTTTTATAGGTGATATTTTTGGGAGGATACGATTCCTTCTCCCTATCATTTGATAACCTCCTCTTCCTAGCAAGGATTCTCATTTCCTTCCACCCTTCAGTTCTCAAACAGCGTGGGTAGCTTTCAACTGACTTTGGACAGGCAGCCTTAAACTTGGTTTATAGCTGAAAGGGAGCCACCAGATACTAACAAGATTTAGGTTTCAAACATTCGTTTCCACGTATGAAGATTAAAAATAACAGCATTGCCTTTTAAAACAAGCCTAGTCCCTTTCAGAAGACCCAGAGCCGCACTTCTCACCAATCCCCCCCCCCCCCCCCCATATCCTGCTCAACTTGAGGCCACTACTGCTTCTTCCCAGGAAAGCCAATCACAGCATAAGAGGAAATAGCAAGTGACAACTATCTCAAAAGTTTTAATGCACAGGAGGTGAGCTTTTTCAATGGAAAGGAGGTTCTAGAACAGTGGTTCCCAACCTTGTTTTTTGTCGTGGCATACTTGGCATTGGGCTCACTTCATCATGGCACACCAGCATTTTCACTATTCCCCATCCCCCTGACAACATCATTCACTCCCCCCCCCCCCCCGCCCCTCACCATGTATCATCTCGTTGCCTTTATTCTCCCCCCCCCATATCTTTTCTCTTCCCTTTCCCTCCCCCTCCCATCTTCCACTTCCTCACATCATCACTATTTCTCCCCCCCCCTTCCCGCTCCCTTCACTCCACTGCAATCCTCATTTTCTGTCCACAATTCTTGGCAATATCACCTTCTCTTCCCTCTTTCCCTTCTACCCCCCCCCCCCCCCGCATCATCACCTTCTCTTTTCTTTTCTCTACCCCCTCTGCAGCATCACCTTCTCTTTTCTTTTCTCTACTCCCCCTGCAGCATTACCTTCTCTTTTCTTTTCTCTACTCCCCCTGCAGCATTACCTTCTCTTTTCTTTTCTCTACCCCCCTGCAGCATCACCTTCTCTTTTCTTTTCTCTACCCCCCCTGCAGCATCACCTTCTCTTTTCTTTTCTCTACCCCCGCCCCCCCCCAAGTTGAGAAACACTGCTCTATAACAAGGGGTCATGAGATGAGGTTGAAAAGGGGTGGACTCAGGAGTAATCTTAAAAGCATGGGATAAATGTAGGGGATCTCTAAAGAAGTGATGTGAATTATAATGCTAAATTAATTGGATGGAAGGGGAGGCTGGATGGGCCATAGACAGTCTTTTCCGCTGTCGTGTTTCTAAATGGCCTGATGTGGTGTTTTGCATACAACACTGCACACTCTTATACAATATTAAGAATCCTCCTAAGTATTTAGTGACTGTTTGTTAAAGAAAATTAAAAAGAGAGGTTATAGGGGTCATCAATCCAGAACTACTTAATTTAGAAGCAAAATGGTGCACAGGTGCTCCTACAGAGACATACACACCTACTTGCCTTCAGCTGTCTGCAATGAAAAAGGAGCTGACTCGCATGAAAGAGACATTGTCCAGGTTTCAAATAACCTCCCCTTCCTTGCAGCATCCAAAATATCTAACTCCCACAGAGAATTCAGGAACCCAGGAGTAATTGGTTTCCAGTGGGCTCTAGTAGAACAAGATGTGACTGTGAGACACCTAATTTCCCCAACTTTGCAGCAATCTGCATATGCGCCCCCACTCCCACAGAAGTTGGACATCCAGGATTCAGAAACCCAGGAATAATTGGATTACGGTGGGCTGTGGCAGAGTAGGGTTTTACTGTTACCCTCATATAACCCTTTTCTGCATTGGAAAATGAAGAAGCTCCTGCAGTGGAATATGAAGTGATGTGATGTCTGAAGGGGAAATAGTCACCTAATGCACCCAGAAACTCTTTAACATGATCAAATGTCATAAAAGAAAGTTTTTTCTGCTGGGAGACTTGGTCCTCAGAGAAACCAGTTTGGGATCCTTACCAAAGCAATTATAGAAAAACGCAAGGACTCTGATATCAATGTTTATCATCCATCTGGGGGCTAATGACTTTGATAGAAATGGAGTCCATGCAGTACAGGAAGAAGATTAGATATATGGCAGAGACTATGGCCTTTTTGGAAGTATTACCTGTTCAGGGAAAGGAAAGGCAGTCATATAGATAGTTTAAAGTTCTGGCTCAAAACCTGGTTTAAAGAAAGTGGTTTTGGATATATTGGAGGCTGGGGCCCTGTATTGACCAATAAAAGATTATATGGCAAGGATGGCCTACATTTTGTCTGTGGCAAGAAAGAGGATGCTGAGCAAGAAATTTAGATCATACGTTATCAGGCATTTAAACGAGAGAGCGGGGGTGGCAGGAGGTGGCCATTGAAATTGACACGTCACCCCCAGTCAGTACAGGAAGTGAGAGAAGAAAATGAAAATCTGTTCAGAAAAGGTGACTAGGAAGAGCAGAAAACCAAGGGAGAAAAGTTGGTTATTCATTTCATTTGTAGATTATCAGGGTGTCTTTGCTTCTCAGGCCGCATTAGTAAAGTGGTTTGTAGCTTGAAACAGTCTGGCCATTAACTGCAGCCTGCAGTTTTCACCTTCTCATGTGGTACCATAGCTTTTAAGTGATGTGAATTTGAGGGTCTAGACAGCAAACACTGTAGTAGTAATGGCCAGAAGCTGCCGCCACCAGCATTGTTGTGAGAACCTTTTGACTTCTGGTGTTTTGTATCTGCTTTTCATTGAGAACTAGTCAGCTAGTTTCTGACAGATCACCATGCTATCCTGGGACAACAGAGAATGGACAGTACATTTGGGGGAAGGATTTAAAGCCACATAAAAGGAATTCAGTCACCAATGAAGAAACATTTGGATAAGAGCATGCCAGATCTCCTGCTGGTTGTCCTGCAATACACGGACTGTGCCTTGGCATTCGTTGACTGACTCAACATCTCCTTCACTGGGGTGGAAGGCCTTAAGTTTCAGACATCCCTGTCCACTACCCACAGTGTCCATACCTAGTAGCTGCATGCTACACTGAAGTCTGTGTCAGCTTGGCTAACAGACAAGGTGGAAAGAGAGGCTGCAATATGGACAGCATGGATGCGAGTGGCAAGAAGTCTGCTGAGGTCCCACTACTAAATTACAGCAAATCTTCCCCCATTTCCCTGCTCTGAACAGAAATGTCATATGAGCGACAGCTTAACTTTCTAACCTTCACACAGGAGTAAGCAAGCATTCTTCTGATCACACATGCTTCAAGTTTCATGTCTTCCTTTCTAAAAGATGACAAATTTGTATTCCTTTTTCAGAGAGGTCCATATTCAGAAGTATTTAGCCGGCTAACTCAGAAGTTACTTTGTGGAGAGGCCAGGCTGGCTTGCTGATTAGTATTGTGTAATATTTAGTCTCCAGGAAGGCATTCCACTTAGGGTCTTTCATTATCAATTTAAACTGATTTTCACCAATAAATTCCCAGGTTCGTGAAAATGGGTTAGAACTGATTTTCACTCTAATTTCAACAGAGCTGTAGATGCTGGAAAGTAGTGCACATGTCTTCCCTCAGAAGACAAACAGTGGGGGCATGTGCAGGAACTGGGTCTGGCCCATATGTGCAGCAGCAGCATGCACATACACGTTGCAGCCAAGATTAAAGAGGAAGGCGAATGGAGCCACAATGGAGGAGGGAGGCTGGAGTTGCCTCGGAAGCTGTGCTGGAAGGAGTTCCAGGTTGTTGTTGGAAAGGAAGGACAAAGCTGTTACTGGAACAGCTGTTGAGGGAGGCACGGGGGAACTGTCCTGGCTGGAAGAGGGGAGAAGGAAGAAGGGAACATGGTGTGAGGGGAAGGAGGGAATGAAAAGCTAAAACACTGGCTGAAAAGGGGGAAATATTAGGGGCTGGGGAGATGCTGGATGAGGAAGAAGGAATGAGGAGGGAAGGTGCAAAGAAGGGAAATGCAGGACATAGAGAAGATTGAAAGAAAAGGGGAAAGAGGTCACTAAAACTTTCATTTAGCCTCATTAATGAATGTGAAGGTTTTAGGTTGCCCATTTACATAATTTTAGGAATCCCAGCTCTAGTATCTAGCTATTAGTCAAAATACACACATACTATTGAAAATCTACACTTCCTTGAACATTTTTCACATTTGTTGTCAGTGCATTGGACTTGCATGTGTTTAAATGTGGAGTGTTTTCCCCCCATTCATCAACACTCGACACCATTCAGGGTCAAAAACATTTGGCGGACAAAACATACCCACATACAGAAACAGAACTTAAATCCAACAATTTTTGTCTCCATCCCTAAAATGTACTATGCATGCCTATGGATGAGCGATTACTACGGTAGTTGTTTTTTTAGTAAGCAGCAAAAAATCTGCTGTCTTAGTGTACTCTTATGTGTCCAAATGCAATCTCTGCTACAGAAAGTTAATTGAACGATTCTATTAATCAGCATGTACATGGGGAAGGAGATGAAATTTTGAAGCTGTTAAAGGATTTTGAACTAAGTGTCCATGTCACAGTGTAAGGACACCACTCACATGAGATATTACCTAATGATGTATGACACAAGCAAATTTACCTGGACTACTGACCTGTATCAGCATTATGCAAGAGTCAGAAGCTATTGGGCCTATGCCAAAAGCTGACTGCTGAACATTTGTCTTTTTACAGCTCTATGTGGTCCCATGTGGAGATGGGACCCCCTGATCCCATTTTAGGAGTCACCGAGGCTTTCGTCCGAGACACCAACTCTAAGAAGATGAATCTTGGGGTTGGAGCATACCGGGATGACAGTGGGAAGCCATATATCCTCAGCTGTGTGCGGAAGGTAAGTGCAGTGTATGATCGGCAGGTAAAGGGGGGAAAAAATTGCATCCCCGCCAGTGTATGAAAGGTAAGCATGGTGTATACTGGGGTGACAGCAAAGCACAGTGCATTATCAAAGTGGAGTAGAAACTTGGCATCATGTGGAAGATGATTTTGGCATATATCACAATGGTAAGGTGGTAACTGGATGTCCTCGATTTTGTGTGTGTATCCTGGCAAAATTTGCGTTTTAAGAAAACATGAGTGAAAGATTGTGAGATCAGCAAATAAAGGTTTACTTAATATTCCTTCTATTCGATCTGCTCATTTATCAGAGGTAAGAGAGAGCAATTTTAATAGCAGGCCCAAAATTGTGGCATTTTCTCCTTAATGAACTAAGACTCCAAAAAGATTTTTCAAAGTTTAAAAAAGATCTGAAAACCTGGCTGTTTAATGCTCAGTTCCTGTATGTACCCGGATCAGTCCAGACTCCTGCGTGTTGCCCCCCCCTCTAGCAGATGGAGACAGAGAAGTTTTCAAAACAAAACTCCGCCTTATATAGGATGGTGCCACCTATAGTCCGGCAGTAATTCTCTGTCTCCAGCAGATAGTGGAGGTGCAAGGCCTATGGTCTGTGCTAATTGTTTAGTGGAGTTAAAGTAGTGAGTTCTGTGAGTTTTAGAGAGTTTTCGGTCGGTAACAGGTTTTTTCTTTGATGTAAAAAAAGAAAAAAAAAAAAGAGCAGTTTCTGTCCTAAGCCTCCCAGGGGGTTTGTAAGTTCCTGAGGGGACCATCCCCCGCTGGTTGTTGAGGCAGCTGCATTACAGGGTTGAGGGCCCTCTTGTTCCAAGCTAGCAACTCTGGATGTGACACCGGGGAGCCCGGTTCACTCCACCCCACCGGATCAGGACCGTGGAGCTCTGCTGGGCAAGTCTTTAAAAAAAAAAAAAGTTTTGTTTTCTGTCAGTGTCATCGGTGCTGCGGCTCTCTTCCCTCCCTGACCCGGCACTTGGGCGGACTGCCATTATTTTTCTATTTTTTTTTACAGAATTGAATTTTAGCTTTCTCAGGCCCGATGCTGCGCTTGTCTGCGTGCCTCACATGTGGCTCGGCCCTCGTGCGTCTTTCTTGGGATGGGCTGTGCTCGGCGTGTCTTCCCGGGGGGGAATCCTCCGGGGCTGTGAAAATGGTTAAAGGCAAGGCTGCTCAAGCTCCTTCGGTGTTAGCTGTACCGAGATCAGCTGAGGCAAATTCGTTCCTGAGCGTGGGAACGGAGGCCATTTTGGAGTCTTTTAGATCAGCGACTCATGTAGCTATGGGGGGAGGGGATTCTCCCGCCTCCTCTCTCCTCAGCCAGGGTTTCCTGGAGAGAGCGAACCTTTACAGCCTCTCACCTGCAACGGAGGATAGCCCCGAGGGGGCTTCTGACTCCTCCTCCTTTTCCTCTTCCTCCTCCTCCTCCTCCTCGGAATTTATTTTATTTCTCCATAAGGCTTTTAAAGCCAGGAGGGAAGGGAAGCTGCAGGCTGGGGGTAAAACTTCCTCTAGTGGTCTTGCACCACTTTTGAGAGAGAGACTTAAGTCTAAGGGAGTCTCTGGGTCCTCCAAAGCTAAGCGCCCTTTGCATACAGGGGCTCATCAGACCGATACTGATTCCACGGGTCAGGATACAGACCCAGGGGACCAGGACCCACAGGGCAAGCCTCGATTGGGGGTGGATACAAACACTGATCAACATCCATTGTGGAAGGAGACAACCCTAAGGTGGTCCATCTGTTTAGGAGGGAGGAGTTGTCTCCGCTTATCCCTGCCATGCTTGGAGAGCTAGGCATAGAGCCACCAGAGGAGTTCAGGCTAGGGGCCATGGACCCAGTATTGTTGGGTCTGAGGGACCTGGCTACTTCCTTTCCTTTTCATTTTTCTGCCACGGACTTGCTATATAGAGAATGGGATACTCCGGATCTGGGATTGAAAGTTAGCAAGGCTATGGATAAGCTATATCCTCTTCCGGAGGAAGCAATTGACATACTGCAGGTGCCCAAGGTGGACGTGGCGGTGTCCGCGGTCACCAAAAAGACCACAATACCGGTTACGGGTGCTACAGCCCTGAAGGACCTGCAGGATAGAAAGTTGGAGCTGCAGCTCAAGAAAACATTTGAAATCTCAGCCCTGGGAGTGCGGGCAGCTATGTGCAGCAATTTTGCCTTGCGAGCGGGCCTTTGCTGGATTCAGCAGTTACAGGCTAATGTTGGTCTTTCCGATGCAGAAGCACAGCAAGCAGGGCGTCTGGAAGCTTCGATTGCTTATAGTGCAGGTGCACTTTATGATCTGTTATGCACTTCGGCCAGATCCATGGTGTCGGCAGTCTCTGCTCGACGGCTCCTGTGGTTAAGAAACTGGTCGGCAGATATTTCCTCTAAGGCTCAGCTGGGGTCGTTGCCTTTCAAGGGTAAATTGCTTTTTGGCAAGGACCTCGAGGATACGATTCAATCCCTGGGGGAGATCAAGGTTCACAGACTGCCAGAGGATAGGCCCAAGTCGAGGGGCTCCTTTTCTTCACGGCCTCGATTGATTTCGTCTGTCCAGAGCTCCAGCTTCTTCCTTTCGGCAAGCATCTGGTCACCAACAGTCCTGGTCTCAGCCCTTTCGTGGCGGCCGCTTTGGCAGAACCGGGGCTATCCAGTCCGCATCAGGGGGCCAAGTCTTCCCAATGAAGAGACACCGACCCATTCCTCTGTTCCAGCTGTCGGGGGCAGATTGTTCCTGTTTTATTTATTTATTTAACATTTTATATACCGGAGTTCATGTAGCAAAATTACATATCACTTCGGTTTACATTATAACAGTAACAAGCATGTAAGAATGCGAATACATTAAACAAGGGATATAACATGGATCAACGGAACGGGGGTTTTATGAGGAATGGGTCAAGCTGACGTCGGACAAGTGGGTCCTTTCTGTGTTAAATCAAGGCTACGCTTTAGATTTTGCACACCACCTTCCGGAGCGGTTTCTGGTCTCCCCATGCGGTTACAAAGAGAAACGACAGGCAGTACAAGATACTTTGCAACGCCTTCTGCAACTCAGCACCATCACCCCAGTTCCGCAGGCGGAGCAGCAAAAACAGTTTTTCTATTTACTTCGTAGTCCCCAAAAAGGGAGGGGTCCTTCCGACCCATTCTGATTTTGAAGCACGTAAACCGCTGCCTCAGGGTGCCACGTTTTCGCATGGAGACATTACGGTCAGTCATTGCCTCTGTAAGAAAAGGAGTTTCTGGCGTCACTGGACCTAACGGAAGCGTATCTTCACATAGGCATTTGGGCCGACCACCAGAAGTTTTTGAGGTTCTTGGTGATGGGTCACCATTTTCAGTTTCGAGCTTTGCCCTTCGGTCTTGCCACCGCACCCAGAACATTTACCAAAGTAATGGTTGTGGTGGCGGCTCATCTGTGCAGAGAGGTGTTCCTGGTGCATCCATACCTGGACGACTGGCTAATTTGGGCAAAGTCGGAGTCGCTTGGCCATTTGGCAATTCGCAAAGTGCTTCAACTCCTGCGATCACTGGGTTGGGTGATCAACTTAGCCAAGAGCCAACTGGTGCCCTCCCAGTCTTTGGAGTTTTTAGGAGCTCTATTTGACACTCAACAGGGAACAGTGTTCCTTACCTCTGACCAAATTGTCAAGCTACAAGGACAAGTGCAGGACTTATTGGCCAACAGCCTCCCCATGGTGCGGGATTATTTGCGGGTTCTCTGCTCCATGACTTCCACCTTGGAGCTGGTGCCCTGGGCCTTTGCTCATATGCGTCCTTTACAGTCAGTGTTGCTTTCGCGTTGGAATCCAGTCTTTGAACAGTTTCATTTTCCTAGCGTGTAGCAGATGGACTCAAGACCAATGGATATAGTGTGCTCCTGATAGTTGGAGACTGAGTCAGATTTCAATCTGACATCGGCACTACATATACCCCTGCAGGAAGCTCTGTTCTTCAGTATTTCTCAGTCTCCATAGAAGTTTGGGAGCCCCGCTCTCCTGCGGTGATACCTAAGGGTCCCTCCCGCAGTCGAGAATTCCTGAGATTTATTTTATTTATTTATTTAAGGTTTTTTTTTATACCGGCATTCAAGAACTAGTTCTCATCATGTCGGTTTACAGAAAACAGGGGTGCAAAAATATAACCAAAAACATAAATAAACGTGGAGAAGAGAAGCAGTTACAATTAACAAGAGATGATTTCCGAGATCCCTCAGAGGTAAGCCTTGGTCCGGCAGCCGGTTACCGGTGTGGACTTAGCCCCCAGGAGGGAGCGGCTGAGAGGCAGCGGGTGCAAGACCGAGCGCGGCGGTAAAGGTATTTTCCCTTTCCCCCCACAGCTGGAGACTGCTCGGCACGAGACCGGGAAGTACCGAGACATGGTAAGGTAGAAAACTTTGTCTCCGGTCTTCGAGGCTTGAATAGCCGCACAGATCGCCCGTCAGCGTCTGTCCCATCGGGTTGAGCAGCCCTTTCCAGGCTGGACCCTGATCCGGTTCGAGGGTCCTCCCATGTGGAGACCCTCGGGGGGGGGAGGGGGTCGCCATCTTAATTGCGTGGTCGCCGGCGCCATTTCCCCCCCTTGATCGCCATACTGTCCGCCTAACTGAGCCGTGCACACAGCGGCGAGCTGGGCACATAACATAGTTGCGCGCATAGTTGCCGTGCGCACAGCGAGGCAAGCAAGGGTGCCGGGCACATAGCGCCACGTTCGACAGAGCCAGGCACACAAGTTTGGCTGCATGCACAGCGGTGCTCGCGCATCCCCATAAGGGCACAGTCCAACCTGCACGCATATCTTCGAGACATGCATGCACACCCTCGGCGCACTCGGAGCACATATCTAAGCCTCCCAGCGCGCGCATACAAACGCACAGACCGGGTTTGAACGCCCCTACGCGCACAAACCATGGCACCACCAGCCAAGAAAGCCAAAGCACAAGCCCTCTGCCCAGCCTGCCACATAAGAGCCGCGTAGCAGGAAGAGGCTACTGCCCTGTGCTACAGCGAGACGGCTCTGGGAGAACCAGGGCAAGGTCCCCCCCAGCCAGTACAGGAATCCAGGTCCACTGATAGCACCCCGGACCTCTCTATCCCCAGCTCGGCCCTCCAGACGGGGCCCTCGGGGAATGCCGCTGGGTTCAATATAGATCCAGGGATCTTTTCCTGGGTGGAATTCTTTAAAGGTCTGTAAACCTTCGTCCAGGTGCAATCGGCGCCACTGATGCCACAGCCTAACCTCCCAGGCCCTTCTTGGCCTCCCAGAGACATGCCTCCTCCGGACAAAAGCCTAACTTTAGGCGACACGGACACCTTGGAGGAAGACCAAGACTCCCTGGAGGAAGGGGAAATCCCTCCAGGGACGGAACCATACCGAGCCATGATGCGTTTCTTCTCCAAAGACGAACTACCAGACCTCATGTCCGGGAGTCTGAGGGAGCTGGCCATCCCAGACACAAGCGCCTCAGCGGAGCCAAAGATGAGCCCTCTTCTGGTCTGGCTCAATCAGGCCTCATGCCATTTCCCATTGCTGCAAGCCGTACAACAGCTGATCGTCCTGGAATGGAATGCCCCGGAGGCCAGTTTCAAGGGAGGACAGTCCCTAGAAGCCCTATACCCATTGGAACCCTCAGCCAAAGATCTCCTGGGGTTCCCCAAAGTGGACGCCATGGTCTGAGCAGTCACAAAGCGCACCACCATTCCAGTCACAGGAGGAACGGCACTCAAGGATGCCCAAGACAGACGTCAGGAGTCCATCCTTAAACAGTCATTTGAGGCAGCAGCTATGTCACTGCAGATCGCTGCCTGCTGTGCCGTAGTGACACGCGCATGCTTGTCACAGGCCAGGAACACAACCACGCCCGTCGAAACATTAGAACCAGCAATATCCTTCCTCACAGATGCGACCTCCGATATATAGTGCGCACTTCAGCCAGGGGAATCTCATCCATTGTGGCAGCCAGAAGGCAACTCTGGCTCCGAAGCTGGTCAGCCGACGTGACGTCCAAGACAAAACTCATGAGTGCCATTTAAAGGAAACCTCCTGTTCAGCAGCGAACTGGAGAAGTTAGCTGACAAATGGGACGAATCTCCAGTACCTCTGTTACCGGAGGACAAGATCTATATATATCCCCTATATATCAGAATCTCCCCCTCCCCCCCCCCCCCCCCCCCCCCCCCCCCGTTTAGATAACCTCTTTCACGTATCCCACTTTGATAATTTTACTTATATAATCTAATCTGTTATTTGTATGTTCTGAATGTTCCTTATTTAATTATGCAATAATTTTAAAGCCTGTTGCTAAGTTCTGTTTTATGTAAACCGACGAGATGTTCCCAACGATCGTCGGTATATAAAAGTTATTAAATAAATAAATAAATCAAGAGAAGCCCAGCGCCCCTCTCCCCAGGCATCCAGGGGCAGAGGATCACAGCGTTTCAGACCATCCAAGAATACATACCAAGCACCTCGCCCCGCAGGCAGGGGCCAGTCCTTTCGGAACAAACACAACAAGAGGGGAGCCGGCTCAGGTCCAGGCCCCAGCCGCACCCCCCAATGAGAATCAACAGACCCATCCACAGGAAGAAGCCATAGGGGGCAGGCTTGCCCGATTCTACTAAAGATGGGTCGAGAGAACGTCGGACAAGTGGGTCCTAACCATCATTCGAGAGGGATACTTTCTGGACTTCCACAGCATCCCTCCAGACAAATTTATGAAATCTCCTTGCCATTCTCCCTCCAGAGGACGGCAGGTGAAACAACACTACCACTGCAAGCAAGTTTACCACATCCTTAACTTTTCTATGCGAATATGGAGAATATTCGAAGCCTAGTGTGAAGACAGATATCCTTCCGCGGACAGTCAAAATTCCCATGATCTTGGAATTCCTGCAGGACAGCCTGAAGAAGGGGTTGTCTCTCAACTCCATCAAGGTTCAACTAGCCGTGCTGGCCTGCTTCAGAGCCAAAGTGGATGGCATCAGTCTATCTTCCCATCCAGATGAGTCCCACTTCCTGAGAGGGGTCAAGCAAATCCAACCACTACTAAAGTGGCCGGTACCCCTATGGAACCTCAATCTAGTACTTGACTTCCTAGCGGGAACTTCCTTCAAACCTACACACGGTCTGTCCCTACAGCTCCTGACCTTGAAGACTGCATTCCTAGTGGCAATATGATCAGCCCATCCCATCTCCGAGCTTCAAGCCCTGTCCTGCCGGGAACTGTTCCTCAGATTCACACCGAGATCCATAGAGCTACGCACTGTCCCCTTCTTCCTGGTTTCTCATTTCCATCTAAACCAAACCATCTCGCTGCCATCTCCAGACGAGAATAAGGACTCAACTTATCCAGAGGAGTTCCCCTGGAAGTGCCTGAATGGACAGTGGTGACCATGGACGCCAGCCTCTTCAGTTGGGGAGCGGTTTGCCAGAAGAAGTTGGTGCAGGGACAGTGGTCCCAGGAAGAATCTGTGGTCGATTAATCATCTGGAAACCAGGGTAGTATGGTTAGCATTGCAAGTGTTCCGCCCTCTCCTCCAGGGGAATAAGTCAGAATTCTTTCCGACAATGCGACCATGGTGGCTTATATTAATCGCCAAGGGGGAACCAAGAGCCAGCCAGTGGCCACGGAAGCCTGGCCGCTGATCAGCTGGGCGGAGAAGCATTTAGTAAGTATTGCAGTGTCTCCCATAGCAGGAGTCGACAGTGTTCAGGTGGACTTTCTCAGTGGACTTTCCTCGATCCCGGGGAATGGGAGCTCGCAGACGAAGTTTTCCAGCTCATATGCGATACATGGGGCATACTCCGCCTGGATCTCATGGCAACATTTCAGAATGCCAAGGCTCTGTGCTTCTTCGGTCGCTATAGAGAAACAGGAGCAGAAGAGGGAGATGCCTGGTGCTGCCCTGGCACACAGACGTGCTGCTGTACATCTTACCTCCTTGGCTGCTGATAGGCAAAGTGCTCAGGAGAGTGGAGATACACCCAGCAGAAGTCATCCTCGTAGCTCCAGAGTGGCCGAGACAGCCTTGGTTTGCAGACCTGGTCAATCTGGCAGTGGCGGGTCCCCTGCGGTTGCCACTGCTCCCGGACCTTCTCCATCAAGGGTCCGTGTGTTTGTTTGGAAGAGGTCGATCGCTTTTGTCTAGTGCATTGGCTTTTGAGAGGTGCTGCCTGAGTAGCAAAGGGTTTTCAAACGCTGTGGTGGCAACACTTCTCCGGTCGCACAAGACATCCACTAACCTCGCGCTTGTGGAGAATCTTTGAATCTTGTTGCGTGGACCGGGTGATTGTTCCTATTCGGTCTTCGGTGTCTGATATTTTAGGTTTCTTACAATCTGGACTTGCCAAGGGATTATCGCGTAGTTCCCTGAGGGTTCAGGTGGCAGCTCTTAGTGGTTTGCGCGGTTCCATTCAAGGTGTGGCATTGGCTGCTCACCCCAATGTGGTTCGTTTCCTAAAGGGGGCAAAGCATTTATGTCCCCCAATCAGGCACCCTTGTCCTTCTTGGAATCTGAACTTGGTTCTCTCAGCTCTGTGTATGGCACCCTTTGAGCATCTGAAAACAGCTACAATAAAGGATCTCACGTTAAAGGTGATTTTCCTTATCGCTATCACATCTGCTCGCAGAGTATCTGAGCTCCAGGCTCTATCCTGTAGGGAGCAGTTTCTGAGAATTTTGGATTCTGGTGTGTCCTTGCAGACAGTTCCTCCCTTTTCTTCTGAAGGTGGTGTCTGCTTTTCACGTGAATCAGTCAGTGGAGCTTCCGTCGTTTCCCGTTTTGGACCGGTCAGACCCTATGTCTAAAGACTTATAGAAGCTGGATCTTCGGGCGTTGTTGCGTTATGTGGAAGTTACTAATGCGTTTTGTGTGATGGACCATCTTTTTGTGCTGTGGGCTGGTCCGAAACGAGGAAATATGGAATCTAAAGCTACGATTTCACGTTGGTTGACAGAGGCTATAGGCTCGGCATATTGCTGCGTGGTAAGCCCGTACAGTTTGGTCTTCGGGCTCATTCTACGCATTCGCAGGCGGCTTCTTGGGCGGAGTGTCAAATAGTCTCACCGTAGGAGATCTGCAGGACGGAGACTTGGAAGTCTTTGCATACCTTTGCCAGACACTACAGACTGGATGTTCAGGCACCAGGTGAAGGAGGCTTTGGAGAAGCAGTGCTTAGAACGGGCCTCTCCAGATCCCATCCCAGGTAAGAAAGCTCTGGTACATCCCAGGAGTCTGGACTGATCTGGGTATGTACAGGAAAAGGAAAATTAGTTTCTAACCTGATAATTTTTGTTCCTGTAGTACCACGGATCAGTTCAGAGTCCTGCCCAGGGAATGCATGGCAGTAAGGGAGAGTCTGCTCGGTTATTGATTGATTTTTGTTTTCAGATCTGCAGAAATTGGATTGACCATCCTCAAGTGGTTCTCTACAGGTTCAGTTCCTAGGAGGGTTAAGTGAACCGGTTATTTCTTTTTCTTATTGAAGGGTTATTGTACATAGTTATGGTGTTTTTTTGAGAATCATTCTGCTTTGACATTGAGCAATACTGTAGGTGGCACCATCCTATATAAGGCAGAGTTTTGTTTTGAAAACTTCTGTCTCCATTTGCTAGGGGGGGGGGGGGGGGTAAAACCCAGGAATCTGGACTGATCCGTGGTACTACAGGAACAAAAATTATCAGGTAAAAAACGAATTTTCCTTTTTCTTATGCTTTTTTAGTCCAGCTTTAATCGATTTGAGACAAGCTCCTACTATTGTTAGAGCAATTATAATTCATTTTTATTTTATTTTATTTAGATTTTGTCATTGATTTTATTTTACTTGATTGATTTAATATACTTATGTTTTTATCTTGCTTGATTTAATGTATTTTAATGTTGTAATATATAATTTGATATTTTATTGTACACCATTAAGATTGTCTACAGATTGACAGTATAAAAAACACAATAAATAAAATAAATAAATCACACAAAACATGTTTCAAACTAAACTATTTTGCATCAATGGAGGCTTGCAGTCTCTTGTGATAGTTGTGAATGAGGCCCTTTGTTTTCTCATGTGGTAAAGCTGCCCATTCCTCTTGGCAAAAAGCCTCCAGATATGTGGTACTGGCGAATCTGTTCTAGTTGATTAGGTATTCAATTTGCTTTGGTGTTGGGCAATGTTCTTGCTGAGAGAGCAAACTGTTTGTGCAGAACAAAGCGCAGCTCTATATATGAGTACTCATCTTGTACTTTTCCAGTTGTGGAAAGCAGTGAGCTGTGTGTCAGGGAGATAACAGAAATCATTGCACTGCCCTTTTGGTGGTGGTTTTCCAATGCCTGTGACTCCTTGTAAACCCAGAGAAGTTATCCTTTGTTCATTAAAAAGAGCCCTGCTTTATAGGTTTTGCCTTTTTTTTTTTTTTTTTTTTTAAATTCAAAAAACATTTTGTAAGCCCATAAATGGGAACCTTTCATTTGCAGCACTAGTTTGTGGATATGAGGAACCATATGATGTCACAAATGAGTTTGTTTTTGCAGGTTGTCAGGGGTGGCAAAATTTTGGAAAACTTTGGCCATCAGCCCAAGTTTTAGAAGACGGGTAAAAAAATATTTTTATAGTTTTAGTATTTGTATTTTTATTTCGCTTTGTATGAACTTTCTACTCCCATCACCCCCTTCCCTTCTCTCTTTCGCCATCTCCTCTTCAGTGGCTAGCCCATGGCAGCTGTCATCTTGCTGGTATGGTCCCAAGCATAAGCATCGGGTGCCACGATTTTAGGCATTAGGGTTTTTCCTGCTATTTAGGTTGCAATAACTTTCAAGAGGTCAGCAAAAGAGAATGTGTGTAGTACATGAACTTTCAAGGCTGCAAAGTCCCTTCAGATATGCCGCCAGTTATTGGGGAGAATATTTGAGCACATCCCAGGCAGATCATATTCTCTGAACTAGGAAAAGCAATGTCACTAACCAATTAGCAAGTCTGGTTTCCCATTATATTGAACCTGCCTATAGTAAGTGTGTGCATGTGCCTGTATTGATAGAAAAGGCACAATGAAATTCAAATAGAGGCCAGCATTTGGTTACATGGTTTGTCTGTAGAAGCCCATCATGTGTACATTATAATCAGGATGTTGGATTCTGCTTAACCATCAGACATGTAGCCTTAAAGACGAATACCTGATGAAACTTGGGGAGACAAATCAGGAAAGCAAAAGGTCAAGCAGAAGAAAGGATTGCTAAAGAGGTAAAGCGAAGTGACAACATTTTTTAGATATATCAGTGAAAGAAGGGATGCCTGAAGTGGTATAGTGAAATTGAAAAGTGTCAGGGAGCACTGTGTGGGGGAGAGAAAGAAATGGCAGACATACTAAACATTTTAGTTTGAATTTCACAAAAGAAGACCCTGGAGAAGGACCGTTGCTGGTTAACAAGAAGGATGGGGGTAGAAGAAAAGCCATTTATGGAACAATGTATGAGAAGAGCTAGGAAAACTTAAAGTGGACAAGCCAAGGGGCCGGATGAGGTACATCCCAGGATACTGAGGGAGCTCAGATGTGCTAGCGGGTCCACTGCACGACCTGCTCAGTAGATCCCTGGAATCGGAAGTGGTGCTGTGGGATTGGAGAAGAGGAGTAGTGGTCCCGCTTCACAAGAGTGGGAGCAGAGAGGAGGCTGGAAACTACAGGCCACTTAGCCTCACCTCGCTGGTGGGAAAATTAATAGAGACTTGCTGAAGGAAAAGATTATAGATAATTCACTATCAGGAGGGTTGCTGGACCTGTGGCAGCAATGATTCACCAGGGACAAGTTCCATCAGACAAATCGAATAAACTTTTTTTTTTTTTTTTTTGATTGGGTGACTAAAGAATTGGAAGAGTGCTTGAAGTGATCTCTTTGGATTTCAGCAAAGCTTTTGATATGGTCCTGCATAGGAGGCTTGTAAATAAAATGAGAAGCTTGGGTGTGAGCGCCAAGGTGGCATGGATTACAAACTGACTGATAAGAGACAGCGTATAATGATAAATGGAACCTACTCTGAAAAGAGCCATGTTAAGAGGAGTGCCACAGGGATCAGTGTTGGGATCAGTTCTCTTCAATATCTTTGTGAGCAATGTTGCAGAATGGCTAAAAGATAAAATATATCTATTTGCTGATGATTCTAAGATCTGCAACAGAATGGCCATACCTGAAGGAGTAGAGAATGAAAAGTGATTTAAGAACGTTTGAAGAGTGGTCAAAGACTTGGCAACTGGGATTCAATACTAAGAAGTAGCTGTATGTGATAGAGCATGAAAGTCTAATGTGCATGGACTCAGAGAGGGATTTAAGGGTGCTAGTGTCTGGCGATCTGAAGGCAGCAAAGCAATGTGACAAGGCGATAGCTAAAGCCAGAAGAATGCTAGTCTTCATAGAAAGAGGAATAACCAGTAAGAAACAAATGGGAGGTAATGCCCTTGTACAGGTCCTTGGTGAGGCCTCACCTGGAGTACTGTGTTCAATTCTGGAGACCGTATCTAAAAAAGAATAGACAGCATGGAAGCGATTCAAAGAAGGGCGACCAAAATGGTGTGGGATCAGTATGTGAAGACTTATGAGGACATGTTGAAGGATCTAAATATGTACACCCTGGAAGAGAGGAGATGCAGGGGAGATATGATAGATCTTCAGATATATGAAAAGTTTTAATGATTCACCAACTTCAAACCATTTCCATTGGAAAGAAATCAGAGCTAGGGGGTCATGAAATGAAACTTCATGGGGATGGCTCAGATCTGATGTCAGGAAATATTTCTTCATGGAGAGGGCAATGGATGCCTGAAATGCCCTTCCAGAAGAAGTGGTAAAGTTGAAAAGTCAAAATTCAAAAGAGCATGGGATAAACACTGGATTCCTAAAAGCTAGAGGATAGACTTTAAGAAAAGAATGTATGGGGGTAACTTGCTGGTGCAGCAGTTACTACCCTTAACCAGTAAGCCTTGATAATTTTGGTGCAACTGCAACATTGCTCTCCCTTCAGCAGGGGCAAAGGGGAATTGTATTCAGACAACAACCAACAAAGGTCCTGACATGAACATTATGGGGAACTGATAAGCATGGGGGTAATCTGCACAGTGCAGCGGTTACTACCCTTAATAGAAGCAGGGGATTGCTACCCTTAACCAATAAGCTTTGATGCTTTTGACGCAACTGTAACATTGCTCTCTGCTTCAGTGGGGGGGAGGGGACTTGGATTCAAACAGCAATCAACATGGGCCCTGACTTTTATGTTTTGGGTTACTGATATGCAGACTTAAGGGAAAAAAGCACAGGACTGCTTCTACAGGCAAATCCATAAGAAAAGCATGTCAAGCAGTAGTGTCTGAATTTTCAAGACAGCTCAATAAAAATGTTGCTAGCAGACATTTTTTATGGGTTGTCATAAGGCTTGGGGGTAACTGCACGGAATGACAGTTATTATCCTTGAAAGAAACATGAATGTAACCTGCACGATAGATGCTACCACCATAAAAAGCTTGCTGGGCAGATTGGATGGACCATTTGGTCCTCTTCTACCATCATTTCTGTGTTAACTAAAGCTTTCTTGTGCTTATGATAACTTTTTTCAGCTACAGAATACTGCAACTGTGCAGCATATTGATTAATGATGCCTGCTGTCCCAGAGTCACTGAGCTCATACTGTATGTTGAGCATCTGTGCTTCCCTCCTTGTGCTGGGGAAGAGGCACGAGCTGAAGCCTGAGACACTCTGAGAAACCTAGTAACCTTTTTCTATCTGTATAATTTTCCTTTGGTTTGCTGTCAGTGTTGTGAAGGCAGGGTTTGTATCCCCAGGGGAGAGGTGCAGAAGAAGAATCTGCCATTGCACAATGGCAACACCTAGTGGTAAGACTGTGTGTAGAAGTGCTAGTTCCAGAGTGAGCTGCCTTTGTGGTTCCTGGCTAGGGATGCTAGATGGGGTGAATTAAAAAAAAAACAAAAAAACAACAAACAGGGAAACCCTAAAAGCTCATGACAGTATAGAGCACAGTTAAAATGAGCTAGAAGCTCCCCCCTCCCCCCCCCAAAAAAAACAAAAAACCCCAAATGGAAACTGATGGCTCTAAAAAAAATATATATATATTTGGTTGTTATCCTGCAAGTCCAACCTATTTGACTTTCAGGGATCAAGGACTCCTACTCCTGAGCTGTCTGTACAATTCTGAAGTCCAGACTGGATCATTAGGCTGCATAGGATGGTTGGTTAGAAGCCTACAAATGACAGTATATGGATCGTGACCTAATATATTGAAGTCCTAAGATACTTTTTCCACAGATCTTTACCACTAATTATGTAATATCTGCAATAAGTTTTGTGCAAAAATTCCTAAAGAATATAAATGACTTACTATAAGGCTGATTAATCCTGTTGAATAGTATTTTCTAAAACCATGTGGAATGACATTTGGGGAGCAGAAGTGTGTAATGTTGGTAGCCACATCTGTGCCTTGAATTTTGTTGACAGCTGAGGAGTCATTTGTTTGTTTGTTTCCCTTTCACAGGCTGAAAGTCAAATAAGTGCAAAGAAGTTAGATAAGGAGTACCTTCCCATTGCGGGACTTGCAGAGTTCACCAGGGCATCAGCAGCGCTGGCCTTGGGTGAGGACAGTGAGGTGGTGAAAAGCAGCCGGGTAAGAATACTAGAGGTCTTGCAGATTCTAGTGTGGGTTATGCTAAGGCATGCACTGTTGGATTGGATTAGTGTCTTATCGTGATCTTGTGCCTTGCCTACATAGGATTTTAGAGAATACTGGGGAGCAACCAGCTATTGTGATCCATGTGGTTCCAGTGATATAGGAAGACGCAAGAGTGTGTATTTTTGGAGGCTACATTTTAGGATTCCAGATAAAAGTTAAAATTCATAGCCTTCAGGGTAGCGTTCTTGGAATGGTTCCCAGTTCTACATGCAGCTCCCTGAAGGCAGACTGAGCTCCAGAATTTCAATGCATGCATGAGACAATGGTGTATGGAGGAAAGCTTTACATTAATTAGGACCTGGTGAATCTTTTGGGAAACAGGGAGCCTGTGTCAGTGGGATGGGCTCCACCTTAACTAAAATGGAATGTGACTGCTGGCACTAACAATTAAAAAGGAGCTAGAGCAGCTTTTAAATCAGATCAAGCCTAGAAGTGCATAGTTCAAAGCAGGGTATCCACAAAAGATACCATTTAAATGAAGTTGGATTTTCCTGATAGGATGGGGTTTTTAAATTATTTATTTATATTCTGCTTTTTTGGCACTTCAAAGTGGATTACATCCAGGTACTGTAATTATTTCCCTGTTCCCAGAGGGCTCATAATCTGTTGGTAAGGTGAGGTAAGGTGACTTGCCCAAGGTTACAAGGAGCGGCAGTGGGATTTGAACTCCGGTTTCCCTGGTTCATTGCCCACTGCTCTAACCACTAGGCTACTCCTTCACTCTGGAGGGGAAAAACTGCTTACAAATTAATTGAATCAACTGCTAGGAAGCGGGTTGTAGAAAAGAATAAATATGCAAATGCCAGACATATTAAAAAAAAAAATAGTGGAGTGAGCACTAGAGATGTGAATCGGAACTGAAATCCGAACCGATTCTGGTTCCGATTCACATCTCTAGTGAGCATATGGCACTAGATGAAGATATTAACATAATAGTTATCTGTGACCTGGTGGGAAAAGGACCTAACAATATAGGATACAAAATATATTGCAGTGACAGAGCAGATAGAAATGGTGGTAACATGGTAGAGTCAAACAGGATACAGATTGTACAGGAAACTAACTGCACTCTGGAAATTCTATGGATAGAAATTCCATGTTTTCCTAGCGTGAAGCAGATGGACTCAGGACCAATGGGTATAGTGTACTCCTGTTAGCAGTTGGAGACGGATCAGATTTCAATCTGACGTCAGCCCCTAGTACATATACCCCTGCAGGAAGTGCAGTTCCCCAGTATTTTCCGTCTCCAAAGCAGTTAGGGACTATCTGCACGCTCTCAGAGCGTTAGAACAAGAATCAAGGAGAAACCCAAATTTAAGAAGAAAAGAATTTACTGAAGAAGAGCCCCGCTCTCCTGCGGTGATACCCTCGGGTCCCTCCCCCAGTTTAGATTCCCGAGGTGATTTCCGTGGTCCCTCGGAGGTGAGAGCCTCGGTCCGGTGGCCGATTCGCGGCAGGGACCTAGCCCCCGAATCCTCAGGCGCGGCGTAGAGGCAGCCTCGGTCCGGCGGCCGAATCGCGGCGAGGACTTAGCCCCTGATCTTGGGTGTGGCTGAGAGGCAGCGGGTGCACCCCTCGAGCACGGCGGTGAAGGTAGTTGCCCTCTCCCCCCGCAGCCGGAGACCGCCCGGGGCGAAACCGGGAAGCGCCGAAGACAAGGTAAGGTGTAAATCTTCTACTTGAACCGGTCTCTGAGGATCGAGGAGGAGCACAGGTCATCGATCGGAACCAGTGCCACCGGGTTGATCCGCCCCAGCAGGGCTAGGCCCCGGCTGTTTCCAGGGTCTGCCCACGTGGAGACCCTCCGAGGAGGTCGCCATATTGCCTGCATGCTTGCCGTTGCCATCTTGGCCCTGTTCGCCGCAACGCCTGCCGTCCGAGCCGAGCACACAAATTTACATGTGCGCATAAGCTTAGGCGCACATAAAACTTTACGCGCATAAGTCGCGCGCACAGAACAAGGCGCACATCTGCGCGCACATCTGACGCACTGGAGCGCACAAGAGCTTACGCATCCATAGACATGGCACCTCCAGAAACAGGAATAAAAGCTCAAGGCCTTTGCCCAGCATGCCAACCCAGAGCCACTCAGAGCGAGGAAGCAGACGCCCTATGAGCACATGGTGAGGAGGCCCTGAGAGACCCAGGTCAGGGCCAGTCCCACCCAGGACCCAGTGCTAGCTCCTCAGGGGCCACCCCGGACCTAGCAGGCCCCAGGGATTCCACTCCATAGTGGGGACCCCAGAGAACCGGCATCCTTCAACCTAGACCCAGAATCGAGCTCTTGGGTAGAGTTGTTCAAGGGGATTCATGCCTTGGTTAAAATGCAGCCGGAACCCGGAGCGTAACAGCCACATGCGACACCGGAGGACCCTCATGCCCCAGGACCCTTGAGGCCTAGGCACAAGTTCACACTGTCCAGAAGTCCCATCTACGAGGACACAGACCTCTCCGAAGAAGATTTCGAGTCCCTGGAAGGGGGGAAACACCCCCCCCCCCCCCCCGGGGACAGAGCCACCGAACATGAGTTGCTTCTTCACGAGGGATGAGCTCCCGGACCTGATATTACGATGCCTAAAGGAGCTCGCTATCCCGGGCCAAAGCACCTCGGGGTAACCTAAAAACCCCCTGCGGGAGGGCCTTCGCAGACGTCGCACCACTTTCCTCTCCCACAGGTGGTGCAACAGCTAATTGACCTAGAGGGGAATGCTCCGGAATCCTCATGCACAGGGGATAGAGCCTTGTCTGCCAGGTACCCCCTGGACCCAGCAACCAAGGAGCTCCTGACGTGCCCTAGAGCGGACACCATAGTCTGCGCAATCGCCATGTGCACTGCCATCCCAATGGAGGGAGTAGCAGCGCTCAGGATACACATGACCGGCGCCTGGAAACCACACTCAAGCATTCATCCAAAGTTGCAGCTCTGGCCTACAGTTTGTGGCCTGCTGCACCGTGGTGACACGTGCCTGCTTATCACAAGACAGGAATAACACCCCGGGAGAAGACATTGAATCAGCACTATCTTCTCTCACGGGCGCGGCTTCCGATCTAGTGCACACAGCGGCCAGAGGAGTCTCGTCCACAGTGGCAGCCAGCAGAAGGATCCCTCCTGTTCGGCTGCAAACTAGAGAAACTGGCCAACAAATGGGGCGACTCCCCATTACCACGCATGCCGGAAGACAAGACAAAGGGAAACCAGAGTCCCTTCCCCAGGTCCACCAGGGGCAGAAGTTCACAGCGCTTCAACCCTCACATGAGCAACTGTCAAGTGTCCCGCCGTACGGGCAGGAACCAGTCCTTCCGGAACAAGCACACCAAGAGGGGAACCAGCTCGGGTACAGGCCCCAGCCGCATCCCACAATGAGAATCAGCAGACCCATCCAGGGGAAGTAGCCATAGGGGGCAGATTAACCCTAGTCTACCGCAGATGGGTCGAGAGAACCTCGGACAAGTGGGTTCTAGCCATCATCTGAGAGGGGTACCACCTGGACTTCTTTCGAACCCCTCCGGACAAGTTCATGGAATCCCCCTGCCACGACCCCTGCAAGAGGGCGGCAGTGGAAGCTACACTGAACAGGCTTCTGGCCCTCGAGGCCATAACTCCGGTACCTACACGGGACAGGAATACTGGACATTACTCCATTTACTTCATCGTACCCAAGAAAGAGGGTACATTCAGGCCCACCCTGGACCTCAAGTCGGTCAACCGCTCTAAGGATCCCCCGCTTCCACATGGAAACCCTACGATCCGTCATACGGGCAATACAACCAGGAGAGTTCCTCACATCCCTGGATCTGTCAGAGGCCTACTTACACATCCCATTTCATCAGGAACACCAGCGCTTCCTATGCTTCAAGGTCCTGAATCGTCACTATCAGTTCCAGGCACTATCCTTCGGGTCAGCCACCGCACCCTGGATGTTCACCAAGGTGATAGTAGTGTTGGCAACACTCAGGAAGGAAGGAATCTGATTGGCTGATCAGGGCAAAGCAGAGTCATAACACTACTGGAAAGCCTAGGATGGGTTATCAACACCCCTACAGCCCTCACAGTCGCTGGAAGACCTAGGAGTCTGATTCGACACCAAGAAAGACAAGGTCAGCCTGAACCCCACGAGGAGATCAAAGCTGCGGAACCGGCTTCAGACCTTACCGAGCGTCCCTCGTCCCACAGCATGGGATTACAAGGCCTTGGGCTGATGGCGTCCACGCTGGAAGTGGTGCCAAGGGCGCTAGCCCACATGAGGCCCCTACAACGCTCACTTCTATCGTGGCGGAGTCCACGATCCCAGAACTACACCGTACGTCTACCACTTCCGGGCAGATTCCGGAACCAGCTACGGTGGTGACTGCAGAACTGCCACACGAGCCAGGGATCAAGACTATCCTCCCCAACCTGGAGCCTGCTCACCACAGATGCCAGTCTACATGGGTGAGGAGCACACTGCCAAGAGTTAGCCGCCCAAGGGCAGTAGAATGCAAAAGAAGCGGGATGGAACATCAACCGCCTAAAAGCGCGGACAGTTAGATTAGCCTGCCTGCGGTTCGCCCACACATTCCGAGACATATAGGGGTCAGAGTGATGTCTAACAACGCCACAACGGCCTACATCAACCGATAGGGCGGAACTAGAAGCCAACAGGTGTTCCTAGAAATAGACCCTCTGGCGTGAGCGGAAGCAAATCTCCAGGAGATCCCCGCCGTCCACATCGCCGGGAAAGGAAAACATCACGACAGACTCCCTCAGCAGGGAAAGTCTAAACCCAGGAGAATGGAAGCTGTCGTCCACAGCCTTAAAGATAATAGTGAATCAGTGGGAGTCCCCAGACATGGACCTTCTAGCAGGCAGGTCCAACGCTCAAATACCAGATTCTTCAGCCGCAGGTGGGATCTGCAGTCCCAGGGGATCGAGGCCCTGGTACAGACCTGGCCACCCGGGACCCTGCTATTCGCCTTCCCACCGGAGCCCTTGATGGGCACAATCATTCACGAGATACAGCAACACGGGACTAGCTCTTCTGGTGGCCCCGGATTGGCCAAGAAGACCCTGGTACACAGACATGAGAAGACTACGGGCAGGGAACTCATTACCCCTGCCCCGACACAGAGGCCTGCTCCAACAAGGCCCGATTCTTCACGAGGACCCAGCTCAATTCTCTTACGGTCTGACCATTGAGAGGGCCCGCCTGAGAGAGAACGGATTCTCGGGGGCAGTAATGGATACTCTCCTCCAAGCACGCAAGTTCTCCACATCTCTAAAGTACATAACGATCTGGAGAGTTTTTGAGGCCTGGTGCGAAGGCCACAATGTCAAGCCACGCCCCTCTAAAAGTTCTCGTGATTCTGGAATCCTTACATAATGGACTACAGAAGGGCCTGTCCCTCAACTCCATCAAGGCACAGGTGGCAGCATTGTCATGCTGTGGCTCCAGGAGCCAGGGCGGAAGCATAGCCTCGCAACCAGATATATCACCCTTCCCGAAAGGAGTCAAACACATTCGGCCACCCCTGAAGTGGCCAGTACCTCTGTGGAACCTCAACCTTGTCTTGGAGTTCATAGCGGAACCCGCCTTCAGACCCCTCAGAGGCCTGTTCCTCTGTCTGTTACCTTAAAGACTGTGTTCTTGCTGGCCGTGTGCTCAGCCTGCTGCACCTCGGAACTACAAACCCTGTCCTGCAGTGAGCCGTTCTTCAGACTCACCCCGGGTTCCATCCATCTATGCACGTTTCCCTATTTCCTCCCCAAAGTGGTCTCTCACTTCCACCTTAACCAAGCCATCTCACTTCCAACGATGGACGGCTTGAAGAATTCAGAAGAAGCCCGTAGTCTACGCTACCTCTCCATCGGCAGACTCCTATCCAGATACCTGGAAAGATCGGAACCAGTACGAAAGACGGACCACCGTTTCGTCCTCCACAGCTGAAAGAGACAAGGGGAAACGTCCTCACGGGCAACCATTGCCCGCTGGAGCAAGGAAGTCATCAAGGCGACCTACGTAGAAGCGGGACAGCCACCACCTCTACAGGTCAAGGTCCATTCTACCAGAGCCCAGGCGGTGTCCTGGGCAGAAACTAGAATACTGTCACCTGCCGAGATCTGCAGGGCGACAACACGGTCCTCCATCCATACTTCCTCCAGATTCTACCGTCTGGATGTACAGACTCAGGAGGACACGACATTTGCAAGGGCAATCCTAAGTGGGCCATGGGCAGCCTCCCACCCGGTTCGGGAGTAGCTTTTATACATCCCATTGGTCCTGAGTCCATCTGCTATATGCTAGGAAATGGAGAAATTACTTACCTGATAATTTCGTTTTCCTTAGTGTAGACAGATGGACTCAGCATCCCACCCTTGGCTGCAGTTATGCATGGTTTTCAATGAAGTACGAGTAAGCTATGTTTTAACTTACATAGAGCATTCACCCTGCCGGCTGTCGACGCTTTCCGGTTGAGTACACTGGCGGTCGCCAGCTATAGTCAATCAATCAGTTCAAGTTAATCAAGTTAAGTTTGTTAACCATATGATGAAGTTAATCACTCAATCACACATATATCCACAATGCTTTTCAAGGAAGAATACTGAGGAGCTGCACTTCCTGCAGGGGTATATGTATTAGGGGCTGATGTCAGATTGAAATCTGATCCGTCTCCAATTGCTAACAGGAGTACACTATACCCATTGGTCCTGAGTCCATCTGTCTACACTAAGGAAAACGAAATTATCAGGTAAGTAATTTCTCCATTGGTGGAGAAGAGTATAGCAGCAGGGTTATACTTCCATCAATGTGACCAGGATGGTGAAACATTGTAAAATGCTAGCAGATTAGACTGGCAACCAAGCATAGAACTATTAATAATGGGAGATTTCAATTACCTCAGTACAGATTGACGAATGTCTCATTAGGGCATGTCAGGGAGGTTAAGTTCATAGACACCATAAATGAATACTTCATGGAGGCACTGGTCTTAGAACCAATGAGCATGACGACTACTTGAGATCTAGTTCTCACTGGAATACAGAATCTGGTGCAATTGCTAACTGTAGTAGAGCCACTTGGCAATAGTGATCACTATTGCCATCAAATTTGAGAGAATCATTGGATGGAAAATAATAAATACAACTACTGCAATAATATAGAACTTTAAAAAAAAAAAAAAAAAAAAGACCCTGGGGTGGGGGGGGGGTGTGTCTTTAACTTAGTCTTTAGTGAGGACGATGTTTTAGGTATCCACGCTTGAATCATTCTTTGTAGGTAACTTTTCAGAAGAACTGTGAATCAAATTAGTGTGAATCTGGAAGAGATGCCAATGCAAACTGTCAAACTAAATAGTAGCAAATCACTGGGACCTGATGTATTCATCCCAGAGTTCTAAATGATCTAGAATATGAAATTTCAGACCTGCTACTAGTAATCTGCCACATATTATTCAAATCTGCCTTTATAGCGAAGGACTGAAGAGTAGCAGGGCTGTATGGGTGAATTTAGTAACTACAGATGATGAGAGTGACTTCAGGGCAAGGTAAAATGGTGGAAGCTATAATTAAGAACAAAATCACTGGTCATATGGATAAACATGGCTTAATTTGGAAGAGCCAGCATGGATTTAACAAAGGAGGGTGTGCCATACTAACTTATTAAAAATCTTTGAAGGTGTTTAAAAGCATGGGGATAAAGTTGAACAGATCAATAAAAGTATGTTTGGAATTTCAAAAAGTGTTTTAAGTCCCTGAGGAGAGATTCCTTGGGAAAACAAAAGTCCTGAGTTAGGAGGCAGTGTACTAGTTTGCATTAGTAACTGGTTAAAAAATAAGAATAGGACTAAATGGTGAGCTTTCCCAATGGAAAAGTTAAATAAAAGTGCCCTAGGGGTCAGTCTAGGATCAGAGCTGTTTAACTTAATTATTGATATGGAAAAGAGAGCAGTGAGAGAACGTATTCAAAGTAATTAAAATACAAGTAGACTGAGGAACTACTTGGAGGACTGGTAAACAAAATTTAATGTGGATGAATGCAAACTTAGAGAAACAGGGAAAAATAATCCTAAATATAGGTAAACAATGCTGAATTTTGCATTAGGAGTAACTCAGAGAAAAATTACTTTGGAGTCCTTTAACATTGAAATGCTCAGCTTGGTGCATGGTAGTCACAAAAGGCAAATAATTTAGGAATGATCCAAAAAGGGATGGAGAATAAAATGGAAAATATTACAGCACCTGGATTATTGCATGGAGTTCTGGTCGCCCCATCTTAAAGACCTAGAAAAGGTGGAGAGAAGGGTAATAAAAATGATAAGGGATGGAATGGCTCTTATGAAGAGACTACACAGGTTATGGCTCTTGAATTGGAAAAGAGAAGACTGAAAGGGGACACGATACAAATTTTAAAAAATGATTCAAATGAAAAAATATTTATTCTTTCAAATAATACCAAAACAAGGGACACTCATGAAACAAATGGCCAACAAGTTTAAAACAAATTATAGAGGAATTTTTTCACTCGGAGCACAATGAAGCTTTTGGAATCTGTTGCCAGAGATTGTGGGCAAGTGACGAGCATGGCAGGATTTAAGAGGTTTGGATGCTTTCCTGGAAGAAAAGTCCATAAACAATTAGCCAGGTAGGCTTGTGAAAGCCATTGGGAGTGAGCAATAAGAAATGGATCTACGTTGTAGGATCTGCTGGGTACTTGTGACTTGAAATGGCCACCATCAGAGACAAGACGCTGGCCTCAATAGATGTTGATTTGACCCAGCATGGTATATCTTATGTTCAATTTCTCAGATTTATGGTTAGTGCTTGTCTTAATACTTGTATTATGTCAGACAGCATCTAGAAGATAAGAAATACTATGCTGGGTTCAGACCAAAGTCCATTGAGTTGAGCATCTGATCTCACACAGTGGCTAGTTTGTCATAAGTACCCAGAAGCTCCCAAAAGTAGATACATTTTTTTTGTTCATTCCCAGGGATAGGGATAGCAATAGCTTTCTCTAGTCTACCTGGCTAATAATGTTTGTTTACTTTTCCTCCAGTAACTTGTCTATAGGACATTTTAAATACCTCCAAGGTTTCCATACACAGGGGTCAGGCCTCTTTCAAAGGAAAAGAGGCTCTAGCACAAGGGGTTACGTGTTGTGGATGAAAGGGAATAGACTGAAGAGTAATCTAAAGAAATATTTCTTTACAGAGAGGGTAGTGGATGCATGGAACAGACTTTCTATGGAGGTGGTGGAGACAAAGCCAGTATCTGAATTCAAGAAAGCATGGGATAAACACAGAAGTTTTCTGAGGGAATGGTAGGAATTGTAAAGCTGAGTAGTTAGTATGGAAGGGCAGATTAGATAGGCTGTATGGTCTCTTTGTGCTGTCACATTTCTATGTTTAAACTCACTATGCTAGTCACTTTGACCAAGTCCTTTGACAGATTCCACAGCTCCTTTTGGAGTGCATAGGGTGCAGTGCAACAAGGCAATATATTAGGTGTACTTGGAAATTCTTTGTAATCAGGCCAGTGGTACTTAAAATAATTGGAACTATTTGTTTCTTCCATAGTATAAGCCTTATGATGTTGCATCCAGTCATGTGATAGGAAGCTATTCATTGATGTAGATGTTGAAGATCCTAGGACTGAGGCTATATCCCTGTCTTAATCCTTGTTCCTGCCCCGAGCTGTCTGCATGTCTATCTTTACCGTAACAATACAACAAATAAGAGAATCCACTGAACAGGATAATAATGATTCCAACAACAAATGAAGAATCCCGTATAAGTAGAGCGGCGGGGACGCTCAAAGAGACCTCATAATAATTGTCAACTTTTTAAGCTGACATATAAGCTTATAGTTGCTCAAGCTTTACTTTACTTGTAATCATCGGTCTCTATGGGCGTGTGATACTCCTGCAATAGGTAGCTATCCCACGGCACTGTCAGTCTCTATTAGTACTCTGGTAGAGTCTCTTAATATACTTAACTTGCGATTTTCATGTCCGTAGACAAACCAGTATTGCTGATATACGTGTAATCCGTCGCTGTTCCGACACGGCGTGTTTCGGAGGAAACCCTCCTTCATCAGGGGCTCGGATGTCACTAGTGCTGGTTTTTCACATTGCTGCAATAAAGTAAATAGACAAGACAGTGCCAAGATACCCGCGAATTTTAGGCTAGCGTAAGGAATGGAAGAAAGCACTTACTTTGTAGAAGGCAAGTTATGCGGCTGTGTTATAGCGTCTCAAATGGTTCTGTAAAGTAAAATGTGCAAGTAGATAAAATATCCACTTAGTATTGAAATAAATGAAGAAATACCTTGTCCCCATAATGTACTGACTTCCAGTGATGCTGGACTAGCATTCATGGAGCCGTGCAAGACGTCTGTCAGCGGCGGGCGCGATGCAAACGCTGGCTTTTAAAGGGGAAAGGGCGCCAAAACAGTATCTAAGTCCTGAAATGGGCATTTACGTCACTGACGGGCGCCATCTTAGATCTGAGCTGTCCAAAAAAGGGAAGTGACGTCATAGACGCCATTTTGTAAATTTCTACATTTCTCAACTTCAGGATACCCCCATGTCTATCCATATATGGGCTTATGCGTCACTCAGGACGCCATCTTGGCTGAAGAGGAATCGGTAATAACATAGATTCCCAAAACGATACAGTTAAATCAAAGTGTACCACTCGATCTTTTCATTTAGACCATGTGGTTCCACGGATTTAAGACGGTATATCCACTGTTGTTCTTTCCAGTTTAAGATAGAAATTCTGTCCCCACCTCGCCATGATTGTACAACCTGCTCTATAATTAACCATTTAAGCTGTTCAAACGTATGTTGATGAGTAACACAGTGTTGCACCATGGGGGCCTTTTGAACAGCTACGTTTGAACAGCTTAAATGGTTAATTATAGAGCAGGTTGTACAATCATGGCGAGGTGGGGACAGAATTTCTATCTTAAACTGGAAAGAACAACAGTGGATATACCGTCTTAAATCCGTGGAACCACATGGTCTAAATGAAAAGATCGAGTGGTACACTTTGATTTAACTGTATCGTTTTGGGAATCTATGTTATTACCGATTCCTCTTCAGCCAAGATGGCGTCCTGAGTGACGCATAAGCCCATATATGGATAGACATGGGGGTATCCTGAAGTTGAGAAATGTAGAAATTTACAAAATGGCGTCTATGACGTCACTTCCCTTTTTTGGACAGCTCAGATCTAAGATGGCGCCCGTCAGTGACGTAAATGCCCATTTCAGGACTTAGATACTGTTTTGGCGCCCTTTCCCCTTTAAAAGCCAGCGTTTGCATCGCGCCCGCCGCTGACAGACGTCTTGCACGGCTCCATGAATGCTAGTCCAGCATCACTGGAAGTCAGTACATTATGGGGACAAGGTATTTCTTCATTTATTTCAATACTAAGTGGATATTTTATCTACTTGCACATTTTACTTTACAGAACCATTTGAGACGCTATAACACAGCCGCATAACTTGCCTTCTACAAAGTAAGTGCTTTCTTCCATTCCTTACGCTAGCCTAAAATTCGCGGGTATCTTGGCACTGTCTTGTCTATTTACTTTATTGCAGCAATGTGAAAAACCAGCACTAGTGACATCCGAGCCCCTGATGAAGGAGGGTTTCCTCCGAAACACGCCGTGTCGGAACAGCGACGGATTACACGTATATCAGCAATACTGGTTTGTCTACGGACATGAAAATCGCAAGTTAAGTATATTAAGAGACTCTACCAGAGTACTAATAGAGACTGACAGTGCCGTGGGATAGCTACCTATTGCAGGAGTATCACACGCCCATAGAGACCGATGATTACAAGTAAAGTAAAGCTTGAGCAACTATAAGCTTATATGTCAGCTTAAAAAGTTGACAATTATTATGAGGTCTCTTTGAGCGTCCCCGCCACTCTACTTATCTTTACCGTAAAGCATACAGGGGCGATAGAGATCATCATACTGGTAGCTTGTCCTGTGCTCCACAATTCCTTGTTATAGCCTTGGCAATATTTATAACAGTAGTTCAGAAAGGTGTTGCAGGCAGGGGCCATGCCTTGGGGGTAGGTGTCAGTGTGGAAATTTTACTTGGTTAAGCAGAAAAAGCCAAATTTCCCTCCATCCCAAATACTTCTGTCTAGAGAGAGCGCATCCCCTTCGCATTACCCTCTGCTCCCTTTCTGGCAGCAGGTGAAAGATGGGGGGGGTGGGGGGGTTAGGGAAGGACAGGAGCATGTTTCTGGTTTATGTAGTTCCATGGGTATGTAAAACTCCACAGCAAAGGTCCGTTTGTGGCCCTGACTGCAGGATCACAGGCAGACAGTAGCCCTTGGTATGATTTTAAAATTACTGGCACTGGGGCCAATTGTGATAAGCCACGCTAAGCTTACCGTAGGTTCTTACTCGTGTGTTAGGGTGGATTTTCAGTGCTAACCTTTCCCAAGTATGTAATAAGGGCTTCCCTGTACGTACCCGGATCAGCCCAGACTCCTGGGTTTTACCTCCCCTCCAGCAGGCGGAGAAGGAGATATTTTTTTGTGGACTCTGTCATACCCCTGAGGTGCCACCTAGAGTCTTGTCAGTATTCTTCTGTCTCCAGCAGGTGGAAAATACTAATGTTTGCACTGTAGAGCCCTGCTGTTCATCCCCAACCTGCTCCAGCAATCATTCCCACCTAGATCTCTAAAAACATCAGAACCACTGAGATCTTTTTAGGGCAGGGGCTCCTTTTTCTATCAGCAAGCCTTTCTCTAAAATAACTTGTGAGCAGCTGCATGCACAAAATGGCAGCTCTCCTGGGAGGGTCTGTTTAACTTCCTGCCCCTTGCATTTGTTAACTCTTATGTTTCTCTCCTCAGTTTGTCACAGTTCAAGGCCTTTCTGGAACTGGGTCTCTGCGCATTGGAGCAAGCTTTCTGGTGAGCTCCCTCTTTCTTTATTTTCAACTGCGTGTATTGGAAGGTCGGAGGGTGGGATGGATGTTTGGCTGTATGTGTTGTGGGGGGAGGGGAAGAGGGCAGGTAGAAGCATATAGGAAATAATTGCTGCATGCTTCCTCACCTTCATTATTCCCCAGCATGCTATGCAGTTCAGCATCGAGGCAATGCATGAAGCACAGATTCATTGTGGCACTAAAACAGGATTATGAGACTTCCAAGAATCTTTCCAATCTTCCAATTCAGTATTTTAAAAAAATCATATCTGGCACCCTGCTTGTGACCATACTGTGCCAAAGAGAGTATGAACCCATTACTGGAGAAATTGTTTTGTGTGGGCCTTTTAATTTTTTTTTTTTATAATTAAAGATTTTTATTGCTGTAGTTACAATCCAATATCAGGAAAATACATTGCACACCAACCAAAAATCAAAGATGATACATAGGCACAAAGTACACGAAAGTGAGCGTAGTGTCCTACAGCAGGGCCTTTTAATTTTTATTATTTATTAACAAAATATGGGACTTGGTGTATGCCTGGAGTTCATTTTCCCTCCTCCTCTGACCCAGGCCCAGATTTAGGCATAAGCAATGTATGCCAAATTCGTAGACACATGGCCATCCTGCACAAGCTTCGTGTTCCCATGGAACCCATGTTATCATCATGTCGGGGCAATGATAACATTGAGATAAGTGGGATATTTTTATGCTCTCGTGATTGACGGTTACTGATTAAGACTGCTCTGATAATACAGAAAAACTGAATGAGAAAATTGAAAATCCCCAAAATTGGGGTACAGTATTAAAGAGGAATTAAAACAAAATAAAGTTGGACTTATAAGTAGAAACTGTGATCAATATACACTGTGGACTTGGAGGCCCTACAAATTATAATGAAAAAATAATAGAAAATAAACTGGACTGGTGCACATATATAACTGGTTAAAAATATTTGCTGGGTGACTTATTGTTGGATTTGTGGTTGATTATAAAAGCCCCCAGATTACTTTGTTTTGGGCTTGGATTTAGAAAATTATTGCTCCATAATAAGCATACTTCCAAAATCAGTTTTACTTTCAGCCAAGTGTTTGGGGAAATTTCTAAGAATATATTCTGGATGACGGCCGAGCACCTAGGGCCCCATCCTCTGTGGATTACAGTGAGGATGAGGCCCCGTATGACCCCTGGGAGGTCCCAAGGACTCTGAGGGTCTCCCAGAGCAAAGGAGGACTTCTCCAGAGGACTTGACCTTCGCAGGTTTTGTGCGGGTGATGGCAGGGGCCATCCCTTTTCAGTTGCTGATGGAGGAGGATTCCAGGCACAAGATGCTGGAAATCCTCCAGTTTGTGGAGGCTTCTAAAGAGATTGTGGTGGTCCCAGTGCTTGAGATCTTTAAGGAGTTGCTGCTGAAGATCTGGGAACACCCCCTTATGGTACCTCCTGTCAACAGGAAGGTGGATGGGGTTTACCTCGTCCAACAGGCTACTGGATTAGAGAAGCATCGGCTGTCACACCAATTGGTAGTGGTTGAATCTGCTCTCAAGAAGGCCAAGTGTTCTCGGACCCATGCCTCGGTTTCCCTGGTCAAGGATCACAGAGCGATGGACGCTGTTAAGAGGAAAAGTATTCCTGGGGGCCATGCTCATTGCCCGCATCGCCTTTTATCAGCTCTGCTTGAGCCAATTCTTATGCAACCTCTGGATGCAGGTGCAGGAGGTGGCTGAGCACCTGCCTCAACAGCAGCAAGACCACTTATCGCCGGGGCGTCAGAGCCTAGAATATGGAAAACACAAGGTTTGTTAAACCTACGATGTTTTTGAAACTGCATCAAGAGTTTCTGCAGTAGGAATCGAGGCCCCCTTGGATCTCCGACCGGAGGTACAGGAAAGACTTGCTGTCTTGGTTGTACAGAAGAGAATCGCTTAGGAGATAAAGTGAGGGATGCGGTGGCTCTGAAATGGGATCACAATGAGGCTCTCCGCCAGCACTTCAGACCCTCCCTCCTCTGTGAGGCAGAGTCGGAGGAAGTCTTTTCTACCACTAGAGTAAGTGGTATCCTTCAGCCCCTCGCTCCCATTCACAGAGGCTGAGCTCCTGCGGCTGTCCCAGGCAGCAGAGCTCCCAAACCCCAGCCGGCTCCCCATCCAAATCCCAGGATGGGGTTTTGACTGGATCGTAGGGAGCAGGAGCCATCCCACCTGTACCTGTGATACTGGACCCCCCTCCCCCCAGGCTATGGTTCTTTGTGGATTGATAGCCCAGTATAACCTCGGAACAGTGGGTTCTGTCCATCATACGTCAAGGGTACCAATTGAACATATTGGGTGTTCTGACAAATTGTCCTCTGTGCCTGTTTTGGGGGCCAATAGCGCATCAGGAGAGATACTGTTAAGGAAGCTGTCTGCCCTCTTAACATCCAGAGTGGTTGAGCCTGTCTTACCAAGGCAAAGAGGGCAGGAATTCCACTGCCGGTACTTCCAGATTCCAAAGACAACAGGGGGACTCTGTCCCATCCTAGCCCTGAGGGCCTTGAACAAGTTCTCAAAAAAAGAAAAGTTCAAGATGGTTTCCCTCTGCATCCTGATTCCTCTCCTGCAAAAAGAGGACTGGCTATGCTCCATCACTTACACTTGCATTGAGATCTTCCCAGGTCACAGGAAGTATGCGATTTGTGGTGGGAAAACAGCATTTCCAGTACAGAGTGTTGCCGTTCAGGATAGCGTCTGCCTCATATGTCTTTACAAAATGCCTGCCCGAGGTGGGAGCACATCTCTGCAGGCTGAGTGCGTGTTTTCCATTACTTGATGATTGGCTGGTCAAGCACCTCTCAGACAGGGACAGATTGGTCCTTGTGCTTGACCATCCTGGTGTTGGTCACTAGGGTTTTTCATCAAGTACCCAAAGTCCCATCTCAGCCAGTCACCTCAATTGGACTTCATAGGAGCCCTGTTAGACACGGCTCCGGCAAGAGCCTTCCTGCTGCGATCCAGGGCAGTCACCTTGGTGTCCATAGTGGTGGTGATTCAACAGAGCCAGCAAGTTTCAGCATGGCATGTGTTGAGGCTGT
Organism: Rhinatrema bivittatum; assembly: GCF_901001135.1. NCBI lineage: Eukaryota > Metazoa > Chordata > Amphibia > Gymnophiona > Rhinatrematidae > Rhinatrema > Rhinatrema bivittatum. Next base: position 138,687,100 of record NC_042621.1, read on the forward strand.
TGGGCCAAGTGGCCACAACCGTTCATGTTACTCCCTTGGCACGCTTACACAGGCGCAGAGCCCAATGGACCGTAACTTGTCAGTGCCGCCAGGCCATGCAGAGCCTCCGGGCGTGGTCCTCCGCTCTCCAGGACTTTTTCCTGGTGGCATATTCTCCTGAATTTGTAACAGGGAATCTTTCCAAAATCCCCCTACCCAAATTGTCCTAACTACGGATTTGTCCACCTTGGGGTTGGGGAGCTCATGTAGAGGGGCTCCTCGCTCAGGGCCTATGGTCCGCCCAGGAAGCATGGTGTCAGATCAACTTCCTGGAGCTCTGGGCGATCAGGTATGCACTGTGGGCTCTCAGAAACTGGCTGTCCAGGAAAATTGTCGTGATCCAAACAGACAACCAAGTTGCGATGTGATATATCAGCAAGCAGGGAGGCATAGGTCAAAACTCCTGTGTCAGGAAGCAGTCCAGATCTGGTCCTGGGACTTGTCCCATGGGATGGTACTCGGGGCTATGTATCTGACTGGAATGAAGAACGTGGTAGCAGACAGACTGAGTTGTGCCTTCAGACCCCACGAGTGGTCTCTGCACCAGGGATAGCAAATCCGATCTTCTGCCTCTGGAGAAACCCAGATATGGACTTGTTTGCATCCCCCTGCAGTAGGAAGGTGATTGTTCTGCTCTCTGTACAGGTCAGACGGCGAACCAGCCTGAGACGCCTTTGCCCGCCATTGGGACAAGGGTCTTTGTATACATATCCTCTGATTCCTCTGAGGAAGACACGCTCTTGAAGCTTCGCGAGGACCTATGACCTCATAGCCCCTCACTGGCCGAGACAGATCTGGTTCCACTCCTTTGGGAGTTGTCCAGACACCGATCAGTCTGGAGACTTCCCCAGATCTCATCACTTAAGATCAGGACAGGCTGTGGCATCCCAACCTCCAGGCCCTGTCGCTTACAGCTTGGATGTTGAGAGGTTAATTCTGCAGCAGCTCGAACTAAGGATGTGTCTCAGGTCCTGGTGGTTTCCAGAAAACATTCCACTAGAGCAGTGGTTCTCAACCCTGTCCTGTACAGGCACAGAAGAGAAATTGCGATACAAGCCAAAAAGAGTTTGCAGTACATCACCACTCCATCCCAGCCTGGATACCATATGCGCTGGGGTACCCTCTACTTATACCATATGATCTCCACTTTCATTTTTTTACACTGTTAGAACTCCATACAGTTCATCATTAGCAGCTGATAGGCCCCACTTCCCACCCAATTTATTCAAACAATCACTCGTTAATATAACACTGTCTACAGTCTGTGGTCTTCCCAATGAGATCAGAATGATGTCCACAACTTATCTTATATAAGACCAGTTGCCTGCGCCGTACATAGGTAAGCTTTTCCACTAGAGTTATTTCATACACTTGTCGACACCAGCAAGCTGTTGTAGGTGCTGAGTTCTAGAGCGTTGATATTGTAAATCTCCCTGCATGCATCATGTGATCTGCTATTTGACGTTTAGCAGAACTTCAATTATGAACACCTCACCACCCCAAAATGCACAGGGGTGTGGTAAGGCAGATATCCCCACTCAATACACGATGCATCTCTAATCCCACCTGTTTCCAAAACTCCACCACAAATGGGCAATACCATCATATATGTATATATGTGCCTTCCTGCCCACAACCCCTCCAACACAGATTGGAAGCACCTACCAAGAATTTAGCGTAATACGCTGGATATCTATACACTCTGTGGGGGACCTTAATCATCAACTCTACCCTCTTGCTACACGGTGACATCTTATGCGCCATTTTCCAATTAGCTGTCCAATGCTCTGCGCTTAAATAGAATTGCAAATCTCTATTCCAGTGGGCCACCGTGCCTGGGGGGTGGAAATCTTATTGTATTTGGCATGCCAATATTGCCTTATAAAACTTAGATATCCCCTACCTAGGCATGTCTTCTCGCACAATGACTTTTTCAACAGGATTAAGAACCCTCTGCTCCCACCCTCTTCATCTGTACCCATTTAGCTCTGCCAATAATCTTTGGTGAAAGGGTTCTGACTTCCTTGGTAGTGCATACTTCTCCTGTGGGTCCTGAAATGATTTCATTTGGACATCCTTCTCCCACAACTGCCCCAAAAACCTGAGCCCTAGCTTCCACCATTCAGTCACCTCTTTGTGCATAGTAATGGCCACAAACTACGGATTCCTTCTTAAAGGCACACTGGGGAGAACACTAGGTCCCTATTCATTGACTTCCAAATTCCGATTGGGAGATAAACGGACTTGGTCAGCTAGCTGTGCGCTGGCCAATGATAGACTCGGGCTGAAACAACAGCATAGACAAATCCATATACCCACCAAATGGACTTCTAAAGAATACCAGGGTGTTTCCTTATCTCTGTGAAATCAGACTAAGGCACCCACAAGCCTCGCCACCCAATAATATCCTTGCAAGTAAGGGAAAGCCATTTCCCCCTGCCTCCTTTTGGTTTCCACAGCGTCCGGAGCCTAATGGGAACCACCATGTTGATCCATATGATTTTACTCAGTTGCCTGTAAAGAGCAAAAGAAGCCCTCTGTTAAGTAACATGGAACATGCTGAGATATATAGTAATCTGAGAAGAATATTCATCTTGAGAACATTTATTATTCTTGCCCAAGAGAAAGCAATCACCCCATGCCTCTTAAGTCTCTCTGTATGGAATTCACCACTGCTGCACAATTGTGTTTTTAAAAGGTCGGCAAGTTTCCTAGCAACTCATATTACCAAATATTTAATGCCCTTCCTTGCAGTTTTAAAATTCAGAAAGCAAAGAGATTCTTCCTACACTCATATTGCGAATTGGAAATGCTTCTGATTTAGAGTCATTTATCTTATACCCAGATACTTTACTATTAGCAGAAACAACTGCCAGCAGCTGGGGACCAGCTCGTTGGATGTGTCAGAAGCAGCATATGATCAGCATATTGGGAGATGACATTTTCTTTCCCACCTGCCCGATAGCCCGTAATGTGCTGACAAGCTTGTGTCTGTCAGCCAAAACCTCTGTAGCTAGGCAAATGAAAGTGGGGAAAGGGGGCATCCCTGCTGAGTACCCCATAGAATTGAAAAGGGGCTCGAGCATATCCCATTAATTAAAACTTGTGCATGAGAATATAAGGCCCTCACCCATGCCTGAAACTCATCCAGAAATCCCACCTTCTCAAGCACCTTGAACATAAGACCAACTAAGCCTGCCTGTTTATCCATGGCTATGATGTATAAGAGTTGCCTAGTATTTATGTAGAAGATCTCCCCTTAATAAAGCCTGTTTGATCCTCTCCAATCAGATGCGGTAGAATTGTTTCCAGCATCAATAGCATAATTTTTGCAAATATTTTAGTATCAGCTTTGAGAAGAGATATTGGTTGATACGAACTAGTTTCCAAACATCCCTACCAGGCTTCTGAAACATTACTATAGTTGCATCCTCATAGTATGTTTAGTTCCTGGATGTCCCCATAGATGCTGAAATGTATTTTGCAGATTCAAAATATTTCCTACTTAAGAGTACACCATTTAAATCATTTGTGAATCCAATATGACCATCATAAAGCACTGGGACAAACTTTTGAATTTTATCTGTTGAATCAAAAAAAAATCAGACTCAGAGAAGGTTGTCAAGAGGGCGACATCGTAACGACATCTTTGATCACTATTTATAAAGATGGCCATTTAAACAGACTGGGATGTGTAAGAGTGAGGAGTCGCAGTTCATTGGTAGCAACCCCTGAAGAAGGAGTTTGGCTCCGAAACTCTGCAGTGTCGGGTGGTGAAGATTTTCATGGGCTTTTAAGACTTTTTATATACAAAGGGCATTGAGCAAGTGACTTTTGAGGAACTCCCTTATGGAATGAACTATCAGTCAGAAGATAAGTGGATATATTTTTTGAACAAATTTGTTTACAATTTTTTTTATAAAGACTGCTTAAGAACAAATTTTTCTGTGTGAATATGTTGAAATGACTGTTTGAGTGATATCCATAAATGACTGATTTTTCTTGTGCTTAAAACAAATTAAAAATTTTTTTTGGATCCACAGATAAAATTCAAAGGTTTGCCCCAGTGCTTTATGATGGTCATATTGGATTCACAAATGATTTAAATAGTCTATTCTTAAGTAAGAAACATTTTGAATCCGCTTGATATTTTTTCTTACTAATTTTAGGGTTCTTTTTTGATTATAGAAATGCATTTTGCAGCATTTGCATCGACTCCTGCGAAAACCACTTACAGAAATCTATACGGTACCCATCTGGCTGCGGGCTCTTGGCATTCAGGAGGCCTGCTGTTGCTACATGAACCTCCTGAGCTGTTATTGGCACTGCTAGCTTAGCTGCCTGTCTTTCTGTCACTCTAGGAAGTACCACGTCCTTCCTGTGTATTTTTAAATCCACGCTTGAACATTCCTGCTAGTTGGAATAAAGCCCTTCATAATATGCTTTGAAAGTATCACTTATCTCCTTTCATGTCATAAGCTACCATCCTTGATCTGGTTCCAATGCTAGTAATCAATGTCTGAGCTTTTCTTTTTCTAATCATTCTAGCCAATAGTGTCCCAGTTTTATTCCCATGTTCATAGAACGTCTGTCTTGTGAATTGCATTGCTCTCTCTATGCCTTCAGTTTGAACCTATTGAAGCTCCTCTCCCACTCTCTGCAAATTTTTATAGAGACGCTGAGAGCAGCTAGCTTTATACTGAGCCTCAAGAGATCTCAGTCATTGTTCCAGTGATCTTTCTTTTTCCTGCCTAACTTCTTTTTCTGATAGCTCGCAGTATTTCCTCGAAGCATCGATTTTAGTGCTTCTCACACCACTATAGAATTCTGCTCCACTCTTTCATGAAGCTTCCTGTATTCCTTAAAGACCTTCACTGTCAAATCGCAAAAACGGGTATTTGCTAAAAGTGGGTTAAAGCACCAAGACTTACTGGCTGTTCCACCTTGGGATATTCTGAAAGGCATCAGGACTGGGCTATGGTCTGATATTTGGTCAAAATATCCATAGGCCCTGTTAATCTTAAAAGGGAATTTGCACAAAGGAAAAAAACTATACAAATGTAAGATCGATGCCTCTGTGAAAAACTGGTGTAATCCCTCCCTGTAAGATATTGGGGTTTCCAAATATCACACACACTGAGCTTTTATCCATCAATACTCTTAAGCCACCTTCTTGCCCTCTTGACTACACCCAGTTACCTATCCCTCCCTGGGTCTGGGCATATGTTCCAATCGCCCCCTAAACCTATGATAGTGAAGAGAAATGCTCCAGAACCTCAACCAGCTACTTCTAATAGGTTTTCTTTTTTTTTTTTTTTTTAATTTGTAAAATTTTTATTAAAACGAAAGACCAGGTTTAACAGACCATATGGAACAGCAACAGAACAGCAAAACTCAGTCCTCTATGGTCATAAAAAAAAAAAAGACATACGTTGTCATACATTAGAAACTGCGCCAGATAAACAAATCAATAGTCTACACTGCAAAGATAGAAACCTGAGACAATGACAATGCTATAGTTTAACATACCCACCCTTCCCCCCCCCTCCCCATGCCTCAATGATGCGCAATTTAGGAAAAGGTAGGGAGAATCACATCACAAAGGGACAGATAAATATGCTTAAACAGAAATGGGGTCACTACGGTCCCGGTAAAGCAGAGGTCATGAACGAATGCCACCGTTGGTAGGGGCGCCAGATCTTATCAAATCGTGAAGTCTGATTGTGCTTAAATGCTGTGATTTTTGATGATAAAAAAATGGTATGCACCCTATGTTGTACAGCTGCTTTTGTGGGAACAGTGGGGGATCTCCACAGCCGCGCAATTTCACAACGGCTGGCAGTGAATACGAACTGAGCCAGCTTATTTTGGTCCGCAGAAAGCCCATGGAGTTTAGCACCCAATAACGCCTGCGCAGCCGTGGGCATGGGCATCCCTGGCAGAATATCACCCAGCCAGTGGAATATGGTGCGCCATAGCGTCTGTAATTTAGGACAATCCCACCACATATGATAATAACTACCCACAATGGAACATAACCGCCAACAGAGATCTGGGTACAAAGGCGTAAACTTATGTAATCGTACTGGAGTCATATACCACCGATACAGTACTTTATAAGAGTTCTCTATGAGCGAGGCGGCTATGTAGCCTTTACCCATGGTTTGAAAGAGAGTTTTCCAAATCTGTGGGGACCATGTTACCTGCAGGTCCCGTTCCCACAATAATTGGAACTTGTAGTTAGGTATGGATTGGGGCAACAGCATGTGGTAGATCTGAGACAGGGGCCGTGAACAAGTATTCGCCCTTTCACAGAGCTTTTCAAAGGCAGATTGTTCAGAGTTAAGATGCACCGCCAGCATATGAGTCTTCGCAAAATGGGTTAATTGAAAATATGAATATATTGCAGAATCAGGCAGGGAATAAGCCTGCTGTAAGTCAGGGAAAGGACATATAAAAGTGGAACCCCAAATGTGCCCCCAATGATGAATACCCCGTCAACGCTAAAAGCGGAACTCTCAAAACCAGGGCGAAAAGCCTTGTTAACGTATAAATTGGTACTGGAATGGTATTCCCTGTTACCCACCAAAGTAGAGCGATACCTATGCCATAATTGTAGTAACATGTAAGTGGTGGGGGGAAGGAGCCCAGCCGGGTCAATTAACCAAGTAGACTTAGGTTGCCAGAGAAAGCTTTGGATAGGGGTAGACCCTAACAATGCTTGAGCAAATAAAACCCACGATTTGGGGCGTCGGGTCATGTGCAAGTCCACTAACTTTTTGAACTGAGCAGCCCGAAAATAGCGGGAAAGGTCCGGCACACCAAGCCCCCCACTCAATTTGGAGCGCATAAGCACCTCTCTGGCAACCCTCGGTCTTCTGCCCGCCCATATGAAAGCCATGCATCTCGTTTGCCACTGCCGAAGCAAGGAGGGGGGGACCAGAACTGGGAGGGTCTGAAAGAAATAGAGAAGCTTTGGCAGAACATGCATTTTAAAAACTGCCATTCTGCCCAGCCAGGAGATGTGATATCTGCTCCATTCTTCCAGATCCTTGTCTAGCTGTTTCCATAAAGTTGCATAATTAATGACCAGTAGATCCTGAGTGACGCTCAACTGAATCCCCAAATATTTGATTTGGGAGGGAGCCCATTTAAAGGGAAACAAGTGCTGTAAATGCCGGACTAGCCTGGGGGAGAGGGAGAGGTTAAGAATCTGGGACTTGTCCCAATTAACCTTAAAGCCGGAGACGCCACTGAAACAATCCATGTCGCCCATAAGCCCCTCCAAAGAAGTTTCCGGATCTGTGAGTGTGAATAAGATGTCATCAGCATAAAGGGATCCCTTAATAGAGGTAGCACCCAACTCGACGCCAGTGATACTGGGGTTGCGGCGGACATTAATGGCAAAGGGTTCAAGAAAAAGGGCAAAAAGTAGTGGGGATAAGGGACATCCTTGCCTAGTTCCCCTTTGGACAGGGAAAGGCGCGGAATAACCCCCATTAACCTTCAAACAGGCTCTGGGAGAATCATACAGTTGGCGGAGCCAGGTCAAAAAGAAAGCACCAAATCCCATGCCCTCTAGCGTTTGAAAAAGAAAAGGCCAATGTACCATATCGAACGCCTTCTCAGCGTCGATGGATAAGGCTAAGGCTGGGATGTGGTGCCTCTGTACGGCCCAGATGGCATCTAAAATTCTATGGACATTGTCCGCAGTGGTTCTTCCGGGAATGAACCCCGCCTGATCTACATGTACCAGTTGAGCAATAAAACAATTCAGGCGGTTAGCTAAGATTTTAGCTAGTAACTTAACATTGATATTTAAAAGGGAGATTGGTCTGTACGACCCACAAACTGTGGGGTCACGCCCGGGCTTCGCCAAGAGCGTGATCCCCGCTGTATTTGCTAAGGCAGATAAGGGAGCCCCTGCCCGTAAAGAGTTAAAATACCTTAGTAGTAGGGGCGACAACGCCGTGGCAAATTTCTTATAAAACCTCGGGGTATAGCCATCGAGCCCCGGAGATTTTCCCAGCTTAAGAGAATGAATAGCCTCCTCCAGCTCGAAGGCGGTGATATCCTTATCCAGAAACTGCCTTTGGGCAGACGTTAAAGTAGGAAGTGGAGTTTGGGATAGATAGGCTGCAATGGTACCCGCCTGTATAGTGGGATCACAACTATATAATTGAGAGTAGAACTGGTGAAAGCGCTGTCTAATGGAGGAGTCATCGGTAAGCATCTGCCCCTTGTGAGTTTTGAGTTTAGAGATAAAGGCCTGGGAGCGTTTGCGTTTAAGTGTTTGGGCAAGGTATCTACCGGCTTTATTTCCGCCTTCAAAAAATTTTTGTTTAGCAAGCTCCAACTGATGAGCGATTTTGGCCGAATCCAGAGCCATTATACGATCTTTAAGCTCCTGAATAGACCCTTTCAAGGTAGAGGAAGCCGTACCACGCATATGCGTCCGTTCTAGCTTCCGCAGGGTAGTCAGTAGCGTCTGGCGCTCCCCCTCCCTCTGTTTTTTAACATAAGTCGCTCTGGCTATTAGGGATCCCCTAAGAACACATTTCAGACATTCCCATAATGTCCCCGGGGTAACGTCCCCTACATCATTGAGCCTGGTATATTCCTGTATCTCGGACACCAGTTGTTTGTGAAATGCACTATCTTCTAAAAGCGAGTCATTAAGACGCCAGTACTTATGACCGGGATCATGTTGTTGCAAACGCAACCTGAACAAAATAGGAGCATGGTCAGACCACACGATAGGTTCAATATCCACCTCCCGCACAGCCGTGATTCTCGCTTTATCGATTATAAACATATCAATACGGGAGTAGGTGTTGTGTGGAGTTGAGTAATAAGAATAGCAGCGAGAATTGGGAAAGCGGGCACGCCAAACATCCACCCCCGCAATCAAGGTGAGAATGTGTTTAAGAGCTTTCCGAGACCGGGTGGAATCAGAGCTAGTTCCAGTAGAATTATCTGCCTGCGGGTTGAGTGTTAAATTGAAATCGCCCCCCAATATGACACTGCCCTCCGCTTTGTCTTGCAAAACTGAATATAGTGTGTCATAAAACTCTGCTTCGTGAGAGGTCGGGCCATATACAGAGCAAAAGGCAAAAGCTTCCCCCCCTAGGAGGGATCCGAATATGAGCCACGAAGCTCAAAAGGTACCAAGCCACGTATGAGTATTCCCACCCCAGCATATTTGGAAGCGGGCGTTGCCGCGGCCCAATATTGGTTAGGGAAAGCAGTAGAGCGTAAAAGACCCTCATAGCGCTGCCTAAGATGAGTTTCTTGCAGGAAAATCACATCAGCTTATAACCTCCCCATCTCCTGGAACAGAAGCCGACGCTTGCGCCCTGAATTTAATCCTTTCACATTAAGTGAGGCAAATGTCACTGTAGTCATGGTTAGTGTAACCTACCACCCACCAGAACATATACCTAACCCCTACTAACCAGGGAGTGAGCCCCCAAAAAGATCCGCCCCCCCCACCAAACCTAATAGCAAGACACACATAATTGAGGCAAAACACCCCTCCCCCCTCCCCCATCATCCCCGAAGCCACCCAGGAAGGAATTACTCGTTCCTGGAAATAATGGGAGGAAGTCACCATACCGGGTGAAGGAACCTCCCCTCCCCAGAGCCTGAAAAAGAAAGTTAGAAACAAGTGCTAACATGGCTGTAACAGAGATTACCCACGGAACAATATAACCAAGGAACCCGAGGAGCTAAAGTACTCCCGCATGTCCCTGCCATAGTGCAAAAACAAAACTGGATCATCACTAAGAACAGCACAGTCCAGGAATTCAGGTAAGAGAGTCGGACCGCAGGTCTCCGCTGATGTTTCTGCGCAGTCTGTGGCCACCTTTAGCAACCCTTTGCCAACGAGGAGCTGCAGGCTTGGAGGTCGTGGCAACAGCAGTTTTTAAGCCAGAAAGGTCCACCGTTAGGCCTGCCTCTTTCAAGGCCTGTGCCGCGGCTTCCAGAGTGCGTACTTTAAAGGAACGGCCTTCAACTTGGAACCATAAGCTGAAAGGAAATAGCCACCGGTAACGAATGGATGCTGATAATGCTGAGGTGATGGGCCGGAACTCGAAGCGCTTCCGTAAGGTGCTGGAGGCCAGGTCTGCATAGACAGAAATTTCATGATCATTCCAGGACCAGGTGCGGTGTTTTCTTGCTGCAGTAGCAATTTGTTCTTTATAGGTAAAGGAGTGAAAGCAAACAACGATATCCCGTGGCCGGTTGCCAGTCCGGGGTCCCAAGGTCCGATGAGCTCGGTCAATCCGGGAGTCCGGAGGAGAAGATCCGCCAGTACCGCCAGCTGCTCCAGCCTCGCCAAGAATCAGAGTACAAATTTGCTGTATAATCAGAGGACAGTCAGAGTATTCAGCAGTGTCAGGGATGCCCTTGAAGCGCAGATTGCACCTCCGGGACCTGTTTTCCAGGTCTTCCAGTTTATCCTCGAGCTCCCCCTGTGAGGATTTGAGAGCGGCCACCTCCTTATGCTGGTGAGTCCAACGCTCCTCATGGTCATCCAACCGGGTGTCCGCCTCATCTATCCTGCGGCACAGGTCCGCATGGTCCTCCCTCATCTCTTGCAGGGTGACAGCAATTTCCTTTTTAAAAGATTTTATGTCTTGCCTTATTTCCGTGAACCATGAGCGCATTTCGGAGCGAGATGGCAGCGATGAGTCCAGGGTGTCAGAGGGCCCCTCTTCACCCCCGGAGCTCGCCGAATCACGTGCGTCCGCCATTTTGGGATCCTGCGGTGCCGACACTTCTCCCCCTTTAGTATAGGAAAACTTCTGGAAGTCAATCTGTTTTTTTTACCCGTCATGTGCCCGCTTGCTTCCACTGCCAGGATCGGGTAAAAACGCTCAGTTTCGCGTGGGCAATCGCGGCGAAAAGGGGCTAAATCGCTCCGGGGAACGGGAGCTCCGTTAAGAGGCAGCCGGCATGGGAAGTGACGTCACTTCCTCCCCTTCTAATAGGTTTTCTGACCTTCATTTGGCCCACAAACATTAGCCAGGGCAAAGTGCTTCCCATACATAAGGCACTCCAAGACCATGTAATGTCCTTCCAGGGCATGATTACATAAGATAGCTGCTTATGTACTTTTAAAGGCAGGGAACTATGAACTAGCCCATTTCTGCTATCTATTTTGAGTGTCATATTGATCTGCCAGCCAGACCCTGAAGTCCTTTTTTATTCACAGATAATTCAGATGCTCTTTTATTCCTACTAAGGAAAGTTATTTGCCACAGTTGGGCTTCCTTAGTATTGATTTATTTTTTTTTTCTCTCATTGGTACTTTGTTTTGCCATTTCCTAAGTTTTGGGTGGTGTTTTGTTTTTTGTTCCCCCCCCCCCCACCACCACCCTCAGTCACCCAGTTTGAGATTTATTTTGAAGTCCCTTGGAGCTGTCACTGTAACTACCTCAGTTGGCTCCTTTTTCTTCAGAAAGTGAGACTAATTTGAGACCTCTTTTTTTCTGTCCATGGCTGAGAAGAAAGCCAGTGACTTAGAGATGCTCTTACTGTAATTATAAAATGTCCATCACAGATCATTATGTCAATGGCATGCATAGTTTGGGTTTAGAGTTTGAAGTTTCTGCCTGTGGCATTTCAAAGATGGTCTTCTAGAACTATTAAGCTCTGAAGATGACATTTATTGGGAATTTGGGATATTTTTTATCTTGTATATTTGTTTGCACTACTATTTTAGGTGGTGGTCTTCAGAGTTCTTGAGCATGGATTGTTAATTAGTGGGCAATATATTTTCAAACATAAAAATACATTTTCTAAATCTTCAGGAAGACATCAAAATCCAATGTTCCCCCCTTCAGTGGTGAAGGCTTCAGTATCGAAGGACCCAGGAGCTGCACTAGCTGCTGGTGGCCCTTCTACATTGAGGGGTCGAAATAAGCCCCAGGAGAAGGGAACCTTTCTACTGAACTCATGAGCAGGGTTTCTTGGGTTTGGATTTGGATCAAGGGGAGTTGGCACCAAGCATCAGGTGAAGACATCAACATCTTGGCTACCTGGAAAGACATCTCTTACTGAAAACCCCTTCTATTTTGGCCTTGGCAGTTTTTGAGGAGGAATTGAACAAAAGGATCCTTTAAGTATATTCTCAACACCTCAAGAGGATAGAAATGCTGATGATAAGCTCTACAGTACAGATCTTTCTTTCTTCACTTCCTCCTGGCCCCTTTTCTCTTCCTTCCCTAGGATTCCCAGCAGTCTCTTGTCTGATGCTCATTAGCTTAGGTTCTCAGATTAGTGTTGCCAAGGAGAGATTCTATATGAGGGGGCTAGGAGCATGGTACCATGTTAACTCCAGCTCATGGTGCCTCACATTTACTTTGAGTTGCTCTGGCAAAACTTAAATTCAGTTTCTCCTAGCTTTTCTTTTTATTTCATTGGCTATATTATTTTCCTTCTAAAAGAACTACTCCATCACATTTCTGTACTGTGACTTCTTTTAAGTGATTATAACCTTGGATGGTTACACTTCAAATCTGGTTTCCATTATACAAAGACTCAGTAAACTACCTACTTTGTTTATCCAGCACTTATTAGTCTTTACACTTTGAGGCCAATGCAATAAAACTTATACCTCAAAGTAAAAATTTAACATGCATGTTAGCATCCCACTTAATGTGTGTAGTAAAATTTGTCTTCGATGGTGTCCATGCTGTTGTCATGCACATTAACCTGAAAATGCAATGGCTAAATAGCATGTACACACTAAAGTGAGCATGTTCAGTTATTTCACTCAAGTCATTGCCTTCTTGCTACAAAACTGTATGAAAGTAAGTCTGGCACATGTTATAGAGGACAGAAGTTGGAGAGCATCTAGAATACACCCAACAGTTCCAGCAGATGCAGAAGTATGAGCAGCCAGTGTTGAGGAAAATCCCCTCCCCTCACCAAACATTGCAACTGGTAGATCGTCCAGGAGCTGTGCTAGTGCTCAGTTGGCCACCAGCTCATCAACAAAACCTAGGGAAGCTGCAGGGTTGCTGAAGTGCACACCCCAAACATGTTCTTAAATCGCCAAATCCTTCAGGACAACTCCGCACCAGACACTCTGTCTCAGGACACCTTCAGGTCCTTACAGCCCTAGACTTGGAGAAACTTCCAACTCTGGGTGGGAGGCAGGAGGCTCAGAAACACCATCCATCCCACCTAAAGACAAGCTAGGCAAGTTGCAATAGCCAGCAGTGGTATCAAAACAAACCCATTAAGAGGTCCTTAAAGGGATATAACACTGAGCATCATTCGGAGGTGCCAGAGTGTGAAAGTGTCATTCCTTCCTGGTGCTCTGGGCCAAGAGCATGGAGATCACAGAAGCAGCCCTGCCTCCTCCATCAAGAGATGAACTGTCTCCATGCCTCTAAGCTATAATGTTCTCCAGAGGTTCATGCCACAGTCATTGTTACAACCCTCTGGTTACCAAGGGAGATGTCATCTTGTCTACTGTATCTCTAGTTCCCAGTACGTACAGGATCAGTCCAGAGAAGTGGGTTGTGTATCCCTACCAGCAGACTGAGTCAGAGAACCAAAACTTTGGGCACTGCCATATATACCAGAATGCCACCTGCAGTTAGCCAGTATTCCTCTGAGTCCAGCAGAGGGTAGAGATACACTCCTGCAGTTTTGTAGTTTAGGTTTTTTCAGTTAGCATTTTTTCTTGAACTTGTGGCGCTTCCTGAGGTGTTAGGCACCTTTGTGGGCCGTCCCTCGGTGGAAGCCAGGCATCCGGGGGATTGGGAATCCCTGTCTGAGTCTCGCCTGCCTCAGGTCGGTAGGTGACTTCCAGGGGCTCCTGGTTACTCCCCACTGACCTTGCTACAGTTGCTCCCTCGATCCCTGCTTCAGCATCTTGAGTAAAGTTTATTCACAAAAAAAAAGCATTCAAAGTTTCATTATTGCGAGTCTGGCCGGCTGCCTTCGGATCGGAGGTAAGGAGTCGGCACAGGGGGATCGGGTCTGCTAAGACCGGGACGGAAGGCTGTTAGCATGGTGTTCCTTCCGCTCCTGGGGCTCCAGGTGACATCAAAGGAGAAGGGGTGACTTTTTTCAGACCCGGTTGGGATCCTTTCGCAGCTGCGGGTGCCTTGACAGGAACAGATTTTTTTTTTTTCCTTTCTTCCTTTCCTCCTCTTGGTGCTCTTTTGTCGTGACTGAGCTGAGTGGGGGTTTTCATCATTTTTTTGCCAGCTTTAATCCGACCTTTGTCTTGTTAATTTTTCCCATGTCGCGGCTGCGCTCTCTCCCCTGTAGTTGGCTGCTGCTTCCTGGCCTGGATTTCCCGCGTCGCGGCTGTGAGCAGGTGTTGGATATTCACGGCCTTCTCCCTCTTAGCACCGCGTGGCGGCGCACCTTTCCCGATGGGTCCACGCTCAAAATCACCGGCCTGCCACGTGTGTGGTACATGCAGTCAGGCCCTCCGACCCCAAGGGGACTCCTTGGGGTCGGAGGGCCCTTCCCGGGCAGAAGGGCCAGGTGTCCTAGAAAGGGACACAGGTGGAGGATACGCCTCCCGTTTTGGCACCTATAGGGGCGGACTCCATAGGGAGTGATGGCACAGTGCCCCCAGTCACCCCCCCCAGAGGGGGAGGGGGGTCCGGAGGGATTTTCCCCGGAATTTGTACTCCTTATGCATGAGGCGGTTTTGGCTCGCAAGCGTGCACCGGTTAAGTGGCCCAGTCCCCAAGGGGACGTAGGGCACCCACCGGAGAAATAAACTCGGGGTGCAGACTCAGGTCCACTCCCCGTGGATCAGCCCCATCCAAGAGATTTGAGGCACAGGCTCCTCAGGGCCCGAGCCTGGGATCAGGTATGGCTCCACTCACGGGGGTGACTGCGGGACAGACCTGAACCAGGCAGATGTGGATACTGATGTTTCTGATGACCCGGAGACCCTGTCAATGGAGGGTGACGATCCCAGTGTGGTCCGACTCTTTAAAAGTGATGAGCTGCGCCCTCTCATTCCTCAAGTTTTGGAGGTGCTAGAGCTTAAGATTTCCCAGGAAGAATCGGACAATGAAGGGGTTAATCCCGTTCTAGATGGCATTAGGGGGCCCCACTACTTCCTTTCCTTTGCCGAAGAAAGTATGAAAGCTGGTGAACAGGGAGTGGGAGGCTCCTGATGCTGGACTGAAGGTCGGCAGAGCGATGGCGAAGCTATATCCCCTGTCAACGGACGTGTTGGATCTGTTCAAGGTTCCTAAGGTGGATGCTGAGGTCACTAAGAAGACAACAGTCCTGGTGGCTGGGGCGGCAGCTCTGAAGGACGTGCAGGATCGGAAGCTGGAGATCCAGTTGAAGCGGGCCTTTGAAGTCACAGCTCTGAGTTTACGCGCGGTGATCTGTGCTAGCCTCGTGCAGAGAGCATGCCTGTGTTGGGTTCAGGAGACTACGGTCAGTGCCGGTGCCAGCAGCAGCTGGGCGTTAGTCTGCCTGTTTAGAGGCCAGTATCGCTTATGTAGCAGATGTGCTGTATGATCTGGTGTGGACCTCGGCGAGAAGTATGGTGTCCATGGATTCCGCATGACGGCTCCTCTGGCTGAGGAACTGGGCGGCGGATTTGTCTTCTAAATCCCAGCTGTGCAATCTGCCGTTTAAGGGCAAGCTTCTTTTCAGAGAGGACCTGGACCAATTGGTAAAGTTGTTGGTGGAATCAAAGGGCAATCGTTTACCAAATCTTCTAAGAAGAACTTTCCACCTTGAACTCGTTTTCGGGACAGCCGTTGATACAGGACTAGTAGATATACTACAACGACCTCTTCAAAGCCGACACCAGGTTGTCAACAGTCCTTTCGCAGGGATCGTCGTCCCGGGAGAGACTCGGGGCGTCTGGATACCGGAGCCAGCAAGCCCTCCCAATGAAGCCACGAACATCCATTCCGTCATAGAAGCTGTCTGAGGCAGATTATCCAACTTTTACACGGAATGGGCAAGGATTACATCAGACTGCTGGGTCTTAGAGGTCATCCGGGTCGGCTACGCTTTGGAATTCTCGCAGCCGGTCCGGGAGGTCTTTGTAGAGTCCCAGGTGGCCTCCCTCAGCAAGCACAAGGCAGTCCAGGTTACCCTGCGACGACTTCTCTACCTCAGAGCGATTGTTCCAGTTCTGGAGGCGCAATGGGGCTGGGGCCGTTATTCAATTTATTTTGTGGTCCCCAAAAAGGAGGGCACGTTTCACCCCATCCTCGACCTGCAGAAGGTGAACCGCTGCCTTCGAATTCCACGTTTCCGGATGGAAGCTTTGCGGATGGTGATGGCGGTTTGGAAAGGAGAATTTTTGGCGTCCTTGGACCTCACGGAAGCGTATAGTCATATACCTATCCGATTGAGTCACCAGAGGTTCTTGCGTTTCAAGGTGTTGGGACAACATTTTCAGTTTCGAGCCCTTCTCTTTGGTCTCAGCACAGCCTCCTGAACGTTCACGAAAGTGATGGTGGTGGTAGCAGCATTCCTTCGGAAGGAAGGGATCTTGGTACATTCGTACCTGGACGACTGATTCGCGCAAAGTCTCAGGAGGAATGCGAGAGGTTGGTCCACACGGTGATGATCACGTTGCAGTCGTTAGGGTGGGTGGTCAACGTCCAGAAAAGTCACTTGGAACCCATCCAGGAGCTGGTTTATCTGGGAGCTCAATTCGATACATTACGAGGCAAAGTGTTTCTATCGGTGGATCGAATAGTGAAGTTTTAAGACCAGGTCCATTCCCTGTTTTGGAGACTGTCTCCCAAAGTGTGGCATCATCTTCAGGTCCTGGGCTCCATGGCTTCCACCTTGGGCTTGGTTCCCTGGGCATTTGCTCACTTACGGCCGTTACAGCGTGCACTGTTGGCTCAGTGGAGTCCAGTGACTGAACAATTTCATCTACCAATGCCACTCCTTCGGGAATACAGAGCCAGTCTGTCATGGTAGCTTGTCTCGTGACAATCTGGAGCGGGGGTCGGTGGACTTGGACACCCCGAATTGGCTGATCATCTCCACCGATGCCAGCCTCACCGGTTGGGGAGCGGTGTGCGGAGAGAAGTCAGCTCAAGGTCTCTGGTCAGAGACCGAAAGCTTGTGGTCCATCAATCGTCTCGAGACGAGGGCAGTGCAGCTGGCCTTGCAAGCCTTCCTCCCCTGGATTAATGGCAAAATGGTGCAAGTTTTCTCAGACAATGCGAAGACAGTGGCGTACATAAACCGACAAGGCATCACGCGCAGTCCTGTGGTGGCACTAGAGGCCCGCCTGTTCACCTGGGCGGAGCATCATCTCGGGGGCATCGCCGCATCTCATGTTGCGGGGGTAGAAAACGTTCAAGCGGACTTTCTCAGCAGACAAACTCGATCCAGGGGAGTGGGAGCTGTCGGCCGACGCTTGGAACTGCATTTGTGCCAGATAGGGAGTACTTCAGTTGGACCTGATGACGATGTAGTCAAATGCAAAGACAGAGCGTTTCTTCAGTCGTCGCAGGGATCTGTGGGCATCGACGCTCTCGTGTGTCCGTGACCCACAGGAATTCTTCTGTATGCCTTTCCTCCCTGGCCTCTCATAGGTCGGCTTCTTCGTCCGTTAGAACTCCACCCAGGACGGGTGGTACTGGTGGCACCAGAGTGGCCGCGCAGGCCATGGTTTGCAGATCTCGTGCGTTTGGCTCTCGAAGGACCATTACCGCTGGCCCATCTGCCGCGTCTACTTCGACAAGGACCCATATTTTCGGACCAGGAGGATCACTTCTTTCTTGCGACTTGGCTTTTGAGAGGTGACGTTTACGTTTAAAAGGCTACTCCGAACAAGTCATTTCCTCTTTTGCAGGCATGACGGCTGACAACCTCTATGGCCTATGTTGGGGTCTGGAAGGTTTTTGAGTCGTGGCGTACCCTTCAGAACTGTGACCCATTATCGGTCGGGGTCCCACGGGTGCTGGATTTTCTGCAACAGGGGCTCGCTAAGGGTTTGGCGTTCAGTTCTCTCCGGGTACAGGTGGGGGCTCTGGGTGCCTTGCGGGGCCAATTCAATGGCTATTCCTTGACAGTGCACCCAGACATTGCCCGCTTTTTGAAAGGGGTCAAACATTTACGACCTCCAGTCAGACCAGTTAGTCCGGACTGGAACCTGAACTTAGTGCCCCGGGTGTTCTGAGGCGCTCCGTACAAGCCTCTTCACCGGTCTTCCCTGAAGGATCTGACTTTGAAGACGGTGTTTTTAGTGGCCATTTGCTCGGCCCGTCGGATTTCGGAATTGGAGGCGCTATCGTGTAGAGATCCTTTTTTGTGGATTTCCGACTATCGGGTGTCGTTGCATACTGTTCTGTCCTTTGTTCCTAAGGTGGTTACAGCCTTTCATGTAAATCAGACAGTGGAGTTGCTGGAGTTTCCACATTGGTCCCGGAACTCTCCTCAGGACAGGGAGCTTCATCACTTAAATGTTCGATGCGCCTTGTTACGGTATCTGGAGGTTACCAATGATTTCTGACGTTCTGACCATTTGTTCGTTCTCTTTGGTAGTCCGAAGAAGGGATATAAAAGCGTCTAAGGCGACCATCTCTCATTGGATTAGAGAAGCCATTTGTTCAGCATACATAGCTCGGGGTCGGCAAGTCCCCTCGGGTCCCAGAGCTCATGCTACTAGGGCCCAGGCTACTTCCTGGGCAGAGTGTCTATTACTGTCGCCACAAGAGATCTGCAGGGCGGCAGTGTGGTCTTCTCTTCACACTTTCACTAAGCATAATCGATTGGATGTTAAGGCAGCGGCAGACTCGCCCTTCGGTGAAGGGGTTTTGCGTGCAGGTCTTTCGGGTTCCTGCCCAGTGTAGGGTGGCTTGGGTACATCCCACTTCTCTGGACTGATCCTGTACATACTGGGAAAAGAAAATTGGTTCTTTCCTGGTAAGTTTCGTTCCAGTAGTACTCAGGATCAGTCCAGAGGCCCACCCCTTACTTCAGATTCTGAAAGACTGTGTTGGCTAGCGTTTGCCTATGCTTATTTTACGAGGCTCCTTTTTGAAGTATGATTATTGGAGCAGTCGTTCAGTTTTGATTTTTGTCTTGAGCGGCGAGGTAGTCTGGGTTTTTGGTGCTACCTCTCACTTCTTACTTAGGTTCTCATGGGCTTGGGTACAGGACAATACTGGCTTACTGTAGGTGGCACTCTAGTATATATGGCAGTGCCCAATGTTTTGGTTCTGACTCCCTTTGCTGGTAGGGATACACAGCCCACTTCTCTGGACTGATCCTGAGTACTACTGGAACGAAACTTAGCAGGTAAGAACCAATTTTCTTTTTTGACATCAGCAACCTTCAAGCAGGAGCTGAACAGGAGGCTCCTCAGGCTTTCTCAGGCTTTCCACCAAGATGGAGTGTCTGCATCAAATGCTTTGTCATCAATGGTGGTGCTGATAGAGCCACTCTTCCTGAGTCACACCCTAGTAAAAATTGAATGTGTCTGTTTTGAGGCCAAAAAATAATACATTGCCAAAGATGCTCTCTGCACTGAGCCGCAACCCGTAACAGGTCCTGTAGCAAGTAAGAGAGGTGTAGAGAAGAGGGTTCCTTATTTTTTCCTGTGTTGGAACAGAGAGGGCAAAAGTCCAGGGAAATCTTCTTTTTTAAATGGAGGATGGAAGAATTCAAAAAGTGCTGTGGCTATATCACTTGGGCTTTGTGCAGCCTACATAGTTACAAAGTAAATGATGGCATGATGACTGTTTCACACATTGAGAAATATTCATTTGAAGTGAGCAAAGGACTTGGATGTCAAAACTGATTGCTTTTTTTTATGCTGTATCATATTTAAAATATATATATTGGATGGGTGTGCATGCCAGATTATTGAATCCTAAAATGCTCTTTGAAATTATAAAAAAAAAAAGTATAAGCTTTCTTTGACCTGATTTGTGTTGCATTTGTCAAAGTTCTTCAGGGCTTATAAGATTTGGACACTATGACTTTTATTGCCTAATTCAGATCTGTGTTGCCCTAGAGGAGGCAACATAGCTTTATTTATTTATTTAGGTTTTTTATATACCGGCATTCATGAACAAGTCACATCATGCTGGTTTACATAGAAACAAAGGGTGCATAGAACAGTAGAACTAAACTGGTGCAAGGGGAAGCAGCTACAAAAAACAGGGGTAAGATAACTGGGAGAGAGAAAAAAGAGGAACGGTGGGGAGTAAAGATTTGTAAGGGGATAATTACTTAATAACTTACATGGATTTGCTACAGCAATTAGGTGACATCCTGGATTTGTTCTGAAGAGGATATTGTGTGCGTATATTGGACACAAAGAGGTTGAATTGGCACAAACTCGAAACTTGACATCCCCTCTCCCCAATCAAAGCTCCAACTGCTTTACTGCTGTCAGCACCATGATGGTCTTAGCAGCTGTTACTAGTATGTTCCTCTCTAGTCCGTACTCAAACTAACTTCCACCATTCAATGCATGTGTTTTTAGTTGCTTTGCACCATCTCTGTGGAATTCACTTCTCTTAAAGGTACGACTGGAATCCTGTAAATATTTTATATTTTCTGGACACTGTACACCCAACCAAAAGCTTACAGAGAAATAAAAAAGGAACAAAGGGGGCGGGAGAGCAAGTGGAGGAAAAGAGAATTTTTTTTTTTAAATTGTATAAAACAATTAGCAGGTGCAGAAAGTGTTGGCAACAGATCATTAATCAAATATATATGTAGTAATGACGGTAGAAAAAGACCAAATAGTCCATCCAGTCTGCCCAGCAAGTGGCTTATGGTAGTAATGGCCTCTTGGTGCAGGATACCCCCAACCCTTATGTTAGGGGTAGAACGGCTTGGGGTAACCTGCAGAGTGAAATCCATCTAGTCCCATGAAGATGGCACTTTTGTGGGATGGGAGCGTTCAGATGTCTCACCACAAGAACTGAAGTAGTGATGGAAACTTGCAAAAGTGTTTACAGGTTTGCTTTTCATCATGTTTATAATCCTGAAGAAAGTTTGACTGGAACTAAATTGTTGGTTTCTTTGAAAATGAAAATTGTTTTGTAATCCATGACCTATTTCTCAGCTGTTACATTAAAGCACAGCTCTGATTATTTGCTGAATACCTATAAATTATTTTTTTTCTTCCTAATATAGCAACGGTTCTTCCAGCATAGCCGTGCTGTGTATTTGCCTAAGCCCTCCTGGGGTAACCACACCGCACTCTTCAGGGATTCTGGCCTAGAACCAAAAGCGTATCGCTACTACGACCCCAAAACTTGTGGCTTTGATGCTGCTGGAGCCCTGGATGACATTTCAGTGAGTCTGAGTCAATGCCGTCTATTGGCGATTGTAAAAGAATGAGAAGGTTACAGAATTAGCATATGGCCTGCGTGCTGAAGACATTGGATCCCCATTGTGCCCTTTCCCGAGAGGTGGCCTTTACAGAGGGTCTGAAAATTGTACTGTAGCCCTTTCTTTCCAGTATACGTAATGTTACTATTCACATCCCATGCAGAACGCTTTATGCTGAGATCTGCCAGCTTCTTCCAGGGCATGCGAGATCACTTAAAAGATGCTCCACTCTTCCTCTGTCAAAGGGCTGTTGCATCCTTTGTTCTTTAAAGGCTAGCAATGTTTCATTCCCTCCCCCCTACTCAATTTAAGGGCTGTTCCTAGGGCTCTCAGGTGCTGCTGTATTCTTCCTCGTCAGTCAGGTTTGGCAGTGCACCATGCTTCCCTCTGAGATTTAGCAGTCTCCCTTCCCCCATCAGTCTGATTTAGCTTTGCTTTACAGTAAAGAGAGCATTTCAGCCATAGCTCAATCCTATCACCAAGATGTACTTGGATTCTTCCCTTTCATAGGTGAAGGAAGAAAGTAATTCCCAGCTGTTATTTCGTGGTATGCCCAGATACAGATTGCTGCCTCAATTCAAGCATATTTAGATGCAATAGAATAGCAATGTAGATCTTGATTTGCCAGAAATATTTTCTTGTAATGGTTCTAAATTGTGTGTATATATATATATATATATATATATATATATATTTTTTTTTTTTATTGAATAGAAAATCCCTGAGCAGAGTATTATCCTCCTCCATGCCTGTGCTCACAACCCCACAGGTGTGGATCCCCGGCCTGAGCAATGGAAGGAGCTTGCTGCCCTAGTAAAGGTGAGATGGGAAGAGTCACTAATGAATTGTTTACAGATTGGTAGGGACTTCAATTTTCAGCTTTTATTTTTCCCAAGAATTTGTGTGTATTACAAAAGGAAAAATGATAGTTATCGGGGAAAAATGACAAATTAAGTTTTTCACAGAGTTCTGCTATAAATATTTTTTTTAAATTCCTGGGAAAAATTAAAATAAAATCTGAAAATTAAGATCCCTACAGATTTGGTAATAGATCAATTGGGTGAGGGAGACTTCTTATAGGAATGACATGCTTTCTTAAGATGCCAAAAGCATTCCGATTTGAAATTCATGGCACCTATATCAAAAATATCTGAGGGAATATCTGTTAGGAATTATTAGAAAGGGAATGGTGAATAAAACACATATAATGCCTCTGTATCGCTCCATGGTGAGACCGCACCTTGAATACTGTGTACAATTCTGGTCGCCGCATCTCAAAAAAAGATATAATTGCGATGAAGGTACAGAGAAGGGCAACCAAAATGATAAAGGGGATGGAACAGCTCCTCTGAGGAAAGACTAAAGAGGTTAGGACTTTTCAGCTTGGAGAAGAGACGGCTAAGGGGGGATATGATAGAGGTGTTTAAAATCATGAGAGGTCTAGAATGGGTAAATGTGAATTGTTTTTTTACTCTTTCGGATAATAAGACTAGGGGGCACTCCATGAAGTTAGCATGGGGCACATTTAAAACTAATCAGAGAAAGTTCTTTTTCACTCAACGCACAATTAAACTCTGGAATTTGTTGCCAGAGGATGTGGTTAGTGCAGTTAGCGTAGCTGTGTTTAAAAAAGGATTGGATAAGTTCTTGGAGGAGAAGTCCATTACCTGCTATTAAGTTGACTTAGAGAATAGCCACTGCCATTAGCAGTGGTAACATGGAATAGACTTAGTTTTTGGGCACTTGCCAGGTTCTTATGGCCTGGATTGGCCAATGATGGAAACAGGATGCTGGGCTTGATGGACCCTTGGTCTGACCCAGTATGGCATGTTCTTAAGTATCTTATTTATAATAGAGACTTGATGTTGGTTGTATGAGAGCCACAATTGATTAGCTAATGTTTATAAAAACACAAAATATTCTAGTTGATCACACAGCATCATTTAAAGCTGTTTCTGCTGCTCTGTCTGGCAAGAGCTAGGGATGCTGCAGAGGGTAGTATTCACAACCAATTGTGGAAGGGGTAAGATGGGGCCTGGAACTTACCTCTTGTTGGATCTCTCACTACTTGGTGGCTGATAGCTTAAAAACATCTCCTTAAGCAATCGTATTCTCTGCATTGTGACTTGACCTGCAATGTATGGATTTATTACTGTTCAGAGCAATCTTCCCCCATTTCACCATATTTTGCTGCTTATTTTCTTGCCAACAGAAACGCAAGCTCTTCCCTTTCTTTGATATGGCATACCAAGGCTTCGCCAGTGGTGACATCAATCGGGATGCCTGGGCCTTGCGCCACTTCATCGAGCAGGGCATCAGCGTAGTGATAGCGCAGTCTTTTGCCAAGAACATGGGTTTATATGGTGAGTAACAGCATGGGGTTTTTAGTGAGGTACAACAAGGAGGTTTCTTTCCTGGCCTCTTGCTACTTTATCCTTTGTGGGCAGAGGCAGAGTCTCCTCTCTGTTTGACTGGTGAGCTGGGATGCATGCAGTTGGGATTCCTACAGTAACAAATCTCCTTGAAGGGGAGACAGATGACTAAAGTTGGACTCTTTCTCCCACCCCAGGGGGTGGGAGGATGCTGCTGCTTAAACTTTGAAGTTAAGGGCTTGCTTAGTGAGGTGCCATAATGTTATATTTTCCTCTCATTTTGAATCCTACTGATAGGTTTTTCCAATTGGGTGTTGCCCTTTAAATTTCAGTGTTAAAAATCCAAGGTACAGCTAGCTAGGTCTTGTATGTTAGAGGTGGCCACATGTATGTTTCTCTTGACATTTGTCATGAACTATTTGAACTTTAAAAAATATTTGAAGGCCTCACTAAGGCCTTTTACTGTTTGTATGATTATGATATCCATATTGATGCCTACTAGGCTGTTTTGAGTACTGTGTCCAATTTGATGGATTCTTATATGGATTTTATTTTTGGTAATGCTTTTTATGTAATTGTCTTATGACTTTTTTTTGTTGTATGTGTGTTTGCTGTGTGATGCGATTATGTAATTTTTTATATAACTGCTTGGTTTCTTTAAAGTTATATGTGTATTAAATTTAAGTAATAGTACCTTCAGAGTTGGATTGAAGAAATGTCTTTAAGTTCAGCCAGTTGAGAGCTATACTTTTCATGGTGCGTGTTAAATGTTGTTGTTCATGCTTATGTCAGTTGTGTATCTTGTTTGCTCTTCATTTCCGTTTCACTCCCTTGGCTTTTCCAGCCCTGCTAGTCTGAAAAAAAGGAGACCCTGTTTGGAAGCTTTCAGGGTAAAAGAATATATCTGGAGACAGTAGCAGAGTCTTCTGCACTGCCCGGAGCAAGCTCAGTCTCCATGTATCTTTCAACCAGTCGGGTGGATCCCAGCAAATGATAGTGCCATACTTTTTCCTATTTTCCATCATTATCTAGTTAAATGACTGCCAAGCTTGAAGAAACGTTTGCTATTCAGCTTTCACCTTTTTGTTCTGTACTGCAACTGTAAGCTGCATTAATTATTCTAGAAACTGGAAGCTTTCATGTGCTCCTGTTGTCGCAAGCGTGGAGGATAAGACCTGTACTATTGCATTTTAGGTAGATTTGTGCTTTCCTCCATTTTCACAAATAAGCACTAATCGTGATCTCCTCTAAGGGCAACTGATAGTCTACTTGCCTGTCAACATTGTATCCCAGCAGGCAGTTCTAGTATACCAGCATGTTGGCTAGTGTGTGGTTCCTGTTACTTATTGATTCATATTTGTTGTTCAGTCATAGGCTGCTGTGGCTAACTGATGTTTCCTTCCAGGTGAGCGTGTTGGTGCTTTCACTGTGGTCTGCAGTGACCCTGACGAGGCAAAGAGGGTGGAATCTCAGCTGAAGATCCTGATCCGTCCCATGTACTCTAACCCACCCCTCAGTGGAGCCCGGATTGCAGCTATGATCCTCAACACCCCAGAACTGCGTGCAGAATGGTAAAATCTCCTTACTGTGCTCACAGATACATGAGCATAGTTGTTGTCTCAGTGGAACCTGGATCATAGCCACAATCCTGATCTGCCTCTGGAATAGTAACTTATCCTGCCCTTTCACACACACTTTTGAATACCGTTTGTGCTTAACCTATCTAAGCTACTTACAAGTAGACCCTAGATACTAATCTTCATTGACAAGCAGGGTAATCAGCCACATAAGTGGGTTATGTCATCTGGTGTCAACATGGAGCGTGTCTGGCAAAGTTAAGCTTAGAAGGCTGGGAGATCCCACACAGCTGCTGTGAGAGTAACTTTGTCCTTTTCCTTTGCTAGTCTGTTCAGAAACATTTTCTTCTGGTTCTTCAATTGCTGGGCTTTTTCTTGCTCTTTTCAACCTACTAAATGTTTCTCTTCTTGCAATTACAGGCCGCCTTATTCATTATTTTCCCTACACAGGTTTTGTGGCATTTACCTAAATTTTTCATTTTTCATCAGCTGCAGTGCCCCCCTGAGTTATCTTCTCATCTCCCCTGTGGCTTTCAGCAACTCTATGCAGATTTTCTGCCAGAATTGTTTGATTTTTGCAGCATCTCTCTCACCATGTCAAAGAAGCACACTAGCAGCTTCAAATGATGTCCCTCTTGCAACTGATAGATGTCCAAAGATGGATCATTTTGGGTTAGAGTATATGTCTGGTTGTGGCATCTCTGCTAATATATCACCTAGAGCTATTTAGGTCTAAGGATGGAAGTGCCTAGATATCCTTGGAATAACATTGAAGACCAATGCAGCTCTGTCGATAGCGAGGGTATCTGCATCAAAGGACCCAGTAGCCTCAAAATATGCTGGTGGTCTTTTGGTGCTATGGGGGTCAATCAACTGCCTCTTATTCAAAACCCAAAAATGTCCAGGAGAAGCTCCTCCCACTCAAGGAGAATCATTCCTTCATACTGCGTTTTGCCTCAAAGGGATATAAAACCGAGCATCATTAGGAGGCACCAGAGTGAAAGTGTCATTCCTTCCTGGTGTTCGGGGCCAAGAGCATGGAGATCACAGAAGCAGCCCTGCCCCCTTTGTCAGGAGGTGAACTGTCTGCATGCCTATGAGTAAGCTATATTGATCTCCAGAGGTTCATGCCACTGTCATTGTTACAACCCTCTGGTCACCAAGGAGGAGGTCATCTTGCCTACTATGTGTCTAGTTTTGACATCAGCAACCTTCAAGCAGGAGCTGAACAGGAGGATCCTCAAGGTTTTCTCGGGACCTCCACCAAGATGAAGTGTCTGCATCAAACACTTTATCAGTGATGGTGTGGATAGAGCCACTCTTCCAGATTCACATCCTAGACCTGAGCGTGTCTGTTCTGAGACCATGAAATAATACATCGCCATAGATGCTCTGTGCACCAAGCCACAACCATTTAGCCACGGAGAGGGAAATGATGTACAGAAGCAGATGAGGGAGATCTCACTTAATTATACTTCCTGTGTCAAAAAAAGCAGCTACAAAATACGTGTCCAGGAAGATTGTGGATTCAGCAAGACCCATAGTTGTTGAAGCCAAACTAAAAATGACCAGAAAAACTAGGAATCTTTCCTAAGAGCCACCAAGATGCTAGTCAGGACTCTGAACCTTTTTTGGCAGATGTTTTTCCCAGAATGGAAAAATACAGAAAATCCAGTCTGTGTAGATATGTACAGCAAACATTGCAGCATTTGGAAGTGATTTTTTTTTTATCCACAAAATGTATAGCAAACATTGCAGCATATTTACAGACTGGAGTTTTTGTATCTTTCCTGTGTGGATGATTAACTAGTCAAGAGCACCTCTCCAGCAGAAGAATCCATGCACTGAGTGTTAGATTGAACTTGAGATAATTTATGATGAATCCTAGCAACTCTAACATTGTATTTCAATTGGACTTTATCAGCTAGGGCTGTCCTAGACACAACTCTAGCAGAACCTTTTCTTCCATTCAAGAGTCATCAAATTATATCTAAGGTAATGGTGGCTTGAAACATCTTGATGTTGAGTCTCATGGCTTCAGCAGTTCATCACACTTGTGGCACATCTTCATACGCAACAAGCTCAATCCCAGTGTATCCAAGATACTCAGTGACTAAAATAATGGCACAGGCCTGCTCAGACTCCCTGGCTTGGTGACCCACCTATGTGAATCTGACCTGTGAATTACCTTTCCGGTTTCCTTGATGCCAAATTGTTCTGATAATGGATGCCTCTATCTTGAGCTAGGAGGTCAAACATACAAGGCTTTCACACTTGAAGCTCTGGGTCTGATCAGGAAAGATGCTACTAATTTTCTGGAACCTTTGATAGCTCTGAATGCTTTAAAGATTTTCAAAGTTCAAGTGGCCAACAAAATTGTCCTAGTCTTGACAGCCGACCAAGTAGTCAAATTTAACATGAACAAACAGGGAGAAAGCTTCATTCCTATGTCAGGAAGCTGTCCAAGTTTGGAGCTGTGCTTTGTGCAACAATATGACCTTTTGAGCTACATGTCTGGCAGGGAAGGACAATGCCTTGGCACACAAGATCAGTCAAATGTTGGATTCCCCCCCCCCCCCCCCCCCCCCCCATGAGCGGTCCCTGGATCAGCTGGTGGCAAGTGGAGAACAGAGGATATGGATCTGTTTGCTACTTGTTAACTGTAAAGCTCGCAACTATTGGTCCAGAAGAGGATCAGATTGCAAATGAGTGTCAGATGCCTTCTCCCTTCAATGAGGGACAGGTTTCTGTATGGATATCCTCTGATGTCTGTAGTTGTGAAAATCTTTATAAAATTCAGAAGAGACCAAGGAACTGAGATCCTTATAGCTCTATTTTAGTTGAGGCAGTTTTTAGTTCCCCTTCCTTCAGAAACTTCCAGTCAGAAGTCTGTTCTGATCATTCGGAATCAAGGGAAGCTGCTTCAAACCAACCTCCAGACCCTGGCTCTCTCAGCTTGATGTGTGAAATAATGCATTCCCTTGGTTTTTCTTAAATATCTTATGTCCTCTTGGCTTCCAGGAAAGAATCCACCAGGAAATCTTAAGTTTATCATCTGGTGTGACAGCAGGGCCCTAGATTCCTCATGTCCCAAACAAGAGCTGCTTGAATACTTTTTCATCTCTGAGTCTGGAGTAAAAACTAACTCTTAGGGTACATCTTAATGCAATTGGTACTTAGCAGCAGCATGTAGAAAAGTAGTCCTGTCTCTGTTCAGCTTTTAGTTGTCAGATTCGTGCAGGACTTGCTTCATTTGGAGCTTCCCATCAAGCCATCTGTAGTATTTTGGAACCTCAACATGATACCTAGTAGGTAAACTCCTTTGGAGCCTCTGAACTCTTGTGAGCTTGGGTTTCTGACCTGGATGTTCATCTTGTTGTTAGACACTTCAGCCCAGAGTGAGTGGCTTGTCCAACTTACACACAGTTTCATCTCAATAGTGGTGCATACACTCAACTAAGTTTCTGCCTAAAGTGATGTCTGAGTCCTACCTTAGTCTTTCCAATGGTTTTCCCAGATCCCATGCTTATAAAGGTGAACAATTCTTACATGGTCTGGATTGCAAGTGAGCCCCATTACCTTCTTTTGAAGTAGACCAAAGCACTTAGAAAGTCCTCCAAACTTTTATTTTGATCCAAATAGGCCTGGGCTTGCTGTAGCTAAACACAGTTTCTAATTGGATATCAGATTACATCTCCTGTTATACCTAAGCAGCTCTAACACTAGATAGACATGTCAGGACTCATAATTAGGGCTTCTGATTTTAGGTGTTTATAAGTTTTCCAGCTAATTAGAGGTTATTTGAGGGTATCAAAAATTGGTGTTTTCG
The DNA here is from genome assembly GCF_901001135.1 of Rhinatrema bivittatum. Taxonomy (NCBI): domain Eukaryota; kingdom Metazoa; phylum Chordata; class Amphibia; order Gymnophiona; family Rhinatrematidae; genus Rhinatrema; species Rhinatrema bivittatum. Next base: position 138,716,244 of record NC_042621.1, read on the forward strand.
CAGGCAGTTACTATTGTTGGGCACCTGTTCTGGCTGACTCAAATACATAGATTTGTGCAGCTGAGGAGTCTGTGTGGAAAAGGTACCAAAACAAAGCAGAGGATCCAGGGTAGGCGACGGAGGGGGTAAAAGTATACTAGGGGAAGTGGTGTTTTTCTGTTTTATTTAATAAACCTTTTTATTTTATTTTCAACAATGGGGATGATTTATTGGTTAAAACCTAAAATCGGAAGCCCTACTCATAATGTTAACCATGATTTCCATTGTGATTTGCAAGGCTGTAATGTGGATTTGTCCATACATTTACATTCAGCTATTGTTTGGAAGCTGATTCAAGACAGTAGGTTTTCTATCTCTTAAGGTCTCTTTGAAATCCAACAGAATGTTAGAAATTCTTAGGATGGGAATGGCAAATAAAAAAAAGTGGATGTCATAATGCCTCTGTATCGCACCATGGTGAGACCGCACCTTGAATACTGTGTGCAATTCTGGTCACCACATCTCAAAAAAGATATAGTTGCACTGGAGAAGGTACAGAGAAGTGCAAGGAGAGTCTAAAGAGGTTAGGACTCTGTTCAGCTTGGAGAAGAGACGGCTGAGAGGGGATATGATAGGTCTACAAAATCATAAAAGGACTTGAATGGGTAAATGTGAATCCTTTATTTTACTCTTTCGGATAATACAGGGACTTTCAGGGCACTCCATGAAGTTACAAGTAGCACATTTAAAAAAAATTTGAGAATTTTTTTCTCCAAGGACAAGCAGGATGGTAAACCTCACACATGGTTGATATCAGATGGAGCCTGGCATGGAAAACATTTGTCAAAGTTTCTGGAAACTTTGACCAACACACTGAGCATGCCCAGCATGCCACTATCCATGTGTCCAGCAGGGTCCCTCTTCAGTGTCTTTTTCCACGAAGCTGAAGCCTCGCAGCTGTGGAGCTCAGTTTTTTGCTGTGGAAAATGGTCTTCCTTTTCTTCCTGAGTCCCGTCGGATCCCACTGCATTTTTTCAGGTTTTTTTTTCCTCAGTCTGTGGTAAATTTCTCTCGTAGTCTGCGGTCGATTACTGTGCTGCCTCCCAGTGGCCACTGGTTATTGATTGCGTGCTGCGTTTTTTCCCATGGCATCATCCTGGCTTCTGCCGTTGCCCCCAGTGCCCCTGGACTGTCCATCATGGACCCCCTCAAGGTCTGTGTCCTGTTCCTGGGTTGTTGCATGTTGTCTGTGGCTGCGACCTTTGTGCCCAGGTGACCCCTAAGGGTTGTCGGTTGCGCCTAGATAAAATGGAAAAATTATTCGGTGCCAAGAAATCAGAACAGTCGACATCGGTGTCCAGGAATTCAACACCGAAGGGTAAGGACATCTCGTTTACAACCCCCTCTGTCCCCTCCGCTACTGGTTCCCGGTCTGGAAATAGGGGTGGGGGACCATCCAAGATCGATTTCCTCACATTCCAGGTCGGGTTCCTCACCATCTCCCTTAGCTCCGGGGAAGGACTGGGCTGAGCACCGGGAAAAGTCCAGGAAAGTCACTGGTCCTAGTCATCACAGGTGTCTGACCATGGGAAAGCACAGACATTGTCCGTGCATCCCCTGAAATTGTCCCAAGCTGAGGATGTAGTGTTCTCCGGACAGCCAGAGGAAAGACACGGCAATCGCCACCGATACCGGTGAAGTTACGGCCCGCCCCCCCCCCCCCCAATGGTTCAGGGGGCAATCAGATTTTGCCACTGCCTCCCCATCAAGCTGACCTGTCCTCGGCAGCCTTTGAGGAGGAGTTGGAGAGACATGTGCGGTTGGCTGGGCCCTGCAGGGCATCAAGCCTCCATTTCCACCAGAACTGCCGCAGGAGCCAGCTCAATCAGTGCTTGCACCTTTGGAGTGGCTGGACCTGTTGCTCAGTGTCTTACTGACGCAGCCTGCCCCGATGTCCTGAGTCCCTTTTATTGAAGGGCGCATCGATGCAGCCGCCACCATAGTCTATCCCGGTGAGCGATTCCTCTGAGAAAGGTCCGTTGGGGCCGATGGCGCCCCTGCCACACAAGGCCCCGGCTAGTGCTAGTCCTCCTGGGGCCTTCAGGCCAGATGCCATCAGAGCTGCTGATTCCCCCAGCGTTCCTGATGCTTATGGGGCAGGTCCCACCGGTGCCTTCGGAACTACACAGTTTCCATCGATGCCCCCGAGACCATCGGGGTCTCTGCACAAAACCCCATTGTGGGCTCCTCAAATGTCTCCAGGCATTCAGAATGAGGAAGATGCCCCCTACGATCCTTGGGAGAGAGAGGCATCCGTTTTCTTAACAGAAGAATCTGAGGACTTGCCCTCCGAACCCTCTTCACCAGAAGAGAGGCGTAAGTCCCCGCCAGAAGATCTGACCTTTGCTGGATTTATAAAGGCCATGGTGGAGTCAGAGTCTTTCCAACTCTTAACAGAGCAGGATTCCAGGCATAAAATGTTGGAAGTCCTTCCATTTGTTGATGCTCCTAAAGAAGTGATAGCTGTGCTAGTGCACAGCATCTTCAAGGAGCTAGTCATCCAACTCTGGGAACATCCCATCTCCATCCCACCAGTGAACCAGAAGACTGACTCTATCTGGTCCAACCCACCACATGTTCAACTCTGTCAACTTCCACATCAGTCAGTAGTGTTGGAACCTGCCTTAAAGAAAGCAAAGAGGTTACATACTCATGCTTCAGTTTCTCCTGGTCATGAGCACAGAGCCCTGGACGCTCTCGGAAGGCAGGTATTCCACCGCTCAGTGTTGGCAGCCAGGATTGCCTGCTGTCATCTTTATATGGGCCAATAATCCAGAAACCTCTGGAAGCAAGTTCAGGATATGGTAGAACTCCTCCCACAACAGTTTCAGGACTATTTCCAAAAGGTAATTCAACAGGGCCTGAATGTGACAAACACGACATCTGCTTTGTATATGACGTGTTTAAAACCGCAATGAGAGTTGCAGTGGCCAGCATCGGGGCTCGTTGCATGGCCTAGCTTCGTGCTTCTGACCTCCGACCCAAAGTACAGGATCATCTAGCAGACCTATCCTGTACAGGGGAGAATCTCTTTGCGGACAGAATCAGAGGCAGTAGCGCAACTGAAGGATTATCACAAAACCCTTCAACAGTTATCGGCCAGCACCTGGGACCCCCAGTCCTCTGGCAAAAATCCATCCCAGCAATACACAAGATGCCCATTTTACCAGCCACGAAAGTATTATCTGCCAGAGTCTAGAACAAGACCCTAGCAGACACCGGCTAGGCCAAGGGCATGACAGCCACATGCCCCTACCTCACCACAGAACCCCGCCACGGGGTTGTGACTGGTGGCGAGGGAGTTTGAGCCAGCAATTTCTACCCCAGGACACCGGCCCTCCAGTAGAGGGCCACCGGTGGATTTGAGTCACCTCGGACCAATGGGTCCTATTCATCGTTTGACAGGGGTACAGGTTGCATTTCCAGCGAACTCCTCCATATTCTCCTCCATGTCCTCGGTGGAGATGTTCAGAAAACCAGCAAATACTTAGAGTAGAACTGTCCGCTCCCTTAATGACTCAAACGGTCGAACCAATGCCGCCAAGTCAGCAGGGCGACAGGTTCTACTCCAGGTATTTCCTGATTCCCAAGAAAACCGGTGGACTTCGCCCCATACTGGATCTAAGGGCGTTAAACTGTACTCAACGCACAATAAAACTCTGGAATTTGTTGCCAGAGGATGTGGTTAGTGCAGTTAGTGTAGCTGGGTTCAAAAAAGGTTTGGATAAGTTCTTGGAGGAGAAGTCCATTTACTGCTATTAATCAAGTTTACTTAGGGAATAGCCACTGCTATTAATTGCATCAGTAGCATGGGATCTTCTTAGTGTTTGGGTAATTGCCAGGTTCTTGTGGCCTGGTTTGGCCTCTGTTGGAAACAGGATGCTGGGCTTCATGGACTCTTGGTCTGACCTAGCATGGCAATTTCTTATGTTCTTATGTTTTTGTCAGAGAAAAATTCAAAATGGTCTTGTTGGGAACTCTGACCCCTCTCCTCAGGGCTGGGGGCTGGCTCTGCTCTCTTGATCTCAGATGCATATGCCCATATTCCTATTTCTCCCGGACATTGGAAGTATCTTCGCTTCATGGTAGAAGGGTGCTGCCCTTCAGCCTCACATCAGCACCCTGCATCTTCACAAAATGCCTGGCAGTGATGGGGGCTTATTTCAGGAGGCAATGGGTTAATTTAGCCGATAATTTAGCTTTCCATGCTAATCAATTGTTATAGTTGCCTGTTCGCATTTCTATCAGAAGCCTCATGTTAAACTAATTATTTTTCTTTCATTTGTCCTGAATTGTACTCCCTGTTCATTGTAACTTTCTTCTAATTATGGTTTCCCCTGGTTTTGCTGTAAACCGGTACGATAAGACCTGGTCTTGAGCATCGGCATATTAAAAGAATTTAAATAATAAATAAAATGGGTGCATTACTTCCCCTAACTCAACAATTGACTCATCAAGAGAGATTCCAGATAGGGAGCGTTGCATTCCCTGCATTCCATCATACTTGTTCTGGAAGGCCTGAGATTTCTAATCAACTACCCAAAATCCCACCTTCAGCCATCGCTACAGTTGGACTTCATCAGAGCCAGCTTCAATACTGTCCAGAGGAAGGCCTTTTTGCCCCGGGACAGAGTGCTAACCCTCAGTTCTCTGGCGAGGGTAATCATGTGCTGTCCTCATGTCTCAGCACACCAGATTCTGTGCCTTTTGGGGCATGCGGCGGCGACTGTTCACGTCACGCACTTTGCTCGGCTACACATGCACAGGGCGCAGTGGACATTGCGCTCTCAGGGGTGCCAAGCCACCAGGGACCTTCAGGCTCCCATCTTTGTCACCACTCTACTTCGACAATCCCTCGTATGGTGGGAGATCCTGTCCAACCTGGAGAGGGGGATGCCTTTCTGGGTCACTCAACTCCAGATCGTTCTCACCACAAATGCATCTTACACGTGTTGGGGAGCCCACGTTGGCGGGCCTCAGTACCTAGGGCCACTGATCCATGCAGGAGTAGCACCTACAGATAAACTTCCTGGAGCTCTGGGCGATCCAATATGCCCTATGGGCATTCCAGGATCATCCGACCAACAAGGTAGTCCTGGTTCAAACAGACAATCAAATGGCAATGTGGTACTTGAGCAAAAAGGGGGGAACGGGATTGTTCCTCCTCTGCCAAGGATCAGTGCAGATTTGGTCCTGGGCTCTCTCGCAGGGCATTTTTCTCTGAGCTATGCACCTCCCAGGGACAGGCAACAACCTGGCAGATTCCTTGAGTTAGACCTTCCGGCACGAACCGCTTCTTCTGCCTATGGGGAATCTTGGATGTAGATCTGTTCGCTTCCCCGGACAACAAGAAAGTGGATCTGTTCTGATCCCTGGTCCAAGCGGGCGAGGGGTCAGTGTCTGCTTTCTCATGTCACTGGGGCACTGGTCTCCTGTACGTTTATCTTCTGCTGCCACTACTCTCAAAGACACTCCAAAAACTCCAACAGGACTGAGGCACCATGATCTGATTGCACCTTTTAGCCTTGCCAGATCTGGTTCCTGCTTCTGCAGGACATGTCATCTGATCTGGCTGGGAACTGCTGCAGACCTGATCACCAGGCTGCATCACCCCAACCTTCGAGCCTTGATGCTCACGGCATGGATATTGCCCGGGTGACCTTGCAGACCCTTTCAGATGGCGTGTCTCGAGTCCTGGTGGAGTCCAGGAAGTCTTCCACGAGGAGATCATATAATCTCAAGTGGAAGAGGTTCTCGGTTTGGTGTGAGGGAAATGGTTTGGCTCGTTCTCATGTTCCATGCCATGACTTTTTCATCTCTCCGAGGCTGGCTTGAAGACCACATCTGTGAGAGCTCACCTTAGTGCCTTCAGAGCATATTATCAGGGACGGATGGATGGTGCTTCCATTTCCACCCATCTGCTCATTGGTCATTTTATGCAAGATTTGCTGCAGCTTAAGCCTCTAATATGGCCCACAGCGGTCTCCTGGCACCTCAGTGTGGTCTTGACCCATGTCATGAGGGCACCATTTGAGCCCCTGAGATCTTGCAATCTGAAGTATCTATTCTGGAAGGTCATCTTGGTGGCAGTCACCTCATCACGCAGGGTCTATGAGCTTCAGCCTTTGGTGTCGTATCCACCTTATACAACATTTTTTCATAAGGTGTTTTTGCGAACACATCCGAAGTAACTTCCAAAGATGGTCACGGAGTTCCATCTCAATCAATCCATTGTCCTCCCCACCTTCTTTCCAAAGCCAAACTCTCACCAGGATTGTAAAAGGGCCCTGGCCTTTTTCCTGGCATGGACAGCACCTCCCTGCCAGTGCACTCAACTCTTGCCTCTTTTGACAGGAACAGGTTAGGAGTTAGTGTCCAAACAGACCTTATCCAATTGGCTAGCAGACTGTATTTCTTTCTGCTATGAATAAGCGGGATGCAGCTTGAGGGCCATGTCAAGACTCATTCGGTTCAAGCCATGTCAGCTTCGGTGGCTCGCTTGCGTGCGGTATCCGTACACTAGATCTGCAGGGCTGCGACCTGGAGTTCCCTTCACACCTTCACCTCTCATTGTTTGGATCAAGGTGGACGACGTGATGGTCAGTCAGTCCTCCATAATAGTTTTCAGCCATAAAAACCCAATTGTTCCTGCCTTGGGCTCTTTCTTTGGGTACAGGTTTTCTTCCCGTTTTTTCTAGCAGCACTAGCTTTTGTGCACATTTGCACCTGTTAAATGCTGCCTATGTTGGGAGCAGCCTGTAGCTACATATTCACCCATATGTGAGGACTACCATCCTGCTTGTCCTTTGGAGAAAGCAGAGTTGCTTTCCAAGGACAGCAGGATGCTAGTCCTCGGGAAACCTGCCCGCCTCCCCTCGGAGTTGTTTTTTTAGTTTTGTTTTAATTTTTGCAAATTCTATATTATAAGACTAAAGAGGAACCTGACGAAGGTTTTCCATGCTGGGCTCTGATGATGTCACCATGTGTGAGGACTAACATCCTGCTGTCCTTGGAGAACACCTGTTACATGTAAGCGACTTTACTTTTTCACTCAGTGCATAGTTAAGCTCTGGAATTAATTGCCAGAGGATGTGGGTACAGCAGTTATTGTAACTGGGTTTAAAAAAAAGTTTGGATAAGTTCCTAGAAGAGATGTCCCTAAACTGCTATTAATCAATAAGGAATAATAGCTTAGGATTTATCTAATGCTTGAGTACTTGCCAGGTACTAGTGACTTGGATTGACCACTATTGGACACAAGATTCTGGCCTTGAGGGACCTTGGTCTGTCCCAGCATGGCATATCTTAAGTTCTTATTCCCCCCCCCCCCTCCCCAAGACCATTTTTAGCCTACTTTCCAAAGGAGAATTGAGATGCATGTCCCTTTTTAATGTTTGTTTGGCATCCTATCCACACCAAATTTTCAAGACATGTTAAGAGGGGCATAAGGGTTTAGAGAGATGTGGGTTGTAGGGTTTTTTCCCCGAAATCCAGGCATATGTATACACCATGGACATGAGTTTCCTGGAAAGTAGGCTACATTAGCTCTGGGTGGAACTTCTGATTTTGGATTGACTTCCTGAAGGGGAAAAAAAAACTGATGAGGCTTTGTCCCACAAAAACATGTCTTGCTTATTGGCACTTTATTTTCTTCCTCTTTTTTTTTTTTCCTTATTGAAAGACATTTAGCTAGGGGTTTTTTTGTGTGGCTGATCAACCTGCTTGTTGATGAAGAAATAAGTTGCTTACCTGTAGCAGGATGATCAGCCACACATTTTTTCCTTCCTCCTATTAGTTGACTTTTTTTAAAGCTCTTATATAGGATTGAGGGGACCTGTGCAATAGCAGCTGTGTGAGAACCCTGTGCATGTCCAGAATAGCTTTCTAGGCTGTTTCTAAGCTTTACAAGAAGCACGCCGCATCAGCATTGTTACATGACATTGCTCATTTGTTTGGCTGATTATCTTGCTGTCTGTGAAAAACACCAAGAAGAGGTAAGCAACTACATTACCTAAGACGTCAATACAGAATAACAGAAACCGATAAATATTCACACACAAACATGTATGCATCTAACCACACCATGTACTCTAGAACCATGTGCTGCTGTTTGCTGGGAGCCTGTCATATCTTCCCTGTTCTTACTACAGCGTTTTTTGGCCTGTCAAGGAGGCCCGTCTGTACTGGATCTTCTCCCTGATAGGCCTAGGTTGTGGGTCAAACTGCATTCAGCCACCTAGTAACCAGATTACCTATAGATTAGTAGTAGTAATAAAGTGGATGGCATTTCAGCAAGGCCTGTGTTTTGAATAAGTTATACTAGAATGATATTTTTAGACATTGAGTGAATTATTGGTGAAGAGAACTGCCGCAGAGTAGTCAGCTCCCATATAGTCCAAACTAACAGCTGTACCTGGAATAGGGGGCTCTTGCTCCCCCACTCCATACCCACATCTTTTTTTCCTTGTTTCTAATTATATTTTGGCAGCAACAAACTCACTTTCTTGTTCCTTTTTATGATCTATCCTCCAGGGTCATACAGTACAGACCAGGGCTTTCTAAACCTGTCCTAGGGACTCCACAGCCAGTTGGGTGTTCAGGATATCCATAATAAATATGCATGAAATTTGCATGCTATGGAGACTCTGTATATGCAAATTTATCTCAAGTATGTGTATTATGGTATCCTATAAACCTGACTAACTTTGGAGTCCCCAGGACAGATTTTGGAAGCCCTGGTATAGAGGGCCCAGTCTTTGTGACATCACAAGTCATTGTCACTGATGTTTTGATGATGCAACTCCGAAAACAAGTTTGGAGACATAGCTACCATTCTGCAAGTCTCAACTAGATTTACTTCAGTGGAATCTTATTTCAATTGATGTTCCTAATCAGCCAGCCAGATCAGTCCACATGCATGGGTTATGCTTCAGGACCTTCATTTTCAGTGTGGGGTTTTTTTTTCTGGGAATTTCAACATTATAACAATCAATCTGTGAAAAAATGACTAACAGGAGAAAAACCAGTGGAAGTGTCATTTTTCTGCTAATATTTTATTATAGCATTGAAATTCCCAGGAAAAAAATAAAATAAAAACTGAAAACGAAGATCCCAGGTTATGTTCAACAATTGACATCACTATCAGATGTTTGGAATCTCTTCTGGAAATGTGAACTCCTGTGCATTTTCTCCTCTGCAGGTTAGAGGAGGTGAAAGGAATGGCTAATCGTATCATCAGCATGAGGGAGCAGCTGGTGTCCAACCTGAAGAAAGAGGGCTCTATCCACAACTGGCAGCATATCACTGACCAGATCGGCATGTTCTGTTTCACAGGGCTGAAGCCCGAGCAGGTGCGGTTGATGAGAACTATTCATTCTAAACCTGCAAGAATTGGGTCAGCTGGCTAGATGATCATGATCACATTCAGGTTATAAGAAAGTCAGTTCAGAGATTTCAGAGCATTCTGGGAGTTTCTCAAGATGAATAGCCGTGGAAGGATAGTTGAAAAATTAGCATAAACTCATCTGTTGTGATGACTTGGAGCCCTGGGGAAATGTGTGCTCATTGACTGACGTATGCAAGACTCTTTAAAAAGTGCTGTGCGCATGGGCAAGGTAGTATTTATTAGGTTGGAGGTCACTATGAATTCCAGTTTAATCTAGTACTATGTAATACAAACTCTTGGTACAAGAAGTAGCAAGGGTGTGTTCCCGTGTGGTCTTCTATAAATAGCATAATATTAAAATACAGCCTCTACCCATGGGCTCTGCACCAATGCTGAAAGTGAAAGTATGCATGTATTTTCTCTTTGAAAATTGCCACAGGTACAAAGGATGCATGATCACTTCCATTTGCTTTGATTGCGAGTAGAAGTTTGCTTGACAAATGTATGCATACTTTCCCTCCCCTGACCTAACAGCATCCCTAGGAATGCCTCTACTCAGTGCAGCTAAATGTCAGCTTACTCCAAAAGTGCACACACGCACACATTTTCGCACACACACTCTAGTCTTACTGTGAGGACTCTGTTCTCCTAAGACAAGCAGGATGGTAATCCTCACATGTGGGTCACATTATCTAGAAACTTTGACCGGCACACTGAGCATGCCCAGCATGCCACTATCCTCACATCCACACAGGATCCCTCTTCAGTCTTTTTTTTTTTTCCTGCAAAGTATTTGCCTCACGGATTGTGGAACTTTGCTATTTTCAAAGTCTGTTTTGCTTTCCTGATTTTTTTCGACTTTCTTTGCCGGGTCTTTCTTCTTCCAGTCGGTATCCTGATCACCATCATGGTAGGTTAAATTTTTTTCCCTTGTTGCGGTCAATCTCCTGTGTGTTGCTCCTCTGTGGCTGCTGGCGATAAACCGCTCGCCAGCTATTTTTCATGGCATCCGGGTTCTGCCAACACCCCCATGTCCATGGACCATGTTTAATACTGATCCGCATGAAGTCTGTATCCTCTGCCTGGGGGCAGTGACGTCCAGGGGTGTCGTTTTTGCGATCAGATGATCCCCAACGGCTGTCACGCTTGTCTAGAAAAGATGGAGAAGCATCACCAAAAATTGTGATCCATCGACTCCGGGATCAGGGGCGACACCACGTGGAGGCTGTGGGAAACCATTGGACACGCCATCCATGTCCACCCCTCCATCAGGACCCTCTTCGGAGAAAGGGGCCGGGGATAGGCTGTCACCAGTGTCGTTGCACTCAGATATCTGGCTCCTCTCCATCCTTGGCACTGGGGAAAGACCGGGCCAAGCACAGAGGGAAGTCTCGCAAGCATCGACACCAGTTGCCTTTGGTTGGTACACAGCACTGGGCTCTGTTCACTGCCAATGATCACCGTGCAGCCACCGAAGCGACCCCCATGGGGCGAAGGCATCACCCTCCATAAGACCTGGATGTTCCAGGTGTTCCCCACCGGGAGGCTCTGGTGTCTCCTCCTCTTCCTCCTCCTCAATCCATTTTGACTTCAACGGATTTTCAGGAGGAGAGATGGATTGCAGGGTGCAGTTGGCAGTGCTCAGAGCCCTACAGGGTATCGAGACACCCCGGCACCATCCCCATACCTGTGCCGGAGCCAGCGCCTTCTCTGGCACCCTTACTAGAGAGTCTGGACGTCCTGCTGGGTGTGCTACCATTGCAGCTGGTGCCCAGGGAACCATCTCTTCTGCAGCGGCCACTGATGCCCCCCTCTGGCGCGATACCCATCTTGGGATCTTCTGAGGAGGAAGAACAGATGTGGTCACTGGCACGTCGGGGCTGTTGATCCCGCGCCAGACATTCCCCAGTCCAGTTCCCAGGTCATCGATGCCCTTAGTGCCATCAATTACCTTGATGCCCTCTGTGCCCAAACAGAAGCATGAGCAAGGACCCTCCACAGTGGCCGCCAGGGGACCTTAGTGAGGAGGACATCCCATATGATCCATTGGGGGATGCCACCTCTGACTCGTCCTCAGATGACTCAGGAGATCTTTTGTCGGACCCGTCGTCTCCAGATAAAAGGCGCAGGTCCCCCTCCAGAAGACCTCTCCTTTGCGGGCTTTGTCCGGGCTATGGTGGAGGTTATCCCATTTCAGCTATTCACTGAGGAGGATTCTCTGCATAAGATGCTGGAAGTCCACCAGTTTATGGATGCCCCAAAGGAGATAGTGGCTGTTCCAGTCCATGACATCTTTAAGGAATTACTTCTTAAGATCTGGAGCACCCTGTGGTCCGTTCCTCCAGTGAATCGGAAGGCAGATGCCATCTACCTAGTGCAGCAAGCCTTGGTTTGAGACACCTCACCTTCCACATCAATCTGTGGTGGTGGAGTCCGCCCTCAAAAATGCTACGTGTTCTCACACCCATACCTCTGCTCCTCCTGGTAGGGAGCATAGAGCATTGGATGCCTTGGTTAGGAAAGTATATCAGAGAGCCATGCTCATTGCTTGTATTGCTTCCTACCAGCTATACATGACTCAATACAACTGAAACTTGTGAAAACACATTCAGGAGCTGTCTGAGAACCTGCCCCAGCAACAGCTGGATGCTTTTTTGACAGTGGTGCAGCAGAGTCTGAAGGCTGGTAAAACACAAGGTGAGGTTCACCTATGATGTGTTTGAGACAGTGGCGAGTGTGGCTGCAGCGGGCATTGGCGCCTACAGGATGGCTTGCCTTGGAGCTTCAGACCTCCTGTCTGAGGTCCAAGAGAAATTTGCAGACCTACCCTGCACTGATGAAAATATCTTCGGAGATAAGGTCAGGGATGCAGTGCCCAGTTAAAGGATCACTTCGAGACCCTGCAGCGTCTTTCAGCCAGTACGTCTGACAGGCCGTCCTCTGTCAGGAAATCCTTGTGCCAGGGCTCTAGGAAGTCCTATCACCAGAGTAAGTATTATCCTCCTGCTTCATGGGTGTGCACACCACACACCAGCCCCACAACAGAGCCCTGCTATGGGGTTTTGACTGGCAGTAACGGAGCATAAGCCAAACCGCTGTACCCTCAACGTCCTGCCCCTCCAGTAGGGGGCAGGCTGTGTCTCTTTACAGACTGCTGACCCCACGTTACCTTGGGCCAGTGTGTCCTTTCCATCATCCACCAAGGGTACCAGCTGAACTTAGGGATGTCCCTGCAGACTCTCCCCCTTGTCCATCTTGGGGTTTGTCCCCTCATCAGGAGATACTCTTGACAGAGCTCTCCACCCTTCAAATGGCTGGAGCGGTCGAACCTGTTCCACTGTGCCAACGGGGCCGAGGATTCTACTCTCGGTATTTCCTAATACCAAAGAGAATGGGGGGGGGCTCTGCCCTATTCTAGAGCTGAGAGCTTTGAACAAATTCCTTCAAAGAGAAAAGTTCAAGATGGTCTCTTTGGGCACCCTGATCCCACTCCTGCAAAGAGGAGATTGGCTTTGCTCCCTTGATCTGAAAGATTCCTTTACCCACATTGAAATCTTTCCTGGTCACCAAAAGTATCTTTGATTTACTGTAGGCGAAGGACACTTCCAGTACAGGCTGTTACCGTTCGACCTTGTCATCCCCATGGGTCTTCACCAAGTGCCTGGCAGTAGTGAGTGCACACCTCTGCTATCAGGGAGTGTATGTTTTCCCCGGCTTGGACAATTGGTTGGTCAAGAGCACCACACAGGAGGGGACGTTTCGCTCTCTGAAATTGACCATTCAGGTGCTGTAGTCTCTTGGATTTGCATTAATTACCCGAAGTCCCACCTCAGCCCGTCACCAAAGCTGGCCTTCATAGAAACCCATCTAGACACGGCTCAGGCCAGGGCGTTCCTACTTCGAGATTGGGCGCTTGCCTGGTCGCTTGCGAGTTTGATCCACCACTGCTAGGAGGTCTCTACCCGCCTTTTACTCCATCTTGTCAGTCACATGGCTGCGTTGGTCCATGTTACCCCCCCCCCCAGCACACTTGTGTATATGTAGGATGCAATGGACTCTGCAGTCACAGTAGCAGCAGGCCACCTCAGTGCACGCATCTGCAATATGAAGCCTCTTCAGATCTCCCTGTCTTGGTGGGAAGATCTTTCCAATCTGAAACAGGGGGTTCCTTTCCAGGCTCCCCATCTCAGGTTGTACTTACCACAGACTCATTGACTCTGAGTTGGGATGCACAAGGTCGATGGATGGCTCAGGAATCTCAGTTCCAGATCAACTTCCTGGAGCTGCAAGCGATCCGCTGCACTCTATAGGCATCCCGGGATCGTTTGTCCAACCATTCGGTCCTCATCCAATCAATCAGGTGGCAATGTGGTACATCAACAAACAGGGAGGCACTGGGTCGTTCCTCCTCTGTCAGGGGACAGTGCAGATTTGGTACTGGGCTCTGTCATGAGACATGCTCCTATGAGCGATGTACCTGGCCAGGACAGAGAATGTGGTGGTGTAACGCTTGAGTCTGGAGTTCCAGCCACACGAGTGGTCCCTGAATCCAGTAGTGACAGACGTGGACCTCATTGCTTCCCTTTCAACTACAAAGTGAGTCACTCCTACTCCCTGTTCAGGTCAGATGGAACACCAGCCTCAGACACCTTTGCCCACCACTGTGGCAAAGGCCTTCTGTATGCATATCCTCTGCTTCCACTGGTTGATGAACACTCTTTTGAAGCTCCAGCAGGACAAGGGTACCATGATTCTTGTGGCCCCTTGTTGGCTGAGGCAGGTCTAGTTCCTGCTCCAGAAAGACCTGTCTGTCATAGAACCAATCAGCCTGGGTACCTCCCCTGACCTGATTACACAGGATCAGGGCAGGCTATGCCATCCAAACCTCAGGGTATTAGCCTTGATGGCCTGGATGTTGAGAGGCTAGTTCTGCGGCCCCTGGGCCTCTCTGACCACATGTCTCAGGTACTAGTAGCTTCTAGGAAGTCTTCCACCAGAAAGTCTTAGTCTGAAGTGGAAGAGATTTTCCATCTGGTGTGTGGTTCACAACTTTGATCCATTTGCCTGCTCTGCTCTGAAGTTTCTTGACTATTTGTGGCACCTTTCGGAGGCTGGCTTGAAGACCAACTCTGGGTACACCTGAGTGCCACCATGCTTACCACCAGGGAGTTAGCAGTACACCCGTCTCTGTTTAGTGTTTATGCGGGGTTTGCATCAGCTGAAACTTCCCTATCTGCCTACTGTTGTGTCATGGGACCTCAACATTGTATTGGCTTGGCTCATGCATGATCCTTTTGAGCCTTTGCACTCCTGTGATCTGAGGTACCTGACCTGGAAAATTATTTTCCTGGTTGTGGTAACTTCGGCACACAGGGTTAGTGAGCTTCAGGCGTTGGTGACATATCCACCCTACACAAAAGTTCCTGCCTATGATGGTGATTGATTTTCATCTGCAGTCATTCTGCTCACCTTCTTTCTGATGCTTCATTCACACCAGGGTGAATGGGTTGTGCACAGTGCGGATTGCAAGAGGGCCTTAGCTTTCTGTCTCGAGCACACAGCGGCCCACCGGCAGTCCACACAGCTCTTCATATCTTTCGATAAGAATAGATTGGAAGTTGGGGTGACCAAGCAAACTATCAAATTGGCTGACAGATTGTATTTTCGTCTGCTGTGTGCAGGTGGGCCTTCAACTTGGAGGTTGTGTGAAGGCTCACTCTGAGAGCCATGGTGGCTTTGGTAACTCACTTGAGTGTGTCCCGTTGCCAAAATCTACAAGGCTGCAATATGGAGTTCTTTCCACACGTTCTCTGCTCACTACTGTTTAGACAAGGATGGCTGACATGATAGTAACTTCGGCCAGTCTGTCCTTCGAAATCTTTCAGCTGTAAACCCAACGCTCCCGGTTCTTTGTTCGAGTTCAGGCTGTCTCCCTCTATTGCCAACAGTACCGTGGTTTTTTTTGTGCCCGTTTGCTCCCAGTTAGGTCTGTTGGTCATTGTTGCCCGGAGAAGACTGTAACTTGGTATTCACCCACATGTGAAGATTTGTTCTAGGAGAAAGCAGAGTTGCTTACCTGTAACATGTGATCTCCTAGGACAGCAGGATGTTAGTCCTCAGGAATCCCACCTGCCACTCCATGGAGTTGGGTTTCATACTTTATGAGACTGAAGAGGGGACCCTGCGTGGAAGTGCAGATAGTGGCATGCTGGGCATGCTCAGTGTACCGGTCAAAGATTCTAGAAACTTTGACAAAAGTTTTCCGTGCCGGGCTGCATCTGATGTCACCCACATATGAGGACTAACATCCTGCTGTCCTAGGAGAACACCTGTTACAGGTAAGCAACTCTGCTTTAGGTGGGTTTGGAGGGGACCACCTTTTCTTAGGGGCATGCAGTAGTAATATTGGTCCTTGTCATGTAATTTTCTTTCTTTTACAGCTGTGATCTTGTCATCATGATTATGTATTTGTTAAATTTAAAACCTGCTTAATTTATACCTGGTCACCCTAAGCAGGGTACAACATGAAATTAATATAACAAACAATAACAATTTTAAAAAGTTTGTAATTTAATGATACAAATAAGTATAGAATAAAAGTGAAGTTTTGTAGGATTATAAAACACTGGTTTAGTCTAGGCCATATACTTGGGTCCAACTAATAAGCTAGGCTAAATAAGAAATTTTACTTTCCCACAAAATCCCATATCTTGTAGTAATTTCACAAGTATGGGAATCCTCTCATTGACTGGATTTATGTTGACTGTGATCGTGTGCTTGTTAATTATTGCTCCATTTGGGCCCATGTGAATTGCAGCAGTTGCTGATTCTTGGTGACCTAGTGCATGTCATGTAACCTCTCCAGGCTTCAATTAATGTGAATAAAACTGAATGTTAATCATAGAAATCACATTCGTGGTGGTAGTGATGACATTCTGCCTGGATGTAGCCTCTATTTAATATTTATACCTTGAGTTCCACAACAAGCTCATTGAATCATTTTGTACTTTTCCCTACAGGTGGACCGACTGACCAAGGAGTTCTCAGTCTATCTAACCAAGGATGGCCGCATTTCTGTGGCAGGGATCACATCTGCTAACGTGGGTTATCTTGCACATGCCATCTACCAGGTCACCAAGTAAACACCAGGACCTCAGTTGGTGCTATGGAGTGGGGTCTGAGGCCTGCCTTTCAACTGCTGCTGTTCCCATCCACAAGAAGCAAAAAAAAAAAAATACAAAAAGCCCAGCATTTGTCATCCTTTAAACTACAGCTCAAATTCCCAATAGGACAGTGTGAGATATTAGAGACTGAGACCTGTTTGTTTATCCTCCATATCTTGAGTCCCATTTCTCTCTCCCCATCTGGAATTGGACATTTGGGGTAGAAATGCAGTCCCTCATCTGTCTGTAAGGACTTGGTTATTCTGCCTGAGACTGTAATCTGAGTCTGTGCCCTCTATGCCAGTTTATAAAAGGGGCAAGCAGGGCAGCAGGAATTTCCCTTTCTATGGGCTTGCTGTCCAGAATGGCGCATTGGACAGAGACGTAGGTGACAGCCCCAGACCTCTGCCATCCTTTACATTATCTTGTCTCTGCGCCCCTTCATCTCTTGTGCTAGATTGTTTGTTTGTTTGTTTGTTTGTTTGTTTGAATGGTATTTTACTGAAGGCTTGTAGTATTTGAGAGTATCTTAAGTCAGCTACACCCTGTGTACTGTGCAATATTTTTTTAAGTGCTTTTGAAAGAAATACCCTGTTATCAATTAAACCCTTAATCCAAAAAATAGAGATGCAGTTACTCAATGCTCATATAAAAACAAATCATATAATACTATATTATTATTAGAGGAAGGGACGCTATCAGAGGAACAAGCAAAAGGATTTTAATCCACTGTCTTTTGCCCGCCATGGGCTTCCATCGATATCAGGTCCGTCTTCTGAAAACTTCTTGTTGCTACAGTTTCCCCCTGCCCAGTATGGTGCAGCCATGTTTGCACTTGTCATAAACAATGGATCAGTTTTTAGACCAGACGGATTTGCATCGCACTGCATGAGCCTATTGAATCCCAACAAATTGAAGGATAGTTTTAAAACTCTGTAAGCAGCTACGATTTAGCCAGAAAATCTCTGCTAAAAGGTCTGTTATAGTACTTGCTGTGTGATCTTTGGAAGTATTACACACTGGGTACCCTTCATAGTACTTCAGAAATAAGCATGGCAACTCCCAAAACCCATTCTACATCATCATTAAAATGTGCAGTCTTAAATTCATATTTAAAATTCATTTGGGCATTTCTCTAGTTTGTTCCTAGAGCCTGGAAGAAACTGTGGCCCCAATGTATTAAGGTGTGACAGGGTGTACTGAGGTCAGTGTGTGGTTTTGTGCACATTTTTTTGCATAGAACTTTACCTAGTGAGCAGGTTTTGAGCACAAAATTTATTAAAAATATGGATGCAGCTTGGCGCATACCATGTTAATTGAGACAAATAACTGTGTCGTCTTAACACTGGAAATTTAACTCCTGGTTGTTCTGGAGTAAACTTTCTGTAGTGCCAGGATCCTGTATTCAGGATGTGTGCACATAAAACATGATGTATGTGGTCTTTGTGCACACCATCTGTGAGCACACATTTTATGTTCTTAACTCATGCACATAAAACATAACTTTGTTGCATATAAGTTGTGCTTCTAGCCCTTGTGTGTGCAAATCTTATATGCATTAAATGTGATTTATGCATGCCGTTCATTTTGTTTTTGCACATATATTTAGGTTTGCATACTTTTTAGTTTATAGTGTATTTGCGTACTATTTATTTTTCCATATATTTTATTGAAAAGAATAAGCACACAAGATTGATACATGTTAATACAATCCAAAATAGCCAACAAGACAGCTAACATTTTGACTCTGTCACTTCCCAACCTATTCCCTACCCCCACCTCCGCCCAAACAACATTTACAAGGCTCTGCTTATCAGACAAAAGTACAGGACTAAGCGTCTTTTCAATGAACACAATGTGACCAGGTTTTTTCAAATTTAAGCATCTTTCTATGTTTAAAAGCTGTGATCATATTCAGCCTATATACATATCGATGCAATTTTTGAACAGTGGCCATCGAAGGCCCTAAAGGAGATTTCCACTGAAGAGCAATTTCACACTTAGCGGCAATGATAAATTGCTATATCAAAAGTTGCACGTGAAGGTCATCGAGCTTGTGTGGTATGTTCAATAACACCTGTTTGGGCAAAGGCCTTAGCGCCACCTCCACGATTCCTCCCAAGAGAGAATATAATTCCCCCAAAATGATAAAATGTACCTAGCATACTGAATCCTTGCCAGCATGTCTGAAAGGTTAGGGAAAAGTCTGTGTAATCTTTCAGGGATGAGATACTAAGGAACAAGCACCTTATACCTGTTTTCAATTACAGGAGAAGAAATAAAGGAAATATTTATTAGTATAAAGAAAAGATTGATCCCACTCTTCTGCAGAGATTGGGAGTCCCAAGTCCCTTTCCCAAGCTAAAATGTGCTGGCTGAGCTGGTACGTCTTTATTTAAAATACCATACAGTTTTGAGATGATCCCTTTAACATAATCAGCCATGCTACACAACCCTTCAAAAATACTTTCCCTGTCACAAATCCTTCTTAATGTAGCTCGTGGAGAGAAAATGCCTCACCTGAAGGTATAGAAAATAGTCATTAGTGCTCACTGGTAACCGGGTCTTTAGTACTTTAAAGCTAATGACCCCCTTCCAATCCCAAACATGCTTTATAAAAGATACAACCACCCCCCAATTCCAACTTGAGAACTGCAAGGGAATCAAACCTGAACTAAATTCAGTATTATGGAAAAGCACGGTATTGTAAAAATAAAATAACATCTCTTTCCTACCAGCGAGGTTAAAGAAGTTCTCGTAGATGGGAGAAGTGATATCAAAGGCCTCCAAGATTTCCTAGATTGCCTCGGCATAGCAGATAGCGGCATATCCCCTATTAACTGCTGTTCTGAAGTCCAGATCTTGGGCTCTTTTCCCTTATGCCAATCTACAATAGCTTTCAGTTGTGAGGCTGCATAATACCAAATGAGATTTAGAATACCCAAATCCCCTCTTTTGGGAAGAAAAAAGACTCTATGTGCGACTCAGGGAGGCCCTCCAGATAAAATAGAAAATCCTTCCATATTCTCAACACGTTTTTAGGAATCAAAATCGGCAGGATTTGAAATAAGTAAACAAATGTATTCAATGCATTCATTTTTATAGCTGCCGCACACCCAAACCATGAAAGCCCAATACCCTCCCACTTTTCCAAGTTCTTAAAAGTTTTTTGCAACAAAAGGCAGATAATTACAATTAAAAAGACCACCCACACCTCTCAAAAGACAAGCCGCAAGACAGAAGTGAGCCAACTGTTCCAAAAATATTGGACCCCGGCAGAGAAGCCCTGACAGATGGCCAGACCTCATAAGACCATATATTGCCATATTGACTAGATTCGTGAGCCATGGATGTTGTGGCCACTCCGGAGCCAGCAGAATCATGTTGCCCTGATGGTTTTCTGTCTGCCTTAGCACCTTGCCTACTAGCGACCACAGAGGAAACACGTAATTCAGGATGTCTCGAGGCCAGGGTAGAATCAGAACATCAATCCCTTCCGCCCCATGTTCCCTCTGGCGACTGTAAAAACGATGCACCTTAGCATTTTGTCGGGATACCATCAAGTCCATGTGGGGAAAACCCCACCTGACCTGAATGAGGTACATTTTTGCATCTGACAGCTCTCACTCTCCGAGGTCTAGCTATCTCCGACTGAGAAAATCCACCTGAACATTGTCTACCCTGGCTGTGTGAGACGCTGCTAGTTGAGCCAAGTCTCATGCTGCCTAGCACAGCAACTCCTGGGCTACCTGAGCCACTGCTCGACTCTTGGATCCTCTGCTAACTAATGTAAGCCACTGCCTGATAGAACCTGCACTGATCGGTAAGCAACGCAAAATGCACCAGTCTCATCTCTAAATGATTGATTGACAATGATGTCACCTCCTTCAGCCGCTGGCCCTGTGCAGACTGATCTTGACTCACCACACCTCAGCTGGAAAGGCTGGCATCGGTGGTCACTATACCCAGTCCGGGACCTCCAAGTCAGTTAACCCCTTGTATTCCTTTTGTCATTCCTCACCTTTATAGCAAAGGGTTCTAAGAATAATGCAAAAAGTAGAGATAGCTGACATCCCTATCATGTACCTCTGGCCACTCTAAATTGGTCAGAATAACTTCGCTCGGAAATTAGTGTCATTACTTCCTTTTTATTAGTATTAATATCTACTTGCAGTTCACTAAACTAGTCTAGTGTCAGTATACTTTTATCTAAGCTGATTAGGGCCTACCTCATTATGCCACAGCATGCTAGAGGTTGCACAGTCATCTGAGGTGAGGCCTATCTGACCCTCTGATTTCTCATAAGAAAATGGTTTCAAATCCATAGTATTTCTCTTTGCAGCTTGAAAATCTACAGAAAAGACTGTACTTCACTCACTGATGGTTGAGACAGAAGTGTGATTAGGCTGCTGGGGAGGGAGAGCAATTCAAGTGACCATCAGGGCATTTTTTTTTGTTTGTTTTGTTTGGGTTTTTTTTGGGGGGGGGGGGGGTTTACTGTGCTCTTGAATAGCTGCACATGGGGCCATGGGAACATGCAGGGGATGCAGTTTAAATCTTTGTGTTCTTTAGTAATATATAGTGGATAGCTTCCTATGTTTAGTGTGTGCAGTTTTGGGTTTTTGGGTTTGTTTGTTTTTTTTTGTTTTGTTTTTTTGTGGAATATTGCACAGCCTACTGCTTGAGGTCAAAATTCAGAGGCATTTAGTTGGATCACTTGGAAGTTATCTAGCTAAATGAATATTTTGGTACTTATATGGCTACATTTTAGCCGGATATCTTATATGGCTGAAAGTAGTCAGAAAACTTAGGGGCATTTCAAAGAGGAGTTACATTAGTTGGATAAGTTATCTGGCTAATTCTGGTATTGAGTTAGCCAGATAACTTATCTGACTAAGTCTGGTCGCACAAAAGAGGAATCCTAAAGTTAGCCAGAGCCAGATAAACTTATTTATTTTGCTATCCAGACAGTGACTGAATATGGACCTCACTGTTTTTACTGACTGACAAATAATTTTCATGGTGGAGAGCAGGAGCCCTGCATTCTGGCTGTTGTCTTAATCTGGGGTGAAATGACTTCCTGGTCTCAAGTTTGTTTTTGTTTTTGAAACCTCTCAGGCTGCTTGCACTCTGTATGTTCAGCTATACTGTTAATATCTGTAAACCTGGCACGAAATTGCGACTGTTTCGTTGAGTGTGCATCTGACTCCCTTATAGTGCCCAGTGCTACAATCTGAGTCAAAAGGCCACTCCCAAACTCTGGTGTTATGATTTGAAATGAAATCATTTTTATGTCTGAATGGTGATTGTTTAGAAATGGCAAAGCCTCTCAGTAATTTTATTTTTGGACTTGTAAAAGCTTTGTAGAGTATTGGAAATTGCTGCTATAGAGGGGGGTTTGCCTTATCCTTCACAGGCTATGCAAAAAGGAAAAAAAAAGGATAAAATAATTCCTGTTTTATTTCCCAGTTGTTGCTTTCTCCATTGCCAAGCAGTTTGTATCTAATCTTTCTATTTCCTTCAGTTCAGATTCATGTAGCCTGTTCCTAGTGACCTGTTTTTATTTTATTTTTCCCAGGAGTTTGTCTTTATTATGATAAGAACAAAACTGGGATAAATGGGTACAAATCTGCTGTTTTTTATGGGTAAATAGTTTTGGTTTTGTATTAAACATTGATAAGTGCCTGGGAAAAATACAATAATTTAAATGAAAACAAACCTGTTTCCAAAATGCTTGAGTTCATCCCTTCACTCTGCTACCTTGGCCCTGGTAAATGGATGGGAGCTCTCTCACAAACAAAAGGAAGGCCAGGAGTTTTCTCAAAATGCTCCAGGGCTTCCAGTTTACAGTTGCATACTGGGACATTCAGGGTTTTGTTAAAAAATTTTGTGACGCACAACATTTCCTTCCAAATGGTATTTTCTGGTACTCGGGTGTGTTTACATAGTTTTTGTTTCACCAGAGGTTGCAACAGGATTAAAGCAGTGAGCCAGGCCATTTATCTAGAGGCATAGGACTTGTGCTAAACTGCACACCTTGGTTTGAAACTGGAGGGGGAAGGGGGGGGGGGGGTACAGGAGGTCCACCATGGTTATGAAAACTTACCCTTTTTGAAAATGAGAATCTGATATGGAGCTCATTTTCAATAGGGTCCTGTTGAAAAGGGCTGTGACTCAATGATGCAGCTGGGAACTATGAGGGAAGGGGGGGGGGGTGGTGAGGGAGGACCTCAGTTTGATCCCTGCCTCAGATTTTCCCTCTTTTTTTTTTTTTTTGTTAGCCAGGGCTGGGTCCCTGTAGAGGCAGCATTTGCAGGCCCTGAAGGGTGAGGAGGGAGTCATAGGTATCCTACATGGTGATGCTTAGTGGTCAAAATTAGATCCCATGATTGCAGGAGCCTGGAAGAAGGTCTGTTGCATGGTCCTTCCCAGCTCCTCCCTCAGTGCAGGCACAGCAGTGACTGGACTAAAGTAAGTTGGGAGGGGATATAAAAAAAAAAAAAATCCCCTGTTGTGATTGAAGGCTCATGCTGCTAGTTGCCAGCCGAAGTTCCAATTGAGCTGGAAGCCCAAAAGAGCAGGAGCAAACTTTCAGGTCCAAAAAGGGGGGGGGGGGGGAAAATCCACACCTCCATCCATTGTTTTCACTTCCTCTCATGATATAAGTTAGAAAAATACAAAACTAAAAAAACAGTAGTCAAGACAATGGTATAGGTAACAGACTGAGCTGAAGGAAAAACCTGGCAACTTTTTGATTTAATCGTGCTCTTAAGTCTTTATTTTATTTTATTTTTTTTGACTGCCCGTCCATCAGGATATTGCATGCTGTAATCTCCTTCCCTTGGTTGCTGTGTACGATATCCCTGTCGATGAATAGTTTACATCTGCTTGCAGTTTTGAGCTGTGGTTGTAAAGTTTATTCTGCTGCCTAGGTCTCATGGGGATGTGGTGGTAATCGTCTAAAACTTTTAATGGGTCTCTCTTGTTCTGTTATTAAACTAGATTCAGTGCTGGTACCATAAGACTTGGGCTGGTTATTACTTGTGGAGTGATATTGACCATACTGTTTTCAAAACCCCCCTTTACAAATGAATAGGTTTTAGAGTACAATTCTGGGGGAGAGAGCTGAAGGAGTATCTGCCTGCCTGTGGGGCTGCTTGCTTTCATCGGTTAATTACATTTACTACCTGTGCACTGTTTGTACTCCTTTTTTCAGTGCAACTTCATTTCTACAGTTCTTTTGCCTGAATTACTATATACTTTAATTTGCAGGGGCTACAAATCATAACTCATGCTACAGTTTTCTCTTAAGCCTACTTTGTTGGGTTTTAGATTTATAACCTTTTCTGCTGGAGCGCACTCGAGGTGAGGTATGTACAGATAAGAACAAATCAAAATACATAAAATCATAAATTACACAATACCCAAAAATTGGTTAAAACACACAACAATAAAAGTGTAATAGAATTTGTGAAACATCAAGTAAAGACAGGCAAGGCCTGTGAAAATAACCAAGTCTTAGTAAGTTGCCTAAAAGTCAAAATGTCCCCTGCTAAGTATGTTTCACGGGCTAATGAGTTCCATAGCTGAGGACTGAAACAAAAAAAAGCATGGCCGTGTGTTCTCATAGTAGATGAAGTTCATAAAAATGCCACCTCCACTGAATGCAGACTTCTTCTTGATGTATAAGGAATATGATCTTGCAGGTTAGCAACACCTACACCCTTCAAAGCTATATGTTTTCTATTATACTATTGGTGGCTAAGCCTAAATGCAAAGATTTAGTTTCATTTTAGTTGTGGGTCATTCTTTTTACAGGTAAACCCATACTCAACACAGGAAACAGAACTAGCGGGCATGACTCAGAACTACTGTCAGGAAATATTTCTTAGTGGAGAGGGTGGTGGATGCCTGGAATGCCCTTTGGGAGCAGGGGGGTGAAGACAAAAACAGTCAACGAATTCAAGGGGGCATAGGTTAAACAGTGTAGATCCCTAAAGGCTAGAGGACAGAAATGAAGAAAAGAGGGCATGGGAGGCTAACCTGCTCCCTGAGATAGTTACTACCTTTAGCAGAAGCCGTGATACGTTTGATGCAACTGCACCATCACTCTCTGCTTTGACGGCAGGGGGTAGGGAAGAAAGGGGAATTGGATTCAGATGGCAACCAACACTGGCCCTGACTTTTATGGTCTGAGGGTACTGATATGTGGACATAAGTGAAAAAAAAATACAGGGCTGCTTCTACGGCCAAGTCCAAAAGCAAAGCAAGTCTGCATTGATGGAATTTTCTGAAAGGCTGCTCACCCAGTAAAATTGTTGCTAGCAGTAATTTTTTCTGGGTTTGATAGTTGCTTGGTTTTTTATTGTAAATATTACTAACTTATCATAAGGTTTGGGGGTAACTGCACCAACTACCTTTAAGAGAAACCTGGGGTGACCTACACAGCCCAGTAGATATTACCAAAAGAAGCTTGCTGGGCAGACTACATGGACCATTTGGTTCTTTTCTGCCATCATTACTTAGTGCTACCCCTAACACCGACTCAGGGATAAACCTGTGGACACTTTGGAGGATCCCGCAAAGCACTGTCCAGGCCCTCCTGCACCTGTGCATGTCCCTCTATACTAGCAACCTCCACTTCTCTGGTTCCCAGCTTGCCTTTGGGAAAGCATCTTGCCTGCAAGATATTCCCTGTTGGTTTCTAGGGATATGAAGACCCCACACAACCCAATGGTCACATTGTTCTTAAAATGCACTTACAGAACACATACAAAAAAATGCTGGTGGTATCAGTCATAAAAAGTTTAACATAGCAAGGTCACTAAACAGAAAAAAAGATGTAACTTGCGGACTGCAGTAGCTAAAATAAGGATTTATACTGTTAATGCTAAATAGACATTACATTTCATGGTGCTATACCATCCAGTCAAGATGAGTGGGTTATGTCCCCCTACTAGCAGCTGGAGGCAGAGCACACAGCTTTCCTTGGTGACATTTTTTGCTGTTCTTAATCTGAAGGTTATGAGCAACTGCCTCTGTTTCTCATTTTCAGATGGAATATTTTTATTCTATGCTTGTGGTGGTGTGGGAAGGTGAGTTTTCTATCATCTCCAGACCTTTCCAATTCCCATTAGAGTGGAAGATCGGAAGTATCTTCAGTTGATATCAGTCAGGAGCTTTACATTTCAAATAGTTAATTTTTGGTGTGGCCACGGCCCCCCATGTACCTTTCTCAAGGTAATGGTGGTAGTAGCAGTGGTCTTGAGGGAAGAAAAAAATCTTGGTTTATCCTTACCTAGACAATTGCCTGATCAGGGCTGGGTCCATACCAAGACTGTCTTCAGGCAGCTGAAAGAGTGGCTCATGGATCTTTGGAATACCTGGGGGCTTATTTTGACATTTACAGTGCATTCTGAAAGGGGGATTATAATAGTGGTCTACAAAATCATGAAAGGACTTGAACAGGTAAATGTGAATCTATTATTTTATTCTTTTGTATAATGCAAGGACTAGGGGGTACTCTATGATGTTAGAAAGTAGCACATTTAAAGCAAATCAGAAAATTATTTTTCACTTGAAACATAATTAAGCTCTGGAATTCATGGCCAGAGGATGTGGTTAAGGCAGTTAGTGTACCTGGGTTTAAAAAAGGTTTGGATAAATTTCTTGAGAAGTCCATTAAACTATTAATAGAGAATAGCCACTGCTTGTTGCTGGCATTAGTAACATGGGGTCTACTTAATATTTGGGTACTTGCCTGGTACTTATGACTTGGATTAGCCACTGTTGAAAACAGGATCCTGGGTTTGATGGACCCTTGGTCTAACCCAGGATGGCATATCTTATGTTTTGTTCTTATTCAGACCCCTTCAGTTTTCCACACTGTTACATTACAGCCTTATTCTACAATGAATAATATGCAATTTTTTTTCTCCCATATGACAAAGCAAAATCAGGTTTGTAGAAATTTTTGTAAATTAATTTAAAAAATAGCCTGAAATATCACATTTGCATAAGCATTCAGACCCTTTGCTATGACACTCAAAGTTGAGCTCAGGTGCATCCTGTTCCATTGATCATCCTTTAGATGTTTCTTTAACTTAATTGGAGTCCACCTGTTGTAAATTCAAGAGATTGCTCATGATTTGGAAAGGCACATACTTGCCTATATAAGGTCCCACAGTTGATAGTGCATGTTGGAGCAAAATCAAAGCCAGGAAATTGAAGGAATTGTCTAGCTCTCTGGAACAGGATTGTGTCTAGACACGGATCGGGGGAAGGGTACAAAAAATTGCAGCATTGAAGGTCTCAAAGAACACAGTGGCCTCCATCATACTTAAATGGAAGAGGTTCAGAATCACCAGGACTCTTCCCAGAGCTAGCTGGCTGCCCACCTGCCCAAACTGAGCAACTGGGGGAGAAGGGCCTTGGTTGAGGAGGTGACCAAGCACCCGCTGGTCACAGAAAAAGCTCCAGAGTTCCGCTATGGAGATGAGAGCCCTTACCAGAAGGAAAACCATCTCTGCAGCACTCCAGCAATCAGGTCTTTATGATAGAGTGCCAGACAGAAGCTGCCACTCGGTAAAAGGCAGATGACAGCCCACTTAGAGTTTGCCAAAAGATTCTCCAGAGTATGAGAAACAAGATTCTCTGGTCTGATGAAACCAAGATTGAACTCTTTAGCCTGAATGCCAAGTGTTATGCCTGGAGGAAACCAGGCACCGCTCATGGGAGTACTGAGAGGAGAGGATCACCTTGGTGGCTGAAAAGAATCAGTAAGTACTGCTTGGGGAAACTTTTAAAACTTTAAATGTATTGGGGTGAAGTAAAACTATTGCGGTATATTATTTAGTATATTTGTGTGTCTGTATTGAGCAGCTAGTCCGAGGGCAAGCAAAAAACAGGAGGTTTCTGTTTTGTATTAAATAGGTAGTCAGACTGGCAGGCAAAACACAGAAGTTTGTGTCTTGTATGTTCCAACCCACCCCTAGTTCATCCTTTAATTTATAGGCAGGTGACAACTTTCACACTAAAAGAAAAATAATAAATTAATCAGCCTTTTAACTTAAGGTGTGGGGAATTTCTGAATTTATCAGGAGTTTAATCATGCCTTTGTAGCTACCATATATTCATGTATTCACTAAATATATTTAAAGGACCCTAACTGTATGCAGTCCTACTCCCATAGCAACCTAAAACTTAACTAGGAACTGAACAAATTTAAGATGAAGGCAGCAGTCCAGCCTCAAGAGGGAATTCCCAGTCTGCATCGAGGTGGCACAGGTGTGATTTTTTTTTTTTTTTTTAACCCACCGGTAAATTGTATGTGTGCATCTGATGCAAGGAGCTCCTATTTCTCAGAAAATGAGTCTGATCTGTGGTGGCTAGAGTGGCAGACCTGGAGGAGATGAGGCAGACAGAGGTATATAGATGACACCTTCAGGGACTAGTAGCCAAGACCCAACTCCAGTCTGGCAGGCTTGGTGCTGCCTTGAAGGAGAAAGGTCTCATGATTGGAGAGCATCAACTTGGTGCAGTAGGAAATGATCCTGTAGCAAGGACCTGCTCTCCAGGTTGTACATTGTCCTCTCACACCGAGGATGTGTCTCCTGGAGCTACTGCCCAGGAGGGAAGGGTTAGGTCGGCTGTCATAGTTGGTGATTCGATTATTAGGAATGTAGACAGCTGAGTGGCTGGTGGGTGTGAGGATCACCTGGTAACATGCCTACCTGGTGCGAAGGTGGTGGATCTCACGTGTCACCTGGATAGGATTTTAGACAGTGCTGGAAGGGGAGCCGACTGTAGTGGTACATGTGGGCACCAACGACTTAGGAAAATGTGGGAGGGAAGTTCTGGAAGACAAACTTAGGCTCTTAGGCAGAAAGCTGAAATCCAGAAACTCCAGGGTAGCATTCTCTGAAATGCTCCCTGTTCCATGCGCCAGGTCCCCAGAAGCAGGCAGAGCTCCGGAGTCTCAACGTGTGGATGAGATGAGGGTGCAAGGAAGAAGGATTCAGTTTTGTAAGAAACCGGGGAACCTTTTGGGGAAGGAGGACTCTCTTCTGAAGAGATGGACTCTACCTTAACCAGGGTGGAACCAGACTGCTGACGCTAACCTTTAAAAAGGAGCTAGAGCAGCTTTTAAACTAAATGAAAGGGGAAAGCCAATAGTTGCT
The DNA here is from genome assembly GCF_901001135.1 of Rhinatrema bivittatum. Taxonomy (NCBI): domain Eukaryota; kingdom Metazoa; phylum Chordata; class Amphibia; order Gymnophiona; family Rhinatrematidae; genus Rhinatrema; species Rhinatrema bivittatum. The sequence goes on from NC_042621.1 coordinate 138,745,010, forward strand.
CATCAGCACATAGTTCGTAGGGAGGTATCTTTGAAGGATATTAATGAAGCATTAGAGTTAGGGCATCCCAACAGAGAGGTTCTAATAATAATAAAAGTAGTTCAAGTGCCTATAATTAAAAACTCACCTGAGCTAAAAGATTCCAATTTAACCTTGACAACTGAATGGCAGAATGTAAATACAAACAAAAACACACACTTTGCAATGTTTGTATGCTAATACTAGAAGACCAAGAAGTAAGATGGGAGAATTAGTGTACAGCAGTGAATGATGACAGACTTAACTGGTATCTCAGAGACATGGTGGAAAGAGGATAACCAATGGGATAATGCTATACCAGGGTACGAATTATATTGCAATGACAGAGAGGAGCATCTTGGTGGTGGGGTGGCATTTTATGTTTGGGATGGCGCAAAGTCCAACAGGATAAAGATCCTGCATAAGACTAAATGCACAATTGAATCTTTATGGGTAGAAATCCTTTGCATGTTGGAGAAAGAGTATAGTGATAGGAGTATACTACCATCCACCTGGCCAAGATGAGGCAGTCAGTGAAATGCTAAGAGAAATTAGGGAAGCTAACCAAATTGGTAGTGCAGTAATAATGAAAAATTTCAATTACCCCAATACTGACTGACCAAGTCAAACATCAGGATATGCTAGAGAGATAAAGATCCTGGATGGAATAAATGAGTTTTATGGAGCAATTGGTTCAGGAACTGACCAGAGGGAGCAATTTTAGATCTAATTCTCAGTGGAGTGCAGGGTTTGGTGAGAGAGGTAATGGTGGTAGGGCCGCTTGGCAAGAGTGATTATAAAGGGCCAGATTTTTAAAAAGTACGCGCAAACAAAAGTATGTTGGGTTTTAAAAGGTATGCACGTAGCTTTTAAAATGCGGCATTGGCGCATGCAAGGCTGCGCAAAATCGGCAGCCTGTGCACGCTGAGCTGCGCAGCCTGCCTCCGTTCCTTCCGCCTCCCCCACCTTCCCCTATCTAACCTACCCTCTACCCCTACATCAATCCCCCCCCCCCCCCCCTTTGTTGTACAAGTTATGCCTGCCTGCTCACCATCCCCCGGCACAGGCTGCAGTGCCAGAGGACTCTGGCCTGCCCCTGAACTGTCACCATGCCCCCTCCCGCACCTTTTACGAAGCCTTGGGACTTATGCGCGTCCCGTGCCTTTGCATATGCCGGTGGCCTATGCAAAATAGGCGTGCCGGCTCGCAAGTGCCCTGTGCTTGTAAATCCGGCAGGATTTACAGGCGCAGGGCTTTTAAAATCTACCCCAATATGATCAGATTTGAATTAATGAATGGAAGGGGGACAGTAAGTAAAGCCACAGCTGTAGCACTAAATTTTCAAAGGGGAAAATTTTGATAAAATGAGAAAAATAGTTAAAAATAAATAAATAAATTTGAAAGGAACAGCACAATTGTAAAAAGTGTGCAACAGGTATGGATACTGTTTAAAAAAAAAAAAAAAAAAAATCCTAGAAGCACAGTCTAAAAGAGAATTTGAAAATAGTTTTTTTACAGCCAACTTAACAAAAAAAAACTTTAAAATATATATATATATACACCGAAGCAAAGAAATTGTTTAATCTTTCCGCGATGGCCTTATTTTCCCTAAATGCCTCTTTATCCCCTCAATCATCTAACGGTCCAATCAACTGCCTCGCAGGCTTTCTGCTTTGGGTATATATATATATATATATATATATATATGTGTGTGTATACCGATTAATGAACACCGATTAATCTGAAATGCTATTTACTTGTATTCTTCTTCCCTATCTCCCTATCCCTATTCCTCTCCCCAATTTTGCTCGCTGCGAAATTCTCCTTTTTCCCTATACTCCCAACCACCTTATGTTTATGATTTTTGACTTGGCATCAACGAATGGAATAGAACTTTCAACAGTTTAATTGCCTTTTGTTCTTAACTAATTCGCTATTGATTTATATTATGTATTTGTTCTTAATAGTTCTTAAATGATTTATTTTATGTACACCTTAATTTCTTTTGTCTGTAAAGCCTGTTGCTAATTTATTGTTTAATGTAAACCGAGGTGATGTATTTTTTTACGTGCCGCAGTATATAAAAATCACTAAATAAATATATATGTGTGTGTGTGTGTGTGTGTGTGTGTCCCCAAAGCAGAAAGCCGTCGAGGGGATAAAGAGGCATTTAGGGAAAATAAGGCCATCGCGGAAAGATTAAACAATTTCTTTGCTTCGGTGTTTACTGAAGAGGATGTTGGGGGAGATACCTGTTCTGGAGATGGGTGTAATGATTCAGATGGACTGAACCAAATCATGGTAAACTTGGAAGATGTGGTAGGCCTGATTGACAAACTGAAGAGTACTAGATGGCACACACTCCAGGGTTCTGAAAGAACTAAAAAATGACATCTCAGACCAATTTCAGTTATTTTGTAACTTATCAAAATCATCCGTGACAGCTGGAGTTGGAGCCGGAGGCGGAGGTGATTGTAGCTGTTACAGGCCGAGCCTCGTCCCCGGTTCCCCAAGCCATGGCTGCTCTCGACGGCCCCCAAGCCGGTGTCCTGAGCCCTGACAGGGTCCGACTGCTTGTCTGCTTCTTTGGAGTCTTCATCTGCTACTTCTACTACGGCATTCTGCAGGAGGACATCACGCGAAGTAAATATGGTGAAGGAGAGAATCAGGAGACGTTCCGGTTTGTATTGTCGCTGGTCTTCATTCAGTGTGTAACTAATTCCATTTTTGCCTGGATATTGATCTGTTTTTTTGATGCAGGCAAGGTGGACCGCACCCGGAGATGGCTATACATGGCATGTTCTCTCTCTTACCTGGGGGCCATGGTATCAAGTAACTCAGCACTGCAGTTCATAAACTACCCCACCCAGCTACTGGGGAAGTCGTGTAAGCCCATTCCAGGTATTGTGTTGAGTGGGGAACTTGGGGAATTCCTGAGTTTTACTGAACGCTATCCCAGCATCCTCTACCACATCCTGCTGTTTGGCCTGACAAGTGCACTGGGCCAGGCTTTCATATTTATGACCGTTGTATACTTTGGACCTCTGACCTCTTCCATTATTACCACCACAAGGAAGTTTTTCACCATCTTGGCTTCTGTTGTTGTTTTTTCAAACCCCATTAGCCTGCTGCAGTGGACAGGGACCACCTTGGTATTCTTAGGTCTTGGTCTTGATGCAAAATTTGGAAAAGCCCCAAAGAAGACATCACACTAGGAATAAATCTGAAAACTGGAATGGACTCTTCATAACTTATTGTTTGGAATCTTGCTGTTCAGCATGGAAGACCAGACTTTTTTTTATATTACATATTTTATGGGAACATTTTTTTTTATTTTCTTAGTTATTGAGAGATCTGTTTTAGGGGGTGTGGTGATAACTTGTCAGGACCAGTCCACAAATCTATCTTGCATCTATTAAAGAGGCATGGAGATAGAACTGGGAATTTAAACAGGTCTCTTATGCGATATGTTTGTGTTGATTACTTTGTGGGCCTACTTTAGCAAGAGCTTTCCTGTAGGCACAGAGTGGAAGATAAATTGGACTTTTTATGCATTTCTCTGTCCCCTCTTTTTTTTCTCATTGTTGTGTTGTGTGTCCCAATTAAATCTTGGGTTTCTAGAAAGGAAAAAAAAAAAAAAAATCATCCGTTGTACCTGAAGATTGGAAGATAGCCACTGTAACCCCAATATTTAAAAAGGGCTCCAGGGTGATTTGGGAAACTATAGACTGGTGAGTCTGACTTCAGCCTCAGGAAAAATCATGTAAACTGTTATAAAGAATAAAATCACAAAACATTTAGACATGGTTTAATGGGACATAGCCAGCATGGATTTACCCAAGGGATGTCTTGCCTTGCAAATCTCCTGCTTTTTTTTTTTTTGGAAGGGGCTAAGGTGAACCGTTGGATGTGGTATATTTGGATTGTCAGAAGGCATTCAAAAAAATCATATATGAGAGTTTTCTAAGAAAACTAAAGTGTCATGGGATAGGAGGCGATGTCCTTTTGTGGATTGCAAACTGGGTTAAAAGATAGGAAACAGAGTAGGATTAAATGGTCAATATTCTCAGTGGAAAAGGGTAAACGGTGGAGTGCCTCAGGGATCTGTACTTGGACTGATATTTTTAATATATTCATAAATGATCTGGAAAGGGATATGACCAGTGAGGTGATCAAATTTGTGGATGACACAAAAATATTCAAAGTAGTTAAATTTCAAGCGGATTGTGACAAATTGCAGGAGGACCTTGCGTGACTGGAAGATAAGGCTTCCACATGGCAGGTGAAATTTAACTTGGACAACTGCAAAGCGATGCATATAGGGAAAAATAACCCTTGCTGTAGTTGCACAATGTTAGGTTCTATCTTAGGAGCTACCACCCAGGAAAGAGATCTAGGCATCATGGTGGATAATACACTGAAATTGTCAGCTTAGTGTGCTGTGGCAATCAAAAAAGCAAACAATGTTAGGAATTGTTAAGGGAATGGCAAATAAAATAATGGATGTTATAATGCCTCTGTATCACTCCACGGTGAGACCGCATCTTGAATAGTGGGTGCAGTTCTGGTCGCCACATCTCAAAAATGATATAGCTGCACTGGAGAAACTGCAGAGAAGACCAACTAAAATAAGAGGTATGGAATGGCTGCCCTATGAGGTAAGGCTAAAAAAGTTAGGGCTGTTCAGTTTGGAGTAGAGATGACTGAGGGGGCATATGATAGAGGTCTACAAAATCATGAAAGGACTTGATCAAGTTAATGTAAATCAGTTATTAACTCTCTCAGATAACAGAAGGATTAAGGGGTACTCTATGAAGTTAGTAAGTAACTCATTTAAAACAAATTGAAGAAAATTATTTTTTTCTCAGAATTCATTGCCAGAAGATGTGGTTAGAGCAGTTAGTGTAGCTGGGTTTAAAAAAGGTTTGGATAAGTTCCTAGAGGAAAAATCCATAAACTGCTATTAATTATTAAATATTAGTAGCAGCGGATATACTTAGTTTTGGGGGTACTTGCCAGGTACTTGCAGCCTGCATTGGCCACGGTTGGAAACAGGATGCTGGGTTTGATGGACCCTTGGTCTGACCCAGAATGGCAATTTCTTATGTTCCTAGAGTGAAGCATGGTGGTAGCAGCATTATGCTGAGGGGATGTTTTTCAGCTGCAGGAACTGGAAGACTAGTCAGGATTGAGGGAAAGATAAACAGAGCAAAATACAGAGGTGCTTGATGAAAACCTGTTCCAGTGCACTGTGGATTTCAGACGGGTGAAGATTTATCTTCCAACAGGGCAACAACTCTAACCTATAGCTAAGACAAGACAGGTGTGGCTTCAGCACAAGTCTGTGAATATCCTTGAGTGGCCCAGCGCCAGCCCGGACTTGAACACGATCACACCTATCTGGAGCAACCTGAAAATAGCTGTGGATTGAGGTTTCTCATCCAACCTGACAGAGCATTCAGTAATTTTCCCTATAAAGGAATATTAGCAATTGGCTGGAAATTAATTCAAACTCAACTAATGCTTTACCTAGCTGAGGAGTCTTTGTTGTGGGTGAAATTTGGTAGTTAACCAGCTGTTAGCTTTTAGATAAATATTTATGTCAGAAAAAAATAAATGGACAACTAATTGCATGCCAAAATATCATTGCATGACAGAAGGGTGGTTGCCTGTGCAACCCTTTGCCTACCTGAAGCAGTATCTTTGCATGCTTTTGTGCAGAAGTGGTATTTGAAAAGAATTTCTTTCTGTGGCCAGAATTTCAGTATTATAAGTTTGATCTATTTACTTATTTTTAAGTTTTTATATACCGATGTTCCTGTATAGAATACATATCGCACCAGTTTATATGAGCCTTACATAAAGCTTTATGTGCATGACAATAGATGAGGTCTTTCTCCAGTGTCTCTCCAACTGTCTACCTTCCTGCTTCATGCAATGAAGTTCTTTGGTAAACCATAGTACCACCCTAACTTCAGAACCAAGATGTAATTGCTCAGAGGCTAAAGCATCCATGTTCCTTCTAACTTCTAAATTCCAAATCTCAACTAGCCTTTATGGTTCTTGATTGACCGCTTATGGGAGCTGCCAGTGACCCAGCTTTTGGCCCAAGACTGTAGCTCATTCCTGGCATGAGTCATTTTAATAAGCACCAGTCTATACTGTCTTTCCTTCTAACAAATGCTGTAAGATGTTTACTGTAGGCAGCAAATTTGACATCTTAGTACCACATTGTAAAATTCCTTTGATTTAGATAGCGGAGGGGCCAATGCAGTAAAGTTCACCCAGCTTAGTGCACAGGTTAACGTGTGTTTTGGATGTGCTAGACTGCTGCAGTAAGGGATAAGAGTGTCCAAAACAAGAGCAAGTGATAGAGATGAAGCTATTAGCTATTACCCCCTAAGGCAGTAAATCCCTGGGCAGCCAACACACTTTTTAACGTGGCAAATGTAATGCTAGACAGTCATTCTGTGTGTCATGAGCTTATGTAAAAATCCAAAATAGATTTGGATTTTTTTTTATTGGACTAATATGGCTATGTGACCTCCCATCCTCAGCAAGTATTCTGTTTCCCTGTTGTGGTCATCCAGAGGAGTAAGAAAGAAGAGCGAGGATAGCTGTGTGGTCATACACATGCAGGGCCACTGAAAGGATATAAAGGGGTTATAGGTGAACCTTTCATCAGTGGGCTGCCCTACCCACAGACAATTACAAATTATGCATTTATAATTCTCACTCCTACATGCACAATCTCTCACAGATGCCCACTCACACACACCTCAAAAAACATACATTTCTCCCCCTCTGGAAACACAAACAGCACCACTGTAGCCTCATCCCTCCATGGACATTGGGACTCCACCTCTTTCTTCCCACAGCATGGGCCTATGCTGCTCCTTTCTTCCAGCCACTTGGACCAATGCTGCACCTGCACCTTTCTTCTGGTTGCGGGGCAGGGGCGAATACTACTTCCTCTGGTCCTAAGAATTGCACCTCCTTTTTCCTGCATGCACAGGCCCCTGTAACATAATTTCCTCTTCCAGGTGTATGCAGGCGATTAGAACAAAGAGGACCCTCACTATGGTGTTATTACTGTGACACTGGCCCCTAACCTGGGACACTCTGGACAGCTGCTTAAGTCCACCTCATGCAGGGGTGGCTAACTCTGGTCCGCAAGCCCCAAGCAAGCCAGATTTTCAGGATTTCCATAATGAATATGTTTATGGTAGATTAGCATGCACTGCCTCCATTATATGCAAATCTAGTTAATGCTTATTCGTTATGAATATCCTGAAAAAGGTGGCTACCTCTGATCTAGGATATCCTGAAAAGATCGCTGTTGGCCACATCTGATCTAGTGCTTCCAGATTATTGCATCAGGGAAAAGCTGAGACTTGATTACTCAGTGAATATTTTTGCTTAGAAAAGAGGGTGTTTTCACTCTTAAGGAGAGCTGGCAGCTGTGCAGTGCCCATTATGAATGAGTAGGCAAATATAAGCTAGAGCCTCACAGCCAGAGGAAATGGATGAACCTATTGGCGGTATCGACTGGATGCACCCAGGCAGTTTGATTTTTAAGCCATTGTGTAAATAGTTCCTTAATCATATCAATGGGAAGTACAGGTATAAGGGATAAGCCTTTCCCACAAATACTGACCTTTCACTTTGTAGATCGTAGGAGGCATTCTGGAATTTCAGCATTATAAGTTTTTAGCAGATAAAATAAGAAAATATTCCAGTTTTTCAAGAAAACCTCCATGGCTGAAAGTCTCTCATTGCAGAGGTCACCTAGTGTTGCCCGTGACCCAGGTTTTAGAGAGAGATCTAACGGCAGCCCTGGGTTTTTAGTATCTGCAATACTGATTATAAAAGACTACACATCATAATGTAAAAGGCTCCTCCCCTACTCCACATGAAGATGTTTGCACAGTTGTTGTGAAAAGAAAAGAAGATGGTTGGAGCTCAGGTGTGCAGGAAAACGTGCGGTAAAACAGGCGCACGTTGTTTTTACTTTTTGGGGAGAATCTCTAGATGTTTCTACCTCTGGGAGGATTTTCCTAACGCGTGCATAGTCACCGTTGCTGGGTGCCTGATGCTTATATTTAAATGAGTTGGTGCAAGGGACGAGGTAGAGAGACATTATGCATCCCTAGCGCTCAAAAGCATTGGGCGACCAGATGTGGCTGTGTGCTTACATATTGCTACACGTGCTTAAGAAAGAATTACAAAAACAACCTTTTCTGGATCACAATATACACACACAGCAGTAAGGTGCAAAATCAGCCTGGAACACTTATTTCATTTATATTTCTTTTGCCATGGAAACTTGATTATTTTTCTACAGAATGACGGTATATAACTACGATAAAGAAAAAGTGCGTCCAGAAATTTTTTTTTCTAATCGATCCATTTCATTAACTATTATTAATCACCAAAAGCTGTAGATCTACTCTTCTCTGTAACTCCTCCTCTGTAGTGGACCTTTAATTTTGAATTTTCAGCTTTAATAAACAGGAGTATTGCTTTCTAGCTTTCTGCGTAAAATCCAAGGGCAGGGTTAAGTATGGTCCTTTGCCTCTGGATAAGATGGAGTTAACACCTTATCACCTGCCTCAATTGGAGACACCATAATGTAATGACCATTGTCATCAAAGCAGAATTAAACCAGCAAAAAAAGCAAACAAACCCAAAACTGTCCTCATGGAGAGTTGTAAAGGAAAACAAAAATCCAGTTAAGCACAACCACCTCCTATTAGGTGTGGTCGAATGCCCGCCACAAAGTGAAAGGAAACGCAGCTTCCGGCTGGTTGTCTATGAACCCCTTTTTCAGTGCAGAGAGAGAACAAAAACTACAACTCCCGCCGTCCTGTTCGCGGTTCATTTGCCATGGAGCGGCGGGTCATGTGCCAGCGGTCATGTGCGCTCGCTGAGATTGAGGCCGAAGCTGTCAGGTAGGAGGTAAGACAGAGCCGGGGCTGGGGGGAGTCTGAACATCAGGAGAGAAGCCGGCTCCGGGTGGATTGGATGCTAGGGGTAAGAGCACGGAGGTGGACGGGTGCCAGCTGGGCTGCAGGCTAAGTGGCCGCGGGGTTCCCGCCGGGGTGGCAGGAGGGTAGGGCGGAGAGCGCTCTGATGCTGCACAAAGGAGTCACGCTGCTGCCGTCCGTACCGGGCCTGATGAGGGGAAAATGAACCCTATCCGCAGGTCCTAACCAGGCTGTGACAAGTGCTGAGGACGGAGGAGCGATTGCTTTTTGCATTGATTATAGATGACTAGAGAATGGAATACCCCCGCCCTGTATTGTAAGCGATGGGACTGAATGGATTTCTGAGGTGATCAATCCTGAACCCTGCTGTTGACTCAAGCGTCTAACCTAGATGCAGCAGAAAGCCCTCTTCACATTAAGCCACTGTGACAGCTTGGTTATAAAACTTAATTAAAAGGATATTCGATCTTAGGTGCAGGGTAACTTTCTTCCAGTTTTCAACATACAGTTCCCCTTTGAATGGAAATACACATGATTTTTGTTAAGTGCAGTCTATCTAAATAATACATGCTACATATTTAGTTGGTTTTCTGATCTTCCCTGACAATTCTTGCTTTTGAAAGCCAGCAAAAATGATTGGATTTCCTTTCCAAGCTTCCATTTCAGCTTTAGAAAATCTCTGGCCTTTGACCTGTTTCCACATCAGAACCTAACCACAGACTGCGCTTAGAACAAAAAAAAAATGTAGTGACTGAAAGAACTGTCTTTTATTTCTCTTCTGGGTTACCAAGAGGTGTTCGGAGATGGCTGCAAACTCTCCTCACTCCCTCTAAAATAACAGGTCCCTTCTGGCTTAGACTCATGAGATTGGAGGTTGCTCCTGAGCTCTGATATCCTTGCTTGAGTAAATCTTTGGGCTTGCCCTAGACTGTATCTCTCATTGTACCTCTGCCTTCTCTCCCTTTGTGTTTCTTATTTTCACCTTTTTTTTCCCCCCTCAGGAATAGAGGATATAAGCCAATCATTGTACCAAGAGAACCCTAACAAGACTGACTCGGTGGAATGGAGCCTTACAGGTCTTTAACTGGATACTAAGCCCCAGAAGCTCTTGTGGTGTTTAGCTGACCTTTGTTTCCCTCTCAGTGGCTGTAATAGAATGGGTGATGTTTGGTGTGAGCAGGACTCCTTTATGAGATGACTGTGAAGGACCAATTGTGAAGTAATAGTGGTGTCATTGTCCCAGGACAGTGTCCGAAAATGTTCCACAACAACATAGCCATCAATAGCGACCAAGGAGACTGGGATTGGTGCCCAGATGCTGGGGAGCGAGCCAGGCTCTTGCAGAGCCCCAGTGTGGACACGGAGTTGAAGGGCAGCGTGCCACGGGCCGCCACTTCCACCATCGGTGCTGTCTTTATCGTGGTGAACGCAGCCCTTGGCGCTGGATTGCTCAACTTCCCAGCAGCATTCAGCACTGCAGGAGGAGTGGTGGCAGGCATGGCTCTGCAGATGGTGAGGGATTATTATTATGTGTGCCACAGGGGAGGGAATCTGATACCGTTGTACTATTTTTCACAAGCAAACCCTTCTATCCTGAATTAGTTGATGCAGCATTCAGTTCTGGATTAGTCAATTTGAATTTGCTTCTTGCAGGGAAAGGGCTACAGCTGTAACCCACATTTAATTGGAGTATTTTTTTTTTCTGTGCAAAGAACAGGGAGTGAAGCCAGAATGACAAATCCTTAATTAAACTGCACAAAGGCCAGGTGTGTTCACCTTCTCCCTACCAACTCAGATCAGACCACTGCTTTCTTATGAATCCACCCACCCCCACCCAAACTTCACCTCCTGAGCTGTGATCTCCAGTCTTTCTCCTCTCCCATAGCTGTTCAGAGCTGTGTGTGTCCAATCTTCTCCATCTGCTACAGATCAGGAGGTGCTTCTCAATGCAGCCAGCCCCCTCCAGTCATTCTTGCTGCGCCTTCCTGTTCTTTCCCACTTTTGACTCCAGTGCAGCTTGCAGTGTTAAGATCTACAAATCTTGGGCCGATCTCAGTGCTGACGCCAAACAATCAACGCAATGCTTCAAAAAATACAAAAAAACTATTCACAGCTCAAAAGTCGCATTAAAAGCTACTTTTATAAATATGATTTGAGTATAATCTCAGATAAATGTGTGCAGCTACGCTGTTTACAGCAGCACTAAAGCTCTTGTTATAATCGGTTCCCGTTAACAATCTTTTATTTCTACAAAACAAAAATAGTAGAAAAATCTATGAGAAAACAGAACCACTGGCCTGGGATACCAACCTGATGCCAGTGTTTGGTGTGAATAACTGCCTCGGGAGAATTTCCTGTTCCAACAGACTTTTTACTAAAAGAGTAAAGTCACTTAAATCTAAAAATTGCTGTCACATATATTGGCAAGAAGTCTCCAGTAAAGTTTGTAGATAATTCACACTCCAGCAAAAGAAGATGAATAAACAGAAGTTAGGGATTAGTTAGCAATGAATGTTCTGAGTCTAGAAGGACCATGCGGTTTAAGACTTTAGACATCATTGGGGACTCTTGAGATGTTACCATTGTCTCTAGGGAGCAAACGTACAGTTCTGTACTGGAAATTCATAAAGGAAATCTCAGATAACATAAATACTGGAACGGAAAGTAATACATTTTACCCGTGTTTGCATGTTTGTTTGTTTATTTATTTATTTTGGAGTTTTATATACCGTTGTTCCAAAATAAGTTCACATCTGGGATCTGGAAGCAATGAGCTGTTTTCGCAGCTCAAGAGAACCCATGAATAGAACAGATCATACCTCAGGGACCACGGTATTCAGGTACAGCATAACTTTGCCAGATGCTTTTGCTTCCTTTCCCTCAGTGCTTATTGTGAAATAGATTTGCATGAGCAGATCTTTTTCTCTTCAAATGTAATGTATTCCTGCTGATGATATCGCTGTTATCTGCCTGCAACATCACGGTAGTTTTCCATAGCAGCAGTCTGAAGGTAACTTATGGCTGTCTCCTTACTTTAGTGCATGCTGGTCTTTATCATCTCCGGCTTGGTCATCCTCGCCTACTGCTCTCAGGCTAGCAATGAGCGGACGTATCAGGAGGTGGTATGGACGGTGTGCGGCAAGATTGCTGGTGTAATCTGTGAGGTTGCCATCACCGTGTACACCTTTGGCACTTGCATCGCCTTCCTCATTATCATCGGCGATCAGCAGGAGAAGCGTAAGTACTGGGCTATATGTCTGCTCCCAGCTCAGCCCATCCCTCTGTCAGCCTTGGGTTTTGGGTTAAAGGGTACCTTGGTCAGAGGGCCTTCATGCTGCAGTGCTGAAGAGAGTGGTGCAGTCACTCCATGAGGCAGTGCCAAGCTGTACCCAGTTATTCCTTGGGGTGCCCAGTCACTCCATGCTTTGGATATGGGACAGTCTTCAGGAGATGAGGTAGGATAGGAGAGGTGTCAGGGTATCTTGGACTGAAATGGCTCCCTGTCTTCCCCGATCAGCTCGGTTATAGTTGCATCCTACGGGTAGACTTTAAGAGTACACTGCTTTCTGCTGCTGAGCTGTATCCTTCTGTTTGATTCTTGGCTGAGGCTGCTACCTCTGGCTGTCTATGGGCCACCTTGCATAGATGCAGCTGGTCTTCATGTGACAGTAGGGGAAGGAATCTGTTTATCTTATCCTTGTCAGGTTGTTCCCTATGACATTTAATTGGAAAGTTACTAGCCAATGGGGATCATTTTGATATTTCTGGGAAATTAAGAGCCAGTTAGTCTATAGCGTTCTCCCCATCAGCCTGGAACCCTCTAGTATTTTCCATTTCTTCAGACTGTCAAAAATCTCACTCACTCGATTTACCGTTTCACCTGCCAATCTCTCTCCTATGCTATCCTAGAGTATCGCTGGTCTTCAGCAGGTGGTCATTCACTCACCTTTCTCATTCGTTCCCTTCCCACACACTCTGCTGTCCTCTGTACCTTTCTCACATTCATCCCTTTAATTCACTCCCTTCCCATTCATTCACACCCCTCTCCTCCATTTATTCATCCCTCATTCACTCTCTTCCCATACACTCCCCTTTCCTCCACTCATTCACTCCCATCTCACCCCTGCTCCGCCCTTCCCGCTCTCATCCCTCTCCTCTATTCACTCACCTCATTTCATTAACTCCTTTCCCCTCCCTTCTCCCTTCTCACTTACCCCTTTCTTCCTTTTCTTTCCCTCTCATTCCCCCTCTCCCTTCCTTACCTGGTGGCCTTGCTGGGTCTTCTCTTCTTGGCGGGGCCTGGCCTCCCTGCCAGCAGTTGTCTCCTGGTATGCACTGAGTTCCAGTTTAGATTTGCATAAAGACTGCATCTCCCTGCATGCACTGGGGCAAAAGCAGAACTGGATGAGCTTGTTTGTGTTGGCCTGGGTGAAGTGGCTACCCAATATAGGAAACTAAGTCATAGACTTGCAGGCTTCAGCCTTTCCTGGATCTGCTGGATTTAATCAACAGTAGGTTTGAAAGGCCCAAGCTGGTGGGTCTTCCGGTTAAGCTGTGAAAGTGTAAGGGGAGCTGCAGTTGGGCTCTTGCTCTGGAGTGCAGCAGAGATTGAGGAAGGAACAGCTCTGGGCACTGTGTGTGAGAAAGCTCCTTCAGTTGCAGGAAGGTCAGTTCAGCACAAATAGCAGCGCTATAACCATGGTGCTCCTAACTGGATACTCTCATCTCATTTGAAGTGCTACCAAAATAAATAAATAAAGAGGGGGAGAAAAGCCTGAGTTTTTGTTTCAGAGGCTCAGGTCAGTATTCAAACTTTTCAAATTTACCTGGATAAACCCTGAGTTTTAAATTTCCCCCTCCGTCGAGAAGATAGGTTATAGCAGAGCGGAGAAGGGGGTTCCAGGGATGTGGCTAAAGTTTATCTGGCTCTTTCCAATACTCAGCACTAGCTAGATAAACTTGACTAAGACTGGTCAGAGAAGAAGAGAAATGTTAATGCCTCTGCCCAGGTGTTGGTGAGGCTGTAACTGCAAAAGGATAAAGATAGGCTCGAGGCAGTCCAGAGAGAGGCTACAGAGTCTGCACGAAAAGCCATATCAGACGAGACTTAGTCCTGAATAAATATAGCCAGGGGGGGAGGAGAGATGGGAGATATGATAGAGATATTCAGATACTTCAAAGGTATAACTAATGCATAAAGTAATAAACCTTTTCAGAGGAAAGATTAATTTAGATCATGGTATGAGGCTTCAAAGGAGTAGACTCGGGGAGTAACATCAGAATATGTCTTCCCAGAAAGGGTGGTGAAGCATGGAATGGCCTCCCAGTGAAGGTGTTGGAGAAAAGAATTGGTGTCTAAATTCAAGAAAGCATAAAATGAGCACAGAGATCCCTATCTGCAGAGAAGTGAAGTAGAACAAGAGATCAACTGGGGTCGTTAGCACAGCACCAAGAATGAAATTGGGCAAATTAGATGGGTTCTTATCTGCTGTATTATTTTATGTTGCTGTGTTTATATATGTTCAACTACAAGAGGGTTCTTTTCTCAGTTTTTATATCCCCCTCCCAACTCGGGCTTGTTATCATAGTGACAGTCCTAAGCTAGAGGTCACAAACTACAACTCCTCTGGAACCCAGCTAATATGGAACCTAAGTCTGACCACTAGGTGTCACTTCTGAGCAACAGTTGAGACTCCGTGCACACAGGAGCTGTGAGTGCTGCCTCCACAGCATCCCCAATCCCGGCCAACCTGGGAAGCAGAAGCCTGACTCGGTAACTGAATCCAGGTCCTTTGCGTGGCAGAGCACAGCCACTGAGGCACCAGGCTAATCATATTAGTATCTCTCATAGGCTGTCATTGACCAGAACATCCATGCCATAGTCCCTGAAAAGAACATGCCATACTGGGTCAGACCAAGGGTCCATCAAGCCCAGCATCCTGTTTCTAACAGTGGCCAATCCAGGCCATAAGAACCTGGCAAGTACCCAAAAACTAAGTCTATTCCATGTTACCATTGCTAATGGCAGTGGCTATTCTCGAAGTGAACTTAATAGCAGGTAATGGACTTCTCCTCCAAGAACTTATCCAATCCTTTTTTAAACACCGCTATACTAACTGCACTAACCACATCCTCTGGCAACAAATTCCTCTGGCAACAAATTCCAGAATCCCTTTTCTCTGAGTCGAATGAGAAAAGGGACTCTGAGAGGAGAACCTTGGACACAAGAACTATGAAACATGTCCTTGGTTAAAACTTTGTATCCGGCTATGAAATGGGTATTGTTCTAGCACATGTTTTGTTAATGAACTCACTGAACTTCCTTAATCACCAGGGAATATTCCTATGCGTCGAGACTCAGTTGACATAATTTGCATCCCACCAATCCTGTGTCTATAGGAGGTGGTTACATCCAATCCAGATCAATGTTGGATATATATATATATATATGTGTGTGTCACCAAAAACAAGAACACTTATGTACATACTTTAACTTAAACAAATTGAATTAAGCAAATTTAGAACTTAACGTACAAAAAATGTTTTATTACAAAAAACAGTTGTTATGCTACAGCACAGTGCAAGAAATATTAAAAGCTGAAAGTAGCCTTTATTAATTATTAAAAAATTTTTTTTAGCAAACAAATCTTTATATCTAAACCATTGGCAGATCACAAAATTATAGTCCTTCAAGCAATCAGTGGTCTGCTGCAGGACTAAAAACTTCTTGATGTTGCTTAAATCCACACAAGCAGTGTTGTCCTATGAGGGCTGAAGATTGTGAGTAGCGACTCTTGATAAATAATGAATCTTTGAGTTCTTGAATGCCATAACGGCACAGATTTAAATGACTCCTCTCAACAAAGGGTCCTTTGTTTCACCTAAAGGGCTTCTTCAGGAGATGGAGATGGAGTTTCAAAAAAGCACAACTTGGAGCATTTATACTGCTTTACACCACACTAAATAATTCTTTTGTGAATCTGTGCTGGTTCCACTTTTTCCCTGGTAGTAGCCTTCCTTCTGATGGTGTTTCTGCTGTGGAAATTGAAACAGAGTCGTTATATATATATATATATATTTCCTCCTGCTCCTTCTGCTCTTCCATCTCTTTTGGAATCAGTGCTGGGATCTGCCATTGTGAGTCTTCATTAACAACTATCTAGGGATTATTTTCCCCTTTATGAAATCCCCTCCCAGCTTGCTTCTAGTCCTCAGCTGGGAGCCAAGCATTAGGGCTACTTCCAAAACCCTGCAAGTTATGGGCCTAAATATGGCCACTAGGTGTCACCATTGCACAACATGTAGATTTTTCCCTGCCCTAGAGGCTGTAAGCACTGCCTTCACAGCACCCCCAGCCCTGAGCGATTCAGGGAACAGATGACCTAAGGTGGGAATTTAACATTGAGATAGTATGCTGGCCCTATACATACATACATATACATCTGAATGTATATATAATTTTTTTTGTTTGCTCTTCTGTTAGTAAGAAGTTATTAATTGCCCTCATCTCATTTTTTATAGTGTGATACTGCATTAGTATCTTGTCTGGCGGAGCATGGGACACAGAATTCTAGGTTACATAGAGGTGGTGCTGGAAATCTCATGAGATATGAAATTTTGTTGGATTGCCACCTGTGTGGGGGAGAAAATACCTGAGGATTCCATAGTGGTGTGGAGAACTACTAGAACTGATAGCAGTAAGCTAGAATTCTAGCTCTCCCCGGATATGTTTCTGCCCTTATGAGTCACATGAAATGGAGATGATTCTTGGAAAATTGACTGCGCAGGGAAAATGTATAATCCCATTCAGTCTCAAACATTTGTGAGG
Source organism: Rhinatrema bivittatum (assembly GCF_901001135.1). Lineage (NCBI taxonomy): Eukaryota > Metazoa > Chordata > Amphibia > Gymnophiona > Rhinatrematidae > Rhinatrema > Rhinatrema bivittatum. The sequence continues at coordinate 138,761,843 of NC_042621.1, forward strand.
GTTGTTGATTTTTCAGAGTAAGCTCTGGATCAGGTTATTATCCTCCCTTATACCACCTACTTGTTGTCTTCCATATGAGAACTTCTGAGCAATACTCCGAGAGGGTGACTGCTGCCTCCTTGTGGTGGGATAGATTTATGCAGTGCACTGTCTGATAGTGCAGAATTACTTGTTGACTGTAGGACATTACATGATTTCTGTGTTCTAATTATGCTGTTCTGGTGTCTTGTCTTCTTTGCTTTCTTGCTTTCTCTCTTGTCTGTCTCTGTATGGTGTGTGTGTGTCCCTTTCTCTGCACTTTCTTGTGCTTGCTCTGTATCTGTACACATTTTCCATCCAGTAATTGGTGCCTTTGTGCAAGATGGAGGGGTTTCTGAAAGCAGCCACTGGTACACAGACCGGAAATTCACCATCAGTGTCACCGCCTTCCTGTTGATCCTTCCACTCTCCATCCCCAAGGAGATCGGCTTCCAGAAATATGCCAGGTACCTGGGGTAACTGTAGAAGTGGTGGCAAAGACTGACTGGCTCATTTCCACAGCTGTGTCAGTTGGTGGTACTATTTTAGTCAAAGAGTGGAGGGTGACAGTCCTCACTAGGTGTGATATTAAACTAAAGTTCTGTCTAGTCAGACACCAGGGTAATTCTGAGAAGGGCAGAAATCTTAACTTCTCAACATCTGAGCTAAATTTTCCCCTTCCTTTACATGGTTCCTAACTGTGGAACTATCTGCGGGGGCAATATTAAAAGCTCCTGCACCAGCAGCTGTAAAGTGTCTGACTTCAAATAAAAGCCCTGTTAGAGGTATAGATGATATTTTATTCTAACCCCTCCCCCATGACTTGCTATATCCTGAAGCCCTTTGGCATTCTCCATTAGCACTCTTTTTTTTAAACATGTTTTTATTAATGTGAGAAAAAAATTAGCTTCACAAACACGTACAATATATTACAGAAATACATAAAAACATGTTAAACAATGAGCTGAAAAGCTATGAACTCGCATCTTCATTTTTGCCTCTCTTTATACATTTAGTACACCACCTGTGTACCCCATTTTAATACACAAGACCCTATATACCCTCAGGCACATCAAACATTCCTCACACTCACACCCTCAATCAAAAAATAGAAACTGGACAGTATAAATCCCAGGTACTTTGAACTTCTGTTTGTCAACCATTCCCATAATTGGAAATAACCTTGAAGTGACAAACTTTTCTTTCCCTGAAGGTCATGTTATCTCATTTGTTCCATCATTGCATATTTCTGCTTTGTAGGCTCGAAAAATAGATATTTCATCACTATTCCAACTGGAGAGAATAACTTTCTTGGTTAATATAAGAGATAAACTAAGAAATTTACCGGAAGGCAACCTTAATGAACTGTCACACAGAAGTAGATGCAGTATGTCATTTTGCCATGTCGGTCAACAGAACAAGCCATCATTTGATCTAAGATGGCTAGAATGAACCTCCAGTATGCCCAAAGTTTATGGCTTTCTGTGAACATATGACTTAAAGTTCCACTCTGATAATTACACTTCCTGTTCGTACCCCAGATCAGTCCAGACAAGTGGGTTTATGCATCCCCACCAGCAGATGGAAGCAGAGAACAAAACTTTTGAGGCACTTTTGCATAACCGAGAGTGCCACCTGTAGTCCCTCAGTATTTCTCTGTCTCCAGCAGATGGCAGAGGTGCAAACCTGCAGTCTGGAGATCTAAAAAGTTAGGATTTGAAGAAGAGGATTCAGCTCCTCGAGGTATTAGGTTCCTTCAAGGGCCATCCCTCTGGAGGAGCAGGGCGAGTGTGTGTGTGTGGGGGAGTAAGGAGTTGGTGACCCCTGCCGAACTTTGCTCTCCTTGGCAGGGGGATTGATAGCCAGGGGCCCTGGTTCCCTCACCCCATCTGTGTCCTTATCTCCCTTGGTGTACCTGGCTCCTCAGTAGCCTCCAGAAGCAGGAAAGTACTTTCTTTTCTTTTCCTGTGATGTGCTGTTTCTTTAAAAAAAAAAAAAAAAAGTTTGCAGCAGGGAAAAAGAAAGCTGCAGCATTGAGCAGTGTGGAGGAACGGGTAAGACTTTGTTTCCTGTTGGGAGGCAGGCAGAGGGAGCGGGCCGAATTGCCTGCCGTTGTCGGGGCTGGGTGAGTGCTGAATTTCAGCACCGGACAAAGGCAGGAGCGTTTTCATCAGCAGGGGTTATTTTTAGGCCTGACAGTGCCGACATGCCGATTCCCGCGCAGCGCATCAAAGTTTGTCACAGCTGCAGGTTGAGTCGGGCTCGCCTCAATTAGGCTGTGTTTTGCTGCAATTGTGCCTCGGAGAGGGGGGGTAGGACCTCGACCGGACCTCTGGTGGTGCAGAAATGAGAAGGCAGCTGGGCCGGTTCTGAAAGCCCTGGGGTGTGTGTGTGTGTGTGGGGGGGGGGGGGTTTGGAGGAGCCGATGGCCATTTTGACAGCACATGCTGAAGCTCTGTTGACCATTTCAGGTCCTTGGGACTCCCCTCCCACCCTGTTCCCGGTGGAAAAGAACCCTGCTGGTAGCGGGGGAAGGGGAGTCTTTTTCTATGGATTTTGTGCTGCTCCTCCACAAGGGTTATCTAGCCAGGAAGGAGTTGGTGTCCAAGAGATCCTGCCCCAGGAAGTCCTGGTTGGGCAAGAATGCTAAATGTTGGTGGAATCAGGAAGGATCCTGCATTCGCTGGGTTCAGGTGGGCCATGGAGGAGGAAGATTCGTCAGACAGAATGGATGATCTGTATCGGGGGCCAGAGGATCCAGTGGATCTGGACAAGGACCCTGCTGATGCCTTGGGAGATCCAATTCAGGATCTGGTCCAGAATCCGGTGGATGCATTAGGGGATCTCATGCAGGATCCAGCTGAGGTGCTGATTGCAGAAGGTGACGACCCATGGGTGGTCTGCCTATTCCGCAAGGAAGAGCTAGGTCCCTTAATTCTCCAGCTGATTGAGGAGCTGGGGGATTAAGGTCACCTAGGAGGACTCTGATAACGAAGGGGTGATTCTGGTCCTGGAGGGATTAAGGAGACCCCCTAAGACCTTTATGTTGCCAAAGACGGTGAAGAAGATGGTAGATCGGGAGTGGGAGTCTTCAGGCTTGCCTCGGGAGGTAGCGAGAGCTATGGTGAAGCTATACCCCTCGCCAGAGCAGGTTTTGGAGTCCTGGAGAATTCCCAAAGTGGATGCAGCCATGTCAGCGGTCACGAAGAAGATGACTATCCCTGTGACCGGGGCGGCAGCCCTAAAGAATGTTCAGGACAGGAAGTTAGAGATTCTGCTCAAAAGGCTGTTTGAGGTTTCGGTTTTAAGTCTTCATGCCACGGTGTGCGGACATTTAATGCAGAGAGCCTGTTTGTGCTGGGTGCAGAAGGCAATGACAAGTGGTTGGCGACGGTGGCTGAATCAGTGCAGGCGGCCCGCTTGGAGGCAGGAGTGGTCTATGTGGCCGATGCTCTGTACGACATGATCCGGGCTTCCGCCAGAAGTATGGTCTTGGCTGTGGCGGTGCAGAGGCTTCTTTTGGCTGCGAATTGGTCAGTGGATGAGTAGTTTAAGGCACAACTGTCGAATCTCCCTTTCAAAGGGAAGCTGCTCTTTGGGGGGAGGACCTGGAGCAGCTCATGAAGCAGTTGGGAGCGCCAAAGAGTAATACATTACCGGAGGACAGGAAGGCCCCTAAGAAGTCATTTCCAATGCAAGCTCGCTTTCGGGAAGTTAGATTTCGTGCAGGCAGAAGTTCTGGACCAGTGACGCAGAAGCAAAGTTCTGGCAGCTTTTCGGCACTAGCGCAGACCCCAGAGGGAAGGTGCCTCTCAAGGAGGGCGTCAGAAACAAGGGGGGCAATAAAGGATGGCCATTGGAGGATGGTTGTCCCTTTTTTACGAGGTGTGGACCAAAATCACTTCAGACCGGTGGTTCCTGGAGGTAGTGAGAGATGGCTACGCCTTACAATTTTCTCATCCGCTCAGGGACGCCTTTGTGGCCTCTTGCTGCATCTCCCGGAGCAGGTGGGAGGTGGTGCGGGATACTCTGGCCCCCTCAAAAGAGGGGGCACGCTCGATATTCCATATACATTGTGGTTCCAAAGAAGGAAGGCATTTTTCGCCCCATTCTAGATCTGCAGAAGGTCAATGCTGCCCACCGGGTGCCACGATTTTAGATGGAGACCTTGTGCACCATCATAGCGGCAGTGCGCAAAGGGGAGTTTCTGACTTTGCTGGACTTGACAGAAGCTTATCTTCATATCCCCATTTAGGGCAAGCACTGGAGGTTTTTGAGACTTATGGTCCTGGGAGAGCATTTCCATTTCCAGGCTCTACCCTTTGGATTGGTGACAGTGTCGCGCTTATTCACAAAAGTGGTGGTGGTGGTGGTGGCAGCAGCTCTCTGGAAGGAAGGTATCCTGGTACACCCATATCTGGATGATTGGTTGATACAAGTGAAGTCAGAAGCAGACGGTGTTCACTCAGTCCAGAGGGTACTTCAGCTTCTGGAATCGGGCTGGGTGACGAACCTAGCAAAGAGTCAGCTGAGGCCAGCCCAGTCATTGAAATATCTGGGGGCGCGCTTAAATACCCAATTAGGGAAAGTATTTCTGCCTTCGGAGAGGATAGTCAAGTTACAAGGTCAGATCCTGAGGCTACTGAGCCTGTCTGTGTCCAGGGTCTGGGATTACTTGCAGGTACTGGGTTCCATGAGCGTTTGCTCACATGCATCTTCTGCAGGGGATGCTGCTATCCTGTTGGGACCCACTTTTGGAGGAATTTCAGCTTCCTTTACCGTTGCCGCAGGATGCCAGGTCAAGTCTCTCGTGGTGGCTATCTCAACCCAGTCTGGGAAAAGGAGTGGATCTGTAAGTATCCGACTGGGTGCTGGTGACCAAGGAGACTAGTCTGTCTGGATGGGGGGTAGTTTGTTAGGGGAAGTCAGGCCAGGATCATTGGTCGCCAGAGGAGGCGAAATGGTCCATCAGTCATCTGGTGACCAGGGCAGTGCACAAGGCTTACTGGCGTTTCTTTCGCTTGTTCGAGGCAAGTTAGTGCAAGTGTTTTTGGACAACACAACAGTGGCGTACATCAATCGCCAGGGTGGTATGAAGAGTCATCTGATAGGAGGCACAAGAGCTGTTTGGGCGGAAAAGCATCTCGAGAGGATAGCTGCTTCCCATGTCGCAGGGGTGGACAATGTGCAGGTGGACTTCCTCAGCAGACAATGTCTGAATCCCAGAGAGTGGGAGTTATCAGCAAAAGCCTTTGCTTTATTTCTAGCATGGTGGGGTAGGCTGGCGGTGGACCTCATGGTGACTCCAGGCAATATGAAGGCGATTCGATTCTTCAGTCGCAGGAAGGAGGTCGGTTTGGAGGTCATCAATGCTCTAGTTCAACTGTGCCAGTCTCGTCAGCTTCTGTACGTCTTCCCACCATGGCCTCTTGTAGGTTGAGTTCTGTGTCGAATTGAGCTTCATCCGGGCGGGGTGATCCTGGTAGTGCCCAAGTGGCCACGCCAGTCGTGGTTTGTGGACCTTCTGCAGTTAGCAGTGGACGGTCGCATTCGCTTGACCCATCTGGCAGGGCTTTGGCGGCAGGGACCGTATTTTCAGACTAGGAGGATTGCTTCTGTCTAGAGGCTTGGCTTTTGAGAAGCTTTGGCTCCATCTGAAGGGTTATTCAGAGCCGGTAATTGCAACTTTGCTTCAGGCTTGAAGACCTTCCATGTCAATGGCGTATGTCAGAGTGTGGAGAGTGTTTGAGTCATGGTGATTGCACAACAAGGTGCATCCGATGAAGCTGGACATTCCGCATATTCTAGCCTTTTTGCAGAATGGTTTGGCAAAGAGTCATTTGGCAGCCTTGACATCCCTTCGAGGTAGGATTCAAGGTAGACCTTTTGGCGTCTTATCCGGATGCAATTCGTTTCCTCAAAGGGATGAACCATCTGTGTCGCCCGGTGTGGAGAATTTGTCCGGCCTGGAACCTTAATTTAGTGCTTCAGGTGCTCTGTGGTTCCCCTTTTGAAACTATGTAGAGGGTGTCATTGAAGGATTTAACCCTGAAGGCTGTTTTTCTGGTGGCTATCTGTTCAGCCAGATGAGTATCTGAACTACAGGCGTTATTGTGTAGGGACCCTTTCCTGCATTTTTCAGAGGATGGGGTTTCTTTACGTACGCTTCCTTCCTTTTTGCCTAAGGTGGTGTCCTCTTTTCACCTTAACCAGGTGGTCGAGCTACCGGCCTTTCTGAATTTGTCAGTGGACTCTCCTATGGCAAAGGAACTTCACTTACTGGATGTGCGTCGGATTCCTTTGTGATATCTTAAGGTGACTAATGCTTTTTTGAGATCTGATCATCTGTTTGTCCTGTTCAGTGGTGCAAAAAAGGGCAATAAGGCTTCCAAGGGCACTATTGCACGATGGTTGAAGAAGATGATTGCTTCAGCTTACATCTGTAAGGGCCAGTCGCTGCTGGATCAGCTGAGAACGCATTCCACCAAGGTGCAGGCAGTCTCATGGGTGGAGTGTCAGCTGCTTTCTCTGCAGGAGATTTGTCGAGCAGCAATGTGGTCATCTCCTAATACTTTTACCAGACATTATCGCTTGGATGTGCGGATGCCAGAAGAGGCGACTTTTGGAGAAAGTGTGTTACGCACAGGTCTTTCAAGTTCCTGCCCAGAATAGAGGGGCTTGGGTACATCCCACTTGTCTGGACTGATCTGGGGTATGAACAGGAAAGGAAAATTGGTTCTTACCTGCTAATTTTCGTTCCTGAAGTACCACGGGATAAGTCCAGAGACCCGTCCCCATCTTTCAAAAGACTGCCTTACTTCTGGATGTTGCTGAGCTGGTATGTGATATACTCAGATTAATGAAAGATGTACATAGTTTAGTATGTGCTTTGTGTTAAGTCAAGGGGGCCTAATTTCAGGGGACTCCAACTTTGTCTCTGTTCACCCTAAGGTTTATTGGGGGTTTGTTAACATAGATCTCTTGGCTTGAATACAGGTCAGTACTGAGGGACTGCACGTGGTACTCTGTTATGTAGCAGGGCCTCAAAGTTTTGTTATCTGCCTCCATCTGCTGGTAGGGATGTCTGGACTTTGATCCATGGTACTTCAGGAACAAAAATTAGCAGGTAAGAACCAATTTTCCTTTCAAACATAAATCCGATTCCCAGGTATATCTGGTGCACAATTTAATATTGAGTTTCCCTCAGATTAGCAGGCAGAAGATATTTGTAGATTACTGTGAATGCTGCTACCATATTATCCACCTCAATTTCTAAACAAGTCTGCTCTCCATCGTATGGCTAATTTATGTACATGTTGTCAGATTTTATTTTTTTTTTATATGCCAATTTTATTACATTTTGGAATTGTTTCTAAGAAGGTTTCATTGTCTTTGGTAAAGGAAATAGCTTTTAAATCTGGCTTAGCATTACTTAAACAATAATGCCTGGCCTGAAGGAAAGCAAAAAAAAATCTCAAGGGGGATTGACCTTATCTATCTCCTGTAGCTGTGGAAATGAATAAAGACAGTCTAGTTCTGGATGGACAAAACTGTCCTAAGCAAGACAACCCTAATTTTTTCAGGTTAGAAATGTGGAATGTTCCACTTCTCTCGGAAAGTCAGGATTACCTACAAGAAATAAAAAAGCTTTCCTAAACACAAGAAACCACAACCCCCCATGCTCCAGTTGTTGTAACTTGGTTTTTAGAAACAATGCAGACAATTAACTGGGTGAAAGGGCCTGACTAGCTCCTCTAATAAATTATCCATGTCAAACATAGTTTTCATTGATATCCATTCCTGTATATAAAATAATAATGATGCAACATTATAGGCTCGAGGGTCTAGTATCGCCAATCCACCCTTCTTTTTCTCATTAATTAAAATATTAAAACATATTCTTGCTCTCTTATTATACCAGATAAAAAAGAAATTACAGATTTGAACATTTGAACCTGTCTTTTTAATCCATATGGGAAGCATTTGTATGCTGTATAATATTTTTGGCAGCAGCACCATTTTTTGGTAGCTTGTGATTTTCATATTTCAGCTCTTTGATTTTTTTGTAGGCGTAAAGGATCCTCATTTTGTCCACGTAATTTAAATATTTTGCAATGATTTGTCTTGGTTTTTCGTTGATATGTCCTGCGGGGCCTATTCGGTGTGCTCTTCCAACAGTTATGGGCCTGTCTATTGCCACTGCGGTTTTATCGGCCCCCCCATCATCTTTGTCTGGTCATTTCGTTAGATGTTTTTACCACAAAATTCTCCATTAAGTACAAATCAAGATCCAAAGTTTTTCTCAGTTTATTGCTGACTCCAAGGGACAGAGTGGATCAGGCTTCCTCACTATGTGACGTCATCACCGGAAGTCCGCGTTCACTCTCTTTAAAGCTACTGTTGCCCCATTTCTCCTAGAAGCCCATTTACACCACTTTGCTTTCTCCTGAAAGTCCTCTGATTACCCCTTGCTATCTCCTTAGTCATCTGATTCCACCTTGCTCTTCAAAAGGGCCCTTTTATCTCCTGGCTCTTTTTGAGAGGCCCTCAGCTTCCCTCTGTCCTCTGATCTCCCCTTGCTCTCCCCTTGATAGAATACCGCACTATAGTTCACCAAGGCATGCATGTAGGTAGTAATTCCCAACCTTATATCAATTAAAACTATTTTTTCAATGGGAGTTGTAGGGTGGGAATTTGTTCCATAAAATGGTTTGATAATTTGGTGTATGGGAGGTGACACTATGTACAGTGTTTTATTGTATATTTTCCAGTAAAAAGATTCAAACACAAAAATATTACTGTTGAATCTTTATTTCTGAAGTTATTTTAAATGCTTTCCTACAGTTTTTCTAAACCCATGTTAGCAAAGTGTCACAAATGATCTCACATGCATTGTGTCCAATTGGTCCATACTGGGTATGATGTCACAAAACTACCCCCCCCCCCCCAAAATTCCCTTGCATGGTGTGAACCACTCAGATCGAGGATGTTACTACTTAAATCTCCTTTGTAACTGAACAGCACAGTGAACATAGCCCTGACTCCTCTCTCCTTTCAGCTCCCTGAGTGTAATCGGCACCTGGTATGTCACCATCATCATCATCATCAAGTACATCTGGCCAGATAAGGAGATGGTTCCAGGAGAGATTCCCAGCAGGTATGTGTGGGGAAAGGTATGGATAACTTAATATTTGACGTGTCCAGTTTTGATCCAATGCTGCAAAATTTGCTTCTTGCCACAGAACCAAGGCAAAGTGGCCGAATCTATTAGGCTTCTCCCAGGCTGCATTTTGCTGCTCTGGCCCTTCTAGCAGCCATGGCTGTTATCTTTCTCAGCATCCCTGCAAACACCAGTCTCTGTCGTCCCGTCCCCCCCCAGTCACGTCACCTCTCTTCTGGCTTTCTCTTCCTGTAGACACTAGCGCTGTTTCTTCTACTCCTGCTTCTACTACAGTCCTCTTTCCCTCAGCACAACCACTCTCTTCTGGCCCCCCCCCCATCCCCACCCTGCACCTATGCCGATCTCCTGGTTTTCCCACACAGAACTCGCTGCCACTCTCTCTCTCTCCCAGGCCCACCCCTCCACTGTATATGCCAATGTTCTCCTGCACTCACCATCCCTCCCCCAAAGCAAACATTGACCCCAGAGTACTCTCCCTGTCCCTCCCTTTCTCCCAACAGATCTGTCTTCACTATCTCTTACTAAATATGCCCTTGGCATCTTTGAAAGCTGGGAGCCAAACCGAAAGGGAAAGCATTTGCAAGGGCTTCTGCACTGCAGCTAGTCACTATAGGAGACAGTGCAATCTATTTGTAAGAAATTAGCATAGAGTGTGGGAGGAAAAGGCCTCTCTCTCCAGAGAGGGGCGGGAAAGTGAAAAGGAAGTTGGACTGTTTCAAATTCTACAGCCTGGTGACCAGAAGTTGTTTCTCTTTCCAGTCCCTCCTCCTGGATAGCTGTTTTTAATGCTATGCCCACAATCTGCTTTGGATTTCAGGTACGTACTGCGGAATATCTCTGGCCACTTTATCTGCCACTTGTCTCATTGTCTGTCACATCAGTACGTGTACCTGTGGTTGTTTGGGTATTGCTGAAGCACAGCAGTTTGCCTGACCCTTTGGTTTCCCGTTTTCCTGGCAGTGCCATGTTAGCAGTGTGCCTGTTTTTAACTGCATGAAGACACCTGATGTGAAGACGTGGGGAGGTGTGGTGACAGCTGCCATGCTCATTGCTCTCTTTGTTTACACAGGAACAGGTGAGGAGGCCTCAATTCTTTCAACACAGGCACAGCTGCATGAATCGGCCGAGGCTGTGAGGCCTTATGAGTGCCTCAGATGAATTGACCACTCTAAGTTCACTAAACTGTTTTCTCAGGCTCCGAGAAACACAGAATACGATGGCAGCTAATGATCTCCAATGGCCAATTCAGTCTACCCATTTTCCTTTTCTGCTGCAGTGCCACAGACCATCGTTCCCTCTTAGATGAACATGTGAGCGATCGCTCATACATTTTGGAGTGTCGCTCACTGATTTTTAAATGGTTGCTTACATATGTTTTTCATTGTGCTATATACAGAAATGCAACACTAATAATACTGGTGCACAACACCTTAGTCACTCCTTGGAGGGAACATTGCCACAGACCCTATTTGATTTCCAGCTTTATCCTCACTTCCCCACAACTAAGGATCCTCTGTACGAAGCCATTGCCACCTTGAATTTGGTTACCATTCTTGCACACAGTTCTTCCATTAGTAAACTGCTCCTTGCATCCACCACCCTTTCAGTGAAAAATGGTCCCTTGCTGTCTATTCTCTTGCTTCATATCATGACCTCTTGTTTAATACTTCTTTTCCACTGATTTCTGCTTGATAAGCTGTAGAGCTCCCTTGTTTTGTGCTGGGAGAGCGGGGACTGCAGATATGCTAATGTTCTTCCATCTAATGCAGATATCCACCAAAACAAGGAAAAACCAAAAAAACAATTTTTCTTGTGCTCTGCTACTCAAAATCTATATACCATGACCCATTCAGGAAAAAATGTGTTATTTAATAAACTTGACCGTATCGGCAAGCCTGACGACGAGCAACCCCACAGTTTTTTTTTTAAAGGGAGCCGTCCAGGTTGGAAGTGAGTCGAGACGAGCATTGTCCAGGATGAAGGATATTATAAGGATATTGTGAGAAGATGGTCCCTTTAAAAATTGGTGGGAAAGGTCTAATATTGTAAGCTCCTGAAGAAGCAAAAGCGAAACGTCGGCCGGGTGTCCAGCTGACACTTTTCTGTCTATGGAATGTATAAAATTTAAAATTGCAAAATTATAAAATCGAACATTACTAAGGTAACTTGTTCAAATTGAACTAGACCGTAAATGATGAGAAGTCCGGATGGCTCCCTTTAAAAAAAAACTGTGGGGTTGCGCGTCGTCAGGCTTGCCGATACGGTCAAGTTTATTAAATAACACATTTTTTCCTGAATGGGTCATGGTATATAGATTTTGAGTAGCAGAGCACAAGAAAAATTGTTTTTTTGGTTTTTCCTTGTTTTGGTGGATATCTCCATCATTCTCTACAGTTATTCTTGCTGGGGGATGATGGGACTACAGGAGCTGTGCGCTCTCCTAGCAGCACCTCCTATGATTGTAGCTGGATGCCCTCTTGATGCTTCACTCCCCTTCTTGCATATTTTCTGTTCTTGCTGTCTTCTGCTTTTCTCATACAATGCTGATGGGTTTTATTCCTCTACTGCTTCAGGTATCTGTGGATTTCTAACCTTTGGAGCAGACGTGAATCAAGACGTGCTGATGTCGTACCCATCCAATGACATTGCTGTGGCTTTTGCTCGCACCTTCATCATCATTTCCGTGCTGACTTCGTACCCCATCTTGCTCTTCTGTGGCAGGTCTGCAGCACAGTTGGGCAAGCCTAGAGCCTGATCCCATAGAGCCATAACTGGCATGTGCCTCACTCCTGCCCCCTGTAGGATGGTGCTGGATAGCTTGGTCCCATGGAGCCGTGGCTGACCCATGCCTCTCTTCTCTCCCTGCAGGGCTGTACTGGAGGGTCTCTGGCTGCGGTGTAAAGGAGAGGCAGTGGAGGAGGATGTGGTGTGCGAGAGGCGTCGGCGTCTTCTGCAGACGCTCACTTGGTTCATCCTGACACTAGTTCTAGCACTTTTCATTCCTGATATTGGGAAAGTGATCTCCATCATCGGGGGCCTGGCTGCCTGTTTCATCTTTGTCTTCCCAGGTACCCTCCATGCAGTGTGTGATATGCCCCTGGAATAGGGGGCTTGGTGTAGAGGGAGTTCTCAGCTTTTGTGGGATTCCTTATTACTATTCACTGATTTTGCACATGCATTTATTGCACAAGGCTTCAGCAGGTAACTCAGGATGCATTTTCTCTGCTATTATCTGACAGAGATAGAGTCACTGTCTAATAGATGTCTGTCATCAGCTTCAAAAAGGGCACCTCCTGAGCGTTCCCTTGCAGCAAACTTTGTACACATGATGTATGTAAAGCAAGCGGCCTGGCTACCATCCTTTGTCAAGATCTGGAGGTGTCCTATGATGACAGTAGACAGTGCTGGGAGTGCCCCCTGCACTATGGTGAGAGCAGGTGGGTTTAAAACTAGTTCACAAAATTTATTTTACCATCCCAAAACCAGTCAGTGACCTGTATGAAAGGAGAAGGTGCCCTCCATGCACAGTATAGACATTAATAAAGCAACCATTATAGTCACCACCAACTAGGGTAGTAAAGGGCAGCAACCAGTGTTTTGCCAGATTTAAGTTTGCATTGAAACTAAATTATTATTATTTTACTTATTACCTTTTCTTAGTTTCCATTTTAGAGTTTTAGTCTACATTAATAGATTATGACTTCTACTCATGAATATCAAAAATCTTGGAAGTAAAGGACTACCTAGGCTGCCATAGGTCTTGTTTGATCTGTGATGCTGTTCTCCCTTCATCATTAAAGTCCTTCTGTGTCTGTTACATGCATGCTTGAATGGTTGAAGTGTACCAGGTATGATTGGTTATATCACTTTTCCTCTTTTCTGTCTTTCTTCTTGAGGTAAATATTTACCTTCTTCAGTCTTTGTATGTATGGTTTAAGGTGCACACTATGCATCGTTTTGGTGGCCTTCTTCTGAATTGCCTCTGCCTTGTCAGTATCCTTTTTGTAGATGTGGCATCCAATCTGAATACAGTACTCCACGATAGCATTTCTCCAGAGACCCATAGAGAAGTAATATTACTCCCTTCTTTCTACGAGCAATAACTTTTTTGCACCAAAGTATACAGTTTGCTATCCCAAACTGCTTTGTCATAGTGACTGCCTGTTAAGTGAGGGGTTTTTTGTGTGCCCTTGGGCCTCGGCCCGACCCCAGACGAAACCAGGACCGAACCGAGGGTTGGTGACGTGTCCCAACATGGCAGAGACACACGGTCTTACCCTCCGCCGGGCCTGCAAGCTCCCAACGCCAACAAGATGATGTTGGAAGGTGAACAGTCCTCCGACCATTCCAAGTCCTTTCGGACCTGCCGCTTAGAATCGGCATGGAGCAGCAGGCCGGCCTGAGGATGAGGGCAGACTGAGGCCTTGACACGAAGACATGAGACTATAACTAAGGTGAGACATCACAGACGAAGGCTGATGCGAAGACATGACACCAAGGCTGATGCGACAGCATCACAGACGAGATGAGGAACTTGACGAAGTCTAGACGAGAAGCTGGGAAGGGAGACAATGGCACTGTCTCTCAGGGCGCCCTATTCAGCCCACCTTCACGGGCGGACCCAATGGGCTGGTCGCGGACCACCCTGTCCCACTGCACACCCTACACAGCCCGAGGAGGCTGGTCACAGACCATGCGGAGAGCGGGACAAGCGCAGGAAAGGAATCCAGCTGAGGTGGGACTTCGACGACTGAGCCGGTGTCATCCAGAGCATCACAAAAGCTGGCAGGACAGGACGGCTCAGGAGCACAGGACACAAGGAGCACAGGACACAAGTCCGCTGCTGGCATCTCCACAGACAAGACGTGTCACCTGGATATCCACGGCCGGCAGAACAGAAGGTTCAAGAACACAGAAGCAAAACACCAAGGAGGGCTGGAACACCAGGAAGCGAGACATCAGGAGATCTGGACGAGGACCTCAGGCAACGAAGACATGGCAAGAAGCAGACGAGACGAGGAGCTCCATGAAGAACACCAAGGCCCTGACGGAGCGCTGGCAGGCAGGAGCCTCCAGGACTGAAGTAACTCCGATGCAAGGCTGAGACGAAATGCAGGAACAGCCCTTTTATGGGGCTGGCACAGGAAACAGTCTGAAGGTGGGGCCCAGGGCATATCCGGCCATGGGCCCTTTAAATCCTGAAGAGAGGCACGGCCGCGTGCCTAGGAGCAGGAAGCAGGAACTGTGCAGGACCGTGGACAGCGGCCCTGCACCAACATCTGCGCAGAGGAAGCAGGGCTGGGCCTAGGAGCAGGCCCCGACGTCAGCAGCGGCTCCTGCTGCTGCAGGAGGCCCCGAGGGCGGCTCTAGCTGCCAGGTGAACTCGGGGATTGCGGCCTTCAGTCGTGAAGATGGGTGGGATGGCGGCGGCCTCCTGCCGCGTTGGCAAACGTCAGCGGCTCCGTGCCGTGCTGAAGCAGGGCAAGATGGGCGGCCTCTGGGCCGCAAGAGAAAACAGAGTCTGCGGCTCCAGCCACGGTGAAGGCCCAACTTCGGCGGCGTCTAGCCACGTCGGGCACGGCAGCAGTAGCAGAGGTAAGGTGCCTGCTCTTGGGGGAACCCGCGGGCAGAGTTAATAACACTGCCTATTTCAAGGTCATTAGAGATGATGACTTGTCATGATGTAAACAGTTGTGATCTTCACTTGGAATGATAGTAAATAAAATGGCTAAATAAATAAATATGACCCTTAGCTTTCTCATTACTTTGGTGACTGTAGTTCACCTCCAAAAAGATATTAGGCCCTTAGATTTTTGCATCCGTCATTCATGATTTTGAATTATATATTTATTTATTTATTTATTTTGGATTAAAATACATTTGGCATACCTTTGACCATTTTTCCTACTTTGTAAAACCATTTTCATCTATTCCCTCTGGTATGTCTACTCTGACACTTTTCATGTCATCTGCAAATGAGCATATTTTCCTTTCTAACGCTTTCCCAATGCTACATATGAAGACATTGAAGAGGACTGGGCTTAGCACTGATCTTTGTGAACCCCCCCACTTATTACTTTCCTTATACCAGAGTGGACCCCATTGACTACCAGTCTGTGTCCTGTTACTCAACTAACATCTCCTAGATTTATCATTTTGCTAGACAACTGTAAGCATTTGTAGACATGGCTCTCCAAGTTGATTTCTACTTCCCTCTCTCGTGTTTCCTGACTTTTCCTTCCTAGGATTTGCACCAATCTTCTTGCTATGTGACAAGCCTCCTTCTCCCCAATTCAGTCTTCCAGTCTCCATTCAGGATTTTAAATACCTTTTATACTACTGCTTCAGTGTAGCCACTTGCTAACAGTGTATATTGTTTATCTGTGGATTTATGTCCTCCTTCCTCAGTGAACCTAGTTTGCAGCTCTCCAGGTGTAATGAGTAGGTGTATTTCATTTGTATTCAGCCTTCTATTCTTGTAAGAGGTCACCAAACCAAAATTCAGCAAGAGCCTCCCTGACATGTGGCCACAGAGGGACAAACGTTGGATAGTGCTTTTGCTTTGGTGCCTAAAAACATGCAAATGACATTGTGAGTTAGAATAACTATTTCTTAACTGTGTGATTGTAGAGTAGTGTAAACAGATCTTGGGTGCACCTTGGGCACGTGTATATATATCTTTGCAATCACACAACCTTTGTCATGCTGTATTCCTCCTATCATGCTGCTTAAATTTCCTTGGTTCATGATGGCATTAGCATTGGAATGGGGTGGGCTATGCCCAATCAACTTTTCGAGCAGTAGATTTGTACTTCCAACTCTCACACATGCACACAGTTAAAACACCATGGTGCTAGGTGAAAATAGCAGCAGGTTAATTATAAGCTTACAAGAATAATTAGACATTGGGAGGGTTGCTTCAAATAACATAAATGGTTGATTATACACATCACAATAATTAATACAGTTTTATATTAAGCAAAACATACATTCCTTACTAAGGTCAATTAGGGCCCAAAGAATTGGACAGGTCTGCCACTTCCGGAAGTCTGTTGCTTGAAGAGATCTGATCTGTGACAATTCTGAACATTTGTGTACAATTTTGTGATGTACACAAAATAGCTGCAGCTCAGGAGTGTGAGAAGCATCCTCTTCCCTCAACCTAATCACAATTTTCAGGTTTCACAAGGTCAGTGACCTTTTTATTATTTCTGTAAATATTAGTAAAGAGATCTTATGACTTCAGGGTCAGTGAGCTTTCCACTGAGGCCTGTTTCAAAGGACTGAGCATTAGTCTGTGTGACTAATACTTAGACTACCCCATTACATTACATCCCTGGATGGGCACTGAAACCCCTTGAGAAAGTTTTGAATCCTAATGTAACCAATCAGGCCGATACAGTAAGAGCGCGTAAGAAAAAGTGCGGCAGTGCCGGGTGCCCGCTCGTTTGCCGCGCGCACAGTTCGGATCACATACCGCTCGATACAGTATTTAAATTAGATGCAAATGCAAGCCGCGTCCAAAGCGCGTCCATGAAGCTCAATCCATTTTACTGTATAGAGCGCTATACAGCGCCTATACAGTATCCTGGGTGTGCTGGTACCTGTCATTTCAAATGTCATTTGAAATGACCTGAGCGCCTGGATGGACGTCAGAGGTCACGGCGTGCGCTCATGCGCCTTCGCTGCTTGAGCGCCCAAATTGGACGTGCGTTCATGCACCTTCGCCGGCGGGGCTGCTGGAAGCCGCTTTCGACGCCGGCCGTCCCCAGGAGGCAGGGGAGCCGTGGTGGGCGCTTCGGGAGGAGGGGAGAGAGGACTGGGGCTGCTGGAAGCATGCAGTAAGTTTACTTTTGTTACAATTTCTATTTGCTTTAATAACATGTCGAGTCGATTTTCGTCCTGCGCCTTGCTTCGGGAGGGGGGGGGGGGGGGAGGACTGGCAATCCCTGATGCCCGAGCGTAGGAGAACCAGGCCACATCATGTTACTCGCTTGCTCCAACCCACCCACTTATTTGACCGGAGCCTGCCTATTGCGGTCACATCCCTCTAATGCCAGGGTCAGGGTAGGCGGTAAATTAGCGGGTTAAAGAAGTTTCAAAACAGTTGGTTAAAAAGGCGATAATTGGGCCGCACGTTACTGTATGGGAGGGAATAGCTAATCTGATCGTTTACATATCATATACATGCCGCGGGCGGAAAGGGATACGCATTGATTTAAAGAAGCAATAAAGATTGGTAAAAATGGATAGTGAATCGCAGGTTAGACTTACGCGGCCAAATTGTGGGTAGAAAGTGGTTTAGAAACAGGGTAACCGCGGCCACGCTTTACTGTATCGGCCTGTATGTGAGTAATATTACTAATACCTGCAGTTTCACCGCATTCATTGCTTTCCTGGTGCAGCTGGTCAGATGACCCTCAACAAATATATCTAACTCCCATCTAAAGTCTATAATCATCTAACATTTAGTTGCTTCACAAGTCTGACCAGATTCAAGCCATACACACATACATAGGGAATCCAATAGCATTACTTTGTAAACTTTAATACATCACAATCACTTAACATCATTTCCCAATTTATCAATGAATTTAAAACATGTATTAATATGAATACATACACATAACCTTCATAGGTGTATCCATTAATATATCATTAGTGCAAAAGACATGTGCAACCTCAAATGCATTACCACCCCACCGTAGCACCAATAAACTAGCAGCAATATCTTAAAAATAACCCATTCCAAACATACTCATACATTCAACCACACACACTCCCCACCCACAAAAACCAACCCACGCTAAGACCACCAAAACTCTTAAAGCTGAAACTATCTTCATCTGGGCATGCTTAACTTCATGTTTATTTCATATGGGAGCAATCCACCACGTCCCAACAAGGATCCCTGTTTTGCCGCAGCTTCTTCAGGGGACAATTTACTTCCAACTCAACCGGAGATTAGCGAAGCCTTCTGGCCTTCCAACCTCTGAAGCACCACATCTTCACAAAAACCAGCACCTGATATTTCCTTCAGGGAATTAACACAAACATAACAATTATCTGATAAAAATAAAATATCAAACATCAACTCCCTGCCCTCCTTATCACCCACAACATATACATCCGAAAACTCACTTCCTCCACAGATTTAATCAGAAAAACAGCTGCACACCACATATATGGAATCACCACCTGGAATAAAGAGGAAGTAATAAAACTCCTACAATATTTAATACAAAATCACCAAAACACCAATGTATATAAATCACAGAAGCCAACCTTTTGAAAATCTTCAGCATGCTTCACACATTATAATATGCTGCTTCCATCTTCTCTCACATAATCTGCCTTACGTGTACCTATTACAAAGCAAGGTACACAATACACAAGAATCAACTTCTCAAATTTCCACAAAGCTCAAGTTGACAGAAAAGCCCACTATTCAAAACCATTCTTACCTCACAAATTATACAGCTCACCTTCTCCAAACTTCAAAGGCACACCGAATATCTATTCTGTTTAAAAAAAAAAAAAAAAGACTATCTGGATGTCTGACATGCAGATAACACCCTATACTATACTGGCAACACAGGTCAGGGCAACTGTGAACTAATAAAATTGCATTAATATAAGTCTTTATCATTACTATGTGAGAATCACGATAGCAACTTCTTCACGCAAATATGTCTAACTTGTCATTAGTTAGGAGCACCATCATTATCATTACATTTCAAATATATTAACATATGAAAAAAAAAAGCATCGTTTTCCGGTCGGTTTCATACTCTGAACACTTCTATCTGTAAAATGAAGGGATGGATGAGCCACTTCTGCATAAGGGTTTTGTTTCTGTCCACTGGTCTGCTGTTGAGCTTTTGCAGGGCCACTGATAAATGATATGGCCATCCTTGTTTTGTTGTCAAGGAGTAGGCATTATGCTTGCAATGTTGCTGTTTAAGTACTGTTTATTCACTGCCTTTACTACTGCAAATGCTTGTAGATTATAGCCCTGTGGATTATTACCTGATATAGGAAAAACAAAGTCCCAAGTTAAGTTTAAATAAACAAACTTCATTATACACTTCAATAACTTCCTGTACCTAATAAACCCTGCACACAATATAAACACAGACATAGCTAAAGAAGCAGTTGCAGATGCACAACCTTTATTTATCCCTTCCTCCTATTCTAAAGGACAATAAACAATATACAAGACCAGCAGCTACCCAGGAGCTAATACACTCAGACTTACATATAAGACTTCACACATGATATCCTATATAAACTTCAAAAATAAGAAATAAAAGTCAAGGAAAAAAAAATTGAAATCGCTTATGGAAACCCCCAAAACTTTATAGATCTGTTCAGTAAAAGATTATTTTTCCATCTCTAAACAAGGATGAGGAAAATAAAACCCTCTTGATTGTTGAAATCAATTGTATCTGATGATCTTAAAGGTGGCCAAACAGGTGGATAAAGCAATGGTAAAAGCCACAAAGATATTTGGCTGCATAGGGAGAAAAATGATCAGCAGAAAAGGGAAGGTGAAATAGTAACATAGTAATGATGGCAGAAAAGGACCAAATGGCTGCCCAGCAAGCTTAAGATAGTAACTGTCACTCTGTGTAGATTACTCCCATATTTCTCTTAAGGGTTGTAACTGTTGCTTTGTGCAGTTATCCACAAACCTTATGATACCCATAATAATTTCAGCTAGTAACATTTTTTACTGGGTAATGAGCTTTCTTGAAAATTCATAGTGTTGCTTGACGTGCTTTGCTTATGGACTTGGTTGTAGAAGCAGTCCTGTCCTTCTCCCCTTATGTCTGCATATCGGTACCCCAGACTGTAGAAGTCAGGGCCCTCTTGGTTGTTGTCTGAATCCAATTTCCCTTTTCCCTTTGCCGTTGAAGCAGGGAGCAATCTTTCAGTTGCATTAAAAGCACCAAGGCTTATTGGTTAAGGATAGTAATCCTATGCCTTCTGCTAAGGCTAACTGCTGTACCAAAAAGTTAACCCCTATACACTTTTCTCATTTCTAGCCTTTAGAGGATCAAGGGGTTTATCCCATGCCCCATTGAATTCTTTGACTGTTTTCTTCTTCATCACCTCCTCTGGAAGGTCATTCCAGGCATCCACCACCTTTTCTGCGAAGAAATATTTTCTGATATTGGTTCCGAGTCATCCCCGCTGGAGTTTCATTTCGTGACCCCTAATTCCATTGTTTTCATTCCAGTGGAAAAGTTTCAAAGTTCATGCATCATTAAAACCTTTCCAGTATCTGTATCATATCTCCCCTGTGCACCTCCTCTCTTCCAGGGTGTATATATATATATATTCAGATCCTTCAGCCTCTCCTGATAGGTCTTCAGATACAGATCCCACACTATTTTGGTCGCCCTTCTCTGGACTGCCTCCATCCTGTTTCTATCCTTCTTGATATTGCCCCTGTGTAAGTTCTTGATGAAACCTCACTTGGAATACTGTGACAGTTTTGGAGACCAGACCTTCAAAAGAATATAGACAGGATGGAGTCTGTCCAGAGGGTGGCTACTAAAATGGTCAGTGGTCTTCATTCTAAAGCATATGGAGATAGACATGTATATCCTAGAGGAAAAGCAAGCTAGGGGAGATATGATAAAGTCATTCAAATATCTCTCAGGTTTCCGTACCCAGGAGATGAGCCTTTTTCAATGGATCGGAGGCTCTAGAACTAGGGGTCATGAGATGAGGTAGACTCAGGAGTAATCTTAGGAAATATTTCTTTACAGAGAAGAGTGGTGGATGAGTGAAACAGCGTCCTAGTAGTAGTGGAGGCAAAAACAATATCTGCATTCAAGAAAGCATAAGATAAATACAAAGGATCTCTGGGGAAGAGATGAGAATTGTAATGCTGGATTAGTTGAATGGATGGGCAGCCTGGATGGGCCATTCGGTCTTTTTCTGCCATCATGTTTCTATTTTTCCAGAAAAGGGTAGATTAGGAGGACAAGTACTATCTGTAAGAGACTCTCACATAAAAGGTTAATTCATGGACCCCGCTGGACCTCACTGGACTTTTGGCAAGTCTTGTGGGGGTCAGGAGGGTCCCCCAAGACTTGCCAAAAGCCCCTGGTGGTCCAGCGGGGGTCCGGGAGTGATCTCCTGCACTCGGGCCATCGGCTGCCAGTAATCAAAATGGCGCCGATAGCCTTTGCCCTTACTATGTGTCAGGGGCTACCGGTGCCATTGGTCAGCCCCTGTCACATGGTAGGAGCACAAGATGGCGCCGGCCATCCAGTGCTTCTATAATGTGACAGGATCTGGCCAATGGCACGGATACCCTGTCACATGGTAAGGGCAAAGGGCCATCGGCGCCATTTTGATTAGTGGCAGCCGACGGCCCGGGAGCCGGAGGACGGCCCGGAGCGGGAGATCGCTCCCGGGACCCCCACTGGACCACCAGGTACCTGTAAAAAGGTTTTGGGGGGGTCGGGAGGGTGGGGGAAGCTAAGGGGTTACTTTTAAAGGATCGGGGTGGGTTTAGGGGTTATTTTTGTGTGCCGTTTTTCCCGTCCTCCCCCAAAACAATAAGGGAACCCCCATGATCAATATCATGGGGTTTTCCTATCGTTTTGGGGGAGCCCCCGATTTCTGTCGATTTTGAAAATATCGATATTTTCAATCGTCCGAAGCCCGATTCACATCCCTAATTAAGATGGCACGCTTTTCTGATTTGTTTTTTTTTTTATAATGATTATACATTCATTTGTTTCCATTTTGCTCCTGCCAGGACTGTGTCTGATTAAAGCTAAACTTTCTGAAATCCAGGAGACCAAACCAAGAAGGTAATGGAGCACTTCCTTGTTCTGTTTTGCTCTAGTTTCTCTTTTTTTTTTTTTTTCTCTCTCATGCTGTCACCCCACCCTCCCTTCTCGTCATTCAACTCGTATCATCAAAGTCTCTATCCTATGATGTGTACTTATGGTCAGTTTGGGCACTACCAGTTGAATCCTCAAGGAGCATGTGGCAGGATAAATTAGGCTCAAATATATTGGGAGGAGCTCTGGGTCCAACTCATCCTGATGATCTCTTTTAAAGCAGTAATACCATTTAGGGACACATCTACTATTGATGTTTAAATGTCTTCCCCCGTTGCCAGTCCTACATGGACCCAGCGATGCTATGTGGCTTCTTCCCCACTTAATTGTTCAGTCAAAAGACATTTATGTTCCCTAATGCAGGTGGGGTATTACAACAGAGGGTAATAATGTTGACTAGCAGTCATAGCTCCAGGAATTAACTTTAAAAACAGAGATGTAAATGAGCTTCACTTACAAAAGTGACTGTTTATATTTTTTGGCTAGTAATACTGTGAAACTGAGGTGACAAACTGCTTGGTAGTTTGATAGACATGAAGAGAGTAATTTTCAAAGTCATTTTTGTGGGTAAAACAGTGTTTTACCTGCAGAAATGGCCTTTTATAAAATTGCTTGCCTAATATATGTATAATATTATGCATGTAGGGCCTGTGGTGAGCAGAAGCATTCTGGGCATGGGGTTAGGGAGGGTTTGCAATTATACACATACTACTGTTGCATTTTCAAAGGCAAGTGCATATTTTTCTTCAAAAAAATTATGCACACAGATAAAGATAATATGGCCCATTCACATCTGCTCAGCTCTGTAGTTCCTTGTTCTCCCTCAGAGATCCTCTGTGTGTCTCTCATGTATGTGTGAGATTACTCCTTTTAGCAACTTGAAGAGAAACAAAATGGGGGCTTGGAGCCACTGGTTGGCAGTGTGGCTGCTTAGAGTATACCCTTCACTAAGCAGCTATACACACCAAGTATGTGTGGGTGTATGTATATGTGGCATCTGTGTACCACAGATTGTGCAGGATTTAATATTCAGAAGAGGTATTGTGTGAAGGTGATGGTTTCCTCCTCAGGGAACTCCTATAAAGGTTATGAAATATAAGTTGGGAAGGTTCCAGTTAATCAAAGGTCATCTTTTGGTCACAGGATGCTACAAAACACTCTTTTCACTACACTATCCTCATTCAATCCCCCTCTGAATTATTAGTGCATTTCTATGGGATTTGGGGTTTTTATATATATATATTTTTTTTCTTTTTCTTTTTTTCTTTTCATTTACTTCACAAATATTTGTTATTTTTTCACAAAAGAATTTTTAAAGATGGAAGTGGAAGTCTCATACAACGACCCTTTCAATCAACTTCAAATCCATTGAGTTAATGTTGGTCTTTGGTTTATATATTTAATCATTGTCATTCCACCATACCGTCCTATTTTTTTTATTCAAAACCCAAAATACATCCCATCCACTTTACTTTTATTTAAATATTGCAATGCAATTTCTTAGTTATTTAAAAAGATTTTCCATCTCTCACTTAGCTTATCATTGTATCTTGTAACTATGCTAATTGTCCTCCCAACATGGCCATGTTTCAAAATATCCAGATTTCTTCTTCAGGGGAAACTGTTACATGTCCTCTTTGTCTCAAACGTTCTTTTTCACTGCGACGGAATTTACTCTTGCTCACAAATTCACCTCACTTATACTCCTCCTACTGCTCCAGAAACAACCAATCAGGTTCACCCTCTCAACCACTGCACAAAGATAACCAATAGAGTTCTTCGTTAAGTCCATTAGGTATTACTGAGTTTAATTTAAAGATCCATCCTTGTTCCCGGTAGTTTAATTTCACCGCATCATCTGTTCCCCCTTATTGATTGTGTCACTTGCTCAATAGTCCTCCTGAGATCTTCAAACTTATGCCGTTTGTCTATACAATGCTGAACTATAGGTGCAGATAAAGTCCCTGTATTTAATCGTGAACGGTGTTCCACCAACCTCGTTCGTATCTGACTGCTTGTCCTCCCGACGTACACTTTCGGGCACGGACATATTCAAATGTAAATCACATTTGTAGATCTGCAGTCTGTTTTGTATCTTCTTCTTACTCTTACTTTGGACACCGGATCCTGCCATTCTTCTCCTTCTATTGTTTGCTCACAAAAGTCACATTTTTGGCATTTTTCATGTGTTCCCATTACTCTCATATTTTGTTTTTCCATATGAGTATGTACTACTTGATCTCTGTTTGCCCCACGAGATGTTGCAATTAAGGGCATTTCTTCGAATACTTCATGTAATGCCAATACATGCCAATGGCAGCGAATCGAGTTGGCTATCGTTGCTGTAGACGTACTGCTGTAGACGTACTGTGGCCCAACACGCATACCAATCTGTCTTCGTCTCTTCTTTGCTGGTATCCCCTTCCATGGAAAATATTTATGTTGCACAGTTTGAGCAGACATATGTATATAATTCTAAGTGGTGGGAGTGTATTGGCTGTTGGAGTCACTTTATAGATGATATATTTTTCATCTGGAAGGCATCAAAGGATGAACTATTAAAATGTATTAATTGGATGAATTCCTTGAATCCCAGCCTAAAATTTACATATGACACAAGTGGGGCATCGATCACGTACCTCGATGTGGATCTATATACAGACAACAACCAACAAGGACTGAATTATATTAGTCGGGGTAAACAAGCATGGGTGTAGCTTGCTTATTGAGGCGGTTACTATCCCTAACTAATTAAGCTAGATATTTCACTTAGATGCAGTTCCAACACTGCTCTCTACATTAATGGGGGGGGGGGGGGGGGGAAACAGAACCAAAAGGTTACTAAGGGCCAAGAGTAACAGATAAGTATGAGGGGGAAAAAAAAAGAGTGCAAAATCTTGCTGGGCAGACTGGATGGGCCGTTGGTCTTCTTCTGACGTCATTTCTATGTTTCTATGTATGTGCTGATGGTTGTGAGTGAAGGTAAGGTTACCACTATTATAAATCGGAAATCAACAGATTGTAACAATCTGTTAAAGTATCATAGCCACCATCAGCCCTCATTCAAAAAAGGTCTACCAGTCAGTCAATTCTTTCAAGTAAGATGTATATGTTCGATGAAAGAATTTGAAGTTCAGGCCGGCATTTTGACAGAACGTTTCAAAGCGCGGGGTTATCCCAAGGCAGTAATTTAAAAAGCATATAAAAGAGAAATATGCAGACAGAGAACAATTGTTACAATATCGGCAAAGAAGAGATGAAGACAGATTGGTATGCGTGTTGGAACAAAGTACGTCTACAGCAATGATAGCCGACTCGATTTGCTGCCATTGGCATGTATTGGCATTATATGAAGTATTCAAAGAAATGTCCTTAATTGCAACATCTCGTGGGGCAAACATCAGAGATCAAGTAGTACATACTCATATGGATAAACAAAATATGAGAGTAATGGGAACACATGAAAAATGCCAAAAATGTGACTTTTGTGAGCAAACAATAGAAGGAAAAGAATGGCAGGATCCGGTGTCCAAAGTAAGAGTAAGAGAAGATACAAAACAGACTGCAGATCTACAAACGTGATTTACATTTTAATATGTCCGTGCCCGAAAGTGTACGTCGGGAGGACAAGCAGGCAGATACAATCGAGTTTGGTGGAACACCGTTCACGATTAAATACGGGGATTTTATCTGCACCTATAGTTCAGTATTGTATAGACAAACGGCATAAGTTTGAAGATCTCAGGTGGACTATTATTGAGCAAGTGATGCAATCAATAAGGGGAGGAGACTATGCGGTGAAATTAAACTACCTGGAACAAGGATGGATCTTTAAATTATACTCAGTAATACCTAATGGACTTAACGAAGAACTCGATTGGTTATCTTTGTGCAGTGGTTGAGAGGGTGAACCTGATTGGTTGTTTCTGAAGCAGTAGGAGGAGTATAAAAAAGGTGGATTTGTGAGCAAGCGTAAATTCCGTCGCAGTGAAAAAGAACGTTTGAGACCAGAAGGACATGTAACAGTTTCCCCTGAAGAAGAAATCTGGATATTTCGAAACATGGCCATGTTGGGAGGACTCAGAGGGAACAGGGAAAGCCATCGGGGCTCCCCTAGGGCTCGGCGTGCACAAGTGTGCACCCCCTTGCGCGTGCCGACCCTGGATTTTATAACATGCGCGCGCATGTTATAAAATCGGGCGTAGATTTATGTACGCTGGGTTGCGTGCACAAATCTACGCCCGCGCGTAGGTACTAAAATCTGGCCCTCTGGTTTTTCTCCTGTCAACTTTCTATGTTTTAAAGTGTGATGACTGATAAGTGATAGGTAAACAGAAAGTAGCTAGATTGACTAGTTAATTGTAATTAACATATGGCATTTTGCATGAGCATATTCTTAACTCCATAGAAAGATATGTTAACAGATTTTGGATTATAAAAGTGAAGGATGAAATCTTCCTTGGTTTGGGAAATGTAAGCACATATACAGTATGATATCTATCACTGTCTCTGTGCAGTCTCACGATCAATGGTGACATCACATGCTAATGGCATGCATGCTAGTGCTCTGTTAAGAGGAGTAATAATTAAGTCTTAAATCGCCAAAGGATTGTAGAAAATTCCATTTGATATGGGGAAGTTATATTCTGTTATTACCAATGGAGTTGCAATGAGCTTTTCAGCTTTCTTGAGCTAAAGAAGATATTAGGATAAATTTGTACCTTAGCTTCATTGAGTTCAACGGAAGTATGGGAGGGTGGAAAAGGCGGGCTGGGTAATATGGGTTAATCTTGATAGCTATGTCTTGTATGTTCTTGAGGATGATTATTGTTAACACTCATAGAAACATAGAAATTATGGCAGAAAATAACCATATGATCCATCCAGTCTGCCCAACACGCTTATGCTAGTATCTGCCGTGCAGTGCAGGTTATCCCCATACTTTTCGGTTTCCCAGACCATAAAAGTCAGGGCTCTGCTTTTTGAATCCAGTTTCCCTTTACCCTTGCCGTAGAAGCAGAGAGCAATGATGGAGTTGCATCAACAATATCAACGCTTATTTGTTAAGGGTAGTAACTACCACACCAGCAAGTTACCCCTATGCACTCTTTTCTTCATTTCCATTCTCTAGCCTTTAGGGATCCACAGTGTTTATCCCATGCCCCTTTGAATTCTTTCACTGTTTTCGAATTCACCACCTCTGGAAGGGCATGCCAGGCATTTACCATCCTTTCCATGAAGAAATATTTCCTGATGTTAATTCTGCGTCATCTTCCCTGTAGTTTCATTTTGTCACCCCTAGTTCTACTGATTTCTTTACAATGGAAAAGGTTTGACAATTGTACATCATTAAAACCTTTCAGGTATCTGAAGGTATGTATAATATCTCCCCTGCACCTCCTCTTTTCCAAGGTATACATATTCAGATCCTTCAGCCTCTCCTCATAAGTCTTCTGATGCTGATCCCACACCATTTTGGTTGCTCTTCTTTGGACCGCCTCTATCCTGTCTTTATCCTTATGAGATATGGGCACCAGTACTGAATGCAGCACTCCAAGGACCTGTACAAGGGCATCACCACCTCCCCTTTTTTTTTTCTTACTAGTTTTTACTCTCTCTATGCAGCACAGCATTCTTCTAACATTATCTATTGTCTTATCACATTGCTTCACCACCTTCAAATCACCAGACACTATCACTCCAAGATCCCTCTCTCAGTCATAATACTTGTCATACTGGATCAAACCAAGGGTCCATCAAGCCCAGTATCCTGTTTCCAACAGTGGCCAAGCCAGGTCACAAGTACCTGGCAGGATCCCAAGGGGTAGATAGATTCCAAGCTGCTTATCCCAACAATAAGCAGTGGATTTCTGCAACTCTCCCTTAATAATTGTTAATGGACTTTTCCTCCAAAAACTTGTCCAAACCTTTTTAAAGGCAGCTACACTAATAGCTTTCACCACATCCTCTGGCAATGAATTGCAGAGCTTAATTGTGCATTGAGTAAAAAATATTTTCTCTTATTAGTTTTAAATGTATTAGCCAGTAACTTCATTGTGTGTCCCCTGGTTTACTTTTCAAAAGAGTAAATAACTGATATAACGTTTACTCGTTCCATTCCACTCATCATTTTATAGACCTCTATCTCTTCTCCAAGCTGAAGAGTCCTAACCTCTTTAGCCTTTGTTCATAGGGGAATTGTTCCATCCCCTTTATCATTTTGGCCAACCTTCTCTGTATCTTTTCTAATTATGCTATATCTTTCTTGAGATGTGGTGACCGAAACCGAATACAATACTCAAGATAAGGCCACACCATGGAGTCTGTTTACATTAGTCTTTCACCGCCCATCACATACAGCTCTTTTGGACTACTGCAACTCCAGATGCATCACTCTTCAATTCTGGGTATTGAATCCCAGTTGCCAGATCCTTGACCAGTCTTCAAGCTTTCTTAAGTCGCTTTTCATTTTCTCTACTCCTTCAGGCATGTCCACTCTGTTGCAGATCTTAGTATCATCCGGAAATAGACAAACTTTACCATCCATCCATTCCGCAATGTTGTTCACAAAGATATTGAACAGAGCCGGTCCCAAGACCGATCCCTGTGGCACCCCACTAAACATTGTTCTTTCTTCAGATTAGTTCCATTTACCATTACACATTGTCTCCTGTCAGTCAACCAGTTTGCAATCCATGCTACTACCTTGGCACCCACTCCCAAGTTTCTCATTTTGTTCATGAGTCTCCTATGCGGGACCGTATCAAAAGCTTTACTAAAATCCAATTCTCTAGTCACCCAATCAAAAAATCAATCAGATTTGTCTGACAGAAGCTTTCCCTGGTGAATCCAACCTGCCTCGGGTCGAGCAACCCACCGGATTATAGATAGTTCACCATACTTTATTTTAGCAGAATCTCTTAATTTTCCTACCACCGAGTTGAGGCTAACTGGCCTGTAGTTTCCAGCCTCCTCTCTGCTCCCACTCTTGTGAGATGGGACCACCACTGCTCTTCTCCAATCTTGCGGTACCACTCCTGTTGCCAGGGATCCATTGAACAGATCTTTCAGCAGACTCGCCAGCATATTTCTGAGCGCCTTCAGTATTCTGGGATGTATCTCATCCGGCCCCATGACCTTATCCACTTTGTTTTCCTAGCTATTCCCATACATTCTCTTCTGTAAATGGAGTTTCATCAACTCCACCCCCGACCACAGTCTTGTCAACCTGCAATGATCCTTCTCCAGGGTCTTCTTTAGTGTTTAATATTTCTGCCATTTCTTTGTCTCTCTCCACACATTGATCTTTGTCACCTTTCGGTTTCACTATACAACTTCAGACCTTTCTCTGATATATCTGAAAAATGTTTGTCACCTCCCTTTACCTCCTTGGCAATCCTTTCTTCTGCCTGACTTTTTTGCTTTCTTGATGTCTTCCTTCGTCTCCCTCAGTTTCATCAGATATTCTTCCATGTGTTCCTCTTTTTGGGATCCCTTATACTTCTTGAACACTGTTCTTTTTGCCTTTATTTTTTCAGCCACTTCCTTTGAGATCCAGATTGGTTTCTTATTCCTCTTACTTTTATTTACTTTTCTAACATACAGGCCGATACAGTAAGGACGCGTTAGAGTGCGGCAGTGCCGGGCGCACCCTCGTTTGCCGCACGCACAGTTCTGATCACATACCGCTCGATACTCTATTTAAATTGCTTGCAAATGCAAGCCGCGTCCAACGCGCGTCCATGAAGCGCAATCCATTTTACTGTATAGGCGCTTTATACAGCGCCTATACAGTATCCTGGGTGCGCTGGTACCTGTCATTTCAAATGTCATTTCAAATGACATTTGAAATGACAGGTACCAGGAAGTGGATCCCAACTTTAACCAAAAGAAAACCTAAAATCCCCTCCTCCCGAAACGACTCGACATGTAAAGTATTGTGAATAAGTGTAACCAAAGTTAACTTACTTTTTCTTTCTTTCAGCCCTTTCTGCCCTCCTCCGGAGGTGCCGCGGCTCCCCTGCCTCCCGGGGGCAGCCGGCGGCTTCCAGCGGCCCCTGCCGGTGAAGACGGACGAACGCATGCCCGTAGTGCACGGGCGCTCAAGCCAGCGAAAGCGTATGAACGGGCGTGCGTGACGTACGCCGTGACGTCACGCACACCTGTTCATACGCTTTTGCTGACTTGGGGGCCCGTCAATTTGGACGCTCAAGCCACCGAAGCGCATGATGTCACGGTGTACGTTCATACGCTTCTCTGGCTAGAGCGCCCAATTGACGGGCCCCCAAGTCAGCAAAAGCGTATGAACGGGCGTTCGTGATGTTCATGTGCTTTCGCTGGCTTGAGCGCCCGTGCACTACGGGCGTGCGTTCGTCCGTCTTCACCGGCGGGGGCCGCTGGAAGCCGCTTTCGCCGCCGGCTGCCCCTGGGAGGCAGGGGAGCCGCGGTGCGTGCCTCCGGAGGAGGGCAGAGAGGGCTGAAAGAAAGAAAAAGTAAGTTTACTTTGGTTACACTTATTCACAATACTTTACATGTCGAGTCGTTTCGGGAGGAGGGGATTTTAGGTTTTTAGGTTTTCTTTTGGTTAAAGTTGCTTTGGGAGGAGGGGAGAGAGGACTGGGGCTGCCCCGGAGACTGGCACTCATGGACGCGGCCGGGGCTGGGGGAAAGTTTGCTGTCTACCCTTACCCTTGCCTTTAACGCAGGGGTAGGGGTAGGCGGTAAATTAGCAGGTTAAACGCGCGGCTAAACTGCAGGTTAAAAAGGTGATAGTCGGGGCGCACTTTACTGAATGGGGGGGAATAGCTAATCCGATCGTTTACATCTCATATACATGCCGTGGGCGGAAAGGGTTACCCATTGATTTAAAGAAGCGGTAAGGATGGGTTAAAAGGGATAGTGAGGGGGCGCTGTTCTGCCGGAGACGGTGATGGCCGCTTAAATTTGAGCTCTCCCTCCCAGATTATAAAAGTGCTGCTAAAGGGACTTTTTACTCGCAGAAAATTGCAGGATATATAGCCTAACTAGAGCGGGTACTCTCTATGATGGCAGGAAAGCGGAAAACCACTGACTTGAAGCAGTTTTCCTTTTCTAAACTACCGCCTGAAATGTCGGAGGTCCACGAGGCTAGGCCGGAGCAGGCCGCGCTGGAGAGTGCCGCAGTAGATTCTGATGTACCCCCGGGAAGCGCGGCAGTCACAGAAATCGAGGTCCCGGCGAGTATAACTCAGCTGCGAGATGAGATTCGGGGCTGGTTTATAGAATTTCGGGCGGATCTCAAGACTCATAAACAAGACCTTCTAGCCTCTATCTCTGACCTCCGGGAGGATTTCGCAGCGCTGGGACAGCGTGTAGATGAGGTTGACGTCCGGACCGAGGGACATGCGGCAGCTATAAATACTTTAAATGAGCAACAGGGTGCCATGAGCGATGAGCTGTCCTCCCTTCAAGATAAACTAGAGGATCTTGAAAATCGCTCTCGCCGCTGCAATCTAAGGATCCGGGGTGTCCCTGAAACGGCAGCCTACGCTAACGCCGGTGAGGTCGCTGGGCTTATATGCAAGTTTCTTCTTAATGAGGGCAATATACCTAATCCAGACCCCTCGTCTCAGCCGGCTATCAAATTGGAAAGGGCACACAGGGCACTTGGACCCAGGTCTGATGCCAAACCCAGGGACTTGGTGTTGTGCTTCCACAGTTTTGCCCAGAAAACGGCGATCATGGAGGCGGCCAGGAAACAGAACAACTGGATGTGGGAAGGACACCCTATCTCCATTTTCCAGGACCTAGCCTCCATCCCGCTATGGCGGCGGTTCGAGCTCCGGGAAGTTACCGCTTTTCTGCGCCAGGAAAATATCAGATATAAATGGACTTTCCCGTTCGGGCTACAATTTGATGTGAAAGGGTCAACACACAGGATTAAAACCCTGCATGCCGCAGTGGCGGTCTTGGAGAAAGCAGGCTTTCGCCTCCCCATTGCCACTAATCAGCCCAAGACTGCCTCCCGTAAATTGGTTGACCAACCTAGGTGGCACAGGGTGGGCAAAGGTGGTAAACGCCTTCGTAGGCACTCAGAAGAATCGAGAGCAGCCCTATCGGATCAAGGTTGACTTGCTAATGCTTCCAGTTTCCGTCCTGGATTCATTTACAGTTTAGGTACCATTGATGGTCACCTGTTTCAGATGTATCTCTGTATATCTATTTATGCTTTAAGGATTCAGAGATCTTCTGCGAGTCATGTGTGTTTGTATTGCCATGTTCTTAGTTTATGATATCTTCTTGAAATGTATGTAATCTGGGGGGGAGGGTATTGATGGTGGTTGTTCCCGCCCGGTTTGGAGGCCCTCCTGTTCATGGTTCTCACCATCTCTTGTGATGGATGGTGGGGGGGAGGTGGGATGGGAGGGGGGGATTGGGGGGGTGTTTCTTCTCTAACTGGTTGGTTACAATATCTTGTTTATATGAACAGTCCATGGCTTAAAATTGTGGGAGTACATAGTTCGCCAGGGGTCATCTTACTCTATAGATTATGGCGGGGATGTTGAGGTTTGTCTCCATTAATGTCAAGGGTCTTAATCATCACCATAAACGGGCCCTGTTGGAGAGGGAGTTGGAGACCCATAAAGCTACGGTTGGGTTTATACAGGAGACCCATCTCCGTAAGCGATATGAACACTTACTGCGCTTTCGGCAATTCCCACATGGGTACCTAGCGGCAAGTACTAAAGATTCTAAATTTGCGGGTGTGGGAATCTTATTAGCCCGGGATCTCACGCATGAGGTTCTTGCATTTGTGCCCGATCCTCACGGTAGATATGTGATAGTGAAACTCCGCATCGGGGACGAGGTGTTCACTATGGTCACTGTATATGCCCCTAATACGGGACAGAGCACCTTCTTCCGCAAACTGGACAATATCTTGCTTATGCATGCGGAAGGACCATTGATATTAGGGGGGGACTTTAATGTCACGCTGACTCCCGCCTTGGACAATTCCGGGCAGTCTTCACTTATCTACCGGGGAGCGAGGTCCTCATTACTCTCTTTAATGGCCCGGTGGGATCTTAAAGATATCTGGCGCCAGAGGTTTCCAATTACAAGAGCTTATACGTTCTACTTGCACGCACATCAATCCTATTCGCGGATTGATTTTTTTCTGGTGGACTCTAGGATACAAAATCGAGTGGTTGGGGGGGACATTGATCCCATCACTTGGATGGATCATGGCCCAGTAACTATGGTAATTACATTATCCAAGGCCCTTTCAGGACAAAGATTTTGGAGGTTAAATGAAACTTTATTGGCAGATAAGATCTTTGTGACGAAATTGGGACAAGAGCTGCTAGCTTATTTTCAGCGTAATGACAACCCAGAGTGTGCGCCGCCATTGCTGTGGGAATGTTCTAAGGCGGTGGCTCGCGGTCTGCTTATTTCGCAGGCGACATATTGTAAAAAGGTGAAGGGGGAACGTAGAGCACTCTTGCACGACCTTATTGCCCAATTATCTAGGCAACATCAAGTCAGGCAAAGCCAAAAAATCTATAATCAGCTAGAAAAAGCCCGGTCGGAACTTCAGTCGCTAGATCTTGCCACGACTAATTTGGCTTTAAATATTACCAAACAGCAGTTTTACGAGGAAGGGGATAAAGCAGGCCGCATGTTGGCCCGACGTCTAAAGGTGGTCCTTGCCCAAAACAATATAGCTAAACTTAAAGACCCCATGGGTGAGATGGTCACGACTTCTGACGATATTCGTCACTGCTTCACGGAGTTCTATGCGGCTCTTTATGCTAAAGATCCTGCTATAACTGACAAGGATATTGACTGTTATTTGACTCTGGTTGCTTTACCGACTCTGACCCCCGAACAGCAAGAGAGGCTAGAGGGACCTATTACTGCTGCTGAGGTCCAATATGCCATTAAATTGTTGAAGGTGGGCAAGGCTCCAGGCCTTGACGGCCTCTCAGGGAGTTACTATAAAAAATTGACGCACACCTTGGCCAAGCCCCTCACTGACATGTTTAACTCTTTGCAGGGCGAAGCGCGGCTAGCTCCCCATTCTAATGTAGCGGGCATCACGGTCATCGCAAAGCCGGGGAGGGACCCTGACCTCTGCGGCTCTTACCGTCCGATCTCTCTGATCAACCTTGATCTTAAGATACTAGCCCGGGTCTTA
The DNA here is from genome assembly GCF_901001135.1 of Rhinatrema bivittatum. NCBI lineage: Eukaryota > Metazoa > Chordata > Amphibia > Gymnophiona > Rhinatrematidae > Rhinatrema > Rhinatrema bivittatum. The sequence continues at coordinate 138,796,083 of NC_042621.1, forward strand.
GCGGAACGCTTGAAGATTATATTACCCAATTTAATTTACAATGACCAGGTTGGCTTTATTCCAGATCGAATGGCCAGTGACAATATTCGCAAAGTAATTGATCTGATTGACTGGGTACAGGTTAAACAAATACCAGCAGTCCTCCTGGCCATTGATGCTGAAAAAGCCTTTGATCTGGTTCACTGGCCCTTCTTATTTAAAGTCCTGCAAAAAATGGGCTTTGGTCCATATTTTCAGTGCTGGGTACAGGCCCTCTACGACTCCCCACAGGCTAGGGTAAAGGTGAATGGTGGTTATGGCCCTTGTTTCCCTATTCAGAGGGGTACTCGGCAGGGATACCCTCTGTCTCCGATGCTTTTTGCCCTTTTTTTGGAGCCGCTGGCCTCGAAGGTCCGAGCTTCCTCCCAGGTGGTGGGAGTTGAGTTACAGGGCATTCACTGTAAAATGTCGCTTTTTGCGGACGATGTCCTCTTTACGCTGACGAATCCCTTTGATTCTCTCACGGCTGTGAGGGGTGAACTGGAAGCTTTTCAGAGAGTAGCGGGTTTCAGGGTCAACCACGATAAATCTGAGCTCTTGAACCTTACTCTGCCACCCTTGGAAGTTGAGCGTATAAAGGTGGTGTTCCCCTTCCGATGGGCAACCCATTTTATTAAATATTTGGGGGTTCATATCGGAGCACGTACCTCTGATTTATTTCGCCTTAATTACACCAAACTTTGGCAGAAAATTGAAGGGGATCTACATCGTTGGGGCAGGGAAGCCTTCTCTTGGATGGGACGTATTGCAATTCTGAAAATGAATGTGCTTCCCCGGTTACTATATCTGTTTTCTACTCTCCCCATATTAGTGCCTAAAACGGTTCTAGCGACTTGGCAAAGGAAGCTCTTCGGATATATCTGGAGGAGGAGACCGCCCCGGGTGTCGCGTGCTGTCCTTTATCTCCCCCGTAGAAGTGGGGGGAGGGGAGTCCCTAATTTGACATGGTATCATGGGGCAGCTCAACTACGAGCTATTATTGCCACCTATCAACAACGTGATGTTAAGCAGTGGGTCCGAGTAGAACAAGCCATGATAGCTGTCATGCCTATTCAAGCTCTGTTTTGGCAGCCCAAACACACATACAGGCCTCTTGTTTACTTACCTGGGGCGTTACGGACCACTCTTGCTGTGTGGGCTCAGTGGCGTAACCAGCTTGTCGGACCCTATAGGTATTTTCAGTTGACTCATTTGTTCCATAACACTGATTTTCAGATGGGCTTCCGGTCCCCAGTTTTTCATAGCTGGCAACAGCAGGGAGTGGTCACTATCAGTCATTTATGGACAGGTGGGGAGGTTTTATCTGCACAGGAGTTTCTGCACAAATTTCAAGGGGGAATGGGAGATTTTCTGGGAGTGGCTCAGGTTCGGCACTTCCTACAGGGGATTCGGGCTGCACAGATGTTACGTATCACTAAATCCCTGTTTGAGACCTTTTGTGATAATGCTGATAAGCTAAGAGGTGTAATTTCTAAATTGTATGGGTTGTTAAATGCATTGTCCCCCTTTGCTTTCCCTCACCTTAAAGCATGGGAGACTGAGTTGGGAGTTAGTGTTTCAGATGATGACTGGGAGGTTGTTTTTCATACTACAGCCAAAAGTTCCATCTCTGCAGCCATACAGGAACATTGTTATAAACTATTGTATAGATGGCACTTGACCCCAGCTCGGTTACACGTTATGTTTCCACAGCGTTCTGATAAGTGTTGGAGACGGTGTGGCCAGGTGGGCTCCTATCTCCATATTTGGTGGACCTGTCCCATTGTAACTGTCTTCTGGAATACAGTCGGTAAATGGTTGCGGGCTGTGCTGGGCATGGACATCCCCATGGGACCTCTCCAGGTCTTGCTGAATTTGCCTTGCGAGGATATGGACAAATTTCGGCAAGTCTTTATTTCTCAGGTGTTTATTGCAGCCCGTTGCGAAATTGCCAAGGCCTGGAAACAGCCTGTTTTACCTTCTCTCTCAGTGGTGTTACATAGACTACATATATGTCATCGTATGGAGCACCTTACTGCGTTGCGCAGGGACAAGGTCGCTAAATTTCAGCGCATCTGGGAACCTTTTCTAAAATGGATTCAAAACCAATCTATCTAGAGTGTCGGGGGACTGGAGCCCGGTTGGCTTTGATTGCCTGGACCTCGTACTTTCCAGGGACTGTTCGCCTTATTTACTCTCCGGTGGACTTGATATTACTGACTGTTCTAGTTCATGTTTTTTCTCTTTGGTGATTTGTACTACGAGATATGTTTAGATTATTCTGTATTGGAGTGGCTATAGAGAAGGGGTGGGGAGGGGAGGGGAAGGGGGTCTAGGAGACTGTTTGTTTGAAAACGGTATTGGTCTCATTATGCTATTATGGTATGTTGTCTGTTTAAGGTGATCAATAAAAATTTCATATACACAAAAAGGGATAGTGAATCGCGGGTTGGACTAATGCGGCCAAATTGTGAGTAGAAAGCGGGTTAGAAGCAGGGTAACCACGGCCGCACTTTACTGTATCGGCCTGATAGACATTTGTTGCCTTTATAGTTGCTCTTTTTAGTTTGGCCCACGGTTGTTCCATCTCTCTCATTTTCTTCCAGTCTTTTAGTTCTACTGCCAGGTGTGTACCTATTTCAACAAAGTCTGAATTTTTGAAATTCAAAACTTGGATCTTGTGTGACCAATCTGTATCCTATTTGTTATATCAAACCATACCGTTTGATGATCATTGGCGCTCAAGTGGGCATCCACTCAGACGTTAGAGACATTATTCCTGTCACTGGGCACTAAGTTGAGTATAACTCCCATCTTCATGTGTTCCATTACCATTTGTTTGAACAGAGCCCCTTGCAAGGCATCCACTATCTCTCTACTTCTATTAGATTCTGCAGAAGTGATTCTGCAGTCTACATCTGGCAGATTAAAATATCCAACAAACACTTTTCCCTTCTTTCCCACCTTTTTGGATGTCTTCTGTTTGAGTTGGAGGCCTGTAGACTAGTTCAGTAAAAATGAATACACCATCTTTTTTTTTTTTAAGGATGCCCCATAATGCTTCTTCTCTACTCCATGTTCCTTGTAGTTCAGTTGCATGGATATTGTTTTTGATATAAAGAGCTACTCCTCCCCCTTTTCTGTTCTCTCTGTCCTTTCTTAACAAGTTATAGCTTGGTATGACTGTATGCCAATCATGAGAATCTGTGAATCATGATTTCGTAACAGCAACAATGTCCAAGTCTGCCTCTACCATTAGGGCCTGCAGGTCTGGGATTTTATTGCCCAATCTACGAGCATTTGTGGTCATAGCTTTCCAATTTTTCTCCCTCCCCCCCCCCCCATTCTTTAGTTTAAATGTCTGATACTATATGATCTGAATTTCTCACTTAGAATCCTTCTCCTTCCTGCTACAGACAAACATAGGCCATCCTTACTATATAGCCTTTTACTGCTCCATACATGACCCTTGCCTCCAATGTATCCAAAACCACTTTCTGCACACCAGGTTTTGAGCCAGAAATTGAAACTATCCATATGGCATAGACTTTCTTTTCCCTGAACAGGTAGTACTTCCAAAAAGGCAATAGTTTTTGCCATGTGCTTATCTTTCCTAGATTTTGGAAATCTTTCTGTACTTTGTGGATACCTTTTTATATTGAAGTCATTGATGCCCAGATGGATGATAACACTGATATCAATATTCCTACTTTGAATATCTGGTTTGAATTTCTACTAGCTGAGGATCCTGGAAGGCATGTAACTGTTGTCACCATCAAAATGTCCTCCCAATTGGTTCCCCTGATGATCGAGTCTCCCAGCAGAAGCAGCTTTCTATTATGATATTTGGTCACTTTTGAAAGGCTTCTTTCAGATATCACTTCAAATTCTATTGCTGGTGTTTTTTCATTTTCCAACGCAGAATAGGCATTATGTAGGGGTAACAGTGGGGAGAGTAGTTGTCTCTTCATCACAGGCCTTATTTTCCCAGAACCCACTGTTATCCAGTTAGTTCTGGGTTTTTGAATCCTGGATGTCGTCTGACATCTCTGTGGGAGTGAGGGTTGATGCATAGGATGCTGCAAAGTTGGGGAAGGTTGGGTATTTGTCTATCACATGTCTTGCTCTACCAGAGCCCACTCTATACCATTTTTTCTTTTGTTTCTGAAACCCCTGTGAGAGAAACTGGATGGTTCAAGGAAGGGGAGGTTAATTGAATTCTCCTCAAAGATGATTCAGCTCCATTTTCAATGCAGACAGCTGAAGGCAAAAGGGACAACCTTTTGATTCTCTAAATGACAGGCCTTGGGACATAAGCACCATAGTTGTTACATTGAATGAAAGACATTTTGTTAAATTATCACTAATGCCTTAAAATCCTATGAATAAGGTATGGTAAAATTTAGGCTTTAGCAAAAGATTTTTAATAGGCATTTGAAATAAAAACTAAAAATATTAAAAACAAGTCAGTAAAGATTAATAGGCAGAATATAAAAGCCAAATTTTACAAGTAATATGACAGTTTAAGTTTCTGTTATCTGAGCTGTAAGGAACTACTATGTAATAGGATGTGAAGTAATTGAAGATAATGAACTAGGAGTCCAGGGAAGACTATATAAGAAAATTAATCTCGGGTGGGTGGGTAGAGAGATAAGGAGGGAACTAAACAGTTGAGATTACTTGTAGGCAAAAAAACAATTCCACTTAACTTGTAGCTGCCCTTTTCAGGAAGGCCTGTAGAAAATGGCTAAGTTCTGCCACAAAATGCTGGTTTCCAGGCAAATAGACTCTAAAAAGAACCCTTCCCCCTAGACACTCAGATAATAAAAAACTTAATATCAATAAATATATTAAAAAAGAGGGGTAATAAATGCTGCCAGCCTGATGTCCTCAGCTCGATTTGCTGGTATGTCAGATTCCAGACTGCACTGAAAACAGTAGAGTGATGGATTTTGTAGTGTGGGAATACTTTGGCATTAGTTTACAAAACAAAGGATGATGCCTTTCTTCTGTTCCATACTGAATGCTTCTTTTAGTATGTACATTTGTACAAATTGAAAATATATAAGTATAATTGAATATGGAGCTCCAGCCATTCTCTTTCAGTTGTTCCCTTACTGCTTATATGATTCTTAAATAACACTTTGTTTTTGTCTCTGTTCTGGATCCTCAGCTGGTGGACCCTGGTCATTTATGGAGTGTTCATGGTTGTCCTTGGAACTTTTATCTTTGGACAGACCACAGCCAATGCTATTTTTGTAGACCTGATGGATTGAACTACCCATCAAGCTCCAAGTGCACTTTCAGACCCTCTGTGTCCTGTTAAGATATAGCCTCCAGATAAAAGGAAATGGACAAACCCTGTGACTTTTGGAAAGATGCACATTTATTACACCTGCCAGACAAAAAATTATATCCATTCTCTCCTACCTGGGTTGTATCCTTTCAGGGGCAATTACAGTATATTCATCCTTTTTGCTGTGATTTATGCCCTGTTATAGGTAGTTCTGATTATTTCACCATCTTGAATCTTGACTCTAATGGGACCAACTTTTTTTTTATCCACTTGCCTCTTGCAACCTCATTTCTATTGTTTTGGGTTTGACACTAACATTTTTACCAAAGAAGAAACCTGGTGTGAGTATCTCTTCGGGTTCAAAACTAGATGAATTACAGTGGTGACATCATCATGCTCAGTGATATTACAATAAAAGGATTTTTAGAGAACATTCATGGTAACTGCACACTAAAGAGATCATACATCAAAAGGAGACAGGCCTGTTTGCTGCTTTGGGAGAGAAGAACTGGAGAGTAAAATATTGGATAAATATCTGAGTGAAGGCAAAAAGCATTTACTTTCCATAATCAATCATTTGCATTGTATTTAAGCCCACTGCTATATTAATGTCTATCTGCCCTGATTCTACAGAAGCAGATGAGAGAAGAGTCTCACACAGCCTTCTACTTTCCCTGTTTGTGGTGCTTCTTGCAATGATAATGTAGAGTTGCTTTCTACTTGGGATCGAATTATGTGTACTTCAAGGAAATAACAGCACAATCCAAATAGAACATAATTGTATTTGATTTGGATGTTACATTCAGTAGACATGGGCTTATGATATCAAGGTATCTGTTTTCCACATCAGCCCATTGAAATAGTTTTGTTTATTCTATTTCATGTTACTTTCTTTGAACTAACAACGTAGAAGTGAAATGCAATATCAGTGATTATGTGTCTCCTGAGTTATATATAATATGAAAGTGAAATTTAAAATCTATAACTTACAACACTATGTCTATCCCAAATACACAGGTTATAATCAAGTTCTGAGCTCCCATCTCTTGGAAAGTGAGACATTCTGTTTCACAGCTGGGGCAGGGTAGGGACACTTGCAATGCTGTGGAAGGACAGATGTAGTGAAAAAGAGGATCAGAAGAAAGCATATATTTTAAATACTATTCCTCCAAATTAACACATTTGCTGAGAAGGTAGTATTCGAGGTTTTGGCACAACTGAAATTAGACAAGGAAATGGGACTTGATGACATACATCCCAGACTATTGAAGGAGATCAAGAAGTTACTAACTGTACCCCTCAGTTTATCACTTGAAACAGCAGAGGTCTAAAAAGCTTGGAGAAGAGCAAATGTAGCACTACTCCATATGGGTGGGACCAAAAAGGAAGCGGAGAACCTCAGATCTGTTAGTTTGATTGACATCAGTTATGGGCAACATAATAAAGGCATTACTGAATTATAGAATAGTGCAATATTTAGAACCTTTCACAAGGGAAAGATCTTGTGAAATAAACTTTTGATTGAATTCTTTGATGAGATCTTGTGAAATAAACTTTTGATTGAATTCTTTGATGAGGTGACCAAAGTACTAGATTGGGAAGGTACAATAGAGGTGGCTTAGATTAAAAGATCCGTTCCACATCAGAGACTGGTGAGAAACTAGCTAGGGTGGTAACTGAAAAAATTATAAACTGGGTGAGAAGTCGGTTAAGCAACAGGATAGAAAGAGTAGTGGTCAATGGAATCCACTCACTGGAAAAGAAAGCAACCAGTGGGACGCCATAGATATCAGTTCTCTTCAATGTCCGTATAAGTAACATTGAGGAAGGACTAGAAAGAAAAGTGTCTGTCTGTAGATCATATGAAAATCTGTAAAAGAGTAGACATACCGAGTGAGAGATTAATACATTGAAAGATGACTTTGGAAAAATGGTCAAGGATTTTTTGGTTACCCTTTAATCTAAAAATTTGTAAAATTATGCATCTGAGATCTAGAAATCCAAGGGCCACTTGTCCTTTTGGAGAGAAAAAAAATAAGTCACCAAACAGGAGACTTGGGGGTCATCATTATTTCTGACAGAGGCAGTGCTAGGTAAGATTTGTGGAACTGGCCCATAGTCCACCCCCCCCCCCTTTAGATATTTTGATAATTAAACTCAGCAATCATGGGTATGTCCACTGCAGCTGCTTCTACTGCCTGCCAGGAGACCTAGAGTTACAGATGATAAGAAAGATTTTCTGCCTTCTCAGGGTTCCAGTTGTGGTGTGGTTTGGGAGCATGGCCTTCTTGGACCCCTTAGGGTATGTGGTAGGCTGTCCCTTCTTAGAGCCTTAGCTGGCTGGTACAGATGCAGAGGGGATATTTGGTTCCTGGCCAGACTACAACTGGTTACAAGAATCAGAAGTGTTTAGAGTGTGCCTGGCCATGGGTCTTTGGAGACTGGAGCCATTTGGGGTGAGGGGTTTCAGTGCTGCCTCTCAGGTGAGGTGGGGAAGGTGCTGCTGGATCCTGAGGTTATAAGATTATTGGTGGGTAAATCTGGTAAACTTATTCCCCATCAATACTGGTAGTCAGCGAGTAGTTCATTTACAGGGGTGGAAGCGTGGTGTCCAGTAGACTATCCCCATGGAAAATTGTAATAATCTATTCAAAATATGCCAAAAAGCACATTCCTTAAGGTTTTGTTACTACAAAATATTTAGGAAGCCACTACAAGTATGTCTTGCATAGAAAATAAAAATTAATTATGCAAATTAACCAACAAATTCTCAGTTTTCAACATGCAAGAAATGTCTAAGAATTAATGTACATATACTTAAACATCTTACAAAATTTGCTTTAATAATTTACATGTGCTTACACATAGCAATCCCTTATTACTCAAAACCAATATTTAAATAGTATAGCTTCCCATATTCAAAATACCATAACATTCAAATTTGATCCCCCTCTATAAAACTCCCATACATACAATCTTCAGATTCACTCACTCCATACGTATCACAAACATACCAGTCACACTTATCCTATCATACTAAAAATCTTTTACTACTAAAATACTCCCAACCCAATACCCATACAATTGAAATCTTCTATTTAACAAATGTATTCCCATACAAGTCCAGACATCACGATACAGTTTGTTTTGCCACAAATATGGCATCCGCAGGGGAAAAACACTAGTACATATGTATTATTCAAAAGTTAAGCAATATATTTTAAATACTCCCTACTAACGAGTCAAAATATCAAATTCAAGAGGACTGCTGTGTTCTTTCATGCCCAGTCCACTGTAGTTGTCTCCATGACACGTGACATCGCCATTCTTCAATCTAAATGATAGCATGCTCACTGCTGGTTACTAAAGCAATTCTCCTAATTGTGCTAATGCGCTCACACCACTGCTGGTTTCTGTTTCAAAGATGAGAAAACACGTAATAAATACCTATAATATTACTCCTAAATTAAGATGTCTTTAAATAATGTTAAATTCCTACTTCAATTAACCTAACAGTGCCACTCTCTTCTGATAACCTTCAGTTCTACAAACAAACATTCCTATCTGGTCTCACAGTGTCATCATCTACCACACATGTAATCCTATAAACAAACATTCCATCATATATTAAAACATATTGTTTAATATATAAACAAACATTCCATCATATATTAAACCATATTGTTTAATATATAAACAAACATTCCATCATATATTAATATTACTAGCCCCCATCAACAAAAGTAGTACTGAACTAATACCCTTATTTATTTATTTAAAATTTCTTATATTCCACTCATACAATAAATATTAAAAAAAAATTCAAAGGGATTATATGTAAGCACTATCATCACACATCACATCATGGGTTTCTCAACTGCAAATTAAACAAACTGTATAACCCACTTATTCAACCAATACATCATTTCCATACCAACTTCCGATTACTCTCCACTGCCACTTCTATCAACAGTCTTAGCCTCTCTCCAATCGAAAAATAGAAAAACGCTGCTCCTGCTACACAAATTTATTTGAATGACAGCCAATCAACTCATAGAATACTCATCATGTGATACCTATAGAAATGTTGTCCATTCTATATCATGATTCAACTCCCTAGGCTGAAGAGTGTCCCATTCAAATATTAGCCGTTGTACCTTTTGAATCAGAGCCTGGGATATATCCCCACCTCGAAAATTCATAAGTTGACTAATCACAAAGAACTTTAAACCCCCTTGTTGTGAGACATCTCAGTCCAGTGTTCTACTAGTGGTGCTTGTTCCTTCTTTGTATGTATACATGATAAATGCTCTCTTATACGGGTATCCACTGCATGTTTAGTCTGTTTAATGTAAATAAGTTTACAGGGGCTCACAATCATGTATACCACGTATGTGGATTTGCTGGTAAAATAACCTTCAATATGAATTCCATTCTCAGTGAGGGATGATTGAAACTCTTAAGTCAATGTGAACATAATAAACATGTCCCACAAATATTTTGTCCCAGTAATGGCTGATCATCCCTTATTTCCAATAAATTTGAATGAACCAACCTACCTTTAAGAGATTTATTCGTCTGAATGGCAAATATAGGATGTTCAGCAAAAAGATTCTCACCTGCCAAAATTGGCCAATGTTTATAAATAATTGCTTTAATACGAGATATCCTATTCGAAAAGGGATCACACAAATCTGACATGTCAATGAGGATTTATTTCCTGTATTCAACAAATTCTCCTTATTCGCATATAGGACTCCCTTATATGTTCTATGTGTTATCCAGTGCATATATCCTCATTGCAAAAACTTCATAGATAATTCCTTACCCCGGTCTTTATATTCTTGCACTGATGAGCACAGCCTCCTTAATCGGAGAAATTGTCCCACCGGTATATTTTCTTTAAGACAACATGAATGGAAACTGGAATAGTGCAATACTGTGTTCCTGTCTGTACATTTGCAGTGAATAGATGTTATAAAACCACCACTATTCTTACTAATCCTCATTGACGTGTTAGATTTGTGTGATCCTTTTTTTGAATAGTATATCTCATATTAAATTGATTATTTATAAATATTGGCCAATTTTGGCAGGTGATAACCGCTGAGTATTCTATATTTGCCAGTCAGAAGAATAAATCTCTTAAAAGTAGGTTGGTTCATTCAAATTTATTGGAAATAAGGAATGATCAGCCACTGTGGGGATGATATCCCTGTGGTTCTCTAAAAAATCAGCCGAATAGTCATCTGTTTTCAGTGTATTACCTTTACCGTTGGAAGAATCAGACAAGGAATTTTCAAAAGTTATCCATCTTATGTTTTTCTTTAAATTGCTCTTCATCCACAGATAAATGCGACCCTCCTCATAGTCCTTGTCAGCTCTAGTCAATTTTGAAAGTTTATATTTTTTTAAATTCATCCCTAAAATGATCAACAGATTTTTGTAATGCTTGATAAATTACCATAGTCAAAAATTTCTATAACTGAAGCAGATTTCAATGTACTTAAGTGTTCATCTAATTGCTTTAAATCATTGTTGAGCTTTTTTGAAGAATTCCACCTTTCCACAAGAACTTTATCTTCAGTAAATAATTCAGGTTCCTTATCCTATCCTAAGTCCACATGGAATTTTTTTCACTTTTGCAATACTTTACAAGTGTAGCACTATGAAATTCAGCATGTATAGAGAGTTTATAAAGCGCTAATAAATCTGACCATTGTACTGAATTTAATCTGGGACCATCTTTAAGAATAGAAGGCTCTTGCAAAATGGTATTAACATATTACATGCTGTAGCTGAAGGCACTGTGCCATGTGTTGGTCATGCCTAAGAATTTATGAAACACTCTACACAATATAGGCAAAAATGGGAGCTGTGTTAATCACGTAATATCAAAAAAGTTCCCACCAAAACACTCTATGAATCAACTAATTCACCACTTGCTGAAACATTTTTTTGATAAGGAGGAAAAGACCTCCAAATCCGGCAAGTTGAATTTGAACTTGCCTTGGATATTTTAATCACAGGTCAAAAACCTCCAAATCCTACCAAAATTCTGTTTACTGCAAAATTATTAAGTTATGATTTTTGTTTTTGCTTAAAATTTGTCCAAAACAACTTGTCTCATGATATATTAATTTCCAAAAAAGGATTTTACTGTGCTGAACCACCGTGCCACCACCAATGGCCAGTGTTTCACAAAACTGCTGCTTTAGGGCAATAAATCATGTGAGACGGAACCTACAAAACCAATTAGTGTTTTAAAGAAAATATCATGCCATAAATAAAAATGCATTATATACTCACAAAGAATACATTTCAGCAAAGTTCTTTTTCACGAAGCAAATTGCTCTCTTGACAAAATATTTTATTCTTAAAAAAAAAACAACGCATGTGCACATTTTAAATCTGTTCATCACTAATGCACAGTGTAATCGCATGTGAGACCAATTATCAATCCGTGAAACTATGATATAAAACATAATATACATTTTTAATATCAACTTCTTGACTTGTAAATTTGATTTTTTATTTGATTTATTGTGTTTTTTTGAAAAATGAAATAAAGAGTCCTGAATCAAAAAAATCAAACCAACAATCGAGTGGGTCTCAGCAACTATTAAATCAATGATGACTCGATTAACTCCACTAATAGAAAGATGAGAGATAACAAAAGTAATCTCCACCATTGGTACTGGAGATCACATCTATGAAAGAATGTTGATAAGGTAGAAATAATTCACATGAGGGCCACCAAAATAGTGCAGAGACTGTGCTGTAAGCTATACCTAGTGAGGCTGAAAGATCTAAGTATGTTCTCTAGCAAGAAATGGCAAAGCGAGATGTGACATGATACAAATATTCAAATATCTAACAGGCTTCAAGTAGATATCAGACGGTAACATTCACCATAGTATGGAAAACTCCAGGCCAAGGGGGTCATTTTATGAAACTGAAGGGAGGGAGACTCAAACAGAATGTAAGAAAATACTTTTTTCACTGAGAGGTAATAAGAGACGTGGTGCTATTGAGACTAACAATGGTCTTTTATGCCTTGGAATTTATTTTCTGTTCTTAATTATTTTAAATAGTTTTTGTTTTGTACTTCAGTTCTTGATAGACGCTGCTACTCACAACTTTCAAACTTGTGCTGATCCAACCTCTTTTGTGTCTTTTTTTTTTTGTCCAATATATGTGCATATATTTCTGTTTTCTACTTAAATTGTGAGTATAAATAAAGGGAATCTTGATTAGTCACCAGAGTTATGATGTTGCATTTCTTACATCGTCAGGTTATGAGACACTTCCAGCAGGGAATCCATTGTTGGATTGTGGATGTCTTGTTTCATGGGGCCGGTGATAAAGTGCTCACTCTTAAATTGCATCTGAAGATCAGATACAATTCCTACACGATTTGAAGTACTGTAAATGGAAACTGCACGTGCATTATTCAAGATAATGTATAATCTGGCCAGGTGGAAGTAACCACCCCTCCCCCCCCCTCCCTGCAATCTGAACAATGTTTTACAGACCCCTGCACAGTGAACTAATTTACAATGAAGTACATTTTTCTGTTGCTGCTAGGTGCATCCATTCTGTGCCAGCAGTATCAAAGCCAGTAATATCTATCTATCTATCTATCAGTAGCAGCTGCCCTTCCTGACTCTAGGAAAACGATGAAGAGCAGGAGCAGTCCTGCTGTAGGCCAGCAGAGCAAGTCATGTTGAGTGGGCACTAATGAATCTCCAAAATACATACCAAACATTACCAGGTTTAAAAGATCCATCTTGCTCTCTGGCAGCAGATCTGTGGCAGGCAAGTAGCATGGGGAAACAGCATACACTCCCAGTTTCTGCTTTTTCTGTGCTTCATGATTACAAGTGTACAGCATGGGAAAAAAGCAGCAGAGGGGTCAGGGATTACACACTTTGTCCCCACTCTGCTGGTCTCCTTTATTCTGGCCATAAAACTGTGCCCCAAGAAAACAGAAACCTGAAGGAAGTGAGGGGGTGATAGAGAGAAACCTGGAAGCGAGGTGATAGAAATCTGAGAAGGAAGGAGGAGATGGAGGCAAATTTGGGGAGACTGGTGAGAAGAGACTGAGAAGATCCTAAGGGAAAAGAAGGGAGAGATAAAAAGAAATCCATGGAGCGATGAGGGGTCCTTTGAGAATGGAATAATATACAGGTATATTTGTCAAACTGATCGGTCAAAATAGGCTCCTTGCACCCTCTATAGACCATGAACATATCTGGGAACTATCAAGGTTTAGAGACTCCTAGTCTTTGGGAGCGATCTCGGAATCTCCAGAAACTGCAGTCACTTTGAAAATGCCACCACTATAGCAGCGCAGAGCAGGAAGCATTTCATTCTGCTTTCACTGCAGCTTATTGCCTTTTAGCATAAGAACAGGTGGCAATACTAGTGCAAGGAGAAGCTATTCTTGTTATCCCCTGATGCTTCTATTTCTTTTATCTATCTGTTCATCCTTCCACTTGATATGCTTCTTTTCCCAAAAGCCTGAGGCAAAATACAAAAGAGCATTATTATACCACTCTTTACCCCAAAAAGGGGACCCAAAGTGGTTTACATCCAAAACAGTGCCATACATCAACACAACATATTACAAATACAATATTAATAGAAATCCCTAGTAATGTGTCCTATTCCACTGGGCAACAATGAAAGTGTTACTGACCTAAAAAGGTCCTACTCTGTAGTATCTTGATGTGCTGAACATGAATATGACCATGAAAAGTTTTTATTGGCTCTCGTTTTGAAGATATTTAATATAGTTCACTTTCTATGTTTAGTCATGTAAATTTATCCAGTAGGACTGTAAATAAGCCTAGAATGATGTAATATTGCATCATATTGCATAATACCATCATGCACACATCATCCAGCGTTTATTACATCATTTTCTGATGCAATGCAGTTCTACTGCCATGCTGCTGCTGAGTAAGCTGATGTCAGCAGTGTACTATATGAAGCCCAGTCAGAAAGGGTGAGCATTTGAAATATTCATGCTGGCTGACTACTGCTGGACACTCCGCAGAGATGCTCCCGAAAAGGTGTACAAGAGACTAGCAAAGAAGTCTAAGACGTAGTCTATGACTTAATTTTTCAAACGGTACTAACCGTAGGTCTCCTACTATTGGCATACAATTCAAGATGTAATTATATTATTGCATATTACAAAAAAACTAGAGCCAATTTTGCATTTTCACAGTCACATTCGTGTTTAGCACATGGAAATGTATAAGAATTGACTAATTTCATTTCCGTAACATGACTTTTGTGAAAATTTGTTGCCCAGTGTTCTCAGTAGGAAAGTGAGGGACCACATCACATAGCTAAAAAATATAACATTCTCTCCCAATTACTATAATAAATTCCCTATCATATTAATAATAAAATACTCTTTCAATATAACAAATACAACATATTAAAATACATCATATGAATAAATACAATAAAATATCAAAACATCAACAAGCAAAATTAAACTAGCAACTCTTACACAACTTTCTCTCAAATACTCATATGTCCCAGGATATGTGGTAATCATGGATTTACATTTTGAATTTAATTAAAATGAAGAAAGAAAGATAAGCATGGAAAATAAATTGTGATAAATACTATGACCAGTAAAAATTAAAGACTTTCAGAAATCTATTTATAAGATTTAAAGGATTATTAATCTAAGCCAATTAAAACTTAGTTATACATTTGAAATCTGTTTTAACAGATCCTTAATTCAGGACTGAAAAGGATGGAGTTATGGAGAAATTACTTACCTGATAATATTGTTTTCCTTAGTGTAGACAGATGGACTCAGGACCAATGGGTATAGTGTGCTCCTGATAGTAGTTGGAGACGGATCAGATTTCAATCTGACGTCAGCCCTAGTACATATACCCCTGCGGGACGCCATGCTCCTCCGTATTCTCTTCGAAAAGCAATCGTGGATATATGTGTGACTGAATAACTTGATTAACTTGGTTAATTTGATTAACTTTAACTGGTTGATGTGGTTATAGCTGGAGACTGCCAGTGCACTCAACCGAGAAATGCTGACACCCGGTAGGTATGGGTGTCCTAATTAGAGGGAAGCTTGGCTTACCCGTGTTTGTCTTGCTTTCAGGGGATGACCCCCTGAAAGCAAGACAAACAACAGAAACCCCCGAGGTTTCTGTGATTGTCGGCAGCCGTGGGCGGGATGCTGAGTCCATCTGTCTGCACTAAGGAAAACGAAATTATCAGGTAAGTAATTTCTCCTTTTCCTAGTGTGTAGCAGATGGACTCAGAACCAATGGGATGTACAAAAGCTACTCCCGAACCGGGAGGGAGGCTGCCTGTGGCCCCCTTAGTACTGCCCTTGTGTATGCTGTGTCCTCCCGAGCCCGACCATCCAGGTGGTAGAATCTAGAGAAGGTGTGGATGGAGGACCATGTCGCCGCCCGACAGATCTCGGCGGGTGACATCCACTTGGTTTCCACCCAAGACACTGCCTGGGCTCTAGTGGAATTGGGCTTGACTTTTAGAGGTGGAGGCTTGCTTGCCTGCCTCTACGTAGGCCGCCTTGATTACTTCTTTGATCCAGTGGGCTATGAT
This sequence comes from Rhinatrema bivittatum, assembly GCF_901001135.1. Classification (NCBI taxonomy): domain Eukaryota; kingdom Metazoa; phylum Chordata; class Amphibia; order Gymnophiona; family Rhinatrematidae; genus Rhinatrema; species Rhinatrema bivittatum. The sequence continues at coordinate 138,812,017 of NC_042621.1, forward strand.
TGCCCGCGAAGCCGCTTCCCCTTGTTTCTTCCCGCTGTGAAGGACAAACAGGTAGTCCGTCTTTTGTATGGATTCCGTCCTTTCCAGGTATTGGACTAGGAGTCTGCCGACGTTAAGGTGGCGAAGGCGGCGTGATTCTTCCGAGTCCTTATGCTCGTCTGGCGATGGCAGCAAGATGGTTTGGTTTAGATGGAAGTGAGAAACCACTTTTGGGATGAAAAAAGGGACCGTGCATAGCTGTATGGATCCCAGTGTGAACCTGAGGAACTGTTCTCGACAGGACAGTGCTTGAAGCTCGGAGATGCGACGGGCCGATCAGACTGCCACTAGAAATGCAGTCTTCAACGCTAGTAGTCGGAGGGACAGACCGCGGATGGGTCTGATGGAGGTTCCCACTAGGAAGTCTAGGACTAGATTGAGATTCCATAGAGGCACCAGCCACTTTAGGGGTGGTCGGATCTATTTGACCCCTTTCAGGAAGCGGGAGAAGTCCGGGTGAGAGGCTAGGCTGCCGCCCTCCATCTTGGATCTGTAGCATGCCAAAACAGCCACCTGCACCTTGATGGAGTTGAGGGACAACCCCTTCTGTAGGCCATTCTGCAGGAATTCCAGAATCGTGGGAATTTTGACTGTCCGCGGGAGGATGTCACAGTCTTCACACCAGGCTTCAAATATTCTCCATATCCTTATGTATGTTAGAGATATGGAAAACTTGCGTGCTTGGAGCAGGGTGGTCAGTCACTGCCCCCGAGTATCTGCTCTTCTTCAAGCGAGTCCTCTCAATGGCCAGACCGTATGAGAGAATCGAGTTGGATCTTCGTGGAGGATCGGGCCTTATTGGAGCAGATCCCTGTGCGGAGGTAGAGGGAGAGGGCTCCCTGTCAGTAGTCTTCGCATGTCTGCGTACCACAGCCTTCTTGGTCAGTCCGGGGCCACTAGAAGTACTGATTCCCTGTGGTGTTCTATCTTGTGGATGATCCCGCCAAGTAGCGGCTACAGAGGGAAGGCGTATAGTAGGATTTCCTGTGGCCAGATCTGGACGAGGGCGTCAATCCCTTGGGATTGTGGTTCCCATCTGTGACTGAAGAAGTTGGGAACTTATGTGTTGGACCGGGTTGCCAGGAGATCCATGGCTGGTGTTCCCCAGTGGTTTACTATCAACTGGAAGACTGTGGCCGACAGTCTCCATTCCCCTGGGTCTAGACTTTCTCTGCTGAGGTAGTCCGCAGTGACATTGTCTTTTCCCACAATGTGGGCGGCAGAGATCTCCCATAGGTTTGATTCTGCCCACAACCTTAGGAGGTCTATTTCCAGGGACACCTGTTGGCTCCTGGTTCCTCCCTGGTGGTTGATGTAGGCCACTGTTGTGGCATTGTCCGACATGATTCTGACCGATTCGCCCCGGAGTCTGTGACTGAACCATAGACAGGCTAGTCTGACTGCCTATGCTTCCAATCGGTTGATGTTCCATCCCGATTCTTCCTTGTCCCATTGCCCCTGGGTGATCAGTTCCTGGCAGTGGGCTCCCCACCCTTATAGGCTTGCATCCATGGTGAGAAGGGTCCAGGTCGGCTGGGATAGCCTTACTCCCTTGTTCAGATGGTCTTCTTGTAGCCACCATTGTAGCTGGGTTCGAACTTCCTCCGGGAGCTGGAGGTGTATGGAGTAGTTCTGGGACATCGGATTCCATTGTGACAGTAGGGAACGCTGTAGGGGCCACATGTGAGCTCTTGCCCATGGAATCACTTCCAGTGTGGATGACATGAGGCCGAGGACTTGGAGGTAGTCCCATACCTTGGGGCAAAGACTGCTTAACAGGTTTCACAATTGGTTCATCAGTTTTGTTCTCCTTGTAGGAGTTAGGATGACCTTTTCTTGTCTGGTGTTGAACTGGACTCCCAGGTATTCCAGAGATTGGGAGGGCTGCAGACAGCTCTTGTTCGTGTTGACCACCCACTTGAGGTTCTCCACTAGAGTTTTGACTCTGGTGGTCGCCTGAGGACTTTCCTCTGGGGATTTTGCCCTGATCAGCCAATCGTCCAGATATGGGTGTACGAGGATTCCTTCTTTCCTCAGTGTCACCGCCACTACCACCATGATTTTGGTGAATGTTTGGGGCAGTGTGGCTAGCCTGAGGGGTAGTGCCCGGAACTGATAGTGGTGGTCCAGGATCGCGAAGCACAGAAAACGCTAATGCTTGTGGTGGACCGGGATGTGCAGGTAGGCTTCTGACAGATCCAGGGATGTGAGGAATTCTCCCGGCTGTATCGCCCTTATGACCGAGCGTAGGGTTTCCAAGTGGAAGCGAGGGACCCTCAGGTGACGGTTGACGGACTTAAGGTCCAGGATGGGTTGGAACGTATCCTCTTTCTTGGGAACGATAAAATAGATGGAATAGTGCCCAGTATTTTGTTGTTGCATGGGCACCGGCGTTATGGCTTTTAAGGCAATCAATTTGGTCAGCGTGGTTTCCACTGCCATCCTCTTGGAGGGGTCGTGGCAGGGGAATTTCACAAATTTGTCTGGAGGGATGTTGCAGAAGTCCAGATAATATCCCTCTCAAATGATGGTTAGGACCCACTTGTCCGAAGTTATTTTGACCCATCTTTGGTAGAATAGGGCAAGCCTGCCCCCTATGGCTTCTTGCTGTGGATGGATTGGCTGATTTTCATTGTGGGGTGCGGCTGGGGCCTGGAGCAGAGCCGACTCCCCTTTTGTTGTGCTTGTTCTGAAAGGATTGGCCCCTGCCTGCGGGGCGAGATGCTTGATATGTACTCTTGTACGGTTTGAAGCACTGTGATCCCCTGTCCTTAGGTGTTCGGGGAGAGGTGCGCTGGCTTCTCTTGTTCTTGTCCGCCGGTAGCCGTGGTAGTGAGGATTCGCCCCATTTGTCGGCTAACTTCTCCAGTTCGCTTCTGAACAGGAGGGTTCCCTTAAAGGGCATTCTCGTGAGTCTCGTCTTGGACATCACGTCGGCTGACCAGCTTCGGAGTCAGAGTTATCTTCTGGCTGCCACCACGGACGAAACACTCCTGGCTGCGGTGCGTACCAGGTCGGAGATCGCATCCGTGAGAAAAGATACTGCTGGTTCTAGTGCTTCGGGCATGGTGGCGTTCCTGGTCTTAGATAAGCAGGCGCGTGTCACCATGGCACAGCAGGCCGCGATCTGTAGTGACATAGCTGAAACTTCGAATGACTGTTTTGAGGATGGATTCCAGATGTCTGTCCTGGGCATCCTTGAGTGCCGCTCCTCCCTCGACTGGGATGGTAGTGTGCTTTGCGACAGCGCAGACCATGGCATCTACTTTGGGGAATGTCAGGAGATCTTTGGCAGCGGGGTCCAGGGGGTACATGACTGCCAGGGTATGCCCCCCTTTGAATGTGGCCTCTGGAGACTCCCATTCCAGGTCAATCAGCTGTTGGACAGCTTGTAGCAAAGGAAAATGGCGGGAGGTTTGGCGGAGTCCCTCTAGGAGGGGGTTCTTCTTAAGTTCCCCTGTGGCACTTCTGCCTGGGATAGAAAGCTCTTTCATGCTGTGTGCCACGAGATCTGAAAGCTAGTCTTTGGCGACAAACCGCCACATGGTTCGGTAAGGTTCCGTTCCTGGAGGGATTTCTCCTTCCTCCAGGGAGTCTTGATCCTCATCCGAGGTGTCCGTGTCCTCAGTGCTGGGGCTTTTGGGCGGGCGAGGCACTTCTCTGGGTTTAGAGGGTCCCGGGATGTTAGGGTCCTCTCGGAGAAGCTGAGGCTGTGTCATCAGGGGCGCCGGTTGCATGTGGACAAAGGTATGTAGGCCTTTGAAGAATTCAACCCAGGAGAAAGATGCTGGGTCTAAATTGAGAGGTGCTGCGTCCAGCGAGGTCCGGTGTACTGGCAGTGGATCCGCATCCCAATACCGGCTGGGGAGCACCTTGGGCTGTATCACCCAGGGCCTCCTTGCACTGTATCCACAAGGCCGTGGCCTCTTCATGCTGCGCAGCTCTAATGTGGCATGCTGGGCAGAGGCCCTGAGCTTCTTGTCCGGTGGTGCCATGGCTTGTGCGCGAAGGATTGCAGAGACCTCCAGTTTGTGCGTTCAAGACTCCGCCGGGAGACATAGTTGTGCGCTCCGGGTGCGCCTAATTTGTGCGTGTAGGTCGAATGCGCGCTCAAGAAGAGTGCCCGGCACAGTAAAGCGTGAGGCTGTGCATCCGGCGCTCTCGTGCGCGTTGATGTGCGCACAGCACTTACGCACGCGCCAGTGTGCGCACAAATGATTTTGTGCGCATGGGTCGAATTGGCGGACAGGGCAGCGATCAGGCAAAAATGGCAACAGCGACCACGTGAGCAATATTTATTTATTTAACATTTTTCTATACCGAACTTCATGACAAGCTTCATATCAGGCCGGTTTACATCAAACTTGGGGTTCACTTAACAAAAACCATATAACAAGAAGGCCGAGGCGCAGGTACAAATAACAGGGATATTAAACTTGGGGGCTAGAGTAGCCAGGAAATTAAGGACAGAAAGAACTGGAGAATGAACAAGAATGAATGAACAATGGTTAGGTCTGACATTTAGTCTGGAGGGCTATGTGAAAGCAGAACTGTTGCCCTGTTAGGCTTCGGGGAAGGCTTGGACGAAAAGCCAAGTCTTGAGTTTCTTTCTGAATGTAATCAGGCAGGGTTCCAGTCTTAGATCATTCGGCAGGTTGTTCCAGATGCTGGGGCCAGCTGTGGAGAATGTTCTTTCTCTTGTGACCACCTCAGAGGGTCTCCATGTGGGAGGACCCTCGTATCAGACCGGGGTCTAGCCCGGAAAAGGCTGATCAACCCGGTGGCACTGATGCCGGCTGGCGATCGGTGTGATTCTTCGAGCCTCGGAGACCAGAGATTTTTAGGAAGTTTTCTACCTTACCTTGTCCCAGCATTTCCCGGTCTATTTCCGGGCGGTCTCTGGCTGCGGGGGGAGAGGGAAAGGTAGCTTCACCGCCGCGTTCAAAGTTGCACCCGCTGCCTCTCAGCCGCGCCCGATGTCGGGGGCTAAGTCCACACCAGGAACTGGCTGCTGGACTGAGGCTTACCTCTGAGGGATCGCGGAAATCACCTCAGGAATTCTCAACTGGGGAGGGACCCGTAGGATTCACCGCAGGAGAGCGGGACTTGTCTCTATAGGTATGATTTCTTCTTGTTCTGGATTTCTTTGGTTAGAATACTCTAACTCTGTGCAAGCGTGTATAGAATCCCGAACTGCTATGGAGATGGAAAATACTGAGGAGCATGGCATCCTGCAGGAGTATATGTACTAGGGCTGATGTCAGATTGAAATCTGATCCGTCTACAACTGCTATCAGGAGCACACTATACCCATTGGTCCTGAGTCCATCTGCTACACACCAGGAAAGTTGGTGTTTAAATCATGGGCTCACACAAGCACTGACTGGACAGGCATTCAGATCTACAGAAGATCCAGTTAGTCTGCTGTACATGGGTAACATATCACATAAGTTACTTCCTTTTTTTTTTTTTTCCTGCTCTTAGCATTATCTATTTTAGAAATACAAAAAAAAAAAAATATATATATACATATAATATATTACAGTGCAGTACAGCATTACTTGTAAATCGCTTGTCAAAGGAAGGAATAAGAAAGGAAAGATGGTAAAGGGGAGAATAAAAAAGGAAGAGGCTGAGAGATTAAAGGTAGAGAGGAGAGGGCAGAGGGGAAAGGGGCTGGGGAGAGCAAAAGGAACAAAATGAGAGAGGAAGAGCAAAGGATGAAGTGATTGGGAAGGAGATGGCAAAGGGAGTGAAACAGTGAGAAGGGGCTGGAAAGGAATGGCAGACCTGTGCTGGGGGAAAAGAGAGAAAGTCACTCAACACACAGTTAAACTCTGGAATTTGTTGCCAGAGGATGTGGTTAGTGTAGATGGGTTTAAAAAAGGATTGGATAAGTTCTTGGAGAAGTCCATTACCTGCAATTAATTAAGTTGACTTAAAAAATAGCCACTGCTATTACTAGCATCAGTAGCATGGAACATACTTAGGGGCAGATTTTCAAAGGGTTACGTACGTAACCCTCGAAAAGCTGCCCCTTCCACCCCCTGCGCGCGCTGAGCCCCGGGGCTTTCCTGGGGGGCATGTCGCGACTGGCGCGTCATTGGGGGGCATTCCGGGGGCGGGGTCGCAGGCGTGGTTCCGGCCCAGGGGCGTTCCGGGGGCGTGGCCGCAGCCTCCAGACCAGCCCCCGGCCGGAACATGGTGCGCCTGCAGCCAACCGGCGCAGGCGCACCAAAGGGAGGGGGGAATTAGTTAGGGCTGGGGGATGGGTTAGCTAGGGGAAGGGAAGGGAGGGGAAGGTGGGGGCTGGGGCCGGAAGGAATGTTCCCTCTGAGTCCTTTTTTGTTTTCAGCACTTCAAAGCGGATTACATTCAGGTACTGAGGGTATTTTCCCTATCCCCTATCCTCCTTCACGCTGTCCTGTCCTTGGCAGCTTTTGAGGAGTTAGAGGTGTGTGCGGTTGGCGGTCGGCCGGGCCCTGCAAGGCATCGAGCCTCTGGTTCCACTGGGACCGCCACCACTGCAAGAGCTGACTCCATTGGTATTTGCGCCTCTCTTGGAGCGGCTGGACCTGCTGCTTAGTGTCTTACCGATGCAGCCAGCTCCAATGCCCTGAACCCCTTTGCTGTCGAAGGGAGCATCACTGCTGCCGCCACCGGTCCCCATTCCAGTGAGTGACTCCTCGGATGAGGAAGGTCCATTAGGGTTGACTGCACCTCAGCCGCGCACTGCACCCTGGCAACCTCTGGCACTCCCGGGGCCATTGGGACCGATGTCCTCTGTGCCTTCGATGCCCCCAGCACTCTAGATGCCGGTGGATCAATTGGTGCCCATACGGCCCAGGATCCCACCTGTACCCTTGGTACTGTCTTCGGTTCCACCAGTAACCCCGTGGCCCTCTGGCTCGAGGCTTAGGGCTCAGGTGGGAGCTCCACTCCCCACGACTCTGGATGTTCAAAGTGAAGGGGAAGCCCCCTATGATCCTTGCGAAGGAGAGGCATTTTTCTCCTTCACAGAATAATCAGAGAACTTGCCTTCTGAACCCTCTCCACTGGACGAGAGGCGGAAATCCCCTCCAGAGGATCTTTCTTTTTGCTGGGTTTGTTAAGGCCATGGGGGAGTCAGTGCCTTTCCAGCTATTAACAGAACATAATTCTCATCACAAGATGATGGAGCTCCTGAAATTTCTTGATGCTCTTAAGGAAATGGTGGCTGCACATTTTGTTTTCTGAATTGCGCGGGAATACCTAATAGGGCCATCAACATGCATTTGCATGTTGAGGGCACTATTAGGTACGGGGGATTGGACGCGCGTTTCGGCCCCTTACTGAATAAGGGGTAACGCTAGCGCGTCGTAAATGCGCGTCCAATGACGGGTTAACAGTGTTCTCCGTCTGAGCGCACTGTACTGTATTGGCCCGTTTGAAAGCATATAAGAAAATTATTCCTTACCTGCTAATTTTCGTTCCTGTAATACCATGGATCATTCCAGACGGTGGGTTATGTTCCATGTCCAGCAGATGGAGTCAGAACACAAAATTCCCAGGGGAGGAACCATATAACCACGCCTCCCCTGTAACAGCTCTCAGTAACTAGACTAACAAAGCCCAAAAGAGAGAGACTAAAAACAGAGGGATCAAGTAATCAAAGAAGGAATTGAAATAACCACTGTCCAAATAAACAGCAACTAAATTCTGAACAGTGAACTTGCGAACAGCAGTGCGTGAACAAAAAAGACGCGCAGTATTCGAAATACAGAGTAAAAGATTGTTAAGACAGGTAGGCAGGGATGTCCCACAAGCAAACCCCCAAACCAAGGGAAGGTGTCTGGAATGATCCATGGTATTACAGGAACGAAAATTAGCAGGTAAGGAATAATTTTCTTTTCCCTGTACATACCAGGATCATTCCAGACGGTGGGATGTACCAAAGCTTTCCCATCACGGGTGGGCCGCAGACAGCCCTGCTCCTATTACCTTGTCTCCAAGCTGATCGCCCGACGGAGCACCGACGTCCAGGCGATAATGTCTCGCAAAAGTATGGATCGACTTCCAGGTGGCCGCCCTACAAATCTCCTGAGTGGAGACGGAGGAGCTCTCCGCCCAAGATGTCGCCTGGGCTCGAAGAGAATGAGCCTTGACAACCAGCGGAGGGGACTTACCTACGCCAAGGTACGCCGCTATGATCGCTCCCTTCAACCACCATGCTATAGATTGTTTGGAGGCCATGCAACCCTTCCGGGGTCCAGACCAGAGGATAAACAGATGATTGAAGAGCCGAAAATCATTAGTCACCTCCAGATAGCGTATCAGAGACCGCCGTACATCCAGTCTACGCAGGTCTCCAGACTCAGAAGAGGCAAAAGATGGTAATTCCACAGATTGGTTGAGGTGGAATGCCGAAACCATTTTAGGGAGAAAAGAAGGAACCGTCCTCAGCGAGACCCCTTCAGGCGTGAAACGAAGGTATGGTTCACGACAGGATAGGGCCTGCAGCTCGGAAATACGTCTTGCTGAACTGATTGCCACGAGAAAAATGGTCTTGAGAGTGACGTCCTTGATGGTAGCCGAGCTTAGAGGTTCGAACGGCTAACCACAGAGGACTCGGAGCACCAGATTCAGATTCCACGACTGACAAGGTGGGCGAATCGGAGGCTTCAAGTGTTTCACTCCTTTAAGGAAACGGGAGACGTCACCTGAACCCAAAGAGAATTGTAAGCAAGACCCAAATCCAAACCTGCCTGCAAGAAGGAAAGGACTTGTGGCACTGAGGCCTGCATGGGAAGAATGTCATTCGCTCCACACCAATCCTCAAAGACCTTCCAGACTCGAACATAGGTCACAGAGGTGGACATCTTACGTGCTTTCAGTAGCGTTGAAATAACCGGCTCCGGATAACCACGCCTCCTCAACTGACGCCTCTCAAAAGCCAGGCCACAAGTCAGAAGCGATCTGCCTCCTTGAAAAATATTGGTCCCTGGCGTAGAAGACGTGGCAGCTGACCGAGAAAAAGGGGACCCTCCACAGTCAAATTGTGCAGATCCGCGAACCACGGTCGTCGGGGCCACTCTGGCGCCACAAGGATCACCGGCTCTTGGTGTGCCTCTATCCTGCGGATGACCTTGCCCACGAGGGGCCACGGTGGGAAAACATATAGGAGAAAGTGGCGCAGCCAGGGCAGGACCAGCGCGTCCACGCCCTCGGCGCTGCGCTACCGCCTGCGGCTGAAGAAGCGGGCGGCCTTTGCATTTCCGGTGGTTGCCATTAGGTCTACGTGCGGTGTCCCCCATCGCCGTACTATTATCCGCATTGCCTGCTGCGAGAGCTCCCACTCTCCGGGATCCAAGTTTTGTCGGCTGAGAAAGTCCGCCTGTACGTTGTCCACTCCCGCTATATGCGAAGCCGCTAGTCGTTGGAGGTGAAGCTCTGCTCACTCCATCAATTTGTCGGTTTCCAGAGAGACCAACCGACTTCTCGTGCCTCCCTGGCGATTGATGTACGCCACTGTAGTCGCATTGTCCGATAGCACCCTGACTGCTTGATGGCGTACTATGGGGAAGAAACCCTGTAACGCCAGACGGACCGCCCTGGTCTCCAAGCGGTTGATGGGCCACTTCGACTGTTCCTCCGTCCATCGACCCTGGATTGAGCTGTCCCGACAGACCGCTCCCCAGCCTGTGAGGCTGGCGTCCATGGTGATAATCACCCAATCCGGGTCCTCCGGCGACACCCCCTGAGCTAGGTGCCGCGGTTCCAGCCACCAATGGAGACTGATGAAGGTTCCTCTCGGAATCGGAAGGATTGCCTGGAAATCTCTCGACACTGGCTGCCACCAGGAGAGTAGGGATCTCTGCAGAGGCCTCAGATGCGCAAATGCCCAAGGAACCAGATCGATGGTCGAGGCCATGGTCCCCAGTTCCTGCAGGTAGTTCCAGGCAGTGGGCGTCTCGAGCGCCATAAATCATTGAATCTGCTGACGCAGAGAATGAGCTCTGTCCGAATGCAGAAAAACCCTGGCATTCTTGGTGTCGAAGTCAGCTCCCAGAAAATCCAACGACTGGGACGGGACCAGGCTGCTCTTGGTGAAGTTGACAATCCATCCCAGAGATTGGAGAAGTTGTACCACTCTGTCGACTGCGAGGATACACTGCGCTCGTGACTTTGCACGGATGAGCCAATCGTCTAGGTAAGGATGCACAAGGATGCCTTCCTTGCGCAAGGTTGCCGCCACTACCACCATGATCTTCGTGAAAACCCGTGGAGCTGTGGACAGGCCAAAGGGAAGAGCGCGAAATTGGAAGTGTTGACCCAAAATTTTGAAGCGTAGGTAATGCTGATGAGCTTGACAAATTGGTATGTGGAGATACGCCTCCATGAGATCCAACGAAGCCAAGAATTCTCCCGGATGAACTGCCGCTAACACTAAACGGAGTGTCTCCATGCGGAAACGAGGGACTTTGAGGGACCGGTTGACCTGCTTGAGATCCAGGATAGGATGAAAAGTACCTTCCTTCTTGGGAACCACAAAGTAGATTGAATAATGCCCCCGGCCCAGTTCGGCGGCTGGCACCGGCACTATGGCCCCCAATTGAAGGAGACGATCGAGGGTCTGCCGCACGGCTCCCTGTTTGATTAAGGACCCGCAAGGGGAAAACAGGAACCGGTCCCGAGGAGCGCAAACAAAATCCAAAGCGTAACCGCGTCTTAGAATATCCAGAACCCATTGATCCGACTTGATTTGGACCCACTCTTCGTAGAAGAGAGCAAGGCGACCCCCCAGTCGAGGGACCACCTCGCGGGTCCGTCTGGCATGATTGGGTAGATTTAGTGGATGTACCAGCACCCTGCGCTTCCTTACCCTGGCGGCGCCCACGAAAGGGCTGGTTCCAGGAGTGCGAACGAGAAGAGGGAGCCCGAGGTGGCTGTTGCCTCTGAGGACGCGCTCTCCGCTGGTTACGATAACGGTTTCTGGAGTAATTATATGATCTTGACGAACGGGGTCGATCTTCGGGAAACTTGTGCACCGCGTTCTCATTAAGGGACTTGATGATCTGATCCAAGTCTTCACCAAAAAGATACCTACCCTTAAAAGGAAGGGACCCCAAAAGTGTCTTGGAAGAGGCATCAGCCGACCAATTGCGAAGCCAAAGGAGCCGACGCGCTGAGACCGCCGCCACCATGGTTCGGGCTAGGACCCTTAAAAGATCATATAAAGCATCCGCTCCATAGGCAACCACTGCTTCCAGTCTGTCCGCCTGGTGAGCCTCAGCGTCTGGTAAGGACTGGGAGGTGAGAAGCTGCTGCACCCACCGAAGACCCGCTCGCTGTGCGAGGGAACTGCAGATAACCGCCCGCATCCCTAAGGCCGAGACCTCAAAGATACGCTTGAGGTAAACCTCCAGCTTCCGATCCTGCATATCCTTCAACGCCGTCCCTCCAGTGACAGAAATAGTGGTATGCTTTGTGACCGCTGATACCGCAGAATCTACGGCGGGAACTTTGAGAATTTCCAAAAAATCCGCCGGCAGAGGATACAATTTTTCCATGGCTCTACCGACCCTAAGGTTGGCCTCCGGGGACTCCCATTCCCGAGTGATCAACTGCAAGATCTTGTGATGAGTGGGAAAAGACTTGACTAGAGGCCGCAGTCCTGCTAGGAGGGGGTCCCCCTTCTTGAGAGCCGGGTCAGGTCCCACCGGTTCTGGAGGGGGATCAATATCCATTTCCTGGAGGATGTAGGGAATGAGGTCATCTAACTCCGCCGCTTGGAAGATGCAGAGGACTATAGGGTCGTCGCCCTCCACCTGGGCCGCCAAGGTGGGGTCGTCCACGTCAGGGTCCTGGGATTGTCCTTCCCCCGACGAAGTCTGTATTATCGATGGTGTCCCGGTAGGGCCACGAGATGTCCCCGCTCCCCCGCCTACTAAAGGGGGGCGAGCCTGAGGGAGGGTCCCACCCAAGAGGGGGGTAGGACATGGTATCTTGGGGGGAGAGGGTCCCCAGGTCCCGAAGGTCGTGTCTCTGCTCTGAAGAAAAGCCCTGTGCATCAGGACAATGAATTCAGGGGAAAAGGCCTGGCATCCTGAGGGGTCACCCACCGGGGGATCCCCCTTCTGCCTACCAGGATTGGACTCGGAGTAAGGGTCCAAAACGGGCCTAGAAGTGGGGAACGGATTATCAGTGTCCTCCTCAGAAAGCGCGGCATCAGAATCTTGCAACAAAATGGTCCGCCGTTCCCGCGTTGAGAGGGAACGGGGCCTGGCGCTTCCTTCCCACGCGGTCTGCAGCTCGAACGTCCTTGTTAATAGCTGGCGCACATTCCCCCTCGGGGAAACAGCCTGAGCACAGACCCTCTTCAGAAAATAATCCGGCCCTGTCGGAGCCCTCACAAGGCGCCGCGGACTGCATCGCCGCAGGGAGAGAGAGAGGGGGGAGAGGTTCTACAGGTGGCTCGCGCCTAAAATGAGCGCCGACCCGGCAACGGACGCTTGCCGCGGTCCCCCACCGACCTGAAGAAGAACTGACGGGGAATTACCCTCCCGACAGCAGGCGGCCCCGGGGAATGGTGCTTCGCAGGGCCGCAGGTCGGGATGTCGGTCGCTCCCCAAAAGGGAGGGGGGAAAACCTGGGTCAGGAGGGAGAGGCCGGCGCTACCGACTTTCACCTCAGAGAGCCGAACGGAGTCCAAAAAATTGCAGTCTTCTGCTGAAAAAGAAGATGAAACAAAAATACACTTACCCCAACTGAGCCCTCAGTGAGGAAAATGAGAAAAGAAAGAAAGAAAACAGGCAACAGCCTGTCAGCAAGTCACCAGGCTAGAGAGCGATGAGCCAGCACTAGCGGAGAGCTCTCCCCCTGTTGTAAGAAGAGCCTTAGCAAAGTGACCTAAACTGTAAATTTAAAACTTCCTTTTTTTTTTTTAAACTTGATCCCCCTGAGAGGAGGTAGCCCTAAGCTAAGAAGCTGGGGACCACAAGTCCCCTGCTCACATCTCCTGGAGTCAGAACGTTACTAAGAGCTGTTACAGGGGAGGCGTGGTTATATGGTTCCTCCCCTGGGAATTTTGTGTTCTGACTCCATCTGCTGGACATGGAACATAACCCACCGTCTGGAATGATCCAGGTATGTACAGGGAAACAGCGTTACTATCACTTTGAAAGCATATAGGGCCCGATTTTATAACATATGCGCGGGCGTAGATTTGTTCGCACAACCTGGCGCGAACAAATCTACGCCCAATTTTATAACATGCTCGCGCTCCCGCGCGTATGTTATAAAATCCAGGGTCAGCACGCGCAGGGGGGTGCACAATTGTGCAACCTGCGCGTGCCGAGCCAAGTAGCCTGCCTCCGTTTCTTCTAAGGCCGCTCCGAAATCGGAGCAGTCTTGGAGGGAACTTTCTTTCTGCCCCCCCCCCCCCCGCACCTTCCCCTCCCTTCCCCTATCTAACTAAACCCCCCCCAACCTTTACTGAAGAAGTTACGCCTGCCTCTGGGCAGGCATAACTTGCGTGCGCCGGCTCTCCATCCCCTGGCCCTGTGGCTGTTCGGGGGCCTCAGACTTGCCCCTGGAACGCCCATTTTTTCAAGCCCCGGGACTTACGCATGTCCCAGGGCTTGCGCGCGCCGCCTAGCCTATGCAAGATAGGCTCGGTGCGCGCAGGGGGAGGCAGGGGTAGGTTTTCAGGGGTTGTGCGCATATCTTACGTGCGCAACCCTTTGAAAATCTACCCCATACAGCGTTGCTATCTGCTTCAACGATAGGGGGAAGTGAGGAAAACAGGATTTACATGCAGACATCATCCAACAAGGCATCAATTTGTGCAATCTGGGTAAACAAGCCTCGGGGTAACTTGCTTGATGCGGCAGTTACTACCCTTAACCATAAGCCTTATGCTCACCTTTGATGCAACTCCAATATTACTCTCTGCATCAATGACAGGGGATGGCAGGAAATTTGAATCAAACAGTTACCAACAAGAGCCCTGAAGTTGGTGGTTGGTGAAACAGATAAGTATGGCAAAATAAGTGTGGAACTTGCTGGGCAGACTAGATGGGCTGATTGGTCTTTTTCTGCTGTCATTTCTATGATCCACCAGTTTCTTCGCCAACTTATGGTAGGGGAAAGCCTTCGTAGGACCTCTAAGCCCATCCAGAATTGGGTCTACTCCTTCCACATCCCAGCCTTCCTGGGGAACTTTCAGCCCAAGCTCCTCTAGAGCCTGAGGAATCAAAGGCCCTAACTCCTCCCTCCAGAACAACTGGACCACCTTGGGGGTCATCCCCCTCAGAGCTTGGGGCTTCTTCAGGATCGTCCCCTGGAACCGAGCCGGCTGTGTTTGGATTCCCTTGGTCCTGCGCTAACAACCTCTGAATCTCTGGGAGCGCCCTCCAAAGTGACCGACTTATCCAAATCCTCGCCATCCGGAGTAGGACCTAGCAAGGGTTGAACCCCAGAGGGCCTCTGCTTCCGGGCCTGCCCCGGGCTAAGGCCCAAGCATGGACCCACAGGAGGAGGGGGTTGATGTCTTAGCCCTGACTGCTGAGCCAATATGTTTCATGAGGGAGCAAAACAAAATCCGCTGAAAAAGCCTGGGAGTAGTAGAAACCTATTGTGAAAAACCAGACACCGGTAGTTCTGAGAAAAGTCCTCATCTACCCTGCCTTGTTCCACTCCAGAGCTCACGCAGATCAGGGAAACCGTTGGGGGAAATTCCCCCTTCCTCCGTCTGTGCGGGTAGCGCTGCATGGTAATCCAAAATGGCCGCTGTTTCTGTGCCAATGGAGGAGGACTCAACCTGCTCGGAACCCCGCAGCATGAGAAGAGAAGCCAGGGGAGAGCCTATATGCCGTTGCAACGATTTCGCTTGCACCTGTCTCTCTGATGGTCCTTCTCCACCCAACAGACACGCGGCACAGAGACTCAGGTGCGCCAGCCCCACGCTCTATAACACTATGGCGGGAAACCCTTGCGCTGACTCTAAAAAAAAAGAAATGGAGAGGTTAAGAAAGCCCTTCTCTCCTTACCACCGCCTCTACCGAGTAGAGAGCCGTTGCTTACCTCAGCTCCTTCGATGTTAAATTCTTTTCTTTTTTAAGAACATAAGAAATTGCCATGCTGGGTCAGACCAAGGGTCCATCAAGCCCAGCATCCTGTTTCCAACAGAGGCCAAACCAGGCCACAAGAATCTGGCAATTACCCAAACACTAAGAAGATCCCATGCTACTGATGCAATTAATAGCAGTGGCTATTCCCTAAGTAAACTTAATTAATAGCAGTTAATCGACTACTCCTCCAAGAACTTATCCAAACCTTTATTGAACCCAGCTACACTAACCACATCCTTTGGCAACAAATTCCAGAGCTTTATTGTGCGTTGAGTGAAAAATAATTTTCTCCGATAAGTCTTAAATGTGCTATTTGCTAACTTCATGGCATGCCCCCTAGTCCTCTTATTATTCGAAAGTGTAAATAACAGATTCACATCTACTCGTTCAAGACCTCTCATGATCTTAAAGACCTCTATCATATCCCCCCTCAGCCGTCTCTTCTCCAAGCTGAACAGCCCTAACCTCTTCAGCCTTTCCTCATAGGGGAGCTGTTCCATCCCCTTTATCATTTTGGTTGCCCTTCTCTGTACCTTCTTCATCGTAACTATATCTTTTTTGAGATGCGGCAACCAGAATTGTACACAGAATGTATCACAATCTGCTCGTGATTTAACTACTCTGAATAATTTTGTGTCATCCGCAAATTTGACAACCTAACTCGTATTCCTTTCCAGATCATTTATATATATATTGAAAAGCACAGGTCCAAGTACAGATCTCTAAGGCACTCCACTGTTTACCCTTTTCCACTGAGAAAATTGACCATTTAATCCTACTCTCTGTTTCCTGTCTTTTAACCAGTTTGTAATCCACGAAAGGACATCGCCTCCTATCCCATGACTTTTTAGTTTTCTTAGAAGCCTCTCATGAGTGACTTTGTCAAATGCCTTCTGAAAATCCAAATACTCTACATCTACCGGTTCACCTTTATCCACATGTTTATTAACCCCTTCAAAAAAAATGAAGCAGATGTTAGGCAAGACTTCCCTTGGGTAATCTATGTTGACTGTGTTCCATTAAACCATGACTTTCTATATGTTCTACGATTTTGGTCTTGAGAATAGTTTCCACTATTTTTCCTTGCACTGAAGTCAGGCTCACTGGTCTATAGTTACCTGGATCGCCCCTGGAGCCTTTTTGAAATATTGGGGTTACATTGGCCACCCTCCAGTCTTCAGATGCAATGGATGATTTTAATGATAGTTTACAAATTTTAACTAATAGATTATAAATTTCATGTTTTAGTTCCTTCAGTACCCTAGGATGCATACCATCCGGTCCCGGTGATTTGCTACTCTTTAGTTTGTCAATCTGGCCTACTGCATCTTCCAGGTTCACAGTGATTTTGTTCAGTTCGCCTGACTCATCACCCCTGAAAACCATCTCTGGAACTGGTATCTCCTCAATATCCTCATTAGTAAACATGGAAGCAAAGAATTAATTTAGTCTTTCTGCAATGGCCTTATCTTCCTTAAGAGCCTCTTGTTATGATCAGGAGGGATCGTGAACCCTTGGACCGACGGGAGGATGATATTACCTTAGGAGGTGGCTGCTTAGGTTCCCTCGTTGGGTGACAAGGCAGAACAGAAGATGGGACTGGCTGACCCTCGGCACTGAAGACTGAGACGGCCGTTGAGAGAGCGAAGAGTCGTGATGTCGGAGTAGAGCCAACTGGATCTTCGCCACTGGAAGCCCGCGGTCCCCCTGGGAGGAGCCTGTAGGGACCCGGGCCACTGGGACTTAGGTGGACCTTTGAGAGGTCGAGGAGGTGTGAGGTCGATGCAAGGGCCAACTGGATCTTAGCCACTGGAAGCCTGCGGTCCCCTCAGGAGGAGCCCATAGGGACCCAGGCCGCTAGGACTTAGGTGGGCCCTTGGAGACGATGGTCCGGAAGAAGTCCAAGGTCGAGTACCAGAGGGTCGTCGCTTACCAGTCCGAGGTCACACGCCGAGGGATCACCACTTTCCAGTCCGAAGTCACACACCGAGGAATCACCGCTTGCCAGTCTGAAGTCACACACCGAAGAATCATCGTTTGCCAGTCCGAAGTCACTCATCGAAGAATCACCGAGAAGAAGCAGAAACCAGGAACTCGAGGAACCAGAAAACTCACCGAAGCAAGCAGACTCGTAACAACGAAGCTGCCAAGTTGAGGAATGAGTGGAGGAAGTCAGCTTTTATACTTCCCTGTGCCTGGCCCATTAGACACAGGTGAAGGCAATTTGGAGGACGAGGCCCCTTTAAATCCTGTGAGGGGGCACGGCCTCTCGCCTAAGGGAAGGGTGGCCATCTTGGGTCCTGAGGGCAGAGCAGAGTGGCCAGATGCCACGAGGGAAGGCCTGGAGTGCCTCCCCCGCTCGCAGCCACTGGGGGGGTCGGCGCTGAGGTGACCAGAGCCAGGTTCCGGTGCCCTCCCCGACATTGCCGCAATGGCCCCGACGCCGTGAGTCAGGTAGGGGATTGCGGCAGTAGCTGCCCGCGGCTGTGAGGCACAACACCCCTTTAACCCTCGATCATCTAATGGTCCAACTGACTCCCTCAGAGGTTTCTTGCTTCGGATATATTTAAAAAAGTTTTTATTATGAGTTTTTGCCTCTATGGCCAACTTCATTTCAAATTCTCTCTTTGCCTGTCTTATCAATGTTTTACACTTAACTTGACAATGCTTATGTTTTATCCTATTTTCTTCAGATAGATCCTTCTTCCAATTTTTGAAGGATTTGTTTTGACTAAAATAGCCTCTTTCACATCACCTTTTAACCATGACGGTAACCGTTTTGCCTTCCTTCCACCTTTCTTAATGTGTGGAATACATATGGACTGCACCTCTAGGATTGTATTTTTAAACAATGTCCATGCCTGTTGAACACTTTTAACCTTTGCAGCTGCACCTTTCAGTTTTTTTCTAACTATTTTCCTCATTTTATCAAAGTTTCCCTTTTGAAAGTTTAGTGTTAGAGCTGCAGATTTACTTATTGTCTCCCTTCCAGTTATTAGTTTAAATTTGATCATGTTATGATCACTGTTGCCAAGTGGCCCCACCACCGTTACCTCTCTCACCAAATCCTGCATTCCACTGAGAATTAAATCTAAAATAGCTCCTTTTCTTGTTGGTTCCTGAACCAATTGCTCCATGAAGCAGTCATTTATTACATCCAGGAACTTTATGTCTCTAACAAGTCCTGATGTTACATTTACCCAGTCAATATTGGGATAATTGAAATCTCCCATTATTATTGACTGCCAAACTGGTTAGCTTCCCTGATTTCTCTTAGCATTTCATCCATCTGTCTGACTATTTTGTCCAGGTGGACGGTAGTATACTCCTATCACTATACTCTTACCCAACACACATGGGATTTCTACCCATATAGATTCTACTGAGCATTTAGTCTCTTGTACGATCTTTATCCTGTTGGACTCTATACCCTCCCGGACATAAAGTGCCACACTCCCACCAAGTTGATCCTCCCTATCATTGCGATATAATTTGTACCCTGATATAGCACTGTCCCATTGGTTATCCTTCTTCCACCAAGTCTCTGTGATGCCAATTATGTCAATCTCATCATTTGCTGCTATACACTCTAACTCTCCCATCTTACTTCTTAGACTTCTGGCATTGGCATACAGACATTTCAAAGTGTGTTTTTTGTTTGTATTAATAACTTGCTTTTCAGTTGTTAGGGATATTTTGGAAATCATTAGCTTTGGTGATTTTTTACATATAGGCACATGGACTACGTTTGCTTTTATTGGAACCTCTGAGATGCCCTAACTCTCCTGTTTCATTTGTATCCTTCAAGGATCCATTTCTCCGAACCATGCACTGCTGAGTGACTGTTGGCTTCCCCCCTTGTTCTAGTTTAAAAGCTGCTCTATCTCCTTTTTGAAAGTTAGTGCCAGCAGTTTGGTTCCACTCTGGTTAAGGTGGAGTCCATCCTTTCAGAAAAGTCTCCCCCTTCCCCAAAGGTTTCCCCAGTTCCTTACAAAACCGAATCCCTCTTCCCTGTACCATCGTCTCATCCAAGCACTGAAACTCTGGAGCTCTGCCTGCCTCTGGGGACCTGCACATGGAACAGGAAGCATTTCAGAGAATGCCACCCTGGAGGTTCTGGATTTCAGCTTCCTACCTAAAATCCTAAATTTGGTTTCCAGAACCTCTCTCCCACATTTTCCTATGTCGTTGGTGTCCTCATGTACCAGGACAGCCGGCTCCTCCCCAGCACTGTCTATAATCCTATCTAGGTGACGCGTGAGGTCTGCCACCTTCGCACCAGGCAGGCAAGTTACTAGGCGGTCCTCACGTCCACCAGCCACCCTACTATCTACATTTCTAATAATTGAATCACCAACTATGATGGCCGGCCTAACCCTTCCCTCCTGGGCAGTAGCCCTGGGAGACTTGTCCTCAGTGCGAGAGGACAATACATCACCTGGAGAGCAAGTCCTTGCTACAGGATCACTTCCTGCTTCACCAGGGTGATGTTCTCCTACTGGGAGACCTTTCTGATCCAAGGCAGCACTGGGGTTGCCAGATTGGATTTGGGACTTGGCTACTATTTATTGTTTTATTTATTTATTGATTTTATATACTGTCTTTGGAGGGAACCATCACAACTGTTTACATAAGTAAAAGAAAACAATAGTGATTACATAAATATATAAGAAGACAATAACAATATAAATAAAGTCAGATACAAATAATAACAACAAATTAATAGAGCTAATAAATAGATAAAATATAAATCAGATAAAACATGTACTAAAAAAGAACACTTAAAATTAGAAGAATCAATGAAATTAGATAGGAAAGAACAAACATTTTAATAAGGCTGGCAATTGCATTGTTTACTCTGATTCCTAATAAGCGGGCCGATACAGTAAAGTCCGCGGGAGAGCGGGCAAATGCCCGCTCTCCCGGTGCGCACACAGGCCACTCTCCTGTGCGCGCGATTCAGTATTCAAATTAGGGTCGGCGGTAAAAAGAGGTAAAAAGAGGCGCTAGAGACACTAGCGCATCCCTAGCGCCTCTTTTCGGGCAGGAGCGGCGGCTGTCAGTGGGTTTGACAGCCAACACTCAGTTTTGCCGGCATCTGTTCTCAAGCCCGCTGATAGTCTCGGGTTCGGAAACCGGACGCCGGCAAAATTGAGCGTCCGGTTTTCAACCCGCTAGCCGCGGGCCGACTTCAAATTTTTTTTTTAAAACTTTTTGTAACTTTCGGGATCTCCGACTTAATATCGCCATGATATTAAGTCGGAGGATGCACAGAAAAGCAGTTTTTACTGCTTTTCTGTGCACTTTCCTGGTGCCCGGAGAAATTAGCGCCTACCTTTGGGTAAAAAGGGGCACACTGATAAAGCCGCCTGAACAGCCTCATGAAAGGGAGGGATCTGGACCACCAGATTTACACCCCACAGATCACGGACCGAGTGTCCTAAAGGATCACCAACCCCAGCTTATCCACCTCAACCAGTCAGGGAAGGATCCACTAGGACCCAAAAATCCCCTAGGAGGAAGGCTCATAAAATTAGAAAACTCTCCAGACTGTAGAACTGCAGGTGGCACCAGGGATTATGAAGCAGTGTCAGTGAAACTTTCTCTGTCTCCACTGCTGGCAGGGATGCATAAACCTAGGAGTCTCGTCTGATCCGGGTACGTACAGGGAATTACCCTTTAGGGAATTAGGTACTACTTATCACTGTGCGATAGCAGCAGTGGATCTATTTACTGTTTGGGATCTTACCAGGTACTTGCGACCTGGATTGGCCACTTTTGGAAACAGAATATTGGGCTTGATGAAACTTTTATCTGACCCACTATGGCAATTGTTATGTACTTATAGAATTATTTTTAGGTTCTTAGACTATCCAATCTGTAATGATCTCAGCCACCCAGGGGATTCATTTCCTTGGATCTGTAAAGAGAGTATCCTTAGAACATATGCAATATTCACCTAATTCTAATCACATAGAAAAATATGTGCGCATATATTGAACACAGGGTAACAGACTCAAAAAGGGATTGAATGAGAACAATTTTGAAACTTGTGAGCAGTTATGCCCATAGTCAATAGCTAGTGCTGAAGCAATGACTGCTCACAAGTTTCAAAACTGTGCTCATTCAATCCCTTTTTGCTCTAATACCGTGTCTCTAATACATGCGAATATTTGTTTCCGTCCACTAAAAAGGTATCAGTTGCAACTTGTTTGTTGATCCCAATTTAATAACTTGTGTCTCAGTTTTCCATGGGACTGTCCAAAAAAGGTAACAAAAAAATCTAAATAAATAAAAATATAACTCAATGAAACATCTCAAAATGTCCTACAAAACAGAATAAAACATATCTTAAAAACACATTATCATAAAACATCTTGCAAACCAGTCTATAAACTCATCAAAAATCACTAGTGTGTCCTAGGGACTTGTAATGTTTGTTGGATGGTATTTGTTGCTTTGGCCTGAAGGTTTCTTCTTTTTGGTTTAATTTAATTTTTTATTATATTTATAAAATTGTGTCCTAGCTATTCCTAGACCCGAAGAAGTTAGTTAGAAGTTATTGAGAGCAGACTAAGTGAATCAGATGTTGGTTAGGAGTTTTACATAAGAACATAAGAAATGCCATACTGGGTCAGACCAAGGGTCCATCAAGCCCAGTATCCTGTTTCCAACAGTGGCCAATCCAAGTCACATGTACCTGGCAAGTACCCAAACATTAGATAGATTACACGCTACTATTGCTTATTAATTACCATCATAGCAGTTTATGGATTTAACCTCTAGGAACTTATCCAAACCTTTTGTAAACCCAGTAACACTAACTGCTGAAACCACATCCCCTGGCAATGAATTCCAGAGTTTAACTATATGCTGAGTGAAAAAGAATTGTCTTTGATTTATTTTAAATTAGTTACTTGCTATCTTCATGGAGTGGCCCCTAGTCCTATCTGACAGGCCGATTCAGTAAAGTCTGCGGGAGAGCGGGCGAATGCCCGCTCTCCCGGTGCGTGCGATTCAGTATTTAAATTAGGCCCGGCAGTAAAAACGGGCAAAAGGAGGCGCTAGGGACACCTCCTTGACAGGGGCGGCAGCTGTCAGCGGGTTTGACAGCCAACGCTCAATTTTGCCTGCGTTGGTTCTCGAGCCCGCTGACAGCCACGGGCTCGGAAACCGGACGCCGGCAAAATTGAGCGCCCGGTTTTCGACCCGACAGCTGCCGGCTGACTTCCAATTTTTTTTTTCAACTTTTTTCACCCTTCGGGACCTCCGACTTAATATCGCCATGATATTACGTTGGAGGGTGCACAGAAAAGCAGTTTTTACTGCTTTTCTGTGCACTTTCCCGGTGCCAGAAGAAATTAGCGCCTACCTTTGGGTAGGCGCTAATTTCTGAAAGTAAAATGTGCGGCTTGGCTGCACATTTTACTTTCTGAATCGCGCGTGAATACCTAATAGGGCCATCAACAAGCATTTGCCCGTTGAGGGCGCTATTAGGTTTGGCGGGTTGGATGCGTGTTTTCCGCCCCTTACTGAATAAGGGGTAAGGGAAAACGCGCGTCCAATAGCAGGCTAACAGTGTGATCCGTCGGAGCGCACTGTACTGTATCGGCCTGTCAGAGAGTAAATGACAGATTTTCATTAACTTGTTCAAGACCTTTCATGATTTTGTAGACTTCTGTCATTTCCCCCCTCAGTGTTCTCTTCTCCAAACTGAACAGCCTTAACTTCTTTTAGCCTTTTCTTATTTTGTTTTTGAAATTATGTACTGATGTATGATTTGTTTATATGCATTGTGTTACCATATATTGTACTGTGCTTGATACGTTGTGTTTACTTTGTAAGTATGAAATGTATTTTATCTATGTTGTAAGCCGCTCTGAATAGTCCTACAGGTCTAATAGGGCGTGATATAAATGTAAAGATAAAGACAAAAATACCATCCAAGAGGCATAAAAGCATTCAGACAATACAGATTAAAACTGCATGTCCACAACTCTATCTTATGAATCACTTGCTCAGTGCGGTGCCCATCCTGGATCTAGCTCTCACTCTCCCGGCGCCACTATTCTACCGATGCGGTTACATCCTTCCCTTCGGTCCCAATACACACGCCACAACCCCCTTTCTCCGATTCTCTGGCGTCGATTACAACGCATTCACTGCACCCGCCGCCACAACTCCTTTATCCAGCGATCCCGCCTGCTCGACCCAAGCATCGGCTGGGCTGTACCATTTGGTCCACCCCCGGGGGAGGCAGCTTGCATTCTCCCCGCTTCCTTCCGTCAGCCGCCAGATACGAAGAGAAAAGGCGAGGAGACGGGACTTTCTTGAAGTTTTGTATTCTCTCCAGTTTTTAATTTATCACCGGGAAGCTTGACGTTTGGTTTTTCAGGTAGGAGATGAGAAGCATTTTGAATTTAGGGCGCGCCATTTCACGAAAGGTTACGCTGTGCTTATGAGACTCCGCTTCTACGCCTGCCCACGCTCCTTTTACGGTTACTGGGCGGACTTGTCTCATGCCAAGGTTTGGCTGAGGCTGCGCGTGCGGATCAGAACGGGGTAGGTGAAGAGGACGCGGGGCGGGATGGGGGAAGGGTAGAGGGAGGAGTTCAGCGGTGGGTGAAATAGGAGCGGGGAGGGGAAAGGCCGCGACGTGAGCGCGTGACCTCCGGCGCCATTTTGTAGAGAAACAGGCAGATAAACCGAAACAAGAGCTGTATAGGCCGCTCGTCCGGAAAGAAAACGGGACGGGGAGAAGACATACAAGATAAGAAAAGTCCAGCGCCGCGACGGAGCCTCCGAGGTGGGACATGGTGCTGGTTGGTGGCGTGGGAATTGCAGGCAGGGCCTGAAGTAAGCTGAGGCATGAGGCCTACAACCTGCTTGGTCTTAGTCTCCTAGGCCTCTTTTCTATGAGGGGAAGGTATTTATTGTAGTTTGTAGTTTCCTCTCTTTAATTTTTTTTTATAACGGAGAAGGTTGGTGAGCCGGCGCTGTAATCCAGTTAAAAGTGAGTTGGGTTAGTGGTCTGTCACCTAATTCCTCCTTCCCCCCCCAAAAAAACCCCCCTCGAACCCAAAAAAGTCTGTGGGTCTTTTAGTCTTTCCGGGAGATAAAGTGTGGCTGTGGGTTTCTTAGCGTTTTATCGTCTTATCCCCAGCCCGCCTCGTGTATGTTGATAGAAACGAGTCCTGGAACTTCACCTTTCCTTGTACCGGGCACATGGTGCGGTGCCCGGAAGACTTGGGGGATTTCTCGGAAAAAGGGGGGGAGACGGTATAAGTTTCTCTTTACCTGTCATGACACGTTGTCTTCAGATAGTTCGGTAATGTGAAGTTTTCACAGGCCATGTTAATACGGTGGAATGATGTCGTGCAGCGGTTCATTTTGAGGCCTTATTCAAGTTTCCAGACAGCGTTCAAACTTTTCTCTTACTATACTTGTGTAAAGCAGCCACTCGCTTGAGAGGCTCACTTGTCAGTCTTCAACGTTTTTGTGTATTGTTGCAATTGAATGTCCACGTTTAAGTAGACCACATGCTAAAAGCTTGTTGCTGGTATGCGCGCGCGCTCTTTCTATAAATATATATATACATTCGCCATTAGATATGGCGGAGATGGTGTTGATCCCTGACTGTAGCAGTACTTTTGCTCTTGCTGTGATTACCTTTTAGTCCAGGCAACAACTGTGGTGTAACATTCGAAAGTGTGACCTCGCTGCAGTATCCAGCAGCTATAGAGCAAGTAATTGGGAGTCGGTGGATGCATGTTTCAACAAGTATATCTACTAGTCGCTTCTTAGCTAGAAAACTTTTTCTTTTCTATACTCCCTTACACTGTTCACTTATTCCTGTTTTCTCAGGCATTTAAATTGCTTTCCTGTACATACCCGGATCAGTCCAGACAGTGGGTTGAGCCTCCTTTCCAGCAGGTGGAGACAGACTAAAACTTGCAGGATACCCTATATCAGGACAGAGCCTATCCTCTCACCCTCCAGTATTCGTCTGTCTCCCAGCAGGTGCAGGGGTGGCAAGTGTTTTGAGCGGGACTGTCTCGGTCCCACCCAGTTCAGGGAAGCTTTGGTACATACCACTGTCTGGACTGATCCGGGTACGTACAGGAAAGGAAAATTAGTTTGAACCTGTTAATTTGTGTTCCTGTAGTACCACGGATCAGTCCAGACGCCCTTCCCTGTCTGTCTTCTGTCCTCTCGAAGCTTGTTTTCTTGCAGGTCTGCAGACTTCATATTTTCCTTGATGCAAGATTACTGAGCATTTACACCAGAAGCCTTGGTTATTTTATACCAAGTTTATGCAAGAGCGTATAGGTATACTATGCTTCTACATTATTCTATGGTTGCTCCGTTGAGCTTTTGGTTACTTGCTTGATCCTATTCTTGGTTTTATTGTTTTCTGCTTTGACATATGTTATACTGAAGGGTGAGAGGATAGGCTCTGTCCTGATGTAGGGCATCCTGCAAGTTTTAGTCTGTCTCCACCTGCTGGAAAGGAGGCTCAACCCACTGTCTGGACTGATCCGTGGTACTACAGGAATGAAAATTAACAGGTAAGAACTAATTTTCCTTTCTGTTCATTCATCTATTTCTCCTGTTTGTACAAATGGAAGTGTCTTCTCTAGCCCTGTTCCATCCTCTCTCTCCTTCTCGAGAATTTGTAGCTGTTTTTATCTATATGACTTTTTAAAAATTTGGTATGTTCTCCTTTAAAATTGCAGTAACTAATTGCCAGTCAGTACACTTGTTATATTAAGCTCTTTGTTTTAAAAAAATTAACTTCTATGTATATTTGTGGGCTAAATTAGTGCGTTTTTATTAATACATGTCTAACTTTCTGAAGTTATACTTCATCAAGCCCGTGCCCTGGAAACTGCTGGGTTCCTAGTTTAGTCTTATGTCTTTACTACTGTTCACTGGAAACTTGTGCTTCTTCAGAAAAGTGCATGTGCATATATTGGACACATGGTAACAGACTCTGAGGTTGAGTTAGTGCAAGTGTGAAACTTGTGAGCAGTAGTACCAATTATAAAGGTTTCAATCTTGGCTACTGTCCATTTGTTCATCTTTTCATACATCTATAATTCAGTCTTTTTAAATCTTTCTAGTGGAAAGTATAACAAAGCACCCTTATCTGAAGCTTGGATCACAAATAGCTGGCCAGCATGCAAGTTGAAATTTTTAAGCAGTTGCCTTGGGAAGTTTTAAATATCAACAGGTGAACAGTTTGGGTGTCCATTGTGCTTGGGGGGGGGGGGGGGGGGGGGGGGGCGGTGCTAGGAGAAAAACTACTTGGTGCTCTTCCAGCCCTTCCCTGCACAATCATACACACCAGCAAATTGTTCCATCTTTTTAATATTTAAACTTCCCAAGGCAACTGCTTAGGAGTTTTAGCTAGCCAGCCAATTCTGATCCAGGCTTTAGGATAAGTAAATGTGCTTTTTTTTTTTTTTTTTATAATTTCCACTTGAGAGAGGTTTAAAAAAGATTGAATTATGAATGTATGCAAAAGATGCACAAATGGACAGTAGCTAAGGTTGAAGCCTTTATAATTGGTACTGCTGCTCACAAGTTTTACACTTAAGTTAATTCAACCCCTTTTGTGACTTGCATATCTTC
This sequence comes from Rhinatrema bivittatum, assembly GCF_901001135.1. Taxonomy (NCBI): domain Eukaryota; kingdom Metazoa; phylum Chordata; class Amphibia; order Gymnophiona; family Rhinatrematidae; genus Rhinatrema; species Rhinatrema bivittatum. Next base: position 138,838,800 of record NC_042621.1, read on the forward strand.
AGTTACCTTATTTCAGAATTTATATTCTGCTAATTGCAGATTCCATAAGAATATACATAATCAGACACCACAGCTAACACAGTAAAAACATACTAATAGAAAAGAACAAACAGAAAACGTGCAAACGTTCATGTCTACTGCTTCTTGCTGGTCTCCTACCTTTGGTGCCGATGCAATACAGTGCGCTCAGCCCAGTGGGAAAAGTAGGCGCTAATCCCCTAATGCAATAAGGGGATTAGCGCCTGTCTAATGCGGAGTGAATGAGAGCACTCGTCACATGCAAATGAGCCTATTACTCATTCACTCCCAATGCAAAAAGATAAATGTGCTTCTTAGATGCACATTTATCGCTCAGATATTAATGCCTTTCTGGAGCAAGCATTAATAGCTGAGCGCATTGAAAAGTAGTACAGAAAAGCAGTTTTCTGCTTTTCTGTACTACTTTAAAGTAAAAAACAAAACTCAGACACTTCTGCTTTGGATCGGACCCGCCAGGACCAGCGATGCTCTTATCTGCTGGGTGAAGTAGTAAGTTCTATAGGCGGGAGTGAAGACAGACAAGTAGCTCCGCTGGGAAATATGGATGGAGTTAAAGGCAGATTCCGAGAGGATGAAACTAACTGAAGACTGGCAGAGAGGCAGGTTTTGAAAACAGAGGCTGAGTTTACTGGCTTCTGTTTTCATTACTGGAAAATTAGCTGCGGCTGGTCACGCTAGGAAGGAAGCACTAAGGTTGCGCAAGCGACCCCCTAATTTAAATATTGCATGGCACCCTCCCTTTGGGGCACCATGCGCATGTTAAGAGAGCAGGCGCTGACTGATCAGCGCCCGCTTTCTACATGCCTTTATTGCATCGGCCCCTTTGTCTTTAATCTATCAACTACTTTCTTTAAAGTTGATCGCTACTTGATTGGTTTCTCAACCCCTTGCCTGTTGTAAACAACCAGTATTAAAAAATACTTATTCTTTAACTGATTTTCAGTAACCTATATTTTATTTCCTTGGTCATTAATTTTCTTATTGTGGTCTTGAGTCACTGAGTCCATTCTAGAGGAAATTTGGGAAATTTGTGTCATGCCTGTCTGGAGCGCTACATTCTGCTGGGCAATTAGCTCTCAAATTGTGTCCAAAGTTACCACAGGCAGCTTAGACGGAAACACTATTCGTGATTGAAGCTCCTGAACACCAGAAAGTATGGAAATATCTGTTGCTGTAGCAGAAACAGGAGCAGTCTTACTGCTTTCGCGTCTCTACGCTCCCTGAACCCCCGCTTCTCTCTGAGCAGTGTCTCCGCCTTGCCCCAATGTTACTCCCTCCACCTCCTCCATCGCAGCTGCGCCCTCCATGGTCTCCTCCGGGCGCGATCTGCTCGGGGTCTCCAACGCAGCCGCAGATGGCAGCGAAGACGAAATAGCCTGAGGAACCCTTAACTCAGGAGGGCTGAGCGATGTTTCCCCAGACGAGGCGGCGGTCTCCCTCCCGTCTCCATCAGCAGGGATCAGCGTCTCTCTTCTCGGGTAAAGCTGCGCAGTTTCATAGATGGTACGTTGTCCGGCTGGGAAAATCAGTTAAAGAATTTTCAAACTGTGCAAACTACTACAATTGCAGATTGCACCAACCTTAACAGGAAAATAGAAATGTTGGAGAATCGATTTAGAAGATTCAATTTAAGACTCTTAAATTTTCCTAAGATTATAGGAGAACTACAAAGAGTAACCTTGAGGAGGTATTTTGTTGAAACTTTACATATATCTCTTGAAGATATACCGGCATTGAATAAGGTGTATTTCTTGCCCTATCAACAGTCAAGAGATAATAGGATAAATTATCAACTTGCTATTGTGAACTTGACAAATTTCCTGGAATCATCGGCTACTGAGATCGTGGAGCGAGCCACTTTGTTGGTTTCATTTATCTATGAGAAAGATATTGGGACAATTATGAGACGTTATTTTCAAAATATGGAGACTCATTTTATGGGGCAATTTGTCCAGATCTTTCCGGATCTGGCTAAAGCTACATAGGAAGGGTTTCTTGGTATTAAGGCAGGAAACTAGAGCTTTAGGAGCCAGCTTAGATACCCTTGTAGATATATTGTTAAATTTAATAATTGTACCTATGTTTTCCTTATGCCGGAACATCTAAAGACGTGGCTTAGTTCCCAAAGAAGGGTGATAACTTATTCATCGCCCACATTTAGTCCAATTACTTAACCTGTATTAAGGGGGTAAAGAACACCAGGCTTTTGACCAGTTTCTTCTTTTTCTTTGGATGTTAATATGAGGCGTCCCATAATTACTACTCCACTTCAAAATATTTTTGTGGGCTAATATAATAAGATTGGAATTCTTCTGTTTAACAATGTTGATTAAATTCTTTACCTATTACTGTACAAAGATTATAAATGTTTTGAAAATCAATAAATGAAAAAAAAATACTTATTCACTTATTCTTATTTTTTAGTTGACATTTCTCAAGGACAAAAACAATATGGGATATATTTTCTTAATTGCCTAATTCAGGTATCCGGTATCTCCTTTATAGAAAATAACCATACTTAAGGTTATGACCAAACCTTTAAACAAACCATTTTATTTCATGAAAACAGCAAAATGTAACACCTCTAATTTTGAGGGTTTTTTTTGTATTTATGGAAAAAAGTCTCTTGGAATATAAAAATACTATACTCTCCCAGCCTCCACTCAACTATTACAGTGATAGAGCTTTAGCACTTATCTTAGAACTCGTGAATAAGAACCGTTAACGTCCTTTTAAGTTGTGAAACATGCCAGCCCAACACTGGCACTGTTTTGAGGTAATGCGTCTGCTTCAGGGGCTGCGGAGAGTTGAACAAGAGCAGCCGGAGCGCACTGTACTGCATCGGCCTGATTGTCATTAGCTTTGACAAATGCCATTCCGTCAAATGGACCAAGAAAGCCTTGTGATATTAAAACATATCTGCAGCATTTGATACCGTATCTCACAGGGTTTTGATCTCAAGGTAGCAATCTTTGCAAACAGATGACCGAACTGAGTTTGTCTCATTCCTTACACATAGGATGCAACAGGTTGAGTGCCAAAAACGCGCATCCAACCCCCCCCCCCCCCCCCGAACCTAATAGCGCCTGCAACATGCAAATGCATGTTGATGGCCCTATTAGGTATTCCCGCACGATACAGAAAGTAAAGCCTACCCAAAGGTAGGCGCTAATTTCTCCAGGCACCGGGAAAGTGCACAGAAAAGCAGTAAAAACTGCTTTCCTTGCACCCTCTGACTTAATATCATGGCGATATTAAGTCTGAGGTCCCGAAAGTTATAAAAAAAAAATAAATAAATAAATTTTGAAATAGGCCCGTGGGTCGAAAACCGGAAGCTCAATTTTGCCAGCATCTGGTTTCCGAACCCATGGCTGTCAGTGGGCTTGAGAACAGACGCTGGCAAAATTGAGTCGGCTGTCAAACCCGCTGACAGCCGCCGCTCCTGTCCGAAAAGAGGCGCTAGGGACGCGCTAGTGTCCCTAGCGCCTTTTTACCGCCGGTCCTAATTTTAATAAATACTGTATCGTGCGCACAGGAGTGGCCTGTGCGTGTCCGGGAGACCAGGCGATCTCCCTCTATTTTACTGTATTGGCCCGAATGTGTTGATACCATGGGCCTTCCTAAATCCAAATTGAAAATCAACCCCATCATGCTGTTCCAAAAACAGCAAGCTATAATACTTTTTTTTCTAATAAGTTCAGTGGCTACATTTCATCGGTATCTAACATGGATACCGATGAACTGTTATTACTGGATCAATTATGGCCCTGTTCAAAGAAAAATCAGATCCCTTTCTGCTTAGAGTATCTCTTTTTACCAATGATGCAAAAACCTTTAAGCTCTTCACCCAGGATCTAAAACAAAACAAAGTGGAAGATAACTGGGGAATGGGTTCCTTAATACCAAGTTTGTAATGGGCCTAAAGTGTCCCCATATAGTATTTGTGGTGACAACCTCATTCATCAGGTTATTGCTCACTATTAGACACCATTGAAGGTTTTCACTTACTATAAAGAAATCAGCAAGTATCTCACTATCAATCTCATTTTCCAACATATTAATTAGGTTTATTAATTAGCATTTTTACTAATTCCATCATGTGATTGATTGGAATTTTTGTATAGAATCAAAATAAAATCTGTTTTGCTATTAGAATGCGACCCACAACTATTCAGACACTTGTAAAGATTTTCCTTACATGATTGCTTGGTCTTATTCCTACTGTTTGGTCAGGTACCCATTTTTTTTTTGTTGTTAAATATAAAAACTAGTTAAAACAATCCAGATACCTGTCACAGATCGACATTGCTTTTATATCTGACAAACTGGCCCTCTTTTATAGCAATGTCAGTTATCATATTTAACTTGTAGCTTTATAGGACTTTCAGATAGAATTCAAATCTCAGCTAGCTAGATAATTTCTGTAAGAAATTAGTTTTTCCACCAAGGCCACTGAGTGTTTTGCCTTCCATGCCCCACTTTCTTGATCTCTGCTTCTATTGTAGCACTGTTTCAAATCTAGCAGCAGGGATTTACTGAAGCAAGTTATTTTAGTACTGTCAGTTATTTAAGTGCATCCCTTATGCTCAATAGACATAATTTTAAGAGTAACACTTATACTAGTACCAACTATTTTCATCTCTTCCTCTATTTCCTGCCAGAGTTTTTGAATAGGATTCTTGTAGTTGGAAAGACTTGCTTTCCAGCTTATCTGAAGGAAATTTGTTCAAAGAGTAGACACCAGCGGTGAGAGCCTGGAAATTAGTTGCTTGCTTGATAAAGGGCTCATGATTTGGGAATACGAGAAGGTGGTAGGTAACAAAAGAAATAATGCCAGGCTACCAGTCGAACAAATCTGGTTCCCAGAATAAAACTTACATTTGCATGGCCAGTGGAAGAAGAATAACATGAAAGCAGTATAGGTGATGACTTTAAAAAAATTTTTTTTTTTTTAAGGTAAAGTGATGAGAGACCAGTCAGGAGGTTACAGTAATAGTCTGGAGAGAAGACTTAAAACAGTGGCTGTACAAAAAGACTGCAGTCATTGAAAATTATAATAGTATTGGTGGAAGCTCAGGAAAAAACCTTCAATTTTGGAAGGTTTAAGAAAGTGAATCATCATCCAGTCATAAGAGGCAAAATTGGGTGGGAGGAGAGTTTGTATATCACAAGCATAAGAACAGTTTGAAGGAGGAAATAAAAACATCCAGAATAGGGATAGCCTGCAAAGAACTTAAGAACCAATTGGTCCATTAATCTGCCCAGTTATTTTTGGTCTACCATTAATAGAACGCATGGGGTAATCGGCATGGCACAGCAATTACTACTATAATCTACTTGCTGGGCAGATTGAATGGACCATTTGGTCTTCATTTGCTGTTATTACCATGATATATTCCAGCTGCTAACTGCAGAAACTAGACTGCTTGTAGAATCTCTCTCCTTATCCTAGTTGGTGTTTCTATCCATTCTGGATACACATATTGATTGGATTAAATATGTGAATTTTTATGCTCGACGCATGAGGCCCTCCTACTCCCCATGGCTTTATAATCTAAACAGCTACCAAAACTAGCAAGACTGTTACCTGCACATCCAGCTCTTTATGTCCCCTTGGCCTTGTTGGATGATGCTAGGCCACCATCAGCCTGCCAGTGTTGATTCAGTTGCTTGCCAGTTCCTACTTTATTTCCATGGCCTGCAGCATCACCAGCTCATGTTTGCTTTATCCTTGTCTTTCCTCATTCTTTCTTCTTGCCTATGCTCCTGAGGGAGCAAAGGGAGAGCTTGCAATGCTGCTGTCTTCTAACCTTGTACCTACCACTACCTATTTTATATTCTTGAATTCAGCTATACTACTGGTTTCCACCACCTCTGCTGGAAGGTTGTTCCATGCATCAGCAACTCTTTCAGTAAAGAGATTTTTGTTTCCTCTATCATCTTTCCTGCAACTTCAGATCTTGATCCTTGTTCTCAAATGTTTTCTATATAAAATTTCAGCTTTCTGTATTTTATTGAATGCTTGTCAAACTTTTGTTTTCCCTTCCTTCCTGTGAGAATGTTGTCCTTAAGCCTCTGTTTTGTAGCGTTCTGTATGTTTTGTATCCCTCTTCTGAACTGCTTCTGTTCTGTCAGTGCCCTTACAAAGGTAGGAATTAATACTAAGTATAGTTACTAAAAGTTTGGGGTTTTACTAGTGTGTATTGGAGGCAGTACTATCCTTTTTCTTTTTGGTAAACTTAGCAAGACCGTATGGCCTATGTTTATTTTTTCTATTTAGTCTACATATCCACCCAATTAACTTTTTAAAAAAAATTCCCATTATTCCCTCAGATCCACTGGCATTAGTATGGGATCTTTTATATTTTGGAACTTGTATCCTGGATTGGCTGCTGTTGTAAACAGAATGATGGACCCTTGTCTGACAAGTGTGGCAACTTATGTTTCCCATGCTTTCTTGAATTCAGGTATACTGTTTGTTTCCTCCCACCATATTCACTAGGAGTCTGTTCCATGGATACACTACCCTCCCTGTAAAGAAATATTTCCTAAAATTACTCCTGAGGCTACTCCCTTTCACCCTCATCCCTTGTTCTACATAACAAGTTGCCATGCTGGGTCAGACCAAGGGTCCATCATCCTATTTCCAACAGTGACCATTTTGGGTCACAAGTATCCAAACAGTAAATAGATCCCATGATACTAAAGCTGGTAATAAGCAGTGGCTATTCCCTAAGCCTAGCTTAATAGCAGTTTAGGGACTTCTCCAGGAACTTATCCAAATATATATTTAAACCCACCTACACTAACTGCCATCCTTTGGCAATGAATTCCAGAGCTTAATTATGTGGAGTAAGAATTTTCTTCTGTTTGTATCCACAAGGCCTTGTATTATCTGAGAGTAAACAACTGATTCATATTTACTCATTCAGGTCCTTTCATGATTTTATAGACCTGTATCACATCCCCTCTTAGCCATCTTTTTTAAGCTGAACAGCCCTAACCTCTTTAGCCTTTCCTCAGAGGGGAGCTTTTCCCTTTATCATTTTGGTCGTCCTTCTCTGTATCTTCTCCAGTGCAACTATTTCTCTTGATGTTGTGACCAGAATTATACACTATGTATTCAAGGTGTAGTCTATTCATGGAGCGATAGAGGCATTATGATGATCGGTTTAACCCACCCTTCCTTTCTTGATAATACCAAACAATATTTGCTTTTTGAATCACTGCAGCACACTGAGCTGATGATTTCAATGTAATATCCACTATGATACCTAGATCTTTCTTGGGTGGTAATTTTCATATTAGGAGCTAACATTGTGTAACTACAGCATGGGGTATTTTTTCCCCTATCTGCATCACCTTGTACTTGTCTACATTTTCTATTTCATCTGCTGGATTGATGCCCAGTCTTCCAGACTCACAAGGTCCTCCTGCAATTTATCACTATGTGCTTGTTTTAACTACTCTGAATAACTGTCACCTGCAAATTTGATCACTTCATTTATAGTATTCCTTTCCAGATGATTTATAAGTATATTAAAAAGCACTGGTCTAAGTTCAGATCCCTGAGGCACTGTTTTCTCAGTGGAAAAAGTAATCATTTAATTCTGTTTCCTGCTTCTTAACCAGTTTGTAATCCATAAAAAGAACATCTCCTTTTTCATGACTTATTAGTTAATGCCTTCTGAAAATCCAAATACTCTACATCTACCGAATTTTTTTTTTTAAACTTTATTAACCCCTTTAAAAAAAAACAAACTTGAGGCAAGACTTCCCCTGAGTAAATCCATGCTGGGTTGTTCCTTAAACAATGTCTGTTTTGTGAATTTCTTTAAAGTATCTTCTATAATTTTTCCCAGCACTGAAGTCATGCTAATCTGTCTCTAGCTTCCTGTATCACCCCAGAGCCCTTTTTAAATATTAGGGTTATATTGGCTATCCTCCAGACTTCAGGTACAATGGACTATTTTAATGATAGTTTACCAATTACTAGTAATAAGTCTGAAGCTTCATTTTTGAGTTCTTTCATAACTGGTTCAGGTGACTTGCTATTCTTCAGTTTGTCAATCTGGCCTGCTACATCTTCCAAGTTCACTGGGATTTGGTTTAGGTCATCTGCATCATTACCCTTAGTCTCCCCAGCATCCTCATTAGTTAATATTGAAGCAAACAATTCATTTAGTCTTTGCCTGGTGGCCTTATTTTCCTTAAATTCACCTTTAACACTTGATGATCTTAAAGGTTCTACAGATTCCATGCTGGCTTCCTGCTTCAGATATATTAAAAAAAAATGTTTGGCTTCTACCAACTTTTCAAGTTCTTAGCCTGTTATCAGTGTTACATTTAGCTTGCTAATGCTTGTCTTTTCCTATTTTCTTAATATGGATCCAGTTTTTGAAGGAAGTTCTTTTGGCTAAAATAACCTTTCTGGTAATAATACTGAAGGTCAAAAATGTGTCTGTACGGTAGTTGTCACAAATCAAATTTTATTGAAAATTTTATAAACATATTAAAAGGTACCCAAACATTATAAAAGTCATAGGAGTAAACACCTACCCAGAAACAAAATTAGCACAAAATCCCAACTAGGACCCTAGTTTCAACAGTCAACAATCTTCATCAGGGGACCAAATTACAATATGACCAATATACTTGTATGACAAATCAATGCAAACAAACATTGTACACATTGTGATTTTTGTGCACTTCAGATCCAAAAATTCATAATGTCAATATCTGTAGCTGTAAATATACAAAGAACAATAACTAGAAACATAGAAAGGGGGGTACCTAACTCCTAGCAACCCTTCTAGAAACATATCTAAAACTTATCTCGACTACAAAACTCACTCACTACCTGTGACTTAGCGAGGACTCATCTGCCCTTTCCACCATCACAACCAATTAAAGGTTAACTCTTTTTAATGTATACAACTAGTAGTAATAAACCTCAAACATATCCATCCTACTAAGATGCACAACAATTCTTTTCAATATCAGGCACACCAAAGAGTGGCAACCAGTTAACTGGTTTATCTTTACTGTAGAGTAACCCAAGGTTTCAGTACATCTCACAGTTCTATTAAAACAGAAAGAGACTTGCATACTTATGTGGTATATTATTCAACAAATAAGTTGTACCCAACTTATATTATACTTACAAGCAGTAAAAGTGATATATATATTCTATTTCTATTTAAAGCCCAACTGCTGCTCACAAATTTATCAATCTCTGTGAAAATAAACCAATATTGAGTTACTAGATGACAAATATACCAGTTTACTTAACAGTGCAAAACATGAGTCTCAAGGCTCCAGACACTTGAAAAAACAGACCGGGAGAAACGCACCAAATGATGTCAAAGCCACCATGTACACACTCACACTTTACCATGGGAGTGAGTACAGAACTCTAGTCATCAATTCAAATATATCAAAGCCTTCTGATCGCTTCAGGAATGCTGCGCATTCATATTTAACCAGCTTGGCATGCATTAGTCCAGTCAAGAATGGCGATTATAAAGGTGCTCTAGAAATTGCAACAAATCCTGAGCATGTGTTTACTAGAAAGAACTACTCAGTTGTCAACATGGTACCACTCAACACAAAGTTTAAGTAGAGCCTAAAAAATGAATCCCATCTAAATAAAAAATAAACTGACAGAGGCAGTATATGCTTCATTACTGATTACCCAAAAACATCCCGAGATGCAGTAGTTTCATCAACCTGATTCTTACTGCCATTGTTTTCTACGATTTAACATCTTTCTTCATACACATTAGAAGGGTGCTCTTCCATTTGTAAGTTCTCTTCTGGTTTTCATTTGAGCCTTCGTTTACCTGTAATTGGTTCTTTTGAAATTTTGTTTTAACTTGTGTTTAAGGTAATTGGTTCAAAACCGCCCCCCCCCCCCCCCAATTATCCTCTGGAAATTCCCCTATGTATTTCCTTGTGTTTTTACAGTTGCCTCTGTAGCCATGCCATCCTAACAATTGTTCAGTCTATTTTGTTTTCAGACACATTTCTCAAGAATGTAATGCTGCTTTTTTTTTTTTTTTTTTTTTAACCCCATGTAATTGGTACCTCCCGATGCAGCCTTTGCAAAACATTGTCTATGTTGGGACTGACATTTAAATAATAATTTGGCATTTTGGAATTATTGGAACTTCTCCAGTTTACATTTTTTATTTTTTTCCTGGTTTGTTTTACATGGACCTTTGCAATTTGATTTTGCAACACACCTGTTGGATTGTGTTTGTGTATTTGAACAATATCCACACCTGTTGTACACTTAACCTTTGCAGCTGCACCTTTCAGTTTTTTCTAATTATCTTCCAAATTTTATCAAGTTTCCCTTTTGAAAGTTTAGGCTAGAGCTGTAGATTTACATACCGACTTCTGCCACCCCCTCCCCTCAGGCTGATGCAATAAAACCTGTGGGAGAGCTGGCGCTCTGTGCTGAGCACTCGCTCTCCCGATGTGCGCCCAGGCACTTCTGTGTACGCGATTCTTTATTTAAATTAGGGCCCATGCTAACAAGGAGGCGCTAGCATGTCCCTAGCGGTGGCTGTCAGCATGTCAGACAACAGACGCTTTAATTTTACCGGTGTCCTTTTCAAATCAACTGACAGCCACGAGTTCGGAAAACGGTCACTGACAAAATTGAATGGCTGTTTTTGAACCCACTGACAGGCAGATTTTTTTTCCCAAGAAGCTTTTTTTGTGTTTATTTTTGGGTCCTCTGACATAATATCGCTATGATATTAAGTCTGAGGGTGTACAGAAACAGTTTTTTTTTTTTTTTTTTTTTCTGCTTTTCTGTGCACTTACCCAGTGCAGTCTAAAATGTGTGGCTTGGCTACACATTTTACTTTCAGCATCCCAAGGCGACTAACTAATAGGCTCATCAACATGCATTTGCATGTGATGAGCACCATTAGTTTTTGTGAGTTTGGCCATGGGTTTTCAAGGTGCTATTACCCTTTACAGCAGTGGTTCTCAACCTTTTTTCTGTCGGGACACACCTGACAGATGGTTCTCACATGCGTGACACACTGACCCATGATCGTCACAGGGCTAGATGTAAATGTACAGTTTGCATCCATGGGAACCCCCCCCTGATCCACAATAATGGATGTAAAGCAGAATTATGACATTCCCCATTCAACTCACTCTACAAAAAAGATGTTCTGGTGTCATCTCAGTAACAGCAACTCAAACTCCTTCTTTCAGGCTCAATAGCCCTACTTATGAAAAGACAGCAGTTTACCACAAATGCATGTCCTCTTGAGAAAACGCAACAAATAAGACTGATAAAACACTTACATGCTAGTAAAATATCTCTGTAACAGACACAGAACCGACCTAACATACTCCCAGGATCTGTAGTAATGCACATAAACTAATCCACACACAGTTACACCTGTATTATGGAATACACTCAAACAGGAGCAACCCTATCTATGAAAAGGCAACACTACAAATATTAAATCAGGCCCTAAAAACCAATACACCTCTTATTAGGAAAACAGAACTAGCAAGCAGCTATAGATCCCCACACAGAAATAATTGTAAAACTATACAAATAAGCAGAATAAATGTTTCACAACAACTATGAACAGAATAACATCCAACAATTAAAAACTCATAAAAACTATTAAAAATTCTCCAAACACCAATAAAATATTTCAAAAAAAGCAGACACATCACATATTAAATAATTAAAATAGCAGTCAATCAAGAAAAATAAACTTAAAAAGCCACCTTTACTTACCCCCTCCAGCAGCTCTCCTACTCCTCTTCCATGCAGGCTGTAGCACACACCAGAAGCAGCAGTAGTGGCTAAGCTCTATACTCATGGTCCTCTTCCTTAGGGCCCATGTCTCTCTCACACACACACACACCATACCAGTCATGCCCCCATGACCAGTTTCTGTCTCACACACCAATCATCTCCCAGTCTTTGACAAACACACCAGTCACCTTCCTGAACAGTTTCTCTCATGCCATACACACACACAGGCTTCCCACTCCCGTGTTCCACTTACATATATGGGCTTCTCACTCATAATCACTTTCTCTTTCTCACATACACTCACCAGTCTCTCACTCCCATGCTTGTTCTCTCCACATGCACAGGCTTCTCATTCCCATAATCACTTTCTTTCTCTCCCACATACACACACACCAGTCACCTGATCTCTCTCATGCATATACACACACACATAGGCTTCCCACTCTCATGTTCTCTTTCAGATATACAGGCTTCTCACTCCCATGCTGTCTCACACACACACAGGCTTCTCACTCCCATGCCCACTCTTCACCTGCACAGGCTTCATTCCCATAATCACTTTCTCTCTCTCTCTCACACACCCGTCACCTGATCTCTCTCATGCATGCACACACACACAAGCTTCCCACTTCCATGTTCTGTCTTACATACACAGGCTTCTCCCTCCCATGCTGTGTCTCACACACACCCAGGTTCTCACTCCCATGCTCACTCTCTTCACATGCACAGGCTTCTCATTCCCATAATCACTTTCTCTGTTACACACACACACACACACACACACCCACCCAGTCTCTCTCTCATTTCCATGCTCGCTCTCCACGTGCACAGGCTTCTCATTCCCTGAATCACATTCTCTCTCTCACATTCACATACACACCAGTCACACCGTCAGCTTACCAACCAGTCTCTCTCATATACATACACTCACACAGGCTTCTCACTCCCATGCTTTCTTTCACATACACCCCCACAACACCAGGCTTCTTACTCCCATGCTTTCTCACATACCCAGATTTCTCACTTCCATGCTTTTTCTTTCTCTCTCTCTCTCTCTCACACTCTCACACTCACACATCCCTGACTGTCTCACACTCTCACATACACATCAGTCATCTCCTTGAGCAGTCACTTTCATTGTCTCTCACATATACACATACATCAGCTCTCTGACCAGTTTCTCTCAATCACACACATACTCTCGATCAAATACATTCTCTCACTTACACACAGGCTGGCTGGCTGTTTCTCTCTCTTTCTATCACTCACTTCCTCCTCCTCCCCCCCCCCCGAGCACAAACGGTAACCGCTCCTCCTCCTCCAGGCCCCGCAGGCCAAGAAGGAAGAATTCCATCGATCGCGGGAGGCTCATGCTGCTCTCTCCTTTCCCTTCCGCTTTCTCCCCCAGAGCAGGAAGATCAGCTGCCTCTCCTGCTGCCACCGGACTCCTGCTATCTTCGGGCGTCCGAACTTCCTGTCGGGAGGGGGGGGGGGGGTAGCGGAAGCGCAGTGCACAACGTCCGCTTCCTCCCTCCCCCCCCCCCAGCAGGAAGATCGGCGGACCATACGGCCCGACGCCCGAAGATAGCAGGAGGCCGGTGGCAGCAGGAGAGGCAGCTGATCTTCCTGCATTGGGGGGAGGAAGCGGAAGCTGCGCGCGGCGCTTCCGCTCCCCCCCCTGAACAGGAAGACCGGTTGGCCATACGGCCGCAGCAGCGCTTCCCCATGTGTGCTGTGATGGCGCGCGAGGCGTGGGTTCTCTTGCGGCACGGCCTTTCTTCTTCCCGCGCACCACTTCCTGTTCCGGGTCCGGGGGGGAATGCAGGCGCGGGAAGAAGAAAAGGCCAGCCGCGGATGCCACAGCTTTTTTTTTTTGCACCGCTGCCGTTCCCGCTGGGCTTGAATGTGCTGATAGCCCGGCGGCAACGGCAGCAGGGAAGAACGAGCAGCGGGAGGGACCGGGAGCCACGCGACACACCTGCCGGTGCTTGGCGACACACTAGTGTGTCGCGACACACCGGTTGAGAACCGCTGCTTTACAGTATGAGGGGTAATAGATGCGTGTCAAAAACATGCGGCTAAATGGTGTGCTCAGCCGAGCACACTGTACTGAATTGGCCTGACTTAACTCTCACCAAATTCTGAATTCCACTAAGAACTAGATCTAAAATAGTTCCCTCTTGTCAGTTTCTGAACCATTTGCTCCATAAAGCAGTCGTTTATTCCATTCAGGAACTTAACCTCTATAACACGTCCTAATGTTAAATTTACCCACTCACTATTGAGATAATTGAAGTCTCCCATTATTACTGCACTGCCAAACTGATTAGCTTCCCTAATTTCTCAACATTTCATTGTCCATCTTATCAACTTGACCAGGTGGACAATAGAATACTCCTATTTAAACTTCCCCAACGCACGTGATTTCTACCCATAAAGATTCTACTATGCATTTAGTCTCTTGCTACCTCTTTATTCTGTTGAACTCTGCCATTCTGGACATAAAAGCACCTCCTCTTACCAAGCTGATCCTCCCTATCATTGTGATACAATTTCTACCCTGGTATAGTACTATCTCATTGGTTATCTTTCTTCTTACAGGACAAGCAGGATGGTAGTCCTCACATGTGGGTGACATCAGGATGGAGCCCAATCACGGAACACTTTTTTTGTCAAAGTTTCTAGAACTTTGACTGGCACCACTGAGCATGCCCAGCATGGTACCAACCCTGCAACCAGCAGGGGTCCCCCTTCAGTCTCTTATTTTTTTCCCCACACAGCAGTAGCCTCGCAGACTCTGGAGCTCTGAGTGTAGCTCTCAGATTTTCCTCACGGAACTCAAACTTAAAATTAGAAAAATGTTTACCTATGCGGGGGTCCCCCATCAACCACAGTCAATGCCGGAAAGTTTATTCCTGTTTTCCGGTCTGTTCCCGGACGTTTTCCTCAATGGATCACTGTCACTGACTGCGTGACTTTTTTTTTTTTTCTTTTTCCAAAATTATGGCCACTGGGTTCCACAAGTGCCCAGCGTGCCCAAGAACTATGTCCTTCACAGACCCGCGCGACGTGTGCATTTTGTGCCTAGGACCCTTTCATGACGTGCAACAGTGTACAAGCTGTTCACAGATGACTCCAAAAGGCTGCAGGGCCCGCTTGGAGAAGATGGAACTCCCTTTTTAAGGTATTTCCATCGATTTCAAAACAGACATAGTCAAAATCCTCTATCTTCGAAGACTGTCGCCATCGAAGCCTGAATGGCAATCTACCAGTGATGTCACTTCGCCTTCCTCTTCCCGGTCCAAAGCACAGACATCCTCTTACTTGATGCCAGAAAGAGTGGCCTGATTATCGAGAGAAGCATAGACACTGTCATCGAAGTGTCTCCTCTGATGTCTGAACCGGAAAGCTATCGACTGAGCCACAGACCAAAAAGCCCCAAGGAGATGAGGCCCCATCCCCGTCTGGACTCGGGGCACCGAGATGTTCCCCTCCGATATTTATCTGTGCCGGGATCTGGAACTCCATCGCCACAGGTGGAGCCTTCTGCTATGCCCTCCGAGCCTCCACCCCTGACTGCTGTGCCTCCCATGCCAGCTTCTCGGGTGGAATTGGACAGGATTGTCCAAGAGGCAGTGCTTCAAGCTTTTACGATCATTCCAGTCTCCAACGGCACCGGCCCCCATACCGATGCCCGATCCTATACCAATGATGCTGGCTCCTCTTCTTGATAGACTGGACTCGTTAATCGGTGCTCTTCCTTCGATACCGCTTCCAACCGTGCCATCGGCTCCTGCAAAGTCAGACTCCGATGCCAATACCATTATCCTCAGATGAGGAATAGACTAACGGGACCATCTGGTTCCGTACCATCTCACTGTCCTTCCAAAGCACAGATGCCTTCACTGTACTCTCTGCCTCAATCAATGCCACCTCGATTTCCATCTGTGCCTCATATGGATCTGACTGGATTTCAACCTCTGCATCAACCTCGAGGTCCTGGTGACCCAACCCTGTAATCCATGGGGGGATTACAGGGTTGGGTCTGACTCAGATGATTTTCATTTAGAACCTTCACCCCCAGATGAACGTAGACGTTCCCCACCTGAGGACTTAACATTTGCAAATTTTATAAAGGAAATGTCTGAGTATTCCTTTTAATTTGCAAACAGAAGAGGATGCCAGGCATAAAATGCTTTAAGTGCTACAATTTGTAGATGCACCCAAGGAGGTCATGGCAGTTCATGAAGTGCTGATGGACTTACCACATCGTAACTGGGGACATCCTGGCTCGGTTCCTCCTGTAAATAGGAAAGCTGATGCCATATATCTTGTACAATAAGCTCTCTGTTTCCAGAAAACACAACTACCCCACCAGTCTGTAGTTGTGTAGTCTGCCCAAGAGAAATCTAAAAAATCCAGACCTCATTCCTCACCACCTCCAGGTCCAGGTAAGGAACAAAAATCATTAGTCTCCTTCGGATGAAGAGTCTTCAATGGGGTCAATGCTTATCGCATGCATTGCAGATTATCAATTATATATGACTCAATACTCCAGAAACCTCTGGAAGAGGGTGCAGGAGTATTCTGAATCTCTACCTGATGAATACCAGGAAAGACTTAACATCCTCCTCAAGGGTCTAGATGCTGGCAAGCATGAGAGAAGAGCGGTGTATGATATCTTCGA
This sequence comes from Rhinatrema bivittatum, assembly GCF_901001135.1. Lineage (NCBI taxonomy): Eukaryota > Metazoa > Chordata > Amphibia > Gymnophiona > Rhinatrematidae > Rhinatrema > Rhinatrema bivittatum. The sequence continues at coordinate 138,855,323 of NC_042621.1, forward strand.
CATCGCCTCCAGGGTTTCCGCAGCAGGTATAAGTGCACAGCGTTGGGCATGGCTTAAGTCCTCTGACTTACGACAAGAGGTCCAAGATTGACTAGCAGACCTCCCATATACTGGTGTCAACTTAGTTGGAACTAAAGTTAAGACAACCATGACACCCTGTGTCAGTTGTCTGCTCTTTCTGCGGATTATCCATCACCACGAAAAGATCTTTCAGTCGAGATCCTAGATGGTTCACATACAAACAGAGGAGGTTTTATCCACCTCAATCTCATTTTCGACAACCTAAACATCCATAGAGAGGGCAGACTCATCAGATTAGAACACCAAAAACCCAACCAGCCCCCACAGACCAACCCAGCTTCGGTATTTTGAATCTCTTCTAGAGAGCAACCGCCGGTCTCTTCCTTCCCATGTCATTCCAGTGGGAGGCCGCTTGTGCCTCTTTTCCAATCTTTGGCACACCATCACAACAGATCAGTGGGTATTAACTGTAATAACCCAAGGATACCATCTCAACTTCCTCACTGTACCACTGAATGGGTTATCCGTCCACTCAAAAGCATTCACTCCCTGCTCCTTGAAGCGGAACTCGTGACCCTTCTGCAATCAAATGCTATAGAACCAGTACCTCGACAGCAGTGTGGTCAGGGTTTCTACTCTCGTAACTTCCTGATCCCAAAAAAGTCAGGAGGCATTCGTCCAGTCTTGGACTTACATGCCCTAAACAAATATCTCAAAAAAGAAAAGTTCAGAATGGTAACCTTGGGCACCATGCTTCTGCTGATTCAGAAGAAAGATTGGCTCTGCTCTCTAGACCTGCAGGAGGCTTGAGCACACATCGCGATATATCCTTATCGCAAATACCTCAGATTCACAGTAGGTTAATTCCATTTTCAATACAATGTACTACCATTCGGGCTTGCATCAGCCCCATGAGTTCACAAAATGCCTGGCAGGTGTAGCAGCCCATTTAAGACAAAGCAATGTCCACGACTATCCATACCTGGATGATTGGCTTAGGGCTCAGACTCAAAAGGGAGCATTTCGATCACTTTGAAGGAGACTGATTGTGTAACAATCACTGGGGTTTCTTATCAACTACCCCAAGTCAAATCTGACTCCATCTCAAACAATATCATTCATAGGAGCAGATCTCGACACTGTCCAGCCAAAAGCATTTTCCCCACAAACCAGAGCACGCTCATTATCCATCATAGCAAGATCAGTTCAATCTCACCAGACCATTACAGCTAGTCATCTCTTGACCTTACTGGGTCACATGGCATCCACAGTTCATGTAACCCCCATGGCTCGCTTGGCCATGAGTATCGGAATGGACTTGAAAATCCCAGTGGTCCCAGTAAAGTCAAAAGATGTCTCACATTGTCCACGTCACCAACTAGCTTCGGCTGTTCCTGGATTGGTGGATACAGGAGTCCAATCTCCTTATAGGACTACCTTTTCAACCTCCCCAATCCCAAGTCATATTGACCAGATGCATCCACCCTGGGTTGGGGAGCTCATAACCTCCAAACCCAGGGTATTTGGACCAAAGCGGAGTCAAAGCATCAGATACATTTTCTCGAACTCCGGGCAATTCGATATGCCCTCTTCGCCTTTCAGGATTGTCTTTCAAACAAAGTAAGCCTGATCCAAACAGACAATCAGATAGCAATGTGGTATCTGAACAAACAAGGGGGCACAGGCTCTTATCTACTATGCCAAGAGACAGTGCAGATCTGGGCCTGGGCTCTCTCCCATTCCATGCTTCTAACAGCAACCTATCTGGCAGGTATGGACAATGTGATGGCAGACAACCTCAGTTGAGCCTTTCACCCTCACGAATGGTCCTTGAACCCCACAGTAGCAGAATGCCTATTTCACCAGTCGGGATATCCACACACAGACCTTTGCGTCAATATACAATTGCAAAGTGGACTATTTCTACTCTGCACCGCAACCACAATGCAGCCCCACTCCACGAGTCTCCTTTATGCTTACCCTCCACTTCCACTCATAAGCAAGACTGTCATGAAGTTACGGCAGGACAGGGGCACAATGATTCTCATAGCCCCTCACTGGCCATGTCAAGTTTGGTTTCCCATCCTTTGAGACCTATCAGTCCAACCACCCATTCGCCTGGGCACAGACCCAATGCTAATAACGCAGAACAGTGGTCTACTATGGCATCCCAACCTTCATTCACTGTCTCTGACAGCTTGGATGTTGAAAAGTTAATTCTGCAATCTTTAAACCTCTCAGACAGTGTATCCCAAGTCCTCATGGCTTCACGAAAGCCTTCTACCAGAAGATCGTACCGTGCAAAATGGAAAAGATTCTCATCATGATGCGCAATAAAGGAAATAGACCCTTTTTTTCCTGTCCCACAGATAAATTTCTGGATTATCTCTGGCATCTCTCAGAATCAGGACTACAGTCTTCCTCCATTCGTGTACACGTTAGTGCTATTGCTGCTTACAACGATATCAACACAGCCACTGGTTGCTTGCTTCATGAGGTCTGTTGCAACTTAAACCTTCATTATGCCCTCCAGTCCCTACATGGGACCTTAACGTAGTTGTGGCACATCTTATGAAGCCTCCCTTTGAACCCTTACATTCCTGTGAGCTTCGCCATCTCACTTGGAAGGTTTTTTTTTTTTTCCTCATAGCCATAACATCTGCCTACAGAGTTAGTGAGTTACATGCACTAGTAAGATACCCAACTTATACCAGGTTCCTTCATGACTGCATAGTACTCCGAACCCACCCTAAATTCCTGCCAAAAGTTTCATATCAATCTAGAACTCTTCCTACCTTTTTTCCAAGACCTCATTCTCAAGCTGGAGAACGAGCTCTTCACTCCTTGCACTGTAAATGTGCTCTTGCCTTTTATCTGATTTGCACTTCACCGCATAACTATTTGCCTCCTTCGATAAAACAAGATTAGGTGCTCCAGTAGACAGACAAACTCTGTCCACCTGGATAGCAGACTGCATTTCTTTTTGCTTTCGCCAAGCAGGAATTCCTCTAGAAGAACTAGTGAAAGCACACTGTCAGGTCAATGGCAACGTCAACCTCTGGTTGACATCTGCAAAGCTGCCACATTGAACTCTCTCTCCATACTTTTGCATCTAATTACTGCCTAGACAGGATTCCATCTTCAGCCAGCAGTCCTACGAAACCTGTTTCCTCTTTAAAAACCCAACTTCCTTCCTATGACCTGGGAAGATGATCAGGCTGCCCAACTACCCAAAACTACCACAGTTGTTTTGGCTTCATTATAATCTAGCATTCTGTAGCTTGCTAATCACCCACATGTGAGGACTACCATCCTGTGAGAAAGCAGTTGCTTACCTGTAACAGGTGTTCTCAAAGGACTGCAGGATGTTAGCCCTCACGAACCCCGCCCTCCACCCCGCGGAGTTGGGTTTGGTTACATTTTATTTTTCGCTCATACTTTATTACAAACGAGACTGAAGGGGGACCCCTGCTGGTTGCAGGGTTGGTTCCATGCTGGGCATGCTCAGTGGTGCCAGTCAAAGTTCTAGAAACTTTGACAAAAGTGTTCTGTGATTGGGCTCCATCCTGATGTCACCCACATGTGAGGACTAACATCCTGCTGTCCTGAAAACACCGGTTACAGGTAAGCAACTCTACTTTCCAGGTGTCTGAGATGTCGGTTATCTCTAGCTCATCAATTGACATACAGACATTTCAGAGTGTTTGTATTAACAATCTGCTTTTCAGTGGACAGATAACTTGGAATCTTCTAGCTCAAGTGATTCTTTACTTTATAGGCATATGGACTATTTTTGCCTTTATTGGGGGGTTCCAACTCTCCTGTTTCATTACTATCCTTCATAAATACATTCCTCGGAACCGTGCACAGCTGAGTGATTGTCTGCTTCCTCCCCTTCTAGTTTGAAAAAGTGATCTATTTTAAAGGTTAACACCAGCAGCCTGGTTCCACACTGGTTAAAGTGGAGCCAGTATTTCTTTTTGAAAATACATCCTCCCCCCCCCCCCCCCCAAAAAAAAAATTGCCAAGGTCCTTATAAAACTGAAACCCTCTTCTGTGCACTATCGTCTCATCCATGCATTGAGAATCCCAAGTTTTGCCAGCCTCTGGGGACATGTCTGGAACAGGTAGCATTTCAGAGAATACTATGCTGGAGGTTCTGGAGTTCAGCTTTCAATCTAAAATCCTAATTTTGCTTTCAGAACCTCCCTTCCACATCTTCCTATGTCATTAGTGCTCACATATACCATGTCAGCTGGTCCTTCCCCAGCACTGTTTAAAATCCTGTTTTAGGTGATGTGTGAGGTCTGCCACCTTGACACCAGGCGATCCTCCTGTTCACTAGCCACTCAGCTGCCTACTTTCTTAATCAACTGGCCAACCTAACCCTTCCCCTGGGACATGTGTCCTCTGAGAGGACAACACCTCACCTGCAGGCCGATTCAGTAAAGTCCGTGGGAGAGTGGACGAACGCCCGCTCTCCCGGCGCGCGCACTGGCCCCTCACCGGTGCATGCAATGCAGTATTCAAATTAGGTGGCACGGTAGAAACAGGGAAAAGGAGGCGCTAGGGACACTAGCGCCTCCTTTTGACCCGGAGCAGCGGCTGTCAGCGGGTTTTGACAGCCAACGCTCAATTTTGCCGGCGTCTGTTCTCGAGGCCGCTGACAGCCACGGGCTCGGAAACCGGATGCCGGCAAAATTGAGCGTCCAGTTTTCGGCCTGACAACGGCGGGCCGAATTCAAAATTTTTTATTTTACTTTTTTACCCTTCGGGACCTCTGACTTAATATCGCTATGATATTAAGTCGGAGGGTGCACAGAAAAGCAGTTTAATGCTTTTCTGTGCACTTTCCCGGTGCCGGAAGAAATTAGCACCGACCTTTGGGTCAGCGCTAATTTCTGAAAGTAAAATGTGTGGGTTGGCTGCACATTTTACTTACTGAATTGCGCGGGCATACCTAATAGGGCCATCAACATGTATTTGCATGTTGATGGCCCTATTAGGTATGTTGCATATTGCATGTTGAGGGCGCTATTAGGTGCTACGGGTTGGACGCGCGTTTTCCTCCCCTTACTGAATAAGGGGTAAGGGAAAATGCGTGTCTAATAGCAGGCCTGCTGGAGAGCAAGTCCTTACTACATGACTACTTCCCGTAACAACAGGGTGATGCGCTCAGACCAGGAGATCATTGTCTTTGAAGGCAGCACCAGGGCTGCCAGACTGGAGTTCACACTTGGTTACTATATCCCTGAAGCTCTACTCTATAATACCTTTCTGCCTCAGTTTCTACAGGTCTGCCACTCTAGCCTCCAGAGATTGGACTTGTTCTCTGAGAGCCAGGGGCTGTTTTTACCAGGTGTGCACGCACACAGCCTCTCACTAGAATTACTAACCTTAAGCTTGCTTTTTATATCTGACATACACACTAAAGAATATAATCCCACTATTAAACCTCTTCCTCAAATAATTTAAGTCCTAAAATTTCCCAAAGCAATGCTTACCAATCCTTTTCAGCCATTAGCAAGATAATTTATTCAATGTAAAAACTTTGCTTACTTAGATTTGTTCAATGTAAAAACTTCTTTTATTATGTTCTATGTAAACCGCTATATTTTTTAGCGATAGTTACTGTTCTTTGTAAACCGGGGTGATATGTATACTATACAGGAACCTCCGGTATATAAATCATTTAAATAAATAAATAAATAAATAAATAATCTCCCCTCCAATCCCACTGGATTGAGGGGTTACTGACCTCTTCCCCCTGCAGTAGGTTTATGCTTTTAGTCTCTTATCCATTGAAAAATGCTCACCTCCAGTACATGGAAACCTTTGAGATATATTTAACCATCTTTATCTCCCCATCTTGCCTTTCCTTTATGGTATACATGCGTTGGATTTGTCTATCCCATATGCTTAGAACAAAGATCACTGAACATTTTAGTAGCTACCATGGTCTTATAATTGATACATGGCTAATTTTTAGCATCACAAATGTATAATTTTACACATTTCAGGCATTGTAATTAATTTTCCAAACCCATGACTCTTTTCAAGTATCCTTTTTATTTACTTCTCCTACTTCCCTGATGAATGTGTGGACTTCTGCTCCTTGGAAAAACTGATAGCAAAATTCCAGTGAAGTGAGCCCATACATATTGATGTACTCATTGCTTTCAGTAGTCCTACCTGCTATTCCCATGTGTTTGGAAACCCTTGAGCATAGTGGACGGGGCTTCTGTGGGCAGCACACTGGCTAGCTGTCCTGTACTTAATGGAACCCTGTCAGTCTTTTTCCAGGAAGCAGCAACTGTTGTATAAATCTTTGCCAGGACACTAATTAGCTGATAATTAGGTGTGTAGTGGGACCTGTGTATCTGCAGTTATAATCGAATAGTACAAGTATTTTGTGCAATAAAGGAAATAAAATGGTCCTATTCAAAATTTGTCAAACTCCAAGAAAATACTGAGGATTACAGCTCAGCCATCAACCAATTATAACATCTCAGAGCTGGCTATCACATCTTACCATTTCCTACAGAATAAGTTAAATGTTATCAGGGTAACTTTATGATGCTGCGGTTATTATGCTAAACCAGTGATTCTCAACCAGTGTTGTGGCTCCTGATGCCCCAATTATGCTTCCCTTTACCTCTTTTCCTGCCACGTGGGCCAATCCATAGCCGCCTCCCTTCCTGCCACTGGGAGTAGGAAGAAGGGCATCCCATGGCAATTGGAGCTCCCAGCGGCTGTAAAAGGCAGATGGAAAGGGGGGCACGCAGGACTTAGGGATATCCCGGCAGTCAGAAGAGAGGCCTGAATGTCGTGGCTTTTTTTTTTTTTAAAACTCTATGCTGCTTTAGTGCGGCTCAGAAGGCAGCAGCAGCACTGTGAAATTAAAGGGGGACACGGCATTGAGGCTGTAAGCAAACTGAGACAGACTGGGCAGGGAGCTGACTTTCGGGTGGTGGGGGCAGTACATGGATGTGAATGTCCTCAAGGTCCTCCACAATAATATCAACAATCTGTCATGCATAGTCACTGTGGATATCTGGAAAACCTAGCCTGTTTGTGGCTCTTGAGGACTGGTGTTTGCCACCACTGCCCCATATGGTGAATTCTAAACATTTTGAATGCTCTAAAATATTGCTATCTACTGATTTATGTTGACAAGCACTGGTAGAGAGATGCAAACAGGTTCCAAAAAGACTGAACACCACAAGCTGGTGTGAGTCATATAAGGTATATCCTTTTATTCAATAATCCTATTCGGTGATCATTTTAAAACATTCAGCTAAGGTCAGTCCCTTGACATATTTACAGTGAGCTGCATCAGGAGAAACAGGTACTGAGTATAAGGAAGTCTGACTGCAGACTCCTTTTTGGAGAACAAATAGTGGGCAACAATGCAGTTTTCCAGTAGGGTAATAGTAATGAGGAATTTTGAGTTATCCCACGTCCTCCCACCCCAAATTCCTCTCCAGATGTAGCTTTAAAAGCAACTGCATCTATTTTAGCACGTACTCAAGTAGTATGAAAGATGTTTAATATACATTTCTTTTTTTCAGGTGCCATGTTTCTGAACAGAATAAGACATCTGGGAAAGAACTGAAGAAACTGCACAATCAATTATTGGCTAACTTTAATCTAAAAATTAACCTGTCTCTGAAGTGACTAAAGGGGAATAATGGTGATTTTGCGCCGGGCTCGGCCGCCTGCTTCCGCCCCAACCAGCAATGAATCTTGACTCGCTCTCGCTGGCTTTGTCTCAAATCAGCTATCTGGTGGACAATTTAACCAAGAAAAATTACCGAGCCAGCCAGCAAGAAATACTGCATGTAAGTAAGATATGGGGAAGAACTAGAATGTAAACTTACTGTATTACGCTACTTTTTTTCTAGCACATAGAATAGTATTTCTTAGCATGTAGCAGATGGACTCAGGACCAATGGGTATAGTGTACTCCTGATAGCAGTTGGAGACTGAGTCAGATTTCAATCTGACTTCAGCCTGCATATACCCATGCAGGAAGCACTGCTCTTCAGTATTTCTCCATCTCCTTAGCAGTTTGGGACTCTACCCACGCTTGCACAGTGTTAGAAAATCCAAATCAAGAAAGAGAAAAAAAAAAACAACTTACCTCTACAAGACAAGTCCCGCTCTCCTGTGGTGATACCTAAGGGTCCGTCCCCCAGTCGAGAATTCCTGAGGTAATTTCAGAGATCCCTCAGAGGTAAGCCTCGGTCCGGTAGCCGGTTCCCGGCATGGACTTAGCCCCCAGGAACGGGACTGAATGAGAGGCAGCGGGAGCAATACCAAGCGTGGCGGTGAAGGTGTTCTCCTCTCCCCTCCGGCAGCCAGAGACTGCCCGGTACGAGACCGTGAAGCGCTGAGACAAGGTAAGATATAAATCTTTAAGTCTCCGAGGCTCGGTGAGCCGCACAGATCGCCACCTGGTATCTGTTCCATTGTGTTGAGCAGTCCCGTCCAGGCTAGGCCCCGATCCGGTGCGAGGGCTCTTCCCCATGGAGACCTTCCAGGGGGGTCGCCATCTTGCCCGCATGGTCACTGGCACCATTCCCCCCCGCCGCATTGTCCACACAGCGGTGCTGGCCTGCACGCACATATCTGGCATCTTGCACGCACAGCGTCTGCGCACCCGGAATGCACAAATAAGCTTCCCGGCGCGCGTACATACATGCTTAGACTAGTTTTTGAACTGCTGCATGCTCACAAATCATGGTACTGCCGGCCAAGAAAGTCAAGGGACAAGCCCTCTGCCCAGCCTGCCACCTGAGAGCTGCACAACATGAAGTGGCCTCTGCCCTGTGCCTACAGTGTGAAGAGGCTCTGGGGGAACTGAGGCAAAACCCCCCTCAGCCAGTAGAGGAATCCGGCTCCACCAATGACAGTACACTGGTCCTCTCTATCCCGGGCCCTTCTCAGATGGGCTCCTCTGGGAACTCTTCTGGATTCAATATGGACCCACTGACCTATTCCTGGGTGGAATTCTTCAAAGGGCTGCAAACCTTCGTCCAGGCGTTCCTCAAGGCTCATCATTATCTCCTATCTTGTTTAACATATATCTCCTTCCCCTATGTAATATTCTATCCTCTCTAAATTTACAATTCAAAATCTACGCAGATGATATTCAGTTCTTTGTCCCATATAAAACATCCTGGTCAGCAACATTAGCCTTGGTTTCTCTTTATCTCTCTACCATAAATTCATGGCTTTCTCATAACCGACTAAAATTAAACTCTTCAAAAACAGAAATCATACATCTCTCCTCTATTACAGATTCTTCAATAGGTCCACCTACACAGTTGACAATAAATAACATCTCTATCCCCATAACTTGTCATGCCACTAATCTAGGCATAATTATTAATTCAGATCTCTCCATGAAACAACAAATCTCTTCACTTACCAAAAAATCCTTCTATAAACTACGACTTTTAAAACATCTTCGACCATTACTCTTCTACCGTGACTATAGAACCATTCTTCAATCACTAGTATTTTCCGGATTAGACTATTGCAATGCACTCTATTTAGGACTACCTGATTCCTCTCTATATTCCCTTCAATTGATTCAAAATAGTGCCGCCCGAATATTAACCAGGACCCCTTTACACAGCCATATCACCCCAATCCTTCAATCATTACATTGGCTCCCAGTAAAATTTAGGATACAATTTAAAATTTTGTCTATTATTCATGGCTTGATCCATAACACAACCTCCATCTGGCTTTGCTCATCACTGCGGATCTACAAACCTACCCGTCATTTACGTTCTCTTACCCAAAATCTCCTAGATATCCCCTCTCCTAAACTAGCAAGGCTAGAAGTCACCTGAAAACGAGCTTTCTCGGTAGCTGGACCCATTTTATGGAATTCCCTTCCCAATCCTCTTCGTTCAATTTCAAATTCTTCCCATTTCAAAAAATCACTTAAAACCCATCTTTTTCAATTAGCATTTAAAACACTCCAGAACAAACAAAGTCTTCGCCACCACCTCATTTACAGCCACTATCATTCTTTTTCATTTCATTCCCCCCCCCCCTTTTTTCCCATTTGTTTCCTAGTTTTCGGTCTGTCTTTGTCACTTCTCTACCTTTCCTCTCCTTCCCCCTCCCTTCCATATTAACAGCAAGTTCCACGGCAACAGTTTTATTTTTATTTACTTTAGTAAATATTTGTTTATTTCTAGCTAGAATCTGTTCCAGCTATTAATTAATTTTATGTACTTTAAATTTTATTTATTTATTACCCTTTCTTTATAATTTTATTTTATTACTCTTTCCAATGTAAACCACTTTGACAAAAACTAATTTTATAAAGTGGTATATAAATTCTTTTAAATAAATAAATAAATCTGTGCCACCTGTGTCACAGCCACAGAGTCTGCCAGAAGAGCAAAACCTTCCAGGCCCCTCTCGACCTCAGACGTGCCTCCTCCGGACAAAAGCCTTCCCTTTGGGGACAGACACTTCAGAGGAAGAGAAAATCCCTCCAGGGACAGAATCATACCGAACCATGATATGTTTCTTCTCCAAAGACGAGCTATCAGATCTCGTGTCTCTGAGCCTGAGGACGCTAGCCATCCCAGGCACAAGCGCCACAGCGGAGCCAAAGACTAACCCGGTTCTGGTCGGGCTCTGTCAGGCCTCATGCCATGTCCCAATGCTGCAGGCTGTACAACAACTGATTGACATGGAATGAAATGCCCTGGAGGCCAGCTTCAAAGGAGTATGGTCCTTAGAAGCCCTATACCCCCTGGAACCCTCAGCCAAAGAACTCCTGGGGTTCTCCAAAGTGGATGCCATGGTCTGTGCAGTCTCAAAGTGCACCACAATTCCAGTTGAAGGAGGAGCTGCACTCAAGGATGCTCAGGACAGACGTCAGGAATCCATCCTTAAACAGTCATTTGATGTCTCAGCCATGTCCCTGCAGATCGCTGCCTGCTGTGCCATGTTGACATGTGCCTGCTTGTCACTGTCCAGGGATGCAACCACGTCCATTGAAACATTAGAACTGGCGATATCTTTCCTCACAGATGCGACCTCCAACCTGGTGCACACCTCAGCCAGGGGCTGAGGTGTGCACCAGGTTGGAGGTCGCAGAAGGCTGCCAATATGGATGAGACGCCCCTGGCTGAGGCCAATATTGGCTCCAAAATTGGTCGGCCGATGCGATTTCTAAGACAAAACCCACGAGAGTGCCTTTTAAAAGAGCCCTCCTGTTGGAAGCGAACTGGAGAAGTTAGCCGACAAATGGGGCGAATCCCCAGTACCTCTGTTACCAGAGGACAAGAACAAAAGAAACCAACACCCCTCTCCCCGAAGATCCAAGGGCAGAGGCTCCCAGCGTTTCAGACCGTACAAAAACACATACCAAGCACCTCGCCCCACAGGCAGGGGCCAGTCATTTCGGAACACAACAAGAGGGGAGCTGGTTCAGGTCCCAGCCGCACCCCACAATGAGAATAAACAGACCTATCTACAGGAAGGAGCCATAGGGGGCAGGCTTGCCCTTTTCTACCAAAGATGGTTTGAGATAATGCCGGACAAGTAGGTCCTAACCATCATTCGAGAGGGATACTACCTGGACTTCCACAGTATTCCTTCTCCTCCCCCCCCCCCCCCCCACCTCCAGACAAATTTGTGAAATCACTGTGCCACATCCCCTCCAAGAGGACAGCTGTGCAAACCATACTGATAAAACTACTCTCCCTAAGGGCAATAGCACCAGTGTTCACGTACCAACAAAATACTGGGCGCTATTCCATCTATTTTATCGTCCCCAAGAAAGAGGGAATGTTTCGGCCCATCCTAGACCTCAAGTTCATTTATTTATTTAAAAGTTTTATATGCAGACAGTGGGGAACATCATGCTGGTTTACATAACTGAGAGCAGGTGGAAATTACAATAAACAGGAGGGGGGATGGGGAGAGAGCAGACAAAGGAGGCCGAGGGGGCCGAAAAAGTGCCAAACAATGTGTTAAGCAAGTTTGCTTACCGTAAATGGTGTTTCCATAGATAGCAAGATGAATTAGCCATGCTGTTATGGGAACTGTCTATCAGGGCCCGGGAGGCGGAGCTTGTTAAGCAGAGGTCAGTTTTGTTTCCTCTGCAGCTGCGCGTGTGTTTCTGCGCAGGAAGTAAGATTCTCCTCAGTCTGTAATTAAGCGTAGGCATATGCATATAAGAGAAATGGTCGACTAACAGGGAGGAGGGTGGGTCAGCATGGTTAATTCGTTCTGCTATCTATGGAAACACCGTTTATGGTAAGCAGACTTGCTTTTTTCCGTTGATAGCAGGGCTGAATTTGCCATGTCATGGGAGTCCAAAGCTCCCTATCACGCCATTGTATTAGGGTTATTTCGAGCATGATATTGAAAAGTGTTAGTCGGCCTCTTTTGCACTGCATATCTGTATATTCTTGTTTCGGGTCGGGAGCTTGACCGACTTTTGCAGCAGTCATTGATTGTTGGTCTAAATAATGGGTCGTGAAGGTATGAAGAGATGACCAGGTAGTCACTTTACATGTCTATGGGAGAGACATTTCAAAGATGTGCTATGGATGTTGACATAGCTTGTACTTGATGAGCATTTGGAAACTTCGGTAGAGTTTTTACCTTGTTTAACTTGTGCTAACCAGCTAGTTATTCGTTTCGTCACTGGTAAACCTGGCGAGTTAGGGTTAAAGGAGACAGTTGAGAAGCTTGTTGATCAGAATGTGTTCTTTGTTTGTAATATGCTAATGCTCTTTTGCTGCATACGCTAGACTGCAGTCGTTCCCTGTCGTTAGAATGAGGCTTGGGAAAGAATGTTGGTAATTCTGTTTTGGTTTAAATGGAAGGGTGATACTACTTTTGGCAGGAAAGTTGGGTGAGTCCAAAGAACTGCTTTCTGGTGAAAAAATTGTAGATATGGAGTGTAGTGAACTAAGGCTTGCAATTCACTGACCCTTCTTGCAGAAGTAACTGCTGTTAAGAATACTACCTTCCATGTTAAGTATTTGATGTGAGCAGAGTCCATGGGTTCAAATGGTGGTAACATAAGTTGTTCTAATACTACGTTTAGATTCCATGGCACTGGTGGTTTAGTAATGGGTGGACTAAGGTGCGTGAGTCCTTTTGATGAAACAAGACACCAATGGGTGAGTGGAGATAGGTTGATTTTGGTATGGCCTATGGTAAGCTGCAATTGTACTCGGATGAACTCGAATCGAGGTGACTGCAAGTCCCGAAGCATATAAGGTATACAGGTAGTCCAGATGCAGCTCCGGGGTACAATCCAATTGGGAGATGTTAGATGTACACCAATTGGTATAACGTTTCCACTTGAATCCATAATTGCGTCTAGTTGATTGTTTCCGAGATTCCAACAATACTTGTTGGGCTGTTGTTGAAATGCCTTGCTCCTCTAGCAAGAGCCGCTCAATCTCCATGCCGTGAAGTGGGTGTAGAAGCGTACCCTGTTGGATTAGTAGATCTGGTCGATTCGGTAGACGAATTGGGTCTGTTATGGATAGGTGAAGCAGATAAGTGTACCATGGTTGTCTGGGCCATGCCGGTGCTATGAAAATTAATTGTGCCCAGTCCATTACACACTTTTGAATAGTCCTTGTGATGAGCGGTATTGGAGGGAAAGCGTACATCAGATGTTCGTGCCACGGAAGTAGGAATGCATCTTGTGCTATTCTGTTTGGCGTTGGCCACAGTGAACAGAAACAAGGAAGTTGAGCATTCTCCTTTGTTGCAAAGAAATCTATTGTTGGAGCTCCCCACGTTTGAAAGAGATTTTGAACTATCTCTGTTTAGTGTCCATTCGTGAGGATAAAATACCAGACTTAATCTGTCTGCTCTGGAATTTGCAATTCCTGGTAAGTATGTTGCTATGCTAATTGGAAGATCAGAAGGGCTTCCTGACAAAGGGACCATGAACCGGACCCTCCTTGCTTGTTTATGTAAAACATTGCCACTTGGTTGTCTGTGTAGACCATCACCCTGCGACCTCGTAGGTGGGTGTGGAACGCTTGAAGGGCTTTTCTGATCGCCCGAAGCTCCAATAGGTTGATCTGCAAGTGTTGTTCGGCCAGGGACCATAGACCTTGCTTTTCTAGGAGGTCTAGGTGGGCTCCCCAACCCTTGCAAGATGCATCTGTGGTTAGAACTGCATTGTGAGGCGGTACGTTGAACAGTGCTCCCTTGGAGAGGGTAGATTTGTTGAACCACCAACTGATGTCCTGTGCTATCCCCGCAGTGAGGAGTAGGCGAGTGTGCAGTGGCTGTGAATATTGATTCCATTGTCTCTTCAGCCCCCATTGTAGAAGTCACATATGAAGTCTGGTATTTGGCACCATGAAAATGGCTGCTGCCATATGACCCAATACCGTTTAATATTTGATGTGCCATCGGTTTGTGTGTGTGAAGAAGAGTGAAAAGGAGGTGACTTATTTCGAGTTTCCTGTCCTCTGGTAGGAGTGCTCTGTGAGATATCGTGTCTAGTCGAGCTCCAATGAATTGAAGAATTTGAGTGGGTTGCAGGTTGGATTTTTTATAATTGATTAGTAATCCTAGATTGTTCAGGCACTCTATCAACTGTTGAAGGTGTTGTATCAACACTTGTGGGGTTGACACTACTATGAGCCAGTCGTCCAGATAAGGAAAGATGGTCATCCCTTTCTGACGTAAGTGAGCCACCACTACTACCATACACTTGGTAAAGACTCTGGGTGCCGCCGAGAGTCCAAAGGGGAGAACTTTGTATTGGTAATGTTGCTGCTTGTATTGAAAGCAGAGGTAATTCCACGAGGATGGGTGGTTGGGAATATGTGTATAGGCATCCTTGAAGTCTATTGAGCACATCCAATCGTTTGGTTGTAGCAGAGGAAGAATGGACTTTAGGGACACCATTTTGAACTTCTCCTTGACCAGATACTTGTTTAAGTCCCGGAGATCCAGGATTGGATGAAGCCCTCCTGATTATCTTTGGAATGAGGAAATATGGGGAGTAAAATCCTAAGTTCAGGATTGTGCATGGAACAACTCGGATTGCTTGTTGAAGTAGAGATCTCCTGACCGAGTTGAGGATGATTCTTTCATATCGACTGGTATAAATAAGGGCGAAGGGGTTTTGTGGTGAATTGGAGTTGATATCCTTGCTTTATTGTCTCTAGTACCCACTGGTCTGAAGTGATTCCCACGCCCTCAGACATTGAAGTCTGCCCGGGGGTGCTTGCTGTAGTAGTGGTGGCTGAGGATTCAAAAAGACTGTAGATTTTATAGGGGCCGCCAGCTGTTGTGCTTGTCATTGGGCCCTCTGTTTACCTCTTCTATTTTGCGTTGGTTGTTGAGTCGTTTGCTGTCTTTGATATTGAGGATAGGATGGTTGCCGATAAGGTTGAAACTAACGATATGGTTGACGGCGATTGTTGCCAAAGTATTGGTGTGAAGAGGAAAATAGCAGTGGTGTGGTTTAACGATTGTACCGCTACTGCCTGCTCCTTCAATTAGGCAAGTTGTCTGGAATCTTTCTCCGAAGAGGTTGTCCCCTATACAGGGCAAATTCACCAGCTTGTCATGAAGGTCTTCCCTAATAGCACTAGTTCTAAGTCAGGCTATCCGTCGAGCTGACAGTCCTTTAGCGGATGTCTGGAACATTCCTCCATGTCTTGTATGGGTTGAGGAATTGGCTGTGCTGTGGAAGAGAGTAGACCTTTATCGTACATGTATTGGACCATATAGAATTGGTGTGTAAATATTCGTGCTGTTAGCATGGAATTTTGGTAAATTTTTCTGCCAAATTCATCTAGGGTCAGATTATCTTTCCCAGGAGGATAGGAGGTGTGAGACTTCGATTTCTTTGAGCGTTGCATCGCAGATTCCACCACTGTGGATGTGTGTGGAAGTTGTGGCATTGTATAATATGCTTTTGTCATTCTGAATTTGAGATCAGTCTTTTTGGACACCGCTGACAAGGTATGTGGGGTTTCCCATGACTTTGAGTACTGTGTCCAGCCCGCACCTCCTGAGGGGGGCAGTGATGTTGGGTCCCCTGGAGTTTCAAAGATTTTTAGTAGACCAAGTGTTTCCGATCTTGGATCAGGTAACTTTTGCACTTCTAGATGAAGTAGAACTTAAGATACGATAGATCCTCAGGAGAAGAATAAGGCTCCTGTGGTTGATCTGGGGGATCTGAAGGGTAACCTGTTGACAAAGAGATTGTGTGACGAAAGAGAAGATCCTGGTGATGGCTGTTCAGGAGCTGGTGTCATGTCCCAATGGTTTTGGTAAAGGTTCTGGTTGTGTCGGATGCTCTTGCTGACCTTGTGGTTCTGGAGAGCTAGGTGAGGATGGATCCAGTAAATGAAAGGAAGATTGAAGTGGGTTGAAAAAGCCTGATAGAGCTTCAGATAAATGAGAAAAAGCCTGCTTTGTCGATGGAGGCATTCTCTGCTTTGGGACCATGTGGGCCTGGGATGCCATGTGCATCAGGCGATAGTGGTGATGTACTGGGTCCTGGAAGTTGACCATTTTTCTCCTGCAGGTTATCAGCACCAGACAGGATTTTGGCCACCTCCTGTCTCGGACGTACATTACTGTGTATCGATGGAAGAATATGGTCTAGAAGATGAAATTCTGACCACATCCCTGTCCAATGTAGTAGAATGTCTGGAGGTCCTGGCATGAGGTGATGAAGAGGATTCTGAATAAACTCTTCCTGACCTTGGACTTTTAGTGTGACTACAGCCCCTATGTTTAGGGGGGCCATGTTCCCTTGAGTGGTGCGACTTGTGCCGTTTTTGTTGCGGTGTTGATTCCAAAGAGGTTGTATGTCTGGATGAAAGACTCTTCTTACTCTTATGCGTAGACGTATGCAGTTGTAGAGTCTATTTTGGCGTCGAATGATGCTTCGATTGTGTCGCTGTTGTCGGTTGTATTCCCCTCGGTGTCGGTTGAGTGTGCCTCGATTCACTCTGTCCCGAAGCAGGTTGCATGGAGGTCGAAGCCAACTGCATCGGTGTCAATTCTTGCTCTGTCATCTGCACCTGTTGCTTTGGCGCATGGTGCATCGTCTTCGGTATATGCTCCGGCATCGTGCGTCCGCCTGCTTTGCTGAAGCATGCGTCTGCCTCGGGTGGTGCTTCGATCGATGCAATTCATGCGTTGACTCTGATCGATGCGGCACATGTTCCCGGTGCTGTTTCCTTCCAGTGTCAGCGGCCCAGATACCTGGGAACCGCTTCCCATTAGGTGTGACGCTACAGCCAAATCCGTCCATCCTTCCCATCAATTCTCCAGGCCTGATGAGCTTGGTGTCTAAGGAGGACACTCTTCTCGCCGCTGGGGCAGATATTTTAATTGGCCCCGGCGAGGAATGAGATTCTGAGGGGGCGGGGGCATACGAGCCACTTACCGCCCTTTGAAGATCCTGAGCTCTCTGCCGTCGAGCCCTCAGACATCCTGCCGCGTTTTTCACAGTCTGCCTGGATGTGGTGAGAGCCAAGGCAGCGGTAGCATAAATCATGTCTGTCTGTGACAGACATGATTCTGCCGCACAGGCAAGGTTTGAAGCCAGAGGGACGTCCTTGTTGCTTCATTTCTGAGGAGAGATGAGCTCCATGTGCGATCCCGTGCGCAGAAAGAAACAGACTGAGGAGAATCTGTTACTTCCTGCGCAGGAACTTCTCTGCTTAACAAGCTCTGCCTCCCGGGTCCTGATAGACAGTTCCCATAACAGCATGGCTAATTCAGCCCTGCTATCAACGGGAAAAATATATAATACATGATAAAAACATGTGTACCAAAAAATGGAACTGAGTAAACAAGGTAAACAGCACAATTTTGTACAGGCTCAGTTGAGGGAAAGGGAGGAGTAGGGGGAGAAGGGGCGGATTAGTCAGTATGCTTGTTTAAGTTCATCAATCGCTACCTGAGGGTACCACACTTCGCATGGAAACCCTACACTCTGTCAGGGCAGTACAGCCGGGAGAATTTCTGATCTCTCAGAAGCATATCTCCACGTCCGGTCCATCAAAATTCAGCGCTTTCTACACTTTGATACTGGATCATCACTATCAGTTCCGGGTGCTACCCTTCGAACTAGCTGCTGCCCCTCGGACGAACACAACAAAGATCATGGTTGTAGTGGCGGTGACACTGAGGAAAGAAGGAATCTTCGTACATCCACATCTGCACAATTGGCTGATCAGGGCAATATCTCCAGAAGAAAGTCACCAGGCGACCACCAGAGTCAATCTACTGCAGAGTCTTGGGTGGGTCGTCAACACAACCAAGCACTGCCTGCAGCCCTCCCAATCACTAGAATACCTGGGAGTCCGTTCCGATACCAATCAAGACAAGGTCATCCTTTTCCTCCCCCCCCCCCCCCCCCCCCCCCACAAGGAGAAGGAAACTGATGGACCAGTTGCGAAACCTGTTCACCTGTTTTCGCCCCAAGGTATGGGACTACCTCCAAGTCCTCAGCCTTAAGACATCAACACTAGAAGTCGTCCCATTTGCAAGGGCCTACATGCAACCACTACAACGTTCCCTACTGTCGCGATGGAACCCGATGTCCCAGAACTACTCCGTTTGTCTCCAGCTACCGGCAGAGGTGCGGACCCAGCTCCAATGGTAGCTACAAGAAGACCATCTGAGCAAGGGAGTAAGGCTATCCCCACCGACCTGGGTCTTGCTCACTACGGATGGGAGCCCACTACCAGGAATTGACAGCCCAGGGGCAATGGGACAAGGAAGAGTCAGAATGGAACATTAACACACTGGCAGCCTGGGCAGTCAGACTAGCCTGCCTTTGATTCAGTCAGACTCCAGGGCAAATCGGTCAGTCATGTCAGACAACGCCACAACAGTTGCCTCCATAAGCCAACAGGTGTCCCTGGAAATAGACCACCTAATGGTGTGGGCGGAAGCAAACCTACAAGGGATCTCAGCCGCCCACATAGTGGGAAAAGACGTCACTGCGGATTACCTCAGCAGAGTCTAGACCCAGGGGAATAGATGCTGTTGACCACAGCCTTCCAGTTGATAGTAAACTGCTGGGGAACACTAGCCATGGACCTTCTAGCAACCTGGTCCAATGCCCAAGTTCTTCAGCCGCAGACAAGAACCGCAATCCTAGGGAACGGACGCCCTCTGCCCAACCTGGCCACAGGAAGATCTGCTGTACACCTTCCCCCATGGCCACAACTGGGCGGGATCATCCGCAAGATAGAACACCACAGGGGGCTAGTACTTCTAGTGGCCCCGAACTGGCCAAGATGGCCATGGTACGCAGACATGCGAAGACTTCTGGCAGGGAACCCTCTGTCTACCCCCACACAGGGACCTGCTCCAGCAAGGACTGGTCCTCCACGAAGACCCAACTCTATTCTCTCTTACGGTCTGGTCATTGAGAGGACTCGCCTGAAGAAGAGC
This sequence comes from Rhinatrema bivittatum, assembly GCF_901001135.1. Lineage (NCBI taxonomy): Eukaryota > Metazoa > Chordata > Amphibia > Gymnophiona > Rhinatrematidae > Rhinatrema > Rhinatrema bivittatum. Next base: position 138,874,796 of record NC_042621.1, read on the forward strand.
GGATACTCGGAGGCAGGGATTGATGCCTTGCTCCAAGCACGCAAGTTCTCCACGTCTCTAACTTCCATACAAATTATGGAGAATATTCGAAGCCTGGTGTGAAGACCGTGACATCCTTCCGCGGACAGTCACAATCCCCATGATCCTAGAATTTCTGCAGGATGGCTTGAAGGGGTTGTCTCAACTCCAACAAGGTTTAGGTGGCCGCACTGGCCTGCTTCAGAGCCAAAGTGGACAGCATCAGTATCATCCCATCTAGACGTTTCCAATTTCCTGAGAGGGGTCGAGCAAATCCGACCACCATTAAAGTGGCCTGTGCCCTATGGAATCTCAATCTAGTACTGGACTTCCTGGTGGAGCTTCCTTCAGACCTACATGCGGTCTGCCCCTACAGCTCCTGACCTTGAAGACCGCATTTCTGGTGGGAATGTGTTCAGCCCGTCGCATCTCCGAAATTCAAGCACTATCCTGTCGGGAACCGTTCCTTAGATTCACACCGGAATCCATACAGCTTCGCACTGTCCCCTCCTTCCTTCCAAAGGTGGTTTCTCATTTCCATCTAAACCAAATCATCTCGCTGCCATCTCCAGACGACATAAGGACTCGGAAGACTCACGCCTTCTATGCCATCTTAATGTCGGCAGACTCCTAGTCCGATACCTGGAAAGATCAGAATCCGTACAAAAGATGGACCACCTATTCGTCCTTCACAGCGGGAAGAAACAAGGGGAAGCAGCCTCACGGGCAACCATACCCAACTGGATCAAAGTAGTAATCAAGGCGGCCTAAATAGAGGCAGGCAAGTCTCCACCTCTACAAGTCAAGGCCCATTCCACAAGGGCCCAGGCAGTGTCCTGGGCAGAAACAAAGATGCTGTCACCTGCCGAGATCTGTCGGGCGGCGACGTGGTCCTCCATCCACACCTTCTCAAGGTTCTACTGCCTGGATGTCCAGGCCAGGGTGAACACAGCACTGCCCTTGCGAATGTTAAGTGGGCCACGGGCAGCCTCCCACCTGGTTTGGGAGTAGCTTTTGTACATCCCATTGGTCCTGAGTCCATCTGCTGCACGCTAGTAAATGGAGAAATTACTTACCTGATGATTTCATTTTCCTTACTGTAGACAGATGGACTCAGCATCCTGCCCACGGCTGCCCCAAAATCAGGAAACCTCGGGTGACGATCCCCGAGAGCAAGACAAGAACGGGTAAGCCAAACTTTATCCCTAGTTAAGACACCCATAGTTACAGGTGTCAGTGTTTCTCGGTTGAGTACACTGGCGGTCTCCAGCTAAAATTCAAGTCAACCAGTTCAAGTTAACCAAGTTATTCAAACACACACATCCACAATTGCTTTTCGAGGAGAATACCGAAGAGCAGTGCTTCCTGCAGGCTGATGTCAGATTGAAATCTGACTCCATCTCCAGCTACTATCAGGAGTACACTATACCCATTGGTCCCGAGTCCATCTGTCTACACTAAGGAAAATGAAATTATTAGGTAAGTAATTTCTCCAATTTTTTTTCAAGACTGAAGTAGCTTGACTTTAAAAAAACAAAACAAAAACCTTAACTTAACAGCTAGTTCAAAGTATTCTTGATTTTAATAACTAGTCGGAGTGCATTTGGAGTTGTTGTTTGAGTTCGTCTCAAGGATTTTTGGGTCCGTGTCAGCGCTGTGGAAAGTTCATGAATAGGGGTATGCTGCTTTATCTTTTTGTCTCCATCTGGGAAGCTAAGTAACTGGTAGCTAAGGAATAGTAATGGTAAAAGTGGTTTGGAGAAGCAATAATTAGGAAAGAGGATCCAAGTAGTGGTAACAGCAGGGCATTGGTTGGGGGCCAGATAGGAAGGGACTAGAATAAGAAGCACAGGGAGTAGTGATCAGAGGAATGGCTGCTTGGTGTGGGAATTGGGAGAGATGGCTTGGGGGTGTGGGTGGAGGGGAGGAATAGTGGCTGCAGTGCTAAAACAGTAGCTGGAGACAGGTGGTAGTACTAGGTCAGTAGTTCTCAACCTTTTTCCCATCGTGACAAACCTGGAAGACCACACTCACATGTGAGACACTGTTCATTATAATTCATGGCGGGGGGAAAACCCCCCAAAAACAACTCAGTATTTTTATTAAGGAATGACACAAGGGAAAGATATGTACTCTGAACAGAAACTGCATAAATGGTAAACATCCCGCACCAATTTCCAGCACTCACAATAACCACCTTGCCTAAGAAAAGGCAACATTGAAAATATTACACCAGGCAAGACACCAATAATACCTCCCATTAGGAAAACTGAACAAGCCAGGCTGCTATAGAGCCCTACACATCAGCAGAAAACCTCACCTAATAAAGAATAGAGATTATAAAACATAACTAGAAGCATGCAGACAAAAACTGAATTGGAAACAGCAACAAGCCAGTGACTCTGTATGCAGTGTAACAAAGGAAAGAGACATCACCAGTCCTCATAAAACAAATCAAGAAATATAAAATCAACAGCAGTAAAACCATTCTAACAAAGTACAGATTGGTATCTAGAACTTCTAGGGAAGTTCTAGATACCAATAAAATATTTCAAAATAGCAGACACAATGAAAAATGATGGGGAAAAATGCTTTGCTCTGCATACCTGGGAACATTTGATATCCAGGTGCCCTGAGACTTTTTGTTTTGAACTAGTAGGATGATGGATGGTTTGCTTGCAACTCTTGTCATGCAAGCTCTCACACTGGTGCTCAATCACAAATTTACACATGCTCTATCACTTTTATATAGGATTTTAATTACACATTTACACGTGCTATCTTTTCATGCTTAAGACACACAGGCTTTGTTACACACACATTCACACTTACACACATTCACACTTACACACATTCACACTTACACACATTCACACTTACACACATGCTTTTCAATCGCATACTCATGCTCTCTCCTACATTGGCTCTCAATCACACAGATGCACAGGCTCTTAATCATATATGCTCATGATCTCAATCACACATACTTTCATACAAGTTTTGAATCTCAAACTTACACATACAGGTTCTTAATCGTACACCTGCATCCGTGCTATCTCTCACACACAGGATCTAAAACACATGCTTGCTCAGTCTTTCTTCCCACTGAACCAGCAGCAGCCTCCTATACTTCCAGCCCTAACGGCATCAGCATCCTCCTTCGCTTTCAGCCCTCATGGCCTTGAAAGGAGTCCCTTCAGTGACCGATGTTGCTCCTTGTCTTGCTTTGAGCCGTGCTGCTCTTCAGGCCGCTCCTCTCTTCTCTTCGGGCTGATACTGCCCACATTAGCATGGTCTTGTCTTCCTGCATATGTGGCTGCTGCTCAGCACTTCCTCCGGGGGGGGGGGGGGGGACAAGACCATGCTGGTACCAATTCCACCCAGGTGGAGGACCTATTTCTCTGGGTAGGGGGAGCAGCTAGGCCAGCAGGGCACCAGCAAGTGTGGTGACACACTGTTGCTATATACTGGTTGAGAACTGCTGTACTAGTAATACTGTCTGAACTGTGGAGGAAATGATTTCATCACTCAGATGCATCTTGAAATACAGAAACGAACCAGAACATGGCAGAAGCTGGCTGAGAGAAGGCTGATCTCAAGGCTTAGAAATTAGCTTAAATTGCCCAGCAGGGAAAAAAAACTTGCTGTTGGCAACTTTGACTAAGATGAACACTGTATTATAAAAATCTGTACAGATTGTTACATCGGTGAGAAGTTTGCTGTACCTTGCTACCACAGGCAGTGGACATTTGGTTTATACTGCAGTTGACAATATCACCTAACAAATTGAGGTAATTGGAGGCAACATCTAAAACTTTCTATGATATTACTTAACTTGTGGTGCAGCCCAGAGGAAACCAGTATTTCTCTTCCTTCAGCAGATGGTAGGACTCATGGTGGTGCAGTAGGGTATTGGTGGATTCTGAGGGTCCAGCAGAGTGAGCCTACTGCAGAGATTCCCAGTCCTAGAGGGGACGTGGGTGGGGGGGAGACAACCTTGCTTTTTGCTTCTAATCTCAAATGTTTCCTCATTCTCTCCCCCCCCCCCCCCACCCCACCCCGAGAGGAGATCTGCCGAGTATTCAAGCTGTTGTGTGAGCTATCTGGCTGTCAAGGCACCCCTGGCATATGCAGAAGAAACATTCCTGGTTAAATCTGCAGTAAGGGGATCTTGTGGCCTAAGGGCTTACTGGGGGAGGAAACTTGTGCTGTGCTTCTCCTTGCTGTATAGATCATGGTTGGTGCCCTGCTTTGGCATCATGACCTCTGTTCTGCTGTGTTCAAGTGGGGGGAGTCCTAGGCTGTGGTGCAAACGGCAGTGGCTCCTATTGTGACGGTAGAGTTTTCTGGGCCTAATTTGTGGCCGGGGCCAGACTCTGGAGAATGCCAGTGAGCAAGTTTTGGTTGTATTGGGCCCCATTTGTCTCCTTGCATGGGACTTTTGGAGCCTCACAGTGGCCTGCCAATACTGATTTGGACTTGTCTCCAACCTTGGTTCCAATGTCTAGTTTGGGCCCTCAGGGTTCTAAGGCACAGCCTAAAAATTTAGCCCTGGTTTTTTCCCACTTTCTTCATTAGGTTGCCTATGCCATCCAGAAGCCTGGCAAGTAGCACGCATCTCCTGCAGGTTTGGCTATGGCCCCTTCTGAATCCTTGATACCAGGTGAGCATCCTAAAAGAGCTGGGGAGAACCCCAGGTAGTCCCAGGAAGGTCCAGATGAGCCAAACTCTTCTGCTTCCCTTGAGTGAGCTACCTCCTGAAAGGGGAGGATAAGTAACTCATCTATTCAAGTGTGATGAGGTTGTCTCCTTAATTGATTAGGTGATCACCTGTCTCCATATTGAGGACCCTAGGGAAGAAGAGGCTCCTGTCTTTGACCCCCTAACAAGGATGTCTAAAGTCTGTCAGTTTTTCCGTTGCACTCAGAAATAGAGCAGATGGGCCTCACAGAGTGGGTATCCAGAGACTGCTTTTGGGGAATTAAGAATCTTTCAAAGTTGTACACCATTCCTTCTGATGTAGTGAACAGTTTTTATTCCAGCATCGTCAGGTACACCACTATCCCCATGGAGGGAAATATTTTCCTTGAGGATCCACAGGACAGAGAGATGGCACTCCTTTTTGAAGCATATTTTTACTTCCATGGCATTAGTTGTACAGGTTTCCATTTGGTGGTCTAGTGGTTCGGGTACTCCTGCACTGGCTTCCGCACCTCTCAGAGCAAGGAGGCTTCTCTAGCTTTGCAACTGGACGGCTGATTCTTGGTCCAAGTCTTGTTTGAGTAAGCACTTGTTCAAGGGCAGCTCCTCTTTGGGTAGGACCTGGAGCAATTAGTAAAGAATTTGGTGGATCCTAAACCTCAGAGGCTCCCTAAGGATAAGAGCCACACCTTTTTGAGACCTGGTTGACTCTAACTATAAACCCACGATCTAGCTTTTGGTGCTCGCAGACTGCCAGGTGCAGGGGTCATTCCTTTCATGGTTTCTGGAGGCTTCAGCAGGCACTGGCCAGTCTTCTCTGTGAAAGCCGGTGAGTGCACTTCTTGGTTCTCTGGGCAGTCTGTGGAATTTTTGCCAGAGGTGGACTTGAATAACTTCAGATCAATGGGTTGTGGAAGTTGTCGCCCTCTCATTCCAATGCTTTTATGGTATCTCTGTGGTTCATGAAACATACTCATCAGTCTTCAGTTGTTGAGTCAGTACTGGTTCCTCTGGCAGAGCAGTGTCATCATGGTGGTTCCATCTACTTTGTGGTTCCCAAAATGGATAGTTCTATGGACCCATACTCTATCACAACGGGGTGAATAACAAATTCCAGATACCCCATTTCCAGATGGAAACTCGCCATTTGGTTTTAATAGCTGTTTGAAAGGGGGGAGTTCTGTCCTATCTGGACCCATCGGAGACATACTTCCATATTCCCATCAGACAGTAGGATTAGAGATGCTTCCACTTCTGTGCTGTGCAGCAGCGCTTCCGGTCATCTTGACAACAGCTCCTAGAACACTGAAAGGGAGGGGGTAGGGAAGGGAAATTAGTCATTGCTGTGCATGTGCCATTTAATTTATTTGTATTTTGAGGGGGCAGTGCTGCCTGGGTGGGGGGGGGGGGGGGGTCCTACGTTGACACCTGAGGTGGGGGTTTTTAAAAAAAAATTTTTAAATACCTGGCAGGAGATTTTTGAGCAATTTGCTCTTTTTAAAATCTTCTGAGTGCTTCCATTTCTTATTCCTGGTCTGTCCTTTTTATACCAGTCACCTTGGGACTTTGTAAATGCTCTGAGCCAGAAGTGTGCCTCCTAGTGGACAGCTACAATGGATGCAAGAGCATAGAATTAAAATACTGGATCAGACCAAGGGTCGTAGAGCCCAGCATTCGGACAGTGGCCAATCAAGGTTGTGAGTACCTCGCAGATCCTATATAGTAGATATAATTCCAGTTGTCTCTCTCAGGGATAGCAAAAGCCTTTAGTCTACCTGGCTATTGATTATATCATGGGCTTTTCCAAATCTGTTAACCCCGCTATGCTAGTTGCCTTTATCATGTACTCTGGCGACAGGTTCACAGTTTGAAAGGGCACTGAGTGAAAATACTTTCTATAATCTGTCTTGAATCTGATTTCATGAAGCAACACCTTGGTTTAGTGTGTATATTTGATTTTAAAATAGTTAAAACATATTTAACAAATAATTGGCAGTGTATATGGCTATACAAAACAGTATCATTAAAGAAATAAATATCACAGGACATGCCTTATTTAGACCCCTATGTAGGAGAGGGAACAGAAAAAAGCCATGGGGAATGCCTAAAACAAGGCAAGTTACAAACATAAGGATGAGAGCATCAAAGCCGCACAGTACCAATCAAGAAAATTCCATATTAGCAGAGGAAGAGGAAATCACAATACTATATTTGGCATCCAAAAATTTCCTGAGCTGTACAGGATCAAAGAAACAATCATGAAAATTCTAAGGTTACTATGCATTTACAAGGAAGATGAAAATAAGTAGCCCCTAAGGAGAAAACATCAGGTGTCATAGGCAAAAACTTCTTCCTACGCGCCTGCATAGTTCTGGATAGGTCTGAAAACATCCACGTTTTTTGACCTTTGAACAGAACAGCTTATGAAAATAAAGACTAAAAATGTTATGGTCTTGAATGAAAACAAAGGTCATCAATAAAGTAGCCCGACCCACAACACTGAATTCTCCAGGAAATCAGTTACGTTAGCGTGAGCATCTGACAAGACATTTGCTGATCTCTTAGACAGGTAAGAAAAAGATCTTTTCTATAGGAGGTAGTGCATTCTCTGGAATTGACAACTTCCTTCATATAAGAAGCAAATATTTCAGGTGTACTCAAATCTGAGAAGTTTAAGTATTCTCAGGCTCAAAGACCTAAGAGTTCTCTCTTTTCAGTTTTGTGCGAGGTAGATGACAGATCTTTAATATTAACCTGCACATCTTGAATCTTCATCAAGGATGTCTCTCCTTCAGATACTTTAATTTCCACAGAACTTAATCGAAGTTCATGAGATTGAAAAATTATGCAGGTCTGTAGTTAGACTAAAGATGACATCACAGGCTAAAGACTGTCCAGAGTTATTACTGCAGGTTTCACTGAAGAAAGGGTCGAAGGTAAAATAGAATCCTTAGTTAACTTCAGATAGTCCAGCCAGCATGGTAAACTGTGAAACCATCCCCTCTGCACCAACCAGCGTTCCCAGAGACTCTTGCAGCTCTCCTGCCGAGCTCTGCCACTGAATCGGTCTGCTTGGTAGAGAGCAAGGCCAAAAGATGAAAAAGTGCCATCCAAAAGTCCAGGACCTTAGAGAAGCATCCATGAAAATGGTGGCACTATTAAGCAAATGTGGAGTGGATTGGCGGTCGGGGCTGAGAGACTTCCACTGCCAACAGGCTAATGTTCCCAAGACTAGCCGAGCCAGCCTCAGCTGCCGATTTATAGGGGTAAGTGCAGGTTCTGGCATCGAGGTCTGATGAAGGGCAGCTGACATTTCCACTGGCTTGTCCTTTTTGATAGTTTCTTCTCGTTTTACCCATCTCATGAAGAGTTTAGGCCATATTCTTCAGTTCTTCTCCCGCCCCCCCCCCCCCCCCCCCCCCCCGTTTTAGTATTTGAAAGGGTAAATAACTGTTCTGTATTTACCTGTTCCACCTGACTCTACTACCTAGCTTTTCTTCATTTGGGAAAACTGACCATTTAGTCCTACCCTCTGTGGTTTTTCAACCAGTTGCCAATCCGCAACAGAACACTGCTTCCTATTCCATGACTTTGTAATTTGAGGCGACTCATAGAGTGCTTTGTCAAATGCCTTCTGAAAATACAAACTATATCACTCTTATCTACATGTTTATTTTTGAAACATTTTAAAAGATTGGTAAGATGTGGTTTTAGCATGGGAAAGACTTACTGACTTCTCTAAGCATTGTCTATATAGGCAGTTTTTAAGAATGACTTCAACCATCTTGCTGGTAACAGACATTGGGCTCACTATCTTTCATGCATCTCTTCTGAAACCATTTTAAAAAAATAAACATCAGGTTAGCAAACTGTCAATCTTTGAGAATAATGGCTTTTTAAAAATAGGTAACAGGTCAGCGATTTCATGTTATGGTTCTTTTAGAACTTGGAGGTAGATGCCATCCATTCCCAGTGATGTTACTCTTTAATTTGTCAGTCTGCTCTGTTACATCCTCTGTCAGCTTTTTGTTACTCATAATCTCCACCATTAAAGATTGTTTTGGGTGTGTGTCTAAAGTTATCCAACTAACTTAGTACCTGATTCACTAAAGCTTTTCTCATAGACACAATGGGAGAAAAGCCTTAATGAATCTGGCCCTTAGTTACAACCAAAAATCTGTTAGCCAGATAAGTCAGGCCTGCACCAGAACGTCTTTTATCCTGCTAAATTATAGCTGGATAAGTCTCAATATTCAAAAAGTTGCCATTTGGCCAGTTTTTTTATTATCTTTTTTCTCCTAGGAGAAGCACGATGGTTATCAGATGGAGCCTGGCATGGGAAACTTTTGTCAAAGTTTCTAGAAACTTTGAGTGGCACGATGAGCATGCTACTATCAGCACAGCCACGTGGGGTCCTTCAGTCTTGTTTTTTCTGCGAAGCAGTTGCCTCGGAGCTCTCTCCTTATTTCTTCAATAAATTTTCATATCTGTTTTTTCTTCTCATAGCCTTTGTGCAGGGTCCCTCTCTGCTGTCTGTCCTTCCAGAGTCTCAGTAGGTGTTTTCTCTAGTTCCTTGCAGTTACCTCTCGGTGGCTGCTGGCCAGGGACTGCTTGCTGGCTTGTTTTTCATGGAGTCATCTGGGTTTTGCAAGTGCCCACGAACCAATACTCTCTTGGATCCACATGAGGTCTGTATCCTCTGCCTGGGGGTTTCCCACGACATCAAAAGGTGTCCAGACTGTGCTCAGAAGACCCCAAGGGCTTTCGTTCCCATCTGGACAAGATGGCACGGCTTTTTGGCACCAAGAAGTCTACTCTGGCATCGGGGACTTTGACTCCAAGGGGCTGCAGAGACCCCTCAGACTTAGTCACCCTCTGTCCCGTCCGGTTCTTCTTTGTGATGAGAGGCTCAGGGGACCAGCCCTCTCCATCGTTGGACCAATTTCAAGGCATCTGGATCATCAGCATCTTCGGTGTTGGAGAAGGACGAGGCCGAGCACTGAGGGGAAATAGGCACCGGCAATCATCGCACGGTGCCGGTGCTGAGTCCAGAGGGGCACAGCTCCATGCTGAGCCGCCTCTGAAGTGACCCCCATGTTGAAGCGGCACCATCCTCTTTCAAACTGAGTCCCAGGCATTCCCCACAGTGTGGTGCTGGGCACTGAGCCTCCTCAGCCCCGGTGATGCCTTGTCCTCCATCGTCTGTGTTCTCATCACTGGACTTTCAGGAGGAGTTGGACCGCAGGGTACAGTAGGTGGTACTCCAAGCTCTCTAGCTGTGACCCACCCTGGAGCCAGCCTCTGTACTGTTAGTACCTTGACAATCCTGTTGGGCGTCCTACTGATGCAACCAGTGCATGGGGCTCCTTTGGTTCCCTATCAGCCACAGAGGTCCCCCTTTAGAGTGATACAGATTCCTCGATCCTCTGAGGAGGAAGATTCACAACTGTGCCTCCAAGCCCGGGGGCTATCAGGAATCCCAGGATCATTGGTTCCCTTGGGACACTTTGGTACCCCCAGCACAGTCTATGCCCTTGAGGCCCCCAGCACCAAGGTTACCGAGACAGCCCTCTATGCTGCTGCTGAGGGACATGGGTGCTGGCCTCCCTTGCTGTCCTTCAGTGAACATTAGTGAGGAGGATGTTCCATACATTCCCTGGGATGGTGATTCATTGGAGTCCTCTTCCGAGGACTTGGGCAACTTGCCCTCCAAGCCTTCTTCGCAGGATGAGGCGTTTCTGTCCCCCAGAAGACTCTCTCCTTTGCAGGCTTCAGACTATGGTGGAAGCCATTCCTTCCAGCGCCTTACAGAGGACGATGTCTGCCACAAAATCCTGGAGGTTCTCCAGTTTGTGAATGTCCTGAAGGAGGTAGGTAGTAGCCATCCCAATCCACAAAACTCTCTTGGAACTTCTTCTGTACAGGATGTGGGAGCATCTGGGGTCTGTCTTCCCAGTCAACCAGAAGACAGAAGCCCTTTATCTGATCCAACAGGTCTTTGGTGTTCAAAAATGCCAGCTCCTCCACCAGTCTGTGGTTGTGGAGTCTGCCCTAAAAAAAAAAGCCAAGAGATCTCATACCCCTCCAGGCTGACAACATAGAGCCCTGGATGCTCTTGAAAGGAGGTTTTTTCAAGGGGCAATGCTTTATTCCCTGTATCACCTTCTATCAGTGGGACATGGCTCAGTACAACGGGAACTTGTGGAAACAAGTTCAGGAACTGGCGGTGCACTTGCCTCAACAGTAGCAGGAGGCAATAGTACAGAAGGGCCCAGAAGCAGGGAAACATGAGGTAAGGTCCACTTACTGTGGCAGTCTTGAAGACATTTATTCTCTGTGGGGCATTAACGTCTGACACATGGCTTGGCTTCGGGCCTTTGGCCAGAGGTCCAGGAGAAGATGGTGGACCTGCCCTGCACCGGAGAAAATCTCTTTAGGAATAAGGCCAGATGTGATAGCCTTTGAGCAGCTCTTGGCCAGTATCTCAGGCCCCCCCCCCTCTGTTTTTCCATGTATAGATCCCTGCGTCGACATCTAATCTTCTACCGCTAGAGGAGAAACTACCCTCTGGCTTCCCACACCAGAGCAGCACATACTACAACCAGGGGCTGGCATCACCAATAGCATGCCCCCCCTAGTCCAGCCATGGGCTTTTGACTGGTGGCAAGAGTGGGTGCCAGCTTGTAGTGCCCATGCCAGCTATGTCTGTTTGCAGATTGCTGGCCTCCTATTACAACCAACTGCTGGGTTCTGGCCATCGTGCAACACGGTGACTGCCTGAATCTTGGGACCATCCCGGCGGATTCTCCGCCACCCCCAGTGTGGGACCTGTCAGGGCATCAGGAAACTCTAGAGTTGGAGCTCTCAGCCTTGTTGAAGGCTGGAGCTGTAGAACCCATGCCCTGCTCTCAACAGGGCCAGGGATTCTACTCTAGGTATTTTCTAATACCAAATAAAACAGGCTGCCTCTGGCCCATTCGCAACTTCTGCGCCTTAAACATATTCTTGCAGCGAGAATGTTTCAAAATGGTCTCCTTGGGCACACTAATTCCTCTACGCTCCCTCCGCCTGACAGCCAAAGTGCTGCAGTCACTGGGGTTTGTGATCAATCTCCCTAAATCTCATCTGAGCTTATCCAAGCAACTAGCATTCATTGGGGCTCTCCTGGATGCCACTCTGGCCAGAGTATTCCTCCCCCGGGACTGTGCTCAGATCTTGCCGTCACTGGCACATGCCATCTGGTGGCGTTTGTCTGTCTCTGCCTGGGTACTGCTTCACTTGCTGGGCCACATGGTGGCATCGGTTCATGTGTCTCCACTTGCCCGGCTAACCATGTGAATATTGCAGTGGACACTCCGCTCTCAGCTCCAAGCTACTCAGGACCTCTTGGCGCCAGTGCAAGTTACCTCACTGCTCTGAGGTTCCCTATCCTGGTGGGATAACCTGACCCAACTTGGAGAGGGGCCTTCCCTTCCAAGTGCCATCCCCCCAGGTGGTACTGACTACTGATGCCTCCACCTTTGGGCAGGGGGGGGGGTGGGCATTTAGGCAGCCTCCTCACGCAAGGCATGTGGTTGGAGCAGGAAGCGAGTTGTCAAAGTTCCTGGAGCTGAGAGCGATCCAATATGCCCTCTCTGCATTCCAGGATCACCTGGCCCACAAAATGGTTTTGATCCAGACTGACATCCAAGTTGCAATGTGGTACATAAACAAGCAGGGAGGCACAGGCTCCTTCCTGCTTTGCCAGGTGATGGTGGTGGTACAGATTTGGGCTTGGGCCCTATCCAAGGAAATGCTCTTGTGAGCAGTTTACCTTGCAGGGACAGAGAACGTGGAGGTGGGACCACTTGAGTCTAACATTCCACCCACCCAAGTGCTTGCTCAGTCTGGCAGTTGTGGACAGAATCTTCTGGATGTGGACCTCTTTGCTTCCCTTCAGAATTTCAAGGTGATCCACTTCTGCTCTCTGTACAGGGAAGACAGGGAACCAGCCTCTGATGCTTTTGCTTGGTTTTTGGGCAAGGGCCTACTGTAAGCATATCCTCCATTCCTGCTGGTGGGGAAGACTTTTTTTTCTTTTGTGAAGCTCCAGCAGGACAGGGGCACTAGGATCCTGGTTGCCCTATATTGGCAGCAAAAAGTCTGGTTCCCAATCCTGCACAACCTATTAATTCAGGAGTACATACGCCTGGCCGCCTCCCCCTGACCTAATCATGCAGGACCATGGCAGATTGCATCACCCAAACCTCTGCTCGCTGGCCCTCACTGCCTGCATGTTGAAAGGGTAGTCTCACAGACCCTTGATCTTTCTGATAAGGTGTCACAGGTACTGGTGGCTTCCGGAAAGGCTTCCACCAGAAAGTCTTACCTGTTGAAGTGGAGAAGGTTCTCCATCTGGTGTGAGGCAAAGGGCCTAGGCCCTTTCTTGTGCCCTGCTCCGCAACTGCTGGACTATTTGTGGTTCCTCTTGGAGTCTGAGCTACAGACTGCCTCAATCTGAGTCCACCCAAGTTCTATCAGCATATATCACCAGGGGATAAGTGGTGAACCCTTTTCTGTGCAGCCCTAGATGGGCTGCTTCATGAGGGGCCTGCTGCATTTAAAGACTCTGTGTCCTGGGATCTCAACATAGTACTAGCGTGACTCACACAGCCTCCTTTCACGCCTGTGCTCTCCTGAGAGCTTAAACATCTCTCCTGGAAAGTAATTTTCCTGGTTGCAGTCACCTCCGCTCGCAGGGTCAGTGAACTTCAGGCGTTAGTGATGTATCCACCCTATACAAAATTTGTTTCTTGAAAAGGTGGTTCTACACACTCACCCTAAGTTCCTGCATAAGGTGGTGACTTGAGTTTTCCATCTCTCCATAGTTTGCCCACCTTCTTTCTGAGGCCCCATTCCCACCAGGGTGAACAGGCTCTGCCCAGTCTGGACCAAGCATGCTCTTGCCTTTTATCTTGGTGCATAGCGACCCACAGGCAGTCCATGCAAATGTCGTCTTTGATTTGAAAACAGACTTGGCATTGCGGTAGGCAAGCAGACCCTGTCCAACTGGTTGGTGGACTGTATATCCTGCTACAACAGGCGAGCCTACCACTTGGAGGCCGCGTCAAGATGCACTCGATAAGGGCCATGGCAGCATCTGTGGTGCACTTTCATGCGGTCCGCATTGCTGAGATCTCTGCATGGCTGCTATGTGGAGCTCCCTGAATACGAACACCAGACATTACTGTTTGGACAAGGATGGCCGACATGACAGTATCTCTGGCCAGTCTGTCCTTTATGTAATCTGTTCCAAGCATAAGAACCCAACTCTCCCTACCTAGGGCCCAGTATCTGGTTTGTGCTGCCTCCCATTCTCACTCTCAGCACTTCTGTTGTGCCCATTGGCTCATGGTTAAGTGCTGTTGGGTCCCGTTACTGCTGGGGGCAGCCTGTAGCTTGGTTAGTCCTCACCCATCTGTGAGGACTAACATCCTGCTTGTCCTAGGAGAAAGTTGCTTACCTGTAACAAGTAACCTGCCCGCCACATTTGAGTTGAGTTCTCCGGTTTATTTTACTTTTTGCTCATCTTTTTTCGCTAAGATAAGAAACTGAAGAGGGACCCCGCATGGCTAAGCAGATAGTGGCATGCTGAGCATGCTCAGGGGGCCAGTCTTTCTAGAAACTGACACAAGATTTTCCGTGCAGGGCTCCATCTGATGTTTCCCATCTCTGAGAACTAACATCCTGCTGTCCTAGGAGTACACCTGTTACAGGTAAGCAACTCTATCTGGTTAAACGACCTTGAATATGGATATCAGACTAGAGCCACTCTGACATTAGAGCAGCACACTTAAAACAAATCAAATTTTTTTCATTTAGTGCACAGTATAAACTCTGGAATTCATTGATGGAGGATGTGGTATGTGCAGTTAGTGTGTTTGGTTTTAAAAAAAAAATGTTTGGCTAGGTTCCTGAAAGAAAAGTCCATAAATGGTTATTAACTAGGTAGACTTGGGGAAGGCTACTGCTTATCCCCTGGGCATGAGGATCTGGATTGGCCACTGTTAGAAACAGAATACTGGGCTTAATGAACTCTTGATCTGACTCAGTATGGCAGCTGTTATGTTGAGTTAGTAAATTGTGGCAGGTTTGTAAAAATTCTACAGCAGTTGTGGTAAATGTGCATGATGTATATATTTACATATTAAGATGTTTGTGTGTTTGTCCTTTTATGGTTATTCTGACATCTGTGTAACTTATTTGGGTCTTTTATTAAAGGGAAAGGAATTTAGTGATTGAAGATGGGAAGGGGGATGTTAGAAGGAAAAGATCTCAGGAGGAAAAAGATCCCAAATGGGATGGATTGTGGAATAAGGGATAGAGAAGACTAGAGGCACAGAGGGAAGAGGATTAGGGTTCAGAGAGGATACACAAAAGATGAGGGGATGGGGAGTAAGGGAGACCTTGCGAGGCTAGAAGAAAGAGGATTAGGGATGGGGTGGAGGAAGTTGGGAAGATCTGAATGGGAGATAGATAAATATCAGGAAGGGAGTTGGAGAGAAGAGTGGGAGGGGGGAGGCAAGTCCTGAAATCTTGAGGTGGAGATGAAGAAGGAAGTGTCCCCCAGCCCTGATCCTTCTCTCTCATTTCTTTTTTCCACTTCAAGTTTTTATTGTCCCAAGCCCATCTTACCTTACACAAAAATCTGATTTCTCATAGTCACTTAAACCTCTATTGCAAACATCCTCTTTCCCTTATCCTGTCTTTCACACAGCCTTTCCCTTATCGCCTCATCCCACCCTTTCCCATCTCTTCCCCGCTTCACACAGTCTATATCCCCTTGCAGTCACACATCCATGCTCCTCTGTTTTTTGTGTCCACTTCTCTATCTGTTCCTTCCCTTCACCCTGCCAGAACTGGTCTTGCTGAGAGGAGGAGAATGGCAGTATGTCAGGCTGTGTTCTCGGACAAGCAGGATGATAGTCCTTGCACATGGATGCCATCAAATGGAGCGTGGCACAGAACTTTGATCTCAACAAATTTTAGAGCTTTCAAACATGCCCTACTGAGCATGTGCAGCTCTAGTCATCACCCTACCCCCTAGGCAGAGTCCCTCAGTCCCCCCCTCCCCATACAGCCGTGTGATCACAGGAGCTATGAGCTCAGAGTATTTAGTTTTGCTCTTCCTCAGTCTTGGTAATTTTGATTTTTTTTTTCCTAGAGCTGCAGCTGTTTCCTTTACCTTATGGTAGTTTTCTTTTCTTTCTCTTTCCTCTCTCTCCTCTGTCTTCCAGCTGCATGGCAGGCCTTAGTTGCCATGCAGTCTGGCAGAGTATTTCTTCCTTTAAAAAAGTATGATAGTAATACACAGCACCTGCAGTTTAGTTTCCCGTATCTAGCAGGGCTGAATTAGCCATGCTGTCATGGGAATTGTCAATCAGGCCCGGGAGGCAGAGCTTCAAAGTGATGTCAGAGCTTTGCTCTGAGGCTGTGCGTGAGTTCCCGCGCTGGAATCTACTCTCCTCAGTCTGTTTTTCTGCACATGGGATTGCGCTTGGAGCTTTAGACCTCCTCAGCTCTGAAGAGTAAAAACTTTCAAAAACAACAAAACTAGTCTGAAAATGAAAACACGGTAGGAGAGAGGGAGGACGGCCATCTGGCTTCAAACCGTGCCCCTGCGGCAAAGTCATGTCCATCACGGATGGACATTACCGCTGCTATCGGGGTGTGGGCCCAGACGGCCCAATGCAGACCTATCTGCTGTGTGGCAAAATGTCCTCCAGGGTGCATAGTCAGCGTTGACGGACCGTAGACAGGGCTTTTATGCTTCACCCTCGGAGGCCCGATCCTCACCGGGACTGGCTGCCCCAACACTCCCACAAATGCGTCGAGTGTCGTCCTTGGAACCGGCGACATCCAAGTCTGGCACGGAGCAAAGGAAGAAGCCAAAGCATGACAGGCCTCTAGTCTGAGAACAAAAACACGCCGACCATCATGGTCGTGACCTGTCAACTGCTTCGGTGAGCTGGACAATTAAAAAGCCCGCGCCACAAACAGAGGCTTCGATCAAGGCGCGCCTGTGTCACAAAGCGCCTTATTGGCGCATACGCAAGGTGCACCATCATCGGCGCCAAGACATGTCGCATCTTCATCCGTGCTGACGCACGGCGCAACTAGTCTAGCGACGCTCGACCGGATGCAGACGCAGAAGCGATCCTCAAAGACTGTGCCCGCCGCAGAGAAGCACGAGAAAAGGAAACATGCATTGATGACACTGACGAAACTATCATCGACTCACCCGCGACGCATATCAACGCAGGAGCACCTGAAAACACACAGGATGTCTGCTCTCGGCGCCAGAGACGCAGGCATCTATGCTGGGACTGAAAGCTGCTTACAGAACAACGCAGCCAACAGAAAAACAGGGGGCGTCGACTAGTGCACATCCAAGCAGCTCCAGGTCGTCGTCCCAATCAGAGAGAGCAAGGCACACCCACATGTTATATCTGTGTCCTCTGGATCTTCCTCACCATCCCTGCAAGTTTTCTCAGACCTCTCCTCTGTGTCGCTCCACAGGGGATGTTACAGGAGCCCCTCTCGAAAAAACGAAAATTATTGAAGATCGCCCGGGCGACCCGTAATCTCTCACCACCGCCAGACTTGGACATCCTCAAAGCGGCGGTACCACCGGAACGTCCCTCGACTTCGCCTTGACCTCTGATGCCTCCTCAAACAAAAGAAGCCTTCTTTAATTTGTCCATGGCGCGCTCAGGCTTCTATGAGATCATGCAAGCTTCCTTCCATATGCCTGTTTCCTCGCCGAGCGAGGATGGACTATCTCCACATCCTTCTACTCACAAGTTGCCCTCAAGATCCAGGTCATCACATCCGCAGGACCAATCCCCGCAGTCACCAGGGGTACCACCCGTACCAGAACCCATCGTTCCACCAGTCTCTCTGGTGGTCCCTACTACGTCTTCTGATTCCTCCATGGGCTACCCCTCCAACCTGGGAGAGGGACCTGCGGAACCTTACTCCCCACCGGAGGACTTAACATATCCAAAGTTTTTGGATAAGATGGGCAAGGCACTCAACATACAAATCCAAAAGGTGCCGGACCCGACGGCTGACACCCTTGGCCTCTTAAAGATTTTTGACCTACCATCAGAACCCACAGCGCTACCCACACATGAAGTACTCCAATTGAGTTCTAGAAAAATCCTGGGAGATGCACTTAACACTCCCAGCGGTGTCTCGAAAGACGGACCTCAAATATAAGATGCAACTGTCCCTGTATTATGTTACCCCTCAATTACCGAATGCTTCCATTGTCGTGGTGTCCACCATGGCGAAGGCCATGGTGGACACCACGACAATGGGGAGGGACCTGCAATCCTTGGATGACTTTGCGAAGCGACCTTTCCAGTCTTCAATGCTGGCAGCCAGGATCAACCATAATCAATTTTACATAGTACAGTACATCTACGAGTTGATCCAACATGTAAAGGACATGTCCCAAGTTTCGGAACCCCCTTCCGAAGCCCCGGACCTAATCCGAGACATGGAGGAGGCCACCAGGCATCTCTTGCAAACAGTCTATGAGGAATTTGAAGCTTCCTTGCATACCTCTGCAGCATCGATCGCAGCACAACGTATGGCCTGGCTTTGAGCAAGTTCCATCAGGGATGACGTACACGACAAATTGGCTAACTTACCCTGTAAGGGAGAAAATTTGTTTGGTACCAGATTCCAGGAGACCGTAGCCCAACTTAAAGAACAGTCAGTGGCGGTCCAATCGCTCACTGCCCCAAAACCGTACTCCTCGACTTGCAGATTTTATGCTCCCCCTAGGAGGCAGACTTTGCAACGGAGAGCATACCACCCATTTGCGTCGTACAGACCTGCTGCTTACCAACCTTGGGTTTGGCCACAGAACCAGCCTTTACAAATTCGAAGGGGTTGTCCCCTCCCACAATGCTAACAGGCTCAACAGCTGGCAGCCTCCAATAAACCGGCCCAATTTTTTTAACTACACCCACGCCACCCATCAGAGAAGGTGTTAACAGGGGGCATACAGACTCACATCCAACATTGGCGGGCCATCACGACAGATCAGTGGGTACTGGACGTTGTTAGTCTCGGCTACCAAATCCCCTTTCCCTCTCTACCTCAGCTCCCTCACTTCTCTTTCCAAGAGGGTGAGATTGGTCTTGGTCCCTCTGAATGATGTTTCCACCCCGTTACAGCAAAGGGCGATTCAACGTATTCCTCCATTTCATCAGAACACAGGGTTCTACTTCCTCATACCCAAGAAATTGGGATCTCCATCCCATCCTGGATCTCCGGGACCTCAACAAATATATATTGCCAAAGAAAAGTTCAAGATGATATCACTAAAGGCCATCTTACCTCTGATCCAACCCAATGCATGGATGTGTTCGATAGACCTCAAAGATGCATACTCATATTCCAATGCATCCTTCCTCCTGGGAATACCTATCTTTCAAAGTCAACAGCCAGCACTTCCAATACAAGGTGCTCACCTTCGGTCTCTCAGCACCCTGTGTGTTCACCAAGTGCATGGCAGTGGTGGTGGCATTTCTCAGACAGCAAGGCATAATAATATTCCCTTATCTCGACGATTACCTAATTGTGGCTTCCACCCAAAGCACACTCCGCCAACATCTCCATGACACAATAACTTGCCTCAAAAAATTGGGTCTAGTAGTCCACTACCAGAAATCCTACCTGTAACCGTCTCAATGACTTCAATTCATAGGAGCCTGCCTGGACACTGCCAAACAGTGTTCCTGCCACGGGACAAACGGTCCACCATGCTCCATCTTTCTCGACGTCTCAAGCTCACTCAATTCCCATCTGCCCGTCAGGTGTTAACCATCCTGGAGCATATGGCGGCAGGGGAGAAGAAAAAAGGGTTCACACTCACAAAGCGGGGAGTAGCTGGCTTGTTACGGCGGTTACTACCCCAAACCAAATGTGCCTGATACTTCACTTTCGATGCATATCCAGCATAGCTCCCTGCTTCAACGGCAGGGGAGAAGAAAAACAACCAATAAGGGCTGTATAACATAGTCTGAGTAAAACAAATAAGCATGGGTGTAGCTTGCTTATTGCGGCGGTTACTACCCCTACTACCCCTAACTTATCAGCTAGATATTCACTTGGATGCAGCTCCATCACTGCTTTCTACATTAATGGTGGGGGTGGAAGGGAAATAGAACCAAGAGCTAAGAGAAACAGATAAGTATGAGAGAAAAAAGTGTGTGAAGCTTGCTGGGCAGACTGGATGGGCCATTTGGTCGTCTTCTGCCGTCATTTATGTTTCTATGTTTCTATAGATTCACACAGTGTCAATACACATCTCCATATGCGGAAGATTCAGTGGGATCTCAAGAGACAATGGAAACAACATTCACAGCCGTTGACATACAAACTACACTTAACGAAGGGCATGGTCCAAGAACTAGACTGGTGGCTACAACTCTCAACACTCACCAGGGGCGCCCCGTTTATCCTGCTCCTGCACAATGCAGTACTCACCCACAGATGCCTCCCGCTAAGGATGGGGAGTGCATCTCAACCACCTTCAAACTCAAGGTCAATGGATCAAACAGGAGCAGTCCTACCAAATCAACTTCCTGGAACTATGAGCGATACGATACGCCCTCAGAACCTTTGTTGCTCATCTCCAAGGTCACCAGGTAATGGTGTATACAGACAATCAAGTAGCCATGTTCTGCATCAACAAACAGGGAGGATCGGGCTCTTGGATCCTATGCAGAGGCCCTCACCATCTTCAATTGGGCCAACAGTCACTCCATTCAGTTACAAGCAACTTATCTACCCGACATTGCCAAAACTCAAGCGGACAAATTGAGTCGAGTGTTCCACCCACACGAATGGTCCTTCCATCACGAGGTGGCAGAATCCCTCTTCCACAAGTGGGGAAGACCCTCGATAGACCTCTTCGCCACCGAATTCAACCAGAAGGTGGTCCACTTTTGCTCCATGTGGCCCAGTCCCTGCAGGGACACCCAGGATGCTTTTCTCATACTATGGACAGAACCGCTGATGTATGCGTTTCCACCGATTCTGCTCATCACACGTACTCTACAAAAGTGGATGGGGCTCAACTAATTCTGGTGGCACCTGCATGGCCTTGACAGCCATGGTACACACACCTGCTGCAACTATCAGCAGATGCACCACTGCAGCTACCGCAATGTGAAGACCTCCTGTCCCAAGAGCAGGGAACTCTGCTCCATCCACTCCACTCGTCTCTGCATCTAACAGCTTGGAGGTCGAACGGGTCTTTTTCTCTGAGCAAGGTTTCTCCATCACAGTCCATGACAGATTGTTAGAATCCCGGAAACCATCCATCAGAAGCAGTTATCAATTCAAGTGGCAGAGATATGTGACATGGTGCGGTTCCAAAGGTTTAGACCCGCTCACCTGTGCTCCTGAAGTTTAGACTGACTACACACCTTGTACATGGCAGGCTTTGCCAATGCCTCAGTCAGGGTTCACCTAAGTGCCATTGCTGCCTTCCATAGACTCTGACGGTCAACTGATTTCATTACACCCATCTGTTTCTAGATTCATGCGAGGTCTATTTCATCTTCGACTGCCAGTCTCCAAGCCTCCAGTACCCTGGAATCTCAATTTGGTTCTGGAACAATTGTTCCCACCATTTGAGCCAATGGACTCTGCACATATTAAATACCTCACTTGGAAAGTATTATTCTTAACAGCGGTTATGTCGGCCCGACGTGTAAGTGAATTACAGCCATTGGTACATTATAGCCCATATCTCCAGTTTTACCACCACAAGGTCCTTCTATGAACTCATCCAACTCTTTTGCCGAACGTTATCTCCCAATTCCACCTCAACCAGCCCGTTGAGCTCCCAACATTTTGTCCAAAGCCTCATCACAATGAACGGGAGAAGTTATTGCACACCTTGGACTGTAAAGAGCATTGGCGTACTATAAGCAACGAACCAACTCACAGACTAGACCTTCACAGCTCTCTCCTTCAATCCCAATGCTCCGGGTCTTCCAGTAGCCAAGCATACGATCTCTAGCTGGATAACACAGTGTATATAATTCTGTTACAAAAAGCGACGGTGCAAACTGTCTCCTCAGCCCACAGCACATCAAACACGTGCAGTGGCAACTTCCCTGGCTCACCTTCGACACGTAGCGCCACTGGACATCTGCAAGGCTGCTACATGGGCATCTCTTCATACTTTCACTTCCCATTACTGTCTGGATCAACAGACCACGGAAGATGCTAAACTGGGAAGAATTCTTCTACAAACCTTATCTACATAGTAACTGAGTTGACTGTCACTCATTTTTTCATCACACTTCAAGGATATCGTAGACTAAATTTTCCTTCAGTGTGATGTGGAGCTTAGGACTCCCATGACAGCATGACTAATTCATCCTGCTATCTACAGAAACACCATGTAGGGTAAGTAAACTTGCTTTTACTGTGTGTTTTTTTTTTTTTTTTTAAACCTTTTTGTCCAGTGCTAGCAGGACTGAGTGCAGTCTGTGGGGTGATCCATGTAGGCCGCTGAGCCCAGAGACTGGTCTGAGTTCTACCTGGGCAGGAGTTCCATGTTTTACCTATGGTTTGGCATCGATGGATGTCAGACTGAAGAGATTGCAGACCCTACTGTTCATGGGTGGGGGGGGGGGGTAGCTAGCTCATTTCCTCCCCCCCCACCACCAAAGGAACTAGTCTCCATGGGCAGGAGTCTTTGATGAAATAGCCTCCCCTTCTGCTTGCCAATGATGGCAGTGAAGTCTCCTTGTGAGACAAGATCCTGGGCAAGCAGCTTGCTGCTGCACCTTCAGTGCCATCCCAGTAACTGTTGCCCATGCACTTCTGTGACCTGCACACCCTTAATCAGATGCATTGATGTCAGGACCGTGTTGGGGACCAGGACCGCTATTGAATGCCATGGTCACCCTTGATGCCATTGAGGGGCCAGGGGGTGCATGACTGCCCTCAAAGTCTTAAGAGCCTTCTGTGCTGTAGGCATTTATGGACTTGAGGCACCAGAGTCAAGTGCCTGGGGCTTTGAGATGGTGTTTCCATGCCATGGACTCCTCGGTCCCATCCATTCTATGCCATGGATGCCTCAGAAAGGTGTGTCTTTGATGCTGCAGGTGTCCTTGGGACCATCGTGTGTTTTGTTTAAAAAGCATTTATTACCCACCCTTCCTATGTTTAGAGCAGGGTACAATGTGAACATACATAAATCAAGTGGATAAGATAGAATAGCTTATTGCATAATTCTTCAATATGGAGGAGCAACATTTAGAAGTATGGGAGTTGACTCTATCAATAAAAGGAGCAAATAGTGGCCACTAGTCGACTAAATATAATTCCCTGAGGAGGGATATATAGAGGGTGATACATTATCACTTAGGTTTGGAAATACTATCTTGAAGAGGAAACGTGTGTTTTTTTTTGTTTTGTTTTGTTTTTTTAAAAGGGCTTTTTTAAAGCATGTTCTTTCTTGGAGGCATTTCCTTGGGTAAGCTGTTCCACAGGAAAGAACCTGCAGAGAGCGCATTCTCTGGTTTGGTCAAGGTGGGTAAGCTTTGGAGATGGACATCTTAATAGCATTAGGCTTGCCAATCTGAGGGGTTGGGTGGGAGTGGATTTTTAGTATTGGAGGCCCATGGGGAGTGTAAATTGTAAATGGAGTATGATCATGGTGATCTTGTATATGGTATGAGATTGGGAGCCAGTGTAGTGAGCTGAGGACAGGAGTGATATGTTCATGAATGAGTACTAGTTAGAAGTCTTGCTGCCAAGTTTTTTTATGATCTGCAGAGGTCGGGTCACGTATAACGTGAGACTCGCTAGGAGAGAGTTACAGTAGTCTCTCCTGGTACATAATAGACTGGAGGACCGACCAGAATGTTCAAGAAGGGGCTTGAGGTGAGAGTAGACATAGTTTGTGGAAGGATGTGTTGGTAATGGTTCTTATGGTCGTGCATAGAAAGGGGTCAATTTTGACTCCTAAATTGCATACAGTTTGGGAGTTAGTGATGGAATGAGTATCAAATGACAACGTGTTGGGTGTGTTTTCAACAGGTAAATGATAGAAATCATTGTTTTGTTAGAGCTGTTGAGAGCCAATTTAGTGCTGTGAAGCCATTTTAGTATGGTTGCAAGACAGTGCGTAAGGAGTGATTCCGTAAGGGCCCATGTATTTCAGAGGAGAAAACTTGGATAACAGCATAGATCTTATGAACTTCAAGTCTAGCAAGGGAGCAGCATAGTTGTTAGACATTAAATAAGGCAGCAGAGAGAGCAGACCCTTTAGGTACTCCAGAGCTCAGTGATGTCATGGAGGACATAAGAGTCTGTATGGACTTGTTGGGTCCTGTTATTGAGGTTATGTGGCTTTGTTGCTATTGTGATGTGGAGCTGCCCTGATACCATGAATGCCATCAAGGTGTGGAGCTGCCATGGAGGCCATTGGGCCCTGGTCATTCCTGTGGCCATCTACCACTGGGACTCTTGGGGAGCCCTCAAGCAGCGGGGACTTTGGCCTTGAATGGATCAAGCACCAGGGTCGCCCTTTACTCAAGGCACCGTGGTACGCAGAGGCATACCTGCATAGTGGTCTGGTGCCCTTGAGGCACCTTGTCATTGACCCAACAGAGCGCCACAATGATCTTGGGGGGGGGGCTCTGAGCTGCTGGGGTTGTGCACCATTGGTGTTAATGAATGCTAGAGAGGCTATCATCAGCCATAGCTGCTGGCGAGGGGACACCATCAAGCTTGCAGCATCAATGTCCTCTGACAGATAAGTGAGTGGAGGGGAACAGTCTTTGGCGCTGGCAGTCATATTCCTCAGGGCTGCAGAGCCTCTGCCTGCAGGTGCCCCTGGCATCCTTGATTCTGGCGCTGGGGTCTTTATTGGTGCTGTTGATGCTGTCAAAGCCCTGGGTGCAATGTCTTCAGGTTCCTGGATGTTATCCATTGTTGGTGAGCGCAAAAGTGCTATGGGCCCTACGGGCACCAGTGGACTTGGTTGCTGCATGAACAACTGCAGAGCACTGAGAGTTGTCAGTTGCCATGGACTTTGCTGCTGTACCATGAGGGAAACTGTGGTGAGCCAATCCTTACATAGTTTTAAGGGCTGTGTCCAGTCTCGGAGTGTTATCAGGTACTAGAGGGAGTGATGTCATCAAACACGACCCACCACTATGCCATACTCTGAGCTCCAGTTGGTACTGGGGATGCCGCAGTCACACTGTTTCTATGCACTCCACTGGGAGTTACTGTGATAGTGGAGCACAGCATGTGCAGTTGGGCACAGCAAGGCATCTATGCCAAGTGCCTCGGAAGATGGCAGTTGTCAGCCAAGGCAGGCTTCTGCCGCCTTCACGTCATGGTCTGTCTCATTCTGCACTGCAGAGAGCTGGGAAGCACTGGCAGGGAAGGTGTCATCACACTGTTTGCCCTTTTGTAGTGTGTTGCCACCTAATCCAGCAAGTAAATACCATTGTATGAGTACTGGTCACCATGTTTTTACAGCAGAGGGCTCTTTTTTTTTTTTTTTTTCCCCCCCAGTTGCCCTCTGCTGTATCTGTGTGTTTCCCCTGTGGCAAGCACAACAGGTTATGTGCTACAGCCACAGGACTGACTAGGACTGCATTCCTGATCAAACCCTAAAGGGAGTAGACACCGGGAGGGTAGTGTTGGGAGTCTTCTCCTCCTCTCTTGTAAGAGGAATGTCTTTTGACCCCTCCTGTGTCACACACACACACACACACCCCTTTTGTGGGGGAACCCCTGAGGTTCCGTCCCTGGCATGTTAATCTCTGAGCTGGAGCCTCAGTTGTTTGAATTGGTGCATCTCCTGGAAGACCAGGGCTGGGAAATAGCAGTGGTAATTGGACTGTTTTTGCTGGTGCTCCTCAGTTGATTACTGTGACCTATTCCATCTGAGAGTGTTTGTCTCTGGATTGGCTCTTTCTGAACCTTAGTGATTGTAACTTAGTGGGAGAGTTGAAAAGTGATCAGGAGGCTCAGATTCCAGTTCTCTCCCTTCAAAAAGGGGCTGTTTGACAGGGTTCTCCTCTGTATGCTCGATTGTCCACCCCCACAAGGGGGTGTCCCTTGTTCTTCAGTCCTGGGGAAGGGATATCACTGCTTCTGACTGGCAGTTGCTCTTGGTTACTCGAGAGCTCAGAGCCTTTGAGTAGTAGTGCTCCTCTTCAGTCTCTCTAAGGCACAACAGTTCTATTTCGCAAGGGAGTCTTTCCAGAGTAGCTCCCAGGTGAACCTTAAGGATTTCTTCCATCCAGGAGTCACCTTGATAACTGCTGAGCTCAAGGGGGCGTTCTGGCCAGTCATGCTCACCTGCGGGACCCTACCTCCATAAGGTGGGTTCTAGTCCATCTAATTGGCAAGTATGCCTAATCAACCCATCACCATATCCATAGCTGAGGGAGTTGGGACGAGGGACTCTGGAACAGAGGTGCTTCTTTTGGTTGCTGTGATTTGCAAGCTATACATCCTCCATTTTAGAGGATGTATAGCTCTACATCTATGTCTGCAGCCAGAACTGGATCACATGCTTCTAGGAGAAGTATTTGCAATCATGGCTGGGGTATTAATAACTAAGAAAAAGAGCTAGATGTTTTTCCATCAACTTAAACATACATCCGAAAAGAAAAAAAACTCAAAAGGCACCTCTGTCTCTTAGCAACACTTACAATCTAGGCTCTAACAAATATTATTTATTTATTATATATACCACATCAGCAAGCCTGACGACGTGCCAACCCACAGTTTTTTTTGAAGGGGAGGCCGCCCGGTCTTTTAATCATCTGCGGGTAGTCACCTTGCATTAAAGCCCGTCACGGAGCAATTCATGTATTCAATCGCGGTGCAGGTAGTTTTTAATGCTTTTTTTATATAATTTGTTTTTTATATATCATCTCTCTGCAATCCCAATATTTTCAACTTAGAAAACTGGCATCAGCTCAGCCATGTGCTTGGCAATCTGTTCCGAGATCACCCAGGTACCATTAGGATTTCTGGGCTGTGAAGAAATCCTGTTCGACAGGGGCTGCACTTATGGCAACCCAGCTTTGTCTTAGTGGTGTATTCTGCCCTGGGGAATTTGCTATGTTTCAGCTATTCCAAGCAGGCTGAGGGCCCTACCTTGGAGGGTAACTCCCTACTGGAATCAGCAGTGGATTATTTGCTTAAGACTGGGATATACCACCTAGAGACTTGTGCTTACCCCGGCAGTCCAGTGGTCTGCCTCCTTGTGTTCTCGTGCCCTACGACTTCCAGTTGGGAGGTCAGAGGGAGGGGAGGGATAAGCTCAAGCATACATGGTATATTTTAGTGTACACTTGTAGGGCAAGGTACACCATGTTTTCACCAGGCTCTGGCCAATACTGCCTTTAGCTTTTCTCTTTTCACTAGGTTGCCCAAAGTGCCTTCCTGTTCACCTGACCAATCCTGTAGACAGGATGGATAGCCCTGCCCTTGACCAGGGTGCAGTGTGGATGAGATTCAGGCATACCTTCTCTCCCTGCTCGGGAGTTGGGGTAGCAATCCCATTCAGGGATTGCCTTTTTCATCCCCTGAAACTCTTGATGCTGTCCTGGATGGTCAGGTATGTTTGCTCACTCGACCTCATTTTCATTAACTCCAGCTTCATACAGTCTACACCTCCCATATGCCCCCCAGTACCATGGTCTGACCACTCTCTGATTACCACCACCCTCAAGATGACAGGAAGCTCCTTACCTCACTCTGCCCTATCTACACTGCACTATAGGAAATCTTGTACTTCGGAGGCCCTCAGCAAATCCCTGTCCAAAGAACTACCAAACCTGGACGTAACAAACCCTAACTCAGCCATACTATCATGGTACAACATCACGGAAGCAGTAGCTAACAGATTATGCCTCCTCGTAACAAAAAAAAATCAACCTAGCCCAAAAAAATAAACTGTGGTTGTCCAATGAGCTCAGAGCATTAAAACAAACCCTAAGACAGAAAACAAATGGCGGAAGACCCCTAGCCCCTACACTCTAGCTACATATAAAACAGTGCTACATTTTTACAGAAGCGCAACCTTACATACAAAAAGGGATTTCTACGCCCTCAGGATCCACGATCTTGTATTTGATGCGAAGGCACTATTCTCCTACGTATCGGAACTCACTAAAACCACCACCCCCTCCATCGTAGATAACTAAGCACAATCGAAAGCAAATGAACTCTCATCCTTCTTCCAGAATAAAGTCTCCAACCTACTAACACGTCTTCCTCCTAACTCTAGTCTGGCATACAAGCTCTCATCCCCACTCCCAATCACCGAAACCTCATTGGAATTTTTTGAACCCACTTCCATTTTGGAAATCAAATCTACTCTAAAGAGAATGAAGCCCTCCCTCCACTCATCCATTTGACCAGATCCCAGCTAAATTACTACTTCTGGATCTGGAATCTATTGCCAGATATCTGGCAGAGATTTATCAACTGTTCATTCTCACAAAGTATCTACCCGGACGCTCTAAAACTGGCTACTCTCAAGCCCATTCTCAAGAAACCGAATCTGGATACTGGTGATCCCAACAATTTCCATCCTATATCCAACCTGCCTATCATCACCAAGATTATGGAGAAAGTTGTCAACAGACAACTATCAGAGTATCTGGAAAAACATAACATTCTCCATGCTTCACAATATGGCTTCCGCAAATCACAAAGCACAGAAACCCTTCTCGCTTCCCTCACTGACCACCTCAGCATGGGCTTAGATAAAGGGCATTCCTTCTTGCTAGTGCTTCTCGATATCTCTGCAGCATTTGACACAGTAAACCACACAATCCTACTAAATCGTCTATCGGACATAGGGATAACAGGAACGGCCCTCAGATGGTTCAACTCCTTTCTCGGCAACAGAGGCTATAAAGTCAAAGTGAATAATAGTCTCCACGAATCAATTCTACTCTTGGAGCTCCCCAGGGCTCCTCCCTATCACCCACTCTCTTCAATATCTACCTCCTTCCCCTCTGCCATTTGCTCATGAGTTTAAAGCTCAAATACTACATATTTGCAGACTATGTTCAAATCCTGATCCCTATAACCGAATCCATTACAAAATCACTCAAGTGTTGGGACAACTGTCTACAAGCAATAAATCTCCTCCTCACTGACCTCAACCTGATACTGAACCCTGCCAAGACGGAACTCCTTATTTCTCCAGACGACTATGACCCCCAACAGCAATCCTTCACTAACACTCTAATCGCACATGCAAGAGATCTGGGAGTTATAATCGACAGCCAGCTGAGCTTAAAGAAGTTCATCAATCTCACGACAAAAGATTGCTTCTATAAGTTACAGGTACTGAAAAGACTTAAGCCACTACTGCACTTCCAAGACTTCAGAAATGTCCTCCAGACCATTTTGTTCTCTAAGATTGACTACTGCAATGCTATTCTTCTAGGTCTCCAACTTCCACCACCAAACCTCTCCAGATGCTCCAAAATGCAGCTGCAAGAATCCTGACAAACACCAATAGAAGAGATCATATTACGCCTATCCTCAGATTTGCATTGGCTCCCTATAAGCTACAGAATTCTTCACAAATCTCACTATCATCCATAAAACCATTCATCACCAGATCCTGCTTAAACTTCACCGCTCTTCCAGACCCATCAGGGAGGCCTATAAGGGATCTCTACATGCCCCTCCTTTCAAAGCCGCCCATTTGTCAACTACCAGTGACCAGGCCTTCTCGTTAGCAGGTCCTATTATCTGGAATGCCATACCTCCAGATCTTAGACAGGACCCCTGCCTACTGACTTTCAAAAAAAACCTTAAGACATGGTTGTTCAACAAGCCTTCCTTAACCAGGGCTAACAGCCACGTCTAGATCAGATCATGACCCACTAGCACTTACTTCCACTTTGTTGTAATTAGTTAATGTGTTATCTGTCCCCCCTACTCTCCTCCTACCCAGTTCCATACCCCTGTTTTATTGTAACTTTTAAGCTTCCACTAGTTAGGGTTATGTTATAATACTTTGTTCCCTGTAAACCGATACGATATGATCTTTTTTCATGAATGTCAGTATATGTGTTAAATTAAATGCTTCAGCAAGTAGTGTCTGTCTTAGGCCCTGCCATTGTTGCTGATTTATTCTCCAAGCATAGTTTGGGCTTTTCTGCCCATTGCTTATCAGTCACACAGGCACACTTCTGCAGAGACATTTTGTCCTTCGGATGTCGGTGGACTGCAGTTTTTCTGGGGCATTCTCGGGCCTCAAGTTTTCATTTGTCTTCTAATACCAAAGGAAACTGCAGTCTTTGTCCAAGAGTCCTTCTTTTGTTTACATCTCTAGGCTTTTTCCTGAACCCAGAAGGTTCTAGGCCTACCTCATTGTCAGGATTACTGATCTGAAACCCTGCTTATGTTTTCCATGATGCAGAGTGTGCTTCTGCTCATACTTGCATCACTCCTCTGCTAAAAGCACCCCTGCTATGCATGAGGGTTTTGTCTGTCATTTCTATGATTTTTCTTTGTAGAACCCAAACATTTCCAGCCTGGACCCCTTGTGGGTCTTCTGCCTCACAGGCAAAATAGTGATGGGTAGTGCTGCTGCACAGTGTGTTTCCTACTTTGTTCTGCTCGGACAGCCTATAGCTAGGGTGTTGAGGACTACCATCCTGCTTTTCCTCTGAGAAAGCAAAATTGCTTACCTGTAATAGGTATTCTCTGAGGACAGGATGTTAGTCCTCACGAAACCCACCCGCCTCTCCTGGGAATTGGTTTTTCCATGTATTAGCTATATTATGGACTGAGGGACTCTGCCTAGAGGGCAGGGTGGTGACTACAGCTGCACATGCTCAGTGGGCCATTTTACAGTTCTAGATTTGGATCAAAAATTCCATGTCAGTCTCCATCTGATGTCACCCATGTGCGAGGACTAATATCCTGCTATCCTCAGAACACCTATTACAGGTAAGCAACTCTGCTTTCTCCTTCCAACCATGCCTGATTTTTGCTTTCAACTGCAGGACAGTCTTCAATTGAACTTGCTTAATGACTTCTCCATAGCACTTTGTGCACACTAGGATACGTCTGTTCCTTGTCTGGCCCAGTGGGGCATGGGTACATTAGAGGCAATATGCTTTGGTCTGTTAAGAATGATAGCTATAGATGTGAGTTCTAGTAACTTAAAAGTAGTTCTGAGGGGTTCAACTAGCATTGATAGTACTATTTGACAGACTACTTTGTCTTACAGATTGTAAATCGTCACGGCCCCGAGGCAGACAGGCATTTATTACGCTGTCTATTCTCGCATGTGGATTTTAGTGGCGATGGTAAAAGCAGTGGTAAAGATTTCCATCAGGTAAGGTTTTTTTTTTGCTTTAACATAAAATGTGGTAGAGAACTGTACTTCAATTTTATCATTTATGGTTGAACAGGATTTCAAGCATGCATTCATTTTGTCTAACCACTTTTGTTGTATAGTGATTTTTTTTGTATTGACAAAACTCTCTGCATACTCGACTTAAATTTACTGCTCTCCTTTCTGAATAAGAAATTCACCCACCAGCTTTTTTAATGCTGTTCCAAATTCTTCACAATAGCCTTAGACCAAATTCATATGCTCTCTTGTTGGACTGAAAAGTTGTTTCTGGAAGGACTGTGGCAAAGGATACATTGGGGGGGGGGGGGGGGACGGGACATTTTTATTTTCTTTTAAGCTATTAATAGGGAAGAGCAAGTAATAGGCACAGATGCTGTGGTCTAGTAAGGAATAAACATTTGTGTGAATATTTTTTATTTTTTTTGCTGTCAGTTTTTAGCAAAGTGAGGTGACTAAATGCTTTTAATAGCACTGGTTGTCATTTTCAGAATTGTTTGATCTGAAGTTAGAGGAATGTGTGTTCATCCATTGTGGACATTGTCACACAATGGAGAAACACATATTCCTGTAGCATCGGAAACTAAATTAGTGGTAAAATAGGAATACAATTTTCATGTTCAAATGTGACTGTATTAATGCATCTATTAAAGAAAAAAGGGCAGTCCCTCCCTCCCAGAATAGCAAATTTACAGTAAACTAATGTCCCCTAGTAAGCATGGGAGTAGCTTGCTTGTTGTGGTGGTTACTACCCCGAACCAATTAGGCTTGATGCTTCACTTTGATGCAGCTCCAGCACTGCTCTCTACATCAGTGGTGGGGCTGGAAGGAAATTAGAACAAAAAAGTTACCAGTAAGGGCCCTGAACTCAGCAGTCAGAGTAACAGATAATAAGTATGAGAAAAATAAGTGTGAAAGCTTGCTGGGCAGACTGGACGGGCCATTTGGTCTTCTGCTGTCGTTTCTATGTAAGGAATCACTCTCATTTCCTAGTGGGATTAGAGGCAAGGCACAATATGTACCATCCAGATCAAGAAGACATCTCCTATCAGACAAGACATTGTGGTTGCTGTTAGTCTAATTTGAAGATGTAGAAATAAGGGTCAACAAGTTGCAGGTGACAGGGCTAGAAAACTTTGGGAGCCAGGTCACCTGGGTGCCTATTTAGGTTTTTTTATTTCTAAAAATCAGAAAAGCAAAAAATAAAGCAAAAGAACAGATGAAAGTTCCTGGCATCTCTTAAAAGACTCAGGTTTTCTTTTTTTTTACTTGTTTATAAATTTTTTCACATATATACAAGAATATCTAAATATCTTGCAAATAAGAAATATGTCATTTACATCAGGCAAATGAAAGGAGAAAATATAACAGTTATATCAATACAACATTCGTAAATGCACTTCTAACTATAGGAAAAGTTTGTTGAGATCTCTACAATTGCAATAAATGAGCCAAATTCAAAAGAAAACATGCACAATAGAATATAGTACTTGGAATCTCACTATACTCTTATTTCCCGAATTTATTTCCCAAGAAGTTTTTTTAACTGGTCTGGATCTAAGAAGGAGTAATCCTTCCCCCCTAGTTTAATTGCACACCTACAAGGGTATTTTAGGAAAAAGAAACCTCCTTTTTCTTCCACCTCTTTTTTGAAACCTAAAAACTTTTTCCTTCGCAGTTGTGTATTTTTTTCCAAGTCTGGAAAAATCCAAACTTTCTGTCCGTAAAAAGTTTTTGTTCTGTTACGGAAGAATAGCTTTAAGACATTATCTTTATCAGTTATGAAAGCAAACTGAATTAATAAAGTACTTCTATCATTAATGTCTAATTCATCTTGGGATTTTTGTAATATTTCTGAAATATTTAATGATGGTTCCAACTTTTGTTCTCTCTCAGCACCAGGTTTCTCTAATTGCTCTTTTCTCTTCTTTCCCCCATCATAGAAAGCTCGTACTATTACAGGGTACATTTGTTCAGATATATTAAGAATTTTGTTGGCATATTTTAAACAATTCAGTAGGGCTTAGATATTCAGAGACTGGAAAATTTGTTATTCTTAAATTCAAAGCTCTTACAGTGTTTTCCAATGTTTCAATCTTTCTCTGTATAATAACCTCACTTCTAATCTGACATTCTTGAACATTTTCAACATGTTTCAACCTTTTATCTAAGCTACTAATTTCTTTTTGCTGTTCCTGAATCTTATTACTATTTTCTTTCAAGGAAACATTTGTCTGTCGCACTTCTCCTGTCAAATTTACAATGAGGGAATCAATTTTCACCATGTAATTCCAAAGTGATTCTAATGTTATAGTATTAGGTTTCATTATTTTCAATTTTTCCTGGTCTGATTTTTCAACATCAACTTTAATTATATTTGACATTTTGGGAGTACTAGAGTCTCTAGGTTCCTGTTGAATTTTCCCATCGGGACTTGCTTCATGATCTCCTTCTAATAAGGGAGGTTCCGCCTGTTGGTCAACCAGTCTTTCTTCTCCTTTTTGTAGGTTAGCGACTGTTCCATTACAGTTAATAACTTCTTTTGGTTCCTCAGGTTCCATTAAGGGTGAAGACCCTTCATAACCAGGAGGAGATGGTTTATTGGGAGCCCCCGGACTGAGAGATATTTCAGAGGTCAGGTGAAGGGGATTTAGTTCATAATCACCCTGCACAGGGTACAACGGGGGAATTTTCGGAAGATTCCATCCATTCTGTAACCGATCTTTGTCCAGGGATTGAGGAAATATTAGATACTAGGCGTAGTTTCGCCTTTCTCTTAGAATGAGGCATTTACCCTTGTAAATAACCTGGTCACTTCAAGGTACAGATAGGATCTCGTACTACTTATCAAAATGCAGAGAATCTCGTGGAGAGGAATTTGTGTGGGGAAAACCTCAGCAAACTTGAGGAAATAGTCAACTCACGGTTTAGTCGCAGTCAATTCAGGCAAATCAGGCTAAGCCAGACATGCGCGGCTTTGGCGGCGCGCCTGGCATCGGCTGCGCGCCGCTATCGGCAGTGTTTTAAAAGTCCCGCCCCAGTTCCGGTTCGGGGCAGCCGGCCAATCAATCTCCACCACTCCGGGGCTAAGAAAATCTCCAACCCCCGGTTAGGGCAGAGCAGGTAATTATCAGTTCAGAGTTTCCT
Organism: Rhinatrema bivittatum; assembly: GCF_901001135.1. Classification (NCBI taxonomy): domain Eukaryota; kingdom Metazoa; phylum Chordata; class Amphibia; order Gymnophiona; family Rhinatrematidae; genus Rhinatrema; species Rhinatrema bivittatum. Next base: position 138,909,102 of record NC_042621.1, read on the forward strand.
CTCACCCAGATCCTCTCCAAAAGACTCAGGTTTTCTAAATGTGCTTCCACATGCACTATCATCTAGCAACAATTTTCAATTTAATAGCTGCCTTTCCTGAAGCACAAGTTTTGCATTTGATAATATTAAACTAAATTGAATATAATGGAATTAACCACAAGATTTACAACTGACTAAATTACTGTCAAAGAATTTCCTATTTTGCTAAGACTCCAGTTAAAGATTATTCAAGCTATCATGCCATATTTTGCTCATGTGCGTTTCCTAGAGGTATTTTATGCTTAGTCCTGTACTGGCTCAAGTTTTTCATGAGTAAAGTGGTAGTCTAGTATTCTGATGTTTTCTATACTTTCTTTCCTTACTGTGTTCATACATTTGTGATAAGTTTCTTCAAGGACAGCAGGTTTTTAGTCCTCAATCATGGGTGACCACATCGGATGGATCCCTGGTCTGGAATTTTCATCTCAAAGATTCTAGAACTTTCAAACATGGCCTACTGAGCATGTTCCGCTGTAGTCATCACCTTGCCCCATAGGCAGAGTCCCTCAGTCTCCCTCCTCCTCCCCACAGAGCTATGTCATGGTATTCAGCTTTGCGCTCTCCTCAGTTTTTGTAAGTGACTTTTTTTTTCCTCTAGAGCTGAATCTGTTTTTCTTCCTTTCCCTTAAGGTAGTCTCTTTTCCTTTTCCTCTTCTTTCTACTGTATGGCAGGCCTTAGTCAATGTGCAGTCTGGCCAAGTCTATTATCTTCTGTTACAGACACTAAACTGCAGGTGCAGTATTTTTCCTCTCCTCTCCTTATTTGTTTTTGTTCTCTTGTCAGGTGCTGGCAGGCCTGACTGAATGCAGTCTGTGGGTGATCCATGTATGCTGCTGAGCCTGAGGTCTTACCTGAGATTTGCAGGAGTTCCATGTCATTCACCAATTGGCATCGGTAGAGGTTCAGACAGTGCTGAACTCAAGGACCACACTATTCCTGTGGGGGAAGAGCTTATCCTCCCCACATTCAAAGGAACTAGTTTCAGTGGGCATGAGCCCTGGATAACATAGCCTCCCCTCCTGTTTGCCTATGATGGCAGTGCAGTCTCCTTGAAGAGTGAAGGTGAGCAGGAGCCTGGGCAAGCAGCTTACTGCCACATCTTGGATGCCTTGCCCAGTAACTGTTGCTTGTTCACATTTGTGAGCACTGTTGGTCTGATGTGTTAGGACCACGTTGGGGACCAGGACTGCCATTGAGCACCAGGGTCATCCTTGGGGCCGTCAGACAAGCACCATTAACAAGGCACTGGGATCGCCATTGAGTGCCCTGGTTGTCCTTGAGGCCAGCATCCACTGGGGCTCTTGAGCCTTCGAATGCCACTGAAGCCCTCAGGCAACAGGTGTTTCAGCTTTGGCTAGATTGAGTGCTGAGGTCACCTTCTACTCAAGGCACCCTAGGATGCCAAGGCATCCAGGGACAGTGCTCCGGTGTCCTCCAGGCTCCTTGCAACTTCCTGACGGGACACCAATGAGCATCCTGCTGTCCTTTCACTGGTCTATGGCTATCAGGTGAACACAAAAGAATAGATGCCTGGATATTTTCCAACACTTTATTGATGCAGAGACGTGTCCAATGAAATTGCCAGACTCAGGCTGAGTTTCGCAGCTTTACAGCTACAAATAGAGTGAACAATTACATAAAATGAATAAATATTTCATAAATAATATAACCATTTTCTCCAAAAATAAATGTTAAGATCTCACAAATATTAAAGAATGTTATATAAAAGAATAAACATCCTTTTTAAACATTATAAAGATCTAAAATCATAATTAAAAAGGTGACAGCAAATTATTAACTGAACTAGTCAAGTTCCAAATGGAAACATACTTATTCATTTAGAACAAAACTTAATATGTTCTAACTCATTTAAAAATGTAACTAATTTACCTCCACTATTCCAATCAGTGATGCTGTTTCATCCAATCAATTGTAATGGTATGCCAGCAACAAGAACTAGAAAAAAATCCAACCATTATTAAAACATTCAGTTCTAAAATTATTGAAACAAAATTCAATCTAATATAAACATATGGTAAAATTTGCTCATGTATATTCTTTAGCGTTATCATATATGCATAGCTAAAAATGTTAAAATCATGATGTGATTTAACATTACATTTAAGTGGCTCATATATATATTTTTTAGCGTTTTAATAATGTGCACTGCTAGAAACCCAGAGATCATACTACGTTCAGCTGAGATAAATATTGCACCATAACTCATCACTTAGTTTTGATACAATATAGATTCAGCTTATAAATATCATGTCATTGTATTAATTATATTCCTTGCTTCGATTGTTTTGAAAAATAATTATCAAAAGACTAATCAGATATGTGCAGCACACTGAAATTTACTAAGAATCTTCACTGTTAATTATAAACTCTGCTTCTAATGTTTTCGATCGCGCTAAAGGGTGTTTAAAAAACAAATACCCACACGATTACTCAAATTTGTGCAGCACACTTAAATCTTCACTAAACTCAAGAGTGCACGTAATGCCTATAATGTCGATGCAGACTATCTTATCCAAAATAAATAATTATAAACTGTAATGTGGTACTCAGCAAGTATGTATAGCACTATCCCGCTTCTATTTTACAAGCTATACTATTAAAGCACAAACTGTATTAAATGACCTTGCAAGTCTTTTGATATTAATTATTTTTCAAAAACAATAGAAGCAAGGAATATGATTAATACAATGACAGATGATATTTATAAGCTAAATCTATATTGTATCATAACTAACGAGTTATGGTGCAATATTTATCTCAGCTGAATTTATGTAGTATGATCTCTGGGTTTCTAGCAGTGCACACATGATTAAAACGCTAAAACATATGAGCCACTTAAATGTAATGTTAAATCACATCGTGATTTTAACATTTTTTAGCTATGCATATATGATAACGCTAAAGAATATACATGAGCAAATTTTACCATATGTTTATATTAATTAGATTGAATTTTGTTTTAATAATTGGATTTTTTTTCTAGTTCTTGTATTGCTGGCATACCATTACAATTGATTGGATGAAACAGCATCACTGATTGGAATAGTGGAGGTAAATTAGTTACATTTTTAAATGAGTTAGAACATATTAAGTTTTGTTCTAAATGAATAAGTATGTTTCCATTTGGAACTTGACTAGTTCAGGTAATTTGCTGTCACCTTTTTAATTTTTAATTATGACTTTAGATCTTTATAATGTTTAAAAAGGATGTTTATTCTTTTATATAAAATTCTTTAATATTTGTGAGATCTTAATAACATTATTTATTTTTGGAGAAAATGGTTATATTTATGAAATATTTATTCATTTTATTTGATTGTTCACTCTATTTGTAGCCCCTGAGGCAGCAGCTGTAAAGCTGCGAAACTCTGCCTGAGTCGGGCAATTTCATTGGACACGTCTCTGCATCAATAAAGTGTTGGAAAAGATCCAGGCATCTATTCTTTTGTGTTCACCTGACGGTTATCATAGATCGCCTACCTCTTTGTTTTCTTGGACTATGGCTCTCAGGCACCATGGATACAGAGTATCTCAGGGGCCTGAGCTGCTGGGATTGGGGGGGGGGAATGGGGGACATCTGAGGCTCTGCCTGGATTCATACACCATGGGTGCTAATAGCACTAGTGAGGCTATTGTCAACTATAGCAGCTGGTGAGTGATGCCATTGAGCCTGCAGCATAGATTCCCTCTGACAGAAAGGTGAGCTGAGGGGAACAGTCGATGGTGCTGGCAGTCATCTGTTTCTTTGGGCACTGATGAGATATTGGAACTGTAGTCTCTGCCTGCAGGGTGCCCTTGGGTGCCGTCGGTCCATAGATACTTTCGGGCACCGGGGATTCTATTGGTGCTGCCGGGCTATGTCCACAGACACCTGTGGTGTCAGTGATGGCACTATATACCGTTGAACTGGTTAAAACACGGTCAAGAGCTGTCAAAACCCTGAATGTGTCATTTGGTGCTCTTGATGTGATCCATCTTTCAGCGCAAGAGCATTGGCCCTACAAGCACTATTACCATGGTGGGCTTCAGTGAATGTGGTCAGATGCCATAGGACAAGTGAGGTAATCAAACTTGCAGATACAAAATTATTCAGAGTAGTTAAATCACAAGTGGATTGTGATAAATTGCAGGACGACCTTGTGAAACTGGAAAATTGGGCATCCAAATGGCAGATGAAATTTAATGTGGATAAGTGCAAGATGATGCATATAGGGAAAAATAACCCATGCTATAGTTACATGTTAGGTTCCATATTAGGAGCTACCACCCAGGAGAGATCTAGGCATCATAGTGGATAATACATTGAAATCATCGGCTCAGTGTGCTGCAGCATTCAAAAAGCAAACAATGTTAGGAATTAGGAAGGGAATGGTGAATAAAACTGAAAATGTTAATGCCTCTGTATCTGTCTATGGTGAGACCACACCTTGAATACTGTGTACAATTCTGATCGCCGCATCTCAAAGATATAGTTGCGATGGAGAAGGTACAGAGAAGGGTGACCAAAATGATAAAGGGGATGGAACAGCTCCCCTATGAGGAAAGACTAAAGAGGTTAGGATTATTCAGCTTGGAGAAGAGGCAGCTGAGGGGGGATATGATAAGTGTTTAAAATCATGAGAGGTCTAGAATGGGTAAATGTGAATCAGTTATTTACTTTCGGATAATAGGACTAGGGGGCACTCCATGAAGTTAGCATGTAGCACATTTAAGACTAATTGGAGAAAGTTCTTTTTCATTCAATGCATAATTAACTTTGGAATTTGACAGGGGATGTGGTTAGTGCAGCTGGATTTAATAATGGCTTGGATAAGTTTATTTTATTTATTTGAAGTTATATACTGTCAGTCGGAAACGTTAAAATAATGCCATCATAACGGTTTACAAAATAGGTTATAGGGAAATGGGGGGTTAACAGTGGTAAAGTACAAACTGTTATTAGGCTTAGGAAATAACATAAGTAATGAAGTTCAGTTAGAGTTCTTTAAGAAAAGCATAGATGTGATGAATTTCAATTAGTCATGAGGTTGTGTTGGAGGACGGCGATGTTTAGATGATCCTTTGGGTGGATTGGTATGCTGCTTTGAACAACCAAGTTCTTAAAATTATTTTTTAAAGGTTTTTAGGTTTTCTTGAATTCTTAGCTTAGTTGGGAGGGAGTTCCATAGTTTTGGGCTGCCAAGGGAGATAGCTCTATTTTGGGTGGAGGTGAGTTGATTTGAATGCGTTGGTGGTGTTTTTAGGAGTCCTTTGTTTGCTGACCTCAGGTTTCTACTTGGGGTATGTAGGGGCTTAGCCAATTTTTTTGTTCTCCGTATATAATTTTATGTAAGATGGAAAGGACTTTGTATTCAATCCTGTATTTTATTGGTAGCTAATGGAGTGAAATAAGGGTTGGGGTGATGTGGTCATGCTTTTTGGCTCCTGTGAGGATTCTTGCAGCTTCATTCTGTAGGATCTGGAGAGGGTGAATGGTATTTAGCGGTAAGTTGAAAAGTAGAGTTGCAGTAGTCTATATTGGAGAAAATTAGTAATTGTAGAACTGTTCTGAAGACATTATTTGGGAGAAAAGGTTTTAGATGACTAAGTGTGAGTAGTTTATGAAAACAGTCTTTGATTTTTGTTGAAATATGATTTTTGAATGAAAGATCTTTGTCTAATTACTCAGAGATTGTGGGCATGGTTGATTGGAGATAATGTATTTTGGTCTATGAGATTGAGTGGCGGTGTTTGTAGAGAGGAGTTCTTTCTGTCAAGTAATATCAATTCAGTTTTGTCAAAGTTGAGGATGAGTTTGATGTTGGCTAGTATTTCCTTTATGCTGATTAGATAATTGGCAGTTAACTTGTATGTTTCTTCAATTGAATTTATTGGAATTAATATTTGAATATCAGCAGCATAGATGAAGTGGGTTAGATTCAGATTTGCAAGGAAGTGGCATAGTGGGAGGAGATATGTTAAAGAGCGTTGCAGAAAGGGCAGATCCTTGGGGGACTCCAGTGTCTAAGTTGATTTTCTTTGATAGGGAATCATTAAGTAGTACTTGGTAGGATCTTTGTGACAAGTAGGAGGAGAACCATTGAAGGCTTGTTTTGTTAGCACCAGTTTCAGATAGACGATTAATCAGTATAGAATGGTTTACAGTATCAAATGCTGCTGATAGCTCGAGCAGGATTAGAAGGTAGCTTTGGCCTTTTTCAAATCCTTTGAGTACGAAATCATTCATAGCAAGTAGTGTTTCTGTGTTAAGTTGCTTTCTGAAGCCAAATTGAGAAGGTAAGAGGATGTTATCTAGATGGTCAGTGAGTTGACTGTGGACAATTTTCTCAATGATTTTGGCAATGAATGGGAGGTTTGATATGGGTCTGTAGTTCATTGGATTTTCTGGATCTAGATTGTTTTTTTTAGATTGGGTTTAATGATGGCCGATTTTAGGCATTCTGAGTATTTTCCTTCAGAGAGGGAAAGGTTTACAATTTTAGTTAGTGTTTTGGTAATAGATCGAGATTTTTTATTGTTGTGATGGGAATGGCGTCAATGGGGTGTTTAGCTGGGTTCATTTTTTTGATGCACGTTTGGATTTCTAAGGAAGATGCTGTTTCAAAGTTGGACCAGGTTTTTGATTGAATGTTCAGTAATTTCTGGTTTTGAGATTCATTTTTTTGTTTTTTTTTATAAGTAATTTGATTTTTTCATTAGTTAGTGAAGTCATCGCAGTTTATCGTCTATGATGAAAGAGGTTCATGTTGAGAGGATTTTAAGCTTTTTACCATGTTGAAGAGCATCTTCGGGTTTTGTTGGTATTTGTTAATTATTTTGGAGTAGAAGTCTTTTTTTTTTTTTTTTTTGTTTTATTGATGAGTTTTTTGTATTCGGCGAGTTGTGTTCTGTATACGTTTAGTGTGGTTTTTGTTTTTCTCCAGGATCTCTCTCTTTTTCTGAGTTTCCTTTTTGCTGCTCTGTTTTTGTTGTACCAAGGATTCTGATTTTTTGTTTTTTATAGTTTTTGTTATGGGGTTTATCTTGTCTGCTATTGTGTTCGTCATGTTGCATTTTCTATGTTTGATAGATCAATGTTAGTTATTTCAGACTGCAGATTTATTTGAAGGGTTTCTATGCAGAAAGGTGGACGATAGAAGGATTTGGTTGTGTTTTTTCTTGTGGACTGTTTATGATGTGAGACTAGATTTGTGTGGATGATAGAATGGTCAGACCATGGAATTTTTGAAATCGTTGTTTGGTGATTAGACCAAAATTTGGTATTGATGAAGATTAGGTCTAGAGTATGACCTGCCTTGTGTGTAGGTCCAGTGATAATTTGATTGAGAGGCAGAGATGATAGTGCATCAATGATTGAGGAGCAGGCAGGTGATAGGGGGTAGAGTCCATGTGTAGGTTGAAGTCACCTAGGATAATTATAGGTTTGATGATAGATAATTTGGTCAAGGAAAAGTTAGAGTGGTGAGCAGTTTTTTTTTCAAGAGTATTGGGAGGTCAGTATACTAGGCAGATTTGTAAGTGTGGAGAATCAAATAGTGCAATTTCCAGTGGAGAGCAGTTGCTGGAATTTCATCTGTAGGTTTTTTTGGAGATGAGCATTAGGCCTCCGCCTTTCTTTTCTGGTCTGGGCAAAGAAAAAGTTCTGTAAGAGGAATTGTTGATTTGGTTGATTATTACTGTGTGTTTGTTTGCCCATGTTTCTGTGATGGCTATAAAGTCTGGTTTTTCATCTTGGAGAAGGTCATTAATTGGAATTTTTTTGATTATTGATTGAGCATTGAAGAGTAGGAAGGAAAGAGTTAGAGTGGTGTTGTTTTTGTGATTAATAGTTGTGTGTTGGACTTTGTTTTGTTTTAGATTTCATACCTTTTTCTTTCCAGTTGTTGATAGTGTTTGTTTTGTCTCTGTCCTTGCAGGATGATGAGGGTTGATGGATTGCCATTTTTCTTCGCGTTTAGGGAATATTTTGGAATAAGTTCTTTGAGAAGTCCATTTCCTGCTAGGAATCAAGTTGACTTAAAAAAAAAAAAAATAGCCATTGCTATTACTAGTATCAGTAGCATGGGATAGACCTAGACTTAGATTTTGGGTACTTGCCAGGTACTTATAGCCTGGATTGGCCACGGCTGGAAACAGGATGCTGGGCTTGATGGACCCATGATCTGATGAAGTTGGGCATGTTCTTATGGACATGACCACAGAGCACCATAAGCACAGTTAGTTGCCATAGACTTCACTGCTGCTGTTGCACGAGGGAAACGGTGGTGTTGGTGAGCCATTCCTGATGGAATTTCAAGGGCTGTGTCCAGCCTCTTGGAGAGTTATCAAGTACTGGAGGAATAGATGCTATAGCATATCCCCTCCCCCCCCCTAAATGCCAGTGGTACTGGGGATGTCATCACACTGGTCCTATTCACTGCATTGGGAGTTAGTGTGTCAGTGGCGTGCAGTGTGTGTGGTCTGGTACAGCAAGGTATCCGCTCCAAGCGCCTTGGCGATGGCAGGCAGCATTCTCCCTGTCTGTGCAGTCCTCAGCCATAAAAAATACAAAATGATGAGAGAACACTTCAATATAACCAACATTTTACACTAAAGAAGTCTTATCATAATATTACAATTTTTTACTACAAAAAGTAATACAACTCAATATACATAAACTTTAAAACCATAATTGACACAGTACACAAAACTCATTCACATCCAACCCAATCAAAGACATAACATCTTATAGTCCATTAATCCTCACAGATTTCTTCTACCTTACTTCCAATGCTTAACCCATCTTAACCCGACAAGGGACCCTTGTTTTCCCCCTAGCTGGATGGCTTCAGGGAATAGCAGACTATAAAGATACAAACATGGCTATCAATGATTATAGTAAACTTACTAAACAAATTTCCATAGAGCTCAATTCTCCAATGTATAACTACCATATCTCCACAATCTTCAACAATATGCTTTCACATGTATGAGTCAAACACTTGGAACGTAAAGGTTAAACTTCACTCCTACAACATAGATTTTATGTTCCAAAATTAGCAAATTTAATGAAAATCTCTCTGATAAATCAGATCAAGCTTATCAGTGAAAAAGGGCTTGTCACCATCATCTGACAAAGCAAAAAATGCCAACATATATTTTGTCCTTTCCCAAAGTTTTTAAACTCAGTTTAACCAGTGAAACAGGTCTACAATGACTTAACATTTAGCGCTCAAATGACCAATCAGTGTCCAATCTAAAACTGCCACTCTGTTATTGTCTTTAAGACCAAAAGATATATGCCATGTATAAATAAAGCGTTGTCCACATTGGCGTAACATATAGGAGATATCACCCCCTCTTGTGATTTTTCAATTGTTTGAGACACAGTTTTATATTAGCAGCCAATGAGAAACCAAAAGCACATTTCCCTTAAATCTACGAATGCTACTTTGATGTTTATTAATCCGTTGCTTAATTTCATGTTTAGTTTGCCAGATATACTCAGCCATACCAGGGTTCTGCCATTGTCGTGTCAAGGTATCAGCTGCCCCCTCAGTTCTGCACCATTAAGTGCTCAGGAGCACTGGAGAGGAAGGTGTCATCACACTGATTTTACTTTTTAGCAGTGCACAGGAATAACAGGTGCTGCTCAGTCCTTGCTGTGCCATGGCAATCTTCCCATAAGCACAGTAAGTGGGTATGTAGGATGGGTTACCACTACATGAGTACTAGTTGGCATGCTTTTACAGTGGAGGGCTCTATTCTGGTTTCCCTCTACTGTATGGGTGTGTTACCCTTCTGGTGAGCGTAAGTTGTGCGCCACAGGCTGACATAGGACTACATTCCTGGTCAAACCCTTAGGGGAGTAGAGACAGGGGAAGGTAGTGTTGGGAGTCTCCTCCTTCCTTAGCAGAATAGGTCTTTTGACCCCCTCCCAGGTCACAAATCTCCTATGGGGCTCAGTCTCTTGCAGGTTATTGCTGGACTGAAGCCTCGACACTTTGAATCTGTGCTTCTCCTTGTAGGCTAGAGGACCAATATTGCCAGTCATTCTCACCTCAGGGACCCTACCTCTGAGGAGGGTTCTAGGCCATCTAATAGGTGGCAAGTATGCTTTTCAAATATCCATATCCATAGCTGAGAAAGTTGAGGGACAAGGGACCCCAATATCAGAGATGCTACACTTTGGTAGCAGTGGATTGAAGCTATAGCTCCCCATTTAGGGATAGCCCTGTGTGCAGACAAGGGAGTCCTGATTCATGCAATGATTGTTCTATTTACTGGACTGCCTGCTTCCTTGGGGGAAGTATATGTAATTATGGCTGAGGAATTAATACCTAACTTAGGTTGGTGGCAGTCTGTTCTGAGATCACATTGATCTTGCCCTGGTACCCTTAGGGTTTCTAGGATGGTGAAATCCTGTTAGACAGGGGTCTGTACTTGTGGCACCTTGGCTTCCTGTCTCTTGGAATGTTTCTGGGGGGATTCATTCTGTTTCAGCTGATACAAACAGGCTGAGGGCTCTATCAAGTGGGCAACGTCCTACTGGAATCAGCAGTGAGTTATTTGCTTGGGGTCGAGATACAGCCTAATGACTTCTTAACCCTGCAGTTCAGTGTTCTGTCTTTTGTGTACTTTGCTCCTTTCCCATCAGTAGCAGGGCTGAATTAGCCATGCTGTCTGGGAAGCGTTGCGAACACCAAGTAGGTGGAGTCTTCCTCAGTGAGTCAGTCTTTGACTCTTTGTGGCTGCGTGGTGATCTCCCGCATGATTCCCTCTTCAGCTCCTATTTTTCCATGAGCCAATCTGCACGCGGGGTACTTTCCTCAGTACTTTTTCCATTAGGAAATTCTTGTTTGCAATTTTTTTATTTTGTATTCCCCCCCCCTGCTCTTTTTCAAATTTTTCTTGATCTCAGATGGCTCCAAAGCCATCTGGATTCAAATATTGCCAGTGTGGCAAAATTATGTCCATCACTGATGGCCACAATTATTGCTAAATGTGCCTAAGCCCTGACCACAACTAAGCCTCATGCAGAGACTGTGGTCTGTTGCCAAGGGCCCAGTGCCAGCATGCTGAAAAAATGGAAAGGCTTCGGACGGGCTCTTAAGCCCCACCAGCCTCAGTACACTCATCACTGTGACGGGTGAAGAGAAACAAGACATCTATCAAGAGGGCCTCCTCCCTCGGGCCGATGGAGAGGAGTCGCGCCGCTCCAAGTACTACACTCAGGTCAGACAGACCCCTAGAGCTGCCTAGAAAAGCCGGGGCTCTGGCTGAGGTACCGTGGAAGAAGGGAGTCAGAAGTGCGTTGATAGGGCCACAGGACTCTGTTCCCGATTGACCTTGCTCTCAGGCACCAGACTCTATGCACAGCAAACATAAAAGAAAATCTGCGCATCGGGACATTCCCATGAAAAGCGTGCCAAGTAGACAACTCATCACAAGCGTTCATCCCATACTGCGACGCATTCAAAGCAAATCACGCCCTCACCAGGTCAGCAACCAACACATTTGCTGGAGAAAAGATCTCAAAAGATCAAAAGCACCCATAAAACATCACAACTTCCTCCACATAGTCTGGATGTTGATATTGAAATCCTCTCTGACCCTGAATCTCAATCCTTTAAACACATCAATTAGTGAGGATTCCTATTCGGGCCAGTCTTCGGTGTCTCACACCAAAAAACTATCCCCTTCTCTACAGGCACCAATAATAAAAAGATTCTGGCCATCACCACTCATTCCACCTTCACCTCAACTCAAGCGAACAATGCCTCAAGATATATTACTAGCAGCAATACCTGTGAAACCATCTCCAAGACTGGTTCATGTACCAACGCAACCGGGATCCTTGGCAACTACAGCCATGATAAAAATTTCAGAAGTATTAACTTCTTTCTTCAAGGACCTGGAACAGGCAAAAACGGTTCCACCAATAATCTCCAGATCATTCTCTACCATCATCACCTGCTCCTGGACCATCTACTCCAGCTGATATACCAATACCTGCTTCCCCATGCAGTCCAGACTCATTTTTCTCTTTATCTTCACTAAATTCCTCCACGGGCATGTCCTCTGACACGCTGGAAGGGTTACCTGAGCCCTATTCTCCCCCAGAAGACCTGACATACAGGTGGAAACAGGCAAAATCCTGGATCCCAGGGTTCAAATGATGGGTATTCTCAAAATATTAGAGATTCCTCCAGAGCAGACGGCATTACCCCCTCATGAGGTCCTAGATAAGGTACTACATAAAATGTGGGGCACCCCCTTTTCCACAACAGCCGCAACTTGGAAAACAGTTTTGGAACACGGAACTCCAGTTCATGAAACCTCTCAACTTCCCCATAACCAATAGTAGTAGTCAGCATTAACAAAGGCGAAATGCTCTAAGCTGCATGCAAACGCCCCCCCGCCATGACAAATGCTTAGATGATTTTGGCAAACGGGTTTACCACTCTGATATCTACCTGGATTCAACATCACCAATTTTATGACACAGTACTTAGGGCGGTTTTGGAGACACTCATATTTGCCTAGTGGACGATAATACCCTCCCGTAGCCCTTCCTTGACATGGAAGAGGATCTGCGGCACTTACTTTGTTCGATCTATGAGAGGTTTGAATCTTCAGCAAGAGCTTCAGAAATGGCCATAGCAGTCAGGCGATTTGCTTGGCTAAAAGCAAGTGGCATATGTGACTGTCCACAATAAGCTGGCTGACATCCCATGCGTGGGGGATAACCTTTTTGGGGAGAAGTTCGGTGAGACTGTGCCCCACCTAAAGGAACAGAACACAGGTTTTTTCTCTTACTGCCCCTTCTGAGACACATAAATTTTACCCTTATCTTAGAAGGTCCTACCAGCGACCATACTCCAGACCATATATTCCTTACAGATCACAGTAATATGGTCAACCAAGGCATTTCACACAACCTAATGCATCAAGGGGTAGGCATCTTCAACAAAGACAGCCCAAACCATCCACTGCGCCACCACAAAAGCAACCACCTGCTTTTTTAATAGTCAGAGCCACTACCACCAACATTTATAGGACGACGTCTGCGCTTTTTTCTCAGCAGCTTGGAATCTATAACCACAGATCAGTGGGTACTCGGCATAATCAAGGAGGCTTATCGTCTGAACTTCCAAACCCTTCCATCTCTTCCCCACATACCTCTACGGGATATATCTGCTCACTTATCTCTCAACACAGAGGTAGTAAATCTACAGGTTCGGAAATCTATCCAATCAATCCCTCTTCAAAAAAACCCAGGGATTCTATTCCCCATACTTCCTCATTCCAAAGAAGTCGGGAGGTCTCTGTCCCATCCTAGATTTGCACAACCTCATCAAACACATTCGGAAGTTCAAGATGACTTCGCTCAAGAACATTTTGCTGCTCTTACAACCCAACGATTGGCTATGTTCCATCGATCTGAAGGATGCATACTCCCATATACCTATGCACCCATCTTCCTGGTGCTACCTCTGTTTTCAAGTTCAGAAGGTGCACTACAATACAAAGTCCTACCTTTTGGCCTCTCCTCAGCCCCAAAGATATTCACAAAATGCCTAGCAGTGGTGGTGGCTCACCTCAGACAATTATCGATCCAAATATTCCCTTATCTGGACTATTGGCTACTCGTAGCATTGGATCCAGATTCACTACAAGCACACACGATATGCAGCATAAACTGTCTTCAAACTCTGGGATTTCTTGTCAATTACGAGAAATCACACCTTCAACCTACCCAAATTCTTCAATTCATAGGAGCTCTCATCAACACTGTGCAGCAGAAGGCTTTCCTTCCCCCAGGACAGAATTCATACGCTTTCGAGTTTAGTGTGCAACATACTCACCCGAAATAGAGCATCTGCGCGCCAAGTTCTCCAACTTTTAGGACACATGGCAGCAGCCATCCATGTAGTGCCCCACACCAGACTCCATATGCATTGTTTACAATGGGGCCTAAAATCTCAATGGTCTCAATTCCTGCAGCCACTAACAACCAAGGTCCAGCTCACCGCACAGATGAAAGCAGACATTCAATGGTGGCTTTCCCAACAATTTATCAATAGGAGTGCCCTTCAGATTACCATCAGCTAACCCTAACTATGGATGCTTCCAGGAAGGGTTGGGGTGCCCATCTAGGCAACATGAAAACTCAGGGACTTTGGTCACCTCAAGAATCTATGTACTAAATCAATCTCCTAGAACGAAGAGCAATCTTGAAAGCACGTCAAACATTTTCTTCTCAGATCCAAGGGAAAAGTTTAATGGTGTACACAGACAACCAGGTAGCCATGTTCTACATGAACATTTTCTCAGTGGAAAAGGGTAAACAGTGGAGTGCCTCAGGGATACGACGAGTGAGGTTATCAAATTTGCAGATGATACAAAATTATTTAGAGTAGTTAAATCACAAGCAGACTGTGATATATTGCAGGAGGACCTTGCAAGACTTGAAGATTGGGCATCCAAATGGTAGATGAAATTTAATGTGGACAAGTGCAAGGTGTTGCATATAGGGAAAAATAACCGTTGCTGTAGTTACATGATGTTAGGTTCCATATTAGGAGCTACCACCCAGGAAAAATATCTAGGCATCATAGTGGATAATACTTTAAAAATCATCAGCCCAGTGTGCTGCAGCAGTCAAAAAAGCAAATAGAATGTTAGGAATTATTAGGAAGGGAATGGTTAATAGAACGGAAAATGTCATAATGCCTCTGTATCTCTCCATGGTGAGACCACACCTTGAATACTGTGTACAATTCTGGTCGCCGCATCTCAAAAAAGATATAGTTGCGATGGACAAGGTACAGAGAAGGGCAACCAAAATGATAAAGGGGATGGAACAGCTTCCCTATGAGGATAGGCTGAAGAGATTAGGGCTGTTCAGCTTGGAGAAGAGACGGCTGAGGGGGGATATGATAGAGGTCTTTAAGATCATGAGAGCTCTTGAACGAGTAGATGTGACTCGGTTATTTTCACTTTCGAATAATAGAAGGACTAGGGGGCATTCCATGAAGTTAGCAAGTAGCACATTTAAGACTAATCTGAGAGAATTCTTTTTCACTCAACGCACAATAAAGCTCTGGAATTTGTTGCCAGAGGATGTGGTTAGTGCAGTTAGTGTAGCTGGGTTCAAAAAAGGTTTGGATAAGTTCTTGGAGGAGAAGTCCATTAATGGCTATTAATCAATTTTACTTAGGGAATAGCCACTGCTATTAATTGCATCAGTAGCATGGGATCTTCTTAGTGTTTGGGTATTGCCAGGTTCTTGTGGCCTGGTTTTGGCCTCTGTTGGAAACAGGATGCTGGGTTTGATGGACCCTTGGTCTGACCCAGCATGGCAATTTCTTATGTTATGTTCTAAAAGAGGAGGGTCAGGTTCTTGGACCCTGTGTCAAAGCAATTCGAATACAACAACGGGCAAATGCAGCTCAGGTATCCCTCCAGGCCTCTTACTTCCGGGTCTGGACAATGTAACGGACTGCCTAAGCAGAGTTTTTCACCCACACAAGTGGACTTTAAACCCAAAGGTGGCCCTCACCATCTTCCATCAGTGGAGTCTACCTCTTCGCCACGGAAATAGTCAAACACAGATTTTTTTTTTTTTTTTTTTGCTCAATCTACCCCAGCAAGCTTCAATTTGCCCCGGATGCCTTCCTCATCCCATGGACAACGGGCTTACTATATGCCTTCCCTCCCATTCCGCAAATATCAAGGACAATTCAGAAATGGATTCAAGACATAGTGGACATGATCCTCATAGCTCCAGCATGGTATGTGTATCTCATGAGACTCTCCATACGCCCACCAATACCGCTGGAGAACCATCCACAACTGTTAACACAGGAAGGAGGCTCCCTTCTCCATCCAATGAATCAATCCCTATATCTCACAGCGTGGAGATTGAACGGCAAGTATTAAACTACCTCGACCTACCTTCTCAAGTTGAAGATATCCTCATTGCATCCAGAATGCCTTCAACCAGGCATAACTATGCTGCCAAATGGCACTGTTATCAGACTTGATGTAAACCACGAAAACTAGATCCCTTCTCATCCACCGCCATACAGCTACTAGAGTATCTTCATATGCTTTACCAAGCAAGTTTGGCTACCACATCAGTTCGAGTACATATAAGCGCTATTGCAGCCTTTCATAACTCTTGTAATGGCCTTCCGAGATCTAACCATCCTTTGATCTCCAGGTTCATGAGGGGCATCCTCTGCCTCCGACCACCTGTTACAAAGCCTCCTGTACCATGGGACCTGAACATAGTCTTGGAGCAGCTAATGCTACCCCCCTTTGAACCATTAAACACAAGCCATATAAAATACCTAACATGGAAAACAGTATTCCTAGTGGCAGTCACATCAGCCAGAAGAGTAAGTGACTTACAAGCCTTAGTTCACTACTCTCCTTATTTGGAATTCTACCATAACAAGGTCACCCTTCGTCCTCACCCCACACTCCTTCCTACGGTGGTTTCCCCTTTCCACCTCAAATCAAACCATCACGCGTCCAATTTTCATGCCAAAGCCACACACCAATGATAGTGAGAAACTTCTGCACTCACTGGACTGTAAACGAGCTTTGGTGAACTATAAACAAAGGACTCAATCTGCCATGAGACCTTCTCAGCTTTTCGTTTTCTGTAATCCAAATGATCCTGGACAGCCAGTCTCTAAGAGAACCATCGCCAGCTGGTTGTCGCAGTGCATTCTATTTTGTTACAACAAACGGTCAAACTTCCCGCGAAGCCTGAGGCGCACCAAATACGTGCCACCGCAGCATCAGTTGCCCACTTGAACAAGGTTCCATTACTGGATATCTGTAAAGCGGCAACTTGGTTGTCCATCCAAACCTTCATGTCCCACTATTGTCTACAACAGCAAGTGACCTCGATGCAGTCTTGCCTCTTCAAAACAGATGAAACAGTCTACCGTCATATGGGTTGCTGTCCTGACTTTCAAAAAAACATACCAAATGACACAACCCGGGAGCTTGGGACTCCCAGACAGCATGGCTAATTCAGCCCTGCTATCGACAGGGAAAAGCAAGTTTGCTTACCGTAAGCAGTGTTTCCGTAGATAGCAGGATGAATTAGCCATGCAATTTCCCTCCCTCCTCCCTAGACAGTCCAACAAGAGACATTGTTTTTTTTTCATATTACCTCTCGCTTGGCTACAAAGAAATTGAAGAGAAGAGGGAATAGTGTGGGAGATCACCACGCAGCCGCACAGTCAGACTCTGACTCAGAGGAAAACTCTGCCTACTTGGGGGGGGGGTCTCAAGACTCTTCCCAGACAGCATGGCTAACTCATCCTGCTATCTACGGAAACACCTTTTACGGTAAGCAAACTTGCTTTTCTGATTTCCCCTTGACATTCTAACTGGAGGAGAGGAAAAACTAGGGCATTCATGGTATATCTTAGTGTATACTTGCAGGGACAGATACACCACTTATATTTTTGCCAAGTTCTGGCCAGTAATGCCTTTAGCTTTTCTCTTCATTAGATAGTTCAGGTGAGCAGGAAGGCACTTTGGACAATCCTGTAGACAGGATGGATAGCTCTGCCCCTGACAGGGTGTAGTGTGGATGAGCTTCAGGCCTTATCTCCCTGCTGGGGTTTTGGGCTAGTGATCCCATTCAGGGGTTGCCTTTAATCCCCTGATGCTGTCCTGCATGGTCAGTATGTCTGCTTTGCCTTGTAGGGTCTGTCACCCACCCTGCCATTGCTAATTATTCTTCCAAGCATTGCTTGGATTTTTCTGCCCATTGTGCATATCAGCCATACATGGGCACACTTCTGCAGAGCATTCTGTCCTTGGATGCCAGTGGACCACATTTTCATTTTGGGGAGCTCTCAGACCTCAGTTGATTTTTGGTTGCCTTTGATTACATCTCTAGACTTTTTCCTGTATCCAGGAGGTTCTAGACCTACTATCATGGTTTCTTGATCCAAAACCCTGCTTGTAATGTTTTTCCATGATAGAGTATGTTTCTTGCTGGCACTCATATCACTTCTGTCTTAGTGCCCCTGCTACGCATGGGGGTTTTATTTCTATGGTTTCTCTTTGTAGATCCCAACTCTTTTCCCACCTGGACCCCTTTGTGGCTCGGCTGCCTGACAGGCAAAAAGGGGGGAGATGGTGCTTTCAGCACTCTGCAGTTTCCCACTTTGTTCTGCTCAGACAGCCTATAGCTTGGGAGTCACCCATGTGAGGACTGCCAATCCCGTTTGTCCTCAGAGAAAGGAGTTGCTTACCTGTAACAGGTGTTCCCAAAGGATAGCAGGATGTTAGTCCTCATAAAACCCAGCCGCCTCCCCTGGGAGTTGGTCTCTCCATGTAGTAGCTAGATCAGACTGAGGTATTCTGCCTAGGTGGCAGGGTGCTACAGCTGCACATGCTCAGTAAGGCATGTTTGAAAGTTCTAGAATCTTTGAGATCATATATATAGGAACATAGAAACATAGAAATGACGGCAGAAGAAGACCAAATGGCCCATCTAGTCTGCCCAGCAAGCTTCACACATATTTTCTCTCATACTTATCTGTTTCTCTTAGCTCTTGGTTCTATTTCCCTTCCACCCCCACCTTTAATGTAGAGAGCAGTGATGGAGCTGCATCCAAGTGAAATATCTAGCTTGATTCGTTAGGGGTAGTAGCCGCCGCAATAAGCAAGCTGCACCCATGCTTATTTGTTTTACCCAGACTATGTTATTAGCCCTTATTGGTTGTTTTTCTTCTCCCCTGCCGTTGAAGCAGGGAGCTATGCTGGATATGCGTGACGTATAAGTCTTCTCCCATGCTGTTGAAGCAGAGAGCCATGCTGGATGGGCATTGAAAGTGAAGTATCAGGCACATTTGGTTTGGGGTAGTAACCGCCGTAACAAGCCAGCTACTCCCCGCTTTGTGAGTGCGAACCCTCTTTTCTTCTCCCCTGCCGTTGAAGCAGAGAGCTCTGCTGGATGTGTGAAGTATCAGTTTTTCTTCTCCCCTGCCGTTGAATCAGAGAACTTTGCTGTATATGCATTGAAAGTGAAGTATCAGGCTTAAAGCTCTTGATGGGGGTGCCATCTGAAACCCATGCTTGAGAACTAACATCCTGCTATCCTTAAACACCCGTTGTAGGTAAGCAACTGCTTTACATAGCTGTGGCAGAGTTTGTAAGATATAAGTAGTATTTTAAGAACATGAGTGATAAGACAAAACACGTCTGTTTTAATTTGAAACACATTAAAAATATGCATCACTGTCTAGCACAATTAAGCAAACCATAGCAATAAAGAAACTAATAAAATGGTCCTGTTCAAAGATGTGCATTCCCTTGAATGTTTATACTGATATACTCTCAAGTTGACACAAGTTGAAATGGCAGTGAAGGGTAGGCATCCACACCTGTTCCTTGATTGTAATTTATCTGTTGTGCACTTCATCCAGAGCTGCAATGACTTTGGTTACTAAAGCATGGAGAAAGCAAAAGAACTATCTGCAAGCTAAAGTAGTTCCTAACTTTATAAATCAGTGAAAGATATAAAAAGATATCCAAAGATTTGAAAATGCCAATCTGTACTGTTCAAAGTGGAAAATGTATGGGTTCTGTTAATACCAAGACCAGACAGGTAGACCAAGGAAGTTTTCAGACACAACCACCAGGAAAATTTGTTGGGATGCAAAGAGAAAACCCACAAGCAACTTCTACTAAAATATAGGCTTCTCTGAAGCAAAGTGGTGCCGGTGTTTCAGCACGCACAATAAAATACTTGGACTGCATAGCATAGTTGCCAGAAACAGCCATTGCTGCAAAAACATCACAAAACAGCCCACTTACAATATGCCAAAGAGAAGCCTCTCAACTTCTGGAACAAAACTTGGTGTGATGACATCAAAATTGAACTTTATGGTCACAACCAAAATGCTGTGTTTAGAGGAGTCAAGGCCTTTGAAGAGGACACAATCCCTCCCGTGAAGCAGGGAGGTGGATCTCTGCTGTTTTGGGGGAGGTGAGCTAACGTGGTACAGGGAATTTAGTCAAAATTGATGGCAGGATGAATGCAGCATCTTATAAAAAAAAAAAAAAAAAAAAAATTGGAGAAGAATTTGCATTCATTAGTTAGGAAGCTGCACATGGGGTTCACGTGGATTTTCCAACCTGACAGTGATCCAAAACATAAGGTCAAGCTGACCATTTAGTGGCTGCAGCAGAAGAAAGTGAAGGCTTTGGAGTGGCCATCAGTCTCCTGACCTCAACATTGAGCCACTTTGGGGGTAACGCAAACATGTAGTTCATGCTAGACAGACCCAGAATTTACTGGATCCTGGAGGCTTTTTGCCAAGAGGAATGGGCAGCTTTTTCATTTGAGAAAATAAATGGCCTCTTTCCCAACTTTGCAAAAGATTGCAAGCTGAGATTGATGCAAAAGGGGGCAATACACAGTATTAAGAACTAAGGGTATGTACACTTTTGAAAAGGAACCAATGATAAAAAAAAAAAATATTTCAAATATAGATATTGAAAGGACCTTGTATACAAGACACTTAGACTTCATCATCAATACATGTCTTTGCTTGAGTACCCATATTTATCATTGGCCTGGGATAGAGTTATCTATCTTGTTGCAAATAAAATCTTACTATTCATCTGCGAATTATCTTGCAATTCCAGTTCACTTGAACTTGTTCCCAGGCTTAACAGACTAATCTTTGGATCCACAGTAGCTGGCTAATCTTATAGTGCTGTCCAATACAAACATCCAGTGCTCTGGTGTTTCAAATTCTTACATGATTGTCAGGGGTATGTCCTAAATACTTTTCACTGGAAAGAAGTCACACATGATCTTGTCAGATTCTGAAGCAGACATATTGTCTGTTAATCTCAATATTCGAGATGCCTCCAGAACAGATGGCATTACCCCCTCATGAGCTCCTGGATAAGGTACTACATAAAATGTGGGACACCCCCTTTTCCACAACAGCCGCAACTTGGAAAACAGTTTTGAAATACAGAACGCGGAACTCCAGTTCATGAAACCTCTCAACTTCCCCATAACTTAATAGTAGTAGTCAGCATTAACAAAGGCGAAGCGCTCTAAGCTGCATACAAACGCACCCCCCCCCTCCCCCCGGCTGTGACAAATGCTTAGATGTTTGGAAAACGGGTTTACTGCTCTATATCTACCCGGATTCAACATTACCAATTTTATACGACACAGTACTTATGAGTGTCTCCAAAAACTTGCCCTATTTGCTAATATATTGTGCCATAAAGACTTTAGCAAAAGTAAATTTCCTAGCGTGTAGCCAGATGGACTCAGGACCAATGGATTATTGCTCCCCTGCAAGCAGATGGAGGCTGTTAGGTTTCAAAGCTGATGTCACCCTAGATACACCCCTACAGTGACCGCAGCCGTTCACTCTGTCTCCTAGCAGATGTGAATTGTGCCTTCCCTATCGAACACAGTACTCCTTTAGAAGAGGAAACATTTCCTTTAAAATTTCTCTTAAATTTGAGAGAGTGAGCCCCACTCTCATGCAGTGATATCTAATGGTCCATCCCCCAGTTGAATTCCTGAGGTGATTTTTCCGAGATCCCTCATAGGTGTGCCTTGGTCCAGTAGCCGGTTCCCAGCATGGACTTTGCTGCGGAAAAGCAGCAGGTGCAAGAAGCAGAGCATGGCAGTGACAACCAAAGCCTTCTCCCCCGCAGCCGGAGACTCTGTACTCAGCCAGTAAGCGCTGAGCTCAGGTAAGTAGAGAAGAACTCCTCCAATTCAGACGTGGAAGGGCTTTGGTAAGTCTTGTCTTCGGTCTCCTTGCTCGGCATGCTATACCATTGATGTTCCCAATCCCGTTAGGGTAAGGGAAGGGGGTTTCTGAGCATGTTGAGTGCCCCCAAATGGGCTAGGGCCCGCTTCACTAAGTGGGCACTCCAAATGGCAGGCTGCAGCAGTGCTGTCTTGCGTGCGGTTTGGTGTGGTGCTATTTTTCCTCATGGATCGTTGCGTGCAGACCGGCCCTTTGCGCCCATACCGGGGCGCGCACCAGTGCATACCGGTGTGCATAAGTACACACCTATGCTCACGCACAACTGGCTTAAGGGCTCTTATGCGTATCGGGGCAGATCTGTGAGTGCTCTAATCCAAGCGCTAGCTGGCTGATGCACAAGACAGCTATGGCAGCAAAGAAGCACAAGCAACAGTCTTAGTGCTGCCTGCCATATTAGGGCTGCAGTCTGACCTAAAATCCTTCCTGTCAGCACTGAGAGGAAGCCCAGGGAGGACTAGACCCTCAACTTCCCCAAGTCCGGCCCCTCCCATTCGGAGGACGAGTGAGCATGACCTTTATCCATACTGGTGTCATTCCTGCAGAGGGTAAGGGGAATTGGCTCAGAGCGGGTTGAGCAGCACTCAGTGGGCTAGGCCCCACATTAGGCACACCGTGTGGTTGGCCTCATCGGTGGTACCCTGCACGCATTTCTGTATGTCGTATGGCCCCACTTGGTACGCGTAGTATGTTAGCTGTGTGTGTAACGTTAGCATGTACTTACACGCACAACTGAAAGCTCTGTGCGCATTTTTCGTCAGCACTTACCTGCGTACACAATTCTGAAAAGTGCTGTGCACGTTACGACAGCACATATTTAAGCATACAACGTCATAAACGCATACAAGAAAAGTGGAGCGCACAACTCAAGCACGCGTCTCGCAGCACCCACTCTAGGCGCTTTAAATTTGTGCGCAGATTTTTAAGCGCGAGCTGATTGGAACACACAACTACCACCACCAACGGTGTCGGTAACCAAGAACCCTAAGTGCAGTGCTGCTTGTCGTATTAAGGCTTCTCAGCCTGACCTAAATTTCAACCTGTCAGCACTATGAGGAAGTCAAAGGAGAGTTGGCTTCCTTTGTCTTTGATAAGCCTGGCTCCTCCTATTCAGATGAGGGGTTAGCCACAGCCTTAGCTGGAAGCACCCATGACTGGGCCAACCGTGAGAGGGAAATTCAGCGGCACCTACCCCAGTACTCCTAGGCTATGCTATCTTCTCTATTTTATTTAGTTTTCTATACCGGCATTCATGATACAATCACATCATGCTGGTTTACAAATAACAGGGGGCGAAATAACTTGGAACCTTGAACAAGTGCAGAGAATCAATGCAGTTACAATAAAACAAGGCTGTTCAACTGGGGGAAGAAGAAACAAAGCTATAGTAACTAAAGACAGAGGTATAATTATTTACAGTATTTCTGAAGTGTCTTTCTATAGTTGATGCTAACAGTCAGTTCAGGTCTGGAAAGGCTTGTTTAAACAACCAAGTCTTAAGCCTTTTTCTAAATGTTAGAAGGCATGGTTCTTGTCTCAGATCGGGGGGGAATGGAGTTCATATCGAAGGTCCCGCTGTAGAGAGAGCCCCGTCTCTAAATGCTTGATAATGTGTGGATTTGGTTTGTGGTACAAGTAGTGATCCTCTGTAAGCTTCTCTAATGGGTCTGGAGGAGGTAAGTTGTCTGAGCGGGATTTGTAGGTTGAGGAGCATGATGATGAATGGCTTTATAGATAATGGTGATGGACTTCTGAATAATTCTGAAATGTATTGGCAGCCAGTGTAAGTTTCTGAGAATGGGAGTGATGTGGTCTCTTCCCCAGGTGTTGGTCAGTATTCTGGCTGCCGCATTTTGGAGCATCTGTAGGGGTTTGGTGGAGGAGGCAGGGAGACCTAGTAAAATAGAATTACAATAGTCTCTTTGAAAAAATTATTGCTTGAAGGACCATCCTGAAATCTTGAAAGTGAAGGAGAGGTTTGATTCTTTTCAGTACCTGTAGTTTATAAAAGCAGTCCTTAGTAGTTTGGTGGTTGAAAGATTTTAAATTCAGGTGATTATGTATGATTTACTCCTAAGTCTCTTGCTTGGGTGATGAGAGAGTTGGTTGGAGGGTTTGAAGTGATATTACTATTATCTAGTATGGAATGATTTTTTTCAAGACCATGAAAACCATTGTACAGGTGCTACCTCAGTGGCCCCTACCCAGACAGAACCTCAACCAGTTTAAAAAAAAAATAAAAAAATCCTCAAGGCACCCTCACCTCACCAAGGGTATCCCTGGCAGGGACCAGGACGACATGGAGGAGGTGCTAGATTCCTGGTCCTGTCTGATCTCCCTACAGGGAAGCCTCTTGTTACTTTCCATAAATGGGGCTGACAATATCCTCTATCAGCAGTGGGTCGAGGTCATGTTGTCCAAATGGGTATTGGACATAATACAAGAAGGATGCGCTCTAGAATTTCACAGCATCCCTCAGGACATGTTCATGATGCCACCCTTATACTCCCCACTCAAAAAACACGATATCTCCTCAATCAAAAGTATTCAAAAAAAATTTTTCGTTTTACAATAATGAGAAAAAATTCCCTAAATCCATTCAAATGAACTCAATACAATGTGTAGTGACCACTAAATAGTGGGCACAAAAATATTTTTGGGAGAGAAGAGGAAGGTTTCATACAACTTTAAACCATTGCATCCTGCAATGTGTAATGTTTTTAATCATAAACCGACCTCCTCCACCCCGTGAATATTTTTCTATTTTTGCGTGATCAACTTCAAACTTGTTTCTTTCTAATGGAATTCTAAATATTTTACCCCCTCAAGGGTTATAAATCAACAAGTCCCAGCCACCTTGAATCCACGCTGCCCCAAGTATGATCCTCTAGTTTTTAAACTGGTTGTTGTAATGTGTCATTCACCCTAAAAGGGTTTTAGCATTAGAAGACGGATAAATGATCATATAATTTTTTTCAAACATCCAACAACGTATTCAGGAGCTGAGACTTTAACGATCAATTCTTTCACATTCTGTTCAATCAAGCATGATTTTCATTAAACGCCGGTACTAAATCCTTAAGATCTTATAAAGGGAAAAAACCCGTTACTCATCTGTGCTGGATCCAATTTTTTTACTCCATGTCCCTGTCCCGACAAGGCCTCGTTTCGAATCGTAGATTCTTCATCAGGGGACTGTCTTTTTCGAGTAATCTGTTGGAGAAACTTCACGGCGTTCTTTACCAATTTCCACTCGCCAACTACATGGTCGCCATTCTTTGAATAATGAAACACAGGTAGCGTGTCTCTCTTTATTCGCGCCGACTTTCTTCAAACTTAGCCAATCACTGATAATCTCTTGCCTCAACGTCATAACGTCAAGGGTACGTAAGAACCAGATCTTATAAAAGGGTATTCCACTCCAACTCTTCGTTCAATCCCGACTGGGATTGCGTCCTCAACGTAAAGATCCAATAAGCCTCTCTCAAATTTAACAAATGTTTACGATCACCACCCCGAGGTGAACTGATTACTTGATCAATAATTGTCCATTTTATTTGAGAAAATACATGCTGATATTGTGTACAATGGGCAACTATCGGTGCAGTCAATACCTGCATTTGTACCCTGGATTTATGCTCATTTAATCTAGTTTTCATGTTGCGAATTGTTCGTCCAATGTATATTTTAGGGCAACTACAAATTAAGGCATATACCACATAGTTAGAATTACAATTAGTTACAGTCTTTCTTTTGATCTTATAACCTGACACCGGATCTTGTCATTCTTGTCCCTCTATACATGTATCACAATGGCTACAATGTTTACAATTAGTGTCCCGTATTCTCAAGGTTCAAAGGTTTGACTGATTGAGCATGTACCAAACTATCTTTAATGTTGTTGCCCCTAGACGTTACAATCAGAGGTGGTTCTTGAAATATATCATGAATTCCCAAAATATGCCAATGAGTTCTAATCGATTTGGCAATCACCTGAAAAGCTGTTTGTTTTAAAACACAAACTAAATTTGGTTCATCTTTCTTGGGTCTGTATTCCAACAACGAATATCTGTCAGAATATTTGGCTCTCTTGTATGCTCTTTTCACAATTTTCAGAGGATATCCACGCGTTAAAAACCTTTCCTTCAACAAATCTGCTTGTGTTTCAAATTCAGCCAAAGTAGAACAGATTCTATGTATCCGAAAGAATTGACTGATGGGCAATCCACATTTAAATGAATAAGCATGATGACTGAAATCTAAGCAAATTATTGCGGTCAGATGCTTTCTGATGTACAGTAGTTTTTAATGATGTACTTTCTCGTGTTATTAACACATCCAAGAATGCCATGCAATGTTTAGACCAATGAGCAGTGAACTGCAAATTCAAATTTTGTGTGTTGATCCAATCACAAAATAACTTCAAACGTTCCTCCGACCCCTTCCAAATAAAAAAGATATCGTCAATATAACGACTCCATATGACAATGTCTGGCCACCATTCAGAAGTGTAAATGAACTCATTCTCAAATTTTGACATGTATAAATTGGCAGTCGTGGGAGCCAATGGAGACCCCATCGGGATCCCGTGGATTTGTAGATATAGTGTTGATTCAAACAAAAATTAATTTTTTGTGAATTAATTCTGCCAATGACATTATAAATGAGATGGATATTCTTTGAGTCTTGAGATGACTTGTCAAAGTCTGGTGTATCACTTCCAATGCTTCATCCTGGGGAATGTTCATGTAAAGTGCTGTCACATCCATGATGGTAAGCCAATATGTTACAAATGGATCCAAAACCAGTTGATCAATCTGTTGCAAAAAATGAATAGTGTCTTTAGTATATGACAACATCTCCTTTACATATGGTTGTAAAATCCGATCAAGAAAAATCGCTGGTGGCTCAAGTACAGCTCCATTTAAGGAGATTATAGGTCTCAATGGCGGATTTGTCATGTTTTTATGAATTTTTGGTAATGAATATATTACAGGGATCCTGGGATTGGAAATCTTGAGAATTTCGCTCTTTATCTGTTAAACCCAAGGTTACTTCGACTAAAGATGCTATTTGCTGGCTTAAACCTGCTGTTGGATCATCTTGTAATATGCAATAGTATTTCTCGTCATTCAAGTGTTGATACATCGTAGTATTGTAATCTTTCTTGTAGTACAACCGTGCCGCCCTTATCGGCGGGCTTTATGACTACATCATCAATTTGAGATAAAGTTTTCAAAGCTGTTCTCGATGTTTGAGATAAATTGTATCTCCACTTCGGACGATTCTCTTCATATACACTAAGATCCCGAATGATTAGCTGATGGAAGGTTTTAATAATGGGGTCCACCGGTCCCGGGGGACTCCATCCAAAAAATTACTTTTTGTTTGAATCAACACTATATCTACAAATCCACGGGATCCCGATGGGGTCTCCATTGGCTCCCACGACTGCCAATTTATACATGTCAAAATTTGAGAATGAGTTCATTTACACTTCTGAATGGTGGCCAGACATTGTCATATGGAGTCGTTATATTGACGATATCTTTTTTATTTGGAAGGGGTCGGAGGAACGTTTGAAGTTATTTTGTGATTGGATCAACACACAAAATTTGAATTTGCAGTTCACTGCTCATTGGTCTAAACATTGCATGGCATTCTTGGATGTGTTAATAACACGAGAAAGTACATCATTAAAAACTACTGTACATCGGAAAGCATCTGACCGCAATAATTTGCTTAGATTTCATAGTCATCATGCTTATTCATTTAAATGTGGATTGCCCATCAGTCAATTCTTTCGGATACATAGAATCTGTTCTACTTTGGCTGAATTTGAAACACAAGCAGATTTGTTGAAGGAAAGGTTTTTAACGCGTGGATATCCTCTGAAAATTGTGAAAAGAGCATACAAGAGAGCCAAATATTCTGACAGATATTCGTTGTTGGAATACAGACCCAAGAAAGATGAACCAAATTTAGTTTGTGTTTTAAAACAAACAGCTTTTCCGGTGATTGCCAAATCGATTAGAACTCATTGGCATATTTTGGGAATTCATGATATATTTCAAGAACCACCTCTGATTGTAACGTCTAGGGGCAACAACATTAAAGATCGTTTGGTACATGCTCAATCAGTCAAACCTTTGAACCTTGAGAATACGGGACACTAATTGTAAACATTGTAGCCATTGTGATACATGTATAGAGGGACAAGAATGACAAGATCCGGTGTCAGGTTATAAGATCAAAAGAAAGACTGTAACTAATTGTAATTCTAACTATGTGGTATATGCCTTAATTTGTAGTTGCCCTAAAATATACATTGGACGAACAATTCGCAACATGAAAACTAGATTAAATGAGCATAAATCCAGGGTACAAATGCAGGTATTGACTGCACCGATAGTTGCCCATTGTACACAATATCAGCATGTATTTTCTCAAATAAAATGGACAATTATTGATCAAGTAATCAGTTCACCTCGGGGTGGTGATCGTAAACATTTGTTAAATTTGAGAGAGGCTTATTGGATCTTTACGTTGAGGACGCAATCCCAGTCTGGATTGAACGAAGAGTTGGAGTGGAATACCCTTTTATAAGATCTGGTTCTTACGTACCCTTGACGTTATGACGTTGAGGCAAGAGATTATCAGTGATTGGCTGAGTTTGAAGAAAGTCGGCGCGAATAAAGAGAGACACGCTACCTGTGTTTCATTATTCAAAGAATGGCGACCATGTAGTTGGCGAGTGGAAATTGGTAAAGAACGCCGTGAAGTTTCTCCAACAGATTACTCGAAAAAGACAGTCCCCTGATGAAGAATCTACGATTCGAAACGAGGCCTTGTCGGGACAGGGACATGGAGTAAAAAAATTGGATCCAGCACAGATGAGTAACGGGTTTTTTCCCTTTATAAGATCTTAAGGATTTAGTACCGGCGTTTAATGAAAATCATGCTTGATTGAACAGAATGTGAAAGAATTGATCGTTAAAGTCTCAGCTCCTGAATACGTTGTTGGATGTTTGAAAAAAATTATATGATCATTTATCCGTCTTCTAATGCTAAAACCCTTTTAGGGTGAATGACACATTACAACAACCAGTTTAAAAACTAGAGGATCATACTTGGGGCAGCGTGGATTCAAGGTGGCTGGGACTTGTTGATTTATAACCCTTGAGGGGGTAAAATATTTAGAATTCCATTAGAAAGAAACAAGTTTGAAGTTGATCACGCAAAAATAGAAAAATATTCACGGGATGGAGGAGGTCGGTTTATGATTAAAAACATTACACATTGCAGGATGCAATGGTTTAAAGTTATATGAAACCTTCCTCTTCTCTCCCAAAAATATTTTTGTGCCCACTATTTAGTGGTCACTACACATTGTATTGAGTTCATTTGAATGGATTTAGGGAATTTTTTCTCATTATTGTAAAACGAAAATTTTTTTTGAATACTTTTGAGGAGATATCGTGTTTTTTGAGTTGAATGATTTATACCCCTCAGTAGATATTGTGCTTTTTTGTTTTTGGACCCTTATACTCCCAGCACAAGAAACTGGCAGTGGAACTTTGTTGATAAGGCTCCTCAGTTTGAGGGCTATAACTCTGGTACCTATGTCCCCAGGAAAATATAGGGCGTTATTCCATCTATTTCATCATACTCAAGAAGGGAGGGTTCGTTTCACCCCATCCTGGACCCTCAAGAGCATCAATCTTAATCTGCGGATATTCCACTTCCACATGGAAACTCTCTGCTTCATCATAATGATCATACAACTGGAAGAGTTTTTAACCTCTCGCTGGCCTACCTTCATATTACTGGCAACCGCCCCCAGAACATTCTCCAAAGTTATGGTGGTCGTGGCGGCGGCATTGAGGAAAGAAGGTATCCTGGTGCACCCTTACTTAGACATCTGGTTGATCCGGGCAAAGTCGTTGGAAGAGAGCCTCCAGGCAACCAGCAGGGTCACATCCTTGCTTCAGTAACTCGGCTAGGTTGTGAACATGGACAAGAGCAGTTTCAAGCCCTCCTAGTCCTTGGAGTACCTGGGAGTCTGCTTTGATAGCAAGCAGGACAGTCATCCTCCCTCCAAGGATAGGGAAGCTGATGGGCCAAGTGTATCGTTGACGAACACAATGGACCCCAGCTGCCTTCAGGCCCTCTGCCTGATGGTGTCAACCCTGGAGATAGTACCATGGACGAGGGCATACTTGTGGCCACTCCAACACTCCCTGCTATCACTTTGTAACCAACCTACCAATGGAAGTTTATTTATTTATTTTATTTTTAATTTTTATATACCGAGGTTCTTATAGAGACTATAAATCACTCCGGAAGTATGTTCTCAGCTCCAGTGGTGGCTACTGGAAGTGCATCTAAGCAAGGGTGTATGTCTGTCCCCACTGAACGGGCTAGTCCTCATGATGGACGTGAGCCTCCGAGGGTGGGGAGCCCACTGTCGAATTGACAGCCCAGGGGTGATGGACCAAGGAAGAGGCATGCTGGAACATAGGCAGTCTGGAAGCCCGAGCTGTCAGATTAGTGTTTGCAATTCAGCCACAGGCTCTGGGGATAGCAGTCAGAGTGGTGATAGACAATGCAACAACTGTAGCCTACATCAACAGCCAGGGAGGAACCAAAAGCCACCGTGTCCTGGAAATAGATCCCCTTATGTAATGGGTGGAGTTAAATTGGCAAGGGATCTCTGCCTCCCACATCATGGGAAAAGACATAAGAGCAGACTTTCTCGCAGCAGGGAGAGTCTGCATCCAGGGGAATGGGTATTATTGAGCAGAGCCTTCAAGCTCCTAGTAGATTGCTGGGGCCTCCCATCCATCAACCTACTGGCGACATCTCACATTATGAAGGTTCCCCAATTCTTCAGTCTCAGAAGAGATCAGGGGATCAGATGCCCTTGTCCAGACCTGACTTCCCTCCATAGCCTCTGCTGGGCAAGGTCATTCACAAGATTGAACGCCACAGAGGATTAGTCCTTCTGGTGGCCCCGGCTTGGCCCAGATGCCCAGGGCATGCAGACATTTGGAGGTTTCTAGTGGAGAGCCCCCTTTGCCTTCCCCGCACAGGGACATTCTCCAACCAGGTCCAATCCTTCACAGGACCCAACTCTGTTTTGTCTTAGTCTGGACCTTGAGAGGAGGGCTCGCCTGACTAAGCGTGTATATTTGGTGGCTGTAATCGCCATCTTGCTCTGTGTGCGGAAGTTCTTGACATCCTTGGCATATGTGTGGATCTGGGGAATATTTGAGGCTTAGTGAAGGAATGCAGGGTGCCCCCTCAGATGACCAAGATTGCCATGATTCTGGAATTCTTACAGGATGGCCTGAACAAAGGACTGTCCCTTAACTCCTTGAAGGTCCAGGTGGCGGCGCTCTCCTGTTTCAGAGGCGAGGTGAACGGAGCCCTCCTGTCGACACATTCAGACTTGGCCCATTTCCTAAAAGGAGTTAAACACCTCAGACCACCCTTAAAGTGTCCAGTCCCTCTATGGAACCTCAGACTAGTATTGGACTTCGTAGCAGGGTCTTCCTTTTGGCTGTTGCACACACTTTCTCTACATCTCTTATTGCTGAAGACTGTATTTTTGGTGGCGATATGCTCGGCTCATCGCATCTCTCTGATCTACAGGCACTGTCATGTTGGGAGCCATTCCTCTGACTCCAGGAATGTTGCAGCTTCGCGCACTGTCCCTTCTTGCCAAAGGTAGTGTTTCACCTGAACCAGTCCATTTCCTCACCGTCCCTACATAGACGCAAGGACTCTGAAGACCACCGCCTCCTACACCACTTAAATGTCAGTAGGCTTTTAGTACGGTATCTAGAACGTACAGAACCAGTGCACAAGATGGACCGCTCCTTCATAGTGGAAGGAAAGGTGAAGCAGATTTGCAAGCTACCATAGCTCACTGGATAAAGGAAGTGATCCCGGGAGCTTGTGTAGAGGCAGGGAAGCCTTTACCTGTACAGGTTAAAGCTCATTCTACCATGGCCCAGGCAATATCCTGGGCGGAAGCTAAGCTACTGTCTCCTATCGACATCTGCCGAGCAGTGACATGGTCTTCCTTGCACACCTTCTCCAGGTTCTATCACCTGGACATCCAAGCCTAAGACGCAGCTTTTGCGAGGGCGGCACTAACCGGACCACGGGCAGCCTCACTCCCCGATCGGGAGTAGCTTTTATATATCCCATTGGTCCTGAGTCCATCTGGCTACATGCTAGGAAATGGAGAAATTGCCTGATTTTCGTTTTCCTTGGTGCATCCTGCCGACGGCTGCCCATGAACAGTGTCAAGGAATTGCACATGAATCTCTATCCCAAAGAGGTTACAGGTAACCTATTATAGATCTGGGCATCTATTATATTGCTAGGATTCAGCACTTATGTTTGAGTGTAGTTAGTTATCAATTTTAATCAAGTTCTTAAATTAAGTTTTTCAATAGTATGTCGTCAAAGGCTTTTGAAGAGAATACTGAATGGCTGAGGTCACTACAGGGGTATATCTAGGGTGGCGTCTGCTCTGAAACCTGACTGTCTCCATCTGCTAACAGGGGAGCACATAACCCAATGGTCCTGAGTCCATCTGTTTACACTAAGAAACGAAATATCAGGTAAGTAATTTCTCCATTATCAACCAAGCCTGAGTATGGATAACAAATTAATAGCAGATCATAAGTATACATCTTACAAGCAGGTGAGAGCAGTGATTCCCATGGCTCTGCTGGCTGGAGAGCTTGGCTGTCAAACACCATATTTAAAAGGATTTTTGTGGGAACAGGACCATTTTATTTCCCTTATTGCTATGGTTTATTTAATGATTGTGCTATTCTGTGATGCATAATTTAACTTAACACTAAAAATAACTGATCACATGTTTTCTTAATGCTACACATCTTACAAATTGTCAGGCATATGTCAGCTTATTAGCATGACTGTTTACTTTGGGAGAAGCTGAAAATTTAGTAGTCTTGGGGGAATTCTGTGCTACTGTGGAGCGCAAGATTGCCATTTTCTGCTCAGAATTGGCAGAGGAGACCCCCCCCCCCCCCGCCTGCCACGAATGGAGTGCTTGAAGATGAAGGCCCCGGTGTGCCACGAGTAGAGTGTACTTTGCTCGCGGTGAAGATGAAGGCCCTGGTGAGAGTCAGTATTTGTGAGAGGGGAGGTTGTGAGTATGGGAGGTGAGAGCAAGGGGGATGCCTGAGTGTGGGAGCCAGAGAGAGGGAGCCTGTATGAGGAGATTGTGAAGGAGTGAGTATCTGAGAGATTGGGAGCTTGTGTGTATGTGAGGGTGCTAGCCTGTGTGAAGGGGTGCATGAGAGACATAGGTAGCCTGAGAGAGGGAGCTTGTGTGGGTATGTATGCAAGAGAGAAGGGACCCTGTATGAGGGGATGTGAGGGAGCTTGTATGAGGGGCTGTGTATGTGTACTAGAGGGAGCATATGTGAAGGGCAGTACTGAGAACGGTATCAAGCTCTGGGACTGGTGATAGTGGAAGGGGTTGAGCCTAGAGGTGGAGGGGGGAGAGATAATGGAAGGTGGAGAAGTTGGAACCTGAGAGGGCAAAGTGGCCAGGAAGTAGGGAGAGAGTGGAAGGGACACTCTTTACAATTAATTTCTAGGGAAATTCTGCATCTCTAAGTACTTTTTCTGAATTCATTTAAAATGTAATTACTTAATAATTTACATGAGTCTTTATTTTGACCAATATAAAGATTGCAGAATTTTAAGGTGCAGAATTCCCCCAGGAGTAATTTTAGGTGATGGAGGCACTGATTACTGATACCCGCATCTCAAAGGTATGAATTTGGAAGGAGGTTGTGCAACATTTGTCTTCTACACACCCAGTCTCTTCTGTGCCCCCCTCAGACGCCAGCTCTTTTTCCCCTAGGCATAGGTGCAAGGGGTCTCACTGGGCAGTGAACTCTGTTCTGCTCCATCAGGTAGTGTGCAGGGAATAAGAGGTGAGGGCGAGACTGATGCTGTAGCACACTTTCCCAACCAGTGTGCCTTTAGACTAGATCAGGTATGCTAGAGAAGTCATTACTTCCTTATGCTGAAATCCAGACCAGCACTTGGGTTCTGCTTTCAGCACCTCGGAGCAACAAGACATAACCAGTGGTGGCTCAAACATGTGTATGCTTTTTGCAAACATGGTTTCCTAGCGTGTAGCAGATGGACTCATTACAAATGGGTATAGTGTGCTCGTGCTAGCAGTTGGAGACGGATCTGACGTCAGCACGTGGTACATATACCCCTGCAGGAAGTGCAGGCGCTCAGTAATTTCCATCTCCAAAGCAGTTTGGAGCTACCTCACGCTCGCTGAGCGTTTTTCCAAATTCTAACGACTAGATTCATAGAAGAAACCTACTTGAAGACGAGCCCCGCACTCCTGCGGTGATACCATTCGGTCCCTCCCCCAGTTAAGTTTCCCGAGGCGATTTCCGTGGTCCCCTCGGAGGCAAGAGCCTCGGTCCGGTGGCCGACTCGCGGCAGGGACCTAGCCCCCGAGTGAGAAGGGCTCGGGCACGGCATAGAGGCAGCCTCGGTCCTGGCGTGGACTTGGCCCCCGAGCGAGACGAGTTTGGGCGCGGCCTAGAGGCAGCGGGTGCACTTCCTCGAGCGCGGCGGTGACGGTACTTACCCTCTCCCCCCGCGGCCAGAGACTGCCCGGCTCGCAGCCGGGAAGCGCCGAAGACAAGGTAAGGCGTACATCTTTACTTGTTGGTCTCCGAGGAAGCGAGGATTAGCAATCTGCCTACTCGGCAACCCGCCAAGGGGGTCGCCATGTTGCCTGCCTACTCACCTTCTGCCCTGGTTCGTCAGCCGTGCAATAGGCGCCTGTTGCTAGGCGCATATCTTTCACGCATATTACAAAGCGCAGACTCCAGCTGGGTTCACAGACTAGATGGAGCGTAAGAGAGCCCATGCGTCAGTGGAGCCGGCACCTCCAGAATCAGGCATAAGCCTCTGCTCTGCATGCAACCTCAGAGCCACTCAGAGCAAGGAAGCAGACTCCCTATGTGCCCAATGTGAAGAGGCCAGGACCGGTCGCAGCCCAGCGTACTTGCCAGTTCCTCAGGGAACACCCCGGACCTAGCAGGCAGCAGTGAGCTGCCAGGGAACCCGAGAGACCTGGTGCCCCTAAGGTCAGTTACGGCTTCGCTCTCCTGGGTGGAATTATTCAAGGGGATTCATGCCTTTGTCACAATGCAGTCTGCTCCCCGAACGGGTCCATACGTCCCGAATGACCCGGTCCCTGGACCCTCAAGGCCTAGGCACGGCCACTCGCCACCCGGAAGCCCCACTTATGGGGATTCAGATTGCTCTGAGGAAGATGACGAGCCCCGCGAGGAGGGAGAACTTCCCTCTGGGATTGAACCATATCGGACCATGAGGTGTTTCTTTCTGAAAGAGGATCTCCCAGGCCTGATCTCAGAATGCCTGTCGGAACTGGCTCTCCCGGGCCGTGACACCCCAGGGGAACCTAGAATGAACCCCCTGTTAGAGGACCTGTGCCAAACGACTCACCATTTTCCCCTCCTACGAGCAGCACAGCAGCTAATCGATCTGGAATGGAATGCACCGGAGGCCTCATTTAAAGGGGGTCGGGCCTTGGCTGGCATGTACCCCTTAGACCCGGCAACCAAGGAGATGCTGGCGTGCCCCCAGGTAGACGCCACAGTTAGCGCAATTGTGAAGCGCACCACCATTCCGGTGGAAGGGGGGACGGCCCTCAAGGATACACATGACCGGTGCATGGACGCCATTCTGAAACACGCATTTGAGGTGGCAGCCATGTCCCTACGAATTGTGACCTGCTGCACAGTGGTGACGCGTTCCTGTTTATCACAAGCAAGGAACAACACCCTGGGAGAAGAAATGGAATCAGCTCTCTCGTTCCTCACTGACGCAGTCTACGACCTAGTCTGTACGGCAGCCAAGGGAGTATCATCCTCAGTGACAGCCAGGAGACAGCTCTGGCTACATAATTGGTCGGCCGACTCCTCCTCCAAGACACGTCTCACGAGAATGCCCTTTAAGGGATCCCTCCTGTTCGGCAGCGACCTCGAGAAACTGGCCAATAAATGGGGTGCCTCTCTATTACCCCGTCTACCAGAAGACAGGTCAAGGAGGAGCCAGTGCCCTTTTCCTAGACCATCCAGAGGTAGAAACTCTCAGCGCTTCAACCCTTACAGGACTCGCTACCAAGCACCTCGTTCGCAGGCCAGGAACCAGTCCTTTCGGACTAAGCGCAACAAGAGGGGAACCGGTTCGGGTCCCGGCCGTACCCCACAATGACAATCAGCCGACCCATCCGGGGGTAGCAGCCGTAGGGGGCAGGCTAACCCTCTTCTACCGCAGGTGGGTCGAGATTACCTCGGACCAGTGGGTCCTCGCCATCATCCAGGGTATTACCTGGACTTTCTTCAGCTCCTGCTGGACAAGTTTGTGGAATCTCCTTGTTCACCCCTCAAGAGGACGGCACTAGAAGTTACCTTGTGGAGGCTCCTATCCCTAAAAGCCATAATCCCAGTGCCTGCAGGGGAGATAAATTCTGGGCATTATTCCATTTATTTCATAGTGCCCAAGGAGGAGGGCACTTTCAGGCCCGTCCTGGACCTCAAGTCAGTCAACCGGCACCTACGGGTCCCCAGCTTTCGCATGGAAACTCTGCGGTCTGTCAAAAATTCAGTACAGCCAGGGGAGTTTCTCACATCCCTAGATCTGTCAGAAGCCTACTTGCATATCCCAATCAATCGGGATCACCAGCGCTATTTACGCTTCAAAGTCCTGAATCAACACTTCCAGTTCCGAGCTTTACCCTTCGGATTAGCCACCGCGCCGCGGACCTTTACCAAGGTCATAGTAGTAGTGGCGGCGTCACTCAGGAAGGAATCCTCGTCCATCCCTACCTGGACGATTGGCTGATCAGGGCAAAGTCACCGGAGGAGAGCCACCAGGCAACCAACAGTTATTGCTCTTCTGGAAAGCCTAGGATGGGTAGTAAACTTGAACAAGAGTTCCCTACAGCCTTCTCAGACGCTGGAATACCTAGGAGTCCGATTCGACACCCAGGAAGACAAGGTCAGTCTGAACTTCAAGAGGAGATCAAAGCTCCGGAATCGTCTGCTGGCCCTGCTGAGTGCCACCCGGCCCACAGCTTGGGATTACCTACAGGTCCTCGGCCTTATGGCATCCACTCTGGAGGTGATACCATGGGCACGGGCTCATACGAGACCATTACAACGCGCCCTCCTATCTCGGTGGTGCCCACGATCACAGAACTACACCTACCTCTACCAGCCAGAGTGCGGAATCAGCTACGGTGGTGGTTGCAGCCCGGCCACATGAGCCGGGGGTCAAGAATGTCCTCCCCATCCTGGACCCTGCTCACAACAGATGCCAGCCTGAACGGATGGTGAGCACACTGAAGAACTCACCGCCCAAGGGCGGTGGAACAGAGAAGAGTCGGGGTGGAACATAAACAGACTAGAGGCATGGGCAGTCAGGCTAGCATGCCTGCGATTTGCCCACAGACTTTGAAACAGAGCGGTCAGTGATGTCGGACAATGCCACCACAGTGGCATACATCAACCGACAGGGCGGAACCAGAAGCAGACGGGTATCCCTAGAAATAGCCGCCCTGATGACTTGGGCGGAAGCAAATCTCCAGGACATCTCCGCCGTCCACATCGCCGGGAAGGACAACACCACGGCAGACTTCCTCAGCAGAGAAAGCCTAAACCTTGGGGAATGGCAACTGTCGCCCACAGCTTTCCAGATGATTGTGGATCAGTGGGGGACGCTGGGCATGGACCTACTAGCGGACAGGTCCAACGCTCAAGTACCCAGGTATTTCAGCCGCAGGTGGGATCCTCTATCCCAGGGGATCGATGCCCTGGTACAGCCATGGCCTCAGGGGTTCCTGCTATATGCCTTCCCCCCCCCATGGCGCCTGCTGGGTGCCATTATACACAAGATTCAGCGACACAGAGGCCTAGTTCTGGTGCCCCCGGACTGGCCAAGAAGACCCTGGTACGCAAACATGAGAAGACTACTGGCAGGGGATCCTCTACCCCGCCCCCTCAGGGACCTGCTTAGACAAGGTCCCATCCTCCACGAGAATCCAGCTCAATTCTCTCTTATGGTCTGGCCATTGAGAGGGCTCGACTGAGAAAAAGGGGATACTCGGGGGCGGTAATAGATACACTCCTCCGAGCACGCAAGTTCTCCACATCACTAACCTATATACGGATCTGGAGAGTATTTGAAGCCTGGTGCGAAACTCTCAGCACCACCCGTATGCCGCTAAAATCCCCATCATTCTGGGTTTCCTGCAAGATGGACTTCAGAAGGGTCTGTCCCTCAATTCCATCAAGGTTCAGGTGGCAGCGCTATCCTGCTACGGCCCCAGGAGTGACGGCAACAGCATTGCCACACACCCAGACGTTTCCCATTTCCTGAAAGGAGTCAAACACATTCGCCCGCCACTGAAGTGGCCAGTGTCCCTGTGGAACCTCAACCTAGTTTTGGAATTCCTAGCGGGACTCGCCTTCAGACCTCTCCGAGGCCTGTCCATCCATTTGTTAACTTTGAAGATGGTGTTCTTGCTGGCTGTATGCTCGGCATGTCGCATCTCAGAGCTACAGGCGCTGTCCTGCCGCGATCAGTTTCTCAGAATCACCCCAGGGGCTATCCATCTTCGCACGGTTCCTTCCTTCTTACCCAAGGTAGTCTCACACTTCCACCTCAACCAAACCATATCCTTGCCAACCACGGAAGGTTTGAAGAAGTCGGAAGAAGGTCGAATACTGCGTCATCTCGACATCGGCAAGCTGCTGTCCAGATACCTGGAGATGTCTGAAACAGTACGAAAGACGGACCAGCTGTTCGTTCTTCACAGTGGGAAGCGGCAAGGAGAAGCGGCCTCACGAGCGACTATTGCTCGTTGGATCAAAGAAGTTATCAAAGCAGCCTACGTAGAAGCGGAAAAACCACCACCTCTACGAGTCAAGGCTCACTCTACCAGAGCACAGGCGGCCTCCTGGGCAGAAACTAGGATGCTGTCGTCTGCAGAGATATGAAAAGCGGCAACGTGGTCCTTCATCCATACCGTCTCCAGATTCTACTGTCTGGACGTCCAGGCTAGGGAGGACTCAGCATTTGCAAGGGCAATCCTAAACGTATCTCGGGCAGCCTCCCGCCCAGTCCGGGAGTAGCTTTTGTACATCCCATTTGTAATGAGTCCATGTGCTACACGCTAGGAAATGGTGAGATTACTTACCTGATAATCTCGTTTTCCTTAGTGTAGGCAGATGGACTCAGCATCCCGCCCGGCTGCCAATATTTATGGGGATTCACAGTTTTGAGGTAAGCCATGTTTCTTTACATAAGGCATCCACCCTGCCGGGTGTCGACGCCTTCCGGTTGTGAACACTGGCGGTCTCCAGCTACTATCAATCGGTCAGGTTAATCATGTTCAGTGAATCAATCGGTCAGTCACACACATATCCATACAGCTTTTGCAAGGAAGATTACTGAGTGCCTGCACTTCCTGCAGGGGTATATGTACCACGTGCTGACGTCAGATCAGTCTCCAACTGCTAGCACGAGCACACTATACCCATTTGTAATGAGTCCATCTGCCTACACTAAGGAAAACGAGATTATCAGGTAAGTAATCTCACCAGTAATCATGCATGCTGCTTCTTCCCAGCTACAGCATGTGCCCTGGTAACTATGAGACAGCTCTTCTAAAATCAAAGTAAAACACATTGGGTAACTAGAAAATTAGATCAGGAACACAATCAAAACGATTGGGTTCATTTGATACAACCTTTCTGAGCCACAATCATGTTGCCTTGGATTTTGCAACCCATTAGCTCACTATCCTTTCTTTTCTTTTCCTTCCCATCACTGAGGTAAGGGCTTTAGTTTCCAGATTCCTTTCTGCTACCAATTTTTTTTATTTTGTCACATGGGGACCACAATTAAACTTCCTATCTTTCAGTACTACTTCAGTCTCCAAGGATCTTTTGAATAGTTCTCTCAGTGAACCAACCTTAGCTCATTTTAGTATCCTGAATGCCTTGTCCATTTTCAGTTTTGCTAGTTCTACCCAAACACAACATTCTGTAAATGGGTTTGTACTTAACCCCACTTCAATTCGTATGCTT
This sequence comes from Rhinatrema bivittatum, assembly GCF_901001135.1. NCBI lineage: Eukaryota > Metazoa > Chordata > Amphibia > Gymnophiona > Rhinatrematidae > Rhinatrema > Rhinatrema bivittatum. The sequence goes on from NC_042621.1 coordinate 138,949,193, forward strand.
ATGAGTTGGCAACTTTCTTTAGTAAGCAGCCATCTGAAGTATTTGTTTAATATTTCTATTTCCTCTTTATTCAGACATGAATCCTTGTCTCCTTTCTCTTACAATTCAACTTCTGGTCTTCCTCCTTTCTTTGCTATCTCTGAAAAATGTTTGTCATCTTGTTTTGCCTCTTTGATCCTTCCTTACATTTGTGCTTTTATTTTTCTTTCACCTTCACCAGAGATTCTTCTGTTTTGTTGCTTTGTACTTTTCAAATGCTGCTCTTTTTTTTTTTCCCCCCAGATTTTTACAGGCCAATATAGTAAGGTCGTGGGAAAACGGGCGCTCACTGAGCATGAGGTTTCCTAACATGCACCCAGCCACCTCTCTTGGGTGCATTATACCATCTTTAAATGAGTCGTGCTAAAATGGAGGCACTAGGGACAATAGTGTGCCCCTAGTGCCTCCTTAGCAGCAGATGCCCAGGAGAGGTGGCTGCCAGCAGGTTTAGAAAACAGATGCTCACAAAATTGAGCATCCATCTTCCTAACATGACCCCGGCACATAATTTTTTTTTTAACCTTTTGGTTCTTCCGACTTAATATCACCACAATATTAAGTCTGAGAATGTACAGAAAAGCAGTGTATTCTGCTTTTCTGTGCACTTTTTCGGGCTGCTCAGAAATTGCCTGCTCTTGGGCAGGCACTAATTTGAGCATAAAATGTGCGGATTGGGCGCACTTTTTTTTTTTAAACTGTATCCCGGGTGAATAGCTAATAAATAGCCTTATCAATATGCATTTGCATGTGATGAGCGCTGTTAGTTTCAGGTGGGGGGGAGCAGGGTTTGGGCGTGCTAAACCTCTTGTATAAAGGGTTGTGGACGCGTGTCCAATCCGGGTTAAACAGTGTGCTCAGCTGTGAGTGCACTCTATTGTATTGGCCTGTTAATGAACCATATCGGTTTCCTTTTTCTGTTACTTTTATTTTTTCTTACATAGATTTGTTGCCTTTTTGTGTTAGCTCCTGTTTTGTTTTGTTTTTTTAATTAGGTACAGTGGGCCAATCTTTTCAGTCTTCTAGCACCTCTTCAAGATAGTTTCCATTTTACCAAGCGGTCTAAATTTAAACATACAAAAGAAAAGTAAAACCTTAGAAATTATTATGAGATTTCTTTAGTCAGTGATGTGCTTGTGGAAACTGGTTTTTCAATGCTTAAAAATTTAGTTCAGTTTAAAATGGATATTTTTTGCCACTTTTTATATAGTATAGGTTTGGTTTGGTTTGTCAGCTGTCTATCTTTATCCACTCACTTCACAGACCTGATGATAAACAGGGCAGCAACATCTTTTGAATAATATAGTCTAAAGAGCTATTTGCCTAACAGCACCAAAAAAATAGTATTTAGGCAGACTACCTACATCCTATGGCAAGTTCTTTATATATTTTAAAAAGCTGGTACATGACAGGCTTTGCTTTTCCAGATGAACAGTTTTTCAAGTATGCTGTACAGTAGTTAGGCTGAATATTCTAGTAATGGCCACCCTGTATTGCTGGCTGAAATTTAGTTTTTTTTCATGGGGAAAGGTGGAGTATTGGAGGACCTAAGTGGGCATCGTGCATGCTGATCCATCTAAGGTAGAGAACAGAGGAGGAAGAATCTCCTGGATAAGGGGAGATATTTTGCAGGCATTTTTGTTGTAGCTGATACCTGGGATGTATCCTTAGGATAGAATACCTGGGCAGAGTGGATGGGGCCAGTTGGTCTTCCTGATGTTTACTATGTGCTGTTAGGCTACTCTGGAGCACTGCACAATTTAGCCTGCTGATTCCTTCTGTCTATATTGAAAATGAATAACTTGTCTCTGATTAGCTTAAAAATTACTGTGCAGCAAAAATGGATTAGTTCTTCCTAGGCAAGTGGAAACTTGAAGCCTTTTATAAAATGTTTTATTTAAACTACTGTGAAGCTGATTTTTTTTTCTTCTCTCTTCCGTCCCCCCCAGACTCAGTTTCTGATTCAGGAGTGTGCATCACTGATTACAAAACCAAATTTTATCTCAACGCTATCCTATGCCATTGACAATCCATTGCACTACCAAAAGGTTTGTATCTTTTTTTTTTTTTTTTTTTTTTTTTTTTTTTTTAAACTCCTATGGCTGTAGTATGACTTTGGGAAGAGCCAGGCTGAAGGTGGACTGGTGTTTTTATATAAGCTATCTCAGGGGTAGGTAACTCCTGGTCCTGGAGGGCCATAAAGGGACTAGTTTTCAGAATAGCCACAACAAATATGCATGAGGTATATTTTGAATACATTGTCTCCCTTGTATGCAAATATCTCATGCATATTCATTGTACATATCATGAAAACAGCTCCCTTTATGGCACTCCAGGACCAGAGCTACCTATCCCTAAGCTAATTTTTACTAACTTTTTTCAAAATATTTCCTTTGAGGTATCTTTCTTGCCATATTCTAGTGTTGGTCCACTGCTGAGTAGACTACCAGTCATGACAATTTGTGGAGGCTGTATTATGCATATTCACACTTACTCTGTTTTTTCTAAAATAAGAGGTACCATGAGGAGGATGATTTAACAAAAAATTAAAAAATCAAACATTAGCCAGTATGTGTTGGGACTTATCTGGAAAGAGGGAGGCATCTTTTTAGAGGGGAACTTGTATTGTCACCAGTAAAGGAGATGGAAGTTGTACTTCACTGCTATGCTTTCTGTCAGCTTGCTAGTTTGTAGTATCTGGCGCTTAGAGCAGTAAGTTCTTCCTCTTTTGTAGGGCATATGGTGCACTTGATCAGAGTAAATTAATGTGCCAGAAGAGGTACTCTATTTACGCTAAAGAACTGCCAGTAACATCAAATATCAATTTGCTCTTTAAATTGTATACTTTTTTTTTTTGTTGCAGAGTCTAAAACCCTCACCCCATTTATTTGCTCAGCTGACTAAAGCGCTCAAGTTAAGCAAGGTTCAAGAGGTGAGTTTCATAACTTAAGGTATGAGATGTGAAATTATTGGTTAATGCCTGAAACTTGTCCTATTTCTTTGTTCACAGGTAATTTTTGGCCTTGCTTTACTGAATTCTTCCAGCTCAGATCTGCGAGGGTTTGGTAAGTGACTGCAACTTTCAGGTTTCTTAATCTATAGGAACCTAAATATGCAACTAGAGGATCTTATTGGGGGAGGAGTAGATCATTTCTCCCCCCCCCCCCCCCCCCAACCCCTTCTACCTCCAAGTTTAATGTATGAAGTGGTAATTTTGGGAGAAGCTGAAAACACAATTTCATGTTAAATATTAGTAGTTAGTATTGCTGCCGTCGCATTCACCAAAATACTAATTTTAAATGAATGTATTCCAACTTGCAGTAGGAGGAGTTAGGCCTCCTAAATTTGATATGGATATGATTAATTATACACCTTAGTTGAGAAGCATGTTTGACACACAGAATGAATAGGGAGCTTAGTTTTTAGCTTAAAGTTTCTCCAGGCATTTTACGGTTTCTCCAAGGACAAGCAGGATGGGTGACAGCAGATGGAGCTCAGTACAGAAAACCTCTGTCAGTTACCAGAACTTTGACTTGGGCACACTGAGCATACCCCATACTATGCATCCAAGCAGGGTTCCTCTTCAGTCCCGTCCCCCCCCCCACTGTGTAGCTTTTGCATTGTGGTATTGGTGAGTTCTCTGGGTTTTTTTCCCCCAATTAAAACGTGTGGGAAAACTTCCCCTGGTTTTTTCTTCTCGTTCCATCTGCACCGGGTCCCTCCTCTAGCCTCCTTCGATAGGCTTCTTGGCATTTTGAGTAACCATTTTTTTTTTAAACACCTGCCCCCCCCCCCCCCCCCCCCCCCAATGTTTCAGCTGTCCATCAAAGTTTCAAAGTTGTCCTGATCTAAACAGACTGTACATAATTCACAGGTTTGGACTCTACAGGTGCATTTTCAGGGGGAACAAATAAGCAAATATTTGCCAGTCCCTCTGAAACACAATGGCTATCAGTACAGTTATCAAAAATCATGCATTCATATGCTCCCTACTTTGTCAATATATGTAGATTCCCTTTCTGTGAAGCTGTCACTGTGAAACTTTCCTTTTGGGTTTAGTTTTCAGATTCTTCTAAGGGCTTAATTGCTGTCAGAATTCTTCGTGGCCGGTTGTGCTAACACTTTCTTGGTCTAATAAGAAAAGAGTAACCTATTTTTAGTTTTAGTACCTCAAAGGAAAAAAATCAACTTTGAAACTATAACAGAATAAATACTTTTATCGTTTGGTCTCTTGTAAGGGGCAGTTTGTTCAGAATTTGTTGATACTCTGTTCTGGTACAGCATCTTCAGAAACATTTTCTTGGTCTAATTTGAGCAAAAGAACCAGGTACTATCCTCTGCCGCTTTGCTCCTGTCAACAAAACCAAGGCCCTCATAGCCATCCCAGGCAATGGGGCCCCAAAGCCCCAGCTTTCACCTCTCAAAACTCCAGGGATGGAGTTTTGAGAGGATTGCAGGGAACATAGCCAAGGGATGGAGTTTTGACTGGATTGCAGGGAACATAGCCAAGGTACCCGTACCTGGAGCGATGGACATGCTGTTGGGGGATGGCTTTGGTTCTTTGTGAATCAGTGGCCCAATGTAACCTCTGACCAGTGGGTTCTTTCCATAGTTTGCGAGGGGTACAAATTAAACCTACTGAGTGCCCTGGGTGCCCATTCTGGGATCTGGTAACACATCAAGAGGTGCTAGTAGCAGAGCTGTCCTCCCTCTTAGAGCGGTTGAACCCATTCCACCAGGGCAAAGAGGGAAGGGATTTTACTCCTGGTACTTCCTGATGCCAAAGAAAAATGGGGATTCTGTCCCATCCTGGACCTAAGAAGCTTTGAACAAATTCATCAAGAGAAGTTCAAGATGGTTGCCCTGGGCACCTGTCCCCCTATTTGCAAAAAGGGGACTGGCTATGCCCCCTGGATCTAAAAGACACGTTTTTCTCAGGTCATTAGAAGTGTCTCCGATTTCAAATGGGAAAGTAGTACTTCCAGTATTCTGCCATTTAGAATTGTCAGCCCCAAGTGTCTACAAAATGCCTAGCTATGGTGGCAGCACACCGCTGCAGACTGGGAGTTTGTTTCCTGTATCTGGATGAATGGCTGGTCAAGAGCATCTCTCAGGTGGGTGCACTCAACCTTCCAGGTGCTGGAGACTCTAGAGTTTAACTACCCCAAGCCCCATCTCAGCCAGTCACCACAATTTGACTTCATTGTCCTGATAGAAGTGGTGTCAGCATGGTGCACACCACTTCCTTAGCATGTTTGCACATGCAAAAGGCCTAATGGATCTTAAGGTCACAGTGGAGATCAGCTACTCAGGACCTCCAGGATTGCATCAGTCAAGCAGTCTCTCTAAGATTCACTGTCCTGGTGGAAAGGGAGGTGTTCTTCCGAATTCCTCCCACCCAAACTCTAACCACAGATGTGACAACCCTGGGCTGAGGAGCTCATGTAGCTGGACTTAGTACCCAGGGTCTATGGTCCACCCAGGAATGTCTTGATTAAATCAATTTCCCGGAGCTCCAGGCAATCAGGTATGTGCTGTGGGCTTTCAAAGATCGGCTATCGAACATAATTGTTCTGATAGAGATTGGCAATCAAGTGGTGATGTGGTATGTCAACACGCAGGGAGGCATGGGATCATACCTCCTGTCATGAAGTGGTCTAGATCTGGTCATGGGCCCTTTCCCACGGGATGGGGCTAAGGGCTGTGTACCTGGCCGGAATGGAGAATGTACTAGCGCACAGACTGTCATGCTTTCAGACACCACAAATGGTCTCTGCACCAAAGGGTTTTTCCTGAACATACCCAGATCAGTCCAGACAAGTGGGTTTTATTCATCCTTACCAGCGCCGCCTGCATGTCCACCTTGATCGATTTAATGTCTCTCTGGATCTCCGTAAACCAGCCCCGGAAATCTTCCTTTGTGGGATCTCCCGCTGGCCTGGTCGTGCTCGGGTCCGTCTGAGGGCCGGTCTCCGCCGGGAGTTGTGCGCCGTCAGTCGGGATGTTGTCGTCCTCAGCCTCCGAGCCCTCGCCCAGGGCCGTGAAGCAGGAGCCGCCAGACTCGTATGAGAACGATTTTAAATCGATTGCTTTTTTTCCTCGCTGTCATGTCCCACCTTTTTGAATCGGTTTGGCTGAGCAAAAACGCTGAAATTTCGAAGCTTATGAAGAGCGTGAGGGGAGCTAACGCTTCAAGCGTCCATGTTGGAAGGCTGACGTCACTTCCCCCCCAGCTTCTAGAAACTTTGACAAAAGTTTTCTGTGCCAGGTTCCATCAGATGTAGTTACACACATGTGAGGACTACCATCCTGCTTGTCCTAGAACATCTTTGATATTCACTGAAGATGACTTTGGACAGGGATCAGGTTTTTGTGGCAACAGTACATATGACATTTACAGAAGAGTCCCCACATAGAACTAGCAAAAAGTAGACAGTCATGGGCTGAATGGGGATGCATTCTAGAATATTAAAGGAATTCAGATGTTCTGGCAGAGTCACCAGCCCCCATACTAGTGCGTGAGCCTCTGCCATTGATGCTAGCACCCCTGCTGGAGCATCTGGATGTCTTCCTACGCAGCCAGTGTCAGAGGGTCTCTCTGTTCCCCAGTGGTCACCAATGCTCTCCCACCGGAGCGATCCTGATTCTCAGGTCCTCCACGGAGGAAGATATGGCTGGTACCGTGTTTCCTAGACCACAGTTACCCAAGCCTTTGGGTCCTTCCAGCCTCCCGCAGCCTCTGTTCCCCCTTGATGACCTCGCCCACAGCATGCTGGTCTCAGTGAGGAAGAAGGGCCTTACGACCCTTGGGGTGATGACTCCACAGTCTTCCTCTGTTTATTCGGACGACTTCCCCTCCAGAGGAGTGATGCTAGTTGCACACCCCCCCCCCCCCCCCCCCCCCCACAAGGACCTGTCCTTTGCAGGATTTGTCAGGGCCATGGCTGAGGCCATCCCCTTTCAACTGCTCACGGAGGAGGATGCATGTCATGAGATGCTGGAGGTTCTCCAGTTCGCTCCTAAGGAGATCGTGGCTGTTCCTATCCATGACATCTTCAAAGACCTCCTCTACACATGTGGGAGCACCCCATTTCTATCTCCGCCCCCCACCCCGGTCATTAGAAGAGCAAGTTTGCATACCATAAACAGTGTTTTCCGTGGATAGTGTGAATTAGCCATGTACTCCTAGCATGCCTAATCCACCCCTGTTTATCTGTGGAAAAAGGCTGCTGTCACCTACTTGGTGCAGCTGGATTTGAGAAGCAACACCCCCCCCCCTCCCCAAAAGTTTGTGGTCGTGTAGTCTCTCCTGAAAAAAGCGTGGTGCTCCCACACCCATGTCTCCGCCTCTCTGGAACATGAACACAGTATGCTGAATGCCCTGGACAGGAAAGTCCAGCTGATGGCCCACATCACTGCCTTCCAGCTCTATATGACTCAATACAATTGCAGTCTCTGGAAACAGGTCCAGGTCTTTGCAGAGGGCCTACCTCAACAGCAGGAGGCACTCTTGGCCATTGCCCTAGCTCTCGAGGCTGGGAAGCATGAAGTGCATTCCACCTCTGATATATTTGAGAAGGCGGCTTGCGTAGCTGCGGTTGGCATTGACGCCAGGAGAATAACATGGGTCAGAGCTTCTGACCTCCAGCCAGAGGTCCAGGACAGAAGAGCCGATCTCCCCTACACAGGGGATAAAGTCTGGGATGCAGTAGCACAATTGAAGGATCATCCTGATACCCTTCAGTAGCTTTCCGCTAGTGCTTCTGATGCTTTGTCCTCAGCCAGGAGGTCTCTAGGCCAGGATCCCAGAAGCCTTTCTACAAGCAGAGGAAGTATTATCCTCCAGTCTCTAGGGCTCTCACGCCTCGTACCAGCTCCAGGGGCTGCCCTAGTCAGTAGCAAGCACCTAGGCCCCAGCAGGCCACGGGCTTTTGACTGGTGGTGAGGTAACGAAGGCCAGTTGACCATACCCCGACGTCTGATTTCCCCCCCCCCCCCCACCCCCCCCCCCCCCCCCCCCCTCCCCGGTCAGAGGCAGGCTCTTGAGCTTTGCTGATCATAGGATAGGAAGCGATGCCCTCTTGTGGATTACAAACTGGTTAAAAGACAGAAACAGAGTAGGATTAAGTGGTCAATTTTCTCAGTGGAATAGGGTAAACAGTGGAGTGCCTCAGGGGATCTGTACTTGGAACGGTGCTTTTCAGTATATTTATAAATGATCTGGATAGGAATAAGATGAGGTTATCAAATTTGCAGATACAAAATTATTCAGAATAGTTTAATCTCAAGCGGCTTGTGATACATTGCAGGAGGACCTTGCGAGACTGGAAGATTGGCCAGCCAAGTGGTGGATGAAATTTAATGTGGACAAGTGCAAGGTGCTGCATACAGGGAAAAATAACCCTTGTAGTTACACAGTCTAGGTTCCATATTAGGAGCTACCACATAGGAAAATGATCTAGGCATCATAGTGGATAATATTCTGAAATCGTTGGCTCAGTGTGCTGCAGCAGTCAAAAAAGCAAACAATGTTAGGAATTAAGGGAATGGTTAACAAAATGGAAAATTACATAATGCCTCTCTCTCCATGGTGAGACCGCACCTTGAATACTGTGTACAGTTCTGGTCACTGCATCTCAAATATAAAGTGATGGAGAAGGTACAGAGAAGGGCAACCAAAAGGAGATGGAACAGCTCCCCTATGAGGAAAGGCTGAAGAGGTTAGGGCTGTTCAGCTTTGAGAAGAGACGGCTGAGGGGGGATATGATAGAGGTCTTTAAAATCATGAGAGGTCTTGAACGAATAGATGTGAATTGGTTATTTACACTTTTGGATAATAAGTCTAGGGGGCACTCCATGAAGTTAGCAAGTAGCACATTTAAGATAATTGGAGAAAATTCTTTCAACGCACAATTAAGCTCTAGAATTTGTTGCCAGAGTATGTGGTTAGTGTAGCTGGGTTTAAACAAGGTATGTAAGTTCTTGGAGAAGTCAATTCACTGCTATTAATCAAGTTGACTTAGGGAATGGCCTCTACTATTAACATCAGTAGCATGAGATCTTAGTGTTTGGGTACTTGCCAGGTTCTTGTAGCATGGTTTGGCCTCTGTTGGAAACAGGATGCTGGGCCTGATGGACCCTTGGTCTAATCCAGCATGGCAATTTAAGTCCTTATAGTTGGGAAAAGATCACATCGGATTGATGGTTCCTCACTATCATCTGTCAGGGATACTATGTAAACTCTCCCCTTCTCCCCCATGTCCATTGTGGAGTTCATCTGCCCATCAGGTTGTACTTCAGACGGAACTGCCACCCTCCTTGTGGCTGGAGCGGTAGAACCACTCTCCCCTTCAGCAGGACCAAGGGTTCTATTCAATGTAATTCCTCATTCTGAAAAAGAATGGTGGCTTGCGCCCCGTTCTCGACCTCCGGGCGTTGAACAGGTTTCTTGTAAGAGAAAAGTTCAAGATGGTCTCTCTGGGCACATTGCTCCCATTCCTCAGAGGAGACTGGCTTTGCTCCCACGATCTCAAGGAGGCTTATGCACACATTGCTATTTTCCTCAGCCACTGGAAGTACCTCTGCTTTGTGGTGGGGAAAGCATTGCCAGTACAAAGTGCTGGCATTGGGACACCACATTTTTACCAAATGCCTAGCGGTGGTGGCTGCCTACCTCAGGCGGCTCTGTGCACATGTTCCCCCTACTTGGACAACTGTTTGCTCGAGCAACTTCTACTCAGGAGGCTTGCATGGTCTGACTCTGTGGTGTAGACGCTGCAGAAGGGGTTTATCAACATCCCCAAGTCGCATCTCTGCCTGTGTCCTCAGCTGGACTTCATAGGCACCAGACTGGACTTGGCACAGGCAAAAGCTTTTTTAGCCCAGGGACCAAGTGATCGCCCTTTCCTCACTGGCTACCCTTATCTGGAACAGCCAGAGGGTACCAGCCCGCTTTCTGCTCCGCGTGCAGGGTCTTATGACAGCCCCTGTCCATGTGACCCCTCTGGCTTACCTTTTGCATGAGGAGGGCCCAGTGGACCTTGTGGTCCCAGTGGTGATAGGCTTCCCAGGATCTTGAGGCTCCTGTCGTAATCATGGACCCTCTGCGAGTGACCTTATCCTGGTGGGAAGATCTTTCCAATCTGGCAAAAGGTCTTCCCTTCCAAGCCTCTCCGCCCTAGGTGATTCTCATCACCGATGCTTCCCCGCAGGATCTCTGGACTGCCTCTGAAGCCCACTGTCAGATAAACTTCCTTGAGCTTCAGGCAATCCGGGTTGCCTTGTGGACATTCAGGGACCACTTGTCCAAAGAAGCCCTAATTCGGATGGAGAACCAAGTTGCAGTGTACATCAACAAGCAGGGAGGAACAGGCTCATTTCTGCTGTGCCTGGAGGCGGTGCAAGTGTGGACTTGGGCCCTCTAGCAGGGGATATGTCTGCATTCCACATACCTGCCAGGTCATCTGAATGTCCTGGCAGATCGCTTAAGCTGCTCTTTTCAGCCCCATGAGTGGTCCCTCCACTTGGGGGTGGCAGTCGAGCTGTTTGGCTGCGCCATATGTGGATCTCTTCGCTTCCCTTCATGATTACAAGTTGAGCATGTTCTGCTCCCTTTTGTCTGGGGACTGACATCCAGCCTGCGATGTCTTCTCCCTCCACTGGGGGAGAGGCCTGCTATGTGTCGTTCCCCCCCCTGCTGCTCCTGCTGAAGATGTTGCTGAAGCTTCAACAGGGTTGGCAGGACCATGATCCTAGTGGTGCCCTTTTGGCCACGTCAAGTCTGGTTCCCACTTCTGCAGGACTCTCTCAGAATCAGGGCACCCTATGCCATCAGAACCTCAGTGTTGGCCATGAAGGATTGGATGTTGAGCACCGTCTTTCAGCCTCTGGCGCACTCAGACTGCGTCTACAGGGTACTGGTGGCATCTCGAAAACCTTCCTCTAGAAGGTCCTACAGCTTGAAGTGGAAATTTTCCATCTGGTGTGTACGGGGCATGACTTGGATCCCTTCCTTTTCTCCCTTCCTCAGCTGTTGGACTACCTGTAGCTCTGAGTCTGGGCTTCAGATCAGGTTCCACCTGAGTACTGTCAACGTGTACCATCGGGGGTTTGCTGGCACACAGTTTTCCTGTCGATAGCAGGGCTGAATTAGCCATACTGACTGGGAGCATCGACACGACCGGAGTAGGCGGAGCTTTCCTCAGTGTCAGAGTTTTCAACTCTGTGCGTCTGCGCGGTTGTCTTCCCAAGCGAATCAGTTTCTCTCCTCAGTCTTTTTTCCGCAAGCTGATAGCACGTGGGGTTCCCTCTCTCTCTCCTCGTTGGATTTTTTCCAATTTTTTTTTCTTCAGCGATTTCTTTTTTTCAAGATTTTTTTGAGGCAGTATGGTGCCTAAACCCTCCGAGTTTAAGTACTGCCAATGTGGCAAAATGATGTCCATCATGGATGGACATAATTATTGCTATATTTGTTTAGGCCCGGAGCATGACCAGTCCTCTTGCATGGACTGCAGTCAGATGTCTTCCAGGGCCAGAAGACAACGCACGGATCGGATAGCACATCTGAGAGCGCCCTCCACACATCTTCTCCGGGACCAGAGAAGTCTCAAAGATGCCAAGGAAAGGCCTGCGTCGGCGGAACCGGGGGATTCGGCAAGGTGTTAGCCAAATGCTTAGCACCATACAAAAGGGGTAGAAGTTCTTCCTCCTAAATCCCCTCAAACTACTACCGGGAATCAGGGCTCTGTTCCCGCTACCTCTCTTGTGTCTCAAAGATTTGACGCAATCTAATTTCAAGTGTCAAAGCCATGAAAGCAGATGCTCAGAGCACGGCGCATCGAAACGTCATGAAGCGTCAAAAAACCATGGCGCATCAGAGCACAACTACGCAAGGCGGCACATTGGCACACTGTCTACAACACCACAGCGCATCATAGCGTCACAAAACATCAAGGCACAACTGCGCACCATGAATGCACTAACAGGGTACACAAACTACCCTTCATCTTCGAAAAAGTACACAAAAAATGAAACGTACTTAAAAAGCAGTTTGTCCATTGCGCCAAGGCCAGATTCGGGCGTAGTTGTGGAACTCTTTCGACTCTGATTCATCTAGGGCTTCATTGTGCAGTGGTATTTCACTTTCCAGCGGGGCATCTACAATGCATCCCACTCCAAAAACCACCCGGGAGCATGCAGTGCCTTTCACTGTGCCTCCTCTACCAGCTGTTCCACAAATGCCACTTCCTGTCAGGCCGCAAATTCATCTTGCCTCTATGGCAATGCTACAGATATCTCAAGCATTAAATACCTTTTTTGAAGGTTTACAAAGGACATATCTAAGACCGGTGACCTCCCCCCATCTTCACCGTGTGCTTCTCCTGGACAGTCACAACCTAGTCCACCAGTGTTGTCTCAGACTCCATCTCCAGTGAGACCAGATAGCTCACTTTCTCACATTTCCACGTCTTCTCCCAGTTCATCCACTGGCATGCTTTCAGACCCACAAGAAGGCCTTCCAGAATCCTTTTCCCCCCAGAAGACTTAACCTACATGAAATTCATTGAAGGTGGGGAATCTCTTAAATACAAACAGCAACAATTCCAGATCCTAGGTCAGAGGTTCTTGGCATTTAAAAAATTTTCAATACGCCACCAGAACCCACAGCATTACCCCCACATGACGTGTTAAACTCTGTTCTATACAAAATGTGGGAAAAACCATACTCAACAGGACCTGCGTCCAGAAAGATTGATTTGAAATATAGAATGAGAAATTGCACTATATATGACTTGATACAATTACCTCATAACTCGTTTGTAGTAGTCAGCTCTAAGTCTAAACGCTCTAAATTACATGCTAACTCCCCTCCAGGGAAAGAGCATAAATCCATGGATGATTTTGGTCACAAGGTCTACTATTCCTCCATGCTTTCTACAAGAATTCAGCACCATCAGTTCTATATGATCCAGTATTTGTTTGAAACTCTGCAAAACTTATGCCCCCTCTGCATAGCTCCTGACAACTCTTTACCTCGGCCATTTACTGATACGGAGGAAGGGCTACGGCATTTACTGCAATCAGTATATGAATCTTTTGAATGTTCCTCTGCAACAGCCATCGCAGCCTGGTTAAGAGCTAGTTCATTAAGGGAAGACGTGCATGACAGATTAGCTGATATTCCCTTTATGGGGGACAACTTATTTGGTGGTAAGTTCACAGAAATGGTTGCACACCTTAAAGAGCAAAAAACTGCGGTGCTGGCACTTACAACACCCATGGATTCTCAATCATCCTACAGAAAAATTTTCCCTACCTTCCGAAGATCATTCCCAAAACTTGCCTTCCAGCCCTACCAGTCCTATCGCCCACAACATTACTCGCAGCAGCGATATCAGGCTCCAGCTCAACTATCACGTGGACGTCTTAGTCAACATCCTCAGAAGCAACCAACTCCGGCACCTCAAAAGCAGGCACCGGCTTTTTGAGAACCTGAGCCACCGCCTTTTATCCCAGGACACGCAGGATGCTAGTCCTCACATATGGGTGACATCAGTAATGGAGCCCTATATACGGAAAAACTTCTCAAAGTTTCTATGAAACTTTTGACTGGCACCAGCATGCCATGATCTTCCCTGCCACAGGGGTCTCACTTCAGTCTTCTTTTTTCCGTGGAGCAGTTAGCCTCGCGGTTAATCTGGAGTCCTGTGGTGATTTTCACTACTCAAAAACTTTAGAAAAAGTTCAGGAAAAACTTTCCACCGCAAGGGTCTCCCTTCCGTTCCATCGTGGTAAGTTTTTTCCCCCGGTGATGTTCGTCTGTTCCATACCGTTTTTTCAGGCCATAGCCGTCGACGGCTGTCCGGCAAAAAATGGCCTCGGGTTTTAAAAAATGCCCGAATTGTGAGTGAAATATGAACCTTACGGACCCGCACCAGGAATGTATACTTTGCCTCGGCGAGAAACATGACGTCAAAGTCCTGTAAGTTATGCGCCGAGATGACATCGAAAGGACGCCGGCTCCGGATGGAGAAAATGGAGCATCTCTTCAAGATTCAACTGCTCCCAACGACACCGTCAGCCCAGTCATCGCCTTCTGGATCGATACGGCAAGTTGTTCTTAAAAGACGACTTCCAGGTGAGGCTGGAGATGCTTCTACTCCCTCCCCCTCGCCATAGTCTAAGGCGTCCACCTCCGGCAGTGAAAAGCATAAAGAAAAGCATCGGCATAGACGCCAGCAGGCCATTGAACCGGTGCCCGCTGAGCCATCGCTGGATGCGGCCTCCTCCGCTGAGAGAGCTCGGACGAGCGCGGAGGCTCCGAGGCCTATGGTACCAGGGCGATCCCCCACCAATACTGGTGCAGGGCACCATACCTCCTCAGGGCTCTGAGGTATCTGTATCTCCATTGCCGCCTCCTTCCATAGCTGCTCTGATACCATCAGCTATGCGGGCGGAACTTGATGGGTACATCAGTCAAGCGGTTCGACAAGCGCTCCTCGATGCGGTACCATTCCAGCCATTGACACCGATGTAGCCATCGATACCAGCCCCGATGCCTTCGATTCCATCGATGCCGATACTTCCATCGATTCTGCCACCGATGCCCTCTGTGCTGCACAGATTCCACCGGTGACTCCATCGGTGCCATCTTCAGAATTCACGATTCTTCAACCACTGATGAATAAATTGGACACTTGATGCCATATCGAAGAAACAGACATCGATGAAGAACCGGTTCTAGGACCTTCTGGAGTTCCCAGGCCTCATCAGCCTCTGTCCCCTCTACTTCCAGAGATGCCAAAAGGGACACCGTTGGTGCCACAACCAGTGAGGTCCCCAAGAGATACAGGCACAGATACAGAGTACTCCTCAGAAGAGGACATTCTATCTGAACCATCACCTCCTGAGGACCGTAGGAAGTCTCCTCCAGAAGGCTTATCTTTTTCAAACTTTAAGGACATGGCGGACACTATTCCCTTCCAGTTGCATGCAGAGGTGGATTCCAGGCAAAAGACACTGGAAGTTCTACAATTTGTAGACCCTCCCAAGGAGATTTTGGAGGTGCCAGTGCATGAGGTACTACAAGAACTCATGTACCGAATATGGGAACATCCAGGTTCACTGGCAGCGGTAAACAAGAGGTTACATGCCACCTACTTAGTCCAACCAATCCCTGGGTTCCAAAAGACCCAGCTACCTCACCAATCAGTGGTAGTGGAGTCGGCCCAGAAAAAAGCAAAAAGGCTAAAATCTCATGCCTCTACACCACCTGGGAAAGATAACAGATTCATGGACAACTTAGGACGTAAAGTTTTCCAAGGATCTATGTTGGTATCTAGGATTGCATCTTGCCAACTTTTTATGAACCAGTATCAATGAAATCTTTGGAAACAAGTCCAAGACCTAGTTCTCACACTTCCTGATCAATATCAGGAACCCTTTCATCAACTGGTACATAAAGACCTAGAAGCAGGCAATCATGAAGTTAGGGCGATTTATGACAGTTTTGAAACTGCATCACGTCTATCTGCTTCAGGAATAACTGCTCGTAGATGGGCCTGGCTTAAGGCGTCTGATCTCCGACCAGAAGTACAGGAGAGCCTGGCCGACCTTCCTTGTTTGGGGGATAACCTGTTTGGCGACAAGGTTAAGGAAGCGGTTGCAACTATTAAAGATCACACTGAGACACTTAAACAACTTTCATTACTGCCTCAGGAGACCTCCTAGAAGGGCTATAAGGCGTCCTTATTACCGCCAACGCCGCTACTATCCCCCATCAAACCGGGCAAGACCATCTCGCCCAGCTCAGCGACCTCAGGCTAGGCAAAGGCCTGCCAGGCCTCAACCTCCTCAGACTGCATCAACGTCGGGATTTGAAAAAAAATCAGAGAGCAGCAGCCAACCCACCAATCCACTTCCAAATCTGCCAGTAGGAGGTCGGGTAGCCTTTTTCCATCACACCTGGACCTCCATAACCACAGACCAGTGGGTACTCTCCATTACAGCTCAAGGTTACCGATTGGACTTTCTCACTGTACCAAAAGAAACTCCTCCAATCTCATCTTGGACAGTGAATCACCATTCCACAATTCTACAAACAGAATTATCTGCCCTTCTGAGAGCCAGGGCCATAGAACCAGTTCCCAGACCTCAGCAGGGCAGAGGATTCTACACCCACTATTTCCTCATTCCAAAGAAAACCAGAGGCCTTCTTCCCATCCTAGACCTCAAATCTCAACAAATTTCTCAAAAAAGAAAAATTCAGGATGGTATGGTTGGGCACCATGCTACCTCGCCTTCAAAAAGGGGATTGACTCTGCTCTCTGGATCTTCAAGACGCCTACGCTCACATCCCCATCTTTCCTCCTCATCGCCAGTACTTGCGATTTCTGGTCGAAGGACAACACTTTCAATACAGAGTGCTCCCATTCGGCCTAGCCTCAGCACCTCTAGTGTTCACAAAGTGTCTGGCAGTGGCGGTGGCATACCTCCACAAACAGAAGGTGCATGTATTCCCTTATCTAGACAATTGACTCATCAGAAGTCAGACACAAGAAGGAGCTCTCAATTCCCTCAAGCTCACAGTCAACTTGCTTCACTCCTTGGGATTTCTCATCAACTATCAGAAATCCCATTTCACACCATCTCACCTACTACAATTCATAGGTGCAGATTTAAACACCATCATAGCAAAAGCATTTCTTCCAAGAGACCGTGCTCAAACACTCGTTCTCCTGGCACACTCTCTTCGAAATCAATCCCAAGTTACGGCTCATCAGTGCATCACCCTACTCGGACACATGGCCTCCACAGTTCACGTCACTCCCATGGCGAGACTGACCATGCGACTATTGCAATGGACACTCAAAACTCAGTGGATTCAAGCCATTCAACCATTGTTCACTCACATTCAGATAACGCAGGAACTGCGTTCCTCCCTCCTCTGGACATCAATGAACAACTTGCTCAAGGGTCTGCCTTTTCAGCATCCAGTTCCGCAAGTGACACTAACTACAGATGCATCCACCTTAGGCTGGGGAGCACACATTGGTCATCTAAAGACCTAAGGGACGTGGACAAAAACCGAAGCCTCTTTTCAAATAAACTTCCTAGAGCTTCGAGCTATACGTTATGCGCTACATGCGTTCAAGGATTGCCTTTCACACAAGACTGCTGATTCAGACAGACAACACAGTAGCCATGTGGTACATCAACAAACAAGGAGGAACAGGTTCCTACCTCCTTTGCCAAGAAGCAGCTCAGATTTGGGACTGGGCCCTAGCGCACACAATTCTTCTTCGAGCCACTTACCTGGCAGGCATCTGCAACATAATAGCCGATCGCCTCAGTTGTCAGTTCCAACCACACGAGTGGTCCTTGGATCCAACGATAGCAACCAAGATCTTCCAACGCTGGGGTCAACCAACAATAGATCTCTTTGCATCCCATCTGAACTACAAAGTGAACAATTACTGCTCCCTATTACAACAGGAGAATAACCTACCAAAGGACGCCTTTGCTCGCCATTGGAACTCAGGCCTGTTATATGCGTATCCACCGATACCGCTCATAACCAAAACTCTAGTGAAGCTGCATCAGGACAAAGGGACCATGATACTCATAGCCCCATACTGGCCTCGACAAGTATGGTTTCCCACACTGCTAGACCTCTCAGTCCGGGATCCCATTCATCTGGTTGTAGCTCCCACTCTCATAACTCAGGATCAGGGTCGGTTGCGCCATCCCAACCTTCAATCCCTATCCCTGACAGCATGGATGTTGAAAGCTTGATCTTACAACCACTCAACCTTTCAACCACTATATCTCAAGTGCTGATAGCTTCACGTAAACCTTCCACTAGAAAGAATTATTCCTATAAATGGAAACGGTTTACTTTGTGGTGCACTCAGAAATCTTTAGATCCTTTCACTTGCCCCACTACCTCACTACTAGATTACCTGTACCATCTTTCAGACTCTGGTCTTCAGACTTCATCTGTAAGAGTTCACTTGAGTGCAATCTCTGCTTACCATAACAAGATGGGAGATGCACCTATCTCTACACAACCTCTTGTCAGTAAATTTATGAAGGGTTTAACTCACCTTAAACCTCCAATTCATTCCCCTAGCATACAATGGGACCTAAACGTAGTATTATCCAGGCTCATGCGTTCCCCATTTGAACCCATAAACACCTGTGACCTTAAATTTCTTACATGGAAAACTGTATTCCTCATAGCCATTACATCAGCTAGAAGAGTCAGTGAACTACAAGAACTTGTCACATACATAGAAATGACGGCAGAAGAAGACCAAATGGCCCATCCAGTCTGCCCAGCAAGCTTCACTCATTTTTTCTCTCATACTTATCTGTTTCTCTTAGCTCTTGGTTCTATTTCCCTTCCACCCCCACCATTAATGTAGAGAGCGGTGATGGAGCTGCATCCAAGTGAAATATCTAGCTTGATTAGTTAAAGGTAGTAGGGGTAGTAACCGCCGCAATAAGCAAGCTACACCCATGCTTATTTGTTTTTACCCAGATTATGTTATACAGCCCTTATTGGTTGTTTATCTTCTCCCCTGCCGTTGAAGCAGGGAGCTATGCTGGATATGCGTGAAGTATCAGTTTTTTTCTTCTCCCCTGCCGTTGAAGCAGAGAGCTATGCTGGATATGCATCGAAAGTGAAGTATCAGGCACATTTGGTTTGGGGTAGTAACCGCCATAACAAGCCAGCTACTCCCCGCTTTGTGAGTGTGAATCCTTTTTTCTTCTCCCCTGCCGTTGAAGTTATGCTGGATATGAGTGAAGTATCAGTTTTTCTTTTCCCCTGCCGTTGAAGTAGAGAGCTATGCTGGAAATTCGTGATGTATCAGTCTTTCTCCCATGCCGTTGAAGCAGAGAGCTATGCTGGATATGCGTCGAGAGTGAAGTATCAGGTACATTTGGTTTGGGGTAGTAACCGCCGTAACAAGCCAGCTACTCCCCGCTTTGTGAGTGCGAACCCTTTTTTCTTCTCCCCTGCCGTTGAAGCAGAGAGCTCTGCTGGATGTGTGAAGTAACAGTTTTTCTTCTCCCCTGCCGTTGAAGCAGAGAACTATGCTGGATATGCATTGAAAGTGAAGTATAAGAATGGAGTGATCAAGCTAGTTGAAAGGCATCAGGAATAGAGGAAGGTGGAGGTAGTAATTTGGTTATTTGGTTTGGGGTAGTAACCGCCGTAACAAGCCAGCTACTCCCGTCTTTGTGAGTGCAAATCCTTTTTTCCACATTTCCTCTTGCTGTTGAAGCTTAGAGTGATGTTGGAGTCACAGTAACCATGTGTATGTTTATTGAATAAGGGTATTGTCTCCAGGCAGTAGCCATCATTCTGGCGAGTCACCTACTCTTCATTGGCGGCCTCTTGACTTTATGGATCCACAGTGTTTATCCCACGCCCCTTTGAAGTCCTTCACAGTTCTGGTCTTCACCACTTCCTCCAGAAGGGCATTCCAGGCATCCACCACCCTCTCCGTGAAGAAATACTTCCTGACATTGGTTCTGAATCTTCCTCCCTGGAGCTTCAAATCGTGACCCCTGGTTCTGCTGATTTTTTTCTTATGGTAAAGGTTTGTCGTTGCCTTTGGATCATTAAAACCTTTCAAGTATCTGAAAGTCTGTATCGTATCACCTCTGCTCCTCCTTTCCTCCAGGGTGTACATATTTAGATTCTTCAATCTCTCCTCGTACGTCATCCGATGAAGATCCTCCACCTTCCTGGTCGCCCTTCTCTGTACCGCTTCCATCTTGTCTTTGTCTTTTTGTAGATACGGTCTCCAGAACTGAACACAGTACTCCAGGTGAGGCCTCACCAAGGACCTGTACAAGGGAATAATCACTTCCCTTTTCTTACTCGATATTCCTCTCTATGCAGCCCAGCATTCTTCTGGCTTTTGCCTTGTCGCATTGTTTCGCAGACTTCATATCATTAGACACTATCACCCCAAGGTCCCTCTCCTGCTCCGTGCACATCAGCCTTTCCCCCCCATCGAATACAGTTCATTCGGATTTCCACTCCCCATATGCATGACTTTGCACTTCTTGGCATTGAATCTCAGCTGCCATATCTTCGACCACTCTTCCAGTTTCCTTGGATCCCGTCTCATTCTCTCCACTCCTTCCGGCGTGTCCACTCTGCAGATCTTAGTGTCATCCGCAAAAATACGAACTTTTTTTTTTTTTTAATTCTTTATTTTCATTTCTGAAATTATCCAAGATATACTCTCTTTACAGAAAATCTGATGTCTAATACAAAGAAACTGATGAGGAAGAACTAAAATACATGAATACTTCTTATTACATTTTAGGCATCATAATTATAGGATAATAAGGAGATGATAAACAGAAGCATTTACACAAGAAATTAATACCATATTTATCAAATTGTGACTAACTGAACATTCCATAGAGCCCTTTCTTATTCTACTCCAAGACTGTGGTAGATGCTTGTGGTGGGTGAGCAACCAAGAACTCCTTCAACTGTTTAGGCTCTAAGAATATATAACTATTACTTTTGTAAGATATACAAGCCCCACAAGGGTATTTTAAGGTAAATCGGGCCCCAATCTTTATTAAATCACTCCTCATTGAAAGAAATTCCTTACGGCGTTGTTGTTGGCTTAACCACGTCAGGATAAACCCAAATGGGAAAACCATAAAACTTTGCTTGTTTATTTCTAAAAAACATCCTAAGTATATTATTTCTCTCTGAGAGAAACGCGAATGTAATAAGTAACGGTTTCCTTTGGGATATCTCTAACTGCAATGATGATTCCAATAAATCTGTTAAATTTAAAGCCAAGTTTGGCTCCTCCATCTGGGTTACCTGATGTAAGTAATAAGCCTTCACCACCACTGGTAATGCGGCTTCAGGGATCTTTAATATTTCCTGCATATAAGTCCTAAACAAATTTAAAGGTGTAATATCTTTAACTGGAAAATTTATTATTCTCAAGTTATGCGCCCTTAATGAATTTTCTACAGCCTCTAATCTTTTAGAAGTGCTAATTTCTGACTCAATCAGTTTAACCTGATTTTTCTCTACCTTGGCAATCTTACTTTCAAGTACTTCAGACTTAGCGTTAAAATGTGTTATCTCATTATTAATCATAGTCTGCTGTTTAGTTTCTAAAGTAACCTGTGAAAGAACTTTGATTGAACTATCAATTGATTTCAAAATGGACCATATACCTTCCAAACTAATGGGATCTGTTGTCGATGGGAAAGATGAGCAACTGAGGGTTCAATGATAAAAAATACGAACCTTTTACAAAGTTCCTACATGACAGGGTGGTCCTCCGTACTCATCCAAAATTCCTTCCAAAAGTAGTCACGGAATTCCACCTGAACCAATCTATAGTTTTACCAACATTCTTTCCAAGACCTCACTCTCACCAGGGAGAAAGAGCCTTATATACCTTGGACTATAAACGTGCACTATCCTTCTACTTAAACTGCACTGCAGTCCAAAGGAAATCCAGTCAACTATTTGTATCTTATGATCCAAACAAACCAGGTAAAGCAGTGGGTAAACATATTTTGTCAAACTGGCTAGCAGATTGCATACAGTTTTGTTATGAAAAAGCAGGCCTTACTCTTCAAGAGCGAGTAAAAGCACATTCAGTCAGAGCGATGTCAACCTCAGTAGCACATCTTCGCTCTGTACCTATTCTGGACATTTGTAAAGCAGCAACATGGAGTTCTCTTCACACCTTTGCAGCTCACTATTATTTAGACAAAGAAGGAAGACAAGATTCAGCCTATGGACAATCCGTCTTAAAGAACTTGTTTCCAGTATAACCCCAACTCCTTCTACATCCAATCTGCTGTGATCTTCGGCTGATTCATTTCAACAACAATACTTCACTGTTGCCTCAATCCCAAATGACTCAGCCTCTAGCTTGCTAATCACCCATATGTGAGGACTAGCATCCTGCTTGTCCTGGGATAAAGCAAAATTGCTTACCTTGTAATAGGTGTTATCCCAGGACAGCAGGATGTAGTCCTCACGAAACCCACCCGCCACCCCGCGGAGTTGGGTCCGATATGTTTTATTTTATTTTTGGCTAACGCTAATTGCTACAAAACAGACTGAAGGGAGACCCCTGTGGCAGGGAATATCATGGCATGCTGGGCATGCTCAGTAGGCACTCTGGTGCCAGTCAAAAGTTTCATAGAAACTTTGAGAGAAGTTTTTCCGTATATAGGGCTCCATTACTGATGTCACCCATACGTGAGGACTACATCCTGCTGTCCTGGGATAACACCTATTACAAGGTAAGCAATTTTGCTTTATCGGAGGTTGCCTGTTGAACTTCTATACTAATTGGACAACCATCACCACAGATCGTTGGGTGTTAGACATCATAAAAGGTTATTGCCTAAATTTCATTATTCCTCCAAGGATTCCATACGTTCCTTCTCGTTGGGGAACATCATTCCAGTCCACATGTCTTCAAGCAGAGTTACACACTCTGCACCCAAGTTTGTGAACTCCTTTCACAAACTTCTTCCATCACAAAAGAACCAGGGTTTCTATTCCCATTATTGTCTCATTCCAAAAAAATCCGGAAGACTTCGCCCAATCCTAGATCTCTGAAACCTCAACAAATACCTTCAAAAGGAAAAATTCAAAACTACCTCCCTAAAAAACATTTTACCTCTCCTACAACCTAGTGATGGTCTATGTTCAATAGACTTCAAGGATGCATACTCCCATATACCTATGCACCCTTCCTCCTGGTGTTAGCTTTGTTTCAGGACCCTCAAGGAACATTACCAATATACAGAGTCCTGCCCTTTGGCCTCTCTTCAGCCCCGAGGATCTTCACCAAACGTTTAGCAGTGGTGGTGGCTCACCTCAGGGAAAAGTTTGATCAAGTGTACCCAATTTGGATGATTGGCTACTGGTAGCTTCAGATCCAGATACCCTTCGAGCTCACACAAATCAGATGATAAATTGCCTTCAGTCTTTGGGATTCTTGATAAGTTACAAGAAATCGAGTCTGCAACTGATCCAAACGCTGCAGTTTATTGGAGCATTCCTCAACACTTTGGAGGTGAGGGCCTACCTTCCGGAGGACAGGAGGTTCATTCTGACCTCCCCAGTTCAGAAGTTGTACAAGCAACAAACATCTGCATGTTGAGTCCTTCAGCTTAGGACATATGGTGGCAGCTATCCATGTGGTTCCTTCACAAGATTCCATATGAGACTACTTCAATGGGATCTAAAGAGTCAGTGGTCACAGTTCCAGCAACCTTTCCTCCCATGTATGAATCACCAGTCAGATGAAATCGGACATTCAGTGGTGGACGACTCCCGTCAATTTGTCAGGAGGAGCACTCTTCTGCCTACCTCATCAACTCACCCTAATGATGGATGCGTCACGGAAAGGCTGGGGAGCCCACCTTCTACACTTAAAATCTCAGGGCTGCTGGTTTGCTCAAAAGTATACGCCAATTCAACCTCCTGGATCTTTGAGCAATTTGGAGAGCTCTACAAACCTTCTCTTCACATCCCATGTTCTATATAAACAAGGAAGGAGGGTCAGGTTCATGGATACTTTGCATCCTACATTGGGCACCTGCGAAGGGAATTATGCTTCAAGCTACTTACCTGCTGGGACTAGACAATGTCACAGCGGATCGCTTAAGCAGAGTATTCCATCCACACGAATGGACTCTAAATCAGGAAGTAGCCCTCACAATCTTCCAACAATGGGGTTTCCCGACGATTGACCTCTTTGCCACACAAACCAATCGTCAAACGGAAAGCTTTTGCTCAATCTACCCCAGCAGTCTCCGATACGCTCCAGATGCCTTCCTCATTCCATGGACAGACAGCCTTCTGTACACCTACCCTCCCATTCTGCTCATCTCCAGGACAATCCAAAAATGCATTCAGGATGTAGCAAACTTGATCCTCATAGCGCCGGCGTGGCCAAGACAACCTTGGTGTGCATATCTCATGCATCTCTCCATATGTCCTCCGATTCCACTGGAAAATCACCCACGCCTATTGACTCAGGAAGGAGGCACCCTCTTCCACCCGATGCACCACTCCCTCCATCTGACAGCATGGAGATTGAAAGGACTGTATTAAACCACTTAGGCCTCCCTTCTATATCTAGAAGATATATTAATTGCCTCTAGAAAACAGTCTACTAGACGTAATTATGCAGGAAAATGGTGCCGCTATGCAGACTGGTGTGCACCTCGTCAACTTAGATCCTTTCTCATCAACAGCAGCCCAAATGCTAGAATACCTCCATACGCTTTACCTTTCTGGTTTAGCATATGCTTCAGTTAGAGTACATATCAGCGCCATTGCAGCATTTCATCATTATAACGGTCTCCCAATTTCTAATCATCCCCTCACTTCCAGATTTGAGGGGCATGCTACATTTAAAACCACCATTGACAAAACCTCCGGTACCATGGGACCTCAATGTAGTGCTAGAACAACTTATGGCTCCACCCTTTGAACCTTTGGATTCCTGTCACATCAAGTACCTCACCTGGAAGACAGTTTTTCTGGTCACCATTACATCTGCACGACGAGTTAGCGAACTACTAGCTCTGGTTCATTATTTTCCTTATTTAGAATTTTACCATAAGGTCACTATGCGACCTCGCCCATCATTCCTACCTAAGGTAGTTACTCCATTTCATCTTAAACCAAAGCCTCATCTCAATGACTGAGCAAGCTCCTACATTCATTGGACTGCAAGAGAGCTTTGGCTTATTACAAGCGAAGAACTCACTCTCCATCCAGGCCATCTCAGTTGTTCCTCTCTTTTTCAATCTGAAAAACCCAGGTCAACCAGTTTCCAAACGAACCATAGCAAACTGGTTATGCTATTGCATCGAATTTTGTTACAAGTGTTCCACAAAACTCATAAACAAACCGAAAGCTCATCAAATTCATGCAACAGCAACCTCAATTGCTCATCTTAAACGAGTACCATTCTTGGACATTTGCAAAGCAGCAACTTGGTCTTCTTCATACTTTCACGTCGCACTATTGTATTGACAAACAGGCTGCTACAGGCGCTGCTTTGGGAACTGCAGCCTTGTCAACCACTACCAAGCCTTAGGACTGTCTACTTTTACAAAGGTTGTGATCCTAATTCTTTAACTACAACCCAGGAGCTTGGGACTCCTGGACAGCATGGCTAATTCAGCCCTGCTATCGAAGGGGAAAAAGCAAGTTTGCTTACCATAAACGGTGTTTCCGTAGAAAGCAGGATGAATTAGCCATGCAATCCCTCCGACCTCCCTAGACAGTCCCCTTTTTTTCTACTATACACTTTTTGGCCATACACCTCACTTGGTTACAAAGAGACTGAGGAGAGAAACTGATTTGTGCGGGAAGACAACCGCGCAGACGCACAGAGTTGAAAACTGTGACAATATCTGAGGGAAGCTCCGCCTACTCTGGTTGCGTCGACACTCCCAGACAGCATGGCTAATTCATCCTGCTTTCTACGGAAACACAGTTTACGGTAAGCAAACTTGCATTTCCGTGCAGGGCCTCCTCTTTGGCCTTCTGTCGTAGCTTGGGACCTAGATGTTGTCCTGGCACGGCTCATGCAATCTCCCCCCCTCCCCCCCCTTTGAGCTGCTGCGGTCTTGCGATATGAAGTTTCTCACCTGGAAAGTTTTTGTTCCTGGTAGTGATTACTTTAGCTCGTAGAGTCAGTGAGTTTCAAGCTCTGGTGATCTACCCACCATACACAAAGTTCTTCCATGATCATGTGTTGCGTACGCATCCAAAATTCCTGCCCAAGGTGGTATCAGACTTCCACCGTAATCCATCGTGTTACCCACCTTCCTCCCACGAGCTGGAATGAGGCTGGCGGGGAAGTGAGCCCTTCACACCTTGGACTGCAAAAGGGCCTTGGCTTTTTTTGTGGATCGTACAGCAAGCCAGACAGTCCATCCAGCTCTTCATCTCTTGATCCCAACAGACTGGGAAGGGCGGTGGGTAAGCAGACCCTGTCGAACTGGTTGGCGGATTGCGTTGGATTGCGTTGCATTTTGCTATCAGCAGGCAGGCCTCCCATTTGCCGGCAGTGTAAAGGCTCACTCTGTGCGGGCCATGGCGGCGTCAGTAGCTCATATGCACGGAATCTCTGTTGCCGAGACTTGCTGGGCCGCAATCTGGTGTTCTCGTCACACGTTTGCAGCGCATTACTGTTTTGGACAAGGATGGGAGTTAAGACGGTGCCTTTTGGTCAATCTGTCGTGGTTAACCTATTCCAGGCCTGAACCCAACTCTTCATACTTCTGGGGGAACCAGACAGTCCCCTTCTGACCTATAGTGCCACAGTTGTGCCCGTTTGGTCGCTGTTGGTCTCTCCTGTGTTCAGGGACAGTGTGGAGCTTGGTACTCACCCACATGTGAGGACTACCATCCTGCTGGTCTTAGCAGGATGATAGTCCTCAGGAATCCTGCCCACCTCCCCACGGAGTTGGGTTCTCTTTTCAGTTTTATTATTTTTACTCGTATTTCTATATTATGAGACTGAATGGGGAACCTCGCGTGGACGTGCGGACAGAAGCTGGGCATGCTCAGTGTGCTAGTCAAAGCTTCTAGAAACTAAGTTTTCCGTGCTAGGCTCCATTGGATGATGTTACCCATGTGTGAGGACTAACATCCTGCTGTCCTAGGAGAACACCTGTTACAGGAAAGCAACTGTGCTTTCTTCTCCATGTATTTCTTCTTGTCACCTACTGTTATTACTATTGTAACTGTCTTTCTGCTTTCTCTGACATACCTGAAAGTCTGTCACCTTGCTTTATTTCTCTAGTTAGTTTTTTTCCTGTGCTTTTTGCTATCCTGGTTTTTTGTCTCTACTTTACTAGATATTTTTCCTAGCATTTTGAGAACCTCTGTACTTTTTAAATGTTAATAGTTTTGCCTTTATTTTTTCAGCTACTACTATGGAGTGCCATCTTTCCTTTCCCTCATTTTGTGACACTCATGGTTTCCTTTAATTTGACCTGCTGTTCTTTCATGTCACCTGTCTCCTCCCACACCACCAGCATCTCCTTAAGGCATATGCCTATTTTGTTTTTGAGACTCTGACTTTGAGCTTTGTGTGCTTAATTTGTTTCTCTTTATTTTATTTTATTTTTTTTAAGATCCTATCTGAAGGAACATTCAGCAACAATACTTTGTGGTTCCACTCTAAACCTGCTCTAGTTATATCCCTTATAAGTTCTTGAACCCTTTTATCCCTCAAAAACTCTAATATATTGGGGCAAGCCCACCATGTATGACACAGTACCTTTCTCTTCACATGCAATTTAGTGCGTATTTACAAGTGGAAACATTTTTTTATTTAAAGGGAATTAGATACCATCTGGAGAGCATCATATAGCTACTCAGCCATACCAATCAGGGATTATAAAGCTAAGTAGTTGGTGTGGATGGGCATAAGAACTAGGCAGTATGGTCATTGTCATCATGCTTCTGTGCTTCTATATTGAGGATCTAGTCATCCAGTATTTAATATCCTCCCATGTATCCTCTGGGATCTCTTGCTGGAATTCATTTCCCAATGCTAACTCATGTTTATACTTGATAGGTACCTCAGGAAGTAGTAGCTTGTACAGCCTAAAAAAAAGGTTCTCATCTTAATTGCCTTATTACAAATAACTGCAAAGACCAACTTATTTAATATCCGTTCACTCTAAATATTGCCTTAGTTGAAGATAAGTCTAAATTTTGCAGTTGGTCCCTGTTTAGCTTTCTCACAGCAAAATAAAACTCCAACCCCCCCCTTTTTTTTTCTTCCCATTGTTTAAACATTCCCAAAGTCACAAATTACTTGTATTTCATAGATGTCTGAATTCTCCCTTAACACTCCAACATTGTTTTTCCTTAGGCTACATGGCCATAAAGTTGAACAATTCCTTCATGGTGTTGGCTGCCTATCTAGAGCAGACTAATATCTATCAAATTCATCCAGCTTTGTTTCTCGTAGCCTCCCCCAATGTACATATTCCATCAACAAAACTTACACACGATTGACTCTGCTACGATAGATACATTGCTTATGTAACTCGTCCTATACTGATCAAATGTTGTAAACCTCTATGACCACACTTCTCATATGTAAACTCTCCCTACACGGACATTTTGTAACCCACCCGATAACGAATGAAGCTTGTAAACCGTTATATCCACACTTCGCATGTGTCATACACACTATACCAATCGAATCTTGTAAACTGTTGTGATGGCGATACCGATCGATGGTATATAAAACTCAACAAAATAAAAGATCTGAGACCTCTGTAGCCAAATACAGTCTGATTGGATAGTAGATTGCATAACTGTGGAACATGTCCAGGCTCATAATGTGCAAGCCAGTTTGGTGGCCCATCTTAAGATTGCAGTATCACAAATCTCCATGGATGGCAATGTGGATGTTTGACACATTTGTCTAACTTTTTTTGGATACTATGATGTCAGTTTTGGCCAGTCAATCCCTGCGCCCCCCCCCCCCCCCCCCCCCCCCCCCCACTGAGGTAGTCCTCAATACCCCCCTTCCCCAGGTTTCACTTTTATAAATTTGTGTTACACTTAAATAACAAACCAAGCTGCCATGTAACGCTCATAAAATATAAATGGGGATGATCCCAACAAACAAAATTCATCCATTTGTGTATGTTTACTCATTGTGGATAACCCATAGCTAGGGATTCTTGCTTGTCCTTGGAGAACGTTTAGTTGCTTCCTGTAACACATGATATTCAATGACAGTAGGATACTAGTCCACACAAAGCAGTCTCCTCCTGTAGGGAAAAAAAAAATCCAGGAGATGAACAGTGCTATAACTGGCATCATTGGACTAGAACAAACTGATTTCAAGAAATGTTTCCATGTACTGTAGGAAGCTTAATTCCATTTCTGAAACAGGAGTTAAATGTCTTGTGGTACAAATATGTGGGCAAAGCAGTCTATGTAAGCATGCTTCCCTCATTACACTGTAATTTGAATTTATATATGCTAATCCTAGCTTTTTTTGCAAAAAAAAAAAAAAGTTGTAAATACCAGGGTCAAGTTTATACAGAAAGTATACTAAAATGCAAGTTAAAACCTTTCTCCCAGGACAAGCAGGATGGTAGTCCTCACATATGGGTGACATCATTAGGCAGAGCCCTATTACAGAACACTGAGCATGCCCAGCATGCCATGATTCCTGTGTCCACAGGGGTCTCCCTTCAGTCTTTTTTTTTTCCACGCTGCAGTTTCTCGCATTTAGGAGCTCAGATTTTTTTCTCACAACTTTTCCTCACGGAAAAACTTGAAGTTTTACTTCACAAATTTCCCTACATGGGTCTCCCTTCGTGTACATTTTCATTGATGCTCGGTGAGTACTATTCTGTGTTCTCTGGTCTGTTCCTGTCACCTCACTGTCGGTTCCCCTGGGTTACCAAATGTTTGCGGCCCTTTTTTTTTTTTTCTCTCTCCCTATGTCGATCACACTATGTCCGTGGATGTCCTTACTGCGATCTTCCACTGGGTCCATCGGGGCTAGAGGGATTGGGGTGTCCACGGTTCCCATTGATGCCATGGAAGCTGCCATCAACACCATCTCGGTCGATGTAGACTCCTCAGTGCCCTCGACTTAATGAAAATGCTCCATACTTCGGGATCTCAACCAGAGCCCCGTGTAATTCTCGGGTGAAAAACGCCAGGAGCAGTAGAGGCACGGTGACTGTCCGTCACCGCCATCCAGCACAGTGGTGGCATCTTCCTCAGTGCTGGAGGATGACCAGGCTGAGCACCGTAGGAATCAGTCACCAGCACCGACAGGGTTCCGCGTTCAGTGCTGGCACAGATACCGCATTGGCATCGATGTCCATCGAGCCAGTTGTGAAGCGGGCCCGGGAACAAGTCTCCATGCTCCTCTACACCTGAGGCAAAGAGGAGTTCCTCACAGACACCAGTGCCGGGTACTGAGCCACCACAGATCCATGTGGAAGTGCCAGTAACACCTAGCCTGCCTCCCCTATAGCTGTGTTACCTATACCAACTTCCCAGGGAGGAGCTGGCTGTCCTCGATGCCTTCCGGAGTCTACAACCTCAATCAATGCCGGCCCCCATACCGGCACACACACTGGAGCCATTGATATTCGCACCATTGCGACACCGCCTTGCTGCCCTCATCAGTACCCTACCAACGACAGCCTAAGTCATTGCTGATTTGTCCTTCTGAGCCTCCATGGGCCCCTATACCTATCCTGGAACTCTCAAAGGGTGATGGGGTCTCTAATCCCGCTTCAGCACAAATCCCATCGAGACCTAAACCTACCTACCTCTCAGAGCCTTCTCCACCAGAAGAGTGGAGACTATCCCTCCAAATGACATCTCCTTTGCCACTTTTGTAAAGGAAATGTCTGAAACCACCCCTTTCGACCTGGTCACTAAAGAGGACCAGAAGTTTTCAGGAGGGTCTAGGTCGTAAAATATTCTGGGGATCCCTTGCTGTTTACCAGCTATGTTTGACACAACACAGAGGGAACCTCACTGCCATCAACATGAAGTTCGAACAACATGTGATTGCTTCGAAACATCCTCTCGTTGCCAGCAACCTGATTCTGTGCTAGATGGTGAACCTGGCTTACAGCCCCTGATTTACTGGCCCAAAGTCCAAGATAAACTAGTTGATCTGCCATGCACCACAGATAATATCTTCGTGCACAAGGTCCAGCAGATAGTCCTCAATTGCAAGACCACCATGAGACCCTGCGACAGCTTTCTACGTTTCTTGCAAATTCTCCCTCCTCGGCTAGGAAACCAGTGAAGAGGGATGCTAGAAGGACCTTTTTACCACTCCCGCGTGAGACCAACCAGTCCACTTCAAAAAGCATGTACATGTCAACAACTGATATCCAGATCACACCAGCTCCGCCAGTCGGGCAGGCTTCTAGATTTTGAAACCTTGCCAGAGAACAGAATGGTCCATCCTACTGAGGACCAGGGCTCAGGACACCGTTCCCCAGACACAGCAAGGCAGAGGATCTTAATCTCGCTATTTCCTACTTCCAAGGAAAACAGGCGACCTCCGCCCATCCTGGACCTCAGAAATCTCAACAAATTTCTTCAGAAAGAAAAGTTCAGTATGGTGTCTCTCAGCACCATGCTTCCCTTACTACAACAAGGAGGTTGACTCTATTCTCTGGACCTTCAATACGCATCATAGTGAGTCAACAGCATTTTCAATACAAAGTTCTGCCATTCGAACTAGCTTCAACATCTCATGTATTACACAAAATGCCTAGCAGTGATTGCCGCTCATCTATGAAAAAGCATTCACGTGTTTCCTTACCTGGACGACTGCCTGATAAGGAGTCAATCCAAGCAAGGAGCTCTAAATCTTCTAATACTCACTATAAATCTACTAAATTACCTGGGATTTCTGATCAACTACCATAAATCCCATATGGCTCCGTCTCATCTCCTTGCCTCCATCAGACAGATCTGGACTATCCTTCCTGCCCAACAGCCACACAGACATCTTATCAAACTGTCCACATCTCTGCGCACATGCAACATAGCCTCAGCCCATCAATTCTTCCCATTGCTGGGCGATGTGGCTTCAACAGTCCACGTCACTCCTATGGCTAGACTAGCCATAAGAAAAACTCAGTGGACTTTAAAATTTCAGTAGCTCTAAGCCGTTTAACTGCTTTTGTCCCTGATCCATGTCACCAATCCAGTAACAAATTCCTCAAGTGACCTTGGCCACGGTTACATCCATCTTGGGTTGGGGAGCTCGTATTAACAACCTCCAAACCCAATATGTGTAGACTCCGCTCGATGAACCATCTCTGATCAACTTCCTGGAGCTTCGAGCCATACATTATGCCCTTTATGCCTTCAAACACTGCCTCACACAAAACTGTGTGGATACAGACAGACAACATAGTGGCAGTGTGGTACTCTAACAAGCAGGGTCACACAGGCTCTTATCTGCTCTACTAGCAAGCTGTGCAGGCCTGGGCCCTTGCACACTCCATGCATCTCCGGGCCACCCTAACAGGCATACCGAATGTACTAGCAAACCATCTCAAACAATGTCTCCATCCCCACGAGTGGTCTCTGAACCCATATATAGTGAGAAAAATCTTCTAGCACTGAGGTCCACCAACCATCGACCTCTTTGCGTCCGAATTGAACCACAAAGTAGACAGCTTCTGCTCCTTACACAGGCAACGACACCCATTAGCCATGGACGCCTTTGCTTGCCCCTGGAACAAAGGCCTCCTATATAAGTCTCCTCCAATACTGCTCATAGCCAAAAAACTCTTGAAGCTACAGCACGATGGGTTTACTGATTCTCATACCCTGTACTGGCCTAGACAAGTATGCTTCTCCATACTTCTCGACCTATCAATCCAGGAACCAATTCGCCTGTCCACAGCTCAATCTCATAACACAAAATCACGGCTTTTTATACCATCCGAACCTTCAGATCTTTTCACTAATGTGTTTCAGGTGCTTGTAGCTTCACGAAAATCTTCTACACGTAAATCTTAGCATTCGAAATGGACAGAATTTACTAAATGGTGTACACAAAAAGGTATTGGCCCCTTTTCCTGCTCCACTCCGTCTCTGTTAGGCTATATAGGGTGCCTTTCAGATTCTGATCTCCAGACATCCTCTGCACAGGTACACCTCCGTGCCATTTCAGCATACCTCCAGGGAGTAGGGGATGCCCTGATAATGGCTCAACCCCTTATGAGTCAGCTTATCATGGGCTTTCTACAACTTAAGCCTTCTCTACGATCACCGATTACGGAATGGGACCTAAATGTAGTGCTCACAAGGCTCATGCGTTCCCTGTTTGAGCCTTTGCATTCCTATGACATGGAAAATTCTTTTCCTCGTAGCCATTACATCTTCTAAAAGGGTCCTTGAGTTACAAGCCCTTGTTGCATACTCACCCTACACTAGGTTCCTCCGTGACAGTGGTCCTCTGTACTCACCCTAAATTTCTTCCTAAGGTGGATAAGTCTCTCGCCTTACTCAGTCTATAGTCTGCCCACTCTTTTCCCAAGGCCTCACTCTCACCAGGGCGAGAGGTTTTTGCACACCTTGAACTGTAAGTGTGCACTTGTATTCTATCTAGACCACACTGCAGTCCATAGGAAATCCACCCAACTCTGTTTCTTTTGACAAAAACAAGCTGGGAGTTGCAGTGGGCAAACAAACTCTCTCCAGCTGGCTAGCAGACTGTATTGAATTCTATGAGGAAGCAGGCCTTCCTCTCCAGGGGTGAGTGAAGGCACATTTTGTAAGGGCCATGGCAACATCGGTAGCACACTATTGTTCAGTACCAATTGCCGACATTTGCTAGGCTGTGACATGGAGCTCTTCACATATTCGCAGCCCACTACTGCTTAGATAAGGAAGGCCTTCAAGACTCTGCCTTTGGACAATCTGTCTTGAAAAAGTTTTTTCCAGTATAATGCCCAACTCCTTCCACAACCACCTGCTGTGATTCAGGCTGCCTCATCATTGCCAATAGCACCCCAATTATTGTGCCTGTCACACGAGTTGTCTGCTATTGGCCTGTTGTAATATGAGTCAGCCTGTAGCTTGCTTAATCACCCATATGTGAGAGCTACCATCCTGCTTCTCCTGGGAGAAAGTTGCTTATCTTTAACAGGTGTTCTCCCAGGACAGCAGGATATAGTCCTCACGAAACCCACCCACCAACCCGCAGAGTTGGGTCCGCTTAAGTTTTTGTTCATTTTTTGCTCGCACATTTTTTGCTACAAACGAGACTGAAAGGAGACCCCTGTAGACACAAGGATCATGGCATGCTCAGTGTGCCAGTCAGTTTCTAGAAATTTTGACAAGTGTTTCGTAATAGGGCTCAGCCTAATGACGTCACCCATATGTGAGGACTACGTCCTGCTGTCCTGGGAGAACACATGTTACAGATAAGCAATTCTGCTATACTAGGGTTAACATGCTTTTAGTATATCTGCCCTTATGAGTCTTCATTTAATTACCTGGATTTTTATTTCTCAGAGGACAACCAGAAACACATCCGCTTGAGCCTGGCATGGAACTTGTCAGTTTCTGAAACTTTGTGCCTCAATGAGAATGCCCATGTATGCTAACATACCATACATCTATGCAGGAGCACTTTGTCTTGTTTTTTCTGTGGCACCTCTGATCAGTTTACCTCTGGCAGTTTTTGAAAGTAGGCTCATTTTGTAGTAAAGCCCTGCAGTATTGTTCCTGTCTTCTAATGGGATAGTTTCCTTGGGTAGTTAGTTTGAGTTCATTTGGTGCTGGGGAAATATGCCATCTGTCTGGCAGACATTGATCACCATTGTTGGTTTTGATTTTTTCTTCCCTTATTTTTTTGGTCAAGCATCTCTAGCTGGTTCCAATGATGCCCCTGGTGTGCCAGGAGCATGTCTCACTGATCCTCGTGTCTTCTACCTTGGAGGATTGCATGAAGACCAAGGGTGTCATGAATGTGTGCCCATGACAACCATAACACCCAAAAGGATGGTGGTCCTAAAATGGAACTGATGAAGTACCTCAGGCATCAGAAGTCCAATTCTAAAGCATCAATACAGAGGGACCTTGGTGCTGCATTAGTGGAGGAAGCAGCACTGGGGAAGGTTTGTTCCCTCCAGTGCTGAGGGCTGATAGGGAACCTGGGAAGACTATTGTCTCTTCCCATTCAAAGATGGAAATGGATTCTACCTCTTTGACACTTACCAAGGAGTTCTGATGCCAGGCATCAAGAGAAGCAGAAGAAGCATTGGTATTAGTCTCCATCCATGCGTGATGCTGGGAGTGAGGACAGTCCAGTGGCTGTAGAAACACTTCCCTGCCCCCTCTGTTCTGTGGAGAAGAGCTCATATTTCCAAAGAGCCCAGGATTTGCAGTGGCCTCTCTAGGTCCCGGTGTCTGCCATGGATACATCTCCCATTTGATGATGGCATTGGCTGTTTTTGAAGAGGAGTTGGACAAGATCTAGCAGGCCTGGGAGAACGTGCTGCAGTCTTGATTGCTTTTTCGCTCGCGCTACTTTTAAGTAGGATTGTTTGAATCTTTCATTGTTAACATTTATGTAGCGTTTTATTGCAGCAGTTCATTCTTTTTGAGAATCAAATTAAATATAACTTTAAATAGATTATAAAATAAAGTAGATGGTATTTAGATCTGAAAATACAATTACTGCATCTGTACTAAATGGCATAAAATGAAGTTTAATTTGATGGGGTGTGGGTTATATACAAAAAGTTGTTTAACTATCTTCTTTTACTATAGTGTGTATTTTCACGTTTAATACCAATAATGTTTACACAAAAAAAAGTTTAATTTGAGGGGGTGGTAGTTGAAAGTAGGAATATGAAATGGGGTGGGGGGGGGGGGGGGGGGGCAGGAATTGACAAAATGGGATCAAACGAATGTAATGAGTTGCATATAACTTTAATCCTTGAAGTTAGAGAAGGGCAATGAAGCAAATCTCTCCATGTCCTCAATATGTGTTTTTTTTTTTCTCCTTTTAAAGCTGTCCAGTTTGTCAAACAGAAGCTTCCGGATCTGTTGCGTTCTTACATTGACGCAGACGTTGGTGGAAATCAGGAAGGTGGCTTTCAAGATATTGCTATAGAGGTCCTGCACCTTCTCCTATCCCATCTCCTTTTTGGGCAGAAGGGAGCCTTTGGAGTTGGACTGGAGCAGATTGACGCTTTTCTTAAAACGCTGCGCAGAGGTATGAAGACAAACCACTGAAGCCTATCTAGAGCAGAGGTTCAGTTTCTATTCTTGTGGGCCACTTGATTTTTCAGTATGTTCTGCTACATATTGGTTGTAGGTGTGGAAAACGCACAAAAACAAAGGGGCCTGAATCCTGCAGCTTCCCTCAGACAGGCTTAGGCTCACTATATATACTGCACATTAGTTCACACATAACAGATCGAGGGGCAATTACTATGAATATTTGGTAACTGTGCTGAGTTGTTATAGTAACACATATATACTCCCACATACTGTGGCAGCCCCATAGCTCCCCTTAGTTCCTCGGTTTGCTCAACCTATCAAATATGGACTAAAGTTTTAAGGACCCCTGTTGTGTTCTGTCATTTTGCCACTTTCTTTATGCTTCAGCCTTAAAGTCTCTCTATTAGGTTGTTTGGCACCTCAGATAATTTTTTTTTTCTGTGATGTGGCCATGCTAAGCAGATTGCTTGGTAGAATTTCTTTGGTTGTCTTATAAGAAATTTTCTTTGTTTTGATCTTGGATCTTTTCTGGCCATGCTTCTTCTGTGGTATTCAGTAATTTCTAGTTATCTTAATTTCTCTAGCTGTTGGTCACACCTATAGTAACCAGTAACTGATGGTGGTTGGGCTCTGGCTTCAGAGGGGAATTGTATGAAAGGTTTGATTGTCCCTGCAGTGGTGGAAATCTTTAGTGATGAGGTCAAAGAATCTATAGGAATTTATGGAAGGGCCCCTAAGTTTTAACCATTGCCATCTCTGAACCATTCTCCAGAACAGATGTTCCACATTGGCCTGCTTAGTAAACAGTTTCTCACAGGACAAGCAGGATGTTAGTCCTCACATATGTGACATCACAGGATGGAGCCCAATCACAGAACACTTTTTGTCAAACTTTCCGGAACTTTGACTGGCTCCTACTGGGCATTCCCAGCATGGCACTAACCCTGCAGCCAGCAGGGGTCCCCCTTCAGTCTTTTTTTTTTTCTGCACAGCAGTAGCCTCGCAGTTAAGGAGCTCTGCAGATATTCCTGAGAGGAATTTTCCTCATGGAATTACTAAAAGTTAATTTGCCCCACAGGGGGTCCCTCCTTTAACTTTTCCAAGCCGCAGTACTCCGGTAAGATTTTACCCATTCTTCGTCGATTACCATCGAGTTTGGCCCTCGTGGCCTACTGGCCGTTGACCGTACCGCAGCTCAATTTTTTGCCATGGCGTTGGGGTTCTTTCAGTGCCCAGACTGTAATCACACCATGTCCATCACAGACCCCCGTAAAGTCTGTGTAATGTGTCTTGGACGAGAGCACGATGTCTTGACCTGCACCTAATGTGCCCTAATGACACCAAAAGGTCGCAAGGCCAGAATGGAGAAGATGGAACTTCTCTTCCGTGCTCAAACCCCGACTCCGTCCATTGCATCGACATCGTCAGAACCAGCTCCGTCAACTTCGTGACAGCATCAACCACCGGCCGGTGGCCATCTGGCATCGACATCTCGGCCTTCGACACCCCCCCCCCCCAGGACCGAGGGGATCGCAGACACACATTGACATCGAAAGTCTCGGACCATCGAACGAGCGGAATCATCGACCTCGCAATCGTCAGAGCCGCCGTCGAAGAAACCCCGTCCAGAAAAGGCACCGACCTTTTCAGCGACCGAGTCACCGAGGCAACCCTCACCTGACAGGGGATAGGGAGCCGCGACTCCTCCTTTAATGGTGGTCCCTCCGGCTATGCCTTTGTCTCCTTCTGTTCCGGAGCCAGGGCTGCTTGCTCCAGGTCTCCGAGAAGAACTGGACCGGATGGTTCAGGAGGCCACCGACAAGGCGATGCAACGACTCCAAGTTCCTCTGACACCGGTACAGATTTTGGAACCGACCACCAACCCGATTCCGGCAGCATTGGCACCGCTGCTCTCCAGGATGGAAGCGCTCATTGCCGCTTTTCCACTGATGGACCCCGGGTCACAGATGGCTCCGGTGCCCTCCCCGCTTGCTTTCTCATCGGGAGGAGAAACACTGTTCCACATCCCTTCATCGGGAGTTCTGCCTCAGCCATCGATGTAGATATGTCAATCGCCATCGGTCCAACCATCTGTGCCAATACACCAGTCGGCGCCGCCGAGGCATCCATTGATGCCTGCGCCGGTGCCTTCATCGGTGCCTCCAATTATTCCTTTGACTCCTTCGGAGCCTGGACCAGCACCCTCGGGTATCCCACCACACCATCCCCCTCTAGTTCCTAGAGGGGCAGGTGCTGATCCCTATGATACCTGGACTGATGATTCCTCTCCAGACACCAATTTGCCTTCACCCACTGAAAGTAGAAAGCATTCTCCTCCAGAGGACCTTTCCTTTATAAGCTTTGTGAAGGAAATGTCTGAATTGGTTCCCTTCCAATTACAGACTGAGCAGGATGATAGACATCAGATGGAGTTGCTCCAATTCCTGGATGCTCCCAAGGAAATAACCTCCATCCCTATCCACCAGGTTCTTCTGGATCTCCTCAAGAAGACCTGGGAAAATCCTGGCTCCATTGCTCCAGTCCACAGAAAAGCTGACACTACCTATTTGGTGCAGTCAGCTCCAGGTTTTCAGAAACCTCAATTGGATCACCAATCTGTAGTGGTAGAATCTACACAGAAAAGAGCAGAGATCAAAGCCTCACACTTCTTTTCCCCCTGGAAAGGAACAGAAGTTTCTAGATGCCATTGGTCATCCTTCTGGGACACATGGCGTCCTCAGTTCAGGTCACACCAATGGCCCGTTTGGCCATGCGAGTCATGCAGTGGACTCTACGGTCACAATGGACTCAAAGCATTGAGCCCCTGTCAACCATTGTCCACGTAACTGACTCACTCCATCAGTCTCTTGCCTGGTGGAAAAATGAGATCAATCTCCTCCAAGGCTTGCCCTTTCAGGCTCCAGACCCTCACCACCGATGCTTCCAACCTCGGCTGAGGAGCTCATGTGGCCAATCTGCAGACACAAGGGTCTTGGTCTCCAGAGGAAGCCAAACACCAAATAAATTTCCTGAAGCTTCGAGCAATCAGATATGCTCTCAGGGCATTTCAGGATTGCCTCTCAAATAAAGTTATCCTGATCCAGACGGACAACCAGGTGGCCATGTGGTACATCAACAAACAGGGAGGCATGGGCTCCTTCCTTCTGTGTCAGGAAGCTGTACATATATGGGCGGAAGCCCTATCCCATTCGATGTACCTCAGGGCCACCTACTTGCCGCGAGTGGACAATGTGTTGGCAGACAAGTTGAGTCGTATCTTTCAACCGCAAGAGTGGTCTCTCAACCCCTCAGTAGAGTTCCATCTTCCAACAATGGGGATATCCTCAAATAGACCTCTTTGCGTCTCTTCAAAACCACAAAGTAGAGAACTTCTGCTCTCTCATTCGCAGCAAACACTCAGCCCAGAGACGCATTTTCCCTCTCGTGGGCAACCGGTCTACTCTATGCATTTCCTCCGCTTCCTCTTCTTTTGAAGACTCTCGTAAAGTTACGTCAGGACAAGGGAACCATGATCCTGATAGCACCTCACTGGCCACACGCCAAGTGTGGTTTCCAAAACTTCAGGATATCTCCATTTGCAGGCACATTCCCTTGGGAAAGGACCTGCTTCTGATCACTCAAAAGCCACCCCAACCTTCAAGCCTTGTCCCTGATGGCATGGATGTTGAAAGGTTAATCCTTCAGTCACTTAACCTTTCTGAACCAGTTTCCCGTGTCTTGATTGCTTCACGGAAGCCTTCCACGAGAAAATCTTACTCTTACAAATGGAGCAGGTTTACATCATGGTGCTCTTCTCAGTCCCTTGACCCCTTTACCTGTCCAATCACTGTTTTCCTAGCGTGTAGCAGATGGACTCAAAACAAGTGGGTATAGTGTGCTCGTGCCAGCAGTTGGAGACGGATCTGACGTCAGCATGGGTACATATACCCCCGCAGGAAGTGCAGCAATTCAGTAATTTCCGTCTCCAAAGCAGTTTGGAGCTACCTCACGTTCGCTGAGCGTGTTTCCAAATTCTAACAACTAAATTCATAGAAGAAACCTACCTGAAGACGAGCCCCGCACTCCTGCGGTGATACCATTTGGTCCTTCCCCCAGTTGAGTTTCCCGAGGCGATTTCCGTGGTCCCTCGGAGGTAAGAGCCTCTGTCCGGTGGCCGATTCGCGGCAGGGACCTAGCCCCCGGGTGAGAAGGGCTCGGGCGTGGCATAGAGGCAGCCTCGGTCCCGGCGTGGACTTGGCCCCCCAGCGAGACTAGTTCGGGCGCGGCCCAGAGGCAGCGGGTGCACCTCCTCGAGCGCGGCGGTGATGGTAATCACCCTCTCCCCCCGCAGCCGGAGACAGCCCGGGTCGCAACCGGGAAGCACCGAAGACAAGGTAAGGCGTACATCTTTACTTGTGGGTCTCCGAGGAACTGAGGAGTAGCATAGTCTGCCTAAGTGGCAACCCGCCAAGGGGGTCGCCATTTTGCCTGTCTGCTCGCCGACGCCTTCTGTCCTGGTTCGTCACAGCGCAATAGGCGCATGTTGCTACGCGTACGTTGATAGACGCATGTTGCTCTGTTAGGCGCCCGTTGCTCGGCACATACTGTTAGGTGCCCGTGGATAAGCGCATATTACAAAGCGCAGACTCTAGCTGAATTAACAGACGAGATGGAGCGTAAGAGAGCCCATGCGTCAGCGGAGCTCGCACCTCCTGAATCAGGCATAAGCCTCTGCTCTGCATGCAACCTCAGAGCCACACAGAGCGAGGAAGCAGACTCCTTATGTGCCCAATGTGAAGAGGCCCTGGGAGTTCCAGGCCAGGACCGGTCGCAGCCCAGCATACTTGCCAGTTCCTCAGGGAACACCCCGGACCTAGCAGGCAGCGGGGAGCTGCCAGGGAACCCGAGAGACCTGGTGCCCCTAAGGCCAGATCCGGCTTCGCTTTCCTGGGTGGAATTATTCAAGGGGATTCATGCCTTTGTCACAGTGCAGGCTGCGCCCCGAACTGGTCCATACATACCGCATGACCGGGCCCCTGGACCCTCAAGTCCTAGGCACGGCCACTTGCCACCCGGAAGCCCCACTTATGGGGATTCAGATTGCCCTGAGGAAGACTAAGAGCCCCCCGAGGAGGGAGAATTTCCCTTGGGGATTGAACCATATCGGACCATGAGGCGCTTCTTTCTGAAAGAGGATCTCCCAGGACTGATCTCTCAATGCCTGTCGGAACTGGCTCTTCTGGGCCATGGCGCTCCAGGGGAACCGAGAATGAACCCCCTGTTATAGGGCCTGCGTCAAATGACTCACCATTTTCCCTTCCTACAAGCAGCACAGCAGCTAATCGATCTGGAATGGAATGCGCCAGAGGCCTCATTCAAAGGGGGTCGGGCCTTGGCTGGCATGTACCCCTTAGACCTGGCAGCTAAGGGAATGCTGGCGTGCCCTCAGGTAGACGCCATAGTAAGTGCGATTGTGAAGCGCACCACAATTCTGGTGGAAGGGGGGACGGCCCTCAAGGATACACATGACCGGCGCATGGATGCCATTCTGAAACAAGCTTTTGAGGTGGCAGCCATGTCCCTACAAATTGCGGCCTGCTGCATCGTGGTGACGCGTTCCTGTTTATCACAGGCTAGGAATAACACCCCGGGAAAAGAGATGGAATCAGCTCTCTCGTTCCTCACTGACACAGCCTCCGACCTAGTCCGTACGGCAGCCAAGGGAGTATCATCCGCAGTGGCAGCCAGGAGTCAGCTCTGGCTACGTAGTTGGTCGGCCGACTCCTCTTCCAAGACACGTCTCATGAGAATGCCCTTTAAGGGATCCCTCCTGTTCGGCAGCGACCTTGAGAAACTGGCCAATAAATGGGGCGCCTCTCCATTACCCCGTCTACCAGAAGACAGGCCAAGGAGGAGCCAGCGCCCTTTTCCTAGGCCATCCAGAGGTAGAAACTCTCTCAGCGCTTCAACCCTTACAGGACTCGCTACCAAGCACCTCGCCCGCAGGCCAGGAACCAGTCCTTTCGGACTAAGAGCAACAAGAGGGGAACCGGCTCTGGTTCGGGTCCCGCCCGTACCCCACAATGACAATCAGCCGACCCATCCGGGGGTAGCAGCCATAGGGGGCAGGCTAACCCTCTTCTACCGCAGGTGGGTCGAGATTACCTCGGACCAGTGGGTCCTCGCCATCATCCGAGAAGGGTATTACCTGGACTTTCTTCGGCTCCCGCCAGACAAGTTTGTGGAATCTCCTTGTTCACCCCTCAAGAGGACGGCACTAGAAGCTACCTTGCAGAGGCTCCTGTCCCTAAAAGCCATAATCCCAGTGCCTGCAGGGGAGATAAATTCTGTGCATTATTCCATTTATTTCATAGTGCCCAAGGAGGAGGGCACTTTCAGGCCCATCCTGGACCTCAAGTCGGTCAACCGACACCTATGGGTCCCCAGCTTTCTCATGGAAACTCTGCGGTCGGTCAAAAATTCAGTACAGCCAGGGGAGTTTCTCACATCCCTAGATCTGTCAGAAGCCTACTTGCATATCCCAATCCATCGGGATCACCAGCACTATTTACGCTTCAAAGTCCTGAACCAACACTTCCAGGTCCGAGCTTTACCCTCTGGGTTAGCCACCGCACAGCGGACCTTTACCAAGGTCATAGTAGTAGTGGTGGTGTCACTCAGGAAGGAATCCTCGTCCATCCCTACCTGGACGGTTGGCTGATCAGGGCAAAGTCACTGGAGGAGAGCCACCAGGCAACCAACAGAGTTATAGCTCTTCTGGAAAGCCTAGGATGGGTAGTAAACTTGAACAAGAGTTCCCTACAACCTTCTCAGTCGCTGGAATACCAGGAGTCCAATTCGACACCCAGGAAGACAAGGTCAGTCTGACCGCCAAGAGGAGAGCAAAGCTCCGGAATCGTCTGCAGGCCCTGCTGAGCGCCACCCGGCCCACAGCTTGGGATTACCTACAGGTCCTCTGCCTTATGGCATCCACTCTTGAGGTGAAACCATGGGCGCGGGCTCATATGAGACCATTACAACGCGCCCTCCTATCTTGGTGGAGCCCACGATCACAGAACTACACCGTACACCTACCTCTACCAGCCAGAGTACAGAATCGGGTACGGTGGTGGTTGCAGCCCGGCCACATGAGCCGGGGGGTCAAGAATGTCCTCCCCAACCTGGACCCTGCTCACTACAGATGCCAGCCTGAACGGATGGGGAGCACACTGGGAAGAACTCACCGCCCAAGGGCGGTGGAACAGAGAAGAGTCAGGGTGGAACATCAACCGACTAGAGGCACAGGCAGTCAGGCTAGCGTGCCTGCGATTTGCCCACAGTCTTCGTGACAGAGCCCTGACGATTGATGTATGCCACGGTGGCATACATCAATCGTCAGGGCGGAACCAGAAGCCAACAGGTATCCCTGGAAATAGCTCCCCTGATGATTTGGGCAGAAGCAAATCTCCAGGACATCTCCGCCGTCCACATCGCCGGGAAGGACAACACCACGGCAGACTTCCTCAGCAGAGAGAGCCTAAATCCAGGGGAATGGCAGCTGTCGCCCACGGCTTTCCAGATGATTGCGGATCAGTGGGGGACACCGGGCATGGACCTACTAGCGGACAGGTCCAACGCTCAAGTACCCAGATATTTCAGCCGCAGGCAGGATCCTCTATCACAGGGGATCGATGCCCTGGTACAGCCTTGGCCTCAGGGGATCCTGCTATATGCCTTTCCTCCATGGCCCTTGCTGGGCGCTATTGTACACAAGATTCAGCGGCACAGAGGCCTAGTTCTTCTAGTGACCCCGGACTGGCCAAGAAGACCCTGGTACGCAGACATGAGAAGACTACTGGCAGGGACTCCATTTCCCCTGCCTCCACACAGGGACCTGCTGCGGCAAGGTCCCAACCTCCATGAGGATCAGCTCAATTCTCTCTTACGGTCTGGCCATTGAGAGGGCTAGACTGAAGAAAAGAGGGTACTCGGGGCTGGTAATAGATACACTCCTCTGAGTATGCAAGTTCTCCACATCACTAACATATATATATAAGGATCTGGAGAGTATTTGAAGCCTGGTGCGAAACTCACAGCACCAATCCACATGCCGCTAAGATCCCTA
Source organism: Rhinatrema bivittatum (assembly GCF_901001135.1). NCBI lineage: Eukaryota > Metazoa > Chordata > Amphibia > Gymnophiona > Rhinatrematidae > Rhinatrema > Rhinatrema bivittatum. The sequence continues at coordinate 138,993,163 of NC_042621.1, forward strand.
TCATTTTGGATTTCCTGCAAGGTGGACTTCAGAAGGGTCTGTCTCATTTCCATCAAGGTTCAAGTAGCAGCGCTATCCTGCTACGGTCCCCGGAGTGACGGCAACAGCATCGCCACACACCCAGACGTTTCACGTTTCCTGAAAGGAGTCTAACACATTCGCCCGCCACTGAAGTGGCCAGTGCCCCTGTGGAACCTCAACCTAGTGTTGGAATTTCTAGCGGGACACACCTTTAGACCACTTCGAGGCCTGTCCCTCAGTTTGCTAACCTTGAAGATGGTGTTCCTGCTGGCTGTATGTTCAGCAGACCGCATCTCAGAGCTACAAGCACTGTCCTACCATGATCCGTTTCTCAGAATCACTCCAGAGGCTATCCATCTTCGCAAGGTTCCTTCCTTCTTACCCAAAGTAGTCTCACACTTCCACCTCAACCAAACCATATCCTTGCCTACCACGGAAGGTTTGAAGAAGTCGGAAGAAGGTCAAATATTACGCCATCTCGACGTCTGCCGGCTGCTGTCCAGATACCTGGAAATGTCAGAAGCAGTACGAAAGACGGACCGCCTGTTCGTCCTTCACAGCGGGAAGAAGCAAGGGGAAGCGGTCTCCCGGGCAACCATCGCCCGCTGCATCAAAGAAGTTATCAAGGCAGCCTACGTAGAAGCGGGAAAACCACCACCTCTACGGGTCAAGGCTCACTCTACCAGAGCGCAAGCGGCCTCTTGGGCAGAAACTAGGATGCTGTCGCCTGCAGAGATATGTAAAGCGGCGACGTGGTCCTCCCTCCATACCTTCTCCAGATTCTACTGTCTGGACGTCCAGGCCAGGGAGGACACAGCATTTGCAAGGGCAATCCTAAACGGACCTCGGGCAGCCTCCCACCCAGTCCGGGAGTAGCTTTTGTACATCCCATTTGTCCTGAGTCCATCTGCTACACGCTAGGAAATGTAGAGATTACTTACCTGATAATCTCGTTTTCCTTAGTGTATGCAGATGGACTCAGCATCCCGCCCGGCTGCCGGCATACATGGGTATTCACCGACTCACGGTAAGCCATGTTTTTCTTATAATAGGGCATCCACCCTGCCGGGTGTCGACGCCTTCTGGTTGAGAACACTGGCGGTCTCCAGCTACTATCAATCTGTCAGGGTAATCCTGTTCATTTAAACGATCGGTCAGTTACACATATATCCATAAAGCTTTTGCAAGGAAGATTACTGAATTGCTGCACTTCCTGCGGGGGTATATGTACCCATGCTGATGTCTGATCTGTCTCCAACTGCTGGCACGAGCACACTATACCCACTCGTTTTGAGTCCATCTGCATACACTAAGGAAAACGAGATTATCAGGTAAGTAATCTCTACATTTTGGACTATCTCTGGCACTTATCAGTCAGGTCTAAAAACTTCTTCCATCAGAACGCATCAGTGCGGTAGCCGCCTTTCATAAAGGTGTCGGATGTTCCCATATCAGTACAACCCCTAGTAACACTTTCTGAAGGGCTTGCTTCACTTCAAGCCTCCACTGCATCCTCTGGCCCCTTCTTGGGACCTCAATCTGGTTTTGGGTCGGCTCATGAAACCACCATTCAAACCTCTTCAATCCTGTGATCTTCGCTATCTCACATGGAAAGTGATTTTCCTTCTCGCAATCACTTTGGCTCGCAGAGTTAATGAATTACAGGTTCTAGTTACCTATCTGCCTTACACTAAACTTCTGCAGGACTGGGCAGTACTCCAGTCACCCTAAATTCTTGCCTAAGGTAGTTTCGGACTTTCATCTCAATCAATCCATTATAGTACCTACCTTTTTTCCCAGGCCCCATGCCAATCCAGGAGAACAAGCTCTGCATACCCTTGACTGTAAACGGGCTCTAGCATTCTACCTAGACCGTACAGCTGCCCACAGGGAAAGCACTCAATTGTTTCTCTTTCCATCCTAACAAGTTAGGGCAACCTGTGGGTAAGCAGACTCTCTCCCCCTGGTTGCCTGACTGCATAACCTTTTGCTATCAGCAAGCGGGCATTCCATTTTAAGACCTTGTTAAAGCACTCTGTGAGGGCCATGGTGACTTCAGTAGCACACCTACTATCTGTGCTGCTTCCTGACATTTGCAGGGCTGTCACCTGGCGTTCTCTCCACACCTTTGCAGCCCGCTATTGCTTGGACAAGGCCGGAAGACAAGATTCCATCTTCAGCCAGTCTGTCCTTCGTAACTTATTTCCAACATGACGTACCAACACCCTTCCGCCTACCTGTTAGGGTTCAGGATGCCCTCAGCTAAATTTTTATCCCAGTCCTAGTGCCTTGCACACCTGGGTACATTTGATGTATGTTCGGACATCCTCAGCTCAGTACTCACCCATATGTGAGGACTACCATCCTGCTTGTCCTGTGAGAAAGCAAATGTAGCTTACCTGTAACAGGTGTTTTCACAGGACAGCAGGATGTTAGTCCTCACGAAACCCGCCCGCTGCCCCGTGTTGGGTTCGTAACATTTTCTTTATTTTTTGGCACTATCTATAGCTTTTAAACAAGAGTGAAGGGGGACCCCTGCTGGCTGCAGGGTTAGTGCCATGCTGGGCATGCCCAGTTGGGGCCAGTCAAAGTTCTGGAAACTTTGACAAGTGTTCTGTGATTGGGCTCCATCCTGTGATGTCACCCATATGTGAGGACTAACATCCTGTCCTGTGAGAACATCTGTTAACAGGTAAGCAACATTTGCTTTCTCTGAAGGTAAGCAGTTCATTTTAGTCACACACAGGTGATGCTGACACAAAATAGTTTTCTAAATTTGCTAGCAAATTTGTAGGTGTCTTAGCATGTGCAGCAGTTCTATATACCCTTGGTAAAGTAGCATGCCTTTTGCTTTTTTCCTCAGATGTCTGCCTCGTTCTTTCTGAACAGCTGTTGCTTCGCTGTGTTTGCGAAGATGAGTATTTTTGCTTTTTCCATGAAAGTTCTTCATTAGTGTGCTTTCATTTGAGTTTAAGCCCTCCACCCCCCCCTTTTTTTTTTTTTTGTTGCACCAGTGAAAGGGCTCATTTCTTAGTGTCTGCCAAACCAGTCCAGACATGGGTTATGCTCCCCTACCAGCAGATGGAGGAAGAGAGCACCTAGTTTGCTGATGTCGTCTTATTATAGAGTCCCATGCTTACCTCAGCTTGCCATTGTTCTCTGCCTCTAATAGATGGTAGGATAGCATATCCTGTGTTGTTCTGGAGTTTGACTTGGGCCTGATGAATTTATGTAGAAGATGCTTGATCTGGTCCTTTCCCCAGTCAAGTATAGGTGGAGTTGGGGGAGCTTCCAGGTGGGCATTTCAGCGTGTAGCAGATGGACTCACGATCAATGGGTATAGTGTGCTCCTGATAGCAGTTGGAGACTGAGTCAGATTTCAATCTGACGTCACCACCAGTGCATATACCCCTGCAGGAAGCTCTGCTCTTCAGTATTTTTCAGTCTGTATAGCAGTTTGGGTCTCTATACATGCTTGCACAGCATTAGAGTATTCAAACCAAAGAAAATTCCAAACAAATCTTACATCTACAGACGAGTCCCACTCTCCTGCGGTGATACCTATGGGTCCCTCCCCCAGTCGAATTCCTGAGGTGTTTCCCGAGATCCCTCAGAGGTAGGCCTCTATCTGGCAGCCGGTTCCCGGCATGGACTTAGCCCCCAGCACTGGGTGCAAACACAGAGCGCGGCAGTGAAGGTACTCTTCCCTCTCCCCCTGCAGCCAGAGACCGGGAAACGCCGAGACAAGGTAAGGTAGAAAACTTTCTAAAAGTCTCCGGTCTCTGAGGCTCGGAACGCCACACAGATCGCCTGTCAGCGTCTATGCTATCAGGGTGAACAGCCCTGTCTGGGCTAGACCACTATCAGATACGAGGGTCCTCCCACGCGGTCACCATATTGCTCCCGTGGTCGCCGACGCCATTTTCCCTTGATCGCTGTCCTGTGCGCACGAGGGGGCTGTGCGCACAGCCACATGCTCAATGGTGCTGGGTTCATAAGTTCAGTCTGTGCGCACAGCGGTGTGCGCATCTTTGTGAGCTCATATCCTGTCCTACGCGCACATCGTCTGCATACCTGGAGCACTTAACTAAGCCTCCTGGTGCGCGCATTATACGTGGTTTCTGCTACCCTACGTGCACAAACCATGGCACCACCGACCAAGAAGGTCAAAGCACAAGCCCTCTGCCCAGCCTGCCATATAAGAGCTGCGCAGCACGAAGAGGCCACGGCCCTGTACAGACAGTGCAAGGAGGCTCTGGGAAAACCAGGTCAAGGCCCTCCCCAGCCAGTACAGGAATCCGGATCCACCGATTAGTACACCAGATCTTTCCACCCCCAGTGCAAGCCTCCCTCAATCGGGGGCCCCCTGGGGACGCAGCAGCTTTCAATTTAGACCCAGGGTCCTTTTCCTGGGTAGAATTCTTTAAAGGTCTTCACACCTTTGTGCACATGCAGCCGGTGCCACTGATGCCGCAACCACAGCCTCCCCCCCCCAGAGAACCCTAACCTTCCAGGTCCTCTAGGCCCCCAGAGACGTGCCTCTACTGGCCAAAAGCCTCACCATAGACATGGACACCTCTGACTAGGATCAAGAATCTCTGGAGGAAGGGGAAATCCCTCCAGGAACGGAACCTTTACCAAACCATGAGGTCTTTTTTCTCCAAAGACAAGCTATCAGATCTCATGGCGCACAGCTTGAAGGAGCTCACCATCCTGGCCACTAGTGCCACAGGGGAACCGAAGGCGAACCCTCTCCTAGAGGGTCTCAGTCAAGCCTCCCGCCCTTTCCCTCTGCTGCAAGCCACACAACAGCTGATCGACCTGGAATGGGATGCTCTGAAGGCCAGTTTCAAAGGCGGACGGGCCCTAGAAGCCCTCTACCCACTGGAACACTCAGCCAAAGATCTACTGGTGTTCCCCAAAGTGGACGCCATGGTCTGTGCGGTCACAAAGCGCAACACCATTCCAGTTGAGGGAGGAGCGGCAGTCAAGGATGCCCAGGAATCTGGAATTCATCCTTAAACAGTCATTCAACTTATCAGCTATGTCACTATAGATTGCTGCCTGCTGTGGCGTGGTAACACACACCTGCTTATCCATGACCAGGAACACCGCCATGCCTGTCGAAGCACTAGAACAAGTGCTATCCTTCCTCACGGATGCGACCTCTGACCTGGTACACACCTCAGCCAGGGGAGTCTCATCCGTAGTGGCAGCCAGAATGCAACTCCAGCTCCGAAGCTGGTCAGCCGACACGGCTTCCAAGACTAAACTCACGAGTGCCCTTTAAAGGAGCCCTCCTGTTTGGAAGCGAACTGGAGAAGTTAGCCGAGAAATGGGGTGAATCCCCAGTACCTCAGCTACCGGAGGACAAGAACAAAAGCCAACATCCCTCTCCCAGATTACCTAAGGACAGAGGATCACAGAGTTTCAGACCCTACAAGAGTTCATATCAAACCCCTTGCCCCGCAGGCAGGGGTCAGTCCTTTTGGAACAAACACAAGAGGGGAGCCAGCTCTAGCACAGGCCCCAGCCGCACCCCCACAATGAGAATCAGCCAGCCAACCCATCCACAGTAAGAAGCTATAGTGGGGCAGGCTTACTCTATTCTACCACAGATGGGTCGAGATAACAGCGGACAAGTGGGTCCTAACCATTATTCGAGAGGGATACTATGTGGACTTCCACAACATCCCTCCGAACAAGTACGTGAAATCTCCTTGCCACGCACCCTCCCAAGAGGACGGCAGTGGAAACCACACTGGCCAAGTTGCTCGCCTTAAAGGCCGGTGCTCACACAACAATGAAATACTGGGCACTATTCCATCTTTTTTATCGTCCCCAAGAAAGAGGGAACGTTCCGCCCCATCTTGGACCTCAAGTCGGTCAATTACTACCTGAGGATACCACACTTCCACATGGAAACCCTGCTCTCTGTCATAAGGGCGATACAGCCGGGAGAATTCCTTGCATCCCTGGACCTGTCAGATGCCTACCTGTACATCCTGGTCCATCATGAGCATCAGCGCTTCGCTATCCTGGACCACTAGTTCTGGGTGCTACCCTTCGGGCTCGCCACTGCCCCTCGGACATTCACCAAAATTATGATGGTAGTAGCAGCGACACTGAGGAAAGAGGGAATCCTCGTACCCCCATATCTGGACGATTGCTGATCAGGGCAAAATCTCCAGAGGAAAGTCATCAGGCGACCACCAGAGTCAAGGCTCTACTGGAGAACCTCGGGTGGGTTGTCAACACAAACGAGAGCTGTCTAAGCCCTCCCAGTCTCTAGAAAACCTGGGAGTCCGGTTCAACACCAGACAAGACAAGGTCATCCTTCCCCCCTCTACAAGGAGAAGAAAACTGACGAACCAATTGCGAAACATGTTAACAAGTCTTCGCCCCAATGTATGGGACTACCTCCAAGTCCTCTGCCTCATGACTTCAACCCTGGAAGTGGTTCCATGGGTAAGAGCTCACATGCGACTGCTACAGCACTCCCTACTGTCATGGTGGAACCCGATGTCCCAGGACTACTCTGTTCGCCTCCAACACTTGGAGGAGGTGAGGAACCAGCTCCAATGGTGGCTACAAGACGACCATCTGAGCAAGGGAGTAAGGCTGTCCCCACCGACCTGGATCCTCTTCACCACAGACACGAGTCTACGAGGCTGGGGCCCACTGCCAGGATCTGACGGCCCAGGGGCAATGGAACATCAACAGACTGGATGCCCAGGTGATCAGACTAGCCTGCATACGGTTCAGTCACAGACTCAGAGGCAAATCTGTCAGTCAGGTCAGACAACACCACGACAGTTGCCTACATCAACCGCCAGGGAGGAACCAGAAGCCAACAAGTGCCTCTGGAAATAGATCCCCTAATGGCTTGGGCAGATGCAAACCTACAAGGGATATCAGCCGCCCACATCGCGGGAAAAGACAACGTCACTGCGGACTACCTCAGCAGAGAAAGTCTAGACCTAGGGGAATGGATGCTGTCTACCACAGCCTTCCAGTTGATAGTAAACCGCTGAGGAACCCCAGCCATGTATCTCCTGGCATCCCGGTCCAATGCCTCAGTTCCCAACTTCTTCAGTCTCAGATGAGAACCACAACCCCAAGGGATCGATGCCCTCGTCCAGACATGGCCACAGGAAGACATGCTATATATCCCCCCCCCCCCCCCCCCCCCCCGGCCACTACTGGGCGGGATCATCCGCAAGAGAGAACACCACAGGGGGCTAGTACTTCTAGTGGCCCCGGCTGGCCAAGAAGGCCGTAGTACGCAGACATGCGAAAACTCGTGGCGGGAAGCCCTCTCCCTGATCCTCCACGAAGACCCAACTCGATTCTCTTACGGTCTGGCCATTGAGAGGACATGCCTGAAGAAAAGCGGATACTTGAGGGCGGTGATTGACACCTTGCTCTGAGCACGCAAGTTCTCCACATCTCTGACCTACATACGAATATGGAGAATATTCGAAGATTGGTGTGAGGACCGCGAATCTTTCTGTGGATAGTCAAAATTCCCACGATCCTGGAATTTCTGCAGGACGGATTACAGAAGGGGTTGTCCCACAACTCCAAGGTTCAGGTTGGCCGCATTGGCCTGCTTCGGAGCCAAAGTGGAAGGCACTAGCCTAGCATCTCATCCGGACGTCTCCTGCTTCCTGAGAGGGGTCAAGCAGATTTGACCACCCCTAAAGTGGCCGGTACCCCTCTGGAACCTCAATCTAGTACTAGACTTCCTAGCAGGAGTCTCCTTCAGACCTACTCGAGGTCTGTCTCTACGACTCCTAACCTTGAAGACGGCATTTCTAGTGGCAATATGTTCGGCCAGTCTCATTTCCTAACTTCTAGCACTATCCTGCCGAGAGCCGTTCCTCAGGTTCACACCGGGATCCATACAGCTACGTACAGTCCCCTTCTTTCTCTCAAAAGTAGTTTCTCACTTCCATCTAAACCAAACCATCTCACTGCCATCTCCAGACGAGCATAAAGACTTGGAAGAATCTCTCCACCTTTGCTATCTTAACTTCTGCAGACTCCTAGTCCGATACCTAGAAAGGTCGGAATCCGTACGAAAGACAGACCACCTATTCATCCTTCACAGCGGGAAGAAACAAGGGGAAGTGGCCTCACGGGCAACCATAGCCCGCTGGATCAAAGATGTAATCAAGGCAGCCTACATAGAGGCAGGCAAGCCTCCACCTCTACAAATCAAGGCCCATTCCACTAGAGCCCAGGTGATTTGCTACTCTTTAGTTTGTCAATCTGGCCTACTACATCTTCCAGGTTTCATTGTGATTTGGTTCAGTTCATCTGACTCATCACCCTTGATAACCATCTCCGGAACTGGTATCTCCCTAACATCCTAATTAGTAAACACAGAAGCAAATAATTCATTTTAGTCTTTCTGCAATAGCCTTATCTTCCCTAAGAGCCCCTTTAATCCTTTGGTCATCTAATGGTCCACCCGACTCTCTCAAAGGTTTCTTGCTTCGGATATATTTTATAAAGTTTTTGAGTTTTTGCCTTTACAGCCAACTTCATTTCAAATTCTTTCTCCACCTGTCTTATCAATGTTTTACACTTGACAGTGCTTATCCTTTTTACTATCTTCTTCAGATGGATCCTTCTTGCAATTTTTGAAGGATGGTTTTTTGGCTAAAATAGCCTTTCACCTCCGCTTTTAACCATGCTTGTAATCTTTTTGCTTTCTACCTTTTTTAATGTGTGAAATACATCTGAACTGCACATCTAGGATTTTATTTTTAAACAATGTCCATGCCTGTTGAACACTTAATCTTTGCAGCTGCATCTTTCAGTTTTTTCCTAACTTATATTCCCTCATGTTATCAAAGTTTCCCTTTTGAAAATTTAGTGTTAGAGCTGTAGATTTACTTATTGTCCTCCTTCCAGTTATTAGTTTAAATTTGATCATGTTATGGTCACTATTGCCAAGTGACCACACCACCGTTACCTCTCTCACCAGATCCTGCATTCCCCTAAGAATTAAATTGTATTCACGTTTTTCAATAGTATGTCCACAATGGCTTTTGAAGAGAATACTGAATGACTGAGGTCACTGCAGGGGTATATCTAGGGCAGTGGTTCTCAACCTTTTATCTGTCGGGACACACCTGACAGATGGTTCTCATATGCGTGACACACTGACCCATGATCGTCACAGGGCTAGATGTAAATGTACAGTTTGCATCCATGGGAACTCCCCTGATCCACAATAATGGATGTAAAGCAGAATTATGACATTCCCCGTTCAACTCACTCTACAAAAAAGATATTCTGGTTCTGGTGTCATCTCAGTAACAGCAACTCAAACTCCTACTTTCAGGCTCAATAGCCCTACTTATGAAAAGACAGCAGTTTACCACCAATGCATGTCCTCTTGAGAAAACGCAACAAATAAGACAGATAAAACACTTACATGCTAGTAAAATATCTCTGTAACAGACACAGAACCGACCTAACATACACCCAGGATCTGTAGTAATGCACATAAACTAATCCACACACAGTTACACCTGTATTATGGAATACACTCAAACAGGAGCAACCCTATCTATGAAAAGGCAACACTACAAATATTAAATCAGGCCCTAAAAACCAATACACCTCTTATTAGGAAAACAGAACTAGCAAGCAGCTATAGATCCCCACACAGAAATAATTGTAAAACTATACAAATAAGCAGAATAAATGTTTCACAACAACTATGAACAGAATAACATCCAACAATTAAAAACTCATAAAAACTATTAAAAATTCTCCAAACACCAATAAAATATTTCAAAAAAAGCAGACACATCACATAATATTAAATAATTAAAATAGCAGTCAATCAAGAAAAATAAACTTAAAAAGCCACCTTTACTTACCCCCTCCAGCAGCTTTCCTACTCCTCTTCCATGCAGGCTGTAGCACACACCAGAAGCAGCAGTAGTGGCTAAGCTGTATACTCATGGTCCTCTTCCTTAGGGCCCATGTGTGTGTCTCTCTCTCTCTCTCACTCTCTCACTCTCACTCTCACTCTCACTCTCACTCACACACGTCATGCCCCCATGACCAGTTTCTGTCTCTCACACACCAATCATCTCCCAGTCTTTGACAAACACACCAGTCACCTTCCTGAACAGTTTCTCTCATGCCATACACACACACACAGGCTTCCCACTCACACTCACCAGTCTCTCACTCCCATGCTTGTTCTCTCCACATGCACAGGCTTCTCATTCCCATAATCACTTTCTTTCTCTCCCACATGCACACACACCAGTCACCTGATCTCTCTCATGCATACACACACAGGCTTCCCACTCTCATGTTCTCTTTCAGATATACAGGCTTCTCACTCTCATGTTCTCTTTCAGATATACAGGCTTCTCACTCTCATGTTCTCTTTCAGATATACAGGCTTCTCACTCTCATGTTCTCTTTCAGATATACAGGCTTCTCACTCTCATGTTCTCTTTCAGATATACAGGCTTCTCACTCCCATGCTGTCTCACACACACACAGGTTTCTCACTCCCATGCCCACTCTTCACATGCACAGGCTTCTCATTCCCTGAATCACATTCTCTCTCTCACATTCACATACACACCAGTCACACCGTCACCTTACCAACCAGTCTCTCTCATATACATGCACACACACAGGCTTCCCACTCCCATGCTCTCTCTCACATAATCAGGCTTCTCACTCCCATGCTTTCTTTCACATACACCCCCACAACACCAGGCTTCTTACTCCCATGCTTTCTCACATACCCAGATTTCTCACTTCCATGCTTTTTCTCTCTCTCTCTCACACACACACATCCCTGACTGTCTCACACTGTCACATACACATCAGTCATCTCCTTGAGCAGTCACTTTCATTGTCTCTCACCTATACACATACATCAGCTCTCTGACCAGTTTCTCTCAATCACATACATGCTCTCGATCAAATACATTCTCTCACTTACAGGCTCTCAATCACACACATTCTCTCACTTACACACAGGCTGGCTGGCTGCTTCTCTCTCTTTCTGTCACTCACTTCCTCTCTCCCCCCCCCCAGCACAAACGGTAGCTGCTCCTCCAGCCCCCGCAGGCCAAGAAGGAAGAATTCCATCGATCGCGGGAGGCTCATGCTGCTCTCTCCTTTCCCTTCCGCTTTCTCCCCCAGAGCAGGAAGATCAGCTGCCTCTCCTGCTGCCACCGGACTCCTGCTATCTTCGGGCGTCCGAACTTCCTGTTGGGGGGGGGGGGGGGTAGCGGAAGCGCAGCGCACAACGTCCGCTCCCACCCCTCCCCCCACCCCAAGCAGGAAGATTGACGGACCATACGGCCCGACGCCCGAAGATAGGAGAACGGGTGGCAGCAGGAGAGGCAGCTGATCTTCCTGCATTGGGGGGAGGAAGCGGAAGCTGCACGCGGCGCTTCCGCCCCCCCCCCCGAACAGGAAGACCGGTTGGCCATACGGCCGCAGCAGCGCTTCCCCATGTGTGCTGTGATGGCGCGCGAGGCGTGGGTTCTCTTGCGGCACGGCCGTTCTTCTTCCCGCGCACCACTTCCTGTTCCGGGTCCGGGGGGGGGGAATGCAGGCGCGGGAAGAAGAAAAGGCCAGCCGCGGATGCCACAGCTTTTTTTTTTTTTTTTGCACCGCTGCCGTTCTCGCTGGGCTTGAACGTGGCTGATAGCCCGGCGGCAACGGCAGCAGGGAAGAACGAGTAGTGGGAGGGACCGGAGCCACGCGACACCACCTGCCGGTGCTTGGCGACACACTAGTGTGTCGCGACGCACCGGTTGAGAACCGCTGATCTAGGGTAAGAGCTTTGAAACTTGGCTCAGTCTCCATCTGCTGTCAGGGGAGCACATAACCCATTGGTCCTGAGTCCATCTATCTACACTAAGGAAAACATTATCAGAAGTCATTTTTCGCCGCCAGCGGATTAATCAAACTGCTTAAGTTCCGCAGTTTTCTTACTAGCAGACATCTCTAAGCTGGGCCAAAGTGAATCACCAAGTTTATCTGCTTAAGTCGGGTTGATTGCCCTTCTACAGGAGGGGTAAGAAAAATTGGGGATTGGAGCTCCGGCTTCATGCCACCATTAAGGACCTGTGACATCACTTCCTTCAAATGGTATGTCTTTAAATGATGACTTTACGGTCTGGTGTGGGGATAAGTCTTGAGATCCTTCTCATGCTTCACACAATTGCTTTACCACTTCCTCTGTCTTTGAGACTGATCTTAAATTCAGCTCTTTGAGGTTTTGCAACCACATGGCTGTCTCTTAGCATGTAGAAGGAAAGACCATTTGTAGTCTGTTGCAGGGTTTGCATTAATTGAAGTCTTCCATCTAGCTATCTGCAATGTAGCCAATAAAAGCACCCTTCAAGTCTGATCCAGTATGGCAGGTCTTGCATATTAAGCCTCTAGTCTCTTGTGAGCTGAAATATATGCTCTGGAAAGTTACATTTTTGGTTATGGCCATTTAGTTTGCGGTGTTACTCGGTCTGAAGCTTACCATCTCCCTTTTACAGGTTTCATAATAGGTTTGTACTCATTCATATCCCAAGTTCCTGCCTAAAATTGTGTTGAATTTTCACCTTAATCATCCTTCAACATATTTTGCCCAGGCCACATCTCTACAAAATTTGAGAAGGCCCTTCATTCTGCAGAAGTTGTGCCTTCTAACTGGAATGAACTATAGACCATAGATCGCTCAGCTTGGTTTCTTGTGATTTTATAATAGATTTGGTCATGTGATAACAAAAGGCATCCTTTTTCTGTTTGGATAGTTTAACAACATTTTCCTAGCGTGTAGCAGATGGACTCAAAACAAATGGGTATTGTGTGCTCGTGCTAGCAGTTTGAGACGGATCTGACGTCAGCACGGGTACATATACCCCCACAGGAAGTGCCGCAAATCAGTAATTTCAGTCTCCAAAGCAGTTTGGAGCTACCTCACGCTCGCTGAGCGTGTTTCCAAATTCTAACGACTAAATTCCTAGAAGAAACCTATTGAAGACAAGCACTGCACTCCTGTGGTGAGGCCCTCACCCAGTTGAGTTTTCCCGAGCTGACTTCTGTGGTCCCTCGGATGTAAGTGCCTCTGTCCGGTGGCCGGCTCACGGCAGAGACCTAGCCCCCGAGTGAGAAGGGCTCGGGCGCGGCTTGGCCCCCAAGCGAGACGAATTCGGGCGTGGCCTAGAGGCAGCGGGTGCACTTCCTTATGTGCGGCGGTTGAAGGTATACTCACCCCGCAGCCGGAGACCGCCCGGATTGGAACCGGGAAGCGCCGAAGACAAGGTAAGGCGTATATCCTTACTTGGTCTCCGAGGAAGTGTGGATTCGCTGGGGCCTGCCTACGGGGCAGCACGCCAAGGAGGTTGCCATTTTGCCTGCCTACTCAGCCGCTGAACGCTCATTACTGAGCTTAGCGCACGCGATAGGCGCACGTTGTTAGCGCACGCGATAGGCGCACGATTATAAGGCGCCCGCGGACAGGTGCATGTTAGCACACGCTGTTAGCGCCTGCGGACAGGCGCACGATAAGGCGCCCGCAGACAGGCGCATGCTGTTCAGCGCCCTTGTTGGGCGACACCGAATTTCAGGCGAATGGAGCATAAGAAAGCCCATTTGGCCGCAGGGCCGGCACCTCCAGAATCTGGCATGAAAGCAAGCCTCTGCTCAGCATGCAACCTCAGAGCCACACAGAACGAGGAAGCAGACTCACTATGTGCCCAATGTGAGGAGGCCATGGGAGTCCCAGGACAGGACCGGCCCCCAGCCCAGCGCTTCCTCAGGGAGCACACCGGACTTAGTGGGCCGCGGCGAGCAACCAGGGAACCCGAGAGACCTGGTTGCCTCTGCGGCCAGATCCGGCTTCGCTTTCCTGGGTAGAATTATTCAAAGGGATTCACGCCTTTGTCCAGATGCAGTCTGCTCCTCGAATGGATCTTTCCGTCCCGGTTGATCCGGTCCCTGGATCCTCGAGACCTAGGCGCAGCCACTCACCACCCGACAGCCCCGCCTATGGGGATTCGGATTACTCCCAGGACAGTGAGGAGCCCCCCAAGGAGGGTGAACTTCCTTCGGAGATAGAGCCATATCGGACCATGAGGCGCTTCTTTCAGAAAGAGGATCTTTCAGGCCTGGTCTCGCAATGCCTATCGGAGCTGGCCATTCCGGCCCAGGATACCCCAGGGGGCCCTAAAATGAACCCCCTGTTAGAGGGCCTGCGCCAACCGGCTCACCATTTTCCCCTCTTACAGGCAGCACAGCAGCTAATCGATCTGGAATGGAAGGCACCGGAGGCCTCATTTAAAGGGGGTCGGGCCTTGGCAGGCATGTACCCACTGGATCCGGCATCCAAGGAGCTGTTAGCGTGCCCTAGGGTAGACGCCATAGTTAACGCAATAGTGAAGCACACCACCATTCCGGTTGAGGGGGAGCAGCCCTCAAGGATTCACATGACCGCATGGATACTATTCTGAAACAAGCCTTTGAGGTAGCAGCCATGTCCCTACGAATCGCGACCTGCTGCACCGTGGTGACACGTTCCTGTTTATCACAGGCGAGAAACACCCAGGGAGCAGACATGGAATCAGCTCTCGCATTTCTCACGGACGCAGCCTCCGACCTCGTTCGTACGGCAGCCAAGGGAGTCTCCTCTTCAGTGGCAGCCAGGAGGCAGCTTTGGCTGTGACATTGGGTGGCCGACTCGTCCTCCAAGACATGACTCACAAGAATGCCCTTTAAGGGTTCCTTACTGTTCGGCAGCGATCTCGAGAGCTGGGCTATTAAATGGGGTGCCTCCCCATTACCCCGTCTACCAGAAGACAGGGCGAGGAGGAACCAGCGTTCTTTTTCTAGAGGTAGAACTTCGCAGCGCTTCAACCCTTACAGGACTTGCTATCGAGTACCTCGTTCCCAGGCCAGGAACCAGTCCTTTCGGACTAAGCACAACAAGAAGAGAACCGGCTCTGGTTCCGGCCCCAACCCACAATGACAATCAGCCGACCCATCCGGGGGTAGCAGCCATAGGGGGCAGGCTAACCCTCTTCTACTGCAGGTGGGTCGAGATCACTTCGGACCAGTGGGTCCTTGCCATCATCCGAGAGGGATATTACCTGGATTTCTTTCGGCTTCCGCCGAACAAGTTTGTGGAATCTTTTTGTTCACCACTCAAGGCAGCGGCACTAGAAGTGACCTTACAGAGGCTCCTGGCCCTAAAAGCCATAGTCCCAGTACCTACGGGAGAGGTAAACTCTGGGCATTATTCTATTTATTTCATAGTACCCAAGAAGGAGGGCACTTTCAGGCCCGTCCTGGACCTCAAGTCAGTCAACAGACACCTACGGATCCCCAGTTTTCGCATGGAAACTCTACGGTCTGTCAAGAATTCGGTACAGCCAGGGGAGTTCTCACCTCCCTAGATCTGTCGGAAGCCTACCTGCATATCCCAATCCATCTGGATCACCAGTGCTATTTACGCTTCAAAGTCCTGAATCAGCACTTCCAGTTCCGAGCTTTGCCCTTCGGGTTAGCCAACGCGCCGTGGATCTTTACCAAGGTAATAGTAGTAGTGGCGGCGGCGCTCAGGAAGGAAGGAATTCTCGTCCATCCCTACCTGGACGATTGGCTGATCAGGGCAAAGTCACCGGAGGAGAGCCACCGGGCAACCAACAGAGTTATAGCTCTTCTGGAGAGCCTCGGATGGGTAGTCAACTTAACCAAGCTCCCTACAGCCGTCCCAGTCGCTGGAATACCTAGAGGTCCAATTCGACACCCGAGAAGACAGGGTCAGCCTGACCTCCAAGAGAAAATTAAAACTCCAGAGTCATCTGCAGGCCCTGTTGAGTGCCAGCTGGCCCACAGCTCGAGATTGCCTTCAGGTCCGAGGCCTCATGGCATCCACTCTGGAGGTGGTGCCATGGGCGCGGGCTCATGAGACCATTGCAACGCGCCCTTCTATCTCGATGAAGCCCACGATCACAGAACTACACCGTATGCCTACCTCTACCAGCCAGAGTGCGGTATCAGCTACAATGGTGGTTGCAGCCTGGCCACATGAGCCGGGGGTCAAGAATGTCCTCCCCAATCTGGATTCTGCTCACCACAGATGCCAGCCTGAACGGATGGGGAGCACACTGCGAGGAACTCACCGCCCAAGGGCGGTGGACCAGAGAAGAGTCTAGGTGGAATATCAACAGACTAGAGGCATGGGCAGTCAGGCTAGCGTGCCTGCGATTTGCCCACAGTCTTCGTGACAGAGCTGTCAGAGTGATGTCAGACAATGCCACCACGGTGGCATACATCAATCGTCAGGGCGGAACCAGAAGCCAACAGGTATCCCTGGAAATAGCTCCCCTGATGATTTGGGCAGAAGCAAATCTCCAGGACATCTCCGCCGTCCACATTGCCGGGAAGGACAACACGACGGCAGATTTCCTCAGCAGAGAAAGCCTAAACCCGGGGGAGTGGCGGCTGTCGCCCACAGCTTTCCAGATGATTGTGGATCAGTGGGGGACGCCAGGCATGGACCTATTAGCAGACGGGTCCAACGCTCAAGTACCCAGATATTTCAGCCGCAGGCGGGATCCGCTATCCCAAGGGATCGATGCCCTGGTACAGCCGTGGCCTCAAGGATGCTGCTATATGCCTTTCCTCCATGGCCCCTGTTGGTGCCATTGTACACAGGATTCAGTGATACACAGGCCCTAGTTCTTCTAGTGGCCCCGGACTGGCCAGGAAGACCCTGGTACGCAGTCATGAGAAGACTACTGGCAGGGAACCCTCTACCTTTGCCTCCCTACAGGGACCTGCTGCGGCAAGGTCCCATCCTCCACGAGTATCCGGCTCAATTCTCTTACGGTCTGGCCATTGAGAGGGCTAGACTGAAGAAAAGGGGATACTCGGAGCCGGTTATAGATACACTCCTCCGAGCACGCAAGTTCTCCACATCCCTAACATATATCAGGATCTGGAGAGTTTTTGAAGCCTGGTGCGACTCTCACGGCACCAACTCGCATGCTGCTAAGATTCCTATCATTTTGGACTTTCTACAAGATGGACTTCAGAAGGGTCTGTCCCTCAGCTCCATCAAGGTTCAGGTAGCAGCGCTGTCTTGCTATGGTCCCAGGAGTGACGGCAACACCATTGCCAAACACCCAGACGTCTCACGTTTCCTGAAAGGAGGTCAAACACATTCGCCTGCCACTGAAGTGGCCAGTGCCCTTGTGGAATCCCAACCTCGTATTGGAATTTTTGGCGGGATCAGCTTTCAGGCCCCTTCGAGGCCTGTCCCTTCGTTTGTTAACCTTAAAGATGGTGTTCTTGCTGGCTGTATGCTCAGCACGCCGCATCTCAGAGATACAAGCACTATCCTGTTGTGATCCATTTCTCAGAATCACTCCAGAGGCTCTCCATCTTCGCACAGTTCCATCCTTTTTACCCAAGGTGGTCTCACACTTTCACCTCAACCAAACCATATCCTTGCCTACCACGGAAGGTTTGAAGAAGTCGGAGGAAGGTCGAATGCTACGCCATCTCGACATCGGCAGACCACCGCCTCTACCAGGTCAAAGCTCATTTTACCAGAGCACAATCGGCCTCTTGGGCAGAAGCTAAGCTGCTGTCGCCTGCAGAGATATGTAAAGCGGTGACGTGGTCCTCCCTCCATACCTTCTCCAGATTCTACCGTCTGGACGTCCAGGCCAGGGAGGACACAGCATTTGCGAGGGCAATCCTAAATGGTCCTCGGGCAGCCTCCCGCCCAGTCCGGGAGTAGCTTTTGTACATCCCATTTGTCCTGAGTCCATCTGCTACACGCTAGGAAATGTTGAGATTACTTACCTGATAATCTCCTTTTCCTTAGTGTATGCAGATGGCCTCAGCATCCCGCCCGGCTGCCGGCATACATGGGAATTCACCGAACTCAAGGTAAGCCATGTTTTCTTATAATAGGCCATCCACCCTGCTGGGTTCGACGCCTTCCGGTTGTGATCATTGGCGGTCTCCAGCTACTATCAATCGGTCAGGGTAATCCTGTTCATTTACTTGATTGGTCAGCTACAGCTTTTGCAAGGAAGATTACTGATTTGCGGCACTTCCTGTGGGGGTATATGTACCCGTGCTGACGTCAGATCAGTCTCCAACTGCTCGCACGAGCACACAATACCCATTTGTTTTGAGTCCATCTGCATACACTAAGGAAAACGAGATTATCAGGTAAGTAATCTCAACATTTCTTCTGTTATGTCCATTCAGGTTATTAAGCAGAGTGTTAAGGCTATGATTATATTCGTTGTCCACCTAAGATCTTTGTCCACGGAGTTGTGCAAAACTAAACTCTGTGGTGGGAAAAGTATTGGAATCGCTGCTGAAGGACAGAATAGTGAACAATCTACAAGCAGCAGAATTGCTAGACCAGAGGCAGCATGGTTTCACCAAGGAAAGGTCCTGTCAGATGAATCAGATTTTTTTTTTGATTGGGTGACTGAGGAATTGGAATTGAGGAAGAGCGCTTGATGTCATCTACTTGGATTTTAGCAAAGCTTCTGATACTGTCCCGCACAGGAGGCTTGTGAATAAAAGAAGCTTGGGAGTGAGTGCCAAGGTGGTGGCCTGGATACAAAACTGGTTGAAGGACAGAAGACAATGTGTGAGGGTAAATGGAACTTACTCGAAGAGAGCAGTTGTGAACGGAGTGCCGCAAGGCTCTGTGTTGGGACCAGTCCTGTTCAATATCTTTGTGAGTGACATCACAAAAAGGAATAGAAGGTAGTTTGTCTTTTTGCGGTTGATACTAAGATCTGCAACAGAGTGGACACGCTGGAAGGAGTGGAGAGAATGAGATGGGGATTTTAATGAAGCTGGAAGAATGGTCGACGATATGGCAGCTGAGATTCTATGCCAAGAAGTGCAGTTGTCATGCATTATGGGATGTGGAAATCCGAAGGAAATTTATTCGATGGGGGTGAAGGGCTGATGGTGCACCGAGCAGGAGAGAGACCTTGGTGATAGTATCTAATTTGAAGTCGGCAAAACGATGTGACAAGGCAATAGCTAAGCCAGAAGAATTCTGGGCTGCATAGAGAGAAGAATATTGATAAGAAAAGGGAAGTTATTATCCCTTGTACAGGTCCTTGGTGAGGCCTCACCTGAGTACTGTGCTCAGTTCTGGAGAATGTATCTCCGAAGGGACAGAGACAGGATGGAGGCGGCCCCAGAGAAGGGAGACCAAAAAGGTGGATGGTATTCAGCGAATGACTTCAGGAGAGATTGAAGAACCTAAACATGTATATCCTGGAGGAAAGGAGGAGCAGGGGTGATATGATACAGACTTCAGATACTTGAAAGGTTTTTAATGATCCAAAGTCACCATCAAACTTTTCCATCTGAAAAAAATCAGCAGAACCAGGGGTCCACGATTTTAAAACTCCAGGGAAGAAGACTCAGAACCAATGTCAGGAAGTATTTCTTCACGGAGAGGGTGGTAGACGCCTGGAACACCCTTCCGGAGGAAGTGGTGAACACCAAAACTGAAAGATTTCAAAGGGGCGTGGGATAAAACATTGTGGATCATAAAATCTAGAGGATATGAATGAGAAGAGGCATGGGGGTGGCTTGCGGGAATGACTGCTACTACCTGGTGATTAATACCCTTATTCAATAAACACACACCACACGGTTAATGCGACTCCAACATTGTGCTATGCTTCAACAGCAAGAGAAAATGTGGAAAAATGGATTTGGATTTACAAATGAGCGGGGGAGTAGCTTGCTTGTTGCGGCGGTTACTTTCCCCGAATCAATGAAGCCTGATACTTCACTTGGAATAAATATCCAGCGCGGCTCACCTGCTTCAACGGCAGGGGGGGAGAAGAAAAGAGGATTTATATTCAGACAACCATTAAGGACTGAATTGCACAGGCTAGGTAAGCTAGAGTTGGGAGTAGCTTGCTTATTGTGGCGGTTGCTACCACTAACCAATTAAGTTAGATACTTTACTTTGCGGCTCTAGCACTGCTGTCTGCATCAATGGCAGGGGGGGAAGGAAATTGAAAACCAAAAAGTTACCAATAAGGGCCAAGAGAACCATAAGTGTGAAAGCTTGCTAGGCAGATTGGATGGGCCATTTGGTCATCTTCTGCCGTCATTTCTGTTTCATTTCTGTGTGATGTACATTCAAGTTCACATTCATATCCCATTACTATCTAGATATTTTTCCACAGCCTCCTTGAGGGGTAGTTTAAGATATCTGTTGTAGGGCCCATATTTAAACTTTTTTTCCCCCTGGTTGAAGAAAAGGGATATACTAGAAATGGTAGTTCCTCCCATCAAATATATTTCATTCTCTTTGGCAGTTCATTTCCACCCCCTTTTTTTTTTTTTTAACCACTTAGCTAGGGAAGTCTTAGTGTGACTGACTAAACTTGCTTATTTTCAGGTGTTGCTGTTGCTGACCAGTAATGGTTGTTCCTGAAGTCAGTAGTTCACTAGCCAAACTTCCCTTTTGAAGGAGCTGTTTTTCTCAGTCAAAGCTATTTAGAGAAAAACTGAGGCAGCTGAAGAGCTGCCATGTATAAATAGTACAGACCTATAGTTCTTTCCAGAAAGCTCTGGAGAATGTCCATTTGGTATTTATCGGTTATATGACCCACTTGTATGACTCATCTTCTCTCAGAGCACTTGTATCAGATAAGCAGCTTTATTATATGTGTATACACTTGGTTCAGGAAAAAATTATTTTGTATATTTTGGTTATTTTGGGAATGCAAACTAGTTGGTAGCCCTTGGGAAATGGAGTTCAGA
Organism: Rhinatrema bivittatum; assembly: GCF_901001135.1. Lineage (NCBI taxonomy): Eukaryota > Metazoa > Chordata > Amphibia > Gymnophiona > Rhinatrematidae > Rhinatrema > Rhinatrema bivittatum. The sequence goes on from NC_042621.1 coordinate 139,014,013, forward strand.
ACCTTTAATCTAGAATCTGACATCTTATGGAGAATAAATTTATTTAGTTTTTAAAGTTTTTTGTATACCGACATTCGTTAAGAAAACATCACATCAGTTTCCATGGAACAAAAAAGTAGCCAACAGGGCTTTACAATGAACTGATAATCGAACTTGGGGGGGGGGGGGGGGGGGGGGGGGGGGGGGAGAGGCGAGGGGAAGGGGGGGTTGGGAGGAGGAAACCACGGTTTTTGCTTGTACTCAGTAAACGCAAAACATAGTTAAATACAAAAGTATAGATTATGTACAATAAGAATACAAGGAGTGATTTAAGTGGGGGAGTTATCAGTCATAGACCTGGAGGGCGGGGGAAGGGGCTGAGAAGGGGGGTGGGGGGAAGAGGGCAGGGGGGGGCGGGAGGGGTGAAGGAGTATAGGAGTGATGAGGGGGCTCATGCATAGGCTCGTGAGAACAGCCAGGTCTTGAGGTTCTGTCTGAATTTTAGTGCAGGTCTCAAGGCGTAGGTGGGTGGGCATAGAATTCCATAAAGAGGGTCCATCTAGGGATAGTGCGCGTTGTTTGGCTGTTAGATGGAAGAGTTTGGGAGAAGGTGTGTGTGGTTGCTGTGTAGGGTGTTCTGGTAGGTCTGGAAGAGGAACGGATGTGTAAGAAGTCTGAGAACCAGAGCATGTTTGGATTGTGGATGGCTTTGTGTATAAGGGTGAGGGTTTTAAATTGAATTCTAGCTGTGATGGGGAGCCAATGGAGTTGTTTGAGAATAGTTGTGATGTGTTCTTTTCTGTGTGTGCCTGTTTAATATTCATGCAGCTGCAGGGGAGCAAGGCTGTTCTTCGGGAGACCTAGGAGTAGAGCGTTTGAGTAGTCTATTTTAGGTAAGATGAGGGCTTGTAGGACTGTTCTAAAGTCTTTGAGGTGCAGGATAGGTTTAAGTTTTTTCAGGGTGTGTAGTTTATGGTAACAGTCCTTGATGGTAGAGGAGATTTCTGTAGGCTGAATTGAGGGTCGAGTGTAACACCTAGGTCTCTTATGATTTGCGAGAAGACTGGGGGGGCGAGGGGAGAGCTGGCTGTGGAGTTGGGTAAAGGATTGATGTGTTGGGGTGTAATGATCATAAGTTCAGTTTTGTTAGGATTTAGGGCTAGGTTGAGTTGGGTAAGTAGACAGTTGATGGAAGAGAGGGCACTTTCCCATCTTTTTAGGGCGTTGGAAATGGAGTCAGTGATGGGTATAAGGACTTGCACATCGTCTGCGTAGACAGTGTGGGAGATCGAGATTTGAGAGTAGATGGCAGAGGGGGAGGAGGTATATGTTAGTGTAGATAAGGAGGAGCCTTGGGGTACGCCCCTTGTGATATCGATTGGCTCAGATTCGTGGTTTTCAATTTTTACCTTGAAGTGTCTGTCACTGATGTATGATTTGAACCAGCGAAGTGGAGTCCCAGAGATGCCAATATCAGCTAGCCTGTTGAGTAATATAGAGTGGTTGATAGTGTCAAAGGCTGCGAGATGTCTAATAGAGCTAGAATGAATGTGTGACCTTTGTCAAAGCCTCTGATGACTAGGTCGGTGAGGAAGAGTAGTAGAGTTTCAGTACTGAAGTTCTTTCTAAAGCCGTGTTGTGATGGATAGAGTATCTGGTGCTGGTCTAGGTAGTTTGACAGTTGCGTGTTGACAGTTTTTTCAAGGACTTTAGCGACGAAGGGGAGGTTGGAGATAGGTCGGTAGTTGGATAAGTCGGCAGGATCAAGTTTCGGTTTCTTAAGGATAGGTTTTACTATGGCTAACTTGAGCTGGGTGGGAACTCCAAATTGATCTATGTAAAGATTGAGGTTGCTTGAGTTTCACTACAGTCTTAAATGATGCAATTTCCAAAGCCCTTTATTTGCAGAAATATTATAATAAAATAGACCTTTCATTCTGAACTTGATGGTATTTTCAACTAGTATACCTTAAATTGATAAAACAATTTGATAGTCTACATTAACTAAACTGGAGTCAAAGCAGATTGCAATCAAACTTGTAGTACAATTCCTGTATACTAACATTTGTTTATACTAGGCATAAAACAAAGGAAATCTTAGAATCGAAAGACAAATGGTAGAGGTTTGACAAATGAAGTGGTTAACAAAAGAAATGTAATACAAGTGTATTGTTAAAAAAGCAGACATCTAGTACAAGGGAAGTAGTTAGAGGAAGTCCAGGGGGTTGAGGATAGCGGTTTTTTTTTTTTTAAGGTTCCATTGATCAAGTGACAAAAGGACTATCTTTTGCTGTTTAAACGCAGTTGTCCATTTTTGAAGTGAGTTTTAAGTAAAAGCCTGGCTGAATACCAAAGCTTTAGTCCTCCTCATCCCCCATTGACAGTAAGGTAAGTAGTTAAGTAGAAATTAGGGGTAACAGGTTTAATAAATGTAAGAAAATACCCTGGTAATGCATGGGTAAAAATCAGTGTAAATATGCATATTAAGTTAATTTTTTCCCCTAGGATAGTGTTAGTATAGATCCACTAAGATGGGTCTTGATTTTAATGTTTTGTCCCCAGTATTGAGGTGGTAGTAGAGATCTTTACAGGTTAATGGTTTTTACATCAGGCATCATACAGGTTTGATTTCCCAACTTGTGTTGAATGTGACTGTGGAATTCAAGCTGCTATTTAGGAAACTTTCATGGAATCCTCTTCCTATTAGTAGGGAACATGTCACTCCAGATACACCCTGCAGTGTCCTCTGCCCTTTAGTATTTCTCAGTCTCCAGCAGATAGAGGGTGTGCTTTCCCTATGGGGATTGCTATACTTTTTGGAAGAAAAAATTCTATTTTTAAATTGGAGAAAAGATTGAGCTCTGCTCTCCTGCATTGATACCTAAATGTCCCTCCCCCAGTTGAGAATTCCTGAGGCTGGAGGAGGAAGTGTCGTCACCTCAGTGGATGGCAGCCTAATACAGGGGGCTCCCCCAACAACATTAACAATCTCCTTAAATCTAAACCATCCGTGGGCCAAATACACACTCTAACCTCCTGATAGCACAAGCTAACTCTTCTGATGTCCTCGAGACGAAAACAGGTGGATTTCAGGAAATTTTCCTACAAAAAACTGGACAGAAGAACTCTCCCCTGATATGGCAGACCAGGAACAGGCACCGCTAGAATCAGGATAAAATGAATGAGGACCTAATTATGGAAGGAGACTTACCTACAAAATCTGAAATGAGACGATGGTTTGCGGATCTTAAAAGAAATAACCAGCAACATGCAAGATATTATGAACTATCGAAGAACTTAAAAATATCGCAGAAAATGGCTGTCGCATCTTCGAGGTGGAGATGAGTGGATGCTAATTGCGAAGATAAAACAAATCGTGAGCACCAGGCAACATTACAAACAGAAATAGAGCAGCTCAAGGAGAAGATGGAAGATCTAGAGAACCGTTCTAGGTGGCACAACTTATGTTTCCGAGGCATGCCAGAGATGCCTGAAAATCAGGATTGTACTGGGGTGGTGGTCCAGATTAGCGCCATGCTGCTGACCTCAGAAATGATCTTGACTGCTTCGGATCCAGGCTTGGAAATTTAAAATAGACCGAGCCCAGAATATTGGGACCCAGACTAAATAACAAACCTAAAGACATACAGGTCGATACAGTAAAGTGTGCTCCGTCGGAGTGCACTGTCAGCCTGCTCTGGACGCGTGTTTTCCCTTACCCCTTATTCAGTAAGGGGAGGAAAACACGCGGCCCACCCGCGGCACCTAATAGCGCCCTCAACATGCAAATGCATGTTGATGGCCCTATTAGGTATGCGCGCGGGATCCAGTAAGTAAAATGTGCAGCCAAGCCGCACATTTTACTCTAAGAAATTAGCGCCGACCCAAACGTCGGCGCTAATTTCTTCCAGCGCCAGGAAAGTGCACAGAAAAGCAGTAAAAACTGCTTTTCTGTCCACCCTCCGACTTAATATCATAGCGATATTAAGTCGGAGGTCCCCCAAAAGTAAAAAAAAAGTAAAAAAAATAAAATAAAATTTGAATTCGGCCCGCGGCTGTCGGGCCGAAAACCGGACACTCAATTTTGCCGGCGTCCGGTTTCCGAGCCCGTGGCTGTCAGCGGGTTCGAGAACCGATGCCGGCAAAATTGAGCGTCAGCTGTCAAACCCGCTGACAGCCGCCGCTCCAGGCCAAAAGGAGGCGCTAGGGACGCGCTAGTGTCCCTAGCGCCTCCTTTCCCTCGTTTGCACCACGTCGCCTAATTTGCATGCTGGAGCATACTGGATAGCTCGCGCCGGGAGAGCGGGCGTTCGTCCGCTCTCCCGGTTTTACAGTATCGGGCTGATAATTGCATGCTTCCATGACTTTTCCATGAAGGATAAAATAGCAGCGATCGTGAGGAAGCAAGCCACATGGAACTGGCAGGGAAACACCATACTGGTTTTTAAACATCTCACCGATCACCATCAGGAAAAGACAGGAATTAAAACCTGTCATGGACCTCCTGTGCACAGAAAATATGCGATATCGCTGGCTCTTCACTTTCGGGATGAGCTTTTCTTTAAAAGGTGAGACTCATCGAGTAAAAACTCTGTTGGAAGCTTCGCGAGTCCTTCATGCTGCTGGGTATCCTGGATTTGAACATACCCAAGCGATATCAAAAACCCAACGGCCGTAGAGAGGAGCTCCCACGATGGCAGCAGGTGATTAAAGGGGACAAAAGACTGAGACCCCCCCCCCCCCCCCCCCCCCCCCCCCCATCTAGTAAAGAGAAGGTTTGGTGCTTCCATTAGGGAAACTAGGCAGTTACCTAGAGTAGTGGTCCCCAACCTTTTTTGCACCAGAGACAGACTTCAAGCAAGAACCATTTTTCCATGGCCTGGCGAGGTGGGGCTTTGTCATATGGGGGTGGGGTTATGGAGGGGGTTGGATTTTAGTGCATACTTATTTAATTATGACATTTATAATGTGACTCAACTCACCATAGGTTCAGAACATAAAGCATCAGTTATAATAAAACCATACTAATAAAAGAATATTTTAAACTGATAAATAGAATTTTATTAATTGTAAAAAATGTATATGATTTTAATTTCCCAAACACCAATAAAATATTTCAAAACAGCACATATATCAAATAACACACAATAATTAAAACTAATAAGGATTTTAAAAAGCCCCTGCTGTCCATACATGGGAGCTCTTGATTTCCAGTCACCCTGATATTGTCGAATTAGGTTATCCTCTCACACACACTCACATATCCATTCTCTGTCACATACATACACATTCATGCTCTTATAACCAACCATAACCTCTTGCTCTCACACACTGACACACCCCCCCCCCCCCCCACACACACACACACTCTTTCTCCCCTGGATTTTCTCATATACACTCATGTTCTCTCACTGGCTCCCTCACATACACACAAACACACACAGGCAAGCTCCCAGTCATTCTCACACTGAACCCCAGGCAGGCTCCCATTCATTTTCACACACTACTCCCTCTCCATCCCCCAGGCATGCACACATTCATTCTCACTTACACTGACCCCCAGGCAGGCACCTGTTCTCACACATACAAACCCCAGGAAGGCACCCATTGATTCTCATACACACACACACACCCTCAGGCAGGCACCCATGCATTCACATGCACACACTAAAGGCAGAGACCCCCTCTCTTTCTTTTGCCAGCAACCTCAGAGCCTCTCTCATTCCTCTGCTGCCGTGTGGCTATTGGGGAGGTGCTGATTGCTGCTGCTGTCACTGAAGATCATTCTGCTGCCTCTGTGCAGGCCCCATGGGCTTCCCGTTCCTCCATGCTGATCTCGTACATTGTGAGATCCGCATAGAGAAAGTGCTACTCTTGCACATTCCCAAAGATTACATGTGTCAATCAGTAAAGTAATTTTTTTTTTTTTACATTTGCTGTCTGATCTTAGTTTTCTAATCGGTTGGTCACAGGATTTTTTTTCACCTTCCCTTTCTTATTTTTTGCCAATTCCTTTTATATTGTCTTTTTTCTATTTCTTTTCTCTCCATCTGTCTTCCCTCAAACAGTCATTTTCACATGTTTACACACACACACACAGCGGTGCTGCGGACCGGCAAAAAAATCCCCAATGTCCTGGTCCGCAGACCAGTGGTTGGGGACCCCTGTTCTAAAGAATCTGTGGAAGTACTTCCAGTGGAGAGGGAGCAGGCAGGAGGTACAAATAAGGTAAGTCTCATGAAGGCTAGCAGTTTGGCCCATATACAGCTGAGTATGGAAGATAAGTAAGTCCAGATTGGAGGGCATGCTAATAGAACTGGAATTGATAGAGGTAAAATTGCTATTCCATATCTTAAAGTTATCCAATTGGAGCAACTACTGCTTGTGCAGAACTCAACTTCAGGAAGCCTACATTTTCATAGTAGACACATTTTGTTCTCAAGTAGTTCAAGAATGTTTTAAAAAATGTTAACAGTAATAGTGTTGCACATTGCCTTATTGAAAGGGATTACTGGTTATTGTTTTTAGATTTTCCCCAAGAACGTTGTCCTGTGGTGCTTGCACCACTCCTATACCCTGAAAAACGGGACATTCTAATGGATAGGATCCTGCCTGATTCTGGAGGGATAGCCAAAACCATGATGGATAGCTCTTTGGCAGACTTCATGCAGGAAGTGGGCTACGGATTTTGTTCAAGGTTTGTATACAAAGATTTCTGCTTTTATGCCACTTTGTAAAGATAAACATTGTTATACATTTTATTTCCCTGATAAATGCTTTTATATTGGCTGGTCAAAAAGTAAACATGCACTACCTCCTGATATTACATATACAATACTCACTTAACTCAGAGGAACTAGGCAAAGTATTATGCCCAAATATTATTGTGTAGATAATTTTTAACAAATGTATTACATCACCATTACTATGCGACCACAATACCTACTTATATCTAAAATCAGTGACATACATACATTACCCTTCATTCACTCCACTCATACCATCCATACCACATATCTCCTAAAATCTGATCACATACTTTTTGCTATCATAACAGCCTTGATGAAATCTCAACACATTTCTAATCCCTAGCTAAGCTCAATGATATAAATCACAATCATAGCAGATAACAATTACTTCAAATATATCTATAACAAGCCGTTAAGCCCGTCACAACGGGCTACATTACATTTTTGTTTTCGGTCCATTTTCGAAAACAGCACCCTCCTACACTTTTTCTCCCTCATTCCCCCTTCCTCTCAGTCACTCACCCCCTTCCCACCCCTCAGTCTTACTCACTGTCTCCCACTGCCTCCTTCCCCTCACTCTCACCTCCCTCCCCTTCGTCACTCCCCACCCTGTCTCAATCCCATCCCCTCTCCCTCAGCCCTCCTCCACTCCCTTTTTCTCTGCTCCACAACTTCTTACCCTTCCACTTACTCACATCCCTGTCTCTCACCTCTCCCTCATTCTCCCTCCTCCCACTCAGTCCCTCCCTCCCCTCCCTCTCTCTCTCTCCTCCCTCCCTCGCTACTGGCCGCCGCTGCCACCCGACGCCGCCATGTGTTTTTTTTTTTTTACGCTGGCCAAGACCGACGTCCTTGCTTGCACATGCGCAGTAGAGCTGTGCTCTACTGCGCATTTGCGGGCCGTCGGTCATGGCCCATTTATAAGGTAGATTGTACAGTTAATCCAATATATAATGCAGATAAATTCAAATGCATATGTGATTGTACAGTTAATCCAATCACTCCAACAAGAGCCTCGTTTTGCCCTCACAAGAGGGCTTCTTCAGGGAATTATCACTCATGGATTAACACCTCATAATGAGGTATGCTTCATATCAACCATGGATCAGCATTAGGTTGTCAATGTGTAGTTATCTTCTCATGTAAAGTGTCTCTTCATGTCAATCAAGGATTAGTAATGGATTTTCATCAGTATACTTGTGTTGTATGTGGTCTGTTCCATAGTACTGATATCTATAAACGACAAATATCATACCATTCATCATACACACAATTATCTCACTCACCTGTACCATATAATGTTCTGATTATGAAGAACCACCACTAATACAGGCAATACCAGCTAGTATCTTCTTAGTCATGTGAAGCTCATAACCGTAACATTTTGCCTTCGGAAAATACAATATCATAACCGGAGCATCTTATCTTTGAAGAAGTAAACAATTTCATCCATGCTGTGGCTCAAGTCAAAACCCGTCCATAATCAGCTGCTGAAGAAACCTGTGCGGTCTCTTATCTATAACAGATAAATAGTTTGACATTAACCACTGTAGGTCTAACTCTGATAAAACACACTTAATATCACCACTACCTGAGCCAGAGTATTCTCTACCTGATATTACCCTAAGTTCTCTCAACATCTGTAAAAATACCTACAAGATTTCATAACTCTCCAAACTACCTAACCCTCATACTAACAAACCTTATAATAATTTCCATACAGACCGAGTGAATTCTACCTAACGTACACAATTATACGTACTCCCACTGGCTTACATAAATTCTACCTCTCTAACTAAATTATATACCGCCACACATTAGAGATCACTATGACCCAGTACTCACAAACAGCTCTTCAACCGTTCTCCTGTCAGACCGTACGGGTCCTGAATAATTTGCTGATCGTATAGTGCCTTTCCATACCCATTTAAACCAGCTGTAGTCATCAGAAGTGCGAGGAGTCACGTTGGCGTGCATGCCGAGAATCCGGGACCCTTTCTATTCAACCCAACTTTATTAACTTCAACATACTATTCCTCCTTTGCTGCATCCGGGTTATTTCATTAACTAACTTTATGATACATCCAGCTGGACCTGCAGTAAACCTTGAATATACAGACTAAACTCTAATCGCATTTATCCCCTTAAAACTCACCAACAAGCAAACCCCTAATAGGAAACCTAATACCAATGAAATTTACATAATGCCATTGCACTAACAATGTTATACGCTGATTTCTGCCAACATAACGTATACCCCATGTGATGTCACACTAACCAGTTTACTGCACATCACTGTCAAACTATGAGCCTTATATCTAGTATCGTGTGTGGTTTCATCTTAGGATTAACACATCTTTAACTACATTAATCACAAAATATACCTGTTCACATCCTATTATATGAACATAGATAATAGTGCTGTGTACTACCCAACAATTTCTCTGTCAAATTGTAACTCAACGGAGGCAGATAACCACCTCTAGAATAAGACCCTAAACTCGTTATCCATAAAAGGCCTCCCACTCTACCATCTCATTGAGACCTCGAGGGGAAACTGTACCCCATTGATGTATACATTTCTGCCATATTCTTCTTAATACACTGGTTGTCACCTTGCTGGTGAACGTGGCACTGCTGAATAACAAAACTGTAATTGCTCAATGCTATGGTTCGTTTCACACTAATGGGCCACCAGGGGGGCACCTGTTTTAAAAGTTCTCAACCTGCTTTTGTGCTCGATAATGCATTGCCTGATTGATATATATAAGGACACACAAAGACATAAGAGCTCGCATGGACATATGATTGCGTAAATTACCATGCTTAGAGCTACAGAAATCTCACCTATTGATTAAAGGGTACTTCCTATCTGGCACATTAAAAGATTTGATCTCCAATACATTATTGCATACAGAGCACTCACCACATTTAAATTGACCCCACACTTCCTCCTCCAATTTGCCATGTTTAGCCAACATGGATCTGAGATTCATACCTCTTCATGGTGGTTCATAAAAACCAGGCAACCCCTTCAAAATATTCCAGTGCTTCAATATGCTTTGTTTAATGGAATAAGATTTTACTGAAAATGGAAGAGTACAGATTGGTCTCTTTATCTGGTTACGAGGGCTCAATTGCAACAAATTGCTTCTATTACCATATAGTGCTCTCTTATATGCTTGCTTGATGACTTTTGTTGGATACCCTCTCTCTCTAAATTTGAGCATCAATGTATTGGCACATTTTTTGTATTCATCCACCATAGAGCAGATACGTCTATACTGCAAGAATTGGCTAAAGGGTATACTCTTAATTTTGTCGGGTGAAAACTTTGAAAGTGAAGTGTGGTATTTTTATCAGTAGGTTTTGTATATACAGACGTGAAGATTTTACCATTACTTAATCTCACATTCATATCTAAATATGGCAATTGAATGAGACTAGATTGTACAGTAAATTTAAGATTAGGGTCACAAATTCAAATACTGCTTGAAATCCTTGAGCTCTTGGCTACTCCTTTCCCAAATCAGAGATCATCAATGTATCTCTTGTAAAAACGTATTTGATGAAAATAACTATGTTGCAATTGAGCCCTCGTAACCAGATAGAGACCAATCTGTACTCTTCCGTTTTCAGTAAAATCTTATTCCATTAAAGCATATTGAAGCACTGGAATATTTTGAAGGGGTTGCCTGGTTTTTATGAACCACCTATTTTCGCCATGAAGAGGTATGAATCTCAGATCCATGTTGGCTAAACATGGCAAATTGGAGGAGGAAGTGTGGGGTCAATTTAAATGTGGTGAGTGCTCTGTATGCAATAATGTATTGGAGATCAAATCTTTTAATGTGCCAGATAGGAAGTACCCTTTTATCAACAGGGGGAGATTCTGTAGCTCTAGCATGGTAATTTACGCAATCATATGTCCATGCGAGCTCTTAAATATAAGGAGACACAGACATATCAGACAATGCATTATCGAGCACAAAAGCAGGTTGAGAACTTGTAAAACAGGTGCCCCCCTGGTGGCCCATTAGTGTGAAGCGAATCATAGCATTGAGCAATTAGTTTTGTTGTTCAGCAGTGCCACGTTCACCAGCAAGGTGACATAACCAGTGTATTAAGAAGAATAGAGCAGAAATATATACATCAATGGGGTACAGTTCCCCTCGGTCTCAATGAGATGGTAGAGTGGGAGGCCTTTCATGGATTGAGTTTAGGGTCTCATTCTAGAGGTGGTTATCTGCCTCAGTTGAGTTACAATTTGACTGGGAAATTGTTGGGTAGTACACAGCACTATTTATGTTCATATAATTGGTTGTGAACAGGTATATTTTGCGATTAATGTAGTTAAAGATGTATTAATCCTAAGATGAAACCACACACGGTACTAGATATAAGGCAGTGGTGTGCAGTAAACTGCTTAGTGTGACAACATCACATGGGGTATATGTTATGTTGGCAGAAATCTGTGAACCGATGTGAGGTTACTAAACAAATGTCTCTATATAAAAACTGCAAATAAATAAATCAGCGTATAACATTTTTGTTAGTGCAATGGCATTATGTAAATTTCATTGGTATTAGGTTTCCTATTAGGGGTTTGCTTGTTGGTGAGTTTTAAGGGGATAAATGCGATTAGAGTTTGGCCTGTATATTCAGGGTTTACTGCAGGTCCAGCTGGATGTATCATAAAGTTAGTTGATGAAATAACCCGGATACAGCAAAGGAGGAATAGTATGTTGAAGTTAATAAAGTTTGGTTGAATAGAAAGGGTCCCGGATTCTCGGCATGCACGCCAACGTGACTCCTCGCACTTCTGATTGGCTACAGCCGGTTTAAATGGGTATGGAAAGGTGCTATACGATCAGCAAATTATTCAGGACCTGTACAGTCTGACAGGAGAACGGTTGAAGAGCTGTTTGTGAGTACTGGGTCATAGTTATCTCTGTAATGTGTGGCGGTATATAATTAGCGAGGTAGAATTTATGTAAGCCGGTGGGGAGTATGTATAATTGTGTACGTTAGGTAGAATTCACTCGGTCTGTATGGAAAATATTATAAGGTTTGTTAGTATGAGGGTTAGGTAGTTTGGAGAGTTATGAAATCTTGTAGGTATTTTTACAGATGTTGAGAGAACTTAGGGTAGAGAATTCTCTGGCTCAGGTAGTGGTGATAGTAAGAGTGTTTTATCAGAGTTAGACCTACAGTGGTTAATGTCAAACTATTTATCTGTTATAGATACGAGACCGCACAGGTTTCTTCAGCAGCTGATTATGGACTGGTTTTGACTTAAGCCACAGCATGGATGAAATTGTTTACTTCAAAGATAAGATGCTCCGGTTATGATATTGTATTTTCCGAAGGCAAGATGTTACGGTTATGAGCTTCACATGACGAAGAAGATACTAGCTGGTATTGCCTGTATTATTGGTGGTTCTTCATAATCAGAACATTATATGGTACAGGTGAGTGAGATAATTGTGTGTATGATGAATGATATATTTATTGTCATTTATAGATATCAGTACTATGGAACAGACCACATATAACACAAGTATACTGATGAAAATCCATTACTAATCCTTGATTGACATGAAGAGACACACTTTACATATGAGAAGATAACCGCACATTAATGGCAACCTAATGCTGATCCATGATTGATATGAAGCATCATACCTCATTATGAGAGGTTAATCCATGAGTGATAATTCCCTGAAGAAGCCCTCTTGTGAGGGCGAAACGAGGCTCTTGTTGGAGTGATTGGATTAACTGTACAATCAATATGCATTTGAATTTATCTGCATTATATATTGGATTAACTGTACAATTATAGATATATTTGAAGTAATTGTATCTGCTATGATGTGATTTATTTTATCATTGAGCTTAGGGATTAGAAATGTGAGATTTCTTCAAGGCTGTTAGGATGGCAAAAAGTATGTGATCAGATTTTAGGAGATGTGTGGTATGGATGGTATGAGTGGAGTGAATGAAGGGTAATGTATGTCGCTGATTATAGATATAAGTAGGTATTGTGGTCGCATAGTAATGGTGTTGTAATACGTTTGTTAAAAATTATCTACACAAAATGTGGGTATAATACTTTGCCTAGTTCCTCTGAGTTGTTTTATATTGGCTGGGCCATCTTTTTATTTTATTTTTTTTTTTATTGGCTGTTCCTTTTATTTATTTTTTTTAAATATGCTTATTTTATAATGAAACATCAGACTTTGTGGTTAGTGTCCACTGCTCACTCATTTTCCTTATTGGAGTATTTCATAACTTGGTTGATTTACATGTTTTCCCTACTATGTTGCTGGCTCAAATCAATGATAGTTGGGGTTTTTTTTTTGTTTTTTTTTAAACTGGTTAGTTATCTTTGGCCACCACTGAAACCACGATCATTAGCATTGACCAGCTGTCACATCCAAGGAAACAAATAGTAACTAAACATGGAAAGTGTCATTCCAGAGAAGTGTTGAAGCACAATCATACAGTTTTTGGTTGATTTTACTTAGTCTGTAAGTGACTGCAAGGTAGATAGGTCACATGAATCATGCAGAATATTTTTATACATATTGCATGCATTGTGGAGCGAACATGTAGCGTACAGAATGCTTGCCTCTGTTAAAATTTTCTCCATAGTTCTTGTCATTTAGCCTTGATTAGCATCTCATGCATTTTTTCTGCTCATCATTTTTCCCTTGTAGCCTTCCTTGTTAAGGTCATTATCTTTTTTTTTTTTTTTTTTTTTCAACTTTTCCAGTTTTTTTTTTTTTTTTTTTTACTTTGCTCTCCTGGTTGCAGATTGAACTAATTCAATAAGGTGCAAACTGTCAAGCAGAGTTGTGTATTTATCTCTCCTGAAGTGTCATCTAAGTTTATTCAAATTTCAACTGTTTTGTCAGTGCTAACTATTTTTCTTCCAAAATGTCATCAAAGCAGACCAGCAATTTCAAGTTCACCAGTCAAAACATCCCTCACAGATGATTAAAAACAGATTTAGATGTCTTTGTGAAAAGTCATAACATTGCTAGCTACTCTTAGAGGATGTCAAACTGATTGGACCTGTTGGGGAAATTCTCAGGTTTTGTTTGAGTGAGAAGAATGTGCATAGGTCTGTACTCCTCCTGAAAACTGGTTCAGTATTTTGGAGCCACAAGACAGTGGTGGTTTAGTACTGTCAGTTGTCTTTAGATGCTTTGATATGAAGCTAGGTCTCAGTATGAGGACTTTATCCCATTTGCTTGAAAACCCAGGCTGGTGAGGTGTCTCCAGTCTGGGTTTTCAGATTGGAGACCCAGTGTATACAAATCTCATGAGTAGTAATTAGATATCCTGAAAACCAGACTAGTTAGGTGTACCTCAGAGGACAGACTGGGAAACTGCTTTAGAGGACTTGCAGTGGAAAAGCATTGAATCTCAGGAAGAAATTGATTCAGTGGTTCAGTTCTTTGAGTTAGTCGGATGTATAATTTCCAAAGATTCTGGAAGCTTATGAGCTGTCTATATTGGGCTTGAGCTTTCCTAGACTCCAGTGGCTACAATAGCAAACTTATTTGTCATTTAAGTGTGCTCTGTGTATCAGTTGCCAGCTCTGAGGCTGTTCCCAGTTTTTAAACTAGTGGGTCTTCATGGTGATCAACACATTAAGAAAGGTGGAAAGAAGGCAAAACTATTATCAGCATGGTTAAAAGAGGAGGTGAAAGAAGCTATTTTAGCCAAAAGATCTTCATTCAAAAATTGGATGAAGGATCCAACAGAAGAAAATAGGATAAAGCATAATGAATTTAAGGGGATGTCCCATCCCTCTCATTCTGTTTTAGACTCGTACTCTCTTGGGTCGAAGCAGACATAACTGACCTTCCCTTGATATACTGCCACATGTTCCTTCTTTTCCCCACACAACCTTTCTCTGTGTACCCAACAAATGACTATCAGCCCCACAATGATTAACAAAACAAACACCCCTATCTCCAGTTCCTCTGTCCACATGGGATCTGAGGACTAAGGCAGATTTATGGCCCCTAAGACAGGAGCCAAAGGTTTGCCTGTGCAAACCAGTTCAAACAATTGGAGGGTTCTCTCCCCTTTTTCCTTAATAAATACCACAGGTTACCTCCTGCCTCCTAGACCCTCAAGTGATATACCAGAATGTTACCAATTCCTCGGTGTTTGGTCGAATTAATGATACTTCCCCTTCAATTCCTATTTTCTTTAGTCAACAGAAATTTCCCTCCTACACAACAAATGGCCCCATAGTCCATGTATCTATCAATGGCTCACACAGTGCATTAAATCTGGTCGCTGGGTCCCAAATAGGGTTATCAGGGCCGGGATCCCAGCTCAAAAAGGGCGTACAAAGGATAACTGTCCATCAGTCTCTAGTCTTTTCTAGTGATTCTTATCTTAAGTGGATGGTCAGTGTTTCACTCTCCGTCAAGGATCTGCCAGCAGCTCCACAGGTCCCTTGACTCGGGAATGGTGAGTCCACCCTTTCTCATTGTTTGCACTGCTGCTTCTGTGGTCAGAAGGATTTGGAATGGTCCTTCCCACTTTGGCTGTAACTTAGACTCCTTCCACATCTTTATCAACACCCAGTCTCTGGGCTGGAACAGGTATACCACAAAGTCCAGTGGAGGGGTTTGAGCCAACAGCCCCTTCTCTCTTAAATGAGATAAAGACAGTACCAGTATATAATTCTATAGAAGTAGGTCCTTTGTTTCGAATACTGGTATTTTTCTAGCCCCTCCCCAGATAGGACAGTCCAAACATCTCATAGGGGGATACTCCCAGATCCTTCCTGGGGTGGGTCCTTACCTGTAGCAATGCCAGGGGTAAGCACTTAGTCTAGGGCATCCTGGTTTCTAACAGTTTTGGAAATTTGTCTGGTTCATCCTATCCATCCTCCCAGAGGATTGTGATTGCCAGGGAGTGTGAAAGTGCCAGTTGAGCCCCAACCCTTCCATAACTCCTTGTAGGACCTTGGAAGAGAAGTGGTTCCCCTATCTTGGGATTATTTGTTCCAGGAGCACTTTCATAACCCCTTGAGCCATAGATGTCATAGGGAAAGTCTCAATCCATCCAGTGAGGTGGTCTACAATTACTAAAAGGAATTTGAGCCTGGATCCCTCCCCCCTGGAGTTGTTAAAATTTTCTATTAATCTTCTGACATATGGAGCACCTCTCACATATGTTTAGCCACAGTGTAAATACCTAATCAACCATATTTCCTAAGGACCAGGTCACAAAGCTTGAGCTCCCCAATGTCTCCCCTGGTGGAGGATTGGCAGTAGCTTATTTAGCATCTGGCATTTGTCGGGGAGGAGCCAGGCCCCTGTTTCATTTTGAACTGCCCCATCTCAGTGAGTTCGGCCTCTTCTTTTGGGCCAAACTTAGACTCTGCCGAAGGTTGGTTCCAGTCTTTTGCATGTTTCTTGGAAGGCCACTTCTTTGGCTGCCTCATTTGCTAACTGATTTCCCCTGGCTTTTGGGGTATTGTTTTCCTGATGTCAGGTACATGAACCACTGCTACTTCCCTTGGTAGTATCAAATGTTCCATCAGCTGGGTAACCAGTTCATGTACCAATTCCTTACCCCTGCTATTTATCAAGCCCCTTTCCTTCCAAATTTTTCCAAAGGTATGAACTACCCCAAATGCATATTGCGAGTCTGTATATATTCCTTCCTATCTCCTGCATTAACTGAAGTGCCCTGTCCAGGGCATACAATTCACAGGTCTGAGCAGACCCAGGTATTGGGTAATTGCCCTGACTCTCTTACTTCCAGGGCTTCCTCGTCCACAGACTACCCGCTATGTCGTTTCCCTTGAATGCACCTGGATGATCCATCCATTCTGACCCTAGTCTTGTACTCGGTTATGTCTAGACAATCATGAGTGACATCTCTCTTCTCCCTCCCCTTTCGAGAGGAAGGCCACTAGGTTTACACAGGGGTCTGTGGGGAGGACTGTCATCCCATTCTATTAAAATGGCTTCATACTTCAATATTCTAGAGTCTGTGAGCCACCTGTGGGCTCATTGTGTCAAAATGGACCTGACTGAATGTGGGGTGCTCACAACTGACGTGCCCCCAAAAGTCAACTTTCTACTCTCTTCCACCAGTAGGGCCATTGCCGCAATGGCATGGACAAAACCCTGGATACCAGATCTAGTAATTTTAGAAAGGAACGCTACTGGGGGTCTCTTTCCTCCTTCTGTTTGTGTGAGGACTCCCAGGGCTGCTCCATCATTAACTGTTACAAACAGATGAAAAGGCTTTTCCAAGGAGGATAAAGCCAGAACTGGGGCGGAGATTAAATAATTTTTTAGACCCTCTATTACCCTTTCCTCTTCTTTTGACCATCGCAGACTAGTTCCTTCCTCAGTTTAGCATAAAGGGGTTTAGTCTTTTGTGCATATGAGTCTGTCCAAAGCCTGTAGCACCCTATTAATCCTAAAAATTTACTTTGTCCCTTCTTGGTCTTTGGCATGGGCGATTCTATTATTCCTTGAATTCGTTCAGGGTTTATTCTCCTTTTCCCTTCTCTGATCAGTGTCCTAAATATTTCACTTTTTTCCACATATTGTAATTTGGTCTTGGATACTCTTAAAACTTGCCCACTAGGAAATTCAGTAATTGATTTGTGGCTGTCCTTAACGCCTTCCTGTTTCTTCCCAGAGACTAAGTTATCCACATATCGCAGAAGATGTACTCCCGGAGGCAATGGGAATCCCCTCCAATACCTGTTCCAGAACTTGTCCAAAGAGGTTTGGGGACTCTGTGAAACCCTGGGGAAGAACCTTCCATCAGAACTTTCCTCCCATTTGAAAGCAAATCTAGCCTTTCCTCAGCCAATGGACACGCCCAGAAGGAGTCTTTTTTTAAATCTTATGCTAAACCACTTACGGTCTCATGGAATTTTGCTCAGTAAGGTGTATGGATTTGGAACTACCAGGTGTCTGACCTGTACTAATTTGTTCAATTCCCTTAAATCTTGCACCAGCCTGTAATTACCGTCTGGTTTTCTTGCGGGCAGAACCAGGATGTTGTATGATGACATGGGGTTCAATTAACCCATCCTGTAGTAATTCATTTATAACAGCAAAATGTGCGGCAGTCAATTAAACTGGACAATACCACTTTAAACAAAACACTTGTATTTTAATTCGACAAGTGCACACAGCAATTGTGCACAAGGATTTAATCATAGAGTGAAAAAGAGTAATAACAAAAGAGCCCCGACACGGCCGTGTTTCGCGGCAGGCTGCATCAGGGGGGACCAATTCCAAAATATTCTTAGTCAGAATCAATCTGCAGCTCAATGAGCGGCGAACTCTTATGTGTTTCACAACGCGTGAAGAAGAGTATGTCCCCCGGGCTTATCGCAGAGAAAGGTAAACAGCATTCAGGAGTTGGACCCGAAGGTCTCTGATACTGTAAACTTGTGACTTTCCAAGGTATATGTGTAGTTGGTAACAGGGGTCAAAAGACTTGTACGCCTCAAAACAGCATCTTAAGAGACTGTAAATAGAAAGTTCTGTAGACCAACTTGCACATAGGGACATCGCGATAACTCTTCTTTCGGGTCCAGCTCCTGAATGTTTACTTTCTCTGCGATGAGCCTGGGGGACATACTCTTCTTCTTCACGCATTGTGAAACACAGTTCGCGCTCTATTTCTCTGCTCTGAAGCTTCATTCTACTGCTGTATTACCACGGTCTTGCCATGCATTGAGCTGCAGATTGATTCTGACTAAGAATATTTTGGAATTGGTCCCCCCTGACGCAGCCGGCTGCGAAACACGGCCGTTTCGGGGCTCTTTTGTTATTACTCTTTTTCACTCTGATTAAATCCTTGTGCACAATTGCTGTGTGCACTTGTCGAATTAAAATACAAGTGTTTTGTTTAGTGGTATTGTCCAGTTTAATTGACTGCTGCACATTATTTTGCTGTTTATCTAAATGTGTGTGCTCTTTGCTCCCCTCTCCTTGAATGCTTGCGCCCAGTAATTCATTTATAACCAGCTGAAGGCTTTTTCTTCTTTTCAGAGAGATAAGGTACTGCCTCTGGCACACTACCTCCCCTTCTTGTTTCAATTTAATTTTTAAAGGTGCAATATCTAAACCTCCCCAGTTGTTGTCTCGCACCCAGATTAGAGTCTTATCTTTTCCTCATCCTGGGACTGGAGGAGATTCATATGAGCAGTCAATTGATTTCCCACAATTTGGATTTGTACCCTGCCTCGGGGATGTAAAGGAGATTCCTACGATTTCTCTGTCCTGATTTCCTATAGTGGTCTCTTCTAAAACTGGAACTGTCAGTTTCTGAGGCATTACTTTGACCCCTGTCGCTAAATGTATGACTGAGGATCTGGCGGCCCTTGTATCTACTAGAAAAATAATTTCCTCCTTTTCTGGTCGTACCTTTAAATTTATCAAGGGCTTTCGATAGGACCTCAATATTAGCAGCCCCTGACTCTCCTATTCATCTTCGCTCTCAACCACTGAGAAAATTCTCCTATTTCTGTATCTGTAGAAACTCCCTCTTAGTGTCCTACTTGTCCACATTCAAAATATCCTGCTTGATTAGGGTTCCACTCTACTCCGAAGCCAGGGTTTACACTGAAGCCCTTACCTCTCTGCCAACTTCCTCTCACCCTTTCTCTCTCATTCTCTTTCTGTTCCCTACACTCCCTTCTTGAATCTCTCATTCACTGTAGTCATAATTTTGGCCTTTAGTTTCTGCTTTTCCTCCTTTCTTACAAACACCTTTGAGGCCTCCTTTAATAATTCCTCAAATGATTTTTTTTTCATTCCATCCTATTTTCTGTAATTTATTTTGAATGTCTGGCCAGGATTTGGTGACAAAATACATTTTCAACAGACCTTGGCTTACTGGGTCATCTGGGGACAGGCTGGAGTACTGTCTCATCTTTCCCCTTACTCGTTCCAAGAACACCGAAGGGGTTTCATCACGATCTTGTTGTATTTCAAAAGCTATTGCCACATTCTGGCTCCTGGGTACTACTTCCCTAACTCCCCTCAAAATGAGACTCCGTAAGTTACTCATATGGGCCCTGTGTGCTGCCTCATTATCCCATCGTGGGTCTGTATTAGGGTACTTTTGTTCTGCAGGGACAGCTGCCTCTGCATCCCTGGGTGGGTGTTTTCCCTTCCCTTTTGGGGAAGGGGGATTCTCTTCCGAAGGGTTGGGCTCCACCTTAACCAGGGTGGAACCAGACTGCTGGCGCTAACCTTTAAAAAGGAGAGAGAGCAGCTTTTAAACTAGAACAAAGGGGAAAGCCGACAGTCGCTCAGCAGCACATGGTTCGGAGAGAGGTATCTTCAAAGGATACTAATGATGCATTAGAATTAGGGCATCCCGACAGTGAGGTTCCAATAATTAGAAAAATAGTCCAAGTGCCTGTAACTAAAAACTCACTTGAGCTAAAAAAAAATTCTAACTTATCCCTATCAATTAAAAAGCAGAATGAAAATACAAACAAAAAACAAACTTTGAAATGTTTGTATGCTAATGCCAGAAGTCTAAGAAGTAAGATGGGAGAATTAGAATGTATAGCAGTGAATGATGCCATAGACTTGATTGGCATCTCAGAGACATGGTGGAAAGAGGATAACCCAATGGGACAGTGCTGTACCAGGGTACAAATTATATCGCAATGACAGACGAGCACCTGGGAGGAGGTGTGGCGCTTTATGGCCGGGATGGCATAGAGTCCAACAGGATAAACATCCTGCATGAGACTAAATACAAAATTGAATCTTTATGGGTAGAAATCCCTTGTGTGTCTGGGAAGGACTATAGTGATAAGGGTATACTACCATCCACCTGGTCAAGATGGTGAGACGGGACAGTGAAGTGCTAAGAAAAATTAGGGAAGCTAACCAAATTGGTAGTGCGGTAATAATGGGAGACTTCAATTACCCCAATATTGACTGGGTAAATGTATCATTCGGATACCCTAGAGAGAGAATGTTCCTGGATGGAATAAATGATAGCTTTATGGAGCAATTGGTTCAGGAACCAACGAGAGAGGGAGCAATTTTAGATCTAATTCTCAGTGGAGCACAGGACTTGGTGAGAGAGGTAACTGTGGTGGGGTTGCTTGGTAATAGTAATCATATGATCAAATTTGATTTAATGACTGGAAGAGGAACAGTGTACAAATCCAAGGCTCTCATGCTAAACTTTCAAAAGGGAAACTTTGATAAAATGAGAAAAATTGTTAGAAAAAAACTGAAAGGAGCAGCTACAAAATTAAAAAATGTCCAAGACGTGGTCATTGTTAAAAAAAAACCAAAACAAAAAACAAAAAAACAAACCAAAAAAACAAACAAAAAACATTCTAGAAGCACAGTCTAGATGTATTCCACACATTAAGAAAGGTGGAAAGAAGGCAAAACGATTACTGGTATGGTTAAAAGGGGAGGTGAAAGAAGCGATTTTAGCCAAAAGATCTTCATTCAAAAATTGGAAGAAGGATCCAACAGAAGAAAATAGGATAAAGCATAAACATTGGCAAGTTAAATGTAAGATATTGATAAGACAGGCTAAGATAATTTAAAAAGAAGTTGGCTGTAGAGGGAAAAACTCACAGTAAAAACTTTTTAAAATATATCTGAAGCAGAAAGCCTGTGAGGGAGTCAGTTGGACTGTTAGATGACAGAGGGGTTAAAGGGGCACCTAGAGAAGATAAGGCCATCGCAGAAAGATTAAATGATTTCTTTGCTTCAGTGTTTACTGAAGAGGATGTTGGGGAGGTACCCTTAATGGAGAAGGTTTTCATGGGTAATGATTCAGATGGACTGAATCAAATCACGGTGAACCTGGAAGATGTGGTAGGCCTGATTGATTAACTGAAGAGTAGTAAATCACCTGGACCGGATGGTATACACCCCAGAGTTCTGAAGGAACTAAAAAAATGAAATTTCAGACCTATTAGTAAAAATTTGTAACCTATCATTAAAATCATCCATTGTACCTGAAGACTGGAGAATAGCTAATGTAACCCCCCATATTTTAAAAAGGGCTCCAGGAGTGATTCGGGAAACTACAGATCAGTTAGCCTGACTTCAGTGCCAGGAAAAATAGTGGAAAGTGTTCTAAATATCAAAATCACAGAACATATAGAAAGACATGGTTTAATGGAACAAAGTCAGCATGGCTTTACACAAGGCAAGTCTTGCCTCACAAATCTGCTTCACTTTTTTGAAGGAGTTAATAAATATGTAGATAAAAGGTGAACCGGTAGATGTAGTGTACTTGGATTTTCTGAAGGCATTTGACAAAGCTCCTCATGAGAGGCTTCTAGGAAAAGTAAAAAGTCATGGGATAGGTGGCAATGTCCTTTTGTGGATTGCAAACTGGCTAAAAGATAGGAAACAAAGTAGGATTAAATGGACAATTTTCTCAGTGGGAGGGAATGGGCAGTGGAGTGCCTGAGGGATCTGTATTGGGATCTGTACTTTTCAATATATTTATAAATGATCTGGAAAGAAATACGATGAGTGAGATAATCAAATTTGCAGATGATACAAAATTGTTCAGAGTAGTTAAATCACAAGCAGATTGTGATAAATTGCAGGAAGCCTGGAAAATTGGTCATCGAAATGGCAGATGAAATTTAATGTGGATAAGTGCAAGGTGATGCATATACCGAAAAATATCCCATGCGATAGTTACACAATGTTAGGTTCCATATTAGGTGCTACCACCCAAGAAAGAGATAACACATTGAAATCATCTGTTTGGTGTGCTGCACCAGTCAAGAAAGCAAACAATGTTGGGAATTAGAAAGGGAATGGTGAATAAAACTGAAAATGTCATAATTTTATTTATTTTTATATACCGACATCCAATCTTGAGATATCACATTGGTTTACATTCAGTTTGTACCTGGGGCAATGGGA
The DNA here is from genome assembly GCF_901001135.1 of Rhinatrema bivittatum. Lineage (NCBI taxonomy): Eukaryota > Metazoa > Chordata > Amphibia > Gymnophiona > Rhinatrematidae > Rhinatrema > Rhinatrema bivittatum. The sequence goes on from NC_042621.1 coordinate 139,036,682, forward strand.
GGGTAAAGTGACTTGCCCAAGGTCACAAGGAGCGACAGCAGGACTCAAACCCTGGTCTCCTGGTTCATAGCCCACTGCTCTAACCACTAGGCTATTCCTCCTCCCTGCCTCTGTATCGTTCCATGATGAGACCACACCTTGTATACTGTGTAAAATTCTGGTCGCCGCATATCAAAAAAGATATAGTTACGAAGGAGAAGGTACAGAGAAGGGCGTCCAGAATGATAAAGGGAATGGAACAGCTCCCCTATGAGGAAAGACTAAAGAGGTTAGGACTTTTCGGCTTGGAGAAGATGGCTTGGGGGGGGGGGGGGGGGGGAATATGATAGAGGTGTTTAAAATCATGAGAGGTCTAGAATGGGTAAATGTGAATCTGTTATTTACTCTTTCTGATAATAGACTAGGGGGCACTCCATGAAGTTAGCATGTGGCACATTTAAAACTAATTGGAGAAAGATCTTTTTCACTCAACGCACAGTTAAACTCTGGAATTTGTTGCCAGAGGATGTGGTTAGTGCAGTTAGTGTAGCTGTGTTTAAAAAATGATTGGATAAGTTCTTGGAGGAGAAGTTGACTTAGAAAATAGCCACTGCAATTAGCAACAGTAACATGGAATAGACTTAGTTTTTGGGTACTTGCCAGGTTCTTATGGCCTGGATTGGCCACTGTTGGAAACAGGATGCTGGGCTTGATGGACCCTTGGTCTGACCCAGTATAGCATGTTCTTAAATTTGGTTCACATGATATCACTATTGATGTTGTGCATGACTTAGGAATCTTTATTGATAGCAAATTTAATTTTAAGAAAAATATTATAATTAGAGATGGGTTTTATAAATTGCATGTTGTAAAGAAAATAAAACCTCTATTGAATTTTGGAGATTTTAGAACTGGTTTACAAGCATTACTTTTTGCTAAAATTGATTACTGTAATTCAATTTTACTTGGCCTTCCAAATTATTCCCTCAGGTCACTTCAGTTGTTGCAGAATGCTGCTGCCCATGTGCTGCATGGAGGTAATAAATCTGACCACATCACTCCATTGCTGATGGTCTTACACTGGTTTCCAGTCAAGTTTAGGATAGACTATAAAAGTGTTATGCATAATACACAAGTCAATTTATAATCTATCAATGCTAAATGCAGCATTGCGAATTCATACGCCACAATGCAGTTTGAGATCGGCTAATAAGTATCTGTTATTCCATCTGTTAAAACGGCACATTTATCTAGAGAGAGTGTGTTTTTGATAGCGGGTCCCAAATTATGAAATTCAACTCCATTGGAACTGCAGATGCAGGAAAATTCAGACGTTTAAAAAGAATTTGAAAACCTGGTTATTTCGGCAGGCTTTTGGCGATACAACACAATAGTAAGCACATGAGAGTGATTTTTTTTTAGAAAATATTTTTATTTTATAGATTGTATTTTAAGTGACTTCATTTATTAATGTATTTATGTATGTTTTTGTTTATATTTATATAGCTGTTTTATTGTAAACCGGTATGATTGACATCAGAATGCTGGTATAAAAATAGCTTAAATATGAACACAGAGCACCAGGGGCACAGTTAGTTGCCATGGACTTCACTGCTGCCATCCCATGAGGGAAATTGTGGTGATCGATTTCTCAACACAATTTCAAGGGCTGTGTTCAGCCTCTTGGAACATTATCAGATACTGGGAGTACTATATGGGTGACACCATAGAATGCCACTCACCACCATGCCATAATCAGAGCCCCAGTGGTAGTAGGGAGTCGTCATCCACTTCATTGGGAGTTAGTGTGACAGTGGCGCACAGAATGCACAGTCATGTTCAGCAGGGCATTTACTCAAAGTGCCTCTGTGCTGGCAGGTAGCATTTTCCCTGTCTGCTGTACACTACTATGTCAGGGTTCTGCCATTGTTGCGTCAAGTTATCAGCCGCCGCCTCTGTTCTGTAACTGGCGAGGAAGGCGCCATCACACACATTGATTGCTTTTTGGCAGCGTGCTGCCACAGTCTTAGGTGGTGCTTGCTCCTTGCTGTGCTGTGAAATTCTACCCACAAGCGCACAGCAAGTGCCATCCATATAAAATAGTCTGTGCTTTTATAGTGGGGAGCACTATTCTTCTAGTTGCCCTCTATTGTATGGGGGAGTGTCTTTCCTGAGGCAAGCACAACAGCCCTGGTCAAACTCCTATGGGAGTAGATACCAGGAGGGTAGTGTCAGGAGTCTCCCTTTCCTCAGAGGACTGTCTTTCGACCCCATCCCGTGTTGGTAATCCCCTTTGTGGGGAAGCCCCTGGGGCTCCATCCCTTGTAGGTTTATCGCCAAACTGGTGCCTCAGTTCTTTTGAATCTGTGCATCTCCGTGTAGGCCAGGCCTGGGTGACAGCAGTAGCAGTCATTGGATTTTTTTTCTGGGGTTCCTCAGTTGATTACCATGCTGGCCTACCCCATCTGAGCATTGACTGCAAGTAGCAGACTGATTGCTTCTGAACCTCAGGAATCAGTGACTGTAACTCAACTCTCAGCTGAAGAGTTAAGTTGTTTTTTGGGCTTGCAAGCCCCAATTCCCATTGCTTTTCTGTCCCTTCAGGAAGGGGAGATATGACTTGAGTTTCCAGGGCAACCCTTTATGGGTTAGTCACCTCTGCAAGGGTGTCCCTCATTCTCAGTTTCCTGGAGAAGGGATTTCACTGCTAACTGGCAGTGGTTCTTGGTTCCTAGTGAGATTAGAGAGCCAGTTGGGCAGTAGTGCTTCCCTTGGGTCGTCGTAAGGCATTACAGGTCTAGTTTGAGGGAACCATTCCAGATTTGGTCTCCCCATTGTACTAGGAATTTCTTCTTTGGGATAGCTCCATCTGGGAGTCACGTTTGATACCTCCTGAGCTCATTGGGCTTATTTTGTGGAGGGCCACTATTGCCATATGTTCTGACAAGCCTTGAAAGGAAGGAGATGAGAACACTAATCAAAGAAAAACCAAACACCCAAAACCAAAGGCAGAAATAACCAGTAAAAAACAAAAAGGTAGCAAGAGAGAAATTCCCAGGATCTGGAAGTCTTCTAATTTTTTCTACTGAAGTATGTCTCACAAGGGGAGCAAGATATTTTGAGATTCACAGCCATTAACAGCAGGTAAGCAGAGTTGTTTACCTATAATAGGTGTTCTCAAAGGACAGCAGGATGTTATTCCTCACACCTGGGTGACATTGGATGGAGCCTGGGTCTGGAACTTTGATCCCAAAGATTCTAGAACTTTCAAACATGCCCTGAGCATGTGCAACTGTAGTCATTGCCCTGTCCCCTAGGCAAAGCTCCTCATTCCATCACATAGCTCATACAAAAAGAAGCCAACTCATGGGGTAGGTGGGTGGGTTTCTTGAGGACAGTATTTGCTGTCCTAGAATACCTGTTATAGGTAAGCAAATCTGCTTTCTCTAAGGACAAGCAGGATGGTCATCCTCACACGGGCGATTCCCAAGCTATAGGTTGTCTGAGCAAGATAAAGCAGGAAACCACACAGGGCTAAAAGCATTACATCTCCCTTTTTGCCTGAGAGGCAGCTGACCCACAGAGGTCTAGGTGGGAAGTTGTGTTCTACAAAGAGAACCACAGAACAGACAAAACCATGATGCTTAGCAGAGGCACCTAAGCTAGGGGAGTGATGAGTGCCAGCAAAAACACTCCACATCACGGCAAACATTACAAGCAGGATTTTGGATCCGTAAACCCTAACAGTAGGTCTAGAACCTCCTAGATCAGAGCGTCTCAAACCTGTCCTGGGGACCCTACAGCCAGGCAGGTTTTCAGGATATCCACAATGAATATGCATGAGATACATTTGCATATGCGGAGTCTTCATCTCATGCATATTCATTGTGGATATCCTGAAAACCCGACTGGCTGTGGGGTTCTCAGGACAGGTTTGGGAAGCCCTGTCCTAGATACAGGAAAGTCTAGAGATGTAAAGGAGAGGAGGATTCATAACAGACTTCATAGGTTCCTTTGGGTGTTACAAGACAACTGAAAACCCACCTGGGCCCTAATGCTCCCCAGAAAGAAGCTACAATCCTTTGGCATCTGAAGGACAGAGTGCATCTGCAGAAGTTCGCCTGTCTTTTGGCTGATAGGCAGAATGGCCAGTGCTGATAGGCACAGTAGGCCATTACTCTCGACCCACCCTATCAGCGCCGCTTACCTCACTGAAACACGACCTCCTCACAGATTTAAGACAGGCGCGCTCCTAGGCGCTGCGCACCGAAGGAGCACAACAAAGGGGCCCGCCCTTTGTGCGCCCCTTCGTGCAGCCCTGAGGGACCTCTCTGAATCTACATAGTAAGGTTTACAATTTCATCCTCCCCTAAAGACTACTGCAACACCCTCAGAACCTCTCCCCCACCATATGTTTTTACTTTCTCCTACACGACTCCACAGACCTCCTGAGTCTCACCCAGCACTCCGGAGTATTCAACCACCCCACAGACTTCATAAGCATTCAACCAGCACCATCCAGCATACAACCAGCATTCAACCTGCACTCAAGCATCCTACAGCCTTCCAGAGCATTCATCCTGCACCCTTGATCTTTCAACCAACCACATAATTCTTGAGCAATCACCCAGACGCACTCAGTACCTCCCCAATCCACTATAGCTATCTCTACTCAGACACTACCAGCAATCGGTACAAGCTTCACAATCTCTCATCCCAAAAATCAGCTCCCATGCACACATTCGCTGTACCAATCATTTATAACCAAAAGAGATACTTCGTAAAAAACCTCACCTCTCCAAATCTCATTCAAAAAAGAATTATTCCAATCATGACGACATCATTAAACCAACTGTTAGGACTCGCCCTATTATCCTTAACACTTATCAATGCACAATCTCTCTCAAAAAAAAAAAAGACGCATCTCATCTACGACTATCTAACAGATTCAAAACCGGACATTTTCGCATTCACTGAAACTTGGATGAAACCTGAAGACACGGCATTAATCAACCAACTCCCATCACATGAATACGACCTCTTCTCCATTCCTAGACCCAAAAAAAGAGGCAGTAGGCTGCTCTTGCTGCCAAAAAACAACTTGGGCTGTCCCAAAAGTTCTCAAACTCATCTACCTCCTTGGAACTAGCAATATTCAAATCGAAACTTCTCCAAATCGGTCTTATTTATGCCCCGCCAGGAAGCCTGGAATCCGACCCTTCACCGCTCATTGTACTCTTGGCTAAACATATCAATACGGACTCACCCGCTATAATACTGGGTGATTTCAACCTCCACGTGGATAAAACTCCCCAATCGTCCAGTTGTGAATCCTTTCTCACCACTCTTAAACACATGGGTTTCAAACAAATCATTAAAGGCCCGACTCACAAAGCAGGCCACACACTGGATTTAATCTTCATAAATGAAAGCTTTACTCCGGTCACATCTACGACTTGCTCCACAGTCCCACGGTCAGACCACAAGTTGGTCACCACAACTCTAAAGCACACCCAACCTACCCTCCCACCATCACAAAAAACCACAATCCAGTTCAGGAAATTATGCAACCCTGAAACACTTACCCCGCAATTATCCTCTGCTCTAGACTATCTAGACCTCTCGGATGCTAACTCAGCCACAACTTCCTGGATAAAAATAACTAAGAAAGTAGCAGACCTTACGTGCCCGATAACTACCAAAAGTAACCATACTAATTCGAACAATAGAAAACCCTGGTACACACCACAACTTAAAAACCTCAAACAAGAACTAAGACAGCTCGAACGCATTTGGCGAAAAAACCCTTCCCCCATCAAACTTGGGGGCTTACAAATCTCTCATGCACCGATACCGGATATCCATTCTACAAACTAAGATTTTTTCTCAAAAAAAATTCACCACTTCATATTCGACCCTAAAGCACTTTTCTCAATTGTCTCATCTCTCACCAAATCTCCACCCATACCCACCCTGGACGATCAAGCATCCAACAAAACTTCAGAATTAGCCTCATTCTTCAAGAAAAAAATCACGGATCTGATCAAACCATTAAATGCCAACAACCCCACTCTTCCTCCACCATCCTACTCGCCTCTTAATTCAACAGAACACGAGTCTGGAAACCTTCGAACCGACGTCTTCACTAGAGATAGAATCTATCCTAAAGAAAATCAAACCTGCCTCGCACCCATCAGATGCAATACCCACAAATCTACTCATTGCTTGTTCTAAAACAGTCGCCAAACCGATCTCCAACATCATTAACTGCTCACTCATGCAAGGCTTAGTACCAGATCCGCTGAAACTCGCAATTTTGAAACCACTTTTGAAAAAACCGAACCTATCTCCAGATGACCCTGCCAGCTATCGACCGATCACCAATCTCCCATTCATTTCCAAAATTTTAGAAAAAATAGTTAATAAACAACTTTCAGAGTACTTGGATGACAACAATATATTATCCCCCTCGCAGTTTGGCTTCCGAAAAGCTCGAAGCACAGAATCCCTTCTAATCTCCTTAACAGACACTATTCTGCTAAATCTTGAAAAAAAACAACTCTGTCTACTCATTCTCCTCTATCTTTCAGCCACATTTGACACAGTCAACCACCTAACGCTCCTAGATAGGCTATCGGACATCGGCATCAAGGCACTGCTCTGAACTTGTTCAAATCTTTTCTACTTAACAGATTTTACAAGGTCAAAGTTAACAACGAATCACACCCCATCCATGCTTCCTTGGGAGTCCCGCAAGGCTCATCCTTATCCCCAACCCTCTTCAACATTTATCTCTTACCACTCTGCCAGCTCCTCTCCAAACTAAATCTTACACACTACATCTACGCAGACGATGTTCAAATATTTATTCCGGTGACTGAATCCTTAGACAGATCACTAGATCTCTGGAACAACTGCCTTGAAGTCATTAACAACCTGCTCACGAGCCTTAATTTGATCCTCAATTCCAGTAAAACCGAAATACTCCTCATCAACCAAGACAGCAGTCCTGCAATAACTAACACTCTCCCCACAAGACAACCATCCTTCTCTTCTCAAGTCAGAAATCTCGGAGTCATAATGGACAATCAACTCAACCTCAAGAGATTTATTAATAATACCACTAAAGAAGGCTTTTTTAAATTACAAGTCCTAAAAAGACTCTGACCTCTGCTACACTTCCAAGACTATCGTTCAGTTCTACAAACAATTTTCTCAAAAATCAACTATTGCAATTCTCTTCTACTCGGACTTCCAGCTAACACCATAAAACCCCTACAAATGCTCCAAAACGCCACAGCCAGAATTCTAACTAAAACCAACAAAAGAGATCATATCACCCCCATATTGAGAAACCTACACTGGCTCCCAATCAAGTTTAGAATCACTTACAAAATCCTTGCTATCACTCACAAATCAATCCACAAGCTCATCCCACTGGAGATAAACATCCCTTTTAGACTACATATTCCCGATAGACCGGTGAGAACAGCTTACAGGAATCCCCTCATTGCCCCAACCATCAAATCCTCTTTAAACAAACGATCTTTATCCAAAGCGGGCCCTGAGCAATGGAACTCACTACCCCCTGAACTACGACAGGAACAATGTCCGATCACCTTCAAAAAGAGACTCAAACTTGGCTGTTTGAACAAGCTTTTAATCTATACCAATAACCTCCCTCCATTCACACCCTTGCCATCCTTCAATGGCTCTCTCAGATTATAACCATATTGTAATTCCAGATATCATTCTTACATGCAGCCTTTCCCAAATCGCAGTTTTTCCGAATTGAACTATGTTTAGCTATTGTTTAGCTTCTTTACTTGTTTAGCTATTGTTGAGCTTGTTACACAAAAAAATCATACTTTTTTGTTTATGGTGATACCTCGCCTGTTGATCCCAGTTTAATTCTCCTTGTTCTATGTAACTGCATTCTTACATGCCTGTTAATGTTAAAATGTAAACCGAATTGATTTGTAGCTTTGCTACAAGAATTTCGGTATATAAAAATGCTAAATAAATAAATGGGCAGAAAAACCCAAGCAATTCTTGGAACAATTGGCAACAATGGCAGTGTTTTGTGACAAGACCCTATGTGCCAAAGTACAAGACATAGCTGACCATGCAGGAAAGCATCAAGAGTTTTAGGGGATGAAAGGCAATGCCTGAATGGGATCGCCAGCTCAAACCCCTGAGCAGGGAGATAGGCATGAAGCTCACCCACACTGCACCCTGTCAAAGGCAGGGCTATCCATCCTGTCTACAGGATAGTTCAGGTGAGCAGGAAGACCCTTCGGGCAGCCTAATGAAGTGAGAGAAGGTAAAGGCAGTACTGGCCATAACTTGGCTAAAATATAGGGGGAAAAGTGGTGTATCTTTCCCTGCAGTCATACACTAAGATATACCACAAATGACCTCTCTTCTTCCCTTCACCTCTACTTTCCAGTTGGAAGTCAGAAGGAGCAAAAAACACAAGGCACTAGATTGTTTCTCACCCTCAAGCAAATAACTTACTACTGATTTCAATAGGGAGTTACCCAACAAGATATAGACTTCTGCCTACTTGGAACAGCTGAAACTGAGGGCAAATCCCCCAGGGAAGAAATCCAGATCACTCCACCGAAAGACAAGAAGCTGGGGTTCCCCAAGTTGCAAACCCCTATCAAACAGGATTTCTTCACTGGCCTGGAAACCCTAAGGGTACCAGGGTAGAATCGGTGAGATTTTGGAAAAGACTGTCCACAAATCTGGCTTAATTATTAATACCTCCGCCATGATTACATATACTTCCAAGGAAGCATGCAGTCCAGTAAATAGAACCGCCATTGCATGAGCCAGGTCTCCCCTGTCTGCAGTAAGGGATGTCTCTAAAATAGGGATGTATAGCTTGCAAGCCACTTCAATCAAGGAGTAGCACCTCTGTTGTGGGGTCCTTTGTCCCCCAACTTCCTCAGCCATGGATATGGCAACAGTTGAAAGGCATACTTGCCAATTAGATGGACTAGAATCCTTTTCACTGAGGCAGGGTCTTTCAGATGAGACAGAATGCTTTGTCAATTTTTTGTTTTCTAGCTTTATCCAAACAATATTGTCTTGACTTGCCCAGCTATAAACCTTTTTTTTTTTTTTTTAAATATTAGAACTCCTTATTCTCCCTATGCTTAAGAAATCTACCAGCACTTAGAATGTGAAATTTATCCTATCTTGTCAAGAGGCCTTTAATATTCTAGTTGGGAAAAGTGAATTTTTCTGAAAATCAGAGCAGTATTTTTGTCTGTATAAAGGAATTGTCTGCCTCTGACAACTATTTGCTTGATAAATTTAATTTTTGTTTACATAAAGATTGTTTCTCATTGTTTAGAATATATTCTAAAAGTGCAGTGTCCCCTTATGCTAAAATAACATGTTATGAGTGGAAGAGATCTGCAGAATGGCTACTTGGAGCTCTGTTTACATCTTCATAAAACACCACAGAATAGACAAGTAACTTTTGGCTCATGCTGGTCTCAGCAGACAAATTCTCCAGATAAGAGATGGACCCAACTCAGTGAGGTATTAATGCATCTGGTCAGTGTTGTCTATTGGAGGAACAGAATAGAAAACTTTAACTTTGAGGCATACATCTGTTTAAATGATCTATCAGATATGTACATGTCAGATGTTTTTGAACATTAGATGTAAATTTTCTCTCTAGTTCAGTTAAACCTGCTTTAAGAATACCACTGGCAAGAGAATATGCATTTGACATGCTCAGAGTGAAGGGAGGCAAGCTTGTGCTTTAGCTGAGTGATAATTTGGTACCATTCCATTCAGACATGTTTCTTGTTTCGGTCACAGTTGAGTGTAAAGTTTATTTTCCTAGTGTGTAGCAGATGGACTCAGGACCAATGGGTATAGTGTACTCCTGATAGCAGTTGGAGACGGATCAGATTTCAATCTGACATCAGTCGTAGTACATATACCCCTGCAGGAAGTGCAGCTCTTCAGTATTTTCCGTCTCCATAGCAGTTAGGGACTCTATGCACGCTCGCACAGCGTTAGAGTAATTTTACCAAAGAAAACCAAAATAAATCTTACCTCTACAGACAAGCCCCATTCTCCTGCGATGACACCCTTTGGGTCCCTTCCCCAGTTGAGAATTCCCGAGGTGAATTCCACGATCCCTTGGAGGTGAGCCTCGGTCCGGGGGCCGACCCTTGGTGGGGACCTAGCCCCTGATATCGGTGAGGCTGAGAAGGCAGTGGGGTGTAACTTCGAGCGCAGTGGTGAAGGTATTTTACTCTCCCCCCGCAGCTGGAAACCATCCAGAACGGGAAGTGCCAAGACAAGGTAGAAATCTATTTAAAAGTCTCCGGTCTCCGAAGCTCGAGGAATCGCACAGGTTGCCAGCCGGCACCAGTGCCACTGGGTTGATCTGCTCTAGTAGGGCTAGACCCTAGTCAGATCAGAGGGTACTCCCACATGGAGACCCTCCGAGGTGGTCGCCATATTGTCCACGTTGTTGCCGTCACCATTTTGATCTGTTCGCTGCCCTGTCCGCCATTGCGATCTGTGCGCACAGGCAAGCAGTGCGTGCATACCTTGTGCTCACATCGCGTGCCCAAGTACCGTGCACACGAGACACGCATAGCCACACGCTTACTGTGCCGGGTGCATAACTTCGATCTGTGCGCATAACAGCGCGCACATCTCCCTAAGCGTACAACTTCGCACCAGAGCGCACAACTGTATCTTGCGCGCCCAAGTCATGGCACCACCGGAAAAGAAACTCAAAGCTCAGGGCCTTTGCCCACCATGCCACATTAGAGCTGCACAGCATGAGGAGGGCCACGGCCCTGTGTATACAGCACGAAGAGGCCCTAGGGGATCCAACTCATGGCCCTCCCCAGCTGGTACCAGGTTCCAGCCTCTCGAGCAGTACACCAGACCTAGCACTGCACAGCGGGATCCCCCCTCAAATGGGGCTCTCCAGGTACACTGACCCCCTTGGTCTAGACCCAGCATCTATCTCCTGAGTGGAATTCTTCAAAGGTCTGCATACCTTCGTCCACATGCAACCGGGGCCTCCTATAATACGGCCACAGGCTCCACCAGAGGACCTCAACATCCCGGGACCCTCTATGCACAGGGAAGTGATCCCACTGCCCAGAAACTCCACCTTCGGGGACATAGACAACTCTGAGGATTTAGAACCCCGGGAGGAAGAGGAACTCCCTCCGGGGATAGAGCCCCACTAAACCATGAGATGCTTCTTCACCAAGGACGAGCTTTCAGGCCTGGTCATACACAGCTTAAAAGAGCTTGCTATCCTGGGCACAAGTGCCTCAGGGGAACCTAAGACAAATACCCTACTAGAGGGACTCTGTCAGACCTCCCACTATTTCAAGCCGTCCAGCAACGAATTGACCTGGAATGGGAGGCCCCAGAAACTATGTTCAAAGGGGGCCGGGCTCTGTCAGCCATGTACCCTCTGGACCCAGCCGCCAAAGATCTCCTGGCATGTCCGAAAGTGGATGCCATGGTCTGCGCGGTCTCAAAGAGCTCTACTATCCCGGTGGAGGGAGGAGCAGCACTCAAGGATGCTAAAGACAGACGTCTGGAATCTAACCTCAAACAGTCCTTTGACGTCTCTGCTATGTCTTTACAGATCGCGGCCTGCTGTGCCGTGGTGACACACTCCTGCTTAGCACAGACCAGGAACAACGCTCCTGGGAGGGCCCTGGAACAAGCAGTATCATTCCTCGTGGACGCTGCTTCTGATCTGGTATGCACCGCAGCTAGGAGTGTCATCTGCCGTGGCAGCCAGAAGACAAATCTGGCTCTGAAACTGGTCAGCCGACGCATCCTCCAAAACAAGACTCACAAGGATGCCTTTCAAGGGAACACTCCTGTTCGGAAGCGAACGAGAAACTAGCCAACAAATGGGGCGAGTCCCCACTGCTGCGGCTACCGGAGGACAGGAATAAGAGAAACCAGCGATCCTTCCCCCGAATCTCCAGGGGCAGAGGATCACAGCGCTTCAACCCATATAGAAGCACATATCAAGCGGGCTGCCCCGCAGTCCAGAGCCAGTCCTTTAGGAACAAGCACAACAAAAGGGGAGCCAGCTCGGGCCCCAGCCGCACCCCACAATGAAAACGAGCCGACCCGTCCAAAGGAAGAAGCCATAGGGGGCAGACTTGCCCTATTCTACCAAAGATGGGTCGAGAGAACTTCAGACAAGTGGGTCCTATCCATCATTCGAGAGGGATATTACCTGGATTTCCACCACCTCCCTCCAGACAAGTTTGTGGAATCTCCCTGTCACGACCCTTCCGAGAGGATGGCAGTGGAAGTTACTCTGACCAGATTGCTAGCCTTAGAGGCTATAACACCGGTGCCTCCACAACAAATAAATACTGGACATTATTCCATCTATTTTATCGTCCCCAAGAAAGAAGGAATGTTTAGACCCATCCTGGACCTCAAGGCGATCAACCATCACCTGAAGATTCCTTGCTTCCGCATGGAAACCCTATGCTTGGTAATAAGGGTGATACAACCGGGAGAGTTCCTTACATCCCTGTATATGTCGGAAGCCTATCTACACATTCCGATCCATCAAGAGAATCAGGGTTTTCTACACTTCTCGATCCTGGACCGTCACTACCAGTTCCGGGCACTACCTTTCGGGTTAGCCACTGCACACCAGATGTTCACCAAGCTCATTGTGGTGGTGGTAGCAACACTGAGGAAGGGAGGAATCCGCATGCACCCTTATCTAGAAGATTGGCTGATCAGGGCGAAATCCCCAGAGAAAAGCCACCAGGCGGCCAACAGAGTCAAAACTGTACTGGAAGAGCCTCCGGTGGGTGGTCAACACAAACAAGAGCTGCCTGCAGCCCTCCCAATCTCTAGAATACTTGGGAGTCCGGTTCGACACCAAACAAGACAAGGTCATCCTGACACCAACAAGGAGATCAAAACTGATGACCCAGTTACGAACCCTGTTGAGTAAACTTTGCCCCACAGCATGGGATTACCTACAAGTCCTTGGCCTCATGGCATCCACACTAGAAGTAGTGTCATGGGCATGGGCTCACATGAGACCCCTACAACGCTCACTACTATCACGATGGAACTCACTGTCCCAGAACTACACCGTACGTCTTCAGCTCCCAGACAGGCCCAAATACGATGGTGGCTACAAGAAGCCCATCTGAGCCAGGGAACGAGACTATCCTCACCAACCTGGATCCTACTCAACATGGATGCCAGCCTACGAGGATGGGGAGCACACTGCCAGGAGCTAACCGCCCAAGGGCAATGGAATGAAGAAGAGTCGGGATGGAACATCAGTCGCCTAGAAGCCTGTACAGTCAGACTAGCCTGCCTAAGGTTTGGTCACAGACTCAGAGACAAAGCGGTCAGAGTAATGTGGCCTACATCAACAGTCAGGGAGGAATCAGAAGCCAACAGGTGTCTCTGGAAATAGACCTCCTAATGTCATGGGCAGAAGCAAATCTTCAAGAGATCTCGGCCATCCACATCGCCAGGAAAGACGTTGCTGCGGACTACCTCAGCAGAGAAAGTCTAGATCCAGGAGAATGGAGGCTGTCTATCACAGCATTCCAATTGAAAGTAAACTGTTGGGGAACACCAACCATGGACCTCCTGGCAAACCGGTCCAATGCCCAAGTACCCAGTTTCTTCAGCCATAGGCGGGAATCCCAGTCCCAGGGAATCGATACCCTGGTACAGACCTGGACTCAGGAGACTGTTATATGCTTTCCCGCCATGGCCCCTATTGGGCGCAATCATCCACAAGAGAGAACACCAAAGGAGACCAGTACTTCTAGTGGCCCCGGACTGGCCAAGAAGACTGTGGTATGCAGACTTGAAGACTGCTGACAGGGACCCCCCCTTCCGCTACCTCCACACAGAGACCTCCTCTAACAGGGACTGATCCTCCACAAGGATCCAGCTCGATTCTCTTACGGTCTGGCCATTGAGAGGACTTGCCTAAGAGTGGATACTCGGGGGGAGGGGGGGGTGTAATTGACACCCTACTCTGATCACGCAAATTCTCCACATCCCTAACATACCTAAGGATTTGGAGAGTATTCGAAGCCTGGTGTGAGGACCGTGACATCATACCACGCTCAGTCAAAATTCCTGCGATTTTTTGAATTCCTTCAGAACGGCCTACAGAAGGGATTGTCTCTCAACTCCAAGGTACAGGTGGCCGCATTGTCATGCTATGGAACCAAGAGCGAGAGCTGCAGCATAGCATCTCACCGGGATGTCTCCCGCTTTCTGAAAGGAGTCACAGTTCCGTCCACCCCTGAATTGGCCGGTGCCTCTTTGGAACTTCAACCTGGTCCTAGATTTCCTAGCAGGAACCTCCTTCAGACATCTCCGTGGCCTGTCTCTGACTAACATTGAAGACAGCCTTCCTGCTGGCAGTCTGTTGGGCCCATCGTATATCTGAGCTACAAGCACTGTCCTGCTGAGAGCTGTTCCTCAGTCACCCTGGGAACCATCAAGTTACGCATAGTTCAGTCGTTCCTCCCCAAAGTGGTGTCTCACTTCCATCTCAACCAAACCATCTTGCTACCATCGCCAGATGAGCATAAGAATTCGGAAGAGGCTCGAAGTCTACGCCACCTCAACGTCAGCAGGCTCCTAGTCAGATACCTGGAAAGGTCGGAATCTGTACGAAAGACGGACCATCTATTCATCCTTCACAGCGGGAAGAAGCAAGGGGAAACGGCCTCGCGAGCAACCATAGCCCGCTGGATCAAATGTCATCAAGGTGGCCTACATAGAAGCAGGCAGGCCACCACCTTTACAAGTCGAGGCCCAGTCTACTAGAGCCCAGGCAGTGTCCTGGGCGGAAAGCAAGCTGCTGTCACCCACCTGCAGGTCGGCGACATGGTCCTCCATCCACACCTTCTCCAGGTTTTACCGCCTGAATGTTCAGGCTCGGGAAGACACATTTGCAAGGGCATTACTATGTGGGTCACGGGCAGCCTCCCACCTGGTTCGGGAGTAGCTTTTATGCATCTCATTGGTCCTGAGTCAATCTGCTACATGCTAGGAAATGGAGAAATTACTTAACCTGAATTTCGTTTTCCTTAGTGTAGACAGATGGACTCAGCATCCCACCCATGGCTGCTGTTACTCAAGGAATTCTCAGGGGACATCCCCAGGAGCAAGTGATTCATGGGTAAGCCATGCTTTCCTTCATTTAGGACACCCATCCTATTAGGTGTCGACGTTTCTCGGTTGAGAGCACTGCCTGTCTCCAGCTGTAGCCAATTCAACTGGTCCAAGTTATCCAGCCATGCATATATCCACAATACTTTTCGAGGAGAATACTGAAGAGCTGCACTTCCTGCAGAGGTATATATGTACTAGGGCTGATGTCAGATCGAAATCTGCTCAGTCTCCAACTGCTATCAGGAGTACACTATACCCATTGGTCCTGTCCATCTGTCTACACTAAGGAAAACGAAATTATCAGGTAAGTAATTTCTCCATTGTCTGGCATTGTGGTTTCCCTTTGAATGCATCCCATAGTTAGCTAATCCCCCTTGTTCTGCCTTTGAAACTATTCCTCGGAGAAAGTGGAATTACTTATTTTGTATAGTTTTCACTGTGACAATCTTAGGGGACTTGTGAAAGTTTGACTTCAGTCTTTCTACACAAGAACTGAAGGAACAAGTCAGTAGTTGCATGCAATTGCCATGCATGTGTGGCCAGTTTTCTATAAAGTGCTGGATCCTCTGTTATAAGCAGTGTAAGTATGGATCTTTGTGTTCAATTTATTTTTTTCACCAGAAATTTCTTTATTACAACAAGAATAGGTAGTTTGCTGTTAGTTCCTTGAATAAAAAAAGACAATTTATATATACTGGTTTCCTTTATAAGTAATAAGGCTATACTCTTCTCCTATGCTTAAACAGGGCGCCCATCTTCTCCTATGCTTAAACAGGGTGCATTGGCCTGAGTTGGTCGTTCAATAATGGTAGAATCCTATGCTAGTTTCCTAACTTCTTCTTGGTAAGAAATAACCAACTTGAAGTTGTAAATAAAAATATTCATAGGATTATAATACAGGCAAATATTTAAGACTATTGAAATCTTCACAATTCCCAGTCCTCTATATGGAGGCTCCAGTACACATCTTTAGGAAAAAATTTCTTATCAAGAAGTAATTAGGAAACTAGCATAGGATTCTACCATTATTGAATGACCAACTCAGGTCAACGTGCCCTGTTTAAGCATAGGCAAAGAGGAGGAAACCATAGTAGCCTTACTACTTATAAAGGAAACCAGTTGAGGGAGTTGGAAAAAGACACATTGAAGTATTTGATTAAACATTTACATGGGAACTTTAAAATAAATAAAGCTCCAATTTCTAAGACTTTGGGCCTTTATAGCAAAAATTGCTACTTTCTCTTCTGTGTTTGGCATGCTAAATCAGGGTAAGTGTATACTTTCAAATTAAGAAAAAGCTCGGTTCTATGGCGGAAAAATAACCTCAAGATCCAGTCTGTCAGAGTCCAAAAGAAATGATACAATCAAAGTAGATGGTTTTATTTATTTATTTAGAGTTTTTCTATACCGGCATTCGTGATTAGAAACCACATCATGCCGGTTTACATATAACAAGGGGGTGTAAACAAAAAACGGAACATAAACAAGTGCCAAGAGATCAAAAGTTACATTACAACAAGGATCATATAACTGGGGAGAGAATTAGAGTAAGATAACAGAGCAGTTAGGATTAATTATTTACATTATATTGTGAAGTCTCTTATAAAAAGTTGCTATCATTCAGTTGGGATCTGGGAAGGCTTGCTTAAATAGCCAGGTCTTAAGCCTTTTTCTGAAAGTAGGTAGGCATGGTTCTTGTCTCAGATCCGGAGGAATAGAATTCCATAGTGAAGGTCCGGCTGTGGAAATGGCTCGGTTTCTGAAATTTAGGTGGTGAGTGGTTTTGGTTTGGGGAACGAGGAGTGATCCTCTGTAGGCTTCTCTGATAGGTCTGGTGGATGTGTCGACTGAGTGATATTTGTAGATCGAGCGTTGTTTGGTGATGGATAGCCTTGTAGATGATAGTGATGGATTTGTGGATAATTCTAAAGTGTATTGGCAACCAGTGCAAGTTCTTGAGAGTGGGAGAAATGTGATCTCTTCTCCTGGTGTTAGTCAGAATTCTCGCAGCTGAGTTCTGGAGCATCTGAAGGAGTTTAATGGAAGCGGAAGGGAGACCTAGTAAGATAGAATTGCAGTAGTCTATCTTAGAAAAGATAACTGCTTGAAGGACCGTTCTGAAGTCTCGCACGTGAAGGAGCGGTTTGATTCTTTTAAGTACCTGAAGTTTATAGAATCCGTCTTTAGTAGTTTGTTTGAAGGATTTTAAGTTAAGACTGTTGTTGATGATTATTCCTAAGTCCCTTGTTTGGGTGGTAGGTGGGTTGGTTGGAGGACACGGAGATGGGTTGCTATTTTCTGGTGAGATAAGTCTTAGAGATTTCCAATAGAGCAGAAAGATCCAGTGTTGATTTCTCAACTGGAGATATGATTTGTATCCTTTCTTGATCTACTTTTACCCTTCCTAAAAGGTGGGATATAATACACCTTGGATATTAGCGGAAAAGTTTGCTCTGACAATTTCAGAATCTCAGATAAATATTTTTTCCACATTTCTTTCGGTGCCACTAACTGATCTTTAGGAAAGTTAATCGTAAATTTTTCCCTACTTGATTTTCCATACATTCTGGCCTTGTTGCACGCCATTTATTATCCTTGACATGTTGTGCTGCATTTCAATTGTTGTACCCAAAAAGCAAATCGGAAGCCGATCCAGTTGGCTGTGATACAGTAAAAGACAATGAGAATCGGACGATCAGAAGAAGCCCTTTATTTCAATGCCCGACTCTGGGCCGAGTTTCGCTCATAGAGCTGCCCTCAGGGGCAATTCAATTAGCAGGACTTAAAATATGCCTGCAGGGCTGCTGTCACACTGTCACAATGTCACAATATCATTAGTGTCTGCAGAAACACTCTGACATTCTTTCTGGCTTATAGCAGCGCTGCTCTCTAAGCTCCCAGTGTCCAGTGTGGAGGCTGGTTAGATGATCCGTCCCCGGTACAGGGGTTCCAAATTTCCCTGCCTCTAACAAAGATGTTTCAGCCTGAGCTATTCCCAGTGCTCGGGTCTCTGCCGGATTCGCAGGAGGGAGTGGCTCCTCAGGAGATAATGAAGTTGAAAGCTATGGGAGGGGGCTCGGTACTTCCTCTTCCCAGCCTTCCTCCAACGAGCGGAGCCCCAAGCTTAATCCTCCTTGGCGCACATGGGCATCCATCGGGCCTGTAATTCCATTCGCAGGAAGGGCAGAGAGTTGTGGCAGAGAGTTGTTCTCGTTCTCTAGCCCTTCTCTTCCTTCTCAAGTGCAGCATAACGATTTTTTAGGAAAACTCCCTCAGATCTGCTTCGTATGCGTTGTGCCAAGTCGGCCATCTTGGAGCCCCCTCATTTTTTTTTCAACATGATAAATTAGTGGAATTAAAATGTGGGTAAATATTTTGTGATATTGATAATCCCTAGGAAAAATATAATAAAAACAAAGGTCCCAAAGCAATAAGTCATATGACCTGTATTGTTGATGCCACTGAGACACAATAAACATTACAGGTACTGTTCCCCCCCCCCCCCCTTAAACTGAGGGCAATGATGGTAAATAAGGTTTCCGTTAATATGCTTAGAATATGGCAGGAGCCTTTGTAGCTGCCAGGATGAAAACATTTACTGAGATAGTGACAGTAACTATCAGGAGGAAGTCAATACATGTAGCAGTTTTCCTGTATATACTTTTGTACTCCTTAAATACATTATAATCATTTTGAGTCCTACCACAATATTGAACCAAATTATCTCCTGACTAGGCTTCCATCCTGTTCAAGAAAAAGAGACAGTTGGTGCTGCTGCTTACATGTTTCTATCCCTTAGTGTGTGGTTACTATGTGCTCAGTATGAGGTGAATTTTCAGGTGATGCATGCATAAAAAATAGTATGTGTGTAAAATGGCATATTTGGACAAAAGGGGGGGGGGGGGCGGCGCTAACATCTATGTGCATAAGTGGCTATTTTATTACCTGCCAAAGTGATGTTTGTTTTTTTTTAACTGGAATATATTTATTCCTGCTCAGTATCTGATGTGATGGTAAATACTTAGTGAAAAAATGAGTGGGTGCAAGGTCTGGGTGAAATGGAAGTTTTCAGGCTGAAGAGCCAGGAGGGTCTTCACAAGCTGCAGATTCAGTGGGCAAAGTAGACTAATTGGTAAAACTGTTTCTCACAGGACAAGCATGATGGTAGTCCTCGCATATGGGTGACATCAGGATGGAGCCCAATCACGGAACACTTTTGTCAGTTTCTAGAACTTTGACTTGCACCTACTGGGCGTGCCCAGCATGGCACTAACCCTGCATCCAGCAGGGGTCCCCCTTCAGTCTTTTTTTTTTTCTGCACAGCAGTAGCCACACAGGTTAAGGAGCTCTCTAGAGATTCCTGTCAGGAATTTTCCTCATGGAACTTATTTCTAAAATTTCTAAAAATTCTACCCCATAGGGTTCCCCCTTTCGACTCCACAGTTGTAAGGTAAGGCTTTACCCTCATTTGCAATAGATTCCCATCGAGTTTTCCCTTTGGGGCCTGCTGGCCATTGACTACACTGCGGCTAAATTTTTGTCAAAGCCTTGGTGTTGGATTTTCGCCGGTGCCCCAATTGTCCTCAGACAATGTCCATTACAGATCCGCATAGAGTCTGTTATGTTTGGGGTTGAACCATGACGTCTTAACTTGCACCAAATGTGCCCAAATGACACCAAAGGGCTGCAAGGCCCGCTCAGTGAAGATGGAGTTTTTTCAGGCAAAGCCACAGACTCCATAGAGTGATTTGATATCGTCTGAGCCGGTGCCATCGACCTCTCGCCAGCAGCGAGACACCGGTGTGGTCCACCCAGCGCCAACTACTCCGAAGGCTTCGACTTCTTCCTCTTCGGCTCCGGAGAAGGACCGAGGAGAACATTGTGAAAAGCATCGACACTGTCATCGGAAGGCTTAGGCCACTGATCCAGGCAAGCCCTCTGTATCGGCGTCGACAGCCACCGACAAAGAAATCCCATCCAGAGAAGGCCCCATCCTCTGCAACTGGGTCACCGAGGCTCTCCCCACCTTCATTGGTGCCAGGAGCCGTGACTCCACGTTCACCAGTGAACCCTCTGGCTTACGCCACTGCTGCCTCCTACTCTGGAGCTGGGGGTCCACACCCCAGGCTTCCGCGAGGAATTGGATCTGATGATCCAAGAGGCCAACTGAAAGGCACTGCAGAGCTTCCAGTCTCCATCGGTGCCGGCACCAATGCCAGCTCCAGTCCCTGACCCGATTCCCACGGCACTTGCACCGCTACTCAGCAGGCTGGATGCGTTGATCGGTGCCCTTCCACCAGTGGAACAGAGGATACCGGTATGTCCAACACCTTCCACCCCGATTCCATTGTCATCTGACGATGAGGAAGCACAGAGGCTGGGACCTTGCCACAGACTCGCCCATCGATGTCACTGATACCATCGATACCGTATAGTCCTCAATCGCTGATGCTGTCGGTGCCTCCGATGCAGTCTGTGCCTATACCTGGTCCTTCAGGAATAGCACCATTACTTCCCCCTGGAGATTCTATGGGAGCAGGTGATTAGCTTTAATCTTGGACTGATGATTCTTCCCAGGATTCTGATGATCTACCTTCAGAGCCATCTCCCCGTGAGGAGAGTAGACGTTCTTCTCCAGAGGACTTGTTCTTTATTAATTTTATAAAGGAAATGTTTGAAGCTATACCATTCCAACTTTAGACGAACAAGGACTCCAGACACAAGATGCTTGAAGTACTCCAGTTCGTAGATGCACCCGAGGAGATCATGACCATACCTGTTCATGAAGTCCTCCTCGACTTGTTGAAGAGGAATTGGGAGCATCCAGGATCTGTACCACCAGTGAATCGAAAAACAGATGCCACCTACTTGGTACAGACAGCCCTTGGTTTCCAAAAACCACAGCTGGATCACCATTCTGTGGTTGTAGAATCAGCCCAGAAAAAGGCACGACGTTCTAAGCCTCATTCTTCCATACCTCCAGGGAAAGAACAGAGGTCCCTGGATGCATTTGGCCGTCGTGTTTTCCATGGCTCAGTGCTTATTTCTCGCATTGCTTCCTACCAGTTGTACATGACCCAGTATAACAGGGACCTATTTAAAAAGGTCCAGGAATTTTCTGAGACTTTACCCGACCAGCTTCAGGATCAACTCAATACCCTGGCTGAGAAGGGTGTAGATGCTGGCAAGCATGAGGTCTGCGCTGCCTATGACATTTTTGACACTGCTTCTAGGGTGTCCGCAGAGGGGATTAGTGCACAAAGATGGGTCTGGCTGAAGTCCTCTGACTTAAGATCAGAAGTACAGGACCAGTTGGCTGACCTGCCCTGCACTGGAGATAATCTCTTTGGTGACAAAATCCAGGAGACTGTAGCACAGCTCAAAGACCACCATGAGATGCTATGCCAGCTTTCGTCAGTGCCTTCTGATTTTCCGTCCACCTCTAAAAGAGACTCCGAGCAGCTGTCCTTCAAGCCACGGAGATATTATCCTCCTGCTACTCGGTCGCCCCTCCAGACCTTACCAGAAAGGTCAGGCCAGACAATCCAGGCCTCAGAAAATTCAGCCAGCTCCTCCACCGGGCCCAGCTGCTGGATTTTGACTCCTCACTGGAGAGCATAAGCCAACCTCTACTGTCCGTACCCGGTGGTCGGTTGTGCCACGTCACTAACTTATGGCACACAATCACTTCAGATCAGTGGGTACTTGCTGTACTGACTCAAGGTTACCACCTCAATTTCTTGTCTGTATCAGTAAACTCCCCACCTCGGCAAACGTGGGGATCATCAGACCACTCCTCTCTTCTGGAGGAGGAGGCTTCAACCCTCCTGAGATCCCGAGCGATAGAACCAGTGCCCCTCGGGAGGCAGTGAATTCACCTCCAGGGATGGCTGACTAATCCTGCGGCTCCTCCAGCACCACGAATAATCTCCAGCAATCAAGCGCATCGAAGGCTAATTTCTATAATGAATATTGTAGCCTGGCTATTTAAACAAGCTGATGTCGGCAAGACTTAAATCTCTTGACTTTAAAACGTATTCTTACCAGAAGCAGAATACCAGCACCGAGCTGCACTTTCCCAAAATGGCGCAGGTCAAGGAAGACGCCATGTCAGAAGACGTGCTGGAAAATCTGCCTGCTGATGATGAAACACTACCGACACAGGCGGAAATGAAAATATGGTTTGCGGATTTAAAACAGGATCTAAACAAAAACTAAATCATGCAATCCATCGATGAAATTAAAGAAGAGCTGGCCGAAAATGGCAGACGGCTCTTTGAAATTGAAACGTGCACGGATGAGAACAGCGAAGCCATCAAACTGAGCCGCGAAATGCAAAACGTCACTGCAGAGTGAACTGGACCTACTTTCTGATAGTAGAGGACTTAGAAAATTGCTCACGGCGACATAATTTGCACTTTAGAGGCATCCCGGAGACTCCAGAACACCTAAACTGTGTGGAGATGGTGAGACAAATTAGTACCATGCTTTTGTCACTGGCTGGCTTCATCAGACACAGAACTCTGACAGTAAAAATAGAGCGAGCTCATAGAGCCCTGGGACCTTCGGTGAATAATAAACCCTGCGACATAATAGCCTGCTATCAAGACTTTGCCCTTAAGGACCAGCTAGCTGCGGTGGCCAGAAAAACAGGTGTCTTGGCAATGGCAGGGTCATGACATCATGATATTCTCTGATCTCTCACCTGTCATTATTCGGAAACGCAGGGAATTCAAGACTGTCACTGATGCCCTATGAAAGGACAATGTAAGATATCGCTGGCTCTTCCCTTTCAGGTTAAGCTTTTCCATCAAGGGGACATTACATCAGATTAAAACGCTGGCAGAAGCGGAGCGCACCATGGCTGAAGCAGGATACCCCGGATTTGAGCTGCGAAAGACTACAGATGGAGAGAGGATCCCCCACACTGACAGCGAGTGACAAATGGAGGCCGCCGACTGAAGTGTAACTCGGAAGAAGGGTCCAAAAAGCAGGACCCAATTTGAATGGTGGACCTCAAATGGTGGTCAGGTCATGAATAGTTCATTCTCAGCAGACTACTTGGAAGTGTGCAATTGCGCACAATGCAAACTCGATGTCTATAGGTTACTTAGCCCAGCTCAGGTTTAATGGTTTCTCTATTTTTGGAGATTCATGATTATTGATTACATTTTTCATGTATATTGGTGCTGGAAGGATCCCCCGTTCTATGGGGTTGACTTTTTTCCTCCTTAATCATAGCTGTATTGCCCAATAATAAGGGCAATACAGGTGGTGGGGAAATAGAGGGGAGTGTTTATATGCCCATAAGGCATGAGATGCTGACTGGTAATAAGTTTTGGGGTCGATTTCACTATGTATGTTACAGCGTATCTTTCCAATATTCTCATAGCAGCTACTCGCTGTTATTTCCCAACATGGCCTGTTTTGGTCCCCTATGGCCTGAGCATTATATACATTTAAGAGATGGCTAAGGTTACCTTTCTATCCATTAATGTCAAACGGTTGAACTCTCCTTTAAAACGACACTATCTATTTTCAGACTTGCAACAGCATAATGTGGCTGTGGCCATCGTCCAGGAGACGCACCTTAAATGATGGCACTAAGGTCTGCTCAAACATAATATTTATACGTGACAGTACTGGGCAGCAAATTCTAAAGCTCATAAATACTCGGGTAGGTATCTTAATCTCAAAAGACTGCTATTTGAAAAAGTGTTTCTATCTACTGATCCCGAGGGATGTTATATCCTCCTCATAATTTTCATGGGGGAGGAGAAATATTCTTTAATATTTATGCACCGAATTCCAATCAGGGATTGTTTTTTGATAAAATCTCCCACATTATAGAGGACTCTGTGGAGGGCCAATTAATACTGGGAGGAGATTTCAACCTTACTATTAATCCTTATCTTGATAACTCCCCAGGACACAACTTGATGACAGGGAAAGACTTTAAAAGGCTTAAAGCCTGTATCACCAGATTCCATTTAATAGACGTTTGGCGTTCCAAATATTCAAAGTCACGGAGCTACACATTTTTTTTCCAGAGCTCATCAAACCCACTCCAGAATTGACCACTTTTTTGTGGACAAGGTTTTAATTAACATCTCTCACCCATCGATGGAACCGATTACATGGTCCGATCATGCTCCCATCAAAATGACCTTTCCTAGCGTGTAGCAGATGGACTCAAAACAAGTGGGTATAGCGTGCTCATGCTAGCAGTTGGAGACTGATCTGACGTCAGCACAGGTACATATACCCCCACAGGAAGTGCCGCAAATCAGTAATTTCCGTCTCCAAAGCAGTTTGGAGCTACCTCACGCTCGCTGAGCGTGTTTCCAAATTCTAACGACTAAATTCCTAGAAGAAACCTATTAAAGACAAGCCCCGCAATCCTGTGGTGATGCCAGGCACTCACCCAGTTGAGTTTCCCGAGCTGACTTCCGTGGTCCCTCGGAGGTAAGAGCCTCGGTCCGGTGGCCCTTTCGCGGCAGGGACCTAGCCCCCGAGTGAGAAGGGCTCGGGCGCGGCTTGGCCCCCGAGTGAGAAGGGCTCGGGAGCGGCCTAGAGGCAGCGGGCGCACTTCCTTATGTGTGGCTGTGTAGGTAATTATCCCCCCCGCAGCCGGAGACCGCCCGGGTTGCAGCCGGGAAGCGCCGAAGACAAGGTAAGGCGTATATCTTTACTGGTCTCCGAGGAAGTGTGGATTAACTGGGCCTGCCTATGAGGCAGTACGCCAAGGAGGTCGCCATTGTTGCCTGCCTGCTCACCTTCGCACGTTGTTGGCGCATGCGATAGGCGCACGTTGTTGGCGCATGCGATAGGTGCACGTTCTTAGCACTTTTTTAAGGTGCCCGTGGATAGGCGCACGTTTCTAAGATGCCCGTTCTAGGCGCAGGCTATTAAGCGCTTTTTGTTAGGCGCACTTTATTGGGCGACACCGAATTTCAGGCGAATGGAGCATAAGAGAGCCCATTCGGCCGCAGAGCTGGCACCTCCAGAATCTGGCATGAAAGTTCTAAGCCTCTGCTCA
This sequence comes from Rhinatrema bivittatum, assembly GCF_901001135.1. Lineage (NCBI taxonomy): Eukaryota > Metazoa > Chordata > Amphibia > Gymnophiona > Rhinatrematidae > Rhinatrema > Rhinatrema bivittatum. Next base: position 139,061,904 of record NC_042621.1, read on the forward strand.
GCATGCAATCTCAGAGCCACACAGAGCGAGGAAGCAGACTCACTTTGTGCCCAATGTGAGGAGGCCATGGGAGTTCCAGGACAGGACCGGCCCCAGCCCAGCGGTTCTTCAGGGAGCACACCGGACTTAGCGGGCCGCGGCGAGTCACCAGGGAACCCGAGAGACCTGGTGCCCTTACGGCCAGATCCGGCTTTGCTTTCCTGGGTGGAATTATTCAAGGGGATTCACGCCTTTGTCCAGATGCAGTCTGCTCCTCGAACAGGTTTTTCCGTCCCGATGGATCCGGTACCTGGCCCCTCGAGACCTAGGCGCAGCCACTCGCCTCCCGACAGCCCCGATTACGGGGATTCGGATTGCTCCCAGGACAGTGAGGAGCCCTCCGAGGAGGGTGAACTTCCCTCGGAGATAGAGCCATATCGGACCATGAGGCACTTCTTTCGGAAAGAGGATCTTTCAAGCCTGGTCTCACAATGCCTATCGGAACTGGCTATTCCGGGCCAGGTCACCCCAGGGGACCCTAAGGTGAACCCCCTGTTAGAGGGCCTGCGCCAACCAGCTCACCATTTTCCCCTCCTACAGGCAGCACAGCAGCTAATCGATCTGGAATAGAAGGCACCGGAGGCCTCATTCAAAGAGGGTCGGGCCTTGGCAGGCATGTACCCTCTGGATTCGGCGTCCAAGGAGCTACTAGCATGCCCCAAGGTAGACGCCATAGTTAACGCAATAGTGAAGCACACCACCATTCTGGTTGAGGGGGGAGCAGCCCTCAAGGAATCGCATGACCACAGCATGGACACCATTCTGAAACAAGCTTTTGAGGTAGCAGCCATCTCCCTACGAATCGCGACCTGCTGCACCGTGGTGACGCATTCCTGTTTGTCACAGGTGAGAAACACCCAGGGAGCAGAGATGGAATCAGCTCTTGCATTTCTCACTGACGTAGTCTCCGACCTCGTCCGTACGGCAGCCAAGGGGGTGTCCTCCTCAGTGGCAGCCAGAAGACAGCTGTGGCTACGTAATTGGGCGGCCGACTCGTCCTCCAAGACATGACTCACAAGAATGCCCTTTAAGGGTTCCTTATTCGGCAGCAATCTCGAGGGCTGGGCTACTAAATGGGGTGCCTCTCCATTACCCCGTCTACCAGAAGACAGGGCGAAGAGGAGCCAAGGTTCTTTTCCTAGATCATCTAGAGGTAGAAATTCGCAGCGCTTCCACCCTTACAGGACTCTCTATCGAGTACCTTGTTTACAGGCCAGGAACCAGTCCTTTCGGACTAAGCACAAGAAGAGACCCGGCTCGGGTTCTGGCCCCGGCCGCGCTCCACAATGAGAATCAGCCGACCCATCCAGGGGTAGCAGCCATAGGGGGCAGGCTAACCCTCTTCTACCGCAGGTGGGTCGAGATTACTTCTGACCAGTGGGTCCTCGCCATCATCCGAGAAGGATATTACCTGGATTTCTTTCGGCTTCCGCCGAACAAGTTTGTGGAATCTCCTTGTTCACCGCTCAAGGCAGCGGCACTAGAAGTGACCGTACAGAGGCTCCTGGCACTAAAAGCCATAATCCCAGTACCTGCAGGAGAGAAATTCTGGGCATTATTCCATTTATTTCATAGTACCCAAGAAGGAGGGCACTTTCAGGCCCGTCCTGGACCTCAAGTCAGTCAACAGACACCTACGGGTCCCCAGCTTTCGCATAAACTCTACGGTCGGTCAAGAATTCAGTACAGCCAGGGGAGTTTCTCACCTCCCTAGATCTGTCGGAAGCCTATTTACATATCCCAATCCATCGGGATCACCAGTGCTATTTACGCTTCAAGGTCCTGAATCAGCACTTCCAGTTTCGAGCTTTACCCTTCGTGTTAGCCACCGCGCCGCGAATCTTTACCAAGGTAATAGTAGTAGTGGAAGCGGCACTCGGGAAGGAAGGAATTCTCGTCCATCTCTACCTGGATGATTGGCTGATCAGGGCAAAGTCACCAGAGGAGAGCCACCGGGCAACCAACAGAGTTATAGCTCTTCTGGAAAGCCTCGGATGGGTAGTCAACATAAACAAGAGCTCCCTACAGCCGTCCCAGTCGCTGGAATACCTAGGGGTCCAATTCAACACCCTAGAGGACAAGGTCAGTCTGACCTCCAAGAGAGAATCAAAACTCCGGAGTTATCTACAGACCCTGCTGAGCGCCAGTCGGCCCACAGCTCTGGATTACCTACAGGTCCCCGGCCTCATGGCGTCCACTCTGGAGGTGGTGCCATGGGCGTGCGGGCTCATATGAGACCGTTGCAACGCGCCCTTCTATCCCGATGGAGCCCACGATCACAGAACTACACTGCACGCCTACCTCTACCGGCCAGAGTGCGGTATCAGCTACGATGGTGGTTGCAGCCCAGACATATGAGCCGGGGGTCAAGAATGTCCTCCCCAATCTGGATTCTGCTCACCACAGATGCCAGCCTGAATGGATGGGGAGCGCACTGCGAGGAACTCACCGCCCAAGGGCGGTGGACCAGAGAAGAGTCAAGGTGGAACATCAACCGACTAGAGGCACGCCATCTCTACATCGGCAGGCTGCTGTCCAGATACCTGGAAATGTCAGAAGCAGTACGAAAGACGGACCAACTGTTCGTCCTGCACAGCGGGAAGAAGCAAGGGGAAGCGGCCTCATGGCCAACCATCGCCCGCTGGATTAAAGAAGTTATCAAGGCAGCCTACATAGAGGTGGGAAAACCACCGCCTCTACAGGTCAAGGCTCATTCTACCAGAGCACAATCGGCCTCTTAGGCAGAAGCTAAGCTGCTGTCGCCTGCAGAGATATGTAAAGTGGCGACGTGGTCCTCCCTCCATACCTTCTCCAGATTCTACCGTCTGGACGTCCAGGCCAGGGAGGACACAGCATTTGCGAGGGCAATCCTAAACGGTCCTCGGGCAGCCTCCCGCCCAGTCCGGGAGTAGCTTTTGTACATCCCACTTGTTTTGAGTCCATCTGCTACACGCTAGGAAATGTAGAGATTACTTACCTGATAATCTCCTTTTCCTTAGTATATGCAGATGGACTCAGCATCCCGCCCGGCTGCCGGCATACATGGGGATTCACTGACTCACGGTAAGCCATGTTTTCTTATATAGGGCATCCACCCTGCCGGGTGTCGACGCCTTCCGGCTGAGCACACTGGCGGTCTCCAGCTACTGTCAATTGGTCAGGGTAATCCTGTTGATTAATCGATCGGTCAGTCATACATATATCCATAAAAGCTTTTGCAAGGAAGATTACTGATTTGCGGTACTTCCTGTGGGGGTATATGTACCCATGCTGACGTCAGATCAGTCTCCAACTGCTAGCACGAGCACGCTATACCCACTTGTTTTGAGTCCATCTGCATACACTAAGGAAAACGAGATTATCAGGTAAGTAATCTCTACATTGAATATTACACAATATGATAAAGGGCAGCAATATTGGCATCTCAATGACAGCTTGCTTGACGACCCAGACTTTCTAGCACAGCTGCGAATTGATATACAAGATTATTTACACTTTAACGATACCGAGAACACTTCTCCCACGACCCTCTGAGGTTGTTTGAAGGCAGTGATCCGTGGTTAATTAATAACCCGTGGGGCCTTTATGAAAAAGAGTGGCGGACAGGACATAAAACAACGGGTTCTCGCAAGGCATTAGCTCAATTAGATTCTCTACGATTAAAATTAGGTGACTTAGACTCAGCACAAATAGCCCATAAACTAGTTCTATGCAAACAGGCTTACTATGAAGGGGGGAATAAAGCGGGTAAACAATTAGCCCGAAAGTTAAAATCGCACTTAGCTCAAAATAACATAGTCAAACTTAAAGATAAAAATGGCCATATACTAACTACCAATACGGACATCCGGCATAGATTCCTACAATTTTACAAGGGACTGTACAGTGTGGAAACCAGGATTACGGATGAGGAGATTACCGCTTATTTAAGAGATTTCTCTACCCTAGCTTCCTATGTTGACTACAGAAGCCTTGGATAGAGAAATTACGGGTGCCGAAGTGGTGTGGGCTATCAAAAATCTGGAAAATCACCTGGCTTAGATGGGTATACAGCAATGTTTCATAAAATATTTTTAGATGTTCTCACTTCCATCTTAGTTAAATTGTTTAATTCTTTGTGTTGAGACAATGCTTTCATCCACTGCCACTACAGCAGGGATCACTTTAATAGCCAAACCAGGGAGAGATCCCACAAATTGTGGTTCCTATCAACAGATTTCTCTCATAAATCTCGATATGAAATTGTTAGCGAAAATCTTGGCCAACAGATTAAATGCAATATTACCAGAGCTCATTCATCTGGATCAATCTGGGTTTATACCCGGCCGGATGGCCTCCAATAATGTTAAGGAAAACAGCTGATTCCATCTGGTGGGCAAGATCGCAGACTATCCCCTTGCTGCTACTTACTATAGATACCGAAAAGGCCTTTGTCTATGTACATTGGCCTTTCCTGTTCCAAGTTATGCATTCATTTCGGTTTGGGAAGTCATTCACAGGCTGGATACAAAAACTTTATGAATCCCCCTCAGGCCTGCTTAAAAGTCAATGGAGGGTACGCTTCCCTTTTTCCAGTGGCGAGGGGTTCCCGTCAGGCGTGCCCTCTTTCGCCCCTTCTTTTTGCTCTTTTTCTTGAGCCCTTCACAACCTGCATTCGAAACAATGAATATAACGGGAATAAGGACGGGGGAATTCTCATTGAAATTATCACTCTTTGCGGATGACATTGTTTACTATTACGAATCCTACAGAATCCCTACCGATGATTAGCGCGGAAATCACTGAGTTTAGCCAAGTTTCAGGCTTTACGATAAATTGGGAAAAATCTGAGATACTTCTCCATGCCTGAAGTCCTTGCTGAATCTATTAAACACACCCTTTTAAGTGGGCGCCCCAAAAAAATAAAATACCTAGGTATCTATATTGGCAATGTGGATGACTTGTTCCAGCTCAATTACCCACCGTTAATGTCAAAGATTTAGGAGAATGGGATCGTTACCATATCTCCTGGCTGGGACGATTGGCAGTCCTAAAAATGAACATACTCCCATGCATTTTATATCTTTTCCAAACATTGCCTTTGGTAATCCCTTACCAAAGGTAGTGTCAGAATTTCATCTTAATCTTAATCAACCCATCTTACCTACTTTCTTTCCAAGGCCCCATTCAAACCGAGGAGAACAAGCTCTACATTCCCTGGACTGCAAACATGCCCTAGCCTTTTATTTGAAGCACACATCAGCCCACAGGAAGTCCACTCAATTATTTGTTTCTTTTGATAACATTAAATTGGGAAAGCCAGTGGGACAACACTTTCCTCCTGGTTGCCAGACTGTATCTCCTTTTGCTACCAGCAAGCAGGCATTCCGCTACAAGACTGTGTGAAAGCACTCTTTAGGGCCATGGCAACCTCGGTGGCACACCTTCTTTCGGTGCCACTTATTGATATTTGTAAGGCTGCGACCTAGAGCTCTCTTCATACCTTCGCAGCCCATTATTGCTTGGATAAGGCTGGCAGGCAAGATTCCATTTTTGGCAAGTCTGTCCTACGAAACTTATTCTCAGCTTAACCACCCAACATCCTACCAGCGACCCGTTCAGGTTTTCAGGGTGCCATCCTACCCAAATCCACCCCTGTTGTGCCTGTTGCATGTCTTTGGGTGCATTTGGTGCATTGCTCAGGCTTCCTCAGCTCGCTACTCACCCATATGTGAGGACTAACATCCTACTTGTCCTGTGAGAAAGCAGAGTTGCTTACCTGTCACAGGTGTTCTCACAGGACAGCAGGATGTTAGTCCTCATGAAACCTGCCTGCGACCCCGCGGAGTTGGGTTCACTTGCGATTTGTTTTATTTTTCACATGAACTTCTTGCTAAACACGAGACTGAAGGGGGACCCCTGCTGGATGCAGGGTTAGTGCCATGCTGGTATGCCCAGTAGGTGCCAGTCAAAGTTCTAGAAACTTTGACAAGTGTTTCATGATTGGGCTGCATCCTGATGTCACTCATATGTGAGGACTAACATCCTGCTGTCCTGTGAGAACACCTGTTACAGGTAAGCAACTCTGCTTAACTTTGCATGCATGTTATAAAGTCCCCTGATTTAGGCACGTAAAAACATTTATGGAGGGGGGGGGGGGGGGATGTGTCTAAACACGAACAAAATCTATTCAAGTTTCCCTTTTTAAAGTTTGTACAAATACGTAGATATATTATTTACACACACTTCTGTCTAGTGCCTTTGTTACCTAGGTGGAGTAATTTGAACTTATCTGGACAAATAGTGTGTGGGTTTTTTTTTTTTTAACTTATCCAACTATCTTACATACCCAGGTAAGTCTGAAAAGTGATAGATGAGCAAGTAGTGCTTTTCAGACTTCTACAGCTAAGTGCTGCTACTTATCTGCATCAATTGGAACTTCTCCAGATAAGTGCACTGCTTTTCCACATAAGTCCGAATTTCCGTTGCTTGTCGCTTTTACGTACACAAGCATGCATATGCACATATGTAATCCTATTTTATAACGTGCACATGTCATAAAATATTGGTAAATTACCATTCTCCCATACACATGCATATTTGGGTGCTTGTGAACAGTTTTGAAAGTTATCTGCCCTATGTGCATGTATTTTTCTTTCAAGATAAAAATCCTAGTCTAAATCACAAACTTTTGTAAATGACCACAGCAAGGAAGGAGACACCTAGGTTCAAGTCTCAAGTCCAGTTCTATGCTGCTTAGTGGTATTTGTTGAGAACATTTGCTGCCCATAGGTAAGGATCTTCATTATTCATGTTTTCCTGGGAATTTTAGTATTACAATGAACAAAAATTGTAGAGAATAAGAAGGGGGAAGTCATTCCCCCCCACCCCCACTGATTTTCTACCATTTTTGTTATAATGAACACAGAGAATTGATCAGAAAACAATAAAAACTGAAAACTAAGATCCCTACCCATAAATGGAGACTGTCACTCATTAACATCTACTGGCTAAGTTCAGGGTATGCATGCATTGCTTCTGCAGCAAGTTATTTATTGTTTGGTGGTTGGCTGAGGGTGGTAGTTGTGACTAGGCTGGAGTGGAGAGGGTTACATTTAGAGAGAATGGCCTTAGCACTATAGACCAGATAGGAGCTAGTTCCAGTTAAACTGGATCCATAAAAATGCAGATGAATGCTATAAGGTAAAGAAAATGTGGTTCTAGACTTGGGGAAAAAAGTGTGAAAGCTTGCTGGGCAGACTGGATGGGCCATTTGGTTTTCTTCTGCCGTCTTTTCTATGTGAAATATGTTTTCAGGTAATTGCAGAAAGAAATTAGGCTTCTATCCTTTGGCATTTTTAACTTGATTTTATGTTGCAAATTTTGGATACCATGCTATATACTTCCTACAAAGACTAACAAAATCCAGAGCAACTCAAATCTTCAATGTTCTTATGTAAACCTGCATTTATAATCTCTTCCAGTTTCTGTTTCTAGATAAGCATACTTCAAAACAGATTTTGTAGCACCATATTCTATATTTTGTCTAACTTCTAGTTACTCTCTTTTTAGCGTGGAAGAATGTCGAAGTATAATAATACAGTTTGGTGTTCGGGAAGTCACAGCAGTCCAAGTTGCTAGGGTTTTGGGGATGATGGCCAGAACTCATTCGGGTTTGGCTGATGGTATCCCTTTGCAGGTGAGTGGTATATTGGCAATCTATATTCTGGCTTCCAAATCTAAATTTGTCAGATGGAATATATGATGCCGCCATGTAATATGAATTTGCAGGGTTTAAAATACCTCTAGGACTTAATCACTTTAGACTAAATGCACTAGTCATGTATACCCTCATCCTTCCAGAAATTTTTTTTGGGGGGGAAGGGAAGATTGCCTAGAAGGTGCACATAGCAAGTGCACATTCCTTACCTTACCCAGGTGCAGTTCTCCCTTGCTCCTTTTCACCAGCTCCCCTTATCTGCTTAAATTCCAATTGGGGCCAAAGATATAGTAGACTACTGCCTGCCCAAAAAAAATCTACTTGCCTCAGGCAAGCAGGTGAACACACATTTAGTCAGAATGGATTTCAAAGTGCCTATAGCAGTTTCAAAATCATCGGAGAAACTTACAGGTTGTCTGCATAAGTTTAACCTAACACTCTTATCCATTTAAGCCATATTCAACTGTTCAATTGATTCCCAGTAGTATAATTTATGGAGACTATGTGCAGTTGATAAACTCTTAATTCAGCAAGTAAACATTTGTCGATAGGGCTGAATTAGCCATGCTGTCTGGGAAGTGTCATGACCCCAAGTAGGCTGAGATTCCTCAGCTAATCACAGAGCTTTGACTTTGTGCGGCTGCGCGGTGGTGTTGCTCCGTGATTCCCTCTCCTTTTCAGTTTCTTTTTTTTCTGTGAGCCAATTGCATGCAGGGTTTTTTCCTCAAGCTTTCTTTTTTCTCGAATTTTTTCGATGAATTTTTGTTTTTCTCATTCTCATCCCAGATGGCTCTGAAGCCATCTGGCTTCAAATACTGCCAGTGTGGCAAAATTATGTCCATTTCTTATGGACATAATTATTTTTACATTTGCTTTGGCCCAGATCATGACCAAGCATCATGTGGAGACTGCAGCCGCATGTCTCCACAGGCCCAGCGTCAGCAGGCAACCAAGATGGAGCGACTTAAGGACGGGCTCATATACCCCTCAGATGTCAGCACATTCTTCACCGGGACAGGCAAAGAAGGGTAAGACCCATCTTAAAAGGGCTTCCTCCCTAGGATCCTCTGCATTGAAGCAGTTCAAATCCAGTACCGGGCCAGGGCTTCACATACCCTTAGGGCCTTCTAAATGAGCTGGGGCTCCGGCGGCGGTATGTCAAATGAAGGAAATGGGAGATGCGTCGTCCGACTCTAAGGCCTTCGGGTTGGGCTGGCCCCATCCTTCAGCACTGACAAAGCGGGCACCCGGCACATCTATGGCGCACGAGGCATGGCTCAACATGGCGCCTCAAAGAAGCATGATGTACCAACGAAGCAAAGCATTAATGATCTGGAGTGTATATCTGCTCCAGAATCCCACTCTTCAGGTCAACCACCAGTGAGTGAGCGTTCCTTTTCTTGTCTCTCTTCTGTATCTCAGTGCAAGAGACGTTCTCCTTCATTACAGATTCCATTAACCAAACGTTTTTTAGTCAGTCTCTTGTCATTCCACCACGGATCCAGCTTAAGAGGACATAACCTGAGGACATCTTGTTGGCTGCCATTCCAACAAAAACCTCAAACACGGCTGCACATCCCTCCTCAGGGTACATTAGCAGCATCTGCAATGACAAAGATCTCTGAAGTTTTAAATTCCTTCCTTAAGGATCTAAAGCAGGTACCACCAAACATGGTCCCCTCAAGATTCTCCGCCTTCATCACCAGGCATTGAACCACTGGACCCAAACATAGAACATATGCCAGTCCAGCCACTGAGCCCTAGTTCTCAGATATCGACCTATTTCTCCAACTTTTCAACAGGAATGCCATCTGACCTGCTGGGGCCATATTCTCCCCCGGAGGACCTGACCTACACAAAATTTATTGAAAAAGTAGGTAACTTCAAAGTTGAAATGGGAAAGGTTCCAGATCCCAGGGCGGAAATGTTGGGGATCCTAAAAATCTTTGAAACTCCTCCTGAGCCAACTGCTTTACCACCACATTCGGTTCTTGATAACATCCTACTTAAAATCTGGAAAACACCTTTTTCAAACGGCAACATCCAGGAAAGTAGATATCAAATATAAAATGCGGAACTTCTCCATTTACGAATCTACTCAACTTCCTTCTAACTCCATCATGGTCGAGTCGGCTTTATCAAAGGCAAAGTGTACCAAACTATATTCTAAAGTCCTGCCGGGCCATGAGAATAAATGCCTGGACGACTTTGGAAAGAAAGTATACCACTCCTCCATGTTGGTGACCAGGATACAGCATCATCAATTTTATACTACACAGTACCTTTTTGAATCTTTTCAAAAACTACGCCCAATTTGTTTATCTGAGGACAGTACACTCCCAGAACCTTTTCTTGATATAGAAGAGGGTCTCAGACTGCTAAGATCTTTATATGAATCTTTCGAATCATTGGCAAGAGCCTCTGCTTCTGCTATAGCAGCCAGACACCTCGCGTGGCTTAGGGCGCATGCAATTCAGCCTGATCATGAAAAATTGGCTGACATCCCATTGCGGGGGAGACAGCTATTTGGGGACAAATTAGGTGACAGTCCCTCATTTGAAAGAACAGAGTGCGGCTGTACCCTCCCTTACGACACCCTCCAATACGTGTAAAACCCAGCAAAGGTTTTATCCTTCTTGCCGTCTGTATTATTCACGACCATATGCTAGGCCATATTCACAATATAGGCCTCAGCCTTATGCTCCGCCCAGGAATTCCTCCCGGATTACACCATCAAGGGGCAGATCCTGGCAACAAAGACAGCAAAAACAGACATCTGCACCTCAACAGAAAACACCATTGTCTTTGAGGACAATAGAGCTGCCGCCACCACCACCAATTCATAGGAGGATGCCTTCAATTTTTCCTAAGCACTTGGGAATCCATTACATCAGACCAGTGGGTGATCAACAAGGTTACCCTCTAAATTTCATATCCCTTCCTTCCCTTCCTCATATTACTCAGATACGGACAATATGCTCTGTTCATTACCTGAGCACTGCGTTCATATCATTACCTGCTTGGGCAGGGAGTTCTCCATCTGCTTAACAGTGGCTTGTTTTCAACCATCCTCTGCTACTAAAAATGTTACAATACCTTGAAACTTACCCCGTCCTTTCCTCCCCAGAGTTACCAGTGATGAAACAGACTTTCAGTTTCAAAAGCATAACATTTTATTTGGCAGTAGCTTAGAGATCTTATAAGAATTGGCAGTATCTGTTTATTTCATACATGCATACAAAAATCAAGATAGCGGAAACTGAAGGAATGAGATTGTGTTTCCTTCAGGGAGTAAACAGACTATTACAGAATATACTGCTTCTTGTGCCATGCTGTTTGCTCATCGTTTTAAATTTGCATTACCTTTGTATACACTGTTAAACATGGCTCTCATATTCTTCTACCCCTCCCCTCTCTCATCCCCTATGTTTGCTGGTACTTTTCCTTCGTTTGCCTCTCAGACATCACACATTCTGCTTCTCAGTCTTGTTTAACTTTCTTGGCACCTTCCTTATCTCACATTTGCCCTGCATTCTCACGCCATTCCCAGCCTTGACATTTTTCTCTTCAGGCTTTCCTATTCCAATTACTAGTCAACATGAGGCATTTTTCTTAAAGCAATAATTAACCTAAATCTTCATTTCCCCTCTTGATTGTGGACAATCATCACATCCAGGGCCATGTAACTGTCTTAGGTTGTCAGAGGGCATTCTCTGGTCTTACCCGTCATTGTCAACATGACTCATCCTGAGGAGGTCTCTTTCCAGGGAAGCTGCTGTATCGAGGGAAGCATAGAGGTTCTGTCTCATACTTAACCTCTGAATATTGACTGTATTCAAGGTGATAGATGTTGTTTAGACCCATAAAACAATAAACAGGTAGGCAAACACATTCACACTATCACACCTATAAGAAGGACCAGAGCAAACCACAAGAAAACCCCTGCAATTTTTCCTAAGGATGTGAGCCAGTTTACCAGTTGTTCCCACCAAGTAGACCAAATCCATTATTTATTCAAAATTATCAACAGAAACATAAACTTGTCCTTTAACAATAAAACAAATAATCATTCTTTCTGCATATGTCTGTGATAATTCATTAATAGTATAGTTCTACAATGGCTTGTAAGCGCTGTATTTTTGTACCATAAATTAAAACAGGAATCCCTGTATCAAATGGAATGACACCTGTAATGGCTAATAGGGAGGTTTTGTTAGAATTAAGGAAATCTAATGACTGTTGCAATTCTCTCTTCAATTGGGAATAATTAGAGTAAACATTTGGAATTACAAATTCAGATAATGTGTGTGTAGGATAAAACACTTTCACTGAAATGCTCAGGCTGCTTTGTGTCCACATACAAAAGAATGTCCTTGTAGGGCTACCAAACCAGAAAGGGAAGAATCAGGAAAATAAAAACAAGAACTAAGGGAAAAAGAATTATATAGCCCTCTTGATCTCTTGAACCTTGAATGTGATCAGACTAGCTTCCATAGATAAAGGTAAAGGAGAACATATCAAGCAAACATTTATCTGACTCAGTAAGACTGAAAAATGCTATAAAAACACTTGGAATATAGGGACCAATAAAAACAGCATTAATTCAGTCTGTATAATTTGAAAAATCTAAATAATGCTCACCTATCCAGATACTATTTTTGTTATAACAATCAGTTATCACATGTCAAGGGTACATCGACTCATAAAATGAAAGAAACAGCATCTAAGTAAGGCATAGAACAAGACAGACAAAGAGAAAATCAGGCAAGATGTGTGAATATTTCAGTTCATATAAGGAAGAGTGCAAGATGGCTTCTGTGGCAAAGAATGGGATGATTTCTGAAATACTCAGTTCTTTCAGTATGGTGCATTTCTTTGACATCGAAGCATAACCTCTTAATTCATTATTAAGTGAGATGTGTATGTTATGAATCAAAACCTAATATAAAATCAGAAACAAATTCAAATTAATCAGTGAGAAAATTCCATCATAATGTAAGTATTCAGACATTACATAGAAACATAAATTTCACTAAACTGACACAAATTCATTCATTGCATTCTTCAGGTGTCACGACACTCAAATAACACAAGCAAACAACAATTAACACGAGCTCAGAATTAAACCAAAAAGTGTTTGGGGCATGTATGGAAGTGTTTGGATCAATCCAGGATAAAACAAAAGTCATAATTAAAAATCTGTTTAAAAATGAAAAGAAATTAAACTGGGGAAAAAAGTAATCTTCAAATGTTACATCTCCTATGGCAGGAAGGATGTCAATCTGGAAAATATAAAATCTGGCATACGACACAATTAATATAATGGTTAATGTGAAATTTTAAAGTGACATTACAGTTTTCCTTGAAACTAAACATTCTGATATGCCTTAATTCAGCAAATAGCGGTAATGAGACTACTTTCTTGTTTCTATTGTTATGCCTCTAGGAGGCACTACCACAAGTTGTGGTGGAATAATACCAGTTTTAGTTTTTTAACCTTGGAACACATTCTCACAGCAGAATCTTAGCTACAGAGATCTGTCTTCACTACTGGGAAAGCCTCCTCCCACTCTGAGAAACAGTAAATGGTTGTTAATGCATACTTGTAATTTTGACAAAGGCAATTCATATACAATTTGATAAAATAATCAATTTGGATTTGCAAGACAGGGCCTTGGGGGGGGGGGGGTGTGCTTTAAGTGTGCTGGTGTGATGACCAAATCTTTCGAAGCTTTATAATAGCCCGAAACCTGACTGCTGAGACATCCCCCACCAATGATACCATGCCAAGGAATGCTTGTAACTTTTTCAATGTCCTAAGGACCTGTACTTTCAAAACAGCCTCAATCCATTTCCTTTTAATTAACATTACCATGCCATCACCTAATCCATTAGATTCACTTATGCACACCTTCAAAACAACTTACAGTTGTAACAATTGCAACAGTCGTTAGATCACCCCTAATTTTAACAGCTCACACTCAGCATGCCTAAACTCAGCCAACCTACAAATTCAGAAATCCATACAAACATCTCCCTTCAACAACAGAACCGGGGATTCTATTCCCAATACTTCCTTATTACAAATAAATAAGTCCAGGGGGGTCTCCGACCCATTCTAGATTTACAACTACTCAACAAACATATCCAGAAAGAGAAATTCAAGATGACCTCTCTCAAGAACATCTTGCAACTAATACAACCCAACGATTGGCTGTGTTCATCGACCTGAAGGATGCATACTCCCATATCCCAATTCACCCATCCTCTTGGCATTCTCTGTTTTCAAGTTCAGAATACTCACTACCAATACAAGGTTCTCCCTTTTGGCCTATTCTCAGCCCCAAGGGTGTTCACAAAATGCCTAGCAGTGGTGGTTGCTAATCTCAGGCAACTTTCGATCCAGATATTCCCTTACCTGGATGACTTAATAGTAGCATCGGATCAGTCTACGCTGCGAGTGCATACATTACGCACAATCACCTGTCTTCAGACACTGTTACCTAGTCAACTACTAGAGCTCACAGCCTACTCAAAACCCAAGCATCCGCACACCAAGTTATTCACCTTCTAGGACATATGGCGGCAGCCATCTACATGGTTCCCCATACTAGACTTCATATGCGACGCTTACAATGGGGGGGCCTAAAGACCCAGTGGTCACAGTTTCTACAGCCCCTCACCTGCAAGGTACGATTACCAACTCAATGAAGGAAGACATTCGCTGGTGGCTCTCTCCCAACAACCTCTCATCGGGCGCCCCCTTCCGGTCACCCCCTGATCAGCTCACACTTACGACAGATGCCTCCAGGAAGGTTTGGGGAGCCCACCTAGGCACCCTAAAGACTCAAGGTCTATGGACACCTCAAGAGACTACATACCAAATCAATCTCCTAGAGTTGTGTGCCATTTGGAAAGCACTTCAAACATTCTCGACTCAGATCCGGGGAACAAGTCGAATGGTTTACAAACCGACAACCAAGGGGCCATGTTTTACATAAACAAGAAAGGAGGGTCCGGTTACTGGACATTGTGTCGGGAAAGCAACTCTAATACTTCTCTGGGCTCTCAAAGCTCGAGTGACCCTCCAAGCCACTTACCTTCCAGGTCTGGACAATGTAACTGCAGACCGTCTGAGTCGAGGTTTTCATACATACGAATGGACTTTAAACCCAGAAGTGGCATTGTGTTTTCCAAAAGTGGGGTTTCCCCATAATGGACCTCTTCGCAACAGAAACAAACAGGCAAGTTCAGACTTATGCAAACTGCGGTTCGCCCCAGATGCCTTCCGACATACATGGACGCCAGGCTTAATGTATGACTCCCCTCCCATTGCACGGATTTCTCTGACACTACAAAAATGCATTCAAGACGTGGCGGACATGATACTGATCACCTCAGCATGGCCGAGACAGCCGTGGTATGCATATCTAATGCGACTTTCCATATGCCCACTGATACCACTGCAGAACTTCCACATCTTTTAACACAAGAAGGGGGTTCTCTCCTCCATCCAATGCATCAATCCCTTCATCTCACAGTATGGAGATTGAAAAGCAAATATTAAATCACCTAGGCCTACCTACACAGGTAGAAGAGATCCTTATTGCATCCAGGAAACATTCAACCAGAAAGCAATTACACAGGAAAATGGCACCGCTACAAAAACTGGTGTAGCCACTGCCACTCAATTGCTGCAGTATCTGCACATCCTTTACAACGAAGGTTTAGCCACCACGTCAGTCAGAGTTCACATCAGCGCTATAGCAGCATTTCATGACCCTCATAATCTATCACTTTCAAATCATCCTTTGATATCCAGATTCATGAAGGGCATGCTATGGCTTCGACCACCAGTGACGAAGCCACTGGTATCATGGGACCTAAATGTGCTTTGGAACAACTAATGCTTTCCTCCCTTTGAACCATTAGTCACGAACTATATAAAATACCTGACATGGAAAACAGTCTTCCTGGTGGCCATCACATCCACAAGGAGAGTCGGTGAACTCCAGGCTTTGGTTCACTACTCCCCTTATTTGGAATTCTACCATGACAGTGACTCTTCGGCCTCACCCTATCTTCCTAAGGTGGTCTCTGTTTCATCTTAATCAAACCATTACTCTGCCTATTTTCATGCCAAGACCTCATGCAAATGAGCGTGAGAAACTTCTACATTCCCTAGACTGCAAAAGAGCTCTGGCTTACTATAAACAAAGGACCCAATCCACTTTGAGACCTTCTCAACTGTTCCTTTCCTTTAATCCAAATGATCCTGGCCAACCTGTGTCAATGCATTCTATTTTGCTAGAACAAACATTCCATCAAACTTAAAAACAAGCCTCAGGCGCACCAGATCCATGCTACAGCAGCATCAGTTGCCCACTTGAAAAAAGTTCCATTGATTGATATCTGCAAAGCAGCAACATGGTTGTCCATCCACACCTTTTTTTACATCCCTCTGTTGCCTACACAGCAAACTACCTCTGATGCAGCACTAGGCACAGCAGTCTTAACACTTCAAAATGTTTTGAGATTGTCTACTACTCAGAGTTTGCTGTCCAAACCTTCAGGGTCATATACTCAGGGACACAACCCAGGAGCTTGGGACTCCCAGACAGCATGGCTAATTCAGCCCTGCTATCGACAGAAAAAAGCAAGTTTGCTTACCGTAAACTGTTACGTAGATAGCAGGATGAATTAGCCATACGATCCCTCCCTCTGCCCTAGATAGTCACACAGAGGACGCATACTTTTTAAATTACCTCTCGCTTGGCTATAAAGAAACTGAAGAGGAGAGGGAATCGCGTAGGAACACTACTGCGCAGCTGCAGTCAAAGCTGATTAGCTGAGAACTCCGCCTACTTGGGGTCGTGATGCTTCCCAGACAGCATAGCTAATTCATCCTGCTATCTACGGAAACACCGTTTATGGTAAGCAAACTTGCTTTTTCCCAATTTTGCATATTATAGAAATTAAAATTGAGTATTCTGTGATATTATAGAAATTAAAATTAAGTATTTTGTGATACTGTTAAACTATGTACCATCTAAAAAATTTAACTAATTGACAAACTTGTTTACAAGAGATCAGAATTTTGCAGTTCTGTCAAGCCTGCTCTCTCCCACACTAAATTTTTTTTAACTGCTACTGGAAATGGTAGGAAATGGAACATATTTATAACTGGAAAAAAAAATGCTGTTTTCATGATGGTGCTATAAAAGTAATATACAGTTTATGAAGTATAAATCTGGTAAACTAAGTTTTAATCCTTGAACTTTGGAGAGTTCCTTTGTAATATGTCAAACGCCAACTGAAGTCTCTTGGACAGCCTGTTTTGTCTAGGTCTGTGGTAAGCACCTAAGGCTCATAGGTTAATCTGGAGTTAAGCTAGGAGCAGAAATATATTGGCAATTTACAATTTAAATGCATATTCCTTATCCAGTATATTATGCTGTATACTAGTTTTACACATTGTGGAATGACTTGACTAGCTGTTAATTACATTAAAGCAGTATGTCTTGTTTTTTGTTCATTTATAGCTCAGGCTAGAATGTACTGTATAATACTTGAATTGAGGTCTGTTTTTGTTTGCAGTCTATCTCTGCTCCTGGCAGTGGCATCTGGAGTGATGGAAAGGATAAAAGTGACAGTACACAAACACATACCTGGAATGTAGAAGTCTTAATTGATGTTGTTAAAGAGCTGGTGAGTTTGGGAATAGTCTGTTATGATGATCTCAGTATAAGTTTATCTGAACAGGTGAATTTTGTACATTTTAATGCTGAAAGTTATGCATATGCTGTACTTTGATTAAACTAAAGAGATCAGAAAGTCTTTGAGTACAATGGCAAGGCAGGTATCAAACCAAATTAAGTTGCTGTTGGCATAAATTAGAAGTTGACTATTACATAATTTCCTTTGGTGAGCAGGCTGAATTGGCCATGATTTCTGGGTGACACCACTGGACTACATGAAGGCGGAGTGTTCTCTGCAAGCTTGCTCCTCTTAGCATATGGGCCACTTCTAGTGTGATTGTCTGCTGTTAGATCTCCTCAGTTTCACTTTTTCCACATGATGCATGGACATGTAGAGCACCATCTTTTCTTATCTCCACAGATGTTCTTGCCTCAGCAAACCCCAAAAATCACAAGTACTACAATGCTCAAAAAATCTCCCGAATTCAATTAAAATGTTTTTATTCAATTTTCACAAAATAAAACCAACAGACCTAAAGGATGAGTTCTGCACACCATCCTAGACAATTGTACAAAATAACATAGTAATTCTGGAAACAATATAAACATTCCTACACCCCCAGCCAGACCTATTCTATCCATCCTCCCTTCCCTCCTGCTGTTTATATACCAATGGCTAATATACAGGGTCATTTTTCAAATCGCGTTGGGGCTTTATCGTCATGCCTGCAATAACACATTGCGAGATGCATATACAAGCTTTAAAATTTTCACGACTGGGACGAGTTAGGGCAGAGGAAGTTAAAATGAGGGGTGCTTAGCATTGCGTGCGATATCGTAATGCACGTTCTCACAGGACAAGCAGGATGGTAGTCCTCACATATGGGTGACGACAGGATGGAGCCCAATCACAGAAAACTTCTGTCAGTTTCCAGAACTTTGACTGGCCCCTACTGGGCATGCACTAACCCTGCAGCCAGCAGGGGTCCCCCTTCAGTCGTCTTTTTTTCCACGCAGCAGTAGCCTCGCGGTAAAGGAGCTCTGAAGAGATTCCTGACAGGAATTTTCCTCATGGAATTACTAAAAGTTAATTTGCCCCACAGGGGTCCGTCCCTCTAACTTTTTTCAGACCATGGTACTCCGGTAAGTTTTAACCCGTTTTCCGTGGAGTTTGGCCCTCGTGGCCTAATGGCTGTCGACCATACCGCGGCTCGATTTTTTTCCATGGTGTCGGGGTTCCGTCGGTGCCCGGACTGTACCCGCACCATGTCGATCACAGACCCCCATAAAGTCTGTGTAATGTGTCTAGGAATCGAGCATGATGTCTTGACCTGCACCAAATGTGCCCTAATGACATCAAAGGGTCGCAAGTCCAGAATGGAGAAGATGGAACTTCTCTTCCGTGCTCAAACCCCAACTCTGTCCATTGCATAGACGTCGTCAGAGCCGGCACCGTCAACTTCGTACCAGCATCGACCAGTGGCAGGTGACCGCTCGGCATCGACTTCTTGACCATTGACACACTACTCCCCTTCAGGACAGATGGGATCGCAGGGACAAAAATCACCATCGACACCGTAAGTCTCGGACCATCGAGGGAGCGAAATAATCGCCTTGCCATAGTCTGAGCTGCTGTCGAAGAAACCCCGTCCAGAAAAGGCACAGACTGTTTCTGCGACCGGGTCACCGAGGCGAGCCGCGACTCCGCCTTTAATGGTGGTGCCTCCAGCTATGCCTCTGCCTCCCTCTTCTGTTCAGCAGCCAGGGCTGCTTGCTCCAGGTCTCTGAGAAGAACTGGACCGGATGGTTCAGGAGGCCATCAACAAGGCAATGCAATGATTTCAGGTTCCTCCGGCACCGCTTGCGGAACGGATCATTGGCCCAATTCCGGCAGCGCTGGCACTCCTGTTCTCCAGGATGGAAGCGCTTATGGCTGCTTTTCCACTGATGGATCCCGTGTCTCCGATGGCTCAGGTGCCCTCCCCACTTAGTATCATCGGTAGGAGAAACACCGTTCCGCATCCCTCCATCAGGAGTTATTCCTCAGCCATCGATGCCAAATACGTCAGTCACCACCGAGCCATCTATCGATGCCCTCAATGCCTGCACCGGTGCCTCCGATAATTCCTCTGATTCCTTCAGAGCCTAGACCGGGACCTTCAGGTATCCCACCACCCTGTCCCCCTCTAGTTCCTAGAGGGGACACGTGCTGATTCTTGATACCTGGGCTGATGACTCCTCGACGGACAGATGATTTACCTTCACCACCTTCACCCACCGAAAGTAGGAAGTGTTCTCCTCCAGAGGACCTCTCCTTTAAAAACTTTGTGAAGGAAATGTCTGAATTGGTTCCTTTACAGACTGAACAGGATGATAGGCACCAGATGATGGAGTTGCTCCAATTCCTGGATGCTCCCAAGGTAATCACCTCTATTCCCATCTATCAGGTCCTTCTGGATCTCCTGAAGAAGAACTGGGAACATCCTGACTCCATTGCTCCAGTCCACAGGGAAGCTGATACTACCTATTTGGTGCAGTCAGCTCCAGGTTTTCAGAAATCACAACTGGATCACCCCTCTGTCGTGGTGGAGTCTGCACAGAAGAGAGCGAAGAGGTCAAAGCCTCACTCTTCTGTTGCCCCTGGCAAGGAACAGAAATTCCTAGATTCCATTGGTCGCCGATTCTTCCTATCAGCTTTATATGACCCAGTATAACAGGGTCATTTTTAAGTAGATACAGGACTTTTTGGACTCCCTTCCTCAGCAATTTCAAGAACAATTACAAACCCTAGTAAACAGGGGTTTTGAGGTAGGCAAACATGAGATCAGAACATCTTATGACATCTTTGATACTCTACTAGAGTATCTGCAGCTGCTATTTTGGCGAGACGGTGGGCCTGGCTCAAGTCTTCGCCCGGAAGTACAAGACAGGTTATCCGACGAACCTTGTGTCGGAGATAATCTGTTTGGCGAACAGATTCAGCGGACGGTGGCGGAACTAAAGGACCATCATGAGACCCTAAGACAGCTTCTCTGATGCCTTCAGAAAAGACTCTAAAGTCCTTCATCCGCCCGAAGAAGTCTTACCCGCCACCAACCAGATCCCGTGCCACGAGACCTTATCAAAAACCGCAGTCTCGTCAAACACATAAACAAAAGCCACAAGCAGCCCCTCAACCAGGGCCAGCTTCAGGTTTTTGACTTCCACCTAGAGAGCAGCAGCCAGATTCCTCTGCCTCACATACCAGTGGGAGGTCGATTGTGCCACTTCCACAACATATGGCACTCAATCACCTCCGACCAATAAGTATTGGCAATAATTGCTCAGGGTTACCATCTGACCTTTCTCTCCATGCCACCTGACTCCCCACCTCCACCGATGTGGAGAATATCCGATCACTCCATTCTTCTGGATCAAGAGGTTTGCCTCCTTCTCCAGTCCAAAGCAATAAACCCTGTACCATACTCTCAGCACAGCCTAGGGTTCTATTCCCTGTACTTTCTAATCCCCCAAAAATTGGGAGGTATCCATCCTATTCTGGACCTACGTGCCCTCAAGTACCTCTAGCGTGAAAAGTTCAAGATGGTCACATTGGGCTCGCTTCTATCTCTTCTACAAAGAGGAGACTGGCTCTGCTCTCTGGACCTCCAGGACGCATACGCTCATATTGCGATAACTCCATCTCATCGCAAATACCTGATGTTTCTAGTAGGCCCCAAGCACTATCAATATTGAATGCTTCCATTCGGCCTAGCGTCTGCACCACGAGTCTTTACAAAATGCCTCGTAGTCGTTGCAGTCTTCCTCAGAACCCAAGGTGTTCACGTCTACCCCTACCTGGACGATTGGTTAATCGGGGCTCTCACTCAAGCTGCTCTGTCGTACCTCAATCTAACCTTACACACTAATTTCATTAGGATTTCTCGTAAACTACGACAAATCCTACTTAGTCCCATCTCAAACCTTGTCGTTCATTGGGGCAGACCTGGACACCTTACAGGCAAAGGCTTTCCTTCCTCGACAACAAGCACTGACTCTTGTCTCTTGCTCACTAGCTGCAGTCTCAGCACTCTGCGACTGCACGCCAATTTATCATCCTCCTGGGACACATGGCGTCCTCAGTCCATGTCACACCAATGGCCTACTTGGCCATGAGACTCATGCACTGGACTCTTGAGGTCTCAATGGACTCAATCCATTCAGCCCCTGTCGACCATTGTCTATGTAACCCACTCAATGTGTCTCTAGCCTGGTGGAAAAATCAGATCAATCTCTTCCAGGGCTTGGCCTTCCAGGCTCCAGACCCTCAAATCACTCTCACCACCGCTTCCAGCCTTGGTTGGGGAGCCCACGTGGCCGATCTGTAGACATAAGGATATTGGTCTCCAGAGGAAGTCAAACACCAAATAAATTTTCTGGAACTTCAAGCAATCAGATATGCTCTCAGAGCATTTCAAGATCGTATCTCAAATCAAGTCATCCTGATTCAGACGGACAGCCAGGTGGCCATATAGTATATCAACAAGCAGGGAGGCACGGGCTCCTTCCTTCTGTGTCAGGAAGCTGTGCAGATTTGGGCGGAAGCTCTCCCATTCGATGTACCTCAAGGCCGCCTACTTGCCGGGAGTGGACAATGTGCTGGCAGACAAGCTGAGTCGCGTCTTTCAACCGCACGAGTGGTCTCTCAACCCCTCTGTAGCAAACTCTTTTCCAACAATGGGGATATCCTCGGATAGACCTCTGTGTCCCTACAAAACCGCAAAGTGGAGAACTACTGTGCTCTCATTCGCAGCAAACTCTCTCAACCCAGAGACGCATCCTCCCTCTCATGGGGAACTGGTCTGCTCTACACATTCCCTCCACTTCCTCTTCTCTCGAAGACTCTCGTGAAGTTATGTCAGGATCAGGGAACCCTGATCCTGATAGCACCTCACTGGCCACGCCAAGTGTGGTTTCCAATACTTCAGGATCTCTCCATCCGCAGGCACATTCCCTTGGGAAAGGACCCACTTCTGATCACTCAAAGACGGGTGCCTACACCATCCCAATCTTCAAACCTTGTCCCTGATGGTATGGATGTTGAAAGGTTAATCCTTCAGCCTCTTAACTTTATGAACCAGTTTCCCGTGTCTTGATCGCTTCACGGAAGTCTTCTATGAGAGAAGCTTATTCTTACAAATGGAAAAGGTTCACATTATGGTGCGCTTCTCAGTCCCTTGACCCCTTTTCCTGTCCAATCCTGAAGTTTCTGGACTATCTCTGGCACTTATCAGTCAGGTCTAAAAACTTCTTCCATCAGAATGCATGTCAGTGAGGTAGCCGCCTTCCATAAAGGTGTCTGATGTTCCTATATCAGTAACAACCCCTTGTAACACGTTTTTTGAAGGGCTTGCTCCACATCAAGCCTCCGCTACGTCCTCCGGCCCCTTCTTGGGACCTTAATCTGGTTCTGGGTTGGCTCATGAAACCACCATTCGAGCCTCTTCACTCTTGTGAACTTCGATATCTCACATGGAAAGTGATTTTCCTTTTGGCTATCACTTCAGCTCGCAGAGTTAGTGAATTGCAGGCTCTAGTTACCTATCCACCTTACACTAAATCTCTGCCGGATTGGGCGGTACTCTGCACTCACCCTAAATTCATACCCAAGGTAGTTTTGGATTTTCACCTCAATCCATCATACTACCTACCTTTTTTCCCAGGCCCCATGCCAATCCAGGAGAACAGGCTCTGCATACCCTTGACTGTAAACGGGCTCTAGCGTTCTATCTATGCCGTACAGCTGCCCACAGGGAAAGCACTCAATTGTTCGTCTCTTTCCACCCTAACAAATTGGGGAAGCCTGTGGGTAAGCAGACTCTCTCCTCCTGGTTGGCTGACTGCATATCCTTTTGCTATCAGCAAGTGGGCATTCCATTTCAAGACTGTGTTAAAGCACACTCTGTGAGGGCCATGGCGACTTCAGTAGCACACCTACACTCTGTGCCGCTTCCTGACATTTGCAGGGCTGCCACTTGGAGTTCTCTCCATATCTTTGCAGCCCATTGTTTAGACAAGGTTGGCAGACAAGACTCCATCTTCGGCCAGTCTGTCTTGCTCAACTTATTTACGACATGATGTACCAACACCCTTCTGCCTGCCTGGAGGGGTTTAGGATGCCCTCGGCCAAATTTCATCCCAGGCCTAGTGCCTTGCACGCCTGAGTACATTTGGTGCATACTTAGACATCCTCAGCTCGGTACTCACCCATATGTGAGGACTACCATGTTGCTTGCCTGTAACAGGTGTTCTCACAGGACAGCAGGATATTAGTCCTCACGAAACCCGCCCACAGTCCCGCGGTGTTGGGTTCGTAACGTTTTCTTATTTTATTTTCGGCACTACATACTCAAATATGCCTTATCTATTGCCCCTCCCCCCCCCCCCCCCCCCCCCCCCCCAGCATACTTGACCTAAATATATCCTCACTAATTGAATATTTAACAGTAAACCTAAACCCCTCCAAACCAACCATCGTACTTGGAGATTTCAACCTTCACATGGACACACGTCCACTATCTAATACATGCCAGACACTAAATGATTTGATGACAGCACTAGGATTCACATTAATCACAGATAAACCCATACACAAAGCAGGACACTCACTTGACCTCACATACATCAACCATAGCTTCTTTGAACACTTGAGCACTAAATATAATCAAATTCCATGGTCAGACTATTTCCTAATTCAGTCCAGTATTAAGTGTATAAAGCCAAAGGAGATAAAAAAGGAACCGCTGGTTTAAATACCGTCCACCTTTTAACATTGAAACTTTAAAGATTAAACTAGAAGAGACTCTTTGACCACAAAGACTGTGTAACTGCAACTACAGAATGGCTGACGAGCACAAGTAAATTGGCTGTCATTAACCCCATAAAAACAATGAAAATACATAAGCCTAAGCAAAAAAACCCATGGCTTAATGAGAGGATAAAGGAAATCAAACAAATTCTGAGAAAAAAAAATGGAAAAAAGACAAATCAGAGGAAAGCTTAACCAAATTCAGGAAACTAGCCTATTACAAAAAAGTAATTCTCGATGCAAAAAAATTTCTTTAGCTCAAAAATTGAAAAATTTACAAATACCCCAGAGCTCTATTTAATATAGTAAAAATCTAACTACTGATAAAACAGAGGAACCCCATTCCCCTCAAGAGAATAAATGCAATGAAATAGCACATTATTTCTCTGATAAAATAAACTAACCTTAAAGCAAAAATTCCGGTATCAACAAAGCAAGAAATTAAGATGCACAAAAGAGATGTGACACCATGGTCCACATTTGATGAGGTGTACCAGATCGAATTGGAATCCATGATAAACAATTTGAACCCCGCCCCTCATAAAATTGACACCATTCCCACCATGGACATAAAAAAAACTAGCTGACATAACCTCCCTCACTATAGCAAAAATAATTAACCTATCACTTAGTGTGAAGGCCTAATGCCGGACTTTCTTAAAGGTGCTATAATTAAACCAATACTGAAGAAAAAAAAACAGTGACCCAAACACCTTGAGTAACTATAGACCTGTTTCAAACTTACCCATGCTTGCTAAATTAATAGAAAAAAACGATACAAAAACATCTAGACAACAGCGTACTTTAGCCCTCACAACACAGCTTCAGAAAACACTATAGTACTGAAACATTACTTATCTCTAACAGATAATGTACTACGTGGGTTTGACAGCAGGAAACACTACATTATGATATTACTAGACCTGTCAGCATTTGACACAGTAAATCATAACATACTATTAAAAAGGCTAGAAGAAATAGGACAACAAAACAATTGAATGGTTCAGATCCTACCTCAGCAATAGATTTTTTTCTGGTACAGATAACACTTTATCAGACAAAATCAAGCTAAAAACTGGGGTCCACCAGGGTTCAGCACTTTCGGCAACTCTAATATTTACATGCTGCCCCTATGCCACCTCTTGGCCAGTCTAGGTATCATACATTACATATATGCTGACCTCATTCAGCTAATTTTACCAGTAGATGAAACAATTGAAAAAAACAAACCTAGCAATGTTGTATCTAGATATAATTAAACTACTAAGCCAAATGGAACTAGTAATTAATATTGAAAAAACAGAATTCATACACTTTGAACGAAAAGCCACTGAATTAATGCAGAATCCCATCAAACTTAAAAACAATCAGATAGTGGAACTAACCGAAAAAGCTCGAAACCTAGGAGTAATAATTGACAATGAAATCAACCTCAAACACATATCATTGAAAGTTAGAGAGGGCTACGTGAAACTAATGGTCCTTAGAAAACTTAAACCCCTATTAACCCAAGTACACTTTCAAACTGTTCTGCAAGTGCTTATATTTGCTAGCACAGACTATTGTAACACACTCTTCCTTGGATTACCATATACAACACTAAGACCACTACAAATCTTACAGAACTCTGCATCCAGAATTCTAACTGGAAAAAGCAGAAGGGATCACATCACTTAAACACTTGCCGAATTACACTGACTGCCTATCGAACAAAGAGTACAATTTAAAGCACTATGCACAATCCACAAGCTAATCAATGAAGAAAATACTGACTGGTTAAACACTGCATTACAGCTACATGTTCCACAAAGAAATCTCAGATCAGCAAATAAAGCTCTACTGACCATACCCTCTGTAAAGACAGCTAAACTGACACAAGTAAGGGAGAGAGCACTATCATTAGCCGGCCCAATATTATGGAACTCAATGCCACCCGAAATAAGATTGAGAGATTTAAAACTCTTAAAAAAAAGCTTAAAAACATGGCTTTTCAAAAAAGCTTTTCAAAGTGAGAATGGGGAATAGATAGTACTAAGAAACAAGAAAAGGACCCATACACACAGGCAAACAAAAAGTCACCGGAGAACATGTTTTTTTTTTATTTTTATCATACTTAAGTATTAAGTTAAAAATTACAGTATATCGCATGTATGGATAGACCATAAAGGTAATTACAATACACATTACATATAGCACATAGTATTTGATTCATGTAACTGAACAACTTCGGCACCTACTATTTAAATTACAATCTATTTCAAATTTTTTATGTGCTTATTTGTAAACCGTTGTGATGGTATATTACTGAACGAAGGCATAGAAAAGTTTTTAAATAAATACCTGCTGGCTTCAGGGTTAGTGCCATGCTGGGCACGCCCAGTAGGGGCCAGTCAAAGTTTGAGAAACTTCGACAAAAGTGTTCCGTGATTGGGCTCCATCCTGTGATGTCACTCATATGTGAGGACTAACATCCTGCTGTCCTGTGAGAACACCGTTACAGGTAAGCAACATTTGCTTTCTCCCGCCCCCCATCATGCCCTGTTATATACTCCTGAACCTAATCTCTTCTCACCTTTATTTTAACTGTCTTATTTATTCCCCTGCCAACATCTCCTTTGAACATTTATATGTCGTCATATTAAGATCAATGTAATCCTGGTTAACCATTGTTGTACATAGTTCTTAAGTTGTTTGACTTCAATACTTTCTACTTATACTATACTTATAAGATATCAATGTGTGCCTCACATTATAATTGCTATGTTATTTGTTAACTGATATGCTTGTATCTGTAATGCTTCATTCTGGTTGCACTTGTTTTTTTTGTAAAACCCTCATTTGCACTGTTTTCTTTGTAAACCGATACGATGTGCAAACGGCAATCGGTATACAAAAACCTTTAAATAAATATGGAAAACAGTTTATTTTCCTTTCTCCTTGTGGGTCCATGATGCCAATACTGAAAATATGGATGTCCTATGACCTGCATATCCATGTGCCTTTTTTGTTATAAAAATACATGGCATGAAATTTCTATATAAACACCTGGCAATTCATGCATCTAAATTGCTTCGTATGTGATTTTGTGTGGGTTATGAGGAATGATATACATACTTGGTTTTGCTGATTAAGAAACAGGTGTTGGCCAACTATGCTGCCACAGTTCTTAATCTGTGGTCTCTGTCATTAAGGTTCCTTGAGGGTAAGAGTAAGGGTTTGAGTAAATTAATCTTTCTCTGTTTACAGAACCCTAGTTTGAACTTCAAAGAAGTAACTTATGAACTGGACCACCCTGGATTTCAAATACGTGATAGTAAAGGTCTTCATATTGTGGTATTTGGTATCCAACGAGGCTTGGGTATGGAAGTGTTCCCTGTTGATCTCATTTATAGACCTTGGAAACATACAGAGGGCCAGGTAAACTTCTAACTGCTTCTACTTATAAAGTAATATGTTTGGTAGGAGTTACTGTATGACTTGGTGATCCTCTTTTGGATTGGTTGCTGCTTGTCCCAAGTGCACTTTTTTTGACCTAGCAATTTCCTCCTTAAGGACTCTTTCTGGAATCTTGCAGTCATAGGCCATTGTGTTATGATTAATACCCTTTCCCACCTAGAGGCTGAATGTGGCCTGCAGCATTTCCAGTTCCTGCTGACCTGGTGTGCTGAAGATCTGAGCCTGGAATCAAACCCAAGTCCCTCTATCTGGCAATGCACAGCACTGCCACTGAGCCATTGATCTAGCTTGCTCAAATAGCTTATTTCCTAGTGTGTAGCAGATGGACTCAAAACAAGTGGGTATAGCGTGCTTGTGCTAGCAGCTGGAGACCGATCTGACGTCAGCATGGGTACATATACTCCCGCAGGAAGTGCAGCAACTCAATAATTTCCATCTCCAAAGCAGTTTGGAGCTCCCTTATGCTCGCTGAGCGTTTTTCCAAATTATAACGACTAAATTCTTTGCAGAAATCCTACCTGAAGACGATCCCCGCACTCCTGCGGGATACCCTCGGGTCCCTCCCCCAGTTGAGTTTCCCGAGGTGATTTCCGTGATCCCTCGGAGGTAAGCGCCGCGGTCCGGTGGCCGGATCGCGGCAGGGACCTAGCCCCGAGTGAGAAGGGCGCGGCATAGAGGCAGCGACGTGCACTTCCTCGAACGCGGCGGTGACGGTACTTATCCTCTCCCCCCGCAGCCGGAGACCGCCCGGGTCGCAGCCGGGAAGCACCGAAGATCAGGTAAGGCATACATCTTTACTTTACTGGTCTCTGAAGAACGAGGATTAGCAGGGTCTGCCTACGTGGCAGCCCGCCAAGGAGGTGCCATTTTGCCTGCCTACTCGCTGTTGCATCTGCCCTGGTTCACCACCTCGAGCTACGCAGGGCGACGGGCGCGTATGGTAGACGCACGTTGATGGGCGCACGTTGAGTATGAGAGCCCCAGCGGCTGCAGAGCCGGCACCTCCAGAATCAGGCATAAGAGCTCTAGGCCTCTGCTCAGCATGCCACCTCAGAGCCACACAGAGCGAGGAAGCAGACTCCCTATGTGCCCAATGTGAGGAGGCCCTGGGAGTTCCAGGCCAGGGCCGGTCACAGCCCAGCATACTTGCCAGTTCCTCAGGGAACACCCCGAACCTAGCAGGCCGCGGTGAGCAGCCAGGGAACCCCACGGACCCTGGGGCCCCTGAGGCTAGAACCTGCTTCACTCTCCTGGGTGGACTTATTTAAGGGGATTCATGCCTTTGTCAAGATGCAGTCTGATCCCCGACCGGACCCATATGTACCAGATAACCCTGCCCCGGGCCCCTCAAGACCTACGCATGGCCACCCGGAAGCCCCACTTATAGGGACTCGGATTATTCTGAAGAAGATGGCGAACCCCCCGAGGAGGGAGAACTCCCCTCAGGGATAGAACCGTATCGAACCATGAGACGCTTCTTTCCTAAGGAGGATCTTCCAGAACTGGTCTCTCAATGTCTGAGCTGGCTATCCCGGGCCAGGGCACACCAGGGGAACCTAGGATGAACCCCCCTGCTAGAGGGCCTGCGCCAAACGGCTCCCCATTTTCCCCTTCTACAAGCAGCACAACAGTTAATCGATCTGGAGTGGAATGCGCCGGAGGCTTCATTCAAAGGGGGTCAGGCTTTGTTTAGCATGTACCCTCTAGACCCGGCAACCAAGGAGCTGTTGGCGTGCCCGATGGTAGACACCATAGTTAGCGCAATTGTGAAGCACACCACCATTCCGGTGGAGGGAGGGGCGGCCCTCAAGGATGCGCATGATCGGCGCATGGACGCCATTCTGAAACAAGCCTTGAGTGGTAGCCATGTCCCTACGAATTGCGACCTGCTGCACCGTGGTGACGCACTCCTGCTTATCACAAGCCAGGAACAACACCCCGGGAGAAGAAATGGAAGCAGCCCTCTCGTTCCTCACTGACGCTGCCTCCGACCTAGTTCGTACGGCAGCCAAAGGAGTGTCATCCTCAGTGGCAGCCAGAAGACACCTCTGGCTATGAAATTGGTCGGCCGACTCCTCCTCCAAGACTCGCCTTACAAGAATGCCCTTTAAGGGTTCCCTCCTGTTCGGCAGCGACTTCGAGAAACTGGCTAATAAATGGGGCGCATCTCCATTACCCCGTCTACCCGAAGACAGGTCAAGGAGGACCCAGCGCCCTTTTCCTAGACCATCCAGAGGTAGAAGCTCTCAATGCTTCAATCCTTACAGGACTAGCTAACCACCCAGGGGCGGTGGAACAGAGAAGAGTCGGGGTGGAACATCAACCGACTAGAGGCACGGGCAGTCAGGTTAGCATGCTTGCGATTTGCCCACAGACTTCGAAACAGAGCAGTCAGAGTGATGTCTGACAAAGCCACCATGGTGGTATACATCAACCGACAGGGCGGAACCAGAAGCCGACAGGTATCCTTAGAAATAGCCCCCCTGATGGCTTGGGCGGAGGCGAATCTTCAGGACATCTCCGCTGTCCACATCGCCAGGAAGGACAACACCACGGCAGACTTCCTCAGCAGAGAAAGCCTAAACCCGGGGGAATGGCAGCTGTCACCCTCAGCTTTCCAGATGATTGTGGCTCAGTGGGGGACTCCGGGCATGGACCTACTAGCGGACAGGTCCAACGCTCAAGTACCTAGATACTTCAGTCGCAGACGAGATCCTCTCTCCAACGGGATCGACGCTCTAGTACAGCCATGACCTCAGGGGATCCTGCTATATGCCTTTCCTCCTTTCTTGTGTATAATGGCCCCTGCTGGGCCATTATACACAAGACAGCGGGAAGAAGCAAGGGGAAGCGGCCTCATGGGCAACCATCGCCTGCTGGATCAAAGAAGTTATCAAGGCGGAATACTAGAAGCGGGAAAACCACTACCTCTACGGGTCAAGGCTCACTCTACCAGAGCGCAGGCGGCCTCCTGGGCAGAAACTAGGATGCTGTCGCCGGCAGAGATATGTAAAGCGGCAACGTGGTCCTCCCTCCATACCTTCTCCAGATTCTATCGTCTGGACGTCCAGGCCAGGGAGGACACAGCATCTGCGAGGGCAATCCTAAACAGACCTCGGGCATCCTCCCGCCCAGTCTGGGAGTAGCTTTTGTACATCCCACTTGTTTTGAGTCCATCTGCTACACGCTAGGAAATGTAGAGATTACTTACCTGATAATCTCGTTTTCCTTAGTGTATGCAGATGGACTCAGCATCCCGCCCGGCTGCCAGTATTCATGGGGATTCACAGACTCGCGGTAAGCCATGTTTTCTTATATAGGGCATCCACCCTGCCGGGTGTCGACGCCTTCCGGTTGAGAACACTGGCGGTCTCCAGCTACTATCAATCGGTCAGGGTAATCATGTTCATTTAATCGATTGGTCAGTCACACTTATATGCATAAAGCTTTTGCAAGGAAGATTACTGAGTTGCTGCACTTCCTGCGGGGGTATATGTACCCGTGCTGATGTCAGATCCGTCTCCAACTGCTAGCACGAGCATACCCACTTGTTTTGAGTCCATCTGCATACACTAAGGAAAACGAGATTATCAGGTAAGTAATCTCTACATTTTAAATGATTTCTATCTTATGCTGAAGTGCAGTGGAGGTGTGCTGCTTTAATTGCATTACAAAAACATGAGAAAAATACATAATTTTAATTCAAGAATTTATATTCTGCTTTCTAGCAAATTCTGATCAAGGCAGATTACAACATAGCAAAACAGCAAAAAACCTATTCCAAACATGAAACTAAAATGCTGATGGTAACATTCATATTACAAATGATTGATTTAAAACAAAATCTTTCTAAAACATAAAATAGGTCATGAATACATAACACTAACTAAACACTCAAAATCATAAGACCATTTCCTAGCATGTAGACAGTGTGTTATGCTCCCCTGCCAGCAGATGGAGACTGACCAAGCTGACGTCACAGTATATGTACTCTTACAGTGACACCAACCTGCTAGTATTCTCCATCTCCACCATCTCCAGTAGAAGGTGGACGTGCATCTCCTGTGGGGATTACTTTAGATTTTGGAAGGAGAATTTAACATAGAAAAAGAAAAGCCCTGCTCTCCTGTGGTCCCTCCCCTATTTGTGGAGGGACCACATGGTCACAAATAGGGGAGGGACCAAATGGTCCCTCCCCTATTTGTGAATTCCTGAGGCGATTTCCGTGGTCCCTCTTGTGTATCTTGGTCTGGTAGCTGGTTTTCCCGGTGAAGACTTAGCTGATTGTACAGCTTAAAGGCAGTGGGTGCAGAAGGCCGAGCATGGTAGTGCCGGCACATTCCTTCCTCCCCCCCCCCCCCCCCCCCCCCCCCCCCCCAAAAAAACCATCCGGAGACATCTCTGTACTCAGCCAGTAAGGGCTGAGCTCAGGTAAGAAAAAAAAAAGTTTATAAAGACAGGGCTTTGCAGCACTTCCTCCAGTCTCCATGCTTGATAGGCCATTCTGACATTTGTTCCCACTCCCATGGTGGTTAGGGGAACTGGGCAGCCTGGCAGGTTGAGTGGCCCCAGTGGGCTAGGCCCCATCGGTAGGCTTGTTTGCCTGCATGCCACGTGGTAGGCCACGGCGTTTTTGCGCGCTTCTGTACGTGCTTTACTACCCTCCACAGGATGTCTTTGTGTGCAGTGCATCAGCTCTGCACACGCGTTTGCATGCACAATTGTTTTACAGCAATTACTTGGGGCGCCTAGGTTTTGTGCACTTGAAATTTTTTCAGTGCGACCTGCCTGTCCACTGGCGCTGGTGAGCAAGAAACCTAAGAGCCTTTCTCTCTTGGTTGCCTGTCATATTCAGGCATATTGGCCTGACATGTCCTCCTACATGTGTCAGTGCTGTTTAGAGGCTCAGGGAGAGATGTATTCCTCTATTTCATTAAGCCTGGATTCTCCCAGCCTGGATGATAGTCTGGTTGAGGATCTGTCTGGAGGTATGCTGAATCTTGGAACTTCCTTGACTGGTTCCTCCACAGGGATAGCAGTTCAGTGGGCCCACCTCAGGTTTCTTCTGGGTTTGTCCTGGATCTGGCTGCTTTATCTTAGGTGGAGTTTTTTTCAAGGTTTGCAGTCCCTTAACCAAGCCTTTGAAGAAGTAGCGATGACTTTACAGATAGCTTCTTTTTGTGACCTAGTGGCACAATCTTGTCTGCTGTGCTCTCAAGAAGTTGATTCTGTAGTGACTTCCAGAGTGGTTATGGAACCTGCTGCTGCCTTTTTAGCTGAAGTAGGCTGCGATTTGGTCTGTTCCTCAGCCAGAGTAGTGGCTTTAGTGGTAGCAGGCAGGCATCAACTATGGTTATGACATTGGTCAGTTGATGCAGCCTCTAAGGCTAAACCTACAAAAATGCCCTCTAAAGGCTCGTTCTTGTTTGGAAGCGAGTTGGAGAAATTGGTCAGTAAGTGGGGTGAATCTCTGGTCTTTCGGTTGCCGGAGGATGATAAGCAGTTGCAGCGTCCCTCTGGTATAAGGGGTTGTCTCCAGAGTGCCAAGCGTTTTCGTCACTTCAGAGGGTCGACTTTTCAGAGAACTCTTTCTTTTGGTAGGTCTGCCCTTTTGTCCTGGACAGCACAAGAGAGGAGTGGGCTCGGGGGGCAGATCCTCCTGAGCTTCCCAATGAAGATTTGCCAACCTACCTTTGGGAAACGAGTTATGGGGGGACACGTCTTATCAGAGGTGGGTAGAGATCACATCCGATCAGTGGGTCCTGGAGTTGGTGATAGGAGGATATGCACTAGAATTTCGCAGTATTCCTTGTGACGTGTTCATGGTGTCTCCTTGCCATTCCCCACAGAAGAAACAGGCAGTGGAATCTACACTTCTAAGGCTCTCCTGCTTGAGGCTATGGTTCCAGTGCCTGTGTCTCAAAGAATGGGCGATAATTCCATTTATTTTGTTGTGCCCAAGGAGGAAGGCCCCTTTTATCCCATCCTGGATCTCAAAACGTCATCTGTCATTTGAGGGTGACGCATTCTTGCATGGAAACCTTACGCTCTGTGATAATGGCCGTGTAGTCTGTGAAATTTGACTTCCCTGAATCTGAGGCCTACCTTCTTGTACTCAACGGCTTGGAGCACAACATATTCTGCAGGGTTTTATTTATTTTTATTTTGCAGTGTTGGGGCGCCATTATTAGTTTCAGGTGCTGCCTCTTGGTGTAGCCACTGCTCCCAGAATGTTTTCCAAGGTCATGGTGGTTGTGGCGGTGTTGAGAAGAGATGGGATCATGGTACACCTGTATTTGGATGACTGGCTGATTCGAGCCAAGTCTCAGAGAGCAATCTGGTGACCTGTAAGGTGATCTCCTAGTTGCAGCAGCTCAGTTGGGTGGTGAACCTGGCCAAGAGCAGTCTTCAGCCATCTCTATCACTAGAATGTCTGGGTGTTTGGTTTGACAAGAGACAGGTCAAAGTTTTCTTGCCAGACGTTTAGATTCAGAAATCGTCATAAGTGTCAGTTGGTGAGCACTATACGCCAGACAGTGTGGTCATTTCTACAGGTGTTTAGTTTGATGGCGGCAGCCCTGGAAGTGGTACCATGGCGAGGATGCATATGCTTCCTCTTCAGTGCTCCTTGGAACCTGCAGTCTCAGGACTATTCGGTTCGGCTCCACTTGCTGATGGAAATCTACTCCCCTCCAGTGGTGGTTGCAGGAGGCTCATCTGAGAAGGGGGTGTTCCTTGGCCTCCCTGACCTGGTTGATATGACAGATGCGAGTCTCCAGGGTTGGGGAGCTCACGGACAGAAGCTGATGACCCAAGGGCGTTGAAATGCTGAAGTCCCTCTGGAACATCAATCGCCTGGATGTCTGGGCGGTCTGGTTGGCGTGCTTGCAGTTCAGCCACAGACTGCAGGGTCAAGCGGTCTATAGTCTACATCAGTCAACAGGGAGGAACAAAGAAGCCAGCAAGTGTCGCAGGAAATAGACCAACTTATGGAATGAGCGAAAGGACATCTACAGATGATCTTGGTCTCACATTGCAGGAAAAGACAACATAAGAACAGACGTTCTCTGCTGGGAGAGTCTGGATCTAGGAGAATGGGTGTTGGACAAGGCTTTTCAGCTGATAGTGGATTGCTGGGACCTTCCGTTCTTGGACCTGCTGACAACTTCTTGCAATGCAAAGGTTCCTCAATTCTTTTGTTGCAGGAGAGATCTCTGTTTCCTGGGCATAGATGCTCTCATACAGGTGTGGCTGGAAGACTAGTTGCTTTAAGCCTTTTCTCCATGACCCTTGTTTTTGGGGGGGGGGGGGGGGGGTATGGTTTGCAGGATCGAAGGCCTTGGGGATGGTACTCCTGGAGGCACAGGATTGGCCTCGACTGTGGTATACAGATCTGTGAAGACTACTGGGGGAGACCCTCCCCCTCTTTGTCTGCCAAGCAAGAATCTGTTGCAGCAAGCACCTGTCCTTCACAAAGATTAGATTCTGTTTTTGTCTTAGTTTGACCCTTGAGGATATTCTTCTGTGTTGATTGCTACATTGCTCCACGCTCGAAGTTCTCCACTTCCTTGGCCTCTGTGTGGGATTGGAGAGTGTTTGAGGCCTGATGTGAGGATCGGGGTATTCTTCCTTGTTTGGGCCAAGATCCTGTTCATTCTGGATTTTTTACAGGATGGATTAAACAAAGGATTGGCCCTTAATTCCTTGAAAGTAAAGGGTTGCGCCTCTTGCCTGTTCAGAGATCCAGTGAATGGTGATTCCTTATCTCCTCCTGATGTAGCTCACATTTTTTTTAAGAAAGTGAAGCATCTTCTGATTCCCTTGAGGTTACCGGTCTCTTTATGGAGTCTTAATTGGCATTGGACTTCTTGGTGGACCCTATGTTCCGACTGCTGTGTAGCCTTTCCTTGTGGTTATTGGTCTTGAAGACAGTGTTCCTGGTAGCTCTCTGTTCTATGCATTGTTTCCAAGCTGTAGGCCTGATCTTGCTGGGAGCCATTCCTTCGGGTGTCTCCAGGGGCATTACAGCTGTGTAATGTTCCATACTTGCCTAAAGTGGTGTTGGAATTTAATTTGAATCAGTCAATTTCTTTGCTGTCCCTGGATAAGGGCAGGGACATGGAAGAGTATCGCCTTTTGCGTCCCTTATGTCAAGAGACTTGTGTGGTATCTGGAGGTTTCTGAACCTTTCTGAAAGATCAACTGTTTTTTGTCCTTCATGGTGATAGAAAGCAGGATGACCAGTTTCACAGGCTATTGTAGCTCACTGGATTAAGGAGGGTAGTCAAGACTGCATACTTGAATACTGACACAGCTGTTGCCTACTCAGGTTAAGGGCTCATTCCACTACGGCTCAGGGCAGTGTCATGGGCAGAGGTTAGATGGTCTCCTGTCGACATTTGCTGAGCTGCGACTTCGTCCTCCTTACATACTTTTTCCAGGTTTTATTGTCCAGATGTGCAAACCTGGGAGGATGCAGCCTTTGAGCATGTGGTGTTGACTGGACCGCAGGCAAGCCCCCTGCCCTCCTCGGGACTAGCTTTGGTACATCCCACTGGTCCTGAGTCCATCTGCCTACATACTAGGAAATAAAGAAATTACTTCTTACCTGATAATTTTGTTTTCAGCTTCCTGTCCTCTGCTGCTGAATGATTGTTTCAATGGTCCTTCTGTGGGGCTGTGTTCTAGGAGATTACTGGTAAGTGTTCATCAGGCCCCTCGACTGGGGTACATAGGTTCCTTGTTTGAGTTCACTGTTTCTTGTTGGTTGAGTACAGTAATGGTTGACTGTTTTTAGTCAAGTTTTTTTCTAGTCTGTCCACAGTTGCTTTTGAAGAGAATGCTGGCAGGTTGGTTTCACTGCAGGAGTATTTATACTGTGACGTCAGTTTGCTAGTCTTCATCTGCTAGCAGGGGAGCATAATCCGCTGGTCTTGAGTCAATCCGTGTACACTAAGGAAAACAAAATTATCAGATAAGTAGTAATTTCTCCAATACAGGTGTTACTGAGTTATTTTGTGAAAACAAAGCATGTTGTGTCCCTTATTGAGACAAGTTCTGTATAAGCAATGCTTTATAATATGTAAATACTTTAACTTGGGTATGTGTGTGTTTATTTAAAAATATTTGCTATGTTATTGAAGGTTTTAAGCAGCTCACATAAAAAGAATCCATACATATAGTAATCTGTTTAAAAAAAATAATTCTAAAGGGATTTTTTTCTTACTGCTACTTGATTTCCAAGATATGTAATCATACTAAGTTTTCAACATGGCTGAAAAAGTATTGGACTGTATTGAAATCCTGTCTTGATCATGGTCTCTTACAGGGTATTTGGGAGATGACAAAGATTTATTTGCTGTTGTAACCTTCCTGAACGCTTTAACTGATTTTTCTGATTGTCTTCTTAGCTCTCCTTCATTCAACATTCCCTAATGAACCCAGAGGTCTTCTGTTTTGCTGATTACCCATGTCATACTGTTGCCACAGACATTCTGAAAGCACCACCAGAGGATGACAACCGGGAAATTGCTACATGGTAATCTGATGAACTGCCACGCTGTACACTTGGGGGTGGAATTTGCAAGCATAGCTTTGTCAGGTTGCATGTTCGGTAACAAGTGTTAGACTGTATTCTGGTAGAATGACTTGATGCTAGGCTTCTGACACTCTGCAAGGATGACAGACTGGGCAGATATCTGTAATTTAAAAAAATGTGAAAATCTCTCCTTAAACAGTTTTAGCTCCAGTGTTTAGTATCTTCCTTTGAGAATCCACTTGTTCCCTGTACGTACCAGGATCAGTCCAGACAGTGGGTTATCTCCCCCTTCCAGCAGATGGAGTCAGATAGAACTTTGAAGGATGCTTCCTTATAAGGTAGTGCACCCTCTACTAATCCTCAGTATTCTCTTGACTCCAGCAGATGATAGTGGTGGCTTTTGTTCCCCACTGAGATGACTAGAAAGCTATTTTAGGAATTGTCTCTATTTTCCTCAGCTTTCCTTTCCTTTGGGATGGATCAAGGTCTAATTAAAAAAAAAAAAAATCTTTGAATTTTGAATTTTCTGAGGGAATTATTTGGAGAACTTTCCTGTAGCCTCCGCTCCTGTTTTAGTGGGAGCATTCTATAGCTTGCAGGCAGTACTATTTACAGCTCTCTACCACCCCTCCCATCTCTGTTGGGGTAAGTTTGTTTTTATTTCCTTTTGACGGGTTTATTTCCTCTTCCTTTCTCCGGGGTGCAAGTCGGTGCCGACCTCTTCCCCTGTGGCTGCTATCTGACCCGCTGCCCTGAGACGCCGTTTTCCTCGGGGCAGCCGGCACAGAGAGGCGTTATTCCTCTGTACCTCTATCTGTGGGTCGCTGAGGGATAGAGAGAGAGCAGGACTGAAGCGGAGGTTATTACCTTCTTCTTAGTCACGAACCTGGAGAGCGTGAGGAAGAACAGGCTGAAGTGGAGGTATTTCCCACTTCCTGCAGCTTTAAACCCTGCCTGTTTCTTGCTTTAAGAACAGCTGGTTCCCTCGCGGCTCCGGGGATCCCCCATGCCCTCATTCGTCCAGGTGCTGCGCTTGTGGAGAGCCCGGGTCGAGGCTCTCCCGCGAGGGGATTTGCACAGCTTGCCTCCCTGGTGGGGAAAGGGACCCTCTCAACCGCCGGGCTGCTCTGGTTCTAGTCTTCTGGCATGCCTCGACGCTCAGGGGGCCGGCCCCGATCCCGCTGACTGCGGGAACGGTGGCCATTTGTCTCCAGACTCTGCTGCTCAGACGCTAACAGAAGAGCAGGATGCTCCTTTTCATCTCAGCTGCCGGTTTTGACACCCGTTCCACCTCTGGAGCCTTTTCCTCAGTCAGGGGATCTTCCCACTCTTCCTCCATCGGAGCCACCTCCGTTTTCCACGGATTTTGTTCTCCTGCTTCACAGTGCTTACCTGGCCAGAATGGGCCAGTACCAGGAATTTCTGGCGGGACCTCCTCCTCCTAAGGTACCCAGAATGGCTGATTCCACTGAAGTCCTTGGGAAGGGCCCAGACCGTGGGGAGTGCCAAAGGGTCAGCAGTCCCGGGACCAGGGGTACCTCTGACCACCTCAAGCACTCAAGAGGGTCCATTTGGTACACCCCTCTGCCGGGGGGGGGGGGGGGGGGGGTCGGTCTGTTCCTCAGCAGGACCCGGATCCGAAATGAACCTTCAACTACGGCTCAATTGGAAGGGAATGAACCATAGAGTCCTGCAGGATCTTCCAGAGTGATGAGCTGGACCCCCTCATTCCAATATCCTACAGGAATTGGAACATTGAGGGCCCCTCAGGATCCACCTGAGCCTAATCCACTAGCGAAGAAAGGGGACCCCCTCTTGGCTGGTCTAACACCCGCCGTGTAGGTCCTTTCCCTTCCCATCCCACGTTTCTTTCAACTGTTATCCAGGGAATGGGATTCTCCGGAGGACCTCCCTCAAGGTCGGCAGAGCCATGGATAAGCTATATCCTCTCCGGGATGATTTCCTGGAGCTTCTTAAAGGTCCCAAAGTAGATTCTGCAGTCTCAGAGCGGTGACGGAAAGAACTACCATTCCAAGTAACGGGTGGTGCAGCCTTGTAAGATCTTCAAGATTGAAAGCTGGAAGTTTTATCTTGACTTTTGGAGGTGTCCTGCCTGGGGGTCAGGCAGCCATTTGTAATTCCTTAGCTCAGCGTGCAGGCCTCCGCTAGCTTCAACAGCTGCTCAGCTCCCAGGAGTTGCTGGCCTGAGGAAGCACGTCAGGCAGACCACCCTGGAGGCCCGTCATAGCATATGGAGCAGACGCTCTATATGACATTCTGAGAGTATTGGCCAGATCTATGGTTTCTGCAGTCTCGGCTAGATGCCGCCTCTGGCTTCGCAACTGGTCGGCAGATTCTTCTTCCAAGTCGCAGCTGTGGGATCCCTGCCCCTTCAAGGGAAAGCTACTATTGGGGGAGGATCTGGACCAGATTATCAAGTTCCTCGGAGAGAATAAGGTACACAAACTGCCAGAGGAATCGCCCTCGTTCTTCTAGGTCTTTTAATTCCACTAGAAGCCGATTCAGGAATCGACGTAGTTTCCACCAGGCAAGGTCTGCAGCTCCTTGTCGGCTGTCCTCTCGATCTCAATCCTGGACTCAGTCCTTTCATGCCCGAAGACAGCCCCGCTCTGGTCCGGCCCAGGGGGACGTCCTCCAAGTCTTCACAATGAAGCTATGCCGGCCCACTTCCCGATCCCCAGGATAGGGGGACGTCTCCCTTTTCTACGAGGAGTGGGTCAACATCACGTCAGATCAGTGGGTTCTGGATATTCTAAGGACACGGCTACACGTTAGAATTTGCTTGGCCGCTAAGAGACAGGTTCTCTTCTTTGCATGTGGCCCAGTCCAGAAACAACTCATAGTCCCGGCAGACACTCGACAGGCTTCTGGTCTTGGAGCGATTCGTCCGGTCCCCCCCATGGAAGTAGGCCGGGGACATTATTTGGTATGGAAATGGAGAAGAAATTACTTACCTGATAATTTCGTTTTCCTTAGTGTAAACAGATGGACTCAGCATCCTGCCCACGGCTGCCCCAGGAAATGAGAACCTCTGATAAACAGACCTCGAGACTAAAGTAATACAGGTAAGCCATGGCCTACCCCTAGAGCAAGACACCCACTGTCTCATCTGGTGTTGGTGTTTGATAGATTGTGCACTGGCAGTCTCCAATTTGAAAAATCAGTTGAACCAGATCAAGTTAATCAAGTTAATCTAGTTGTTGAGTTTATCTAAGTTAATCAAGTTAGTAAACAAACATATATCCACAATGGCTTTTCGAGGACAATACTGAAGAGCTAAGTTTCCTGCACGGGTATATGTAAAGTGACAGCTTTGAAATCTGACTCAGTCTCCCATCTGCTAGCAGAAGAGCACTATACCCATTGGTCCTGAGTCCATCTGTCTACACTAAGGAAAAGGGGATTATCAGGTAGTAATCCCAACATTATACTGGTCTACAGCCAAATGCTTTAGAAAACAAATGTATTCAAACTTTTACTAAATCTGGGTCACTGAAAAAAAAACTGATGCTTAAAATTGTTCATTGTCTGTTTTCAAGATGTTACTCGTGTCAGTATATACGGTCTTTGACATGGGAATTGAGAGGGATAAGTGAGTGCAGAAGAAGGATCTAAATCTAAATCAGATGACTATTTCCTAGTGTGTAGATAGAGCCAGTCCAAGCAAGGAGCTCTCAAGCTCACTATCAATCTGCTTGCACTCTGGGATTTCTCATCAATTATCAAAAATCCCACCTGACTCCAATCTCATCTCCTGACTCCATCTGAGCACATTTGGAGACACCACAGTCGCAAAGGCCTTCCTGCACATTGACTGCACAGAACCACTCTGCAGACTAGCTGTATCTCTGCGCAGAAAGAAAACGGCCTCAGTCCATCAATTCTTAACATTGCTGGGACACATGGCTTCCACAGTTCACGTCACCCTGTGGCCAGGCTGGCCATGAGAATAGCACAATGGACTCTAAAATCTCAATGGATCCAAGCCATTCAATCACGGTCATCTCCAATTCGTATAAACCCACCAGTTACTTTTATCCCTTCTCTGGTGGACGAACGTGAACAACTTGCTAACAGGTCTACCCTTCCAGCAACCAGTTCCGCAGGTAACTTTAACCACAGATGCATCCACCTTAGGTTGGGGTGCTCAAGTGAACAATCTTCAAACTCAAGGTATTTGCACATGGCTCGAAGCAACATTTCAGATCAACTTCCTGGAGCTTCGAGCTATACAGTTATGCGTTCTATGTTTTCAAGGACTGCCTTTCACACAAGACTGTTCTCATAAAAACATGTGGCCCAGCAGAGTTAAACTGATGGGCTATAGCCGTGTCTTAGCGCGCAGAGTTTTCGCTAATTTGGAGTGTCTTTTGGTAGGAAGGCTTTTGACATGGTGGTGTTCAATTCTGCTCCAATGAAATGTAGAAGGCAAGATGGTATGAGAGGATTTTTGGTAATTCACAATGAGTGAAGCAGATTGATTGTGACTTTGAGAGTCGTGAGCCCCTTGTTTGGCTCTTGATGAGCCAGTCATTCAGATAAGGAAAAAGTGTGTGCTTGTCTTGTGTAAATGGGCCGCCGCCACTGCTAGGCACTTTGTGAATACTCGGGGTGCCGATGCAAGTCCAAATGGCAGAACCCTGTATTGAAAGTGGTGATGACCCACCAGGAAATGCAGGGAATTTGCGATGAGGGAATATTGGAATGTGAGCATAAACATCTTGAAGATCCAGAGAACAGAGCCAATCTCCTGTTTGAAGGGGAAGCCTTCAAACAGGAGGTGCCTAAGGACACCATCCTGAATTGTTCTTTCCGTAGAAATTTGAGATTTCAGAGGTCTAAGGTGGGACGTAGTCCTGTTTCCTTTAGAATGAGAAAATAGCGGGATTAGAATCCACTGCGCTGCTGAGGTCGGGGGAACTGGTTCCACGGCCCTGGCTCTCAGTAGGGTGGATAATTCTGTTTTCTAAAAGAGTGGTATGATCTTTGTGAGCCCAGAGGGAGATTGGTGGGGAATTTTTGGGTACTGTGAGAAAATCCAGATAACCTTGTGTTATAATGGATAGAACCCATTGATCTGTTGTGATGTTTATCCAATTGGGTAGAAAGAATGAAACCCGGTCTCTAACTGGTAAATTTTGCATTGGGTTTCTGGAGTGGCTGCTGTTCTCTGGGAGATTTTCAAAACTAGATGCTTGGCCTGTCTGAGGAGGAGGTTCAGGCCTAGATGCTTTTGGCTGTCTGGGATGGCTCCTTTGTGATGGTCTTGTTCTACCATGAGGAGCTGGTGGATAATACATGCGTGGTCGATAGGCTTTCTTATATCTTTTCTGGATGGCAGCCTTGCAGAAGATGGAGTCTCTGCAGTAATTATAGAGAGTTGGTGCAGAGTTTCGTTATGATCTTCAAGCTGAGCAACTGCATCTTGTACTTTTTCACCAAACAGGTTCTCACCTGTGCAAGGAAGATCAGCCAATTTTTCTTGCACCTCAGGCCTGATGTCGGATGCCTTCAACCATGCCCACTAATGCCAGTCACTGCTATTCTGGAGGATGTCTCAAATGAGTTATAGGCAGCACGTACCTCGTGTTTGCCAGCTTCTAGACCTTTATGTATAATAGAAGTAAAGGTGTCTCGATGCTGTTTCAGAGAAGTTGTTTCAGAGAATTCTTGCATTTGTTTCCACAAATTTCTTTGGCATTGTGTCATATATAATTGGTATGATGCAATTCTGGTTAGGAGCATGGGACCATGGAACATTTTCAGTCCTAAATTATCTAAGAATTTTTGCTCTTTTCCAGGAGATGTGGAAGTGTGGTTGAATTCTTTGACTTTTTTTGCGCAGACTCTACCACAACAGATTGATGTGGGAGCTGAGTTTTTTGAAAACCAGGTATGTGCTGCACCAAATATGTGGCATCTGTCCTGTTTACCGGTGGCACAGTGCAGGGATGTTCCCACAGGTGATGTTGAAGGTCAACTAGCACTTCATGTACTGGTATGGCAACAACTTCTTTAAGAGCATCCACAAACTGGAGGACTTCCAAAGTCCTGTGCCTTGTATCCTCTTCTGTAAGCAATTGAAAGGGGATTGTTTCAGACATTTCTCAAACAAAGTTTGAGAAGGAGAGGACCTCAGGAGGTGACGTTCTCCTTTCCTCTGGTGAGGAAGGGTCTGACAAGATGTCTTCTGTAGAAGAATCTGTGTCCACATCCTCCCAGGTGTCTGATAAGCTGTGTGGATGTGGACTAGGAGGAAGTGAGAATGGCAATCAATGGAGGCATGGTCTTCGATGAATCCATTGGTGGTTTTTGTTTATGCCTCGGTGGCATTGATGGTGAAATCGGACATCTCGATCCCGAGAATCCCCGTCCTGGCTTCGGCTGAGGTGCCGATGGTTGTTGGTCAGTCAGTGCCTCCGTGGTCCGAAGAGCCCGGTATCGGGTCTTTCAGGTGTTTGATCGATGGCGCAGGTTGTGTCGGCATGGCACTGATCAAAGTATCAAGCCTACATAGCAGTGGTATGAGCATCAATGGAGGAGTGGGAACCGGCACCTGTGGATGAAGCTCTGGAAGGGCA
Source organism: Rhinatrema bivittatum (assembly GCF_901001135.1). Taxonomy (NCBI): domain Eukaryota; kingdom Metazoa; phylum Chordata; class Amphibia; order Gymnophiona; family Rhinatrematidae; genus Rhinatrema; species Rhinatrema bivittatum. Next base: position 139,105,783 of record NC_042621.1, read on the forward strand.
TCAACAACTGCCTGGCAGATAAATCTGTCCAGTTGGTCCCGTATAGCTGATGAAGACAGAGCAGCTATAGGGGGTGGCAGAGTAGGCAAAATGGCTCCTCCACAGGTCCCTGTGGGGGCACAGTACCCAGCAAAGATAATCGGTGGGGATTGCCTTGGATCTTGTGGTGTTGAGGGCATCGACAAATCTTCTACCCTGGCCTTCTTGGGAGGCGGTTTGATAGCAATCGAGCCCGCTCCCGGATCCCGCACTGGATGTTTCCCATCAATGCCAGTGTCTATGCTTCTGTGCTCAGTTCTTTTTTTCCCAGTACCGAAGCAGATTGTCAATGCCTTGGACGGAGTCTGGGATAGTGGGTCCCCATTACCCTCGTGTACTCGGCGGGTTTTTATGATTACCTTTTTGCAAACTCCTGCCTGTGAAGACTGCGATGTTGATGGAAGCAGTTGAATTTTAAAGAGATGCTCCATTTTTTCTAGATGGGCCAGACTACCTTTTGAAGAATGTTGGGGCATTATTAGAAAGGGAATGGTGAATAAAACGGAAAATGTCATAATGCCTCTATCGCTCCATGGTGACACCTCACCTTGAATAATGTGTACAATTCTGGTCGCCGCATCTCAAAGATATTATTGCGATGGAGACGGTACAGAGAAGGGAGATCAAAATAAGGGGAATGGAACAGCTCCCCCTATGGGGAAAGACTAAAGAGGTTAGGACTTTTCAGCTTGGAGAAGAGATGGCTGAGGGGGATATGATAGAGGTGTTTAAAATTGAGAGGTCTAGAACGGGTAATTGTGAATCGCTTTACTCTTTCAGATAATAGACTAGGGGGCACTCCATGAAGTTAGCATGTGGCACATTTAAAACTAATCGGAAAAAGTTCCTTTTCACTCAACACATTAAACTCTGGAATTTGTTGCCAGAGGATGTGGTTAGTACAGTTAGTGTAGCTGTATTTAAAAAAGGATTGGATAAGTTCTTGGAGGAGAAGTCCATTACCTGCTATTAATTAAGTTGACTTAGAAAATAGCCACTGCTATTACTAGCAACAGTAACATGGAACAGACTTAGTTTTTGGGTACTTGCCAGGTTCTTATGGCTTGGATTGGCCACTATTGGAAACAGGATGCTGGGCTTGATGGACCCTTGGTCTGACCCAGTATGGCATGTTTTTATGTTCTTGAAGTCATCTCTGCACATTGATGACATGAAGAAACATTGTCCTGCACCTAGGCATTGAACACATTTGATGTGGGGATTGGTGTTTGACATTGTGCAAGGGCAGTTTGGGCATTTTTTTGAACCAGATTGTCATAATGACAGATTAAGGCCGAACAGCGGTCAACGGCCCGCGGTCACTGAGGAAACGTAGGACCAGTATGGACTGCAAATAATTGGTATGGTCACCGATCGAAGAAAAATAACCAGAGAATGGGAGACCCCTATGAAGGGATAGTTTTCTGAAGAAAATTACTTTTTCCTGAAGGAAATAGTATGAGAAATCACACAGGGCTTCCTGACCACGAGGCTAACTGCAGCGTGGAAAAAGAGACTGAAGGGAGACCCCTGTGGCTCGAGGGATAATGGCATACTGGGCATGCTCAGTGTGCCAGTCAAAGGTTCTAGAAACTTTGACAGTTTTCTGTGATAGGGCTCCATCCATTTGTGGCATGTGTAATGTAAGGAGATCAGAACAGGTGCGATGTGGTCATAAATTTTTGTATTTAAGACCCTTGCTGCTGCATTTTGAAGGACTTGTAAAGGACCAATATGAAGTGCTCTCTTGGGGTCTCATTGCCTCCAAGAGTAGTCAAGAGGTACTTTGTAGTGGATGCTGCTCATCTAAGGTGTCCTAACTTTTTTTTTTCTCTACTTAGGCTTATATCAGGCCCGAAAGCATTTATAAGCCCGTTCTTTCCTTTCTTCATATAAGAACCCTTCCATTCTTTGGATTAATCACCAAAACGCAAAAATACCCTCTCATATGAAACTTGCTTTTCTTTCTCTTTACAGAGCAACTGTTTGAACAAAATTCTGATTCTCCAACAAGTTACAGCCTGTCCACTTTATGCAGATGTTGGGTAAAATGAAAGCAACAGTCATGTCACCCCTTTTGTATACCTTGCCATGAGACAAGTTTGGCATCCAGAATTCCAGTAGAAACCAGCATCTCCATCTGCTAACTTACCATGTTCAAATATCCACCATTATTGTCTTTTCTTTCAAATGCTGGTTAAACCCTTCCAACTTAGGCTTTTCTTGTACCTATCTTAGTGTCTGGAAACAATAACCATAGATAATTCCAGATAGGGTTTGTGAACTCATTCCAGTCACCTATATTCTCAAGGAACCTGGTCTGCAAAAAATTTCTTCACACACACTATCTAGAATTGAGAGCTATGTTCAGTCTCTGGCTAAAGACAACCAAGTAGCCATGTTAATATATCAACAGGGAGAACTCCATAGTAGTTCTTAATGGTAAAACTGAGTTTCCTAGTGTGTAGCGGATGGACTCAGGACCAATGGGGTATAGTGTTCTCCTGATAGCAGTTGGAGACTGAGTCAGATTTCAGTCTGACGTCAGTACTACATGTACCCGTGCAGGAAGCTCTGCTCTTCAGTATTTCTCCATCTCCTTAGCAGTTTGGGCTCTACACACGCTTGCTCAGTGTTAGGAAATCCAAACCAAAAGAAGGAGAATTCAAAATCTTACCTCTACAAGACGAGCCCCGCTCTCCTGCAGTGATACCTAAGGGTCCCTCCCCCAGTCGAGAATTCCTGAGGTGATTTCCGAGATCCCTCAGAGGTAAGCCTAGGTCTGGCAGCCGGTTCCCGGCGTGGACTTAGCCCCCAGGAGGGAGCGGCTGAGAGGCAGTGGGTGCAAGACCGAGCACAGCGGTGAAGGTATTTCCTTCTCCCCCCGCAGCTGGAGACTGCCCAGCACGAGACCGGGAAGCGCCAAGACAAGGTAAGGTAGAAAACTTTAAGTCTTCGGTCCTCCAAGGCTCGAATAGCCGCACAGATCGCCCATCGGCGTCTGTCCCATTGGGTTGAGCAGCCCTGTCCAGGCTAGACCCGATCCGGCTAGAGGGTCCTCCCTCGTGGAGACCCTCCGGGGGGGGGGGGGGGTCACCATCTTAATCGTGTGGTCGCCGGTGCCATTCCCCCCCCCCCCTTATTGCCGTACTGTCTGCCTAACTGAGCCATGCGCACAGCGGCATGCACATAGGTGCCGTGCGCACAGTGAAGTGCTTGAGGGTGCTGGGCGCATAGCGCCACGCTCAACAGCGCCGGGTGCACAAGTTCGGCTGCGCGCACAGCGGCGTGCGCATCCCCCCCCATAGGCACACAGACCGGCCTCCATGCAAACCCTCGGTGCACCGGAGCGCATATCTAAGCCTCTCGGCGCACGCATATAAACGCACAGACCGGGTTTGAATGCCCCTACTCACACAAAACAATGGCAACCACTGGCCAAGAAAGCCAAAGCACAATCCCCGCTGTGCAGCACAGAGGCTACTGCCCTGTGCCTACAGTGCGAGATGGCTCTGAGAGAACCAGGGCAATGTCCTCCCCCCCAGCCAGTACAGGAATCCGGATCCACTGATAGTACCTCCGGGACCTCTCTATCCCAGCTCGGTCCTCCAGACGGGGCCATTGGGGGAACGCCGCTGGGTGCAATATAGACCCAGGAACCTTTTCCTGGGTGGAATTCTTTAAAGGTCTGCAAACATTTGTCCAGGTGCAATCGGTGCCACCGATGCCACAGCCCCCCCACTAGAGGACCCAAACCTCCCAGGCCCTTCGTGGCCTCCCAGAGACATGCCTCCCCCAGACAAAAGCCTAACCTTAGGGGACACGAACACCTCTGAGGAAGACCAAGACTCCCTGGAGGAAGGGAAAATCCCTCCAGGAACGGAACCATACCGAACCATGAAGCGTTTCTTCTCCAAAGACTAACTACCAGACCTCATGTCCGGGAGCCTGAGGGAGCCTGCCATCCCAGACAAACGCCTCAGTGGAACCAAAGACGAACCCTCTTCTGGTCAGCCTCAGTCAGGCCTAATGCCATTTCCCATTCCTGCAAGCCGTACAACAGCTGATCGACCTGGAATGGAATGCCCCTGAGGCCAGTTTCAAGGGAGGATGGGCCCTAGAAGCCCTATATCCTCTGGAACCCTCAGCCAAAGATCTCCTGGTGTTTTCCCAAAGTGGACACCATGGTCTGCGCACCATCATTCCAGTCGAAGGAGGAACGGCACTCAAGGATGCCCAAGACAGATGTCAGGAGTCCATCCTCAGTCATTTGAGGCAGCAGCTATGTCACTGCAGATCGTTGCCTGCTGTACTGTGGTGACACGCGCATGCTTGTCACAGGCTAGGAACACAACCACGCCCGTCGAAACATTAGAAACCAGCAATATCCTTCCTCACGGATGCGATCTCAGACCTGGTGCGCACTTCAGCCAGGGGCATCTCATCCATTGTAGCAAGGAGAAACTGTATTGATGATAGTTCTTAATGATAAAACCGAGATTTCCTGTAACTTGTGAATTATATTATACATGTACACCTGGAGAGCTTAGGGTAGACAGCAGTCAGTCAAACAAGAAGGGACAAGCTTTTTCAGTCTCAGGAAGCTTGCAAGATTTGGAAATGAGCAATTTGCCAAAGAATACTTTCAGCTGAATCTCATGGGGGAGAGAAACAAGATAGAAAACACAATTAAGCTGCCAGTTATAGCCACTCTCATGGTTTAGTAGCCCAAGAACTGTTCTGATGCTGGGGCATTCCGATCATAGCTATATTTGTGACCAAATTAAACACAATTCTTGTGTACTGTTAGAGGATACCAGTGGAGAAGTCTGGCAGCAGATGCTTTCTAAATTCTGTGGAAACTAAGGGATTGCTCTGTGCATTTTCTCCAGTGCTACTTGTAACCAAGATACTTCAGAAGTTGAAGGGTTAGATGATTTTAATGGCCCTGTTTTGACCTTGCCAAGTTCAGTTGCTATGGCTACAATGCATAGCTATTCAACATCCAATAAGATGCATATTTCCATTCCTTATTTCACAGTGATGGGAATCTTTTGCATCCTAACCATCATTCATTGGTTCTGATTGCATGGATGTTAAAAGCAAGCTAGCATCTTCACTACAGTGCCATCTGAAGGGGGCAAAGTTCTCCTAGCTTTTAGAAAATGTACAATGAGATCTTATAACTTCTAATGGAAAGAGTTAACTGTCTGCAGGGCCAGTGCAAGGGGATTAGGCATTCTAGGCACCTTCTGCCTTGCGGCCCTCCCCACCTCGTCGGGCCACCATCCCTATTAGGGGCATGAGTCATGGGGGGCTGTGAGCGGTGGTGCTACAGCAAGAAGTGCTGCCAACCCCTTTAGGAGGTGCAAGCAGCAGTGCTACTGTGGCAAAGAGTGACACCCCCTAATGGTTGGCTTCCTAAGCCCAGGCCTAGTTCACCCAGTGCTTCTGCCAGCCCTGACTGGACCTTTATAGCAAGACCCATTGGCATGCCCTGTTGCTTCAAAACCTGTTAAGCCTTTCTCAAGTCAGGATTGAAGATTTAACTCTGGCAGACTTAATCTCTGCATTCTAGCAGTATACCATAAAAAATTTGAGTCTTTCTATTTCTCATCAGCTTAGTTGCCTGGTTCATGAAAGGGCTAAATAATTTTAAATATCCAATAAAAGATCCTAATACCCTGATCTAAATGTAATTCTGGCTCAACTCCTGAAACTACCATTTCAACTTTTGGTGAGAGCTTTTCTTAGGAAGTGTTTTAAAATTCAATAGTTAAACCTGCCAGAGAGAGAAAATAAGCCCTTTTTGTACTCTCTATACTTTGAGTAGCTTTTTTTTTTTTTAAAGCATTTTAAATTTCTACCAGAAGGTGGCTCCAGACTTTTTTAGGTCAATCCATAGTCTTTCCAAACTATTTTTTCTAAGACTACATGCCAGTAAGAGCAAGTAGGCTCGTCATAAACTGTGAAAAGCTGCTTTTGTTCTGTGTACAAAGAAATTTCTATAGAAAGTCTTCATAATTGTTGCTTTCAGCTCAGTATATTGGGGGTTTTCAGTGAAAGTCTTTCAACTTTGATATCTGATTGCTTATAATAGTAAAAGATGCAATCAGGACTCTATCTCCAAGGAAAGGAAAAGCCCCATCAGCTTCCTTAGCACTGCTTCACTCCACCTCCATACGCAGGACTGTCAGTCTTCAGTCCATTCTTTCTGCTCATTGCTTCCTAGAATAGGGGTAGGCAACTCCTTTTTATGTAGTAGTCCGATCTAGTTTTCAGAATATCTACAATGAATATGCATGATGTATATTTGCATGCATTGGAGGAAGTGCTTGCAAATTACCTCATGCATATTCATTGTGGATGTCCTAAAAACCAAATCTTTGTGGCTCTGCAGGACTAGTGAACCTCTGCCTGACCTACAACATGCTTTGTGTCAAGTCCAGTTTTGGACTGATTGTTGTAAAGATGTGATTCCGTGGACTCTTCTCTCCATATTCTTGCATAATATGGGTTGCACATTCTTCTGTAAAGTAATTTTTATGCAAATCTATAGAAAAATGTACTTGCTCAGACTATCTTCTGCTCTAATGCCAATACTGCTTCAGTTTATCAATTTACAAAGAGTAAAAAACTTAATAGTTGAAAGACCTTCAAAAAATGTGGCATAGGAGCTACAAATATAATTCATTTTACTCCTTTATCATTATGCAAAGCCACTACATGTTTTCAACTGTCCAATAGTCACTTTTACATTTTATATATGCATTTAAAAAGCCATTCATTTCAACAAAGCACTTAATGACCAGAGATTTGAAAGCCAACAAATACATAGGCTCCAGATAGTAAAGGGATTCCCCTGATACACAAAAAATTTCTGAAACAGACCATGTTGGGATATGATGTGACCATGAGCAGTGCACTATTTAATTTATTGGAACGTGTGGCAGCAGCCAGCTCTTTGAAGAAACCATCAAGAGCATTAAGTGCTTTGTTGAAATGAATGGATTTTAAATGCATATAAAGTTTTAAAGCACAAAAGTGACTATTGGGACAGATGTAAAATGTTCAGTGCCTTTGCACGATGATAAAGGAGTGAAACGAATGTTATATTTGTAGCTCCTATGCCACATTTATTTTGTAGGTCCTTACTTCAACTTCCGTTAAATTCTTTTTACTATGCCTCTTTGTAAATTGATAATGTTGCCAACACTGCTTCAATTTATTAGAGCATGAGGTAGTTTGAGCAAGTACAATTTTCTATAGATTTGGTATCCTTTATTTTGCTCTGGACTTTTGTTCATTATTTTGACTGTTATGCATCCTTTAGCTTGATAATTCTCACTTTGTTCCTGATACTTCTCCTGTTCATGAAGAAAGCAAAGTTGCTAATCTAACAGGCTTTCTCTGATAGGTCAAATCAGCCACACAATTCCACCCTCCTTCCCATGAAGTTGGCTTACTATAAAGTCAGGAGACTTCCGTATGGCAACAGTTACATGGGAACATCCATGCATGCTCAGACGTTTTTGAAAATCTTTCTGATCGGAGCTATCAGTCTCTGGGCAATCCTCTGAGATCACTCAGTTGTGTAGCAGATTTATATCCTGTTATCTACAGAGAACACTTGTTAGAGATGAGCAATTTCACTTTATCTCATGCATAGTCATTTTAGTTATCCTGAAAACCTGACTGGCTGTGAGGTCCCAAGGACAGGTTTGGGAAACAAGACTTAGATAGTACCAGTAGACCCTATAGGATGCAAATGGGAGGTGGTAGGACTTCTGTAAGTAACTGTATGCTGTGGTCATGTAACTGTATACTGGTTTGTGAGGGTTCACTTTGGGACAAAGATCCCCCAATTGTTCTGATTATCATTATATTATAGGGATGTGAATCGTTTTAGGACGATTAAAATTATCGTCCGATAATTTTAATATCGTCTTAAACCGTTATGGAACACAATACAATAGAGATTCTAACGATTTATCGTTATAAATCGTTAGAATCGTGAGCCGGCACACTAAAACCCCCTAAACCCCACCCCCGACCCTTTAAATTAAATCCCCCACCCTCCCGAACCCCCCCCCCCAAATGAGTTAAATAACCTGCGGGTCCAGCGGCGGTCCGGAACGGCAGCGGTCCGGAACGGGCTCCTGCTCCTGAATCTTGTTGTCTTCAGCCGGCGCCATTTTCCAAAATGGCGCCGAAAATGGCAGCGGCCATAGACGAACACGATTGGACGGCAGGAGGTCCTTCCGGACCCCCGCTGGACTTTTGGCAAGTCTCGTGGGGGTCAGGAGGCCCCCCACAAGCTGGCCAAAAGTTCCTGGAGGTCCAGCGGGGTCAGGGAGCGATTTCCCGCCGCGAATCGTTTTCGTACGGAAAAATGGCGCCGGCAGGGAGATCGACTGCAGGAGGTCGTTCAGCGAGGCGCCGGAAACCCTCGCTGAACGACCTCCTGCAGTCGATCTGCCGGCGCCATTTTCCGTACGAAAAACGATTCGCGGCGGGAAATCGCTCCCTGACCCCCGCTGGACCTCCAGGAACTTTGGCCAGCTTGTGGGGGGCCTCCTGACCCCCACGAGACTTGCCAAAAGTCCAGCGGGGGTCCGGAAGGACCTCCTGCCGTCCAATCGTGTTCGTCTATGGCCGCCGCCATTTTTCGGCGCCATTTTGGAAAATGGCGCCGGCTGAAGACAACAAGATTCAGGAGCAGGAGCCCGTTCCGGACCGCTGCCGTTCCGGACCGCCGCTGGACCCGCAGGTTATTTAACTCATTTGGGGGGGGGGGTTCGGGAGGGTGGGGGATTTAATTTAAAGGGTCGGGGTGGGTTTTTAGGGGGTTTTAGTGTGCCGTTTTGCGATTTTTAGATTTTTAGATTTTTCACGATTTTTTTCACGATATTTTACCCCCCCAAATGGCAACAATACGATTCCCTCCCCCCTCCCAGCCGAAATCGATCGTTAAGACGATCGAGGGACACGATTCACATCCCTATTATATTATCCTTTTACCTTGCATAATTAATGTTTATTTTACTATCTGTCCCTTGTAAATGTTTAAAATGTATTTCTCTATCTGTTCCATGTAAACCGATATGATGTGCTAACGAACATAAGTATAAAAAAAACTTCAAATCATTCATTCTTTGCTGGCAGTGTGTCTTAGTAATATGTATTATTAAACAGAGACTTGGGTTTAGTTCCTGATCTTGACTTCTTTTTCATCTAGAACTTTTGTAGTCCCTTTGAGATAATAGCCCTTGCTATGACTTATTCAAGCATTGGTAGTGATTCTAGCTGTAGGTCAGCCAGAAAGCATTCTGGTAGCTCTTAAGATTGCTATTGGATCTGCTATAATACATTTTTGCCATACCTATCAGTAAATGTTAATAGGGTGATTTCTTTACTTTGTCATATCCTGGATATGATGCCTCTTCTATAAAAACCATTATGTATGGATTTAATTGCCTACCTGACTTTCATGCTGAGATTTTCACAATCTTGCAGGAATGTTTAAAAAAACAAACTTAACAGCACTACTCTTAAGTCTGTAATCAGTCTGCTCTATAGTCAGGCTTAACCTGTTATCAAATACTGTTTTTCAAACAGTACTTGTCCATTCATGGAGTCAAATATGCAATGTTGTTTTTATAGTTGGTCTGTGATGGCCAAGAATCAATTTATCTTACTGTTCAGTCTTGGATATCATACCAACCAGTACCTTTAGTCTGCTTTTTACCACATCAATGTATCCTATTGGTTAACGTGATTAATTTTCCCCATATAGGAAAAGCTTGGACCTGATTGAGTCCCTTTTGCGGCTGGCAGAAGTAGGGCAGTATGAGCAGGTGAAGCAACTCTTCAGTTTCCCCATCAAGCACTGCCCAGATATGCTGGTATTAGCCTTACTCCAGATCAACACATCCTGGCACACTTTACGCCATGAGCTCATCTCTACGTTGATGCCTATCTTCCTTGGCAACCATCCCAATTCTGCTATCATTTTGCACTACGCATGGCATGGACAGGTAAAGTTTTTGAATTCTGTATGCTACCATATACCTTCAAACATTTCTAATTGCAGAACTGATATTTTCTGTTAATAGTTGGGTTTTGTAGCATGTAATTACTGTATTGGTAAGTAATCCTCTGATATTCCATGTTTGATTACCAATACTAACAGTTTTACATAACTGGAAAACTAGTCATTTCTGTTCAAATATTCTTAAAATTAATCATGTTTATAAAACAAAATGATAGATCCATTGGTGCTAGAAGTCTGGTAAGGTGGTCAGAATTGGCACACTACACTGCTAGATTTAATCTTTCTCCTAGGACAAGCAGGATGGTAGTCCTCACATGTGGGTCACATTAGATGCAGCCCCGGCACAGAAAATTTGTCAGTTTCTAGAACTTTGACTAGGAACACTGAGCATGCTCAGCATATCACTATCCACGGGTCCATGCAGGGTCCCTCATCGGTCTAGTCTCTTCTGCGGAGCTGTTGCCTCACGGACATGGAGCTCATGCTGTTTTTTTCTTTTCAAAAAGCTTATGAAAGTTTTCTCGTTACTTTCCTCATCAGGTCCCTCAATCTTTCTTGGCCCTAATTAGAGGTGTTGTGGTAAGTTACTCATGTTTTCTGCAGTCTGTCAGATGGTGCCGTCCTCCGGTGACCAGCCATCGACTGCTCAGCAGTTATTTTTCTCGATGGCTTCCTTGGGTTCTGCTGCTGCCCCTAATGCCCTCAGACCATGTCCATCACAGACCCCCATGAGGTCTGCATCCTGTGCCTGGGAGCCTTGCACGATGGGCACGGCTGTCCTTTTTGTGCTCAAATGACCCCCAAGAGTTGTCGAGTACACTTGGACAAGGTGGGCAAATTGTTTGGTATCAGGAAGTTAGATACTTTTGACTTCGGTGTCAGGGGCATCAACACCCCATGGTGTTGGAGCTGTTTTGTCCTCTCCTTCTCCAATCCCCCAGCTGGAGATAGGTGCTGGGGATTGACTTGTACCAGTTTCTTCCCTCCCTAGGTCTGGGTCATCTCCATCTTCTGCACTGGGGAAAGACTGGGCTGAGTATTGGGGGAAACCAAGGAAGCACCAGCATCTGTCCACCTTTCTCTTCAAGTTCGGGAAGGTGCTGGCTTTGCCTGCAATTCCCCTGAAGTGGCCCCCATCAGACGAGGCATCAATGCTCGAAGTCTAGGGCCTGAGGCAGTCCCCACCAATGTCTGTGCCAGGCACTGGTTCCCATCAGTGCTCCAAGGGGAATCGGGTTACGCTGCTGCTGCCTCAAGCTGTACTGTCACAAACAGTATTAGAGGAGGAGTTGGAGTGCAGGGTGCATCTGGCGATGGACAAACCTTACAGGGTATTGAGCCACCGGCCCCCTTGGAGCCTCTGCGGAGCCTGCACCGTCCATGCTAGCACCGTTGTTGGAGCGCTTGAACCTCCTCGGTGCAGTTGCCAACGCAACCCATGCCAATACCCCAGGAGCCCTCGCTACCACAAGGAGTACAGTTGATGCCACGGAAACTATTTCCATCGAAGATTCCTCTGATGAGGAAGGGACATCGTCTGGTGGTACGTCTTCCCCAACAGGTTCCACAGCCACCAAGCCTTAGGTTACCAGTGCTCATGATTGCTGTGACCCCGGTACCTACCATGTCCCCAAGGCAAATGTGTAGTCAGTGCCTACATGGCTATTGGTGCCCCCGGCCCAAGTACTTCAGGCTCCCCCACCGGAGTCGCCAGGGAGTGAAATTGATATCCCATACAACCCATGGAAAGATGAGACTTCTGCCTCTTGCTTTGAGGACTCAGAGGATCTACCTTCAGAACCCTCTCCTCCAGAGGAGAAATGCTGCTTCCCTCCAGAGGACCTGACATTCGCAGGTTTTGTAAGAGCAGTGGCGGAGTCAGTCCCTTTCTAACTCCTCACTGAAGAGGACCCCAGGCACAAGATGCTGGAGATCCTTCAGTTTGTGGATGCTCTTAAAGAAGTAGTTGTGGTCCCAGTCCACGATATCTTTAAGACTTTGTTAGCAGACTGGGAATGCCTACTCTCTGTCCCTCCGGTGAACAGAGACAGATGCCAGGGTACTGGTGCAACCATCTACCGGATTTGAGAGGGGCCACCTCCCACACCAATATGAGATAATGGAGCCCACCCTAAAAAAAAAAAAAAAAAGGTCCTGCATCCATGCCCCCCCCCCCCCCAGGGCTTGAGCACACCGCCCTAGATGCCCCAGGCCACAAGGTCTTCCAGTGTCCATGTTGGTAGCCCACATTGCTTGCTTCCAGTTATATATGGGCCAATATTCCAGAAATCTCTGGAAGTAGGTGCAGGATTTGACAGACCGCCTCCCTCAATTTCAGGACAATTTCTTAATAGTTGTGCAGTAGGGATTGGAATGTAAAAAAATCCGATTAGCAAATGATGTCTTTGAGACAGTGATAAGAGTGGCCGTGGCAGGCATTGGGGCTCGCCATATGGCCTGGCTAAGGGCCTCTGATCTCCAGCCCAAGGTACAGGACCGTATTGCTGACCTACCTTGTACTGGAGAGAATCTCTTCACTGACAGAACTGAGGCAGCAGTAGCGCAACTCAAAGATCATCATGAGAACTTGCAGCATCTATCCGCAAGCATCTCTGACCCCCAGTCCTCAGGCAAAAAATCCTCGAGGCAGTCCTTCAACGATTCTATCGTCCGAGGAAATACCTTCCAGCAAGTAGGGCACGTCCTCAGAGGCTTGAACAGAGGTCTTGGCCTAGACAACAGCATGTCCCCAGCACTCAGCCAGCACCGCAGCAGGATCCTGCAACAGGCTTTTGACTGACTGCAAGGGAGTTTAAGCCAGTCACCAGTGCAGCCAGAGGTGGGTCCTCCAGTCTGAGATAGTCTCATGTCCTTCGTGGACCATTAGATCATCACCTCAGATCGGTGGGTCCTCTCCATCTGCCAGAATACATTTCCAGGAGACCCTGCTGGTCTCTCCCCCATGTCCATCTTGGAAGGATTCCAGGGATCGAGAAATACTTCTCAAGGAGCTGTTCGCCCCAACAATGGCCAAAGCGGCCAAGCCTGTACCTTCCTGGTCAGTGGGGAAGTAGATTCTACTCCAGGTATTTCTTTATCCTGAAGAGAATGGGAGGCCTTTGCCTGATTTTTGGATCTGAGGGCCTTGAACAACTTTCTCACATGGGAGAAATTGAAGATGGTCTCACTGGGTGTGCTTATTACTCTTCTTCACCAGATGGACTGGCTTTGCTCCCTCGATCTACAAGATGCCTATGCTCACATAGGGATTGCCTGTGCCCACCGGCAATATCTTCAGTTTGTGGTGTGTGAGCACAATTTCAGTACAGGGTGCTTCTCCTCTGACTGGTGACTGCGCCCCACGTTTTCACAAAGTGCCTTGCGGCGGTGCCTGCCTATTTGCGAAGGCAGCATGTGCAAGTCTTTCCCTATGTTGTCGACTGGCTGGTCAAGGCTTCCTCCAGACAGGAATGTTGCAGTCCCTACAGGCCTCCATTCGAATCTTGGAGACCTTGGAGATTTTTAATCAATTACCCCAAGTCCCAGCTGCTTCCATTCCCGCACCTGAAATTCATAGGTGCCAGGTTTGACACAGCTCAAGCCTGGGCATTTTTGCCCAGGGATAGTGATCACCTTGGCTTCATTGACAGGGACGATCTTACAAAGTTGCCAAATTTCAGCACGCACCATGTTGTGCTTACTGGGGTATGACTGTCCACGTCACCTCCTTTGCTTGCCTTCACCTGCGCAGGGGACCTTGCAGTCTGTGGCGCCAGGTCACTCAGGACCTTGGGGCGTGGATTCAGGTCACGGCACCGCTTCAAGACTTCCTGTTGTGGTTGTTGACTCTTCCCAATCTGGAGGTGGGGTTTCTATTCCAGGCTTCACCCATTCAGGTTGTACTTGCCACAGATGCCTCCCACCTATGATGGGGAGCTCATATGGGAGATCTTCATACCCAGGGTTACTGGTCAGCTCAGGAGCTGAGGTGTCAGTTTCCTGGAGTTGCGGGTAGTCTGTCATGCCCTCTGGATGCTTCGGGAGCAACTGTCTGGAGGTTGTGCTCATCCAATCAGGTAGCCATGTAGTACCTCAAAAGGGAGGAAATGGGATCAGTCCTGTCAGGAGGCAGTCCAAATCTGGTCAGGGGCCTTATCCCAGAAAATTCTTCAAGCCAGATATCTGTGGGGACAGGAGAATGTTCTGGAGAACGGACTAAGTCATTCCTTCCAACCGCATGAGTGGTCCCTGAAGCAGGAGGTAGCGGACCGGATCTTCCGTAATTGGGGTCTCCGTACATGGACCTAGTCTCTTCTCCTTGCATCAAGAAAGTGGACCAATTCTGCTCCCTGACCGTGGAGAAGGGCAGTACAACGTCAGGGATCTATCCTATCCTCTGGTCTCAAAGATGCTCCTGAAACTCAAGCAGGACCAGGGGACCATTATTCTCATTGCATTTTATTGGCTCTGGCAGGTCTGGTTCCTGCTTCTGCAGGACCTTTCGCTCCAGGACCCGATCCATCTGGGAACGTCTCTGGATCTCATAAAGCAAAATAGAGATGCTGCGCCATCCCAACCTCCAGGCCTTGTTCTTTATGGCTTGGATGTTGAAGGTGACCTTACAGCCCCTGAATCTCTGAGGGAGTATCTTGGGACCTGCTGGAGTCCAGAAAACGGTCCACTAAGATGTGTTATGGCTTTAAGTAGAAGAGATTTTTAGTGTAGTGTGATAACCAGAGGTTGAACCTGTTCTCGTGTTCTACCTCGAAGTTGTTAATTACCTGCTGTACCTCTTGGATGTTGGCTTAAAGACCACCTTGAGGTGAGTGCATCTCAATGCAATTGAAGCCTACCACCAAGAAGTGGATGGATTGCCCATCTCAATGCAGCCTGTTGTGGATCATTTCATGCATGGTCTACTCCAGCTGAGACCTCCCCTCAGGACCTCTGAGGTTTCCTGGGACCTCAATGTGGTCTTGGCCCACCTGATGAAGGCTTCCTTTGAGCCCTTGTGCTATTGTGACCTGAAGTTCCTGACCTGGAAGGTCATTTTCTTGGTAGTTGTCACCTCTGTACTCAGGGTTGGCGAACTTCAGATGCTGGTGTCGATCCACCCCATATAAAGTTTTTCCACGATCAGGTAGTTCTCTGCACTCACCCTAAGTTCCTGCAGAAGGTGGTGACTGAGTTCCACCTTAATCAGTCCATCATCCTGCCAACATTCTTTCCTAATCCTCATTTGCATCAGGGTGAGCGAACTCTGCACAGTCTAGATTGCAAAAGGGCCTTATTGTTCTGTCTGGAGCAAACAGCAGGCCACAGACTACACAACTCTTCATTTCGTTTGACAAAAATAGATTGGGAGTTGCCATATCCAAGCAGATCTTATCTAACTGGGTGGCCATGTCAAAGCTCAGTCTATTCGAATCATGGTGACTCAGGGACTGCACCAAGTGGGCCAGTGGATGAAATATGCAAAGCTGCAACCTGGAGTTCCCCTCACTTTTGCTTCACACTGCTGCTTGGACAGAGAAGGTAGATATGACAGCCATTTCGGTCAGTTGGTCCTGCAGAACCTTTTCAGTAGTTAAACCCAACTCTTTCAACCTTATGCCTCTTGTTTGGGTTCAGACTGGCTCCCCCTGTTGTCACCAGCACTAGTGTGTTGTGCCTGTTGGCACCTAGTTAAGTGTTGTGTGCCCCAGTACATACAGGAGCAGCTTGTAGCTAGGTATTCACCCACATGTGATGACTACCATCCTGCTTGACCTAGGAGCAAAGTTACTCACCTGTAATAGGTGTTCTCCTAGGACAGCAGGATGTTAGTCCTCAGGAAACCCACTCTCCACCCCATGGAGTTGGGTTTCTAATGTTGGTTTTATTTTCATGAATTCTATGTTATGAGACTGAAGAGGGGACCATGCTGCATCTGATGTCACCCACATGTGAGGACTAACATCCTGCTGTCCTAGAACACCTGTTACAGGTAAGAAATTCTGCTTTATCCCCAATGCAGGAGTTCTATAACAGCTGGTGTAAGTGTAGGGTTTCACTTACTAGGGTAAATGATTGTCATCCGGTGGTTGCTGTGCGGAGTCCCCCTCCATTCCTCCCAGATTTAGTTAGCTGGCAAGGTGGTAAGTTTTACCTTTTCTGCTGTTGATTCCTGATAGCAGTGTCCTTCGGGGGCTGACGGTCATTGACTGCTCGCCGGCTAGTTTTTATGCATGGTGTCTTTTCTTCGGTGCCCCCACTGCCCTTGGATCCGCACAAGATGTTTTTACCTGGGGGCATCACATATCATTTGGGATGTCATTTTTGCAACCAAATGACCCCCAAGGGCCAGTGCGCCTGCCTGGACAAGATGGAGAAGTTGTTCATGTCCAGGAAGTCCAAATCCCTGCACTGGCATCGGGGGCATAGATGCCGAAGGGCCGGGGGAACCGATGGACACTGATCTCTCTGTGTTCACCCCTCTGCTGGGTGGAGAGGGGTGCTGGAGATAAGCCTTCATTGGTCTCCTTTGTCCTCAGCTCCTGGGAAAGACTGGGCTGAGCACTGTGGGGAAACCTTGAAACATTGCCACCGGCCACCATCCTCACACAGTGCTGGGCTCGGGCTGGCACCAGCTCCTGCTCTGATGCTCCCAAAGTGACCTTGCAGCAAAGAGGTAGCGCACTCCAAGGCCAGGGGTCCGAAGCATTACCCTTAGGTTCTGGTGCTAAACGGTGATCTCCCTCAGGGCTCAGAGGGAGATCTAGCTACACTGCTTCCTCCTCAGTCCATCCTGTCATCTGCCTTGGAGGAGGAGCTGGAACGCTAGGTGCATTTGGTGGTGGTCCGAGCCCTGCAGGGCATCGAGCCACCGGCGCCTGAAGCCTGCACCTTCGACTTTCTTCTCTGCGCTCTCCCCATGCAGCTGATGCCAGTGCACAGGCCATCTATGCCCCATTCGCCAGCGTTGTTGCTCCCTCCTGATGCCATTCCCATTGTGGTTCCTCAGAGGAGGAATGGCCTGCGAGGCCAGAAACACAGCCATTGTTGCCTGGTTCGGTTCTGGGTCTGTTGGGGGCCCTCTGTGCCCAAGCCACTGGGTCTGGGAAAGCACCCCCTCCAATACGACCCATGGGGGAGATAGCTGAGTCTTCCTCTGACTGACCTTTCCTCAGACCTGTCTGCGGAGGAGCGGTGCTGGCCCCCGTCGGATGATTTAACTTTTTTTGCTGGTTTTGTGTGGGCCATAGCCAAAGCCATTCCATTCTAATTTCTTACGGAGAAGGATGCCAGGCACAAGATGCTGGAGGTTATCCAGTTCGTGGATGCCCCTATGGACATGTCATGCTCCAGTCCATGAGATTTTCAAGGAGTTCCTCCTTAGGATCTGGGAATACCCCATCTCTGCATCTGGTAAATAAGAAGGCCGATGCAGTGTACCTAGTCCAGCATGCTATGTGGTTTGAGAAGCGTCAACTCCCACATAAGTCAGTGGACGTGGAGTCCGCCCTTAAAAAGACTGTGTGCTCGCACCCATGCCTCCGCCTCTCTGGGATGGGAACACAGGGCGCTGGGTAGGAAGGTGTTTTCAGGGCACTATGTTGATTTGTCTGCATCGCCTCTTACCAGCTTTATATAATGCAATATTCTCTGCATCTCTGGAAGCAGATCCAGGACTTGACTGAGTGCCTGCCCCAGCAGCTGCAGGACGCTTTCTCAGCGATTTGTCCAGCAAGGTCTTGATTGTGGCAAGCATGAGGTGCGCGTCACCTGTGCTGCGTTTGAGAAAGCAGCAAGGGTGGCAGCACGGGAATTGGTGCCCATTGGATGGGCCTGGCTTCAGGATTCTGATCTTTGCCCAGAGTACAGGAGAGGCTCGTGGATCTGCCGTGTACTGGCAAAGATCTCTTTGGTGATAAGGTGAGGGATGCTGTGGCTCAGTTTAAAGATAATCATGAGACCCTGCAGCATCTCTCTGGCCAAGGACGACAGGTCCAATGTACTAGCAGAAAGTCCTCGTATCAGGACCCAAGGAGGTCCATTTTACCACCAGAAGAAATACTACCCTTCCGCTCCTCGCACCTGGTCCCAGCAGGTGAGCTCTAGGGTTCGTCCTAGAGAGCAGCGGGCCCCAGGCCTAAACCGGTGCCCTAGGCAAGCCCCGCTACGGGGTTTTGACTGACTGCAAGGGTAGCATAAGCCAACTGCCTGTACTCGACGCACGACCCTCTGGCCTGGGACTGGTTGCAGTTCTTTCAGGAACATTGGCCCAGAGTTACCTTGGACTGGTGTGGGTTCTGTCCATTGTTCAAGGGTACCGGCTGAACTTCTTGGGTATCCCTCCGGACTCTCCCCCATGCCCCTCTTGGTCAGTCCTCTCATCAGGAAATACTTTTTGGAGGAATTCTCTGCCCTTGTAATGGTCAAGCCTGTCAAACCTGTTCCATTGGAACAGTGGGGGTGGGGATTCTTATCCCAATATTTTCTGATTCCAGAGGACAAGGTGACTCTGTCCTATCCTAGACATGAGCCTTGAACAGGTTTCTAAAAAGAGAAAAGTTCAAGATGGTCTCTCTGGGCTCCCTGATTCCCCTCCTACAATGCAGAGATTAGCTTTGCTTCCTCTACTAGTAGACACCTATACCCACATCGAGGTATTACAAGGTCACAGGAAGTATCTTCGGTTTATGACGGGCAAGCGACACTTTCAGTACAGGGTGTTGCCATTCAGCCTGGCAATTGCTCCACGCGTCTTCTAGTGTCTGGCTATAGAGAGTGCGTACCTCCGCAGCTTGGGGGTGCAGGTGTTCCCTACCTGGAGGATTGGCTTGTCAAGAGCCCCACCCAGGAGGGAGCGGAGCGGTCCCTGGGTTTAACTACCTGAAGTTTCATCTCGACCTGTCGCCTCAGCTGAGCTTCATTGGCACCTGGTTGGACTCAGCTCAGGCCTGAACACGCCTTCCCTGCAATTGGGCACTCTAGTTGGTATCCATTGAGGGAGTGGTCCGCCAGAGCCAGTAAACATCAGCACGCTGCATGTTGCGCCTCTTGGGACACATGGCCGCAATCATCCATGTTACTACCTTTGTTTGTGTATGTATGCACAGCTATGTGGACCTTGCGGTCCCAGTGGCGACAGGCCAACCAGGAGCTCTGCATCCGTATTACTCCGCCTCTCCCAGTCTCTTTGGCATGATGGAGAGTCTTTCCAACTTGGAGCAGGAGGTGCCTTTCCAGAATCCCCCTACCCAGATTGTGCTCACTACTGATGTGTCCAACCTGGGGTGGGGTGCCCATGTGGAGGGGCTCCGCACCCAAGGCCTGTGGTCCACCCAGGAGGCACAATGTCAAATCATCTTCCCGGAGCTCTGTATGATCCAGTACGTGCTCTGGGTGTTGAGATCGGCTGATTCACTGAGTGTTCTTGATCCAGACAGACAACCAGGTGACGATGTGGTATAGTAACAAACAAGGAGGTACAAGGTCATTCCTCCTGTGCCAAAAAGCAGCTCAGATCTGGTCTGGGCTCTGTCCCAAAGTATGGTGCTCAGAGCTATGTACCTATCCGGGATGGAGAATGTGGTGGTGGACAGGCTGAGTCGAGCTTTCCAACCCCACAATTGGTCCCTGAAGCAAGCAGCGGATCGGATCTTCCATCTCTGTGGGACCCCAGAAGTGGATCATTTCTGCTCCCTGTACAGGGGGGCTGCAAACTAGCCTCAGTGTTTGCCCGCCACTGGGACAAGGCCCTTCTGTATGCATATTCTCCACTTCCCCTGGTGATGAAGAATCTTCTGAAGCTTTGACAAGACAGGAGCACTATTATCCTCATGGCCCTCATTGGCTGAGGCAGATCTGGTTCCAGATTTTACAGGATCTCTCCTGAGAACCTTTCAGTCTAGGGACCTCATCACGCAGGATCAGGGAAGGTTGTGCCATCCCAACATCTGGGCCTTATTCCTGATGGCCTGAATGTGGAGAGGTTGATTCTGTAGCCCCTCAACCTGTGTCTTGAGTCCTGGTGGCTTCCAGGAAGCCTTCCACTAGGAAGTCTTATAGCCTGAAGGGGAAGAGGGTTTCCATCTGGTGTGAGCACCACAGCCTGGTTCTGTTGTCCTGCTCCACACCGAAGTTGCTTGAGTACCTTCTGCACCTTTCGGATGCTGGATTAAAAACCAACTCCATTAGGGTACACCTGAGTGCAGTCAGTGCCTACCTCAGGGGTGTGGATGGTTCACTCATTTCTGTGCAACCCATTGTGGGTCGCTTTATGCAGGGCTTGCTTCAGTTGAATTCTCCCCTTCGGCCTCCTGTGGTGTCACTGGATTTCAATGTGGCTTTGGCTCAGCTCATGAAAGCTCCTTTCGAGCTGCTGCGTTCTTGTGACCTCAAGTTATCTGAACTGGCAGGTTTTATTTTTGGTCTTCGTCAAATCAGCACGCAGAGTCTGTGAGCTTCAGGCCTTGGTGACATATCCACCCTACACAATTTTTTCCATGATAGGGTGGTTTTGTGCGCACACCCTAAGTTCCTGCCTAAGGTGGTGATGGATTTCCATCTTAACAGGTCAATTGTTATGCCCCCCTTTTTTCTCAGGCCTCATTCACACCAGGGCTAATGGGCTTTGTATAGTCTGGATTGCAAGAGAGCCTTAGCGCCTACTTGGAGCAAACAAACTCTTCATCTTTTTGACAAGATGCGTGGATAGTGGCATGCTCAGGGTGCCAGTCAGTTTCTAGAAACTTTGACTAAAGTTTTCCATGCCGGGCTCCATCGGATGATGTCCCAATGTGTGAGGACTAACATCCTGCTGAAGGAAAACACCTGTTACAGGTCAGCAACTCTTCTGTCGCTAAAATTTGGCACTGTGCCTGAAGATGAAACTAGCAAATATATCATCTGCTTTTAAAAGGGACTCTATGGTGACTGGGGGAAGTACAGATTTAAGGGAATTTGACATTTCCTAGTGTGTAGCAGATGGACTCAGGACCAGTGGGTATAGTGTACTCCTGCTAGCAGTTGGAGACGGATCAGATTTCAATCTGACGTCAGCCCCTAGTACATATACCCCTGCAGGAAGTGCAGCTCTTAAGTATTTTCCATCTCCATAGCAGTTAGGGTCTATCTGCACACTCTCAGAGCGTTAGAACCAAATTGAAAGAAGAGAACCAAATTTTAAAGAAACCTACCTGAAGATGAGCCCCGCTCTCCTGCAGTGATACCCTCTGGTCCCTCCCCAAGTTGAGATTCCAGAGGTGATTTCCGTGGTCCCTCATAGGTAAGCCTCTGTCCGGCGGCCAAATCGCAGGGAGGACCTAGCCCCTGATCCTCGGGCGCGGCTGAGAGGCAGCAGGTGCACCCTCGAGCGCAGCGGTGAAGGTATTTGCCCTCTCCCCCCCACAGCCGAAGACCGCCTGGGACAAAACCGGGAATCACCGAAGACAAGGTAAGGTAGAAATCTTCTTGAATCCGGTCTCCGAGGATCGAGGAAGAGCACAGGTCACGGGCCGGGACCAGTGTCACCGGGTTGATCCGCCCTAGCAGGCCAGGCCCCGGCTATTTCCAAGAGTCTACCAAGTGGAGACCCTCCGAGGGGGTAGCCATATTGCCTGCGTGCTTGCCGTCACCATCTTGGCCCTATTCGCCACGCCGTTTGCTGTTCGGCCCAAGTGCACAAAACCGAGCTAGGCACATAGCACTTGTGCGCCTAGACTTAACACGCGCACAAAACTTTGTGCGCATAAGTTGCACGCACAGAGCTGGGCGCATATCTACGGCTGGACGCACAGCTGCACGCACAACTCACATGCTCATCTTAAGCGCACCGGAGCGCATAAGAGTTTACGTGCCAACAGCCATGGCACCACCAGAAACAGGGATAAAGGCTCAAGGCCTCTGCCCAGCATGCCACATCAGAGCCGCACAAAGCGAGAAGGCAGATGCCCTGTGCACGCAGTGTGAGGAGACCCTGGGAGATCCAGTTCAGGGCCAGTCCCACCCAGGGCCGAGTGCTAGCTCCTCGTGGAGTACACCGGACCTAGCAGGTCCCGGTGGGACTTCCCCACTGAGGGGGACCCCAGGGAACCAGTGCCCCTCAGGTTGGATCCAGCATTGATCTCATGGGTGGAGTTCAAGGGGGTTCACGCCTTTGTTCAAATGCAAACTGAACCTCCAGCTGGTCAGCCACATGTTCTGCCGGAGGACCCCCAGGCCCTTCAAGACCCAGGCACAGGCTTCCACTACCCAGAAGCCCTACCTATGGGGACACGGGCATCTCTGAAAAGGAAGCTGAGCCCCTAGAAGAGGGGGAGCTCCCTTTGGGGACAGAGCCTCACTGAACAATGAGGCGCTTCTTCACAAAAGACAAGCTCCCGGACCTGGTCACCCAATGTCTGACGGAGCTCACTTTTCCGGGCCCAGGTACTTCAGGGGGAACCTAAACCGAACCCCCTGCTGGAGGGTCTTCGTCAGTCCTCTCGCCATTTCCCTGTGTTACAAGCGGCACAACAGCTGATTGACCTGGAATGGAATGCCCCAGAGTCCATATTCAAAGGGGGATGAGCTTTGGCAGCCATGGACCCGGCGACCAAAGATCTTCTGGCATGCCCAAGAGTTGATGCCATGGTCTGTGCGGTCTCTAAGCGCACCACTATCCCAGTAGAGGGAGGAGCAGCGCTCTAGGATGCACATGACTGGCGTCTGGAATCCATCCTCAGTCATTTGACGTAGCCGCTATGTCTCTACAAATTGCGGCCTGCTGCACAGTGGTGACACGTGCCTGCTTATCCCAAACCAGGAACACCACCCCGGGAGAAGACACAGAACCAGCAGTATCATTCCTTGCGGACGCTGCCTCCGACCTAGTGCGTACAGCGGCCAGAGAAGTGTCATCTGTGGTGGTGGCCAGAAGGCAACTCTGGCTCCGAAGCTGGTCGGCCGACGCATCTTCCAAAATGCGCCTCACAAGGATGCCCTTCAAAGGATCCTTCCTGTTTGGCAGCGAACTAGAGAAATTAGCCGACAAATGGGGCGAGTCCCCAGTGCCGCGCCTGCCGGAGGATAAAACTAAGAGAAACCAGCGATTCTTCCCCAGGTCCTCCAGGGGCAGAAGTTCACAGCACTTCAATCCTTACAGGAGCAACTATCAAGCGCCCCGCCCTACGAGCAGGAACCAGTCCTTTTGGAACAAGCACAACAAGAGGGGTACTAGCTCAGGTACAGGCCCCAGCCACACCCCACAATGAGATTCAGCCGACCCGTCCAAGGGAAAAAGCCATAGGGGGCAGACTAGCCCTATTCTACCGCAGATGGGTCGAGAACTTCGGACAAGTGGGTCCTAGCCATCATTCGGGTGGGGTACTACTTGGATTTTCTATGTACTCCTCCGGACAAGTTCGTGGAGTCCCCTGCCACGACCTCTTCAAGAGGGCGGCAGTGGAAGCTACACTGTCCAGACTACTGGCCCTCAAAGCCATAACCCCAGTACTTCCACAAGAAATAAATACTGGATATTATTCCATCTATTTTATCGTCCCCAAGAAAGAGGGAACATTCAGGCCCATCCTGGACCTCAAATCGGTCAACTGCCACCTGAGGATTCCTTGTTTCCGCATGGAAACCCTGCGATCCGTAATAAGGGCGATACAACCGGGAGAGTTTCTCACATTCCTGAATCTTTCGGAGGCCTACCTACACATCCCAATTCATTAGAAACACCAGCGCTACCTACACTTCAAAGTCCTGAACCGTCACTACTAGTTCCGGGCTCTACCTTTCGGGTTAGCCACAGCACCCCGGACGGTTCACCAAGGTAATAGTAGTGGTGGCGGCAACACTGAGGAAGGAAGGAATCCTCGTCCACCCTTACCTAGACGTCTAGCTGATCAGGGCAAAGTCACCGGAGGAAAGCCACCAAGCAACCAGCAGAGTCATAACTCTACTGGCGAGCCTAGGATGGGTGGTCAACACAAACAAGTTTCCTACAACCCTCACAGTCACTGGAATACCTAGGAGTCCGATTCGACACCAAAGACAAGGTCAGCCTGACCCCCACAAGGAGATCAAAATTGTGGAACCGGCTGCATACCTTGCTGAACGATCCTTGCTTGAACGATCCTCATCCCACAGTATGGTATTACCTGCAAGTCCTCGAGCTGATGGCATCTACACTGGAAGTTGTGCCATGGGCGCGAGCCAAGACGAGGCCCCTACAGCATTCACTTCTATCACGGTGGAGCCCACGGTCCCAGAACTACACCGTACGGCTATCACTCCCGGGCAGAGTCTGGAACCAGCTACGGTGGTGGCTGCAGGCCAACCACATGAGCCGAGGATCAAGACTATCCTCTCCAACCTGGACCCTACTCACCACAGATGCCAGTCTACGAGGATGGGGAGCACACTGTGAGGCGTTAACCGCCCAAGTGCAGTGGAACGCAGAAGAGGCGGGATGGAACATCAATCACCTAAAAGCATGGGCAGTCAGACTAGCCTGCCTGCGGTTCGCTCACAGACTTAGAGACAAAGCGGTCAGAGAAATGTCAGACAAGGCCACAACAGTGGCCTACATCAACCGACAGGGGGGAACCAGAAGCCAACAAGTGTCCCTAGAAATAGACCACCTGAAGGCATGGACGGAAGCAAATCTCCAGGAGATCTCCGCCAGCCACATCGCCGGGAAAGACAACATCACGGCGGACTTCCTCAGCAGGGAAAGTCTAGACCCAGGAGAATGGAGGCTGTCATCTGCAGCCTTCCAAATGATAGTGAATCGGTGGGGGACACCGGACATGGACCTTCTGACAAACAGATCCAAAGCCCAAGTGTCCAGATACTTCAGCCGCAGGCACGAACTGCAGTCCCAAGGGATCGATGCCCTGGTACAGACCTGGCCACCGGGGACCCTGCTATACGCTTTCCTGCCGTGGCCCCTATGGGGCGCAATCATTCACAAGATACAACTAGACAGGGGGCTAGTTCTTCTGGTGGCTCCAGATTGGCCAAGAAGACCCTGGTATGCAGACATGAGAGCTGCTGGCAGGGATCCCCCTACCCCTGCCTCCACACAGGGACCTGTTACAACAAGGTCCGATCCTCCATGAAGACCCAGCTCAATTCTCTTATGGTCTGGCCATTGAGAGGGCCTGCCTGAGAGAGCGGATACTCGGGGGCTGTAATAGACACCCTCCTCCGAGCACACAAGTTCTCCACATCGTTAATGTACATAAGGATTTGGAGAGTATTTGAAGCCTGGTGCGAAGACCACAACATCAAGCCACGCTCATTTAAAGTTCCCGTGATCCTGGAATTCTTACAGAACGGACTACAGAAGGGACTGTCCCTCAACTCTATCAAGGTACAGGTGGCTGCATTGTCATGCTACGGCTCCAAGAGCGAGGGCGACAGCATAGCCTCTCACACGGACGTGTCGCACTTCCTAAAAGGAGTCAAACACATTCGTCCACCACTAAAGTGGCCGGTACCTCTGTGGAATCTCAATCTCGTTTTGGATTTCCTAGTGGGAACCGCCTTCAGACCCCTCCAAGGACTGCTCCTCCGCCTGTTAACCTTAAAGACTGTGTTCTTGCTGGCAGTTTGTTCAGCCCACTGCATCTCGGAACTACAAGCACTGTCCTGCCGTGATCCATTCCTCAGGCTCACCCTGGGAGCCATCCAACTACGCACGGTTCCCTCCTTCCTCCCTAAAGCGGTCTCACACTTCCACCTTAACCAGACCATCTCGCTACCAACGACTGATGGCTTGAAGAATTTGGAAGAAGCCCGTAGTCTATGCCACCTCAACATCGGCAGACTCCTATCCAGATACCTGGAAATGTTGGAACCCGTACGAAAAATGGACCACCTTTTTGTCCTTCACAGCGGAAAGAGACAAGGGGAAGGGGCCTCGCGGGCAACCATTGCCCGCTGGATCAAGGAAGTCATCAAGATGGCCTATGTAGAAGCTGGCAAGCCACCACCTCTACAGGTCAAGGCCCATTCTACCAGAGCCCAGGCAGTATCCTGGGCAGAAACTAGAATGCTGTCGCCTGCCGAGATCTGCAGGGCTGCGACATGGTCCTCCATCTATACCTTCTCTAGATTCTACCATCTGGATGTTCAGGCTCAGGAGGACACGGCATTTGCAAGCGCAATACTATGTGGGTCACAGGCAGCCTCCCAACCGGTTCGGGAGTAGCTTTTATACATCCCATTGGTCCTGAGTCCATCTGCTACACGCTAGGAAATGGAGAAATTAATTACCTGATAATTTCATAAGAACATAAGAAATTGCCATGCTGGGTCAGACCAAGGGTCCATCAAGCCTAGCATCCTGTCTCCAACAGAGGCCAAACCAGGCCACAAGAACCTGGCAATTATCCAAACACTAAGAAGATTCCATGCTACTGATGCAATTAATAGCAGTGGCTATTCCCTAAGTAAACTTGATTAATAGCTGTTAATGGACTTCTCCTCCAAGAACTTATCCAAACCTTTTTTGAACCCAGCTACACTAACTGCACTAACCACATCCTCTGGCAACAAATTCCAGAGCTTTATTGTGAGTTGAGTGAAAGAATTTTCTCCGATTAGTCTTAAATGTGCTACTTGCTAACTTCATGGAATGCCCCCTAGTCCTTTTATTATTCAAAAGTGTAAATAAGTCACATCTACTCGTTCAAGACCTCTCATGATCTTAAAGACCTCTATCGTATCCCCCCTCAGCCGTCTCTTCTCCAAGCTGAACAGCCCTAACCTCTTCAGCCTTTCCTTATAGGGGAGCTGTTCCATCCCCTGTATCATTTTGGTTGCCCTTCTCTGTATCTTCTCCATCGCAACTATATCTTTTTTGAGATGCGGCGACCAGAATTGTACACAGTATTCAAGTTGTGGTCTCACCATGGAGCGATATAGAGGCATTATGACATTTTCCGTTTTATTAAGCATTCCCTTCCTAATAATTCCTTACATTCTGTTTGCTTTTTTGACTGCTGCAGCACACTGAGCCAACGATTTTAAAGTATTATCCACTATGATACCTAGATCTTTTTCCTGGCTGGTAGCTCCTAATATGGAACCTAACATCGTGTAACTACAGCAAGGATTATTTTTCCCTATATGCAACACCTTGCATTTGTCCACATTATCATCTGCAAATATATATAATATATATATATAATATATATATATATATATATATATATATATATATATAATATTCTTAAAAATAAAAGCACCGGTCCAAGTACAGATCCCTGAGGCACTCCACTGTTTACCCTTTTGCACTGAGAAAATTGACCATTTAGTCCTACTCTGTTTCCTGTCTTTTAACCAGTTTGTAATCCACGAAAGGACATCGCCTCCTATCCCATGACTTTTTAGTTTTTGTAGAAGCCTCTCATGAGGAACTTTGTCAAACGCCTTCTGAAAATCCAAATACACTACATCTACCGGTTCACCTTTATCCACATGTTTATTAACCCCTTCAAAAAATGAAGCAGATTTGTTAAGCAAGACTTCCCTTGGGTAAATCTGTGTTGACTGTGTTCTATTAAATCATGTCTTTCTATATGCTCTATGATTTTGATCTTGAGAATAGTTTCCACTATTTTTCCCGGCACTGAAGTTAGGCTCACTGGTCTATAGTTACCCGGATCGCCCCTGGAGCCTTTTTTAAATATTGGGGTTACATTGGCCACCCTCCTGTCTTCAGGTACAATGGACGATTTTATTGATAGGTTACAAATTTCATTTTTGAGTTCCTTTAAAACCCTAGGATGCATACCATCTGGCCCAGGTGATTTGCTACTCTTCAGTTTGTCAATCTGGCCTACTACATCTTCCAGGTTCACAGTGATTTCGTTCAGTTCGTCTGACTCATCACCCCTGAAAACCATCTCCGGAACTGGTATCTCCCCAACATCCTCATTAGTAAACACAGAAGCAAAGAATTAATTTAGTCTTTCTGCAATGGCCTTATCTTCCCTAAGAGCCCCTTTAACCCCTCGGTCATCTAATGGTCCAACTGACTCCCTCACAGGTTTCTTGCTTTGGATATATTTTAAAAAGTTTGAGTGTTTGCCTGTATGGCCAACTTCATTTCAAATTTTCTCTTCGCCTGTCTTATCAATGTTTTACTCTTAACTTGACAATGCTTATGTTTTATCCTATTTTCTTCAGATGGATCCTTCTTCCAATTTTTGAAGGATGATTTTTTTTTTTTTTGTATTGAGAATTTTTATTAGATGCACATAATGGCAACAGTGTACAGAGCTGCAATGAACAATAACATACAAAGGCAACAGAGCTGCAACACAATGTAACATAGAGAGTTGTCATAAGTACATCATGAGATTATAGAACCGTCCTCCCCCCCCCCCCCCCAAGTGTGATCAAAGCATAATAAAAACAACAAGATACGTAACCCTGATAGTCAGTCTGAATAAACACCGGATTCAATGACTATTCACCTAGAGATAAGGACCAGGGGACTAGTGCATTACTGCTCTGGCTCAACCCCCATCTGTGTCTGATGCCACGTCCTATAAGGGCGCCACAAATCCTGGCGTTGCTTCCCGTCCCTGGGACCTTGTCGTCTCATCTTTTCATGCAGTAGAAATAATTTATGTAGTCTAGCAGAGACCCGTCCCATAGAAATAGGGCCTGCTATCCTCCACTCCAGAGCCGCCTCACATTTGGCAGCAGCTAAGATAAACATGATCAGCTTCCCCTGTGCCTCTGTCACATCGTAAGGCAGGTTTAACAGGGTTTGTTCAGGAGTAAGGGTGACCTCTATTCCCATAATATTCCTGATTAGCTGGGAGACCCCGGTCCATAAGAGCTGTAAGTAAGAGCATGACCACCACATATGTAAGAACGTACCCTCCATACCACACCCCTTCCAGCATCGGTCACTATATTGGGGGTTAAATCTGCGTATTTTAGCCGGCGTGCAGTACCAACGCAGTAGAATCTTATATCTGTTCTCAGCCAATTGCGAATAGGGAAGCCCCCGCTTGGTGAAAAGAAAGATCTGATCCCAGGTGTCGTCCTCAAAGGTTCGGCCCAGGTCCCTCTCCCAGGTCCTCATAAAAACTGGTTTTTGCTGTGGGTCCTTATTCAAATAATTATAAACCTGGGATATAGCTTTCCGCAAGGTGTCAGCCTGATCGCACCAGGCCTCCAATTGTGTTCTGCCCAGGGCCAGTTCCTGCCCCACCGATTCGGTCATAAAGAAGTGACGGATTTGTAAATAGGGGTAGACGTCCAGCCCCGTTAGGTCATATTTAGCTTGTAGTGTGGGGAACGAGACGAAGCTATCCACATCCCATAATTGCCCGAAATGCATAACGCCCTTCCCCTGCCACCGCTGGAAAGAGCCATGGGCTGTACCGGCTGGGAATAAACGGTTTGTCTGGAGGCCAGAGCTGTAATAATATCGCCGGTCACCCGTCAACTGTCTACCCCACTGTGACCACACCTGAAGAGTGGTCTGTGTCGAGGGCGCCAATGTTCCCCAGGGAAGAAGTGTGTTCCTAGGTTGCCAGATTACCGAGCTGAGGGGGGTCCCACCGTACAGGGCCTGCTCAATGTGCACCCACTGTTTCTGTTCCCCTTTGCGATTCCAATCAAAGATAGCCCTAATTTGGGCCGCAATATAGTACCACTGTAAGTGGGGGACACTCAATCCTCCCCTTTCCTTAGGGCGATACATAACCCCTCTAGAGACCCTAGGCGGACGCCTCTTCCAGATGTAGGAGAAGATCCGTCTCTGCCATCGAGTGAGCACTGCCCTGGGTATAAGAATAGGCAAGGCCTGAAATAAGTAGCCCAATCGGGGCAGGAGATTCATTTTTACGGACGCTATACGGCCGAACCAGGATAAATAGAGTCCGGACCATCTATCCAAATCGTTGAAGATTTGGTGTATAAGGGGCGTGTAATTGAGCTTAAAAAGGTCGTCTGGATCCTTGCTAATGTAAACTCCTAGATATTTGATTTTGTTGGGAGCCCATCGGAAACGAAACTGAGCTTGTAAGTTCTCAAGTTCAGTGGCAGATAATGTGACATTGAGCAGTTCAGATTTTTCAATGTTTAACTTGAAACCGGATACCGCTCCAAAATCGCTAAGTTCCCCAAGAGCCCCTTGCAGAGATATGTGGGGATCAGACAAGGTGAACAGGATGTCGTCGGCGAACAGAGACATCTTGTAAGCATTACCCGCTAATTCTATACCATGAATCGAGCGATTGCCGCGCACCCGAGTGGCCATAGGTTCCAAGAACAAGGCAAACAACAATGGGGAGAAGGGACAACCCTGTCTTGTCCCTCTTTGAATATGAAATGCCTCCGAGTATACCCCATTGACTTTTACTCTCGCGGTTGGCTGATGATATAGTTGCTGGAGCCAGTTTAAGAATTTGTCCCCAAAGTTCATGGCCCTTAGAGTGGAGAACAGGAAAGGCCAATGCACCATGTCAAAAGCCTTTTCCGCGTCCACCGAGAGCAAAACCAGGGGTGTTTGTTCCTTGCGGGCCCACCACATCAGATCAGTAATTTTGCGAATGTTGTCGGCGGCCATCCGTCCCGGAATAAAGCCTGCCTGGTCGGTGTGGACAAGCCGATTCATGACGCTATTCATCCTGTTCGCCAGGATTTTAGCTAATAATTTGAGGTCAACATTAAGGAGGGAAATGGGTCTATAGGACCCGCAATGAGAGAGATCTCTCCCTGGTTTCCCCAGGATTGTAATCCCCGCCACATTGGAACCAGGCCAGAGCTGTCCACCATCCCTCAGTGAATTAAACAACGCTCGCAGAGGCTCCAGCAGTGAGGTGGAGAATGTTTTGTAGAACTGGGGAGTGAAGCCATCGAGACCAGGTGCTTTGTTAGCCTTGAGGTCTCCTATAGCCTGCTGAATTTCAATGAGGGTTATTTCCTTATCCAAAGCTGCTCTCTCTGCCTCCGCTAACGATGGGAGCGGGAGAGGAGCCAGGTACTCCCGAATCTGGTCCGGGGTGGCACTAGAAGAGGCTGTATACAAAGTCCCATAAAATTCCTGGAACCTGTTACGTATCGCCGGAGGGGACACTAAAATCTCCCCGGCTAGGTTTCTAATAGCTAGAATTTGATTTTGTGTTTGCTTGTGCTTGAGAAACCGGGCCAAGAGCTTCCCCGAACGATTGCCCCACTCATACTTTTCTACCTTCATCAAAAACAATCGGGCTGCCAAATCGGCTTCCGTTAAGGCCCGCAGAGCGTCCCTCAGTTGCTGTAGTTGCCTATAAATACGTGGAGAGAGTGTTCTTTTATGCTCATGTGCTAAATGTGCTATCTCCCCCAGTATTCTTTGTTTCTCCTGGAGTTGGGATTTCTTAACGTATGTACCTCTAGAGATGAATCTACCCCTCAACACCGCCTTTAAGCAGTCCCATAGTAGGGCAGGCGCCCCCTCATTGGTCCCGAAGTACTCCGTAATAGCCTCTTGTATTTGGGTACGAAAAGTCTCATCACTCAACAAGGAATCATTCAGTTTCCAGGATTTAAACCCTGTATCGTCGGGGGCCAGCTTAATTTCAGCCGTGATGGGTGCATGATCCGACCACGTGATTGGGTGAATCTCCAAAGCACCCACCCTATTCATGATTGACTTGTCCAGCAGAAAATAATCTATACGGGAATATGTTTGGTGAGGAGGCGCGAAAAATGTGTAATTTCTAGTCAGGGGATTCACCTGCCTCCAACCATCTACGAGATTCCATTTAGACATGAGAGATTTCAACCCTTTCCTATGGATTTTAGTACCCTCATGGCCGCCCCCTGAGTTGTCCAATCCGGGATCCAGTGTCAAGTTGTAATCACCCACAATAATGATCACACCCTCCCCCTCCCTATCCAACAACTCATCCACCCGCTGATAGAAGCTCTTCTGCTCAGTATTGGGAGTATATATGTTCAGCAGGGTGAAGATGGTGCCCTGATACTCAAAGCAAACGAGGAGATATCTGCCCTGGTCATCTCCGATATGCCTACGCACTATAAAATCATATCCTTGTCGAAATAATGTGCAGACGCCAGTATATTTGCCTGCCTTGTTGGCAGCTGAGAAATATTTATGGGAAAACTGTGGCCAGTTGAGGAGATGTTCGTAACGCTTTTTTAAATGCGTTTCTTGTAGGCAAATCACCAGTGCCCCCTGAGCTAGAATGTCCTGTCTAAGTAAGCGCCGTTTGCGAGGGGTTTGCATCCCCCTAACATTAAGGGAGAAAAGTCTTAACGCCATCTTATCATAGTACGGAGTACTTCATCTGCCGGACCCCTCTCGGAGCTATTTAGTCTAAATGCAGCCATCAGAGAGTGCCACTGCCGCTCTGGCCCTATCAATAGTATGTACCTGGAAATGTGTGAGAGGCACAAAAAAGTCTGATGAACACAGAAAAACATACCCAGCCTGACCATCTCGTATTGTTTCACACTACCCCTACCCCCCCCCCCCCCTTCCCCTCCCCATTCTTAGTCCCTCCTGCATGAGCCAACTCAATGAGGCCCAACAGGAGCGGTGTGAGATTAGTGAAGTCATAATGGCAGTAAACCCCTACTCCAGCGATGCCCTCAACTCGGACAATAACCAGCAACCCCTCCTCCAAATACCCTCCCTCCAAAAGCTATTAAGAGCAAGGATAATCTAACAATCCTTCCAACTGTAACAGGAATAAACACAAAACCCGACTGAACATAACTAGAAACAAGTTGGTCATAACTACCAGGCATCAGTCCTCCGCCCTGCTTAGTAACCTCTGACATTATGAAATGTTCGGCAATATCAGGATGCCATCGTTCAGTCTCCCTCTGGTCGCGTAAATCCGCTATTGTTCCGTCTCAACCGCCGTCCGCCGTTCTCCACCCGCTGCCAGCGAGGGCGCTCCGGTTCCTCCCGCTGTGGTAATGGCGCAGATAATTTGACAGGGAACCCGGCTGAAGACAAGATGGCCGCCGCATCTACCACGGTGTGGGCTTTCGTTGTTATGCCTTTGATGGTGACAGCAAGACCCACGGGAAACAGCCACCTGTATCGCATGTTTTCCTGCCGCATCACTGTAGTCACCGGCTGATATTCCTGGCGCCGCTTCAAGGTGAGGGGGGATAAATCAGCAAAAACTGAAATTTGATGGGATTCCCACTCCCATGATTTTTGCTTGCGCGCCGCTGCAAGCACTCGCTCCTTGAGCGGGAACCGAAGGAAGCAGGCGATGATATCCCTCGGCTGATTGCCTGCTCAATGTCCACTGCTTCAGAATGATCCGTTTGTTCTCCAGTCTGATCCTGGGTCAGAAAAAATCTGCACAGAGAACTAACTACTGACGCGCAATCGCCGTATTGCTCTGTCTCTGGGACACCTCGAAATCGAAGGTTACACCTTCGGTTCCGATTTTCGAGGTCTTCAAGCTTAGCTGAGAGTTCCACTGTTGTTTGTTGCAAAGACACTCCCTGGTGTTGAAGCTTGTCAATTTTAATTGCTTGCCCCTCTAGCCGCACATCGCAATCATCAACTCTCCGGCCGATGTCCGCCATTTCCTCCCGTATCTCCGCCATTTTTTCTAACATTTCCCGTTTATTATTTTTCATGTCCTGGCGCAGATCTTGGAACCATTGCCGGAATTCGGTTCTCGTGGGCATTAGGGAGTCTGAATGTTGCTGTTCGTCTGATGTGTCGCCACCGGGGTCACTGGCAAGATCCATCGACGCTTCAGTGTCCCCCACAATGGAGGCCCCCGGACCTCCTCCTCCCTTAGTATAGGAGAATTGCCGTAAATCGGCACCTTTTTTTTTGGAAGTCATATTAGTAAGGGAGATCAGCGGTGTTTTAAAGCAAAGTGAGCTCAGCTGGGTGGAGGATGGGTGCTGATTAAGCTGTATGTTTGCTCTGGGCTCGCCGGAGCTCCGTGGTCAAGCCGCCATTCAAGCTCATGACGTCACCGTCTCCTGAAGGATGATTTTTTGGCTAAAATAGCCTTTCACCTCACCTTTTAACCATGACAGTAATCGTTTTGCCTTCCTTCCACCTTTCTTAATTCGAGGAATACATATGGACTGTGCCTCTTGGATTGTATTTTTAAACAATGTTCAAGCCTGTTGAACACTTTTAACCTTTGCACCTGCACCTTTCAGTTTTTTCTATTTTCCTCATTTTTTTCTATTTTCCTCATTTTATCAGTTTTCCTTTTAAAAGTTTAGTGTTAGAGCTGCAGTTTTCCTTAGTGTAGACAGATGGACTCAGCATCCCACTCTTGGCTGCCATTATGCATTGTCTTTCAAATGATTCAAGGCTAAGCCACGTTTTCATTTGCCTAGGGCATCCACCCTGCCGGCTGTTGACGCTTTCCGGTTGAGTACACTGGCGGTCTCCACCTATAGTCAATCAACCAGTTCAAGTTAATCGTTAATGAAATTAAGTTAATCAGTCACAAATATATCCACAATGCTTTGAGGAGAATACTGAAGAGCTGCACTTCCTGCAGGGGTATATGTACTAGGGGCTGATGTCAGATTGAAATCTGATCCGTCTCTAACTGCTAGCCAGGAGTACACTATACCCATTGGTCCTGAGTCCACCTGTCTACACTAAGGAAAATGAAATTATCAGGTAAGCAATTTCTCCATTTGTGCTCAGTAAAACGGTAGAAAATATTAGCAAAATGGCCAAGCATACAAATAGACAAACTTAATAGAAAAGTGCCACCATGGATTTAGGAAATTTCTAACACTTTTTTTTTAAATGAGAGACTGCATCTTGAGTATTGTGTAAGATTCTGGTTACTGCATCTCCAAAAAAAAAAAAATAGAATTAGAAAAGGTACAGAGAAGAGTGGCCAAAATAACGGATGGAACGAATCACTATGAGGAAAAACTAAAGAGGTTGGGGCTCTTCAGTTTAGAGAAGATTGCTGAAGGGAGATTTATTTATTTATTTATTTTTGGTTTTTATATACCGGAAGTTCCTGTATAATATAAATATCAGTCTGGTTCACAGATAACAGAGATAACTATCGCCGGGATGGCGGTTTACATGATATGATAAATTATTGAAGTCTATAAAATGAATGGATCAAAATGAGTAAATGTGAATCTTTTCTGACTTTCAAAATGTGCAAAGACTAGGGAAATGCAATGAAGTTACTAGGTAATACATTTAAGACAAATAGAGAACATTTTTTTTTCAGTGCATAATTACTCAAATTTTCCTATCGTGTAGCCAGATGGACTCAGGACCAATGAGTATAGTGTACTCCTGATAGCAGATGGGAGATGGAGCCAGATTTCAAAGCTGATGTCAGCCTCCATATACCCGTGCAGGAAGTTTAGCTCTTCAGTATTTCTCCATCTCCTAAAGCAGATAGGGAAATTTCCACACACTAGAATAGTGTTAGCAATTTTAAAACAAAATTTACCTGAAGAAGACTAGCCCCGCTCTCCTGCTTTGATACCTAAGGGTCCCTCCCCCAGTCGAGAATTCCTGAGGTGATTTCCTAGATCCCTCAGAGGCAAGCCTCTGTCTGGTAGCCGGCTCCCGGCTTGGACTTAGCCCCCAGTGTGGCTTAGAGGCAGCAGGTGCAGAATCGAGCGCGGCGGTGAAGGTTAACTCCCTCTCCCCCCGCAGCGAAGACTGCCTGGCACGAAACCGGGAAACGCCGAGACCAGGTAAAGTAGAAACCTCTTTTTAAGTCTCTGCTCTCTCAGGCTCGAATAGCCACACAGAGATGGTCCCTTCTGGCATCTGTTTGAACAGCTCCATCCGAGCTAGACCCTGATCTGGTGCGAGGGTCCACGCACATGGAGACCCTCCGGGGAGGTGGGGGGGGGGGGTCCGCCATCTTGCCCACGTGGTTGTCAGTGCCATTTCCCCCACCTTGACCGCTGTATTGTCCGCACAACTGAGCCGTGCGCGCATGGTCGGCGCACAACTAAGCCGGCGTGCCTACCAACACGCACAGACGAATTTTGAGTCACTCCATGCGCACAAGTCATGGCACCACCTGCCAAGAAGATCAAGGGACAAGCCCTCTGCCCAGCCTGCCACCTGAGAGCTGTACAATCTGAAGTGGCCTCCGCCCTATGCCAGCAGTGCGAAGAGGCTCAGGGGGAACCTAAGCAAGGCCCCCCACAGCCAGTAGAGGGTTCAGGATCTACTGATGATAGTACCCCGGACCTCTGTATCTCTGACTCGGCGTCTACACAGGAAGGCACCTCAGGGGTTCGCACCATAAACCCGCTGGGATTCAATATGGACCCAGGGACCTTTTCCTGGGTGGATTTCTTCAAAGGGCTGCAAACCTTTGTCCAGGCACAATCAGTACTGCCGGTGACAGTCCCAATCTCCACCAGAAGCACAAGATCTTTCAGGCACCTCTCGAGACATGCCCCACCTAAGTAAGAGCCTCCCTACAGGCGATAGACACCTCAGGGGACGAGACTGACTCCCTGGAGGAAGGGGAAATCACTCCAGGGATGGAACCATACCGAACAATGCTGCGATTCTTCTCCAAAGACGAGATACCAGCTCTCATGTCTCTGACCCTGAAGACGCTGGCCATTCCAGGCACGGGAACCCCAGCGAAGCCAAAGATGAACCCCATCCTGGTGTCCCTCCGCCAGGCCTCAAGCTATTTCCTAATGTTGCAGGCCGTACAACAACTGATTGACCTGGAACGGAGTGCCCCGGAGGCCAGCTTCAAAGGAGGACAGACCTTAGAAGCCCTATACCCTCTGGACCCCACAGCCAAGGAACTCCTAGGATTCCCAAAAGTAGACGCCATGGTCTGCGCCATCTCAAAGCACACGACCATCCCAGTCGGAGGAGGAGCGGCACTCAAGGATGCCCAGGACAGATGTCAGGAGGCCATACCTATAAACAGTCCTTTGATGTTGCAACAATGACCCTACAGATCGCTCCCTGCTGCGCCGTAACATGTGCTTACTTGCTCCTCTCCAGAGACGCAGCCACATCCGGTGAAACACTGGAACCGGCGATATCCTTCCTCACGGATGCGATCTTAGACCTAGTGCGCACCTCAGCCAGGGGCGTCTCCTCTATATTGGCAGCCAGAAGACAACTATGGCTCTGAAACTGGTCAGCTGACGTGACCTCCAAAGCAAACCTCACGAGAATGCCTTTTAAAGGATCACTCTTGTTCGGAAACGAATTGGAGAAGTTAGCCAACAAATGAGGCGAATCTCCAGTACCTAGTCTACCGGAGGACAGGAACAAAAGAAACCAGTGCCCCGCCCCCCCTCCGGAAAACCAAGGGCAAAGGAGCCCAGCACTTTAGACTGTACAAGAACATATTCTACCAAGCACCTCGCCCCATAGGCAGGGCCCAGACTTTCGGAACAGACATGGCAAGTGGGGAGAGCAGGCTCACGTACAGGCTCCAGCCGCACCCCACAATGAGAATCAGCAGGTCTATCCACAAGAAGAAGTCATAGGGGGCAGACTTACCCTCTTCTACCAAAGATGGGTCGGGATAATGTCTGACAAGTGTTCCTAACCATCATTCGAGAGGGATACTATCTGGACTTCCACAGCATCCCTCCAGACAAATTTGTGAGATTGCCGTGCCACTCCCTCTCCAAGAGAATGGCAATGGAAACCACACTGACAAAATTACTCAGCCTGAAGGCGATAATCCCGGTGCCCACGCATCAACAAAATACTGGTCACTATTCCATCTATTTTATCCTTCCCAATAAGGAAGGAACATTCTGGCCCATCTTGGACCTCAAGACGGTCAATCGTTACCTGAAGGTACCACACTTCAGCATGGAAACCCTACGCTCAGTCATAAGGGCAGTACAGCCGGGAGAATTCCTGACTTCACTGGATCTATCAGAAGCCTATCTCCACATCCCGGTCCATCACGACCATCAGCGCTTCCTACGCTTTGCAATACTGGACCATCATTATCAGTTCCAGGTGCTACCCTTCAGACTAGCTACTGCCCCTCGGACCTTCACCAAAATCATGGTTGTAGTCGTGGCAACACTGAGGAAAGAAGGAATCCTCGTACATTCGTATGTAGACGATTGGCTGATCAGGGCAAAATCTCCAGAGGAAAGTTACCAGACGACCACCAGAGTCAAGAATCTACTGTAGAATCTCAGGTGGGTCGTCAACACAACCAAGAGCTGTCTGCAGCCCTCCCAATCACTAGAGTACCTGAGAGTCCGGTTCAACACCAAACAAGACAAGGTTTCCCCCGCCCCCCCGAAAGGAGAAGGAAACTGATGGGTCAGCTGCGAAACCTGTTGAACTATGCTTGCCCCAAGGTATGGGACTACCTCAAAGTCCTCTGTCTCACGACATCAACTGTAGAAGTCGTCCCATGGGCAAGGGCCCACGTGCACCCACTATAACGTTCCCTACTGTCACAATGGAACCAGACGTCCCAGAACTACTCCATTCACCTCCAGTTACCAGCAGAGGTTCGTATCCAGCTCCAGTGGTGGCTACAGGAAGACCATCTGAGCAAGGGAGTAAAACTATCCCCACCGAACTGGATCTTGCTCTCCACGGATGCGAGCCTGCGAGGGTGGGGAGCCCACTGCCAAGAACTGACGGCCCAGGGACAATGGGACAAGGAAGAGTCTGGATGGAACATAAACAGACTGAAAGCCTGAGCAGTCAGACTAGCCTGCCTACAATTTGGCCACAGACTCTGGGGAGAATCTGTCAGTCCTGTTGGACAACACAACAGTTGCCTACATCAACCGCCAGGGAGGAACCAGAAGTCAACAGATGTCCCTGGAAATAGACCCCATCATGGCGTGGGTGGAAGCAAACCTACAAGGAATCTCAGCCACCCACATTGCGGGAAAAGACAATGTCTCTGCGGACTACCTCAGCAGAGAGAGGCTAGACCCAGGGGAATGGACGCTGTCGACCACAGCCTTCCATCTGATAGTAAGAACATAAGAAAATGCCATACTGGGTCAGACCAAGGGTCCATCAAGCCCAGCATCCTGTTTCCAACAGTGGCCAATCCAGGCCATAAGAACCTGGCAAGTACCCAAAAGCTAAGTCCATTCCATGTTACCATTGCTAATGGCAGAGGCTATGCTCTAAGTGAACTTAATAGCAGGTAATGGACTTCTCCTCCAAGAACTTATCCAATCCTTTTTTTAAACACAGCTATACTAACTGTACTAACCACATCCTCTGGCAACAAATTCCAGAGTTTAATTGTGCGTTGAGTAAAAAAGAACTTTCTCCGATTTTAGTTTTAAATGTGTCCCATGCTAACTTCATGGAGTACCCCCTAGTCTTTCTATTATCCGAAAGAGTAAATAACCGATTCACATCTACCCATTCTAGACCTCTCATAATTTTAAACATCTCTATCATATCCCCCCTCAGCCGTCATTTCTCCAAGCTGAAAAGTCCTAACCTCTTTACTCTTTCCTCATAGGGGAGCTGTTCCATTCCCCTTATCATTTTGGTAGCCCTTCTCTGTACCTTCTCCATCGCAATTACATCTTTTTAGAGATGTGGTGACTAGAATTGTACACAGTATTCAAGGTGCGGTCTCACCATGGAGCGATACAGAGACATTGACATTTTCCGTTTTATTCACCATTCCCTTTCTAATAATTCCCAACATTCTGTTTGCTTTTTTGACTGCCGCAGCACACTGAACCAACTATTTCAATGTGTTATCCACTATGACGCCTAGATCTTTCTTGGGTTGTAGCACCTAATATGGAACCCAACATTGTGTAATTATA
The DNA here is from genome assembly GCF_901001135.1 of Rhinatrema bivittatum. Lineage (NCBI taxonomy): Eukaryota > Metazoa > Chordata > Amphibia > Gymnophiona > Rhinatrematidae > Rhinatrema > Rhinatrema bivittatum. Next base: position 139,145,645 of record NC_042621.1, read on the forward strand.
GCATGGGTTATTTTTCCCTATATGCATCACCTTGCACTTATCCACATTAAACTTCATCTGCCATTTGGATGCCCAATTTTCCAGTCTCACAAGGTCTTCCTGCAATTTATCACAATCTGCTTGTGATTTAACTACTCTGAACAATTTTGTGTCATCTGCAAATTTGATTCTCACTCGTCGTATTTCTTTCCAGATCATTTATAAATATATTGAAAAGTAAGGGTCCCAAAACAGGACAACCAATGAGTAATTTATAGGAAGCAGTGGAGAAGTAGGAGTTTACTAAAGGAAACCAGAGAGGGTAAAATAAAGAAGGAAACAAGATATTCAAATAGGTAACAAAATTACAAAAAACACGGTGTGGCAGCTTATCATGAGGCAGTAGGCTGGAATCGAAAGCCAGAAAGGGGGGCAGGAGTCGGCGGGAATTAGTCTGGGAAAGCCTGGTGGAAGAGCCAGGTCTTTAACATCTTGCGGAATTTACAGAGGTTTGGCTCTTGGAGATTGAGTTAGATTATTCCATTGTGTTGGGCCAGCAATAGACAATGCACGAGCCCTTGTGGCTGTAAGTCTGGCTTTCTTAAGTGGGGGGACTAGTAGTGTAAAATTGCGGTTCATTCTAGTGGGTCTGGTCGAGTGTTTGAGTTTCAATGGAACGCTGAGCCATGAAGGATTATGTTCGTGAATGGCTTTGTGTATTAAGGTGAGGATTTTAAAAAGTATATGGTATGAAATGGGGAGCCAATGTAGATCTTTGAGTATGGGGGTTATGTGATCGGATTTACGAACATTACTAATTATCCTAGCAGTAGCATTTTGCAGAATCTGTAGGGGCTTGATGGTTGAGAGGGGGAGACCTAAGTAGAGGGAGTTGCAATAATCAAGTTCGGATGATAAGGTGGCTTGTATGACAGTTTTGAGATCATGCGTGTGGAGTAGGGGCTTCAGCTTTTTTAAAACCATGAGCTTATAAAATCCTCCTTTAATGACAGAGGTAATATGGAATTTCAGGTTCAAATGCGCATCAACGAAGACGCCAAGGTTTCGTACAGGGGATGGAGACAGGAGAGTGGAGAGTTTAGAGTCATTGGAAGGAGAGAGCTTGATAGTCTGTTATGGATGAGGAGAATTTCAGTTTTTGAGGTGTTGAGTGCAAGATGGATGGATGTCAGAAAAGAGTTAATGGAGGAGAGGCATTTTTCCCAGAAATTTAAGGTGGCAGTTAGTGATTCTTGAATAGGGATGATGATTTGTACATCTGCGTATACGTAGAATTTAAGACCGAGATTTGTAAGATGGTGGCAGAGGGGGATAAGGTAAATGTTAAATAGGGTAGAAGAGAGGGAAGAGCCTTGGGGCACACCATGCGAGAGGGTGAGGGTGGTGGATTCAGATGTTCCGAGTTTAACAGAGAAACATCTGTTGGCGAGATAGGATCTGAACCATTGTAAGGCAGTGCCAGCGATTCCAATGTCAGCAAGGCGGGAAATGAGTAGATCATGGCTTATAGTATCAAATGCCGCAGAGATGTCAAGGAAGGCAATGATGAAACTATGGCCTTGGTCGAGTCCAATGAGGAGAAAGTCGGTGAGTGAGAGAAGGAGAGTTTCAGTACTTAAGTTCTTGCAAAAACCAAACTGTGAAGAGTGAAGTATGTTGTTGTCATCTAGGTAATCCATGAGTTGAGTGTTTACAACCTTCTCCATGACTTTAGAAATGAAAGGAAGATTGGAGATGGGACGGAAATTGGCTGGGTTTTTAGGATCCAGGGAGGGTTTCTTGAGAAGGGGTTTGACGACTGCGTGCTTGAGGGGGGTGGGAACTGATCCGGAGGAGAGGGAGCAGTTGTTAATCTCTGCTAGAGGAGTAGCAATGATGTTTGGGATGGAGAGTAAGGTCTTAATGGGAATAGTTTTGGATGGGTGGGAGGCAGGCTTGGATTTCTTTAGGATTGTCTCAATTTCTTTAGAGGATGTGAGTTAGATGGTGTTGAATGAATGTTCCAGGAGGGTGGGAGGTGACTTGTGTTTAGGTTGGGGGAAGTGGGGTTGAGGGTTGGTTGTAGTAGGGAAGGTGAGGAGGAGGTTAGCTATTTTATTGTGGAAGAAATGTGAGAGTTCTTCACATTTTGAGCTTGATTCCTCGTCATTAACACTCGGAGTTAGAGGGGTAGTGAGTGCCGTGACGTAGGAGAAGAGGGCTTTTGGGTTGAATGTGTATTGATGGATCTTAGATGCATAATAGTCACGTTTGGAGTTTTGAATAGTTTGGCGGTATAGGTGTAGGAAGGATTTGTAGGTAGCGGCGTGCTGTGGGTTTGGGTCTTTGCACCATGTTCTCTCTTTAGCTCTAAGTTTGAGTTTCATTTGGTGCAGCTCGTTGGTGTACCAGGGTTTGTTATTGGAGGGGGGAGGAGCGTTTGCGTGTGATGAGGGGGCATAGGTTATTGGCTATATTGAGGGTGAGACTGTTCCATGAATTAAGTGCAGTGTCAGGGGTGGAACAGTCAAGTTTGCTTAAGGATTCAGTGAAGGCAGAGGTGAGTTCATCAGTTGTGCAGGTTTTACGGTAGGTGAAGGATGTGTTATTTTGGGTGTCGGTGTTAGTAACGTTAGCAGTAAGTTGGGTTTCAATGAGGGAATGATTTGACCAGGGTACTGGGGTACAGGTGGGGGGTGAAGTGACTTGAATGTATGAGTTGGTAAAAATGAGGTCGAGGGTGTGCCCTGCCTTGTGTGTAGGGGCTGAGATTTGGGTGAAGCCTAAGGCTTTTGAAGGGCAGTAATGAAGGTGTCACAGGAAGGAGATAGGGGTGTGGAATCCACGTGAAGGTTGAAGTCGCCCAGGATAATGGCAGGTTTGTCATTGTTTATATTATTGGAGAGTAGTTCAATGAGTGGTGAGGGGTTGCGTTCCAATAGGCCAGGGGGGGCGTAGATGAGGCAAATTTGAAGGTTTGTGGATTTGAAGAGGCCTGCTTCGAGCTTGGAGGAGGGGCTGATATTTGTAATAGAGAGTTTAAGACTTTTTTTGGCCATTAGGAGAAGGCCGCCTCCCTTTTTTTTTGGTCTGGGAAGAGAGAAAATGTCGTATGAGCTAGAGGGTAGTTGGTTCAGTAGGACTGTCAGTCCTTGAGCCAAGTTTCTGTGACAGCACAGATTTCAGGCTCGTGGTCAAGGATGAGGTCCTCGAGGATGTGACATTTTTTGGAGAGGGATTGAGCATTAAAAAGGATGATGGATAGGGTGGTGAGGCCGAGGAATTGTGTTAAAGGGGAAATAAGAATAGGTAGGAGGGATTTATGTTGGGTTAAATGATTCGCAGAGCGCGATGGAGAGGGTCTGAGATAAGATTGGTGTATGTGGGGGATTGGGTATGAGTCAGAAGTGTGGGAAAGGGGAGGCATATTGTAAAAAGCAAGTGGGGATCGAAAGGGAGAAACTAAGATAAAAGAGGTTCAACTGAAGTTCAATAAGGATCAGTGCAAAAGGCCTATATGCTTACAAGCTAGTTTTGTACAGATTTATGTAACATAAGAGAATATTTCAGTATATAACGATATTCTGTGCAGAGACTAAACAATGCTGAGCATTTTGTTATTAAATGAGGGAGAGCAGTGTAGCATAGTTTAGATGATTGATTTACATTAAATATTCAAGGATGCATAATTCAAAAACAGCAATAAATTGGATGTGAGGGAAAAAGAAGAAATATTTTAAGTTGAGCATTCGAAATGGGATAAGGAATAGGGTGAAAGGGGGAGAGAAAGGGAGCACAAAGGGGCGCACTAAGGGGCAGGCCCCTTAGTCGCGCTCCTTCGGTGCATGACGCCTGGCGTGTGACGCCAGAAGCAAGGGTTGGGCTTTAAATCAGCCCTCCAGCCCCGGATGATGACGTAGGGCGTCGCCGCGTGGTTGAGTCAAGGCAGGGAGGGCTGGGGCGCTCCGGCATGAATGAGGGTTTTTGTTTGAATGGGGATTGGATTTCTAAAGAATTGTTCTTATGTAGTATTGATAAATCCATATGTAAATGAATAGCACAAGGTTTGGTCGCAACAATAAAAAATAAAAAAAAAAATGTAAGTTAAATATGTTGTGAATATTTAATTATTTGGGACATTTGTGTCCTAATTGACCTCTGAGTTGTGGGATATTATTTGGTGAGGAAGTAGGCAGAATGGAGAGGAGAATCCCTTCTGAAGAATGTATAGATGTAGCCACCAGTGTAGATCCTTTTCATTTGCTGTGCAATTGTCATTCTGACAAAGGTTGTGAGCTGGTCCCATTGAGAATAGAGGCCTCCCCACACAAGCCATATATGAAGGCGGGTTAGTAAAACTACATAAATTGCCACGGCCATGTGGCACAGAATGATTTGAACTTTTGGCCATTGACTGATCCATTGTCAATAGTTTGTAAATGAGGGATCTGAGTATCCATCTATCTGACAGGAGGAAAGTCTTCTCTTGTGGAGAATCTCATGTACCAATGAATTTGATTTTTTTGGGAGGGAATCTGAGTTGATTTCACAAAATTCACTAGGAACCTTAGTGATTGTAGCAGCTGTACCACCTTCTGCAGGGAAATTAGTATGCCTTCCTTGGAGTTCAGTCACAAGACAGTCATTGAGGTAAGGGAAGACTGATAACCCTGATACCCATAGATGTGCTGTGTTGCTGCTATAACCAGGCACTTGGTAAAGACCTTCAGTGCTGCTGAGAGGCCAAAGAGGAGCGCACTGTACTTACATTGGGAAGAGTTCACCAAAAATCGCAGATAATAGAGATAGGGATGGAAATATGTATGCAAACATCTTTTAAATCCAAAGCACACATCCACTCCCCCATCTGGATGAAGGGGAGAACTAGCTCTAGAGTATGTATGTTGAGGCTTCTTAAATCCAGGAATAGGTCTCAGCCCTCAGATTTCTTTGGGAATAAGGACATAGAACATTTCCTCCCCATCGGCTAGAGGTTCTACTTTGCTATCAATTGCTTTTTGAGGAGTGAATCTATTACCTGGTGGAGTTTCATCAAATGAAATGGATCTGGATTGAAGGCTGAGCAATGACGAAGCATGGGAAGTTGGGAGAAATGCATGCTGTATCAAGATTCCACAATCTTAAGTCTTTCTGAACATGTGCAGGTGTTCTGCATTGCTGATGCCTTGTAAGTCTTCTTACTCCAATTTGTCTGCTAGAACATAGGTCAGTATTTTACTCTTGCTGCTGTGATTTTTTCATATTGTCATCCTGAGACTGTAACCATTTTAGTACTGGTGTCTTATAAGATCCTTCTTTATCAAAGTGGTCAAGAACCAAGCTCCCTCTCATATGCCAAATGCAGGAGCAAAAAAGGCATTCCTCATTGGCACCATGTGCCGAAGTATTTTGCTGAAAAGTACCGAAAGCCAAGCACAGTCAGAGCCATCCACTTTGCTTATAGCATTGAAGTTCATAGATGCCAGCTTATCTCGGCATTGCAACACCAGTTCTATTTCTATTCATTGTTTCTTCTCCTAGTCTAGTTCCAGAGTCTGATTCATCTCCATGAATTCTCATCCTGTCCTGCCTCATCCAGAGTGCCATACATTTGTATGAAAGCTGACCATAATTTTTGAACAATCTTTTATGAAGATGCAATCTACTTCTTTCTGGCCCCCTTTTCAGAATGCCTTTGGAGAGGCTTTCTGCTGATCTTCTTTCGCAGTCCTATATCAAAAAATTCAACAATCTCTCAACAAGACTTAAAATTGTTTGCATCTTCAGAGGTAGGCAACTCCAGTCCCTGGAGTGCCACAAACAGGTCTAGTTTTCAGGATATCCACAGTGAATGAGGTATATTTACATGCACTGCTTCCATTGCATGCAAGTGTATCTTATGTATATTCTTTGTGGATATCCTAAAATCTAGACCCGTTTGTAGCACTCTAGAATTGGAGTTGCTTATCACTGCTCTATAGCTTCAAAGGGAGAATCTTCAAATGATCCTCCAGTGGTGGTTTCTGATTCTGATGAAGGTTCTTTGCTCTTGATTTATACTCTTCACTCTTTTGAGGAGTCTTACCAGATTCCTCTCCAACCCTTCACAGGAAGCTCCTAGAAGAGAGATGGGTAACTGAGTCCTTGAGGGCCCCCTAATCAGTCAGGTTTTCAGTATATTCCTGATGAATATGCATGTCCAATGCTACAATTGTATGCAAATATATCCCATGCATATTAAAGAGATCCTGAAAACCAGCTGGTTTGTTGTCCTTGAGGACTGGAATTGCCCACCCTTATCCTAGAAATTCCACTTTGCCTGAAGACAAGTCATATCCTGCATTTCTTCAGATGTCTGAATCCATTCCCTTTAATCTAGGTGACGAGACACAACTATCTAAAGAGTTCCAGGTCATTTTGAAATTCATGCAACCACATAATCAGGCAAAGGCTATATGTACAACTTTACAGGATCTGCAAATAAAGATCTGGAAAACTCCTCTCTACTTCCAGTTGTCAATGTAGATTAAGTACAGAGTTCAATAATGCCCATGAAACAGTCTAGCTGTTTCATGGAAGCGCAGAGACAAGGTAAGGTAGAAAACTTTCTCTAAGTCTGCGATCTCCGAGGCTCGGACAGCTGCACAGATCGTTCCTCCAGCGTCTGTACAATCGGGTTGAGCAGCCCCGTCCGGGCTAGACCCCGAACTGGCAAGAGGGTCCTCCCACATGGAGACCCCCTGCGGGGGCTGCCATCTTACCATGTGGTCACCGGTGCCTTCCCCCCCCCTCGGTCGCTGCATCGTCCGCATAACTGAGCCGTGTGCGCAATGGCCAGCCGGGCGCACAAAGTACTTGTGCGCACAGTGGAGCGCACGTCGGGGCCGGGCGCACAGCGCCGTACACGTCGGGGCCCGGCGCACAACAAGGTCTGTGCGCACAGCCACGCGGGCATCTTCCGCTCCTACGCGCACAATGTAGGCGCACCCGGAGTGCATAACCAGGCCTCCGGCACACACGCCTGTAAAGTCTACACGCGCAAATCATGGCACCGCCGTCCAAGACAGCTAAGGGTCCAGCCCTCTATCTGGCATGCCACCTGAGAGCGACGCAGCCCGAGGTGACTTCCGTCCTGTGCCTGCTATGTGAAGAAGCTCGGGGGGAACCGCGACAAGGCCCCCCTCAGCCTGTACAGGACTCTAGATCCACCAGTGAGACTACCCTGGACCTCTCTATTCCTGACTTGGGCCCTCGGAGCGCCGTTGGACCCAACGCGGTCCCAGGCAACTTCACCTGGGCGGGATTCTTCGCGGAGCTACAGTCCTACATCCATGCACAGTCAGGACCACCAGCGGCACAACCACAACCCCCACCAGTGGTCAGAACCCCCCAGGCCCCTCCCGGCCTCCACCAGATGAGCCTCCCCTGGACAAATACCTCCCCTTACGGGACACAGATGACTTGGAGGAGGAATCAGAACCCCTGGAAGAGGGGGAAATCCCTCCAGGAACGGAACCGTATTGAACCATGATGCGCTTCTTTCCAAAAGATGAATTATCAGATCTCGTAGCCATGATTCTGAAGGCATTGGCCATCCCGGACACATGCAACACAGCAGAGTCCAAGGCCGAGCCCCTTCCTGACCGGGCTCCGCCAGACCTCACGCCATTTTCCTACACTACAGGCCGTCTGACAACTGATCGACCTGGAATGGGATGCTCCAGAGGCCACCTTTAAGGGATGGCGAGCCCTAGAAGCTTTCTACCCCTTGGACTCAGCAATGAAGGAACTCCTGAGGTTTCCCAAAGTCGATGCCCTGGTCTGCGCCACCACAAAGCGCACTACCATACCCGTCGAGAGAGGAGCTTCACTCAAGGATGCTAATGACAGACGTCAGGAATCCATCCTTACAGATCGCTGCCTGCTGCGCCGTGGTATCACGCACCTGCCTGGCTATGGCCAGTGACGCTATTCCGCCAATCGAGGCATTAGACCTGGCAATATCATTAGTCAGACCTGGTACGCACCTCAGCCAGGAGCCTCTCATCCATAGTGGCAGCCAGAAGACAGCTCTGGCTCCGAAGAGGTTGTGTCGGCTGACCAGCTAAGACGAAGCGCACGAGAATGCCCTTTAGAGGAACACTCCTGTTCAGAAGTGAACTGCAGAAATTAGGCAACAAATGGGGTGAGTCCCCAGTACCCCGTCTACTGGAGGACAGAAACAAGAGGAACCAATGCCTTTCTCCCCAGGCACCCAAGGGCAGAGGATCCCAGCGTTTTAGACCATACAAAAACACTTACCAAGCCTCTCGCCCCGCCAGCAGGGGACAATCCTTTCGGAACAGACACAGCAAAAGAGAAGCCAGCTCGGGACCAGGCCCAAGCCGCAACACACAATGAGAATCAGCAGACCCATCTACAGGAAGATATCATAGGTGGCAGACTCTCCCTATTCTACCAAAGATGGGTCGAAATAACATCTGACAATTGGATCCTATCCATCATCCGAGATGGATACTACCTGGACTTCCACAGCATCCCCCCAGACATGTTTGTGATTTCTCAGTGCCACGACCCCTCCAAGAGGAAGGCAGCAGAAACCACACTATCAAAACTCCTTGCCCTAAAGGCAATAACACCGGTGCCCATGCACCAACAAAATTCTGGGCAATATTCAATCTACTTCATGCCCAAGAAAGAGGGAACATTCTGGCCCATACCGGACCTCAAGACCGTCTATCGCTACCTGAAGGTACCCCGCTTCCGCATGGAAACCCTGCGTTCGGTCATAGACGGTACAACTGGGAGAATTCCTGACCTCCCCGGACCTGTCAGAAGCCTATCTCCACATACCGATCCATCAGCATTTCCTGCGCTTTGTGATACTGGGCCAGCACTACCAGTTCCTGCCCTACTGTTCCAGCTAGCTACGGCTCCCTGAACGTTCAACAAGATCATTGTGGTAGTAGCGGCGACATGAGGAAAGAAGGATTCCTCATGCACCCCATACCTGGATGATTGGCTGATCAGAGCGAAATCGCCAGAGGAAAGCAATCAAGCAACCCCAAAGTCAAGGAACTACTGCAGAGCCTCGGGTGGGTCGTCCACACACCCAAGAGCTACCTGTAGCCCTCCCAATCCCTAGAGTACCTGGGAGTCCAGTTCGACACCAAAGGGAGCAAAGTCGCCCTTCCCCCTACAAGGAGAAGGAGATTGATGGAACAACTACGAGCATTGTTAAACTCCACTCTTCCCACAGCATGGGACCATCTCCAAGTCCTCGGAAAAGGGGTATGGTGAATTCGGACTCGGCATCAACCATAAATTCACACAACTACCTGACTGGCATCTGCATAGCATAAAGGCTACCAGATATGATCTGAAAAATGCAGCTAACCAGGGCCCACATGCGGCCCCTACAACATTCCCTACTGTTACGGTGGAACAAGATGTCTCAAAACTACTCCGCCTCCCTATGGCTACCGGCAAAGGTTTGGAACCAGCTACAATGGTGGCTACAAGAAGACCATCTGAGCGAGGGAACAAGCCTATCTCCACCGGCATGGACCTTGCTCACCACTGATGCGAGCCTGCAAGGATGAAGAGCCCACTGCCAGGAACTAATGGCTCAAGGGCAATGGGACAAAGAAGAGTCTGCATGGAACATAAACTGACTGGAAGCCCGAGCAGTCAGACTAGCCTGCCTACAGTTCAGTCAGACTCCGGGGCAAATCAGTCAGTCATGTCAGACAATGCCACAAAAGTGGCCTACATCAACTGCTGGGAGGAATCCAGAAGCCAGCAGGTGTCCCTGGAAATAGAGCCCCTAATGATGTGGGCAGAATCAAACTTACAAGGGATATCAGCTGCCCACATCGCGAGAAAAGACATAGTCACTGCAGACTACCTCAGCAGAGAGAGTCTGGATCCAGGGGAATGGACACTGTCTGCAGCAGCCTTCCAGCGGATAGTAAACCACTGGGGAACCCCAACCATGGCAACCGGGTCCAACTCCTGGGTCCCCAAGTTCTTCAGCCGAAGACGGGAACCGCTGTCCCAGGGAATCAACGCCCTCGTTCAGACCTGGCCATAGGAGCTCCTACTGTACACCTTTGTGAATTGAACCTCGGACTCTGAACAATCAGGAGACTTCCTTCATTAAGATATGCATATGGTGTTGTCTGACATGACTGACTGATTTGCCATTTGACTTCTCGGGCTAATAAGATGTCATAGTTGTTTCAGGGACTTGGGAGAAAATACAGGCCAGGGAAACAGTTTCTCAGTTGAACAGGTTTTGAGGAAGGATTTTTTTTTTTTAATGGGACTAGAAAGCTGAGGAATGAGTTCTAGGTCTTCTGGCATTGCCTGTTCAACCCAATGAGTCTACAGGTCTCCTCCAAAATGATCCTGTAAGCATGTATATCCAGTGGTATCACCGGAAGGGGACATACTTTACATAAGACCAATGGTTCCTGGGTATTGTGCACAAAGGCTATTCCCTAGAATTCACCATACCCCTTTTCTTAGGTGTTTTTGGTGTCTCCTGCTCCACCCCTATGTTTATGCCTTCAAGCTGGTAGCTGTAAAGACTATTTTCGAGATGCTTTACCATTTGCAAACTATGATTGTGGCCTTGTTTGGTGCCAAGGTGTGGTTCTGAAAAAGGATGGATCTTTTAGGCCTATGCTCTATCTCAAAGGTGTAACAGCTGTTTTCAGGTACCTTGCTTTCAGACTGAGACTCTCATTCCACTGGTGTGGTGGTGACAAGATGTCCCTGGATCTCTGAAGTTTACTTTCACAACTTCTTTTGGAGAATCACCAAAGGTTCCTCCGGTTCTGTATTCAAGAAAATCATTTTCAGTTCAAAGCTCTCCTTTCAGACTTTCACCACAGCATCAAGGACCTTTTTCCATAGTCATGTTGGTGGTCCCAGTTGCAGATAAGATATCGTGGTTCATATGTAACCTGGATAGGGTTGCTCAGATCTGATGGGGCTTGCCTTACATGGGCCTGATGGCGACTTACAAGAATTCCAAAGCCAACAGATCCTTCTGTCCCATAAGGAAAGGGGTGTCAATGGAATCATTGCATTAATCCAGCCATGGCAGGGCTCTTAGAAGGATATAGGATCACCTGATAGTCATGTGCTCCAGACTGGCCAGGAAGATCATAGTGTGTAGAACTGGTGAAGTTGCTGGTTGGTTCTCCTGTCTTCCTTGAGTTCATGGGCTGTTATACCAAGGTCTGATGGAGCATATGAATCCATTCTGTCTTATGGCCTGGCTCTTGTGCAGGAAAGGGGTATTTAGCAGTGATTTCTACCTTGCTGAAGGCCCTTAAGAATTATATTTCATTGGTTTATGTCCAGGTCTGACTGCAAAACTTGGTATTGCCCAGGCAGGTGGATAATGTGACCATTCTGAAATTCTTGTAAGGGGTTAACCCTTAGGTCCAAGTTATAGCTATCTCCTGTTTCAGGGATCAGATTCAAGTGGTCTCAGTGGCTTCCTAACCAGATGTATGTTTTTTTGCATATTAAATGTATTCATCCTCCCACTGCTTCCTTAGGGTCCTAGTGCCCCAATGGGATCTTAATCTGATTCTTGGTGCCTTGGTTTGTCCCACTCTAAACTTTTTAAACATGCATCTCTGAAGAATCTCTCATTAAAGGCAGTATTTCTGGTGGCCATTGTCTTGCAGAGATCTTACCAGTGTTCTCCAGTCTTTGTATACAGTTCTGTCCTTTTTTCCCAAGGTTGTGGTGTTTCACTTGTCAGAGCTATCCTTACCACTACATTCAAACTAGGGATTACTGGAAGAAAAATTCTCTGCTGTTTGGATATTCTGCATATCCTTCTTAGATATCTGAAGGGGACTAATCCTTTCTGGAAGACCGATTGCTGTCTGTATTATGTCACAACAGAGATGTGACTGAAATCTTTGTTCAGGTGGACCAAAGAACTTATTTATTGAAGGGTGGCCAAGGTGTGGAGTCTTTGTGTTCATTCAGATAGGTCTTGGACAGAGTCCTTGGTCATTACTCTGGATGACATTTTGTAAGGCAGCTACCTGGTTCTCCTTAGTTTCATTCACTAAATATTACAGGTTAGATGTGCGAGCTAGTGAGGATGTAGCTTTTGGATATAGGCATTCAGGGCTGCCCAGTCTTTTACCAACAGTACTGGGCTTGGGTACTTCCCACATCTCTGGACTGGACTACCAGGAGAAGGAAGGAGAAATTTAGCCTTGCCCATTAATTTCCTTTCCTTGAATCCTACTAGATCAGTGATGGCCAACCTTTTGAGCTCAATGTGTCAAAATTCATAAAAAAAAAGAGCATAACTCGGGTGGTGTGTCACTTCTAGAAAAATCCATAATTTTGTGATATTTGTAGCTCTAATAAATAGCAGTTATAATTTTAATATATGTACTGTATTTATTAATAAAGCAAAAACAAATAATTCTTTACTTTACCTGCTTAGTGACTTTTTTGTTGCTGAATTTCATTGGCTAAATCTTCAATTAAAACTAAGGATTTTAAAAAGCCCCTGCTGTCCCCTTCTGTGGGAGCTCTTGATTTCCAGTCACCCTGATATTATCGAGGATTAGGAAGTTATCCCCTCTCTCTCTCACACATACTCACATGTCCATTCTCTCTCACACATACACTGTCACAATCATACACATTCATGCTCTTATATCCACCATAACCCCTTGCTCACACTGACACTCTCTCCCCCTCCACACACACCCCCCCCCCCCCCACGCACACAAACTTACTCCCTTGGATTTTCTCATGCACACTCATGCACACTCACTCAGGCTCCCCCACATACACACAAACACACACCCAAGCAAGCCCCCAGTCATTCTCACACACACACTGACCCCCAGGCAGAGTCCCATTCATACACATGCACACACTAAAGGCAGACCCCCCTTTCTTTTGCCAGCAACCTCGGAACCTCTCTCATTCCTCTGCTACTGTCACTGCTGCCACATGGCTATTGGGGCGGTGCCGATTGCTGCTACTGGCACTGAAGCCCATTCTGCTGCCTCCTCTGTGCAGGCCCCGTGGGCTTCCACTTTTTCCATGCTGATCTCGTACATTGTGAGATCTGTAGAAAAAGTGCTATTCTTGCACATTCCCAAAGATTACATGTGCCAATCACTAAAAAGTAATTTTTTTTTTTTACCTTTGCTGTCTGATCTTAGTTTTCTAATTGGTTGGTCACAGGCTTTTTTTCCCCACCTTCCCTTTCTTATTTTTTTGCCAATTCCTTTTATATTCTTTTTTTCTGTTTTTCTCTCCATCTTCCCTCAGTCAGGTTCTCAGTCTCACATGCATTTCTCTCTCTCACACACAGGCTCTCACTGTCACATGCTCTATCTCATACAATCATTCATACACAGTCTCTCACTGGCACATGCTGTATGACTCTCACACACCCAGGCTCTCTCTCACTCCCACATGCTATCTTGCTCAAGCACATGCTGTCTCTGCAAACATTCAGGCCCTCACTCTCACACACACTCAACTAATCTCATACACGCACACACACACCCTCTACAGACCCTCAGCCTCTCTCTCACCTCTGGGCCTCCTCTTCATGGGTCGCCGCAGGATGGGCTCTGCAGCCGCTCTGATCTTCTCGGGCTGCAGCGGCCCTGCTACCGGGCCTCTTCTCTACTCTGGCTGCTGCGACTTGGGATTCGTGGCGGCCCGTAAGCAATGCTCCTCCTCCTTCCTGCCCACGCGGCTCCGGCAACGTTTACTTCCGGGGCCGGAAGGAGGAGCATCAGCGCGTTTAAACGCGATCTTTTTCTTCGGGCCATGGTGACATGAGCCTCACCACAGCCCTGCCTGTCACTGTGCCGCATGCGCCTCCCTGCGCCCGGGGGTGGAGGGGTCCGGAGGGTGGGGGTATACTAAAAAACTAATTTTAAAGGGTTGAGCTGTGTGTTTGGGTTATCGGCGCGGCACAGCTGATTTAAAAAAAAAAAAAAAAAATAAAAAATTTCCCAATAGTCCACGAAACGCTGCACGTGTCAGCAAAAACATCTCGGCGTGTCATAGGTTAGCCATCACTGTACTAGATCAATCCAGGTCTCTCCTGTGAAATTAGCTGCAGTTCATTTGTCCTGGATTAGAACCTCTAGGGTGTTCCAGCAGTCTTTCTGATGAGGGAGCCAGAGTTTCTCTGCTTTCTTCTTTTTCACTCCTTTCATCCCTGTTAGTTTGGAGAAGGGATTCTCTCCTGTTGATTTAAGATTTCATCCCCTTCAGTCTATTGCTTTGAGCTAATACCAGCAACTAGTTCTACACTACTTATACCAAGTTTTTTTTTAAATTGATTCTCTGCCTTCATCTACTGGTAGGATTACATAAATCTACAAGTTTGGACTGGTCTTCCAGGATTCATGGAAAGGAAATTAACAGGTCAGACTACATTTCTCTGAGTCACATGTAAATTCAAACATCTGTTAACTAATAGTTACATGAAAAGTTGCTACCTGGTTAGCTGCATTTTTCAGATCATATCTGGTAGCCTTTATGCTATGCAAATGCCAGTCAGGTAGTTGAGTGAATTTAACTATCAACACATACTGTAGATCTTCAGTCCCCCAAAACAGGTTCACCATATCTTGTTCTGAGATTACCTCCTTTTTACGGTGAGTGTAAACCAAGAAGTCTGTTATGAAGTGAAATGTCACTTTTAATTTAGAATGCCTAAATCCACATTTAAGTCAAGAGCTGGGCAGCCGAGTTTTGTGCTACCTAAAGCCTTTCCTTTAATTAGTTTCTGATTGTCAACTGTCTCCTGTTCTTGCCTAATTTCCTATAGGGAAAAATCTATTTGATTATGCAAACGTTCACATAATGAATCTTGTGATATCCATGAATGAAAACTAAATGACATGTTCATACTTCTCATTTTCTCCCTTCTCCCAAAGGGCATGAAACTGTTTTTGCCCATGTCTGTTTTAAAAAACTTATTCATATATTTTACCCATTTTTCTTGAATGTTGAAAATGTGGAATAATTTAAATAGCGATCATAAAACATATCGGGGTTTCCCAAACCTGTCCTGGGGACTCCACAACCAATTGGGTATTCAGGGTATCCACAATAAATATGCATGAGATAAATTTATGCATATACTGAGTCTCCATGATATGCAAACTTCTCATGCATATTTATTGTGGATATCCTGAAAACCTGACTGGCTATGGAGTTCTTAGGAAAGGTTTGGGAAGAAGCTCTGTATTCAATCTACAACACACCACTTAAACTTAAAATATAACTTAAATATAGAGCTAAAAACAAAATAATTTAAAACCACTACTATAAAGAACTAGTAAGATCCAAGGTATACAGTACCAATAAAAATTCTTCTTAAACCTAGTTTATAGAATTTCTAAAAACTAGAATACATAACTAAGCTAACTCAATCATATCACTAAGCTCCTTTCCTGTTTAGAAATCAATACTCACAGCAGTCCATAGCCCAAGAAAAAAATTATTAAACTGAGTTTGCTTTCATGTTCCATCGATTCCCTTAAAATCCATAATTCCAAGATAGTCACCAAAATGAAACAGTCTTCAGTGAGTATCTGAAACATTCAATTTGCCAGCCATTATTTCCTGTGGGAATTGGTGTAACTGGAGAAACTTTGCCCATAAACACACTCCCATGCTTTTTGCTGATCTTATTCCTTTCAATGTAGGCACATAAAGCAAATAACTTTGATAGCAGAGGGGAGTGGCCTTGTACATATTTTTAGTTTAACTAGTATGTAGACAGACCAGGACCAGTGAGTTATGCTGTCCTGCCATCAGACTGAGGGGGAGCAAGCTTATACTCCTGCAGTGACACCAGCCTTGCCAGTATTCTCAGTCTCCAGCAGATGGACCTGCATCGCCCTATGGGGGGATTGCTTCAGATTTTGGAAGGAGAATTTAACATAGAAAAAAAAAAGCCCTGCTCTCCTGCGGTGATACCAAATTGTGCTTCCCCAAATTGAGAATTACTGAGGTGATTTCTGTGGTCCCTCAAATGTGTGCCTTGGTTTGGAAGCTGGGTTTCCTGGCATGGACTTAGCTGATTGTACAGTTTAAAGGCAGCAGGTGCAGGAGGCTGTGTGTGGCGGTGATGGCACATGTTCTCTCCCCCTGCAGCCGGAGGCTCTCTGTTCTCAGCTGGTAAATGCTGAGCTTGGGTAAGTGTAAAAAAAAAAAAAAATTTTTGTAAAGGCACACAATTTTGCAGTACTTCCTCTGGTCTCTGTGCTTGGCAAGCCGTTCTAATGTTCATTCCCGCTCACATGGGGGTTACGGGAACTGGGCAGCCTGGTGGGCTGAGTGGCCCCAATCGGCTAGGCCCTGCAGTTAGGCCTTTTTCCTGCATGATGTGTGGTAGGCTGCAGCAGCTTTTTCGCTCGCTTCTATGCATGCTATACTGCCCTCTACAGGACGTCTTTGTGCGCAGTGCACTCAACTTTAGGCGTGCCTTTTGCTCGCACAAATTTCTAAGGCTGGTAGTGCTCCCAGGCCTTGGCGCACAGTTTGTGCGTGTCTTTTTGCGGCGCTTACTTTGGGGCGCTTAGTTTTTGTGCACATAATTTTGTGTGCTTGAAACTGTTTCAGCGTGAGTCGGCTGGCTGCACATTCTTTGTTGCTTGTCTACTGTGAGCAAGAAACCTAAGTGCCTTTCTCTGTGTTGCTTGTCATTTTCGGGCATCTCAGCCTAACATGTCTTCTGCCCTGTGTCAGCACTGTTTAGAGGCTCAGGGAGAGATGTCTTCCTCTGATTTCGCTAAGCCCGGATCCTCCCAGCCTGATGATGGCTTGATTAAGGATCTGTCTGGAGGTATGCTGGATCTTGGAACTTCCATGACTGGTTGCTCCACAGGGAATGGCAGTTCAGTGGGGCCCCACTCCAGTTCATCTGGGTTTGGCCAGGAACCGGCTGCTTTTTCTAAAGCCAGAAGAATGCTGGGCTGCATAGAGAGAGGAATATCAAGTAAGAAAAGGGAAGTGATTATCCCCTTGTACAGGTCCTTGGTGAGGCCTCTCCTGGAGTACTGTGCTCAGTTCTGGAGACCGTATCTACAAAGGGACAGAGACAGGATGGATGCGGTACAGAGAAGAGTGACCAAAAAGGTGGAGGGTCTTCATCAAATGTCTTGAGGAGAGATTTAAGAATCTAAATATGTACACCCTGGAGGAAAGGTGATATGATTCAGACTTTCAGATACTTGAAATGTTTTAATGACCCAAAGATAACGAGAAACCTTTTCCGTTGGGGGGAAAAAAATCAGCAGAACCAGGGGTCACTATTTAAAGCCCCAGGGAGGAAGATTCAGAACCAATATCAGGAAGTATTTCTTAACGGAGAGAGTGGTGGATGCCTGGAATGCCCTTCTGAAGAAAGTGGTGAAGACCAGAACTGGGAAGGACTTCAAAGGGGCGTGGGATAAACACTGTGGATCTATAAAGTCTAGAGGATGTGTATGAAGAGTAGGTGGCTTGCGGGAATGACGGCTACTACCTGGAGATAATACCAATGATGGCTACTACCTGGAGATAATACGCTTATTCAATAAACATACACACAATTAATGTGACTCCAACATTGCTCTAAGCTTCAACGGCAAGGGGTAATGTGGAAAAAAAATTTCCATTCACAAAAAATGCGGGGAGTAGCTTGCTGGTTACAGCGGTTACTACTCCTAACCAAATAAGCCTGATACTTCACTTTCAATGCCTATCCAGCATAGCTCTCTGCTTCAATGGCAAGGGAGAAAGTCTGATACTTCATGCATATCCAGCATAGCTCTCTGCTTCAATGGCAGGGGGGAATGAAGAAAAGTAGATCTATATACAGACAACCAACAAGGACTGAATTACATAGGCTGGGTAAACAAGCATGGCTGTAGCTTGCTTATTGCTGCAGTTACTATCCCTAACTAAGCTAGATATTCACTTAGATGCAGTTCCAACACTGCTCTCTGCATTATGGCATGGGTGGAAGGGATACAGAACCAAAAGGTTACTAAGGGCCAAGAGTAACAGATAAGTATGAGAGAGGAGAAATAGTGTGAAGGCCTGCTGGGCAGACTGGATGGGCCGTTTGGTCTTCTGCCGTCATTTCTATGTTTCTATGGAGTTTTTTCAAGGTTTGCAATCCTTTCTTCAGGCACAGACCTCCGCTTCTCCCACTTCTGTCAGGTCAGACACTCCCTCTTCCAGTCCTATGTTTAGGCACCAGAATAGGCCTCTGTTCGCTGCGGTTAATCCTGACAGGAACCCAGATGGCACTGAGGCAGATCTGATTCCCTGGAAAATGGGGAAATTCCTCCGGGATTGGAATAGTTTCTGACTATGTTGCGGTTCTTTCATAGCGATGAACTACCGGCCCTGGTTTCCCATACCTTGAAGATGCTGGGTGTTCCTGGTGCAGAGTCCATTTCTGAAGTGAAGAAGAATCCCATTTTGGTTTCCTTGTGTAAAGCCTCTTGTTTTTCCCTGTTATGGACACCATTCAGGAATTGATTGATCTTGAATGGGGAGCCCCAGAGGCAAGTTTCAAAGGGGGTTGGATTTTGGAAGGCCTGTATCACCTGGATTCAGCAGTGAGGGAGCATTTAAGTTTTCCCAAATTGGATGCGCTGGTCTGTGCTGTCTCTAAGTGGATGACTATCCCCATGAAGGGAGGGAGCTGCCTTGAGGGGATGTACATGATAGGCAGGTTGAGGCTATCCTTAAGCTTTTGAAGCAATGGCAATGACTTTGCAAATAGCTTCTTGTTGTACCCTAGTGGCATGATCTTGTCTGCTTCTCTCTCAGGAATTTGATTCTGGAGTGACTTCGAGTGGTTATGGAACCCGCTACCACCTTTTTTAGCTGATGCGGGCTGCGCTTTGGTCTGTACCTCAGTCAGAAGAGTGGCTTCGGTGGTAGCAGCCAGATGTCAACTATGGCTGCAACATTGGTCAGCTGATGCTGCCTCCAAGGGCAAAAATGCCCTTTAAAGGCTCACTCTTGTTTGGGAGTGAGTTGGAGAAATTGGCCAGTAAGTGGGTGGAATCTCTGGTCCCTCATTTTCCAAAGAATAAAAAGGATTTGCAGGACTTCTCTGGTATGTGGGGTTGTCTCCGGGGTTCCAGACATTTTCATCCCTTCAGATGGTCGACCTTTCAGAGGACTCTGTCTTTTCATCCTAGACAACCCAAGATTGGAGCAGGCTCGGGGGGGGGGGGGGGGGGGGCGCAGATCCTCCTGAGCTTCCCAATGAAGGTATGCCAACCAACCATTGGGTACGAGAGAGGAGGATGCCTCTTTTATCAGAGGTGGGTTGAGATACATTGGATCAGTGTGTCCTGGAGGTAATACGAAAAGTATATGCATTGGAATTTTCAGTATTCCTCAGGACATGTTCATGGTGTCTCCTTGTCATTCCCCGCAGAAGAAGCAGGCAATGGAATCTACGCTTCTAAGGCTTCTCCGGTTGAGGGCTGTGGTTCCAGTTTGTTTCAAAGTATGGGGCGATATTTTATTTATTTTGTTGTGCTCAAGAAGGAGGTCCCCTTTCATCCCATCCTGGATCTCAAAAATGTCAACTGTCATTTGAGGATGACTTGGGAACTTCTGACTTCCCTGGATCTGTCCAAGGCCTACTTTCATGTTGCCATCCATTTGGAGCACAGTTTTCTGCGTTTTGCAGTGCTGGCATCATCAGTTTTGGTGCTGCCTTTTGGTCTGACCACTGTTCCCAGAACATTTTCCCAAGGTCATGGTGGAAGTAGCAGTGGCGTTGAGAAGAGATGGGATCCTGGTACACCTGCATTTGGACGACTGGCTGATTTGAGCCAGGTCTTAGGAAGAGAGCCACCTGGGGGTCTGCAAAGTGTTCTTGTTGCAGGAGCTTGGTTGGGTGACTAACTTTGCCAAGAGCAATCTTCAGCCATCTCACTCGTTGGAATATCTGGGTGTTAGGTTCGACACAAAGCAGGACAAGGTTTTCCTGCCAGAAGTTCAGATCAGAAATTCATAAGTGCATCAGTTGGTGAGTACTATATGCCCAACAGTGTGGTCCTATCTACAGGTGCTCGGTTTGGCAGCAACCCTGGAAGTGGTGCCGAGGGCAAGGGCGCTTATGCGTCCTCGTCAGCACTCACTGCTGTCTCGTTGGAATCTGTGGTTTCAGGACTATTTAGTTTGGTTCGATTTGCCAATGGAAATCTGCTCTCGCGTCTCATGGTAGTAGGAGGCTCATCTGAGATACGGTGTTTCCTTGATCTCCCTGACCTGAATGATATGCACAACAGATGCGAGTCTCCAGGTTTGAGGAACTCACTGTCTGGAGCTGATGACCCAAGGGCGTTGGAATACCGAAGAATTCCTCTGGAACGTCAATCGCCTGGGAGGTCTGGTTGGCATGGTTGCAGTTCAGCCACAGACTGCAGAGTAAAGCGATCTGAGCAATGTCATACAACCCAATGACAGTAGCCTACGTCAATTGACAGGGAGGAACCAAGAGCCAGCAAGTGTCGCAGGAAATAGACCAACTTAGAAATGGGCAGAAGGACATCTAGAGATGATCTCGGTCTCTCACATTACAGGAAAAGACAATGTAAGAGAACTTTCTCAGCAGGCAGTCTGGATACAGGAGAATAGGTGTTGTCAGATGTGTTTCAGCAGATAGCGGATTGCTGGGGCTTTCCATTCTTAGACCTGAAGTAACTTCTTGCACCGCAAAGGCTCCTCAATTCTTCAGTCACAGGAGAGACCAATGGTCGCTGGGTATAGGTGCTCTCATATAGGTCTGGCTTGAAGACAAGTTGCTCTAAGTTCCGACCACTGCGTAGCCTTTCCTTGTGGTTATTGGCCTTGAAGATAGTGTTCCTGGTGGCTATCTGTTCTGCATGTCGTGTTTCCAAGCTGCAGGCCTTGACTTGCTGGAGTCTCTTTTGGGTACCTCCAGGGGAGTTACCGCTGCATACTGTTCCATCTTTCTTGCCCAAAGTGGTTAATTTGAATCAATTTCCTTGCCATCCTTGGGTAAGGTCAGGGACGTGGAGGAGTATCGCCTTCTGCGTCACTTAGATGTCAAGAGACTTGTCGTGCAGTGTCTGGAGGTTTCTGAACATTTCCAAAAGATGGATCGCCTGTTTCTCCTTCGTGGTGGAAGGAAGCAGGGCGAACCAGCTTTGCAGGATGCTGTCTCTCTGGAGTAAGGAAGTAGTCACGGCTGCATACGTAGATCCTGAAAAGCCGTTGCCTACTTAGGTTAAGGCTTATTCCATGGGCAGAGGATAGATTTTTGTCTCCCATCAACATATGCTGAGCTGTGACATGGTCCTCTTTACATTCTTTTTCCAGGTTTTATCATCTGAATGTGCAGGCCCAGGAGGATACAGCCTTTGCATGTGTGGCGTTGACTGGACTGCGGGCAGCCTCTCGCCTTACTTGGGAGTAGCTTTGGTCTATCCCACTGTTCCTGAGTCCATCTGTCTACACACCAGGAAATGGATAAATTACTACTTACATGATAATTTAGTACTCCTTACTGTAGTCAGATGAACTCAGCTTCCTACCCTTGGCTGCCAAATGATTGCATCAGTGGTCCTACGTGTTTCAAGAGATTACTGGTAAGTGTTTGTTCATTCCCTAGACTGGGGTACATATGTTCCTTGCTTGAGTTCAGTGTTTCTTGTTGGTTGAGTACAGTAATGGTTGACTCTTTAATCCAAGTTTTTTTTCTAGTTTGTCTACAGTTGCTTTTGAAGAGAATACTGGCAGGCTGGTGTCACTGCAGGAGTATATATAGGGTGGAGATAGGTTGCTCCGTCTTCATCTGCTGGCAGGGGAGCATAACCCACTGGTCATGAATCCATCTGTCTATATAAGGAAAACAAAATTGTCAGGTAAGTAGTAACTTCTCCATGTGTGGTTAGGTAGCTTCTGCCCAAACCCTGTTGAATTTTAAAAACTGTTAGCAGTTTAAACTTTGTGTGAAGCAATAGGAAATAGTGCCATTTTTTAAGCCCTTGACACCTTTCCTAAATCCACATTGAATCAAGAGCTGGGCAGCTGAATTTTGTACCACCTTAAAGCCTTTGAATACTTTTATTCATCAGCCCTAGCAATAACACTTTACTGTAATATAACCATCAGAAATAGAAGGCAAACTTGCAGTTGCTGTTTCAATTGCTTAGAACACTTCCTTAGCACCCCTAAAATGTGCCCTTTCTAGGTTAAGCTAGTCAGTTAACACTCCCAAGCTGCATGCACAATTTTTTTTCAATAGTATGCCAAATGGATAATTATCCATTTGAACGAAAATATTTCATTTCACTAAGGCCTATTCCTATATTTTGTGGCATTAGTACTGGTACAGCCCAGAGAGGTTTTGAGCACTGCCCTAATGAGATGAAATTTAGTAGGTGAGCTTGTTTAGTAGCTGGTAATTCTCTGAACATTGAGCCCCTAGTGTGTGGTAGAAGTGTATTTTTTCTAATAAAATAAGTGCACACTTTGTAAATAACCTATTAAAAGTACATAAAATAAGAGATGCCATACTGGGTCAGATCAAGGGTCCATCAAGCCCAATATTCTATGTCCAAGAGTGGCCAATCCAAATTGCAGGTATACAGTAGAACAGTTGGAATATTGTCTCCCCTATCCAAAGTTCATCTGATGCCCTGTAGGCCGCAGTGGCAGAGTAGTTTCTGATTATGGACGTCATTTCATGGAGCCATAACTTGCAAAACCAGGTATTAAGTTTTTCTTCTCCACAGGGCCAGTCTCCCTCGATTCGTCAACTGATCATGCATGCCATGGCAGAGTGGTATATGCGAGGAGAACAGTATGACCAGGCAAAGCTATCACGCATTCTTGATGTTGCCCAGGATTTGAAGGTAATCTTTCTGCAGCGTAGACATCTGCTTTAAGTTTCACTTTTTTAAAAATTTTGCAGATGATAGGACGGCAGGTCAGTGAGTCGAGTCTAATATCAGAAATGAATGGCTGCTTCATTGTTTAGCTATTGGACTTAAGTTTGGGTGATTTTGGGGGGGGCCAAGAGAGGAATGCATATTGAAAATTAGGTTACAGTTAAAATCATGGCAAGAATTGAAGCAGGATCCATGAGCTATGGCTTACTAGTAGGTTTTACTTAGTGATTTTTATTAACTTTTTGTTATCAAGCAGAAGGTCACTTTAACTGAAGGTAGCAATATATGCTTTCAAGCTGAATGTGTATTTTTATTGTATATTTTTTTTTTGGGTTGGGGGGGGGGGGGTAGTGGGGAAGGTCGGAGGGTGGAGTGACCAAAGAGTGATTAGATCTTTCAGTAACCAGCCTTTTGTTTGTTTGGGGTGACCTAAAAAACTTAGCAGCATCTTTTAGCTGAGCTTATTCTTGGGGAGTTGATAGGGGAAAGCTAATTTCAGGGGCAAAGTGAGAAACATTTGATGATTTTACTAGTAGTCTCAATTTTTTTTTCTTTAGGCCTTGTCAATGCTGCTAAATGGTACTCCGTTTGCCTTTGTTATTGACCTTGCTGCACTTGCCTCTCGACGGGAATACCTCAAACTTGACAAATGGCTCACAGATAAAATTCGGGAGCATGGGGTAAAGCAGGACTTCTTTTAATTTCTGCAATTTTGGTGACTTATTCTGTTTTTTGTTTGTGTTTTGCTAAAGTAACTTAGTTTTGAAGCAGTAGAATTTTAGCATGATGTGTAGTTGCAGTGCATCAAATTGACTTTTAGTAACGTGTCCTTATTGGACCTGTCTTGGCAGTGCAGCTTTGTGATCTTGCAAAATTAAATTAGGACATGCAAAAATTAGTCCAACTTAAGATTTTCTTTTGCAGGAACCCTTTATTCAGGCATGCATGACCTTCTTAAAGAGACGTTGCCCTTCCATTTTGGGTGGCTTGGCCCCAGAGAAAGACCAGCCTAAAAGTGCCCAGCTTCCTCCAGAAACCTTAGCTACAATGTTGGCCTGCCTTCAAGCTTGTGCAGGGTAAGGCTGCAGTCATTTTTGGGAACCATTTATCTAGCAACCTGTGCTATATACCAAAGCTACTGTTGTAATGGTTACTTCAAAGCATTCTTGAAGGGGTACCACATTGTCAAAATTGACCAAAATAACTCCAAAAATCTGACAGGATGTAGAAAGTCTAGTTGATTGAAAACTAAAGTCCATGAAGGAGAATACTATTGTGTGTTCTTTAGTATTTCATATCCTGCATTTGTGGCACTGGATTTCTATTTTTTTGTTTTTGCAATAAAAATGTGTATTGTATGGTTCTAACTCTTCCTGGTTTGTTTTGAAGTGCTACATAGTAATGGTTTAGCGATCTTGCTGTTTCCTAGGTAGATAAGCCCACACCATACCTCTTCTACCCACCAGGCTAGACTGGGGTTCTGGAAAGCATGTCCAACCTGAAAATATATAGTAGATTTTGACCAATACAGACATGCATAAAAATACAACTCATCCAGAGGTTGCTGGTTTCCTTTTACCTGACTGCCTGCTCTACTCCATAGTCACTTTGGTTACCTTGTGGATTCTCATCAGCAAAATGGCTTCTCATTTAAAAAAAAAAAAAATTCTATAGTGGGATAGAACTATTCTGAATAGGTCATTGAGCAGTGTAGATACTGTCCAGTGAAGCTTTTTTCCCAAATTTTGTTCTCCAGTTTTATACCACAGATTAAAAGCATGAGTATGCATTCATCAAAAGTGTATCCACAAGGTTACAAGCTATAAATACCTATGTATTAAAGTATCCTACAATTGCTTATACAGTTTCCTATTTGT
This sequence comes from Rhinatrema bivittatum, assembly GCF_901001135.1. Taxonomy (NCBI): domain Eukaryota; kingdom Metazoa; phylum Chordata; class Amphibia; order Gymnophiona; family Rhinatrematidae; genus Rhinatrema; species Rhinatrema bivittatum. Next base: position 139,170,465 of record NC_042621.1, read on the forward strand.
GAATTGCAGCTGTCTTTCATAAAGAGCTTCTCAACTAGGCCACCCTTGTAGCCTCTGTCCAGTCACGCAATTAAATTTCTATATACCATATTTACAAAAGTTTTCTCTGTATATATTTTGCTCAGCTCTTATGTACTCCATTTTGCTAATTCATAGTGTCGTTTCATCTGCAAGAGGCTAGACAATAAAATCAGTGAACATAAAATCAAACTATCTAATGAGATTTGAGTTAACTAAAGCCATTTTAAACTGTTAAACTTCAGATTGGTTTATTTAGTTTATAAGCTTTTATAATTTAGCACAATATCCCAAACATATGGGTTACCTAAAAAGTTCAGATAAAGTAACTAACTAAAATTCATTCTCAGACACTAATTTACACAAAGGTTAAGAAGTACTCTTTGGGGTTGAGACCAACATCAAAATCTTAGGAATTTTCCAGATCTACAGTTACCCTTTCCTGAATGTCCCTTGACCAGTCTAGATGATTGGATTTTCCTTTCCTACTTCTCTGTATTCTCTCTGACAGATGGTAGAGCTGTCTGTTCTTGCAGTCAGACATTGTGGTGGATGAAATTTCTCTCATGGGTGTTAGGTCTTATGGGTCCTTCCCCCCCCCCCCCCCCCCTCTTCTAGAATAAGGGAGAGCAGGGGGTCAGATGACCCTTGGTTATCTTGTGCCCTGATATTGAGGCAGGTCTGATAGTGCATCTTGCTCCCTCTTTCCCTGGTCCCTTCTTAAAGTCTCCCTCCTGGACCTCTGAAGAGGAAAGTATAGTCTTTTGCAGGTATGTAGTATGTTGGGGAGATTTATCTCTAGTTTAAAAAAAAAAAAAAAAAAGCAGTGAGCTTCTGGGAGATGGTGTCTGGTCAAGAGGGAGGTTCTCTTTCGGCTCCACCATACGTGCAGGATTTGATCCGTGGTGTGGAGTAGTATTGCTGGAGCAGATTTTGCACTTCATTTTCTCTTTCATTGGAAACATGGCTGTTCCTGTGGATCACGGGTAGCATTGCTTAGCATGTGGGGACCACAGGGTCAAGGATTTGGCTTCGGTTTCTGCAAATCCTATCTGGTGATGGAGAGGGTTTCTCTGCTAGTGATGCTAAAACTGTTCCCCTGAAGAAATAGTTGCTACCATCTGGCTCTGCAGAGGTTTTCAGCAGAGTGGAAATGGGAGCCATTTTATAGTCTTCCACTCTTCATGGAAATTAGTGGAATGGTTCTGCAGAACCTTCAGTGCTGATACCAGTGTCTGGGAAACATGGTCAGTGGGCTAATGCAGATTGGTTCTCTGCCATGCAGGATTTTTGGGGAATGGATCCTGCAGAGCCTTTTTCCCCTTGCATTTGTTGTAATAATCACAAGGCATTGTTTAAAAAGTATGGTATTTTCCGATTCTAAGCAAGTAGCTTGAGGCCAATCTAGATGTGGAAAAGGAAGTCTGCTGTCTCAAACAATTAGTTTCTCAAGGAGTTTCCTGGGGATGGTGATGAGTGTGAAATCCCTATCACTGAGGGACGAGTTGCTCATGATAGCTCAGGCTCTTGTGAGGCTAGTGATTATGAAGCACGGAGTTTAGCCCAATTTAGAAAGGAGAGGATCCCATTTTGTGAAGGGTCTTAGGGGGATCCCTAAAACAGGGTTTCCCAAACTATGGGTTGGGACCCCAAATGGGGTGTCAAAACTGTCAGCTGGGGTCACAAGTACCTTTAATAACTGTTCTCTTCAGGTAACCACTAGCAGCAGCATTAGTAGAAGGAAGTTAATGTGGAGCCTGTGAGTCTGCATGTACTTGCAGGCCCTGCCGAAGCACTGCTCTTGCATAAATCTCTGCTGTGAAGAATGTGTTCACAAGGAGGGATTGGGACCACTTCAGAGCTTGAGATTGCACTAGTTCACAGGCCCCATTCTAACTTTCATTAATGCTGTTGCTGTTTGACCACTGTCGAGCTCAGGACCAGCCATGAGCACAGGGGCAGGCTAAGTATTCATGAGCCAGTGGAGATGAGAATGAAGAGGGAATATGAGGTGAGGGAAGAAATGACAAAAACATTTGGGATTTATAATGGGTGGGGAGTGAGGATCATCTAGGGGTGAGAGAGAGAGAGGCTAAGGGCTGGGGAAGTAATAGGAGCTAAAGGGTGGAGGTTGACAGGATTGGATCCTGGAAGGGATGAAGTTGAGAGGTCCTCTGGAGGGGGTGGAGATTGAGAAAAAGAATTAACTGAAGGTTGAAAGAGGGAATCCACTGGCATGCGGGGAGGGTGAGAATGCAGTGACCATTAGAGGTGGACCACGCCCCTGCTAATTTGTTTTGGTTGCCCTCTGGGGTCAAGTGAATTTTCAAGAATTAAAGAGGGATCACATTGGCTAAAGATTTGGGAAGCCTTGCTCTTAAGATCTTCCCCTTTCACCAGATTGGCAAAGCTCTGGTGCTTGTGGAATAAGATACTCTAGAAACTAGTCTGACAGTAGGCAGAGCCATGGCTAAGTTGCATCTCCTCCCGGAAGATGCATTAGATATGGATGCCTTGGTATCAGCAGTGACTACAAGGATTTCTATTGTGGTTATCGATAGAAGATCTTTGCAGTTTGTTAGCCCTCGGAGGGCTATGTGCAATAGCTCTAAGTATCAGTTGTGTGTTGTGCTGGGAGCATCAGATTCTAGTGGCAGACTCCAAGGAGTGTCTTCTGGAGAAAGAAGCTGAATGATTGGTAACCACTTTGGTTTTCATATCAGATGCTTTGTATGATTTGCTTTATATGGTAGCTAGGAATATGGTATATGCAGTCTCTGCTAGGTGGTTGCCACCATTCTGTAATTGGGCAGTTGATGTATGCACTTTCCTATTTGGAGGGTTTGTCAAAGATTTCTCAGGTTTGTGGTACAGGGGAGGTATTGCCAGTTTTGGAGGCTCCCCTTGTGAATTCACCACCACTCTGAGAACCTTTGCAAAGGTAAAGGTGGTCATGACTGCAACTTTTTTTTTTTTTTAAAACAAGGCATTATAGTTCATATTTAGATGACTGATTCAGGCATAGTTAAAGGAAGAGTGCAGGTCCTCCGTTCTCAGAAGGTTCTTGTGATATCTGGCTACTCAGTTTTGCCAAAAGCAAGTTGGTTCCCCCTCAGACTCTTGAGTACCTTGGGTTTTGTTTCCGGGCATATGTAGGGAAGGCATTCCTTATAACGGACAATGTTGAAGCTTCAGGGAAAGGTTCTTCTGTTATGGGTAACAATTCCCAAGGAATATATTCAAGTTCTGGGATTCATGGCTTCAATGCTAGACCTTGTGCCCTGTGATTGTTCTCATAAGGCCATTGCAGAAGGCTTTTCTGTTGTGATGGAATCTTCACAGAATATCGTTCAGGTTGCCCCTTTTGAGAACAGCCAGGTTGTCTTTCCTAGTAGCTCTCGCAGGACAATTTATCCGGAGAAGTGCAGTTGAAGTTCCAGGTTAGGTGACTGTGATCATGGATGTCAGCTTGAGCGGCTGGGGGCCTTTTGTCAAGGACAAATGTCACAGGGTCAGTGATATGAAGCTTCCTAATCTAGAATCAAGAGCAATCAGGAAAGCTCTGCTGCCCTTTCTTCCCCTGGTCAGGGTTGAGGCTTAGAGTACTGAGTTGGAGCTGACTGAGAGAATAGTTTCTCGCATCAGGTCCAAGTGAGGATCTCCACCAGTAGATTTGATGGCGGCTGGATGGAACAACAAGGCTCCATTCCCCCCCCAGTCAAGGGAGAGAGACCAAGTCAGAAGATCTGGATGCCCTGCCATGGCTGTGGTAGCTGGAGGTTCTTTATGTATCCCCTTTATCACCCTCCCTTGGCCTCTTATAGGAAGAATAATAGACACCAAGGTATTGTGATTCTGGTGGCTCTGAAGTGGCCCAGGTAACTGGAGGATTTGGTCACACTCAAGGTAAATGAATCCTTGTGCCTCAGTCAATAAGAAGTTGCCATACTGGGTCAGACTGTGACAGTCCATCCGAGCCCAGCATCTTTCCAGCAGTGGCCAATCCATGCTACTAATGCAATTAATAAGCAGTGGCTATTTCCTGTCAGCTTAACTAATAGTTTATGGACTTCTTCAGTAACTCTCCCAACCCTTTTTGAAACCCATATAAGCTAACTGCCTTAACCAAATCTTCTGGCAATGGATTCCAGAACTTAATTATGTGTTAAAAATTTTTTCTTAGATTTGTTTTAAATGTGCTACTTGCCAACTTCATGGCATGCTCCCTAGACATTGCATTCTCACAGGACAAGCAAGGATGGTAGTCCTCACATATGGGTGACAGCAGGATGGAGCCCAATCACGGAACACTTGTCAAAGGTTTTAGAACTTTGCCTGGCACCACTGAGCATGCTCAGCATGGTACCAACCCTGCAACCAGCAGGGGTCCCCCTTCATTCTTTTTTTTTTTTTTTTTTTCCCGAACAGCTTTAGCCACGCGGAGTTAGGAGCTCTCACACACTCCTGACAGGAATTTTTCTTCAGGAATTTGTTTGAAATTTTGCAAAAGTTTTCCCCCATCCGGGGTCTCTTCTTCATCGATAGCTGCGACCGTAGGGTAAGTTTTACCTCACTTTCGGTCGGTTCCCGTCTGTTATCAGCTATAGATCTGACCGGCACAGACCGCATGCGGCCTAAATTTTCGACGGCAACAATGGTGACTGGTTTTCATCTATGCCCTGATTGTCCTAGGACAATGTCTATCACAGACCCTCACCAGGTTTGTGTTCTTTCCCTGGGCCCTACCCATGACGTGGATTCATGTACCAACTGTGCCCAAATGACCCCTAAGGGACGCCAGGCTCGGTTGGAGAAAATGGCTTTATTTCATACAAAGCAGCGTCCATCTCAGGCTTCCACATCGTTGGTGCAGTCACCAGCCAAGTTGCGTCATCTGTCAGACACCGATGACTCTAGATCAACGTTGAAGACTTCAGCTTCTACGTACTTGGTGCTAGCCACGGATAAAGCCGAGCACCGAGAGAAGCATAGGCATCGAAAATCCGTACTGTCTGAGCCAGGTGCACCGGTGGCATCCTTTTCAAAGTCCACCGAGCCACTGAAGAAAAAGGCCCGTGCTGAGGAGCCCCCAACCTCCTCTGAGCCGGGTACACCGAGGTGTTCCTCACCTTCCGTGGGCACTGCAGCCGAGACTCCACTGGGGACCAGTGGACCCTCCGGTGACGCCATCTCTGCCTCCTACTCCGGACCTGGTATTAACCACACCAGCGTTCCGTGAGGAATTAAACTGGATGGTTCAAGAGGCATTGATACAGGCTCTACATGGACTCCCGAAGCCATTGACGCTGATGCCGGTTCCCGTGCTAACTCCGGAACCAATGCCACCAACGCTTGCTCCGATCCTTGACAAACTGCTCGGCACCGGGGAAAACAGATACTGCTCAGTCCATCAGCGCCCATCCATCTCTCCTCAGACGAGGAGGGTCCATCGATGCCTGATCCGGTTCCAGGGCCTTCTGGATCATTTCCACTGAGGCGTCCACCGAGGTCACTGATGCCTTCGGCGCCTCTTCGTCCCTTGCAGATGCCAGCCCCGAAGCCATAATAATGGCAGTACAACCCAGAGAGTTTCTAACCTCCCTGGACCTATCCAAAGCCTACCTTCACATTCCAGTCCATCAAGATCATCAGCGTTTTCTTCACTTTGCAATACTGGGTCACCATTACCAATTCCGAGCGCTACCTTTCGGCCTAGCAACCGCCCCCAGAACATTTTCCAAAATGATGGTGGTCGTGATGGCAACACTGAGGAAGGAAGAGATCCTGGTACACCCTTACCTGGACAACTGGCTGATCAGCGCAAAGTCTTCGAAAGAGAGCCAGCAGGTGACCACAGAGTCAAGAACCTACTGCAGGAACTCTGGGTCATGAACACAGGAAAGAGCAGTCTGCAGCCCTCTCAATCCACGGAGTACCTGGGGGCCCGTTCAGACACCAAACAGAACAGTCTTCCTCCTTCCCCCGAGGAGAAGGAAACTGATAAAGCAATTACGATTGATAACCAATGCACGCCCCAAGATATGAGACTCTCTTCAAGTCCTTGGCCTCATGGCATCAACCCTGGAGGTTGTCCCATGGGCAAGGGCCCATATGCGACCACCTCAGCGCTCCTTACTGTCACAATGGAACCCACTGTTCCAGGACTACTCAATTCGCCTCCAACTACCAGCAGAGATACTTTCTCAGCTCCAGTGGTGGCTACAGGAAGACCACCTAAGCAGAGGAGTAAGCCTATCCCCACCGAACTGGACCTTGCTCACCACGGATGTGAGCCTGTGAGGGTGGAGAGCCCACTGTCAGGAGCTGATGGCCCAGGGATAATGGAACAAGGAAGAGGCGGAATGAAACAAACTGCCTGGAAGCTCGAGCAGTCAGACTAGCGTGCCTGTGATTCAACCACAGACTTCGAGGCAAAGTGATTCGAGTAATGTCTGACAATGCTACAGTGGTGGCTTACATCAAATGTCAGGGAGGAGCCAGGAGCCAGCAGGTGTCTCTGGAGAATAGACTCTCTCATGGCATGGGCAGAGAGAAACCTACAAGGGATCTCCGCCTCCCACGTTGCAGGAAAAGACAGCGTCTCAGCAGACTTTCTCAGCAGAGAGAGCCTGGATCCGGGGGAATGGGCGCTGTCACCACAGCCTTCCAACTGATAGTAAATTGCTGGGGTCTCCCAGCCATGGATCTACTGGCCACCCATCTCAGTGCCCAAGTCCCCAGGTTCTTCAGCCGCAGATGAGAGCCACACTCCCAAGGGATCGACATTCTCGTCCAGTCTTGGTCGGAGGAAGACTTACTGTATTCCCCCCCCCCCCCAAATGGCTGCTACTGGGCAAGGTCATCCGCAAGATAGAACATCACAGGGGACTAGCTCTACTAGTGGCCCCGGATTGGCCAAGACAACCATGGGTATGCAGACATGCAAAGATTCCTTGTGGGGAACCCTCTGTGCCTACCTCCACACAGGGACCTTCTCCGGCAGGGCCTGATTTTTCTCGAAGATCCGTCTCTATTCTCTTATGTTCTGGCCCTTGAGAGGACTTGCCTGAAGAAGCTTGGTTACTCAAAGGCCATGATTGACACCCTACTCCGCGCGCGCAAGTTCTCCACATCCCTGTCATAAATACGTATCTGGAGAGTATTCGAAGCCTGGTGTGAGGACCGAGGGATACTCCCATGGATGGCCAAGATCCCCATGATTCTGGAGTTCAGAGGCGAAGTAGACGGTATCAGACTATCAACTCATCCAGATTTGTCCTGCTACCTGAAAGGGGTTAAACTCCAGCCACCCCTAAAGTGGCCGGTGCCCCTGTGGAATCTCAATCTAGCATTAGACTTCTTAGCAGGGGCTTCTTTCAGACCAATGCGTGATCTGACACTACACATCTTAACATTGAAGACAGTATGTCTGGTGGCAATATGTTCAGCTCGCCGCATCTCCAAACTACAGGCACTATCTTGTCGGGAACCGTTCCTTAGGTTCACACCTGGAACCATACAGCTGCGCACCGTTCCCTCCTTCCTACCAAAAGTGGTCTCCGATTTTCATCTGAACTAGGCCATCTCTGGATGAACATAAAGACTCGGAAGACTCATGCCTTCTTCGCCATCTAAATGTCGGCAGACTCCTGGTGCGATACCTGGAAAGATCAGAAACTGTGCGCAAAACGATCACTTGTTTGTTCTTCACAGCGGGAAGAAGCAAGGAGAAGCGGCCTCATGGGTGACCATGGCCCACTGGATCAAAGAAGTAATCAAGGCAGCCTACATAGAGGCAGGAAATCTTACCACTACAGGATAAGGTGCATTGTACAAGGGCACAGTCAGTTTCTTGGGCAGAAACCAAGCTGTTTTCGCCCGCCGAAATCTGTCTGGCGGCAACGTGGTCCTCCCTACACACCTTCTCCAGGTTCTACCACCTGGATGTTAAGGCCTGAGAAAACGCAGCCTTCGCAAGAGCAGTACTAAGTGGGCCACGGGCAGCCTCCTGCCCTGTCCGGGAGTAGCTTTTGTACATTCCATTGGTCCTGAGTCCATCTGGCTACACGCTAGGAAATGGAGAAATTACTTACCTGATAATTTCATTTTCCTTGGTGTAGACAGATGGATTCAGCATCCCGCCCATGGCTGCCCCAGAGAAGGACCTCTGAAAGCGAACCTTGAGATTAAGCAAATATGGATAAGCCGCTGCCTACCCCTAATTCAAGACACCCACAGTTGGTCCAGTGTCGGTGTTAATTGGTTGAATGCACTGGTGGTCTCCAGTTTTGAAATCAATTGAACCAGTTCAATCAAGTTTTAATCAAGCTAATTAAGTAATATATTTCCACAATGGCTTTTCGAAGAGAATACTAAAGAGCTGAGGTTACTGCAGGGGTATATCTAGTGACGTCCGCTTTGAAATCTGACTCAATCTCCCATCTGCTAGCAGATGAGCACATAACCCACTAGTCCTGAGTCCATCTGTCTGCACTAAGGAAAATTAAATTATCAGGTAAGTAATTTCTCCATTCTGCAATTCGTGGATGCCCCCAAGGAAGTAATGGCAATCCCATTCCACTATGTTCTACTTGACCTGTTACACCGTACCTGGGAACACCCAGGTACAGTTCCACCGGTAAACAGGAAGGCTGATGCTACCTATCTTCAATCAGCTCCAGGATTTCAGAAGAGCGAGCTCCCTCACCACTCCATAGTGGTTGAATCCGCTCAGAAGGCCTAGAGGTCCCGTCCTCATTCTTCTGCCCCTCCTGGAAAAGAGCAGAAATCCTTGGACACCTTCGGCTGCAGAGTGTTCCAGCATTCCATGTTGGCATGTATAGTAGCCTACCAGCTATACATGACACAATTCTCTAGAAACCTCTGGAAGCAAGTTCAGGATTTTTCCGAATTCCTGCCCGAGGAGTTTCAAGAGGGATTGAATTCCATCCTCCAGAAAAGCCTTGATGCTGGGAAACACGAGGTCAAAGCAGCCTATGATATCTTTGAGACTGCCTCCAGAGTGTCAGCAGCAGGTATCAGTGCCAGACGCTGGGCATGGCTGAAGTCTTCTGACTTACGTCAAGTAGTCCAGGACAGGTTGGCAGACCTTCCTTGTATGGGGAACAGTTTATTTGGAGAGAAAATTCAAGAAGCAGTTGCGCAACTGGTACCATCATGAGACATTGCGTCAACTATTTATTTATTTATTTTTATTTAATGATTTTATATACAGTCATTCGGATTTGTCGTCATAAAGCCATCATAATTGTTTACAAAAATACGAAGGTTACAAGGTTAAGGGGGGAAAAACAGGGTTTCAAAAAAAAAAAAGGTTCAAACTGTTAAACATAGGGGTATCATATGCTAGTTAGTTACTGTTTTTACATTACACTTAGTTATAATACATAGTTGTGATAAGTTTCATTTATTCATTTATTCTTCAGGTTGGATTAGAGGGTGATATTGTTGTGTTCATTTGGGTGAGTTGGTATGCTTTGAACAAGCATGTTTTTAGATCTTTTTTGAAGGTTTTTAGGTTTTGAGTTCTGAGTTCTGAGTTCAGTTGGGAGGGAATTCCAGAGTTTTGGGCTACCTAGAGATATTGCTCTCTTTTTGGGTTGAGGTGAGTTGATTGGAGCACATAGGTGGTGTTTTTAGAAGTCCCTTATTTGCTGATCTTAGGTTTCTGTTTGGGGTATGTAGTTTTATAGAGGAGCTTAGCCAATTTTCTTGTTTTTCATATATAATTTTATGTAGGATGGATAGTACTTTGTATTTAATCCTGAATCTTATTGGTAGCCAATGAAGTGAAATAAGTGTTGGAGTGATGTGGTCGTGCTTTTTAGATCGTGAGGATTCTTGCAGCTGTGTTCTGTAGGATCTGGAGTGGGCGAATAGTGTTTAGAGGTAAGTTGAAAAGGAGTGAGTTACAGTAATCTCTGTTGGAGAAAACTAGTAATTGAAGGACTGATCTGAAGTCATTGTTGGAAAGAAAAGGTTTTAAATGACGGAATGTAAGTTTATGATATCCGTCTTTGATTTTTGTTGTGATATGGTTTTTGAAAGAAAGTTCCCTGTCAATTATTACTCCGAGGTTGCGAGCATGATTGGAGATATAACCGTAATTTGGTTCATTAGGTTGAGTGGTGATATTTGAGGAGAGTTGTTCCTTCTGTCTAATAGGATCATCTACTGTTCCCTCTGACTTTTCATCTACCACTAAAAGGCTGTTTAGATGTGAACCCAGGAGGCCAACATATGAAACACGTAGGTATTATCCTCCTGCATCCCGGACTATCAGTCATTCTAGTCAGCACAGGCCTCAGAAAGCACAACCAGCCCCTCAGACTGGTCCTGCATCGGGTTTTTGACGCCCTACTAGAGATCAGCAGTCAACCCCACCTCCAACCATTTTTCCTGTGGGAGGCCGCTTGTGCCACTTTGCCAATATATGGCACTCAATCACAGCGGACCAATAGGTCCTTTCTGTGGTTGCCCATGGATACCACCTAAACTTCCTTGCACTATCACCGGACTCTCCACAGAGTCCGGCGAGGAGTCTAACCAACCACACTCCACTTCTTGAGGCAGAACTCTCAGTTCTCCTGCAGTCCAATGCCGTAGAACCAGTTCCTCGACTGTAGTGGGGAAAAGGGTTCTACTCTCTATTTTCTAATCCTAAAAACGTCAGGCAGCATTCGTCATATACTGGACCTTCATAACATGAACAAATATCTCTGCAAGGAAAAGTTCAGAATGGTAACCTTAGGTACCATGCAGGCTCTTCTCTAGATCTTCCGGAAGCGTATGTCCATATAGCCATAACCCCTCCTCATCGAAAATACCTCAGATTCCTAGTCTGCCACAGGCATTGTCAATACAGAATGCTACTGTTTGGCCTAGCGTCTGCACCCTGTGTACTTACAAAATGCCTCTCAGTAGTAGCAACTTACCTACGACAGCGCAATATCCACGTCTGTCCATATCCAGATGATTAGCTACTCCGAGGTCTGTCCAAGGAGGAAGTCCTTCAATCCCTCTGTTTCACGATACAACTGCTACAGTCCTTGAGATTTCTCATAAACTATCCCAAGTTACATCTGACTCCATCACGCGCTTTTTTGTTCATCGGAGCAGAGATAAACACTATTCAAGCCAGAGCGTTCCTCCCAAAGGACCAAGCACGCACATTATCAATCTTAGCCAAAGCAGTACAGATTCGCCGAACCACCACAGCTCATCACTTACTAACCATGCTAGCTCACATGGTGTCCATGGTTCACGTTACCCCAATGGCTCGACTAGCCATGAGTGACACAGTGGACTTTAAAGTTCCAGTGGTCTCAATCATCCACACTATCCACGTCACCAGCCAGCTTTGTCTCTCACTAGCTTGGTGGATACAGGAGCCCATTCTTCAGATAGGGCTACCTTTTCAACCTTCAGAACCTCAAATCACACCAACAGATGCCTCCAACCTGGGTTGGGGAGCACATGTCACTCTGCAAACCCAGGGAACCTGGACCATAGCAGAGGCAAAGCACCAGATACATTTTCTGGAGCTCAGGGCAATATGATATGCCCTCTTCGCTTTTCAGGATTGCTTATCCAACAAGGTAATCCTAATTCAAACAGACAACCAGGTAGCCATGTTATACCTCAACAAGCAGGGAGGCAAAGGCTCTTACCTCCTATGCCAGGAGACTGCGCAGATCTGGGCCTGGGCTCTCTCCCATTCCATGCTACTGAGAGCAACCTACCTGGCAGGCGTGGAGACTGTGATGGCGGACAATCTCAGCCGGTCCTTTCATCCCCACGAATGGTCCCTGGATCCCACTGTAGCAAATCGAATTTTCCACCTGTGGGGCTGCCGACACATAGACCTCTTTGCATCAATTCACAACCGCAAAGTAGACAACTTCTACTCTCTACACCACAGCCGCAAGACACCAACGAGGGATGCTTTTGCCCACTCGTTGAAAACGGGTCTTCTATATGCCTACCCTCCACTTCCACTCATCAGCAAGACTCTTGTGAAGTTATGAGACCGGGGCACAATGATTCTCTTAACCCCTCACTGGCCGCGGCAGGATTGGTTTCCCATCCTACGCAACCTCTCAGTCCAGCAACCAATTTGCCTGGGCACAGATTCAACTCTAATAACACAGAACAGACTGTTGCATCATCCGAACCTACACTCCCTGTCTCTGACTGCATGGATGTTGAAAGGTTGTTACTGTAATCCCTTAACCTTTCTGACAGTGTCCCAGGCCCTCGTGGCTTCATGAAAGCCTTCCACTAGGAAATCTTACCATTCCAAATGGAAAATATTCTTCTTATGGTGCACAACAAAGGAAATAGATCCATTTTCCTGCCCCACAAGGTTCCTGGACTACCTCTGGTACCTCTCGGAGTCTGGCCTACAAACTTCCTCCATCCGGGTGCATGTAAGTGACATAGCTGCTTACCACAAAGGTGTAGGAGATGGCCCGATTTCGGTGCAACCCCTTGTTGGGCACTTTATGAGAGGCTTACTCCAATTGAAGCCTCCACTGCATCCTCCGGTTCAGACATGGGACCTCAATGTGGTCCTAGCACGGCTCATGCGACCTCTGTTTGAGCTCCTGCGAGCTGCGTCATCTCACTTGGAAAGTTCTCTTTCTACTTTAACATCAGCTCGCAGAGTCAGTGAGCTACAGGTGCTGGAAATTTGGTGTAAGGTGGGGTACCTTATACCAAATTTCTCCACGATCATGTGGTACTCTGCACGCACCCTAAATTCTTGCCAAAGGTAGTTTCTGATTTCCATTTAAATCATTCCATAATACTTCCTACCTTTTTTCCAAAACCTCACTCACACTCAGGTGAGCGGGTACTGCATTCCTTGGACTGTAAACGTGCGCTCGCCTTTTATTTGGACCGCACTGCAGCCCTTAGGAAGTTCACCTAACTGTTTGTCTCCTTCGATAAAACCAAACTGGGAGTTCTGGTGGACAAGCATACCCTGTCCACCTGGCAAGGGGGACTGTATTGACTTCCACTACAGGGATGCGTAAAAGCGCATTCAGTAAGAGCCAAGGCAACGACAGTAGCGCACGTCTGTTCTGTATTTCTTGCTGACATCTGCAGAGCTGCCACATGGCGCTCTCTCCACACCTTCGCAGCTCATTGTCTCGACAAGGCTGGCAGGCAGGATTCTGGCTTTGGCCAGTCTGTTCTGTGTAATTTTTTTTCCAGTGTAATAACCCAACTTCCTTCCTGCGACCCACTGTGAAACTCAGGCTGCCCTCATACCTAAAACCACCCCTGTTGTTGTGCCTGTTGCACGTCGTTGAGTGCTTTTGGTTCACTTTTCTCAGGCTTCCTGTACCTCGCTATTCACCCATATGTGAAGACTACCATCCTGCTTGTCCTGGGAGAAAGTTACTTACCTGTAACAGGTGTTCTCCCAGTACAGCAGGATGTTAGTCCCCATGAAACCTGCCCACCACCCCGTGGAGTTGGAGTCGCTTACATTTTATTTTATTTTCACTTGTACTTTTTGCTACAAACGAGACTGAAGGGGGACCCCTGCTGGATGCAGGGTTGGTGGCATGCTGGGCATGCTGAGTGTGCCAGTCAAAGTTCTAGAAACTTTGACAGAAGTGTTCCGTGATAGGGCTCCATCCTGATGTCACCCATATGTGAGGACTAACATCCTGCTGTCCTGTTACAGGTAAGCAACTCTGCTTTCCCAACTGGGGAGGAAAAGAGGCTGCAGTAGTCTCATGGGTGGGGTATTCCAGTGTCTGCTTTGGTTTATGGTGTATTATATCCTCTTAGTGGAGGGATTACAAGTCTAGTTTTGATTTCACCAATATTACAATTCCCATGCTCAAAAATGACTTTTAGCTTTGTTACAGAATTACTGATTCTACAAGTATCACAGCTTAAATATCAAGTGTACAACAGAACTTTTTTTTTCTTGGTCTCTTATCTGCTGTTAGGAGAGAGAAACCCATCTGTCTGGACTGGTCTGGAGGATTGCAGGATAAAAAAATTAGGTAAGAACAAATTTTTACATAACCTTAGCCACAGTTAAACTTTCTACCATAATCTCATGTTTGGCTCTCCATAGGGTCTAGACACATGCCCAGGGCTCTCTTAAGATGGAGTTTCAGCAACTGTTGTGGATTAGGGCTCCTTATGAGTATATTTGAGACCTTTTCTTGACTCTTCATCATATCTTCTCTCCTCATACCCCCCACTTGGCCACTGTTTCTCCACTCACCAGTGTGACTAGCTACAGCAGCAAAAAGGATGCTCATCAGATACTGATATTACTTTATATTGAGCTGCTATCAGCACACTAAATCAACAGTGCTGAATTCTAGTCCATTGTGTGCTGTTTTACTTCAGGGGACCCTGCATCTTTTTGCCAGCAAAGAGGTGTATGTTCTGTGTCCACACAAGTGATTCTGATTTGCAGTTTGCATATGAAAATTTCCCTGCTCCTGCTTTCTTGAACATAGTACTTTTTGGTAGGAAGCGCTAGCTTGTGGGAGAAGAGCTGTTTTCTTAGGAGCTTTCATTGGCCTGATTGTCCCCTATTGTGCTTTTAGTAGCTACTATGAATAGCTCTGTCTCCCTCTTAAATTTCTATGCTCTTTGAGAGCTAAGGTAGCTTTCTGACTTGCCCATTATCCCAGGACAAGCAGGATGCTAGTCCTCACATATGGGTGACGTCAGTAACGGAGCCCTAGTGCGGGAAAACTTCTGTCAAAGTTTCTAGAAACTTTTGACTGGCAGCCTGAGGCTACTGGGCATGCCCAGCATGCCATGATATTCTCTGCCACAGGGCTCTCACTTCAGTCTTCGTTTTTCCGCGCAGCTGGACAGCAGCACGGATATCGGAGCCCTCTGAGTTACCTCAGTGAAACTATACTTCTCCATTAGGGGTCTCAAACAAAAATTTTTTCTTATCACCGGCTGGTGAATTATTTCGATTTTTCAAAAAAAAAAAAAAAAAAAAAAAAAAGGAAAATTCAATTCCTGTCATCGACGGCCGTCTAAGTCAGGATGTCCTCAGGGTTCAAAAAATGCCCAAAGTGTAACCGCACAATGTCGATTACTGATCTGCACGAAGAGTGCGTTCGCTGTCTAGGAGAAAAACATGACATTTCATCGTGTGAGAAATGTCAAGAAATGACGCCAAAAGGCCGTAAACTCCGGCAGGAAAAGATCCAGCAGCTATTCAGCTTACAACTGACTCCTTCTCCGGCAACTTCTTCGAAATCTTCGCCATCCGGAGTATCGAAAAAGGTACTGTTAAAAAGACGCCGAAATGACTGTTCCGGAGATAAATCCTCCCCGACCCCGTCGACATCATCGATACGCTCGGCAGTAGACGTCCGGCCTAAACACAAGCATCGCCACAAACACGCCCCGACCTCACCGTCAGCACTTGACCGAGGAGAACTGTTCCCAAAACGGCCTAAAATTACTATACCCTCGGTGCTTGAAGGGCCTACTCTGACGTCACTTCCACAGCATACGGAGGCATAGACACCTCCACCGATGACACATTCTTCATCGATGCCACAGGATATCGCAGCCTACATAAGAGGCAGTTTTACAAGCGATTAAGGAACAACTACCGGCACCTCGGCCGATGCCGGTGACATCTCCTTTAACATCAACTTCACCGATGCCGGTACAATCAGTACCGAAGTCTCTTCCATCGATGGTGCCAGCAATGCCGGGAGCCCTCCCGATGCCGGGCGCCGTCCCGATGCCAGCCATTGCCTCGACAACGGAGGTTTACTCGACATCACGGATTGGATCTATTCCACTCACTGCCGTGTCTACATCAAACATAGCACCGCAAGGCTCCGTCCGGATTCCGGACTCGTTCCTTCCTCCAGTGCGAATGACGACATTCACCTCGATGCCCTCATTTTCAACCAGTACGCCATCGATGCTTCCTGCTCGTTTTCATCAAGCATCGCCGTATACACCCTCCATGGTTACGGGGCAGTCATCGAGAGACAAGACATCGATGCCAACGATGACAAAGACTAAATCCACGATGCCTTTTTCCTCTATAGAGGAACCATCATCTGAAGCAAGATTATATTCGATACTTCAGAAGAAATATCAAGATCTTCTGGATTCTCTACCTTCAAACCCGGTGGAAGAGGAGGATTCTGCACAAGAACCCATTCCAGGACCTTCTGGTGTACCTCCTTCACATCCATCTAAAAAACCAAGTCCTCATACTCCAGAATATGACTCCTGGAGTGACACATGATCTGACACATCAGAAACCTTTATGTCTGAACCGTCTCCTCCTCAACCAAGAAAGCAATCTCCACCAGAAGACCTTACTTTCTCCTCTTTTCTCCAGGAGATGGCCGACTCTATTCCATTCAAATTACAATCTGACCAGGATCTCCGTCACCAAACTCTTGAGGTACTACAATTCGTAGATCCCCCAAGCAAGTCATGGCAATACCTGTCCATGATATTCTACTTCAACTCCAACAGAGAATGTGGGAACATCCCTGTTCAGTTCTTCTCATCAATAAAAGAATGGACTCCACCTATTTAGTCCAGCCTGCACCGGGATTCCAGAAATCCCAGCTACCGCATTCTTCTGTGGTGGTAGAATCAGCACAGAAAAAAGCAAAAAGATCGAGAGTGCACTCCTCTAATCCTCCAGGGAAAGATAATAGGTTCCTGGACACATTGGGAAGAAAAGTTTTTCAAGGTGCAATCCTCAATTCTAAGATTGCAGCCTACCAATTGTACATTACGCAGTACCAAAGGAACTTCTGGAAGCAGATGGAGGAATTCATACCATCTTTGCCCCAAGAATTCAGAGAGCCAGCACAACATCTCATCCAAAAAGCTTTTGAGGCCGGCAAACATGAAGTAAGGGCCGCCTACGACTCTTGAGACAGCCTCAAGAGTAGCAGCTTCTGGCATAAGTGCTCGTAGATGGGCCTGGTTAAAAGCATCAGACCTCAGAGCAGAGGTCCAAGAAAAATTAGTAGACCTTCCCTGTACGGGGGATAACTTGTTTGGCACTAAGGTTCAGGAAGCAGTCTCACAACTTAAAGAGCATACGGAGACTTTAAGGCAATTATCTTCCATACCTCATGATACCACTACCCACGCTGTACGTCATACCCAGCGAAGGGATATACGCAGGCCCTATTACCGGCCTAAAAGATACTATCCACTGGCAACAAGGCCTCGCCAACCAAGATCCCAGAACAGGCCACAACCTCGCCAACAAAGAACAACCAGACCTGCACCTCCTGCTCAAACAGGTCCCACAGCTGGTTTTTGAAAACATCTCCAGAGAACCCAGCCAATCTCTAAATCCTCACCCCCACTTACCGGTGGGAGGCAGATTATCCCATTTCTACAGCACATGGAACACCATAACAGATCTATGGGTTCTTTCCATCATACTCCACGGCTACAAGCTCAACTTTCTAACAATACCTACAGAGCTTCAAGCACCTCTGATTCCTCCCAGCAGAAATCACATTCCTCAACTTCAAATAGAATTATCCACCCTTCTGAAATCCAGGGCCATAGAACCAGTGCCCCAGTCTCAGCAGGGCAGAGGATTCTACTCCCGATATTTCCTCATTCCAAAGAAATCAGGAGGCCTACGGCCCATCCTAGACCTCCGAAATCTAAACAAAATTCTAAAGAAGGAAAAGTTCAGAATTGTATCCCTAGGTACCATGCTTCCACTCCTTCAAAAGGAAGATTGGCTTTGTTCTCTGGATCTTCAAGACGCTTATGCTCACATTCCAATATTCCCTCCTCATCGCAAGTACCTGCGCTTCATGGTGGGTCATCATCATTTTCAATACAGAGTTCTGCCATTCGGACTTGCCTCTGCTCCCAGAGTATTCACAAAATGTCTGGCAGTAGTAGCAGCACACTTGCACAAACAAGGTGTGCATGTCTTCCCATATCTAGACGATTGGCTCATCAGAAGTCAGTCTCAACAGGGAGCAATCAATTCTCTCAATCAAACCATTGCTCTACTTCACGCCATGGGATTTCTCATAAATTATCAAAAGTCCCACCTCACCGTCTCACTTGCTCCAATTCATAGGAGCAGAGTTGAACACCATCCTTACAAAGGCGTTTCTACCCAAGGATCGAGCAGAAACATTAGCCTTCCTAGCACACTCGATGCTCTCAAGCACGCACACAACAGCTCATCGTATTCTAATTCTGTTAGGACACATGGCCTCAACAGTTCATGTCACTCCTATGGCAAGACTAGCCATGAGAGTAACCCAATGGACATTACGGTCACAATGGATCCAAGCCATTCAACCACTACTTTCTCCAATTCAGGTAACCCACCAACTGCGCTCTTCGCTCCATTGGTGGATCAACACTGACAACTTGCGCAAGGGCTTACCCTTCCAACAACCAGTTCCGCAAATTACTTTAACTACAGATGCATCCACCTTGGGTTGGGGAGCTCACATAGACAATCTCCAAACTCAAGGAACGTGTACAAAACTCGAAGCAACATATCAAATCAATTTTCTGGAACTTCGAGCTATACGTTATGCACTGCATGCGTTCAAGGATTGTCTTTCACACAAGACTATTCTGATTCAAACGGACAATACAGTAGCCATGTGGTACATCAACAAACAGGGAGGTACGGGCTCGTATCTCCTGTGTCAGGAAGCTGCACAAATTTGGGGCTGGGCCCTGAATCACTCAATGTTCCTACGAGCCTCTTATCTGGCAGGCATACACAATGTAGTAGCGGATCGACTCAGTCGTCAATTCCAACCACACGAATGGTTCCTGGATCCCTCAGTAGCGACCAGGATATTCCAACGTTGGGGACAACTGACGATAGACCTTTTTGCGTCTCATTTCAATCACAAAGTGGACAAGTTCTGTTCTCTCCACATACAAAAGAACCAACCAGCCAAGGACGCCTTTGCTCTGCCTTGGAACTCAGGCCTACTATACGCGTATCCTCCAATACCGCTCATAACCAAAACTCTTGTGAAACTACAACAGGACAAAGGTTCCATGATACTCATAGCCCCGTATTGGCCTCGACAAGTATGGTTCCCCTCACTGTTGGATCTCTCAGTCAGGGATCCAATTCGACTGGGCATAGCTCCCACTCCCCTCACTCAGGATCAGGGTCGGTTACGGCATCCCAACCTTCAGTCCCTATCCCTGACAGCATGGATGTTTAAAGCTTGATCTTACAACCACTCAATCTTTCATCCCATATATCTCAAGTACTCATAGCTTCACGTAAACCTTCCACAAGAAAGAATTATGCTTCCAAATGGAAAAGATTCACCTACTGGTGCAAGCAAAACATTGATCCTTTTACTTGCACCATTACTTCACTACTAGACTATTTATACCATCTTTCAGACTCTGGTCTTCAGACTTCATCCGTAAGAGTTCATCTAAGTGCAATCTCGGCTTACCATAATAAGGTAGGAGATGCACCAATTTCCACACAACCTCTCGTCAGCAGATTTATGAGAGGTTTAACTCAACTCAAACCACCGATTCGACCTCCAGTCGTGGAATGGGACTTGAATCTGGTATTAACAAGACTTATGCGTTCTCCTTTCGAACCCATAGCCTCCTGTGACATAAAATTTCTCACATGGAAGACTATCTTCCTCATAGCCATTACATCGGCTAGAAGGGTTAGTGAATTACAAGCTCTGGTCACGTACGCGCCCTACACAAGGTTTTTCCTTGACAAAGTAGTCCTCCGTACACATCCAAAATTCCTTCCCAAAGTGGTCACGGAATTCCACTTGAACCAATCCATAGTTTTACCCACATTTTTTCCAAGACCTCACTCACCAAGGAGAAGCGGCCTTGCATACTTTGGACTGTAAACGTACTCTATCTTTTTATTTAAACCGAACTGCAGTTCACAGAAAATCCAATCAGCTCTTTGTATCTTATGATCCAAACAAACCAGGTAAAGCAGTGGGTAAACATACTCTCTCCAACTGGCTAGCAGATTGTATACAGTTTTGCTATGAAGCAGCAGGCCTTCCCCCTCCAAGGGCGAGTAAAGGCACATTCAGTAAGAGCAATGTCGACCTCAGTAGCACACTATCGTTCAGTGCCAATTCTTGACATCTGTAAAGCAGCAACATGGAGTTCTCTTCACACCTTTGCAGCTCATTACTGTTTGGACAAAGAAGGACGACAAGATTCAGCCTATGGACAATCTGTCTTAAAGAACTTGTTTCCAGTTTAATCCCAACTCCTTCTACAACCAATCTACTGTGATCTTCGGCTGCATCATTTCCTCAACAAAGCATCACTGCTACCTGCATGGACAATGACTCAGCCTCTAGCTTGCTAATCAGCCATATGCGAGGACTAGCATCCTGCTTGTCCTGGGATAAAGCAAAATTGCTTACCTTGTAATAGGTGTTATCCCAGGACAGCAGGATGTAGTCCTCACGGAACCCACCCGCCACCCCGCGGAGTTGGGCCTTCCTATTTTTCTACTCTTATTTTGGCTCCTGCTTATTGCTACATACAAGACTGAAGTGAGACCCCTGTGGCAGAGAATATCATGGCATGCTGGGCATGCCCAGTAGCCTCAGGCTGCCAGTCAAAAGTTTCTAGAAACTTTGACAGTTTTCCCGCACTAGGGCTCCGTTACTGACGTCACCCATATGTGAGGACTACATCCTGCTGTCCTGGGATAACACCTATTACAAGGTAAGCAATTTTGCTTTATGGGAACTTGACTTTGGATTTGTCTAGTTTCTCTGATTCTGGCTATTAAAAAAAAAAAAAGTTTTAGCTGATTGAGAATAGTTGTTTGCATTCTGTTTGGATCCCATTGTTAGATACATTCTGGTAAGTGATCACTACAAAGGTTGGGGTGGATTCTGTTGTGGCAGCTTAAGATTTATCTTTTGTGAGTGAAAGGGGAAGGAACTCAAAACTTTTCTACAGCAGCCCAAAAAGAGAAAATACAAAGGGCTGTTTTTTAGGTTGCTTTCTGTTGTAGATAGAGGGGGCTGTTTGGATACTTCTGCCTGTGGTGTACATATTCATTTGCATTGTATAAGTAATATATAGGGGGGAGGAAGAAAAGAGCTCTTCCAGAGTATGGTATCTAGACAGGATCTGTAACTGAGAGGTAAATCTTTCAAAATGTTACCCCTGGTTGGCAAGAACATTATTGCCCTCCAGGGCTACTGTGGTTGGCAGTCTACTGTTGGGCATTGTATCACATTTTCTTTGGTATGCTAGGGTCCACAGTATTTGCTGCAGTTCTGCATTAGTTTTATGTGCCTACAATGTGGCATTTTCTAACATTGGAAAGGCTACTTTGTTTTGCTTTTCTAAGCTAGAAACATAGAAATGTAATGGCAGAAAGACACTATGGCCTATCTAATCTTCTCATTCACACAAACTAATTCAGTTTACAATTCCTATCACTGCCTCAGAAGCCCCCTGCGTTTATCTCACGCTTACTTGAAATCATATATTGTCTGTTTTCACTACCTCCATGAGGAGGCTGTTCATGCATCTACTAACCTCTCTGTTAAGAAATATTTCCTTCCTCATTGTCCTCACCAGACCAGTCCAGATGCATGGGGTTTTCTCCTGCCAGCAAATGGAGACATAATTAAAGCTTTGCTGAAAGCAGCCTACTTAAGGATCTGTGCCACCTGCAGGCTTTCAGTATTTGTCTCCAGCAGATGATAGAGGTGCCACTCTTGCAATCACTAGACTTAGTGGGCAGACTTCCAGAGGGATGCTGTGGTTGCTCCATTTAATCCCTGCTGGTTGAGAGGGCAAGACTGGAGGGGGTGGTGACCCTTAACTAGCTGGACCCTGTTACTGCGGAGAGATTACAAAGCCAGTGATACTGGTTCCTTCGCCCACCCTCCCCCTTGGAATTCTTCCTCTGGGCAGAATAAACTTTCTACCCCCTCAAAATAAACAAAACTAAAGAACAGACTGAGAGGGACTGCTGTAAAAACAGTTCCTTGGCCAGGTGGGCAGTGGTTGGAGTTCTTGACTATCCCACAATGTGGGAAGAAAGTTGGGACATAGATTTGCAGCCACGTAGGGAGGGTGGGTGGGGTGTTGTGCAAGCTGCGGCAGTCTAGTTGTGAGGTGCATCTAAGATGGCCGTTGCTGGGCAATGCAAGAAGAAAGATCTAACTTGGAGCCTCTGCAGCAGCATTTTTGCAGTCAAGTGAGTACAAATCATGCTCGGGGGGGGGGGGGGGGGGGTCATACACAGGAGTTTCCGACTAGGGAGGAAAAGAGGCTGAAATAGTCTCATGGGTGGGGGATTCTGAGGAGGAACTAGTGCTTCTTTGAAGGGGGGTGGGGGGGGTCTCTTCAGAAGAGCCTCGGGTGCTGTACCCCAGTGAGGGGCCCTGTTCTCTATGGGAGGAGGCAGGAGCAGATGTAGGAGAGCAGGCAGGGCATTCTGCTGTTGTGGAGCCTTTTCCCTCAGTTGGTTGTACTGCTGCTTCTGGCTTTTTTAAACAAAAGCTCTACAAAAATAAATGTCCTTTCATGCTTTTCTGACCACTCCATCCTGGACCAAGAGGGAAACAGGATCAGACTGGGAGTTATGGTAAATAGATGGCCAGAGAGGAAATAGATTGATCCAGAAGAGGCTCCTTTGTGAGAGGAGGTTGATCTCCATGTGGTTCACTACCAGTCATGATTCTGGAGACTCTGGCAGAGCTGAGAATCATGTAGAAATGTGCAGGAACATGAGAACCCTATCTTGGTGGGTCTGAGTATCTGCGAAGTCCTTTTTCTTTTCATAGGGTTCAAAGAGATTTAGTCAGTGGAGTGAGATATTCGAGTCCCTCTGGCTCCAGTGCTGGGTCTCCTGGTCTTGTACACCTAGGACCATAGGTTTGATCTCCACTATCCCTGACCTCATAGTTGTGATTTCACACAACTCGCTGGAGGCTGGTTTTCATAGTCTACAGCCACACCACCCTGAGTGCATCCATTTTCGACTGATCTTCAAAGGTAAGCAGGGTTGGGCCTGGTTATTCTTTGAGTGGCAGATTACCTGGGAGCCCCAGAAGCTGTAGGTGAGGAGAGCCTTGGCTAAGCTTTATCCTCTTCCAGAAGATGTCTTCTCTGAAGTTTCCCAAGATGGATGTGCTGGGTAAGGCAGTCTGAGATGACTATGGTGTGTGGCCTGAAAGGTCTATCTGTAATAGGATTTGGAGGTTCAACTTCGACTTCCTGGGCTGCAGATTATGGCAGCTATACATCACAGACTTGTTTGCACTAGGCTCAGTGGGTACCGATGGACTTCTGAGAGTTTTAACTGGGTAGAAGGCACGTTGGAACAAAGTCTTTCAGTTTTAGCCAATCCTCTTATCAGTCTTTGTCAGAGGATGATGGGGTTGGTGGCCTCTGTTTTCAGCCAAGTGTCTGTGGCTGCAAAATTGATCAATGGATGTTTGGTTCAAGTCTGGTTCAATGGGAAACATCCCATTTTTGGAGAGATTTTGGAGAAACTGGTGAAACGTTTGAGGAATCTAGGACCCATGTGTCTCCTGATGAGCCCAAGGACCCTCCTAGAGGGATTCACAATAAGTCAAAATTTAGAGCAGTCCCTTGTGTACTCTGCCTGAATGGTTGGCAGCATTCTCTTCTGTTACTCGCAGAAGCAGGCTAGGACCAAATCACAGCCCTTTTGTTTGAACCATAAAAGCTCTTGATAGTCGGTGGAGGAATGGGGAAGAAAATCATGGGGTCCATTCTTCACTGCACCAATTAGGGGGGGTTTGGTTGTCCCAGTTTCCACAGAGTGGACCAACATCTCAGATCACTGAGGGCTGTCAATGAGTGATGGTTACTCATTAGTTTGCACATCCAGTGTTTGAATTTGTTCTGGGTTTCTGCTGGTCATTCAGGGAAAAAAAAAACCAGCCATGCACAGCACTCTGGATCACATTCTTCAGTTGACTATGGTGGTTCTGTTGCCATAGGGAGAATGGGATCAATCTTGGGAAAACTCAGGCTTTTCCTTTTGAGCTTGTCATGGCTAAGGACATTTTCCACTGTAACTATGGTTGTCGTGGCCACCCTCAAAAAGAAAAGGTGTTGGTCCATTCATATTCTTGACAACTAGTTGAGTCAGGTGCAGTTGGAAGTCTCCTTTTACCTTTAGGGTGACTCGGATGTTGCAAGATCTTGGTGGGGTGACCAGTTTTCCCAAGAACAAGTTTGTCTACTCAGGGTTGGAGTCTGAGGAGGTTGGGAGGGGCATGTCAAAGTGAACAGGAAGGTATTTCTGACAGGAAAAAGTGGATCAGCTCTATAGAGAGTATGGCACTGCCTCAGGATGCAGATTCCTAGGATGGGTACTAAGCTTGAAAGCATCAAACCTGGAATTGGTCCCCTGGGTTAGGGGTTCACTTACAGCCATCACAGTGGGCTCTTCTATCACTGTGGAATCTTCACTCGCAGAAGTTCTAGGCCAGTCTACATCTTATGCAGAGGCCAGGTGCTGTCTGGTGTGCTGGCTCAGTCGACAGTTCCTTTAAGGGAAAGAGCTAGAAGTTCCAAAATTAAGGTAGTACCATGGATGCAAGTCTCAGTGGTTGGGGAGGTTATTGGCACTAAAATGTAGTGGGGTAATCATGGTCCATCAGTTGTCTGGACATTGGGGCTATCAGGAAAGCCTTATTGGAGTTTCTACAATAGTGAGCACATTCTAAGATACGACAGTGATAGCTTATGTAAACCTGCAAGGAGGGTCTGGGAGTGCAGAAGTGAAGTGCCTTTTTTCAGTGAGCTGAAAGATTTGTTCATATCGGCATTGCACTTTGCCAAGGTAGAAAAGGTTCAGGCTTATTTTTGTTGAGTGAGCATGCCTTGGATCCCAGAAAGTAGGAACGGTTGAGGTAGGAAGTGCCTCACATGGACCAGATGGTATTTGAGAGAAATTACCAAGCCCGAGAATCAGGATTTACAAGTCAAGCGCCCTGTTTCAGGTGTGGCCTCTGTTCTCCAGTATGGATTTTTCCCTTGGAGTTTAAGGCATGTGCTCAAAATGATTGAGGCATTGCAGGGTTGCTGGCCATTGTAGCTCTGGAATGGTCAAGGAGACTGTAGTTTGCAGACCTGTCATGGCTCGAAGTTAGGGGTCTTTGAGATTTGACCATGTGTAAGGCTTTTTGCGTCGGAGTCTGGTGGGATGTGAGTAACAGGCTTTTGTTTTGCAACCTGGTTTTGAGAGACTGAGAAGAACCAAGGGTTGCTATGAAGAACTGACCTCCATGTGGCTTCAGGTTTGTCAGTGGTCATTGTCTTTGGCTTATTTCCAAGTTTGGAAAGTTTTGGTGTAAGGAGGCTAGAGTTTGTTGCACGTGTTTATTTCAGATGTTCTTACTTCTTGCAGTGGAGTCTGGCTTTGTATTCCCTATTAAGGGAGATTGGTTCCTTGCTGTCCCATCTTGATATAGTTAGATTTCTACAATGGGTTAAGAAGCTATGAGTTGATCCTGAGTTGGAATTTCAATCTGATATTAAAGGACTTGGGGATGGTTCCATTTGGATCCTTTAGGAGGAAGTCGCAGAAGGACCTTACTTTAAAGACTGTTTTTCTTCTGACAATTTATTCAGTACAATGTGTCGTTGCTTAAGGTATCCTTGTGCTTACCAAAAATGGTTCTGCCTTTCATTTGGAACAGTCTGGAGTTGCTTGTTTTTTGAGAGCAAGATCAGGGAATAGTATGGATCTATGCATTCTGGAGGAGCGTGGAAAGCTTTGCAGTATTTGAAGGTGACTAATGACTTTTCGTGATTGGATCATCTTGTTAGGCATAGTGGTTACAGGAAAGAGGAACAGGCTACAATCCTTACATGGTTTAAGGAGGCTTTGCTTCTGCATATATCTGCAGTGGTATGGTAGTTCTAGAGGTTTCTAGGAGTCTTCCCTAAGGCTCCAGTGACCACCTAAGCATGCCAGTTAGTATTGCCTCAAGGAATTTGTAGGGCCTTACTGGATTCTCATCGCATACCTTGTCCAGGGACTATGGTATGGGTGTGCAGGCTTGGGACACAGCCCTTTTTGGGCCAGCGTCTTGACGGCAGGACTTTCAGAATCCCTTCAGTTTAGGGGTAGCCTGGGCACATCCCATCTTACTAGACTAGTCTGGTAAGAATGAGGAAGGTAAAATTAGGTTTCTTACCTGCTAAGTTTCTTTCCTTGAGTCCTACCAGTCCAGAGTCCCACCCATTTGTTGTCCTGTGGCCTATTAGTCTCCTGCAGAGACTTTCAGTTGGAAGTAGGCTCTTAGCAGGCTAACAGCTTGTTCTCATCCTCTTTCGGGCTCTGAGGGGCATAATCTTTTCACCTCTTATGTACTATTAACCCACAGCTATTTTCATAAACCTGTTTTGCTACTCTAGGGACCTTCTCATTTACTGTTTGCTCGGTCTACCCTCCTCCGCCTCTTTTGACATTGGAACAGTTTCCCTATTAACTGCTTGTGGTGACACCAGAGTTATTTCTGCCTTTGCTGTTTGATGCTGCCTGTGTTGCCCAACTTGCTCTGCTAACCTGCTCTGTTGCTTGTGCCAGTTGCCCTGCCTAGCAGCTCTCTCACGCTTCTGCTCTTTCTCCCCAGCTGTTTGCTTGGTCTTCCCACCTCCACCCAGTGATGTCAGGTTGCTCTGCCCCTTGATATCGGGAGAGTTCCCCTATTAACTGCCCATGGTGACGCCAGAGGGGCATGCACCTCAGTCATGCACACAAAAGAGCAGAACTAAGGAACATGCTCCTTTGTGTGCTCCTTCATGCGTCAGAGTGCGCCTTAAATGCTTTTGCATCATGGCTTATTTGCTATTATATACAGTAAATTTGATTTAAGTGTTTCCCACTGTTCTAACTCTACAGCTCTGTTTTTGCTTCTGTTTATTTGGCCTAGTTATATTGGTAGGTGCTCTTTCTATGGGAGAATCAATCTGTTGTCACTTATATTCCATATGGGGCAACTATACTAAAATCTTGTACCAG
Source organism: Rhinatrema bivittatum (assembly GCF_901001135.1). NCBI lineage: Eukaryota > Metazoa > Chordata > Amphibia > Gymnophiona > Rhinatrematidae > Rhinatrema > Rhinatrema bivittatum. Next base: position 139,197,544 of record NC_042621.1, read on the forward strand.
GCCAGAGATATTAGTTAGTTGTCAGTGAATCTGTCTCAAGCCTCTTCTGCAAGGACTCTATGCTTTTAATCAGTGCTCAGGTAATTGGAAAATTTCCTGTACGTACCAGGATCATTCCAGACTGTGGGTTATGTTCCCTGTCCAGCAGATGGAGTTAGAACCAAAAATTCCCAGGGGAGGACCTATATAGCCATGCCTCCCTCGCCTCAATCCTCAGTATAGTTCTAACTCCAGCAGATTGAGCGGGGGACACGGTGGTCCCCAGCACTTTTCTAGTTTTATTTTCTCTTTGAGGAATCAATTAAATAATATTAGATAAAGGTTTTCTTCTAAGGGATAGGTTCTGTAGTGTTCTGACAGGACCACTCCGTTCAAAGAGAGACACTGTTTTCCAGTCAGGAACTTGCTGACAGGCTGTGTTTTTTGCCTGTCACTTTATTTCTCTCTTCCTATCTTTGTTTTTTTTTCCTCTTCCTTGCCTGGCTAGAGTGTGGTAAGTGTTATTTTTATTTCATTTACAGTCGTTGGTAGGAACAGGAATTTGAGGGGTGAAAGTCTGTAGTGCCGACCGCTCCCCCTAGCCCCGGAGTTTTCCTTTTCCCCTCCTCCCTTTCAGGGAGTGATAGAGTTCCCGCCCTGCAGCTCTGCGAAGACCCATTCCCCGGAGCTGCTCACCGTTGGGACGGCGTTTTCCCCCAACGGTCTCTTGGGGACGGTGAGGGGTCCGGAGGCCGAAGAGTTTTATTAATTCGCCGCTTCAGTTGTTGCCGCGCGGCGCAGCCGCCCCTCCCCCTCCCTCCCGCCGCGATGCAAAAAATTGCCGAACGGCTCCGGAGCTCGGCACGGGCTTCAGTAGACCTCAGAGGGATTTTCTTCAGCTTTTCCTGAGGGGGAGTATGGCTTACCTGGGAGGCAGCTTGGAGGAGAGTCGGACCGCGCTGGCAGGAAGCGGCATGCCCCGTTTCCCCTCAGCGCGGGAACGGCGGCCATTTTCTCAGCTGACTCGGAGGCAGCTCTCTCTGAGGAGGACGTCGACGCTCCTCTCCAGGTTTCCTCTAACAGTATGGAGTTTCGGAGCGCAACGGACCAGGGCAGGCAAGGGGACAACGTCTCGGGGGGCCCCTCATCAGCACTTCCCGCTTTTTTGCCAGAATTCATTGTTTTAATGCACAAGGCATTTTTACAGAGCAGGGATCCGAATCTTGGAATTTGGGGTCCCCCTCCCCCCCAAACTGGCCTGCTTGACACAGCTTTCGACGGCAGACCCTCCCTTAGGGAGGGCTTCTTTGCCCACAGGGGGTGCGGGGTCCACTCAGCCCCCCCCCCCCCCCCCAGTGATTCCTATACCGCTGCAACAACCGTCGGGGGATCCATGGCAAGATCCAGATGCGGATGATCCCTCCCTGGCGGCCCAGGTAGAAGGTGACGACCCGAGGGTCCTCCGTATTTTTCAAGCAGCGGAATTGGATGATCTCATCCCCCACATCCTCCAGGAAATGGACATTGACCCTCCTCTGGATCCTGTGGCTCAGGATCCGAAGATTAAGAAAGGGGATCCTCTCCTAGCGGGCTTACGACCTCTAGCGAAAGCTTTTCCCACGCATCACAACTTCTTGCAATTGATTTCAAGGGAGTGGGATACTCCTGAGGCCAATCTTCGAGTCGGTTGAGCCATGGAAAAGTTATACCCTCTCCCCACTGATTTCTTGGAGATTCTTAAGGTTCCTGCTGTTGATTCAGCGGTATCCGCGGTCACGAAACATACTACCATCCCAGTCACGGGCGGGACGGCGTTGAAGGATGTCCAGGATCGCAAGCTTGAGGTTTACCTTAAGCGTATCTTCGAAGTCTCAGCGTTTGGAATGAGGGCTGCTATCTGCAGTTTCCTAGCACAGCGAGCAGCTCTGCGTTGGGTACAACAGCTTCTCACTTCCCAATCTTTTCCACAGGCAGAGACTATTCAGGCTGATAGACTTGAAGCAGTGATTGCCTATGGAGCTGATGCTTTTTATGATCTGTTAAGGGTCCTCGCACGTTCCATGGTGGCGGCGGTGTCCGCTCGTCGTCTTTTGTGGCTACGCAACTGGGCGGCAGATGCTTCGTCTAAGACGCGCCTGAGTTCCCTTCCTTTCAAGGGTAGGTGCCTATTTGGGGAAGATTTGGATCAGATCATCAAATCTCTTAATGAGAATGCGGTGCACAAGCTACCAGAAGATCGTCCACGTTCTTCTAGATCTTTTTATTCCTCCAGAAATAGGTACCGGAATCAACAGAGGTCGCGTCCTACTAGACAGCAGACACCTCGGGCTCCTTCTACACGATCACACACCTGGAACCGGTCCTTTCGAGGGCGCTGCCACGGTAAGGATACTCAAGGGGCAGGTCCTTCCTTGAAGGCTTCACAATGATGCCAGAAGGACCCAAGAGGGGATCCCCCACCTGGGGGGTCGCCTTACTCTCTTTTACAAGGAGTGGGCCCAAATTACGTCTGATCAATGGGTGAGGTCAAATCAAATTACAGCTGGACATCTTAAGACAAGGCTACGTATTAGATTTTGTACACGAACCCCGATATCGTTTTCTGTTTTCTCCTTGCAGTTCCCGTCTCAAACAATTAGCAGTCCGACAGACTCTTGATCGTCTGCTACAGCTGGGGGCGATAGTACCGGTAGCGGCCTCCGAACTGGGAAAAGGTCATTATTCAATCTACTTCGTGGTTCCCAAGAAAGAGGGCACTTTTCGACCTATCCTAGATCTCAAGACGGTCAACAAGTGTCTCAGAGTTCCTCGTTTTCGTATGGAAACGCTCCGTTCAGAGTTAGCAGCTGTGCATCCAGGAGAATTCTTGGCCCCTTTGGACCTTACAGAGGCATACCTTCACATCCCGATCCATCACCATCATCAGCGCTTCTTACGCTTCAAGATTTTGGGACAGCATTTTCAGTTTCGTGCTCTCCCTTTTGGTCTGGCGACGGCTCCGCGTGTCTTCACCAAGATCATGGTAGTGGTGGCGGCGGCGCTCCACAAGGAGGGTATCCTTGTATATCCCTATTTAGACGACTGGCTCATTTGGGCGAAGTCTAGGACACAGGGTTACCGTGCTGTAGACAGGGTAGTACAGCTTCTTCAGTCTCTGGGATGGATCATCAATTTCTCAAAGAGCAAACTGATACCGTCCCAATCGCTGGATTTTCTGGGAGCACACTTCGACACCAGCCGAGCCAAGGTATTTCTGCACCCGGACAGAGCTCAGGCTCTGCGTGCTCAGGTAACACGGTTCATGGCACTAGTTGCTCCCACGGCGTGGGATTATCTCCAGGTACTGGGAACCATGGCCTCAACAATTGATTTGGTTCCGTGGGCCTTAGCTCATCTCAGGCCTCTCCAGAGGTCTCTGCTTTCGCGATGGAACCCAGTGTCGAGCGATTTTCAAGCAGTACTGCTCATCCCGGATGTTGTCTTGCTCAGCTTACAGTGGTGGCTGGACCCTCAACAATTAGCTCAGGGAGTGTCTCTACAGAACCCGGATTGGGTGGTCGTCACCACGGATGCCAGTCTCACCGGCTGGGGGGCGGTCTGTCAGGACAGGTCTCTCCAAGGCCGATGGACGATGGAACAGTCCACTTGGCCCATCAATCGGCTGGAGACCAGAGCAGTCCGTCTAGCATTGCAGGGGTTCTACCCACTGGTACGCAGTCGAGCGGTTCGGATTCTTTCGGACAATGCAACCACAGTGGCGTACATCAATCGCCAGGGGGGCACCAGAAGCCATCTAGTCTCGTTGGAGACTGAGTTGATGACATGGGCGGAGCTACACTTACAGCGGCTAGCGGCTTCGCACATAGCGGGCGTGGACAACGTTCAGGCAGATTTTCTCAGTCGACAACACCTGGATCCCGGAGAGTGGGAACTCTCGGAGGACGCAATGCGAAGGATAGTACAGCATTGGGGGAGACCCCATGTGGATCTAATGGCAACTGTGACAAATGCAAAGGCTGCCCGGTTCTTCAGCCGCAGGAGAGAGCGCGGCGCAGAAGGAGTCGACGCGCTAGTTCTTCCCTGGCCTCGACAGTGTCTCCTGTATGTCTTTCCTCCGTGGCCTCTAGTGGGCAAGGTTATCTGACGGATAGAGACGCATCAAGGTCCGGTGATCCTAGTTGCACCAGAGTGGCCTCGTCGACCATGGTTTGCAGATCTTCTCAATCTGGCAATAGACGGCCCTCTTCGGCTCAGTCATCTGCCACGTCTTCTTCGCCAAGGACCAATATTTTTCAAGGAGGCAGATCGCTTCTGTCTTGCGGCTTGGCTTTTGACAGGCGTCAATTGAGACGGCGCGGATATCCAGAATCTGTCATCTCCACGCTCCTGAAAGCTAGGAAGACATCCACGTCGGTTACTTATGTCAGAGTATGGAAGGTTTTTGAGGAATGTTGCGAGTCAAAATCGATTCTACCAACGCAGGCCTCGGTGACACATGTGCTTTCCTTCCTACAGGCTGGTCTGGATTTGGGCCTTGCCTATAATTCTCTTCGTGTGCAGGTGGCGGCGTTGGGAGCCTTCCTACGTAGTAATGACAGGGAGCTTCTGGCCTCACATCCAGATATCCTACGTTTTCTAAAGGGGGTAAAACACTTGAAGCCTCCAATTAGACCACCTTGTCCTTCTTGGAATCTCAATTTGGTACTCCGGGCTCTATGTGCACCGCCTTTTGAGCCTCTGACTTCGGCCACACTCAAGGATGTCACCCTTAAGACCTTCCTGGTGGCGATCAGCTCAGCACGTCGGATCTCTGAACTACAAGCTCTATCATGTAGGGAGCCATACCTTCGTTTCATGCCAGGGGGAGTATCCCTGCGGACAGTTCCATCTTTTCTGCCGAAGGTGGTCTCGACTTTCCATCTCAACCAATTGATAGAGCTTCCATCATTTTTATCCTCTGATTCTTCTGACCTGCGTCGGTTGGATGTCCGACTTTCTTTGATACATTATTTGGAGGTCACTAATGAATTTCGACTCTCCGATCATTTGTTTGTCCTTTGGTCGGGACCCAGGAAGGGTTGCATGGCATCCAAACAATCAATCGCTCGCTGGCTGAAAGGAGCGATTATAGCCGCATACATCGGAGTGGGTAAGTCTCCACCTTTAGCTGTTAAGGCGCATTCTCTCCGCCCTCAAGCGATGTCGTGGGCGGAAAGTTCTGCAGTTTCTTCTCAGGAAATCTGTAGGGCGGCCACATGGAAGTCTCTCCACACTTTCGCAAGACATTATCGTCTAGACATTCGCGCGCCGTCTCACGGTCAGCTTGGAGACAGGGTCATACGGGCAGGGCTGTCCGCGACCCACCCATGATGGGGAAGCTTTGGTACATCCCACAGTCTGGAATGATCCTGGCACGTACAGGGAAAAAAAAATATTCCTTACCTGCTAATTTTCGTTCCTGTAGTACCATGGATCATTCCAGACCCCTCCCTGGATTTGGGGGTTCTTTGTGGGCCATCCCTGCTTTCCTGTCTTCACAATATTTTCACTCTGTATCTCTAGTTATTGCGAGCTGTGTCTTTGAACACAGTGCTGTTTGCAAGTTCTCAGTTACAGTTTTTTGAGTACAAGCTGTTATTTTTTCTCTATTTTTGAGATTGATTCCTCTGGTTCTGTCTCTTCTCGTCTTGGCTTTGCTAGTCCAGTTACTGAGGATTGAGGCGAGGGAGGCGTGGCTATATAGGTCCTCCCCTGGGAATTTTTGGTTCTAAGTCCATCTGCTGGACAGGGAACATAACCCACAGTCTGGAATGATCCATGGTACTACAGGAAAGAAAATTAGCATGTAAAAACCTAATTATACCTTAGATTACTTATTTTTTTATTAATTTATTTTAAAAACTTGTTGCCCATAGTCTCCATTGTTTGGGGTGGGTTACAGTAAAACATTCATAGTAAGAGAAACAATTAAGAAAAGGTAAACTAAAGCCATAAACTCAATTTTATATGCTGTACATTATAATAAACAATTACTGGACAGGACCAGGGAACTTGCAGGGCATAACAGATATTTGCTAGGGACATCTTGATATGCATGTCTTTTTTCAAAGCTTTCTTGAAGTCCTTAGTACTGGATATTAATAATGTATTTAAAATCTTTTCTATACCATCACTAAGTCATATACCATCGCAACTGTTTACATGTAGGCACATAAATTAATGTAGGTGAGGGCGTACAATAGTACATTCTAACAGGTGCTACTAAATGTTCGGTTACAATATATCATTAAAGACAATTGTTTAGTGGAGTAGGACATGACCAAATGTACCAGTAAGGTACTGTTCATGGGCAAAATTTACTATTCATAGTGTTACAATTATGTTTCTAGTGATGTAGAGTTTGTGGACCAAATAGTTGGACCTGCAATAGAGATTACTTATGAATCTACACCATTTCACGTATCTTATCATCCCTCATTCTAGAGCCTCTTTTCCTTAGAAAGGTTCATCACCTGTGCATGAAAACTTTGGCAATATTACATTTCTATTAGTTATCTCCTATCCTGCCTGTCCTCTAGTGCAGTGGTTCTCAACCTTTTTTCTGTCGGGACACATCTGACAGATGGTTCTCCCATGCGTGACACTGAACACATGACCATCATAGGCCTAAATGTAAAAGTACAGTTTGCATCCATAGGAACCTCCCTGACACAATTATGGATGTAAAGCAGAATTATGACATTACCCGTACAACTCACCTTACAAAAAAGATATTCTGGTTCTAGTATCATCTCAGTAACAGCAACACAAACTACTACTACCAGGCTCAATAGCCCTACTTATGAAAAGACAGCAGTTTATCACCAATGCATGTCCTCTTGAGAAAATACAATAAATAAGACTGATACAGTAAAATACATCACCTTGGTCACATACATAGAACTGACCTAACATACTACCAGGATCTGCAGTAATGAGCATAAACTAATCTGCACACAGTTACACCTGCATTATGGAATCCACTCAAACAGTAACAACCCTACCTATGAAAAGGCAACACTACAAATATTAAATCAGGCCCTAAACACCAATACACCTCTTATTAGGAAAACAGAACTAGCCAAGCAGCTATAGATCCCAACACAGAAATAATTGTATAACTATTCTAATAAGCAGAATAAATGTTTCACAACTATGAACAGAATATCTAACAATTAAAAACTCATAAAAATTATTTAAAATTTCTCCAAACACCAATAAAATATTTCAAAACAGCAGACACATAACATAATATTCAGTCATTAAAATGGCAGTCAATCAAAATTAAACTTAAAAAGCCAACTTTTCTAACCCCCCTCCATCAGCTCTCCTATTCCTCTTCCCTGCAGGCCATTAGCACACACCAGAAGCAGTAGTGGCTGAAGCTCTGTACTCATGGTCCTCTTCCTTAGGGCCCACAACCAGTCTCTGTCTCTCACACATGCACATACCAGTCACTCCCCCATGACCAGTTTCTTTCACACACCATTCTCCCGACCAGTCTTTCTCTTACACACACACCAGTCACCTTCCCAAACAGTCTCTCATGCACGCGCACACACGCTTTCCACTTCCATGTTCTATGTTATATATACAGGCTTCTCACTCCCATGCTATGCCTCACACACACACCCAGGTTTCTCACTCCTATGCTAGCTCTCTCCACATGCACAGGCTTCTCATTTCCATAATCTCTCACCAGTCACTTCCATTGTCTCTCCTATATACACACATCACCTCTCTGACCAGTTTCAATCACACACATGCTGTCTCTCACACACTTACATAGGTGATCTCAATCAAATGCTCTCACTTACACACAGGCTCTCAGTTACACATACACACTCTTAATCACACATACATTGTCTCACTTAGACAAGCTGGCTGTCTCACTTCCTGCACCCCCCCCCCCCCTCCCCAGCACAAATGGTAGCTGCAGCAGCCTTCTCCTCCAGCCCCCGCAGCCCAAGAAAGAAGAATCCCATCAGCCATGGGAGGCTAATTCTGCTGTCTCCTTTGCCGATTGCCGACCGCTTCAGATTTTGCTCGGGGCCCATGCTACTTTTCAATGCGGCATGGCTTTCTTCTTCCTGCGCACCCCACTGCACATCACTTCCTGTTCCGGGCCATGGGGACAGGTGCGGGAAGAAGAAAAGGCCAGCCGCAGTTGCCAGCCTCCACTAACACCTCTGCCATTCCCATCCGGGCTTGAACATGCTGATAACCCGGGCAGCAACGGCAGCAGTGGAAGATTCAGTTTCTCACTCTGTGAAAGAAGAAGATGGAAGAGCAGCAGGAGATCTTTAGCACATGACACAACTGCCACTGCTTGTGACACGCTGGGGTGTCGCGACACACAGGTTGAGAATCGCTGCTGTAGGGTATATATGTTTAGACTTTAAATTGGTCCCCATATGCTTTAGAATGAACCCCACTGATTATTTTAGTAGCCACTGACTGGACAGAATCCAACTGGCTTTATATCCTTTTGAAGATGTGGTTTCCAGAAATGTACATAGTATTTCAAATGAGCTCACACTAGGGATTTATATAAGGCCAATATTCTAAGAACATAAGAAATTGCCATGCTGGGACAGACCAAGGGTCCATCAAGCCCAGCATCTTGTTTCCAACAGAGGCCAAAAACCAGGCCACAAGAACCTGGCAATTACCCAAACACTAAGAAGATCCCATGCTACTGATGCAATTAATAGCAGTGGCTATTCCCTAAGTATAATTGATTAATAGCCATTCCCTGTACGTACCAGGATCAGTCCAGGACACCTGGGTTGTGACTCCGCACCAGTAGGTGGAGACAGAGCAAAACTTGTGGGCGGAGCCATATATAAGCCCCTGTGCCAGTCACAGCCCCTCAGTCTTACTCTGTCTCCAGTAGGTGGTGCAGGTGCAGTCACAGCCTCTGCCTGCACTGATTTTGGTACTTAGTCAGGTTTTTTGGATTTTTCACTTTTAAATTTGATTTTTCTTTAAAATTTGGATTTTTTTAAGTGAGTGGAGTCCTGTCCGCCCTGCCTCCCAGGGGGGCTGCGAGGTTCTGAGGGGACCACCCCCCCTGGTTGAGGCTGCTGCTAGGGTCGAGGACCCGGCTTACCAGTAGCAGCGCTAGGGGTGACACCGGGGAGCCCGGTTCACTCACCCCTCTTGCAACAGGGCTCCAGGACCGTGGACAGCGACAAGCGGTAGGGAAAAAAAAAAAAAAGTTTGAATTTTTGTTTTCTTGTGCCGGCTTTCTGCTACTTAGCGCTGCCGCTCCGGTTTCATCGGGGGGAGGCGCAGGTCGCAGGGGGGTAGTCGCGGTGCTTTTTCCTTTCGGTTCTATTTTATTTTATTTTTCTGTCAGGCCGTTTTCGCTTGTGTTTCCCGCGTTTTCGCCGCTATGCCTCTAGGCTCTGCTTGCTGGGCCTGCGGCTCGGCGCGCGCGCGTCTTTCGAGGGAAGGCCTCTGTGCCTCGTGTATCCCGGGCGAAGAAGGTTCGTCGGGGGCGTCTCGGGGGGCCCGTTCTCGGACCGTGCGTTCGCCGCCGCCCGCCAGTGTCCTGACTGACAAGCAGCAAGATCTTTTCCCACTCAGCGCGGGAGTGGCGGCCATTTTGGCCACAGGCAGGGAAATTTCTCGGGAGCCGGCAGGGAATTCTGCCGTGCCTCCCGCGCTTTCACCGCAGTCAGGACTTGCTGGGGGGGTCGCTCCGGAGGGGTCTCGGTCCCGGGAGGGCTCCGGACTCGATTCCTCAGACTCTAGTTCTTTTTCTGAAGATTTTGCACTTCTTTTGCGCAAAGTTCTTAAGTTTAAGCGCAGCAGGCGCAGGCATAGAGGGGCCCCTGAGGGGGGTCCTGGCCAGCACGCCCCAAAGAAAAGGAAGACTAAGGAAGTTGACGGATCCGCCCGTCAGCCCCCGCGAGGGAAGCGGCCTCTGAGGGGCATCCCTCAGGAGTCGGAGTCGGAGTTTTCGTCTGCGTCAGACACGGATTCCACAGAGGAGCCCCTGAAGGGGGCCGAGGAGTCGGCTGCGGACGGCCTCTCTCAGCCCGGAGCGAGCAAATGTGCTCAGGCCATGGAGGGGGATGATCCCAAAGTAGTCCGCCTCTTTCGTAAAGAGGAACTGACCCCTTTGATTCCGGCCATTCTTCAGGAACTAGGAATTGAGGCTCCGCCATTGGTGGTCCGTCAGGAGGTCAACATGGATCCGGTTCTGCTAGGTCTCACTGGACCGGCAGTGGCTTTTCCTTTTCATTTTTCTTTGACCGATATTTTATTTAGAGAATGGGATACGCCGGAGCTGGGACTTAAGGTTAGTAAGGCCATGGATAAACTGTATCCACTCCCTGAAGATGCGTTGGACCTGCTCAAACTTCCGAAGGTGGACTCGGCAGTCTCGGCGGTGACAAAGAGGTCTACCATCCCGGTTACGGGAGCGACGGCCCTCAGGGATATCCAGGACAGGAAGCTGGAAGTACAGCTTAAGAAGATTTTTGAGGTGTCCGCCCTAGGGGTGCGGGCCGCCATCTGCACTAACTTCGCTATGCGGGCTAGCCTGCGCTGGGCCCAAGTAATTCAGGCGAATGCTGGTCTTTCCCCGGAGGAGGCGTCTCAAGCTGATCGACTAGAGGCGGCAATTGCGTATGGAGCAGATGCTCTACATGATCTATTGCGAACCTCTGCCAGATCCATGGTGGCGTCTGTTTCGGCACGTCGCCTTTTGTGGTTATGGAACTGGGCAGCGGATGGCTCTTCTAAAGCTCACCTCGGGGCACTGCCCGTTCAAAGGCAAGCTGCTGTTTGGCAAAGAGTTGGATGACATAATGGTCTCCCTAGGAGAGAACAGGGCGTTTAAATTGCCCGAGGATAAGTACAGAGCGCGGTCCTCCTTCTCCTCCAGGTCACGGTTCCGTGGTCCCAGAAAATCACGTCCACCACGTTCCTCGGGTCCCTCGTACAGGTCTTCTTCCTCCCGGACCCCTCAGTGGCAGCAATCCTTTCGAGGAAAGCGGTTCGGCAAACAGGGAGGAACCTCGGCCGCAGGAGGTCACAAGGGGCCGCATTGAAATGCGGTCGGCCCAATCCTCGCCTCAGTCTCTGCACGAGATCCCAAATGGGGCGCGGTTAACGTTGTTTTTCGAGGATTGGGCCAGGGTTACGTCGGACCAGTGGGTCCTCGACGTGATAAGACACGGTTACGCATTAGATTTTGTTCGAATTCCAGCGGACAAGTTCCTAGTCTCTCCTTGCAAAGCTCCGGACAAGAAGGCGGCAGTGCTAGACACTATCCGGCGCTTGGAAAGCTTGGGAGCTATCATTCCGGTCCCGATCCATCAGCGCGGCGAAGGCCGTTACTCCATTTACTTCATAGTCCCAAAGAAAGACGGCACGTCAAGGCCGATCTTGGACCTCAAAGGCGTAAACAGATGCCTACACGTTCCTCACTTCAAGATGGAGACGATTCGTTCGGTTATTGCTTCGGTAAGGCCGGGCGAATTCTTGGCTTCTCTGGACCTCACGGAGGCGTACCTGCACGTGGGAATTCGGCCGGAGTTCCAGAAATTCCTACGGTTCTGCATTCTGGGGCGGCATTTTCAGTTCCGGGCGCTACCGTTTGGTCTCGCGACCGCTCCTCGCACGTTCACAAAAGTGATGGTGGTAGTAGCGGCGCACCTACGCCGAGAAGGTCTCCTGGTTCATCCTTACCTGGACGATTGAACCAATTGCTCCATGAAGCAGTCATTTATTACATCCAGGAACTTTATGTCTCTAGCAAGTCCTGATGTTACATTTACCCAGTCAATATTGGGGTAATTGAAATCCTGCTCTGTGGTGTTTTTGGGTAATTGAAATCTCCCATTATTATTGCACTGCCAAATTGGTTTGCTTCCCTGATTTCTCTTAGCATTTCATCATCTGTCTGACCATTTTGTCCAGGTGGACGGTAGTATACTCCTATCACTATACTCTTACCCAACACACATGGGATTTCTACCCATATAGATTCTACTGAGCATTTACTCTCTTGTATGATCTTTATCCTGTTGGACTCTATACCCTCCCGGACATAAAGTGCCACACCCCCACCAAGTTGATCCTCCCTATCATTGCGATATAATTTGTAACCTGATATAGCACTGTCCCATTGGTTATCCTCCTTCCACCAAGTCTCTGTGATTCCAATTATGTCACTCATCATTTGCTGCTAAACACTCTAACTCTCCCATCTTACTTCTTAGACTTCTGGCATTGGCATACAGACATTTCAAAGTGTGGTTTTTGCTTGTTTTAACAACCTGCTTTTCAGTTGTTTGGGATAATTCGGTAATCATTAGCTTTGGTGATTTTTTACATATAGGCATATGAACTATGTTTGCTTTTGATGGAACCTCTCTGTTGGGATGCCCTAACCTCTCCTGTTTCATTAGTATCCTTCAAGGATACATTTCTCCGAACCATGCACTGCTGAGTGACTGTCGGCTTTCCCCCTTGTTCTAGTTTAAAAGCTGCTCTATCTCCTTTTTGAAAGTTAGTGCCAGCAGCTTGGTTCCACTCTGGTTAAGGTGGAGCCCGTCCTTTCGGAAAAGTTTCCCCAGTTCCTTACAAAGCTGAATCCCTCTTCCCTGCACCATCGTCTCATCCACGCATTGAAACTCTGGAGCTCTGCCTGCCTTTGGGGACCTGCACATGGAACAGGAAGCATTTCAGAGAATGCCACCCTGGAGGTTCTGGATTTCAGCTTCCTACCTAAAATCCTAAATTTGGCTTCCAGAACCTCTCTCCCACATTTTCCTATGTCGTTGGTGCCCACATGTACCAGAACAGCCGGCTCCTCCCCAGCACTGTCTATAATCCTATCTAGGTGACGCGTGAGGTCTGCCACCTTCGCACCAGGCAGGCAAGTTACCAGGCGGTCCTCACGTCCACCAGCCACCCTGCTATCAACATTTCTAATAATTGAATCACCAACTATGATGGCCGGCCTAACCCTTCCCTCCTGGGCAGTAGCCCTGGGAGATTTGTCCTCAGTGCGAGAGGACAATACATCTCCCTTTTTTCTTTTGGCTATTTCTCACAATAGTTATGCATATTTTTGGGCTTTGCAGTCACTTTATCCATCTGTTTGACTTCTATAAGGTCATTGGATCTCTAGATCCTGTTCTTGTTTTGTACTTAGAAAAATTTAACTCCTATACTGTGCCTCTCTTGGGTTTTTGCATCCTAAATGCATTTGTTAGCATTAAATCTTTGCCACACTCTAGACCATTCTTCAAGCTTTTTTCATCATCCTGGCTGTCTACATTATTGTAGGTTTTGGTATCATCAAAAAATCAAACCTTTCCTGATAATCCTTTGGCAATGTTGCTCATGAAAATGTTGAAACTAACCAGTCCAAAGACTCATCCCTGAGGCACACATCTAGCAGTAGCCTCCCCTCCATGGAATGAATTTCATTTACCATTAACCTTTCTCTTTGCACTCAATTTCTAACTAAGTCATTCTAGGACCCATACCAAGGGTGCTTAATTTTATTTATAAGCCACTTATGCAGAACTGTCAAAGGCCTTATGAAATTTAGATACACAACATTTAACACATACTCCTGATCCAGCTCCTGTCTCCCAATTAAAGAATTTAATCAGATTTGTCTGAAAACCTACCTCCGGTAAAACCATACTACTCATCTTGCAATCTACTGGATTCCAGAAAGTGCCCTATCTGTGTTAGCAGAGATTCCATTAATTTACTCCCCACAGTGGTCAAATTAACGGGCCTGTAATTCCCATCCTCTTTAATTTCACCTTTGTGAATAGAACCTCATCTACTCATCCCCAGTCTTCTGGAACTATTCCCAACTCAAGAGAAGCTTTGAAAATGTTAGCCATGAAGCTTCCAGAACTTCTCTAAATTCCTTTAATAAATTTGAATGTATCCTATCTGGCCCCATTGCTTTATCTTAGCTCCTCATGGATTTACTTTTCTGAAAATTGGTTGGGGTTTACTTTACTTACAATCTTACGTTTATTTATATGGTTCTGCTCCTGATCCACAATCAACACAGAACAGAAATTTAAGTAGATTTTTTTTCCTGGTGTGTAGACTGATAGACTCAGGACCAATGGGTTTATTCTCCCCTGCCAGCAGATGAAGACAGAGCAAGCTGACGACACAGGTCTTTGAGCCTGACATGACCCCAAAACTGTACCATCGTCATCAGGGGAGTTAGCAGTTCTATTGACTGGCGGGATAGGGAACTGAGTAGATTGTCTGAATCCTCATTCAAAGAAGGCGGATTTTGTCTCTTTGACCTCAGCATGGAGGAAGTCCCATATTGAGCATTAAGGAAAACAGAAAAAATATCTGTCCCATCAATGCAGGAGCAGGGATGGTCTGGTACCTCCCGAGAACCTCCTACGTGGACCCATTGCAATGAAAGATCATCTTCTACATGCATAGGGGACCTGCAACAGTCTCCATCTGTCTTGGTGTCTGCCACCGATGATTCTCTGTTCCAAAGTGGATGTGGTCAATCTCCTGCCTCCCAGTTAGTGCCGACATCTTTGATTTTCAAGGAGGATCTAGCAAGCCTTGGACAAGGTGCTAGGAGTTGGTACTAAAGTATGGGGGTCAGCTTCTGTCTGTTGCTAATTTCTGGTTTCTCAGTCCATGACAACTGGCTGAAGACAGAGCACAAAGAGAGCCCTCCCCCTGTAGGAGTGCAGCGAGTTGGGTTCTCTTTTCCTAGTGGTACCACTATGACTCTGCGGATGTATCTGAAGAAATGTCAGTCTCCCTTCCGACTCCCTCTACTGGATAGAAGGAAGTACCCTCCTGAGGATTTCTCCTTTGCAGAAGTAATAATGGAAATGACAGAGACCATTTCATTTGTTGTAGATGGAGGAAGAGTCCACGAGCAAGATGCTGGTCATACTCCAATATGTGGAAACTCCTAAAGCGCCAAGTCTCTGCTGTGGGAATTGAGGCACACACTTGTCTGGCTTGTGGGCCTTGAATCTCTGTCTAGAAGTGCAAGAAAGACTTGCTGATGTGCTGTGCAGTGGAGAAAATATCTTCAGAGAGGATCAAGGCTGCACTGGCACAGATCCAGTATCATTGTGCAATGCTCCAGCAGCTCTCCATGGCCACTTCAGACCCAACTTACTCTTCCAGGAGGTATCTGAGGTCAGGGCAGAGGAGACACTTCTGCTTGAAGGAATTACCCTCTGCCCCCTTAGTTCTGACCGCAACAGGCCCCTTGTGCCTGTCCAAGGCAGCAGAGGGTGCCTAAGCCCCCAGATAGCATCCCAGTCAACACTTGGGATGGGGTTTTGACTGGAGCATAGACAGGATACCAGTACCCAGTTGGGGTAGTTTGCAGTTTTATGTAAGCTGGTGGCCCCAGAACAATCTTGGGGTCAGTTGTTAACTAAGTTTGAAGCACTTCCTTTTTCCTCCCTCTTTTTGGCCAAAGCAGTTGAGCCTGTTCCACCAAGCCAAAGAAGGTGGAGGATTTACTCAAAGTATTTCATGATTCTAAAGAAAACTGTTGGGGGGGGGACGGACTCATCCCATCTTAGACCTAAGGACTTTGATAAATTTGTTCAAAAGAGAAACATTCAAGATTTCCTCGGAGCACCTTAACCTTTTCCTTCAAAAAGGAGGGTTGGCTTAGCTCTTTCAATCTAAAGGATGCCTGTATTTGCGTAGAGATTTTTCTCAGTCACAGGAAATCTCTCAGATTTTTAGTAGAGAATTGCCACCTCCAGTACCACATTCTGCCATTTTGGGTAGAGTCTACCCCAGGTGACTTTACAAAGTGCCTATCCATGGTGGTGACTCAATTAGTTTATCAAAGTTCTGCTAGACATAACTTGGATAAAATCCTTTCTTTCACAATAAAGGGCTATCACTTTGATTCCATAGCAGAAGATATCCAGATGAGTCAGCGGACAGTGTGGCAGATGTTGAAACTGGGCATCATGGTGTCAATGGTGCATGTAACTCCTATGGTACATCAACACTTGAGAAGTGCTCAACGGACCTTGAGGTCTCAATGGCTATAGGTCATGTGGGATTTAGGACAGCATCTGGATCACTCAATTTCTTAGGGACTGTCATGGTGATATTTATTTATTTAGAGATTTTTTATATACCGCGGCACGTTCAGAACATCACCTCTATTTACAAAGAACAATAATGCAGCAAAAAGCTTTACAATAAAATAATTATAGAACAGTCATTGAAATACATGCAACAAGCTTTACGGTAAAATTAAAATTCCAATCTGGTCAAAGGAATCCTTTTTCAAATTTCTCAGATCCAAATTGTCCTCACGATGACTTTATCCAGTTGGGATTGGGGAACTCGTGTTGATGGAATCTACACCCAGGGCGCTCTATCTGCCCAAGAAAAGCTGCATCAAATAAACATCCTGGAGCTCTTGGGTGATTTGATATACTCTGGGCTTTCTGAGATGTGGTGTTGAACAAAGTGATTGTCCAGATGGATAATCAAGTGGCAATGTATTAATCAACAAATGGAGTTATGGGCTTGTACCATCTGTGTCAAAAAGCGATCCAGTTGTGAGGCTGGGCCATCTCTCAAGGGATGGTTCTCGGAGCCACTTACCTCCAATTAAAGTAAAGAACATGATAGCAGACAGGCTCAGTCCATACAATCTCACTAGTGGTTCCTGAACCAAGGGATAGTGAATGGATCTTCTACCACTGGGGAACCTCAGTGGTGGATCTGTTCATGTCTCTTCAGAACAGGAAGGTCTTATTCTGATGTGGATAAAGGGGGTGTGGAAAACTAGCCTCACATGATTTTGCCCCGCATTGAGGCAGAAACATTCTGTGTACACACTCTGATCTTGCTAGTAGCAAAGGTCTTGATGAAGGTCAAAGGTAAGGGGACCATGATTCTTTTAGCCTTGTTTTGGCTGAGACTGATCTAGTTCTCATTCCTACAGGACATGTCCCTTTGGGAACTGATTAAACTTGGGGGTTTCCCCAGATCCCGTCTCTCAGGATCAAGGCATGTTGTGCCATCTCAACCTTACGTTCTAATTGCTCACCACTTGGATGTTTGAGAGGTTGGTTCTTGGAGGATGTGTGTGCGCTTTTTTTTTTTTTGGGGTTCAAGAAAAGCTTATATTAGAAAATCTATGGACTGATGTGGAGGTGGTTTGTCATTTTTATTTCAAAATATTGTGAAGGCTCACCACCCAGGCTGTCCTGGTTGTCGTTGCTCTGTCTCTGGAACAGCTCTTTCCCAGAGCATAGATATCCCTGGAGTCCTTCAGCGGCCCGGAGCTCCCTGGGTTCCTGTCTCCACAGGCCCTGGTTTAGCTGGGCTTCTTGGGGGGGTTCTTGTATGGAGTTGGGGGAGAAGCAGTCCCCAAACCCCAAAGATGACACAGAGAGAGAGAGATTCCTCAAAGCATTTTATAAAGCAAAACAGCTGAATTGTTACATTTACATTCTTAACCTCGGGGGCTGAACAAATGACCCTGCCCCCGTCCTCCAGCACTCCTGCTCCCTAACACACGTGCTGGAACAAAGGTACTTTTTAAGTCCCAAACCTCTCTGGTTCAACAGCAAACACCCCTGCCTTCCCGAGCACTTCCCCCTTGTCTTCCTTTAGGGTACTCGGTATACGTTCCCCTTTTCTGTCTAGTCTGTATCCATGGGAGAGCTGGAAGATTCCTCTCCACTGGAACCTACCTCCATTTCTTCCTCATCTTGCTCACTGGCCCTGGCTTTTTCTGGCCAGTTCCACCATGTAGGCACGCCCTCTTCCTCTCGCTTCATAGGAGCACCTGTGTCTGACTCATTAGTCCCTGCGTCTGCCACCTGCTCGCCTCCAGGCTCTCCCCATGGGTCAGGTGGTGGTTCTAAGAACCTGGGACTTGTAGTTTTTTTTTTTTTTAACCTCCACTGCACCCCCTGCTGTCTGGTCTTAGTATTACTTGCTGCCTTATGGTGTCTTGCCTGTTCCTGACTGCGGCAGTGCTGCACTGCATCACACAACCCCCCCCCCCCTTCCCCTTTTAAAAACCCTGGAACTCTTGGACCCAGGAGTTCCAGCTTCCTCCCCCAAGTGGGACAGGAAGTCCGCATTGACATGGTCCTTGCCGGCCCTATGGCGGACCTCAAAGCGGTATGTTTGCAATGCCAGGTACCCCCTAGTTAGCCGTGCATTAGACTCCTTCATAACATTGAGCCACTTTAATGGAGCATGGTCAGTGACAAGTACAAAGAAGCGCCCGGCTAGATAATACTTTAGTGCGTCTATTGCCCATTTAACCGCCAAGCATTCCTTCTCAATAGTGGCATATTTCTGTTCATGCAGGTGCAGCCGTCGGCTAAGATACAATACGGGGTGTTCCTCCCCATGGTCAATTTGAGAGAGGACCGCCCCCAATCCCGTCCCCGAGGCATCCGTTTACAATACGAAGGGGAGGGCAAAGTAAACTGCTTTTAATACGGGATCCCTGCACAAGGCTCTCTTAAGGCGCTCGAACGCTTCCGCTGCAAGTGGGGCCCAGCGTAACTGGCTCGGCGCCCCTTTTCGCAGCATGTCGTTTAAGGGACACGCTAGGTCAGCGAAATGGGGTATGAATCGCCTATAATAGCCCACCAAACCCAGGAAGGCTCGTAATTGTTTCTGTGTCTCAGGTCTCGGGTAGTCCCTAATACACTGAATTTTGTCAATCAGGGGTTTGATGACACCTTTTCCTACTAGATGTCCCAAATACTTGACCTCGCGTTGTGCTATCTGGCATTTCGCGGGGTTGGCTGTAAAACCGATATCTCGTAGTGACTGCAGCACGGCTTTGACTTTAGTCAAGTGGGACGCCAAATCTGCAGAGTATATTGCGGCGGCATATCTTACATGGGGGCGCAGCACTATGTTCAAAAGGCGCTGACAGCTGGCTGCAGCGCCCTGCAGTCCAAATGGCATGCGTACAAACTGATACAAGCCCGCTGGGGTGGCAAACGTGGTTTTTTTTCTCGTGACTTTTTCTCCAAAGGTATTTGCCAGTAGCCCTTCGTTAGGTCTAATGTGGTTAAATAGTGAGCCGTCCCTAACGGTTCCACCAAATCGTCAACTCGGGGCATGGGATACGTGTCGAAACTAGAAATAGCGTTCACCAATCTAAAATCAATGCAAAAGCGAAGAGTCCCGTCTGGCTTTGGCACTAGAACTATGGGGCTACACCATGCGCTACTGGATTCCTCAATGACCTCTAACTGTAACATTTCCTCCACTTGTCTCATGACCTCTGTTTGCATAGCTTCGGGGAGTCGATAAGGCCTCCTCCTAACCACCTTCCCAGGTGGCGTTTGTATGGAATGCGTGATTAACGTTGTTCGCCCTGGCAGTGATGGAAACACATCCCTCGCTTGCCTAACCACCTTCTCAATCTGTGCTCTCTGCAATGGCGTTGGCTCCGCTCCTATTTTTACCTCTTCGTTGGGATCCAACTCGCATTCTTGGGGGCCCAGATCCACCTCCTCATCCAATACAATGCCTGCAGACAGGCTCTCCCTCTCTATCCAGGGTTTGAGCAAATTTATGTGATATACCTGAGGGTGCTTCAGACCAACTTTAACTTGATAGTTCAAGGGTCCCAGTCGCTTTACTATCCTCCCCGGGCCCTTCCATTTGGCTAGAAGCTTATTAGGAGACGTGGGCACCAGTATCAAGACCTAGTCCCCCACCTGGAACTCCCGATCTCTAGCCCCTCGGTCATAATACTGCTTCTGTTTCTCCTGATCCCGCCTCAAATTCTCGCGGGCTATGCCCAAAGCAGTTTCTGCATGTTGCCTCAAACCACCCATATAACTTATTATGTCTTGGGGATCCGCTTCCACCCCGCTCCACTGCTCCTGAACGACGTCTAGCAAGGCCCTGGGTTGTCGTCCAAAAAGTAATTCAAATGGGGAAAAACCGGTGGATGGTTGTGGTACCTCCCGCGAGGCGAACAACAAAAAGGGGAGAAGTCGGTCCCAGTCCCCCGAATCCCTCTCCAAACAACGGCGCATCATGGCCTTTAAAGTTTGGTTGTAGCGCTGTACCAGGCCATCGGTCTGGGGATGGTATGCGGCCGTGCGTGTATGCTTGACACCAAACTGCACCCATAAACCCGTCAACTCCCGGGACATAAAATTGGTTCCCCTGTCCGTTAATATTTCCCGCAGAAAATCGAACTGACAGAAGATCTTAATCAGCTCGGGCGCTACCACTTTGGCCCCAGTGGACCTCAAGGGGATGGCCCAAGGATATCTCGTGGCATAGTCCAAGACTACTAGGATTTCCTGGTGTCCCCTCTTAGTCTTTTCTAATGGTCCAATTATATCCACCGCTAGGCGGTCCATGGGTGCGTGCGCTACTGGTAAGGGTACCAGGGGTGCGGGAGAGGGTATTCTCGACGAGACTAGTTGGCAGTTGGGGCATGAGTTACAAAACTTCCTGACCACGCTATATATTCCTGGCCAAAAGAATCGTCTCTTAAGCCTAGCCAGAGTGCTATGCGTACCTAAATGGCCTGCCAGAGGATATTCGTGCGCCAAGGACAGAACCTCCTTCTGGAAGCAGATAGGCATCAACAACTGTTTATGTGGCCCCTGCCCCGCTAACCCTTCCTCTACCCTGTAAAGTAACCCTCTCTGAACCATAAAATAGGGATACAATATATTTCCTTTATTAATGGGAGGACTGGACATTTTTGCTCGCTCCCAGGCCGGCTTCAGAGCCGGATCCTTGGCCTGTTCCTCCCTAAATTCCGGAAATCGATCTAACAGTGTTCCTACTATCTGATTAGTGTTCCTCTTCTTCTCCTTCCCAAAAATCTACTTGTCCCCGTTTCTCCCTCTTTCTCTCGGCGCGGGGCTTGCGACTTACCCCCCGGCTCCTCCACTATTCCCTCCTCCTCGAAGGGAAAAACCTCCCCGATTCCTAGTTCGGGGTCCGAAACTACCTGCGTTTGGGTTTGCGACCTAGTAGTCTCAAAAGTTTGCTTCTCCGCCAGTACCTCAGTGAGGTGCCTCCAGTCCCGTCCTAAGATGAGGGGTACAGGTAGCCCTTCCGCACGGGCCACTTCCAGTACCTCCTCATACGGACCCCATTGTATGCGAACCTCTAATACAGGATGCTTAATTACATCACCATGGACGCAACGTATTTGCGCCTCCCCCTTTTGGCCTTGTGGTGAGTTTAGCCCCACAGCCACCGCTGTCTTCCCTGAAATCAGCGACTGACCTAGTGTCCATGTCTATGAGGGCCTGAATGCGGTGCCCATTGACCCTAACCCATTGAAAATAGGGACTTTGCCCCTCGCGACTTCACCCCCCCCCTCGCTTTGGAGGTTGCGCATACCCTACTGCTAGGCGGGGACACTCTTTCTTTGAAAGTGTCCGGGTTCCCCACAATGAAAGCATCTAAGTGCCCCTGGCTTCCTAGGCGAATCCCGGCACCATGCCAGCCTCTCTTGCAAACGGGGCACCCCTTCTAGCTTCTGATATTTGTCGCATAAAGTTATGGGAGCGTCTGGGCTCACTCCCTTTTTTGGCCCTACCTCCCTTGTTCCCTTAGGTTTTGTAGATGTTGAGCCGTCACGGCGGCTTCAGCCTCTAAATACCTTTCGGAGTTCACCACCACTCTCTCAAGCCCGGTTACCCCTTGGCGGATCACCCAATTTCTCATCTCGGAAGGTAGCGCCTCTATATAACGCTCCAGCACCACCATCTCCACTATCTTTGTTACAGTTTTACCCTCGGGTTCCAGCCACCTATACGCTAAGTCCTTTAGGTGCTGGGCTAGTGCCAGAGGTCTATCTCTGGGCTGAAAGCATGTCGCCCTGAATTGACGAAGATACCAGTCCTGAGTTACCCCTAGTCTGTCCAAAATAGCCGCCTTCACGACTGCATAATTGACAGCCTGCTCCGGGGCCAGCACCCTGTAGGCGGCCTGGGCGGCTCCGGTTAAGCATGGAGCTAGTCTGGCAGTCCATTGTTCGCGAGGCCAGCCGGCCACACTGGCCACCCGCTCAAATGTGACTAGAAAGGCCTCTGGGTCATCAGCCGGCCCCATCTTTTCCAGATGAAGGTTCAACGGGGCTTCAGTTCGCGGGAGTCCCGCAGCCCCCTGAATCTGCTGTGGGGTACCTGAGGGTCCTGGGGTAAGCTGTGCAGCCCATAGTTGTGTGACCTTTTGCTGTTCCTCTACAAGCTGTAGCAATGGCCGTTGTTGCTGCTGTTGGTGTTCCATCATCTGGCGCATTAGCTGCTGCATCCCGTCCTGTTGCTGCTGCATCTGTGCAGTTAACCACTTCAATACATCTTCGGATGCCATCTCTGTGAAAAAAACAAGAAGGGACCCAAGTGTGGCCGTTCAACACCTGACCCTCCTTGCTCCTTATGTGGGGTAGCTGCCCCCCTGTAGCTCTAGGGGCTTACCAGCTGCTACTTGTTTGCTAGCAGAAAAAGCGTGAGACGAGGAGAAGAGAAAAAAAAATTTTTTTTTTCCTCCGGGCTATTGCCCCTGCTGCGGCTTAAGTTCTTCCCCCACCACGCTGCCCCTCCTACTTTAGGGCTTCCGAGCTACTTTTACGTTCCCCAGATCAGTAAATGTCCTGGCATATATCTTCCTCCTTAAGGCTCCTCTGGACGGGGAGTTCCGCGGATCCCACTGCTGCCACCATATGTGAAGGCTCACCGCCCGGGCTGTCCTGGTTGTTGTTCCTCTGTCTCTGGAACAGCTCTTTCCCAGAGCATAGATATCCCTGGAGTCCTTCAGTGGCCCGGAGCTTCCTGGGTTCCTGTCTCCACAGGCCCTGGTTTAACTGGGCTTCTTGGGGTTCTCCTTGTATGGAGTTGGGGGAGAAACAGTCCCCAAACCCCAAAGATGACACAGAGCGAGAGAGAGAGATTTCCTCAAAGCATTTTATAGAGCAAAACAGCTGAATCGTTACATTTACATTCTTTACCTCGGGGGCTGAACAAATGACCCTGCCCCTGCCCTTCAGCACTCCTGCTGCCTAACACATGTGCTGGAGCAAAGGTACTTTTTAAGTCCCAAACCTCTCTGGTTCAACAGCAAACACCCCTGCCTTCCCGATCACTTCCCCCTTGTCTTCCTTTAGGGTACTCGGTATATGTTCCCCTTTTCTGTCTAGTCTGTATCCATGGGAGAGCTGGAAGATTCCTCTCTACCGGAACCTACCTCCATTTCCTCCTCCTCCTCTTGCTCACTGGCCCTGGCTTTTTCTGGCCAGTTCCACCATGTAGGCACGCCCTCTTCCTCTAGCTCCATAGGAGCACCTGTGTCTGACTCATTAGTCCCTGCGTCTGCCACCTGCTCGCCTCCAGGCTCTCCCCATGGGTCAGGTGGTGGTTCTAAGAACCTGGGACTTGTAGTTTTTTTTTAACCTCCACTGCACCCCCTGCTGTCTGGTCTTAGTAATACTTGCTGCCTTATGGTGTCTTGCCTGTTCCTGACCACGGCAGTGCTGCACTGCATCACAATATTCTTATTCTGTCAATCCACTAATGTTGGTGCTTTACAACTGGACATAATCAAAATCAAATTGATAGCAACAAACTAAAGCCAAGCATCTTTTGAACAGGAAATCAATACAATATTCAACTAATGACCTGAGGACTATATTATGGCACACTGGGAGTTCATAACTGAAAGGCCATAGTAAAAAAAAAAAAAAAGTCTTCCTTTCCTGTCGTGTAGCTAGATGGACTCAGAACAAGTGGGGTATAGTGTGCTCGTGCTAGCAGTTGGAGACTGATCTGACGTCAGCACGGATACATATACCCCCACAGGAAGTGAAGCTCTTCAGTAATTTCCGTCTCCAAAGTAGCGGACAGGTCCAATGCTCAAGTACCAAGATACTTCAGCCGCAAGCGAGATCGTTCTCTCAAGGGATCGACGCCCTGGTTCAGCCATGGCCCCCAGGGGCCCTGCTATACGCCTTTCCTCCGTGGCCCCTGCTGGGCACCCTTCTCCACAAGATTCGGAAGTACCGGGGCTTAGTTCTTCTAGTGGCACCAGACTGGCCAAGAAGACCCTGGTACGCGGACATGAGAAGACTACTGGCAGGGGAGCCCCTTCCCCTGCCTCCGCTCCGGGACCTGCTACATCAAGGTCCATCCTTCACGAGGATCCGGCTCAATTCTCTCTTACGGTCTGGCCATTGAGAGGGCTAGACTGAAGAAAAGAGGTTACTCGGAGCCAGTGATAGATACACTCCTCCGAGCTCGCACGTTTTCCACATCCCTCACCTACGTAAGGATCTGGAGAGTGTTTGAAGCCTGGTGCGACACTCATGGCACCAATCCACATGCGACTACTATCCCTATTGTTTTGGATTTCCTGCAGGATGGACTTCAGAAGGGTCTCTCCCTCAGCTCCATCAAGGTTCAGGTGGCTGCGCTGTCTTGCTATGGTCCCAGGAGGGATGGCAAGACCATTGCCACGCACCCAGATGTTTCTCGCTTCCTGAAAGGAGTCAAGCACATTCGTCTGCCACTGAAGTGGCCAGTACCTTTGTGGATCCTCAACATAGTTTTGGATTTCCTCGCGGGATCCACCTTCAGACCCCTTCGGGGCCTGTCTATTCGTTCTCTCACGTTGAAGATGGTGTTCTTGCTGGCGGTATGTTCAGCACGTCGCATTTCGGAACTACAAGCACTGTCTTGCCGGGATACCTTTCTCAGGATCACTCCTGAGGCTATCCATCGTCGCACAGTTTCATCCTTCTTGCCTAAGGTAGTCTCACAATTTCACCTCAACCAGACCATATCCTTGCCAACTACGGCAGGCCTCTGAAGAAATCAGAAGGGAGTTTGCTACGCCATCTCGACATTGGCAGATTGCTGCCCAGATATCTGGAAATGACAGAAACAGTACGAAAGACTGACCATCTGTTCGTCCTTCACAGCGGGAAGAAACAAGGTGAAGCGGCCTCTCGGCCCACCATCGCCCACTGGATTAAAGAAGTCATCAGAGTGGCCTACGTAGAGGCCGGGAAGTCACTGCCTTCTACAAGTCA
Organism: Rhinatrema bivittatum; assembly: GCF_901001135.1. Lineage (NCBI taxonomy): Eukaryota > Metazoa > Chordata > Amphibia > Gymnophiona > Rhinatrematidae > Rhinatrema > Rhinatrema bivittatum. The sequence goes on from NC_042621.1 coordinate 139,222,628, forward strand.
AGGCCCATTCTACCAGAGCCCAAGCAGCATCTTGGGCGGAATCTAGGATGCTGTCGCCTGCAGAAATATGTAAAGCGGCGACATGGTCCTCCCTCCATACCTTCTCCAGGTTTTACCGTCTGGATGTCCAGGCCAAGGAGGACACAGCATTTGCGAGAGCGGTCTTACTCGGTCCTCAGGCAGCCTCCCGCCCAGTCTGGGAGTAAAGCTTTTGTACATCCCACTTGTTCTGAGTCCATCTGGCTACACGACAGGAAATGTTGAGATTACTTACCTGATAATCTCGTTTTCCTTAGTGTAGACAGATGGACTCAGCATCCCGCCCAGCTGCCTGTAGTCATTGGGTTCACCGATTCAAGGTAAGCCTTATCACTTCTTACATGAGTGCGTCCACTCTGCCAGGTGTCGACGCCTTCCGGTTGGGAATGCTGGCGGTCTCCAGCTACTATCAATCGGTCAGGGGAATCCTGTTTTCACTATTTCTTTGATCGTCAGTACACATATATCCATAACAGCTTTTGCAAGGAAGATTACTGAAGAGCTTCACTTCCTGTGGGGGTATATGTACCCGTGCTGACGTCAGATCCGTCTCCAACTGCTAGCACGAGCACACTATACCCCACTTGTTCTGAGTCCATCTGTCTACACTAAGGAAAACGAGATTATCAGGTAAGTAATCTCCACATTCCAGGAGTTCATTCCACAAAGTTAGGCATGTAACCTTAAACATACTTTTTCTGTGTTGGATTAGGTCTATCTTTTATTGAGGGGTTATCCAAAAGACACTGTGTAAAGCTGAATGAAGCAAATGCTTTGGCTGTTAGTTGTGAACTGTAGTCAATATACCTTGTGGGAGCAAATTGTACTGGGTTTTGAAAATCAAAATGAGCTTTAAACTTGATCCGCCAAGGAACTAGAAGCCAGTGTAAGGTAGCTAGTACTGGTGAGAGGTGTTCCCACAATGGCGTACCCTGAACTAACTGGATTAGTCAGAGATTTTAGATAGGATTTGGGAAGACCTAGAAAGAGAACATTGTAATAGTGAATGGTAGAAAGAATCAAGAGATTGCATTATAGTTTGAAAATCTGAATAGTCAATAAGTGGCCTCAAGGAATGGAGTAAACGTACCTTATCGTATGATTGCTTTAGAGAATGGAAATGAGGGCATAAAGATAAGTCCAGGAGTATCCCTAGATTGTGAGCTTGTTTTTACAGTGACCTTGTTGCCCTTGAATGTAAGGTTTAGGGAAGAAATAGGAAAGAAAAATGACCTGTCTTCCCTACATTCAAGGAGCTTAGTCAGCTTTTTGATCTGGGTCAAGCATGATCTTTCCTAATGCTGATTCCAACAAGGAAGTAATAGGGAAGAAAAAATCTGGATGTCTACATATAATTTAAAGACAACACCCAATTTAGAAAAGTACACAGAAGAATTAGATATTAAATTGGATACGTGACAGAGGATCTATGCAGGACTCCTGGTCTAAGGGTAAGAGATTAGAGATAAATCTGCCCATTTGAACCTTGTAAGACCTGTTATATAAAGGAAGGAAGTGACCCTTGATAAGGGATGGTGAACTCCAGTCGTCGAGGGCTGCAGACAGGCCAGGTTTTCAGGATATACACAATGAGCACGCATGAGAAAGATTTGCATCTAATATTGCATGCAGATCGTTTTCATGTTGTGCTCATTGTGGATATCCCAAAAACATGGCCTGTTTACAGCCCTCGGACTGGAGTTCGCCATCCCTGCCCTAGATTGAACCTTAGCATCAGTTCTCAAATTCTTCACACTGTTTAACAGTACACTATGATTAATGGTGTCAAAGGCTGACGATATATCCAAGAGTATTAGAAGATATTGTACTGCACTATGAAAGTCCTGCTAGATACTATCAGTACTGGATAACAAAAGTTTCTGTAGTTTAAAAAAAACAAACTGAGAACTGTCTGAAGAGTTGGTGTCTGTGAAAATTTCTTGTAATTGAGTGAAAACTACTTTCAAGTACCTTTGACAGAAAAGGAAGTATAGAAACTGGACACATGGCATACTCTGCAGAATAAGAGTGGATGTTCTTTAATAACAGATGAACTGTAGTTGTGTAACTCTGAAGGAAACATACCCTCAGCTAAAGAAGCATTAACAAGCTTGGTTATTCAAGGGCCTACTTTCTTCCGTAAGACTAAGTTCAGAACAAGTATTAAAATCACAGTAACTATATTTGTTTACTAACAGGCCGGTACAGTACAGTGCGCTTCGGTGGAGCGCACGGTTAACCCGTATTTGGACGCGCGTTTTCGATGCACTAGCTTTACCCCCTATTCAGTAAGGGGTAATAGTGCGTCAAACGCACGTTCCCCAACCCCCCCCCCCCCCCCCCCCCGAAACTAATAGTGCCCGCAACATGCAAATGCACTATGAAAGTCCTGCTAGATACTAATAGTACTGGATAACAAAAGTTTCTGTACTTTGAAAAACAAACTGAGAACTGTCTGAAGAGTTGATTTCTGCCGCAGGAAGTATCGGGCCTGTATCGGCACCGGGAAGTATCGGCCTGTACACCCTTCGACTTAATATCATGGTGTTATTAAGTCTGAGGTTTCAAAATTTAAAAACTAATTAAAAATTTAAAAAAAATTAAAATTGGCCCGGGGCTCGCGGGTTGAAAACCGGACACTCAATTTTGCTGGCGTCTGGTTTCCAAACCCGTGGCTGTCAGTGGGTTTGAGAACTGACGCCGGCAGAATTGAGCGTTGGCTGTCAAACTCGCTGACAGCCTCCGCTCCTGTCAAAAAAGAGGTGCTAGGGACGTGCTAGTGTCCCTAGCGCCTCTTTTTACCGGGGGTCCTAATTTGAATAATTTCTTTTAGTGAATCGCGCGCACAGGAGAGGGTGCAAGCCCGCTCTCCCGCGAACTTTACTGTATCGGCCAGTAAGAATGGAAATCACTTTGGAATTTGAGGTAGGAATAAACTTGCACCATATCAGGGGAACCGTATTTAGTTCATCTGAACTAATCTATAACTTCCAAATGATTTTAGTATTATCTGTTTTCTCATTAAAAAAAAAACCAAAAAAAAAAACCTTTGCAAATTTCTCTTAGTACCTTGGAGGCTTTTGCTGTGGTATTTGGAACCATAGTAGATAACGTCTTCACTATCTGGAACAATTCTCATGTCGAAACTGCATCTGAGCAACAGGCCCTAAATCCTTTCTCTTGCTCCACACACAAACTGCATGATTACCTCCTACAATTATCTGATTTTGGTCTCAAGATCACTCAATAAGGATCTACCTTAGTGCATTTGGCATCTACCATCACTGTGTAGAAGATAAGCCCATCTCTGTACAGACCCTAGTTGTATATTATATGAAGGCATAAGCGTTGGCAAGTTAAATGTAAGACATTGATAATACAGGCTAAGAGAGAATTTGAAAAGAAGTTGGGCGTAGAGGCAGAAACTCACAGTAAAAGCTTCTTAAAATATATTCGAAGCAGCCTGTGAGGGAGTCAGTTGGACCGTTAGATGATCGAGGGGTTAAAGGGGCACTTACAGAAGTTAAGGCCATCGCAGAAAGATTAAATGATTTCTTTGCTTCGGTGTTTACTGAAAAGGATGTTGGGGAAGTAACTGTACCAGAGAAGGTTTTCATGGGTAATGATTCAAATGGACTGAACCAAATCAGTATGAACCTAGAAGATGTGGTAGGCCTGATTGACAAACTGAAAAGTAGTAAATCACCTGGACCGGATGGTATACACCCCAGGGTTCTGAAGGAACTAAAAAACAAAATTGTAGACCCATTAGTAAAAACATTATCTATCATTAAAATCCATTGTACCTGAAGACTGGAGGATGGCTAATGTAACCCCCATATTTAAATAGGGCTCCAGGGGCGATCCGGGAAACTACAGACCAGTTAGCCTGACTTCAGTGCCAGGAAAAGTAGTGGAAAGTATTCTAAATATCAAAATAACAGAACATATAGAAAGACATGGTTTAATGGAACAAAGTCAGCATGGCTTTACCCAAGGGCAAGTCTTGCCTCACAAATCTGCTTCACTTTTTTGAAGGAGTTAAACATGTTGATGAAGGTGAACCGGTAGATGTAGAGTATTTGGATTTTCAGAAGGTGTTTCACAAAGTTCCTCATGAGATGCTTTTAGGAAAAGTGAAAAGTCATGGGATAGGTAGCGATGTCCTTTCGTGGATTACAAACTGGCTAAAAGACAGGAATCAGAGTAGGATTAAATGGACAGTTTTCTCAGTGGAAGGGAGTGGGCAGTGGAGTGGCTCAGGGATCTGTATTGGGACCCGAACGTTTCAATATATTTATAAATGATCTGAAAAGAAATATGACGAGTGAGGTAATCAAATTTGCAGATATAAAATTGTTCAGAATAGTTAAATCACAAGCAGATTGTGATAAATTGCAGGAAGACCTTGTGAGCCTGGAAAATTAGACATCGACATGGCAGATGAAATTTAATGTGGATAAGTGCAAGGTGATACATATAGGGAAAAATAACCCATGCTATAGTTACACAATGTTAGGTTCCATATTAGGATCTACTACCCAAGAAAGAGATCTAGGCGTCATAGTGAATAACACATTGAAATCATTGGTTCAGCATGCTGCGGCAGTCAAAAAGCAAACAGAATGTTGGGAATTATTAGAAAGGGAATGGTGAATAAAAACGGAAAATGTTATGCCTCTATCGCTCCATGGTGAAGACCGCCCTTGAATACTGTGTACAATTCTGGTCGCCACATCTCAAAAAAGATACAGTTGCGATGGAGAAGGTACAGAAAAGGGCAACCAAAATGATAAAGGGAATAGAATAGCTCCCCTATGAGGGAAAGACTAAAGAGGTTAGGACTTTTCAGCTTGGAGAAGAGACGGCTGAGGGAGGGGATATGATAGAGGTGTTTAAAATCATGAGAGGTCTAGAACGGGTAAATGTGAATCGGTTATTTACTCTTTCGGATACTAGAAGGGACTAGGGGGCAATCCATGAAGTTAGCATGTGGCACATTTAAAACTAAGCGGAGAAAGTTCTTTTTCACTCAACCCACAATTAAACTCTGGAATTTGTTGCCAGAGGATGTGGTTAGTGCAGTTAGTGTAGCTGTGTTTAAAAAAGGATTGGATAAGTTCTTGGAGGAGAAGTCCATTACCTGCTATTAATTAAGTTGACTTAGAAAATAGCCACTGCTATTACTAGCAACAGTAACATGGAATAGACTTAGAATTTGGGTACTTGCCAGGTTCTTATGGCCTGGATTGGCCACTGTTGGAAACAGGATGCTGGGCTTGGTGGACCTTTGTCTGACCCAGTATGGCATGTTCTTAAAGCTTCATTTGAAGCCTCACATCAGATCTCCTGCTATATTCTGGGATCTGTGTGCTTTTATCCCAGCTGATGAAAGTTCCTTTTGAGACATTGCACTTCTGTGACCTGAAGTACCTGACTTAGAAAGTTGTGTTTTAGGTGGCGGTCACTTTGGCATGCAGAGTCAGTGAGCTTCATGCTTTAGTAAGATTCCGGAGGCAGAAGGGGATGATCCTCGGGTGGTCCACTTGTTCTGCCTGGTGGAATTGAGCCTGTTGATCCCCCAGGTTCTAGAGGAGCTGGGGATTGTTTGCTCAGGAGGAGTCAGACAATGAGAGAGTGAACCCAGTCTTGGAGGGATTGCAGGGTTTCCCTAAGGCTTTCTTGTTAATGAAGATGATAGTGGAGTGGGAGGCACCCAGGGCGGGCTTGAAGGTAGCCAGAGCTATGACCAAATTTTATCTCTTACCATGACAGACCCTGGAGTTGTGCAAGATTCCCAAGGTGGACAGGGTGGTATCCATGGTTATCAAGAAGGCTACCTTTCCAGTGTCAGGTGCAGTGGCCTCAAAGGATATTCAGGATCGGAAACTGGAAATCCTCCTTAAAAGGATGTTTGAAGTTTCGGCTCTGAGCTTGTGTGCGGCGGTGTGCAGGAATCTGATGCAGAGAGCCTGTTTGTGCTGGGTTCAGAAGGAACACGATAAGGAGCATGGGAATGACTGTGGAGGTGGCCCAAGTGGCTCGCTTGGAAGCGGGCACAGCCTATGTGGCGGATACTCTGTACGACTTGATTTGGACTTCTGCCAGAAGCATGGTATCAGCAGTGGCTGCAAGGAGTCTCCTGTGGCTGCAAAATTGGTCGGCAAATGTGTGGTCTAAGGGCCCAGCTGTCTAATCTACCCTTTATGGGAAGCTGCTGTTAGTCTCCAATCATAAGCAACTCATGAAGCAATTGGAATTCGAAGGGTAACAAGTTGCCTGAGGACAAGAAGAACCCCAAGATGTCTTTTAGTCCATGTCTTCTATTTCAGGAGGCGAGGAGGTTTCACACTGGCAGGAGTCAGTTGCCGGTGGCCTCAGTTTTGTACAGCAGCAGGCCTTTCGAACCCGGCGCAGGCCCCCGAGGGACAATGAGTCCCAAGGTGGGGATGGAAATAAAATTAGTCAATGAAGGTGTGCTAGTCCACACCTCTCCAGAAGCTATTGGAGGGAGACTCGCCCTCTTTTACATGGAGTGGACCAAGCTCATGTCAGACCAGTGGGTCCATCACGTGGTGAGAGAAGGCTATGCTTTAGAATTTTCTCGGCCGCTCAGGGACACCTTTCCTATCTCTTGCTGCGTCTCCTGGAGCAAGTGGGAGGTGATGTGGGAGACATTGCAATGTCTGCAGCTGCTGCGCACCATTGCTCCAGTGCCTCCCTTGGAAAAGGGCAGGGTCATTACTCCGTGTACTTCATGGTGCCTAAAAGGGAAGGGACTTTTCGGCCCATTCTCTATCTGCAGAAGGTCAATGGTGCCCTCTGGGTGCTGTGCTTTCGGATGGAGACATTGTGCACGGTGATAGTGGCGGTTTGCAAAGGGTAGTTTGACATCGTTGGACTTCTCAGAATCCTACCTACATATTCCTAGTTGGACTGATCACCAGATATTTCTGAGGTTCATGGTGCTGGGGGAATGCTTCCACTTTCAAGCTCTTCCCTCTGGGTTGGCGATGGTGCCGCTCACTTTCATAAAGGTGATGGTGGTAGTGGTGGCTCTCAGGAGAAGGTATCTTGGTGCATCCATATCTGGATGATTGACTGATATGGGCAGGGTCAGAGGTGGAGTGTGCTTGATCGATCCAGTGGGTACTGCTGCATCTGGAGTTGTTGGGCTAGTCGAACCTTGCAAAGAATCATCTGGAGCCGACCCAATCCTTGGAATATCTGGGAGATTGCTTCGATACCCAGCTAGGGAAAGTGTTTCTGACTATGGAGAGCATCCTCAAATTGCAGAGTCAGATTCTTTGGCTGCTGGACCTTTGATGCCCTGGTCTGGGATTACCTTAGATGCTGGGTTCCATGGCATCTACACTGGATTTAGTGCCATGGGCCTTTGCTCACAAGCTTCCTCTGAAAGGGGCTTTGTTATCCTGTTGGAATCTGCAGTCAAAAGAATTTCAGCTTCCTTTACCGTTGCCAGAGGATGCCAGGTCCAGTGTTTTTGTTGTGGCTGTTTTGGCACAATCTGGAGAAGGGAATGCATCTGGAAATACCGACTGAGTACCAGTGACCATGGATGCCGGCCCCTCTGACTGGGGGGCAATTTGTCAGGGGAAAATCAGTCCAAGGTCTGTGGTCAACTGAGGAAGTGACTTGGTCTGTCAGCCATTTGGAGATCAGGGCCTTGTTGGCATTTCTTCTGCTCTTCCAGGACAAGTCTGTGCAAGTGTTCTCTGACAGTGCAACAGAGGTCGTGTATATCAACTGTCAGGGCAGTACAAAGAGTCGTGTGGTGGCGCTGGAGACGCAAGAACCTTTTGTGTGGGTGGAGAAACATCTGGTGAGAATAGCTGCTTCTCATGTGGCCGGAGTGGACAACATACAGGTGGACTTCCTCAGTAGACAGCGTCTGGACCCAGGGGAGTGGTTGTCAGCAGAAGCCTTCGCCTTGCTGCAGGCAAGGTGGGGCAGACCAGTGGTGGACCTTATGGCGACTCCAGCAAATGGAAAAGCAGATCAATTTTTCAGTCGCAGAAGGGAGGTCTGATCAGAGGTCATAGACGCTCTTATTCTGCCGTGGCCAATAAATGTGTTGCTGTATGTGCTTGCTCCATGGCCTCTTGTAGGTCGAGTGCTATGGCGCATTGATCGCCATCAGGGCAAGGTGATTCTAGTGGCTCTCGAGTGGCTGCATTGGCCATGGTTTGCAGACCTGCTGCATCTGGCTGTGGACGGTCCCATTCACTTGGCTCATCTCTCAGGGTTGCTATGGCAGGGACCTGTATTTTCAGACCAGGAGGATCACTTCTGTCTTTGCAGTTTGGCTTTTGTGAGGTGGTGGTTCTGTTTGAAAGGATATTCAGAGCCTGTGATTGCAAATTTCCTTCAGGCGAGGAGGCCTTCCACTTCAATAGCTTATGTCTGGGTGTGGAGAGTTTCCGAATCTTGGTGTTTGCAGGACAGGGTTCTGCCTTTAAAGGTGGATATCTGGCAGATCCTGGCCTTTTTGCAGACTTGATTGGCTAAGGGCTTGGCCTATAATTCCCTTCAGGTCCAGGTAGCAGCTTTGGGCTCCCTGCATGGTAGGATTCAGGGTAGAACACTGGCATTTCATCCAAATGTGGCTCGTTTTCTCAAAAGGTCAAAACATTTGCGGCCTTCGGTGCGGAAGATCTGCTCGGTATGGAATCTGAATTTGATTCTTCGGGTGTTGTGTGGCCCTACCTTTGAGCCAATGTAGAGGTAGTCATTGAAGGATTTGACCCTGAAGTCTGTTTTCCTGGTGGCCATCTGTTTGGCTAGGTGAATGTTGTAGGGACTGTTTCCTTTCGTTTTGCTGAAAGTGGTGGTGTCCTTTCACCTTAATCAGGGGATTGAGCTTCTGGCCTTTCTGAACTTGACAGGCAATTTGCCAATAGCTAGGGAGCTGCACTTATTGGATGTGCGTAGAATTATTTTGCGGTATCTCAAGGTGACTAATGCTTTTCAAGATCTGATCATCTGTTCTGTTTAGTGAAGCAAAGAAGGGAAATAAGGCTTCCAAGGGTACTATTGCCCCATGGTTAAAGGAGATGATAGCTTCGGCTTACATCTGTAAGGGCAGGTCAGTGCCGGAGGGGTTGAGAACACATTCCACTAGTGCGCAGGTGACCTTGTGGGCAGTTTCAGCTGCTCTTTTTGCAGAAGCTTTGTCATATGGTGACATGGTCTTCTCATCATATTTTACCAAACATTACCGCTTAATGTGTGGGCTCCAGAAGAGGCGACGTTTGGGGAGAGTGTATTGCGTGCAGGTTTTTCGAGTTCCCACCCAGAATAGAGGGGCTTTGGTACATACCACTCATCTGGAGTGAAAGGAGCAATGGTTATCTAATTTTCATTCCTGAAGTACCACGGATCAGTCCAGAGACCCGTCCCCATCCATTGAGACATCCTTGCTTCTGGAGATACCTGAACTGACTGGGTTGGCATCTTATATTCGACTGAGAGGTGTACATAGTTTGGTATAGGTTTTCTGTTACATCAAGGGGGCTTAAGTTGGAGCCCCCTGAAAACTAAGTCTTTGTTCGCCCAAGTTTTATTGGGGTTTAAGATAGACTGCAGGTGGCACACTGTTATTTAGCAGTGCCTCAAAGTTTTGTTCTCTGCCTCCCAACTGCTGCTGGGATGCATAAACCCACTCGACTAGACTGATCTGTGGTACTTCAGGAATGAAAATTAGCAGGTAAGAACCAGTTTTCCTTTAGAGCACACCGGCATGAGACTGCAGAATCTGAGGAAATAACTTTACTGCTGTGGGGTTCATTGGAATCTGTCAGTTGTGGCATCCTCACTGCCAGAATCCTTAGATATATCTTCAAATTTACTGACATAAAATTCATGACTTTGATTTTTTGAGTTGTATTTGACACTAAGGTAATACATGGTCAGTTGGCTTGACCTTTCCTTTGAGCACACTGAGCATTTTTCAGAGCTTCTACTAAATTCTTTCATATAGTAGTCTGTGATTATGGATATGTGCAGCTAACATGAAGTATTGGAAATTATGATTTAATGCATGAGGACAGGGTTTGAATAATAATTTGGTAGATGTAGATTTGTATAACTTTCTAGCAGACTGTATTGCACTTTTCTATGCTCTGACTGAATTTTAGTTCAGATTCTGTCAAGGCCCATCAGGTGAGAACCATGGTCACCTCAGTGGCTCACCTAAGAGCTGTCTCAATTGAAGACCTTTACAAAGATGCAACTTGGTCATTCATTCACACCTTCATCTCTCAAAATATGAATCCTACTTAAAGGCAGTAATTACTATTTTCTTGTGAAGCCTCTGTCACATTTACTGTTGCTTCTATCAAGACTGAAGGAAAACTTGCTTGTGTCATATCAGATTGTTTTATTTAATGAGATTGTTGCCATACTTTGTGATGTTGCAAGATGATATTGGTGGTCTCTTTTTTTTGTCTTGTTCTAGGAGTATTTCCCAGGAGCTGTCTGAGACCATTCTGACTATGGTGGCAAACTGCAGCAATGTCATGAACAAAGCCAGGCAGCCACCACCTGGAGTCATGCCCAAGGGTCGTCCTCCTAGCACTAGTAGTTTGGATGCCATTTCACCAGTGCAGGTAATTAGAGCATTGTAAGAAATGCTTTATGTTCAAGTCAAGATTGAGAGAGGATATAGAATGGCATCTGAAAAGTGATTAACAAAATGTGGCACAAAAGCAGGAACCCCTGATGGCTCAGTTGAACGCTAGTTGTCATCCAGTTTTTATGCTCCAAGCTTAGATAAGTTATATTGAAATGTACTTCTAGTTCAATTTTTTCCTAGGTGGTCCACTTATCCATTCTTAACAGATGACTTACTGGCAGACAATGTGGCAAGAATAACATTTCTCCGTAGATTAACAGTATGAAATTCAGCCACACAAATAGGTGGTTACCACAAAAATAGTGGCCCGATGCACAGAAACCACTCAAATTGAAAATACCAGAGCAAACAAATGTGTGAAAAATAGCTTAATGAAATTTTCTGACATTTAGTCCACTAACACGGAGCCATGTTTTGCAATGCTGCATTGGGAGGGATAGAGAATTTAATAAATATATCCAGTCATGAAGTTATATAGAGACTAGTTCAATCGGGGGTAACAGATCCCTTAATTTCATTAAGCTATTATTTTTCAAAGTTTGTGTTTTGGACTAACCCTGATTAAAAGGACTCTTTAAATTTTGACCAAGTGATAAGATGTTTTTTCCATCTTTAATTATTTAACATTTATTCCCTGTACGTACCTGGATCAGTCCAGACAGTGGGTTATGTCCCCAATCCAGCAGATGGAGTCAGCACAAGCTTTGAGGGGGCGTATCCATATATACTACTACCCCCTCTGCAGGAGTTCAGTATCTTCTGACTCCAGCAGATGCGAGTAGGGGAATCAGGCTTCCCCTCCTTTTCCTTTTTCTTCACTTTCTTGCTTGATTATGGCTTGTTGTTGTCTTTTTCTGTGGATCAAGTTTGTATCAAGTTTGTATTACTTTTTTTTTTTTTTTTATAAACTTAAGGCAGAGTTCTTTCAACTTCTGGGGAGTGGCTTCTCTTCCTTGTCTCTTCTCTGCGGCCTTGCTGTTTATTTCTCGTTGCAGCCAGGGGTATGTTTGTTTTTCCTTTGTAGTTTTTTCCTTCACAGCTCAGCCCCCGGTGCCCGCGAAAGCCGGTGGAGCCGGCCTCTTCGCTCTTTACTCCCTCACCCGCGGCCATTTTACAGCTCCTCATGGGCTGCTGAGCCATTTAGGGAAAGATGTCTGGGGCGGGTCGTGTGGCCGGGAAGGCCCCCCCCGCGGCACCCTCCTCTATTTTCGGACAGCGGGCAGTGCGGGCCGACCGGGCCCCCCCGCAGCGGCGCTTTTGTGCGCGTGGCCCCCCCCCGTGGCTTTTTCTTTTCTCCTACAGCGATCCCGATGCCGCGGCCGTCCCGCTGTGCGGCCTGCGGAGACCCGGGGTCCCGGATTTCCCGGGAGTGCATCTGTGCACGATGCCTTCCCGGGGGGGAAGGTACCTCACAGTCCCTGACTGATTTCTCTTTTTTGCCCGGGCGGCGCGGGCCGGCCACTCCGCCATTTTTGGCGGGAACGGCGGCCATTTTACATTCTGAGCGCCCTGAGGCGCAGGCCACGAGGGGGAACGGATCCCTGGAGGCCACGAGGGAGAACGGATCCCTGAAGGACTCTACCAGCGGGGGTATTCCCCGATTTTGGTGCAGGAACCAAGCACCCAGAGCCAGGGAGCAGGAACCACGCCGCCCCCGAAGCGCACCCGAGCAGGCCGGGGTTCTCTCCGGAGTTTATCCTGCTCATGCATACCGCTTATCTGCAGGGGCTGGAAGCACCTGTGGGACCCCCCCCCTCCTAAGATCCCTCGGATGTCGCCCTCGACGCCGGCCCCCCCCCGACCCTCCGGGAGTGGGGGCCTCCCGCCTTCCTACCTGGGTCCGATCCACGCCCGCGGCAGTGGGGGCGGTGCCAGACCCAGCGGGACATGGACTTGACCTCCTGGACGGGGGACAAGGGGACGGCACGCAGGAGGGGGATGAGCCGCGTACCCTACGCCTCTTCCAGAGGGAAGAGCTGGACGACCTCATCCCGCAGATCATCCAAGAATTAGATTTGGATCCGCCACCAGACCCGCCTGCCCCAGTAGCTCCCGCTGTCATCACTTCTTCAAGGAAGGGAGATCCTGTCCTGGCGGCACTCTGGCCGAGGGCTCGGGCTTTTCCCATTCATGACTCGTTTTTACAACTTCTCACCAGGGAATGGGACACCCCGGAGGCCTCCCTGAAGAGCAGCTGGGCTATGGAAAAGCTGTACCCGCTCCCCGAAGATTTCTGGACCTCATCAAGGTCCCAAAGGTGGACTCCGCAGTGTCGGCGGTCACGAAGAGGACGACTATCCTAGTGACGGGAGGTGCGGCGTTGCGGGACACACAGGATCGTAAGTTGGAAGTTTTCCTTAAGCGGGTTTTCGAGGTCTCACTCTTCACGTCTCAGAACCTGCCGTCCGATGAGGCTGCCCAGGCAGACCAGCTAGAAGCCGCAGTGGCGTATGGGGCGGACGCCTCGTACGACCTTTTTCGGGTCCTCGCAAGATCCATGGTTTCGGTAGTGGCAGCACGACGACTACTGTGGCTACGCAATTGGGCGGCTGATACGTCCTCTAAGTCGAGTCTGGGCTCTCTTCCCTTCAGGGACAAGTTCCTCTTCGGGGAGGATTTGGACCAGATCATCAAGTCCCTGGGGGAGAACGCTGTTCATCGGCTGCCGGAGGATAGGTTTCGACCATCCAGAGCATTTTCTTCTTCTCGGACCAGAGCCAGAGCGCAACGGCGCTACAGGGGATACAGACAGGCGGGCTCCCGGTCATCCGCCCCCAGGTCTCAGCCCTGGTCGCGCTCCTTTCGCGGGCGTCGGCCCGCACGCACTACTCCCGGAACCGGGAACCCCTATACCAAGTCTTCACAATGATGCCAGTCTCGCCCACTCCCCTGTCCCCAGGATTGGGGACCGACTAACGTATTTCTATGCGGAGTGGGCACGGATCACCTCGGACCAGTGGGTCCTGGATACCATAAAACACGGCTACGCATTGGAATTTGTCCGCCCCCCCGCAGGGAAGGTTCATCTTTTCCCCCTGTGGCTCGGACCTCAAGAGAGGAGCGGTGCAGCTGACTCTGGACAGACTCCGGGAGATAGGCGCTATTGCGCCCGTGCCCTTCGGAGAGGTGGGCTCGGGCCACTATTCCATCTATTTCGTCGTACCAAAGAAGGGCAGTTCCTTCCGGCCTATCCTAGACCTCAAGGAAGTCGTCAAATCCCTTCGAGTCGTTCGGTTCCGCATGGAAACGCTCCGGTCAGTGATTGCGGTGGTGCATCAGGGGGAGTTCCTCTCCTCCCTGGACTTAACGGAGGCCTACCTGCACATTCCCATCCGCCCGGACCACCATTGTTTCCTTCGTTTCAAAATTCTGGACCAGCATTTTCAGTTCACGGCTCTCCCGTTCGGATTGGCGACAGCGCCACGCACCTTCACCAAGATCATGATAGTCGTGGCGGCAGCTCTCCGGAAGGAGGGCATCCTGGTTCATCCTTATCTGGACGATTGGCTCCTCCGGGCGAAGTCATTCGATCATGGACGCTCAGCGGTGACTCGAGTAGTACAGTTTCTACATTCCCTGGGATGGGTAGTGAACTTCTCCAAGAGCTCCCTCATGCCCTCGCAACGCTTGGGTTTTTTTTGGGGGCGACCTTCGACACCCTACTGGGCAAAGTTTTTCTGCGCCAGGACAAAGCTCAATCCTTGCGGGATCACACACGACGGTTCTCTGCGTTAACAGAGCCCACCTCCTGGGACTACCTGCAACTCCTGGGAGTGATGGGGTCCACCATCGACCTTGTACCTTGGGCTTTCGCGCACATCAGGACCTTACAGTGGGCGCTCCTCTCCCGTTGGAAATCAGTATCGCAGGACTACCAGATGATTCTCCCGCTCCCGCAGAATGCCAGGGACAGTCTGGGCTGGTGGTTGGATCCGCTGAACCTGGCCCGTGGCGTGTCCCTCGATCTGCCAAATTGGGTGGTGGTGACCACCGATGCCAGTCTAGCAGGCTGGGGTGCAGTCTGCGATCGAAGCACCACGCAGGGGACGTAGTCCACGGTGGAGGCAAAGTGGTCAATCAACCGTCTGGAAACCAGAGCGGTCCGGCTAGCTCTGCGACATTTCCTCCCGCTTCTTCGGAACCAGGAAGTCAGAATCCTATCGGACAACGCTACCACCGTGGCCTACATCAACCGACAAGGAGGCACGCGCAGCCCGCAGGTCGCGCTCGAGGCGGCGCTGCTGATGCAATGGGCGGAGCGTCATCTCGTCCGGCTAGCGGCCTCGCACATCGCCGGTGTGGACAACGTCCAGGCGGACTTCCTCAGTCGTCAACTGCTGGACCCCGGAGAGTGGTCTCTCTCCGACAAAGCGATGCAACTTCTCGTCCATCGGTGGGGGGCCCCCCACTTGGATCTGATGGCGTCCGCTCTCAACGCCAAGGCTCCACGCTTCTTCAGTCGCCGGAGAGAGCACGGCGCGGAGGGAGTGGATGCCCTGGTCCTCCCGTGGCCGCCACATGTTCTGCTCTACGCTTTTCCACCATGGCCCCTGGTGGGCAGGATGCTCCGCAGAATAGAAAGCCATCAGGGGACCGTGGTTTTCGTCGCCCCAGAATGGCCCAGGCGACCCTGGTTTGTGGACCTGCTACAGCTGGTGATCGACGGGCCAATCAGGCTGGGGCACCTCCTCCAGCTCCTACATCAGGGCCCGGTATGTTTCGAGCAGGCAGAACTCTTCTGTCTTGCGGCCTGGCTTTTGTGAGGCGCCGCCTCCGGCGTCGGGGCTACCCGGAGGCGGTAGTATCCATGCTATTGCGGGCACGAAAGACATCGACGTCGGCGGCCTATGTTCGAGCTGTGGTGTACCAGCCAGGCCACGAGACCCGCTAAGGCTTCTGTACCTCAGATCCTCAGTTTCTACAGGCGGGGGTGGAAAAAGGGCTCGCCTATAATTCACTACGGGTTCAGGTGGCCGCCCTTGGTTTGCTGTTGAGCGATGGGGGCTCTCTTCTACAGTATCCTGACATTGCTCGTTTTCTCAAGGGTGTCAAGCATATGCGTCCTCCGTTACGGGACCCTTGTCCCTCCTGGAGTCTTAACCTTGTGCTTTGCTCCCTGTCGGGACCACCGTTCGAGCCGCTGCGCAGCGCAACGATAAAGGATCTCACTCTCAAGACTGTATTTCTTGTGACCATCTGTTCCGCTCGACGCATCTCGGAGATGCAGGCTCTGTTGTGTAGAGAGCCCTATCTCCGTTTCTCCGACTCTGGAGTTTCGCTTCGCACCGTTCCCTCCTTCCTTCCGAAGGTGGTTTCTGCATTCCATGTGAACCAGACGGTGGAGTTGCCGTCCTTCTCTTCCTCAGAGCCGAAGTCTCTCCGTCTCTTGAATGTCAAGCGCACTCTGCGCCTCTATCTGGAGGCTACAAATGAGTTCCGGACCTCTGACCATCTCTTCGTACTCTGGGCTGGTCCTAAGAAGGGGTCTCAGGCCTCGAAGACTACCATTGCCAGATGGCTGAAGGCCGGCATTGCGGGGCGGGTCGGACTCCCCCACCCGGAATCGTAGCGCATTCTACACGTTCTCAGGCGGCTTCCTGGGCGGAGGTTCGCTCGGTATCCTCGCAGGAAATTTGTAGGGCAGCCACCTGGAAATCGTTACACACGTTCTCGAGGCACTATCGTCTGCACCTCGCCTCTTCGGTCTCTGGACACTTTGGCGAGCAGGTTCTCCGAGCAGGCCTCGCAGGACCCCACCCGATTTAGGGAAGCTTGGGTACATCCCACTGTCTGGACTGATCCAGGTACGTACAGGGAAAAGAAAATTATTACTTACCTGCTAATTTTCGTTCCTGTAGTACCATGGATCAGTCCAGACGCCCACCGCGTTTGGGTTCTTGATCCTGCTCAGCTCTGCGCTACTTCTTGCTCGCAGTGTTCTGTGTCTTCACAGTCGTTTCTTTTCGCTGTTTTTCACAGCTCCCTACAAGTTGGTAGGATGTTTGCAGTTACTTGTTGCGGTTACAATTGTTTTCATTATCTGTTTCCACAAACTTGATCCTTCGGGGGTTTCTACTCTGGCTTTGATATACTCGATACTGAACTCCTGCAGAGGGGGTAGTAGCAGATATGGATACGCCCCCTCAAAGCTTGTGCTGACTCCATCTGCTGGATTGGGGACATAACCCACTGTCTGGACTGATCCATGGTACTACAGGAACGAAAATTAGCAGGTAAGTAATTTTCTTTTTGTTTGGACGCTCTCACTTTGAATGTCAACACATAATTGACTTAGATTTAGAAGTCTTGAGTCATGCACATGTTCTTGCACACCTGTCACCATGTGAGTCTCCTCAGTCAAAAGTTTTCCGCTAAAGTGAGATGCTTTTTTGTTTTCCCTTCCACCATGGCATTTTATTTTTGTGACTCTTTCCTCTTGTAGTTATTTCATGTTCTCATAGTCTCCTAAAACAGAAACCCCCCCAAAATGTCCTTTTCATCCACTCAGACCAGTCCAGATGAATGGGTTATGCCCACTGACCAGCAGATGGCCAGATCAGCAGGTTTGCTGATGTCACCCCTTATATTCATCTGTGCTGACCTTAGCCTGCCTGTATTCTGTCTCAGAAGGTGGTAGGTGAACATCCCATGCTGTGAGACGGCCTGGTTGGGCTGGATGAAGAGGAACCCAAATGGGAAGGGCAGCTCCTCTGGTGAAAGTAAAGTACTCCCTCCCTCAGTTAAACATTGCCCTAGATCAAGGGCTTTTCATTTTTTCTGGCTGGAATAGGATGTGGAATAGGTTAGTGCCTAATCTCCCCCCACCCTTCACACCTCCCACCCCCGGATTCTATAGGAAACATTCATGCAGTAGACAAAAGAAAAATTTTCTGAAGGATTACTCCACCCCTTAGCCTTGTAAAGTTTAAAAAAAATAAAAAAAAGAGTAAGTTAAGCTCTGCTCCTGTGTTAAAGGCCTAAACAGGAGCAGAAAGCAGCTGTATAAAGAAAAGTTCCAAACCATTTTCTAGGCCTGCTTGATATCCTGGATGGTGGCAGTGAGCTTTTGCTGTGTCTTGTGCTGAAGTCTGAAACAGAACTACATCAGAGCAGTGTGGGAAGAGGATCATGCTTGGCAATTGCAGAACTCACCAGTTTAAGCAGCAGGAAACGGAAGTTTGCCACGTCAGTAGGACTAATTGGGGGGGAGGGGATGCAAAATGCAACTTCTGCAATTTTTGGGGGGGAGCTGCATTAGTGAGATGGGCTGAGTTTACTCTTCCCGCTAGTTTATCTGAGGCAGGAATGGTGGGTTTTTTTTGTTTCTCCCCCTCCCGCCCAACATGTGAGAGAAGGGTCAAGGCACCCCTTCATGCAATCCTGCAGGATGCAAATTGGACTAGCCCTTCTACATTTGGTGGCTGTCCTTAAGGTTGTAATACCCTTTTCCCAGGTTTAAGAGAGCCTTTGAATCGGTGGAGCCTTGAATTGCATGAGCGAAGAGATTTTCATCAAACGCACTGTAAAGAACTAGACTCCAGTCCCCAAATCTACTCCTGGAGTTAATTCGGGAGGTAAATCTTATGGGGAGAGGATATTAATAATATTTTTCCCTATGTTGGAAGCTAGTTTGCGAACTTGGACTCTGTAGGAGCAGATACTGCTCAGAAGAGCCTAGCTGAAAGAAAGTTGGCCTTCCAGGCAGTAAATCTGTGGGGGACCTTTTAGATGTAAGCAGCATTCTGTCTAGGTCAATGGTTCCCAATCCTGTCCTGAGGACCCCCTAGCCAGTCAGGTTTTCAGGATATCCACAATATGCATGAGAAAATTTGCATGTTATGGAGGTACATGCAAATTTTCTATCATGCATTTTCATTGTGGATATCCTGAAAACCTGACTGGCTAGGGGGTCCCCAGGGACACAGTTGGGAACCTATAGTCTAGATCCTGTCCCCTGAATTTAGATGAGGATCTTGGTCTTCCTTAGTGGTGGTCCTAGATGTTAAGTTCTGGGATCCTGCTCTGTTTTTATTATTGTGGCCTTGAGTTTGAAGAGCACTGCAGATGGTGTTTGCTGTCTCTCATAGGAAGACCTTGCATCCCTATTTTCCAGACTTTGCAGTGGAGGAGTTTCCCAGATCTTCACAGGACCTCATTATGGTCCATGTCAGAAAGCCGCCCAACTTCTTTCCACTGTTTAAAGTTTTTTGTTCTGGAATGGGTGTCTCCAGCGGCTGATTTTTAAGGAAAATTGCTAGCTAGCCAAAGCATAACCTGGGATCCTCAGGGACAAGATTTTTTTCCCCCCCAGAATGGGCTTGTAGGTCTCTGAGGACCCAGACAGACCCTGAGCCCAGAACATGGAGGGGCTGCATTTGATTTCTCAGGGCAAACATTCGGTCTCTGCTTAAACAGACCTTTAAGATAGCAACATGGCACTATAGATTGCAGCTTGTGGTGGTATTGAGAGGCCTGCATTGCAGCTGACACAGCTTATACAAGAGGACTCCTTGCATTTGAAGCAACATGATTAGCATGATTGAAGAGGATGTTGGGGAGGTACCCGGACTGGAGAAGGTTTTCATGGGTAATGATTCAGATGGACTGAACGAAATCACGGTAAACCTAGAAGATGTGGTAGACCTGATTGACAAACTGAAGAGTAGTAAATCACCTGGACCGGATGGTATACACCCCAGAGTTATGAAGGAACTAAAAAATGAAATTTCAGACCTATTAGTAAAAATTTGTAACCTATCATTAAAATCATCCATTGTACCTGAAGACTGGAGGATAGCTAATGTAACCCCCATATTTAAAAAGGGCTTCAGGGGAGATCCGGGAAATTAGACCGGTTAGCCTGATTTCAGTGCCAGGAAAAATAGTGGAAAGTGTTCTAAACATCAAAATCACAGAACAGATAGAAAGACATGGTTTAATGGAACAAAGTCAGCATGGCTTTACCCAAGGCAAGTCTTGCCTCACAAATCTGCTTTACTTTTTTGAAGGAGTTAATAAACATGTGGATAAAGGTGAACCGGTAGATGTGGTGTACTTGGATTTTCAGAAGGCATTTGACAAAGTTCCTCATGAGGCTTCTAGGAAAAGTAAAAAGTCATGGGATAGGTGGCGATGTCCTTTCGTGGATTACAAACCAGCTAAAAGACAGGAATCAGAGTAGGATTAAATGGACAATTTTCTCAGTGGAAGGGAGTGGGCAGTGGAGTGCCTCAGGGATCTGTATTGGGACCCTTACTTTTCAATATATGTATAAATGATCTGGAAAGAAATACGACGAGTGAAGTAATCAAACTTGCAGATACAAAATTGTTCAGAGTAGTTAAATCACAAGCAGATTTTGATAAATTGCAGGAAGACCTTGTGAGGCTGGAAAATTGGGCATCTAAATGTCAGATGAAATTTAATGTGGACAAGTGCAAGGTGATGCATATAGGGAAAAATAATCCATGCTATAGTTACACAATGTTAGGTTACATATTAGGTGCTACAACCCAAGAAAGAGATCTAGGTGTCATAGTGGATAACACATAGAAATCATCGGTTCAGTGTGCTGCGGCAGTCAAAAAAGCAAACAATGTTGGGAACTATTAGAAAGGGAATGGTGAATAAAACGGAAAATGTCATAATGCCTCTGTATCGCTCCATGGTGAGACCGCACCTTGATATTGTGCACAATTCTGGTCGCCGCATTTCAAAAATGCCACATTTCAAAATGGAGAAGGTACAGAAAAGGAGAAGGTACAGAAAAGGGCAACCAAAATGGGCAACCAAAATGGGAAGGTACAGAAAAGGGCAACCAAAATGGTAAAGGGAATGGAATAGCTCCCCTATGAGGAAAGACTAAAGAGGTTAGGACTTTTCAGCTTGGAGAAGACACGGCTGAGGGGGGATATGATAGAGGTGTTTAAAATCATGAGAGGTCTAGAAATGGTAGATGTGAATCGATTTTTTTACTCTTTCGGATAATAGACCTGGGGGCACTCCATGAAGTTAGCATGTGGCACATTTAAAACTAATCTGAGAAAGTTCTTCACTCAACGCACAATTAAGCTCTGGAATTTGTTGCCAGAGGATGTGGTTAGTGCAGTTAGTATTGCTGTGTTTAAAAAAGGATTGGATAAGTTCTTGGACGAGAAGTCCATTACCTGCTATTAATTAAGTTGACTTAGATAATAACCTCTTCTATTACTAGCATGGGATAAACATTTTGGGGTACTTGCCAGGTACTTGTAGCCTGGATTGGCTACTGTTGGAAACAGGATGCTGGGCTTGATGGACCCTTGGCCTGACCCAGTATGGCAGTTTCTTATGTTCTTAAGTCCAGACTGCAAGTTGCTGAATCAAGTTAAGCTGTCCAATTCAAACAGGTAGCTTGACCAAGAAGCCTGGGCAGTCAGACTAGCCTGCCTAAGGTTCGGTCACAGACTCTGAGGCAAAGCGGTCAGAGTAATGTCGGACAATGCCACAACAGTGGCCTACATCAACCGTCAGGGAGGAACCAGAAGCCAACAGGTGTCTCTGGAAATAGACCCCCTAATGTCATGGGCGGAAGTGAATCTTCAAGAGATCTTGGCTGTCCACATTGCTGGCAAAGACAATGTCGCAGCGGACTACCTCAGCAGAGAAAGTCTAGATCCAGGAGAATGGAAACTGTCAACCACAGCATTCCAATTGATAGTAAACCATTGGGAACACCAACCATGGACCTCCTGGCAAACCAGTCCAACGCCAAAGTGCCCAGCTTCTTCAGCCGCAGGCGGGAACACCAGTCCCAGGGAATCAATGCCCTGGTACAGACCTGGCCACAGGAGACTCTTATATGTCTTCCCGCTGAGGCTCCTATTGGGCGCGATCATCCACAAGATAGAACACCACAGGGGGCCAGTACTTCTAGTGGCCCCAGACTGGCCAAGAAGACCTTGGTACGCAGACATGCGAAGACTGCTGGCAGGGAACCCCCTGCACTACCTCCACATAGAGACCTGCTCCAACAGGGACAGAACCTCCACGAGAATCCAGCTCGATTCTCTCTTATGGTCTGGCTTTTGAGAGGGCTCGCTTAAGGAGGAGAGGATACTTGGGGGCAGTAATTGACACCCTACTCCGAGCCCGCAAGTTCTCCACATCCCTAGCATACATAAGGATTTGGAGAGTATTCGAATCCTGGTGCGAGGACCATGACGACATACCACGCTCAGTTAAAATTCCTGTGATTTTAGAATTTCTACAGAACGGGCTACAGAAGGGATTGTCCCTCAACTTCATCAAGGTACAGGTGACTGCCTTATGCTACCGAACCAAGAGCGAGAGCAGCAGCATAGTCTCTCGCCCGGATGTCTCCTGCTTCCTGAAAGGAGTCAAGCACATCCGACCACCCCTAAAGTGGCTGGTGCCTCTTTGGAACCTTAACCTGATCCTAGATTTCCTAGCAGGAACCTCCTTCAGACTTCTCCGCGGCCTGTCTCTCCGACTATTAACATTGAAGGCAGCCTTCCTGCTGGCAGTCTGTTCAGCCCGTTGTGTATCCGAGCTACAAGCACTGTCCTGCTGAGAGAGGTTCCTCAGACTCACCCCAGGAACCATCCAGTTATGTACAGTTCCGTCGTTCCTCCCCAAAGTGGTGTCTCACTTCCATCTCAACCAAACCATCTTGCTACCATCGCCAGATGAGCATAAGAATTTGGAAAAGGCTCAAAGCTACGCCTTCTCATCATCGGCAGACTCCTAGTCTGATATCTGGAAAGGTCGGAATCCGTACGAAAGACAGACCATCTATTCGTCCTTCACAGCGGGAAGAAGCAGGGTGAAGCGGCCTCGCGAACAACCATAGCCCGCTCGATCAAAGAAGTCATCAAGGCGGCCTACATGGAAGCAGGCAAGCCACCGCCTTTACAAGTCAAGGCCCATTCTACTAGAGCCGAGGCAGTGTCCTGGGTGGAAACCAAGATGCTGTCATGTGCCAAGATCTGCAGGGTGGCGACATCGTCCTCATCCACACCTTCTCCAGTTTTTACCGCCTGGCTGTTCAGGCTCGGGAGGACACAGCATTTGCAAGGGCAGTACTAAGTGGGTCAAGGGCAGCCTCCCACCCGGTTCGGGAGTAGCTTTTATACATTCCATTGGTCCTGAGTCCATCTGCTACACGCTAGGAAATGGAGAAATTACTTACCTGATAATTTTGTTTTCCTTAGTGTAGATAGATGGACTCTGCATCCCACCCACGGCTGCCGTTACTCATGGAATTCTCGGGGGACATCCCCGGGAGCTAATGATTCAAGGATAAGCCATGCTTTCCTTCATCTAGGACACCCATCCTACTGGGTGTAGAAGTTTCTCGGTTGAGGGCACTGGCGGTCTCCAGCTATAGCCAATTCAACCAGTTCAAATTCATCAAGTTAACCAAGTTGTAAAGTTAACCAAGTTGTTCAAATTATTCAGTCATACATTTATCCACAATGCTTTTCGAGGAGAATACTGAAGAGCTGCACTTCCTGCAGGGGTATATGTAGTAGGGCTGACGTCAGATTGAAATCTGATCTGTCTCCAACTGCTATCAGTACACTATGCCCATTGGTCCTTAGTCCATCTGTCTACACTAAGGAAAACGAAATTATCAGGTAAGTAATTTCTCCATTGCCACCTATCCCGTGAATTTTTCCTTTTCTTAGAAGTGTCTTATGAGGACTTTGTAAAATGCCTTCTATAAATCCAAATACACTACATCTACTGGTTCACCTTTATCTACATCTTTATTAACCCCTTCAAAAAAGTGAAGCAGATTGGTGCGGCAAGACTTGCTTTGGGAAAAGCCATGCAGACTTGATTGCATTAAACCATGTCTTTCTATATGTTCTGTGATTTTGACATTTAGAACACTTTCCACTATTTTTCCTGGCACTGAAGTCAGGCTAACTGGTCTGTAGTTTTCCAGATCGCCTCTGGAGCCCTTTTTAAATATTGGGGTTACATTAGCCTCCCTCCTGTCTTCAGGATGATTTTAATGATAGGTTACAAATTTTAATTAATAGATCTGAAATTTCATTTGAGTTCCTTCAGAACTCTGGGTTGTATACCATCCAGTCCAGGTAATTTACTCCTCTTCAGTTTGTCAATCAGGCCTGCCATATCTAGGTTCACCGTGGTTTGGTTCAGTCCATCTGAATCATTACCTATGAAAATCTTCTCCGGAATGGGTATCTCCCCAACATCCTCTTCAGTAAACACCTAAGCAAAAAAATTGTTTAATCTTTCCACAATGGCCTTATCTTCAAGTGCCCCTTTAACCCCTCGATCATCTAACGGTCCAATTGACTCCCTCGCAGTCTTTCTGCTCTGGATATAACATTTTTTACTGTGTTTTTGATTCTACCGCCAACTTCTTTTCAAATTCTCTTAGTCTGTCTTATCAATGTCTTACATTTAACTTGCTAATGCTATGCTTTATCCTATTTTTTTCTGAAGTATCCTTCTTCCAATTTTAGAATGAAGCTCTTTTGGCTAAAATAGCCTCCTTTCCACCTTGGATGTGGGAGGCGTCCTTTTGAGATGCACCAATGTTGATATTGCCTTCCGGAGGACAGATTTTCTTTACTTCTATATAGTAGAGAGGAAAGATGAGGTGGTAACTATAACTATGGTGACATGTTGAATTGGCAAAGTTGTTACCAGTCCTGTGTGAATTCTGTTAGTGCTTATCTGGTGAGGGTTAATTCCTCAGAAGCTCAAGTTACTTCCTGGGCAGAACTGTTGGTTTTACCTTTGGGGAATTGTAAAGTAGTGACTTGGTCTTCTTTCCACTCCTTTTCTGAGTATTAAAGATGGATGTTAGTGTCACAGAGCCACTTCAAAGTTGATACGAGAAGGTTTGACAGCATCCCACCCTTTCAGGAGTAGCTTGGGTACGTACCATTTGTCTGGACTGATCTGACTAGATGACCAGGAAGGTGAAATTACTTCTTGCCTAATGACTTCCTTATCTTGATTCCAATCAGACCAATCCAGGACCCTTTCTTTGCTGCTGAACTTGTCTCTTCAGTCTGTCTGAAATGTGTGATTAGAGCTGCATATTTTTTTTGTTTCTAAAGTATAGGTCAGTGATTTCTCTTGTTTCTGTTTTATTTCTTCTTCCTTGTTCTTCTGGAATCCCATTGTATAAAAAAAAACCCAAACCTGAATAATTTTACTTTTTTGTTCAGTTAGACTGTTACTTTTACAAGCCTCTGTACATTGTTAGTACTACCATCTGACATGCATCCATTTAAGAAAAAAAAAGTGCTTGAGTGTTTTCATTACATGAAAAACATACCATCAACTCCTCCTCCTACTTATCAGATGAATCAGTCTTGCAAAGGCTAGTGACTAAACTGGACTCGCAATCAAGTATTCCTTCTTATCAAAATCCTTGTTGCATTGGGAAATTGGATTAATTTGTCTCATCTAGAGAGAAACCTCCTATCTTTAGAGCTTTCCCTCATAATTTCAGATGAAGGGTCCCACATTTTGACTATATCCTGAACCAGTGAGAAGCACTACTCCACCAGAGGATATATCATATATAGCCTTCCTCCAGAGGATATTAAAAACTTTTTTTCCTTTATCGCAGGAGACAAGCTACCAGAAGAATTTTCAGGAGTTCTAACATTTTAATTTCCAAACAAACTTGCTGATTCAATTCACAAGGTGCTTCAAGATCTTTAAATTTAAGATATGGAAAATGCCCCTGTACTTTGCCTGTAGCCAGAAAGGTTGTTCTGAAATAAAGTCCCAAATTGTCCAGGATATAGGAAAGTTAGCTATTTTATGATGCCCTAGTAGTTGTCAGCACTAAAAAAAAAAAAAAAAACTAAAAAAAAAACAAAACTAAGAGATGAGAAATGTAGTCTAATGCTCCATCAGGGTTAGTTCCTAGATTACTAGACGATATAAAAAGATTTTCCAAGCTTCAGTATTACAATTTGTATCAATTCCAAATGGTGCAATACCTTTATAATTTTGTGCATAAAATGATATATCTGATCTTTCGCATGATTTAGAGAATAAGTTTTTTTAAACATATTTAACAAGAATCTTGCATCAGAAAAATGAGGTTTACAAAATATTAAATCTACCTTATAAATGGGCTCTGACCGGCCCGCAAATGCGCAGTAGAGAGCAGCTCTATCGCGCATGCGCGGGCGAGCACATCGGTCAGAGCGGAGAGTGCCCGGAAAAAAAAATGGCGCTGGATCCTTAGGAGCAGGAGCGGCGGCGGCGACTAGCAGGAGTGGTGGCAGCGGCGCGCGAGGGAGGGAGGGACACCCCCCCTCCATCTGCCGGTTGTGGATGAGCTGAAAGGGGAGGGGATTGGGGGAGGGGGGGAGTGTGAGCTGAGGGGAGGGGGAGGGAGGGAGAATAGAGGAGGGAGGGGAGAGAGTGAGGGGGGAGGGGGAGTGGGAAGGAAATGGACCGAAAAAAACCTTTTAAATGTAGCCCGTTGTTACGGGCTTATCGGCTAGTAGAAATATAAACAATCTGCAGATAATTTGAAAAATACCCCTTCAACACCATATAATACTAGGAAAAGTGGGGGAGACATAGGAAAATCGAGCGAAAACATCCATGAAAGAATAAGGAAACACTGAGAAACCCCAGTTACTTTATAATCACCCGGAAACTTAAGATGACACGCCCACGAGCACTTTAAGTTGGTCTGATTCAAAGAACACATAATTAGCATTGTTATACTTAACCAAACATTTACAGGGGTATCTTAACATAAAGTACCCCCTTTTAGATAAGACCTC
The DNA here is from genome assembly GCF_901001135.1 of Rhinatrema bivittatum. Taxonomy (NCBI): domain Eukaryota; kingdom Metazoa; phylum Chordata; class Amphibia; order Gymnophiona; family Rhinatrematidae; genus Rhinatrema; species Rhinatrema bivittatum. Next base: position 139,249,124 of record NC_042621.1, read on the forward strand.
ATGCCGAAGAGCAAGACATTTTTTCCGGCGCATCTGTGTATTCTTGGTGAGATCTGGATACACCCAGATGTTTTGCCCATAGAACATTAATGAACGTGTTCGAAAGAAAAATCTTAGCACATTGTCCCTATCAGATGAAAAGATAAATAGTTTTTACCACATCTTAATGCAGGTGGATGCACAAAACCTTATAAAATCAGTATATGATGGATTTGATTATCTTCAAGATCATCAGCCCTAGCTATTGGTGTAAGACTACCATGGCGAATGGCATCTGGAATTAGGAGAGGAAGTGCATGAAAAATTGGCAGATGCTCCATATTCAGGGCACAATTTATTCAGAGAAGGTGAAGGAAGTGAATATCATTATACTTTACATATCAGATTCAATATCTATATGATCCTATTACGCAGAAGATACCAATTTTGGTCTTCTAGAACAGAAACATTGTCTTCTGTAAGAAGTAATCAACCTTATTCGATGCAGAGATAAAATCCCCAAGTCTCAATCGCATCTGTCTAGACCTTATTCAAGGGATAAGGCCCAGCAAAAATCCAACCAACAATCATTGCAGTCTGTTTTTAACTGTAAAACATTCCAGAGGATAGGAAGGCTTAATTCTTTCCTTGCTAAATGATTAAAGATCAGCATAGACACTGGGTTCTCAAAATTTAAAATGACACCTAGTTTTTAGGACCCTTTCTCCTAATCTGCTTTGATGTGACAAACTTTCATCTCCCGACCAACTCCAAGTCCACTTAGTAGCTCGTGCAATAGATCCAGTTTCGGTATCCAAAAAAGGGAAAAAGTTTTATTCAAGATTTTGATACCCAAAAAATCAAGAAGGCTTTGCCCAGTTCTGGATTTAAGGAAACAAGTTCAAAAGAGAAGTTCAAAATGAACATCTTGAGTACCATACTTCCTCAGCTGGAGCTAGATGACTGGCTGAATACTTCAGAATAAAAGGATATGTACACATTTTATTCATCCCCCACACTGAAAATATCTTTACTAATAGTGTTCTCCAGTTTGGCTTCTCTGCAGTCCCAAGAGTTTTTACAAAATGTATGGTAGTGGTAGCAGCTTGTCAGGAAGAATCTGTTTCCATGCTTTAAAAAAATTGGCTGATTTTGAGCATGTCCTTGGAGGAAGCAGTGCAGAGTATGGCGCTTATATCCAAACTGTCTACTCCCTGGAGTTTCTACTCTGAGAAACATTCAGTCTTACCACGGCAAAAAGTTTGGAATTTTATAGGAATCAATACCTATATCTCTACAGAGAATGTACAATCTGATTCCCAAAAATACAAAACTTCTCCATCAAACCAAGATCATTTGCCAGATTCTACATGGAAATGCTAGGGCATATGGTGGGTACAGCCCATATCACACTCTGTAAATTTCATTTGAGAATTCCATAATGGCTCTTATAAATCCATCCATTGGAGTCAGCATAGATTTCCAATCTCCAAATTTTTAACTCACTTTAAGGTGATGGACTCGTCAAGCCAATCACTTCTGCAGTCATTTATTCCACCCGCACAGGTTCATCACTTGTTGATCATAGATGGCTCCAATCAAGCCAGTCGGGTTTTCAGGATATTCACAATATGCATGAGAAATTTGCATACCATGGAGACTGTATATGCAAATTTATCTCAAACACATTCATTGTGGATATCCTGAAAAACCTGACTGGCTGTGGGGTCCACAGGACAGGTTTGGGAAGCCCTGATCTAATGTATCTCTTCAATACCTTTCCTTTCTTGAACAATATTCAAATTATGAAAGGACAAGGGAAGAATGATTCTTATACAGTATCTCCATTTTGGCCAAGTCAAGGTTTTCATGGCTTGGCTGAAAAAGCTGGCAGTTGCACAGGCAACTTGACTTGAGTATTTCATCCTACGTTATGATGGGTGTCTCCTTCACCCCAACCTTCAGTCTTTAGCCCTCACAAAATAAACATTGAAAGCCAGCTAGTAGATTGATTTTCTCTACAGAAGTTGGACATAATTTTAGCAGCAGGGAAACCCTATACTAAACCTTCATTCAATTTCAGATTGAAAAGATTTTCAACTTGGTGTGCATCTCAATCAAAATCAATTCAGTTGCAAAATTTCTACTAAATTTCTATTAAATCTTAAATTCTGGGCTATAGACCAATTCTGTTAAGTTTACTTGATTGCAATTGCAGCATATCACCAACGCTTAGGTTTTCCAATATCTGGGTTTATTAATTGTCTCTACCATCATCCAGAAAAAACACAATTGCTTTATTTCATACAACCTAGGTCGACTCCTTTAAAAAAAAAAAAACAACCCCCCAAAAAAACCACTTTAGATTGGTCTCAGACTACATTTGTTTTGTTTCTCTAATGCAAACATTCAGATCCCTAACAAAATTAAAGCTTATCAAGTAAGAGCAACATCCATCACCATAGCATACCTACTAGGGATGTGCAGTTGTTTAGGACGAATTAGGCAATTTCAACGAAATTGCCTTATTCGTCCTGGTTTGGGGAACCGGAAAACCGAACCAAATCTTCCCGAAATTTTAGGAAAATTCGGTTTTCGTGTTAGCACGCGCTAACCTGAAATTCGGGTCCCCCGAATTTCAAAGGCCCAAAGCACGGGAAGTACGAAACGTCTTGCGATGGGCTGAAAACGAAGCCCGAACCGAAAGGTTCGAGCTTTGCACATCTCTAATACCTACACTCTGCGTCTGTTCAGGACATCTTTAAAGCAGTTAGATGGGCATCTAACAAAATTTGTTGCAACCCTCAGCTTAGAAAATCACCACTTGTGTGGCTGAATTTCATACTGCTTGTCCATGGAGAAAACTACTTACCTGTTACAGGTGTTCTCAGTAGACAGCAGGACAAATCATCCACACAATTGCACCCACTGCCACATAGAACTGAATCTTAGGGAAACGACTTGAGAGACTCATACTGCAGCAGCTGTGTGGGAACATGCATGCATACTCTGACGTCTGTCTTTCTGAGCTCAGGAAGAGCATTTTGCTTGTCTGTGCTGTCTAATGATGTCACCCATTTGTGTGACTGATTTCATATGCTGTCTTAAAAAAACAAAAAAAAACAAAACCTGTTGCAGATTAAACTAGCACTTGGGCTATGGTAAAGTTACATCTGAAAGAGCCACAGATTTAGTCTTGCCAATATAAACTCTACCATGGCGTCTCCTTCGCATGTATTTAAGCGGTGATTCACAACTTGCAAGCTGACCTAAATAAGCAAATTAGATTACATACCACATATATGTAACTGTTTCTGGAATGTTTATTTTGGATGTCCTGTAAATTACGGTAGGACCAAAGCTGAGAACCATTGTTGTAAGGGATGAGTACCCACTGCATAAGCATTGACAAGGTTTAGCAATAAACAATGATTTAGTTGCCTGTCTGTATTAGTTAATGCAAATCATACCTTTCTGGGAAATTAACCAGATCACAAGCATTGTGTTAGTCTTTCCTTGATTATGTGGGACTTTCCTGTATAGTTTGAGAATTAACCCATTAGAATTGTAATAAATATAAAAAGTTAATACATTTTTATAACTATAAATGTACTTTTTCCTTTTACATCAGCTGTTTCAAATATTTTTAATTCTAGATATGTTCTAATTGCTGTTGTGTGGTAAAATTATAAAACTCCCTACAACTTTTAATACTTCCCTATTTTTCTGGCTCATGAGATAAGGACATTACATAAGGCATGAATAATTGTTAGCTTGCTTTAAAAAAAAAAAAAAAAATAGGCTAGCAAAATATCTCAAATTGTTTTATCTCTGAACATGAAAATACATTCACAAACTAAGACTGTGTTCCTCTAAAGGAATATTTTCACCTGAATGAGCAGGATAGTTGGTTATGTGAATGAGTGATACCATTCTGAAGCCAGAATGGAAAAGTGCTCCCTCAGTCTTTCTCAAGTGCTTATGTGAACAGATGAATTTTTGTTGGCTCCATAATGCTGCTGGCCAGCTTTTGTGGGGTTTTTCCTTTTTTTTTTGGCAAGTCTCCTTCTGTAGAATTGGGGGGTTGGGGGAAGGAAGGGAGGCCCACAACTTTTATATACTTTATGTCTCTGCAAAAATAGTTCAGTTTAGCTTTCTTGCTGGACTTAAAGAACTGTCCCTTTTGCGACACAGATGTTTCTCAGATAATCATAACCTCTGGTGTAAGGTACTTGGACCCTTTTTATGATATTCCATACTACTTGGTGCTGTGAGTCAATGTGCACTCAGTACAGGCAACTTTTTACCCTCAACAGAGAGGGAGATAAGTTGTGCTGTTTAGTGTAGGAGGACATTGGTTTTATTCCCTCACAAGCCCTTGACTAAGAAAAGCACAATAGGTCATTGGCACAGGATAAAGAAAACTGGTTGTTGGAAATGTCATCACAAAAATCCATTTTTGATGCAGACATTATCTTGGTGTAATCCACTAGCAAGGTGATAGTAGACCTGTTGGTCCCAAACTATGTCTGCACTAAGATATTTCCTTTGGCACAGCGAAACAGAATATTTCACATACATCACCTTTAATGTAAAAGATGTTCTCACAGGACAAGCAGGATGGTAGTCCTCACATATGGGTGACATCAGGATGGAGCCCAATCACGGAAAACTTCTAGCAAAGTTTCTAGAACTTTGACTGGCCCCTAATGGGCATGCCCAGCATGGCACCAACCCTGCAGCCAGCAGGGGTCCCCCTTCAGTCTTCTTTTTTCCGCGCAGCAGTAGTCTCGCGGTTTAGGAGCTCTGAAGAGATTCCTGACAGGAATTTTCCTCACGGAATTAATTAAACTTAAATTGCCGTACAGGGGTCCCTACTCTTAACTTTCTCAGGCCGCGGTAGCCCGGTAAGTTTTTTGACAGTCTTCTGTCAATTATCGTCTAGTTTGGCCCTCGCGGCCTACTGGCCGTTGACCGTACCATGGCTCGATTTTTTTTCTATGGCGTCGGGGTTCCGTCGGTGCCCGGATTGTACTTGCACCATGTCTATCACAGACCCTCATGGAGTCTGTGTAATGTGTTTAGGACGTGAGCATGAGGGCACCAAATGTGCCCTCATGACACCAAAAGGTCGAAAGGCCAGAATGAAGAAGATGAAACTCCTCTTTCGTGCTCAGACCCCGACGCCGTCCATCGCATCAACGTCATCGGAACCGGCACAGTCAATGTCGCGCCAGCATCTTCCACCGTCCGGTGACCGTCCGCCATCGATGTCTTCACAGCCATCGATGCCCGCTACTCCCCCTCAGGATCGAGGGGATCGCAGGGAGAAACATTGCCTTTCCTAGCGTGTAGCAGATGGACTCAGAACCAATGGGTATAGTGTACTCGTGCCAGCAGTTGGAGACGGATCAGATTTTAATCTGACGTCAGCCCCTAGTACATATACCCCTGCAGGAAGTGCAGATCCTCAGTATTTTCCGTCTCCAAAGCAGTTAGCTATCTCACGCTCGCTTAGGGTTCTACCAAATTTTAAAGAAAATTCCTACCTGAAGACGAGCCCCGCACTCCTGCGGTGATACCCTCTGGTCCCTCCCCCAGTTGAGTTTCCCAAGGTGATTCCCGTGGTCCCTCGGAGGTAAGAGCTTCGGTCCGGTGGCCGAATCGCGGCAGGGACCTAGCCCCCGAGTGAGAAGGGCTTGGGCGCAGCACAGAGGCAGCCTCTGTCCGGAGCAGTTCGCGGCGAGGACTTAGCCCCTGAGCGAGACGAGTTCGGGCGCGGCTTAGAGGCAGCGGGTGCACCCTCAAATAGCGGCGGTGAAGGTAGTTGCCCGCTTCCCCCGCAGCTGGAGACCGCCTGGGTCGAGACCGGGAAGCGCGGAAGATAAGGTAAGGTAGAAATCTTACTTGTGCCGGTCTCTGAGGATTGAGGCTGAGCGCAGGCCATCGGCCAAAGCCAGCGCCACCGGGTTGATTCGCCCTAGCAGGGCCAGACCCCGGTATTTTCAAGGGCCTTCCCACGTGGAGACCCTCCGAGGTAGTCTCCATCTTGCCTGCATGGTCGCCATCGCCATCTTGGCCCTATTCTCACCGTTCACATCGCCGCCCGACCTAGCGCACAAAATTTACCTGTGCGAACAAACCTACTTCTACGCGTAAGTTATACGCACAAGAACCCTTGGACGCATAGGCGGTGCGCGCAAGTCCTGGTCGCACGGACTACGCGCTCTCGACTACCCGCGCACACATCCCGGGTTAAGCGCTCAGATATGCGCACAAACCCCAGCTAAGCGCACAGATACGCGGCGAAACATGTACGCGCAGGCAACCTAGACACCTCCAATAACGGAAGTAAAATCCCTAGGCCTCTGCTCAGCATGCCACCTCAGGGCCGCCCAGAGCCAGGAAGCCGATGCCTTATGCGCCCAATGTGAGGAGGCCCTGGGAGATCCACCACAGGCTCAGTCTCGCCCAGGGCCGGGGACTAGCTCTTCAGGGGGCTCCCTGGAGCTAGCAACCCCCAGCGGGACTTCCTCTCAGCCGGAGGCTCCCAGGGAAGCAGCGCCACTCAATGTGGACCCCTCATCTATTTCTTGGGTGGAACTCTTCAAGGGGATTCACGCCTTTGTCCGAATGCAAACGGATTCCCGGGCGGACCAACCACATACATCGCAGGAGGACCCCTATGCTCCAGGCCCCTCAAGACCTAGGCATAGGCTTTTACCGCCAAGTAGTCCCACCTTCGGGGGTACAGACATCTCAGAAGAAGTCGAACCCCTAGAAGGAGAACTCCCCCCGGGGACAGAACCCCACCGAACCATGAGACAGTTCTTCACAAGGGAGGAGCTCCCGGATCTGGTCTCCCAATGCCTAGCGGAACTGGCGATTCTGGATTCAGAAACCCAGGGGGATCCCGAGGAGAACCCATTTCTGGAAGGCCTTCGACAGACCTCCCGTCATTTCCTGCTCTTGCGAGCCGCTCAACAGCTAATTGACCTGGAATGGAACACCCCAGAGTCTGCCTTTAAAGGGGGGCGGGCCTTGGCCAGCTTGTTACCCCCTGGATCCAGCAACCAAAGACATGCTCGCTTGCCCTAGAGTGGATGTCATGGTCTGCGCAGTCTCCAAGCGCACCACCATTCCGGTAGAGGGAGGAGCAGCACTCAAGGACACGCATGACCGGCGGCTAGAAGCCATGCTTAAACAGTCATTTGACGTGGCCGCTATGTCTCTTCAGATTGCGGCCTGCTGCACCGTGGTGACACGTGCCTGCTTATCCCAGGCCAGGAACGGCACCCCGGGAGATATCCTGGACCCAGCGTTATCCTTTCTAACGGACGAAGCCTCAGACCTCATACGCACAGCGGTCAGAGGCGTATCATCGGCGGCGGCAAGGAGACAGCTCTGGCTCAGAAGCTGGTCGGCCGACCCATCTTCCAAAACATGCCTCACAAGGATGCCCTTCAAAGGAACACTTCTGTTCGGCAGCGATTTAGAAAAGATGGCGGGCAAATGGGGCGAATCCCCAGTACCGCGCCTCCCGGAAGACAAATCAAGGAGAGCCCAGCGACAGCCTTCCAGGGCCTCCAGGGGCAGAAGCTCGCAGCGCTTCAACCCATACAGGAGCAGCTACCAGGCGCCCCGCCCTCCGGGCAGGAACCAGTCCTTTCGGAACAAGCACAACAAGAGGGGAAACAGCTCGGGCTCAGGGCCCGGCCGTGCTCCGCAATGAGAATCAGCCGACCCATCCAAGGGAAGCCATAGGGGACAGACTGGCCCTATTCTACCAAAGATGGGTCGAGATAACTTTGGACAAGTGGGTCCTAGCCATCATCCGGGAAGGGTACTACCTGGACTTCATACGCACCCCACCCCCCCCGGACAAGTTTGTGGAGTCCCCCTGCCACCACCCCACCAAAAAGGCGGCGGTGGAAGTTACACTGGCCAGACTACTGAACCTCGAGGCCATAACTCCGGTACCTCCTCAGGAGATAAAACTCTGGTCATTATTCCATATATTTTCTCGTTCCCAAGAAAGAGGGAACGTTCCGACCAATCCTGGACCTCAAATCCGTAAACAGATACCTGAAGGTCCCCCGCTTCCGCATGGAAACCCTGAGATCCGTAATAAAGGCAATACAGCCGGGAGAGTTCCTCACCTCCCTGGACCTGTCAGAGGCGTACCTGCACATCCCAGTTCATCAGGAACACCAGCGTTACCTACGTTTCAAGATCCTGGGCCATCACTACCAGTTCCGGGCCCTACCCTTCGGGCTAGCCACAGCACCACGGACGTTCACCAAGGTGATAGTGGTAGTGGCGGCAATACTGCGGAAGGAAGGAGTCCTCGTACATCCTTACTTAGACTGGCTTGAACAGGGCAAAGTCACCAGAGGAAAGCATCCAATCAACAAACAGAGTCAAGTCTCTACTGGAGAGCCTCGGATGGGTGGTCAACACGAACAAGAGTTCCCTGCAGCCCTCACAATCGTTGGAGTACCTGGGGGTCCACTTCGACACCAAGGAAGACAGTCAGCCTGACTCCCACAAGGAGATCAAAACTGTGGAACCGGTTGCAATCCTTGATGAGCAACCCTCGCCCCACGGCATGGGATTACCTGCAGGCCCTAGGGCTGATGGCATCCACACTGGAAGTGGTCCCCTGGGCGAGGGCCCACATGAGGCCTTTACAACACTCACTGCTGTCCCGTTGGAACCCATGGTCGCACAACTACACCGTACGCTTAGCCCTCCCGGGCACAGTTCAGACCAAACTACACTGATGGCTGCAGCTCAGCCACATGAACAGAGGCTCAAGACTATCATCCCCAACCTGGACTCTGCTAACTACAGATGCCAGCCTACGGGGATGGGGAGCACACTGCGAGGAATTAACCGCCCAAGGGCAGTGGATCACAGAAGAGGCAGGATGGAACATCAATCGCCTAGAAGCGCGGGCAGTCAGACTCGCCTGCCTGCGGTTCGCCCAAAGACTCCGAGGCAAAGAGGTCAGGGTGATGTCAGACAACCAGAAGCCAACATGTGTCACTAGAGATAAACCCACTGATGGCATGGGCGGAAGCAAATCTACAGGAGATCTCTGCCGCCCACATCGCCGGGAAGGACAACATCACGGCAGACTTCCTCAGCAGAGAAAGTCTAGACCCAGGAGAATGGAAGCTGTCTCCCGCAGCCTTCCGGATGATAGTAAACCGGTGGGGAACACCGGAAATGGACCTTCTGGCGAACAGAACCAACGCCCAGGTACCCAGATATTTCAGCCGCAAGCGGGATCTACAATCCCAAGGGATCGATGCCCTGGTGCAGGCCTGGCCACAGGGGACCCTACTATATGCCTTTCCGCCGTGGCCCCTCTTGGACGCAATCATTCACAAGATACAGCTACACAAGGGGCTAGTTCTGGTGGCCCCGGATTGGCCAAGAAGACCGTGGTACGCAGACATGAGAAGACTGCTGGCAGGGAACCCTCTACATCTCTGAACTACAAGCGCTGTCTTGCCGTGAACCCTTCCTTAGGTTCACTCCGGGATCCATCCAGCTGCGCACGGTACAGTCATTCCTTCCCAAAGTGGTCTCCCACTTCCATCTGAACCAGACCATCTCGCATCCCATTGGTTCTGAGTCCATCTGCTACACGCTAGGAAATGGAGAAATTACTTACCTGATAATTTCGTTTTCCTTAGTGTAGACAGATGGACTCAGCAGCCCGCCCTTGGCTGCTGTCACGCATGGAATTGCAAATGATTCAAGGGTAAGCCTCCTTTTCGTTTATCTAGGTCTCCACCCGGCTGGGTGTCGACGCTTTCCGGTTGAGCTCCCTGGCGGTCTCCAGCTATACTCAAGCGACCAGTTCAAATTAATCCAGTTAATCAAGTTATAACGTTTATATAGTTACGAAGTTATACAAGTTAATCAAATTAACCAATCGGTCAGTCAAACATATATCCACAATGCTTTGCAAGGAAGAATACTGAGGATCTGCACTTCCTGCAGGGGTATATGTACTAGGGGCTGACGTCAGATTGAAATCCTGATCCGTCTCCAACTGCTAGCACGAGTACACTATACCCATTGATTCTGAGTCCATCTGTCTACACTAAGGAAAACGAAATTATCAGGTAAGTAATTTCTCCAATTGACATCGTAGGACTTGGACCGTCGAGGGAGCGAAATCGACCTCGCCACCATCGCAGAAGCCCCGTCCAGGAAAGGCACCAACCATTCCTGCGACCGGATCACCGAGGCCACCCTCACCCGATCAGGGTTTGGGAGTCTCGATTCCGCCTGTAAAGGTGGTCCCTCCAAGTGTGCCTCCGCCTCCCTCTTCTGTTCCAGAGCTGGGGCTGCTTGCTCCAGGTCTCCGAGAAGAATTGGACCGGCTGGTTCAGGAGGCCATCGACAAGGCGATGCAACGGCTCCAGGTTCCTCCGACACGAGGATGGAACCAGTCACCGACCCGATTGCAGCAGTGCTGGCACCGCTGCTATCCCAGATGGAGGCGCTCATGACCGCCCTTCCACCGGTGGTTCCTGGGTCTCCGATGGCTCTGGTGCCCTCCCCGTTAACAACTTCATCGGGAGGAGAAACACTGTTCCGCATTCCTCCATCGGGAGTTCTGCCTCAGCCATCAATGCCAATTCGTCCCTCGCCACTGATTCGTCCATCGGCGCCGTCGATGCCGGCACCAATGCCTTCTGCGCGATCTTCGGTGCCCCCAGTGATTCCTCCAATTTTCTCGGAGCCTCGACTGGGGCCTTCAGGTATCCAACCCCCTTCTCGTCCTACAGGTCAGTCTGCTGATCCTTATGACACCTGGGGTGATGATACTTCCACTGACACCGATGACTTACCTTCACCTCCTTCTCCTACTGAAAGTAGAAAGCGTTCTCCTCCAGAGGACCTTCCTTTCATTAATTTTGTGAAGGAAATGTCTGAGTTGGTCCCTTTTCAACTGCAGACGGAACAGGATGATAGGCACCAGATGATGGAGTTGCTCCAATTCCTGGATGCCCCCAAAGTGATCACTTCTACTCCCATTCATCAAGTTCTTCTTGACCTCAAAAATAACTGGGAGAACCCTGGATCCATTGCTCCAGTGCACAGAAAGGCTGACACTACCTATTTAGTGCAGTCAGCCCCTGGCTTTCAAAAATCTCAGCTCGACCACCACTCAGTTGTGGTAGAGTTTGCTCAAAAGAAGGCAAAAAGGTCAAACCTCACTCATCTACCCCACCTGTTAAGGAACAGAAGTTCCTAGACAATATTGGTGGACGAGTGTTCCAAGGGGCCATGCTCATCTCCCGAATTGTGGCTTACCAACTTTATATGACCCAATATAATAAGGTCATCTTCAAGCAGATACAGGACTTCTCTGAAACCCTGCCTGACCAATTCCAAGACCAGCTTCAAACCCTTGTAAACAAGGTTTTTGAGGCAGGAAAACATGAGAATAGGACATCTTATGATATCTTCGACACCTCTACTAGAGTGTCTGCAGCTGCTGTTTCAGCAAGACAGTGGGCCTGGCTCAAATCTTCTGACCTTCGCCCAGAAGTACAAGACCGGCTATCTGACCTACCATGTGTAGGAGACAATCTGTTCGGCGATCAGATCCAGCGAATGGTGGCTGAATTAAAGGACCATCATGAGACCCTTAAACAGCTTTCTTCAATACCTTCCGACTTCTCCTTAAGACAGCCCTTCAGGAAGGACTCTAAGAAGTCGTTCTACCGTCCGAGGAAGGCCTAACCTCCTCCAGCAAGGTCCCGAACTACGAGATCTTATCAAAAGTCTCAGCCTTGTCAAGCCCGAAGACAAAAATCACAAGCAGCTCCCCAGCCGGGTCCTGCTTCAGGTTTTTGACTTCCACTTGGAGAGCAGCAGCCTTATTCCTCTGCCAAGCATACCAGTAGGTGGTCGATTATGCCACTTTCTCAACATGTGGCAATCACAACCGAACAATGGGTGCTAGCAATCATTGCTCAGGGTTACCACCTGAACTTTCTCGCTCTGCCATCGGACTCACCACCTCTGCGGACATGGGAGACATCCGACCACTTTACCCTTCTGGATCAGGAGGTTCCCCCCTTCTCCAGTTAAAAGCAATAGAACCGGTCCCATTCTCGCAGCAAGGCCTACGGTTCTATTCCCGGTACTTTCTGATCCCCAAAAAATCCAGGGGAGTTCGTCCAATTTTGGACCTACGTGCTCTCAACAAGTACCTCCAACGAGAAAAGTTCAAGATGGTTACCTTGGGGTCGCTTCTACCTCTTCTACAAAGAGGAGACTGGCTCTGCTCTCTGGACCTCCAGGACGCATACACACACATTGCGATAACTCCTACTCATCGCAAATACCTCAGGTTTTTAGTAGGCCCTACACACTATCAATACAGAGTACTTCTGTTCGGCTTAGCGTCTGCACCACGAGTCTTCACCAAATGCAACTTTCCTCAGGAAACAAGGTGTTCACGTCTACCCCTATCTGGACGACTGGTTAATCAGGGCTCCAACCCAGCAAGCCGCTCGGTCGTCCCTTGATTTCACCCTACTCACTCTAATTTCACTAGGATTTCTCGTCAATTACGGAAAATCCTATTTAATCCCATCTCAAACCTTGTCGTTCATTTGGGCAGACTTGGACACCTTGCAGGCAAAAGCCTTTCTACCTCTACAGCGAGCGCTAACACTCGTGTCTCTCGCTCACCAGTTGCAGTCTCAGTATACAGCAACAGCTCGCCAATTCCTCGTCCTTATGGGGCACATGGTGTCCTCAGTCCATGTCACACCAATGGCCCGCTTGGCCACGAGACTCATGCATTGGACTCTGAGGTCACAATGGATTCAAGCTGTTCAGCCTCTGTCTACCATTATCCACATCACCGACTCACTCCTTCTGTCTCTCTCCTAGTGGAAAGATCAGAACAATCTCCTCCAGGGACTGCCCTTTCAAGTGCCAGATCCTCAACTCATTCTCACCACCGCTTCCAACCTTGGGTGGGGAGCCCACATGGACAATCTACAGACACAAGGGTATTGGTCTCCAGGAGAAGCCAAACATGAAATAAAGTTCCTAGAACTTTGAGCAATGCGATATGCTCTCAGGGCTTTTTAGGAACGCCTATCAAATCACGTCATCCTGATTCAGATGGACAACCAGGTGGCTATGTGATACATCAACAAGCAGGGAGGCAGAGGCTCCTTCCTTCTGTCAGGAAGCTGCACAGATTTGGGCGGAAGCGCTCTCCCACTCAATGTACCTCAAGGCCACATTCTTGCCAGGAGTGGACAGTGTCTGGGCAGACAAACTGAGTCACGTCTTCCAACCGCACGAGTGGTCTCTCAACCCCTCGGTAGCGACCTCAATCTTCCGACAATGAGGATACCCCCAGACAGACCTCTTTGCGTCCCCTTAGAACCACAAAGTGGACAACTACTGCTCTCTCAATCGGAGCAAGCGCTCTCTGCCCAGAGATGCATTCTCCCTCTCGTGGGCAACCGGTCTGCTCTATGAATTCCCTCCACTTCCTCTTCTCTCGAAGACTCTCATGAAGCTACGTCAGGACAAGGGAATCATGATCCTGCTAGCACCTCACTGGCCACGCCAAGTGTGGTTCCCCATACTTCAGGATCTCTCCATCCGCAGGCACATTCCCTTGGGAACGGACCCGCATCTGATCACTCAAAACAACGGATGCCTATGCCATCCCAATCTTCAGGCCTTGTTCTGACGGCATGGCTGTTGAAAGGTTTATCCTTCGACCACTAAATCTTTCTGATTCGGTTTCTTGTGTCCTGATTGCTTCATGGAAGCCTTCCACAAGAAAATCTTATTCCTATAAATGGAAAAGGTACTCATCATGGTGCACCTCGCAGTCCCTTGATCCCTTTTCCTGTCCAATCCCAAGGTTTTTGGACTATCTCTAACATTTGTCGGAATCAGGTCTAAAGACCTCTTCCATCAGAATGCATGTCAGTGCGGTAGCCGCCTTCCATAAAGGTGTCGGGGATGTTCCTATATTGGTACAACCCCTCGTGTCACGCTTTTTTAAAGTGCTTGCTCCATATCAAGCCACCTTTACGTCCTCCGGCCCCTTCTTGGGACCTTAATCTGGTTCTCTGTCGGCTCATGAAACCACCATTCGAGCCTCTTCACTCCTGTGACCTAAAATATCTCACATGGAAAGTTATTTTCCTTTTGGCTATCACTTCAGCTCGCAGGGTTAGTGAGTTACAGGCCCTAGTTACCTATCCGCCTTACACTAAACTCCTGCAGGACCGTACGGTACACCCGCACTCACCCTAAGTGTTTTACCTAAGGTAGTTTCGGAGTTTCACATTAATCAATCCATCATACTACCTACCTTCTTTCCCAGGCCCCATTCCAATCCAGGGGAACAGGCTGTGCATACCCTTGACTGTAAACTGGCTCTAGCGTTCTACCTAGACCATACAGCTGCCCACAGGAAGAGCACTCAGTTATTCGTCTCTTTCCATCCCAACATATTAGGGCAACCGGTGGTTAAGCAGACTGTCTCCTCCTGGGTGGCGGACTGCATATCCTTCTGCTATCAGCAAGCGGGCATTTCCATTTCAAGACAGTGTTAAAGCACACTCTGAGGGCCCGTGGCGACTTCAGTAGCACACCTACGATCGGTGCTGCTTCCTGACATTTGCAGGGCTGCCACCTAGAGTTCTCTCCATACCTTCGCAGCCACTATTGCTTGGACAAAGCCGGAAGACCAGATTCCATCTTTGGCCAGTCTGTCCTGCGTAACTTATTTCCAACGTGACGTACCTACACCCTTCCGCCTGACCGGTGGGGTTTAGGATGCCCTCTACCAAATTCCACCCCAGTTGTTGTGCCTGTTGCACGCCGTTGGGTACATTTGGTGCATGTTCGGACATCCTCAGCTCGGTACTCACTCACATGTGAGGACTACCATCCTGCCTGTCCTGTGAGAAAGCAAATGTTGCTTACCTGTAACAGGTGTTTCTCACAGGACTGCAGGATGTTAGTCCTCATGAAACCCGCCCGCCGCCCCGCAGTGTTGGGTTCATAACATTTTGTTTTATTTTTTCGGCACTTCCTGTAGCTATCAAATAAGACTGAAGGGGGGGGGACCCCGGTTGGCTGCAGGATTAGTGCCATGCTGGGCATGCCCCGTAGGGGCCAGTCAAAGTTCTAGAAACTTTGATAGAAGTTTTCCATGATTGGGCTCCATCCTGATGATGTCACCCGTATGTGAGGACTAACATCCTGCAGTCCTGTGAGAACACCTGTTACAGGTATGTAACATTTTCTCTATTAGCAATGTCTGTCCTAGTTCCAGAATCACATGGCTTTTTACCAGCAGTCTCCTGCTTCCTGAAAGGGGTCAAGCAGATCCGATCTCCCCTAAAGTGGCTGGTACCCTTATGGAATCTCAATCTAGTCTTAGATTTCCCAGCAGGAGCCTCCTTCAGACCCACCCCCGGCCTGTCCCTCCGACTACTAACTTTGAAGACTGCATTTCTAGTGGCAGTCTGTTCGGCTCGTTGCATCTCCGAGCTCCAAGCACTGTCCTGTCGAGAACCATTCCTCAGGTTGACACCGGGATCCATACAGCTATGTATGGTTCCCTCCTTCCTACCAAAAGTGGTTTCTCATTTCCATCTAAACCAAATCATCTCGCTATCATCACCAGATGAACATAAGGGCTCTGAGGAATCTCACCCGCCTTCGCCATCTTAACGTCTGCAGATTCCTAATCCGATACCTGGGAAAAGTCGGAATCCGTTCGAAAGATGGACCACCTCTTTGTCCTTCACAGCGGGAAGAAACAAGGGGAAGCAGCCTCACAGGCAACCCTAGCCCGCTGGATCAAAGAAGTTATCAAGGTGGCCTACGTAGAGGCAGGCAAGCCTCCACCTCTGTAAGTCAAGGCCTATTCCACTAAAGCCCAGGCAATGTCTTGGGCGGAAACCAAGATGCTTTCACCTGCCGAGGTCTGTCGGGCGGCAACATGGTCCTCCATCCCTTCTCTAGGTTCTATTGCCTGGATGTTCAGGCCAAGGAGGACATAGCATTCGCAAGGGCAGTACTAAGTGGGCCACGGGCAGCCTCCCACCCGGTTCGGGATTAGCTTTTGTACATCCCATTGGTCCTGAGTCCATCTGCTACATGCTAGGAAATGGAGAAATTACTTACCTGATAATTTCATTTTCCTTAGTGTAGACAGATGAACTCAGCATCCTGCCCACGGCTGCCGACAATCACTGAAACCTCTGGGGACAATCCCTGAGAACAAGACAAACACGGGTAAGCCAAGCTTTCCTCTAATTAGTACACCCATACCTACCGGGTGTCTGTGTTTTTCGGTGGAGTGCACTGGTGGTCTCCAGCTATAACCATATCAACTAGTTCAAGTTAACCAAGTTATTCAGTCACACATATATTCACAATTGCTTTTCGAAGAGAATACTGAAGAGCATGACATCTTCGCAGGGGTATATGTACTAGGGCTGATGTCAGATTGAAATCTGATCAGTCTCCAACTGCTATCAGGAGCACACTATACCCATTGGTCCTGAGTCCATCTGTCTACACTAAGGAAAACGAAATTATCAGGTAGGTAATTTCTCCATTATTTACTAAAACAGACAAAATATATTCTGATCTTGCATGAAAACAAGTCACCATTAAGGTAGCACGGCCCACCACATTTCCTTCTTCAGAAGTCTAGCAACTTCAACAGAAGCGTCCATGAAAATGGCACTAGCAGGTAGACACTGAGTAGATTGGCGGTCATGGCTAAGAGCAACTTCCATTGCCAACAGCCTAGTCTCCCCAGATTCAGCCAAGCCGGCTTCAACCACCAAAATGAGGGTAAGTACATAATTCCGGCATCGTCTGACGAAAGGCAGGCGATATTTTCATTGGCTTGCCCTTTTTGATAGCTTCTTTGTTTTCCCCATCTCAATGAGTTCAGGTAATATTTCAAAAGAAAAAAAGGTAAACGTTTCTGGAGCTGCTGAGGAACACTTATACTGAGGAGTGGCCATTTTGGTTCCCTCCCATTCTTTTGCATTTAATTAAAAAAAAAAAAAAGTATAATTTGCTAAAAAGCAATGTTGGATATACCAAAATTACCACCATTGCCTTCATTGGAAGAGATCTTCTATTTAGAAACAATGGCCCCCAGGTTGATGCACTGTCCTTTCTCAGGCAAGGGAGAGAAGATCCAATCAATCATTTTCAAACTCATGCATCAAACTCTTACAAACAGGCCGTTAATAGTACACAGCGCACTGTGAACCCCTGATTGGACGCACATTTTGGACGTGCTATTTTGATGGCCCTATTAGGTATTCCTGCGCGATTCAGAAAGCAAAATGTGCATCCAAGCTGCGCTAATTTCTGCCGGCACTAGGAAAGTGCACAGAAAAGCAGTAAAAACTGCTTTTCTGTGCACCCTCTGACTTAATATCATGGTCCCAAATATCATGGTCCCAAAAGTTAAAGTTGGGGGAAAAAAAAATTGAAATCGGCTCATGGGTTGAAAATCGGACGCTCAATTTTGCCGGTTTCTGAACCCGTGGCTGTCAGCGGGCTCGAACTGACGCCGGCAAAATTGAGCGCCTGCTGTTAAATCCGCTGACAGCCGCCTCTTTTTACCGCCGGCCCTAATTTAAATATTTTAGTTTACTAAATCGCACGCACAGGTCAATGGCCTGTGTGCGTGCCAGGAGATTCCGCGCTCGCCTGCTCTCCCGCCAACTTTATTGTATTGGCCTGAAAGACAGGTTAACACTAAATTATCTTCCTATGATTGGAAATTCTCAGGAGGGACTGCAGGAAATATCCTTTATTTTCTTTCAAAAATCCAGAACAGTAATAAAACTGCTCTTGCTTCCCTTGTCTCCTGGAGCAACTTTAAAGTAGAGTGACCTGACCAAGAAAATCTGACATGAAACCAAAACTTATTGAGGAAAGTACAGCTTTAACAGTAAAACTTAAAATTTAAGTTGCTCTGCCCCAGTCCTATGCAGGAAGCTTGTTATATTCTTTTCATTTTTCATTAACACATACAAAGCCAAGCATACATTATTCTTTGATTTCAGTTTTCCTTGCATCATATTCACATGGACATTCTGTCATGGATGGGATTTATTCCTTCATCCAAAGATATACTGATTAGTAATTAGTATGATGTAAGCTATAATAATCCCTTTCCTAGCATGTTAGCAGATGGACTCAGGACCAATGGTATAGTGTGCTCCTGATAGCAGTTGGAGGTGGAGTCAGATTTCAGTCTGACAGCCCTAGTACATATACCCCCTCCAAGAGGAAGGCAGTAGAAACCACACTATCAAAACTCCTCGCCCTAAAGGCAATAACACACGGTGCCCACGCACCAACAAAATTCTGGGCACTATTCCATCTACTTCATCGTGCCCAAGAAAGAGAGAACATTCCAGCCAATACTGAACCTCAAGACCGTCAATCGCTACCTGAAGGTACCCCACTTCCGCACGGAAACCTTGCGTTGGGTCATAGACAGTACAACCGGGAGAATTCCTGACCTCCCTGGACCTGTCAGAAGCCTATCTCCACATATCGATCCATCGCATCCATCAGAGTTTCCTACACTTTGCGTTATTGGGCCATCACTACCAGTTCCAGGCCCTACCGTTCGGGCTAGCTACGGCTCCCCGAATGTTCACCAAAATCATGGTGGTAGTAGCGGCGACACTAAGGAAAGAATGAATCCTTGTGCACCCATACCTGGACGATTGGCTGATCAGAGCGAAATCATCAGAGGAAAGCCATCAAGCAACCACCAGATTCAAGGAACTACTGTAGAGCCTTGGATGGGTCGTCAACACACCCAAGAGCCACCTGCAGCCCTCCCAATCCCTAGAGTACCTGGAAGTCCGGTTAGACTCAAATGGAACAGTATCACCCTTTCTCCCTACAAGGAGAAGGAGATTGATGGAACAACTACGAACATTGTTGAACTCACTCTACCCATGGCATGGGACTATCTCCAAGTCCTCAGGCTCATGGCATCAATCATAGAAGTCCCGTGGGCAAGGGCCTACATGCGGCCCCTACAACATTCCCTACTGTCACGGTGGAACCCGAGGTCTCAAATCTATTCTGCCCCCCTCTGGCTACCGGTGAAGGTTCAGAAACCAACTACAATGGTGGCTACAAGAAGACCATCTGAGCGAGGGAACAAGCCTATCACCACTGGAATGGCCCTTGCTCACCACGGATGCGATCCTGCAGGGATGGGGGAGCCCACTGCCAGGAGCTAATGGCTCAAGGGCAATGGGACAAAGAAGAGTCGACATAAACATAAACTGACTGGAAGCCCGAGCAGTCAGACTAGCCTGCCAATGGTTCAGTCACAGACTCTGGGGCAAATCAGTCAGTTATGTCTGACAAACGCCACAATAGTGGCCTACATCAACCACCAGGGGGGAACCAGAAGCCAGCAGGTGTCTCTGGAAATAGAGCCCCTAATGACTTGGGCAGAATCAAACCTACAATGGATATCAGCCGCCCACATCGCTGGAAAAACGTCTGTCACTGCCAGACTACTCAGCAGAGTCTGGATCCAGGGGAATGGACACTGTCCTACAGCAGATAGTAAACCACTGGGGAACACCAGCCATGGGATCTTCTGGCAATTGGGTTCAACACCCCGGGTCCCTAAGTTCTTCCAGCCGAAGACGGGAACTGCTGCCCTCGTCCAGACCTGGCCAAAGGAGGACCTGCTGTAGCCTTCCCTCTGTGGCCACTACTGGGCAGAATCATCCGCAAGATAGAACACCACAGAGGGCTGGGAATTTCTAGTGGTCCTGGACTGGCCAAGAAGACCTGGTACGCAGACATGCGAAGACTTCTGGCGGGAAACCCTCTACGCCTACCTCCACACAGGGATGTGCTCCAGCAAGAACCGATCCTCCACGAAGACCCCAATGAGATTATCGCTTACGGTATGGCCATTGAGAGGTCTCACATAAAAAGAGTGGATACTCAGGACCACTGATTGACACACTGCTCCGAGCACGCAAGTTCTCCACCTCCTTAATATATATACGAGTATGGAGAATATCGAAGCCTGGTGTGAGGACCATGTCCATCCTTCTATGGACAGTCAAAATCCCCTTGATCCTGGAATTTCTGCAGGACAGTGTGAACAAAGGGTTGTCCCTCAACTCCATCAAGGTGCATCTGGCTGCCCTGGCTAGGTTCAGACCCAGGGTGGACGGCACCCAGCCTAGCGGCCCACCCAGAAGTCCTCCTGCTCTTAAATGGGGCCAAGCACATTCGGCCACCTCTAAAGTGGCCGATACCTCTATGGAATCTCAATCTAGTGTTAGACTTCCTAGTGGGAGCTTCGTTCAGACCAACTCGCGGTCTGTCCCTATGGCTCCTAACCTTGAAGACTGCGTTTCCTCATGGCAATCTGCTCAGCCTTTGATCTCTGAACTTCAAGCACTATCATGGCCGGGAGCCGTTCCTCAGATTCACGCTGGGATCCATACAGCTGCGCACTGTACCCTTCCTTCCTGCCAAAGGTGGTTTCTCACTTCCATCTAAACCAAACCATCTCGCTGCCATCTCCAGATGAGCATAAGGACTCTGAAGACTCACGCCTTCTTTGCCACCTGAATGTCGGCAGACTCCTAGTCCAATACCTGGAAAGATTGGAACCTGGACGAAAGACGGACCACCTGTTCGTTCTTCACAGCGGAAGAAGCAAGGGGAAGCAGCCTCACGGCAATCATAGCCCACTGGATCAAAGAAGTTATCAAGATGGCCTACGTAGAGGCAGGCAAGCCTCCCCCTCTGTAAGTCAAGGCCCATTTCACTAGAGTCCAGGCAGTGTCTTGGGGCAGAAACCAAGATTTCTGTCACCCGCCGAGATCTGTCAGGTGGCAACGTGGTCCTTCATCCACATTCTTCTCAAGATTCTATTGCCTGGATGTTCAGGCCAGGAGGACACAGCATTCGTAAGGGCAGTACCAAGTGGGCCACGGGCAGCCTCCCACCTGGTTCGGGAGTAGCTTTTTGTACATCCCATTGGTCCTGAGTCTATCTGCTACCACGCTAGGAAATGTAGAAATTACTTACTTGATAATTTCATTTTCCTTAGTGTAGACAGATGGACTCAGCACCCCGCCCATGGCTGCATTGCAATCAATCCTCGGATAAAACCTCCCCCCTAGTGCAACAGAAGCCACAGGTAAGCCAACCCTTATCTCTAGTTCAGACACCCATATTACCAGGTGTTGGCACTTCTCAGTTGAGTGCCCTGGTGGTCTCCAGCCTGAAACCATGTCAACCAATCCGAGTACTCAAGTTACTCAAGTTAATCAAAATTATCCAAACACAAATATATCCATAATTGCTTTTCGAGGAGAAACTGAAGAGCAAAGCCTCATGCACGGGTATATGTAGTGCTGACATCAGATTGAAAGCTGACTCCGTCTCCAACTGCTATCAGGAACACACTATAACCCATTGGTCCTGAGTCCATCTGTCTAAACTAAGGAAAATGAAATTATCTGCTAAGTAATTTCTGCATTTCCTCTATCTTAAATCTTACAAACCATTTTAGATAGAAGACTAAGGTCATCTTGTTCTCTATCTAAATGGAGGCATCATGTGATGTTTTTCACTATTTCAAATGGAAACACTTATCTTCTACAAAAAGGGGAAATTTTCTGTTTCATTTATGATCTAATACTCCAGGTGCAGCTTTATAATTCTTGATTTCAGACACTTATGACTTAATCATTCAGTTTGTAATTGGATCATAAAACTTTAGACACAGGCAAAAACAAGATGCTTACATCTGCTTTTGTTCCATAGCATTACACTCTGCAGCAGAACTGGCCTAGTAATGGAGACTAAGACAACTATTTCTAATTCCACAGATCAGTTCTCTGACAAGCAGGATGGTAGTCCTCACACATGGGTGACCTCAGATGGAGCCTTGATGCGGAAAACTTGTCAGTTTCTAGAAATTTGACTAGGCATACTGAGCATGCCCTTTATCATGCGTCCATGCAGGGTCCCTCTGCAGTCTCTTTGCACAGAGCAGTTAGCCTCATGGTGTTGACTGAGCTCACTTTGGCTGATTTTGGCCTTGTGGAAAGCTTTCCTTTTTTTTTTTTTTGCAATTTTTTCTGTGCTGTTCAGTCACAGGGTCCCCCTCTGTGCCATTCCTGTGGTGCTCCTTTTCAGGGTTTTTCGGCTATTCGGGTAAGTTTCCTTTTGCGGTTGATTCTCCATAGTGATGCATCAGTGCACAACCGGCCATCAAAGCCCTGCTGCTATTGTTTGCACTTCGTGCCCCTTTAGTTTCATCTGA
This sequence comes from Rhinatrema bivittatum, assembly GCF_901001135.1. NCBI lineage: Eukaryota > Metazoa > Chordata > Amphibia > Gymnophiona > Rhinatrematidae > Rhinatrema > Rhinatrema bivittatum. Next base: position 139,271,493 of record NC_042621.1, read on the forward strand.
CATGGCCTCGTCCAGTTTCGGCAATACCTTCGATGCCTGAGGACCATGTCCATCAGGGATCCACATGAGATTTCCTCTGCCTGGGGGCATCACATGATGTCCAAGGTTGCCATTTATGCACCCAGATGACCCTGAAAAGGATGTCTGCTTCGACTCGACAAAATGGATCAGCTCTTCGGGTTGAAGTCGGAGCCATTGGCATCGAAGGACCAAGGAACCGCACCAATGGACACTGAGCCATCGAAATTGGCGGACAGGGGCTCCAGAGATTGACCATCAATCTGCAGGCTGAGGATGTCTGATTCCTTGTCATTGACCTCGACACCGGGGAAAGACTGTGCCAAGCATCAAGGGAAGATAACTCTCTGCTTCAACGGCAGGGGGAATGAAGAAAAGTGGATCTATATACAGACAAGCAACAAGGACTGAATTACATAGTCTGGGTAAACAAGCATGGGTATAGCTTGCTTATTGTGGCAGTTACTACCCCTAACTAATTAAGCTAGATATTTCACTTAGATGCAGCTCCAACACTGCTCTCTACATCAATGGTGGGGGTGGAAGGGAAATAGAACCAAAAGGTTACTAAGAGCCAAGAGTACAGATAAGTATGAGAAAAAAAAAGTGCAAAACTTGCTGGGCAGACTGGATGGGCCATTTGGTCTTCTGCCGTCATTTCTATGTTTCTATATGTTTCTTTATGAATAAGCATAGGCAACTGGTCCCCACTGCTATGGCGAGGAGTGTCAGTTCTCAGTCGGTGCCAAGGGTTTGCAAGGGTCTTCACCCAGTCCTGATGACAGTCACTGATCCACCTTGAGGGTTTCAAAAAATCTGGACATCTCTACTTCCTCCCAGTTGGTATTGGCATCTGCAATGTGTGAGGAGCTGGAGCTGAGTCCATGCTGGTCGTTGCAGGTCTTTGGTCCTGTGGCACCAAGCAATAGGTGGCATCTGTTACTGGAGCACTAAGGCCTCCCCCTACCAGATATGGTGGTAGTCGCAGCTTCTTCTGAGGAGGAAGCTCCACAAAGGCTGGCAGAGATGCTGAGGCCTTTGCCCCATCCAGTTTCACTAGTGCCTGCACCTCTGGATGAGGCTGAGCATCTAGGGACCCATCTCCTGTTTCTTACAGTGAGGATGAGGAAACCTGTGATCCCTGGGGAGGATGATGCTCAAAGTCCGGGCACCGACCTGTTTCCCATAAGACCACTTCCTCCAGAGGAGCGAAGGAAATTCTCCACCTTAGGACTTAACTTTCGCAGGGTTTTGTGAGGGTGATGGCAAAAGCCATCCCATTTCAGTTAACTGAGGAGGATGCAGGCACAAAATGCTTGAGATCCTCCAGTTTGTGGAAGCCTCTTAAGGAGATCATGGTGTCCCAGTGTATGAAATTAGGACCTGATGCTGAGGATATGGGAGCACACACCTCACAGTGCCTCTCATAAGAAGGCAGTCCGGGATCTACATCATCCAGAAGGCTATTGGATTGATAAGCGTCAGCTGCCCCGCCAGTCCATAGTGGTTGAATCCGCCCTCAAGAAGGCCAAAGCGACCTGAGACCCATTCCTCTGCATCCCCCGTGGAAGGACCATAGAGCGATGGACACTCTTGGGAGGAAAGAGTTTCAAGACACCATGCTCATTTCTTATATCGCTGCCTACCAGCTCTGCATGAGCTAGTACTCACAGGACATCTAGAAAGCAGGTGCAGGAGATAGTCAAGCAGCTGCCCAACAGCAACAGCACATCCTCATGTCACTGGTGCAGAATGACCTGGATAGAGTGCGGAAAACACAAGATGCAAGCGACCTACAATGTTTTCGAAATGGCAAGAGTCTCTGCAGAGGGCATCAGTGCCCGCAGAATGGGCATAACTGTGTGCCTTGGTTCTCCGACTGGAGGTACAAGAATAACTCACTGACGTGCCATGTACTGAGGAGAATCTCTTCAGAGAGCGCGTGAGGGATTGCTGTTGGCCCAGCTTCAGGACCTCCATGAAACACAATCCAACAACTCTACCAGCACTCTGGATCCGTCCTCTTCTAGGAGGCCAGTGAGACTGGGGCCAAAGAAGACTTTTTTGTTAAAGGAAGTACTAGCCTCTGCCCCCTCACTCCTTTCAACACAGTGCTCCTGTGGCTGCCTCAGGCATTAAAGAGCCACCAAGCCGCGTTTGGTGATCATTCAACTCTAGGGACAGGGTTTGGACTGTCATAGGGGAGCATAGGCCAGTCGCTCGTACCTGGTACAGTGGACCCTCCAGTTGGGACAGGCTCTGGTTCTTTGTGAGCCACTGGACCATAAACAAGCTTAAAATTCACAATCTAGCAGTAAAGATTCCAAGGTACCCTAAGAGGCACTAGTGATAGTATTTTGAATATTCTTCCTTATCTGCAAACAGAAATTGTAGCTCACAGTGGACAGTCTGCAGCATGGCACCATAGAATATTGATTCATTTAAGCTTGTTTACGGTCCAGTGGTCAGGCTCTTCTCTTAGCTAGGAGGGAATAAGGAAGAACAAATATATAACCACCCCAGAAATAGACAACTTGTCGAAACAAACATGGCCATGTTAGGTTTATTGGATTCATCATTGTGCTAATTTTGTTAGATTTTATTGTAAATATGGTGTAATTGATACTAAATTTGTGATATTTTAGAATATATTTTAAAATATTAATTTTAACTGTTTTTTTGGGAAAACAGCAATTCCAGTATCTGGTGGTGTCATTTTTAGGCTAGCATCATTCTCACGAGTCTTCACAAAAGTGCCTGGCCATGGTGGGGGCAGCACTTCTGCAAACTGAAAATGCATATTTTCCCTTATCTGGGACAATCAGCTGATCTAGAGCACATCTCCAACAGGGGCTGGCAGGGGTCCATGCGCTTGACCATCTGGGTGTTGGAGTCACTAGGATTCATTCTGAACTACACAAAGTCCCATCTCAGCCTGTCACATTCAATTGGTCTTTCATAGGAGCCAAGGTCTTCCTGACTCATCCAAGGGGCGCCATCTTGTTGTCCATCACAGCAGAGGTTCAGCAGGTGTCAGCCTGGCATATTTTGAGGCTGTTGGGCCATAATGGCTGCAAACTATCCATGTCACTCCCATGGCACGTCTACACATGCACAGAGCCCAATGGACCCTGAGGATCACAGTGGTGCCAGGCCACTCAAAGCCTCCAGGATTCCATAAGTCACCATGTCTCTCCAGGATTCATTGTCCTGGTGGTGGTTACTTTCAAAACTGGAATGGGGGATCTCATTTAGAAGTCCCCTTACCCAAATTGGCCCTAGCCACAGAGCATCCACCCTGGGCTGGCTCATGTAGACAGGCTCAGTACCCAGGGTCCTCTGATCCATTCAGAAAAGCTCTTGTCAAATCAACTTCCTGGAACTTGGGTGATCCGTACATGCTATGGTATTTCAGAGATCAGCTGTTCACTGAAGTGTCTTGATGCAGACCGACAGCCAGGTAGCCATGTGGTATGTCAAGCAGGGAGGCATGGGATCTTTCCTCCTGTGTCAGGAAGCGGGTCCAGAGCCTGTCGTGGGCTCTGTCCCACAGGATGATATACAGGGCCACGTACTTGGCGAGGATGGAGAATTTGGTAGCAGACAGGCTGAGTAGTGCCTTCAGACCTCATGAATTTTCACTGGATCAGGGGGTAGCAAATTGGATATCCCGCCTCTTGGAGGAACCCAGATGTAGATGTTTTCCCCTGCAACACTGTGCCTCGGTTCTGCACCCTGTACAGATCAAGACGGGCAAACCAGCCTTGTACGCCCTTGCCCATCATTGGGGCAAGGGTTTTCTATATGCGCATCCTCAGATTCCCTTAGTGGCGAAGACTCAATTGAAGCTTTGCGAGGACAAGGGGGACTATTGGTTCCTCATAGCCCCTCTTTGGTTGAGACAGATCTGGTTTCCACTTCTATGGGAATTGAATATCCAGAGATTGTTAGCCTGGGGACTTCCCCAGAACTCATCATGCAAGATCAATGCAGGCTGTGGCATCCCAACCTCCAGGGCCCATTGCTCACAGCCTGGATGTTGAGAGGATAATCCTGCAACTGCTTGATTTTTCTGAGGATGTGTTTAGTTCTGGTGGCTTCTAGAAAGCCTTTCACTAGAAAGTCCTATGGACTGACGTGGAGGAGGCTTTCCATGTGGTGTGAGCAGAAGACCCTAGAATCCGTTCTTTCTGCCCCACACAAACTACTTGATTTACCTTCTAAACCTATTGCAAGCTGCCTTAAAGACCAACTTTTAGTTTATCTCAGTGCAGTTGACACATACCACCAAGGTATTAGATAGTACACCCATCTCTGTCCAGCCTATAGTTGTATGTTTCTTGTGGGGCCTGCTTCAATTGAAGCCTCCCCTAAAGCTTCGAACTATGTCTTCAGACCTCAGTGTGGTGTTTAGCTCTGTTTGATGAAAGTTTCTTTTGAGCTGCTGTGCACCTGTGACCTGAAGTACCTGACCCTGAAGGTCATATTTTTGGTGTAGTTACCGCAGCACACAGGTAAGCAATTTCCAGGCCTTAGTGATTTATCCACCTTACACTAAGTTTAATGCACAATCGCAATCTTTAAGGGTAGAAATCCCTTGTGTGTTTGGGGAAGAATATAGTGATAGGAGTATACTACCGTTCCACCTGGCCAAGATGGTGAGAAGGATGGTGAATGAAATGCCAAGAGAAATTAGGGAATCTAACCAAACTGGTAGTGCATTAATAATGGGAGATTTCCAATTACCCAATATTGACTGGGTAAATGTATCATCGGGACATGCTAGAGATAAAGTTCCTGGATGGAATAAATGAGTTTATGGAGCAATCTGTTCAGGAACCGATGAGGGAACAATTTTAGATCTAATTCTCAGTGGAGCACAAGGTTTGGTGAGAGAGCTAACGGTGGTGGGGCTACTTGGCAATAGTGATCATAATATGAGCAAATTTGAATTAATGACTGGAAAGGGGACAGTGGCTTCTCGGGTGACCATAGCTCGCTGGATCAAAGAAGTAATAAAGGCAGCCTACATAGAAGTAGGAAAGCCCTTACCCCTGCAGGTTAAGGCTCATTCTACTAGGGTCCAGGCAGTAATCCTTGGACAGAAACCAAGCTGCTGTCACCCGCTGAGATCTGTCGGGCGGCGACGTGGTCCTCCTTACACACTTTCTCCAAGTTCTACCACCTGGATGTTCAGGCCCGGAGAAGACGCAGCCTTCGCAAGGGCAGTACTAAATGGGCCACGGGCCAGCCTCCCACCCTGTCCAGATGTAGGCTTTTGTACATCCCACTGGTCCTGAGTCCATCTGGCTACATGCTAGGAAATGGAGAAATTACTACCTAGTGTAGACAGATGGATTCAGCATCCCACCCACGGCTTTCCCAAGAGAAGGATGACCTCGGGGAAAGCGAACTTCGAGATTAAGCAAATACGGGGTAAGCCGCTGCCTACCCCTAGTTCAAGACACCCACAGTTGGTCCGGTTTCGGCGTTAATTGGTTGAATGCGCACTGGTGGTCTCCAGTTTTGAAATCAGTTGAACCAGTTCAATCAAGGTTTAATCAAGTTAATTAAGTAATATATTTCCACAATGGCTTTTCGAAGAGAATACTAAAGAGCTGAGGTTACTGCAGGGGTATTTCTAGAGTTACAGCTTTGAAATCTGACTCCGTCTCCCATCTGCTAGCAGAAGAGCACATAACCCACTGGTCCTGAGCCAATCTGTCTACACTAAGGAAAACAAAATTATCAGGTAAGTAATTTCTCCATTTATTGTATCCATCTCTAATTTTTAAGGTAATGTGCTCTTTTATACAAAGATTGCTATCAGGGATCCCAAGATCACATGTATGACTGGTTAAATCAATGTGCATAGAAACCAGCTTTAAAAATAATGGACATATTTGGTGTTAATTTCTATTTAGTTTAAGATTTCAGCCTTTTGATTATTCAATACTAGTTTCATGTGTTTAATAGGGTTGAATTGCAAAATATTTCAACCGTTTCAATGTATTTTTCAACAATTTTTTATTGGAATTAAAAATTGTATATCATTTGCATAAATGTAATAGTACAACCCTAGTCTGGATAACAATTTACATAAAGGTACATAGATATTAAAAAGGTTGCTGACAAAGATGAATCCTACGGTACCCCAGAATCAAAGAAATTTAAGACGTTGAAGTAGCAGTGTTACATCTTTTAAAAGGAGAGAGCAGGTTCCTACATACTTTGGCTGAAAACCAGAAAAATTCGGAAATGGGCAATTTCTCATGGAATTTTTCTTTTCGCTGCCTGCTTTCCTGGATACCAATCAAGAAGATTCAGTACGGTGCGCTCAGGCAAATGCATGTTGATAGTGTCTAACGATCTGAAGTCGGCGAAACAATGTGACAAGGCGATAGCTAAAGCCAGAAGAATGCTGGCCTGCATAGAGAGAGGAATATCAAGTAGAGCATAGTAGACACACATCCAGAAAACAACCTACAATATTTAAAAGGAAATTTATCAATCAAGATTCATTTGTAGAAGCAGTCATACCTAACTTACCTATCTCCATATCATCAAATATAGAAGACTCAGTATCTAAATGGAATTCAGCTATTACATCTACGTTAGATCCGATTGCTCCATATAAACAACACCAAATAAACAACAGGAAACAGAAACCCAATGCCCCCTGGTATTCAAAATCTTTACGTCAACTTAAAACACATCTCAGAAAGTTGGAACGAAAATGGCGACATATAAGAACAACCGAAGCAAAAAATGCATATCGATGTACCCTTCGGCACTATTACAAAGAAATAAATCAAGCCAAAAAACTCTACTATGGAAGATAATCTCCAAAGCCAATGGAAATCCCAATACTTTATTTAATATAGTAAAAACATTAATCACTCCACATAACGAAAGCTTCGCAGATCATGATACAATATTTTGCAATAAAATCGCCAACCACTTTAAAACAAAAGTAACCAACATTTCCACAGAATTTTCACCAACTACCCTACCCCACCTGTGTCAAGAAAGAACCTAATGTCAATGGTCCGAATTTAGGTCCGGTTTCAGACAAACTCAATTCAAATTATAATCAGCAAACAAAAACCCTCAAATTCACCTTACATCCTTGTCAGGAGTCTTCTTCAAAGCTATTGGTCATCATGCATACTCTTTTCTCAGTAGCCTAGTTAACCAATCATTAGAAACAGGACAATTTCCATCTAATCTGAAAAAAACATCCATTCTATCAATTCTAAATCAAAACAAAAGGTACAGCCGATCTCAATAACTACAGACCTATTGCCTCCCTCACATCATTAGCTAAACTAATAGAATCTGCAGTTTTACGTCAACTTTCTGACTTTCTATCCGAAAATAACATTCTCCACATTAACCAGCACGGCTTCAGAAAGGGACACTCTACAGAAACACTTCTCCTATCTACCTTTGACACATTATTCTGGGCATTTGATTCATATACAGATTACATTATAGTATTTTTAGATATCTCAGCAGCATTTGATACGGTCGATCACCTAATTCTCATCTCAGGCCTACAAGCAATAGGCATCACTGGAACAGTATTAAGTTGGTTTTCATCTTTTCTTACAGATCGTCCTCAACAAGTTAATATTAACCATCAATTCTCTACCCCCTACACAATTCCATCCGGCGTTCCCCAAGGATCTTCATTATCTCCCATACTATTCAATATATATCTTCTTCCGCTTTATCATATCTTATCTTCACTCAACCTACAATTCAAAATTTATGCAGATGACATTCAATTTCTGGTCCCCTACAAAACTTCCTGGTCCGATACTCTATCTTTAGTTTCACTCTACCTTTCCACCATTAACTCTTGGCTATCTCACAATCGTTTAAAATTAAATCCATCAAAAACTGAATTAGTCCATTTAACATCCATTACAGATTCCTCTATAGGCCCACCATCTCATTTCACTTTCAATGGCTCAACCATCCCAATTAACTGCCATGCCATAAATCTAGGTGTAACCATAAATACAGACTTATCTATGAAACAACAAATCTCCTCCCTAACAAAGAAATCATTCTACAAATTACAGCTTCTGAAACGTCTTCGTCCTCTTCTTTTCTATCGTGACTTCAGGACTGTTCTACAATCTCTTACATTTTCTGGTCTAGACTATTGTAACGCTCTTTATCTAGGTCTACCTGATTCATCAATTCACCCGCTACAATTAGTTCAAAATAGTGCAGCTCGCTTATTATCCGGTACCTCCATTCGCAATCACATTACACCTATTTTACATTCCCTTCACTGGTTACCCATAAAATACAGGATAAATACAAAGTAATCTCAATCATCCATAGTTTAATCTACAACTCTACATCCACTTGGCTTTGCACCTTACTCCGCATTTACAAACCCACCCGACACTTAAGATCACTTACTCAAAATCTCTTAGACATTCCATCACCACGACAGGCTAGATTAGATATCACCAGGAAAAGAGCTTTTTCAGTAGCAGGACCATCTCTCTGGAACTCTTTACCCAACCCACTCCGTTTAATATCAAATCCTCATTTCAAAAGGCTTTAAAAACATTCTTTTTTCAACAAGCATTTAACACTCCCACTAAGCATCTCCCCGATCAAAAATGAAACTCCATCCCCTAAATTTCTCTCATCAGATACATATTACCTTAACGTCTCTCCTCTATCATCCCATCCGTGTTCTTTCTAGGACATTACAATTCGATAAGTTGCTACCCCCCCCCCCTCCCCCTCCATCCCTTTTACCCTCCCCACTCTTTACCCATGGCATGTTACCATTATTATTATTTTGTTATTTAATAATTTGTTTTAGCTAACATTTATCTAGCTATCTAGTTAAATTTATGTATTTTAAGTTTATTTTAGTTATATTTTATTTTTACTTTATTTTAACATGTTGTAAACTGTTTTGATAAAAATTTTATTTTAAAAAGCGGTATATAAATACTTTTAAATAAATAAATAAAATAAATAAGTAAGAAAAGGCATGTGATTATCCCCTTGTACAGGTCATTGGTGAGGCCTCACCTGGAGTACTGTGTTCAGTTCTGGAGACCGTATCTCCGAAAGGACAGACAGGATGGAGGCAGTACAGAGAAGAGCGACCAAAAAGGTGGAGGGTCTTCATCAAATGACTTATGAGGGGAGATTGAAGAATCTAAATATGTACACCCTTGAGGAAAGGAGAGGCAGAGGTGATATGATACTTTCATATACTTGAAAGGTTTTAATGATCCAAAGACGACAAACCTTTTCCATTGCAAAAAAATCAGCAGAACCAGGGGTCACGATTTAAAACTCCAGGGAGGAAGACTGAGAACCAATGTCAGGAAGTATTTCTTCACGGAGAAGGGTGGTGGATGCCTTGAACTGCCTTCCGGAGGAAGTGGTGAAGACCAAAACTGTGAAGGATTTCAAAGAAGCGTGGGATAAACACTGTGGATCCATAAAGTATAGAGGATGTGAATGAAGTGAAGAGGAATGGGGGCGGCTTGCGGGAATGACTGCTACTACCTGGAGATTAATTTCCTAATTAAATAAATATACACACGGTTAATGCGACTCCCAACACTGCTCTATGCTTCAACGGCAAGAGGAAATAGAAAAAAAAAAAATTTGCATCCACAAAAAAGCAGGAAAGTAGCTTGATACGGCGGTTACTACCCCAAACAAAATTAGTCTGATACTTTACTCTCAATGATATCCAGCATAGTTCTCTGCTTCAACGGCAGGGGAAACAAAGTAAAGATGATTTATATTCGGACAACAGCCAACAAGGACTGAGTTGAACAGGCTGGATAAACATGAGTGGGAGTAGCTTGCTATGACAGCGGTTACTACCCCTAAACAATTAGCTAGATACTTCAATTATATGCAGCTCCAGCGCTGCTATAACTACATCGATATCGGGGGTGGAAGGGAAATAGAATAAAAAGTCACAAGGGACAAGAGAAACAGATAAGTATGGGGGAGAAAAAAAAAAGTGAAAGCTTGCTGGGCAGACTGGATGGACCGTTTGGTCGTCTTCTGCCGTCATTTCTATGTTTCTATTAGTCCCGCTCGATACAGAAAGTAAAATGTGCAGCCAAGCCGCACATTTTACTCCCTGAAATTAACGCCTGCCCAAAGGCAGGCGTTAATTTAGGCCAGCTTTGGGAAAGTGTATAGAAAAGCAGAAAAGGCTGCTTTTCTGTACACCCTCTGACTTAATATCATAGCAACATTAAGTCGAAGGCCCCAAAAATAAAAAAAAAAATAAAATCTGCCCGTAGGTTGGTAAACGGATGCTCAATTTTGCCGGCGTCAGTTTTCCAAACCCATGGCTGTCAATGGGTTCGACAACCGACGCTGGTAAAATTAAATGTCGGCTGTCAAACCTGCTGACAGCCACTGCTTCTGCCAATAAGGAGGCGCTAGGGACACGCTAGTGTCCTAGCGCCTCCTTATTAGCGCAGGCCCTCATTTGCATACTGAATTGCACGCCCAGGAGAGTGGCCTGGGCACGCATTGGTTGAGCGGGTGCTCGTCTCGGAGCGCTGGCTCTCCCCCACATTTTACTGAATCGGCCCGAATGTCAGAGCTTGTCAGCTTCAACTACACAAATGGTCATTACACACTCTAATAGTACAAGACCTTTTTGCATTGTCCCTCAATATTGTTGCAGCATTCTGCTCTGAGACCAGTAAAGGACAGATTGTTGGATGCTTTCTAGATTCCATGGAATAAAGGATATCTATGCATTATTCTCCAATTCCACTGATATCCAAAACAGTCTAAAAACTGAGAAGGGGAAGTGGGGCAAGTTATTTTTGCTTTCTTCTCTTTGCCCTTGTTAATTTTTCTATAGCTCCTAGCTGGTCATCAACCAGTTGCTTGGATGTTGTCGGGTAACGTTTAAGCAGATATCTGCAGAGATTAAAGGTTTTTTTTTTTGCTTCATGGAAGTGCTCTCCTGGAAGATATCAGTTTTAAACGAAGGTGATTTACGATTTGGTGTGTGCGTTTCAACTGAGTCTTTCTTAAATGTACTTTTTTTTTGTTTCAATATCTGTTAAAGCTAAATCTGACTCTGATCTGAAAAAAACTTACATCTGAATTTACCTCAAATGCTTTAGTGACATACCAGGAGAACTGGAAAGATGCCTCTTTCTCATCAACCTACAGATTTATAAAAGGCCTTATGAATCTTAAACATCCAATAAAAGATCCACCTGTTCTTAGGATCTGAATGTAGTCCTTTCTGAACTTGTGAAGCCTCCATCTGAACCATCAGCAACAGCATATCTAAAATTCCTTTCTTGGAAAGTTCTATTTTTAATAGTGTTACTTCTGGTTGGAGAGTAAATGAATTGCAATCCCTAGTCCCAAATCTTCCACAAGTCACTTTGAAGTTGTTCTAATTTTCTTCCAAAAGTGGTCTTTCTTTTAAACCAATCCATTGTTGGTGATTTTCCCAGACAACGTGCCTGTAAAGGTGAACAAGATCTTTATGTATTAGAATAAATCAGCCGTTCTGAAGTCTTTTTAGACTGAACAAAATCATACAGAAAGTCTTCAACTCTTTAGTTTCAACCTAGTTAAGCAGTGGGTATCAGTTACAAAAAGATATCTACTTGCATATCTGATTGTGCATCACTTATTGTAACAATCATTAGTGTTTCAAAGTAAGATGAAAGTCCATCAGGTTAAGGCTATTGTAGCTTCCTTGGCACATCTTCGTTATGATTCTATAGAAGATATCTGGAAGGCTGCTGCTTGATCTTTCATACATACACCAGCTCATTATTGCTTAGACAGTACTTCCCCATCAGGACAGCAGTTTTGGTCAGCAGTTGTTAAAAGGTAATTAATTAAATCTCTCTCTACCTTCCATCCTTGGTTGTGATAACATCTGTAATCCTTCAGTAACAAGCGACTTGTGCAGCTGGAGTCTGCATGGGCAGGTGCAAGCATGCTCAAAAACCACCTTTGTTTTTTGAGCTCTGTCTGTTCCACCACAGTCAGGATATCACCCACTTGTGTGATGGATTTATCCTCTGTCTACAGAGAACATTGTTATGGATGAGCACCTTTTGCTTTCTGGGAGATGTCTATTCTGGTATCCAGGTCACTGAATATTTACCACTTCTTTTAATTTATTTATTTTATTTATTTAGAGATTCTTATATACCGTGGTACGTATAGATATACATCACCACGGTTTACAGTAAACAATAAATTAGCAACAGGCTTTACATACAACAGGTTATACCGGAAGTAAACAAATAACAGCCACAGGCTTTACATAAATAACAGGTTTCAGGAGTACATACTATAACTCCTTTAACTATATAAACCAATGCATATTCTATTTCAACAACGAAGCAGGAGTGAAAATATGCCATTAACCTGTTAACGGCCTAATCCAAAGTCAAGTTAATGTTAAGTCACAGATATTGCACATAGGGAGAGGAGGAGTAAATGGAGAACAGAGAAATTAGCAGGTTGAAAACTGCATTTCAGATTAGTCAATGATCATTGAGTGAAAGCTTGTTCAAACAACCAGGTTTTGAGGTTTTGTTTGAAAGTTTTATGGCAGGATTCGAGACGCAAGTCCAAGGGCAATATTGTTCCAGATGTTGATACCAGCTATGGAGAAAGAACGGTCTCTTGTGGACACGTGTTTGATGTGTTTGAGTGGATGAGAGGTGAGTTTAGCTAGGTGGATATTTCTAATTGGTCTATTAGATGTGCGGAATATAAACTGATCAGAAAACCATTGCATCTCTTGGTTGTGTATTGATTTATGGATGAGTGAGAGTACTTTAAAAGTAATCCTGTAAGTTACGGGAAGCCAATGTAGGAACATGAGGGCGGGCGTGATGTGTTCGTGTCGGCGAGTATTGGTAAGTAAGCGAGCAGCAGCGTTTTGCAGCATCTGTAATGGTTGAATTGTGTTTTTCGGGAGACCTAGAAGTAATGCGTTACAGTAGTCTATTTTCGGCAGTATTGTAGCTTGTAACACTGTCCGGAAGTCCTGAGCATGTAAGAGAGGTTTAATTCTTTTTAGCGTATGTAGCTTAAAGAAACCATTTTTTATTGTGGCAGAGATGAAATTCTTTAAGGAAAAGTGATTGTCAATCATAACGCCAAGGCTTCTGACTTGCTGCAAATGTGGATGGTCTGATGTTGAGATAGGTGTGGTGTTAGCGGTGATGTTCTTGTGTGGCATGATGATGAGGAGTTCTGTCTTGTTAGTGTTTATAGCAAGAAAGTTTTCAGTGAGTAGATTTTTTTTCAGCAAGGGCCGAATCCCAAGTTTTCAGGGCATTAGAGAGTGAATCGTTGATGGGGATGAGGATCTGTACGTCATCGGCGTATATGAAATGACGGAGATCCAATTTCACAAGAAGTCGACAAAGCGGAGATAGGTAAACGTTGAATAGCGTTGATGATAGGACCCTTGTGGGACACCTTGTGATAGATTTCTGGGTTTCGACGTTTGGTGTCCCATCCTGACACTGTATGTCCTATCTTTCAGGAAAGATTGGATCCAGCATAAGGCAGTGCCGGTGATGCCAATTTGTGAGAGAGGAGGGTATTGTGGTTGACCGTGTCAAACGCCGAGGAGATATCAAGTAGCGCCAGAAGATAAGAGTGACCAGTATCAAGGGTTTTTAGTATAGAGTCTGAGAGGGACACAAGCAAGGTTTCAGTGCTATGGTTCTTACGGAAACCATATTGTGAAGGGAAGAGTAATTGATTTTCGTCTAGAAAGTCTGTGAGTTGTTTGTTAATGACTTTTTCTAAGATTTTCGACAATAACGGGAGGTTCGAGACTGGCCGATAGTTAGCCGGTTCAGAGGGATCCAGGTCAGATTTTTTGAGAGTGGGCTTTATTATTGCGTGTTTGAGTTGCGTAGGAAAAATACCATCTGTAATGGATTTATTGATGATATTAGAAATAGCAGGGGCGATCCTAGTAGGAATGGCAAGGAGTGTTTTTGTTGGCATGATATCAATGGGGTGCAAGGCCGGTTTGATTTTTTTTTAGTATTGCTTCAATTTCTGATGCAGTTGAGGTTTCAAAATTTGAGAGTGTGGGTGAAGAGCTCGTGGTGCTTGTGGGCAATAAGAATACCGGCAGAGATGGAGAGGTAAAGCGAGCCATGATATTAGTAATCTTGTCATGGAAATAGGAGGCTAGTTTCTCACATTTATTTTTATCCTCATTTTCAGTGTTGATGTTGATTGAGGGGGAGATTATGTTAGAAACGTATTGGACTAGGGCACGTGGATTGAACTGGTATTGATGAATTTTTGTTGTGTAGAAGTTTTTCTTGGCTTCATCAGTTTTACGATCTTTGCTTTACATGAATTCACAAAAATGGCTAAAAGGAGTAAGGTGGATCAGAGAGGGAATTATCTGGAAGTGAGTGTCAATGTTTGACACACAACTGTGGTTTAATGTAAAAGGAGGAATGAGTTGGTATTTTCTTCATACCCTCAAAATATATACATATATAGGAAGAGACTCTTGCCTAACTGCATATTTTATAAGCTTTTATAATATAAGGAAAATACAACATTTTGTATTTGTCACTTCATTTACATTTAAATGTTTCTGATAAATGCTTCATGTCAGTTTTTGGTCCTCTTTAAAGTTTTGAAACAATTATTCATGTTCATTTTAAAGACTGGCACGTCCCAGCTTCTGGATCCATAATTGATGATCTAGCTTTGGGCCCTCTTCTGCTTCCCCTTACATAAAGGCCAATGGAAAATGTGGTATACAGGCAAAGGTGATGGGGATGGGTGCTGTTTAACAGAATTCTGAGTACCTGATCAAATTTTTGACTGTCTTATGGTTGATAACTGGACTTCCAAACTAAACTAGGGAGTGGCTTGTTTTAACTTGTATTAGAGGTTAAAAGTAGAAAAATCATCAGGAAGAGAAAATGGCTGTACTGTGATTGGTATATATTTTTATTTGTTTTTTGATTTTGTTTTATTTTGTGATTACATTGCTTTGAGAGATTTTATTGTAAAAGCTGGAAAGCAGTTAAATTATATAAATAAAATTAAAAATTTCATGGGGAAACTTGTTTAGCAAATTGATATGGCTGAAAGCTATTGTGAACAAAATGTCTCTTTAAAAGTTCAAACACTAAAGCCATGAGTGATATTTAATAAAGGTGGCATGTGGCTGATAGTCTGCTGCAGAGCTGTATGAGGCACAGTTACTAGAGGAAGTGGCAAGCTCGTAGCTGTAGGTGATTTACAGCTGAATAATTAGAATGGCCACATGTAAAAAAAATCCCATTAGTTTTTAGTGGACAAATGTCATTTGAACAGAACTTTTCACGTTATGTAATGAGAAGATCTGTTATGTAATGAGAAGATCTCATTAAAATGCTATTCAGATAGATAATACAGAAGTGGAGGAATGGCATAGTTAGAACAGCAAGCAGTGAACCAGGGAAGCCAGAGTTTAAATCCTGCTGACACTTTGTGATCTTGGGCAAGTCACTTCACTGTCCATTGGCTCAGGTACAAACTTAAGTACTAAGCCCTCTGAAGTTAGGGAAGTACCTACAGTACGTGAATGATCAGCTTTGGAATGACATGAAAGACAGAATATAAATAAATTAATACAATAGGACTGGCTTAGTAGCTCAGGCTATGCCACTACGCACTATAATATCAGGGGGTTCAGAGTTGGATGCTCTGGCTCTTGTGTGTGTGGTAGAGATAGTGACTGCACTCCAAGAAGGGTAGGGAAGACTGTTACTACTGGGTCTACTGCCTCTTGGCCAACTAGCAGTGCTGAGGATGCACCTCAGGGAGCTCCAGTTGCAGGGGCTGATAGAGTTCCCCTGACCTTCCTAGGCATACCATCTGCAAAGTGGGAAGCAAAACAGATTGCTAGGGAGAGTAAAAAGATAAAACAATCCAAAGGATGTGTTAAACTAGAGCAACATTTATCAACTTGTTGTATACCAGGGACAGCTAGCTACCATAAATTGCATGGACTGGTTGGGGCATTGAGAGGGGTTCCCCAGAAAATTAGAGCTGGGTGGATATATTCCCGTGCCAACCAGGTCTTTAATCTTATGGGTCAGCCCTGCAGCTGGTCTGTCATTTTAAAAAGGTTATTAGCCAGTTTTAAGAACTTTTGTTTATGAAAGTTACTCTTTAAAATAAAAGCCCCCCCTCACTCTCATAGCCAACTAACAGTTGATCAATGGGGGGGGGGGGGGTCCCCTCCCTTTCCCTTTCCCTTTCCCATCCAGCCAGCCACCAATTGATCATTTAAAATATCCCTCACTCCCTTCTCTGTAGTCAGCAAGAAACTGGACATTCAGAAGATAATGCCTCTTCTCCCTCCTCACCACCACCAACCAGTGACACTGCTACAGTCAAGAACCTGATCCTGTGGCTGCCTTATTTCCCAAATTAGGGCTAAACACATGGCTGACCTGTGGGAGGACAGCAAATGCAGCTGAATGTTAACAAGCCTATATGAAACTGAGTCAGTGCTCAGTCTGGTTTCCTTACAAAAATCTGAACTTGAGGGTGGAACAGATGCTGACTTGGCTTATTAACAATCAGCAGCAGTTGCTCCTGTCCTAGAGATGGGTCCTCAAGACTGACCCAAACTGGGAAAAAGAAAAATGGGCTAGAGATTAGGAAAAGTCTCTGACTATGGTGCAGGATGAAGTGGAGCAGCAGGACAGGTCTTGTCACTGCCTCATCCCCCTCCTACAATCACTGTAGCTCCAGACTGGCAGAAATGCCAGCAACCAGGGCTGTCCATGGACTGGTGGCTGAGAAACACTGAAATAGAGCATATGCTTATTGATAGATTGTGAAACTGTTTCATTAAATAATTTGACCTAGCTGTTTGAAAATTTGAAATTTCCTTTTAATCATGATTGAGTATAAAATCTTTTTGGTAACTTGATAACCTATTGAATAGTTAGCCTGTCCTCCAGAGAGGAGACTGTCTAGAAGAGCAAGTTGAGCATATGGGATTCTAATATAAGAATTCTTCCACATTTATGCTCTTAGAAGCTGTTTCTTTCAGACGTGATCAAATTTGCTCATTTGACTGTTTGTATTTTCAGATTGACCCTCTAGCTGCAATGGCATCTCTCAACATTGGTGGATCAACTGTCCCCCATACTCAAAGCATGCCTGCCTTCCCACCCAACTTGGGTTCTGCTTTCAGTACACCTCAATCACCAGCGAAAGCTTTTCCTCCCCTCTCTACCCCAAACCAGATGACTGCTTTCAGTGGCATTGGAGGACTCTCTTCCCAGCTTCCAGGTATTTTATTTCCACACACACTGATTAAGGAAAGGATGAACTTAAAACATACAATACTTGCAAGTAGAAATTCCTGCATGCCCCATTGCTCTTACAAATAGTTAAGATGAGTTTTCTTGGCATTTAGACAGGTGAATCCATGACCAGTGGGTTATGCACCTCTACCATCAGATGGAGACTGAGCAAATTTGGCATCACTGTGTATATACTCCTGCACTGATATCAGCTCACCAGTATTCTCAGTCTCCAACAGATGGTGGATGGGCATTTCCCTACTGGGGATAGCTTAAAAAATATTTTTTTACAAGGAGAAAGAAAATTTCTTAGTGTCCAGTCAGATGAATCCAAAACAAGTGGGTTATGCACTCCTACCAGCAGATGGAAACTGAGCAAGCTGATGTTATAGTACGTATACCCCTGCAGTGACCTCAGCCTGCCAGTATTCAGTCTTCAGCAGATGGTAGATGTGCATTTCCCCATAGGGGTTTGCTTCAATTTTAAGAGAGAGAATTAAGGAAGAAAATTATTGCCCCGCTCACCTGCTGTGATACCAAATGGTTCCTCCCCAAGTTGCTATTTCCTGAGGTGATTTCTGTGGTCCCTCAGAAGTATGCCTTGGCCTGGTAGCTGGCTTTTTGGCATGGGCTTAGCTGGAAGCAGAGTGCAGCGGTGACGGAAAATGCCCTCTCCCCCCTGCAGCAAGAGACAATCTGTGCTCAGCCAGGTAAGGCTGAGCTCCAGTAAGGCTAGCCTCCACTGCAAGGCTTTTGCTGTGCGCTGTGGTAGGCCGCAAAGGCTTTTCATGTGCTTTATTAGGCTGCTCTCTACAGACTTGTCAGTTTGGCGTGTACGTCTTGCAGTGCATCTAGTTTGTGCCGAGTTGGACGCACAGTAAAGCCTTATCCTCTGAGCGCCCATATGAAGCATCGCCTAGTGGCTGCATGCCTAACATCAGCTCACATCTAGCACTGTGCACTTATTTTTTTTGTGCACTTTCCTGTTGGCTGCCTGGGTGAGCGCACATAACTATTGGATGCATATCTTTTTGGGTGCCTAGCTGAGCGCATATAAAACAGACATACACCTCTGGTCACAGCTCAGCACATTGTTGCCATAATGGTGCCTGTGCCTAAGAAGTCTAAGCGCCTTTCTCTATGCACTGGTAGTCACATTCGGGCATCTCAGCCAGGAGTGCCCACTGCATTGTGCCAGCACTGTTTGGAGGCTTGGGGTGAATTGTCTTTCTCTGATTTCATTATGCCTGGTTCTTCCCAGCCGGATGTGGGTCTGGGTAAGGATGTCTCAGGTGGGGCTCCTGATTTTGGATCTCCCCTAACTGTTTCCTCAGCTGGGGAAGGTAATGCAGTACGTACTCCCCAGGTACCTCCTGGTCTGGATGCTTCTCCTTTTTTCTTCAGGCACAGTCCTCTGCTCTGTCCCAGGCTCCTAGGGCAGAGTCATGGTTGGGAACCTTGCCTTCTGTTATGCGCCGGAATATCCCTCTACAGACAGCGGCTCTTTTGGCTAGAGATCTGGACAACATGGATGATGACGCCAATCCTGCCTCTTTTTGAGGATGGGGAAATTTGCCCCGGATTGGAACCATATAGAACCATGTTGCGGTTCTTTCATAAAGATGAACTGCCAGCCTTGATTTGAGACCTGGGCTATGCTTGGCATTCCTGGGGTGTATTCCGCTTCTGAGCCGAAGAGAAATCCTATTTTGGTTTCTTTGCGCAAAGCCTCTTGTCTTTTTTTCCTGTGGAAGCCATTCAAGAATTGATTGATCTTGAGTGGGGTGCCCCAGAGGCTAATTTCAAAGGGGGTTGGATTTTGGAAGGACTTTACCCTTTGGATACAGTGGTAAGAGATCACTTTTGTTTTCTGAAAGTAGATGCACTTGTGTGCATTATCCAAGCGGACCACTATTTCTGTTGAAGGAGTGACCTTGAAGGATGCTCATGATAAAAAGATTGAGACTATCCTTAAGCAGACGTTTGAAGTTCTGGCAGTGACTTTGCAGATTGCTTCTTGTTGTTCCTTGGTGGCTTGCTCTTGTTTGCTTCTCTCCCAGGATGTTGTTGACTCTGGGGTATATTCCAGATCAGTTATGGAATCTACTGCTGCTTTTTGGCTGATGCGGGCTGTGATTTGGTCTGCACTTGGTCCAGAGAGTTGGCATCAGTTGTGACGGCCAGATGTCCGTTATAGTTGAGAAATTAGTTGCTGATGCGACCTCCAAGGCTTATCTTTTAGAATGTAATGTAAAGCAGTATGATTTCCTTTCAATACCGGTATATAAATTGAAATAAATACAGAAAATCTCGCCAAGTTGCCTTTTATTGGCTCACTCTTGTTTTGGATTGAGTTGGAGGAGAAGGCCAGTAAGCGGAGCGAATTTCCAGTTCCTTGTTTGCTGGAAGATAAACTGTCAGAGCTCCCTTGTCATGATATCGTATTAGAGGTTCCAGGCACTTTTGACCCTATAGTGGATCAACCTTTTCAGAGGACTTGGCCCGTCAGTTGGTCTCAGTCCTTTCGTTCCCGACAGCCCAGAAGAGGCGCAGGCTTGGGTGGTGTACCTTGCTGACTCACACCCGGGTACACGAGATAGGGGGTCGCCTCTCTTTTATCAGAGGTGCATCGAGATCACATTGTATCAGTGGGTCTTGGAGGTGATACAAGCAGGATATATGCTGGAGTTTCTCAGTATTCCTCAGGATGTGTTCATGGCATCTCCCTGCAGAAGACGCAGGCAGTGGAGGATAACTGGCAAGGATCCTCAGAGGGCTGAGGTCCCAGTGCCGCATCTCAAGAAAATATGGGGTGATATTCCATTTTTGTTGTGCCAAAGAAGAGCTTCTTTCATACCAGCCTGGATCTCAAGGGTGTCGGTCATCTGCAAGTGAAGCATTTTCACATGGAAACACTGTGCTCTGTGATCATGGCAGTGCAGTCAGGGGAATTTCTGATCTCTCAGTTTGAGGCATATCTTCATATTCTCATCCAACTGGGACATCGCTTCCTGCTGTTTGCAGTTTTGGGGCACCACTTTCAGTTTCAGGTGCTGCCCTTTGCTCTGACCACTCCCAGAACCTTTTCCAAGGTAATGGTAGCACTTGAGGCAGTGTTGAAAGAGGATGGAATACTAGTACACCTGTACAACTGGCTGATTCGCACCAAGTCGCTGGCAGAGAGCTGTCTGGTGGCTCGCAAGGTGATGTTGCGAGAGCTCTGCTAGGTAGTGAACCTAGCCAAGAACAGCCTTTGGCCTGCTCAGTCACTAGAATACCTGGGAGTTCGCTTTGACACTCAGCAAGGCAAGGTGTTTCTGCCGGAGGCTCAGATTCAGAAGTTGCTAGCTCATTGCCTATTAACTGTGCACTTTGACTGTATGGGCTTACCTGTGGGTCCTTGGCTTAATGATAGTGACCCTGGAAGTGGTGGTATGGACGAGGGCGCATATGTGTCCTCTTCAGTGCTCCCTGCTGTCTTGGTGGAATCTGCGGTCTCAGGAGCAATTGATTTGGCTATGCCTGCTGATTGAGGTCTTTTCCCAACTTCAGTGGTGGCTGCAGGCAGGTTGTCTAAGAAGGGTATCTCCCTCTTCCCACTGGACTGGCTGGTACTGACAACTGATACGAGTCTCCTTGGTTAGGGTGCTCACTGTCAGGAGCTGACAGCTCAAGGGCACTGGAGTGTAGAAGAGTCTCTGGAACATCATTCGGCTGGAAGCCAGGGCCGTTCAGTTGGCATGTTTACAGTTTGGCGACAGACTGCAAGGTTGATCTGTCTGCATAATGTCTGGCTATGCCACAACCGTGGCTTACGTCAGTGGGCAAGGAGGCGACAAGAGCCAACAGATGTCGCTGGAAATAGATCAATTTATGGAATGGGCAGAAGTGCATCTCCAGATGAACTCAGCCTCGCACCTTGCAGGCAAGGACAATATAAGAACAGACTTCCTCAGCAGGGAGAGTCTGCACCCAGGAGAGCGAGCGTTGAAAGACAAGGCGTTTCAACTAATTCAGGATCGTTGGGGTCCTGGATCTGTTGTGAAACCCTCACACTGCGCAGAGTTGCCAATTTTTCAGCCGCAGACGATATCCAAAGTGATTGGGGATCAATGCCTTACTCAGGAGTGGCAAGAAGAGAAGTTGCTGTATGCTTTTCCTCCATGGCCCGTGTTGGGCACATTGATTCGAAGAATCTAATGCCTCAGGGAGCTGGTACGTTTCGTCACTCCAGATTGGCCCAGGCGACCGTAGTATGCAGATCTGCAGAGGCTTCTGGTGGATTCTTCTCTTCCACTTCCAGTGCACAGGAAACTGTTGCAGCAGGGACCTGTCCTTCACGAGGATTTGACTCAATTTTGTCTTACGGTATGGCTCTTGAAAGGGCTCGCTTGCTGCGTGAATATTCTGCAGCAGTGATTTCCAACTTCCTAAGCGTTCGCAACTCCACTTTCTTGGCCTATGTGCAAGTTTGGCAAGTTTTTGAGGCCTGGTGTGAGGATTGAGGTGCTTTTCCTTCCTTAGTCAAAATTCTGCTCATTTTGGAATTTTTGCAGAATGGCTTGAAAAAAGGTGTGGCTCTTAATTCCTTAAATGTGCAAGTAGTGGTCCTTGCCTGTTTCAAGGAATCAGGTAAATGATGGATGCTTGTTGGCTCATCCTGATGTGGCCCATTTTCTGAAAGGAGTGAAACATCTTCGGCCTCCTTTGCTGATTCCAGTGCCCTATGGAGTCTTAATTTGGTTTTGGATTTTTTGGCCGGGTCTACATTTAGTCCGCTGTGTACTCTTTGTGGTTGCTGACCTTGAGAGTGGTGTTCCTGGTGGCAATTTGTTCGGCACATAAGGTTTCCGAACTGCAGGGCTTATTTTGCTGGGAGCCATTTTTCCAGGTGACTCCAGGGATACATACTATTCCTTCCTTTTTTACTGAATCAGACCACCTCCCTACTGTCTCTGGATAAAGAGAGAGACACTGAGTAGCAGCATCTGTTGTGACCCTTGGATGTCAAGAGACACATTGTTAGGTATTTGGAGGTTACTGATCCTTTGTGGAAGTCGGATTGCCTGTTTGTCCTTCTTCTGCGGTGGTACTAAACAGGGAGAATCAGCCTTGCGGGCTACAATTGCTCGCTGGATTAAGGAGGTAGTCATGGCTGCATACATGGATGCTGGGAAGCTGTTACCTAGTCAGGTTCAGGCTCATTCCACTTGGGCTCAGGCGGTGTCATGGGTAGAAGTTGGATTTTTGTCTGTTAACATTTGCCAAGCTGTGACGTGGCTCTTTTTACACACAGTGGTGGTGGAAATTATCAGGTAAGTAGTAACTTCTCCTCTTTTGTTATCTGCAGTAAGGGTGCAGAAATTTGTTTGTGGCACTTATCTTGCAGTTCTTTTGAGGTAATTGTTCTAGACCTACAAAAAAAATGCAGATAAGCACAATACCACAGCTGTTTTAACATCCTGTTATAATCTATAAGTTAAAGGTGCTTTTACATCAGTGCTTTAGTGTGGTGAAATGTCTGCAATAAGTACCTTATTAAAGTAGCATCTTAAGCACATGAACCCTGTTTGAACAGTGTTATAAACTTGTATAGATTTATCCACAAATTGGCTTAGTGTAATTCTCCTAGGGCAAGCAGGATGGTAGTCCTCACATGTGGGTGACAACAGATGGACCCAGCATGGAAAACTTCTGTCAGTTTCTAGAACTTTGAGTAGCAACACTGAGCATGCCACTCTCTACATGTCCATGCAGGGTCCCTCTTAAGTCTCTTCTTTTCCGCAGAGCTATCGCCTCGTGGACTTGGATCGTGCTTTTTTTCTTCGGAAAACTGTTTTTTCAAGACCATCTTCTTCTCCCCCCCCCCAATATGCTGGGTCCATTGATCCTTTCCTGGCCCTAGTTAGAAGGCGTCGCGGTAAGTACAATGTTCTTTGCAATCGATTACTGACTGTGCCATCTCCCAGTGGCCACCAACCATCGACCGCTCAGCAGTTTTTTCCATTGCATCCTCTGGTTTCTGCTGTTGCCCCCAGTGCTCCCGGACCATGTCCATCACAGACCCCCACAAGGTCTGCATTTTGTGCCTGGGAGCCTTGCATGATGTCTGCAGCTGCTCTTTGTGCTCAGATGATCCCCAAGGGTTGCCAAACAGACCTGGACAAGATGGACAAACCTTTTGGGACCAGGAAGTCCAAACCCCAAATACTGATATCGGGGGTATCAACGCCTCGTGGTAAAGAGGCCCCTGGAAGTACTGGTCCCGTCTTGTCCTCTCATCTGCCAATTTCCCAGCTGGAAGTAGGTGCTGGGGATCAGCCCCTGTCTCTCTTCCCTCTAGGTCTGGATCGTCGCCATGGTCCTCTGCACTGGGGGAAGACCTGACCAAGCATCAGTAAAAATCAAATAAGCACTGTCATCGATCACGTTTCTCCCAGGGCTCCAAGCTTGGTAAGGCACCGGCATCGTCTGTGACGACACTGAAGTGGTCCCGTGCCAACGAGGCATCGATGCTCATTAAGGCTGAGGGCCCGAGGTGGTCCCTACTGATATTGGTGCCGGGCACCGGTTCCCCTTGGGGCTCTGAGGGGAAACCAGATTCCTCCTCATGCTGTAGTGTCATCAACAGTATTCAAGGAGGAGTTGGAGCGCATAGTGTGGTTGGCAGTGGGATGAACCCTGTAGGGCATTGAGCTGCCAGCCCCCTTGGGGCCTCTACCACCACCGGAGCCTGCACCATCCATGCTGGCATGCTTGGATGTGCTTCTCTGTGCACTACTGATGCCTCAAGAGCCCTCGCTGCCACGTGAGGCACCGGTGAGGCCACGATTGGAGGAATCCTCAATGGGGATGGCCTCCGATGAGGAAGGGCTTCCAGCTCTCGTGGTGCACCCCGACCAGTTCTGTGGCTACTGAACCTTGAGTTACTGGGTCCTTTGCTGATAATGCCCCAGGACCTGTGGTGCCTTTTGGTGCCTGTGGCGCTCTGTGGCCCTATGCCTCAACCCAGGACCGTTCCTCATTCTCCCCTACGGGTTTCACCAGGGAGTGAGGCCAAATGCCCGTTACGACCCGTGGGAAGATGAGCCTTCCATCTTTTCCTCTGAGGACTCTGAGGAACTACTTTTGGAGCCATCTCTTCCAGAGGAGAGACGCTGGTCCTTACAGAGGACCTGCCATTCACAGGCTTTGTACAAGCAATGGTGGAGTCTGTCCCCGTCCAGCTCCTGACTGAGGAAACTCCAGGCACAAGATGCTGGAGATCTACAGTTCGTGGATGCTTCTAAGGAGGCTGTTGCAGGAAGATCAATGCGGTGTACCTAGTACAACAAACTACTGGATTTGAGTGGTGTCATCTCCACCACCAGTCTGTGGTGGTGGAGACAGCCCTTAAGAAAGTGAAGAGGTCCACCAGGCCTTGAGCATAGGGCACTAGATGCCCTGTGCTCGCAAGGTCTTCCAGGGTCCTATGCTGGCAGCCCACATTGCCTGTTACCAGTTATATATGAGCCAATATTCCAGAAGCCTCTGGAAGCACGTTCAGGAATTGGTAGACCACCTCCCTCAGCAACTCCAGGAAGACTTCCTGAAGGTTGTGCAACAGGGATTGGAATGCGACAAACAAGGTTAGGTCCGCATATGATATCTTTGAGACAGTGGCAAGGATAGCCACAGTGGGCATGGGGGCTTGTTTGGCTTGGTTTCAAGCCTCTGATCTCTGACCCAATTTGCAAGACCGTATTATTGACCTGCCTTACACCGGAGAGAATCTCTTCAGTGACAAGATCAAGGAGGCAGTAGATCATCATGAGACCCTGCAACATCTCTGCTAGCACCTCGGACCCAAAGTCCTCGGGCAAGAAATCCTCTAGGCAGGGGCCCTGACACCCTTTTTACCAGCCGAGAAAGTACTACCCTCCTGCAAGTAGAGCTCGGTCTCTACGAGCCAGACCGAGGTCTTATCCTATGCAACAGCATCCAAGTCTGTTACCCATGCAGCCAGTGATGGACCTTTCTGTTTGAGGTTGGCTCATGTCCTTTGTGGACAATTGGATGGCCGTCACCTCAGATCGATGGGTCCTCTCTTATCATCCGCCATGGGTACCGGTTAAATTTACAAGAGGCAGCGAGTGTAGGCTTTTCCCTTCTGGATAACTGGCTTGTCAAGGGTGCCTCCAGTCGCTGGGATTTCGAATCAATTACCCCAAGTTCCAGCTGGGTGCTTGCTTGAGGGTCTATGTGTGTGAGAGCCTGTGTCTGAACGATGGAATCTGGGGGAGTAAGAGCCTGTGTGTGGGTGGGAGAAGGGCTTAGAGCCTGTGTGTGTGGGTATGTATGAGCATGTATATACGTGTATGTGACAGTATATGTGTGAGAATGAACGTGTGTGTGAAAGAGGGTAAAGTCTGTGTCCCCTATCCTTGACAGTCTCAGGGTGACTGGAAATTGAGTTTCCAGATATGGGCATTGGGGCTTTTTTAATCTTAGTTTTAATTATTGGGTGTTATTTGATGTGTACTGTGTTGAAATTTATTGGTGCTGAGAAATTTAGAAAAAAAAAAAGGTATTACTTTAATAGAAGTTATTCTATTTGTCAGTTTTTAAAATAATCTTTAAGTATGGCTTTACTATTATAATTGATGCTTGTATTCTTGATTTGTTTTGAGGAATGTGGTTCTGTTTTTCCATTGTTAGTCTCACTTCTTGGGGTTTTCTGTTTCAGTTTGCATATTGCTGGTTCTAATTTGTGATCCTTTATTCTGTATTTTGTGAGGGTATGGCTCTGCTCTGCACATGTGACCAAGGTGAGAGATTCTGCTAGTGTGTACTTTGTGCAGGGATCTAGAGCAATCAGGTTTTTGTTTCCCCAGTAGGTGGTGTATTGGTATTCTGAGACCCAGTGTAACTACAGTACTGCTGGATTCTTGTTTGAGTTCTTGGTGTTATTACTGTTGCATTATGATAGGTTTGTATAGATTTTGAGTGTCTTTCTTTTTTTTGCAGGGTTTTGTTAGTTCACAATGTGTCCGATAGTGGAAGGAGTTTGTGCTGCTATTACTGTGAAGTGCCTGTCTGGATGTGGTGTGCTATCTTTCTTTCAGGCCAATTCAGAAAGGATCGTGGGAGAACAGGCGCTCTGTTGTTGAGCGCCCCCTTTCCCAACGCGCGCCCAGCCACCTCTCCTGGGCACCTGATTCCTATATTTAAATGAGGGGTTGCGCTAAAAGGAGGCACTAGGGATGATTATGTGCCCCTAACACCTCCTTAATCCAGGAGAGATGGCTCTGTCAGAGGGTTCAGGAAACTGATGCTCAATTTTATGAGCATCTGTTTTCCGAACCTGATGACAGCAGGTGTAGACGATGTAAAAAAAATGTAAACATCTATTGAAAGAGTATTTGCTCCATCATGCCTTTAATGTATGTTAGAGTGATTTAAGTGAGATTAATCCTTAATTCTATTTGCGAGGTATATCATAAGGGATATAGTGCTAATGGTCACTTAGTTTACCTCTGGTTAGATATTGGTTATTTTAGTTTCTGTGAAATTAAAGGTC
The DNA here is from genome assembly GCF_901001135.1 of Rhinatrema bivittatum. Classification (NCBI taxonomy): domain Eukaryota; kingdom Metazoa; phylum Chordata; class Amphibia; order Gymnophiona; family Rhinatrematidae; genus Rhinatrema; species Rhinatrema bivittatum. Next base: position 139,298,433 of record NC_042621.1, read on the forward strand.
TTTGAGTTAAGTGTATGATTGATTACATGTATTACGTTTTTATTGTACATCGCCTAGGCCTGTTTTTGTTAGGCGATTAATAAATTTTAATAAATGAAATGATTAGGAAAATGGGTGCCAGTAAAATTGGGCATTCGTTCTCCTGACCGGCCGGCACATTTTTAAATTAAAAAAAAATTTTTTTTTCCTTTTTTGGTTCCTCCGGCTTAATATTGCTAGGATATTAAGTCAAAGGGTGTCCAGAAAAGCTGTGTATTCTGCTTTTCTGTACACTTTTTTGGGCTGCTAACAAATTAACGCCTGAGCATTAAATGTTCAGATTGGCAGCACATTTTACTTTCAGAATCCCAGGTGAGTGACAGCCTCATCAACATGCATTTGCATGTGATGAGCGGTATTAGTTTTCAGGGGGTTTGGCCATGTGTTCTCGAGGCGCTAAACCCCTTACATTATAAAGGGTAATAAACGCGTGTTGAAAACACGCAGCCAAACCTGTGTTAAATTGCGCACGGCTGAGCACACATTACAGAATTGGCCCATTTGTGTGTATCTGCTTCTTTCAGCAACCTGAAGAGAATAAAAGCTGGAATATTGAGTTTTACCTGGCGGTAATTGCTTGCTATTTGGCAAACAATTCAACAGCTGATTGGTTGGTGAGAGACTTTGAAATATACAGGGTGGCCCATGTAAAAGTAGCCTGCCTCCAATAACTGGTACTGAAGGTGGGCTAGTTTTCCATGGGCCACCCTGTATTATCTGTGTGTGTGTATATAATATACACGATGGAACCCAACTTTGGTGGGTGGTGGGCCCAACAGATTGTATGGATTGAATGGGGGGGGGGGCTATGGCTCAGTTTGCTCACCCCTGATGTAACTTATAATTTTAAATATCTTTTGTACTGCTGGAGCATGCCTATTTAGAGGCTCATGTGAAAGCACACATGCAGTGACAGTCTATAGCTCACCTTGCCCCATTGAAGTAATATATATAGCTGCTATGTTTATTTTTCATCACTGTTTAGAAACTGATTCTTGCCATGATATCTTTATAGAAAAGGTTTCTTTAGTACCAACTGACAAAATCTATTAATACAATTTCCTTCCAGCCAAATGTCAAATTGTGCACATTGTCTTAAGGGTATTCTGGATAAAGGACTTGAAGCAACCCTTAGTTTGGAAGTCTCCACATGTGCTGCTGTATTCATCCTACTAGTCCAGAGCGAAAACAGTTTCCATGTAACTAGTGTTCTCTGTGGAAAGCAGGATGATAAAATAAATATAAACCAAATCCACTCTATTTCATGATTTTTTTGTGCCTTGGTTATGTTGAGGTTGATTTTGGACACGAGAAAAAGTTTATGCAACGTGAAAAATCTGTGATAAAGGGTGACGTTATTATAATCATTACTGACATAAAAACACCGAGCATTACTTTTTGTTTTAATGTGCAAATATGTCAAAAAATGCAAATGTCCAAAAACTTCTGCGCTAAATATCCTAATAAGCATAATCAACATGAGTAATGTAACTACTCCTGCAGTCAGTATCCCACTGTCCCAACAAAGGCATTAGCTTCACCACGCCAGCTTCATCAGGAGATGATCAGTCACACATACCTTCTCACCTTCCCTAGAAGTTCAAAAAAGTTTTCTTTTAAACTATGATATAATTAAGGGGCCTTTATGGCATGCAGTAGCCACTGTACATAAGCAGAAGTCCTTCTCGCCCTTTAAGTCTTGCCATTAAATATTCAATCTTGGTTCTGTTAAGTAATGTCACCCTCGTGTGTCAACAGAACACAAGTTATGGTTTCTAGCTCTCCTACCCTATCTAATTTCATCCAAAGCTATCCATTAAGAAGCTCCCTTGATACATCCAGACAGGACAGACAAATGCAAAAAAAAAAAAAAGGTAGCAATGATGCTTAAATGCTGCAGAGACTGCACTAATATGGAAGCAGTGTGAAATTCTTCTGGTTGGGTTGCTCTCGGACTACCTCTGATCATTTAGTTCTCACTTACTGCCCTGTTTGCCACTATTGATCCAGGCCTCCAGCACTTATGCTGTTTGCTACTGTGAGTTTCCAATAAAGCTGACCCTGCATGGTGTCCTGTAGATCATATGCTCTTATTGGAACCTCATGTTCCTGTACGTACCCGGATCAGTCCAGACAGTGGGTTGAGCCTCCTTTCCAGCAGGTGGAGACAGACTAAAACTTGCAGGATGCCCTATATCAGGACAGAGCCTATCCTTTCACCCTTCAGTATTAGTCTGTCTCCCAGCAGGTGCAGCATCTCCCCTTCGGTTCTCTGCTGTAGGCTAGTCAGCCTCTTTATTCTCTTAGGTTCAAGCAAGTACTTCCTTTGGTTCTTGTTTTTAAAAATTATAGAAAGTGAATCTCTGAAGGAATTTTTGCCTTCTTTAGTGCCTTTTTGTGTGGGAGACGTCCGTCTCCCAGCTCTTGCCCGGCTCAGGGGGGCTTGTCCCCTTTTGCAGGAGGGGGTTCCCTGCTTAGTCCTGAGTCCGTGGACGCTTCCAGGTGTGGAGACAGACACTCTCTGGGCCTCGTTCCCCCTCTGGCTGCCGAGAGGGTTTTGAACCCATTCCTGCGCTCAGTAACAAAAAAAAAAAAAAAGTTTCAAAGTTTTAACTTTCAATAAGTTGCAGGTACTCACCTACCTCTAACTTATTTGCAGCAGTTGACCAGCTTTTTTAACTTTTTCTGGTCAGTATAGGATTAGAACCGGCAGTCAGAGAAGCAAAAGGCAGCAGGTTCCCGCCTGCTCTCTCCTGCTGTGCAGGCTGTCAATCAAGCTTTGTTTTTTCAGCTTTTTTTTCTTCAGCCGAGGTTGCTATGTCCCGGCAGACAGCCTGTGTTTCTTGTGGGCTGTCCTCCTCGCGTTTTTCGTGGCAGGGCCTCTGCACTGCTTGTCTGCCGGGTGGGGAAGGTCCCTCCTCGGCAGGACAAGCAAATTTAGCCCGGGGCTCCACTCCTCCCGGCATGGCTAGGCCTTTCCTGGGTCGGCAGAGCCCGGGAACGGCCGCCATCTTTGATTTTTCATCAGGGCCGATTTCAGTGCTCCCTGAGGCTGGGGGGGGGGGGGGGGGCGGATTTTTTGGATTTAACCCCCGATTTGGCCACCGCAGGTTCCCAGGAGGGGGGTCCTGACCTTCCCTTGCGCCCCCCCCCCACCCCGGTAAATCTGGGGTCCCTTTTTCCACTGATTTCGTCATCCTCATGCACAAATCTTATTTAGCTAGCCTGCATGAGATGGATGAAAGCCCCCCCCTGCCCCCCCCATCTAAAATCCCTCGCTCAGCGCGATTGACCTCTGGACCGGCTGCGGAGTCTCAGGGACCAGTTCGGGTGCGGGTGGTCCCGGGGGTGCCCCCCTCCTCCCCTCCCCCGGTGTCTCCTGGGTCTTCAGACCCCGCTGCTTCCTCGGATTCGGCAGATGCCCCCCCCCCCCCCCAGAGGGGGATGACCCCAGAGCCCTTCGTCTTTTTCGTAAGGAGGAGCTAGAGACCCCTCCTCCCTTTTGTTTTGGAGGAGTTGGGTCTGGAAAGTCCCCTCCATGGATAATCTCATTGCCTCACTTCCTAAAGATATGAACCCGGTTTTGGGAGGGCTCCGGGCTCCGGCCTCGGCCTTTCCCTTCCACCCCATGCTTAAGCTCCTTATCCTGTGGGAATGGGAGGCTGCTGAGGGTTCGCTCCGGGTGGGGCGTGCGATGGATAAGCTCTGTCCCCTCCCGGAAGAGGGCTTGGAGAAGTTGCGATATCCATCAGTGGATTCTTATGTTTCTGCAGTGGCCAAGCACACCACGATCCCGGTGGAAGGTTCCACGACCCTAAAGGATTTGCAAGATTGTAAGCTGGAGGCTCACCTGAAGCGCATCTTCGACGTCCTGGCCCTCGGGGTTCGGGCATCTTGCTGTAGCAGCCTCATGATGCGGGCAGGCCTCCAGTGGGTCCAACAGTTACTCTGCGCCCGGGAGCTTCCGCCAGGTGAGGCAGAACAGGCAGAACGTCTGGAGGCGGTAATCGCTTACGTGTCGGACACCCTCTACGATTTGGTCCGTGTCCAGGCGAAGGCGATGGTTTCAGCAGTGGCTGCCCGGATGCTCCTTTGACTTCGCCCACTGGTCGGCTGATCAGTCCTCGAAGACCCGGCTGGGCACGCTTCCCTTCAAAGGTAAGATGCTCTTTGGCAAGGACCTCGACAAGCTTATGGACTCCTTAACTGACAAGGTCCATAACTGCCAGAGGACCGCCCTAAGGCTTCGCGGCCTCTCGCTTTCGCTTCAGGGGTCAGCGTCGCTTCTCGAGCGCGGGGCGGTACTCCTAGGAGGTCTTCTCGTGCGCAGTCCTGGTCGCAGTCCTTTCGTGGCAGGCGGCCCTTTCACGAGGGCCAGCCCGTGCGTACCACTGCTAAACCCTGCCACACAATGAAGTTCAGCCAGCCCATCCCTCGGTCCCTTACCTCTGCGGTCGCCTCTCCCTGTTTTTCGAGGAATGGGTCAAAATCACTTCGGATCAGTGGGTCCTCGACATTATCAGAGACGAGTACGCTTTCGACCTAGTCAGGGAACTTCCAGATCTTTCTGTTCTCCCCTTGTGGCCGGGCCAAGAGGGACGCGGTGGTCCAGACTCTCCAAGCTTCTGGATCTGGGGGGGGGTGGTCCCAGTCCCAGTGAGGGAAATTGGCGCCGTCCAGTATTCTATTTACTTCACCGTGCCCAAAAAGGACTGGTCCTTCCGCCCAATCCTGGACCGCAAGAGGGTCAATCGGGCCCTCAAGATCCCCCACTTTTGCATGGAAACCCTGCGGGCGGTCATTGCGGCTGTCCGTCCAGGAAAGTTCCTTGCTTCCCTCGATCTCGCAGAAGCATATTTTCATATCCCCATCCACCGCGACTACCAGAAGTTTCTCCGATTCCACATTCTCAACCAGGACTTCCAGTTTCGAGCTCTCCCCTTCGGCCTCGCGACCGCTCCTCGCACCTTCACGAAGGTAATGGTAGTAGTGGCTGCGGCCTTGCGCCGGGAAGGGATTCTCGTCCATCCCTATCTGGACGATTGGCTCATCAGGGCCAAGTCGGAGACCTCTTGCCAGCGGGCAGTGGATCGAGTCCTGGAGCTCCTTGCCTCTCTCGGGTGGATAGTGAACTTTTCCAAGAGCAAGCTTCAGCCCTCCCAGGAGTTGGAATTTCTGGGAGCACACTTCGACACCCGAGTAGGCAATGTTTTCTTACCTTGGGCGCGAGCCCTCAAACTGATCGGTCAGGTTCAGGATTTGATTGCGCTATCTTCACTGACGGCCCGGGATTATCTCCAAGTCCTGGGCTCCATGGCTTCTACCATTGACCTGGTCCCCTGGGCTTTTGCTCATATGCGTCCATTACAGAAAGCTTTGCTGTCTCGTTGGCAACCGGTGTCGGAGCAGTTCCACGTAGTCCTTCCCTTCTTGGAGTCTACTGCCGACGAATTACAGTGGTGGCTGTCCCTTCCTCATCTCCTACAAGGGATGCCTCTTCAAGCTCCACATAGTAACCACGGACGCCAGCTTGTTGGGCTGGGGTGCGGTCTGCCTATCTCAGTCCACCCAGGGGACATGGTCCCAGACTCAGTCGCGCTGGCACATCAATCGGCTGGAAACTTTGGCGGTCTGCCTGGCCCTTCAGGAGTTCCTTCCTCTGATCCGCGGCAAGGCAGTACGAGTCCTGTCTGACAACTCCACCACAGTCGCCTACATCAATCGCCAAGGGGGTACTCGCAGTCCCCTGGTAGCCTTAGAAGCCAGCCGCCAACTCGCGTGGGCGGAGCGTCACCTACAGTGCCTTGCGGCGCCTCACATCGCCGGAAAAGACAATATTCAAGCCGACTTTCCTCAGCCGGCAGTCGCTCGATCCGGGAGAATGGGAACTCTCTGACGCGGCCATGGCTCTGATAGTGGACAGGTGGGGTCCTCCTCATCTCGACCTCATTGGCGACTCTGCGCAATGTCAAAGCCAATCGATTCTTCAGCCGCTGGAGGGAACACGGCACAGAGGGCGTGGATGCTCTGGCTCTCCCTTGGCCGGTGGACGTGCTTATGTATGTGTTCCCCCCCCCCCCCCCCTGTGGCCTTTGGTAGGGAAAGTTCTCAGGAGAATCGAACTCCACCGGGGTCCGGTGATTCTAGTCGCTCCCGAGTGGCTGCGAAGGCCGTGGTTCGCGGATCTCATCAATCTAGCGGTGGACGGGCCCCTGCGCCTCAGTCATCTCCCTCGTCTCCTCCGGCAGGGGCCTGTATTTTTCGACCAGGCCGATCACTTCTGTCTAGCGGCCTGGCTTTTGAACGGCGTCGCCTGAGGCGCAAAGGTTATAGGGAGGAGGTCATCTCCACCCTGCTGCGAGCCCAGAAGCAGTCGACTTCTCTGGCCTATGTGCGCATCTGGAAGGTCTTTGAGTCCGCATGCACGGAGGCCGGCGTCCCGGCGCTCCGCCTCGATTCCTTTGGTTCTTTCTTTCCTTCAGAAGGGTCTCTCTAAGGGTCTCTCCTTCAGTTCCTTACATGTTCAAGTCTCTGCGCTTGGCTTTCTCCTGGGTCAGGTGGATGGTCATGCCTTGGCTGCTCACCCGGACGTCATTCGTTTCCTGAGGGGGCGTTAGACACCTCCGCCCTCCCTCTCGGGCCACGTGGCTTCGTGCTCTCTGTGCGGCTCCCTTTGAGCTCTTCGCCACTCTATGCTCAAGGATCTTACTCTTAAGACTGTCTTTCTAGTTTCTATCTCCTCTGCTCGTCGTATTTCTAAGCTTCAGGCGCTGTCCTGTCGGGAGCCCTTCTTGCGTTTTTTCTGATTCCGGGGTCTCTCTCAGGACGGTTCCTTCCTTCTTGCCTAAGGTTGTCTCCGCTTTTCACGTCAACCAGTCGGTGGAACTCCCCGCGTTCTCTCCGGAGGAGATTGCGGGTACGGCTGGGGGCGACCTCCGTCGACTGGATGTCGAGCAAGTCTTGCTTCGTTATCTTCAAGTCACCAATGACTTTCGCGTTTTGGACCATCTCTTCGTCCTTTGGAGAGGTCCCAACCGGGGTAAACAGGCTTCTAAGACCACGATTGCGCGGTGGTTGAAAGAAGCCATTTCCTCGGCATATCTTTGTCAGGGTCGTCCACTTCCTGAGGGTCTGAAAGCCCATTCTCTGCATTCTCAGGCTACTTCTTGGGCGGAGAGTCAGTCTGTGTCTCCACAGGAGATTTGCAGGGCTTCCACTTGAACGTCTCTGCACACTTTTGCTCGGCACTACCGTCTGGATGTACACGCTCCGGTGTTCGGTTCCTTTGGGCGGCAAGTGCTTCGAGCGGGACTGTCTCGGTCCCACCCAGTTTAGGGAAGCTTTGGTACATCCCACTGTCTGGACTGATCCGGGTACGTACAGGAAAGGAAAATTAGTTCTTACCTGTTAATTTTCGTTCCTGTAGTACCACGGATCAGTCCAGACGCCCTTCCCTGTCTGTCTTCTGTCCTCTAGAAGCTTGTTTTCTTGCAGGTCTGCAGTTTTCATATTTTCCTTGGTGCAAGATTACTGAGCATTTACACCGGAAGCCTTGGTGGTTATTTTATACCAAGTTTATGCAAGAGCGTATAGGTATACTATGCTTCTACATTATTCTATGGTTGCTCCGTTGAGCTTTTGGTTACTTGCTTGATCCTATTCTTGGTTTTATTGTTTTCTGCTTTGACATACGTTATACTGAAGGGTGACAGGATAGGCTCTGTCCTGATATAGGGCATCCTGCAAGTTTTAGTCTATCTCCACCTGCTGGAAAGGAGGCTCAAACCACTGTCTACTACAGGAACGAAAATTAACAGGTAAGAACTAATTTTCCTGTAGTGAGGAGTGGCTGGGAATCAATAAAATCAGGTGGGGTAAGGAGTGGATTTTAAGGGATGGGATTGGGGAGGTGATGGCAAGTTAAGCAAGGGCTGGAGGTTTACTGTGGTGAGGATGGGAAAGTCTTTAACTGGTTAAGAATTTGAGTAGCTGAGGGGAGGAATAGAAATGTATGAGGAGGCAGGGAGCAGGTGGTAATGGAGTACCAGGGTCTGGGTTTGAGCTGGGGGAAGAAAGGAAGAAAAAACTAGAGCAAGTAAAATTATGAAACATGACTGCATGCTTTGTGCACAGCATCCACACTTCCAACTTTGTGTTTCTGTTTTTAGGAGGACTTGGCTCAGGCAGCCTGACGGGAATAGGAAGTGGAGGCCTAGGACTCCCTGCAGTGAATAGTGATCCATTCGGACAGAGGAAACTGAGTGCATCTGGAATCAACCAACCTACATTCCAGCAGAGTAAGATGAAACCTTGTAAGTGGTAGTGTTGTCTGTGACTGAAGTGTGGCTGTGGGCTGCAGTTATTTTCACTGGAAAAGGCTTGCTGTCAGCAAAACAAGTTACATCTGTACATGCATGGTTTTAACTTTGGCAGTAGGTGCCTCTTTTAGTTGGTCATTTAGAAGTTTATTTATTTTATTTAAGGCTTTTATATACCGACTTTCTTGATACAAATCAAATCAACTCTGTTTACATCGAACAAGCAGTTAACCATAACCAATTAACAAAAGACAAAATTTGATGAAGCATAAAGTTACATTATAACAAGGGAGCAAAAACTGGGGATAGGAAAATAAAGGGGGGAGAACAGAGATAGTATACTATATACAGGTGAGGGTGTGGGAGGGAGGCAAAGGAGCCAGTGTAGTTATGACGTATTAGTGTATCTTAGTGCTTGTTTAATTACAGTGGAGGTGGGAACAGTTCTGAGTCAAGCTATTGGACTAAGAACAGGGAAAGGCTCGACCGAAAAGCCATGTCTTGAGTTTCTTTTTAAAAGTTAGACAGGTTTCCTGCCTGAGGTCCGGGGGCATGGCGTTCCAGATGGAGGGACCTATTGTTGAGAATGCCCTGTCTCTGATATTTGAGTGGTGCACCGCTTTGATTGGAGGAAATTGTAAAGATCCTTTGTAGGCTTCCCTTAAGGGTCTGGCTGTAGAGTGAAGTTTGAGAGGGTGTAGCAGGTCAAGAGGCATCTGATGGTGAATGTTTTTGTGAATGATTGTAAGTGATTTATGTAGAATCCAAAAGTTTACTGGGAGCCAATGAAGATCTTTTAATATGGGAGAGATGTGCTCTCTCCGATTAGTATTCGTCAGGATTCTCGCCGCCACGTTTTGAAGCAGCTGGAGGGGTTTTATTGTAGTAGCAGGAAGACCTTGCAAGATGGAGTTGCAGTAATCGACCTTAGAGAACAGGTTGGCTTGGAGGACCGATCTGAAATCATGATAGAAGAGAAGCGGCTTGAGTTTGAGTACCTGTAGCTTGTAGAAGCACTCCTTTGTAGTGTGGTTTATAAATTTCTTTAGGCTCAGGTGACTATCTATTACGACTCCAAGGTCTCTTGCGTGGGAAATTTGTGTGTTGGTGTGTAGCTTTTGATGGAAGGGGCTACCTTCTGGGGTGATGAGCAGGAGTTCTGACTTGTTAGTGTTAAGCACCAGGTTGAGGCTTGAAAGGTAGAGGTTGATCGTTTGCAAGTGAGAATCCCATGTTTTGAGAGCTGAATCCAGTGAATTAGATATGGGGATTAAAATTTGAACGTCGTCTGCATATATGTAGAACTTCAGATTTAATTTTGAGAGTAAATGGCAGAGAGGGAGTAGGTAAATATTGAACAGAGTGGGCGATAATGAGGAGCCTTGGGGGACTCCGAATGGGGAGTTAGTGTGAGTAGATTCTTTGTTATTGATTTTAACCTTGTAGCCTCTGTTGCTAAGGAAAGAGTCGAACCATCTGAGGGCAGGTCCTGCGACTCCTATGTCTGATAACCGGTTTATAAGGGAAGTATGATTTACGGTATCAAAAGCCGCTAAGAGGAAGGACTGTCCTTTGTCAATGCCAGTGTATAGCTGATCTAGGAGTGAGATGAGAGTTTCAGTGTTGTGTTCTTTTCGGAATCCATATTGTGAAGGGTGTAGAATATTATGTTCCTCCAGGTAATTTGAAAGTTAGTTATTTACGATTTTCTCCATGATCTTGGCTACAAACGGCAGATTTGATATGGGGCGGTAGTTGTTGGGATCATCCGGGTCCAGGTTCGGTTTTTTGAGAATGGGTTTAAGGGTGGCCAATTTGAGAGCGTCCGGGAAGATTCCTTGTGAGAGGGAGCAGTTGATAATATCTGCTAGATGTTTAGAGAAGGATTCTGGTATGAGAATCAGGAGTTTGGATGGGATTTGGTCTAGAGGGTGAGAGGAGGGTTTCATTCTTTTTATCAGGGTTTCCACCTCTATAGCGTAGGTGGGATCAAAGGATTCCAAATCAACATCTAGGTTCAGGCGAAGGGGCGGATCCGGAGATAGCATGTTAGGGTTGGTAGGTAATCTAGCCAGGGTATTAGATTTTGTTCTGGAAGAATAAGGCCAGATCATTGGCTTTCGATTGGGCTAGGTCATCGGGGATTGTAGGGGAGGCAGTCTTGGTGAGTTCCGATACGTACGAGAAGAGTGCCTTCGCGTCGAAGATCATATCATGTATACGGTGGGCGTAGAAATCTTTGTTCGTAGCGTTGCAGTTCTGTATTGGTGGAGAGCGGCTTTGTAAAGGGTTAGGGAGTGAGGGTTGGGGTTCTTCCTCCATTCCTTTTCTTTCCGTCTCAGGCCTTGCTTTTGGGCGCAGAGCTCCTTTGAGAACCATGGCTGCTTGTTTTTTTGAGAGGGGTTTAAATTTTTTGTTATCAGTGGGCATAAGTTGTTGGCGATAGTTTCTGTGATGTTTTGCCAAGAGAGGAAGGCTGCATTGGGGTTTGATAGATCCAGGTTAGTAAGTTCTTTGATCAGCGAGTTGCTGAGGGCTTCTGATGGGCAGGGTTTCCTGTAGTGGAGGGTGGAGAGCTGAGGGGGTGCAGACAATCTTGTCATCGTTCTGAGGGTGGAGGAGATCAAGAAATGGTCTGACCATGGGACCAGGAGGCAAAAGAGGGGGGGAGAGAGGGGAGAGGCTGGTGTTTGTGAAGATAGGTTCACATTGTAACCCTGAGTGCAGAGGGAGCATTTCTTTACATTGTTTTAAATAGGTCTTAATCTTGAGAGAATTTGGAACCCTTCTCTTTGAAATGTTGCTTTGTCTTTTCTGCTTGAGGTAAATGCAATATAGAGAACGTCTTGAATATGGCTCTAGAAATGGTCCAGTGATTTTCATTTGCCGACACTTAAGATGTTTAATGGTACTGCTGATTTTTATTTTAACGTTGCATGACAAAACATAAACTGTCCATGTATATTTTCTTGGTGGTTTCGGTCCAGAGAATAAGTGGATGTTGAAATATTTGAAAGCGTTTGCTATTCACGTCACTGAGTGAGTAAATCCTTAAAGCCATTCTAGTGCTCTCAATACTGTGCACTCTTTGTATACATCTGGAAGAATCCTGAAAAAAAAATCATGGTAGGGCTTTATTGCATACATTTATAGAACTTAGTAAGAACATTGGAGTAGAAAGTCAAGAAGCAAGAAATTTGATTTATTGGGTGGGAGGGATATTAATATTTCTGCTGGAATGGGAGTTTTGACTTGTCTCTTAATTATTGGTCTATTAGTTGTTCATATCAGGCTGGATTTTTGAAGGGTTATCTTGCAAGCAGAGACCAGTAATATCCTAAACTCAGATTTTTGTGCAGCCATATGACTAAGCCTTCTCTAGTCAGTTGTGACTGTTTGCTTACTGAAAAACACTACTGAAATATAAATTGGCTGCTGCTTCTCAGACATGTTATCTAAAATAGCCCAGATCTTGGGTTTGGTCATTCCATCCAGCAGATGGAGACAGAACAAACTGCCACAAAACTCTTTTCTTAGACATCTACATTTAACCCTTCTACTTCAGTTCTTCTGTTTCTAGAAAGAGATGAAAGTATTCTCAAACTGTTTTTTGTCATTGACAGTAACATGGATGTTTTTAGTAACTGTAAAGTTTGCTCATATTCATTTGAATATTGAGCAGTAATACAGATCTTTGCTTCCTTGTTAACAGAGTTTGTTTATATTGCAAGCTTAGATATTTGGTTTGTTCTAGTTCCTGAATTGAATACTTTCAATAGTTAGGACTGTTTTGAATCCTCAACTTTTTACTTCAGTTGAAAAGCTAAACTGGCAAATGCAAAGTAACTACCTTTTAACTGTAAAGGTTATCTATTTGCAATATGAATTTCAATGAACTTAATTTCTTGGCTGGTTTAGATATCAAACATAATGGATCCTATCATATCTGCAGAGTAGGATATTGACACAGAATATGCAGGAGATGTATCTTACAAAAAAAAGACCTGTTATATGGATGTCTTTTTGAAGATCTGAGTGTATCTTCATACGATGCTGTGATTGATTCAGCTATCGTGTCTGTGAGCCTATTGAAAGGCCTCTAAATCATTAGGTACCTCAGGTAGCTCCTTATACCAGTGTGTCCACTCCAAGATTGTTTCTAAGATGACTGATTCGACTGAAGCCATTAATGTCACTTATCTTTCATGAGTCGGTCTTGCTCAGCCGACATCTAGACATTTCGGAGACTAGCTCCTTCTTCAAGGGCTGGATGCTTTTCAAGAGCGACTTGTGGAACACTGAAATTAATGTGCTGCAATGGCAGTGTTTATTTATGGAATGTGGACTGTTCACAGAAGCTCCGTGTGTCGGGAACGGCTGCTCCTGGCGGCTCCTTTGCTAGCAAAGGTAAGCTATGTAGCTATCAGCCAAGCTTTGGCAGTAGGCAGTGTTAAGGTAAGGTTTTGTTTTTTTGTATCTCGTTTCTAAGGAATTATAAGCAATAAAATTACAATTTAGTAAACAAGCATTACAGGCAAACCATATAGCAATCCATTAAATGTTACAATTAAAGCCTAATTTTCCAATTACTCAACCATTAAAGCATTTCAGTGAAGTCAGGTAGCTATCATGTTTTGCAGTTTGGTCAGCAAATGTTCCAGTTAAGATAACTGAGCATTTAAGGTAGGGTTTTTCAACTCAGTCCTCTGGACACCTAGCCAATCAGGTTTTCTGGATATCCACAAATGTATAAGATACATCTCCTAAAATTAAGAACCCTGAATACTATAACATGTAATGAAATCACACAAAAAAAAGAACGGCTGCTCCTGGCGGCTCCTTTGCTAGCAAAGGAGCCGCCAGGAGCAGCCGTTCCCGACACACGGAGCTTCTATGAACAGTCCACATTCCATAAATAAACACTGCCATTGCAGCACATTAATTTCAGTGTTCCACAAGTCGCTCTTGAAAAGCGTCCAGCCCTTGAAGAAGGAGCTAGTCTCCGAAACATCTAGATGTCGGCTGAGCAAGACCGACTCATGAAAGATAAGTGACATTTAATGGCTTCAGTCGAATCAATCATCTTAGAAACAATCTTGGAGTGGACACACTGGCACTGGTATAAGGAGCTACCTGAGGTACCTAATGATTTAGAGGCCTTTCAATAGGCTCACAGACATGATAGCTGAATCAATCACAGCATCGTATGAAGGTACACTCAGATCTTCAAAAAGACATCCATATAACAGGTCTTTTTTTTTGTGTGATTTCATTACATGTTATAGTATTCAGGGTTCTTAATCACTGAAGTTCTTGTACTTCAAGATTCTGGGTCGTCATTTCCAGTTCTGAGCGCTTCCATTTGGCCTCGCAACGGCCCTGCGCACCTTTACCAAGGTGATAATCGTGGTGGCAGCGGCCCTCCAGCAAGAAGGGGTGATGGTTCACCTGTATCTTGACGATTGGCTGATTTGAGCCAAGTTGGAAGAGGACTGCATGTGGATTGTCTCCAAGCAGACAATCGTACTTCCCATTACCTTTAGTCCCTCGGTTGGGTGACTGAGATGAAGTCATCTGATCCCTTCCCAGTCCCTGGAATATTTGGGAACCTGCTTAGACACCTTGCTGGCCAGTGTGTTCCTGACAATGGACAGGATGTGCAAATAGCAGCAGTAGGTGCATCTTCTACTGTATCTCCCGATCCCCAGAGTGTGGGACTATATCTGCAAGTCCTAGGGTCCATGGCATCGACATTGGAGTTGGTCCCTTGGGCCTTCGCTCATATGAGACCGTTGCAGAGGGAACTCCTGTTGCGGTGGAATCCAGTGTCGGAACAGTACCAGTTGCCGTTGTCACCACAGGCCCGGTCCAGCCTGGAGTGGTGGTTGTTGGAAGTCAACTTCCGACACTGGATCCTCGAAGTCCCGGATTGGGTAATCGTGTCAACGGATGCAAGTCTCCAGGGCTGGGGAGCGGTGTGCTGGATCAGGCGTCCCAGTGTCTCTGGTCCCTGCCTGAACGGTCATAATCCATCAGTCGCCCAGAGACTAGAGTAGTCTGCAAAGTGTTGGTGGCCTTCCAGCCCCTGGTTCAGGGGAGGATGGTTCGTGTCTTCTTGGATAACACCACCTTAATGGCTTATCTCAATCGCCAGGGAGGAACCTGGAGTCCGACCGTGGCGCAGGAGGCTCATCTCCTGTTTGCGTGGGCCGAGCTTCATCTGGAAGGAATCACAACCTCTCAAGTGGCAGGCGTGGACAACGTGCAGGTGGACTTCCTTAGCCGTCAGAGTTGGACCCCGAGGAATGGGAGCTGTCCCGGGAGGCTTGGAATCACATTTGTGCCAGATGTGGAGCCCCCCAGCTGGACCTCATGGCAACCCACATCAACTCACAGATGGATCGGTTCTTCAGCCAAAACAAGGAAGTCGGGGCAGTGGGCATAGACACACTAGTTTGCAAGTGGCCAACCGGAATCCCCTTGTATGTCTTCCCGCCTTGGCTGCTGATCGGACGAGTCCTGCAGCGCATAGAAAGCTCATCCTTGTGGCCCTGGAGTGGCAATGGCAGCCGTGGTTTGTGGATCTGGTCAGTCTGGCAACCGAAGGTCTGTTGTGCCTGGCTCATATTCCAGACCTCTTACGGCAAGGTCCCATCTTTTCGGATTGGGAGGATCGCTTCTCTCTAGCGGCCTGGCTTTTGAGAGATGGAGGTTAAGAATGAAGGGGTATTCGGAGCAGGTGATTTCCACCCTACTGCAGGCCAGGCAGCCCTAGACTTCTATCGCTTATGTCCGGGTGTGAAAGGTGTTTGAAGCCTGGTGTGATCAACAAAGTTTAGTGCTGTTGTCTGTATCCATTCTTCAGGTTTTGGCTTTTCTGCAGCAGGGTTTGTCAAAAGGCTTGGCTTATAACTCCTTGCGGGTTCAGGTTTTGGGCCTAGGATGTCTGAGGTTGGATAGGCGGCAGACCCCTGGCCAGTCACTCGGATGTAGCCCGTTTTCTGAAAAGGGTAAAGCATCTTTGTCCTCCAATTCATAGAAAGTGCCCGGAGTGGAATCCCAACCTAGTCCTATAGGCGCTTTGTGATTTTCCCCCCTCCTTTGAGCCTTTGGGGCACGCCTCTCTGAAGGACCTCACCTTGAAGTTGGTGTTTTTGGTGGCCATTTGCTCCGCTAGGCGTATTTCAGAATTGCAGGCCCTGTCCTGTATGGATCCCTTCCTGCGCATTTTGGCGGATAGGGTGTCCCTATGTACTGTGCCCTCCTTTTTGCCGAAAGTGGTGTCTGCCTTCCATATTAATCAGACCGTGGAGTTACCTGGTTTTCCCAAATGGTTTCGTGACTCTGCTTCGGGAAGAGATCTGCATCAGATGACTGAGGGGGGATAAGACAGAGGTGTTTAAAATCATGAGAGGTCTAGAACGGGTAGATGTGAATTGGTTATTTACTCTTTTGGATAATAGAAAGACTAAGGGGCACTCCATGAAGTTAGCATGTGGCACATTTAAAACTATTCGGACAACGTTCTTCAGTCAACGCACAATTAAACTCTGGAATTTGTTGCCAGAGGATGTGGTTAGTGCAGTTAGTACAGCTGTGTTTAAAAAAGGATTGGATAAGTTCTTGGAGAAGTCCATTACCTGCTATTAACAGGCCGATTCAGTAAAGTCCGCGGGAGAGCGGACGAACGCCCGCTCTCCCGGTACGCGCACCGGCCCTTTGCTGGTGTGCGCGATTCTGTATTTAAATTAGGTGACGAGGTAAAAACGGGGAAAAGGAGGCGCTAGGGACACTAGCGCGTCCCTAGCGCCTCCTTTTTGACAGGAGCGGCGGCTGTCAGCGGGTTTGACAACCAACGCTCAATTTTGCCGGCGTCTGTTCTCGAGCTCGCTGACAGCTACAGGCTCGGAAACTGGATGCTGGCAAAATTGAGCGTCCGGTTTTCGGCCCGACAGCCGCGGGCCGAATTCAAATTTATTTATTTATTACTTTTTTTACTCTTCAGGACCTCTGACTTAATATTGCCATGATATTAAGTCGGAGGGTGCACAGAAAAGCAGCTTTTACTGCTTTTCTGTGCACTTTCCCGGCACCGGAACAAATTAGCGCCGACTTTTGGGTCGGCGCTAATTTCTGAAAGTAAAATGTGCAGCTTGGCTGCACATTTTACTTTCTGTATCCCGCGCGCATACCTACTAGGGCCATCAACATGCATTTGCATGTTGAGGGCACTATTAGGTGCCGCGGGTTGGACGCGTGTTTTCCTCCCCTTACTGAATAAGGGGTAAGGGAAAACGCCTGTAAGTATCAGCCTATAAGTTAACTTAGAAAATTGCCACTGCTATAACTAGCAACAGAACATGCAATAGACTTAGTTTTTGGGTACTTGCCAGGTTCTTATGGCCTGGATTGGCCACTGTTGGAAACAGGATGCGGGGCTTGATGGACACTTGGTCTGACCCAGAATGGCATGTTCTTATGATCGCCATTTTCTCCTTCGTTATTTGAAGGTCACTAACTCCTTTTGGAAGTCGGACCACTTCTTTGTTTTATTTGGGGGTCCGAAGAAGGGTGAGAAGGTATCCAAGGCCTCCTTGGCTTGCTGGCTGAAGGAAACGATTTGCTTGGCCTACATCGGCAAAGGGCGTTCTGTTCCAGCCAGATTGAAAGCTCACTCGATGAGGGCTCAAGCAGCTTCTTGGGCGAGTGTCAGCTGTTGTCGCCTGCAGAGATTTGTAGGGTTGCAGTCTGGTCATCCCTGCATACCTTTACAAGACATTACCGCCTGAATGTCAGGGCTCCGGATCAAGCACTTTTTGGAGAACATGTTCTGCGAGTGGGTCTTTCGGTTTACCGCCCAGTGTAATGTGGTTTTGGTACATCCCACTGGTTGGGACCTATCTGGGTATGTACAGGAAAGGAAAATTGGTTCTTACCTACTAATTTTCATTCCTGTAGTACCACAGATCAGACCAGAGACCCACCCGGGTGCTACTGCCGAAAGACTGATTTACCTGGACTTAATCCGCTGTACATAGGAAGTCTATCAGAATCCATTTATGCCAATTCAGTGATAGGAACCATGGTTCAGACCTGGGATTTTCAGGTTCAAGGCCTTTTTTCTTTTGGCCCTTGAAGGTATTTTTCATGTTCACCCTTTTTTGGGGGAGTTAAACGGTTTTTTCCTAGCGTGTAGCAGATGGACTCGGGACCAGTGGGTATAGTGTACTCCTGTTAGCAGTTGGAGACGGATCAGATTTCAATCTGACGTCAGCCCCTAGTACATATACCCCTGCAGGAAGTGCAGCTCTTCAGTATTTTCCATCTCCATAGCAGTTAGGGACTATCTGCACACTCTCACAGCGTTTGAACCAAATCCAAAGAAAACCAAAATTAAAGGGGAAAAACCTTCCTGAAGACGAGCCCCGCTCTCCTGCGGTGATACCCTCGGGTCCCTCCCCCCAGTTGAGATTTCAGAGGTGATTTCCGTGGTCCCTCGGAGGTGAGCCTCGGTCCGGCGGCCGAATCGCGGCGAGGACCTAGCCCCCGATCCTTGGGCGCGGCTGAGAGGCAGCGGGTGCACCCCTCGAGCGCGGCGGTGAAGGTATTTGCCCTCTCCCCCCGCAGCCGGGGACCGCCCGGGACGGAACCGGGAAGCGCCGAAGACAAGGTTAAGGTAAAAATCTTCTGTTTGAATCCAGTCTCCGAGGATCGAGGAGGTGCACAGGTCACCGATCGGAACCAGTGCCACCGGGTTGATCCGCCCTAGCAGGGCCAGGCCCCGGCCATTTCCTAGGGTCTGCCCACGTGGAGACCCTCCGAGGAGGTCACCATATTACCCGCATGCTTGCCGCCACCATCTTGGCCCTATTCGCTGCGTCGCCCGCCGTCCAATCCGAGCGCACAAATCGACCTAAGCACACAAGAATCCTTGTGCGCATAAACTTACGCGCACATAAAACCTTGCGCACATAAGTTGCACGCACAGAGCCGGGCGCATATCTACGGCTAGGCGCATATCTACGCACACATCTCAGGCGCACAAGAGCTTACGCGTCCACAGACATGGCACCTCCAGAAACAGGAATTAAAGCTCAAGGCCTCTGCCCTGCATGCCACGTCAGAGCCGCACAGAGCGAGGAGGCCGACGCCCTGAGCACACACTGTGAGGAGGCCCTGGGAGATCCTGGTCAGGGCCAGTCCCATCCAGGGCCCAACGCTAGCTTCTCAGGGGGTACCCCAGACCTAGCAGGCCCCGGTGGGTCCGCCCCACAGTCGGGGAACCCCAGGGAGCCTGCGCCCCTCAACTTAGACCCAGCTTCAATATCCTGGGTGGAATTATTCAAGGGGATTCACGCCTTTGTCAAAATGCAAACTGAGCCTCTGGCTGATCAGCCACATGCTCCACCGGAGGACCCTCATGCCCCAGGACCCTCGAGGCCTAGGCACAGGCTCCCACCACCCAGAAGCCCCATCTACGGGGACACGGATTTCTCCGAAGAGGAAGTCGAGCCCCTGGAGAAGGGGGAACTCCCCTCGGGGACAGAGCCACACCGAACCATGAGACGCTTCTTCACAAAGGACGAGCTCCCGGAACTCGCTATCCCGGGCCAAGGCACCTCGGGGGAACCTAGAACGAACCCCCTGCTAGAGGGCCTTCGCCAGATGTCCCTCCATTTTCCTCTCCTACAGGCGGCACAACAGCTAATTGACCTGGAATGGAATGCTCCGGAGTCCACATTCAAAGGGGGACGAGCCTGGTCAGCCATGTACCCCCTGGACCCAGTGACCAAGGAGCGTCTGGCATGCCCTAGAGTGGATGCCATTGTCTACGCGGTCGCCAAGCGCACTACCATCCCAGTGGAGGGACGAGCAGCTCTCAAGGATGCACATGATCGGCGCCTGGAAGCCATCCTAAAACAGTCATTTGAAGTTGCAGCCATGTCCCTGCAGATTGCAGCCTGCTGCACTGTGGTGACACGTGCCAAGCCAGGAACAACACCCCGGGAGAAGACATGGAACCAGCAGTATCATTCCTCACTGACGCTGCCTCCGACCTAGTGCGCACAGCAGCCAGAGGAGTGTTGTCCGCAATGGCGGCCAGGAGACAGCTATGACTTCGAAGCTGGTCGGCTGATGCTTCTTCCAAGACGCGCCTCATGAGGATGCCTGTCAAAGGATCCCTCCTGTTCGGCAGCGAACTAGAGAAACTGGCCAACAAATGGGGCGACTCCCTATTACCACGCCCGCTGGAAGACAAGACTAAGAGAAACCAGAGTCCCTTCCACAGGTCCTCCAGGGGCAGAAGCTTGCAGCGCTTTAACCCTTACAAAGAGCAACTACCAAGCCCCCTGCCCTGCAGGCAAGAACCAGTCCTTTCGGAACAAGCACAACAAGAGGGGAACCAGCTCGGGGACAGGCCCCAGCCGCACCCCACAATGAGAATCAGCCGACCCATCCAAGGGAAGAAGCCATAGGGGGTAGACTAGCCTTATTCTACCACAGATGGGTCGAGATAACTTAGGACAAGTGGGTCCTAGCCATCATCCGAGAGGGATACTACCTGGATTTCCTTCGAACCCCTCCGGACAGATTCGTAGAATCCCCCTGCCACGACCTCCTCAAGAGGGTGGCAGTGGAAGCTACCATATCCAGACTTCTGGCCCTCAAGGCCATAACCCCGGTGCCTACACAGGAAATGAATACTGGACATTATTCCATCTACTTTGTCGTACCCAAGAAAGAGGGGTACATTCAGGCCTATCCTGGACCTCAAGTAGGATCTCCCGCTTCCGCATGGAAACACTACGATCCGTCATACGTGCAATACAACCAGGGGAGTTCCTCACATCCCTGGATCTTTTGGAGGCCTACTTATACATCCCAATTCATCGGGAACACCAGCGCTACCTACGCTTCAAGGTCCTGGATCGTCACTATCAATTCTGGGCACTACCCTCGGGTTAGCCACAGCACCCCGGATGTTCACCAAGGTGATAGTAGTGGTGACGGCAACACTGAGGAGGGAAGGGATCCTCGTTCACCCTTACCTAGACGATTGGCTGATCAGGGCAAAGTTACCGGAGGAAAGCCACCAAGCAACCAGTAGTCATAACACTACTGGAAAGCCTAGGATGGGTGGTCAACACAAACAAAAGCTCCCTACAGCCCTCAATCACTGGAATACCTAGGAGTCCGATTCGACACCAGTGAAGACAAGGTCAGCCTGACTCCCTCAAGGAGATCAAAACTGTGGAACCGGCTGCAGACCTTGCTTGAATGCTCCTCGTCCCACAGCATGGGACTACCTGCAAGTCCTCAGGCTGATGGCATTCACACTGGAAGTGGTGCCATGGGCGCAAGCCCACATGAGGCCCCTACAATGCTCACTCCTATCGCGATGGAGCCCACGGTCCCAGAACTACACTGTACTTCTACCACTCCCGGGCAGAATCCGGACCCAACTACAGTGGTGGCTGCAGACCAGCCACATGAGCCGGGGATCAAAACTATCCTCCCCAACCTGGACCCTGCTCACCACAGATGCCAGTCTACATGGATGGGGAGCACACTGCGAAGAGTTAACCGCCTAAGGACGTTAGAACGCAGAAGAGGCGGGATAGAACATCAACCGCCTAGAAGCGTGGGCAGTCACTCGCCTGCCTGCGGTTCGCCCACAGACTCCGAGACAAAGCTGTCAGGGTGATGTCTGACAATATTTTTTTTGTGTGGAAACTCCTAATATAATACTTAACATCTTTTAACTACAGAATGGGTTACTTCTCCCTCTATACATCAGCTTGCGCTCGTCCACATTAAATTTCATATGCCATTTGGATGCCTGTTTTTCCAGTCTTGCAAGGTTCTCCTGCAATTTATCATAAACTGCTTGTGAATTAACTCTGAAAAATTGTCATCTGCAAATTTTGATGACCTCACTTGTTCCCTTTTTCCAATCATTTATAAATATTTTATGGTTTAACTTTGTGCTATGAAGCCAATAAAAAATTGTTAAACAAGTCCTACAACATTTGGTTTGCAATCCACAGAAGTACATTGCCTTCTATCCCATAACTTTTTAATTTTCTTAGGAGTCTCTAATGGGGGACTTTGTCAAATGCCTTCTGAAAATCCAAATAGACTAAATCTACTGGCTCACTTTCATCCACATGTTTAACACCTTAAACACCAAAAAAACCCCAAAAAAAGTAAGATTTGTGAGGCAAGACTTCCCTTGTGTAAATCCATACTGTTTGTGTTCCATTAAACCATGTCTTTTTGTCATAAAACCATATATGGTGAAAAAAATCCAATGGCTGAACGCAGCTCTACATATTCATACTCCTCAGCAAAATTTACGATCCTCTGGTAAAGTACTATTATCCATTCCATCACCAAAATCAGCCCATTTAAACACTGTCCGAGACAGAGCCCTATCCTTAGCTGGCCTTTAGACATCAGGCTCCTCACACCCACATTCATTTAAGAAGAAACTTAAGACATGGCTATTCGAACAAGCATTCTCCTAGTCAGGCAGATTCCCTTGGTTTATTGTTTTATTTTATTTTGTTTTCTCTAATTGCAATTTTAAATTTACTGTATTTATTATTAATCAGTATTTTATGGGCAGTTATTTGATATTAGAATTTAAGCCTTATTTAATTTGATTTGCTGCAATTTTATTTTAAATTGTTTAAGATGTTTTTAAGATTGTATATTAAGTAATTGTTATGCATTACTATTTGATTTGTGATGTAAACAGATGTGAAGCTTCCACGAACATCGGCATATAAAAAGTGAATAAATAAGATGTTCTGTTAATTTGTTCTTTAGAATAGTTTCTAAGATTTTTCACAACACTTGAGGTCAGGTTCACTGGGCTCTAGTCTTCTGGATCTTTTTAAATATTGGGGTTATATTGGCCACCCTAAAGTCTTCAGGTACACTGGACAATTATAACAATAGGTTATAATTTACTAGTAATAGATCTGACATTTCATTTTTGAGTTTTCAAAACCCTGGGATGTGTATACCATTTGGTCCGGGTGTTTTACTACTCTTCAGTTTATTCTGCCCTACTACATCTTTCAGGTTCACTATTATTTGATTTAGTTCATTTGAATAATCACCGGAATGAGTATCTCCCCAGCATCCTCATTAGTAAACACTGAAGCAAAGAAAGCATTGTCTTTCCGCAGTGGCCTTATCTTCCATAAGAGCCCCATTAACCCCTCTGTCATCTAACGGTCCATCTGACTCCCCCACAGGCTTCCTACTTCGGATATATTTTAAAAAGTTAAGCTTCTGCCTCTACAGCTAGCTTCTTTTCAAATCCTCTTAGCCTGTCTTATCAATGTTTTACTTTGAAGTTGGCAAAACTTATGCTTTTCCCTCTTTTCTTCAGATCTTTTTTCCAATTTTTGACAGTAGTTAAAGTTGATATAATCTTACACCTCACCTTAGCCGGCAATCTTTTGGCCTGCCTTCCGCCTTTTTTAATGTGTAGAATACATCTCAACTGGGCTTCTAAGATGGCATCTTTAAATAATGTCCACATGCAGCTACAAAGGTACACTCTAAACCTTTGTAGCTGCACTTTTCTGGGTTTTTTTTTTCCTGTTTTCCTCATTTTATCAGTCTCCCTTTTAATGCTAGAGCAAGCAGGTTTACTTCACAATTAGAGCAAATTTGATTGCACTATTTGTTGCCACGTGGCCCCACCACTATTACCTCTCACCAAATCCTGTGTTGTAAAAATTTGATCTAAAATGGCGTCCCCTCTCGTCTGATCCTGAACTAATTGTTCCATGAAGCAGCAATTTATTCCATCCAAGAACTTGACCTCCCTAGCTTGTCCTGATGTTTTTTACCCAGTCAATATTGGGGTAATTAAAATCTCAGAAAACGAAAAGTGCAGATGCGTCTCTTAATCCTGACAAGGCACTCACACAGTGTTCAAAAATCAGAAAATGTTTTTATTAGTTCAATTGGGCAACTCCACTGGTTTATGAAGCATATAACTTAACGGCGTCCCCCGACACGGTCGCGTGTTTCGCCTCGGGCTGCATCGGGAGGGCACGCCACCAGGAATTCATAAGTATAATACTGAAAAGAAGAAATACAATATCAGGAAGCAATATAGGACTTACAACCGAACATATATATAAACAAATCAAATTATAATTTTACCTGACAGCTGGTATGCTTAAGAATGACAGGGAGCGCACTTCCCCTAGACACTGACAGGTATTTAAACATTGCAGAAGGCGCCAAAACCTACAGGTGAACCAACCATGTGGGTCAAAGGACCCCGTTCATTGGTTCCCGTTCCTGTAGTGCACCTAAACAGTATTGCAGACAACCAACCCTACTAGTGATGAAACCTAGGTGAACAAAAACTATTCTATCTCCCGGTTAAGACCCTTAGGGGAAACTGTATCTAAAGTAAAGATCCATCACTAGTAGGGTTGGTTGTCTGCAATACTGTTTAGGTGCACTACAGGAACGGGAACCAATGAACGGGGTCCTTTGACCCACGTGGTTGGTTCACCTGTAGTTTTTGGCGCCTTCTGCAATGTTTAAATACCTGTCAGTGTCTAGGGGAAGTGCGCTCCCTGTCATTCTTAAGCATACCAGCTGTCAGGTAAAATTATAATTTGATTTGTTTATATATATGTTCGGTTGTAAGTCCTATATTGCTTCCTGATATTGTATTTCTTCTTTTCAGTATTTTACTTATGAATTCCTGGTGGCGTGCCCTCCCGATGCAGCCCGAGGCGAAACACGGGACCGTGTCGGGGGACGCCGTTAAGTTATATGCTTCATAAACCAGTGGAGTTGCCCAATTGAACTAATAAAAACATTTTCTGATTTTTGAACACTGTGTGAGTGCCTTGTCAGGATTAAAAGACGCATCTGCACTTTTCGTTTTCTGCAATATAGCTTCAAGTGCAGTTTCTGCTCTCCTTTGTGCTCTTGGTAATTGAAATCTCCCATTATTACTGTGCTGCCAAATTTTTCAGCTTCCCTAATTTCTCTTAGCATTTCATTCTGTGTGATCATTTTGGCCAGGTGGACTGTAGTTGCTATACTCTTCCCCATCACACATGGGATTTCTACCCATATAGATTCCACTGTGCATTTAGTCTCCAGCTTGATCTTTATCCTGATGGACTCTATGCCATCCCTAACATGAAGTGCCCCTCCCCCCACCGAGGTGATCCACTCTCTTTGCAATTTTAATTTGTATCATTTTATAGCACTGTCCCCTTGGTTATCCTTCTACCAGGTCTCTACAATGCCAATTATGTCTCCCTCTTCCATTCAGTGTTATACACTCTCAACTCTCCATTTTTACTTCTGGCATTGGCATAAAGACATTTCAAAGTTTTTTGTTTCTATTAATCTACTTATCAGTTGAAAGAGTTAATTTGAAATATCAAGTGATTCTTTACTTATAGACAAATGGCTGCTTTTGCTTTTATTTGAATCTCTTTTGGGATTCTTAACTCTCCTGTTTCATTAATATCTTTGGTATCTTTAATATCTTCCTCTGAACCATACACTACTGACTGACTTTCTGTTTTTTGTTTGGTTTTTTTTAAATATATATAAAGATTAATGCCAGCAGCATGGCTCCACTGTGGTTAAGATGGAGTCTGCCCTTTTGGAAAAGATTCCCCCTTTCCCAAAAGGTTCCGTTCAAAACTAAATCCCTCTTCTCCACCCCATTGTGTCATCCATAAATTGAGAGTCTGGAGCTCTGCTTTCCTCTGAGGTCCTGCGTGTAGCATAGGGAGAATTTTAGAGAATGCTACCCTAGAAGTTCTGGATTTTAAATTTCTACTTAAAATCCTAAATTTGGCTTCCAAAAATTGCCTCCCACACCATCCTGTGTTGTTGGTACCCACATGTATGACGGCCAGCTCCTTCCCAGCACTGTCTAAAATCCTGTCTAGATGATGCATGAGGTCTTCCACCTTTGCACCAGGCAGGCAAATGATCTGCACATCCATTAGCCTTCCCACTATTTAGATTGCTAATAATCAAATCGCTAAGTATGATGGCAGACTTCTCTTCCTTCTTGGCTGTATGTAGCCCTAGGAGACTTGTCCTCTGTGTGAGAGGATAATGTATCACCTGGAGAGCAGGTCCTTGCTACAGGGTCACTTCTACCTCCCCAGCATGATGGTCTTTGACCAGGTTGACCTTCCTCCTCCAAGGTAGCACTGGGGCTGCCAAACTGGAGTTGGGACTTAGCTACTGTGTCCCTGAATGTCTCCTCTATATGTCTACATCAGCTCTTCCAAGTCTGCCACTCTAGCCTCCAGAGATGGACACGTTCTCTGAGAGCCAGGAGCTCTTTGAACTGGGTGCTTACATACAATATCTCACCAGCTGGTAGATGGGCATACATGTGGCACTCTTTGCAAAAAAAAACTGGAAGGTGCCCATCTTGCTGCTGAACTGTTTTCATTTTAATATTGTTGAATTCTTAGTTAAGTTTAAGTTGCTAAGGGAGCAGAGATGCATAAATTAAAGTCCTTTAAATATATGTGGTGTAATCGCTGTTAATGAGGTGGTGATCGGCAAGGGAGCAATTAACCTATTGATATGGTCTAGGGCAATCTTGTGTGTTAAAATCCTTATTAGAAATCAGTGTGACAGTGTCTCTTGCTTATAAATCACAAATTGAGTTTAGGGGTGGGAGGGAGGCAAAGAAAGTTACTGGAATTATCTAATTATGCTTTATGTTCAGGAGCACACACTAAAGGATATGTCCCACTATTTCACCTCCCCCTCCCACCCAAACTTTTAAAGATTCTCTTCAGCCACCAGCAAAACTTTACTCTCTTCTCAATACTCACTCGCACAGGGTTGAGAGTTAGTGAGCTCTTCCCCTGTTTTGACCATTTTACCCGGCATCAATAGAAACATAGAAATGACAGCAGAAAAAGACCAATCTGCCCATCCAGTCTGTCCAGCAGGCTTCCACACTTATTTTCCCATACTTATCTGTTTCACCAACCACCAACTTCAGGGCTCTTTTGGTAACTGATTCAAATTTCCTGCCATCCCCTGTCATTGATGCAAAGAGTAATGTTGGAGTTGCATCAAAGGTGAGCATAAGGCTTATGGTTAAGGGTTGTAACCGCTGCATCAAGCAAGTTACCCCAATGCTTGTTTACCCAGATTGCACAGATTGATGCCCTTGTTGGATGTCTGAATGTAAATCCTGTTTTCCTCACTTCCCCCTACCGTTGAAGCAGATAGCAATGCTATATATGCTTTCAGAGTGATGTATCAGGCTTAATTGGTTTAGGGTATTAACCACCGTAATAAGCAGCTACCCCCACGATTGTTTTCAGTGTCAGGTTATCTGCAGTCTACAGTTCCTGGATCACCTCTAGAACTCTTTTTAAAAATTGGTGCTATGTTGGCCACCCTCTGGTCTTCTGGTACCGTAGCCATTTTAAATGATAGATTGTAAATTACTAGAAACAGGTCTGCAGTTTCATTTTTGAGTTCCTTCAAAATGTAGATCTGAATACCATTAGGCCCTAATTATTATTAGGCACTCCCCTTTGTGCACCCCTTCGTGCAACCCTTGGTGCTACCTTTTTTCGTTTGTTTTTCTTTTTAACTTCTATGTTTCTTCCACTTTTGTTTACCTTTCTCTTTTTTCATAGTTGTTATCCCATGTTAACAATTTTCATTGTTATTAATGTTAAATGTATTTGACAAAGGTAACTTTTTTCCTGCATCTCCTGTTTTAATGTAAACTGTATGATTTGTATATTATACAAGAATGTCGGTATATAAAAATTAAAAATAAATAAATAATTTGTTTAGTCTGTCAGTCTGGGTTATTACATCCTCCAGGTTCACAGTGATTCCATCTAGTTGCTTGGTCATCGGCATCAAAAAGTGTTTCCAGTGTAGATATGATCCAGACATCTTAAAGACACAGGCAAAGAATTGATTTAGGTTTTTTTTGGGTTTTTTTGCTATTTCCTTGTCCTCCCTGTTGTAGGTTCTGCTAGAATGTCTTGTGGTCAAACTAAAAGAATAACACTCTTTTGTGAAATAATGAAAAGCTATAATTTCCTATATAATATATGTACAGAACAGATGCTTATGAGAACACCTGAGACAGATATACAATCCTGTAGATGCTGAATCTCTCTGTTAAGCTCTCATCTGCAACTGTCCCACACCTCACCTTGCATCTGTATATTTGTCCTTTGCTTGCGCATGCTTAAAACAATTCTTTGTATATAACTCCTGACGCCTCGCCCACTACTGATCTTATGCTTTTACAATTCTTTGCTCAGCACTGCTCATGGCCTTGAAACTTACAGCTTCAGGTTAGAAGGGGGAAAAGAGCTACTACAGCTCACAAGCTTGTGTGTTCCTATGCAGTACTCCCTACTAGCTTGGTGCATAGCAATGGACTCTAAACTATACTTTCTGTAATACTAAGGTGGACAAACGATGGGGCCATGGAGGCTGTAAAGCTTCACATTTTTTAATGATGCCCTTTTGGATTTAACTGCCTCATTCGCCTCACTATTAAAGCGTACTGGCAGTCATTTGGTTTTTCTTCAATCATTTTTAATGCATGGAATACGTTTTGTCTGTGCCTCAAGGGTGGTAATACATAGTAATATGGCAGAAAAGGACGAAATGGTCCATCCGGTCTACCCAGCTCAGTGCAATTATCCCCAACCTTATGATAACTTATAAAATATTACTGCTACCAAAATTTTTTCTTGCGTGATGAGCCTTCTTGAAAATTTACAGTGCTGTTTGACGTGCTTTACTTATGGACTCGGCCATAGAAGCCATCTGGTGCTTTTTACCTTATGTCTGCGTGTTAGTTCCCCAGATGGTAAAAGTCAGGGCCCATATTGGTTATCTGTATCCAGGTCCCCTCTGCCCCATTTTTTATTATTGTGTTGCCCATTTTAATAGCCAGTCTAGTCTGTTAGCATTTTTCAGTCTGTTTCCTCATCCTTACCAAGCAGGTATATCACCACTATGAGTTTCTATCCATGAAGTTTCCAGTGTGCAGTTTTTCTGCAAAATTTTTATCCTGCTTGACTCTGTAACATCCTGAACATAGACTCACCCATCCACCAATTTTATTTGCCCTGTCATATCAATATAATTTCCATTTTATTGATGTAGTATGGAATAGACCTTAAAAGGAGTTTATCCTTATCTTTGTGGGCGTTTTTTTTTTTTTAGCTATACAAGAACTGTGTACTAGTTTATTGCTTGAATTCATGTTTGAGAATAGTAATACTTCTGATTTGGGGCCATACAGGGAATTTAATGCTTCTTGATTCTAATGACCAGTTTTAATTCTGATGTCCATAATAAACTCTAACACTAGCCCAGTGATTGGTTTTATGGAATGTGTGTTTTCTGTGTGAAAGTTGTCTGCATGTTAATGTGCAGGTGTTCTATCTGTCTTTCACCTACATCCACAAACATACATCCATATTTGAGTCCTAGTCACTTACTATATGCCTTCATTACATGTGTAGATCTGAATATAACACCACAGTTCTTTATTTATAATGGCCCTGAGATGGCATGCCCCTTGGGAAGGCTGGTAGTTGTGCATGGGTCTCTTTTTAAATTGACTACCTTGAAAGCGCTCTCATCCATTGTTCCCCTGAGCTAGAATCATGTCTATAAACTGAACTCTGTTGATCTGATCCCTAACGTAAACAGCATTTTGTCTTGGCATTCAGATTTTTTTATCCAAGTTTACATCAGCAATATTAAACCCATAAAGCCAATTTTGGACCAACCAGTTCATATAAAGCACCTTATATCAAGTTTATAGAATTGGTTTTCTATCTTGAGTTCAAACATTGGAATTGCTTTCTTTCCCACCTTTTTTTTTCTTTTGTCATGCAAATCACTGGCTGCTCTCCCTGTGGTTTTTTTTTCCTTTGAGGGGGGGAGGGGTAGTGTGTATGGAGCCAGTTTGAAAAGTCCGTAGTAAGACAAGACTGCCTCTTTATTTCCCTTTAAATAGAGCAAATTTCCCCATTTATTACATCTCACTCATGGTCCAGCACTTCACTCAGACATATTCAATTATCTGCTGCTGCTTTTGTCAGCATTGTTTTGTCTGCTGCTATAGTGGGGGTTTCAGAATTGTTTACTTCTGCTGTGTTTGTGAAAAGCTATTAAATATGTTGCTGTTTTACTATTAATGCTTTGTCTGCTGCTGAGTATTTAATTAAGCCACTTTAAGTTGTCTCCATTACTGTTTGTCATTTTACTCTGTCAAAAACATTTTACAAGGCACATTTGCATTTCCCTTTTCAGCGGATTTGTCTCAGGTATGGCCAGAAGCAAACCAGCACTTCAGTAAAGAAATCGATGATGAAGCAAACAGCTATTTCCAGCGCATATACAACCACCCTCCTCATCCGACTATGTCTGTGGATGAGGTGAGTGTCCTTCTGTACTCAATATTGGGAGCTGGAGTGAAGGGTAAAATGAGAAAAAGATAGTTTTGAAAGATTAGTTTTGTAGCTTAGATGAATGTAAGAATTGTTTACTTGTGGATTTCTGCACAACTCAGTTGTAATGAACAGAATTTCCTTTGACTGCAAATGTGATGTTCAATTGAGATTTTTCAAATGTGCATGTCTATATCTGTGCCAGTAATAATCCTGATACAGAAAGGATCCTTTATTTCTGGTTTAGTTGTAAGTTAAGAGGCCTGTTTAACTATATTAAAATTGGGTGCTAGCCATGGTTTTAATGGCTGATTTTCTAAAAGATGTTAAGCCTTTAATGAACCTGGTGTTAAAACAAAAATTAAGGTAGAAGTGTTATTGCTCCTGATAATTCTGTGCCCAATGGCCATTCAATCCTCACCAACTGCCCCAAACTTGAACAAGTGAGTTAGCCTTTCATTGCATCAGACACAAACTTAGATGTTGAGCCCTCTCAGGACAGGGTAGTATCTAAAATATCTGAATGTAGTTCACTTTGAAGTGTCTGAAAGGCAGAATATAAAATAAGAATTACAGGCCCAAGCCTTTCCACATCACCCAATAACATGACATGCTTTTTGTGTTTTACAATACATGTGGGCCAAAGTAGCACTTAAGGCCATTGGGTGACATTTGCCACCAGTGGAAAAGGATGAAGTGCTTCTTCCTGCTGAAGATTTTTGAAGAGGGGGGAGGAGGGAAGAAAGAAGGGAGAGAAAAATGAACCTGTCAAATGAATCTGGGCCCCCAGAACCTCTTGATTATGATCTAGTGGAGGAGGGGAGTTGGGGGAAAAGTACTTGGTTCTGCATTTCTTGAAAGGTGGTTGTTGGGGATTCTTGGTTTAGATGGACTGATCTGTGCATCTTGGGGAGCAGGGTTGTTGATGGGGAAGAGGGATGAGGAAAAAACGTAAATAGAGCCCTCATTGGGGCTTATGTTGTCAACCATCAACTATGCAAAGGTTTTGTATCTCCCACAGTTGTTTGTATTTTTATTGGGCGAGTTAAGGCAAATCATATGTTAAACATGATTTATGTGAATGAACCCTTTTTAATACTGAGCTACTTTACATGAAATTGCATGTCACAGCCCATGAAACACTTTCTGAATTATGCTAAATTGTTTTAGTATTGGCAGATTGTCAATCTGTCATCTTTGTATCATCTAGGTCATCGGTGATAGTACTAGGGTCCAGAAGACTTGCATGGCTAAAAGTATCGTCCATGGCCTATGAACAGGAGAGAATCTTTTGGTAACAAAGTTAAAAAAAAAAAAAAAAATCTTATCTAAGATAATTTATCTACTTTGCAAACAATAACAGCATCTTCTATGGAGCAATCTTCAAACAGAAGAAATTCCAAGATCAAACTTTCAGAAAATACTATTACTCTCATAGAAGGTATCAGTTATCCCTGTTACAGGCAAAGGTCACAGATACAACAGCAATCACAACAAACTAGACTTTGTCCCAAGTGAAGGACTTCGATCTCCCCAACAGTCCACACACAAATCTGGTCCTCAATCTTAACACTTGTAGCCATTCCTTTTCTTTGTGTACTCTTCTTTGGGGTGGCGGGTATGTAGACTGCAGCATTTTTATATTTAGTGATCACTCATTAGCCTGCTGGGCTCTAAAGAGAGCTGGCAAAAGTTATCACTTACATTTTCTGTAACTACCACGAGTCACTCACCCACATCTTCTACCTCTAGATGAAGTTCAAATACTAAAAGAACTTGACTCACTTTTGGCAGCGCATGCAGTAGAATCAGTCTCAGTCTCATAAAGGAAAAGGATTCTATTCCATATACTGTCTGGTCTCACAAGTCTGTTATTTTTTTGGTTTGTTTTTTTGTCCCATTCTAGACTTTTAGAATCTAAACATTCCTAATCTAGAAATTGGGAATTGGCTAACAATCCTAGATTTAAATACTTAACACACAGCCATTCACAAGAATCAAAGGAAGTAACTATGCTCTGAAGTAAATGATACTTAGTGTTCAAATCCTATTGTTTGGTCTATCACCAGCTCCAAGAGTATTCATGTGCCTGGGAATAATAGCTTTATATATGTGAAGAACAATATATTAATCTTTCTGTATCTAAGCAATTGACTAATATTGAGCGAGATCCCCAATAGAAACACAAAAAACTACATCCTACATGCTTTTGACACCTTTCTCATTTTTAGGATTTGTAGTAAATATCCAGAAGTCCCATTGAACTCCAGTATGCCAATTGGAATTCATAGAAGCTTATTTGAACATCAGAGAAGGGGGGGATTTTCTTCACCAGTTGGGCCATCCAGCCATCTATGATGGCCAGGACAGTCATGAAAATGTTAGAACATATGGCAGCTACTCTGTCGTTCCACTTGCTCATTTAAACAAGTTAAGCTCAGTGGCATTTGACTTTGGTTGAGTATGCTGATTACAACAATGTCTTTCAGAATAAAAATAACCAAATTGATTAGAATAATCTTATGTTAGTAGACCTAACCTTTGCATCTGTGGCCAAAATTTTCATCCTTTGCAAATGCAATAGATATTGATGACAGATGCTTCCATGTGATGTTTGGTTGCTCACCTCAATATGATGTTTGCAAGGTATTTGGACCATTCAAGAGAAGCACTGTCTAAGTCTTTTTTAGAATCTGAGAGCTATACTCACAGCTCTGCTAGTTTTCTAGAACTGGCTAAAGGGAACAGTAGCTCAAATATGAGATTTGCAATAAAAAAAAAATACAAGATATGGAATTGATACTAAAGAAGATACATTTGAATGACATAAGTGTCTCAGGAAAACTCAGTGCCCTGGCAGATTCCTTGAACCATCAACTATAGCCTCTTGATTAGGCTCTCCACTTCAACACTGTGCATTATCTCTTTCAACACTGGATACTGTGCACCACCAAACCTCGAGCTTCCACTATTCTGCTTGAAAAAAAAACTAGCTCCAAATGCTCTAGCATTGGACACTTTTTTGTGGAAAAGACATCTCTATACATTTCCACCCTTTCCTCTCAACAAAGATTAGCTTCAAGGATGGACAAAGGTTGATAATCCCTTGCCGTACCTTTTTGGCCATGTCCGATTATTTAAAATGTTTTAATATATCGCCTTCACCAGAATTGATCATAGTTTTTTACATCATTAGATACATAAGGAAATAAGACAAACATTAACATAAAATAAATATAATATAGCAAAAATTACTATCCAGGAAATCAAAAAAATTACTGTTTATTATAACATCTTAAGATATATGGAAGAAGGTGCTGCCAGGAAACAAGTTTAGCATAGGCTGTGCAAATATGTACTAAGATAATTCAATATCAAAAGCCTTCTTAAATAAAAATGTTTTCAGGCTGCCTTTAAATACTTCCTTGCCTGCAAAGACTAGCTATTGCTCAATGAACAAGTCTTCAGATATTTCTTATGTTAACACAAAAATGACAGGTTACGTCTTCACCCAACCTTCAATCACTAGTTCTGTCTGCACTATTGAAATCCAGTTATTACAATTAATGCCTTTTCTAGTGGAGATAAGAGCAGTAATCCTAGCAAATAAACCTTTCACCAGATGCTCATATAACTTTCTTTAAATTGTGTGCTATTTGCCATTTGTGTGCTAAACAAAGCACAGATTCATTCTTCTATTCTACTTTAGCATCGTCTCAGTCTTTTTGATTCAGGATTGAAAACTAACTTGGACAGAAATTGTACTCTTGACATGGCACCACCTGACAGATCATACAGATTCTCACCATTATGGAAGCTAAATTCATCAAAGGTCTCTACCATTCTCATTCTCTATAGTTCTCCTTTTTAGTGGTACCTCAATGTAGTTCCTGCTAAATTAAGTTCACTATTTGAACCTTTAGCAATGGTGGATCTCAAATTTGTCTTACAAAGTATTTTTCCTAATAGCAGTAAACCTCAATACATTGCTCTTTTGGCTCTAGTAGTTCATATTCCTTGCACAGATTTTTAAAAATAAAGTAATCATTAGAATTCACTCTAAATTTTAACAAAAGATTTTTTTACAATTTCATTTAAATCAGTTGTACAGCAAACATTTTTTCTTAAATCTCATTCTGGCAAAGCTGAACACTGTTCACACCTTAGATTTTAGAAGAGCTTTGTTTTACTTAAGTACAAGGCTTTCAGAAAATTTCCATACCTGTTTTTCTCTTATGATCCAGGTAAGCAAAGCTTAGTGGTTAAGAAACAGCCCTTGCCTACATGGCTCCAGCTGTATTACCTATTGCTGCACCACAGCTGGAAAACATCTTCTACCAAGGTAAAAGCCCATCAGGTGAGGGTTACATCAACATCAGTAGCTCATCTTCATTTTTCCTCAATTCAGGATATTTGCAAAGTGGCCACTTACTTTTAATAGGCGTTACTCTTTTGCAGAGGTCTCTGGCTGTGATAGTTTTGTCCAAGCAGTTTTAAGACATCTGTGTAACTAAAATACTCTTACTCCATCCTCTTTCTTTTTCTTTTTTTTAAAGTAGGCTGTAATGTCTGTGTGTCCAGGAAAAATCAAAAGTAAATTTGCTTATCTTTAGCAGATGTTCTGTTTGGACAGTAGGGTAATCAAGCCACACTAGCTTCTAGATTTGAAACTTAACTAGAGAAAAGAATGAGGTGATTTGTGCCATTTTGGCTCCATAGGAACACCTGTGCATACTCAAACTTCTAGATCTTTCTGAGCTCTGATCATGTTCCATGTTTAGTGCTGTGCAATGATGTCACCCACATGTGACTGATTTGTCTTACTATTCACAGAGAACATCTGTTGACAGGTAAGCATAGTGAAAATGTATAGATTTTTGTTTTGGGACCACCTGGTTCACAACCATGTCTGTAATATGTTAAATAGGTAGGATTTTTTCATTAAGTTTCCATTATTTTTTATTATCCACTGGTTGCATTGGTATCTGTACATCAAGCTCTATTGGTTGGGTGTTTTTAAATGAAATTAGTAATTTGATTTGCCTCTAAGTTGGTTTTGTTTTTTTTGGCCAGTCCCTGAGACCTTGGTGCAGAGGTATCATGTCTATCATGGATCCCCCATGATAGCTATGTATGTTGCCTGGTGAATGACTAAGTTAGAGTGCTCCACATACAGGAAGATAACTCATAGAAGATATTGCCCTACCTGGAGTTTATGAAGAAGCTCTTTGGAAAATCAGCAGTCAGTCGACATCAGCATCAAAGTGCCCCAGAGCTGCACTGGAAGCTGGTGATACATCAACATCAGAAGCATAGAGCACTCATAGAGACCAGGGAGACAACCATCATCCAGCTCATCCCAACCTGATGAAAGCAAAGGATTCTGCTTCATCAGTACTAGCATTAAGGAGTACTAACGCTGGGCATTTGGCGAAGGGCAGAAATCATCATTCCCCATTGGTGAACAAGGAGATTGGTGGTCCTTATTTTCTCAGTGTCCTTGTAGAGAGAGGGAAGCTAACCCACACATTTCCTAGCGTGTAGCAGATGGACTCAAAACAAGTGGGTATAGTGTGCTCGTGCTAGCAGTTGGAGACTGATCTGACGTCAGCACGGAGTACATATACCCCCACAGGAAGTGCAGCAACTCAGTAATTTCTGTCTCCAAAGCAGTTTGGAGCTACCTTACGCTCGCTGAGCGTTTTTCCAAATTATAATGACTAAATTCTTAGCAGAAATCCTACGTGAAGATGAGCCCCGCACTCCTGCGGTGATAACCTTGGGTCCCTCTCCCAGTTGAGTTTCCCGAGGTGATTTCCGTGGTCCCTCGGAGGTAAGCACCTTGGTCCGGTGGCCGGATTGCGGCAGGGACCTAGCCCCCGAGTGAGAAGGGCTCGGACGCGGCATAGAGGCAGCCTCTGTCCCGGTGAGGACTTAGCCCCCAAGCGAGATGAGTTCGGGCGCGGCTTAGAGGCAGCGGGTGCACTTCCTTGAGCGCGGCGGTGACGGTACTTACCCTCTCCCCCCGCAGCCAGAGACCGCCCGGGTCGCAGCCAGGAAGCGCCAAAGATCAGGTAAGGTGTTCATCTTTACTTTACTGGTCTCCGAAGAGCGAGGACTAGCAGGGTCTGCCTACGTGGCAGCCCACCAAGGAGGTCACCATTTTGCCTGCCTGCTCGCCGTCGCCATCTGCCCTGGTTCGCCGCCTCGTTCTAAGTGGGGCGACGGGCGCGTATGTTAGGCGCCCGAGACTATTTGGGCACCCATTGCTTGCTAGGCGCACGCTGCTAGGCGCACGCTGCTAGGCGCACGCTGCTAGGCGCACGCTGCTAATCACACGCTGATAGGCGCATGTTCAGAGCATAGGCTCATGTTCAGAGCATAGGCGCTCGTAGATAGGCGCTCCTTGATAAGAGATCAGCCGCGATGGAGCGTATGAGAGCTCCTGCAGCTGCAGGGCCGGCACCTCCAGAATCAGGCATAAGAGCTCTAGGCCTCTGCTCAGCATGCCACCTCAGAGCCACACAGAGCGAGGAAGCAGACTCCCTATGTGCCCAATGTAAGGAGGCCCTGGGAGTTCCAGGCCAGGGCCGGTCTCAGCCCAGTTTGACTGCCAGTTCCTCAGGGAACACCCCGAACCTAGCAGGCCACGGTGAGCAGCCAGGGATCCCCACAGACCTGGGTGCCCCTACGGCTAGAACTTGCTTCGCTCTCCTGGGTGGAATTATTCAAGGGGATTCATGCCTTCGTCAAGATGCAGTCTGATCCCCGACCGGACCCATACGTACCGGATGACCCTGCCCCGGGACCCTCAAGACCTACGCATGGCCACCCGCCACCCGGAAGCCCCACTTATGGGGACTCTGATTACTCCGAGGAAGATGGCGAACCCCCCGAGGAGGGAGAACTCCCCTCGGGGATAGAACCGTATCGAACCATGAGACGCTTCTTTCCTAAGGTGGATCTTCCAGATCTGGTCTCTCAATGCCTGTCTGAGCTGGCTATCCCGGGCCAAGGCACCCCAGGGGAACCTAGGATGAACCCCTTGCTAGAGGGCCTTCGTCAAACGGCTCCCCATTTTCCCCTTCTGTAGGCAGCACAGCAGTTAATCGATCTGGAGTGGAATGCGCCAGAGGCTTCATTCAAAGTGGGTCGGGCTTTGTCTAGCATGTACCCCCTAGACCCGGCAACCAGAGAGCTGCTGGCGTGCCCGATGGTTGACGCCATAGTTAGCGCAATTGTGAAGCGCACCACCATTCCGGTGGAGTGAGGGGCTGCCCTCAAGGATGCATATGACCGGCGCATGGACGCCATTTTGAAACAAGCCTTTGAGGGTGGCAGCCATGTCCCTACGAATCGCGACCTGCTGCACCGTGGTGACGCGCTCCTGCTTATCCCAAGCCTGGAACAACACCCCGGGAGAAGAAATGGAATCAGCCCTCTTGTTCCTCACTGACGCTGCCTCCGACTTAGTTCGTACAGCAGCCAAGGGAGTGTCATCCTCAGTGGCAGCCAGAAGACACCTCTGGCTACGAAATTGGTTGGCCAACGACTCCTCCAAGACTCGCCTTACAAGAATGCCCTTTAAGGGATCCCTCCTGTTCGGCAGCGACCTCGAGAAACTGGCTAATAAATGGGGTGCATCTCCATTACCCCGTCTACCAGAAGACAAGTCAAGGAGGACCCAGCGCCCTTTTCCTAGACCATCCAGATGTAGAAGCTCTCAACGCTTCAATCCTTACAGGGCTCGCTACCAAGCACCTCGTTCTCAGACCAGGAAACAGTCCTTTCAGACCAGGCACAACAAGAGGGGAACCAGCCCGGGGTCTGGTCCCGGCCGCACCCCACAATGAGAATCAGCCGACCCATCTGGGGGAAGAAGCCATAGGGGGCAGGCTAACCCTATTTTACCGCAGGTGGGTCGAGATTACTTCAGACCAGTGGGTCCTCGCCATTGTCTGGGAAGGGTATTACCTGGACTTCCTTCATCCTCCCTCCGGACAAGTTTGTGGAATCGCCTTGTCTGCCCCTCAAGAGGGCGGTGCTGGCAGCTACCTTGGAGAGACTTCTGTCCCTAAAAGCCTTAATCCCAGTGCCTGCATGGGACATAAATTCTGGGCATTACTCCATTTATTTCATTGTCACCAAGAAGGGGGGCACTTTCAGACCCGTCCTGGACCTCAAATCAGTCAACCGGCACTTACGGGTCCCAGGATTTCGCATGGAAACTCTGCGGTCGGTCCGGAGTGCAATACAGCCAGGGGAGTATCTCACATCCCTGGATCTCTCAGAGGCCTATTTGCATATCCCAATTCATCGGGATCACCAGCGCTACTTACGCTTCAAAGTCCTGGATCAGCACTTTCAGTTCCGGGCTCTACCCTTCGGGTTAGCCACCGCGCCACGGACCTTTACCAAGGTAATAGTAGTGGTGGCGGCGTCACTCAGGAAGGAAGGCATTCTCGTCCATCCCTGCCTAGACGATTGGCTGATCAGGGCAAAGTCACCGGAGGAGAGCCACCAGGCAACCAATAGTTATATCTCTTCTGGAAAGCCTAGGATGGGTATTCAACATACACAAGAGTTCCCTACAGCCTTCGCAGTCACTGGAATACCTAGGTGTCTGATTCGACACCCAGGAAGACATGATCAGCCTGACC
Organism: Rhinatrema bivittatum; assembly: GCF_901001135.1. Lineage (NCBI taxonomy): Eukaryota > Metazoa > Chordata > Amphibia > Gymnophiona > Rhinatrematidae > Rhinatrema > Rhinatrema bivittatum. Next base: position 139,336,935 of record NC_042621.1, read on the forward strand.
TCCAAGAGGAGATCGAAACTCCGGGATCGCTTGCAGTATCTACTGAGCACCACTCGACCCACAACTTGGGATTACCTACAGGTCCTCGGCCTCATGGCCTCCACTCTGGAAGTGATACCATGGGCACGGGCTCAAATGAGACCGTTAGAGCGCGCCCTCCTATCTCGGTGGCGCCCACGATTACAGCACTACACCGTGCATCTACCTCTACCGGCCAGAGTACGGAATCAGTTACGGTGGTGGCTGCAGCCCGGCCACATGAGCCGGGGGTCAAGGATGTCCTCCCCAACCTGGACCCTGCTCACTACAGATGCCAGCCTGAGCGGTTGGGGAGCACACTGCGAAGAGCTAACTGCCCAAGGGCGGTGGAACAGAGAAGAGTCGGTGTGGAACATCAACAGACTAGAGGCACGGGCGGTCAGGTTAGCCTGCCAGCAATTTGCCCACAGACTTCGAAACAAAGCGGTCAGAGTAATGTCGGACAACGCCACGACAGTGGCCCTCATCAACCGGCAGGGGGAACCAGAAGCCAACAGGTATCCCTAGAAATAGACCCCCTGATGGCATGGGCGGAAGCAAACCTCCAGGAGATCTCCGCCGTCCACATCGCCGGGAAAGACAACATCACGGAAGACTTCCTCAGCAGGGAAAGTCTAGACACAGGAGAATGGAGGCTGTCACCCACAGCCTTCAAGATGATAGTGGATCGGTGGGGGACACCAGACATGGACCTTCTGGCAAACAGATCCAACGCCTAAGTACCCAGATACTTCAGCCGCTGGCGGGAACCGCAGTCCCAAGGGATCGATGCCCTGGTACAGCCGTGGCCCCCGGGGACTCTTCTATATGCCTTCCTGCCGTGGCCCCTACTGGGCGCAATCATTCACAAGATACACCTACACAAGGGACTAGTTCTTCTGGTTGCTCCGGACTGGCCAAGAAGACCCTGGTACTCGGACATGAGAAGACTGCTGGCAGGCAACCCTCTACTCCTGCCCCCACACAGGGACCTGTTACAACAAGGTCTGATCCTCCACGAGGACCCAGCTCAATTCTCTCTTACGGTCTGGCCATTGAGAGGGCTCGCCTGAGAGAGCGGGTACTCAGGGGCGGTAATCAACACCCTCCTCAGTGCACGCAAGTTCTCCACATCACTAACGTACATAAGGATCTGGAGAGTATTTGAAGCTTGGTGCGAAGACCACAACATCAAACCACGCTCATTCACAGTTCCCGTGATCCTGGAATTCTTACAGAACGGACTCCAGAAGGGTCTGTCCCTCAACTCCATCAAGGTACAGGTGGCTGCCCTGTCATGCTGCGGCTCCAAGAGCGAGAGAGACAGCATAGCCTCTCACCCAGATGTGTCATGCTTCCTGAAAGGAGTCAAACACATTCGCCCACCACTAAAGTGGCCGGTACCTCTGTGGAATCTCAATCTCGTTTTGGACTTCCTAGCGGGAACCGCCTTCAGACCCTTACGAGGCCTGTCCCTTCGCTTGTTAACCTTGAAGACTGTGTGTTTGCTGGCGGTGTGTTCAGCCCGCCGCATATCGGAACTACAAGCAGTGTCCTGCCGTGAGCCGTTCCTCAGGCTCACCCCGGGGTCCATCCAACTACGCATGGTCCCCTCTTTCCTCCCTAAGGTGGTCTCACACTTCCACCTTAACCAGACCATCTCATTACCGACGGATGGCCGGAAGAATTCAGAAGAAGCCCGTAGTCTCCGCCACCTCAACATCGGCAGACTCCTATCCAGATACCTGGAAATGTCCGAGCCAGTACGAAAAACGGACCACCTTTTCATCCTTCACAGCGGAAAGAGACAAGGGGAAGCGGCCTCACGAGCAACCATTGCCCGCTGAGTCAAGGCAGGCAAGCCGCCACCTCTACAGCTCAAGGCCCATTCTACAGAGCTCAGGCAGTATCATGGGCAGAAACTAGAATGCTGTCGCCTGCCAAGATCTGCAGGGCGGCGACATGGTCCTCCATCCATATCTTCTCCAGATTCTACCGTCTGGATGTTCAGGCTCGGGAGGACACAGCATTTGCAAGGGCAATACTAAGTGGGTCACAGGCAGCCTCCCACCCGGATCGGGAGTAGCTTTTATACATCCCATTGGTCCTGAGTCCATATGCTACATGCTAGGAAATGGAGAAATTACTTACCTGATAATTTCGTTTTCCTTAGTGTAGACAGATGGACTCAGCATCCCACCCTTGGCTGCCATCACGCAGGGCCTTCAAATGTTCAACGGTAAGTCATGTTTTTCATTTACCTAGGGCATCCACCCTGCCGGGTGTCAACGCTTTCCGATTGAGTACACTGGCGGTCTCCAGCTATAGTCAATCAACCAGATCAAGTTAATCAAGTTTAACATTTAACCAAGTTATGAAGTTATCCAAGTTAACCAAATTATTAATTTAATCAGTCAGTCACACATATATCCACAATGCTTTTCGAGGAGAATACTGAAGAGCTGCACTTCCTGCAGGGGTATATGTACTAGGGGCTGACGTCAGATTGAAATCTGATCAGTCTCCACCTGCTAGCAGGAGTACACTATACCCATTGGTCCTGAGTCCATCTGTCTACACTAAGGAAAATGAAATTATCAGGTAAGTAATTTCTCCAATTCTAGCTTGGTTATCTTAGTGGACTTCAAGTAGATAATTGTCACCACCCCCCCCCCCCCCTCTCTCTCTGGTAAATCTGGGGGCGGTGGTGGGCATGCCTGAACCCAATAGTTTTCAGTACTGAAAGGTTAATAAAGATTCTTGGTCTGCTTGCAGTCTCTTGTAGTCACCCTCTCCATAATATCCTTTGCCTGAAATGTCTTCTAATTTAAAGCTAGCAGCAATGTGCTCCTCCATCAACAAATGACCCATATTGTTAGTGTTTAACACTGGAAACAGTATAAATTCTGTCTCCTGCATCAACCAAAGCTGCTTTCCCTGGAGGAGTCTAGCAACTTATTCAGCCTAGCATACCATATTACTCCAGTCCTTTGTGTGCACAAAAGACCACTTTTACTGAGGAGACTCCTCACACATTCTCTACTAATGTCTTTGGATTTAATTTTGGAGTCTGAGGAATAAAAGCATCTAGCTTTAAGGTATCTCTAACTGCAGTTGTCTTAATCTTTCTTCTTTTTAAAGAAAGCACAGTTGTCCTTACAGAGTTACATTAAGCCTTGTCCATTTTGGGACCACAACAGGTGCCTATGACGCTGCAGAATGTTTCTCTAGAAATAACTTGTTACTGAGTTTATTTTCCTAGTGCTGCTGCATAGTTTACTTTCCATATACAGGGAATGAAGGCGCTATGGCAAAGGCTATGTACAGTTTCTAATTTGGAGAGCTATATTGTGCAATATAAAGAGATTCTCCTATGCCATCTCTTTAATAGTTTTATGAATTTTTTTATTTTTTTAAATAGGGTCTTAGAACTGCATTAAATCCAGAGGCCAGAGTTTTTAGGGGCTGATTCACTAATTCACGATAACCTGTGGTAAATGTTAAGACATCTTTGCCACAGTCCCCATTATTTGTAATGGGGTCTATTCACTAATAACATGTTGGTGAATCACTGCCTAAATACTTCTTGGAAGTAATTGTCATGTAGTTTTGAGTGTGCATAAATGATGTATGTCTTACATTAAGTGTTGCAATTGTCATTTTATATCTATCCTCTGTTCAGGCACTCTATCAAAAGTTGGTTACTTTCCCTTTGCCAGCCAATGTTTCTGTTTCCAGATTGCTGAGGTGATTTGACTATTTCCCGTCGATAGCAGGGCTGAATTAGCCATGCTTTCTGGGAGCGTCAACACGATCGGGAAGTAGGTGGAGTTTCTCTCAGATAGTGACTGTGCGGTCATCTTCCCGCACAAATCAGTTTCTCTTCATCAGTCTCTTTTTTTTTTTCCCACGAGTTGATAGCACACGGGGTGTTTCTCTCTCTCTCCTCGGAAATTTTTGCGAATTTTGCAATTTGTCTTTTTTCGATAGACACCTTTTTTGGCAGTATGGCTCCTAAACCCTCCGGGTTTAAGTACTGCCAATGTGGAAAAATTATGTCCATAACAGATGGACATAATTATTGTTACAACTATCTGGGCCTGGAGCACGACCAAGTCTCATGCAGGGACTGTGGTAGGATGTCGTGGTTCCTCCCCCCCCCTCCTCACCCCAGGCCCAGAAGCAACAGACGGAGCGTATAGCATGTTTGAGAGTGCTCTCCACTCAGTCTTCTCCGGGACCGGAGAAGACACTGAAGAAGTCCTCTAAAAGAGCTGCATCGTTGGAGCCGGGAGACAAGCAATCAGCCAGGTTTGGAAAGCGACCAGTGCAATTCAAAGGCGTCGAGGTTTTTCCTCATAAATCCCCTCATGAGGCTACCGGGATTCAGGGCTCCGTTCCCACCACCCCCATGCGTTGAAGAAAAATCAACTGACTCGAAGCGCCTGAAGCATGACGCATCAATGCCTATCTTCTCTAAGCATCATAAGCGGTCGGCGCACAACACAACGAAGCACAACACGCCAAAACATCACAACGCATTGGCGCAGCATGGTATATTGGCGCAACACAGATACCGGCACGCAATGGAACACAAGGAAAAATGCAATCCCAGAAGGAACTGCAGTCTAAAACACCTTCCTCACACTTAATTCTTCCTCCAAGCAGGAGTCAACCTCGAAAGAGCACACAAAAACTAAACACATACTTCAAGTGCCGTTTCTTTCCATTGCGCCACAGCAAGGTGTGGACTCAGATGTAGAAGTTGAATCTTTTTCTGGCTCTGATTCATCCAGAGCTCCTTCACCCAATGGTATGTCATTCTCAAGTGGGGAATCACCATCTCATAGTGGACTACGGTCCCCTCCACTAGGACCATCTCCGCAGAAGACCAAGAAACCCTTGGTACCACCTACAGGACCTCTTCTACCGATTCTTCCTCAAACACCACTTCCATCACAGTCCAATCTCGCCTCTAAGGCAATGCTTCAGATCTCTCAAGCGTTAAATACATTTTTCCAGGATTTACAATTTATTTATTTCGTAGTTTTTATATACCGAAGTATAGCAGGCTGCCTTCACTCCGGTTTACAGGTTATCTACTCATCCACTGCCTGCGACTCCATCTTCAGCGCCGGCTTCACCTGGTCCCTCACAACCAGTTCCATCTGAGTTGCCTCAGACACCAGCACGTCCAGACAGCCCACTCTCTGAATGGTCAACATCTTCGCCCAGTTCATCTATGGGCGTGCCTTCTGACTCTACAGACGGTCTTTCAGAGCCCTACTCCCCATCTGAAGACCTAACCTATTCAAAGTTTATAGAGAAGGTGGGAAACCTCTTAAATGTCAAAACAGGAAAAATTCCAGACCCCAGGTCGGAGTTTCTGGGCATTCTAAAAATTTTTAATATGCCGCCAGAACACACAGCTATGCCCTCACACGAAGTTTTAAACTCTGTTTTACACAAGATGTGGGAAAAACCATTCCCTACAGGACCTACGTCCAGAGAAACTTGACTTAAGATATAGGATGCTCAATTCCACTATTTACGAATCGGCGCAATTGCCTCCTCATTCTATTGTAGTGGAATCCGCTCTCTAAGGCAAAGTGGTGTAAACTACATGCCAACTCTCCACCAGGAAAAGAACATAAATCCATGGATGAATTTGGGCGCAAGGTTTATCATTCCTCCATGCTCATCACACGGATTCAACACCATCAATTTTATGATTCAGTATTTGTTTGAAAATCTGCAAAAGTTGCGTTCTCTCTGTCTAGCCCCTGATAACTCTTTACCAGAACCCTTCACAGACATGGAGGACGGGCTACAACATTTACTGAGATCAGTATACGAGTCATTCAAATGTTCTTCACGTTCATCTGCAACAGCCATGGCAGCGCGTAGAATGGCTTGGTTGAGAGCTAGCTCTAATAGAGAGGATGTCCATGATAAGTTGGCTGATATACCCTGTTGCACATTTAAAAGAAAATACTGCGGTGCCAGCGCTCACAACACCCACAGATTCTCATTCATCATACAGGAAATATTTTCCTACCTTTAGAAGACGGTCATACCAGAGGACAGCTTTCAGGCCCTACCAGACTAATCATCCACAAACTTATCCTCCGCAACGATACCACTCCCAATCTCAGCAGTCTCATGGGTGTCCTCGCCAACAGCGTCCACAAAAACAAGGAACTGCTGCCCCTCAAAAGCAGACACCGGCTTTTTGAGCAACCCTGAGCTGCCCCCACCACTATTCATCGGTGGTCGCCTACACTTCTATGCCAATTGGACAGCAATCACTACAGATCGTTGGGTGCTGGATGTCATTAAAGAAGGTTATCGTCTAAATTTCATCATCCCTCCAAATTTCCTTATGTTCCTTGTCTCAGAGGAACATCATCCCAATCTGCGTATCTACATAAAGAAATAAGCAATCTCTGCATCCAAAAATCCATTCACAAACTACTTCCATCGCAGAGGAATCAAGGGTTCTATTCCCACTATTTTCTCATTCCAAAAAAATCCGGAGGTCTTTGTCCGATCCTGGATTTACAAAACCTCAACAAAACATTCAGAAAAAAAAATTCAAAATGATCTCTCAAGAACATTCTACCTCTCCTGCAACCCAACGACTGGCTGTTCCATAGATCTGAAGGATGTATACTCCCATATACCCATGCACCCTTCCTCGTGGCGATACCTTTGCTTCAAGGCTCTGACAGCACTACCAATACAAAGTCCTACCCTTTGGCCTCTCTTCAGCCCCGAGAGTTTTCACGAAATGTTTAGTGGTGGCTCACCTCAGAAAATTATCAATCCAAATCTTTCCCTACTTGGACGATTGGTTATTGGTGGCTTCGGATCCTGCAACCCTTTGAGCTCACATGATCCAGACTATAAATTGCTTCCAGTCATTGGGGTTCCTGATAAATTACGAGAAATCGAATCTGCAGCTGACCCAAACACTGCAATTCATTGGAGCACTCCAACACATTGGAGGTGAGAGCATACCTTCCACAAGACAGAATTCACACACTCACTTCCCTGGCTCAGACGTTGCACAATCAAATGCAAACCTCTGCACACAGAGTCCTTCACCTCCTGGGCGGCATTGCAGCGGCTATCCATGTTCCCTACACGAGGCTACACATGCGACGTCTGCAATGGGGCCTAAAGAATCAATGCTCACAGTTTCTGCAACCTTTCTCCTCCAAAATACGGATCACCAAACAAATTCAATGGTGGATGTCTCCCGTCAACCTATCCTCGGGCGCCCCTATTCGAATGCCTATGCATCCGCTAACCCTTACGACGGATGCATCCCGCAAAGATTGGGGAGCCCATCTTTTAGACTTAAAAACCCAAAGTCCCTGGTCTCCCAGAGAATGTACACACCAAATCAACCTCCTGGAACTTCGAGTGATCTGGAGAGCTTTACAGACCTTCTCTCCACAGGTCCGAGGGAAAAGCCTCATGGTATACACAGACAACCAAGTCTCAATGTTCTACATAAACAAGGAAGGAGGGTCTGGTTCATGGAACTCTGCCGAGAAGCTCTTCAAATACTGTATTGGACGGCAGCAAACGGAATTACACCTCAAGCTACTTACCTGCCAGGACTGGACAATGTCACGGCAGATCGTTTAAGCAGAATCTTCCATCCACACGAGTGGACCCTCAATCGGGAAGTAGCTCATTCGATCTTCTAATGCTGGGGTTTCCCATCAGTCGACCTCTTTGCCAGACAAAACAATCGCCCAAGCAAACTTCATTACACTCCAGATGCCTTCCTCATTCCTTGGACAGGGGGCCTACTGTACGCCTATCCCTCCCCCATTCTGCTAATCTCCAGGATGATCCAGAAATGCATCCAAGACATAGACTTGATCCTCATAGCTCCAGCATGGCTAAAACAACCTTGGTATTTATTTATTTATAATTTTTATATACAGACATTCTTACATTAAAATGCAAATCATACCGGTTTACATAAAACAGAAAAAGCAGGAAAAAATATTTCCATAGTCAAATACAGAGAACATTTATAATAAAATTGTTAACAAAGGCATAAGGTAGGAACTTGAAAAAAAGGTTACTTAACAGAAAACGTAAAAGAAAAAATATTAAATGGTATGCGTATCTCATGCGTCTCTCTCCATATGCCAGCCAATTCCACTAGAAAATCACCCACATCTTTTGACTCAGGAGGGAGGCACACTCCTCCATCCAGTGCACCAATCCCTCCATCTGACAGCTTGGGGATTGAAAGGAGTGTATTAACCCACTTGGGCCTTCCTTCGTACCTAGAGGACATACTGATTGCCTCAAGAAAACCCTCTACTAGACGTAACTATGCAGGGAAATGGCGCCGATATATGAAATGGTGTGCGCCGCGACTAGTCCCTTTCTCATCCACAGCGACCCAACTGCTGGAATACCTCCATACCCTCTTCCTTTCCGATTTAGTGTATGATTCTGTTCGAGTACACATCAGCGCCATTGCAGCCTTTCATCACTGTCATGAAGGTCTCCTATTTCTAATCATCCTCATCTCCAGATTCATGCGAGGCATGTTACATTTAAAACCACCAACGACAAAACCACCCGTACCATGGGACCTGAACATTCTGTTAGAGCAACTCATGGCTTCTCCCTTTGAGCCTTTCGATTCCTGCCACATAAAATATCTGACCTGGAAAGCAGTATTCCTTGTAGCAATTACATCTGCACGGAGAGTTAGTGAGCTGCAAGTTTTAGTTCACTATTCTCCTTATTTGGAGTTCTACCATGACAAGGTCACTATGCGGCCTCACCCTTCTTTCCTCCAAAGGTCAAAATGCCGTTTCATTTCAGTCAATTACATTTACCCATCTTCAAACCAAAGCCGCATCTTAATCACCGGGACAAACTCCTGCACTCATTGGACTGCAAAAGAGCTTTGGCTTATTACAAACGGAGAACCTACTCTCCATCCAGACCATCTGTTATCCCTTTCCTTCAGTCCAAACACCCCAGGTCAGCCTGTTTCTAAAAGAACCATAGTGAACTGGTTGTGCCATTGCACAGAATTCTGTTATATTAAACATTCTGCCAAGCTTAGCAGCAAACCAAAAGCACACCAAATATGTGCCACAGCAACCTCAGTTGCCCATTTATGAAAAGTACCATAAGTAGACATTTGCAAAGCAGCAACTTGGTCTTCTCTTCAGACCTTCACGTCACACTATTGCATTAACAAGTAAGCTTCTACAGACGCCACACTAGGTAGAGCAGTCTTGTCAAATCTTATTACTTAGGACTGTCTACTCAGCTTAAGGGTTGTCATCCAGAACTTCATAAACATCCTATATGGATGCAACCCGGGAGCTTGGGACTCCCAGACAGCATGGCTAATTCAGCCCTGCTATCGACGGGGGAAAAAGCAAGTTTGCTTACCATAAACGGTGTTTCCGTAGATAGCAGGATGAATTAGCCTTGCGATCCCTCCCACCTCCCTAGATAGTCCAGGACTACTCTACATTTAATTGCTATACACCTCGCTTGGTTACAAAGAGACTGAGGAGAGAAACGGATTTGCGCGGGAAGACGACCGCACAGTTAAAACTGTCACTACCTGAGAGAAACTCCGCCTACTTCCCGGTCAGCTTGATGCTCCCAGACAGCATGGCTAATTCATCCTGCTATCTACGGAAACACTGTTTACGGTAAGCAAACTTTCACTCTATGGAAAGTTGTGCTGAGTCCTTCCTTATTACTTTCTCCATCCCTGAGTCCCCCATCTATCTTTCTTGCCTCACTACCATAGTCTAGCTAGCGGATGCAGTGTTACACTGGCTCTGTTCCCCAGACTGCTTACCATGTTTCCTTCTAGCTGCGTCTGGGGCTGCTCTAAGGCATTCTACTTCCTGCTCTATTTGGACAAATCCTGGATGCCAGGATGTGATTCCTAGGCACCTTGTCGACCCAAAATCTAAAATTTGGATAGTCCTTTAGCAAGAGAATAAGATTGCATAGTATTGCTTACACTTTATTAAATGATGTAATTAAATGAACAACTCCTGGCTAGTCCTGGCCATTTAATTGTAACACACAGACATTCCAAATCTCATTGTTTTTACGGTAGTTCCAGTGGGGAACTTGGACATGTAAAAACCAAGGTATATGGAGGAAGTAATTTTTAAAACTGATGCTTTGAGTCAGTAATGATTTTAAAGCATCTCTTAACCCACTACTCACAATATTGCATGTTTGTTGCAGTCCCTATTTCTACTGCAGGTTAGTCATGTACATTGATGCCTGCCGCAGGTTGATAAATTGATCTTAAATTACTTAAAGCTGTATTTTGCATGCAGATCTCTGAATTTGTCCTCATCTGAAAACACAGACTGCATGTAACAAAGCAATATAAACCCTGTCTCCTTTTAAATAATGGGCCAAAAAATAAGTAGATAGTTGAATCGATATTTGAGGGTGGCAATCTTTTTAGCTTATTTTCGTAGCCAATGGTGGGCATTTTGAATTTGTCCTTATGAAACTAACTGCAGTGCAGTGAGCCTAATTGGTAATGGTTTCTGATTTGTTTACAGGTGTTAGAAATGCTACAGAGATTTAAGGACTCCAACATTAAACGTGAACGAGAGGTGTTTAACTGTATGCTAAGGAACTTGTTTGAGGAGTACCGCTTTTTTCCCCAGTACCCAGACAAGGAGCTGCACATAACGGCCTGTCTCTTTGGCGGGATAATAGAAAAAGGACTGGTTACATACATGGCATTGGGCCTTGCCCTGCGCTATGTTCTTGAAGCCTTGCGCAAGCCTTTTGCATCCAAAATGTATTATTTTGGTATTGCTGCACTAGATAGATTTAAAAATAGGTGAGTTACATTGTTCTTGAAACTTTCTTAAAATGTAAAATGTTTTGCTAACTTTTATTCATTTATTTTGATATATGAATATTTTAACATCACTTTTATAAAGTAGTAATTTTAGATTTTATTTGGGTACTGGTTAAAGCATATATGAAGTCAATGGTCTGTTTTACGAGGGATGGGGGAGGGGATGGATAATTGTCCTTTTTGCTTAATGAGATTATAGGTTTTATATATAAGTTGGGTATTAGAAATAGTTTTAACCTAAGTTGGGAATGGGGTAGCAGTGGTTAATTAGGATATTTTATAACAAAAGTACCTAATTTAACCTGGCCTCTTTGTATATGTAAAACTAAGCAAAGTAAAGGGCTTCTTAGCAGTTGGAGTTCAGTATGGTGGCCACCGTATTGTGTTCTTTATTTACATGCATGCTCTTCCCTGACTGACGGATATTCTTGCTGCTGATAGATTGAAGGACTATCCCCAGTATTGTCAGCACTTGGCTTCTATTAGTCACTTTATACAGTTTCCCCATCATCTACAAGAGGTGAGTGTTGTCCATTTCAAAATCAATTCTTAACATTAAAAAAAAATTGTGGTGCTCAGAAATTTTTGCCTGTGAAAGTTGGACTGTGAGGGAAATTGAAATTCTCACCAAGACAAGTCAGGCAGTTCTAATTAGTTTTTCCTCATGTTACTGTAGTTGATTGTAGCCTTGGTTGCAGGGGGGCATATTCTTTTCAAGCTAAAGAAGTATTTGACACTTCAGTATTCAAACATCCAAAGACTGAGCACAGATTGACAGCTCCTGGTTATGTGCAGTCTGTTTTGTGTTATGGAAACCTATCCCTTGCGATTTTAACAGAAAAAAATGCTGCGCATTCAACTTCAGCCCTCAAGTTGACTTTAACTTGTCCCTTGTCCCAAGGATAAAAGGATAAGACTTTATTCTGTGAATTATCAAAGCCTCCTGAAATGCATATATTAATGTTTGAAAAATAAACACTTTACCCAAAAGGTTTTGAATGGTGGATTTTAATTTAATTCATGTTCTATTGTATTACAAACAACTTTATCAAAAAGTGGCTTCAGGAATGCAATAAACTGAAGAGTTGAGGGGTGCATTTTGGATTGGGTTATATGTGACTGAGTGGAAATGTTTAACTGCTTTAATTTCACTTTCTCTCCAAGTAAAATCTGTTCTGTATTATAACTGTTTGAAATTTTGCTTTTTTTCCTGAGGGTGAAAATGTTTGTTAGACATTAACAGTTTTATGATAAATTCGACTTGTTTGTGGGAGAGTGTTGTCCAAAAACATCAAAGCCCCAAACTTGGAAGTATGTTTGTTATATCTTTTGTAAATGAAATGCAAGGTGGTTGGTTGTCGTATATATATATATTTTTTAATTTCTCTTTTCAAGGACTATAAAACTTAGTGTTTTGTTGCTTCTTTTCTTCAGTACATTGAGTATGGACAGCAGTCTCGAGACCCTCCTGTCAAGATGCAGGGTTCAATCACAACCCCTGGAAGTATTGCACTTGCCCAGGCTCAGGCCCAGGCCCAAGTTCCAGCCAAAGCTCCTCTTGCAGGTCAAGTCAGCACTATTGTCACAACTTCAACCACCACTACTGTAGCAAAAACTATTACCATCACCAGACCAACCGGTGTCAGCTTCAAGAAGGATGTGCCAGTAAGAGCCGTGCTGCTTTTATTCAACTTCTACAAAGTGGGATTGAGGATACTTAGTGTTTCTAAGTTGCAGTACTAGTTTGTTTAAACCGTTCACTTTTCACTTAATAGTTGAAATATTCCTTAAGATTTTTTTATTCTGATTAAGAGATTTGTTTATAAAATTTGTGTGAACTTCAGCTATTTAGCCAATTTCTATATACTGAAATTAGTATTCTGATTATCCATGCTTTGCAAGCATTGTAGCATTTGTAAAGCATAAACAAAACATGAATTTGAGAAGATCCAGTGCATACAATTTTTAGTTTGGCATGGCCATAAGATACATGCTTATTTAAAAAAAAATAAATAAATAAATAAATAAAATATGTGACAACAAATCAGAATGAGGAAGCAGTATATAAAAAAAAAAAAAGCCAAAATAATTGGATAAATCTAGCAAGTTAAGCTATCTTAAAGCAGCAGTGTGGAATGCCCAAGTCTGGCAGCCACCTTGATTCATGCTGTGAAGTCTGCTTTACATCACATATGACTAGGAGTCATGATTTTTTTAGTTTTCAAGTGGCTCCTTTTTATGTTTGATTCTATCTTTTATAGCTTTATTTTGAGGATGATTGCATGTTTCACTGTTTTTGTCATCAACTGAAAAGCCCAATAATCCACAATGAAGTAACAAAATTCTGCATAAACAAGTGTGTTGGGGTGGGGCCTGGGTCATTAATTATGCAAAGTAGCTGACAGGATAAGGAATTAATGAGACAAAGATACATCTCACTGCTGTTTATCTCCTAGGGATTGACAGTATTTTAGCAGACTCATTGTTAGCACTTTCAGCCTCATAGAATGGTTGCTTCACCCTGCTATAATGTGCTCTCTTTCAGCCTTGGAAAACTCTAACCTTAGGCCTCTTACATCTTTGAAAAACCACAAATTTTCCCAACCCTGATCATTCAACACAATGTGAATCTTTATCCTAACCTACAGTTAGCACCATCTGAATGGGTATTGAAAGCCAATTAATTTCTTCTGCTGAATTAACTAACAGGCCGATACAGTAAAGCGCGGCCGCGGTTACCCTGCTTCTAACCCGCTTCTAACTCACAATTTGGCCGCGTAAGTCCAACCTGCAATTCACTATCCCTTTTAACTCATCCTTACCGCTTCTTTAAATCTACCGGTAACCCTTTCCGCGCGCAGCATGTATATGAGATGTAAATGCTCCAATTAGCTATTCCCTCCCATACAGTAATGTGCACCCCGATTATCTCCTTTTTTAACCTGTAGTTTTGCCGCGCGTTTAACCTGCTAACTTACCGCCTACCCTTACCCCTGCGTTAGTGTGGAGCATCAGGTCAGAGAGACGAAATTTCATGGGCAAACGACCCCCTCACCCCCCGGGACCCTTACCCTGGAGTTAGTGTGGTGTGACAACAATAGAAACATAGAAATGACGGCAGAAGAAGACCAAACGGCCCATCCAGTCTGCCCAGCAAGCTTCACATAATAGGCAGGCTCCGGTCAAAATCCCCCCCTCCCTAAGCAAGGCGCAGGGCGAAAATCGGCTCGACATGTCATTAAAACAAAAGTAAATAAAGTGTAATAAAAGTAAACTTACTGCATGTGAATTTTCTTTGAACAGTCCTCTCTCCCCTCCTCCTGAGGCGCGCACTGCTGCTCCCCTGCCTCCCGGGGCAGCCGGCGGCGAAAGCGGCTTCCAGCAGCCCCCGCTGGCGAAGGTGGATGAATGGATGCCCGTATGCCTGGATGAATGCACACCCATAGGCGCCGGCAGTCGTGCATTCATCCAGGCAGGAGCCAGCGGGCGTGCATTCATTCACTCACCTTCGCTGGCGGGCGTGCATTCATCCAGGCGGAGGGAGCCGGCGGGCGTGCATTCATCCAGGTGGAGGGAGCCGGCGGCGAAAGTGGCTTCCAGCAGCCCCACCGGCGGTGAATGAATGCACGCCTGTGCGTGCAATTTGGGTGCTCAAGGCGTGACGTCACGGCGTGTGACGTCGGCGTTCGCTAATGCACAACCTTGAGCGCCCAAGTTACATGCACAGGCATACACAGGCGTGCATTCATTCACCTTCGCCTGCGGGGGCAGGGGAGCCAAAACGGCTTCCAGCAGCCCCCGCCGGCGAAGGTGAATGAATGCAATTTGGGCGCTCAAGGCAGTGCATTAGCGAACGCCGTGACGCCAAACGTCGTGACATCACGCCTTGAGCGCCCAAATTGCACGCACAGGCGTACACAGGCGCACATTCATTCACCTTCGCCGGCGGGGGCTGCTGGAAGCCGCTTTCGCCGCCAGCTGCCCCCGGGAGGCAGGGGAGCCGCGGTGCGTGCCACGGGAGGAGGAGAGAGAGGACTGTTCAAAGAAAATTCACATGCAGTAAATTTACTTTTATTACACTTTATTCACTTTTGTTTTAATTTTCGCCCTGCGCCTTGCTTGCTTCGGGACTCGCAATCCCCGATGCCCGAGCGTAGGAGAACCATCCACTTCCTGGTACCTGTCATTTCAAACGTCATTTGAAATGATGTTTGAAATGACAGGTACCAGCGCACCCAGGATACTGTGTAGGCACTGTATAGCACTCTATACAGTAAAATGGATTGCGCGGGCCTAACGCTTCACGGACGCTTCTTGGACGCGGCTTGCATTTGCATGCTATTTAAATACAGTATTGAACGGTAAGTGATCTGAACTGTGCGTGCGGCAAACGCGGGTGTGCCCGGCACTAACGCACCTCTTCCTACCGCTCCTTACTGTATCGGCCTGTAAGGTTGTTTTATCATTGTGAAAATGCTGTACCAAGAAATCTTACAACTTTAAATGGAAAAGGTTCTTGAAGCAAGAACCTTTTAACTGTTCCTTTTCAGTATTTAACTATCTGATGCAGATTTTAAAACTAACTCAATCACAGTTCATCTCTTTGAGATAATCACAGTGATACCTGAAGTCTTAGTGGAACTGACACATGGCTACTTTCCCATAAGGTGACTGTATAGTCATAGCTTAACCATTTTACAGTAATCTAGATTCATGAATGGACTAAACCCTCTTAAACTTCCAGTGAAAGATCCTCCTCCTTGAGATCTAAATATAGTTCTTGCTTAGCCCTTGCTATTTCAGCCTCTAGCAACAGCAGAATTAAAATTCCTTTCCTGGAAGGTTTTGTTTATAATGGTAGTAACTTCTGTCCACAGAATAATCAAATTACAAAGATTAGGCTCTTATGCTCCTTATACTCAAATTTTCAACAGAATAATTTTGAAAGCTCATCCTAAGTTTCTATCTAAAATGGTCTCAATTTCATGTAAATACACTTTGTTGCCAGCCTTTTTTTCCCAAGATCACATACCAATACTGGCGAACAGGCTTTTTAGACCTTGGGCTACAGAAGAGCTTTATTTTATTTGGAGATTAGAAAGTCTTATAGACTGCCCTTACAACTAGGCATCTCCTTCAATCCAATCACAGAGGTATTAAAAAAAAAAAATAAAAGAATCTGTGTCCACATGGACTTCTGGTTGAGCCTAACAATAGATTGTAAACACTCTGCTTTGAAGTACTGAAAGGCAAAATATAAATAAAAATGCAATCAGGAAAACAACTTCAAAATAAGGTAAATAGCCTCGCTTTGGACATCATAGCTTCCTTATCTCTTCTTTTCCCAGCTTCCATAGTCTGCAAGACTGCCACCTGGTCTTCTATCCATACATTTATAAATTATTACTGTCTAGAGAGTACTTCACATCAAGATAGTTTCGGCCCAGCTGTTCCCAAGAGCTTATTTCCTAGCGTGTAGCAGATGGACTCATTACAAATGGGTATAGTGTGCTTGTGCTAGCAGTTGGAGACAGATCTGACGTCAGCACGTGGTACATATACCCCTGCAGGAAGTGCAGGCGCTCAGTAATTTCCGTCTCCAAAGCAGTTTGGAGCTACCTCACGCTCGCTGAGTGTTTTTCCAAATTCTAACGACTAAATTCATAGAAGAATCCTACCTGAAGACGAGCCCCGCACTCCTGCGGTGATACCATCGGGTCCCTCCCCCCAGTTGAGTTTCCCAAGGTGATTTCCGTGGTCCCTCGGAGGTACGAGCCTCGATCCGGTGGCCGATTCGTGGCAGGGACCTAGCCCCCGAGTGAGAAGGGCTCGGGCGCGGCATAGAGGCGGCCTCGGTCCTGATCCGTTCGCGGTGAGGACTTGGCCCCCAAGCGAGATGAGTTTGGGCGCGGCCTAGAGGCAGCAGGTGCACTTCCTCGAGCGCGGCGGTGACGGTAATTACCCTCTCTCCCCGCAGCCGGAGACCGCCCAGGTCGCAGCCGGGAAGTGCCGAAGATCAGGTAAGGCGTACATCTTTACTTTGCTGGTCTCAGAGGAAGCGAGGATTAGCGGGGTCTGCCTGTGTGGCAGCCCGCCTAGGAGGTCGCCATTTGCCTGCCTGCTCGCCGTCACCATCTGCCCTGGTTCGCCACCTCGCCCTAGCGCTCAGACGGACTAGCGCACAGGCGACGGGCGCGTAGGATAGGCGCCCGAAACTAATTGGGCGCACGTTGCTAGGCGCACGTTGAGAGGCGCACATCTTCGCGCATATTACAAAGCACATAGAGATAACAGACGCGATGGAGCGTATGAGAGCCCATGCGT
The DNA here is from genome assembly GCF_901001135.1 of Rhinatrema bivittatum. NCBI lineage: Eukaryota > Metazoa > Chordata > Amphibia > Gymnophiona > Rhinatrematidae > Rhinatrema > Rhinatrema bivittatum. The sequence continues at coordinate 139,354,180 of NC_042621.1, forward strand.
CTGCAGAGCCAGCGCCTCCAGAATCAGGCATAAGAGCTCTAGGCCTCTGCTCCGCATGCCACCTCAGAGCCACACAGAGCGAGGAAGCAGACTCCCTATGTGCCCAATGTGAGGAGGCCCTGAGAGTTCCAGGCCAGGGCCGGTCCCAGCCCAGCGTAATTGCTAGTTCCTCAGGGAACACACCAGACCTAGCAGGCTGCGGTGAGCAGCCAGGGAACCCTAGAGACCTGGTGCCCCTAAGGCTAGAACCTGCTTCGCTCTCATGGGTGGAATTATTCAAGGGGATTCACGCCTTTGTCAAGATGCAGTCTGATCCCCGAACGGACCCGTATGTACCGGATGACCCTACCCCTGGACCCTCAAGACCTAGGCACGGCCACCCGCCACCCGGAAGCCCCACTTATGGGGATTCAGATTGCTTTGTGGAAGAAGAAGAGCTCCCCGAGGAGGGAGAACTTCCCTCGGGGATAGAGCCGTATCAAACCATGAGACGCTTCTTTCTTAAGGAGGATCTCCCAGACCTGGTCTCTCAATGCCTGTCCGAGCTGGCTATCCCGGGCCACGGCACCCCAGGGGAACCTAGAATGAACCCCCTGCTGGAAGGCCTTTGTCAAATGGCCCACCATTTCCCCCTCCTACAAGCAGCACAGCAGCTAATTGATCTCGAGTGGAATGCGCCGGACGCCTCATTCAAAGGGGGTCGGGCCTTGTCTGGCATGTACCCCCTGGACCCGGCAACCAAGGAGCTGCTGGCGTGCCCCAAGGTAGACTCCATAGTTTGCGCAATTGTGAAGCGCACCACCATTCTGGTGGAGGGAGGGGCGGCCCTCAAGGATGCACATGACCGGCGCATGGACGCCATTCTGTAACAAGTCTTTGAGGTGGCAGCCATGTCCCTACATATTGCGACCTGCTGCACCGTGGTGACGCATTCCTGTTTATCACAAGCCAGGAACAACACCCCGGGAGAAGAAATGGAATCAGCCCTCTCGTTCCTCACTGACGCTGCCTCTGACCTAGTCCGTACGGCAGCCAAGGGAGTGTCATCCTCAGTGGCAGCCAGGAGACAGCTCTGGCTACGAAATTGGTCGGCCGACGACTCCTCCAAGACTCGCCTTACAAGAATGCCCTTTAAGGGATCCCTCCTGTTCGGCAGCGACCTCGAGAAACTGGCTAACAAATGGGGCGCCTCTCCATTGCCCTGTCTACCAGAAGACAAGTCAAGGAGGAACCAGCGCCCTTTTCCTAGGCCATCCAGAGGTAGAAGCTCTCAACGCTTCAACCCTTACAGGACTCGCTACCAAGCACCTCGTTCTCAGACCAGGAACCAGTCTTTCGGACCAGGCACAGCAAGCGGGGAACTGGCTCGGGTTCGGGTCCCGGTTTTACCCCACAATGAGAATCAACCGACCCATCTGGGGGACGAAGCCATAGGGGGCAGGCTAACCCTATTCTACCGCAGGTGGGTCGAGATTACTTCGGACCAGTGGGTCCTCGCCATTGTCCGGGAAGGGTATTACCTGGACTTCATTCACCTCCCTCCGGACAAGTTTGTGGAATCTCCTTGTCCGCCCCTCAAGAGGGTGGCACTGGAAGCTACCTTGGGAAGGCTCCTGTCCCTAAAAGCCATAATCCCAGTGCCTGCATAGGAGATAAATTCTGGGCATTACTCCATTTATTTCATCGTGCCCAAAAAGGGGGACACCTTCAGACCCGTCCTGGACCTCAAGTCGGTCAACCGGCACTTAAGGGTCCCTGGATTTTGCATGGAAACTCTGCGGTCAGTCCGAAGTGCCATACAGCCAGGGGAGTATCTCACATCCTGGATCTGTCAGAAGCTTACTTGCATATCCCAATCCATCGGGATCATCAGCGCTACTTACGCTTCAAAGTCTTGGGACAACACTTTCAGTTCCGGGCTCTACACTTCGGGTTAGCCACTGCGCCACGGACCTTTACCAAGGTAATAGTGGTGGCGGCGTCAGGAAGGAAGAAATTCTCGTCCATCCCTACCTAGACGATTGGCTGATCAGGGCAAAGTCACCGGAGGAGAGACACCAGGCAACCAACAGAGTTATATCTCTTCTGGAGAGCCTAGGATGGGTAGTCAACATAAACAAGAGTTCCCTACAGCCTTCGCAGTCGCTGGAATACCTCTGAGTCCGATTCGACACCCAGGGAGACAGTCAGCCTGACCTCCAAGAGGAAATTAAATCTCCGGAATCGTTTGCAGACTTTGCTGAGCGCCACCCGGCCCACAGCTTGGGATTACCTACAGGTCCTCGGCCTAATGGCCTCCACTCTGGAAGTGGTACCATGGGAGCGGGCTCATATGAGACCGTTACAAGGCGCCCTTCTATCTCGCTGGAGCCCACGATTACAGAACTACACCGTGCATCTACCTCTACCGGCCAGAGTACGGCATCAGTTACGGTGGTGGCTGCAGCCCGGCCACATGAGCCGGGGGTCAAAAATGTCCCCTCCAACCTGGACCCTGCTCACTACAGATGCCAGCCTGAGCGGTTGGGGAGCACACTGCGAAGAACTAACCGCCCAAGGGTAGTGGAACAGAGAAGAGTCGGGGTGAAACATCAACCGACTAGAGGCACGGGCAGTCAGGTTAGCATGCCTGCGATTTGCCCACAGACTTCGCAACAGAGCAGTCAGAGTGATGTCGGACAATGCCACCACAGTGGCATACATCAACCGACAGGGCGGAACCAGAAGCCGACAGGTATCCTTAGAAATAGCCCCCCTGATGGCATGGGCGGAAGCAAATCTCCAGGAGATCTCCGCCGTCCACATCGCTGGGACGGACAACGCCACGGCAGACTTCCTCAGCAGAGAAAGCCTAAACCCGGGGGAATGGCAGCTGTCGTCCACGGCCTTCCAGATGATCACGGATCAGTGGGAGATGCCGGGCATGGACCTACTAGCTCAAGTACCCAGATATTTCAGTCGCAGGCGAGATCCTCTATCCCATGGCCTCAGGAGATCCTGCTATATGCCTTTCCCCCATGGCCCCTGCTGGGTGCCATTATACACAAGATTCAGCAGCACAGAGGCCTAGTTCTTCTGGTGGCCCCGGACTGGCCAAGAAGACCCTGGTACGCAGACATGAGAAGACTGTTGGCAGGGGATCCTCTACTCCTGCCTCCTTACAGGAACCTGCCGCGGCAAGGTCCCATCCTCCACGAGGATCCAGCTCAATTCTCTTACGGTCTGGCCATTGAGAGGGCTAGACTGAAGAAAAGGGAATACTCGGGGCCGATAATAGATACACTCCTCCGTGCACGCAAGTTCTCCACATCACTAACTTATATAAGGATCTGGAGAGTATTTGAAGCCTGGTGCGAAACTCACAGCACCAATCCACATGCTGCTAAAATCCCCATCATTTTGGATTTCCTGCAAGATGGGCTCCAGAAGGGTCTGTCCCTCAATTCAATCAAGGTTCAGGTGGCAGCGCTATCCTGCTACGGCCCCAGGAGTGACTGCAACAGCATTGCCACACACCCAGATGTTTCACGTTTCCTGAAAGGAGTCAAACACATTCGCCCGCCACTGAAGTGGACAGTGCCCCTGTGGAACCTCAACCTAGTTTTGGACTTCCTAGCGGGACCTGCCTTCAGACCCCTCCGAGGCCTATCCCTCCGTTTGTTAACCTTGAAGATGGTGTTCTTGCTGGCCGTGTGTTCAGCACGCCGCATCTCAGAGCTACAAGCACTGTCCTGCCGCGATCCGTTTCTCAGGATCACCCCAGGGGCTATCCATCTTCGCACGGTTCCTTCCTTCTTACCCAAAGTAGTCTCGCACTTCCACCTCAACCAAACCATATCCTTGCCAACCACGGAAGGTTTGAAGAAGTCGGAAGAAGGTCGAATACTGCGCCATCTCGACATCGGCAGGCTGCTGTCCAATTACCTGGAAATGTCGGAACAGTACGAAAGACGGACCACCTGTTCGTCCTTCACAGCGAGAAGAGGCAAGGAGAAGCGGCCTCACGGGTGACTATTGCTCGCTGGATCAAAGAAGCTATCAAGGCGGCCTACGTAGAAGCGTGAAAACCACCACCTCTACGGGTCAAGGCTCACTCTACCAGAGCGCAAGCGGCCTCCTGGGCAGAAACTAGGATACTGTCGCCTGCAGAGATATGCAGAGCGGCAACGTGGTCCTCCCTCCATACCTTCTCCAGATTTTACCGTCTGGACCTCCAGGCCAGGGAGGACACAGCATTTGCGAGGGCAATCCTAAACGGACCTCAGGCAACCTCCCCCCCCAGTCCGGGAGTAGCTTTTGTACATCCCATTTGTAATGAGTCCATCTGCTACACGCTAGAAAATGGAGAGATTACTTACCTGATAATCTCGTTTTCCTTAGTGTAGGCAGATGGACTCAGCATCCCGCCCGGCTGCCGATATATATACGGATTCACCGTTTCAAGGTAAGCTATGTTTCCTTACATTGGGCATCCACCCTGCCGGGTGTCGACGCCTTCCGGTTGAGAACACTGGCGGTCTCCAGCTACTGTCAATCGGTCAGGTTAATCATGTTCAGTTAATTGATCGGTCAGTCACACACATATCCATAAAGCTTTTGCAAGGAAGATTACTGAGCGCCTGCACTTCCTGCAGGGGTATATGTACCATGTGCTGACGTCAGATCAGTCTCCAACTGCTAGCACGAGCACACTATACCCATTTGTAATGAGTCCATCTGCCTACACTAAGGAAAATGAGATTATCAGGTAAGTAATCTCTCCATTATGTCCTTTAACACTTCTAGCTACAAGTGTTTTCTATAGACAGCAGGACAAATCAGCCATACAGCCCCACCTCCCTTTATTGTTGAACTTAGCTTGGTACAAACAACCCTGGATTTGTCAGTAGGCATCAGTTATGCCTGTGCCTAAATCAGCAAACATTTAGGGCAGCAGGCAAGCTGTCTTCCAGCTCTGCTAAATCTCATTCAGCAGAGAACAGTCCAGAAGTATCTAGGGGTGGCAAAATCCTATCCCTGGGTACAAAGATTGAAGAGACTCGCATGGCAGTAGCTGGATGAGATCACTCATCCATGCTCAGAGACTTTCTCTCTTGACAGTTGCATGACATCACTCACTTTCCCTGTACGTACCCGAATCATTTCAGACTCCTGGGTTTATGCATCTGTGCCAGCAGATGGAGACAGAGAAAGTTTAACTGACACTGTTTAATAAGCACTGGTCCCACCTGCAATTTCTCTGTCTCCAGCAGATGGTGGCTGGTGTATTCACCTACAGTTTCTGGTGATTTTTGATCTTTTTTTCTTTTTCTGTTTCGTTTTTCTCAGGAGCATTTCTCCTAGGGGTCTGGTTCCCTGGGGGGAACCCTTCCCTGTTTGGTTGAGGTGGATGAGCTGGAGGTCGGTGACCTTTTTGTACGCTCTTTCCAGCTCCCATCTGTGAGGTGCAATTCTGGTGGTCCAGATTCTTCCCTTCACGAGGCCGCCTAGGTGGCTTTTCAGCTCGGGGCAGCTGCTTTTTGTTTTTAGGGCACACTCTCCTAGCTTTCAGGTTGAGCTGAAGCTGGACAGCTCCCCTTCTCCTTAGGAGAGCAGAGGCCCTGTTATTTTTGTAAAGTTTAAAAAAAAAAATTTTCAGCAGGAAGCAGCTGCAGTGGGGGCAGTAAGTCTCTCGCTCGGGCTCTAGGGGCAGCATTTTTGCTATCGGGGCGGCATGTTTTGAGGTTTTGGATGATGCGCTGTTGGTGGATTTAGCTCGGCGGGGAGGAGTGCTGGGCCTATGGGGTCTACTCCTTGTGGTTTCTCCCCGGAATTTATTTTTCTGCTCCTCTGCTTTTTTGGCACAGCAGGAAGGGTCAAACATTTAGCTGGGGGGGAATGGCCCCCCTCCCTCCCCAGCCATTCAGGCGACTGGGTCTGGCTCTGTTCGGTCATGAGGTACTTTGGTTCCTGGGGTGCAGCATTTACTGGGGCCACCGCGTCGGACGGGGGGAGGTTCCGGGGGGACCCCTCAGACTCTTGGGGATATAAGGCTCCCTTTGGAGGGGGTTCTGGCCCCTAATCATGGGGCGGACGACCCACATGGTGCGGACCCGGATGTCTCCGATACAGATCCGGGGGATGATGTGGCTGATATGCCAGTGGCCATGGACGATCCCAAGGTTCCTCGTTTGTTTCGTCGGGAGGAATTGGCCCCCTTAATTCTGCTGGTCATCGAGGAGCTCAGATTGAAGCTCCCTCAGTCGGATTCAGACCTAGATGGGGCGGACCTGGTTCTCAGTGAGACTCATAGTCCTCTCTCGACCTTTCCTTACCATAGGTCTGTGCAGAGGATGGTGGAGTTCTCTGGATGCAGGATTGCGGGTGGACCGAGCTATGTCAAAGTATGTCAAAGCTATGTCAAAGTTCTATCCCTTACCCGAGCAGATGTTAGAGCTCTTTGCTATGCCAAAGGTAGACGCAATATTGGCTGTCACCAAGACAATGACTATTCCGGTGACGGGGGCCACGGCTTTAAAGGATGTCCAAGACCGTAAGCTGGAGATTCACCTCAAGCGGATCTTTGAGGTTCCTGCTTTGAGCCTTCAGGCAGCTATTTGCTCCAGCTTCATGCAGCAGGCATACTTGCGTTGGGTGCAACAGCTGCAAGGGGACTAGGCTGGTCTTGCGGAGCATTTGGAGGCTTCAGTGGCGTACATAGCTGATGCATTGTATGACTTAGTGAGGGCCTCTTCACGGCTTATGACTTCTGTAGAGTCATCCAGGAGATTGTTGTTTGGCACTGGTCGGCGGACGTTTCGTCCAAATCTCAATTGTTTCCTGCTATTTAAGGGCTGTCTTTTTTTTTTTTTTTTTTTTGGAGAGGAGCTTGAGCAGTTGGTAAAACAGAGGACAGCAACGTCCACAAGTTGCCAGAGGATAGGTCTAAGTCCTTTCAGTCTCGGGCCTTTTCTGTGAAGGCAGAAGGCCTCAATAAACGAGTGGGGGCAACAGCCCCGCAGAGGCAGTTTGCAGGCCATGGTCAGTCCTGGGTGCAGACTTTTTGGGGAGCTCAAAGGCCCTTTAGAGCCTCCTCCGGAGGTGGGGCTCCGGGGGCAAAATCCTCCCAATGAGGCGAAGCCAGCCCATTCCGTCATTCCCCTTCTTAGGGAGGCATCTAGCGCTTTTCTACAAGGAGTCTCACTCAAGATCAGTGGGTCCTCTCGATCATAAGAAATGGTATGCTTTAGAATTTGCTTGTTCCATCCACAACCTCTTTTTGGTCTCCCCTTGCGGTTCATTGACAAAGCAATGCACAGTTCAATAGACCTTGGACAGGTTGTGGGATCTAGGAGCCATGGTGCATGTTCTCCCGGAAGAACAGGGCACCGGGTGGTACTCCATTTATTACTTTTCGGCCTATTCTGGACCTAAAAAAATAAATACAGAGCTGAAAGTCTTGACATTTCGCATGGAAACCCTAAGGTCTGATAGTGGCAATTCGCAATCTGGAATTCCTAGCTTCCTTGGATCTAACTGAGGTGTATCATCATATCCCCATTTGTCGGGATCACCAGCGTTATCTGAGGTTCATGGTTATCGGACAGCATTTCCAGTTTCAGGCCCTTCCTTTCGGCACTGCGGACCTTCACCAAGATCATGGTGGTAGTGGCGGTGGCCTTGTGGCACGAGGGAGTTCTGGTACATCTTTATCTCGATGATTGGCTTATCAGGGCAAAGTCGGAGGCCAGTTGTCACTCAGCGGTCATGATAGTCATTCAACTGTTTAATGTAACGCCTTTATTGCGACAGTTTTGTTCTATGTAAACCGACCTGATTCGATACTTGTATTGAGAATGCCGGTATATAAAAATCCGAAATAAATAATAAATAAATAACTCTTTCAGTCACTAGGGTGGGTGGTGAATTTTGTCAAGAGCCATCTCAATCCGACCCAGTGTCTCGTATATGGGAGCCTGGTTCGACACAAGCGTGGGCAAGGTGTTCTTGACAGACGAGAGAGAGAGAACAAATTGCAGTCACAGATCCACCATCTATTGGAGTTGCGGGTGCCCAGAGCTTGGAATTTTTTGCAGGTTTTGAGATCCATGGCTTTCTCCCTCGAGTTGGTTTCCCTGGGCTTTTGCACATATCAGACCATTATAGAAAGCTCTGGCACAATGGAATCTGCTGTCGGAGCTTTTTCATCAGCCAGTATCGCTGGATGTTTTTGAGAGAGAGCCTCTCTTGGTGGCTCCAAACGTCTCACTTTCTTCAGGGGGTCGCTCTAGCGGTACTGGATTGGATCATTGTTACTACCGTTGCCAGTCTGTCTGGTTGGGGGGCAGTTTGCCAGCTTCAGTCGGCTCACGGTGTGTGGTCGCTGGAAGAGCACTCCTGGTCTATCAACCGCTTGGAGACCAGGGCCGTGCAATTAGCATTGCTGACTTTTCTACCGCTTTGTCCAAGATCGTTCAGTCAGAATTCTGTCAGACAATGTGACTACCATGGCTTATATCAATCAACAAGGCGGTACCAGGAACCAGATGGTAGCTCAAGGGTTAATGAACTGGACAGAGGCACACTTGACCCAAATAGCGCCCTCTCATATTGCAGACAACGAGAATGTCCAGGCGGATTTTCTAATTCGCAGTCTTCTAGATCTAGGCAAAAGGGGACTGTCAGTCTGCGATGCAGCTCATTCACGAGAAGTGGGGTTGTCCACATGTAAATCTGATGGCATCTCGCCAAAATGCAAAAGCCCCAGATTTTTCAGCCACAGACAAGACTACGGAGCCGAGGGAGTCAACTCTTTAGTGATTCCTTGGCCTCATGGAGTTCTACTTTACTTGTTTCCTCAGTGGCCTCTAGTGGGCAAGGTTTTGCGCAGAATAGACACCCGGGGGATGTCGTATTGGTGGTTCCGGAGTGGCAACATCACCCGTGGTTTGTGGATCTCGTCAACTTGGCAGTGGACTGTCCGATATGGTTCAATCACCTCTCATCTGCTCCATCAAGGTCCCATATTTTTTGATCAGGCAGATCGCTTCTGTCTAGCGGCTTGTTTTTTGAGAGGCGACGTTAAGGCGCAAGGGGTAGCCAGAGCTGGTTTTTACTACCCTTCTGCATGCGAGGCGCACGTCTATCTTGTTGTCTTACGTCCAAGTCTGGAAGCTTTTGTAGGCTTGGTGCGTGGCCAAAGGTGTTGCTGCTTTGCGGGCTTCTGTGTCCTAGATTTTATCTTTCCTGTAAGAAGGCTTGGTATTTAACACTCAAGAGTAAAGGTAGCAGCTCTGACCTCTTTGCGAGGGATGATTGTCGGAAGATCTTTGTTCTCTCATCCTGATGTTGTACAGTTTCTTCAAGGGGTCAAGAATTTACGTCCTCGGGTAAGGAAGGTCTGCCAATCTTGGAATCTTAATCTGGTCCTTCAAGCTTTGTATGAACCACCGTTTGAACCTTTTCGTAGGGCGACTCTTAAGGATTTGATCTTGAAGGCTGTTTTTCTGGTAGCCATTTGTTCAATGCGGAGAGTATCTGAGTTGCAGGCTTTATCTTGTAGGGATTTGGGGGTGTCATTACGGACGGTTCCAGTTTTCCTTCCCAAGTTGGTCTCAGCTTTTCATGTTAATCAGATGCTTGAACTTCATGCTTTTCCCAATTTGGATGCTGCTTCTCCTCCTCATGCGAGGGAACTCAGGCGTTTGAATGTTTGGAGAACCTTACTGAGATATCTGAAGGTGACCAATGCCTTTTGGAGATCTGATCACCTATTTGTTTTGTGGAGCGGCGTGAAGAGGCTTCCAAAGCTACCATTTGAGGTAGCTCAAGGAGGCTATTGGGTCAGCCTATATTCTTAAGGGCCACCAGCTGCCAGACTGTTTTACGGGCTCATTCTACTCGATCACAAGCGGCCTCGTGGGTGGAGACTCAGTTTGTTTCGCCACAAGAGATTTGTCGGGCGGCTACATGGAAGTCGCTGCATACTTTTTCGAGACATTATCGCCTAGACGTACGGGATCCGGAAACTCATTCTTTTGGCGAGAGTGTTTCGCGAGCGGGACTATCCATGTCCCACCCCGGCTAGGGGGCTTTGGTACATCCCAGGAGTCTGGAATGATCCGGGTCTTTATAGGGAAAGGAAAATTGGTTCTTACCTGCTAATTTTCGTTCCTGTAGTACCACGGATCACTTCAGAGCCCACCCGCTTGATGGAGGTGGCAATTCTTCCGCTCAGCTGTGCTCTTCTTGCTATGTAGATTTTTCTTCAGAGCTTTAATAAGTGTGTTCAAGTTTGTGCAAGTGAGTTTTTGTGCTTGGGTACATATCAATTCTGAGGAACTGCAGGTGGCACCAGTGCTTTACAAGCAGTGTCAGTTAAACTTTCTCTGTCTCAATCAGGCACGGATGCATAAACCCAGGAGTCTGGAATGATCTGTGGTACAGGTACAAAAATTAGCAGGTAAGAACCAATTTTCCTTTCTGTCAGATTTATTCTGTCTGAGAACATCTGTTCCCTGTACGTACCAGGATCAGTCCAGGACACCTGGGTTGTGACTCCGCACCAGTAGATGGAGACAGAGCAAAACTTGTGGGTGGAGCCATATATACCCCTGTGCCAGTCACAGCCCCTCAGTCTTACTCTGTCTCCAGTAGATGGTGCAGGTGCGGTCACAGCCTCTTCCCGCCCTGGGTCTTTTTTAGTCAGTCAGGGTGGTTGTTGCTTTTTTTCTCAGTGCTGATTAGTTTGAGTTTCAAGAAATTTATTTTAGTTTGGAAAGTTTGAAGGAATCCGGTCCGTCCTGCCTCCCAGGGGGGTTTGAAGGTCCTGAGGGGACTATCCCCCCTGGTTGAGGCCGCTGCCAGGACTGAGGGCCTGGCTGAACTAGTGGCAGCGTTGGGGGTGACACCGGGGAGCCCGGTTCACTCACCCCCACTGGAGTAGGACCTCAGGACAGAGGACAGCGGCAAGTACAAAAAAAAAAAAAAAGTGTTTATTTTGTTTGTCGGCTCTCCGTTTTCTTTGCGCTCCGTCTCGGAGGTTTCTCGGGGGGAGCGGCTGGACGGGGGGGCCGAATCTAATTTTTTTCTTCAGTTTTGTTGTCTGTGTTTTTGCCGCGTTTGTGCGAGAGGCCACGGGGGTCGGTCTGCCTGTCATGCGGCCCGGCGCGTGCGCGGTTTCTAGGAACGGACTCTGTTCTCCCTGCGTCTCGGGTGGAGAGGGACCGTCCGGGACGAGTCGGGGGAGCCATTCCCGCTCAGCTCGATCGCCGCCGCGCGTTGCAGTTTCTGAGAGGCCTGCTGCGCCCTTCCCGAGTAGCGCGGGAGTGGTGGCCATTTTAGGGACAGCCCGCGAAATTGCACGGGAGGCTGCCGGGCCTAGCAACATGTCTCCCGCGTTTTCTCCACAGAGAAGGCCATCGAGAAGGGACGCACCGGGGGGCGGCTGAGTCCCCTGTGCAGGCCAGTGCGAGTGAAGATTCTTCGGACTCTGGGTCCTCATTTTCCTCAGACTTTGCCCTGTTGCGGCGCAAAGCTTAAGCTTAAGAGACGCTGGCACAGGGCTGAGAAAATTGTTCCTGCGGAAGGGGCAGGCAAAGCTAAGAAGAGGAAGACCAAGGAGGTCCCAGGCTTTTCCCCAGCGCCGCTCAGGAGGACGCGGCCGCCGAGAGGAGTCCCTCAAGGGACGGGCACAGAGTCCTCCTCACAGGAGGAGGTGGATTCGTCCGAGGAGCCCCGGGGGGGGGGGGCCAAAGGGACAGCAGGGGCTGGTTCCGCCCAGCCCGGAGCGGATGAAGGAACACAAGCAGTCAACGGGGATGACCCGAAAGTGGTTCGGCTGTTCCGGGGAGAGGAGCTGTCCCCTCTTATCCCGGCCATCCTTCAGGATTTGGGGGTGGAGCCCCCACCAATAATGTCCCGGCCAGGAGCCAACATAGACCCAGTGCTCTTAGGTCTCACTGGCCCAGCAGTGGCCTACCCATTCCATTGTTTTTTCGTCATTGGATAACCTGTTTCGCGAATGGGATACACCGGAGTTAGGGCTGAAGGTCTGCAAGGCCATGGATAAGCTCTAATCGCTGCCAGGAGGACGTCCTGGAGCTCCTACGGCTCCCCACGGTGGACGCGGCGGTGTCGGCATTGACGAAGCGGTCGACGATCCCGGTCACGGGGGCCACGGCTCTGAGACATTCAGGATAGGAAGCTGGAGGTACAGCTTCCAAAGATTTTGAGGTGTCAGCCTTGGGAGTCTGGGCTTCCATCTGTAGCATCTTCGCCATGAGGGCTAGTCTGCGCTGGGCCCAGGTCCTCCAGGTGAATGCAGCTCTGTCAGTGGAGGAAGCCACGCAGGCGGGCCGGCTGGAGGTGGCGATAGCCTATGAAGCAGATGTCCTCCACGATCTCCTTCGTATATCTGCTACGTCCATGGTGTCGGCCATCTCGACACTCCGCCTTCTTTGACTCACAATTGGGCGGCGGATGGATCCTCCAAGGCTCACCTCGGAGCGCTACCGTTCAAGGAGTTGGATAATTTAACAATTTCCCTTGGGGAAACCAGGGTTTTTTACACTGCCTGAGGACAGGTCCAGATCTCGGTCCTCTTTCCCTAGCAGGGCGCGTTTCGGGGAAACAGAAGATCGCGCCCCAGAGGTCTATCGGGCTTTCCTACCGGTCGTAGTCTTCCCGGTCGCAGTGGCAGCGGCGGGATTCGGTAGACAAGGGGGTGCCCTGTCGGACTCGGGCCCAAGGCTTCCCAATGAAATACAGTTGGTTCATCCCTCGCATTAACCTCAGGCCATTGTTCCAAGCGTAGGGGCGCGGTTGACGTGGTTCTTCGAGGACCGGGCCATAATAACGTCGGATCAGTGAGTCCTCAGCGTCATAAGACAGGGCTACGGTCCGGCAGACAAATTTCTGGTGTCACCCTGCAAGTGTTCAAAGAAAGGGACGGCAGGGCAAGAAACCCGGCGGCGCCTGGAAAGCTCGGGAGCCATCTCCCCCGTACTTTCCGATCAGCGAGGCACGGGCCGTTACTCCATTTTCTTCATCGTGCCAAAGGACGGCACGTCACGGCCAGTTTTAGATCTGAAGGGGTAAACAGATGTCGTCACATCCCACTCTTCCAAATGGAAACAATTCGGTCTGTGATTGCCTCTGTGTTTCAGGCGAGTTCTGGCCTCTCGGGATCTCACGGAAGCGTACCTCCACGTGGGCATCCGGCATTCTGGACAGACAGACATCAATTCCGAGCTCTCCCTTTTCGGCCTCGCAACAGCTCCTCGCACGTTCCCGAAGGTGACGGGGGTAGTGGCGGCACAGCTTCGACGGGAGATTTTCCTGGGGCACCCCTCCCTGGACGATTGTCTGATCCGGGCCAAGTCCGAGGATCGATGTCGTCTGGCGGTCGCCAGAGCCCTCCATCTTTTGCAGTCCTGGGGCTGGGTCGTCAACTTCAACAAGAGTCAGCTAGTCTTCACTCAGTCCTTGGAGTACCTGGGAGCCCTGGTCGACACAACACAGGGCGAAGTGGTTCTGTCCGGAGAATGGGTGCGCAGGCGGCACTGTCAAGTGAGCCGGTTCCTATCTCTTCGACTACCGCTGGTTTGCGATTCCCTGACGGTTCTGGGCTCTATGGCATCAACGATCGAGGTGGTTCCCTGAGCTTTTGTGCTTCTACGGCCATTACAATCAGCCTTCCTTTCCCGATGGCAGCTGGTGTCGGGAGAGTTCCACCTATCGCTTCCACTCACGGCCCAGGCCAGGTCCAGTCTTCACTGGTGGTGGGATCCGGACCACCTGGCTTGTGGAGGGTCCCTCCTGGTTCCCAACTGGACGGTGGTAACCACGGATGCCAGCCTCTCCGGTTGGGGAGCAGTCTGCCTGGGCAAGTCCGTACAGGGCTGGTGGTCGTACGCTCAATCACAATGGTCCATCACCAAGCTAGAGTCCAGAGCGGCTCGCCTGGCGCTACTGTCCTTTCTGCCGTTGATACGGGGAAAGGCGGACCGTGTGTTGTTGGATAAGGCGGACCGAGTGTTGTTGCACTAAGCGATTTTCCGTGGCCTACATCAATCGCCAAGGCGGGACACGGAGTCTACTGCCGGCGGAAGAGGCACAACTTTTGATATCCTGGGCGGAACAACATCTCAGCGATATTGCAGCGTCTCGCATTCCTGGGGTCAACAAAGTCCAGGCAGATTTTCTCAGCCGTCATCATCTGGACCCCGGAGGGTGGGAGCTGGCGGATGAGGCGTTTCTCCTCATCCACGAAACGTGGGGTGTGCCTCACATGGATCTGATGGCCACATGGCACAGCGCGAAGGCTCCGAGATTTACAGTCGGCGTCGGGAGAAAGGGGCCGAGGGAGTCGACGCGTTGGTGCTTCCCTGGCCGACGGATGGCTTGTTCTACGTGGTGTTCTCCCATGGCCGATGTTAGGCAAGATCCTTCGGCGCATAGAGTTGCACCCGTCCAACGTGTTCATGGTGGACAGTGGTTCGCGGACCTCATTCAGTTATCAGTGGATGCTCCCCTTCGCCTTCAGGGGTTGGCGGGGCTCCTCCGCCAAGGCACTGTCTGTTGGAGGATGCGGATCATTTTGTCTCGCGGATCACTTTGTCTCGCGGCATGGCTTTTGAGGGAAATCTGTTGCAGAAAACCGGTTACTCGGATGCGGTGGTGTCCACGCTGTGGAGGTCCAGACAGCAGTCTACGTCCTTGGCTTATGTCCGAGTCTGCCCTACTTCCGCTTCCGTCCCCGAGTTCCTGGCGTTTCTTCAGGCTGGTCTTGCCACAGGACTAGCGTGCAGTTCCCTCTGAGTCCAGGTTGCGGTCCTTGCTTGCTGGCGAGGTACGGTTCGTGGATCCTCCCTCGCCCTGTTTCCGGATGTCTCCCGTTTTCTTCGGGGGGAGGGGGGGCGAAACATCTCCGTCCTCCATTACGTCATCCGTGCCAGTCTTGGAATCGGACTTGGGTTCTTTCCTCCCTCTGTGCGACGCCGTTTGGGCCCTTGAAGCGGTCTACTCTTA
This sequence comes from Rhinatrema bivittatum, assembly GCF_901001135.1. NCBI lineage: Eukaryota > Metazoa > Chordata > Amphibia > Gymnophiona > Rhinatrematidae > Rhinatrema > Rhinatrema bivittatum. Next base: position 139,369,189 of record NC_042621.1, read on the forward strand.
ACGATCTCATGTTGAAGACTGTATTCCTTGTCGCCATTGCTTCGGCACGGCGGGTTTCGGGCTTGCAGGCGTTGCCCGGTAGGGAGCCATTCTTGCGCACTTCCGAATCGGGAGTCTCTTTGCGCACAGTCCTTTCTGTTTTGCCCAAAGTGGTGTCGGCGTTGTTTTCACTCAGTTGAGCTTCCCGAGTTCCCGGTAGGAGATTCCTCGGACCCGAAATTGCAGGATTTACGGCAGCGGGATGTGCGGAGGTCCCTCCTTCGCTATCTGGAGGTCACCAATCCTTTTCGAGTGACGGATCATCTCTTTGTTCTGTTCGCCGGTCCCGAGAGAGGGGCCGCGGCTTCCCGGACGCCGATCGGCCGTTGCCTCAAGGAGGCCATTAGCTCAGCATACTTCGTGCAGGGAAAGCCTGTGCCCGTGGGTCTCAGGGCTCACTCTTCACGATCCCACACTGCGTCTTGGGCGGCATCGTCTCAGGTGTCGCCTCTAGAGATTTGCAGGACAGCTACTTGGAAGTCGTTACATATCTTCATTAACCATTACCGGTTGGATGTTCGGGCTGCTGAGGCCGGGGGGTTTGGAGAGAGGGTACTCCGAGCGGGACTCTCTGCTTCCCACCCTCGGTAAGTTGGCTCTGGTACATCCCAGGTGTCCTGGACTGATCCTGGTACGTACAGGGAAAGGAAAATTAGTTTCTTACCTGATAATTTTCGTTCCTGTAGTACCAAGGATCAGTCCAGGATCCTGCCCGCAGTGCTACGCTAAAGTAATGGAGAGTCCGCTCATCGTTGTTTTTCGTAAGCTGCCCCTGGTTTATTTGCTCTCTCGGTTGCGGAGTCTGGTTCCTGTAGGGGTGTTGGATTTATTTCCGTTTCATTAGCAAGTTTGTATAGTTAGCTATGGTTGCCTTATGGATTTTCTACTTTGACATTTCGTATGACTGAGGGGCTGTGACTGGCACAGGGGCATATATGGCTCCGCCCACAAGTTTTGCTCTGTCTCAATCTACTGGTGCGGAGTCACAACCCAGGTGTCCTGGACTGATCCTTGGTACTACAGGAACGAAAATTATCAGGTAAGAAACTAATTTTCCTTTATAGGTAAACAGTGTTTTCTGCAGACAGTATTTTTTTTTATTTTATATTTATGCATTTTTATATTTATATTTTATATTTATGCATTTTTGACAGAAAAAAGCATATCAAACTATGGGTCAAAAGAAACTTTTTAATATATCATGTGTATACTGCAGAAATATTTTCAACATAACAAGCATATCATATGTGAAAGCACTGAACCATCATAATACATCTTGAATATTTAATACACAGTCTTTATGCAAAATTTTGCAGTCTTTTTTTAGTCTATCAAATCATAATTGCTCTCTGAATTTAAACTACAATATAGAAGAGATGTTGCTCAAAGTACAGTATTTTTTGGTTTTCCTGCAGAATTTCCTCAGGAGTACTGTAACAATGCACCAAAAATAACATAGTGATACCAGTGTAACAGGTATCACTTAATACCAGTGATATTAAGTCGGAGGCCCCAAAAGTTAAAAAAAAAAAAAAAAAAAAAATCGGCCCGCAGGTTGGAAGATGGATCCTCAATTTTGCTGGCGTCCGTTTTCCGAACCCGTGGCTGTCAGCGGGTTTGAGAAGAGAAGCCTGTAAAATTGAGCGTCGGCTGTCAAACCCATTGACAGCCACCGCTTCTGTCAAAAAGGAGGCGCTAGGGACGCGCTAGTGTCCCTAGCGCCTCCTTTTACTGCGGGCCCTCATTTACATATTTTTTCTTACTGAATCGCACGCCCAGGAGAGTGGCCTGGGCGCTCGCTGGCTCTCCCACGGGCTTTTCTGTATCGGCCTGACTGTTGTGTTGCTATAAGTATTGGCAGCAGCAAGAAGTTGGCCCTGCCTGCAGCTGACAGCTTCTCTAATGCTTCATGGATTATCAAAATCTACAAAACTAGAAGATATTAAGTCGGGTGTACAGAAAAGCAATTTTTTCTGCTTTTCTGTACATTTTCCCGGTGCCGACCGAAGGCAGGCGTTAATTTCTGAAAGTAAAATGTGCGGCTTGGATGCACATTTTACTTTCTGGATCGCGCGGGAATGACTAATAGGCCCATCAACATGCATTTGCATGTTGCGAGCGCTATTAGTTTCGGAGAGGTTGGCAGCGTGTTTTCCACGTGCTATTACCCCTTACTGTATAAGGAGTAAAAATAGCACGTGGAAAACGTGCTGCCAAACGGGAGCTAACAGTGCGCTCGGCCTGAGCGCACTTTACTGCATCGGCCCGAGTGTGAGATTGTTGCCACAATTGTAGCAGTTTCAAGATCTCAGTGCTGCAGGCAGCTCATAGCATCACACATTTAGCAGATTGACAAATTACAATCCCAAAAACCAGAAGCCCTAACCATAAGGCAGTATCTCTTCTCTCCCCTATCACACTGCCGCCGCCTCACACATGCACACTTTCCATCCCCAACATGCAATTACTTCCTCCCCCACCTCACCTGGTGTCCCTCTCCCAACCAGCCAAACTTGAGACTGAGACCAGTCAGGCATACATGTACTGCACAGCGCTCACTCACTGAGCCACACAATACCAGTAGCCTTCAGCTGTTCCTGAGATGGTGTGGGGGAGACTGCCAGCAGTGCAACAAGGAGAGGCAGGTACTGGCTGTTGGGATTGTGGGGGGTAGCCAGGAGAGAGAAGTGTGAGGAACCCTAGTAGCTGTCAGCTTTGGCAGCCATATGGGTTCTGTGGGTCAATTGGGGGAGAGTAATTCTGTGCAAGTTTTTTTTGTTGCACTGGTAAGTAGAATTCAACAAGGAATAAAAACAGATTTGAAAACAGATGAGTCATGGTAAAATTTGTAATATCAGATGTTTGCAGAGACTAGGTATGAGCATGATTGAGATTTAAGAGATTATGGTTCTCCTTTAAAGGAACTCTTGACCTGTGGAGAACTACACTGCAGATATACCAGACTATCCTCTCCCCGCCTCCCAGTTTTCGAATATTTATTTTCTGCTTGTTCTCTCAAACACCTGACAATTATTTATATAATTTTCCACGATATTGCATTGTTCATATAAGCTCCTTAATATCTCAATCTAATATGTATCGCTTTGTATATATCTTATCTTATTTATCCTATGTATGTGCACAGTTAAATTTATATCTTATTTCCCTCGTTCCCCCTGCCCCCCTACCTACAGTTAATTTGTTATCCCCCTTAAGCTAATTTTATCTGTAAAGCTCCGCTGCCTACGTCTTGTTTTGTAGCACAGTTGCAAGTTTATTATCTATGTAAACCGATGTGAAGTTACTAAACAAATGCCTGTATATAAAAACTGCAAATAAATAAATAGAAATGAGCAGCTTCTCATGCCCAGTGCTGAGGCTTTCCTTTCCTCCTCATGCAGTTTAGAAGAACCACACATGCTGTCCAGCAGTGATTTTCTCCCAAAAGCTTATAAAATGGGTTGTACTTTAAAATAGTTTAGAAGAGATTTTGACACAACTGACAACATAAACAGATTACTGCAGTTCTTTGTTTAAAACTGACTTCCCTGTACGTACCAGGATCAGTCCAGACAGCTGGGTTATGCCTCCCCTCCAGCAGATGGAGTCCGAGAGAAAACTGAAAGCACCCCCTAGATATACTAGTGTGCCACCTGCGATCCCTCAGTATATTCTCTGACTCCAGCAGATTGAGAGGCATAACCCTGCGGTCCTGCCCTGGTCAGTGTGTTCGTACTGGGGGAAAAGAAAAACAAAACATTTTATTAGGGGGACAGATCATTTGGTTTTCTTCTCTCTGTCCTGTCTGTGTTGTGGTGTTTGGTTGTGCGCAGCGCGGTTTGGGCTCAGTGTGGGGCAGGCACATAGGGACCTACCCTATGAACGTTCCCGGGCTAGACGGTCCTTGAGGCTGGGGGAGAGCTTACCGGTGGGCCAGTCACCCTCCCCCCCCCAATTCCAGGGGTCCCAACCCTGAAGGGGGTTTAAAAAAAAAAAAATATATAAAAAAAGGAACTTTTGAATTGAGACACTTCAGTCCTGTTGGCAACAGGCTGTGGGTTTGTTCCTTCCACCCCGGCCTGCCAGAGCCTCTGCGGACCCCGGAGAGGGTGGCTTAGTCACCCGGCGCACTGGGCTGGTGAGGGGTTAGCACTCACCTCTGTTTTGGCGCCTTTTTTCTTCAGGGCTCCATTTTCTGCCCGTGATGCCGCGATCTTCGGCCTGTGTGGCATGTGCTGGAGCGGGGGCGCGACTCTCCAGGGGGAGGGCCTCTGTCCCCGATGTCTCCCCGGGGACGAGGGACCCTCCCGGGGGCTGAGCGCTGCCCGCAGCGATCTTTCCCTGCCTCCTTCGCCGCGGCGCTGCTAGCAGCCGCTCTTCTGCCCCTCCTCCATCGGGGAGGAGTGCGGCGGCCATCTTGGCCACGCGGCAGGCAGACTCGGAGGCATCGGAGGAAGAAACCTCCCCTCCCCCCTCCCCGGGCGAGCGAAATCTGCGGTCCCCGGCCGATTTGGGAAGCCCCCGCCCCCCTCCTCCTTCAGGGGCCGTTGCCAGGAATTTAAAATGATCGGTGCCTTTTTCTTCCGATTTTGTGCTCCTGATGCACAAGGCGTTTTTACAGGCTGAATCTGGTTGGGAAGCAGAGGTCCCTTCTCCCCCCAAGATCCCTAAACCTACCTTGCCCCAGGGGAATCCGTCGGGCGTGGGGTCCTCCGGGGCCAGTGTCTCCCGCCCGCGGGGGGGGGGGGGGGGGGGGGCTGAGGGCGCAGGGGACGCGGAACCGGTTCTGAGTCCCCAGGAGCCTTCGGATTTGCTGGCAGCGTACGAACAGCTGTCCGTGGACGGGGATGACCCCCAGGTGCTGCGTTTATTTGGCAAAGAGGAGTTTAGCTCTCTTATCCTCCATGCCTTGCAAGAGCTTGAGCTGACGGCGCCCCCCCAGGACGCTGATACTTCTACGGGGGATATCGCCATGGCGGGGATTCGGGCCCCTCCTCAGACCTTCCCATTCCATCACAAGGTGTTACAGATCGTTTCCAAGGAGTGGGAGCTGCCAGAGTCTTCTCTGAGGGTCACTCGAGCTATGGAAAAGCTATATCCCTTGCCTAAGGATGCCTTGGAACTCCTAAAGACACCGGTGGTGGATTCGGCTGTCACGGCGGTGGTTAAACATACGACTATCCCTGTTACGGGTGGGATAGCTTTGAAAGATCTCCAGGACCGTAAGCTGGAGATCTTACTGAAGCGTATTTTTGAGGTGGCGGTCCTAGGTGTCTGGGCAGCAGCCTCGTGCAGAGGGCCAACCTGCGATGGGTCCAGCAGTTGCTGACCACGCAGGAGCTTCCTCCGGGTGAGGCTGAGCAGGCAAATTGTGTGGAGGCTGCGGTCGCTTATACCGCGGATGCTTTATATGATTTGTTGCGTACTTCGGCTCGCATCATGTCATCTGCTGTTTCGGCTCGGAGGTTGCTCTGGCTCCGTCGTTGGGCGGCGGATGCCACCTCTAAGGCAAGATTAGGCTCCTTTCCCTTTAAGGGCAAGTTGCTTTTTGGAGAGGAGCTGGATCAGCTTATTAAGGACCTGGGCGACAACAAGGTATATAAGTTGCCGGAGGATAAGCCGCGTCAATCACGGGCGTTTGGGAATGCTAGGGCTCGTTTTCGGGGTCAACGGCGTTTCCGTGCGGGATGAGGTGGTACCTTTCCCCAGAGACAACAGGCCACGAGAACCCAGCCCTGGTCTCCTTCCTTTCGGGGCAGGAGGCCTCAACGTGGAGGCTCCTCACAAAGTTTCGCTGCCATTGAGCCCGCGCAATGAAGGTGCACAGGCCCATTCCTCCATTCCCGTTATCGGAGGTCGGCTGTCCCGGTTTTGGGAGGAATGGGTCAAAATAACTTCGGATCAATGGGTCCTCGATGTGGTCCGGTACGGCTACGAGTTGGATTTTGCACGTCCCCTCCGGGATCTCTTTCTGGTGTCGCCGTGCGGTCCGATAGAAAAGAGGCTGGCTATCGCTCAAACGCTCGATCACCTACAGGCTCTGGGGGCGGTGACTCCGGTCCCGCCGGACCAGCTTCGGACGGGTCGGTATTCCATTTATTTTCTGGTTCCCAAAAAGGAGGGCACCTTCTGACCGATCCTGGATCTCAAAGGCGTGAACAAGGCCTTACGAGTGCCTCGCTTTTGGATGGAGACTCTACGGTCTGTTATTGCGGCCGTCCACAAGGGAGAATATTTGGCTTCTTTGGACTTGACGGAGGCTTATCTCCACATTGGTATCCGAGAGCGTCATCAAAGGTTCCTACGCTTCATGGTGCTAGGGTCCCACTATCAGTTTTGTGCCCTCCCTTTCGGCCTGGCCACCGCGCCGCAAGTGTTCACCAAGGTGCTCGTCGTGGTCGCGGCTTCTCTTCGTCGGCAGGGAGTACTCGTGCACCCTTACTTCGACGATTGGCTCATCCGGGCGAAGTCGCATGCGGCTTGCAAACGGGCAGTTTCCCTGGTAGTGCATCAACTTCAGTCGTTGGGTTGGGTAGTCAACTTCGCGAAGAGCAGACTCGAGCCGACCCAACAACTGGAGTTTTTGGGCGCGCGATTCGATACCTTGGTGGGCAAGGTTTTTCTTCCTCATCAGCGCATGCTCAATCTCATGACACTGGTACGGCGCCTGCTGGCTCTCACGACTCCCAGAGTGTGGGATCATTTACAGCTCATTGGGCATATGGTATCTACTATGGAGATGGTGCAATGGGCTTTTGCGCATATGCGGCCCTTACAGAGATCTCTGCTATCTCGTTGAGATCCCAGATCAGAGGATTATGGTCTGGAGCTCCCTCTACTGGAGGAGGCCCGATCCAGTCTCGCCTGGTGGCTCAATCCGGACAACCTGCTCCAAGGAGTGACCCTGGAACCCCCATCTTGGACGGTGGTGACAACGGATGCCAGTCTTTCCGGCTGGGGGGCGGTCTGCCAATCCCGAGCTGTTCAGGGCACCTGGACAGCGTGCCAGTCCACTTAGTCCATCAACCGCTACTTCCCATGGTAAGCGGCCGGTCGGTACAAATTCTGTCGGACAACGCGACCACAGTGGCGTACATAAATCGACAAGGAGGCACGAAAAGTCGTGCGGTGGCGACAGAGGCCACGTTGTTGATGGTCTGGGCGGAACACCACATGTCGCGGCTAGCGGCCTCCCACATTGCCGGCGTGGACAACGTTCAGGCGGACTACCTCAGTCGACAACATCTGGATCCCGGAGAATGGGAGCTTTCCCCGGAGGCGATGGGTCTCATCACTCGGCGGTGGGGGACTCCGCACTTGGATCTCATGGCGACTCGGGTAAATGCGAAGGCGGCGCGTTTCTTCAGTCGAAGAAGAGAGCACGCGTCGGAGGGGGTGGATGCGCTGGTACTTCCGTGGCCCCGTCACATTCTTCTGTACGTGTTTCCACCGTGGCCCCTGGTGGGGAAGGTGTTACGACGCATAGAGTCCCATCAAGGTCCGGTGATTCTCGTGGCTCCGGAATGGCCGCGTTGTCCGTGGTTCGCGGATCTCGTCAACCTGGCGGTGGACGGCCCTCTACGGTTAGGTCATCTTCCCAATCTCCTGCGTCAGGGTCCGGTAGTTTTCGAACTGGCGGATCGCTTTTGTCTGGCGGCTTGGCTTATGAGCGGAAGCAGTTGAGGAAGAGAGGTTATTCGGATGCGGAGGTGTCTACCCTGCTTCGAGCGCGTCGGTCTTCTACTACGCTTGCTTATGCTAGGGTTTGGAAGGTTTTCCATGATTGGTGCGCTGGTTTGGGTATTACGCTTAAGCGTTCGACCGTTCCTCAGATCCTCATGTTCTTACAGGGGGGCCTGACGAAGGGTTTGGCGTATAATTCGCTTCGCGTTCAGGTGGCGGCTCTGGGAAGCTTGAGAGGTCAGCTGGAAGGGTCCTCCCTTGCGTGTCACCCAGATGTAGCTCGGTTCTTGCGAGGAGTTAGGAACTTGCGTCCTCCTCTTAGGCTTCCCTGTCCTTCCTGGAACTTGAATTTGGTACTCCGTGGTTTGTGTGCGGCTCCGTTTGAGCCTATTCATTCGGCTTCGTTGAAGGATCTGACCCTCAAGGCGGTTTTTCTTGTGGCTATCTCCTCGGCTCGGAGGGTATCGGAGCTTCAGGCTCTTTCTTGCAGAGAACCGTTCTTGCGTATTTCTGATTCGGGGGTTTCCTTACGGACCGTGCCGTCCTTTCTTCCTAAGGTGGTCTCAGCGTTTCATGTCAACCAGACGGTTGAGCTACCCTCCTTTTCTGCGGAGGACTTGCGGTCTCCCCAAGGTAAGGACTTGCGGCGCCTGGACGTCCGGCGAATTCTCCTGCGCTATTTGGAGGTTACTAATGAATTTCGAAAGTCGGATCATCTCTTCGTGTTGTGGAATGGGCCCAAGAAGGGTCTTCAGGCATCTAAGGCTACGATTGCCCGATGGTTGAAGGGGGCCATTGCATCCACCTACATTGGCTGCGGTAAGCCTGTTCCGGATGGGCTTAAGGCTCATTCGTTGCGTGCTCAGGCGACTTCGTGGGCTGAGAATCGATTGGTCTCTTCCCAGGAGATATGTAGGGCGGCCACTTGGAAATCTTGGCATACGTTTGCCAGGCACTATCGCCTGGATGTCAGGGGTCCGTCCTCACAGTCTTTTGGTAGCAGCATGATTCGAGCGGGACTCTCAGGGTCCCACCCCAGTTGAGGCGGCTTGGGTACATCCCAGCTGTCTGGACTGATCCTGGTACGTACAGGGACAGGAAAATTAGGTTCTTACCTTTGCTAATTTTCGTTCCTGTAGAACCATGTATCAGTCCAGACGCCCGTCCACGGTGTTCTGGGAGTCCGCTCGTGTTCTTATATTTCCAGTTGGTTTTCCACACCAAGGATGAAGTGTTTTTTTCTTCACTGTATGGTTGTCAGTGTTTTCTGTTGACTGTACAACTTGCTGTTCTGTTTGTTTGTCTGTGTTCACGGAGGTTACTATTTGATCTGACCTCGAGTTTGCACTACAATCCGTTCAGTTATGGAAATTTATTGGGGGTGGCATTTGCGATGGTTAGTTTTTTACTTCTGCTTTGATATCGCATATACTGAGGGATCGCAGGTGGCACACTAGTATATCTAGGGGGTGCTTTCAGTTTTCTCTCTGATTCCATCTGCTGGAGGGGAGGCATAACCCAGCTGTCTGGACTGATCCATGGTACTACAGGAACGAAAATTAGCAAAGGTAAGAACCTAATTTTCCTATCTATGACATCAGTAACCTTTGGCATATTTGTCCCTTTATAAATGCTCTCTAAACTCTCATGTGTTCTTAGAGCAAATCTGAGTAGTAGCCTGCATGTAACTAGTGGAGCCAACAAGCATTAAGCTGAGTCAGTAGCTATGAAATTGGGAACTTAGTTAGATGAGACTAACGCAGTGCATCTAAAAACCTTACTGTTAAAGAATACTGTTCTGATTTGGATGCTTTTGTTCAATCACATCAAATTGTTTTGCAGAACTTGGTACTTTATTTCCTTTCTTCAACAAAGTTCTTTTTTAATGCGTTTTTAAACTTATTTATCTTTTGTCTCCAGCCCTCCATTAATACAACCAATATAGATACTCTGCTAGTGGCTACAGACCAGACAGAACGGATTGTGGAACCCCCAGAAAACGTGCAAGAGAAGATAGCCTTCATCTTTAACAACCTGTCCCAGTCTAACATGACACAGAAGGTGTGTGCTTTCTATGGTAGTGACCCATTAGATGTAGTAGTCCACTCAGTAGCTCTGTACTTTCACATCTAATGGTTTATATAGTTACCTTGCTTTTACCATATAAACTCTGAGTGAGTGATTAGTCAGTGCAAGATGTTCAGCTGCAGTCTGTGGCACCTGACAAAAATGATTGTAACTGTGAGGGCTTGAGGAGAGGGTTAAAATAATGGGTGTAAACGTGTTAGTTTTAAATGAGTGCTTATGTTCTCCTGACTGGCAGGGCTGAATTACACATGACACATGGGGTAATTTCGTCTGTGCCGAATGGACCCATCTCTAGACTAGTAAAGTTTTGTTTTTTTTCTTTGTTTTTGTTTTTTTTTAACTATTGAGTCTGTGAACATTCCCCTGCACATACTGCCTTGTGAGCCACTCAGTATTTTTTGTTCCAAGCTTTTGCATGGACAGGAACAATCTGTTTTTTCTTCACTCAAGAAGGCCACCTGCAGTCATTTCAGGGATTGTGTATGTGGCCACAAGATCTCCCTCACAGCTGGCCAAGATCTATGTTTACAGATGCATGGGACTGGACCATGACTCAGCCAGTTATTATGACTGTGATCTGATGTCACAGAGGCCCCAATGGATGTAAGAGCTTTGCAGGTCAGTAAAAATTTGAAGGAGTTCCTCTTCTTGGAGCCAGGGCCCTTTTGGATTCCCTCTGTGCCAAGTTGATCAGGAGCTCCTCACACAAAGCTTTTCCAACTGCAGCATTGGTTCCCAGATCAGTGGTAATTCAGGGGTCGAGCAAAACACAAAAACGTTGTGATCAGGGGTCAGAGAGCCCCTCACTGCCTTAAGGGGCTTGGCACAAAAGAAGTGCCACCATGTGTTAAAGTAGGCAGTGAAATCATAATCAAGTTGGTGCCAAAGCATGCATCGCACTGTGCCCTGGCCCTATTGATGTACCAGGTCCAGGCACACCAGTCCTCAGCCCCAACTGTGCACTTGAGGCAGGAGCAGACTTTTGAGGTGGGTGGGGGGGGACCCTGGAGGTGACGCGCAATACTTACCTCCTTCCATGTTAAAGTTGATCATGGACTTCGTTTGGCGGCTCCAGATCTGACATGCTCGGTTATGCCTCTGGTCTCTATACAACCACCAGTGCAATTAACCTAAGAGGATGAATCTATACTGGTGTTGAAGGAGGGTCTCTCTTCCCAATTCCAATTCAGAGGATACAATAGTCCATAGACCAGGAAACTAAAGTGGTGGAGACTTTTTTTTTTTTTTTTTTTTTTTTTTTTTTTAAATCTTGGTAGCACGTGACAAGGGCAAATTTCAGCCTCTCCTATCCAGAATTTTGGATTTATTCCCTCAAAAGGGAAGGGGGGGGGTAGTTCCTCTTGCCTCGGGAGCTCCCATCAGAGATCCTGATATTGGGATCAAGCCCTCAACCATCCCTCTCTGCAGAACAATCTAGCCAATCCAAGGAAGAAACATGGGATATCACTGTTGTATTTATAGGGACCTTTGTTTTCAGTTTCTAAATTTATTTTGCCAGGGAATTTCAATGTTATAACACAAGATGTCTCTGGAAAAATTAGTTGGATGTAACACACGAGAAAAATCAGAAGTCTTTTTTGCCACTTATCATTTTCAATTTTTATTTTGCCTGGGAATGACAGTGTAAAAACAAAAAACAAAGGTGCCTAATTATATCCCTGGAGTATTTGTGTATGAGGTGACTGAGGTCCCCGCCTCAATTGCCTAAATCTTTTGAGGGTTGTGAGTTAATGTTCCTTCACCTCTTGGTTCTGAGGAAGAGTCTACAGGGATTTACTGAGACCCCTTACTTTATCTGCCAAGAGCATTCCTATCCACCAGAAGACCTCTCATACTCTGAATTCCTGGACAATCCGAACAAGGCAATAGGAAGTAGTCAGTAAGGACAAAGATCCCCACACTGAGGTCTTTTGGCTATTTTGAGCATTAGAAACTACTTCTGGTAAGGAAGCTTTCTTTGTTGCGGAATAGAGGTAGGAAAGCTGTAAATCCTGGTTCTTGTTAAGTAACTCTTAGTCTCACCTTGGGGATTGACGGGACATGTCACACGTTTTTGTAGCTAAGGCATGTTCTCATCTGACTATGCTATGGTGCCCGAGACCCTGGAGTTCAACTGACAAGTCGAGGTCCCCTTGATTGGGGGCCACGTGGCTCCATCATGCCTCTAAAATGCTGTTAATGTTGCTTGATCCTTTGTACAAGTTATGTTGTCGTTTCGGGGGGGGGGGGGGTGTAGGGGGCCTAGAGGGGGGGGGGGTCCTTTTTTTCAGTACTGCTTCCAGGAATGGGGGTGGGAGGAATGGCTCTGAGCCTCTTGGGGCAGGTGTTCGTGTTGTGGGTTATGTGTGTCTGCGAGTTGGTATGACTGTGGTGTGTGTGTGGTGCGAATGATGTGTTTGGGTTAAGAAGTTGTCTGCTGGGTTTGTGGTGGGGAGGGGTGGGAATCTTGGGAGACATCCCTTTCATCTGGGTGATAAGGCAGTTTTTTGTGGCTATTGACCTATATTTTTGGAGGTTATTTCCTCATGATTCTGGGGGCTTAGGCTGGGGAGCCCCGGGATCTCTTTGTTGCCATGGCGGCTCTGTCGCATTCTATTGGTACTATTTTTAAAGTACTTTTGGCTAATGCTACAGTAAAATGTACATCTCTTAATGTATATGATATACACTCCCCTATCAAATGGAAAAAAACTCCTTATGGCTTTTAAACGTCTGGGGTCGCAGGTTGTGTTTCTTCAAGAGACTCACTTGTCAGCGAGTGAACATGTCAAATTACAAAGAGTGAGTGGGGCAGTGTTTTTTCTCCTCGTATTCGTCCAGAAAAAGAGGGGTCGCTATACTCATTCATAAACTGCCTTTTCAATCTGAACGGGTGTGGCATGACCCCAAGGGTCGTTATGTCATAGTTCAGGGATTGCGTAATCAGTAAAGAGTGGCTTTGTGTAAGGTATATGCGCCTAATGTCTGTCAACATGAGTTTTTCACTCGTCTAGTGGGGATCCTTGGTGAACTTTCTGATTGTGCACTTTTGGTGGGAGGGGATTTCAATATGGTAGCCAACAAATTGGAAGACTGCAAACCTCCTAAATCTGTAGAACTTAATGACATCCATAAAGGCCCTAATTTTCTATGCCATGAATTGGACCTGTTGGACATTTGGAGGGCGTTGCATCCTGGAGAGCAGGATTATACTTTTTTTCCACATCCTCACGGGTCCTATTCCCGTTTGGATTATTTTCTGATTTCGGAATTCCTGTTTTCCAGGGTGACAACTGCTACCATAGGCACCTTTGCCTTATCAGATCATGCGCCAATCTCTGTTACCGTAACATTGGGATGTACTCCTAAGCCCCCTTTTTCCTGGCGCATGTCCCCCGGGCTGTTCTTGGATAAGGAGTTTTCTCGCTGCCTTGTAACCCGTTGAGAAGAATATATGCTTCTAAATATACTTCTGATATCACACCACGGGTTCTATGGGAAGCAGGTAAAGCAGTAATGCGGGGACACATTATAGCCTATGTTGCTACCCAGAATAGGAAGTGAATTGCTGTGATTCTTTAACTGAAGAATTGAAACAGGCACAGCTCCGGCATATTAGTGCCATGTCAGAATCTAGCAAGCGTGAAGTAGACTAGCTGAGGGAAACTCTACAAACGCTCTTGTTTCAGCAAGCATCCAAGTCTGAGATATTATAAATATCAATTGTATCGCTATGGTAATCGGCCCAGTAGGTTGATGGCCAATTTGGTTAGGGCACGTGGCCCCAAATCTTTCATAACGAGTATTAGGGATAGGTTTGGGTCCAGTCAAAACACTTCGGCAGCAATTATGGAGCGTTTTCTGGAATACTATAGTGGGCTCTATGGGGAAAAAGGATAGCCATATCCCATCAAGAGAGTCTTTCTTTTCTAATCTTCCTTGGCCGCACCTTACTGAGGCGCAGATTCTGTCATTAAATATGCCTGTAACTGATTCCGAAATTCATGCCGTTATACACGGTCTCAAGTTGGGTAAGGCGGCTGGACCAGATGGCCTGGGGCCGGAGTTTTAAAAGATTTGGAAATTCCCCATTTTACCTGCACTACGATCATATAATAGCTTAGTCCAGGAGAATCCAGTTACCCTCGCAGAAAATCAATCCACTATAGTGTTGCTCCCCAAACCTGGGAAGGATTTACAGGAAGTGGGCTCGTACAGGCCTATCTCTCTTATAAATGGGGACTTAAAAATATTGGCAGCAGTGCTGGCGGCCAGATTGAGTCTCCTTTTGCCCTCCGTAATACACGGTGACCAAACCGGCTTTATTAAGGGGCGTCAAGGTTTTAAGAATGTGAGGCGCCTGATTGGCCTATTAAATTTTCACTCTAACACCGAAGCCCTGGTGCTGAGCTTGGATGCGGAAAAAGCTTTCGATTCCCTTTCATGGGACTATTTATTTTGGGATTTGCAAGCATATGGCATATCAGGCTCCTTTTTATCTTGGTTGCAAGCCCTGTATGCTAATCCGAGTGCCAGGTTACTTATCAATGGTACTTTGTCAGAAGCTTTCCCTATTCTATGTGGGGTGCGCCAGGGATGCCCTTTGTCCCCTCTTATTTGTATTAGCCTTGGAACCTCTGGCTATTAAGCTGCGGTTGGAGGATAGGTTTCGAGGCATCCGTATAGGCCGTTAGCAATGTTCGCTGATGACATCTTGTTGTTGGGCAACCTCGGACTAGCATCCCCATCATTATTCAATGTTTTAATGTTTTTCACTCCATTTCGGGCCTGACCATTAATTTTTCTAAATCAGAAGTGCTCGCCCTTGACCCTGGGGTACAACAACATTGGCTGGGAGGGTTCCCCTTCATGTGGGCTCCGAATAAACAAATATTTGAGGGTATGGATCTCTCGAGACCCTTCAGATCTTTATGCTTTGAATATAAGAAGCACACTGGTAGACTTGGATGCTCAACTGAAGGCTTGGCGCTCTCTGCCCCTATCTCTTTTTGGTAGAGGTGCGCTTACTAAGATGGTCCTTATGCCTAAGCTTCTTTATAAATTGCATATGTTGCCCTGCTGGCTTTCTAGCAAAGACCTAAAGTGGTTGCAGACTTCTTTTCAAAAATTTGTTTGGGCGGGGGAAAAAAGCGAGGTTACGCTATCAGGTGTTGATGTCTCAGAGAGGGGAAGGTGGTCTTGGCCTGCCGGATGTTCGGTTATACAATGTGGCCTGCCAACTTCGATTTGTGGGGGAATGGATCCTTGATGAATACGCATATTGTGAGGATGGGTTAGTTATCAATATGGTTGCACCTTGGTCCCCTTTGTACTTGATTCAGGCTAGTCCTGGGGCTTATAGGACATTAAATATCCCTCATACTCTGGTACAACCATGTCGTCAGGCCTGGCGATGGATACGGTCCAGAGGGACTGGTGGGTCTTTCTTCTCTTTTCATGTCATTAATGGGCAACTTGGATTTTCTTCCAGGCCGCGACAACTATTTTCTTTTTGATACATGGCTGCAGAAAGGTTTAGCGTTCATTTTTTGCTTCTATGTTACGGACTCGCCAATGGTGCATGATTTTGCATTTTTGGCCCGAGAATGACTTACCAGCTAAACATTTCTATGCATATTTACAGACCCGTCACTATCTCCAATCCTTTCATTGGACTGAGGAGTCATAACGTCTGGAGTCAGCCTTTGCACAGTGTTTTTTTGATAGGGTATTAAAGTGTAACTCCATCAAAGGTTGGTGTGAGTTTGGTAAATCATATCGCTCTGCGATGCATGTAGCCTCTTTGGCGCGCTACTGGGCTGAGGCGTGGAACATGGATATATCTACTTCTTATCTGCTTTCATGTTTTAAGCTTATGCCCAAAAGCCTACCAGACCCCTCTCTTCAGGAATTACAATTTAAGATTTTGCACCACATTTTTAGCGATGATGTTCGCCGTTGCCGGATGGGACGGTTGCCCACCCAAAAATGTGTTAAATGTCATCAAGTGACAGGTACTTTGGCACATAGATTGTTTCTATGCCCTGTTTTGTTACCATTTTGGACGAAGGTCCTTGCAGTAGTAGCTCAATGCACTGGCTTGTCTATTGGTTGGATGGGCAAGTTACTTCTCTCTGGTTTACGAGGAACTCTTCCCTCTTACAAACTCTTTGGATAAATTTGGCCATGCGGCAATATTACTGGCATGCCGTAAGATTTTAGCTGACTGGATAACACCAGATACGACGCCCAACCTGTGGGTGTGGTTTGGGCAGCTGGCCTTTTCAATGTAAATAGAGCGACTGGTTGCCATGGACAGTGAGAGAGAAAGGGATATGCTATACCAGTTTTGTTGGTCAGCTTGTTATGGCCTACTGCCGTCAGACCTTCAATCTACTTTAATCGCCGCTGGTTATCATCCCTCTTGGAAGTGACTTGCTTTGAGATCATTGTACATTACAGGGATGACTGAACTTTACAAGGACATGTAACATTTTCTTACCAATGTTGGATAGTGCTAATTATGGAAGGGGTGTCTCCCAGGGCAAAGGGGAGGGGGGGGGTGGAGTGGTGTGTGTAGTGTGTGGAATGTTAGTGGACGTTTGTGGTGTGACTGAGTGGTGGATTATGCTTGGAGTTTAATCTGTTTCTCTTGGTCAGGAGGACCACAAAAGGAGAGTCCACGGGGTATTGTTATAATTGACCTCTCTATCTTGGGAAATTGTTCTTGAAATGTCGTCCTGACAATATTTGATTTCAAGTGTGCTCTGTTCTCCTAAGTTTGGGTTACTGATTGTACCTGTGTTGCTCTCTAATAAAAAAAAAAAAAAAAAAAAAAAAAAAAAAAAAAATTTTTGACAAAAAAACCCACTTCTGAGCCTGCAGAGATCCCAATATGTTCAATTCTGCAGGATTTACAAACAAGAATGTGGGCGTGTCTGGCCTCCTGTCTCCCAATAGCCAGAAAATTGGACCTTTAATTATCCCAGGACAAGCAGGATGCTAGTCCTCACATATGGGTGACGTCACTGACTGAGCCCTATTGCGGGAAAACGTCTGTCAAAGTTTCTAGAAACTTTTGACTGGCACTGTGAGGCCACTGAGCATGCCCAGCATGCCATGATATTCTCTGCCACAGGGGTCTCACTCTAGTCTGGTATCGTCTTCGTTTTTCCACACTGCTGTAAGCATCGCAGAGATAGGAGCTCTGTGAGTTACTTTACTTACTTTTGACTGAAAAAGTCAATTTTTTCAAAGAAATTCTCCCATACGGGATCTCACTCTCCTCTTTCTCACCGGACGGTGAGAAATTGTTACCTTTTTTTCACATTGTGAGAGCGATATTTTTCTCTCACAAAATTTTCTATTTGCATCGACGGCCGTCAATACTGACATGGCTTCGTGTTTTAAAAAATGCCCGATTTGTAATCGGACCGTGTCAGTCACAGACCCACACCTAGAGTGTGTCGTCTGGGTGAAAAACATGACATTTCGTCCTGCCAATAATGTCAGGAAATGACTCCGAAGGGAAGGAAGCTTAGGTAAGAAAAAATGGAACATCTTTTTCACCTACAACTCCTTCCTTCAACTTAGTCTACAAAATCATCCCCAGCAAGAGTTACAAAAAAAAAGTCCTGCTGAAAAAACGTCAACTGGAAGGCTCTGGAGATAAAGCATCG
Organism: Rhinatrema bivittatum; assembly: GCF_901001135.1. Lineage (NCBI taxonomy): Eukaryota > Metazoa > Chordata > Amphibia > Gymnophiona > Rhinatrematidae > Rhinatrema > Rhinatrema bivittatum. The sequence goes on from NC_042621.1 coordinate 139,386,678, forward strand.
CCAACACCATCGACGGCATCCATAAGGTCAGTAACCGAAATAAGGCCTAAGCATAAGCATCGACATCGTCATGCCTTGGCATCACTGTTAACTACCCCCCATCCCCCGGGGGAACCAAGCGCAAAGCAGCAAAAACATACAGATACACCGCTACCATCTGAGCCTACTTTGATAATACCCGGTACAGGCATCGCAGGAGATATCGTCTCCTCCACCGGCTCCAGCCATCCCACAGGACTTGTCCATGCTCATTAAAGAAGCAATAATGCAAGCCCTAAAAGACCAGCTTCCGGCGACCACGCCGGTGACGTCACCGATGCCGGTAACCTTGCCGATGGCACTCTCGATGCCGGGATCATTCCCAATGCCGGGGAAAACCCCGATGCCAGTGATGTCGATTCCACTGATGCCCTCGATGTCTATTCCAACGTCGATGCCTTCTATCTTGGCAATGTCGATGACTTCATCGGTTCTGGCACCGATGCCCATCTTCACCCTCGCACCGACAAAAGGGAAAAGCATCGGTGACTGCAAGACATCCATCGAAGACACCAGTACCTTCGATGCCAAAACCTTCACCAACGGTGCCTCTCTCTCCTGGGGCTCCAGGATCTTCAGAGTCAGCACTGCATACCATCATTATGAAAAGATATCAGGATCTATTAGATTCTTTACCATCTAATCCAAGAGGATAATCCAGAAGACTCTTCTCTTGAAGATCCTTTACCAGGACCTTCTGGCCTTCCTCCACCACCTAGACTTCAGCACCTCCACAACAATCCCAAGATTATGATACTTGGAGTGATACTGCTTCAGAGACATCAGAAGATTTTGTCTGACCCATCACCACCACATCCCAGGAAACAATCTCCTCCAGAGGATTTCACCTTTACTTCGTTTGTACAGGAAATGGCGGATTCCATTCCCTTTAAATTAGAAACAGAGCAGGGCACCAGGCAACAAACCTTGGAGGTACTCCAGTTCGTTGACCCTCCAAAACAGGTAGTGGCCATTCCAATACATGATGTTCTCTTACAATTGCAACATAGTCTATGGGAACATCCCTGCTCTGTCCCAGCAGTAAATAAAAGAATGGACAGTACCTACCTAGTGCAATCCACTCCTGGATATCAAAAGTCACAACTTCCCCACCACTCAGTGGTTGTGGAATCAGCACAAAAAAGGTCAAAAAGAACAAGAATGCATTCATCAAACCCCCCCCCCCCCCCCCAAGGGAAAGACCATAGATTTCTGGATTCTCTGGGTCGCAAAGTGTTTCAAGGGGCCATGTTAAACTCTCGGATTTCTTCCTATCACCTTTACGTGACCCAGTATCAAAGAAATTTATGGAAACAAATTCAAGAATTTGTCCCATCTCTCCTTACTCAATATCAGGAGGCTGCCCAAGCCATCATCCACAAGGGCTTGGAGGCCGGAAAACATGAAGTCAGGGCGGCCTATGATGGCTTCAAAACTGCTTCGAGGGTGGCTGCATCAGGCATCAGTGCCAGGAGATGGGCATGGCTCAAGGCCTCAGACCTTAGGCTGGAAGTTCAAGATAAGTTAGTGGATCTCCTTTGCCTGGGAGACAATCTTTTTGGATCAAAGGTCCAGGATGCTGTGTCTCAGTTAAAAGAACACACGGAAACACTAAGACAGCTGTCTTCCCTCCCACAGGATCCTTCTACGCACACTGGGCGTAGGCCTCAACGAAAAGACACTAGGAGACCTTTTTACCGACAGCGGAGGTACTACCCTCCAGCATCTCGACCCAGGCCTTCCAGAACACAACAAAGGCTGCAACCCTGACAGCAGAGAGCAGCTAGACCTCAACCTGCCCACAGACAGGACCTGCTGCTGGTTTTTGAAATTTCATCCAGAGAACTCAGCCTTTTCTCAAATCCTCAGCCAGAACTTCCAGTGGGAGGCCGGATATCCAAATTTTACAACAATTGGATACAAATAACAACAGACCAATGGGTCCTATCAATAATATATCGAGGATATCAACTCAATTTCCTCTCAATTCCCACATTTTCCACCAGGTCAATCTCATCTCAGTGAAAATCATATGCTTCAGTTACAAGTAGAATTATCCACCGTTCTGAAAGCCAGGGCAGTAGAGCCGGTGCCCCAGTCTCAGAGAGGCAGAGGATTCTATTCCTGTTATTTCCTCATTCCAAAGAAAACCAGAGGCCTTCGTCCCATCCTAGACCTCAGAAAACTGAACAAATTTCTGAAAGAAAAATTCAGGATGGTTTCTCTAGGCACCATGCTTCCACGTCTTCAAACAGGAGATTGGCTTTGTTCTCTGGATCTACAAGACGCTTACGCCCACATTCCAATATTTCCCCCTCATCGCAAGTATCTACACTTCATGGTGGGGCAGCAGCATTTCCAATACAAAGTTCTACCATTCGGACTTGCCTCTGCTCCCAGAGTTTTCTCCAAATGTCTGGCATAATAGCAGCATACTTGCACAAGCAAGGTGTCAATGTGTTTCCATATCTAGACTGGCTCATCAGAAGTCAATCTCAACAAGGAGCTCTAACTTCTCTGTCGCACAATTGCTGTACTCCACTCTATGGGCTTTCTCATCAACTATCAAAAGTCCCATCTTACTCCATCTCGTCTGCTTCACTTCATAGGAGCAGAACTCAACACCATCCTTGCAAAGGCCTTTCTACCAGAAGATCGAGCAGAAAATCTGTCCCTGCTGGCAAACTCGATTCACTCAAACTACAGCTCATCAGTTTCTAACTTTACTAGGTCACATGGCCTCCACAGTTCACGTCACTCCTATGGCAAGGCTTGCCATGAGAGTAACACAATGGACATTAAGGTCTCAATGGATCCAATCCATTCAACCACTGTACTCCCCAATTCAGGTAACCCACCAACTACGTTCCTCTCTACTTTGGTGAGTAAACGACAATTTGCACAAGGGCCTACCCTTCCAACAACAAGTCCCACAGATAATGTTAACTACAGATGCATCCACCTTGGGTTGGGGAGCCCACATAGACACTCTCCAAACCCAGGGTACTTGGACAAAACTCGAAGCAACATTTCAAATCAATTTCCTGGAGCTTTGAGCTATACGTTATGCGCTACATGCATTCAAGGACTGCCTTTCACACAAAACTGTTCTCATCCAAACGGACAACACGGCCATGTGGTACATCAACAAACAAGGAGGTACGGGCTCGTATCTCCTTTGTCAAGAGACTGCACAGATTTGGGGCTGGGCCCTGAACCACTCAGTGTTCCTCCGGGCCACTTATCTGGCAGGCATTCACAATGTAGTGGCGGATCGACTCATTCGTCAGTTCCAGCCACACGAGTGGTCCCTGGATCCCTCAGTAGTGACCAGGATATTTCAACGTTGGGGGCAACCAACAATAGACCTCTTTGCGTCTCATCTGAATCACAAAGTGGACAAATTCTGTTCTCTACACAAACAGAAAAACCAGCCAGCCAAGAATGCCTTTGCTCGCCCTTGGAACTCAGGCCTTCTATACGCGTATCCTCCAGTACCACTCATAACCAAAACTCTAGTGAAGCTACAACAAGACAAGGGGTCCATGATACTCATAGCCCCCTGTTGGCCTAGACAAGTATGGTTTCCCACACTTCTAGACCTCTCAGTCAGGGATCTCATTCGCCTGGGAGTAGCTCCCACTCTCATAACTCAGGATCATGGTTAGTTGTCCCATCCCAACCTTCAATCCCTATCCCTAACAGCATGGATGTTGAAAGCTTGATTTTTACAACCATTCAATCTTTCAACCAATGTGTCTCAAGTGCTTATAGCTTCACGTAAACCCTCCACATGAAAGAACTACTCTTCCAAGTGGAAGAGGTTTACTTTGTGGTGTAGGCAACACGGTTTAGATCCTTTCTCCTGCCCTACACCTTCTCTACTAGACTACTTATACCATCTTTTCAGACTCTGGTCTCCAGACTTCATTTGTAAGAGTACACTTAAGTGCAATCTCTGCTTACCATTATAAGATGGGGGATGCACCAGTATCTACGCAACCTCTTGTCAGCAGTTTTATGAGAGGCTTAACTCAAATTAGACCACCAATTCGACCTCCAGTCACAGAATGGGACCTGAACATGGTTTTAACAAGACTCATGCATTCTCCTTTTGAACCCATAGATTCCTGAGATCTTAAATTTCTCACATGGAAGACTATCTTCCTCATATCCATTACATCGGCTAGAAGGGTTAGTGAGTTACAAGCACTTGTCACGTACTCACCCTATACAAAATTCCTACATGAGAGTGGTTCTCCGTACACATCCAAGATTCCTCCCCAAAGTAGTTACGGAATTCCATTTGAATCAATCCATAGTTTTACCCACATTCTTCCCAAGGCCTCATTCTCACCAAGGAGAACGGGCCTTGCATACCTTGGACTGTAAGCATGCATTATCTTTCTACTTAAACCGCACTGCAGTCCATAGAAAATCCACTCAACTCTTTGTATCTTATGACCCAAACAAGCCGGGTAAAGCAGTGGGTAAACATACTCTATCCAATTGGTTAGCAGATTGCATACAGTTTTGCTATGAAAAAGCAGGCCTTCCTCTCCAAGGGCGAGTAAAGGCACATTCAGGAAGAGCAATGTCAACCTCAGTAGCACACTATCGCTCAGTACCAATTCTTGACATATGTAAAGCAGCAACATGGAGTTCTCTTCACACCTTTGCAGCTCATTACTGTTTGGATAAACAGGGACAAGATTCAGCCTACGGACAATCTGTCTTAAAGAACTTGTTTCCAGTCTAATCCCAACTCCTACGTCCAACCTGCTGTGATCTTCGGCTGACTCATTTTCAACAGCAATACTTCACTGTGGCCTCATTCTAAAATGAATCAGCCTCTAGCTTGCTAATCACCTATATGTGAGGACTAGCATCCTGCTTGTCCTGGGATAAAGCAAAATTGCTTACCTTGTAATAGGTGTTATCCCAGGACAGCAGGATGTAGTCCTCACGAAACCCACCCTCCACCCCGCGGAGTTGGGTCTCATACCTTTTATTTTATTTTTTGCTAAAGCTTATTGCTACAATACCAGACTAGAGTGAGGTCCCTGTGGCAGAGAATATCATGGCATGCTGGGCATGCTCAGTGGCCTCACAGTGCCAATCAAAAGTTTCTAGAAACTTTGACAGAAGTTTTCCCGCAATAGGGCTCAGTCAGTGACGTCACCCATATGTGAGGACTACATCCTGCTGTCATGGGATAACACCTATTACAAGGTAAGCAATTTTGCTATACAGAGTACAACAGGCTCTAGTGTATGGTGGAGTAAGCACTAAAAGGACTAAAAAGACTAAAATCTTCTCCAGCACCCTAGATTGTTGGACAGTTTTGGGAAGGTGGTCTTCCAAAGCTCAGTGCCCACATTGTGACCCACCAATTCCTTACACGATTGCATCAGTAAGACTTTGGTAGCATGTCTCAATGGTGAGCAGGAGGGCTATCAGTGCCCTGTTGATGCTGAAGAGTACAAATGCCATCTTTGGTACATGTATAAATCCTTCCATACCACTGAAACACATTCTGTGGCAGCCATTGAAGCACGCCAGATGGCTTGGTCGAGAGCCAACAGCTTGCGTGAAGATGTTCATGACAAGTTGGCTGATATCCCATGTTTGGGAGACAGTCTTTGGGCTCAAGGTTCCCGGGAACTGTCATTCAGATAGAGGGTCAACATGCCATCATTCAGTCTTTAAATGGTAGCCAAACGGCCATCTTGCTGTAGGCAAACTTCGCTTTTTAAATGCTACATCTTCCAGAGACCCCTCTTTGGACAATTTTAGCAATATCATGCACCACCTAAGCTATTGCAACAGCAACTTCCAGCATGCAGGTATCCACTTGTGAAACAGCCAAAGATGCTGCAACATCCCCAGCCTAAACCTGGACTTATTTTTGATGACTCGACCCTCAAGTCACAAGACATTCCAGTAGAGGGGAGGATTCACCTGTTCCTAGAAGAGTAGTGGAAGATCCAGTTGTGGAATCTGGTTACTATTTATGCTTTTCCTATCCTCTAGCACTGCACCAGTGTTTAGTCTTTCACTCCAGATACTTCTCACTCGAGATGGAGTTGCTTCTTGATCCCTCTAAAAACCATGGCAAGGGGTTCTCTACCACTATTTCCTTATCTACAAAAAGTCAGGGGGATTGAAACCTTTTAATGACAAAATATTTTGAAACCCAGAGCATGAACTGGCATTCTGGATTTATGAAAACTAAGAGCCTGTTAAGGAAAAAATTCAAATTGAGCACTTTATACAATCCTGCCCTTCATTCAAGTAGGAGACTTAAATATGTGCCCTGGCTCTGAAAGATGTTTGCTCACATACCTATCCATCAATCACATTTAAAATACCTCAGATTCATGGTGGATTCTCACGTCTAATACAAGGTTCTTCACTTCAGGCATTCTGCAGCCCAGAGTGTCTTCACAAAATGCCTAGCAGCAGTGGCAGCATATCTGTTGCTAGGGGATTTTCATTTTCCCTTACCTGAATGACTGGCTCGTGATAGCACCTTCCCAAGCAGGGTATTGGACTCATTACAGAATATCCAGCTCTTTCAGTTGCTAGGGTTCAAAACGCCTAATCAAACCTTGTACCTACCCAAATAATCAAGCTCATCGGGGCATGGATAGATTCTTTGGAAAATAAAGTATTCCCCTCATTGATCGAGTATACCATCCCGATAAGCCCTGATTTTACAGAGGCATATGGTGGCATTAAGTGTGTGGTCCCCATGACCTGCCTTAACAGGAGAATTCTCCAGTGGATCTTCTGCGCCCAATGGGACCAACTGCTTCAGCATTTGGCACACACTATGATTACTGAGGAGACTAAAATGGCTCTCCATTGGTTGCTAGATCTAAAGGTCCTGGACATAGGTACTCCTTTTTAACTTCTGCCACATCAGGTAATGCTAGCAACAAATGTGTCCACCTGGGGTATGGCACTCACACAGGCTCTGTCCAAATCCAAAGGATATGATCAGTGATGGCATGTCTGTTTCACATCAACCTTCTAGAGCTATGAGCCATACAACTTGTGGCATTTTCTTGCATCTCCTTTTGGGAAAGAATTCTGAGCCAGACAATCAAGTAGTAGTGTTCTGCATGAACAAACAAGTGGGGACAGTATTGTTGACTCTGTGCCAGAAATCTAAGAATTTGGGAGTGGGCTTTCAGCTACAGAGGTTTTCCCCAAGCTGGGATCTTTATTTAAATTTACAAAGCAACATACATGATGGGGAAAAAAAACCCTTAATTAAAAACAGAAAAATAACTCATAAAATAGACACAAATTAGCAAGATATATTTTGATACAGTAAATGTAACTAAAAGCACATTCAAATACATGTCTTCATCATTGCTTTGAAAGTCTTGGTGCAACTTGTAAGATGCAATTTGACGGCAAGGAAATCCCAGAGATTGGAGGTGACAATTGAGAATGCTTACTCTTCTGTGTCTGTTAACCTAGCTTGACAAACAGATGGTACAACTAGCAAGTCTCTCTTCATACAACACAGAGCCTGACAAGGATTATAAACTTGCAGCAGTGCGTTAAACCAGGGAAAAAGTCTGAGGCCAGAAGATTGTGAATTAACAATAGCACTTTGGGCAACACTTGTGAATGAATCAGTAACCAATGAAGCTCTTTGAGTATAGGGGAGATATGAACGTGCATTGAATGGCTTGAAATTATGGTGGCATTTTGCAGTAGTGTTTCTCACTTCCATAAGTGCCCTCTAGACCAAACGTAGCAAACAGATTATTCAAGCTCTGAGGTCAGTCGACTTTCTGCATCAGAGTACAACAGAAAACTTGAAAATGTTTTCTCCAGTCTTCAAAGCAAGTTCAAATTTGCTCCAGACACTTCTGCTCAAGTGAGATATAGATCTACTGTATTTCTTTTCTCCACTTACATTGCTAGCAAGAAAGGTACTCTGAGATCAGCTGTGCCTTATCTTCATTGTTCCAATGAGGCCCGAGCAAATGTGATTCTCTTACCTAGTCAGGTTATCAATCTACCCACTGATCTGGCTTTTCTGACTCAAGTGGAGGGTAGTCTGTCATCCAAACCTCTCTTCCCTCAACTTGACAGCTTGGATGTTAAGTACTCAATAGTTTCCTCAGTGTCACTATCTCAGGAAGTCGAGGATATTGTGATCTCATCCAGGAAGCCATCTACCAGGAAATGTTTTTCATCTTTGTATCAGGCAGGCTTCCTTAAAGTTCTTTACCTGGAAAGTTGTTTTTCTAGAAATCATTACCTTAGAAGGGTTAGTGAACTTACAAGCATTAGTGCAAGTGTCTCCATACCTGCAAGAGTGGTGCTTCTCATTCATATCAAGTTTCTGTCAAAATTAGTTCAGCCTTTCATCTGAATCAAGCCATTGTTTTGCTGACCTTGTTTGCAAGACTCCCTCCATTCACTGGACTGCAAAAGTCCTTGATATATTTTAAAAAGAGTTAAACTTCTGTTGTCGGGCTTCTCTGCTTTTTTGTCTCTTACAATCCTAACAGATTGGGAATAGCAGTTGCCAAGTGCATGTTATCCAACTAAGACTTTATCGTACATTGCTATGCTCTGGCTGTCTTCCAGGTACTAGATTCTGTCAAGCTCTATCAAGTATGAGCCATGGCTACCTTAGTGACTCATCTTAGAGCTGTGTCCATTGAAGATATCTGAAAAGCTGAAATTTGGTCATCGATTCACACCTTCATGTCCCATTACTAATCTCTTCAGTCTATCCAGACTTGGCAAAAACTTTGTGCACGTAGTTTTGTGCAGTCCGTTCCCTCAGTAGTCCACACTTCATGGAGCAAATGGGAGGGCTTCCATGTGCTTTTTCAGTAAATGCTCAACCACACAATCCTCAGCTTGGAATCTTCTCTTAACCATGACCCGGGGGGGGTGGTGAATTCAGCCCTGCTTGTCAACAGGTTTGCTTACTGTAAATGGGGTTCTCCATAGATAGCAGAATGAATTAGCCATGCTTAATAGATGCTGCCTCCCTGAAGTCAAGTACCTAATTCAGTAGTTAAACTTTACTGAGCTAGAGAGATGAGATGGGTACAATTGGCACCATCTGATTGTGTCACCCTGTGTGTCATGGCTATTGTATTCTGCTGTCTGAGAACCCCATTTATGGTAAGCAAACCTGCTGTATATAGCCAAGTAGTGGTTGGCTGTGACTGAGCTGGAAGCCCAAAGGCAGGCTCCCCAAAAAATGACAAATACTCTAGACCAGTGGTTCTCAACCCTGTCCTGGGGACCCCCTCCCCAGCCAGTCGGGTTTTCAGGATAACCGCAATGAATATGCATGAGAGAATTTGCATGTTATGGAGGCAGTGTATGCAAATTTTCTCTCAATCATATTCATTGTGGATATCCTGAAAACCCGACTGGCTGGGGGGGTCCCCAGGACAGGGTTGAGAACCACTGCTCTAGACCAAGGTATGCAACTATGGCTCTAGAATGCTATTTACATGTCTGGTTTTCAGAATATTCCCAATGAATATGCCTGAGATATATTTGCATTCAATGGAGGCAGTGCATGCAAATATAGCTCATGGATATTCATTTTAGATATCCTGAAAACCAGACCTGTCTGAGGCACTCTAGGCCCAGAGTTGCATACCCTTGCTCTAGGATTTTGTTGGGGAGAAGTTTAATAATTGGATCAGGACAAAATCTGATAAAGCACTATCTGCTTCTTGTAGATGAGAAGAAACAAGAGGGTATTGGGAGGGACACAGCTCTGAGTTTAAAATTTAGAATCTTAAAATCACTTTATTGGTCTGGAAAGATCTCATTGTCTAAAGTATTTTCAGTGAGAATGAGAAGAGATATTAAGTGTTTAGTGACTGGTAAGGTTAACAATAGTAGTAATTTACTAATTGTGGTTTTATTTTTAAATCTGTGGTCTGCTTTTGGCCAGGTTGAAGAGCTGAAGGAAACAGTGAAAGAGGAGTTCATGCCTTGGGTTTCACAATATCTTGTCATGAAGAGAGTCAGCATAGAGCTCAACTTCCATAGCCTATATTCAAACTTCCTTGATGCCCTGAAAAATCTGGAGTTTAACAAAATGGTATTGACTGAAACCTATAGGAACATCAAGGTGCGTAAGAGGTTCTGGGCTCTTCATAATTTTGTGGCAGTTATAATTGTGGCTTAATAAGTAGGTTTATATGAGAATCCTTGCAGCAGGGAAAAGTTAGACAACTTTTCTAGAGGATTCAAATGTACTATTCTTACATTGCAATCTGCAAGCAAAGCAGAGGAATTGGGGACTATGCCCACCTTCAGTAACTGCTAGTAGGTCTAGGGACTCTTACCTCCCATCCTCTAGAGTAACTGCATTTGGGTGGTGAGAGTATCCATTAGTAAGTATTTAAAACATTTCTAGCCTGCAAAATCCATCATTCTTAAAGGGTTACAACAAACACATGTAATAAATGGAAAATCATATGAAAAAACTTCATTAGTATGCATCTTGTGGCTACATTATACCTTGAGATAATAAGTTTATAGCTGGTGCAGAAAAAAGTCAACTTCATATTTTGTGAGTTAAACTTGAGGTTGTTTCCAATGTTCATATACTGCCTAGTGTTGTATATGAACACTGAGAAGGTTAGAGCATGCACATACACCCACGTTATCAAATGTGAAATATTTTTACCTTTTTAATTCATGGGGCATTTTATTCATTGCCATACTACCTGCTCTGCTGAATAACATTTTATATAGGTATGTGAATTTTACATTTTTGTCTCATGTATCTATGTATCCCACGGAACTCTTATCAGTATGTGAGCTTTAATCCCTGCATATGTCTGTGAAGCATGTGTGTTTGATACTGTGGTGCTCTAAGATATTTGCATGTATTCAGCTTTTTTTTTTGTCTATTGAGAAATCTTACAAGATGTTAAAACATGTTTTGTGCACCATTTTTAAACCTATGAATAGGTTTTGAAACCATCAGAGGTTACGCTATGGTGCAAAAGAATCAGCTCAGCCCTACCCAACAACAGGGCTGACTTTGCCATTCAGCTGCTGTTGGAAAGCTGAGGAACAGTGTAAACTAGCAAATATTAAACAGTTAAGTCATTTGAAGAGTAGCAGTTTGAAATTTTTCTCATTACTCTAGATTTTCTGAATGATTAGGCTTTTTTACCTTATCTTTTTCCTTCGTAAAAAATCTTAGTTTACATAAGAACATAAGAAAATGCCATACTGGGTCAGACCAAGGGTCCATCAAGCCCAGCATCCTGTTTCCAACAGTGGCCAATCCAGGCCACAAGAACCTGGCAAGTACCCAAAAGCTAAGTCTATTCCATGTTAGCATTGCTAATGGCAGTGGCTATTCTCTAAGTGAACTTAATAGCAGGTAATGGACTTCTCCTCCAAGAACTTATCCAATCCTTTTTTAAACACAGCTATACTAACTGCACGAACCACATCCTCTGGCAACAAATTCCAGAGTTTAATTGTGCGTTGAGTAAAAAAGAACTTTCTCCGATTAGTTTTAAATGTGCCCCATGCTAACTTCATGGAGTGCTCCCTAGTCTTTCTACTATCCGAAAGAGTAAATAACTGATTCACATCTACCCGTTCTAGACCTCTCATGATTTTAAACACCTCTATCATATCCCCCCTCAGTCATCTCTTCTCCAAGCTGAAAAGTCCTAACCTCTTTAGTCTTTCCTCCTAGGGGAGTTGTTCCATTCCCCTTATCATTTTGGTAGCCCTTCTCTGTACCTTCTCCATCGCAATTATATCTTTTTTGAGATGCGGCGACCAGAATTGTACACAGTATTCAAGGTGCGGTCTCACCATGGAGCGATACAGAGGCATTATGACATTTTCCGTTTTATTCATCATTCCTTTTCTAATAATTCCCAACATTCTGTTTGCTTTTTTGACTGCCGCAGCACACTGCACGGACGATTTCAATGTGTTATCCACTATGACACCTAGATCTCTTTCTTGGGTTGTAGCACCTAATATGGAACCCAACATTGTGTAATTATAGCATGGGTTATTTTTCCCTATATGCATCACCTTGCACTTATCCACATTAAATTTCATCTGCCATTTGGATGCCCAATTTTCCAGTCTCACAAGGTCTTCCTGCAATTTATCACAATCTGCTTGTGATTTAACTACTCTGAACAATTTTCTCATCTGCAAATTTGATTATCTCACTCGTCGTATTTCTTTCCAGATCATTTATAAATATTTTGAACAGTAAGGGTCCCAATACAGATCCCTGAGGCACTCCACTGTCCACTCCCTTCCACTGAGAAAATTGCCCATTCAATCCTACTCTGTTTCCTGTCTTTTAGCCAGTTTGCAATCCACGAAAGGACATCGCCACCTATCCCATGACTTTTTACTTTTCCTAGAAGCCTCTCATGAGGAACTTTGTCAAATGCCTTCTGAAAATCCAAGTATACTATATCTACCGGTTCACCTTTATCCACATGTTTATTAACTCCTTCAAAAAAGTGAAGCAGATTTGTGAGGCAAGACTTGCCTTGGGTAAAGCCATGCTGACTTTGTTCCATTAAACCATGTCTTTCTATATGTTCTGTGATTTTGATGTTTAGAACACTTTCCACTATTTTTCCTGGCACTGAAGTCAGGCTAACCGGTCTGTAGTTTCCCGGATCGCCCCTGGAGCCCTTTTTAAATATTGGGGTTACATTTGCTATCCTCCAGTCTTCAGGTACAATGGCCATTACCAAATTGTAATTTGTTGTAGTTACTGAAAAATAGAATGATGGCATGATGGCACAAGGACCATGACTTAATTGTTCTATCCAATTTCCTTCCTGCTGCAATACTATAGACTGGGGTGGAAAAATGTTTAGAAAACTTAAGGCACCAAGCAGAATTAGGCACTGGGGGGTGGGGATGTGGGCACTGGAGGAATCTTATTCTTTTTCAGCCCTGGCTTGACCTTCCAGCCTTGGGCTGCTATTCCTCAGCCTGGATCCTCCAGTTTGTCTCCCTGTCCTGCCAATCACTCCTTCCCAGTAAGTACAGGATCAGTTCAGAGACGTGGGTTGTGTATCCCTATCAGCAGATGGAGTCAGAGAACCAAAACTTTGGGCACTGCCATATATACTAGAGTACCACCTGCAGTCCCTCAGTATTTCTCTGACTCTAGCAGATGGTAGAGATACTTCCTGCAGTCTTTTCTGTTAAGTTAAAACTTTTTTGTTTTAGTTGCGGTCGCTTCTTGAAGTGTTATGCACCTTCGTGGGCCATTGCACTCTGTTTTGAGACAATCGCCGTTACCGGACCAGCCAATATAGCACACCGGTGGCTTCTAAACCAGCCCCAGGCCGTCAGCAGTCCTTTCACGGGGGTCGCCAACCTGGAAGGGACTCCGATCATCTTGGGACTGGAAACAACAAAACCTCCCAATGAAGCCATGAGCACCCATTCCGGCGTCGAAGCTGTCGGAGGCAGATTATCCAACTTTTACACGGAATGGGCAAGGATTACCTCCGACCAGTGGGTCTTAGAGGTCATCAAAGACAGATACGCTCTGGAGTTCTCGCGGCAGGTCCAAGAGGTTTTTGTGGAGTCTCTGGTGGTCTCACACAGCAATGCGATGTGGTCTGGACAACTCTACAATGACTTCTAGACCTCAGAGCAATTGTTCTGGTACCGGTTCATCAGCAAGGATGGGAACGGTACTCTATTTATTTCGTGGTCCCAAAAAAGGAGGGCACGTTTCGACCCATCCTCCTCGACCTGCAGAAGGTCAACCGTTGTCTTCGAGTTCCTCGTTTTCGGATGGAAACTCTGAGGACAGTGATGGCAGTGGTGCGGAAAGGGGAATTCCTCGTGTTGCTGGATCTCACGGAGGCGTATCTACATATTCCTATCCGGTTGAGTCACCAGAGATTTCTGTGTTTCAAGATCTTGGGGACGACACTTCCAATTTCAGGCTCTCCCCTTTGGCCTGGCAACAGCTCCACAGACATTCACCAAGGTCATGATGGTGGTAGCGGTCTTCCTGCGGAAGGAGGGGATCTTGGTCCACCCGTACCTGGACGACTGATTCGCGAAAAGTCTCGGGAAGACTGCAAGAGATTGGCTCACTTGGTGATATTCATGTTGCAGTCGCTGGGCTGGGTGATCAATGTCCAGAAGAGCCACTTGGAACCCACCCAATAGCTGACTTATCTGGGAGCATGGTTTGATACCTTGAAGGGAAAAGCGTTTCTAGCATCCGACTGGATAACAAAGTTACAAGCCCAGGGCCATTCCTTACATCGGAGAAACAATCCCACAGTGTGGCATCATCTTCAGGTCTTGGGGTCCATGGCCTCCACCTTGGACTTGGTACCATGGGCGTTTGCTCATTTACGAACCTTACAACGTGCACTGTTGTCTCGTAGGAGTTCGGTATCTGAGCAATTCCACCTGCCAATGCCGCTGCTTCAGGAGTCCAGAGCCAGTCTGTCGTGGTTGCTTTCACAAGCCAATCTGGAACAGGGGGTGGATCTGGACACCCCGAATTGGCTGATAATCTCCACCGATGCCAGCCTCTCGGGTTGGGGAGCGGTGTGTGCAGAGAGGTCCACTCAAGGGTTCTGGTCGGCGACGGAAGGCTCGTGGTCCATCAATCATCTCGAGACGAGGGCGGTGTATCTGGCCCTTCAAGCCTTCTTACCCTGGATTTGGGGCAGAATGATTAGTGTTCTTACAGGACAAGCAGGATGGTAGTCCTCACATATGGGTGACATCATCAGGATGGAGCCCAATCACGGAAAACTTCTGTCAAAGTTTCCAGAATTTTGACTGGCCCCTACTGGGCATGCCCAGCATGGAACTAACCCTGCAGCCAGCAGGGGTCCTCCTTCAGTCTTCTTTTTTCCGCACAGGAGTAGCCTCGCGGTTTAGGAGCTCTGAAGAGATTCCTGACTGGATTTTTCCTCACAGAGTTAATTAAAGTTAAAATTAAATTGCCCCACAGGGGTCCCTCCTCAACTTTTCTCAGGCCACGGTACTCCGGTAAGTTTTTAGCCGTTTCTCGTCTATTTCAGTCGCGTTTGGCCCTCGTGGCCTACTGGCCGTCGACTGTACCGCAGCTCGATTTTTTTTCAATGGCCATGGCGTCGGGGTTTCGTCGGTGCCCGGACTGTACTCGCACCATGTCTATCACAGACCCTCATGGAGTCTGTGTAATGTGTTTAGGCCGTGAGCATGATGTCCTGACTTGCACCAAATGTGCCCTCATGACACCAAAAATTTGCAAAGCCAGAATGGAGAAGATGGGACTCCTCTTCCGTGCTCACACCCCGACGCCATCTATGTCATCGGAACAGCACAGTCTAAGTCGCACCAGCATCGACCATCGTCCGGTGACCGTCCGCCATCGATGTCTTCACGGCCATCGACTCCCGTTACTCCCCCTCAAGATCGAGGGGATCGTAGGGAGAAACATCACCATCGGCCTCATAAGTCTCGGACCGTCGAGGGAGCGAAATCATCGACCTCACCACCGTCCGAGCACCATCGAAGAAGCCCCGTCCAGGAATGGCACCGACCTTTCCTGCGACTGGGACATCGAGGCCACCCTCACCCGATCGGGGTTTGGGAGTCGCGATTTCGCCTGTAAAGGTGGTCCCTCCGACTGTGCCGCCGCCTCCCTCTTCCGTCACGGAGCCGGGGCTGCTTGCTCCAGGTCTCCGGGAAGAACTGGACCGGCTGGTCCAGGAGGCAATCGACAAGACAATGGAATGGCTCCAGGTTCCTCCGGCACAGACATCTGCACCGAGAGTGGAACCGGTCACCGACCCGATTCCAGCAGCGCTGGCACCACTGCTATCCCGGATGGAGGCGCTCATGACCGCCCTTCCACCAGTGATTCCGATGGCTCCAGTGCGCTCCCTGTTGACAGCTTCATCGGGAGGAGAAACACCGTTCTGCATTCCTTCGGGAGTATTGCCTCAGCCATCGTTACCATGTCGTCCCTCGCCACCGATTCATCGGGGGCGATACGCACATCGGCGCCATCGATGCTTTCGATGCCAGCACCAATGCCCCCCAAGGGCATCCACGGTGCCCCTGGTGATTCCTTCGATTTTCTCAGAGCCTCAGCCGGGGCCTTCGGGTATCCAACCCTCTTTTTGTCCTATAGGTCAGCCTGCTGATCCTTATGACACTTGGGGTGATGATACCTCCACAGACACCGATGACTTACCTTCACCTCCCTCTCCTACTGAAAGTAGAAAGCGTTCTCCTCCAGAGGACCTTTCTTTCATTAATTTTGTGAAGGAAATGTCTGAGTTGGTCCCTTTTCAGCTTCAGACGGAGCAGGATGATAGGCACTAGATGATGGAGCTTCTCCAGTTCCTGGATGCCCCTAAAGTGATCACTTCTATTCCCATTCATCAAGTTCTTCTTCACCTCCTCAAAAAGAACTGGGAAAACCCTGGATCCATTGCTCCAGTACACAGAAAGGCTGACACTACGTATTTAGTGCAGTCAGCCCCTGGCTTTCAAAAATCTCAGCTTGACCACCACTCAGTTGTGGTAGAATCAGCTCAAAAGAAAGCAAAAAGGACGAAGCCTCACTCCTCTACCCCTCCTGTTAAAGAACACAAATTCCTAGACAATGTTGATCGAGTGTTCCAAGGGGCCATGCTCATCTCCAGAATTGCTTCTTACCAGCTGTACATGACCCAATACAACAGGGTTATTTTCAAGCAGATACAGGACTTCTCTGAAACCCTGCCTGACCAATTCCAAGAACAGCTTCAAATCCTTGTCAACAAGGGGTTTGAGGCAGGAAAGCATGAGATAAGAACAGCTTACGATATCTTCGACACCTCTACTAGAGTGTCTGCAGCTGCCATTTCAGCAAGATGCTGGGCCTGGCTTAAATCTTCTGACCTTTGCCCAGAAGTACAAGACAGGCTATCTGACCTGCCCTGTGTAGGAGACAATCTGTTCAGTGAACAGATCCAGCAAATAGTGGCTGAATTAAAGGACCATCATGAGACCCTTAAACAGCTCTCATCGATACCTTCTGACTTCCCCTCTAGACAGCCCTTCAGGAAGGACTCTAATAAGTCATTCTTCCGTCCAAGGAATTACTGTCCTCCACCAACAAGATCCCGAACTACAAGGCCTTATCAAAAACCTCAGCCTCACCAGGCCCGAAAGCAAAAGCTGCAAGCAGCTCCCCAGCTGGGGCCTGCTTCAGGTTTTTGATTTTCACTTGGAGAGCAGCAGCCTGATTCCTCTGCCAAGCATACCAGTGGGAGGTCGAATGTGGCAATCAATCACAACCGACCAGTGGGTGCTAGCAATCATTGCTCAGGGTTACCACCTAAACTTTCTTGCTCTTCCACCGGACTCGCCACCTCTGCGCGCGTGGAGAGTATCCGACCACTCTCCTTCTGGAGCAGGAGGTTTCCCTTCTTAAGAAGAACATAAGAAAATGCCATACTGGGTCAGACCAAGGGTCCATCAAGCCCAGCATCCTGTTTCCAACAGTGGCCAATCCAGGCCATAAGAACCTGGCAAGTACCCAAAAACTAAGTCTATTCCATGTAACCATTGCTAATGGCAGTGGCTATTCTCTAAATGAACTTAATAGCAGGTAATGGACTTCTCCTCCAAGAACTTATCCAATCCTTTTTTAAACACAGCTATACTAACTGCACGAACCACATTCTCTGGCAACAAATTCCAGAGTTTAATTGTGCGTTGAGTAAAAAAGAACTTTCTCCGATTAGTTTTAAATGTGCCCCATGCTAACTTCATGGAGTGTCCCCTAGTCCTTCTACTATCCGAAAGAGTAAATAACCGATTCACATCTACCCGTTCTAGACCTCTCATGATTTTAAACACCTCTATCATATCCCCCCTCAATCGTCTCTCCAGTTAAAAGCAATAGAACCCCCCCCTCAGTCGTCTCTCCAGTTAAAAGCAATAGAACCCATCCCACTTTCGCAACAAGGCTTAGGGTTCTATTCCCGGTACTTTTTGATCCCCAAAAAATCCGGGGGAGTTCGTCCAATTCTGGACCTGCGTGCCCTCAATAAGTACCTCCAGCGGGAAAAGTTCAAGATGGTAACCTTGGGCTCGCTTCTACCTCTTTGCAAAGAGGAGACTGGCTCTGCTCTCTGGACCTTCAAGACACATACACCCACATTGCGATATCTCCAGCTCATCGCAAGTACCTCAGGTTTTTAGTAGGCCCAAAGCACTATCAATACAGAGTGCTTCCATTCGCCCTAGCATCGGCACCACGAGTCTTTACCAAATGTCTCGTAGTTGTCGCAGCTTTCCTCAGGAAAGAAGGTGTTCACGTCTACCCCTATTTGGACGACTGGTTAATCAGGGCCCCAACCCAGCAAGCCACTCGGTCGTCCCTCGATTTGACTCTACACACTCTAATTTCTCTAGGATTTCTCCTCAATTACAGAGAATCCTATTTAGTCCCATCTCAAACCTTGTCGTTCATTGGGGCAGACTTGGACACCTTGCAGGCAAAAGCCTTTCTACCTCAACAACGAGCGCTAACCCTCGTGTCTCTTGCTCACCAGTTGCAGTCTCAGTATACAGCAACAGTTCGCCAATTCTTCATCCTTCTAGGACACATGGCATCCTCAGTCCGTCACACCAATGGCCCGTCTGGCCATGAGGAACAGAATAAAGAGTAGCCGAAAGTCCTTCAAAAGAATTCTTTATTGATTGCCCGACTCTAGGCCTGAGTTTCGCCCACCAAAGGGCTGCTTCAGGGGCTATAAAAATAAATAATAATAAGAATATTTAATCAATTCTATGACTACAAAATATAGTTAATTAAAATTGATTAAAATAAATAAAACAGACGCAAGGGAGGCTCTGATAGAACATTCAAATTATACAATAATAAATAATTAAAAGATTGTTAAATAGAGTACAATGAAAGGCAATAAATAATTAAAAGGCTCTAATAAAACATTCAAATTATACAAAAATAAATAATTAAAAAGTTGTTAAATGTAGTACAGTGGAAGGCAAAAAATGGGAGGAGGAACTGGGAATAAAAGATACAGCAAGATTGGGACACAAAAAAACCTTAAGCAAGTATCTAAAGCATTCTTGGCGATTCATCATATATTACTGAATACTAAAATTCAATGCTTAGGGATCATACCTGAATAGGCTTTGAAATGTCACGTTCTTAGCTCGATTGGTTGGAATATATCACAGGCTTAAATATAAAATCAACTATTAGTATAAAAATTGATGATAAAAATAGGTGTTAGAAAAATGACAACATTGTAGGTGATAATTACCTGACTTATGTATCGTCAATGGACTTACAGGTTTGCCCTGTCCATTGATGTAGGCAGGTATTGTATATCCATCCAGCAATCGGGTGTTCCCTCGATTGTGGTTTAGAGCAGCTTCAAAATTCAACTAGAAGAATATGTGTGGAACCCAAGTTAAATAACCAATATCATTAGTAAATAGGTAAAGCCCTTAATTTAATTGATTTATTCAAAAAATATAAAAATATTATGCTAATTCACTGAAAATATTTTTAACCGTCAAAAAACAGCGGTGCCGCTTATTTTGAGATTTTGTAATTGATTTAAAGATTCTCCAAATATAGTGACAATAAGCAACTCCTCTTGTTCCGAATGGATTTATTTAGAAAACTTTTTGGACATAATGGCAATGTTTTTCTGATACCCGATTATAGGACAAAAAACTAAATGACAAATCTATTAGAATAAAACTGTGTGTAAACGTGATATTTCTTATTTCGTTCCAAGTGCGAAGTGACCAATAAGTGTAAATTTGTGACCTTCTATAAATGGAAAATATCTCACAATCTTAACATACATAATTACCAAAAAGTGCTCGTGCTTACAAAACTAGATCAAAAGCAATGAAAGTGATAATTATATAGGTGATATATTACATATATCTGACAAGTGCACTGAATGCAGTAAATGAAAAAAATTGAAAAAAGTATATAAGCGAGTCCTTATATCAGTTATTTCTAAGTGGCTGTCTAAAATTAATGCAAAGGTAGCATTATCAGAGTTGTTGTTGTACCAAAAGGTTAAAATGGCAGTGCAAATTGACTTCAAGCAAAAACTAGTACCATTGTATATGCATCTAAAAACCGCAAGCAAGTACTTATATCAGCTGTTTCTGTTTCACTTTGATCAATAATTAAATGGAAGAATGTGACACCAGATTTTATCTGAGGAAAGATATGTAGGTGATTGACAGTTTCATTTAGCGAAACTCCGTCTCATGAGTTGATTGACATTTCCATAATTTTTACAACTTTGTTTTATTTTTATCCTAAATCGACTTTTTATTAGTGTAATTTTATTTGCTTAGCTGCTTTTTTATGACAATAATACAACCCTCTTGGAGATCGACCGTTTTCCCCGCCCCTTCCAATTTGATAGACATTGTTTTGGCGCCAAACTTCAGCATAAAAGACACTGTTTTGCTGTTCCCCCTTTTAGTAGAATTTCGTGAACGCTAGACGCATTGTAAGTAATTTAAGTGGGTCTGTGTGTTAAAATTGTTGTTTGCTTAGCATTATTTTATTCACCGGCACAACATTTACTCCGTTAATGCCGTTTCAGCATTATTCTTGACAGATATAGCTGATATAAGCAATCGTTTGC
The DNA here is from genome assembly GCF_901001135.1 of Rhinatrema bivittatum. Taxonomy (NCBI): domain Eukaryota; kingdom Metazoa; phylum Chordata; class Amphibia; order Gymnophiona; family Rhinatrematidae; genus Rhinatrema; species Rhinatrema bivittatum. The sequence continues at coordinate 139,407,407 of NC_042621.1, forward strand.
GGCATTTTATTATGATATGCAATGTAAAGTGAGAAAGTTTTCCTAAAGTTGACGGGTTCTAAGTATCACAAGTTGGTCCTTTTGAGTCAGTATTATTGCTGCACCCACTGTTTGCTTTATTCTATTGTTATTTTTAGGCACAGCACTTATTTCAACATTGCCGGTTCTGCATTAACTTTTGACAGTGAAACAGAAACAGCTGATATAAGTACTTGCTTGTGGTTTTTAGATGCATATACAATGGTACTAGTTTTTGTTTGAAGTCAATTTGCACTGCCGTTTTAACCTTTTGGTACAATAATAACTCTGATAATGCTACCTTTGCATTAATTTTAGACAGCCTCTTAGAAATAACCGATATAAGGACTCGCTTATATACTTTTTTCAATTTTTTTTCAATTATTGCATTCAGTGCACTTGTCAGATATATGTAATATATCACCTATATAATTATCACTTTCATTGCTTTTGATCTAGTTTTGTAAGCACGAGCACTTTTTGGTAATTATGTATGTTAAGATTGTGAGATTTTCCATTTATAGAAGATCACAAATTTACACTTATTGGTCACTTCGCACTTGGAACAAAATAAGAAATATCACGTTTACACACAGTTTTATTCTAATAGATTTGTCATTTAGTTTTTTGTCCTATAATCGGGTATCAGAAAAACATTGCCATTATGTCCAAAAAATTGTTTTCTAAATAAATCCATTCGGAACAAGAGGAGTTGCTTATTGTCACTATATTTGGAGAATCTTTAAATCAATTATAAAATCTCAAAATAAGCGGCACCGCTGTTTTTTGACAGTTAAAAATATTTTCAGCGAATTAGCATAATTTTATATTTTTTGAATAAATCAATTAAATTAAGGGCTTTGCCTATTTACTAATGATATTGGTTATTTAACTTGGGTTCCACACATATTCTTCTAGTTGAATTTTGAAGCTGCTCTAAACCACAATCGAGGGAACCCCCGATTGCTGGATGGATATACAATACCTGCCTACATCAATGGACAGGGCAAACCTGTAAGTCCATTGACGATACATAAGTCAGGTAATTATCACCTACAATGTTATTTTTCTAACACCTATTTTTATCAATTTTTATACTAATAGTTGTTTTTATATTTAAGCCTGTGATATATTCCAACCAATCGAGCTAAGAATGTGACATTTCAAAGCCTATTCAGGTATGATCCCTAAGCATTGAATTTTAGTATTCAATAATATATGATGAATCGCCAAGAATACTTTAGATACTTGCTTAAGGTTTTTTTGTGTCCCAATCTTGCTGTATCTTTTATTCCCAGTTCCTCCTCCCATTTTTTGCCTTCCACTGTACTACATTTAACAACTTTTTAATTATTTATTTTTGTATAATTTGAATGTTTTATTAGAGCCTTTTAATTTATTGCCTTTCATTGTACTCTATTTAACAATCTTTTAATTATTTATTGTATAATTTGAATGTTCTATCAGAGCCTTCCTTGCGTCTGTTTTATTTTAATTTATTTTAATCAATTTTAATTAACTATTTCCCTGTACGTACCTGGATCAGTCCAGACAGTGGGTTATGTCCCCAATCCAGCAGATGGAGTCAGCACAAGCTTTGAGAGGGCGTATCCATATATACTACTACCCCCTCTGCAGGAGTTCAGTATCTTCTGACTCCAGCAGATGCGAGTAGGGGAATCAGGCTTCCCCTCCTTTTCCTTTTTCTTCACTTTCTTGCTTGATTATGGCTTGTTGTTGTCTTTTTCTGTGGATCAAGTTTGTATGAAGTTTAAAAAAAAAAAAAAGGCAGAGTTCTTTCAACTTCTGGGGAGTGGCTTATCTTCCTTGTCTCTTCTCTGCGGCCTTGCTGTTTATTTCTCGTTGCAGCCAGGGGTAAGTTTGTTTTTCCTTTGTAGTTTTTTCCTTCACAGCTCAGCCCCCGGTGCCCGCGAAAGCCGGTGGAGCCAGCCTCTTCGCTCTTTACTCCCTCACCCGCAGCCATTTTACAGCTCCTCATGGGCTGCTGAGCCATTTAGGGAAAGATGTCTGGGGCGGGTCGTGTGGCCGGGAAGGGCCCCCCCGCGGCACCCTCCTCTATTTTCGGGCAGTGCGGGCCGACCAGGCCCCCCCGCAGCGGCGCTTTTGTGCGCGTGGCCCCCCCGTGGCTTTTTCTTTTCTCCTACAGCGATCCCGATGCCGCGGCCGTCCCGCTGTGCGGCCTGCGGAGACCCGGGGTCCCGGATTTCCCGGGAGGGCATCTGTGCACGATGCCTTCCCGGGGGGAAGGTACCTCACAGTCCCTGACTGATTTCTCTTTTTTGCCCGGGCGGCGCGGGCCGGCCACTCCGCCATTTTTGGCGGGAATGGTGGCCATTTTACATTCTGAGCGCCCTGAGGCGCAGGCCACGAGGGGGAACGGATCCCTGGAGGCCACGAGGGAGAACGGATCCCTGGAGGACTCTACCAGCGGGGGTGTTCCCCTGATTTTGGTGCAGGAACCAAGCACCCAGAGCCAGGGAGCAGGAACCACGCCGCACCCGAAGCGCACCCGAGCAGGCCGGGGTTCTCTCCGGAGTTTATCCTGCTCATGCATACCGCTTATCTGCAGGGGCTGGAAGCACCTGTGGGACCCCCCCCCCCCCCCGACCCTCCGGGAGTGGGGGCCTCCCGCCTTCCTACCCGGGTCCGATCCACGCCCGCGGCAGTGGGGGCGGTGCCAGACCCAGCGGGACATGGACTTGACCTCCCGGACGGGGGACAAGGGGACGGCACGCAGGAGGGGGATGATCCGCGTACCCTACGCCTCTTCCAGAGGGAAGAGCTGGACGACCTCATCCCGCAGATCATCCAAGAATTAGATTTGGACCCGCCTGCCCCAGTAGCTCCCGCTGTCGTCACTTCTTCAAGGAAGGGAGATCCTGTCCTGGCGGCACTCTGGCCGAGGGCTCGGGCTTTTCCCATTCATGACTCGTTTTTACAACTTCTCACCAGGGAATGGGACACCCCGGAGGCCTCCCTGAAGAGCAGCCGGGCTATGGAAAAGCTGTACCCGCTCCCCGAAGATTTCTGGACCTCATCAAGGTCCCAAAGGTGGACTCCGCAGTGTCGGCGGTCACGAAGAGGACGACTATCCCAGTGACGGGAGGTGCGGCGTTGCGGGACACACAGGATCGTAAGTTGGAAGTTTTCCTTAAGCGGGTTTTCGAGGTCTCACTCCTCACGTCTCAGAACCTGCCGTCCGATGAGGCTGCCCAGGCAGATCGGCTAGAAGCCGCAGTGGCGTATGGGGCGGACGCCTCGTACGACCTTTTTCGGGTCCTCGCAAGATCCATGGTTTCGGTAGTGGCAGCACGACTACTACTGTGGCTACACAGTTGGGCGGCTGATACGTCCTCTAAGTCGAGTCTGGGCTCTCTTCCCTTCAGGGGCAAGTTCCTCTTCGGGGAGGATTTGGACCAGATCATCAAGTCCCTGGGGGAGAACGCTGTTCATCGGCTGCCGGAGGATAGGTTTTGACCATCCAGAGCATTTTCTTCTTCTCGGACCAGAGCCAGAGCGCAACGGCGCTACAGGGGATACAGACAGGCGGGCTCCCGGTCATCCGCCCCCAGGTCTCAGCCCTGGTCGCGCTCCTTTCGCAGGCGTCGGCCCGCACGCACTACTCCTGGAACCGGGAACCCCTATACCAAGTCTTCACAATGATGCCAGTCTCGCCCACTCCCCTGTCCCCAGGATTGGGGACCGACTAACGTATTTCTACGCGGAGTGGGCACGGATCACCTCGGACCAGTGGGTCCTGGATACCATAAAACACGGCTACGCATTGGAATTTGTCCGCCCCCCGCAGGGAAGGTTCATCTTTTCCCCCTGTGGCTCGGACCTCAAGAGAGGAGCGGTGCTGCTGACTCCGGACAGACTCCGGGAGATAGGCGCTATTGCGCCCGTGCCCTTCGGAGAGGTGGGCTCGGGCCACTATTCCATCTATTTCGTCGAACCAAAGAAGGACGGTTCCTTCCGGCCTATCCTAGACCTCAAGGAAGTCAACAAATCCCTTCGAGTCGTTCGGTTCCGCATGGAAACGCTCCGGTCAGTGATTGCGGCGGTGCATCGGGGGGAGTTCCTCTCCTCCCTGGACTTAACGGAGGCCTACCTGCACATTCCCATCCGCCCGGACCACCACCGTTTCCTTCGTTTCAAAATTCTGGACCAGCGTTTTCAGTTCACGGCTCTCCCGTTCGGATTGGCGACGGCGCCACGCACCTTCACCAAGATCATGATAGTCGTGGCGGCAGCTCTCCGGAAGGAGGGCATCCTGGTTCATCCTTATCTGGACGATTGGCTCCTCCGGGCGAAGTCATTCGATCATGGACGCTCAGCGGTGACTCGAGTAGTACGGTTTCTACATTCCCTGGGATGGGTAGTGAACTTCTCCAAGAGCTCCCTCATGCCCTCGCAACGCTTGGGTTTTTTTGGGGGGCGACCTTCGACACCCTACTGGGCAAAGTTTTTCTGCGCCAGGACAAAGCTCAATCCTTGCGGGATCACACACGACGGTTCTCTGCGTTACCAGAGCCCACCTCCTGGGACTACCTGCAACTCCTGGGAGTGATGAGGTCCACCATCGACCTTGTACCTTGGGCTTTCGCGCACATCAGGACCTTACAGTGGGCGCTCCTCTCCCGTTGGAAACCAGTATCGCAGGACTACCAGATGATTCTCCCGCTCCCGCAGAATGCCAGGGACAGTCTGGGCTGGTGGTTGGATCCGCCGAACCTGGCCCGTGGCGTGTCCCTCGATCTGCCAAATTGGGTGGTGGTGACCACCGATGCCAGTCTAGCAGGCTGGGGTGCAGTCTGCGATCGAAGCGCCACGCAGGGGACGTGGTCCACGGTGGAGGCGAAGTGGTCAATCAACCGTCTGGAAACCAGAGCGGTCCGGCTAGCTCTGCGACATTTCCTCCCGCTTCTTCGGAACCGGGGAAGTCAGAATCCTATCGGACAACGCTACCACCGTGGCCTACATCAACCGACAAGGAGGCACGCGCAGCCCGCAGGTCGCGCTCGAGGCGGCGCTGCTGATGCAATGGGCGGAGCGTCATCTCGTCCGGCTAGCGGCCTCGCACATCTCCTCCAGGGACTGCCCTTTCAATTGCCAGATCCTCAACTCATTCTCACCACCGACGCTTCCAACCTCGGGTGGGGAGCCCATGTGAACGGTCTGCAGACACATGGATCTTGGTCTCCAGAGGAAGCCAAACACCAGATAAATTTCCTGGAGCTTCGAGCAATGCGACATGCTCTCATAGCTTTTCAGGATTGCCTATCAAATCAGGTCATCCTGATTCAGACGGACAACCAGGTGGCCATGTGGTACATCAACAAGCAGGGAGGCACAGGCTCCTTCCTTCTGTATCAGGAAGCTGCGCAGATTTGGGCGGAAGCGCTCTCCCACTCAATGTACCTCAGGGCCACCTACTTGCTGGGAGTGGACAATGTCTTGACAGACAAACTGAGTCGTGTCTTTCAACCGCACGAGTGGTCTATCAACCTTTCAGTAGCGACCTTCATCTTCCAACAATGGGGTTATCCCCAGACAGACCTCTTTGCGTCCCCTCAGGCCCACAAAGTCAACAATTACTGCTCCCTCATTCGCAACAAACATTCTCAGCCCAGAGATGCATTCTCCCTCTCGTGGGCAAACGGTCTGTTTTATGCATTCCCTCCACTTCCTCTTCTCGCGAAGACTCTCGTGAAGCTCCGTCAGGACAAGGGAACCATGATCCTGATAGCACCTCACTGGCCACGCCAAGTGTGGTTTCCCATACTTCAGGATCTATCCATCCGCAGGCACATTCCCTTGGGAACGGACCCGCTTCTGATCACTCAGAACGATGGATGCCTATGCCATCCCAATCTACAGGCCTAGTCTCTGACGGCATGGATGTTGAAAGGTTAATCCTTCAACCACTTAACCTTTCAGATTCAGTTTCTCGTGTCCTGATTGCTTCACGGAAGCCTTCCACAAGAAAGTCTTATTCCTATAAATGGAAAAGGTACACATCATAGTGCTCCTCGCAGTCCCTTGATCCCTTTTCCTGTCCAATCCCAAGGTTTCTGGACTATCTCTGGCATTTGTCAGAATCAGGTCTAAAGACATCTTCCATCAGAATGCATGTCAGTGCGTTAGCCGCCTTCCATAAAGGTGTTGGGGATGTTCCTATATCGGTACAACCCCTCGTCACATGCTTTTTAAAGGGCTTGCTCCATATCAAGCCACCTTTGCATCCTCCGGCCCCTTCTTGGGACCTTCATCTGGTTCTCGGTCTGCTCATGAAACCACCATTCGAGCCTCTTCACTCCTGTGACCTAAAATATCTCACATGGAAAGTGATTTTCCTTTTTGCTATCACTTCAGCTCGCAGGGTTAGTGAGTTACAGGCCCTAGTTACCTATCCACCTTACACTAAACTCCTGCAGGACCGGGCTGTACTCCGCACTCACCCTAAGTTCTTACCTAAGGTAGTTTTGGAGTTTCACATTAATCAATCCATCATACTACCTATCTTCTTTCCCAGGCCCCACTCCAACCCAGGGGAACAGGCTCTGCATACCCTTGACTGTAAACGGGCTCTAGCGTTCTACCTAGACCCTACAGTTGCCCACAGGAAGAGCACTCAGTTATTAGTCTCTTTCCATCCCAACAAATTAGGGCAACCTGTGGGTAAGCAGACTCCCTCCTCCTGGTTGGCGGACTGCATATCTTTTTGTTATCAGCAAGCAGGCATTCCTTTTCAAGACCGTGTTAAAGCACACTCTGTGAGGGCCATGGCGACTTCAGTAGCACACCCTACGATCGGTTCCGCTTCCTGACATTTGCAGGGCTGCCACCTGGAGTTCCCTCCACACTTTCGCAGTCCACTATTGCTTGGACAAAGCCGGAAGACAGGATTCCATCTTCGGCCAGTCTGTCCTGCGTAACCTGTTTCCAACGTGACGTACCAACACCCTTCCGCCTGCCCAGTGGGGTTCAGGATGCCCTCTACCAAATTCCACCCCAGTTGTTGTGCATGTTGCACGCCGTTGGGTACATTTGGTGCTTTTCGGACATCCTCAGCTCAGTACTCACCCATATGTGAGGACTACCATCCTGCTTGTCCTATGAGAAAGCAAATGTTACTTACCTGTAATAGGTGTTCTCACAGGACAGCAGGATGTTAGTCCTCACGAAACCCGCCCGCCGCACCGCGGTGTTGGGTTCATAACATTTTTGTGTTATTTTTTGGCACTACCTGTAGCTTTCAAATAAGACTGAAGGGGGACCCCTGCTGGCTGCAGGGTTAGTGCCATTCTGGGCATGCCCGGTAGGGGCCAGTCAAAGTTCTGGAAACTTTGACAGAAGTTTTCCGTGATTGGGCTCCATCCTGATGATGTCACCCATATGTGAGGACTAACATCCTGCTTGTCCTGTGAGAACACCTGTTACAGGTAAGCAACATATGCTTTCTCTGACAATGCGACGGTGGCGTACATCAACCGGCAAGGCGGGACACGAAGTCTCGCAGTAGTGCTGGAGGCTCGACTTCTGTTCGCCTGGGTGGAGCATCACCTTGGGGGCATTGCCGCCTCTCATGTTGCAGGGGTGGAGAACGTGCAGGTGGATTTTCTCAGCAGACAACAACTTGACCCAGGCGAGTGGGAGCTATCTGCCGAGGTATGGAACCACATTTGTGTCAGATGGGGAGTTCCTGAATTGGATCTGATGGCAACGCAGGCGAATGTGAAGATGGAACGCTTCTTCAGCCGTTGACGAGAGCAGGGCTCAGTGTGCATCGACGCTCTCGTGTGTGACTGGCCCACGGGAATCCTTCTGTATGCCTTTCCACCTTGGCCTCTTATAGGTAGACGCCTTTGCCGAATAGAACTGCACCCGGGATGGGTGGTTCTCGTGGTGCCAGAATGGCCACGTCGTCTGTGGTTCGCGGATCTCGTGCATCTGGCTCTCGAAGGCCCATTACAGCTAGCTCAAGTGCCACGTCTTCTCCGTTAGGGACCCATATTTTCGGGTCAGGAGGATCAGTTCACTCGTGGCTTTGCTTTTGGAAGGTGACGTTTACGCTTGAAGAGCTATTCCGAGCAGGTAATTTCCACTCTCCTTCAGGCGCAACGTCCCGCCACTTCCATGGCCTTTGTGAGGGTCTGGAAGCTTTTTGAGTCATGGTGTGGTCAGCGAGAATGCGATTCCTTGACTATCTGTATCCCTTGGGTACTAAACTTCCTGCAGCATGGTCTCGCTAAGGGGTTAGTGTTCAATTCCCTTCAGGTGCAGGTTGCGGCGCTGGGTGCATTGCAGCGCAGGTTCGGTTATTCGCTTGTATTGTGTGTTTTATTAAGGGGGTCAAGCATTTACATCTGCCCGTCCATTCGGTGTGCCCGGAGTGAAGTTTGAATTTGGTTCTGCGGGTGCTCTGTGGCGCACCGATCGAGCCTATCCGCAGGTCTTCTCTGAAGGATCTGACTTTGAAAACGGCATTTTTGGTGGCCATTTGCCCGGCTCGTCGGATTTCCGAATTGCAGGCGTTGTAGTGTCGGGACGCTTTTCTCTGATCCATGACGAACGCATGACTTTGTGCACAGTTCCGTCCTTCATTCCTAAGGTGATTTCGACCTTTCATGTAAACCAGATGGTGGAACTTCCAGGATTTCCACATTGGTCCAGGAACTCTGCCCAGGACAGGGACCTTCATCTTTTGGATGTACGACGCGTCCTATTGCGTTATCTGGAGATTACCAATGACTTCCGACGTTCTGATCACTTGTTCATTCTCTTTGGGGGCCCAAAGAAAGGGGATAAAGCTTCTAAGGCGACCATATCTCGTTGGCTCAAGGAAGCAGTTTGCTTGGCGTATATTGGCCGTGGCCGGCCGATTCCTGCGGGTTTTAGAGCACATTCCACTAGGGCCCAGGCTACTTCCTGGGCAGAGTGTCAACTCCTGTTGCCTCAGGAGATCTGTAGAGTGGCAGCGTGGTCTTCTATTGACACTTTCACTAAGCATTATCGATTGGACGTTAAGACAACTGATGAAACGTCCTTTGGTGAGAGTGTTCTGCGTGCGGGTCTTTCAGGTTCTCACCCAGTGTAGGGTGGCTTGGGTACATCCCACTTCTCTGGACTGATCCTGTACGTACTGGGAAAAGAAAATTGGTTCTTACCTGCTCATTTTCGTTCCAGTAGTACTAAGGATCAGTCCAGAGGCCCACCCCTTCCTTCAGATTCTGAAAGACTGTGTTGGCTAGCGTTTGCCTATACTTTCTCACGAAGCTCCTTTTTGAAGTATGGTTTGATGGAGCAATTGTTCGCAGTTTTTGTTTGGTTTTTGTCTCAAGTGACGAGGTAGTCAGGGTTGTTTAAGCTACCTCTCGCTTCTTCGTTATGTTCTCATGGGCTTGGGTACAGGACAATACTGAGGGACTGCAGGTGGCACTCTAGTATATATGGCAGTGCCCAAAGTTTTGGTTCTCTGACTCCATCTGCTGGTAGGGATATACAACCCACTTCTCTGGACTGATCCTTATTAATACTGGAACAAACGTTAGCAGGTAAGAACCAATTTTCTTTTATGACCCTGGCCTGATGTCTCTAATTCACTTCTCTACCCTCACCACTCTTTTTTTCTGCCCTGGTCTAGGGCTAACACTGCTTTTTTGAACCATAGGCCTCAGATACTTCTGCTCTACTGTGGCTGCTGGTCTTTCCAACATGGGCTGCTGCAACTTCTTCCAGTCTGGATAGTTTATATCTCTGCTTGGTGGCAGGCTCCAATTTCTGAATTTTAGTCACTTAGGTGACCTGGCAGCAGGATTTTTCCCCAACCCCTTAACCTGACTGGTCAATCTGATTTTCAGGATATTCACAATGAATGTGCATGAGACTTCTGTATAGTAGAAGCAGTGCGTGAAACTACGTATCATTGTGAATATCCTGAAAACTATATTGATTCCCACCAGTTTATAATCCAGTTGAATACTTTGGGGCCCACTCTGAGGCTATTCACTTCCTCCATGAATAAGCAAGATGTAATCAGCCACACAAGTAAATGACTTCATCTGATGGCGCAAAGAAAGGTACAAGTTCTCAGAGCTCAGAAATATCTCCTCTGTCTTTCTGAGCATGCATTGGTAATCTGCAGCAGCCACCATGTGAGTCGTCTTTTTTGGGTTTTTTTCTGCTACTGAAGTGAAAGAACACAATTTAATCTTTTCAGCCATTCATCGGTATTTTTTTCAGGTCGTGGAATTTATTTTTGTAAAAATCTTGTATTCCGCAAAATTCTATACAAACAATTTGTTCAGTGCAGTTCAAATGAGTACATATTTAGTCCTGGAGGAATTCTGTACACAATTTAAAATTCTGCATGCTTTATATTGGTCAAAATAACACAGTATATATTAGTCTTTAATTTAAAATGTAGTACAGAAAGGTTCTTAAAGATGCAGTTTTAAATATTTTGAGCAGAATTTCCCTAGAAGTACACTGTAAGATGTTCCTTCCATCCTCTCTCCCTACTCCCCTGGCCAGACCACTTTCATTTTGACCTCTCAGGCCCCAACTCCACCTTCCATTATTTTCCCCTTCCCCTCTAGTTTCAGTCCCTTTCACTATCTCCACTCCTGGAATTTAACCCCTAACTCAATACTGCCTGTCACACAGACTCCCTCTCACACACACATCCTCACACAGGCTCCTTCCCTCTTGTGTACACACAGGCTCCTTCCCTCTTGTGTACCTACACACCCCCTCATACAGGTTCCGTCTGCCTCGTGCAAACACACTCCCTCACGCAGCTTCCCTCTTTCTCTTGCACATGCACACACCTTCACATAGGCTTCCTCTCTCACACACACACACAATTCCTTTTTCACATACACCAGCTCCTAGTCTCACTCACATATACACACTCCCTCCCAACCTCCTCAGATAGGCTCCCTCTCTCTGGAACTCATATGGACATATCCTCACACAGGCTCTCACACACACACACCCACGCCCACTCAGCTCTTTCTCTTTCACATCTCTACACAGAGGGGTTCTCATTCACTGGGCTTGCTCCACTCACAGTACTCCAGGCCTCCTCCATTCTTTGCTACGAGCGAGATGGGCTCCACTCGTGGCAAGCCAAGACCTGCTCCACTTTTCGCCACAAGCACTTCAGAGTGGATTAGGTTCAGGTACTTTCAAAATTATAAATAGGTCGCAGAGTCACTCCTTTGTGTCCCTGGGAAAAGACCAATGTACCTTGGACCTTCTTGGAAGAAAAGTTCATCAGTGCTATCTTCCCTGCATAGAATCTTACCAGCTTTACATGGGCTAGTATTTGTGAGACATTCTGCAAAAAGTATAAGGCCTGTCTGAGTTTCTTCCTCAGGATAGGTATGACAACCTTTAGTCAATAATGGTCAAGGGTAAGAAGTATGGAAAACACCTGATCAGGTTGATGCCATCATGTTTTCAAGGTGTCATTGAAAATTTCTGCCATTGACATTGCAGCCATGAGAACCTGCAGGCACCAATCTTCAGACTTCAGATAAGATCACTAGCAGGCCCTGCAAGAGAAAATGTCTTCAGAAATAAGGTAAAGGAAGTAGTGGATCAAATAAAGGACTACTATGCAATGCTTCAAACTCTGCAGAGACTTCTGACCCACCTTCCACATTGACTGGATAATCAGAGAGTGCCAAGGAGACACTTCTGAAGACGTTAGCCTCCTCCCTTTTTTCTCTAGCAACTGGAGCCTCATTCTCATCCCAGACAACAGAGGACTTCAACAGTGTGAAATGGATAGACTGCCTATTTAATTTCCCATGAAATTGCCCAAGGAGGGGTTATCGTATACTTGGAATCAGGATCTACTACTCAAGGAACTCTACTCTCTTGGAGACCAGGGAAAGGAAGACTTTTTATTCCAAATACTTCATGATCCCAAAGGAAACAGGAGGACGCGTCCATCTTAGACCTAAGGGTGTTAAATTCTTAGTTTAAAAAAATAATTTGATGACTTCGGGCACCTTAATTATCTTTCTTCAAAAAGATTTACTATGTTCCCTAAATGTAAAGGATGCTTACACCCACATAGATAACATCCAAGTCACATAAAGTATCTCAAATTTGTAATAGGAAAACATCACCTTTAGCATCATGAATTGCCCTTCAGCCTAGGATCAGCACCAAATGTCTAGCAGTAGTTGCAGTGCAAGTATGCAAGCTATATGTACATGTGTTTCGCATGTGGACAATTGGCTTGCAATGAGCACTTCTTGGAAAGCACAAAAGAATCAATGAGAAAAACCATCCAGGTGCTGGAGTTAATCGTTTTAGTTAGCCAGATGCTATTTGAGCCAGTCACTTCAATTTGAATTTTTAGGAACGCTGCTAGATATTACTGAGCAAAGGCTTTTCTTCCACAAGAAAAGTTGGCAGATATCAGAGAGATGTTAAGTATGTTGGGCCTCATGTTAGCAACAATACATTTCCTAGCGTGTATGGACTCAGAACAAATGGGTATAGTATGCTCGTGCTAGCAGTTGGAGACTGATCTGACGTCAGCACGGGTATATATACCCCCACAGGAAGTGTAGCAAATCAGTAATTTCCATCTCCAAAGCAGTTTGGAGAGCCTGCACGCTCGCAGAGCGTGTTTTCCAATACTACTTTCTATTTTCTACTTTCTATACTCTACTTACTAACAGGTCTATACTGTAAGACCGCGGGAGAGGGGACGAACGCCTGCTCTCCCGGCGCGCGCACCAGCCCTTCGCTGGTGCGGGCGATTCAGTATTTAAATGAGGTGACGTGGGAAAAATGGGGAAAAGGAGGTGCTAGGGACACTAGCGCGTCCCTAGCGCCTCCTTTTTGTCAGGAGCAGCGGCTGTCAGTGGGTTTGACAGCCGACGCTCAATTTTGCCGGCGTCGGTTCTCGAGCCCGCTGACAGCCACGGGCTCGGAAACCGGACGCCGGCAAAATTGAGTGTCCGTTTTTCGGCCCGACAGCCGCAGGCCAAATTCAAATTTTTATTTTTTTTTTTTTTTTACTTTTTTTTACTTTCAGGACCTCCGACTTAATATCGCTATGATATTAAGTCGGAGGGTGCACAGAAAAGCAGTTTTTACTGCTTTTCTGTGCACTTTCCTGGCGCCGGAAGAAAGGTCGGTGCTAATTTCTTAGAGTAAAATGTACGGCTTGGCTGCACATTTTACTTACTGAATCGCGCGCGCATACCTAATAGGTCCCTGGAAATAGACCCCCTAATGATGTGGGCGGAAGCAAACCTGCAAGGGATCTCGGCCGCCCACATCATGGGAAAAGACAACGTCATTGTGGATTACCTCAGAGAAAGTCTAGACCCAGGGGAATGGATGCTGTCGACCACAGCCTTCCAGTTGATAATAGACCGCTGGGGAACCCCAGCCATGGATCTTCTGGCATCCCGGTCCAACGCCCAAGTTCCCAACTTCTTCAGTTGCAGATGAGACCCTCAATCCCAGGGGATCAACTCCCTCGTCCAAACCTGGCCACAGGAAGACCTGCTGTACGCCTTTCTTCCATGGCCACTACTGGGCGGGATCATCTGCAAGATAGAACACCACAGGGGCTAGTACTTCTAGTGGCCCTAGACTGGCCAAGAAGGCTGTGGTACGCAGACATGCGAAGACTTCTGGCGGGGAACCCCCTGTGTCTACCCCACACACAGGGACCTGCTCCAGCAAGGACCGATCCTCCACGAAGACCCAACTCTATTCTCTCTTTCTGTCTGGCCATTGATAGGACTCACCTGAAGAAGAGCGGATACTCGAGGGCAGTAATTGACACCTTGCTCCGAGCACGCAAGTTTTCCACATCTTTAACTTATATATGATTATGGAGAATATTCGAAGCCTAGTGTGAAGACCGCGACATCCTTCCACGGACAGTCAAAATTCCCATGATCCTGGAATTCCTGCAGGACGGCCTGAAGAAGGGGTTGTCTCATCTCCAAGGTTCAACTGGCCATGCTGGCCTGTTTCAGAGCCAAAGTGGACAGCATCAGCCTATCTTCACATCCAAACATCTCCCGCTTCCTGAGAGATGGGTCAAGAAAATCCGACCACCACTAAAGTGGCTGGTACCCCTATGGAATGTCAATCTAGTACTCAACTTCCTAGCGGGAGCTTCCTTCAGACCTACACGCGGTCTGTCCCTAAGGGTCCTGACCTTAAAGACTGCATTCCTAGTGTCAATATGTTCAGCCCGTTGCATCTCCAAACTTCAAGCTCTATTCTGCCGGGAACCATTCCTCAGATTCACACTGGGATCCATACAGCTACACACTGTCCCCTCCTTCCTTCTAAAGGTGGTTTCTCATTTCCATCTAAACCAAACCATCTCGCTGCCATCTTCAGACAAGTATAAGGACTCGGAAGACTCAGGCCGCCTACACCATCTTAACGTAGGCAGACTCCTAGTCCGCTACCTGGAAAGATCGGAATCCGTACAAAAGATGGACTACCTATTCGTCCTTCACCATTAAACCCAAAAATACTATTGCTATATCTAGTTTTTTTTTCTCTACTATGTATTTGTAACTTTTTGTAACCATTATCCACTTAGGCAACTTTGTGGCTAATTAAGGTATAATTTTGATAAAAATGAAAACCCCAAGGCAATCAATACTAAAGCTCTTGCAATATAGACTAGCAAGGGGATGCAAGAGATTTTGCAGCTGGTGAATGAGGAGGAAAGGGTACAATCATTTGATGAGTTAAGACAAAATGGAAAAAACAGACCAATGCCAAAAATGTACAGAACATGGGAACCTTGGGATATCTTTTTTTGGTCATGCTCAAAACCAGGAATACTTAGTCAAGTTAGAGATACACTTGGCATAAGTGTTTAGACAGGAAATTAATATAGATATATTCCTTACTCTAAACAAACTTGATATCAAATATTTATGTGCAAATAATCTTAATGCCTCTTGCCTCACAACAGGCTGCATGCATCGTCAATGTTACTTGTATGCTTTCATATCATATATCAGTTTGCTTTACTCTTTCAAACAAATTTATTGAAAAATACTTTCAGTATGTACTAGATTCCCAACTAAATTCCACTCAAAAAGAAATATATTTGATATATATATATATATATATATTTGATGTTTTGGCAGACTCTCTGCCTTCCTCAGGGATCATGGATGGCCTTCACTACTATTTACTTCTCAGCATAGAGAAGTAAATAACATTGTAGAAACATAGGTCCATGTCAGGTATTTTGTAATGAGACATAGACCTTTGTCAAGTGTTCTATAATAAGATCAAATATATATTTTTTATTTGAGTGGATTTAGATAGGAATAGAGCACATGATTTTTTTTAATACACTTGGTTGAAAGAATAATGTAGTAAAAATCTGATATATTAAAGGACCAGCCAAAGCTGGTTGTTAAAGCATGTTTGGTAGACATAAGGGAGTGTTACTAGCATGGAGAGAGATGATCCCATTTTCCTGGGAAAAATTTTCCTTGCAATTGGGAAGATTTATATTCAGGTGTGCTCTCCCAGAGCAATGTATAAAGTGATCAATTACCAGTGAAGTTAACTAGTTTGCAAGCTTGATGGAGCAGGGTTTGTCTCATATGTATTTGTACAGCGCTGCATATGTCTAATAATGCTGTATAAATCATAAAGTAGTGGAGGAGAATTAGTTTAAATAAATGTAAACATAAATGGTTTGGAATGTCCATGGGTTTGTGGATAGAGAGGTTTAGCTGATTGTGAAATATTACCATGTGGAAGGGGATGGAGGGATTCAGGGGAGTGTTCTGTTGCTGTTACTATGCTCTAGCTAAGAAAGAGGGATGAAAAATGGAAAATGTAAGTGATTACTGTAAAGTTGCCAGATGTGTGTAAGAAACGTACATAACAGCATAAATGCCATGCTTGATCAGACCAAGGTTTGGTAAGCCCAGCATCCTGTCTGACAGTGGCCAGTCCAGATCCCAAGTATCTGGCAGATCCAAAAGGAGAATTATATTAATATCTTTCTGTAATTGATCTGGCTAATGTTTTTATGGACTTTTCCTCCAGGAGCTTGTCGAAACTTCTTTTAAACACTATTCTAGTAGACATGATCACATCTTCCAGCAACAGATTACACAGCTTGATTGTGTGCTGAGTGAAAAAGTACTTTCAATGATTTTTTTTTTAAATCTGTCACTTGTTAGATGTATGTTAGTGTGTGTGTTATGAAACAAAAAAAAAAAGCAAAGATGAAGAAAATGCTAATTAGTTCCATAATTGACTTGGCACCAGTGTCAGTCTGGAATTTATCAGTTGCCATCCTTGATCAGTCTCTATTGTTTTCTGTTTTTCTCATCCATTTAGGTGCTTTTGACATCTGACAAAGCAGCTGCCAACTTCTCTGATCGCTCCCTTTTGAAAAACCTGGGTCACTGGCTGGGGATGATCACATTAGCCAAGAATAAACCCATTCTACATACGGTGAGCTGCTACTTTAGATGCTTCTGTTTCTCTATATATTTTAGCAGACAAAGGGAATGTTTTGGTTAGATGGTTTAGTTTTTGCAAAAGCTATGAACAGGGCTTTATAGTTTATAGTATCTTGGAATTAAGAGAAAAAAAGGTTAAGGTGAGGATGGAAGCATGTTAGGAAAAATAAGACTGGAGAAGAGGAAATACTGGAAAGAGAGCATACTGAACATAATCCACTTTAGTACCAAAAAGCAGAAATGGAAAAACAAATATTAGAAGGAAGTGGAGACTAAATGTGAGGGAAAAACTGGTAAGAAATGGCAGAGCCAGAGGATAGGGAGGGATGAAGCAAACAAGAGAGGGAGGAAGGGAGGCTATAGGAAGAAAGAATGGAAAGGGTAGACTGCAGGCAGATCAGTGAGACTGGCTGCAGTGAGGGGGGACTAAGAAGACATAAAGGAAAACAAAATCAGATGCATTGAAAAACGTATTTTTAAGGAACATTTTCAGTAAAATGTTTTTATGGAGCATATTAGATACAGGTTGTATACAAATATGGTGTAAAACTGCCATAAAACTTATATTGTCACAAAATTGTGATTCTTGTCAGTCTTAGGTTGCTGCAGAAAATCAAGCAGGTGAATTGTCAAAGGAGTTATATATGTCAATATAACATACTATCGTTGCAATTTTCAAAAACTATTTATTCACGTTAATCCAAGTAAAACCTATTGACAGTTTATTTTTATTTATGCAAGACTTATTTTCTGCATCTCCAAAATTTTTGTTGAATGGATTAGTTAAAATATCCACAATTTAAAACATACATTATTTACATATTTAAACAAATAATTCATTAATGCAGTTTAAAATGCTTTGCTAAAAACATAACCTTTAGTTTTTCCTAAAAACTTTAATATCTTTCTTCTCGTATATCTACAGGCAAACCATTCCATAGTTCATGGTTAGCCTATGAAAACATACGTTCATGAGTCGACACTAATCGCAGAGGAGGCACTGTTAAGCCTTTCCCTGCAGAATGCAATGCTTTTTTTTGGAAGCATAAGGAATAAGATTGCTAAAATACACTTTGTGCCTCCATACAATAGTTTATTACAAACAATTTGAAATGCGCTCTCCATTTGACTGGTAGCCAGGGACAATTCAGTGGCATATATTGTAACAATTTTCAAAAGCTTACTTACATGAAAAACCCAGTTTCAATGCTTTTGAAAATCTACCCAAAGGTCCATAACTAAGATTGTTGAAATAGAAGCCACAGAACTGTTGTCATTTAGCTTTACCAGTCTGGACATCAGTTTCTCTTGCCAATTTAGGCTGGCACTAACAGCAATATCAATGTCTCAATCTGACATCCTTCTAATGACTTAGTCCTGTAAACTATTTCTTTTCCTGGTCTGCTCTTGGTTTTGTAACAATAGACATCTATTCTATTCTTAACATTCCTGCTGAAAGCTTTTTTTCTGTTTGCCCTGTGTGTTCAGACTACCAAAGTCCCAGGTTGTGCTCTCTCAGCCAACATATGCCTTTGAAAAGCCTGTGGTAGCTACCAGTCAGGATATAGCTGTTTTTTTGCTCTATTTTAGCACAACTTTGATTTCTGATCGCTGTTAAATCCCGTTCTGTGATCATGGATGTGGTTCCAACTTCAACTACTGCCATTCTTATTTTTGAACTGGCTTTGCTGTTGATGCTACCAGTGATCATTCTAGACAGAGCCCCTTTGCTTAGCTACTGATCTGTTGCAATTATGCTATTTTTATAGCCATGGAGGCCATTTTGGCAGCAGAGAATAGTGACAAACTGATCCAATTTCATGACCTATGTTTTGTGAGTGGATTTCACATCATCTTGGCAAAGCTCCAAGAACAGCCAGTTCTTTGATAGAAAAAGGAAAACAGGAACCCAGGGGTTTGGATATCTTTGTCAAACAGTGACCAGCATCTATTCATCTGTTTTCCTGTCAGAAGCTTGGACATTCCCTGGACTGAGTTCTGAATGTAGAAGCAGGTATGGTCCTTCACCCATTTTCCCCTATCAGAGATTTCTTCCCTAGAAGATCTTTTTCTTTTTTTACAGCCTTAGCTGTTGAGAGAACCAAGCTACCTAGTGAGGATACTTAGTGTCGGGTGTTACAGCCTTCAGTAGTTTGAAAGAGGACCATGTAGCGGACCTGACTGTTTGGAGCCTCTGTGAGGTCAGTTTACAGAAGACAATATTTCCCTTTGAGGGATCATCAATTCGTTCAGTCTTGTCCTCCTACTAGAGGAGATTGGGATGGAGGTGTAGCCTGCAGAGATCAGCTTTGGCTTGCTTCAAGCCACACAATCTTGGAAGTACTTTCCCTACTGTCCTAGATCGGATATTTTCTTCTGTGGAGTCAACACAAGTATTCTGCTGTGGAACACCTCCTCGAATCGGAAATTGAGCTTTCCTAGCGTGTAGCAGATGGACTCAAAACAAGTGGGTATAGTGTGCTCGTGCTAGCAGTTGGAGACGGATCTGACGTCAGCACGGGTACATATACCCCCGCAGGAAGTGCAGCAATTCAGTAATTTCCATCTCCAAAGCAGTTTGGAGCTACCTCACGCTCGCTGAGCGTTTTTCCAAATTCTAACGACTAAATTCATATAAGACACCTACCTGAAGACGAGCCCTGCACTCCTACAGTGATACCATTCGGTCCCTCCCCCAGTTGAGTTTCCCGAGGCGATTTCCATGGTCCCCTCGGAGGTAGGAGCCTCGGTCCAGTGGCCGACTCGCGGCAGGGACCTAGCCCCCGAGTGAGAATGGCTCGGGCGTGGCATAGGCAGCTTCGGTCCCGGCGTGGACTTGGCCCCCAAGCAAGACGAGTTCGGGTGCGGCCTAGAGGCAGCGGGTGCACTTCCTCGAGCGCGGCAGTGACAGTAATCACCCTCTCCCCCCGCAGCTGGAGACCGCCCAGGTCGCAGCCGGGAAGCGCCGAAGACAAGGTAAGGCGTACATCTTTACTTGTTGGTCTCCGAGGAAGCGAGGATTAGCAGAGTCTGCCTACGTGGCAACCCACCGAGGGGGTCGCCATGTTGCCTGCCTGCTCGCCTTCTGCCCTGGTTTGTTACCGTGCAATAGGCGCCCGTTGCTAGGCGCCCGTGCATAGGGGCAGATTGGTAGGTGCACATCCTTCGCGCATATTACAAAGCGCAGGCTCCAGCTGAGTTCACAGACGAGATGGAGCGTAAGAGAGCTCATGCGTCAGTGGAGCCAGCACCTCCAGAATCAGGCATAAGCCTCTGCTCTGCATGAAACCT
The DNA here is from genome assembly GCF_901001135.1 of Rhinatrema bivittatum. NCBI lineage: Eukaryota > Metazoa > Chordata > Amphibia > Gymnophiona > Rhinatrematidae > Rhinatrema > Rhinatrema bivittatum. Next base: position 139,427,239 of record NC_042621.1, read on the forward strand.
CAGAGCCACTCAGAGCGAGGAAGCAGACTCCCTATGTAGCCAATGTGAAGAGGCCCTGGGAGTTCCAGGCCAGGACCAGTCGCAGCCCAGCGTACTTGCCAGTTCCTCAGGGAACACCCTGGACCTAGCAGGCAGCGGTGAGCAGCCAGGGAACCCGAGAGACCTAGTGCCCCTAAGGTCAGATCCTGCTTCGCTCTCCTGGGTGGAATTATTCAAGGGGATTCATGCTTTTGTCACAATGCAGTCTGCTCCCCGAACGGGTCCATACGTACCGAATGACCCGGCCCCTGGACCCTCAAGGCCTAGGCACGGCCACTCGCCACCCGGAAGCCCCACTTATGGGGATTCAGATTGCTCTGAGGAAGATGACGAGCCCCCCCGAGGAGGGAGAACTTCCCTCGGGGATGGAACCATATCGGACCATGAAGCGTTTCTTTCTGAAAGAGGATCTCCCAGGCCTGATCTCACAATGCCTGTCGGAACTGGCTCTCCCGGGCCGTGACACCCCAGGGGAACCTAGAATGAATCCCCTGTTAGAGGGCCTGTGCCAAATGACTCACCATTTTCCCCTCCTACGAGCAGCACAGCAGCTCATCGATCTGGAATGGAATGCGCCGGAGGCCTCATTCAAAGGGGGTCGGGCCTTGGCTGGCATGTACCCCTTAGACCCAGCAACCAAGGAGATGCTGGTGTGCCCCCAGGTAGACGCCATAGTTAGCGCAATTGTGAAGCGCACCACCATTCCGGTGGAAGGGGAGAGGGCCCTCAAGGATACACATGACCGGCGCATGGACGCCATTCTGAAACAAGCCTTTGAGGTGGCAGCCATGTCCCTACGAATTGCGACCTGCTGCACCGTGATGACGCGTTCCTGTTTATCACAGGTTAGGAACAACACTCCGGGAGAAGAGAGAGAATCAGCTCTCTCGTTCCTCACTGACGCAGCCTCCGACCTAGTCCGTACGGCAGCCAAGGGAGTGTCATCCTTAGTGGCAGCCAGGAGACAGCTCTGGCTACGTACGGCCGACTCCTCCTCCAAGACACGCCTCACGAGAATGCCCTTTAAGGGATCCCTCCTGTTCGGCAGCAACCTCGAGAAACTGGCCAATAAATGGGGCCCCTCTCCATTACCCCGTCTACCAGAAGACAGGTCAAGGAGGAGCCGGCGCCCTTTTCCTAGACCATTCAGAGGTAGAAACTCTCAGCGCTTCAACCCTTACAGGACTCGCTACCAAGCACCTCGTTCGCAGGCCAGGAGTCAGTCCTTTCGGTCTAAGCACAACAAGAGGGGAACCGGTTCGGGTCCGGGCCGTACCCCACAATGACAATCAGCCGACCCATCCGGGGGTAGCAGCCACAGGGGGCAGGCTAACCCTCTTCTACCACAGGTGGGTCGCGATTACCTTGGACCAGTGGGCCCTCGCCATCATCCGAGAAGGGTATTACCTGGACTTTCTTCAGCTCCCGCCGGACAAGTTTGTGGAATCTTCTTGTTCACCCCCTCAAGAGGACGGCACTAGAAGTTACCTTGCGGAGGCTCCTGTCCCTAAAAGCCATAATCCCAGTGCCTGCAGGGGAGATAAATTCTGGGCATTATTCCATTTATTTCATAGTGCCCAAGAAGGAGGGCACTTTCAGGCCCGTCCTGGACCTCAAGTCAGTCAACCGGCACCTACGGGTCCCCAGCTTTCGCAAGGAAACTCTGCGGTCTGTCAAAAATTCAGTACAGCCAGGGGAGTTTCTCACATCCCTAGATTTGTCGGAAGCCGAATTGCATATCCTAATCCATCGGGATCACCAGCGCTATTTACGCTTCAAAGTCCTGAACCGACACTTCCAGTTCCAAGCTTTACCCTTCGGGTTAGCCACAGCGCCGCGGACCTTTACCAAGGTCATAGTAGTAGTGGCGACGTCACTCAGGAAGGAAGGAATCCTCGTCCATCCCTACCTGGACGATTGGCTGATCAGGGCAAAGTCACAGGAGGAGAGCCACCAGGCAACCAACAGAGTTATAGCTCTTCTGGAAAGCCTAGGATGGGTAGTAAACTTGAACAAGAGTTCCCTACAGCCTTCTCAGTCGCTGGAATACCTAGGAGTCCGATTCGACACCCAGTAAGACAAGGTCAGGCTGACCTCCAAGAGGAGATCAAAGCGCTGGAATCGTCTGCTGGCCCTGCTGAGTGCCACCCGGCCCACAGCTTGGGATTACCTACAGGTCCTCGGCCTTATGGCATCCACTCTGGAGGTAATACCATGGGCGCGGGCTCATATGAGACCATTACAGCGCGCCCTCCTATCTCTGTGGAGCCCACGATCACAGAACTACTCCGTACACCTACCTCTACCAGCCAGATTGCGGAATCAGCTACGGTGGTGGTTGCAGCCCGGCCACATGAGCCGGGGGTCAAGAATGTCCTCCCCAACCTGGACCCTGCTCACGACAAATACCAGCCTGAACGGATGGAGAGCACACTGCGAAGAACTCACCGCCCAAGGGCGGTGGAACAGAGTAGAGTCGGGGTGGAACATAAACCGACTAGAGGCACGAGCAGTCAGGCTAGCATGTCTGCGATTTGCCCACAGACTTCGAAACAGAGCGGTCAGAGTGATGTCTGACAACGCCACCACAGTGGCATACATCAGCCGTCAGGGCGGAACCAGAAGCAGACAGATATCCCTAGAAATAGCCCCCCTGATGACTTGGGCGGAAGCAAATCTCCAGGACATCTCCGCCATCCACATCGCCGGGAATGACAACACCACAGCAGACTTCCTCAGCAGAGAAAGCCTAAACCCGAGGGAATGGCAGCTGTCGCCCACAGCTTTCCAGATGATTGTGGATCAGTGGGGGACGCCGGGCATGGACCTACTAGCGGACAGGTCCAACGCTCAAGTACCCAGTTATTTCAGCTGCAGGCGGGATCCTCTATCCCAGGGGATCGATGCCCTGGTACAGCCATGGCCTCAGGGGATCCTGCTATATGCTTTTCCTCCATGGCCCCTGCTGGGCGCCATTATACACAAGATTCAGCGGCACAGAGGACTAGTTCTCCTAGTGGCCCTGGACTGGCCAAGAAGACCCTGGTACGCAGACATGAGAAGACTGCTGGCAGGGAATCCACTGCCACTGCCTCCACACAGGGACTTGCTACTGCAGGTCCCATCCTCCACGAGGATCCAGCTCATTTCTCTCTTACGGTCTGGCCATTGAAAGGGCTAGACTGAAGAAAAGAGGATACTCGGGGCCGGTAATAGATACACTCCTCCGAGCACGCAAGTTCTCCACATCACTAACATATATAAGGATCTGGAGAGTATTTGAAGCCTGGTGCAAATCTCACGGCACCAATCCACATGCCGCTAAAATCCCTATCATTTTGGATTTCCTGCAAGATGGACTTCAGAAGGGTCTGTCCCTCAATTCCATCAAGGTTCAGGTGGCTGCGCTATCCTGCTACGGTCCCCGGAGTGACGGCAACAGTATTGCCACACACCCAGACATTTCACGTTTCCTGAAAGGAGTCAAACACATTCGCCTGCCACTGAAGTGGCCAGTGCCCTTGTGGAACCTCAACCTAGTTTTGGAATTCCTAGCGGGACCTGCCTTCAGACCCCTTTGAGGCCTGTCCCTCTGTTTGTTGACCTTGAAGATGGTGTTCCTGCTGGCCGTATGCTCAGCACGCCGCATCTCAGAGCTACAGGCGCTGTCCTGCTGTGATCCGTTTCTCCAAATCACTCCAGAGGCTATCCATCTTCGCACGGTTCCTTCCTTCTTACCCAAAGTAGTCTCACACTTCCACCTCAACCAAACCATATCCTTGCCTACCACGGAAGGTTTGAAGAAGTCGGAAGAAGTTCGAATACAACGCCATCTTGACATCGGCAGGCTACTGTCCAGATACCTGGAAATGTCAGAAGAAGTACGAAAGACGGACCACCTGTTCGTCCTTCACAGCGGGAAGAGCCAAGGGGAAGTGGCCTCACGGGCAGCCATCGCCCGCTGGATCAAAGAAGTTATCAAGGCAGCCTACGTAGAGGCAGGAAAACCACCACCTCTACGGGTCAAGGCTCAATCTACCAGAGCGCAAGCGGCCTCTTGGGCAGAAACTAGGATGCTGTCGCCTGCAGAGATATGTAAAGCGGCAACGTGGTCCTCCCTCCATACCTTCTCCAGATTCTACCGTCTGGACGTCCAGGCCAGGGAGGACACAGCATTTGCGAGGGCAATCCTGAACGGACCTCGGGCAGCCTCCCGCCCAGTCCGGGAGTAGATTTGTACATCCCACTTGTTTTGAGTCAATCTGCTACCGCTAGGAAATGTAGAGATTACTTACCTGATAATCTCGTTTTCCTTAGTGTATGCAGATGGACTCAGCATCCCGCCCGGCTGCCGGCATACATGGGGATTCACCGACTCACGGTAAGCCATGTTTCTTATAATAGGCCATCCACCCTGCCGGGTGTCGACGCCTTCTGGTTGAGAACACTGGCGGTCTCCAGCTACTATCAATCGGTCAGGGTAATCCTGTTCATTTAATCGATCGGTCAGCTACACATATATCCATACAGCTTTTGCAAGGAAGATTACTGAATTGCTGCACTTCCTGCGGGGGTATATGTACCCGTGCTGACGTCAGATCTGTCTCCAACTGCTAGCACGAGCACACTATACCCACTTGTTTTGAGTCCATCTGCATACACTAAGGAAAACGAGATTATCAGGTAAGTAATCTCTACATTAATTCTGAAGAATATGGCCCACTTTTCTCTCAGGCTTCATAGTTTACCATCTGAGTCTTGTTAGAAACACAGAAACGTGACAGACCATGTGGTCTATCTAGTCTGCCTATCCACACCAACTATTCAGCTTTATAATCGTTAGCACTCCCTTAGAAATTCTCTGTTTTTCCAGCAGGTAAGCAGGGTGAATTAGCCATGCTGCCAGGGAACGTCCTCCGGTCCTCTAGGTGGCGGAACTCCTAAAAGCACACAGAGCTCTGCTCTGTCTCCTCTCCCACGTGGCTCCCAGCTTGCCTCAGTCTTGTTCTTCCACGCTGCGGGCGGAGCTCCTTTACTGTTGCCAATTTTTGGCTACAACTTAACATACTTTTCATCACGTTTCTACAAAACAGCAAAGTGGGTATGCCGAGACCACCTGGCTTTAAGTTTTGCCAGTGTGGGAATGTGCTGTCTGTAACAGATGGCCATGTGCCTTGGACCCGCCACAACCCATCCAGCTGCAGGGACTGCGGCCGCATGTCCCCTAGAGCACGTAGGCAGCTGATAGTGAAGATAGAGAAGCTGAAGGAGGCAGCATCAGCATCTGGTGTTAAGAGCTATCGTGAGGATCCACTCAGTCCTCTCCAGGGCCCAGCTGGGAACCCCTGAGATTGAGGACAAAAAGGGCCTCCTCAGCAGGGCCCTCAGGTGACTGAAGGGCCCCACGGATGCGTGCCCACGCCACTTCGACGCAGGGAGCGCCGGAAGATCTGCAGCTCCAAGGCCCAGGTAAGTCTCGGGCGCATCAACGCACTCGCACGATGCCACGTCAATGCACATGTCGAAACATAGAAAATATGACGCAGGATCAAGGCATCGAAGAGCGTCAGTCAAAGCACAGACGCAGGAATCCATCCTCAAAGGCGAAGAGCGCATTGAAGCAGGGGAGACCCACAGACTATCGGGTCCCACATGCCTCCCCGGCAGATGAGGGCTTGTTGCCTATAGCCCAGCAGACAGCCTTGTATGGGGCCCCTGTTCCGGATCTGGATCTCGTATTCTCAGACGTGGAACAGACATCAGTCCACGGTAGGATGGGATCCTTCCATTCATCCAGGGTCTTCTCCAACCTGTCTTTAGTGTCGAGGCACAAACGGGAGGGGTCCCACCTTCAAGAGCCCTTTGAAAAAAGGCACAAGCGGGCTACCTGTATAGAACAGCGCCCATATGGCTCTGCGTACTCTGAGGAGCTCCGCCACCTAGAGGACGTTCCCAGACAGAATGGCTAATTCACCCTGCTATCTACGGAGAAAACAGTTTACGGTAAGCAAACTTGCTTTTATCCCTTTCTTGAATTTAGATACTAAAGTTGATGAAGTCAGTCTCCTCTTGGCCTTTGGTAATTTTAAAGGAAAACGTGGGTCTGCACCCCTATATGGTTCCTCTTCTTTGGGTAGTATTTTGCTTCTGTTGGAATCAGTGAGGGAGACCTGGACAGAGATGGCTATTCTCAAATCAGTTGTACGTCTGATTTAGTGACCAATTTCTTGTTGGATAGGTCTTTCATGTGTAGTGGTAAAGCCCAGTGGAGGAATCAAGATGAGTTTTTATCTTGCTTCAGCAAGAATTTTCAGGTCCCCGAGGGCTGTCAAGCCCACTCGACAAGGGCACAGGACTCCTCATAGACAGAATATAATTTCCAGAAGATAATGACAGGTCAGTGCCCTTGCCTTTCTGGTATCCCTGCTCTAAGCCACCTCAGTGTGGGTGTGAAGGCTGGGAAAGGCTACATCTTTGCAGGAATTCTCAGAGCTGTCAAGGCTTCCACCTGGACAGGTCTGGTATGGATGGTAAGGAAGATGAAATGTAAACTTACCTGTTAATCTCTATTCCTTTAGTCCTGCCAGATCAGTCCAAAACCACCAGGCAAGCCACAGTGATCAGGGACTCTGTCACGTTCAGAAAACTAACAGTAAGTGTGAAGGTAGTTAGTGTAATTATGATCTTTGTGTAGGGATTATCCAATTCCTGAAGTGAAGTTTCTTGGCTGCATCAAGTTTTGGTTATGTTGATGGTTTGAAAAGGAAAACAAACGAAGGTCTTCAATTGCCTTAGCTTTGATGTAAGATACCAAAGAACTGAAAGCAAGATCAGATCCCTGCAAGGGGAGTGAAAGTTAGCTTTAAGTCTTTCTCTGCTTCCATTGCTGGCAGGGAGGACACACCCACTGGTCTGGCAAAACTGAAGAAGGGAAATTAACAAGTACATTTAAATTTCACCATAACACTTACAATCCAAACCAGGTCCAAGGTTTTGCTGAATCCAGAATGCATATCCAGCATTTCAGTTACTATGCGGGAAGAACTCAGTTTAGCGGGAAGCCTGATATTTTATGTGAACCTCTAATTCCCTGATAACCTCAGATTGGTTCTTCAGATTATAAAGGGCTGTAGAGTGCATTTGTTGGAAATTTTGCGGAATTGCCCTCCAAATGACTTGTTTTCCCTTCCAGTCAGGAAATGTTAATTGTGGAACTCTCCTTTATAGGCCAGAGTGGGCAGACTGGATGGACCGTTTGGTCTTCTTCTGCCGTCATTTCTATGTTTCTATGAATCTGTACTATTGCAAGGGAGAGGCTGGAATTGTACTCAAAGCATTTATTGGTACCCAACAAAGCCTGATGATTCTATCCTGCTCTTAGACGTAAGAGCTGTGAACAATCATCTTCTAAAGAAGTTTAAGGAGCTTTTCCTAGCACCATGATTCCTCTCCTAAACAAGAGACTGGTTATGCTCTCTGGATCTCAAGGATGCACATGTCCATATAGAGCTACTTTCCCGTAACTGGGATGTGTATCAGATTTTATTGTATGGCAGCACCATCTCCAGTGCCATCTATTATTTGGCTTAGTGGTGGTTGCAGCATTTGTATAGAGACCAGTTGTTCATATTTTTCCCTGGTTTCATGATTGACTGGTCAAGAGCACATCTTGGGCAGAGCAAACAAATACAAGCGTTTCACTTTTCGGTTGCTGGAGTTGCTAGTTATAAATTGCCCAGAGTCGCATTTAAATCAATTATTTCAATTGTAGTTCATGGGGGTTCTGCTGAACATGACTCTGCAAAAGCCTGTCTTCCCACCAGCAGGATTACAGAGTTCATGTCTCCTATGGAGGCAGTTTTTCCTGAGTCAGATGTCAGCCTGGGACATGCTGAAGTTGTTGGGTCATATGGCATCAACAGTTCATCTCACTTCCATGACATGTCTCCACAAGAGATAAACATTTGGACTCTGAAGTCCCAGTGAAATGAAGACACTTGGGCAAAAGGATCACATCACTGTCACAGGACATATGTTCAGCAAGAAGGGTGAGTATGATTGTTTCACCTCCATTTCTTCAGCGTTTTCAAAATAAGGTACTAGGACCTATTCCTAGCTTTATTTCAAAAGTTGTTTCAGGTTAACTAGGAAATGTTTTCCAATCTTAAATTCTGATCTAAGAGCTCCTAATGAAAAACAGCTTCACTTAACACCAGGGCTTAATTTGTGGAGGAATGGTCTAGAACGCAGTTCCGTCACTTCTTGTCAGACTTAAAAGGCAGAGCAGCAGGGGTATTCTGTTCCATCCCCTCCCTTTCATTAGCTACAGAGAAGAGAGGTGAGCCTGGAACAGAAAGCAGAGAAGTCAGTCCCTAAGCCAGCCCCCTATTCTCTACAAGAAAAAAAAGAAGGGATGATACTAAAGTTGCTACAGAGCAAAAAAAAAAGATACAAAAGGAGCTGAATTAACACAAATTTGAAACTTATGAACAATGCCAGTCTTCAAGGCTTCAACCCTGGCCTTGATAAGCACCACAGCTCACAAGTTTCAAACTTGTGCTAATTCACCCCCTTTTGTTTGCTACCCAAGAATGGTGTTCTGCCATCTTTTTTTTCCAGTGGTAAATCAGTTCTGGATCCTCCAAGAAATGGAACAGAGCTGGTGGTGGCAGGATTATTTCTGGCCCTGCAGAGTAGTGGCGCTACTTACCTTGAAGCAAGAGCAGCCACATGTCTTGATTTTTCTGCAGTTTCCTGCCACAATTGAAAGGCCATGAAAGAAACTAAGAAGGGGTGAATAGAGATGAGGTGAATGCCTGTTAGCCCTACGGCTTCTGGTGCATCTGGTTTGTTTCACATATATGTGCAAGAGAGTGAATGTGTGTAGAAAAGAACTTGTACCCAGCCCTGGCCCCACTCCCTTCCACTCCATCTCCCTCTCCCCCAGCCCTCTGCTCCACAATGCCACTTCATTTTTTTGCCTACAAATTGTGCCCTGGTTATAGCAGTGCTCTAGTACTATCTAGAGCACTGAAGAAGCTAAGACCGCTCTTACACTTCCAGGATTTCCGTTCAATGCTGCAAGCCATACTGTTTTCAAAGATCGACTATTGCAACGCACTACTACTCGGTCTTCCCGCCTCTTCTACTAAACCTCTACAGATGCTGCAAAATGCAGCGGCCAGGATCCTTACAAACACACGTCGTAAGGACCACATCACACCAATTCTAAAAATCCTACATTGGCTACCCATCCAATATAGAATACTATTCAAGGCTCTCACCATCATCCACAAATCCGTATACCAGCAATCCACACTCCAACTCTCCATCCCTCTCGAACTACATACTTCCACAAGGCCGATCAGATCCGCCTACAAAGGTTCTCTCAAGGCTCCCCCTAACAAATCCTCGGTCCACAACTCCATTCATAAGCGAGCACTTTTGACTGCGGGTCCGCTCCATTGGAATTCGCTTCCCCCAGATATACGCCAGGAACAATGCCATCTCTCCTTCAGAAAGAAATTGAAAACCTGGCTGTTCACACAAGCTTACCATTGAAGGAACCTTTATCAACCAACATTGACTCTCACCCTCTGATCTCCTCCCTAATTCCTCCCCCCCTCCCTGTCTTAGTCCCTGCCCTGCCACCACCTCCCCCTGCTTACCTCCCCATGTTTCCTCCGTCCAAAAGATATGTTAATAATCGCCTAAGATAAATCTACAGCCGAGATCAATCTAGCTGTTTGTCTCGCTACTCTATTGTTTTTCATTGTTTTTCATTGACTATTTTATCACTCTCCAGTTGTTATCGTTTAAAAATCTTTCCTGTCCTCCAGCTCCCATGTTTTCTCTCCCTGTTTAATGTAACTTTACCTTCTATATAGTTAATTGGTTTCCCCCTGTTCTATTGTAAACCGGTACGATAAGACCTCGTCTTGAGTATTGGTATAATAAAAGAATGTAAATAAATAAATCTAAACAGAAACGTTTTAGATTTGTTCATTTCTGCAGCAGGTAAGAGGATTATTATTAGTCTCTAAATCTTCCATTTTTAGCTTAATAAAATGTGACATTTTGGAGGCTTGCTGAGTATCACCTAAAGATCCACAGTGAGTGATCAAACACTTTCTGCCAAAGCAATATTGATATAATTTGCTGAGACAGGGCATATGTGTAACAAATCTCTTATGCTTTTGTAACACCCGGGTCTCACCTTTTAGATGTTGAATTGCAGGGTTCGCTCACAGGTGCACAAATTAAATTTTTCTTTAGCTCTTAAGAACATAAGACTTGCCATACTGGGTCAGACCAAAGGTCCATCAAGCCCAGTATACTGTTTCCAACAGTGGCCAATCCAGGTATCAAGTACCTGGCATGATCCCATAGGGTAGATAGATTCCTTGCTGCTTATCCCAGGGCTAAACAGTAGATTTCTGCAACTCAACCTTAATGGTTTATGGACTTTTCCTCCAGTAACATGTCCAAACCTTTTTTTAAATGCAGCTACACTAATAGCTTTCATCACATCCTCTGGCAATGAATGCCAGAGCTTAATTATGCATTGAATACAAAATATATTTTCTCTTGTTTGTTTTAAATGTACAACTTAACTTCATTTTGTCTCCCTTAGTCTTTGTACTTTTTGAAAGAGTAAACAGATTCACATTTACTCATTCCACTCCACTCATTGTTTTATTTACCTCTATCATATTTCCCCTCGTCTGTCTCTTCTCAAAGCTGAAGATCCTAAGCTCTGTATCCTTTCCTCATAGGCATATCATTCCATCTTTATAATTTTGGTTGCCCTTCTCCGAACCATTTCTAATTTTGTTTTTTTTAATGTGGTGACCAGAACTGCATAATATACTCAAGATGTCACACCTTGGAGTGATAGAGGCATTATATTCTGTTTTATTTTCCATTCCTTGCCTAATAATTCCTAGCGTTCTGTTTGCTTTCTTGGCTGCTGCTGCACACTGAGCAGAAGATTTCAATGATGCTTAGATCCTTTTCCTGAATGGTGACTCTTAATGTGCAACCTTGCATTGTATAGCTATAATTTGGGTTACTCTTTCCTAAATGCATCACGTTTCACTTGTTAACATTAAATTTCATTTTCCATTTACATGCCCATTCTCTCAGTTTAGTAAGGTCCTCTTGCTATTTCTCACAATCCTCTTGTGATTTAACACCTTTTGAATGATTTTGTCATTTGGCAAATTTGATCACCTCATTTGTTCCCATTTTTAGGTTGTTTAGAAATGTTAAACAGCAGTTGTCCAGAGCTGATCCCTGAGGCACACCACTATTAGTCTTTTTCCACTGAGAAAAATGTACCATTTATCCCCCCTCTGTTTTCTATCTTTAACCAGTTCCCAATCCACCACAGGTCACTGCCCCCTATCTCATAGTAACATAGTAATGATGGCAGAAAAAAAAACAAATGGGGGGCGCTGTTGCGCGAGCGATGAGAGTAGACGTGTGAGCGCTGTGCTCCTGCTATCGGGCCCCCAACCCCCTAATTTCATCTGCGAAAATATTGCGACCTGCTTTTCTGTGCTGCCACAGATATACACGAACTGTTTCTAATGACTACCAAGCAAAAAAATGCGGATCTGAAGCACTTTGGCTTTCAGAAAAATTCTGCCAGAAGTCCCGCCAGAAGAATCAATGCAGGCCTCTGGGTCCCGCGATGACGCAGGTACTCGAGAGGGGACCGCTGATGTCGACCCGGAGCTTAGTAGCAGTGATTTCCCTAGCCGCGATGAAATCCGGGGCTGGTTCATGGAGCTCTATAGTGACTTACGCCAGCATAAAACGGAGCTCCTTGCCTCTATGAGCGAAATCAGAGATGATCTTGCGGCCCTAGGACATAGGGTGGATGAGCTGGAGTCCCGTGTGGAGGGACACGCGGTAACATGGCGGCCAGCGCTTCTCAACAACAGACCCTCCAGCAAGAAAATCATGCGATCATGGAGAAATTGGAAGACCTTTGAAAATCGATCGCAGGTGTCTTTTTTACAATTGGAGACTCTCTTATCTACCATAGCAGGGCACCATATACTCTTAGGTGGCGACTTCAACATAACCTTGAAACCCCCACTCGATAACTCTCATATAGGGTTCTCCACTACGACTGAGGCTAGACGAGCACTAATCCATCTAATGGATAACTGGAGCCTCACAGACATATGGCGCTAACGCTTCCCTACTTCATGCCAATATACCTTTTATTCACATGCTCATTCTACATACTCGTATTGATTATTTCCTTATCGACAAGGGTCTGCAGAACCATGTTAAATGTGTTGTTAGAAGCGATTATGTGGTCTGATCACGCCCCCATCTGGATGGATCTCTCCATAGCTGATATGTCCCGGGGAACGCAATACTGGCGCCTAAACAAAAGCTTGTTAGATGATGATCTGTATGTAAAACGGGTAGAACATACTTTACAAGACTTCTTCCAAAACCAGAATTTACAGGAGTCATCCTCGACTATCGTTTGGGAATGTTCTAAAGCTATCGTGATGGGTGAGCTTATATCCCATGCAGCTTACTGTAAGAAATTAAAAGCGGAAAAACGGGCAAAATTATCACAAGAAATTCACACCTTATCTCGCCAGCATATGTTATACCCGACGGACCAACTTCTTCAGCAATTAAACACTGCCCGCAGATCCCTTCAGACTATAGATAATGATCACATTGCACACGCACTTAACATCACCAGATAAATATATTTCGAAGGAGGCAACAAAGCCAGTCGTCTCCTAGCCAGACGCCTCAAACAAATGCAACTTCGAAATAGCATAGCTAAGATAAAAAACAATCAGGGAGTAATGGTTACACAGACCACGGATATTAGTCAGTGCTTCACCAAATTTTATGCTGATTTATGTAGTGCACGCACTGATATATCTCAGCAGGATATTGATAGGTACTTAGATTCTACACAGATTCCTATCATTACAGATTCCCAACTCACATTTTTAGATGACCCTATCACCACAACAGAGGTCCACCAAGCAATAAAAGCCCTTAAACCGGGCAAGGCACCTGGCCTCGACAGCCTCTCTGGCAAATACTGTAAGAAACTTGCACCTGCCCTGGTCCCTACGTTAATGGAAGCCTTTAATTACTTGAGAACTGGGGGAGTCCTAGGTCCTCACTCTAACACTGCAGGCATATCTGTCTTCGCTAAACCTGGAAAAGATCCCACCTTGTGTGCGTCCTACCGCCCTATATCTTTAATCAATTTGGATCTTAAACTACTAGCCCGCATACTTGTGGAACATCTCAACCACATCTTACCGGAGCTGGTGCGGGGTTCATCCCAGGCAGATCTGCTTCAGATAATGTGCGCAGGACTATTGATCTCATTTGGGTCTAGAAAGAATCTATCCCAAGTGTTCTATTGGCAGTGAACACGGAAAAAGCGTTCGATATGGTTCACTGGCCATTTTTGTTTCGTACGCTAGCTAAGATAGGGTTTGGGGGAGCAATTTCTCACCTGGCTGCGTCAGCTCTATCATCTTCCCACTGTGCAGGTGAAAGTCAATGGAGGTTATGGAGCAAGCTTCAACATTGCTCGTGGAACGAGACAAGGATGCCCCCTTCCCCCCTGCTTTTCGCTCTTTTCTTAGAGCCTTTTACTACCACCATTCGGGGGGCTGTTAATATTAACGGGGTGCAGCTGGGAGCACACCAATACAAAATTACCTTATTTGCTGATGACATTCTCTTTACCCTTACCTGACCCCAGACCTCATTGCCTGCAGTGATGGAGGCCATTCAGTCCTTCAGTGTTTTCTCGGGGTTTAAGGTTAACTTAGAGAAATCTGAGACTCTCAATCTTAATGTACCAGACTCAGTGGCACAGCAGATAAAGTGTAGGCTTCCATTCTGCTGGACAACTAAACCCCTGAAATATTTTGGTGTCTACTTAAGTGCAAGTGTTGATAACTTATATCAGCTAAATTATGCCCCCTTGTTTAAGACCATAGATGGAGACCTGCAGAGATGGTATGGAGACAATCATTCTTGGCTAGGCAGAATAGCCATAATCAAAATGAATGTTCTCCCTCGATTGTTGTATTTGTTTATTACTCTCCCAATCTACCTTTCTTCTGGTATTTTGAAGAAAGCCCAGAAGAAAATTTTTGACTTCATCTGGAAAAGGCGACCTCTGAGGGTGGCCCGGACTGTTCTCTATCGCTCTAAGGAGTGTGGGGGGCTGGGAATGCCCAACTTGAGTTGGTACTATGCCGCTGCTTAGTTGAAGGCTATCTTAAGCATACATAACCAGCATCTCCACCCTACTCCATGGCAACTCATTGAACAGCTTATAGGAGATATTCCTCTCACCGCCCTTCCCTGGCAATCCAGAAACTCCTGGAGAGTCACTCCGGACCTGCCTCTCCCACTCCACACTACCCTGAGGGTGGAGTGGAAAACTGTGTTGGTGGGAAATACCCCTTAGCACTACCTCTCCTCCCTATTCCACAATACTTGTTTTTCAGCAGGTCTACCCAAGCGTGCTTTCCCAGTGTGTAAGACCCTGGGTCTATCGACCATGGGGTACTTCAGTACAACAGGGGAAGATAATACCTTATTCTTCACTTGTAGAACAATTTCAGATGCCCTCTCTACCCTTTTTGGAGTATGCTCAACTAGCACATTTCCTTAGGGTGAAATTATCCTTATCTCGCCTGTGTATAGGTAAATCCCTTTTTGAAACAGACTGAATATCAACTCGTGATACTAAAAAAGCGATCTCCAAACCGTATAAGTTGTTTCAAAGTCCGTAAACTACTAAGCTGGAATGCATGCTTGCCTGGGAAAAGAGTTAAATCTTACTCTTAGTTTAGAAGACTGGGAGGATTTGTTCCTCCTTGCTCGTAAGTACTCTATATCTGCTAATCTACAAGAACACTGCATAAAACTTATCTACAGATGGCATTACGTTCCCACCCGTTTGCATACCATGTACCTCATGCTTGATGTTAAATGTTGGTGGAAGTGCGGACTTACTGGTACTTACCTGCACATATGGTGGCAATGTCCAGTGATACTTCCCTATTGGACCCAGGTAATAGCATGAGTTTCCCAGATTGTAGGGTCGACTGTATTTATTTATTTATTTTTATGTACCGGTATTCGATTTTACATATCACATCTGTTTACATTCAAACAAAAAATGCAGGAAATCAGGCATTTCCTTTGTCTAATACATTGAACATTTATAATATGGAAATTGTTAACAGGGGATATAAAAAGAACTGAACCTGCTGATCCGACAATTATACTACTGGGAAGACCCTTTGTGGATATAAATTCCTATTCTCAAAGATTATGCCATCAAATATTTTTAACAGCATGTACAGTATTGGCCTGTTATTGGAAGAGTCCCACTGTACCGGCTAGACAGTCCCTTATCAGTCGTCTCCACAGCATACGAGAGCTAGAGCATATTACAGCTCTTCGCCACCATCGTCTATCTAATTATCAGGCGACATGGGAACCTTTTACTTCTTGGTGCCAACTTCATATTAAAACTTAAGGTCAACTATTGAGTCCCTTTGCAGTTTCTACCTATTGGTATCTTTACGTTGCACTTTTAAAAGGATTCACACTCACAAAGCGGGGAGTAGCTGGCTTGTTACGGCGGTTACTACCCCAAACCAAATGTGCCTGATACTTCACTTTCGATGCATATCCAGCATAGCTCTCTGCTTCAATGGCAGGGGAGAAGAAAAAAACTGATACTTCACGCATATCCAGCATAGCTCCCTGCTTCAACGGCAGGGGAGAAGATAAACAACCAATAAGGGCTGTATAACATAATCTGGGTAAAAACAAATAAGCATGGGTGTAGCTTGCTTATTGCGGCGGTTACTACCCCTACTACCTCTAACTAATCAAGCTAGATATTTCACTTGGATGCAGCTCCATCACCGCTCTCTACATTAATGGTGGGGGTGGAAGGGAAATAGAACCAAGAGCTAAGAGAAACAGATAAGTATGAGAGAAAAAATGAGTGAAGCTTGCTGGGCAGACTGGATGGGCCATTTGGTCGTCTTCTGCCGTCATCATTTCATTTCTATATAAATGCGATTAACTTTATTATTCCTAACTTTGCTACTTACTGATGGCTATCATTGAGTACTGTAAATTATGTATCGTATATCCATAATAATCTTTCTCTCGCTAATGTCTTATCACTTCTAAGTCTTCTATATATATATTTTGTGGACAGCTGATGTTATTTATGACTTATATGCTATTTTATGCAATATTGGAGCCTGTTTGGTAGGGGGGTGGGGGAAAAGGGAGGGTTTAGAACTGAAAACTGGAAAAACGTTGACAATCTTGTTTATCTGGTCTACATGTTGTAACGTATTTGCAAATTTGTCAATAAAAGCTTCAAATATAAAAAAAAAAACAAATGGTCCATCCAATCTGCCCAGCTAGTTTCTTAGGGAGTATATGCCACTCTATGCAGATTTACCCCCACGCCGAATGTTAAGGATAATAATACTACTAGCAACGTTTTTATGGGGTGAGCAGCTTTGACAATTCCTAAGAAGGCTCTCATGAGGGACTTTGTCAAATGCTTTTTGGAAATACAAATACACTATATCAACTGGCTCATCTTTATCTACATGCTTATTTATGTCCTCAAAATAAAATGTAGCAGATTGGTGAGGCAAGACTTCCTTTGGCTAAATCCATGTTGAATTTCCCCATTAAACTATGCCTAACCACAAATTCAGTAATTTTATTCTTTGATAGTTTCTAACTTTTTGCCTGGCACAGAAATCAGACTTAACTGGTCCGTAGTTTCCTGAATCATCCCTGTGTCCCTTTTTAAAAATTAGCATTACGTTGGCAACTGTCTAGTTTTCAGGTACTGTAGATAAACTTTTATTTTTATTGAAGTTAAAAAAAAAATTCAACATTATTTCAGATAACATAAAGAAACAATATAAGAAAATATATAAGCAATGCCCTTATGCTAAACAAAATATATTGGGGTAAGAGAAAATGGTCTTAAGGCAAATCGTTTCGCCTGCATAAACTGGGCTGCTTCAGTGGCTGTATGAGCAATGGATTGGTCAAAAATTGCCGTTCCAGATATAGTCAATGATCATCTATTGGTTTCCCATTCTTGGTTTTAATCTAGCTGAATGCTCTATGTTCGGGATCCTGTCATATACATCATTCTAGTTGAGTGACTGCTGGATTCTCCTATCTTACGTGTGGCAGTGACATCCCTAAGTGCCCCCTTTACCCCTTGATCATCTAATGGTCCAACTGACTCCCTTCCAGGCTTTTTATTTTGAATATACCTGGAAGTTATTACAAGCTTTTGCTTCCATGACAAGTTTTTTTTTCAAATTCTTTTTGCCTTTCTTATCAGTGCTTTGCATCTAACTTACAGTACATATGCAGTTTCCTGTTTTCCTCATTGGGATCCCTTTTCCATTTCAATCATGCCAGTAGTCATTTCTTTCCTTCTGCCTTTAATGCATGGAAAACATGTGGTCTAGACTTCCAAGATGGTATTTTTAAATAAGATCTGTGCCTAATGTAAACTCTTAACCTTTGCAGCTGCTGCTTTCATTATTTCCTAACATTTTCCTCATTTTATCAGTCACCCTTTTGAAAGTTAAATTTGAGCATGTGGTGACAGTTATTGAAAGTGGCTCCAACACTTATTTATCGCACTAAATCTTGTTTCACTAAGGTCTAGGTCTAAAATAGTTTCCCCTCTTATTGGTTCTTGTACTAGCTATTCCATGAAGCAGCGTTTTATCTCTTCTAGGAATTTTACCTCTGCCATGCCATGATGTGACATTCACCCAGTCAGTACTGGAGTAATTGAAATCACCTATTACTATGCTGCTGGTTTTGTTAGCTTCCCTAATTTTTTTTAAGCATTTTTTGTCTGTTCATTCTGGCCAGCTGGATGGTAATACACACCCACTACTATTTTATTCCTCTCTTCACCAGAAATTTGTATCCATAAAGATTCTATTTTGTATTTTGTTTCCTGCAGAATTTTTATCCTGACTCCATACCCTCTTGAAACTGGGGGAGAAACTGCATGACAGCCCGCTCTCTCTCAAAAAAAGAATTCCCACATGATTGATGATCCAAAGGACTGACTTTATTTACAGAAGGCGTACACCAGCTCAAAAGCAAGAAAGTCTCCAGTCTTGACTGCCAAATAGGATTCAGTAGTTCAGAAGACTAATAACAGAATACAGAAAGGCATACAACAGTCCCACTAGAGACCACCTGATCTTTCAAAAATGTTTCTGGCACCTGTAATTTGTACAATTTGAATCAGGTGAAATGTAATATAAGACACCTAGTTCGGGTACCATTAAGGCCTGGCTGAACCCTTAGAACAATATAGGTTAGTGAATGGGGAGAAGTTACCATTCAAATGCAGCCTCCTCACTTTGAGAGTGCTGGAATGGCCATCCCCCTGTGAAGGGTTGTTAAAGCAGCCCTCTTCAGGGAGTTGAGGCAGTCTCTTATGGTTTGCTGGTAGTGACTTCTCTTTTGGTGATTTTTTGTTTTCAGGCCCAATTGAGGAACCAGGCCCAACCTACATAGGAATCTTGATCGGGGTTAGGAGGGGGTTCTTTTACTAGTCCACACACTGGCTGATAGGGATGTTCCCTCTGGGTGGTTCTGGGTTTTTTAAATTTTATTGGTAGGAGCCTTGTGAGAGACTGCACCACCTGGGCTCAGGGCAGGGGGAACCCTGTTTTTGGGGCTGCTCAGGTTAGGGAAGACCTGCCCTCTCTACTCTTGATGATGGAGATGATAGTGATCTGCTGCAAGGAGGAATTCCAGTGTTAACCTCTTTTGAAGGGGAAAAAGAGTTAAGTTTTGAGACCCAGGAAGAAGGTTTTGGCTGCCCCCTCCTTCCTTCACTGGAGCAGGGCTAATTGTGTGTTTCCAAGGGATCCTTCCCACCTGGGATCCAGAGAGAAACTGAGAGCCCAAAAGAAGTAACCGAAGATCACCTAATCATGAGTGAGAGCAAACTAAAGATCACAGAGGTCACTCATCTAGTGTCTTCACCCGCGGGGTGGGGGGGGGGGGGGAAGGATTTGACTGTGCAAAGAACAGTGTTGACCAAGTTTACCAGGAGTTGGAAGGGGTTTTCTTCCTAGCTAAAGGAGGCCCTGCCCACCTGGGAGTGCCACTTAACCAATCTCTGGAAGGTGGAAGTTTCCTAGCCCTGGTTCAGAGATTTGTGCACAGATAGAGGAGAAAGAATGTAAGAAACAGAGACACATTGTGGTGCACAGGATTTTGTTTTACTGCCATTGTACATTTCGACTACCCACAGTAAAGATTTTCTTTTTGGATACTAAACAAGTGACTCCGCACGCTTATTGTGCTTAATATATACTGCACACTCACATAAAGGAAGAGACACTACTCCCCAAACTTAGGGAGAGAGAAAGCAAGTCACTCCTGGCCCTGGAATAAATATTCTCCCTCCCCCCACCCCACCCCCAATAGAAAAAGGATCTAGAATGTGAGGGGAAAGACTCAGCCAGAGTTTCCAGCCCTGAAGAGTAACTTAAGTTTATGGCACCATGGGAGTGCATCTCATTTCCCAAGATGGGTTGTTAACTAATGTGACTTTTCAACTCAGCAGCTGAGAGGCTCTCACCAGCTCCATGAACCAGAACCTTCTCTCAGCAGTCTCTCTCCTTCCTAAATGTCCTATTTCCTCCACACAGAGACAAGATTTAAAGATACAGCACACTTTTAAACTATCCCTCCAAAATTTAATTTTTCTACAAAAAAGTTGTTACTTTTATCACATGTTCACCATATACTACAAATTGGACAAGTGTGCTCTTTCATTTGGAAGGAACGCAATCTAATTATACCATTTAACATTCATCCATTAAGGTTTAGCTTTATATCCTTGCACTCCATAATGGTGTGGCTAAATGACATGCAATAGGACTTCTGGCCTAACTAGGTCAATTCCTGTTGCACTAGTTCACCATATCAATTTGGATGAATTCTCCCTCATCAATCTAACTTATTTTTTCCATGTTTGCAGGGGTAATGTGATTGGGTGTTACCCTTGATCTGAAGGGATGGTGCCAAACCCTGTTGTCTAGACTCCAAAATTTCCACACTTTAACCTGTGATTTAAAACATACTGAACTGAAACTTGACTGAAGCTACCAGAAAGTAACTATTTAAATGTCTCATTTTGCGGACTGATAAAAAATATTTATTTATTTAGAATTTTTTATATACCGACAACCGTTTGCATATCGTATCGGTTTACAGATAACTTGAAACTATTTAGGCGAGGGCCTTTACATAGAACAAAAAACTTTATAATACATAGGAAAGGAAACTATATGAATTAGGTAAATTATGTACAGATTAACTAGGTACAATGTTTTATATATATAAATATAATATATATGAAATATATAAATATATATTTAAAATATTTTAAAATGACCAGAATTGTCCATCATAGAAGCTAATTGGAAGTTTAAAGAATAGGCTTCAAACATTTATCTGCCAAACATCCTTAGATGTCTTCTGTTAAAGTTAATACATCCAAAGGCATTCAAAAGGCTGATCATGATAGTTGTCTTTTTACTGAGAAATTGCATCTCAAGGTAGCAGCAGTGTAGATGATCACTAATGCTAGTGTGTAGTGATTTTAGTGGAAATCATTCTCATTTAATGTTTACTTATTTTGCAGGACCTAGGTGTTAAATCTTTGCTTCTGGAAGCCTATATGAAAGGACAGCAGGAGCTGCTTTATGTTGTACCCTTTGTGGCCAAAGTCTTAGAGTCTAGCATCAGGAGTGTGGTGAGTTTCTCTGCCATTAGTCATTTTAGTGTGAAGCCTTACAAGTTGTGATACATAAGAACATCTTTCAATTTGTTTATACAAATCTTAATGAAAGAATTGATCTCCCATTTGTTGACAATTTGAAAATAAATTAATTACAGATTGGAAAGGTAACACAAGTTATTCTTTTTAACATTGACAGTGTTTGCCCAAGCCAGACCGGGAGTGGGAGGAGGAATCTTATGCTCCCCATTCTCTCCCAAAATAAATATTTACTGCTCCCTTGGATTTCAGCTGCCTAGATGCTTGGCAATACATTTTTTGCATTGGATTTTAATTGCCAAGCACTTTACCACTGTTTATTTTCTGCAAAATGGCAAACATTTCCTACTAACCCCTTTGCAGTATTACTTATGAAAATATTGAACTGAACTAGCCCCAGGACTAATCACTGAGGCACACCACTGAAACTTTTCTTTTCTTGGTGTAAACTCTTACTATACATTCTGTCTATCACTCAACCATAATTTCCTAGCGTGTAGCAGATGGACTCAGGACCAATGGGTATAGTGTACTCGTGCTAGCAGTTGGAGACTGATCAGATTTCAATCTGACGTCAGCAGCTAGTACATATACCCCTGCAGGAAGTGCAGAAGCTCAGTATTTTCCGTCACCAAAGCAGTTAGGAGCTATCTCACGCTCGCTGAGCGTTCTACCAAATTTTAAAGAAAAAAATCCTACCTGAAGACGAGCCCCGCACTCCTGCGGTGATACCCTCTGGTCCCTCCCCCAGTTGAGTTTCCCGAGGTGTTTTCCGTGGTCCCTCGCAGGTAAGATCCTCGGTCCGGTGGCCGATTCGCGGCAGGGACCTAGCCCCCGAGTGAGAAGGGCTCGGGCGCGGCATAGGCAGCCTCGGTCCGGAGCCGTTCGCGGCGAGGACTTAGCCCCCGAGTGAGACGAGTTTGGGCGCGGCTTAGAGGCGGCGGGCGCACTTCCTCGAATGCGGCGGTGAAGGTAATCACCCTCTGCCCCCGCAGCCGGAGACCGCCCAGGTCGCAACCAGGAAGCGCCGAAGACAAGGTAAGGCGTAAATCCTTTATTTACTGGTCTCCGAAGATCGAGGATTAACAGGGTCTGCCCACGTGGAGACCCTCCAAGGAGGTCGCCATCTTGCCTGCCTGCTCGCCGTCACCATCTTGGCTTTGTTCGCTGCCCTCCGCTCGCTCGAGCGCTCAAATAAACCTAAGTGCACAAGTTAGCGGGCGTGTATCATAGGCCCCCGAAAATAGTTGGGCGCATATTTAAGCTAGGCGCCCAAGGTTTGGGCGCGTATTATAGGCGCCGATAATTGGGCGCGTATTTTGGGCGCCGAGTGTTGGGCGAGTATTACAGGCGCACATTAATAATCCTCCGCGCATAAGCTTCGCGCATCTTACAAAGCGCATTTTTACGGCTGGGAGCGCACCGGCGCATATATATATCTGACGCAATGGATTGCATAAGAGCCCACGCGTCCTCAGAAGCGGCACCTCCAGAGTCAGGCATAATAGCTCTAGGCCTCTGCTCAGCATGCCACCTTAGAGCCGCACAGAGCAAGGAAGCAGACGCCCTATGCACCCAATGTGAGGAGGCCCTGGGAGCTCCAGGCCATGGCCAGTCTCACCCAAGGTTAAGTGCTAGCTCCTCAGAAAACACCTCAGACGGGGACCCCCAGAGACCTGGCACCCCTCAATTTAGAACCTGCTTCGCTCTCCTGGGTGGAATTATTCAAAGGGATTCACGCCTTTGTCAGGATGCAGTCTGAGTTCCGAGCGGACCCATACCCACCGGAAGACCCTCATGCCCCAGGACCCTCGAGGCCTAGGCACAGGCTCCCACCTCCCAGAAGCCCCACCTACGGGGACACGGATTACTCCGAGGAAGAAGTCAAGCCCCTCGAGGAGGGAGAACTTCCCTCGGGGACAGAGCCGCATCGAACCATGAGACGCTTTTTCGCAAAGGAGGATCTTCCGGACCTGGTATCTCAATCCCTATCGGAACTCGCTATCCCGGGCCAAGGCACCCCGGGGGAACCTAGAATGAACCCGCTGCTAGAGGCCCACCGTTTTCCCCTCCTACAGGCAGCACAACAGCTAATCGACCTGGAGTGGAATGCACCAGAGTCCTCATTCAAAGGGTCGAGCCTTATCCACCATGTACCCCCTGGACCCAGCAGCCAAGGAGCTGCTAGCATGCCCCAAAGTGGACACCATAGTTTGCGCAGTCGCTAAGCGCACCACCATACCAGTGGAAGGAGGGGTGGCCCTCAAGGACACACATGACCGGCGCCTGGAAGCCATACTGAAACAAGCCTTTGAGGTGGCAGCCATGTCCCTACAAATTGCGACCTTCTGCACCGTGGTGACACGTTCCTGTTTATCTCAAGCCAGGAACAATACCCCGGGAGAAGAAATGGAATCAGCTCTCTCGTTCCTCACTGACGCTGCCTCCGATCTGGTACGCACAGCAGCCAGGAGAGTGTCATCCTCAGTGGCAGCCAGGAGACAATTCTGGCTGCGAAATTGGTCGGCCGACGCCTCCTCCAAGACACGCCTCACAAGAATGCCCTTCAAGGGATCCCTCCTGTTCGGCAGCGAACTAGAGAAATTGCCTAACAAATGGGGCGACTCTCCATTACCTCGTCTGCCAGAAGACAAGTCAAAGAGAAACCAGCGCCCCTTTCCCAGGCCATCCAGAGGCAGAAGCTCACAATGCTTCAACCCTTACAGGAATAGCTACCAAGCACCTCGTCCTCCGGCCAGAAACCAGTCCTTTCGGAACAGATACAGCAAGAGGGGAACCGGCTCGGGTTCAGGTCCCAGCCACACCCCACAATGAGAATCAGCTGACCCATCCAAGGGAAGAAGCCATAGGGGGCAGACTAACCCTATTCTACCGCAGATGGGTCGAGATAACTTCGGACAAGTGGGTCCTAGCCATCATCCGAGAAGGGTACTACCTGGACTTCCTCTGGACAAGTTCGTGGAATCTCCCTGCCACCCCCCCTCAAGAGGGCGGCAGTGGAGGCCACTCTGACCAGACTCCTGACCCTAAAGGCCATAACCCCAGTGCCTGCACGGGAGAGAAATCCTGGACATTACTCCATTTACTTCATTGTACCCAAGAAAGAGGCCACTTCAGGCCCATCCTGGACCTCAAGTCAGTCAACCGACACCTTAAGGGTCCCAAGATTTCGCATGGAAACCCTGCGGTTAGTCATACGTGCAATACAGCCAGGAGCGTTCCTCACATCCCTGGACCTGTCAGAGGCCTACTTGCACATCCCAATCCATCAGGAACACCAGCGCTACTTACGCTTCAAGGTCCTGAACCAACACTACCAATTCCGGGCATTACCTTTCGGATTAGCCACCGCACCGCGAACCTTCACCAAGGTAATAGTAGTGGTAGCAGCGACACTCAGGAAGGAAGGAATCCTCGTCCATCCCTATCTGGACGATTGGCTGATCAGGGCAAAATCACCGGAGGAGAGCCACCGAGCAACCAACAGAGTATTAACACTACTGGAAAGCCTACGCTGGGTAGTCAATACAAACAAGAGTTCCTTACAGCCATCGCAGTCGCTGGAATACCTAGGAGTCCAATTCGACACCCAGGAGGACAAGGTCAGCCTAACCCACACGAGGAGATCAAAGCTGCGGAACCGACTCCAGACTCTGCTGAGCGCCACCCGGCCCACAGCTTGGGATTATCTACAAGTCCTTGGTCTAATGGCATCCACACTGGAAGTGGTACCATGGGCGCGAGCTCACATGAGACCCTTGCAGCGCTCACTCCTATCTCGGTGGAGCCCACGATCACAGAACTACACCATACATCTACCTCTACAGACCAGAGTGCGGACCCAGCTACGATGGTGGCTACAGTCCAACCACATGAGCCGGGGATCAAGAATATCCTCCCCAACCGGGACCTTGCTCACCACAGATGCCAGTCTAAGCGGATGGGGAGCACACTGCGAAGAGCTAACCGCCCAAGGGTGGTGGAACAAAGACGAGTCGAGGTGGAACATCAACAGACTAGAGGCACGGGCAGTCAGGTTAGCCTGCCTGCGATTTGCCCACAGACTCCGAAACAAAGCGGTCAGAGTGATGTCGGACAACGCCACCATGGTTGTATACATCAACCGGCAGGGCGGAACCAGAAGCCAACAGGTATCCTTAGAAATAGCCCCCCTGATGACCTGGGCGGAAGCAAATCTCCAGGACATCTCCGCCGTCCACATCGCCGGGAAGGACAACACCACGGCAGACTTCCTCAGCAGAGAAAGCCTAAACCCGGGAGAATGGAAGCTGTCATCAACAGCCTTCAAGATGATAGTGGATCGGTGGGGGACACCGGACATGGACCTGCTAGCGAACAGATCCAACGCTCAAGTATCCAGATACTTCAGTCGCAGGCGAGACCCTCAGTCACAAGGGATCGATGCCCTAGTACAGACCTGATCTCCGGGGACCCTGCTATACGCCTTTCCCCCATGGCCCCTGCTGGGCGCAATCATTTACAAGATTCGGCGACACAGAGGCCTAGTTCTTCTAGTGGCCCCGGACTGGCCAAGAAGACCCTAGTACGCAGACATGAGAAGACAACTGGCAGGGGATCCTCTACCCCTGCCCCCACACAGGGACCTACTACAACAAGGCCCCATCCTCCACGAGGATCCAGCTCAATTCTCTCTTATGGTCTGGCCATTGAGAGGGCCCGACTGAGGAAGAGGGGATACTCGGGGACCGTAATAGATACCCTCCTCCGAGCACGCAAGTTCTCCACATCGCTAACATACATAAGAATCTGGAGAGTATTTGAAGCCTGGTGCGAAGATCACAGCACCAAACCACATTCTGCTAAAGTCCCCATAATTTTGAAATTCTTACAGAATGAACTTCAGAAGGGCCTGTCCCTCAACTCAAGGTTCTGGTGGCAGCGCTGTCATGCTACGGTTCCAGGAGCGAGGGCAACAGCATTGCCGCACACCCAGATGTTTCTCGATTCCTGAAAGGGGTCAAACACATTCGCCCACCACTGAAGTGGCCAGTGCCCCTGTGGAACCTCAACCTAGTTTTGGAATTCCTAGCCGGACCCGCTTTCAGACCCCTCCAAGGCCTGTCTCTCAGTCTACTAACCCTGAAGATGGTGTTCTTGCTGGCCGTATGCTCGGCCCACCGCATCTCAGAGCTACAAGCGCTGTCCTGCCGGGATCCATTCCTCAGAATCACCCCGGGGACCATCCATGTACGCACGGTTCCCTCCTTCCTACCCAAAGTAGTTTCACACTTCCACCTCAACCAAACCATATCATTACCAACCATGGAAGGTTTGAAGAAGTTGGAAGAAGGTCGATCCCTACGCCATCTCGACATCGGCAGATTGCTATCCAGATACCTGGAAATGTCGGAACCAGTACGAAAGACGGACCACCTGTTCGTCCTTAACAGCGGGAAGAAGCAAGGCGAAGCGGCCTCACGGGCAACCATTGCGCGTTGGCTCAAAGAAGTCATCAAGGCGGCCTACGTAGAAGCGGGAAAACCACCACCTCTACAGGTCAAGGCCCACTCCACCAGAGCGCAGGCGGTCTCCTGGGCAGAAACTAGAATGCTGTCGCCTGCCGAGATCTGCAGAGCGGCAACGTGGTCTTCCATCCATACCTTCTCCAGATTCTACAGTCTGGATGTTCAGGCCCGGGAGGACACAGCATTTGCAAGAGCTATCCTAAGCGGACCTCGGGCAGCCTCCCACCCAGTTTGGGAGTAGCTTTTTGTACATCCCATTGGTCCTGAGTCCATCTGCTACACGCTAGGAAATGGAGAAATTACTTACCTGATAATTTCGTTTTCCTTAGTGTAGACAGATGGACTCAGCAGCCCACCCTCGGCTGCCGTTATACATGGTTGTTCATCAAATCAAGGTAAACCATGTTTCTCCTTTACATAGGGCATCCACCCTGCCAGGTGTCGACGCTTTCCGGTTGAAGATACTGGCGGTCTCCAGCTATAGTCAATCAACCAGTTCAATTAATCAAAAATGTTTACGTTGCACCTAAGTTATCAGAGTTAAACTCATTAAAGTTAATCAATCAGTCAATCACACATATATCCATAATGCTTTGCAAGGAAGAATACTGAGCTTCTGCACTTCCGTGCTGACGTCAGATTGAAATCTGATCCATCTCCAACTGCTAGCACGAGTACACTATACCCATTGGTCCTGAGTCCATCTGTCTACACTAAGGAAAACGAAATTATCAGGTAAGTAATTTCTCCAGTTCTAATTTAACCATTTTGGGCTCCATCTCTAAGCTGCTTAGTTTGAGCCTCCTATGTAGGTCAAATCTACATAGACAGCATTCAATAATTGCCCCATCTTATTTCTTAGTCACCTAAGTTACTCAGATGGGCAAACTAGATGAACCAAATAGGCTTTTTCTTTTTTTCAAATAGAAGATATGGTAAGTAAATAACTTTCTAACTGATTTTGTTGAAACTTTCTCATTTTTATTCTAGGTTTTCCGTCCTCCAAATCCCTGGACAATGGCCATCATGAATGTATTAGCAGAGCTGCATCAGGAGCACGATTTAAAAGTAAACTGCTTTTCTAGATTGGGAAGGGTTTATAGGGAGTGTGTGTTGTCCTGTAGCACTGTGGATTGCCATATTTATACCACTCTTATATAACTTATTTGAATGAAGGTTCCTCTTAATCCAGTGAGGCCAGTCCAGATGCATGGGTTATGCCTCCCAACCAGCAGATGGAGACAGACTAACAGGTTTGCTTATAGGCTCCCATGCTGACCTCAACCTGCCAGTATTCTGTCTCCGAATGATGAAATTACACAAATTTAGAGAGACAGTTTGAATATAACAAACATACAAAATTTATTTAAATTCACCCAAATGTACACCTATATAGACAATAAAAACTGAGCTAGCACACTCACACATTCATACCCACATATTAAAAAACATGTTTTTTGAGATATCACATACAAATATAGTCTTTTGCTGTAAATACATTACATCCATATACTTCCTTCACAAACAATCAATAAAGCATGTCTCATATATTGCCATGATTTTTAAAGCTGAGATGTATAATTCCTACTGTCTCAGCTTTAAAAATCATGGCAATATATGAGACATGCTTTATTGATTGTTTGTGAAGGAAGTATATGGATGTAATGTATTTACAGCAAAAGACTATATTTGTATGTGATATCTCAAAAAACATGTTTTTTAATATGTGGGTATGAATGTGTGAGTGTGCTAGCTCAGTTTTTATTGTCTATATAGGTGTACATTTGGGTGAATTTAAATAAATTTTGTATGTTTGTTATATTCAAACTGTCTCTCTAAATTTGTGTAATTTCATGACAAGATTATAGAGAGTTGTATTTAATGCCCTTTGTGTAATTATATACAGTATTCTGTCTCCAGCAGATGGCAGGCAAGCTTCTCTTGCTGTGAGGGGAGGCATGGTGAAGAAGTAAAAAATTTGGATGATAATTCCTGAGGTGAAAGTCGTGTACTCTTCCCTCAGTTGAGCACAATCAGTGGATCAGGTGGCATCCAGTGTTGGAACATGATTTTTCCTGATACATTTGCTTGAACTACCCTCTCCTTATCCCCAGATCTGTCCAGACCAAGTGGATTTTCTCCCCTACCAGTAGATGGAGACAGAGAAGAAAAACGTTAAAATACTGCTGGTACATAAGACAGTATGCCACCTGCAGTTACTCAGTTTTCTGTCTCCAGTAGATGAGATGGAGATCCTGCAGTTGGACTGGAAGACCAAAATGTCTCCCATGGATGGTAGGTCCTGGTTTGGGACCATGCCCCTGGTGGAGTAGGGGAAAGCAGGGGTTGGTGGCCCTTAAATATCTGGTGCCTATCCTAAAAAGGGTTTTGTTAGCCAGTGGTCTGGCTCCTTCATTCCCTACCTTCATCTCTTTCTGGCTCCCTATTGCTATTTTTGTAGGGAAGTATTTTTGGGGTTGGTTTGAAAGTATTTTTTCCTGGGAATGCTGTTCCTTTAAAGAAAAAAAAAGTGTGTGTGGGGGGGTGGGGGAACTCAGCATTAGTTGGATGAGAGTTGGCTGTGGGAACGATAGGCCTTCAGTTCCTGAAAGGATCCTGGAGGCAGGAGTTGGTCCATGGTGTAGACTAGAGAAGAAAGATCTTCTGTTTGCTGCAGTAAGAAAGTGTTGGGACTCTGAGGCTCGCGGTGCTGGGACCTGATTTTTGGCACGCTGATGAGGAAATGGAAGCTCCTGCTGAGCATAGGACATGGCTGCCTCACATGTGGGGGACCATAAAAGTAAAATCCTGGTGAAAAGTTTTTTCACCTGGAACAGAGGGCTTCTGCAGGAAAGGGAGGGGAGAATGTACAGGTTATAGTCCCCAAGGAAACAGTACCTTTAACTTTAAAAAAAGTTCTCACTAGAAGAAATAGGATCTATGATTTTCCTTATGCAGAAATCTATTCATGATTTAACGATTAAAGTTCAAGATGTGCTAAATCAACATAAGGAAACTCATTCTAAGATAGAGAAATTAGAAACAAAAATGAAAGTTTCTGAAAACAAGGTGGAAGATCTTGAAAAAGTCCAATTGAATTTGATCAAGTCTGAAAAGATTAGTACAGATAAGCTAGAGCTATTAGAAAACCAAATGAAAAATTTGAACCTAAAACCAAAATTAGCCTTGTTTCTCCAACTGACTTGTTCAAAATGTGTCAAATGTGTTGAAGTTTCCAGAAACAGCTGTTCCTGTCTTTTCAAGGGTATATTATTTGCCCCAGAATCAAGGAGAGAGAAAAGCAGATCTCTGAGGTACAAGTAGATACAGAATTAAATTTGTCTGATATACTAGAGAAGTCAAGTGAAATGAATGCTTCTACGAGGGCTACCTTAATTGTCCAGTTGTATTTCTTTCTGAACGTGATGCGGTGTTAAGGTTGTATTTTAGGAACCAGAAGATAAATTTCTATGGACAGTGTCTTAGAATTTTTCCTGATATTGCATGTATAACACAGCTTAGGCGGAGAAAATTTTTCAATGAGAACCGAAGCTGTGGAGAGGGGTGCAAAATTCATTCTTAGATTTCCATGTCGTTTGATCTTATACCAGAATGCTAGATATGTCTTTAATCAACCTGAACAATTAAGACAATACCTGGACTCCTTTAAAAAAAGACCTGCAGAAAATGGGTTCCATTATGGATGAAATGAAGTATAAGTAATGTTTCTTTTAAATTATACATTATCCTTAATTCTCTGCTTGAAATATGTCAATGTGATGTCTCTATTTTTCTTTGCATTTTTCTTTGTATGGTAATACAAGTTTACAGAAGGATAATATCCTTCTGGATATCTTATTTGTAATTATTGAGAACTTCTAAATAAAAAATGAAAAAAAAAAAAAAGTAAAATCCTCACTTTGGGGCTGTGTGGTGTTCGGCTAGCGAAGAGGGCATTTCAGGAGCCTCCAGTTCTGCCACGGGAGTGAAGAAACAGCAGCCACGGAGTACAGATATCTGCAGTGCTGGTGAACTCTGCAACGTGGGGACTGCAGTCATTTTAGCTTCAGTTCCCACGGTGCAGGGGATTGTGATTGAGAGAGCTACTACTCTCCTCATTTATCCCCAGAGATAGAAATATCTCAGTGCCTGGGAAATAAGGGGGTTGGCCCTCTTTTACCAGACATGGATTCAGATGTTTCCCCATGGGTACTCCACAGAGTTCTACTAAAGAGGATCTTTCACCAAAGGAGGACCCTTGGGAGGTGTCTGGATCAAATCATGGTGGGGAAAAGGAAGCAAATGCCTGGACTCAAATCAGGACTCTGGGAATTTAGGTGAGTATGTGAAGGGGAATTCCTCAGAGGAGACCCCTCCCCCCAGGGATGAGGAAGAGGGATCCCTGTTGAGAGGGAGATGATTCAAATGTGGTCTCTCTCATTCAGAGAGAGGAGTTGCCAGGATAATTTCTCAAGACCTTGCAGTTGAGAATTAAGGAGTCTGTGATAGAATCAGAGCATGAAGGAGAGGTGCTCAGGACTCCTGTTAAGGCTTTCCCTTTTCATCGGTCAGTTAGTGCTGTTAGGGAATGGCATACTCAAGAGTCTGGTTGAAGGGTAGGTAGGGCTATGGCTAAGCTGTATACATTACTGGAGGATGTGTTGGAGTTATTGAAGCTGCCCAAGATGGATACTTCAGTTTTGGCTACTAGGAAGACCATGATTCTGTCTGGGGCCTCTGCAGCCCTTAGAGACTCTAGGGAACAGAAGATGGAAATCCATCTTAATAGAATGCTTGAGGTTTTTGCCTTGGGGATCTGGATGGTGACTTGTAGTAGTTTCATGGCATGAGCCTGTTTACACTGGTGCGGCAAATTCCAATGTCTGATTCTGGAAGATAAGCCTGAGGAGGACCAGCAGGCTTTTCCCCAAAGGTAGATATTCTACAAAAATCTGCATTATCTTCCAAGGAAGATTTCTTCCTCTCATCAGTATGGAGGCAAATCCCAGTACTTTCAGGGGGATGGTAAGACATCTCGGGAGAGCACTAGTTCAGGAGAACTTAGGGAGCGCAATGAGTTTCAGTTGGTCTACTCTCCATGTCCCTGTATTAGGGGGCAATTCTCCTTTTTACGAAGAAGTAGACCTGTCTGTCATATGGTATGATTACGCATTAGACTTTGTGCGCCCAGAGCCCAAGGCTTTCATGGGGTGTCTGTGCATTTCAAAAGTGAAAAAAGCTGCTGTCCAATCCACATTGCTTCTCCTTCTGAACATAGAAGCAGTGATTCTAGTTAGAGGTGAAAAGAGGCTGGGGTAGGTAATTTCATTTATTTCATGGTGCCAAAAAAGGGCACGCATTAGCCCATTTTGGATCTCAAGTGAATGCATCCATACAGGTGCTTCGATTTTGGATGGAAACTTTATGCTCTAATAGCTGCAGTCAGGAAATGAGAGATTCTGGCATCTTTAGATCCAACAGAGGCCTATCTCCACATATCAATTTGGGGAGATCAGGGGTTCCTCAGGTTTGAAGTTGTAGGGCAACATTTTCATTTTTGAGCATTTCCGTTTGATCTTGCAACAGCTCCTCATACATTCACCAAGGTGATGGTGGTAGTTGCGGTGGCCATTCACAAATAAAGTATTTTGGTGCACCCTTATCTGGTCGACTGGGTAATGCAAGCAAAGTCAGAAGAAGATGGTCAACTCTTTGCAAAGTGGTGCTGAAATTGCAGAAATTAAAATGAACAATAAATTTTGCAAAAGCAAACTGGTTTATTAGTTTGTAATATCTGGGAGTGAATTTCGAGACCATTATCGGCAAAGTGTTTTTCTTCAGGCAGGATTCTAAAACTGCAGGGACAAATTCATCACTTCTTACATTTGAAGAGCCGCAGGTCCTGGGATTATCTTCAGGTTCTCGGCTCCATGGCATCTATGCTAGATTTGGTTCCTTGAGTCTTTGTTCACATAAAGCTGAGAAGGCCGCTGTATGTCTGAGTAAAATGTTGGTGGAGTTTGAGATTTGTCACTTTTGGTGGCTCTTAGGACAGTATGTCCAAAAGTATGGACTTGGACATTCTGACTTGGATGATGGTGATCACAGATATCAGTCTGAAAGGAAGGGGAGCCATTTTGCAAGGCCAGATGGCACAGTGTCTGGTCAGTGGCAAAAGCTTTGTGGTCAATCAGTCATTTGGAAACAAGCGATCAGGAAAGCATTATAAGATGCTTTCATCTGCTTATCTGCAACAAAACATTGGGAGTGTTGGACAGTGCCAACTGGTAGCTTAAATTAGGGAGGCACCAAGAACCTGGTGGTTTCCTGGGAGGTAGCACTGTTCCGTTGGGTGGAGCACCACCTTCAGCTTTAGTCTGAATCTCATTTGGCTGGTGTGGAGAACATACAGGTGGACTCTTAAGCAGGAATACTCTGGGCCACGCAAAGTGATAATGTTGATCAAGCCAGCCTGGGGAGTGCCCCACTGGGATTTAATGACATTCGGAATGAATGCCAAGCCTCCACGTTTTTTAGTTGCAGGCAGACTTACAGGGGCTTGATACACTTTCTCAGCCATTGCCTCAAAATTCTGCTATGTTTTCCCTTGGCTGTTGATAGGCAAGGTTGTCAGACGCATAGAAAGGCATTGAGAAAAAGTAGCACTGGTAGCTCAGAGTGGCCCAGATGTCATGAATATCAAGTTAGAAGGCTTCCTATGGCTCAGTCATATTCTTGGCCTGTTGAAGCAGGATTTGGTCATCTTGGAGCAGGTGGGGATCACTTGCAAGATAAATGATCTTGCACATTGGCTTTTGAGAGAAGGATTAAGATTATTTGGAGAAAATAAATATGACCTTGCTTCAGACTAGGAAACCCTTTACTTCTCTAGAGCAGTGGTTCTCAACCTTTTTTCCCATCGTGACACACCGGACAGGCCACGCTCACATGTGTGACACACTGCTCATTACAATTCACGGCAAAAATAAAAAGTAACGGTCCGGTAATTATTTTTATTGTTTAAAATGACACAAGGAAAAGATACATATTCTGTCTGAACAGAAATTGCATAAATAGTAAACATCCCATACCAAAACAGCACCAATTTCCAGCACTTAACATTAAACACCTTACCTAAGAAAAGGCAACACTGAAAATATTACACCAGACCTTAAGACACCAATACATCTCATATTAGGAAAACAGACCATGTCAGGCTGCTATAGAGCCCTACACAGAAACTACACGCCAGCAGAAAACCTCACCTGAGTCACATGTACTGACCCTCACCTAACAAAGAATAAAGAGACCAAAACGCATAACTAGAAGCATGCAGAAAAAACTGAATTGGAAACTGCAACAAGCCAAAGTCTCTGTATGCAGTGTAATAAAGGAAAAAAGAAACATCACCCATCCTTATAAAACAAGATGTGACTCTGTTATTTTCACTTTCGAATAATAGAAGGACTAGGGGGCATTCCATGAAGTTAGCAAGTAGCACATTTAAGACTAATCTGAGAAAATTCTTTTTCACTCAACGCACAATAAAGCTCTGGAATTTGTTGCCAAGGACGTGGTTAGTGCAGTTAGTGTAGCTGGGTTCAGAAAAGGTTTGGATAAGTTCTTGGAGGAGAAGTCCATTAATGGCTATTAATCAATTTTACTTAGGTAATAGCCACTGCTATTAATTGCATCAGTAGCATGGGATCTTCTTAGTGTTTGGGTAATTGCCAGGTTCTTGTGGCCTGGTTTTTGGCCTCTGTTGGAAACAGAATGCTGGGCTTGATGGACCCTTGGTCTGACCCAGCATGGCAATTTCTTATGTTCTTATAAAATCAGTAGCAGTAAAACCATACAACAAAAAGAACAGATTATTTCGAAACAGCTGATGAGTGGAATATCCAATAATTAAAAACTCATATAAAAAATTTCTAATACCAATAAAATATTTCAAAATAGCAGACACAAAGACCCAGTAATGAAAAATAAGGATACACAAATGTTTTTGCTCTGCATACCTGGAAGGGTTTGATATCCAGGTGTCTGAGATTGTTTTGAATTAGCAGGAGGAGGGGTGGTTTGCTTGGAACTTCCTCCTCTCTCTGTCACATACCAACGCTCTTTCTCACACTGGCTCTCAATTACACACCTATACACACATGCTCTCAGTCACTCATATACACATGCTTTTTCTCTCACTTATATAGGCTCTTAATTACACATTTACACACATGCTGTCTATCTTTTCACGCTTACACACAGGCTTTCAATCACACACATATATGCTGTCTTTTTCTCTCACACACACTCTCTTTCACATGCTTACAAACATGCTCTCTCTCACTCTTTTACACACAGGCTCTCAATCACATACTCACATGCTCCCTCACCTAAACCAGCTCTCAATCACACATACATACATCTCTCTCTTACATATACACACAGGCTCTTAATCATACATACACATAATCTCTCACACACAAATGATCTCAATTATAACACATACTCTTTCACACAAACAGGTTTTCAATCACAAACTTACACATATATGTTCCCAATTGTAAACTTACATTCATGCTCTCTCTCACACAGGCAGGCTCTCAATCACAGACATACTCTTTCACATATACAGGCTCTCAATCACACACATGTTTGCTTGCTCATTCACTCTCTCTCCTTCCCTCCCTCCCTGGAACTAGTGGCAGCAGCAGCCTCTTCCTCCCAACCCTAACCTTCATTTTCTGCCCTCGCGGAGGAGGAGTCCCATCGGCCGTGGGGGTTGACGTTCTTCTTCCTTTTTGTCTGAGCCGCGCTGCTCATTCCTCCGGCCGCACCTCTCTTCTCTTCTTCGCGCCGAAGCTGACACACTAGCATGGTCTCTTCTTCCAGCGCACGCACCTGCTGCTCACCACTTCCTCTTCCGGGCCACGGGGGAGAGGGGTGTGGCGGGAAGAAGAGACCATGCCGGTGCCGCTGACTCCAGCTGTCCTGCCGCGTTCCGCCCGGGCTGACAGCATTTTAAGCCCGGGCAGAGGAGGACCGGGGAGCAGCTGGGTCAGCGGGGGACCGGGAAGTGTGGTGACACACTGGTGTGTCGCGACACACTGGTTGAGAACCATTGCTCTAGAGTACATAAGAATTTGTAAGGTATTTGAGAACTGGTGTCAAGGGGGACATCGTTCTGCTTCATGCTCCAGTCCTGCAGATTGATTCTTTTCTGCAAAGTTTATTGAAGGATCTTGCACTCAGTTCTGTGAAGGTTCAAGTGGGGGCTGTTTTAGAGGAAAGTTTCATAAGTCTTCCTTGGCTTTCTCATCTGGATGTAGTAGGATTTTTAAAAGGAATTCAGCGTGTGTCTCCTGCTTCAATGAGTGGTTCTGCCATGGAATCTTAAGTGTTGAGAGCCTTGTGTAAACTGCCTCTCAAACCATTGAAAAGTGCATCCTAGAAAGACCTTATCTGGAAGACCATCTTTTTGTTGACTGTTTTAGCGTGGTGAATTTGAGTTACAGGCATTATCATGCAGAGATCTTTCTTCATTTGTCTGTGGATGGGGTTTCTATTAGAACAGTGCTGTCGTTTTTGCCAAAAGTGGTTTTGTCATTCCACATGAACCAATCTGTGGAATTGCCAGCTTTTCAGAAGTTGGATACTTCTTTCCCACATGCTAAGGAATTTCATATTTTAAACGTACACAGGGCTCTCGATGTATTTGAAGCTTACAAACAGTTTTTACAACATCTGTATTGTTTCATGGTCACAAGGGGGAGAAGGCTTCTAAGGCATACATTGCCAGATGGATTAAGAGGCAATAACCTTGGCCTTCCTTTCCAAAGGTCTGCAGATTCCAATGGGCCTTCTTGCCCATTCTACTAAGATGTGAGCTGCATCTTGGACCGAATCTTTTGGTGTTCTCGCAAGAGATTCGCAAAGCAGCCACTTGGTCCTTTTTGTATAATTTTACCAGGCATTATAAACCAGATGTCCGGGCTCTAGATTCAGTGGTATTTGGGGAGTGTGCTTCAAGCGGGTCTTTCAGATTCCTGCCCAGTTTAGAGAAGTTTTGTTACCATCCTATTTGTCTGAACTGAGGGGACAATAAGGAAGGAAAAATTTGGTTCTTATCTAATTTTCTTTCCTTGGTTCCATATATCAGGCCAGAATCCCACCCAGGAGTTTTTGGAAGACCATTCTGTTTTCTCTGGGTGTATATATGTCTGCTCATTCTGGCAGTTCAAATTCCTTTCCTCGGAAGAGGTTTTTCAGTTAGAAGCATGTATAATAGTTTTATCATTCCTCTCCTCAGTTTTAAGGGGATAATTCTGTTTTGTTTTAGACTGTTTTGTTAGACTGAGAACTACAAATGGCACAGTGTTTTATGTACCAGCAGTACTTTAAAGATTTTCTTCTCTATCATTGTCTGCTGGTAGTCTGGACTGATCTGTGGGCTAAAAGAGAAAATTCAGGAGGCAACCAAATTTTTCCTCCCCCCCTCCCCATGCTTTTTCTCTCCTTTCCATGATCTCTCCTCACCTTAAACTAAAACTAAACAAGGCTCCTCTCTATTTTTCCCTCCTTCCTGAGCCCTGTGGCTTTGCCAGGTTCCTGCTTGTTAAAGCTGTATGTAAAAACAAAAACAAAAAAATACAGAAAGGCAAAGATTTTCCATCCGAAAGACTGCAAGCTGAGGAGGAAGAGGTAAGGGAGGAAGTGATGGTGTCTTTAGGAAAACAGGAAGTACTCAGTAGTTTGCAGTTAGTATAAATCATTTTGTCAGGCAGTAGAGGGGGGGGGGTGGGGAAGCCTCTCTAAATCTTGTGGGAAGGAGAGGGCAGCATGCAGTCTCACCTGCCTCAGGAAGATCACATCGGGGTTGTCTACAGGCCATTCTTGCCAGTGTGCTTGCTGCTGTGGTGGAACAGCGGCCATACTGGAACCACAAGAAGGAAGTAGCTCAGTGCAGGAAGTCAGATTGGTTCCAGCACTGACATTGCAGCGGTCTGGTCCGAAGCTCCTCCCAGTGGAGTTCCAAGAGGAAGTGCTCCCATTTCTTCAGATGAAAATATGATTTCCTTCCTCTTCTTGGGCCTTTATTGCCATGGAGGAATTTGTGAAGTTATTTGCATCAGGCCGTTTTCTATAGGGCATAGTGCAGTCTTGTGGGACTCCCTCCACGGAAACTCCTTTTGGGAATCCAGAGCAACCAAATGGGGGAAAAAAGTAGAGGACTATTAAGAGGGGAAAACCTCATAATATATAAGGTATGCCATACTGGGTCAGACCAAGAGTCCATGCCCAGTGTCCTGTCTCCCAACAGTGGCCTATCCAAATCGCAAGTACCCAAACACTAAATAGGCCCCATGCTATGATTGCTGGCAACAAGCAGTGGTTATTCCCTATGAATTAATAGAAGTGTATGGACTGCTCCAAAAATTTACTCAAACCTTATTTTTTGTTTTGTTGTTGTTTTTTTAAACCCAGCTACACTAACTGCCTTTACCACATCCTCTGGCACTGAATTCCAGAGCTTAATTGTGTGTTGAATGAAAAAATGTTCTCCCAATTTTTTTTTTAAACGTGCTAATTGCTAACTTCATGGAGTGTCCCTAGTCCTTGTATTATCTGAAAGAGTAAATAAGTTTCTCATTAGCCATTCAAGTCCTTTCATGATTTTGTAGAACTCTATCATATCCCCCTTCAGCCATCTCTTCACCAAGGTGAAAATTCCTAACCTCTTTAGGCTTTCCTCATAGGAGAGCTGTTCCATACCCTTTATCATTTTGGTCACCCTTCTTTCTCCAGTGCAACTGTATCTTTTTTTTTTTTTTTTTTTTTTGAGATGCAGCAACCAGAATTGCATGCAGTATTCAAGGTATGATCTAAACATTGAGTGATAGAGGCATTATGACATCCTCCTTTATTTGCTATTCTATTATGTTCATTCCTGGAGCGCTGCCATACTCTGGGATTTCAAAGGATCATTATCTGTGTTCTCCACACACACAGAGTTCAATTCCAGAGCCTATGCTCTGGGGCTGAAGGCCGGCCCCTCTGTAATAACTCACAACTTCTTGTGTTAATGAATAATCTTTATTAGTAAAGTGCAAGAAATGAATATATAATTAGTTTTTCTTAAAAGCATAGTGCATCTAACAGCGAAGTATTACCTAGCCTGTTCTGCTCTCTCTCTTCTCCTTCCCTTATACAAGATACATTATATACATGTATGGCTGACAGCGTTTTTTCTTTTTTTTTCCTCTCTTGTTTTGGGATAGCTCCCTTATTTGGAGTGGAGAATTACTCAACCTTTACCTAAACTAATGATGTAAAAAATACTGTTATCTGGTATACTAGGCCTTGAGCTGGAGACAGCTCTCTACACAAACTGCTTCTGTGTCTCATGCAAGGCCTGTTCATAAAAACAAAAGACATTCCTTTCTCTTGTGCAAAACTGTTCCATTAATTTCATTATTAAATTATTTAATCCAGGTTATTATCACTTCCTAATAATTCCTAACATTGTTTGCTTTTTTGACTGACACAGATCATTGAGCCGACAATTTCAATGTGATATCTACTGACACCCAGATCTTTTTCCTGGGAGGTAACTCCTAAAATGGAACCTAACATCCTATACTACAGCATGAGTTATTTTTCCTGTATGCATCACCTTGAACTTGTCCACATTATGTTTACATAAGCACATAAGAGATGCCATACTGGGTCAGACCAAGAGTCCATCAAGTCCAGTATCCTGTGCCCAACAGTTGCCAATCCAAGTCACAAGTACCTGGCAAGTACCCAAACATTAAATAAATCGCAGGCTTCTTAATAGCAGTTTATGGATTTTTCCTCTGGGAACTTATCCAAACTTTTTTTAAACCCATTTACACTAACTGCTATAACATCCTCTGACAATGAATTCCAAAGTTTAACTATGTACTGAGTGAAAAAATGTCCTTCAGTTTGTTTTAAATGAGCTACTTGCTAACTTCATGGAGTGCCCCCTGGTCCTTATATTATCCAAGAGAGTAAATAACCAATTTACATTAACTTGTTCAAGTCCTCTCATGATTTTGTAGACTTCTATCATATCCCCTGTCACCTCTTCTCCAAGGTGAGCAGCCCTTACTTCCTTAGCATTTCCTCATAGTGCAGCCGTTCTATGCCCCTTATCATTTTGGTCACCCTTCTCTGCATTTTTCTCCAGTGCAACTATATCTTTTTTTTTTTTTTTTTTTTTTAGGTGCGGTAAACAGAATTGCAGTATTCAAGATAGTCTCACCATGGGGCGATACAGAGGCATTATGACATCCATCCTTTTGCCGTTCCCTTCCTAATAATTCTTAACATTGTTTGCTTTTTTGATCGCCACAACACACTGAGCCAACAATTTCAGTGTATTACCCACTGACATCTAGATCTCTTTTCTGAGTGGTAACTTAAGATAGAACCTAACATTTATTTATTTATAGTTTTTATATACCGGGAGTTCCTGTATACAATACATATCACTCCGGTTTACAAATAACAGTAAGAACTACTGCCGGGGGCAGTTTACATGGAACAAATCTTGGCACAAATCAGCACACTTGATCTAAATAAATAGTTACATTGTGTAACTACAGCAAGTGCTTATTTTTCCCTATATGCATCACTTTGCACTTGTCCATGTTAAATTTCATCTGCCATTTGCAAGCCCAATCTTCCGGTCTCTTGCAATTCATCACAATCCGCTTAAGATTTAACTACTCTACATAATTTTGTGTCATCTACAAATTTGATCACCTCACTCATCGTACCCCTTTCCAGATCATATATAAATATATTAAAAAGTACATGTCCCTGAGGCACTCCACTGATTAAAGTTTTCCACTGTGAAAACAGACCATTTAATCCTACTCTGTTTTGTGTCTTTTAACCAGCTTGCAATCCACAAAGACATCGCCTCTTATCCCATGACTTTTTTTTACCGTTTTTTAGAAGCCTCTCATGCGGACTTTGTCAAGCACCTTCTGAAAATCCAAATACACCATGTCTACTGGTTCACCTTTGTCCACATGTTTATTCACCCTTTCAAAAAAATGTAGGAGATTTGTGAGGCAAGACTTCACTTGGGTAAATCCATGTTGGCTGTGTCCTATCAAACAAGGTCTATCTAAATGTTTTTTGATTTTATTCTTAATAGTTTCCACAATTTTTCCTGACACTGAAGTCAGGCTTACAGGTCTGTAGCTTCCCAGGTCACATCTAGAAGCCTTTTTGTATATCGTGGTTACATTGGAACATAAGAAAATGCCATACTGGGTCAGACCAAGGGTCCATCAAGCCCAGCATCCTGCTTCCAATGCTGGCCAATCCAGGCCACAAGAACCTGGCAAGTACCCAAAAACTAAGTCTATTCCATGTTACCATTGCTAATGGCAGTGACTATTCTCTAGGTGAACTTAATAGCAGGTAATGGACTTCTCCTCCAAGAACTTATCCAATCCTTTTTTAAACACAGCTATACTAACTGCACTAACCACATCCTCTGGCAACAAATTCCAGAGTTTAATTGTGCGTTGAGTAAAAAAGAACTTTCTCCGATTAGTTTTAAATGTGCCCCATGCTAACTTCATGGAGTGCCCCCTAGTCTTTCTACTATCCGAAAGAGTAAATAACCGATTCACATCTACCCGTTCTAGACCTCTCATGATTTTAAACACCTCTATCATATCCCCCCTCAGTTGTCTCTTCTCCAAGCTAAAAAGTCCTAACCTCTTTAGTCTTTCCTCATAGTGGAGTTGTTCCATTCCCCTTATCATTTTGGTAGCCCATCTCTGTACCTTCTCCATCGCAATTATATCTTTTTTGAGATGCGGCGACCAGAATTGTACACAGTATTCAAGGTGTGGTCTCACCATGGAGCGATACAGAGGCATTATGACATTTTCCGTTTTATTCACCATTCCCTTTCTAATAATTCCCAACATTCTGTTTCCTTTTTTGACTGCCGCAGCACATTGAACCAACGATTTCAATGTGTATCCACTGTGACGTCTAGATCTCTTTCTTGGGTTGTAGCACCTAATATGGAACCCAACATTGTGTAATTATAGCATGGGTTATTTTTCCCTATATGCATCACCTTGCACTTATCCACATTAAATTTCATCAGCCATTTGGATGCCCAATTTTCCAGTCTCACAAGGTCTTCTGGCAATTTATCACAATCTGCTTGTGATTTAACTACTCTGAACAATTTAGTATCATCTGCAAATTTGATTATTTCACTCGTCTTATTTCTTTCCAGATCATTTATAAATATATTGAAAAGTAAGGTTCCCATTACAGATCCCTGAGGCACTCCACTGTCTACTCCCTTCCACTGAGAAAATTGTCCATTTAATCCTACTCTGTGTCCTGTCTTTTAGCCAGTTTGCAATCCATGAAAGGACATCGCCACCTATCCCATGACGTTTTACTTTTCCTAGAAGCCTCTCATGAGGAACTTTGTCAAACGCCTTCTGAAAATCCAAGTATACTATATCTACCGGTTCACCTTTATCCACATGTTTATTAACTCCTTCAAAAATGTGAAGCAGATTTGTGAAGCAAGACTTGCCCTGGGTAAAGCCATGCTGACTTTGTTCCATTAAACCATGTCTTTCTATATCTTCTGTGATTTTGATGTTTAGAACACTTTCCACTATTTTTCCTGGCACTGAAGTCAGGCT
Organism: Rhinatrema bivittatum; assembly: GCF_901001135.1. NCBI lineage: Eukaryota > Metazoa > Chordata > Amphibia > Gymnophiona > Rhinatrematidae > Rhinatrema > Rhinatrema bivittatum. Next base: position 139,469,433 of record NC_042621.1, read on the forward strand.
AACTGGTCTGTAGTTTCCCGGATCGCCCCTGGAGCCCTTTTTAAATATTGGGGTTACATTTGCTATCCTCCAGTCTTCAGGTACAATGGATGATTTTAATGATGTTACAATTTTTCTAATAGGTCTGAAATTTCATTTTTTAGTTCCTTCAGAACTCTGGGGTGTATACCATCCGGTCTGGGTGATTTACTACTCTTCAGTTTGTCAGTCAGGCCTACCACATCTTCTAGGTTCACCGTGATTCGATTCAGTCCATCTGAATCATTACCCATGAAAACCTTCTCCATTACGGTTACTCCCCAGCATCCTCTTCAGTAAACACCGAAGCAAAGAAGTCATTTAATCTTTCCGCGATGGCCTTATCTTCTCTAAGTGCCCCTTTAACCCCTCGATCATCTAATGGTCCAACTGACTCCCTCACAGGCTTTCTGCTTTGGATATATTTTAAAAAGTTTTTACTGAGAGGAACCACGTGACCGATGAGCGAGTAGCACGTACTCTTACCTCGCTCCCGGGGCCCGCTCCAAAGATCGGCGAAACGGACTTTTAAACCGCACCGGACTGTTTTTCCAGACCCACCCGTGGCTTCCCAAAAGCTTATTGTGGACTTTTTCGACGGCGGCGGGGACACCATGGCCAGCAAAGCCCAGAGAGAAAAGAAAATGTGCGGCAAGCCGACTGATTCCAAGATGGCGGACGGACCGCCGAGGCCGGCGGCAGAGACTCAGAGCGCGCTGGTAGAGGAGGTCTCACGAGCAGTCGCGGCGGCCCTTGAAAACAAATTCGTGGAGCTCTCTCAACAAATTGCTGCCGGGAACGAAACCTTATTGGCCATAAAACAAAAGGTGGAAGACACGCAGCAACGAGTAGCGGCAGTTGAAGGGGAAGCCCAGACCCTGAGCCAGCAACAGGAGCGTTTGGTTAAACAAGTTGAAACGCTGGAAGCTAAACTCGATGATATGGAAAACAGGGCGAGGAGGAGTAATCTTCGTTTTGTTGGCTTTCCCGAGACTGTAAGTGACATGGAGCTTCAACGTATATTGGAAAATTGGCTTCCCAAGGAACTGGGCCTTATGCATTTGGTGGGGCAATGCTCGGTGGAGAGGGCCCATCGCCTGGGGGCCAGGGCAGTTAATGTCCCCAGACCGAGAGTGGCAATAGCTAAATTCCTCAACTTTGCTCACAAGGCCGCGTTGCTTCAGGCTTACAGGAAAGCTGCCTCGCTTACTTATGAGGGACAACGAATTTTGATTTTCCAGGACTATTCTACGCAGGTGTCACAAAAGCGGAAGGAGTACTCCCCCCATCTGTGCAGAGCTCCACAAACGCCAAGTTCGATTCAATTTGCAATACCCGGCTAAGCTGAGAGTGGAATATCAGGGATCCTGGAGGGTACTGGACACGGTATCTGCAGCGAAAGATTTTCTGAATCATATGTGAAGCGGATGAGCGACTGCTTTGGACTGTTTCTGGACCTTGCAAAGACTGGTTCAAGTATTATGTCTTAGGCTTGAGGTTCCGTAATCTCAGTTTTCTTTTTCAGGAGTGTGGTTTAACAATGTTTGTGGAATTGTCAAAAGGGAGGGGAGCCCCGGAACGGCTCACAATGTGGTTCTTCATCCTCCTCTTTTTGCAGGAGGTGGAAAGGTGTACAGCCACACAATCTGGCAGGGAACACCGGATTGGTGGCAGGGGGAGGTGGGGGGTGGGGACGGGGAGCAGTGCCCGGGTCCTTATTGGGGGGGGGGGGGGCAGATTAAGGTTGTGGAAACATAGTTTGCTGTGAATGGTGTTGTACTAGGGGCCATAGGAATATGGGGCTGGGGTCCCTAGGCTGGGGGGGATTCTGGCACACTCAGCGTTTCAGTATGGTGCTCTATCGAGGCTTCTGGATAAAATATGGCTGAAGTGACCCGGATCATTTCATGGAATGTTGCAGGGCTGAGTTCCCCAATCAAAAGGGCAAAGGTACTCGCTTCTTTAAGACGTCATAAAGCTAAAATTACATGTCTACAGGAGACTCATTTAAGTGGGAAAGAACATGAAAAGTTGGCGAGAGACTGGGTGGACAAAGTATTTTATTCCCCGGTGGTGGGACGCAAGAGGGGGGTTGCAATTTTGATTGGTAAAGGAGTTGCATTTTACCATATTTCCACTTATACTGATTCTGAAGGCCGTTTTGTGCTCATAACGGGCAGGCTCTATGGCGATTTGGTGACCATAGCCAGTGTTTACGCACCCAATGTTTATTCCCACAGTTTTTTTGAAACGCTGATGCATGAAGTCACCAATCGGGCGATAGGCATATTATATCTGGCTGGGGATTTAAACTGTGTGGCTGACCCAATTCTTGACAGAAATTCTCGAACTGTGGTGCACCCCACGGGGAGGAGGAAGGGGGTCTCCTATTTATGCACTCATTTACAGATTATTGACACCTGGAGAGTCTTACATCCTGAAGAAAGATCTTATACACACATAGCTAGGGCGCACGATTCTATGTCGCGCATTGATTATTTACTAACCAGTAGTAATAATCTCGCCAACATTAGTGGGGCTGAGATTGGCCCGGAGGAGTGCTCTGATCACGCGATGATTTGGTTGGAGGTTAAGAGGCACACTGATTCTGGTGCCACCCAAAGGTGGAGATTCCCGGGGCATTTAACAGGGGACATTGAATTTCAAACTTATCTTAAGGAAAAATGGCGGGAGTATACGGAGCATAACCATATGGCCAAGGATACTCCGCTGCTCTACTGGGAAGCCGGGAAGGCTGTTTTGAGAGGAGAAATTATCGCTTTCCAAATAAGGAGGAATAAACTCCTCAATCGGAAGATTCTTGCATTAGAGCGGTCATTCCGACGGGTCAAGGCAGGCTATATAGCAAACCCCAATAGTATCACCCGACAGGCTTATAGGGAAGCTCTCACAGCTCTTAATTGTCATCTACACCAAAGAACGACAAGGGCCTTACTAAATAATGCACATAGGCTATATAGGTTTGGGAACCGGACGGGCAAGCTTTTGGCAAATCTGGTGAGAGCCAAACGTGGTCATAATTATATTGACGCCTTGACGGATGGAGAAGGGAAAAAAAGGACAGCGACGGCCGAGATTTGTCAAATTCTGCGGTCTTTTTATGTTCAATTATACTCAGAGGAAAGAGAACCGGGGGCACACGAAGCGGAAGAGTCCTTCTTCCACTCCCTAACGTTGCCTAAGATAGCACCAGACCAACTAGCCAAGTTGAATAGCCCGATAACAATCTCTGAAATCTTAGAGGGCATAAGGTCAAGTACATTACATAAAGCACCGGGGCCGGATGGATATAACGCAAATTTTTACAAAATCCTGAAGGTAGAATTGTCCGGCCCTCTCCTAGATTATTACCAGACGGCCCAGCGGGAGGGTGCATTTCCCCAACATGCTAAACGAGCCTTTATTACTGTCTTGCCCAAAGGAGGAAAGGATCCCACTTCCCCGGCATCTTATCGTCCAATCTCTTTGCTAAACTATGATATAAAATTATATGCAAAGATATTGGCCAACCGAATTAATGTTATTCTCCCTAGCCTTATATCGCAGAATCAAGTGGGATTTGTGCCAGGGCGAACGGCCAGTAGACACTTAACCAAACTATGGACAGCCTTGGCCCATTGTAAATATACTCAGACGCAGGCCATGGTGGTGGGATTTGATGCAGAGAAGGCCTTCGACAGGGTCTCCTGGCCCTACTTATTTTCTGTATTACAACGCTATGGCTTCGATGAAAATTTTATTCAGAATATAGCACTCCTATATCAACATCCTTGCTCTGCCATACTTGCAAATGGGGGGGGTCTCTGGGGATTTTGAGTTACACAGAGGCACGAGACAGGGCTGCCCATTGTCTCCACTGTTATGTATTCTCTCTATAGACCCCTTATTGCGGAGAATTGATGAATCTAGGGACATTCACGGTTTTACCAAGGGTGGGGAAACCTTTAAGGTAGCTGCTTTTGCAGACGACGTTTTAGTATTTTTATTTATTTTATTTATTTATTTAAGTTTTTTATATACCAACATTCAAGACAAAAGTCCCATCATGCTGGTTCACATGAAACAGGAGTGCAAAATAAACTTAAACTTGAACAATAGTGCGGAAAAGCAGTTACATGTAACAAGGAAATTAGAACTTGGAGTGAGAAGGAAAAAGGAAAGGAAAACCAGCTAATTACATATAATTACATTGTAAGAGGTAGCTAATAGTGATATTGATGGTGATGTGTGTTGATTGTTAGGAGTTAAATAATATTGGAGTTAGGAAAAGCCTGCATTTTACTACATCCGGTGCATTCTTTACAGAGGGTAATGCTATTGCAAACTCAGTTTGGTTTATTTTCAGGCCTCAAGATCAATAAGGATAAATCAGAGGCTTTGGATGTTAATGGAACTTTGAAGGGGAGCTGGCCAGGGGTTTTCCCCCTGAAATGGGTGGCGAGAGAAATGCGGTATCTCGGAGTTCTCATTCCAGTGGATTGTGCTTCTCTATATGACAGTAATGTTTTGCCCTTATTACATAAAACAAAAAAGAGGTTGAAAGAGTGGAACTCCTTGCCTTTGTCGCTTAATGGCAGAATTCAATTGTTTAAAATGGTGGAATTACCACGTTGGCTTTACGTCTTACAAATGTTACCTATTCAGCTACGCAAGGGCCATCTTGTCGAGCTAGAAAAAGCCTTGAGTCGTTATCTATGGCGGGATAAAAGGGCTCGTCTAACCTTGGCAAAATTACAGCTCCCATGGGGTAGGGGGGGAATGGGGTGCCCTGATCTGGGACTGTATAATAGAGCGTGCCTTCTTCGGCATGTCTATGAGTGGCTTACCTCTCAGGAAAAATTCTCTCCTGTGCGTTTTTTGGGTGGCTGGAGTGCTCCTTTTAGGTTGGGGAACTTACTACACATACCGCACTCTATGCTACCCGGTTATATTCAGGCAAACCCTATAGTATCTGCTTGTCGGTCCTCCTGGAAATGGCTATGCCATCGCCTTCACCTTGCTTGGACCGTTTCCCCATATCTGACCATAGTGGGCCACCCCCGGTTCACCCCTGGGGTGGAGAACTCGATATTCCTTACCTGGGCCACACTAGGGCTGTGTCACTTTAGACAATTGGTACACTTCGTAGGGGAGACGAGAACGATAAAATCCTTTGAGAATCTCCGAGAAGACTTCCATCTCCCTTGTCAGTCCGTCTTTGCGTATCTGCAAGTTCGGCATTTTATAGGACAGGAAGTCCTACCTCACTGGGATTCGATCACTTCAGAAGGGATTAAAACATTTTTTGTTCCCCCACCAGGGAAAGCACTATCATGTGCGGTGATTGCCCGAGTGCTCATAGAGGGCCGGCAACTTTCAGTATTACCTGCTCTAGGGGACCATTGGACCAGGGAATTGGGAGTCCCTGTCTCTCCCAAGATTTTAGCACAGTGTTTTCAGGATTGTACGGGGGTGTCGGAACATATGTTGCACAAAGAATCATTATTTAAATTCTACCACAGGATATATAAGCCCACTACGTGGGCATTTAAGCTAAAATTATTGCCTTCTGACAAATGTATTAAATGTAATGACAAATCTGGAACGTTATCACACCTCTTTTGGGATTGTGAACGGATATCTAGCTTTTGGGGTGCAGTGTTACGTATTGCTTTTCAGTGGCTACACGTTACAATTCCATTTGATCCTTTAATATGTTTGTTTGCGCAGCGCGACAGTATACCCCAAGATATTTCTGATGATCACTGGTTATTGTTGCAAAAGATGTTTTTGATAGTTGTTAAATCTATCCTGGAACATTGGACGGTAATAGAGGTCCCAACTGCTACGTACTGGAAAATTCGTCTTCACCGTATGGCAACGTTCGAAATACTAACAGCCCGTCGGACCTCTTCTAAAGCTTATGCACTTGGTATGTCGGTTTGGAGACCATACCTGATGTCACTAAGTTCCACTGCCAGGAACAATCTGTTGGCTTTGCGATAATGGACCAGTGGAGTTGATGACCTTTTTGACGGGGACCTATGGCTCACTCTATCTGTATTTCTCAATAGCCTTGCTCTGAGGGGAGGGAAAGGGGGGTGGGGGGGGGATCGTTCCTCTATTTAGTTCTTGTGTTTAGTTATTGTATTGTATTTGCACCACTGCCAATGCTGGATGTTTACTGTTGTGACATTTGTTGTCTGCATATTTCTCTCTACACAAGATAAAATGGAGAAATAAAGGTTTAAAAAAAAAAAAAGTTTTTACTGTGAGTTTTTGCCTCTACAGCCAACTTCTTTTCAAATTCTCTCTTAGCCAGTCTTATCAATGTCTTACATTTAACTTGCCAGCATTTATGCTTTATCCTATTTTCTTCTTTTGGATCCTTCTTCCAATTTTTGAATGAAGATCTTTTGGCTAAAATAGCTTTTTACCTCCCCTTTTAACCATGCCGGTAATCGTTTTGCCTTCTTTCCACCTTTATTAATGTGTGGAATGCATCTGGACTGTGCTTCTAGAATGGTATTTTTTAACAATGACCACGCCTCTTGGACATTTTTTACTTTTGTAGCTGCTCCTTTCAGTTTTTTTTCTAACAATTTTTTTCATTTTATCAAAGTTTCCCTTTTAAAAGTTTAGCACGAGAGCCTTGGATTTGCACACTGTTCCTCTTCCAGTCATTAAATCAAATGTGATCATATTATGATCACTATTGCCAAGCGGCCCCACCACCGTTACCTCTCTCACCAAGTCCTGTGCTCCACTGAGAATTAGATCTAAAATTGCTCCCTCTGTTGTCGGTTCCTGAACCAATTGCTCCATAAAGCTATCATTTATTCCATCCTGGAACGTTATCTCTCTAGCGTGACCCGATGATACATTTACCCAGTCAATATTGGGGTAATTGAAGTCTCCCATTATTACTACACTACCAATTTGGTTAGCTTCCATAATTTCTCTTAGCATTTCACTGTCAGTCTCACCATCTTGACCAGGTGGACGGTAGTATACCCCTATCACTATAGTCTTCCCCGACACACAAGGGATTTCTACCCATAAAGATTCAATTTTGTATTTAGTCTCACGCAGGATGTTTATCCTGTTGGACTCTATGCCATCCCGGACATAAAGCGCCACACCTCCTCCCGAGTGCTCCTCTCTGTCATTGCGATATTATTTGTACCCTGGTATAGCACTGTCCCATTGGTTATCCTCTTTCCACCATGTCTCTGAGATGCCAATTAAGTCTGTCATCATTCACTGCTATACATTCTAATTCTCCCATCTTACTTCTTTGACTTCTGGCATTAGCATACAAACATTTCAAAGTTTGTTTTTTGTTTGTATTTTCATTCTGCTTTTTAATTGATAGGGATAAGTTAGAATTTTTTTAGCTCAGGTGAGTTTTTAGTTACAGGCACTTGGACTACTTTTCTAATTATTGGAACCTCACTGTCAGGATGCCCTAATTCTAATGCATCATTAGTATCCTTTAAAGATACCTCTCTCCGAACCATGCACTGCTGAGCGACTGTCGGCTTTTCCCTTAGAACAGCTTTTAAACTAGAACAATCTCCTTTTTAAAGGTTAGTGCCAGCAGTCTGGTTCCACCATGGTTAAGGTGGAGCCCATCCCTTCAGAAGAGACTCCCCCCTTCCCCAAAAGGTTCCCCAGTTCCTAACAAAACTGAATCCCTCTTCCTTGCACCATCGTCTCATCCACGCAATGAGACTCCGGAGCTCTGCCTGCCTCTGGTGACCTGCGCGTGGAACAGGGAGCATTTCAGAGAATGCTACCCTGGAGGTTCTGGACTTAAGCTTTCTACCTAAGAGCCTAAATTTGGCTTCCAGAACCTCCCTCCCACATTTTCCTATGTCGTTGGTGCACTTCCAGTCTTTAGGTGCAATGGATGATTTTAATGATAGGTTACAAACTACTTGTAATAGGTTTGAAATTTCAATTTTGAGTTCCTTCAGAACCCTGGGATGTATACCATCCAGTCCAGGTGATTTGCTACTCTTCAGTTTTTTGGAGTGGAGGAGTAGCCTAGTGGTTAGAGCAGTGGGCTATGAACCAGGAGACAAGGGTTCGAGTCCTGCTGTTGCTTCTTGGGACCTTGGGCAAGTCACTTTACCCTCCATTGCCTCAGGTACAAAGTTAGATTGTAAGCTCTCTGGGGATAGGGAAATACCTACAGTACCTGAATGTAATCAACTTTGAAGCGCTGAAAAAAGTATGAAAAGCGGAATATAAATCTAAATAAAAAATAAAATCTTGCCTACTAAATCTTCCAGGGTCACTGCGATTTGTCAGTTCATCTGTATCTTCACCTTTTGAAAACCCTCTCCTGAATGGATATTTTCCACACAGAAGCAAAAAATTCATTTAGTCTTTCTTCAATGGCCTTATCTTCTCTAAATGCTCCTAAGTCCTGCGGTTTCAGTTCTGTCATTTATGAACCTTGAGGTTTTAAGAGAAAGTGGCAGTGAGGGAGAGTTGGAGGAGAAGGAATGTTCGGACATAGCAGAAAAAAATACAAACAGGATAGGAGTCCAAGACCCTATAATGTTTAGCTTAAGGGAACCATTCAAAGCATTTCCATGGTATAGGTAAGGATTTGTTCTCTGTGTTATGAGATGCCCCAGAGTTAAATTTTAAAGGGTAAGACTGTGATGAAGCTTCTCCCCTCTTGGCTCAGGAGAGAAGAAAGCTGGAATTTCCTCAAGTAGTCACACTAATTTGTGCTGTCAGTAGGAGGCCTACAAACAGAAGTGGAATAAGGGAACCCCACATACAAAGGTCAAACCAAAATAGTGAGAAGCATTCACTTTAGGAAAAAAAAAGTTGGACTCCACTCGTGAGTGTAAAGCAATTTACGTGTACTTTAATGTATACTTAAACAGTTCAGGTCAACAGTCCATATTCAAATAGTTAACAGCAGAGAAGTCCCCTGACACGATCTTGATTCCCAACTGAGCTACATCGTGAGGGATAAAATACTGTAAAACTCCACCATGCATTCCTACAGGAACTCCATCCAAAACACAAAACGGGATTTCTACGCCCATAAAATATATAACTTACAGTATAATGCCAAAGCCCTCTTTCCTGGCGTGTAGCCAGATGGACTCAGAACGAATGGGATAGTATCCGCGTGCTAGCAGTTGGAGACGGATCTGATGTCAGCACGGGGGTATATATATCCCCTCAGGAAGCGTAGCAACTCAGTAATTTCAGTCTCCAAAGCAGTTTGGAGTGCCTGCACGCTAGTTGAGTGTGCTTTCCAAGACTACTTTAATTTTTCTCTTTTCTTATAATTCTGGATTCTACTTTCTACAAAAATATCGAGCCCTGCACTCCTGCGGTGATACCCGAAGGTCACTCCCCCAGTAGAGTTGCCCGGGGTGATTTCCGTGATCCCCCCCGGAGGTTAAGTCCTCGGTCCAGCCGAAGCGCGGCAGGGACATAGCCCCCGGGCGAGGTTCGGGTGATGCATACGAGGCACCTCGGTCCCGGCGTGGACGAGGTAGCGGGTGCATATCCTCAATCGCGGTGGTGAAGGTATTTGCCCGCTCTCCCCGCAGCCGGAGACCGCCTGGGTTCCAGCCAAGAAGCGCCGAGGTTTAGGTGAGGGGTACATCTCGTGTTTCGGGTCTCCGAAGGAACAGAGGATCGGCGGCGTGGCACGCCAAGGAGGGCGCCATTTTGTGGACCTCGTTCAGGTAGGGTGCCGGTAATAGGCGCAGGTTTATTCCTCCTTGTGCGTATATTGCCTTCTTCCTGTGAGGTATTGCCACCCGCATATTGCTGAGAGCTTATTGACTGCTATTAAGACCGTGTTGCGGCCTGTATATTACTTCACGCATATTGAATGCCATTGAGCGCTGTTGACCACCTAACGGTGGAGCGAATACTGACTGCCGTTATTACTAACTGCATATTGCTGAGTGCATATGGCCTAACTATTGAGCGTGTGTTGCTAAACCGCCTACTTGCTGAGAGCATACTGAATGCCATTATTGCTACTTGCATATTGCTAAGAGCTTATTGAGTGCCATTGACCGTGTATTCATGATCGCCTTTTGCTGAGAGCGTATGATATATCTTTTAGCGTTCTTAAGCGGCTTATTAAGGAGCGCCTGTTATATTGAGCGCCTATTGCTGCCGCATAGTATTGAGCGCCTGTTCTATTAAGCGTATATTGCTGCCGCATATTATTGAGCGCCTGTTCTATTAAGCGTATAGTGCTGCCGCATATTATTGAGCGCCTGTGTATGAGCGCCTATTGCTGCCGCATAGTATTAAGCGCCTATTGTATTAAGCGTATATTGTAGCCGCTTTTCATTCAGCGAATACTATGGATCAAAACGCCTCTGCGTCTTCAGCGGGTGCGCCGCCTGCCTCCGGCATTAAAGCCCTCGGCCTCTGCTCTGCATGCCAGCTTCGGGCCACACACAGTGAAGAGCCAGACTCCCTATGTGCCCAATGTGAAGAGGCTGTGGGACCCTCGGGCCAGGACCCATCTCAGCCGCGATTTGCGGACAGCTCCCCAGGGGCTACCCCGGATTTAGCGGGCAGTCTCGACCAATCGGGAATCCCGGGGGATCTTGTACCCCGGCGATTAGAGGCTGCTTCAATTTCCTGGGTGGATCTTTTTAAGGGGATTCATGCTTTTGTACAGATGCAGACGGCTTCCCGTCCAGGCCCTGCGATTCCTGCTGTTCCAGCTGTTCCTGCGGTTCCGGCGGTGGCCGCGACCGCGGCGGCTGCTGCGGCGGCGGCTCCAGCGGATCCTGTTCCTGGACCCTCACGCCCTTATCGTGAGCGGGACCTCCCGCCGCAGGACAGCCCAGATCAGTCAGACCAGGAGTTTTCACCGGACGAATCCGAACTCCCGGATGAAGGGGACCTTCCCCCAGGGATTGAACCATATAGAACCATGAGGCGGTTCTTCCCTAAGGAGGATCTCTCCGACCTGGTGTCCCAGTGTCTGGCGGAGTTGGATATTACAGGTCCCAGCGCTACGGTACCCTCTGCGCAGAACCCCCTGCTGGAAGGTCTTCGTCCTACAGCCCGCCATTTTCCATTCTTGCAAGCAGCACAACACCTGATAAATTTAGAATGGGCGGCACCAGCGGCTTCCTTTAAAGGGGGCCGGGCCTTGGAGGGCATGTACCCATTGGCACCGGCTATCCAGGACCTGCTGGCGTGCCCTCAGGTGGACGCCTTGATTAGCGCTGTGGTCAAGCGCACTACCATTCCAGTTGAAGGGGAGACGGCCCTCAAGGAGCCTCACGACCGGCGACTGGACGCCATTCTGAAACAGACCTTTGAGGTGGCAGCTCTATCTTTGCGGATTGCGACCTGCTGCACAGTGGTGACACGTGCCTGTTTGTCACAGGTTAGGAACCACGCTCCAGCAGCTGACATGGAGTCCGCTCTTTCATTCCTCACGAATGCTGCATCTGACCTGGTCCGGACAACAGCTAAGGGGATCTCCTCCTCCGTAGCCGCCAGGAGGCAGCTCTGGATCCGGAGATGGTCAGCTGATGCGCCTTCAAAGTCACGCCTCACCAGATTGCCCTTTAAGGGCTCTTTCCTATTTGGCAGCGACCTTGATAAACTGGCCAGTACATGGGGTGCTTCTCCAGTGCCTAGACTGCTGGAAGATCGGTTCAGAAGGGGCCAGCGCGCTTTGCCAAGGCCCTCCAGGGGCAGGAGTTCCCAGTGCTTTGTTCCTTACAGGGGTCGCTACCAGGCACCACGTCCTCAGGCCAGGAATCAGTCCTTTCGGACCAAGCAGCGCAAGAGGGGAGCAGGCCCGGGCTCGGATCCCGGCCGCGCCTCACAATGAGAATCCGCCGATTCATCTGGTGGACGGGGCCATAGGGGGCAGGTTAACCCTCTTCTACCCCAGATGGGTCGAGATCATGGCGGACCAGTGGGTCCTTGCCATTATCCGGGAGGGATATTATCTGGACTTTCATCATCTCCCTCCGGACAAGTTTGTGGAATCATGTCCCATGCACAAGATGGCAGCATTGGAAGCTACCTTGGTGAGGCTCCTGTCCTTGAGAGCCATCATCCCAGTACCTGCCTGGGAAGTGAATTCTGGACACTATTCCATTTATTTCATGGTACCCAAGAAAGGGGGCACCTTTCGGCCTGTGCTGGACCTCAAATCAGTCAATCGCTACTTACGGGTGCCGAGGTTTCGCATGGAGACTCTGCGCTCCGTCAAGGCTGCAGTACAGCCAGGAGAATTCCTCACGGCGTTGGACCTGTCAGAGGCATATCTGCATATCCCGATCCATCCGGATCATCAGCGCTACCTACGCTTCAAGGTTCTAGGCCGCCACTTCCAATTCCGGGCTCTGCCCTTCGGGTTGGCCACGTCACCACGGACATTTACCAAGGTGGTCGTAGTGGTGGCAGCAGCACTTAGTCGGGAAGGAACTTTGGTCCATCCCTACCTAGACGACTGGCTGATCAGGGCGAAATCTCGAGAGGAGAGCCTTCGGATAACCGACAGAGTGATCGCCCTTCTGGAAAGCTTGGGCTGGGTAATCAATCTCAGCAAGAGCTGCCTACAGCCTTCCCAGTCTTTGGAATACCTGGGAGTGCAATTCGACACGCAGGCAGACAGTCAGTCTCACTGCAAAGAGAAGGTTGAAACTTCAGACGCGTATCCAGTACTTGATGGGAGCCAGTCGGCCCATAGCGTGGGATTATCTGCAAGTTCTTGGTCTAATGGCATCCACCCTGGAAGTGGTACCTTGGGCAAGGGCCCATATGAGACCCCTACAACACTCCCTGCTCTCTCGCTGGAGCCCTCGTCTATGGAACTATTCCACACACCTACCTTTGCCTGCCAGAGTCCGGACACAGTTACGGTGGTGGCTGCAGTCCGACCACATGAGCAAGGGGTCGAGGATGTCCTCTCCCACGTGGAGGCTGCTCACCACAGACGCCAGCCTGACCGGCTGGGGAGCACACTGCAAAGGACTCACCGCACAAGGGCGGTGGCGCGGAGAAGAGTCAGCGTGGAACATCAACCGTCTAGAGGCTCGGGCAGTCCGATTGGCATGCCTTCGATTTGCGCACAGACTGAAGAACACATCAGTCAGAGTGATGTCCGACAACGCCACCACGGTGGCATACATCAACCGTCAGGGCGGAACCAGAAGCCGGCAGGTATATCTGGAGATCGCCCAACTGATGGTTTGGGCAGAGGCGAATCTTCGGGACGTCTCCGCCGTTCACATCGCCGGGAAGGACAATACCACGGCAGACTTCCTCAGCAGAGAACGTCTAAATCCGGGAGAGTGGCAGCTGTCACCCACAGCCTTCCAGATGATTGTGGATCACTGGGGGATCCCGGATATGGATTTACTGGCGGACAGGTCCAATGCTCAAGTACCCAGATACTTCAGCCGCAAGCGCGATCCGTTCTCCCACGGAATCGATGCCCTGGTTCAGCCGTGGCCTCCAGGGACTCTGCTATACGCCTTTCCTCCGTGGCCTCTGCTGGGCACCCTTATCCACAAGATTCAGAAGCACCGGGGCCTAGTTCTTCTAGTGGCACCAGACTGGCCAAGAAGACCCTGGTACGCAGACATGAGAAGACTACTGGCAGGGGAGCCTCTTCCCCTGCCTCCTCTCCGGGACCTTTTACGTCAAGGTCCCATCCTCCACGAGGATCCGGCTCCATTCTCTCTTACGGTCTGGCCATTGAGAGGGCTAGACTGAAGAAAAGAGGTTACTCGGAGCCCGTGATTGATACACTCCTCCGAGCTCGCAAGTTTTCCACGTCCCTCACCTATGTCAGCATCTGGAGAGTGTTTGAAGCATGGTGCGACACTCATGGCACCAATCCACATGTGACCACTATCCCTATTGTGTTGGATTTCCTGCAGGATGGACTTCAGAAGGGTCTCTCCCTCAGCTCCATCAAAGTTCAGGTGGCTGCGCTGTCTTGCTATGGTCCCAGGAGGGATGGCAAGACCATCGCCCAGCACCCAGATGTTTCTCGCTTCCTGCAAGGAGTAAAGCATATTCGTCCGCCACTGAAGTGGCCTGTGCCTTTGTGGAACCTTAACCTTGTTTTGGATTTCCTCGCGGGATCCACCTTCAGACCCCTTTGGGGCCTGTCTCTCCGTTCTCTAACCTTGAAGATGGTGTTCTTGCTGGCTGTATGTTCAGCCCGCCGCATCTCAGAGCTACAAGCACTGTCCTGCCGTGATCCATTTCTCAGAATCACTCCGGAGGCTATCCATCTTCGGACGGTCCCCTCATTTCTACCGAAAGTGGTTTCACAGTTTCATCTTAACCAAACCATATCCTTGCCTACCACGGCGGGTTTGAAGAAATCTGAAGGGCGTTTATTGCGCCATCTCGACATTGGCAGATTACTGCCCAGATATCTGGAAGTGACACAACAACTACGAAAGACGGACCATCTGCACAGCGGGAAGAAGCAAGGTGAAGCGGCCTCGCGGCCCACCATCGCCTGCTGGATTAAAGAAGTTATCAGAGCAGCTTACGTAGAAGCCGGGAAGTCTCCACCTCTACAAGTCAAGGCTCATTCTACCAGAGCACAAGCGACATCCTGGGCTGAATCCAGGATGCTGTCGCCTGCAGAAATATGTAAAGCGGTGACGTGGTCCTCTCTCCATACCTTCTCCAGATTCTACCGTCTGGATGTCCAGGCCAGGGAGGACTCAGCATTTGCGAGGGTGGTACTACATGGTCCTCAGGCAGCCTCCCGCCCAGGCTGGGAGTAAAGCTTTTGTACATCCCATTCGTTCTGAGTCCATCTGGCTACACGCTAGGAAATGTTGAGATTACTACCTGATAATCTCCTTTTCCTTAGTGTAGACAGATGGACTCAGCATCCCGCCCAGCTGCCTGTGTACATGGGTTTCACCGATTCAAGGTAAGCCATGTCTTCTGTTCCATAAGAGCGTACACTCTACCTGGTGTCAACGCCTTCCGGTTGTGAATGCTGGCGGTCTCCAGCTACTATCAATCGGTCAGGGGAATCCTGTTTTCACTTTTCACTGAGCGTCAGTACACACATCCATAACAGCTTTTGCAAGGAAGATTACTGAGTTGCTACGCTTCCTGTGGGGATATATATACCCCCGTGCTGACGTCAGATCCGTCTCCAACTGCTAGCACGCGGATACTATCCCATTCGTTCTGAGTCCATCTGTCTACACTAAGGAAAAGGAGATTATCAGGTAGTAATCTCAACATTCTCTATCATCTCTGACCTCACCAAAACCTCATCCCCACAACTACCCGACATAGGCTCCAAAAACAAGTGCAACGACCTTGCCCTCTTTTTACAAAACAATATATCCACCCTCTCAGCTAGTTTTCCCCCAGACACCCCCAACTCCAGCTTTCTCCCGACCAACACCTCCGCATCACTTCCCTTTTTTGACACAACCTGTGCTTCAGAAATTGAAACCCGCCTGAAGAAAATTAAACCTTCCTATAATCCCTCGGAAACCATTCCCACAAAACTACTACTCTCCATTCCTAACACAATTGCTAAACCCATATCCAAATTAATCAACTGCTCCCTTATACAGGGTAGCGTCCCCACCAGTCTAAAACAGGCAATCGTCAAACCGATTCTCAAAAAAACAAACCTTGACGCCAAAGATCTCTGTAACTTCAGACCCATCTCTAATCTACCCTTCCTAGCTAAAGTCACTGAAAAAATAGTCAACCCTAGTCTATCTGAATACCTCGACCATCACAAAATTCTCTCCACTTCCCAATTTGGTTTTCGGAAAAACCTCATTACAGAAACTCTCCTATTATCCGTAACACACTATGCCCTCAAAGGAAATGATTGTGGCAACTCCTATCTTCTAGCTATGCTCGATGTATCAGCTGCATTCGATGCCATCAGCCATAATATCCTCATTAGTCTTCTCACAGATATTGGTATTATCAGAACAGCACTACTTTGGCTAAAATCCTACCTCAAAAATACACTATAAGGTCATCCTGGGCAACCATGAATCTGACCCCCATCAACTTCAACCGTGTCGTCCCCCAAAGCTCCTCATTATCCTCTACCCTTTTCAATATCTATATGTTACCACTTTCCAAACTCCTCTCAAACTTAGGTATCACCCACTACATATACGCGGACGATGTCCAAATTCTCATCCCATTTAAGGACTCATATATAATGCCCTCCAGTCATGGAACCAACTGCCTCACCTCCATCAACCAGCTTCTCACAAAAATGAACTTAGCTCTTAACCCCCACAAAACTGAATTAGTTGTCATCTCCCCCAAACCCCTACATCATTCTAACCTCCCCCTCTTCCCAAACCCATTTCCCAACACGCATGAAACCTAGGTATTATGATAAGACAACCAACTATCCTTAAAACAATTCATCAAAGCCACCCTAAAAGACTGCTACTTCAAGCTACACGTTTTAAAGAAATTAAGACCCCCTTCTTACACATCACCGATTTCCACACTGTGCTCCAATCCATCTTCTCCAAAATCAATTATTGTAACTCCCTCTTCTAGGCCTCCCTGCCTCCATCAAACCCCTACAACTCTTACAGAACACCACAGCCCGAGTCCTAACCAACTCTCGCAAGAACGACCACATTACGCCCATTGGCTCCCCATTAACTTGAGAATACAATACAAAACTCTATCCCTCATACATAAGTCCCTAGTGAACAAAAACACAAAATGGCTTCACGAACCTCTCCAACTCCATTCCTCCAACAGGCCTACATGAACAGCATATCAAGGAAACCTCCAGTTATCTGCCCCTAAACTCACCAAATTCGCCTCCACTATGAAGAGAGCTTTCTCAGTAGCAGGTCCCTCAACTTGGAATGCCATGCCCACTGATCTCCGCACAGAATCTTGCACAAAGAAATTCAAAAAGAAACTGAAAACTTGGCTATTCAAACAGGTCTTCTCCTAACCCTACCACACTCCACATCCACAGGAATCTTAACTAATCCTTCACTAAACTCCTACTTCCAAACTGTACATAGTTGGGTCTCCCTCTCCTTTTGTTTCTCCTCCCTCCCAATTTATTTAATTCATCCCACATGTTAATGCCCTTCTCTCCATGCTACCTGATTACCCGGTTTACCGTTTCATATCTCCTGATTCCCATATGGTCCATGTTATTGATTGCTATGCAATTGATGTTTGTTTATTCTTTTGTGTTCCATGTACTCGTTACGCCATGCTATTGGCATTCTGTCTCCATGATCCATGTAAACCCATACGATGTGAAAACAGTTATCAGTATATAAAAAAACTACAAATAAAATATGAGGGAGCACATGGTACAAAGGGCTGTGGAAACTTATCAATGAACCTTTAGAGCGGTTCTAGTAATGAGCCGGTGCTTGCAACAATGGGGTGACCAGGAGGGTTAACGAGACTTATGAACTTTAGGAAGAACATAAGTTGGGGGTCATAGGATTTCTCACAGGACAAGCAGGATGGTAGTCCTCACATATGGGTGATATCAGGATGGAGCCCAATCACGGAGCACTTGTCAAAGTTTCTAGAACTTTGACTGGCACCTACTGGGCATGCCCAGCATGGCACTAACCCTGCATCCAGCAGGGGTCCCCCTTCAGTCTTTTTTTTTTTTTTTTCCCCATGCAGCAGTAGCCACGCGGGTTAAGGAGCTCTCTAGAGATTCCTGACAATTTTTCCTCACGGAAATTCTTTCAAAGTTTTCAAAAAATTCTACCCTATAGGGGTCCCCCTATCGATTCTGTACTCCGCGGTCAAAAGGTAAGGCTTTACCCTCGTTTGCGGTCGATTCCCGTCAAGTTTTCCCTTCGGGGCCTACCGGCCATCGACCATACCACGGCTAAATTTTTGTCAAAGCCATGGCGTCGGGTTTTCATCTGTGCCCCGACTGTCCTCTGACAATGTCCATCACAGACCCACATAGGGTTTGTGTGTTATGTTTGGGGTCCGACCTTGACATCCTAACTTGCACCAAATGTGTCCAAATGACACCGAAGGGCCGTAAGGCCCGCTCAGAGAAGATGGAGTTTCTTTTTCAGGCAAAGCCTCTGACTCCATTGACCACTTCGACATCGACCTCTCGCCAGCAGCGGGACACTGGTGCTGCCTGACCGGCACAGACTACTCCGAAGGTGTCGACTTCTTCCTCATTGCCTCCTGAGAAGGACTGAAGAGAACATTGTGAGAAGCGTCGACACCGTCACCAGAAGGCTTAGTCTGCCGATCCAGGCAAGCCTGTGGCATAGACGTCGACTGAACCACAGACTAAGAAATCCCGTCAAGAGAAGGCCCCATCCTCCTGTGCGATTGGGCCACCGAGGCGTTCCCCCCCCCCCCCCCCCCCCCCCCCCCCCCCCCTTCATTGGTGCCGGGAGCCACAACTCCACTTTCACCGGTGGGCCCTCTGGCTATGACAGTATTGTCTCCTACTCCGGAGCTGGAGTTGCGTACCCCAGGCTTCCATGGAATTGAATTGGATGATCCAAGAGACCATCGGTAAGGCACTACAGGGCTTCCAAACTCCATCGGCACGACACCGATGCCAGCCCATCACCGACCCAATACCTATGGCTCTCACACCTCTACTTGGCAGACTGGATGCGCTGATTGGTGCCCTTCCACTGGTGGAACCAAGGATACCAGTATGTCCACCACCATCCACGCTGATACCTTTGTCATCAGAAGAGGAGGAAACACCGATGCTAGAACCTATCCCCAGACCGTCTGGGATCTTGCCACCGACTCTCCCGTCAATGTCACCGCTTCCATCGGTGCCTATTCTGCCATCAATACTGCATCTTCCTCAATCGGTGCCACCATTGATGCAGTCAATGAGGCTATCAGTGCCATCTCCGATGCCATCTGTGCCTAGGCCTGATCCTTCAGGAATAGCACCATTATTCCCCACTGGAGATCCTATGGGAGCTGGTGATCAACCTTATGATCCTTGGACCGATGATTCTTCCAGGATACTGATAATCTACCTTCAGAGCAGTCTCCCCCCTCAGGAGAGAAGATGTTCTCCTCCAGAGGACCTGTCCTTTATTAATTTTATAAAGGAAAAGTCTGAAGCCATACCATTCCAACTTCAGACAGAAGAGGACTCCAGACACAAAATGCTGGAAGTGCTCCAATTCGTAGATGCACCCAAGGAGATCATGTCCATACCTGTTCATGAAGTTCTCCTGGACTTGCTGAAGAGGAATTGGGAGCATCCAGGCTCTGTACCACCGGTGAATCGGAAAACAGATGCCACATACCTGGTACAGAGACAGCCCTTGGTTTCCAAAAACCACAGCTGGATCACCATTCTGTGGTTGTGGAGTCAGCCCAGAAAAAAGC
Organism: Rhinatrema bivittatum; assembly: GCF_901001135.1. NCBI lineage: Eukaryota > Metazoa > Chordata > Amphibia > Gymnophiona > Rhinatrematidae > Rhinatrema > Rhinatrema bivittatum. Next base: position 139,488,843 of record NC_042621.1, read on the forward strand.
ACGACGTTCTAAACCTCATTCTTCCATTCCTCCAGGGAAAGAACAGAGGTCCCTCGATGCATTTGGCACTCATGTTTTCCATGGATCAATGCTTATTTCTCGCATTGCTTCCTACAAATTATACATGACCCAGTATAATAGAGACCTATTCAAGAAGATCCAGGATTTCTCTGAATCGTTACCCGACCAGCTTCAGGATCAACTCAATGCCCTGGCTCAGAGGGGTCTAGATGCTGGCAAGCATGAGGTCCACGCTGCCTATGATATTTTTGACTCTGCCTCTAGGGTGTCCACAGCGGGGATTAGTGCACAAAGGTGGGCCTGGCTGAAGTCCTCTGAGTTAAGACCAGAGGTACAGGACCGATTGGCTGACCTGCCCTGCGCTGGAGACAATCTCTTCGGGAACAAAATCCAGGAGACTGTAGCACAGCTCAAAGACCACCACGAGACGCTACGCCAGCTTTCATCCATGTCTTCCGATTTACCGTCCACCTCTAAAAGGCATTCCGAAGAGACTCTTAAGCGGCCAACCTTCAAGCCAAGGAGAGATTATCCTCCTCCTACTCGAGGTCGCCCCTCCAGACCTTACCAGAAAGGTCAGGCCAGACAATCCCAGCCTCAGAAGACTCAGCCAGGTCCAGCTGCTGGATTTTGACTCCTCGCTGGAGAGCATAAGCCAACCTCCTCTGCCATCTGTACCCATCAGTGGTCGGTTGTGCCACTTCACCAACATATGGCACACGATCACTTCAGATCAGTGGGTACTCACTGTACTGATTCAAGGTTACCACCTCAACTTCCTGATTGTACCGGCGGCCTCCCCACCTCGGCTGACATGGAGCTCATCCGACCATTCCTCTCTTCTGGAGGAGGAGGTTTCAACCCTCCTGAAATCCCGGGCAGTAGAACCAGTGCCCCTCTCCCAGCAGGGGTTCTATTCCAGGTATTTCCTCTTCCCAAAAAAGCAGGACGCATTCATCCAATACTGGACCTGCATGCCTTAAATATCTGCAGAAGGAAAAGTTCAGGATGGTAACCTTGGGCTCTCTACTTCCTCGTCTACACAGAGGAGATTGGCTTTGCTCTCTAGATCTTCAGGACACGTATACTCCGCCTCACCACAAATTTCTTCGATTCCTGGTCGACCCCCGGCACTTTCAGTACCGGGTACTGCCGTTTGGCCTAGCATCTGCACCTCGAGTCTTTACCAAGTGCCTCGTACTGGTTGCAACCTACCTGAGATGTCAAGGCATGCATGTCTACCCTTATCTCGATGATTGCCTGATAAGGGCTCCAACTCAAAGGGATGCACTACCTCCTTACGACTAACTACCCATACGTTGCTGTCTCTCTGGTTTCTGATAAACTACCCCAAGTCCAGCCTAGTTCCATCTCAAACCCTATCCTTCATAGGAGCTGACCTGGACACCATGCAGGCAAAAGCATTCCTCCCTCAAGATCGAGCTTGTACTCTCATATCCCTCGCACAATGCCTCCAGAATTGAGATTACTCGACAGCTCATTTCCTCATTTTGCTGGGTCACATGGCATCCTCTGTACATGTCACTCCAATGACACGTCTCACTATGAGTCATGCAGTGGACTCGGGCTTATCATCCAATGTCCAGCATTGTCCATGTTACCAAGCAGCTCCGCCTGTTGCTAGCCTGGTGAATGCAGCTCTGCAACCTCCTTCAACGCCTTCCCTTTCAGGTTCCAGAACCTCAAATTATCCTAACAATGGACACCTCCAATCTAGGTTGGGGTGCTCATGTTGACCTACAGACTCAGGCTACCTGGTCTCCAGTGGAAGCCAAACATCAGATAAATTTCCTGGAACTTCGAGCGATCAGATATGCCCTCAGTCTTTCAGGATTGCCTCTCAAACAAGACCATCCTGATTCAAACAGACAACCAGATAGTGATGTGGTACATCAACAAGCAAGGGGGAATGGGCTCCTACCTTCTGTGTCAGGAAGCTGCACAGATATGGGCGTGGGCTCTTTCCCACTCTATGTACCTCAGAGCAACCTACTTGGTGGGCGTGGACAATGTTCTGGCAGACAGGTTGAGCCAGACCTTTCATCCGCACGAATGGTCTCTCAACCCCTCGGTAGAGGACACAATTTTCCAATGTTGGTTATCCACAAATAGATCTTTGCGTCCATTCACAACCGCAAAGTAGGAAACTTCTGCTCGCTCACTTGCAGTCGCCACTCACAGCCAAGGGGATGCCTTTTCCCTCTCGTGATCCAGCGGTCTCCTCTACATGTACCCTCCACTTCACTCATATCGAAGACTCTCGTGAAGTTACGAAGGGACAAGGGTTTAATGACTCTGATAGCCCCTCACTGGCCATGCCAAGTCTGGTTTCCAATCCTCCGGCACATCCCTCTAGGGAAGGATCCGCTTCTGATAACTCAGAACAACGGGTGCCTATGCCACCCCAACCTCCAGGCCCTGTCCCAGACAGCCTGGATGTTGAAAGGTTAGTACTTCAACCCCTTAACCTTTCAGAGTCTGTATCCCGAGTCCTGGTAGCTTCACGAAAGCCTTCCACGAGACGGTCTTATCGTTCTAAGTGGAAAAGGTTTATGTTTTGGTGCACGTCCATGTCCATAGACCCCCTTCACTTGTTCCACCGTGAAGTTTCTGGACTATCTCTGCACCTGTCCAAGTCAGGCCTGAAAACTTCCTCTATAAGGGTGCATGTCAGTGCGGTAGCTGCTTTCCACAACTGCGTGGGAGATGTCTCTATTTCGACACAACCCTTAGTCACCCACTTCATGAGAGGTTTGTTCCACCTGAAACCTCCATTGCGCCCTCCGGCACCTGCTTGGGACCTCAACGTGTTAGGACTGCTCATGAAACCTCCGTTTGAGCCTCTCCACTCCTGCAATCTGTTATCTCACCTGGAAAGTGATTTTTTTTCTCGCTTTCACATCCGCTCGCAGAGTTAGTGAGTTACAAGCATTAGTCACCTACCCATCTTACACCAAAATTCTACAGGACAGAGTGGTCCTCCATACGCACCCTAAGTTTTTATCAAAGGTAGTGTCGGAATTTCATCTTAATCCATCTTACCTACTTTCTTTCCAAGGCCCCATTCAAACCCAGGAGAACAGGCTCTACATTCCTTGGACTGCAAACGGGCCCTAGCCTTTTATCTAGAGCGCAATTCAGCCCACAGGAAGTCCACTCAATTATTTGTTTCTTTTGATAACATCAAATTGGGAAATCCAGTGAGAAAACAGACCCTTTCCTCCTGGTTGGTGGACTGTATCTCCTTTTGCTACTAGCAAGCAGACATTCCGCTACAAGACCGTGTAAAAGCACACTCTTAGAGCCGTGGCAACCTCAGTGGCACATCTTCGTTCAGTGCCACTTATTGATATTTGTAAGGCTGCGACCTGGAGCTCTCTCCATACCTTCGCAGCCCATTATTGCTTAGTTGAGGTTGGCAGGCAAGATTCCATTTTTGGCCAATCTCTTCTACACAACTTATTCTCAGCTTAACAACCCAACATCCTACCAGCGACCCGTTCAGGGTTTTCAGGATGCCCTCTTACTCAAATCCACCCCTGTTGTTGTGCCTGTTGCACGTCTTTGGGTGCATTTGGTGCATTGCTCGGGCATTCTCAGCTCGCTACTCACCCATATGTGAAGACCACCACCCTGCTTTTCCTGTGAGAAAGCAGAGTTGCTTACTTGTAACAGGTGTTCTCACAGGACAGCAGGATGTTAGTCTTCACGAAACCCTCCCACCACCCCACGGAGTTGGGTTCGCTTGCGATTTATTTTATTTTTCGCATGTACTTCTTGCTATACACGAGACTGAAGGGGGACCGCTGCTGGATGCAGAGTTAGTGCCATGCTGGGCATGCCCAGTAGGTGCCAGTCAAAGTTCTAGAAACTTTGACAAAAGTGTTCTGTGATTGGGCTCCATCCTGATGTCACCCATATGTGAGGGCTAACATCCTGCTGTCCTGTGAGAACACCTGTTACAGGTAAGCAACTCTGCTATATAGCAGGACCAGTATTCCTGTGAAAGCTCTCAAGGATGTTCATGATAGAGGCTGTGCTTAAGAGAGCTTTTGAGTCTGCTGGTTTGATCCTGTTGGCTGCTGTGTGCAGCAGTATTGTTGCTAGGCAGATTGCGTTTGAATATACCAAGGAAAATTTCTTAGAATGTGAAGGAATGATCCTGGAGGGTGCAGCTCAGATGGCGCTAGGGATGACCTTTTTGGCAGATATGCCCTATGTGAATTGTCCAGGCTTCAGCTGGGAGTTGGACTGCTATTGTAGCTGCCCGGCACTTGCTGTGGCTGCATAACTGTTCAGCAGCTTCAATTTCCAAGGCATGATGCACTAAATATTCCTTCTTCAGGAAATCTTTTTAAAGAGGATTTAGAAAAGCTGGTGAAAGCATCAAGGGAATCAAATGTCCCTAGATTGCTCGAAAATTTAAGAACGTCACCAGTTCTGACTTAGAGCTGCTTTAGAGATTCCAAACGTGTGAAGCTGTGGGGCATTTGGCATGTGGTCTAGACCCTTTGGTTAATTCCAGTCCTTTTTGGAACTCCAAGACGGAAGGGAAAGATGGAGTCTTGGGGCGTTTAGGAAGTTCTATGACCTTCCAATGATAGGGAGGTCACTGTCTAGTGCAAAGCCTAGGCAGCTGATTGTCAGCCTTTTACAGAAGTGGGTAATTGAGGCTGATGGGTTTATGTTTTTTTTTTTTTTTTTTTTTTAAATGTGCTAGTTTTAAATTAGTGTTTTATTGTTCTTACTTATGTATTTTTTAAGAAAAGTATGTAAACTTAGATTAGTTTTTATGAAGAATGTTTTTTTGAATTCGGTACTGCAAATTCAATGATTGTTAACCGGCTTGACATATATTTGAAAGTCGGTATATAAAGTTGTATAAATAAATAAAGTGAATCCAGATTACTTGGAATCAGTGGGTCTTAATTTGTCAGTGATGGTTACTGAGTTTTCATCCTTTTATAGACTCTTTATGGTTTACCCTTGTCAATCTTTTCATAAAGGGAAGCCATATGAACGACATTTTAGTGGCTGCTACGTATAAGGGCAGTGGTTCTGGTCCCATATTTTCATAGGATAAGGATTGGTACTCAGTTTACTTTGTTGTACTAAAACAAGAAAGAAGGGGGGAGGGGGGGTAACTGTTGCCTCATTCTGGACCTACAGCAGCTCAACAAGGCTGTGAAAGTGTTCCACTTTAGGATGGAGACACTGAAGTCCTTTATATTAGCAGCATGTCAAGGAAAGTTCTTTTTGTTAGATCTGACAGAGGTGTATCTATATTCCGATCATAGAAGAGCATCAGAAATATCTTCTCCTTGGTTGTTATGGCAACCCTGCCCAGAGAAGGTATTGTGGTACATCAGGAAAATTGGTGGAGCAGAGCAAAGTTAGCCAAGGAAGCAAATCAGTGACAACTAGAGTGATGCAGTTATTACAGGATCTGGGCTGAGTTGCCAGTTTTGAGACTGGAGAATCTGGGACTTTGGTTCAACGCCAGGGAAGGTAGAGTCTGGTCGACAAACACAAAGATCTAAAAGTTGCAGAACCAAGTGCATGGTTTGAGACTTTAAAGGTCCACAGTGTAGATTTATCCTCAGGTAATTGGTTCCATGGCAGCTCCCTTGAGCAAGGGTATACATGAAATCCTTGCAGAAGGATTTGCTCTCGAAGTCGATTGTTCCAGGTGTATTTCATGAAACTCCCTCTGATGGTAATGTCCAAAAGCTTTTTTTCTGAGCTGTTCTTCCTCTGATTTCAAACAGTTTCTCATGTTCTTTTTAAGTTAATTCTTCTGACCATTGCTCTAGTTTCTTCTCTAAGCTACTCCCATGTGTTCTTGAGGCCCCAACTGTCTGTCCTTATCACATCAGCAAGCTGTTAGGTGTGACCAAGTAGTTACTGTCCTGTTTTCCTCTAACTGCACAGTTAGCCTCCTGAGTAACTGCTGTTTAATATATCTGATCTCATGACTTGTTTTTTATTACAAGCAGGCTAAGAAAAATGGCACATTCTCAGAACTTATATCAAATTACAATATCAGTGATTCTCTGCTTCAGTACTTTCTATCGCAGTACAGTATTCTTCACATAAGCTAACTAGCTGCTTAAATTTCCCACACGAGATTCCCCAAGATGGGATCAAATGTCAACATGTAGCAGAAGAGGTAGGTCTGTGGTTAGTCTAGGTGGAGAAGCTCTTATAGCAAGAGTAGAGAATGTATGAACGGATTTCCTTTGTTGCAACATGCTTTACCTCAGGGGATGGTCTTTCCAAGGAGGTGTTCTCCAAGATTGTGCCCAAATGGGGTGAATCAGTGATGGATTTATTGGCAGTCAGCAGAAATGCATGGGTGTGAAGACATTCCAGCCAAGGGGAAGGGTAAGCAGTTCATCTGGTTTGATGCCCTAATTCAAGGTTCAGGATTCCCTCTATGGCCTCTGGGCAGAGTCTTACAGAAGACTTCTAGGCATTAAAGGCTAATGATATTGATAGCTTCCAATTGGCCAAAGCGTCCTTATTTCGATTTAGGGAGGATGCTGGACATGATCCGCTATTGTAGCCACAGGACAGGTGCCTACAACATGAGAATGTCTGTTTTGTCCTTCAGCTTGACCCTACAGAGGACTTCTCTGTCAGTAAAGGGATATTCTCAGAAAGCTTTAAATACCGTTTTGTGGTCTAAGAAAGTGTTCACATCTTTGGCATACGTGAAAGTCTCTGTTATTTGAGGATTGGTACATGATTAGGAAGATCTTGGCTAGAAGAACTTCGGTGCCGGTTATCTTAGAATTGCTGCAGTGATGATTGGATATAGGTTGGCCCTTAACTCCCTTTAGAAGTGGCTATTTCCTGTTACAGAGGCTGGTTAATGGACAGACCTTTGTTTTATCCTATAAGGGATGCTAAAAAAAAAAATACAGAGTACAAATTGCCAGTAAGAGAAAAATAAATCTTTAGTTTTTATTGTAAGATATCTTATAAGGAGTTGTCTAGCTTACCAAACAATGCAGAATAAACCCCCAGCTTGGTGGTTCTAAGTCATTACACTCTTAAATACGTCATTTCCCCATACACACAGTGGGTTAGTTTGTTTGCATAACATTGCCCAACTGGTTGGAATTATTTTTTATCTCATATGTTAATGACTATATCTTTGTGAGTTATATGAAATCATAAGTTGAGACTAGAAGGCAGAATCAAACTTACTGCTGACCTTTAACATACATTAGCATTTCAACAACCCTTAACTATTTCTACAATCCTGATCAGTGTAATCTTGTGCAGTTATGCTGTTATCTTTGTTTCTTTTTCCACTAAACTAGTCTGGCTTCATAGAGAACTCTGTCAAAGCATCCTTACAATGTCTCATGTCTTTAAGGAAGTGAAGCATATTTGGCATTCAGTAAGAGAATCAGTGCCTTTTGAAATCAAAATTTGGTGTTCTCATACCTGCTAGTTATCCATTTGAGCTTCTAAGAGAGGTATCGCTTAAGCTGCTCACTCTCAAGGCAGTATTTTCTTATAGAAATCTGTTCCACCAGATGACTTTCGAAGCTACTGGCTCTTATTGAATAGAGTTCCTTTTCTAGGTTCTTCAGATGAGGTGGTGTAAATTCTAATGGTTCCTTCCTTCCTTCCTTCATAAGATTTCATATTTTTTTCATCTTAGCCAGATGGGGGTCTCTCCTTTCCTTTCAAAGGGACTCAGGTGGAGAAGAGTATGCTCAATTTCATTATTTAGATGTTTGGAGAGTAGTTATGCTGTAATTAAGTCACTAGTAGATCATAACCTTGAAGTATAATTTTAGTGGCTCTAGAAAGGTGTCAGTAGCTTCAAAGACATCAATAACTTATTGGATTAAGAAAGCGATAGGGGAAGCTTACATATCCAATGGATTGCCACTTCCCAATAAACTGAGGATGTACTCTACTAGGTGCAAGTGGCTTCATGGGCAGCACTTTGCCTGGTGTTGCCATTGAAGATTTGCTGAATAGCAACCTGGTCTTCCTTGCATACTTATTCAAAGCACTATTGTCTCGACCCTGAAGTCGGGGAAGAGGCTTCCTTTGATTTGGAAGTCTTGAGCATGGGCCTGCCAGTGTCCCACCCAGTAAAGGGATAGCTTGGGTTCATACATCCCATGCATCTGAACTGGTCTGGCTGGATAAAGCGAAAGAAGTTAATTCTTACCTGATAACTTCCTTTGCTTGAGTCCATCCAGAACAGTCTAGTACCTTCCCTGTAATGCTATGTGCAGTATTCTCCTGATTTATTTCCAGAATAACTGCTTGTGTTTGCTATTCAGCACACTAGATAAGGTAATAAACTTTATCAAGGAATGCAGGTTGTCTATCCGATTTCTTGTTTGTTAGGTTCTCCCTTGGTTTTGCTTGGAAAGTGAGGGAAAGCTTTTTTCTGTCGATAAGCAGGCTGAACTAGCCATTATATATGGGTGAATCAAGCAGCAGCAAACACTCATCTCTTTAGCATAGAGCTTTGTGCTCTACTGATCATGTGCAGGATTTGCAATGCGTGCATTGTCTTGTGAGCCTCTTCAGTCATCTTGTCACAGCACTTGCTCAAATGTATTCTCTCCTGAGAATTTTTTCTCAAAACCCAGTTTTTTCCAAAGTCTGACATTTGTTGCCTTGCTGCCTCAGCAGCCCACACACAAGCACTTTTTAGTGCTCCGAAAAAAAACCAAATGGGAAGAAAAGGAATCAACTTCTTTCACCTCTTTAGAGGCCTTTCCTCCTCAGGATGTCACAAAGAAAGAGCCAACTTTGCATAGATGCAATCAGTGTATGTGTTAAGGTAATGCCTGGAGCATGATCAACAGACATGTTATGCATGTGGGCAAATATTCCCAAGTTCTCAATGTTCCAAGGCACACCATATTGAGCTGCATAAATCTCTAAGGAGTCACAGTAGATCCTATTTCCACAATGCAACGTCATCTGCCTTGCTGGGAAGAGATCCAAGTGGAAGCTCCGCTAAGACTCTCCCATTGATGCAGGCTGAAATCATGGAGTCAAGTTCAGTTGGCCACCCTGCATTGAAGAAAAAGCACTACCAAACATTCAAAGCACAATGAGTCTGCTCCATTGATGCAACGATTAGTGCAATCTGTGTCAAGATGCTCCACGCAGGATACATTTTACTTGACTCAAGAACATCGCTAATGGTGCAGAGCCACACTTTGCGCATGAAGCAGCAATGCATTGAAGCAATTGACAGACAGAGCATCAAAACAATCAGAGCATGAAGCATCAAGGTATTCACTGCCTGGACGTGAAGCATTCCGCATCAGCACGGTCAATGCACAGTGTGCTGCAAACGAAACACCGTACCCATCGATTAATTCTGCATCTTTAGCATTCCAGCTCCTTGATGTGTCTCAAGACTAGAGTGCATGGTGCAGCAATGATGCTGTTGGCACTTCCATTGATGCAGCATCAACCCTGACTCCTTGACACAATCAGAATGTCATTCATCGAAGCAAACCAAGTCAAGTCTTAGAAACCAAAACATTCTGCTCCATCCAAGCTGTCTATTTTACAAGCTGTTCTACCAACACAACTGTATACAGCCCATCCTAGGTCAACGGGGGAAGGGGTAAGGTTTCTTCTCTCTACTCCATTCACCATAGCACTTTCTTCATCTCTGTTATGGCAGAAGATTTCTAGCTTGAAACACCAGCACCCATATGTTCCATATCTGCTTACTTCTGGCCAGCCACAGTCCCAGATGCAGGAACCAATCCTTGTATCTGAAGAAGATGTACCACAGTCCACTGCAGGTCAGAAGCCATGTTAATCTCTGGTTCAAATCATGATTCTGGTGAAAAATGTCTTCACTGCTCTTTCCAAACAGAGGACTGTCTTCAGCCTGTTCTTCAAAACCTAGTGACAGCATTTCCACCTAGCAGAGTCCCAGTTTCACCCATAGGGCTGAATGTTTCCTCAGAGCTGATTCTTGAGACTGCTACTTCATCCCATTTCACTGTGATAGTCTAGCAGATCAGAAATAATGGACTGAATACCACTTTTGCTTCCAACAGAGGAACTGCCTGATTAGTTATACTCCTGGGTGACAGATATACTCTGACTCACTGCCACAGCCACCAGACTATACATCACCTCCAGAAAACTTCTCATAAACAAAGTTCAAAAAATGGGAGCAGTCTTGGATGTCCATGTTCATAAGAACAAAGAGTTCTGCTCTGACCTGTTAGGGCTTCTACAAAATCTCGATACCCCATCTGAACCAATGTGAGAATGTGGGAAATGCCAGCTGAGAGAAAACTGGACCTAAAGTACAGAGTTCAACAATCTCCAGGATTTCAAAGGCAATATCAAATCAACCTGCTGAAGCTGCGTGATGATAAATGCACTCTGTGTTCACACATCTTCGGGGAAAGAATGTCATGATTCAGACCGGCCATGTTTTATGTCAGAAAGCAAACTGGATCGGGATCATGACCCCTCTGCCAAACATTTGAAATTAGGCTTAGAGAAATCAGGCCATCTTAAAAGCCACCTATCTCCCAGAAATATCTAGCATGCTGGCAGATTAGCTCAGCAGAATATTTTGTCCACACGCGTGATCTCTCCAATCTGTAGCAGACAAAATCTTCAGATTGTGGGGTCAGCCATCTATGGACCTGTTCGCCTCAGGAAAACAGCAAACTAAATAGATTCCGCTCAATTCTTCCAAGTGATCTGACTTGCTCAGGATGCTTTCCTCCTCAGTTGGGGGCCAGGTCTTGTATGTTTTTCTAATTACCCCTTATCGCAAAATCAGCACAGAAAGTTCAAAATCATGCTTGGCTGGTCGTCATAGCTTCAGCATGGCCCAGTCAAGCATGGTAATCATATCTTGTACAACTTTCCAGCCATCCTCCCGTACATGTCATCCTAATCTCTGCCTTCAACCTAACAACCTGGATGTGGAATGCTCAGAAATGGCTGATCTACATTTACCGATAGAAACTAGATATTTTAGTCTCATCCAGAAAGCCATCGACTCGCAGAAGCTACACATTCAAATGAAATTGATCTTCTGAATGGTGCTGATGGAATGGTTTTGATCCCTTTTTCTGCGAGCCTGAGCAGTATCTAGTCCACCTATCAAACTCTGGTCTTGCCACTTCTTTTGTATGAGTATATCTCAGTGTCATTGGAAAGCAAACAGATCTTCATTCATCCTTGATTGCTTGTTTTATGAAAGGCCTATAGCATTTAAAACCCCAAGTCCAAAAGTCTCCAATGCCATGGGACCTAAATGTAGTTCTCTCTCAAATGGTGAAACCTCCCTTTGAGCCTTTGGAATCAGCTTCTCTATTGATTTGGAAAGTGATTTTTTCAAGGGTGTCAGCTCTGCTAGAAGTCTGTGAACTCTAGGCTTTCGTCCACTATCCTCCATATCTGCAGTTCTTTCACAATAGGATAATTCTCCAAACTCATCCCAAGTTTCTACCAAAGGTATTCTTACCGTTGCATATCAGTCAATCCATCATACTGCCTGTGTTCTTCCCAAGGCCACATGCTTATGAAGGCAAGAGAGCCTTCCATACATTGGACTGCAAGTGGGCCTTGGCATATTACAAGAGACTAACTCGGCCACATCATCAAACCAATGAGCTTTTCATCTCCTACGACCCTAACTGACTGGGAGAAGCAGTCTCTAAATGTACTTTGTTAGCTGAGTGTACTCATTGCTGCTACACCTTAGCAGGACTACAACTCACAAACAGGTCGATACTCTAAGTCCGCGGTAGAAAGAGTGCGGCAGTGCCTGGCGCACCCTCATTCCCCGCACGCACAGTTCCCTTCACCTACCGCTCGATACTCTCTTCTAATTGCATGCAAATGCATGCCGCGGCTGCGAAGTGTTAGGGAAGCGTTAGGCCCGCGCAACCCATTTTACTGTATAGAGCGCCTATACAGTAACCTGGGTGCTCGGGCCTAACGCTTCACGGCCACGCTGTATCTGTCATTTCAAATGTCATTTGAAATGACAGATACCAGGAAGTCGGGATTGCCGACTTAGGGGAGGGGGAACTGGCATGGGGGAAGCCACGATGTCCGGAGGAGGGGGGCTGCAAAAGTAAGTCGCCGAGCGTAGGATTGCCGTCCTCTCCCCCCTCTCTCTCTCTCTCGCAACTTTTTTTTTCGCTTTTTTTTTTCTTCGGGAGGAGGGGGGAGGACTGGTGCTGCCCCGGAGGCCAGCATCCATGGACGCGGCCAGGGCAGGTGAGAGGGGGCTGGGGAAAAGCTTGCTGTGTACCCTTACCCCTGCCTCTTAACGCAGGGGTAGGGGTAGGCGGTAAGTTAGCAGGTTAAACGCGGGGCAAAATGGCAGCGATAGTCGGGGCGCGCGTTACAGTATCGGAGGGGAATAGCTAATTCCTTCATTATACAGCTAATTCGTTCATTTACATATATACATGCTGCGTGCGGAAAGGGTTATGCGTCTGTTTTAAGAAGCGCTAAGGACGCGTGAAACTGGAGACTGTATCGCTGGATCGCCTTGCGCGTCCGAATTGTGCGCTCCCAGCACGTTACAGACGGGAAATCTTCAACCGCACGTTACAGTATCGACCTGAAACTCAGTTAAAGCTTAAGTGAGAGCTATGGTCTCTTCAGTCACTCACCTTCGCAAAGTGTCTATTGAGGATATCTGCAGAGCTGCAACATGGTTTGCTGTCTGGATAATATCACAGATTGACAATAGATTTGGACAAGTAGTTTTGCATAATCTTTTCCTGCTGTAGTCCACTTTCCACTGTGGTGTTCAGGTTGGTTACTAAATAAATGCTCTGCTGCAATTCTAAGCTTGAGAATCCCCACCTATAATGGTTAATTTAGCCTGCTTAATGTCAGAGAAAGTAAGTTTGCTTACTGCAAAAGGTGGGTTCCATACATAACAAGATGAATTAGCTATGGAATACCCAACTCTCCACTCCCTGAAGAGTTGATTACATAATTAGATTTAGCTCTGGTACAGATTGAAGAGGCTCATGAGGCAGCACCCACATGATGATTCCCACATACGCTTAGTAGAGAAGAGTCCGTTCGGTGTCACCAGATGATGTCACTCACATGTAATGGCTAAATCATTCTTCTTTTCCTTAGAAATCAGTTTACAGTAAGCAGACTTGGTGTGTAATAAAATGTTTCTTTGCTTGTTACATAGAATACTGGCAGGCAGGGAACCTGTATAAGGTAACATCAGCAAACCTGTTAGTCTCTGTTTTCTGGTTGGGAGACATATCCCACGCATCTGGACTGATCAGGCTAGACTCATGGAAAGGAAATTATCAGGTAATTAATCTCTTCTTCTTTAGAAGAGATTAAAACGTTAAAAGGAAAGATTTTAACCTAATACTTTAACCTAGAGGTTACTTGGTGTTAAAGCCAGACCTATGCCTTTTGTGATGTATGAGACCTAATTAATACTACCTGGAAAGAAACTTTGTGTAACCAAATTATCATAAATTAGTTAATTGCAAGTTAATTATCTAAACCATTCATTGAAGTTTAGGTTATGTTTTGTTTTTCTTCTGCTACATAATTTTTAATGGAAATTAGGCTCTATGCTCACAAAGAGCAACCCTGAAATGAGAAGGGAAAACTTACTCTTAGAAAGCTTAGTCTTGTACAAATGAAATTTTAATGCCTGTTATGTCATCTCTTCTTGTGCAGTTAAATCTAAAGTTTGAAATTGAGGTGCTATGTAAGAATCTGGCCATAGATATTAGTGAGTTGAAGCCAAGTAGTCTCCTGAAGGACAAGGACAGGCTGAAGAGCTTGGATGAGCAGCTTTCTGCTCCCAAAAAGGATATCAAACAACCGGAGGATCTACCACCTATCACTACAACCAGCGAATATGCCATCCGCACAGCCGGGAAATTGTGGTCATCTGTGGAGAAACAGGAGTCTGATGCAGTCTTTACAGGTACATTATCTATAGGCTTTTATTATGTTAAAATGTAAAGCATTAAGACAATTCAGTGTGATTTTCGTCTATTTTTCTGACATAATCTAGAACTGGAAATAGGGACAAAGTAATACTTGAAACTTGTGTTATTTGCTATGTCCTGTGTGAGCAATATCCCATGAACCAATTAAGAAATTTCCAGAGCCTTTTAGGAAAACTGGTTGCCAGGAGGGTGTTTTTGTTTGTTTTTGGTTTTTTTAGTTTGTTTTATTTTGTTTCTCCTCAACATCCTGAGAAACTGCCACTGCCATTTTGGGATATTTGTCTTCTCCCAGGACAAGCAGGATGTTAGTCCTCACATATGGGTGACATCATCCTTGAAACCCAATGTTTTCTGTAAAGCCTGTTGCTGTTATATGTTTTACTGTGTAAACTGTTATATGTAAAGCCTGTTGCTAATTTATTGTTTCACTGTAAACCGAGGTGATGTATAGCTATACGTACCACGGTATAGAAGAATCTATAAATAAATAAATAAATCATCAGATGGAGCCCTGTCACGGAACACTTTTGTCAAAGTTTCTAGAACTTTGAGTGGCACACTGAGCGGGCCCAGCATGCCACTAACCCTGCAGCCACCAATGGTTCCCTTTCATTCTCTTTTTTTCCTTGCATCAGTTACCTCGTGGTTTAAGAGCTCTGTGAGAAATTTCTCACAACTTTCCTCACGGAACTATTTGAAGTTTACTTAAAAAATCCCTCATTGGTGTCCCCATCATGCTCCATTCCCTCTGATGCTCGGTAAGTGTTTTTTCTGGTACTTGCAGTCTGTTCCTGGTGGCTTACCACTTCGGAGCCAGACTGTCACCAACTGCGCGCCCGCCAAATTTTAACATGGCGACCGGGTTTAGGAAATGCCCCGAGTGGCCAAGGACCCTGTCCATAATGGACTCGCATGAAGTCTATCTCTTGTGCTTAGGCCTCTCACACAACATTTGTCAATGCCCTAGTTGTGCCCAAATGATCCCCAAAAGCCGTCTCACTCACCTGGACAAAATGGAGAAGGGAACATACTGCTCGCATTGACACCAGTTCAAATATAGACACCAGCACAAACGAGCGTCCCTGACCAATGCCGGCACAGATACCGCAGCAGCATAGACTTCCATCGAGCCACCTGCAAAGAGAGGGCCTGGGAAGAGGATCCTCCATACTCCTTTGGATCCGGGACCCCTAGGCGTCCCCCCCCAGATGCCGGGCACTGAGCCTCCATGGGCCCCCGTGCAGGCTCCAGTGACGCTTAGCTTGCCTCCTATCCTGATCGCCGTGCCACTCATGCCGGCTTCCCAGGAAAAATTGGACCGCATAGTCCAAGAGGCAGTGCTGAAAGCCTTATGAGGCTTCCAGTTGCCACCGGTGCCGGCCCCCATACCAGCCCCGGAACTGGCTTCCTCTATGATGGTACCGCGCCTCGATACACTTGGTGCCTTATGAATTCCTCTGCCACCGGACATGCTGGCATTCAGTCATCCATCGAGCTCTCTGCAGGTCCCGATTCCAGTATCGGGTTCCTCGGAGGAGGAAGGATCAATTCCCAGCCACATCCCTCCTCGGGCACCATCGATGCCGGAGCCCATACCAGGGCCATCAGGGCTACTGGTACCCAAGCACACCTCATTTACCCTGATGCCCTCTATGCCAGCACCAATGCCCTCTATGCCTTCCCGCCCTCTCGACTTTGGCATGCTTCCTTCATCAGGAGCTCCACCGGGAGAAGGAGAAAGCCCCTATAATCCATGGACGATGCATCCTCAGATGATTCATCACGGACATCAGAGGACCTACTCTGAGCCTTCACCGCTGGAGGAAAGGCGAAGATCTCCTCCAGAAGACCTCTCCTTTGTCAGTTTTGTCATAGAGATGTCTGAAACTATACCTTTTACATTAGTCATGGAGGTCTTACAATTTGTAGATGCTCCAAAAGAAATAATGGCACTACCGATACATGAAGTTCTTTTGGACCTCATGCACCGCCTGTGGGAACATCCAGGTACGGTACCCCCAGTCAATAAAAAGACAGATGCTACCTACCTGGTTCAACAAGCCCGAGGTTTTCAAAAGTCAGCTGCCCCACCACTCTGTAGTTGTGGTATCAACTCACAGAAAGGCTAAACTATTGCGTCCACATGCCTCTGCTCCTCCTGATAAGGAACAGAAAGCATTGGATGCGTTGGGACGAAGAATTTTCCAAAGGTCCATGTTGATATCGCGAATTGCAGCATATCAATTATTCATAACCCAATATAGTAGAAATCTCTGGAAACAAGTCCAGGAAATTGCTGAGACATTACCACAGCAACAGGAAACCTTGTCCTCCATTCCTACAAAAAGGAATGGAAGCAGGTAAACATGAATTCAGAGCTGCCTACGATTCTTTTGAAACAGCATCCAGAGTCGCTGCAGCGGGCATCAGTGCTAGACGCTGGGCCTGGCTTAAGGCCTCAGATCTACCCTGTACTGGAGACAAACTGGGGATAAGATCCAGGATGCAATGGCCCAGTTAAAGGACCATCATGAGACCCTGTGCCAGTTGTCAACTGTCTCCTCAAATGTTCCTCCGTAGCACGCAGGGCCACGCCAAGAAACAATTCTACAGGCCACGCAGATATTACCCTCCTGTGTCCCATGCACGACTGGCTCGGGCAACTCAGAGGGGACATGCGCACCAAACAGAACATCTAGGCCACAGCCAACTCCACAAGCTGGTCCCGCATCTGGATTTTGACTCTTTCCAGAGAGCAGCAGCCATTTTCCAGTGGGTGGGGGGGGGGCCCCAGCCTGTGCCACTTTGCAACAAATTGGCATCCAATCACCACAGACCAGTGGGTACTGTCCATCATAACCCACTGTTACTGTCTAAATATTTCAAAAATACCCCAGCCTTCCCACCCATTCCATCCTAAAACTGGGATGACCACACAGGGAAACTCGAGTCAGGGCTGTGGAACCAGTTCCACCGAATCACGAGGGAAAAAGGGTTCTACTCCAGATATCTTCTAATTCCAAAAAGGACCAGCGGCTTCTGGCCTATTCTGGACCTCCATGCCTTGAATACATTTCTTCGCAAGGAATGGTTCAGGATGGTATCTCTGGGCACCAAGCTTCCTCTACTTCAACAAGGGGATTGGCTCTACTCTCTGGACCTGCAAGACATATATGCCCATATTGCGATATCCCCGCTTCATCGCAAATATCTGCGATTTGTGGTGGGCCGCAGTCACTGTCGATACAAAGTACTACCATTCGGCCTAGCCTCGGCACCTCGAGTCTTTACAAAGTGCCTGGCAGTCGTTGCTGCGCAGTTACACAGCAGAGGTGCGCACGTTTTTCCATACCTGGACGACTGGCTCATAAAAAGCCAGTCAAAACAAGGAGCCCTCGACTCTCTCGGTCTCACCATAAGGCTTCTAAACTCATTGGGATTTCTAATAAATTACCCAAAATCCCAGTTGACGCGTCTCATCTTCTCTCCTTTATAGGAGCAGACCTAGACACGACACTATCCAGAGCATTCTTACCCAACGACCATGTGACTATGCTGTCCAACCTTGCCAACTTTATTCGCCGTCAAAAAAGAGCCTCAACTGACCAGCTACTCAGGTTGCTCGGCCACATGGCATCAACATTCCATGTCACCCCTATGGCACGCCTGGCCATGAGAGTAACCCAATGGACTTTGAAATCCCAGTGGCGACAAGCTTCTCAGCCGCTGTCGTTCCTAGTACACATAATCAGCCAGCTTCGTCTGTCCCTTGCCTGGTGGACACACAAAGCCACCACAAGTGGGTCTTCCTTTCCAGCAACCGGTTCCTCAGGTGACCTTAACTACGGACTCCTCCAACTTAGGTTGGGGAACCCACGTCCAAGGCCTTTAAACTCAAGGGACTTTTGGACAACAGCCGAAGCGACCCATCAAATCAACTTTCTGGAGCTTCGAGCAATGCGGTACGCCCTTTATGCATTTCAGGATTGCCTCTCCAACAAAGTTGTCCTGATTCAAACAGACAACCAAGTTGCAAGGTAGTACCTGAACAAACAGGGAGGCACGGGCTCTTATCTGCTTTGCCAGGAGCCGGCACAGATTTGGGCCTGGGCACTGAGAGTAGTGCTAAAGTTGTGCAAGTGGTCTCATGCATTTTTAAGATGAGATTATTGTGAGGCTCTATGCAAGTGTGATTTAATCTTATAATGGTAAATGTAGCTCCCAGAATCACTGGTATCTAATAAATATATCTAAGCAGGTTACAGGGGAAAAATGTACTCCAATTTGTTCAATTGAAAGTGAGAAGTATTTTTTAGTTTATCATACTGAAAAGCTAGAGGCACACAATAATATTCATTAGCCAAATCTAAAACTGTATACTAGTTGCCCAAAGATTCTGTTTTAAGAATTGTAGCTGGATTTACACTGACGGTCCGCCTCAGCCGACTTTTCCAGCCACACAAATGGTCTCTGGATCCCTCGGTTACGAGCAGAATCTTCCACTGTTGGGGTCATCTGACCATCGACCTCTTTGCATCCAGTCAGAGCCACAAAGTGGAAAGCTTCTGCTCCCTGCACAAGGACCAGCATGCACCAGCCAGAGATGCCTTCGCCCGTCCCTGGAACAAAGGCCTGCTTTATGCATATCCGATTCCACTAATAAGCAAGACTGGTGAAGCTACAACAGGACTGGGGCTTAATGATTCTCATAGCCCCGTACTGGCTGCGCAAAATTTGGTTTCCCATACTTCATGACCTTTCTGTCCAGGACCCCATTCGCCTGGGCACATCGCCCAACCTCATAACACAGAATCATGGCAAGTTACACCACCCAAACCTCCAGGCCCTCTCTCTGATGGCCTGGATGTTGAAAGGGTGATACTACAACCACGCAACCTTTCAAGTGATGTATCTCGAGTCCTAGTAGCTTCATGAAAGCCTTCCATGCGGAAATCCTACCGCTCTAAATGAGAGATTTACCTTGTGGTGCACACAAAAGGGCTTCAATCCCTTTTCTTGCCTCACATTGAGTCTGTTAGGTTATCTCTGGCACCTCTCGGAATCCCGTCTCCAGACATCATCTATCCGAGTGCACCTTAGTGCCATCTCTGCTTACCATCAAGGAATAGGGGATGCCCCGAACGGCTCAACCCCTGGTGAGTCACTTCATGAGAGGCTTAGTACAGCTTAAGCCTCCTCTATGGCCACAGATCATGGCATGGGACCTCAATATGGTACTTGCATGGCTCATGCACACTCCTTTTGAGCCCTTGCACTCCTGTGAGCTCATATACCTTACGTGGAAAGTTCTTTTCCTAGTAGCCATCACATCTGCTCACAGAGTGAGTGAGTTACAGGCCCTTGTGACCTACTCACCCTACACAAAGTTCCTCCATAACTGGGTGGTTCTCCGCACTTACCCTAAATTCCTTCCTAAGGTGGTAACTGATTTCCATTTAAATCAGTCCATAGTATTGCCCATTTTCTTTCCAAGACCTCACACTCTCCACACCTTGGACTGTAAGCGTGCTCTTGCGATTTACTTAGACCGCACTACAGCCCACAGGAAGTCCACCCAACTCTTCTTATTTTTTGATAAGAACAAACTTGGGAATGCGGTGGGCAAGCAAACACTGTCAAACTGGTTGGCAGACTGCATCACATTCTGTTACCAGCAAGCAGGCCTTCCACTGAGGGACGAGTGAAGGCACACTCAGTCAGAGCAATGGCAACGCCAGTAGCACACTACCATTCAGTACCGATAGATGACATCTGCTGGGCTGCTACATGGAGCGCTCTCCATATCTTCGCAGCTCACTACTGCCTGGATAAGGCTGAGCAACAGGATTCCGTCTATGGCTAGTCTTTCCTAAGAAATTTGTTTCCAGTGTAGGAACCCAACTTGTCCTACTTCGACCCGCTGTGAATTTCAGGCTGCCTCATCCTTGCCAATAGCACCCCAGTTGTTGTGCCTGTTGCACATGTTCAGTGCTACTTGGCCTCATACGTATGACTCGGCTTGTAGCTTGCTATTCACCCTTATGTGAGGGCTACCATACTACTTGTCCTGGGAGAACGCAGAGTTGCTTACCTGTAACAGGTGTTCTCCAAGGACAGCAGGATGTTAATTCTCACGAAACCTGCCTGCTACCCCGTGGAGTTGGGTTCGCTTACGTTTTATTATTTTATTTTTCACTCATACTTTTGCTACAAACGAGACTGAAAGGGGGACCCCTGTTGGCTGCAGGGTGTGTGGCATGCTGGGCATGCTCAGTGTGCCACTCAAAGTTCTAGAAACTGACAAAAGTGTTCCATGAAAGGGCTGCATCTGATGGGGTCCTAGATCAGTATCCCTTCTCTCCTCAGATCAGAAGAAGGATCGATGGGATTCTCCTCTGACCCCCTGCCTGAGTCCTCAGAACACCCTTCTCCACCTGAGAGCCTCTCTTATTCCAGATTTCTGGATAAGTGGGTATAACCTGTTTGGAATTTACATTTTTCATCTTTAGGGAATTAGCCATTAACTATCTTATTATAAAATTGATAATTTAAGAGGATTATTAGAATAGCCAGTTAGCAATTTGAATGTTATATTGAATAACTGTTTGATCATATGGATTCAGCTACTCTGTTTTCTGATCTGTATGGTAGTATTTTAAATAGTGCAAATTGAAAGTTCTAGGGGAAATAGATCAAATTCTCATTGTATATGTGTGTGAGGGGATTGACTGGGAAAGGGGGAGAAGAGTTAGAGGGATTGATTTGTCTAAGAGGGGAGCTGATACCAGGGGTGAATGTGTATTTGGGAGGGCATTTGTAATACACATTGGGGGTGGGTTATTCTGCATAAAGACACAAGCTAATGACATATTATTCCAGGGATGGGGATTTGAAGGGGAGATAGCTGGCTCTGAGAGAGGATGGGGTGAAGTGGGGATGCAAAAGGGATGAAGACTGAGAAACATATCCTTCCCTTTGTCTGCAAATGTTTTGCAGATTTCTCCTAGTCTAAGAAAAAATACTAGCACTGTATAAAGGAAAGGTTGCTAAGGGTGGCCTGTCCCTGCTGGTGTGTATGGGTTATGAGTCTGGAAAGATCTGAGTATTGTATTGTTCTGTAAATAAGAAGTGATACCAAATTGTATTTAGCATTTTTAAAATCATAATTTCCTAGCGTGTAGCAGATGGACTCAGGACCAATGGGTATAGTGTACTCCTGATAGCAGTTGGGAGACCGAGTCAGATTTCAAGCTGACGTCAGCCTACATATACCTGTGCAAGAAGCTTAGCTCTTCAGTATTTCTCAGTCTCCTAAGCAGTTAGGGACACTAGGGACACTACACACACTAACACAGTGGTAGAAAATCCAAACTAAAGAAGAAAGAAATCTTACCTCTACAAGGCAAGCCCCACTCTCCTGCGGTGATACCTAAGGGTCCCTCCCCCAGTCTAGAATTCCTGAGGTGATTTCTGAGATCCCTCAGAGGCAAGCCTCAGTCCGGTAGCCAGTTCCTGGTGTGGACTTAGCCCCCAGAGTGGCTGAGAGGCAGCGGGTATGATACCGAGCGCGGCGGTGAAGATATTTTCCCTCTCCCGCCCTCCACACACCCCCCCCCCGCAGCAGGACCCCCCAGGCACGAAACCGGGAAGTGCAGAGACAAGGTAGAAAACTTTCTTCAAAGTTTCCAGTCTCCAAGGCTCAGTTAGCTGCACAGATCGTCCTGGCGTCTGTTAAATCGGGTTGAGCAGCCCTGTCTGGGCTAGACCCCGATCCAGTGCAAGGGTCCTCACACATGGAGACCCTCCGGGAAGGTCGCCATCTTGCCCACGTGGTTGTCGGCGATATTTCTCCCCCCACCCCCAATCGCCGTATTGTCCGCTCAACTGAGCCGTGCACAGAGCGACGAGCCAGGCGCACAAACGACTTGTTCGCACAACGGCATGTGCATCTGTGCCATGCGCACAGATAGCGGCCTGCACGCACTTCGGCACACCCGGAGTGCACAACGAAGTCTCCTAGTGCGCGCAGACAGGTTTTGAGCCACTCCACGCGCACAAATCATGGCGCCGCCGGCCAAGAAAGCCAAGGGACAAGCCCTCTGCCCAGCCTGCCACCTGGGAGCTGCGCATACCCAAAGTGGCCTCTGCCCTATGCCTGCAGTGCGAAGAGACTTGGGGAATCGAAGCAAGGCCCCCCCCTCTCAGCCAGTAGAGGAATCCGGCCCCACCAATGATAGTACCTCGGACCTCTGTTTCTCCGGCTCAGACCCTCCTCAGATGGGCTCCACCCAGGGACCTTTTCCTGGATGGAATTCTTCAAAGGACTGCAAACCTTTGTCCAGGTGCAGTCGGTGCCGCCTGCGACACAGCTACAGTCTCCACCAGAAGCGCAAGACCTTCCAAGCCCCTCTTGGACCCCCCGAGACGTGCCCCTGCCGGGAAAAAGCCTCCCCCCTAGGGGACATGGACACCTAGGGGGAAGAGCCTGACTCCCTGGAAGAAGGGTAAATCCCTCCAGGGATGGAACCATACCGAACCGTGATGCAATTCTTCTCCAAAGACGAGTTACTGGATCTCATGTCTCTGAACCTGAAGACTCTGGCTATTCCTGGCACAAGTACCACGGCAGAGCCAAAGATGAACCCAGTTTTGGCTGTCTCCGTCAGGCCTCATGCTATTTCCCAATGCTGCAGGCTGTACTACAACTGATTGACCTGGAATGGAATGCCCCGGAGGCCAGCTTCAAAGGAGGACGGCCCTAGAAGCCCTATACTCCTTGAAACCCACAGCAAAGAACTCCTAGGGTTCCCAAAAATGGACGCCATGGTCTGCACTATCTCAAAGCGCACTACCATCCCAGTCAGAGGAGCTGCACTCTAGGATGCCCAGGACAGACGTCAAGAATCCATCCTTAAACAGTCATTTGATGTCGCAGCAATGACCCTGCTGATTGCTTCCTGTTGCACCGTTGTGACACGTGCCTGCTTGCTCCTCTCCAGGGACGCAACCATTTCCGCCGAAACAGAACCGGCGATATCTTTCCTCATGGATGCGACCTCTGACCTGGTGCGCACCTCAGCCAGGGGCATCTCATCCATAGTGGCAGCCAGAAGGCAACTATGGCTCCGAAATTGATCAGCCGACGCGACCTCCAAAACTAAACTCACGAGAATGCCTTTTAAAGGATCCCTCCTGTTCTGCAAGGGTAGAGACCGAGCACTGGACAGCATGGTACAAGATTCATTACTACTGTGAATCATCTATTATTACAAATAGGTTATTTGGTGTGATCCACATCATCCAAACTTGATTTGAGTCCAAAGAGTGTTTAAGCCCCTGAGACAGCAGCTGTGTAAGCTGCAAAACTCGGCCTGAGTCGGGCAAATGTTTTTTAAAAAGTCTTTACTCTAATAAATACTTGACAAGACCAAGGCATCTATCTTTTTTGTTTTCCTAACAAGAAGGCCATGGTACGCAGACATGCGTAGACTTCTTGCAGGGAGCCCTCTGTGCCTACCTCCTCACAGGGACCTTCTCTGGCAAGGACCAATCCTCCACGAAGACCCAACTCGATTCTCTTATGGTCTGGCCACTGAGAGGACTCGCCTGAAGAAGAGCGGATACTCTAAGGGAGTGATTGACACCTTGCTCCGCTCACGCAAGTTCTCCACGTCTCTAGCTTACATACGAATATGGAAAATATTCAAAGCCTGGTGTGAGGACCATGAGATCCTTCCGCGGACGGTCAAAATCCCCATGATCCTGGAATTTCTGCAGGACGGCTTGAAGAAGGGGTTGTCTTTCAACTCCCTCAAGGTTCAGGTGGCCACGCTGGCCTGCTTCAGAGCCAAAGTGGACGGCATCAGTCTATCAACCCATCCAGATGTTTCCCGCTTCCTGAGAGGGGTCAGACATATCCGACCACCATTAAAGTGGCTGATGCCCCTATAGAATCTCAATCTAGTACTAGACTTCCTAGCGGGAGTTTCCTTCAGACCTACTCACGGTCTGTCACTACGGCTCCTGACCTTGAAGATTGCATTCCTAGTGGCAATATGTTCAGCCCGTCGCATCTCCGAGCTTCAAGCCCTATCCTGTCGAGAACCATTCCTCAGGTTCACACCTGGATCCATACAACTACGCACAGTCCCCTCCTTTCTTCCGAAGGTGGTTTCTCAATTTCATGTAAACCAAACCATATCGCTACCATCTCCAGACGAATATAAGGACTCGGAAGACTCACGCCGGCTTCGCCATCTAAACGTCGGCAGACTCCTAGTCCGATACCTGGAAAGATCGGAATCCGTACGAAAGACGGACCACCTATTCGTCCTTCACAGCAGGAAGAAACAAGGGGAAGTGGCCTCGCAGGCAACCATAGCACGCTGAATCAAAGAAGTAATCAAGGCGGCCTACATAGAGGCAGGGAAGCCTCCACCTCTACAAGTCAAGGCCCATTCCACAAGGGCCCAGGCAGTGTCCTGGGCAGAAACCAAGATGCTGTCATCTGCCGAGATCTGTTGGGCGGCGACATAGTCCTCCATACATACCTTCTCCAGGTTCTACTGCCTGGATGTCCAGGCCCGGGTGGACACCTCATTTACAAGGGCAGTACTAAGTGGGTCACAGGCAGTCTCCCACCCGGTTCAGGAGTAGCTTTTGTACATCCCATTGGTCCTGAGTCCATCTGCTAGGAAATGGAGAAATTACTTACCTGATAATTTCGTTTTCCTTAGTGTAGACAGATGGACTCAGCATCCCGCCCACGGCTGCCCCAAAATCAGGAAACCTCGGGTGACAATCCCCGAGAGCAAGACAAGCACGGGTAAGCCAGGTATTACCCCTAGTTCAAGACACCCATAGTTGCTGGGTGTTGGCGTTTTTCGGTTGAGGGCACTGGCGGTCTCCAATTTGGAAATCAGTTGAACCAGTCCTAGTTAATCAAGTTAGCCAAGTTAATTAAGTTATTAAAACACACATATATCCACAATTGCTTTTCGAGGAGAATACTGAAGAGCTAAGCTTCCTGCATGGGTATATGTAGGCTGACATCAGCTTGAAATCTGACTCAGTCTCCAACTGCTATCAGGAGTACACTATACCCATTGGTCCTGAGTCCATCTGTCTACACTAAGAAAAACAAAATTATCAGGTAAGTAATTTCTCCATTGCTATTTAAATCCACGAAAACAAGATTGCAAAGTTGTACTCCATGGGTCTCAATTTTCCAAAGGTGTGTTTAGGGATAGGGTCCTTTCCACTTGTGTGTGCATGTGACTAGTACCCATTGCTTTCTCTCCCTTCCCCTCTGTCTTCAGTTATTTTTCCCTTTTCTCATTGCCTACCTTCCTCCTCTTTTCCTCCTGCATTTTTCTCCTGTGAGAAAAATGTTTATCCCAGGACAAGCAGGATGCTAGTCCTCACATATGGGTGACGTCATTGAACGGAGCCCAGGCGGGAAAACTTTCTGTCAAAGTTTCTAGAAACTTTTGACTGGCCCAGTGAGGCCACTGAGCATGCCCAGCATGCTATGATATTCTCTGCCACAGGTGTCTCTCTTCAGTCTTTGTTTTTTCCGCGCTGCAGCCAGCATCGCGGAACCGGAGCCGTTGAGTTTTGCTCAACCTTCTCGTGACTATTTTAGTCTAGAAAAAAAAGTGATATTCTCTCTCTCAAAATCTCTCGGGGTCTCTCCTTACCGGCCGGTAAGTAACCCAGTCTTGATTTAATTTTCGGAGAGTAGAAAAAATTTACCTCAGTCGAATCGACGGCCGTCATTCGATAAAAATGTCGACAGGATTTAAAAAATGTCCTGTTTGTACTAGGAAAATGTCACTCACAGACCCGCACACCGAATGTGTGATGTGTTTGGGTGACAAACATGACGTACAAAATTGTCCGCAATGTGCAGAAATGACGCCGAAATCGAGGAAAACCAGGCTTGAAAAAATGGAACATTTGTTCAGCCTGCAACTTATACCTTCCCCGTCGCAGTCGTCGAGGTCGTCTCCGGCTGGAGCGACTAAGCGAGTGATACTTAAAAAAACCTCGCCCGGGACCGTCGGGGGATCATTCCTCTCCTTCCTCGTCTTCGACGTCGACAAAATCGTCCGAAAAATCGAAGTCAAAACATCGACATCGACACAGAAGCCCCCCGTTGTCTGACTCTGCTTCCCAGCAGCCCTCGACAGCTAAGCGGCCTAGAACACAGGAAACGTCGGAGTCTTCCACGCCTCGGCCTACCTCGACTCCATTGATGACACCAGATCCAATACAAACTACGTGTCAGGAACTGGTACCTCAGCCTGCGCCACCGCCCACGACCGCTCTGCATTCAACGGTTGTGCGGCCGGAATTGTCCGATTTCATCCGACAAGCGATTTCTCAGGCTTTCAAAGAACAGTTTACAATGCCGACTTCATTGTCGATGCCGATGATTTCCACATCGATGCCGGCAAATTTGCCGATGCCGGTGGGCACACCGATGCCGGGGCCATTCTTGACCCCGACGGTACACACAGACTCGACGTCGACACCGAAGATCATAACGTCATCGACATCGATATACACACAAATTCCAGCGATATCTTCCATGTTACCACCGGCAACGGACTCGACACCAAGGGCACCACCCTCGACAGCTTCATCGAGGACACCCATCCTTCCATCGACAATAACAGAGCAGGACACTAGTGATACTCAAGAATTGGCACTTTTTCAACGCCTTTTGAAAAAATATCGCAAAGTTGTCGACACAGCTCCTCAAAAAGCCATGGAAGTGACTCCTCCCACAATTTCTTTCGATGACCCATTACCTGGGCCATCGGGTATTTTTACAAAGAAAATCCCAAGAACTCCTTATCAACAGCCAGAGGAAGAAGATTCTTGGGATGATCCAGGATCAGATACTTCTTCTGAAGAGTTCATGTCCGAACCATCACCGCCTGAAGAAAGGAAAAGGTCACCACCTGAGGACTTATCTTTTTCAAGTTTTGTCCAAGAGATGGCGGATACAATTCCATTTAAGCTCTCATCAGAAGATGATTCAAGACAGCATACCTTAGAGGTGCTGCAATTCGTGGACCCGCCAAAACAAGTTCTGGCAATCCCCATCCATGAAGTCCTGTTGGATCTACAGCAACGAGTGTGGGAACACCCATGCACTGTTCCTGCGGTCAATAAGCGTCTAGACACTACCTACCTAGTGCAGCAGGCACCAGGCTTTCAAAAGGCACAGCTACCACATCAATCTGTGGTAGTAGAATCTGCCCAGAAAAAATCTAAAAGGGTACGTCCACATTCTTCAGCTCCTCCAGGGAAGGATCATCGTTTTCTGGACTCCCTAGGCAAAAAAGTGTACCAAGGTGCACTTTTATCTTCCAGAATCTCTGCCTATCAACTGTACATGACACAGTACCAAAGGGATCTCTGGAAGCAAATGGAGCACTTCACAAATTCTCTTCCAGAGCAGTTTCAAGAATCTGCACAATCCATTATCACCAAAGGCCTCGAGGCAGGGAAACATGAGGTAAGGGCTGCTTATGACAACTTTGACACAGCCTCAAGAACAGCAGCAGCTGGCATTACAGCAAGAAGATGGGCCTGGTTGAAGGCATCAGATCTCAGGCCTGAAGTACAAGACAAGCTAGTAGATCTGCCATGCCGTGGGGATAACTTGTTTGGAGAGAAAGTACAGGATGCTGTCCAACAACTTAAGGATCACACGGAGACCTTAAGACAGCTATCACAACTGCCTCAAGAACCAACCGCCCAGGCCCCTAGACGTTTTCCCCGAAGGGAACCTAGACACCCATATTACAGGCCAAGAAGGTACTATAATCAGCCTACCAGACCTAGACCACCTAGGCCTACCCAGCGCTCTCAGGCCAGACAACAAAGACCAGCCCGTGCTCAGCCTCCTCCACAGACTGGTCCAGCCACGGGTTTTTGAACACAAATCCAGAGATCAGACCCACCCTCCAAAACCCCAAACACATACCAGTGGGAGGAAGGATTTCCTATTTCCAATCAAATTGGGAAAACATAACCACAGCCAATGAGCACTTTCCATTGTAGCTCACGGTTACAAACTAAATTTTCTCTCAATTCCTCCAGAATTCCCACCAACTTCCTACCCACAACAATATTCCCAAATAATTCAGTTACAAATAGAATTATCCACCCTTCTGACAGCCAGGGCCATTCAACCAGTGCCCAGGTCTCAGCAGGGCAGAGGATTCTATTCCAGATATTTCCTCATTCCAAAGAAAACTGGAGGCCTACGTCCCATCCTAGACCTCAGAAATCTCAACAAATTTCTAAAGAAAGAAAGGTTCAGGATGGTTTCGCTAGGCACAATGCTACCACTTCTTCAAGCAGGGGATTGGCTCTGTTCTCTGGATCTTCAAGATGCTTACGCCCATATACCAATATACCCTCCTCATCGCAAGTATCTGCGCTTCAAGGTGGGCCTTCAACATTACCAATACAGAGTACTGCCATTCGGACTAGCTTCTGCTCCCAGAGTGTTCACCAAATGTCTGGCAGTAATAACAGCACACCTACACAAGCAAGGTGTACATGTTTTCCCATATCTAGACGATTGGCTCATCAGAAGCCAATCTCAACAAGGAGCAATACAGTCTCTCAACAAAACTATTGCTCTACTGCACTCCATGGGATTTCTCATCAATTATCCAAAATCACATCTAACTCCAAACCATCTCCTACAATTCATAGGAGCGAATTTAAACACCAACCTATCAAAGGCATTTCTACCAGAAGATCGAGCAAACACACTGTCTCTACTGGCAAGCTCGATTCACTCCAAGAAACAAGCAACAGCTCATCAGTTTCTCACATTACTAGGCCACATGGCATCTACAGTTCATGTCACTCCTATGGCAAGACTGGCCATGAGGATAACTCAATGGACTTTAAGATCACAATGGATCCAAGCCATTCAACCACTTTATTCTCCAATTCAAGTAACCCACCAACTACGTTCTTCTCTACTATGGTGGGTGAACAAGGACAATCTGTGCAAGGGCCTACCCTTTCAACAACCAGTCCCACAAGTAACTCTGACTACAGGTGCATCCACCTTGGGTTGGGGAGCTCACATAGGGAATCTCCAAACACAAGGAACATGGACAAAGCTCGAAGCAACATTTCAAATCAATTTCCTGGAACTTCGAGCTATACGTTATGCCCTACATGCCTTCAAGGACTGCCTTTCAAACAAGACTGTGCTGATCCAAACAGACAACACAGTAGCCATGTGGTACATCAACAAACAGGGAGGGACTGGCTCGTACCTCCTTTGTCAAGAGGCAGCTCAGATATGGGGTTGGGCCTTGAACAACTCCATTTTTCTCAAGGCCACTTACCTAGCAGGCATTCACAATGTAGTGGCGGACAGACTCAGTCGTCAATTCAAACCACACGAATGGTCACTAGATCCCACAGTAGTGACCAGGATATTTCAACGTTGGGGACAACCAACAGTAGACCTCTTTGCATCACATCTGAATCACAAAGTGGACAACTACTGTTGTCTATACAACCTAAACAGGCCATCCAAGGACGCCTTTGCTTGCCCTTGGAACTCAGGCCTATTATTTGCGTATCCTCCGATACCACTAATAACCAAAACTCTAGTGAAGCTACAACAGGACAAGGGGACAATGATACTCATAGCCCCATATTGGCCTCGACAAGTATGGTTTCCCACATTGCTAGACCTCTCAGTCAGGGATCCCATTTGCCTGGGAGTAGCTCCCACTCTCATAACTCAGGATCAGGGTCTGTTGCGCCATCCCAACCTTCAATCCCTATCCCTGACAGCGTGGATGTTGAAAGCTTGATCTTACAACCACTCAATCTTCCAACTAACATTTCCCAAGTTCTTATAGCTTCACGTAAACCTTCCACAAGGAAG
The DNA here is from genome assembly GCF_901001135.1 of Rhinatrema bivittatum. Lineage (NCBI taxonomy): Eukaryota > Metazoa > Chordata > Amphibia > Gymnophiona > Rhinatrematidae > Rhinatrema > Rhinatrema bivittatum. The sequence continues at coordinate 139,518,816 of NC_042621.1, forward strand.
ACCTACGCTTCCAAATGGAAGAGATACACTTTGTGGTGCAGGCAACAGGACATCAATCCTTTCACTTGCCCCACAAAGTCTTTATTGGACTACCTGTACCATCTTTCAGAATCTGGTCTACAAACTTCATCTGTAAGAGTACATTTAAGTGCAATTTCAGCGTACCATAATCAGGTATCAGATGCACCTATTTCTTCACAACCTCTAGTAAAAAGATTTATGAGAGGTTTAATTCTTCTTAAACCACCAATTAGACACCCAGTCACTCAATGGGATCTAAATTTGGTTCTATCTAGACTCATGCGTTCTCCCTTTGAACCCATTGATTCCAGTGACCTGAAATTTCTTACATGGAAAACTGTCTTCCTCATAGCCATTACATCAGCTAGAAGGGTTAGTGAGTTACAAGCACTAGTCACATATGAACCCTACACTAAGTTCTTACATGACAGAGTGGTTCTCCGTACTTATCCTAAATTCCTCCCTAAGGTAGTTATGGAATTCCACTTAAACCAATCTATAGTTTTACCCACTTTCTTTCCAAGGCCTCATGCTCACCAAGGAGAAAGGGCCTTACACACCTTAGATTGCAAGCGCATTCTGTCTTTCTACTTAAACCGCACTGCAGTTCATAGGAAATCCAATCAACTCTTTGTTTCCTATGACCCAAACAAGCCAGGTAAAGCAGTGGGTAAACATACTCTATCCAACTGGTTAGCAGATTGCATACAGTTTTGCTATGAGAAAGCAGGCCTTCCTCTCCAAGGGCGAGTAAAAGCACATGCAGTAAGGGCAATGTCAACTTCAGTTGCACACTATCGTTCAGTGCCAATACTTGACATATGTAAAGCAGCAACATGGAGTTCTCTTCACACATTTGCAGCTCATTGCTGTTTGGACAAGCAAGGAAGACAAGATTCAGCCTATGGACAATCTGTCTTAAAGAACTTGTTTCCAGCTTAAACCCAACTCCTACTACAACCGAACTGCTGTGATCTTCTGCTGACTCATTCAAAAAAACATAGCACTACACAATGACTCAGCCTCTAGCTCGCTATTCACCCATATGTGAGGACTAGCATCCTGCTTGTCCTGGGATAAAGCAAAATTGCTTACCTTGTAATAGGTGTTATCCCAGGACAGCAGGATGTAGTCCTCACAGAACCCACCCGCCACCCCGCGGAGTTGGGCCTTCTATTTTTATTATTCTTTTTGCTAAAGCTTTTGCTACATACTAGACTGAAGAGAGACACCTGTGGCAGAGAATATCATAGCATGCTGGGCATGCTCAGTGGCCTCACTGGGCCAGTCAAAAGTTTCTAGAAACTTTGACAGAATTTTTCCCGCCTGGGCTCCGTTCAATGACGTCACCCATATGTGAGGACTACATCCTGCTGTCCTGGGATAACACCTATTACAAGGTAAGCAATTTTGCTTTGTCTTGTGTTTCTTGTCTGGATTTTTAGGAAGACATTGCTTGGTGTGACACAATTTTTCTTCTGCTTCCTATTGCCAAAACAGGAAGTTAATTGGAAAGTATCTTTTCCCACCTGGTTACATCCCATCTCTCAAAAAGCCAGAGGTGGGGTTTCATACATATTAAAAACCGTTTGGTCACCTGTTGAACCAATAGAATTCATTTTCTTATTGGCCTCTTTCATGGACAAAATGCTTTAGGCTTTGAAAAGATGTAGTAGTAGTAATTGAAAATCTCCTAAATGGAATCCAGTCTAAAGATTTTGTATTTCCAAAGAGCCTTGTGGATCAGATGTGTTTGGTAACATTGAACCAGTTTAAAAAAAAAAAAAGAAAAATTCTACTGTCTTCACTGGCAAGCAAAAGTTTGAGAGCTCTGACAGACCGATGCAGTTGTGCACTGGATTTCAGGGCTCATTTTTTACACCCAGATTACATTTTAACTCCTGATAGTTAATGCTATGCAAATGCATAGGAAGTGTAAAAAAAAAAAAAATCATGTTGAGTATAATTTATTCAGCACAGGCCGCATGCAAACTTGAACTGAGGAAGGGGGTAGGAGTGGCATCCCAGACAGGATGATGCAGGGCACCCCCCTGACAGTCACTAGCAGCTGCTGCCACAAACCTGGATAAGTTTAAACTTAGCCAGATAAGTGGTGGCTGCCGCTACACAGCCAAACAAGTATGGGCTTATCTGAATAAGTGGTGGTGCCGTCTCTTAGCTGGTAAGGCCATACTTATCCAGCTAAGTGATGGTGATGAGCCTGATAAATCCAGACTTTTTTTTGTCCATTTTTAGAGGGTTTTTAGTAGCACTAGAAACTTAACTCCAGGGTCAGAGATGGAGTTAAGTTTCTAGTGCTGAGACAGACCTCGTTTGGCCAGCGCTGCTTTGTAGAGAACTGTTTAATGCCCTCATTTGCATGGGAATTCTATGCAAGGGCACTAAGTAGTACTTCCATTTTAGAACGTGCATTTTGTGAGCATAAAACTCCTTGCTGCATCAGCAGTTAGATTTATGCTTTTAAAATGTGTTCAAATGCAGGAAAAGCTGTGCATTGGTCTGAATACACCTTTCTGCATTGGCCTGTGAGTTTTGGATTCTATAACTATTTTAGAAATCTAGAGCAGATCCTTTCTAAGAAGATAATACTAGAAGCGTGTGTCCTCCTTTGTCATATGCTCCTAAAAATTCAAGGTCTGAAAGTGGTGTTCTGTGTTTTTTCCTTCTTTAGCAGCAGTTACGACTCCTGCCACCAGTACCACGTGCACAGTTACTGTTCCACCGCAGCCCCAGTACAGCTACCATGATATCAACGTTTACTCATTAGCAGGATTGGCTCCACATATCACGCTCAACCCAACAGTAAGTATATGAGGGAATAAAGACTTGAGGTTGATATATAACGCACTGAATGCATTCTTTGTAGCTGGGTAAAGGCATGTTTTACTTGTTTAAAAGCAGAGTGTATTTTAATAATTTGCAGTTCTTTATCGACTGAATTTCTTAATGTGAATATGCAATTTATTTCGCTCTCTTCTTATGACAAAAGTCGTTAGTAAATGGTGCTTGTAATTTGCTTAGTTACACAAACATTCAAATAGTACTTCAGATGAATGAGATCCCTCAAGAAAAGCTGTAGTAGTACCATTTATTGATATATATGTACAGCCCCTGGTTCCCATGCTAGAGATTTTGCTGTTATCTGCACACTGGCTGAATTCCATAGGATCATTGGCAGTGTATGATTTTTGCAGTGTTAGCCCCAAATAAATATTCCAGCTACCTATTTTGATGCCTACCGCCTAACCCTGGTACTCATATGTATACACATCACCATCACCACTACATTTCCCCATTGATATTTTCTAAGGAAACTCCATAGGAACATGCCCCCAGAATGCCCAGACTTTTTTGACCCAAGCAGAAGGTGAGCTAAATATAAGATATACTTCCACTTTATATTTAAAAAAAAACCCTTATCTTGCTAGACCAGTCCAGATGTGAGTTTATACTGCCTACTAGCAGATGGAAACAGCACACCTTTTTACTTGACCATCACTGTTACTTGTGGTTCAGCAGAGGAAAGTGCCAGTATTCTGTCTCCAGCAGATAATAGCAGTATTGGACTTGTACAACAGGATCTCTAGCTCCCAGGCTTTCTCCTTTGCCCTTCTCTGGTGGAACAGATCCTCTGCTTCACTGCTGAGGCATGAGTTTTTGTTTTTATTCTGGTTGAGCAAGAATTTAGTACACTTTTATGGCAACAGTACTTCTGAGCCACTGTATTTCACTTGTCGAGTGGATATGGGCCAGGTTCAACAAGCCCTGTTCCCTGTACGTACCAGGATCAGTCCAGGACACCTGGGTTGTGACTCCGCACCAGTAGATGGAGACAGACTAAAACTTGTGGGCGGAGCCATATATGCCCCTGAGCCAGTCACAGCCCCTCAGTCTTACTCTGTCTCCAGTAGATGGTGCAGGTGCGGTCACAGCTCCTTCCTGCCCTGGTTCTGGTATTCCTTCAGGGTTGGTTATATTTTTCTTGATTTTAGGCCAGTTTAGGATAAGGCGTTTTATTTGGGTTCTTTTACTAAATTGTCCCTGACGTCCCGTCCGCCCTGCCTCCCAGGGGGGTTGAGAGGTCCTGAGGGGACTACCCTCCCCCGGTTGAGGCCGCTGCTAGGGTCGAGGACCCGGCTATTCCAAGTAGCAGCGTCAGGGGTGACACCGGGGAGCCCGGTTTCTCACCCCTGCTGGATTAGGGCTCCAGGACCTTGGTCAGCGACAGGCCTTTTTTGTGTAAAAAAAAAAAAAAAAAAGTGTTTTTTTATTGTGAGCCGGCTCTCTTGTTTCTTTGCGTCGCCGCTCTCGGGGGGGGCGCCGCTGACAGGGGGGAGGCCGTTCGCACTAATTTTATTTTGCTTACCTGCCGTTGCTCCCCGTCTTCGCGCCGTTTTCGCCGGCATGCCTCGCGGTTCGATTTGCCGGGCCTGCGGCTCGGCGCGCGCGCGTCTCTCACGCAACGGCCTTTGCGCGGCCTGCATCCCGGGCGATGAGGGGTCGTCCGGGGCGACTCGGGGGGCTCGGTCGCGACCCGCGCGAGCGCCGCTGAGCGGGGGGCCACGATAGAGAAGCCCTAGGAGCTTTTCCCGCTCAGGGCGGGTGCGGCGGCCATTTTGGCCACGGGCCGCGAAATGGCGCGGGAAACGGCAGGGCCTGCAGCCCTGCCCCCCGCGTTTTCTCCTCAGCGAATTGCGACGGAGAGGGGTCCCTCGGGGGACCCGGGGTCCCCGGGGAGTCCCGCTGAAGTTTCTTCCTGTTCGTTTTCAAAGTCCTGAAATATAAGAAGAGCAAGCGCGGCCGGAGGGAATCCCGCAAGGCTCCACGGCTGAAGAAGTCCAAGAGGCCATCGGGGGTTGCGGAGGTGCCCCCGAGCACTTCGAAGGCAAAACGGCCTCCGCGTGGCGTCCCACAGGAGGCAGACTCAGATTCCTCCACTGGTTCGGACACTGATTCCACTGAAGAGCCCCAACAGGGGGCCGATGAGGTGGCAGCGGACGGATCCGCTCCGTCCGGCGCAGGAAAAGGATCACAGGCAGTGGAGGGAGACGATCCCAAGGTGGTCCGGCTCTTCCGCAGGGAGGAACTGCCGCCCCTAATTCCAGCCATTCTCCAAGAGCGGGGAATAGAGGCCCCTCCGGTAGTGGTTCGGCAGGAGGCGAACATGGATCCGGTCCTGATAGGCCTCACGGGCCCGGCAGTTGCTTTTCCGTTTCATTTTTCTTCACGGACATCCTGTTTCGTGAATGGGACACTCCAGAATTGGGTCTGAAGGTCAGCAAAGCCATGGACAAGCTTCACCCGCTCCCGGAGGATGCGCTGGACCGTCTCAAACTGCCCAAGGTGGATTCAGCGGTTTCTGCGGTAACGAAGAGATCCACCATCCCAGTCACGGGAGCGACAGCCCTCAGGGATCTTCAGGACAGGAAGCTGGAAGTTCAGCTTAAGAATATTTTCGAGGTCTCCGCGCTCTGAGTACGAGCCGCCATCTGCACGACTTTCGCGATGCGAGCTAGCTTGCGCTGGGCTCAGGTTCTTCAAGCCAATGCGGATTTTTCTGCAGGCGAGGCAGCGCAGGCGGATAAGTTGGAAGCGGCGATAGCTTATGGCGCAGATGCGCTCCACGATCTGCAGCGCACCTCGGCGAGATCTATGGTGGCTGCTGTTTCGGCGTGTCGCCTCCGGTGGCTACGCAACTGGGCGGCGGACGGCTTTTCCAAGGCTCACCTTGGGGCGCTACCATTCAAAGGTAAGTTGCTGTTTGGCAAGGAATTAGACGATTTAATGATGTCCCTGGGGGAAAACAGGGTTTTCAGGCTGCCCGAGGCTAGATCCAGGTCTTTTTCCTCCCGTATCCCGCAGTGGCAACAGCATTCCTTTCGGGGGAAGCGCTTCGGACGGCAAGGCGGACCCCTGGCGATCACAGGGGCCAAGTCTTCACAATGAAAGGTGGTCGGCCCATCTCCCGCCGCAGCCCCAGCACTCCGTTCCCAACGTCGGGGCGCGGTTGATGTCTTTTTTCAAGAGATGGGCCGGTGTAACGTCGGGCCTGTGGGTCCTCAACGTGATAAGACACGGCTACGCGTTAGATTTTGCTCGCACTCCAGGGGACAAGTTCCTCGTCTCGCCCTGCAAGACCCCCGAGAAGAAGGTGGCGGTGCTAGACACCATCCGACGCTTGGAAGGCTTAGGGGCTATTTCCCCCGTCCCGGTCGGCCAACAGGCAAGGGCCGTTATTCCATCTACTTCATCGTCACAAAGAAAGACGGCACGTCCAGACCAATTCTGGATCTCAAAGGGGTAAACCGATGCCTTCGCGTTCCTCACTTCAAACTGGAGACGATTCGCTCCGTCATAGCCGCGGGTTCTGTCCGGCGAGTTCCTGGCCTCCCTGGATCTCACGGAGGCGTATCTTCACATAGGCATTCAGCCATCGTTCCAGCGCTTCCTCAGGTTCTGCATTCTGGGACGGCATTACCAGTTTCGTGCGCTCCCGTTTGGGCTCGCGACGGCCCCCCGTACATTCACAAAGGTGATGGTGGTGGTGGCAGCGCAGTTGCGCCGGGAAGGTCTCCTGGTCCATCCTTATCTGGACGATTGGTTGATTCGGGCGAAGTCCGAGGATCAGTGTCGGATGGCGGTGGCCAGGGTCCTCCATCTTCTGCATTCCCTAGGATGGGTGGTCAACTTCAAAAAGAGTCATCTGGCCCCCACGCAGACCTTGGAATATCTGGGAGCGGTGTTCGACACGAAACAGGGCAAGGTGTTCCTGTCGCACAACCGGGTATGCAAACTGCAATCTCAAGTGAGGCGCTTATTGTCTCTCCGCCAACCGCGGGTCTGCGACTACCTTACGGTCCTAGGGTCTATGGCTTCAACGCTAGCACTGGTGCCCTGGGCGTTCGCTCATCTGCGACCATTACCGTCGTCCTTACTGTCCCGCTGGAAGCCGGTCTCGGAGGAGAGGTCCAGCCTGCTCTGGTGGCGGGATCCCAGTCATCTGTCTTCTGGAGTCTCCCTTCTAGTGCCCGATTGGATAGTGGTTACCACGGATGCAAGCCTCTCCGGTTGGGGAGCGGTCTGCCTAGGGAGCTCGGTCCAAGGCCTATGGTCAGTGTCACAAGCCCAGTGGTCTATCAATCGCCCGGAGACCAGAGCGGTCCGTCTGGCCCTGCAAGCTTTTCTGCCGTTGCTGCGGGGAAGGGCAGTCCGAGTGTTGTCGGACAATGCGACCACCGTGGCATACTTCAACCGCCAGGGCGGGACAAGGAGCCCCCAGGTAGCGGAGGAGGCTCAGCGCTTGATGGCCTGGTCGGAGCTGCATCTCAGCAACATAGCAGCATCTCACATTGCGGGAGTCGACAACGTGCAGGCGGATTTTCTCAGCCGTCAGCGCCTAGATCCCGGAGAGTGGGAGCTGGGGGACGCAGCGTTCCTTCTCATTTGCGAAACGTGGGGTGTGCCCCACATGGATCTGATGGCCACGTGGCACAACGCGAAGGCCCCCGCGATTTTTACAGTCGACGTCGAGAACGGGGGGCAGAAGGCGTCGACGCGTTGGTGCTTCCCTGGCCGACGGATGTGCTGCTTTACGTGTTTTCCCCCGTGGCCGATGATCGGCAAGATTCTACGGCGCATAGAGTTGCACCCGGCCAATGTGATCTTGGTGGCACCGGAGTGGCCGCGCCGGCCGTGGTTTGCGGACCTCGTCCAGCTGGCGGTAGCAGCTCCCCTTCGGCTCCAAGGAATGGCGGGCCTACTCCGTCAGGGCCCTGTCTGTTTGGAGGATGCGGATCGCTTCTGTCTCGCGGCATGGCTTTTGAGAGGACGCGGCTGGAGAGAAAAGGTTTCTCAGATGCGGTGGTGGCTACGTTGCTGCGTTCCCGGAAACAGTCGACGTCTCTGGCTTATGTCCGAGTCTGGGTGGTCTTTGAGGAATGGTGCGTGCAGCGTGGGGTGGACCCCATTTCGGCGTCGGTCTCCGACATTCTGGCGTTCCTCCAGGCAGGTCTGGCCAAAGGTCTGGCGTGCAGTTCTCTACGTGTCCAAGTAGCGGCGCTTGGTTGTTTACGAGGTAAGGTCCGTGGTACGTCCCTGGCGCTTCATCCGGATATTTCTCGTTTCCTTCGGGGTGCTAAGCACCTTCGCCCTCCATTGCGTCTCCCTTGTCCGGCTTGGAACCTCAATTGGATTCTCTCCGCTCTCTGCACGGCGCCGTTTGAGCCCTTGAAACGCGCAACTCTTAAGGATCTCACTTTTAAAAAAAAAAAAACGGCGTTCTTGGTAGCGATTGCCTCGGCACGGCGTGTTTCCGAGTTACAGGCCCTGTCCTGTAGGGAACCTTTCTTGCGTTGTTCGGATTCCGGAGTTTCTTTGCGGACGGTTCCCTCCTTTCTTCCGAAAGTTGTGTCGTTTTTTCACGTGAATCAATCGGTGGAGTTGCCCGCTTTCGCGGGAAGGGAGTCCTCCGATCCAGAAGAAAGGGATTTACGGAAGCTTGACGTGCGGAGATCCCTCCTTCGATATCTGGAGGTCACTAATCCGTTTCGGGTCACAGATCATCTGTTTGTCCTGTTCTCTGGTCCAAAGAAAGGGGCCGCAGCGTCACGCACAACGATCGCCCGTTGGCTCAAAGAGGACATTGGGTCGGCGTACTTGGTACGGGGGAAAACCACTTCCTGCGGGCCTTAGGGCTCCCTCGACTCGTCCTCAAGCGGCGTCTTGGGCGGCAGCTTCGCAGGTGTCGCCTCAAGAGATTTGCAGGGCGGCTACCTGGAAGTCATTACATACCTTTATCAGGCATTGCCGGTTGGATGTCCGGGCTACCGATTCCGGAGGGTTTGGAGAGAGGGTACTCCGAGCGGGACTCTCTGCTTCCCACCCTCGTTAGGTTTGCTCTGGTACATCCCAGGTGTCCTGGACTGATCCTGGTACGTACAGGGAAAGGAAAATTAGTTTCTTACCTGATAATTTTCGTTCCTGTAGTACCAAGGATCAGTCCAGGATCCCGCCCGCAGTGCTGCGCTGAAGTAATGGAGAGTCCGCTCTTGTTCTGAATTATTCTGTTCCGCTTGTTTAGCTCTCTCGGTTGGAGAGTCCGTTTCCAGGAGGGGTGTTTCTTTCCACGTTCTATTAGCGGTTTATAGATAGTTTAGTTCTCTGGTTGTGTTCTACTTTGACATTACGTATGACTGAGGGGCTGTGACTGGCACAGGGGCATATATGGCTCCGCCCACAAGTTTTAGTCTGTCTCCATCTACTGGTGCGGAGTCACAACCCAGGTGTCCTGGACTGATCCTTGGTACTACAGGAACGAAAATTATCAGGTAAGAAACTAATTTTCCTTTACTGCTACCCGTATTTCTTCATGGCCTGGCTGAGTTTAAGGAGGGAAGCTTCTGGGCAAGAGTTGTCTCAGGTGTTTGATCCCTTGGAGATCCCCATTCACTTTCCTCCCCTTTCTTTTGGTTTGAAGGCTTTTTTTTGTTTTGTTTTGTTTAAAGCTGTTGCATCCACTGCTGGAGGAGCCTGGCAGGCAGGAGGAAGGGGTGAGTCGGCTGCAGGGGTACCAATTTTTAATGGGTGGCTTCAGGGCTTGGATTGTATCCTCCTATTTTTTCCTGGCAGGTGCTCCAGTTCCATTTTCTTTTTGTGGTGGAGATAGACATGCAGCTGACTGGCGGGGGGACAGTATGGCAGAGGAGAGACACTGAAGAGCCAACACATTGGCAGCATGGCTGGTTCCTACTGTACCACATGTGTTGACACAGATTCTGCATCAGGAAAGATGGCTTAAGAAATTTTCTCTGGCAGAGCTTTTGTCACCCCCATGAGTGTTAAGCTGGCAATTCACAAATCCCTGTGGGGGACAGTTTCTTCTTTGTCTTCAGTGGAGGCACGAGCTGCTGCAGGAACAGCCACCATTTTGGTTTCTTATGGCTTGTTCCTGCTCATGGCGCCTATTGATCTGGCTGACATTTGCCCCAAAAGGACTTCCAGTGCTATTGCTGGAAGGTGAGAGGAGTCCATCTCTTCTCCAGGGTGTTATCTCCAGAATTCATAATGGTCTGGCACTGGGCCTCCAGTGCAGAGTTCTGATGAGAAAGGGGCCCTGGGTCCTATGTGGTAGGGCCCTATGCTTGATCGCTGCCTTTCCCCAATGTGCCCTAGATTCTCAAGATCTGCTTTGAAGTGGCTGAAAGACAGAATATAAATCTAAATTTAAAAAAAGGTGCTGGTGGATGGACCTCCCCTCCGAGGTCTCCCATGGATTCCAGGGGAACAGAAGAGTTGGAGATACATATGTCCTTTTGGCATATGCATTGTATGACCTCTTCAGGATTTCTTATAGATTAGTAGTCTGTTGCAGTTCTAAGATTTATACCGGTAGCTACAAAACTGAGTGACAGATACTGCATCTAAGGCCCATCTTAGCAAGCTTCCTTTTAAAGGGGAAGTTATTTGGTAAGTTATTGATTAAGATCTAGTGGAAGCAAAGCTGCATAAGCTGAGGATGGAGTTTGTATGGGCTCCCAAGCCCATAGAAGTTCATGTTTTTGAGGGAGGCCAGAAGATACAGATGAGGAAAATAGTCTTCTCACAAGTGGTAAGTTTTAGCGAAAGGATTCAGTTTTCATGAACCCAGAAGATTAAGGAATGGCAGTCACAAGTCCACAGGTGCCTTTTGGTCCACCCAATAAGGGTTGGTGAGTCTGTCTGTGGTAGGCAAAGTAGGTGATCACCTTCAAAGGTATTACCAGGAGTGCTCTCTGGAAGTTATATAGAACAGTTACTCCTTAGAACTTGCCATTCCCTTTACCAACATGTTTTTTGTGTTGTCTTGCATGTCACTTTTCAAAAGGATTGCAGTAGACTATTTTGGGAAGGCCTCATGGTTTTCAAGCCATGGGCCTGGGTGCCATGCAAGGTGTGTGCTCCATTTACTTTGTGGTTCCAAAGGGACAGGTCCTTCAGCCTGAAAGGGGGGTCGACAAATGGCTTCAGATATTTCACTTCTGTATGGAATCTCTTCATTCCATAATTGTGGCAGTGAGGCAGGTCCAAGTACATTTGTCTCTAGATCTTTCTGAGGCCTATTTTCTTATTCCTATTGACAAACATTTTTTGCATTACAGGAAAGCATTTTCAGTTCAGATCCCTCCTCTTTGACATTGCAATAGTGCCAAGGATCTTCATCATGGTAATGGAGGTGGTTGCAGCCTTCTTGTGAAAAAAGTGTCATTTATCTTGACGTTTAGCTAATAAGACCAGTCCCTCTAGGAATACCAAGCTGTTTTCACCAGAGTGGAACAGTTCATAAAAGGTTTTCACTGGGTTATGAGTTTAATGGAGAGCAATTTGGTTTTGTCTCACTGTGTAATATTTAGGAGCTCATTTTGATACCAAAGTAGGATAGATTTACTTGTCAGAAGAGAGAATATCCAAATTAGTGAGTCAGGTACAAGTTTTTTCTCTAAGAGCCCCTAGGCTGGGATTATCTTCAGCTTCTGTATTTTATAACTGCATCTTTGAATTTGGTTCTGTTGACAAAGCCTCATGAGTCTTACGTACTTCTGTCTTATTGGTCTTTACAATTGCGAGACTGCAGAGTTTGCCTTACTCTTTTATTGACCATATGGGAGAGCCAATTTTGGTGGGTGGTTCTCTTGAAACTTTATAGGGGGATGAGTCTAGAGCCACCCATTTGGTTTCTGGTCACATCAGACACACAGGCTAGGTGGGTCATGGAGCCCTATGTCAATTCAGGTGGCTCAAACTCTTTGGTTGAAAGTGGGAGGCCTTATGGTCCATCACCGGTTAGAAACCAGAGCTGTTTGCTCCACTCCCATACTACCTTTAGTGTAGGGAGCGGTAATTTGGGTGCAGTCAGAGAATGCCAGAGCAGTAGCTTATATATATAGGCAATGGGGCACCTGAAGCTCAGAAGTGTTCAAGGAGGCAAAGCTTCTGTTCCATTTAGTGGAACAATATTTCCTGCAAATTTTGGTGGCTCATATTGAGTGATGAATCTCTATGCCAAGGAGGGCATTTCCAGTCTTCAAGGGCTACCAACCAGTTCAGTTTTAAGAAATCCCTAATGAATATGCATGGTACACATTTGCATACAGTTCAGGCAGTATGCATGAAAATCTCTCATATGCATATTCATTAGGGACATCCTGAAAACTTAATTGGTGGCCCTCGATTGGAATTGTCCACCCCTGGTCTATGATGACTTCCTCAGTAGGAATATGTTGGTTCCCAGAGTTGTGGGATCTCAGCAAGATGTTGATAGACAAGTGAGGCATTCCTTTGAGATCTGATGCAGACTCTGAAGAATTCCAAAGCATTCTGGTTTTTCTGGCACCAAATAGAATGGGGACTCTGGTAGTATAGATGTCCTGATTTAACCAGGCCAAAGAATATGTTCTCCTAGGACAAGCAGGATGGTAATCCTCACAGATGGGTGACATCATCAGAGCCCGGCATGGAAAACTTTTGTCAACGTTTCTAGAAACTAGCACACTGAGCATGCCCAGCATGCCATTATCCGTGTGTCCATGTAGGGTCCCTCTTCAGTCTCTTTTCCACAGTGTTAGTTGCCTCGTGGTTTTGGAGCTCTGCTCTTCAATGTTTCAGCGTCTGATGTCCCTTTGGCATGGTAGGTTTTCTCTTTTTGCCTACTTGCGGTCGATTCCCAAGGTGTTGCTTCTCAGTGGCCACTGGCCATCAACTGCTCGCTGGTTGTTTTTCATGGTGTCTAGTTTTCTGCGGTGCCCACAGTACCTGCAGACCATGTTGATTACTGATCTGCATGAGGTAGGCATCCTCTGCCTGGGGGCATCGCAGACATCAGACGGTGTCAGTTGTGCAATCAGATGACACACACACACACCACCCCCCCCCCCCGGAAGGTTGTTGTGCTCGACTGTATAAAATGGAGTTTTTGGTGCTAAAGTCTACTCCATCCATGCTGGCATCGGGGACGTAGACACCCAGAGGCTGAGGGGAGCTTGTAGATTTCCTTGTCCCTCTCTACATCCCTAGCAGGATCATCCCAAGAAAGAGGAGCCAGTGATAGGCCGTCTCCGATGTCTCTGCTCTCAAAGGCATCAGGATCTTCAGCATCCTTGGCACGGGTAAAGAACTGGGCCAAGCATCATGGGAAATCCCAAAAGTACCATCACCGTAGCCGTCAGTGCACAGCTCTGGATATGGTATGGCATTGGCAGCTGCTGTGCCACCACCAAAGCGACCCTTCGTTCGGAACTCCAAGAGAAGCTAGCTGATTTGCCCTGTACAGGAGAGAATCTCTTCGGGGACAAGGTCAGGGATGTGGTAGCCCAATTGAAGGATCATCATGAGACCCTTCAACAGCTATTGTTAGTGGTTCCAATCCACCATCCTCCATCAGGAAGGCCTCTCAACAAAGCTCGAGAAAATCTTTCTATCTGCAAAGGAAGTATTACCATACTGGACTTGGACCACACTAGTTCCAGGGGTTGTCCTCGCCAGCCCCCCCTCCCATACCCCTGCAGACCCTCGCCATGGCTTTTTGACTGGAATCAAGGGAGCTTGTCAATCCACCATGCCTTTGGCATCATGGCCCCCTGTAAGAGTTAATCTGCTCTACTTTGCCCACTGCTGACCGCACATTTCACCAGGCCGGTGGGTTCTAGCAATCATTCACCAGGGATATCTGATTAATTTCAGGGACGTCCTTGCGGATTCCCCATGTCCATCATGGGGTTCGTCCACTCTGCCGAAAATACTTCTGACAGAGCTGTCCACCCTTCTAATGGCAGGAGTGAGTAGAACCTGTTCCACTCCGTCAACAGGGCCGAGGGTTCTACTCGAGGCTTTCCTGATACCAAAGAGAACTGGAGGATTATGTCCCAGTCCCCATCTCAGAGCTTTGAACAAATTCCTTCAGAGGAAAAAGTTCAAAATGGTCTCTGGGAACCCTGATCCTGCTCCTCAGAAGAGGAGACTGACTCTGCTCCCTTGATCTCAAGGATGCCTACACCCACATTGTGGTCTTCCCAAACTACAGGAAGTATCTTCGCTTTGTGGTGGGGCAGGCTGATTAGTAATATCGAGTACTGCCATTTGGTTTGGCCTCAGCCCCTCGGGTCTTCACCAAGTGCCTGACAACGGTGGTGGCGCACCTCATACGTCAGGGGATACATGTGTTCCCCTACTTAAACGATTGGCTGGTCAAAAGCGCCTCCCAGCAGGGAGCACTGCACACCCTGAATCTTACCATGCGAGTGCTTCGATCTCTGAGGTTTCATCAACTACCCAAAGTCGCACCTCTGACCATCTGGACTTTATAGGAGTCAGGCAAAAGCGTTCTTGCTCTGCGATTGGGCTCTTGCCCTGTCCTTGCTGGCAAGCTCAGTGCGCAGCAGGTTCCTGCTCGCCTGCTGCTTCGTCTGTTGGGCAACATGACTGCCTCTGTCCATGTCACTCTGTTGGCCCACCTTTGCTTGTACGGGGCGTAATGGATATTACAATCGCAATGGCAGGAGGGTGTGCCAGGACTTCAAGGCACGTGTCTTCATCACGCCACCTCTGCAAGTCTCCCTGTCCTGGTGGGAGAACCTCTCCAGTCTGAAGCAGGGGATCCTTTTTCAGGCTGCCCTGCCTCAGGTAGTTAAGACCACATGGGCCCCCTCCCACAGGTGGTGGGTCCATGTGGACAACCTCCACACGCAGGGACGGTGGATGTCTCAGGAATCTCTATGCCAGATGAACTTCCTGGAGCTTCGGGCAATTCGTTACGCTCTTTGGGCGTTTCGAGACCACTTGTCCCACAAAGCTGTCCTTATTTGAACAGACAATCAGGTAGCAATGTGGTACAACAAAAAGCAGTGAGGAACGAGGTCATTATTCTGTCGAGGCGGTGCAGATTTGGTCCTGGGCTCTGGCACAGAGAATGTCCCTGCGAGCAATGTATCTAACCGGATCACTCAATGTGATGGCGGACCGCTTGAGCCATGCGTTTCAACCACACGAATGGTTCCTGGATCTGGCAGTGGAAGCCTGGATTTTCCACCAGTGGAGAACTCTGGATGTGGATGTCTATGCCTCCCCAAGCAACTGCAAGGTGAGCAATTTCTGTTCCCTGTTCAGGACAGACTGATTTCCAGCAATGGACACCTTTGCCTGTCATTGGGGAACAGGTCTCCTGTATGCATATTCTCCTCCTGCTAATCATAAAGGACTCTCTTGAAGCTCCAGCAAGACTGGGGACCATGATCCTCATGGCCTCGTACTGGCCCCAGGCAAGTCTGGTTCCCACTTCTCCAAGACCTGTCGATCAGAGATCTTATCAGTCTGGGGACTGTGCCTGATCTGATAACGCAGCATCGTGGCAGGCTGCGCCATCCAAACCTCCAGGCATTAGTCTTAACAGTCTGGAGGTTGAATGCCTAGTCCTTCAGTCGCTGGACCTATCTGACAAACATGTCTCAGGTGCTGGTTGCTTCCAGGAAGTCTTATCGATTTGAAGTGGAGAAGGTTTTCTGTCTGGTGTGAGGGACATGACTTAGATCCATTCACCTGCCCCATTCTGAGGTTCTTGGACTATTTGTGGCACCTCTCCAAGGCTGGGCTTAAAACCACTTCGGTCAGGGTCCATCTGAGCGCCGTCTGTGCTTACTGTCAAGCTGTCACTGGCACGCCCATCTCTGTTCAGCCCATAGGTCGCTTTATGTGGGGCCTGCTTCAATTGAAGCCCCCCTCCAGCCTTCTGTTGTGGTCTGGGACCTCAACATTGTGTTAGCACGGCTCATGCGACCTCCCTTTGAGCCTATGCGCCTCCTGCGATCTGAAGTCTCTCTCACTTGGAAAATTCTATTCCTGGTGGCGATCACCTCAGCTCGCAGGGTTAGTGAACTTCAGGCCTTGGTTACATACCTGCCCTACACAAAACTTTCATGACCGAGTGGTCTTCCATACACATCCCAAGTTCCTGCCTAAGGTGGTGACTGATTTCCACTCAATCAGTCCATTGTTCTGCCCACTTTCTTCCTGAGGCTCCATTTATTTTATTTTATTTATTTAACTCTTTTCTATACCGACATTCATGATCATTACCATATCACATCGGTTTACACAGAACAAGGGGTTATAACTTTAACAAACCATTTAAACAAGAAGCAAAGTTACAATCAACAAGGTGGAATAAACTTGGGGGCTAAGATAGCTGAAAAAACATAGGACAGAGGAAGACAGTTAAAGTAAAATTAAAAAATTAAACGTATTAAAAATACTTAGTAGATAGGGTTCCTAGCTGTATATATAGCGAAGTATGGCTAAAGGACCATTTGCATGTTTCAGAAAGTTTACGGGAAGGCTTGAAGGAATAGCCAGGTCTTGAGTTTTTTCCGACATGTTAGATGGCAGGGCTTCAGTCAGAGGTATGTGGGCATATTATTCCAAATGGCAGGGCCTGTTGTCGAGAATGCCCGGTCTTTAGTCGTATGGCATATGGCTTTGGTTGGGGGGGCTTGCAGAGTTCCTTTGTATGCTTCTCTGACAGGTCTAGTAGAGGTTTGGAGTCTGAATGGGATTTCAAGGTCGAGCTGTAGTTGTTTGTGGATGGTTTTGTGTATTATGGTGAGGGACTTGTGTAGGATTCTGTAATTTACTGGAAGCCAGTGTAAGTTCCGGAGGATGGGTGTGATGTGATCTCCGCGGTTGGTGTTAGTCAAGATTCTAGCCGCAGCATTCTGGAGCATCTGTAGTGGTTTGGTGGTAGAGATGGGGAGTCCAAGGAGGAGAGCGTTGCAGTAGTCTATTTTGGCAAAGAGCATGGTTTGAAGGACTGTCCTAAAATCATGGAAATGAAGGAGGGGTTTGAGCCTTTTCAAAACTTGTAGTTTATAAAAACAATCTTTGGTTGTGTTAATAGATTTCTTTAGGTTTAGACGGTTGTCAAGGAGTACTCAGAGGTCTCTTACATGTGTGACCTGGGTGTTGGGGTGGGTCTGTGGGGGAGGTTATCGTGGTTGGGGGAGATGAGGAGGAGTTCGGTCTTGGCAGCATTAAGGACCAGGTTCAAACTGGTGAGAAGGCAGGTGATGGATTGGAGGCAGTTTTCCCAGAAAATGAGTGTGTTTGAGAGGGATTCTGTTATGGGGATCAAAATCTGCACATCATCCGCGTAGAGGTAGTGTATTAATTTTAGATCTGTTAGCAACTGGCAAAGGGGGAGGAGGTAAATTATGAAAAGGGTAGGTGACAGAGAGGAGCCTTGGGGTACACCTAGCGATGATTTTATGCTGGGTGATTCATTGTTGTTGATTTTGACTTTGAAGCTTCTGTTGCTGAGGAAGGAGTCGAACCATATGTGGACCGATCCTGATAGGCCAATGTCTGAGAGGTGACTTAGGCGGATGGTGTGGTTCATGGTGTCGAACGCCGCTGAGATGTCTAGAAGGGCTAGTAGGAATGAGTGACCTTTGTCTAGGCCCATGATGATATGGTCTGTTTATTTAACAGCTTTTCTATACCGACATTAAAATACACATCATATCGGTTTACATAATAACAAAAGATAGAAAATACAAATAACAGGGGGAGGGGTGGGGGAGAACTGTTAGGGAGATAAGGAGGGTTTCCGTGTTGCGTGATTTGCGGAAGCCATATTGAGAAGGGTATAGGATTTTGTGCTCTTCCAGGTACTCTGAGAGCTGAGTATTGACCAGTTTCTCTGTCAGTTTGGCCAGAAACGGGAGATTAGCAATAGGGCGGAAGTTGGCGAGATCTCTTGAGTCTAAATTAGGTTTCTTGAGAAGGGGTTTGAGGGAGGCAGTTTTTAGATTGTCTGGGTAGATTCCTTGTGCTAGAGAGCAATTTATGTTGGTGGCCAATGGTCTGGAGATGGTGTCTGGAATAAGTAAGGAAATTTATAAGAGAGCCACTTGGTCTTCCTTACATTCAGTCTTTAAAACTCTATGGAGTGGATTTTAAAAGCCTCTGCGCGCGTAATCAGGAAGGATTTACGCGCATAGGCTGCCGGCACGCGCAGAGCCCCAGGACATGGCGTAAGTCCTGGGGCTTTTGTAAAAGGGGTGGGGAGGGGGCGTGTTGGGGGCATTCCCGAAACGACGCGGCATTTCAGGGACGGGCCCTGGCGTTTCGGGGGTGGGCCCGGGGGCGTGGCGCCGGCCCGGGGACGTGGTCGAGGCCTCCGGACCAGCCCCTGGGTCGGGTGACGGCGCACCAACGCTGCTTTTAGCAGGCGTAAATCTGCCAACAAAGGTAAGGGGGGGGGTTTAGATAGGGCCGGGGGGGTGGGTTAGGGAGGGGAAGGTGGGGGAAGGGCGAAAGAAAGTTCCCTCTAAGGCCACTCCGAAATCTGAGCGGCCTCGGAAGGAACAGGCAGCGCGCGCTGGGCTCGGTGCACGCAGGTTCCACAAATGTGCGCGCCGACCCCGGATTTTATAAGATACGCGCATATCTTATAAAATCCAGCGTACTTTTGTTCACGCCTGGTGCACGAACAAAAGTACACGATCACGCAATTTTTAAAAATCTACCCTATGGGTTGGTGTGCAACCAAGGAAGGTGCTGTCATTGGAACAGGTGTTCTCAGAAGTCCTGGCTTTTTTCTACCCATGTTAATAGAGGCCTGATTACTACTTTTGTGTCTTGAGTGGCCTAGCAGGATGGTAAGGAAGGAGAAATGTTAATCCTCTTAATTTCCTTTCCTTGAATCCTGACCTGCCTAGGAAGTCTGGGACTGCATTGTTTTTCTTCCTTGGAATTCTTGGGAGTTGCAGAAGTTTATCACCCCTTATAAGGCAAAACCAAGTATTCCTCCTTTCTGCCTGTTTTTTTCTCCATGAACAAGCAGGATGAATCCAGCCACTGGTTTGGAGTGTGGTCTGAGTCCAGAACCAAAAAAAAAGCCAAACTTTCTGAGCATGTGAGGAATTCCGGCACTGCATTTGCTGCACAAGCCTCTTCAGTTAATTTACTTCCGCTGTATCAAAAGAACTTCTCCAAGTAGCTGCGGTTTAATATTTTTTTGTTTACTGTGTATTTATTTTCTTTACTCTGGGGTTTATTTTGTGCAAGCCTGCAATTTAACAAATTTTATTTTAGTTTCCTGCCTTTGAATTGAGCTTACTTATCAAAATACCTAGGAAGAGCTCAAAATTGGATAAAATCCCATTCAAATTATATAAAGAATGCAGGTATAAAATGGCAAGTTCGACTTATATTAGCTTTTCTTGCATTGTCTGGGCCAGAATCATAATCTGGCAAATTCTGTTTGTGGTAGAATGTCGATCAGAGTTCTCTTAATAGAGATCTTAAATTGAAGTATGTCTTTTGAGATAAAAATTGATTGGGTTAACCAGCATCTAAATTGAAAAGATCAGAGTATATGAAGCACCGTGAGAAGAAATAATCCTCCTCCACATTTGGAAGGGAAGATGGATAAGGAAAGATGTCAGCACTATCCACCTCAAGAAAGAACTGCTGAAAATCCTCCTTGCCGAAGGTGCTGTTAAGTACTGGTGCATTTAAGATGGCACAGAAAAGCACAAAGCAGTTGTCCATCCCAAGGAGTTTTTCACACTGGCGCAGAGTATTTGGTGCAAAATTTTCCAAGCAATCTACTGCATCAAAATCGTCCGTGTAAAGCATATCTGTGCCAGCCTCAAGTCAGTGCAGAAGGAAATAATTTTTAGAGCAGACATTCTTTACAATGGTCTTCACAAATACTGGTCCTTGAATTGGATACTTTATTAATTCTCACCAATAACTGGAATTCCATCCATCTGTTCAGAATTTTTGAATGGAATATGTTTACAGTTACATCATAAATTTCCCTGCTACATTTCCAGAGGTGAACAGATGCTGCCTGTTTTAGAAAGGCTTCAGACAGAATTAAAATCTCTCTAGTTCTGGCAAGATCTGACAACTTTTCCCCATCTAAGGAGTACATAGAACCAGTTCTCCAATGCAGAGCAGTAGTCTATAATATCTCTTCAGGGGTCTATATAAATGCCTTCAGATCCATCACCAGAGCCAACTGGTAATACCATTCCTTCAGAGGATACCTTGTATCCCCTTTTATACAGAAGATGGTACAGGAAATTCCTTTTGGTTTTGAAGAAGAAAATAGTTCATGAAGTTCTACAAGGTCTATCACCAAAACTCTGGCAATTGTCTTTGAGGAGTACTCCAGCCTACAAGAGTAAAGACCAGAGATATAAAGTGCAACCATGTGCCGATCACAGAAAGATACAATTACCACATGAGTCCATGTGTTGGAAGCAGCATAAAATAAAGGGCAAGAAAAACAAACACTTTCAAATACTCATCCCAGGAAAAGATGCAAAATTCATTCAAAATTCATCAGGAAAGAAAATTTCAAGTGGCCGTGCTACGATCTAGAATTCCAGCTCACCAATTTCAAATGGTACAATACTTGTACAACACCTTACAGGACAAGGCAAGCTTGTCCAACAATTTAATTATGCTGAGGAATGCACAAAACATCTTATAAAATCAGTTTGAAGCATTTGATACTTTATCAAGATCCTTGGCTATAGCTATCGCTCTGAGACTATCATGTCTCAAAGTTTCAGGTCTTCAAGAGAATGTGCATGAAAAATTAGCAGATGCTTAATGCACTGGTGAAAATGCATTTGGAGACAGTTAATGAAACAGTGGATATAATTAAGAAGCATTGTACACCCCTTCAAACACTAACAGCAGTTACTGGGTAGCAGACATCCAAGTCACTATCAGCCATATAAAAGGCAATATTCATAAGAACATAATAAATTGCCATGCTGGGTCAGACCAAGGGTCCATCAAGCCCAGCATCCTGTTTCCAACAGAGGCCAAACCAGGCCACAAGAACCTGGCAAGTAGCCAAACACTAAGAAGATCCCTTGCTACTGATACTAGTAATAGCAGAGGCCATTCCATAAGTTAGCGTAATTAATAGCAAGAACTTATCCAAACCTTTTTTTAAACCCAGCTACACTAACCTCCTCCTCACAAATCTTAACCTGGCCTTCAAAACATCCAAAACAGAACTCCTCTTCATCACCCCAGACCACCACAACCGTCCTCTTCCTGTACCTCTAGCAACTAATGTCCAAAATGTAAGAGACTTGGGAGTCACCTTAGACAATAATCTAAACCTAAAAAAAATCATTAATTCCACTACTAAAGAGTGTTTTTACAAACTCCACATACTAAAAAAATTAAGACCACTTCTACACCTCAATGACTTCCGCCCCTTCCTCCAGGCCTTACTGTTCACTAAAATTGACTACTGCAATTCCCTCCTAGGTCTCCCCGCCTCCTCAATCAAGCGGCTCCAAATGCTCCAAAACGCGGCGGCCAGAATCCTCACCAATTTCCGCAGAAGAGACCACATAACCCCCCATACACACTGACTCCCAATACACTCCAGAATCCTTCACAAGACTTACGATCATCCATAAAACCCTGCATACCTAAAACATTGAATGGCTAGATAACGCCCTACACTATCACACTTCAAACAGACCCACTAGATCTGCTTATAAAGGAATCCTTTACATCCCTCCCCCAAATCTCACTCATCACATAACCACAAAAAAAGGACCCTGTCCATCACTGGACCAACTATTTGGAATTCTATGCCCCCACACCTGCTTCAAGAACACTGCGCACAAACCTTAAAAAAAAAAACCTAAAAACTTGGCTTTTCTCACAAGCCTTCACTTAACCCCGCCATCTTCCAACTCACAGTTCCTCCCATAGCCCTCTATTCCTCCCCCGACCCTTTCAACCCCTTAACTATTCTAACCTTCACCTGGAATTCATTCAAATAATTTGCCCCACAATTCTTTATTTGACATACTGTACATATTGTAAATTTATTTATTTGTAAATACTGTTAATTTATTTTCATGACATCTTACTTTGTTAAAAAATTTGTTAAACCTCTTTGTTGTAACCACCCCTCTTTGGTTACATGACTCTGCTACGCTAGCCCTTTCTCCCCAGTTTAACTTCCTTATGTTAATTGTAACTTCTTTTTTCCAAAGTTATTGGTTACCCTCGTTTATTTATTTATTTATTTATTTTTAGATTTTTATATACCGGTGTTCCTATATGAAATAAAGATCACATCGGTTTACATTGAAACAGAACATGAAAATTGCTTAATTTTAAATTTAATTTTAAAATTGTTTAATGTAAACCGATGTGATATTCCCATGAATGTCGGTATAGAAAAGTTTTAAATAAACCACATCCTCTGGCAATAAATTCCGGAGCTTAATTGTATGTTGAGTGAATTTTCTCAGATTAGTCTTAAATGTGCTACTTGCTAACTTCATGGAGTGCCTCCTAGTCCTTCTATAATCCGAAAGCATAAATAACCGATTCACATCTACTAGTTCAAGACCTCTCATTTTAAAGACCTCTATCATATCCCCCCCCACCCCCCCTCAGCAGTCTCTTCTCCAAGCTTAACAACCCTAACCTCTTCAACCTTTCTTCATAGGGGAACTGTTCCATCCCCTTTATCATTTTGGTTGCCCTTCTCCATTGCAACTATATCTTTTTTTGAGATGCGGCGACCAGAATTGTACACGGTATTCAAGGTGCGGTCTCACCATGGAGCGATACAGAGCCATTATGACATTTTCCGTTTTGTTAACCATTTTCTTAATATCCTAACATGTTTGCTTTTTGACTGCTGCAGCACACTGAGCTGACTATTTCAAAGTATTATCCACTATGATGCCTAGATCTTTTTCCTGGGTGGTAGCTCCTAAATTGGAACCCAACATCATGTAACTACAGCAAGGGTTATTTTTTCCTATATGCAACACCTTCCACTTGTCCACATTAAATTTTATCTGCCATTTGGATGCCCAATCTTCCAGTCTCACAAGGTCCTCCTGCAATGTATCACAAGCCACTTGTGATTTAACTACTCTGAATAATTTTGTATCATCTACAAATTTGATTACTTCACTCGTATTCTGTTCCAGATCAAGTATAAATATATTGAAAAGCACCGTTCTAAGTACAGATCCCAGAGGCACGCCACTGTTTAACCTTTTCCACTAAGAAAATTGACCATTTAATCCTACTCTTTCCTGTCTTTTAACCAGTTTGTAATCCGTGAAAGGACATAGTCTCCTATCCATAAATACATTTTCAGCCTTGTTCATATTATAGGCAGAGGCCCCAATGGCAGCAAGCAACTCAACAGTCACAGCAGCAGGCAAAACAGAGTCCAAGGAATAGGTATAACAAGGATCCATTCAACCACCAGGACAAAAAAAGGTACTAATGTTGATTACCTCTACACTACCATGGGTCCTCTGCTAAAGGATCTTCCAATGGGTTTTAATAACTACAGAAACCTGGTTTTTACAAATTGCACAAGCAGATTGTCACCTCAATTTTCAGAAACTTTCTTCAAACAGCCCCAACAAAAATGTATTCCATACTATGGATCAGCTACAGTTCCTGAACAAGGAGCTAACCTCCTTATTGACAATGGACACAATAGAACCAGTACTAGGGGAAGAGGGGGGAAGGGCTTCTGCTCCAAATACTTTCTGGTAACCAAGAATTCAGGAGGCTTATATCCATTTTTCAATTTGAGGAAGTTGAACCAATTCCTCAAAAAAGAAAGATTCAAGATGAATTCCCTGGGTACAGTTGTAATGTATTTAGAAATTGGAGATTGACAACTCTGGATTTTAAAAATGCATACCTACACATTCCAAGCCCTGCAAAGCACAGAAAATACTTACCCTTCATAACAGAGCACAAGTATCCATTCAGAGTTCTTCTTTTCAGTATGTTTGCAACACCCAAGGTATTCACAAAAGTGTTTAGCAGTACTGGCAGCACATACCAGAACAATGTCTTCCATACAATGTCTTCCATACCTGGATGATTGGCTAATATCCAGCAGATCTCTTCAGGATGCTCACCAGTCAACAGCCTGCATAATTCAAACTCTATACTCAATAAGTTTCATAGTACATTTTCAGAAATCCCAACTGATACCATCATGTCTGGATTTCATAGGTGCTTCCCTAGATACAGAGACAGGAAAGACTTTTCTACCAGTGCAAAGAGTGAAGAATAAGCAAATATAGTCCTACTGACCAGCCTGAAAAAGTCTCAGCCTGATTCTTCATGAGAATGCTAGATCATATAGCAGCAATAGTCCTTGTAGTTCCACTAACAAATAGTCCTTGTAGTTCCACTAACAAAACCGCATGTGAGGCAGGTTTAGTGCCACTTGTATCCAATGGAATCAACATATTCACCCATTGTCATCTTCCAGAATTCAGATAAACAAGTTATTCACATTCTGCAATGGTGTGCTCACCATATGTAGTCCTTACATATGGGTGACATCATCAGGATGGAGCCCAATCACGGAAAACTTCTGTCAAAGTTTCCAGAACTTTGTCTGGCCCCTACTGGGCATGCCCAGCATGGCACCAACCCTGCATCCAGCAGGGGTCCCCCCTTCAGTCTTCTTTTTTCTGCGTAGCAGTAGCCTCGCGGGTTAGGAGCTCTGAAGAGATTCCTGACAGAAATTTTCCTCACTGAGTTAATTAAAATTAGACTGCCCCACAGGGATCCCTCCTCTAACTTTTCTCAGGCCGCAGTACTCCGGTAAGTTTTTCACCACTTTTTATCGACTACAGTCGAGTTTGGCCCTCGCGGCCTACTGGCCGTCGACCGTACCACAGCTCAATTTTTTTCTATGGCCATGGCGTCTGGTTTTCGTCGGTGCCTGGACTGTACTCGCACCATGTCTATCACAGACCCTCATGGAGTCTGTGTAATGTGTTTAGGCCGTGAGCATGATGTCCTGACTTGCACCAAATGTGCCCTTATGACACCAAAGGTCGCAAAGCCAGAATGGAGAAGATGGGACTCCTTTTCCGTGCTCACACCCCGACGCCGTCCATCGCATCGACATCCTCTGAACCAGCACAGTCGAAGTCTCACCACCATCGACAACCGTCCGGTGACCGCCCGCCCTCGACGTCTTCACAGCCATCGACTCCCGTTTCCCCCCCCTCAAGATCGAGGGGATCATAGGGAGAAACATGGCCATTGGCATCGTAAGTCTCGGACCATCGAGGGTGTGAAATCATCGACCTCGCCACCGTCCGAGCCACCATCGAAGAAGCCCCGTCCAGGAACGGCACTGACCACTCCTGCGACCAGGACATCGAGGCAACCCTCACCCGATCGGGGTTGGGGAGTCGCGATTCTGCCTGTAAAGGTGGTCCCTCCGACTGTGCCTCAGCCTCCCTCTTCCGTCACAGAGCCGGGGCTGATTGCCCCAGGTCTCCGGGAAGAACTGGACTGGCTGGTCCAGGAGGCCATCGACAAGGCGATGCAACGACTCCAGGTTCCTCCGGCACAGACACCGGCACCGAGAGTGGAACCGGTCACCAACTCGATTCCAGCAGCGCTGGCACCACTGCTATCCCGGATGGAGGCGCTCATGACTGCCCTTCCGGTGATTCCCGAGTCTCAGATGGCTCCGGTGCGCTCCCCGATGACAGCTTCATCAGGAGAAGAAACACCGTTCCGCATTCCTCCTTCGGGGGTATTGCCTCAGCCATCGATGCCATGTCATCCCTCACCACCGATTCATTCATCGGGGGCGATACGCACATTGGCGCCATCGATGCCGGCACCGATGCCCCCCAGGGCGTCCATGGTGCCCCCAGTGATTCCTTCGATTTTTTTCGGAGCCTCAGCCGGGCCCTTCGGGTATCCAACCCCCTTCTCGTCCTACAGGTCAGCCTGCTGATCCTTATGACACCTGGGGTGATGATACTTCCACAGACACCGATGATTTACCTTCACCTCCCTCTCCTACTGAAAGTAGAAAGCGTTCTCCTCCAGAGGACCTCTTTCATTAATTTTGTGAAGAAAATGTCGGAATTGGTCCCTTTTCAGCTTCAGACAGAGCAAGATAATAGGTACTAGATGGAGCTTCTCCAGTTCCTGGATGCCCCTAAAGTGATCACTTCTATTCCCATTCATCAAGTTCTTCTTGACCTCCTCAAAAAGAACTGGGAAAACCCTGGATCCATTGCCCCAGTACACAGGCTGACACTACTTATCTCTAGTACAGTCAGCCCCTGGCTTTCAAAAATCTCAGCTTGACCACCACTCAGTTGTGGTAGAATCAGCTCAAAAGAAAGCAAAAAGGATGAAGCCACACTCCTCGACCCCCTCCTCTCAAGGAACACAAGTTCCTAGACAATATTGGTCAACGAGTGTTCCAAGGGGCCATGCTCATCTCCAGAATTGCTTCTTACCAGCTGTACATGACCCAATACAACAGGGTCATTTTCAAGCAAATACAGCACTTCTCTTAAACACTGCCTGACCAATTCCAAGAACATCTTCAAACCCTTGTCAACAAGGGGTTTGAGGCAGGAAAGCATGAGATAAGAACAGCTTACGATATCTTCGACACCTCCACTAGAGTGTCTACAACTGCCATTTCGGCAAGACGCTGGGCCTGGCTGAAATCTTTTGACCTTCGCCCAGAAGTACAAGACAGGCTCTCTGACCTGCCCTATATAGGAGATAATCTATTCGGTGAACAGATTCAGCAAATAGTGGCTGAATTAAAGGACCATCATGAGACCCTCAAACAGTTCTCATCGATTCCTTCTGACTTCCCCTCTAGACAACCCTTCAAGAAAGACTCTCTAAGAAGTCATTCTTCCGCCCAAGGAAGTACTATCCCCCACCAACAAGGTCCCAGTTACGAGGCCTTATCAAAAATCTCAGCCTCGCCAGCCCCGGAAGCAAAAGCCACAAGCAGCTCCCCAGCCCGGGGCCTGCTTCAGGTTTTTGACTTTCACTTGCAGAGCAGCAGCCTGATCCCTCTGCCAGGCATACCAGTGAGAGGTCGATTGTGCCACTTTCTTGGAATGTGGCAATCACAACCGACCAATGGGTGCTAGCAATCATTGCTCAGGGTTACCACCTGAACTTTCTGCTCTTCCACCGGACTCCCCACCTCTACAAGCGTGGAGAGTAACCGACCACACTGTCCTTCTGGAGCAGGAGGTTTCCCTCCTCCAGTTAAGAGCAATAGAACCCGTTCCTCTTTCGCAACAAGGCCTAGGGTTCTATTCCCGGTACTTTTTGATCCGCCAAAAATCCGGGGGGCTTCGTCCAATTCTGGACCTACGTGCCCTCAAGTACTTCCAGCAGGAAAAGTTCAAGATGGTAACCTTGGGCTCTCTTCTACCTCTTCTACAAAGAGGAGACTGGCTCTGCTCTCTGGACCTCCAGGACACATACACCCACATTGCGATAGCTCCAGCTCATCGCAAGTACCTCTGGTTTTTAGTAGGCCCCAAGGCACTATCAATACTGGGTGATTCCATTTGGCCTAGCATCGGCACCACGAGTCTTTACCAAATGTCTCGTAGTTGTCGCAGCCTTTCTCAGGAAAGGTGTTCACGTCTACCCCTATTTAGACGACTGGTTAATCAGGGCCCCAACCCAGCAAGCCGCTCTATCGTCCCTGGATTTGACCCTACACACTCTAGTTTCTCTAGGATTTCTCATCAATTACGAGAAATCCTATTTAGTCCCATCTCAAACCTTGTCCTTCATTGGGGCAGACTTGGACACCTTACAGGCAAAAGCCTTTCTACCTCAACGAGTTGCAAACCCTTGTGTCTCTCGCTCACCAGTTGCAGTCTCAGTATACAGCAACAGCTCAGCAATTCCTTGTCCTTCTCGGACACATGGCGTCCTCAGTCCATCTCACACCAATGGCCCGCCTGGCCATGAGAGTCGTGCATTGGACTCTGAGGTCGCAATGGATTCAAGCGACTCAGCCTCTGTCAACCATTGTCAACATCACCGACGTACTCAGTCTGTCTCTCGCCTGGTGGAAAGATCAGAACAATCTCCTCCAGGGACTGCCTTTTCACCTACCAGAACCTCAACTCATTCTCACCATCGATGCTTCCATCCTCGGCTGGGGAACTCTCATGTGAACGATCTACATACACAAGGATCTTGGTCTCCAGAGGAAGCCAAACACCAGATAAATTTCCTGGAGCTTCGAGCAATACGATATGCTCTCAGAGCTTTTCAGGATTGCCTATCAAATCACGTCATCCTGATTCAGACGGACAACCAGGGAGGCACAGGCTCCTTCCTTCTGTGTCAGGAAGCTGCGCAGATTTGGGCGGAAGCGCTCTCCCGCTCAATGTACCTCAGAGCCACCTACTTGCCGGGAGTGCACAATGTCTTGGCAGACAAACTGAGTCGTGTCTTCCAACTGCACGAGTAGCAACCTTCAACCCCTCGGTAGCGACCTCTCTCTTCCAGCAATGGGGTTATCCCCAAATAGACCTCTTTGCGTCCCTTCAGAACCACAAAGTGAACAATTACTGCTCCCTTATTCGGACCGAGCGCTCTCAGCCCAGAGATGCATTCTCCCTCTCGTGGACAGCTGGTCTGCTTTATACATTCCCTCCACTTCCTCGTCTCTCGAAGACTCTCGTGAAGCTCCGTCACGACAAGGGAACCATGATCCTGATAGCACCTCACTGGCCACGCGAACTGTGGTTTCCCATACTCCAGGATCTCTCCATCCGCAGGCTCATTTCCTTGGGAACACACCCGCTTCTGATCACTCAGAACGACAGATGTCTACGCCATCCCAATCTTCAGGCCTTGTCCCTGACTGCATGGATGTTGAAAGGTTAATCCTTCAGCCACTTAACCTTTCAGATTCAGTTTCTCGTGTCCTGATTGCTTCACGGAAGCCTTCCACAAGAAAGTCTTATTCCTATAAATGGAAAAGGTATACATCATGGTGTTCTTCAGTCCCTTGATCCCTTTTCCTGTCCAATCCCAAGATTTTTGGACCATCTCTGGCATTTCTCGGAATCAGGTCTAAAGACCTCTTCAATCAGAATGCATGTCAGTGCGGTAGCCGCCTTCCATAAAGGTGTCGGGGATGTCCCTATATCGGTACAACCCCTCGTAACACGTTTTTTTAAAGGCCTGCTCCTTATCAAGCCACCTTTACGTCCTCCGGCCCCTTCTTGGGATCTTAATCTGGTTCTCGGGCGGCTCATGAAACCACCATTCGAACCTCTTCACTCCTGTGAACTAAAATATCTCACATGGAAAGTGATTTTCCTTTTGGCTATCACTTCAGCTCGCAGGGTTAGTGAGTTATAGGCCCTAGTTACCTATCCGCCTTACACTAAACTCCTGCAGGACCGGTGTACTCCGCACTCACCCTAAGTTTTTACCTAAGGTAGTTTCGGAGTTTCACATTAATCAATCCATCATACTACCTATCTTCTTTCCCAGGCCCCACTCCAACCCAGGGAACAAGTTCTGCATACGCTCGACTGTAAACGGGCTCTAGCGTTCTACCTAGACCGACCGTACAGTTGCCCACAGAAAGAGCACTCAGTTATTCGTCTTTCCATCCCAACAAATTAGGGCAACCTGTGGGTAAGCAGACTCTCTCCTCCTGGTTGGCGGACTGCATATCTTTTTGCTATCAGCAAGCAGGCATTCCTTTCCAAGACCCGTGTATAAGCACACTCTGTGAGGGCCATGGCGACTTCAGTGGCACACCTACGATCGGTGCTGCCACCTGGTGCTCTCTCCACACTTTCGCAGCCCACTATTGCTTGGACAAAGCCGGAAGACAGGATTCCATCTTCGGCCAATCTGTCCTGCGTAACCTATTTCCAACGTGACGTACCAACACCCTTCCGCCTGCCCGGTGGGGTTCAGGATGCCCTCTACCAAATTCCACCCTAGTTGTGGTGCCTATTGCACGCTGTTGGGTACATTTGGTGCATGTTCGGACATCCTCAGCTCGGTACTCACCCATATTTGAGGACTACCATCCTGCTTATCCTGTGAGAAAGCAAGTATTGCTTACCTGTAACAGGTGTTCTCACAGGACAGCAGGATGTTAGTCCTCACGAAACCCGCCCGCTGCCCCGCGGTGTTGGGTTCGTAACGTTTTGTTTTATTTTTTCGGCACTGCCTGTAGCTATCAAATAAGACTGAAGGGGGACCCCTGCTGGCTGCAGGGTTGGTGCCATGCTGAGCATGCCCAGTAGAGGCCAGTCAAAGTTCTGGAAACTTTGACAGAAGTTTTCCGTGATTGGGCTCCATCCTGACGACACCCATTTGTGAGGACTAACATCCTGCTGTCCTGTGAGAACACCTGTTACAGGTAAGCAACACTTGCTTTATGTATCATTATAAGGATGGAAGCCCATCTCAACAAAACTTATTCTCAAGGACCCTGATCCAATCTGGTCATGCAGTGCCATATAAATCAATTGAAATTGAGTGCAATTTTCAACGCTCTTCTAATTTCCAAGGAAATGGTTAGGTTCAGCGGTATGGATATGGGTGGGGAAGCATGGGCTTTGCAAGGAAGCATGCAGAATTTGGTGTTGGGCACTTTGAAGGACTATGCTTATTTTAGCATTTTATCTGCCAGGAAAATCCATCATCCTAGCAAATTTCTTAACCTGATGTCGCCAATCTCATGAGTGTTCTACCTTTTCACAGTCCAAGTCTCTTACAATGCTGGGGAACATCTCTTTGCAGCACTTCAAAGCACAAGTTTCCTCTATACTGCTCAAAAAGACTAGCTCCAAATGTGGTAGCAAGGGAAGCTTTCAAAATTCAATGGTCAGATCAATAATTTTATGCTTTCACACCATTTCCTCTTATATCTAAGATGGCTGTGAAATTAAGGAAAGACATACAAAAAGTCATATCGATAGCTCCTTTTTGGCCATGGCAGGCATAGTTCTCATGCCTTCAAAGGCTAGCAATAGCTCTCACTATAATTATACCAATTGTTCCAACATTGACGTTACCTCTTCCACCCCAGTTTATAGTCCCTGGCTCTTACAGCTTGGATATTGAAAGCACAATAATACAAAGTTTACGGTTTCCTTCAAAAGTAAAAATTACAGCTCAGTATTATAAGTATTACTTTAATAAATCCTCCCTTTGAGTCTAACTACAGTAATCTCAGGTATCCGACTTAGATTTTTTCTGATAGTGATTACATTAGTTCAGAGTAAATGAGCACCAAGCTTTAGTGATTCACTCTCCATACTTGCAGCTTTTCAAAAATAAAGTAATGAGGAAAAATCCAAAATTTCTTCCCATATAGTATCTGACTAGCTAAAACTCATTGAAATTCCATGGAGGCCCCCCATTCACTGTTATCCTCCTCATTTGTAACTTTACCTGGAACTTCTGTCCTTCTGAGCTGTATGCCAGCACTTCATTCACTTCTCACCAGCCCATACCTGTATACTGATCCCCCTCCCCCAGCCCTACCTGAATACTTCCTTCCCCTTTCACTAGCCTAGCCCCAGCACAGTTTGAACCCCACTCTCAATAGCTTAATTCCAGCACTACCTTTCCTGCCCTAGTAGGCTCTCCCTATTTCCCTGCCAAACACCAACATATTCTGTCCCCTCCTGAGCCCAATCTTGGCAGTTCATGTGCCACTCTTTGACTACATCATCCAGACTACAGCACTCCCTCCCCTCTCACTGGCCCAATCCCAGCAGTCTTTACCCCTGCCCTTTCCAGAGCCCAGTATAGCACCCCCTTACCTAGCTTGTGCCCAGCACACTCTGCCTCCCAGTAACCTGACTCTAGGACCGTAGACATCTCCAGGGATCCTCGAAAAGATCTTGCCTGGCTTGCTCCACCCCTAAAAATAAAAAATAATCTGTTATCCCCCCAGGATCCCTCCTGCCACCTCAGCCTTTACTTCATAGCTATCTGGGTTTTCTGAGGGCATTGGCAGTCACTCCTGCCCAGCTGCACAGACATTTCACAATGGTGCCATTATGTTGTGATACAGCAGCCGCTTTGCAATACAGGAGCAGCTGGGCAGGAATGACAGGATCGCTTATGCCCATGGACAGTGCAATGGTTAAAGTCTAAGTAATGGGGGGACAACCTTGGAGAAGCCTCACTGATTCCTTGGGTCAGCCACTGATGAGTGGGCTCCTCCAGTCAGCTGCTAGCAGGTGGTTTTGGCCAGCAGCCCGGGCCTCCTGCTCTCTAAATAGTAACTAGTAGGGTAAGTATGCATGCACACCCCACCAGTCCCAAATAAACAGCATCTGGCCCCACAAGCATATGATTTTTGTATATCTATAGATATAGATTTCTTTTTGTCGGTGTTCTTTTCAAAGCCTCATTCACCAGGGTGGAACAAACTCTTCATTCCTTGGACTGCAGAAGAGCATTACTTTTTTTATTTGGAAAGGACAAAGATGTTCAGAAAATACTCTCAATTGTGTGTTATATGCTATGCCAATGCAAGGTCTGCCAGCAAAGAAATAGGCTTTGTACATATGGCTCTCAAACTGCATTTCACATTACATGCTTACAGGATATCGATTAACTTCCAAGATAAAAGCACATCAAATAAGAGTGCCTTCAACATCCTAGCTCATCACAGTTGAGCTTCAGTAACTGATATTTGCAAAGAAGCAGCTTGGTCTTCCATTCAAATTTTTAAAAACATTACTGTCTGGAGGAAGAATCTAGAAAAAACAGAAGCTTTCGACAAGCAGTCCTAAAACTTTTTGAAATGCTCAACTCTCCCTGCAACTTCTGTTACTGGGTTGCAATGACTTTGTAACCAAAAACAGTGCATCAATTTCATTGCAGCTCTCAGCTTGGGAGACTCCACTTGTGTGGCTGGATTCATCCTGCTTGTCCATGGAGAAAGTGAAGTTGCTTACCCTGTAACATGTGTTCTCTGTGGACAGTAGGACAAACCAGCCACACAATCCCACACTCTGTTTCAGAGTTGAGATTTTTTAGATAGGTATTAAACTGAAAGGGCATGGAGTGGCAGCAGCACAGGAATTCCTTTGCATACTCAAGCTTTTTAGTCTTTCTGGAATTTGAAAGCGTACTCTGAATCTGTGCCATTCAGTGATGTCACCCACTTGTATGGTTGGTTTATTCTACTGTCTATAGAGAACACCTGTAACATGTAAGCACCTTTGCTATCTCTTCTGGTTGGTATTTGGAGATGAGGGTTTTATCCTTGAGGATGCCCTCATCCTGTTTGGAAGTTTTAAAGTTCCCTTGTATTTTTTAGGGACAGCTATCTAGCTCCATTGCTTTGACATAGAATACTGACAGTTTCCTGTGCTTACACCGTCCTGTGTACCAATACTGGCATAGAGAAAGGTGTCTCCCCTGGTAACGTTTGATATTGAAGTCATGGTTTCCAATGTATAGAATGTTCCTGTACATACCCAGACCAGACCAGTGGGCTATGCACTCCCACCAGCAGATGGAGTCAGAGAGTAAAGCTTCGAGGCACTGGTATCCCAAGTGTGCCATCTGCAGCTCATCAGTATTTCTCTGACTCCAGCAGATGGTGGTCGTGTATCCTGCAGCTCTGTGTGAGACGGATTTTTTTTACTCCATGAGGTGCTAGGTTCAGTGTCTGGGCCACCCCTCAGGTAGAGCCGGGCGAATGGGGGATTGATTACCCCTGGCGGTGCTAGCCCATGTGGTTCTGGGTCCCCTGATAGCCAGGTGACTGGCTCCCTCAGCGACCCGAAGACTCCCCCTCAGTGTCTGCGGTACAGGGAAGTAGCCCCTTTGAGGATTTTTTTCTATTATTCTTAGCTTAGGCTTTATTTTTTTCTGTTACTAGAAGTTAGTTTCTGTGTTAAAAAAAAACAAAAAAAAACCCAGCTCCAAGTTCCCTGTTCACCGCGGCTCCTGAGGTAAATCAGTCTGCCTGGTGGTGCAGAGCCCTGAAGAGGAGGGGAGAGTGTTTCAGCCCTGGTAAGAACCTCCGAGGATGTTTTTAGGATCCCTGCCTCACTTTTACCGCTGGCTCCAGAGCTATTTTTACCGCGGTGACCATTTTGTTTTCTTTTTCTACCTCCCACGCGGCTCCCCAGCGTCCCTGGGGCCGATTTTTGCAGTGTTTTTGGTGGGGGTCATCAGGGCTGGGTGGCAGCACCTGTTTTCTTCGGGGGGGGGGGAGTTATATGCTCCTTTTTGCAGGAGGAACATGGCAGAAACTCCTCTGGAACCCTGTAAGGCTTGCGGAGTATGGTCAGCTTATTTAGACCCCCTGTCACTGTGCATAGACTGTGCAGTGGGTGGGGAATGGGCCTCAGACAAGAGGACCAAACCTAAAATGTCTGCACGCAGGTCAGGCTCAGCGGCTGGGTCTAACGGAAGGGTCTAACCCCCGCTGTCCCCCACTGCGCAGACTCCGAGACCGGAGGAATCGAGAGACACAGACACTGATTCTAGCAGTGACGAGATGGGACCGGGGGGGATTTTCATTGGAATTTGTGCCTCTCATGCATGAAGCATTTCTGACTCGGAAGCTCACGAAGCGCAGAGCCCAGAATGGGAGCGTGGGAGTTCCCAAGCGAACTGACGGTCGTCCATCCCAGGCAACTTTTGGCTCGGGAGGATCTAGCTGGTGCAGTTGACCAGCAGGGGAACGACTCCACTCTGCCCCCCCCCCCCCCCCCCCCCAAGGGACATTGCTGCAGATAAAGGTGACGTCCTTCCAGATGTAGATACGGGCGACGATCAGGATCCAGTGGAACCTAGTGCGGAGGGGGATGACCCCCGCGTAGTCCAGCTGTTTAAGAGGGAGGAATTGCGCCCCCTTATTCCCCAGGTGCTTGAGGAATTGGGGGGTGAGACCCTCACTGGAAGATTCTGACAGAGAGGGAGTAATCCCAGTCCTGGATGTCTCTGGGGTCCACCTAGTGCTTTTCCCATCCCGAAGAAGATTCAAAAGCTCATCAGCCAGGAGTGGGAATCCCCGGAGGCGGGGCTTAAAGTTGGCCGGGTGATGCAAAAACTCTACCCACTAATGGAAGAACATTTAGAATGCCTCAGGGTATCTAAGGTGGATGCAGCTATAGCAGTGGTGACCAAGAAGATGACCATTCCAGTGGCGGGAGCAGCTGCTCGAAGAGATGTGCAGGACCACAAGCTGGAACTGCATCTGAAGCGGGTGTTCAAGGTCTCCTTAGGACTTCAGGCGGCAGTGTGTGCCAGAATGATGCAAAGAGTGTGTTTGTCGGATTCAAAAACCGCAGGGTCCATAGTCTTCTGGGACTGTCAGCTTCTCAGGCGGCTCGTCTGGAGGCAGCAGTAGCATATGTGGCGGATGCCTTATATGATTTCATGCGTTCGGTGGCCCAGACTATGGTCTCCTCAGTGGCGGCTCAGCAACTCCTATGGCTCCACAATTGGGCAGCGGATGCTTCCTCCAAGTCGCAACTGTGCAGTCTGCTTTTTCGAGAGAAGTTGCTGTTTGGAGAGGATTTGGATCAGTTGATGAAATCTCTGGGGCATTCCAAGGGTGATAAACCGCCGGAAGATAGAAAGCCCTACAGGAAATCATTCGGTCCTCGATCCAGTTTTCGGGATTTCCGAAAAAGCAGATCGGGGAAGAGTGTTTCACCCTCTGATTCCAGACAGACCTCTTCCCGTACACAGTCCTTTCGTGGCTCCAGTCGTCCTGCCAAAGGTGATTTCAGTCAGGGATCCGGAACTGGGAAGCCTGTCCAATGAAATCAGGCCCGCCCACTCCTCGGACGGGATGATTAGGGGCAGGTTATAACAATTTTACGAGGAATGTGTCAGGATCACCTCCGATCGCTGAGTGTTGGAGGTGGTAAAAGAAGGTTACACCTTAGAATTTTCTCGGCCTCTCATGCTGGCCTTTGTGGAATCATGATGCTATCCCGCAACAAGCGAGCCGTGGTAGCGGACACTCTACAAAGATTGCTGGCCCTGAAGGCGATCGTCCCCATGCCATATGGGGGAGGGGACGGTACTCCATTTATTTTGTGGTTCCCAAAATGGAGAGCACTTTATGACCCATCCTGGACCTACAGAAGGTGAATCACTGCTTGAAGGTGCCCTGTTTTTGAATGGAAACACTTCGAACAGTCATCGCAGCGGTTTGAAAGGGAGATTTCCTCTCCTCCTTGGATCTCACCGAGGCTTATCTACTCATCCCGATTCACAGCGCTCACCAGAGTTTCCTATGTTTCAAGATCCTGGGTCAGCATTTTCAGTTCCGGGCGCTGCTGTTCATACTGGGGACGGCCCTGCACACCTTTACCAAGGTGATGGTCGTGGTGGTGGCGACCCTTCGGAAGGAAGGGATAATGGTCCATCCTTACCTTGACGATTGGCTGATTCGAGCCAAGTCGGAAGAGGAAGGCGAGCGGACGGTTCTTCGTGTGATTCATTACCTGCTATTAATTAAGTTGACTTAGAAAATAGCCACTGCTATTACTAGCAACGGTAACATGGAATAGACTTAGTTTTTGGGTACTTGCCAGGTTCTTATGGCCTGGATTAGGCCACTGTTGGAAACAGGATGCTGGGCTTGATGGACCCTTGGTCTGACCCAGTATGGCATGTTCTTATGTTCTTATGTCTCCAGACCCTAGGCTGGGTAATCAACGAAGCGAAAAGTCATCTGACTCCGTCAGTGTCTGGAGAATTTGGGAGCTCGTTTTCAACACCCTCCAGGGCAGGGTGCTTCTCACGAACAACAGGATGTACAAATTGTAACAAGTGCATCTCTTGTTACAGCTTCCAATTCCCAGAGTGTGGGATTACCTACAAGTTCTGGGGTTCATAGCTTCGACGTTGGAATTGGTGCCTTGGGCCTTCGCTCACCTGTGACCGTTGCAGAGAGATCTACTGTCGCGGTGAGACCCATTGTCTGAGCAATACCAGTTGTCCCTGCCTTTGTCGCAGCGAATCAGGTCCAGCCTGCAATGGTGGCTGTCAGAAGACAACTTTCAGAACGGGATGCCCCTTGAAGTCCCAGATTGGATGATCGTGACGACGGATGCAAGCCTTCAAGACTGGGGAGCAGTGTGCCTCTGTTATGTGGCGCAGGGAACCTAGTCCTTACCCAAACGGTCGTGGTCTATCAATTGCCTAGAGACAAGGGCAGACCGCAAAGCATTGTTGGCATTCCAGTCCCTGGTGCAGGGGAGAATGGTTTGAGTCTTCTCTGACAACGCCACCATGGTGGCATATATCAATTGCCAGGGAGGAACCAGGAGTCCAGCCGTGGCACAGGACACACACCTCCTCCTCGCTTGGGCTGAGCTTCATCTGGAAGGCATCGCAGCCTCTCATGTAGCAGGCGTGGACAACATAAGAACATAAAATTGCCATGCTGGGTCAGACCAAGGGTCCATCAAGCCCAGCATCCTGTTTCCATCAGAGGCCAAACCAGGCCACAAGAACCTGGCAATTACCCAAACAATAAAAAGATCCCATGCTACTGATGCAATTAATAGCAGTGGCTATTCCCTAAGTAAACTTGATTAATAGCCATTAATGGACTTCTCCTTCAAGAACTTATCCAAACCTTTTTTGAACCCAGCTACACTAACTGCACTAACCACATCCTCTGGCAACAAATTCCAGAGCTTTATTGTGCGTTGAGTGAAAAAGAATTTTCTCCGATTAGTCTTAAATGTGCTACTTGCTAACTTCATGGAATGCCCTCTAGTCCTTCTATTATTCAAAAGTGTAAATAACCGAATCACATGTACTCGTACAAGACCTCTCATGATCTTAAAGACCTCTATCGTATCCCCCCTCAGCTGTCTCTTCTCCAAGCCGAACAGCCCAAACCTCTTCAGCCTTTCCTCATTGGGGAGCTGTTCCATCCCCTTTATCATTTTGGTTGTCCTTCTCTGTACTTCTCAGTCGTCAACAGGCTGGATCCCGGGGAGTGGGAACTATCCCAGGAGAGTTGGAATCACATTTGTGCCCGATGGGGAGTTCCCCCAACTGGACCTCATGGTGACCTGTGTCAACGCAAGAAAGACTGGTTTGGCAGCCGAAAGAAGGAAATCGGGGAGGTAGGAGTAGACTTCTAGTCTGCAAGTGGCCAATCGGAATCCTCCTGTATGCCTTTCCTCCATGGCCCCCTGATCGGGCGCGTTCTTCTCCGCACAGAGGACCATCCCAGTTCGGTAATTCTGGTGGCACCAGAGTGGCTGCGGTGGCCATGGTTTGTGGACCTGGGACAGTTGGCGACAGACGGCCTGCTATGCCTAGCTCATCTGCCGAACCTCCTGCGACAAGGGCCCATTTTTTCGGATCAGGAGGATCAGTTCTCTCTCGCAGCCTGGTGTTTGAGAGACGGTGGTTACGGATGAAAGGTTATTTGGAACAGGTGATTTCCACTCTGCTTCAGTCCGGGCGGGCCCTCGACATCTATGGCATACGCTCAAGTGTGGAAGGTGTTTGAAGGTCTGGTGTGACCAAGCAGGGTGCAGTGCCGTTGTTGGTTACCATTCCTCAGGTCTTAGGGTTTTTGCAAGCAGGATTATCTAAAGGTTTGGCTTATAGTTCTCTGGGTGTTCAGGTTTCGGCCCTGGTTCTCCTAGGGCAATTAGGTGGTAGGCCTCTAGCCAGCCACTCAGACATTGTCCATTTCCTGAAAGGGGTGAAGCACCTACATTGCCCTCTTCATAAGTTTTATGCCCAGAGTGGAATCTTAATCTGGTGTTGAGGGCACTTCTCGATTCCCCTTTTGAGCCTCTGGGACACGCTTCCTTAAAGGACCTCACCTTGAAGACTGTTCTTGGTGGCCATCTGTTCTGCGAGGCATATCTCAGAATTGCAGGCTCTTTCCTCTCATCTCGGCTAAGAGAGTGTCCTTGTGTATGGTCTCTTCCTTTTTGCCGAAAATGGTGTCTGCCTTTCATGTTAATCAGTCCGTGGAGTTACCCAGATCTCCTGATTGGGCTCGTGACCCCACAATGGGAAGAGATCTTCATCTGTTAGATGTCCGCCGGATTCTCCTTCGGTATTTAAGTCACTAACTCCTTTCGAAAATTGGATCACCTTTTTGTGCTCTTTGGAGGTCCAAAGAAGGGTGAAAAGGCATCCTTGGCTCACTGGCTGAAGGAAACAATTTGCTTGGCCTACATCAGGAAGGGTCACCCCTTCCCAACTGGTTTGATAGCTCACTCGACGAGAGCGCAAGCGGCTTCTTGGGCGGAGTGTCAGTTGTTAGGAGATTTCTAGAGCCGCAGTCTGGTCTTCCCTGCATACCTTCACAAGGCATTATCGTCTGGATGTTACGGATCCGGACAAAGCACTTTTTGGGAAGAGTGTCTTGCAAGCAGGTCTTTCGGGTTCCCGCCTGGTGTAATGTGGCTTTGGTACATCCCACTGGTCTGGACTGATCTGGGTATGTACAGGAAAGGAAAATTGGTTCTTACCTGCTAATTTTCGTTTCTGTAATACCACAGAGCAGTTCAGGATCCCTCCAGGGTGCTACTGCCGAAAGATTGGTTTACCTAATGGTTAGCTGTTGTACATAGGGAATCTATCAGAATGATTCTATAATATTTTGGTTTTTTGTCAATTATATTTTGCTTGGCTATCGATAAATACTGATGAGCTGCAGGTGGCATACTTGGGATACCAGTGCCTCAAAGCTTTGCTCTCTGACTCCATCTGCTGGTGGGAGTGCATAACCCACTGATCTGTGGTATTACAGGAAAGAAAATTAGCAGGTAAGAACCAATTTTCCTTTAATTACATGCTCTTCTGCAACCTTAAGAGCTCAGCACTTAGAGCACAGTGAATCCCTGAAGCCTGACCTTAGGGGATTGAAATCTCCTAGTTAGCAAACTTGTGTTACTGGTGATGTATGATGTTGACAGTGTTCTCTCTACTCATTTGACCACCATTCCTTATTGTTTTTCATAGATCCCATTGTTTCAGGCTCATCCCCAGTTGAAACAATGTGTGCGTCAGGCAATAGAACGTGCTGTCCAAGAGCTTGTCCACCCAGTAGTAGATCGCTCTATCAAGATTGCCATGACTACTTGCGAACAAATAGTCAGAAAGGATTTTGCATTGGATTCAGAGGAATCACGGATGCGGGTGGCAGCCCATCACATGATGCGCAACTTGACTGCAGGAATGGCCATGATCACATGCCGGGAGCCTCTACTTATGAGCATTGCCACAAACCTGAAAAATAGTTTTGCTACTGCGCTGCGGGTATGTCCACTACTGTTATATGTGATGTACATAATCTGTTTTTATTACAAACATGTAACAATATAAATATAATATTTAGAGACAGAAAGATGACTTTGGAATAAAAGGAAATAATGTAAGCAAGATATGGCAAAATAAATTTTGAGGAACCTAGATGATACTAGTGATTTTAGCAAAGATTAGTCTATGATAAATCTGTATTCTTATTTGCAGTGTACATTCAGTAGTTTTTGAAGGGCTGCTATTTCTGCAAGATTGCATTAAGGAATTAAGCCTGTCTTGTTCCTGTTAGGCGGCGTCTCCACAGCAGCGGGAAATGATGGAGCAGGCGGCTGCACAGCTAGCACAAGACAACTGCGAATTAGCATGCTGCTTTATCCAGAAAACTGCTGTGGAAAAAGCAGGTCCTGAAATGGACAAGAGGCTAGCAACGGTAAGCACCTGGGATAGAAATAAAGGAATATGATAAGTAGGAGCAATTAAGCCTGCTCATCTAGTTTGCCCAGCTTTACTTCTGCTGCACTGCCATATACCTCAATTGATCTATCTCAATTGCTCTCTGGATTTTCCCTCACTGCTTCACAGCTAGGGATCCTCTGGTCTTATCCTATGCTTCCTTTTTTTTAGTTACTATTTTTGTCACCTCAAGACTCTTACAATGACGTCTTATAATTTAGAGCATCTCTTCCTCTGAAAAGGTTTGCTGCTTTCTTATTTATATTTTTGAGGTATTTGAATATTTCTATCACATTTCTCTAGTTTTGGTTCCTCTGGAAACACATTTAGGTCCTTAAGTCTCATTTCATATGTAGTTTCATTTTATATGATATAGGCCCTGCACTACTCTGGTAGCCTTTCTCTGGACCACTTCCAGCCTCTCAATATACTTTGAGGTGTAGACTCAGAATTCAGATACATATTCTAGATAAGTTCTCGCAATGACCTGTACGGAGGCATTACCAACTTTTTTTTTCCTACTGGTTATGCTCTTCCTATCCAGCCTAGCATCCTTCTGACTCTGGCCACTTCCCTTTCACGTTGTTTTGTAACTTTAAAATCAGAAGACATGATCTCTCCAAAGTCTTGTCCTTGATGCATAACAGTATGTCACCTGCCACTGTGTACTGCTCCTTTGGTTTTCTAAGCTGGAAGTGTATAGTTCTGCACTTTTGTGATAAAACTTCATTTCTCATTCTGCTCTCTTAGGAATATGTGTGTGTTCATTTCTCAGAGGAGAGCAGGATGATAGTCCTCACACATGGGTGACGACAGATGGAGCCCCGATGCGGAAAACTTATGTCATAATTTCTAGAACTTTGACTAGGCACACTGAGCATGCCCTATGCCATGCATCCACACACAGTCCCTCTCCAGTCTCTCTTTCCGCGGAGCTGTAAGCCTCAGTCAGGCCGATTCAGTAAAGTCCACGGGAGAGCGGGTGAACGCCCGCTCTCCCGGCGCGCGCACAGGCCACTCGCCTGTGCACGCGATGCAGTATTTAAATTAGGTCCGGCGGTAGAAACGGGCAAAAGGAGGCGCTAGGGACATTAGCGCGTCCCTAGTGCCTCCTTTTGGCCTGGAGCGGCGGCTGTCAGCAAGTTTGACAGCCGACGCTCAATTTTGCCGGCGTTGGTTCTCGAGCCCGCTTACAGCTACAGGCTCGGAAACCGAACGCCGGCAAAATTGAGTGTCCGGTTTTCGACCCGACAGCTGCTGGCCGACTTCAAATTTTTTCTTTTTTTTTTTTTTTTTACTTTTTACCCTTCGGGACCTCCGACTTAATATCTCCATGATAATAAGTCAAG
Source organism: Rhinatrema bivittatum (assembly GCF_901001135.1). NCBI lineage: Eukaryota > Metazoa > Chordata > Amphibia > Gymnophiona > Rhinatrematidae > Rhinatrema > Rhinatrema bivittatum. The sequence goes on from NC_042621.1 coordinate 139,560,809, forward strand.
AGGGTGCACAGAAAAGCAGTTTTTACTGCTTTTCTGTGCACTTTCCCGGTGCCCGAAGAAATTAGCGCCTACCTTTGGGTTATTACTTTTAACCTACAAAATGCATTTTAATGTTAAATTAAAACCGCATAATATCTTCCGAACAAATAAGCTTGACTGACACAGTTTTTGACACTAAATTGTCACATGGTTAATTTGTAATCTATACTACTCATATTTTTCGTTAACGTGCCTTTTTGTAAACCGTTGTGATGGTTATCTAACTCAACGACGGTATAGAAGAGTTTTTAAATAAATAGGCGCTAATTTCTGAAAGTAAAATGTGCGGCTTGGCTGCACATTTTACTTACTGAATCGCGCGGGCATACCTAATAGGGCCATCAACATGCATTTGCATGTTGAGGGCGCTATTAGGTTCGGCGGGTTGGACGTGCGTTTTCCGCCCCTTACTGAATAAGGGGTAAGGGAAAACGCGCATCCAGTGACAGAGCGCACTGTACTGTATCGGCCTGAGTGTGAATGAGCTCACTTTAGCTGTTTGGCCTTGTGGAAAACTTTGGTTTTTCATGGGTTTTTCCTCTTTGATCCATTGCCAGGTCCCTCTCAGGGCCCGCTTGTAGCGTCTCCTAGTCAGTTTCTCACGATTCGGAAAAAGCTTCCTTTTGTGGTGATTCCTAGTGGCGGCTGTGCATCTGTGCCCACCAGCCATCGCCCCGCCCCCATCATTTTCAGTTCGTGCCCCTTTTATTTCGTCAAACATGGCCATGTTCAATTTTCAGCAATGCCTCCAAGGACTATGTCTATCATGCATCCACATGAGAGATGTCTGGGGCTACCACTTATGTGCACAGATGGACCCCAAAGGGGGGACTCGACAATTTGGAACAGCTCTTCAGGTTGAAGAAATTCGAGCCATCTGCGTTGAAGGACCAAGGAGCCACACTGATGGACACAGAGCCATCTACATCGGTGGGACAGTTGGTTCCATCGATGCCCTCGGTGGATAGGGGTGCCGGAGACAAGCACTGAGGGAAGCCGAGGAAGCATCAGCACCAGTCCCCGTCAATGCACGGTGCCAGGCATGGGAATGCACCATTTTTTTGCCATGATGCCCCCGAAATGACCCTGCAGTGAGGCGTGCCAGTCCTCCATTGGTGCCGGGGTTCCGCAACTGTCTCCACTGGTCTTGATGCCAGTCAGTAATCCACCTCGAGGGTCCAAAGAAGTTGTGGCCACCTCACCTTCCTCTGTCTGTATTGGCATCGGCAACATTCAAGGAGTGTATGCTTCCTTTAGGTCGAGGGGGCATAGCCAGTTCCCTTTTTGCAAGAGGAGGGATCAAGGTGCCTAGGTAAACCATCTTAAACTTTTTTTTTTTTTTTAGAAGCAATGTGGCCACCTCTCCTTCCTTCCAGTCGGTGTTGCCATCAGCAACGTTCAAGGAGGAGATGGAGCGCCAAGCCCAGCTAGTAGTGGACCGGATGCTGCAGGGCTTCAGTCCTATGGTACAGATGGTTCCAGACCCAGTGCCGCCTGTCCTCGTACTACTTGTGGAGAAGCTCAAGGTGCTTATTGGTGCGTTACCAACCCAGCTGGTGTCTGTTCCCTGGACAGCTTCGGTGCCACAGGAGATGAAACCCTAGGTGCTCGGCTTTCATCTAGAAGTGCAGGCATCTGTGGAACTGGATGGAGAGATGGGAGGGCGTGGCAGGCCTCAGCATCTCCACAGACTTCAGTAGAGCTTCCTTCTCGGAGGAACCAGTGACATCCACCGTATCGGTAAAGGGAGGCCTTTGTTCCCCACCAGGCACCGAAGCTGTCCAGGGAACAGATACCAGCTGAGATGGCAAATCACCAATAAGCACACAGTGCATCTTCACATGTAGTATGAGGACAGGCCTGGAGCCATCTGTGCCATAGGACTGAAGCCCTGCAGCATCCGGTCCACCACTGGCTGGGCTTGGTGCTTCAGCTCCTCCTTGAACGTTGCTGCTGCCAACACAGACTAGAAGGAAGAAGAGGTGGCCACATTACCTTTTTTTTTTTTTAGAAGTAAAGTTTAAGAGGGTTTCCCTAGGCACCTTGATCCCCCTCTTGCAAAAAGGGGACTGGCTATGCCCCCTCGACCTAAAGGAAGCATACACTCATATTGAGATCTTCCCCTTTCACAGGAAGTATCTTTTATTCGTGGTTGGAAATCAGCACTTCCAGTACCAGGTGTTGCCATTCGGGCTCGCGTCAGCTCCACAGGTCTTCATAAAATGCCTGGCTGTGATGGTAGCACACCTCCGCTGGCTGGGAGTGCATGTTTTCCCATATCTGGATGATTGGCTGGTCAAGAATACATCTTAGGCAGGGGGCTGCCAGGTTCATGTGCTTGACCATCAGGTTATTGGAGTCTGTAGGATTCGTTCTCAATTACCCAAAGTCCATCTCAGACTGTCACTTCAATTGGACTTCATAGATTCCCTGCTAGACATGGCTCAGACCAAGGCTTTCCTGCCTCGTCAGAGGACCATTACCTTGACCATCACGGCAGAGATCAAACAGAGCCAGCAGGTGTTAGCTTGGCAAATGTTGTAGCTGTTGGGCCAAATGACTGCAACTGTCCATGTCACTCCTTTGGCACGTTTATATTTATTTATTTATTTAGAAACTTTTATATACCGGTATTAGTGGGGACATCATACCGGTTCACATATTAACAGAAGGCTTGGAAAATACATATCAACAGGGAAGGAGAACTGGGTGGGGGGTTAACCAAGTGCAGGATGGAAGAATAGATTAAAACAAGAAGTCATAACAAGAAGAATAACAATTTACAAAGTAATTAACTCCTTAATATAAGGAAAGGGCAATCACCGGGGGGGGGGTGAGGTGAGAGCTATGGTGAGGGTGGGAGGGGACTATTCTGGGTAGGCTTGGTTGAACAGAAATGTTTTTAGTTTCTTTTTGAATTTGATCGCACATGGTTCGAGGCGCATGTGGACAGGTAGGGAGTTCCAGAGAGCCGGACCGGCGATGGAGAGGGCACAGTCACGGGTGGAGGAAAGATGAGCTGTTTTCAAGGAAGGTACATGTAGGGTACCTTTGCTGGCAGATCTGGTGGCACGAGTGGACAGGGGGGGCAATGAAGGGGAGGTCGAGCCAGTTGGAGTTGTGGGTGTGGATAGACTTGTGTACTATGGTCAGAGTTTTGTAGTGAATACGGGCGAGGATGGGGAGCCAATGTAGATCCTTGAGGATGGGGGTAATGTGTTCGTGTTTACGTGTGTTAGTGATGAGTCTTGCGGTGGCATTTTGCAACAATTGGAGAGGTTTTATCATAGATAAGGGGAGCCCTAGGAGGAGAGCATTGCAGTAGTCTAGTTTTGAGGTGAGGGTGGCTTGGATCACTGTGCGGATATCTTGGATGTAAAGCAGGGATCGGAGTTTTTTGAGAACGTTGAGTTTGAAGAAGCCTGCTTTGAGGATAGCGTTGATGTGTGGTTTCAAGCTTAGTTCGGGATCAAGCAGGACTCCGAGGTCCCTAACGGATGGTTGACCTGTGAGAAGGTTAAGTTTAGGGTCATTAGGTGGGAGGTCGGGGGGTTGCGAGGAAATGAGAAGGAGTTCCGTTTTGTTCACGTTGAGGGCAAGCTGAAGGTTTGAGAGGAGGGAGTTGATGGCTGCAAGGCAGTTTTCCCAGTGCTCCAGGGCATCAGATATAGAGTTGTGAATAGGAATGATGATCTGAACATCATCAGCATAGAGATAGAATTTGAGTTTAAGGTCGGAGAGGAGCTGGCAGAGCGGGGTGAGGTAAACATTGAAGAGGGTTGAAGACAGTGAGGAGCCTTGAGGGAACCCCTTGTTGTAAAGGGTATGAGGCAGATAGGTTGTTACCAATTTTAACAGAGAACTTTGTTTGAGAGAGAGGATTTGAACCAGGCGAGAGCTATTCCTGAGATGCGAATGCTTTCTAGCCGTGTCAGGAGGTGGTGGTGGCTGATGGTATCAAAAGCCGCCGAAATGTCGAGGAGGGCAAGGAGGTAGCTGTGGCCTTTGCCCAGGCCTCTGAGTAGATAGTCGGATAGGGAAAGGAGTAAGGATTCGGTATTAAGGTGTTTCCTAAAGCCAAATTGGGAAACATGGAGGATGGCATGATCTTCAAGGTAATCCATGAGTTGTGAATTAACAACTTTTTCCATTAGCTTGGCAATAAAAGGGAGGTTGGAGATGGGTCGGAAATTGGAGGGGTCTTTTGGGTCTAGGGAGGGTTTCTTAAGGAGGGGTTTGGCAACAGCATGCTTGAGTGAATCTGGGACCATCCCATGGGTGAGGGAGCAGTTGATGATATCTGCTATGGCCCTGGCAATGCAGTTGGGGATGGCTATAAGCGCTTTGGTAGGGATGGTGTCATTGGGGTGAGAGGCTGGCTTAAGTTTTCGAAGGAGGCTTATGATTTCTTTGGAGGAAGTAACGTCAAGTGTGGCCATTGTGGGTTGGGATGAAGAGGTAACAGAGGGTTGGATGGGGGAACAGAGATTGGGAAGGGGAAATCTGGAGAGGAGGTTGGAGATCTTACTTTGGAAGTAGTTGGCCAGTTCTTCACATTTGGCTGCAGCCTCAGTGTCTGGTATGGTAGGTGGGATGGAGGTGGTGAGGCTTGCGACATAGGAGAAAAGCACTTTGGGGTTAAATTTATATTCATGGATTTTTTTTTGCGTAGAAGTCTCGCTTGTGTTTGAGGGTAGATAGTCTGTATTTGTGTAAGGTTGTTTTGTAGCTGGAGGAATGTTCGGGGTAGGGTCCTTGCGCCATTTTCTCTCTTTTTGTCTGAGATTGCTTTTTAGGGTTTTAGCTCTTGGGTGTACCAGGGCTTGGAGGGTTTCGTGGAGGTATTTGACTCGTTCGGAGAGTGGGCATAGTTTATTGGCAATATCTTCTGTGAGGTTATTCCAGGAGGCTAAGGCTGTGTCAGGATCTGAGCAGACTAGTCTTGACAGGGAGGAGGCTAAAGCGTCCGTTAGTTCGTCGCTGGGGCATGTTTTTCTAGATATTATGGTTGAGTGAGACTTATAGTTACTTGAAAGGGGTCTCTTCGCGGAGAGTCTGCCTTCAATGAGGCCGTGGTCGGACCAAGGCACTGGGGTGCAGGTGGGAGTGTTGGTAGTTTGGAAGCTAGAGTTGATAAACATCAGGTCCAACGTATGACCAGCTTTATGAGTTGGAGATGCTATGATTTGTCGGAAGCCTATGGCTAGGAGGGATTGAATGAAGGTTTCGCAAGATGCAGAGGGGGGAAGAGAATCAACATGAAGATTAAAATCTCCGAGGATGATGGAAGGGGTATCGGATTTTATCCATTCTACAACAAATTCAATTAGGGGAGAGGGGTTGGACTCAAGGGTGGTGGGTGGGGCGTAGACTAGACAAATTTGCAGGGCAGTTGCCCTAAAGAGACCTATTTCGAGTTTGGGTGGGGCGGCTATGTTGATGGGTTTAAGGTTCAAGTATTTCTTGGCTGCTAGGAGTCCTCCTCCTCCTCTTTTTTTTGGGTCGGTGGATGGGGAAGATGTCATAAAGGGTAGATGGGAGTTGGTTTATGAGGACGGTGTCTGTGTTTTTGAGCCATGTTTCGGTGACCGCACAGATGTCTGGTGTGCAGTCCGTAAGTAGGTCATTGAGGAGTGGTGTCTTTTTGGAGAGGGATTGAGCATTAATGAGTATAATGGAGAGGGTGGAGAGACCGAGGAATTTGGTCAGAGGCGAGGTGAGGATGGGGATAAGGGATTTACGGAGGGGAGGGGGAGGTAGTCTGGAGCGTGGGTGGTGGATGCGAGGGATTGCGTAGGCAGCCATATTGGGAACTGCTGGTAGTCTGGTGGGGCAGTGTAGAGGGGATATGGGAGGTGAATGAGGAGGGTAGTGGAAAAGGGTGCGGTTTGGAGTAGCAGATGTTATACAGTGCAATAAGGGGTGGCAGATTGTTATACAGTGCAGCAGTTGTTATACAGTGTAGCAGTTGATATGCAGTGCAGCAAAATTACATTCGGTGAGGGTACATATAATAAGGTACATATAGCAACAGGTACGACGGGGCAGTGTAGCAGCACTTTGAAAAGCTCACCGAGTGGCGAGAGTCTTAGCCAGCAATGCAGCCTCGATCGGGCTCGGTTATGGATTCGAGTTTGTTTCACCGCTCCTGCTTCTCCGTTGAGTGTTGCAGGTGCCTAGGTCTGCTGGACGCCGCGTCTGGGTTGGCGGGTTGCGGCATGTTGCGGTGTCAAAGGCAGCGGGACTCTGCTTTCAGGCTAGTAATTCCGTAGGGTGCGGAGGTCTTTTGATGAACTGGCTGGAGGACAACTTTGCCTTTCCTGGTGGCACTAGGGGCTACACGAAGGGGCACACAAAGGGGCCTGCCCCACACCTAGGAGCCGCTCGGATTTAAAGGCCAATTAGGGCTGTCCCCTGATTGGCTGCTCTGCGTGTGCTGGCTGACGTCGCAGGAAGCGGAGGACCGGCTGGATGGCGTCTGCGGAAGGCAGTCGGAGCTGCCTCATGGTCGGCGACGGAGGCGGTCGCGGGTAAGTGCGAATTAAATAGGCCTTACCCCGGCGGGTCTCCGGCGCCCATCACGCAGGCCCTGCAGTGCTTCGAGGTCTCCCACTCGTCCCGGTGCGTCTGGATTGAAAGGGCTCTGTCCTGGAGCCGCGCGGATTTAAAGGCCAGTCAGAGCTGTCCCCTGATTGGCTGCTCTGGTGTGCTGGCTGACGTCGCAGGAAGCGGAGGACCGGCTGGATGGCGTCTGCGGAAGGCAGTCGGAGCTGCCTCGTGGTCGGCCCAGAGCCCAATGAACCCTGGTCGTGCAGAGCCCAATGAACCCTGAGGTCGCTGTGGCGCCAGGCCACTTAGAGCATCTGAGTCACCCCATCTCTCCAGGACTCATTCTCCTGGTGGCGAGTACTTTCAAATCTGGAACAGGACATCTTGTTCAAAGTCCCACCTACCCAAATTGTCCTAAACAAGTACATCCACCCTGGGGCGGGGAACTAATGTAGATGGACTCACCACTTGGGGTCTCTGGTACACCCAGGAACACGCCTGTCAAATCAACTTCCTGGAGCTTCGTGCGATCAGGTACATGCTATGGGCTTTCATAGATCGGCAGTCCAACAAAATTGGCCTGATCCACGCAGACAACCAGGTAGCTATGTGGTATGTCAACAAGCGGTCCAGATCTGGTCGTGGGCCATGTGCCATGGGATGGTGCTCAGAACCATGTACCTGGCCATGATGGAAATCATGGTAATGGACAGGCTGAATTGAGCCTTCAGACCCCAGGAGTGGTCCCTGGACGGGGAGTAGCGAATCAGATATTCTGCCTCTAGGGGAGCTCGGTCATAGATATGTTCATGTCCCCTCTGCAACAGGAAGGTGTCTGTTTTGCTTCCTGTACAGATCAAACTGCAAACCAACCTCAGATGCCCTTGCCTGTCATTGGGGCAAGGGTGTTCTATATGGTGTACCCTTCGATTCCCTTAGTGGCGAAGACTCTCTTGAGACTTTGTGAGGACAGGGGGACTAAGATCCTCATAGCCCCTCATTGGCCGAGACGTGTCTGGTTTTCCCTCCTACAGGAATCCAGCTGGAGATTTCCCCAGATCTCATCACACAAATCAAGGCAGACTGTGGCATCCCAACCTCCAGGACCACCTTCTCACAGCCTGCATGTTGAAAGGTTAATCCTGCAGCAGCTTGATCTTTCAGAGGATGTCTCTCGGGTCCTGGTGGCTTCTAAAAAGCCTTCCACTAGAAAATCCTATAGACTGAATTGGAGAATTTCTCTATGGTGTGAGCAGAAGGCCCTAGATCCATTCTCCTGACCCACACAAAAAGCTCCTTGACTTTCTACACCTATCAGAAGCTGGCTTAAAGTCCACCTCCATTAGAGTTAATCTCAGTGAAATTGGAGCTTACCACCAAGGTGTAGATATTACGCCTATCTCTGTATGGCCTATAGTTGTAATTTCATGTGGGGCCTGCTTCACTTGGGACCTCCCTGTGTCTTGGGACCTCAACGTGGTGTTAGCACAGTTGATGAAAAGCTCCTTTTGAGCCACTACGCACCTGTAACCTGAAGTACCTGAACAGAAGGTCATATTTTTTGTGGTGGTCACTTCAGCACACAGGGTCAGCGACCTCCAGGCTTTAGGTAACTTATCCACCTTATACTAAGTTTTATCATGACAGACCACCCTAAGGTGGTGACAGACTTCCATCTTAACCAGTCCTGCCAACATTCTTTCCCAGGCCCCATTTGCACCAAGGCGAACAAGCACTGCACAGTTTGGACTGCAAGTGAGTCTTAACCTATCTGGAGTGGACAGAAGCCCATAGACAGTCTGCCCAACTTTTTCATGCCAAACAGACACTATCCAATTGGTTAGAAAATTGCATCTCCTTCTGTTATGCCAAGGCGGGGGGACTGCATCTTCGCTCATGTCAAGGCTCATTCTGTCAGAGCCCATGGTATCAGTGGCCCACTTTCAAGCAGTCCCCATGGAGGAGATCTGCAAGGCTTTGATGTGGGATTCTTTCCACACATTCACATCTCATTACTGTCTGGATAGGGATGGCCGATACAACAGTAGATTTGGCCAGTTTGTCTTTCGGAACCTGTTTGAGGTGTAGAACCCAACTCTTCCGCCTGTTTTGGTTTAGGTTGTCTCCCCCTTTTACCAACAGCACCGGTAGTGTTGTGCTCGTTGGCACCTGGTTGGGTGACTGTTGGTCCCCTTTTCTGTTGGGAGCAGCCTGTAGCTAGGGATTCACCCATGTGTGAGGGCTACCATCCTGCTTATCTTCAGAGAAAGCGGAGTTGCTTACCTATAACAGGTGTTCTCAGAGGACAGCAGGATGTTAGTTCTCACAAAACCTGCCTGCCACCCTGCGGAGTTGGGTTTCTCCTATTTTTTATTTTAACTATAATTCTGTTACAAGACTGGAGAGGATGCATGGTATAGGGTATGCTCAGTGTGCTTAGTCAAAGTTCTAGAAACTTTGATATAAGCTGTCTGCATCAGGGCTCCATATGATGTCACTGATGTGTGAGGACTAACAATCTGCTGTCCTCTGAGAACACCTGTTACAGATAAGCAACTCTGCTTTATTTCCAAGTTCTTACATGCTACATAATCAGAAAATCTGGCCAGTGTGGTTCTGTTGCAGATAGAATGTGTAAAAAGGCATTTCTTTTTCATTCTAACTCATCTTATTACATATGAAGATAATAAAACAGAATTGTCCCCGGAAAAGGAAAAGGGCATTGAATTAATTGCCCTTTTTCTCCTTAGTTTGTACTCCTATTTACCACTACCCTAGGATCACTCAGCCAGCTCCTAATTCCATCCATCACCCTAGGGGATCTTCTTATTGCCAAGGGTACTACCAGTAATGCTGGCAAAATGAACTGAAGTAACTTTTTTTTTCTTTGCTTTTTGAAGGAATTTGAACTAAGAAAGCATGCAAGACAGGAAGGCCGTCGATACTGTGACCCTGTAGTGTTAACTTATCAGGCTGAGCGGATGCCTGAACAGATCAGGCTGAAGGTAAGAGCAGTTTACTTTATGATGCACTTTATGGACTGTTAAAGAAAAGTTATGGAAATCTGTATTTGCAAGAATATGAATGCTTGTTAAATGTACAGAATTATAGTAATCTTATTCCTGGAGAAGCTATGATCTTTAAGTTGTGACATTTTATTAGATCAACAAAATCGATTTGGTAATGAGAACATAAGAACAGACCAAGGATCCATCAAGCCAGGTATCCTGTTTCCAACAGTGACCAGTCCTGACAGAATCCCAAATAGATTCTATGCTGCTTACACCCAGGGATAAGCAGTGGCTTTTCCCAAGTTTACCTGGTTAATAAGTTTCTCCTTTGACAAGCAGAGATTAATTAGTCATATCTGGTGCTGAATGGACCCATTACTCTAGCTTAGTAAAATTTTACTACTATGCATGTCCTTTGTGAACCCCTCTGTTTCTTCATCTTCTACTTATTTTTTTGGGTTGCTTCACTGACTTGACAGCCCCTCAACAGCACTTTTAAATACTACACAAAAAAAATATATGGCACAGTATATCCATGGCTTTCTCCAAAAGCTGAAGCCTTTCCTCCAACTTGAGGAAGGATCTGTGAGTTATCCTCAGTCGTTCTTGAGCACAAAAGAGAGCATCTGCCACTGCCTCCTCTTAGTCTTCAAAGTGTTTGATTCCAATTCATGTACATCGGTATCATCAATTAGACTATGTTGCATAGCATGGTTTTGAGCCAGCAGCATATGGGATGATCATGAAAAAGTTGCAGACCTCCTCTGTCTCGGAGATAATCACTTTGGAGAACAGCTTAGAGAGAAGGTCGTGCAGGTAAAGGACCAAAACAAGGCCGTTCAGTCCCTCTTGAACAACCATATGCGCACACGGCCCTTCTATTATTAGATTGTTTTTTGTTTGTGGGAGGGTTTTTTTGTTTGTTGGTTTTTTTTTACAGGTGCCCCCTTCCAGACCTATCAGCAATACCATTATCAGTGTCAACACCCTCTCTATCAGTCCAAGACAAAGGGAGACAAAAGACCACTCAACTGGCCCAGCCTAAACCTGGGCCCAGTTTTTAATCCCTTTGAACAATCCACATCCATCTGTTCCAATTGGAGCGGAATCCAACCTTTCCTGTACAGATGGTACCGTGTAACCAAGAACATAAGAAATTGCCATGCTGGGTCACACCAATGGTCCATCAAGCCTAGCATCCTGTTTCCAACCGAGCCAAACCAGGCCACAAGAACCTGACAATTACCCAAACACTAAGAAGATCCCATGCTACTGATGCAATTAATGGCAGTGGCTATTCCCTAAGTAAACTTGATTAATAGCTGTTTAATGGACTTCTCCAAGACCTTATCCAAACTTTTTTTGAACCCAGCTTACACCAACTGCACTAACCCATTCTCTGGCAACAATTTCAAAGCTTTATTGTGCGTTGAGTGAAAAATAATTTTCTCCGATTAGTCTTAAATGTGTTACTTGCTAACTTCATGGAATGCCCCCTAGTCCTATTATTCGAAAGTGTAACTAACCGATTCACATCTACTCATTCAAGACCTCTCATGATCTTAAAGACCTCTATCATATCCCACCTCAGCCTTCTCTTCTCCAAGCTGAACAGCCCTAACCTCTTCAGCCTTTCCTCATAGGGGAGCTGTTCCATCCCCTTTATCATTTTGGTTGCCCTTCTCTGTACCTTCTCAAACGCAACTATCTTTTTTGAGATGCAGTGACCAGAATTGTACACAGTATTCAAGGTGCGGTCTCACCATGGAGCGATATAGAGGTATTATGACATTTTCTGTTTTATTAACCATTCCCTTCCTAATAATTCCTAACATTCTGTTTGCTTTTTTGACTGCTGCAACACACTGAGCCGACAATTTTAAAGTATTATCCACTATGATGCCTAGATCTCTTTCCTGGGTTGTAGTTCCTAATATGGAACCTAACATCATGTAACTACAGCAAGGGTTATTTTTCCCTATATGCAACACCTTGCACTTGTCCACATTAAATTTCATCTGCCATTTGGATGCCCAATCTTCCAGTCTTGCAAGGTCCTCCTGTAATGTATCACAATCCGCTTGTGATTTAACTACTCTGAATGATTTTGTATCATCCGCAAATTTGATAACCTCACTCGTCGTATTCCTTTCCAGATCATTTATATATATATATTGAAAAGCACTGGTCCAAATACAGATCCTGAGGCACTGAGAAAATTGACCATTTAATTCTACTTTCTGTTTCCTGTCTTTTAACCAGTTTGTAAACCATGAAAGGACATCGCCTGTTATACCATGACTTTTTAATTTTCTTAGAAGCCTCTCAAACGCCTTCTGAAAATCCAAATACACTACATCTACTGGTTCACCTTTATCCACATGTTTTTTTAACCCCTTCAAAAAAAAATGAAGCAGATTTTGTTAGGCAAGACTTCCCTTGGGTAAATCCATGTTGACTGTGTTCCATCTATATGCTCTACGATTTTGATCTTGAGAATAGTTTCCACTATTTTTCCCGGCACTGAAGTCAGGCTCACTGGTCTATAGTTACCCAGATCGCCCCTGGTGCCTTTTTTAAATATTGGGGTTACATTGGCCACCCTTAGGTCATTCAGATAGTGTAATCTGGGTACTGGTTGCATTTCTCCTGATTATCACTTCTCCTAGGACAAGCAGGATAGTAATCCACACATGTGGGTGACTACATATTATGGATATGAGGCATCTGAGCAAACACCTGCTTAAAGAGAAATTCAAATTTCCTGGCGTGTAGCCAGATGGACTCAGAATGAATGGGTATAGTATCCGCGTGCTAGCAGTTGGAGACGGATCTGACGTCAGCACGGGTGTATATATACCCCCACAGGAAGCGTAGCAACTTAGTAATTTCCGTCTCCAAAGCAGTTTGGAGAGCCTGCACGCTCGCTGAGCGTGTTTTCCAAATCTACTTTCTATTTTCTACATTCTACTTTCTTCAACTACAACATCGAGCCCCGCACTCCTGCGGTGATACCCTAAGGTCCCTCCCCCAGTAGAGTTTCCCGGGGTGATTTCCGTGATCCTCCGGAGGTTTAAGTCCTCGGTCCGGTGGCCGAATCGCGGCAGGGACATAGCCTCCGGGCGAGGTTCGGGTGAGGCATACGAGGCGCCTCGGTCCCGGCGTGGACGAGGCAGCGGGTGCATATCCTCAAACGCGGCGGTGAAGGTACTTGCCCTCTCCCCCCGCAGCCGGAGACCGCCCGGGTTCCAGCCGGGAAGCGCCGAGGATCAGGTAAGGCGTACATCTCTTATTTCTGGTCTCCGAGGAACAGAGGATCGGCGGCGTGGCACGCCGTGGAGGGCGCCATTTTGTGGGTCTTGTTCAGGTATTGAGCGCCCGTAATAGGCGCAGCTCTGACTAAGCGCATATTATATTTCTCATTGTGCGTATTTTGCCTTATTACTGAGAGCATATTGCATACCACTGAGCGGGTATTGCTAACCACATATTGCTGAGAGCCTATTGAATGTCATTGAGCGTGTATTGCTAACCGCATATTGCTGAGAGCCTATTGAATGCCATTGAGCGTGTATTGCTAACCGCCTATTGCTAAGAGCATATTGCATATCATTGAGCGTATATCGTGAGCCGCATAGGGCTAGGCGCCTGTGGTCGATATTGCTGCCGCATATTATTCTTCAGCGCCTGTTCTATTAAGCGTATATAGCTGCCGCATATTGTTATTATTGTTAAGCGCCTGTTGTATTAAGCGCATATTGCTGCCGCATATTAGTATTGTGCGCCGGTTGTATTTAGCGTATATTGCTGCCGCATATTATTAAGCGCCTGTTGGGTTAAGCGCCTATTGCTGCCGCATATTAGTATTGTGCGCCTGTTGTATTCAGCGTATATTGCTACCGCATATTATTAAGCGCCTGTTGTACTAAGCGCATATTGCTGCCTCATATTGTTCTTGTGCGCCTGTTCTCTTAAGCGTTTATTGTGGCCGCTTTTCATTCAGCGCATACTTTTCAATGGAACAGAACGCCTCAGCGTCTTCAGCGGGGGCGCCGCCTGCCTCCGGCATTAAAGCCCTCTGCCTCTGCTCCGCATGCCAGCTTCGAGCTACGCACAGTGAAGAGCCACTCCCTATGTGCCCAATGTGAGGAGGCCGTGGGACCCTTTGGCCAGGCCCAGTCTCAGCCACGATTTGCTGATAGTTCCCCAGGGGCTACCCCGGATTTAGCGGGCAGTCTTGACCAATCGGGAATCCCGGGGGATCTTGTACCCCGGCGATTAGAGGCTGCTTCAATTTCCTGGGTGGATCTCTTTAAGGGGATTCATGCCTTTGTACAGATGCAAACAGCTTCCCGTCCAGGCCCTGCGGTTCCTGCGGCTGCTGCGGTGGCGGCTCCTGCGGATCCTGTTCCTGGACCCTCACGCCCTTATCGTGAGCGGGACCTCCCGCAGCTGGACAGCCCAGATCAGTCAGACCAGGAGGTTTCACCGGACGAGTCAGAACTCCCGGACGAGGGGGAACTTCCCCCAGGGATTGAGCCATATAGAACCATGAGGCGGTTCTTCCCTAAGGAGGATCTCTCCGACCTGGTGTCTCAGTGTCTGGCGGAGTTGGATATTACAGGTCCCAGCGCTACGGTACCCTCTGCGCAGAACCCCCTGCTGGAAGGTCTTCGTCCTACAGCCCGCCATTTTCCATTCTTGCAAGCAGCACAACAACTGATAGATTTAGAATGGGCGGCACCAGCGGCTTCCTTCAAAGGGGGCCGGGCCCTGATGGGCATGTACCCATTGGCACGGGCTATCCAGGACCTGCTGGCGTGCCCTCAGGTGCCTTGATTAGCGCTGTGGTCAAGCGCACTACCATTCCAGTTGAAGGGGGGACGGCCCTCAAGGAGCCTCATGACCGGCGACTGGACGCCATTCTGAAACAGACCTTTGAGGTGGCAGCTCTCTCTTTGCGGATCGCAACCTGCTGCACAGTGGTGACGCGTGCCTGTTTGTCACAGGTCAGGAACAACGCTCCAGCAGCTGACATGGAGTCAGCTCTCTCGTTCCTCACGGATGCTGCATCAGATCTAGTCCGGACAACAGCTAAGGGGATCTCATCCTCCGTAGCCGCCAGGAGGCAGCTCTGGATCCGGAAATGGTCAGCTGATGCGCCTTCAAAGACACGCCTCACCAGATTGCCCTTTAAGGGCTCTTTCCTATTTGGCAGCGACCTTGATAAACTGGCCAGTACATGGGGCGCCTCGCCAGTGCCTAGACTGCCGGAAGATCGGTTCAGAAGGAGCCAGCGCGCCTTTCCAAGGCCCTCCAGGGGCAGGAGTTCACAGCGCTTCGTTCCCTACAGGAGTCGCTACCAGGCACCTCGTCCTCAGGCCCAGAATCAGTCCTTTCGGACCAAGCAGCGCAAGAGGGGAGCAGGCCCCGGGCTCAGGTCCTGGCCGCACCTCACAATGAGAATCCACCGATCCATCTGGGGGCCGGAGCCATATGGGGCAGGTTAACCCTCTTCTACCCCAGATGGGTCGAGATTACGTCGGACCAGTGGGTCCTCGCCATCATCCGAGAGGGTTATTATCTGGACTTTCATCATCTCCCTCCGGTCAAGTTTGTGGAATCTTCATGTCCCATACACAAGAAGGCAGCATTGGAAACTACCTTGGCGAGGCTCCTGTCCTTGAAAGCCATCATCCCAGTACCTGCCTGGGAAGTGAATTCTGGACACTATTCCATTTATTTCATGGTACCCAAGAAAGGGGGCACCTTTCGGCCTGTACTGGACCTCAAGTCAGTCAAACGATACTTACGGGTCCCGAGGTTTCGCATGGAAACTCTGCGCTCCGTCAAGACCGCAGTACAGCCAGGAGAATTCCTCATGGCATTAGACTTGTCGGAAGCCTATCTGCATATCCCGATCCATCCGGATCATCAGCGCTACCTACGCTTCAAGGTTCTGGGTCACCACTTCCAATTCCGGGCTCTGCCCTTTGGGTTGGCCACGTCACCGCGGACCTTCACCAAGGTGGTTGTCGTGGTAGCAGCGGCCCTCAGGCGGGAAGGAATTCTGGTCCATCCCTACCTAGACGATTGGCTGATCAGGGCGAAATCACGAGAGGAGAGCCATCGGACAACCGACAGAGTGATCGCCCTTCTGGAAAGCTTGGGCTGGGTGATCAACCTCAACAAGAGTTGCCTTCAGCCTTCCCAGTCACTGGAATACCTGGGAGTACAGTTCGACACCCAGGCAGACACAGTCAGTCTCACTACCAAGAGAAGGTTAAAACTTCAGACGCATATCCAGTACTTGATGGGCACCAGTCTGCCCATAGCTTGGGATTATCTGCAGGTTCTCTGTCTCATGGCATCCACCCTGGAAGTGGTACCTTGGGCAAGGGCCCATATGAGACCTCTACAACACTCCCTGCTCTCTCGCTGGAGTCCCCGTCTACGGAACTATTCCACGCACCTACCTCTGCCTGCCAGAGTACGGACCCAGTTACGGTGGTGGTTGCAGTCCAACCACATGAGCAGAGGGTCGAAGATGTCCTCCCCCACGTGGACTCTGCTCACCACAGATGCCAGCCTGAGCGGCTGGGGTGCGCACTGCGAAGGACTTACCGCACAAGGGCGGTGGAACAGAGAAGAGTCCGCATGGAACATCACCCGTCTAGAGGCTCGGGCAGTCCGATTGGCATGCCTTCGATTTGCTCACAGACTGAAGAACAGAGCAGTCAGAGTGATGTCCGACAACGCCACCACAGTGGCATACATCAACCGTCAGGGCGGAACCAGAAGTCGACAAGCATCTCTGGAGATCGCCCCACTGATGGCTTGGGCAGAGGCGAATCTTCAGTACATCTCCGCCATCCACATTGCCGGGAAGGACAACACTATGGCAGACTTCCTCAGCAGAGAACGCCTAAATCCGGGAGAGTGGCAGCTGTCACCCACAGCCTTCCAGATGATTGTGGATCACTGGGGGATTCCGGACATGGATTTACTGGCGGACAAGTCCAATGCTCAAGTACCCAGATACTTCAGCCGCAAGCGCGATCCGTTCTCCCACGGAATCGATGCCCTGGTGTAGCCATGGCCTCCAGGGACTCTGCTATACGCCTTTCCTCCATGGCCTCTGCTGGGTGCCATCATCCACAAGATTCAGAAACACCGGGGCCTAGTTCTTCTAGTGGCGCCAGACTGGCCAAGAAGACCCTGGTACGCAAACATGAGAAGACTACTGGCAGGGGAGCCTCTTCCCCTGCCTCCTCTCCGGGACTTTCTACGTCAAGGTCCCATCCTCCACGAGGATCCAGCTCAATTCTCTCTTACGGTCTGGCCCTTGAGAGGGCTAGACTGAAGAAGAGAGGTTACTCGGGGCCCATGATTGATACACTCCTCCGCGCTCGCAAGTTTTCCACATCCCTCACCTACGTCCGGATCTGGAGAGTATTTGAAGCATGGTGCGACACTCATGGCACCAATCCACATGCCACCACCATACCTATCGTGTTGGATTTCCTGCAGGATGGGCTTCAGAAGGGTCTCTCCCTCAGCTCCATCAAAGTTCAGGTTGCGGCACTGTCTTGCTATGGTCCCAGGAGGGATGGCAAGACCATCGCCAAGCACCCAGATGTTTCTCGTTTCCTGCAAGGGGTCAAGCATATTCGTCCACCACTAAAGTGGCCTGTGCCCTTATGGAACCTTAATCTTGTTTTGGATTTCCTCGCGGGATCCACCTTCTGACCCCTTCGGGGCTTATCTCTCCGGTCTCTCACCTTGAAGTTGGTGTTCTTGCTGGCGGTGTGCTCCGCACGACGCATCTCTGAGCTACAAGCACTGTCCTGCCGTGAGCCCTTTCTACGGATCACTCCGGAATCTATCCATCTTCGGACGGTTCCCTCCTTTCTCCCTAAAGTGGTTTCACAGTTTCATCTTAACCAAACTATCTCCTTGCCTACTACGGTAGGTTTGAAGAAATCTGAAGAAGGCCGTTTATTACGCCATCTCGACATCGGCAGATTGCTGCCCAGGTATCTGGACGTGACTCAAGACCTGCGAAAGACGGACCACCTGTTCGTCCTACACAGCGGGAAGAAGCAAGGTGACGCAGCCTCTCGGCCCACCATTGCCCGCTGGATTAAAGAAGTTGTCAGAGCAGCCTACGTGGAGGCTGGGAAGGCGCCGCCTCTACAGGTTAAGGCTCATTCTACCAGAGCGCAAGCAGCATCTTGGGCTGAATCCGGGATGCTGTCGCCGACTGACATCTGTAAAGCAGCGACATGGTCCTCCCTTCATACCTTTTCCAGGTTCTACCGTCTGGATGTCCAGGCCAGGGAGGACTCGGCTTTTGCAAGGGCGGTACTACATGGTCCTCAGGCAGCCGCCCGCCCCGGCGGGGAGTAAAGCTTTTGTACATCCCACTCGTACTGAGTCCATCTGGCTACACGCCAGGAAATGTTTGGATTACTTACCTGGTAATCCCCTTTTCCTTAGTGTAGACAGATGGACTCAGCATCCCGCCCAGCTGCCTGTGCACATGGGTTTCACCGGTTCCGGGTACGCCGGGCATTTGTTTACATGAGTGCGTACACTCTACCAGTCTCTGCGCTTTCCGGTTGTGAATGCTGGCGGTCTCCAGCCACTGTCAATCGGTCAGGGGAATCCTGTTTTCACTTTTCACTGAGCGTCAGTACACACATCCATAACAGCTTTTGCAAGGAAGATTACTGAATCGCTGCGCTTCCTGTGGGGCTATATACCCCGTGCTGACGTCAGATCCGTCTCCAACTGCTAGCACGCGGATACTATCCCACTCGTACTGAGTCCATCTGTCTACACTAAGGAAAAGGGGATTACCAGGTAAGTAATCCAAACATTTAGATTTTGTAACTCTGCATCAGTCAGACTTGGGGTTTTAATCAGCACTACATTAAATTACAGATGTTTTGCAGATAAGTTAGCAGAGAGATGTTTCTCAATACATGTGCTTTTGAAACCACCTAGATTCCTTCTTTCCTGTTAAATCTATTATGAGCTAGTGTTGTAAAACAATGTAATAGAGCAGTCTTCTCCAGGAATTGAAACTAATAGTGATGTATTCTTGTGAAAGGGTGTTTTTTTGTTGTTTTTTTTTACCCAGGAGAAATGTTTCCTCTAATTTTTTAAAGACTATGTATGCAAACATTTTCTTTTGACAACTACGTAAATAAAGATCCTGGATCTTTATTTACGTAGTTGTCTCTAGCTACTTCCTGCACATGTGGATTCTTTATTTTTTGTATTAACATTTTCTTTTGTGCAGCTTTTTATACGCAGAGTTAAAATTTGTGCGCTACATGCCAGTATAATGCACATATCTGGATTACTTGTGCACACTGTTTTGCCATGTGTGCAAGGTTCACAACCTGCATGCACATGCTACTGCTTAGACTTAGAGGGAACAGTGCCCAGGAGTTTTTCTGCTCCTTTGGGCTTTCAGCTCAGTTGAAACCAGAGTTGGGATATGGCACCTTGAGACTCCATTTGCAACTATCTAGAGATTTTTCCCCCAATTTTATATCCTCTCCCAGCTTATTTTAGTTCAGCCATTGTAGCAATAGTCCTCAACTACTGCCATGCCCCAGAGTTCCTTCTAGAACCCTGCAATCATGGGCCCTAAATCAAGCCACTAGATGAGCCATTGCACAATGGCTTTGACTCTTATCTAGGATTGTAACTGCTGCCTTTGCAACATCCCTGGCTGACCAGAAACAGAAGGCAAAGGTCAGCACAGTCACTGTCTCCTTTGTTTTTCAAATGTTCTATCCTGATCTTTAATTTGAGAGAGAGAATTTCACCACTGATCTTGCTTTAAAGGTGTACTCATTTCCCAGATGGCAGTCATTTTAAAATATTTGTAAACCTTTTATGGCTCAAATCCATCATTAGGAGCTCCTGTCTTTCTAGGGGACTAAATAAGTGGCTTTCTCACAGGACAAGCAGGATGGTAGTCCTCACATATGGGTGACATCACAGGATGGAGCCCAATCATGGAAAACTTCTGTCAAAGTTTCCAGAACTTTGACTGGCCCCTACTGGGCATGCCCAGCATGGCACTAACCCTGCAGCCAGCAGGGGTCCCCCTTCAGTCTTCTTTTTTCCACGCAGCAGTAGCCTCACGGTTTAGGAGCTCTGAAGAGATTCCTGACAGGAATTTTCCTCACGGAATTCTTTAAAGTTAAATTCCCCCACAGGGGTCCCTCCACTAACTTTTTTGACCGCGGTACTCCGGTAAGTTTTTATCCGTTTTCCATCAATTACCGTCGAGTTTGGCCCTTGCGGCCTACTGGCCGTCGACCATACCGCGGCTCGATTTTTTTTCAATGACCATGGCGTCGGGGTTCAGTCGGAGCCCGGACTGTACTCGCACCATGTATATCACAGACCCCCATGGAGTCTGTGTAATGTGTTTAGGCTGTGAGCATGATGTCCTGACTTGCACCAAATGTGCCCTTATGACACCAAAAGGTCGCAAAGCCAGAATGGAGAAGATGGAACTCCTCTTCCGTGCTCAGACCCCGACTCCGTCCATTGCATCGACGTCATCGAAACCGGCACCGTCGACTTCGCGCCAGCATTGACCACCGACCGGTGACCGACCGCCATCTACGTCTTCACGGCCATCGACTCCCGCTACTCCCCCTCAGGATCGAGGGGATCGTAGGGAGAAACATAGTCATCGACATCGCAAGACTTGGACCGTCGAGGGAGCGAAGTCATCGACCTCGCCACCTTCTTAAGAAGCCCCGTCCAGGAAAGGCACCGACAATTCCTGCGACCGGGTCATCGAGGCCACCCTCACCCGATCGGGGTTTGGGGGGAGTCTATTCCGCCTGTAAAGGTGGTCCCTCAGACTATGCCTCTGCCTCCCTCTTCTGTTCCGGAGCCGGGGATGCTTGCTCCAGGTCTCCGAGAAGAACTGGACCGGCTGGTGCAGGAGGCCATCGACAAGGAGATGCAACGTCTCCAGGTTCCTCCGGCACCGATTGTGGAACCTGTCATCGACCCAATTCCGGCAGCGCTGGCACCGCTGCTATCCAGGATGGAGGCGTTGATGGCTGCCCTTCCTCCGATGGATTCCGGGTCTCCAATGGCTCCGATGCCCTCCCCGATGACGGCTTCATTGGGAGGAGAAACACCGTTCCACATTCCTCCATCGGGAGTTTTGCCTCAGCCATCAATGCCAACACGTCCCTCGCCA
This sequence comes from Rhinatrema bivittatum, assembly GCF_901001135.1. Lineage (NCBI taxonomy): Eukaryota > Metazoa > Chordata > Amphibia > Gymnophiona > Rhinatrematidae > Rhinatrema > Rhinatrema bivittatum. The sequence goes on from NC_042621.1 coordinate 139,581,653, forward strand.
CAGATTCATCCATCTGTGCTGATACGTCCATCGGCGCTATCGATGCCTGCACCGATGCCTTCCATGCCATTATCGGTGCCTCTGGCGATTCCTTCGATTTTTTTCGGAGCCTCGCCCGGGGCCTTCAGGTATCCAACCCCATTCTCGTCCTACAGGACAGTCTGCTGATCCTTATGACACTTGGGGTGATGATACTTCAACAGACACAGATGACTTACCTTCACCACCTTCTCCTACTGAAAGTAGAAAGTGTTCTCCTCCAGAGGACCTCTCATTCATTCATAAATTTTGTGAAGGAAATGTCTGAGTTGGTTCCTTTTCAACTTCAGACTGAACAGGATGACAGGCACCAGATGATGCAGTTACTCCAATTTCTGGATGCCCCCAAGGTAATCACCTCTATTCCCATTCATCAGGTGGTACTTCATCTCCTCAAAAAGAACTGGGAAAATCCTGGATCAATTGCTCCAGTTCACAGGAAGGCTGACACTACTTACTTAGTTCAGTCAGCCCCAGGCTTTCAAAAATCCCAGCTCGACCACCACTCAGTTGTGGTAGAGTCGGCTCAAAAAAGGGCAAAAAGGTCGAAACCTCACTCATCCACCCCACCTGCTAAGGAACAAAAGTTCCTAGACAACATTGGTCGAGTGTTTCAAGGAGTCAGGCTCATCTCCCGAATTGCTGCCTACCAGCTTTATATGACCCAATATAATAGGGTCATCTTTAAACAGATACAGGACTTCTCTGAGTCCCTGCCTGAACAATTCCAAGACCAGCTACAAACCCTTGTAAACAAGGGATTTGAGGCGGGAAAACATGAGATTCAAACATCTTATGACATACTCGATACCTCTACCAGAGTGTCTGCAGCTGCCATTTCGGCAAGACGGTGGGCCTGGCTCAAATCTTCTGACCTTCGCCCATAAGTACAAGACCAGCTGTCCAACCTACCGTGTGTAGGAGAATAATCTGTTCGGAGAACAGATCCAATGAATGGTGGCTGAATTAACACTATTATGAGACCCTCAAGCAGCTCTCTTCGATGTCTTCAGACTTCTCCTCAAGACAACCCTTCAGGAAGGACTCTAAGAAGTTGTTCTACCGTCCAAGGAAGGCCTATCCACCGCCAGCAAGGTCCCGTACTACGAGACCTTATCAAAAGCCTCAACTTTGCCAAGTCCGAAAGCAAAAACCCAAGCAGCTCCCCAGCCGGGACCTGCTTCAGGTTTTTGACTTCCCCCTTGGAGAGCAGCAGCCAGATTCCTCTACAAAGCATACCAGTGGGAGGTCGATTGTGCCACTTTCACAACATGTGGCAGTCAATCACAACCGACCAATGGGTATTGGCAATCATTGCTCAGGGCTACCATCTAAACTTTCTCGCCCTACCGCCGGACTCCCCACCTCTGCAGACGTGGGGAATGTCTGACCACTCCATTCTTCTGGATCAGGAGGACTCCCTTCTTCTCCAGTCAAGAGCAATAGAACCCCTTCCGCCCTCGCAGGAAGGCCTAGGGTTCTATTCCAGGTACTTTCTGATCCCCAAAAAATCGGGGGGGGGGGGGGTGTTCGTCCATTCCTGGACCTGTGTGCTCTCAGCAAGTACCTCCAGCGGGAGAAGTTCAAGTTGGCAACCTTGGGATCGCTTCTACAAAGAGGAGACTGGCTCTACTCTGCTCTCTGGACCTCCAAGACGCATATACACACATTGCGATAACTCCAACTCATCACAAATACCGGAGGTTTTTAGTACGCCCTAAGTACTATCAATACTGAGTGCTTCCGTTCGGCCTAGCTTCTGCACCACGAGTCTTTACCAAATGTCTTGTAGTTGTCGCAGCTTTCCTCAGAAAAGATGTTCACGTCTACCCCTATCTAGACGACTGGTTAATCAGGGCTGCAACCCAGCAAGCTGCTCGGTCGTCCCTCGATTTGACTCTACACACCCTAATTTCACTAGGATTTCTCGTCAATTACGAAAAATCCTATTTAGTCCCATCTCAAACCGTCGTTCATTAGGGCAGACTTGGACACCTTGCAGGCAAAAGCTTTTCTACCTCAACGAGCGTTAACTCTCGTGTCTCTCGCTCACCAGTTGCAATCTCAGAATACTGCGACAGCACGCCAATTTCTCGTCCTCTTGGGACACATGGCGTCCTCAGTCCATGTCACACCAATGGCCCTCTTGGCCATGAGACTCATGCATTGGACTCTGAGGTCACGATGGGTTCAAGCTGTTCAGCCTCTGTCGACCATTGTCCACATCACCGACTCAATCCGTCTGTCTCTCGCTTGGTGGAAGAATCAGAACAATCTCCTCCAGGGACTGCCCTTTCATGTGCCAGATGCTCAAGTCATTCTCACCACCAACGCTTCCAACCTCTGATGGGGAGCCCCATGTGGCTGATCTGCAGACACAAGGATCTTGGTCTCCAGAGGAAGCCAAACACCAGATAAATTTCCTGGAGCTTCGAGCAATGCAATATGCTCTCAGGGCTTTTCAAGATCACCTATCACATCAAGTCATCCTGATTCAGACGGACAACCAGGTGGCCATGTGGTACATCAACAAGCAGGGAGGCACAGGCTCCTTCCTTCTGTGTCAGGAAGCTGCGCAGATTTGGACGGAAGCTCTCTCCCACTCTTTGTACCTCAGGGCCACCTACTTGCCAGGAGTGGACAATGTTCTAGCAGACAAGCTGAGTCGCGTCTTCCAACCGCAAGAGTGGTCTCTCAACCCCTCATCAGTGAACTCCATCTTCCAACAATGGGGATATCCTCAGATAGACCTCTTTGGGTCCCCTCAGAACTACAAAGTGGTCAGTTACTGCTCCCTCATTCGCAGCAAACGCTCTCAGCCCAGGGATGCATTCTCTCTCTCATGGGCAACCGGTCTGCTTTATGCATTCCCTCCACTTCTTCTTCTCTCGAAGACTCTCATGAAGCTACGTCAGGACAAGGGAACCATGATCCTGATAGCGCCTCACTGGCCACGCCAAGTGTGGTTTCCCATACTCCAGGATCTCTCCATCCGCAGGCACATTCCCTTGGGAAAGGACCCGCTCCTGATCACTCAAAACGACGGGTGCCTTCGCCATCCCAATCTTCAAGCCTTGTCCCTGGCGGCATGGATGTTGAAAGGTTAATCCTTCAACCACTTAACCTTTCAGATTTCGTTTCCCGTGTCTTGATTGCTTCACGGAAGCCTTCCATGAGAAAATCTTACTCCTATAAATGGAAAAGGCACACTTCATGTTGCACCTCTGTCACTTGATCCCTTTTCCTGTCCAATCCCAAGGTTTTTGGACTATCTTTGGCATCTGTCAGTCAGGTCTCAAAACATCTTCCATCAGAATGCATGTCAGTGCGGTAGCCACCTTCCATAAAGGTGTCGGGGATGTCCCTATATCCGTACAACCCCTTGTAACACGTTTTCTGAAGGACTTGCTCCACATCAAGCCTCCTTTACGTCCTCCGGCCCCTTCTTGGGACCTTAATCTGGTTCTCGGTCAGCTCATGAAACCACCATTTGAGCCTCTTCATTCCTGTTACCTTAAATATCTCACTTGGAAAGTGATTTTTTCCTTTTGGCTATCACTTCAGCTCGCAGGGTTAGTGAGTTACAGGCCCTAGTCACCTATCCACCTTACACTAAACTCCTGCAGGACCGGGCGGTACTCCGCACTCACCCTAAGTTTTTACCTAAGGTAGTTTCGGAGTTTCACATTAATCAATCCATCATACTACCTACCTTCTTTCCCAGGCCCCATTCCAATCCAGGGGAACAGGCTCTGCATACCCTTGACTGTAAACGGGCTCTAGCGTTCTACCTAGACCGTACAGTTGCCCACAGGAAGAGCACTCAGTTATTCGTCTCTTTCCATCCCAACAAATTAGGGCAACCTGTGGGTAAGCACTCTCTCCTCCTGGTTGTCAGACTGCATATCTTTTTGCTATCAGCAAGCAGGCATTCCATTTCAAGACCGTGTTAAAGCACACTCTGTGAGGGCCATGGCGACTTCAGTAGCACACCTACGATCGGTGCCACTTCCTGACATTTCCAGGGCTGCCACCTGGAGTTCTCTCCATACTTTCGCAGCCCACTATTGCTTGGACAAAGCCGGAAGACAAGATTCCATCTTCGGCCAGTCTGTCCTGTGTTACCTTTTTCCAACTTGACGTACCTACACCCTTCCGCCTGCCCGGTGGGGTTCAGGATGCCCTCTACCAAATTCCACTCCAGTTGTTGTGCCTGTTGCATGCCGTTGGGTACATTTGGTGCATGTTCGGAGATCATCAGCTCGGTACTCACCCATATGTGAGGACTACCATCCTGCTTGTCCTGTGAGAAAGCGAATGTTGCTTACCTGTAACAGGTGTTCTCACAGGACAGCAGGATGTTAGTCCTCACGAAACCTGCCCGCCGCCCCGCGGTGTTGGGTTTGTAACATTTTGTTTTATTTTTTCGGCACTGCCTGTAGCTTTCAAATATAACTGAAGGGGGACCCCTGCTGGCTGCAGGGTTAGTGCCATGCTGGGCATGCCCAGTAGGGGCCAGTCAAAGTTCTGGAAACTTTGACAGAAGTTTTCCGTGATTGGGCTCCATCCTGTGATGTCACCCATATGTGAGGACTAACATCTTGCTGTCCTGTGAGAACACATGTTACAGGTAAGCAATGTTTGCTTTCTCTGACAGACTTCAGAGTCAACTGCTTTGTATATGAGCTTGTCCTTCTCTAGACAAATGTTCCTTTTACAGTTTTACTCTAGAGCTATTGCTGCATTATACTTCTCCCAGGATCTAACGTCATGACCTCTTCTAAACCTTGTGTTTAGGTATTTCTGTGACCTTTGTACATGATCATAATGTGTTTCTTTCAAAGGTGGGAGGTGTGGACCCAAAACAGCTGGCTGTTTATGAAGAATTTGCACGCAACGTCCCTGGTTTCTTACCTACCAATGACCTTACTCAGCCTACTGGGTTCTTGGCACAGCCCATGAAGGTACAGTATTCCACAGAATCATGTCTGATTTTTATAGTAGCACTAAGTTGATGAACATTTGTTTCCTCAGATTTATGTAGCATTTGTTTTCCTGTGACTTTTTATGATTAGTTTGGAATTGTTTACTTTTATTAATGTGGTATACATTTGGACAGTTTTCTACAGTTTTCATCTGTTCTTCATACGATTTTAAGTCTTAATCCACAAGTGATTATAAGCAGTTTCTCAACACTGCCAGCTTTCAAGGATTACATTTAACTTGTCTAACTCTAGATACCTTGATTATAAAATTAGACCACTGACCATTGTTAAATTCTGCTAAATGTTTTTATCTATCGGGAAAAAAAGTGCATCAGATTAACTGAAATTCTCAGATTCATCCAAAGATTTCCTACTTTTACCGTGTGCTATTTCTACTGAAACCTCATGATCAATTTTCTACTTATTCTGATGGAATCTTTTTCCCCATTTTGTGAAACTAGATAACCAAGGTCCACTTTAAATATTTACTAGCTATATTCATATAGTTAGTCTGGTACATGCTTAGAGGATAAGCAGGTTAGTTGCATGTGGGTGACTATAGATGGAGCCCAGCATGGAAGTTTTACTTCAAAGCTTCTTCAAACTTTGGACATGTCTGATCCACATCCCACACTGGGCCCCTTCAGTCTCATCTTTTCCATGAAGCTTGTAGGTCATGATTTGTTTCTCAGCTGCTGCAATGTCAGTTTCTCAATTATGCAAGAGCTGCTCCTCAGGAGGGTCCACAGTTCTGTTTTCACTCTCCTAGTTTTTAAGTAGGTTTTTTGTTCATTTTCTAAGTTTATTTTTTTTCCATGAGAGAGCGGTGCACTAGTATCTGCCTATGGAGGGGAGCATCGGTTGGGTTTTGCTTCAGTATACAGTCATTTGATTTTGCCTCATTGATTTTATGCCTGATGCCCAATAAGAAGGCCAGTGGCTTCAATAAGTACCTCCTGTGCAAATGTATCATAATGATCATGAATTCCCATGGTAGATCTATGTGTTGCCTGGGGAACAACCATGACGTTTGACTGTTCATTTTACAGGATTATAAGTTTTTTGGGAGACTTAAGTCCCATCAGTATCAGAGGCATCAATATTGAAGCACCTAAGAGCTGTACAGACTACTGGGGGGTGCATAGACATGGCGGATTCAGTTCCCCTCAACACCAGGAAGGACCAGTAAGCTGGACCTCCTACATCCTTTCACCTGAAGGCTGCTTTGGTGCCGCATTATGGAGCTAAGAGGATATGCATTCAGCGAAGGCTAAGATGCATAGTTCCCTGTACGTACCAGGATCAGTCCAGACAGCTGGGTTATGCCTCCCCTCCAGCAGATGGAGTCAGAGAGAAAACTGAAAGCACCCCCTAGATATACTGGTGTGCCACCTGCGGTCCTTCAGTATATTCTCTGACTCCAGCAGATTGAGAGGCATAACCTGCGGTCCTGGTCTGGTCAGGTTATTTGTACCGTAAAATTAATTAAATAAGGGGAATTTTTGACAGAGGGACAAGATCATCGGGTATCTTTCTGTCCTCACTCCTGTCTGTCCGTGTTGGTGTTTTTTCTCCTTCAGCGCAGCGCGGTTTTCAGCTCTTTAGGGCAGGCACATAGGGCTCTGCCCTGTGACAGTTCCCGGGATAGGTGTCTTTGAGGCTGGGGGAGAGCTTACCGGTGGGCCGGTCACCCTCCCCCCACTTCCAGGGGTCCCAACCCTGAAGGGGGTTTTAAAATAAATAAAAAAAAAAAAAAAAATTGATTTTTTCTCCACCTTAGTCCTGTCGGGCACAGGCAGTGGTTTTCTTTGTTTACCCCGGCCTGCCAGAGCCTCTTCAGACCCCGGAGGGGGTGGCTTGGCCACCCGACGAGCTGTGCTAGTGTGAGGAATTCACTCACCTCGATTTTCGCGCCTTTTTTCTCCTGGTGCCGTTTTTTGTCCCTGCAATGCCGCGATCTTCGGCCTGTGTGGCCTGTGCTGGAACGGGGGCGCGACTCTCGCGGGAGGGCCTTTGTCCCCGATGTCTTCCCGGGGACGAGGGACCCTCCCGGGGGCCGAGCGCTGCCCGCAGCGATTCGGGGCTGCATTCCCCGTCGCGGCATCGCAGCGCTCCTGCTAGCTGTTCTCCGGCCCCTCCTCCCTCGGGGAGGAGTGCGGCGGCCATCTTGGCCACGCGGCAATCGGACCCGGAGCTTTCGGAGGATGAGGCTTCCCTTCCCCCCTCCCCTGGCGGGCGAAACACGCGGTCTCCAGCCGTTTCGGATAGCCCTCAAGTCCCTCTTCCCTCGGGATCCCTTCGGGCAAATTTAAAACGGTCGGTCCCTTTTTCTTCTGATTTTGTGCTGCTTATGCACAAAGCCTTTTTGCAGGCTGAAGCGGGTTGGCAGCCAGAAGCCCCTTCTCCCCCTAAGGTTTCTAAACCTTCCTTACCTCAGGGACAGCCACTGGGAATGGGGTCCGCAGGGGCCAGTGTTCCCCGCCCACGGGGGGGGCTTGAGGGCACAGAGGCCGCGGATCCTGCTCTGGCTTCTCAGGATCAGTCAGACTTGCTGTTGGCTGACGACCAGTTGCCCGTGGAGGGGGACGACCCCCAGGTGCTGCGTTTATTCGGTAAGGAGGAATTAAGCTCACTAATTCTGCATGTCCTCCAGGAGCTTGAGCTCACGGCGCCCCCCCAGGACGCTGACACCTCGACGGGGGATATCGCGATGGCAGGGATCCGGGCCCCTCCTCAAACCTTTCCGTTCCATCATAAGGTTTTACAGATTGTTTCCAAGGAGTGGGAGCTGCCTGAATCCTCTCTGCGGGTCACTCGGGCTATGGAAAAGCTATATCCCTTGCCTAAAGATTCCTTGGAACTCCTAAAGACACCGGCGGTGGATTCGGCGGTCACGGCAGTGGTTAAGCATACGACTATCCCCGTCACGGGTGGGATAGCCTTGAAAGATCTTCAGGACCGTAAGCTGGAGGTCTTACTGAAGCGTATTTTTGATGTGGCGGCTCTAGGTGTCCGGGCAGCGGCGTGCAGCAGCCTCGTACAGAGGGCCAACCTGCGATGGGTCCAGCAGTTGCTGACCACGCAGGAGCTTCCTCCGGGCGAGGCTGAGCAGGCCAATTGTGTGGAGGCTGCAGTCGCTTATAACGCAGATGCCTTATATGATTTGTTGCGTACGTCGGCACGCATCATGTCCTCGGCTGTCTCGGCTCGGCGGTTGCTGTGGCTCCGTCGTTGGTCGGCGGACGCCACCTCAAAGGCAAGATTGGGCTCCTTTCCCTTTAAGGGCAAGCTGCTTTTTGGTGAGGAGCTGGATCAGCTCATTAAGGACCTAGGCGACAACAAAGTGTATAAGTTGCCGGAGGATAAGCCGCGCCAAGCTCGGGCGTTTGGGAATGCAAGGGCTCGCTTTCGTGGTCAACGACGTTTTCGTGCGGGACGAGGCGGTTCCTTTTCCCAGCGGCAACAGACCACGAGAACCCAATCTTGGTCTCCTTCCTTTCGGGGCAGGAGGCCTCAGCGTGGAGGCTCCTCGCAAAGTTTTGCTGCTATTAAGCCCGCGCAATGAAGGTGCGCAGGCCCATTCCTCCGTTCCCGTTATCGGAGGACGGCTGTCCCGGTTTTGGGAGGAATGGGTCAAGATAACTTCGGATCAATGGGTCCTCGATGTGGTCCGGTACGGTTACGAGTTGGATTTTGTACGTCCCCTCCGGGATCTTTTTCTGGTATCGCCGTGCGGTCCGATGGAAAAGAGGCTGGCTATAGCTCAGACGCTCGATCACTTACAGGCTCTGGGGGCGGTGACTCCGGTTCCACCGGACCAGTTGCGAACAGGTCGGTATTCCATTTATTTTCTGGTTCCCAAAAAGGAGGGTACTTTCCGACCCATCCTGGATCTCAAAGGGGTAAACAAGGCCCTGCGAGTGCCTCGCTTTCGGATGGAGACTCTACGGTCTGTTATTGCGGCCGTCCACAAGGGAGAATATTTGGCTTCTTTGGACTTGACGGAGGCTTATCTCCATATCGGTATCCGAGAGCGTCATCAACGGTTTCTACGCTTCATGGTGCTAGGGTCCCATTACCAGTTCTGCGCCCTTCCTTTCGGTCTGGCCACCGCGCCGCGCGTGTTCACCAAGGTGCTCGTCGTGGTCGCGGCTTCTCTTCGTCGGCAGGGGGTACTTGTGCACCCTTACCTCGACGATTGGCTCATCAGAGCAAAGTCGCACGCGGCTTGCAAACGGGCGGTTTCCCTGGTAGTGACTCAACTTCAGTCGTTGGGTTGGGTAGTCAACTTCGCGAAAAGCAGACTCGAACCGACACAACAACTGGAGTTTTTGGGCGCGCGCTTCGATACCTCGGTGGGCAAGGTTTTTCTTCCTCGTCAGCGCATGTTCAATCTCATGACCCTGGTCCGACGTTTGCGGGATCTCCCATCTCCTACGGTGTGGGATCATTTACAGCTTATTGGTCATATGGTATCTACTATGGAGATGGTACAATGGGCCTTCGCGCATATGCGGCCCTTACAGAGATCTCTGCTTTCTCGATGGGATCCCAGATCAGAGGATTTCGGTCTGGAACTCCCTCTACTGGAGGAGGCCCGCTCCAGTTTCGCCTGGTGGCTCAATCCGAACAACCTGCTCCAAGGAGTGACCCTAGCACCCCCATCTTGGCTGGTGGTGACTACGGATGCCAGTCTGTCTGGTTGGGGGGCGGTCTGCCAATCCCGAGCTGTTCAGGGCACCTGGACAGCACGCCAGTCCACGTGGTCCATCAACCGCCTGGAAACCAGAGCGGTGCGTCTAGCCTTGCGTCGCCTCCTTCCACTGGTAAGCGGCCGGGCGGTCCGAATTCTGTCAGACAACGCGACTACAGTGGCGTACATAAATCGGCAGGGGGGCACGAAAAGTCGTGCGGTAGCGATAGAGGCCGCGCTGCTGATGACTTGGGCGGAACGCCACCTTTCGCGTCTAGCGGCCTCCCACATTGCCGGCGTAGACAACGTGCAGGCAGACTACCTCAGTCGACGACATCTGGATCCCGGCGAATGGGAGCTTTCGCCGGAGGCAATGATGCTCATCGTGCAGCGCTGGGGGATTCCACACCTCGATCTCATGGCGACTCGAGCAAATGCGAAGGCGGCGCGGTTTTTCAGTCGAAGAAGAGAGCACGCGTCGGAAGGAGTGGATGCGCTGGTACTGCCGTGGCCCCGTCACATCCTTCTGTACGTGTTTCCACCGTGGCCCCTGGTGGGGAAGGTGTTACGCCGCATAGAGTCCCATCAAGGTCCGGTGATTCTCGTGGCTCCGGAATGGCCACGTCGTCCATGGTTCGCGGATCTAGTCAACCTGGCGGTGGACGGCCCTCTAAGGTTAGGTCATCTTCCCAACCTTCTGAGTCAGGGTCCAGTGGTTTTCGAGCTGGCGGATCGATTTTGTCTGGCGGCCTGGCTTATGAGCGGAAACAGTTGAGGAAACGTGGTTACTCGGACGCGGTGGTGTCTACCCTGCTTCGAGCGCGTCGGTCTTCTACTACTCTTGCTTACGCTAGGGTTTGGAAGGTCTTCCATGCTTGGTGCGCCGGATTGGGTATCACACCTAAGCGTTCGACGGTCCCTCAGATCCTCATGTTCTTGCAGGAGGGCCTGACGAAAGGGTTGGCCTATAATTCGCTTCGTGTCCAGGTGGCGGCTCTGGGATGCTTAAGAGGTCGGTTGGACGGGTCTTCCCTTGCGTGTCATCCCGATGTAGCTCGGTTCTTGCGAGGGGTTAGGAACTTACGTCCTCCTCTTCGGCTTCCCTGTCCTTCCTGGAACTTGAATTTGGTTCTACGTGGTTTGTGTGTGGCTCCGTTTGAGCCTCTACACTCGGCTTCGTTGAAGGATCTGACCCTCAAGACGGTTTTTCTTGTGGCTATTTCCTCGGCTCGGAGAGTGTCGGAGCTCCAGGCTCTTTCTTGCAGGGAACCGTTCTTGCGTATTTCTGATTCGGGTGTTTCCTTGCGAACCGTGCCGTCCTTTTTACCTAAGGTGGTCTCGGCGTTTCATGTCAACCAGACGGTTGAGCTACCCTCCTTCTCGGCGGAGGACTTGCGGTCTCCTCCAGGTAAGGACTTGCGACGTCTGGACGTCCGGCGAGTTCTCCTGCGATATTTGGAGGTTACCAACGAATTTCGAAAGTCGGATCATCTCTTCGTGTTGTGGAATGGGCCCAAGAAGGGGCTGCCGGCATCTAAGGCTACGATTGCTCGGTGGTTGAAGGGGGCCATTGCGTCCACATACATTGGCTGCGGTAAAGCTGTTCCGGATGGGCTCAAGGCTCATTCGTTGCGTGCTCAGGCGACTTCGTGGGCGGAGAATCGATTGGTCTCTTCCCAAGAGATATGTAGGGCGGCCACTTGGAAATCTTGGCATACGTTTGCCAAGCACTATCCCCTGGATGTCAGGGGGCCGTCCTCACAGTCGTTTGGTAGCAGCGTGATTCGAGCGGGACTCTCAGGGTCCCACCCCAGTTAAGGCGGCTTGGGTACATCCCAGCTGTCTGGACTGATCCTGGTACGTACAGGGAAAGGAAAATTAGGTTCTTACCTTTGCTAATTTTCGTTCCTGTAGTACCATGGATCAGTCCAGACGCCCGCCCTCTTCTTCTGGGAGTCCGCTCGTGTTTTCTTTCCGGTTCGTGTCCACGCCACAGATGACGCGTGTTTTCGCGGTACCCTGTTCGGTTATTGCATGTTACCTGTACATTTTTGATGTTCTATTTGTTTGTCTGTGTTTCTGGAGGTTCCTGTTTGATCTGGCCTCTAGGTTGGCATACACTCTGAGTTTATGGAAAATTTTGGGGGTGGCATTTATCATAGTTGGATTCCTGTCTGCTTTGATATCACATATACTGAAGGACCGCAGGTGGCACACCAGTATATCTAGGGGGTGCTTTCAGTTTTCTCTCTGACTCCATCTGCTGGAGGGGAGGCATAACCCAGCTGTCTGGACTGATCCATGGTACTACAGGAACGAAAATTAGCAAAGGTAAGAACCTAATTTTCCTACATTGATTGTCCTTCCATGCATAATGCCAGTAGCAGAGACATTCTGGCGGACTCCTTAAAGCCCCCAAAGTGTCCTTATGGGAAGGAGAGTTCTTCCTCAAAACAAATCTGAGAATCATGACATTATCCCAGGACAAGAAGGATGCTAGTCCTCACATGTGGGTGACAACAGTGATGGAGCCTGATCATGGAAAACTTTCTGTCAAAGTTTCTAGAAACTTTTGACTGGCACTCTTGAGCCCACTGAGCTGCCCAGCATGCCATGATATTCTCTGCCACAGGGGTCTCCCTTCAGTCTTCGTTTTTCTGCGCTGCTATTGGCATCGCGGAGCAGGAGCTTGTGTAAGTTTTCTCACAAACTGACTAAAAATCAGTTTAAAAAACAATTCTCTCTCTCCCATATCGGGGTCTCCCGTGTTACCACTGGCCGGTGAGTACATTTTTTCTCATTTTACTCTTTTGAGTAAAACTATTTTTTCCTCATTTCCATCGATGGCTGTCGAGGAAAATATGGCCATGGGATTTAAAAAATGTCCCAACTGTAATTGGACTATGTCCATTACAGATCCACACCTTGTGTGTGTCCTTTGTTTAGGTCAAACGCACGATGTTACAGCTTGTCCAAAGTGCGCTGAGATGACCGTGAAGGGTCGAAAGGCCCACCAAGAAAAGATGGAACATTTATTCCATCTACAACTTTTGCCTTCCCCGTCAACATCTACTCAGTCTCCGGCCGGAGTTTCGAAACATTTAATCCTCAAAATTTTGTTAAGGATATGGCAGACACCATACCGTTTACTTTGGTACCAGAAGAGGACACAAGACAACAAACATTGGAAGTCCTATGGTTCGTGGACCCTCCAAAAGAAGTCTTGGCCATCCCTGTCCACGAAGTTCTGTTAGAATTACAGCATAGACTCTGAGAGCATCCATGCTCCGTACCATCCATAAACAAGAAAGTGGACACCACTTATTTGGTTCAAAATGTCCCCGGATACCAAAAATCACAACTGCCACATCAATCAGTTGTTGTGGAGTCTGCACAAAAGAAGTCTAAGAGAATAAGACCTCATTCCTCCACTCCTCTTGGGAAGGATCACAGATTCCTGGACTCCTTGGGCAGGGAAGTCTATCAGGGAGCCATGCTCAATTCAAGAATTGCATCATATCAGCTATATATGACGCAATACCAGAGGAATTTGTGGAAACAGGTGCAAGATCTCTCAAATTCTTTACCACAGCAGTACCAAGAAACAGCTCAAGCCATAATACACAAAGGGCTTGAAGCTGGTAAGCACGAAGTCCGAGCCACTTATGACAATTTTGAAACTGCTTCCAGAGTAGCGGCCTCAGGAATAAGTGCATGTTGCTGGGCATGGTTGAAGCCCTCTGACCTCAGGCCTGAGGTCCAGGAAAAACTGGTTGATTCGCCATGCGTAGGGGACAACCTCTTTGACTCAAAGATGCAGGATGCTGTGGCCCAGTTGAAAGAACATACAGAAACCTTGCGTCAACTGTCATCAGTTCCACAAGATTCTGCTGCATCATCTCGCTGCCCTCCTAGGAAGGAATCTCGAAGACCTTTCTACAGGCAGAGGTGTTATTACCCTCCAGCATCAAGGGGCAGATCTTCTCTTCCGCAGCAAAGATCTCAGCCCAGGCACCCTAGAGCTACTAGGCCTCAACCTCCTCCGCAGACGGGACCGGCTGCAGGCTTTTGAGGCCATCACCAGAGATCAAAACCATCTCCACAACCCACAACCGGATCTACCAGTAGGAATCGGAGTTTCCTCCTTTTACAACCATTGGGTACAAATAACAGACCAATGGGTGCTCTCAATAATATCTCGAGGTTACCAACTCAATTTTGTCTCAATTCCAAGAGATTCTCCTCCAAAACCTCTTCCATTAAGCAAAAATCACATAATTCATCTACAAGCAGAATTATCCACCCTTCTGAGAGCCAGAGCCGTAGAGGCGGTGCCCCGGACTCAGCAGGGCAGAGGATTCTACTTCCATTATTTCCTCATTCCAAAGAAAACCGGAGGCCTACGTCCCATCCTAGACCTCAGAAATCTCAACAAATTTCTGAAGAAAGAAAAGTTCAGGATGGTTTCTCTAGGTACCATGCTTCCACTTCTTCAAACTGGAGATTGGCTTTGTTCTCTGGACCTACAAGATGCTTACGCTCACATTCCAATCTTCCCTCCTCATCACAAGTATCTACGCTTTCTGGTGGGTCATCAGCATTTCCAGTACAGAGTACTACCATTCGGACTTGCCTCAGTTCCCAAACTATTCACAAAATGCCTGGCAGTAAAGCAGCACACTTACACAAGGAAAGTGTCCATGTCTTCCCTTATCTGGACGACTGGCTCATCAGAACTCAATCTCAACAAGGAGCTCTGGCTTATCTCAGTCGAACAATTACTCTACTTCACTCCATGGGCTTTCTCATCAATTATCAAAAGTCCCATCTCACTCCGTCTCACCTGCTTCAATTCATAGGAGCAGAATTGAACACCATACTTTCAAAAGCTTTTCTACCTGAGGATCGGGCAGACACACTTTCCCTATTGGCGAACTCGCTACACTCAAAGAAACAAGCAACAGCTCATCAGTTTCTAACTTTCCTAGGCCACATGGTCTCAACAGTTCATGTCACTCCTATGGCAAGACTAGCCATGAGAATAACCCAATGAACTTTAAGATCACAATGGATCCAAGCCATTCAACCACTGTCCTCTCCAATTCAAATAACCCACCAGCTGCGTTCATCTCTACTTTGGTGGGCGAACAAGGACAACTTGCGCAAGGGCCTGCCCTTCCAACAACCAGTCCCACAGATAATGTTAACTACAGATGCGTCCACCTTGGGCTGGGGAGCTCACATAGACAATCTCCAGACCCAAGGTACTTGGATGAAACTCGAAGCGACATTTCAAATCAATTTCCTGGAACTTCGAGCTATACGTTATGCGCTGCATGCGTTCAAGGACTGCCTTTCACACAAGACTGTTCTGATCCAAACGGACAACACAGTAGCCATGTACATATCTCCTCTGTCAGGAAGCAGCACAGATTTGGGGCTGGGCCCTAACACACTCAATGTTTCT
This sequence comes from Rhinatrema bivittatum, assembly GCF_901001135.1. Lineage (NCBI taxonomy): Eukaryota > Metazoa > Chordata > Amphibia > Gymnophiona > Rhinatrematidae > Rhinatrema > Rhinatrema bivittatum. The sequence goes on from NC_042621.1 coordinate 139,596,837, forward strand.
CTGGGCCACTTATCTGGCAGGCATTCACAACGTAGTGGCAGATTGACTCAGTCGTCAGTTCCAACCACACGAGTGGTCCCTGGATCCCTTAGTAGCGACCAGGATATTTCAGCGTTGGGGGCATCCAACAATTGACCTCTTTGCATCACACCTGAATCACAGTGAACAAGTTCTGCACCCTGCATAGGCAGAAACACCAGCCAGCCAAGGACACCTTTGCTCGCCCTTGGAACTCAGGCCTTCTATATGCGTAACCTCCGATACCGCTCATAACCAAAACTCTAGTGAAGCTACAACAGGACAAGGGGTCCATGATACTCATAGTCCCGTTTTGGCTTCGACAAGTATGGTTTCCCATACTTCTAGACCTCTCAATCAGAGAACCGATTCTCATAACTCAGGATCAAGGGCGGTTGCGCCATCCCAACCTTCAATCCCTATCCCTGACAGCATGGATGTTGAAAGCTTGATTTTACAACCACTCAATCTTTCAACCAATGTATCTTAAGTGCCTATAGCTTCACGTAAACCTTCAACACAAAAGAATTATTCTTCGAAATGGAAAAGGTTTACTTTATGGTACATGCAAAAGAGTATTGACCCTTTCTCCTGCCCCACAACTTCTCTGCTGGACTATTTATGCTATCTTTCAGACTCTGGTCTCCAGACTTCATCTGTCAGAGTACACCTAAGTGCAATCTCAGCTTACCATAACAAGATGGGAGATGTACCAATATCCATACAACCTCTTGTTAGTAGGTTTGAGAGGTTTAACTCACCTTAAACCACCAATTCGGCCACCAGTCACAGAATGGGACCTGAATCTGGTCTTAACAAGACTCATGCTTTCTCCTTTTGAACCCACGACTTCCTGTGGTCCTAAATTTCTCACATGGAAGACCATCTTCCTTATAGCCATTACACCAGCTAGAAGGGTTAGTGAGTTACAAGCACTTGTCACGTACTCACCCTATACAAAATTCCAAATGAGTGGTTCTCCGTACACATCCAAAATTCCTCCCCAAAGTAGTTACGGAATTCCACTTGAACCAATCCATAGTTTTACCCACATTATTAAGAACATAAGAAAATGCCATACTGGGTCAGACCAAGGGTCCATCAAGCCCAGCATCCTGTTTCCAACAGTGGCCAATCCAGGCCATAAGAACCTGGCAAGTACCCAAGGCCTCACTCTCACAAAGGAGAACGGGCCTTACATACCTTGGACTGTAAGCGTGTGCTAGCATATTACTTAGACCGCACTGCAGTCCTCAGGAAATCCACTCAACTCTTTGTTTCTTTTGATTCAAACAAACCGGGTAAAGCAGTGGGTAAACATACTCTCTCCAACTGGCTAGCAGATTGCATACAGTTTTGCTATGAAAAAGCAGGCCTTCCTCTCCAAGGGCGAGTAAAGGCGCATTCAGTAAGAGCAATGTCAACCTCAGTAGCACACTTATCGGTCAGTGCCAATTCTTGACATATGTAAAGCAGCAACATGGAGTTCTCTTCACACCTTTACAGCTCACTACTGTTTGGACAAAGAAGGACAAGATAAGATTCAGCCTACGGACAATCTGTCTTAAAGAACTTGTTTCCAGTATAATCCAACTCCTGCATCCAACCTGCTGTGATTTTTGGCTGCCTCATTTTTACCAACAATACTGCAATGTTGCTTCACTACAAAATGACTCAGCATATAGCTTGCTAATCACCCACATGTGAAGACTAGCATCCTGCTTGTCCTGGGATAAAGCAAAATTGCTTACCTTGTAATAGGTGTTATCCCAGGACAGCAGGATATAGTCCTCACGAAACCCACCTGCCACCCCGCAGAGTTGGGTCTGATAAGTTTTATTATTTTATTTTTGCTAAAGCTTATTGCTACATACAAGACTGAAGGGAGACCCCTGTGGCAGAGAATATCATAGCATGCTGGGCATGCTCAGTGGGCTCAGAGTGCCAGTCAGAAGTTTCTAGAAACTTTGACAAAAAGTTTTCCGCAATAGGGCTCCATCAATGATGTCACCCAAATGTGGGGACTACATCCTGCTGTCCTGGGATAACACCTATTATAAGGTAAGCAATTTTGCTTTCTTCTAGAACAAGCAGGATGGTAGTCCTCACATGTGGTTGACATCATCCAATGGATCCCAGCACAGAAACTTTTGTCAAAGTTTCTAGAAGCTTTGAACAGCACATGGAGCATGCCCAGCGTGCCACTATCTGCGCATACATGCAAGGCCCCCCTTAAGTCTCTTCTTTTCCGCTGTGTATTTGCATCCCGGTTCATGGAGCTCTTCCATTTTCTTGTTTTTCTCGACAAGTATCAAGTCTTTTCCTTTCCTCATTGGGTCCCCCTTCGTGGTTAGTGCCTCCTCGGTGTGATAGGTTTACTCCTTTCTCACAGGTCAAGCAGGATGGTTGTCCTCACAAATGGGTGACATCGAGGATGGAGCCCAACCACGGAAAACTTCTGTCAAAGTTTCAGGAACTTTGACTGGCCCCTACTGGGCATGCCCAGCACGGCACTAACCCTGCAGCCAGCAGGGGTCTCCCTTCAGTCTTCTTTTTTCCGCGTAGCAGTTGCCACGTGGTTAAGGAGCTCTTACCACATTCCTGACAGGAATCTCTTCAACTTTATTCTTGAAGAAAAAATTGCCCCTCAGGGGTCTCCCTTCTTCAATTTTTACTCCGCGGTACTTCGGTAAGTTTTTTGCCGTCGTTTTTGTCAACTACCGTCGAATTTGGCCCTCGAGGCCTGTTGGCAGTCGACCATCCCGCGGCTAAATTTTTGGCCTATGGCCATGGCGTCGGGTTTCCGTCAGTGCCCGGACTGTACGCGTACTATGTCCATCACAGACCCACATAGAGTCTGTGTTTTGTGTTTAGGGAGTGAGCATGATGTCCTGACTTGCACCAAATGTGCCTTAATGACACCAAAAGGTCGCAAAGCTAGAATGGAGAAGATGGGACTCCTTTTCCATGCTCATACTCCGACGCCATCGATTGCATCGACGTCATCGGAACCGGCACCGTCGAAGTCCCATCGTCATAGACAGCCTCCCGGTGACCGTCCGCCATCGACATCTTCACGGCCATCGACGCCTGTCCCTTCCCCCGAAGACCGAGGGGATCGGAAGGACAAACATCGCCATCGACGTCATAAGTCTCGGACCGTCGAGGAATCAAAGTCATCAACCTCCGTGCTGTCCGAGCCTCCGTCGAAGAAGTCTCGACCAGAAGTGCACCGTCCACTCCTGTCTCGCAGACACCGAGGCAACCCTCACCCCTCCGGGGTTTGGGAGCCACGATTCCACCGGTGACGGTGGTCCCTCCGGCTCAGCCTCCCTCTCCCGTAGAGCCGGGTCTTGTTACCCCAGGTCTCCGGGTAGAACTGGACCGGCTGGTCCAGGAGGCCATCGATAAGGTGATGCTACGGTTCCAGACTCCTTCGGCACCGAGAGTGGAACCGGTCACCAACCCGATTCCAGCAGCACTGGCACCGCTGCTTGCTCGGATGGAAGCGCTTATGAATGCTCTTCCACCGGCAACACCCGGGTCACCGACAGCCTTCTCATCAGGTGGAGAAACACCGTACCGAATTCCCCCTTCGGGGGTAGTTCCATCGGTGCCTTGTCGTCCCTTGCCGCTGATAAATTCCTCGGGGGCGATACGCACATCAGCTCCACCGAGATTTTCGATGACGGCACCGATTCCTTCGATGCCGGCACAGATTCCATCGAGGAAATTCTCGATGCCCCCAGTAATTCCTTCGAATCTCTCGGAGCCTCAACCGAGGCCTTCAGGTATACAGCCCCCTCATGGTCCTACAGGTCAGCAGCCTGATCCTTATGACACCTGGGGTGATGATACCTCTACTGACACCGATGATTTGCCTTCACCACCCTCTCCTGCGGAGAGTAGAAAGCGTTCTCCCCCTGAGGACCTCTCTTTCATAAATTTTGTGAAGGACATGTCTGAGTTGGTCCCTTTTCAGCTTCAATTAGAACAAGATGACAGGCACCAGATGATGGAGTTGCTCCAATTCTTGGATGCCCCTAAAGTCATCACCTCTATTCCAATTCATCAGGTTTTTCTGGACCTTCTAAAAAAGAATTGGGAATCTCCTGGTTCTGTTGCTCCAGTGAACAAAAAAGCTGACTCTACTTATCTTGTACAGTCAGCACCTGACTTTCAGAAACCACAATTAGATCCATCACTCTGTTGTGGTAGAATCAGCTCAAAAGAAAGCTAAAAGATTAAAGCCACATTCTTCCATACCTCCTACTAAGGAAAATAAATTCCTAGATAGTATAGGTAGAAAAGTATACCAAGGAACTATGCTAATTTCCAGAATAGCTTCTTATCAATTGTATATGACCCAATACAATAGGGTCATCCTGAAACAGATGCAGGAGTATTCAGATGCCTTACCAGAGCAGTTCCAGCCACAGCTTCAGTCCCTACTAAATAAAGGGTTTGAAGCTGGGAAGCATGAAATAAGAACAGCTTATGACATCTTTGATGCTTCCACTAGACTTTCTGCTACGGCCATCTCTGCCAGACGCTGGGCTTGGCTTAAGTCGTCTGACCTTCGCCCGGAAGTTCAGGACAGGCTCTCTGATTTGCCCTGTCTAGGGGATAATTTATTTGCAGGTCGATACTGTAACGTGCGGTTGAAGATTTCCCGTCTGTAACGTGCTGGGAGCGCACAATTCGGACGCGTAAGGCGATCCAGCGATACAGTCTCCAGTTTCACGCGTCCTTAGCGCTTCTTAAAACAGACGCATAACCCTTTCCGCACGCAGCATGTATATGATATGTAAATGAACGAATTAGCTGTATAATGAAGGATTTAGCTATTCCCCTCCGATACTGTAACGCGCGCCCCGACTATCGCTGCCATTTTGCCCCGCATTTAACCTGCTAACTTACCGCCTACCCCTACCCCTGCGTTAGAGGCAGGGGTAAGGGTAGGCGGCAAGCTTTCCCCCAGCCCCCTCTCACCTGCCCTGGCTGCGTCCATGGATGCTGGCCTCCGGGGCAGCCCCAGTCCTCCCCGCCTCCTCCCGAAGAAAAAAAAAGCGAAAAAAAAAAGTTGCGAGAGAGAGGGGAGAGGACTGCAATCCTACGCTCGGCGACTTACTTTTGCAGCCCCCCTCCTCCGGACATCGTGGCTTCCCCCGTGCCAGTTCCCCCTCCCCTCCTCCCGAAGCAGGGCGCGAAAAGCAGCCTTGCTCAGGGAGGGAAGAAGGGACTTGGCAGTGTAAAGCGGCGAAGCGACTTACTTTTTGCAGCCCCTTCCGGACATCGGACGACCTCTCCTGCTGCTCGCGAAGATGGACGCCTGCACGGCCGCTGAAGACGTGACGTCACATGCCGTGACGCCAAACGTCGTGACGTCACGTCTTCAGCGGCCGTGCAGGCGTCCATCTTCGCGAGCAGCTGGAGGCAGGAGAGGTCGTCCGATGTCCGGAGAGGGCTGCAAAAGTAAGTCGCTTCGCGCTTTTCGCGCCCTGCTTCGGGAGGAGGGGAAGGGGAACTGGCACGGGGGAAGCCACGATGTCCGGAGGGGGGCTGCAAAAGTAAGTCGCCGAGCGTAGGATTGCCGTCCTCTCCCCTCTCTCTCTCGCAACTTTTTTTTTGCTTCGGGAGGAGGGGAGAGGGGACTGCAATCCCGACTTCCTGGTATCTGTCATTTCAAATGACATTTGAAATGACAGATACCAGCGTGGCCGTGAAGCGTTAGGCCCGAGCACCCAGGTTACTGTATAGGCGCTCTATACAGTAAAATGGGTTGCGCAGGCCTAACGCTTCCCTAACACTTCGCAGACGCGGCATGCATTTGCATGCAATTAGAAGAGAGTATCGAGCGGTAGGTGAAGAGAACTGTGCGTGCAGGGAACGAGGGTGCGCCAGGCACTGCCGCACTCTTTCTACTGCGGCCTTAGAGTATCGACCTGTTGGTGAGCAAATTCAGCAAATTGTTGCAGAACTGAAGGATCATCATGAGACACTTAAACAGCTCTCATCTATTCCTTCTGACTTGCCTTCTAAACAACCATTTAAGAAGGACTCAAAAAAGTCATTCTTCCGTCCACGGAAGTATTATCCCCCACTAGCCAAGTCTAGGCCTGCCAGGCCTTACCATAAAACTCAGCCTCGTCAGTCTCGAAAACAAAAACCCGCAACAGCTCCACAACCTGGCCCTGCATCGGGTTTTTGATTTTTAATTAGAGAGCAGATGCCAAATCCCTCTTCCAACTATACCAGTAGGAGGTCGGTTAAGCCACTTTCTAGAAAAATGGCAAGCATATCACCACAGATCAATGGTGTAATAGCAATAATTGCACAGGGTTACCACCTCAACTTCCTGACTCTCCCTTCGGACTCCCCACCCCTGCAGGCGTGGAGACTCACCGATCACTCTATTATTCTAGAGCAGGAGGTTTCCCTTCTCCTCCAGTCAAACGCTATAGAACCCGTTCCTCCCTCACAACAAGGACTAGGGTTCTACTCCAGGTACTTTCTGATCCCAAAAAAGTCAGGAGGACTTCGACCAATCCTGGACTTACGAGCCCTCAACAAGTACCTTCACAAAGAGAAGTTCAAGATGGTAACCCTGGGCTCGCTTCTCCCTCTGCTGCAAAGAGGGGACTGGCTATGCTCTCTAGACCTAAAAGATGCCTATACTCACATTGCGATAGCTCAGTCTCATCGCAAATACCTCTGTTTTTTAGTAGGCCGAAATCACTACCAATACCGAGTGCTCCCTTTCGGCCTGGCATCTGCACCACGGGTCTTCACCAAATGCCTCGTGGTGGTTGCAGCGTTCCTCAGGAAGGAAGGTGTCCACGTCTACCCCTACCTGGACGATTGGTTAATCAGGGCCCCAACCCAGCAAATTGCTTGGTCCTTCCTGACCCTAACAATTCAAACTCTGCTTTCTCTAGGGTTTCTTGTCAATTACGAGAAATCCTACTTAGTCCCATCTCAGACCTTATCCTTCATTGGGGCAGACTTGGACACCTTACAGGCAAAAGCCTTCCTTCCTCATCCACGGGTTCAAACCCTTGTGTCCCTAGCTCGCCAGCTGCAGTCTCAACCTACAGCTACAGCTCGCCACTTCCTCATTCTACTGGGACACATGGCCTCCTCAGTTTATTTGACTCCCATGGCCCGTCTGGCCATGAGAGTCACGCAATGGACTCTGAGATTGCAATGGACCCAAGCTCTTCAGCCTCTGTCCTCCATTGTTCGCATCACCGATGCACTCAGTCTGTCTCTTGCCTGGTGGACAAATCAATTCAACCTCCTACAGGGCTTGCCTTTTCTTCCACCAGACCCTCAGGTAATCCTCACCACCGACGCTTCCAACATCGGTTGGGGAGCCCATGTAAACAATCTACAAACTCAAGGGTTCTGGTCACTAGAGGAAGCCAAACACCAGATAAATTTCCTGGAGCTGCGAGCAATTCTCTATGCTCTCAGAACTTTTCAGGATTGCCTATCGAACCATGCAATCTTAATTCAGACGGACAACCAGGTGGCCATGTGGTTCATAAACAAAAGGGAGGCACAGGCTCGTTCCTTCTGTGTCAGGAAGCTGCGCAGATTTGGGCAGAAGCCCTCTCCCACTCCATGTACCTCAGGGCCACCTACCTGCCGGGAGTAGACAATGTATTGGCAGACCAGCTGAGCCGTGTCTTCCAACCACACGAGTGGTCACTCAATCCCTTGGTAGCGACCTCTCTGTTTCACAAATGGGGTTATCCCCACATAGACCTCTTTGCGTCCCCTCAGAACCACAAAGTAGACAATTACTGCTCTCTCATTCGGAGCCAGCACTCTCGGCCGAGGGATGCATTCTCCCTCACGTGGACAACCGGTCTGCTCTATGCATTCCCTCCACTTCCTCTTCTGTCGAAGACTCTCGTGAAGCTGCGTCAGGACAGGGGAACTATGATCCTGATAGCACCGCACTGGCCACGCCAAGTGTGGTTTCCCATACTCCAGGATCTCTCCATCTGCAGGCACATTCCTCTGGGAAAGGACCCGCATCTGATCACTCAAAACGACGGATGCCTCCTCCATCCCAACCTCCAAGCCTTGTCCCTGACGGCATGGATGTTGAAAGGTTAGTCCTTCAGCCATTTAACCTTTCAGATTCAGTTTCTCGTGTCCTGATCGCTTCACGAAAGCCTTCCACAAGAAAATCTTATTCCTACAAATGGAAAAGGTATACATCATGGTGCACTTCTCAGTCCCTTGATCCCCTTTCCTGTCCAATCTCTAAATTCTTGGACTGTCTCTGGCATCTATCAGAATCAGGTCTAATGACCTCTTCCATTAGAATGCATGTCAGTGCGGTAGCCACCTTCCATAAAGGTATCGGGGGTGTCCCTATTTCAGTACAACCCCTTGTAACACGGTTTCTTAAAAGATTACTCCATTTGAAGCCACCTTTACGTCCTCCGGCCCCATCTTGGGACCTTAACCTGGTTCTTGGTCGCCTTATGAAACTACCTTTCGAACCTCTTTACTCCTGTGACTTAAAATATCTCACATGGAAAGTGTTATTCCTTTTGGCTATCACTTCAGCTCGCAGGGTTAGTGAATTACAGGCCCTAGTTACCTATCCGCCTTACACTAAACTCCTGCAGGACCGGGCGGTACTCCGCACTCACCCTAAATTTTTACCTAAGGTAGTTTCGGAGTTTCATATTAATCAATCCATCATACTACCTATCTTCTTTCCCAGGCCCCACTCCAACTCCGGGGAACAGACTCTGCATACCCTAGACTGTAAGCGGGCTCTAGCTTTTTATCTAGACCGTACAGTTGCCCACAGGAAGAGCACTCAATTATTCGTCTCTTTCCATCCTAACAAGTTAGGGCAACCTGTGGGTAAGCAGGCTCTTTCCTCCTGGTTGGCGGATTGCATCTCCTTCTGCTGTCAGCAAGCTGGCATTCCTTTTCAAGACCGTGTTAAAGCACACTTTGTGAGGGCCATGGCGACTTCAGTAGCACACCTTCGATCGGTGCTGCTTCCTGACATCTGCAAGGCTGCAACCTGGAGTTCCCTCCATACATTTGCAGCCCACTATTGTTTGGACAAAGCTGGAAGACAGGATTCCATCTTCGGCCAATCTGTCTTGCGTAACCTTTTTCCAACATGATGTACCAACACCCTTCCACCTTCCCGGTAGGGTGCGGATGCTCTCTCCCAAATTCCACCCCAGTTGTTGTGCCTGTTGCACGCCGTTGGGTACATTTGGTGCATGTTAGTACATCCTCAGTTCGGTACTCACCCATTTGTGAGGACAACCATCCTGCTTGTCCTGTGAGAAAGCAAATGTTGCTTACCTGATGTAACAGGTGTTCTCACAGGACAGCAGGATGTTAGTCCTCACGAAACCCGCCCGCCACCCCGCGGTGTTGGGTTCGTTTTTACTTTATTTTTCGGCACTGCCTGTAGCTTTGAAACAAGACTGAAGGGAGACCCCTGCTGGCTGCAGGGTTAGTGCCATGCTGGGCATGCCCAGTAGGGGCCAGTCAAAGTTCCTGAAACTTTGACAGAAGTTTTCCGTGGTTGGGCTCCATCCTCGATGTCACCCATTTGTGAGGACTAACATCCTGCTGTCCTGTGAGAACACCTGTTACATCAGGTAAGCAACATTTGCTTTTTGTCACTTTTGCGGTTGATTCCCGACTTCTCGCCTTGTGGTGACCACCAGTCATCGACTGCACTTCGTGTTTTTTCATGGCTTCGATCGGCTTTTGTTGGTTCCCCCAGTACCCACGGACCATGTCCATCACAGATCCGCATAAGGTTTACATCCTCTGCCTGGGGTTCTCACACGACATCTGTGGGTGTCTGTGTGACCAGATGACTCCCAAGGGCCGTCTGGTGCGCCTCGATAAGATGGAGAAGCTTTTCGGTTCTTCCAAGTCGGCTCCTTCCACTCCTGCGTTGGAGCCTACAATGCTGAGAGGTCGCAGGGAGCCCCTCAATATGCTTCCTCTCACTGTTCCTCTTGCCGGCTCTCTAAAGGATTGCGGGGATGGTGAAAGAACTGTGGTGCTTTCACCACTCTCCCGGACATCGAGGTCCTTTGCCTCCTCGACATTGGGGAAAGACCAAGCCGAGCAACATGGGAGATCCCACAAGCATTGCCACCAGTCGACATCGATGCATGCCTCTGGTTCCGGTGCGGTATCGATGGCTGCTGTACTGCCACCGAAGTGACACCGGTCATCAGAGGCTCCATCCTTCGATGACCCCAGGAGTCCCAGGCATTCCCCACTGATATCTGTGCCGGGCACTATGCCACCTCGGAGACCCAGTGACACCTCATCCCCCTCCCTCAGTCCTGGCCTTACCGGACTTTCAGGAGGAGCTGGACTGCAGGGTGCAATCTGCGGTGCTCAAGGCACTTCAGAACATTGAGCCGCAAGTGCTGCCCCGGCCCCAGTCCATTGTTTTAGCCTCTGCCATTGATCATAGCACCCCTGCTGGAGCATCTGAATGTCCTTTTAGGCGCCCTATCGACACAACCAGTGCCAAAGGGGCCGTCTATCTCCAACAGCCACCGAGGCCCTCCACCTGAGTGATCCCAATCCTTGGGCCCTCCAAGGAGGAAGATACAGCCTGTACGGTGCTCCTGAGGCCACGATTCCCGGGGTCCTTTGCCCATCGCTGGGAGGAGATCACTTCGGACTGCTTTGTTCTTACCATCATCCGTCAGGAGTAGTCTCAACTTCAGCCGTCTACCAGAGACCTCACCCCCATGTCCATCATGGGGTTTGTCCGCACAACAGTTCGAACTTCAAATGGAGCTCTACATACTTCTGTCAGCAGGTGTAGTAGAGCCGGTCCCTCGCCCCCAGCAGGACTAAGGAATGTATTAGAGGTACTTCCTCATTCCAAAAAGGAATGGTGGCTTGCGCCCCATCCTCAACCTCAGGGTGTTGAACAAGTTTCTCGCAAGAGAAAAGTTCAAATGATCTCTCTGGGCATGCTGAATCCCCTTCTCAAAAGAGGAGATTTCCTAGCGTGTAGCAGATGGACTCAATACAAATGGGTATAGTGTGCTCGTGTTAGCAGTTGGAGACGGATCTAACGTCAGCACGTAGTACATATACCCCTGCAGGAAGTGCAGACGCTCAGTAATTTCCATCTCCAAAGCAGTTTGGAGCTACCTCACCAAATTCTAAATTCATAGAAGAATTCTACCTGAAGACGAGCCCCGCACTCCTGCGGTGATACCCTCGGGTCCCTCCCCCAGTTGAGTTTCCCGAGGTGATTTCTGTGGTCCCTCGGAGGTAGGAGCCTCGGTCCGGTGGCCGAATCGCGGCAGGGACCTAGCCCCCGAGTGAGAAGGCCTCGGGCGAGGCGGAGAGGCAGCCTCGGTCCCGATCCGTTCGCGGTGAGGACTTGGCCCCCGAGCGAGACTAGTTCGGGCGCGGCCTAGAGGCAGCGGGTGCACTTCCTCGAGCGCGGCGGTGACGGTAATCACCCTCTCTCCCCGCAGCCGGAGACCGCCCGGGTCGCAGCCGGGAAGCGCCGAAGATCAGGTAAGGCGTACATCTTTACTTTGGTCTCCGAAGAGCGAGGATTAGCGGGGTCTGCCTACGTGGTAGCCCGCCAAGGAGGTAGCCATTTTGCCTGCCTGCTCGCCGCCGCCATCTGCTCTGGTTCGTCGCCTCACAAGCAACGGGCGCGTATGTTAGGCACCCGAAAGTAATTGGGCGCACGTTGATAGGCGCACCTTGAAAGGCCCGCGTGCATATTACAAGGCGCATACTTTCAGCTGGGAGCACACCGGAGCATAAAGATAAGACACGATGGAGCGTATGAGAGCCCATGCATCTGCAGAGCCGGCACCTCCAGAATCAGGCATAAGAGCTCTAGGCCTCTGCTCAGCATGCCACCTCAGAGCCTCACAGAGCGAGGAAGCTGACTCCCTATGTACCCAATGTGAGGAGGCCCTGGGAGCCCCGGGCCAGGGCCGGTCCCAGCCCAGATTAATTGCCAGTTCCTCAGGGAACACCCCGGACCTAGCAGGCCGCGGTGAGCAGCCAGGGAACCCTAGAGACCTGGTGCCCCTAAGGCTAGAACCTGCTTCGCTCTCCTGGGTGGAATTATTCAAGGGGATTCACGCCTTTGTCAAGATGCAGTCTGATCCCCGAACGGACCCATACGTGCCGGATGACCCTGCCCCGGACCCTCAAGACCTAGGCACGGCCACCCGCCACCCGGGGACTCAGATTACTCTGAGGAAGAAGGCGAGACCCCCGAGGAGGGAGAACTTCCCTCGGGGATAGAGCCGTATCGAACCATGAGACACTTCTTAAGGAGGATCTCCCAGACCTGGTCTCTCAATGCCTGTCCGAGCTGGCTATCCCGGGCCCAGGCACCCTGGGGGAACCTAGAATGAACCCCCTGCTAGAGGGCCTGCGTCAAACGGCTCACCATTTCCCCTCCTAGAAGCAGCACAGCAGCTAATCGATCTGGAGTGGAATGCGCCGGAGGCCTCATTCAAAGGGGGTCGGGCCTTGTCTAGCATGTACCCCCTGGACCCGCCAACTAAGGAGCTGCTGGCGTGCCCCGAGGTAGACGCCATAGTTTGCGCAATTGTGAAGCACACTACCATTCCAGTGGAGGGAGGGGCGGCCCTCAAGGATGCACATGACTGGCGCCTGGACGCCATTCTGAAACAAGCCTTTGAGGTGGCAGCCATGTCCCTACGAATTGCAACCTGCTGCACCGTGGTGACGCGTTCCTGTTTATCACAAGCCAGGAACAACACCCCGGGAGAAGAAATGGAGTCAGCTCTCTCGTTCCTCACTGACGCTGCCTCCGACCTAGTCCGTACGGCAGCCAAGGGAGTATCGTCCTCCGTGGCAGCCAGCTCTGGCTACGACATTGATCGGCCGACTCCTCCTCCAAGACACGCCTTACAAGAATGCCCTTTAAGGGCTCCCTCCTGTTCGGCAGCGACCTCGAGAAACTGGCTAACAAATGGGGCGCCTCTCCATTACCCCGTCTACCGGAAGACAAGTCAAGAAGGAACCAGCGCCCTATTCCTAGGCCATCCAGAGGCAGAAGCTCTCAACGCTTCAACCCTTACAGGACTAGCTACCAAGCACCTCGTTCTCAGACCAGGAACCAGTCCTTTCGGACCAGGCACAACAAGAGGGGAACCGGCTCATGTTCGGGTCCCGGCCGCGCCCCACAATGAGAATCAGCCGACCCATCTGGGGGAAGAAGCCATAGGGGGCAGGCTAACCCTATTCTACCACAGATGGGTCGAGATTACTTCGGACCAATGGGTCCTCGCCATCATCCGAGAAGGGTATTACCTGGACTTCCTTCGTCTCCCTCCGGACAAGTTTGTGGAATCTCCGTGTCCACCCCTCAAGAGGGCGGCACTGGAAGCTACCTTGCGGAGGCTCCTGTCCCTAAAAGCCATAATCCCAGTGCCTGCATGGGAGATAAATTCTGGGCATTACTCCATTTATTTCATCGTACCCAAGAAGGGGGGCACCTTCAGACCCGTCCTGGACCTCAAGTCAGTCAACCGGCACTTAAGGGTCCCAAGATTTCGCATGGAAACTGTGCGGTCAGTCCGAAGTGCAATACAGCCAGGGGAGTATCTCACATCCCTGGATCTGTCAGAGGCTTACTTGCATATCCCAATCCATCGGGATCACCAGCGCTACTTACACTTCAAAGTCCTGAAGCAACACTTTCAGTTCCGGGCTTTACCCTTCGGGTTAGCCACCGCGCCGCAGACCTTTACCATAGTAATAATAGTGGTGGCGGCATCACTCAGGATTCTCGTCCATCCCTACCTAGACGATTGGCTGATCAGGGCAAAGTCACCGGAGGAGAGCCACCGGGCAACCAACAGAGTTATATCTCTTCTGGAACGCCTAGGATGGGTAGTCAACATAAACAAGAGTTCCCTACAGCCTTCACAGTCGCTGGAATACCTAGGAGTCCGATTCGACACCCAGGAAGACAAGGTCAGCCTGACCTCCAAGAGGAGATCAAAACTCTGGAATCGTTTGCAGAATCTGCTGAGCACCACCCGGCCCACAGCTTGGGATTACCTGCAGGTCCTCGTCCTAATGGCCTCCACTCTGGAAGTGGTACCATGGGCACGGGCTCATATGAGACCGTTACAACGCGCCCTCCTATCTCGGTGGAGCCCACGGTTACAGAACTACACCGTGCATCTACCTCTACCAGCCAGAGTGCGGCATCAGTTACGATGGTGGTTGCAGCCCAGCCGTACGAGCCGGGGGTCGAAAATGTCCTCCCCAACCTGGACCCTGCTCACTACAGATGCCAGCCTGAGCGGCTGGGGAGCACACTGCGAAAGCTAAACCGCCCAAGGGCGGTGGAGCAGAGAAAGAGTCGGGGGTGGAACATCAACCGACTAGAGGCACGGGCAGTCAGGTTAGCATGCCTGCGATTTGCCCACAGACTTCGAAACAGAGCAGTCAGAGTGATGTCGGACAATGCCACCACAGTGGCGTACATCAACAGACAGGGCAGAACCAGAAGCCGACAGGTATCCCTAGAAGTAGCCCCTCTGACTTGGGCGGAAGCAAATCTCCTGGACATCTCCGCCGTCCACATCGCCGGGAAGGACAACACCACGGCAGGCTTCCTCAGCAGAGAAAGCCTACACCCGGGGGAATGGCAGCTGTCATCCACGGCCTTCCAGATGATTGTGGATCAGTGGGGAACTCCGGGCATGGACCTACTAGTGGACAGGTCAACGCTCAAGTACCCAGATACTTCAGTCGCAGGCGAGATCCTCTATCCCACGGGATTGACGCTCTGGTACAGCCATGGCCTCAGGGGATCCTGCTATATGCCTTTCCCCCATGGCCCCTGCTGGGCGCCATTATACACAAGATTCAGCGGCACAGAAGCCTAGTTCTTCTGGTGGCCCCGGACATGCCAAGAAGACCCTGGTACGCAGACATGAGAAGACTACTGGCAGGGGATCCTCTACCCCTGCCCCCTCAAGGGACCTGCTGCGCCAAGGTCCCATTTTCCACGAGAATCCAGCTCAATTCTCTCTTACGGTCTGGCCATTGAGAGGGCTAGACTGAAGAAAAGGGGATACTCGGGGGCGGTAATAGATACACTCCTCAGAGCACGCAAGTTCTCCACATCACTAACTTATATAAGGACCTGGAGAGTATTTGAAGCCTGGTGCGAAACTCGCAGCACCAATCCACATGCCGTTAAAATCCCCATCATTCTGGATTTCCTGCAAGATGGACTTCAGAAGGGTATGTCCCTCAGTTCAATCAAGGTTCAGGTGGCAGCGCTATACTGCTACGGCCCCAGGTGTAACGGCAACAGCATTGCCACACACCCAGACGTTTCACGTTTCCTGAATGGAGTCAAACACTTTCGCCCGCCACTGAAATGGCCAGTGCCCCTGTGGAACCTCAACCTAGTTTTGGAATTCCTAGCGGGACCCACCTTCAGACCCCTCCGAGGCCTGTCCCTCCGTTTGTTGACCTTGAAGATGGTGTTCTTGCTGGCCGTATGCTCAGCACGCCGCATCTCCGAGCTACAAGCGCTGTCCTGCCGCGATCCGTTTCTCAGGATCACCCCAGGGGCTATCCATCTTCGCACGGTTACTTCCTTCTTACCCAAGGTAGTCTCACACTTCCACCTCAACCAAACCATATCCTTGCCAACCACGGAAGGTTTGAAGAAGTCGGAAGAAGGTTGAATACTGCGTCACCTCGACATCGGCAGGCTGCTGTCCAGATACCTGGAAATGTCGGAAGCAGTACGAAAGACGGGACCACCTGTTCGTCCCTCACAGGGGAAAGAGGCAAGGTGAAGCGGCCTCACGGGCGACTATTGCTCGCTGGATCAAAGAAGTTATCAAGGCGGCCTATGTAGAAGCGGGAAAACCACCACCTCTACGAGTCAAGGCTCACTCTACCAGGGCACAAGCGGCCTCCTGGGCAGAAGCTGGGATGCTGTCGCCTGCAGAGATATGCAGGGCGGCAACGTGGTCCTCCATCCGTACCTTCTCCAGATTCTACCGTCTGGACGTCCAGGCCAGGGAGGACACAGCATTTGCAAGGGCAATCCTAAACGGACCTCGGGCAGCCTCCCACCCAGTCCGGGAGTAGCTTTTGTACATCCCATTTGTACTGAGTCCATCTGCTACACGCTAGGAAATGGAGAGATTACTTACCTGATAATCTCGTTTTCCTTAGTGTAGGCAGATGGACTCAGCATCCCGCTCGGCTGCCGATATACATGGGGTTTCACCGATTCAAGGTAAGCCATGTTTTCTTACATAGGGCATCCACCCTGCCGGGTGTCGACGCCTTCCGGTTGAGAACACTGGCGGTCTCCAGCTACTGTCAATCGGTCAGGTTAATCATGTTCAGTTAATTAATCGGTCAGTCACACACATATCCATAATGCTTTTGCAAGGAAGATTACTGAGCGTCTGCACTTCCTGCAGGGGTATATGTACTACGTGCTGACATCAGATCCGTCTCCAACTGCTAGCACGAGCACACTATACCCATTTGTTCTGAGTCCATCTGCCTACACTAAGGAAAACGAGATTATCAGGTAAGTAATCTCTCCATTGACTCTGCTCCCTAGATCTCAAGGAAGTTTATGCTCACACAGCCATTTTCCCCAGCCACAGAAAATACTATTGTGGTGGGGAATGCTCATTACCAACACAGGGTGCTGCCTTTTGGGTTGGCCTCAGCCCCCACATTTTCACCAAGTGCCTGGCAGTGGTGGCGGCCTATCTCAAGCTTCGGATGGTGCGTGCTTTCCCATACCTAGACAACTGGTTGGTCAGGAACGATTCCTAGGCAGGGGCCTTGTGAGCTTAGTCCTGTCTGTGCAGATGCTGTAAGCCTTGGGGTTTGTCATCAATTACCCCCAAATCTCATCTCTGCCCATCTCCTCAGCTGGACTTCATAGGAGCCAGACTAGACACTACGCAGGCAAAAGCATTTCTGCCCCGGGATCGGGCTCTTTCCTCACTGGCAGCCTTTATCCGCAGCATCCGGTAGGTGACCACCCGCCTTCTGCTCCGTCTGTTGGGCCATATGGCGGCTTCAGTCCACGTCATCCCTCTCGCTCGCCTGTGCATGCCAGAGGGCTCAATGGACCTTGCGGTCACAGTGGCGACAGACCGCCCAGGACCTTGAACTCGTGTTTCAGTCCTGGCACCTCTGTGTACATTCCTGTCCTGGTGGGAAAACCCCTCCAATTTGGAGCAGGGGATTCCCTTCCAAACTGCCACACCTCAAGTGATCCTAATCACAGATGCCTCTCCCCTGGGCTGGGGATGGCATCCACATGCAGGGTCTCTGGACCACTCACGAAGCCTGCTGTCAAATAAACTTTCTGGAGCTTCGGGTGATCCGGTACACCTTATGGGTGTTCGGAGACCGGTTGGTGCACAGGGCAGTCCTGATCCAGACAGACAATCAGGTGGCTATGCGGTATATCAACAGGAAGGCACGGGCTCGTTCCTCCTCTTTCATGAGGCGGTGTAGGTGTGGGCCTGGGCTCTGTCCCAGGGGATGTTGCTACGAGCAACATACCTGCCCGGAAATCTGAACATGCTGGCGGACCAGCTGAGTCTCACCTTCCAGCCACATGACTGGTCCCTCAACCAGGAGGTAGCGGCCAAGCTCTTTCATTGGTGGGATACACAAGATGTGGACCTTTTTGCTGCCTCACACAATCACAAAGTGAGCAAGTTTTGCTCCTTGTCGCCGGGGGCAGACACCTGGCCTGCGATGCCTTCAACCTCCATTGGGGAAGAGGCCTGCTGTATGCGTACCCTGCTCTCCCACTCCTCTTGAAGACATTGCTGAAGCTTCAGCAGGACAGAGGGACCCATGATCCTTTTGGCCCCAACAGGTCTGCTTTCCACTTCTGCAGGACCTGTAGGCCAGGACCCCCATCTGGCTGGGGACTGTGCCCAATCTGATCACCAGAACCAAGGCGCGCTGCGCCATCCGAACCTCCAGGCGTTGGCCCTGACGGCTTGGATGTTGAGCGCGAGGTCCTTCAACCCCTAGCTCTCTTGGACAGTGTTTCCCAGGTGCTGGTGGCTTCTAGAAAGCCCTCCACCAGGAAGTCCTACAGCTTGAAGTGGGGAAAATTTTCCATCTGGTGTGCAGGACATGCTTTGGATCCATTCACATGCCCCCTCCCCCAGCTGTTGCACTACTTATGGCACCTTTCAGAGTCTGGCCTTTAAACCAGTTCGGTTTGGGTTCATCTTAGTGCTGTCAGTGCCTACCATCGAGGTGTCTGGCATGCCCATGTCGATGCAGCCTTTGGTAGGCCGCTTTGAGGGGCTTGCTCCAGCTGAAGCCTCCTCTTTAGCCTCCTGTTGTGTCCTGGCACCTCAGCATTATCCTAGCATAGCTCATGCATCCTCCCTTTGAGCCGCTGCATTCCTGTGACCCGCAGTTCCTCGCTTGGGAAGTTATTTTCCTGATGGTGATTACTTCGGCTCGTAGTCAATGAGCTTCAGACCCTAGTTACTTGCCCGCCGTACATGAGATTTTCATGATCATGTGGTCTTGCGGATGCACCCTAAATTTCGGCCTAAGGTTGTGACTGATCCTTAATCAGCTCGTTTTCCCCACCTTCTTTCCTAGGCCTCATTCCTACCCAGGGGAACAGGCTCTTCATACCTTGGACTGCAAGAGGGCCTTGGCTTTCTATCTAAATTCCACAGCTGGCCATAGGCAGTCCACTTAGCTCTTTGTGTCCTTTGATACCAATAGGCTGGGGAGGGCAGTGGGTAAACAAACCTTATCCAACTGGCTGGCGGATTGCGTCGCCTTCTGCTGGCCAGCAGAGTAAAGGCTCACTCTGTGTGGGCCCTGGCAACGTCAGTGGCTCATCTGCGGCTCATTACTGCCTGGACAAGGATGGGCATCAGGATGTGCCTTTGGTCAATCTGTTCTGTGCAATCTGTTCCAGACCTGAACACAGTTCTTCCTGTTCATGTTTCTAGTGGTACCAGACAGTCCCCTGTAGACCTGCAGTACTGCAGTTATTGTGCCCGTTGGCACTTTGATTGCTGTTTGTCTTCTCTGCTACAGGACCAGTCTGGAGCTTGGTATTCAACCACATGTGAGGACTACCATCCTTGTCCTAGGAGAAAGCACAGTTGCTTACCTGTAACAGTTGTTCTCCTAGGACAGCAGGCTGTTAATCCTACCCGCCTCCCCATGGAGTTGGATTCTCTTCCAGTGGTTTTATTTTATTTTTTCGCTTGTATTTTTTTCTGTTACGAGACTGAAGGGGGACACCCTTGGTCTGACCCAGTTTGGCAATTTCTTATGACCTTGCATGGACGCGCGGATAGCGGCATGCTGGGCATGCTCAGTGTGCTGGCACGGAAAACTTTGATAAAGTTTTCCATGCTGGGCTGCATCAGATGATACCCACGTGAGGACTACCATCCTGCTGTCCTAGGAGAACACCTGCATCCAGCAGGGGTCCCCCTTCAGTCTCTTTTTTTTTCCGCGTAGCAGCAGCCTCGCGGATCTTGGAGCTCCGTGAGAATTTCTCACAAATGTTTTCCTCACGGAAATTAACTTTAAAAATTTAAAACTTTTTTACCCCATTCCGGGGTCCCCCATCAACCGCTGATGCCGGTAAGGTTTCCTCATCCCTTGCGGTTGGTTCCCGGCGGTGTTTTTCATTGGTGCCCGACCATGTGCCGCCCATATTTTTCATAAATTAATGCAACCAGGTTCCACAAGTGCCCCGAGTGTCCGAGGATGATGTCCATTACGGACCCTCACGACTTGTGTGTTTTATGTTTAGGCCCCACTCACGACGTCCAACAGTGCACTAACTGTGCCCAAATGACGCCGAAAGGATGAGGCCTGCTTGGAAAAAATGGAGCTACTCTTTAAGCAAGTATCTCCATCCACTCCAGCTAAAGCAACACTGAGTCGCAAGTCCTCATTGACTCAGCCACCATCGAAGTCTCAACGACATCGAGTCATCTATGACTTCCTTCGCCATCCTCCGTACGTTCGAAGGAATAACGTAATCTTCCTTGGTGCCGGAAAAGATCCGAACAGAGCACAGAGAGAAGCACCGCCACCATCATCGACAAGACATTTCGGCCGATGCCTCTACCAGCAAGCCATCGAATCGGCATCAACGGAACCACCAATGAAGTCCCAGGGAGAAGGGGCCCCAACCCCTTCTGGACCCAGGACATCGAGGCGTTCCCCACCAGTGCTGGGAGCCGAGACTCCACTGATACATGTAGACTCTCCGGCAACGCCATCTGAGTCTCCACCCCCAATAGTTGTGCCACAGATGCCAGCTTCCAGGGCGAAATTGGACAGGATAGTCAAAGAGGCAGTTCTCCAGGCACTTCGAGGGTTCCAGTCTCCACCGGCACCCAATCCGATGCCTACCATGCTGGCTCCGCTGCTTGACTGTCTCAATGTCCTCATCGGTGCTTTGCCATTGGCACCACATCCTGCCATGCCATCGACACCGATGCTGATTCCTTTATCCTCTGAGGAACAGAATTTACCGATGCCGGAGCCGGTTCCAGGACTATCGGGTGCCTGCCACCGCGACGTCCATCGAAGGCATCGATGCCTTCACCACCTCCATCGATGCCTCCATCCTTCCCATCGGTGCCACCTCCAGATCCAGCTGGATTTGGACCAATACCTCCATCTAAATGCCCTCAAGGTGCTGGAGATTCGCCATTCCCCTCCTGAAGAACTTACCTTTGTTAACTTCATTAAGGAGATGGCCGGGGAGCTCATACAGAGGACCTAAAAGCTTTCATAGATCAGTTGTCCAACAATTGGGTAGCTATATTCTACATCAGGGAGAAATGGGGTTATGTCTCCTGTACCATGAAATTGTCCAAATGTGGAACTGGGCTATTTCCTATGAAATGGTTCTCAGGGCTACATATCTGGTAGGTGAGGAGAATGTCCTGGAACTCCATGAGAATGGCCCCTGGTCAGGGTAATTACAAACCAGAGTTCTGCAAGAGGACCACACCTATGGTAGATATATTTGCATCTCCTCTGAACAGAAAGATCCTGAGCTTCTGCTCCAAGAAAGGGATGCACAGCAAACTAGCCTTGGATACCTTCATCCTAGATTGAGGACAGGGCCTTCTGAACATGTATCCTTCGATTCCTCTGGTGGAAAAGAACTTGCTGAAACTCAGATAAGACTGGGGAATTATGATCCTCATAGCATCCTATTGGCCAAGACAGATTTGGTTTCTGCTCCTGCTAGAGATGTCCACCAGAAATCCAGTCAGGTTGCTCCAACTTTCATCACTCAAGATCAGATGCTGTTGTCACCCCATCACTGGGTCTTGGACCTGGATATTAAAGGAGGTGTCCTGCAACCCATGAATGTATCCAAGGATGTTTTGTATTCTGACTTCCAGGAAGGATTCCAAATCCTATAGTTTAAAACGGAGGTTTGCCATGTGATGTGAGGGAAAGTCTCAAAATACTTTCTCTTGTTCCACACAAAAGCCGCATGTTTACCTTGTACATCTGAGTCTGAATTAAAGACCAACTCGAGGTCATTTTGGTGTAGTTGATGCTTATCACAATATAGAAGGAAAATCCAGCTCCATTCAACTTTTATTTATTTATTTATTTAAAAGCTCTTCTATGCCATCGTTAAGTTAGATAACCATCACAACGGTTTACAGCAAGGCACGATAATGCATAAAGTAAGTGGTATAGATTACAGTTAGTCATGTGCCATCATAGTGCGGTAACAATTCACTTCAATAAATTATGTGTGTACATTGTTTGTCTGTAGGGAGCATATTAGACGGAAATAATTTAACCTTAATGTGCATTTGTAGGTTACAAATAACAATTTCTAGTTTGGTGCATCCTAATCAATCAACTGTTTTTTTCCTTCTCTTTATCTTTATAAAAAGCTTGTTTAAATAGCCAGGTTTTCAGATTGGATTTGAATATTTTGAAGTTTCTCTGCAGCCTTATTTCGAGTGGCATGGTGTTCCATAGCACGGGGCAAGCCAGTGATAGTGCTCTCTCCCTAACTTGTGTGAGGCGTGCTGTTTTGACAGAGGGAACAGTTAGTAGAGCCTTATTAGCAGATCTTAGGTTTCTTTGTGGGACATGTACGTGCAGAGCAGTGTTAAGCCAGTCAGCTTTTTCATCATGGATTAGTTTATGAATTATGCATAAAGCCTTATATTGAATCCTTTGTTCAATTGGGAGCCAGTGTAGATCGGCAAGCGTTCCTGTAATGTGATCATTCTTTTTTTTGCCGGTCAAAATTCTAGCTGCTGAATTTTGTAATATTTGTAGTGGCCGAATTGTGGATTGTGGTAGTCCTAAAAGTAGGGAGTTGCAGTAGTCTGTACTTGCGAATATCATTGCCTGCAAAACTGTGCGGAAATTGTTTAGTGTTAGTAGAGGTTTAAGTCGTCTTAGGATCATTAGTTTCGCATATCCTTCCTTTATTTTCAAGGAGATGTGGTGTTTCATGTTTAGCTCAGGGTCAATTATTACTCCTAGATTTCGTACTTTAGTTGCTAGCTCAACGGTTTGGTTATTTTTAGTTGTGAGTGTTGGTTGGATGTGGTGTATGTTTTTACGTTCAAGGTGTAGGAATTCCATTTTGTCTGTTTGTTTATTACCAGTTCTATCTGATTTAAGAGCTATTTAATTATCTCAAGATACATATTAGCAAGTTTCATTGTTTCTTCAATGGTGTTTACAATTGGTAGCACTAGCTGTATATCGTCTGCGTATAAGTAGTGTATGATTCCAAGTCCTGCTAGTAGGCGACATACCGGGAGGAGATAAATGTTAGTGTTGCTGACAGGGCCGATCCCTGTGGGACACCGGTTAGCAGTGTGACTTTGTCCGAAAATGTATTTTTGATTTGTTCTTGGAAACATCTGTTTTTAAGGTATGATTCAAACCATTTTATTGTTTTATTAGTGAGACCTATTTCTTTCAGTCTATTGAGTAGTGTTTTGTGATTTACTGTGTCGAATGCTGCGGAGCGATCTAATAGAACTAGAATGTAGTGTGTTCCAGTATCAAATCCTCTTAAGATATTATCTGATAAAGCTAATAGTTTCAGTGCTGTAGTGTTTGCGAAACCCATGTTGCGCTGGGTAAATATGTTGTTACATTCAATATGTTTTGACAATTCTTGTTGTACTGTTTTTTCAATTAGTTTGGCTAGTAAGGGTAAGTTAGAGACTGGTCTATAGTTATTGAGAACTAGTGGGTCAAGGTTCTTTTTTTTAATTATTGGTTTAATAATGGCTCCTTTCAAGGTATCTGGCATTACTCCTTCATCAAGTGAGAGATTGATGATTTTAGTGAGGGTTGGGGCTATTGTGTTGGTGAGTTTTTTTAGTTCAGTAATGGGAATGGTGTCAATTACGTGGGTGGCAGGGTTCATTTGATTTATCATTTTCTCGACTTCATCTTGTGATACTTCTTCAAATTCTGACCAGTTACTAACATCTTTAGTGGGCATTTTAATCTCTTGTTTGGTCTTGTTAGGGATTTTTTTTCTCAGGTTCTCAATTTTCTCTTTAAAGAATTGAGCTACTTCATTGCTTTGGTTCTCTTGTAATGTTTGGCAGTTGTTTGTGTTGTCACTAGTTAGATTCTTTACTATGTTAAATAGGGTTCTGGCGTTATTTGAGAATTTTTCTATTTTTGAGCTGTAGTATTTTTTTTTAGTGTCTAAGATTGTTAATTTCACGTAGGGCTTGCTCAGTTGAAGCCTTCCACTATGTTGTGGACCCTCAGTGTTTTATTAGCCCAGCTGATGAAAGCTTCCTTTGAGCCACTGTACTCCTGTGAGATGAAGTACCTGATCTGCAAGGTTGAATTTTTGGTGGCAGTCATTTTGGCAGGCAGTGTCAGTAAGCTCCAGGAACTAGTGACCTATTCTATATTAAGTTTTTCAACAGTGGGGCGGTTCTATGCATGCATCATTTCCTGCTTAAAGTAATGTCAATTTCCACTTTAACCCATCAATCGTCCTTCCAACACTTTTTCCTAGGCCACAGGTATACACAAAAGTGAATGGGTATTGGACAGTGTTTGGATTGTGAAGGAGCATTAGCTTTCTGTCTGGAGCATTAGCTTTCTGTCTGGAGCAGACTGAAACCCTTAAAGTCCACCCAACTTTTTTTTTGCTTTGATCCCAGCAGACCTGGAATTACTTTTGCCAAGTGGACTTTTTAATTGGCTAGTAGATTGCATCTCCTGTTATGCCCATGGAGGCCTGGGGCAGGTCGAGGCACAAAGCCTTGGTGATATCAGAAGTCCATCTAATATCTGCATCCATGAAGGAGATTTGCAAGATTGTGATGCATTGTTCTCTCCACACATTCACATTATACAATTGCTTGGACAGTGACTCCCAATGAAATAGGTTTAGCCAGGTTTTTGAGATGTAGAACTCAACTCCATCCTCTTTAGGGCTCATTCATTTTGGTTTCCAGGCTACCCTATATATGAAAGAAAAGAAAATGGCCTGTTACCACCAAAGCCATGTTTTTTTGCCTTTTGGCACTGTTCTTTGGTTATTTTTCCCCTTTTTTCTTTCAGGGTATTCTGTAGTTAGAAATTCCCCACATGTGAGGACGGCCATCCTGCTTGTCCTCTGAGAAAGTGTTTACTACCTGTAACAGGTATTCTCGGAGGACAGCACGATGTTAGTCTTCACAAATACCTTTCTGCCTTCCCTTGGAGTTGGTTTTTGGCTTTGTATATACTTAATGAGCCCTACATGGGATGCAGTGATGAGGACTGGGCAGCACTTCCCCTGTCAGGCATGTCCAAAACTTCTAGAAGCTTTGAAATTAATTACCGTATTTTTCGCTCCATAAGACACACTTTTTTTCCCCCAAAAGTGGGGGGAAAATGTATGTGCGTCTTATGGAGCAAATAAAAAAAAAAAAAAAAACTAAAAATCTAACAAACCCCCCCCCCCCCCCCCGACCCCCCCCCCCCCAAGACCTGCCGACTTAATTTACTACAACCCCCCACCCTCCTGACCCCCCCAAGACCTGCCGACTTAATTTACTACAACCCCCCACCCTCCTGACCCCCCCCAAGACCTGCCAAACGTCCCTGGTGGTCCAGCAGCGGTCCGGGAACGATCTCCTCAGCTTCGGCCGTCGGCTGCCAGTAAACAAAATGGCGCCGACGGCCCTTTGCCCTCACTATGTCACTGGGACCGACCGCTGCTATTGGTCGGTCTCAGTGACATAGTGAGGGCAAAGGGCCGTCGGCGCCATTTTGATTACTGGCAGCCGACGGCCCTTTGCCCTTACTATGTCACAGGGACTACCGCTGCCATTGGTCGGTCCCAGTGACATAGTGAGGGCAAAGGACCGTCTGTGCCATTTTGATTACTGGCAGCCGACGGCCCAAGCCCAGGAGATCGCTCTCGGACCGCTCCTGGACCCCCGCTGGACCACCAGGGATGGTTTGGCAGGTCTTGGGGGGGTTAGGAGGGGGGGGGTTGTAGTAAATTAAGTTGGCAGGTCTTGGAGGTGGGTCAGGAGGGTGGGGGTTGTTAATTTAAAGGGTTGGGATGGGGTTTTTTTTGGGGGGGAGGGGTTCACAGAGAAAGAAAAGTTTTCTGATCTGGGGAGTGGACCGAAATGGCCCTCCCCAGACCCGAAAACAAAATGGGGAGAAAAAAAAAAAAGCTATGCACTCCCCTAATTTGCTCCATAAGACGCCCAGACGCAGAGCTGGTTTAGCACAAAATTTTTTTTTTTTAATTTTCCCCCTCTGAATCCTAGGTGCGTCTTATGGTCAGGTGCGTCTTATGGAGCAAAAAATACGGTAATTTTTTTTAATCCTCTGTAGAGGGCCGAGGCTGATTATTGGTGTTGTGTTAGATCAGGGGTCAGGAACCTTTTTGGCTGAGAGCCATGAACGCCACATATTTTAAAATGTAATTCCATGAGAGCCATACAATATGTTTAAAACTAAATACAAGTAAATGTGTGCATTTTATGTAAGATCACACTTTTAAAGTACAATAAGTCTCTGAAAATATTACACCAGGCCTTAAGACACCAATACATCTCCTATTAGGAAAACGGACCAAGTCAGGCTGCTATAGAGTCCTGCACAGAAACTACACGCCAGCAGAAAACCTCACCTAACATAGAATAAAGAGACCAAAACGCATAACTAGAAGCATGCAGAAAAAACTGAATTGGAAACTGCAACAAGCCAGAGTCTCTGTATGCAGTGTAACAAAGGAAAAAAGAAACATCACCCATCCTTATAAAACAAATCAAGAAATATAAAATCATCAGCAGTAAAACTGTACTAACAAAAAGAACATATTTCGAAACAGCTGATGAGTGGAATATCCAATAATTACAAACTCATATAAAAAATTTCCAGATACCAACAAAATATTTCAAAATAGCAGACACAAAGACCCAGTAATGAAAAATAAGGATACAAAAAATTTTTTGCTCTGCATACCTGGGAACGTTTGATATCCAGGTGTCCTGAGATTGTTCTGAATTAGCAGGAGGGAGGGGTGGTTTGCTTGGAACTTTCTCCTCTCTGTCACATACCAGCGCTCTCTCTCACACTGGCTCTCGATTACACACCTATACACACATGCTCTCAGTCACTCACATATACACATGCTTTTTCTCTCTCACTTATATAGGCTCTTAATTACACATTTACACACATGCTGTCTATCTTTTCATGCTTACACACACAGGCTTTCAATCACATAAATACATGCTGTCTTTTCTCTCAGACACAGATTCTCATTCACATGCTTACAAACATGTCCTCTTTCTCTCATTTACACACAGGCTCTCAATCACATAATCACATGCTCCATCACCTAAAACAGCTCTCAATCACACCACACATGCTCTCTCTTACTTATACACACAGGCTCTTAATCATACATACACATGATCTCTCTCACACACAAAGGATCTCAATCATACACACATACTCTTTCACACAAACAGGTTTTCAATCACAAACTTACACATACAGGTTCCCAATCGTAAACTTACATTGATGCTCTCTCTCACAGGCAGGCTCTCAATCACAGACATACTCTCTTTCACATATACAGGCTCTCAATCATTCACATACATGCAATCTCTCACTCACACACACAGGATCTCAAACACACATGCTTGCTCGCTCATTCACTCTCTCTCTCCCCCACCCCGGGAACTCGCGGCAGCAGCAGCCACCTCCCAACGCTAACCTCCTTCATTTTCAGTTCTCGCGGAGGAGTCCCATCGGCCGCGGTTGAAGCTCTTCTTTATTTTCCTCCGAGCCGCGCTGCACAGTCTTCTTTTCGTCGGAGCGACGCTGACCACACTAGCGTGGTCTCTTCCCGCGCACGCACCCGCTGCTCACCACTTCCTCTTCTGGGCCGCGGGGGGGGGAGGGAAGAAGAGAGTATGCCGGTGCCGCCGACTCCAGCTATTCTGCGTTCCGCCCGGGCTGACAGCATTTTAAGCCCGGGCGGAGGAGGACCGGGGAGCAGCTGGGTCAGCGGGGGACTGGAAAGTGTGGCGACACACTGATTTAGTAGATTTGTCTGCGAGCCAGATGCAGCCATCAAAAGAGCCATATCTGGCTCGCGAGCCTTGGGTTCCCGACCCCTGTGTTAGATGAACGCTGAGAGAAGGTATGAAAGGGACTACCAATTATAATCTCGAGGCTTTGTGTGGTATCGGTGAACTGATCGCCGAATAAGTTGTCTGGATGGGATGGTAACATGTCCAGTTTTCCGTAAACACCATCTCATATGGTGCTAGAATTAAACTATGGTATGTGGTTCGCTGCCAAGGTGTTTGTTGAAGTCTTAAAGGAGACTTGCAGGTTATGGAGAAAAACAACGGAGTGCAGAAAGTGCTTCCACCTTTTCTCGAGGTTCTGGTAGTGAGGCAAGGCGTGTTAGAAGTTGTGGTGAGATGTTAATGAAAAAAGGTGGTTGTTCTGTCTTGTAAGCCTTGTGAACTGTTCAGTAAAATTAATGATGGTAAAGTGCTGCCAATCCTTATCACTGACAGAATTGTTGGCGCAGGGCGAGTGGCGCATCACAGCATTTACAGGGACGCTGAGTGCATAGATGCGCTTATGCACACCAAACACCTAGCAAAACCATGGCATTCGCTGCAAAAAAAAAAAAGCAGCAGCCATTACCGCACCGAGGCGTCCATGCAACGGATTGCATCGCAGCTGCAATGCAAACGCATACAATAGACAATAGAAAAAAAAATTTTAATTAAAAATTTGTTTAAATCCGTGATTGGGGGAGTGAAATCTCACAGACTAGTGCACCCCTCTGATTCAAGTGCAACTCCAAGACTACCTTGGGCAAGAGGATGGAATGGTATGCATTTTTTCCTAGCATCGGCTTAAAGTTCAAATGAAAGATTTGTCTTTCCATACCATCGTTCACCTTCCACATCACTCCGGAAGGGAAGAGTTGACGATGCAAAGGTCTCGTGTTCCAAGATCCATTCCAATACACTGCTAAATGAGAATAAATCAGTGGCAGGCTTCAAAAAAAAAAAAAAGAGGTAAAATCATTTTATCGGAGAGGCTTACACCCTGCATGCTACCACCAATTTGCATCGCACATACCTTGATAATGACAGGCTCTAGGAACCACGTTTCCAACAAGCCTTGCCTCAACACTTTCACCTCGAGGAAAGCTGGAGGCACTTCCTAATTGCTGTTTTTTCCCCAAAGCTTGAGAATCTCTTCTAAGACTTCAGCAAATACCTTGGCAGCCAAACACCTTCCATGGTTAAGTGCCAGCGCCATGATAGACAAAGTTTTTCACGACAACTGGGCCTATTTACCAGGTCGTCCAGATGCTTTATTCGAAATTCAATCCACGGATATGGTCACAAAGCCTCAGGAACAAAAAACAGTAGTTCTTTTCATATCATCCTATGGAACCTCAACCCCAAAACTCCTATCGCTTTTTTGGAAATCATAAGAATACAATAATAATAATACTAATACATCCAGAATGACTCTCAGGTCCATTCTTCTGTCCTTCATCCCAGAGATTGCACTGCCTTTGACGAAGGCATATGCCTACATATACCGTGTTTCCCCGAAAATAAGACATCCCCCAAAAATAAGACCTAGTAGAGATTTTGCCGAATTCTTAAATATAAGACCTCCCCCGAAAGTAAGGCATCCCTTGTAAACAGGGGCGGATTGACCTATCGGGGGATCGGGCTTCCCCCGGTGGGCCGGTCAATCCTGTGACGTCATTTAAAAATTTATTTTTTTTTTTTTTTAAATAAAGTTTCCAAAGTATTAGGGGCAGACACGAGCAGTGGTATCCCGAGGGGAGCCAATGCCCCTGGGCACAAGGAGGCTCATGCGGCCGCTGAGCCTCCTTGCCCGAAGAAAAAGATCGCGTTCAAATGCGCTGATGCTCTTTCTCCTTTCTGCCTATGCGGCCCCGGAAGTAAACGTTGCCGGAGCCGCGTGGGCAGGAAGAAGAAAGAGCATCAGTGCGTGCAGAAGAGGAGCCGCCGCGGGCTGCTGCGAATCCCAAGTCGCAGCGGCCCAAGAAGAGGAAGAGGCCCGGTAGCGAGGAAGAGGCCCGAGAAGTTCAGGGCCGCTGCAGAGCCCATCCTGCGGCGACCCGCGAAGAGGAGGCCCAGAGGTGAGAGAGAGGCTGAGGGTCTGTAAGAGGGTGTGTGCGTGCATGTATGAGATGAGTTGAGAGATTGTGTGTGGGAGTGAGGATCTGAATGTTTGCAGAGGCAGCATGTGAGAGCCTCTGTGTGTGGGAGAGACAGCGTGTGACGGTGAGAGCCTATGCTTGAGCAAGACAGCATGTGGGAGTGAGAGAGAGCCTGTGTGTGAGCATCAGACAGCATGTGCCAGTGAAAGACTGTGTGTATGAATGATTGTATGAGAGACAGCATGTGACAGTGAGAGCCTGTGTGTGTGTGAGAGAGAGAAATGCATGTGAGAATGAGAACCTGACTGTGTTTGAGGGAAGAAGACGGAGAGAAAAGAAATACAGAAGAAAAAAGTACAATATAAAAGGAATTGGCAAAAAAATAAGAAAGGGAAGGTGGAAAAAAAAAAAGCCTGTGATCAACCGATTAGAAAACTAAAATCAGCCAGCAAAGGTAAAAAAAAATAAATAAATTACTTTTTAGTGATTGGCACATGTAATCTTTGGGAATGTGCAAGAATAGCACTTTCTCTATGCGGATCTCACAATGTACGAGATCAGCATGGAGAAAGTGGAAGCCCACGGGACCTGCACAGAGGAGGCAGCAGAATGGGCTTCAGTGTCAGTAGCAGCAATCGGCGCCTCCCCAATAGCCATGTGGCAGCAGTGACAGTGGCATCAAGATTACTGACATCTGGGGATGGTGGCAGTACCAGTCGGGGGACCCCTTCTAAGCAGTGTGCAGAGGTTCAAAAGCAGCAGAGTCAGCCCAAGCTGACTACCATGAATGCTACACACTCCTACCTTTCTCTGACAGCACACTGGTGAGGCATGGCTGACGCAGGGGCAGCCAGCAGCTCAACGGTATTAGACATCCCCTGAAAATAAGGCCTAGTGCATCTTTGGTAGCAAAAATTAATATAAGACATTGTCTTATTTTCGGGGAAACAGGGTAGATGCTCCTCAATACCTGATGCTACCTCTGTTTTTTCCAGGCGGGCAACCAATTCCGCCCCATACAAGATTCTCCCAAACGACCTTGCTTCTTCCTCTACGGTTTCACCAAATACTAGGCACTGATAGTGCCGCACCATTTCTCGTCAAAGGACTAATACTTCCCTATCTAGACGACAGACCTCTAGTGCCATCCGCTCCAACGCTATTAAGGGGCTTGCCTAGACAATCTAGGACTCCTATTCAGGAGTCAATATTGCAGCCTCTTCAAACTGCAATTCATGGGAGCCTGTATCACATAGCTCACAGCAAAGCTTTCCTCCCTCACCCGAGCACACACTCTCCGCATAGTCTACTACTCTATTTCACAGTACTACAGTGACAGTTCACCAGGCCCTGGGGCACTGTTCTGGGGCACATAAGGCACCCATCTGCGTAGTTTCGCATACATGCCTGCATATCCACCACCTGAACTGCGACCTCAAGCACAACTAATACTCGCCGCAGCTTCTGAACGAATTTGTCACAAGCTCTGTCGACTTCGTAAAAAAAAAAAAAAAAATGCTAACACTGCACAAAACCTTCATGATCCCCTACAAGGGAAACATAATCATGATTCACATGGAATCCAACTTCCAGTGTTCTCTCTCTATTGAAAAAAAAAAAGAGGCTCTGCTTCCTGGAACCTCTATGAACCTGCAGTTCAGATACTGGATCATGGTCACCGAATATCCATCTCACTTCAAACAACTTATTTGCCCGGAATTCATGATTCCAGACCGGACAAATTCAACATAATTTTCACTCCCACAAAGGGTA
Source organism: Rhinatrema bivittatum (assembly GCF_901001135.1). NCBI lineage: Eukaryota > Metazoa > Chordata > Amphibia > Gymnophiona > Rhinatrematidae > Rhinatrema > Rhinatrema bivittatum. The sequence goes on from NC_042621.1 coordinate 139,628,407, forward strand.
ACGAAATACAACAGTAACTTAAGAAATAGTCTCACTAAGTCGTCTCACTACAGTGGACCTCTTGCTACACTATACTACAAAAAAATGAAATGAAGGGCTTTGTTCGGTTTTCTCTGAGCTCGCTCAGACTGTAGGCACCTTTCCCATCGATTGCTCACAACACATTTTATGCATTCCCTCTGATACCACTCATCTCTTGATCACTCCAGAGATGCATGGAGGACCCGGCAAATCTGCCATAATCGCAGATATGCGATAAATAAATAAATAAATAATCTGATCTGTTCCTCATCGCACCACCATGTAAAAGTCCATGGTATGGCTGCTTACCACAGCTTTCAATCTGCAACCCAATTTGCCTGGGCACCAACTCATGGCTTCTTCCCTAGGATATGGCGTGGAGCTTGACTGGCTCGCTTGTCAGCATTTTTCTCCTATCCTCAGGATATCTGTCCATCACATTCAGGAAACCAAAAGGGTTGTACCGCTTTGCTTTTCAGTTTTCATCAATGGGTATAGCCTCCTTGGCGGACCCACCTTACCGATATCTGTACTACCTCCATCTACTATGCAGCAGGGGATTGGTGACTCCTCGCTACGACTTCCTGTGGGCACCATAACGGCTTGTCACCTTCTTATAGATGGCGAATCCTATTTCATGTTATTCCTTGATATACGGTTTCGGGTGGCAGCTGTTGCATCTACATCAACCTTTGCAGAACTACCTGTACCGTCCACATTGCCATGGTTCTCGAATAGCTAGTACTGTTGCACCTCTGGACACTTGTCACCTTTGCTACATCTCATGAAAGGTGTTTTTCCTTCTCGCTTTAACTCCTGCAAGGGGACCAACTGAGTTTAAAAGCATGGGTTCACTACCCTCTTTTTCTTCAATTACACCACAACAAGGTGACCTTGCACACTTACCCACAGTGTTCTACTATCATTAATGTCCATCTCCTGCATTAGCCAAACCCTTACCTTACCCAAGTACCATCCAAACCTCCTACTTTGATTGTACTCATGCACTAGCAAACTACAGTGGATGCACTCTGTCACCCAATCGACCCTTACAGCTGTTTTTCCTCGTCATTCCTAACGCACAAGAGTGTCCAATGACGACATCAACTTCATCCACAGAAATACCCAATTATGTCCTTTCAGCAAGGCTAGAAAGTCGCAAACGCTATCTGAGATGCTAAGGACACATCATGTGCAGGAGATAACCTTGATTATATTTTCATGGGTATCTGTGAAGCGACGACACGATCACCGCTACACATGCTGCCCAAGGTGGATGATCCCTTTGCGACGGACTATCCTACAGAAGTGCAAATTCCAAACAAATACAGCCTTCATAGGAACTGTCTGCCACTATTTTCGTATTGAGCAAAAAAAGAAAAAAAGACACATACTAATAGCTCAATACGTCAGCATGGTTAATTCAGCTGCTTATCTACATGAAAAGAGCAAGTTTGCTTACCATAAATGGTGTTTTCCGTAGATGATAGATGAATTAGCCATGCTGATCCGCCCACCTCCCCGGACAGTTCTAGCATACCTACCTTGCTTTGATACTGACTGAGGAGCCTGAGGTGATCCTGTCAGGATACAGGAGGAAGGGAATGCCTAGCTAAAAGACTTTTGCTAGACTTTGAGAGCTCTGCCACCTAGTAGCACCAGAGGACGTACCATACAGCATAGCTAATTCATCTATCATCTACGGAAAACACCGTTTACAGTAAGAAAACTTGCTCTTCTCGGAGGACAGCATGATGTCAGTCCTCACAATACCCTTCTGCCTTCCCTTGGAGTTGTTTTTTGACTTTGTATATACTTAATGAGCCCTACATGGGATGCAGTGATGAGGATTGGGCAGCACTTCCCCTGTCAGGCATGTCCAAAACTTCTAGAAGCTTTGAAATTAAACTTCCATGCTAGTCTCCATCTGATAGTCACCCACATTTGAGGACTGACATCCTGCTTCCTTGGAATACCTGTTATGAGTAAAGTGACTTATTTTGAAGGAACTGTATTTTCCTGGGGGTGAGAATTTACTGGTTTGAACATATTGGGGCATAATTTGTAGACAAAGGAAGTGGAGCTATAGATGGGATGAGATGGGTGGGGCCAGGGTTGACCTGTGCAAAGGGGCAGGACGAGGGCCAGGTGTGAACACACACACCCCAGTAATGGACATAAAAAGGGGTTAAATTAGCATAAGTTTGAAAGCTGTGAGCAATAGTGCTATTCATCAAGAACAGGGTTGAAGCCTTGACAATTGGCATTACTCATCACAACTTTCAAACTTGCACTATATTCAACCCTTTTTTGTCTCTCTTCTTTGTTCTGTAGTCTGCTTCAGTATCACCTCTTCTGTTCTCTGCAATAAAGGAGAAGAAATGGGGGGGTGGGGGAAGAACGAGAGGAGGGGCTGGATTAGGGAGCAGAGTGGATAATTGTCTTCTCTGTGCTTCAGGATCAGCCTCTCTCCTCTTCCCTGAAGGCAGAACACCTCAGATGTGCTGCCTCGTAAGCCTAATAGAAGTGCAGGAATTGTATTCCACCCCACTCCCCCACAAGTTATGCCCTGGAACATAATACAGTATATAAAATGTTTTCATTTTCCGCTTTGATAAAAACCCATGAAAGCCATATTTTCATAAAGAAGTGAATTGCATAACTAATAATTTATAGGTAAATTTGAAATTGTTATACTCTTCCACCAGCACCAATTTTGCTGCTTGGTGTGTGTGTAAGACCAATTATTTGAGAGCAGAAAATTCAGCTCCCCCTTGCTATTCAGCAGCAGTTGTAACTGGTCTCAGTGGGGAAAGACCATGCTACTTGAAGCACAGTCATTTTTTATTATAATTACATTTTTGCTAAAATGTGCTCAGTCAAAGGAAGTTCAGGGCCTGCTGTTGATCCACAATGCAGTAAAGGCCATCATTGTTGGCCAGGGACAGTGCCATTTTTTGGAGATGAAGGTTCCACATAAAAAGAAGCCCTCCTGAACAAAAAAAAAAAAGCTGCTATGTGGGTAGAAGTAGTTTAACTTGCAACAGAGGCCCCACCCCTTCTGGATACTTAGAACTACAGAATCCCTTCATGCCTAAGCAGAAAGTTTACAAATGAACCAGAAACCACTAGAGCGGAAAATACATAGGAACATAACATTTGCCATATTAGGTCAGGCCAAAGGTCCATCAAGTCTAGTATCCTGTTTCCAACAATGGCCTGTCCAGGTCATAATTGCGATGGAGAAGGTACAGAGAAGGGCTACCAAAAGGATAAGGGAAATGGAACAGCTCACTTATGAGGAAAGACTAAAGAGGTTAGGACTTTTCAACTTGGAGAAGAGACGGCTAAGGGGGGATATGATAAAGATGTTTAAAATCATGAGAGGTCTAGAATAGGTAGATGTGAATCTGTTATTTACTCTTTAGGATAATAGACTAGGGGGCACTCCATAAAGTTAGCATGGGGCACCTTTAAAACTAATCGGAGAAAGTTCTTTTTTACTCAACGCACAATTAAACTCTGGAATTTGTTGCCAGAGGATGTGGTTAGTGCAGTTAGTATAGCTGTGTTTAAAAAAGGATTGGATAAGTTCTTGGAGGAGACGTCCATTACCTGCTATTAAGTTCACTTAGAGAATAGCCACTGCCATTAGCAATGGTAACATGGAATAGACTTAGTTTTTGGGTACTTGCCAGGTTCTTATGGCCTGGATTGGCCACTGTTGGAAACAGGATGCTGGGCTTGATGGACCCTTGGTCTGACCCTGTTTTGCATTTTCTTATGTTCTTAAAGCTGGAAGGTATGAGAGAGAGGAGGCAATGGGGGATGGCGTGAGAGGGAGTGGATGAAAGAATCAACTGGGAGATGTGAAAAGGACTGGAGGAGGTGAGGAGGTGAGAGAAGGGATGGGCTGGGGAGTGAGAGATAGAGATTGAGAGAGGGGAGGAGGTTAAGAGAGGGCATTAGATGGAGTACAGGAAGGGTGAGGAGTGATTGATGGAGGGGAACTGCATCACTGCTAATTTGTTTTGGTCATCCTCTGGGCATACTTGTGAACTCTCTGGTTTTGGCCTGGAGACTCCGGAATTCTGAACGAACTGCTGGTTCTCTGGGCCAACACCTGCTAACTCCAGGTGCCCTGCTGCAGAAGGCCGGAAGAAAAAGGGTCTGGAGTAGCGCAGGCTTGAGGAGGAGGAGCGTCAGCACCTGTGCCTCCGAAAAATTGTGAAAAGCCAAGATGAGCAGAAGCATTGCCCTCCCCCCCAGGGGAAACAAACTGCAGATGCAGGAGGAGGCGAAACAATGTTGGGACACAAGCTGAAAATAAAACAAGGGCAGAGCAGCTAGACAGTGCAGGAGGAGGAGGAAGTAGAGCACATGTCCTGCGGGCCTGGGGGAAAAGGAGGTCCCTGTGGCTAATAAGAATCGAGGCGAGAAAAGAGAATGAGTGCATATGTATTTGGAAGAGGGAGAGAAGTAAATGACTGTGTGTGAGTATATTTATTTATGGACATATCTGGAAAAGGGAGAGGAATGAGTGCATGTATATGTATGGAAGAGAAAGAGAAGTGAGGTGTGTGTGTGTGTGTGGAAAACAGGAGTTGAATGCATGTATGTGTGTAGAAGGAGAGGAGTGAGTGTGTATGCATGTTTTTGGAAGAGTGAGTGCATATATGTGTGTGGAACAAGGAGAGAAGTGAGGGTGCATATGTATGTGGACAAAGAGAAATGAATGAGTATGTGAGAATAAGCATGTATGTGAGTGAACATGAATGTGCTAATGTGTGAGAGAGTTTGTGCGCATGCTGCTATCTCCTCCCCACCCCCGACCCTCAACAATCTTAGGGTGACAGGAAATCAAAAGTTCCCAGGTATGCCTCTAGGGTCATATGAATTTTCAAGTTCCAAAATGGGTTACTTTGGATAAATGTTTGGGAAGCCCTGTGTTAGAGCCAGCAGCCTGATTCCACTCCGGTCAAGGTAAAGCCTATCTCGCTAAAATAGGCTGTCCCCCACAATGTCACCTAGTTCCTAACAAATCTAAAACCCTCTTCCTTGCACCATCGTCTTATCCACACATTGAGACTGGAGCTTAGCCTGTCTCATCATTCAGTGCAAAACACTCTAACTCTCCCACCTTACTTCTTAGACTTCTGGCATTGGCATACAGACATTTCAGAGTGTGTTATTTTGCAGTTGATAGGTTCATTTGATGTCCTTTAGCTCATGCGATTCTTTACTTACAAGCACATGGACTACATTTGCTTTTATTGGACCCTCTGAGATGCCCTAACTCTCCTGTTTCATTAGTATCCTTCAAAGGTACATTCCTCTGAACCATGCACTGCTGAGCGAGTGTTGGCTTTCTCCCTTGTTCTAATTTAAAAGCTGCCTATCTCCTTTTTAAACGTTAGTGACAGCAACCTGGTTCACTCTGGTTAAGGTGAAGCCCGTCCTTTTGGAAAAGATTCCCCCCTTCCCCAAAAAGTTGTCCACTTTCTTACAAAACTGAATCCCTCTTCCCTGCACCATAGTCTCATCCATAAATTGAGAATCCGGAGCTCTGCCTGCCTTTGGGGACCTGCACATAGGAATGTGTACAGTTAAAGTCCTTTAAATTAATTGGTGTATTCACTATTAATCTGGTAGTGATATACTCAATAAGGGCTGGTGCAGTAGGGTGATTTAGATAAGAGCCTGGTTGATTTTTAATGAGTGCATGTCTTGCTTATAAATCAAAGGAGGAGCCGGGGGTGAGTGGGAGGTGTAGGACATTGAACATCACCAGAGCTGTGCAGTTATCTTATTTGCCTTTTGTACTTTGTAATTTCTTTTTATCCTCTAATTTTACCTTGGCTTCATATGTTCAAATTGTCATATCACTAAGTGTCTTTGAAGAAATTCGGGAACAGGTTTCTTGTTGTGTGAAGGAGAGTGTCTGTCTGTCTGTAAGGTACTTTTTAAAAAAAAAAAAAATTTTCTGCTGTGGTAGATCGGTTAGAGAAATTTCTTTTTGTGATCAAATGCATTATTTCTTTTGATCTACTCTGGTGATGTAGACTATTTTTACTTAAGGAAAACTTATTAAAAGTGATTGTGAATTATTTAGTTATGCACAAAGAGCACTGGGAGATGGAGAGTTAACTAGTTTGGCTGGGCAGAGACTGCTTCTCAGGGGGGCAGTTTAACCCCTAAAGCATTTCTCTGGTACGTTTGGGTTTTCAAATTATTAATTAAGGATTGTGATGTATGTAACTGCTATCTGTGAATTGCAAGCACATGTACCAGGGATTTTTTTAATTGTTTTTAATTGTTTTAACCCCTAACAGTGTAAGAAGAGATTTTTGGTTTACAGATGCTGCACAAGATCCTTCATTACTTAATCCAGAGAGTTAAGATATTTTAGTTTGTTATTAAATGAGAAATACTAAAGTTTCATCTGCAAAAAGAAAGTTCTTTCCCATTTGTCTTTGTTTGTTTATTGTTCCTGTTTTCTGCCCTGAACTATGGAATTGTAAGACAAAGGAATTCCCAGGAGAGTTAATGGTTGATTGTTTTCTGGAATTATTATAATATGTTTGACTGGGCTCTAGCATAGCTACTATACCACAAATTAATTTATAGTGTTAAGTTAAAATACTGATTTGATTACTGAAGAATGCACTTACTGGTGTTGAAGTTTAGAACTTGATGACAGTTAAGGTTAACGGCAGAGATAATTACAGGAGAGAGGAGGGGGTCGAGCCAGAGAAAAGAAAGAAGAAAAGAAAGAAAAAAAAAGGGGTTGAGCCAGCCTGGGTGAATGAGGACAAAGGGAAAGAAAACATTAAGTTTCGATTGTTTAAACAGAACATTATTGGAAGTTAGTTGATGGTGTGCGTATGTGAATAAAGATAGAATTGTGGTATGTTAATTAAAAGGAAGGAAGATTCCTTGGCGTTCAATCACTAGTGGGGGTTGGTCAAAGGTTTAGTACTCACATCAGTACATTTACTCCCTAGGTTGTTTCACAGAAGTAAAAGTTTTTTTGTAGCTCAGAGTTTCTGCCGATTAAATTTATTCTCCAAGGTTAAAAACAAAAATTGGTATTATTCCACAATGGCTCCGAAGGCCTGTCCTTGCTAAAACTGTCTGTAATCTGACAAAGGATTGCTACTTGCAAAGAAATACCAGAACCAAGGGTCCCTTACAAATCATTTTTACCGAGCACTGTAATAACCTAGAGGGTTTTTTTTCTATTAGCTGGTTTGTTTAATCTCTACATTAGCTACAACTCCTGCATACAGGGAAACAGTGCCTTATGATGCAGGCTATTTTTAAGACATTTTATAGCAGCAAATTCATTGTTACAGTACAAAAATGTAATTATGGAATGGTGGTGCGTTTCACTGCGTGTCAGTATGTCAGTACGTAGTGCGTAATGCATTTCATTGCGTGTCAGATATTAGTGCATTCAATATGGCTGTGCGTTTCAATGCTGGCGTTGTTAATCAGAAGTTTTCAGTTTTCTCATATCTTCTATCCCAGTGTCCTCCCTATGCTTATCCTTCACTCGATACATCCACAGGTTAATCAATTATTTATTTATTTTTTCCATCTATTGCAGGGCACCTGTACAATAAGAATATTCTCTAATACCATGTTAATTATTGTTCTTACTTGTTTCCTATATATTATCTGTTATTTAAAAGTTACATTGGAACGCATGATAAAGTATGAACTCCCTTTTGCTGACGCAGTTTATTTTGAAGCTGACTCTGGGAAAATTAGAGGAGAAATGATTAAGAATGGGTTCTTTGTTAAAGTTTTTCTTGTTGCTTCTTTGGCTAGCAGTAGTTAAATATGCAGAGCTACTCCCTGTTTTAAGGAACTGGCAAGATAAGACAGCATCTGACTGGTAGGATGCCGTTGTAAAAACACAGAGAAAACAAAGACTTAATATTAAAAATTTTGATTCAGTGGCAGGCGCAAGATAAGGATTATTGGAAGTTGTGGGCAAGAGGAGGGGCCACTATGCAAGATTAGGAACAAGAGCAAATATGATTCGGCCCAAATGATAAAGTAGTGGCCCCCACACACACACACATACATATATACACTGCAATTATGTTCTTTTACCACTGGTGGGGGCTGGGCTCTGGCTATTACCATATGTTCTTAGTGTTTGCAATGTAATTGGTACAAGGCTTCCAAGGGTTTGATCATCACTCCTGCACACCTAAAGCGCCCCCCTGGATCCTTGCCTGCAGATCCAGGTTGACTTTATTGAATTAACCCAATGCCAAACTTACAAGTATGTAGGAAGCAATGTTTTGCAGCTTCTCAGCCTCGTCAGAACTGATTTGCCTCCAGGCGCAGGTCACCTATTCAATTTCCAGATGGACTGTGATCTTTTCATCGTATTTTGAGATGTATGGGAACAGGGATCAGGAAGAGAAGAAAAGGGCCCGTCCCTGCAACCAGGAACTTAATAATAGACCCGACATCCGAAAGAAGCTGCAGAAGGCCGAAGGCTTTGAGGGCATGAGCCTCAGCCAGTTAAAAGCTATAGCAGACCAGGTATGTGGAAATAGAGAAGTGGAAGAGAAAAGAGAGAAGCAAGTGAAGGAGAAAGTGACTGTTAGCCGCCGCTCTCGAGGACACTCGAACGGGAAGGAGCCAAGACAATGGCAGACCGCGAAGAGGAGGGGGAACAAGACCCCCCTTGGGAAAGAATCAGTGTGCGTACTGCAAAAATGAAGGCCATTGGAAGAGAGACTGTGAAGAATGGCAAAAGAAATACGGGAGCCCTGCAGTGAATACTAACGACAAAAATGGACCTGCACCGACATAAAGGGGCAGAGGAGGAAGGAGATCGGACAACCCCCACTGGCAGATGGCGGGGGAGGCGACAGCCTGAAGAGACCGGGAGGGAAGAATCCCCACTGAACCTCTGGTGGAAATCCACGAGGGAACACAACAAAATCAGGGGCCTGTTGGACTCAGAGACCAACGATCTGTCATGACTGCACCAATCGGCCCCCCGACGAAAGAGACTGTTTCTATAGTGGGTGCCTCAGGTCAGGTACTCACTGCCCCTCTGCAGAAAGAATGAACTATACAAGTAGGCGGGACCATGGTATCCCTTATCGGACGGGACCTGCTGTGTAAACTACAGACCACATTGAGATTTCAACCAACAGGGGAAGTTAAGGCCTCCTTCGGGGACCATCCAGTGATACTCATCTGCCCCCTCAGGGAGAAATGGAGATTACTTCCTCAACCAGTCAATACCCAGAAGACACCCCATCATCGACAGAGACGGGATTTGTCCTGGAGGATTAGTCGTGAACGCCCCCAGTCTGGATCGAACTAAAGCAAGGCGCCCAAATAGTTAACCAAACCCAATACCCCGTGCCATATGCCGCCAGATGCAGTAATCGGATCAGAAACACCTGAAACAACCAGAAACACCTGAAACAACCAGATCTGAGTGGAACACGCCTCTGTTGCCGGGAAAGAAACCAGATTCCACAGAATACAGATCAGTTCAGGACCTGCAGAAGGTCAACAGCTAGATCATGGCCCTGGTCCCAACCCGTATTCCATCATGGCCCAAATCTCAGCAAGAACCGTACAGGATTTGAGAAAAGTGAATACTCAAGTGGCAGATTTGGTAGCACTCGTGTCAAATCCGTACTCAATCCTGGCTCAAGTTTCTTCTAGTTCCAAATGGTACAGTGTTATTGATCTCAAAGATACTTTCTTCTCTTTTCCAATAGCAGAGGAATATCAGAAAATGTTTGCCTTCACGTGGGAAAATGCCCATACCGGAATAAAGCAACAGTATACATGGACTCGTTTACCTCAAGGATTCAAGCATTCACCTACTCTGTTTGGTGAACAACTGGCAAAAGACTTAAAGATGTATCAAGTTATGTATGGGCCAGTCATACAATATGTGGATGACCTTTTGTTGTTTAGAGAAACTTATCATGAATGTGCAGTATCAACCCAACATTTATTACAGACTTTGTACTCGAAAGGGTACCGTGCAAGCAAAAAGAAAGCGCAAATCTGTGAATTGGAAGTAGAATATTTGGGCTTTCGAATTCGTGAAGGCACTCGTCGCCTTGGAATCTCTCATACAAGTTCTATCAGAGATCAACCTGTACCCATCTGCAAAAAAGAGCTTCGTGCATTTTTAGGAGCCGCAGGATATTGTAGACTTTGGATTGCAAACTATGCAATTTTGGCCCAACCATTATATGACAAACTACGAGGCAAAGAAGCAGAATTACAGCCCTTCCAATGGGAAAAACACGAACTAGCAAATTTGCACCAATTGAAAGAAGCTTTGATTTCACCCCCTGCTCTGGGGTTACCTGATGTAATGATCTTGAACCATTAGTGGCAATAGATGAGCTCTGAGTATATTGCCCTTTACCTGAAATAAATGGGCATAGCTTTGTCTGCACCATGAAGTTTTAAGACCAACTACAGTTTTTTACCTCTTCCCTCTTACAAATGCAGATAGCCTTAGCAAGGTCATAGAAACGAAAACAAGTAAGGCCAGTGGTCAGGGGAAATACAAGAAGAAGCAGTTTTTAGGTACTTATTTTTAATAGGCTGTGGTAGACCCACTCCGAGGTACTCCTGATGCACATGCTAGTTGGTAAATCTAAAAAAAAAAAAAAAAAATACTTATTGCAAATTATTTTTCTGTTAAATGTCTAACATTCAAAGCTTCTCACTTTATATTGCTAATCTAATCTTTCTCATATGAGGATGCATATAGGTAAGAGTTGGGAACCCTGAAGGTGGAAAGCTTTTATTACACACTGACATCTCCTCTAGTTCTAGTTAAACCTGCTCTGAGAAGATTTATGGGAAGAGAATGTGTACTTAATCTCTTTACTTAGACTGTCATTTGTATATGTTTAGCTGAAATTTTGGTCAAATTAGAGAGAAGATATGGTGCTGCTAGAATATTAGAAAAGTAAAAACTTCTGGTATCTCGCAAACTCTAGTGATGGTACAGGTTTATTACATCTACCAGAGTAGCCATCTCTTTCAGGGTTGACCCTAAGGTACCTGGCAGGAAGAGACATTATACTGGCTGAAACAGTCAACACCATGAATTCTGTGGGTGGTTCCGGGATCGGGGTATAACAAACAGGGTCTTCCTTCAGTGCACCACACCTGAAGCAGGCCTGTTTGTGACACTCAGAAGAGGAAGGTATTACTTTCTACCCCAGGAAGAGTTAGAAGACAGATTAGTGGCAATGCTTTTCCCTTCATTAGGAAACAGGTCTTCTGTACATGTATCCTCTCATGTCTTTGGTAGCTAAAACCTTGATAGAAGGTGTCCAGGAACTATTGTCAGCTTTTAACTCCCTTTTGAAACTGTTTGGTTTCCGCTTGTTTGGTTTCCTCAGGGTGAAATCCCAATCAAGTTGTAAACTTCCCCAACTGGTCACACGGTGCCAGGGAAGATTGTACCATTCCAACATTTAGTGTCTGGACCTCTGTATGCTGAGGGCAGGGAATTCAATCCCTTGGTTTTTCTAAAATCCTTCCTTTTAGAAAGGAATATTGGAATGTCTTAACAGCTATACTTGTACAGATTTGCCATCTGTTGGGGCAAGGCCCTAGATCCTTTTTCTTGCCCCTCACAGAAGCTGCTTAACTATCTTTTACATATTTCAGACTGGCCTGAAAACCACCTCTGTTAGGGTTCATGATAATGAACATAATAGTTCTTGCTACTTACTGTGTATCAGGAAACCCTACAGCTTCTAGTTCTTAGGTTCATGTAAGTGAGGGGGTGCGTTTTGGCTCAGAGGCTTGCTAACCATTTGTCAGAAGAGATTCTGATTTTTCTTTTTAGTGGGGGGTGGGGGGGGGGGTGGAAGGTTTTGGCCACCTAAAACTCCAGTTCACAACTTAGGTGTAGTTATATTTCCCAGTATTAGTAGGCCACATTAAGATTCTTGGATATTTAATGCCGGTTGGGGGGAAGGGGTAGATGGTGTGGGGGATAAACTGTGGAGATTATGGGATAGGATCTAAGGTCTGATTTGTATTACCTGGCAGCTTTGTATGGATATATCTTAGGCATATTCATTCAGGTTCTTACAGGACAAGCAGGATGGTAGTCCTCACATATGGGTGACATCATCAGGATGGAGCCCAATCATGGAAAACTTCTGTCAAAGTTTCCAGAACTTTGACTGGCCCCTACTGGGCATGCCCAGCATTGCACTAACCCTGCAGCCAGCAGGGGTCCCCCTTCAGTCTTCTTTTTTCCACGCAGCAGTAGCCTCGCGGTTTAGGAGCTCTGAAGAGATTCCTGACAGGAATTTTCTTCACAGAGTTAATTAAAATTAGACTGCCCCACAGGGGTCCCTCCTCTAACTTTTCTCAGGCCGCGGTACTCCGGTAAGTTTTTCACCATTTTTCGTCGATTACTGTTGAGTTTGGCCCTCGCGGCCTACTGGCCGTCGACCATACCGCGGCTCAATTTTTTTTCTATGGCCATGGCGTCTGGTTTTCGTCGGTGCCCGGACTGTACTCACATCATGTCTATCACAGACCCTCATGGAGTCTGTGTAATGTGTTTAGGCCGTGAGCATGATGTCCTGACTTGCACCAAATGTGCCCTTATGACACCAAAAGGTCGCAAAGCCAGAATGGAGAAGATGGGACTCCTTTTCCGTGCTCACACCCCGACGCCATCCATCGCATCGACGTCATCGGAACCAGCATAGTCGAAGTCGCACCACCATCGACAACTGTCGGGTGACCGCCCGCCCTCGACGTCTTCACAGCCATCGACTCCCGTTTCTCCCCCTCAAGATCGAGGGGATCGTAGGGAGAAACATCGCCATTGGCATCGTAAGTCTCGGACCATCGAGGGAGTGAAATCATCGACCTCGCCACCGTCCGAGCCACCATCGAAGAAGCCCCGTCCAGGAACAGCACTGACCGCTCCTGCGACCAGGACATCGAGGCAACCCTCACCCGATCGGGGTTTGGGAGTCGCGATTCCGCCTGTAAAGGTGGTCCCTCCGACTGTGCCTCAGTCTCACTCTTCCGTCACGGAGCCGGGGCTGATTGCCCCAGGTCTCCGGGAAGGCCATCGACAAGGCGATTCAACGACTCCAGGTTCCTCCGGCACAGACACGGCACCGAGAGTGGAACTGGTCACCAACTCGATTCCAGCAGCGCTGGCACCACTGCTATCCCCAGATGGAGGCGCTCATGACTGCCCTTCCACCGGTGATTCCCGAGTCTCCGATGGCTCCGGTGCGCTCCCCGATGACAGCTTCATCGGGAGGAGAAACACTGTTCCGCATTCCTCCTTCGGGGGTATTGCCTCAGCCATCGATGCCATGTCGTCCCTCGCCACAGATTCATTCATCGGGGGCGATACGCACATCGGTGCCATCGATGCCGGCACCGATGCCCCCAGGGCGTCCACGGTGCCCCCGGTGATTCCTTCGATTTTTTTTCGGAGCCTCAGCCGGGCCCTTCGGTTATCCAACCCCCTTCTTGTCCTACAGGTCAGCCTGCTGATCCTTATGACACCTGGGGTGATGATACTTCCACAGACACCAATGATTTACCTTCACCTCCCTCTCCTACTGAAAGTAGAAAGCGTTCTCCTCCAGAGGACCTCTCTTCCATTAATTTTGTGAAGGAAATGTCGGAATTGGTCCCTTTTCAGCTTCAGACGGAGCAAGATAAATAGGTACTAGATGATGGAGCTTCTCCAGTTCCTGGATGCCCCTAAAGTGATCACTTCTATTCCCATTCATCAAGTTCTTCTTGACCTCCTTAAAAAGAACTGGGAAAACCCTGGATCCATTGCCCCAGTACACAGAAAGGCTGACACTACTTATCTAGTACAGTCAGCCCCTGGCTTTCAAAAATCTCAGCTTGACCACCACTCAGTTGTGGTAGAATCAGCTCAAAGCAAAAAGGATGAAGCCACACTCCTCGACCCCCTCCTCTCAAGGAACACAAGTTCCTAGACAATATTGGTCAACGAGTGTTCCAAGGGGCCATGCTCGTCTCCAGAATTGCTTCTTACCAGCTGTACATGACCCAATACAACAGGGAAATTTTCAAGCAAATACAGCACTTCTCTGAAACACTGCCTGACCAATTCCAAGAACATTTTCAAACCCTCATCAACAAGGGGTTTGAGGCAGGAAAGCATGAGATAAGAACAGCTTACGATATCTTCGACACCTCCACTAGAGTGTCTGCAACTGCCATTTCGGCAAGACGCTGGGCCTGGCTCAAGTCTTCTGACCTTCACCCAGAAGTACAAGACAGGCTCTCTGACCTGCCCTATATAGGAGATAATCTATTCGGTGAACAGATTCAGCAAATAGTGGCTGAATTAAAGGACCATCATGAGACCCTCAAACAGTTCTCATCGATTCCTTCTGACTTCCCTTCTAGACAACCCTTCAAGAAGGACTCTAAGAAGTTATTCTTCCGCCCAAGGAAGTACTATCCCCCCACCAACAAGGTGGGGGATAGCAGAGCAGCAGCCTGATCCCTCTGCCAGGCATACCAGTGGGAGGTCGATTGTGCCACTTTCATGGAATGTGGCAATCAATCACAACCGACCAATGGGTGCTAGCAATCATTGCTCAGGGTTACCACCTAAACTTTCTTGCTCTTCCACCAGACTCCCCACCTCTACAAGCGTGGAGAGTAACCCAACCACTCTGTCCTTCTGGCGCAGGAGGTTTCCCTCCTTCTCCAGTTAACAGCAATAGAACCCGTTCCTCTTTCGCAAGAAGGCCTAGGGTTCTATTCCCGGTACTTTTTGATCCCCCCAAAATCTGGGGGGCTTCGTCCAATTCTGGACCTACGTGCCCTCAAGTATCTCCAGCGGGAAAAGTTCAAGATGGTAACCTTGGGCTCTCTTCTACCTCTTCTACAAAGAGGAGACTGGCTCTGCTCTCTGGACCTCCAGGACGCATACACCCACATTGAGATAGCTCCAGCTAATCGCAAGTACCTGCGGTTTTTAGTAGGCCCAAGGCACTATCAATACTGGGTGCTTCCATTTGGCCTAGCATCGGCACCACGAGTCTTTACCAAATGTCTCGTAGTTGTCGCAGCCTTTCTCAGGAAAGGTGGTGTTCACGTCTAACCCTATTTAGACGACTGGTTAATCAGGGCCCCAACCCAGCAAGCCGCTCAATCGTCCCTGGATTTGACTCTACACACTCTAGTTTAGTGGTCCCCAAACCTGTACTGGAGGGCCACCAGCCAGTCGGGTTTTTGGGATATCCTCAATGAACATGCATGAGAGAAAATTTACATGTTATGGAGGCAGTGCATGCAAATTTTCTCTCATGCATATTCATTGAGGATATCCCAAAAACCCGACTGGCTGGTGGCCCTCCAGTACAGGTTTGGGGACCCCTGCTTCTAGTTTCTCTAGGATTTCTCGTCAATTACGAGAAATCCTATTTAGTCCCATCTCAAACCTTGCCCTTCATTGGGTCAGACTTGGACACCTTACAGGCAAAAGCCTTTCTACCTCAACAACGAGTGCAAACCCCTCGTGTCTCTCGCTCACCAGTTGCAGTCTCAGTATACAGCAACAGCTCAGCAATTCCTTGTCCTTCTCGGACACATGGCGTCCTCAGTCCATCTCACACCAATGGCCCGCCTGGCCATGAGAGTCATGCATTGGACTCAAGTCGCAATGGATTCAAGCGACTCAGCCTCTGTCAACCATTGTCCACATCACCGACGCACTCCGTCTGTCTCTCGCCTGGTGGAAAGATCAGAACAATCTCCTCCAGGGACTGCCTTTTCACCTACCAGATCCTCAACTCATTCTCACCACCGATGCTTCCAACCTCGTCTGGGGAGCTCATGTGAACAATCTACAGACACAAGGATCTTGGTCTCCAGAGGAAGCCAAACACCAGATAAATTTCCTGGAGCTTCGAGCAATGTGACAAGCTCTCAGAGCTTTTCAGGATTGCCTATCAAATCAGATCATACTGATTCAGACGGACAACCAGGTGGCCATGTGGTACATCAACAAGCAGGGAGGCACAGGCTCCTTCCTTCTGTGTCAGGAAGCTGCGCAGATTTGGGCGGAAGCGCTCTCCCGCTCGATGTACCTCAGAGCCACCTACTTGCCGGGAGTGCACAATGTCTTGGCAGACAAACTGAGTCGTGTCTTCCAACCGCACGAGTGGTCTCTCAACCCCTCGGTAGCAACCTCTCTCTTCCAGCAATGGGGTTATCCCCAAATAGACCTCTTTGCGTCCCCTCAGAACCACAAAGTGGACAATTACTGCTCCCTCATTCGGACAGAGCGCTCTCAGCCCAGAGATGCATTCTCCCTCTCGTGGACAGCCGGTCTGCTTTATGCATTTCCTCCACTTCCTCTTCTCTCGAAGACTCTCGTGAAGCTCCGTCACGACAAGGGAACCATGATGCTGATAGCACCTCACTGGCCACGCCAAGTGTGGTTTCCCATACTCCAGGATCTCTCCATCCGCAGACACATTTCCTTGGGAAGGCACCAGCTTTTGATCACTCAGAACAACGGATGTCTATGCCATCCCAATTTTCAGGCCTTGTCCCTGACGGCATGGATATTGAAAGGTTAATCCTTCAGCCATTTAACCTTTCAGATTCAGTTTCTCGTGTCCTGATTGCTGCACGGAAGCCTTCCACAAGAAAGTCTTATTCCTATAAATGGAAAAGTTATACATCATGGTGTTCTTCACAGTCCCTTGATCCCTTTTCCTGTCCAATCCCAAGATTTTTGGACTATCTCTGGCATTTATCGGAATCAGGTCTAAAGACCTCTTCCTTCAGAATGCATGTCAGTGCGGTAGCCGCCTTCCATAAAGGTGTCGGGGATGTCCCTACATCGGTACAACCCTTCGTAACACGTTTTCTTAAAGGCCTGCTCCATATCAAGCCACCTTTATGTCCTCCAGCCCCTTCTTGGGACCTTAATCTGGTTCTCGGGCGGCTCATGAAACCACCATTTGAACCTCTTCACTCCTGTGAGCTAAAATATCTCACATGGAAAGTGATTTTCCTTTTGGCTATCACTTCAGCTCGCAGGGTTAGTGAGTTACAGGCCCTAGTTACCTATCCGCCTTACACTAAACTCCTGCAGGACCGGGTGGTACTCTGCACTCACCCTATGTTTTTGCCTAAGGTAGTTTCGGAGTTTCACATTAATCAATCCATCATACTACCTATCTTCTTTCCCAGGCCCCACTCCAACCCTGGGGAACAAGCTCTGCATACCCTCGACTGTAAACGGGCTCTAGCATTCTACCTAGACTGTACAGTTGCCCACAGAAAGAGCACTCAGTTATTCGTCTCTTTCCATCCCAACAAAATAGGGCAACCTGTGGGTAAGCAGACTCTCTCCTCCTGGTTGGCGGACTGCATATCTTTTTGCTATCAGCAAGCAGGCATTCCTTTCCAAGACCGTGTTAAAGCACACTCTGTGAGGGCCATGGCGACTTCAGTAGCACACCTACGATCGGTGCCGCTTCCTGACATTTGCAGGGCTTGCCACCTGGAGCTCTCCACACTTTCGCAGCCCACTATTGCTTGGACAAAGCCGGAAGACAGGATTCCATCTTCGGCCAATCTGTCCTGCGTAACCTATTTCCAACGTGACGTACCAACACCCTTCCGCCTGCCCGGTGGGATTCAGGATGCCCTCTACCAAATTCCACCCCAGTTGTTGTGCCTGTTGCACGCCGTTGGGTACATTTGGTGCATGTTCGGACATCCTCAGCTCGGTACTCACCCATATGTGAGGACTACCATCCTGCTTGTCCTGTGAGAAAGCAAATGTTGCTTACCTGTAACAGGTGTTCTCACAGGACAGCAGGATGATAGTCCTCACGAAACCTGCCTGCCGCCCCGCGGTGTTGGGTTCATAATGTTTTGTTTTATTTTTTCGGCACTGCCTGTAGTAGCTATCAAATAAGACTGAAGGGGGACCCCTGCTGGCTGCAGGGTTAGTGCCATGCTGGGCATGCCCAGTAGGGGCCAGTCAAAGTTCTGGAAACTTTGACAGAAGTTTTCCGTGATTGGGCTCCATCCTGATGATGTCACCCATATGTGAGGACTAACATCCTGCTGTCCTGTGAGAACACCTGTTACAGGTAAGCAACACTTGCTATATCCTGAAAACCAGACCCTTATGTGGCATTCAAGGTCTGGAATTGCGTACTTGTGCAATATTTATTTTATTATTTTTATATACCAACCTTCGATCGAGATATCACATTGGTTTATATTCAGGTACTGTAGGTATTTCTCTATCCCCCCATAGGGCTTACGATCTAAGTTTTTGTACCTGAGGCAATGGAGGGTAAACTGACTTGCCCAAGGTCACAAGGAGCGGCAGCGGGACTTGAACCCTGGTCTCCTGGTTCGTTGACCATTTTATCCAAATCCTTGTCTGGCCTTGGCTTAAGTGAAACTCTACCACCTTGGTCAAGTCAGAGATAAGCAACTCCAGTCCTTGAGTGCCACAGAGGTCTGGTTTTTAGGCTCTACAAAACAATGTGTGATTTATATTTGCATACATTGCCTCTATCTCATATCTCATGCATATTCATTATGGATATCCTGGAAATCAGACCTGTTTCAAAGACCGGAGTTACCTACCTTTATTTTGTCCTTTTGAAGGCAATGTTGCAAAGATTTTTGCGAGGGTAATTTCTTTACTACTTTCCCTTTCCTGTGGGAAGAAGCATATATCTCAATCTGTCTCCCTTTTTTAATATTTGCAGCCTATAGGAAAATTAAGCACATTGTTTTTGGGTTTTTTTTTTTCATATATCTGCTTACCGTATTCAGTTGCACATGCATCTTGTCTGATACCATGACAATAACACAATTTAACAGGTTGAGCAGTTGGAGAGAGGTTTCAGATAACTTTGGATTAGTAAAAAGACAAAAACCAGATCTTGCTCTTAAAGAAAATGGTACATGATGGTGTGTTTCCTGTAAAACACAAGCTTTGGTTTTATTTTAGTTTCTAAACTCTCTCTGGGTCTATAAATAGCCTCAGTAAATAGGAAGTAGTCTAAACTCAATTTGTGACAAATTTTCTTGCCTTGGGCATCCTTTGGGAAGATGATTTAAGAAATATAAATTTGCCATTTTTTGGGTGAACGCAGATTTTAAGATGGTGATGCATGCCTTTGTTCTTTTGAGGCTTGATTATTGTAATGCTGTATATGTAGAGCTAACTTAAAAAAAAAATATTAAATCCAATGAATTCAAAATGCCACAGCTCACATCATAGGCAGTAATCGGAGAAATGGATTGCTCCTATTTTGGGCTGTTTTGTGTTGGCTACTGGTTAGTTATCACTCGCAATTTAAAATACTGTCTCTAGTGTTTAAAGCGCTATATGACATGGACCCTTTTTACCTTAAGTTCCAATTTGATCCCTTATGTCCCACAGCGTACTTTGCATTCAGTTATGAAGTACGGTTGACTGTTCTTTTCTGTCCAATATTAGACTGACAAGTACCAGGTCACGGTGGTCCTCTGGTCTGGCTCCACAGTTGTGGAATTCCATCCCACTGGAAGCCAGACGAGAGGTAGGTTTTTTTTAATCTTTTCATTGTTTGATTAAATCTGGTTCTTTCAGATGGCTTTTATAATGTAAGAAATACAGATTTGATGAATTGTATTTGAATTTTCTGCATGATCTGATAATTGTTAGTGAAAATGTTTTATGAATTTTTAGCTGTTTTTATTATATATTTTTGTTGTGTATTGGATTAATGTTAATTTGTATAGTCATTGGTTTGTTGCAAAACACCCCCCCACACACACACACACCCCTCCCACACACACACACCCACCCACTTTGGGCAGAGTTTATTTGGAAAAGTGGGATTAATTGTATGTAAATAAATATTGGCCACCTATCTAATATCTCCATTGAGGACATTTCAAAGGCTGTAACATGGAGTTCAGTCCACATAGGTCAAATCTGATTGTCTAGACTGGTCTCCTTTCGGGTTGCTAAGTTGGTTTTTTTTTGGGGGGGGGGGGGTGTTGTTTTTTTGTTTAAGGAATGGAGCCCGCCCTACTGGTGTCCATTTTACAGATTTTAGGTTGTCTTCCTTGTTTAATTTTAAACAGTAAAATAAAAAGAGGTTCCTCCCAACAAAATCCAAATTTTGTGCCTATTGACATATCTCACCCTTTTGTTTAAGACAACCTTTAACTAGGAAGTCGCATGTATGAGACTGATTTGCTTGTCTTGAGAGAAAGTGAAGTGGCTTATGTGTAATAGATGTTCTCTGAAGACAATAGATCACCAGTGAAACCCTCCTATCTCCCTTTTGTAAGTGACCATCTCCCTCTCATCACTGCTGTGCTCGGTAACTGAAGACAGCTGCAGGGCTGCTGCTGAGTGGGAGCACCTTTCATGAGTGGTAAAGACCTTAGTATTTGTCATGGATGTTTTGTAGCTGATTGCTGTCTCACCTGAAATTTTTCCACTTCTTCTATTTAAATATATGGAGGAGCAGGGATGCAATGCTAGAGATCATATGTCCTAACTCTTTCACTGGTCAAATACTTCCAGATAGGAAGGAGGGATGAACAATTCAGAGCTAGAGAAACCTAGATATGTTAAAAACATACAAATATATTGTAAAATATATATTTTCAAAAAAACCATTGGTTCAAAGTAAGTTTCTTTCTTACTATACCTCCACCTCAAAGATTAAAAGGATAGCGATTTACTTTAACTCTTTGTGGTAATAAAATGACTTGTATTAGTAAAATTATTTTCTCCTGTGTTCTAACAGCAAGCCTGGGCCACTGATGATGTTGCACAGATCTATGATAAATGTATCACGGAACTGGAGCAGCACCTTCATGCTATTCCACCCACCTTGGCCATGAACCCACAAGCCCAGGCTCTACGCAGCTTGCTGGAGGCAGTTGTGCTGGCTCGCAACTCCCGGGATGCCATTGCAGCACTTGGCCTGCTTCAAAAGGTTAGTGCAAGTACTATAAATTTCAGGTTGCTGCCAGTACACAAAGATTTAGCTTCAGGACTCAAATGTGGTTTGTTTGGCTCTTTTTAAGTTACTGTTGTAAGATGTAGTTTCTTCACATTTGGGAGTGCTTTGAGCTTTCAATGTTGACAAGCAAAAGAAATATTTTCCTAACTTGTAACAGATGGACTCAGGACCAATGGGTATAGTGTACTCCTGATAGCAGTTGGAGACAGATCAGATTTCAATCTGATGTCAGCCCTAGTACATATACCCTTGCAGGAAGTGCGGTTCTTCAGTATTTTCTGTCTCCATAGCAGTTCGGGACTCTCTGCATGCTAGCACAGCATTAGAGTAATTTAGCAAAGAAAACAAAAAGAAGAAATCTTACCTCTACAGACGAGCCCCGCTCTCCTGCGGTGACACCCATTGGGTCCCTCCCCCAGTTGAGAATTCCCTAGGTGATTTCCGCGATCCTTTGGCGGTAAGCCTCGGATGGCGGCCGACCCTCGGCGGGGACCTAGCCCCTGACATTGGGTGAGGCTGAGAGGCAGCAGGTGCAACTTCGAGCGAGGCGGTGAAGGTATTTACCCTCTCCCCCTGCAGTTTGAGACCGGGAAACGCCGAGACAAGGTAAGGTAGAAATCTATTTAAAGTCTCCAGTCTCCGAAGCTCAAGGAGTCGCACAGGTCGCTAGCCGGGACCAGTGCCACCAGGTTGATCTGTCCTAGCAGGGCTAGACCCCAGTCAGATCCGAGGGTCCTCCCACGTGGAGACCCTCCGAGATGGTCGCCATATTGTCCGTGTGGTTACCGTCAGCATTTTAATCTGTTCGCCGCACTGTCCGCCGTCCCAATCCGTGTGCACAAATACCTTGTGCACTCAACATCGTGCGCCCAAGTATCATGTGCACAAGCAATGCACATAGCCACGCGCTTACTGTGCCGGGCACGTAACTTCGATCTGTGCGCACAACAGCGCGCACATCTCCCTGAGCGCATACCAATCCTACGCGCACAACTTCGTCGCACCGGAGCGCATAACTGTATTTTACGCGCACAACCCATGGCACCACCGGAAAAGAAGTTCAAGGCTCAGGGCCTTTGCCCAGCATGCCACATTAGAGCTGCACAGCATGAGGAGGCCATGGCCCTGTGTATACAGTGCAAGGAGGCCCGGGGGGATCCAGCCCATGGCCATCCCCAGCCAGTACCGGGTTACAGCTTCTCGAACAGTACGCAGGACCTAGCGTCTCCCAGCGGGACCATCCCTCAAATGGGGCTCCCCAGGGACACTCAGCGCCTCTTAATTTAGACCCAGCATCTATCTCCTGGGTGGAATTCCTCAAAGGCGTGCATACCTTCGTCCACATGCAACCAGGGCCTCCGATAATATGGCCACAACCTCTGCCAGAGGACCTCAACATCCCGGGACCCTCTATGCCCATGGAAGCGATTCCAACGCCCAGAAGCCCCACCTTCGGGGACACGGACAACTCAGATGAGGAATCAGAACCCCTGGAGGAAGGGGAACTCCCTCCGGGGACAGAGCCTCACCGAACCATGAGGCGCTTCAAGGACCAGCTTCCAGACCTGGTTACTCACAGCTTGAAAAAGCTCGCTATCCTGGGCACAAGTGCCTCGGGGGAACCTAAGACGAATCTCCTACTAGAGGGACTCCGTCAGACCTCCCATCATTTCCCACTATTACAAGCCGTCCAGCAGCTAATTGACCTGGAATGTGATGCTCCGGAGACTACGTTCAAAGGGGGGCATGCCCTGGCAGCCATGTACCCGCTGGACCCAGCTGCCAAAGATCTCCTGGCATGTCCAAAAGTGGATGCCATGGTCTGCGCGGATTCGAAGCGCACTACTATCCCAGTAGAGGGAGGAGCAGCATTCAAGGACGCTCAGGACAGATGTCTGGAATCCATCCTCAGTCTTTTGACATCTCAGCTATGTCTCTACAGATCGCAGCCTGCTGTGCCATGGTGACATGCGCCTGCTTATCACAAGACCAGGAACAACACTCCTCGGGATGCCCTGGAACCAGCAGTATCATTCCTCACGGATTACGCTTCTGATCTGGTGCGCACCGCAGCTAGAGTGTCATCAGCCGTGGCAGCCAGAAGACAACTCTGGCTCCGAAGCTGGTCAGCTGACGCATCCTCCAAAACGAGACTCACAAGGATGCCCTTCAAGGGAACCATCCTGTTCGGAAGTGAACTAGAGAAACTAGCCAACAAATGGGGCGAATCCCCACTGCCGCGTCTACCAGAGGACAGGAATAAGAGAAACCAGCGACCCTTCCCCCGAACTTCCAGGGGCAGAGGATCACGGCGCTTCAACCCATACAGAAGCACATATCAAGCGGCTCGCCCCACAGGCAGGAACCAGTCCTTTCGGAACAAGCACAACAAAAGAGGAGCCAGCTTGGGCCCTGGCCCCAGCCGACCCATCCAAAGGAAGAAGCCATAGGGGACAGACTTGCCCTAATCTACCAAAGATGGGTCGAAATAACTTCAGACAAATGGGTCCTAGCCATCATTCGAGAGGGATATTATTTGGATTTCCACCACCTCCCTCCAGACAAGTTTGTGGAATCCCCCCTGCCACGACCCTTCCAAGATGATGGCAGCCTTAGAGGCTATAACACCGGTGCCCACACAACAAATAAATACTGGACATTATTCCATCTATTTTATCGTTCCCAAGAAAGAAGGAAAGTTCAGGCCCATCCTGGACCTCAAGTCTGTCAACTGCCACCTGAAGATTCCTCGCTTCCACATGGAAACCTTATGCTCAGTAATTAGGGCGATACACCTGAGAGAGATCCTCACATCCCTGGATCTGTCGGTAGCCTACCTACACATTCCGATCCATCAAGAGCATCAGCGTTTTCTATGCTTCACGATCCTGGACCGTCACTACCAGTTCCAGGCACTACCATTCGGGTTAGCCACAGCATGCCAGACATTCACCAAGATCATGGTGGTAGTAGCAGCAACACTGAGGAAGGAAGGAATCCTCATACACCCTTAACTAGACGATTAGCTGATCAGGGCGAAATCCCCAGAGGAAAGCCACCAGGCAGCCAACAGTCAAAACTCTACTGGTGAGCCTTGGGTGGGTGGTCAACACAAACAAGAGCTGTCTGCAGTCCGGTTCGACACCAAACAAGACAAGGTTATCCTGACACCGACGAGATCAAAACTAATGACCCAGTTGCGAACCCTGTTGAGCGAGCTTCGCCCCATGGCATGGGACTACCTCCAAGTCCTCTGCCTCATGGCATCCACACTGGAAGTAGTGCCATGGGCAAGAGCTCACATGAGACCCCTACAGCGCTCACTACTATCACGATGGAATCCGCTGTCCCAGAACTACACCGTAAGTCTTCAGCTCCCGGACAAAGTTCGTATCAAACTACAAAGGAGGCTACAAGAAGGCCATCTGAGCCAGGGAGTGAGACTATCTTCACCAACCTGGATCCTGCTCACCACAGACGCCAGCCTACAAGGATGGGGAGCACACTGCCAAGAGCTAACCGCGCAGGGGCAATGGAACAAAGAAGAGTCGGGATGGAACATCAATCGCCTAGAAGCCTGAGCAGTCAGAGTAGCCTGCCTACGGTTCGGTCACAGACTCCGAAACAAATCAGTCAGAGTAATGTCGGACAACGCCACAGTAGTGGCCTACATCAACCGTCAGGGAGGAACCAGAAGCCAAAAAGTGTCTCTGGAAATAGACCCCCTAATGTCATGGGCGGAAGCGAACCTTCAAGAGAGCTCGGCTGTCCACATCACCGGGAAAGACAACGTCGCTGTGGATTACCTCTGCAGAAAAAGTCTAGACCCAAGAGAATGGAGGCTGTCGACCACAGCATTTCAATTGATAGTAAACAGTTGGGGAACACCAACCATGGACCTCCTGGCAAACCGGTTCAACGCCCAAGTGCCCAACTTCTTCAGCCGCAGGCGGGAACCCCAATCCCAGGGAATCGATACCCTGGTACAGACCTGGCCACAGGAAACTCTTATACGCCTTCCCACCGTGGCCCCTATTGGGCGTAATCATCCACAAGATAGAACACCACAAGGGACCAGTACTTCTAGTGGCCCCAGACTGGCCAAGAAGACTGTGGTATGCAGACATGTGAAGGCTGCTGACAGGGAGCCCCCTCCTACTACCTCCATACAGAGACCTGCTCCAACAAGGACTGATCCTCCACGAGGATCCAGCTCTATTCTCTTATGGTCTGCCCATTGAGAGGACTCTCCTGAGGAAGAGCGGATACTCGGGGGCAGTAATTGACACCCTGCTCAGAGCACACAAGTTCTTCACATCCCTAAAATACATAAGGATTTGGAGAGTATTCGAAGCCTGGTGTGAGGACAGCAACATCGTTCTACCTCAGTCAAAATTCCTGCGATTTTGGAATTCCTGCGGAACGGACTACAGAAGGGATTCTCTCTCAACTCCAGCAAGGTAAAGTTAGCCGCGTTGTCATGCTAGGGAACCAAGAGCGAGAGCAGCAGCATAGCCTCTCACCCAGATGTCTCCCGCTTTCTGAAAGGAGTCAAGCAGATCCGACCACCCCTAAAGTGGCCAGTGCCTCTTTGGAACCTCAACCTGGTCCTAGATTTCTTAGCAGGAGCCTCCTTCAGACCTCTTCGCGGCCTGTCTCTCCAACTAAGACTCATCCCGGGAACCATCCAGTTACGCACGGTCTCGTCCTTCCTCCCCAAAGTGGTTTCTCACTTCCATCTCGACCAAACCATCTCGCTACCATCGCCAGATGAGCATAAGAATTCGGAAGAGTCTTACAGTCTACGCCACCTCAACTTCAACAGCCTCCTAGTCTGATATCTGGAAAGGTCGGAATCCATACGAAAGATGGACCATCTATTCGTCCTTCACAGTGGGAAGAAACAAGGGGAAGCGGCCTCGCGAGCAACCATAGCCCGCTGGATCAAAGAAGTCATCAAGGCAGCCTACGTAGAAGCAGGCAAGGCACCGACTTTACAAGTCAAGGCCCATTCCACTAGAGCCCAGGCAGTATCCTGGGCGGAAACCAAGATGCTGTCACCCACCGAGATCTGTGGGGCGGCGACATGGTCCTCCATTCACACCTTCTCCAGATTTTACTGCCTGGATGTTCAGGCTCGAGAGGACACAGCATTTGCAAGGGCAGTACTAAGTGGGTCATGGGCAGCCTCCCAGCCGGTTTGGGAGTAGCTCTTATACATCCCATTGGTCCTGAGTCCACCTGCTACACGCTAGGAAATGGAGAAATTACTTACCTGATAATTTCGTTTTCCTTAGTGTAGACAGATGAACTCAGCATCCTACCCACGGCTGCCATTATTCATGGAATCCTAGAGTGACATTCCCGAGAGTGAGTGATTCACGGCTAAGCTATGCTTTCCTCCAGCTAGGACACCCATCCTACCGGGTGTCAACGTTTCTTGGTTGAGGGCACTGGCGGTCTCCAGCTATAACCAATTCACCCAGTTCAAATTAATCAAGTTAACCAAGTTATCAAGTTAATCAAGTTATTCAAATTATTCAGTCATACATATATCCACAATTGCTTTTCGAGGAGAATACTGAAGAACTGCACTTCCTGCAGGGGTATATGTATTAGGGCTGACGTCAGATTGAAATCTGATCTGTCTCCAACTGCTATCAGGAGTACACTATAGTACACTATACCCATTGGTCCTGAGTCCATCTGTCTACACTAAGGAAAACGAAATGATCAGGTAAGTAATTTCTCCATTTCTCTAAGATATATTCTTGTCAGTTTGAATCAATTGGATACACTGATATCATTTGTGACAAACTGCAAAAAAGCAGATAAGGGAGCAATATATTGATGTAGCTCAAATGAAATTTGCAACTTCATTCAGCTTGTAAAATCCTCTATGATCTTTTAGATACCCTATCATGTTAACTATTCATCTTTTTCAGTCTTGGTTTGGGATGACTTATCTGTTTTTCTTTAGGCTGTTGAAGGGTTACTGGATGCAACCAGTGGTGCTGATGCTGATCTCCTGCTCCGTTACCGCGAATGTCATCTTCTGGTGCTAAAAGCTCTACAGGATGGCCGTGCCTATGGATCTCCATGGTGCAACAAACAAATCACCAGGTCAGTGAAGGCTTTGGGGGAGGGCCCACAAGGAGGAAACTAGGAACAATGTACAATAGCTTCATCTTTTCCCCATAAACGTTTTACATAGTACAAAAATATTGCAGTCACTTTAGCACTAGTGACTGAAAAAGCATTCATAACTATTCATAGCCATTCAAAAATTTTTATTATCCCAGGACAAGCAGGATGCTAGTCCTCACATATGGGTGACATCAGTAATGGAGCCCTATGTACGGAAAACTTCTTTAAAAGTTTCTATGAAACTTTTGAATGGCACCGGAGTGCCTACTGAGCATGCCCAGCATGCTATGATATTCCCTGCCACAGGGGTCTCTCTTCAGTCTTCTTTTTTCCGCGAAGCGGTTAGCCTCGCGGTTTGATTGGAGTCTGAGGTGATTTTTCATCTCCAAAAAAATCGGAAAATTTCGACAAATTTATATCACAAAAGGGGATTTTTTCCCATTTGTTACTGGCTGGTAACTTTTTTCCTTTTCGATTCCCGGCTGGGAACGATAAAATTCGGGCTTCGCATCGACGGCCGTCCGGCGCCATGGCCTCCGGGTTTAAAAAGTGCCCGAATTGTAATAGAACAATGTCTATTACCGATCCGCATGGTGAGTGTGTTCTTTGCCTAGGCAAGGATCACAACATCCAGGCGTGTTCATCCTGTGCTGAAATGACCACAAAGGGTCGGCGCCTAAGGGCAGAAAGGATGGAGCAGCTTTTTTCAGTCCAGCTGCTTCCAAGACCGTCAACTTCGGCCCAGTCTTCGCCATCGGCCTCGATTCGGAAACTACTATTAAAAAAGAAACTTCCGGCTGCGGGGGACGCTTCCACTCCATCCCCGTCGATTTCATCGAAGGCATCCACTTCAGGAAGCGACAAACAGCCTGAGAAGCATCGCCATCGACATCGACGGCGGAGAGAGTCGGTGTCCGGAGACACTATCACAGGTACGGGCTCTCCAGCTAAGAAAACCCGGACGGAAGCAGAGGCTCCAAGGCCTACTGACTGGCGATCCCCACCGATATCGGTGCCGGGTTCCGAACCTCCTCAGGGCCCTGAGGAGGAATCGGCATCGCCAACACCGCCTCCCTCCACAGCTGCTCTGTTTTCACCAGCTGTGCGAGTGAAACTTGATGCGCTCATTCGTCAAGCTGTGCAACAGGCTCTTCGAGACGCAATTCCGCCATCGATGCCGATTCCACAACCATCGATGCCCATCTCCGCACCAACGATTCCGGGGTCATCGATGCCGCGGGAACCGACATCGATTCCAACCCCGGTGCATTCACCGTTACCTCGTACGCCTCCTCTGATTCCGTCTTCGGTGCCACCGATGCCCATTGCCAGTGCCCTCACCAGGAAGGCCGATGCCAACACCGGTTCCTCGGGAGGATGTCCCCATTTTGCACCCAGTTTTCAGCAAATTGGACACACTACTGGGAATCCTGACAAGGCAAGCACCGCAGGATCCACTTCCAGGCCCTTCAGGGGTGCCAAGGCCCCCTAGGCCACATTCGCCTGTAAGACCGTCAGTTCCTTATCCCAAGCCACAGCAGGAACCGGATGATTCCAATTCAGAATACTCTTCGGAAGAAGATTTATTCTCAGAACCATCTCCAACTGAGGATCACAGAAAGTCTCCACCGGAAGATCTTTCCTTCACAAACTTTGTTAGGGAAATGGCTGATACCATTCCATTCCCTATACAAACAGAGGTGGATCAGAGACAAAAGACTTTGGAAGTTTTACAGTTTGTAGACCCTCCAAGGAGATGTTGGCAATCCCAGTTCATGAAGTCTTACAGGAACTTCAACACAGAATCTGGGAGCATCCAAGTTCTGTCTCACCGGTTAATAAAAGAGCTGAGGCCACGTACTTAGTACAGCAACCCCGGGATTCCAAAGACCACAACTACCCCACCAGTCAGTGGTGGTAGAATCCGCCCAAAAGAAGGCGAAGAGACAGAAATCTCATGCTTCAGTGCCGCCTGGGAAGGACAGTAGGTTGTAGACAACCTAGGCAGAAAAGTTTTTCCAGGGTTCCATGCTGGTATCAAAAATTACATCTTACCAGCTGTACAATGAACCAATACCAAAGGAACCTTTGGAAACAGGTTCAAGAGCTTTCTCTGACCCTACCGGATCAATACCAAGAGGCATTTCAAGCACTGGTACATAAAGGCCTTGACTCGGGGGAAACACGAAGTCAGGGCCACTTACGACTGTTTTGAGACAGCATCAAGGTTGTCCGCATCGGCTATAGCTGCACGACGATGGGCATGGCTGAAGGCATCGGATCTTCGCCCAGAAGTCCAAGATCATTTGTCTGATCTACCATGCTTGGGGGATAATCTCTTCGGAGACAAGATAAAGGAAGCGGGTAGCGACGCTTAAGGACCACTCAGAGACTTGAAGCAATTGTCGTCTCAGCCTCAGGAGTCGCAGGCCTCTTCTAGAAAGTTTCCAAGAAGAGACACTCGAAAGCCTTACTATCGCCAACGAAGATACTACCCCCCCAGCAGGTAGACAGAGGCCTAGCCGCCCAGCACAGCGCCAGCAGCCTAGGCAAAGGCAGCCGAGGCCTCAGCCGCCTCCACAAACAACGGCCACGTCTGGTTTCTGAACATCCCCAGAGAGCAGCAGCATAAATCCGTTCCCCGAAAACACCTGTTAGGAGGCCGCATTCAACACTTCCTCAGCAATTGGGCCTCCATCAACCACCGACCAGTGGGTGTTATCCATCACGACTCACGGTTACAGGTTGGATTTCTCAACTACCCCTGTAGAGAAACCACCACTTCACTCTCATTCAATAAATCAACACTCCATAATTCTTCAAACAGAATTATCCACCCTTCTGAGAGCCAGGGCCATAGAACCAGTTCCTGGTCCTCAAAAGGGCAGAGGATTCTACTCCCGATATTTCCTCATTCCAAAGAAAACAGGAGGCCTTCGTCCTATCCTAGACCTCAGGAACCTCAACAAATTTCTCAAGAAAGAAAAATTCAGAATGGTATCCCTAGGCTCCATTCTGCCTCTTCTTCAAAGGGGAGATTGGCTCTGCTCTCTGGATCTTCAAGATGCCTACGCTCACATCCCCATCTATCCTCCTCATCGTCAATACCTGCGATTTCGGGTACTAGATCAACATTTTCAATACAGAGTGCTGCCATTCGGACTCGCATCAGCACCCAGAGTATTCACAAAATGCATGGCTGCAGCAGTGGCACACCTACACAAACAAAAGGTGCACGTGTTTCCTTATCTAGACGATTGGCTCATCAGAAGTCATTCAAAAGAAGGTGCTGTCGCGTCCCTCAAGCTCACCATCCAAGTCCTTCATTCTTTGGGGTTTCTCATCAATTACCAGAAATCCCATCTGTCACCAACTCATCTACTACAGTTTATAGGGGCAGAGCTCAACACTACGCTAGCGACCGCTTTTCTACCAAGAGACCGTGCTCAGACACTTGTCCTCTTAACTCACGATCTCCGCAACCGATTCAAGGTGACGGCTCACCAGTGCCTCATTCTTCTAGGGCACATGGCTTCCACGGTTCATGTGACTCCCATGGCCAGACTGACCATGCGACTTCTACAATGGACACTCAAAACACAGTGGATACAAGCCACTCAACCAATGTCCACTCCTATTTACATCACACCAGAGCTCAAGGCCGCACTTCTCTGGTGGACGCTAATGCCCAACTTGCTCAAGGTTTACCTTTTCAGCAACCTGTGCCACAAGTGACATTGACTACAGATGCATCCACCTTAGGATGGGGAGCGCATATTGGTCATCTAAAGACACAGGGCAAGTGGACACGACTCGAAACCACTTTTCAGATAAACTTCCTAGAGCTTCGAGCTATACGCTATGCGCTGCATGCATTCAAAGACTTGCCTATCACACAAGACTGTCTTAATCCAGACGGACAACACAGTAGCAATGTGGTACATCAACAAACAAGGAGGGACAGGTTCGTACCTCCTTTGTCAAGAAGCAGCGGCCAAATCTGGGACTGGGCCCTGACACATGCAATTCTTCTACGGGCTACCTACCTAGCGGGCATCCACAACACAGTGGCGGATCGCCTCAGTCGTCAGTTCCAACCGCACGAGTGGTCTTTGGATCCAACAATAGCGTCCAAGATCTTCCAGCGCTGGGGGCAACCGACGATAGATCTCTTTGCATCCCAGCTCAACTACAAGATGAACAATTACTGCTCTCTACTCCAACAGCAGAACAGCCTACCAAGGGACGCATTTGCTCGCCATTGGAACTCCGGCCTGTTATACGCGTATCCTCCGATACCACTTATAACCAAAACACTAGTGAAGCTACAACAGGACAAGGGAACTATGATACTCATAGCCCCATATTGGCCTCGACAAGTATGGTTCCCCACACTGCTAGATCTATCAGTCAGGGATCCGATTCGCCTGGGAGTAGCTCCCAATCTCATAACTCAGGAACAGGGTCAGTTGCGCCATCCCAACCTCAGTCCCTATCCCTGACAGCATGGATGTTGAAAGTTTGATCTTACAGCCTCTCAACCTTCCATCCACCTTATCTCAGGTACTATAGCTGCACGTAAACCTTCCACTAGAAAGAATTATTCCTACAAATGGAAACGGTTTACGCTGTGGTGCACTCAGAAAGATTTAGATCCTTTCACTTGCCCCCACTACCTCGCTACTAGATTACCTTTACCATCTCTCAGACTCTGGTCTTAAGACATCGTCTGTAAGGGTACACTTAAGTGCAATCTCAGCTTATCATACCAAGCTGGGAGATGCATCTATCTCCACACAGCCTCTCGTCAGTAAATTCATGAGAGGCCTAACTCACCATTAAACCTCCAGTTCATTCCCCAAGCATACAATGGATCTGAACGTAGTACTCACTAGACTTATGCGTTCTCCTTTTGAACCCATAAATACTTGTGACCTTAAATACCTTACTTGGAAAACGGTTTTCCTTATAGCCATTACATCAGCTAGAAGGGTCAGTGAATTACAAGCACTAGTCACATACGAACCTTTTACAAAGTTCCTCCATGACAGGGTAGTCCTCCGGACACATCCAAAATTCCTTCCTAAGGTTGTCACGGAATTTCACTTGAACCAATCGATAGTTTTACCTACATTCTTTCCTAGGCCTCACTCTCACCAAGGAGAAAGAACCTTACACACTTTGGACTGTAAGCGTGCACTCTCCTTCTATTTAAACCGCACTACAGCCCAAAGAAAATCCAGTCAGCTGTTTGTATCTATGATCCAAACAAACCAGGTAAAGCAGTGGGTAAGCATACTCTGTCCAAAATGGCTAGCAGATTGCATACAATTTTGTTATGAGAAAGCAGGCCTTACTCTTCAAGGGCGAGTAACGCACACTCAATCAGAGCAATGTCAGCCCTCAGTGGCAACACCTTCGCTCTGTGCCTATTCTGGACATTTGTTAAAGCAGCAACATGGAGTTCTCTTCACACCTTTGCAGCTCACTACTGCTGAGACAAAGAAGGAAGACAAGATTCAGCCTATGGACAATCAGTCTTAAAGAACTTGTTTCCAGTGTAACCCCAACTCCTTCTACATCCAACCTGCTTGTGATTTCGGCTTGATTCATTTCAATAATAATACCTTACGGTCACTTCAGCACAAAATGACTCAGCCTCTAGCTTGCTAATCACCCATATGTGAGGACTAGCATCCTGCTTGTCCTGGGATAAAGCAAAATTGCTTACCTTGTAATAGGTGTTATCCCAGGACAGCAGGATGTAGTCCTCACGAAACCCACCCGCCACCCCGCGGAGTTGGTACGATACGTTTATTATATTTATTTTTGGCTAACGCTGATTGCTACAAAACAGGACTGAAGAGAGACCCCTGTGGCAGGGAATATCATAGCATGCTGGGCATGCTCAGTAGGCACTCCGGTGCCATTCAAAGTTTCATATAAACTTTTAAAGAAGTTTTCCGTACATAGGGCTCCATTACTGATGTCACCCATATGTGAGGACTACATCCTGCTGTCCTGGGATAACACCTATTACAAGGTAAGCAATTTTGCTTTTCACCATAACTTAGAGGCAGTGGGTCCAAACTGGGGTTATTTTTGCCTATATAAATAGCCCATGTTTATCTAAAAGTTGAGCCATTTAATAATACAATAAATATTTAAGGTTTAGTAGTCAACTTGTGGAAGTCACCTTTTATTTAGCCTGCTGTAAACTTTCCATTTACTGCGTCAGTTGCCTTGTGCATTTATCATCCTGTTAAATTGATGTGTATGTAAGTAATATTGAACTAGATGTGATGTAATGTCTCAAAGCATTCCAAAATTTCTGTACCATTTTTCTCGAGGACAAGCTGGATGTGAATCCTCACACATGGGTGACATCGAATATAGCTTGGCACCGAAAACTTGTCAAAGTTTCTAGAACTTGACTTAATGCATGCTGAGCATGCTCAGAGGTTTATACCATTCATCCACATGGGGTCACCCCCAGTCTCTTCTTTCTGCGGAGCCTGCTGCTTCGTGGTCAAGTGACCCTCACTCTTTTTGGGCCTACTTGGCCTGTGCTGAAAAATTTTTCAATGCATTTTTCTTCATGGGTTTTTTCCTGCCTCCTGCAATTGACGCCGGGTCTCCCTTGGTTTTATCCCTCTAGCTCCCTAGATAGGGTATTCAACTGTTTTTCTGTTTGTTTCTTTTTGTCTCAATAATCCCAGGGCGGTGGTACATTTGGTGCCTTTTACCACTGATTTCGAGATCACATCCCTTTTCTTTGGTCCAGTTATGTCCACCTCTGGTTTTAAGCGATGTTCCCGGTGCACGTGGACTGTATCTATCATGGACCCCAATGATAGATGGGTCCTCTACCTGGGAGCATTGCTTGATGTCTGGGCTTGCAAGTAAGTGCACCCAGATGAACACGAAGGGACTCAAGATCCGACTGGATAAGCTGGAACGCCTCTTCAGGTTGGAGAAGATCAAGCCATTGGCATCGGTATCAAGGGACTACAGAGCTGCACCAATGGACCACCAGGCCATCGACATCGATGGGGCTGTCGATGCCTTCAGCTGATAGGGATGCTGGAGATTGGACATCGTCCAGCTCCTCCAGGCCGAAGATGTTGGGTTCCTTGTCATGGGCCTTAGCACCAAGGAAGACCAAGTCAAGCATTGAGGGAAACTGAAGAAGCGTCAACATTGGTTCCCATTGATCATAGTGCTGAGCTCAGGGATGCACCAGCTTGTGCTGTGATGCCCCTGAAGCAACTCTGTGGTGAGGATAGCCAGTCCTCCAGCAATGCCGGGGGTGCACAACAGACTAATTCGGTTCTGATACCAGCCACCGATCTTTCTCAGTTCTGAAGATCATTTTGTCATACCTCCTCCATCTCAGTCAGTTCTGGTATCTGCAGTGTTTGAGGAGGAGCTTGAGAGGCATGTACAGCTGGCAGTTGCAAGGATGATGCAGAGCAGCACGGCGATACTGCACAATCACTCTTGGAACCACTGCTGGAATCTCTGCATGCACTCATCAGGTGTTACCAACCTCGCTGATGTCTGTTCCCGGGATGCATCAATGCCTGTTGGGCACCGCCACCTCCCCTTGCCAATTCAGTGGTCCTGGCCAGTTCCTTGGTGGAGAAATCTTCACCACAGGCCAGCTGAGCAACCAGAGGCCTGCGGTCCCCCATCCAATTCATTCAGTGGCTGCGCTGCTGGGCAAAGGCCGAGGCACCCCAGGGTCCCATCCCCGGGTTAATGACAATAGGATGAAAGTTACCTATGATACCTGATGAGATGATTCAACAGAGATCAGATGATGCCTCTGATGGTCTCCCCTCAGATCCATCTCCTAACAAGGAGCGAAGGAGGTCCCACCTGAGCATCTCTTCTTCACATGTTTTGTTAGGTTGTCAGGGGAAGGCTGCGGTTCTTTGCAAACCACTCTCCCAGTGTAACCTCAGACCACTGGGTTCTTTCCGACATCCATCACAGGTACCGATTTAATTATTGGATGTCCTACCAAATTGTCCTCTAAACCTGTTTTGGGGTCCGGTAACACATCAGGAAGTACTGCCAATGGAGTGGTTGAACCCATTCCACCAGGGCAAAGAGTGTGGGATTTACTCCAGGTGCTTCCTGATTCCAAAGAAACAGGACGACTGTTCCCCATCCTAGACCTAAGGGCCTTGAACAGATCATCAAAAAGAAAAATTTAAGATGGTTTCCTTGATCCCCTTTCTAAAAAGATGAGGACTGGCTATGCTCCCTCAATCTGAAGGACATGTACACTCACATCAAAACTTCCCCCAATCACCAGAATATCTACGATTCATTGGTGGGAAAACAGCACTTCCAGATTCAAGTGTTGCCATTTGGGCTCGTGTCAGCCCCACGTGTTTTTACAAAATGTCTGGCTGTGGTGGGAAGACTGGGAGTGCATGTTTTCCCTTATCTGGACATTGGCTGGTCAATGGCACTCTCAGGAGGGGGCCGTCAGGTCCATGAACTCTTACCATCCAGGTTTGGAATCACTAGGGTTATTCATTAACTACCCAAAGTCCCATCTTAGCCCTCACCTCAATGGACTTTAGAGGAGCCCTGCCAGACACGGCTCAAGCGAAGGCCTTTCTGCCTCTTCAAAGAACCATCAACCTAATGACCACCATGGCAGAGAGCCAGCAGGTATTGGCTTGGCACATGTGGACGTTGTTGGGCCCACATGGCCGCAACAGTTCATGTAACTCCCTTGACACATTTGTACATGCAACCGGCCCAATGAATTCGGAGGTCACAAATGCGTCAGACCCGCAGAGCCTTCAGGACAGCATCAGTCACCTTACCCCCTCCAGAACTCCTTGTTCTGATGGCAGATAATTTGAAATCTTGGAGTGAGAGATCTCCTTTCAAAGTTCTCCTATCCAAATTGTCCTAGCCACAGATGAGTTCACCCTGGGGTGGGGAGTTCATGTAGATTGGCTCAGCACTCAGGTATTTGATCTGCCAAAGAAGGTTGCTGCCAAATCAATTTCCTGGAGCTCCAGGCAGTCAGGTACACGCTCTCCAACAAAGTTGTCCTGATCAAACCACAACCAAGTAGTGATGTGGTATGTCAACAAGTA
This sequence comes from Rhinatrema bivittatum, assembly GCF_901001135.1. Taxonomy (NCBI): domain Eukaryota; kingdom Metazoa; phylum Chordata; class Amphibia; order Gymnophiona; family Rhinatrematidae; genus Rhinatrema; species Rhinatrema bivittatum. The sequence continues at coordinate 139,664,765 of NC_042621.1, forward strand.
GGGAAGTACTGGATCATACCTCCTGTGTCAGGAAGCAGTTCAGATGTGGTCATGATGCTCAGGGCCATTTACCTGGCCAGAACAGAAAATGTATTAGCAACAGACTGTTGTATCTTCAGACCCTACAAATGGTCTCTGGGCTAAAGGTTGCAGCTCAGATCTTTTGCCTCTGGGGAAGCCTAAACTTGGATCTCTTTGCAATGCCTTGGAGCAGGAAGGTTCTTTAGTTCTGCTTTCTGTACCAGGACAAGTGGCAACCAGTCTCTGATGCCATTGCCCAAACATTAGTGCAAGGGTCTTCTGTATGCATATTCTCCGGTTCCACTCAGTAGTGTGAAGACTCTTGAAACTTTCCGAGGACGAGTGAACTCTTATTCTCATGGCTGAGATGGGTCTGGTTTCCATTCTTGCGGGAGTTTGTCCATCCAGTGACTGATCAGTCTGGGGTCTTCCCCAGATCTTATCATACAGGATTTTGACAGGTTGCAACATCCAATCTCCAGGCCCCGTAACCTCACAGCCTGCATGTTGAGAGGTTAATTTTGCAACCATTCGATCTCTGAGAATGTCTCTTGGGTCCTGGTGGCTGCTAGAAAGCCTTCCACTAGAAAGTCCTATGGACTGAAGTGGAGGAGGATTTCTGTGTGTGTGAGCAGAAGCCCTAGATACTTTCTTCTGCTCCACACCCAAACCACCTTGATTATCTTCTACACCTATTGGAAGCTGACTTGAAGTCCAACGCTGTTAGCTCATCTGAGTGCAATTGGCACATACTATACCAAGGTGTACATTTATTTATTTTATTTATTTAGTGGTTTTTTATATACCGCGGCACGTTAATAACCTCACCTCGGTTCACAATAAACAGTAATTAGCAACAGGCTTTACAGACAAATGAAATACAGTGACACATATCATATTCATTATAAACAGTAAATAGCAACAGGCTTTACAGACAAAATGAAATACAGTGACACATCATATTCATTATAAACAGTAATTAGCAACAGCTTTACAGACAATAAGAAGTAATTGGAACATAACATATATATCATATATCATAACATATCTCTTCAAGCAAGCATACAAAGACGGAATAGGCTAAACCAATGACTATGACAATTACATACATCCCCCTCCTCCACCTGCCCTAACCACTACTTTCCCCCTCCTCTCTTCTATCTCCCCCTCCAGACCCCTCCTCCCCTCTTCCCCTCAGCTCTTCCCCCTACCAAGTACTTATCCATTCAACTCACTACCTGATCATCTTAACCTTCATATCACTTGATAATATATCACTAACACCACCGTCTGTATTGCTCCCAAGAGCTATTAATTACCCTTGTTTATATTCTGATTTAATTATAAATATGGTAAAGTATGTCTATGTTTTAACAATTCTGACATATTTAGACCTTAACAGGTTTTTATAAATATTCAATTATAACTTTAACTCTGTTAAAACTGTTCATCTGATTTCAATGTATAGCGTTGTTATAACTATAAACCGGAGTGAAGGCCCTGCCAATACTTCAGTATATAAAAACGTATAAAATAAATAAAAAATAAATATGTAAATTAAGCATAAAATAAGAACAATAAACACTGGTAAGCCCATCTCTGCAAAGCCTGTAGTTGTATGTTTCATGCAGGGCCTGCTTCAGGTGAAGCCTCCCCCTAAGGCCTCCGCTGTGTCTTTGGACCTCAACATGTGTTAATCAGCTAATAAAAGCTCATTTTGAGCTGCTGTGCTCCTGTGACCTGAAGTACCTGACCTGGAAGGTCTTATTTTTGGTTGTGGTCACTTCAGCACGTAGGGTCAATGAAGCTCCAGGCCTTAGTGACTTATCCATCTTATAGTAAATTTTGTCATGACAGGCATGGTCTTGTGAATGCACTGTTCCTGCCTAAGATGGTGACTGAGTTCCATCTTAACCAGTCCCATCCTGCCAACATTCCCTAGACCCCATTCGTTACAAGGCGAACAAGCCCTGCACAGCTTAGACTGCAAAAGAGCCTTATCCTTCTATCTGAAGCAGACAGAAGCCCATAGATAGTCTACTCAACCTTTTGTTTCTTTTAATAGTAAGTTGTGCATTGCTGTTGCCATACACTCTCTAATTGGCTTGCAGGACTCCATCTCCTTTATGTTATGCCCAGGCGGGACTTCATCTGGGGGACATGTCAAGGCTTATTCTGTTCGAGCCATGCAGCATCAAGTGGCCCACTTACAATCAGTCCCCATAGAGAAGAATCTGCAAGGCTGCGAATTTGGCGTTCTTGTCACACATTCACATCTCACTATTGCTTGAATAGGGATGGCTGATGTGATTGGTTTGGCCAGTCTGTCCTCGGAACTTGTTTGAGATGTAGAACCCCAACTCTCTTCCTGCCTAGGGCCTGTTCGTTTTGAGGGTGTTCCCCCACCCCTCACCTTGTTACCAACAAACCCTTGTTGTGCCTGTTAGCATCTGTTTTGGATGTTTTGTTGGTTCCCTTTTTATGTTGGAGGACAGCCTGTAGCTAGGGATTCACCCATGTGTGAGGATCCTAGGATGTTAGTCCTCATGAAACCTGCCCACCAACCCGAGGAGATGGGTTGCCACAACATGGGTTTCTTCTCCTTATTTTTTTTCTTTGAATTCTATATTGTAAGACTGAAGGGGACCCTGCATGGATACATAGTCTCTCTGAGCATGTTCAGCATGCATTATACTAAGTCAAAGTTCTAGAAACTTTAACATAAGTTTTCCGTGCCAGACTCCATCCAACGATGATGCCCATATGTGAGGACTAACATCCTGCTGTCCTCAGAGAACATCTGCTACAGGTAAGCAACTCTACTTAAACCTGTTTGAGTGGCATAAAATGCAATACATTAATAACATGGGCAGATAAGTCTTAGGGACTGAGATGAGGAACATTTTACTTTTTACCCATGTTTGCAAGCTGTTATGTTTACCATGTATGATTGAGAAGCTTCAATTTTTTTCAGGTGTTTGATTGAGTGCCGTGATGAGTATAATACACGTGGAAGCTGTGGAGTTACTGATCCGCAACCACTTAGTAAATATGCAACAATATGATCTTCACTTGGCTCAGGTAAGAGATGAATTGGAGAGAAGTGGATAATGAGAAGCACTGTTGCCTACCAATAAATCATAGTACAGAGAAGGGCAACCAAAATGATAAAGGGGATGGATGGGCTCCCTATGAGGGAAGGTGAAGAGGTTTAGGGCTGTTCAGCTTGGAGAAGAGACTGCTGAGGGGGATATGATAGAAGTCTTTAAGATCATGAGCAGTCTTGAACAAGTAGATGTGAATCTGTTATTTACACTTTCAGATAATAGGACTAGGGGGCATTCCATGAAGTTAGCAAGTAGCACATTTAAGACTAATCAGAGAAAATTCTTTGTCATTCAACACTAATTGAGCTCTGGAATTTGTTGCCAGAGGATGTGGTTAGTACAGTTAGTTTAGCTGGGTTCAAAAAAGGTTTGGATAAGTTCTTGGAGAAGTAGTGCATTAACTATTAATCAAGTTTACTTAGGTAATAGCCACTAATATTAATTGCATCAGTAGCATGGGATCTTCTTGGCGTTTGGGTACTTGCCAGGTTCTCACAGGACAAGCAGGATGGTAGTCTTCACATATGTGTGACATCACAGGATGGAGCCCAATCACACAACACTTTTGTCAAAGTTTCTAGAACTTTGACTGGCACCTACTGGGCATGCCCAGGATGGCACTAACCCTTTAGTCTTCTTTTTTCCGCGCAGCAGTAGCCACACGGGTTAAGGAGCTCTACAGAGATTCCTGACAGGAATTTTCGTCACGGAATTACTTCATAATTTAATACCCCACAGGGCTCCCCCTATTCAATTTTTACTTCCGCGGTGGTCCGGTACGTTTTACCCGATTCCGGTCAATTCCTGTCGCGTTCGGCCCTACTGGCCGTCGACCACACCATGGCTAAATTTTTTGAGAAGCCATGGTGTCAGGGTTCTGTCCATGCCCCAACTGTACTCGCACAATGTCCATTACTGACCCTCACAAGGTCTGTGTAATGTGTTAAGGGAGCGATCATGATGTCCTTACTTGCACCAAATGTGCCCTTATGACACCAAAAGGTCGCACTGCTAGAATGGAGAAGATGGAACTTCTCTTTCGGTCACAAACTCAGATGCCATCCATAGCCTCGACTTCGTCCGAGCCGACACAGTCTACATCGCTTCAGTATCGTGCACCGACCGGTGTCCAACCGGAATCGACGACTCCGCGGCCATCAACGCCCTCTGTTCCTCCTCAGCATAAGGACCAATGAGATAGTCGAGAAAAGCATAGACATCGACACCGTAGGTCTCAGACCATCGACGCAGGCCAGCCCTCGACGTTGCCACAGTCTGAGCTGCCGCTGAAGAAAGCCCGTCCAGAAACAGCACTGTCCTTATCTGGCTCCGGGTCACCGAGGCAAACCTTCACCTGGACCGGTGATAGGAGCCGCGATTCCACCTCCAACGGTGGTCCCTCCAGCTACACCTCTGCCGCCTTCTCCGGCATCAGGGCTCCATGCTCCAGGTTTCTGAGAGGAATTGGATCAGATGATTCAAGAGGCCATCGGCAGAGCGATGCAAGGCTTCAAGATTCCTCCGGTGCCGATTCCTGAACCGGCTACTGATCCCATTCCTGTAGCGCTGGCACCGCTACTAACAAGGATGGAAGCGCTGCTCGCTGCTTATCCTCCGATGGATCCGGGGGCACCGATGGGCCTGGTGCCCTCCTTCCCAATTCCTCTTTCATTGGCAGAAGAAGGAGAAACACCATTACTTCCTCCATCGGGACTCCTACTGATGCTTCAGCCATCGATGTCACAGATAGCGTCCTTGCTACCATCTGTGCCGCCGATCCGTCCATTGATGCCTTCGGTGCCTCAACCAGGACCTTCAGGAATAGCAACATTCCGTCCCTCTAAGGATCCTAGGGGTGCTGGTGATGAACCCTATGATACATGGACAGATTACTCGTCCCAGGATACCGATGATTTACCATCACCACCCTCTCTTACTGAAAGCAGGAAGTGTTCTCCTCCAGAGGACTTGTCCTTCATTAATTTTGTGAAGGAATGTCTGAATTGGTTCCATTCCAACTTCAGACAGAACAGGTGATAGACACCAGATGATGGAACTTGTGCAATTTCTGGATGCTCCTAAAGAAATCATCTCTATCCTATCCATGATGTCCTCTTGGATCTTCTGAAGAGGAATTGGGGAGCATCCTGGTTCAGTGGCACCAGTTAACCGAAAAGCGGACACCACATGCCTAGTCCAGTCAACTCCAGGTTTCCAAGAAACCCAATTGGATCACCATTCAGTGGTTGAGTCAGCCCAAAAGAAAGCCCGACGCTCCAAGCCTCACTCTTCTTTCCCTCCAGGGAAGGAAGCAAAAGTTCCTGGATGCCATAGGTCTGCATGTCTTTCAGGGGTCAATTCTTATATCCCGCATTGCCTCTTACCAACTCTATATGACCCAGTACAACAGTGTCCTCTTTAAACAAATACAGGACTTTGCTGAGTCCCCTGCCTCAGTAGTCTCAAGAGCAATTACATGCCATGGCTCAAAAAGGATTAGAAGCGGGCAAACATGAAATAAGATCAGCATATATTTTGATACCACTTCCAGGGTATCAGCAACAGCTATTTCTGCGAGGAGGTGGGCCTGGCTAAAGTCTTCGGACCCTATGACCTGAGATCCAAGTCAGACTATATGACTTGCCTTCCACTGGTGACAATCTTTTTGGTGAACAGATACAACAAGCAGTGGCACAGCTCAAGGATCACCATGAGTCTCTTCGCCAACTCTCCTTGTTGCCTTCTGAATATCCTGCTAAGCAAACATTCAGAAAGGATCCCAAAAAGTCTTTCTATGGCCAAAGGAAATCTTATCCTCCACCGTCCAAAAGTCGCTGTACTAAGCCTTACCAGAAAGGCCAGTCCAGGCAACCTCGCAGGCAAAAAACACAGACAACCCCTCAGCCAGGCCCAGCAACTGGTTTTTGACTCATTCCTAGAAAGCAGCAATTCAGCCTCCACTACTGCATGTACCAGTGGGAGGTTGATTGTGCCACTTCAGCAACATCTGGCACACAATCACCTCAGACCAGTGGGTTCTTGCCATAATCACTCAAGGTTATCATCACAACTTTCTCGCCATTCTGCCGGACTCCCCACCTCTGCTGACGTGGGAAACATCTGATCACTCACCACTCCTGGATCAGGTAGTCTCCCATTTCCTTCAATCCAGAGCAATCGAACCAGTGCCCTACTCTTAACAGAGCCTCTGCTTCTATTCCGGTACTTTCTAATACCAAAAAAGTTGGGTGGTATTCGCCCAGTACTAGACCTTCGTGCTTTAAACAAGTACCTACAAAGAGAAAAGTTCAAGATGCTAACCTTGGGTTCCCTCCTTCCCCTTCTGCAAAGGGAAGACTGGCTCTGCTCTCTAGACCTCCAGGACACTTACACACACATCGCAATAACTCTGTCTCATCGCAAATTTCTGCGATTCCTGGTAGGCACAAAGCACTATCAATACCGAGTGCTACCATTCGGCCTGGCATCTGCACCACGAGTCTTCAACAAGTGCCTCGTAGTAGTAGCAGCATTCCTCAGGACTCAAGATGTCCACGTCTACCCCTACCTCGACAACTGGTTGATCAGGGCTCCCAGCCAGCTGCTCTGACATCCCTACGTTTCACCTTGCATACCCTGATCTCCCTAGGGTTTCTCATCAGTTACCCAAAGTCCAACTTAGTCCCATCACAAAACCCTGTCGTTCATAGGAGCAGACTTGGACACCTTCAAAGCAAAAGCATTTCTTCCTCGAACGAGCTCTCACTCTCACTTCTCTCGCCCATCAACTGCAGTCTCAAACGCTCAACTGCACATCACTTCCTAGTGTTGCTAGGACACATGGCATCCTCGGTACATGTCACTCCAATGGCTCGTCTCACCTTGAGTCATGCAGTGGACTCTAAGGTCTCAGTGGATACAATCATCTCAACCACTGTCAGCCATTGTCCACATCACCAACCCACTTCGCTTATCTCTGGCCTGGTGGAAGAATCAGTCCAATCTCCTCCAAGACCTTCCTTTCCAGGCTCCAGATCCTCAAATAACCCTTACAACCGATGCCTCCAACCTCGGCTGGGGAGCACATGTTGTCAATTTGCAAACTCAAGGCACCTGGTCTCCAGAGGAAGCCAAACACCAAATAAATTTCCTGAAACTAAGAGCAATCAGATATGCTCTCAAGGTGTTTCAGGATCGCCTTTCCAACTAGGTCATCCTGATTCAGACAGACGACCAGGTGGCCATGTGGTACATCAACATACAAGGAGGAACGGGCACCTACCTCCTGTGTCAGGAAGCTGCACAGATATGATGGGCGGAGGCCCTTTCCACTCTATGTACCTCAAGGCCACCTACTTGCCGGGAGTGGATAATGTGTTGGCAGACAAGCTGAGTCGCCCCTTTCAACCGTTCAGTAGCAGACTCAATATTCCAACGTTGGGGTTACCCTCACATAGACCTCTTTGCGTCACAACAAAACGTTTGTGCTCTCATTCGCAGCCAATACTCACTACCAAGAGATGCGTTCTCCCTCTCATAGGCAACCGGTCTCCTATATGCATTCCCTCTACTTCCACTTCTCTCAAAGACTCTCGTGAAGTTACGTCAGGACAAGGGAAGCATGATCCTGATAGCCCCTCACTGGCCACGCCAAGTGTAGTTTCCGATTCTTCAGGACCTCTCCATTCGCAGGCATATTCCCCTGGGGAAGGACCCGCTTCTGATCACTCAAAAACGACGGGAGCCTATGCCACCCCAATCTTCAGGCCTTGTCCCCTGACTGCCTGGATGTTGATAGGTTAATTCTTCAGCCACTCAACCTTTCTGAACCAGTTTCCCGTGTCCTGATTGTTTCTCGAAAGCCTTCCACGAGAAAATCTTATTACAAATGGAACAGGTTTCAGTCATGGTGTTTCTCACTGTCCCTTGATCCTTTCACTTGTTCCACCACGAAGTTTCTAGACTATCTCTGGCACTTGTCAGAATCAGGTCTAAATACTTCTTCCATCAGGATGCATGTCAGTGCGGTAGCTGCCTTCCATAAAGGTGTTGGGGATGTTCCCATTTCAATATAACCCCTTGTAACACATTTCCTGAAGGGCTTGCTCCACCTCAAACCACCACTGCGCCCTCTGGGCCCTTCTTTTGACCTCAACCTGGTTTTGGTTCGGCTCATGAAAGCACCATTCGAGCCTCTCCAATCTTGTGATCTTCGCTATCTCACATGGAAAATGATTTTTCTTTTGGCAGTCGCAGAGTTAATTACAGGCCTTAGTCACCTATCCGACTTAAACTAAACTTCTGCATGATAGGGTAGTACTCTTCACTCACCCTAAGGTTTTGCCTAAGGTAGTATCGGAGTTTCACATTAATCAACCCACCTTCTTTCCCAGGCCACATTCCATTCCAGGAGAACAGGCTCTGCATACCCTTGACTGTAAACGGGCTCTAGCATTCTATCTAGACCGTACAGCTCCCCACAGAAAATCCACCCAACTGTTTGTTTCTTTCCATCCCATCAGATTGAGTCAACCTGTGGGTAAGCAGACTCTGTCCTCCTGGTTAGCGGACTGCATAACCTTTTGCTATCAGCAAGCAGGCATTCCACTTCAAGAGTGTGTTAAAGCACACTGTCAGGGCCATGGCAACTTCAGTAGCGTACCTACGCTTGGTACCGCTTCCTGATATTTGTAGGGCTGCTACCTGGAGTTCTCTCCATACATTTGCAGCCCATTATTGTTTAGACAAGGCTGGAAGACAAGACTCCATCTTCGGCCAGTCTGTCTTGCGCAACCTATTTGCAACGTGATGTACCAACACCCTTCCGCCTGCCCGTTAGAGTTCAGGATGCCCTCTACCAAATTCCGCCCCAGTTCTTGTGCCTATTGCACATCTTGGGTACATTTGGTGCATTTCTCGGACATCCTCAGCTCAGTACTCACCCATATGTGAGGACTACCATTCTGCTTGTCCTGTGAGAAAGCAAAAGTTGCTTACCTATAACAGGTGTTCTCACAGGACAGCAGGATGTTAGTCCTCACAAAACCCGCCCGCCACCCTGCAGTTTTGGGTTCGTTACGTTTTCTTATTTTATTTTTTGGCACTTACTATAGCTTTTAAACAAGACTGAAGGGGGACCCCTGCTGGTTGCAGGGTTATTGCCATCCTGGGCATGCCCAGTAGGTGCCAGTCAAAGTTCTAGAAACTTTGACAAGTGTTCCGTGATTGGGCTCCATCCTGTGATGTCACCCATATGTGAGGACTAACATCCTGCTGTCCTGTGAGAACATCTGTTACAGGTAAGCAACTTCTGCTTTCTTGTGGCCTGGTTTGGCCTCTGTTGGGAACAGGATGCTGGGCTTGATGGACCCTATATCTGACCCAGCATGGCAATTTCTTATGTACTTATGTATTTCCTTTTACCAGGAGGGAGATGACAAGACTTGCTACAAATGCTATTCTGGTGTTAAATTGATTGGCAACATATAGTTCGCTAATGTAAGTTTACTCTGTAACTGGCTTGTCTGGATTCTTCTGGTTCAGGGGAATGTTCCAGGTTATCGCTTCCAGGATGCAGGGAAAGAGAGGCTGCATAAGATTTTGAAATAAGGAAACTAAAAGAATCCCTTTTAACTGTGCCCATTTCCTTTAACAGTCCATGGAGAATGGTTTGAATTATATGGCTGTGGCATTTGCTATGCAGCTGGTAAAGATCCTGTTAGTGGACGAGAGGAGTGTGGGCCATGTGACAGAGGCAGATCTATTCCATACCATCGAAACACTAATGAGGATCAATGCTCATTCCAGAGGAAATGCCCCAGAAGGGTAAGAGAAGCGCATTATATGGAATGTAATGGCTGTCCTCCAGAGATCTTTACATAGATTTTTTATTTTAGATGTCCCATTCACTCTGACTGAAACAGTCCTGCATTAAGAGAGCTCATTGGATTCTTGTGGTTTTCAAACTAATGAACATTGTACCTGTTTTTGTTAAAGCAGTTAAATCTAGAAAGGACACTATTTTCAATCACTTTTATAGATTTGGGCTCTTGTAATTTTTATTTTTTTTTGGGGGGGGGGGGTAAATACTTATGGAATTGATGCTAAATTTTATTTCCTCTTCAGCAAGCCAGACCAGTCCAAACACATAGATCATGTTCACCAACCAGCAGATGGAGGCAGAGGTTTTTTAATAACACCTTACTTAGGCTCCCACACAGTCCTCAGCTTTCCAGTATTAATAAGTCTCCATTGGTTGTAGGAGAGCATATCCTGTGCCTTTAGATGAGGCCTAATTAGGGTGTTTAAAAAGGATTGGACTGGAAGGGCAGCTTGTATGGTGAGTCATATGCTCCCTTCCCCAGTTAAGCTTGTCCTTAGACTAGGGGGCTTCCAAGGTTTTGGTTTGGGCTCCAGATTTTATTTTGTGTTGCCATTTCCTCCCATTTCTCTGAGGACAAGCAGGATGATAGTCCTCATGCATGGGTAATATCAGATAGAAGTTTTCTAGGCCGGCCTCTATTTCCAGAACTTTTACTTGGCATACTGAGCATGCCCAGTGTGCTCTATACCATGCCTCCATGCGGCGTCCCTCTTCAGTCTGTTTTTTTTCCGCAGAGCTGTTGCATCGAGTTTTAATTGAGCTCTTGGCTTTTTCTCTAAAACTTGTGGAAAATGCCCCTGATTTTTTTTTTTTTTTTAAATTTCCCCCCTCCCCCCCCTCTTCAGTTTTTGCATTCCATTGACGCCAGGTTCCTCAGTCCCTCCTGTAGCCACCACAACTAGGTTTCTTGGCATTTTGGGTAAGATTTCTTTCACATTTACCTCCCCCATGGCAGCAGTGCCTTGTAATTTTTGCATCTTTTTTTTTTTTTTTTGCTTCTGTCATGGCCATATGGTTTTAGTCTATGCCCCAGGTGCCTGAGGGCTATGTCTATCATGGATCTGCATAATGTGTCCTCTGCCTTGGGGACAACACATGACTTTTGGGGTTGCCGCAAGTGCACCCAAATGACCCTGAAGGGACGACATGCTCGACTTTGAGAAACTCTTCGGATCGGAAGTCCAAGCCATCAACTTCGACATTGGCGGCATTGGCACCAATGGACCTCGGAGCCACACCAATGGACACCATGCCATTGATATTGGTGGGACTGTCTGTTCAGTCAATAGTTCTGGAGACCGGCCACACTCTGTCTTCTCTAGGTCAAGGAGGTCAGGTTCCTCATTTTCAGCCTCTGCATTGGGGAAAGACCGGGCTGAGCACCAAGGGAAGCGAGGAAGCATAGGCACTAGTCGCCTTTACACGGTGCCAGGGATGCACCGGCTCATGCTATGATGTCCTCAAAGCAACCCCATGGCAAGGAGTGCCCATTCTCCATTGATGCTGGGGGCCTGCGACAGTCTCCACTGGTCCTGGTGCTGGTCACCGATCCACCTCTGGGGATTCGAGGATGATCTGACCACCCCTGCTTCCTCTGTCATTTTTGGCTTTGGCAACTTTTGAGGAGGAGCTGGAGCAGGCACTTCAGGGCATCTGTCCTGTGGCACAGATGGCCAAGTCGCCAGTCCTGTCCACTTTGGAACCACTGCTGGAATGGCTCAATATTCTCATTGGTGTGTTAAAGGCCTGGCTGGCACTGGTTCCTGGGAGGCCATCAATGCCCGGTGGGGCACCAATGCTTTCCCCAACCAATGCGGTGATTGTTGATTGTTCCACCGAGGAGGAAGCTCCGCCTAGGCTGGCAGAGACACTACAGCCTGCTGCCCCTTGTCCAGCTTTGCTGGGGCCTGCACTGGGTTTGCCAGTGACTGCGCCTCTAGACAAAGGCGAACACCCAGGGCCCCATTCCCTGTTGATTACAGTTAGTATGAGGATTCATATGATCTCTGGAGGGAGGAGTCCTCAGAACCATCTCCTCCAGAAGAGCAAAAGAGGGCCCCACCGGAGGATTTATCGTCACAGGTTTTGTGTGAATGATGGCGGAAGCCATTCCATTTCAGTTAATGACTGAGGAAGATAGCAGACACAAGATGCTGGAGATCCTCCAAAGGAAATTGTGGCAGTCCCAGTGCACGATATCCTTAAAGAGCTGTTGAGGATACGGGAACACCTCCTCACAGCATCTCCTGTTAACAGGAAGGTGAATGGGATCTACCTCATCCAGAAAGTTACCGGATTCAATAAGTGTCAGCTGCCCCACCAGTCAGTGGTCTTCGAGTCCGCCCTTAATAGGGCCAAGCATTCTCGGACACATTCCTGGGCACCCCCAGGGAAAGATCACAGGGTGTTAGATGCTCTTGGGAGGAAAATGTTCCAGGCAGCCATTCTTATTGCCCGCATCACCTCCTACCAGCTCTACATGAGCCAATAGTCGCAGGACCTTTGGAAGCAGGTGTAGGAGATAGTTGAGCAGCTGCCTCCACAGCAGCCAGCCTCCCTCTAGTCACTGGTGCATAAGAGCCTGGAGTGCGAAAACACAAAGACCATACGACCTACAATGTTTTCGAAATAGCAAGGGCGTCTGCAGCAAGAATCGGCGCCCACAGAATGACATAGCTGCGGGCCCCGGATCTCCATCCAGAGGCTCAGGAACGGCTTGCTGATGTGCCGTGTACTGGAGAGAATCTCTTTGGAGATAGGGTGAGGGGCGCAGTGGCCCAGTTATGGGACCACCATGAGACCCTCCAACAGCTCTCTGCTGGCATTCTGGACCCATCCTCCTAATCTAGGAGGCCGGCGAGGCATGAGCAGAGGAAGTCTTTCTATCACCAGAGGAGGTACTATCCTCTGCCCTCAATCCTGATAGCAGCATGTGAGCTCCTGAGGCTGTCTCAGGCAGCAGAGAGCTCCCAAGCTCCAGCTGACGCCTCAGTCAACTCCCAGGATGGGGTTTTGATTGGGCTGGCATAAGCCAGTTGCTGGTACCTGAGCAAGCTATGGTTCTTTGAAAATCGGTGGCCCAGTATAACCTCTGACTAGTGGATTCTGTTTGTCAAGGGTATCAATTAAACCTATTGGGTGTCCTGCCAAATTGTCCTCCATAGCCGTTTAGGAGGCTGGTAGATCCTCAAGAAATACTGCTTGTGGAGCTCTCCTCCTTAATGGCCAGGGCAGTTGAGTCTGTTCCAAGGCAGAGGGGGCAGGGATTCTACTCCAGGTATTTCCTGATTCCAAAGAGCACAGGACCACTTCATCCCATCCTAGATCTAAGGGCCTTGAACAAATTTCAAAAAAAAAAAAAAAGAAATTAAAGTTCAAGATTATTTCCCTGGGCACCTTGATCCCCATTCTACAAAGCAGGGACTGGCTGTGCTCCCTCAATCTAAAGGATGCATACACCCATGTCGAGATCTTCCCAGGTCACAGGAAGTATCTCCAATTTGTGGTGGGAAAACAGTACTTCCAGTACAGAGTGTTGATAGCATCAGCCCCACGTGTCTTCACAAAATGCTTGGTTGTGGGGGGCGCAACTCCACAGGCTGGGAGTTCATGTTTACCCCTATATGGGTGATTGAGTGGTCATGAGCACTTCTCAGGCAGGGGCCATTTGATCCATGAGCTTGACTATTTGGGTGTTGGAGTCACTAGGGTTCGTTAACTACAAGTGCAAGGTGTTGCTTATAGGAAAAAATAACCCTTGCTGTAGTTTAGGTTCCTTATTCGGAGCTACCACTCAGGAAAAAGATTTAGGCATCATAGTGGATAATATTTTGAAATCGTCGACTCAGTGTGCAGCAGCAGTCATAAAAGCAAACAATGTTAGGAATTATTAGGAAGGGAATGGTTAATAAAACGAAAAATATCATGCCTCTATTGCTGCATGGTGAGACCGCACCTTGAATATTGTGTACAATTCTGGTTACTGCATCTCAAAAAAGATATAGTTGTGATGGAGAAGGTACAGAGAAGAGCAAACAAAATGATAAAGGGGATGGAACAGCTCCCCTATGAGGAAAGGCTTGAAGAGGTTAGGGCTGTTCAGCTGGAGAAGAGATGGCTGAGGGGGGATATGATAGAGGTCTTTAAAATCATGAGAGGTCTTGAAGGAGAAGATGTGAATAGTTTTACACTTCGGATAATAGGACTAGAGGGCACTCCATGAAGTTAGCAAGTAGCACATTTGAGACTAATCGGAGAAAATTATTTTTCACTCAACGCACAAGTAAGCTCTGGAATGTGTTGCCAGAGGATGTGGTTAGTGCAGTTAGTGTAGCTGGGTTCAAAAAAGGTTTGGATAAGTTCTTGGAGGAGGTCTGTCTATTAATCAAGATGAACATAGGGAATAGCCATGCTATTAATTGCATCAGTAGCATGGATCTTCTTGGTGTTTGGGTATTTGCCAGATTCTTGTGGACTGGTTTGGCTCTTGGAAACAGGATGCTAAGCTTGATGGACCTTGGTATGTCACAGCATGGCAATTTCTTATGTTCTTACCCGAAGTCCCATCTGTCTGTCACATTAATTGGAATTTATAGGAGCCCTGCTAGACATGGCTCAGACAAAAGCATTTCTGCCTCGTTCATGGGCCGCCACCCTGGCGTCCATAGCAGCAGAGATCTAGGGGAACCAGCTGGTTGTCAGCATGGCATATGTTGAGGTTGCTGAGTCATAAGGCCAAAACCATCCATGTCACTCCCTTGGCATGTTTACACATGCGCAGAGCCCAATGGAACCTGAGGTCTCAGTGGTGCCAGGCCACGCAGAGCCTCCAGGCTTCAATCCGAGTCGCCCCCATCTCTCCAGGACTCTGTCCTGGTGGCAGGTTCAGTCTGGAACGGGGGGATCTCTTTCTGGAGTTCCCTATGCAAATTGTCCTATCCATGGATGCATTCACCCTGGGGCTGGGGAGCTCATGTAGAGGAGCTCCACATCCAGACCCTCTGGTCTGCTCAGGAAAGCTGTTGCCAGATCAAATTCCTGGAGCTCTGAGCAATCAGGTACACACTATGGGCTTTCGGAGACTGGTTGTCCTGATCCAAACAGGCAAGCCAGGGTAGTGATGTGGTATGTCGTCAACAAGGAGGTATGGGATCGTACCTCCTTTGTCAGGAAGCGGTCCAGTTTTGGGCATGTGCCCTGTCCCACAGGATAGTCAGGGCAACATATCTGGCAGGTACAGAGAACATGGTGGCATTACAGGACTTGAGTCATGCCTTCAGACCCACGAGTGGTCCCTGAACTCAGGAGGTAGTGAAACGGATCTTCCACCTCTGGGGGAGTCTAGATGTAGAATCTGTTCGCATCCCCCTGGAACAGAAAGGTTTAACTCTGTTCTTGCTCCTGAACAGGCTAGACGGCAAGCCAGCCTCGGACGCCATTGCTAGTCATTGGGGCAAGGATCTTCCATCGTATATCCTCAGATTCCTTCTTGAAGCTGCTTGAGGACAGAGGGTCTGTGATCCTCATAGCCCCTCACTGGCCGAGAAGGTCTGGTTTCAACTCCTAAGGGAGTTGTCCATCTGGAAACTGATCAGTCTGGCGATTTCCTAGATCTCATCATACAAGATCAGGGCAGGCTGTGGCATCCCCAATCTCCAGACCCTATCGCTCACAGCCTGGATGTTGAGAGGTTAATCCTGCAGCCACTTGATATTTTTGAGGATCTGTTGCCGGTACTGGTGGCTTCTAGAAATCCTTCCACAAGAAAATCCTACGGACTGAAGTGGAGGAGGTTTTCTGTGTGATGTGAGCAGAAGGCCCTAGATCCTTTCTCCTGCCCCACACAAAAAACTATCTTCTGCACTTCTTAGAAGCTGGCTTAAAGATTAATTCCGTTAGGTCCACCAGAATGAGATTGGTGCGTACCACCTGGGTGCGGAAGGTGCGCCCATCTCTGTACAGCCTATAGTTGTACACTTCATGCAAGGCCTGCTTCAGTTGAAGCCTCCTGTAAGGCCTCCCGCAGTGTTTTGGGACCTCAACGTGGTACTAAATCAGCTGATGAAAGTTCTTTTGAGCCGCTGTGCACCTGTGACCTGAAGTACCTGACCTGGAATGTAATTTTTTGGTAGCGGTCACTTCAGCATGCAGGGTCTGCAAGCTCCAGGCCTTAATGATTTATCCGCCTTATGCTAAGTTTTATCATGACACAGTGGTTTTGCGCATGCACCCTAAGTTCCTGCCAACTTTCTTTCCCAGGCCCCAACAACCCAACCAAAAACATTCAAGAAGGAACTAAAAACCTGGCTCTTCACCAAAGCCTACTTAGATACTCAGACAACCATACATCCAGCTACGCAACCATCAAACCAAAAGAGACAAGTACACACTAGCCCCTCCAAGCAGACTGATATCTATTGAATCTCGCAACTACAAGAAGCAAGATAACCAACCAAACCATACCATTACTGTAACCTTTCACTGAACAGAATGTACTAACAAACTGAATGCTGTAATTGTATATTGTAATTTGAATCTTAACATATTGATTAGCGAATCTACTAATATTCCCCTTTCCCATCAACTATTGTAAACTGTTATGGCAAAACCGAATGACCGTATATAAAACTCGATAAATAAATAAAATTTCCATCAAGTCGAACGAGCACTGCACAGTTTGGACTGCAAGCGAGCCTTAGCCTTCTATCTGGAGCGGAGAGAAGCCCATAGACAGTCCACAACTTTTAATTTCTTTTGATAGCAATAGGTTGGGAGTTGCTGTTGCCAAACAGACACTATCCAATTGGCTAACAGATTGCATCCCCTTATGTTATGCCCAGGCAAGACTGCAGGGGAGAAAGACTGATATATCACGCATATCCAGCATAACTCTCTGCTTCAGCGGCAGGGGAGAAAGTCAGATACTTCACTTTCAATGCATATCCAGCATAACTCTCTGCTTCTACAGCAGGGGAGAAAGACTGATACTTCACTTTCAATGCATATCCAGCATAACTCTCTGCTTCAACGGCAGGGGGAATGAAGAAAAGTAGATCTATATACAGACAACAACCAACAAGGTCTGAATTATTTAGTCTGGGTAAACAAGCATGGGTATAGCTTGCTTATTGCGGCGGTTACTACCCCTAACTAATTAAGCTAGATATTTCACTTAGAGGCAGTTCCAACACTGCTCTCTACATTAATGGGTGGGGTGGAAGGGAAATAGAATCAAAGGTTACTAAGAGCCAAGAGTAACAGATAAGAATGAGAAGAAAAAAAAGTGCAAGACTGGATGGGCCGTTTGGTCGTCTTCTGCCGTCATTTCTATGTTTCTATATGTCAAAGCTCATTCTGTCAGCCATGGCAACATCTGTGGCCTACTTTCAAGCATTTCCTGTAGAGGAGATCTGCAAGGCTGCGACATGGAGTTCTCACCGCATATTCGCATCTCACTATTGTCTGGATAGGTATGGCCGACGTGACAGTAGGTTTGGTCAGTCTGTCCTTTGGAATCTCTTTGAGGTGTAGAACCCCAATTCTGTCTGCCTAGGGCCCATTGTTTGGACTCAGGCTGTCTCCTCCTCTGTTACCAACAACACTGTTTTTGTTTTGCCCGTTGGCATCTGGTTGCTGTCTGTTGGACCCCTTTTTTGTTGGGGAGCAGCTTGTAGCTAGGTTTTCACTCTTGTGAGGACTACCATCCTGCTTGTCCTCTGAGAAAGCAGAATTACTTACCTGTAACAGGTGTTCTCAGAGGACAGAAGAATGTTTTTCATGAAACCCACCCACCACCCTGCGGAGTTGGGTTTCTCCTGGCTTTTTTTTATTTTAAATCTAATTCTCAGTTATAAAACTAAAGGAGGGTGTTATGCTCAGGCTTGTGGACCCTTGGCCGACAATCACCACTATCAATTCCGGGCACTACCCTTCGGGTAAGCTACTGCACCGCGGACCTTCACCAAGGTAATAGTAGTGGTAGCGGCGACTCTCAGAAAGGAGGGAATCCTTTTCCACCCTTACCTGGACGACGGGCTGATCAGAGCAAAATCACCGGAGGAGAGCCACTGAGCAACCAACAGAGTCATAACTCTACTGGAAAGCCTAGGATGGGTAGTCAATACAAACAAGAGCTCCCTACAGCCATCGCAGTCGCTGGAATATCTAGGAGTCCGATTCGACACCAAGGAGGACAAGGTCAGCCTGACCCCTACAAGGAGATCGAAGCTGCGGGACCAACTACAGACCCTACTGAGCGCCACCAGGCCTACAGCATGGGATTACCTTCAAGTCCTCGGTCTAATGGTATCCACACTGGAAGTGGTACCATGGGCACGAGCCCACATGAGACCTTTGCAGCGCTCACTCCTATCATGGTGGAGCCCACGATCCCAGAACTACACCGTGCATCTACCTCTACCGACCAGAGTTCGGACCCAGCTAAGGTGGTGGCTGCAGCCCACCACATGAGCCAGGGATCAAGAATATCCTCCCCGACCTGGACCCTGCTCACCACAGATGCCAGCCTATACTGATGGGGAGCACACTGCGAAGAGCTAACCGCCCAAGGGCGATGGAACGAAGTCGAGTCAGGATGGAACATCAACCGATTAGAGGCACGGGCAGTCCGGCTAGCCCGCCTGCGGTTTGCCCACAGACTTCGAAACAAGCGGTCAGAGTGATGTCGGACAACGCCACCACGGTGGCCTACATCAACAGGCAGGGCGGAACCAGAAGCCAACAGGTATCCTTAGAGAGAGCCCCCCTGATGACCTGGGCGGAAAACAAACCTCCAGGACATCTCCGCCGTCCACATCGCCGGAAGGACAACACCACGGCAGACTTCCTCAGCAGGGAAAGCCTAAACCCAGGAGAATGGAAGCTATCATCCACAGCCTTCAAGATGATAGTGGATCGGTGGGGGACCCCAGACATGGATCTTCCGGCAAACAGATCCAATGCCCAAGTACCCAGATACTTTAGTCACAGGCGAGATCCGCAGTCACAAGGGATCGACGCCCTGGTGCAGACCTGGCCATCGGGGACCCTCCTATACGCCTTTCCCCCATGGCCCCTGCTGGGCGCAATCATTCACAAGGCACAGCGACACAGAGGCCTAGTTCTGGTGGCCCCGGACTGGCCAAGAAGACCCTGGTACGCAGACATGAGAAGACTACTGGCAGGGGACCCTCTGCCCCTGTCCCCACACAGGGACCTACTACAACAAGGTCCCATCCTTCACGAGGATCCAGCTCAATTCTCTCTTACGGTCTGGCCATTGAGAGGGCCCGACTGAGGAAGAGGGGATACTCGGGGGCAGTAATAGATACCCTCCTCCGAGCACGCAAGTTCTCCACATCACTAACATATATAAGGATCTGGAGAGTTTGAGGCCTGGTGCGAAGATCACAACATCGAACCACACTCCTCTAAAGTCCCAATAATCTTAGAATTCCTACAGAATGGACTCCAGAAGGGCCTGTCCCTCAACTCCATCAAGGTACAGGTGGCAGCGCTGTCATGCTACGGTCCCAGGAACAAGGGCGATAGCATAGCCGCGCACCCAGACATATCAAGATTCCTCAAGGGGGTCAAACACATTCGCCCACCATTAAAGTGGCCAGTGCCCCTGTGGAATCTCAACCTCTTTCTGGAATTCCTAGCGAGATCTGCCTTCAGACCCCTCCGAGGCCTGTCTCTCCGTCTACTAACCCTAAAATGGTATTCTTGCTGGCCGTATGCTCGGCCCGCCGCATTTCAGAGCAACAAGCACTGTCCTGCCGTGATCCTTTTCTCAGAATCACCCCGGGCACCATCAATCTACGCACGGTCCCATCCTTTCTACCCAAAGTGGTCTCACACTTCCACCTCAACCAAACCATTTCATTACCAACCATGGAAGGTGTGAAGAAGTCGGAAGAAGGCCGGTCTCTATGCCATCTCGACATCGGCAGACTACTATCCAGATACCTGGAAATGTCAGAACCGTTATGAAAGACGGACCATCTGTTCGTCCTGCACAGCGGGAAGAAGCAAGGGGAAGCAGCCTCACGGGCAACCATTGCCCGCTGGATCAAAGAAGTCATCAAGGCGGCCTACGTAGAAGCGGGAAAACCACCACCTCTACAGGTCAAGGCCCATTCCACCAGAGCCCAGGCAGTTTCCTGGGCAAAAACCAGAATGCTGTCACCTGCCAAGATCTGCAGGGCGGCAACGTGGTCCTCCATCCATACCTTCTCCAGATTCTACCGTCTGAATGTTCAGGCTCGGGAGGACACAGCATTTGCAAGGGCAATCCTTATTGGTCCACGGGCAGCCTCCCACCCAGTTCGGGAGTAGCTTTTATACATCCCATTGGTCCTGAGTCCATCTGCTACACGCTAGGAAATGGAGAAATTACTTACCTGATAATTTTGTTTTCCTTAGTGTAGACAGATGGACTCAGCAGCCCACCCTCGGCTGCCATTACACATGGTCGGTCATCATATCGAGGTAAGCCATGTTTTTACTCCTCGTAGGGCATCCACCCTGCCGGGTGTCGACGCTTTCCAGTTGAGGACACTGGCGGTCTCCAGCTATAGTCGATCAACCAATTCAATCCAATCAGAATAAACACATTAAGTTAATCAATCGGCCAGTCACACATATATCCATAATGCTTTGCAAGGAAGAATACTGAGAATCTGCACTTCCTGCAGGGGTATATGTACTAGGTGCTGACGTCAGATTGAAATCTGATCAGTCTCCAACTGCTAGCACGAGTACACTATACCCATTGGTCCTGAGTCCATCTGTCTACACTAAGGAAAATGAAATTATCAGGTAAGTAATTTCTCCATTGCCTACCTGTAACAGGCGGTCTCTGAGAATAGCAGGAAAACCAATCCCACATTTCCTAGCGTGTAGCAGATGGACTCAGGACCAATGGGTATTGTGTGCTCCTGATAGCAGTTAGAGAAGGAGTCAGATTTCAATCTGACGCGAACACTACATATACCCGTGCACGAGGCTCTGTTCCTCAGTTTTTTTTTCCATCTCCATAGCAGTTCGGGACTTAACATACGCTTGCACAGCGTTAGGAAACCAAACTCCAGATTCAAAGAAGAAAGAGAGAATCTTACCTACAGACAAGCCCCGCTCTCCTGCGGTGATACCTAAGGGTCCCTCCCCAGTCAAGAATTCCTGAGGTGATTTCCGAGATCCCTGAGAAGTAAGCTTTGGTCCCGGCATGGACTTAGCCCCCTGTGAAGGGAGTGGCTGAGAGGCAACCTCTGTCTGGTCGCCAACCAGGTGTGGACTTAAATCCCTGTAAAGGGAGCGGCTGAGAAGCAGCGGTTGCAAGACCAAGCACGGCGGTGAAGGTATTCCCCTCTCCCTCTGCAGCCGGAGACCGCCTGGCAAGAGACCGGGAGGCGCCGAGACAAGGTAAGGTAGAAATCTTTTCTCTAAGCCTCTGGTCTCCAAGGCTCGGATAACCGCACAGATCGTCCCTCCAATGTCTGTCTAATCAGGTTGAGCAGCCAAGTCCGGGCTAGACCCCGATCCAGCTTGAGGGTCCTCCCACGTGGAGACCCTCCGGGGGGGGGGGGGGGGGGGTGCCGCCGTCTTGCCCGCATGGTTGCTGGCGCCATTTCCCCCCCCCTAGTCGCCGCTTGTCCGCACAACTGAGCCGTGCACACAGCAGCGAGCCGGGCGCATAAAATACTTGTGCGCACAGCGCCACTCACAAAGGGTGCAGAGCACACAATTAGGCCCGTGTGCACAGCCATGTGTGCATCTTCGTTCCTAGGCACACAATGTAGGCGCACCCGGAATGCATAACCAGGACTCCCACCACGCGCATCTGTACAGGATACACGCGCAAATCATGGCACCGCCGTCCAAGACAGCTAAAAGCCCAGTCCTCTACCCGGCATGCCACCTGAGAGCAGCACAGCCCGAGGTGACCTCTGCCCTGTGCCTGTTGTGCGAAGAAGCTTGGGGGAGCCGAGACAAGGTTCCCCTCAACCTGTAGAGGATTCCGGATCTACCAGCGAGACTACCCCGGACCTCTCTATTCCCGACTCTGCCCTCCCACAGTGGGGGCCCTCTGGGAGCGCTGCCGGACCCAATGCGGTCCCAGGCAACTTCATCTGGGCGGGATTCTTCGCGTAACTACAATCCTACATCTACGCACAGACAGGACCACCAGTGGCACCACAACAACCCCCGCCAGTGGCCCAGAACCTCCCAGGGCCCTCCCGGCCTCCACCAGATGAGCCGCCCCTGGACAAATACCTCCCCTTAGGGAACACAGATGATTCAGAGGAGGAACCAGAACCCCTGGAAGAAGGGGAACTCCCTCCAGGAACGGAACCGCATCGCACCATGACACACTTCTTCCCAAAGACGAATTATCAAATCTCATAGCCACGAGTCTGAAGGCATTGGCCATCCTGGATACATGCAACACAGCAGAGTCCAAGGCGAGCCCCTTCCCGGCCGGGCTCTGCCAAACCTCACGCCATTTCCCTACGCTACAGGCCATACAACAACTGATCGACCTTGAATGGGACGCTCCAGAGGCCACCTTCAAGGGGGGTCGAGCCCTAGAAGCTCTCTACCCCCTTGGACCCCACGACAAAGGAACTCCTGAGGTTTCCCAAGGTCAACACCTTGGTCTGCGCCACCACAAAGCGCACCACCATACCATTCGAGGGTGGAGCTTCCCTCAAGCATGCCAATGACAGACGGCAGGAATCCATCCTCAAGCAGTCTTACGATGTATCAGCTATGACCCTACAGATTGCTGCTTGCTGCACCGTGGTATCACGCGTCTGCCTGGCGATGGCCAGGAATGCAACTACGCCAATCGAGGCATTAGACCCGGCAATATCATTCCTCACGGATGCAACCTCAGACCTGGTGCGCACCTCAGCCAGGAGCCTCTCGTCCATAGTGGCAGCCAGAAGACAGCTCTGGCTCCGAAGCTGGTCAGCCGACACGTCCTCTAAGACGAGGCTCACGAGAATGCCCTTGAGGATCACTCTTCTTCGGAAGCGACCTGGACAAACTAGCCGACAAATGGGGTGAGTCCCCAGTACCCCGTCTACCGGAGGACAGGAGCAAGAGGAACCAACTCCCCTCTCCCCGGGCACCCAAGGGCAGAGGATCCCAGCGTTATAGACCATACAAAAACACAAAGCCCCCCCCCCCCCGCCCTGCTGGCAAGGGGCAGTCCTTTCATAACAGACACAACAAAAGAGGAGCCGGCTCAGGACCAGGCTCCAGCTGCAACATGCAATGAGAATCAGCAGACCCATCTACAGGAAGAGATCATAGGGGGCAGGCTTGCCCTTTTCTACCAAAGATGGGTCGAGATAACGTCGGACAATTGGGTCCTATCCATCATCTGAGAGGGGATACTACCTGGACTTCCACAGCATCCCTCCGAACAAGTTTGTGATTTCTCCATGCTATGACCCCTCCCAAGAGGAAGGCAGTGGAAACCACACTATCAAAACTACTCGCCCTAAAGGCAATAACACCGGTGCCTCCGCACCAACAAAGTTCGGGGCACTATTCCATCTACTTCATCGTGTCCAAGAAAGAGGGAACATTCCGGCCCATACTGGACCTCAAGACCATCAATCGCTACCTGAAGGTACCCCGCTTCCGCATGGAAACCCTGTGTGCGGGCATAAGGGCAGTACAACCGGGAGAATTCCTGACCTCCCTGGATCTGTCAGAAGCCTATCTCCACATACCGATCCATCGCATCCACCAGCGTTTCCTATGCTTTGCGATATTAGGCCATCACTACCAGTTCCAGGCCCTACCGTTCAGGCTGGCTATGGCTCCCTGAACGTTCACCAAGATCATGGTGGTAATAGCGGCAGCACTGAGGAAAGAGGGAATCCTTGTGCATCCATACCTGGACGATTGGCTGATCAGAGCGAAATTGCCAGAAGAAAGCCAGCAAGCAACTACCAGAGTCAAGGAACTACTGCAGAACCTCGGGTGGGTCGTCAACACACCCAAGAGCCACCTGCAGCCCTCCCAATGCCTGGAAAACCTGGGAGTCCGGTTTGACACCAAAGGGAGCAAAGTCACCCTTTCCCCTACAAGGAGAAGGAGATTGATGGAACAGCTATGAGCATTGTTGAATTCCACTCTCCCCACGGCATGGGACTATATCCAATTCCTCGGACTCATGGCATCAACCATAGAAGTCGTCCCGTGGGCAAGGGCCCACATGCAGCCCCTACAACATTCCCTACTGTTTCGATGGAACCCGATGTCTCAAAACTACTCAGCTCTCCTCCGGCTACCTGCAAAGGTTCGGAACCAACTACGATGGTGGCTATAAGACCACCTGAGCGAGGGAACAAGCCTATCCCCACTGGAGAATGGACCTTGCTCACCACGGACACAAGCCTGCGGGGATGGGGAGCCTACTGCCAGGAGCTAACGGCTCAAGGGCAATGGGATGAAGAGTTGGCATGGAACATAAACCGACTGGAAGCCAGAGCAGTCAGACTAGCCTGCCTATGGTTCAGCCACAGACTCCAGGGCAAATCAGTCGGTCATGTCGGACAACGCCACAGCAGTGGCCTACATCAACCGCCAGGGGGGAACCAGGAGCCAGAAGGTGTCCCTGGAAATAGAACCCCTAATGACGTGGGCAGAATCAGACCTATAAGGGATATCAGCCGCTTACACCGCGGGAAAAGACGTAGTCTCTGCATACTACCTCAGCAGAGAGAGTCTGAATCCAGGGGAATGGACACTGTCGACAACAGCCTTCCAACAGATAGTAAACCACTGGGGAACACCAGCCATGGCAACCGGGTCCAACACCCAGGTTCCCAAGTTCTTCAGCCGAAGACAGGAACCGCTGTCCCAGGGAATGGTCTCCCTCATCCAGACCTGGCCTCAGGAGGACCTACTGTACGCCTTCCCTCTATGGCCACTACTGGACGGAATCATCTGCAAGATAGAACACCACAGAGGGCTGGTACTTCTAGTGGCCCCGGACTGGCCAAGAAGGCCGTGGTACGTGGACATGCAAAGACTTCTGGCGGGAAACCCGCTATGCCTACCTCCACACAGGGATCTACTCCAGCAAGGACAGATCCTCCACGAAGACCCAACGAGATTCTTGCTTACGGTCTGGCCATTGAGAGATCTCTCCTGAAAAAGAGTAGATACTCAGGACCAGTGATAGACACACTGCTCCAAGTGCGCAAGTTCTCCACCTCCTTAACATATATACGAATATGGAGAATATTCGAAGCCTGGTGCGAGGACCGCGACATCCTTCCACAGACAGTCAAAAGCCCCATGATCCTGGAATTCTGCAGGACGGCGGTGAACACAGGGCGCTCTCTCAACTCCATCAAGGTACAACTAGCTGCCCTGGCCAGCTTCAGATCCAGGGTGGATGGCAGCAGCCTAGCAGCCCACCCAGACGTCTCCCGCTTCTTAAAAGGGGTCAAGCACATTCGACCACCTCTAAAGTGGCCAATACCCCTATGGAATCTCAATCTAGTGTTAGACTTCCTAACAGGAGCCTCGTTTAGACCAACTCGCGGTCTGTCCCTACGGCTCCTGACCTTGAGGACTGCGTTCCTCGTGGCAATCTGCTCAGCCCGTTGAATCTCCGAACTTCAAGCACTATCATGCCGGGATCCATACAGCTGCCCATTGTACCCTCCTTCCTGCCAAAGGTGGTTTCTCACTTCCATCTAAACCAAACTATCTCGCTGCCATCTCCAGACGAGCATAAGGACTCTGAAGACTCATGCCTCCTTCACCACCTGAACGTCTGCAGACTCCTAGTCCAATACCTGGAAAGATCGGAACCTGTACGAAAGACGGACCATCTGTTCGTTCTTCACAGCGGGAAGAAGCAAGGGGAAGTGGCCTCGTGGGCAACCATGCCCGCTGGATCAAAGAAGTAATCAAGACGGCCTACGTAGAGGCAGGCAAGCCCCCCACCTCTACAAGTAAAGGCCCATTCCATAAGGGCTCAGGCAGTGTCCTGAGCAAAAACCAAGATGCGGTCACCCGAAGAGATCTGTCAGGTGGCAACATGGTCCTTCATCCACACCTTCTCGAGATCTGGATGTTCAGGCCAAGGAGGACACAGCATTCGCAAAGGCAAATGGGCCACGGGCAGCCTCCCGCCCGGTTCGGGAGTAGCTTTTGTACATCCCATTGGTCCTGAGTCCATCTGCTACACGCTAGGAAATGGACTCAGCACCCCGCCCATGGCTGCCTCACAATCAAGAAGCCCCGGGAGAACCTCCCCCCAAGTGCAACACAAGCATGGGTAAGCCAGCCCTTATTTCTAGTTCAGACACCCATATTACCAGGTGTCGGCGCTTCTCGGTTGAATGCCCTAGCGTTCTCCAGCTAGAAACCTCGTCATCTAATCCGAGTAATCAAGTTTCAAGTTAACCAAATTAATCAAAATTATCCAAACACACATAAATCCATAATTGCTTTTCTAGGAGAAAACTGAGGAACAGAGCCTCATTGGAATCTGACTCCGTCTCCAACTGCTATCAGGAGCACACTATACCCATTGATCCAGAGTCCATCTGTCTACACTAAGGAAAATTAAATTATCAGTTAAGTAATTTCTTCATTCACTCTCTTTGTATTAGCATCTGTTACAGGTAAGCAATTTTGCTTTCTCAGTTTAATTTTCTGGTCTCAGCAGGCCACTGTTTTGAGAACATGGAGCTTAATGGTTATTAGGATTGTATCCCTGGATCAAGTTATATATTAAGATCATTACAAATATTTTTGCTTAGAAATTGGCTTACTCCATGTCAAGATCTGTGTGTCTGCTACTGTTGCCAGAAGTGGATTCATTGAACTACAGAAGAAAATTCTATAAAAGGGCAGACTTTTAAGGGTCTTCTAAATGTCAGACTACTCAAGTGATCTGAGAGTGAGGAGCTTTCTTAAATGAAAGCTTTGATAGGCTGTAGATGCAGGAAGAGCCCCCATCTGCCCGAGATGAGGTCACTCTTCAATGCTTGTTTAGTTTGAGGATTGGCCCATTGGAAAAAGATCCAGACAAGATAGATTTGCATATGTCATAAGGAGCCAGAACATATGAGGAAAGATGACGATAATCTTGGGCAGAATTGTTTCTAGAGGGCACATCTGTTGTACATATTCCTGGAAAACCCAATGTTCAAGAAAAGACTGGATCAATAGATTTTCCTCTATTTACAGCCTGTAGAGAAGACTCAGTATGCTCCTAATGGGGTGTCAGTGCAAGTGGGTACTACAATATGTTTGGCAGCATTCCAGACCCACAAATGGTAGCAACAGACATGTTTAATACAACTTGGGAATATGTTCTTTTCCTATGTTTTCATCAAGGAGCAGAATATTGAATGTACTGGGCAGAGTGTGGCATCACAGATTAGAAGTAATCACAAATTATTGTGTTTTCCAGGATTGGCAAATATTCTTTCACTCCATGCACAGTCAAGCTTTGGAAATCATTGCCAGAGGATGGGCAGCTAGTGTAGCTGTGTTTAAAAAAAAAAAGTTTGGATAAGTTTCTGGAGAAGTCCATAAACTGCTATTAATCAATAGGGAATAGCCACTGCTTGTCAGCATTAGTAGCTTGAGAACTGTTTTTGTTTGGGTACTTGCCAGATACTTGTCACTTGGATTGACCACTGTTTTAAGTCAGGATATTGGGCTTGATGGACCCTTGGTCTGACCCAGTATGGCATATCTTATGTTCTTAAGGTCAAAAACTTTGCAAACAAGGACCAGTTTCTTATGCAGATTCAGGTAGAAGAAAGCTGTCAGCTTAGAGTTGAGAGGTGTCTCTGAAAAAGGAAGGGCTACTCTTAATTCATGGAGTTAGTGAAATCTATAAGCTCCATTGAACATGTTTTGGTTTAGGCAAGGTTTGTTCACTGGTACAGTGATCACAGAGAAGACCCTTATGAGATTCTCTGTGATTTTGATTTTGGAATTGTTGCAAGGTCTTCAGCTTGGATTAAAAGTTTCTACCCACAGGGTACACCTTACTCTTGCAGCAGTAAGAACATCTGTAGCAAGAAAGCAGTTCATCACCAAGATAATTTATCGCTAAGATTTTATGTTTAAAACAGCAAGTTGTCTTTGCCAAATTTTTATAAAGTTTTTATCTTAGGTGGAAATTTAATTTGATTCTTAATGTTCTTATGGATTTTCTTTCTGAGCTGCTGTGCAGTCTTTTTTTTTTTTTTTTCTGTTTCTCACCATTAAAATTGTTCAGTTAAGAGTAAGCTGAAGGTGGTCTGCCTACTTGATTTTTTTTTTTTTCATATTTTTCAAGAAAGCCAGTGTTGAGAGATGTTCCCAGGTTAGTCTGAAGATTAATTTTAATCACATCAAGAAATTGTACTGCCTACCTTGTACCCTCACCCACAGATTTTTCTTTTTAAGGAAAAGTAGCTACATTGTATTCTCTGGGTGTGAAGAGAGCATTAGTTTTATTTGAAAAATTTGATCCTTTCCAAAGGTCAGGATGTTTATCTACCACTGGTAAGATTGCCAGCTTCTAAATATTGTCCCTAGGTAGCACAAACATTGTATTTCAGAGGATAAGTAATGCAAGGACCTAGTGTTTTCAGAATGCATTGTATATAGATTTCCATGTCATTTGCAGTGAAGTTGAAGGACTCAGCTTCAACTTGAGTTCTCTACTTACTTTTGCTAAGCATTACCAAATTAAGTGCCAGCTGATACCCCTTTTTGGAAGATCATCCAGGCCAAACCATTTCCTGTTCAAAAAGAGATTTCATATGTTTAGACTGGTGGGGAAAAATATAATATGGAATTTTGGCTAATTTCTTTTGATTCCTATTTTGTTTTCCACAACAGTCTAATTCCCTTCTCCCCCTTCCCCCTCCAGCATTAAGCCTGCTGACATAAAACTGTTAGGGAATTATTTAATTGTATTATATTTAGTCTCTTTTTTTTTTATATAAAAGCTCGGGAAGCTCTCAGTTGAGAGAGTATTAGAACCAAAGACATCTCAAGTGACACTTGATGTCACTTCTTGCTATATTCAAGGTTCCATTGTTGTCTCATCCTGCAGAGGGCATAATACCCTTCTGTCCAGACTGATTGGGAGAACTAATATACCAGGAATTGTCTAAGGTAAGCCAGAATTCCCATTGTAGTGGGATAAGTTTGTTTTCATTACTTGAAAAGTTCCTTTTAATGTGCTCCTGAGTTCCCTTCCCATTTTTGTAATAGGAACCTTTTGAACATATTTTAAGTGATAGCATATAGAATAAACATACTGATGGAAGCACCATGAGATCTTGATTCCAGACTAGTATACAAATGTTTGAAAAATGTTATGCCTGTTAAACATGAAAATGTTGTGCTTAGGAACAGGTTCTCAAACTTTTTGTTTCCCTAGGCTGCCTCAACTGATGGAGGTGGTCCGATCAAACTACGAAGCAATGATTGACCGTGCCCATGGTGGCCCTAACTTCATGATGCATTCTGGAATATCTCAGGCCTCCGAATATGATGACCCGCCAGGTCTGCGGGAGAAGGCAGAGTACCTCCTTAGAGAATGGGTGAATCTCTACCATTCAGCTGCTGCTGGTCGGGACAGTACCAAAGCTTTCTCTGCGTTTGTTGGACAGGTAGAGCTTTTGGAAAGAAAGGTGCTTTTTATTCAACATAAGTAGGATGAGAAAACATTCGTATTAAAGCAGATAATGTCTTATTTATCCTTACAGGACGCTAGAAAAGTGTGCTAGTGATGGAGGCTGGAAATGCTTAAGCAGACTTGAGAATATTTAGATGCTCTTGTAGTTTCATGCTTATGAACACTTTGGTAAAGTGCCTGCTGGACTAATTTGTAATTCATCCAGTCGTTAAAATAGCTTGATTATCAGAAAGAGAGTGTAGATTTGGGCATTTTGATTTTTTTGTACAGTGCATTCTATGTATTCAAAATTTCTATGCCACAAAATACATGTTGGGAAGAGTAAATGGGTTGCCTACAGGTCTATCTGTGCAACCTGTTTCCAAACTAAGGAAGCTTTATCAAAACTGTGAGAAAACATTGACCTTACTTGTGACATTCACAGAACCTCTGTGAGGGGTGAGGAAGGGTGTAGTCATGGGTGTCAATAAGGGCTACATGTGGCTGGATTTAGAGTTGGTGATGCAGGATTTTAGAAGGAGCCTGGATGCATGGTTTCCAGTCTCAGACCATTGCTGCAAGGACCAGACTAGAAACAGTGAGAAGGGGAAGTCTGTTAAAATAATGGGAAAATTTCTGGGTAATTATGAATGAAGGCACTGGTCCATTTGAAATCAGAGTTGGGAGCAATTCGGCCAAAACAACTGTGTTCTCAGACTTCTCCCTACTTGTAGTTCTCCATAGCATTGCTGCTACTTACCTGTGTGTCTCCATCACAGGCAGGTTCTAATTAAGTAATTTCCTAGCATCTAGACAGATGACTTCAGGACCAATGGGTTATGCACCTCTACCAGCAGATGGAAATGGAACAAACTGACGTCACAGTATATATACTCCTGCAGTTACATCAGCCTGCCATTATTCTCCATCTCCAGCAGATGGATGTGCATTTCCCTACTAGAGATTGCTTCAAATTTAGAGAGAGATTAATTGGAGATTTGAGTTGCCCCACTTTCCTGTGCTGATACCTATTGGTCCCTTCCCCAGTTGAGAATTCCTGAGGTGATTTCTGTGGTCCCTCAGATGAGTGCCTTGGTCCGCTAGCTGGCTCTTCAGCCAGCATGGATTTAGCTGAATTAAGAAGCTAAAAGGCAGTGGGTGCAGGAAGCAGAGTGTCCTCCCCCCCCCCCCCCACAGCAGGAGATGTCTCTGTATTCAACTGGGAACGGCTGAGCTCAGGTAAGTTTAAAAAAAAAAAAAAAAGTCACAGAGTAGTAGAGGGGTTGCTGTAGGACTTCCTCCAGTCTCTGTGCTCGGCGCACCGTTCCAGTGTTCATTCCCATTCCTGTGGGGGTTAAGGAAACTGGGCAGCCTGGCAGGTTGAGCAGTCTGAGTGGACTAGGCCCCGCTCTTATGCTGCTTCTGGGCGTCACGTGGTAGGCTGCAGCGGCATTTTCGTGTGCTTTTTTTCTACATGTTCGGCTCCCTCTACAGGACATCTGTGTGCGCAAGTGTGTTCAAAGTTTGCGCCCAGTTTCTTTTGGAAGCACTGCCTGCATGTTCATTCTAGTACATATTGGTTGTGCGCCCAGGTTTGGCACAGAGACAGCATGCTTAGTTTTCCGACACACAAATTTGGGACACCTAACTTTTGTGCACATACATTTTTTCAGTGTGAATGTGACTGGATGCACATCTTCAGTCATCTGTTAGCATTCTGATGAACTAATAGCGCCGATGGCTAAGAAACCTAAGCACCTTTCCCTCTGTGCTGGCTGTCATATTCGGACATCTCAGCCTGTAGTGCCCTCTAACTTGTGCCAGCGCTGCTTTAGAGGCTCAGGGAAAATTATCTTCCTCTGATTTTACTAAGCCTTGTTCTTCCCAGCCTGATGATGGTCTGGTTAAGGACATGTCAGGAGGGACGCCTGACTTGGAGCTCCCTTGACTGGTTCCTCAGGGGATGGCAGCTCAGTGGGTGCCGCACAAGTGCCTCCTGGTGTTGGCATGGCTCCCTCTGCCTTTTCTTGGATAGAATGTTTTCAAGGATTGCAATCCTTTCCTCAGGTGCAGTCCTCAGCCCTGTCCAATTTTGTCAGGTCAGATCCTCAGGCAGTGGCCTCTCCTGCTTTTGGTACTATGTTTGAGCACCAAAGTAAACCTCATTTAGCTGACAATCTGAATGACACTGATGAGGCAGGTCCTGACTCTCTGGAGGATGGGACTATTCCTCCGGGACTGGAACCGTGAAAGACTATTACGGTTCTTTCATAGACATGAACAACCAGCCCTGATTTCCCAGACGTTGAAGATGCTGGGAGTCCCTGGAGCAGATTCCATGTCTGATCCAAAGAAAAATCCCATTTTGGTTTCTTTGTGTAAAGCCTTTTGGTTTTTCCCTGTTATGGAGGCCATTGAAGAATAGATTGATCTTGAGTGGGACACCCCAGAGGCAAATTTCACAGGGGGTCTGACCTAATAAGGTCTGTATCCAGTGGTGAGAAAGCGTCTGCATTTTCCGAAAGTAGATGCACTTGTCTGTTAAGTTAGCTTCCTGTTCCCTGGTTGCTCGCTCTTGTTTGCTTCTCTCTCAGGAGGTTGACTCTGGAGTGAATTCCAGGGCAGTTATGGAACCTGCCGCCACCTTTTTAGCAGATGCGATCTGTGATTTGGTCACACCTCAGCCAGAGGAGTGGCTTCGGTAATAGCGGCCAGGCGTCAGTTATGGCTGAGAAATTGATCAGCCGATGCGACCTCCAAAGCTAATCTCATGAAATTGCCTTTTAAAGGCTCGCTCTTGTTTGGGAGTGAATTGGAAAAACTGGCCAGTAAGTGGGGCAAATCCCCGGTTCCTCTGTTACCGGAGAATAAGAAGCAGTTGTTGCACCCCTTTGGTATGAAGGGTCGTCTAAAGGGTTTCAAGCGATTTTCATTCCCTACAGATGGGACAACCTTTGAGAGGACTCGGCCTTTCGGCAGGTCTCAGTCCTTTCATCCCAGACAGCCCAAGTGAGGCATGTTTCAGGTAGTGGAACCTCCCAAGCCTCCCATTGAAGGTTTGCCAACTCACCCCCAGGAACAGGACATAGGGGGTCGCCTCTCTCTCTTATCAGAGGTGGGTCGAGTTCACATCGGATCAGTGTGTCCTGGAGGTGATAACTGCAGCACATATCCTTCTCTTTTGCGGTGTTCCTCAGGATGTGTTCATGGTGTCTCCCTGCCACTCCCCGCAGATGAAGCAGGCAGTGGAGTATCCATTGTCAAGGCTCCTCAGTTTGAGGGCTGTGGTTCCAGTACCTACATCTCAAGAAAATACAGGTTGATATTCCATTTATTTCCTCCTTTCGTCCCATCGTGGATATCAAAGGGGTCAACTGTCATTTGCAGGTGACTCATTTTTGCATGAAAATATTGCGCTCAGTGATAATGGCCGTGCAGTCGGGGGAATTTCCTTGGATTTGTCTGAGGCATACCTCCATATTCCTATATGATAGGAGCACAGTTTTTTGCATTTCGCGGTGTTGGAGTGCCATATGGCTGCTTTGTTATGCTTGTGCACATAGAAAGCAAAGTTGCTTACCTGTAACAGGTGTTCTACTTAGCTGAACAAACAGCTGCACAATCTTGTCCCTCCTCCCTGGTTAGTTGAATTCAAGCTTGGAAAATGATGGAGAGAGGCATGCAATGAAGTTAGTGGAAGAACTCCCCATGCATGCCCAGAACATGCTGGCCATACTCAAATAACTTTCTGGGCCAGGAGAGAAAAAGGATTTACATGGCACCACTGGATCATGCAATTAGCTTGTGTGGCTATTTGTTGTGCTGTGCACAGAGCGCATCTGTTAAAAGTTAGTAACTTTGCTTTATTTACCAGTTTAAAACCTGTATGTTTAAACTGTATGTTTAAACTAGAATAAAGGGGAAAGCCGACAGTCGCTCAGCAGCGCATGGTTCGGAGAGAGGTATCTTCAAAGGATACTAATGATGCATTAGAATTAGGGCATCCCGACATTGAGGTTCCAATAATAAGAAAAGTAGTCCAAGTGCCTGTAACTAAAAACTCACCTGAGCTAAAAAAAATTCTAACTTATCCCTATCAATTAAAAAGCAGAATGAAAATACAAACAAAAAACAAACTTTGAAATGTTTGTATGCTAATGCCAGAAGTCTAAGTAAGATGGGAGAATTAGAATGTATAGCAGAGAATGATGACATAGACTTAATTGGAAGGAGGATAACCAATGAGACAGTGCTATACCGGGGTACAAATTATATCGCAATGACAGAGAGGAGCACCCGGGAGGCAGTGTGGTGCTTTATGTCCGGGATGGCATAGAGTCCAACAGGATAAACATCCTGCATGAGACTAAATGCAAAATTGAATCTTTATGGGTAGAAATCCCTTGTGTGTCCTGGAAGACTATGGTGATAGGAGTATACTACCATCCACCTGGTCAAGATGGTGGATTGCTCAGAGAAATTAGGGAAGCTAACCAAATTGGTAGTGCGGTAATAATGGGAGACTTCAATTACCCCAATATTGACTGGGTAAATGTATCATCGGGACACGCTAGAGAGATAACGTTCCTGGATGGAATAAATGATAGCTTTATGGAGCAATTGGTTCAGGAACAGACGAGAGAGGGAGCAATTTTAGATCTAATTCTCAGTGGAGCACAGGACTTGGTGAGAGAGGTAACGGTGGTGGGGCCACTTGGCAATAGTGATTATAATATGATCAAATTTGAATTAATAACTGGAAGAGGAACAGTATGCAAATCCACGGCTCTCTTGCTAAACTTTCAAAAGGGAAACTTTGATAAAATGAGAAAAATTGTTAGAAAAAAACTGAAAGGAGCAGCTACAAAAGTAAAAAATGTACAAGAGGCGTGGTCATTGTTAAAAAAAAAAATAATAATAATAATAATACCATTCTAGAAGCACAGTCCAGATGTATTCCACACATTAAGAAAGGTGGAAAGAAGGCAAAAGATTACCGGCATGGTTAAAAGGGGAGGTGAAAGAAGCTATTTTAGCCAAAAGATCTTCATTCAATAATTGGAAGAAGGATCCAACAGAAGAAAATAGGATAATGCATAAATGTTGGCAAGTTAAATGTAAGACATTGATAAGACAGGCTAAGAGAATTTGAAAAGAAGTTGGCCGTAGAGGCAAAAACGCACAGTAAAAACTTTTAAAAATATATCCGAAGCAGAAAACCTGTGAGGGAGTCAGTTGGACCGTTAGATGATCGAGGGGTTAAAGGGGCACTTAGAGAAGATAAGGCCATCGCGGAAAGATTAAATGATTTCTTTGCTTCGGTGTTTACTGTAGAGGATGTTGGGGAGGTACCCGTACTGGAGAAGGTTTTCATGGGTAATGATTCAGATGGATTGAATCAAATCACGGTGAACCTAGAAGATGTCGTAGACCTGATTGACAAACTGAAGAGTAGTAAATCACCTGGACCGGATGGTATACACCCCAGAGTTCTGAAGGAACTAAAAAATGAAATTTCAGACCTATTAGTAAAAATTTGTAACCTATCATTGAAATCATCCATTGTACCTGAAGACTGGAGGATAGCTAATGTAACCCCAATATTTAAAAAGGGCTCCAGGGGCGATCCGGGAAACTACAGATCGGTTAGCCTGACTTCAGTGCCAGGAAAAATAGTGGAAAGTGTTCTAAACATCAAAATCACAGAACATATAGAAAGATATGGTTTAATTGAACAAAGTCAGCATGGCTTTTCCCAAGGCAAGTCTTGCCTCACAAATCTGCTTCACATTTTTGAAGGAGTTAATAAACATGTGGATAAAGGTGAACCGGTAGATGTATACTTGGATTTTCAGAAGGCGTTTGACAAAGTTCCTCATGAGAGGCTTCTAGGAAAAGTAAAAAGTCATGGGATAGGTGGCGATGTCCTTTCGTGGATTGCAAACTGGCTAAAAGGCAGGAAACAGAGAGTAGGATTAAATGGACAATGTTCTCAGTGGAAGGCAGTGGGCAGTGGAGTGCCTCAGGGATCTGTATTGGGACCCTTACTTTTCAATATATTTATAAACGATCTGGAAAGAAATATGAGTGAGGTAATCAAATTTGCAGATGATACTGAATTGTTCAGAGTAGTTAAATCACAAGCAGATTGTGATGAATTGCAGGAAGACCTTCTAAGATTGGAAAATTGTGCATCCAAATGGCAGATGAAATTTAATGTGGATAAGTGCAAGGTGATGCATATAGGGAAAAATAACCCATGCTATAGTTACACAATGTTAGGTTCCATATTAGGTGCTACAACCCAAGAAAGAGATCTAGGCGTCATAGTGGATAACACATTGAAATTGTCGGTTCAGTGTGCTGCGGCAGTCAAAAAAGCAAACAGAATGTTGGGAATTATTAGAAAGGGAATGGTGAATAAAACGGAAAATGTCATAATGCCTCTGTATCGCTCCATGGTGAGACCGCACCTTGAATACTGTGTACAATTCTCGTCGCTGCATCTCAAAAAAGATATAATTGCAATGGAGAAGGTACAGAGAAGGGCTACCAAAATAAGGGGAACGGAACAACTCCCCTATGAGGAGAGACTAAAGAGATTAGGACTTTTCAACTTGGAGAAGAGACGGCTGAGGGGGGATATGATAGAGGTGTTTAAAATCATGAGAGGTCTAGAACGGGTAGATGTGAATCTGTTATTTACTCTTTCGAATAATAGACTAGAGGGCACTCCATGAAGTTAGCATGTGGCCCATTTAAAACTAATCGGAGAAAGTTCTTTTTTACTCAACGCACAATTAAACTCTGGAATTTGTTGCCAGAGTATGTGGTTAGTGCAGTTTAAAAAAGGATTGGATAAGTTCTTGGAGGAGAAGTCCATTACCTGCTATTAATTAAGTTGACTTAGAAAATATCCACTGCTATTACTAGCAACGGTAACATGGAATAGACTTAGTTTTTGGGTACTTGCCAGGTTCTTATGGCCTGGATTGGCCACTGTTGGAAACAGGATGCTGGGCTTGATGGACCCTTGGTCTGACCCAGTATGGCATGTTCTTATGTTCCAATATTTTGAAATTGAAAACAAATATTTAAAAACAACTTACAGAAACAACCATGCCTGGGAGAATTGATTGAAATAAGCTAGGAAGTATAACACGCAGTACAGATAATTAATAGTCAAGTTCAAGGCACAACAAAAGGTTTTTAAATGCTTGTATCATCACATCCTCAGTCAGATGCTTTTGGGGCAAAATTCCATCCTTTGATTTTTTTTTTTTTTTTATTTAGTTTTCCTCACCGTACCTGAAAAGAAGTTCAGCAAGTTATCCTTGAAATTGCAACAAGACATCCATTACTGATCATCTTAATATTTGCATGTACCATTTAGGGCTTGAATACGATGTCCCTGGCTATGGTATCTGCTCAATAATATCACTCAACACCATCAAGCTCCAAAAGTTGATTGTCAATCTTATTCATCACATCTAACTCTGGAACATCTCTGGCACCAAAGGATCCCAGAGCTATGCCAACCACTGGCAATGCTTTGACATTGAGGAAGTCTGTCGTCCTCTGTGCCATAACTGAGAAACATGAAGGAAGGAGTGCCTTTTCACTCTTCCTTTTGGACAAGCAGGATGAGTTCCTTGCCATCTGGCTCGGATCCAAGGAGAGATGGCATTAAAGGAAGGGCCTATCTTGATACAGACAGGCAATCAGATAGTAATGTTTTCCCTGAATAAGTGTTTCAGTCGCCAAATAAATGCACTAAAATGCACCATAACTATCAGAAAGAATCTAGACTCTCACACTTGCATGCATTCACGTTCATGCACATTTCCATGCTCTGTATCTCCTGGATCCCTAATAGGAATTATATCTCCCTTGTTCATAGGTTAGAAGAGTCCCGGAACACCAAAGTTGTTCTTTCTTCAGGACTGTTCATTCTTCTCCATTGACAATTCTGGAGACCTCCCAGAATCCACAAAACTAAGTTTGAAGTTGACAAGTTAGAAAAGCGATGACAAAAGTCATTCGCTGACCAGCTTAGGTATAAATTAGAGTTCTGTTGTATCATAGATCTCCCACAGATTGCCCCAGGATCAGATAGTGGCAAACAAGATGTTTCTTCTGAGATCTGTTCATGACCTCACTGAACAGGGCAAACTGCTTTCCACTGGTGTCAGGACATTTGTATGCATATTTTCCAGTGGCAAACAGGATGACTATCTTCACACGTGGGTGACATCATTTATTTATTTATTTATCATCTGATGGAGCCCAGCATGGAAAACTTATGCCCAAGTTTCTAGAACTTTGAGCCTCACTGAGCATACCCACTGCATGCATTTTGCTGTGCGTCTATTCGGGGTCCCTTCAGTCTTTCTTTTTCTGTGGAGCCTGGTAGTCACAATTAGCATTTCACTTCAGCAGGGATGTGCATTTCTTGGTATTTTTGCAGTTTCTCTTTGCTTTTCCTATTCACCATCCACAGGGTCCTACAGTCTTCTCAGTAGTATCCCTAGGTAGTTTTTGAATATTTTGTTTTCTTTTTGTAGTCTGTTCCCATCCATGGTACTGTCTGCACCTGCTGGTCATCAGCTTACTACTGCCATAGAGTTCAAATTCACATCCCTTTTGTTTTGCAACACCATGTCTTCAGTGTTCTAGTGTTGCCCTCGATGCAAGAACACTGTCTGTCACGGATCCCCATGATAGATATGTCCTCTGCTTGGGAGCCATCACATGAAGCCTGGGTTGCCGCAAGTGTGCAGAAATGACCGCCAAAAGACACTGGTCCCGCTTGGATTTGATGGAATGTCTGTTCAGGCATCATATTGAAGGACTATGTTGCCACACCGATGAACGGCATATGGGGGGGGGGGGGGCATCTTCCACTTTGGAGTCAGAGGCCAGCAGGGAACCCAAAGATAGGCCATCACCTAGCTCCTGGTCAAAGAAGGCCTTGTGCTTGCTGTCTTCAACCTCAGCACTGAGGAAGACTCACGCAAGCATCAAGGGAAGCCGAAGAAGCATCAGCATCAGTCCCCTTTGATGCACAGTGTCAAGCACAGGAATGGTCCAGAACCCCCTGAAGCAACCCTGAGGTAAGGCAAGCTCATAAAGATACCCATAGGTTTGCCAAGGTCTCCACAGGTCCTGGTGTTAGCCCTCAAACCTCCCCTCTGTTCTGAAAAGGGTATGGCCAGTCCTCCTGCCTCCCAGCCAGTATTGGCATTGGTGATCTTCGAGGAGGAATTGGAGAGACGTGTGCAGCTGGCTGTGGAAAAGGCAGAGTGTGGTAGTCTATTCTCCAGCGACTTCACAATCGCCTGCAGGTGCAAGGATGGTTCCAGATGATGGAGCATCAGTGGGTCACCCCTCAGATTCCTTGCATCTCCCAGACGAAAGAAAGTCTTCCAACTGAGGACCTCTCCTTCACAGGATGCCATCCCCTTTACAGACAGTAAGACTCCAAAACACAAAATGCTGGATATCCTTCTAAGGAGAGAGTGGCAATCCCAGAGTATGAGATCCTTCAGGAATTGCAGTTGAAGTGGGAGACTCCCACTCAGTTGCTTCTGTAAACAAGAAGATGGACATGAGTTTATTGAATGTGGGAGCCTTTTGGATAAAATAAACTATCTTACCAATCTGTGGTGATTGAATACACTCTCAAGAAGGCCAATCAGTCTAGACCCATTCCTCTGTGCCTCTGGGGAGGGATCCTCAAGCCATGGACACTTGAGAGAATAGTTTTTCAAGGCTCCATGCTCATTGCCTGTATAGCAGCTTACTGGATCTTCATGAGCCAGTATATGTGAGACATTCTGAAAGAGGTGAGGAGGTGGCCAAGCAGCTTCCTCAGAAGCAGCAAGACTCTCTCTAGCCACTGGTAAGCAAGGGTCTGAAGTACAGAAAACACTGGGTCCAGTCAACCTACAATATTTGAGGCAGCATAGTGTCTGCCATTGGAATAGGGGTGCATAGACTCAACCTGACTGCGTACCCCTAATCTCCATCCAGAGGTGCAGGAACGACTTGCTGATGTGCCATGTACTGGAGAGACTCTTAGACCACCATGTTAAGGACGTAGTGGCACAGATATGTGATCCATTCTTGGTCTGGACCCACCCTTCCCTTCTAAGAAGTATCAGAGGAAGCACTTCTTCCAACCGAGGAGGCACTATCTTCTGCCCTCTGTCCTGCACTCAGCAGCCCCCTTATAACTATCCCAGGCAGCAGAGGGTGCATAAGCCCCAGATGGCATTCCACCCAGTACTTGGGATGGGGTTTCGGCTAGACCACAGTGATCATAACCAAAATCCCAGTACCTGTGACAGAGGACCTTAAACTCTAGAGTAGGCTGCAGTTCTATGTGAATTGGTTGGTTGTCTGGATTGGTTGGAAAATGTACAAATTAAACCTATTAGGTGTCCCATCAAATTGCCCCCTGCACCTGTCTTGGGGCCACACAGCGCAGCAGGAAGTATTTCCTCTTAATGCTATCACAGGTGCTCTCATACACATAAACACATAGACTGTCACACACGCACCAGCCTCATACAGGCTCTCACACAGCCAAACACATGCATACAGGCTCTCACACAGACACAGCTTCCTGGCCTCTTTGGGCGTTGTGGGATGAGTTCCATCACACCCCTTTGGGCTCCTTGACTCTTCAGGTCTGGTGGAATGAGCTCCACTATGGCCCTGCGGGCTCCTGTTCTCTTCGGTCCATTGAGGCCAGCATCCTATCTCAGACAGCAGTCAGTCTGGGTCAGACACTTGGCAGATCTCAAAAAGCAGATCTGTTTCTCTCTCCCAGGGACAGCAATGGCTACCTGAGCACAACAAAAGGAAACCAAGCTATCCATCAGAACAAGGGTGGTCAACTCTGTTCCTTGAGAAATAGATTTTCATACAGTGGAGGTAGTGCTTGCAAATCTCTCTCATGCATACTTATTGAGGATAGCCTGAAAACCTGACTTGTTTGTGGCTCTTGAGGACTGGAATTGGCTGTTCCTGTATTAGAATATTTATGTCAGGGGACAAAAGAAACAAAGATATTGAGACCTAGGGGCTTTGATCCACTACAGGTATAAGGTAGCAACATTTGCAACCTAGACTCATATTAAACTAGCAAAAGCCATTGCTGTCCCTAGGAGAGAGTAACAAGGTCTGCCAGGTGTCTGTGACCTGGACTAACTGCTGTTGGAGATAGGATGCTAGCCTCCAAGGACCTTTGATGCAGCATGGTATTTAGGTTCTTATGTTAGAACAGTGGAAGTATTAGTGGCCCTTTTATGATTAACCTCCATTAAGATTTACAAGGCTGCAGTATATAATTCAATCCTCAGATAAAGACAAAACAGAAAAGGATTTTAACAGAGATGTTATCCCATATGTTCAAAATCTTTTTTTGTTACAAAGCATCCCTTAGCTCATTATTCCCTCTTGTGTGACTGCTATATCCTGCATGTCCTCAAAAGCAAAGTTGGTTACCTAGGAAAGGTGTTTTCATAGAACAGCAGGATAATCATCTACACATTCCTTTCCTTCTCCCCTTATGAAATTCTTAATTATGTTAGAAGATTGAAAGGGGGCACTGTGAGGCAGCATGTCTATAGGGAATAGCACACATGCCTGGGAAAGCATTTCTAGGTTTTTCTGAATTGTCTGGTAGAGACTTATCATTGACAGCAGCAAGGGATTACATTACCCGCTTCCCACATCATTATCTTGCTATCATTGAACACCTGTTACAGGTAAAGCATCCTTGCTTTTGATTTATCCTCCTGACATTTTCAGCCAAAGCAGCTCACCCCTTCCTCAATAAGGTGGAAGAAATCTGTTCTCTTTATAATGGCTTAAATGTATTAATCTAATGGTTCCCAAGCCCATACTGTTGATAACCTGAAAATGTGAGTAGCTTTGGTATCTGCATAAGGTATTTGCATACATTGGAAACTCCTAATATGCAGACATGTTTTGCACGTTGTGGATATCCTAAAAACCCTACTGGCTTTGGGACAGTGGGACAGGTTTCTGAGTCCATGTATTAATTACAACTAATTTCTCCATATTTCTGTATTTTATCTAGTTTTAGTGGTGCCCACATCTGCTTCTCTATAAACCACACCCATTTAGCAATTTCAATAACCGGATTTGAAAAATATTGGTGCAGTTAGTCTGTGTAATAGATTGCTTTAGAAATCTTCATACCAGAAACCCAATGGAGTACTATGTTTACAATGCTTTTATTTTTATAACATTGTCCTGGAGTAAACTACAGATTTATATAGAATGCATTATATTTAATTCTAAAAGCTGTGTCAAATTTAAATGGGCTTCACTTTTTTGTCTCAATCTTGTCACTTGTAGTGAAAAAGTTGATGGTAGAGATCAGTCTTACATTTCAGTCTCCGTTCCATGCAGAACTAATTAATCAAGCAAATCTGTACCTAGATACCAAAACTATAAGGCTTACTGAATGAGTTAATATATACTGTCTGTCTCCTGTGGTACATGAGATCTCAAATCTTACTAGTTCTGTCTGTACAGGCTTAAACATGTTCTCCATGAACAAGCAAGACGAATCCAGCCACAAAAGTGGGTGATGTCACTGATGGTGCCAACACGGAAGTTGCTCTCGAGCTCAGAAAAACCTAGTCTTTCTAAGCATGCGCAAGAATTTCTGCACAGCTACCACCACGTAAGCCGCCTCAGTCTTTTTTTTTTTTCTTACACCAAAGTGAAGGGATGCATTTTGTTCTCAGCTGCCACTGTTTTTCACATTTTTTTCTTCTGCGGTTTTTATGTTCTTTAGATTCTTCACTTTACTTTTTTTTTGTTCAAGCAATGTCTAAAAAAAAAAAAAAAAAATCAGTAGAAAGTTTGTCATCAGTTTCTCATTATATTATACAAGGAATCCATAAAATGTCCAGTCAAGGCCTATGTTATACCCTCATGTCTTAGGCCTACAAATATGTCCAACTGTGGGAGGATATCTCCTCACACTCAGGTTAATAGAGAGTGCAAGGTAAAATACCACTTCTCATCTCCCTCAGATAAGGAAAAACAAATCTTCATCATATTGACCAGTATCAAAATCTAAATGGCCAGTCTTCTAGAGGTCAAGGCCATAATTTACAGAACATAAGGTGTCAAGGAAGAGGTCTCAAACAACCTAACAAAAAATAAAAACTATGCCAACTATCGGTGCTAAGCTGTTTGGTGCCATCTTCCTCCAATGTGCATGCCTCAGAATTGAAACCTTTTGGAGTGCTATCAATGCTGTCTGCCTTGTCCCCCCCCCCGTCCCCCCTTTACGGAAGTGATATGTCAGTTTTTACAAATAATGTGGCTGGACTTTGTCCATACTTATATAAAACATTTCCCTACCACTCCTCTATCTGCTCTATCACAACCTGTATTAGAGAAGTTTTCATCTGAATTGCATATTCAATCCTTGGTAATCCCTTCCAGAAGCAGCCATTATCACTAGACAAGCTTCATAATAGAAGAGTATCCTAGTGGTTACAATAGCAAGGCTGCGAATCAGGGAAGCTAGGGTTCAAATCCCACTGGCCCTTCTTATGATGTTGGAAAAGTAAACTCATCCTCCATTACCTCAAGTACAAACTTAGATGGTAAACCCTCTGGAGATTGAAACATACCTACAGTACCTGAATGTGAACACTCTTTAAAGTAACTGACTAGTCACAAAAGATGGAATATAAATTTTTAAAAAATTAAATATTTTCAAAGGATAGTGTTTTTTCAAGAAGTGCAAGTACTCATTTCAGATTCAAAAGGTGACATATTCATGTTTGAGACTTTCCATTCAGTAACAAGTGCTCTGGATCTACCATTTTGACCCATCAACAGAACCAAAGAGAAGCACACTACTAATTGATGACATTTCCTATCCAGCCTTTATTCAGAATATGTTGGCTGCCTTTGATCTGGAAGATACGCAAGCAATGAATTCTCTAGAGTCTTAAGATTTAACCACCTAAGTAGTCAATGACTATCCCAGTATATTAAAAACTCCTGGATATTCAGTTAAGTGTGGCAGAAATCTCCTCAAAATACAACTAGTGTACGAGTAGATAGACTTGAAGTATAAAGTCCCAACAATGCCCAGGTCACAAGAAGATTGTTCTTCTTCATGATTCAGTAGTGGTGGAAGCAGCTCTAAAGAAAGCTAGAAAATCTAAATCATTTTCCGGCAAAACCCAGGAGAGGATGCCAAAGAATTACACAGCTGGAAAAAAAAAAGTATTAGTAATGCTACAATCCAGATATCTGGATACCACTTCCACATGATACAATACCTTACAGAAAATTATATACAGAAATTCTCTTCACACTTTAGATGTAGAGGAATGTTTAAAACATTTAGTGAAGTTCATTTATGATGCCTTCAATACATCTTCTAGATCCTCTCAATAGCAATAGGTTTGTTTGACTCAGAGTATCAGGGTTACTTGAAGGCATGCATGACAAATTGGCAAATTTACCATGTAAGAAAGAAAACCTTTTTGGAGGCAAAGTAAAAGGAAACAGTTGATGTCAGAAATCATTGCACCATATTCCAGACTTTGACAACAGCTGTTGGAGGGAGCACTTCACAAAAGAGACCTTCTACTACCTTTTGTAGGGCTCGTGATAGTATCAACCTTATACATATTAGAAAATGCCTTCAAATACTACAGCACACTCAACAGCAGCAATAGTCACAACTTTGAGCCAGAGATAATTCAGGTGTACTACTCAGCAGTTTACACAGAAGTCAGGTCCTGTTTTAACTATCATATTCTTTCCTATCGCATCCAGTGAGGAGAAGGCTAGTGCATTTTCAAAATCGGTGGTCATTCATATGTTTCATTTTTCACAATTTACCACCAGCTAATCCTCCATATAATTCCTTCACTTCCAGATCAATTACAAATACTAAC
The DNA here is from genome assembly GCF_901001135.1 of Rhinatrema bivittatum. NCBI lineage: Eukaryota > Metazoa > Chordata > Amphibia > Gymnophiona > Rhinatrematidae > Rhinatrema > Rhinatrema bivittatum. Next base: position 139,709,411 of record NC_042621.1, read on the forward strand.
AAAAGAAGTAACTTCCTTGGTGTCAACAATAGCCATAAAACCAGTTCCATCTTTAGAAAATGATTCTACACCAAATACTTTCTGATCTCCAGAAAATCTGGAGGCCTTCAGCCAACTTTAGGTTTATGAAAACTGAACAGATTCCTAAAATGACAATTCAAAATGAACAGAAAATCAGGCTGAACTCTGCCACATTTAGATAAGGGAAATTGGCTGACAACCATAGATTTAAAAAGATGCTTACATGCATCCACAGGAAATATCTATGATTTATAGTAGAGAGAATGTAATAATAATGTACTTTCATTTGGCCTCTCAGCAGCCCCAAGGGTCTTCACAACATGCCCTGTTGTCTAAATATAGAAATAAACATAGCTCCTATTCAGATACAGAGGGCAACAAACTTTACGCTTCATGCCTTGCTTTTGATGGGAATCCTGGTCAGCTATGAGAAATCCTACTTAAATCCGGCTCATCAGTTGGAATTCATAGGAGCCTGTATAAATACAGAAAAAGGCAAAGCCTTTCTCCCCTTAAAAAATAAAGAAACTGATCCATATAATTCACAATAACAGCAAGGTTTTTCATCAAACTGGGTAATATGCCAGCTACAGTTCTTACTGAACATTGTAGCTTTGGAATTGCAGAATATGAACACAAGAATTGTCATACTAGGCCAGACTGAGGGTCCATCAACCCAGTGTCCTGTTTTCAACAGTGGCCAATCCAGGTCACAGGTACCTGGCAAGATCCCATACAGTAGATAGATCCCATGCTGCAAACATCCAGGGATAATTACTGGCTTTCTCCCAAATCTATCTGGTTAATAACAGTTGATGGATTTCTCCTCAAGTAACTCATCCAAACCTTTTGTTAAACCCAGCTATGCTAACTACCTTTACCACATCATTTGGCAATAAATTCCAGAGCTTGTGTGTTGAGTGAAACAGAATTTTTTCCAATTTGCTTTAAATGTGCTACTAACTAACTTCATGGATTGATTCCTAGTTTTTGTATTTGAAAGAGTAAATAACTGATTCACATTTATCTGTTCTATTTCACTCATGATTTTATAGACCTCTATCTTGTCCCCCCTCAGCCATCTCTTCTCCAGGCTGAACAGCCCTAACCTCTTTAACCTTTATTAATAGGGGACCTGTTTTATCCCTTTATCATTTTGGTTGTCCTTAATCTTTACCTTTTCCAATTCAGCTATCTTTGTTGAGATGTGGTGACCAGAAATGCACATAGTATTCTAGGTGTGGACTCTCCATGAAGGTGGTATGACAATCTCCATTTTATTCTCCATTCCTTTCCTAATAATTCCTAATATTGTTTGCAGCTTAGACTACAACTACACATACTGAGCTGAGGATTTCAAAGTATTGTCTACAATGACACCCAGATCTTTTCCTTGGAGGTAACACCTCCTATGGAACCTATCATCCTGTAACTACAGTGTGGGTTACTTTTCCCTATGTGCTTCACTTTGTACTTGTCCACATTAAATTTTATCTGCTATTTAAATGCCCAGTCTTGCAAGATTGTCCTCCAATATTTGTCCTCTGATTTAACAACTTGAAATAATGGTGTCGTCTGCAGATTTGATCACTTCCTCATTGTTCCCTTTTCTAGATCATTTATAAATATATAAAAAGCATGGTCCCAGTATAGATTCTTGAGGCTCTCCACTGAGAAAACTGACCATGTATTTGTACTCTTTCATGTCTTTTAATAGGACATTGCCTCTATCCCATGATTTTTTTTTTCCAGGAGTCTGTCATGGAGGACTTTGTCAAATACCTTCTGAAAGTCCAGATGAACTGTATCCACAAACTCACCATTAGCCACATATTTATGAACTGCTTTAAAAAAAAAAAGTATATTGATATGGCAAGACTTCCCTTGTGTACATCCATGCTTGCTGTGTCCCTTTAAACCATGTCTTTCTATGTTCTGTGTTTTTATTCTTTAGAATAGTTTCTACGATTTTTCCCAGTGCTGAAATCAGACTCCCTGGTCTATAGTTTCCTAGCTTAGCCCTGGAGCATTTTTTTAAAGATCAGTGTTAATTTGGCCACATTTCTATCTTCAGGTACAATAGACTGTTTTAATGATAGGTTACAAACTACTAGTAATAGATCTGCATTTTCATTTGAGGTTTCAGAACTCTGGAGTGTAAACCATCTGGTCCAGGTGGTTTGCTGCTCTTCGGTTTGTCAATCTGGCCTACTACATGTTCCAAGTTCACAATGATTTTTTTTGGTTTTTCTGAATTAGCACCATTAAATATCATTTCTGGCACATATCTTCCCAACATCCTCTTCAGTAAACATCAAAGCAAGAATTCATTTAGTCTTTCCATTATGGCCTTTTCTTCCCTAAGTGCCCCTTTAGTTCCTTGATCATCTAATAGTCCAACCGATTCCCTCACAAGCTTCTTGCTTCGGATATATTTTAAAAGGTTTTTATGGGTTTTTGCCTCTGAGATGAAGTGCGTATCTGAGTACATCCTAGTCTTTGGGGTTTGTGGTTATGCTGCCTTTGACTTAGGTGAAGGCCACCCTGTGACAGTAACAGATAAGACAGGGTTAGCCAATGCCATAAGAACATAAGAAAATGCCATACTGGGTCAGACCAAGGGTCCATCAAGCCCAGCATCCTGTTTCCAACAGTGGCCAATCCAGGCCATAAGAACCTGGCAAGTACCCAAAAGCTAAGTCTATTCCATGTTACCATTGCTAATGGCAGTGGCTATTCTCTGAAGTGAACTTAATAGCAGGTAATGGACTTCTCCTCCAAGAACTTATCCAATCCTTTTTTAAACACAGCTATACTAACTGCACTAACCACATCCTCTGGCAACAAATTCCAGAGTTTAATTGTGCCAGTCTTCAAGCCACAAATGGGCCAAGCATTCAGGATATCCACAAATAAATAAATGAGATGATTTGTATGCACTGCCTCCATTGTAGGCAAATCTATCTCGTGTATTCATTGTGGATATCTTGAAAAGCCTTGCCTGTTCGTGGCTCTCGAAGACCGGAGTTCACCACTCCTGTAATAAGAAATAAAGGACTTTTCCAAGCAGCTTGAGTCTCTCGCCTGCATCCGGTTCTCTGGATTGGCATTCCTATGTTCTGGGGACCAGTCAGCCTAAATCTGCCAAGCCTTTCATCCATATGTGCTTATTGATATAGTGCTAGTCTTTGAGCTCTCAGGATTGACTAACAGTTTTGATTCCCATATTTTAAATCACTGCCTTTAAAAATAAATGTGTGATAACAGCTCTCCCTTCAAAGCTTCCATCCCAGCTGCAGTTCTATTAGAGGTAACTGTGCCCCCTTTTGTTTTCACTCCCAACTGTTCTTCTGTCCAGGAAAGAAGTAGTTGTCAATAAGCTTCCAAGCCATATGCCAGTTCTCACTCCTTGAAAGTCCAAACAAAAACAAACTATTAAAGTGTTAAATAGTTTTTATTTTTTGTACTTCACAAGTACAGGTCTCTGAATATCATGTCAGCCTTATTCCTCAGGCAAGAACATATTTCTTCAGTAACTAATCTCAGTTCAAGTTCTTGATTCAAAACAAAATAGTGGCAAGCTCCCCAAATAGGCTATAAGAGTTCAGTTAATTAGGACAATACATCCAATTCCACTGGTACTTTCCATAGGTAATTCTCACCCAACTATGACAATTTAGTCCCACACCCAAAGTTCTTCCTGTACTGGAAAAGTCGTCTTTAAGAAACCTGAATATCTGGTCAGTGTGTGGGTTTTTAAGGTATGTATAATATAAACCATATTGCTAGCTGATTAAGCAGGATTATACTTCTGTGGACTTTTAAGTTTTCACTTTGCTAATTGAGGGAAGCTTCACTCTTGTGCAATTTACAAATATATCTTCCTAAAGCAAACTTTACTTCTGAGTAAATTAGAAATAATTGCGTATTAATTAAGGACAAGTTCACTCTGCTGCAGTTGCATGTATTCCTTTTATCTCATGGAAAAATTAAAGTCCACTTTAATTTCAGCAAAACAAATCAGACTAAAATTAGGATGCAGCATTCCTAGCTCCTGCCTTATTTGCAGGCTTGTCTGGCTTTCCCCAGGAGCCTCTGTACAAACTTCTTAGTCCATTTCCCAAACTAGTAGTGCAGTCTTTCTCTCTTGACAAAAAAAAAATTTCACTTAGTTTAATGCTTGAGCTCTCTGATAAATCCTGCCTCTAGCTCTTCCTCACCAGTCTTCCTCTTTAGTTACCAAGTACCAAACTGTTCTCCTCTTTGGGGATGATCATTGCTTCCCTCCTGTCCTTCCTGCTGCTAAAAGCCTCTATCTTTATACAGCTCATAGCCAATCCAAGGGGAAATACTGACTCCACCTGATGTCACCTGCTGCTAAGGCTCTCCTGAAGGCCATTTAGCAAGGATAGCTGGGAAATGTAGTTCTTCAAGGTACCTATGTTGGGGGAGGGGAAGGGTTCAGCTTATTCATATTCTAACTAGATCTTGCCTTCTGGTTTTGAGCTGACCATTTTCTGCACAGAGACTAGAGAACATACTGGCGAATCATCACAGCCTCTATAGACAACTTCTGAAACTTTTTGCCTGCTTTATCAATGTTTTACATCTAAATTGCCAGTGCTATGCTTTTTCCTATTTTCTTCAGATGGATCCTTTTTCCAATTTTTGAACAAAGTTCTTTTGGCTAAAATAACATCTTCATCTCACTTTGTAACCATGCTGGCAGTGGTTTGACCTTCCTTATACTTTTATCAATGTGTGGAATACATCTGGTCTGGACTTCCAAGATGGTATTTTTAAACAATGATTACATTACAAAAGTCAACAATATCTTGTGCAACTGAAATAAACAATAGCTTGGCAAAAACATATTGCTGAAAAGTTTCACCAATTTAAAAAGTGAGAGAGCTTTTTTGGTTGAAAGGACCTTCATACCACCCCGCGGATACTGGTGCAATGACTCTGTCAGCCAGTTTTTTCACCACTAAAGGTACTCTAATCGTTGGTCCAAGCAGCAAATTTGAATTTTTTTTTTACACTTTTTCATTTTTTTAAACTTTTAAATAAGATATTTCCTCTTTCAGTGAAGCCCGACATGACAACATGTTTCGCCGCAGCTGCCTCAGGGGCTGTCATTAACTCTTATGCAGCAGGAAGAGTTATGTATCTCCATCTTTAAGTAACACCATTCTGACCCATAACAAAGGATTAAGAGAGGCTTGTGGCTGCTTTGAAAAGTGGAACAGTTTAAAAAAAAAAAAATCAAATTTATTTCTTTCTTGGACCAATGAATAGAGTACCTATAGCAGTGAAAAAACTGGCTGACAGAGTCCATTGCACCAGTATCTGCAGGGTGGTATAAAGGTCCTTTCAACCAAAAAAACTTTCGCATTAGAAGATTCTCTGTACTTTTTAAATTGAAACTTTTCGGCAACATGTTTTTGCCAAGCTATTTTTAAACAATGTCCACGGCAGATGTAAATTCTTTACCTTCATAGCTGTGCCTTTTAGTTTTTTTCAGTTTTCCTCATTTTATCAGTGTCTACCTTTTGAAAGTTAAATGCTAGAGCAATAGATTTACTTCGTTAAATCAAATCTATTGGTGTTCATTGTTGCTGAGCAGCCCTACTACCATTACTCACACCAATTTCTGCATTCCACTTAGAATTAGGTCTAAAAAAGCTCCCCCTCTCATTAGTTCCCAGACCAGCTGCTCCATGAAATTTTACCTCCCTAGTATGCCCTGATATGCTATTCACCCAGTTAATATTCAGGTAATTGAAATATCCCATTATTACTGTTCTGTTAACTTTATTAGCTTCCCTTATTTCTGATAGCATTTCATTATCTGTTCATTTTATCCAGATAGTATACTCCCACCTCTCTTCTCTTCCCTATCACATATGGAATTTCCACTCATAAATATTCTACTGCACATTGTCTCCTGCAGGATCTTCATCCTGTCATTTCCTTGCCATCTGTAATGTATAGTGCCACATCCCCACCAAATTGGTCCACCTTATTGCAATATCATTTACACCCTGGTATAGCAGAGTCCCATTGGTGGTTATCCTTCCACCAGATCTCTGAAATGCCAATTAAGTCTACTTCTTTATTCAGTGTGATACTGTCTAATGCTCCCATCTTACTTTTTAGACATCTGGCATTAGCATACAGACGTTTCAAGTTTTGTTTGGGGTTTTTTTGTAAATGCAACTTTTCCTGGCAGTAAACAGGGTTAATTTGGAATCTTAACTCGGTTCTTTACTTATAGGCAAAGTGGGCTACTTAAGCTATTATTGGAACCTATGTATCAAGGTGCTCTAACTCCCCTGTTTGTTTAGTATCCTTTAAAGATGTCTTACTCCAAACCATGTGCTACAGAGCAACTGGCAGCCTTCCCCCTTATTCTAATTTAAAAGTTGCTCTGTCTCCTTATTAACGTTTAGCGCCAGCAGCCTGATTCCACCATGGTTGAGGTGGAGCCTATCCTTTTGAAATGGGCACCCCTTCCCCAAAATGTTCTTAACAAAACTTAAAGTTCTTTCCTGCACCATTGTCTCTTCCATGCATTTATACTCCAGATCTCTGCCTGCCTCTGGGGCTATGCACATGGAACAAGGAGCATTTCAGAGAATGCTACCCTGAAGCTTCTGGATTTCAAATTTCTGCCTAAGAGCCTAAATTTGGTTTCCAGAACCTTCCCCTCCAACCTTCCTATGTTGTTGGTACTAGCATGTACCATGACAGCTGGCTCCTCCCCAGGACTGTTTAAAATCTTATCTAGGTCACTTGAGGTCTGCGACCTTCACACCAGTCAGGCACGTTATCAAGCAGTCCTCACATCCGCCAGCCACACATTTCTAATAACTTGCCAGCTATGATGACCATCCTAAATTTTTCCTTCTGAGCACAAATCCTTGGAGACATATCTTTGGTGTGAGAGGATAATACATCACCTGGCGAGCAGGTCCTACCTACAGGAACACTTCTTGCAACACCCAAGTTGATGCGCTCCATCCAGGTGACTTTGCTGTTCCAAGGCAGCACAGGGGTTTCCACTCTATATTTATCTTTCTACTTCATGTCTACCACTCTAACCTACACAGATCAGACTCATTCTCAGAAAGCCTGGAGCTCTTTGCACCGAGCACACGCATACAACCTCTCACCAATTAGTAGATATTCATAAATGTGGCACTCTGTAAAAGACCGGAAAACCCCATCTCGCTGCTGGACTGCTGTTGCATCTTAACATTGAGCTAGTTTAGATTGCTAAGAGAGTAGGGATGCTTAAATTAGTCTTTTAAATTTGAGATTTATTTAATGTTAATTTGGCAAGGGAAGAATCATGAGCAGTGAGTCACCTCCTTGTTATAGATAAATCACTGGTTGTTGGTGTGAAAATCTCTCTTGTTCTCTTAAAAGGGATAAGAGTGTAAATCAAAGAACGTGCTTGTGGGAGGAAGGAAGAGACACTAAAAAATCAACCTTTACCTTTTCTTTCAGAAGTATGGAGCACAATTTTGCATCCATAGTCACATTTAATATAGCATACAGTAATATTGACAGTCCTACATATTGGCATTGAAGAACATCAAATCTTTAAATTTCTAAAATGGAAGTCTACCTCACTGACTAGACAATGCATTCTACAATGTAGATCCAATAACAAAGGCCCTGGATCTAGTTTCCTATAATACGGGCCAATATAGTAAACCTCGCGGGAGAGCACATAGGCCACTTGCCTGTGCGCGCGATTCAGTAACTTTATTTAAATTAGGGCCCGCGGTAAAAAGAGGCGCTAGGAACACTAGCGCATCCCTAGCGCCTCTTTTTTTTTTTTTTGCCGGAAGTGGCGGCTGTCAGCGACAGCCGACGCTCAATTTTGCCGGCGTCTATTCTCAAACCCGCTGACAGCCACGGGTTCGGAAACCGGACGCCGGCAAAATTGAGCATCCAGTTTTCAAGCTGCGGACCCATTTTAAATTTTTTTAAAACTTTTTTTAACTTTTGGGTGCACAGAAAAGCAGTTTTTACTGCTTTTCTGTGCATTTCCCTGGCGCCAGCAGAAATTAATGCCTACCTTTTGGGTAGGCACTAATTTCTTAAAGTAAAATGTGCGGCTTGGATGCACATTTTACTTACTGTATCGCGTGGGAATGACTAATAGGGCCATCAACATGCATTTGCATGTTGCGGGCGCTATTAGTCTCTGGGGGGGGGGGGGAAGGGTTTGGACGCGCATTTTCGACGCGCTATTACCCCTTACTGAATAAGGGGTAAAGCTAGCGCGTCCAAATGCCGGTTAACAGTGCGCTCCACCGGGCCCAACCAGTCAGTCTTCTGTTTGGACAGAGCTTTCATACCCCACATGCTGAACTAGTTTTGACAACAATTGCTGGGAAACCTATCTTCATGCCTTATGCTCACAAGGAACCTGGAGTATTTAAGAAAGTGTTGCCACATAAAGTTTTTAGAACTAAAGGCTGTATTCAATGCTTTTTGTGTTTGAGAATTGGCTAAAAGATCAAATAGTCAAAATACACACACTTGAGTACTGTATAAACAAGCAAGGAGGCATGGGCTCTCTGAATTTCTGCAAAGAATTATGCAAGATATGGATATGGGCAGCAGAAAATTACATTTAATTGCAGAATGACCTAGAAGATATTTTGTCATTGACTTCAACTTCACAAAATCTATTTATCCAGACATTGAACTGTCTTTTTTTCAGTTGGGGAACTCCATGAATAGATCTTTTTTGTATTGCCTATAAACAAGCCATCTCGAAATGATCTAGCATTTGATGCTTTTCTCCTTCCAAAGAGAACACACCTTCTCTGTGCATTTCCATCCCTTCCACTCTTTCTGCAAACTATCTTCAAGCTAAGGAAAGGAAAGATGATTCTCATTACAGTTTGGGCTTCAGATATGGTTCCCATGGCTGCAGAGATTGGAGGTATTCCCTCCGAAACATCTCAGAATATTTCCAACTTTAAATATGTAACCCAGGCATTTCGCAGGTTACCAGTAAGCCCTGGGTATTTAGTAACAGTGTCAGCTAGTCAGAGGAGAATGGATTTGGGAGGTCCATGTGGGGTTTGCCATGGCCATCCCAGTTGTAATACTATATAACTGCGCCCTTGCCACAACTTGGGAGGCAGTACTTCGGGTTTAGTACTGAAGATAGATGTGAGTTCGATTTTTATTTTACAGGTCCAGCCGGTGTCAGCCAGGCAAACCCTACTTGGTGGTCCCGGCCAGGGTTGGAAGGGTTCCTTTTCAGTACACAACCTGTCTCAGTTATTCCCCTCTGTCATTTTTTGGAACTTTTACACTCTAAGTATTGGGGCCTCTCTGGAGCCTGTTCAGAGCCTGGTTTTAGGCCTGGGCAGGTTAGGGAAGACCTGCCGTCCGTGTGAGCCTCTGTGAGGAAGGGTTGTAATGACCTGCTGGGAGCCAACTCAGACTTTTCCTGAGTTTTGTAAACCTAATTTCAAGATCAAGGTCAGAAGTTCTGACTGCCCTTTCGTCTTGCTGAGAACTTAAGAGTCTGTTCCTGGAGTTCCTCCCATCAGGGAACCAAAAGAAAGAAAACAAGGACTGCATCAGTAACTAAGACTAATCCAACAAACTGTGAGTAAAGGCAAAGCCTACTATTTGTCACCCAACCGGTGCTTCCAAACCCTTGGGGGGGGGGAGGGAGAAGCTTATCTCAAAATATCCTTGCTGGTTGAAAGGAGTGGTTCTGTCCATCAAAAGGACACCCTGCCCACCTGGGGATCCTATTTTCCAAGCCCTGAAGGGCAGGAATTCCCCTGGCTGGTTTTTGACCTTCCTGCACAGATTGAGGAGGAAATTAAGATGTTGTACTGCTGCGAATTAAGATTGTGCCAGTTTCACCATTTTCATCAGTAAATATTCATTTGGACACTAACCTAGTGACTCCAGTCTTTCTTTGGCACACCCAGCACACTGTGGGACAGACATACATTAGTTGCCCCAGGGAAATAATAAAAGGAGACAAGGAAAGCCACCCTTAGCTCTTAGGGTCTTGGGAGTTAACTCCCACACTCGACCAAGGATCCAGTCCCTGGAAGGAAGACTCAGTGTTCAAGCTAGCCTGGGAAGGGTTCCTGTCCCCACGTGAACAACATTTTTATGGCCCTTACTGGATCTGCACACTAGACCAGAGTGGGGTTAAAGTTACATGAAATAACGAATCGCTCCTTCACCCAAATCTTCATTCTCTCGCTGTAACAGCATGGATGTTGAGAGCGGATTTATTTATGCCTTTTCTGGAAGAAATAAATGACGTGATTTTAGCAGCAAGAAAAACTTCCACTAATGCTCAGATTTTATTTGTTAAAAAAAAAAAATTATATACCGCTTTCAAGTCCAAACATTGACTAAAGCAGTGTACATATAGATAAAATATACATCAAATCATAATTACAATCAACTGACTTAGAATTAAAAATAAAATTAAAAAAAGAAACTTTAAAAGAAAGATTTTCCTAATGATGTGCCAGTTGTAAACTAGATTTTTACTATTCAACATCTTTTATCCTTCAGTATCTTAGCCTTTCCATTTCAGGACTTGCGTCTAACTCTGTCAAAGGTCGTATAAGTGCTTAGAGCAGTTTATCACAGATACATTGACACTCAACCTATTTCCCAACACCCTATTATACAGATGGTTCATTAAAAGCTTATATAACCTTTGCCCTCCAATTAAAATCCCTCCTAACTAATAGGATCTCATAATTTGGGCAATATTGTTTGCTCCATTTGAACTGCTTGCTAATTCATCTCAAGTATCTATCCTGGAAGGTATTCTTAATAGCAGTGATTTCAGTACATAGAGTAAGTGAGCTTCAGGCCTTTTAATCAAATTTTCAAAAATAGGGTTGTTCTAGGAATTCATCCTAAGTATTTACAAAGGATTGTATTTCAATTTCATCTTGATCAATCCATTGTTTTGCCAGCATTTTTTCCCAAACCTTACTTCATCCGCTACACTACAATGGAGTTTTGTTAATTTACTTAAAGGACTAAATCTTTCAGAAAATCTACTCAACTTTCCTCTTCTATGATTAAGGCGGATGAAGCTTGCCAATTATGAAACAAATGTTATCTGCAAGGTGTTGACTGTATATCTTTGTTTTGTTCAGTGTGACAAACAACTTTCTATAAAGGTCAAAGCCCATCAAATCAGAACAACATTAGTAGCCCATCTTAGACTGACTTTGTACAGGATATTTGCAAAGCAGCCAAATGGCTTCTGTTCATACTTTTACAAAGCAGTACTATTTAGAAGAAGATTCTAGCAAAGAGAGTATTTTTGGACAAGCAATGCAAAAAAAAAATATATATATATAATAATTATACTAAAGCATCCACTTTCTCTCCATTCTCTATTGGGTTGCAATAAAAAAAAAAACCAAACATTTTTAAGACTTTCATTGCAATTCTCAGCTTGGGAGTCTCCACTTGTGTGACTGGATTCGTCCTGCTTGTCCACGGAGAAAGTGAAGTTGTTTACCTGTAACAGGTATTCTCTGTAGACAGTAGGATAAACCAGCTACACAATCCTACCCTCCTCTACTGGAGATGAAGCTTAGCTAGGGATGTGACTGAGGAGGCTTATGCCGCAGCAGTGACTACATGCCAATTTGCACGCATATTCGAGCTTTAGGTTTTTTTGAACTCTAGAGAGAGCAAGTTCCATGTTGGTGTCATCAGTGTCGCCCACTTGTGTGGCTTGTTTGTCTTACTGTCCTACAGAGAACACTTGTTAAAGGTAAGTAACTTCACTTTATGAATTGCAGGGCCTTTGTATGCCTTCCTAATACTTTTTAGAAGCATAAAGTGCAGCTGGTTCAGAAAAAGGGGCAAGCAAAGCTTTTGAGCTTGGCTTGCACAGTAGCTTCCAGTGAGGGATTGGTATAGTCTCTGAAGACGAGCAGTTTTACTTAGTTGAACAAGCAGTCATCAGAGAGTACCAGTTAAAAGTAAGCAACTTTGCTTTATCCTCCTATCATTTTGCCTCCCTAACATCTAACCAGTAAAATGAACTTGTGAATGTATCCTGATGTAACATATTAGGTGTTTACCCAAAAATAAGGAGGACATTTCAGGAAAAATGACTGATTTATGTTTTGCTCTCTGCCTGAAACATGTAGAAACCAAATTATGTGCAGTATTTTAACTTACTGTTAAAAAGGGGAGCATGCTGTTTAATTGAACTTGCTGTTATTTGTAGTGAAATTATGTACAGGAACCATTGGACATGGTTTTGCAGCTCTGAGGATTTATTTTGTTTCCTGTCCCCACAACAGATGCATCAGCAAGGAATTCTGAAAACAGATGATCTGATCACACGTTTCTTTCGCCTGTGCACAGAAATGTGTGTTGAAATCAGCTACCGTGCCCAGGCAGAGCAGCAACATAATCCTGCTGCCAACCCCACAATGATCCGAGCTAAGTGCTATCACAACCTGGATGCTTTTGTGCGACTCATTGCACTTCTGGTGAAGCATTCAGGGGAAGCTACTAACACAGTCACCAAAATCAACCTGTTGAATAAGGTGAGTTGGTCTAGAGCCTCCAGTATGACAAAAGTGGTATATGCGAACTTGTGTAGTAATGATTGGCTTAATGAGCCTGACTGATCAATTTTCTTCAACCTAATTCATTCTAGTGAGAAAATAATGAAATGAGTTTGTCTTGCATAGTTATTTTTCTACTTTTTCTGAAGACAAGCAGGTTCATCTAGTCTAGAGGATCTCAACCCGAGCCTTGGGGCTCCCCTATCCAGTCTGGTTTCCAGAATATCCACCATCAATGTGTAGGAAATATATTTGCATGCCATGTATGCTGATGTATCTCATGCAATTTCATTGTGAAATCCTGAAAACTAGACTAGTATGGGAATCCTGAAATTTTGGTGTGGTATCCTTGTGTCCTTGGAGAAGCGCCTGAAGCATGATTTGGCGCTTAACAATCCCCAAGGACCAGAGTAAGGATCACTTACCTTATCACATGTATGTTATGTAACCACTGCACAAAACAGGCAATCCTTTCATAGATTTCTGGAAAGGCCTTAAAGTTGCTGAGGGTAGCTGTGGCCCTGCAGCTCCCTTCAGTTTTTCTGACTTGTGCCAAAAATGTCAGGTATTTGAAAGCATGCTCCTTTAGCAACCCCTGCAGTTTTCTTATCTATTTATTTATTTATACAGTTTTTACAAATTCTTACATGTCAATATTAAGGCATTCATAATTAATAATAGGAGTTCCATCCTTCAGCATAATAACAAAAATCTATGCATTTGCCCTTTATAAGGAATCTGAAGATCCTAGATACAATCAAACTGGGAGCATTTAAGAAACATTTACAGTGAAACAGGTGGATTTAAATGTCACTTTCTATATACCTATGACAACCTGGATATAATATATTATATTATTTTTTAACAATCTTGAATCCAAGAATTTTCTAAGCTCAGATGGTTCTAGAAATACATATCGTTCATTTAGATGTTTTATAATGCATTTACAAGGAAAATAAACAGTCATCTGGGCCCCCAGTTTAACTTCTGAGCCCATCTGAATAAAATTTCTCCTTATTTGGGTGTTCTTGGTAATGTCTGGGTACATCCAAAACTTTTCTCGGTTTCTTAGAAATAATTTTAAAATATTATCTCTATCCTCCATTTTCTGAAACCTCACACACAAAGTACCTCTTGACAGAACTTGATCTTCCATAGATTCTTCTAAATAATTTGTGAGATTGTCTAGTTGTTGGGATTGATTTATTACATTACCATTTTCCTTCTTTTTTACAATATAAAAGATTTTTTCTATTAAAGGAATTTTTTCCAGGGAAATTAATAAATTTTCAACTAAAAATCTTTTAAACTGTTCCATAGGAGATATTAATTTAACAGAAGGAAAATTCAAAATACTAAGATTATGTCGTAAATTATTCTCAATCAACTCCAATCTTCTTGAATTTGCTGTTTCCCCCTTTATTAATCCTATTTGAACTTCCTGAACCTGCTATAGCTGTTTTTCTAAACTCTCACGCTTATCTGAATTTTTCTTTACTTTTTCGTCTAAGATTTTCCCTTGAACTTGTACTTCAGACATTTTCACTTCTAAATTATTCATAGAAATTTTCAAGTCTATTAACACCTCCCATATATTTTCCAAAGTAATCCCATGATTATCTTTCACTTGAGAGCTTTTCTTCTTGACTATATTTTCTCCAGGTTGCGGGTAGTAATCTGTCTTCAAAACTGAAGTTGAGGGATCCATAGACAAGCTTTTTTCTCCGTTATGCTTCTCTACATCTACCAATGGGCAGTCACTGAAACTTCCTCGTATCCCCACTTCTAAGCCATTTCCTCCCCCAATGCTAGGTAGCAAAACCACATCTTCAGTAGGGATTGTCGCCTCTGGATTTGGTTTATAAGTGAGTTTAGGTGGTTCTGGAGTCAAAGGTGCTCCTGGGCTTAAGGAGATCTGATGCTGTTCCTGGGATATCAGAATCTGCTCCTGCTCTGTATCCAAGTCGGAACTCCCTGGAGTATTTACATTTAAAGATTTGAGAAAATTTTCAATTAATGGTTGAGAAGGGGGAAGATTAAGAACAGTTGGGGTCTCCGGACGCAATCTGCCCTTTCTCTTTGTATGGGGCATATTGGAGCGGCAATAGGTTAATATCTTCTCAAAACACACCTTATGTTTAATCTAGGTTCTCAGTTGGGGGTAGTGAGAGATTATAACAAGAGACTTACTTACTATTAATGAAGTATTTCATCTGACTTTCTATTGTTCTCACGAATCCAAAACAAAGCCGCGTGCCGAAGACGACTGTGCTCTGCAGGGGGAGCCGGTTTTAGCCTTACCGGCCCCTCCCTTTGTCGTCAGAGCGCGGGAACCAGGAAGTGAGGCAACAACCAGCGAATCAGACGCCTCAGAATAGGTAAAATTGTTGCAAGAAATTCAAAGTTACAAGGGTGGAAATCCCTCTTCCCCTTTCAGTCTCTATCGCCTCTCACTCCCCCTTCTTATCAATTTTGCCTACATTTCATGCTTTTGTTTCTTCCCTGTCCCCCACCCCCTTAGTTTTCCTAGTCCTTTTTGGCATTTTGTAAGTTTTCTTCATGTTTTATCATTTGCTGAGTGTCTGCTCATTTTTAACCCTCACCCTCATAGGTGTGCTATACTTTCTAATTGATCACATATTTGTAGTCTTCAGTAGCCATAAATTAAAAAATTTTTGCTTTTTCTCACAATGTCAAAGAAACAGGCCAGCAGCTTTAAATTCTGTCCCAAGTGCAAAAAAAAGTACATTAACAGACCATCAAGAGATTTGTTACACATGTGTTGGGCAAGGCTGCAGTGCATCAAGCTGCAGCATATATGTAAGGATTTTGCTCCCAGTAGTTAAGGCCCAACAAGTTAAGGACCTTGCGAAGAAATAAGTCCATCTTCACATTGCTGGCCCCAAGAGTTTTGACATAAGGACTCCAGGAGCTGCACTGAACATGGGTGTCAAGGCTACATTGAAGAAACCCTTAGCCTCTGTGCCTCTTTGACCAGAGGATATGATCAGGAAATGTCATGTTCTCCCTCCCTCAGTTTTTGAGCTAGGATGAAGGCTCTAGGTATTTTGAGTATGAAGTTGAAGAGGGGAAAGTAGAAGCTCAGAAGCAACACACCTCTTCAATGAATGGCTTTGAGCATGGATGTGCAAGAGGCTCTGTATCCTATACAGCCATGTCTAGAGGTGAGCTCCCAGGCTAAAATATTGCTGCTACTCATCTCCCTCTAGCCAGACTGTAGCCTTTGATTCCATCCTCCAAAGATCCATGGAGGACATCTGCTCCCCTACCAAGCCAACCTTGAGAGCAATAAATTCATATGCCAGGGCTGCCCCAAACCTGTTTTGGTGCTGTTTATGCTGAACTGAAGTCAAGGATTCAGAGCATTGACCCTTTCCTGCACCTTTGTGCCAGTTTGCCCCAACACCCCAGGAGACTATCTTCAGGCCTCATTTGTCTTTGACTTCAGAATTGGTGCATTTCCAAACATCTGTTCAGTATGTCCTTTCTGAATTAAGCCTGATAATTATGTCTGTCAGTCATATTCTGAAGAAATATTCTTACTTTTTCGGGCCCATCTCCACATTAAGCATGAAATTAGTATCTCTGAAAACCTCATTCCCATTTTTTTAAATATATCTTATTCATTTTATGAATGCAAACATATAGAACATTATATACATGCTGGGTATACCCACAATACACTGACATTCAGAGGAGGTGTAAAACCATCTACTGACTTTCCAGCAGTATTATACAGATAAGAGAACATTGTATTACTTGCAGTACTTTTCAGTCGCAAAAATCCCATCTTTTCTTTAACAGAAGATAGTTGGGATCAGGTATTCAGAGTTGCAGGTTGAAGGTGAGCCTAGGATGCTGCTTCTTGGTTTCCTCAAGTACCTGGATAACCTCAAAGTTGGCAGCAGCACCAATCTACTCATTAAGGCTTATGAAAGAGGATATAGGAAATGCCACACACTTTCCTTATGGGTGAGAAAACAGACACAAACTATGACATTCATTCAGCTGAAGGATTTGACAAGCCCCCCCAGTTAACCACATAATTATAGTTGAATCTGTCATGAAAAGGGCAAAGAAATGAACTTTTATAATCAATGCCTCCAGGATGTGATTCTCAATTTTTTCAGGAAAACAAAAATTAGAATGTTCTAGTCTCATGTAGTATTTTACTAATCTACATGATACAGTATTTGTACTCAAACCTAGAGGTGGCTCAGGATTTCTCCCTCAAGAGAATCAGATGGTCTTCTGTAATCTGTAGACTGGTGAGAAGTGTCAGTCACGTGATCCGCAAGAACAGCAGTGCTTTTGAGATGACATTGAGAGAATCTAAAATCAGATTGATAGATTAAAGACAAACAAATCACTAGAATCGGATGGTATTCATCCAAGAATTCTGAAGGAACTCAAACATGAAACTGCAGACCTCATTCTGGTGATCTGCAACCTATCATTTTAAACAGCCACAATACCATAAGATTGAAGGGTGACCAATGTGATGTCAATTTTTAAAAAGGGTTCCAGAAAACTATAGGAGGCTGAGTGACATCAGAACTGGGCAAAATGATAGAAGGTAGTCTTAAAAACAAAGTTACTGACTACAGACAAATATGGTTTAGTGGAAGAGTATCAACATGGTTTTTGCAAAGAGAAGTCTTGCCTCACCAATTTACTAGATTTGGTTTTAGAAGGTGTAAAATACAAGGCTAACAGTGTATTTAAGTTTTCAGAAATCAAGCAGTGAGACGCCTCAGGAAATCAGGAGGTCATGGGGATAGGAGGCTGTGTTCTATTGTGGATTGGTAACTGGATAAAAGGAAACAAAGGACAGTACTAAATTATCAGTTTTCCCCTCTGCTCCATTTCTGGCCAGGAATTTTTCTGTGCATCAAAAGTACAAATTCAACAAAAAAGTATCCCCTGTTTCAGACTTCCCCCTCTGGGGAGCCTTCTACCTCGTCAGAACCTCCTGAGCAGTATCAGCTATTTCCACCACAGGGGACAACTCGGGAGGAGATGCAGCACGTTCCCCTTGATATCCCTTGCCCTACGGAACAGAAGTTAAAATGGCCATGATTCCCGCACTGAGAGCAAAGCAGAACTTCTTGCTTCAACTGCAGGCAGAGTCTGCTTCTTGCTCACAGCTTTTTTTTTTCCCCCTCAATCGCGGCAACAGCAACCCTGGAGCTGCCCTTCCCATGGCCGATGCACAGACCCGAGGGTTGCAGCTTAACCTGGGAAGCCCCACAAGCTTTGCTGTTTTTAATGCGCTCGGTGGGAGCTGCCCATCATGGAGCCATGTGCAATCACACTGTTGGCAGAACATGTCACAATCCTCTGAGAGACTGCTTCATTCATGAGCCACCCCTGGGCCTAGATTCACCACTTTAGTGCACTCTCCCTGATAGTTTACAGATTTCCAATAACAGGACTACAATTTCATTTCTCCATTCTTTCAGCATTCTTTCAGCATTCTGGAAGGTATACCATCTGGTCTGTGATTTGCTACTTTTTCATTTGTCAGTTAGCCCTTTGTTTTGAGGGTTACAGAGATGACTATCTTTCCTATGACAGGGAGAACTGCACGGAAAGATGTTCAGGACAGGAGTAAAGAGATGCTTGGGCATGTTTATGCTGGATGCAGCAGATACCAGTGAGCAGTACAGACAAAGGGCTATCTGGTGAGACTGGAAGCTGGTCTTGCCTTTAAAATGAATGCTGTTTAGGATTAGAAACTTGTCCAAGAGGATGACTGCTTCTGTGTTGGCCAGGCAGTGGCTTTAGCTGAATAATCTGACTGTGATATGCCCTCCAAGGCAAGATTGAATAAGCTGTCTTTCTGGGGCAAACTTTTCTTTGACAGAGACCTACAGAAGTTAATGATTCTAGGAGAGAAAATCAATTTCGTAACTTGCCAGAAGATAAGCCCAAAGGCTTTCAGAAGGGAGATGCAAATAGGGAAAAATAATGCCAACTACAAGTATATGATGATGGGTTCTGAACTGGGGGTCACTATCAGGTCGATACAGTAAAGTGTGCTCCGTCGGAGCGCACTGTCAGCCTGCTCTGGACGCGTGTTTTCCCTTACCCCTTATTCAGTAAGGGGAGGAAAACACGCGGCCCACCCGCGGCACCTAATAGCGCCCTCAACATGCAAATGCATGTTGATGGCCCTATTAGGTATGCGCGCGGGATCCAGTAAGTAAAATGTGCAGCCAAGCCGCACATTTTACTCTAAGAAATTAGCGCCGACCCAAAGGTCGGCGCTAATTTCTTCCGGCGCCAGGAAAGTGCACAGAAAAGCAGTAAAAACTGCTTTTCTGTGCACCCTCCGACTTAATATCATAGCGATATTAAGTCGGAGGTCCCCAAAAGCAAAAAAAAGTAAAAAAAAAAAAAAAAAATTTGAATTCGGCCCGCGGCTGTCGGGCCGAAACCCGGACGCTCAATTTTGCCGGCGTCCGGTTTCCGAGCCCGTGGCTGTCAGCGGGCTCGAGAACCGAAGCCGGCAAAATTGAGCGTCGGCTGTCAAACCCGCTGACAGCCGCCGCTCCTGACAAAAAGGAGGCGCTAGGGACGCGCTAGTGTCCCTAGCGCCTCCTTTTCCCCGTTTTTCCCGCGTCACCTCATTTAAATACTGAATCGCCCGCACCAGCGAAGGGCCGGAGCGCGCGCCGGGAGAGCGGGCGTTCGTCCGCTCTCCCGCGGTCTTACAGTATCGACCTGTATGTAGGACAGGGATGGCAAACTCCCAATCCTCAAGTGCCACAAACAGGCCATGTTTTCAGGATAACTACAATGAATGAGGATGAGAGGCTATACAATCTAGGGTTCTTCAGCTTGGAAAAGAGATGGCTGAGAGGGGACATAAGAACATAAGAAATTGCCATGCTGGGTCAGACCAAGGGTCCATCAAGCCCAGCATCCTGTTTCCAACAGAGGCCAAACCAGGCCACAAAACCCTGGCAACTTCCCACCAAGGAGATACCATGTTTATAAAATCATGAGTGGTGTGGAACAAGTAGAGATTATACAAAGTACTTTTTCACTCAGCACACTGTCATGCTATGGAATTTGTTTCCAAAGGACTTGAAAAAGGTGACTAGCATAGCGGGGTTTAGAAGAGATTTGGACAAGTTCCTGGAGGAAAATTCATACCATATTATTAGCCAGGTAGATTAAAGATATCTATTGCTATCTTTGTTAGTGAGTACCGTATTTTTCGCTCCATAAGAAGCACTCCCCCCCCCCCCCCCCCCCCCCCCAAAAAAAAAGTGGTGGAAAATGCCTGTGCGTCTTATGGAGCAAATATTAAAAAAAACAAACCAAAAACCAACCAATGTTTTTTTTTTTGTGTTTTTTTTTTGGTCCCCATTCCCCATCCCAACTCTTTAAATTTAATTTACAGCCCCCCACCCTCCTGACACCCCCCCCTCCCCTCCCAAGACTTGCCAAAAGTCCCTGTGGTCCAGCGGGGGTCCGGAGCGATCTCCTGCACTTGGGCTGTCGGCTGCCAGTATTCAAAATGGCGTCGATAGCCTTTGCCCTTACTATGTCACAGGGGCTACCGGTACCAATAGTCGGCCCCTGTCACATGGTAGGAGCAATGGATGGCCGACGCCACCTTATGCTCCTACCATGTGACAGGGGCCGAACAATGGCACCGGTAGCCCCTGTGACATAAGGGCAAAGGCTATCGACGCCATTTTGAATACAGGCAGCCGACAGCCCATGTGCAGGAGATCGCTCCGGACCCCCGCTGGACCACCAGGAACTTTTGGCAAGTCTTGGGGGGCGGGGGGGGTCAGGAGGGTGGAGGGTTGTAGTTAGTTAAATTTAAAGGGTTGGGATGGGGAATGGGGACAAAAAAAACCATTTTAGCCCTACCCTAATTTGCTCCTTAAGATGCACAGACGCCCGGGAACAGAGCCGGTTTAGCACACCATTTTTTTTTTTTTTCATTTTCCCGCTCTGAATCCTAGATGCGTCTTATGGAGCGAAAAATGCGGTAAAAGGAATTATATCTACTTTATGGGTTCTGCCAGGTATTTGTGACTTGGATTGGCCATTGTCAGAGATAGGGTGCTGGGCTTAATTGTCCTTGGTCTGACTCAGCATGGCAATTCTTTTATGTTATGAATTCCTAGTAGGCTCAAATTTCAAAAGGCAAGGCCTGAAAGAGGAATGTCCACACAGTGTGCAGTAGCAACAGGTTTCTGTCCTTTCATGCAGGTAGAAGAAACTCAAGAGATAGCATAGGGGAATCCAATCGGTTGCCCCAGTTTTATGGGAAATGGATCTAAATCACATTGGACCAGTGCATGAGAAGATTACACCTTAAAATGTTTTCATCAGATGCCTTTAGTCTCCCTCTTACATTCACCAGTAAAGGGAGAAGGCAGTAAAGGTCATTCTGAATCACTTTTTTCAATTTGGCATGGTGGTTCCAGTTCCAAGGCAGGAATGGGAATACAGAAGATATTTATTTCATTGCTCCCTAGGAGGATACATTCAGGCCCATTCTGGACTTGGCGCAGGTGAATGAAGCCTTAACAGTCTCTCATTTCAGAATGGAAATGCTGAGCTCTGTAATTGTAATGGTGCGAGAGAATTTATCATTCCGGATGTCTCGGATGCATATCTACAAGTATTGATCCCTTTGCTTTTTCCACATTTTGTTACTTTTCGGCCTTATTCTAAAATGGATAATCATTTTTTCCTCTCCTCAATCTACACACAATAACCCAGAATGACAAAGCAAAATCAGGTTTGTAGAAGTTTGTGAAAATTAACAAAAATCCCTGAAATATCACATTTACATAAGTATTCAGACCCTTTACTCAGTACTTTGTTGAGGCATCTTTTGCAGCAATTACAGCCTCAAATCATCTCTGCTATGATGCTACAATCTTGGCAGACCTGGATTTGGAGATTTTCTCCCATTCTTCTCTGCAGATCATCTAAAGCTCTGTCATGTTTTATGGGGAGCGTCGATGCACAGCTATTTTCAGGTCTCTCCAGAGATTTCTGATTGGGTTCAAGTTTGGATTCTGGCTGGGCCACTTGATATGCACAGACTTATGCCGAAGCCATTCCTGCATAGTCTTGGCTGTGTACTTAGGGTTGTTGTACTGTTGGAAGTTGAATCATCTCACCAGTCTGTGGTCTAGAGTGCTGTGGTGCAAATTTTCATCTAGGATCTCTCTGTACTTTGCTCCATTCATCTTTCCCTCAATCCTGACTAGTCTCCCAGTTCCTACAGCTGAAAATCATTCCCACAGTAAGATGCTGCCACCACCATGCTTCACTGTAGGGATGGTATTTGCTAGGTGACGAGCAGTGCATAGTTTCCTCCAGACATGCCTTGAATTCAAGCCAAAGAGTTCAGTCTTAGTTTCATCAGACCAGAGATTCTTGTTTCTCATGCTTTGAGAGTCCTTTAAGTGCCTTTTAGCAAACTCCAAGTGGCCTGTCATGTGCCTTTTACTGAGGAGTGGCTTCTGTCTGGCCACTCTACCATAAAGGCCTGATTGATGGAGTGCTGGAGAGATGGTTGTCTGTCTTAAGGTTCTCCCATCTCCACAACGGAACTCTGGAGCTCTGTCAGAGTGACCATTGCGTCCTTGGTCTTCCTCCCTGACCAAGATCCTTCTCCCCCGATTGCTCAGATTGGGCAGGTGGCCAGCTGTAGGAAGAGTCCTGGTGGTTCTAAATTTCTTCCATATTAGAATGGTGGAGGCCACGGTGTTCTTCGGGACCTTCAATGCTGCAACATTTGTTTTTTGTGCCCTTCCCCACATCTGTACTTCAACACAATCCTGTCCCGGAGGTCTATAGGCAATTCATTTGACTTCATGGCTTTGATTTTGTTCTGACATGCACTGTCAACTGTGGAACTTTATATAGACAGGTGTGTACATTTCCAAATCATGTCCAATCCATTGAATTTATCATAGGTGACTTCCAATCTAGTTGGAAAAACATCTCAAGGAATAAATGGAAACAGGATGAACCTGAGCTCAAATTTAAGTGTCATGGCTGAATGTAACAAAATGTGGAAAAAGTGAAGGAATCTGAATACTTCTTGAATGCACTGTACATATTCCCATTTATCAAGACAATCATATTCCTTAGGTTTTCAATCCTGGGTGGTCACTTTCTGCTTCATGCTCTTCCTTTCAGCCTCGCTACTGCTCCAAGAACATTTTCCAAGGTGATGGTGGGGGTAGCGGCCACTCGTTGCAAGGAGGATATGTTGGTTCATCCTTATATCAACTGGTTGATATGAACAAAGTCAGAAGAAATCTGGATGGCAATGTCCCGCGTAGCTCAGTTTCTGTAAGACGTGGCTTGAATGGTCAATTTTGCCAAGAGCAAAATATCTGGGAGTGTATTTCAGTATTCCAAAGGGAAAAGTGTACTTAACATTCAAGAGAATGGACAAGCTCCAACTTCTAGTCTGCCACTTATTGAAAGAGAGTGCACCCAGAGTTTGAGATTATCTTCAGGTGCTAGGATCTGTGGCAGTGACCTTAGATCTGGTGCCATGGGCTAGAATTCATGCAACCTTTGCAGAGTGCTCTCCTGTCCTCCTGGAGTCTACAGTCATCAAATTACAAGAAGAGGTCAGTTCTTCAGAGGCTGGTCCGAAGTACTCTGAACTGGCTTTCGATTCAACACCTGTCCAGGGGAATGGACGTGGAGGCTCCATATTGAATCATAATGATGACTGATAGCAATCTCAGCACTTGGGAGAGGGCAGCACACTGACAGGATTGGGGAGCGACAGAAGCACAGTCATTCATGAGCCAGTTAGATATGAGGGCTAAAGGGAAGGCCCTGTTAGAATTTCTACCAATAGTCAAAAGGAAAGTGGTAAGATGCTTTTGTTCATTTTTTGTACAATGCAACAGCAGTGGTAGGTATAAAATGACAAGGTGGGACCAGAAATCGGTTGTTCTCCCTAGAAGTCTATCATCTATTCAGCGAAGCATCATCTACAGGCCCTCTAAGCAAATTATGTTGCAGGAGTGGACAATGTCCAGGCAGACTGAGTCTGCATGCCCTAGATCCCGGAGAGTAGGAGTTGTTGGATTCAATGTTTGCAATAATCCTGGACAGATGGGGCGTACCAGTCATGGATCTCATGGCTTCAAAGCAGAATGCCAAAGTGTACAGTTTCTTGGGTCAGAGGGTGTGGATGCCTTGTCTCAGACATGGTCTGTTAGGGGGCCTGCTCTACAGATTTCCCCCATGGCCTATGATAGGAAAAGGCATCAAAAGCTAGTAATACTGGCCTAAACATCGCTGGGATGCACATATGGAAAACTCTGAGATTCAATCCTAGTTAGTCTTTTACATCAGGATCCAGTTGAGATAGATCTAGTTCCATTTTGTCTCATGGTTTGGCTATTGAAAGGAAAAAGTTGAAAAGCAGAGATGATTTGGATGACATGGTGTAAACATGGAAGAAATACCCTACTTTGACCAATGTGAATGTCTAGAAAGTTTAAGGATTGGTGCGGGAAGGCAGCTTTTTTTCCTTTAAGATGCCAATGTCATTGATCCTTTCCTTTTTATAACAGGAGTTAACAGAAAAATCTGGCATTGAATTCCCTCATGGTGCAGTTTGCAGCCATTGCTTGTTACAGAGAGAGGGTGAAGGGAGTTTCCTTATTAACTTGCCTGGATGTCTGTTTTCTGAAAGTGAACTATCTGAGCCTGCCAATCCTTCCATCTTGGGATCTTAATTGATTCTAGCAGCCTTGTATAAGCCTCCTTTTGAACCTGTCAGGAACACTCTGATGAAGGATTTAATTCTAAAGACAGTGGAGCTATGCAAAAGATGTGCGTAAAAATATGCATCCAAACTGGGCACCCATTTTTTTCTATTTTTTTTTCACACACGCACAGCCATGCCTCCTGAGTACCTGATGCAGTATGGTAAGGAGGTGCCGCGCTAGGGATCAATTGTGTGTACCTAGCACGTCCTTGGCATTGGGCGCCCAGGAGACATGGCTATGCACAGAGCCTCAGGTTAGGAAACCTGATGCTCTGTTTACAAGCGTCCATTTTCCTATCCCACACACAGCCAGGGATTAGAAAAATAGATGTTGGTAAATTGAGCGTCCGTTTCCCTAAGCTGTCCGCCATCCAGACTTTTTTTTTTTTTAAATGTTGCTGCTTTCTGTAGTTCCTCCTACTTAAAAATCACAATGATACTAAAAATAGGAGTAACCACAGAAAGGAGGATTTTTTTGTTTTTTAATGAGCCCTTGATGTGTGGCAAAACTTAACACCAGCTCTGGGGCTGGTGTTAAATTTGCTTTGTTAAAAAATGTGCTTCGGGTGCACAGCAGTTGGGTTTTTTTTTTTTGCATCGGGGCAATAGCTAATAGTCTCATCTACATGGCATTTATATGTGATGAGCGCTATTAGCTATGTGTGAGTTTGGATGTGCTAATCTCTTTATTGCAGCAGGTGTTAGCTTAGTATGTCCAAACCATGCATACAATCGCTGGTTAAGCTGTGCGCTAGCCTGAATGCACAATATTGCATCGGCCAGAGTGTTTGTGGTAATGATCTGTTTAGCCATATGTATTTCAGAACTTAAAGCACTATGTTGTGATCCTTTTCTAAGATTTTCCAAGTAAGGGGTTTCTATTTGGACAGTTCCATTTTTTGCCAAAGGTAGTCCCTTTTTCATTTGGATCAATCTGTTGAGCTGCCTGACTTTAGAAAATTTGGATCAAGAGAACTCAGTTTTTTTGTATTTGCACAGGGTTGTTCTCAGGTATTTAAAGATGAGAAATGGTTTCAGAAAGCTGGACCATTTGTTTGTACTTTCTAATGGTCAGAGAAAAGGTGAGGCAGATACAATGACTAGATGACTCAAGGTCTACATTGTCAGTTTACATCTTTAAAGAGTCTTGTGTCATCAAAAGGAATAAAAGGTACATTCTGCGAGAATGCAGGCAGTCTTCTGGACGGAGCTTCACTTATTCTTGCCAGAGGAGATTAGCAAGGCTGCAGCTTGGGCTTCTCTGTGTACAGGGCCGGAGGAACCACTAGGCGAGCTAGGCTTGTGCCTAGGGCGCCGAGATTTAGGGGGCGTCGCCACCACTTACAGCCACTTCAGGCGGCAGAATTTTGAAAGGGCAAAAAGTGCCCCTTCAAAATTCTGCCCAGCCCCCACCTCACCCTGCTTTCCCCCCCCCCCCCCCCCTCCCATCGTGCCACCCTCCCGACGCCCCCCCTGGTGGTCCAGCGGAGGGCCTGGGAGCAGTCTGGTGCTCCCAGGGCCTCAGCTGCCACTAACCAAAATGGTGCCTGGTGGCCTTTAGCCCCTACTATGTGACAGGGGCCAACCAATGGCACCGGTAGCCTCTGTCACATGGTAGGAGCTGAAGGCCGCCGGTGCCATTTTGATTAGTGACAGCCAATGACCCGGGAGCAGCAGATCGTTCCCGGGCTCCTCGCTGGACCAGGTGTTTTTTGTGAGGGGTTTTTGGGGGGGGGGAGGGTGGGGGGAGTGGCGGCATGTGGTCCCTGCCCCTGGAATTGGGGCTGCCATCGGGGGTGGGGCTAGGGGCGGCACAAGACGAAGATACCTAGGGCGCCCAATCCCCTTGCACCGGCCCTGTCTGCGTACATTCTCCAGACATTACAGATTGGATGTTTGTGCCAGAGTCTGTCTCTCTTATGGGGGCGGATGTGCTTGGGGTAGGCTTATCGGGTTCTTTCCCTGGATTACTCTGATGGATAAGGTTCTTACCTGCTAATTTTCTTTCCTTGAGTCATACCAGACCAATCTAGGATCCCACCCATTTCTTTTCAGCCTTTAGTTTGCCATACAGTATATATATTCTTAGAGTGGAGTCTGAGTTTTCGTTGCTTAAATTCATTCACATATGCCCTGTTCGGTGTAGGTAGTTTTGAACTATAGTTTCTGATATTTTAAAATTAAGTACTTTGTTACAGAAATATTGGTGCTGCTGGTGGCACACTTCCCTATATGGGATGACATTTTCAAAACAGTTTTCTGCCTCCATCTGCTGGTACGGGACAAAACCCATGTGTCTGAACTGGTCTGGTAGGATGCAAGGAAAGAAAATTAGCAGGTAAGAAGCAAACTTTTATTTACTTCCTAAAATGGATTTGTTTAGTCCGTAATGACTATGTTGTCACTTATGACATGATTGTATGAAACACATCACTTTGAACAGTACAATTCTGAGCTCCATTGCTTCCATTGGCTTAAGGGAGCTGCTTAGACATTTCATTACAAGTTATAACTAGTATTTTAAATTGATAAACATGGATAAATACTGTCATTTGGACATTTGAAATTTAATATTTTATTTAAAAATATTTATATTCTGCTTATAATGGAAGACATTGCTGAGCGGATTACGATCATTCTCACAGGACAAGCAGGATGGTAGTCCTCACATATGGGTGACGTCACAGGACGGAGCCCAATCACTGAAAACTTCTGTCAAAGTTTCTAGAACTTTGACTGGCCCCTACTGGGCATGCCCAGCATGCCAGCAACCCTACAGCCAGCAGGGGTCCCCCTTCAGTCTTCTTTTTTCCGCACAGCAGTAGCCTCGTGGTTAAGGAGCTCTGACCACATTCCTGACAGGAATTTCTTCACGGACTTCTTTAAGGTTAAATTTGCCCCACAGGGGTCCCTCCTCTTTCTTTACTCAGTCCGCGGTACTTCGGTAAGTTTTTTGCCGTTTTTCGTCGATTACCGTCGAGTTTGGCCCTCGCGGCTTACTGGCCGTCAACTGTACCGCGGCTCAATTTTTTCTCATGGCCATGGCGTCTGGTTTCTGTCGGTGCCCAGATTGTACGCGCACCATGTCTATCACAGACCCTCATAGAGTCTGTGTATTGTGTTTAGGTAGTGAGCATGACGTCCTGACTTGCACCAAATGTGCCTTGATGACACCTAAAGGTCGCAAAGCCAGAATGGAGAAGATGGGACTCCATTTCCGTGCTCACACCCCGACGCCGTCCATCGCATCGACGTCTTCGGAACCGGCACCGTCGAAGTCGCACCACCGTCGACAATCCTCCGGTGACCGTCCGCCATCGACGTCTCCATGGCCATCGACTCCCGTCCCTTCCCCCGAAGATCGAGGGGATCGGAGGGAGAAACATCACTATCGGCATCGCAAGTCTCAGACCCTCGAGGAACCGAAGTCATCGACCTCGATACAGTCTAAGCCTCCATCAAAGAAACCCTGGCCAGGAGCGGCACCGTCCACTCCTGCGACCGAGACATCGAGGCAACCCTCACCCAATCGGGGTTTGGGAGTCGCGATTCCGCCTGTAAAGGTGGTCCCTCCGGCTCTGCCTCAGCCTCCCTCTTCCGTTACGGAGCCGGGTCTTGTTACCCCAGGTCTCTGGGAAGAACTGGATCGGCTGGTCCAGGAGGCCATTGACAAGGTGATGCAACGGTTCCAGGTCCCTCCGGCGCCGAGAGTGGAACTGGTCACCGACCCGATTTCAGCAGCGCTGGCACCGCTGCTTTCCCAGATTGAAGCGCTCATGACCGCCCTTCCACCGGTAATTCCTGGGTCACAGACAGCCCCGGTGCGCTTCCCGATGACAGCTTCATCGGGAGGAGAAACACAGTTTCGCATTCCTCCTTCGGGAGTTGTACCTCAACCATTGATGCCGTGTCGTCCCTCGCCACCGATTCATTCAGCGTGGGCGATACGCACATCGGCGCCTTCGATGCCAGCACCGATGCCCGCCAGGGCATTCTCGGTGCCCCCGGTGATTCCTTCGATTTTCTCGGAGCCTCAGCTGGGACCTTTGGGTATCCAACCCCTTCCTGGTCCTACAGGTCAGCCCACTGATCCTTATGACACCTGGGGGGATGATACGTCCACAGACACCGATGATTTACCTTCACCACCCTCTCCTACTGAAAGTAGAACGCGTTCTCCTCCAGAGGACCTCTCTTTCATCAATTTTGTGAAGGAAATGTCGGAATTGGTCCCTTTTCAGCTTCAAATGGAGCAAGATGACAGGCACCAGATGATGGAGCTTCTCCAATTCCTGGATGCCCCTAAAGTGATCACTTCCATTCCAATTCATCAGGTTTTTCTTGACCTTCTAAAAAAGAATTGGGAGAATCCTGGATCCATTGCTCCAGTACATAAAAAAGCTGACTCTACTTATCTCAGTCAGCACCTGGCTTTCAAAAACCTCAGCTTGACCACCATTCAGTAGTGGTTGAATCAGCCCAAAAGAAAGCAAAAAGGACGAAGCCATACTCATCTATACCTCCTATCAAAGAACATAAGTTCTTAGATAATTTTGGTCGACGAGTATACCAAGGGGCCATGCTTATCTCCAGGATAGCTTCTTATCAGCTGTACATGACCCAATACAATAGGGTCATTTTCAAGCAAATACAAGATTTCTCTGAAACCCTGCCTGAACAATTCCAACAACATCTTCAAGCCCTTGTAACTAAGTGTTTTGAAGCAGGAAAACATGAAATTAGAACAGCTTATGATATTTTTGACACATCCATTAGAGTGTCTGCAGCTGCCATTTCGGCAAGACGCTGGGCCTGGCTCAAGTCTTCTGATCTTCGCCCAGAAGTTCAAGACAGACTTTCTGACCTGCCCTGCTTAGGGAATAATCTATTTGGAGAACAAATTCAACAAATAGTTGCTGAATTAAAGAACCATCATGAGAACCTCAAGCAGCTCTCATCGATACCTTCTGATTTCCCTTCTAAACAGCCCTTCAAAAAGGACTCTAAGAAATCATTCTTCCGCACACGGAAGTATTATCCCCCACCAACAAGATCCAGACCGAGGCCTTATCAAAAATCTCAGCCTCGCCAGCCTCGAAAGCAAAAACCGCAAGCAGCTCCCCAGCCAGGGCCTGCTTCGGGTTTTTGACTTCCACTTGGAGAGCGGAAGCCAGATCCCTCTACAAAGCATACCAGTGGGAGGTCGATTAGGTCACTTTCACGAAAAGTGGCACTCAATCACAACCGACCAATGGGTATTAGCAATCATTGCTTAGGGCTACCACCTAAACTTCTTAACTCTTCCACCGGACTCCCCACCTTTGCAAACATGGGGACTAACCGGCCACTCTGTCCTTCTGGAGCAGGAGGTTTCCCTCCTTCTCCAGTCAAACGCAATAGAACCTGTCCCTCTTTCACAACAAGGCCTAGGATTCTATTCCCGGTACTTTCTGATTCCAAAAAAGTCAGGAGGACTTCGTCCAATTCTGGACCTACGAGCCCTCAACAAGTACCTTCAAAGAGAGAAGTTCAAAATGGTAACCTTAGGCTCTCTTCTACCTCTGCTACAAAGAGGGGAGACTGGCTCTGCTCTCTAGACCTTCGAGACGCTTACACCCACATTGCGATAGCTCCGGCTCATCGCAAGTATCTCCACTTTTTAGTAGGCCAAAAACACTTCCAATATCGAGTGCTCCCTTTCGGCCTAGCATCGGCACCACGAGTTTTCACCAAATGCCTCGTAGTTGTCGCAGCCTTTCTCCGGAAGGAAGGTGTCCATGTCTACCCCTGTCTGGACGACTGGCTAATCAGGGCCCCAACCCAGCAAGTCGCTCGGTCCTCCCTGAACCTGACCATTCACACTCTAATATCTCTAGGATTTCTGGTCAATTACCAGAAATCCTATTTACTCCCATCTCAAACGTTATCCTTCATTGGGGCAGACTTGGACACCTTACAGGCAAAAGCCTTTCTCCCTCAGCAGCGAGTTCAAACCCTCGTGTCTCTAGCTCACCAGTTGCAGTCTCAACACACAGCAACAACTCGCCAATTCCTTGTCCTGCTGGGACACATGGTGTCCTCAGTCTATGTGACACCAATGGCCCGCCTGGCCATGAGAGTCATGCATTGGACTCTGAGGTCACAATGGATTCAAGTGACTCAGCCTCTGTCAACCATTGTTTACATCACCGCACTCCGTCTATCTCTCGCCTGGTGGAAAGATCACACCAATCTCCTCCAGGGACTGCCTTTTCACCTACCAGATCCTCAAATCATTCTCACCACCGACGCTTCCAACATCGGTTGGGGAGCTCATGTAAACAATCTACAGACGCAAGGATCTTGGTCTCCAGAGGAAGCCAAACACCAGATAAATTTCCTGGAACTTCAAGCAATGCGATATGCTCTCAGAGCTTTTCAGGATTGCCTATCAAATCACGTAATCCTGATTCAGATGGACAACCAGGTGGCCATGTGGTACATCAACAAGCAAGGCGGCACAGGCTCCTTCCTTCTGTGTCAGGAAGCTGCACAGATTTGGGCGGATGCGCTCTCCCGCTCGATGTACCTCAGGGCCACCTACTTGCCGGGAGTACACAATGTCTTGGCAGACAAACTGAGCCGTGTCTTTCAACCGCATGAGTGGTCGCTCAATCCATCGGTAGCTATCTCTCTCTTCCAGCAATGGGGGTATCCCCAAATAGACCTCTTTCGGTCCCCTCAGAACCACAAAGTGGAAAATTACTGCTCCCTAATTCGGAGCAAGCACTCTCGGCCCAGAGATGCATTCTCCCTCACATGGGCAACCGGTCTGCTTTATGCATTCCCTCCACTTCCTCTTCTCTCGCAGACTCTCGTGAAGCTACGTCAGGACAAAGGAGCCATGATCCTGATAGCACCTCACTGGCCGCGCCAAGTGTGGTTTCCCATACTCCAGGATCTCTCCATCCGCAGGCACATTCCCTTGGGAACGGACTCGCATCTGATCACTCAAAACGACGGATGCCTACTCCATCCCAATCTTCAAGCCTTGTCCCTGACTGCATGGATGTTGAAAGGTTAATCCTTCAACCACTTAACCTTTCCGAATCAGTTTCTCGTGTCCTGATTGCTTCACAGAAGCCTTCCACAAGAAAATCTTATTCCTATAAATGGAAAAGGTACACATCATGGTGCACTTCGCAGTCCCTTGATCCCTTTTCCTGTCCAATCACAAAATTCTTGGACTATCTCTGGCATTTATCAGAATCCGGTCTAAAGACCTCTTCCATTAGAATGCATGTCAGCGCGGTAGCCGCCTTCCATAAAGGAATCGGGGATGTCCCTATTTCGGTACAACCCCTCGTAACACGATTTCTTAAAGGCTTGCTCCATATCAAGCCACCTTTACGTCCTCCGGCCCCTTCTTGGGACCTTAATCTGGTTCTCGGTCGGCTCATGAAACCACTCTAACCTCTCCACTCCTGTGACCTTAAATATCTCACATAGAAAGTGTTATTCCTTTTAGCCTTCACTTCTGCTTACAGGGTTAGGGAGTTACAGGCCCTAGTTACCTATCCGCCTTACACTAAACTCCTGCAGGACCGGGCGGTACTCCGCACTCACCCTAAGTTTTTGCCCAAGGTAGTTTCTGAGTTTCACATTAATCAATCCATCATACTACCTATCTTCTTTCCCAGGCCTCACTCCAACCCAGGGGAACGGACTCTGCATAACCTTGACTGTAAACGGGCTCTAGCTTTCTATCTAGACCGTACAGTTGCCCACAGGAAGAGCACTCAGTTATTCGTCTCTTTCCATCCAAACAAATTAGGGCAACCTGTGGGTAAGCAGGCTCTTTCCTCCTGGTTGGCGGATTGCATATCTTTTTGCTATCAGCAAGCAGGCATTCTTTTTCAAGACTGTGTTAAAGCACACTCTGTGAGGGCCATGGCGACTTCAGTAGCACACCTACGATCGCTGCCGCTTCCTGACATTTGCAGAGCTGCTACCTGGAGCTCACTCCATACTTTCGCAGCCCACTATTGCTTGGACAAAGCCAGAAGACAGGATTCCATCTTCGGCCAATCTGTCCTCCGTAACCTTTTTCCAACGTGACGTACCAACACCCTTCCGCCTGCCCGATAGGGTTCCGGATGCTCTCTACCAAATTCCACCCCAGTTGTTGTGCCTGTTGCACGCCGTTGGGTACATTTGGTGCATGTTCGGACATCTTCAGCTCGGTACTCACCCATATGTGAGGACTACCATCCTGCTTGTCCTGTGAGAAAGCAAATGTTGCTTACCTGTAACATGTGTTCTCACAGGACAGCAGGATGTTAGTCCTCATGAAACCTACCCGCCGCCCCGCGGTGTTGGGTTCGTTTTATTTTTTTTTTCGGCACTACCTGTAGCTTTCAAAACAAGACTGAAGGGGGACCCCTGCTGGCTGCAGGGTTGGTGCCATGCTGAGCATGCCCAGTAGGGGCCAAAGTTCTAGAAACTTTGACAGAGGTTTTCTGTGATTGGGCTCTGTCCTGTGACATCACCCATATGTGAGGACTAACATCCTGCTGTCCTGTGAGAACACCTGTTACAGGTAAGCAACATTTGCTTTACCATGTATAGTGGATGTAACTGCTTCAAAATGTAGAGGTATATTTTGATAAGAGGATGTGGTAAGAACAAAAGCATTTTCATGATTTCATTTATGGTCATATCCTGTCTTTTTTTATTCAGATATTAATTGAAATTGGCCCCTAGTTTGGGTTAGACATATTATTGAGATATTCACAGAAACTTGTTCTAAGCCTGCTTTTAGCATCTTTGACATTACTGTAGCATGTGATCGATTTGAATAGTTATTGGAATCATGAATGAGGAAGAATTTCCTTGAAGTATTTATTTATTTAAAATTTTTTATATATCTCACCATGGGGTAGGAGTCTATCTGTCTAGGCGGTTTACAAAATAGAACATACACATTATCATAACTTCATTTAAAATCCATTACATTTGCAATAAAATGCTAAATTGTGCTAGTAGTATAAAATTCGGAATATTTCACATTCTGATGCTTCTGGAACTTTCCTGTGCTTTACTGGTATTATAGTGAATGTGGCATCAACTTCTAGTCTATACTCATTTTATTTTCACTGTACATATTGTAGTCTGACCTCTTCTTGGCAGGTTCTTGGGATCGTGGTGGGGGTCCTCTTGCAAGACCATGATGTACGGCAGAGCGAGTTCCAGCAGCTCCCCTATCACCGCATCTTCATCATGCTGCTTTTAGAACTCAACGCCCCTGAACATGTGCTGGAGACTATCAACTTTCAGACCCTCACTGCATTTTGGTACGTGTAGAGCTCAAAATGAGTCTTGAGAAGAGGACCCGTGACACCACTATTTCATAAGGATAAGGGCAAAAGCTCAAGGAATATTTAAAAAATTTAGAACTTGATTTTTTTCATTAATAGCAAGGATAGTTTACTAGGAGGTGTTTGTTGCTCCACTGGAAACTTGCTTATATGTTCTTGCCATTAACTTGTATGTAGGGGTAATATTTTCAACTGTTTTAACTATGAAAACTGTGTAAAAATTTGAAAAATTGATCCAAAAACCTTATCTTATTGTTGTGTTAACTATTTTAATACCAAAATGTTATGAAAATGTTCCCCCCCCTTGACTGTTTTGTAACACTGACTTTTCAGCAACACATTCCACATCCTAAGGCCAACTAAAGCTCCTGGCTTTGTATATGCCTGGCTGGAACTTATTTCTCATCGAATATTCATTGCAAGAATGCTGGCACATACGCCACAACAGAAGGTACAGTTGCTAAGAGGTTTTGTTTTGTTTTTGTGGAGGATCTTGAAAGTGGGATGGGGGAGAGACTGTATTCTTTTAATCCCACCATTTTCCCTTTCCAGATGGCTCAGGGGACACTTGCTGACTTTAGGGCTGGAAAAGTAGTGCCTTTGAAGTGCACAATCAATACAACTTATTGGTTGGCAGAGGACCACCATAGTAATGCCAGCTATTCTCCCTGGTTTAGGTCCTGTCTATTGGGATCTGGGGAGAGAGAGTGGAGGAGTAGCCTAGCATTTAGAGTAGCAGGCTATGAACCAGGGAAGTCACGGTTCAAATCCTACTGCCACTGCAAGTCATATGACCCTCCATTGCCTCAGGTACAAAACTTAGATTGTGAGCCTTCAGGGAACAGGAGAATATGGTACAGTACCTGAATGTAATCTGCTTTGAAGTGGATGAAAAGTGGAATATAAATCTAAATTAAATAAATTCTAGGGCCCGAGTCTCCCAGTTGCTGTTATAAGTTATGGCAATGTAAAGCTGCCTGCTCTTAAAGCTGGGGATGGCAAAGACTTGTTTATATGCTGCTGTTGAGTAAAATCTGAATTTTGGTTGACCACATTGAAGATAGGGTTTGTGCACTGCAAGAAATTTTAATCTAACATTCTCCATAAAGATAACACCAGATTTTTTTTTCTCTGTTCTCAAATCACTGTATTTGTAGAACACAGCTTCCTTTAAAAATGTTTTAGGGTTGCCTTTTGTTTTTGGAATATCACAAACATGTGAAACTACAGAAAATATTTGAGCATAGCCATTACACAAAATACAAATGCCATTTGCTATGGCAAAAGCTTTTTAATTGAAAAATTAGGAACGAATGTGCAACCATAACAGAGCAGTTCTGAGTAGAAGGAACATCGCACAAAATAGGTTTTATAGGACATATAGCATGAGAAGTAGGTACTAGTATACTCCATAGTCTTTGTTGTGCTTTATTAATAAGCACTGGCCACCACTGATGCTTAAATTACTTGTAAATAGACATGCTGATGTGTAAGAGCAGTTGACCTCAAAGATGTCTTTTTTTTTTTTTTTTTCAGGGATGGCCCATGTATGCCCAGCTGTTGATTGACCTCTTCAAGTATTTGGCCCCATTCTTAAGGAATGTAGAACTCACAAAACCTATGCAAATTCTCTACAAGGTAATTGAGTCTAGCTGTTGAATGCTATGGGTATAGATATCTGTGTGCATGTGTTAGAAGTATAAGCTTCATAAGATACTATTGGTTTACAGTATTAAACAGACTTCTTAATGTGCCTGCACTGTCAAGCTTACATGCTGAATGGGAGCAGGGAATAACTGAATTGACTAGATATGTTAATATAGTAAATGTGATATAGTTTTTTATGTTCTATAATTCAAGTAAGAGACTTTGAATTTGCTGGCGGCAGCACTGGGAGATTGAAGTGCTGGTGTTTTCTTTTTTTTAAGCTAGTTTAAATGACTTGTTTATAGTTGCACAGTGAGTTTTAAAGAAAATGAAATGGGACACTGCAACCAATAGGCAGTATGGTTGATGTTGTAGTCTGCTGCTTCAGTACTGAGATCATAGACATAAAGAAGCTAAACAATAGGGGTGGTTAACATATTAGTTAATGTAAATGTAGATGACTGCTTGCTTAAACCCCCTACCAGAATTTGACAGGATGTGACCATACATGGATTCATAAAAATCTGATCACAAATACTTATCTAATGCATGTAAGAGAGGAGGTGTGAATGTGCATTGGAGAACTTTTCATTTCCTTGAGCTACTTGAATTTCAGAAACACTGCACGAGCGGCAGTGTAACATACCCAATGCAGTGTGTGTGTGTGTTGGTTGGTTTTTTTTTATTTAAATGAAGCATACAGTGATCTTCAACCACTTCTAGGTAAGCAGACTTCTTTCAGTCCCATGTTTACCAGAATTAGAATAAAGTTTGATCGCACATAAATTAAGGCCTTCAGTGCACAGGGGTGCTACTGTGGTTTGGTCTGGGGCTGGAGAGAATCATTAGTGTGCTGAACCAGGTCCAAGTGTAGCAATACTGCTGTGGCCAGTCTAGGTCCAAACGAAGCCTCTACAGCCAGGACTTCCCTCTGTTGCCAAGCTGTAGAGAGACTGGAGGGAGAGGGGAAGGGGCAGAAACTGGAGAGTGGGGGGGATGCTAGAGGAACGGGGAAGACACTAAAAGGAAGGGAGAGAGTTGATAAGAGTGGGGGAAATGCGAGAAGTGAGCAGGAGAAAGGGAGCAAAATAGGCTGGAAGGGAGAGGGGGAAAAAACTAAAGGGGAAACAGAGGGAAGGAAAAATAGACATTGCCCTCCCCTCAAGAAAAATTAAAAACATAAAATGATAAAAAGGACCAAAAGATAAGGAAAAACAAATTCTCCGGGTTTCGGAATATTTTTCTCATTCACCTAAGCAATTTATTTTTTTAACCTACCAGTTTCCTCCTCCTTCAGGCTTCTAGTTCAGTTGGAACTGGGAATGGGCTCTTATCAGCATATTTCATAAAAATAGGGAATAAATGCTCATAGCATTAGGATCTCATCTCTATTTCCAAGTGAACTGGAAGCAAAGAGGAGGAGGAAACTGGTATGTTTAAAAAAATTAAATTGCATAGGCACTAGAGAAAATATTCAGAAACCCAGGGAAATTTTTTCCTTAACTTTTGGTCCTTTTTATCATTTTATGTCCTTTTTCCTTGCAGGGAGGGGAATTGTGTTGGTTTTTTTTTGTTTGTTTTTTCTTTGCTCCTCTTTCCCTTCCCTCTGTTTCCCCTTTAGTTTTTTTCCCCATCTCCCTTCCAGCCTCTTTTTCTTCCTTTCTCCTGTTCACTCATAGCATCTCCCCCACTTCCATCAAGTCTCTCCCATCTAGTTCTTTCCCTCTCCTCCTCTAGCATCCCCTCACTCTCTACCCCTTCCCCTCTCCTTTTGGCCTTTCTTCTGCTTGGCAGGACACGCACACTTCTTAAAATTTAAACCTATTTATTCACTGCTTCCCCAGCCTGTATGTAAAGGCAGCTTGAAGTGGTATACAAATTTAAATAGCTAATACAAAATCATGAAAATCTGCAGTCACACACAAACAATAAAAATTCTTGGCTGGGGGCCATACACCAAGACTTGTTCTGGAATCCTGCAGTCATGGGCCCTGAATCCAACCATTAGATTTCACCCTTGAGCAATGACAGTAACTCCCACTCTCCAGCCAACCCAGCTGGGGAGTGGAAGAACAGACTCAGATTGAATAGGGTTCCTTCTATATGGCAGTGCACTATCACTGAGCAATCCCCAGTGGGTATTTTTCTAAATATTTTTCCATGCCCCTGCTAGGTGTATTTCTCAGAGTTTTCCAATATAGCTCATGAGTTTGTATTTATATTAAGCATGAGAGGTTATTCTAGGATTACTGCAGATGCGCTGGATAGAAACATTAAGAATGCTACCATGTACAAACCACAGAAGAAAAATGCTTTAGTAAGTTAAATAAATATAGATAGGCAGAACTCTTAATGTGAAAAGATTTCTTAGACATTTCTGGGAGGCACTGTAACTAACGGCAAGATTGTTTACTGTTAGATTAGTAATTGCTTATTGTAGTGAATGTGTTATGGACTTGGAGCAGCTTTCCACCAAAGTTTGGTGCTCAGCAACTCATGTGATGGTTTGTTGTCACATGTTTTTCATCCTGTATGTACTTCTTTTCAGGGCACTTTGCGTGTGCTGCTGGTTCTACTTCATGACTTCCCAGAATTCCTTTGCGATTACCACTATGGTTTCTGTGATGTGATTCCACCCAACTGTATCCAACTGAGGAACCTAATCTTGAGTGCCTTTCCACGCAACATGAGACTACCAGACCCTTTCACTCCCAATTTAAAGGTAAAAAGCTTTTTCAAGGCAGTGTCCCAGCTGGGTAATTTCCAAATCTGTTTACCCAGCATTGGAATAATTTTTATTCTACAGATGTGTTTTTGCAGGCTACCAAATATGGTAATATGTCAAGTTTTTTCTGAATTATCTATCATCCACCAATTACACAGTTCCATGATGACAAGGACTTGTAGTAGTCGCATTCCTAGTCTGGACCTCAAGGTATGCTCTTCAGCGTTACAAATATAGAGACAATAAAATATTAGATCTCATAATGTTTTCAATCTTTTATTTTTTTAACTTGTTTTCAAAACAAATATAAAGAACAAAACATTGTACATTAACATTGAGAGAATTGATAGAAAACAATAACAAAAAGCAACTACAAAGTAATACTTTCCTCACAATTAAAGATCCAAACAAGAGATTGGGGGGAAGAGTTGGAAAACCGAGGAGTGAATAACAGAAATAAAGTATTGCCAGATGTGCTACAGAAAAGACTTTAGCATAAGATAATCAACTATAAATATAATTTAGACCAGAGGTGGGCAAACTATGGCCGTGGGCCAAATCAGGCCCGTCGTTGACTTCTATCCAGCCCACTAAATTTATAAAATTTAACAGTAGATGCGGCCCATGATCGCCGAGTGCAGATGACATCAGCAAATGCTCATGCTGTCCCCTTTGAATCAGGTGCTGAATCGCACAATGCTGGGTCCTGGCCTTTGCTGATGATTTTGTCTCCCAAAGAAGGGAGGAGGTAAGCAAGTGGCCAAACTTCTCTTCATGATGGCGGGTGGACAGGTGAGCGTCTGCGCTGCACAGCATCCTGAATAAAGATGCGATTGGCATCAGGATGCCACGCAGCGCAGACGCTCATCTGCCAGCATGCCTTTCTCCTATGTAAGTGTTGCGATTGGCTCTTACTACAAATGTAATAGCCAATCATAACATTTATACGGGGGAAGGGAGAGAGAGCCTGGATACATCGGTTCCCATTCCCTGTCAGAGGAGAGGCCCTGTTGTCATCACGCTGGTGGGGTTCCCATCTCCCACCAGGGAGGAGAGGCCCGGCACTGTGGTGAACATGGGAAGGGACAGAGGGAAGGAAGGGAAAATGGTGAGCAAGTGAAATAGAAGGGACATGAACGAGAGGGAGAGCAACTGAGAAGGGAGGTGGTGAGTATCAGGTATTGGTGGGAGAGAGGGGCTAGAGACTGAGTGGGAAGGGGGCAAGAATGAGAAATAGAGGGATGAGTAGGAATGAGGGGATGAGTGAGAAGGAAGGGGACTGAATGGGAGTAAGAGTGAATGACTGAGAAGGGAGGGGAGGAAATGAAGGGAGTGAATGGGAGGGAGTGACTGAGGGGGGTGAGTATGAAAAAGGGAAGGATAATGAAGCAAGGGAAAAGGGTGAAGGGGGCAAGTGACTGAGGGGGAAGGTAAGGGGATTGAGTGGGAGGGTGAGTGACTGAAGGAAGGTAAGGGGATTGAGTGGGAGGGTGAGTGACTGAGAGGGAAGGAGGGTGAATGACTGGAGGTGAGTGAGGTGGAAGGGAAAAAGGAGAGAGGAAATAGAAGGGAGATTGAGAGGGTAGAAAAGTGCATGTGTGAAAGAGAAAAAGGAAGTTTGTGTGTACCCTCCTCTCCTTCTCTACTAATCCTACAATCTTAGGATCACTGGAAATGAAACGTTTCTAGATATGGAGGAGGAATTTTTTTAAATTAGTTTTAATTGGGTTTTTGATATGTCTGCTGTTTTGAAATATTTGATTTTAGGGAAATGTTTAAATTAATTATTAGGTGTTGTATTTATCTGTTTTGAAATATGCTTTTTTATTAGTATGGTTTTCTCACTTTTATGATTTGTATAGATTTCTTGATTTTGTTTTGTGAGGAATGGTGATATTTCTGTTTGATTTTTGCACTGCATATGAGTCTGGCGCTTAGAAGTTTCCAGTCAAGTTTTTTGTCTGCACTTTACTATATAGACTTTATGCATGCATTCGCGACGGAGGTGAGGTCTGTTAGCCGTACCTGTTGTACTGAAGTTTTTTCTGATGTTGGTAGAGGCGCCTGCAGCAAGTGGTAGAGATTTGATTGCTGTGTCAAGGACCTGCTGCGCCCGCCCTGCCCCACCCCACCCTCAGGCCCTCGTGCTTGATAAGTTGTAATGTGGCCCCAGCACAAAAAAGCTTGCCTACCCCTGATTTGATACACTTGATACATTAGGGACTCATGGGCATATTCCCAGTTCTAGCATCCAAAAAACTGCTCAGCTGTTCAGGAGCAAAGAAAATAAAACTTTTGGTGTGTAACTTGATCAAGCCATTTACATGGATAACTTAACAGAAAGGAGACTGCAGTAGCTTGAACCTCCTATCACATAGTAAGAAAGGCTTTTTGCCCATCTTGAATGGCCTTGGGCAAATTCTAATAAAAGCACCAAGAAAATTGACGTTCATATTTTGAAAGTAATTTTTCATTACTAAGCTTGATCAATTTCGCATAGAAAGGAAACAATTCAGTTACACTCAGTTTCAATATTGGAAGTCTCCCAAAAAAGCAGGTAAGTTTCCCAAAGCAGCACAAGGTTGAGATCTGTTGATCAATTTGGGGCTTATAAGAGAAGAAAAAAAATTGTTAAAAGCTGGGATTTGATCTTCAGAGATTTTTAATACCTCCAGCAAGTATTTTCTCAAGGTGATATAAGGCAATTCACCCATAACTTTAGGAAAATTAGTTAACCTTAGATTTAGATGTCTAAGGCAACTTTCCATGTTCTTCACTCTCCTGGACAGGAAACCTTGCTCTCGTATGATAGAAGCATTTACTGCTTGAATTTCCTGTACGTTTTTGCTCTAAGTTTGGAGACTGAGTCCTCAGGAATACGCTAATGGTCGTGAGCTAAGGAGTCTACCTTCTGGGAGACAGCCTCAACCCTATATGAAAATTGTGATCGTAACAGGCTAGAATTTGAATATCATCAGCATAGAAATAACCAGAAAATCCCAAACTTTGAATCAAGGTGGATAAGGGCACATTGAAGAGTTCCAAGTAATAAGAGTAAGATCTAGATGTTAGATCTAAACCAGTTATTCATTGTGGATATC
This sequence comes from Rhinatrema bivittatum, assembly GCF_901001135.1. Classification (NCBI taxonomy): domain Eukaryota; kingdom Metazoa; phylum Chordata; class Amphibia; order Gymnophiona; family Rhinatrematidae; genus Rhinatrema; species Rhinatrema bivittatum. The sequence goes on from NC_042621.1 coordinate 139,750,684, forward strand.
ATGAAAACTAGACTTGTTTATGGTTCTTGAGGACCCGAGTTGACCATTCCTGCTGTGTGGTGATCTCAACCTTTAGATAGGTAATGACTTCTGTGGCAATAAAGAGTACATAAATGAGTTTTTGCTGCAGTTACTGCACAAGAAAGCTGTTGCAGCTATGTCTGAGCTTGGGTTGTTCTTGCTATGAGATCTTATGTTCCTGGAGCTAATTGAGTCTTTTCTCACATTGAAGGCCTTTGTGGAATTTGTAATCCTCATGGCTGCAATCTTCAGCAGATGTTTTGCAGTTGTTAATGTCAAGATCCTTGAGATCATGTTTAGACACTTTGAATTGCTGGTGTGGATGGCCAGTTGGCCTTTTGCCAGAAGCTAGTTCCTCATATAGAATGCCTTTGAGAATTCTACCATTGTCAGTATGATGGATATGCTTGAGCCAATGAAGGCATCTTTTCGAGCTGGATGAAGACCTAGTGCTACTGGGTGTGCAAACCGTGCAATTGTGGGGCTGCACACCCAGGAGGGCAGCAGCTGTGGTGGTAGGGGACCACCAAATGGAGCAGCGAGAGGCTCATATGATCACTGTGGACCACATTCCATTGGTGGCAGAAGAATGGGAAGATCTGCACCACACTCCGCCTGAAGAAGGAGCTGTTCTGCGGCTATTCCTTGTATGCAGGACTCATGGTGCTAGCACTGTATGAACATCTCACAATGCATGAGATGAGCACAAAAAAAAAGTGCTAACACCGCAAGTGTTAAATACCACAGGGCCAGCCAGCACAAGAAAAAGCTACAGAAATGAGTCCTACAGTCTGTAATGCATGTTGTGCTCAGGGTCTCAGCGGTAGTAGTAGTAGTAGAAGAGGAAGAGAGACTCATGCACCATGCCTACCTTGAGTGAGTGTCAGTTATGAATGAGAGCCTGGGTGTGCGCGTGTGAATGGGCGCCTGCCTGGGTGAGGGATCTGTGTGTGTATGAATGAGCACCTGTCTCGGGAGGGGGGTGTGAATGGACACCTGCCTGCTGGAGGGGGGGGGGGGATGTACATGTGAATGGGCACCTGCCTTGGGTTGTGTGTATGAATGGAATCCTGCCTGAGGGGTATGGCCATGTATGTGATTTGGAGCCTACATTGGGGGGGGGGGATGTGTGTGTGAATGGGTGCCTGTCTGGGGGGAGATGGTGAAAAATTTGTGCCACCCTCACTAATCCACAAGAAGCTCGGGGTGACTGGAAATCAAAAGTTTTCAGGTATGGGAAATAGGTGATTTTCCCTTCTTGTTTATGATTATGAACATTTATTCTGGAAAGGTTGAGCGGTTAATACATTTTAAAATAAATATTGGGTATTTGTGTCTATTGCTTTTTAGAAATATTTAAAATGTATTATGAGTTCCTAATTATATATTTATTTAACACATATACCGTTTCAGCAATATAAAATTGAACAAAGCGGTTTACAATTTCGCAAAACAAAATAATAAAATAAAAATTAAATTATGAAGTAAAATTGAAATAAAATAAAATAATTATAGAAATAGAATAAAAAATACAATTAACTCCATGATCAATAACAAAAAAAATACTATAATAGAGTAAATCTTTAACCCACTATATTACAAATAAGAAATAGAAAGAGCAAGTAAAAAATTAAAATATAATAAACTTTTCGTCCATTGATTGGATATTCTGTCATCTGGCAATATTCTTTTTATTAGTATGGTTTATTATGGTAGATTTATATTTCTTGATTTTGTTTGATTTATGAGGACTGATGTTTTTCCATTGCTTCATTGTATATAGAGCCTAGGCTATTGCAATTTCCAGTTCAGTTTGTCTACACATTTGTATTTTATGGTCTCTTTATTCTGTGTTTGGTGAGGGTCTGTCTATGTTCTGCATGTGTGTATTCTGCTAGCATGTAGTTTCTAAGTAGAATTTAGAGCAGGCTGGTTTGTTCTGCTTTCCTAATAGGTGGTGGTTTAGGGTCTGGTATAATATTTGCCTTTTCGTATATTGGTTATTCCTGTTTGAGTGCTTGCAGTTAGTACTGTTCTGGTATGGGAATTTTATTATATTTAGTTTATTCAAGGCTGTCCAAGGACCAAACCCATACCTAACACGCATAACAGTAGGCCTAATGCTATATGGGTTCCAGGGGTGGGTTTTGGGTTTTGTGTTTTTTAGGGTTTTCTGGGTAGCCTCACGGCAGTACATATTTTTCTGTACAACAAACTGGTGCTAACTACAAGGCCCAGCTGGCACCAATTTTATGTACTGGTAGGTGGGGAAGCAGCACCTGGGGATCATTCCTGTACAATTTAGAAATTGTGGACCTGTGGATGGAGTAAAATAGGTTCGGGGGATGTCATTTTTGACAGTTTGGATTACCAGAGGGAGCAGGCTTTTTTTCGACGGCAAAAGGGGACCTGGGACAGAGCGTGTGATTGACAGTTTCTATTGTGTGTGAGTTATTGGAGAAACCAACAAAGATATAGTGGGCAGCACAGCAATTGTTCGCACAGGGCAGCAAAAATACTAGCACCGTCCCTGGCTGGATGAAGATAATGGGAATATCGGCCCACTCCAGGACTTTGGAGTTTGGGAGCTTATACTTCTAGGAGAGGTTAAAGATGTGTTGCAAGTAACACATTTAGAAATGGAACTTATCAGTAACCTCTAGTGTATAGTTATTAGTGATAGAGTGAAGTTTGTCAATATCTTGTCACATCATGTTTTTCTTCAATTAATGGTAAGCCCAAAGACCTGGCATGCTTGTGAGATATAAACAACAAGGCACTGGAGATGTTCCTCGGTATGAGTTGTCACAGCAGCAAGCAACAGTTAAAAACACATGACAAGAATTGCCATGCTGAGTCAGACCAAGATCCATTTAGCCCAGCATCCTTTCTCAGACAGTAGCCAATCCAAGTCACAAGTACCTGGCAGATATCATAAAATAAATCTAATTCTTGTTACTCCCAGGGGTAGCAGTAACTTTCTTTAGTCTACTTGGCTATTGTGTTATGGATTTTTTTTCCCTAGTAACTTGTCCAAAACTCTCTTAAACCCTGCTATGCTAATCACCTTGATCATGTCCTCTGGCAACAGATTCCACAGCTTGGCAGTGTGTTGAGTGAAAAAGTACTTTCTATTATCTGTTTTTAATTTGCTGGTGGTTAGTTTAATGGAGTATCCCCTTGTTTTAGTAGTATTTGTAAGGGTAAATAACTGTCCTTTATTTACTTGTTCCACCCAACTCATGATTTTATAAACTTTTTATCATATCCCCTCTCAGCCTTCTTTTCCAAGCTGAAGAGCTCTAGCCTGCATAGCCTCTCATCAAAAGAGAGATGTTCCATTTCCTTTATTATTTTTGTCACCCTCCTCTACACCTTTTCTAATTGTTATGCCCTTCTTGAAAAGGGGCAACCAAAACTGATTACAATACTCAAGGTGCAGTTACTTGTCTAGATATAGAGAGACTATGATATTTTCCGTTTTATTCTCCATCCCTAACTGCTACACCAATCCAGAACAATTGGGTGATGTTCCCACTCAGCAGATGGACGCAGAGTCCACAACTTTTTTCCTGTGATATCACTACTTATATGCGGTGCAGTGATAGTTAAAGGCAATATTCTCTGCCTCCAGCAGATTGAAGAGTACTGTGATACATCATGCTTTTAATTTATGTTGACCTTATTCTTTAAAGATTAATTAAAACAAATTTAAACTTATAGTTAATATTGCACTTTCTCAGCTGCCTGTGGGCCAGGCACCTGAAACGTGTACAAAACCTTTATCATTACTCCCAACTCAACAATGGGTGTTGGTAGATCCTAAAAGTTGTTGGTTTTTTGTTGTTTTTTTAATTTGTATTCCGCTTTTCAGTACTTCAAAGCGGATTACATGCAGGTATTGTGGGTATTTCACTGTCCCCAGAGGGCTCACAATCTGTTTGTATCTGAGGCAGTGGAGGGTAAAATAATTTCTTTGAGCTATTATTTAAGATAGAGCATCCTCTGAGAAATTGCTGATACTCCTCTAAACTCTTCCTCTTGTTTTCTCTGTAAACATAAAAAGTTTTTGAAGGAAGTAGGTATTCAAAAGAGAGAAATCAAAATATTAGAGGTGAATGCTGCCTGGTTTTCCCTAAGAATGCTGTTTTAAGTCTTTTGCTAAACATTTGAGAGCAGAATGTCATAGAGAAGCTGCTTGTGTGTTGCATGCAGGTGCAGATAATCCATAGCTGTAAGGGGCACACAGTGCTTAGTTTGCCTCAATGACTAAATTGGTACAGAGGACTTCTCAAAATCAAAACAGACAAAATAAGCACTCTGGATGCACAAATACATATAATAAATGTATAGCAATACTCTGAACCAATCCAGAAACCTACCTGGGAAGTTAAACATAAAAGAAGGAATATATCAGTATATGAGACGATAAAAAAAAAAAAGGTCTTAATATAATAATTTTTAACGAGGATCTTCATTTATTTAAAAAAAAGCTGGTAATCTGTTATACATTTTTAAAGTTAATAATATTGATATAGTTTAAAATCTGCTTTGTTATGGGAATACTAGCTTTAACTTTCACTGCACCACATATAAATAGTGTTGATGTCACAGAAATAGTCATGTGCTCAGTCTCCATCTACTAGAATGGGAACATAATTGAACTGTTCTGTTCAGGAATAAAGGAAAGGAAATTTACAAATTTAAATTTCTCCTTTGCTCATTTGTGCGGCAGCAGTCAAAAAAGCAGAGTATTTCAACATACTGTCCACAAGGACTGCAAGGTCCTTTTCTTGGTTAATGACTCCCAATACAGAACCCAGCATCATACCTGTAATTGGGGTTATTTTTCCCGATGTGCATCACTTTGCACTTTTCCATGTTAAATTTCATCTGCCCAGTCTCCTAGTCTCTGAAGGTCATTCTTCACTTCCTTGCAGTCACTCCTTTTTTTTTTTAACAGCTGAATTTTGTCATCTGCAAATTTGATGATCTCTCATTCCCTTTTCCAGATCATTTATGAATATTTTAAACCTCACAGGTCTCAGTACTGATCCCTGTGGTACTCCATAATGACTGTTCTCTATTTGGAAAACTGACCATTAAATCCTACCCTCTTTCTGGCTTTTTAACCAGTTACCAGTCCGCAATAGAACACTGCCTCCTATCCCATGATTTTGCAATTTCCTGAGTCTCATATCGGAGCACTTTGTTAAATAACTTCTGAAAATCCAAGTACACTATATCAACTAGCTCACATTTATCTATGTTTTACACTTTCAAAAAAAATTCTAAATGATTCTAAATTCTAAATGATTCTAAAATCATATTGACTCTTCTCCATTATGCCATGTCTATGTGGTCAGTGATTTTGTTTTTAAGAATGGCTTCTTCCATTTTGCCTGGTACTAGTGTCTGGCTCACCAGTCTGTAGCTTCCCAGATCATCCCTAGAGTCCTTTTTAAAAATTGGCTCATTGGCCACCTTCCATGCTTCAGTATTCATGGCTGTTTTAAATTATAGATTACTAGTAACAGAATAACAATTTCATGTGTGTGTTTTTAGAATTTTTGGGTGGATGCCATCCGGACTCAGTGATTTGTTACTCTTTAGTTTGTCAATCTGATCTATAACTCCTCCACTGTCACATATTTGTTTTAGTTGCTTAGATTCTCCACCATTGAAGAATGTTTCAGGTGCATGTATGTTCTCAATATACTCCTTCTTAAAGACGTAGGCAAAGAATGTTCTCAGTGTTTCTGCTATTTCCTTGTTCTGCCTGAGAAGCTTAACTGATTCCTTGATGTTTTTCTTTGAATGTACTTGAAAAAGTTGTTAGTTTTTTGTCTCACTGGCAAGCTTATATTTTAGTCTTTCTTGGCCTAGCTACTGTTTTATATCAGATACAAGCATCAGCACTGGCAAGTCCATTTTCATCATTTGGGTCTGATTTTTATTTTTTTAATGAGTCCCTTTAACTGCTTCCTTTACCTCACTATTAAATCTCACTAGAGGTCATTTGGTTTTACTTTGACCGTTTTTAATGCAAGGAATAAATTTTGTTAGGGCTCCAAAATGGTATTTTAAGCAATTATCATTTCATGCAAACTTTTAACCTTTGCAACAGCTCCATTTAGTTTTTTTCTAATTTCCTCACTATCATAGACTCTCTTTTTAAAGTGTTATGCTACTGTAGTAGTTTTTCTTAATGTCCTCCCTCTAGTGATTGTCAAATTTGATTGCATTATAATCGCAATTGTTTAACAGCCCCACTGCAGTATCCCCTTATATCAAATCGTGCATTTCATTTACCTTGGTTTTTGCTCTAAGTCGATAGTTGAAGACTTTCCCATCTGATCTTGTATGTAGTAATATTTTCTTAGTTGTTGACTTCCAAGACTTGCTTTAACAGGCATTTTCTTAGTCCAGTCAAATGAATCCAGAACATGTGGATTATGCACCTCTACCAGTAGATGGAGATGGAGCAAACTGATGTCACAGTATATATATACCCCTGCAGTGACAGCCTGCCAGTATTTTCCATCTCCAGCAGATGGTGGACATGCATCTAACCACTGAGGATTGCTTCATTTAAAAAAAATAAAATTAAGGAAATAAATTTGGCCTACTCTCCAGTGGTGATACCAAATGGTCTCTCCCACAGTTAAGAATTCCTGAGGTGATTTCCATGATCCCTCAGATGAGTGCCTTGGTCAGTTAGCTGATTTTTCAGCCAGCATGAACTTTTGGTGCCTTTCAGCTGCTCAAGCAGATGGTACAGGAAGCCGAGTGTGGTGGTAACAGCACATGCCTTATCCCCCCGCAGCAAGAAACTGTTTCTGTACTCAGCCAGGTAAGACTGAGCTCCGGTAAGTTTAAAAAAAAAAAATTATACAGAGACTTAGGAGGATTTTTGTTGTGCAGGGTTTCCTCCTCCCCTGGACTCTGTGCTCGGCATGCTGGTCTGACATTCGTCCCGTTCCGTGGGAGGTCGAGAAGCATGGGCAGCCTGGCGAGTTGAACAGTCTCCTTAGGTTAGGCCCCGCTCTGAGGCTTTTCGCTGCGCGCCATATGGTAGGCTACAACACTATTTTGCATGCTTTCTAAGGCTGCTCTCTATAGGATTGTCGGTCCGGTGTGTGTCTTAACTGTGCGTCCAGGTTGTGCGCCCAGTTAAATGACGCTGTAGTGATTGCACACTTAGCTTTGCGCACAAGTGGTATTGTGTGCTTAAGTTTATTATGCGTTTTTTTGGGCGCCTAGGTAAGTGCCTAAGTTTCTCATAAGTGTTGGATGCATAATTTTTGGGCGACTAGGTTGAACACGCATAATTAAAGAAAACAGCTCAGCATTCTTTCAGCCATAATGGAGCCTGTAGCTTAAGAAGCCTAAGCGTCTTTCTCTTTGCACTGCTTGTCATATTAGGGCGTCTCAGCCAGAAGTGCCTGCTAATTTGTGCCAGCGCTGTTTGGAGGCTCAGGGAGAATTATCTTCCTCTGATTTCACTAAGCCTGGTTCTTCTCAGCCAGATGTGGATCTGGGTAAAGACAGGTCTGGTGGGGCGCCTGATTTTGGAACTCCAACTGGTTCCCAGCAGGAGAAGGTAGCTCAGTGAGTACACCTCAGGTACCTCCTAGTCTGGATACGTCTACTTTTTCATGGGTAGAATTTTTCCAGGGATTGAAATCCTTCAGGCGCAGTCCTCAACTCTGTCCAATGTTTCTAGAGCAGAGGCGCGGGTAGGAATCTTTCCTGGCGCTTCTGTTAAGCGCTGGAGTACTGGTAGCGGTACTTCTGGATAGAGATCCATATGACAAGAATGATGACTCTGATCCTGCATCTCTTGAGGATGGTGAAATTCCCTCCAGATTGAACAGTATAGAACTATGTTAGTTATTTCATAGAGATGAACTACCAGCTCTGATTTCCCAGACCTTGAAAATGCTGGGAGTTCCTGGGGCACATTCAGTGTCTGAGCCAAATAGAAATCCCATTTTGATTTCCTTGCTTAAAGCCTGTTTTTTCACCAGGATGGAGGCCATTTAAGAATTGATTGATCTTGAGTGGGGCACCCTAGAGGCTAATTTCAAAGGTGGTCAGGTTTTGGAAGACCATGTACCCTCTGGATCTAGTGGTAAGAGAGTGCTTATATTTTCCAAAGGTAGATGCACTTATGTGTGCAGTCTCCAAGCCGACCACTATTCCTGTGGAAGGAGGAGCGGCCTTGAATGATGCTCATGATAAAAAGATTGAGACTATCCTTAAGCAAGCATTTGAAGCAATGGCTATGACCTTGCAGATCGCTTCTTGTTTCTTGGTGGCTCACTCTTATTATGCTTCTCTCCCAGGAGGTTGATGGCTCTGGAATGAACTCCAAGGCAGTTATGGAACCTGCTGCACCTTCTTGGCAGATGTGGGCTGTGATTTGGTCCACATTTCAGCCAGAAGGGTGACGTTGATAGTAGCAGCTAGGCACATCAGTTATGGCTGAGAAATTGGTCGACCAATGCGACCTCCAAAGCTAACCTCACCAAATTGCCCTTTTAACAGTTCACTTTTGTCTGGCAGCAAGTTGGAGAAACTGGCCAGTAAGAGGGGCAATTCTCTGGTTCCTCATTTGCCAGAGGATAAGAAGCAGGCACAGTGCTCCTATAACATGAGGTCGTGCTAGAGGATCCAAGCATTTTCGACCCTATAGAGAAGCGACCTTTCAAAGGACTCTACCCTTCGGTAGGTCTCCGTCCTTTTATCCCCAACAACCCAGAAGAGGTGCAGGCTTGGGTAGTGGAGCCTCCCAAAGAAGGTTTGCCGATCCACCCTCTGGAACAAAAGAGAGAGGCATCCCCCTATCTCCTATCAGAAGTGGGTCGAAATCACATCGGATCAGTGGGTCCTGGAGGTGATACGAGAAAGATATGTGATGGCGTTTCGTAGTGTTCTTCGAGACATGTTCATGGAGAGTCTCCCTGCCACTCCCCGTAGAAGAAGCAGGCAGTGGGGAGGGTACACTGGCAAGGCTTCTCAGTCTGAGGGCTGTGGTCCCAGTGCCCACATCTCAAGAAAATACGGGGCGATATTCCAAAGGAGGGCTCTCTTCGTCCCATTCTGGAACTCAAGGGCGTCAACAGTCATCTGCGAGTGAAGCATTTTCACATGGAAACATTGCGCTCAGTGATAATGGCCATGCAGTCAGGAGAATTTGACCTCTCTGGATCTGTCCGAAGCGTATCTCCATATTCCCATCAGACTAGAATGTGAACACTTCCTGCGGTTCGCAATTCTGAGATGCCACTTTCAGTTTTGGGCACTGCCCTTTGGTCTGGCCACTGCTCCCAGAACCTTTTCCAAGGAAATGGTGGTAGTCAGCAGAGTTGAGAGAGAATGGAATCCTAGTACACCTGAATTTGGATGACTGGCTGATTTTCGCCAAGTCGCTGGAAGAGAGCCGCCTGGTGACTCACAAGGTGATTTTCCTGTTGCAGGAGCTTGGCTGGGTGATGAACCTTGCCAAGAGCAGTCTTCAGCCTACTCAGTCGCTGAAATACCTGGGGGTTTGGTTTGACATGAAGCAGAGCAAGGTATTCCTCCAGAAGCTCGTATTCAGAAGTTGCCAGCTCTGTTGAATGCTCTGCGCCCGACCGTATGGTCTTATCTGCAGGTCCTTGGCTTAATGGCGGCGACTCTGGAAGTGGTACCATGGGTGAGGGTGCATATGCGTCCCCTTCAGCGCTCCCTGTTTTCTCGGTGGAATCCACAATCTCAGGACTATATGATTCTGTTCCACCTTCCAATGGAGGTCTCATCCCAACTGCAGTGGTGGCTGCAGGTGGATCATCTACAGAAGGGAGTTTCTCTATCTCCACTGGATTGGCTAGTACTGACGACTGATGGCAAGTTTCCTTGGTTGGGAGAGCTCAGGGTCAGGAGTTGACAGCGCAAGGGTGCTGGAGTGTAGAATTCTCTCTGGAACATCAGTCGGCAGGAAGCCAGGGCGGTCTGAATGGCATGTTTACAGTTTGGCGACAGGCTGCAGGCTCAATCGCTCCAAATAATGTCAGACAGTGCAATGACTGTAGCTTATATCAATCGACAGGGAGGTACCAAGAGCCAAAAGGTGTCAAAGGAAATAGATCAACTTGTGGAATGGGCAGAAGTGCATCTCCAGATGATCTCAACCTTGCACATTGCAGGCAAAGACAACATAAGAGCAGACTTTCTCAGCAGGGAGAATATGGACCCAAGAGAGTGGGCATTGTCAAATGAAGCTTTCAGCTAATTCGGGATCGCTGGGGTCTCCCATTCCTAAACCTGTTCATGACTTCACATAATGCGAAAGTTCCGCAATTCTTCAGCTGCAGAAGAGATCTGAAGTCATTGGGGATCGATGTCTTAATGCAGGAGTGGCCGGAAGACAAGTTGCTGTATGCCTTTCCTCCATAGCTCATGTTGGGCAGATTGATTCGAAGGATCGAACGCTACAGCGGGATGAATGCTCTTGGTCGTTCCAGATTGGCCCAGGAGGCTGTGGTATGCAGATCTGCGGAGGCTCCTGGTGGATTCATGTCTTCGACTTCCAGTGCACAGGGACCTGTTCTTCACGAACATTCAACTCAGTTTTGACTTACGGTATAGCCCTTGAAAGGGCTCACTTGCTGAAATTTGGATACTCTGCAGCAGTGATTTCCACCTTGCTAAGAGCTAGAAAGTTCTCCAGTTCCTTGGCCTATGTGCGGGTTTGGAGAGTGTTTGAGGCGCGATGTGAGAATTGAGGTACTCTTCCTTCCTTGCTCAAGATTCCACTTATTTTGGAATTTTTGCAGGATGGCTTGAATAAAGGCTTGGCTCTTCATTCCTTAAAGTAGCGGCTCTCGCCTGGTTCGGGGGTCAGGTAAATGGTGGATCCTTGTCAGTTCATCCTTATGTGGCCCGTTTTCTGAAAGGACTGAAACTTCATTGTCCTTTGCTGTTTCCGGTGTCCGTATGGAGTCTTAATTTGGTTTTGGAGTTTTTGGCGGGCCCTACATTTAGACCAATATGTACTCTGTCCTTGTGGTTAATGACCTTAAAACTGTTTTCCTTGTGGCAGTTTGTTCTGTGTGCAGGATTTCCAAACTGCAGGCCTTGTCTTGCCGGGAGCCATTTCTCCAGGTGAGTCCAGGGGCGTACTGTTCCTTCCTTCTTACCAAAAGTGGACACTGAGTTTCACTTGAATCTGTCCATCTCCCTGCCGTCTCTGGACAGACAGAGAGAGAGAGGTATAGAGGAGTATAGTCTGTTGCGACCCTTGGATGTCAAGACACATTGTCAGGTATCTAGAGGTTACTGAGCCTTTGCGGAAGTCAGATCCTTCATGGCAGTACTAGACAGGGAGAGCCAGCCTCACAGGCTATAATAGCTCGCTGGATTAAAGAAGTAATCACGGCTGCATATGTGGATGTTGAGAAGCCGTTACCTAGTCAGGTTAGGACTCATTCCACTAGGGCTCAAGCAAAGTCATGGGCAGAAGTTAGATGGTCTCCCATCCAACATTTGCCGAGCTGCGATGTGGTCCTCCTTACACACCTTTTCCAAGTATTATCAGCTGGATGTTCTGGCCCAGGAGGACGCAGCCTTTGTGCGTGCAGTTTTGACTGGACCATGGGCAGCCTCCCACCCTATTCGGGCAAGTAGCATTGGGTACTTACTACTTACCTAATAATTTCCTTTCTTTAGGATAGTCAAATAAATCCAGTGTCCCTCCCTTGACTGCCAAATGATTGCATATTGATCCTCCTGTATACCTATGTATTACAGGGATTACTGGTGTTACTCCAGTCCCTAGACTAGTGTTATTACATTCTTGTCTGAGCTCAGTGTTGCCTGTTGCCCGAGTATTGAAATGGTTATCTGTTTTTAATCGATTTTTGCTAGTCTGTCCACAGTTGATGTTGAAGAAAATACTAGCAGGCTGATGTCACTGCAGGGGAATATATACTGTGATGTCAGTTTGCTCCATCTCCATCTGCTAGTAGAGATGCATAACCCACTTGTTCTGGATTCATCCGACTGTCCTAAAGAAAAGGAAATTATCAGGTAAGTAGTAATTTTTCATTGGAGAAGATCTGGAATAGGATAGGGTAAGAAAGCATCCCTGTTTGATGCCATTTCATATGTTGAAAACCTCCAAGGTTGATACATCATATTGGCTGATGCCTTTCATGTATGGAAGAAATTTGGCTGTCCTCTGAACCTTCTCAAGCTATCTGTTCCAGCAAATCATTAGCCGGTCCAGGTCTATGGAATTTATTACCCATAGAATTAAGGCTCCAGAGAGATTTAAAAGAATTTAAGAAAGCACTAAAAACGTGGCTGTATGTACAAGCATTCCAAGTAGAAGTCAGCCAGTAATTTTTATTGTTTTCATATGTTGATGCTTTCTGATAAATTTTTTGTTAATAGGCATGTTTTAATGTGATTATTTACTTTTTATGTCTTATTTTATTTCATGATTTGTTTCTTTTATATTAATTTAAGAATGAGTCTGTATAGTTATCTGTTTGGTTTAAAATTTTTTATTGTATTATGGTTTTTAATTATAAGAAATTGCCATGCTGGGTCAGACCAAGGGTCCATCAAGCCCAGCATCCTGTTTCCAACAGAGGCCAAACCGGTGTGAAGGTATATACCAACATCGGTATAGAAAATTACGTAAATAAATAATAAAGCCCCCTCCCCCGAAAGCCCTGCTGTTCATGAAGTTGAAGACTTTGAGATCAATAAAAGTGATATGCAAAAGTTTTCTCTGCTCCTTGCACTTTTCCTACATTTATCTCAGGGAAAAGATTGTTGATCAACTTTTCAGCTCAAAAAACATACAGTGGCTTAGGATGGACTAGATCAGCAAGGATCTGAAGTTGCTTTAGAGCAGCATTTCTAAAGAGTGTTCTATTTGTGCTTAAGAGGGAGATAGGTGGTGAGTGCTGACTCCTCACTCCATCTAAGGGTGCTCTCCCAACCCCCACCTCATTTCTGCTGCTACAGATGAATGCAATCAGGCATGGGGGGCACCTCTTCCTGGTGATGACATCAAGAGAAGACTGCTGGCCCTGTAAGGACAGCACCAGAGGCAGCCCCACAACCAAAGGGCATCCCCCTTTGTACACAACTTCACAAAGACCAGAAACCAAAAAGCTCACAATGAAACCCTGCCCTCTTAAACAACCCCTTCCCCCTTTGCTAAATTAAGGCTAGAATATCTAACAGAACATAGCTCATAATCAAAGTGAAACAATTGGAACATTCAAATGATTTAAATCTAAGGAAAAAATATTTAAATGTTTGAATATATTGCTCTTAAAGAGGAATGTTAAAGACTTTCCAAAGGTTATATATCCCAGACAGAAGAAAGAGGAAGACTAGCATATTTCACTATAGTGTGCTTTAACAAAGCCATCCTACGTGTGGAGGTGATCTGGGGCAGAAGGAAACCCCATGTATCAGAACCAACCAGTTTCTAGATCCCTTCTCCCTGTAACTTTGCAGCCTATTAACTCTGTCTAACCAGAGCAAGTCACTTTTCCCCCACCTCCTTCAGCTTAATCTACTTAATGTTCAATCCAAAACAACAAAATGCTTTATTCAAGACTGAATTTAAAGGTCACATCTAAATACACCACATACTCCAGCCTATGGAGCAGGAGAGTAGCTATCATCTTCCAAAACCCCCAGCTCTAAATCTAGTCATAACCAAACAAATAGGCAAATCTAACTGCTTTATTTAATTATTTAAATTAATTTTCCTAGCGTATAGCAGATGGACTCAGAACCAATGGGAATAGTGTACTCGTGCTAGCAGTTGGAGAAGGATCAGATTTCAATCTGACGTCAGCCCCTAGTACATATACCCCTGCAGGAAGTGCAGATCCTCAGTATTTTCCGTCTCCATAGCAGTTAGGAGCTATCTGCACGCTCTCAGAGCGTTGGAACCAAATTTAAAGAAGAAAATTCTACTGAAGACGAGCCCCGCTCTCCTGCGGTGATACCCTCGGGTCCCTCCCCCAGTCGATATTCCTGAGGTGATTTCCATGATCCCTCTGAGGTGAGCCTCGGTCTGGCGGCCGAATCGCGGCGAGGACTTACAGCCCCCGAGCGAGAGGAGTTCGGGCGCGGCTGAGAGGCAGCGGGTGCATCCTCAAAAGCGGCGGTGAAGGTAGTTGCCCTCTCCCCCCGCAGCCGGAGACCGCCCGGTTCGAGACCAGGAAGCGCCGAAGATAAGGTAAGGTAGAAATCTTTACTTGTGCCGGTCTCCGAGGATTGAGGACGAGCACAGGCCATCGGCCGAAACCAGCGCCACTGGGCTGATTCGCCCTAGCAGGGCCAGACCCTGGCATTTCCAAGGGCCTTCCCACGTGGAGACCCTCCGAGGTAGTCTCCATCTTGCCCGCATGGTCGCCGTCGCCATCTTGGCCTTAATCTCTCCGTTCACATCGCCACCCGGCCTAGCACACAAAATTTACCTGTGCGCACAAACCTACTTCTGCACGTAAGTTATACGCACAAGAACCCTTGGACGCATAAGCGGCACGCGCAAGTCCCGGTCGCACGGACTACGCGCACTCGACTACCCGCGCGCACATCCCGGGTTAAGCGCTCAGATACGCGCACAAACCCCGGCTAAGCGCACAGATACGAGCGCACACAGCCAGGCGCTCCGGAGCGAAACATGTACGTGCAGGCAACCTCGACTCCTCCAATAACGGAAGTAAAATCCTTAGGCCTCGGCTCAGCATGCCACCTCAGGGCCGCCCAGAGCCAGGAAGCCGATGCCTTATGCACCCAATGCGAGGAGGCCCTGGGAGTTCCACCACAGGCTCAGTCTCGCCCAGGGCTGGGGACTAGCTCTTCATGGGGCTCCCTGGAGCTAGCAACCCCCAGCGGGACTCCCTCTCAGCCGGAGGCTCCCAGGGAAGCAGCGCCACTCAATGTGGACCCCTTGTCTATTTCTTGGGTGGAACTCTTCAAGGGGATTCACGCCTTTGTCCGAATGCAAACGGATTCCCGGGCGGACCAACCACATACGTCGCAGGAGGACCCCTATGCTCCAGGCCCCTCAAGACCTAGGCATAGGCTTTTACCGCCAAGTAGTCCCACCTTCGGGGGTACGGACATCTCAGAAGAAGTCGAACCCCTAGAAGAAGAACGAGAACTCCCCCCCGGGGACAGAACCCCACCGAACCATGAGACGGTTCTTCACAAGGGAGGAGCTCCCGGATCTGGTCTCCCAATGCCTTGTGGAACTGGCGATTCCGGATTCAGAAAACCAGGGGGATCCCGAGGAGAACCCATTTCTGAAAGGCCTTCGACAGACCTCCCGTCATTTCCCGCTCTTGCGAGCTGCTCAACAGCTAATTGACCTGGAATGGAACACCCCAGAGTCTGCCTTTAAAGGGGGGGGCGGGCCTTGGCCAGCTTGTACCCCCTGGATCCAGCAACCAAAGACATGCTCGCTTGCCCTAGAGTGGATGCCATGGTCTGCGCAGTCTACAAGTGCACCACCATTCCGGTAGAGGGAGGAGCAGCACTCAAGGACACGCATGACCGGCAGCTAGAAGCCATGCTTAAACAGTCATTTGACGTGGCCGCTATGTCTCTTCAGATTGCGGCCTGCTGCACCGTGGTGACACGTGCCTGCTTATCCTACATCAACAGGCAAGGGGGAACCAGAAGCCAACAGGTGTCACTGGAGATAAACCCATTGATGGCATGGGCGGAAGCAAATCTACAGGAGATCGCCGCCGCCCACATCGCCGGGAAGGACAACATCACGGCGGACTTCCTCAGCAGAGAAAGTCTAGACCCAGGAGAATGGAAGCTGTCTCCCGCAGCCTTCCGGATGATAGTAAACCTGTGGGGAACACCGGAAATGGACCTTCTGGCGAACAGAACCAATGCCCAAGTACCCAGATATTTCAGCCGCAAGCGGGATCTACAATCCCAAGGGATCGATGCCCTGGTGCAGGCCTGGCCACGGGGGACCCTACTATATGCCTTCCCGCCGTGGCACCTCTTGGGCGCAATCATTCACAAGATACAGATACACAAGGGACTAGTTCTTCTGGTGGCCCCGGATTGGCCAAGAAGACCGTGGTACGCAGACATGAGAAGACTACTGGCAGGGAACCCTCTACCCCTGCTCCCTCTCAGGGACCTGCTACAACAGGGTCCGATCTTCCACGAGGACCCAGCTCAATTCTCTCTTACGGTCTGGCCATTGAGAGGGCTCGCCTGAAGAAGAGCGGATACTCGGGGGCGGTAATAGACACCCTCCTCCGAGCACGCAAGTTCTCCACATCGTTAACATACATAAGGATCTGGAGAATATTTGAAGCCTGGTGCGAAGATCACGACATCAAGACACGTTCACTTAAAGTTCCCGTGAATCTGGAGTTCCTACAGAGCGGACTCCAGAAAGGACTGTCCCTCAACTCCATCAAAGTACAGGTGGCAGCACTGGCATGTTTCGGCACCAGGGGCGAGAGCGATAGCCTAGCCTCTCACCCGGATGTGTCACGTTTCCTGAAAGGAGTCAAACACATTCGTCCACCTCTGAAGTGGCCGGTACCTCTGTGGAATCTCAACTTAGTCTTGAACTTCCTATCTGGAACCACCTTCAGACCTCTTCGAGGGCTATCACTCCATCAGCTGACCCTGAAGATTGTCTTCCTACTGGCAGTTTGTTCAGCAGCGACACATCTCTGAACTACAAGCTCTGTCTTGCCGTGAACCCTTTCTTAGGTTCACTCCGGGATCCATCCAGCTGCGCACGGTACCGTCATTCCTTCCCAAAGTGGTCTCCCACTTCCATCTGAACCAGACCATCTCGCTCCCGTCGGCGGGAGCCCTGAAGAATTCGGAAGAGGCCCATAGTCTGTGTCACCTCAACGTTGGCAGAATCCTCTCCAGATACCTGGAAATGTCAGAACCAGTACGGAAGACTGACCCACCTTTTCGCCCTTCTCAGCAGGAAAAGACTAGGGGAAGCAGCCTCGCGGGCAACCATAGCCCGATGGATCAAGGAAGTCATCAAGGCGGCCTACGTAGAAGCAGGGAAACCTCCGCCTCTACAGATCAAGGCCCATTCGACCAGAGCCTGGGCAGAAACAAGAATGATGTCACCCGCCGAGATTTGCAGGGCGGCGACATGGTCCTCCATCCATACCTTCTCCAGATTCTACCGTCTGGATGTTCAGGCCCGGGAGGACACGGCATTTGCAAGGGCAATACTGAGTGGGTCACAGACAGCCTCCCACCCGGTTCGGAAGTAGCTTTTATACATCCCATTGGTTCTGAGTCCATCTGCTACACGCTAGGAAATGGAGAAATTACTTACCTGATAATTTCGTTTTCCTTAGTGTAGACAGATGGACTCAGCAGCCCGCCCTTGGCTGCCGTCATGCATGGTATTGCAAATGATTCAAGGGTAAGCCTCCTTTCGTTTACCTAGGTCTCCACCCGGCTGGGTGTCGACGCTTTCCGGTCAAGCTCCCTGGCGGTCTCCAGCTATACTCAATCGACCAGTTCAAATTAATCCAGTTAATCAAGTTATAACGTTTATTTAGTTACGAAGTTATACAAGTTAATCAAATTAACCAATCGGTCAGTCAAACATATATCCACAATGCTTTGCAAGGAAGAATACTGAGGATCTGCACTTCCTGCAGGGGTATATGTACTAGGGGCTGATGTCAGATTGAAATCTGATCCGTCTCCAACTGCTAGCACGAGTACACTATACCCATTGGTTCTGAGTCCATCTGCTACACTAAGGAAAATGAAATTATCAGGTAAGTAATTTCTCCATTTTACTTAAAAGCAAGGCAGATAATGCAACATTCATAAACCTACATAAAACAAAATCAACTAAAACAAAACACAAGTCTGCTCACAGATTAATTCTGAGAGCCAAGCAACTATTTTTCAGCTCAGCAGGATGTCATTTCGTTAGAGCTCAGTAGTCTTTTTTTTTTTTTTTTTTTTTTTTTTTTTTTTTCAAAGGCAGGTTTAAATAAGTGTTTTCAACTGCTTTTAAAAAGTCAAAGAATATATAATTGTTCTCAGGTAATCAATGTATTCCAAAATATTGATTTTAGATCAAGCCAAACTAAGGGATAGTGAACCTCAAAAGATATAGACAAAGGTTGTTGCAGGCCACTATATATTATGTGACAAGTTTCAATTATTGTATTTGTCATGCTAATGATTGGAGGAAAAGACCTCAAAATTTGTACTGCCACAATCAAAATGTTAAGGTGGGTCTTTCTTCTCCTTCATAGGTCAAAAACCTCAATTTTTTAATTCTACAAGTGCTGCTTAATGACTAATGAAAAACAACTTTTTTTTTTAACTTGTTGCAATACGAAAAAGTCTTACACAAATACCAGTCGTCTTTCCGAACAGTCTCGCTCTGTCATCCATACACACAGGCTTCCCATTCCCATATTCTGTCTTACATATATAGGCTTCTCACTCCCATGCTGTCTCTCACACACCCACACACTCAGGTTTCTCATTCCCATGCTCTTTCACACACACCCTCACACACCAAGCTTCTTACTCCCATGCTCTCTCATACACAAGTTTCTTACTTCATGCTTTCTCTCTCATACACAGTCACCTCCCTGACTAATCTCTCACTCACACACACACACCCGCCATCTTCATCTGACCAGTCACTTTCATTGTCTCTCACATATATACACATTGACCAGTTTCTCTCAATCACACACATGCTCTCACTTACACACAGGCTCTCAATCACAGTTACACATGCGCACTCTCAATCACACACACATTCTCCCACTTACACACTGGCTGGTCGGCTGTCTCTATCTCTCATTTCCTGCTGCCCCCCCCCCCCCCAAGAGCTCAAATGGTAACTGCAGCAGCCTCCTCCTTCAGCCCCCGCAGGCCAAGAAAGAAGAATCCCATCTGCCATGACAGGCTAATTCTGCTGTCTCCTTTGCTGATTGCTGGCTGCTTCGGATTTTGCTCCGGGCCCACACTACCTATTGGGATTGATGCTGCTGCCACTACTGTTCCATGCAGCATGGTTCTTTTTTCCCACGCACCCCACTGCACATCACTTCCTGCTCCTGGCCATGGGGGCAGGTGCGGGAAGAAGAAAAGGCTAACCGCAGTTGCCAGCCTCCACTAACACTGCTGCCATTCCTATCCGAGCTTGTACATGCTGATAGCCTGAGCAGCAGTGGAAGATCTGCCTCTTGTTCGGTGAAGGAAGGAGGAGGGAAGAGCAGCAGGAGACCAGTAGCACGCAACACACCGGTTGAGAATCTTTGCTGTATACAATCACACAAATATCCTTTGTGTTAGTTATACTCTTAGATGATGAGATCATGCTGTTACTCTTGAACAAATTTTCTTTCTAAAAAAAGACATACTTTTAATTAATATATAGCTTTTAAAACTTTAAAAACAATTTTTGAAATGTACTCATCGCATGCTTGTTCTTTCAATCCTGCACCAACCACCTGACATTTAATAACTTGCTATTCACAAACCTAGCTGTAAGCAATTTATAAATAATGTTTAATGATCAGATGTTCCTAAACATCCAATCAAATAGAGTCCTGTTGACTTGTGCATTTACAAATAATGCAATCAGAATAAAGTACTTTTCAACTAAGGGCCAATCAAAAAAGGTTTGTATTTGTACAATTCCTTCCTGTTAGTGAAAAGAATTTGGCTTTTGTGTTTAATCCAGAATCATACTGTTTCAAACAAACCAATCAAAACTCAAGGCCAATCGGAGAAGGTTTTTATAATTCCCTTCATATAATATATATATATTTTGTTCCAAAATAATGGACCAGTGACTGAAAAAGCACTCTCATGCATTTGTCAGATAAGCCAGTCAAGGTGAGGGAACCTTTAACAGGCTACACTGTGCCAATCTCATCGCACAAGAAGGTTGTTAAAACCAGAGTATAACGCAAAATCTCACAGAATAATCTGCTCAGCGGCTTTAAATACCATCAATCATTTATTTAGTAGTTTTTATATTTAGTAGTTTTTATATACCAATAACCGTTTTCACATCGTATCGGTTTACATGGAGCAAGGAAATAGAACACTAAATGCCTGGCACAACGATTACATGGAACACAAAAGAATAAAATCTTGCTTAACCAACTTAAGAGATAGTGTTAACAGGGGTAGTTTTGAATTGATTCTGTCCTGACTGACAACACAGATTAGAATTAGAAGTGGTAGATCACCTTGGAAAACCTTTAAAACTGGTGCTCCCTTGGCTACCTTATTTAACATATGTCTCCTCTCTGTAAAACAGACTATAGACGCTAAGATGACATTCAGTTTTATGTACCCATGTTGTCATGGAACACTGCTTTCAAGATGTCTTGGCTGCTTAGCATCCGAAAAGTGCTGGCTATGGTATAACAAGCTAGCATTAAAGGTTGATAAAACAGATTATGATCTTAAGTAGAACTCCCTTACTAAATCTTCCTATTCAATTTGAATTTGAAGGTCGCAAAATACCAATTGTCAGCCAAGTAAGAAATTTGTGTAATCCTGGATTCCAGCCTGTCTGTGCAGCCACAGATTAAGAATAAAACTTTTTTGTTATAACCTTCAGAGAACTTGCAGATTGAAACCATTTCTGAATCTGTATAGCTTCCCAGGACAGATTTAGGAAGCCCTGGATTAGGGTCTGCCACTGGGTTTACTGTTAAATCAATATTCCCTGGATATTAGAGATTTTATAACTACAGCCAGGATGCAACCATTATTTTCTCCTTGTGCAATTCTTGCCATGAAAAATACTCTTCACTTCAACTTTCTTCCTATAATTTTCTAAAGCTGTTGCTACATTCATGTGACATAGTGGGTATACATTTTCTCTATCTCCTTTCGAGCTTTAACAATGATTGTTTTGCCTGCTGTAAAGAGCATGAGAACTATGGTACATAACATTTTAAGAGGAGTTAGGTCATCAGCTACTTATATCTATTGGTCACACAGAATTTGTCACAGTTTTTTCAACTGGAGGAATAGAGGGAAAGCAAAGCCTGGTCATGTGATGAATAAAAGCATCACATGATTAATATTAGACAGCATACTCTGAGGTTCAGACTGATGGAGTAGCTAATAGAACAAATTTGTAGGTAAGTTGAAAAATGCTATTGTCCTCTAATCACTCCTGAGCATTTCTGCATGGTGCCAGAAGTCCTCCATATTCTTGGCTGCTTGGTATTCCTTCTTGCATTTGGGCAGCAGGTGTTCTGACTGCAGCTGCTTTTTACAATATTAGAGAGCAGTACTCAGCTAGCCTTAGCCCAATTTAAGTAGCCTCAAACTACAATTTACCTTTGTTCTCGCCCTATTGAGGGAAGGGTGGTACCTCTTTCAGATAATCCAGTTTTCTATTGAGCTTTTGCTCAGTGTAGTAGATTGTTTGATAGCGTAACCCAATGATTGAAATGCTGAGCTGAAACTTAAGCTCCCAGATTAAGAACATAAGAACATGCCATACTGGGTCAGACCAAGGGTCCATCAAGCCCAGCATCCTGTTTCCAACAGTGGCCAATCCAGGCTTACAAGTACCTGGCAAGTACCCAAACACTAAGTCTATTCCATGTTACCGTTGCTAGTAATATCAGTGGCTATTTTCTAAGTGACCTTAATAGCAGGTAATGGACTTCTCCTCCAAGAACTTATCTAATCCTTTTTTAAACACAGATATACTAACTGCACTAACCACATCTTCTGGCAACAAATTCCAGAGTTTAATTGTGCGTTGAGTAAAAAAGAACTTTCTCTGATTAGTTTTAAATGTGCCACATGCTAACTTCATGGAGTGCCCCCTAGTCTTTCTATTATCCGAAAGAGTAAATAACCAATTCACATCTACCCGTTCTAGACCTCTCATAATTTTAAACACCTCTATCATACCCCCCTCAGTTGTCTCTTCTCCAAGCTGAAAAGTCCTAACCTCTTTAGTCTTTCCTCATAGGGGAGCTGTTCCATTCCCCTTATCATTTTGGTCACCCTTCTCTGTACCTTCTCCATCGCAATTATATCTTTTTTGAGATGCGGCGACCAGAATTGTACACAGTATTCAAGGTGCAGTCTCACCATGGAGCGATACAGAGACATTATAATATTTTCCGTTTTATTCACCATTCCCTTTCTAATAATTCCCAACATTCTGTTTGCTTTTTTGACTGATTACTCACCTCATCACTGCTCATGCGTTGACTTTCAAACCAAATACTTTGTAACCCCTACATGAAAGAGAGAACAGCATATCTAGCTCTCCAGAGGATAACTATATTAATAATGTAGGAGGTCTGCGTGGAGTGGCAATCAGGTTGTGTCAGGAGGCTTGAGGCAGAGCATTTGTCATTTACATCCTTATTTATTTCTTGCAGTTTTTTACATTTAACATTTTTATAAACTAGCTGCTGCTTATTCATTTCTGGGCTTTTAACTCCTAACACCATCTGCCCTTCTTGGGGTAAAACACCAGGAATTTTCTGCATTTTATCTCCTGCTCAACCATCACAAAGACTATCTTTAGAGGTACAGACTATGGCTCTTTGGAATGCAGAACAAGTGTACTCTGAGGTCAGCTGGTAGGTGCCACTCACATATGGCTAGTGCACTTGCCAGGGGCTGTGAACACTGCTTCTGCAGCCCTGTCAAGGTTTGTAAAGGCTAAGTAGATCACTGCTGCTTTTGTAATTGGAGGCAGGTGTCTGCATTTGCCTGCAAGTAAGCATGAGATTCAGTTCAAACTATCCACTTAGCAGCACAGAACATGAACTAAGCTATGGCATTAACTTTAGCTGAATGTTATGTGAATGAAAAACAGTTATGAACTGGACTGGTTTAGTTAATTGACTGGATCTGATTAAGAATAGATTTATGTATGGGCCAACATGTGTATAGGGCAGAGGGTAGGATGGTTTCAACCTAATCTTATGGTGTGAAATGCTGAGTTTGTACTCTGTTGCCTCAGGTGGATATGCTGAGTGAAATCAATATTGCTCCACGGATCCTTACCAATTTCACTGGAGTGATGCCACCTCAGTTCAAGAAGGATTTGGATTCCTATCTGAAGACACGTTCACCTGTCACATTTCTTTCTGAGCTGCGCAGCAATCTTCAGGTAAATGTGGGCAGCCATTGCCTAAGAACAATAATACAGTGGTCTAAAATTTTCTCCATTCTTAAGTATGCCTCCATTGAGGCTTACTGGACTTGCATGACGTCATGTTTCATCAGAGAAACACCTATTGCCTTCCAAAAATGAATGTTTTGTCATTTTCAGTTTTAGCATTCTGAAGGAAAGGGGCCGGCTATATTTTTGTATTTTTTCACTTTTTAATGTTGCTTTGAAGTTTTGTAAATGTTCATCATGTCAATCGATGTAAGCTTAACCAAACCATGTTGAACTAGGCCTGAAGCCTAATTCATTTATTCCTTGAAATTGTTTTCTGAGAGAATTATTTTTCAACTAAGCTTTAAAAATGTTCTGCTCCAAGACGTTGTCAAAGCAAGCCAGTGGCTTTGTGAGGTATTTCTGATCTCTTGATGATCATCTTGGATTATCAAAGCAAGATTCCCTCCTTTGGGGAAAGGTCACAGTACCTGCTTAAGGATGTGGTTTCAATTGGTTCAGACCTGTTGGCAGAAGTGTTATACCTGCCTTGCAAATTCAGATAAACCAAGCTCAAAGCTGGCCTCAGAACATATGGAAACAAACCCAAGAAGCTGTCCCAAGCTAGCACTTATGATCAGATTTTGTCCACAAAGTCCTCAGTTACTCCAGTGTCTAGATATGAGGCTGAGGTCATGAATATGGCATTGTCCTACTCCTGCAGCTCAAGGGCATAAAACAGGTTGAAGCAGAAGGGTATCAAACCTCAGGTGGAGGTCTCAATGCACATCCCATTAATGCACAGTTTGGAGGACTTCAATGTGATAAGAACATAAGAAATTGCTATGCTGAGTCAGACCAAGGGTTGATCAAGCCCAGCATCCTGTTCCCAACAGAGGCCAAACCAGGTTACCAAAAGATCAACAGAGCTGTGGTGTCTGCCTACTACAAATATTTTATTTATTTAAAATACTCATTACATGCTTATATTCAAAAACTCTAAGCAAGGTATAATCATAATGTTAAAAATTCCCAATAAAAATATCAAACAGCAAACCAACAATCTGTCATATATAACATACCTCCCCATCTGTATTTATGAAATGCTTTCATGACCACAGAGTGCCAGAATTCATGTTGTGACTGGGTGCATCAAGCAATCCTCCTATGCCTCCTCCAGGCTTTACCTTTGGATACCAGGCAAATTTGTGCTAGCGAGCTTTTTGTGCTTATTCGTGATATAGACTGGTTTGGCTCAAGGAGTTATACTGCTATCCAGCACAGCATTGATTCCAAGCATATTTACATAGGAGCTGATGCAAAAAAGTTGCGCTGAAAGCAGGTGCTAAGTATTCAATGCCTGCTTTTCTAACACGCCCCCAGGCACCTCTCCTGGGGGCGCAATGCAATATTTAAATTAGGGCTCGCGCTGTCGAGGAGGTGCTAGGGGCAATTGTGCACACCTAGCGACTCCTTGACAGCGTGCACCTGAAAGAGGTCTGCTGTCGGCGGCTGTCTGCTGGTTAAGAAAATGGACACTGAATTTATCAGCGTCTGTTTTCCTAACCAGCGCACATGCACATGTTTGGAAAATGGATGCTGATAAATTCAGCGTCCATTCTCCGAACCTGACTACTGGCACCTAAGAGTATAAATCAATATTTAAAGTATTGGGAACTTAATATTAATTTATTCACTCCTTCACTTATTGCCTATTGGTCCCTTCACTGTCATGTCAGTGAAGGGACCAATAACCTTTCAGAAGGCTGTCCTGAAAGGGGATTGGTCCTTTCCCTGACTAATGTCAGGGAAAAGGACCAATGGGCATAAGTGAAGAGATGAATAAATTAATATTAAGTACCCAACACTTTAATATTGATGTATTCACTCCTTACAGTGCAGGCAGTCAGATTTGGCAAATGGATACTGAATTTATCAGCATCTGTTTTCCTAACCCATGGATGTGCCAGGGGTTCAGGAACTGGATGCTTGTCAACTGAGCGTCCGCTTCCTGCACCTGTCTGCTGGTGCTTTTTTTTTTTTTCCTTGAATTGTTTCTCCAACTTAATCACAACAATATTAAGTAGGAGGCAGTACAGAAAAGCAGTTTTTTCTGCTTTTGTGTACTAGTTTTAGGAGCGCTCGGCAATTAATGCCTACTCTGGGCAGGTGTTAATTTCTGATCGCCAAAATGTGTGTCCTAGACACTTTATTTTTTTTGCATTGAGAGTGAATAGCTAATAGCCTATTAGTTTCACTCCGCCTTGGACACACGTTGTAGAGGCGCTAATCCCCTTATTGCATAAGGCGCTAACTAATCCCCTTATTGCATAAGGGGATTAGTTAGCGCCTATACAACCCGCGTTCAACTGCAGGTTATACAGTGCTCTCAGCTGAGCACACTGTTGCATCAGCCCTTCAGTACCAATGCCAGATCCTGTTAGGAAACTGCATACATATGAGCCAACTTTTCTGGTGCCCTAGTTGAAAGACATGAGGCAGAGCCCAAAATGCTATCTTGCTTGTATCTTCTTTTTGTAGAGCACTGTGATTTAGGCCTGCCTTCCGAGTGTTTGCTTCAGTCAGCAAGAAATCATTCACTGCATTTTCTTTGCATCTTTTGTATTAAAGATGGCTAAGGCCATTTTCTGTTTTGCATCAGGGATCAGCGAATGCCTCTGCTGGTTCAAAAACTTCGTTTACATTTTTCTCCATTATCAAGTAGGAACAAATAGCTACACAAGTGAGAGACATAATCCAGCAGCGCTGATGCAGAAAGAAGCTCTCCTTAGCTCCAAAAGACCAAGCATATGTGGGAGTTCCCCTGTTGCTACCACCACCAATTGAGCTACCTTCATTCACTGAAATGTTCTGACAAAGATTTTTCTGCTCCTTTTCGATCTGTCACTGCATTTTTCAGGGAATTTTTTCATAGTAGTTATTTTATTTTCTTCACTTTAAGTCATCTTTTTTCATTTTTAAGCAAAAAAATTACTTTTCTACATTTTATTTTATATGCTATATCTGATTCAGATAAGTCTCCTAAGGTTAGAAAAGCACCATATAAATTGTGTGCGAAAAATAAACATAAAATATGGGCACTTAAGATCTTCGGCTTTGTTTTCTGATGCTTGGACCCAAATCATGACTTCTCTTCCTGTGGGTCCAGTGGGAAAATGTCAGCCAGAGCAGTAAAATATAGGATCATGAAATTAAAATCTGAATTGTCTTTCCCTTCCAATAAAGAGCGTTCTTCTAAACAACCAGAAGCACACAGGTCAGAGTTGAGGAGTAGGGCTTCAGGCTTCTTGTCTCATGCCTCTAAAGAGAAAAGAAATATGAGGGCTCGGAGCTGTAATCACTTAAGTACCGTACCAAATCAGTCAGGGAAAGTTCTATGGTGCCAGCTTCCAAAAGACTTTACTTGGAAGAATTGAATTTGAAGCCATTGGCGGCATCCTTATTGGAGCGGATGTCCCTATCATTGGTGCAGAAATCCTCTGCGCCACAATCAGAGCAGATATCTGTACCAAAATCCTCAACATCATGTTTGCTATCAAAAACTAAAAAGGTACTCCCCTCCTATATTGGTATCTGAATCAGACATGTCTTCAGTGAAGACATTTTCAGCTCCTTCGATGCCTCCTTTTCGAAAAGCATAATAATGTGGAATGACATCATACGAGGCCACAAGAAGAAATTCTCAACATCAAGATGATAGTAATTCTGGAGAGACTTGCTACAGAGATTCCCATGCAGTTATACCCTATGAAGAGACCAGGTATTTTACTTTGCTTACCCAATCTGTAGGGATTCTCCCTTAACTCCAGATTACAAAAACTGACTATTCTGACCAGTCAGATTCTGTACACTACATGGAATATTCCATGGATATTATCACCAGATACTTAGCCAGAGCATCACAGGATTCCACCCCTCCTGAGGATATAACTTATCCAGCATTCCTGCAGAAAATGGCTGAAAATGTTTCTTTTAAATTGGAAGATGACATTCCGCCTACTGAGGAGCTATAAGGCGTTCTCAAATTTCATCCAGGCTTCGAAGCTGTTCCAGTCCATAAATCCCTGAAGGAACTTCAGGCCAAAATCTGGGATTAGTCCCTCATCTAGTTGATGGTGGCAGAGAACTTTTGTTTTTAATCTGTGACATCACTACTACATTTGATGAGCACAGACTGGTTTGAGCCAGTATTCCCTGCCTGCAGCTGATGGAAGAACTACTGATGGAGCAACACTATCTTATTGGTCTGGCAATGATTTGATTTTAATTAAAATTAAAAAAAAAGGAATGTTTGGGCCATGCTCCTATAATCTGTACAGAGTAGCATTTGGTTATGCTCCCATATAGCATTATTGATTGAGTCAATTCAAAGGATGTGCACATATTAAAGGAAAGGGGATCCTCTTTAGAGACTTTTTTAAATCACTGTTTTCTTTGCTTGGTAAAAACAAAATAAATAAATGAGGATCCTTAAATGTCAAAAGATAAGACTTAGGGTTTTCAACTAGCAAGTTTCTAATTGTTTAAAAAGTTAGCCTTCATCTCAGAGTTTATAAGGCTGTTTTAAGCCCTATTTATGTCGGATCATTATTGTCCTCCCTGTGGCAGCAACAGAACAGCCACAGAAGACAGCACAGCTTGGGCTGCATAAAATTATGGTGAGTAAAACATTGAGGATATGTTAAAAAGGGAAATTAGGGTCTTGAACAAGCCCTCAAGTTAAGATTATTATGTTTTGAATTTTAATATACCACCAGTAAAGCTGTTTATCCAAGTGTTTACAATAAAAACATAATTTAAATCTAATGAAAAGTACATGCAGAAAAAAAAGTTATAAAATGATTGTCACAAGACAAAAGACATAGTCCAGCAAATATTGATAAATTTTGCAACTAAAGTTAATCATAGGCTTGTATACCCTGAGTCTTTAAATCAACAATTTTATCTGATTTTTGAATGGCAACTATTTTTTATGTGGCTCTAGCAAAGCACTGCACAGCCACAGATTTAAAAAAAAAATGACCTTCCAGTTTTGAATCCTGGACCTTTTGTCAAAATGGAATCCGTTATATCACACACAAATGTTTTTCATATTCCTTAACTAGCATTCTGTGCTTTGAAAGCAGGATGACTGTTTAAATACTTTATCTCCAGCGATACAGATTCTTCAGGAGCATTAGCGTTGTATCTATATAAACCTCCTAAGAGTTAGTAGATCTCAAAGGGAACTTATAAAAAAAAAACAAAACACCCCTTAAGCAACAGATCTTTCTATTGCAGGCCTGGAGGTGGAATTTGGGGAGAACAGTTTTGATTCTGTGGTAGAAAAGGAAAATATATCCTGAGCGGAAAGAAGTTTTATGTAATTCCCCTGTTTCATAGAGAAGTGATTGCAGCATTATTGTCACAAAATTCTTCCATAAAGTTGGCAGAATATAAATTAGAAGATAACTATGATTTGTTTTTATCCACTTCACGAACAGTTGGGTATTTGTGTCTCAACATTTTCACTGCAAAATACCGTACTTTGTGTTAAATCAAATTTAAAAAGAAAGTTTAAGTATTCCAATTTAGTAAACAGTTTAGTTCGGATAAATTCATTTTACTTGGAGGAAAATAAAGTAAAGGCAGCAACCAAACCAGCCATAGCAAGTTGGACAAAGGAGAAGATAAGTACAGCACATATGTTAAAAGAAAATCAGGTTCTAAAGAAATTGGAGCATATTCAACTAGAGTGCAATCATTTTGGGAATAATAAACATCCTGCAAAGATTTGTAATGTGGCCACATGGTCCATATTATATTTGTTTTTAAAAAAATACAGATTGAATGTTCTCATGAAAAAAAATACTGCTCATAAAGCAAGTGTTCTAAAAGCAGGTTTAATATCCTTCCACTCAAAATAATTGGGCTTTCATACTTTATACTTCCCACTCGTTCTAGACTGGAGTAGCAGAAAGAAAAGGAAGGAGAAATTTCTACCTGCATGATTGATTTTCCTTTATTTTTGCCTCACCAGTCCAGAAACCCACCAAGGAAGAGAAACTTTATAAAAAAAAAAAGTCCTCAGTTTTCAGAGGAACTACCTCTTCCAGTCCAGTCTCTTTAGTTTAAATGGACTTTTTTGTAGTTTTCACTATACTTTGACAGTGGAATACTGGCTCAAACTGATCTTTGCTCAATGGATGTAGCAGTGATGTCACAGATTTTAAAAAAAAAAGGTTTTCTGCCGCTATCAACCGGATGAGGGACTAAACCCAATTGTTCTAGAATGATGTAGCAGAAAGAAAGGAAATTATCAGGTAAGTCTAATTTCTACTTATTAATCTTTCCTATTGCTAAGAGCATTGATATAAAATAGAGTTCAGACATGCCCAAGCTATGAAAAAACTCATCTTTCACATGACTCTCTAGTTGAATCAGCTCTGAAGAAAGCAAAAAAGTCTAAAACCTTTTCAGCAGTTCCACCTAACAAAGAATCCTGACTCAACAGTATGGGAAAAAAAATCCAAACAGCTATGCACCAATCTAGGATAGCAGCCCACTAGCTCTAGATGATATATCTATATAATACTATGCAAAAAATGAGATGTCTGCTTCACTTTAACAAAATGATTTACAAAAATTAACATCTTTACTAAATGAGGCAGAGGAGTGCTAGATCCATATATGATTTTTATTCCTCCTTCAAGGCATTGGCCTTGGCAGTTGCTACTAGAAGGGATGGTCTGACTAAACGCTGTGAAGGTATGCATGACAGGATAGCGGATACCCCTTATATAGGAGCCAATCTATTTGAAGAGAAAGTAAGAGAAGCAATAATTCCTTTTCTTTTTGCTATACCAGTCCAGAACAATTGGGTTTGTCCCCATTTCTAGCCGATGAAGGCAGTTTTGTTTTTTGGTGATTTTTTTACAGCATATATGAAATCACTACTTACTGTATGTATGGCACCTGAAAAGCCAGCATTACCTGCCTCTAGCCAATGTGAAAACCACCTGATGGTGTACATAAGACATAAGTAGTCATACTGGGTCAGACCGAGGGTCCATCAAGCCCGGGATCCTGTTTGCAACAGTGGCTCATCCAGGTTACAGCCAACTGGCAAGTACCCAAGCATTAAATAGATCCCATGCTACTAATGCCAGTAATAGCAGTGGCTATTCCCTAAATCAACTTAATACTTTATGGTCATCTCTTCTAGGAACTTATCCAAACCTTTTTTTAAACCCAGCTACATTAACTTCTCTAACCACATCCTCCAGCAACGAATTCCAGAGCTTAATTGTGTGTGACTGAAAGAATTTTCTCAGATTTTTTTTTAAACGTGTTACTTGCTAACTTCATGGAATGCCCCCCTAATTCTTCTGTTATCTGAAAGATTAAATAACTGATTCAGATTTATCTGTTGTAGTCCTCTCATGATTTTATAGACTTATATCATATCCACCCTCAGCTGTCTCTTCTCCAAGGTGAACAGCCTTAACTTCTTTAGCCTTCTTTAGCCATTCCATCTCCTTTATCATTTTGTTCGCCCTTCTCTATACCTTCTCCAATGCAGCTATATCTTTTTTGAGATGCGGCAACAAGAATTGCACACAGTACTTAGGTGTGGTCTCACTGTGGAGTGATAGAGGCATTATGACATTCTCTATTTTATTCACCATTCCCTTCCTGATAATTACTAACATTGGCCTAGATTCATTGTGCTATATTTATAGCAGAATGATGAGCCGCACTTTAAAAAGAAAAAAAATGGGGGGGGATGAAATTGTGCAGCTGGCTGCATCACTGCGGCAGTTGCAGCCGGGGCCGTACCTTTTCACACATATAGCACCACAGGAAAAGTGTAGTTATTTCCTGCGGTGCTGCCAGCAATAATGTGTAAAACATTTTCTCACAGGACAAGCAGGATTGTAGTCCTCACAATTGGGTGGCATCATCAGGATGGAGCCCAATCACGGAAAACTTCTGTCAAAGTTTCCAGAACTTTGACTGGCCCCTACTGGGCATGCCCAGCATGGCACTAACCCTGCAGCCAGCAGGGGTCCCCCTTCAGTCTGTCTTTCCGCGCAGCAGTAGCTTCGCGGTTTAGGAGCTCTGAACACATTCCTGACGAATTTTTCCTCACGGACTTATTTAAAATAACTTTGCCCCACAGAGGTCCCTCCTCTAACTTTCTCTGGCCGCGGTACTCCGGTAAGTTTTTTTGCCTTTTTTCGCCAATTACCGTCGTGTTTGGCCCTCGCGGCCTACTGGCAGTCGACCGTACCGCGGCTCGATTTTTCTATGGCCATGGAGTCGGGGTTTCGTCGGTGCCCGGATTGTACTCGCACCATGTCGATAACAGACCCTCATAGAGTCTGTGTAATGTGCTTAGGCCGTGAGCATGATGTCCTGACTTGCACCAAATGTGCCCTCATGTCACCAAAAGGTCGCAAAGCCAGAATGGAGAAGATGGGACTCCTCTTCCGTGCTCACACCCTGATGCCGTCCATCGCATCGATGTCATCGGAACCGGCACCGTCAAAGTTGCACCAACATCGACAACCGTCCGGTGACCGCCCGCCATCGACTCCCATTTCTCCCCCTCAAGATCGAGGGGATCGAAGGGAGAAACATCGGCATCGTAAGTCTCGGACCGTTGAGGGAGCGAAATCGACCTCGCCACCGTCCGAGCCACCATCAAAGAAGCCCCGTCCAGGAATGGCACCGACCACTCCTGCGACCAGGACATCGAGGCGCATCGCTGCTATCCCGGATGGAGGTGCTCATCACTACCCTTCCACCGGTGATTCCCGGGTCTCCGATGCCTCCGGTGCGCTCCCCGATGACAGCCTCATAGGGAGGAGAAACACAGTTTCGCATCCCTCCTTCGGGAGTTCTGCCTCAGCCATCGATGCCATGTCATCCCTCGCCACCGATTCATTCATCGGGAGCGATACACACATTTGCGCCATTGATGCCTTCGATACCGGCACCGATGCCTTCCAGCCCGTCCTCTGTGCCCCCGGCGATTCCTTTGATTTTCTCGGAGCCTCAGCCGGGGGCCTTCGGGTATCCAACCCCCTTCTCGTCCTACAGGTCAGCCTACTGATCCTTATGACACCTGGGGTGGTGATACTTCCTCAGACACCGATGACTTACATTCACCTCCCTCTCCTACTGAAAGAAGAAAGCATTCTCCTCCAGAGGACCTCTCTTTCATTAATTTTGTGAAGGAAATGTCGGAATTGGTTCTTTCTAGCTTCAGACGGAGCAAGATGATAGGCACCAGATGATGGAGCTTCTCCAATTCCTGGATGCCCCTAAGGTGATCACTTCTATTCCCATTCATCAAGTTCTTCTTGACCTCCTCAAAATGAACTGGGAAAATCCTGGATCCATTGCCCCAGTACACAGAAAGGCTGACACTACTTATCTGGTACAGTCAGCCCCTGGCTTTCAAAAATCTCAGCTTGACCACCACTCAGTTGTGGTGGAATCAGCTCAAAAAAAAGCAAAAAGGACAAAACCACACTCTTCTACCCCTCCTGTCAAAGAACACAAGTTCCTCGACAATGTTGGTCGTCGAGTGTTCCAAGGGGCCATGCTTATCTCCAGGATTGCTTCTTACCAGCTGTATATGACCCAATACAATAGGGTCATTTTCAAGCAAATACAGGACTTATCTGAAACCCCGCCTGACCAATTTCAAGAACATCTTCAAACCCTTGTTCATAAGGGGTTTGAAGCAGGAAAGCATGAGATAAGAACAGCTTACGATATCTTCGACACCTCCACTAGAGTGTCTGCAGCTGCCATTTCGGCAAGATGCTGGACCTGGCTCAAGTCTTCTGACCTTCGCCCAGAAGTACAAGACAGGCTCTCTGACCTGCCCTGTATAGGAAATAATCTGTTCAGTGAACAGATTCAGCAAATAGTGGCTGAATTAAAGGACCATCATGAGACCCTCAAACAGCTCTCATCGATACCTTCTGACTTCCCTTCTAGACAGCCCTTCAAGAAGGACTCTAAGAAGTCATTCTTCCGTCCAAGGAAGTACTATCCTCCACCAACAAGGTCCCGAGTTACAAGGCCTTATCAGAAATCTCAGCCCCGCCAGCCTCGGAAGCAAAAGCCACAAGCAGCTCCCCAGGCGGGGCCTGCTTCAGGTTTCTGATGTTCCCTTGGAGAGCAGCAGCCTTATCCGTCTGCCAGCCATACCAGTAGGAGGTCGATTGTGCCATTTTCACAGCATGTGGAAATCAATCACAATCGACCAATGGGTGCTAGCAATCATTGCTCAGGGTTACCATCTAAACTTTCTTGCTCTTCCACCGAATTCACCACCTCTACAAGCGTGGAGAATAAACGACCACTCTCTCCCCCTGGAGCAGGAGGTTTCCCTTCTTCTCCAGTTAAGAGCAATAGAACCTGTCCCTCTTTCACAACAAGGCCTAGGGTTCCATTCCCGGTACTTTTTGATCCCAAAAAAATCTGAAGGGCTTCGTCCAATTCTGGACCTACGTGCCCTCAACAAGTACCTCCAGCGGGAAAAGTTCAAGATGGTAACCTTGGGCGTGCTTCTACCTCTTCTACAAAGAGGAGACTGGCTCTGCTCTCTGGACCTCCAGGACGCATACACCCACATTGCGATAGCTTCAGCTCATCACAAGTATCTCAGGTTTTTAGTAGGCCCAAAGCACTATCAATACAGAGTGCTTCCATTTGGCCTAGCATCGGCACCACGAGTCTTTACCAAATGTCTCGTGGTTGTCGCAGCTTTTCTCAGGAAAAAAGGTGTTCACGTCTACCCCTATCTAGACGACTGGTTAATCAGTGTCCCAACCCAGCAAGCCGCTCGATCGTCCCTGGATTTGACCCTACACACTCTAATTTCTCTAGGATTTCTCGTCAATTACGAGAAATCCTATTTAGTCCCATCTCAAACATTGTCGTTCATTGGGGCAGACTTGGACACCTTACAGGCAAATGCCTTTCTACCTCATCAACGAGTGCAAGCCCTCATTTCTCTCACTCACCAGTTGCAGTCTCAGCACACAGCAACAGCTCGACAATTCCTTGTCCTTCTCGGACACATGGCGTCCTCAGTCCATCTTACACCAATGGCCCGCCTGGCCATGAGAGTCACGCATTGGACTCTGAGATCACAATGGATTCAAGCGACTCAGCCTCTGTCAACCATTGTTCACATCACCGACGCACTCAGTCTGTCTCTCACCTGGTGGAAAGATCAGAACCATCTCCTCTAGGGACTGCCATTTCATATGCCAGATCCTCAACTCATTCTCACCACCAATGCTTCCAGCCTCGGCTGGGGAGCTCATGTGAACGATCTGCAGTCACAAGGATTTTGGTCTCCAGAGGAAGCCAAACACCAGTTAAATTTCCTGGAGCTTCGAGCGATGCGATATGCTCTCAGAGCTTTTCAGGATTCTCTATCAAATCACGTTATCCTGATTCAGATGGACAACCAGGTGGCCATGTAGTACATCAACAAGCAGGGAGGCACAGGCTCCTTCCTTCTGTGTCAGGAAGCTGCACAGATTTGGGCGGATGCGCTCTCCCGCTCGATGTACCTCAGGGCCACCTACTTGCCGGGAGTACACAATGTCTTGGCAGACAAACTGAGTCGTGTCTTCCAACCACACGAGTGGTCGCTCAACCCCTCGGTAGCAACCTCTCTTTTCCAACAGTGGGGTTATCCCCAAATAGACCTCTTTGCGTCCCCTCAGAACCACAAAGTGGACAATTACTGCTCCCTCATTCGGAGCAAGCGCTCTCAGCCCAGAGATGCATTCTCCCTCTCATGGGCAACCGGTCTGCTTTATGCATTCCCTCCACTTCCTCTTCTCTCAAAGACTCTCGTGAAGCTCCGTCAGGACAAAGGAACCATGATCCTCATAGCACCTCACTGGCCACGCCAAGTGTGGTTTCCCATACTCCAGGATCTCTCCATCCGCAGGCACATTCCCTTGGGAACACACCCGCTTCTGATCACTCAGAACGACGGATGTCTACGCCATCCCAATCTTCAGGCCTTGTCCCTGATGGCATGGATGTTGAAAGGTTAATCCTTCAACCACTTATCCTTTCAAATTTGGTTTCTCGTGTTCTGATTGCTTCACGGAAGCCCTCCACAAGAAAGTCTTATTCCTATAAATGGAAAAGCTATACATCATGGTGTTCTTCGCGATCCCTTGATCCCTTTTCCTGTCCAATCCCAAGGTTTTTGGACTATCTCTGGCATTTATCGGAATCAGGTCTAAAGACCTCTTCCTTCAGAATGCATGTCAGTGCGGTAACCGCCTTCCATAAAGGTGTCGGGGATGTTCCTATATCGGTACAACCCCTTGTCACACGCTTTTTAAAGGGCTTGCTCCATATCAAGCCACCTTTGCATCCTCCGGCCCCTTCTTGGGACCTTAATCTGGTTCTCGGGCGGCTCATGAAACCACCCTTCGAACCTCTTCACTCCTGTGACCTAAAATATCTCACATGGAAAGTGATTTTCCTTTGGGCTATCACTTCAGCTCGCAGGGTTAGTGAATTACAGGCCCTAGTTACCTATCCGCCTTACACTAAACTCCTGCAGGACCGGGCGGTACTCCGCACTCACCCTAAGTTTTTGCCTAAGGTAGTTTCGGAGTTTCACATTAATCAATCCATCATACTACCTATCTTCTTTCCCAGGCCCCACTCCAACCCAGGGGAACAGGCTCTGCATACCCTTGACTGTAAACGGGCTCTAGCGTTCTACCTAGACCGTACAGTTGCCCACAGGAAAAGCACTCAGTTATTTGTCTCTTTCCATCCCAACAAACTAGGGCAACCTGTGGGTAAGCAGACTCTCTCCTCCTGGTTGGTGGACTGCATATCTTTTTGCTATCAGCAAGCAGGCATTCCTTTTCAAGACCGTGTTAAAGCACACTCTGTGAGGGCCATGGCGACTTCAGTAGCACACCTACGATCGGTGCCGCTTCCTGACATTTGCAGGGCTGCCACCTGGTGTTCTCTCCACACTTTTGCAGCCCACTATTGCCTAGACAAAGCTGGAGGACAAGATTCCTTCTTCGGCCAATCTGTCCTGCGTAACCTTTTTCCAATGTGACGTACCAACACCTTTCCGCCTGCCCTATAGGGTTCCGGATGCCCTCTACCAAATTCCACCCCAGTTGTTGTGCCTGTTGCATGCCATTGGGTACATTTGGTGCATGTTCGGACATCCTCAGCTCGGTACTCACCCATATGTGAGGACTACCATCCTGCTTGTCCTGTGAGAAAGCAAATGTTGCTTACCTGTAACAGGTGTTCTCACAGGACAGCAGGATGTTATCCTCACGAAACCCGCCCGCTGCCCCGCGGTGTTGGGTTCGTAACGTTTTCTTGTTTTATTTTTTCGGCTCTGCCTGTAGCTATCAAATAAGACTGAAGGGGGACCCCTGCTGGCTGCAGGGTTAGTGCCATGCTGGGCATGCCCAGTAGGGGCCAGTCAAAGTTCTGGAAACTTTGACAGAAGTTTTCCGTGATTGGGCTCCATCCTGATGATGTCACCCATATGTGAGGACTAACATCCTGCTGTCCTGTGAGAACACCTGTTACAGGTAAGCAACATTCGCTATCGCCTGCAGCGCTGCCGGTGCATAACCCTGCTCACATTCCTACCCTTCCCCTAATTTGAATTGTACCACCGCAAAGCGGCCGGTATCATGTGCGGTAGGGCGTAATTGCACGCAATAAGACCACATCACAGTAGATGAATGACACTGTTTGCTTTTTTGACCAACGTAGCATATTGAGCCAACGTTTTCAATGTATTATCCATTATGATGCTTAGATCTTTTTCCTGACTTGTAATGCCTAATATGGAAAATCATGTAACTACAGCATGGGTTATTTTTCTCTATATGCATCATCTTATACTTGTCCACATTAAATTTCATCTGAGATTTGGATGCTCAGTCTTCCAGGCTTGCAAAGTCCTCATGCAATTTATCACAATCCACATGTGATTTAACTACTCTATATAATTTTGTCATCGGCAGATTTGATCCCTCACTCATGGTATTCAAATCATTTATAAATACATTGAAAAACACTGGTCTAAGTATAGATCCCTGAGGCACTCCAGAGTTTACTTTTTTCCAATGAGAAATCTGACCATTTAATCCTGTTTGCTGTCTTTTAACCAGTTTGCAATCCATGAAAGGACATTGCATCCTATCCCATGACTCTTTAGTTTTCTTAGAAGCCTCTCATGAGAGACTTTGTCAAATGCCTTCTGAAAATCCAAATACACATCTACCGGTTGGTTCACTTTTATCCACATATTTCTTAACCCCTTCAAAACTTGTTGCAGATTTGTGGGGCAAGACTTCCCTTGGGTAAATCCATGCTGGCTGTGTTCCATTAAACCATCTTTTTATATATGCTAGTGATTTTATTCTTTAGAATAATTTCCACTATTTTTCCCGTCACTGAAGTCAGGCTCACTCCTGGAGCCCATTTTAAATGTCGGAGTTACATTAGCCACCCTCCAGTCTTCAGATACAATGGACAATTTTAATGATTTTTTACTAATAGATATGAATTTTAATTTTTGATTTCTTTCAGAACCTGAGGTGTATATAATCTGGTCCAAGTGATTTGCTTCTCTTTCTTTTGTAAATTTGGCCTTTTACATCTTCCAGTTTCACCATGATTTGGTTCAGTTCATCCGCATCATCATCCTCAAACAGTTTCTGGAACCGGTCTCTCCCCAATATCCTCATTTAGTAAACATGGAAGCAATTCATTTAGTCTTTCTGCAATGGGCCTTATCTAAGAGCCCCTATAACCCCTTAATCATCTAACTGTCCAACCTGCTTTGGATATATTTTTAAAAGTTTTTGCCTCTACGGCCAACTTAATTTCAAATTCTCTTAGCCTATCTTATCAATGTTTTATTTTTAATTTGACAATGTCTTTGCTTTTTCCTATTTTCTTTAGACAGATCCTTCTTCCAATTTTTGGAGGAATTTTTTTGTTGCTAAAATAACCTTTTTCACATCGCCTTTTAACTATGCTGGAAATAATTTGGCTTTCCTTGCACCTTTCTTAATGCATAGAATATATCTAGACTGTGCTTCTAAGGTGGTATTTTTAAACAATGTCCACGTCTGTTGTACACTTAACCTTTGCAGCTGTACCTTTCAGCTTTTTTCATACTGTTTTCCTCATTTTATCAAAGTTTGCCTTTTGAAAGTTTACTACTAGAGCTGTAGAGTTGCATAGTTCCCCTTCCAGTCAGTTCAAATTTGATCATGTTATGATCACTATTGCCAACTGGCCCCACCACTACTACTACTCACCAATATCCTGTAGTCCACTAAGAATTAGATTTAAAATAACTCCTCCTCTTATCTGCTTCATGGAGCAATGGATTCAGGAACTGTTATTTATTCCACTCAGGAACTTTACCTCTCTAGCAGGTCCTGATGTTACATTTACCCAGTCAATATTGGGGTAATTGAAATCTCCCATTATTACTGCATTGCCAAATTGATTAGCTTCCCTGCTTTCTCTTAGCATTTCATAGTCTGTCTAATCATTTTGGTCAAATAGACAGTAGTATACTCTCCTATCACTATACTCTTTAACACACACAGGATTTCTGCCTGTAAAGATTCTATTGAGCATTGTCTCTTGTCTGATCTTTATCCTTTTGGATGCTATGCCCTCCTGGACATAGTGCCCCTCCCCCCCATCAAATTGATCCTCCCTATCGTTGCGATATAATTTGTACCCTGCTATATCACTGAGATGCCAATACACTCCAATTTGCCCATCTTACTTCTAAGACTTTGGCATTGGCATACAGACATTTCAAAGTGTGTTTTTGATTTGTATTAAGAACCTGCTTTTCAGTTGATAAGGATAATTTGAAATCCTTTAGGTCAGATAATTCTTTACTTATAAGCACATGAACTACTTTTGCTTTTATTAGAACCTCTCTGTTGGGATGACCTAACTCTCATTAGTATCATTTCATGATACCTCTCTCCAAACCATGCACTGCAGAGCAGCCGTCTGCTTTCCCCCTTGTTCTAGTTTAAAAGCTAAATTTTTTGAGGAGAAATATGAGACAAAAGCATTTGGGCTATATGGGTGGAGACAGTGAGCCCCTTATGCTAAACTCCCTTCTTCATAGCAGAAGTTTGAGCCCGTTAATATTTAAATTCTGTTCTAATAAGTGGCTCTGAGAGCTTTCCTTCAGCATAGAGAATTTATATCATGCTAAGCTCCCATCTTCATAGCAGAGGTTTCAGTTGAGCCTGTTAAGATTTAAATTCTAGTCAAAAAGGAAGTGCCTCTGACACCTTTCCTTGCTGATTACTACACCTCAATAGAAGGGAGTTTTCCTCCTAATTTAAATGACAAGCTGAAGAAAATTTAGTTTAAAAAAAAAAAACAGGCACAAAACCAAGATTTCACAGGCATTCCTTCAGTAAAGTAAACTTCTAGAGCACTAGCTCTTCAGCCCATTTGGCATACTTTTAATTTCAATATTGCCAAAGAGGAGTTTGAGCTTAGAACATAAGACTTGCCGTACTGGGTCAGACCAAAGGTCCATCAAGCCCAGTTTCCTGTTTCCAGCAGTGGCTCATCTAGGTAACAAGTACCTTGCAGGATCCCAAGGAGTAGATAGATTCCAAGCTGCTTATCCCAAGAATAACCAGTGGATTTCTGTAACTCTATCTTAATAAAGGTTTATGGACTTTTCTTCCAGGTGCTTGTCCAAACCTTTTTTAAATGCAGCTACATTAATAGTTTTTACCACATCCTCTGGCAATGAATTCCAGATATTAATTATGCATTGAGTAAAAAAGTATGTTCTCTTTACTAGTTTTAAATGTATTACCTAGTAACTTCATTGTGTGTCCTCTAGTCTTTGTACTTTTTAAAAGAGTAAACAACTGATTAAGGTTTACTCATTCTATTCCACTCATTATTTTATAGACCTCCATCATATCTCCCCTCAGCCGTGTCTCCTCCAAGCTGAAGAGTCCTAACCTCTTTAGCCTTTCTTCATAGGGGAATTGTTTCATCCCCTTTATCATTTCAGTTGCCTATCTCTGTACCTTTTCTAATTCTGCTATATCTTTTTTGAGATATGGTGACCAGAATTACACACAATACTCAAGATGATTGCACCATGGAGCGATAGAGGCATTATGATATTCTCTCTTTTTTTTTTGCCATTCCTTTCTTAATAATACCTAGCATTCTATTTGCTTCCTTGGCTGCTGTAGCACACTGAGCAGAAGATTAAAATGTATTTTCAACAATGACACCTAGATCCTTTTCCTCAGTGGTGACTCCTAATGTGGAACATTGCATTGTTTAGCCATAATTTAGGTTGCTCTTCCTTAAAGTGCATCACTTACTCTTGTCCACATTAAACTTTATTTGCCCAGTCTCCCAGTTTTGTAATGCCCTCTTGCAATTTCTCAGGCTTCTTGTGATTTAACAGCTTTGAATAATTTTGTCTCATCAGCAAATTTGATCACTTCACTTTGTTCCCATTTTCAGGTTATTTATAAATATATTAAAAAGCAGTGGTCCCAGAATATATCCCTGGGATATGCCACTATTCACCTTTCTCCATTGGGAAAATTTACCATTTAGCCCTTCTCTTTTTCTATCTTTTAACCAGTTGGAAATCCACAATAGGACACTACACCCTATCCCCATGACTTTTTAATTTCCTAAAGTTTTTCATGAGGGACTTTATCACACACTTTCAGGAAATCCCGATACAGTATATCAACTGGCTCACCTTGATCCACATGTTTTACATTGTCAAAAAAAAAATAGCAAATTTGTGAGGCAAGACTTCCCTTGGCTGAATCCATGTTGGATTTGTCCCATTAAACTATGCCTAACCATATGTTCAGCAGTTTTGTTCTTCATGATAGTTTCTACCATTTTGCCTGCCATAGACATCACTCACTCGTCTGCAGTTTCCTGGATCACCCCTTGATCCCTTTTTTAAAATTGTCATTACATTGGCAACCTTTCATTCTTCGGGTACCGTAGATGATGATGATAGTTTACAAATTTCCAAAGCAGGTCTGCAATTTCATTTCTCAGTTCTTTTAGCACTCTGGGATATATATACCGTCTGATCCAGGTGATTTGCTACTCTGTAGTTTGTCAATTTGCCCTAATACATTCTTCCAGGTTCACTGAGATTTAATTTTCTTTGAATCATCACCTTTGCATATCATTTCTGGCATTGCTATATCTTACATCTTCCTTGGTGTATAACGCACAGAATTTATTTAGTCTCTCTGATATGGCTTTGTCATCCCTAAGGGCCCCTTTTACCCTTGAACATCTAATGGTCCAATTGACTCCCTCGCAGGCTTTTTACCTCTAATATACCTGAAAAGGTTTGTTTTTGCTTTCCACAGCAAGCTTCTTTTCAAATTATTTGCCTTCCTTATCAGTGCTTTGCATCTGACTTGCCAGTGCTTATGATATTTCCTGTTTTCTTCATTTGGATCAGTTTTCCATTTCTTAAAAGATGTTTTTCAATGATATAGCCTCTCGCCTCGCCTTTCAACATATGCCGGTAGTCATTTAATCTTCCTACCACCTTTTCTAATATGTGGAATATATCTGATCTGGGCTTCCAAGATTGTATTTTTAAAGAACATCCATGCTGAGCTAAACTCTTAACCTTGTAGTTGCTCCTTTCAGTTTTTTCCTAACCATTTTCCTCATTTTATTGTGTCAGCTTTTTGAAAGTTAAATGCGGTCATAGTAGATTTTTTGTTTGCACTCCCTCCATTTAAATTTCGTAATGTTGTGATCACTGTTGCCAAGTTGCTCCAACACTGCTACCTCTTGCACAAAATCCTGTGTTCCACTAAGGACCAGGTCTAAAATAGTTTCCCCTGTTGGTTCTTGTACCAGCTGCTCCATGAAGCAGTCATTTATTTCATCTAGGCGCATTACTTCTCTAGAATATCCTGATGTAACATTCATGCAGCCAGTATTGGTGTAATTGAAATCACCTATTGTTACTATGCTGCTAATTTTGTTAGCTTCCATAATTTCTTTAGTATTTCATTGTTTATTAGTTTATTCTGGCCAAGTAGACGCTAATATATCTCCACTAGTATTTTATTCCCTTTTTCATCTGGAATTTCTATCCATAAAGATTCAACATTGCATAAAATCCCTGCTATGATTCTGTGCAATAGAAAAAAAAGTTCCATCATATCAAAGAGCAAAAGGGTTACTCTGATACTTTCTCATTCCCAAGAGGTTGGAAGATCTATGTTGAATAGTGGACCTCAGGGATCTAAATACACATCTTAAAAAGAAGTTCAAGATGAACTCTGAGTATACAATTCTAACTCATCTGGAAAGGAGCTACTGGCTAACTACATGAAACCTAAAAGATGTGTAACTTCATATCCCTATTCTCAAGTCTCACAGAAAACTTTGTTTTGCTCTGGGATCACATCATTATCAATACAGAGTTCTGCTGTTTGGTCTGTTAGTAGCTCTCAGAGTATTCTGTCTAGTTGTAGTAGCATAACTCAAATAAAACAGCATCCTAATTTTTCCTCATTTACACAATTACCTAATATTGTGCAGGTCTTACACTCAATCCAAAAACAACATATGTTTTGGTATGAAAACCCTAGAACGACTAGCCTTTATAGTGAATCTAGAAAAATCCCCAATACAACAGACCCATTGTCTGGAGTTCGTAGGAGCCAATTTAGATTCCAAGTTAGGAAAAGCTTTCCTTCCTCACCATTGGATATGCACCTTGATTAAGGTATTGTGCAACATCTCAAGTCATTCAGCAGTAATAACAAGACTGGTCATGTGAATGCTAGGTCAGTGGAATCAACACTTCCATCCAGTGTCACACACAGTACAAATCTGTCTATCCAACTCACTGAAATGGTAGACAAAGCCTTTGAACTTTCTTCACAGTCAGTCCTTCCATCCTCCAGGAATTCAGCAAGTCATAACTATGGATGCTAATTTCATCAACCTGTGCCCTCAAGGGATCTAGTCCATACAAGAAACTGGACTGCACATCAGTCTTCTAGAGCTAAAGGCCATTTACAATATACTACTGGTATTTGAGTCCTGGATACATCAATCCATAGTGCAAATTCAAATAGTCAGGTAACAATATTTTTCATAAACAAGAAAGTACAAGATCTGCAAGATAATGCAGAGGTCCTCACAAATTTGGAATCAGGCAGTTAGAATATCACACATCCTATAGTCTCTCTTCCAGACAGGGACAGTGTATGTTATAAGATGATCTTGGTCGCCTTCAGCCTCACAAATAGTCCCTTCAGAAATAAACTGTGGGGAACTCCTCTGGTAGACCTTTTCGCATCACCTTGAAATCACTACCTACCCCTTTACTGCTCAAAGATTAACAAAAGTTACAATAGCATCGGATGTATTCCTTATCCAATGGAACAGAGCATTCACATACATGTTTCCATCTGTTCCTCCCATCCCCAAAATTCTTCTGAAGTTACAAAAGGGAAAATTATTCTCATGGCTCTTTTTTGACCTTGTCAATTCAGGT
Source organism: Rhinatrema bivittatum (assembly GCF_901001135.1). Lineage (NCBI taxonomy): Eukaryota > Metazoa > Chordata > Amphibia > Gymnophiona > Rhinatrematidae > Rhinatrema > Rhinatrema bivittatum. The sequence continues at coordinate 139,794,519 of NC_042621.1, forward strand.
GTCTGTGGCTGAAAAGACTAACTGCAGGTCCACCAATCCACCTTCTTATTTTTCTGGATCTCCTGCCCCAATACAATGGATATCTTCTTCATACCAACCTTTGATTTTTATTTATTTATTTTAAAAAATGTGTATTCCACCCTCCACAGTTTTAGTACTAACAGCATGGATATTGAAGGCAAAATAGTGAAGGTGATGGTGTTATCAACAGAGGTTACAGGTTTCACTGGTAGTACCACCACCGGATGTTCATACAATTTCATATGGGAAAGTTTGTTTTTTTTGTGGTGGTTTTCTTAGAATGTAGATCCCTTTCCATGAACAGAAACAACTTTATCTACTAATTTTTCCAACTCAGGGCTGAAAACCAATTCAGTTAGAATCCATATGTATAATTACAGCTTATCAGCATTCATAAGGCTTACCTATATGTCAACACCCCATAGTTTCTAAATTTATGAAAGGAATACACCATCTAAAGCCTCCAATCAGAATGCCGCCTCCTCAGTAGGATCTTAATATATTTCTTTCTCAGTTGATGAAGCTGCCTTTTTTACCATTAGCTTTTCCAGAATTAAAATGGTTAATCTGGAAACCGTTTTTTCTCATAGCTGCTAAGTCAGCTTGCAGGCTAAGTGAGCTTCAAGCTTTAATGAAATATCCTCCATTTACACAAATGTTTCCAAATAGTTGAGGATATTCTCAAACTTTTTACCAAAAGTGATCTGAATTCCTTTGAAACCAATCAATCAACCTTACCAGTTTTCTTTCTGAAACCTCATTCCTCTTCAACAGAAGAGAGACTTCATACACTGGATTGCAGAAGAGTATTACTATTTTATTTGGAGGTCAAAACTTATCAGAACTGTTTAATTTATATGATGTCAAACGAGATCACCAGTTAAAAAACAAACACTTTAATCATAGTTAGCTCATTGTATTTCTTTCTGCTTTTCAAAAGCAGGGATTGCACTTCTGCAAAAGATAAAAGCACATCAAGGAAAAGCCACAGCAATTCTGTAGCTCATATGCCACTAGGCTCTGTTCAGAACATTTGCAAGGTTGCTACATGGATGTCCATTCACACTTCAACAAATCACTAAAGCTTAGACCATGGCTCCCATGATTCTGTTCGGTCAGAAAGTTCTTCAAAACCTATTTCAATACCTTCAACGTAACCTTTATTTCAAGCCGGACTGCTTTCTTTGGATTTAAGTTTTTTGTGCAGCCCTTAAACTTGGGAGTCCCCACTCAAGAGCTATTTGTTCCTGCTTGCCTACAGGGAAAGCATATTTGCTTATCTATAAGGAGTGTTCTCTATGGACAACAGAACAAATCAGTCACAATCCAAGCCACCTCCTTAAATTGAAGCTTAGCTATAAAATTTCTGAGAGCGCTTACGCAGCAGCACAGGAACTCCTGCACATGCTCAGAAAGACTTCTTGGTCTTTCAGAGCTAGAGAGCACTTGTCCATGTTAGTGCTGTCAGATGACATCACCCACATGTGTGACTGATTTGTTCTGCTGTCTATAGAGAAAACTCCTTACAGGTAAACAAATATGCTGTCTATGAATGTAAATTAAGAATTTAACCAAAGCTGTGTGATAGTTTTGGTTTGTTTTCCTACTCTATTTATGGGACCTTTTGATATTAAGAAAAAAAAAAGGGAAACTAATCATATATAGTAAAACAGCAAACCCAGACAAAGGCAACAGAATTGATTACAAAAAAGTTATATATTTCTGTATCACAATATCATATATACAGTATCTAGTACAACTATATAACACATGCCCTTGTGTACATTTTTTAAAGTTTTTAGAGATGAAAATTAAGACCCCCAAGCAGTTGCTTTTCACAAAATGTTTTAATGTTTAGCATGGCTTTATTTTGAGACTTATTTTGCTGGTAAGGTCTCAGTGGTATGATATATTTTAGGTACTGAAAGCCGCTGCTACCCTGCCACAGTTTGATATTTTTTTTTATACAAACAGGAAGGATGATGGAAAGTTGTTTTGAATGTTTGTGGGACTTGGCCTCTTTTACACTTAAGAGTTTCTCTATTTCACTGACTAGGTATCAAATGAACCTGGCAATCGCTACAACATACAGTTGATTAATGCTCTAGTATTGTACGTGGGGACTCAAGCTATTGCACACATTCACAACAAAGGCAGTACTCCCTCAATGAGCACCATCACTCACTCTGCACACATGGACATCTTCCAAAACTTGGCTGTGGACTTGGACACGGAGGGTAAGTAAAAGATTTAAATCTGCCTTTTGTCAATAAGCATACAAACTGCTGGTCACTGCTTCATAATTTGACACTAACTTGCGGAATATCCCTGCCAATGATCCCCTCCGTGGGAACACGCTAGAGAACTATATAGACCTCTAGAAATCACATATTCTTTGGCAGTCTAATTATCTAACAACATTATAATACCACCTGTTTAGCTAGACTACATTAGGCACCGTACCTTTTAATTATGTTATTAACCCCATATATCTTAACCCAAGTTAATTCGACCTGTTCATTGTAAGACATTTACTTGTCATTGTTATTGTTGAGAATGTAAACCGAATTGATCAATAATTCTGTTATTGGAAAGTCGGTATAGAAAAATGCTAAATAAATAAATAAATAGATACTTTATCAAATGACTTGAGGTTATTGGACAGTTAAACTAATCCTTCTCTCTACTGTTCTCCCAGGACAAGCAGGATGGTAGTCCTCACATATGGATGACAACATCGATGGAGCCCTATCACAGAACACTTTTGTCAAAGTTTCTAGATTTTTGACTGGCACACTGAGCATGCCCAGCATGCCACTAACCCTGCAGCCAACAATGGTCCCCTCTTCAGTCTCTTTTTTTTCCATGCAGCAGTTGCCTCGCGTTTAAGAGCTCTGTGAGAAATTTCTCACAACTTTCCTCACGGAACTATTTGAAGTTTATCTTCTCAAAAAATCCCTAAGCGGGGTCCCCCATCGCGCTCCATTCCCTACGACACTCGGTAAGTGTTTTTTCCGGTACTTGCTGTCTGTTCCCGGCAGCTTACTGCTTTGGTGCCAGACGGTCACAGACCGCGCGCCCACTAAATTTTAACATGGCAACCGGGTTTAGAAAATGTCCCAAGTGTCCAAAGACCATGTCCATAACGGACCCGCATGAAGTATGTGTTTTATGCTTAAGCCCCTCGCACGATATTCGTCGATGCCCTAGTTGTGCACAAATGATCCCCAAAGGCCGTCGTGGTTGCCTGGCAAAATGGAGCAGTTGTTTCAAAACAGACTGCTCCATCGACGCCAATTCAAGCGCCACCGACCATGGAGGGTCCATTGACCTCTGAGACAATTCGCCAGGAGCACAGTGGACAGGGTGACCGTCTGTCACAGACTCCCATCGAGGACATCGACGTCATTGTCCTGGATGCCGGGGAAAGACCGGACTGAACACAGAGGGAAACATCGACACCAGCACCAGGCGTCCCCAACCGGTGCTGGCACCAATACCGCAGTGGCATCGACTTCCATCGAGCCGCCCGGGGAGAGGAGCCCTCATACTCTTCTGGATCCAGGACCCCTAGGTGTTCCCCACCGGTGCTGGGTACCGAGCCTCCATGGACCCCCGGTGGAGGCTCAGGTGACACCTAGCCTGCCTTCTACCCGATCGCCGTGCCATGGCTTCCCGGGAGGAATTGGACCGCATGGTCCAAGAGGCAGTGCTTAAAGCCTTACGAAGCTTCCAATCGCCACCAGCATCAGCCCCCATACAAGTCCCGGAACCGGCTCCCTCTGTGGCACTGCTCCTCGAGTGCCTCAATATGCTCATCAGTGCCTTATCGACTCCTCTGCCACCGGACACGCTGGCATAAAGTCATCCATCAAGGCCTTCACAGGTCCCAATTCCAGTACCAGGTTCCTCTGAGGAGGAAGGATAGATTCCCAGCCATGTCCCTCCACAGGAACAGTCTATGCTGGAGCCCATGCCAGGGCCATCGGGGTTACTGGTACCAAACCGCACCTCATCTGCCTTGATGCCGGCGCAGATTCCATCGATGCCTTCCGCCCTCTCGGCTTTGGCATGCTTCCTCCATCGGGAGCTCCGCCAGGAGAAGACGAAAGTTCCTATAATCCATGGGGCGATGCATCCGCAGATGATTCATCACGGACATCCAAGGATCTACTCTCAGAGCCTTCACCACCAGAGGAAAGACGAAGATCTCCTCCAGAAGACCTTTCCTTTGCCAGTTTTGTCAAAAAGATGTCTGAGACTATACCTTTTACATTAGTCATGGAGGAAGATGCTCGCCATAAAATGTTGGAGGTCTTACAATTTGTAGATGCTCCAAAAGAAATAATGAAGTTCTTTTGGATGTGGGAACATCCAGGTATGGTACCCCCAGTCAATAAAAAGACAGATGCTACCTATCTGGTTCAACAAGCCCCAGGTTTTCAAAAGAGTCAGCTGCCCCACCACTATGTAGTTGTGGAATCAGCTCAGAAAAAGGCTAAACTGTCGCATCCACATTCTTCTGCCCCTCCTGGTAAGGAACAGAAAGCATTGGATGCGTTGGGACAAAGGATTTTCCAAGGGGCCATGTTATCGCAAATTGCAGCATATCAACTATACATGACCCAATATAATAAAAATCTCTGGAAACAAGTCCAAGAGATTGCAGAGACACTACCACAGCAACAACAAGAAGCCTTGACCTCCATCCTACAAAAAGGAATGGAAGCAGGTAAACGAAGTCAGAGCTGCCTACGATTCTTTTGAAACAGCATCCAGAGTCTCGGCAGCGCGCATAAGTGCTAGACGCTGGGCCTGGCTTAAGGCCTCAGACCTATGCCTGGAAGTGCAGGACAAACTGGCAAATCTACCTTGTACCAGAGACAACCTGTTTGGGGATAGATCCAGGACGCAGCGGCCCAGTTAAAGGACCATCATGAGACCCTGCGCCAGTTGTCAACTGTCTCCCCAGATGTTCCCTCCGTAGCGCGCAGGGCCACACATAGAGAACCCAAGAAATAGTTCTACAGGCCACGCAGATATTACTCTCCTGCATCCCGTGCACGACCGGCTCAGGCACCTCAGAGGGCACGTGCGCACCAAACTAGAACATCTAGACCACAGCCAACTCCACAAGCTGGCCCTGCGCCTGGATTTTGACTCTTTCCCAGAGAGCAGCAGCCATATTCCAGTGGGGGGCCACCTGTGACACTTTGCAACAAATTGGCATCCAATCACCATGGACGAGTGGGTACTGTCCATCGTAAACCATGGTTATCGTCTAAATATTTCAAAAATACCCCTGGACTTCCCACCCAATCCATCCTGGAGTTGGGACAACCACACAGGAAAACTCGAGTCAGAGCTCTCAACCCTTCTATCGGTCAGAGCCGTGGAACTAGTTCCACCGAATCAGCAGGGAAAAGGGTTCTACTCTAGATATTTCCTTATTCCAAAAAAGATCGGCGGCCTCCAGCCTATTCTGGACCTCCATGCCTTGAATACATTTCTTTGCAAGGAACAGTTCAGGATGGTATCCCTGGGCACCATGCTTCCTCTACTCCAACAAGGGAATTGGCTCTGCTCTCTGGACCTTCAAGATGTATATGCCCATATTGCGATCTCCCCTCCTCGAAGCAAGTATCTGCGATTTGTGGTGGGCGCAGTCACTATCAATACAAGGTACTACCAGTCGGCCTAGCCTCGGCACCTCGAGTCTTTACACCTGGCAGTCGTGACTGTGCAGTTACACAGCAGAGGCATATACGTTTTTCCATACCTGGACGACTGGCTCATAAAAAGCCGGACAAAACAAGGAGCCTTCGACTCTCTCGGTCTCACCATAAGGCTTCTAAACTCATTGGGATTTCTAATAAATTACTCCAAATCCCAATTGATACCATCTCATCTTCTCTCCTTTGTAGGAGCAGATCTAGACACGACACTGTCCAGAGCATTCTTACCCAACAACCGTGCGATTATGCTGTCCAACCTTGCTAGCTTTATCCGCCGTCGTAAAAGAGCCTCAGCTGGCCAGTTTCTCAGGTTGCTCGGCCACATGGCATCAACTGTCCATGTCACCCCTATGGGCACGTCTTGCCATGAGAGTGACCCAATGGACTCTGAAATCCCACTGGCGACAAGCTACTCAGCTGCTGTCGTCCATGGTACACATATCCAGCAGCTTTGTCTGTCCCTTTCCTGGTGGATACACAAAGCCAACTTACAAGTGGATTTTCCTTTCCAGCAACCGGCTCCTCAGGTGACCTTAACTACAGACGCCTCCAACCTAGGTTGGGGAGTCCTTGTCCAAGGCCTTCAAAATCAAGGGACTTGGACAAAAGCCGAAGCGACCCATCAAATCAACTTTCTGGAGCTTCAAGCAATGCGATAAGCCCTTTATGCATTTCAGGATTACCTCTCCAACAAAGTTGTCTTGATTCAAACAGACAACCAGGTTGCAATGTGGTACCTGAACAAACAGGGGGCACAGGCTCTTAATCTGCTTTGTCAGGATTCGGCACAGATTTGAGCCTGGGCCCTATCGCATTCCATTGTTCTGCGAGCCACTTATATAGGGGGCACATAGAATGCACTGGCGGACCCCCTCAGCCAACGTTTCCAGCCCCGCAAATGGTCTCTGGATCCCTCTGTTGCGAGCAGAATCTTCCACAGGTGGGGGTCATCCGACCATCGACGACTTTGTGTCCAGTCAGAACCACACTGGAAAGCTGCTGCTCCCTGCACAGGGACCGGCATGCACCAGCTAGGGATGCCTTTGCCCGTCCCTGGAACAAAGGCCTGCTTTATGCATATTCTTCGATTCCGCTAATAAGCAAGGCTCTCGTGAAGCTACAACAGGACTGGGGTTTAATGATTCTCATAGCCCCGGACTAGCCACGCCAAATTTGTTTTCCCCATACTTCGCGACCTTTCTGTCCAAGACCCCATTCACCTGGGCACATCGCCCAACCTCATAACACAGCATCACGGCAAGTTACGCCACCCGAACCTCCAGGCCCTCTCTCTGACGGCCTGGATGTTGAAAGGCTGATACTACAACCACTCAACCTTTCAAGTGACGTATCTCAAGTCCTAGTAGCTTCACGGAAGCTTTCTACACAGAAATCCTACCGCTCTAAATGGAAGAGATTTACCTTGTGGTGCACACGAAAGGGCTTGGATCCTTTTTCTTGCCCCAGATCGAATCTGTTGGATTATCTCTGGCACCTCTCGGAATCTGGTCTCCAAACATGTATCTGAGTGCACCTTAGTGCCATTTCTGCTTTCCATCAAGGAATAGGGGATGCCCCGATAACTGTTCAACCCCTGGTGAGTAGCTTAATGAGAGGCTTAGAATAGCTTAAGCCTCCTCTACAGCCATCGGTCGTGGCATAGGACCTCAATGTCATGCTTGCACGGCTCGTGCACACTCCTTTTGAGCCCTTGCACTCCTTCGAACCCAGATACCGTACATGGGAAGTTCTTTTCCTAGTAGCCATCACATCTGCTCGCAGAGTGAGTGAGTTCAGGCCCTTGTGACCTACTCACCCTATACAAAGTTCCTCCATGACCGGGTGGTTCTCCACACTCACCCTAAATTCCTTCCTAAGGTGGTAACTGATTTCCATTTAAATCATTCCATAGTCTTTCCCACTTTCTTTCCAAGAACTCACGCTCACCCAGGTGAGCGAGCTCTCCACACCTTGGACTGTAAGCGTGTTCTTATGTTTTACTTAGTCCGCACTACAGCCCACAGGAAGTCCACCCAACTCTGTCTCTTTTGATAAGAACAAACTTGGGAATGCGGTGGGCAAGCAAACACTGTCAAACTGGTTGGCAGACTGCATCGCATTCTGTTACCAGCAAGCAGGCCTTCCACTACAGGGACGAGTGACGGCGCACTCAGTCAGAGCAATGGCAATGTCAGTAGCACACTACCGTTCAGTACCGATTGCTGACATCTGCAGGGCTGCGACATGGAGCTCTCTCCACACCTTTGCAACTCACTACTGCCTGGACAAGGTTGAGCGACAGGATTCCATCTTTGGCCAGTCTGTCCTAAAAAATTTGTTTCCAGTGTAGGAACCCAACTCGTCCTACCTCGACCCACTGTGAATTTGACTGCCTCATCCTTGCCAACAGCACCCATGTTGTTGTGCCTGTTGCACACGTTCAATGCTGCTTGGCCTCGTACATATGATTCAGCCTGTAGCTTGCTATTCACCCATATGTGAGGACTACCATCCTGCTTGTCCTGGGAGAAAGCAGAGTTGCTTACCTGTAACAGGTGTTCTCCCAGGACAGCAGGATGTTAGTCCTCATGAAACTCACCCGCCACACCGCAGTGTTGGGTTCGCTTATGTTTTATTTTATTTTTCGCTCGTACTTTTGCTACAAACGAGACTGAAGGGAGACCCCTCCTGGCTGCAGGGTTAGTGGCATGCTGGGTATGCTCAGAGTGCCAAAGTTCTAGAAACTTTGACAAAAGTGTTCTGTGTTAGGGCTCCATCGATGATGTCACCCATATGTGAGGACTAACATCCTGCTGTCCTGGGAAAACACCTGTTACAGGTAAGCAACTCTGCTTTTTGCTTTCTTTGCAGATAAGCTTTTTTTTTTTTTTTTTTTTTTTTTTTAAATCTGTCAAAATTCAAACAGTAAGGTGATCCACATCGTCAGGCCTGCCTATGCTCACATACATGTCCCTTCCAAATGCACCTCCCAAAAGAGGAAACTACTAATAAAATCTTGCTCTTGAACTGCCAAAGACCACATGAGTACTAATGCATGGAACATGTCCTTTAAGTACTGCAGATTAGGTCCTTTAAAAGCCATAAAAACACAAGTCAAAAGTTCCAGTGTAATCCTGTGACTGACAGCCAGTTTCGGCTGAAACAGAATTGGGGAGACATCCTGAAATACATAGGGAACTGTGAATTGAACAGTAGAATTTTACAATATCTGTAATACTTTGATCTGCATACAGTGAATTACAGTGATGCCGTACATGCATTGATACCTTGGAGGTATTTAAATCTCTATCATACTTCCCTATCCTGCCTTTCTTCTAGAGTATACATTTATTTATTTATTATTTATTTATAACTTTTTTTATACCGAAGTTCAGGTAACAGAATTACTTATCACTCCGGTTTACATTATAACAAGTAGAAAACAATGACAGCATATGTCTTACAATGAACAAGGGAGTGAACAACTTGGATAATATAACATAACATAACTAGGAACAGTAGCAGTATGCACTATTAGAGCGAGACTAGCACATGGGGAGGGAGGTTTGCTAATGGGGGGGAGGGGGAAGGAAGGTTGTTCGTGGAGGTGGGGAGGAGGGAGAAATTTCTTATTGATGAGTAAAAACATGAGCATAGGTTCTGGACGTCAACAGTATGAAAACAGTCTATGGGAGCTGTGGAAGACTAAGTAAGTTAAGGGAATGCTTGACCGAATAGCCATGTCTTGAGTCTTTTTTTGAACGTGTTGCGGCAATGTATCAGCCTTAGCTCCGGAGGAAGCAGATTCCACTGTTTGGGGCCTGCTGTGGATAGAGCTCTTTTACTTAAAGATGTTTTCATGGGAGGTGCATGTAGAGTTCCTCTTTGTGCTAAACTTAGCGGTTGGGAAGACGTGTGAAGCTGAAGAGGGATTCTGAGGTCCAGTGGAGTGTTGTTGAATATGGCTTTGTGGGTGATTGATAGAAGTTTAAACAGGATTTGAGATTTGACTGGGAGCCAGTGGAGCTTCTTTAGAATTGGTGTTATATGATCTCTTTTGTTGGATTTAGTGAGACACCTTGCTGTAGCGTTCTGTAACAGTTGAAGAGGCTTTAGGGTGTAGACTGGGAGACCGTGAAGCAGTGAATTACAGTAGTCCATTTTCGAGAAGATGATGGATTGTAACACTGACCTGAAATCGTGAAAATGAATGAGGGGTCGAAGCCTTTTTAGAACTTGGAGTTTGTAGTAGCACTCTTTAACTGTAGTGTTGATGAAATCAGAAAAGCTCAGATGGTTATCCATGACCACCCCAAGGTTTATGACCCGTGGGGAGAGAACTGGGAGCGGCGTAAGGTGAGAGCTATTCAATGGAAGGTGAGAGCTATTCAATGAAAGGGTGCCATCTTGAGTGATCAAGAGGAATTCTGTCTTGTCAGTGTTGAGTATCAGGTTAAGGTTAGACAGGAGTTTGTTAATGGAGAGGAGGCAGGAGTTCCAAAAAAAGTACGGTCTTTTTGAAGTGATTCGGTGATAGGAATAAGGATTTGGACGTCATCTGCATATAAGTAATGGGTTAACTTTAGATTGGAAAGGAGATGACAAAGCGGGAGAAGATAGATATTGAATAACGTAGGGGATAGCGAAGAGCCTTGAGGGACCCCTAATGTGGAACTGAACGGTGGTGACTCTTTGCTATTGATCTTAACTTTGTAGTATCTGTTCTGGAGGAAAGATTTGAACCAGTTTAGAGCTTTGTTTTTGATGCCGATCTCGGATAGTCTTTCGATGAGATAATCATGGTTGACCGTGTCAAAGGCAGCCGAAAGATCAAGGAGGATGAGCAAGCAGGGCTGTTTGTTTTCTAGATTCATGAGAATGTTGTCTGACAGAGATAAAAGAAGAGTTTCGGTACTGCAGGATTTGCGAAAGCCTAATTGGGTCTGTCCCTATATGTTATAAGACCATTGACCATTTTAATAGCCACCCTTTGGACTCCATTTGATTTATCATTTTAAAGATGTGGTCTCCAGAATTGAATACAGTATTCCAAAAGAGGTCTCACCAGGGACTTATGTAGGGGGGCAGTATTGCTTCCTTTCTTCTTTTTCTGCTCTGCATTCCTCTCCCTATTCACCCAAGCCATCTGTCTGGCTTTTGTCGTGGTCTTATCCACCTCTTTGGCCTCCTTAAAATCATCAGATATTATCCCCAGATTGTGCCTTGTTTCGTACTTAGAATTTCACGTCTACCATTCCCTTCAGTGTGTGCAGCCCTAATACGCGAGACTATATTTTTAGCATTAAATCTTTGCTGCCAGATTCTAGGTTTGTCTACAGTTGTGTTCATAAGTTTACATACCTCTCTGGCAGAATTTGTAAGATGTATAGCATTTTAAGAAATGAGTGATCAGACAAAACACATCTGTTTTAAATGTGTTTCAAATTAAACTAGTGTGCATCACAGAATAACACAATCATTAAACCATACGGTAAGGAAAATAATACAATAGTCCAGCGGCACAGGGAATTTAGTCAACATTGATGGCAGGATGAATGCAACATCTTGGTTCTTAATATCATGTGCATCAGTGTCATCTTGCAGTCTTTTGTGATAGTTGTGAATGAGGCCTTTTATTTTATCATGTGGCAAAGCTACTCCTTCTTTAGCAAAAAGCCTCCAGATCCTGTAAATTCTTTGTCTAGAATGAACTGCATGTTTGAGCCACTTCAGTGTGAACTCAATGATGCTGAGGTCAGGAGACTGATGGCCAATCCAAAATCTTCACTTTTCTTCTGCTGCAGCCACTGAAGGGTTGACTTGGCCTTATGTTTCGGATCATTTTCATGTTGGAAAGTCCATGAATACCAAATATGCAGCTTCCTTGCTGATGAATGCAAATTCTCCTTCAATATTTTCTGATAAGATGTTGCATTCATCCTGCCATCAATGTTGACTAAATTCCCTGTGCCGCTGTAGCTTACACACCTCCAAAACAGCAGAGATCCACCTCCATGCTTCACGATAGGGATGGTGTGCTTCTCTTCATAACATTTATGATTGTGACCATAAAGTTCAATTTTGGTCTCCTCGCTCCCAGTTTTTTCCCAAATGTTTTGAGACTTCTGTAGATGCTGTTTGGCATATTGTAAGCAGGCTGTTTTGTGGCACTGGTGCAGCAATGGCTTTTTTCTAGCAACTCTTAACATGCAGCCCATTTTTGTTCAAGTATCTCCTTATTGTGCATGCTGAAACACTCACATCGCTTTGTTTCAGAGAAGCCTATATTTCAGTAGAGGTTGCTTGTGGGTTTTTCTTTGTATCCCAACAAATTTTCCTGGCAGTTTGTCTGAAATCTTTCTATGTCTACCTTTATATTACAGAACCCATAATTTTCACTTGTTGATCAGAGTTTGAGCAGATTGGCATTTTCATATCTTTGGATATCTTTTTATATCCTTTTCCTGATTTATAAAGTTGAACTACTTTTTCTCACAGATTCTTTGACAGTTATTTTGCTTTCCCCGTGCTTCAATAACCACCAAACTCAGTGCAGCCCTGGATGAAATGCACAAGGGTTTCTCAAGAACTAATAAACTCATTGACTATTTATACACAGAGACTAATTAAAATCAAACAAGGCACTCTTGTTTGGATATCTAACCTTCATTGCTATCTCAACTTGAGTGTGTCAACTTCAGTTTATATTATTGGCCCAAACATTGAAGGGTTTGTAAACTATTGAACAGGACCATTTTATTTCCTTTTTTTGCTATGGTTTGTTTAATGATTGTGCTATTCTGGATGCATAATAGTTTAGTTTAATTTGAAACACATTTAAAATAACAGATGTGCTTTGTCTGATTAGTCATGTTTTCTTAAAATGCTACATCTTACAAATTCTGCCAGGGATATGTAAATTTATGTGCACAACTGTAGATCCCTATATTTTCCATGCCTTCCTGGATGTGTATCTTGTTGCAGATTTTGGTATCCTCTGCAAAAAAAAAAAAAAAATTCCCAATAGTCTTTCTACAGTGTCACTTACAAAAATGTTGAAAAGGACTAATCCATGTAGTATACCACTAGTAATGCACCTCTTCTTGGAGGGAACTCCATTTACCACTACCCTTTATTGCCTCCCCACAACCAGTTTCTAGCTCAATCAGTTACTTTACCGCCCTCACAAACAGGTCGATACTGTAACGTGCGGTTGAAGATTTCCCGTCTGTAACGTACTGGGAGCGCACAATTCGGACACGTAAGGCGATTCAGCGATACAGTCTCCAGTTTCACGCGTCCTTAGCGCTTCTTAAAACAGACGCATAACCCTTTCCGCACGCAGCATGTATATGATATGTAAATGAACGAATTAGCTGTATAATGAAGGAATTAGCTATTCCCCTCCAATACTGTGACGCGCGCTCAAATTATCTCCTTTGCAACCCGCTATTTTGCCGCGTCCTTAACCTGTTAGTTTACCGCTACCCTCTACTTGGTGTTAGTGTGGTGTTCGAAAATTAAAACGGGAATAAAGTGTAAAAAATGGTGTAAAAAAAGTGTAAAAACATTGCTTACCTGCCCTGGCCCCGTCCGGTCTCCGGTGCAGCCCCAGTCCTGTCCCCTCCTCCTGAAGCAAAAAAAAAAAACAACCGAAAAAGTAGCAAGGCTCGGGCCTGCTACAGTAGTCCCTTCTCCCTTCTCCTCTCCTCCCGATTTCGGCGCTCAAGGCGGCCGGGTGGGCGTGCATTCATCCAGGCAGAGGGAGCCGGCAGCGAAAGCGGCCTCCGGCTCCCTCTGCCTGGATGAATGCACGGCCCCCGCCGGCAGCGAATGAATGCCCGTGCGATTTCGGCGCTCAAGGCAGTCACGTGACGTCACGGCATGAGCACCGAAATCGCACGGGCATTCATTCACTGCCGGCGGGGGCCGCTGGATGAATGCACGGCCCCCGCCGGCAGCGAATGAATGCCCGTGCGATTTCGGCGCTCATGCCTTGAGCTCATGCCTTGAGCGCCGAAATCGCACGGGCATTCATTCGCTGCCGGCGGGGGCCGTGCATTCATCCAGGCAGAGGGAGCCGGAGGCCGCTTTCGCCGCCGGCTCCCTCTGCCTGGATGAATGCATGGCCACCCGGCCGCCTTGAACGCCGAAATCAGGAGAAGGGAGAAGGGACTAACGTAGCAGGCCCGAGCCTTGCTACTTTTTCAGTTTTGTTTTGTTTTTTTTTGCTTTGGGATGAGGGGACAGGACTGGGGCTGCACCGGAGACCGGACGGGGCCAGGGCAGGTGAGCGGGGGCTGGGGGATAGTTTGCCGAGCATCGGGGAACATAACTGTCCACTTCCTGGTACCTGTCATTTGAAATGACATTTGAAATGACAGATACCAGCGCGGCCGTGAAGCGTTAGGCCCGCGAACCCAGGATAATGTATAGGCGCTCTATACAGTAAAATGGGTTGCGCGGGCCTAACGCTTGCCTAAGGCTTCGCAGCCGCGGCATGCATTTGCATGCAATTAGAAGAGAGTATAGACTGCGGTAGGTGAAGAGAACTGTGCGTGCGGGGAACGAGGGTGCGCCTGACACTGCCGCACTGTTTCTACCGCGGCCTTAGAGTATCAACCCGAAAGAGCATTCAGCTTATTTATAAGTTTCCAGTGTGGAATCATGTCAAATGCCTTCTAGAAATCCAAGTATAATAGCTCTCTCCCTGATTCAAAACTCTGGTCATCCAAAGAAAGTGATTAGAATCATCAAAGACCTACCTCTGATAAAACCATACTTGCCTCAGATCTTGTAATCATTTCAATTCCAGAAACTGCACTTTCCCTGTACGTACCTGGATCAGTCCAGACAGTGGGTTATGTCCCCAATCCAGCAGATGGAGTCAGCACAAGCTTTGAGGGGGCGTATCCATATATACTACTACCCCCTCTGCAGGAGTTCAGTATCTTCTGACTCCAGCAGATGCGAGTAGGGGAATCAGGCTTCCCCTCCTTTTCCTTCACTTTCTTGCTTGATTATGGCTTGTTGTTGTCTTTTTCTGTGGATCAAGTTTGGATCAAGTTTGTATTAAGTTTAAAAAAAAAAAAAAAGGCAGAGTTCTTTCAACTTCTGGGGAGTGGCTTATCTTCCTTGTCTCTTCTCTGCGGCCTTGCTGTTTATTTCTCGTTGCAGCCAGGGGTAAGTTTGTTTTTCCTTTGTAGTTTTTTCCTTTACAGCTCAGCCCCCGGTGCCCGCGAAAGCCGGTGGAGCCGGCCTCTTCGCTCTTTACTCCCTCACCCGCGGCCATTTTACAGCTCCTCATGGGCTGCTGAGCCATTTAGGGAAAGATGTCTGGGGCGGGTCGTGTGGCCAGGAAGGCCCCCCCGCGGCACCCTCCTCTATTTTCAGACAGCGGGCAGTGCGGGCCGACCGGGCCCCCCCGCAGCGGCGCCTTTGTGCGCGTGGCCCCCCCCCCCCCCCCCCCCCCCCGTGGCTTTTTCTTTTCTCCTGCAGCGATCCCGATGCCGCGGCCGTCCCGCTGTGCGGCCTGCGGAGACCCGGGGTCCCGGATTTCCCGGGAGGGCATCTGTGCACGATGCCTTCCCGGGGGGGAAGGTACCTCACAGTCCCTGACTGATTTCTCTTTTTTGCCCGGGCGGTGCGGGCCGGCCACTCCGCCATTTTTGGTGGGAACGGCGGCCATTTTACATTCTGAGCGCCCTGAGGCGCAGGCCACGAGGGGGAACGGATCCCTGGAGGCCACGAGGGAGAACGGATCCCTGGAGGACTCTACCAGCGGGAGTGTTCCCCCGATTTTGGTGCAGGAACCAAGCACCCAGAGCCAGGGAGCAGGAACCACGCCGCCCCCGAAGCGCACCCGAGCAGGCCGGGGTTCTCTCCGGAGTTTATCCTGCTCATGCATACCGCTTATCTGCAGGGGCTGGAAGCACCTGTGGGACACCCCCCCCCTCCTAAGATCCCTCGGATGTCGCCCTCGCCGGCCCCCCCCCCCGACCCTCCGGGAGTGGGGGCCTCCCGCCTTCCTACCCGGGTCCGATCCACGCCCGCGGCAGTGGGGGCGGTGCCAGACCCAGCGGGACATGGACTTGACCTCCCGGACGGGGGACAAGGGGACGGCACACAGGAGGGGGATGATCCGCGTACCCTACGCCTCTTCCAGAGGGAAGAGCTGGACGACCTCATCCCGCAGATCATCCAAGAATTAGATTTGGATCCGCCACCAGACCCGCCTGCCCCAGTAGCTCCCGCTGTCATCACTTCTTCAAGGAAGGGAGATCCTGTCCTGGCGGCACTCCGGCCGAGGGCTCAGGCTTTTCCCATTCATGACTCGTTTTTACAACTTCTCACCAGGGAATGGGACACCCCGGAGGCCTCCCTGAAGAGCAGCCGGGCTATGGAAAAGCTGTACCCGCTCCCCGAAGATTTTCTGGACCTCATCAAGGTCCCAAAGGTGGACTCCGCAGTGTCGGCGGTCACGAAGAGGACGACTATCCCAGTGACGGGAGGTGCGGCGTTGCGGGACACACAGGATCGTAAGTTGGAAGTTTTCCTTAAGCGGGTTTTCGAGGTCTCCGCTCTGGGTATGCGGGCGGTGATGTGCAGTTCGCTTGCCCAGCGGGCTAGTCTCCTTTGGGTGCAACAACTCCTCACGTCTCAGAACCTGCCGTCCGATGAGGCTGCCCAGGCAGATCGGCTAGAAGCCGCAGTGGCGTATGGGGCGGACGCCTCGTACGACCTTTTTCGGGTCCTCGCAAGATCCATGGTTTCGGTAGTGGCAGCACGACGACTACTGTGGCTACGCAATTGGGCGTCTGATACGTCCTCTAAGTCCAGTCTGGGCTCTCTTCCCTTCAGGGGCAAGTTCCTCTTCGGGGAGGATTTGGACCAGATCATCAAGTCCCTGGGGGAGAACGCTGTTCATCGGCTGCCGGAGGATAGGTTTCGACCATCCAGAGCGTTTTCTTCTTCTCGGACCAGAGCCAGAGCGCAACGGCGCTACAGGGGCTACAGACAGACGGGCTCCCGGCCATCCGCCCCCAGGTCTCAGCCCTGGTTGCGCGCCTTCCGCGGGCATCGGCCCTCACGCACTACTCCCGGAACCGGGAACCCCTATACCAAGTCTTCACAATGATGCCAGTCTCGCCCACT
The DNA here is from genome assembly GCF_901001135.1 of Rhinatrema bivittatum. Classification (NCBI taxonomy): domain Eukaryota; kingdom Metazoa; phylum Chordata; class Amphibia; order Gymnophiona; family Rhinatrematidae; genus Rhinatrema; species Rhinatrema bivittatum. Next base: position 139,811,429 of record NC_042621.1, read on the forward strand.
CCCCTGTCCCCAGGATTGGGGACCGACTAACGTATTTCTAAGCGGAGTGGGCACGGATCACCTCGGACCAGTGGGTCCTGGATACCATAAAACACGGCTACGCATTGGAATTTGTCCGCCCCCCGCAGGGAAGGTTCATCTTTTCCCCCTGTGGCTCGGACCTCAAGAGAGGAGCGGTGCAGCTGACTCTGGACAGACTCCGGGAGATAGGCGCTACTGCGCCCGTGCCCTTCGGAGAGCTGGGCTCGGGCCACTATTCCATCTATTTCGTCGTACCAAAGAAGGACGGTTCCTTCCGGCCTATCCTAGTCCTCAAGGAAGTCAACAAATCCCTTCGAGTCGTTCGGTTCCGCATGGAAACGCTCCGGTCAGTGATTGCGGCGGTGCATCGGGGGAGTTCCTCGCCTCCCTGGACTTAACGGAGGCCTACCTGCACATTCCCATCCGCCCGGACCACCACAGTTTCCTTCGTTTCAAAATTCTGGACCAGCATTTTCAGTTCACGGCTCTCGCGTTTGGATTGGCGCCGGCGCTGCACACCTTCACCAAGATCATGGTAGTTGTGGTGCAGCTCTCCGGAAGGAGGGCATCCTGGTTCATCCTTATCTGGACGATTGGCTCCTCCGGGCGAAGTCATTCGATCATGGACGCTCAGCGGTGACTCGAGTAGTACGGTTTCTACATTCCCTGGGATGGGTAGTGAACTTCTCCAAGAGCTCCCTCATGCCCTCGCAACGCTTGGGTTTTTTTTGGGGGCAACTTTCGACACCCTACTGGGCAAAGTTTTTCTGCGCCAGGACAAAGCTCAATCCTTGCGGGATCACACACGACGGTTCTCTGCGTTACCAGAGCCCACCTCCTGGGACTACCTGCAACTCCTGGGAGTGATGGGGTCCACCATCGACCTTGTACCTTGGGCTTTCGCGCACCTCAGGACCTTACAGTGGGCGCTCTTCTCCCGTTGGAAACCAGTATTGCAGGACTATCAGATGATTCTCCCACTCCCACAGAATGCCAGGGACAGTCTGGGCTGGTGGTTGGATCCGCCGAACCTGGCCCGTGGCATGTCCCTCGATCTGCCAAATTGGGTGGTGGTGACCACCTATGCCAGTCTAGCAGGCTGGGGTGCAGTCTGCGATCGAAGCGCCACGCAGGGGACGTGGTCCACGGTGGAGGCGAAGTGGTCAATCAACCGTCTGGAAACCAGAGCGGTCCGGCTAGCTCTGCGACATTTCCTCCCGCTTCTTCGGAACCGAGAAGTCAGAATCCTATCGGACAACGCTCCCACCGTGGTCTACATCAACCGCCAAGGAGGCACGCGCAGCCCGCAGGTCGCGCTCGAGGCGGCGCTGCTGATGCAATGGGCGGAGCGTCATCTCGTCCGGCTAGCGGCCTCGCACGTCGCCGGTGTGGACAACGTCCAGGCGGACTTCCTCAGTCGTCAACTGCTGGACCCGGAGAGTGGTCTCTCTCCGACAAAGCAATGCAACTTCTCGTCCATCGGTGGGGGGCCCCCCACTTGGATCTGATGGCGTCCGCTCTCAACGCCAAGGCTCCACGCTTCTTCAGTCGCTGGAGAGAGCGCGGAGGGAGTGGATGCCCTGGTCCTCCCGTGGCCGCCATATCTTTCTTTTCCACCATGGCCCCTGGTGGGCAGGATGCTCCGCAGAATAGAAAGCCATCAGGGGACCGTGGTTTTCGTCACCCCAGAATGGCCCAGGCGACCCTGGTTTGTGGACCTGCTACAGCTGGTGATCGACAGGCCAATCAGGCTGGGGCACCTCCCCCAGCTCCTACATCAGGGCCCGGTATTTTTCGAGCAGGCAGAATTCTTCTGTCTTGCAGCCTGGCTTTTGAGAGGCGCCGCCTCCGGCGTCGGGGCTACCTGGAGGCGGTAGTATCCACGCTATTGCGGGCACGAAAGACATCGGCCTATGTTCGAGTCTGGAAGGTGTTCGAGCTGTGGTGTACCAGCCAGGCCACGAGACCCGCTAAGGCTTCTGTACCTCAGATCCTTCAGTTTCTACAGGCGGGGGTGGAAAAAGGGCTCACCTATAATTCACTACGGGTTCAGGTGGCCGCCCTTGGTTCGCTGTTGAGCGATGGGGGCTCTCTTCTACAGCATCCTGACATTGCTCGTTTTCTCAAGGGTGTCAAGCATATGCGTCCTCCGTTACGGGACCCTTGTCCCTCCTGGAGTCTTAACCTTGTGCTTTGCTCCCTGTCGGGACCACCGTTCGAGCCGCTGCGCAGCGCAACGATAAAGGATCTCACTCTCAAGACTGTATTTCTTGTGACCATCTGTTCCGCTCGACGCATCTCGGAGATGCAGGCTCTGTTGTGTAGAGAGCCCTATCTCCGTTTCTCCGACTCCGGAGTTTCGCTTCGCACCGTTCCCTCCTTCCTTCCGAAGGTGGTTTCTGCATTCCATGTGAACCAGACGGTGGAGTTGCTGTCCTTCTCTTCCTCAGAGCCGAAGTCTCTCCGTCTCTTGAATGTCAAGCGCACTCTGCGCCTCTATCTGGAGGCTACAAATGAGTTCCGAACCTCTGACCATCTCTTTGTACTCTGGGCCGGTCCTAAGAAGGGGTCTCAGGCCTCAAAGACTACCATTGCCAGATGGCTGAAGGCCGGCATTGCTGCTTCTTACATTGGGGCGGGTCGGACTCCCCCACCCGGAATCGTAGCGCATTCTACACGTTCTCAGGCGGCTTCCTGGGCGGAGGTTCGCTCGGTATCCTCGCAGGAAATTTGTAGGGCAGCCACCTGGAAATCGTTACACACGTTCTCGAGGCACTATCGTCTGCACCTCGCCTCTTCGGTCTCTGGACACTTTGGCGAGCAGGTTCTCCGAGCAGGCCTCGCAGGACCCCACCCGATTTAGGGAAGCTTGGGTACATCCCACTGTCTGGACTGATCCAGGTACGTACAGGGAAAAGAAAATTATTATTTACCTGCTAATTTTCGTTCCTGTAGTACCATGGATCAGTCCAGACGCCCACCGCGTTTGGGTTCTTGATCCTGCTCAGCTCTGCGCTGCTTCTTGCTCGCAGTGTTCTGTGTCTTCACAGTCGTTTCTTTTCGCTGTTTTTCACAGCTCCCTACAAGTTGGTAGGATGTTTGCAGTTACTTGTTGCGGTTACAATTGTTTTCATTATCTGTTTCCACAAACTTGATCCTTCGGGGGTTTCTACTCGGGCTTTGATATACTCGATACTGAACTCCTGCAGAGGGGGTAGTAGTATATATGGATACGCCCCCTCAAAGCTTGTGCTGACTCCATCTGCTGGATTGGGGACATAACCCACTGTCTGGACTGATCCATGGTACTACAGGAACGAAAATTAGCAGGTAAATAATAATTTTCTTATCCTCTTTGGGCAGCAATTCCATTAGTATATTCATCATAGAGAACAGACTAACCAGCCTGTAATTCTCAGCTGCCTCCTTACTTTCACATTTGTGGAGAGAAACCACATCCACCTGTTTCTAGTCCTCAAACTATTCTTCCAGTTCTAAAGAAGCTTTGAAAATGTCAGCTATAAAACCCTTGGATGTATCCCATCCGGCCCCATCACTTTATCTCATAAACAGTCTTCTGAATATCATTTGATTTTTGTTTTATTTCTTTTAGATTTACATGCCACCTTTCAGCTATTACATTCAGTTACTATAGGTTTACCTTATTTTCAATACTAATCCTATTTGTCTTTTTTTCTGTAGTCTTGTCTTCTGGCCTATCCTCTGTGAAGACAAATCAGAAATATTAAGCAATTATGTTTTTTCCTTGTCAGCATCTGCATATTCCTCCTTTTCACCTCAGTTTCAAAATGCCTCTCTTGTACTTCCTTCTATCACTAATATCTTTAAAAAAAAAAAAAAAAAGTCTTCCCTGTTGTACCATATTTTCTATTTTTTTCTTTCATTTGTATCTTTGCCGCCCTAACTACTTTCCCAGCTTTTCCAGATATTGTTGCCAGGCTTTCTTTTTCTGCAATCTGTTTGAATGCAAGCCTTTTTCCCTTATCTTTTCAGCTACTACTTTAGCAAACAATAGCCTCTTACTTAATTCCTAACAAAAAGCTTGGTTGCCTTAGAACCGTTTGCTTCTAGAATTAGGACATCTAAGGGGATTTGCAGTGTACAGAGCGGAGGTACGAGCCTCAAAATTTCCCTCTCTGCAGATGACCTTTTATTCACTCTGAGCCCATGTTTTCACTGCAGAATGTTACAAGTGAACTTAATTAAACTTTTTAGTGCAGTTTCGGGGTTTAAGGTCAGTTTAGACAAATCTGAAATATTGAACGTTACCCTAATGGATAATGATGCTAGTCTATTGAGAGTGACCTTCCCTTATAAATGGGCAAAAAAGTCTATGAAATATTTAGAAATTCAGATTGGGCCTGATGTGCAGGATCTCTTTGCTCTGAACCTGTTGGTGAAGGCTGTGGAAGATTTACTCAGGTGGGATAGAGAACACTTTTCATGGCTGGGGCAGATCGCAATTGTAAAAACGAACATCCTTCCTCTTTTTTTTTTTTTTTTTTTATTTATTACTCTCCCAATTTTATTAGCACATGTGGCTGAAGAAAATCTTTGATTTTATCTGGAGGAAACTCCCCCCAAGGGTCTTGTGTCTTTTGTATCAACCAAGGGAAAGGGGGATATGGGGGTACCGAACTTGGAAGGTACTATATCGCTTCCCAACTGAAGGCTATCTTAGATATGTATAGGTTAATCACATCCAAACAATGGGTTCAGCTAGAACACAATACAGTAGAAGGGCTGCCTCTGAGTGCAATGCCTTGGCAGCTGCAGGACATAAGGGGAGATTTACCATCTTCTTTACCCACTACACTAAAGGTTTGGTCCAAATGGAAGGTTCAATTGGTAGAGCGGCGAGACTATTTCTATTCTTCCCATTTATTTTATAATAAAAATTTCCCTGCAGGATACTATAATAAGGCCTTTCAGGAATGGCGAACCTGAGGTATAACTCGATTTGAACATATTTGTTTGGGGGCCGTATCACAACTAGTGATGATATTAAGGCCAAATATAATTGGGAAGAGTTGGATTTCTTAGCTTATTTTCAAGTGCACCATTTTCTCCAGTCCCCGGAGATAACTTCTGATTTAGCGCAAGGAAAAACTCTCTTCAAGCATTTGATAGGAAACTAGGTTTGATCTAAAAAATTTACTCCATTCTTAATAGCCCTATTGGACAACCCTTCCTCCATATTGAGGCTTGGGAGGCAGACATGGGGAGGAAGCTTTCATTGGAAACTTGGGATCAGGTATTTGTGTCAATTCGGAAATGCTCCATCTCTGCAGCGTTACAAGAAAACTGCTATAAGTTGCTTGTTAGGTGGCACCTCACACCGCACAGATTTCATTGTTGATACCCATCCCTTAGCGATCTTTGTTGGAAGTGTTGTGGTGAAGTAAGCACTTTCATTCACATCTAGTGGCGTTATAAGGTTTCCGTATTCTGGACTGTGGTGATTACATGGCTAGAGGAGATCTTAGGGGTTGAAGCTTTATGTGATATGGGTCTTGTTTTCCTTAATGTCCCGTTGCAATCTTTAGGGAAACATCAACAATGACTTTGTCAAGTTTTTATTGCAGCTAAATGTGAGCTTGCATTGAATTGGAAATGCTCTAAAATTCCTTCATTACAAAAAGTACAACACAGAGTGCATTACTATTGCCGAATGGCATCTATTTCAGCTGCCCTGAATAAACATAAATAGTTATTTCAAAAAGTATGGGGTCCATTTTTGAATGAGGGGAAACTTGCTTGCGCTAGGTTATATTGTTTATCAAAGTTCCCCCATAATTTCTTCTGGGTTTTGGGTATTAGAGCTCCTACAGTATAAATGGAGATGTACATTTGATGGCTTACCTTAGAAAGTCCACTTTAATTATAGGAATGATATTACTTATTCCAATTATACCTGCATGGTTAATTTGAGACTATACTCCTTTATTTCTCTACCTACTCTTTACATGAATATTTACATATGCTGATAACGGATAACATTTTTTATGTTTTGATGTATGTCTTCTCTTCAGGATAACTGTGCTATTTATGAGACTGTAACATTATGGAGCTCAACTGATTTAATAACCTTTTGGTTGTATTACTTGCAGGTGAAGGGGGAGGATTGGTGAGGGGTTTCAGTTTATATAAAAATGTCACACATTGTAATATGCTTTTGGTTATATATTTTATTAATTGTAATATTTGACTTTCAATAAAATCTTTAAATACAAAAAAAGCTTGGTTACCCTTACAATCTTTTTTCAGTTTTGCCCACTGCTCTTTTGCTTCCCCCACATTTTCCCAACCAATGATTCCTTGATTGATTCCTCCATTTAAATAAAGTTGTTTTCTTAAAGTCTAAGACATTCACATATGCATGAACCTTCACTGCCTGTGTTTAATACTGAGCCACACCATCCAGTGATCACTGAATCCAGGATAATCATCCACTGTGACATTGGAAACACTCTTCTCACTGTTAATCATCAGGTTCAGTATCACTCCCACCCATGAGGGTTCTGTTACCAGTTGACGGAACAGTTTTCCCTGCAGAGAATCCAGGATCTTCCTGCTTCTAGATAACTCCACAGTTAGAATGTCCTAATTAACATCCAGTAGATTGAAATCATCTAGTAATAGCACTTCCCCTTTCATAGCAATTTTAGAGGTGAAAGTTTATAGTCTGGCTAGAGCTGCTTTTCAGAAGCCCTCTTTACCTCCCTACCCCTAATACCAATCCTGGTCAGGGCCATTTCAGAAGCTACAAGCAATCTATCGGGCAGCTCTCTCTAGTCCTCAGGGAGGTAGTCCAGGACAATGGTTTTGGCTTGTTGGACATTCTTCGCATGTTTCTTCTTGGCAACTCTTGGAAGTTTATACTCTGGATGGTTGAACACCATTTGAAGTTGGGGCGCTTCTCTGTAATGCTCAGTGTAAGCCTCAGTAGCGATGATATTAGGCTGGTTCAGTCAGCCACAGGTTTTGGAACGCTCCCTTGAAAAGGGGTCAGATGTATAATTCTGATTATTTCAGGGCTCCCAGAAATAGCTGTGGGCTATTATTTTGGTTCCCAAGCAGAATGGCAGATCTTAGGCCAGAGGTTCCCAAACCTGTCCTAGGATGACTCCCAGCCAGTCAGGTTTTCAGGATATCCACAATGAATATGCATTATTTGCATGCTATGGGTTCTCCATGCCAGGATTGGCAACTATTGTCTTAGGCAATTCACCTCATTAATACACAGGGGCATTCCAATCCCTTGTCTCCTCCAGGGCTTACAACCAGATATTTCTTAGATGTGTTATCCTTTACTGTCAGCTATCGGTATTGCCCCTTATGCTAACATGACCTGTTGGTTAAGGGATAGTAAAAGCCTCCTTATGCATGGAGTCTTTCTTGGTCCTCTCTTAGTCATTCATGTGGGCCAAATCAGAGTAGAAAGGCCATTCAGCCAGAGGCAGTTTATGCAGGTGGAACCCTGAGACTGACTGATTATCCCGAACAGCAATCATTTTTTCCTAGTCCCTGGAGTATAAGGAAACACTTGTGGCCAAAGAAGAAAGTGGCTTTATGGCCTTGGACATCAAGGGCTCTCTATGCCTTACTCCTAGTGTCCAGAGCTCCCATTTCCATGTTCGCCCTGAATTTGATCTGTTCTATAGGTCCTAGGCTCAAGGGTAATTGACTTGAATATACCTTGGGCACAGACCAACATGTCTCATTCTATTTATGCTTCTCTCAGGGTGATATCCAGTACTCCAGTATCACAAATCTACTTTCCATTTCTCTAGGGAGTTAGGAGGAGCTTGAGCAGGTGGCTTTGCATTAGCTCTCTTGCAGGGAATGGACTTTCAGTTGTTTATTGTTATTTCATGCTGTAGACTTGAGTTTTATAGGTTGGGAGGGAATTAGGATCCCAGAGTAGCTGAATTGGGAACAGGACACCTAATGGGGAAACATATCTAGGTCTACGCTGAGAGACAGAACCAGCTAATGCTCCAGAAATCCTGATCTCTAGCTTGGCAGCCTGTGTGGTGTTGATTAATTAAACATTAGCTGATGTGAACAAGCTTGAGAAAATCTTGTAGCCCTCAGGAACCTTCCTGTGATGTATGTAATTTGCCTTTCTGGTGTCAAATTATAAAGGCCATGCTGACTTTACCCTTTTGTTTTGATCTAGGAGAACATTTTCAGAAACTACGTTATTTTCTGCAGTCAGATATGGTAGATACAGAGCAGCCCTTGAACTAATGGTACTGCTAAGTTCTTCCTATTTTTAGGAGACCTGCCCTGAGGAGTTTTCCAACCCATCATGGTGCTTTACTGTTGACTTAGTGAGAAGATGCAAGTGTGAATAGCACTAGATATCTTTAATCATTCAGTATGCTAGAGCTTTTATTTTTGCTTGAGAGGATGGATATATTGGTTTTCTTTTTTTGTGTACAGGTCGATATCTTTTTTTGAATGCAATTGCCAATCAGCTGCGGTATCCAAACAGTCATACGCACTACTTTAGCTGTACCATGCTGTACCTCTTTGCGGAGGCCAACACTGAAGCCATCCAGGAACAAATCACCAGGTGAGACCTCGTCCAGACTAAAAGCTTATAGCAGAGCTGGGGTCCATTGCCTTTGTTCTGTGGAGATAGCAGGTGTCATCCAGTGACAGATATTGCAAGTATTGAAGAAGGAAACAGAAAGCAGTGCAGTCTTTGGATAGAATTACTAATACTAAACATTTCTATAGCATTACACAACATTCGCAGCACTGTACAAACACACAAAAAGTCTCTGCTCAGTAGAGCTTACAATCTAATAAGCATACAAACAAGAGACTTGGGGCATTTCATAAAGCAAGACATTGGTTAAAAAAGAAAAAGTTAGGTAATGAGGCTAAAAGCAAACAATCAGGCTTAAGATTCAAAAGCAACTTCAAAAAGGTGGGTCTTTAGATGGAATTTAAACTTGTTGAGAGAAGGGAGCATGACACACCAGTTCAGAGAGACTTAATTCCAGGTGGAAAGCAGCCAGGTGGAAAGCATGGAGTTCAGGGATTGGTGGTATAAAAGAAGGGCACATATAGGAGTGACTTGTCTGAGCAGAGAGCACGAGGAGGGGTGTAGAGAGATATAAGAGAGGAGAGGTTGTAAGGCGCTGTAGAGTGAAGGCATTTGTAGGTGAGAAAGAGGAGCTTGAACTTTATGCGGGAGCAGATAGGGAGCCAATGCAATGACTTCAAAGGAGGGGTTATGTGAGCATAGCGACTTTGGAGAATAAGTCATGCAGCTGGATTTAGGACAGACTGCAGTGGAATTAAGGCTTCAAATTTTAGATTTTAATCAATAAACCCCAATAAAACACCCCTGCTGCAAAAATAAAATAGGTGTTTCTTAAATAACCACTAGAAAAACATAATTTCCCCTAGTATTCCATGCCTCCTTTGCTTATCCTGGATCCTGCACATTGTTTTTGCACCCTTTCCATGTGAACAACTCCTCAGCTACACTGATTCAACCAGAAAAGGTACCTAACAATAGTACAAACACTGATAAAACACCAGTTTTTGGTACCCTCAAAGAACCCCTGTTTAGCTAGAAAATACCAAAATTTACAATTATAAATATCTAAAATCAGAAGCCCTAGATATATATTCAATATTTAGATACTATTCTGCAAAATTCCTTCTGGAAATTATACACAGAGATCAATATCACTTGGTTATGTATGTTGAATTTTCACTGAATACCATATAAATTATAAAACAATTTAACTCAGTATGCTCCACTAGTTATGTGAGGTGAATTTTTGCTGGTTTCTGTTTGTGATATTTGTTCTGGCAATATCACTTAATTTATTGCTTTTATTATTTATTAAATTAACAATTTGTGTGTTGATGTAACATTTGGTTTTGTAGATTATATTTTATGTATTGTAATCCACCTAGAGCCTTTGACTGAATAGGTAACCTAGAAATAGAAGAAATAATCATGTGATTTGACTGGTAACTGTGAAAGTGTTAATGTGTAGTGCCCATAATTAAGAGAGCTAATGCCTATTTTTAAAATCCTACATGCTACCCAGGGACATGCTGAGTAATTTTCTTCCTTGCTGTTTTAGGGTTCTATTAGAACGGTTGATTGTAAACCGGCCTCACCCATGGGGACTCCTTATTACCTTCATTGAGCTGATTAAAAATCCAGCATTTAAATTCTGGAACCATGAATTTGTTCATTGTGCCCCTGAAATTGAGAAGTAAGTAAAGTGTGTTGATTGGTTGCTAGTGATTTGGATAAAGGCATTATTAAAAAAACAAGGAAATCCTATGTCCATTCTGCTTAGTAGCACAAAGCTTAAAATTACATGCAGTCATCTCCAGGGAGGGTAGCCATATACACTGTATAATCCCTTTTCAAATAGAATATTGTGCTATGAGTACCTTCATATGTATGGGAAAACCATAGTATGGTGTTCAGTGTGGTACATTCCCATGCATCCTAGCTCTCCCAGTTCTAAAAACATTATTTAGCTAGGATATGACTGTTTCAGGATCTCTTGAAAGTGAATGGGAACAGAAGTAATTGATTTCATTGGTACCTATCTTTATAAATTTAGTAGCAAATCTTGTTTATTATATGAATGTTAATGTACCTAATATCCTGTGAGAGTAAATGAGGGAGGTTAGTAAGGTCAGGTCTTTTTATTTACCCCCCAAAAAAAAATGGAGAAGCAGATGCACAGAGGAGTAAGCATTAGCCTGCAAGCCAAATAACAGAAGGCTGTTATGAAAGCAATAATGGGCATTATCCTTACTTACTGCTCTGGCTTTTTATTGCACTAGTGTGGGTAGATTTGTGGAAGATTCCATCTGACATCTCATGGTCTTGAATTATAAGCTTCCCTGTTCTCTCTGTTTTAGGCTGTTTCAGTCAGTGGCACAATGCTGTATGGGCCAGAAGCAAGCTCAGCAGGTGATGGAAGGCACTGGTGCCAGTTAAAAAAAAAAAAAAAAAAAAAGGAATCTTGTTTTCTCATGCTAAGATGGGAATAGTGGTGGTCATAGAACCATCCCATTTCGCCAACTGGAAGAATCCTCAACTGTACCTACTTTTCAGCAGCTGCTTCAGGGACAGACCCAACCAGCCCTTGAGCGGAACAGTCTTGTGTCTGTATATGGTGGGGGGAGGGATAGAGGTTGGAATGTTCCAAAGTTTCAATAAATATATATATATATGTATAAATTTTTTGGCCAAAATCTAGAAGATGCTGTGAATATCATTTTGAGCTAGTGTAAATATATTGAACCAGAAATAATAAAACCTTGTCTGGACTTCAAGGTGGGTTTGTGCAAATTGTGGGTTTAGTAGACGGCAGGTGGATAACTGGCACCTGTTTAGTCTTCATAATAATGGGAGGGGGAGTAAGGGACAGCAGCTGATGCCAAGCACTTGTCCGAGAGGAAGAGGGGTCGGAACTCCTGCTTTGTTTGCAGTCCCAAAGAATATTGAAAACTTTATTTCAATATTATGTTACTTTTTTTCTTGTGAATTTGGAAGAGGACTCTAAATCAATATTTCAAAATTTAAAAGAAAAGGGGATGCTATGAAAGAAATTACGGATTGATATCCGGTGTTTCTCTGATTCACAGCCCCTCTCATCGCAAAGCCAGCAGGAAGTGGAGCATCTGGGGGCTTTTTCTTTAAGTGAATGGATCACAACCTTACCTACTGTATTTTTTTTCTTGACACATGTAAATTGTAAAAGGGAGGAGAAGAAAAATCTATGGACTGCTCCCCATGGCCACACAATCTATACGTTTGTAAAAAGAACATAAAGGACCAATACAGGCCATTTTGTAAGATTTTGAATGTTTTGTAAATGTATTGGTCCATGTGTTGTATTTTGTAGCCTTTCTAGTTCTGAGCTTTAGTTCTCCCATTTCTTGTATGTATGCATTCTGTAGTTAACCATTAAAGTCATGACCTGCAGCAAACTACTTGGTTTCATTCTTATTTCCTCTTTCACTGGAAATCACAGGTGAGTGGTAGAGTTAAGAATCCTTTGACCCTGATTAGCTGAACTCCTTGGGTTGTATGCCAGCTGGGAAACAATTTATGGACTCAGCAGTTGTCCCAAGTATGCTTCAGCACACTGTGACTTGTTTCAAATGAGCTTCAGTAAATCCTTCTGTTTTTTAGCTGTGTTTCTCTAAATACATTTTCAATTTTGTAATATTTTTAAGGCTTTCTATACTTTTTTTGGCAGATGCTCTTTAGCTTAATTGTCACCACTATGAATCAGGAAACATTTGACCTTTCAGAAAGGGTAATTATAACTGTCTCTAGTGGTAGTATCTTATTGGATTTATATATTGTCAGCCTCCCTACACACTCCATTCTAGATTGTTTTTGCCTAGATTGATAGAATGGACAATTGTCTAATAAAAACTGATCATTCTAGAACAGGAATGGGCAACTCTGGTCCTGGAGTGCTAGAAACTGGTCTGGTTTTCAGGATATCCACAATGAATATGTATGAGGTATATTCCCTGTACGTACCCGGATCAGTCCAGACACCTGGGTTTTGCCTCCGCACCAGCAGATGGAGACAGAGCAAGACTTGGACAGGTTCTGTCATATACCAGGGTGCCACCCACAGCCTCTCAGTCTTACTCTGTCTCCAGCAGATGGCAGGTGCAAAACCCACAGTTTCTGGAAATTCCTGATTGTGTAGTGGTATAGTGTAGTTATAGTCAGGATTTATTTGTTACTTTCGGTTTTACAAGTTAAAAAAAAAAAAAAAAAAGAAGTCAGGTCCCTCGTCGCTGAGAGCCTCCCAGGGGGTTAGAAGGTTCTGAGGGGACCATCCCCCCTGGTTGAGGCCGCTGCTCAGGGTCGAGGACCCCGGTCCCGTCGGGGGTGATACGGGGGAGCCCAGCTCACTCACCCCCCCACTGGAGCAGGAGGTCCAGCACCAAGGACAACGATCGGCAAGTGCTTCTCTGTAAAAAAAAAAAAAAAAAAAAAAAAAAAAAAGTTTGTTTTTCCTGCCTTTGTGCGCCAGCTCTCCGCTATCGTCGCTGCTGTTTCTGTAGTTTTATTGCAGTTTTTCGTCGGGGGTTACAAGCGGCAGCAAGGACAGATGCCTAGGGGGTCATCGTGCCGCGCGACAGCCTGTGTTCGGATGCGTGCAGGGAGATGAGGGCTCTTCCGATTTTGGTCGGGGGGGGTCTTATTCGAGCGCCGCGTTTGCCGGTGAGTGCCGGACCGGGTGAGGCAGGGCTGGAAGATCCGTTCCCGCTGAGCGCGGGAACGGCGGCCATTTTGAGCTCACTTCGGGAAGCCACGCAGTCAGCGCTGGGGGAGGGATCGCTGCCTCTCGCGCTTTCTCCTCAGCAGCTCCCATCGGGGGGAGCACGCTCCAGCCGGGGAGGCCTCTCCCTTGCAGGAGGATAGCCCGGGGGAGGGCTCCCCCTCGGAATCGTCTTTCCTCAGAATTTGTGCTACTTATGCACAAAGTTTTTAAAGCTAAGAAAGCGGGTAAAAAGCTGACTCCTGGGAAGCTGGGGCTTCAGCCAAAGTCCCAGGAGAAACGTAAAAGGAGTAAGTCCCGGGGGGATTCGGACCTGCCAAAAGGAAAAAGACCATTGCGGTCCGCTCCGCCGGGGTCGGACACGGATTCCACATCTCAGGACGAGACGGACCCTCCGGTAAGGCCCCTGGGGGGGGGGGGAAGGGCGATGAGGCAGATACGGAGGTATCCGCGCAGCCCAGTACCAACAAGGGAGCGCAAGCAAGGGACGGGGACACAACCCACGGGTGGTACGTCTTTTTAAAAAAGATGAGTTGGCACCGCTCATTCCAGCCATCCTGCAGGAGCTCGGAATAGACGCTCCGCCGAAAGAATCCTGTCTGGGAGCTATGGATCCAGTCTTATTGGGTCTCAGGGGACCTACGGTGTCCTTTCCTTTTCACTTCTCGGCGACAGACCTTCTCTTCCGGGAATGGGACACTCCAGATTTGGGTCTGAAAGTAAGCAAGGCTATGGACAAGCTGTATCCTCTCCCAGAAGACGCTTTGGAGATCCTGCATCTTCCTCGGGTGGACGCAGCGGTGTCAGCCATGAAGAAGAGGTCCACGATTCCAGTGACAGGGGCTACGGCTCTTAAGGACTTACAGGACAGGAAGCTGGAGCTCCAGCTCAAGAAGGTCTTCAAGGTGTCTGCACTGGGTGTCCGCGCAGCGATATGTAGTAACTTTGCACTTCGGGCTGGCCTTCGCTGGGCTCAGCAACTCCAGGCCAATGCCGATCTCTCGGAAGGAGAAGCCACACAGGCGAATCGTCTGGAGGGGGTAATCGCTTACAGCGCGGATGCATTGTATGATCTCCTGCGCACGTCCGCCAGATCCATGGTCTCCGCGGTTTCCGCACGCCGTCTCCTTTGGCTCTGGAATTGGGCTGCGGACGGCTCTTCCAAGGCCCATCTGGGGTCCCTGCCCTTCAATGGGAAGTTGTTGTTTGGCAAGGAATTGGATGATATGCAATCACTGGGAGAGAACAAGGCCTATAAACTTCCAGAGGATAGGCCTCAATCTCGGGGCTCGTTTTCTGCTAGATCTCGGTTCCAGGGAAACAGGAGGTCCCGTCCAGCGAGATCTTCTGGGTCATCCTACCGCTCAGGTTCTTCCAGACAGCCTTCATGGCCTCAGTCCTTTCGCTGCAGACGATTCGGCAAACTAACCCTCAATCGGGGGCAGGATCTAAGACTCCACAATAAGATACATCCGGTCTATTCCTCTCTTCCGGTTTCTCACCCAGTACCACATGTGGGGGCCAGACTGTCGCTGTTCTTCGAGGAATGGACCAAAATAACATCAGACCAGTGGGTCCTCACCGTGATAAGTCAAGGCTACGCTTTAGATTTTGTACAGACTCCTGCAGACAAGTTCCTCGTTTCTCCCTGCGAGTACCGAGAAAAGAGAGAAGCGGTCCAGGGAAATCTGCAGCGCCTACAGGACTTGGGGGCCATAGTGCAAGTTCCGGCCGAGCAACAGTGCAGGGGTCACACTCCATTTACTTCATTGTCTCCAAAAAGGAGGGGACATTCAGACCGATTTTAGACTTAAAAAGAATCAACAGGTGTCTTCGGATACCGCGTTTCAAAATGGAGACTATTCGCTCGGTTATTGCCTCAGTTCGGCCAGGCGAGTTTCTGGCCTCGTTGGACCTCACGGAAGCATATCTCCATATCAGCATACAGCCGTTTTACCAGAGGTTCCTCCGGTTCTGCATTCTGGGCAGGCATTATCAGTTCCGAGCTCTCCCTTTCGGACTCGCCACCGCTCCCCGCACGTTCACCAAGGTGTGTAATGGTGGTGGTGGCAGCTCAACTTCGGAGGGAGGGGTTTCTGGTACATCCCTACTTGGACGATTGGTTGATTCGAGCGAAGTCCGAGCCTCTGTGTCAGATAGCGGTCCGGTGGGTTCTTCAACTGTTGCGGTCTCTTGAATGGGTGGTCAACCTTGCCAAAAGTGGTCTGACCCCAACACAGTCCCTAGAATTCCTGGGAGCTCTGTTCAACACAAGGCAGGGCAAGGTATTCCTCCCGGCCGAACGAGTGGTCAAGCTACAGAGTCAAGTGAGGAACCTATTGTCTCTACAGATGCCACTGGTGAGAGATTATCTCAGTCTTGGGCTCCATGGCGTCCACCTTAGCTTTGGTTCCCTGGGTGTTCGCCCATCTGCGTCCCTTACAATCTGCTTTGCTGTCCCGCTGGAATCCTGTGTCAGAGCAGTTTTATCTACCTCTTCCACTTACGGACCAAACAAGAACCAGTCTCGAATGGTGGCTTGTCTCGAATCATCTGACGTGTGGAGTTCCCCTGGTGATGCCCGACTGGACAGTTGTCACCACGGATGCCAGTCTCTCCGGATGGGGA
Organism: Rhinatrema bivittatum; assembly: GCF_901001135.1. NCBI lineage: Eukaryota > Metazoa > Chordata > Amphibia > Gymnophiona > Rhinatrematidae > Rhinatrema > Rhinatrema bivittatum. The sequence continues at coordinate 139,827,409 of NC_042621.1, forward strand.
GCGATTTGTCTAGGAAGGTCGGTACAGGGACAGTGGTCCAGAGCACAATCGCTGTGGTCCATCAACCGCCTGGAGACCAGAGCGGTGTCTCTGGCCCTGCAAGCCTTCCTTCCGATGCTTCGGGGGAAGTCAGTCAGAGTCCTGTCGGACAATGCGAGCACAGGTGGCGTACATCAATCGCCAAGGAGGAACCAAGAGTCGACTAGTTGCGACGGAGGCACAACATTTGATGAGCTGGGCGGAACGACATCTCAGCAACATTGCAGCATCTCACATCGGCAGGGTAGACAACATACAGGCAGACTTTCTCAGTCAGCACCATCTAGATCCCGGAGAGTGGGAACTGGCCGACGAGGCGTTTCGTCTAGTCTGCAAGAGGTGGGGCACGCCCCACATGGATCTGAAGGCCACTTTCCAGAATGCAAAGGCCCCACAGTTCTACAGTCTGCGCAGAGAAAGGGGGGCAGAGGGTGTCGATGCTCTGGTCCTTCCCTGGCCGACAAACGTGTTACTGTATGTGTTTCCTCCCTGGCCCCTGATAGCCAAGGTGCTTTGGCGTATAGAGCTTCACCCATCGGAGGTAATTATGGTGGCGCCGGAGTGGCCCCGGCGCCCATGGTTTGCGGATCTCCTCAACTTGGTGGTCACGGCCCCTCTTCGGTTTCAGGAGTCCGCGGTTCTTCTTCATCAAGGCCCCGTCTGTTTGGAGGAGGCGGATCACTTCTGTCTTGCGGCATGGCTTTTTAAAGGCAGTGCTTGAAGAATAAAGGATATTCCAATGCGGTGGTAGCTACCTTATTGAGGTCACGGAAACAGTCTACATCCTTGGCTTATGTTCGGGTCTGGATAGTATTTGAAGAATGGTGTGCGGCTCGGGTAGTGGATCCTACGCGGGCATCGGTTTCCGACATTCTGGGATTCCTTCAGGCAGGTCTTGCTAAAGGTCTATCTTGCAGTTCCCTCCGGGTCCAGGTGGCAGCTCTGAGTTGTCTTCGGGGTAAGGTCCAAGGGGTATCCTTAGCATTACACCCAGATGTGGCACGTTTTCTTCGGGGGGCTAAGCATTTGCGTCCTCCACTGCGTCATCCGTGCCCTTCCTGGAACCTAAATTGGGTGCTTTCGGCCCTATGTTCATCTCCTTTTGAACCTATCAAGCGGGCGACGCTGAAGGATCTTACGCTGAAAGTGGCATTTCTCATTGCGATCTCGCCGGCTAGGAGGGTATCAGAGTTGCAGGCTTTGTCGTGTAGGGAGCCGTTCTTGCGAATCTCGGATTCAGGAGTGTCGTTGAGGACGGTTCCCTCCTTCCTGCCAAAGGTGGTGTCCTCTTTCCATTTGAATCAGTCGGTTGAGCTCCCTTTTTCCCCGCAGGGGAGCGGTCTGATCCGATGGCACGGGATTTACGGAAACTAGATGTTCGCAGGGTGCTGCTGCGATATCTCGAAGTAACGAATCCTTTCCGTGTGTCTGACCATCTTTTTGTGTTGTGGAGTGGTCCGAAGAGAGGAAGTGCAGCCTCGAAAACTACGATAGCTCGCTGGCTCAAGGAGGCCATTGGGTCAGCATATTTGCTACGTGGGAAAGCTGTGCCAGTGGGCCTTCGGGCTCATTCTACACGGTCTCATGCCGCTTCTTGGGCGGAATCTTTTCAAGTGTCTTCTCAGGAAATTTGCAGGGCAGCTACTTGGAAGTCGTTGCATAGTTTTGCGAGGCATTACCGTTTGGATATCCAAGCCTCGACTGAGGGTGGATTCGGCGAGGGAGTGCTCCGAGCAGGACTCTCTGGTTCCCACCCTAGATAACTTGGCTCTGGTACATCCCAGGTGTCTGGACTGATCCGGGTACGTACAGGGAAAGGAAAATTAGTTTCTTACCTGATAATTTTCGTTCCTGTAGTACCACGGATCAGTCCAGGGACCCGCCCATATCTGTATGTTTGTAATTCTGGAGAGTCCGCTCGTATATTCTTTTCCTGGATATTTGTTATATTTTATCATTGTTCACTCCTTTGGTTCTGGGAATTCTGTTCCAGTTGGGGGTTTTTGGACTCGGGTTTTTATAGGCGAGGTATAGTTAGCTAGGTAGTTTGGTTGTTCCATTCTGCTTTAACATTACGTAAGACTGAGAGGCTGTGGGTGGCACCCTGGTATATGACACAGCCCGTCAAAGTCTTGCTGTGTCTCCATCTGCTGGTGCGGAGGCAAAACCCAGGTGTCTGGACTGATCCGTGGTACTATAGGAATGAAAATTATCAAGTAAGAAACTAATTTTCCTGTTGCATATACTGCCTCATATATGCATATTCATTGTGGATGTCCTGAAAACCAGACCAGTTTCTAGCACTCCAGGACCAGAGTTGCCTACCCCTTTCTAAAACTAGGTGAGGGTAGCTCTAACAGGCATATAGGGTCATGTAAACCAGCAGTGTAGATCACTGAAGAATGCCTTCAAAGAATTATTGCAGGTGAACACACTGTGCTGATCCATGTGTACAGAATAATGGGTTTGATACAAGCCATGAAAAGCTGTCAGTAAAACTCACTTTCAAGAATTTTGTAAAACATTGAAGTAAAGAAGCAAACACTTTGGTCTAACACAATATGATGATATGTTCTTATGCAATGGACCAGAATATTGTTTCTTACCATGGCAAATCTGGATCAGTTAAAGAAAGGACACAAAAGAGATATTAAGGGAGCTTCATTCCCAGTTCAGTTCCAGCTCCTGGTAATGAAGTGGCATTCCCCCAATTCTCTTCAGTAATAGTTAATGGAATTTTCCCTATGGGCACACGTGAAGTGATATGTCTGTCCTGAAACAGATAGCTCTTTCAAAGCTCAGAATGACCTTCCACACAGCTTCGGCTGCATGAACTGTTAAAGGGGCTCTTAGGGAAGATAAGGCCATTGCAGAAAGACTAAATGAATTCTTTGCTTCCGTGTTTACTAATGAGGATGTTGGGGAGATACCAGTTCTGGAGATGGTTTTCAAGGGTGATGAGTCAGATGAACCTGAACCAAATCAATGTGAACCTGGAAGATGTAGTAGGCCAGATTGACAAACTAAAGAGTAGCAAATCACCTGGACCAAATGGTATGCATCCTAGGGTACTGAAGGAACTCAAAAACGAAATTTCTGATCTATTAGTTAAAATGTGTAACCTGTCATTTCCTGTCATCTAGCCAGATGGACTCAGAACAAGTGGGTATAGTGTGCTCGTGCTAGCAGTTGGAGACGGATCTGACGTCAGCACGGGTACATATACCCCCACAGGAAGTGAAGCTCTTCAATAATTTCCATCTCCAAAGCAGTTTGGAGAGCCTGCACGCTCGCTGAGCATGTTTCCAATCTACTTTCCACTTACTAAATTTCTACAGGAACATCGAGCCCCGCACTCCTGCGGTGATACCATTCGGTCCCTCCCCCAGTTGAGTTTCCCGGGGTGATTTCCGCGATCCCTCGGAGGTTTTGGCCTCGGTCCGGTGGCCGAATCGCGGCAGGGACCCAGTCCCCAAGCAAGGCTTGGGCGGGCTAAGAGGCGCCTCGGTCCCGGCGTGGACTTGGGAGGCAGCGGGTGCATTCCTCAAGCGCGGCGGTGAAGGTATTCCCCTCTCCCCCCGCAGCCGGAGACCACCTGGGTTTCAGCCGGGAAGAGCCGAGGATCAGGTAAGGCGCATAACTTTTACTTTTGGTCTCCGAAGTTCGAGGATCGGCAGCGTTGCCTGTATGCGGCACGCCGCGGAGGTCGCCATTTTGTCGGCCCTGTTCAGGTATTGAGCGCCCATGATAGGCGTCTGTATCATATTTTATTTATTTATGTATTTATTTATTTAACATTTTTCTATACCGACCTTCAAGGAAGAATACCATATCAGGACGGTTTACATCGAACAGGGGATAGATAAATATAACATAGTAACAACTCTTTATAATCAGAGGAAGCAAAAAAGTAAAAAAAGTACCAAAGTGAAAGTTACATAAAACAAGGACCATGAACTTGGAAGCTGAGTCAGCTGGAAGAAGAAAGGCCCTAAGAGGGTCAATAAATTAATTACAGTGATTCATGTCCGAGTCTGATCTAGAGCCAGTTAACTTATTAGTATAGATAACTAGTGAATGAGGAGCATATTGGGGGAGCGAAGTTCCATTTTCATGAGCGGATTGGTTAACTAGTGAGAGTCTGATGGATCTGGGAAGGCTTGTATGAAAAGCCAAGTTTTGAGTTTTTTCTTAAATGTTGGCAGGCAAGGTTCCAGTCTGAGTTCTGCTGGGAGGTTATTCCAGATGGCTGGTCCTGCTGTAGAAAAAGCTCGGTCCCCTGGTCAAGATGAGTCGTGTGGCTTTAGTTGGCGGGGCTTGTAAATATTGAGCGTATATTGCATATTGTTGAGCATATATTGTATTGAGCGTATATTGCTGACCGCATATTATTGAGCGCATATTCTATTTAGCATATGTAGCTACCGCTTATTGAGCGCATATTGTATTAAGCGTAGGTAGCTGCCGCTTATTATTGAGCGCATATTGTATTAAGCGTATATAAGCTGCTGCTGCTGCTTATTATTGAGCGCATATTGTTGAGCGCATATTATATTAAGCGCTTATTGCTGCCGCATATTATTCAGCGCGCAATGGAACAATCGAATGCCCCGGTGTCCCCAGTGTCCCCGCCGGCGGCGCCTCCTGATTCCGGCGTGAAAGCTCTCGGCCTCTGCTCAGCATGCCAGCGAGGAGCCACGGACAGCGAGGAGCCAGACTCCCTTTGTGCCCAATGTGAGGAGGCAGTGGGAGCCTCGGGCCAGGACCAGTCTCAACCGAGGTTTGTTGACAGTTCCCCAGGGGCCACCCCGGATCTCGCGGGTAGTCTTGAACAACCTGGGATACCGGGGGACCTGGTTCCCCGTAGACTTGAGACCACCTCCATTTCCTGGGTGGATCTCTTTAAGGGGATCCATGCCTTTGTACAGATGCAATCAGCTTCCCGTCCAGGCCCTGCTGTTGCTGCTGCTCCGGTGGCTGCTCCAGTGGATCCTGCCCCTGGACCTTCGCGCCCTTCTCGTGGGCAAGCACACCCGCCTCTGGGCAGTCCGGTTCAGGTGGACCCTGATGTCTCGGAGACCGAATCAGAACCCTCCGAGGAGGGGGAACTTCCCTCGGGGATTGAGCCATATCGAACCATGAGGCGGTTCTTCCCCAAGGAAGATCTCTCCGACCTAGTATCTCAGTGCCTGGCGGAGTTGGATATTTCAGGCCCCAGCACTACGGTGCCAACTACACAGAACCCTCTGCTGGAAGGTCTTCGTCCTACGGCCCGCCATTTTCCCTTCTTGCAAGCCGCACAGCAACTAATAGATTTGGAATGGGCTGCACCTGCGGCCTCATTCAAAGGGGGTCGGGGCCTGATAGGCATGTACCCCCTGGATCCGGCAATCAAGGAGATGCTGGCGTGCCCTCAGGTGGACGCCTTGGTTAGTGCAGTGGTCAAGCGCACTACCATTCCAGTTGAGGGGGGGGGGCGGCCCTCAAGGAACCTCATGACCGGCGACTGGACGCCATCCTGAAACAGACATTTGAGGTAGCAGCTCTGTCTTTGCGAATCGCAACCTGCTGCACAGTGGTGACGCGTTCCTGTTTATCACAGGTCAGGAACAATGCTCCGGCAGCAGACATGGAGTCCGCTCTCTCGTTCCTCACGTATGCTGCATCAGACCTAGTCCATACAACAGCCAAGGGGATCTCATCTTCTGTGGCTGCCAGGAGGCAGCTCTGGATACGGAATTGGTCAGCCGATGCTCCTTCGAAGACACGCCTCACCAGAATGCCCTTTAGGGGTTCTTTCCTGTTCGGCAGCGACCTAGATAAACTAGCCAGCACATGGGGTGCCTCTCCAATACCGCGACTGCCGGAAGACAGGTTCAGAAGGAACCAGCGCGCCTTTCCGAGGCCATCCAGAGGCAGAAGCTCCCAACGCTTCATTCCCTATAGGGGTCGCTACCAGGCACCTCGTCCTCAGGCCAGGAACCAGTCCTTTCGGCCCAAACAGCAGAAGAGGAGGCCGGCTCAGGTTCAGGGCCTGGCCGCGCCTCCCAATGAGAATCAGCCGATCCATCCGGGGGACGAAACTATAGGGGGCAGGTTAACCCTCTTCTACCCCAGATGGGTCGAGATTACGTCGGACCAGTGGGTCCTCGCCATCATCCGAGAGGGGTATTATATCTGGACTTTCATCATCTCCCTCCGGACAGGTTTGTGGAATCTTCATGTCCCATACATAAGAAGGCAGCCTTGGAAGCTACCCTGGCAAGGCTCCTGTCCTTGAAAGCCATCATCCCAGTACCTGCATGGGAAATGAATTCTGGACACTATTCCATTTATTTCATGGTACCCAAGAAAGAGGGCACTTTCCGGCCCGTATTGGACCTCAAGTCAGTCAATCGATACTTAAGGGTCCCGAGGTTTCGCATGGAAACTCTGCGCTCAGTCAAGACCGCAGTACAGCCAGGAGAATTCCTCACGGCCTTAGACTTGTCAGAAGCCTACCTGCATATCCCGATCCATCCGGATCATCAGCGCTACCTACGCTTCAAGGTTCTGGGACGCCACTTCCAATTCCGGGCTCTGCCCTTCGGGTTAGCCACGTTGCCGCGGACCTTCACCAAGGTGGTCGTAGTGGTAGCAGCGGCGCTCAGACGGGAAGGAATCCTCGTCCATCCCTACCTGGACGATTGGCTAATCAGGGCGAAATCACGGGAGGAGAGCCATCGGGCAACCAACAGAGTGATCGCCCTTCTGGAAAGCCTGGGATGGGTAGTCAACCTCAAAAAGAGTTGCCTACAGCCTTCCCAATCACTGGAATACCTGGGAGTACAGTTCGACACCCAGGCAGACACAGTCAGTCTCACTACCAAGAGAAGATTAAAACTTCAGACGCGTCTCCGGTCCTTGATGGGAGCCAGCCGGCCCATAGCTTGGGATTATCTGCAGGTTCTCGGCCTCATGGCCTCCACCCTGGAAGTGGTGCCCTGGGCAAGGGCCCATATGAGACCTCTACAACACTCCCTGCTCTCTCACTGGAGCCCCCGCTTCCGGAATTATTCCACGCACCTACCTCTGCCGGCCAGAGTAAGGACCCAGTTACGGTGGTGGTTGCAGTCCAACCACACGAGCAGGGGGTCGAAGATGTCCTCCCCCAAGTGGACTCTGCTCACTACAGATGCCAGCCTGAGCGGCTGGGGAGCACACTGCGAAGAACTCACCGCACAAGGGCGGTGGAACAGAGAAGAGTCAGGGTGGAACATCAACCATCTAGAGGCACGAGCAGTCCGGCTAGCCTGCCTGCAATTAGCTCACAGACTGAGGAACAGAGCAGTCAGAGTGATGTCCGACAACGCCACCACAGTGGCATACATCAACCGCCAGGGCGGAACCAGAAGCCGACAGGTATCTCTAGAGATAGCCTCGTTGATGACTTGGGCAGAGGCAAATCTTCAGGACATCTCCGCCGTCCACATTGCCGGGAAGGTCAACACCACGGCAGACTTTCCTCAGCAGAGAAAGCCTAAATCCGGGCGAATGGCAGCTGTCACCCACAGCCTTCCAGATGATTGTGGATCATTGGGGAATTCCGGACATGGACTTACTAGCGGACAGGTCCAATGCTCAAGTACCCAGATACTTCAGCCGCAGGCGAGACCCGTTCTCCCACGGGATCGATGCCCTGGTTCAGCCATGGCCTCCAGGGACTCTGCTATACGCTTTTCCTCCATGGCCTCTGCTGGGCACCATCATCCACAAGATTCAGAAGCACCGGGGCCTAGTTCTTCTAGTGGCACCAGACTGGCCAAGAAGACCCTGGTACGCGGACATGAGAAGACTACTGGCAGGGGAGCCCCTTCCCCTGCCTCCGTTCAGGGACCTGCTACGTCAAGGTCCCATCCTTCATGAGGATCCAGCTCAATTCTCTCTTACGGTCTGGCCATTGAGAGGGCTAGACTGAAGAAAAGAGGTTACTCAGAGCCGGTGATAGATACACTCCTCCGAGCTCGCAAGTTTTCCACATCCCTCACCTACGTAAGGATCTGGAGAGTGTTTGAAGCCTGGTGTGACACTCATGGCACCAATCCACATGCGACTACAATCCCTATTGTTCTGGATTTCCTACTGGATGGGCTTCAGAAGGGTCTCTCCCTAAGCTCCATCAAGGTTCAGGTGGCTGCGCTGTCTTGCTATGGTCCCAGGAGGGATGGCAAGACCATTGCCACACACCCAGATGTTTCTCACTTCCTGAAAGGAGTCGAGCACATTCGTCCACCACTGAAGTGGCCAGTGCCTTTGTGGAACCTTAACATAGTTTTGGATTTCCTCGCGGGATCCACCTTCAGACCCCTTCGGGGCCTGTCTCTCTGTTCTCTAACTTTGAAGATGGTGTTTTTGCTGGCCGAATGTTCGGCACGCTGTATCTCGGAGCTACAGGCGCTGTCCTGCCGGGATCCCTTCCTTAGGATCACTCCAGAGGCTATCCATCTTCGCACGGTTCCATCCTTCTTGCCGAAAGTAGTCTCACAATTTCACCTCAACCAGACCATATCCTTGCCGACTATGGGCAGGTCTGAAGAAATCAGAAGAAGGGCGTTTGCTGCGCCATCTCGACATCGGCAGACTGCTGCCCAGATATCTGGTAATGACAGAAACAGTACGAAAGACTGACCATCTGTTCGTCCTGCACAGCGGGAAGAAACAAGGAGAAGCGGCCTCTCGGCCCACCATCACCCGCTGGATTAAAGAAGTCATCAGAGTGGCCTACGTAGAGGCCGGGAAGTCACCGCCTCTACAAGTCAAGGCCCATTCTACCAGAGCCCAAGCAGCATCTTGGGCAGAATCTAGGATGCTGTCGCCTGCAGAATTATGTAAAGCGGCGACGTGGTCCTCTCTCCATACCTTCTCCAGATTTTACCGTCTGAATGTTCAGGCCAGGGAGGACACAGCATTTGCGAGGGAGGTCTTACACGGTCATCAGGCAGCCTCCCGCCCAGTCCGGGAGTAAAGCTTTTGTACATCCCACTTGTTCTGAGTCCATCTGGCTACACGACAGGAAATGGTGAGATTACTTACCTGATAATCTCGTTTTCCTTAGTGTAGACAGATGGACTCAGCATCCCGCCCAGCTGCCTGTCTACATTGGTTTCACCGATTCAAGGTAAGCCTTATCACTTCTTACATGAGTGCGTCCACTCTGCCAGGTGTCGACGCCTTCCAGTTGGGAATGCTGGCGGTCTCCAGCTACTATCAATCGGTCAGGGGAATCCTGTTTTCGCTATTTCATTGATCGTCAGTACACATATATCCATAACAGCTTTTGCAAGGAAGATTACTGAAGAGCTTCACTTCCTGTGGGGGTATATGTACCCGTGCTGACGTCAGATCAGTCTCCAATTGCTAGCACGAGCACACTATACCCACTTGTTCTGAGTCCATCTGTCTACACTAAGGAAAACGAGATTATCAGCTAAGTAATCTCACCATTAAAATCATCCATTATACCTGAAGGACTGGAGGGTGGCCAATGTAACCCCAGTATTTAAAAAGGACTTCAGGGGCAATCTGGGAAACAATAGACCAGTGAGCCTAACTTCAGTGCTGGGAAAAATAGTAGAAACTATCCTAAAGATCAAAATTGTAGAGCATATAGAAAGACATGGTTTAATGGAAAACAGTCAACATGGATTTACCCAAGGGAAGACTTGCCTAATAAAGCTGCTTCATTTTTTTGATGGAGTTAATAAACATGTGGATAAAGGTGAACCGGTAGATGTAGTGTATTTGGATTTTCAGAAGACATTTGTCAAAGTCCCTCATGAGAGGCTTCTAAGAAAACTAAAAAGTCGTGGGATAGGAGGCGATGTCCTTTCATGGATTACAAACTGGTTAAAAGATAGGAAACAGAGTGGGATTAAATGGTCAATTTTCTCAGTGGAAAAGGGTAAACCGTGGAGTGAATCAGGGATCTGTGCTTCGACCGGTGCTTTTGATTTATATTTATAAATGATCTGGAAAGGAATTTGATTGAGGTTATCAAATTTGTGGATGATACAAAATAATTTAGAGTAGTTAAATCACAAGCAGATTGATATACATTACAGGAGGACCTTGCGAGACTGGAAGATTAGGCATCCAAATGGCAGAAGAAATTTAATGTGGACAAGTGCATGGTGTTGCATATAGGGAAAAATAACCCTTGCTGTAGTTACACGATGTTAGCTTCCATATTAGGAGCTACCACCCAGGATAAAGATCTAGGCATCATAGTGGGATAATACTTTGAAATCTTCGGCTCAGTGTGCTGCAGTAGTCAAAAAAGCAAACAATGTTAGGATTTGGAAAGGAAAATTGATTCTTACCTGCTAATTTTCATTCCTGTATTACCACAGATCAGTCCAGACCAGTGGGTTGTGCATTCCTACCAGCAGATGGAGTCAGAGAACAAAAACTTTGGGCACTGCTACCGTACATAACAGAGAGTGCCACCTGCAGTCCCTCAGTATTGGCCTGTACCCATGCCCAAACAACTAACCTTACTAAAGGACGAAGGGGGTTGGAACCCAAAAACACAACAGCCAACCCCTCACCCGTAACGGAGAAAACAAAAAAAAAAACAAAAACTCCACTAGACCACCTTGGAACCTGCTCCTTCAAGCACATCTGCAATAGAACAAATTCCATTCTTCAGGAATACATCACCTTTCAAGGCAGTCTTTCAGAATCTGAATGGGGGTAGGCCTCTGGACTGATCTGTGATATTACAGGATCGAAAATTAGCAGGTAAGAACCAATTTTCCTTTCCTGAACATACCCAGATCAGTCCAGACCAGTGGGATGTACCCAAGCCATCGTATACTGGGCGGGAACCCGAAAGACCCGCGCGCAGAACACTCACCGAAGGATGATTCATCTTGCACCCTAATGCTTGGTGAAAGTGTGAAGGGAGGACCAACTCGCTGCTCTGCAGATTTCCTGTGGCGACAGAAGCTGACATTCAGCCCAGGAGGTAGTCTGGGCCCTAGTGGAATGAGCTCACAGACCCAAGGGGACCTGATGCCCTCTGACAACGTAGGCTGAGCAGATAGCCTCCTTAATCCAGCACAAAATCGTCGCCTTAGAAGCCTTGTCACCTTTCTTAGGTCCACCGAATAAGACAGATGGTCTGACCACCAGAAGTTATTGGTAACTTCCAAATAGCGCAAAAGAGCACGACGCACATCCAAAAGATGAAGCTCCTTCTCAGAGGGGATTCCCGGGACCACTGCGGGAATCCTGGCAGATCCACTGCCTGATTGACATGAAAGGCAGACACCACCTTGGGAATGAAAGAAGGAACCGTGTGCAGCGAAACTCTATCATCGTAAATCCTAAGGAAAGGATCCCGACACGACAAAGCCTGCAATTCTGAAATCTGTAACGCAGAACAAATGGCTAACAGGAAAACGGTCTTCAAGGTCAAATCCTTAATCATAGCCCTGCGTAAAGGCTCAAAGGGGGCTCCGCAAAGCACATGAAGCATCAGGTTCAAGCTCCAATCCAGACGTAACGAGTGGACAGGAGGGTGTAAATGTTTGACTTCCTTGAGGAACCGTGAAATATCTGGATGAACCGCCAGCGACCGACCATGAAACCTGCCCCATAAGGCACTTAAGGCCGCTACTTGGACCCGAAGGGAATTGAAAGCCAAACCCTTAGCCAACCCCTGTTGAAGAAAATCAAACACCTGAGGAATCTCCGTTGACAATGGATCCAAGGAGCGCTGGAGGCACCATGCCTCAAACAGCTTCCAGATCCTAACATAGGCCATAGAAGTAGCTGGTCGCGCCTGAAGAAGAGTGGAAATGACCTGCTCTGAATATCCCCTCAATTGCAATCATCTCTCAAAAGCCAAGCCGCGAGAGAGAAGTGATCCTCCCGATACAAAAATATGGGCCCCTGATGGAGCAGGCACGGGAGGTGAGCCAGCTACACGGGACCTTCCAGCGCTATTAGAACCAGGTCCACAAACCATGGATGACGCGGCCACTCCAGAGCCACTGGCACTACACTGCCTGGATGTTTCTATGCGTCGGAGAAGCGGACCGATGAGAGGCCGGGGGGGGGGGGGGGAAAAGGCATAGAGAAGCCCACTTCTCGAAGATGACTGAAAAAGCGTCCTGTCTTCGCATTGGTCTGAGTTGCCATCAGGTCCAACTGAGGCACACCCCACCTGGCGCAAATGAGGTTCCAAGCTTCGGGAGCTAGCTCCCACTCCCCCGATCGAGCTGTTGCCTGCCGAGGAAATCCACCTGAACATTTTCCACCCCCGCAACATGTGACGCAGCGATTCCTTTGAAATGGAGCTCCACCCAAGCGAACAAAGTCTTGCTTCCAGCACCACCATGAGACTCCTTGTCCCGCCTTGCCGGTTGATGTAAGCTACAGTTGTCGTGTTGTCTGAGAACACTCGAACCATTCTGTTGTCAACTAGGGGCAGAAATGCTTGCAGGGCCAATCGGACCACCCTCGTCTCGAGGTGGTTGATGGATCAGGATCTTTCTGTTGGGGACCAAAGACCTTGAGCGGATTTGTTTAGGCAAAATGTTCCCCAGACGCATCTGTGGAGATAACCACCCAATTCGGCAGATCCAAATCCACTCCCCGTTCCCGATTGTTGCGCAAGTGTCACCACTACAGACTGATTCTGGAAGCAGAGGCAACGGTACATGGAACTGTTCTGACACCGGGCTCCACCTCAACAGCAGCACACGCTGCAATGGCCGCAAATGAGCGAACGCCCAAGGGACCAAATCAAAGGTAGAGGCCATTGATCCCAGGACTTGTAAGTGATGCCAAACTGTCAGATCCTTCCTCTAAAGGAGGGCTTTGATCTGATCTTGCAACCTCGTCACACAGTCTGATGCTAGAAAAACCTTGCCTTGGGTGGTATCAAAAAGTGCTCCCAAGTAAACCAGTGACTGAATGGGCTCCAAGTGACTTTTCTGGACATCTATGACCCAGCCAAGCGACTGCAAGGTGAGCATCACCCTCTGGACCGATCTCTCGTAGTCCTGTGACTTCGCTCGAATCAACCATTCAATTAGATATGGGTGAACTAGGACTCCTCCTTGCGCAGGAACGCCGCCACGACCACCAAGACCTTGGTGAAGGTACATGGAGCTGTCGCCAGGCCGAAAGGAGGAGCTTGACATTGGAAATGTTGACCCAGCACCTTGAATTGGAGATACCGCTGGTGATCCTGGCGGATCGGGATGTGGAGATGCGCCTCGGTGAGGTCTAAGGATGTGAGAAACTCCCCTTTGCACACAGTGGCCACCACTATCCTTAAGGTCTCCATATGAAAACAGGGTACTCGCAAACACGAGTTCACCTTCTGCAGATCCAGAATGGGACAAAAGGTGCCCTCTTTCTTGGGAACTGCAAAGTACACCGAATACCGTCCCTTGCCATTTTCCGCTAGGGGAACTGGAACAATGGCCCTGAGGTTGAGAAGCTGTTGTAGGGTCCCCTGCACTGCCTTGGGTTGGGCCCGCAAAGCTACACGAGATTCCACAAAGGCCTCCCGCACTAGGCGTGAAAACTCAAGAGCATAATCGTTGACCACTTCCAAGACCCAGTGGTCTGAGGTAATCCTTGCCCACTCCATGTAAAAGCTCGACAATCTACCTCAGACAGCTTCTATGATGGAATGGGTGCCTCTGGCTTCATTGGGAAGGTTTTCCACGTCCAGAACTCTGGCCTGTGGCCTCTCTGCCTGGGTGACGACCTCCAAGAAAGGACTGCTGATGCCCTGGAGCTGGCCTGGACCCTGAAGGAGCTGAAGACCTACCAGTGCGAAATCTGCAAAAGTCCAGAAAACGAGCTCGAGGGGGAAAAACCTTCCCTGAAGGTTTCCTATCCTCCAGAAGCTGGTTGCCCTTGGACTCCCCAAATAATTTTACCAATTGGTCCAGGTCCTCCCCGAAGAGAAGCTTGCCCTTAAAGGGGAGGTTACAGAGCTGAGACTTGGAAGACAAATCTGCTGACCAATTCCGCAACCAGAGGAGTCTACGAGTCGTGACAGCGGATACCATACTACACGCTGAGATCTGAACCAAATCATACAAAGCGACTGCGACATAGGCAACAACTGCCTCCAATCGTGCAGCCTGCAAAGGCCCCACCACTGTCAGCACTCAGAGCCGCGCACGTCTCCTGGACCCAACAAAGGCAGGCTCTCTGCAGGAGGTTGCCACAAATAGCTGCCCGGAGACTTAGGGCGGAGACCTCGAAGACTCGCTTAAGCTGAATCTCCAGCTTGCGGTCCTGTATGTCCTTCAGCACAGCAGCCCTGGCCACATGTGGTGGTCGTCTTAGTCACAGTAGACACTGTCATGTCTACCTTTGGTACCTTCATAAGATCCAAAACATCTTGCGATAGGGGGTAAAAGTTCGCCATCACTCTACCCACTTTCAAACCTGCATCTGGCGAGTTCCGCTCCAGGGCCACCAGCTTGCGGATCTTCTTTGGCAACGGGAAGGAACTAGTCTATCCTCGAATCCCAATATTCAATACTATAAAACCCAAAGTGTAAGAATAACACAAACACCAATAATGTAGAGATTACTTACCTGATAATCTCGTTTTCCTTAGTGTATGCAGATGGACTCAAAACAAGTGGGTATAGTGTGCTCGTGCTTGCAGTTGAAGACGGATCTGACGTCAGCACGGGTACATATACCCCCGCAGGAAGTGCAGCAATTCAGTAATCTTCCTTGCAAAAGCTTTATGGATATATGTGTGACTGACCGATCGATTAAATGAACATGATTACCCTGACCGATTGATAGTAGCTGGAGACCGCCAGTGTTCTCAACCGGAAGGCCTCGACACCCGGCAGGGTGGATGCCCTATATAAGAAAACATGGCTTACCGTGAGTCGGTGAATCCCCATGTATACCGGCAGCCAGGCGGGATACTGAGTCCATCTGCATACACTAAGGAAAATGAGATTATCAGGTAAGTAATCTCTACATTTCCTAGCGTGTAGCAGATGGACTCAAAACAAGTGGGATGTACAAAAGCTACTCCCGGACTGGGTGGGAGGCTGCCCGAGGTCCATTTAGGATTGCCCTCGCAAATGCTGTGTCCTCCCTGGCCTGGAGGTCCAGACGGTAGAATCTGGAGAAGGTATGGAGGGAGGACCACGTTGCCGCTCTGCATATCTCTGCAGGCAGCAGCATCCTAGTTTCCGCCCAAGAGGCCGCCTGCGCTCTGGTAGAGTGAGCCTTGACCCGTAGAGGTGGTGGTTTTCCCGCTTCTACGTAGGCCGCCTTGATAACTTCCTTGATCCAGCGGGCGATGGTTGCCCGTGAGGCTGCTTCCCCTTGCTTCTTCCCGCTGTGAAGGACAAACAGGTGATCCGTCTTTCGTACTGCTTCCGACATTTCCAGGTATCTGGACAGCAGCCTGCCGATGTCGAGATGGCGCAGTATTTGACCTTCTTCCGACTTCTTCAAACCTTCCGTGGTTGGTAAGGATATGGTCTGGTTGAGGTGGAAGTGTGAGACTACTTTGGGTAAGTAGGAAGGAACCGTGCGAAGATGGATAGCCTCTGGAGTGATTCTGAGAAACGGATCACGGCAGGACAGCGCCTGTAGCTCTGAGATGCGGCATGCTGAGCATACGGCCAGCAGGAACACCATCTTCAAGGTCAACAACGGAGGGACAGGCCTCGAAGGGGCCTGAAGGCGGGTCCCGCTAGAAATTCCAAAACTAGATTGAGGTTCCACAGGGGCACTGGCCACTTCAGTGGCGGGCGAATGTGTTTGACTCCTTTCAGGAAACGTGAAACGTCTGGGTGTGTGGCAATGCTGTTGCCGTCACTCCGGGGACCGTAGCAGGATAGCGCTGCCACCTGAACCTTGATGGAATTGAGGGACAGACCCTTCTGAAGTCCATCTTGCAGGAAATCCAAAATGATAGGGATTTTAGCGGCATGTGGATTGGTGCTGTGGGTGTCGCACCAGGCTTCAAATACTCTCCAGATTCTTATATATGTTAGTGATGTGGAGAACTTGTGTGCTCGGAGGAGTGTATCTATCACCGGACCCGAGTATCCTCTTTTCTTCAGTCTAGTCCTCTCAATGGCCAGACCGTAAGAGAGAATTGAGCTGGATCCTCGTGGAGGATGGGACCTTGCTGCAGCAGGTCCCTGTGTGGAGGCAGTGGTAGTGGATTCCCTGCCAGTAGTCTTCTCATGTCTGCGTACCAGGGTCTTCTTGGCCAGTCTGGGACCACTAGAAGAACTAGGCCTCTGTGCCGCTGAATCTTGTGTATAATGGCGCCCAGTAGGGGCCATGGAGGAAAAGCATATAGCAGGATCCCCTGAGGCCATGGCTGTACCAGGGCATCGATCCCCTGGGATAGAGGATCCCGCCTGCGGCTGAAATATCTGGGTACTTGAGCGTTGGACCTGTCCGCTAGTAGGTCTATGCCCGGTGTCCCCCACTGATCCACAATCATCTGGAAAGCTGTGGGCGACAGCTGCCATTCCCCCGGGTTTAGGCTTTCTCTGCTGAGGAAGTCTGCCGTGGTGTTGTCCTTCCCAGCGATGTGGACGGCGGAGACGACCTGGAGATTTGCTTCCGCCCAAGTCATCAGGGGGGCTATTTCTAGGGATACCGGTCGGCTTCTGGTTCCGCCCTGTCGGTTGATGTATGCCACTGTGGTGGCATTGTCCGACATCACTCTGACCGCTCTGTTTCGAAGTCTGTGGGCAAATCGCAGGCATGCTAGCCTGACTGCCCGTGCCTCTAGTCGGTTGATGTTCCACCCCGACTCTTCTCTGTTCCACCGCCCTTGGGCGGTGAGTTCTTCGCAGTGTGCTCCCCATCCGTTCAGGCTGGCATCTGTAGTGAGCAGGGTCCAGGTTGGGGAGGACATTCTTGACCCCCGGCTCATGTGGCCGGGCTGCAGCCACCACCGTAACTGATTCTGCACTCTGGCTGGTAGAGGTAGGTGTACGGTGTAGTTCTGCGATCGTGGGCTCCACCGAGATAGGAGGACGCGTTGTAATGGTCTCATATGAGCCCGCGCCCATGGTATCACCTCCAGAGTGGATGCCATAAGGCCGAGGACCTGTAGGTAATCCCAAGCTGTGGGCCAGGTGGCGCTCAGGAGGGCCTGCAGATGATTCCGGAGCTTTGATCTCCTCTTGGAGGTCAGACCGACCTTGTCTTCCTGGGTGTCAAATCGGACTCCTAGGTATTCCAGCGACTGAGAAGGCTGTAGGGAACTCTTGTTCAAGTTTACTACCCATCCTAGGCTTTCCAGAAGAGCTATAACTCTGTTGGTTGCCTGGTGGCTCTCCTCTGGTGACTTTGCCCTGATCAACCAATCATCCAGGTAGGGATGGACGAGGATTCCTTCCTTCCTGAGGGACGCCGCCACTGCTACTATGACTTTGGTAAAGGTCAGCGGCGCGGTGGCTAACCCAAAGGGTAAAGCTCGGAACTGGAAGTGTTGGTTCAGGACTTTGAAGCGTAAATAGCGCTGGTGATCCCGATGGATTGGGGTATGCAAGTAGGCTTCCGACAGATCTAGGTATGTGAGAAACTCCCCTGGCTGTACTGCATTTTTGACAGACCGCAGAGTTTCCATGCGAAAGCTGGGGGCCCGTAGGTGTCTGTTGACTGACTTGAGGTCCAGGACGGGCCTGAAAGTGCCCTCCTTCTTGGGTACTATGAAATAAATGGAATAATGCCCAGAATTTATCTCCCATGCAGGCACTGGTATTATGGCTTTTAGGGACAGGAGCCTCCGCAAGGTAACCTCCAGTGCCGCCCTCTTGAGGGGTGAACAAGGAGAGTCCACAAACTTGTCCGGTGGGAGCCGAAGAAAGTCCAGGGTAATGCCCTTCTCGGATGATGGCGAGGACCCACTGGTCCGAGGTAATCCTGACCCACTTGCGGTAGAAGAGGGTTAGCCTGCCCCCTATGGCTGCTACCCCCGGATGGGTTGGCTGATTGTCATTGTGGGGTGCGGCCGGGACCGGAACCCGAGCCGGTTCTCCTCTTGTGCTTAGTCCGAAAGGACTGGTTCCTGGCCTGAGAACTAGGTGCTTGGTAGTGAGCCCTGTAAGGGTTGAAGCGCTGAGAGTTTCTACCTCTGGATGGCCTAGGAAGAGGGCGCTGGCTCCTCCTTGACCTGTCTTCCGGTAAACTGAGTAAAGGAGAGGCGCCCCATTTATTGGCCAGTTTCTCGAGGTCGCTGCCGAACAGGAGGGATCCCTTAAAGGGCATTCATGTGAGACGTGTCTTGGAGGAAGAGTCGGCCGACCAATTACGTAGCCAGAGCTGTCTCCTGGCTGCCACTGAGGATGACACTCCCTTGGCTGCCGTACGGACTAGGTCGGAGGCTGCGTCAGTGAGGAACGAGAGAGCTGATTCCATCTCTTCTCCCGGGGTGGTGTTCCTAGCCTGTGATAAACAGGAACGCGTCACCACGGTGCAGCAGGTCGCAATTCGTAGGGACATGGCTGCCACCTCAAAGGCTTGTTTCAGAATGGCGTCCAGGCGCCGGTCATGTGCATCCTTGAGGGCCGCCCCCCCTCCACCGGAATGGTGGTGCGCTTCACAATTGCGCTAACTATGGCGTCTACCTGGGGGCACGCCAGCAGCTCCTTGGTTGCCGGGTCTAAGGGGTACATGCCAGACAAGGCCCGACCCCCTTTGAATGAGGCCTCCGGCGTATTCCATTCCAGATCGATTAGCTGCTGTGCTGCTTGTAGGAGGGGAAAATGGTGAGCCAAATGGCATAGGCCCTCTAACAGGGGGTTCATTGTAGGTTCCCCTGGGGTGTCATGGCCCAGGATAGCCAGCTCTGACAGGCATTGAGAGACCAGGCCTGGGAGATCCTCTTTCCAAAAGAAGCGTCTCATGGTCCGATATATTTCTATCCCCGAGGGAAGTTCTCCATCCTCGGGGGGCTCGTCGTCTTCCTCAGAGCAATCTGAATCCCCATAAGTGGGGCTTCCGGGTGGCGAGTGGCCGTGCCTAGGTCTTGAGGGTCCAGGGGCCGGGTCATCCGGTATGTATGGACCCGTTCGGGGATTGGACTGCATTCTGACAAAGGCATGAATCCCTTTGAATAATTCCACCCAGGAGAGTGAAGCAGGATCTGGCCTTAGGGGCACCAGGTCTCTCGGGTTCCCTGGCTGCTCACTGCGACCTGCTAGGTCCGGGGTGTTCCCTGAGGAACGGGCAAGTGCGCTGGGCTGGGACCAGTCCTGGTCTGGAATTCCCAGGGCCTCCTCACATTGGGCACATAGGGAGTCTGCTTCCTCGCTCTGTGTGGCTCTGAGGTTGCATGCTGAGCAGAGGCTTAGAGCTCTTATGCCTGATTCTGGAGGTGCCGGCTCTGCGGACGCATGGGCTCTCTTACGCTCCATCACATCTGTTATCTTCTCCCAGCTGGGGTCTGCGCTTTGTAATATGCGCAAAAGATGTGCGCCTACCAATATGCGCTTATCCACGCGCGCTTATGGACGGGCGCCTATCAACGGGCGCCTAGGAATGTGCGTCTATCAACGGGTGCCTAGCAACGAGCGCCTAGCAACATGCGCATAGCAATGTGCGCCTATCGACGTGCGCTTAGCAACGTGCGCCTATCAACGTGTGCTGAGCAACGTGCGCCTGCGCATAGCCCCGTGCGCCCATCTTAGCAACGTGCGCTCTTCAACATGAATCCAGGTGACTTCTATCGAATATACGCCCAAGTATTTTCGGGCGCCTAACATATACTCCCTGCGCCTGTGCGCTCAGTCTAGCCTGAGCGCTACAGCGTGGCAACGGCGAGCAGGCAGGCAAGATGGCGACCTCCTAGGCGGGTTGCCACGTAGGCAGACTCCGCTGATCCTCGCTTCCTCGGAGACCAACAAGTAAAGATGTACGCCTTACCTTGTCTTCGGCGCTTCCCGGCTGAGACCCGGGCGGTCTCCGGCTGCGGGGGTAGAGGGTGATTACCGTCACCGCTGCGCTCGAGGAAGTGCACCCGCTGCCTCTAGGCCGCGCCCGAACTCGTCTCGCTCGGGGGCCAAGTCCACGCCGGGACCGAGGCTGCCTCTAAGCCGCGCCCGAGCCCTTCTCACTCGGAGGCTAGGTCCCTGCCGCGAGTCGGCCACCGGACCGAGGCTCTTACCTCCGAGGGACCACAGAAATCGCCTCAGGAAACTCAACTGGGGGAGGGACCGAATGGTATCACCGCAGGAGTACGGGGCTCATCTTCAGTTAGGTTTCTTCTATGAATGTAGTCGTTAGAATTTGGAAAAACGCTCGGCGAGCATGAGGTAGCTCCAAACTGCTTTGGAGACGGAAATTACTGAATTGCTGCACTTCCTGCGGGGAGTATATGTACCCGTGCTGACGTCAGATCCGTCTCCAACTGCTAGCACGAGCACACTATACCCACTTGTTCTGAGTCCATCTGCTACACGCTAGGAAATCTCACTTTGAAAATTTAGATGTGACCAAAGACTCATATATATCAAAAAATATGAATGACCATCATATAGAACTGGTATAAGCATACTAAGGGATGCTTTATAATCTCAACTGTGTTGGAAGTTTTAATCATTATTCATGATTTTGACATAGGTATGCCTATACCTTTTGCTTATTTTTCAAGATTTTTTGAACTGCAAATAAAACATCAAGATATTTCTGGACCAGTTTTGTATAAATAAAATAAACTTTTCTGCATGCTAATTTATGTACCAGGATAAAGGAACACATCTTGAACACAAATTTTCAAAAGAAGAAAAATCAGTGTGTATTATGAAATGTCCCAGATGTTACAAAATAACCTTCTTAATCAACCCGACATTGCAATGTTTCAGAAGGATCATGCATCCCTTCCTCAGGGGCAAATGTAAACACACTGATAAAGCATAACCTGGTGTTTTGTCATGGAACATAAGAAATTGCCATGCTGGGTCAGACCAAGGGTCCATCAAGCCCAGCATCCTGTTTCCAACAGAGGCCAAAACCAGGCCACAAGAACCTGGCAATTACCCAAACACTAAGAAGAGCCCATGCTACTGATGCAATTAATAGCAGTGGCTATTCCCTAAGTATAATTGATTAATAGCCATTAATGGACTTCTCCTCCAAGAACTTATCCAAATTGTGATTCAAGGCAGTATTATAATTGGAAAAAAAAATGCTCTGTGTGTGTGGAGTATTCCTTTAATTTCAGAGAAATGTGAACACTGCCAGCAGAGCAGGAGCTGCATGGTTAGTATGCAGAAAAATGTATTTTATTTCTACAAAACTGGTCAAAAAATCTCTTGATGCTTTATTTGCAGCTCAAAAAATCTTGAAAAATAAGTGAAAGTGTGGACATACCTATGTCCAAATCATGAATGACTGATTATAACCTCCAGCATGAAGTTGAGGTTATAAAGCATTCCTTAATGTGCTTATACCTGTTCTATATGATGGTCATTCATATTCTTTGCCATCTGTGTAGAAGACTTCTCAGGCCAGAGACTCTTTTTGGCACAAATTCAAAACAGGACCAAAGCTCCCCAATCCCTATTTTGGTTCCTGAATAGGACAGTTCTTCCACTATCCTCCCAACAACTGACCACCATTCTATAGTTAGAAAGATGTGGATTGAATTTGTAAACATTTTATGGATATGCTGCAGCTTCCACCCACTAGAACAGATGTCTTCCATTTTAGAAGCATTGAGGGCTAAGAGGGTAAATCAGTTTACTATTTTTTCTCTTCAAGCTACAGAAACCATATCACAGCTTAAGTCTTATCTTGTCCAATACAGTGTGTGGCTTTTTTTTGATAAGCAACTAAACCCAATATTTGACTTCAGTTAAGCAAGGAGATCAGCTTCTTAATTTTCAAAACATTTATTTACACAGTAATTGGAGAAACAGAAAACTTATTGAAAATGTTGAGATGAAATCAAGAATACTGTACAGACAATCACAGAGTTCTTTTGTTATAACGTTTGGTTCAAATGGTGCAAAAAAGGATAATGCTTTTTATCATGATACAAAGATAAGAGACAAGATGTGTAGATTGATGGCTTACAACTTTGTCTAAGATGCTGCTTCTCTTTGGCTGAGAGAAAGGGACAGGGTTCCAAGGTATCCGGGTTCAGATGGGACCAATAGGAAAAATTGTACATAGAAGGGGCAAGTAAAGGAGAAGTATCTAGTGGAGCGAGAAGAAAGTGACCACCTCTAATTCCTATGACTCATAGGGTCAGAGATTTAAAGTGCCTTGTTAGAAGACATGAGTGACAGATACTGCTGCGGTTGGGAATAGCAGTGTGATTTACAGGTTGCATGACAGAACGCTCCCAATTTGGTATCAGTAGATACCACTGTAATTTAATTTTATAAAAACTCAAAGGACAAGTTTACACCATGCAAATAATCTATATTTCTCATCAGGTCAGACCAGTCCATGCTCACCAACCAGCAGATGAGATTAAAAGATTTGCTAACATCATCCTTTACATGCACCGTGGTGATTTCAGCAGTTGGTAGGCAAACAGCTGGGGCTATCACCTAAGGCCTAAGGGTGTTTTGTGGTTTGGTCCTTGGAAGGGTTTGTATAATCAAGAAAGCTATTCTGAAACAATGGTAACCATGGATGAGGAGAGAGGAGAATTTTAATCTTACCTTATAATTTCCTTTACTTAAATCCAGGCAGACCAGTTCAGGACTTTCCCTTGTCTGCTACACATACTACTTTTTCAGTGATCAGTGCACTGGAAGGAGATGTTTCTGCTTTTCTTATTGTGACAGTGTGGTAAGTGTGATAGTTATGAGCACAACTGTATAAGTTTATATACCCCTGGCAGAATTGGTAAGAGGTGTATAGAATTTTAAGAAAACACGAGTTATCAAACAAAACATGTCTGTTATTTTTAATGTTTCAAATTAAACTATTATGCACAACAGAATAGCACAATCATTAACCATAGCAAAAAATGAAATAAAATGGTCCTGTTCAAAAGTTTATATACCCTTAGTTCTTAATCGTGTGTATTGCCCCCTTATGCATCAATGATAGCTTGCAGTCTTTTGTGATAGTTGTGAATGAGGCCCTTTATTTTTGCATGTGATAAAGCTGCCCATGCCTCTTAGCAAAAAACCTCCAGATCCTTCAAATTATTTGATTGTCTAGCATGAATTGCATGTTTGAATACTACCCAGTAGCTCAATGATATTGAAGGCAGAAGATTGTGATGGCCACTCCAGAACCTTCAGTTTCTTCTTCTGGAACCACGGAAGGATCGACTTGGCCTTATGTTTCAGCTCATTGTCATGTTGGAAAATCCAAGGGCATCTCATGCATGGCTTCCTGGCTGATGAATGGAAAAGGAAAATTGGTTCTTACCTGCTAATTTTCATTCCTGTAGCACCACAGATCAGATCAGACTCCTGGGTTTTGCCTCCCCTCCAGCAGATGGAGACAAAAGGTTTTACTGACACTTAACATGAGGTGCCACCTGCAGTCCCTCAGTATTGAACTGTACCCAAGCCAGATGAAGAAACAAAAGCAACACCTTAAATAACTAATCTCCCCCTAATGAGCAGTGGAAAGAGGAAACCTGAGAATGCAAACCATGCCCCCACAACCCCTGTGTAGACTCAATAAAAGAACCTGTTCCATTCTTCAGAAAAATTGCAATAAGCAATCGAATGGACTCTCCAATTCCCCTTTCCTCTAGCAGGCTGGAACTCTGGACTGATCTGTGGTACAAGAAAACACAGAGGTAGGCGATCTATTATACCGGCAGGTAAACACAAAAAAAAATAGATGCCTGGATCTTTTCCAACACTTTATTGATGCAGAGACGTGTTAAATAAAATCGCCCGACTCGGGCCGAGTTTCGCAGCTTTACAGCCGCTGCCTCAGGGGCTCCGCTCTTCTAATCAGTTAGCTGTTTCATCCAATCAATTAGTATGCCAGCAGTACAAGATCAACTTGTACACGAGAATTCCAAATACAATGCAGCATAGCATACCATGGATGAAACAGCTAACTGATTAGAAGAGCGGAGCCCCTGAGGCAGCGGCTATAAAGCTGCGAAACTCGGCCCGAGTCGGGCGATTTTATTTAACACGTCTCTGCATCAATAAAGTGTTGGAAAAGATCCAGGCATCTATTTTTTTGTGTTTAACTGATCTGTGGTACTATTGGAATGAAAATTTGCAGGTAAGAATCAATTTTCCTTTCAGTCCAGACTCCTAGGATATACCAAAGCTTCCCTAAACAGGATGGGACTGCAAGAGTCCTGCTCAAAGTACACTTTCACCAAAGCCCATTGCCTCTGGAGCCTGGACATCCAAACAGTAATGCTTGTTGAGAGTATGCAACAGTTTCCAAGTGGCCCCTCTACAGATCTCCTGTAGTGAAACTTGCTGATACTCGGACCAGGAGGCTGCCTGAGAATGGGTAGAATATGCCCATAGCCCCTCTGCAACAGGGTGACCTTAACAGATATACACAGAGCTAATAGCCTCCTTCAACCACCTTGCAGTTGTGGTTCTTGAGGCCTTATGACTTTTTTTTGGCACCACTCCACAACACAAAGAGATGATCCGACAAGAGGAAGCTGTTCATAACCTTCAGGTACTGCAACAAAGTATTAACTGTCAACTCTTTAGCCTGAGGCACTGCAGGATCCAAACTTGGGAAGGACAGAAGTTCCACTGACTGATTCAAGTGGAAAGACGATACCACCTTTGGCAAAAAAGATGGGACCATATGCAAGGACACTCCTGCATCAGAAATTCTCAAAAAGGGTGCCCACCATGATAAGGCCTGAAGCTTGGAGATTTAACAAGCTGAACATATAGAGCATATAGAAAGACATGATTTAATGGGACACAGTCGACATGGATTTACCCAAGGGAAGTCTTGCCTAACAAATCTGCTTCATTTTTTTTGAAGGGGTTGATAAACATGTGGATAAAGGTGAACCGGTAGATGTAGTGTATTTGGATTTTCAGAAGGCGTTTGACAAAGTCCCTCATGAGAGGCTTCTGCGAAAACTAAAAAGTCATGGAATAGGAGGCGATGTCCTTTCGTGGATTACAAACTGGTTAAAAGACAGGAAACAGAGAGTATGATTAAATGGTCAATTTTCTCAGTGGAAAAGGGTAAACAGTGGCGTGCCTCAGGGCTCTGTACTTGGACCGGTGCTTTTCAATATATATATAAATGATCTGGAAAGGAATACGACGAGTGAGGTTATCAAATTTGCGGATGATACAAAATTATTCAGAGTAGTTAAATCACAAGCAGACTGTGATACATTACAGGAGGACCTTGCAAGACTGGAAGATTGGGCATCCAAATGGCAGATGAAATTTAATGTGGACAAGTGCAAGGTGTTGCATATAGGGAAAAATAACCCTTGCTGTAGTTACACGATGTTAATTTCCATATTAGGAGCTACCACCCAGGAAAAAGATCTAGGCATCATAGTGGATAATACTTTAAAATCGTCGGCTCAGTGTGCTGCAGCAGTCAAAAAAGCAAATAGAATGTTAGGAATTATTAGGAAGGGAATGGTTAATAAAACGGAAAATGTCATAATGCCTCTGTATCGCTCCATGGTGAGACTGCACCTTGAATACTCTGTACAATTCTGGTCGCCACATCTCAAAAAAGATATAGTTGCGATGGAGAAGGTACGGAGAAGGGCAACCAAAATGATAAAGGGAATGGAACAGCTCCCCTATGAGGAAAGGCTGAAGAGGTTAGGGCTGTTCAGCTTGGAGAAGAGACGGCTGAGGGGGGATATGATAGAGGTCTTTAAGATCATGAGAGGTCTTGAACGAGTAGATGTGATTCGGTTATTTACACTTTCGAATAATAGAAGGACTAGGGGGCATTCCATGAAGTTAGCAAGTAGCACATTTAAGACTAATCGGAGAAAATTCTTTTTCACTCAATGCACAATAAAGCTCTGGAATTTGTTGCCAGAGAATGTGGTTAGTGCAGTTAGTGTAGCTGGGTTCAAAAAAGGTTTGGATAAATTCTTGGAGGAGAAGT
Organism: Rhinatrema bivittatum; assembly: GCF_901001135.1. Classification (NCBI taxonomy): domain Eukaryota; kingdom Metazoa; phylum Chordata; class Amphibia; order Gymnophiona; family Rhinatrematidae; genus Rhinatrema; species Rhinatrema bivittatum. Next base: position 139,853,521 of record NC_042621.1, read on the forward strand.
CCATTAATGGCTATTAATCAATTAGGGAATAGCCACTGCTATTAATTGCATCAGTAGCATGGGTTGTTCTTAGTTTTTGGGTAATTGCCAGGTTCTTGTGGTATGGTTTTGGCCTCTGTTGGAAACAGGATGCTGGGCTCGATGGGCCCTTGGTCTGACCCAGCATGGCAATTTCTTATGTTCTTAAATTACCACCAAGAAGATCACTTTCAAAGTGAGATCCTTCATAGTATTTCACGTCAGAGGTTCGAAAAGAGCACACACATGCTCTTAAGCACCACATTAAGGTTCCAGGAAGGGCAAGGCTTCCGAACCGGAGAGCGCAAATGTTTCACTCCCCAAAAAAAACCACACAATATCCGGATGAGCCACCAGAGATGCTCCTTGAACCTTACCATGAAGGCAGCCTAAAGCTACCACCTGAACCCTGAGGGAATTAAAGGATAAACCTTTAACCAAACACTCCTGCAGAAAGGCTAAAACATATACCACCGAGGCTTGACTAGGATCAACATTCTACCCCGTACACCAAGTCTCAAAAACTCTCCATACTCTGACATATGCCAGGGAAGTAGAAGTCTTTCTAGACTGTAAAAGAGTAGCGATGACCCCTTCCAAATAACCCTTATTCCTCAATCGCTCCCTCAAAAGCCAAGCTGCTAGACAAAAGTGATATGCCTGATCCAAACAGGTCCCTGATGCAGCAAGTTGGGCAGATGAGCTAGCCGTAGCGGACCGTCCACTGCCAAGTAGACCAAGTTCGCAAACCTCAGCCACTCTGGGGCAACGAGAATCACTTCGTCTGGCTGGACCTCTATGCAACACAAGAGCTTGCCGACTAACGGCCAAGGTGGAAACACATACAGAAGGACTCCCGTTGGCCAAGGCAGCACTAAGGCATCCATCTCTTCTGCTCCTCTTTCTCTTTGTCGACTGAAGAACCGCGGGGTCTTGGCATTGAGAAAAGTCGCCATTAGATCCATGTACAGTGTGCCCCACCTGCAGCGGATGAGGCATATTGCTTCCTCCCACAGCTCCCAGTCTCCTGGGTCCAGCTGGTGCCAGCTCAGAAAATCGACCTGTACGTTGTCCATGCCTGGTATGTGGGAGGCCGCTAACCACTCCAGGTGCTGTTCCACCCAGCCAATCAGATCCCGAGCTTCCTCAGTCACTGCCAAGCTTTTGGTGCCTCCCTGTTGATTGATGTAGGCTACCCTTGTCACATTGTCCACCAAGGCCCTCACAGACTCCCTTCTTACCAGGGGCAGAAACACCTGTAGGGCCAAACGTACGGCTCTCGTCTCCAAATGATTGATGAACCATGAGGCTTCCTCTGCCGACCACCAGCCTTGCACAGACTGGTTCTGACACACTGCTCCCCAACCGGAGAGACTGGCATCAGTGGTGATGATTGATCCAGGTCAGGATCTCCCAAGTCCACACCTTGCCTCAACTTGCCGGGTCGAAGCCACCAAGAGAGACTGGACTAGGCAAACTCTAAGCGGAAGAGGAAGCTGAAACTGTTATGAAAACAGGTCCCAGCGGGATAGTAAAACCGACTGCAAAGGCCGCACATGAGCAAATGCCCATGGAACCAACTCCAAGGTGGAAGCCATAGCCCCAAGAACTTTCAAGTAATCCTAGACCCTCGATACTTACATCTACAATAATCCACGAACTTGAGATTGCAGCTTGGAAATCCAGTCTTCGGTGAGGAAAACCCTTCCCACCTTGATATTGAAACGCACCCCCAGGAATTCCAAATCCTGGGAAAGGAGCAAGATGGCTCTTGGCCAAATTGATTATCCAAACCAGCAAGCGCAATCGATCGAGAACTACATCCACTGCCTTGCGACAAAGAATCTATGACTTTGCCCGAATTAGCCAGTCGTCCAGAGAAGGGTGCACCAGGATACCGTCCCTCCGGAGAGCCACTGCCACCATGACCATCACCTTGGTGAAAGTCCTGGGTACTGTCGCCAGACCGAAAAGCAGGGTGCAAAATTGAAAATGATCCCCCAGAATCACGAATCTCAGAAATCTTTGATGATCGGGCTGGATTCTTATGTGCAAGTAGGTCTCTGTCAAATCCAGAGATTGATTTATTTATTTATTTAATATTTTTCTATACCGGCTTTCACGACTAGTAGTCGCATCAACCCGGTTTACATTTAACATTTAGTGTAATGAACATAAAACTAGATGAATTGAACTGGTGCAGGAATAGCAGTTACAATAAAACAAGGAAAAATACAACTGGGAGAGGAGGAAGCAAGAAGAAAAATATAGCAATAGGTACAAAAAACAAAATTACAAGATAATATTTACAATATGTACAAAATTAAAGTCAAGACTAAAGGTGGTCATGGGCTGGAAAAATTGAGGCTAAAATAGGAAGAGTATGATGAATAAGGCAGAGTGATGGTCTTTACACTGGGATTCTGGTAACATGGGATAGCCTGATTGAAGGGTAAGGTTTATATGGTGCCAGGTACTCCCCTTTGTGAACTGAGGCAATCACTGAATGCAAGGTTTCCATCCGAAACTGAGGAACTTTTAGAGCTACGTTTACCTTCTTCAAATCTAGGATTGGATGGAACATGCCCTATTTCTTGGGAACTATAAAATAAATGGAATAGCATCCCATCCCTCACTTTCGCAAGGGAACAAGCACAATAGCCCCGAGTTTGTGAAGTCGATTTATGGTTTCTCACATTACCAACCTCTTTTCTTGATAAGTGCACCAGGAGACGAGGAGCCAATCTCTTAGTGGCAAGTAAATTCTAAAGCGTAACCTTGACATCACGTTTAAGGACCCACTTGTCGGATGTGATCTTGGTCTACTCCTCATAGATCAGAGCCAACCGGACCCTATAACTGGAACTGAGGAGTGGACCAGCCTTGCTTCATTGTGCGGATTTGACTCCACCACCGCCAAGGGAAGAGCCATCTCTGCCCGTCCTATTCCCCCAAAGGACTGGATTCATGATGGCTGCCTAGCTGAGGACTGTCTCTGAATAATCCCTGACACTCTGAGTGGCCAAAACCGCTGATTCCCTCTGAAGGAGGGGAAAGGAGCCTTTTGCTTTTGGCTTAACTTCCAGCTCCATCTTCATTGAGAAACTTAATCATCTCCTCCAAGCCCTTACCAAAGAATAGCTTCCCCTTAAAGGGCAAAGCTCCCAACTGGGATTTGTCAAAACATTGATTGATCAGTTCCTCAACCAAAGACATCTCCGAGCCAAGACCACCGATATAGTCCTGGAGGAGGTCCTAACGAGATCATATAAGGCATCTGCACTATACACCACCACAGCTTCCAGATGTTCCTCTTGTCTCGTCTCTGATTCAGACAAGGACCTGTCATCCTGTAACTGCTGCACCCAGCGTAGGCCGGCTCTCAACATATAACTGCTACACATAGCAGCTCAAACACCAAGGGCCAACACCTCAAAAATCTTCTTGAGGTGGACCTCCAGCTTCCTATCCTGAAGGTCCTTCAAACACGTAGAATCGGCCACCAGAATGGATGTCTTCTTAGTAACCGAAACCGATGCATCCACTTTGGGAACCTTCAGAAGCTCAAGCGCATCCTGTGGCAAAGGATATAACTTATCCGTGGCCCTGCTGACTTTCAGGCCCGTCTCAGGAGTAACCCACTCCCTAAACAGCAAGGCACTGACCAACTTGTAGAAGGGAAAAGATCTCATGGGACCCTGAAGGCCAACCATGACTGGGTCCACTGCTCCCACTTCTGCTTCCTCTCGTGGAATCTCTATACCCAGTCCTGCAGAGCAGCAGATATAAAGGGAGCCAACTCCTCCTTGTGGAATAACCATACCACCTTGGGATCATCACTATCGAAGGCCGGGTTCTTTGACTAATCTTGAAATGAATCCTGATCCACCAGACTGGGATCTGAGACTTGGAGGGTCCTGCACATGCAGATCATCCACTCCTGAATCCTCTGAGGAGGTTTCCGCCATGGGCATCGGGGTCCCTGGGATGTACCTGACCCTCATGGTCCCCATAATCCCCGAGGGCTTGGGCCTCTTCACAGATTTTGACTGAAGCTGCCTGATCAGCCTTGCGCTGCACGGACTTCCTGGCTTTTTAAGCCTTGTGCAAAAGAAGCACAAAATCATTTGAAAAATTAGAGGAGGTATCGGAATCGCCCTGGGATTCCTCCTCAGTGCCTGAAGGGGGCCCTCCAGCATCTGGACCACCCTCGGAGGTCACTGCCACTGGAGACAAAGAAAAAGGAAATCCTTCTCCCCTTCTGCAGCTCACGTGGCATCCCTGAAACTGATCAATATAGCTGCCCTTCCTGCACTCAGCGGGAAGGGTTCACTGATGGGCTGCTGCGCCGGCAAGATCCTCCCAGGCTTATGGTGTCGGACCTGCTTAATCTCTGCCGCGCTCCCTGAAAAGTCCTCCCCACTGGAGAGGCACTGGGATCATTTTCTGTCGTGGGAAAAACGTGCATGCACATCCCAAGCCGAGCTATGAGGCATGAAAATCGGTGTCAGGCAGCAAGAACAGAGCCGAAAGCCGCAGGAGGAAAGGGAGAATAAGTAGAGAACTGCCAGAATGTTAAAACAGCCGAGCCAAGGTAAAGCTGTGCCATCCCACGACAGTTACCCACCTGCTTCTTCTTCTGATCTTCCTGGTTTTTTTCAAACAAAACTAAACTTTAATATACAAGAAAGAAGCACTTCCCTTAAGAAGAATAGCTGCAGGCTCAGGCTATTCCTCAGGGTGACGGAACTGGGACCCCCAGTTGTCAGCCTTGTTCAATGAAGAAGGACCGAACAATAAAGGGTCCATGACCACCTGCTGGTCTGCCTCACAAGCCAGGGAGAATGACTCCACCAGGATCTAACAACCCCCTGGGAGACAATCACACCTGATCTCAGTAGACATTGTTTTGGGTTGTTTTTTTAACTCTGACTGCAGGCTTTGCACCTTCACCATCTGCTGCAGACAGAGAAATACTGAGGGACTGCAAATGGCACCTCATGTTAAGTGGCAGTGGCAGTAAAACTTTTTGTCTCTATTTGCTGGAGGGGAGGCAAAACCCAGGAGGCTGGACAGATCTGGGTACGTACAGGGAATTCTCCAATATTTTGTGATGAAGATGCATTCTCCTAGGACATGCAGTATGGTAGTCCTCACACATGGGTGACATCATCCGATGGAGCACAGAAAACATATCAGAGTTTCTAGAACTTTGTCTAGGCACACTGAGAATGCCCATAATCCGCATAGGGTCCCTCTTCAGTCTCTTTTTTGTTTTCCGTGGAGCTTTTGCATCGCAGTTTGTGAGCTCGTACTGCACCTGTCGGAGGCTGGCTTAAAAAACAACTTGGGGTTCATCTCAGTGCAATTGGCATTTACCACCACAATGTAGAAGGTAAGCCCATCTCTGTACAGCCCATAGTTGTACGCTTTATGCGGGGCCTGCTTCAGTTGAAGCCTCCCCTCAGGCCTCCCACTGTATCTTGGGACCTCAACGTGGTGCTCACTCAGCTGATGAAAGCTCCTTTTGAGTCACTGCATACCTGTGAACTAAAGAACCTGACCTGGAAAGTCATATTTTTGGTCAGCAAGCTCTAGACCTTAGTGACTTATTCACCTAACACTAAGTTTCACCACGATAGGGTGGTCCTCTATACACATCCCAAGTTCCTGTCCCCAAGGTAGTGTCTGATTTCCACCTTAACCAGTCAATCGTCCTGCCAACATTCTTTCCCAGGCCCCATTCGCACCAAGGTGAACGAGCACTGCACAGTTTGGATTGCAGGAGAGCCTTGTCCTGCTACCTGGAGCAGACAGAAGCCCATAGACAGTCCACTCAACTTTTTGTTTCTTTTGATATCAAAAGGTTGGGTGTTGCCATTGCCAGACACTATCCAATTGGCTAGCAGACTGCATCTCCTGTTATACCCAGGTGGGAGTGCATCTTGGAACTCATGTCAAGGCTCATTCTGTTAGAGCCATGGCAATGTCAATGACCTACTTGCAAGCAGTTCCCATGGAGATCTGCAAGGCTGCGACATGGAGTTCTCTCCATACATTCACATCACATTACTGTCTGGAGGGATGGCCAATGTGACAGTAGGTTCAGCTAGTCTGTCCTCTGGAATCTCTTTGAGGTGCAGAACGCAGCTTTTCCTACCTAGGGCCCATTGTTTGGGTTCAGGCTGTCTCCCCCTCTGTTACTAACAGCACTGTGGGGGTTGTGCCCGTTGGTACCTGGTTGGTGCATGTTGTCTCCCTTTTGTGTTGGGGAGCAGCCTGTAGCTAGGCATTCACCCATGTGTGAGGACTACTATCCTGCTTGTCCTAGGAGAAAGCAGAGATGCTTACCTGTAACAGGTGTTCTAGGACAACAGGATGTTAGTCCTCACAAAACCTGTCCACCACCCTGCAGAGTTGAGTTTCTCCTATTTATTATTTTATTTTTATCATAACTCTGTTATGAGACTGAAGAGGGACCCCCGCATGGATTAGGGCATGCTGGGCATGCTCAGTGTGCCTAATGAAAGTTCTAGAAACTTTGACATAAGTTTTCCATGCTGGACTCCCATCGGATGATGTCACCCATGAGTGTAAGGACTAGCATCCTACTGTCCTCGGAGAACACCTGTTACAGGTAACCAACTCTGGTTTTACCCTTCCATCAATTTTGACTAAATTCCCTGTGCCACTCTAGCTCACCCCCCCCCCCCCTCCACAAACAGCAGAGATCCACTTCCATGCTTCACAGTAGGGATGGTGTGCTTTTCTTCATAGGTGTTGACTCGTCTCCAAATATAGCGTTTATGGTTGTGACCATAAAGTCCAATTTTGATCTCATCTCTCCAAATTATTTTGTTCCAGCAGTTTTGAGGTTTATATATTGCTGTTTTGATGTATTGTGAGCACGCTGTTTTGTGGAGTTGGTGCAACAATGGCTTTTTTCTAGTAATTCTAGCATGCAGCCCATTGTGCATGAAGAATGTTGCGCTTGGAGGTGGACCCTTGTCCTGGAGCTGTGGAGAACGGCTCCCTGGTAGGGACCAGGAAGCACCTGCCCCCAGGGAGCGGAGCACAGGAGGAGACAGAAGCTAGGATGAGCTTCACCACTGGAAGCCTGCAGTCCCCCCAGGTGGAGCCCGGGGGGACCCAGGACACTTGGACTTAGGTGGGCCTCGCAGGGTCTCCCGGAGAGGTAGTAGAGTGGCGAGCCTACCAACAACAAGGGAACGCGGTCGGACTCTAGGCTGTAGGTCAAGAGGAGTAAGGAAGGCCACTATAGTGTAGGCAATGAAAAGGCAAGGGACAAAGCCAGAATCAGGAGACATCGTCAAGGCAGCCAGGGTCAGAATCCGAGGATCAGTCCGAGGAGTAGTCATTGAAGCAGGGATCAGGTTCCAGAGGTCAGACGAGGTCACAAGACAGGCAGTAGTCAGGATCTAAGCAGTGAACAGAATGGTCAAGGAGCAGGCCGAGGTCAGTACCAGAGAGACAGTCCGAGGGTACTATCTGGGGAGACAAGTTAGACAGATGCTGGAACAGAAGGATGCTGGAGAAGGCTGGAACAGTTGGACGCTGGAACAAGACTGAATGCAAAGGCAAACTAGTACACTTACAGTGCCGACCCAATTGCCATGGCAAGGAAGTGTAGGCAGAGACTTCCTTATATCAACGTTCAATTAGGGCACGCTGCAGAGCTAGGACCCACCCCTGGCCCTACAAGAGGCCAGGCGGTCCGCGCATGAGTAGGGGCATGGCCAACACCACTGAGGACGCCGAACTCCGGTGTGAGGCCTGGTGCGCAGTGGAAGGCCCGGCGACCACCACCTCGGGATGCCGATGCCTGAAGGAGCTTGCGGCTGCCACTGGGGAGGCTGACCCGTGACCTGCAGAGGAGCTAGCGAGGTGAGCAGGCCCATGCGCGGACGGGGCACACAACAGTATCCCCCCTTCTAGGCCTCCCTCTACGTGGCCGAGGCTTTTCAGGATAGGTCCTGTGGAAAGTCCTGAGGAGCTCTTTATCAAGACTGTTGTGGAAAGGTTCCCATGAGTTCTCCTCGGCCCCATAACCCTCCCAGGCTAAGAGGTACTCCTATCTGCCTCGATGCCGACGGACGTCAAGGACCTCTTTTACCTGAAGTGACTAATCTGATTCAGTAGAGATCCACGGAGGTGAAGGATCTCTACGAGAGGGCCAGGAGAGGACCAAAGGCTTCAACAGGGAGAAATGGAATGTGTTATGGATGCCCATGGCACGAGGTAGCTGAAGTTAAGACACTGTTCCCCACTCTTCGAAGCACTGGAAACGGGCCGATGTACTTGAGAGCCAGGCAATGAGAAAGGAGTCTAACCTTATGTGTCGGGTGTTTAACCACACCTGACCAGGACGGAAGAGTGGAGCGGGGCGTCTATGGGCATAAGAAGTGTGCTTGGAGCGCTCAGCGGCCTGGGTAAGACGTTCTTTGACTTGATTCCACACCTGGCAAATGGTATGGGCCATGAATTGCGCAGCTGGAGAAGGAACAGTCAGAAGAACTGAAAATGGCAGCCGAGGTTGTCGTCCGAATACAACGGAGTTACATCGGTAGCAACCGCGACATGGGTATTATGCAACAGCTCAGCCCAGGGTAACAAATCAGACCAGTTGTCCTGCTGGTCATTCACATAGGAACAAAGGAATGTTTTCAAGGTCAAGTTGGTCCTTTCAGCTTGACCATTGGCCTGTGGGTGATAGTCCGATGTGAAATTCAAGGCAATGTTAAACTTTTTGCATAGAGAGTGCCAGTACCTGGCGGCAAACCGTGGTCCTCTGTCAGATATAATTTCCTTTGGGAGTCCATGGAGATGGAAAATGTGTTTCAGGAACAACTTGGCTAGTTCTGGGGCCGATGGGAGGCTCGGCAGGGGAATGATGTGACCCATTTTCGAAAAATGGAAGATGAAGACCCAGATTACGGTATTGTTCTGGGACGGAGGCAGGTCTGTGATGAAGCCTGTTGAGATGCTGAACCATGGCTCAGTAGGTGCTGGAAGCGGTTGGAGTAGGCCCACCGGTAGGTGGCATCTGTTGGGTGCAGACGAGACATGAATCTACATAGTTACGAGAGTCTTGCACCATGTTGGGCCACTAATAATATCTCCGCAACATCTCTAGGGTCCTGGTATGACCTGGGTGTCCTACCAACTTGGAATCATGGGCGCATTTCAGAACTCGTTCACGTAATCTACGTGGAATGACAGTTTTCCCAACTGGAACTGTAGTGGTCACGGCAAAGGATAGGCAGGCAGGATCTATAATGTGTCTGGGAACATCAGGAACATCCTCTGGTTCGAAGGATCTTGATAGTGCATCAGCACACAGGTTCTTGGAAGCTGGGTGATAACGTAGAGCGAAATTGAACTGTTCAAAGAAGAGCGCCCATCGGGCTGGTCTAGGATTCAAGAGTTGAGCTTCTTTAAGGTGCTTCAGATTTATTTATTTATTTATTTATTTATTTATTTATTTAAAATCTTTTCTATACCGTCGTTTAGTAAAGCACCATCACAACGGTTCACAATGAGGCATGTAAATATATATTTGGTGAAATTCTTACTAACAGTGTGCCCAGAACATTTATCGGTAACAAGTATTCATAATATAAGGTATATGTTGTGTGATCTGGAATTTTTGTCCTTTTTAATGGTTAATAGGAATAAAAACCATACAATCATTGCATTTTATACTACAGTTCTCTTAACTTATATTTTATAATGTTAGTTAAAATGATAATGTGTAGGTATAGGTGTGGGTTTTTTTGGTGACTTTAGCTTGTTCATTTAGACTTCTGAATCTCCATTCTCATTGTAAAATGCTTTCTTGAAAAGCCATATTTTCAAACTTTTTTTAAAGAGCTTTAGATCTCTCTGTAATCTTGTTTCTAGTGGCAATGAGTTCCATAGTGCTGGTCCGGCTAATGATAGGGCTCGTTCTCTGACTTGGGTCAGTTTTGCTGTCTTGATTGAAGGGATGGTTAGTAGAGCTTTATTAGCTGATCTGAGATTTCTTTGTGGGACGTGTAGGCGTAGTGCTGTGTTTAACCAGTCTGCTTTTTCTTCGTTTATCAGTTTGTGAATTGTGCAGAGTGTTTTATAGTGCACTCTTTGTTCTATTGGCAACCAGTGCAATTCGGCAAGTGTTTGGGTGATATGGTCTCTTTTGCTTTTTTCAGTAAGTATTCTGGCAGCAGAGTTCTGTAAGATTTGTAGAGGTCTTATTGTTACATACGGTAGTTCCAGAAATAGTGTTACAATAGTCAGTGCTAGAGAATATAAGTGCTTGTAGAACTGTTCGGAAGTGTGTTTGGGTTAGTAGGGGTTTAAGCCTCCTAAGTATCATAAGTTTGGTGTAACCTTCTTTAACTTTTTGTGATATGTGTTGCTTAAGGCTGAGTTCAGTGTCTATAATTACTCCTAGGTTGCGAGCTTTCTCGGTGAGTTCCACTTCCTGATTGTTTTTAAGTTTAATGGGGTTTTGAATTGTCTCAGAGTTTTTTCGTTCTAGGTGAATAAATTCAGTTTTTTCAATGTTAATTACTAGTTTCATTTGGTTTAGTAATTGCTTAATTATATCTAGGTACATCATTGCTAGGTTTAATGTCTTATCAATTGTTTCTTCTATGGGTAATATTAGTTGAATGTCGTCAGCGTATATGTAGTGTATGATGCCTATTCCAGCTAGGAGGTGGCATAGAGGCAGCATGTAGATGTTAAATAGTGTCGCCGAAAGTGTGGATCCCTTGGGTACTCCTGTTTTTAGCTCAATTTTGTCTGATATTTTGTTTTTAATCTGTACTTGGAAGAATCTATTGTTTAGGTATGATCTGAACCATTTCAATGTTTTGCTCTGTAGACCTATTTCTTCTAATCGTTTTAGCAGTATGTTATGGCTTACTGTGTCAAACGCTGCCGATAGATCTAATAGTATCATGATGTAGTGTTTCCCATTATCAAATCCTCGTAGAACATTATCAGTTAGGGAGGTTAGTAATGTTTCGGTACTATAGTGTTTTCTAAAGCTATGTTGCGAGGGGTATAGTATGTTATTATTGTCAAGATGTTCGGTTAGTTGTTTTTGAACTGTTTTTTCTATCAATTTGGCAAGTAGGGAAAGGTTTGAGACTGGTCTGTAGTTACTTAGTATATTTGGGTCACTGTTTTTTTTCTTTAATACTGGCTTGATTATTGCACCTTTAAGTATGTCTGGGATTGATCCTTCATTAAGGGATAAGTTAATTATTTTAGTGATTGTATGGGACGTGGTGTCAGCAAGTTTTTTTTATGTCTATGGTAGGAATTGTATCGATTTTATGTGGTGCTGGGTTTAGATTTTTTAGCATGGATTCAACTTCGATACTGGATATTTCGTCAAACATGGACCATTGTGTCACATCTCTAGACTGCATTTTAATTTCCTGTTTTGTTGAATTTGGGATTTTTGCTTTTAGGTTTATTATTTTGTCCCTGAAGTAGTGTGCTATTTCATTACATTTATTCTCTTGTGGGGACCGAGGTATTTCTGTTTTATCGTTAGTCAGGTTTTTAACTATATTAAATAGTGTTCTTGGGTTGTTAGCAAATTTTTCGATTTTTTGGCTGAAGAATAGTTTTCAGCCAAAAAATTTGCTAACAATCCAAGAACACTATTTAATATAAGATTCTTATGGTCGGTGAAAATGATAAATTTATGTTGCACCCCTTCCAACCAGGGGTGCCACTCTTGAAGCGCCAACTTGATGGCTAGAAGTTCTCGGTCACCAATGGTGTAGTGCTGCTCTGTAGAAGAGAACTTATGTGAGTAGAATGAACAAGGTATCAATTTACCCTTTGGAGAAAACTGACTTAGGACGGCTCCTGCTCCAATTGCAGAGGTGTCGACTTCGACGAATCGGCATCTTGGGACTGGATGCTGAAAACAAGTACCAGAACAGAATGCTGCTTTTAGCGTCTGAAAGGCAGCTTGTGCTTTGGGTGTCCACCCACGAGTGTTAGCCCCTTTCTTGGTCATGGCGGTGAGCGGAGCAGCTAGGGTAGAATAATTGGCAATGAAGCTCCTATAGTATTTAGTAAAGCCAAGGAAACGTTGTAAGGCCCTTAGGCCTACTGGCTAGGGCCAGTCTCGGATCCCCTGGACTTTATCTGGATCCATAGAGAAACCTCAATCAGATATGATGTACCCTAGGAAGAGTAAGCAATTTTGCTCGAAAAGGCACTTTTCTAACTTGGCATAAAGGTGATTTTCTCTTAGACGTCGGAGGATGATCCTAACATGATCTTGATGGGATTCAAGGTCTTTGGAAAAGATCAGGATGTCGTCAAGATATACGACTACAAATGAGTACAAGAGGTCTCGGAGGATTTCGTTCATAAGGCGTTGAAAGACCGCTGGGGCATTGCATAGCCCAAAGTGTATCATGGTATATTCATAATGACCATCCCTTGTATTGAATGCGGTTTTCCAGATATCTTCAGGTTGGATGCGTACCAGATTGTTCGCACCCCTCAGATCCAACTTGGTGAAGATCCATGCCCCCTGAAGGCAGTCGATCAGTTCACTGATAAGGAGCAGGGGGTACCGGTCTTTGTGGGTTATGGCGTTGAACCTTCTGTAGTCAATACAAGGGCAAAAACTGCCGTCCTTTTTCTTGACTAAGAAAAAGCCCGCTCCAGCTGGAGAATCAGAGGGACAAATAAACCCTTTTTCTAAGTTCTCTTTGATATACTCAGACATGGCTAGGGTTTCTGGATGAGACAATGGATAAGTTCTGCCCTTGGGAGGCGTCGTACTCAACAGTTCTATGGAATAATTGAACTTACGTAGCGCAGGCAAAGTGTCCGCCTTCTGCTTCGAGAAGACGTCTTCGAACTCAACATACTGGGTAGGCAAACCAGATAGGATGGTAGACTTCAAGACAGAGACTACTGGAGATACTTGACGTAGACATGTCTTCTGGCATTTGGAACCCCACTGCAACAACTGCAGGGAATGCCAATCTAACTGGAGTTTGTGGACCTGGAGCCAGGGCAGCCCCAGGATGACTGGATGTGTAGAACATTTTAACACATAGGACATCTCCTCCTCGTGGAGAGTGCCCACGGTAAGATGGACAGCCACTGTTCGATGGGTGATGAGCCCTGGAAGATGTTCTCCTTGAATGGAGGCGATGCGGAGGCTCACATCTAATGGCTGAAGAGGAATGTTCAGAAGCTTGACAATGTCATCCATGACGAAGCTGACACTTGGACCTGTATCGACAAGAGCAGTGGTGGCGAAGGAGTGGGCCTCGATGCCCAAAGAGACTAAAATCAGGAGTTGGGGGCCGGTGACAGTAGCGCCTAAGTTCGGGACCCCAGCTAGGCTCAGGCGTTGCAGTTTTTCGGATGGACCAGACAGGACTGCCAAAGATGTCCGGAAGCACCACAGTAAAAGCAAAGACCCTCTTTCCTTCGACTGAGACGTTTGGTCAGAGACAGTTGCCCACGGTTCACTTCCATAGGTTACACCATGGGAGGAGGTGGTGGTGATGGAGTCTTGGCTGGAGGACTCTGGGCACACGTGGGACGCGGTGTATGAGAGCGGGAAGCCTTTACTTCTAGGCCCCTTTGCACGCCCGTAAAAATAATCTTTGTTGCCCACCTTATAGGACTACTCACCATGATATGACCTCAAAGTCATTTTTACATTCAAACCAGAAATAATCTAACCAGGTAAATTTATATCATCCATTTTATATTTTATATTTTGTTTTTATTTTCTTTATAATTTTTATTTTTTCTTTTAATTTTAAAAGTTTTCTCTCTATTTTTTAGTGAATAATTCCAGAAATTACACATTGTGCCTGAGTACATACTCTAGATATCATTCAATTTCAAGGTAATGTTTACTCATATATTTTTTTATTTGTTCTTCTCTATTCTTGATTGTAACAGTATACTTGTCATCTCCCTTTATCATTAACTTCGATACAAACAATATTTAATAGATCTTAGTTTATCTTAATTTATTCTATCTATTTTATTGGGTTGATTTTTATTAATATTAAAGTTGATATTTATTGTATTTTTTAGAGCCCCTGATGCAGCCATAAGGGCGAAACTCGGCCAGAGTCGAGCAGGTTCTGTTCTTTTGAATAAATCTTCTTTCCAAGGCATCGGTCTTGCTTTTGTTTCTTTCACAGCCCTGTCATGGAATATTTTTGTCAAAGTCTCTAAAACTTAGACTGGCACATTGAGCATGCCCAGCATGCCACTAACCCTGAGGCCACCAGGGGTCCCCCTTCAGACTCTTTTTTTTTCCGCACAGCAGTTGCCTCGCAGTTAGGAGCTCTGTGAGAAATTCTCACACCTTTCCTCACATACATATTTGAAGTTTATCTTCTTAAAATCATCCTCACCGGGGTCCCCCATCGCACTCCATTCCCTCTGACGCTCGGTAAGTGTGTTTTCCCATGATTTGCAATCTGTTTCCAGTGGCATACCTCTCGGTGCCCAACGGTCACCGACTGCGCCCCCGCCCTCTTTTTCTGAAGGCGACCAGGTTTAGAAAATGCCCCGAGTGTCCAAGGACCATGTCCATCACGGACCCGCACAGTGTTTGTGTTTTGTGCTTAGGTCCCTCACACGATGTCCGTCAATGCCCTATTGCACACAAATGCGTCAATGCCCTATTTGCGCACAAATAACCCCAAAAGGCCGGCGCGCTCATCTGGACGAGATGGAGCATTTGTTTAAGTCAAAACGTTCTGCCCCATAGACTCCAGTTCAAATGCCACCGACCGGAGAGGGTTCGACTTTGGAGATGCCCCGCCAGGAACATCGTGGAGCAGGTGACATTCTGTCACAGACACCATCGATGTCCTTGGTGCCGGAGAAGGACCGGACCGAGCACCGAGGGAAATATAGCCACCGACACCGGCATCGACTTCCATTGAGCCGCCTGCAAAGAGGGCCCGGGTAGAGGAGTCCCCATCCTCCTCTGGATCTGGGACCCCAAGGCGTTCCTCACCAATATTGGTGCCAGGCACCGAGCCTCCACGAAGCTCCAGTGACGCCTAGCCTGCCTCCTAACCCAGCTGCCCTGCCATCCATGCCGGCTTTTCAGGAGGAATTGGACCACAGGGTCCAAAAGGCAGTGCTGAATGCCCATCAGGGCTTCCATTCGCCACCGGTGCTGGCCCCCATACTGGCACTGGAACCGGCGTCCTCGTTCGCACTGCTCCTCTAGCGCCTGGACACCCTCATCTGTGCCCTAACGACTCAGCCATGCCATTGGACACACCAGCACCGAGTCGACCATCGAGACCTCCGCAGGTCCAGATTCCCATACCAAGTTACTCGGAAGAAGAAGAAGGGAAGTCTGGCCCGATCCCACCATGTTATTCTAGAGACTGTGAGGGCTGCAGACAACTCTTGTTTGTGTTGACCACCCATCCGAGGCTCTCCAGTAGAGTTTTGACTCTCTTGGTTGCTTGGTGACTTTCCTCTGGGGATTTCGCCCTGATCAGCCAATCATCTAGGTAAGGGTGTACGAGGATTCCTTCCTTCCTCAGTGTTGCCGCCACCACCACTATCATCTTGGTGAACCTCCAGGGTGCTGTGGCTAACCCGAAGGGTAGTGCCCGGAACTGGTAGTGACGGTCCAGGATTTTGAAGCGTAGGAAGTGCTGATGTTCCTGATAGATCGGTATGTGTAGGTAGGCTTCCGAAAGATCCAGTGATGTGAGAAACTCTCCTGGTTGTATCGCCCTTATTAAAAAGCGAAGGGTTTCCATGTGGAAGCAGGGAATCCTCAGATGGCGGTTGACAGACTTGAGGTCCAGGATGGGCCTGAACGTCCCCTCTTTCTTGGAGACGATAAAATAAATGAAATAATGCCCAGTATTTATTTCTTGTGGAGGTACTGGGGTTATGACCTCGAGGGCCAGTAGTCTGGTCAGTGTAGCTTCCACTGCCACCCTCTTGGAGGGGTCGTGGCAGGGGGATTCCACGAACTTGTCCGGAGGGGTTCGTAGGTAATCCAGGTAGTACCCCTCTCGAACGATGCTTAGGACCCACTTGTCCGAAGTTTTTCTCGACCCATCTGTGGTAGAATAGGGCTATTCTGCCCCCTATGGCTTCTTCCCTTGGATGGGTCGACTGAATCTCATTGTGGGGTGCGGCTGGGGCTTGGACCCAAGCTGGTTCCCCTTTTGTTGTGCTTGTTCTGAAAGGACTGGTTCCTGCCTGTAGGGCGGGGCGCTTGATGATTATTTCTGTATGGATTGAAGCGCTGTGAACCTCTGCCCCTGAAGGACTGGGGCGAAGGGTCGCTGGTTTCTCTTGCTTTTGTCCTCCGGTAGCCGCGGTAGTGGGGACTCACCCCATTTGTCCGCCAGTTTCTCTAGTTCACTTCCAAACAAGAGGGATCCCTTGAAGGGCATCCTTGTGAGTCTCGATTTGGAAGACGCATCAGCCAACCAGCTTCGGAGTCAGAGTTGTCTCCTGGCTGCCACAGCTGATGACACTCCTCTAGCTGCTGTGCATACCAGGTCAGAAGCAGCATCCGTGAGGAATGATACTGCTGGTTCCATGGCTTCCCCAGGGGTGTTGCTCCTGTGATAGGCAGGTACGTGTCTTCCTCCCTGGAGTTTTAAATCGTGACCCCCTAGTTCTGCTGATTTTTTTTCCAACGGAAAAGGTTTGTCGTTGACTTTGGATCATTAAAACCTTTCAAGTATCTTGAAAGTCTGTATCATATCACCCCTGTTCCTCCTTTCCTCCAGGGTATACATATTTAAGTTCTTCAATTTCTCCTCATAAGTCATTTGATGAAGACCATCCACCTTTTTGGTCGCCTTTCTCTGGACCGCCTTCATCCTTTCTCTGTCCCTTCGGAGATATGGTCTCCAGAACTGAGCACAGTACTCCAGGTGAGGCCTCACCAAGGACCTGTACAAGGGGATAATCACTTCCCTTTTCTTACTCGATATTCCTCTCTCTATGCAGCCCAGCATTCTTCTGGCATTAGCTATCGCCTTGTCACATTGTTTCGCCGACTTCAGATCGTTAGTCACAATCACCCCAAGGTCTCTCTCCTGCTCCGTGCACATCAGCCTTTCACCCTCCCATCGAATACATTTCTTTTGGATTTCCATACCCCATATGCATAACTCTGCACTTCTTGGCATTGAATCTCAGCTGCCATATCTTCGACCAGTCTTCCAACTTCCTTAAATCCTATCTCATTCTCTCCACTCCTTCCGGCGTGTCCACTCTGTTGCATATCTTAGTATCATCCGCAAATAGATATCCTGTCTGCGATGTCGCTCACGAAGATATTGAACAGGACCAGTCCCAACACCGACCCTTGCGGCACTCCGCTCATCACCGCTCTCTTCCGAGAAAGTTCCATTTAGCATCACACATTGTCTTCTGTCCTTCAACCAGTTTGCTATCCAGGTCACCACCTTGGCACTCACTCCCAAGCTTCTCGTTTTATTCACAAGCCTCCTATGCAGGACTGTATCAAAAGCTTTGCTGAAATCCAAGTAGATGACATTGAGCGCTCTTCCTCGATCTAATTCCCTAGTCACCCAATCAAAAAGGTCTATCAGATTCATCTGACAGGATCTTCCCTTGGTGAATCCATGCTGCCTCTGGTCCAGCAATTCTTCCAACTGTAGATGGTTCACTATTCTTTCTTTCAGCAGCTACTCCATTACTTTTCCTACCACCGAGGTGAGGCTAACCAGCCTGTAGTTTCCAGCCTCCTCTCTGCTCCCACTCTTGTGAAGAGGGACCATCGCCGCTCTTCTCCAATCACTCGGTACCACTCCCATTTCCAGGGATCTATTGAACAAGTCACACAGCGGAGCCGCCAGCATATCTTTGAGCTCCCTCAGTATCCTGAGATGAACCTCATCAGGCCCCATGGCTTTGTCCACTTTCAGTTTTCCTATCTCTTCCCAATCGTTCTCTTTCGTAAACAGAGTTTCATCCATTCCACTCCCCTCCAGTTTCTTATTAACTAGCAATGGTCCTTCTCCGGGGTCTTCTTTAGTGAACACTGAACTGAAGTATTTGTTTAATATTTCTGCCATTTCTTCATCTGTCTCCACCCATTGATCCTTTTCACCTTTCAATTTCACTATACCACTTTGGACTTTTCTCCTTTCACTGATGTATCTGAAAAATGTTTTGTCACCTCGCTTCACCTCTTTGGCAATCCTTTCTTCACTTGACTTTTCGCTTTGATTACTTTCTTCATCTCCCTCAGTTTTACCAGATATTCTTCCTTGTGATCCTCTCTTTGGGATCTTTTATATTTCTTAAACGCTGTTCTTTTATCTTTTATTTTATCAGCCACTTCCTTTGTGAACCAGAGCTTTCATTCTTTTCTTGCTTTTCTTTACTTTTCTAACATATATATTAGTCGCTTCAGTAATTGCTCCTTTTAGTCTGGCCCACTGTTGTTCCACATCTCTTGTTTTCTCCCATCCTTCTAGTTCTTCCTCCAGTACTTCCCCATTTCAACAAAGTCCGTGTTTTTGAAACACAAAACCTTGGTCTTTGTGCGACTTCTCCGTATCGTATTAGTGATATCAAACCATACCGTTTGATCACTGGTGCTGAGGTGGGCACCCACCCGGACATTAGAGACATTATCTCTATTAGTGAGCACTAAATCGAGTATAGCTCCCTCCCTCATAGGCTCCATTACCATTTGTTTGAACAGAGCCACTTGCAAGGCATCCACTATCTCTCTACTACTGTTAGATTCCACAGAAGGGATTCTCCAATTTACATCTGGTAGATTAAAATCTCCAACAATCACTACTTCTCCCTTCTTACTCATCTTTTGGATGTCTTCAGTTCTCTGTCTAGTACTTCCATTTGATTTGGAGGCCGGTAAAGCACGCCAATAAAAATGGATGCCCCATCATCTTTTTTTAGGACGGCCCATAACGCTTCTTCTTTGTCCCGTCTTCCCTGCAGCTCAGATGCTTGGATATTGTTTTTGACATAAAGAGCCACTCCTCCCCCTTTTCTGTCCTCTCTGTCCTTTAATAAGTTATATCCCGGTATGGGAGTATCCCAATCATGTGAATCCGTGAACCACGTCTCTGTGACAGCAACAATGTCCAAGTCTGCCTCCAACATTAAGGCTTGCAGGTCTGGGATTTTATTGCCCAAACTATGAGCATTTGTGCACATAGCTTTCCAGCTATTCTGGTACAGGTTAATGCTTTCTTGGACTCTCTATGTGACTTATTTAGCGGACTATTGTTATCCACTTTGCACTTTTTTTATTGCATTTGAATTTGTATTTGGGGGGTGACATTCTAATGTCCTACTGTCACTGTTATGCTCAGGCTTGTGAACCCTTGGGCCAATGGGAGGATGGTATACCTAGGAGGATGATTCGTAGGTTCTCCCGTCTGGTGGCGAGGCAGAACAGAAGATGTGAACAGCTGACCCTCGGCACTGAAGACTGAGGAGACTGTGGAGGCAGACGAAGAGACGTGATGTCGAGGAGAGGAACTGAGACTTCGCCACTGGAAGCCCACGGTCCCCCCAGGAGGAAGCCCGTAGTGACCCGGACCGCTGGGACATAGGTGGACCTTTGAGAGTTCAAGGAGACGAGCGTTCGGTGCAAGGGCTGACTGGAGCTTCACCCCTGGAAGCCCGCGGTCCCCCCGGGAGGATCCTGTAGGAACCCGGGCCGCTGGGACTTAGGTGGGCCCTTGGAGGCGATGGTCAAGAAGAAGTCCAAGGTCAAGTGCCAGAGGGTCATCGCTTACCAGTCCAAGGTCACACACCAAGGGATGCTTGCCAGTCTGAAGTCAGGAACACAGAGACGAACCAGGAACAAGGATTCAAGACACTAGAAGACTCACTAAAGGAAACAGACAGCATAGGAAGACATTGCTAAGTCAAGGAATGAGCAGAGGAAGCCTCCTTTTATACTTCCTCTGCTCTGGCTCATAGGGAACAGCTGAGTGTAGTTAAAGGGATCAGGTCCCTTTAAATCTGACGAGGAGGCACGGCCTCGTGCCTAAGGATGGTGGCGGCCATCTTGGATTTCCTCCGTGGAGGAAACGCTGCTGGACGCCGCGAGGGAGGAGCAGGGACGGCTCTCCACCCGGTGATCACCACTGGGGCCTGTGCCGGAGTGACGGGCAAGGGTCAGGGGCTTCCCCCGGAGCTCCTGCGATGGGTCGCCGTCACGGGCACGGTAGGGGACCGCGGCTGTGGCCTTCCACGGCCATGGAACACAACAGTCACTGACTATTTGAATAGCATTTTTGCTGGCCACTTCAATCTCTTTCTCAAGAACTTCTTCGGTATTTAATACAGAGAAGGCGTTTTGTACTTGGGTCACTTGATAGAGTGTGTGTCTCCGCATCACAAGTCTAATTCTACCACAGCCCACTGTAATACTGTTGTTTTTTGAGTTCCTTAATGCCCTATGTGAGTAGGGGGGGTAGACTTGTGGTCCGCACAGCTGTCAATAATGGGTGTCTGTGGGTCACAGGTCTTATCCTACCTGAGCCCACTGTAAATCCATTTTTCCTTGACTTTTGTTTTTTTTTTGTGGTAATGGGGAATTAATTCCTGAATAATGTAAAGTGGGTGAAACTTTCTTTATTGCAGCTAATTCAGCTTTAACTTCAGCCAGCTCCTTTTTCAAGGAAGAGAGTTCTGAACAAATGGGGAAAGCCCTAATTTTCCAGATGATTTCCCTCAGAATAAAGGCTCTACAATAGTTACATTGGATAGTCCTCATTTTGGTAAATTTATTTGGATAATACCTAAGGAAATACCAATTTACTAATTTATCTTGTTGCCAATTATGTATTTAGGAAGACTATATCAGAAAAACAAACCTAAGGGTGGCTGGGCAGAGGGGCAGGGTGAGAGGGAGTTAAACAGTTAACCCCTGGTCAAGGTTGTTCTCAGGACTCTGTATCTACAATTGAGTTTGATAAGACCTTCCCTCTGATTTCCTTACTAAATTAAACTTTTCTTAGCTGGACACAAGAAGCTTTAGTGCTTCCTGTCTCAGCACAGCCCACAAACGATCAGATTGACCCCTGGGACAAAATAGCTCACTTTCAGGTTTCTATATCAAATCTGCCCCTTACTAACAGACAAGGCACAATCTTTGGCAAATATAAAGCTCTATTACATTAAGTACAGGTAAATAAAATAAAATTGCACTTAGATTCAGAGAGGCTCTGGTTCCTGAGAATCCCAGCTCCAACAAGTTTCAGTTTTGTGAGGCAAGACTTGCCTTGGGTAAAGCCATGCTGACTTTGTTCAATTAAACTATATCTTTCTATATGTTCTGTTATTTTGATATTTAGAACACTTTCCACTATTTTTCCTGGCACTGAAGTCAGGCTCACTGGTCTGTAGTTTCCCGGATCGCCCCTGGAGCCCTTTTTAAATATGGGGGTTACATTAGCCACCCTCCAGTCTTCAGGTACAATGGATGATTTTAATGATAGGTTACAAATTTTTACTAATAGATCTGAAATTTCATTTTTTAGTTCCTTCAGAACCCTGGGTATATACCATCCGGACCAGGTGATTTACTCCTCTTCAGTTTGTCAATCAGTCCTACCACATCTTCTAGGTTCACCGTGATTTGATTCAGTCCATCTGAAACATTACCCAAGTAACCTTCTCCTGAACAGTATCTCCCCAACATCCTCTTCAGTAAACACAGAAGCAAAGAAATCGTTTAATCTTTCCATGATGACCTTATCTTCTCTAAGTGCCCCTTTAACCCCTCGGTCATCTAACAGTCCAACTGACTCCCTCACAGGTTTTCTGCTTTGGATATATTTTAAAAAGTTTTCACTGTGAGTTTTTGCCTCTACGGCCAACTTCTTTTCAAATTCTCTCTTAGCTTGTCTTATCAATAACTTACATTTAACTTGCCAATGCTTATGCTTTATCCTATTTTTTTATGTTGGATCCTTCTTCCAATTTTTGAATGAAGATCTTTTTGGCTAAAATAGCCTCTTTCACCTCACCTTTTAACCATGCCGTTAATCGTTTTGCCTTCCTTCCACCTAGAATAGGATGGTATTTTTTAACAATGTCCATGCCTCTTGCATACTTTTTACATTTGTAGCTGTTCCTTTCAGTTTTTTCTATTTTTCTCATTTTATCAAAGTTTCCCTTTTGAAAGTTTAGCACTAGAGCTGTGGATTTGCTTACTGTCCCCCTTCCAGTCATTAATTCAAATTTGATCATATTATAATCACTATTGCCAAGCAGCCCCACCACCATTACCTCTCTCAACAAATCCTGTGCTCCACTGAGAATTAGATCTAAAATTGCTTCCTTTTTCTTCTGTTCCTGAATCAATTGCTCCATAAAACTGTCATTTATTCCATCCAGGAACTTTATCTCTCTAGCATGTCCCGATGATACATTTACCCAGTCAATATTGGGGTAATTGAAATCTCCCATTATTACTGCACTACCAATTTGGTTAGCTTCCTTAATTTCTCTTAGCATTTCACTGTCTGTCTCACCATCTTGGCCAGGTGGACGGTAGTATATTCCTATCACTATACACTTCCCCAACACACAAGGGATTTCTACCCATAAAGATTTGATTGTGCATTTAGTCTCATGCAGGATGTTTATCCTGTTGGACTCTATGCCATCCCGGACATAAAGCGCCACACCGCCTCCCGGGTGCTCCTCTCTGTCATTGCGATATTATTTGTACCCTGGTATAGCACTGTCCCATTGGTTATCCTCCTTCCACCATGTCTCTGAGATGCCAATTAAGTCTATGTCATCATTCACTGCTATACATTCAAATTCTCCCATCTTACTTCTTAGACTTCTGTCATTAGCATACAAACATTTCAAAGTGTGTTTTTTGTTTGTAATTTCATTCTGCTTTTTACTTACAAGCACTTGGACTACTTTTCTTATTATTGAAATCTCACTGTTGGGATGCCCTAATTCTAATGCATCATTAGTATCCTTTGAAGATAACTCCCTCCGAACCATGCTCTGCGGAGCGACTGTCAGCTTTCCCCTTTGTTCTAGTTTAAAAGCTGTTCTCTCTCCTTTTTTTTTTTATTTAACTTTTTATTGGGTTTTTCAAACATAAACATATTCAACATATAGTACATAGGAAGAGCTCATCGTTTTGCATCACCATACAGTTCACTTAGCGGAATAATATGCTGGATAACAGACAGGTTAATAACGAACAGAAGAGTATACTGTAACTAGAGCTCAGCTTAGTATTATCTTTCCCCTTCTCAGCAACCCCCTCCCCCTTTCCCCCCCTCTGTTCCCATCACTGAGGCTAGACAGCTCTTGATTTAGAATTTGAAAGCTGAAGCAGTACAAGACACAACTACCGAATTTCCATGAATCGGTTTGTACAGATGTAATCACAGTGTTTATAAATGATGTTTCTATAATAGGCAATAAAAATAAGCATTTGACAGCAAACAAAACACAGTAAACAATAAACTGTAATCTGGAATTTAGAAAAGGGAATTTTGATTGCTAAATCTTCCCCCTACCACTATGTGGGATACCATATAGTTTAATGCTGTATGCCATTAAGTCTCATAATCTCAACTCTGTCATGGGCATACAGGAAACTAAAATGTTTTAGGTGCTAGGTGATTAAAGAGTGGTTCCCAAATTCCTGTCGTCATAGCTACCTTCTTTAGAGAGATGTTTTTAGCCACTATATACTCCAGAGCACTGAGATTGAGTAGTTTTTTGAACCAAAACTCTACACTCGGCGAAGTGTCGTCTAACCATTGGGTGAGAATAACCTTTTTTCCCAGAAGACCTGCTCGTTGAATAAACAACATAATCTGTGATGCGGGTTCCCCATGTAAAGGAACTGGTGAGCCAAACAACCACAAATTAGGGTCATTGGGCAAAGGGATGTCAAGCATTTGAGCACATATGTCCGTGACTTGCTGCCAGAAGTGGAGTACAGTGGGGCAGTCCCAGAAACAATGTTCATATGTACTGCTGGCTGCTTGACATTTTTTACAGGCTACAGTGGGCGTTAACTTGAATTGGTGTGCTTGTGAAGGAGATATGTACATACGCCAGAGCAATTTATAATTAGTTTCTCTAAGCAATATGTTATCGGAAACTTCTGGTAAAGTAATAAACAAATGTTTGAATTCCTCTAAGGAAAGTTGAAAGTTCGGCCAGGCTGCAAGTTAGAAAGGGTAGCTGAGTGATGTGAAGTTTGGTATGGATTGTGTGAGAGAGAGTAGTGCGTGGGGGAGTTAATGTGTGTGTTGGTATCTGTAGCAATGGTGGTAGAGGGCAAGCTATTAAAGCGTGCCATAAGTGTGTCAATTTTGTCATGAAAGTAAGCAGCTAGATTCTCACATTTGTTCTTATCCTCGCTTTCTGCATTAATATTTGCTAGGGGGGTGATGAAGCTAGATACATATTGGAAAAGAGCACGTGGGTTGAACTGGTAATTATGGATCCTTGACGAATAGTAGTCTTTCTTAGCTTTGTCTGTGGTTTTACGGTATTCGTGTAGAAGTGATCGGAATTTTGAAAGTAGTGATGCGGTTTGGTATCTACGCCAATTCTTTTCTGTTTTTCGTAGCTCGGATTTCATATTTCTAAGCTCAGGAGAGTACCAAGGTTTTTTATCTCTTCTCTGAGGGGATTTCTTTGGTAAGAAGGGGGCAGAGCTTATTTGCTATATCACTGGTGATTTGGTGCCATGAGGAAACAGCAGAATTGGCATCAGAGAGGTCTAAGTTCCTTAGACCCTGTGTTATAGGGTCAATAATATCTTCAGGTTTGCAATGTTTTCGGAAAGTAATGGTTTTTTTTAATATGGAGAGGAGGGTGGAAGGTAAGCTTCATAGTGCAGGATGTGTCATTCCGGTAATGGTCAGACCACGGAATTGGAGTGCATTTAGGAGAGTCTGTTTGAATGAGGGAATTTGTAAAGTTAACATCCAAGGTGTGTCCTGCTTTGTGGGTGGGGTTTGAAATATGTTGTTTAAATCCTAGTGCATTTAAGGAGGTCAGGGTGGCTTCACAGGATGGTGAGAGTGGCGAGCGGTCAAAGTGGAGATTTAAGTCTCCTAGGATGATGGCCGGGGTGTTAATGTCTATGTATTTAGAGATGTATTCCGTAAGTGGCGAAGGGTTGTTTTCTAGAATGCCTGGGGGGGGGGGGGGCATAGATTAGGCAGATTTGTAAAGCCTTAGATTTAAAGAGGCCAATTTCAATCTTGTTAGGCGGTGAGATGGATTGTAGGGTGAGGTTGAATTTCTTTTTGGCAGCCATGAGGAGTCCACCTCCTTTCCTTTTACTTCTAGAAATGGAGAAAACATTGTATGAATCAGTAGGTAATTGGTTTATTATGGCTGTATCTGTGTTCCTTAGCCATGTTTCTGTTGTTGCGAAAATGTCAGGGGATTCGTCAGTTAGGATATCACAAATGAGAGAGACCTTTTTCAGGATAGATTGCGAATTCAGTAGTAGAATAGAAAATGTCATTAATCCTAAGATTTGATTAAAGGGGGAGGCCATGAAAGTTGTAGGAAGTTAGATTGTGTTTAATTCTCATAGAATTATAAGCATAGTTGGAGTATTTGAGAATGGGAATTTTTTGGGTATTCATGGAATTCCAATTCGAGAGCAACACTTATCTTTTATTGTAGGGGGTGTCCTTCTGGGGTGCACGAAGGGGCGCGCCCCTTTGACGCGCACCTTCGGCGCGTGGCACCTAGCTGGGCTGGAAATTTAAAGCCCAGGGAGGGCTGTTTCCATTGGCCGGCTGTCCCCGCCTCTGTGGATTGGTCATTTCTGCGGAGGAGGCGGGACGAAGACCCGACGGAGCAGGAGGTCCGGCAGCGGTCAGGTGGTAGGTAAGGAGAGTCTCGTGGTTGGCGGGCGGGCCCCCTCGTGGTAAGAGAGCAATTAAGCAAGGCCTTACCCCGATGGGTCCCAGGCGCTGATTGCGCAGGCCTGCACCACCGTTGAGCCATCCAGGTGAAGAAAAGGAAGTGGAGTCGTCTGATCAATGAAGTTAAAGCCCAGGGAGGGCTGTTTCCATTGGCCGGCTGTCCCCGCCTCCGTGGATTGGTCGTTTCTGCGGAGGAGGCGGGACGAAGACGCGACGGAGCAGGAGGTCCTGCAGCGGTCGGGTGGCCGGTAAGGAGAGCCTCGTGGTCGGCAGGCAGGCCCCCTCATGGTAAGAGAGCAATTAAGCAAGGCCTTACCCCGATGGGTTCCAGGTGCCGATCGCTTAATTGAGCATTGAGTGAAAAAGTTTCTCCGATTTGTTTTAAATGTGCTATTTACTAACTTCATGGAGTGCCCCCTAGTCCTTGTATTATCTGAAAGAGTAAATAACTAATTCACATTTACTTGTTCAAGTGCATGGGATCTTCTTAGTGTTTGGGTATTTGCCAGGTTCTTGTAGCCTGGTTTGGCCACTGTTGGAAACAGGATGCTGGGTTGATAGACCCTTGGTCTGACCCCCAGTATGGCAATTTCTTATGTTCATAAATGCTCCTTCTGCTAATTTCAGTGATATTACGTGCTACTGCTAAAGCAGTTTTTGGCACGCAGACATCAACATGAGAGATGTCAGACAAAGATGCTGCAACAGCCTAAACCTGGGCCTAGTTTTTGATGAGTCTCAACCCTCAATCCTCTAATAGGGGGAGGATTCAACTGTTTCTAAGAGGAGAGATATAAAATCACCAAGGACTGTTTGGTCTTCAAAATAGTAGACTCTAGCTAACATTTTCACGTCTCCCATCCGCCAACGTTGCACCAATGTTTAGTCTTCAATCTGGATCTGTCTTTCTTGGCTCAGCTCCATCTCGAGGTGGAGAACCTGACCCTCCCAAAGAACTTAGCAGATTCTACTCCTATTTCCTTATCCCAAAGAAGTGAGAAGACTGAGAGTCATTGTGGATTTACAAAGGCTGAGCAAGAGCCTTCAAGCAGGAGACTGGATGTGCACCCTGCATCTGAAAGATGTATATACTCACATACCCATCAATTTCACTGGAAATACCTCAGATTTATGCTACATTCCTTTCACTACCAATACCAAGGTTCTTCATGAAATGCCAAGGAGTAGCAGTAGAACACAGTTGTCGCTTGGGAATTTAAAGGAGGGAGCCCAACACCACTGCTTTTGCAAGCCCCATCCTTAACCATTTGGCCAGAAAGGGAAGACACAATCACGAGGGTTCATAATCAATTTTGTTAAACTCCTTCAGTTAAGGTTCATAATCAACTTGGCAAAGCCCAACTTTGTTCCTACTCAAAGAATCAAGTTCATCATGGCATGGATAGGTTCTGTGAAGAAGAAAGCATTCCTGCCATCAGATTAGGAATTCTGCCTTCAAACTTTGATCCAGAATTTACTACAGTGGGATCAGATCCCAGCCTGAGAAGTCCTGGTTGTTCTGGGCCATATGGCAGCAGCGGTGTATGTGGTGCCTACGACCCAACTCAAAATGAGAATTTGCCAGTGGGGTCTCCAGTCCCAGCAGGATCAATTATTTTAGCCCTTGTTGCACCCTGTAATGGTCACTGCAGAGATGAAAATGTCTTTCCTTTGGTGGCTAGATCCAAAGGTCTTGGAGATAGATGCTCCTCTTCAACTGCTACTTCATCAGGTAAGGCTAGCAATGGATGCATCCACCAGAGGGTGTGGTGCACACACGGACTACTTCAGAACTCAAGGGATCTGGGCAGCAACAGAATGTCTGTTTCAGATCAGCTTCCTGGAGTTATGAGCCATTAGACATACACTGAACTTTTTCTTGCATCTCTTTTGGGGAAAGAGAATTCTGATACAAACTGACAACCAAACAGTGATGTTTTCTGTTATCAAACAAGGGGCATAGGGTTGTGGACCTTCTGCCAAGCATCTTTAAGAAATTAGGAGTGGGCTCATAGCCACAGATCCTTTATATAAATAACCTACCTTCCCAGGATCTCCAACATGCTGGTGGATCATCTCAGCAAGGCCTTTCACCCCTATGCGTGGTCTCTAGACCAAAGGCTAGCAGCCAAGTTGTTTGTCCTCTGGGATCACCTGTCAATCAACTCACTCACATCGGAGGACAACAGAAAAGTCAAAAAAATGTGCTCCATTCTTAAAAGCAAGTTCAGATCAACTCTGGACGCTTCTCTTCTCAAGTGGGATGCAGATCTACTATAAACCTTTCCTCCTCTTCTGTTGGTTGTGAGAATTGTGCAAAAAGCACTTAGAGCGGGGGCACCTTATCCTCGTTACTCTAGCATGGCCCAGGCTAGTTTGGTTCTCTCACCATGCCAGGCTGTCAGTCCATTCTGCGATCTGATCAGGCTCTACTAAGTTTGTCATATGAACCTCCTCTCAACTTGCTGGCATGATGTTGAGTTTTTGTTAGTCTCATTACTGTGCTGTCTAAGGAAGTTGAGGATACTGTGATTTCGGCTAAAAAGCTATCTACCAGGTGAGCATAGATTTAAATGGAAAAGGTTTTCATCTTGGTGTCAGGCAGGCTCCCTAAACCCATTTGCCTGTGCTCCAAAGAATCTACTACAGTGCTTATTCTTGCTCTTCTCACTGGGCCTCAGTAAGTCATTGGTTAAATTGCAGCTCTATATCATTGAAGCTTATCATATTCAAGTGGCTGGTAAGCCATTCTCCATACATCTTCTGCTAAGTTCATGAAAGGCTTATGGCATATGAGACCACCAGTTGCCAAGTCACTGGTACCATTAGATCTCAACATTGTCTTGGAACAACTGATGAAACCACCCTATGAACCATTAGTCAGCTTCCTTACAGTTCCTCACATAGGTAGTGATCTTTCTAGTTGCTATCACGTTGGCTACAAGTGTCCATGAACTTCAAGAATTAGTTTATTACTCTTTGTACTTTCAATTTTTCCACAATGGAATGATGCTCCACACTCACCCCAAGTTTCTGCTATGAGCAAGAACATAAGATTTGCCAGACCGGGTAAGACCAAAGATCCAAGAAGCCCAGTATCCTGTTTACATGGCCAATAAACGTCATATGTACCTGACAGGATCCCAAAAGGTTAATAGATTCCATGCTGCTTATGGATTTCCCCATTTCCACCTTAATGGTTTATGAATTTTCTTCCAAGAACTTGTCCAAACCTTTTTTAAACCCAGCTACACTAACAGCTTTTACCATCACCTCTGGCAACAAATTCCAGTTTATTTTTTTATTCATTACATAATTATTTTCTCCTATTTGTCTTAAATGTATCACCTAGTAGCTTCATTTACTGTCCCCTAATCTTTGCACTTTTTGAAAGAGTAAACAATGGATTTGCATTTCCTGTCCCACTCCACTCATTTTATAAACCTCTGTCATATGTCCCCCTCATTTGTCTCTTCACCAAGCTGAAGACCCCCAAACCTTTTTAGTCTTTCCTCATAGAGGAATGGTTCCATCTTCTTTTATCATTGTGGTTGCCCTTTTCTGTACTGTTTCTAATTCTGCTCTGTCTTTTTTGAGAGGCAGTGACCTGCTGAAATTAGTTTTGGCTTTTCATCTGAATCAAGCCATTGCTTTGTATATGTTCTTTCCAAGACTTCATACACATAAAAAGGAGAAAGCTCACCATTCATTGGACAGCAAAAGGACCTCTGCATATCCAAGGAGAACTCAACCACATCGGCAGGCTTCTCACCTTTTTTCTCCTATGATCCTAACAGCCCTAACTAGATGGTGCCAAGTGCACGTTGTCCAACTGGCTAGCGGACTGCATTGCATATGGCTACACTCTTGCTGGGCATCAGATACCAGACTCTGTCAAAGCTCATTAAGTAAGAGCTATGGCTATCTCAGTAGCTTTCCTGAGCGTCATGTCCATGCAAGACATTTGCAAAGCTGCAACGTGGTAGTTTATACCTTTTCATCTGATTAGACATCAAAACTGCAATTTTGGGCTAGCAGTTTTGGACAGAGTATTCACCCAGTAGTCCACTCTCCACATGGGTGGAGATAAGGGGGTGGGTTCCTTTTTCAGTAAGTGCTCCACCACACTCACTGCAGGATTCCTAACACGTCATGGCTAATTCTGTTCTGCTTACCAAAAACAGGGTTTTTCCGTAGACAGCAGGATGATTAGCCATGCTTAATACATATCCTCTGCTTAAGTGCTGCCGATCTAGCTAAAGCTAAACTCCACAATTAACTGATGGGTTCATGAAGCAGTGCTTATGGTGGAACTCCTGCATATGCTTAGTAAAGTAAAAGTTCTAATGAGCGTGGATAGATGGGGCTGTTTGTCATTGGATGACATCACCCATTTGTCATGGCTAATTCATGAACTGTCTATGGAAAACCTCATTTATAATGAGAAAACTTGTTTTTTTCTAGAAACCAAAACATTGTTTAATTGGTGTCTAGATATAAAAATACATTTTAACAGAAATCTTTGCTCTACTGAAAAGAATTTAAAAAAACCTTTGAGGTTTAACTTCTTAAAAAATTGTAATTAACCCTACAGCCCTATACACAAGCAACACCAGTCATGCTCACTTCTATGAGTAAACTATAGTTTTCCCAATTCTAACTAGGTAATAATTATTTATGGACTTTGCCTCTAGAAACTTGTCCAAACCCCTTTTAAACTTGGCTATGCTAGATACCTTCAGCACATTCTCTAGCAATAAATTCCACAACTTTATTGTGCAAACAGTGAAAAAAAATGCATTCTTTAATTTTCTGTTATGTGTTAGTTTCAGAGTGTGTCCCCTAGTGTTAGTTCTATTTGAGGGGGTAAATATTTCTCTATGTACCTGTTCCACCATCCTTATGATTTTATAAATCTTTATCATATTCCTCTGTGATCTCTTCTCTAAGTTCCACATGTCAATAGATTCCAGGCCAAAAAGGTCTAAATAGTCTAGCTAGCATACCATGGGCACCTTCCAGAAGCTGCTAAGGCTTTGGGAGCTGTAGCCTAGACTTTGTACCTTCGTCTAGAGAGGGCCTGTAACATGATAGAACAGATCATACATGACTCTAAAATAGGGAGTACAATTATTTTCAGTCCTCTTTTACTTATAAGGCCATTCAAACAAACTATGCAGAGTCGGATCACATTTTTGTTCCCACTGTAAGTTGGAAAAACATGTGCAATTCATCTGGGGTAGGTTCTACTGGGCCAGGGTGTCGCTGCTGAAGCCAGGCCACTGCAGAATCCTGATTTCGTGAAGTACATGGAAACTCCAGAATCAGTTTCTTAGCTTGGCGTGGAGGACCCTGTTTCTTGTCAGTCCTTTTCTTTTGATGTTTTTTTTGAGCTTAAAAAATCTTGAAAAATAAGCAAAAGGTATGGGTATACCTATGTCCAAACCATGAATGCCTGATGATTAAAATTTCCAACACAAAGTTGAGTTATAAAGCATCCCTTAGTGTGCTTCTACCTGTGCTATATGATGGTCATTCCTACTCTTTGCTTATATATGAGCCTTTGGTCACATATCTATATTTTCAAAATGAGATCATTAGTGGAATCCTTTTCTCCTGGCATAACTTTGGGGTCTCACATTCACCAAGTCCAGATCCGAGAAGGGAAGAGCTGTCTCACAGCGCGATAATCATCCCAGCCCTGAACACACCCAGAAGTCTAATAAAATGTATTTATTCAGCATTGAGATGAGCAAAAGGCAGGAACTTTGTATCTCTATCTTCTGTCAAATCCATGGAATGTAAGTATTGTTTTAAATACCCATACTAAGGTCAAATTTGCTGTATTCTTTAATGATTAAAATAGCACCTAAAAGTACTATTTTGTCTTTACTTTAATATTTTTCCAGAGCACGTTAAGACCTGTTTCAAATTGTATTCCAAAAGTTAACTCCAGTCTTCATATTAATCAACATAAAAAGCTTAAACAAGTTACAATTGTGATTAACTTTTGAGCTATACTGCCTTTAGCAGGTCAATGTAAAATGAGCTCAGGCAATTCATTACAGCAATGTTCCCAAACCTGTTCCGAGGGACTCCCAGCTAATCTGATTTTCAGGATATCTGCAATGAATAACTATGCGATAAATCTGCATACAATGGAGGCCATGTATGTAAATCTCATGAATATTCACTGTGGATATTCTGAAAACCTGAGTGGCTAGGGGTCCCCCCCAGGACAGGTTTGGAAACCTCTGCAGTACAGAATAATCCCCATCCAGCCCAGTGCTCAGTGCTTCGACCAGCAGATAAGCCTAATACTGGCTCCAGTTGCAGCTTCAGTCCTAAGACATTTGGTAATTGCAGTTCTAATCCATGGCTTCAGCACAGAATATAAATCTAAATGAGGATTCCAGCTTGCTGCAGATTTTAAAACTATGAAAACACATTTTTCTCCTCTGTTATGGATTGTTTACAGCTCTGTTGATTTTTGGCTAGCTTTTATTCAAAGCCCAACAGTGGCTCCAGCTTTGCCTAGCTCCCTTAGACACCTCTTTAGGGGGGAGCAGTTGAAGCGCCTGGGCCCCAGTTCTGGCCTATGGCCCCAGCTCCTTGCATAGTGGCTGCTAGCTGGTCAGCTCTAACAGCTGCTGCAGGATCTTCTTCTGGCCATACCGCACCTGCAGCGCCTGCTGTTCTCTCCGGCTCAGCTTCAAATATTCCACTGGGTTATCAATGAGGTTCTCATCTGCCGCCAGGTCCGAGATGTAGTTCTGTTGGGTCAGGATGACGCCAGAATACAGAAGCTTCTTCCAGGATTCCTGCAGTTGGCAGATGGCCTCATTAGAAAACACCATCTCCTCTTTATCTTCTTCAGAGTCCTCCTGCCATCCGTCATTCTCCTTATATTCTCTGAACTCCTCTGATGACATGCACAGCACCTGAAAACAGAGCAGGTTAAGCTCGCGCTCATGCACAATGCTTCTGCACAGGCTGCATAAAGAAACTAATTGTACTGTTTTCTCTCTGATATTGCACAAGAAGCTGGACTCACCTTCCCCAGAACATATTAAGGGGCAATTTTCAAACAGTTCGCAAAGCAAGTAAATTTGCAGAAGCTTACATGCACAAACAAGCACGTCTATGCATGGATATAGTGTACTTTTAGCTAGCTAAAGGATGATTTTCAAAAAGAGTAATCTAGGCATGTTAATCCATCTTAACTCAACTAGACTGCTCTGAAAATTATCCTAGTCTTAGACTGGGGCTTCAACTAATCTCAAGGAGATTAGTGCTTTGCGGGTCCAGCGAGCAGTTCGACACCCTCTCTTCTGGGAGCCAGTTCAGTGATAAGTGCTGCGCACTGCCGGGCGGAGGAGCTGGGTTTGATTTCCAGGCCAGCCAGGGTAGGTGTGCTAAGGAGATGGCCTTCACAATGCCTGGAAAAGGGGAAGGGGGAGTTCCTAGTCATCATGCAACCTCAACATCGAAAGGCTAGATTTAGTATCCATGATTGTATGCATCCAGGAGGAGCCCTGGCACACAGACTCTGGCCAAGGACTGTCACTGCAATAAGTGGGTTTAGATGATGTGGAAGGGGATATAAAATGAGTAAAAAAAAAAAATATCTGCGGTAGTTGTGAATAAAGGTTCTATGGCATGGGGATCTCAGACCTGGAACAGCAGAAAATTACTGGAGGCCCCACCAAAAAGTTATCTTTGTGATAAGTGGCTATTCTTCCTTGCCCAGCTATGCTAAAGTTTACAGTTCTCAACCCAGTGTTTGGCCCTCCCCCTAAGCCTAGCCGGTTTTCTGAATATTGACAAAGAGCATCCATGAGCTCTAGCTGTGTACCTGCAGTGTAAGAATCGGGTTGATGAATGCAAATCCATAGAGGTAGATCTTAAATAAGTACATGCGCGCGAACAAAAGTACGCTGGATTTTATAAGATACGCACGTAGCTGCGTGTATCTTATAAAATCCGGGGTCGGCGTGCAAGGCTGCGCAAAATCAGCAGCCTGTGCGCGCCGAGCCGCGCAGCCTGCCTCCGTTCCCTTGGAGGGAACTTTCCTTCCGCGTCCCCCCCACCTTCCCCACCCCCCAGCCCTACCTAAATCCCCCCCTACCTTTTGTTGTGCAAGTTACGCCTGCTTCAAGCAGGCGTAACTTGCGCGCGCTGCCTCGGCATCCCCCGGCACAGGCCGCAGTGCTGGGGGACTCGGGACTGCCCTCCCGGCCCGCCCCCAAACCATCGCCATGCCCCCGGACCTGCCCCAGACCGCCCCCTGACCCCAGACACACCCCAGGACACGCCCCCTCCCGTCCCTTTTACGAAGCCCCGGGACTTACGCCCGTCCTGGGGCTTTGCGCGCGCCAGCGGCCTATGCAAAATAGGTGCACCGGCGCAGGGCTTTTAAAATCTAGCCCATAGTATGGATGGATTTTAAAAACAGGTTTGGATATGGTTTTGGAGGACAGATAGGCAGGCATGGGGGCTCAACCACCTCCTACTTCTGGGAGTGAGCAAGAGGGAAGGGAGATCTCTCTGTTAGGATCTGCCAGGAATGGCTTCTGCTGGAGATTGGATGCTATCAAAGATACTTATGGTCAAATACTTCATTAAATGGAAGGAAACTTAAGTTATTGCAAAAAAAAAAAAGTCAAAGAAATATAAAGCTCAGAACGTGTTCTCCAGCTACACATTTTTACACCTCTGACCTTCAAGCTGAGTAACAGCTCTTGCTCTGTCAGCACCTCCTGCACGCCGATCACATAAGCTCCTTCCTCACCCACGAGCTCCAGCTGGCACAGGAAGTCCCACTTCTCAACCACCAACTGCTGCTCCTGCTCTGTCTTTGCTCCTAGGAATATTGTGTGGTAGGAGGGAGGAAGATGTTTATGTATTAAAAACACAATCAGTGACCCAGCTTTGCTGTTCATGTCTCAGGAGCTATGGCCATGCTGCTTCCATCCTGAGACATCCCCTAACTTGGCTCCTGAGAGCATCACAGCATAAAAAAAAGAGAAGAAACAGATAAAGGTTTTATACAATTATTAATTCTTTACTCATTGTGATACTTTTTATTGGGACAGCATAAGAATTATTTAAAGAGGATGATATATGGTCTCAAAACCTCATGTACATTCTCTTTTCTTTTTTTCCCCAGATGGGGCCAGGCAGGAAGGATGATGTTATAGGGCAGCAAAAGTGCACAAATATTTTCATGTTTGGAGCATTCTCAAACTGACCTAGGAAACAGCAAAAATCAGTCACATCAGCAAACAGTCTAAACAGGGCTTAGCTTGCAGTTTTAAGCAAGATAAAAAATAGGCAACAGGAAAACAACAATCACAGTTTATCATCAGGTTCAAAGTAAATAATAAAGATATCTAATCATCAGTACTGTGCGGGCTCTCTTTCTCTAATGCAAACATTTTATAAATAAGGCCATGTGGGATCATGGGATGCTGTGAGCACGGCAGGAAGCAGATCCCTGCTGATCTTGGAGCCCTTACCCTGATATCCACCCCTATCAGAGCATTGAACTTTCTTGGCTGTATCAAACATATTTATTTGGTGTACACTGCAGTTATATCTTCTTGTTCACAGTAACACACTTGTTTTCAAATTTGAGAAGAAATTTGACAAGCTAGAGGAGGTAAATGTCATCTTGGTGAGTTATGGTCAAAGTTAATGCACTGGAGCAGTATCTGATCGTAATGCCAAACTCCAGACTGAAACAGGTCTTGCTAAAATGAAAGGGACAATCGCAAAACTGGAGGAAAAAGCGAAAGTCCTGGAAAACAGGTCTAGCTGCAATAATTTGTATTTTATCAGCCTGCCAGAGACAAGTTCAAAAGCTAAACTGCAGGGCTTCCTTGAATTGTGGATCTCGCTTGAGTTGGGCCTAGATCTGGGCAGTTTTGGGCTGAGTAGGCGCACAGGATGTGCCACAGGGAAAAGACCCAGGACAGTAACTGCCTGAGTTCTTAACTTTTCACATAAGATGCTTATTCTGTACTCTTTCAGAGGGGGAAAAGCAGCTAAAGTCCTAGTGTTTCAGGGCTACTCTGCAACAGTGATGGCTGAGGAGCATGAGCTTGCCCCTGTCTGCTCTGCATTGCATTGTATGAGGATGCAGCACCTGCTACACAATGGTGAAATGTGATGGTTTCCTTCATTGGCTGAAGCAGAGGTTTATTTGTGGCTACGCTGGAAGAAAATAACCGATGTTTGCTATAATGAGCAGGCTCACCAGTGTGCTTTAGTAATGCAAAACAGTGTCTTACTGAATACTTCAGGAAGGCTTTTCAGTCATTTCCTGGTCTTCTCTTTTTAAACTGTTCACACTGTTGTGGCACTTTCGAATAGCAATCAGACCTGGTTTTTTTTTTTTGTGTATATCCTGTTGGGGCTTAGTGCTATAATTGGCAGCTAACTCATCAACACAGATTTCTACTTCCTGAGAAAGTTTTTTTTTAAGTTTTGCCCTGTGCTGTAGCAGTCTAGGTAACTGTTGCTGACTAATGGATGTCTTATCCTACAGAAGGATGCTGGACAACGATTCGGTTATTTACTTTCTTTTTGACTGTGTGCCTTGAACTGTTCCGATTTCTAACGTTGGGGACTCAATCTGATTTTTCCCTTCCTCTACTATGAGATCTTATGGTACAATCAGGTTGCACTGTTTTCTTTGTCTCTAAGGAATACATTTTTCTTCATGTCTCACTCACTCTGTTGTGGATGGGGAATTTAATACAATGCTGCCTAGTGACTGAGAAATTAATGTATTTATTGTTTGTTTGTTTTTTTCAAAATAATTTATTATTGTTGCAAGTTTTCCTCTTATCTATGGAATTTTCTTGGGGTATTTTGTGGGTGTCGTTGAGGGGTGGCACCCTACGTTTTAATACATGATCCAGCCCATAAGAATGGGGAATGGAAGGAGGTAAGCAGTGGGACGTTTACTGGATGGAGGTTGGAGAGGTTTCTTGGGGTGGGAGAGAAATGCAGGAGGTTTAGGATTCCTGTGTTGAGAACATGATGAGTTAAGGAGGAGGGGAGGTCTGGGCTGTGGGGCCTGTTTTTTCTGAGTTTTGATTTGACTGAGTTTTAGGGAGATTAAAGTAGTGACGTGGAATGTTGGAGACATTATTGCAGTTGTTAAGAGACAAAAGATACTGAGCACCTTAAACAGAAAGAAAGTTAAGATAGCTTTGTTACAAGAAACTCAGCTGAATGATATAGAGCAGGATTTAAATCCCACTAACGCTCCTTGTGACCTTGGGCAAAGCACTTCACACCGCAGTGCCTCTGGCACAAACATAGAGTGTAAGATCACCGGGGATAGGGAAATATCGATAGTGTCTAAAGTGGTTGACTAGTCATGAAGGTGGAATATAAGTTTTAAAAATCAAATAGACCAACCTCCACCAAATACTAAACCTAACAAATGAGTCTAGGTGGAAGGCTAACTCGATATCAGCTTTTACCAAGTATGCGTGACTATCGAAACAGCGGATGATGTCTATGGCCTGATCTAAGGACACATAGGGGTCGATTTTAAAAAGACTGCACCTGCACATGGATGCACCGATTTTATAACGTGTGCGCATGTTATAAAATCTGATATCCACGCACGTGATTAAAATCTGCGTGTGTACACCGGGGGGGGGGGGGGGGTTTTCAAATTACACACGGCAACGCGCTCTGCCTTTTTTCCAGTTCCCTCCCAGTCCGCTCCAATTAAAGAGCAGACTGGGGGGGAGGGGGGGGAAACTTCTCTACCCCCCTGCCTAACCTTCCTTCCCTTTCCCCTAGCTACCCCAAATTTTTTTATTTGAGTACTTACTGCTCCCCCTGGAGCAGAAGTAGTTTCTGTGTGCCGGCCGGCTGCCGGCACGCGCTTCCCCCGAGATAGCAGCTAATGGCTGCTGTCCCGGCCGGCCTTTGTCGTCCCCCCCCGGCTCACCCCTTGTGCGCCTATGGGTGGTTATGGGCGTGGCCGTGCAGTACACACAGGGCCCGGCCCCACGCGTAACCACTGGTATTTGTGTGCGGGCCTTTGAAAACTGGCCTAAATTGTACAAAGCCTAGGTTCTGGTCATTATGGTCATTCACTGATTGGCCTTCATGGTGGATCAGTGGAATGTTCTTAGTTCATTCTTTGGCCCCATCCTTAAAGATCAGTTTGGGAACGGGAAAAGGACCTGGCCCCAGCCCAGCACCACCTCTTCCTCTGTCTCTTTCCTTGCTGTAGTATTGTTATTGCTAAGGGACACAGAATTCCAAACTGGACTCGACTTGAGGAGAGGGGAGAAGGTATTACAGCATGGGATAGGAAAGCCCTCTTCTGCCTGTGCTTTGTAATGGGTATCTTATCAGTTAATGGACTCCTGGCACTAATTCTAACCAGGGAATAGCCAGGCCCATCAGTGTTACAGGGTAATAGGGGAGCCTGTTGCCACGTCCCTGAAAGTTGTACATTGAGAAGCCACATAGGCTGCTGCTCAGATCATGCAAAGATGATGTAACTTGCAAGGGTAAATTAAAGGTGGGCAAAAAAGGGCTGATGGACCAAGGTTCAACATTTTTTATGTCCTGAGCCAGTCCGCCCACCCCTATTCCATTTGTCCTTGCCCCGGTGCTGTCATGTCCCCCCCCCTTCCTTCTCCCTCTAATTCTACCACCACCCCGTACTGGGGTTGTAGAGATCTGAACCACTGGACTCAATTTAACACTGTTTTGAAAGCACAATCTCTGGTCTCCTGCTCTGCAGCATGACAATATTTCCTTCTGATAGCACAAAGCAGTCTTTGGCTTCAGGGAGGCAATACTGGAGGACCGAAAACCAGCTGGCCTCTGGTTTGCAATGGAAATGCACTCTTATTCTTTACATATCAGAAAGACTGCAAAAAACTGCTTACCTCAGCAGTGCTACATCAGAGGTCAGGAATTTAAATGTACAGGTTTCTGGCATAATCCCTGGGCCTTCCTGGGCCTGGGAAATGCTCCGTGACCTGAATTCCCCTTCTAGGTATTTAAGGTGGACCAAGCTCGATAGCTGGTCCCGGTCCTTTAAGGTGTTTTGGGGTAACCTTTCACATTCCTCTTCTGACCCTGGATTCCCAGGGCTTCAGGAATGGTATCCCTTTGGGTCAGACAGTAAAAGTGATTTTTGACTAATGTGGAGTTAGACACTTGAAAGTGAGTGTATGCATATGTACTGGAGGGGGGAATGAGAAGAAGAAGAGAGGAAACAGAGATCACTCACCCTGCAAGGCTGCCTTGCGCAGAGTCATCATCTGAATATCTACAGCATCGTTGGTATTGTCAGGGTACGGCTCCACAAATCCATACATGTGCAGTAGCTGCCAGTTTGCCATCTGCCCATAGGTATTAAAGAGCTCCTGCCCCTTTGCAATGCCCTGAGTGGTGACCATTCTCAAGCACATCTGTGAGGCAGAGAAGAGCACAAGTCAGCACTGGCACCCACGTTAAAGCTGGGCTCCTACCGCCCTTCTTTATGTAAAATCACTCCTGGACTCCAGGAACCAGCTGCTTTCAGTGCATCCATTTTCTGTTGTATTCTGTTTTATTCAGTGAACAGGGTTTAATTGATACTTAATGTGTTTCTAAGAAATATGCTTCTATTATTATTTAAAAAGGAGCCATACACCAGTGGGAATCTCACCCTTTCAAGGGGATATTTCTCACTCCACTAGGTTGTTCTCAGGTCTGAAGCATCATAATATGAAGACAAAAGATAAGTATGTGAAACCAGGCTTGCCAGAACTTGACAATACAGAGTTCAATTGACACCCCTGACAAAATGGCTTATCCAAATCAAAGCGTCTGTGGCAGAGTTGGAAAATCCCAGATGCTGATTTGCGAACTAGTCAGAGCTGTGCTAACAGTGCTTCAGCTTGTTCGTTATGCGGACACCAACAGAAAAAGCTGATACTGTCCCTGTTTATTCTCAGTTTAACCACTCATTTTATTACAGATTACAATATAAAATAAGAGGCTTATAAATAACTGCCAGACCCACATTAGTACAAGCAGCAGCAACGCTGCTAAATGAAAACCAGCTAAAACCACCAAGGATTTCAGAGCATAAGATTGTCCAAAAGGACTAGCACACTATACAGTCCAGTCAGTTCAAAGGTCAGTGTCATATATGTTAACTTACAAAACCGTGCATGGGAATGCTAGGGCT
The DNA here is from genome assembly GCF_901001135.1 of Rhinatrema bivittatum. Taxonomy (NCBI): domain Eukaryota; kingdom Metazoa; phylum Chordata; class Amphibia; order Gymnophiona; family Rhinatrematidae; genus Rhinatrema; species Rhinatrema bivittatum. The sequence continues at coordinate 139,893,724 of NC_042621.1, forward strand.
CTATCTCAAAAGTTCCTAAAACTTACCATGCTGTGTGTCATCATGAGTTATAAGCACCACTAAACTCCCTGACAAATTCTGACTCCCATGTCATGAAACATGAGCACCCAGTGCTTGAGGATTTATGGCCATTTCCATTGTACCACTCTTGAATTTCACCGCTGAAGGGTTTGATGACTTGTGCACCCACGTCACATTTCTCTATGGATTCTGTATTCAGAAAAAGTGGCAGAAAAACGGTGGCTGCCACGACAGGGCTTTTAAATGCCAACCATCTGACCTGAACAGAAGCAGCATCACCTCATCTTGACATCATCTTTTGCACGCAGCAGGGCTCTCAACTGATTCTGTGGACAGCGGATGTACAGTGCACATCCTACCTGATGATGGCACTAGTGTAAGAATCCAGCTGAAGCAGCAATTCTGAAGCAGGTCAGTATAACATGGATTGTATAATTATGAACCACCAACACCTTCATTCCTAAAGTGTTCAATTTTGTGAAAACTATTTTCAAAAAAATAGAAAAAAGTTTTGATTTACATAAAATGTTATTTTGATTATGTTTTTAATAGCTACACAATGCATATACTTTTTATGAATCCATGGGCTAAAGTATATCTCAGCCTCTTCTTAGCACCAATGTGATGGCAGAAACATTATCATCATCTAATTATAAATCCTTACTGCTCTCCTAACAAGGCCACGCTTCAAAAAGAATCCTTCATAAGGGAATGTTTCATCTCTCCTGCTGTGCCAATAACCATCTCACTTAGATAACCCTTCTTTACCAATAAACTATAAATGCATAGGATGAGTTTTGAATGGCATCCATTTCTTTTAGTCCCCACTACTGGCCATTCAGCATTTGATATACAGTATTTTATACGCAAATTAAATCTTCAACTTTATTTTGCCAAGAATGCGAACAATATTGTTGACTTTTCTATAGTCCATCCACATTCAACCTGGAGTGCACCTGGTCCTACTGATCCGCTTATTTAGACTTTTCATCAATCAGTATTGCAGGACTTGACACAATAAGGAAGTTAGAAGATAAAAATGGTGCCATAATTTACAGAGGGAACAATGAGAGGCATTAAAATTATTATTCAGGTCATCTAATTTAAGTATTAAGGGGAACAATTGTGGTTCAGGATAAACAGCACTATATTGATAGTATGTTGTCCCAGCTCAATGATAATAAACTTTATAGCCCTTTGACAGATGATCCCATGGAAGTATTGCAAGAGAAATTGAAATCTATTGTACAAAATGCAAGTTCCTTGACAGACAAAGAAAAGAGTTATTTATTAGTGGAACATCCAAGGAAACCGGTCATTTATTCAGTACCTAAAATCCATAAGAACATCAGAGTGCCACCTCTTAGACAGATAGCATTCTTAAATGGGACAGTTCTAGAACCTCCTGCAGGTTTTGCGGATAAGTTTTTGCAGTCCAAGGTACAACATTCAAGGTCTTAAGTAAAAGATACATCACACTTTTTTAATGTTATTACAATCCATGCAAGTTTCTATGTGGTTGGTCACAATGGATATTAAAACATTATACACTAATATACCCCAGCAAGAGGCATTGCATGTGGTGAGAAAAGCTTTACAAAATAGGCCAGGTATACATCAAATACCATCGCAGTTGTTCAAGCAATTAACTGAAAGTGGTGCTGTTTAACCACTGTTTTCAATTTGGATCGAGGCTTTTTCATCAGACCCATGCCATTCCAATGAGTTCACCTTTGGCACCTTCAGTAGCCAACTTGTATGTGGCAAATGTTGAAGATAGGCATATGTATAGTTCTGAATGGTGGCAACACTATGTAACAATACCACCCAACATTGACAATAGTTTTGCATTATGGAAAGCATCAGAAGACCTACTTATGGAATTTAGCAGGTGGATTAATACGCTAGATAATAATTTGCAATTTACAGCACAATGGTCTACATAATCAATCTCATTTTTGGTTTAAGACATCTATATATCACAAACCGATCTTTGGTGTTTTCAGAGTCATCATTCTCAGTCATTCAAAATAGCCTGTTAGCCATTTTTTTTCATAGTAGAAGAATTTGCTCTGAACCAGAAGATTTTGAGTACCAGGCAAATATTGGGCCGATTCAGTATGGTGCGCGCGGCCAAGCGCACCATTAACCCGTTTGACGCACTATTTTTATCCCTTATACAGTAAGGAAAATGCGCGGCCAACCCCCCCCACAACTAATAGCACTCGTCTATGCGCTTTCATTGGCCGGTGCGCCCAAATTGACGGGCGCTCCGGCCAATGAAAGCACCCCCGTCTATGTGCATTTGGAGGGTATGTGTAGGGGAGGAAATGAACTGCGGGTCTGAAGTACGTTTGGATGATGGAGGTTGAATCGCAGGTGATGGTAGGGTTCGGCGTGCTTTGGATAATGGGGACAGTGAGAATTGTTAGACTGGGATACACTGGGCAGATTTCTAGGTGCTGTGTAGGGGGGGGGAGGGCTAGTAAGGTGGGTTTCCAGACTCATGCTAGATAAATTTTATGGATGCTGTAAGGGGAGGGGAGGCAAGTTGGGTGCCATCTTTTGGCAAAGTCTGGGAGCTGTGCAGAGGTTAGGCTGGAGCGCCCAAAATCGACAGGCCGATGGAGTCCTAGCTGTTGCCGAGCCAGGAGAACCGGGACCTGCACGGGGGGGGGGGAGGGGGGCCGCTGCGAGCCGCTTTCGCCGCCGGCTGCCCCCTCCGGAGGGCGGAAGAGAAGGGAAGGGGCTGAAAAGCAACAAAAGGTAAGTTGCCACATGTCAAGCCGCTTCGGGAGGAGGGGCTTTTCTGTTTCTTTTGGGGGAAAGTTTGCCGTCTACCATTACCCCTGCCTCTAACGCAGGGGTAAGGGTAGGCGGTAAGTTAGCAGGTTAAACGCGCAGCAAAACAGCAGGGTAAAATAGCGATAGTCGGGGCGCGCGTTACTGTATGGGAGGGAATAGCTAATTTGATCGTTTACATCAGATATACATGCCGTGTGCGGAAGGGGTTACCCGGGGATTTAAAGAGGCGGTAAGAATGGGTTAAAGGGGATAGTGTATCGCAGGAAGGGCAAACGCGGCCGGAAAGTGAGTAGAAAGCGGGTTAGGAGCAGGGTAACCGCGGCCCCACTTTACAGTATCGAGCTAATAGGGATCTATAGCAATCTGGTTTGTTTTGTTTCCTCAGTAGGTGGTGTATTGGTATTCTAGGACCCAGTGTAATATTTACCCTTGCTTTTTCACAGGTAGGGTTATTGTTGTTTGAGTCCTTGGTGTTATTACTGTTGTGTTACAATGGGATTGCAGTATAGATTTTGAGTGTCTTTTTTGCGAGGTTTTATTTTAGTTCACAATGTGCCTGGCAGTGGAAGGTGTTTGTGCTGCTGTTACTGTGAGGTGACACCAGAATTTGAAAATATCTTTTAGTATGATGAGCTGTAAGGGAATCATCCAAGCTCCATTGTTTGGGGGAATTTCAGTGGATGCACAGAGTTACAGAACTGGAGGTGCAGGATTTATATTGACATTCTGTCCCTTCCTATAAATTCCAGACTTCACTCTCATAGCCATATAGAATTAGTTGAATGAGGCTATCAAATAATTATATAGTGTGAAACTGGCCAGCTTTTTAAAATTACGCAGAAGACCCTTTGGACTTTCTTATTAACACCAAATATTCAAAAGCTGTGTTCATCCTATCAAGCTCATATATCTCATTAAAGAGGTAAATTGAATAACACAATAACTTTGTTTTATTATTGTTATTCATAAATTAGAACATTAATCTTGGAATATTATATATTTTTTAATATAAATGAGGTTTTCACAAGATAGGTTGTGTCGTGAAACATTTTATTTATGTATATATTTAAGGAATCATACATAAATTGTCGAAATAAATTTTGTTCGTTTAACCTTTAACCTCTGGTTTGCTAGTAGACTGAATTACTGTGTCCCGAAATTATGTTTGTCTAAAAAGTGTGTCACCAACATGAAAAGTTTGGAAAGCTCTGTTCTAGTGGATCCTCCTCCACTGCATTCCCACTATCAATCGGTGTGCCTCTGTCCAGGACCCTCTTTTCTTCTCTTTCTGTATACTAATTCCCTTGGTGCTCTGATTTCCTCTCATGGCTTTCAATACCATTTTTATGCTGATGATTCCCAGATTTACCCCTCTACCCTAGAAATGTCATCAGGAATCCAGATCCAGATCTCAGCCTCATTGTCTGATATTGCTGCCTGGGATGTCCCGCCACCACCTTAGACTCGAAATTCAAGATAGCCAAGTCAGAGCTCCTTATCTTTCCCCCCAAGCCCACTTCCTCTTTTCTCTATTTCTGTTGATAACACTGTAATCCTCCCAGGCCATAACCTTGGAGTCATCTTCAAACGTCTCTCTTTTCTTCTCTACACACATCCAAAACACTGCTAAAATGTGCCATTTTTTTCTCTATACCACCACCAAAATCTATCATTTCTTTTCTGAACACACTACCATAACCCTTATCCACTTTCTCATCACCTCTCTTTTAGAATATTGCAACCCTTAGTCTGACCCAGTATGGTATGTTCTTATGACTGATGCAGAAGGTACTGCACTTTCACTTTATTACAGAACTAAAGGTTTTGGAATGATGGCAATAAGCGCTGAAAACCGAAAGGGTTTTTCCCATGATGGCAGCTTTGGAATACAATTCTGATGCTAAACACCAAAGTAGTTTTTAAATGATATAGATGCAATCTGAGTTTTTTTCCCCATTCTATTTATATTAAAAATAAAAAAAAATAGGAAAGTATCTTTATAAGGTGTAGTACATTCAACCTTGATCACAAAATTAAAATATCAAAATGAAATAATATAAAAGGTTAAATTGCAACCAGTTGACTTTATGTTTGTATATTAATGTTTAACCTTGTCCCATGTAGAGGCTGTATCAGTATCTGTTCACCCAGAGATTCATGGAAACAGATAGTCTGACCAGGGGTTCCTAAACCTTTGTACACAACTTTATTTATATATACATATATACACACACACACACACACAAGTGGCGTACTGAGGGGAGGGGGTGGGGGGGGGCGCTGATGGCCGACATAGGGAGGCCCATACAGCTGCTAGTGTGTGTGCCTAAGGGGGTGTGTGTTTGAGAGAATGATTGGGAGGTTGCCTAAGGGGGTGAGTGTTTGAGTGTGAGTGTGTGCATGTGTGCGTGATTGGGAGGATGCTTAAGGGTCTGTGTGTGAGAGAATGAATGGGAGCCTACCTAAGGGTCTCTGTGAGAATGAATGGGAGCTTACATGCCTGTGTGCAAGCCAGTGAGAGAGAGCACGTGTGTGTGTATGACAGAATCCAAGAAAGTAAGAGAGAGGGTCTAGAGCCCGATAGTGTGTCTGTGAGAGAGAAAAGCTATGGGTGTGTAAGAGCATGTATGTGTATGAGAGAAGAGACATGAGTGTATGTGTATGAGAGAGAGAGGATAAAGTTTGTGCACCCCCCTAACCCTCGACAATCTCAGGATGACTGGAGTTCCCAGGTATGGGCAGCAGGGTTTTGTTTTGTTTTTTTATCATTGTTATTTTTAAATATTGGGTGTTTGTTATATGTACTGTTTTGAAATATCTTATTGGTGCTTGGGAAATTAAAAAAAAAAGATGATTTATTAATATTTATCAGTAGTTTTAAAATTTGTATTTATTAGTATGGTTTTACTATTATGATTGATGCTTTATATTTCTTGATTTTATTTGTTTTATGAGGAATGGTGGTTCTGTTTTTCCATTGTTACACACAGAATCTGGCTTCTTGGGGTTTCCATTTCATGTTTTGTCTAATTTGTGATCCTTTATTCTGTATTTGGTGAGGATCTGTCTCTGCTCTGTGTGTGTGTGACCATGATGAGAGATTCTGCTAGCATATAGTATCTGTGTAGGGATCTATAGCAATTGTGTTTGTCTTGTTTCCCTGGTAGGTGGTGTATTGGTATCTGGGACCCAGGGTAATATTTACCTGTGCTTTTTCCAGGTAGGTTTCTTGTTTGAATCCTTGGTGTTACTACTGCTAATCATGATAGGTTTGCTGTATAGATTTTGAGTATTTTTTTTTTTTTGCGGGGTTTTGTGTTACTTCATAACATGTCTGACAGTGGAAGGTGTTTGTGCTGCTGTTACTGTGAGTTGACACCAGGATTTGAAAATATTTTTTTGTATGATGAGCTATAAGGGAAACATTAAAGCTCCATTATTTGGGAAATTTCTGTGGATGCACAGAGTTACAGAACTGGAGGTGCAGCTTTTATATATTGACAATCTTTCCCTGCCTATATACACTGCAGACTTCACTCTCACAGGCATATAAAATTAATTGAATGAGGCTATCAAATAATTTGAATAGTTATACTAGAAGTGTGAAACTAGCCAGCTCTTTAAAATTACACACAAGACCCTGTGGATTTTCTTATTAAGACTTTTTTTTTTTTTTTAAATAGCCAATTTTAAAGCAGGGGACCATGCTATGGAGGTGGGTGTGATGAGGAAATGACATTTTGGCTCCTCCCCCAAAAATTTCTTCTGTCTAGACACGCCACTGATTTTGTGACCTTAAGCATTAGTACAAGAAGGATAGGGGCGCGCTGGAGACCCTCTGCACGCCACCGATATGCAGATACATACCTACATGCACCGCTCCCCCAGAAATTCTATGGACCGTCTCTCAGACTGATTTATCTAACTTAGCAAAAGGTTTGCGCATTCTGGGCTTACTTGGTTTACATGAGATTGGAATGTGACTGGCACACTGCGGGGACCAGAAGTACAACTCAATGCTCAAAATGCCCACCGCATGTTCTGAAAGCCCCCTTCACCTGTTTGCCCCTTCTAATGCAGTGGCCGGGGGGGGGGGGGGGTGGAAGAGGAAGAACTAGATGTGCAATGAGCAGAAGTGGGGGGAGAAGGTGAATCAGGACAGTAAATGGTTCTTCAGAGGCAGTAGCCGCTGTCCCCCGGCTTCATAATGCTTCATGGAAAACAAAAAGTGTCAGAGCAGGAGACAGGTTCTACAGCATTTGTTGCAGCATCGTAGGCCACTATGGGACCTACCAATAAGGTACTCTTTCTATATGACCCCGAGGATATGCTGGAAGAAACAGTGGGAATTTTGCCTAACTGGCAATTTCATTAGCTCTCCTACTAGTCTAAACCAACCATCCTGGGTTCAATCATATTGATATTTGTTCCACTGTTTTCGTGGGTTGTGATAGTGTTTAGTATTTCTAATTATGTGCTCTTTTAGTACTTTTTCCAGTCATGAGGATTTGGAAGTTCTCTCAAACAGAAGCAGAGAGGGAACAGCAGAGCCCTGTCACGAGTAAAAACAGTGTAATCCGATTGTGTTGACCTCTGAACTTGTAGCACTAGTGGTCCAGACTAGTGTGAGAATAAAAAAAGAACTGAAAACAGGAGGAAACTCCTGTGCCCCCACTTTTTGGAGTAAAATTAGATTAGTAAAGAAAAGAAAACCTAGAAATTAAACCAAATGAAGAAGCTATAGAGCAAAGTAAAGAAACAAAAATATGGGGAGGACAATTTTCAAAAGGGATCTAGGTGTCTAAGTACAGAGATACTTACCTAGATTCATAGCTATGCGCTTTCATAGTTTGGCTTTGCAATCAGGTGTTCCCAGGGATGTGTTTGAATTGGGGGAGAAAAGTATGCATGTAGAATTGCATCTTCAATTCTATGCACATAAATAGCATGGGCAATGTATGCAGGTACTTTTGTACCTTTAGGCAATTTCCAAAGAAAAACCACTTGGATGGTTTCACTTTGCAGACAGGCTGAAGATATGTGGGGCTATGCGGCTTACCCAGATTTGCCCCCTGTATTAGGACCCGTGGTTTCACCTTCTGTCTGAAGCTTGGCTGTCATTTTGTCCCTCTATAACAGTCTTTCCCAACCAGCGTGCAAAAACCTTCATTGTTACATTGCCCACTGTTTGACCAAACACCGCTGTATTAACAGAGATCACTGTAAAAACAGCCTTTAATCTGGTTTTACAGAGATGAAATGTGCAAACTGAAGGGATCTCCAAACACTCTTCCCTGATGACCTTAGGGAATGAGTTGGAACCTAGATTTTAATTTTTATTTTTTTTTTATATTGAGGCAATACAGTAGGGGTGGCCAACTTGGTTCTCAAGAGCCACAAACAGGCGTTTTTCAGGATATCCACAATGAGTATGCATGACATTTGGATTCACTGCCTCCACTGTATGCAAATCTATTTCATGCATATTTATTGTGGATATCCTGAAAACCTGGCCTGTTCGTGGCTCTTGAGAACCAAAGTTGGTCACCCCCTTTAATACAGCATGGGGCTGTTGTCATTCAATGCTTTCTGAATCAGCGTAAGAATTTTAAACTTTATACAACAGCAATGGGAAGCCAATACAGTGATGCCAGCACAGGTGTAATAAGATCATAGCGCCAGGCACCCATCAGAACATGAGCTGCAGCATTCTGCACGGTCTGCAGTGCTGATAGGCTGGATGCCCGATGTATACTGCTTTATAATGTCTGGGCCATTAAGTATCATAACTTGTAAGACTGCAAGGAAGTCATCCTGACATAGGAAAGTTGGGGTTTATAAATAAGAAGTTTGTTAGTCTTTTTGGCCCCAAATTAAAGCAATAAGAACTGTCAAAGATGACGCCTAGATTTCTGACTTGCTTTACAGTTGGAAAAGTCTAGTCACCCTGGGAAGCAGGGGAGCCGCGGTGTGCGCCTCGGGAGGAGGGGAGAGAGGACGGGGGCTGTTCCGGAGCTGTCAGCGCGCCCGCATGGGAGACCGGCACCCATGGATGCCCTTCTGCTGCTGGGGGCTTGTGTGGCTGCGGCCAGGTGAACGGGGGCTGGGGGAAAGTTTGCCTGTGAAATTTCGTGTCGTGTCTTGTCTTGTCCGTCCGAAAGAGGCAAAAAATCGGAGCTGCGCGCACAGGTGCTTTGTTGCGCTCCCTGCCGCCGATCGCCGGCTGCTGGGGCTTGCCTGACGCTTGTCAAGCTGGCAATCCCCGATGCCCGAGCGTAATACAGAAATGATTTTCGCCCTGCGCCTTGCTTTATTTTTTGTAATAATTTTTCCCCCTTGTGCGAGAAGCATTTTTTTCTGTGGATTGGGTTGGTTTGGGACTGGGTGGCTAAATTCACCACACTAACGCCAGGGTCAGGGTAGGCGGTAAATTTCCAGGTTAAAGATGCGGCAAAATAGCTGGTTAAAAAGGCAATAATCTGGGCGCATGTTACTGTATCGAAGGGAATAGCTAATCCAATCATTAATATATCATATACATGCTGCGGGCGGAAAGGGATATGCGTCGATTTCAAGAAGCAGTAAGGACGCATAAAACCAGATACTGAATCGTGGGTTAGACATACGCGTCCAAATTCTGCGTACAAAGCGGGTTAGAAACAGGGTAACCGTGGCCGCGCTTTACTGTATCGGCCTGTTAATTAGTTAGGATAGTAACCGCCGCAATAAGCAAGCTACACCCATGCTTGTTTACCCAGTCTATGTAATTCAGTCCTTGTTGGTTGTTGCTGTATATAGATCCACTTTTCTTCATTCCCCCCTGCCACTGAAGCAGAGAGCTACTCTGACAGAATAATCACCTCGGTCTTTCCTATATTTAGCATCAGTCTATTTCCTGTCATCTATTGCTTAATGGCGGAATACAAATTGTCACTTTACCCAATGCATGACGAATTGAGGATGATACAGGAATAAAGAATTGAATGTCATCTGCATAAGCTGGCACTCAACGCCAAGTCCCACTGCAATGTACAAACTGGTTTCAAATAGATGTTAAAGAATGGCTGACAATGCTGAGCCTTGAGGTAGCCCTGGCTTCAGAGGGTACAGGAGGAGACTAAATGTCCCAACCTGACTTTTTGTACCCCCCCAGTCACCTGATCCAATCTAATGTAGTATCCCTGATACCTATCTCCTCTAATCTGGACAATAAAATATAATCAAGTGTCAAATGCCACAGATCTCTCTGAAAAGGTCCATACATAACATGTGTAGGTGTCAAATCTTCAACGAAAGACATCAAGACATGACATGAATTAGGTTTCCATATTGTGACCAGAACACAAACCATATTGATGCCGGTTGAAAATGTCATGCTTCTCGAAATGTTCTTTAAGCTCTTTTAATACCATATCCCAAGTAAGTTAGTTAAAAATGTTAGAAAAGATATAGGTCAGTAATTTGATAACTCTGTATGATTCAAATTAAGCTTCTTCAGCGAAGGATGTAAACTTGCCTGTTTTAACTGAGAGGGCACAAACGCTTCTGCTAATGACAAATTAATGATCTTAACTAGTGACTCGCTGATTTTATTACATAAAGCAGGCAACCTGGAATTTCTGCAGCCCTGACCATCATCTCTTTAAACCACCCGTTTATCCCCCAGGTCACTCACAGATGAGAACTCCAGCTGGGCATTGTTTCTTGTAACATGATTCAGCAAGTCCGCCACAGGCACCATGAAGGGAGCATTTGGCTGCTCATCCTCGTCCTCTGTTGACTCCTGAAAGCTGGGGGAGGGAGGAGAGCAGTGCAAAAGAATAAATTAAATTATTAAAGTAGCCACCTCCTTTCTAACCTTTATGGAAGTCTCTGAAATCACTTTTTCTATACCCTATGCAAAAATTAACTGTGTTGCCGCCCCCCCCCAATTCATTCAGTGCCTGTCCTGGGCCCATCAAATAAAGCCCAGCTCCCTCCTGCAATCTATATTTTAAAAACCTGACATGCCCCCCAGCCCAGACCCCATGGATAAGGAAACGTATTAGGTACCCTAGGCATACTTTATAGCTTTGCGCACACACACCCGCACAATTAAATTATGCATTTATAACAAATTTTACCTGAAAAAGAACATTCAAGAGTACAGTCTGCTGAGGCAAAAATATCACTTACAGCATACATATTATATTTACATATACACCTGTGGTGCCAACCAGAAAACTCTACAAATAAAAAAAAAAAAAAAGACACTTGGAGCACCTATAGAATTAGACTTTTTGTAATGTGTGCTGAGTATGGACTTGGTCCTCAGAAAGCCATGAATAAAAGAAATTACCATTACAACATAGTAAACCTCCCATACTAAAACAACTAACAACCTTATCTATGAAAAGGCAACACTGCACATATTACACCAGGCCCTAGAACACCAATAAAACTCTTATTAGGAAACCAGGCTGCTATAGATCCCTACACAGAAATTACATGCTAACAAAATACCTCACCTCTGTCATATATACAGAACACAGAGAGACCCTCACCAAATACAGAATAAAGAGATCAGAAAGTATAAACAGATGGGGAAAATAAAAAAAAAAAATTGTGCTAAACCGGCTCTGCGTCTGGGCGTCTTATGGAGCAAATTAGGGGAGTGCATAGCTTTTTTTTTCCTCCCCATTTTGTTTTCGGGTCTGGGGAGGGCCATTTCGGTCCACTCCCCAGATCAGAAAACTTTTCTTTCTCTGGGAACCCCTCCCCCCAAAAAAAAACCCCCATCCCAACCCTTTAATTTAACACCCCCCACCCTCCTGACCCCCCAAGACCTGCCAAACGTCCCTGGTGGTCCAGCGGGGGTCCAGGAGCGGTGTCCTGGGCTTGGGCCGTCGGCTGCCAGTAATCAAAATGGCGCCGACAGCCCTTTGCCCTCACTATGTCACTGAGACCGACCAATAGCAGCGGTAGGTCCCAGTGACATAGTGAGGGCAAAGGGCCGTCGGCGCCATTTTGTTTATTGGCAGCCGACAGCTCACGCCCAGGAGATCGTTCCCGGACCACTCCTGGACCCCCGCTGGACCACCAGGGACGTTTGGCAGGTCTGGGGGGGGTCAGGAGGGTGGGGGGTTGTAGGAAATTAAGTCGGCAGGTCTTGGGGGAGTCGGGGGGGGGGGGTTTGTTAGATTTTTGTTTGTTTTTTTTTTTTATATTCGCTCCATAAGACACACATACATTTTCCCCCCACTTTTGGGGGAAAAAAAGTGCGTCTTATGGAGCAAAAAATACGGTAAATATTTCAAAAGAGCAGAACCATCAAATTACACCCAGTAATTTAAACTAAAGGAAAATTGGTTCTTACCTGCTAATTTTCGTTCCTGAGGTACCACGGATCAGTCCAGATTGCTGGGTTTTGCCTCCCTTCCAGCAGATGGAGTAACAGAAAAACTTGAAGGGCACCCTCTAATAGACCGGTGCACCACCTGCAATGCCTTCAGTATAAACAGTGTCAAAGCAGATAAAGAACTAATGAACTTTGCAACCAAAACATCACATTCCAATCCAATGGTTAGATCAAAACTGGGGAAAAGGTATGTGACCAAAAACTATGGACATGCCAGGAGCACTCTGAAAATCGAGCTCATAATATTGCACTCATTTGCGTAGTCTGTATCTAAAAGAAATGAATTTGAGCGAACTCTCCCCCTTTAAACTTGTCTTCCTCCCTGGGCAGATGTCTGGACTGATCAGTGGTACTACAGGAACGAAAATTAGCAGGTAAGAACCAAATTTTCCTTTCCCTGTACGTACCCGGATCAGTCCAGACTGCTGGGATGTACCCAAGCTGCCCTACATGGGGTGGGACCTGGAGAGTCCCGCTCGAAGAACACTGCTACCAAAACAGTCGACATCCAGAGCCTGGACGTCTAAACCAGTGGTTCTCAACTGGTGCGTCGCAACACACCAGTGTGTCGCCAAGAACACGAAGGTGTGTCGCCACACTTCCCGGTCCCCCGCTGACCCGGCTGCTCCCTGGTCCTCCTCCGCCCGGACTTGAAATGCTGTCAGCCCGGGCGGAACGCAGAACAGTTGGAGTCAGCGGCACCGGCATGGTCTATTCTTCCCACCCCCCGCAGCCTGGAAGAGGAAGTGGTGAGCAGCGGGTGCATGCGCAGGAAGAAGAGACCATGCTAGTGTAGTCAGGATCGGCCTGAAGAATAGAAGAGAGGCGCGGCCGGAGGAATGAGCAGCTTGGCTCAGAAAAAAATGAAGAAGAACGTCAACCCCCACGGCCGATGGGACTCCTTGCTCCGCGAGGGCTGAAAATAGAGGAGGTTAGGGTTGGAAGGAGGCTGCTGCTGCCGCTAGGAGGGAGGGAGGGTGAATGAGCAGGCAAGCATGTGTGTGTGTGTGTGTGTGTGTGTGTGTGAGTGAGATAGCAATGTATGTGAATGACTGAGAGCCTGTATATGTGAAAGAGAGTATGTCTGCGATTGAGAGCCTGCCTGTGAGAGAGAGAGCATGAATGTAAGTTTACGATTGGGAACCTGTATGTGTAAGTTTGTGATTGAAAACCTATTTGTGTGAAAGAGTATGTGTGTATGATTGAGAACTTTTGTGTGTGAGAGAGATCATGTGTATGTATGATTAAGAGCCTGTGTGTATAAGTAAGAGAGAGAGCATGTGTGTCTGTGTGTGATTGAGAGCTGGTTTAGGTAAGGTAGCATGTCAGTATGTGATTGAGAGCCTGTGTGTAAATGAGAGAAAGAGAGAGCATGTTTGTAAGCATGTGAATGAGAGTCTGTGTGTGAGAGAAAGACAGCATGTATGTGTGTGATTGAAAGCCTGTGTGTAAGCCTGAAAAGATAGACAGCATGTGTGGAAATGTGTAATTAAGAGCCTATATAAGTGAGAGAAAAGCATGTGTATATATGTGAGTGACTGACAGCATGTGTGTATAGGTGTGTAATTGATAGCCAGTGTGAGAGAGAGCGCTGGTATGTGACAGAGAGAGGGGAGAAAGTTCCAAGCAAACCACCCTCCTGCTAATTCAAAACAATCATGGGAGACCTGGATATCAAACGTTCCCAGGTATGCAGAGCAAAAAAAATTTTGTATCCTTATTTTTCATTACTGGGTCTTTGTGTCTGCTATTTTGAAATATTTTATTGGTATCTAGAAATTTTTTTTTTAATTTATATTTTATTAGGTTTTTTAAACAATTTTTACACTGTAAAAAACAAGCAAATATTCTGTTTTGAGAAAATAATACATTAGGCAATTACTTTACCATATACATTCAAAACAGTGATATCTAGTCCACATTACGGGAGGTTCTTAAAAGAAAAACAACAAACAGGAAAACTGTAATCACATCTTACAGAAAGTAGGAGAATATAATATTTTATTTGCAGTTTTTCTCAACCCAATTCTTTATCTGCCAAAAAGGACTCTACATGGGATGATTCTTGAAAAATAAACGTATTTTTCTGGTAGACCACAGAGCATTTACAAGGAAATTTTAATAAAATGTTGCTCCTAAGGCTAATACTCTAGACTTTAAAGTCAAGAATTGTTTACGCCTAACCTGTGTTGCTCTGGCTACATCAGGAAAAATTTGGATTCTTTGTCCACAAAAATTATAATCCTTATTTTCAAAATATTTTTGTAGGACCTGATTTTTATCTCTCTCTCTACAAAAGGTAACTAACAATGTTGACCTTTGCGGTATATCATCCTGGGATGCCTCCAAAAAAGAAGTTAAATTGGGAGAATGTTGGACAATATCCATATCCTCTTGACCCACTTGTGTCCTTAATCTAGATTTTGATACATAATATAGTTTAGATATACTAGCCTCATCAATTGACTTAATAGATAACACTTCAACCAAGTATTTTTTAAGCAATTCCATGACAGATATCAATCTGGTTTCAGGGAAATTCAATAACGACTTTGATTTTCCATCTGTCTATGGATTATTATGCCATCTTTTATAGAGGAATTGTTTACCTCCCTAAGTACATCTATCTGGGTAGACATAGTTTTACTTTGTTCTTCTAACTGTATCAAACGATTATTATGTCTCTCCATTACATTTTTAAATTCACAGGTAGTGATTCTATTTTGCTCAATTGAATTAGCCATTATTTTCTGAAGATTATCTAGAGCCTTCCATACATCCCCTAAGGTAATATTCTGGGGATCTATGGGCACCATGGCCGTTTCTTGCGATCCAGGGCCCAATTGCACCCCACCAACTTCTACATTTGCAATTACATTAGTCATTTCACCATTAACTTTTGTCAACTCTCTTAGTCCATAAAGACTTGTCTGGGTAGTATTAGGCTCTTCCATTATTGGTTGAGAAAACTGTTGTGGCCCTTGAGCTTCCGGGGATCCTGAAGAAAACGATATATCAGGAATTATTCTCTGGGTAGCTTGACTTACCCCTCTAGCGTTGTGTGAGTCCATCAGTCCCCTCACAGGCAACCCTGGAGAGGAAGTCCAAACTTTCACTTTTCTCTTTCTGCCCATAAAGATATAATAAAGAAAACAGAACAATTTTTCAGGATGGGCGCGCCCCTTTGGCACGCGGCTTAGGCAGCGCGCCGACAGCTGCGCGCCATAGCCGCCTCGAATTTAAAGCTGTAAGCAGCCCGTCCCCAAACGATGACTTTACGGGGGCGGGGCTACCAGCAGGTCCGCGATGTTCCTCTGGCTCCAGCCCCGGAGGGGTAGGAGCCCTGAGCCCAGTCCTGGCCAAATCCTCTTAGTGAGAGGTCTCTCCTGCAATGCCTCCAAAGAAAACGCCGTAGCCGCCTCGAATTTAAAGCTGTAGCAGCCCGTCCCCCAACGATGACCTTATGGGGCGGGGCTACCGGCAGGTCAGCGATGTTCCTCTGGCTCCGGCCCTGGAGGGGTAGGAGCCCTGAGCCCAGTCCTAGCCAAACCCTCTCTCGGTGAGAGGTCGCTAATGCAATGCCTCCCTGTATCTAGAAATTTTTTTATATGAGTTTTAAATTATTGGATATTCCACTCATCAGCTGTTTCGAAATAATCTGCTCTTTTTGTTAGTATGGTTTTACTGCTACTGATTTTATATTTCTTGATTTGTTTTATAAGGATGGGTGATGTTTCTTTTTTCCTTTATTACATTGCATATAGAGACTCTGCTTGTTGCAGTTTCCAATTCAGTTTTTGTCTGCATGCTTCTAGTTATGCATTTTAGTCTCTTTATTCTTTGTTAGGTGAGGGTCAGCACATGTGATTTAGGTGAGGTTTTTTGCTGGTGTGTAGTTTGTGTGTAGGGCTCTACAGCAGCCTGACTTGGTCTGTTTTCCTAATAGGAGATGTATTGGTGTCTTAAGGCCTGGTGTAATATTTTCAATGTTGCCTTTTCTTAGGTAAGGTGGTTACTGTTTAAGTGCTGGACATTGGTGCTGTTTTGGTGTGGGTTGTTTACTATTTACGCAATTTCTGTTCAGACAGAATATGTATCTTTTCCTTGTGTCATTTTAAACAATAAAAATAATTACCGGACCTTTACTTTTTATTTCCGCCGTGAATTGTAATGAGCAGTGTGTCACACATGTGAGCGTGGCCTGTCAAGTGTGTCACGATGGGAAAACGGTTGAGAACTACTGGTCTAAACTGTATGCTTAGCAAAAGTGTGAAGAGACTTCCAAGTCGCTGCTCTACAGATCTCCTGTGGCGAGACCAACTGACTCTGCTCAAGATGCCATTGAGAGCGGATCGAATGAGCTTTTAGACCATCCGGTACTGCCCAGCTGTGACATATATACGTGGAAGCTATAGCTTCCTTCAACCAATGGGCAATGGTAGCTTCGGATGCCTTATGTCGTTTCTTAGGACCGCTCCATAGCACAAGAGATGGTCCGAAACCCTGAAGTGATTAGTAACCTCCAAATATCGAAGGAGAACCCATCGGACATTCAACTTCCGTAAGTCGCGAGCATGAGGAGACTCGTGATCCAAATCCGGAAAAGCCGGCAATTCCACCGACTGATTCAAGTGGAAAGCAGACACGACTTTCGGCAGAAAGGACGGTGCCATTCTGAGAGACACCCCCGAATCTGAAACCAAAAGAAAGGTTCCCTACAGGACAGTACTTGTATCTCAGATATTCGCCTTGCCGAGCAGATAGCCACTAGGAAGACCGTCTTGAGCGTTAGTTAGGTCCTTCAAAGTGGCACATGCTTGAGAGTTTCAAAAGGAAGCCCGCACAACCCAGGGAGAACCAGATTCAGACTCCAAGAAGGACAAACCGCTCCAACTGGGGGCTTCAACTGCTTAGCACTCCTCAGAAAACGTGCTAAACTACCAGGACCGCAGGTTCACCTTGCTCTCAACTCTAACAAG
Organism: Rhinatrema bivittatum; assembly: GCF_901001135.1. NCBI lineage: Eukaryota > Metazoa > Chordata > Amphibia > Gymnophiona > Rhinatrematidae > Rhinatrema > Rhinatrema bivittatum. The sequence goes on from NC_042621.1 coordinate 139,910,926, forward strand.
ACTGAGCTTTTAATCATATCGAATAGACAACCACTCCCTGACATCCCTCTTGCTTACTCAGCTACCAACTTCCCTTCGCACACTCGCAACTTAGGAGCTATTATTGATAATCACCTCTCATTCAAACCATTCATCAAATCCATAATAAAGGATTGCTATTTTAAACTTCAAACAATAAAGAAACTCAGATCCCTACTACACTTCAACGATTTCCGCACAGTCCTCCAGGCTATTATTTTATCGAAGCTCGACTACTGTAATGCACTCTTACTCGGCATTCCTGCATCACACACCAAGCCCCTTCAACTCCTACAAAATGCCTCCGCTCGGATATTGTCAAACACAAAAAAAAGAGACCACATCACCCCCACACTTATTCAACTACACTGGCTCCCTATACAGTCACGAATTCTTTACAAAACACTCTCGATCATTCAAAAGAGTCTAGTAAATTCTAACCTGAACTGGATTAACCCCCCCATCTCACCCCGTTCCTCCAATAGACCCACCCGCCCAGCACTCCAAGGAACACTCCATGCCCATTCTATCAAATCTTTTAAACTCTCCTCTACTATTAACAGAGCCTTCTCTCTTGCCGCACCCACCTTATGGAACTCACTGCCCCATGATATTCGAATAGAGACTTATACCCCCATTTTCAAAAAGAAACTTAAAACCTGGCTCTTTCGGCAAGCCTACTCCATTTCACCCCCTATTACATAAACCCCCTTGTGAATTGTTAGATTGATATCCTGGTATGAACGCCTTTATGTCTGCTGATTCTGTACTGTGCACTTTCATGTATATAGTTCTAGTTATAATTATTATAATCAGCATCTCCCCATTGATGCTTGTTATATCTAAGGGCTCCTCCCGAAGATTATCTATATGTTACTGAGTTCACCATCTTTATTTGTTATATGTAAGGGCAATGCCCAAAGTTTTATGTTCACTGTGAACCGATACGATGTGCGAACGGATATCGGTATATAAGAAATGTTAAATAAATAAATAAATAAATCTGCTGGAGACAGAGAAATACTGAAGGGATCGCAGGTGGTGCACGGGTCTATTAGAGGGTGCCCTTCAAGTTTTTCTGTCTCTCCATCTGCTGGAAGGGAGGCAAAAACCAGCAGTCTGGACTGATCCAGGTACGTACAGAGAATGGAGAAATTACTTACCTGATAATTTCGTTTTCCTTAGTGTAGACAGATGGACTCAGGACCAATGGGTATAGTGTACTCCTGTTAGCAGTTGGAGACGGATCAGATTTTAATCTGACGTCAGCCCCTAGTACATATACCCCTGCAGGAAGTGCAGTGCTTCAGTATTCTTCCTTGAAAAGTATTGTGGATATATGTGTGACTGACTGATTAACTTAATATGGATAACTTAAATAACTTTGTTAGAATGTTAAAAACTTGATTAACTTAAACTTGTTGATTGACTATAGCTGGAGACCGCCAGTATAAACCGGAAAGCGTCGACACCCAGCAGGGTGGATGCCCTAGGTAAATGAAAACATGGCTTACCCTTGATTCGTTGAAAAACCATGCATAACGGCAGCCGAGGGTGGGATGCTGAGTCCATCTGTCTACACTAAGGAAAACGAAATTATCAGGTAAGTAATTTCTCCATTTCCTAGCGTGTAGCAGATGGACTCAAGACCAATGGGGATGTACAAAAGCTACTCCCGAACTGGGTGGGAGGCTGCCAGTGGCCCACTTAGGACTGCCTTTGCAAATGTTGTGACCTCCCGAGCCTGAACATCCAGACGGTAGAATCTGGAGAAGGTATGGATGGAGGACCATGTTGCCGCCCTGCAGATCTCGGCAGGTGACAGCATTCTAGTTTCTGCCTAGGAAACCGCCTGGGCTCTGGTAGAATGGGCCTTGACCTATAGAGGTGGTGGTTTTCCCGCTTCTATGTAGGCCGCCTTGATGACTTCCTTGATCCAGCGGGCAATAGTTGCCCGTGAGGCCGTTTCCCCTTGCCTCTTCCCGCTGTGAAGGACGAAAAGGTGGTCTGTCTTTCGTACTGGTTCCAACATTTCCAGGTATCTGGATAGGAGCCTGCCGATGTTGAGATGGCGTAGACTACGGGCTTCTTCAGACTTCTTCAAACCGTCCATCGTAGGTAGTGAGATGGTTTGGTTAAGGTGGAAGTGTGAGACCACTTTGGGGAGGAAGGAGGGAACCGTGCGTAGCTGAATGGTCCCTGGGGTGAGTCTAAGGAACAGCTCACGGCAGGACAGTGCCTGTAGCTCAGATGCGGCGGGCCGAACACACGGCCAGCAAGAACACAGTCTTCAAGGTTAACAGACGGAGGGACAGGCCTCGGAGGGGTCTGAAGGCGGATCCCGCTAAGAACTCCAAGACAAGGTTGAGCTTCCACAGGGGCACTGGCCACTTTAGTGGTGGGCGAATGTGTTTGTCTCCTTTCAGGAAGCGTGATACATCTGGGTGCAAGGCTATGCTGTCGTCCTCGCTCCTGGAGCCGTAGCATGACAATGCGGCTACCTGTACCTTGATGGAGTTGAGGGACAGACCATTCTGTAGTCCATTCTGTAGGAATTCCAGAATCACGGGAACTTTAGAGGAGCGTGGTTTGACGTTGTGGTCTTCGCACCAGGCCTCAAAGACTCTCCAGATCCTTACGTATGTTAGAGATGTGGAGAATGTGTGTGCTCGGAGGAGAGTATCTATTACTGCCCCCGAGTATCCCCTTTTTCTCAGGCGGGCCCTTTCAATGGCCAGACCGTAAGAGAGAATTGAGCTGGATCCTCGTGGAGGATGGGACCTTGTTGAAGCAGGTCTCTGTGTGGAGGCAGGGGTAGTGGATTCCCTGCCAGTAGCCTTCTCATGTCTGCATACCAGGGTCTTCTTGGCCAGTCCGGGGCCACCAGGACCAGCCCCCTGTGCCGCTGAATCTTGTGAATGATTGCACCCAGCAAGAGCCACGGAGGGAAGGCGTATAGCAGGGTCCCCGGTGGCCAGGCCTGTACCAGGGCATCGATCCCCTGGGACTGCGGATCCCGCCTGCGGCTGAAGTATCTGGTTACTTGAGCGTTGGATCTGCTTACTAGAAGGTCCATGTCTGGAGTCCCCCACCGATTCACTATCATCTTGAATGCTGTGGTTGATAGCTTCCATTCTCCTGGGTTTAGACTTTCCCTGCTGAGGAAGTCTGCCGTGGTGTTGTCCTTCCTGGCGATGTGGACGGCAGAGATGTCCTGGAGATTTGCTTCTGCCCAAGCCATCAGAGGGTCTATTTCTAAGGACACCTGTTGGCTTCTGGTTCCGCCCTGCTGGTTGATGTAGGCCACCGTCGTGGCGTTGTCAGACATCACTCTGACTGCTTTGTCTCGAAGTCTGTGGGCGAACCGCAGGCAGGCTAATCTGACCGCCCGTGCTTCTAGGCGGTTGATGTTCCACCCCGCCTCTTTGTTCCACCGCCCTTGGGCGGTTAGCTCTTCGCAGTGTGCTCCCCACCCGTGTAGACTGGCATCTGTGGTGAGCAGGGTCCAGATTGGGGAGGATAGTCTTGATCCTCGGCTCATGTGGCTGATCTGTAGCCACCACTGTAGCTGGGTCCGGACTCCGGCCGGTAGTGGTAGATGTACGGTGTAGTTCTGGGATCGTGGACTCCACCGTGATAGAAGTGAGCGTTGCAGGGGCCTCATGTGGGCTCGCGCCCATGGCACCACTTCCAGTGTGGATGCCATTAGTCCGAAGACTTGCAGGAAATCCCATGCTGTGGGACAGGAGGTGCCAGTTCAACAGGTTTGATTCTCCTCATAGGGGTCAGACTGACCTTGTCTTCCTTGGTGTCGAATCGGACTCCTAGGTATTCCAGCGACTGCAAGGGCTGTAGGGAGCTCGTTTGTGTTGACTACCCATCCCACGCTTTCCAGTAGAGCTATGACTCTACTGGTTGCTTGGTGGCTTTCCTCCGGTGATTTTGCTCTGATCAGCCAATCGTCCAGGTAGGGATGAACGAGGATTCCTTCCTTCCTGAGTGTTGCCCGCCGCCACCACTACTATTACCTTGGTGAATGTCCGGGGTGCAGTGGCTAACCCGAAGGGTAGTGCCCGGAACTGGTAGTGACGATTCAGGACTTGAAGCGTAGGTAGCGCTGGTGTTCCTGATAAATTGGGATGTGTAGGTAGGCCTCAGACAGGTCCAGGGATGTGAGGAATTCTCCTGGTTGTATTGCACGTATGACTGATCGTAGGGTTTCCATGCAGAAACGTGGGATCCTTAGGTGTCGGTTGACAGACTTTAGGTCCAGGATGGGTCTGAATGTACCCTCTTTCTTGGGTACGATAAAATAGATGGAGTAATGTCCAGTATTTATTTCCCGTGTAGGTACCGGGGTTATGGCCTCGAGAGCCAGAAGTCTGGTCTGTGTAGCTTCCACTGCCGCCCTCTTGCGGGGGTTGTGGCAGGGAGATTCCACGAACTTGTCTGGAGGGGTTCGAAGGAAGTCCAGGTAGTACCCCTCTCGGATGATGGCTAGGACCCACTTGTCCGAAGTTATCTCGACCCATCTGCGGTAGAATAGGGTTAGTCTACCCCCTATGGCTTCTTCCTTTGGATGGGTCGGCTGAATCTCATTGTGTGGTGCGGCTGGGGCCTGGACCCGAGCTGGTTCCCCTCTTGCTGAGCTTGTTTCGAAAGGACTGGTTCCTGCCCGTAGGGCGGGGCGCTTTATAGTTGCTCTTGTAAGGGTTGAAGCGCTGTGAGCTTCTGCCTCTGGAGGACCTGGGGAAGGGACGCTGGTTTCTCTTCGTCTTGTCTTCCGGCAGGCGAGGTAATGGGGAATCACCCCATTTGTTGGCCAGTTTTTCTAGTTCACTGCCAAAGAGGAGGGATCCTTTGAATGGCAGTCTTGAGAGGCATGTCTTGGAGGAGGCGTCAGCCGACCAATTTTGAAGCCAGAGTCGTCTCCTGGCTGTCACTGTGGACGACACTCCTCTGGCTGCTGTGCGCACTAGATCGGAAGCCGCGTCAGTGAGGAATGATAGTGCTGATTCCATGTCTTCTCCCGGGGTGTTGTTTCTGGCTTGTGATAAACAGGAACGTGTCACCACGGTGCAGCAGGCCGCAATCTGCAGGGACATGGCCGCCACCTCAAATGATTGTTTTAGTATGGCTTCCAGGCGCCGGTCGTGTGCATCCTTGAGTGCCTCCCTCCACTGGGATGGTAGTGCGCTTAGTGACCGCGCAGATTATGGCGTCCACTCTAGGGCACGCCAGAAGTTCCTTGGTCGCTGGGTCCAGGGGGTACATGGCCGACAGGGCTCGACCTGCTTTGAATGAGGACTCCGGAGCATTCCATTCCAGGTCAATTAGCTGTTGTGCCGCCTGTAAGAGGAAAATGGCGGGACGTCTGTCGAAGGCCCTCCAGTAGGGGGTTCATTCTAGGTTCCCCCGAGGTGCCTTGGCCTGGGATAGCGAGCTCCGATAGGCATTGGGATACCAGGTCCGGAAGCTCATCCTTTGTGAAGAAGTGTCTCATGGTTCGGTATGGATCCGTCCCCAAGGGGAGTTCCCCCTCCTCAAGGGGCTAGACTTCCTCTTCGGAGAAATCAGTGTCCCCGTAGGTGGGGCTTCTGGGTGGTGGGAGCCTGTACCTAGGCCTAGAGGGTCCTGGGGCATGAGGGTCTTCCGGTGGTGCATATGGCTGGTCCGCCCGGGGTTCAGTTTGCATTTTGACAAAGGCGTGAATCCCCTTAAACAACTCCACCCAAGAGATTGACGCAGGGTCTAAGTTGAGGGGTGCCGGTTCCCTGGGGGGTCCCCTTCTGTGGAGTGGATTCACTGGGGCCTGCTAGGTCCGGGGTGCCCCTTGAGGAGCTAGCACTGGGCCCTGGGTGGGGCTGGCCCTGACCTGGATCTCCCAGGGCCTCCTCACAGGGTGCACATAGCACGTCGGCTTCCTCACTCTGTGTGGCTCTGATGTAGCATGCTGGGGCAGAGGCCTTGAGCTTTTATTCCTGTTTCTGGAGGTGCCCTTTTCTGTGGACGCGTAAGCTCTTATGCGCTCCATTGCGTCTATGTGTGCGCAGATGTGCGCCTTGTTGTGTGCACGTAACTTATGCGCGTAAGGTTTTATGTGCGCCTAAGATTATGCGCACAAGAAATTTTGTGCGCTCGGATCGGACGGTGGGCGGCGCGGTGAACAGGGCCAAGATGGCGACGGCGAGCATGCGGGCAATATGGCGACCTCCTCGGAGGGTCTCCACGTGGGCAGACCCTGGAACAGCCGGGGCCTAGCCCTGCTAGGGCGGATCAACCCGGTGGCACAGGTTCCGATCGCCGACTTGTGCTCCTCCTCGATCTTCGGAGACCGGCTTAAAGTAGAAGATTTCCACCTTACCTTGTCTTCGGCGCTTCCCGGTTTCGCCCCGGACAGTCTCCGGCTGCGGGGGGAGAGGGCAAATACCTTCACCGCCGCGCTCGAGGGGTGCACCCGCTGCCTCTCAGCCGCGCCCGAGATTGGGGGCTAAGTCCTCGCCGCGATTTGGCCACTGGACCGAGGCTGCCTCTACGCCGCGCCCGAGGATTCGGGGGCTAGGTCCCTGCCGCGATTTGGCCACTGGACCGAGGCTGCCTCTACGCCGCGCCCGAGGATTCAGGGGCTAGGTCCCTGCCGCGAATCGGCCACCAGACCGAGGCTCTCACCTCCGAGGGACCACGGAAATCACCTCGGGAAACTCAACTGGGGGAGGGACACGAGGGTATCACCACAGGAGTGCGGGGCTCGTCTTCAGGTAGATCTCTTCTTTAAATTTCAGGTTTTGTTCTTTAATTTTGGTCTAACGCTCTGAGAGCGTGCAGATAGTCCCTAACTGCTATGGAGACGGAAAATACTGAAGCACTGCACTTCCTGCAGGGGTATATGTACTAGGGGCTGACATCAGATTGAAATCTGATCCGTCTCCAACTGCTAACAGGAGTACACTATACCCACTGGTCCTGAGTCCATCTGCTATACGCTAGGAAATACGGGATTAAAAAATCTCCTGCTCTCCATACCTGGGATCTGATTGCCAGTCACCCTGAGATGTGTCTTGGATTGAGGGAGGCAGGGCCGCACAAATTTAATCTTCTCTCACACGCACATGCACAATAACACATTCGTTCTCTCACATACTCTCTCTAACATACACCGGGCTGCCTCTCTCTCTCATCCTCACAGATACATTTGTGTGTGTGCATGCCTGAGAGAGCCTATATGTGATACACGGGGCTCTCACAGGCACACAAACCCTTACACAGATACATTCACAGGCACTCAGGTTCTCACCCACACACAAATAGGCTCTCAGACACACACAGGTTCATTCACACATACATACAAGCTCATACACACACATATATGGTATCCCTTTATCAGTGGGCCGTGGGGTGGGGGGGGAGAGCTCCACCACAGCCCAACGGTCCTCCTGCTGTCTTTGGGCTGTACAGATGAGAAGTCATGAAGTCGAGCCTCTCTGGAAGCTGGAGCCTGCGCTCAGCTTCTGCTCCCTCCCTCAAGCAGGAAGATCGGTGGGCCATACGGCTCAAAGACAGCAGAAGGCCCTCACTCTCTCCTCCTTTGGCACCGGCTAGTTAGGCTCCGTCAGCGGCCTGCCGCCCTCCCCAGGTGTGCCACTCCATGCAAATGCACAGTATGCACACCCGGTCATGCCAGGCCTGCTTACTTTCAACAGGGATGGGATACCAAGAGCAGTACTCAGCCTTCCCTCAAACTGATATCAGTTTGAGTCAGTAGTATTTACTTATTCCTTTACCTATCACACATCACCTGGAGATCACATTAGTACCACAACAGAGCAAAATGTTCATAAACAAAAAACTGAAAGGCACAATCATGTGAGGTTCTTAGATTCTCTGGTTCCCATCTGCAAGAGGTCTGTGTAGGTGCAGCAAATAGGGGAAATTCCTCTCAGAAGAATGAGGGACAGGCATCCCAAAAGCACCAGGAAAAAATGGGTAAACTAAGGGCCTTGCTCCATAAAATCTTTTTACACGGGCACAAAAAGGGGAAAAGATCTTGTACGGTAAGGCCCTAAATCTAGAATACTGCTGCCAAAAATAACCTTATTTACATTTCTCAACCGCACAAATTCATCATAGCCCTAGGTGGTGTACAACATAAATACAGGACATATTAATAGATGTCATTTCAACAAATCCAACATTATCCACCTTACCCCATAAGAGTACTGGCTCCACAGCTGGAAAGAAATTCAGGATGTCTTACAAGTCCAAACCTCTGACTCGTGACCTCTCACCTGTATGCCATGACAAGTGCCACCAACTTCTTATACAGCTCCAGGGTGTGAATCTTGGGGTCAAAGATGTTGGGATGCAACCTCATGAATGGAAGTACAATAGTATAGTACTCCAGATCCATGTTGGCAAGGTCTTTCTCCACTATCTCAGGCACATAAGTGCCCTGCAGTAGGCGTACTCGCTCGTCTTCCGGCCTGCATCATGAGAAAAATAGAAAAAAAGAACCCATGAAGCAGGACAGAAAGCAAAGATCCACCATCCTGTGCCCCAACAACAGAGGGCAAGGAACAGAGTCGTCACCTTGCAGCACAGGAGAGCAAGCAGAGGGTAGAAACACAGCAAAGTGGCACAGGAGTATTCATTAAGGGTCACTGCCCCAAGGCAAGAGAGAAAAAAATACAGAACCACCATAAAGGGTCAACGTCAGGCTTACCAGAACATGGGGTGACCCAAGGCACCCAGGTCTGGCCAAAGTGAGAAATAAGGCCGCCAGCGGGAGTCCCCATTTGTATACTCATGGAACAAGGAAAGCATGAGGGGTATCCAGCCAGAGTCACTCTCCAGCGATGCCTCTTCTACAATGAAATAGATAGGACATATGGCACTGGAAATATGATTGACAGGACCCACCAAGATCACATAGTGTTCCATTCCCTCCTCCGAAGACAATCTTCTGTTGTCATACTCAACACAGCATCAAACTTGAATTCCTGAGCTTTTTTACCCTCAGCCCCCACATCAACTCTTGATCCATGGCTATCGCTACTAAACGTTACATCAACCACCAATCCTCAGGTCTGTCACCCTCATACCAACCCCTAATCCTGTATGCCATTTCCAAATGCCCCCTTGTCAGAGGCAGTGCCCCTCAATCACTGGTACTGCCACCCACAAGCCCTATAGCAGGACCAGGACCGGGCCCGTTGGGGTTTTTTTGCCGGTCCGCGGCGCCACCAAGCACCAGCTGGTGTGTCGCGTGCTCCCAGTCTCTCCCGCTGCTCTTCCTTCCCTGCTGCCGTTGCCGCCGGGCTATCAGCACATTCAAGCCCAGTGGGAACGGCAGCGGTGCTAGAAGAAGCTGTGGCACCCGTGCCTGCCCCCCCCCCCCCCCCGTGACAGGAAGTGATACACAGAGCGGTGCGCGGGAAGGAGAAAGGCCGTGCCACGTGGAAAAGTAGCAGCAGTGGCAGCAGCATCGGCCCCCGAGCAATCAAAGCAGCCAGTAATTGGGAAAGGAGACAGCAGCATGAGCCTCCCGCGGCCGATGGGATTCTTCTTTCTTGGCCTGCAGGGGCTGGAGGAGGAGGCTGCTGCAGCTAATATTTGTGCTGGGGGGGGGGGGACTTAATGGGACTTTCGGTACTTGCATCAACATTTCTGTGACACAGTGCATAGGAGACATTGGTGGCTAAGTCTGATACTGCATTCCCAGGGACATAGAAGACAGCAAACTAATAAAATTGGCAGGAATAAAAAAAAGAGGGAGCCCCTGGGAGGAACTGAGCTCCATCTCACAGCAAAGGACCACATCTGCAGGTCTAGAAAAAGCTGGGGAAAAGACAGTTTCTCTTGGAAATTCTCAGAAGCACAAAGAGGTAGGAACGTAAAGAAGCCCAAAGAATGGAAGGCCGGCAGTTCCTACTGAGGCATTCGACGTAGAGCAGCTCCAGACTAAGGGTAAGAACAGAGATAAGACAGACAACGAGAGACTAAAAAAAAAACCAACCCAGCATCCAGAGGTGGTCCGAAAGAGTGGCTGGAGGGCAGCTCCATGATACCCCTATAACAAAACTGAAAATATTCCAAACTTGAAGAACCTTCAAAGGTCTGGCAGGAGACAATGAAGAGCACAGTGCTAACCCTCCCTGTAGGTCTGCTCCCATCCTACCTCTGCCCTGGAGGTGGTGGATGAGACACCACGAGTGACAGGTTCTGTACCTTTCTCCAGCAGCGAATGGATGGAAGTTGTGTGCTGGGACAGAAGCGCTGATCTTGGGATGATGAAAACAGTCTCGCCTGCTGCAAGAGTCTCTCGGGCTATCATGCCATAATCTGCCACTGTGCCCTCTGTGGTAATGCATACCTACGAAAAGATGCAAACAAACAAACAATCACTCTCTGGCACTGCATTACCCCATGCCAACAATTGCTGAGAGAAAACAAAATGAGCAATAATTATAACTGTGCATGTAGATAAGGCTCTTGATTCAAAAAGATCTCAGTAAGCTTAAAAGGTCTGGCAGGAGACAATGAAGAGCACAGTGCTAACTCTCCCTGTAGGTCTGCTCCCATCCTTTTAACCTGTTCCATGCCATTCATGATTTTATAAACCTCTGCTTCCACCTCCCTGTCATCTCTTCTCCAAACTGAAGAGCCCTAACCTGTTAAGTTTTTCTTTATACAAGAGGGCCAAGCCACCCTTTATCATTGTTGCCCTTCTCTGCACCTTTTCTAGCTCTGCAATGGAGCAGCCAGAACTGTGTGCAATGCAAGGGCAGTGCACCTGCAGGGCCTGTGAGCATGTACTGGCTAGCAAGGCCCATGCTGACTTTCACTACTAACGCTGCTGCTGGTACCTGAAGAGGGCTACTTTTTGAGGCAGTTATGACCCCAGCTGAAGGTTGTGTGACCCCCTTTGGAGTCCCGACCCACAGTTTGGGAAGCCTTGCTTTAGGGATGTTACCAAATAGCGAAATATTCTGTTCTTATGACATCAGTGAGGCACAAGCATATCAAATCAACCGAAACTTGCACTTAGAAGTTACCAGTGTTATACTCTGACTACCCACAGAAGGAACATAAATGCCCAAACCTTATAACATCATCTCTGTTTGGCTTGTCTCCTGGTTGCTAAAGGATGGATGTTTGGAGTATCTGGATCAGCAGGACTCTGCATTCTTCAGTGGCAGCTTAGCCATCTCTGTGGTGTGTGTGTTGGGGGGGGGGGGGGTTACAGTACTATGTAACGTTCTACTAATTTAAAACTAATCGGAGAAAGTTCTTTTTTACTCAACGCACAATTAAACTCTGGAATTTGTTGCCAGAGGATGTGGTTAGTGCAGTTAGTATAGCTGGGTTTAAAAAAAGATTGGATACGTTCTTGGAGGAGAAGTCCATTACCTGCTATTAATTAAGTTGACTTAGAAAATAGCCACTGCTATTACTAGCAACGGTAACATGAAAGACAGTTTTTGGGTACTTGCCAGGTTCTTATGACTTGGATTGGCCACTGTTGGAAACAGGATGCTGGGCTTGATGGACCCTTGGTCTGACCCAGTATGGCATGTTCTTATGTTCTTAGGCCAGTGACGGCAGGTGAGAGGTGTTAAAAGTTGTTATGGATGGCCAAAGCAAAACTATTCCTTTGTTCCCTTCCTTATATAGGGATTAAATTGCATTTCTTCATTAATACAAAGCAATTAGCTTCCAGAATGGCAATCCGATTGGTCCACCACTGCCTGTACTTTTTCCAAATTAAGCAGATCATTTCTTGGCTAGAGCAACACTGACCAGGCTTTGAGGCAAACATCTTCTGATAAATCTAAAGGCATCGATTGGTAGGTTAGTAAAGCTAGGTTGTAAAACAATCTCAGCAACACCTAACTTGCTCTATTTTTGCAGGTAAATAGGCTTTCATTATTATTGTCTATGTATAAATGGTCTCCCTTATGCAGAGAAAAATGACAAATATCCCATACAGCTCTGAAACAGAGATTCCATTTTCTCAGGGTATACACACAATCAAGTTTTACTGGGCCTTGCTCCTACATTATGTTTTCTTAACAGGATATGCCCTGGGGATGTACTGCTGCCTTTCCATAGGTAGGGTTATTGCTATTTGAGTTTTTGGAGTTAGTGCTGCTTCAGTATGGCAGGTTTGCTACAGCTATGCTGAGTTTGTTTGGGTTTTTTTTCAGGTTTTACATTTTTCAATGTGTCTGGTAATAGACAGAGTTTGTGTTTCTGTTACTGAGTCAACAGCAGAATCAGAATATCTTTTTTGTAAGGTGAAATATCCTAGCTCTGCTCTGCACTCACTGTTGAGAGGTGGGGGGTTCCTGTGGATACAGAGTATGTGTTTACATTTAGCCCTGTAATGGTCATGTTTTCAGTTTGTCATACATGTGAGCATCATCTGTTAGGTGTGCTCTGACAGAAAAAAGGTTGAGAACCACTGTATTAGGAATACTCCAGAGTCTTCTTTGCCTAATTGAGAGCCGAATCTATCACTGAGGGGCGAGGAAGCTAGATCACTCTAAAACCAGGGGCAGCTTGCACCCTGTATTTCAGGTCAAGATTATGTGCATCAGCAGACATGAGATGGGAGACTGTCACATTCACATCTGGAGATCTTGAAGCAGCTTGTGATCCAGAACTGCTGCCAAATCTACTGGTGGCTGCAGGAACTGCAATAGTCTAAAGACATCCATCCTTGGGTCAGCCTCCTTCTGAACATTAATATTAAGTACTGTCATTACATTATCCAAGAACTTGAACTAGCAGAAGTCTTCAGAAGGAAAAATATACTAAGGGATCCAATGGAATTCTTACAGAATTTTCGTCTACCCCTGGACCAAGGAAAATGCTGAGTCATGACCCCACTGATGAGATAGTGATGGGGATGGAGATCTCTGTTGATGTTGAGGGACACCTTCATGGAAGTAGACCGATTGGGCCAAAATCCTGTTTTTGTCCTCCAATACCTGATGAGACCCTCCTCTCCCCAGGGAGAGGATAAACTTGCTTGGCTTGTTGTGGACTCAGGCCTACGACTGGCAACTCCTGAGGTGAGGCATGTACCAATGTCAAACTATATGGGAATATGTCATCCATCTTGGACAGGAAAGGCTCTAACTCCCACTTCGGTCCTCAGGTATTGTTAATGAGACACAAATTATTCCCCAACTTTGCTAACAAGTCCACAGGCTGAGGTGCCCTTTGGGCCAGGGTTGCAGGGAGATGCATCCTCTTCCAAGAACCATATGGGTTCTTCACTCTGCTGTAACACTGCTGAAGAGCTTGGCTCTAAAGATGGAGCCACCGAGATGTTCCACACCAATGGAACTGTACTCTCGGCAGTCTTCCACATCAGGACCTCTTCAGAGGTCTTCTGCGCCAGTGGCTATCAGACTAGCACCATCTCTGATGGCACCACAGCTTCTTGTGCCAATGGTACTGAATATGGTGCTACTGTATGTCTCTGCGCAGAGTGCGTCCATGGCACTTTTGAGAGGATGCTCTGCACCGAAGCAATAGACAATGCCCTTGTGGGGCTGGGATCCAGGCAAAACAGAGATGTCAGCATCATAGGATTTTTCTGTACCAGAAAAGATGGCGGCACCTGCTCCAATATGGTCTCATCCTTCCTAAGCGCGAGTGTTGCCCAGGCATAGACTTATGTCTTTTTGGCTCTAATGGGCCATGCCCTGGGGAAAGACCCTGCTTAGGTACCTTGCTCCACACCTCTTAGTCTCGAGATGGATCCGGGAACCAGTGCCACAGTGGGGGGAGGAGGGGGGGCATGCCAGCCTCACCCAGTTTCACATGCTGAGAGTCCAAAGAAGTACCATTTTGAGAAAAGGAGTGGCTCCAATGTCTGGATTTCTGCTGCCACTTACCCTTCAACACCCTTTTAAAGTCCTGCATCTTCCATGCCCAAGACCGTTGAGCCCTGGGAGACTATGCCCACAACTGTAGCAATTTGTCATATCATGATGTAGGCCCAGGTCCTGAGCACTGGACATCTGGCACCTGCAAATGCAACCCTTAAAACCACCAATGACAAGCTTCTTGGCCTTTTTCTTTTCCTTCATCTTAATTTTTTTTTTTTTAAAGCACTTAAACGTTTTGGTCACAAAATGTGACATATCTCTCTAAGATCGTGTCTCATTTCATACCACTGAGTCCTGAAGCTATTCTTTTTGATCATCTACTTCCAATATGCCTTAAATCTTACTTTTCTTTTTGCAAAGCATGCCTATTGGGCAAGAAAGCCATTCTGCTGAATTGAAAAGGAGCTGTAGGCCCCTCCTTTTGGACCTGGCATAATCTGCTACACAATCTTCTCGTGATGGATTATAAAGCATCGCACCACTCCTTTAAGAAAAAACAACAGGCCTTTATGAGGACTTAGTTCGGCTACTTACGTTCTCTCTCTCCAAAAGCCAGAAGTTTAGTCTTGAACAATGTTATTTGACTCTCTCTCTCTGCACACAAGGTTTTCTCTCATCGTTATAATCAATGTTGTTATGATCTGTGTTTATGGGGTATGTAAGGAACCAAACATGCTCCATTTCATGCTATGTTTGTCAATTATACCATTCTACAATAAAACAGATTAACCATAAAGCACTTAAACGTGCTGTTTAGGGGGCCGCAGAGACAGTGGAAACCTCCTCCTGCCACTGCAACAAGACAGAATAACTGGAGAAAGAAGCTTTTAGTATGAAAAAAAACTTTTACATTTGCAACAAAAGTATACTGGTAACCAATGGAGTGGAGTAAAAGAGGACCGACAAGTTTTTCTAGAGCAACCCGTTACAATGTGTGCAGCAGTATTCTGGGTTATCTGGAGTGTGTGTATTAACTTCCCAGACAAGCCTAAGTACAAAATATTGCAATAATCTATGCATGATAAATCAGTGTAGTGTCACCGTTTTCACTGCCTGAAAATCTAAATACATCCAGACAGAAGCTTGAACAAAGAGACTGAGGGGCTCACGATGCAAGCTCAATAACATTTTACTGAGCTATGAAAGATGGGTCATCACATAGTTCAGCCCTGTTTGTCGAAATGGTGACAGCTGAGTGAATGAAACCAATGACAGCAAAGAAAAGCATTACCCAGGGGTGGGAAAATATTCAGCTGCCTCAGGTTCTAGCTGTTCCGGTACTGAGTTGATGCACAGCTCTGCTAATTACCCCAAGGGAAATTCTGCACACAAAAAAACCCCTTAAAATTCTGCATACTTTATATTGGTCAAAATACACAATGTACATGACAGTCTAAGTAATTAATTTAAAATATAATTACAGAAAAGTTATTACTTAAAGATGCAGAGTTTTAAATATTTTGAGCAGAATTTCCCTAGAAGTTCACTGTAATAGTATCTCTTCATCCTCTCTCCCTACTCCCCTGCCCAGTCTCATTTCACTTTGCCCTCTCAGGCCCCAACTCCTCCACATGCCATTCTCTCTTCCCCCCCCCAGGCTCAACTCCTTTCACTCTATCTCCCAGGAGTTTGACCACTCTCTCAGTACTGCCCATTACACAGGCTCCCTATGTCCCTCTCTCTCGCACACACACATCCCCTCAACACAGGCTCCCTCTTTTGCGTGCGCACTCACATAGGCTCCCTCTCTCTCACGCATACACTCACATATGATACCTCTCTCTCTCACATACCCCTGCACACTGGCTCCCTCTCTCTCACACACACATACAGATCCCTTCACACAGGCCCCCCTCTCTCACAAACAATCCTTTTTCATGAACACCAGCTCCCAATCTCTCACACATATACACACTCCTTCACAATCTCCCCACCTAAGCTCCTCCTCTCTGGCACCCACACCCACCCACGCTCATAAAATATTCTCTCTCTCTTACACACACACACACACACACACACACAGGCTTGCAGTCTTACACCCACACATGCGCACACCTACCTATTCACACTTTCATCTGGGCTTCCTCCATCTTTGCCGCAAGCGAGGCCTTCATCATTTCACTGTGAGCGGGATGGGCTCGTGGTATGCTGGGGCCTGCGCGATCTTTGACGCGAGCGGGATGGGCTCTGCTCAGGGCTGCCGGGACCTGCACACTGTTTGTTGTGAGCAGAATGGGCTCCGCTCAAGTCAACCCAGGGCCTGCTCCAAATTCTGTGCAAAAAATGGAAATTCTGTGCAAATTCTGCGCTCTGCATTAGCGTAGAATTCTGCTAATCCAATGAACATCTTTCTTGACTTGCAGCAAATCCTGAACAGCACCAAACTCATATGCAGCTCTTTTGAGCAGCCTGCCACTCGTTCGTTACATGATGTACAGTAACATTTCAAACAGGATGGGAAGAGGGATGCAGGGGTTTACCAGACTTCAATGGGGTTTTAATTGGAAATTGAACCCAATTCTAGACAAGTTTACAGCCATACTCCAGCTCCTTGCACTAGCTTCCTAACTGGATATTTCTCAAACTCCCTATTACATTAGAGACTTCTACAAAGAGACTAGAGGAAGTATGAAAAATTCTGTCAGCATCAAGTCCATATCCATAAGCAGATTCTAAACCCCCCCCCCCCCCCCCCACCTCGTTCCTCACCTTTGCACTGAGTTCCAGTTCCATCTTCTCACACCATTCTAAAAACTGCGAGAGCGGTCCAGAACAGTCACCTGCAGCAGCAGGGTCTCGCTTGCCTTCAGGATCATCTGCAATCTACACACAAAGCAAGACACAGATTTCAGAGCATAGCACATAGTGGACCTTCCACCTCTCTGATCACAGGACAGACAACATCCCCTCACCACACCTGCTCCCCATCCCAACTGACCACAATAGACAGACCTTCAGCAATATGGTTCAGTCATGTTATTTTGGCACTGCTCTCTCTCCTAACTCAGGACTTTGAGTTTTCCTGAGCATGCACAATTAAAGGTGAATTTTAAAAGCCCGGCACGCGCATCAATTAGGGGATGCGCAGAGAAGTTGGGCTCGCTTGTGCCGACCGTATTTTAAAAAGTGCCCAGATATGCATGTAAAATCCGCTGGGCACACATCTGAAAAGTTTCCAAAAAAGAGGGAGGATGTGGGCATTTCGAGGCCTTGGCAAGAGATGGTGCTTGCCAGGTCGCATACTTATTTACGCACACAAGTCCCCTGTCGGGTAACTTTACTTCTGATAGGGGTGATGTGTAAGTTTATAAAAGGATTGAGCCATTTCTGTGGGGTTTAAAGGGTCTGGGGTAATGGGGGGAGTGTAGGCTATCAAACCAAGGGGGTTTAGAGGACCTAGATTTGAGCTGGTGGCAGAACTGATAAACTGGCACACGCCCCTTTTAAAATTCCCCGCCTTATGCAGTAGAGGTGGGATTTGCGTGCCCATTTAAAATTTGGCGCACGTGTACGCGCGGCCAGGCCATTTTATAACGCACGCATATTAAAAACTGTCCGTGTCCACACGCCAGTTTGAAAGTTACCTTCCCTACTTTGTGCCAACGCCGCCAAACGAGCTACCTCTGTCTTTTTCTGTCCACTCTGCTTACAGCAGGGTCACTGTTTATCCTCGAGCTGCCATGATTTTTGCATTAGCTTTGTACGTTTTTGTTTAATTTTATTTCTCTAACTTAGTTTAAAGTAAACTGGATGGTTTCTAGTTTTAGTTACCTTAAAAAATATATTTTTAATTTTAAGAGGACCGTGGCTCCAGAAACATAAAAAGCCATTTAAGATGCATGGGCACGAGGTGGGGACTGGCGGTCCCTCACATGTAGCTTGATAAATTTGCCAGTGTGTTATGCAATGGCTCTCAGAAATTGGAAAGATAGTAGACTACTCAATTGCACATTCCGGTGGAATACAATTTGTATGGTTTACAAATATGAGCTTGCCACAGCAATTAAGTTACATCAGAAAAGACGAGTACATAGAATTTGGCGATGTATATCTGATAACAAACCATATATCAATGGTATAGCGCTAAAGATTCAGGGACCTTGTCAGAATAAATAAAAGTCCAATAAAAATGTATTCAAAACATTTCCAACTTTTCTTCAAAAGGTATTTAGAAAGCTCTAACGTCCTGCCCCGGACGATTCCTTTTGATGCTGCCGCGCTGCTCATACACTCCTTTGTCTGGGCACCCGCAACCACACAATGTTTTATAAAATAAACGTAAAAGTTTCCAGTGTATTATCTGGCCTCTGTGTTCAAAGACGCAACAACTTGAAAAAAAAAAAACCAAGCCAAAATCCACACTCTTGAAGTGTTGGCATTTCCACTGCGTGCATGTTGCAGCCATTCTTGAAGGAAGCATGACGTACATAGCGTAAATCCATAGCAGGAATCAATGCTTTATTACTTGCAAGAGCTGTAAAGGTAGAGTTATCATACAACCAATCCCATAAAATGCATAACACACTGGCAAATTTATCAAGCTACATGTGAGGGAGCCCCAGTCGTCCCCCCCCCCTCGTGCCCATGCATCTTAAACAGCTTTTTATGCTTCTGGAGCCACGGTCCTCTTAAAATAATTAAAAATATATTTTTTAAGGTAACTAAAACTAGAAACCATCCAGTTTACTTTAAACTAAGTTAGAGAAATAAAATTAAACAAAAACTTACAAAGCTAATGCAAAAATCATGGCAGCTCGAGGATAAACAGTGACCCTGCTGTAAGCAGAGTGGACAGAAAAAGACAGAGGTAGCTCGTTTGGCGGCGTTGGCACAAAGTAGGGACGGCAACTTTCAAACTGGCGTGTGGTCTCGCACCGGCACATGCGCATCGGCCAGAGCCCAGGGACGCGGAAAGTTTATAATATGTGTGCGTTATAAAATGGCCTGGCCGCGCGTACACGTGCGCCAAATTTTAAATGGGCACGCAAATCCCACCTCTACTGCATAAGGCGGGGAATTTTAAAAGGAGCGTGTGCCAGTTTATCAGTTCTGCCACCAGCTCAAATCTAGGTCCTCTAAACCCCCTTGGTTTGATAGCCTACACTCCCCCCATTACCCCAGACCCTTTAAACCCCACAGAAATGGCTCAATCCTTTTATAAACTTACACATCACCCCTATCAGAAGTAAAGTTACCCGACAGGGGACTTGTGTGCGTAAATAAGTATGCGACCTGGCAAGCACCATCTCTTGGCCAGGCCTCGAAATGCCCACATCCTCCCCCTTTTTGGAAACTTTTCAGATGTGTGCCCAGTGGGTTTTACATGCATATCTGGGCACTTTTTAAAATACGGTCAGCACAAGCGAGCCCAACTTCTTTGCGCATCCCCTAATTGATGTGCGTGCCGGGCTTTTAAAATTCACCTTTAATTGTGCATGCTCAGGAAAACTCAAAGTCCTGAGTTAGGAGAGAGACCAGTGCCAAAAGAACATGACTGAACCATACACATCTCCCTGCACTGGGTGAGGGTAAATACCTAATATCATCACTAACACAGAATTGGCATGAGCAGGAACTAATCTGTAGGCACTCCTTGCTGAACAACTGCAGTTAGAACTGTGTGCTCTACAGCAGGGGTCCCCAATCCTGTCCTGGGGGCCCACCAGCCAGTCAGGTTTTCAGGATATCCACAACGAATATGCGTGAGAGAAAGTTTGCATGCACTGCCTTCATAACATGTAAATTTTCTCTCATGCATACTCGTTGTGGATATCCTGAAACCCCGAATGACTGGTGGGACCCCTGCTCTACAGAACATCAACCTCAGATTATTTATTTTATTTATTTATTCCTTTATGTTCCTTTAATCACTTATGTTCCTTTATTCCTTATGTTCCTTTAATCACTTAACCCACCAAAACATGGCAAACATTGACAGAAAAGGACCGTTTGGCTCATCCGGTCTACCGGCTGCCACTGTCAACATTGATCTAACTAAGGCTTACTCCCAGCTGTCAGCCCTACAAGTTTGACCACCTATGCTGCTCAGGTCACTATCCCTCCTTACCACAGCCAGTATGCCAGCAATATTTCCCAGCTGTGAGAGGTACATGTCTGACCACCTGCAGGAGATCACCGCTAATCTTTAATGAGAGCAATTGTCAAAGGGATCTAAACAGCTAACTTCAGAGTTATGCACCTAGAGCCGTGGGTGTGAGAAGTGCCACGGGCAGAGCAGCTAAATATAGCCGTCTACTTTCACAACACAACTACATTTAGTTATCTTGCACCTAGGCATCCCACGGTTGCTACAAGGGTACTTAGTGAAAAGTGCCCCTTCTATGTCCTTAGCTAGGAAAGACAACCAAGTCTGCCTGCCGCCCTTGCAAAGGAACCTGTCACCTCCCTCCACAGTTATATCTAGGAACTTACCAAATCCCCATTGCCCTTACGTCCCCTTTTCAGAGCCACACTGCCGCTCTGTGCTCCTCGGCATTGTCAGCTCCTCTTTTTGGCCCTCCGACCCTTGTAAGTAGAAGACAACCTGTCTCTATTCCTAAAGCAACTCTCTGGTCCCGAGTCAATTGTATTCTACCGCTCCCTCCCAAGTCCCCGCTTACCACTACATTTTGACGTAGGCTACTTGAATTTTCTTTTTGTTAAGGAGTATTTCCCACTAACTAAATCACACAGGAAGTCGCAGCAAATTTCTGATTTGCCCATCACTCTTTCCCCCCCTCCCCCTTTTTATCTCATCTCTTCCCAATAACATCTATAAGAGCTTAATACCTTCCCATGTCCTTGCTATACAGCTCTCCTCCACCATGCAGCACTACCCTCTCCTCTGTACACATGCACTTTACCCCCTTCACCTTCTTGGGGAGGGACAGAGCCTCCGTTACCTTCAGCCGCTTCGCTTCGGGCTCCATGTCCGGGTACAAGCGGTGAAAAGCGAGAGCCGCTTCAGGCTTCTTCCCCAGCCCCTCTACCTGCTACCCGCACACATTCTCTCCCAATAATCCCGCCCCCTACACGTGTTGCCGCGAATCCGTGCATTTACTTCCGGGACAGCAGAGGTCCTTCCCCCCTCTTACAGGCACCGTGGGCGGGGCCAGCGCTGCGCCTCGATGGGGAGGGGGAGGAGAGCGGAAGTCGTTCGCGGAGCCCGAGGGCTCCAGCCTGCAGGGGGGGGGGGGGATACATTGTACAACAGCGCATTCTACAGGTGTTGCCAAAGTCATACGAGGAATGATTAAAATAAAAAAAAGAGGAAAAATTATAGGTACAAAAAATGTGACAAGGATAAATCTCAGGTTTTGTTACTAGTCCATATTGTCTTTGGTCAGGTTACATTTCTTTTTGTCAGACCAGACCGAACTAGTCCTGGTTTGACCCTTATCCCATCTGGAAACATTTTATTATTATTATTATTATTATTGAACCTGAACTGTAGGTTAAAAATAGGATGTGGAAAAAGCAGAACATTTATAAGAACACAAGATTTGCAATACCGAGTCAAACCAAAGGTCCATTAAACCCAGTATCCTGTATCCAACAGTGTCCCTGCTAGGTCACAAGTACCTGGCAGGATCCCAAAAGTTTGATAGATTCCTTATTGCTTATCCCATAGATAAGCTGTGGATTTCCCAAGTCCATCTTAATAATGGTTTATGAACTATTTTTCCAGGAACTTGTCCAAACATTTTTTAAACCCAGCTACTCTAACAGCTTTCACTACATTTTCTGGCAATGAATTCCAGAGCTTGCTTGCTTATTTAAGCATTTTATATACCGTTATTCCAGTAAAGATCACAACGGTTCACAATATACGTACATTCATAGATCAAGGATACTCGACTAGAGACATTCATCATTCGGGGCCGCACATTCATAAGTCAAATTCAGTACATTCATAAAACATGTCAGTACTTGAAAGGACAATAGTACAAAAGTCAATGTAATACATTTATAATACAGGTCAATACTAGAAAGATTGATAATGCAAAACATGGAGAGTAAAATGAATAGATCATTATGTAGGGGAAGCATGAGTAATTGTTCAACACTTTTAAGTTGAGATGATTGGTAAGGGAATTTGTATGCAAGCATCATTTAGTTAGTTTTGTGTTGTTTATAGACTCTTTTCGTCTTATAGAGGTTAGATTAGGTTGCGTTTTTGAAGAGTCATGTCTTTAGTTCTTTTTTTTTAATTTTTTTTTGTCAGGAATCAATCATAGCCTTCCGGGCAGGGAGGTCCACAGATTTGGTCCAACAATGGAAAAGGCGTGATCCCTTACCTGTGTCAGGTGTGAGCTTCGTATGTTGGGAATGGACAGTTATCCCTTATTTTGGGATCTTAATGATCACTTGGGAGAGTACGGTTACAGTGATGTGCCTATCATATTAGTGTTACTTGAGTGAATGATGTTAAAAATTACTGTTAGTACTTTAAATTGGATTTAGTAGTGAACTGGTAACCAGTGTAATGAGATCAGTGATGGCGAAATGTGATTGAATTTCTTGGATCCAAGTAAGAGTCTTACTTAAGTATGCATTGAGTAAAAATATTTTCTCCTATTTGTTTTAAATATATTACCTACTAACTTCGTTGCAAGACTCCTAGACTTTGTGTTTTTTGAAAGCGTAAACAACCAATTTGCATCTACCTGTTCCACTCATTATTTTATAGACCTTTCTCATATCTCCCCTCAGCTGTCCCTTCTCCAAACTGAAGAGTCCTAATCTCTGTAGCCTTTCTTGAGATGGTAATCATTCCATCTTCTTTATCATTTTGGTCACTCTTCTCTGTACTTTTTCTAATTCTGCTATATATTTTTTTGATATGCAGTAACCAGAACTGCACACAATATTCAAGGTGCAGTCTCACCATGGAGTGATACAGAGGCATGATATTCTCTGTTTTATTCTCCATTTTTTCCTAATAATTCCTAGCATTCTATTTGCTTTCTTGGTCACCACCGCTCACTGAGCAGACAATTTCAACATATTATCCACAAAGACGCTTAGATCCTTTTCCTGAGTGGTGACTTCCAATGTGGAACCTTGCATTATGTGGCTATAATTTGGGTTGCTCTTTCCTGCATGTTTTATTTTGCACTTGTCCTCATTAAATGTCATCTGCCATTTGCATGCTCAGTCTCCCAGTTTTGCAATGTCCTCTTGCAATTTCTCACAATCCTTTTGTAATTTAATATCTTTGAATAACTTTGTATCATCTCACTCATTGTTCCCATTTCTAGGTCATTTATAAATATGTTAAAAAGTAATGGTCCCAGTAAAGATCCTTGGGGCACTCCATTTTTTTTCCATTGAGAAACTAACCAGATAATCCTACTCTATGTTTTCTATCCTTTAATCAGTTCTCAGTCCACAATAAAACATTACCTCCTATCCCATACATTTTTAATTTCCTCAAGATTCTGTCGAGATACTTTGTCAAACACTTTCTGAAAATCCACATCCAATATATCAACTGGCTCACCTTTATCCAAATGTTTATTCATGCCTTCCAAAACAAGAATGAGTTTTGTTTGTAATTACCAGGGGTAATTTGGAATCTTCCTTCTCTGTCTGCTCTTTACTTAAAGGCACCTGGGCTACTTTAGCATGTATTGCAACCTCTCTATCAAGAAGCACTAACGTCCCTGTTTTGTTAGCATCTTTCAAAGATACATCATTCCGAACCATATGCTCTTACGTTTGCCGGCTCACGGGATGGCCCTGCAAGCTGGCTTACTCACCCAGGGCTCCCAACTGGCTGTTCAGAGCAACAATGCCACACCTCCACCTTGCAGCCAACACTGCCACGCCCTCTTCTTCTAATGCACCGCAGAATCAGGCTCATTTAAAGGACCTGCAGCAGGAAAAGGCCTGAGGCACCTAAAGATGACATCAGAAACCTAAGCCTATTTAAGGCGCTCCCCGACACTCCCTCCTTGCTTCAGCAATGGGTCAACTACCCCCTGGTAGTGTGAGTTGCAGCTTCAGAGTCTGTGTCTTCAGCCTCGTCCAGCCTTCCACCTTGCCTTTCTTGTCTCCAGCCTTGTCCAGCCTTCTGTGTCTTCAATCTTGCCTTGTCCTTCTCTCCTGCCTGCTACCCTTGGATTGATCTCCGGTACTGACTTGTGACCTGATCATCCTTTGCTTGTCACCTGCCTCGACCATAGTCTGTGGCCTGACCATCTCTTGCTTACCTAGACCATAGCCTGTGACCTGACCATCCCTTGCTTACCTAGACCATAGCCTGTGGCCACACCATCATCAAGCTTCTCTTCAGCATTTACCCCAGAGACTATGATCTAAAACCTACTGGCTCCCGGAATCCAAAGGCTCAACCCGAGGGGAAAGGAGCTGGTAGAGGTGAAGTTCCAGCTCAACCTCTGCACTGTCTGCTCTGCCAGTTGGCAGTGAGAACCTACTGGGCCTTCCCATTAGGTTGTGTCAACCTCACTCCAACACAATTTTAACATATGCTTCTGAGCTATTGCTGGCTTTCCCCCATCATCCAGTTTAAAAGCTGATCTGTCTCCTTTTTAAAGGTTAGTGTCAGCAGCCTGGTTCCACCCTGGTTAAGATGGAGCTCATCCTTTCAGAAAAGGCTCCCCCTTCCTCAAAATATTCCCTAGTTTCTATCCAACCTAAAACCCTCTTCTCTGCACCATCATCTCATCCATGCATCTTTTAGAATGCTACCTTGGAGATTCTGGATTTAAACTTTCTACCTAAAATCCTAGATTTGGCTCCTTCCAGAACCTCCCTCCTGCACCTTCCTATGTCATTTGTACCCACATATACTAAGACAGCTGGCTTCTTCCCAGCACTGCCTAAAATCCTATATGCCACCATCGCACCAGACAGGCAAGTTACTAAGCAATCCTCAAGTCCTCCAGCCACCCAGCTATCTACATTCCTAATGATCATCCTAACACTTGCCTTCTGTGTACATGCCCCTGGAGACACATCCTCAGTGTAAGAGGATACTGCATCACAGGGGAGGTTCCTGAGGGCCAGGGCAGGGAGACGGCAATGGAGAGTGAAGTAACTTGCCGAAGATCACAAGGAATGGCAATAGGATTTGAACCCTGGCTTCCCTTGTTTGCAGCCCACTGCTCTAACCATTCCGTTTTTGGGCCTGTTATTTTTTTGTTCTCAGTCTTCAGCATCCACACTAGGACGCGACGGAGAAATGTTTAATGGGGCGGACTTGGCCCACAGACAGCCAGGGATAAACTGAACTATAATTCCAATATAGTAAACCTTCCATATCATAACTTTCAGCACTCAACCTATGAAAAAGCCATAGTGCAAATATTAAATCAGGCCCTAAACAGCAATACACCTCCTATTAGGAAAACAGATTAAAGCCAGGTGGTTGTAAATCTCTCCACAAAATTACATGCTAGCAGAATACCTAAAGCCTCAGTCACACAAGCAGAACACAGATAGACTCTCACCAAATACAGAATAAAGAGATCATAAAATATAAATTGAAACGTGCAGACAAAAATTAAACTGGAAATCACAAGAAGCCAAACTCAGTAAGCAATGCAAACACAATCAAGAAATATAAAACATTAAACATACCAATAAAAAGAATGTAAAATCTGCTGATAAATTCAGCCAATTAAAAACGCATATAAAACTGTTTAGAATATTGCCAAACACTAATAAAATATTTCAAAACAGCAGATACACTTGTTTCTCTCAAAGACAGGCACTCGCTTCCTCTCTCTCAGCACACATGCTTACACACATACTCTCTCTAGTAGGCGTGCAGGACTGATCCCCTTCCAACACAGGGCCTCCTTTAGTTGGGCCGCTGGGCCGGACACGAACCCCTGGCAGCCATGGTGTCTCCTCTATTGGCCTCCACGCAGGATGCAATCCCCCAGCTGCCATGAGGCCTCCTCCATTTTGGCAGTCGGCTGGGATGGGATGCCCCAGCGGCCAGGGCCTCTTTCAAATGGGCTGCTGGGCATGATGTGATTCCAAGGCGGCCATGAGGCCTCCTCCATTTCGGCAGCTGGCTGGGATGGGATGTCCCGGCGGCCACGAGGCCCCCTTCAATTTGGCTGCCAGGCAGGATGGGACCCCCCGGCAGCGACAGGTCTCTTCTCCCCTTCCACAGCCCCACTGATCTTATTGCGCCTGGGAGCGCGGGGAGGGGGGAAAAGCTGTGCATGGCAGCACACA
Source organism: Rhinatrema bivittatum (assembly GCF_901001135.1). Lineage (NCBI taxonomy): Eukaryota > Metazoa > Chordata > Amphibia > Gymnophiona > Rhinatrematidae > Rhinatrema > Rhinatrema bivittatum. The sequence goes on from NC_042621.1 coordinate 139,937,055, forward strand.
AGCGCAGATTAAGGAACATTGCTGGCGGCCATGTGTTTTCTTCAGTTCAGCCGCCGGGCAGGATGGGAAAATAAAGGCCCCCCCCCCTCAGTACGCCACTGCCAGGAGTTTTCTGCTCAGGCCTGGAGCCCCGGCAACTCCTTTAGAATTGTGGAGTCTCCGGGCCAAATCTGGAGAGTTCCCAGGTATGAGGGTGAGGCGGCTGTGGCAGGAAGGTTTCAGGGGAAATTTTGCAGCCTCAAAATCTTGACGTCTGAAGTGGCCACCTCACCCTGCCTCATCATAGAACCACTCCTGCTCCATCACCTTGAGGGCAAGCCCTAGCTACAGGATTGCTTCCTGCCACACCAGGACACCAAGGTGATGCTCTCCTTCCACATGACCTTTCCCCTCCAAGGCAGCACAGGTCTCATCTATATATATCTCTCTTTCTCCCTTAATTCCTTCAGGTCTGCCACTCTAGCCTTCAGACACTGGATTCATTCTCTGAGGGCTAGGAGCCCTTTCCATCAAATGCACACATACGACCTCTCACTGTTTGATGCAAAAGACTAGATAGCCCCTCTCTCACTGCTGGAATACTGTATACATTTTAATTTGGTGGAGGAGTTAATGATTTAGAATTTCTAAGGGAGTAGGGTTGTTCAAACTAATCTAATTTACTTTTAGGCTATTAGTTTATTTTATATTTGTGTCAGTGATCCTTAAGACACTTTAATTATTCTACTTACAACTACTACTTACATGCCTTTTTGATTCTTGCTTTGAAAGAATTACCTGTTAATGTATAAAATCTGTTGATGAAAATGTATAGGAAGTGGTGCTGGAGATACTTTTCAATCCTCTACTGTTGGAAAGGGTGTGGGTGTGGGTGTGTGTGTGTGAGTGTGAGTGTGAGCTTAAGCCTAGATGGCTCATGGTGACTGCTGGAGTCCTCTGCTGGAGCTGCTGGGAGAAGTGTAGGAAATATCCCAATTCTTGCTAACAGGGACAAGCAACTAAGACGGACCCTCTGACGTCAGTAAAAACAGACATTGGCTAATTTGGGCTTTGTACAGCCAAATGCAGACTGAGAAAGCATTCTCGTTACTGTGTACGTGACAAGCCAAAGAATTTATTAGCCTTGCTAGCTGAGCTGGCACCAAAGTGGGGCCCAAAAGAAACATCAGCACAGATGGTGCTGTGTGGGAATCGTTACTGTGATAAAATGGGGCCTCTTTTTATGGTCCTAATATCTATCCAGGATCAGAGTTTATCAGAGCACTGTCAGACCTGTGAAACTGTTATTGGTCAGAACTGACCGCTTATTGAACTCCAGAGTGAACAAAGGACTGAGAGAAAAGAGCGGGAATCTGCTAATTAAACACCTTAATTATGCATTCACCTGACTATGCATGAGCTACTGAATATGCAGAAGTGAGCCATTGAAAAAGGGAACATCAACAGGCATTTGGGTCACCATCCATCATAGTTACCCCTCTGAAGAGAAGGAGGTGACCTACCTTGAGTGCTGTGGCTACTCCCCCCTCCCCCCCTTGTGCTGCCGTGCATCCTGGGCTGAGGTGACTTGCAGACACAAACTCTAAGAGACTTGAGAGTCTGTCACTTTGGTGGCTGTGACTGTCCTCTCTGTATCTGTGCTGGAGACCGGTGAAGGGAGAGACCTCTCCCGGCCAGCCCAAGAACGAAGCTACTACCTGTTCCCTGGTAAGAATCTGGCTCCATTTCCTACCTCGGCAGGGTTAGTAAGGTAGAGCTTATTAGCGTTCAAAAGTAAGTCTCAGCTAAAGAGAGGTGAGATCAGCAGAAATTAAGGGTAATTTGTTAAATATGCTTTAGTAACTATTGTCTTTCTTATTGCCCGTGTGTGTATTGCTTGATGAAGTGTTAAGTTTAGCCCTGTGTAACCTATAAATAAAGATTTGTTTTTATTCAGACAGTTTAATTTTCCAAGGTCGCTGGTAAATAATAATACATATAAAGGGAGAAAGCTATTCCCCCTACAGAAGTTTGCAGATGAGCCTTCCAGTCCTTTGTTGCTGGAAAGAGTGGAGGAGCTGGCGAAGCTGTGAATGTCGATTTTTGTTTATTCTGTGCTGATCTGAGAAAGGGTATTAGCTCCCGAAAGCTACTCAAGAAATGTATTAAGCTAGTCCAATAAAAATATATCATCTTATATATTTTAATGTTTTTTTAATTTATTTGTAAACTTTTATTTACTTTTAGGTATTTTCTCGCTTATGAGACCTACTCAGATTAATATAATTACAAGCATATAATATAATTTGCATACACTATAAATTCTGAAGAGGCTCATGTCTGGAACATCTTGGTAATCAATGATCCCTTGCTGTGCTTGGTCCCTCGCTGCAGATTTTTCTAGCCCTTTTGTACCTCATTGCACCTATGTAACTTTCGCTAACAAAAAATTAACTCTCTCTTCATGATTTCCACCTCTGCTTTTCTGGGTGTCAATATAGTCAGTGCCCCAGACTCCTGAGATTCTGCAGCCACCGTGGAAGAAATCACATAATTAGAGTGTAAATTATGCAGTAACAGGCTACCACACAATCAGGCCTGGTGCGAGAATATTTGGCACCTTAGACGAACCTCTGGTCAATCACTGCACCCCAACGAAGGCAGCTCTAGCACAATGCTTCCTCCTCCTGGTGGCAGTGGTTTCAGCACAATGCTCCCTTCTTTGGCAGCGTTGCTCTGGGCCTCACATTGGCTGCATTCTGCTGCCTCCTAAATTTTGGCACACTAGGTGACTGCATAGGTTTGCCTAACAGACTCACCTGCCTTGCACACACTCAACAAATTTGAGGCTTACCCATGCTAATTCAATCATCTGAAAGAAATTACAGTGCTTGAAGGGCTGATTAACAATCCTCTGTTTCAGTCCCCTTCAACGAATCTCTGTTTCATGCTCTTTTCTGCTCCAGCCTCAACCTCAGCCTCCCCGGGAGCTTACGGGGGGGGGGGGGGGGGTGAGACTCAGGTTGGAGCAGAAAAGAGCCCATATCTGCTCCCTAATCCAGTCCCTCCCCTCTTATTGTTCCCTTCTCCCCCAATGTCAGGATTAGGTGGGAAAGGGTGAGATTGAACAGAGAATGCAATCACTGCCTGATCCCTCCAAGATCTCTTTAAGTCAAACAAAAAATGATTTTGATATAACTCCTGGGATTTCATCTGTATACAAAGATTCTTGTACTTGCATATGTGGCCAGCCATGTACCAGTTGACAAAGACCTGGATGTTCCACGGCTGACAGAGAGGGCATTAATTAGTGGTGATTTTCTACCCAAGTCATCAACCTTTTTTGAACTTGCTTCCTTTTTCTCATTGGGAAAAAATGGAAGGTGGAGGTTAGGTAAAAGTTTGGGACTTCGTACATGTCAAAGTCTCGTCATTTCCATGAGAGCACCAAAAGAATTGTTCCATTTGGTCAATGCATAGTTGAAACAGAAGGATCATTATTCCAGGACAAAAGGATGACTTATTTTGCCAATAGAAGGGAAATTATTAGAAATTTCAAAACCTCTCTTAGGGAACCTAACCCTCCTGTCAACCAAACCCAAATTTATAATTTGGCTGGTCCTATTAATAGAACAATTCAAAAGGTTTTCTAAGGAGGCAGAGATTTTTCTTCAAAAAAAAGACAGTTAATGGCAGTTTGTAAACATATGACACAGTGACCCACACTGAAAATTATATTTAAGACATAAATCGGAATCCCATAAGTCCATTTTAGCCCCCCTTTCCCTAGTAAGGTAAAATCTGTGAATAACCTTAAACTTTACTTCTCTCACTTGGACCGCAGGAGGTGTTCATATATATAGAAAGAAAGGCAACTTGAGTATCGGATTCATCCTATTCAAGTCCCAAACCCACACTTCAAGCAGTTGCCAGTTTTTGTAAGCAACTGGCAATTACATTGGTAAACAACATACGACAGCACGCAGTAGTGGCGAAGTAAACAACACACACATATGGAGCACGATACAATATAAATAATATGTGGCTGACGTGAATCACTGATCAGTACATCTCAAGAAGAAAGCCTTTTATTGTTTCCTATGTAGACACAGTCACATCAACAGTGTACATCAATCAATACTAAACTCTTTTGTAGTTTCAAACCAGGGACCCCGACATGGCCGTGTTTCCCATCAGGGCTGCATCAGGGGGACAGAGCACTGTATATATCTATGATCAAAAACCAAATATATACAGTACTGAGCAGGTTGGCTAAAACCAAAATATTACAAACAATCAAAAAAATTCACAAACAACAGAAAGAGGAGACCACCGATCATAGGAATATATGTATAGAGTTAGGTGTGAAGTGCATGCATGTTGACCAGGAAGAGGGGGAAAAAAAAAAGGAAAAGAAAGGGGGGGAGGAGGAGGAAGGGAAGGAATGAAGGAGAGGGAAAAGGCAGACAGTGGAGGTTAAACAGCATTGAGACAACAAAACAGATGGATACCATAAATTACCAAAGGTAGAAAAATAAGGGGAGTAGTAAAACAATAGTAAAGTAAAACATAAATTAAGTAAATATTTAGATGTTTAAAATTTTTTTATTTAAAATTAAACAAGGGAGGGGGAAAGAAGGGGGAGGGAGAAGGAGGAAAAAAGGGAGGGGGAAGGAGGAAGGGGACAAAGGGAAGGGGAGGGAGAGGAGTGAGGGGGAGGAAAGGAGGCAAAGGAAGGGAAGGGGGAGAGGAAGGGAATTACGTTGAAAAATGTAGCTCACAATTGAAAATAATCCTTAAAGGTGACTGTTGGTAATCTAAAGGACACATAGGAAAAAAGGGTTATATAAGGGCTTACAAGTTCAATATCATGTAAGAAAGAAAGAAAGGAAGCGTGAACTAGCTTACAGTGGAAGGGAGTCTTCACTACCCATGTGCAAGATGTAAAGCTTGGATTTAATTGTGCTGAAAAAAGCAAAAGCTTAGAGATCAGAAAAAACAAATGACCAGAAAGGATGTACTTACGGGAAGCAAAGAAAAGAAATGGATACCTTGTTAGTAGAGTGCCTATAGCGAGGAAACGGTAACTCAGAAAAATTGTAGGGAGCTGAGCACACACCGCTAGTCAGCAGGGAAAGCCGACCCCTGCTCAAAGTAATGTTTTTAGCCTGAAGAGATCAAAAAAAGAGAAACAAGTCAGACGTATACGGAGGAAGGAGGGAATCCTAAAAAACGCAGACTTGTCATGCTGCTCTCGGGAAAAACGAGCAATTTTGAGAAATGTTACAGGCAGCAGAGCTTTTGCCGTGGGTCGGCAAGGAAAGCCGACCCCGGCCCAGGATAATACTTATGCTCTAAAAATGACGCATACATGGGAGTCAAATACTAACATAAAAGACAGTCAGAGAAGCGGTTTCGGTGCCGTTCTCAGGAGGACCGAAGAAGTAACGAAAATGTTTAGTTGATTTGAAAGAGAAGGCTGAAAATCGCTCAGGAGGTCAAACAATTACTTTGCGAGTCACCTTGAGAGTCAGGGTTCCGATGAGGACTGAAAATTTTCTTCGAAAAATGGCAGGAAACACCGGCCCCTGCTCAAAGGGAGTTTTTGTATTTTTTATTTGATTGATGTACACTGTTGATGTGACTGTGTCTACATAGGAAACAACAAAAGACTTTCTTCTTGAGATGTATTGATCAGTGATTTACGTCAGCCACACATTATTTATCTAGTAAACAACATACGATACCATACAGAAATCTTGTTGTACTTGACCACAGTATCTAAAAAGTTTCTTCCATCTCTGTACATTAAAGATGGTTAATATTGTTACCAGGCTCAGTGCAACTGGGCGTGCATACCTGCATTTGCATGGGGAGGCACATCTGGGAAGGTGGCAGGGCCACCAGTGGAGCCTAATCCGCTGGCGGCTGAAGAAGGAGAAAAGCTGCAGGTCACCGGCACTCAAGAAGAGGCCTGTCTTCCCTGTATGGGCTTGCGTGTGCACATCCCCGCGCACAGCTTCCGCTCCCCCCAAGTAGGAAGATCAGTGGGTCATGGCCCGAAGACAGCAAGAGGCCTGCGGGGCCATGGTGGAGTTCATCCCACTACGGCCTGAAGACAACAGGGCAAGAGGCCCGCAGGACCATGGGGAAGTACATCCCACCACAGCCTGATGACAACAGGAGACCATGTGTGTGTATGTGTGAGAGCCTGTTTGTGTCTGAGAGAGTGTTTGTGTGTGCATGTGTGTGTGTCTGTGTGACTTTGAATGTGTTTATGTAAGAGCTTGTGTGTTCAGATTGGAGAAGAGATGGCTGAGGGGGGATATGATAGAGGTCTTTAAAATCAGGAGGGGTCTAGAACAGGTAAATGTGAATTGGTTATTTACTCTTTCGGATAATAGAACGACTAGGGGGCACTCCATGAAGTTAGCAAGTAGCACATTTAAAACAAATTGCAGAAAAGTCTTTTTCACTCAACGCACAATTAAGCTCTAGAATGTTTTAACAGAGGATGTGATTAGTGCAGTTTGTGTAGCTGTGTTTAAAAAAGGTTTGGATAAGTTCTTGGATGAGAAGTCCATTACCTGCTATTAATCAAATTGTCTTAAGAGAATAGCCACTGCTATTAATTGCATCAGTAGCATGGGATCTTCTTGGTGTTTGGATACTTGCCGGGTTCTTGTGGCCTGGTTTGGCCTCTGTTGGAAACAGGATGCTGGGCTTGATGGACCCTTGGCCTGACCCAGCATAGCAATTTCTTATGTTCTTAAAGCAAAGAGTACAGAAAATTAAGACAAAGTGGTAATTTTTGCATCTTATTCTCTGGATTGCTTTTAGAATCTTTTATTCTCTCATTTGGTTTATTCTTCATGATTCTATTCTTATTTTTTATTTTTCTTGTCTTTGTGGCTCAATGTCTTCAGATGTTTTTAAGTTATATTATATGCATTTTTTAATAGCCATGTTTTTAGTTCACATTTAAATCTCTTTATATTTGGTAAAATATGTAGTGTCTCAGGCAGAGAGTTCCAGAGTGTTGGACCTGCTATGGAAAACACACAATCTCTTATTTGTGTTAAATATGTGCTCTGTATTGTGGGAATAGTCAATAATCCCTTATTTTGAGATCTTAGTGTTCGTTTAGGATTGTAAGATTGTAGTGTCACTCCTAACAAGCTGGTGATATTGGAATGAATGATGTTGAATATTATCATTAATACTTTATAGAAGATTTTTCGATTGTACCGGTAACCAGTGCTGTGACATCAGTGAGGGTGTTATGAAATCATATTTCCTAGATCCTAATAGGAGCGTTGCTGTAGCATTTTGTAATAGTTGTAGTGGTTTTAAGTGACGTGCTGGAAGACTTAATAGTAAGAAGTTACAGTAGAGAAGGTTTGAGAAGATTAGCGTTTGCAATACAGTTCGGAAGTCCGCAAAAATTAACAATGGTTTCAACCGATGTAGTATTCACAACTAGGCAAAACCTGTCTTGAGTAATTTACTTATGTGCATTTTCATTGTAAGGTTCTCATCTAGCTGTATACCTAGGTCCCGAACTTGATTTGAGGAATTAATTTGAAAATTACCTAGGTTTACGGCAGGTCATTTAACTATTGATGAGTTTCTACTCAGCCAAATGATTTCAAGTTTTTTAGGTTTTAATGTTAGTTTAAGTTATGTTAGTTCTTGCTGTTTGCTTTCATATAGGTAGAAAGTATTGAAGCTGTGTTTTCAAAGGATCCGGAGAGTGGTATGTAAAACTGTATGTCGTCAGCATACAAGAAGAAAGTTACTCCTAGATTCGTCAGTAATTTACATAGTGGGAGCATGTAAATAATGAATAGTCTTGCTGATAGGACAGAGCCTAGAGGGACATCTGTGTCACACTAGAAAGTGTCAGATATATGGTTGCCTAGTTTGACTTGGTATGTTCTGTTAGATATAAATGAAGAGAACCATCTTAGAACCGTGCTGTTGTTTCCAATGTTACTCATCTGATGGCATACAGGTTATGGTCCACAGTGTCAAAGGTGGCCGTTAGGTCAATTAGCACAAGGCAGTAGGTTTCATCTGTGTCAAGCCCTCGTAAAACTGAGTCCATTAGTGAGATGAGTAAGGTCTCTTCCTAAATCCAAATTAATTTGGGAAGAGAATATTTTGATCTTCCAGTTGATTTACAAGCTAGGATAACACTGCTTTCTCAAAAACCTTTGCGAGAAAAGACAGGTTGATATATTGGACGCCAGTTGACCCATTCATTCATTCTACCAGACTTGTTTTTTATGATCAGCTTTATCACCACTTGTTTAACTATTTGGAACACTTCCTTCTGAGAGGGACAAGTTAATTAATGTTGTGATTGTCTTAGTGTGTTACGATCCCCCCTGTTGCTGCGCTACAGGAGGTATCTCACCTTCTCCTCTGGAGGCCGCTCCGAAGCCAGGGCCTCGCCTGTGTACCATCCAGGATTTGCTCCAGGGCCTGGGAGGCCTAGCTGTTCTTAAGGCCTGCCTGTGGCTTGCTTGTGCTTTTTTTTTTTTTTTTTTTAATTGCTTACTATTGTGGCCAGTAGCCAGTCCTGCTTCAGCTCCTGTCTGGTTCCAGTAGCCAGTCCTGCTTCAGTTCCTGCTTACTTCAGTCCTAGCCTGCTTCAGTTCCTGCCCATCTCCTGTTCCCTGCCTGCCTGCTCCAGCTTCCTTGATCTCCTAATTCCCAGCGGTCGGGCTCCTACGGGCTCCTCCCAGGGGAGTACCGGCTTCCAGGGTGAATCACCTAAGTCCCAGCGGCTGGACTCCTACGCTCTCCTCCCGGGGGAGTACCGGCTTCCAGGGTGAAGCTCACGTCCTGCCTGGTATCCACCTCCCGACCTGTCACATACCAGAGACTATAGAACACCTCTCCCCAGTCTCCCACAGGTCGGCCCAAGGGTCCAGTAAACAGTTCACTCACATTAGATACTCTGTCGAATGTGGACCACTTAACCATGTACTTTGGATCTTCAGGTGCTTTGGTTGTGGAACAGACAGGGAATTGTGTTTTCAGCTTATTGATTTTGTCTAAAGAATGCGGTGGCATAATCATTGCAAGTGGTCTTTGTGAAGTTGTAGCTTTTCGAGACTGAGGAAGTGGGGTCTTTAATTACATTTTTAACAACCTGAAAGTGCAGTTTAGAATTAAATATAATCCCGTGAATCTGTTTTGCATAGTACTCTTTTTTTGGCTTTATTAGTTAGTGTACTGTATTTTCTAAGGAAAGATTTATATTTTCCTAGGGGATTCAGCAGATGGGCATTTCCGCCATTGTTTCTCTAATGTTCTCCGCTTCTGTTTAGTGCTTCTCAAGTCAACATTGTACCAGGGCTTCTTATGTTTGGAGTTATTCTTATCTTTGTTAATAGTTTTTGTCTGGACAAGACTAAGATTTTCTGTTATGTCATTGACCATCTTATCCCAGGAATCAAATGCCGATGCTGAATTGATTTATTTCTAGGAGCTTATTTTCTATTGCTTCAGCAAGTACTTCCATCTCAGTCTTTTTCCTGAATGTAAAAGTCAGCTTGTTATCTATACTATTATGGAGTTGGCTGGTAAAGGCTATTTTTACCTTTATTAGATGGTGATCAGACCAGTGCACTATCATGCGTGATGAACTGATTAAGCAATTGCTAGAATGAGCAAATATTAGGTCTACAGCGAGGCCCGCTTTATGAGTGGCTTTCGAGACAAATTGTGACCATCCCAGGGCTTCCATTGCTTCTAAAAACATTTCACAATCTAAGGTTGTCGATGTTTTGTCTACATGGAGGTTAAAGTTTCCTACAATTCATGTAGATTCTGGGTAAGGAAACACCTTAGGGGTAGATTTTATAACATGCGCACACGCGTCCATGTGCGCTTGCTTCCCGGCGCACGCACATGGACGGGCTGATTTTATAACATGCATGCGCTGGCGTGCGCATGCTATAAAATTGGGTGGCTGCGTGCACATGCTCGCCGGATTTTATAATCCATGCGTGCATGTGGCACGCGCAAGGGGGGGTGTACTTTTGCAAACTCCATGCGCGGGCCTTCCCCAGTTTCCTCCCAGTCCGCTCCAACTTCCCTTCCCCTCTCCTCCCCACCCCTTAAAGCTAACCTACCTGCCCTGAATTTTATTTCATTACTTGCTGCTCCTCAGGATCATAAGTAGTTTATGAGCGCCGCCCGGCTGCTGGTGCACGCTTCCCTGGGACAGTGGCTAATGGCTGCTATCCCGGCCCCCCCTTCCCGCCCAGAACAAGGCCCCTGGCCTGCCCCCTTTTCAGGGCCCGGCAATTATGCGCGTATCGTCACTTGTGCGCATGGCCGGGCCCTTTTGAAAATGTGCTTGGCGCGCGCAGGGCCCAGCCACACACGTGACAATATTTGCACATGTGGCCGATTTAAAATTCGGCCGTTAGTGAATAGTAGAGATGTGAATCGGAACCGGAGAGCGGGAGATCGCTCCCGGGACCACCACTGGACCACCAGGTACCTGTAAAATGTTTTGGGGGGGGGTTGGGAGGGTGGGGGAAGCAAAGGGATTAGTTTTAAAGGGTCGGGGTGGGTTTAGGGGTTATTTTTGTGTGCCGTTTTTCCCGCCCTCCCCCAAAACGATAAGAGAACCCCCACGATCAATATCGTGGGGTTTTCCTATCGTTTCGGGGGAGCTCCCGATTTCTGACGATTTTGAAAATATCGACGATATTTTCAATCGTCCGAAGCCCGATTCACATCCCTAGTGAACAGTTCAATCAGTGGTGAGCAATCTTTTTGTAGTATGCCAGGGGGACAGTAGACCATACCTATGTTTATTTGAGATTTTGGAATTGCAGCCTCATCTGGTGGGTTAATCTCTACCTTGTAATCTACTAGCTTGAGTTCTTTTTTACTAATTGTTAATAATCTCCCGCCTTTTTGTTTGGGTTTTGGAAAGTGAAATATATCAGTTATCCTTTGATATTTGGTTTAATAGCACATTGTCTTTGTCTTTCAGCCAGGTTTCAGTTATGTAACAAATGGAGGGATTTAAGTCCTCTAGCAGATCGTTAATTAGAGAGACTGAGCATGCAATAGGAGCAGGGTAAACATGAAGCAGGAAGAGAGTGAGGAAGAGTGGTTACATATGGTGGGGAAGATCAGCTTTGTGTTGTTTCTTTTCTCATGCTTTCCTTCTTAGCTCTCCATATATGCCCTGTCTAAGTATGAATTAAATATTGAATATTTGTTCCATTATTTAGGAAGAGTGGGCCAGGAGGTCAGTATTTAATGGCATAATAACCTCGGGCTTCCACTTCAGGCACACACGAAGGGGCGCTCAAAGGGGCAAGTTCCTTTGTTGCGCCCCTTTGTGCGTGCGCCTTTGGCGTCGCTGCCACGGTCTTCAGTTGTCGGTGGGTGGGTGGGCGGTAGGCAGTCCTTGCCACCGGCTTCCCTCTCCCTGCTCTGGGGGGCAGGGAAGGAGGGGCCGTTCCCTCGCTGCTGCTGCTGCCACTGGAGTAGTGGTGGGAGGGGGCCAGGTAGGCCTCACCTCGTCGCGGTCTTCACCTCACTCGTTGTACCCCTTTCCAGATCATTTATAAATATATTAAAAAGCACCGGTCCAAGTATACAGACCCCTGAGGCACTCCACTGTTTACCTTTTTCCACTGTGAAAACTGACCATTTAATCTTACTCTCTGTTTCCTGTCTTTTAACCAGCTTGCTATCTACAAAAGGACATCACCTCCTATCCCATGACATTTTAGTTTTCTTAGAAGCCTCTTAAGGGACTTTGTCGAATGCCTTCTGAAAATCCAAATAGACCTCATCTATTCCTCACGCACACCCGGATACAGGGCTTTTACTGTTTCTGTGACATCACAGCTCAGTTTATCACTACATTCCAGTTTCAGAGCAGGGTTTCAAGCTCTGTTGACACAAGAAAAGAACTAAGGAACTCTTCCAGGAAGTTTATTTCATTTCCCTGTACGTACCTGGATAAGTCCAGACCCTGGGTTATGTCACCAATCCAGCAGAGGGAGGCAGAGAAAACATTCTACTGACTCTGGCGTATACCCTGGAGCACCACCTGCAGTCAATCGGTATTTCTCTGTCTCCCAGCAGAGGTGGACGTTCCTAACCCCTGCAGTCTGTGGTAGTTTGTTATTTTTTAGTCAGGTAGTTTAAGAGTTAATTTTTTTGAGGGCTTTCTTTTGAAGAGAGCCTGTTCTTTTCATTTAAGTTATTTAAATCTGGTGGGCGGGTTTGGGAGGGGGTAGAGGTGTTACTGGAAGGGGCATCCTAAATGGGATTTAATTGAAACTTAAAGTTGCAGTTCTGATTGTACTGTTTGGTGTGCTATTAATAAAATTGTTTAACACAAAGTTATTTAAAAAAAAAAAAAAAAAAAAGTTTATTTTTTCTTCACAGCCGTTTCACTGCCTCCCGGGAGGTTGCCAAGTCCTGGGAGGACTATCCCTCCTGGTTTTTGAGGCTGCCGGAGTTGGGGAGGTTTTGAACCCAGCAACCACTCCTGGCAGGGGTGATACCGGGGGGCCCGGCTCACTCACCCTACTTGGAGCAGCTCCTGGAGGCCGCGGCGTTTCGGTCAGGTAAAAAAGAAAAATAAAAATAATTCTTCATGGCTGAATCATTGTTTACTTACCTTTTGGTGTTCGGTGGGCCCGTGCCTTTGTTTTTCGCCGGGGTTTCTTTTAGTTTTTTAGTTTATTTCATACTTTTTATTTCGCGCCGTTTTTTTCTTTATAATGCCGTGAGGCACGGCCTGCCGCGCTTGTGGAGATGCGTGCGCGCGTCTCTCCAGGGAGAGTCTCTGTTCATCCTGTCTCCCCGGGGGGGAAGGCTCATCAAGTTTGCCAATAAAAAAAAAAGGGACTCGGCCACCTCGCGCGACCCCAAAACCTCGGCCCAGCTGCTCTCCTGCCCCAGACTCATTTCGCTGCAGTGCTGGAACTGAGGCACTCCTGTCTACTCTGAGGGTGGCGACACAACAAGCTATTCAGGGTGCTTCTGACCCGCCTCCGCTGTCGCCGCAGCCGGTGGTCCCTGGGGGGTGGATAAGCCGCGCGAAACAGGGCCATATTTATCGGCTGAAAGCCTGGAGGAGATTTCAGATTCTTCTTCCTCTTCTTCTGCCTTTTCAGGGGATTTTCTTCGTTTTCTTCGCAAAGCTTACAAATCTAAGAAATTTCATAAGAGACATAAGAGTCTCTCATCTGAACAGAGGTTAAGGCCACGTTCCTCAAAAAGGGCTAGTCCCACAAATTTGGGAGTGGGGTCAGCTCCGAAGTGTCCCCTTCATCAGGGTCCAGATCAGACAATTTTTTCTTTTTCAGATAATTCTGAGCATGGCTCTTTATCTATCCCGGACAAGTCCTTGCTGGAGGGGGATTTAAATGAAGACCCTGCTTTGAGTATTAGTTCAGACCCTCATGTTGCGGATGGGGATGACCCCAAAGTAGTCCGCCTGTTTAGAAGAGAGGAACTTAGTCCCTTAATTCCAGCTATTTTACTGGAATTGGGTCTCGAGGTCCCAGTAAAGGGATGTCGTGGGACCTCTAAGACCAAGTGTTGCTTGGTCTTAGAGGTCCCACGACATCATTTCCATTTCATCTTTCTCTCACTGACCTTATGTACCGGGAGTGGGATACTGCTGAGTTGGGGCTCAGCAGTATCCCACTCCCGGTACATAAGGACAGTGAGCACGAGCCATGGAAAAATTGTATCCATTACCTGAGGAAGCTTTGGAAATTTTAAAATTTCCTAAGGTGGATGCCACTGTTTCAGCCATCACTAAGAAAAACAACTATTCCAGTAACTGGGGCTACGGCTCTTAAAGATCTCCAAGATCGTAAGCTTAAGCAAACTTTTAAAGATCTCCAAGGTTCAGCTTAAGCAAACTTTTGAGGTTTCTGCTCTTGGTGTGCGGGCGGCCATGTGTAGTAGCTTGGCTTTGCAAGCTGGACTAAGATGGGTCCAGGCTTTATAAAACAATTCTTCCCTCTCTGAAGAAGAAGTTGCTCAGGCTGGTAGACTGGAAGCTACAGTTGCTTATAGTGCAGATGCTTTATATGATCTCATTAGGACCTCGGCTCGCTCTATCGTTGCTTCTGTATTGGCTCTCAGACTTCTCTGGTTGAGGAATTGGTCTGCAGCGCATCCTCCAAAGCTCAGTTAGGGGCTTTACCCTTTAAGGGAAAATTATTATTTGGTAAGGAACTGGAAGATTTAATTTTGTCCCTAGGGGAAAATAAGATTCACAAATTGCCAGAGGACCGTCCTAGGCCTAGAAGCTCTTTTTCATCTTGCTCTCGTTTTCGGTCTAACAGAAGATTTCGTTCTTCTCGTCCATTGGCTCCTCCAGCTAAACAGTCTTCAGGTAGACAACAGAATTGGTCTCAGTCCTTTCGTGGCCGCCGCTTTGGTAGACCTGGAACTTCCCAAGTCTCAGGAGGCACAAAGTCTGTCCAATGAGATAAGGCTGGTCCTTTCTCCGGTTCCCATCATAGGGTGCAGGCTGTCTCTGTTTTACGGAGAATGGGCCACATGTACGTCGGATCAATGGGTTCTATCAGTGATAAATCAAGGTTACGCTTTAGATTTTGTTCGGCGACTTCACCACCTGTTCCTAATTTCACCGTGTTCTTCCCTACAAAAGCGTCTCATAATCTAAGACTCACTACAGCGTTTAAGCGACCTAGGAGCTATAGTTCCAGTTGCAACATCAGAACATCGGAAAGGTCGTTACTCAATTTTCTTCGTCGTTCCCAAAAAGGAAGGAACCTTTCGTCCCATTCTCGCTCTCAAGAGGGTCAACCGTTGTCTAAGGATTCCAAAGTTCCGGATGGAGACTCTTCAGTCTGTCATAGCTTCGGTTCACAGAGGAGAATTTCTAGCATCTCTCGACCTCACCGAAGCTTATCTTCAAATCGGCATTCGATTCGATCATCAGAAATTTCTCAGGTTTTGCATTCTAGGGCAACATTATCAATTCAGGGCTCTCCCGTTCGGATTAGCCACAGCTCCTAGAACATTTACCAAAATAATGGTTGTGGTGGCCGCTCAACTCAGGAAGGAGGGCCTGTTGGTACATCCGTACCTGGACGACTGGTTGATTCGAGCGAAGTCGGAATCTCTTTGTTATTATACAATCAACAGGGTAATCAGCCTTTTGCAGTCTCTAGGCTGGGTGATCAACGAAGACAAGAGTCACCTATTACCTTCCCAATCTCTGGAGTTTTTGGGTGCACGGTTCGACACTCGTCAAGGGATAGTGTTCCTTCCGGAGCATCACCTTCTCAAGATTCAATCACAAATTCGAGACTTACAGTCTATTCCTATTCTTTGTGTGTGGGATTACTTGATAGTTTTAGGTTCAATGACCTCTACTCTGGAGTTGGTTCCCTGGGCCTTTGCGCAGGAGACCACTTCAGTCTGCATTGCTTTCACGCTGGAATCCGGTTTCGGAACTACACCACTTTCCCCTTCATCTTACAGAGATGGCCCGTTCCAGCCTAGATTGGTGGTTACAGACAGTGAATCTGCAACGAGGTGTACCACTAGAGATTCCAGAATGGACTGTGGTCACTACCGACGCCAGTCTTTCAGGCTGGGGAGCAGTATGTCAGAATACATCTGTTCAGGGTCAGTGGTCCGAAGAGGAAGCGCAGTGGTCGATCAAACTTTTGGAGACCAGAGCGGTTCGTTTAGCCTTAATCGCTTTTCAACCTCTCCTTTGCGGGAAGTCGGTTCGGGTTCTTTCCGACAATGCGACCACGGTAGCGTACATCAACCATCAGGGAGGAACCCGAAGCTTCCTGGTAGCTCAGGAAGCACAACAGCTGATCGCCTGGGCGGAGCAACATCTGCTCAGCATCGCAGCCTCACACATTGCCGGGGTGGACAACATTCAAGTCAACTTTCTCAGTCGGCATCATCTTGACCCAGGCGAGTGGGAACTGTGTGAGGAAGCCTATCAAATGATATGCAAAAGATGGTCCACTCTGGCAATGGATCTCATGGCCACATTTCAGAATGCCAAAGCCCCTCGGTTCTTCAGCCGCAGGAGGGAAAGAGGAGCGGAAGGAGTAGATGCTATGGTACTTTCTTGGCCAAGGGATGTTCTTCTCTACGTGTTCCCTCCCTGGCCTCTAATTGGCAAGGCTCTGCGTCGCATAGAAATTCAACAAGTCGACGTTGTCTTAGTGGATCCGGAGTGGCCACGCCATCCGTGGTTCGCGGACCTGGTCAGACTAGCACTGGATGGTCCCCTTCGATTTCGAGATCTTCCCTGCCTTCTGTCTCAGGGTCCAGTTTGTTTGGAAGCGGTCGAACGCTTCTCTCTAGCGGCATGGCTTTTGAGAGGCGTCGGTTAAAGAATAAAGGTTATTCAGATGCAGTAGTGACTACTTTATTGCGTTCTAGAAAACCTTCTACATCTTTGGCTTATGCAAGGGTGTGGAAAGTTTTTTAATCTTGGTGTAATGAGCATCAGGTAGATCCAGTTCACTCTTCGGTATCCAATATTTTATCTTTTTTACAAGATGGTTTAGCCAAGGGTTTTCCTATAGTTCCTTACGGGTACAAGTAGCAGCGCTTGGATGTTTTCGTGGTAAGGTTCAGGGATTATCCTTGGCTGCGCATCCGGATGTAGCGCGTTTTCTCAAAGGTGCGCAACATCTACGTCCTCCATTTCGGAATCCTTGTCCTGCTTGGAGTTTGAATTTGGTTCTTAAGGCTCTGTGTTCGGCTCCCTTTGAACCCCTTAATCATACGACTTTGAAGGATCTCACATTGAAGGTGGTGTTTCTTGTGGCCATTTCTTCAGCTCGTAGAATTTCAGAGTTGCAGGCCTTGTCTTGCAGAGAGCCTTTTCTTAGAATTTCTGATACAGGAATTTCATTACGGACTGTACCATCTTTTTTACCTAAGATAGTATCTTCTTTCCATTTAAATCAGTCCATAGAGCTTCTGGCTTTTCCGGCTTTGGATTGTTTGGATCCTTCCTCTAGGGATCTTAAAAAATTGGATGTATGACGAGCTCTGTTGCGTTATCTTGAAGTTACAAACAATTTTCGATTGTCTGATCATGTGTTTGTTTTGTGGAGTGGCCCTCGCAAAGGTCATAAGGTTTCGAAGGCTACGATTGCTCGTTGGTTAAAAGAGACAATTCGTTCAGCTTATCTTCTAGCTCGTCGTGACCTTCCTGAAGGGTTGAGAACTCATTCTACTAGGTCACAGGCTACCTCTTGGGCAGAATGTCAGTTAGTTTCTCCTCAGGAGATTTGTAAAGCAGCGACTTGGAAGTCGTTGCATACTTTTGCTCGTCATTACCGCTTGGATGTTCACGCTCCAAGTTCGGCAGCCTTCGGAGAGAGTGTTCTCTGAGTGGGACTCTCTGGGTCCCACCCTAATTGAATCAGCTCTGGTACATCCCAGGGTCTGGACTGATCCAGGTACGTACAGGGAAAGGAAAATTGGTTCTTACCTGCTAATTTTCGTTCCTGTAGTAACATGGATCAGTCCAGACGCCCACCCTTTATGTCTGCGTATTATATTTGTCTTTTTGGAGAGTCCGCTCGTTCACTGTTTGGGTGATTAAACCGCCTTTCATGCTATTTTTCTTAATATTTTCTTGTTTATTCCCAAGATTTTGTTTTGGGATTCTGCTTCCATTTAGGATTTGTGAGTTGGAAATTCGTTCTCCTATTTAGATAGCTAGTTAATGTCATGAACCGCACTGCTCGCGGGTTTCCCTGCGAGCAGACTCACCTTCCCAGGCTGTCTTCACCCGACGTGGCAGGATGCCGCCGTCGGGCCTTTCCATGTGTATGGAGCCGCGGTCTCGCTTGCCCCTCGCGGCCCAGAGGCCGCCCTGGATCATCACCACTTCCGCGGTTGGAACCGCAGCCGTCTTGCCTCTTCCCGCGGGGCTGGGACCGCCCTGATGCTTCCTCCATCTTCACGGCGCTAGGCCGCAAGCCCTGGTGCCATCTGGCAGCTGGAGCCGCCCCTGGGGCTCCCCGCAGCGGCTGGAGCCGCTGCCGACGTCAGGGCCTGCTCCTGACGTACAGACGCTGTGCAGGCCGCTGGCCATGGTCCTGCACAGTCCCTGTTTCCTGCTCCTTAGGCGCCGGCCCACGCCTCTCTGCCAGATTTAAAAGGCCAGGCACAGGAAGTGTGCTGGCCCCACCTTCAAGTGGACTTCCTGCCTTAGCCCTATAAAGGGCTGCTTCGTCAGTCTATTCTTCACCTTGCATCGTGGTGACTTCCCTCTGGAGGCTCCTGCCTGCCAGAGCCTTGTAAGGTCTTCTGTTCTTTGTGGAGCTCCTCGTCTCGTCTGCCTTCATACTACGTCTTCATGTCTCGATGTCCTGCCTGAGGTCCCTGACCATGTTCTGATGTTCCGCCATGATTTCCCACATCCTGCTGTGTCTTCCTGTCCAGGATGTTCTTCCCTGCGTCTTCATCTGCAGTGAGGCCGGGGGGTCCCTCGGATGAGGTTGTGCCCGAGTGGATCAGCCTACAGGTGGACTGTGTGTCCTGTGCTCCTGAGCCTCCGTTCCCGCCAGCCTTAGAGGGAGCTTCGGATGACACCGGCTTCGTCATTGGAGTCCCTCTCTGCCTGGACCTTTCCTGCGCTGTCCCGTTCTCCTCGTGGTCCGTGACCAGCCTGCAAGGGCTGTGTAGGGCGCGTAGTGGGACAGGGTAGTCCGCAACTCAGTCCCGCGGGTGGCCTGAGTAGGGCGCCCTGAGAGACAGTGCTAATGTCCATGCCTTGTGACTTGCCTGTTTGGATGTCAAAGTCCTCGTCATGCCTGTGATGCCGTCGCATCAGCCAAGTGTCTTCGTCAAGGATGCCGATGCATCAACCCTGCTGTTGTCAAGTTCCTCGTCCGCGATGCCGACGCATCAACCCTGCTGTTGTCAAGTTCCTCGTCCGCGATGCCGATGCATCAACCCAGCTGTTGTCAAGTGTCTTGTCTGCGATGCCGCCGCATCGACCATAGTCCTGTCTTTGTGTCAAGGCCTCCGTCTGCCCTCAACCTCAGGCCAGGCCTGCTGCTCGCAGCAGGTCCAAAAGGGCTCGGAATGGTCGGAGGACCATTCAACTTCCAACATCCTTGGATGTTGGCCTTGGGAGCTTGCAGGCCTGGCAGAGGGTCAGCCCGTTAGCCATGCGGAGCCACCGTCAACCCTCGGCTTGGCCCTGAAGGTCTGGGCCCGGGCTGAGGCCCAAGGGCACACTAAAACACCCCATACGTAACAATTAATATGTTAGTAGTTAAATTTCTGCTTTGATACTGCTCAATACTGATTGACTGCAGGTGGTGCTCCAGGGTATACGTCAGAGTCATTAGAATGTTTTCTCTGCCTCCCTCTGCTGGATTGGTGACATAACCCAGGGTCTGGACTGATCCATGGTACTACAGGAACGAAAATTAGCAGTTAAGAACCAATTTTCCTTTAATTTAACGGTTGCTGAAGTTATGGTTTTCAAATAAAAGGGTGATTTTCAAAAGCCAGTGGCACAAGTCAAAAGGCCATTAGAACATAAGAAATTGCCATGCTGGCTCAGACCAAGGGTCCATCAAGCCCAGCATCCTGTTTCCAACAAAGGCCAAACCAGGCCACAAGAACCTGGCAATTACCCAAACACTAAGAATATCCCATGCTACTGATGCAGTTAATAGCAGTGGCTATTCCCTAAGTAAACTTGATTAATAGCCGTTAATGGACTTCTCCTCTAAGAACTTATCCAAACGTTTTTTGAACCCAGCTACACTAACTGCACTAACCACATCCTCTTGCAACAAATTCCAGAGCTTTATTGTGCGTTGAGTGAAAAAGAACTTTCTTCGATTAATCTTAAATGTGCTAATTGCTAACTTCATGGAATGCCCCCTAGTCCTTCTATTATTCGAAAGTGTAAATAAACTAGTCACATCTACTTGTTCAAGACCTCTCATGATCTTAAAGACCTCTATCATATCCCCCCTCAGCCGTCTCTTCTCCAAGCTAAACAGCCCTAACCTCTTCAGCCTTTCCTCATAGGGGAGCTGTTCCATCCCCTTTATCATTTTGGTTGCACTTCTCTGTACCTTCTCCATCACAACTATATCTTTTTTGAAATGTGGCGACCAGAATTGTACACAGTATTCAAGGTGCAGTCTCACCATGGAGCGATACAGAGGCATTATGACATTTTCCATTCTATTAACCATTCCCTTCCTAATAATTCCTAACATTCTATTTGCTTTTTTGACTGCTGCAGCACACTGAGCCGACGATTTTAAAGTATTATCCACTATGATGCCTAGATCTTTTTCCTGGGTGGTAGCTCCTAATATGGAACCTAACATTGTGTAACTACAGCAAGGGTTATTTTTCCCTTTATGCAACACCTTGCACTTGTCCACATTAAATTTCATCTGCCATTTGGATGCCCAATCTTCCAGTCTTGCAAGGTCCTCCTGTAATGTATCACAGTCTGCTTGTGATTTAACTACTCTGAATAATTTTGTATCATCCGCAAATTTGATTACCTCACTCATCGTATTCCTTTCCAGATCATTTATAAATATATAGAAAAGCACCGGTCCAAGTACAGATCCCTGAGGCACTCCACTGTTTACCCTTTTCCACTGAGAAAATTGACCATTTAATCCTACTCTCTGTTTCCTGTCTTCTAACCAGTTTGCAATCCACGAAAGGACATCGCCTCCTATCCCATGACTTTTTAGTTTTCGTAGAAGCCTCTCATGAGGGACTTTGTCAAACGCCTTCTGAAAATCCAAACCCCCTACATATGGGTTAAAGGAGGCGCCTTATTCCACAACATGATAACCTTCACCCACATTTTCCTGGAAGTGTCCCCAGTGCAGGGTTAGGCAAAGGGGGGGGGGGGCGACATTCCTCCTTGTTTTGTATTTTCCATGTTGTTTTGATAGGAAAAGGTATCCAGAGAAAAAGCAGATGCCAATCTCTGCAGGGTACTTTTTTTTTCCTGTAAAGGTAAAGTGTGCTCATACTTTCTCTTTGGCAACTGGTGCAAAATCAGTGGGTAAAAGTAACCTCGCAGGCTTTGGCCCTGCTCACACAGCTCTGAAACCGGTCCCCTTACTGAGCCTACACATAGGGCCCCATTCATCAAGGTCATTTCCCACAGACAAAGGTGAGGGGGGAGGGGGTGGGGAAAAGCCTCCCAGAACTGACCCATTAGAACTTTGAGCAATTTTTGGATACGGCACTGCTTTCACATTTCATTGTATTCGCGTCAGTTTCTTTCTTTTTTTTTCCCCCCCCAATCTTTTCTATCTGAGCAAAAGGAAAGCCAAACCATTATAATAAACTATCAGAATAAGGAGTCAATAATGTCCATATTGAGCAAGCGGCGCAGCGACCAGGAAGTTTTGGGGTAAAATAAACTGAGTAACCTTAGCAGGAATGTTCTGGTGGTAAACTCTGCTGGCAAATACATCTACTCAAGCGTCATCTGGGTAATTTAGGGCACTGATTCACCTGACTTAGCCACCTCCATTAATCCAGATCTCAGCACTACCTCCCACCCGCTCTCCTTTCATTTGGGTAAGAGGTTGTCTGGGTACAATTTTGCCAGTTGGCGGGCTGGGAATTTGAAATCTCGGGGTTCGTCTGTATGACTTTACCTCGGACAGACCCTTTCTCACCGTGTTTATCAGTTTCTGTTATGTGCTGTCTGTTTTTCAATTCATTGTACTTCACTTAGCAACTGAAGAAATGAACCCTGATTTTATTACAAATGAAATGCAATAAATGTTTAATATTTTCAAACAATTTTCTAGCGCTTCTTGGTTTTTATTACTTTTTCAACACAGTTAGTTCTTTACATCAGGTTTTTTTTTTTTCCTTTTACATTGTTTAGCAGTCTTTAAATATCATGGCATTAATGCAACTTATAGCATCAACCACCACAGAGCACAAACAAACAAACAAAAAAAATAAAATATTGTGTATACGTCATTTTGTATCACCGAGAGAAAAAGAATTCAAATTCATTAAAATTTCCACCTTGACATAAAAATAAAAAGAGTTACAGACCATCGTAGAAGTAAAACCACAGCTTCGACCCATCCCCATTGCTATAACATTTAGGGAGGGAAAAATCTCTCTCTATATATATGTATATTATATATATAGGTATTTATATATATATTGTTTGGAAGAATACACCAAGAGAAAAATGCAGCAAGTATCTACAGTGATAAAGAATTTTCACGGCTGTCAGAAACATCCACATTAAGTGTATTAGAGGAAGCACACAAACAGTTTGAGACAAACGGAGTACATCACAGAGTTTCTAGGATGGCGACAGTGATGCCAATAATTCCACTGGAAGGCAGTAAATGGATACAACAGGGGCATGAACATGTTTATATATATAAAATGTACATATGTTTTCATATACATTCTGGTACCTCCCCCCCCCCCCCTCTTCTGCATATGAACAGATGTGAAAAAACATCGAGCACCCCAGCTGAGCTTTCTTTCATTCTCCCCCCTTCACGACTTGTTGCACTCCTTTTTTGCTTTATAATATCTGATCTCTTGAAAAAAAAAAAAAAAAGGGCCATGCGGCTATTCCCTTGACCTCTGCTGGCTCGCCCCCTATCCCAGGCCGAAGTGCTCTGCAGTTTTATGGAAGCCAATTTGAAGACCTCCCCTTGCTACAGCAAACGGACAAGATCAGAAAGAAAGGGGCATCAGCTCAGGTCTGTGCCCACCTCTGAAGGTGGGGCAGGGCCTGAGAGTTTGACCTCTGGAATTCGTGCTTGTGTCAGAATGGGAGGAAAGGACAGAATAAGAAATTTTGCTAATTGTCCTTTCCCCTGTTCTGGATTGCGGTTGTGTGGAAGTAGGATTTTGTCCCGTCCCCTCTTTTGGATTGTGGGTTTTGGTTAGGGAAGGATTGCTTATGTTTGCTTCTCTCTCTCTTTTTTTTTTTCTGAAAACCTTGCAGTTTGTGGTTTACACCAGAGATGGCACAGAAAGGCATGAAGGTAAGCTATCCCAAACCAGTATCTCATTTAATCCAATCGTCATATTTTTGTCTATATGGAAACTACTGAGCTGCAAACAATACACAGCACGTAGAATGGGCATGGGGCCAGGTTATGCACTTAAGACCATAGTCTGAATGCTCTTGCATTGTTTTCAGATAGGCTCCAGTCCTGGATCTCTGTCCTGTAAATGCAGTGTTTAACCTCTGCACCACAGTAAAATCAACTCTGAAGTCTGTATGGGCAACTGATGATTCTCCGTAATGGCACTTTATACAAGGAACTCTCAAGCTCCAGTGTTTAAGAGGTTCTCAGTGGTACAATTAACACTCCTCATATCAAGGATCCATGCTAACTAGAAATGTTAGAAAGATTTTTCATAATCAATGAGAAGGCCAAATACAGATGTGATACCAAACTGTTTTATCAGCAGCACTCAAGAAGGATCAAGGAACATTATCACCGAGGAACAAATTTAAACCTAAACACTTGGTCATATATTGGTTGTGTAATACTACTACTTATTTCATACTATAGTGCTAGTGGATGTTTGCAGCACTGTACAATGGTGATAAGTACTCAGGTATAAGTGCTTTCCCCACAGAGCTTAATATCTAAGTGGGTTCCTAAGGCATTACGAGATAAAGTGACTTGCTCAAGGGCTATCAGTGGCAGATGTGGGATTTGAATCCTGATTTCCCAGTGCTTTTACCTCCAGGCAACTCTTCCTTCTGTACAGGCTCCTTACTTGGTAAAAACCCTAGTCAGGACACAGCAATAACTCATGTGAGATGGGCTCTAACTGCTTTCATGCACTACAAGGCGAATTCACCCAAATTTGTTTCAAGCTTTAGAAGATAAATAGCTGAAAATCTTTAGGTTTTGCCAAATAGAAACTTGCAAACGCACATAGTCACTGAAAAATAAAATATTAATCATGCCGTAAAAATGTTATTTAGGGTGTGTTAAGAGGAGGAGCCACTTGAGATGTTCCATTCACACCCTCCAGTCGCCCACAAAATCCCATTCATTCACATACACGTACAAGTTTTATTCACCTCTGCCAATTCTGAAACCCAAATACATTTACTCCTGCTCTAGAATAATGCTGCAGGTGCACAGTCCACATTAGGGTCAATGGAAGAGATTTTGACCTTTCTAAGAAAAAAATCAATCTCCTGTTCTGAAAAAGATATGAAAAATAACTAGAACAATTAAAAAAAAAAAAATTCTTATCACGTAAGATAGAAACAAATAAAATGTAACCAGCATTCATGTTTTCAGAAATAGTGGGTAAAATATTCCCATATAAGAACTTCTTTTACGAAGTCAGAGCAACTTTTATCTCCTGATGCCTGCCTTTCATAAATGTGTTGGTGTACCTCAAGGCCTGCACTATCCTTTGCTCACCGTCTCTCTTATCCTTTCATCACTTCCATGCTGCACACTGAACTTTCTCTTGCACCCATTCACTCACACACATATCACAGTATATGCACTTATATCCTTTTAAGACATTTCAAAGTGTTATCAATAGAAACACACAATATATGCACAAGGCAGGATGCATTTCAAAACAGAGTACTGTCACTCAGCACATCTACATAAGCACAGTGATATATCTGCACTGACAACGCAGAGCACTTATTTATTTATTTATTTTTAATGTTTATATACCGATGTTCCTGTAAAGAATACATATCGCACCGGTTTACAAGGAACTGAACAGTCGCCTCCAGGGCGGAAATACTGTATTTCCGCCTCCAGTATTAAAGTGTATTAACAAATACACTTAGTAGCACTACCACATGCACTAATAGAAACTAGCATTAAACTAAGCAGTGACATGCAGCAATTGTATACTTCCATCACACCACAAAGATCTGCAATTCACACTTCACCATTCATATATTGTCAGCCATAAAAACCACAACTGACATAAATAACAGACACAAAAATAGAGAAAAAAAAGTACTTATAAAACAAAAAACACAACGTTTAAGAAACATGGGGCTACTTTGCTATTGGCTGCGCCGCAGGATTAAGGTGGGGGGTGAGTGTGTTTTATTGCTGTGCAGTTTGTAATATGCCTGGATCTCTGCTCATTACTCCCTATCCAACCCGCAGATCCCTTGAACTACAATGCCTGAGCAATGGGGCCCAGGATAGAATTATATATACTTGTGCTAGAAATTTCTCCAGGTCTCATTTTGGATTGATCATGCCCTTTTTGTATCCATGTCAAAGGCCATTGGTGAACTGGGCCCAACAGAGGCTCAATAAGCTAGAGGTAGAAAATATGAAACCAGAAAAACAGCAGGGAGGAAAAGAAAATTATTTATCATCTACAGTATAATTTTATCACACCGCCAGATTTTTGTTCTTTTGTTGTTTACAAGTTTCTTATCAGAATCTAAACAGTATCCTGCAGTTTCTTTTTTGCAGCATGTCTCTTTTTAGAGTTTAGCTAGCCTGCAAACCGGGACATGCCTTGCTTATGCTGTCAGGCTCTCTGCTGGGGTTCTTACACACACAATTCCTGAAATTAGCAGAGTACGGGACAGAATCCCAGAAATCCTTCAAACATTACAAGGAAAGGGAAGGAATCAAATCACTATGCTTTGATCCACTAACATTTCTAATTCACTAAACAATGCACAAGCGCACTACAGGACACAATAAAAGTGCTTTCACACACAAATCCTTCTGCTCCTGGATTCAGTTATTCCAGCTTCCGGTTCTCGATTAGTTAATATGTTCTTATATCCTATTTTGTTCACACTAGGGAAACTGCTCCGGATTGGCTTCCAAGCCATGCTGGTGTTCCCTGCCAGGATGAAATGTAGAACTTGCTCCCTGGTCTCTTTCCAGCGTGAACACAAGCAGCAGCAAGTCTGGATAAAACGTGCAAGCAAGAGGTGTTTCTGAGAAGTGTCTTATAGGGGGCAATTTTCTAGGCCATTTGCGTGCATAAAACACGGGTTTTCTATATATAAATGGCTTGTTCTAAAACTCCCTTGGTTTTTATGTGCGTAACCCATGCATATTTTTTATTTTAAAAAGCGTGCACCAGTTACACCCTGCAGGAAGCAGGCATTAAGTGTGAGTGGGTGAGTGTGTACACTATTTCGGATTATTTTCAAACCATTAAGTCCACTTTGAAAATTGGCGTAACTTATGTGTGGTTTTGCCGACTTCCTTATGGAGGCTTTTTGAAAATTATCTGCATACTGTCAAATAAACCGATGCGATGTAAACCGGTACGATCTGCAAACGGTTATCGGTATATAAAAAACATTAAATAAATACATAAATTTAGGCATTTTGCAGACTTCAATATTTCATAGATGAATTCTGTTTTTGACCCTCCCCATCTTGTCGATCCTTAGTGTGAAAATATAAAGAAATACTTGTTGCACAATAGCATCGGCGTGCAATGTTGTTGTGTTTGTATCCTACTTGAGCAAAATTTACTTCTAGAACACACAAGAGTTCTTGTGTTATATAGGAGCCTTTGCAAACAAAACTTGTGCTAAAAACATTTTAGAATGCAAGCCGATAAAAATGTAGTGTGTGTTAAAAGGGCACTTAACCTGCTGTACACGTGTAGATGCTAAGAAAATGGCCTCCCGACTGTGCACGCATGTTAATCCCAAAACGTACAGCATGCACATCACCTGTCAATGGTTAGCCCCTGGCTTAAACAGCCCCAAGTGAAAGGGCCTTCTACCATAGGGGATTTCTGCTGTCCTTGAACCCTTTCCTTCCCCAATTCTTTAGCAGCTGCAGCGATCCAAGCAAAGAAGGCTACTACATTCCTCCGGCCTGGGAAGAGGGAGGACCCTTCGGAAGGGCAAGCCCTCATTCTGGAGGGCCGGGAGGGAGCCAGGTCTTCATGTGGGGGGATTGGGGGTCTGATGGCTATTGGGGCGTGGGGGGAGGAGCGATGCCCTCAGTAAAGCCTCATTTGTATGTGTGCTCGCTAACATCTCCTCACCCCTGCTTAGTGTTGACGCTAAGCTGTTACGGCACACAGAGTGCTAGCTGTAGCGCATTCTATAAACAACTTTAGCATAAACACTAAGCTTTAGTACATAAGCCCCATAATGGCAAAATTGTGTAGTGCTAAGATAAACTGCACAATGTGGGTAACATTTCTGAATGTCTGGGTACGGCAAGAGACTGCTTACAAGAAGATGGCGCGTTGGTGGTGAAGCCCCCACCCTTGCAAGTTCTGTGTTCTGCTGACTGCCCCATATTCCTCAGGAAACATCTGATGCGTTCCTGTAGGATTACAGAATTGCCCTTCTTGCCATCGTCTCTACAGATCTCTCCCTTGCTTCTAATTTTCAAAATATACCTAAGGAATTTGGAGGAATGGATTTCCTTCTGGTTGCTGTTGTCATTATCCGACTGCAAAGGTATCGTCCACAGCTGCCCTAACACAGAGGTTCCATCTCAACTTCAACCTCCTCTTTATGGCTCAAATCAAAGTTTTGAATTCTACTGGGTCGCTGCAAAAAATTCACTCAGTCATTCCTCCTGACTAATCAAGCCCAAATGTAATCACATCGGCTTTCCCTCGCTGTAGTTTGTGAAATCTCATCTCGGCGCACCGCTGTCCCTTGTTTGCGCGTGGGGGGGGGGGGGGGGGGCTATAATCCTGTTCTTACCTGTAACAATGCTGAAAAAAAAAGCAGCACCGTGTTAGCAACTACAGTTTTTCAGCTTTTTACTCGCACAACTGTGGCAAATGTTCTTCTTAAAACACTCAGAATAAATTCATGCTTCTATCTCTGCTCGCTACCTCTACTCTTTTCCTCATAAGTTATGAGTGCTACATATTTCTTTTTAAACACCACTAACATGAATTTCAACAGGCCTCAGAAAGGAAACCTTGAAATCTTACAAATTCAGACATTCTAGCAAACCTCTCTCTTTCTTCTCTCTGCTTTCTAGGCCCTGGAAGACCACACCTGCCCTCTTTCCTACTCAGAGAGTGCTCTGAAGGGAAACAGCAGGGTGGAATTAACTGTATAGAATTTAGTTCCCGTCAAAGCTCTTATTGCTTCACTGCCCATAATTATAATAATGCATAAGCATACGATGGGCAACAAGCCCTTGATTTTCTGGTATCATCTGTAATTCATATACTTCTAGTAACAAGCCCTTCCCACGAAAGAACACCACTCCTCTCCTCTGCCAGATCTTTACAACCCTCTAGCATCACAGCCCCTTAAGCCAATCCTTGTGAAGAAAACCAAAATCATGACCAGCGGAGTGACTCAATGCTACCGTGCGACTACTACGCGCACAGCCCACCAGCTTCAGAAGTAAACAAAATATTGTTTTAGTTGTGGTGACGCGGTGTCGTGTTCCCCCCTCCTGTAAGATTCACAATCCCTGTCCCCTCCCTTAACAATCTAAATATCACATTACAAAAATTAGACACCCAACAAATTATCTGTAGGAAGCGGCACAAGACGGCAGGTGGGATGGCAGGTCTCCAGAAAGCAAAGAGGAAGAGGCCGGACGGTGGCCGTTCAGCATGACACCTCCATGGTGTGGTTGATCTGGCCCATGGCTTCGCTGCTTTCTGAGTGGGTGCAGGCCCGTGGGCGGGAGCCATCCACCGAGCTGGCGCTGGTGAGGGAGGCTGTGCGGGAGCGGGCTAGGCGCGTCATGCTGGCAGAGGGCACTAGAGAAAGAGAAAGGAATTAGGAGTCAGCACGAGGGGCTGCAGCTCATTTCCATCCAGTAAGTCAGGGGTTCCCAAACTTTTCCTAGTGAGCCCACAAGTAGGGTTTTCAAGAAATCCGCAAGATGCAAGAGATAGATCTGCCTACACTGGCGATGGCGCACACAAATCTATCTCATGCACGTTCTTTGCGGATATCCCGAAAAGCCAACTGGGTGAGGGGGGGGGGGGTCTCCAGAACGGGTTCAGAAAATCCCTGCAATAAGGGTTCCTGGTAATGCTCTAATGCCATTGGCCTAGATCAATGCTGAAAAAGAACGTACATCCTGCAGTGCATCTTTTAATTTCTGGGGTATACCCCGCCACCAATGCACTACAAGTTGTTTGCTAATGGAGATTCTCTTGTGTGCTGACACTGTTACTTTGGGTTCGAGTTCCCACATAGTATCAGAAACCTTATACCCTACTAGGTGTATCGCCTTTGCATGCTACATTTTTACCTACAGATGTGTTGGAGCACAGATTTTTAATTATCCAAGCCTTTTGTAACATGAGCTTAGCAGTAGAGATTGCTGTGTGCAATCCAATATTTAACCTTTATAAAGTAACAAAGGTGAAAAAAAGCAAAGATCAGAAGAACACACTGGCACAAAACACTGAAATTTGGTATTTGAAAGAAAAAAAAACCAAACCATATATATGCATGTAGATGAATACTAAAATATAACTGAGGCTCCCTTTCTGTACCTGCATAAAGCAGCAATGTCGCCTACTGGCTGCAGAACAGGATTCCAGGTGCTATAAAATGAACGTGATCACTAAACACACAAACAAAATGTCAGGAGTTGGGTGACAGCTTACAGGCTAACCAATTTATTGAAGCACGAGCTTTCGGGGACAGTGTCCACTTTGTCAGATGCATCTCTGTCCTCAAACGTTTCAATAAATTGGTTAGGCTATTAGGTGCTACCCGACTCCTGGCAGTTTTTGCTACACCAGACTAACATGGCTATCCCTCTGAAAGTTTTAAACACACAAAACAATTCCAAAATGGACACACAGTGAATTTCTTGACATGCTGATTCTTTTTTTATGCCCCAATCTTTATGCCCCAATTTCCAATTAATGTGTTTTAAACGGAAAAAAAAACCCCTTTCCAGCGCTAGTAAAGAACTTCTGGGCAGCATTAATCTCTTTAATGCAGGGGTGGGCAATTCCAGTCCTCGAGGGCCACAAACCTGTCGAGGTTTTAGGATATCCTAATGAATATGCATGACATAGTTTTGCATACAACTGAGGCAGAGTGCATGCAAATCTCTCTCATGCATATTCATTAGGGATATCCTGAAAACCAGACTGGTTTGTGGCCCTCGAGGACTGGAAGTGCCCACCCCTGCTCTAATGGATACATCGCTCTAAGTCAGTTTCACAGTCTAATTGAAAAAAAAAACCAAAAACCTACCCCCTAGCACAGTTACATTACAGAATGAAGCAAACATGATCCATGTATATGCATGTGGTGTGTACTCCATGTGAGATATAGCTGTATGCAAACGTTTAGGAACCTCTGGTCAAACTGAACCGAAGCTGACAATCTCTACCTGGTACAAAATTAAGCACATCATCTTTCAGCAATTTTTAATGCTACAATCTGGCTGCACAAACCAGCTCTGTGCACAGATTTACAAGGCTGAGAATGAACCTGGCAGTGGCATGCCCAGTGTGGCGTTTTCACATTTATTTAGCAGGTCAGCATGATTTTCAGTGCTAGCCAGCTAAATTTGTCCATGTAGTGCAGCTGTACATATGGCTGCCTTAAGGCTAACAGGTTTTGTGCAGGTCGATTTAACTGGAAATGCAGCTGCAACTTTAGCCAGTGAGCTGTAGGGATGAGCTTTCATTTGAAACCAAATTTCCTGTTTTGTTTCATTTTATTTTGCAAGCAAAACACCAACGAAATTTGTTTTTGTTTTGTTTTAATTTTGCAGGCTGCCAGCCAAGGCCCTTCAAACACTCTGCAAAAAAATCCTATGCCATGGAATTTATAAAAGGAAAAGCACCCCCTCTCTCCCCTGGACTTGCCTAGGACCCTCCCAGGCTCCTTGCTCTATTGTCTCCCCCCCTTTGTACATTACCCATCTGTGGGTGAAAAGGGAGCATGAGCTCCTGCCCCACCAGTCTGTATTTCAAAATGGTGCCAGCAGATTTGCTGGTTGGTTTAGCACCAATTTGAAATGCAATATCCAGGTGAGGGGAGGGGACAAGAGCAACTGGGGGATCAGATTTGGGTAAAAAACTAATAAGAGTGATCCCTCAGTTGCTCTAACTTTGCTGTGGAAGGGAGGCAGAGTTTGGATCTGACATTTTTTCTTTAGTTTTTTTTTTTTTTTAATTTTATGTTTGTTTTTCATTTAAAACACTGAAATGAAACAAAAGGAAAAAAAATATGAAAATGTTCGTAGCAAAATACGAATTAGTTGTAGCTGAATACCAGACAAAGTTTATCAGGTAAAATTAATCTGTTCAATTTGCAGCTCAGCAGTCCTTTGAATTTCTATCCCCAAGTTCCTAATGAGGCAGCTGATTGTCTGCGAGAGAAACGAACTTAGATGGACAAATGGATTTTAGACTCCAGGGGATTGTAAGCTTCAGTTTTATACCCTGAAGAGGAGCTCTCCCTGCCTCCAGTGAGCGGCCAATGTGCGCTAACAGCAACAGGAAAGCATTTACTAAGCAGCAGCATGCCCCCACCTCCCATAATGTGCTCGTCATGCTGACATCGCTCCCAGCAGCAGAGGCAGCAACAGCAGTTACAGCAACAGCGGCAGCAAGCTTTCTGAAGTGAAAACCAGCTCAGGACCTGACGCATTCTGAACCACGCCAAGCAGATGGACAAAAAGGAGCTGTGAATGCTGAGCATGAGAAGTTCATAGTCACTTAGAATTTCTTTATTCACTGACAAGGAGGGAACCAATCTCTGCTCAGTATTGCTGGAATTGGTCCATTCATCCCAGAGTGAAGTGAATAAAGGAATGCTAAGTGCCACTATCTGTCAGCTGTACCTGCACTTAATATTCAGCCCAGCAGGAGGAAGTCAGAGCCTCTCCACCTCCCGCTGGGCTTCCAGGGTGGGAGTTTGTGGCAACTCTTTCTTTAAAAGATAGAGAATGGGAGGCCACTTAGCCTGCGCTATATTTTTAAAAAATATCTCGGAGGGCTGGAAGGAGATGGGGATAGGGACCTGTCTTGGTTATCCAGGTAACTCAAGTTGGCCAAATAACTGTCCTAAAGTTAGCTGGATAACTAGCTGACTATCTGCACTGGCTGGATAGTTTAGCCATGATCTGGGAATGCCTCTATCACCACCTCTTTATTTGGCTACATTCTGTGCGGGTAACGAGTCATCCGCAAAAAATCTAGCTGGGGAGCTAGTGGAAATATTCAAATCTGGGGTTTTGTTTAGCCAACTTCAAATGTTAGCTGGACAAACCCTTTGAACACTGACTTCAGATTCCAAAAGGAGCAGTCGCAAACTGCGGAACAACGAGAGAAGTTGAGAAATGAGTGGTGGCAGGAGCTAAGAGTGGGGTGAGGGGTAAAGGATCTGGAAGAGGGAACAGAAGCTGCAATTTGGTGATGATTTCTCTCAGAACCCGACTATGGAGACATCAAGGGTCCTAGAGATCTCCCAGACAACAAGAAACCTAAACCAAAGGTCACAAATGCAGAGCAAAGCAAAATCTATTCATGGCACATGCTCTGAACGAGAACTACCTCACCCTCTCTATATACAATCCCCATATCTGTGCACCCCTTCCTTCCCTCCACACACACACTTCCTCTTCCTCACTATTTCTGATTTATGCTAGGTAGAAATTAAGGTAAACAAACAAGATGTTAGTGATCTCCCTTTTGGTGGATTCTAGATTTCTGGCCAAGTTTTCAGAGCTATCAAATCAATGAAAAGAATGAGCTACAGAACAGAATCTGTCAGCAGAGAGGGCCCATCTAAGTCGGACCACATTATTTCCAGTTGCATGCCACAAAGCCCAGCAGATCTCAGGCTTTTCTTAGAAATACAGAAACAAGATGGCAGAAAGAGACCATATAGCCCACCAGTTTAGCTTTATATTTCCATCCCTTCCTTAGAGATCCCCTGAATTTATCCCTTGATTTCTTGAAATCAGATACTGCTTTTTGTCTTTACCACCTCCACTGAGAGGCTGTTCCATGCATCACCCATCCTTCAGGTCTTAGTGGCTGGACTTATCCCCATCCTCTCAAATTTTACCATCATTATTGCCTCTACAACTTCCACTGGAAGACTATGCCATGCGGCCGTCAGCCTTTGAAGTAAAACTTTGTGTTGTCACTCCTGCTTCTACCCTGTGGCAGCCTCATATGATGATTTCTGAGGGTATTGCTAGTAGGGAAAAGGAGTTAATATTGCCCTTGACCAGGCCATTGGCGAGGCCCAACCTTGAGTATTGTGTGTTTAGGTTTGAGGCTATTTCAGAAAAGTGGCATTTCCTCACATTATCTGAGAGACCTCCCTCCTTCCAATTTCATATCATAAATCCTTATTCTTGAACCTTTTTTTTTTTTCCTGTGGAAAATGTGACTCTTGTGCTTTCCTGAAACCTGCCATACTTTTCTATCAGATTCTCCTTTCCCTTATGTCTTCTGGAAACTAAATGTTGAGTTCCATAAAACCTCTCCATACAGGACTTGTGTCGTATGCCCTGTTCTCTTTGCTAGACCTCTTTTAAACTTCATCCATCTCTTCCCTGTCTTTACACAAATAAATGTCATAAAAGAGCAGCACCACCCTTCTTACACTGCATGTTAGCATTCCCCACTGCTTTACCATGCTGGCCATCCAAGACTATTACTCACAGATCTTTTTCCTGCATGTCCTCTTTATAGAGAAGTGTTTAAGGGTGCAAGATTGTACATTATTTTGCATGGAGATGCTTTCTTTATTTTTTTCACCTTTCACTCCCCTCCCCCCGAGAGCCTTGCCAGATTAGGACATTCACAGCCAATGCGTATGGAGGGAGCAAGGATTGCACACACATATAGACATGCATCATTCCAAGGGGGCAGGGGACAGACAGCAGTGCAGGGAGAAACGAATTAACGGCACCAGGCAGTACCTGCTCCTGTGCTCTGCCTCCGATCCTTCAGGGATGCAACTGAGAGAGAGACAGACAGGGAGGGGGAAGAGACCAGGGCAAGACACACACACAAAAAAAAAAAAAAAAGACAGGTTGTTTTCAAAGAAAGGAAAAAAAATCCCCTAGAATTCTATTTACAAAAGCAAAAAGTTAAGAGAATAAGAGAGACAGATAAGAGGGAGGGACAGACTGAAAGACTTATACAGAAACCAAGAGGCAGACATAAGGGAAAGACAGAGTGAGAGATATAAGGGAGGGACAGGATGAAAGACAGTTATACACAGAGACACAGACATAAGAACATATGATTTGCCAAACTGGGTCAGATCAAAGGTCTTTCTAGACAAGCTTCCAGCCTCCGACCATGGCAAGCCGTTCCTGCTTAGAGAATACTGATGTGTAGAGTTCATCCACTGCCATACCCTTCCAGTTTTTGGCAATCATACATTAGGAACGCTGTGAACCCCGGAAGATATTCCTGACTTATCTTTAACAGACCACGCCTGGTCCATTTTGCAATGAACTCTATTATGCTGGTTGCCTTCACAATGTCCCGTGTTAGAGAGCATACCCAGGTTGTGGTCACCGAGATAGCTATTGATTAGTTGGGAAGGGGGAGCGGGGGGGAGAAGAAGAAATAATGCGTACCAGCTTTCTTTCTTACACCACCACCCTCCACTAATCCACCGTCTCTATCCCCCCACCCCACTTTTTCTCCAGCATTCTTACCCTTCCTCTCTCCCTGTGTTCCCCCCCCTACAGTCTTTGCTCCCACTCCCACAAGTCCACAGCTCCTGGACTCATGCACTCTCACTCTGCCGTCAGCTGAGGGAGTCCTGGAATCGCAGCTGCAGACTGAGCTGTGTCTGTTGCAGGCAGCTCCTCCCCACTTCCTGCCTGCAGCATCTCCTCCAGACTCACCCCCTCCCCTCCTGTCTCCTTGCAGGCTTGCTGAAGGGGAGTGGCTGGGGCTGTAATCAGAGAGGAAATCTGGAGAATTCCCTGGTAGGAGTGCCATTAAGTTCAACTCTCACTTTCTTTTATTAATGTAATTGAGATTTATTAAAGCCTCCCCACCTAGTTCTTGTATTATGAGGCAGGGTGAACAACAGTTCCTCATTTAGTTGCTCCACACATCAGAAATAGGCAACTCTGGTCCTTGAGTGCCACAAGCCACCCCCTATTTTCAGGATCTCTACAACGAAAATACATAAGATGCATCTGTATTCAATGAAGGCAATGCATGCAAATGTATCTCATGAAAAGGTATCTTGAAAACCCGAGCGATCTACAGCACTCAAGGACTGGAGTTTCTTACCCCTGTTGTCCACCTTTCAGGATATTACGTACTTCTGCTACGCCTCCATTCAGTATTTTTTTTCAGACCAAAAAAATGTTTTGAGCCTTTTCTCGTAGAGAAGTTGTTGCTTTCTTTGTACATTTTCTTGGTGACTATGCCCCTTTTGAGACGGGTCTCCAGAAATGCACACACAGGGCAATATTCAAAGGGATCCAGGCAGCTAAATAAGTAGGTAGCTGGCGAGATTAAATGTTGACAATTCAACAAAAAAAGACTGAGATATCTAATGTCAGTTTGTGTACACCTAGTATAAGTGCTGCAAAAAACTTTTATGCAATTTATGAAACCGCATCAGCAAGCCTGACAACGGCCGTGAAAACACTTGCCGTTCGGACCACTCGTCATTTGCGGTATTGGTAATCCATGCGAGATGTGTTATTCAGAAAATTTTTATAAACAATATCTGGTCCCCTATAGAGAGTTCATGAGCCCGACAGCGGCCGGTGTTTCGCGATCGGTATTGCTTCTTCAGGAGTCAATTGCAATATCATGGAACAGATGCTATGTAAAAACAGAAATATAGCATGAAAGGAATGAAATTTTGAAAAAGTACTTAACTGAGGTGTCACAGCACGCTAACCTTTATCCCTTTTTGTTGCTACGGCAACGATTCTTTAATGATGCTTTGACGTCACTACGTGCTCAAAATCGCGGGCTTTTTAAAGGGTGGGTCTTTTCAGCGTTACTCTGTCCCGCTGGAATTTACCGATTGGAGAGACGGAATCGTCCGGGATAAAGGTTAGCGTGCTGTGACACCTCAGTTAAGTACTTTTTCAAAATTTCATTCCTTTCATGCTATATTTCTGTTTTTACATAGCATCTGTTCCATGATATTGCAATTGACTCCTGAAGAAGCGATACCGATCGCGAAACACCGGCCGCTGTCGGGCTCATGAACTCTCTATAGGGGAACAGATATTGTTTATAAAAATTTTCTGAATAACACATCTCGCATGGATTACCAATACCGCAAATGACGAGTGGTCCGAACGGCAAGTGTTTTCACGGCCGTTGTCAGGCTTGCTGATGTGGTTTCATAAATTGCATAAAAGTTTTTTGCAGCACTTATACTAGGTGTACACAAACTGACATTAGATATCTCAGTCTTTTTTTGTTGAATTGTTTACGGTGACAAGACTGTTGCTGGTTCGTTTTGTTTGTTAGCGAGATTAAATGTTGAACATAGACTGAGCTACCTGGCAAAACTTTGCCCTCCTAAATTTCACTAGGTGGCAACATTTAGCTGGACCCGGGGGGCGGGGGTAAGGAGACTTAAGGCTGATTTTTCACTGCTGGTTACCTAACCTGGCCAGTCAAATGTAGGAGCTGCGGGAACAGGCCTAACTCTGGCTGACCGGCCGGCCACACTTCATCCCTCCTTCCTGGCCTTTGCTAAAAAGACAAAAATCATGTGCCTGCCCCCATCTCCCATCCTTCCCTTCCTTCCGCTGGTCGGTTAAAAAAATAAAATAAAAATTATGTGGCTGCCCCATGCCTCCTGATGGTCAATTATAAAAAAAACCCCCCCAATTTGCAGCCCTATTCCCCCTTCCCTCCCTCCTTCCTGATGATCAATTTAAAAAAAAAATAAAAAAAATCTCCTGTCACTGCCCCAGCCCCTTTCCCTCCTTCCCAATGGCCTCTAAAGCACTGCAGCCCTGCAGGGGCCCTCCTGTCAGCAGAAAACCTTAGTGCGGCCTGCCAGCCGGGAAAAGCCTGTCTTTCTGGGACAGAAGGGTGGGGGTTGAGAAGTCCCGGCCACCCCTCTACCCTTTCAAGGACGGGAGGGAGGCAGGGGATCCCTCAGGGCTTCTCTGCAGGCTTTCTTCTTTTCCAGCTGATAGTGGGGAAGAGAAGGCAGAAGGTTATCCCTGGCTGCTCACACTAAGGGTTTTCCGATGAAGGCGGGAGGGAAGGGGGATTCGTGTGCTGGGCCATGATTTGGTTTTTTTTTTTTTTTAAATCATTAGGAGGGAGGGACAGGGCATGGGGGGGGGGGGCATCTTTTTTTTTTTTTTAATATAGTGAGTGCAGGAAGGGAGAGGGGATCGGGACATGTTTTCTACCAACTTATCCACTCGTGTGCTGATTCTCAGCACTAATCAAATAAGTTTAGGCAGGGGGAAAGCCAGCTGCAGGCTGGCTAGATTTAAGCGAATATGCAGCTGAAAACCTAGCAGGTTGAATATTCACTTAAAAGGTAATTGGCCATAATTAGCCGGTTCTCTCATCTGTTCAGTGGCTGCACTGCATATTGACCCCACAGTAGTTAAGATGTGGGCATTCCATATGTTTGTATAATGGCATCATGACTTATTTTATTTACACATCCTCAATTCACCTTTTAGATCACTGCTGCACTCGGGAGCAATGTTGTTATCAAACTATGCACACCAACCCGAGTTCTTCTCCGAGTGGCAACAGACCCTCTAGATCCCACTATTATACATAAGAAATTGAGACTGAGCTTTCGCCACAAGCATTAGTTTGCAATTATTAGTGTTCAAACTGGTCTGCCACTTTATTGCCAGCTCACTGAATTCTGCGAATTCCATACGACACACACACATGCAGGAGAGACGGACTGAAATAGTGGTAGTGAGCCCTGCTGGGAGGAAAATGTCCAGGCCCAGATGGATTTTCCATCGAATTCTTTGAAAAATGGAGAAATTAGGGCGAAGAGGGATATTTCTTGGGCACCGTGACTGATGCCACGATAACACTTATATAGAAGAAAGGGAAAGATGCAGGAGTGTGGGTCATAAAGACCCATCTCAACTCTGACATGAGAATAATGCCCAAAAGTGTTGCAACTTAGGTTAGAAATGCTACTTCTGGAGTTGAATCACAGGACCTGTGAAGGATAGAGTCTCTATTTCTAATACAGGGAGACTGTTTAATCTTTTACACTTAACTAAACTGAGGGGAATGCCGGGCTTGCTAGTTTCACTGGATGCAGAAAAGGCGTTCAACTGCCTCCTGTGGCCTTTCCTTTTTGGAGCAAGCTGGGCTACTTGCTAGATTTACTGCCTGGATTAGGGCCATGTATGAGTGGCCAACAGCCCGCCTAACTATTAGTGGGTCTCTCTCATCCTTTTTTACAAAAGCTCAGGGTACAAGACAGGAATACCTTCTTTTACCCCTGCTCTTTGACTGGGCCATAGAGCCCTTAGCAGCAGCCATCAGGCAACATCCAGAGATCCAGGGGATCCGACTCGAAGGGAGAGTTCACAAAATATTCCTGCATGTTGTCGGCATGTTGGTGTATAACAGCTCCTCGAACATCCGGCCCAGTCTTTCTTACCCTTCCCTCAACAGATGGAGCCTTGGCAGGGTACAAAGCTAACTTTGAAAAATGTGAACTGTTCCTGATAGATCCAAGGACAGAGGTCCCAGAGAATCTCTCGGAATTCAAACGGCAGGGGGAATGAAGAAAAGAAGTTTTATATTCAGACATATACCAACAAGGACTGAATTACATAGTCTGGGTAAAACAAATAAGCAGGGGAGTAGCTTGCTTGTTACGGCGGTACTACCCCAAACCAAAAATGCCTGATACTTCACTTAGAATACATATCCAGCGCAGCCCACTGCTTAAACGGCAGGGGGAATGATAGGAGGATTTATATTCAAACAACCAACAAAGACTGAATTCACAGGCTGGATAAACAAGCGTGGGAGAAGCTGGCTTATTACAGCAGTTACTACCCCAAACCAATTAGCTGGATACTTCACTTAGATGCAGCTCCAGCACTGCTATCTATGATGGTGGGGGTGGAAGGGAAATAGAACCAAAAAAGTTATTTAAAGGGACAAGAATATCAGAAAAGTATGAAAAAAAGAAAAGTGTGAAAGCTTGCTGGGCAGACTGGATGGACCATTTGGTCTTCTTCTGCCGTCATTTCTATGTTTCAAACAACTAAGTATGTGGGGATTTTTGTTCCTAGGAATCAGAAAGATCTTTACGTAAACAACTCTACCCCTTTAATAAATTAGGTGACGCAAAATAAGCTGGCTTGGGAGAATTTGACGATTTCCTGGATGGGCAGAAAAAACTTGCTTAACTTTTTAGATCCTGCTCATTGAAGGAATTATTTCCTGATGCCCCTTTTTACATAGACCCAAATATGGTATAAATATGGTATAAACAAATTTGCAATTAATTAAAAGTATATGAAAAAATGTTCCACTTGCGGAACGTTGGTACCTAAAAGATTAAAATAAACCTGCTGCCGAAGCTACTGTACCTCTTCCAGCATACCCCCTGTTCAATTCCTGCCAGTGTC
Organism: Rhinatrema bivittatum; assembly: GCF_901001135.1. Classification (NCBI taxonomy): domain Eukaryota; kingdom Metazoa; phylum Chordata; class Amphibia; order Gymnophiona; family Rhinatrematidae; genus Rhinatrema; species Rhinatrema bivittatum. The sequence goes on from NC_042621.1 coordinate 139,976,618, forward strand.
TTTGATTATCTAAATAAATGTGCGTCTAAGTTCATAAGGCAGAAATAACAGGTTAGAATAAAGTTAAGCCACCTGTGGTTGCCCGAGGGACAGGGAGGCGTGGTTCTACCTAACTTTTGCATATATTACTGGGAAGCCAGACTTATTTTTCTGAAAGCTTGGTTAACTTCACAAAATGAATCATGGCTTCTACTGGAAAAAACTCAAGCAGAGAGGATTAACTTGGCAGTACTCCCTTTTTTTTTACATAGAGATTCTCCTAACAGTAGAACAGTCTGTAGAAATAGTCCTCTACTAGCTCATAAAATGCAAATTTGGAGGCAGGTTTTAAAATTTCTGGGTAGGGACAACAAAACAAACTCCCATTGCTCCCAGCTATGAAAACCCTGCCCTCTTGGGGGTGTACATTCTCACCAGCATTCAGAGATTGGAGAGATAAGGGCCTGGGGTGCACAGCTCCGCTTTGGGATGACAATGGGCTCCTTACCTTTCACATAGCCGACATAGAAAAGTTAAGGTATGACCTTAAAAATGAAAACGCTAAGTATTATGCGATTTGGGGGTCTGTATTTTGCATATATGGGTGTAACCTAAATGTTCACTTGGGCTGAAGCTGTACATATATCTTTTCTTACTCAGTAAACACTTTGGAGAAGATAGGAAAGTTGGTTCTTACCTGCTAATTTTCGTTCCTGTAATACCACAGATCAGTCCAGACCAGTGGGTTATGCACTCCCACCAGCAGATGGAGTCAGAGAGCAAAGCCTCGAGGCACTGGTATCCCAAGTGTGCCACCTGCAGCTCATCAAAGTATTTAGAGATACCCAAGCAAAGTATAATTGACAAAAAAAACCATCTAATTCCCAAAACAAGGGCGAACAGGAAAAAAAAACCTCCCTTAAGGGTCGAAACAAACGACCCCAATACCTGAAAATCAGGTTTGAACCACGGTTCATAACAAAAACCAAAATATTATAGAATCATCCTGATAGATTCCCTAAGTACAGCAGCTAACCGTTAGGAAAATCAGTTTTTCGGCAGTAGCACCTGGGCAGGATCCTGGACTGCTCTGTGGTATTACAGGAACGAAAATTAGCAGGTAAGAACCAATTTTCCTTTTCTGTACATACCCAGATCAGTCAAGACCAGTGGGATGTACCAAAGCCACATTACACCGGGTGGGAACCCGAAAGACCTGCTCGCAAGACGCTCTCCCCAAAAAGAGCTTGGTCCGGATCCCTGACATCCAGACGATAATTCCTTGTGAAGGTATGCAGGGAAGACCAGACTGCGGCTCTACAAATCTCCTCAGGTGACAACAACTGACACTCCGCCCAAGAAGCCGCTTGCGCTCTCATCGCGTGAGCTATCAAACCATTCGGGACGGGGCGACCCTTCCCGATGTAGGCCAAGCAAATTGTTTCCTTCAGCCATTGAGCCAAGGATGCCTTAGATGCCTTTTCACCCTTCTTTGGACCTCCAAAGAGCACAAAAAGGTGATCCGATTTTCGAAATGAGTTAGTGACCTTCAAATACCGAAGGAGAACCCAGCGAACATCTAACAGTTGAAGATCTCTTCCCATAGCGGGGTCACGAGCCCAATCCAGGAATCCGGGTAACTCCACGGACTGATTAACATGAAAGGCAGACATCACTTTTGGCAAAAAGGAAGGGACTGTGCGCAGGGACAGCCTATCAGCCGAAATGCGAAGGAAGGGATCCCTACAGGAAAGAGCCTGCAGTTCTGAAATACGCCTCGCAGAACAGATGGCCACCAAGAACACAGTCTTCAAGGAAGCGTGTCCCAGAGGCTGAAAAGGGGGATCACGAAGCACCCTCAACACCAGATTGAGATTCCACTCTGGGAATAACTTACGAAGAGGAGGACGAAGGGTGCTTCACCCCTTTCGGGAAACGGCCAATGTCCGAGCGGCTGGCTAGAGGCCTGCCACCCACCTACCCGCCCTAGCAGACATCCCGGGGCCGAAACCTGAACACGCAGGGATCTATAAGCCAAACGTTTAGATTATCCCTGCTGCAAAAACCCCAAGACCTGAGGAATGATCACTGACAACAGCACTACACCTGCACTACCGGGCAGACTGATTTACCCCAGGAGCCGGGTGAACAGGGAACTTGGAGCTGTTTTTGTTTTTTTTACACAAAAACTAACTTCTAGTAACAGTAAAAAAATAAAGCCTAAGCTAAGAATAATAGAAAAAAAAATCCCCAAAGGGGCTACTTCCCTGTACCGCAGACACTGAGGGGGAGCCTTCGGGTCGCTGAGGGAGCCAGTCCCCTGGCTATCAGGGGACCCGGAACCACACGGGCTAGCACCGCCAGGGGTAACCAATCCCCTGTTTGCCTGGCTCTACCTGAGGGATGGCCCAGACACTGAACCTAGCACCTCAGGGAGCAAGAAAAATCCGTCTCACACAGAGCTGCAGGTATACACGACCACCATCTGCTGGAGTCAGAGAAAAACTGATGAGCTGCAGGTGGCCCACTTGGGATACCAGTGCCTCAAAGCTTTGCTCTCTGTCTCCATCTGCTGGTGGGAATGCGTAACCCCACTGGTCTGGACTGATCTGGGTATGTACAGGAACCTACGGTGAAGATTTTATTGTATTAGAACTCACTACTTTAAATTTGTATTTTATTTGGATGTAACAGAGAAAGTCTTTTTATTGTCATCATTGTTTATGCCACAAAAATGCTAAATAAAGAGTTATAAAAAAAACAAAAAAAAGAAACAGTGATAGTGAGAGAGGAGCGTACATAAGAAGCGTACATAAGAGAAAGAATGAGGCAATGTACACAAACTAACAAACATGAGGGAAAGAGACAGAAGGGAGCAGGAGGTAGACTGTGAGCGAGGAGGGCCTCCCGAAGAGAAAGAGAGAGAGAGAGAGAGCCTGGAACCGGTGCAAACATACGGTGAGAGCACGCACCAGGCCCGGAACATGCCCCAAGGAAAGCACTTCACAGCCGAATGTCCGCTGTGCATGGTCTCTCAGATGCCCCCCAAACCATCGAGCTTCAAAAGCTCATTCCAGGACCCGTGCTGAGCCATGCCAAGCGCGGGCCACATTACAGGCAGGCTTGATTTTCAAAACTGCTGGCCTGACTGAAATTTGCCCTTCTCAGCGGGACGAGAACATTTGCGTGGGTTTTGTGATGCACTTACTTATAAGCTGCACTGAAAAGGGACATTTCACTGAGGGGGAAATAAAAATGCATGTGCGGAATTGAATTCTCAAAGGCACACAGGCCCATTTCCCACGCCTTTGTCCGTCTGGAGAAAAGAAAGGTACGAAGTACACGAGGGGGGGGGGGCGAGGGTGAGGTATTTATGTCACGTGCCCGCATAAGCAAATTCTCAAGGAAATACCACACAGGAAGTTCTTTCTTTGAAAACCACCTACAAAGTCCATGGACCACAAAAGTACCCGTGGACTCTGCACTTAGCCGAGCTGCTAAAAATTGCCCCCAAAATGCAGAAATACTTTTAGGAATTATCACAAAAACTGTAAAACAATTCTCATTTCCAAAGCAGAATCTAAAATGGACATCTTTAGAGGAACGAGGCACTGGAGGAAAGGACTTGAGAACGTCAGCCCTCTGCAAATGGAAGGTGCCTGTGCTGCTCAGCTCCCAGAGCCACCTTCATGCAGGTCACTGCTCCTCCGCAGGCTCGGCACGATTTGTTCTTCTGGGGGGGACAGTCACGAGCACCATCCAGGGAGGCTCGCTGCCCAGTCAGCCACAGACATTAGAAATGCCACCAGGTCAAACAACAGGTTTTAGGTCCAAGCATCCTACAGATGGCTTCCTTCTGCTGCTCCTGGGAGCCTGCACTTGCTTTGATGCTGCTTTGTAACAAAATGTGTTTGATTAAGGGAGTAATTTTGTGACATTGGGTAGGGTACAGGTTAGCCCACAAATATGCCCTATAAGTTACACCAATTTTCAAAGACAGCTTATGCGTGCAAGTTCACTTTGGAAATTATCCCAGTATAACTATATAAGACCAAGGGTCCATCAAGCCCAGCATCCTGTTTCCAACAGTGGCCAATCCAGGACATAAGAACCTGGCAAATACCCAAAAACTAAGTCTATTCCATGTTACTGATGCAATTAATAGCGGTGGCTGTTTTCTGGAGAAGAGCCCTACAGGCAGGATAGCCTCTCCCATCCCCACAGCACCTCCTTTGCTTTCTGTGGATGGTCAAAGCAGTAGTAGTCTGGATAAACTTGCTCAGCTGGCTAGCTATGGGCCATGGGTCTTAGTTTGGGGACCTCCAATTCAGTTTTTTTAAATTAGACAAAATCGATTTTTAGTCTGAAAATTTTTCAGATAGGGAATTTCTGTCCAGAGAGATTCCACACTGCATTTTGTCTTCTGCAGGACTTTTATCCTCTGACTCTTTGTTATCCTTAACAAATAGTGCCACCCTTCCATCGATTTGACCTGGCCTATCATTTCGATAAAATAGCAATTTATCTGAGGACACTGGCTGTCTGACGACTGTCCTCACTCAATCCTCCTGAGAGTCTACACAATCTGCCATAACATGAGTACAAAGACACATTCCCAGAGGTGACGTTAGGTCAAGGGAGAAAGTTAACGTGCACAGATTGTACTTTCAAATCTAAGTGCCTTCATTTTCACTTTCATTTACCTAAAAATAGGTACAAGGTTCGAGAGTACAAAACTGTGACCCCCTCGTACGGTAGATGGTAAACCAGCTAAAGACCAGGAAAGGAAAAGAGGAGAGAAGGTGATGCCACAAAGAAAAATCACACGATTTCCCCATTATCTGCTGCTCTTCCTTTCCCCCAAGTGCCGGCCCCCCACTGGTACTGACCCGCTGTAAATGGGATAGAACAGCTCAGTACACTGCCACCGCTACCAGTTGCTGGCTAACCTGATGCGCTCTTTTTCTGAGAAACCACAGTGTAAAAGCCAAACGTGGATGATTACAGGGATAATATCTTTAACTAGAGCTACTTTATCAAGTATCTTGTACAGGACTAGTGAGAGGTATTGGAAGAACAATTTTCAAAACTTTGTATGTGGATAAACAGGTTTACCTGCAAAAAAAAAAAAGGCTTTTGAAAATTGCCCCTCCCCTTATCAGAGCAGATAAAAACGCCTGAGATGTTTCACAATGCGCAGGACTTTTACCTGCAGAGGAAAGGGGAGGGGGAGGGAAAAATTCAGTGCAGCGATTTTGTTTGGAACTCATAGGGGGTTAATAATCGAATGTTTTTATTTATTTATTTAAAAACTCTTCTATACCGTCGTTAAGTTGGAGAACCATCACAACGGTTTACATATGCAGGTTTAATAGTTTCCCTCTCCTCCGTGCCGATTAACATAAGCTCACTGATCACAACATGTAGAAAAAAGCTGGCACGGTCAGTTGAGGGTTAGGGGAAGCAAAGCACACGCGAGAATGAATTTTTAAATCTGTGTACTTTCTGGTTTGTCCTATGCACCTGCTTCAATACAGGGCGTAAAGTACGTGGGTTACTTCGTACCTGCATTGTGAGATTTTCAAAGGGAAGCTCCCAGAGTTTCCCTTTGAAAATGAGCTCGCAGTCGCATGGGTACGGATTGTCCTCTCTCTCTGTGGAAAATGAGTTTGCAGGTCCATGAACTTGCAAGTTGAGCCGATGGACTGAAAATTCCTGGGTTTACCTTGGTTTTGGAGACCAATGGAACCCCTGACCTGAGCTGACTCTAGCAGTTACCACATCTACTTCTGACTGGCTGCGCCCCCTACTTAGCCTCATTCATAGTTACTGGGACCTGTTACATCAGCCTTTACTGCTAATATGAATCAGTCATTAGCCAGTGGAAGACAAAGCTTTCAGCCAAGCTTACAAACATATAGCCACGCATTCTCTAAAACATTTAAATAAAGCATAGGTTTGGTGCACTATTGTGAATTATCTCTGTGTCTTTTTTATGTAAACTACTGTTCTAAGGACAAGTGCCAACACTGATAAAGCAGTACAGACCATCTCCTTACTAATAGCTTGGCTGAAAGTAACCGGATTAGGTGACAAGTAAATCTCATATTTAGTTATTTTGCAGGCCACAGAATGTTCATTCACTTTTGCTGCTGACTCTCTCCACCGGCTTCTTATATTTTATAACTAATATCACAATGGTGTCTGCACAAGTGATATGCTGAGTGCTAAACGTGGCTGGTCTCAGGGTTCTAACGTACCCTGTCACAGGAAAAGGAGAAAGGAGAACGTGTGTCTCTTCATGTTTTGCCTTTGCAACTAAATAACGGAATTTGTCACATTAGCACGCAGCCAATCACAGGGCTTCAACTGTCAAGAGGTGAGAGACAAAGCTCAAAACAGCAGCAAATGGGATTTTCAATCCAATCAAAAAACTGTAGTGTACATACAGCACAGCAGGCCCTCCCGTGACATCCAAGGGCTGCCCTTCCCCAGCACTCATCCATCTGGAATAGCCTGGCACAAGGCAGTTTGGGAAGAATGTATCTGAGCAAATATATGTACACCAGGCATGTGCAAATCCAGTGTCACACACAATGTACGCACATAACACACATACTTGCAAAGAGACATACACATCCATCACTATGCACACACACACAGGCAAAAATGCACAGAGAAAAATATTGGAGAAATTACTTACCTGATAATTTTGTTTTCCTTAGTGTAGACAGATGGACTCAGGACCAATGGGTTGTACTTCCCTGCCAGTAGATGGAGACGGAGTCAGGTTTCAAAGCTGACATCACCCTAGATACATCCCTGCGGTGACCCCAGCTCTTAATTAATATTCTCTTCAAAAGCTGCTGTGGACATACTATCGAAAAAACTTGATTACAAACAGATAACCATAACAGATAACCATAACCAAACTTGATTACAAACAGATAACCATAACAGATAACCATAACCAAACTTGATTACAAACAGATAACCCAGTAAGATTATAGATGTCCTGATCTAGGGACTGGGTGACGGCTTACCCGTAATCTCTTGGAATCGATATTCACTTCACGGAGCCAATCCTTGGCACTGTTCTTGGGCAGCTGTGGGTGGGATGCTGAGTCCATCTGTCTACACTAAGGAAAATGAAATTATCAGGTAAGTAATTTCTCCATTTCCTAGCGTGTAGCCAGGTGGACTCAGGACCAACTGAATGTACAAAAGTTACTCCCAATCGGGGCAGAAGGCTGCCTGAGGTCCGGTTAATACCGCCTTTGCAAAGGCTGCATCTTCTTGGGCCTGTACGTCCAGGTGATAGAACCTGGAGAAGGTGTGCAAGGAGGACCATGTTGCCGCTCGGCAGATATCAACAAGGACGGCAGTCTAACTTCCGCCCATGAGACTGCCTGAGCCCTGGTGGAATGAGCTTTAACCTGAGAAAGTACTGGCTTTCCTGCCTCCACATAGGCTCCCGTGACCACCTCCTTAATCCAGCGAGCTATGATAGCCCGCAAAACTGGTTCGTCCTGCTTCCTTCCACTTTGAAGGACAAATAGGCGGTCCATCTTTCGAACCAGTTCTGAAACTTCCAGATACCGCACCAAAAGTCTACAGACATTCAAATGACAGAGGAGGCTGTATTCCTCCGCGTCCCTGTGCTTATCTAGGGAAGGCAACGAAATAGACTGATTCAAATGAAACTCCGAGACTACCTTGGGCAAGAAGGATGGAACAGTATCAAGCTGTAACGCTCCTGGAGTCATATGGAGGAACAGTTCCTGTCACAACAATGCCTGCAGTTCAGAGATATGACGTACCAAGCATATAGCCACCAGGAACACCATTTTCAAGGTTGATAAACGTAAGGAAAGACTGCGCAGCGGCCAAAAGGAAGGCCCTGCCAAAAATTCCAATACTAGATTAAGATTCCACAAGGGAACCAGCCACCTTTGGGATGGCCGAAGGTGCTTCACCCCTTTCAGAAAATTGGCCAAGTCGAGATGAGCCAACAGGGAGGTTCCGTTCACTTTGCACCTGAAACAGGAGAAAGCCGCTACCTGTACCTTCAAGGAGTTAAGGGCCAAACCTTTATTCAAGCCTTACTGCAAAAATTCCAGAATAAGTGGGATTTTGATTGCCCAAGGGGGGACACCGCGTTCCTCACACCAGGCCTCAAGTACTTTCCAGACAGAGATGTAGAGAACTTCTGAGTGCGGAGTAAGGTGAACTTGAAGATAGCTCCACACTGTCGGACATTTTGTGTTTATCAACTGATGCACCGGGGACATCAACTTCCATATTCATGTGGTCGGGAGAAAGACCTTGCCCTACCTGGTGTCAAACCAGACTCCCAGATAATCCAATGACTGGGAAGGATTGATACTGCTCTTGTCCAGGTTTACTATCCAACTGAGTTCCTGAAGCAAGAAGGTCACCCTGTTGGTCACCAGGAGACTTTCTTCTATGGCCCGGATCAACCAGTCGTCCATGTATGGGTGGACCAGGATTCCTTCTCTTCTCAACGCTGCCTCCATGACCACATAATCCTGGAAACGTTCTTGGGGTGGTGGCTAGGCCAAAGGGCAGTGCCTGGAACTGATAATGGCAACCCAGTATGGCAAAGTGTAGGAAGCGTTGGTGTTTTTGACAGATTGGAATATGTAGGAAGGCCTCAGATAGGTCCAGGGAGGTTAGGAACTCTCCCGGTTGTATGGTCATTATCACGGAGCGTAAGTTTTCCATACGGAAATGAAATGATTCACTCATAGGTGACTGTAGACACTCTTGAGGTCCAAGATAGAGCAAAAGGAACCTTCCTTCTTGGGTACCAGGAAATAGATGGAATAACGCCTTATATTTTCCTGGAGCATAGGTACTGGGATTACAGCCCTCATCCTGAGGAGCCTTAAAAGAGTAATCTCCACTGCCTGCTTTGTGTGCTGGGAGTGGCAAGGAGACATCATGAATAAATTACGAGGAGTGCTGCAAAAGCGCCTATCCTTCTCAGATGACTTCCAGTACCCACTTGTCCGAAGTGATCTCCACCACCTTTAGTAAAAGAAAGACAGTCGACTCCCTATCTCCTCGTTCCAAAGATGGGTTGGTAAAATTTAATTGGGAGGTTGAGATGATCATGAACCCAAACCTGCCCCTCTCTTGGGCTGTCGACTATGAAAAGACAGTTCTTCCAAAGGGCCGAGACCTCTGAAATGTCGAGTTTCTGTAGGGGCAGAAATGCTGACAGTCCCTGGACCGGCCCCTCATAGGCGAGCGGCACTGTAACTGCTTCCTTTTATCTTCCAATAGCTGGGGGACTGGAAATTCACCCCATTTACTGGCCAGTTTTTCCAATTCGTTTCCGAATAGGAGTGATCCTTTAAAGGGCATCTTTGTAAGGTTGGCCTTGGAGGTTGCATCGGTTGACCAATTCCGCAGCCATAGCTGTCTTCTGGCTGTTATCTCTAAGGCCACTCCTCTGGCTGAAGTATGGATTAAATCTGAGCCTGTGTCTGCTAAAAAGGCGGCGGCAGGTCCCATAGCCGCTCTGGGATTCACCCCCAAGTTATCCCCTTCTGAGAGAGAAGAAGGCATGAACTTGCCACCAGGGCACAACAAGAAGCAATCTGTAAGGTCATTGCTACTGCGTCAAAGGCTTATTTAAGGATAGACTCCAACTATCTAACGTGCGCATCCTTTAAGACCACTCCTCCCTCCACTGGGATAGTTGTTCACTTACAGACAGCGCAGACCAGTGCATCCACTTTAGGGAAATGCAAACGTTCTCTCACTGCTGGATCCAGCGGGTATAGAGCTTCTAACTCCCGGCCCCCTTTAAAACTTGCTTCTGGGGCATCCCATTCCAGGTCAATCAAATCCTGGATGGCTTCCAGTACTGGGCAGTAGCAAGAGGCTTTGCACAAGGAAATCAGAATGGGATTCTTCTTTGGTTCAGTCATAGGTTCCACTCCAGGAACTTCCAGCGTTTGCAGGGTCTGGGAAACCAAGGCCAGCAATTCATCTCTATGAATTGATACAGTTCTAATCTCGGGGGAATTTTCCCTTCTTGCAAGGGATCTTGCTCTTCGTCCGTGCCATCAGAGTCCTCACTAGGGACACCCTTGGTCAGGTGGGGCATGCCTCGAGGTCTGCCAACAGGAATGGGAGAGGGAGAGGGGACTGGTTGGGTTTCTGTCCAGACAGGGCAAATGAAGAAGTAGACTCTGCCTGTACAAAGGCCTGTGGAAAAATTCCACCAAAGAAAAGGCCATCAGGTTCATGCCTAGCCTGGGGAGAACTGGGGTGGGCCCAGCTGAGTTTCCCTCTCCCATGGAAGACCCAGCCAGGGGGTTACTCAGATCCGGAGTACTTCCAGTTAAGGCTGCCAATCCATCATCTGAATGGGAGGAGCCGAGCTCAGCAAAGTCCGGGGAGGCCAAATCCCCTTGGACTTCCTCACAATGCTGACACAAGTTGGAATCCAGATCAGTCTGGGAAGCCCTAATATGACAAGCAGCACAGAGAGCAAGGCGCTTATGTTTCTTGGCTGCCTGTGCCATTGGCGGCAGTAACTGTGAAAGTCCACGCCGGGAACCAGCTACTGGACCAAGACACACCTCTGAGGGATCTCGGAAATCACCTCAGGAATTCTCAACTGGAGGAAGGACCTTTAGGTATCACCACAGGAGAGCGGGGCTCAATCTTTCCTCCAATTTAAAAGTAGAATTTCTTCTTCCAAAAGCTACAGTGATGCCCATAGGGAAAGCATGTCTGCATCTGCTGGGGACGGAGAGATACTGAAGGGCTGAGGTTACTGCAGGGGTGTATCTAGGGTGACGTCAGCTCTGAAATCTGACTCCATCTCCATCTGCTGGCAGGGGAGCACAACCCATTGGTCCGGAGTCCATCTGGCTACACGCTAGGAAAATATGAAATAAAGAGATACACACCTGCACTCATACCAGCAGTGTTGTAAGCACGTAGACACTCACTCGAATCCACTTTACCCTCAGCATGCACGCATCCGTACCAAAGCATGCATTTTTTGCTAGTCATGCTGACCTTTGCACACAGTCTCTCAGAAGGGGGTTTCTACTTACTATATCCCATGCCTTGCAGGAAATATTTAAAAGCTTCTGTCAACTTGCCAGGCTGTTACAGAGACAAACGAAAAAAAGGAGATTAGAGGTCTGGTGTAAGATCCGCTGCTTTCCCTTCTCTTCCTTTGGCTCTGCTTACACTACACACACAACCCCATATGCTGCTCTCAGGAACATCCACCCCCAAAAATACCTCCCCACAAAAACACACAGTTCTTCTCTTCCATTCCCCCATACCGTTTCTCCCCTCTACACCCATCCTGCTTCTCTCCTCCCTTTCCCCCTAGACACCCACACTGCTTCTCTCTTCCACAAAAGCTCAGGGTCCGATGTAATAAGGTGCGTTTGGCAGGGCGCACAGTTCAACTTGCAGCCGGGCACATATTTTTTATGCACAAACTTAACTGCTGCATGCAGCAAGGAGTTTTGCGCACAACAATACGTACAGATTAGCACCCTCTCGTGCATATCCCATGCTAATACTGGCATTAGCTACTATCCCCCCTTCCAATGTAGAGCGGTGCACACACTGGTTTACCTCACGTTTTCTTAGCACTAGAAACTTACCCCCTAGTCCAAGGCAGAGCAAAGTTTCCAGGGCTAATGTTTAGTTTTCCCAGCAGAAGCTGGCGTTCCGATACCGGGACCTATAGTCTGGAGTTTACTGTGCAGAAAAAATGTTTTGTGCACACAAAGCAAAATTTCTGCATTAAAAAAAAAATCTATTATTATGCACATAAAAAAATGCTTTCTGTGCTGAGTTCCGTGTGACTCCAGAGTTAATGGGCACTCAGCCTATGCAAAAGGCCCAAAGTGCCCACTTTAATTCGGGTTTATGGTTTTGGTTTTTTTTTATCATTCATTAACATTTTCTTATTGCATCAAAATTTTATTTTCCACCGGGTTTAAAAAACTGTGCACTGAATCAGCGCACAGTTTTACTATTCTCTTCCTTACATCGGGCTCTCAGACTACATTCAAGCAAAGAAGTATGGATATCTTTTAATTTATAAATTTAGGTATTTCTTGATTATTTTTTTGCAGTCTACCCCCGAAGATCATATATAAATCATTCCTCAGACACTGTGATGTTTTTTTCTGAAACAGGCATATTCAGTTACTGGCCAGATTGCAAAGTCAGCCAGATAAACTCATGGGGGCGGATTTTAAAAGGATTTACGCGTGCAGGGCCCTCGCGCGCTGGCGCACCTATTTTGCATAGGTCGCCGGCGCGCGTAAAGCCCCGGGACGTGCATAAGTCCCGGGGCTTTTGAAAAGGGGCGGGAGGGGGCGTGTCCGGGGCGTCCCCGAAACGACGCGTTTCGGGGGCGGGCCCCAGCATTTCGGGGGCGGGCCCGGGGGCGTGGCGCCAGCCCGGGGGCGTGGTCGAGGCCTCCGGACCACGCCCCTGGGACCGGAGGACGGAGCGGGGCTGCCGGCGACACACGCAAAGTTACGCCTGCTTTCAGCAGGTGTAACTTTGCCGACAAAGGTAAGGGGGGGGGTTTAGATAGGGCCGGGGGGGGTGGGTTAGGTAGGGGAAGGGAGGGGAAGGTGGGGGGAGGGCGAAAGAAAGTTCCCTCCGAGGCCGCTCCGAAATCGGAGCGGCCTCGGAGGGAACAGGCAGCGCGCACTGGGCTCGGCGCGCGCAGGTTGCACAAATGTGCACCCCCTTGTGCGCGCCGACCCCGGATTTTATAAGATACGCACGGCTACGCGCGTATCTTATAAAATCCAGCGTACTTTTGTTCACGCCTGCTGCGTGAACAAAAGTACGCGCTCGCGCAAGGTTTTAAAATCTGCCCCATGATGTCCAGTTATGTGCATTTACAGGATTGTTCTGAAAGGAGTGATGGGATGAATATTATTATGGAGTTTACCAAAATTTTAGGGGGATGGGAGGAGGCCCTAAGGGCCTGAAAAGTAATTAGAGGCAGGGGTATATTGTCTAAGGTGCATAGTGGTGCACAGGCCCCACCAACCTCACTGGGGCTTCCTGGAAGCTTCCCTGGGCCCAACCCGAAGCTTCCTCGAGGCTGCTCCCAAAAACGTGGCCAAGCCCTGGTGAAGACCCCAGACTCCTCTGATCACCCAACCCCCCCAACTTAAAAAAAATAATTGGTCAGGCTGGGCCTCTCCTGCTCCCCAAACCCACATTGCCACACTGGTCCCTCCCCCAAACATAGTTACGGGATGAAGAAATTAGAGGAATCACTGCTAAAAGTAAAGGCTTATTGAATACCTGCTCATTTACAGTATTTCTTGGGTTCTCTGCTCAAGCTGCTTTATAAGGAATAAAAAGAATAAAACAGAACTAAGCGTGCCAGGCAATATACAGCAGTGGTAAGGTGAACCGAGAAAATTGGGAGCTCGAGGTAGATTTAAGAAAAATCAACTTGACAAACGAGGTCTTTAACCAGTATCAAAAAGTGAGAAAAAATGGGGAATCCTGAATGTTAGAAGGAAGTTTATTCTAAGGGAAAGAAGCTACCCTAGAGAAGGGGTTGAAGTGAGTGGTTGCTTGTTTTGTGGAAGGGATACTGGAGTAGGGTTAGGCGCTGAGAACATAAAAAAAGGCAAGGAGGATGAAAAGTGGGGAAGACATCTCAAGGCAAATACCAGGGTCTTGAATTAGGAGTGGTACAGGACAGCTAATCAAGAAGGGGGAGGGGATATCTTGAATCTAGCAAATTTCAGGATTTGAAACGGCACAGATTCACCAAGGAAAGGTTCCTTCATAGAAATCTGATTGATTGCTCTGACTGGGTGGACCAGGGAATTAGATTAGGTGAGCATGCTAAATGTGGTCTATTTGTATTTCATTAAGGATCTCCATACAGGAGCCATATTCATGAACAAGCTGAGTAGTCTTGGGGTGAGCCTTAAGGGTGATGACCTGGATTAGAACACTGTTTCCCAACATTCTGAAGCTCAAGACTTAGTTTTTGGGTACTTGCCAGGTTCTTATGGCCTGGATTGGCCACTGTTGGAAACAGGATGCTGGGCTTGATGGACTCCTTGGTCTGACCCAGTATGGCATTTTCTTATGTTCTTAAGCCACACCTACATTAACAAAATCCTCCATGGAGCAGGCAATGCAGCCATGGAAAGGACTCAAATGGCCAAAAGAACAGCCAGGAAAATGCTGAAATCCCTGTCAGTTTTTAATACAAAGGGAGAGAGGGGGGGTGGACATACATGAACCCGCCACAATAGACCAGCTCAACCTCTCCATGCAAGTGCAGCAGAAGGGAAAAGTCAGTGTGGTGCGGCCAGCCGGCTTGGCTGGGTATCTTGCCTGCCACATGTTGGCTGCCACCGTTCCTCCACTGCTGCTGCTGCTGCTGCGCCCAGCACTCAGAGTGAGTCACATCCAGTGCTCAGTGCATGCTCTCCCCATCCCACTCAGCCTGAAAATAAGAGGGAGGAGGCTCAGGAGGGGAAGAAGAGGAGGTGCTGGTGCAATGTGTGCTGCACAAAGCGGGGCCTGGCTATTCGTGCCCTTCATGATGCTCCAGGGCTCATGCTGTACCTAGGATGATTACACATGTTCTGAAAAAGGTGCTCCTGCATGTCTGAGCCACTGCTGGTGACTTGTTACTGTCAGGTGCTGAGAGCAGAGCGCGGGTGCTGGGCTGGATCTGAACATCAAGAAGTGGTGACTTTTTTCCATGGGACACCTGATCAGGTCTGATGCCACATTGGGTGGGAAACACCAAACCAGAAACTGAGTGAACGGCGACACGGAGTAACCAGCAGAGTGCCACAGAGCTCAATCCTGGGTCCAGTTCTTCTCAGTGTTTTCATAAGTTATGTAAGCAGAGGGCCGAGAAGGCAATACCTCCTGTACAACCGGGCTGACACTCCAAGAAAAGTGGAAGAAAGAGAGGCAATTTAAGAAAGCCTGTGCAAAGTTTAATACTGAAAGCAAAAAAAAAATGCAATCACGCACTTCAGCATAGAGAAAATTAATGGAGCAAGGTATGGTAAGGTAGTGACAACCACCTAACTGGAAAGAAATCTGGAGGCAATGCATATGATAACCTGAAGGTGGTCAAACAATGCAATATGAGAGTGGGAAGGGTTAGAAGAATGTTTGTGTGCAGGCACAGTTTGTTTTAGTTTCATTTCATTTTAGTGCACAGTGAAAAATGAGTGCGCACTAATAAAAACACAAAACAAACTAATGAACATCCCTACTGTGCATAGGAAAAGTGAACTTGCAGAAAAACGGAACCGATAATACTACCTCACAAAACCGGTAAGTGTGCACCTAGAGTATGTGCCAGAGGAAGCGTCTCAAAAGAACTACAGAGGAGAGGCAACCTATAGGAAAGCAACCAAAATGGTATTGGAACAGCACCATAAACCCTATGACTTAAATATGCATACCCTGGAAGGGGTAGGGTATGGTAGGCAGGTAATATGCATACCCTGGAAGGGGTAGGGTATGGTAGGCAGGTAATCTCCCAAACGTACGAGAGGCAAGCACTGTTAGGTGACTAAGAAATTCCACAGCAAGAGGTCATGACATGGGACTGCAGAGGGGTCGACTCAGGAGTAATGTGAGGAAGCAGGTTTTCAGAGAAAAGGAGGCAGATAATATGAAACAGCCTCCCAATGAAAATGGTGGTGGTGAAGTTAGCCTCAGAATTCAAGGCGGCATAGGATTAAGAAGAGAGGATCCTCAGCAGAAGTGAGGGCAAAGTCTGAGATTAACTGCAGTATGGCAGCAAGCAGAGAAAACAGGACAGATGTAGGCCATCTAGTGAAACAGGTAAGTGAGATTCTCCCGAGTCCTCAAAACTCAAACACCCAAGGCCAAATCAAACCAATGCTCTAAAGAAATCAGAAGACTCACCTGTGTGACCTGTGGGAGTCCACCAGAGTCAGCCATCTGCAAGGAAATTGTTGCATTGTTATAGTGTGTCCCCCAAGTTATCTCAGTTCACCACAGGATGGGCCCCCATCCCTTGCCTCCTCCAAGGCTCCTTCTCTAGTGCCTCCCTTTCTCCCCTAACACTCCCTTTTCGCTAGAGTTTCACTCAGGGCAAGAAATCAGTTAAAAGGCTATCCCTCCTCCAAAAACTCACACCCAGTCCCCCTTCTTTAATTTTATCTATAACTCCTATCAATAATCCATATCATTAAAAAAGCTATTAACAAAGCAGCTCCTGCAGTCCCCACAGCTTTCACTACACAGAGGCCCAGTGTGCTCGGTAGCCAGGCATACGCAAGCCATGCAAAGCTTTTAAGTAAATCTGAGAAATTCAGAATCTACCCAACATTCTCTGGTTTAGGAGTGAGGGTCATTCTTGTCATGGAATACATAAAGCAAACACATTAGGTGATAGGAATGTGCAATCATCCTTTAACCCACAAAACTAGAAGGGAGGCGATCTATGAAAGCCGTAAGGGTATCAACAAACAAGATAGATGCCAAATGTCCTTAGCCATTTTAAATGTTTTTTTGCTCCATTTTATTCAGTATTGTAGTTGGGTGCCCCGCTTACTGAGATGGTTTGCTTATTTATATTTTTATCTATTTAAGGTTCTTGTTTTTATTTGCTTTATGTTGTTTTATATCATTTTGTGATTTCACCATTTTATTTGTAATTATTGTTTATGCTTTTATTGAGTTATTTTTATGTATTGTTGTGTATCATATTAATGTTTTTAATGTTTAATTTTATTTTTGTGAGTATGTGCATTAATATTTATATATTTTATCTTAGCCCCTGAGGCAGCCACTTGGATAGTGGTGAAACTCGGCCTGAGTCGGGCACTTTTTCGTCTCCACTTCAATAAATATTTACAAAGGACATTTGGCATCTATCATCCTTTCACCTCCATGCTGAGTCACTAGACCAGCTCCTGTACACAGCCTTCTGACATCAACACAGCACATCTAGCCATGACATGGGAAACTGTCTCCAATCAGGTGCTACAGACTTAGTATTTATCTATTATTTTACAGTTTTTGTGCTTGCTGTAAACTACCATGTGCATAATTCACTGCCCTGCACTGTAAATTTAAGAATCTCCCACCTTTAGGTCTAAGTCCAATGCTTTAGCTATTCCCATGTCAGGCAAGTACTCTCTGTATTTCCCCACCATATTTGCATGTTGCCATTTGTTTTTTCTTGTTGGCTGGTCCAAGTTTTACAGGATTTTTTTTTTTTTAACTCTGTTCCTTCATTCCTCACTTGTGCTGGTGGGTTCTCACTCATTCCTTCTATTCCTCAAAATGTTTGTTGGAAATTGTTTGTGATTATTTACTTTCATAGTTTAGCACCTTTTAAGCGTTGGGGGTTGTTGATGTCATCAAGTATGCTTATAGTCCGACTATTTGTAATCTGTTTCTATAAGACATACTTTCTTCAGGTCCTATGGAGTAAGGTCTTGACACATACTGATTTCTATAGCTTAGCTGGTAGCCATTAAGGAGTATTCTGGTTGAGGTTTTTCTGGGCTAGTCAATAATTCCAAAGCCATCAAACTGCAAGGACTGCACGTTGGTTGATGACTTGTATCATATTCCATGCTGTTAAAGCACTTTTCATTCTTACTTTCAACCTTCTGTAGAACATTTTGCTCAGCTTTTATTTCATTGCTTTATGATGGACAGGTACACCTTCATTAGCTCCCAGATATTTATTACATTCGTTTCCTGTTTGAGTTCTTTATATTACAATTCTCAGTCAAGGAGATACTTTCTATTTTGGTTCACTTTCCTCCAAGAAAAGCCACTTTGGCACTATGGTTGGGGCCAAATGTCATCCTGATGTCATCTGAAACGTTCTTCCCTACTCAGGATTGGTCTGTTAAATGACTCTCACAGAAGCTGTAAAGGTTCAAATCATTTACAAACAGTAAGCTGTTATCTGTGGATCATTTTGTGCCTCTGGGAAAAAGGCAAAATCTATAGTCCAAGGAGTTAATAAGTGGCAGACAGAACAATAGTGGTGACAGAGCAACACCTGGAAATATTTCTCGCTGTATTTTAATGTTAAGAATGATATTTAATTTTATTTTAAAATATTTCTTACCTGCATTCTCCATGGTTTGGGTAATTCAGATGGCGTGGGGTTTGCTATATTTTCGGGTGAACTTGATGCACTCTTATCAAGTCTGGGTGTATTTTATATATGTGACACAGTTTATGATCCAAGATTGGGGCATGCCATTAAAAGCTCTCTTATAGTCAATGCATGCTATACTACATTTTTTCTTACAGCTGTCCATGATGGCTTTATCCAGCATTAAGTGGTCTTTGGTTCTAAAAAAAGACACTTCTGGGAATGCTGTGAACATGCAGTGATGGTAGTTAAAGGACACTGCTGGGAGTGACGCGAGTATGGAGTGATGATGGCTATTAGGCAGGTATAGGTTACCTTCAGGAAGGTGGTGTTTGTGGGGTCCAGCTTGGAGTTGCATTCAACCTGAAAATCACAAAAAAAATAAAATAAAATAATTTTTTGAAATAGAGATTAGACATGGTCTAATTCAGCAGCCAGTGACCTGTTTTAGTTCCCCTGCTTATTCCCATCTCTCTCCACAGGCATTTATCTAATGGTCTCTGCTTCACTCAGCCAATAATAAATTGCATTTATATTTACTTAGAGCCCTATTTACTAAGCATTTTTCTCAAACACAAAATGGGAAAAAAAACTTTATTAAACAGACCCCCTTAGATGGCTAGATTTTGTCTGGCTCATTTCGGCAAATTCTCAGCCATAAACTAGCCAGCTAGACTGAGGCTGAAAATCTGCCTAACAGAAGTAAACTGGACAGAATCTAGCCACCTAAGTCAAGCACGCAGTGTTTGAAAAGAAATTGGTCCTCACCCGAATAGCCTGCCTTCCTTCCCAACCCCCTGATCCTAAACTCCCACACCATCCCACCCCCAAACATAAACATTAGGTGAAAGAGCCTGGGCCCCGCCACCTACCCCCAACCAGTATGGGATTTCAATTCATGATCCCGGAGGGTCTTGTGCTTTCACCAGCAGGAAGGATGTAATCTCCCCTCCTGCCAGCACCAGGGAGCCATGCAGAATGGCTCCCTGGTGCTGGCAAGGGTTCTGTGGGAACGTTATTCAGATCAAGGGTTGGAGGGCTTATTTTTAACACAAGGTTTGGGTGGAGGGAGGGGTCAGAAGGGGGTGGTTATTTCTGACATTGACTTGGGCGGCTGTGATGGAAGGAAGATATTGGAGGTTGGGAGGTTGAGGATCAGCTGACTGGGAAAACTTGCTGGGAGGAAGGAGAGATGCAGAGTCTGGAATCGAACAGTTGATTTGGCCACTGGGGTGGAAGAGAAGAGGATCTCTGGTTGCTGGGGGGGAAGAAAGTTGAAAAGCTGATTGGGATGTAGGAGTCTGAGGGGAGAGACTGAGGGCTCCAGGTGCAGGGATAGCTGGCTATACTTAAGCCAGCTATTCCCCACACCTAGGTTTGGTTAGTTAAGTTAGCTGGCCAACATTGAAATTTAGAGCTAACCTGATAAATTTCTTCTCCTCTTCACTCCCAGGACCACCCAGAACTTGAGTGGCTAAATTTAGTCACCTAGAAACTTGACAGCGAAATTTAGCCACTCAGTCCCAGTGTAACTGCAAAGCCTAGGATGCAGCAGCGTAACTCTTTATCCGTTTGAACAATTAGCATTCATTCGCTCTATTTCTCAGTCATTGACTCTGAGTGGATAATTTGATCCCCCACTAGCTCAGGTACCCTCCTAAAACTGAGCCCTTAGAAGGGGCGATTCCTTTACTTCTCTGTGAATTGCTGCAGGAGGTCCCAATTTTGAGAGCTAAAGAACAGAAAAATAAACAAGCACTCACCACACCTTCCTCAGCTGGAGCATTGTCCCCGACCACCAGCATCACAGGGCAGCTGCAAAACAGAAGGATGCCAATGACTTTCTTTACATCTTCTGCAAGAGGCGTGACTGCGCTGAGGTGGGGACCAGACGCGCACTTCTAGGGAAGGGTCGCTGTGCAGAGCTAAGCATCTGGTCTATGTCTCTTTTGCAAGAGGCAGCCACAAAGAAGCAGGGACTGGGTGTGCATTTAATTACAAGCAGCAATTGCACTGGGTTATGGACTGGGCCTCCCATTTACTGTTTGCTGTGCGGCAGCAGAGCTCAGATCCCTGTCTTTTGCAAGAGTTAGGGGCGAGCCGATGCTTACCGAAGTGTTTTGGCGTTAGGAATGGTTCCTGACCGGTTCATTTCTAGATCTCTGCGACTGTGAAGAGAGAGAGAGAGAGAGGATTAATTCCAAGGAATAATGCGTAGATTCAGATCATGTATTATAGACTCAAAATGACTTGTGGTAAAAACCAAAGAGGTCCCTCCCTATGACCTAGAGATGAGGCTCAGATGACCTGTGCTTTCTAATACCTCCTCTGCTCACAGACGTCTGACCCCCATCTTCAAATTACAGTTTTAGATAAAGAGGTCATTTGCTACCCAGGATTATCTGTTGTGTACACGTGGAGGTGGGAATAAAATTACCCATGATTACCTGTAGTATACACCTGGAGACGATAGGGGCAGAATTGCCTGTTGTACAAGCCCAGGGAGACCTAAAGGCCATGATTGCATGTTTGTATGCTTAAGGGGGAAAAGGCAGGATTACTTGTGGTGTGTTTATAGGCCTGAGGGGACACTGGATTACCAGATGTATATATGCAGATGTGGACAGCTGGGCTATGTCCTCCTTTCAGGTTGAGACCAAACACACCAAGATCTTGTGTCTCTCAAGATCTGCCTGTGCCTCTCTGACATCAGCAACCAAATCTCTTCTTCTCCCCCCCCCCCCCCCCCCCCCCCCCCCCCCCGAGTCAAGCAACTTCTATAATCATAAACATGGAAAAACAATTAAAGATCGATGTGTCATGTGAAACAAAAGTAATCCTGAAAACAGTGGAACTCATGTACTATCCAGAAAGAGACTGTCCAGATTGGTTTGGAGAACTAAAACAGGAATTGATGGCGGTAAATCAAATATCCCAAAACACAAATCTCCTCACCCATCTGCACTAGTAGGACATACCAGAGTTGTACCTTAATGAGTGGGAAGGAGAGAAGTGTCCTGATCAAATAAAATAAATCGACTGGCCTGATTTGTTTTTACTAATCGATGCATATCCCTGCTTTGTACGATCATTTTATTGCATTTTTTCCTGACAGTATAGGGTCATCTGCTGCCGCCATTAAGAAATAACACACCTTGGGAGATTATGTTTACAAACGAGCCTGCCATTTTTGCTAGAATATTATCTTTGCTGTGCTTGGTGCTCTTTGTCCAATTAGAACGGAGGCTGAGATGCCATGGGCCACAATTGGCAGTCCGTTTCTTCTTGTAACTCATAAACTGTCCTCACACAGCTAGCTTTGATGGCCTTGGGACTTTTGTCCGCTAAACTGCAGTGAGTTTGCCACTTATATCTTCTTCAAAGCACTATATACTAATTGTTTATGAAGCATGCTATTTTATTCATTGCAGTCAATTCGTGGTGGTGGCCCCTGAAACAGGCAAGAGATATGCCGGTGTCAGGCTAACATGTGCCATGGGAATCAACAGCTTCCAGAGTTATTCACTTCAATGCTTGGGCCTGGGCTTGGGCCTGCACTTCAAGAGAGCTAAAGAATTGCACCCTTTCAGCTACATGACTTTATAATCAATGTTTTCCAACTAATGTCTTCATTGGATCACACACCAATTTTCAACACCCAGACTGGGTATTTTATTTGCAAAAAAAAAATTCAAAAACGTTTTATAAAAATGAAGTAAATGCTTGGTGCACGATTAAGAAGTGAGCACAATAACTCACAACTGTAACTTGCTTATTTGCGAGGTTATCAGTTGTTTTTTTTTTTAATAGCTGCACAATTTATGATAGCAACTCTAGTAAACTATACATTATATACCCTCATAATACTGTGGTATGTTAAGTAATAAAAGCCTGTCTTCTCCATGGAGAAGCTACGGGCATTTAGAGTCAAAGCAGAATCTATTTCAATAGCCAACTCCAGTCACATTTTGATATACAAATTATTACTTAATTAAATTTAATTTAGTGATACCAGAGGCCTCTCAGGATATAAACAGATGTTTGTCTAGTATATCTACACATGATCATATTGACTTGGATAGGTTTCCGGCTCTTTGGTTACCGCAGCTTGCTGAAGATGATTCACAGCAGTACTGAATTAAACAAAAGTGGAGATAAGCAACATCCTTGACTAGCACCTTTACCTAGAGCACAATAATCTAAATGAATATTATTCACCAATAATCTCACTCTAGGGGCCATACAGCATGTGTGTTTGCATAAAAGATTTTCCAAACCAACTAATCTAAAACCTGAAATACTCCCAACTCCACCCCAGCAAAAGCCTTTTCAGTATCTAATGAAATTGATATAGTTATAAACTCCCCCTCATTACCTTTGTGCATAATTTTACAAAATGGCCTTGCATTATCTGTGTAGTACAGATTATTCGGGCCTTATTTTACAGCATGCCGCACAGTTATACAGATAGCTAAACTCTTACTCAGTTTTATCCACAAATACAGGCTTCTTCTTAAATTTAACTTTTCTTGAGGAAAACAAACTGAAAAAACACAGGTTTTACTAGAAAATGAAACCGAGACAAGAATGACTGGAACAAGTTCTCTAAACTGTGTCACAATTGGATTAAAGCGCTCTTTGAATACTTAGCTGAACCAGGTGAAAAGTTAATGCTTTCTGTAAAGACTTACAGAGACAAGCAGCCAGGATGTACAGGCTTACCTGAGAGCCTGCTGTACAAAAACAGAGGGTTTTCTCAGAGAAGCTACATCTCCCAAAATATGTTGCTTCTCTGCTGTGACTTTAACCAGTCAAAGCAAAGATTACAAAACTGTTTCAACAGATACTAAAAATGCAGTTTATCAATTCAACCACAAGGTGGCAACACAACACAAGTACTGTGTATACAGAACACCGACCCCAGTCACATTTTGATATATAGATTGTTACCGAATTAAATTTAATTTAGTGATGCCGGATGCCATTTAGTATATCAATAGATGTGCATCTAGTATCTCTAAACATGGTCATATTGACTTGGATAGGTTGCGGGCTCTTTAGTAACCGTAGCTTACTGAGGTTGGTTCACAGTGGTACTAAAAAGGTAACAATATGACATGAATCATTAAATTCGGTTGAGGAAATAGTTCCCATGAAGTCGATAAAAATTAAGAGATGTAATAGTGCCCCGTGGTACTCCCATGAACTCGAATCTAAAACATCTTCATCAGATTGAGTGATGTTGGCGCAAGTTTCATTTAGCTGGAGATTTATCTGCCTTTAATAAAGTCCTGGATAACTATAGGAATGAAGTGATTAAAACAAAAAACGATTTACATTTATAAGTCAATTAAGGCCATTGGAAATATAATTCTTCTAAATTAGTTCATACAGTGTCAAGGCTTACTAATTGCCCTTCTAATCAAACAAATGTCAAATATTCTACTTCCAGATGTTTTTGCAAAGTCTTTTTCTAAAAAGATGCTGATTTGAGTGCGTAATTTTCTTCCACTAATATTAACATGGAAGTTCTAGAGTAGAGCATATAATATTGTGGGAACATTTTGAATCTATTTCCAGAGAGGAAACCACAGAGATTGCTAAATTTAAGAAAGCTGCTAACTGGCCTCTCAGTTCATGCAGTACTGTGGTTCTTAAGATGTTAATTGATAACATTGCTGATTATTTTACTAAACTGGTTAATACCTCATTGGCTGAAAAGTGTTTTTGCCTCCTGTTCTAAAGCAAGTGGCAGTTCATCTGTTATTAAAGAAGCCACGGAGTGACCGGATGGATTTAACCAATTATAGGCCAATTTCATTAATTCATTTTTGACTAAAATCGTAGAATCAGCAGTTCTGAAATAGCTGCTGGAATTTTTGGATCAAAATAATGTACTTCATCCACTTCGGTTTACTTTTAGACCAAAATACAATACTGAAATCTTGATATGATCCCGTTTGGATATATTTTGATAGGGGCTTTGACAAGGGCACAGACTTTAGCTTGGTGCTTTTTGATGTATCAGCAGTCTTTGACATGCTTGATTATATCATCTTGATTTAAAGTTTGGATCAAACTGGCTTGTCATGTACTATTCTGATATGGCTCTGCTCCTATCTATCAAAGTGAATGCTACAGATAAATTATGGTTCACAAGCATCTGGTTGGTACGCTCTTCAATCAGGGGCGCCATAAGGGTCATTGCTATTTATTTTATTCAATAGCAATTTAAGACTTATTTGTAAATTACTGGCTGGATTAGATCTTTACTATCATATATATATATGTAGATGCCATTCAATTTTCTTTCCTATTACTGCTGATGTCAATACTATGATTGGACTTATTTTACTTGAGTGCTGTGAAGAGCTGGGTAATTAACAAGGAAAAATTATGTTTCTTACCTGCTAATTTTCTTTCCTTGAGTCTTTCCAGATCAGTCCAGCACACCTGTTTTTAGCCTCCCTGCCAGCAGATGGAGACATTCTGATTCACTGATCATACCTCTTATAGGGCACAGTGAAGCTTGCAGCAGTTTAGTATAACTGTATCAAAGCAATAGACACATTAACTGACCCCCTATGAACAGAGAGGATAAAACACAGACTCTTAACCCAACTAGGTCCTTTTAACTCCTAATATTGACATATCCAAGATAAAACCTATATATACATAGTAATGTCGGCAAGCAATGTGTGGGATCTTGGAAAGACTCAAAGAAAAATTAAGCAAGTAAGAAATCAAAGTTTTCCTTCCTTATTGGGAACAAACCGAGGTGATTTGTAACTTGTTACAAGAATATCGGTATATAAAAATGCCAAATAAATAAATAAATATACCCAAGCCACCTTCAATTAGGGAGGGAGCCAAACAAGCCTGTTCTCAAAACTGTGGCCACCTCCCTAGCTTGCACATCCAACATATGATGTTTAGAGAAGTGTGTAAGGACATCCAAGTGGCTGCCCTACAAACCTCAGCAGGTGATACTGAATCATGTTCTGCCCATCAAGTTACCTGACTCCTTGCAAAATAGACTCAAAGCTCTTTTGGAACCAACAAGTCGCAAGAAATGTAAATGGAACTGATAGCCTCATTAATCCATCTAGCAATAAGTAGACTTAGAAGCTGCACTTCCCTTTTTCTGACCACTGAAAAGAACAAATGGTCCGATTTCCTAAGAATTTGTCTTTTGAATACCTGAGCAAAACCATCTTCACATCCAGACTCGCCCAAGGTATCACGCTTCCTGAAACCTGGAAGTTCCACTGACTAAGTAAAATGAAGAAACAACATTTGGCAGAAACAGAACCGTCCTAATGTACACTCCCACTTCTGTAAGTTGTAGATATAGCTCTCTTCAAGAGAGCCTGCAATTCCAAAACATGCCATGCCGAACAGATAGCCACCAGAAACACAACCTTCAGTGTTTGTAGCCACACCTCTAATCTGTTGAAAAAGTGCCGCACGTAATGCCTGGAGTGCTAGATTCAGATTCCAAGGAGAAACTATCTGACAGAGCACAGAACGGAGACATTTTGTCCCTCATAAAAAACGAGAATCACCACATGAGCTACTACAGCCAAACTATGAAACTTTCACCTATAACATACTATAGCTGCAACCTGTACATTCAGGGAACTGAAGGAAAGAACCTCAGGAACTGAAGCCTTAAGGGAGAAATCCTGGTCTTTGGACTCCAGACCTCAAATACCTTCCAGAAATGTATGTAAGCCAAATATGTGGACTTCATCCTTGCCTGCAATAGAGTAGCTGCCACCTCAGATGAATATCCCCGATCCCTTTTATAGTTACATGCATCTTTTTTTTTTTTTAAATATTAATAAAAATTCTCAGAGTACATTTCCCTGAAAACGGGAGGAATTCTGCCCATGCGAAGGACTCATGATTAGGTCATCCCCAACAGGAAGAAGACAACTCCCAAGCCAAGGGAGGAGAAGGAGCCAGACTACACACTGAAACAGGAGAGAACCACCACCATTGGCTTTCTCTTCCCATCCTAATCCTAGGACAAAGCTTAGAGAAGAGAGTAATCAACCCCCACCTCTGCTCCACCAATCAGTATACCCAAAGAAGAAACCTCCTGGGAGCAATTTATCTCCTAAAAATCTATGCTATAGGATTTAGCATCTCTACCATACAGAGAAATACTGAAGTCTGCAGGCTTCACTGTGCACTATAAGGGGTAGCGTCAGTGAATCAGAATCTTCTCTGTCTCCACCTGCTGGCAGGAGGTCTAAACCCAGGCATGCTGGATTGGTCTAGTGAATGATAAGGAAATTAGCTTTAAATATGGGCAAAACTGAAATCATTAGAGTGAGTAGATTTGCATCTTCCCCTTTTCCATCTGTATTACTGTTCGAAGTTTTTGCAATTCCCTTTGTAAAGAAATTTAGAAACTTATGGGTAGATTTTCTAAGGTGCGCGCGCCGATTTTATAACATGCATGCATTGGCGCGCGCATGCTATAAAATCGTTGGGTTCCGCGCACATGTGTACTGGATTTTATAATATGCGCATGCATGGGGGGATAGACTTTGGCAATTTCGTACGACGACGCATCACGGTCTTCCCCAGTTCCCTCCCAGTCCGCTCCAATTAAGGAGCAGGCTGGGAGGGAACTTCCCTACCCCCTACCCCAACCTCCCTTCCCCTTTCCTCCCCACCTCCTATCCCTATCCTATCTACCCATTTTTTAAAATTTTATTTTGAAGTTTGGCTCCTCAACAGGAGCAGTAGCAAGTTGTACTGCCGGTGCGCACTTCCCCAGCACAGCAACAAAAGGCTGCTGTTCCGGTGCCTCAAGCCCGCCCCCCCCCCCCAGACCGCCCCTTTTCTTCAGCTCGGCACTTCTACGCATAACAGGAGTTACAAGCGTGGCCGAGCTCCGACATTCGTTACAAACATCACATCAGTTTACATTAAAACATAATAATAGCAAAATATGCTTTACAGAGAGAACAGTGGAATTAAACAGTGAGTTTAAGATACAGGGGGGAGTAACAAGGGGTGAAACTATATACATGACACATAGATAATAACGAAAGTTTACCAAATATTAGAAGCTTGCATGTTTGGATTGGCTATATATATATATATATATATATATATATATATATATATATATATATATATATATATATATATAAAGTATATACTCATGTATAAGTCGAGAAATTTATGCCAGAAAATAACCCCAAAGAAATCTGGATCCACTTATACACGCATATTATCGATTTTTCTGCGTATAACATTCCTGAGGTATGCACGTATATATGCGCCAACCGCTGAAACGGAATGGAGTTAGCCGCATAAGTCAAGTGGCTAACTCCATTGTTAGCAGTTACTGGCTTAACTTTTGTGGCTAACTCTGATCGTGTCGCTGACCTATCCTATAATTAGTGGTCCAGTGACTTTTTTTTTTTTTTAATACGGTCATGGCTTTTCTTAAATTATCTTCCTGACAGATCACTCATATTAAACCTTGACTTATACATGGGTCAATGGATTTTGGCCTCAAAATCGCCCATTGACTTATACATGATATCGACTTATACATGAGTATGTACGGGTAGGTGCGAGCTTTGATTCCGAGCTTTCCTTTAAGGGTTGAGTAAAGATAGCTGTACAGAGGTCATTTTTCAAGTTATGGATACTACGGAAGCTCAAGCCTTATTTGGAAATTGACTATATCTGGCTTGGATTACTATAATTCTATCGTGGCCTTCCTGAATCCACACTAAGGGCAGGATTTTAAATGCCCTGCGCGCGTAAATCCAGCTGGATTTACGCGCGCAGGGCCCTTGCGCGCCGG
This sequence comes from Rhinatrema bivittatum, assembly GCF_901001135.1. Classification (NCBI taxonomy): domain Eukaryota; kingdom Metazoa; phylum Chordata; class Amphibia; order Gymnophiona; family Rhinatrematidae; genus Rhinatrema; species Rhinatrema bivittatum. The sequence continues at coordinate 140,004,610 of NC_042621.1, forward strand.
CGCGTCTATTTTGCATAGGCCGCCGGCGCACGCAAAGCCCCGGGATGCGCGTAAGTCCCGGGGCTTCGAAAAAAGGGGCGTGTCGGGGGCATTTCGTAAATGACGCGGCGTTTCGGGGGCGTGATGCAGCGTTTCGGGGGCGGACCGGGGTCGTGGCGCCAGGCCGGGGGCGTGGTCGAGGCCTCCGGACCAGCCCCCTGGGTCGGGTGATGGAGCGCCGGGGGGGGGGGGGGGGCGAAGGAAAGTTCCCTCCGAGGCCGCTCCGAAATCGGAGCGGTCTCGGAGGGAACAGGCAGCGCGCGCTGGGCTCGGCGCGCACAGGTTGCACAAATGTGCACCCCCTTGCGTGTGCCGACCCCGGCTTTTATAAGATATACGCGGCTACGCGCGTATCTTATAAAATCCAGCGTACTTTTGTTCGCGCCTGGTGCGCGAACAAAAGTACGCGCTCGTGCAAAATTATAAAATCTACCCGTAAATGCATTACAAATAGTTCAAAACTCCAAACGGGACAACATGTTTTTATCAGCTCTCTCCTGTTCTTTATACATTACACTGGTTACCTGTTGAATAGAGGGTGCAGTATAAGAGTTTTTGTTAAAAATTTAAGAACGTTTTGTTGAAGTTTTGAGCCCTTGGGCGAAACATGGGTCTGTGTCAGGGACGTACTGTTATATGAACTATTTCTAAATTTGCCTACTGAAAGCTCTGGAATAAAATAACCATCATATACTTTACAATTCTTCTTGATGATTTTTGGTGTACATTGATCACCCTATTCCACGCATTTTATTTTTCTTATATAAGGCATTAAATCAAGCCATATCATTAGTTCTTTGTTAAAAGTCTACTGACCATCAAGTGTTCTCAAATGAGCTGGTGCCTGTTGGATATTTCTGCTCCTTACACTGCCAGGTTAACAGAGTCTTGAAAAAGGCTGTTGGCTGCGGCGGGCCCTACTTTGTGGAATTGACTCCCTGAGATGTTGCAGAAGGAAATGTGACTTAAAACTTAAGAAGCATGTAAAGGCGTTTCTGTTTAGAGAGGTGTTAAAACATAGGTCAGGGAAGATTGTAATATGGAGGTACTGATATTGTGATTATACGCAAGTCTGTTTTTATTTGTATATTATGAATGGATTCATTGTGAGCTGCTTAGAATCTAGAATAATTTGGCATAAAAATGCTTTTAAATAAATTATGACCCCATTAGGAGGAAAATATTCAAAATAAAAGTGTGATTTAGAATAACGTGCAATTAAACCTGATTTTTATAACTAATGTTAGTCTTATTGCTGGTCACTGACAAACGTAAGAGATGCTTAAAAAAAAATATTCCCATTAAAAGATACTTAATCACATTTGAAAACCCCAATCCAGGGGGCCGATACAATACAGTGCACTCAGCCAAGCGCACTGTATAAGTGGTGAAGACCAGAACTGTGAAGGACTTCAAAGGGGCGTGGGATAAACACTGTGGATCCATAAAATCAAGAGGCCGTCAAAGAGTGGGTGGCTCACCAGAATGACGGCTACTGCCTGGAGACAATACCCTTATTCAATAAACATACACATGGTGACTCCAACATCGCTCTAAGCTACAACAGCAAGAGGAAATGTGGAAAAAAGGATTCGCACTCACAAAGCGGGGAGTAGCTGGCTTGTTACGGCGGTTACTAACCAAACCAAAATATCGTGAAAACCAGGCCTGTTTATGGCTCTTAAGGACTGGAGTTGGCCACCCCTGCCCTAATCAAATTTAAAAACCTTTAGAATTAAACATGCCCTCTCCTTAAACAGATTTAAAAACTTTAAAAACTCTTTATTCATTAAAAATGATTTTGAAAAAAAAATAAAACTTTAAAAGTTTAGCAAAAATTAAAAAGCAGATAGAAGTCCAGCAGCGAGTTGGAGACTATCCAGTCTTTTGCCACATGTGTATCATCTACGTTTTGGTGAGAAGGTGTACATGTACACCCAGAATACCAAAGGGATCCGTCCTTGGACCTGTGCTATTCCACATAATTATAAATGATCTGAAAAAGGCAACAATGAGCGAGATGATCAATTTTGCATATGACAAAATTACTGAAAATTGTTAAACAGCAGCGGATTGTGAAGAACTGCAGAAAGTCCCTGTAAGCCTGGGAGGGTTAGGCGTCTGACTGGCAGATGAAATTTAATGTGGACAAGTGCACAGTGATACGCATAGGGAAAAATAATCCAAACCACAGGCACACAATCCTGGGTTCTGTATTAGGAGTCACCAACCAGGAAAAAGGACCTTATAGTCCTTGTGGACAGGAAATTGAAATCTTCAGCTCAGTGTGCCGTCAGTCAAAAAAAGAAGATAAGCAAGTTTGCTATTAGCTATGCTCTCTGGGACATCCTCTGGGCAGCTTGGGGGTGGAGCTGCTCTCAAAAAATACAGAGCTTTGCTCTGTGTGGCTGCAGGGCTGTTCCCTGCCATTACCCCATCTCCTCAGTTGATGACAGTCAGCTAAGTACAGCAAAGAAAGGCTGTCTAGGGAGGAAGGTGGGATCACAAGGCTAATTCATCCTGCTATTTATGGAAAACACCATTTATGGTAAGCAAACACGTGTTTTTTCCCCTGGATAAGCAGGCTGAATTAGTCATGCTGTCTGGGAGTCCCCAGCTTAGGGTTGTTGTCATGTACAAACCTCTGATTCAGTATTTGGAGGAATGACACAGCCATTTGATGTGGTTAGTTCTTAAGTTCTGTCTGCACAGCCCACAGATCCAGTGGCAAGATGCAACACCACTGATCCCACAGAGGTATCTGAAGCCACTTGCTGGTCTGGATAATAATGAGATGTGAAGGTATGGAGAGAGGACCATATACTTGTTTTGCAAATGTCCAACGAAGGCACATTATGAAGATGTGCAATTGAAGCTGCCGCGGCTCCAAGCTGATGTGCGTTAATTCTGGATGGGAATTACCCAGTTAGCTAATGTTCTTTCACTACTGGTACCCCTGGCTTATTTGGAATGAAAGAAACAAAAAGGTGGGAAGCCCGGTTATTTGTTTGGGTTCTTTTCTTGTAATATGCCAAGGCTATTTTACAATCCAATGTGTGAAATAATCTTTCCCTGGCATTTTCGTAAGGTCTTGGAAAAAATGTAGGTAATGTAATCACTTGGTTCAGGTGAAAGGCTGAAACAATCTTTGGTAAGAAAGACAGATGTGTACTTAAGGTGACTGTCATGGTAAAATTGCAAATAAAGAGAATAATGAACTAGAGTTCACCGATTCGTCTCTCTGAGGTTACTGCAACCAGAAATAGAACTTTCCATGTTAGAAACTTCATAGAGGCAGTCTCCAAGAGCTCAAAAGGCAGAAGCATAAGCAATTCCAACACTAAGTTAATATCCCAAGGGATAGGAGGTTTTGAGACAGGCCAGACCTCCTGCGAGCAGCATGGAGCAGCAGGCCTGGCCTGAGGTTGAGGGCAGACGGACCTTGACACGAAGACAAGACTATGAAGATTGATGCAACGGCATCACATGGCACGAAGACTTGGGTTGATGCAATGGCATCACATGGCACAAAGACTTGGGTTGAAGACATGACACCAGGACTATGAAGACGTGACACCAGGATCGATGCAACAGCATCGCAGACGAAGACTTGACACCAGGGCTGATGCGAAGACATCACGGATCAGTGGTCGATGCTACGGCATCCCGGACCAGGGTCGATGCAACGACATCAGAGATATGACGCTGAGGTGCAGTCATAATGAGGAACTTGGAATCCAGACGAGACGAGAAGCAGGGAAGGCGGTCATTGGCACTGTCTCTCAGGGCGCCCTACTCAGGCCACCCGCGGGACTGAGTCGCGGACCACCCTGTCCCACTGCGCGCCCTACACAGCCCTTGCAGGCTGGTCATGGACCACGAGGAGATGGGATAGCGCAGGAAAGATCCAGGACATGATGGCTCGAGAGCGCAGGACACCTGTCCACCTGCAGGCCACTCCAACTCGGGAAAGACGTTGTCCGAGGGAGTCCGGCCCACAGGACCAGAAGGCTCAGGAGCGTAGAAGACGAGACACGGGAACGAACATCCAGGAGGAAACCCGCGGGCAGAGTTCATAACAAAAAGTTGTTCATACTCAACTCACTGACCATTTAGAAAAAAACAATATCCTCTTTCCAACTCAATTCGGCTTCAGAAAAAACCTCAGTACCGAATCTTTACTACTCTCATTGAATGACACTGTACTAATAGGGTTTGACAATGGGCAAAAATACCTACTCATAATGTTAGACCTATCTGCAGCTTTTGACACAGTGAACCATAACATACTCATTGACCATCTCTCCGAAATTGGATTATATAATATAACCTTGCAATGTTTTTCTTCATACCTTTCTAATAGAAACTACCAAGTTTCAATCAATAACACCTTATCAAATAAAATTAACCTTCACACTGGAGTACCTCAAGGTTCCGCACTTTCTGCAAATTTGCCATCTCCTAAAAGAGCTAGGCCTGACCCACTTCCTCTATGCCGATGACATACAAATTTTAATTTCAATTCAAAATTCGCTGGATGATACTTACAAGAAAACTGCCACATATCTATCTACAATCAAACATCTGCTAACTCGCTTAAAACTCATAATTAACATTGAAAAAACTGATTTAATTATCATGGATTGGAAACCCAGCCCATCATCTCCACCTCCCTTCTTGCTCGAGAACCATAATAAACCCATCTTCCCAGTATCACATACACGCAACCTAGGAGAGATCATTGACGATGAACTATCTTTAAAAAACCACATCACAACCAAAATTAAAGATGAATATTATAAAATATTAATCCTCAGACACCTAAAACCTTTTCTAACCATTAAGATTTCAGATCTGTACTTCAACTACTTATTTTCTCCAACATCGACTATTGCAACTCCCTATTACTTGGACTTCCAGCTTCGAGCATCAGACCGCTCCAAATCCTACAAAATGCAGCAGCAAGAATTCTAATAGGCGTTAAAAAACGTGAACACATTACACCCATCCTTTTTTCCTTACACTGGTTACCAATCAAATACCGTATTGAATACAAAACCCTGAACATTACACATAAATTAATATATAAAGATGATTTTAACTGGTCAATCATTAATCTCATTCCTCACATGACTCAACGAAACCTTTGTTCAAACAACAAAGGCTTTCTGAAAATTCCCCCTGTTCGAACAGCTCAACTATCAACAACCCGTCAAAGAGCCTTCTCCATCGCTTGCCCAAAATTATGGAACTCAATCCCCATGGATCTTAGAATGCAATCCAATTTGAAAACATTCAAAGAGATCTGAAAACTTGGCTGTTTTTCAAAGCTTATAATGAAATCCTAACTCTCACAACATCATCTCATCAACGGAACTCTCAAATGATATGAAAACATTCTCAGTTACCAAGTTCAACTTAACTCTGAACCATTTCCAGCTGAGAACATAACCTTTCCCATACTTTTTATTTCCTCACTCCTCTTCACCTTACTTGCTATACCTTCATCCGACTGTACATTGACCTTATTTGTACCCTGATGATATTCTCTGTTCTACTTATTTATTTCTCCCTTATTGTTATTTGTAAACTTTCATATCCCTTGTTTAAATATGTAAACCGTTGTGATGGCATTACCAAATGACGGTATATAAAACTTGATAGATAAATAAATAAATAAAAATAAAATTGCTGTGAATGTGGGGACTAGGCCTTTGCTCTAGGGGCCCCTCCCAGGCTTCCGAGCAGGAGGTGGGGCCTGTGAGTGCAGGCTTAAGTCTCCACATCCCCTGCAATCTGAGGATCACATCACTACAGTAGAGGAGAGGTTCATGGGCTGGGGTGGGTGGGGCATGGGACCAGCTCGGAGTGTGCCTAGGGCCAGCATCTGCCCAAATCCATCACTGACCTTATCCCAACTGAACTCCTTGGTTTTTTTTTGGGACAGACTTGGTGAATTCTGGATATGAAGGCAGACATCTTTAATTCTGGCCAGTTCTGCATGAAGCTGAGCCATCTCCAACCCTCAGACAGGACAACAGTGAAGCCTCCAGAAGGTCTCTCTAAAGTAGGCAAGTGTGGAGAAGGCTGGAAGGGCCTTTTTAGCCAGCAACAGCAAAGCAACACTGAATGACAGCCAGGGTAAAAGCCCCATCTCTGTGTCCTAGTCACTAACACTAAATTATAAAATCAATTCAACAGTTATAAAGTCCTAAAGCAACAGTTTCTGCAGGAAATGATTACAGGTCCTTGCTCGCTTCCAGGCATTTCAGGGTCCACTGCGACATCGCAATCTATGAAAAGGTGAAGAAGAATGTGAGAGAAAAACGCTGGGCAAACGTCCCAACTACACTCTTGCTATCTACAGGAGCCACGTCTGCACGCAAGTCACCTCAACTGGCAGAAGCAGATGGTCCTACCTGCACCTCCTTCACGGACCCACAACCTCCCCCTCCAACTATTCTCCCCTTCAGACTTTGGAGGGCAAAAATCCCTGATGCACTAAAGTGGTCCCTGTCAACCTGACTGTATGCTCCACAGAGCAGGGACTCTCTCTTGTGTCTGTATAATCGCTGCGTGCACCCTGTAGTGTTTTATACAGTAAATGTTTAACAGTAGTGATTAATTACACTTTTTTTTTTAATAACTGTTGAAAAGACCAAAGTTACTTGAGCAACTCTCAGCTGCCACTGAAATATTCCTCCCCTCCCCTCAGATCAGCCCTCAGAGAGCCTGTGCCAGGCAGTGGCATTGCAAAGGTCTCTGGCACCCGGGGGGGCAATAAATTGATGTAGCCAGCCCTGTGCCCCCCCTTCTTGCCACTATCCCCACTCATCTTCCTTGTAGATGTGCTTAAGGTCACAGAAACAGCCAACATTTTCAAATACCCTCTTCTCGCCTTCTACCTGCATGCAGCTGAAAAAAAAAGAATAGACAAAGAGGTCTCAGGTGCCCACCTACAGCCCAGCGGCTCTGGATCACCCCCCCCTCGCCACGCCACAGGTGCCAGGATTATAAAAATGCTTAATCCTATCAAGAGACTCAAAACAGACTAGCGGCATTCAACAACACTTCCTGAAATCATCTTCTCTCCAAAATAAGACCTTGAATACTCGTTGTTATGCCACAAGGCCAGTAGCAGGATCGGCATCACCAGTGGACCGGCAAGAGAAGGCAGCAAGCTAGTTATCAAGCCTAACAGGAAGGCTGTGAAATCTGCAGAACCAGCTGTGAGCCCTGACCGCAGCAGCAGCAGCGGCCGGCCCCCTGATGCAGGTCTGCAGCACCAACATACCTAAGCAAAATGTCCTCCAAAACGGTTGGGATTATATAGTTCATGGTGTAGCTGCACGGGGGAGGTGTGCTGCTGAATTCCTGGATCTTGCAAGGAATCCTAACATGGAGGAACTGAAGCTTAAAAGGTCTCAACCCTTGTGGAGAGCAGCAGTACACAGCATTAAGCATCAGAGGGAACCTCGGTTTCCTGTAACCAGAGAGGAGCCGCAGCTACGAAGAGACGTGAGACTCTGGTACATTGGTCTCAGCCTGAAAGGGAGAGGACTGGTAGGGAGCATGGTGTAACCATTATGCCCACCTGGAGGTGACAGACACAGAATTACCTGTTGTACACTGTGGGGTGTGGTGGGGATGAATTACCTGTTGTACACTGTGGGGTGTGGTGGGGATGAATTACTGTTGTACACTGTGGGGTGTGGTGGGGATGAATTACCTATTGTACACTGTGGGGTGTGGTGGGGATGAATTACCTGTTGTACCCTGTGGGGTGTGGTGGGGATGAATTACTGTTGTACACTGTGGGGTGTGGTGGGGATGAATTACCTATTGTACACTGTGGGGTGTGGTGGGGATGAATTACCTGTTGTACACTGTGGGGTGTGGTGGGGATGAATTACCTGTTGTACACTGTGGGGTGTGGTGGGGATGAATTACTGTTGTACACTGTGGGGTGTGGTGGGGATGAATTACCTGTTGTACATGTTCCAGAACAGCTGCAGATTGAACTGATTCACAACACTCCCGATCTGCTGCCGGTAGCTCTGGACCAACTCGGTATTACTCATCAGCTCTTCCTACATTAAAAGAAATAAAGAATCAGGAAACGATTGTGTGTGTGTGTGTGAGCCAGTGAGAAAGAGTAAATGTGGGACAGTCAGACACAGAAGGAAATTGTGAGAAGGAATATCTGTGGGAGAATGGGAAAAAAAAACCAACCCAAACATACGTGTACAGTCACACAGAGCAAAATCTGACTGAACAGGGAATGTGCTGCTACCCAGTTACTGACCAAAAGGGTGAACGTGAATTACCTGTCGGAACAAACGCCTACCTGACTGAACAGGTGAGATAAGACTGTGTCAGGTAAAGAGCTTGTTAGGCCTGAGAGCTGGGGACAGAAAGGAAACAATGGTTACTATTTGGGGCCAACAAAAGTAAAATATAAACATGTATCCGTGTCTTCCATATAAACATGAACCTTCTATGTACATGTATGTACATCTGTCTCTCTCTCTCTATATATATATACATAAATATAGAGATACACACATACACATATACACACCCAGATATGAGCATGTGAGGTGTACATATATGTATCACATATAGACAGGGAATTTTTCCACAAGTGATTTGCACAGCAGTAGCTATTATTTATTTAAAATTTTTTCTATACCGTCGTTTAGTAATATACAGTCACAACGGTTTACATTTCGGCACGAAATAGGTTGGTTTGGTTTCTAAGTTATCCATGGTGTGCCAATATTTTACGGTTACATAGTTCAGTAATATACTACACTAGAGTTTCTATGTAACAGTCGATCAGATTTTCCAGTAGCAGATTTAAAATGTCAGAACACACCAGCATTTTTTTCTGTCTTTTCTGTTATTGGCTTTTTTGAATTCTAGCTCTTTTTTCTCTTCTCTTCTTTGCCTGTTCATTTTTATATCTTTTCAACAGTATTTTTCCTTGTGAAACTTTTTTTTTTTTTTTTAACTTGTCTTACTCATTCCTGTTATCTTTCTCTTCCTGGTAGTTTACAGTACTTTATTCAAAGAACAACTCCTCTTGTATAAATACTCTCAACTGATAGTCTTTAAAAATGTCCCCCGACACGGACCCCGTGTTTCGTCCAACGGCTGCGTCGGGAGGGACAATGGCAGAGATTTCAAATGCTTATCTTGCATCAAGTCTCAAGGGGTCTGTGTCGGGGGACATTTTTAAAGACTGTCAAGAGGAGTTTGTTCTTTGAGTAAAGTACTGTACACTACTAGAGTTTTGTTAGGACCTTTATTGTATCCACACTCTGTTGCCCTTTTGATTAATTAATTTGAGTGTGGGATTTCACTCCATTTCTTCCTTTTCGATCTCTCTCTCCCTCACAGAACCCTTTTCCTCCTATGTCCTCAATTTTTTCTCCCACCTTTTTTGTAGTTAGCTCAGATTCACCAATAAGTGGCATTTGCATAACCTTTCCCCCATCTCTCACACTTCCATTACACATATAGGGAAAAATAATCCTTGCTGTAGTTACACGATGTTAGGTTCTATCTTAGGAGCTACCACCCAGGAAAGAGATCTAGGCGTCATAGTGGATAATACATTGAAATCGTCGGTTCAGTGAGCTGCGGCAGTCAAAAAAGCAAACAAATGTTAGGAATTATTAGGAAGGGAATGGTGAATAAAACGTAAAATGTCATAATGCCTCTGTATCACTCCATGATGAGACCGCACCTTGAATACTGTGTACAATTCTGGTCGCCACATCTCAAAAAAGATATAATTGCGATGGAGAAAGTACAGAGAAGGGCAACCAAAATGATAAGGGGAATGGAACAGCTCCCCTATGAGGAAAGACTAAAGAGGTTAGGACTTTTCAGCTTGGAGAAGAGACGGCTGAGGGGGGATATGATAGAGGTGTTTAAAATCATGAGAGGTCTTGAACGAGTAGATGTGAATTGGTTATTTACACTTTCGGATAATAGAAGGACTAGGGGGCACTCCATGAAGTTAACAAGTAGCACATTTAAAACTAACCGGAGAAAATTCTTTTTCACTCAATGCACAATTAAGCTCTAATTTTGTTGCCAGAGGATGTGGTTAGTGCGGTTAATGTAGCTGGGTTCAAATAAGGTTTGGATAATTCTCTCTTACTGTTTCTCTCAGCTTTCCCCCTTTGTTTCATCCCCTGCTCCTCCTTTCCACACGCCAAATCTTTCCCACCCCTCCATCTTTTTTCTTTCTACCTCTTTGTCTCAATTGCCCCATCTTCCTTCACTATATTCCCCCTTAGCATATCCTGTGTCTTCATCTACTTTTGTTTTCCCCATCTCTCCTCTTATCCCCACCTCTCTTCCCCCTCTCAATAGCCTCTCACTCGTTTCTTTCTCCCAGTCTCCCCAACATTTTTACCCACTCCCAAGATGAGTAGCAGAAACTCAGCCCCACACTCCCCATACTTCACCACAATCCTAGCAGATGCTGTCAGATCCGCCCTTTGCAGTTTCATGGTTCACCGGCCGATCTAGCCATGTGTGAATGTGCAGGCCGCAAGGGCCAAGCCAGGCATATTGGCAAAGTCAGAAAAGATGGTGAGGGCTATTAGGATCCTACTGCTTGAAACAGGGGGGAGAAGGGGGGTTACAAGCCACAAGCGGGGGTGGGGGGTGGGAGAGGAGGGAATTGGATGGGAGAAAGGTCTCTGATCATTGGGAGAGAAAGATAAGGGGACGGTTCTCAGTAGTGGAGGGATATGTGGACCTGTTTGTTGGGTTATCTAGTCATACTGTTCTACGTCTGCACCTGGCTCCTGGAGAGAAAAAAAAAATAAAGATTTGTATAGCAACTACTGCTAGATATGCCTCTCAAAAAATGAGGTTTGGTTCATTATTTGTAATGTAATACTGGGACATTTCTAGCCTCTGGGCAGCCGGATACCTCCCCAGAACTCTGATGTACCAGCTCCTCTTCGGAGAGAAGGGAAGGGTAGCGAAGTATCTTGAATCTAGTGGGTTGCAGGATCTAAGGCTGCATTGTTTTATCAGAAGTAGGTCATGATCTATTTCTCTGACTGGGTGGCCAAAGATTTAGATCAGGAGCATGTGCTGGTTGCCATACACTTGGATTTTAGCAAAGCGTTTGATATTCCCTCACATAGGAGGTTCATAAATAAACTGGGCAGTCTAGGGCTGGGACCTAAGGTAGAGGACAGGATCCGAAACCGGTTGAGGGCTAGACAATAGCGCATTGGTGGCAAATGGAGATTGGTGCTCAGTGGAGTGCCTCAAGGACTGCTTCTAGTCAGTGTCTTTATGGGACATATTACAGAGGGGCTAGTAGGAAACGTTTGTCTTTTTGGAGTTAATACTAAAATATACAACAGAGTGGACAACCATGAGGGAGGACACAGAACGAGAAGCCATTTAAGAAAGCTCAAGCACCAGCTGAGGGCTTGGCAACTAAATTTTAATGCAAAAAGTCGAGTCATGCATTTGGGAGTAGTAAACTGGGGGATGAGATACTGGCGTCCATCTGCCAGGAAAGACATCGTGTGGTGATCGTGTATGATGATCTCAAGATAGTGAAACAGTGCCACAAGAGGGCAGACAGAGCTAGGGATGATGCTAGGCTGCGTACAGAGAGGCATAACCAGCAGGGAAAGGAAAAAAAAAAAAAAGGAGGCGATAATGCCACTGTGCAGGTCATTAGTGAGACCTCACCTGAGTGTTGTGTCTAGTGTTGTGAGGCTGTACCCCCAGGAGGATAGAGACAGGGTAATGGCAGTCCCGGAAAGGGCTACCAAAATAGAGCAGGGTCTACAAAAGCCCTATAAGACTTATGGACCTAAATGTATATTTCTAAAGGAGAAAGGCTAAAGAGGTTAGGGCTGTTCAGCTTTGAGAAGAGATGGCTGAGGGGGGATATGATAGAGGTCTACAAAACCATGAAAGGACTTGAATGGATAAATGTGAAACAGTTATTTACTCTTTTGGATAATACAAGGACTTGGGGGCACTCCATGAAGTCAGCAAGTAGCTCATTTAAAATAAATCGGAGAAAATTCTATTTTACTCAACACATAATTAAGCTCTGGAATTCAATGCCAGAGGATGTGGTTACGGCAGTGGTTGGGTTTAAAAAAGGTTTGAACAAGTTCCTAGGGCAGAAGTCCATAAACTGCTATTAATCAATAAGAATTAGTAGTTTGGGATCTATTCATTTAACGTTTGGGTACTTGCCAGGTACTTGTGACTTGGATTGGCCACTGTTGGAAACAGGATGCCGAGCTTATGTTTTTGTATACAATAAAGCCCATCTTTTTAGCCCAGTTTACTGCTTGATGCATGTCAGTTGATCTCTGGCTTTCACTTTACATCTTTGCAGCTAGGGATCCTGTGCTTATCCCATGTTTTCTTGAATTCCATCCCTGCTTTTGTCTCTCCCACCTCCCCTAGAAGACTGTTCCATACATCTATTATCCTTTCCGTGAAGACATTTTTAGTGTTATTCTTAAGTCTAACTCTTTGCAGCCTCACATGATGACTTCTTTCTCTAAAACTTCCTTTCCTTTGAAAAAGGTTTACATCTGGTGCATTATTTATGGACTTCTGCCCTAGGAACTTGTTCAAACCTTTTTTAAACCCAACTACACTAACTGCCGTAACCACATCCTCTGGCATTGAATTCCAGAGCTTAATTAAGTGTTGAGTAAAATAGAATTTTCTCCGATTTATTTTAAATGTGCTACTTGCTGACTTCATGGAGTGCCTCCAAGTCATTGTATTATCCAAAAGAGTAAATAACTGTTTCACATTTATCCATTCAAGTCCTTTCATGGTTTTGTAGACCTCTATCATATCCCCCCTCAGCCATCTCTTCTCAAAGCTGAACAGCCCTAACCTCTTTAGCCTTTCCTCATAGGGGAATGGACCAATTGGCAGGAAGTAAAGGCGTGAATAAATATGCCCCTTTATCATTTTGGTTGCCCTTCTCTGTACTTTCTCCAGTGCAACTATATCTTTGTGCTTATCTGCCATTATATTCTTTGCTGCTTAGTTGCAGAAGCATGGCAGGCTGCTTTCTGGTACACTGTAAGGAAGTGGAAGGGGACTAGAGTGAAGTGGAAGCTGTTTATAATGGGCTCTGCAGTCAAGTTTATATGAGCCTGCTGCGCAAAGCATTAAGAAAGAATCAGGCCGATGCAATATCAGCGCATAAAAAATGTGCACATATCCACCTGTCCTGGGGGGGGGGTCGATGCAATAGGCAAATGAGCTGCCACGCTAAAAGGGATGTGCAATGGGTAATTTGTGCATCCCTAGCACTCTGCATCAGGCACCCAAGAGAAGTAGCTGTGCTTCTAGAACAGCCTGTCCAAAGCTCCCTCTTCACCACTGGCAGGACTGTTCCTGATTGGTCCTTTTCACTGACATGTGACAGTGAATGGACCAATCGGCAGGAAGTAAAGGAGTGAATAGATATCAAGTGCCTGACACTCAATATTAATGCATTCTCTCCTTCGCTCTCAGCAAGCAGGGGTTCTGATTGGGCCAGACCTTGGAGATGCTGCTTTCTGTGGTTCCGCCTATGCGGAACCACAGAAAGCAGGATTTATTTTTTGTTAAGCATTTGAGTGGGACATAATACTGCTTTCTGTGGTTCCTCCTATTTAGTATCGCTAGGACACTAATAGAAGGAATCACAGAAAGCAGGAGTTTTTGGGTTTTTCCCCTCATTAGCCTTTGAGTGCCCCATGCTTTAACGCCCGCTCCTGGGCAGGCGTTAAATTTGCAGCGGTAACATGGGCGCCTTGGCTGCGCAGCAATATTTTTGCAACAGGAGGTAACAGCTAATAGCCCCATCGACCTGAATTTACATGTGATGAGTGCTGTTAGCTAAGCGCTGGTTTGGACACGCGTTTTGGACGCACTAATCCCCTTTACTGCGTGAGGGATTTTGGATGCGCGTCCCTAGCGAGTGTGAAGGCGTGCGCTCAGCCGAGTACATTATATTGCATCGGCCTGAATGAGTGTTACCTGCATTCAGATGAGCATGCTTTAACAATAAAAAGTGGGTCACAGACAGCAGCGGGGTTCAAGGTTTGTTGCACTTTATCTCCCCAGCATATACTGGGTAACTACTCCCAAGAGAGTTTATGCAGAGCTGCAGATCTTCCAGTGCAGACACAGACACCACTCACGAATCTGCAGTGAGAAGAATAAGCAGACTTTGCAGAGAGGTCTTTGCAGTGAGACGGGCCACTGAGCGGAAAGGGTCTTGCTGAAATCTTTGCAGGTTGCAGCAGCCCTAGGGGACTGGAGGCCAGTGTTAGTTTGTGGAGTCAGATCCTCAACCTTTGGACTTTGTGCCAGTGCTTCTTCATCCGTGCTGCTCACCTTGGAGGCTGCCCAGTCAATCCAGCCCTTTCCATTGGGGTCAATGTTAACCAAGACAAGGCCTTCTACCAGGTCTGGGAAAATCAGCTGCGGCAAAGAGAAATGAAGGAAAGAAAGAAAGCTTTACATGCACAGAGGTCCACACAGCCTCACCTTTCAGAGTGAACGGTAATATCGGGCTCTCCCCTGCTCATTTTTTCAAACTTTTACAAAAACACATTTTCTTTCATGCTCTCGCCCTGGTTTCTCTGATTGCAATGCTGGTCCCACTGCTCTTTCACGGGAGCGGGAAGGGCCTCAGTGCCCTCTTGCGATGGCAGTCGTGGTGCTTTCCCAGAGTGCAAGCGCACTGCAACTGCAAGGCGCCAGAGCCCTACCAGATAAAACTCTGAAGCACTACTTTCATGGCAACGCACAGAAAAGGCACGTGGTAGAGCCAGATGAGGTGCCTACCTGGAAAAACAATCAGCTTTAGCCATGAGCAGCTCTCTACTAGTTTCACCACGGATGGGAAGCAGCCATTTTGTGCCAGAGAGACACAGGGGGAGAAGCGGAGTCCCTCACTGATCTGCAGCAGCAGCAGTAGGGAGCTCTTGATTAGCTGCTCATGGTGGGAGGAGTTATAGAAAATCCCCCTTCCACGCAGAAGCAGTGAAAATAAACCCTTCATCCTTTCATTTTCCTATTTACCCTGGGCTGCAGGTAAGTAATTTTATCTTAAATAATTTTTAAGATCTCGATGATGTCACAGAGGATTTTTAATTGGTCATCGACTGATAATGTAAAGTGCTTGATTAACTTATTTATTAAAATTTGTTTCGTGCCAGAGCAAATTCATGCTCCAAGTGGGGGCTTAACTACTTGCAGGTTAGGTAAGGGTACCAGTAAGAGACCCAGGGCCTAACTAGGCACTGGAAAAGTGCAGCCATGTACATATCCCAAAGAGAGGTCAGGCTATGACGAGAGCTGACTGGCAGAGAGCCTCCCACTGTGCTCTAACCAAGATGGCCTCCTAGCTTGATCACCACAGCACACGGGTCACTTACAGCAAGCTTGGCCAGGACGTAAGCGCCGGCTCCCACACCAATACCGATCACGTACTTAAACCTGAAATACAAACACACAGCAGCATGGCTGCCTTTCAACATATTTTCAAGAAAGTAGTCGGGGGGGGGGGGGGGGGGGGGAGGAAGTGTATTGAATTGGCAAATCAGCAATTTAATAACTGCTAGCTCGGTACTGACTTGATTGGCTTAAGTGACTCTCAATTTGCCAGGCAGAGAATCAATAAGAGGATGCTGTAAAGAATTAAAAAAAAAAGGGATCAATGTCCACCTGGCACAACTGCAGTCCAAAAAAAAAGGGATGGAAAGTCACAAATGTGAATTTCTCGGATGAATCTGAAGAGCAGAAACATTGGGTCAGTACATGCAGAAAGCTAAGCCTCCCCTAAATATTAAAATCCCCATTGCTTTCAATGGAATACACTTAGAAGCTGCAGAACGTTCTCCACTCTTCCGTTCTAAGAGCTCCTCTTAACACCCCCCCAAACTCTTTCAGCTGTTTGGCCCATAGGAACACAGGCATACAAAGACAGGACAAAGTAACTGAAGCAGATGCTGAAGGACGGCTTAAAAAGGCATCCTTAATACCACCTTCCCCTATCTTTCCAAAACCACACACACTCCCCACATATTCTCCGCCAACACCACCTCCCCACATACATCTAAATGGCCACACACAAGGTCAGACGCTCCCCCCAACACAATCCCCCTATGTCTTCACTCATTTGTCCTCTATTCTTTCTCCCCCATACCCCCAATATAGTTCTACTCTACCCACACAAACTTATAACCCACTACATACTCATACAGCCACACACCACCTCAATACCTAGCCACACAACTCTTCATACATTCTCACTTCAATGCCAGCCACACACATACCAACATCCACTTATCCACCTATACCTCTCCCCACATATCCCATACACAAAACCACAAATTCCAACACTCAAACCCACCATAATCACAAACATTCCCCATGCACACCCCACTTCTATACCCCCACCCATCCAAATCACAACCCACACACACCCCATCCATCTATACCTCCCCATACACCTCTATCCATACCAACAAATACAGCTCCCAACACACTCCAACTACACTCCCCATCCTCCAAGACTCAGCTCCACCACAACCCATTCAACAAGCACCCTCCACACACACACACCCCTTCCTCAAATCTATGTTGGAAAGCATTTCCAGTGTCACCTTCTGCCTGCTTTCCCGACTTGTCTTTTCATCCACTGGTGCGGTGCGCTGTCCATTTATAGGGAGGAAAGAAATGAAACCTGCAAGAGTATGACCGACGTCCCCCTTTCAGGAATTGGGCAGTCCCCCCCTCCCACTCGTAAGTGCAAGCCGAAGTCAAGCCTGAGAACTGATCCTAAAGCACAGGCAGTACTGTCAGATTACTGCAGTTCGGTGATGGGGAGAAGCTGAACATTCGGAGTTAGTTGGGCTCCTTTGTCAATTCTTCCTTTTCCCTTGGGAGAAGCAGCCCAGCCCAGGGCTCAGCCTTCTCCCCTGAGAAAGTGAACAGAAGTAGATGAACTGCTTGCTCTGCATCTTCTCTATCCTCCCCCCTCCCCTGCATTTTATTCTTCAATGCCAAAAAGAGTTATCTTTGCCTTATATTTTCTAAAATTGTCTATGGGCCCCATCTGTAGACATTACTAGCTCTTGTTGTTGAACTTTGGCGTTTGTTGGGCCAGAAACTGACTGGCCCCAGAGCATCAGCACCTAGTGTGAGACTGGAACTCCAAGGCGACCAGAAGCATTCATGGTAAGCAGCAGGAGGTCAGGCCTGGTTTATATCTGCCTTTTTAAACATGGACCAATGGTATTTTGGTACATGCGGTACGAAAATCAGGGGTACAATTGCTACCAAAAAGCCTTGGGTTTTCAGGTGCAAAGCCAGCTCTGCTGTAAGATGTCTCAGCAATCTTGGCACCACCTGTAACCATTACTGCAGTACAGAGAGACTACAACATGTTTATAAGTTGCCTTTTTCAGAAAATGTGTACTTCAGAATGTTTACTCCCACTCTCCCCTGTCTGCTCCCTCCATCCATCCCAGAAGAATTCAAAAAGCACCCAGTAACGTGCACTCACCCAAAATGCTGGATCACACTGGGCAACATGGCGGCCAACTGGTCCATGGTGGGATACTGGTACCTGGTATTAAGAGAGGAAAGGGACAGAGGACGTTAGGATGGGGATGGGAGGGTGTAGCACGGAAACTGAAATGTAGCAGCTGGAAAGGGGCCCCAAAGATTACAGAAAGAACCAATCGCCATCTACAGCAGAGGCCCCAGGCGCTGGGGGCCCACTCTGGTTTACAGGTGGAGGATGGAGGAGGCAGGTAACGCACATGCAGTTGGGGGCTGGCACCTTACCCCTGTGGGAACTGTGAAGCTCCTGCCTGCTGTCCGGGGGCATCCACGTGGCACACCACGAAGTGCTTGGTGATTTCCTGCATGTCGTCAGAGTTGAAGAAGGTGTTGAAGCACAGCTTGTCTGCAAAAGAAAAAGGTCACAGAACAGGGTTAAGAAGGTCAGAAAAGCCGGAAAGCGGGAAGGCTTCCCAAATCTACGTGAACAGAAATCGCCGCAGACAGAACCAGCCAGCCTCCCCCCGCACAAGTTCCTTCTGAGACAAGGGATCGTTCTATAAAGCTGAAGTCAGGGAGGCTCAAAAGGCATGCGAGAGGGTACTTTCTGGCCGCAAGGGTGGGCAACCTGCAACTTACAGACTATCTCAGCCGCTGTGCTCTCAGGGGATAGGGAAATACCTACAGTACCCGAATGAAATCAGATTTCAAGTGTCACGAAAGGCAGAGTATACATTATAGAAAAAAAAAATAACAGCACTGCAAATATCTCTACAGACCCACCTCCTATTGGAAAAAGAGAACAAGCCAGACTGTTGTTGCAGATCCCTACTCTGACAGGTCAGCAGAATGTCTCCCTTCTGCCGTATGTGCAGACCTTACCTAATGCAGAATAAGGGACTGCAAATTAAGAACAGAAACATGCGGGCAAAAACCGAAATCAAAACCTGGAGAGGCCAGTCTCTAACAGCCGTGCAACACTGGGGGAAGAGGAACAGAAATGCATTTCGGCCAACAGCAAGCAAAATAAAAAGATAAAGCATGTACGGACCCAATCTCTAAACATTGAAACTGAAATGTGTTCTCTCTATCTTTTGTCTTCTGGGCACTTTATATTTCTGACTAACAGCTCGATCCAGTATCGTCCGCTCGAGGATTGCCCGTCTGTAACGTGCTCGTAGCGCACAATTCGGGTGCGCAAGGCAGTTCGGCGATACAGTGTCCAGTTTCACGCGTCCGTATCGCTTCTGAAAACAGACGCATAACCCTTTCCGCACCCGGCATGTAAATGAACGAAAAAGCTGTATAATGAAGGAATTAGCTATTCCCCTGCGATACTGTAACGGGCGCTGATATTATCTCTCCTCCGTAACCCGCTGTTCTTGCCGCGGCCTTAACCTGCTAGTTTACCGCCTCCCCCTAGTAGGAGTTAGTGTAGTGTAGTGTAGGGTAAAAACATTGCTTACCCGCCCTGGTCCCGTCCGGTCTCCTGCAGCCCCGTCCGGACCGGACGGGGCTGCAGGAGACCGGACGGGACCAGGGCAAAAAAAACAAACGAAAAAGTAGCAAGGCTCGGGCCTGCTATGGTAAGTTTAAAAAGTGTAAAAAACAAAAAACCTGTGTGCTATATAAAAAAATAAAACAATTTAAATACCTGTCGGAGGGCCGTGGGTCCAGGCGGCCGGTGGGCGGCGGGCAGCCATCAGCGGCATCCGGTAGTCCCTTCTCCCTTCCTCCCTCCCTCCCCTGCCTGGATGAGCGCCAAAATCGCACGGGCGGGTCGGCAGCTGGGGGGGGGGGGGGGGGGGGCGGCAGCAGGATCCGGGAGCGGCGGGTAGGCAGCAGCGGGGTCCGGGGGTGGCAGCGAGATCCGGGGAGCCAGCAGCGGCAGCATGTTCGATCGCGCAGGCAGGTAGGTGGCAAAGTAAAGATGGCCGCCTGCACGGGAAAATCGTGCAATTGGCCTCTGAAGACGTGACGTCACACCCCGTGACGCCAAACGTCGTGACGTCACGTCTTCAGCGGCCAATTGCACGATTTTCCCGTGCAGGCGGCCATCTTTACTTTGCCACCTACCTGCCTGCGATCGAACATGCTGCCGCTGCTGGCTCCCCGGATCTCGCTGCCACCCCCGGACCCCGCTGCTGCCTACCCGCCGCTCCCGGATCCTGCTGCCGCCCCCCTGCTGCTGCCCCCCCCCCCCCCCGCTGCCGCTGACCCTGCCCCCCCCGACCCCCGCTGCTGCCTACCCGCCGCTCCCGGATCCTGCTGCCGCCCCCCCCCCCCCCCCCGCTGCCGACCCGCCCGTGCGATTTTGGCGCTCATCCAGGCAGGGGAGGGAGGGAGGGAGGAAGGGAGAAGGGACTACCGGATGCCGCTGATGGCTGCCCGCCGCCCGCCTGGACCCACGGCCCTCCGACAGGTATTTAAAATTGTTTTATTTTTTTATATAACACACAGGTTTTTTGTTTTTTACACTTTTTAAACTTTTTTACACTTCCTGGTGCCTGTCATTTCAAATGTCATTTGAAATGACAGGTACCAGCGCACCCAGGTTACTGTATAGGCGCTGTTACAGCGCCTATACAGTAAAATGGGTTGCGCGGGCATAACCCTTCCCTAACGCTTCACAGCCGCGGCATGCATTTGCATGCGATTAGAGGAGAGTATCGGGGAGTTAGTGAAGAGAACTGTGCGTGCGGGGGGGAAGGGTGCGCCTGACACTACCTCACTGTTTTTACCGCGGCCTTACTGGATCGAGCCGTAAGTTGGTCCCAGTCTCGTTTTAGTCTTCTAAGTTCTTTCCAGGCTCTCCCTTCTTCGCTCCGTCTCTGACATTGATCTCTCCCTTTCATCTTTGTTCTCCATGGTTTATAGCAGGATTTCCCTCCTCGTACCACCACTAATCATCCCTTCTGTAGTGCTACGTGATGTATGCGGAACTGTACAAAAACATATCAACGGAGCTCTCCATCCAAGCAAGAGAGAGACTTTTTGGTAATTTCTTTTATGAAAATCGTTTAAAATGGTTAAAAATGAATAAGGCTGTAAGGGGGATAATAAGGGATTAAGATTTAAAGCAGCTTCAAAAAGGTGGTTTTAGACAGCATTTACTTAAGGCACGAGAAGGAGCAAGACGTAGCAACTCGAAGCCTGTTCCAAGCTGAAAGCACGGAGTCAGGAACCCGTTCTACCTCCTTCCATTCCCCCCCCCCCCCCCCACACTCCTTTCCATGCCTCCTACTCCTCCTCTTTCACTCAGTCCCTAGTCCATTTCCACCACCCACTCACTAACCCTCATCTACTTTCCTCTGACTCTCATCCCCTCCCCAGCCTCAGATCCACTCTGTCACTCATCCCCTCCTGGTATCCAACCCCTTTCTTGTCCTTACCCCCTCCCCAACTTCCCATTTCCTCCTTTCACCCCCTCCCCAGCCCATTTCCACACCCTCTCATCTCTTTCACAGATCTGTTCCTTCCTAGCCCATTTCCACACCCTCTCATCTCTTTCACAGATCTGTTCCTTCCTAGCCCTTCCAGATCCTTCACATCGCTCTGTCCCATCTAATACCCACATCCCTGCTCTCCCCCTATCCCCAAGCACTCACTCTTAGTAGCCATTCTCCCGCCCAATCCCCAAACCTCTACTCCCTCCTCTAGAGCTATCTTGTTCCTTCAGCCTCCTAGGGCTTCTCTCCCATCCCCAGGTCACTTTCCCTCACCCCCAATTCACAGTTTTTGCCCCCCCTCTCTCCCCCTGCAACCTCCTGTCCCCTGTCTATCATCTATCCTTTCCACTTTCCCTCTATCACCCTCCACCCTGTACAGGTTCCTCTCACCTGTATCTTGGGTCTGTCCTCTCTCCTCGCATCATTCTCCATCTTGGATCATCTCTCCCTGCCCTTGCTCTCTGCTTCTTCCTTTCTGGATTTGATCTCCCCTCCCAGTCAGTCCACGAACACCCCCCCCCCCCCCCCATCCCGTCTCTCACCCTCTTCCCTCCCCTGATCCCCAGTGAAGCCTGACCTTCCCTTCCCCATCTATCCCCCCTTCAGTGCCTGTCCTGTATCTTTCTGCCCTATCCCATCTTTGGTCTCCTCTCCCTTCTACCCAATAGCGAAGATCCTGTTTCCCCCACAAGTCTCTGAGTCTCCACTCTCACTCTCTCCTCTTCCCCTATAGCTGTTTTCCAGCTCTTCCCCTTCCCCAATCACCGACTCCCAGCTTCTGATCTTCCATCCTCCTTCCAAATATCTAAAGTTCCCACTATCTTCTCCCCTTCTCCCACCAGCCTGGAGCTTCGAGGAGCTCCTCCTGAGTCCTGCCACTGCCAGATCCTCTCTCTCACTTACCTCCTGGGCTCCCCCTTGCTGGAACCACCTTGGTCCTGGCTGCTCCTCTTTCTTGCCGAGACCCACGTGGGTGCTGGCTCTTGCCGCAGCGCCCCCAAGCAGCTAAACTGGCTGCCCCTCCCCCCCCCAGCACACCCATCCCTACTGCCAGTGCTGGAGCCTCTCTCGCTTCCTGGGCTCCTGCCTGTCTGCTGCAGCTGATGCACTTCCCCTTCCGCTGGTGCCGTCCCCTCCTGTCCCATACAGGTCCAAGCATCATTCAGTGGTTTAAACCCTGGGGCAGCCTGCAGAGCAGGGGGCGACCTTTCATGAGGCAAACTAGGCTATCGCCCTGAATGCCAATGTTTTGCAGGGCAGCAAAGTCCTGTCAGCGCAAAGATCAGAGGAGCGCTATGGTAGAGCCAGTGCCTCCAGAGAAGGCAGTACTGTCCTAGAGCCACTGCCACCAGTAGGAGGAAGCGCTGTGCTGGAGCTGCTGCCACTAGGTAAACTGGGTGGGGGGAGGATATGACTAAAGGTTTGCTAAGGGCACAAAATTACTGCTATCGAGATCTTCAGATCATGAACAATTCAAACAGCTGATCTGTATGAACTGCATGGGCAAGGCCAGCGGAGAGGAGAAGTGCATTGTATCTGTCAGGCCGCTGGCACTGCTCTCCTGCTAAAAGCACCAGGTGGTGGGGGAGGTATCAAGTAGTGTAAATTCAAGTTCCAGACCCTCAAGCAAAAATTTCAGAATGGCTCCCCCACAGGAGGGAAAGATCTAAGCGCAGAAGGTGAGGGGGTCCAGGAGCGGTGGGGATGTCTTTCCTTCCCGAGCCCCCCTCCCCCCAATCTCATTCCCTTCCCCGGGCCCGCCTCCTCTCCTCACTTCGCCTTTTGCTAGACTTCCCCTTCGCCTGGCAGGTCCCAATGGTCCGCTAGGGAAAGCTGGTGCCCCACAGCTGATAACCAACAAATGTGAGGCCTCTGAACCGCTGCACATGCTCAGAGAGAATGGTTGCATTTCACCTTTTGGACTGTAAGACAGCTGTTATCTTCTCCCTGGAGCAGATGTAGAAAATTCATCCAAGGGTCCAGAGAAGGGCTTCCAAAATGATGCAGGGGTCTGCACCTAAAACCTTATGAGATGGCACTTAAGGATCTAACTGTGTACCATTCTAGAGGAATGATGGGAAATAGTACAATAGAGGCACTCAAACACCCGAAAGGCACTAATAATTCACAAGAAAGAAACTTTTTTCATAAGAACATAAGAAATTGCCATGCTGGGACAGACCAAGGGTCCATCAAGCCCAGCATCCTGTTTCCAACAGAGGCCAAAAACCAGGCCACAAGAACCTGGCAATTACCCAAACACTAAGAAGAACCCATGCTACTGATGCAATTAATAGCAGTGGCTATTCCCTAAGTATAATTGATTAATAGCCATTAATGGACTTCTCCTCCAAGAACTTATCCAAACCTTTTTTGAACCCAGCTACACTAACTGCACTAACCACATCCTCTGGCAACAAATTCCAGAGCTTTATTGTGCATTGAGTGAAAAAGAATTTTCTCTGATTAGTCTTAAATGTGCTACTTGCTAACTTCATGGAATGCCCCCTAGTCCTTCTATTATTCGAAAGTGTAAATAACCGAGTCACATCTATTCGTTCAAGACCTCTCATGATCTTAAAGACCTCTATCATATCCCCTCTCAGCCGTCTCTTCTCCAAGCTGAACAGCCCTAACCTCTTCAGCCTTTCCTCATAGGGGAGCTGTTCCATCCCCTTTATCATTTCGGTTGCCCTTCTCTGTACCTTCTCCATTGCAACTATATCTTTTTTGAGATGCGGCGACCAGAATTGTACACAGTATTCAAGGTGTGGTCTCACCATGGAGCGATACAGAGGCATTATGACATTTTCCGTTCTATTAACCATTCCCTTCCTAATAATTCCTAACATTCTATTTGCTTTTTTGACTGCTGCAGCACTCTGAGCCGACGATTTTAAAGTATTATCCACTATGATGCCTAGATCTCTTTCCTGGGTGATAGCTCCTAATATGGAACCTAACATCGTGTAACTACAGCAAGGGTTATTCTTCCCTATGTGCAACACCTTGCACTTGTCCACATTAAATTTCATCTGCCATTTGGATGCCCAATCTTCCAGTCTTGCAAGGTCCTCCTGTAATGTATCACAGTCTGCCTGTGATTTAACTACTCTGAATAATTTTGTATCATCCGCAAATTTGATAACCTCACTCGTCGTATTCCTTTCCAGATCATTTATATATATATATAGAAAAGCACCGGTCCCAATACAGATCCCTGAGGTACTCCACTGTTTACCCTTTTCCACTGAGAATATTGACCATTTAATCCTACTCTCTGTTTCCTGTCTTCTTTTCAATGGAAAGGAAGTTCTAGAACAAGGAGGGTCATAAGACGAGGCTCTGAGAGAAGAGAGATGTACGGTATGTTTTCATGGAAGAGTGATGGACGCATGGAACGTGCTCCCAGAGTGGGTGGGTGAAGGCTAAAGTAGTAGCAGGCTTTAAGGAGGGATGGGATAAGCACAGGAGATGCCGGGGTGAATTTGCAAAGAGTTGCACACGTTCAAATTAGCATATACATGCGTAAGTAGCACGTATCCTTGTAATCAGTATTTTATAAATCTCAAAAGTGCGCGCACATGCACACAAGAAAGAAAGGGCTGCTCTAGGGTTAGGAGCAACAGTTGAATGTGCAAGTTGCTAATTCAAAAGAAATTTACGGGCATACATTTGGCAAATGCAAGGTATTGCATATAGGGGAAAATAACCCTTGCTGTAGTTACACGATGTTAGGTTCCATATTAGGAGCTATCACCCAGGAAAGAGATCTAGGCATCATAGTGGATAATACTTTAAAATCGTCGGCTCAGTGTGCTAAAGCAGTCAAAAAAGCAAATAGAATGTTAGGAATTATTAGGAAGGGAATGGTTAATAGAACGGAAAATGTCATAATGCCTCTGTATCGCTCCATGGTGAGACTGCACCTTGAATACTGTGTACAATTCTGGTCGCCGCATCTGAAAAAAGATATAGTTGCGATGGAGAAGGTACAGAGAAGGGCAACCGAAATGATAAAGGGGATGGAACAGCTCCCCTATGAGGAAAGGCTGAAGAGGTTAGGGCTGTTCAGCTTGGAGAAGAGACGGCTGAGGGGGGATATGATAGAGGTCTTTAAGCTCATGAGAGGTCTTGAATAAGTAGATGTGAATCGGTTATTTACACTTTCAAATAATAGAAGGACTAGAGGGTAACTCCATGAAGTTAGCAAGTAGCACATTTAAGACTAATCGGAGAAAATTCTTTTTCACTCAACGCACAATAAAGCTCTGGAATTTGTTGCCAGAGGATGTGGTTAGTGCAGTTAGTGTAGCTGTGTTCAAAAAAGGTTTGGATAAGTTCTTGGAGGAGAAGTCCATTAATGGCTATTAATCAATTTTACTTAGGGAATACCAACTGCTATTAATTGCATCAGTAGCATGGGATTTATTTATTTTATTTTATTTATTTATTGGTTTTTATATATCTTCTTAGGGATCTTCTTAGTGTTTGGGTAATTGCAAGGTTCTTGTGGCCTGGTTTTGGCCTCTGTTGGAAACAGGATGCTGGGCTTGATGGACCCTTAGTCTGACCCAGCATGGCAATTTCTTATGTTCTTAACTTCCTCGTGTAATTTTACACCTGAATTAGCTTGCATAACTGATGTCAGATTTGTTTCTTGTATATTATTGGCTGGGCAGGAGGTCTGGGTGAATGGGGGAAGTTCAGATTAAAGAATCAAGAGAGTCTTGAATATCTGAAGGATTGGGTGAACTGGTGGACAAACTGGAAAACCGCTAATTTCAATTATGTGTGCATGTTTTAAAATATACTGACTTAGACGAGTAAGTGTCCTACTTTATTTTCACGTGTAAAATATAGGCACGTATCATTTTAAAATTTGTAGGAAAAATTCGCACTTTCAATGCACTGCACGTATTCACGCGTAAGAGTACATATCCATATTTTATGATATGGGCTAGCTATAAAATACTAGAGTAGATCTCTGCGCAGCCATATACATGCATATATGTGGGCAGGCGTAGTTCATTGAAACTTATCCTCTCTGCATTGCAAAATGGTGCAAGCACAATAGGGCAGCACATGTTTAAGCGTTAAAATGCACTACTTGAATGATTCAACAGAGGGCTGCGGCTGGTGGAATGAATGGCAAAGCAGCAAATACGAAACGCTTGAAGTTCTAGCAGAAATGCAGGTCTGTCTGCCAGGATGGGATGAAATATGAGCATTTAATCAACTAGCAGCTATGTCCGGCAGGCTGCAAGTAAGTACAGTACTAACCAGAACTCTTAGCGGAAACAAAGGCGCTCACATAGCCGAATCTGTCTGGAGGCTTCAAAGGGTATCTAGGAGGCAGCTTATTCAGGCAGTGGCTATGCTATTATTGGTAGCTTTTTAGATTCTTACAAAGCTTTGTGCTTAGACATGAGAAGGGAGGCGTGCTGGCTATAAACTAAGTTGGGGATTTTGTATGCTCATTTACCTTAAACGATAAGAGCACGGATGAAAATGATAACCAAAACTATTCTGAATAAGGGGAAATATCTCACAAGCAGTCACACGCTACAGCTGACAGCTGGTACATAAGCCTTAGCAACATGGACAGGAATAACTGGGCAGTCTGGATGAACCAATAGTCTGCCATCATCTACGATGTTACTCAAAATGTGTCCACTGGAGGAAAGGAGGAAAAGTGGGCAGAAATGATGAACATTCACATATTCAACAGGCTTTAACAAAGCACAGGAATATTACATTTTTTTCAGAGAAAAGGAAATTCAAGGATTAGGCATCATGATCTGAAGTTGCAGGGAGGAAGGTCCAGCGGGAATATGAGAGAATACTTCTTTATTGAGGGAATGCAACCACCTACTAGCAGAGGTGGCAGAAACCGGTATTGTGACAGAGTTCAAGCATGCTTAGGGCAGATAAAGAGAACCCTGACAATTAAGAGGTTGCAATACTGCAACCAAACCACCCTTCACTCCTAAAGAGAAGAGTGATAAGAAGGCCTGGATAAAGAAAGCATGAGCTAGCAACACTGCAGACCACGGGAGGGAACCCAGCAGGCTACAGCTCCCCAGAAACAGGCTGGGCTGATCTTAGTAGGTTGGTGGTGACCAGGTACCTTCTAGCAAGGGCATGGGGACAGTCAGTTGTCCAGGCAATAACTTCATTAATATTGGCAGTTGTTTACAAAACTTGGTGGTAAAACATGGGAGGGCCTGGGGGTTGGATTACATATGGGAACTTGTAATGCACCTGGTACAAGAGACAATAAGAACTGACTTGGGTAAAAAAAAACAATGGGAATCGCAGCTCCGGGACACCTCTGGCACAGCCCTGCAGAGCAGGGGTTCTCAACCCTTTTTCTATCAGGACACACCTGAGTGACACACTGAACACATTTATTTATTTATTTAAAACTTTTCTATACCGTCGTTTAGTAGTGCACCATCACAACGGTTTACAGTCAGGCACAAATATGTGGTTTCTCATTTATCCATAGGGTGCCATTATTATACGGTTACATGGTTCAATAATATACTCTAAATGGGGAATGGGTGTGGCTACCATTTATGATTAGCTGTCTTTCTAATTTAATACTTAATTGTGAGAAAATAATACAAATAAGCAAGTCTGCTTTTTTTCTCTTGTTGACTTCCTGCTTTATGTATGTGTTGTTATTCCGCTACCTCACTGTGAAATGCTTTTTTGAAGAGCCATGTTTTTAAGCCTTTTTTAAAGAGTTTTAAGTCCTTCATTAGTCTTAATTCTAGGGGTAATGTGTTCCACAATAATGGTCCTGCCAAAGATAGTGCTCTCTCTCTAACTTGAGTCAACTTTGCTGTTTTGACTGAGGGTATGGTTAGCAGAGCTTTATTGGCCGATCTGAGATTTCTTTGAGGGACATGTAATCGTAATGCGGTGTTTAGCCAGTCAGAATTTGCGTCATTAATTAGCTTATGAACTGTGCATAGTGTTTTAAATTGAACTCTCTGTTCTATTGGGAGCCAGTGTAGATCTGCAAGTGTTTGGGTGATATGATCTCTTCTGCCATGACCATCATGGGACTAAATATAAGCATATGCTCTGCATCCACAGGAGTCTCCCGCTTCCTAACAATGGGTGCAGCACAGAGCTAAGACATTTCCCTGTTCAACTCACCATATAAAAAAGATATTCTGATTCTGGTCTCATCTCAATAACAGCATCATAAACTCCCTCTACTACCAGGTGCATTGTACAATAATACAAACAAACCCCACTCTGTACATATCCATCAAACCTGCCATACCTCAGCAGCACTAACTCCAAGAAATGAAACCGCAATAGCCCTACCCATGAAAAGGCAGCAGTTCACCCCCAGTACAATATGGAGAAAATACTACAAATAAGGCTGATACAAACCGCTAGTAAAGTACCTCATCTCAGTCACTTATACACAGAACACAGACAGACCTGCCTTCACCAAATATAGAAAAAAAGACCACAAATTACAAATGTGGAAACAAAACATGGAATGGAAACCCCAAGACCACCTTCTGCATGCAGTGCAAAACTGGAGGACTAGAAACAGAAATATATTTCCTCCTACACTAAGCAAAGATCAAATAAAGAAGAAATGCATATTCTCAAATCTGACATAGTTTCGCCCTTGTACCCAGTCACTCCCCTCCATGCTCCCATCACCTTAATCATCCCTTCACATGCTCATATCCCTGTCCAACATTCCTGACACCCCCCACTTCTGCATCTTCTTCCCTGTGCCGCCTCTCTCCCCTGCTCAACTCTCCCCTTCACTTCTTCCTACGCAGCAGCTCCAACCTTCTTTTCCCCAACCATTCCTACCCAGCAGACTCCCAAGGTCTTCCTGCCCAGCACATTTCCCCTCTCCTACTGGTTCCCAGTCAGCATAAGCCTTCAGTCCAATCCAGAGTCTCCCTCCCGCTCTACCAGCAGCAGAGGAGAGGAAGAAACTGAGGAGAGGAGGAGGAAGATGAGGCAGCAGCAGCGGAAGTCGGCAGTGGATCTATAGAGCACGCACCTCTCTTCCTCATGCTCCTGCTTTCATGTCCAGCCCCATGGGGTGAAGAGAGCAGCAGCAGCAGCAGCCTCACTGCCAGGTCAGGCAGAGGCCCATATGAACGGGAGTTGGTGATATTTCACTCTCATCTGGGTGAAAAAAAAAAAGAGGAATAAACTCCCACTGGGCCAGGAAGAGGAGAAGGAAGCAAGAGCAGCTTCCTCTCATACCCAATAAAGGAGAAATCAGCCAACTCCTGTCCAGACTGATGAGGAAGGAGCAGCCTTCTGCTGGATCTGCAATACTATTGTGACCCGACACACCTATTGAGAACCACTGCTACAGAATAATACTGGCCCCGGAAATGTAAGTTAACTTTAATCCACCTCTGAAACAGGAATTACGTTTCCCCCCTCAAAAAAACAGGCTAAGCATTGTGTTACCAGATTCAGGACCCCAAACCAGAGACCATCTGCCCCAGAGACCCTGAGCCAGACAATCTGTACCCCAGGACCCTTAAGTCAGACAGCTGAACATACAACAATTCTATGCCTCTGTCATTATGTAAGCTCTTGGGGGAAGGCATTTATAGTAGCACACTGTCACCATCATGCAGCTCTCACTATAAGTACAATTGTCTATCGCTGTTGCCTCGTGCTTTTCCGGATTTGCGTAAAAAAGAACTGGGAGAACAGCTGTCAGCAAACCTGTTGGCCAGGCAGGAGATACATGACAGCAGTGTGACAGGAGGCAGGGATGGCAGACCTCACACAGCAACACAGATTTTTGTTTCTACTTCTCCAGTGTTGCACTGAATACGGAGTTTGGCTTCTTGAGATTTCCAGTTCAGTTTTGGTCTGCATATTTGTATTTTTCGTTTGTGATCACAGGCTCTGTATTTGATAAGGATCTCTCTCTGTATTCTATGAGTGTAACTGGGGTAAGGTATTCTGCTAGCATGTAGGGATCTGTACCAATCCAGCTAGTTCTGTTTTCCAATCTGCACCTCCCAGTAAGAGGTGTATTGGTATTCTATGACGTGCTGCAGTACTTGCAGTGCTGCCTTTTTCATAGGTATGTTTCTTTTTCCATTTGCGTCCTGGGAGTTAGTGCTGTTGTGATATGACAGGTTTAATATGCATGCACTCCATGTGTTTTTTTGCAGGGTGCCATGATACTTCACAGACTGCCTGATAGTCACAGATCTTCATTTTTATTTAATTTTTCCTGGGAATTTGTTAGTGTTTAGTACAACAAAACTGGGAGAAATCGGGGGAGGAAGTGATGTCATCTCCTGAGATAGAAGCCTAACCTGCTGGCTCACAATCGATGTGATTAAAAAGTTAATAATTCTATAACTCAGGGTCAAAGCAACTCATCCTTGCAAGATCCCAGAGTTGTCTGAACGAGGGAGAATGGCAACCTGTAAGAAAACCACGGAGGGCAAGCGAATATTTGAGACGTGCGGCGAGGTAGGGAGACACGTGAGCCGGTTGCAGGCAGTGCGGGAGCCCTCGCTGTCGGAATCAGAGGAGGAAAGTGTGCCGGGCGAGAAACCGGAGACAAGTGAGCAGTCAATATCTTGGAAGGAGATGAAAAGCTGGATGCGAGAACTCCGCCAAGACATTCTGGCTGTTAGAAGTGAAATTATGGAAATTGTATCAGAGATGAGAGGGGAAATGATGGAACTTGGCAGCAGAGTGCATGAGGCGGAGCATCTACTGGACGATCAAGCTGGGCACATAATGGATGTGCGAAAGGAGCTAAGCTCGGAACAGCAACAACATATGGAGATATTTGACAAAATGGAGGATCTAGAAAACAGATCCAGGCGGAACATCCAGATTTGTGGTGTGCCCGAGGGAGAGGATTATGAAGACGCCATAATGGTGAAACAGCAGGTTTGCCAGGCTTTTTGAAGCTAACAATTTGGAAGGACAAGATGCTGTTCTAATTATAGTGGAACGTGCGCATCGGACGCTAGGCCCACAACGGTGTAATCTACCCAGGGATATTGTGGCATGTCTAAAAGATTTCTCTAGCAAAGAAAAGATCATTTCCCGGGCTAAGGTGCAAAGCATTTTCTCCTAGCGAGGAAATACCTTGGCCTTGTAAAGCAAACTTGTGCATGTTCCATTGAAGCGGAGAGTGGAAAAGAAGGAAGTCACCAATAAGTTAAGAAAAGAGAACGTTAGATACCATTGGCTCTTTCCTTTCAGTATTTGATTTACTGTGAGTGGTGTCAGTTACAGGGCTAAAGTTATGGTGGAGGCAGTAGCAGCCATGAAGACGGCAGGGCTGGATGTATGGCCATGGGACGAGGGGGAGGTTTAGGGGGGATACTGGAAAATGGTGACTAAAAGGATACCACCTTAACATTCCTACTAAAAGACAGGTGTTGTTTAAAGAACTGACATGGCTGAGGGCAGCTGCAGCATTCACCCAAGAGACATTTTAGAAAATGTGACGAACGATTATTGAAACAAAGATTACATACAAATTGTCTTGGCTTCTGCCTGTGACAAGAGGTATAAGGGGGTTGGAATTCTTTTTCATAGATCTCTTAATATTTCTGTACTGAACATGGTCAAGAATAAAGAAGGAAGATATCAGATTCTTAATTGTAAGCTAGGCGGAGGAGGTATCTCTAGTCAATGTATATGCACCTAATCAAGATCAAGGTCTTTTCTTTGATTCCCTTGAAGAATTATTAGAAATGACAAAAGAACCGGTTATATTGGGGGGGGGGGGGGGGGGGGGGTTAATTTGACATACGTACTCAATTTGATAACTCTTCACCGATGCTTCAGGCATCTAAGAAGCATAGGAATAAATTACTTAAGTTGATGGAAATTATAGGGTTGGTGGACAGTTGGAGGGTCATGAACCCTACCAGCAAGGATTATACATAGTTTTCAATTCCTAATGGAACCTATTCCAGAACTGACATGCTGCTGTGCTCCCATGGGTTAGTGAGCAAACTGAGAGGCAATGGGGATAGAATCACGATCTTGGACTGCTCATTCGCTTATTTGGGGAGAATTTGCTGACTTTAGTACGTTTCAGTCACAGAAGTCACTGGAGATTGAACAATGCTCTGCTGAAGGATGAGGCTATTGGTGTGAAGATAGAGCAGGAAATTTTGGATTATTTGAAAAAGTGATACTGGTGAGGTTAGTGAAGCATTTTGTGGGATGGGTTAAAGTGGGTCTTGAGGGGAAAGTCATTATGTGGGCATCGCAGGCTAAAAAGATTAGACAAAGGGAGGCAGAACATCTATGGCAGGCGATAGGAGATATGGAAAGATTGCATAAGGAAAGGTGGTCCGCAAAATTATTGATACAATTGGGTACGGTGAGAAATCAATTAAAAACACTAATGCCTGATCCGATTAATCATCAGATGATGAAGGTGAAACAAACATACTATAAACATGGGAATAAAGTTTCAAAGTTATTGGCCTCTAAATTGTAAAAACAAATGGAACTAACCCTGGTTCAAGGGATAAGAGACAAGGAAGGGCATTTATCAGATGAACCCAACCAAATAATATCCAGGTTTAGAGAATATTATCGGGATAATTACAAGGGTGAAATAGGTGTAGATGAGGAAGATATAGATGCCTATTTAGCAGGTGTGGAACTTCTGAGGCTTATGGCTGACCAGCAGAATAGGCTAAACAAGAAAATGACGGAGTTTGAAATTTTCAGGCAATTAAAAATCTGAAGCCTGATAAATCACCAGATCTGGATGGCTACTCAACAAGATTTTTTTAAACAATTTGCGAGTTGTTTAGTGGGACCTCTATGGAGACTGTTTAACAGCCTCTTGGTTGATGGTGTGCTTCCTCCCTCGATGCGCATGGCAGGCATCATAGTGTTACCTAAAGGTGGGAAAGAAAACGGTATGTGGGTTTTTCTAGGCCTATATTACTACTGAATATAGCTATAAAGATATTGGCAAAAATACTAGCTGACCGTTTGGCCTCAGTTATGCTGTTTTTGATACATGAGTATCAGTCTGGTTTCATATTGGGGAGGAACACTTCCGATAATACCTGACGAGTATTGAATTTGATCTGGGCTTCGGGTCAACCAAGGCAGGAAACTCTTCTGTTCGCCATAGATGCTGAAAAGGCCTTTGATAGGATCCATTGAAACTTTCTGTATAAAGTATTAGACAAGTGTGGTATAGGGGAGGCCTTTTCAAGTATAGATTCAGAAATATGATTCTCCCCAAGCCCAGGTAAAGGTAAATGGGGAGTATTCAGTTGCTTTTACTCTGGAAGGGGGTAAGCATCAGGATGCCCCTTATCACCGCTCCTATTTGCTCTGTTGATGGAGCCCATGGCAGAGAAAATTAAGCAATTTGTGGATATTCAGGGGATTAAGGTAGGGCGAATGGAACAGAAGATTTCAATGTTCGCTGATGACGTTATGTTTACTCTGACTAACCCATTGACATCTATGCCAGTTTTGGTGGCTGAGCGCAATATGGTAGGGTTTCTGGGTTTAAAGTTAATGCGAGTACATTGGAAATATTAAATATTTCTATACCGACTGAGTTAGCAGAGCATCTACAGGATAGATTTCCCTTTAAGTGGGCTAGACAGTATGTAACATTATTTGGGAGTCCAGGTAATGAAGGATATTAACCAATTGGCACATTTAAATTACTCTTCGCTGGTCCAAAAATTAACTTCTGATTTATACACTTGAGGTAAATCCAGTCTTTCCTGGTTGGGCAGAATCTCTGTACTGAAAATGAATGCGTTGTCACGTTTGAGTTATCTCTTTCAAGACTCCATACCAAGAGATTTGCTGAAAAGGTTGCAGAGATGGTTCTCAGAATTTCTGTGGCAGAAAAAGAAGCCTAGGATCTCACAATGCATTATATATTTCCCAAAGGGTTGGGGTGAACTGGGGATCACAAACACTAAAAAGTACTATAAAGTAGTTCAGATAAGGGCTATACTGGAATGGCACAGAGGGAAGTCCCAGAAACAATGGGTGACA
Source organism: Rhinatrema bivittatum (assembly GCF_901001135.1). Lineage (NCBI taxonomy): Eukaryota > Metazoa > Chordata > Amphibia > Gymnophiona > Rhinatrematidae > Rhinatrema > Rhinatrema bivittatum. The sequence continues at coordinate 140,038,731 of NC_042621.1, forward strand.
ATAGAACAGGGATTTCTTGACCATATGCCACTTTTTGCATGTCCATGGCAACCATCTGGTTTAAAGTTGGGGACCATTAAGAATCCTTTTATGAAATGGACATTGACAATATAGGCTACACTCAAGAATAGAATGATGCCCTGGGAAAAGTTTTCTCCATTAATGCCAATTAAGTATAATACAAACTTTATTGGGGGTAATGGAAAACTAAGTTTAAGCAATGGGAATTAAAAAGGATTACTTGGCTTAGTCAACTTCTGGGGGCACAGGGTTGGGCATCCTTTTCTGAGCTAAAAGCTAAGTTTGACCTGCCTGAAGGGGATGAGTTTGCATATTTGCTGATTTGTATCTGTATCAGTCATCGATTGGGGAAACAATAAATGGGGAAAGGACCCTTGATTAAGGAACTTACTGCCTGAAGGCTTTACCACTCAAGGGCTTTATATCTAAAGTATATAAATTATTTGGATCAGTGGAGGGATTATTATACCACAAAAAGGAATGGGAGGAGGAGCTTGCCCAACATGTGGATAAGGAGGTATGGGAAGGAATTAGAAGAACAGTAGCAAGAACTTCTATATCCGCACAGCTAGCTGAAAGCTCTTTTAAGATGTACTTAAGATGGTATTATATTCCCATGCGCTTGCAACACATGTTTCTAAAGGTTTCAAATAAGTGTTGGACAGGGTTCTATAGCCCATATTTGGCAGAGTTGTCCAGTAATTCAGGTATATCGGGATATGATATTGCAATTGATAAAGGATATAACTCAGGTTACATTGGACAGAGATCAGATGGTATTCTTGTTTTCAGCTCTGGTTGAAGGGATGCCAAGGACAGACTTTTAACCCTCACTGGAGGGTTAAAAGGCTGCCGGACAAGCAGGAACTAAATAAGGGGCTCTCATATATGTGTCAGATGGAAAAACTTACAGCAATGCATAGAAACCCTATGAAGGCATTTGAGAAGCAATGGGCCTTGTTTCAAACTTGGGATACAGACCATCGTGCAGCGTTTTTGACTGATTTGGGGGGGGGGGGGGGGGGGGGGGGGGGGGGAAGGGATATTGAATATGTTTGTAAGGTTTATGTGCTGGGTTTAAAACGGTGCACTTATAAGTTACTGAATGAGTGTAAAACTTTCAATAAAAAGTTAAATTACAAAAAAAAAGGGGGGGGAATCAGTGAAAAAAAAATGACTAGTCACTTTTCCAGGTAAATATCTTTGTTCTCGTCTTCACTGATAAATTTCCAGGAAAAATGAAATAAAAACTGAAAAAACGTAGGTCCCTATTTATAGTGGAGGGAGTTTGTATCGTCGTTACTGAGCGGACATCAACATTTGAGTTTTAATTTTTTTTTTGTATGGTATGTATTAAGGGGAAGCATCTCTCTCGTCTCTCCCCCTCATTTAGGAGTCTCTAGAAAACGGAAGAAAAAGCGGGAACATGATGGAAACATTTAAACATCTAGCCATGGCATTCTCTATAGAAAAAGAAGAAAGTTAAGGACAAGAGGTCATGACATGCAGTTGGAAAGTAGGGAGGAAACACGAGCAACAACCACACTGAGAGAGTTAAGCGATGCCTGGAACGGCTTTACCAGCAGCAGTTGGTAGTAACCGGCACAGGGGCAGGATGCAAACATATGTCTGGAGCGGAGGTCAGACAGTAAGTAGTAAGGAAATGAGGCCGTGCCAAAAGCGGGCAGACTAGGTAAATCAAGAGGTCCTGATCTGCAGACTACTACGGTATATATCACTGGCTCTTCCTCAGGGTTCACCGTTTGGAGAGCGAGGATGTGTGTGTCTTATCCGTCCCTTTCGCCCCATTTCTCCTGCTTTTCTGTTTTGGGGTGCATTTCCACGTCTTCATGTCGGTGAGCACCCCCTCCCCTCCCCCGCTCAGTGTGGATGCTTTCTCTCTCTCTCTCTAGGGGCGTTGCTCTTACTTCACTGCGTAGGTCTTTATCTTCCTCTCCTATCACCCTGGTGTCTGAGTGTCTTGCTCTCTCTCTCTCCCCCCCCCCCCCTCCCGTCTGTGTGCCTCTCTTTCTTTCTCTATCCCAGTCTCTTCCTCTCAGCATGTATCCCTTTTCCCGCCCCGGTCCTTTTGTGTGGGTGATGTTCTCTCCCGTCCTTGCGTTATTTCTCTCTGCAGTGCCTCCAAGGTGACCTTATGCAGCAGCAGGATCACATGGCTTGCTCTCAAGCTCCCTTTCATAAACTCGCAAGGCTGTAAGAAGCTTTCAGCACAGCACTTTGAGAATCAATAGCGACTAAACAGAGGCTGCAATCTCCTGGAAGCAGGCCAGACAGCCTCTGCTTTTAACCTCTCCTGGATCAGAGCACATCCAATACCCACATAAGGAAGAGAAGCAGAAAAAAGGGACATATACTCTCTTTCAGGGCTTCCTGTCTCATCTTTCCTCCCACGTTCATACTGCTATGGCTCCTTTGCTTTTTTTTTTTTTTTTTGGTTCTCCTAAATATAAATATATGTATTGTCATACTGTTGAAATTATTATTGGTTCTCCCCCTCATTATCAGCGTTCATGCTCGTTTTCACAATCCAGTGAATATTAGTGGCACTTCGCTTGATGTCCTGATAAATTGCACAGGATGAGTCTGCAATCAGAATTTCCGAATAAGACACTGGAGTCGTTTTGTGTTTGCAGAGAGTTGAACTGCATACTGGCTGCAGCGGTAATATCAAAAAGTGGACACCAATACGGGACTTGTCCAGTTGAGAAGTTTTAATCAACAGCGTCTATTTCAGAAGAGTTTTCCTGAATATTAATGTTCAAATGGGTCCCCCTGTTGAAGCCGGTTTCCACTGAAACGAGGGCCTCTGTCTGGGCTGTGGGAGCACGAGTGGCTTGGGCCATTTATTTATAAGGACTGTGCTCGTGAGTGACACTCAGCCCCGGGAGGACTTTTGAGTCGGAAAACCTGTTCGTACGTGCACTGCTTAAAAAGACGTTTCACAAGAGAACTCCTAAAGGGAGCGGCAAGATTAAAAAACGGACAGCTCTCCACTGAATGTCAGCTTGGCCAGACGTAGGGACCTTCATTTGCCTGGGAATTTATCAGGGTTTTTATTATGACAAGAACAAACAGGAGAAAATCAATGGAAAAACATGACTCCTTTTTCTGGGTAAATGAGAAGCCAGGAAAATAAAACAATATTAAGCCGGTTCTCCCGCTCTGCAGCACCGCTACCTTTAGATCCCCCCCCCACCCATCTCATGCCTAGCGTGCCCCTTTCTTTCTCCACACCCCGATTGAGAATCTCCCTCTCCCCCCCATTGTAGCAGCTTTCCTCCTTACTAATGGTGGCTCCAGGCTTCTCCTCTCTCTCCTTCGGCAGCAGCTTGCTGAGGCTCCCACGCTCTGCCGGTCTGCACCTCTGTTTTGTTTTTTTTTGTGGGGTCAGGAATCCCGCCGGGAAGAGCTTCTGGGTGGGCCTTGCCCGCTTCAAATGCCGCGTTGACGTTACCCAGCAGCAGGCCCTTGGGCTGCTTGGTGGGAGGGGACGTGAAGCAGCGCATCAGCAGCGCCGGCGGACGAGCGCCTTTGCTGTGGGGGCCGGGACTTTGAAACGCTGCAAGTGTTTCGGCCCGCCATTGGCTTCCAGCAGTTGCTGGAGGCCTTGAGAAGCATCTGCATCTGCAGCTCTGGGGCTGCTCTTTAGTCAGCCTAAAATTAGGGTGAAAATCAGTTTAAAACCAATTGACACTTTTGGAAAAATCCATGAATTTATGGGTGGAACTTGGTTTAAACTGAAAACAAAGGACCCTAGTCGTATGTCATTCCTCTGATTGTGTTGGTGTCAGCCTATTGTTTTAAAAATTTGTGTTTTCCATTTTCTAACACGACACCTGGTTGGAGGTTGGATGTTTTTTCCTGCCAGTAACGATTAAAACACATAGCCAGCCTTGGTGCAACTCTACATAGATATTTTATTTATTTATTCAAAAGCTTATATTCCTGTGCCTTCACAGATTGTTCAGTGCGGATTACAACAATATTTAACACAGCATCACATGACCTGGCTTTTTCAACCACAGTGCGATTGGGGTAAAACACTTAAAGAAATATTGAAATTAGATTTTAAGGGGGTTTTTGGTATTTTCTGGTGCAATATGCATATAACACCTTTATATTAGGATGCCATTTTTTAGTACCTTTGGTTTCTGTAAACCGTAAGCCAGCCAATGTGTAACAGTGTACTATACAGTCTACTAACCATATATTTTCCAACCTTTTCAAGCCCAAGGCACATCTACATTAACCAAAATGTTGCAACATAACCTCCACAGTGCAGACATAGAGAGGACTCGTCCAGTCAAAAGAAGAGCTAGGGAAGCACTGAAAGCTCTGCCAGTCTCTTCCAAATTTTAAAACAAGGGGTGAGAGACACCACTGCACTCATCATAATGGGCCAGTTCCCTCTGTACACCAGGCGAAGGGAGAAGTCGGGATGATGCAAGCAGTTGAGTCAGTCACCCTTGCTGCTGCATGTGGCTGCCAGAGTTCCTCCACTACTGCTGCTCCCAAAACTCAGAATGAGTCACATTCAGTGCTCGGGGCATGCTCTCCCTGTCTCACTCAGCCTAGGGATAAGCCAGAGTCTGAAAGCTCATGAGGAGGACGTGTTGAACAAAATAAGGCCTGACTATCCATGCCCTGTGTGTTGCCCATTAACTGTTACACTCCAGGGCTCATACCATAGCTAGGAAGAAGATGCAGCATGCCAGGCTATGCATGCTCTATGAGTTTAAGAGCCATGCTGCTGACTCTTGTTGCTGTGAGGTGCTCACAGCAGAGCCCGGGTGCTGGTCTGGATCTGAGCATCAGGCAGTGGCGACTTTTCCATAGCACACCTGATCTGGTCTGACGGCAGACTGGCTGGGAAAAACTATGCTAGCCTATTAGAGTTCGTTTGGCAACTGCCCTTCCCAAGTTACTGGGATCAAAGGAGACAAACGGTTGACTGTGAGGTCGAGTCCACTTTAGGTAGTACGCCAGGAGCCCTTTTCTCCTTTGGCACATGGGCTCTTGGAAAGAAAGTAGGTGGGACAATAGTTTGGTTGATGTGGCAAGCAGACACCACTTTCAGTAGTCATTTAAGGTGAGTAAAGCCACCCTGTTGTGAAGGAACTGCGGGTTATGGTGAACAGGAAACCAAAACCTGCAACTCACTCACTCTGAGTCAGAAATGACAGCTACAAGAAACAACACTTTCCGGATGAAATTCCTCAAATCCACCCACTGGAAAGGTTCAAAGGGAGGTTTCAGAAGTTGATCAAGAACTACGCTGAGGTCCCAAGGCGCGGAGATTCAGGTGGAATGCCACAAACTGTTCACAAATATTAATCCTAAAGAATGGAGAGACTGGAGCCCCTTCCACCGAAAAAGTCCCAAGGCCAGAGGACAAAAGGAAGAACAGGCATTGAATCCCTCCTGGCCACAGGAAAAGGGATCCAGCTGACTATGTTGAAAACCTACACAGAAATGTAGAAACATGACGGCAAAGGAAGACCATACGGCTTATTTAGTCCAGTTATTAGCAGGCATCAGCAAGAGCACATATTTCACTGACTTTGCAGGAATTACATTGGCTTCCAGTCAACTTCAGAGTGCAAAATAAAATAGCCTGTCTAGTCCATAAAATGACTAGTACAGAGGCTCTACTCTGGATGAATTCTACGTTGCGCATTCATAACCCATTAAGGGCTCTTAGATCCTCACAAAAGAAAGGTTGGATGTGCCTTTGGTATTCCATGTGCGGCTTTCTGAGAGTCAGGAGAGATCTTTTTCTGTTGCAGCTCTCGAACTGTGGAACTCGCTGCCAGAGTTGTTGCAACAGACAACTTGTGCCAAAAACATTTTTAAAAATCTTGCATTTTCTGGTCATGTCTGAGCAAGGTGAAGATGTTAGGATGTAATTTTGCATAATTCTCTCTGAACTCTCGTTTTGTCATTGTTATTCTGTTTATAGTGTTATGTGCTTATGAATGTTTTTATATTTGTAAGTCAGAGCTTTACTTATTACAGCAGCACAGAAATATATTAAATAAACAGCATCCATAAACTACAAGCAATCATAGACAAAGGATGACAGGTGACTATATCTGGAAAAGCTATGAAAAGCTGGGAAAGTAGTCAGGAATGCAGACTCAAATGGAAGAAAAACTAAAAATACATTAAAATGACAGGACAAGCCTTTTAAAAAATTTTTTTAGATATGTTAGTGATAGAAGGAAGTGCAAAAGTGGCATTATGAGACTCTGAGATGAAAGGGAGGAATATGTAGATGCTGATAAGAAAAAAGCAAATTTGCTTAACAAATATTTGTGTTCGGTATGTTCTGTGGAAAGGCTAGGAGCAGGACCACATAAAATGAACACAAATAAGACTGGCAGTGAGGTAAACCTTAATTGATTTTCAGAAAAGTGTGTTTGTGAGGTGCTAATTAACTTAAAGTAGATAATGCAATGGGTCTGGATGGGATACATCCAAGGGTACTAAGGGAACTTAGGTTCTGGCAGCTTTGCTAGCTGACCTTTTCAATGCTTCTTTAGAGCTGGGAGTAATTCTAGAGGACTGGAGATGGGCAGATATGGTTCCAATTCATAAAAGTGGAGGTAAGGAGGAGGTTGGGAACTACAGGGAAGTCTTGCCTCACAAATCTCCTACGTTTTTTTGAAGGGGTGAATAAACATGCACAAAGGTGAACCAGTAGATGTGGTATATTTGAATTTTCAGAAGGCGTCTGACAAAGTCCTTCATGAGAGGCTTCTAAGAAAACTAAAAAAGTCATGGGATAGGATTAAATGGTCAATTTTCTCAGTGGAAAAGGGTAAACAGTGGAGTGCCTCAGGGATCTGTACTTGGACCGGTGCTTTTCAATACATTTATAAATGATCTGGAAAGGAATACGATGAGTGAGGTTATCAAATTTGCGGATGATACAAAATTATTCAGAGTAGTTAAATCGCATGCGGATTGTGATAAATTACAGGAGGGCTTTGTGAGACTGGAAGATTGAGCATTCAAATGGCAGATGAAATTTAATGTGGACATATGCAAGGTGATGCATATAGGGAAATATAATCCACGGTGTAGTTACATGATGTTAGGTTTGATATTAGGAGCTACCACCCAGGAAAAAGATCTAGACACCATAGTGGATAATACATTGAAATTGTTGGCTCATTTGCTGTGGCAGCCAAAAAAGCACCAGAATGTTCTGAATTATTAGGAAGGGAATGTTGAATAAATCTAAAATGTCATAATGCCTCTGTATCGCTCCATAGTGAGACCACATCTTGAATACTGTGTACAATTCTGGTCGTCGCATCTCAAAAAAGATATAATTGCACTGGAGAAGTTACAGAGAAGGGCTACCAAAATTATAAAGGGGATGGGACAGCTCCCCTATGAAGAAAGGCTAAAGAAGTTAAGGCTCTTCAGCTTGGAGAAGAGACAGCCCTGAGGGGGGATATGATAGAGGTCAATAAAATCATGAGAGGTCTAGAACAGGTAAATGTGAATCTGTCATTTACTCTTTTGGATAATAGAAGGTCTAGGGGGCACTCCATGAAGTTAGCAAGTACAACATTTAAAACAAATTCTTTTTAACTCAACACACAATTAAGCTCTGGAATTTGTTGCCAGAGGATGTGGTTAGTGCAGTTAGTGTAGCTGGGTTTAAAAAAGGTTTGGATAAGTTCTTGGAGGAGAAGTCCACGAACTATTAATCAAGTTGACTTAGGAATAGCCACTGCTATTACTGGCATCAGTAGCATGGGATCTACTTAGTGTTTGGGTACTTGCCAGTTACTTGCAGCCTGGATTGGCTACTATTGAAAACAGGATGCTGGGCTTGATGGACCCTCTGTCTGACCCAATATGGTTCTTATGTACAGGTCAGTTAATCTGACCACTGTGGTGAGCAAATTAATGGAATCATTGAGGATAGTGCAGTTTCTGGAATCCAATGGATTGCAAGATTTGAAGTAAGAGAAAAAGTAAATGCCAGCAATGATTCCTCTTTCAAGTTTACTTCATGGCATTTCTGCATTAAATAAAAATGTTATAAATCAGTGAAATGAATGAACACTTGGAGCCAATGAAGCAGGAAAATATTTCCTTTCCTGCACAGACCTCCGAGATGGAGTCATTCAATTCTGAGAGGCTTATGTACTAAGCTGCTGTAAAACTTTCCAGGATTTACTAAAATGCAATACCCAAGTACTACAATTTAATAAATCCTGCAAAGTTTTCATTTGCATTGCCATGACCAGAAGTTCTGCGTATCCTTGGCTGAATCTCAGGGCCACTATTTTACAGGGGTCACAGGGCTACCTCCCACCCTACTGCAAAATCCTTGGTGGTTTGTGGAATATTGTAGAGTCCTCAGCTTCTCCCTTATCCCACAGTTAAGCCCTGCTCCTTTCCAAAAACGTAACCACCCCAGAAGCCCACCAAGCTTACCCCCATAAGCTTGAGAGTATTCAGGAGGCAGGAGTGATCCCCACAGTTCTCCTTTACCCCTGCTTTATTCATTCATTTTTGTTCAGGCGGTTTATATTTAACTCTTTGCTCTGGTGAAGCATTAATTCGTTTTAAGAAGAATAAGAGTTCTTCCATTATCAGACACGGCTATGCTTTGAGAAATAACATTTGCAAAGAATGCAGAAGCTACTTTAAAATAGAGATGTGCTTCGTTTTTTTCTACCGGGTCGTTTTCGGTTCGAGTACTTCGTGGTACATTTCGGGTTTTCTCGTTTCGTTTTTCCGAAAAACGAAACGAGGAAACCCGAAAACGGGGCCGAAAAACGAATCAGTAATCGAAGCTAAAAAAACCCCACCCCAAGCACTCAAAAACGTTTTAAAGCATACATATACAACCCCCCCCCCATCCCGATCCCTCCCCAAGACTTACGAAGATCCCTGGTGGTCCAGCGGGGTCCCGGCTTCTATTTGCCCTCCGTGCCAGTGCAAGCCGCGCGCCTCCGAATAGCCCGAACTACCATGTCACAGGGGCTTTCGGCGCTATTGGCCAGCCCCTGTCACATGGCCATCGGCGCCATCTTGTGCTCCTATCATGTGACAGGAGCTGACCAATGGCGCCGAAAGCCTCTGTGACATAGTATGGGCAAAGGCTATCGGCGCCATTTTGGTTACTGGCAGCCGAAAATAAAATCGCTCCCGGACCCCTGCTGGACCCCCAGGGATTATTGGCAAGCCTTGGGGGGGTCAGGAGCCCCCTCCTGACCCCCCCAAGGCTTGCCAATAATCCCTGGGGATCCAGCAGGGGTCCGGGAGCGATTTCGTTTTCGGCTGCCAGTAACCAAAATGGCGCCGATAGCCTTTGCCCATACTATGTCACAGAGGCTTTCGGCGCCATTGGTCAGCTCCTGTCACATGATAGGAGCACAAGATGGCGCCGATGGCCATGTGACAGGGGCTGACCAATAGCGCCGAAAGCTCCTGTGACATGGTAGTTCGGGCTATTCACTATTCAGCACCATTTTGAGGCGCGCGGCTTGCACTGGCATGGAGGGCACGGAGGGAAAATGGAGGCCGGGACCCCGCTGGACCACCAGGGATCTTCGTAAGTGTTAGGGAGGGATAGGGATCGGGATCGGGGGGGGGGGTATTAGCTAATTTAAATGTTTGGGGTGGTTTGGGGTGTTTTTTTTATTTAAAAAAAAAATTTGTGCCCCTCTCCCCAGGCAAACCCGAAAACCGAATTTTCCCCGAAAGTCGGGGAAAATTCATTTCGGGTTTCGGGGACAACGAAATGCCAACGAAGTAGGAAATTTCGTTGAATTTCCTACTTCGGGCGAAAAACGATGCACATCTCTACTTTAAAAATGAAAATATTCTGAAAATTTCTTGCTGAGCAGCCATCAAGGGTATGCAGCGAAGTTTTGACAGAAAACTAATTCAGGATTTAAGTTAAATAATGACTTTATAGACTAAGCTGCTTTGGGCTGCTCATTTTAAATTGGTGCTGTGTCCATTTCCCAGGGCAACCACACAAGGAACTTGATTTCTTCCCAGTCGAGCAAAAGTCATTTCACATGTGATTTTCATTATTATGTGCTGGCTGATAAACTGGCATACCCAAGTTAACAGAGCAGAGTCTGCTCCCAGATGTATGGAAGAACTGCTGGAAAGTTATACATGATATAGCTCCATCATGGCCCAGACAAGCATGGTCTGCATGAGGATCAGCCAAGCATGACCTTAAACTTTCTGCACTGTTTTGGCAATGAGTGGCAACGGTGGAAAAGCGTACATGAGGTCTATCCCCCAATCAAGGAGGAAAGCGTCCTGAGCTAGTCTGAGGTTGCTTGGAAGAACTGTGCAGAATCGATTTAGTTTTTCCTGAGAGGTGAACAGGTCCACTGATGATGGATCCCACAATCTGAAGATTTTATCTGCTACCAATTGTTGTACAGACCCCTCATCTGCTGAGCCAATCTGCCAGCATCTTGGAGGTTCCTGGGCAATAAGAAGCTTGTAAGAATGCCCGATTCCTGTCCACCCAATTCCATATCTTGAGCATTTCTTAGCAGAGGGACGATGATCCCGTTCTTCCTTGCTTGTTGACATAACACATGGCCTCTTGGTTGTTGGTCTGAATCATTATGCTCTTGACCTGAAGGTGGTGTGTTAACACAATGAGCACACTTTGTATCACTTGTAGCTCCAGCAGGTTGCTTTGATATTGACTTTCTTTTGGAGACCAAGTGCCCTGGGTCAGATAGAATATGACGTGAATATCTCATCCCTTTGTTGAGGCATCTGGGGGCAGCATTATTTGGCATAGAAGGTGATGAAGGGGAGCACCCTCTCGAAGGACCTGGGGTTGCAGTCACCACCTCAGCTCCTGAGCCATTTCTTTGGAAATTTGGACTATATTGGAAAGTGGCTGGGTTCGTTGATCCTATTGGGAAAGTAGATCCCACTGAAGATATCGAATATGTAGACAGGTCGGTAGAACCATCTGGACAGGCATGCAATATGTCCTAGTATGACCAGAAGAAATGTTGCTTTCGATTGCTGAGAAGGAGAGCAATTTGCAGATCAGTCTCTGCATGATGGTTGCTCGATCTGAAGGTAGAAATGTTCTATCTAATCCCCTATAAATTCTAGTCTTTGTGAGGGCACTAGTTAACTTTTTTAAGTTTATTAGAAATCTTAATCTCTGCAGGAGGTAGATTGTTTCATACAGAAGAGATTTGATCACTTTCTCCCGAGATCTTGCTGTGATTAGTCAGCCATCCAGATAAGGGAAGACTTGAATCCCCCGATGTCACAAATGTGCCACTATCACAGCTAGGCATTTGGTGAAGACTCTTGGGCTAAACTGGTGCACTCTGTATTGGTAGTAGGTAGAATCCACCATGAATCGAAGGCAGCACCAATGCAACCAGTGGATGGGTGTATGTGCAGTTAATCCTTGAGGTTCAAGGCACACATCCATTTTCCTTTCTGAAAGTATAGTAGAATTGTGCCGAGGGAGTACATTTTGAATTTCTCTCGAAGCAGGTGTTTGTACAGCTTCAGAACAGGTTGAAATCCTCATGATTTCTTGAGGTTGAGGAAGTACCTCCAGTAATATCCCTGTGCATGTTGAGACACGGGTAGGGGCTCTATTGCCTGCTGCTGCAGGAATGATTGAACTTCCAGGCAAAACTGTGTTAAATGTGATGGATCTAGTTGAAGTGAAGAACAACGTAGAAGAATGATAGGAGAAACAACCAGAACCCAGACTGCACTATTTGGAGGACCCAAGCATCCTTTGTTACATGGCGTCGCCTGTCCAGGAAAAGTTGGATTCTGCCCACAGCCAGAACAGATGGATGCAGATTTTTTGAAGAGATCAAAAACAGGACCCAGGCTTAGGCTTGGCTGACGTCACTCTCTGTCTAGGCCTGGTGGAAAAGGGCTGTTGATGGTGATTTAGGAGAGGGTATGGATGGTATTGCTGATAAGACCAAAAGGGGTGCCTGTGAAAATAAGGTCATTTATAATGATAGAAGCTCCCTATCAGGGCAGATGACTGTTCAAGACCCAGCAAGAGGGACTGAACTGTCACATTTTGGTCCTTCTGCATGACCGTCTCCTGAAGCTTTTCTCGGAAGGGGTTATCTCAAATAAATGTGAGGTCCACTCAATTTTCATGATCATCCTCCAGTGTGTTGCTGGCTTGAAGCATGCCATGTACTCCAATCAATGATGCAGATGTCTGTGAAACAGAATAAAAAACTTCATAAACTGAATGGAAGAAATGGTGGATGCTCTCTTCTGTGCGCGCAAGAAAGGTTGAGGAGAGCTTGAAGATCCTTCCTCAGGTTGGAGGATAGGCTTCAGCTTTTGGAGACAGTCATGGAAATACTGTACCATATAGAATTGGTGAATGATAATGTATGCAATCAGCATGGAAGCTTGAAATACTTTCTTGCCAAAGTGATCTAGAAACTTGTAGTCTTTTCCTGATGGTTAATCCAAACAGATCAGAATTTTCTTCACCTTTTTTCATAGGAGATTTGACTACCACTGAATGGTGCAATAATTGACCACCACTAAACCCTGGAGATTTTTTAACTCTGTACTTAAGGTCCAATTTTCTCATATTTGGTATGCCAGAAATGGTGTTTGCCACATTCTCATCTGTAGAACATTAAGATTGGCATAGGCAGGTAATGTCACTGGTTCAGACGAGGTACTGAGAATTTTTAGAAGCCCTTTAGTTCAGATCTGGGTTCTTTGTCCTTACTAACATGGACACACCCAGGACTGTTCCCATTTTCTCAAACTTTTGAGTACAAGAGGTCTTCTGGAGACAATGTATGAACTGGTGACTCCGGCAGTGGGTCGGAGTTCATGCCTGTCAAATAATCATCTGAACCAACCGGCATAGGGTGACTCACTCAGGAGTATAACAATGATGAGGGTGAGTCAGGCAGTTCCTCTGTTGGAAGCAGAGGTAGCATCGAGCAGTCCATTACTTCCAACCTACTAGACTCTGCTGCAATGGAGTGGGATGAAGAAGAAGCTTGAAGAATTGGCTCAGAAAAGCATTTAAGCCCTATGAGTAAAACTGGGATGCCACTAGGTAGAAGTGCTGATACTGAGTTCTGAAGAACAGGGAGTCATGCTTGGAAAAGGCAGCAAAGAAAATTTTCACCAGAATCATGATTTGATACTGAGATTGATATGGCCTCTGACCCACAGTGGGCGATGGTATATCCTCTTTCGATACCAGGATTGATTCTTGCATCTGGGACTGTGGTTGGCCAGAAGTTACAAAAATATGGAACATATAGGTCCTGGTGTTTCAAACTGGAAACTTCCCAACATTAACTGAGGCAGGAAAAGTGCTATGGTGAGTGGAGGAGGGAGAGGTAACCTTACCCGTTCTCCGATTGACCTAGGATGAGCTGTATACAACTGTTTTGGTAGAGCAGCTTCCAAAACTGGCAGTTTTGACAAAGCATGGTTTCGATGATTTTGAAGATTTAGATTTGGTTTCCTTCAATAAATGAAGTTCTGATCATGTTGAAGAATTTGGTTGATATTGCATTGATGTAAATGCCAATTGAATCATTGCTACACTGTGTGCTCCCATCTTGGGAACTGGGTGCATCGAGGAGTTGTAGCGCCCAAGATTCAGAATGCATTGATTGGGTGCAGTGCTTCGTTTTCACCACACCATGTATTAAGTGTGCCAATTTGATGTTCTTCAATACAATCTGTGAACTTCCTGGCGGTGAATACCTTGATGCATCATACTCAAGATTGCTTTGATGCATCATGCAACAAGTCTGTTGCACTGTGCGTCAAGCGTGGTGATGGGCAGAGTGCTTCAATGTTTTGTGCGAAGGATCCTTAGTTGAGTGTCTTGATGCAGACTGCGCCACTCATGACAACGCAGGTTATGCCAATAGTACTGATGATGGTTGCGTTAATGGTGACAGCACCGAAGTACTGCACTTCGAATGCTTATGCAATGTGGACTTCAGTGACTGGTGGTGCTTTTTCTTCAACACAGGGCAGTCAACCGGACTTGATCTTGCAGTTTTGGCCTGCACTGATGGGGGCGGTCTTAAGAGGATCTTCTGCTGAGGTCTTTTCCCAGCAAGGCAGCTGACACTGCCTGAGGGAGAAGGATCTACTGTGACTCTTTAGAGATTTACACAGCTCCTCAATATTATGCACCCTGGAGTACTGAGAACATTAGGACATTCGCCCACATGCATAACAGTTCTGTTGATCATGTTCCGGGCCCAAGCGATGTAACAGTTTGTGGATATCGGTAATGGACATTACCTTTCCACAGATACACCGCTTAAAACTGCTCACCATTGGTTCTTTCTTTGGCGACATATTGAAGAGGGAAGGTCTCTAAGAGAGGTAAAAAGTTATTTCCTTTCTCCATGGTTTTTTTTTTTGGTAGCACTGAAAAATGCTTTTGTGGGGGCTACCTAGGCAGCGAGGCAATGAATTTAAGGAAGTTTAAAAAAAAGTTTGGATTTTGAGAAAAAAAAATATTGGAGGAGAGACAGTGCACACATCTATGCAAGTGTTTGGCTAAAAAATGTCTGAGGCAACGCCCGTGTGGGAATTCCTGCACATGCTCAGCACGGCTCTAAGCTCTACTAGCTACGAGAGACGAATCCATTCGGTGCTGCTGGATGATGTCGCTCATATATAATGGCTAATGCAGCCTGCTTATCAATGGAAAAAAAAGCATGTGCACACAAGCCCCTACGCACGTTTCTTCCCGTGTACTGGATTGGTAGTTTTGTAAAAGACCCATTTCCATAGGTAAAGCACTAGTGTTTTATCCACGAAAGTGTCTTTGAAAATTACCCTCCTCGTGTGTTTGAATGCCTCTCTCTCATCTCTGTTGTCTCCCCTCTGTCTAGTGTACATATTAAAATCCTTAAATCTCATTTCATGTGGCTTTTGGAGTAGACCCTATAACATTTTGGTAGCCTCTCTCTGGACCACCTCCAACTTCATGAAAACAATTAATCATTTAAATATTACAAGGAACGTGAGGGGCAGGGGTACTTCAAAGCAGCACCAGATAGGTGTCTCACACACAGAGGAAACCCCATGCAGGAAGGCAGCTTGATGTCACATCATCAGCATTATCTGGACAGAGGTATGGAACGTGTGAGCAGATTTCTGTAGCTGTAGCCAAGAAACTCATGCATTCTAACCCTTGGTCCAGATTATGTTATAAACATGTCACACTGCCTTCCAAATATGGGTCTCCTTCCCTGTGTGAGAGATCAGCCTAGGTTTGCCGTCTGTCCCCATAGCAGCTTATAAAAAACCAGTTAAATGTAATACTAAACAGTAAGCCTTTACTTACTGCTTAACCATTTAATAGTTTACATCCCTACCGTCTATTTCCTTTTGGAGTTATGACTTCCAGCACAGGACATAACATTTTGGGTGAGGTCTAGGAAATAAACCTGTTCAAAACCATCATCACCACCTTTTTTCTGCAGGTTACACTTCTCCCTCTGCACCTAGCATCCCTCTGGCTCTGGCCGTCACCTTATCACACTGTTTCACTATCTAGAATTTCATCGGATACAATCACCTCAAGGTCTCTCTCCTGTGCAACGCACGTCAGTTTCTTACCCTCCATCGTGTCCCATTCCTTTGGATGTCTACACCCCAAGTACAGGACTCTGCACTTTGTTTGCACCAAATTTTAACTGTCAAGTACTTGACCACTTGTCAAACTTTCTTAGACCATTTTTCATTGTCTGCTTCCTCAGGGGCGTCCACTCTTTTGCAGATTTTAGTGACATCTGCAACAAGGCAAATTGTTCCTTCTAAGCCCTCCGCCACACCACGCACAATGATAATGAACAGAAGCAGCCGAGAACAGGTCCACAAGAGACTCTTCACAAATTACGTTTCTTTCCTCTGCAGTCTAACACTCCACCAGTTTGTAAGCCAGTCCACCATCTTGGGGTCCATCGTGAGGCTGCTCAGGTTATTTTTGAGCCTTCGATGCAGAATGGTTAATCAAAAGCAAAAGGACAGGAGGCATTCTGCAATGGCTTGGCAGAGATCAAGCAAGTTTTCCCCTTCCCCTTGCACCAATTATCTGGTAGGGTTACCCTACGAAAGCTGAATACACATTTAGTGATTCCAGCAACATATAAAGTGCCTCAAGTGTTTGAGGTTCTTGTAGGAATAACTTGGCAGCGATCTCTAAAAATGCATATTTGGCATAATTCACTATGAAAGATGACCCTCCTGGTTACATAACATTGCATACATGGAGACAGTCACAGGAAAATCACAACTACATCTCTGGGCATGCAGTGGAGCTCAGTCTGACGTGTATGGCATCGAGCTATGGCAGAGAGAACTGCGGGCTAGCATCTCATCATCAAGATAATTCTTCCTTTCAACAGGCTGCCTCGTCCCTGCACTTCTGAAGGGCCAGGCCAAGCAGTATTCACTGGGCTCCATGGATGGGCTTCATGTGGGTTTCATGAACTGGGCACAAAAAAAACCAGTGTGTATCTGTGTTTATGTGCATTTTTCTGGACAGGGGGTCCATAGTTTTCACCAAATTCTCAAAGGGGACCCCAAAAAAGTTAAGAACCACTGCACCAAAAGGAGGATACATCACTGCTTTATAACACTCCCATGACAGCCAGCCTACGTTTGGGCTCCTGACTTCAGGGAGACTGACCGAGGGGCAGCGAGCAAAAACGTTACACATGCCCCCTTACTCTCCCCCATTCCCTCTTCTCCCCTCTACCCGAAAAAAAAAACAAAACCTGGCAAGTAATGAAGGAGCCTGAGCTAAACAAGACAAGAATGACGACGCGTTCAGCTATTATAGATACAATTTTAAAACTTAGTGCTCGAGGTACTAAAGAGTTTCTTCCCATCTGGCATGAGAAAAATACTTAGTACACAGGCCCCCAAACGTGAACACAACAAAACAGAAAAAGGATCTGCTAATGTAAATGGACTTCCCCACACTGAGAAGGGCAGGGTACTTACGGTTGAGACCCACATCATGATAAGTCAGGATGGCAGGACGATTCCCCTTGGGAGAGCCCCGAATAACAACATGCAGCAGACCATAAGGGGTCTCAATGTCGTGCTCCTACGAGAGAGAGAGAGAGAAAAGATTCAGCCCAGGCCACCACAGCCCACTTGGGCATATCCCACTACTGGTTTCACTAGTATTAGGGTTCAGTACTTTGCAGGCCGCACTGGCTGCCGGTTGCTGAAAGGGTAAAGTTTGAGGCATTTTGTTTCGTGTTTAAAATGTTGACATTAAGGGCCTGGAGCGTTCAGCATCTTTGCTCATCCAATATGTCCCCGGAAAGGGGCTTAGGTCCCAGGCTCAAGGCTTTTTTTTTTAAAGGCTGCACCGCCTTCTGATGTTAGGTTAGCAGTGACGAGAAAGTCTTCTTTTTGTTGTGCAGCATTTTCTCTGTGGAATAAGATTCCATTGGCTTTGTGACAGAAAGGCAAATCATGAAAAGTTTCAAAAGTTGAAGTCATGGTTATTTGCTGAAGCTTAATTTATTTATTTGCATTTATATGCCTCTGCTACCGAAGCGGCTCGCAAGATAAACACACACACACACTCACTGGCTTCCAATAAAACAAACAAACAATCGAATATAAAAACTTATGTATTTTATTTAAATCTATAACTATGAATACACTGAATGGTTGAATGCTTCACTTCGTATCTAAAAAATGTTTTCAATGTATGAGGGAAACTGTAAAATACAGTCTTAAATTCTTATCTAATTATTAAAATATCGGGAATTGGTATCAGAGTGATTAGTGCTGCAATCTCCTGGGCTCTTGCCCACAAAGGGCTACAACTTGTCTCATATACACGCACTCGTTGTTACGTCATTTACTTCATCCCGTTTATTTTTGGTTTTTACTTCATTAGTGAAATCAATTCTAAATATTACCCTTTTAAAAAAAAAACCCTTAAGTGAACTCTCTCAATATTTCAATGAGACTTATCTCATTTTCTTTTTTGACTAATATCTATGATGTCGCCCTCTGCGTTGCTTCTTATTGTTCTCCATAGCAGGTGCAAAATTATGGAATACCCTTCCTTTCGAACTCAGAAAGATATAAAAACGTTTAAGAAAAATTTAAAGACACTACTGTTTAAACAGGCATATGGTCTAATTAATATACAACCATCAGTCAATTAATGGACATTTTTAATTAAATCACTTTCTATAATCAGACTAATAAAAAGCACTAAATAGTGATTCTATATAGATATACTTCATTTTCTTATTTAACTTGTGTCTATAACCATTATGTTTTGTTATTTTCATTTTAATGCTATTATAGTGATTAATTGTGTTTATTTTATATTACTTTGATTTTAAATTATCGTGATCTTAGGTCATTTGAATGCTTGAAATGTATTTTATTATAGCTTATCTTAACATGTTAAATTTATTATTATTGACATTTATTATAGTTTATTTTTAATATATTTAAATTTTAAGAATGGTTTAACCAGACTGAAATTCGCTATGTACACCATCTTGATTGCTCGTCAGACAGACGGTATATAAAATAAACAAAATAAATAAATAAATAAATGAGATAAATTATTAAAACTACAAAGTCAATAGGCATCAAAATAAAAGCAAAAGGTAATAAATAGAACATATCTAACCAGACTAACAAGCTAGATAGTTTAGGGGATGGCTGGTTGAAGAGATTATGTATTATTGGAGGATGGGATGTTGTTTTTTTATTGGAATAAGGATTATTAGTGAGGTGGGATAGTGATGAAGGTGTTTTTTATTTTATTATATTTATATGATGATGGATAGGAGTTGGGCTGGAAATAATGTTTATATAGACCCCAAAGACCTGAACAGCTACCGTCCAATCTCAAACCTTCCTCTACTTGCCAAGTTGACCGAGAAGGCAGCTCTGACTCAACTAAATGAACACCTAGAAAACAACAAAATTCTACACGATACACAACACGGATTCAGAAAAAACCGCAGCACAGAAACTCTTCTTGTCAACCTCTTGAATGAAATCTTAAGAGGTCTCGACAACAAAATAAACCATCTGCTAATACTGCTTGACCTATCTGCGGCTTTTGATACCGACCACCACAAAAGCCTATCAAGCCTCGCTAACATCGGCCTCACAGGAAGTACCCTCAACTGGTTCTCCTCTTTCCTACAGAACAGATTCTTCAAGGTCTCCATGGACAACAATTCATCTAACCCCTTTCCTCTCGAGACCGGTGTACCTCGAGGGTCCGCCCTATCTGCAACCCTCTTCAACATATATCTTCTCCCTCTATGCCACCTCATCTCAAGCCTCGGAATTTCTTACTATATATACGCCGATGACATCCAGTTCATCATCCCAATCTCCAACACACTAGAAGAGGCTCTCGCCACTGCAGCAAACCACCTAACCTCAATTAGTAACACGCTAAACAATCTGAAACTATGCCTAAACATGTCTAAAACGGAATGCATCCTCATAGGAAGAAATCTTACAGATCTTACCTTCAATACACACTCCCTAACAATTGACAACATTAACATCCCGATAAAAAATGATACAAAGAACCTCGGCATCTGGATTGACAAAGATCTCAACCTAAAAAAGACCGTCGCTACCAAAACCAAAGAAGGATTCTATAAACTGCACGTCCTGAAAAATCTAAAGCCACTTCTCCACCATCAGGAATTCCACACAGTTCTTCAATCATTAATTTTCAACAGCACTGACTACCGCAACTCGCTTTTATTAGGTCTTCCCAAATCTACACTAAAACCACTCCAACTACTACAAAATGCCGCAGCCAGAATTCTAACAGGCAAAAAAAAGTCGGAACACATCACCCCTGTGCTAAAAAGTCTTCACTGGCTCCCAATCAAACAACGGATCGAATTCAAGACCCTAACTATAGTGCACAACGCCTTATACAAAACGGAGAACAACACACTCAGAAACATGATACATCAACAAAAACCTCAACGGTACACCAGATCTGCAAGCAAATTACTTCTCGACATACCATCACTCCCAACAGCGAAACTCACGAGTACAAGAAACAGAGCCTTCTCAATTGCAGGTCCAATCTTATGGAACACCTTACCTCAATACCTAAGATTGATATTCGACTGCAAATCCTTCAAAAAAGAACTGAAAACCTGGCTATTTAGCCAAACTTTCAGAGATGGCGTGGGCTAAATGTCATTACCCCTCCTCTAGAACTTCCCTTCCTAGATGAACTCAATAAGCTACACTAGAGTTTTGTACTTTGTACCTTGTTCTTTTGTTCTCTGTGAACCCACCTCCCAGTGCTTTCCTGCAATGCAAAGTTTAAGTTAAACACGCCGCGACCCTGTTCAAGCATTTAAGTTTTGTTCTATGTTTCTCTGTTACCAGTTCGATGTATTCTCTACCACTCGATGTTCCATGTCCTGGTTTCGATGTAATAAGTTGTTCTACTGTAAACCGGGGTGAAGGCTAACTGCTAAACCTCGGTATATAAAAGCACCGAAATAAATAAATAAATATATTAAATAAGAATTGTTTTGAAGTGTTGTGGGAATCTGGTGGGTGGAAAACGTATTGGATACGGTGGGGATGGTTTTTAATGAGATTGTAAATTGCTTAGTAAATATTTGATGTAGGCAGTATATTAAGTATTTTTTAAAATAAAATAGTCCTGCCTCTCCCCTTGGTAGGGCCATCCCTCACATACTATTCAAAGAACTTCAATGCTTCTCAGTTTAAATAGACTAATTAGAAAACTGCTTCACAGACAAATGCTGATAATGCAACTGGGATGGGGCCTTTATTCATTGCAATCACTAAGGGCCAATGCAATTATGTGCGCTGAAAGCAGGCGCTGACTTTTCAGCGCCCGCATGGCGCCCGCAAAGGGGCGCCATGCGGGCGCCATGCGGGCGCCATGCAATTTGGAAATTAGGGGGGTCGCGGCTGCCGGTTATGAAGACCAACGCTGGTAAACTCGGCCTCAGTTTTCATAACCGGCCACCTGCCAATAATGAAAATGGCCGCCAATAAACTCTGTGGCCATTTTCATTACTGGCAGATAGACAGGTTATGAAAACTGAGGCCGAGTTTACCAGTGTCGATCTTCATAACTCGGCGGTCTGCCAAGTTATTTTATTTTATTTACTTTAAAAAGAAGTACAGAAAAGCAGTTTTTTCTGCTTTTCTGTACTTCTTTTCAATGCGCTCAGGTCCTGCTCTAGGCAGGCGTTAATATCTGAGCGATAAATGTGCGTCTGAGACGCACATTTATCTTTTTGCATTCGGAGTGAATGAGTAATAGGCTCATTCACATGCATTTGCATGTGATGAGCGCTATCTCATTCACTCCGTGTCGGACGCGCGTTAAATAGGCGCTAATCCCCCTATTGCATTAGGGGGTGGATTAGCGCCTATTTATCCCATGTCCGACTGTGGGTTATACAGTGCGCTCGGCCCCTTAGTTCTCTTTATTACCCCAATGCTACTTGTAAAAAAAGGGACTGAATTACTCCTGGCTGCATACCACTGCATGCATGGAAACAAGTGACATATTTTTCTGGATCTCTATAAATGCAATTGAGTAAATCCAGGACTGGCTCCATCTGACCCTAGACAGAGAAAACTGTGGGATAGCATCTCACTGGCAAGAACATTCTTCATTTTGACAGGCTGCCTCAGCCCTGCACTTCTGTAAGAGAGGGGAGCAGGCAAAGCAGTAATTATAATGATATTTTCCCCACCGGGGCCATGATCCAAACTACTTTTTCAGTTTTTAATTTTATTTTACCAAAAAATGCAGAGAAATAATGAATTGTGACTTTGAAATTTTACTGGGTTTGCAATAAACATACTGTCTGGTACAATCTGTCGGGTCGATACAGTAAGGCCGCGTTAGAAAGAGTGTGGCAGTGCCGGGCGCACCCTCATTTGCCCCACGCACTGTTCTGATCACATACCGCTCGATGCTCTATTTAAATTGCTTGCAAAAGCAAGCCGCGTATGCAAAGCGTTAGGGCCGCGCAACCCATTTTACTGTATAGGCGCTTAATACAGCGCCTATACAGTATCCTGGGTGCGCCGGTACCTGTCATTTCAAATGACATTTGAAATGACAGGCACCAGGAAGTGGATCCCAACTTTAACCCAGGAAAACCTAAAAACCGAAAATCCCCTCCTCCCGAAGCGGCTCGACATGTGCCAACTTACCTTTTGTTGCTTTTCAGCCCCTTCCCTTCTCTGCCGCCCTCCGGAGGGGGCAGCCGGCGGCGAAAGCGGCTCGCAGCGGTCCCCCCCGTGCAGGTCCCGGTTCTCCTGGCTCGGCAACAGCAGTACAACAGCTAGGGCTCCATCCACCCCAATCCTTCCTTCCTTCCTGGCTCGGGCAAATTGTGAAGAGGCTTGCAGCGTTCCTCCCTCCCGCGCAGGTCCCGGTTCTCCTGGCTCGGCTGAGGTGAGAGCCCACTGTTCTGTGCCCTCTCCGGCACGAGCGGAATGGAGCGTTCTTTCATTGGCAGGAGCGCCCGTCGATTTGGGCACTCCGGCCAATGAAAGCACATAGACGGGCGCGCGTGACCCAAATCGACGGGCGCTCCTGCCAATGAAAGAATGCTTCGCTCCGCTCATGCCAGAGAGGGCACAGAACAGTGGGCTCTCACCTCACGCCGAGCCAGGAGAACCGGGACCTACGCGGGGGGGGGGGGGGGGGGGGGGACGGGGACGACGCTGCGAGCCGCTTCACAATTTGGCTGAGCCAGGAAGGAAGGAAGGAAGGATTGGGGTGGATGGAGCCCTAGCTGTTGTACTGCTGTTGCCGAGCCAGGAGAACCGGGGCCTGCGCGGGGGGGGCCGCTGCGAGCCGCTTTCGCCACCGGCTGCCCCCTCTGGAGGGTAGCAGAGAAGGGAAGGGGCTGAAAAGCAACAAAAGGTAAGAAAACAACAAAGTAATGTCGAGTCGCTTCGGAAGGAGGGGAGGAGAGGATTTTAGGTTTTTAGAGGTTTCCTTTTGGGGGAAAGTTTGCCGTCTACCATTACCCCTGCCTCTAACCCAGGGGTAAGGGTAGGCGGGAACAGCTCGATACAGTAAAGTGGGGCCGCGGTTACCCCGCTCCTAACCCGCTTTCTACTCACTTTCCGGCCGTGTTAGCCCTTCCTGCGATACACAATCCCCTTTAACCCATCCTTACCGCCTCTTTAAATCACCGGGTAACCCCTTCCGCACGCGGCATGTATATTAAATGTAAACGATCGAATTAGCTATTCCCTCCCATACAGTAACGCGCGCCCCGACTATCGCTATTTTACCCTGCTGTTTTGCCCCGCGTTTAACCTGCTAACTTACCGCCTACCCTTACCCCTGCGTTAGAGGCAGGGGTAATGGTAGACGGCAAACTTTCCCCCAAAAGGAAACCTCTAAAAACCTAAAATCCCCTCCTCCCGAAGCGACTCGACATTACTTTCTGTTGTTTTCTTACCTTTTGTTGCTTTTCAGCCCCTTCCCTTCTCTGCCGCCCTCCGGAAGGGGCAGCCGGCGGCGAAAGCGGCTCGCAGCTGTCCCCCCCGCGCAGGTCCCGGTTCTCCTGGCTCAGCAACGCGGGGCAAAATGGCAGGGTAAAATAGCGATAGTCGGGGCGCGCGTTACTGTATGGGAGGGAATAGCTAATTCGATCGTTTACATTTAATATACATGCCGCGTGCGGAAGGGGTTACCCGGGGATTTAAAGAGGCGGTAAGGATGGGTTAAAGGGGATAGTGTATCGCGGGAAGGGCTAACGCGGCCGGAAAGTGAGTAGAAAGCGGGTTAGGAGTGGGGTAACCGCGGCCCCACTTTACTGTATCGAGCCGTGTGTAAGCATCATTTGTAATCCACACAAATCTGATGACTTATTAGGGGGTTGAAGACTCTTGCAAGCCACTGTACAGAAATGCATATACCTATGCACCCATTCAGCGTATACAGGTCTATGCAGTGCAGACCTGTATATCAGTAACATACAGTAGATAACAGTAGAGAAAGAACAAGCAGACCATGCAGTCTGATTAGTTATTCCTGTCCACACTACAAAGATAGATCCCAGCTGCCAGGCACCTGTAAGTTCTCTCTCCTTACCCTGGACAGCTTTTGTTGTGGTCTTAATCCATACTCCGCTATCTTCGGCAGATAGACAAGATCCACCCAACTTCCCATCCCATGTCTAACCACAAAGCTTCCTAATTTTTTTTTATTTTTATTTTTTTTACTTCTGTAACCACCTCCCCAGACCAATATCAGGTGCACCCAACATGGTATATGGCAATAAAATCAATAAAGCAGGTAATATAAAAATATAATACTTAAACAGAACCTTGCCTTATAACAAAAGGCCATCTCTGCCTTTTACGAATTCTCACCTCAATGCTGAAGCACAAATTGCAACAGTTGCCCGAGCAGCCAGCCCCCTAGATCCCCTGCACAGCCTGCCAGCCAGTCCCAGGTACGTGAAGCCCTGCATTTACACTAGGACTTCTAGTTTGGGCTGTACTCGCAGCCTTCCAGAGAGAGAGACAACTCCTAAATTTCATGTTCTCATCGCATCCTAATATGGCTTCTGCCTGAGCAGCCAGCCTCCTAAGTCCCTTGCACAGCTTGCCAGGCTTCCGCTAGGACCTCTAACTTACTCTGATGTCCGTACAAGATTCCTTTTTTAATCCAACACTGAGCTCCCCCCCCCCCTCCACCCCATACCTTGCCACCCCAACATCCAGCTGGGGCTTGGCCACCCACCCGGCTGATTTCTGGGGGAGCTGCAGCCTGCAGACATGAGCTGCAGTACCTCTAAGCTGTGCTTCCTTCCCCCACTATTACCTCTTTCCTTTGCTCTCGAGAGCGTGAAGGGTAGCTGGGCAGCAATACTGCAACCCCCCCCCCCCCCACACACACACACACACACACACTCTTCGTACAAAAGTCACAGCAGCTAAGCACTAGGCTCATCTAATGGCCCAGCCCCCAGCCAATCTGTCACTGCCTTCCTTGCTTTACCGATAGGGATCCTCTGTGCTTCCCTCTCACTTTTTTTTTTTTTTTTTTATTGTTATAGTTTTCTCTCCTCCACCTCTACAGGGAGTCATTTCATGCAACCATCTCTCTTTCAGCAAAGAAATATTTTCTGCTACTGTTCAAATCTACCCTCTCCCCCACCCACCCCTCCTGTTCCAGAGTAAGCTTTCCTTTGAAAACGATTGGTTTCCTGTGTCTATGTATGTCCTTCAGGCATCTGAATGTCTCTCTCATGTCCTCCCCCCCCCCCCCCCCTAATCTCTCTTTTCCTCTATGGTATTCATATTTTAGCTCCCCCTAAGTCTCACTTCACCCGCACCAGTCTGGTAGCTTTTCTCTGGAGCGCCTCAGCCCTGTCTGTCTATATCCCTTCAGGGCTGGACACGAGATGTATGCGAGGTGACCTCCACGACCTGGCTCGCTGACATTGTCACCTTCTGCCTGCCTTGCCCTAGGCACCCCCCAACGTCCCTCCGCTGCCGGCCACTGCTTTGTATTCCTTTGCTACGCTGAGATCACACGTACTCGATGGCTTCAAGGTCCCGAAACCTGGTATTTCACCCCCTACCATGCACCGCGTCCTTGGATTTCGGCCCCACAAAGGCACGGCTCTCCGCTTTCCTTTTGCACTGAATCGTAAATCGCCAAGCACCTGACCCGTCCCCAAGCTTTCTTAGATCGGATAATCCGTAGGAAAAAAAAAAAAATCCCCCCCCCCCCCCCCATGCTCGGCTGGGATAACAATAGAAGAATGTGGCACGCAGCGCGCATTCCTGCTCCCGTTCACCCATTAATCGCCCAGCTGCGTTAAATAAAGCACTGGCGCTACCCACACACAGGCAGGCACCCTGCTCGCTTCAGCTTCTCATCTCACACGACGCTTGCCTGTGCCCCATCCCCAAGACCGAGCAACGCCATGGACACGCAGCTGTCGCCCCGTACAGAGCCACGGTCAGAGGCAGGCGACACGGGTAGCACTGCCCCATTCCCCCTGTACAAAACCAGTCGGCACTTTAAGAGCGGCAGCTTCGTCAAGGCTGTCTATCGCTCCCCGTAAAGGCAGCGGCGCCATCGGGAACAGCCGCCTATCAATCGCTTGCTGCTTTTGCTGCCATCCTGCGTGTGTACGTTCCTAACGATGGCTTAACTGCAGAACCTACCCCGTCCCAGCACTCCGGCATCTTCCAGAAAAACGGTGGTGGTGGGGTTTTGGTTTGTTGTTTTTTTTTTCTCCCGGGAAGCAGTGGCTGTTGGTCCCACACGGCCGAAACAGGCGCCAGACAGAGTTTGAGGAGGAGGAGGTTAAGCAAGCCCCCTGCAGTCCTGCTCTGCAATGGCTCAGGATTGCTTCTGCTGTGGTTTATAAAGTGCCTGCTGTCCTTCCCAGTCAGTCAGTCAGTCAGTCAGTCAGTCCCCCTCCCCCTCCCCGCCAGCAACGCTGCAGCTTCTGT
The DNA here is from genome assembly GCF_901001135.1 of Rhinatrema bivittatum. Taxonomy (NCBI): domain Eukaryota; kingdom Metazoa; phylum Chordata; class Amphibia; order Gymnophiona; family Rhinatrematidae; genus Rhinatrema; species Rhinatrema bivittatum. The sequence continues at coordinate 140,065,320 of NC_042621.1, forward strand.
CTGCAGCACAAATGGATTTCAGCCCCCTGCCAATTGGCCGCTACACAAACTGCTTCCATTCCAATTGGCTCCAAATACCCTTGTATCTATATAAAAAAAACCCCAGACAATTATTGGTCAATTACTGGATTGTTTCTCCTCGTCTTCCCCCTCTCCATCGATTCATTTCCCCAGCCCTCCCTAGCACAGACACACAAAAAGCAAACCGCGCATGTAATAAAATCTCTTTCCCTCCGCCACTTCGCTGCTCCCATATTTGTGCTGTAAGAGCCTCCTTCCCCGGGGCGTTCATCAGCATCTCATCCCATGGCAGGAGGGTACATTTCAGACCCCCAGCGAGCCGGCTGTATCTAGCTCAGACAGAGCGGGAACTAAGCCACTATTAGTGGAAGGGAAATCAGGCAAAGATTAGGTGAACAAAGAACTCTGCTCTTTCATTAGGCTCACATGTATCTCGCAGCTCAGGTGATGCACAACGCGGAGGAAGCACAGCGGCCTAGCCCTACAGCCCCTTCCTGCTATTTCAGTACCGACACCCATACACACACATAGCTCTGCCACCGGGAGCTCAGCCGGGCAGCCACGGCGGGGGCCATAGTGCTGGTGTGGCACCTCGGGGTCCCCATCCCCCCTTCCTTTGTTTTCTTCCTGCTGGCACGAGGCATGCGGTGGGCATGGAGGGGTAGCTGGGTACAGTGGAGGGTCAAGCTGATCTATCAAGAAGCAGGCAGGGATTATTATTATTATTAAAATTTTTATATACCGACGTTCATCAGGGATATCACATCGGTTTACAGTGTAACTGAAACAGGCGCCTGGGATGGCGATTTACATTGAACAAATATAACAAATTAACGTATGAACAAATGAGGAGGGGAGATAAAGGCGGGAAATAATCAAGCAAAACATTATGAGCAAAATTTACAAATATATATAGAGTATCAATATATACAAAGTATTCATAAAAATAGCAATGCCATAGAAAGACAATTGTGTAGAGTTAGAAGAGAGAGGAGGGGGGACGGGGAGGGGAGGAGGGGTGGAGAGGGGGTTAAAGGAGTAAGCGAGCTGAGAAATCAGATGGATGGAGTTAATGGCCCCAGCAAGGCATCTATTTATTGCAAGGCTCCGCTGGCTCAGCAAGGACCTCTCTCACTTCAGCGGGCAGCCAGCGTCTGGCCCATCCACCCTGTAGTGGACCCAGGGTTAATGAGGCATTGAAGTCAAGGAGGTTCCAAAGGGGGGAGGGGGCAGGAAGCCTCTGTCACTGCTCCTGACAGGATGGCTGGAGGTGTCTCCCCCATACTTGGGTCTGGCAGAGGGGCAGGATGCCCATGACATCAGCAGAGAGTCTTTGAGTGTTACTGCTGTAGGGTCGGCCTGCAGACCAGCAGGTGGTCGCAGGAATAGAAGACACAGGCCTTGCGCTGTGCCTCTGACTGTGAGGTGCCGGGCCGGGTAGACAGAGCTGTAGGCTGGGATACTCTGAGCTGTGAGCCTAGTGGGTACGCCACTAGGCTCACATCTCGAATGGACCGACGACCGTACAGGAGCAGCCCACAAAGGCGAGCTTAAAGTCCCAGCGGATGGAGCTTAAAGGACCATGGCCACTGGGTGGGCCAGATACAAGGGAGGTATAATTTATGTAAATGATGATGGCATGTGTATTTCAATATGTAGAACACAAATTGTATTAGTCCGCAAAGGAAACATTTATGTATTTGATTAGTGTTTCCCAGCCCTCTCCTGGGAAACCAGTTGGGTTTTCAGGACTGCCACAAGGAATATGCATAAGATAGATTTCCATACCCTGGGTGTCCAATCTATGCAAATCTACCTCATGCATACTCATTACGGATATCCTGAAAAGCCGTTGGTTAGGTAGGCTTCCAGGAGTGGCTTGGGAAACACAGTATCGGCTTGCAACATTGCTGAATAAAGCTGCAGCCAATTGTACCCCAGCACCTGCTCTATTTTCCCTGATTCATTTGCCCGGTAGCTGCATGCTGCCTGTGCCACCACCGTGGACCTAAGCTGACCTTCGGTTCCCATAGAGGCTCAGCCTTTGCCTGTCCTCTGCCTGGCTGTAGCCAGCACTCTCAATCTCGGGTCCAGGATTTCCTGCTCACACGCCGAGGGCAGACGCTCCTACCTGCCTCCTTGTGTAAGCAGAGACCCTTGATTTTGGAAGTGGATGTAACACAGGTAACATTCATTCACTAGGGCCTGTGGACAAGGAAGGGAGACGGCTGTCACAGTAACTGTGGTACAGGCTGCCTTATGTCTCCCAGGTCTGAATCAGTAAGAAAACCTCAATCATACAAAGCAATGCTACCAAAATAAGGGAGAAAGGAAAACGAAGCATGAAACTCAAGACAAAAACACACACGAGCTGAATCCCTGTCCCATTTAGTGAGCCCGGCACACCAGTCCAGAAGGAACATGCACACGGCCGTATCCAGAACCTGAAGCAAAAGGCCAGTGATAAATAGCTGCGTTTTCCAGTAACCTCTGACTTGAGCTTCTCTATATTGACCAAAACATGTGTCCTTGTCTTCATAACATAGCCAGGACCCCAGTTGGCATTCAAACAAAATAATCCTTCCCTCGCCTCATCCCAAAAAAGTAGAAGCACACAGTCTCAGAAAGCATTAAAAAAAAAAAAAAAAAAAAAGTCAAAATTGCACAGAGCATTATCCTCACCATTGTTTTAAGCTCCTCCCAGCTATCTCCCAAATCGCTGTTACTCCTTTACAATCCTGTTTTATACAATGCTCAGAAATGGAGGGAAAAGGGAAGAACAGCTTCTGGCCGATGCAATAACCCACGCAAAACACAACCCCTTATTCTATAAGGGGATTAGCGCTTCCAAAACGCACATTCAATCCCCCTCCCCCATGAAGCTAATAGCACTCATCAACATGCATTTGCAAGCGATGAGTGCTATTAGCTATTCTCCCTCGATGCACACAAATTTTAAAAAGTGCGGCAGATGGAGCAGGCGTTAATTTCTGTACTTCCTCAGACTTAATATCGTGGCGATATTAATTCAGAGAAGAAAAAAAAAAAAAGGACGAGAATGTAAAAAAAAAAAAAAAAAAAGGGACGCTGGTAAAATTGAGCATCCATTTTCCTAACCCGCTGACAGCCACCTCTCCTGGGCGCCCGATGCTGAGGAGGTGCTAGGGACGCACAGTTTCCCCTAGCACCTCCTTTTTACCATGGCAGCAGATTTAAATATTGAATTGGATGCCCCAGAGAGGTGGATCGGCGCACGTTAGAAGAGCAGGCGCTCAATCATGAGCGCCCGTTTTCCCCGCACCAATATTGCATCGGCCTTCTGTGTCTATGAACAGACAACATACGTCAGGCTAGGTATTATAGGCAGGACTTTCTGGGACCTGCCCGTTTCCGTAATAATCAGCTCACCCCGCACTTCTCCACACCAGCACACGTGGTATAGCCACGCTAGAAGAGGAGAGAGAAAAGGACAGGAAATAGTCTGTTTGCTCTCAACTGCCGGTCTTTCTACATACTTCAAATGGAAAATGAACTATAATGGCCAAGTGGACGCCGTCCAGCCAGGCAGGAAAAAAAATTCACTGGCGTGTGTGCAGACAGCAAAAGACACATGCTGGGCTGCATAGAGAGAGGAATATCGAGTAAGAAAAGGGAAGTGATTATTCCCTTGTACAGGTCCTTGGTGAGGCCTCACCTGGAGTACTGTGTTCAGTTCTGGAGACCGTACCTTCAAAAAGACAAAGACAAGATGGAGGCGGTACAGAGAAGGGCGACCAGGAAGGTGGAGGATCTTCATCGGATGACGTACGAGGAGAGATTGAAGAATCTAAATATGTACACCCTGGAGGAAAGGAGGAGCAGAGGTGATATGATACAGACTTTCAGATACTTGAAAGGTGTTAATGATCAAAAGACAACGACAAACCTTTTCCGAAGGAAAAAAATCAGCAGAACCAGGGGTCACGATTTGAAGCTCCAGGGAGGAAGATTCAGAACCAATGTCAGGAAGTATTTCTTCACGGAGAGGGTGGTGGATGCCTGGAATGCCCTTCCGGAGGATGTGGTGAAGACCAGAACTGTGAAGGACTTCAAAGGGGCGTGGGATAAACACTGTGGATCCATAAAGTCAAGAGGCTGCCAATGAAGAGTGGGTGACTCGCCAGAATGATGGCTACTGCCTGGAGTCAATACCCTTATTAAATAAACATACACAGGCTTACGGTGACTCCAACATCGCTCTAAGCTTCAACAGCAAGAGGAAATGTGGAAAAAAGGATTCACACTCAAAGAGGGGAGTAGCTGGCTTGTTACGGCGGTTACTACCCCAAATCAAATAAGCCTGATACTTCACTTTCAATGCATATACAGCAAAGTTCTCTGATTCAACGGCAGGGAAGAAGAAAAACTGATACTTCACACATCCAGCAGAGCTCTCTGCTTCAACGGCAGGGGAGAAGAAAAGAGGGTTCGCACTCACAAAGCGGGGAGTAGCTGGCTTGTTACGGCGGTTACTACCCCAAACCAAATGTGCCTGATACTTCACTTTCGATGCACATCCAGCATGGCTCTCTGCTTCAACGGCATGGGAGAAGACTTATACGTCACGCATATCCAGCATAGCTCCCTGCTTCAACGGCAGGGGAGAAGAAAAACAACCAATAAGGGCTAATAACATAGTCTGGGTAAAACAAATAAGCATGGGTGCAGCTTGCTTATTGCGGCGGCTACTACCCCTAACGAATCAAGCTAGATATTTCACTTGGATGCAGCTCCATCACTGCTCTCTACATTAAAGGTGGGGGTGGAAGGGAAATAGAACCAAGAGCTAAGAGAAACAGATAAGTATGAGAGAAAATATGTGTGAAGCTTGCTGGGCAGACTAGATGGGCCATTTGGTCTTCTTCTGCCGTCATTTCTATGTTTCTATATATGTATTATTGTAGCTGCTCTTTCACAGAACCCTCCTAGTGAAAGAGCTAGGAAATAAGGATTAATAAACAAAAACCCGTAAGATGCATTAAAGCTAGTCCAATAAAAAGAGAGCATCTCTTAATTAGCTTTCAGGAGTCCAAACAGAACAAGCAGGTCAGAGCGAGAGATGGTCTTGCCAGAAAATGCAAGTGAATGATAAACTACATACCAATGGTAGTGTGAAAGGCGGGTGGGGTGTGCGACTGACGTGTTAGAATCAGAAGAAGGTGACAGAGGCAGAAGGATTATTTCTGGTAACCAGTTAAAAAAAAACACACATCTCAAATTTCTGATTACTTTTATGTGCATTCCAACGTGTTTGACTATTTTAACATCAAATGACTTACATTTCTGGGTTGTTCTGAATTTCCCGTTTGGTCATTGAGGCAGTGGTCTGCTTCTGAGAAATGTTCCCCCCCCTCTGGAGTTGTCACCTTAGACTTTTCTATGACTCTGATGTGTAATTTTTAAGGGTGTGCACAGAAGAAAAATAGTTTTGTTTTTATTTCGTTTTGTTTTCAAAACTACATCATTTCTGCTGTGTCATTTTTAGCGCATGCTATTTAGTTAAGAGGGGTTTATTTTTGTGATGTTTCAATTAGGAAATGAAAAAATGAAGTGGATATGTTATTTACATTTTAAAATGAAAGCACATCCCTAGTTATTTGTGTATATGTAAGTTTATTCTCTAACTTTTGAAATGGAACATGCCTTTTCACACTTTCTGTATCGCATAACATGCACTATATTATAGCGTTTCCCAACCAGTGGGCCTTCAGACCCGATCAGCTGTGCCACGCAAAAGTCACCACTGCCTCATGCTCAGATACACACCAATCAGTATGAAGCGACACCAGTAGTGGCTCTAGGGCCCTGCGCATGGAACAGGTTGGCAGTCTTTGAAATTCCACGCGCAGGTCCCCAGATGCAGGCAGAGCTCTGGAGTCTCAATGCATGAACGAGACGATGGTGCAGGGAAGAGGGATTCAGTTTTTAGGGAACTGAAAGCTTTGGGGGGGGGGGGGGGGGAAGAGAGAATCTTTTCCAAATGGAGGGGCTCCACATTAACCAGGGTGGAACCAGGCTGCTGGCGCTAACTTTTTACAAAGGAGATAGAGCAGCTTTTAAACTAGAACAAGGGGGGACGCAGACAGTCACTCAGCAGCGCATGGTTCAGAGGGAGCTATCTTCAAAGGATACTAATGATGCATTAGAATTAGGGCATCCCAACAGAGAGGTTCCGATAAAAGCAAAAGTAGTCCATGTGTTTATAAGTAAAGAATCGCCTGAGCTAAAAGATTTCAATTTATCCCTGTCAACTGAAAAGCAGGCTCTTAATACAAAAAAACCCCAACACACTTTGAAATGTCTGTATGCCAATGCCAGAAGTCTAAGAAGTAAGATGGGAGAGTTAGAGTGTATAGCAGTGAATGATGAGATAGACACTATTGGCATCTCAGACATGGTGGAAGGAGGATAACCAATGGGATAGTGCTATATACCAGGTTACAAATTATATCGCGATGATAGGGAGGATCAACTTGGTGGGATAGTGGCGATTTATGTCCGGGATGGTATAGAATTCAACAGGATAAAGATCCTGCAAGAGACTAAATACACAGTAGAATGTTTATAGGTAGAAATTTCATGTGTGTTGGGGAAGAGTATAGCAATAGGAGTATAATACCGTCTACCTGGCCAAAATGATAAGACGGACAATGAAATGCTAAGAGAAATTAGGGAAGCTAACCAATTTGGCAGTGCAGTAACAATGGGAGATTTTAATTAACGTAAACCAATATATATTGGCTAACAAACTACTGCCCCAGAAAAATATCTCAATACCACATTAAGGGGAAGTGTACAATCAGTTTCAAAAAACATCAAATGTACAATCATAAAAAAAAATTTGTATTTACTTAAACACCTTATAATTTAAATCAAATTAACTATACTTGTAGACAAATGTAAAGAGATTTAAGTGTACATCAAAAACATGTAGAACATATATATACATAAAAAAGTGCCAATCATCATACATACATACCACACGCATACTATATAAAAACTAAATAGAAAAAGTCCAACAACAGATATTACTGGATTTGTAGATGTGAAGATATTAAAATGTGAATTCCTCCTAAAGGAACAGTCAGATCTTCAAATCGCGAATTCCTGCTATATGGACGATCAGATCTTCAGTTTACCCCATAGATCGTCATATGGGAGATCGTCCCTAAATAAATATGCTGAAAATATAATCCTTCACTGAAATCAGAAATCCCGACTAGGGCCCAAGTTTCACCTCCAAAAAGAGGCTGCTTCAGGGAACTGAAATATAAAGAAATATAGATAAATAACCAAAAACATTTTATTTTTATAATTTATTCTTTATATTTTAATATTTTCTCACCCCCCCCCAAAAAAAATGTTTTCACTCACCAACTAGCAACAATCTTACGTCAGAGAAAAAGCAAAAAGAATATCTGAAGTGAATCAAACAGGAAGCATTTGAAATTCAATTTTACACAGTTACTCCCAATCGGTATGGGTCTTTGTTACATGCCTTGGCTGTGCTGAAGCTTCCTATAGAAGATACAAACAGAAAATACTTCACACAATTCAATCACATACATTTTGACAAACCACCACAAAATCCCTAATTCAAAAACTAGCCCTTTGGCCAGAACACAAATTAATTTTATCGCTCAAGGTAATAAGCCAGTGCGATGAAAAGGCAATCACACTATCTCACTAAACATTAAGTAAACCGATGTGATACCCTCGGGTGAATATCGGTATATAAAAACAGATAAGAAATTAAAAAAAAAATTCAGAGAACTAGAGACACTGTTTACTAAAGTAGGAAAGTTAAAAAAAAAAACCAACAAAAAAAACACCAAACTTGAAATCAGTGATAACTGGGCTTATTATTATCCTAAGAGAATACAGATAAAACTATTGAAGGGCCTTATCCATAAATGATATATCCATATGAAAAACACATGATAGCTCTGTTAGATATTATTTATATAAAATGGCGTGCTAACCTAATTGAAGTAACCCACCTTTTACAAAAAGAACCTCATATGACCGTGTACAGCATGCACAAAATTATTTCAATATTCTTAGTGGAACGAAGGATTTGGTGAAAGAGGTAATAATGGTGGGGCTACTTGGCAATAGTGATCATAACGTGATCAAATTTGAATTACTTACTAGTAGGGGGACAATAAGTAAATCTATAGCTCTATCACTAAACTTTCAAAAGGGAAACTTTGATAAGATGAGAAAAATAGTGTATATCAAGCTTGAGCATTTTTAAGAATACCATCTTAGAAGCACAGTCCAAATGTATTCCACGCATTAAGAAAGGTGGAAAAAGGTCATACAATTGCTGGCATGGTTAAAAGGAGAGGTGAAAGGAGGCTATTGTAGTCAAAAGAACTTCCTCATAAATTAAAAGAAGGATCCATGTGAAGAAAATAGAAAAAAGCATAACATAAAATCATTGTTAAGACAGTCTAAGAGAGTTTGAAAAGAAGTTGACTGCAGAGGCAAACACTCATAATAAAAACTTTTAAAAATATATCTGAAGCAGAAAATCTGCGAGGGAGTCAGTTGGACTGTTAGAGGATCGAGGGATTAAAGGGGCACTGAGGGAAGATAAGGCCATCACAAAAAGACTAAATGAATTCTTTGCTTTGGCATTTACTAATGATGATCTTGGTTAGATACCTATTCTGGAGACTGATTTCAAGGGTGATGATTCAGATGAACTGAACCAAATCACAGTAAACCTGGAAGATGTAGTAGGCAAGATTGACAAACTTGAATTGCAAATCACCTGGACCAGATGGCATGCACTCCAGAGTTTTGAAAGAATTAAAAAATGAAATTTCAGACCTGCTGCAAGTAATTTGTAATCTATCATTAAAATTGTCCTTTGTATCTGAAGACTGGAGGGTGGCCATTCTAACTCTGATATTTAAAAAGGTCTTCAGGGGTGATCCAAGAAACTACAGACCAGTGAGCCTGATGTTCGTGCAGCGAAAAATTGTGAAAACTATTCTAAAGAAAAAAATCACAGAACATATAGATGAACATGGTTTAATGGGACACAGCCAGCATTAAGTTACCCAAGGGAAGTCTTGCCTTACAAATCTGCTACATTTTTTTAAAGGGCTAATAAATATGTGGAAAAAGATGATACAGTGTATTTGGATTTTCAGAAGGTGTTTGACAAAGTCCCTCATGAGAGGCTTCTAAGAAAATTTAAGAGTCATGGAATAGGAGACAATATCCTTTTGTGGATTGCAAACCGGTTAAGACAGAAAACAGAGAAGGATTAAATGATCAGGTTTCTCAGTGGAAAAAGATAAACAGTAAAGTGCCTCAGGGACCTATACTTGGACCAGTGTTTTTTTAATATATTTATAAAAGATCTGGCAAGGTGTATGACAAACGAGGTGATCAAATTTGCAGATGACAAAATTATTCAGAGTAGTTAAATCTCAAGCAGATAGTAATAAATTGCAAGAGGTCCTTGCTAGACTGGAAGATTGGGTGTCTAAATGGCAGATGAAATTTAATGTGGACAAGTGCAAGATGATGCATATAGGGAAAAATAACCCATGCTGGACTTACACAATGTTAGGTTTCATATTAAAGTTTACCACCCAGGGAAAAAATCTAGGCGTCATAGTGGATGATACATTGAAATTGTCAGCTCAGTTTGCTACGGTGGTCAAATAAGCAAATTATTAGGAAGGGAATGGTGAATAAAACAGAGAATGTCATAATGCCTCTGTATATCTCCATGATGAGACTGCACCTTGAGTATTGTATGCAATTCTGGTTGCCGCATCTCAGCTCCGATTGAGGCGGAGGAGGTATGTGATGAAGCATCAAAACGATTCATAGACTGATCAAAGAAGATGAAATATGCATTCTTCCACATCTAGAAATGGCCTTGGATAACTATCATAGTAACATAGTAATGACGGCATAAAAAGACCAAAATGGTCCATCTAGTCTGCCCAGCAAGCTTCCCAAGGTAGTAACTGCTGCTCCGTGCAGGTTACCCCCACGTATCATCTTCAGTCGGTTGAAAAGGTTTTAATATTTGTATATAATTGTGTAGATGTTGCACCATGTAAAACTGGTGAGCAGAGATAGTGCATTTAGCATGGAGTTCTGAAAAACTTCTTTTCCGAAGCTGTCAAGCAGCCTGGAATCTTTCCCTGGAGACGTATTGTAATACATTTTTTTTTGCTTTTTTCAGGGCGGATTCCATGACAACCAAATGGTGAAGCAATTGGATTTCTCCAAATCCTGATGATTTCTGTACTCTATACTTGAGATCCAAGTTTCCTGCCGCAGGGGCACAAGAGATGACTTTTCACACATTCTCATCTACAATTGTTGCAGAATGGTGTGAACTGGAATTGCCACTGGTTCGGACGGACTGTCCATCATTTGAAGGAGACCAAAGACCTCTGTTAAATGGTCTTTATCCTTGTGTACACTCACTCTGAGCATTTTTCCCCAATGTATCCAAAGTTTTGAATAAGGTAAGGTCTTCTGGAGTAGAAGTAGGCTGTAGAGGATCCGGCAGTAGGTCAGAGGGTAGTCCTGTCAATCTAGGACCCAATGATGAAGGTGGTGAATCAGAGGGGTCCTTCAGTTGACTTGGAGGGGAATAGCTCTGGTCTGCAGCCTCAGAGTGATTGGATACTGCTGCAATCAAATGAGATGATGACCCTCTCAGCAGAAGTTTTGATAATGTATTTATCCTTATAGGAGATACTGGGACTCTGTCCTGTGAGAATGCCACAGCAATACTGGAGAGGAGAACATAGAGAGAGTACCTTCCCTTTTCTTTAGGTAAAGAAAAGTCTTCACTGCTACTTGGTCAAGTGACAGACATTTCTTCTGATGTGTTGTGGGCGGTGGAACATCCTCTTCAGAAACCAAGTCGGGCTCCTGACTTTGAACGGGAGGTCTGTCTGAGGTAAGTGGCACCAAACGACATATTGGATCCGGCATTTCTAAGCATAAACCTTCTGCTGGTTATTTTAAAGGAGTAAGAGATCTAGTGATCAGAGGGGGTAGAGGCAGTGCATCACCCTCTGCTCCAATCTTGGGTGACCAGCATAAAGTTGTATCAGTAGTTCAACACAATGTGTACAGTGTGGAGCGCCATGCATCATCTGATGTATCAATGTAGTTGAGGCTTTTTGCTTTGTTGGTGTTGAAGACTTATGTTTCGATGGTGCCCAATGCTTCAAAGTCCTTAAGGTTGCAGGACTTGAAGTCATTGAGTAGCCCTGCTTAGAGTGCATTAGTATTGATGGCACCAAGCAGGAGTGCATTGATGATACATCGAATTTCAGTGCCATCAACGTATGCATCAATGACACAGCAGCACCATGTGAACCGTGCAAAGAAGTGCTATGCATCACTGGTGCCGATGCACTGTACATCAGCCATTCACCATATGCTTTGTTGATGGTGCCAATGATCTGTGTATTGCCAGCACCAGGGCTCCATCCATCGGGGTGCCAATGCACTGTGTGTCAATGGTGCCGATGCACTGTGCTTGGAAAATCTGTGCATAAAGACGGAAGCCAAAGACGACTGATGCTTTTTTGATGCTGGTTGCTCTGACAGTTCTGCAGAGTGACACTGCTTTTTCGATGCAGGGTGGTCAGCACTATTTGACCCCAATTCTTTGGCCCGTCTTACAGACAAAGGGATTTTTGAGGAGCTCCCGCTCAGCTCTCTTCCCAGTGAGGCTGACTATACTGCACTGCGGGAGGAAGACCAACTGTGACTTCAAAGAAACATTTATTTGTTTGTTTATAGAATTTATATTCTGCAAGCTCTCAGCATTGCTGTCTGATACGAAGTACAGCAAACTTTTTCATTTTGTATACCCTGGCGTATTAAATACATGGGGACATCCATCACAATTATAGCAGTTTGCCTAGTTGTGATCTGGGCCCAGATAACGGTAACATGGGTTGAGCCCATCCATAAGGGACATTAACTTGCCTCAAATGCAATTCTTAAAACCACTCACTGTTGGCTTCTTTTTGCTGGACATTTTAAGACTGCATGTAAACTCTTCTTTTTATTTATTTATTTATTTGTTTTTGGCAACACTGAAAAGTGCTGTTGTGGGTTCAGCTGAGGCAGTGAGGCAACCAAGAAGTGAAAAACAAATGAAAATGTAAAAAAAAATAGAAGAAATGAATGAAAAATATATGGAGAGATTGAGTACATGTCCATACTGTGCTCAGACCAAACTTATAAAAACATAGCATGACAGCAGAAAAAGATGGCATGGCCCATCCACACAATGAACTTAGCTTTATAATTGCCATCACTGAGGAGGGCTCATGAGGCAACGCCCTCACAGGAATTCCTGCATGTGCTCAGAGCTAAAAGCTCTACTAGCTACAAGAAATGAGTCTGTTCGGTGCAATCGGATGATGTCATCGCATATGTCATAAAGTCAGCTCTGCTTATCGACAGAAATTAATGTGAAAGGGTTTCTGAAGTATGCAGCCACTTTTAATATGTCTATTAACAGTTTTATTATTGCACCGTAGCAGGGGAGGAGCCAGGCACAAGGAGGTGACAATGTCTGGACAGAGTTCAACAGAGTCAATGGCAGAGCTAAGGAGAGGTATGAATGCTTTTCCTGATGGTATCATGGTTTCTGCTTATTTAAAAAAGTAACAGGTAACTGCTTGGGATAAAGTGAAGTCCTCTCTCTCTTCCCCTCCCGTCGTCTCTGTATTTCTCTCTCTTGCCCTTTCTCTTCTCCCTCTTTAGCCTTGTCTCCATATTTCTCTCATCCTGTATCTCCCTCTTGCTCTCTGTGTCCATCTCTATAATTTGTCTCTTGCTCTCTCCTTCCCATCTCTTCTCCCTTTCTCCTTCCTCTGTCTCAACCCTTCCCAGCTCCCCCTCCCTGTTTCTTTTCTTTCTTAGTGCTGCTGCACAGCTCTAACAAGAATAAAAGGTCATTCTCCAGAGGGAATAACAGAAGGAAAAGCCATTATCAGATGGTAAACTGCCTTTCAAATGAGCCACTGATTGAAAAGAGTATTCATTTTCTAGCAGAACGCTGCAGCTGCTTTGACGCAGAGCAGAGGCTGAAAAACAAAACCTGAACTGGATTCTATTGGGTAGTATATATTTCACCATGCTGGGGAACCTACCTTTGATCAGGGCAAGATAACTCCAAGCCCTCCTTCCTTCCCCAGTGCTCCCACCCTAAGACAGCATAGCACTTGCTGAGGCCAATGTGACTCGTTCTGGAACGGAAGTAGTGGCGACGTGGACACTCATGATATATGGAATGCATTGCTCTCCCACTCCACGCCTGTACAGCGTTGCCAGAGTTCTTCTGTGTACCACTGGGCATTGCTGTTCTTAAAAAACATCTGTGGGCAGGGAATATTTTATAGCAAAATATTTGAGTAGCACTCTTTGCGGCAAAACTGAGTTTAGCGATTTTAAAATAGAATTATTTAGTAAACATTTTTCTACCCTTTCTGTATTAGATGGAGGCAAAGCAAAAGCCTAAGTTCTATTTTCTTCATTTTTTCCCCTCTTGAAAACCTTAACTTTTGTCCTTTGTTTACAGTTTGATGTCATCTTTTTCTCCCCTATCTGTGGGAAAGATGGTATTTCTTAAAGGTTGCACTTACCTGTGCGCTAAAGCACAATGGGTTGTGCCTCAAATGTAAGACTTCCTGTTCTGGGTCAGAGTTGAGGGTTGTTTTGAGCTGAATAAAGAGCCTCGTTAACCACTTGTGTCATTGCTTCACTCTAAGAAAAATAACACATTGTGTCAGGCGCAAAGTTGAATGCCCAGGCTGGTGAGCTTGTCCGCTAAAGAATAAAGTAGGATGGAAGGTAGTCTACAAGAAAATATAACTTACTGTAAACCCAGTAGTAGAAATGAGTCTGTTCCACATGGCATAGCATGGCTAGTGTGGCAACTTCAGTACGGTAGAGCAGCCAGCAGGAAAGAATACCCCCTTCTGTTGAAAAAAAAATGTAGCTGATAGCAGCAACACGGGTACTCTGAAACAAAGCTGGAGTCTACATGAAACTCTGAAGGATCCTGGCAGTGCTTTCAGCAAAGATTCCTGCTGTATCTAAGAGCCACTGGATGTCATGAAGGAGATAAGCAAAAAATAGCTCTCTTTAGGACAGTAGCTGGAGCAGGCACTCTGGACGAGTTCAATATTTTGACATTTACACAAGAAAAAAACCCAAAAGGTTCCAGTTGGTACCGAAAAAATGTGACGCCTACTGTGCGCCATGAAAAAAAAAAATGTGACGTACAAAAGATACACCTTCCGATCACAACTAAAGAAGGAATCCGAGACAACTGACCTCAAATTAAAGATCAAGTTCTGTGATCTTGGCACGCTGATGGACTCACAGATTAAGGACCAAAATTGTCTGGGTGATAAGAAATAAAAGAGTGCAAGAGTGCTAATCTGTCACTGGAGAAGGTGGTTGATATATGCCAAGCCCTCATACTCAAATAAAGGTAATGGCAGTGGCAGTGATAGTGACCAGAGACAAAGGACTAAGCATATGGCACACTGGGTTCAGACATGCACATGAATCTAACTCTCAGATAGGAAGCAGTGGTAAGCAGAAACGTTCAAAGCCAGTGTAAGTTGTGTCTAAACGCTGCAGGCGATGCAGCATAAAACAATACCCAGCTTTTAGGCAGAAATACCATGAATGTGGAAAGCAAACACATGGATAAGACTTGCAAAAACAATAAAAGCAGTTTGTGAAGTTTGTAGTGAACAACCTGATAAATTAGAGGAAAACGAAGATTTCTTCATAGACTCTGTTGATGTAGACAAGGTTGGACACCACATTGCATACTGAATTGAAACAATACCTACCAATGGATCTACAAGACTGATACTGGTGCTCAAGTCAACTTAACAGCATAAGAACATAAAAATATGCCATACTGGGTCAGACCAAGGGTCCATCACGCCCAGCATCCTGTTTCCAACAGTGGCCAATCCAGGCCATAAGAACCTGGCAAGTACCCAAAAACTAAGGGGTAGATTTTATAATTTTGCACGAGAGCGTACTTTTGTTCGCGCACCAGGCGCGAACAAAAGTACGCTGGATTTTATAAGATACGCGCGTAGCCACACGTATCTTATAAAATCCGGGGTCGGCGCGCGCAAGGGGGTGCACATTTGTTCAACCTGCGCGCGCCGAGCCCAGCACACACTGCTTTTTCTCTCCGAGGCCATTCCGAAATTGGAGTGGCCTCGGAGGGAACTTTCCTTCCGCCTCCCCTCACCTTCCCCTTCCCCTACCTAACCCCCCCCCCCCCGATCTAAACCCCCCCTACCTTTGTTGGCAGATTTACGCCTGCGGAAAGCAGGCATAAATCTGCGCGCGCCATCACCCGACCCGGGGGCTGGTCCGGAGGCTTCGACCACGCCCCCGGGCCCGCCCCCAAAACGCCACGTCACTCGCAGCCCGCCCCCCCGACACGCCCCTCCATGCAAGTCCTGGGACTTGCGCACATCCCGGGGCTTGCGCGCGCCGCCGAGCCTATGCAAAATAGGCTCGGCGCGCGCAGGGGGGGTTTGGGGTAGGTTTTCAGGGGGTACGTGCGTACCCCTTTGAAAATCTACCCCTAAGTCTATCCCATGTTACTCTAGCTAGTAATAGCAGTGGCTATTTTCTAAGCCAACTTAATTAATAGCAGGTAATTGACTTCTCCTCCAAGAACTTATGCAAATCTTTTTTAAACCCAGCTACACTAACCACATCCCCTGGCAACAAATTCCAGAGTTTAATGGAGAAATTACTTACCTGATAATTTCGTTTTCCTTAGTGTAGACAGATGGACTCGGGACCAATGGGTATTGTGCTCCTCTGCTAGCAGATGGAGTCAGGTTTCAAAGCTGACATCACTCTAGATCAGGGGTGGGCAATTCCAGTCCTCGAGGGCCACAAACCTGTCGAGGTTTTAGGATATCCTAATGAATATGCATGACAGATTTACATACAACTGAGGCAGAGTGCATGCAAATCTCTCTCATGCATATTCATTAGGGATATCCTGAAAACCAGACTGGTTTGTGGCTCTCGAGGACCGGAACTGCCCACCCCTGCTCTAGATATACCCCTGCAGTAACCTCAGCTCCTCAGTATTCTCTTCGAAAAGCCATTGTGGATATAATTTTGCTTAAATAACTTGATTAAACTTTAGTACGAGGGTAAGTCAGTAAGTCACAAACATACATGGTATTAATATTCGTGAAATTTATTTAAATGCAAAAGATGAATTATTTATTGTGAAATATACAGAATATAGTCACAAACAGTTTTTCAGGAAAAACCAACTACTTTTCAACATAATCGCCACGAACATTTATACATTTGTCCCAGCGTTTGAAAAGTCCGTCAAAACCTTCTGCGTAAAAGTCTTTTGGCTGGCATCGTAACCAGCGCTTCACCTCTTGTTCCACTTCTTCATCGCTGGTGAAATGTTTACCACCGAGATGGCTTTTCAGTTTGCCAAACAAGTGAAAATCGCTGGGTGCCAAATCTGGACTGTATGGTGGATGTTCAAGAACTTCCCAGTGCAGGTTCGCAATTGTCTGACGAGTCTCATTCGAAGTGTGTGGTCTGGCATTATCGTGAAGAATCAGCACTCCTCTTTTTTCCAGATCTGGGCGTTTTCTACGAATAGCTCCTTTAAGCTTTAATAGAGTAGCACAGTCTGAAGCCGAATTAACAGATTCACCACGCTTCTGAAAACTGGTGAGTATCCCATCTCGGTCCCAAAACACAGTCAACATCACCTTTCCTGCAGAAGGCACAAGCTTGAACTTTCTCAGTGTCGGTGATAGTGGATGCTTCCACTGCATGGAATCGCGTTTTGCTTCTGGTTGATAGTGGTGCACCTACGACTCGTCACCAGTAACAATTCGTGCCATCATTGATTCACCTTAGTTTGTATAACGTAGAGATTTTCCAAACAGACACCCATCCGGTTGTTCTTATTGTCTTCGGTCAGCTGTTTGGGAACCCATCTTGCACAGACTTTGCGAATGTTCAATGCATCGTGCACTAAGGAATATGCTAATTCGTGAGAACACCCAATTTCTTTGGCAACTTCGTCAATTGTTTGGGGGAATTTCAGTGGATGCATAGAATTACAGAACTGGAGGTGCAGGATTTGTATTAACATTCTGTCCCTTCCTATATATTCCAGACTTCACTCTCATAGCCATATAGAATTAGTTAAATGAGGCTATCAAATACTTTTATAGTAGTTTTACTAGAAGTGTGAAACTGGCCAGCTTTTTAAAATTACGTAGAAGACCCTTTGGACTTTTTTATTAACACTTTTTTTTTTATAACCAATTTTAAAGCAGAATCCATGCTATAGAGGTGGGTGTGATGAAGAAATGTCATTTTGGCTCCCCCTCCCCCCCTGTAGCCACCACTGGAGCTGAGAACGTACCTCTGCTGGTAGTTGGGAGGCGAATTGAGTAGTCCTGGGACAGTTGATTCCATCGTGACAGTAAGGAGCACTGGAATGGTCGCATATGGGCCCTTGCACAAGGGACAATCTCCAAGGTTGTTGCCATGAGGCCGAGGACTTGAAGATAGTCCCATACCTTGGGGTGTACATTGGTCATCAATCATTGTAATTGTTCCATCAGTTTCCTTCTCCTTGGAGGAGGGAGGAAGACTGTTTTGTTTGGTGTCGAAACGGGCCCCCGGGTACTCTAGCAATTGAGAAGGCTGCAGACTGCTCTTGCCCGTGTTCATGATCCAACCGAGTTCCTGTAGTAGGCTCTTGACTCTGCTGGTCACCTGCTGGTTCTTTTCTGAAGATTTTGCCTTGATTAGCCAATTGTCCAGGTAAGGGTGTACCAAGATCCCTTCCTTTCTCAGTTTTGCCTCCACGACCACCATGATTTTGGTGAAATTTCTGGGGGCGGTTGCTAGGCCGAAGGGTAGAGCTCGGAACTGGTAATGGTGACCCAGTATCGTAAAGCGCAGGAATCGCTGGTGATCCTGATGGACTGGGATGTGAAGGTAGGCTTCAGAAAGGTCCAGGGAGGTTAGGAACTCTCCTGGTTGTACTGCCATTATTACAGAGCAAAGAGTTTCCATGCGGAAGTGTAGAACCTGCAGATGACAACATTCTTGAGATCCAAGATGGGCCGGAATGATCCTGCCTTCTTGGGAACGATAAAAATGGATGGAATAGCACCCCTGTATTTTGTTGGGGTGTGGGAACTAGAGCTATTGCCTTCAGACTGAGTAGTCTTGTTAGAGTGGTTTCTACTGCCAGTCTGTTGGAGTGGGAGTGGCAGGGTGACATCATAAATTTCTCTCGAAGGATGCTGGGGAACTCCAGAGAGTAACCTTCTCGAATGACTTAGTATCCATTTGTCCGACATTATCTCGACCCATCTTTGGTAGGAGAGGGCAAGTCGACCTCCTATATCCTATTCCTGTGGCTAGGTTGGCCCATTCTCATTGTGGAGCACAGCTGGAGCCTGCCCCTGGGCCTGCACTCTATTTGGTCTGTCTATTCCGAAAGGACTGGGACCTTCCAGAGGGATGAGGTGCCTGGAACTGCGAGTTCCTGTAGGGTCTAAAGTGCTGCGATCCTCTGCCCTTGGCTCTTCTGTGGGAGGGACACTGAGATCATTTACTCCTATCTTCCGGTAGCCGAGGCACTGGGGATTAGCCCCATTTGCTGGCTAACTTCTCCAATTCGCTTCCGAACAAGAGAGATCCTTTAAAAAGCATTCATGTGAGATTCGCTTTAGATGTCGCGTCCGCAGACCAATTCCGTAGCTATAGTTGTCTTCTGGCTACCACTACCGAGGCAATGCACCTGGCTGAGGTGCACACCAGGTGTGAGCTTGCGTCCATGAGGAAGGCTGCTGCAGGTTCCATCATCTCACCAGTATATATTCTGGAGTTATTTGCTTCTCTCGAGAAGAGCTAGCAGGAACGTGCCACGAGTGCGCAGCAGGAAGCAAGCTGCAGTATCATTGCTGTTGTGTTGAAGGCCTGATTAAGGATGGATTACAATCGTCTGTCCTGAGTGTCCTTCAATGTAGCCCCTCCCTCAACGGAATCGTTGTTCGCTTTGAAACGGCACAGACGATGGTGTCCAGTTTCGGGAAACGCAGGCATTCCTTGGTCGCTGGTTCTAGAGGGTATAGGACTTCAAAGGCCTGACCCCCTTTGAAGCTGGCCTCTGGGGCATCCCATTCCAGGTCAATCAGTTCCTGGATGGTTTCCATCATTGGAAAGTAGCATGAAGCCTTACGCAGGGGACACCAAGATGGGGTTTTTCTTCGGTTCCTCCATAGGGTCCGTGCCAGGAATACTTAGCATCTTCAGAGCTTGGGAAACAAGGGTTGGTAATTCATCCTTGTGGAAGAAGCGAAGCATGGTTTGGTATGGTTCCATTCCTGGAGGGATTTCTCCTTCTTCCAAGAAGTCACTCTCATCAAATGAAGTGTTTGGGTCCCTTTTAGGGAAGCTCTTGGTTAGGCAAGGTATGTCTCGAGGCATCCGAGCCGCGCCGGGAGGATCTTGTGCTTCCGGCAGGGGTTGAGCCTGGGGCGTAGCCGGGCTGATTGTGCCTGAACGAAGGCTTGTAGCCCTTGGAAAAATTCCAACCAGGAGAAGGTCCCTGGATCCATGTTAACCCTAGGGGAGTCGGAGTAGGGGCCCCAGAGGTGCCCTCCTGTGAAGAAGCCATCTCGGAGATGCATAGGTCCAGGGAGCAATTGTCAGTAGTTCCGGAACCATCTTCTGACAGTAAGGGTCCAGGCTTTGGTTCCCCCTGGGCTTCTTCGCAAAGTTGACATAGGTAGGACTCCAATTTAGGCTGCACGGCTCTTATGTGGCAGGCTGTACAAAGAGTGCCTTCTGGCCTTCTTGGGTGCTGGTGCCATTGTCTCTATATGTTTGCGTGCGTGCAGTTGTAAACGCGTCTGTGCAAGTAGGTATGCGCCCGAGTGCACTCAGTTGTGCGTGTGTCTGAGTTGTGTGCACCGCTGTGAGCGCAGCTATGCGTGGGTCTGTATTGGACGCGTGCAAGTTAGGCGCATCGGCCCCCTGACATGCCCCGCCGGTCGAGAAGGGAAGATGGCACCCCCCGAGGGTCTCCACATGAGTGGACCCTTGCACCGAATCGGAGCCTAGCCCAACCAAGGCTGCTCAACCTGATCGGTGCTCCCTTCTAACCTCAGGGACGAATTCAAAATGGCAAACCGAGCACTGGAGACCGGAGACCTGAATTTAAAGATTTTTTTCTTACCTGGTCTCGGCGCTTACTGATCGAGTGTCGGGCAGTCTCCAGCTACGGGGGGAGAGGGAATTACCTTCACCGCCACGCTCGTTTCTACACCCGCTACCTTTCAGCCACACTGGGGGCTAAGTGCACGCCGGGAACCAGCTACTGGACCAAGGCACACCTCTGAGAGGTATTGGAGCTCAACCTCAGGAATTCTCGACTGGGGGGAGAGACCCTTAGGTATCACCGCAGGAGAGGGGGGCTCAATCTTCCTTAAGGTAAATTTTGTTTCTTCTTTGTTGTAATTCTTAACACTATTCTAGTGTGTGGGATAGTGTCCACATCTGATAGGAGATGGAGAGATACTGGAGAGCTGAGGTTACTGCAGGGGTATATCTAGAGTGACGTCAGCTTTGAAATCTGACTGTCTCCCATCTGCTAGCAGAGGAGCACAATACCCATTGGTCCTGAGTCCATCTGGCTACACGCTAGGAAACTGTGTTGAATGAAAAAGAACTTTCTCCAATTAGTTTTAAGTGTGCCACATGCTAACTTCATGGAGTGCCTCCTAGTCCTTCTATTATCCGAAAGAGTAAATAACCGATTCACATTTACCTGTTCTAGACCTCTCATGACTTTAAACACCTCTATCATATCCCCCCCGTCTCTTCTCCAAGCTGAACAATCCTAACCCCTTTAGTCTTTCCTCATAGGGGAGTTGTTCCATCCCCTTTACCATTTTGGTCGCCTTTCTCTGTGCCTGCTCCATCGCAACAATCTTTTCAGATGCGGCGACCAGAATTGTACACAGTATTCAAGGAGTGGTCTCACCATGGAGCGATACAGAGGCATTAAGATATTTTCCGTTTTATTCACCATTCCCTTTCTAATAATTCCCAACATTCTGTTTTCTTTTTTGACTGCTGCAGCACACTGAACCGACGATTTCAATGTGTAATCCACTATGACGCCTAGATCTCTTTCTTGAGTGGTAGCTCCTAATATGGAACCTAATATTGTGTAACTATAGCATGGGTTATTTTTCTCTCTATGCATCACCTTCCACTTATCCACATTAAATTTCATCTGTCTTAATGTGTGGAATACATCTGGACTGTGCTTCTAGAATGGTATTTTTTAACAATGACCATACCACTTGCACATTTTTTACTTTTGTAGCTGCTCCTTTCAGTTTTTTTCTAACAATTTTTCTCATTTTATCAAAGTTTCCCTTTTGAAAGTTTAGCACGAGAGCTGTGGATTTGCATACTGTTTCTCTTTCAGTCATTAATTCAAATTTGACCATATTATGATCACTATTGCCAAGCGGCCCCACCACCATTACCTCTCTCACCAAGTCCTGTGCTCCACTGAGAATTAGATCTAACATTGCTCCCTCTCTCGTCGGTTAAAGGTGAACCAGTAGATGTAGTATACTTGGATTTTCAGAAGGCGTTTGACAAAGTTCCTCATGAGAGGCTTCTAGGAAAAGTAAAAAGACATGGGAAAGGTGGTGATGTCCTTTCGTGGATTGCAAACTGGCTAAAAGACAGGAAACAGAGTAGGATTAAATGGACAACTGTCTCAGTGGAAGGGAGTGGGCAGTGGAGTGCCTCAGGGATCTATATTGGGACCCTTACTTTTCAATATATTTATAAATGATCTGGAAAGAAATACAAGTGAGATAATCAAATTTGCAGATGATACAAAATTGTTCAGAGTAGTTAAATCACAAGCAGATTGTGATAAATTGCAGGAAGACCTTGTAAGATTGGAAAATTGGGCATCAAAATGGCAGATGAAAATTAATATGGATAAGTGCAAGGTGATGCATATAGGGGAAAATAACCCATGCTATAGTTACACAATGTTAGGTTCCATATTAGGTGCTACAACCCAAGAAAGATCTAGGCGTCATAGTGGATAACACATTGAAATCGTCGGTTCAGTGTGCTCCGGCAGTCAAAAAAGCAAACAGAATTTTGGGAATTATTAGAAAGGGAATGGTGAATAAAACAGAAAATGTCATAATGCCTCTGTATCGCTCCATGGTGAGACCGCACCTTGAATACTGTGTACAATTCTGGTCGCCGCATCTCAAAAAAGATATTGCGCCGGGAAGAACGGTTACAACTTGATAAGTGCCAGCAGCGTTTTTTCTGGTGTAACGGGAAGGTTAGGATCCCACTGGGATGGTTGCGTATGCCTTGGGGGAGGGGTGGAATGGGAGTACCGGATCTTATGCTTTATAATTTAGCCTGTAATCTTAGATTAGTTAGGGACTGGATATTGGATACCTCAAATTTTCTACATTTGGTCGTGGACAAAGCTTTGGCGAATCCTTACGCTCTTATGGATGTCCTACAAGCTAAAACTCTTAAGTTAAATCCATTTCTAGTAAACAATGTTCTTTTTAAGCCTTTGCGCCAAACATGGTTTAAATTTACGCGTTTGTCTAAGCAGGATCGCATCTGCGTTTTTCTTTTGCCAATTCAAGGGAACCCGGAATTCACTCCATGTTCGCAAACTAGGTATTTTCAAAGTTGGGGTAAGTTGGGCATTACACACTTGGGTCATGTGTTTAATACAGATGGCCAATTAATGCAATTTAAGGAGGTTCAGGTAGCTTATGGTATCTCTGATAAAGAGGTGTTCCCATATTTACAACTTCATCATTATATTGCGTCCCTGCCGCATTACTCTTGGCAAGTGTCAACCTTTCAGAAGACTGTAACGAATCTAGCATTGAAACAAGTTCCACCTCCATCTCTTTCATTACATTATAGGTTGCTTAAACAATTGACATTCCTGGATACAAGTGTTATTCTGGTGGATCTGGGAGGGGGTGTTTCTGCTAACTCCGGTCATTATTAATGCAGCTTTTCGGCGTCTCTCACAACTCTCAGCTAATATGTATTACCGCGAAATGCAGTACAAATTCCTTCGTCGCGGGTATATATCTGCCCAAGATGCATTTAATGCCAAAATAGCATCTACGCCAAATTGCCCAAGATGTGGATTGCACTGGGGATCCTTGTCTCATGCGTTTTGGGCCTGTCCAAAGATACAATCTTTCTGGCAAAAGGTGGTGCATTATCTAGGACTTGTAGTAGATATACATATCCCCCACTCTTATTACTGGCTATTATTTGGCTGCATTTCGCCCCTGCGGGTGAGAGTTTTGGGATCCCGACTATTTATTCAGAAAGCATGCCTAGTGGCGAAAAAGATTATACTTACCTCTTGGAGAGATCCTACTAGCCCCTCTTATTGGGCCTGGCGTAATGGTCTACACCACATGATGCAGATGGAAGCCTCCTCCGCGAGATTTTCTTCTAGCTAGCTGTTTGGGACATATCTACAGACTCTTCCACAGCGGGTACGAAGTTTGATAATTAATGAGTGATAAACAAGTCGGTGTGACCTCCTATGGACTTCCTTTATTCTCCTATTGATCTGACGTGGTAGCGACTCGCTGGACATATGTCAGTTTCCTTGAGGAGTGGGGGGGGGGGGGGGGCTGGGACAGTTGTTGTATGTTGTTGTATTCACGTGTTGTTCATTACATCTTGTATACCTGGGGACAACTCAGGAACCCATTGTCATCCGGACTGATATTGTATTACATTGTGTTATTTTAAGGCAAATAATAAAAAAACGTTTGAACATAATTGCGATGGAGAAGGTACGGAGAAGGGCTACCAAAATGATAAGGGGAATGGAACAGCTCCCCTATGAGGAAAGACTAAAGAGGTTAGGACTTTTCAGCTTGGAGAAGAGACGGCTGAGGGGGATATGATAGAGATGTTTAAAATCATGAGAGGTCTAGAACGGGTAGATGTGAATCAGTTATTTACTCTTTCGGATAATAGAAAGACTAGGGGGCACTCCATGAAGTTAGCATGGGGCACATTTAAAACTAATCGGAGAAAGTTCTTTTTCACTCAACGCACAATTAAACTCTGGAATTTGTTGCCAGAGGATGTGGTTAGTGCAGTTAATATAGCTGTGTTTAAAAAAGGATTGGATAAGTTCTTGGAGGAGAAGTCCATTAGCTGCTATTATTTAAGTCGACTTAGAAAATAGCCACTGCTATTACTAGCGAATAGCTAATAGCCTCATCAACATACATTTGCATCGCTATAGGCATGTGTTGTAGCTGGGATTGCTCTATCAGTACCCAATGTTTCTGTGCAGTCAGTGTGCCATTTTGTTTCTGCTCCACGATTAATATTGCTCTTATTCTCTATTATTCTTTTGTTGAATTGCCTTAGGGGCGGATTTTAAAACCCCTGCGCCATGGCGCGCGCAGAGCCCTGGGACGCGCGTAAGTCCCGGGGCTGCGTGGCGGGATGACGTGGCGTTTAGGGGGCGGGGCGCGGTGTTGTGGGCGTGGCCGCGGCCTCCGGAACAGCCCTCAGGACCGGACCACGGAGCGGGGCAGCTGGCCGACGTGCGCAAAGTTACGCCTGCTTTCAGCAGGCGTAACTTTGCCGACAAAGGTAAGGGGGGGTTTAGATAGGGCCGGGGGGGGGTGGGTTAGGTAGGGGAAGGGAGGGCGAGGGAACAGGCAGTGCGCGCTGGGCTCGGCGCGCACAGGTTGCACAAATGTGCACCCCCTTGCGCGCGCCGACCCCGGATTTTATATGATACGTGCGGCAACGCGCGTATCTTATAAAATCCAGCGTACTTTTGTTCGTGCCTGCTGCGCGAAAAGTACACGCTCGCGCAAGTATTTAAAATCTGCCCCTTATTGTTTTGCCAATGTACATTTTTTGACATGGGCAGATCGCTGCATAGATGACGCCTACAGTCTTGCAATTTGTGAAAGATTTGAGTTTAAATTGTCTGTTCTGACCAGGTATTTGTACAGTATTAGTTCTCAAATTGATACCACACACTGAGCATTGTCCACATGGGCGATGTCCTGGAGGTCTTATCTCTTTAGAGGCGTAATCTATGCAGTAATCTGCCCATGTCAAAAAATGTACATTGGCAAAACGATAAGGCAATTCAACAAAAGAATAATAGAGCATAAGAGCAATATTAATCGTGGAGCAGAAACAAAAACATTGGTCACAAATTCCCTTCAGGCGAAACATACATTCAATGAGTATAGATTCTTGGTACTTTAAAAACCAACAGTGAATTGGAGAGGTGGCAACTTAGATAAATTACTTTTACAATTAGAGCAAAAATATATTTATGATTTTAATACGTTGTCTCCTCACGGTTTGAATCTTGATATAGAATATTCTTTTTTTTATAATAGTTTTTATAATAGTTTTTTTTATAATAGTTTTTTTTTATAATAGTTACCATACTATGATGGCACATGATTAATTTGTAATCTATACCACCCATATTTCGCTTTATCGTGCCCTTTCTGTAAACCGTTGTGATGGTATTTAACTTAACGACGGTATAGAAAAGTTTTTAAATAAATAAAATAAATAAATTATCCTTCATTTTATAATCTTTTATTTTCATATTTTTATCTCAGTTTCTTATAATCATCGCTGATTTTTGTTTTAGATTTATTTTTTTTTTTTATAGTCACACATCAATTTTTCATTTAAGTTTCAGTCTATCACCAGTTTTTACCAGTGGTCTCATTTCATACTGCATGATTTCCTATTTGCCATTTTTTACTACTTCTCTTGCAGCATATTTTTTTATTATAGGTTTCTGACATTTTTTTCTAATATTCACAACCATCGCTGATTTTAGTTTATATGTTTTTATAGTCACACTTACCATTTTTCTTTTAAGTTTATAGTCCTTTCATTGTTCAGTTTCTTATCTGTTTTTATTATCCATCCACTCATTTTATTGCACACTAAATATTTCACACTTCACATTACAGCAATACATTTTTTAACTTATCATTCTTGTTCTAAGGTTTCCGCTCATATTTCTTCAAACCTCAACCTCCACAATTTTCTTTACATTTGATTTATATCAAATAGTTTTTCTATTAGTCCCGTTCAATTTTCCTGAATCAGACATCACTGCTCGGCAACTCCTCCCCCTTGTCAATCATTTAAACTCCTCCCCCTGTCACCTTTGACATTAATTTTGGCGGGCTTTTCAAATACTTAAACTGTGTCCTTGATGCCAGCATTTTTTGAAACTTTTTCCGTGGAGACTCAACACAGCACGCTGCACAGACACGGTAAATCCAAACGTTTTTATATGTATCTTTCATTTAACACAGCCTATGCAATCAGCAACTTTCAGTCTAGTCCAAAAAAATAATATACAATGCTCTTCACGTTTATGTTAACTCATGGCACTTTTAGGATATACATTTGGTATATTTAGCTCCAACATAATGCTTTGTTTCCTTGCTTAACTCAGGATATCTGGAAGCAGCATAAGTCCAGAGGGAACTTATAGGTACGTTTTATTTACTACTAGTCAATAGCAGAAGGGTTTATTTTCAATTTCGAAATTAGCTCGTTGCTAATATATTGTAATTACTCTATATAGCAGCTGATACCTCGATGGTTTTATCAAAGAAATAAGTACAAACAATTCATCATTAGCATATAACTGGTTTTATTGAAAAAAAATAGTAGGTACATCTTTATTAAAAATCTTTTTTTAAATATATAGTTTCCTCATCTGTACTTTAACCTCATTAAACAATATTCTTATTTCAGTATCACCTCATGTTGTACAGCTCATCCAATACTGTAAAACTGACAGTAAGAGCAAAAAGGTACATCACTCTTTACTTTTGGTCTTTTTTTATACATTCTGCAGTAAGCTTATTTTAAGAATTACTATACATTGGAGAAATTACTTACCTGATAATTTTGTTTTCCTTAGTGTAGACAGATGGACTCAGGACCAATGGAGACGGATCAGATTTCAATCTGATGTCAGTCCCTAGTACATATACCCCTGCAGGAAGTGCAGCTCTTCAGTATTCTCCTCGAAAAGCATTGTGGATATATGTGTGACTGACTAATTTGAATAACTTTGATAACTTCATAACTTGGTTAAACTTTATAACTTGGTTAACTTGATTAACTTGAACTGGTTGGATTGACTATAGCTGGAGACCGCCAGTGTACTCAACCGGAAGCGTCGACACCCGGTAGGGTGGAAATCCTCAGTGACTGAAAACATGACTTACCCTTGATCATTCGAATTCCATGTGTAACGGCAGCCAAGGGTGGGATGCCGAGTCCATCTGTCTACACTAAGGAAAACGAAATTATCAGGTAAGTAATTTCTCCATTTCCTAGCGTGTAGCGGATGGACTCAGGACCAATGGGATGTATGAAAGCTACTCCCGAACCGGGTGGGAGGCTGCCCGTGACCCACTTAGTACTGCCCTTGCAAATGCCGTGTCCTCCCGAGCCTGAACATCCAGGCAGTAAAATCTGGAGAAGGTGTGGATGGAGGACCATGTCGCCGCCTTGCAAATCTCGGCGGGTGACAGCATTCTGGTTTCTGCCCAGGATACTGCCTGGGCGCTGGTAGAATGTGCATTGACTTGTAGAGGCGGTGGTTTGCCTGCTTCTACATAGGCCGCCTTGATCCAGCGGGCTATGGTTGCCCGCGAGGCCGCTTCCCCTGGTCTCTTCCTGCTGTGAAGGACGAAAAGGTGGTCCATTTTTCGTATGGGTTTCGACATCTCCAGGTATCTGGACAGAAGTCTGCCGATGTTGAGGTGACAGACTTCGAGCTTCTTCCGAATCCTTCAAGTCATCCGGCGATGGTAGCGAGATGGTTTGGTTAAGGTGGAAGTGTGATACCACTTTGGGAAGGAACAAAGGGACCGTGCGTAGCTGTATGGCTCCCGGGGTGAGCCTGAGGAATGGTTCACGGCAGGACAGTGCTTGTAGATCTGAAATGCGGCGGGTTGAACAAACCACCAGCAGGAATGCTGTCTTTAATGTTAACAGGCGGAGGGGACAGCCCTCTGAGGGGCCTGAAAGAGGTTCCTGCTAGGAAATCCAGGACCAGGTTGAGATTCCAAAGAGGTACTGGTCACTTTAGTGGTGGGCGTATGTGCTTGACGCCTTTCAGGAAGCGTAACACGTCCGGGTGAGAAGCTATGCTGTCGCCCTCACTCTTGGAGCCGTAGCATGCCAATGCGGCCACCTGTACCTTGATGGAGTTGAGGGACAGCCCTTTCTGTAGCCCATTCTGTAAGAATTCTAGGATCATGGCAATTTTACTTGAGCTTGGCTTGATGTCGTGGTCTTTGCACCAGGCTTCAAATACTCTCCAAATCCTTATGTTAGGGATGTGGAGAACGTGCGTGCTCGGAATACAGCCCCCCGAGTATCCGCTCTTTCTCAGGCGAGCCCTCTCAATGGCCAGGCTGTAAGAGAGAATTGAGCTGGATCCTCGTGGAGGATCGGTCCTTGTTGAGAAGGTCTCTGTGTGGAGGCAGTGGTAGGCGGTTCCCTGCCAGTAGTCTTCTCATTTCTGAGTACCACGGTCTTCTTGGCCAGTCCGGGGCCACTAGAAGAACTAGTCCCCTGTGTAGTTGTATCTTGTGAATGATTGCGCCCAATAGGGGCCACGGCGGAAATGCATATAATGGGGTCCCCATGTGGCCAGGTCTGTACCAGGGCATCGATCCCCTGGGACTGAGGTTCCCGTCTGCGGCTGAAGTACCTGGGT
Source organism: Rhinatrema bivittatum (assembly GCF_901001135.1). Taxonomy (NCBI): domain Eukaryota; kingdom Metazoa; phylum Chordata; class Amphibia; order Gymnophiona; family Rhinatrematidae; genus Rhinatrema; species Rhinatrema bivittatum. Next base: position 140,094,310 of record NC_042621.1, read on the forward strand.
ACTTGGGCGTTGGACTGGCTTGCCAGAAGGTCCATGTCCGGTGTCCCCCACCGGTTCACTATCAGTTGGAACACTGTGGACGACAGCTTCCATTCTCCTGGGTCTAGACTTTCCCTGCTGAGGTAATCTGCCGTGATGCTGTCTTTCCCGGCGATGTGGACGGCCGAGATCTCCTGGAGGTTTACTTCCGCCCACGCCATTAGGGGGTCTATTTCCAGAGACACCTGCTGGCTTCTGGTCCCCCCCTGCCGGTTGATGTAGGCCACTGTTGTGGCGTTGTCCGACATTACTCTGACCGCTTTGTCTCGGAGTCTGTGATCAAATCGTAGACAGGCTTGTCTAATTGCCCGCGCTTCTAGGCGGTTGATATTCCATCCCACCTCTTCTGCATTCTACTGCCCTTAGGCGGTTAACTCCTCGCAGTGTGCTCCCCATCCTTGAAGGCTGGCATCTGTGGTGAGCAGGATCCAGGTTGCCTTGATCCCTGGCTCATGTGGCTGGCATGCATCCACCACCGTAGCTAGGTCCGGACTCTGCCTGAGAGTGATAGACGTACGGCGTAATTCTGAGACAGTGGATTCCATCGTGATAGGAGTGAGCGCTGCAGGGGTCTCATGTGAGCTCGCGCCCATGGCACTACTTCCAGTGTGGATGCCATCAGACCGAGGACCTGCAGGTAATCCCATGCTGTGGGCCGAGGCTCGCTCAGTAGAAATTGTAACCGGTTCCACAGTTTTGATCTCCTTCTGGGAGTCAGGCTGACCTTGTCTTCTTTGGTGTCAAATCGGACTCCTAGGTATTCTAGAGACTATGAGAGCTGTAGACAAGTTTTGTTTGCGTTTACCACCCAACCTAGGTTCTCCAGTAGGGTTTTGACTCTGTTGGTTGCTTGGCGGCTTTCTCTGGGGATTTCGCCCTGATCAGCCAGTTGTCTAGGTATGGATGTACGAGGACTCCTTCCTTCCTCAGTGTTGCCACCACCACCACTATGATCTTGGTGAACGTCCGGGGTGCTGTGGCTAACCCGAAGGGTAGTGCCCGGAACTGGTAGTGACGGTCCAGGATTTTGAAGCGTAGATAGCACTGTTGTTCCTGATGAATTGGGATGTGTAGATAGGCCTCCGAAAGATCCAGGGATGTGAGAAACTCTCCCGGTTGTATCGCCCTTATTACGGAGCGTAGGGTTTCCATGTGGAAGCGGGGAATCCTTAGGTGGCGACTGACTGACTGATTTGAGGTCCAGGATGGGCCTGAACGTCCTCTCTTTCTTGGGGACGATAAAATATATTGAATAATGCCCAGTAATTATTTCTTGTGGAGGCACTGGGGTGATGGCCTCGAGGGCCAGTAGTCTGGTCAGTGTAGCTTCCACTGCCGCCCTCTTGGAGAGGTCATGGCAGGGGGATTCAACGAACTTGTCCGAAGGGGTTCGCAGGAAATCCAGATAGTACCCCTCCCGATTGATGGCTAGGACCCACTTGTCCGAAGTTATCTCGACCCATCTGTGGTAGAATAGGGCTAGTCTTCCCCCTATGGCTTCGTCCCTCGGATTGGTTGGCTGGGGCCTGCACCCGAGCTGGTTCCCCTCTTGTTGTGCTTGTTCCGAAAGGACTGGTTCCTGCCCGTAGGTCGGGGCGCTTGATAGCTGTTTCTCTATGGATTGAAGCGCTGAGAGCTTCTGCCCCTGGAGGATCGGGGGAAGGGTCGCTGGTTTCTCTTAGTCCTGTCCTCCGGTAGGCGGGGCAATGGGGACTCACCCCATTTGTCGGCCATTTTCTCTAGCTCGCTGCCGAACAGGAGGGATCCTTTGAAGGGCATCCTTGTGAGGCGAGTTTTGAAAGATGAGTCAGCTGACCAGCTTCAGAGCCAGTGTTGTCTCCTGGCTGCCACCTCAGATGACACTCCTCTGGCCGCAGTGCGCACCAGATCGGAAGCAGCGTCTGTAAGGAATGATACTGCTGGTTCCATGACTTCTCCAGGGGTGTTGCTCCTGGTCTGAGATAAGCAGGCACGTGTCACTACGGTGCAGCAGGCCATTTGTAGGGACACAGCGGCTACGTCAAACAACTGTTTAAGGATGGATTCCAGGTGCCGGTCGTGTGCATCTTTGCGTGCTGCTCCTCCCTCCACAGGGATAGTAATGCGCTTCGAGACCGCGCAGACCATGGCATCAACTTTTGGGCATGCCAGGAGGTCTTTGGCCGCCGGGTCCAGGGGGTACATGGTTGCCATAGCTCATCCCCCTTTGAATGAGGACTCTGGAGCACTCCATTCCAGGTCAATTAGCTGCTGGGCGGCTTGTAACAGAGGGAAATGGCGAGAGATCTGGTGGAGGCCCTCTAGCAGGGGATTCGGCTTAGGCTCCCCTGAAGTACCTGGGCCCAAGATAGCGAGCTCCTTCAGGCTGTTATTGACCAGGTCAGGGAGCTCGTCCTTGGTGAAGAAGCATCTCATGGTTTGGTGAGGCTCTGTTCCCGGGGGAAGCTCCCCCTCTTGTAGGGGCTCTGCTTCCTCTTCAGAGTAGTCCGTGTCCCCATAGGTGGGGCTTCTGGGCAGTGGAAACCTTTGTCTAGGCTTCGAGGTGCCTGGGGCATACAGGTCTTCTGGCGGCAAATGTGGCTGATCAGCCAGAGGTTCCATTTGCATGTGAACAAAGGTATATAGCCCTTTGAAGAACTCCACCCATGAGATAGACGATGGATCCAAGCCAAACGGCGCTGGGTCCCTGGGGGTCCCCGTCTGCGGGGGTGTCCTGCTGGGATTTGCTACGTCCGGGGTACCCACCGAGGAGCTATTACTCAGCCTTGGGTGGGACTAGCCCTGGGCTGGATACCCCAGGGCCTCCTCACACTGAGCGCACAGGTCATTGACCTCCTTGCTTTGTGCAGCTCTGATATGGCATGCTGGGCAGAGGCCTTGAGCCTTTATCTCAGTTTCCGATGGTGCCATGGTTATTGGCGTGTAACTCCTTATGCGTGTGGGTTGTGCGCACAAGTCGTGGTTGTGCGAGCAGCCCGGTAGGCGTGCAACACGCGTATAACTTATGCGCCCGGCCCTTGTACGTGTAACTTTATGCGCACAATAATTATGTGCGTGTAACCTTATGCGCACATGTAATTTGTGCGCCTAGCTAGACTTGTGCGCTCGGGATGAGCCGACGAACGGAGCGGCAAATAGGGCCAAGATGGCGACGGTGACCATGTGGGTGATATGGCGACCACCTCGGAGGGGCTCCACGTGGGTAGACACTTGAAACTAACTGGGGCCTGGACCTGCTAGGGCAGATCAACCCGGCGGCACTGGTCCCATCGGCGACCTGTGCGATTCCTCGAACCTCGGGGACCGGAGTCAACGCTGAGGATCTCTACCTTACCTTGTCTTCGGCGCTTCCCAGTTTCATTCCGGGCGGTCTCCGGCTGCGGGGGGAAAGGGCAAATACCTTCACTTCCGCGCTTGAGGGTGCACCCGCTGCCTCTCAGCCGCACCCGGGATCGGGGGTTAGGTCCTCGCCGCGATTCAGCCGTCAGACCGAGGCTTACCACCTCGGAAAATCTCAACTGGGGGAGGGACCCAAGGGTATCACCGCAGGAGAGCAGGGCTCGTCTTCAGAGGTAGATTTTCTTCAAATTTTGGGTTTTCTATTTTGAGTTGGTCTAACGCTGTGAGAGCGTGCAGATAGTCCCTAACTGCTATGGAGATGGAAAATACTGAAGAGCTGCACTTCCTGCAGGTGTATATGCACTAGGGACTGACGTCGGATTGAAATCTGATCTGTCTCCAACTGCTATCAAGAGTACACTATACCTATTGGTCCTGAGTCCATATGCTACACGCTAGGAAATTGTCTTTCACAGTTTCATCCTACTTCATTAAGCTGTACATTACGATCCACGCTGATTCATGTTCTTATTCTAATATCAGCTGCTCCTAGACATTGCATCCAATTGCTCTGAAAACCTGATTGAGGAAAAAGGTATTTCATTTTTTCCATAAATTCTCCCCCTCTGGCTTACATATTTATAAATACCACACATTAAGCTCACTTTCAAGAGTGATCATATATTTATTCATTCACAGTGTCATCCTATTCCCTCAAGCTGAACAGTATAAGCCATATAAAGCACATTAAAGGTAAAGCATCATTTTACAAGGATTTTTATAAATTTCATAATCAGTCAAGCTATTGCCCACGCTGACATCATTCATAAGATTTTTGAATCTATCTTTCCATCCAATATATGTTTTAATCCATTGCCAATGTACACTCTATGCATATATATCATTTTTGGTTAGAACCGCTAGATTCTTAACCTTAAATTTGTAACTTTAAATTTTATTCTTGTTTGACATTTCTGCATCACTTCTTATATTTAACTTTTTACATTTTTATTGTTGTTGTATTTTAATTGTATTATGTGCCTTTTTTCAGGTCTCCATGATATGTGTTTTACATGATTTATTTTCTTTATATATATATTCATTTATTTATGTGTTTTATCAGTGTTTATATTTGTGTTAATTTAAACTACTTGCATGTTTCAGCCCCTGAAGCAGCTCCAAGACAGGAGTGAAACTCGGCCTGAGTCTGGCTTTTTAAAGTGTTTTATTGTCTCCTTCGAAATAAATTTTAAATTGACGGACTTTGGGCATCTATTTCTCTTTTTTACTTCCTCATGTATATATACATGGCAATTAATAATGGTCACCTTGGTCAATCAATAATTGTCATGTATCCAAATCAAATTGCTTTAATCAAATAAAACTATAATGACATGACATGGTACTATCAGAGGGTGTGACGGTTTTGGCACAGGTTACACAGGGGATACATATATTAGCATCGCCAATACATCTTAGACCCTTGCTGGGCCTTTTGGAGAGGTGGGATGGCTCACTGGTTCCTGTGAAACACAGGCCTCTAGTGGGAAGTTGATGTTGGCTGTGTGTTGTACTTTTGCCACCTTCTGGAAAACTAACCCAACTATGGCTTATTGGCATACACAGGTACAAACTATCAAATTAAAGAAGAAGAGTTACATACATATTGACCACTATCTTAGAATTTAGGTTTAAGACTATTCAACAATAAAACTCCAGCATTGTGCGCAGCCTATAAAATAATTGCAAGTTAAAATTTCTGCTGCAGCTGTGACACAGGAAATATTTGATACCCTTGGAAGCCCCTTCATCTCTCACGGGCCCTTGCGCTGCTTGGTAAATGGTCAGGTTCAGGCATCCCAGTGAGAAGTTGAGCTCTGGTTTCTCAATTGCACCTGTCAGCCTGATTTTCACTTGCTTTTAGGTGGAAAGTTAACCCCAATATGGGTAATAGGAGAGCTCAAACAAGAACTATAGCTGATACTGAAAAATTATGTTACTGTTTGAAGGACTGCAAGACTAAATATGACGCCATTTGGGACTGTTATTGGAAATGTTATGGCATGTCTTCTGTACCATGCCGTATTATATGGAAATAGTGATAGGAGGGGGAACTGTTGTTGCCTCTTTTTGTATCTTTTGACAAGAGAAGCATAATTCTCTCTGCTATCTTGGAATTTTGTAACATGTAAGAACTCAGTTTATGTAAAAGCAGATTTGACTGTATGCAACTTGTTAAATGGAGAAATTATTTACCTGATAATTTTGTTTTCTTCGTGTAGACAGATGGATTCAGGACCAATGGGTATAGTGCTCTTCTGCTAGGAGATGGAGTTAGATTTCAAAGCTAACGTCACTCTAGTATACCCCTGCAGTAACCTTAGCTCTTCAGTTTTCTCTTCGAAAAGCCATTGTGGATATATCTTTGCTTAAATAACTTGAACTGGTTTAACTAATTTCCAAACTGGGAGACCGCCAGTGCACTCAACCAATTAATGCCGACACTGGACAAACTGTGGGTGTCTTGAACTAGGGGTAGGCTGTGGCTTACCCATATTTGCTTAGTCTCGAGGTTTGCTATCAAAGGTTCTCCTTTTTTGGGGCAGCCGTGGGCAGGATGCTGAGTCCATCTGTCTACACTAAGGAAAACTAAATTATCAGGTAAGTAATTTCTCCATTTCCTAGCGTGTAGCCAGATGGACTCAGGACCAGTGGGATGTACAAAAGCTACTCCCAGACAGGGCAGGAGGCTGCCCGTGGCCCACTTAGTACTGCCCTTGCGAAGGCTGCGTCTTCTCGGGCTTGAACATCCAGGCGGTAGAACCTGGAGAAGGTGTGTATGGAGGACCATGTCGCTGCCCGACAGCAGTTTGGTTTCTGTCCAAGAGACTGCCTGGGCCCTCGTTGAATGAGCCTTAACCTTTAGTGGTAAGGACTTCCCTGCCTCTAGGTAGGCTGCTTTGATTACTTCCTTGATCCAGCAGGCTATGGTTGCCTGTGAGGCCGCTTCTCCTTGTTTCTTCTTGCTGTGAAGGATGAACAAGCGGTCTGTTTTGCGCACGGGTTCCAATTTTTCCAGGTACCTTACTAAGAGTCTCTCAACATTTAGGTGACGAAGAAGGTGTGAGTCTTCAGAGTCCTTATGTTCATCCGAAGATGGTAGTGTGATGATTTGGTTTAAGTGAAACTGGGAAACCACTTTCGGTAGAAAGGAGGGGACGGTGCACAGCTGTATGGTTCCAGGAGTGAATGTAAGGAATGGTTCCCGACAAGATAGTGTCTGTAGTTTGGCGATGCGACATGCTGAACATATTGCCACTAGGAATACTGTGTCTTCAAAGTTACAAGGCGTAGTGAAAGACCACGTGTTGGTCTGAAGGAATTCCCAGCTAGGAAGTCTAATACTAGATTCAGATTCCATAGAGGCACCGGCCACTTCAGGGGTGTTCAGAGTTGTTTAACACCTTTCAGGAAGAGGGTCAAATCCGGATGGGTTGATAGCTGGATACCGTCCACTTCGGCTCTGAAGCAGGACAGTGCGGCTACTTGGACCTTGAGAGAGTTGAGTTACAACCCCTTCTTCATACCATCCTGTAGGAATTCCAGAATCATGGGAATCTTGGCTGTCCGTGGGAGTATCCGCAGTCCTCACACCAGGCTTTGAAAACTCTCCAGATCCGTATGTAAAACAGAGTGACACCCTGCGCGCTCAGAGCAGGGTGTCAATCACGGCCTTTGGGTAACCGCGCTTCTTCAGGCGAGTCCTCCTCATTAGAGCCAGACCGTAAGAGAGAATAGAGCCGGATCTTCGTGGAGAATCGGGCCCTGTCGGAGAAGGTCCCTGTGCCTACCTCCACATGTCTGTGTACCATGGTCGTCTTGGCCAATCTGGGGCCACTAGTAGAACTAATCCCCTGTGATGTTCTATCTTGCGGATGACCTTGCCCAGTAGTGGCCATGGGGGGGAAGGCATACAGTAAGTCTTCCTCTGGCCAAGTCTGGACAAGTGTGTCGATCCCTTGGGAGTGTGGCTCTCATCTGCAGCTGAAGAACCTGGGAACTTGGGCACTGAGATGGGTGGCCAGTAGATCCATGGCTGGGAGGCCCCAGCGATTTACTATCAGTTGGAAGGCTGTGGTCGATAGCGCCCATTCTCCTGGATCCAGGCTCTCTCTGCTGAGGAAGTCTGCTGAGACGTTGTCTTTTCCTGCGATGTAGGTGTTATTGATCTGATGTTAGGAGTTAGCAATCTGATATTGATCTGATGCCTGATGGGGGGAGTAGTTATATATGAGAGTTGAGGGTGGATCCTTGAACCAGTGGCAGATGACCACACCCCCGGGGGATGATCCCGAGAGGGACCACCGGCCAGGCTCAGAGTTAGGAGACAAACACACCCTAGTTCTTTTATTAGACAGTATACTGAACCACCAGAGATGGCAGTAGTGAGCTGGCAAGCCCGGCTGGGCTGTAGTCCGTCAGCTACTGGAACAGCGATCCCTGGAGGCTGAGCTGAAGAGAGACAGATATAGTGAGTAGGCAGGTTATGCAGATTGTAACACTCACACAATGTCCCAATGAAGCCCAGGAGCTGGAAAGTATAGGCCCTCGAGGAGCGAGTACCTGGTTCCAGGGAAAGCTCAGCGAGAACGATGGTAACTCACTGATGTAGCTGAGATAATTGGTAGTGAAGACTTCCAGGCAGAAGCGTATACGAAGTAAGTCTGGGATGAGGGCCCTCGAGGAGTGAGTACCAGATTCGGACTGTCACCTGAGGAGCGGGTACCTCTGGTAAGTCCGAGGAGGCAGAGTAGCTTAGACAGACAAAACAAGTCTGTTGGAATTTGCTAACACATCGAGTTAGCAAGGATTGACAAGACCTTAAATATCCGTCGCATGTGACGTCATCTTCAGGGGACACCCCCGAGGTTCATGCCAATGCCGGTACTTCAATCAGGGACGCGCCGTGCGCACGTGCCCCTAGGCCTCCAGGAAACATGGTGATTGCAGCGTCGAGCCGGTCTGGGAATGCCCGAGGACAAGTGGCAGGAGGACGCCGCAGCAGCCAGTCTTCCCGCGGACGGAGGGGGAGGCGCCAGAGAGGTAAGGAGGGTGGAGAGAGGGCGTCGGGCACTGAAGGACACAACAGTGGGAGGTCAAGATTCCTTGTAGGCTTATCTCTGCCCATGTCATGAGGGGATCCATCTCCAGAGACACCTGCTGGCTCCTGGTTCCTCCCTGGCGGTTGATGTAAGCGACAGTTGTTGCGTTGTCCGACATTACTCGACTCGCTTTGCCTTGGAGTCTGTGGCTGAATTGCAGGCACGCTAATCTGACTGCACGAGCTTCCAGGCGGTTTATGTTCCATTTCGCCTCTTCCTTATTCCGTTGTCCCTGGGCCATCAGCTCCTGACAGTGGGTTCCCCACCCTCGCAGGCTCATATCCGTGGTGAGCAAGGTCCAGCTCGGTGGGGATAGGCTTACTCCTCTGCTTAGGTAGTCGTCCTGTAGCCACTACTGGAGCTCTGCTGGTAGTTGGAGGTGAATTGAGTAGTCCTGGGACAGTGGGTTCCACCGTGACAGTAAAGAGCACTGGAGCAGTCGCATATGGGCCCTTGCCCACAGGACGACCTCCAGAGTTGATGCCATGAGGCCGAGGAGTTGAAGATAGTCCCATACCTTGGGGCGTGCATTGGTCAACAATAGTCATAATTGTTCCCTCAGTTTCCATCTGCTCGGGGGAGGGAGGAATACTTTGTTCTGTTTGGTGTCGAAAAGGGCTCCCAGGTACTCTAGGGACAGAGAGGGCTGCAGACTGCTCTTGCCCGTGTTCATGACCCAACTGAGTTCCTGCAGTAGGCTCTTGACTCTGCTGGTCATCTGTTGGCTCTCTTCCGAAGACTTTGCCCTGATCAGCCAGTCGCCCAGGTAAGAGTGTACCAAGATCCCTTCTTTCCTCAGTGTTGCTGCCACGACCACCATAATTTTAGTGAATGTTCTTAGGATGGTCGGTAGGTCGAAAGGTAGCGCTTGGAACTGGTAATGATGACCAGTATCGCAAAGCATAGAAAACGCTGGTGATCTTGATGGACTGAGATGTGAAGGTAGGCTTCGGACAGGTCCAGGGAGGTCAGAAACTCTCCTGGTTGTACTGCCATTATGACTGAGTGAAGAGTCTCCATGCGGAAGCGTAGTATCCGCAGATGACAGTTGACATTCGTGAGATCCAAGATGGGTCGGAATGATCCTTCCTTCTTGGGAACGATAAAATAGATGGAATAGCGCCCCATATTTTGTTGGGGCGTGGGAACCGGAGTTATTGCCTTCAGACTGAGTAGTCTTGTCAGGGTGGCTTCCATTGCCAGTCTCTTGGTGTGGGAATGACAGGGTGACATCATAAATTTGTCTCGAGAGATGCTGCGAAACTCCAGAGAGTAACCTTATCGACTGATGTTTAGTACCCATTTGTCAGACATGATCTCGACCCATCTTTGGTAAAAGAGGGCAAGTCGACCCCCTATTTCCTCTTCCTGTGGATAGGTCGGCCCATTCTCATAGTGGTGCACAGATGGAGCCTGCCCCCGGGCCTACTCCTCTCTTGGTCTGTTGGGTCTGAAAGGGCTGGGACCTTACGGAGGGACGAGGTGCCTGGAACTGAGTTCCTGTAGGGTCTAAAGTGTTGTGAGCCTCTTCCCTTGGTTCTTCTGGGAGAGGGGCGCTGAGATCTTTAATTCCTATCTTCCGGTAGCCGAGGCACTGGGGATTCGCCCCACTTGTTGGCTAACTTTTCCAATTCGCTTCCGAACAAGAGGGATCCTTTAAAGGGTATCCTTATGAGATTCGCTTTAGATGTCACGTCAGCAGACCAGTTCCATAGCCATAGTTATCTTCTGGCTGCCACTACCGAGGCTACGCCTCTGGCTGAGGTACGCACCAGGTCTGAGCTTGTATCCATCAGGAATGCTGCTGCAGGTTCCATTGTCTCACCAGTATACATTCCGGAGGTATTTGTCTCTCTCGAGAGGAGGAAGCAGGACCATGCCACCAGTGCGCAGCAGGAGGCAATCTGCAGTGTCATTGCTGTTGCTTCAAAGGCCTGCTTAAGGATGGATTCTAGTCGTCTATCCTGAGTATCCTTCAATGCAGCTCCTCCCTCAACGGGAATTGTTGTTCACTTAAGAGACGGCACAGACCATGGCGTCTACTTTCGGGAAACGCAGTCATTCCTTGGTCGCTGAATCTAGAGAGTATAGGGCTTCCAAGGCCCGACCTCCTTTGAAGCTGGCTTCCGGGGCACTCCATTCCAGGTTGATGAATTCCTGGATGACTTCCATCATTGGGAAATAGCATGAAGCTTTATGAAGGGACACCAGGATGGGGTTCTTCTTTGGTTCCACCATCGGGTCCGTTCCTGGAATACCTAGCATCTTCAGAGTCTGGGAAACAAGGGCTGGTAGTTAATCCTTATGGAAGAAGCGAAGCATGGTTCAGTATGGTTCCAGGCCTGGAGGAATTTCTCCTTCTTCCATGGAGTTGCCATCATCTGAGGTGTCTAGGTCCCTGTCAGGGAAATTCTTGGTTACGCGAGGCATGTCCCAAGGCATCCAAGCAGGGCTGGGAGGATCTTGTGCTTCCGGCAGGGGTTGAGCCTGGGGCGCAGCAGGGGCTGATTGCACCTGAACGAAGGCTTGTAGTCCTTGGAAAAATTCTAACCAGGAGAAGGTCCCTGGGTCCATGTTAACCCCAGGGGGAGTCTGCGTAGGAGCCCCTGAGGGGCCCTCTTGTGGAGAGGCTATCTCAGAGATGCATAGGTCCGGGGAACTATCATCTGTAGTAGTTCCGGACCCATCCCAAGACAGTGAGGGACCAGGTTTTGGTTCCCCCTGGGCTTCCTCACAATACTGGCACAGGCAGGACTCCAGTTCAGGCTGCGCAGCTCTTATGTGGCAAGCTGTGCACAGAGAATTCCTTCTGGCCTTCTTGGGTGCCGGTGCCATTGCTTCTAGCTTCAATGCACACGTGTAATTGTAAACGCAGTTGTGTGTGTAGATTTGTGCTTGGGATGCGCTCCGTTATGGGTGCGGTGTGTGCGCGGCCCAGTTGTGCACGCAGCTGTGCGCATGTCTGTACTGGACGTGCACAAGTTAGGCACATTGGTCACCCGGTCTGCCCCGTGCGTACCGCCGGTCGAGAAGGGAAGATGGCACCGACGCCACCAAGGGTCTCCACGTGGACCCCTGTACCAGATCGGGGCCTGGCCAACCCGATTGGTGCTCCCTTTTACCTCGCCAGAAAAGAAATCGAATCGGTACGGCAATCCCAGGTTTAGAGACCAGAGACCTGATCTAAAGTTTTCTGCTTATCTGGTCTCGGTGCTTACCGATCGAGTGCCAGGACGGTCTCCAGCTGCGGGGGGAGAGGGCTTTACCTTCACTGTCGCGCTCTGTTGTGCACCCGCTACCTTTCAGCCACTCTGGGGCTAAGTCCACACCGGGAACCAGCTACCGGACCAAGGCACACCTCTGAGGGATATCGGAAATCACCTCAGGAATTCTCAACTGGGGGAGGGACTCTTAGGTATCACCACAGGAGAGTAGGGCTAGATCTTCAAGGTAAAACATTTTTCTTCTTTGCTGTAATTCTTAACACTATCCTAGTGTGTGGGATAGTGTCCGCATCTGCTAGGAGACGGAGAGATACTGAAGAGCTGAGGTTACTGCAGGGGTATATCTAGAGCAGTGGTTCTCAAACTTTTTCCCATCATGACACATCTGACAGATCACGCTCACATGTGTGACACTGCTCATTACAATTTACGGCGGAAATAAAAATTAAAGGTCCAGTATTATTTTTATTGCTAAGAATGACACAAGGAAAAGATACATATTCTGTCTGAACAGAAATTGCATAAATAGTAAACATCCCACACCAAAACAGCACCAATTTCCAGCACTTAACAGTAACCACCTTACCTAAGAAAAGGCAACACTGAAAATATTACACCAGGACTTAAGACACTAATACATCTCCTATTAGGAAAACTGAAAAGCCAGGCTGCTAGAGAGCCCTACACAGAAACTACACCCCAGCAGAAACCCTCACCTGAATCACATGTGCTGACCCTCACCTAACAAGGAATAAAGAGACCAAAATGCATAACTAGAAGCATGCAGACAAAAACTGAATTGGAAACCGCAAAAAGCCAGAGTCTCTGTATGCAGTGCAACAAAGGAAAAAAAGAAACATCGCCCATACTTCTAAAACAAATCAAGAAATATAAAATCAGTAGCAGTTAAACCATACTAACAAAAAGAACAGATTATTTCAAAACAGCTGATGAGTGGAATATCCAATAATTAAAAATTCATATCAAAAATTTCTAGATACCAATAAAATATTTCAAAATAGCAGACACAAAGACCCAGTAATGAAAAATAATGATACAAAAAATGTTTTGCTCAGCATACCTGGGAACGTTTGATATCCAGGTGCCCTGAGATTGTTTTGAATTAGCAGGAGGAGGGGTGGTTTGCTTGGAACTTTCTCCTCTCTCTCTCACACTGGCTCACAATCGCTCACAGACACATGCTTTTTCTCTCTCATTTATATAGGCTCTTAATTACATATTTACACACTTGCTGTCTATCTTTTCAGGCTTACACACACAGGCTTTCAATCACACACATACATGTGTTATGGTTTAGCAGTGTTTGGGTGGATTCTTGGAAACTGTGGCAGATGACCACGCCCATGGGGAGGAGCCCCGTGGGGAGCCACAGTACTGGGCTAGACTCAGGATGCACAAACACAGAATTAGATCTTTTACTATACAGCTTGATATATACCACCAGAGGTGGCAGTAGTGAGGTGATCCAGATGTAGCAGTCTCGGGACTCTCGGCAGAGGGAACCTGTCTCACCCCGTTGTATAGGGGGATTCTGGTGTAGGCTTCCCAGCAAGGCAATGCTGTGGATGAGACAGACAGAGTTAGATTACTCACTAGATGGTTGCTGTAGGTTGGCAATTCCACCAGGCAGAAGTAGATGGTACAGGCACCAAGGCAGGGAGAGCAGGCCTTCGAAGAGTGAGTACCTGATCCCTGTAAGGCACCTGAAATAAAGCAGAGGGCCCCCGAGGAATGGGTACCCAGGTTAGAGATTACCCCGAAGGGCAGAGAGAGAGCTTCCAGTGGCAGCTTGGAAGCGGCAGAGTAGCTTAGACCGGACGAATCCAATCCTTGCTAACTCTGTGAGCTAGCAAACAAGTACAGGCTATATACCTGGGTGGCGTCACGTCACTTGAGGGGGACGCCCCCGAGGTTCGCCCCATAGCTGGAATAAAAACGTGGGTAATGCATGCGCACCCTAGTGGGGCTTTGGGAAGAACATGGCGGGAGGCAACGCCATAGCTGTTCCGAGGACACTGGAGAGGGTGGCTTGCAGACGTGGCGGTAGCCGAGAAAAAGGTGAGGCATAAGGGGCGAAGCCGTCTGACCCCGATGGACGCAACATGCTGTCCTTTTCTCTCACACACACAGACTCTCATTCACATGCTTACAAACATGCTCTCTCTCTTTCTCTCATTTACACACAGGCTCTCAATCACATACTCACATGCTCCCTCACCTAAACCAGCTCTCAATCACACACATACTCTCTTTCACATGTACACGCTCTCAATCATTTACATACATGCTATCTCACCCACACACACAGGATCTCAAACACACATGCTTACTCATTCACTCACTCTCCCCCCCCCTCCCCCGAACTAGCGGCAGCAGCAGCCTCCTCCACTTCTAACCCTAAAGGCAGCAGCAACCTCCTTCATTTTCAGCCCTCGCGGAGCAAGGAGTCCCATCAGCCGCAGGGGTTGACGACGTTCTTCGTTTTTCTCTGAGCCGCACTGCTCATTCCTCAGGCTGTGCCTCTCTTCTCTTCTTCGGGCTGACGCTGCCTGCACTAGCATGGTCTTTTCTTCCCGCGCACGCACCCGCTGATCACCACTTCCTCTTTCGGGCCGTGGGGTGGGAAGAAGAGAGCCTGCCGGTGCTGCTGACTCCAGCTCTCCTGCCACATTCCGCCTGGGCTCTCAGCGTTTTAAGCCCGGGTGGAGGACCTATTTTGCTCGGGTAGGGGGAGCAGCTGGGTCAGCAGCGGACCAGGAAGTGTGGCGACACACCTGCGTGGGCTTGGTGACACACTGGTGTGTCGCGACACACTGGTTGAGAACCACTGATCTAGAATGATGTCAGCTTTGAAATCTAACTCAGTCTCCCATCTGCTAGCAGAAGAGCACTATACCCATTGGTCCTGAGTCATCTGGCTACACGCTAGGAAATAAACAATTTTTTATTTTTCTTGTACTCAGCAGCAAAGCTCCAAAACAAGATCCAAGATAGTGGGGAGACTAGTGGAGCTTGTGTTCGGGAGTTGCAAATATTACTGCAGTGTTTATACACACAAGTCTTAGAACCTCGATTCAAGGTTATGCTCCAAACAGTACCTTACCAAGAGGGCTCTTGTCAGAATACCGGAAGAATGCTTCAGTGAGGACACCACAGTCCACAGTGCAAGACTTACAAGATAAGGACGACATTGTACTTTTTGACTATTTCTCAAGTTACCCAGAAGTTGTTCAGGTACAGTATTTGTCAGCCTAAACTAAAATCCATTACACCAAAACAGTATTTGCTAGACATGGCATACTAAAAATTGTGATAAGTGACAATGGACCAGTTTTCCAGCGTCAAGTTCAAAGAATTTGCCATAGTATATGTGTTTACATATGCCACATCAAGTCCATAATATCCACAAACTAATGGACTTACAGAATTTTGTGTTAGGATTGCAAAGACTCACCGAAAAAGGTACAGGTGAGGACTTTTATCTCATTCCGATAAACTACAGGGTAATCCTACTGCAATGTGGAACATCTTCCACTGAAGTACTAACTGGAAGAAAATCAGCTATATGCCTTCCTGTACTAGATCCATGGGTACCCTATAATAATCCAGAAATTGTTAACAGAAGACCCAAGGGGTGAGCTATGCACAGCTCATCACAAAGACTGAGCAGTTCCACTTTGTTCACTCCAACAAGATGAAAATGTCAAAGGAACCAGATGTTGGGACCCACAGCCAAAGTGGCACCACAAAATTCACCTCTCACATTGGATCAAAACTGATTCAGATCAGATTCATCACCCAAAGATCCCACTCTCCTTTCACTTCTTTAAGCAAACAAGTTAACCAGAAAAACATCACACGTCACACAGAGTGGATGTGATGTTCGTAAACCTGAGAGGTTAATTGAACATTGTTGAAGGGCTTTAATTGAAAACTCTATGACTGACCAAAAATTGAACAGTGAAGACCACCAAATTCTATAGTTGACAATGTAGAAATTTTTTTTCCTGTTAAAAGAAGAGATTCTTTTATTTAAAAAAGGGGGGATATGAGAAAAATAGATTCAACCTTTGGGAAATACCATCTTAATCTAAAGCATAATGAGGTCGATATTCAAAAGCTGAGTAGATGCATAACTGAAAAGTTATCCATTTAAATGGCAAAACCAGCATATTCAGCCACTAGCTGGTTAACTAGAATTTAGCCAGATAAGTGGGGGGTGTTTCGCGGAGGATCAGTGATTGCGAGATAAGTTATAAACTCTGATATTCAGCATTAGCTGGATAACTTATCCAGCTAACTCCGGTCAGGCCACAAACCTCTTCTAAAGATAACCAGATAAACCTATCTGGCTATCTTTAGGATTGCTGGGTATACTCAACGTGGTCAGATAAACTAAACCGCAGTGGAAAATGGACCCCAGTGTTTTTCCCTCATATGCAAGCTTTCCAGTTCCAGACTGGAGTGGAGTGTTTCTCAGCGTTGAACCAGGTTAACCCATTCGTGTCATTGCCCCCTTCTAAGAGAAAACACCACTATCTTTTGTCTTTCCTCTTTCCAAAACCTCCTCCCTCTATTTTTTCTCTTCCACAATTTTTTATTCCCACTCTACAATTCCTCTGCTCTTTCCCTCTGTCTTCCTTCCCTGACCTCTTTTCCATCCTTCTCTCACCAGCCTTGCTACCTCTTCCTTATTTTGATCCTCCATAATCTTTTGTTCTGTCTCTAGATTCATCCTGTGCGTAGGGACCGGAAGTGGTGAACAAGGATGAAAGTGAGGAAAAAAGTAGGGGTATTCTTCACTTCCAGCCCTGTCTCCGTCTCTATTATCTTTTCAGTCTCCCAATACTTCAGTTCATTTTTACTTTTTCCACCACCTGTTCAATTCTCTTCCCCAAACACCCCATGTGTTTCTCCCCCATGTGACACTGCTGCTCTCTCCCCCCCATCAGTTCTTTACCTTTATGAAAATGTATTAATTGCTAAGCCACAGCACTAGATGATGTACAAACCAACGGTCATAATCTGAAATACAAACGAATCGCTACCAAAAACATCTCATGCGTGTACAAAACAGGCATGGACTTGCTGATAAGATCGGCATCTACATAGTGCGGAACAAGCTCCAAATCCCCAAGTAAAAGCTGGTCTGAAGAAAACAAGTTTTAAGCGTAGGTTTAAATGTCTTCAGACACGCCATGCAGTGCGGCATTTCAGGTAAGGACTTTCACAGCGTGGGAGCAGCTACTGCAAAGGTCCCTTGCCTCGTCACCCTTCTCCTTTTCATGTTCTGTAAGGACCCCTGCAATACAAGTTCAACTCTTCTATAAAGCATATAAATACGGGGTAGGATTTTACAGATAAGGATGGGGGTAGAAGGATTTATCCAGGTATTAGCCGACAGACAGAAAAGTCTCTCTTCCAAGAACTCAGGGGCCAATGCAATACAGTGAGCTCAGCCGAGCGCACTGTTTAACCCGCAGTCTGACGCGGGTTAAATAGGCGCTAATCCACCCCCTAATGTAATAGGGGGATTAGCGCCTGTTTAACTTGCGTCTGACGTGGAGTGAATGAGTTAGCGCTCATCACATGCAAATGCATGTGAATGAGCCTATTACTCATTCACTCCGAATGCAAAAAGATAAATGTGTGTCTCAGACGCACATTTATCGCTCAGAGATTAACGCCTGCCTGGAGCAGGCGTTAATAGCTGAGCACATTGAAAAGAAGTACAGAAAAGCAGAAAAAAAATGCTTTTCTGTACTTCTTTATTAAAGTAAAAAAAATAAATTAAAATAACTCGGCAGCTGCGGCAGATAGCATTAGCAAGGAGGCACTAGGGTTGCGCGTCTCCCCCTTGCGGGCGCCATGGGTGCATTAAGAAAGCAGGTGCTGAAAAGTCTCTCCCAGCCTCTTCCCTCTGTCTCAAACTATGCCACCCACAAACACACACACTATCACACACGGAGTCTGTGTGTCCCTCAGTGCTCTTTCCTATTCATGCATATTACATTCTTTGCTAGTGCACTATTAGCCTGAGTTGCGTAGTTTCCTTTTAGTGTACGCTAAAGGCCAGTAGGGTTAATTATCAGCCTGCAGCACAGACTGTTGATATGTAGTATGTGCTGCACTATTTCCATTTAGTGCACATTCGGGCTGATACAGTAGGAGCGCACTGTTAAACCGCCATTGGACGCACGTTTTTGATGCGCTAGCGTTACCCCTTATTCAGTAAGGGGCCGAAAACACGCATCAAACACCCCGAACCTAATAGCGCCCGCAACATGCAAATGCTTGTTGATGGCCCTATTAGGTATTCCTGATCGATTTAGAAAACAAAATGTGCAGCCAAGCCGCACATTTTGCTTTCAGAAATTAGCGCCTACCCAAAGGTAGGCGCTAATTTCTTCAGGCACCGGGAAAGTGCACAGAAAAGCAGTAAAAACTGCTTTTCTGTGCACCCTCCGACTTAATATCATGGCGAT
The DNA here is from genome assembly GCF_901001135.1 of Rhinatrema bivittatum. Lineage (NCBI taxonomy): Eukaryota > Metazoa > Chordata > Amphibia > Gymnophiona > Rhinatrematidae > Rhinatrema > Rhinatrema bivittatum. The sequence continues at coordinate 140,112,580 of NC_042621.1, forward strand.
ATTAAGTCGGAGGTCCCAAAAGTTACAAAAGTAAAAAAAAATTAAAAAAAATTTGAAGTCGGCCTGTGGCTGTCGGGTCAAAAACCGGACGCTCAATTTTGCCGGCATCCGGTTTCCGAGCCCGTGGCTGTCAGCGGGCTTGAGAACCAACGCCAGCAAAATGGAGCATCGGCTGTCACACCCACTGACAGCCGCCGCTCCGGTCCAAAAGGAGGCGCTAGAGACGCACTAGTGTCCCTAGCGCCGCCTTTTGCCTGTTTTACCGCCGGGCCTCACTTGAATAGAGAATCGCGCGCACAGGAGAGTGGCCTGTGCGCGCGCCGGGAGAGTGGGCATTCGCCCGCTCTCCCGCGGACTTTACTGTATCGGCCCATATGTCAGTCCACAGCATGCACTATCCCAGTAGTGTAGTAAGAGGGAAGGGAGGGGGGATCAAAGTCCTCAGGTGGTGGCCTCTTTTTCTATTTGTTTTCAGCTGTACGCAGGTAGAAGGTGGGAAGAGGGTGTTAACTGAAATGCCTGCTGTTTCTGTCACCTCAAGCATTTTTACAAGTATGGTGGTTGTGGTGGAGGTGGCAAAGGAGGAAAGGAGGGGGAGGGGGCACAGGGGAAGCAACATAAATGTATTGGCCCCCCTGCTATGCCACTGCACTATCGTCATCCCGCAGCATGCATGATCATCATTTAGTGCATGCCGTCCTCTTCCCACATCCGCAAAAAAAAGACACTAACGTGGAAAATCCGTAAACTTAAATTTTACCAATGCATGTTCACTCACACAATCCCAGCTTTCCTTGCAAAATGGTGAGAGCACCCAAAGGACACCAAATCTATCAGCCTCTGATCCCCCAAATGCCCCAGCAAGTGGTCCCTTTTCAGCAGGACTGATGGCGCGACTAACACACAAACGCTGCTAGGTAAGGATATGTAGTGGCTCAGGAAATTTCACTATAAATTCAATCGTTTGAACACACCTGCAGAATAATCTCAGGCACCATCAGCACTGGAGCGGGCAGTTTTCACATTCACAAGAAGGTCCTTTGATTTAGATCCCCAAGAACTGATTTTTCAGGTGCTGGTGAAGTGCATCAGGTTTCCTACCGTTAGACTAGAATCTTACGGCCTAATTTTAAAAGGCTGGCGCACGCCAATACCGGGAGATATGTGCACGGCCGGGCCACGCGCATTTTCAAGGCTCAGCGGCTACATGCGTATCTCCCGGTACGTGCGGAAGGGCCGGCTATGAAAAAAGGGTGGGCCAGGGGTGGACCGGGACAGCGTCACAAGGCGCTGAACCGCTGAAGAGTGCGCCGGCAGCCAGCCGGACCGTGTAAATTACTGCTGCTCCAGAGAGCAGGTAAGTTTGGGGAAACAAACGGTAGTTCGAGGGGTTTCAGGGGTCGGGGAGGATAGGGGAAAAGGCAGGTTTAGGAATTTCCCTCCCAGTCTGTTCCTTTATTGGAGCAAACTGGGAGGGAACTGGGGAAAGGCCCTATTGTGTCACCGCGCACTTCTCTGAAAATCCCCCCCCCCCATTGCACGCGCGAGTCAGCACCCGCGCACGCCGATGTAAAAATCAGGCGCACACGTGTGCACGGATAGCAGATTTTTATAACGTGTGCGTGTTGGCTGGTGCATATTATAAAATCGGTGCGTCCATGTGCATCCATGAACCACACGCGGGTTTTAAAATTCACCTTTTAGTGCATTCTAAAAACTTCCAGAGGGGTGGGTAGTAAGGGCATGCAGGGAAACTTTATTCATTTCATTTGGTTTTGGGTATTTTTTAAATTCATGTTTCGGTTTGTTTAATGTCTGTTTTGGCTTATTTCATTTACTGAACCAAAATAAATTGAAAAAAAAAAAACCAAACCAAAAAACCTGCGCTCTCAGCACTAAAACAGTAAATTAAGCCCCCCTCCCCCCCAGAGCTCTTTTACCCCCTTCATGGGGGTCTGCAAATAGAAAGGGGCGGGAGTGATCCCCAGTAGCTCCTGTCCCACTGGGTCCTGGCTCAAACATGGCACCTGCCAGCCCTGAGCCAGCACAGTTTGGTTGTATGGCCGTACAAGAAAATGGCACCAGCTGGCCCGAACTGGGATCTGGAGGGGCAGGAGCAACTGGGGATCGGTCCTGATCCTTTCCACTTTGCAGACCTCTGGGGAAGGGGAAGAGGTGGGAGGCTTATGAGAAATGATTCGGGGAAGGTTCATTTTGTTGTTTAGATAGCACTCAAGAGGTTTCCTTTTCTTTTTGTCAACTTTCTGAAACAGTTAATGGAAAAAAAAAAAAAAAAGAAAACCCACAGGCGATTTATCAGGGCTTCGTTTTATTTAAAGCGAGTGCACGTCCCTGCTGGTTGCGTTAGTCTGTAAGGCACCAACAACCTCCATGATGTTTTGGCTACTGCAGACTAACAGATCTATTGAGGCATGAGCTTCCGAGGACAGGAATCCACTTCAAATACAACTTTGTCTCCTCAGACCTGAGACTTGTTCATTCATAGCCCTGGTGTCTTGTCCTTGAAAGCTTAAGCCTCAATAAATCTGATAGTCTGTAAGGTGCTACTCGCCTCTCTGTTATTTTAATAGGTTGCGATGCCCAGAGCCACAGCCAGGCAATTTGGTGCCTTTTAGCCCAAGTGAAAACGTGCATATCTGCCCTGCACCCCATCATACTGCAGCTGGGAGACAAATGTTTTTCTTTAATTTAAAAGATAACACTATTATTTATAATCTGAGTAGACAAAAAAGTGTGATGTTTGGGGCAGCATGGATTTGATCCTTAACCCCTACCCAACTGATTAGGAAGAAGGGTCTGATTTATTATTATGTTAAACGAATTAGGTTTTAGATATCATTAACAGCAAAGCAAACTCCTTCCGCTACCAGGCACATTATGATGCAACACTAAATTCTCCCAACAAGACTCAACTATTGTAGCAAACTTGCCATGCTAAAAGTAGCATTGGACTAGTAGCAACTCTTCCAATGAAAAAGCAGCACTGCAAAATTACACTAGGCCTTTGAATACCAAGACACCTCCTATTAAGAAAACAGAACAAGCTGAGCTGCTACAGACCCCAACATAGAATCTAAACACAGATCCTTATCAACTAAGAACAAAAGACCACAAGTTAGAATCAGAAGTTTGCCGATAAAAACGGAACTGTAAGACCATAAGAAGCATAGCTGGGAACTTTGAGTGCTGGTTATTCCATGGATTAGTGCGGGGCAGACTTCAGCATTCTCCCCTTCCCATCCCCTTCCTTGGTTGGACCTCAGCACTTTCTCCTCCTCAGGATGCACCCAAACAAACATTCTCTTCGCCCACCCGTTCTCCAGGACAGACCCCAGCACGTTCCCCATTCCCCTTCCCCACCCTCTGCAAGCTGTACCCCAGCACTCCTCCCCTTCTTCTCGCCAAGGCTGGACCCAACACTCCCTCCTTCTGCAGCAGCACGATGGCCCCGCTCCCTCCTGGTGGGAGGCAGAGCCTGGAAGGCGAGCAGTCGCAGACTCCCTCCCCTCCCTGCGCATCCTAACCAGCTGATTCTGTTGCAGCCCCCGCAGTGTAACGGGCTCGGAGCAGTTTTCAATTGAAAATTAAAGGTCTGTTGGGTAAAAGAAAGAGCGAGGGCATCCTGGCCGGTCAGACCCATGACTGGCAGAAAACAGGTACTTACACTGGTCGGTTTTCTGGTCTGGTGGCCTTGCCTTAAGAAAACCATTCAGGCCAGTCAGATACCAGCTACTTAGCAACTCTATTCAGAATGCGCCTGGAGAAATACGTTTTGGATCTAGAAGACGTTCTGGAATGGGAATTCCTGTAGCTCATACCTATACCCTACAGTTAGGTTGTAGCCAAAGAGAAGCCAAGATGCCATAAGCGTATTTCCTAAATGCAAACACTAAAAGGTGAAACAGTAAAGCACAATGAACCTCCAAGAGGAGAGAAATGTATTGACCTTTGTGAGGCTATTAACTTCACCATCAGGATTAGATTCCCTGCCAGCCTGCTGCAGGAGGCCTGCAAATAAATATGGCCTTTCCCTCCTGTGAAAACAGCAGTCAGCAGAGATTTGCACAAAAATGCACTCTCGCTGTGTGTGGGCACAGACTGACACACAAGTCTGCATGCCTTTTTTGAGAGATGCGAGTGGGAGAGCTAGATCTTCCTGGAAAATAATTAAACAAATCCCATAGTTTGAGTAAATACCTAGAGCAGAGCGGAAGATCTAAAAACAGGCATGCAGAAAAAACACCAGAGGTTGTTACCCAGGCAACACTGACAGAGATAACAGAAGCCCGCTTCCCCAAAAGTCAGTCTGCATTGTTAATCTGAGGGAAAAACTGATTCAGATCAATCCATATTGTTTGAGAGACAAGGCACATGCCCTTCCCAGCAAGATTTCCCGGAGGCAGAGTAATATGGGGATTTTAAAAGTCGTGAACTTTCCTGCAGTATTCCCTACAGTGCCTCCTGCTGGGAGAGCCAGGGATTGCAAGAACAGTGAACATCCCGCACTCTCCGCACATCCCCTCTCAGCATTCCCTTTAGATATTCTAATAAGCACCATAGTTTGAGGGTGGACTGCCCAAAAGCCCTTCTTAGTGGATATTCTGGGGACAGACCCTTTGCCAGTGCCTCGGACTACCCTGCGCTTCACTCAACACAGAGGTTTGAGGGAAAGGATTACTAAAGGGTTATTAGCTGCAAGGACTTACCTTCCAGTCTGTGTCCACAGTAGACAGAAAGGTGTCTGTGCTCTCCTGCAAAGGAAATAAAAGGGAAACATTTGAGAGAAGAATTAAACCAGAGGTAAGAAATCTGCATTAGCATTCGTTCTGCTCAGTACTTTGATGGGAGGGACAGCAGTGCTCATGGAGATAAGCCCCACTATTTTAATGAATGTGCTACTAATATAAAATCTTCATAGCTTTTCTGCCCTCAGATCGAGGAAGATATTAACAGGGTAGTTACCCCAATGTCACAAAGGGTTCCCCGTGAGCCTGCTGCCAGCACCTGGAGCTATGGACCATAGGTAGCAGAAAAGGAAGGGCCACTGGGACCACTGCCCAATCAACTTTTTGCCTCAAACAGCATCAGCAACTAGGGAGTTTGGAGGTTCGAGGCCAAGGTTGGTTTGTTTGGCACCCCACCCCGGCCAAAAGGGTGTTGTGTTGCCCTTGGAGATGGCCTTCTCCAGGGCTGGATTAAGGGGAGAGGAGAGAGCATGGTCTAGGGGGTGGATGTCTGGAGGGAGCAGAGACAGTCAGACACGGGATCCATGCAGACACTGAACAGGCAATATTCCCAAACCCCAGCAGCCCCTGCTTAGGGGGTTTTGTTTTTTGTTTTTTTTTGAGGGGGGGGGGGCAAGCAGTTAGCAGCAAGAAGCCTATGCAGGAAGAGGGGGCCGCCTAAGGGCCTGTGAGCATTTCCTGGCTCATTATCCCTGCACTGATCCTGTCTTTGACTGCTTACACCTTTTATACCCTGACGACATCTGTTAGCCCCAGGATAATCCAGATGAGGTAAGGGAGATAAAACTGGATGATAGGAGAGAGCGAAGACATTGGTGTGCTCGAGTGCAAAATATGTTAATCTGGCCTGGCCTTCCTTCTACCTCCCGGGGTCCCAAGTTGGATGATGAGGACCTGGAAGAAAAAAGTATTAGGGGATGGAGGTGCAGGTATAAAGGTAGGTGGAGGGGGGAGAGGACCCAGAATTGCGATGGGAGGGGGAAAGAGGACCCAGAATTAAGGGCGAGACCAATTTCTTAGTTTCTGCCCTGAGTATTATTAGCATGTCGAACAGTGACCCTGCTTTAGGTGACAGCACACTTACAATGCATCACAAAAATAAGAGCAACTCCGGCAGATTGCTGGAGTACTGAAACAGCTATCTGCCTCTTATATAATCAAGTCAAAGGCACTCACACATTCTATAAAAAGAAAACTAATTCACTTGGCCTTCTTAAAAACGGACACTAGCCATTTATTCATCATTTATCAATCGCCTTACTGATGAAAATCTCTCACAACAATGCACAACATAAAATAAACAATAAGCTGTTCCAACACATACAGGAAAAAAGGAAACCTTGCTTTTTACAGGCCTCTGTGTAAACTTCTTCCCTTTCCCAGATCTCCCCACTACAATCTAACCAAACTTTAGCAGTGACTTATCTTTCACCAAAGTCGCTACACCCATATAATCCCTCTTCTCAAGTCACTACATTGGCTCCCTACCTGTTTCTACATACGGTTTATGTTCCTCTTACTTACCTACAAGCGCATTACGTAGCTCCTCACTACCTTTCCTCTCTTCTCTCTCCCCCTATACCCCTCCTCGTGGACTTCCCGCTTTCCACAATGCTGCACTGCATGCTTGGAATAGACTTCCTGAGCTGGTGCGTCATGCTCCTTCTCTGGCCTTGTCCAAATCCAGTCTAAAAACCTACTTTTTTGAAGCTGCTTTTAAATCAACACCTGATTATCTCTCTCATAGCCTCACTGATTTTAACCATTTTCTTAAGAAATGAAATTCCCCCAGTCTCTTTTGCCCTATTTGCTCGTCTTGACTGTCTGCCTCTCATATGTTATTGTACAGCACTGCGTACATCAGGAAGCGCTACAGAAGTGATAAGTAGTAGTTGTAGTAAGTTACATTCTATTCACCTATTCCCCATTATCCATACAACAAGGCCACTCTGACCCCAAGCCCCTCAACCCTATCTCAACAAAACAAGGTTACTCAGAATCCCTGGAAACTCACTGGATATACTCTTACCCCCAAGGACTTCCCAATCCCTGTATCCCTGCTGTCTTACCCAACACTGTCCAAGTCAGCAGCTTAGCACCACCTGATACTTTAAGTGCTTATGTGTGAAAGTGTGAAGTGGCACTGAGCCAGTAATTCGCAAGTCAATAATCAAGTCTGCCAGAAAGAAAGGGAAGATTGAGTCCAGGCAACCTCATTATACTGCCCACGTTTGGACTGTGAACTTCTGGGAGATGGGAAAGGAGATGAAGAGAAGCAAAAGGTTAGTGTACACACAACATTCTCTCTTCCAGGCCAAAAATGACAAAAAGACAAAAAATAAATTGTTAAATACTGCAGGACATAGAATGGAGCTACATAAAGCACTTCCATGCATCAAATGTCAGTTACTACACCTAAAACATTAAAGCAAATTTTTAAATGCAAATAAAAAGTTGTCCAAAACTCTTTAAAGTCCCATAATGAAAATAAATATTATTTCCTACATTTATCTGTCATCTGCCGGTCTCTTACCACCTCCCAGCCCTATTCTGCAGCCATCTAGCTCTTGTCTCCCAGCCTGTCTGTAGCTGTCTGTCTCCTGTAACGGTCTCCCCACTTCCAGATCCAATCTGTAGCTTGCTCTCAAAGGGCGACTTTCATGAGGCAGGGTGAGGCAGCGGCGTCAGGTGGCAGACTTTTCAAGTGGCAAAAAGTGCCCCTCCAAAACACCTGCACCGCAGCCACCGTCTCACCCTGCCTCCAGAGTCAAACATCAGATCGGGCAGGGATAAACCAAACCCCTGCCCAATCCGCTCAGTGGCAACCCCGGGCAGCAGGAGTCGCCTTTATCCCAACATCATCTCCTGCTGCTGCGGGGCCAGTCTCACAGCTTTTACCGCAAGACTGGCCCCCAGCAGCAGGAGATTACATTGAGATAAACACGACTCCTGCTGCCACCCACCCCACAATTGACGACCTAAAAGAGGAGGACACTGTGGCTGACAGCGGACCCCATCCTATTGGTGGCTGAAAAATAAAGGCCTATGCCCTATGGGTGTGTGTGCGTGACTGCTTGTGCATGTGTGCGGGTGGGTGACTGCTTGTGTGTGCTGGACGGGGGTGAGAGCTTCTATGTGTATATGAGAGAGTGGGTTGGTAAGGCGGTGTGTATGTATGGGTGTGTGCATATGTGTATATGTGAGAGGGTGGTAGGGGTGTGTTTGTGTGTATGAGCACATGTGTATATATGAGAGAGAGACTGTGTGTGTGTGTATATATATATGAGAGGGTTTTTGTGTATCTGTGTGTCTATGAAGGAGAACGCCTGCACACATGTGTTTGCGTGTGTGAGAGAGTGGTTAAAGTTTGTGCACCCTCCTCCAATCTATGACAATCTCAGGAGGACTGGAAATCTAAAGTTCCCAGGTATGGAGAGTGGGAGATTGTTTTTTTGTTTATCCTTGTTAGTTTTAATTCTAGGATGTGCTGTATCTGCTATTTTGAAATATTTTATTAGTGTTTGGCAATATTCTAAACATTTTTATATGCGTTTTTAATTGGTTGAATTTATCAGCAGATTTGACATTCTTTTTATTGAAACATAGAAACATAGAAATGACGGCAGAAGAAGACCAAATGGCCCATCCAGTCTGCCCAGCAAGCTTCACACATTTTTTTTCTCTCATACTTATCTGTTTCTCTTAGCTCTTGGTTCTATTTCCCTTCCACCCCCACCTTTAATGTAGAGAGCAGTGATGGAGCTGCATCCAAGTGAAATATCTAGCTTGATTAGTTAGGGGTAGTAGCCGCCGCAATAAGCAAGCTACACCCATGCTTATTTGTTTTACCCAGACTATGTTATACAGCCCTTATTGGTTGTTTTTCTTCTCCCATGCTGTTGAAGCAGAGAGCCATGCTGGATATGCATCGAAAGTGAAGTATCAGGCACATTTGGTTTGGGGTAGTAACCGCCGTAACAAGCCAGCTACTCCCCGCTTTGTGAGTGCGAACCCTCATTTCTTCTCCCCTGCCGTTGAAGCAGAGAGCTCTGCTGGATGTGTGAAGTATCAGTTTTTCTTCTCCCCTGCCGTTGAAGCAGAGAACTATGCTGTATATGCATTGAAAGTGAAGTATCAGGCTTATTTGATTTGGGGTAGTAACCGCCGTAACAAGCCAGCTACTCCCCTCTTTGTGAGTGTGAATCCTTTTTACCACATTTCCTCTTGCTGTTGAAGCTTAGAGCGATGTTGGAGTCACAGTAAGCATGTGTATGTTTATTTAATAAGGGTATTGTCTCCAGGCAGTAGCCATCATTCTGGCGAGTCACCCACTCTTCATTGGCGGCCTCTTGACTTTATGGATCCACAGTGTTTATCCCACGTCCCTTTGAAGTCCTTCACAGTTCTGGTCTTCGCCACATCCTCCGGAAGGGCATTCCAGGCATCCACCACCCTCTCCGTGAAGAAATACTTCCTGACATTGGTTCTGAATCTTCCTCCCTGGAGCTTCAAATCGTGACCCCTGGTTCTGCTGATTTTTTTCCTACGGAAAAGGTTTGTCGTTGTCTTTGGATCATTAACACCTTTCAAGTATCTGAAAGTCTGTATCATATCACCTCTGCTCCTCCTTTCCTCCAGGGTGTACATATTTAGATTCTTCAATCTCTCCTCGTACGTCATCCGATGAAGATCCTCCACCTTCCTGGTCGCCCTTCTCTGCACCGCCTCCATCTTGTCTTTGTCCTTTTGAAGATACGGTCTCCAGAACTGAACACAGTACTCCAGGTGAGGCCTCACCAAGGACCTGTATAAGGGAATAATCACTTCCCTTTTCTTACTCTATATTCCTCTCTCTATGCAGCCCAGCATTCTTCTGGCTTTAGCTATCGCCTTGTCACATTGTTTCGCCGACTTCAGATCATTAGACACTATCACCCCAAGGTCCCTCTCCTGCTCCGTGCACATCAGCCTTTCCCCCCCCATCGAATACAGTTCATTCGGATTTCCACTCCCCATATGCATGACTTTGTTTTGTTTATTGGTATGTTTAATGTTTTATATTTCTTGATTGTGTTTGCATCCAGTGGGAGCCCTGAGAGGAGAGGATCTCCTTATTAGTGGCTGGAGAGAATCAGTAAGTTCTTCTATTGGGAAGAAGTAAACTACTGGGGTTTATTATTTAGTGTGTTTTGTATTAAATTAATCAGAAAGTCGGGCAACAAACAGAAGATTGTGTGTTTGTATTTCCCACCCCTAGCTCATCCTTTAATTTATAGGCACACTTTAAAAAATAAAAAAAATAAAAATATAAATCAGCCTTTTAACAAACTCAGAAATTCCCCACACCTTATCAAGAGTTTGATCGTTCCCTTGTAGGTCACTATCAGAGATATAGTGAATATATTAATACATTTATTACACCCAAAGCAACCAAAAATACTTAACTAGGAACTGAACAAATTTAAGATGAAGGCAGCAGTCCAGCAGCAAGAGGGGGGCTTCCCAGTCTTTTGCATAGAGTGTCACCTGTATGATTTTTTACCCTCCGGTGAGAAGTTGTATGTGTGTATGCGATGCAAAGAGTTCTTGTCTCTCAGAGAATGAGTCTGACCTCTGGAGGCTAGATTGGCAGACCTGGAGGAGCTGAGGCAGACAGAGAGGTATATAGAGGACACCTTCAGGGACTAGTAGCCAAGACCCAACTCCAGTCTGGCAAGCTTGGTGCTGCCTTGGAGGAAGAAGGTCTCATGATCAGACAGCATCAACTTGGTGCAGTAGGAAAGAGCTGGCAAACAGCACTAAAGGATTACTCCTAGGTACTAAGGCCTAGTGGTTTATTAAGGGCACTGTGAGGAAGAACTGACATCTGATTACCAGAACAATTTAGAAACAGAGTAGAAACATGATGGCCGACAGACTGTATAGCTTAGCTAGTCTGCCCATATAATATAGCTTAACATTTCCCATCACTCCCTCAGTGATCTCCTGTGTTTATACTGTGCTTTCTTGAATTCAGATACTGTTTGTCTTCACCACTTCCACTGGGAGGCTGTTCCAGACATTCAACTACCCTCTCTGTAAAGAAATATTTTCTAATATTACTCTCAAGTCTATCTCCTTTCACCCTCATCCCATTAGCCCTAGTTCGAGCCTCCTTTCTGTTGAAAGAGGCTCACCTCATGCATGGAAACCTTGAAGGTATTTAAATTTCTTTATCATATCTCCCCTACATTGTCTTTCCTCTAGGTTACACATGTTCAGATCCCTATATGCTTTAAAACAAAGACTACTGACCATTTTAGTAGTCACCCTCTCAACTGACTCTATCCTGTTTATAACCTTTAGAATTGTAAATTGCATTCCAAATGACGTCTCACCAGGGACCTATACAGGGGCAATATCACCTCCCTTTGTCTGCTAACCATTCCTCTCCCTATGCAGCCAAGCATCTTTCTGGCTTTTGCCACCACTTTATTTACCTATGTGGCCAGCTTAAAAACATAAGAACATGCCATACTGGGTCAGACCAAGGGACCATCAAGCCCAGTATCCTGTTTCCAACAGTGACCAATCCAAGTCACAAGTACTTGGCAAGTAGCCAAACATTAGATAGATCACAAGCTTCAATTGCTTATTAATTACCATTGTAGCAGTTTATAGATTTATCATCTAGGAACTTATCCAAACCTTTTTAACTCCAGTTTCACTAACTGCTGTAACCACATCCTCTGGCATTGAATTCCAGAGCTTAACTATGCGCTGTGAAAAAGAATTTTCTTTGATTTGTTTTAAATGAGCTAACTTGCTAACTTCATGGAGTGCCCCCTGGTCCTTCTATGGGCCTGATTCATCAAGGCATTTTCCCATAGACACAGAATGGGAGAAATGCCTTAGTAAATCAGGCCCTATGATCTGAGAGAGTAAATAACCGATTTACATTTTGTTCAAGTCCTTTCATGATTTTGGAGACTTCTTTCCTCATAGGGGAGCCGTTCCAGGCTCTTTATCGTTTTGGTCACCCTTCTCTGTACCTTCTTTAGTGCAACTAAATCTTTTTTGAGATGCAGCAACCAGAATTGCACACAGTACTCAAGGTGTGGTCTCACCATGGAGTGATACCTTAAAATCAGATATAAATCACTCCTAGATCCTACTCTTTCATGCTTAGAAGAATTTCATCCCCCAATACTGTATCTCTCCCTTGGATTTTTGCAGCTGAAATGCAATAAATCTTAGTTGCCAGACCCTAGACTATGCCTTGAACTTTGCTATTTAACAACATTTATAGTCTGCTTATAACAGACCTGATGTGCTAAGTAGATCACAATACAAAACCATGTCATACCGTCACATGGTTACAAACTCCTTTAATAAACCCAAACCTAAAAAAACAGTTAGCACTTAGCATTCTTTAGCTCATAAACTTCCAAATGCTTCCTGGAAAAATAAAGGATTTAACAGTCTGTGAAATCAGCCTAAATCATCTATTAATCATAAAGAATTAGGCAATGGTCCATACAGCAAACCCTACAATAGAGAATGGTCAACTTCTAGTCTTCAGACAGACATTTCTAATAGAAGGAATAGCCGTTGATAGATCCCTTCTCATATTTTCCACACCTTCCTGGCAATCTACTCTGTTGCAGATATTAGTATCATTGGCAAAAAGAAATCTGTTGTGACAATCCTTCCACAATGTTGTTCACCAAAATGTTGAAACGAACCAGCCAATGGACTGATCCCTGAGGAACATTGCCAGTAACACTCCCCTCCTCAGAGAAAACAACCCTTTGTTGCCTCCCACGCAACCAATTTCTAACCCAGTCAGTCACTTCAGGGCCCATACCAAGGGTGCTCAATTTATTTTTATGTCACTTACGTGGAACCACATCAAAAGGCCTTACTAAAATCCAAGTACACTACATCTAGCATTCTCCCCTGATTCAGCTCTCTGGTCACCCAAATCAAAGAAATTGATCAGATTTGTCTAATTAGATCTACCTCTGGTATGATTACGCTTATTTGATGCCGCCCATATAAGCAGGGTGGCTCACAACAAACATACAAAATAAGAACAGGTATTAATAAAACATCGTTAAAATGAAAAGCATAACACAAACATAACCCAATCAATAAAATCCTAAATAAAGTCTAAGATACAAACTTAAACCATCGTATCTAAAATGAATAGAGCATTTGCAACATCACATTACAGGAAAACAGACAAAGCAAGATGGGGAAATGATGAAAAACTTCATTAGTTCAGTTATGATAAAGCCATGCTGCTTCAGATCTTGCAAATTATTGGATTCCAGAAACGACATTATCCTTTGTTTTAGCAGCGATTCCATTAATTTACTCACCTCAGAGGTCAGACTAACTGGCCTACAGTTCCCAGCTTCTTCCTTACTTTATGAATAGGAACCACATCCACCAGTCTCCAAGTCTCCTGAAACTACTGCAGACTCTAAAGAAGCATTGAAAATCAGACAGCAGAGCTGCTAAAGTTCCCTTAAGATCTCTGAATATATCCTTCATTAAATCTCTATCCATTTCTTCTATCTGTGATAGAGGTCTGTATATTACATCAATATAAATAATGTCCCATTCCTTCTTTCCAGCTTAACCCACAGTGCCTCCGTCTGAACTCATAAGCCTGCAATTCTATTGCTTTAATATTATATACACTGCCACACCTCCTCCCTTCCTTCCTACTAAATCCTTCCTGAGTAGGTTGTAGCCTGGTTTAACTATATACCAGTTATGGTCTTCTGTGCACCACATCTCCATAACTATTACATCCAAGTCAGCTTCTTCCATGATTGCCTCCAGATCTGGAACTTTATTTACCATACGAGGAGCACGAGTGTACATAGCTTTTCAGGTATTGCCCTTTTTCTCCCATTTTTATACAAGTATTTAATGTTTTACTTGCCTTAGGGTTTTGTTCACTCATCCCCAACGATCCTAGTTTAAAGCCTTTCTCAATAGATTTGCTACTATGTGTTGGAAGATGCTGCACCCTATCTCTGCTCACAGACCTTGAATCATCCTCCCATGGTGCAGGAAGCCAAAATGTTCTCAACACCATCTACACAGCCATTCATTCATCTCCAGAATGTGAGCTGCCTTTCCTGGGCCTTTATCCTTGACTGGGAGACTGCAAAACAATATCTCCTGTGCATTTGCTTTACCAACAGCCATGAAGTCATTGTTTATATGATCTGGGTGGTACCTAGCAGTATCATTGTGCCAATATAGATGAACAGCATCGGAAAGTAGTCAGCAGGTTTGAGCATTTTCGCAATCTCTCTAATATCTTGGATTTTGGCACCCCACAGACAGCACATCTCCTGGGACAGCAGGTCTGGTCAGCAGATGGATACCTCCATGCTCCTCAAAAGCAATCAACCAACCATCACTACCCTCTGCCACCTAGGTGCAGTGGTTGTTGAGTCCACAGCTTTAGGGTTTGCATATTTCAGTTTCTCCTCATCCTGGGATGATTTCTCCTCCTCTGCTTCCAGGGCTGCATACCAGTTCTTCAGCTTGAGGGAAATCAGAGTTATGGTGGGTCATCTAGTGTCTGTAGTAATTAGGTCCTGCTGTGATCTTACGGTCCAGTTTCATCTTCCCTTTTCCTTGAGTTTTCCTTCTTTGCACCTTGCTAAGCATTTCATAGATGTAGACATTTTTCTGTATGCATCTCAGTCTTGTCACCTCTTCTTTGGAGTTCCACCACCTGTTTCCCAAGGAAGTCAATCTGCAGACATTATTCACACTGAACGAGTTCTTCACTGTGGATCAGGACATCTGTCTGGACAGCAGTAGAAGTGGTAATGGCAGTGACAGCTTAGCCAAATCGTTTCCTGATCTTCCTTCAGTTCTTGGGATCTTCTGATACCTGTTGAAAGAAAAGAGGAAGACCTACCACAAGTTCCTTCTGCCCTGAGAAAAGTTTGAGCTAATGGCCTCAGTGCTACAAGTGAGTTATACCTCATTTTATGGCATCAAGCCGGAGATTTTGTCCTTTCATGTGTGTGTGTTACTGGCGTTGTTGACGTTTTAATGGCTGTGCTGCTATAGAACATAAGACTTGCCATGCTGGGTCAGACCAAGGGTCCATTAGGCCCAGCATCCTATTTCCAACAGAGACCAAACCATCCCACAAGAGATTTGGGCTCTGTTTTCCCAAAGCTGACTTGACTTTTCTGCACTAGGATCCTGCAAGTCCTTTGTTTTGTGATTACTGCAAAAGTTTACTGCCGGCAGACTGAAGTAGACAGCACAATTAATTTTTGCTATACAAAATGGTGTTGCCCTGGACAGTGCCATAATGCTCAGCAAACATTTAGAATAGCCCCAGCCTCAGTTTGCTGGTGCTATTTTGCACTAGCGGCAACTATGGGCCAGGAGCAACTGGGGATTGCCCCTGCCCTATGATTTTAAAAATGAAATGAAACAAATTGGGGATCTTAGCTTACATTTCCGATTTAATTTCCAACAAGTGCACATTCTAGACATAATACTATAATGAAACAGTAACTAGATAATTCTCTTAATACCACATAAGATCTCCAGTTCTGCCACGCCTACACAGTATTACACCATTCGAGGAATCTTGATCCCATATAGCCAGAGAGGAGACTCCATCTTAATACTAATGTGGCATGCCAGGACACAGGAAATTTCACTTGACCACCACATCTATTATCAACAAGCAACAGTCACAGTATATCTGCATGTTCATGCTGAGACTGTTTCCTCTTCTGATAAACTGTACTAAATCTGAGGATTTCAAAGATGAGTCTAGAGCAGAGATCTTCAAACCTGTCCTGGGCCCCCACAGCCAGTCATGTTTTCAGGATATCCACATGAATATGCATGGAATAAATTTGCATATACTGAGTTCTCCGTGGTATGCAAATTTATCTCATGCATATTCATTGTGGATGTCCTGAAAACCTGACTAGCTAGAGGTGCTCCAGACAGGTTTGGGAACCACTGGTCTAGAGTGCTGGGTTGTAAATTACTCAAGGTTAACCTTATGCATATGTTTATAAGGCTTATAAATATGCTCTTATCATCAGAGATCTATTGTTAACACAAATATGAGACTAATACTATCACTGATACTCTCCCTTGTACCTTGAAATATTATACTATGTCTCCCAAAATCATGAAGATTCTCTGTCATTGGCAAGTTCTTACCATACATCTTTGTTTTGGAGATATGCAAATGAATAGCATTTACTAGAAATTGCAATCTTCGAAAGTATGAATCCTTCAGCTTTACCAGATTTAAAATCTGTTTTCCTAAATTGGACTATTAGTGGAGATAAGATAGTTAACCATTTTAAATGTGGGCATTGTTCAGGTGCAACATCAATTTACAGATAATCTTTCAGATCAACATGCATATCACCTCTGTTTTTTCACTAATCGTTCCACAACATTTGTAGTTTATGAAATTTTGTGCCCCTGTCAACTTTCATATGTGGGTAAAACAAGTAGATCTTTATAGATTCATTTGATAGAACATCAGAGTTGTCTACAACAAGACCGAGTAACAGCCCTATTAGTTTGGACATTCTTTTGATCAACTTTCTTGTTTTGCTATTGATTATGTGAAGACAGATTCCAGAGGAGGTGATCGGAATACAGGTTTACTCTGTCTTGAACAGAAGTGGGTTTTTTTCTCTCTTTTTTATTTTTATTTTATTTTTTTTTATTAAAAACCAGTGAACTTCAGGCCGATGCAATAAGACGCATGTTAAAATGGGTGCTCAGCCACGTCTCATGGGCACCTGTTGCATATTTAAATGAGCTGCTGCAGTAAAAAGGATGCGCTAGGGAAGAACTGGGCATCCCAAGTGCTCAAATGTATCAAGCACTCAGAATGGCAATGGGCGCTCAATACAAGTGTCTGTTTTATCCCGCTTCAGGTCGTATAATGCAATGGCTTGATGAAAAAAAAAAAAAATGTTTCTGGATGCCCAATATACACGCACAATAGCAAGGGGAAAAACTGTCCTGGAGCATTTCTATTGTGCATCCAGAATTTGTTTTCATCAAGCCATTGCATTATTCTTAAACACTGCAAGCAGTAGATTTAAGGAATGCAAAGTAGGAGGAACCACAGAGGACAGTATTTTTTAAAATTTTTCCTGAGGCTTTGACTCGTAGATTTATTTTATTTACTTATTTCGAAGTTTTTTATATACCGCGGCACGTTAATAACATCACCTCGGTTCACAATCAACAGTAAATTAGCAACAAGCTTTACAATCGAAAGAGCATAAACTCGTGGGTACATAATAAATCAATTGAGAATAAATTTCAAGAAAAATGGTTAGCGACAAACAGAAGGATGCCACAAGAGCGTCTTTTTCAATCTTTAATGAAGGAGACGTAAAATAAATTGCAAATGTGGGTCCTTCCCTGTTAAGAAAAATGGTTAGGCATTATACAACTTAACTTATAGATAATCATAATTTGTTGAACATTATGATAATATAATCCCAACTGATCTTTTGGGGAAGCATATAATATCCCAAAGATCTATTGGCGAAACAGTACAAGTAATGGGTATATAAGAAAATGGAGAAGATTATTGTAAGTATGCTTGACTTAACTTAAGATTGACTTAACGCCAGCTCCGGGGCTGGAGTTAAATTTGCAGCATTAGAATGTATGCACTGGGCGCCCAGCAATTTTCTGCATTGGGGGTAATAGCTAATAGCCTCATCTGCATGGATTTTATATGTGATGAGTGCCATCGGTTACGCATTTGTTTGGGTGTGCGTTTTGGATGTGCTAATCTCCTTATTGCATCGGGTGATAGTCTAGCGCGTCCAAAACACATATCCAATGAAGCGAAAATCTGTGTGCTAGGCTGGCGCACTTTATTGCTTAGACCTGTACGTATATTTTTCTAATGTTTAAGATTCTTTTCCTTCCAATTGTTTTGTTCGCATTCGAATGGAGTTTTGTGAGTTTCTTGGGACTAGCTTTTAGTTGAAGAAAATTTTGATTGGGTCACGATTTAAATACAATTGTTTTTGATTGAATAGCAGTAGACAATCTAGCTGTCATTTATAAGTGCTATTTATATCCAGAAGCATGTGCCATATGAATTATTTCAGTATGTTATACATAATTCATCACTGTGAAGACCTCTTAAATTTGTTGCGGTGAAGCTGGTGGACCCCTTGCCCGAGGTGGAGTTGGTGCTACCTGCAAGGGCGAGCCCTCGCAGATCCTCACCGTCGGAAGGCAAGGCTGGACTGGTGCAGGAGGGCCGGCTGGAGCTTCGCCAATACCAACCCCGTTCCCCGCAGGTTGAGCCCTTGGGTTTGGGGGCTGGCTGGTCTTAGGTGGGCCCCTGTGAAGAGAGAGAGTCAGCGGTGTCATCCAAGATCAGAAGCCCAAGGGTCGCCGATAGCCAGTCGGAAGCCCGAGGGTCGTCGATATCCAATCCAGAGTCAGAAGCCAGAGGGTCGTCGATATCCAGTCCAGAGTCGAAAGCCAGGAAATCCGTCAGAAGGAGAGCAAGGAAGGGAGCTGGAGCAGAGGAACGAAGCCAGGGCAAGCAAACTCAGAGTCGTGAGATGAAGTGAGGGTCGGAATCCGGAAAGTAGACAGTCAGAACTTCAGGAGAAGGCGAGATCCTCCGTAAAGGAACCAGAATAGGAACCAGAGCAGGGCCAGGAGGAGCCACAGCAATATTCTGCCATGGTTCCTTTAAATCTGCAGCAGGCATGTGTGCGCGGGCCTAGGAGGCTCAGAGGAGGCGGGGCCCACGCAGAGGATGGCAGCGCGTTGGGAGGAGCCTGGGGGAACAGGCCCGACGGCATGCCTAAGAAGAAGAGCGCGAGGAGCCGCCCCGGGAGAGACTGGCCGCCGCTGCAGGCCGGCTGGAGCGGGAGGAAGTTGCACCGCACTGGTAAGAGAAAGCAACAGGGTGCGCAGGACCACAGCCGGCGGCCCTAACAAAATTGTCTTTTTTTTTTTAAACAATTTTAACAAGACCAGCACAGTTCCACACAAGTAACAGCAAGTATCTGCTACAGGCAATAATACTGTATGACAGATTATAAACACTCTCACAAGTCACTGATCAAAGAGGTAACATACTGTATACAACACTGAGATAGGAATATCAACCCCCGCTTCCCCCCCCCCAACCGTACTCATGAGGGTAATTATCCACTTCTTCTGTCCAAGTACTCCCAAAGCCTATTCCAAATCTTGTCATACATTTTCATATTAGATTAACTTTTCTATTAAAGCTGTATGCTAGATATGTTTGTGCCCTACTTCCAAGGATGGGGCTGTTTCTCAAAGCAAAGCAATGGTAAAAATCTACTCACATAGATCAATTGATCTTCTAGGATCCTCTTAGAGGTGACCAACCAGTGCCTCAAAAGTCTGGCATCAGGTAGAGACACTGCCCAAAACAGATTATCACCCCACCAATGCTTCTCCAAGCAGCCACAACCACAGGACAAGGCCATCACATGTGCTAGTAGGGACCCCTCTAGGCCACACCCCCTCCAGGATAATCTGGAGGACCCAGGAGAGAAGGCAGTGTACAAGAGGAACTCCGATAAACTGTGTGCAGCAACTTCACCACCTACTTCACCTTCCTTCTGCAAATTGAAATTTTGTGAGCAGTTCAAATCTGCCTCCAATCTGTCTCATCTAGAGTTAAGTGAAGATCTCTATTCCATTGCACAATACAAGCAAGTAGGGGGTCCTGAGCAAGCAACCAACCTAGAATAGCTTTAGAAAGCTGGGAGACCCATCATATGGGAATATCGTCCTGAACAGATTCCTTTTCAAATAATCATGGGGTTACAAAATGCCAACCCCCTTAGCACATTTGTGGTTAAATTGTCTTTTTGAAATACATTTTACCTGAAAAATGATTTTTGTTTGTTTGGATTTTGAATCAATTTATTTTTAATGATTGCAGGTTGAGCCCTGAAGCAGCTTTCTTTGCAAAACAGGGGCCATGTCCGCTTGTGAAAGAATTGGCTTTTGAAAGAGAGTTTATATGCTGGTGATAAATTCCATTTGCTGGCAAGCTTTTAATCTGCAGTAGTTTTCCTTGAGATAAGTGATTGTTTTCTTGTGAAGAAAAAAAAGCAACCGTTGAACATTAAGACATGTATTGTTATATTCTTCGACACTAATAACTGCAGTATCTTAATATAATCCGCTTTGAAGTGCCTGAAAAAGCAGAATATAAATCCAATAATAAATAAAAATAAAATTAAAAGAACAGACATGCTTTATTCCATTGCAGGCTGGTGGAAAATTCTATGTAACCCATTTTCGGGGAATATGTCAGATTCAAAAACACCATAAAAGAATTTCTTAAACTAGGCTTGCTTCACTGTCTTTTAACCAACTCTTCTATCTCCAAGGGGTGGAGGGAGGGGGGGGGGGGAAGGTTAACCTTCTGGGCCCAGGCACTGGAAATCTTCTCTGTGTGTTTGTGTTACCATTACTCTATGGGACAGGTACCTTGATAAAACAGGCAGAACTCGCCGGGTGGGTGTTAAAATAATGTTTGCTGTGGTGATTTTATAAAAAACAATAAGCGCAAATAAAGGGTTCAGTTACATCCTGATTCTTTGGCCTTAAGGAAGCACAGATTTAAGTCGTATCTCCCTCTGTGGAAATGTCCCTTGGTACTGGGGCCTGAAACCTGTGTATCCTCTATGGGGTGGTGTGAATACTTGTCCCAAGGTGGCTGGGGTACCCTAGCCAGGGAGGATCTCCCCTTCTCCATAGTATCTGTGTCCTGGAATGGAAACTCTGACTGGGGGTTTCCAGATGTTCTTCTCCTTTAGTTTCCTCTTCAAAGGATATGATTTGGGACCCTTCTGGAGGAAGGGGCTCTACTGGAACAGTTCTTATAGTCCAGTTCTGGCTAAGGAAGGGTGGCAGCAAAAATACTTCCTTCCCAAATCAAATGAATTCTAAATCTTGCCAGAACACACCTCTAGGGCTTAACTGCAGGTCTCTGCAGCCTCCTCTGGATGGGTGAAGGAGGTGTACGGATCCCTCCTGCACCTCTGGAGAGGGGATCTCAGCCTCCCAGAAGGCATAGCTTGTTAGGAGAAAAATCTTCATTTAAGCAAAATGACAAAAAAAAAAAAAAACCACTTATTTCCTCTCTTTCCTCGAGTCTCTCATTAAGATCTGGCAGGGCAGTGTCCCTCCCTTCCTTATCTAAGCTGGGGGCCTAAACTTGAAGAGCAGACTGAACAAAGCAAACCTCCCTCCTCCCTGGACTAATCCTCCCCTATCAGAAAAGGATTCTACCACCTAGGCAATCCTCACGGGGAGGTGCCTTAGGGATGGTCAGTTTCTGCATCGATATGTTGGAAGGTCTTCTAATATATAGCGGTTTACAGGCTGGTAAACCTTCATCTGCAGCAGTTTTGGTGACTATTTTATGTCAAAATAACCAATAGATCAGCACTAATAACGCAATTTTTAAAAATGTTTTGGATACTACATAACACAAATATATGGCAAATTATTTCACATGTTGGTTTGAAAAAGTGTTAAAATTAGGAGGTTTTTAATCAGCGATTGAAAATTGGTGTTGCGGACAAAGACCCTTGGCCCAAGGAGTTGACGCAACTGGAAGGGAAGCCCCTGCAGAACCCAACCGTCAGCTAGAGGAGATGGCCGTGGCAGAGACCCAACTGGAGATTCACCTACACCAGACCTTGATACCCCTTAGGTTGAACCTTTGGGTGCCGGGGCTGGCAGGACTTGGGCACGGGCCTCTGCAGTAGAGGTGAAGATCAGACGTCGTTGAGTCATAGGCCAGTGTCCAGAGCAGACAGAATTCAGCAGAGTCTCCATCCAAGTGATGGTCAGTAGCAGGCGGAATTCAATCAAGGTCAAGGTCCAGGCAGTGTTCAATCAAGGTCAAGAGGCAAGCCAAAGCCAAAACCAGAGATCCAGCCAAAAGAAGTGGGGGCAGTTGAGGCAGGCAGTAGACAAAGAACTCTGAAAAGGAACAGGACTGATGGCTGACCACGAAGAGGAGACAAGGACCAGGGACAAGAAACTGAAGAGTGACCACTTAGAAGCAAAGACAGGCCAGGGAGAAGGCGACGAACACAGACCAGGAACGCAGGGATAGGACCGGAGACTCAGGAACGCAGGAACACACTGAGGCAGCTAGCTCTACCAGGAGGTAGTTAACCTATTGCTGAAGCACCGAGCAAGAGCTGGAGTGGCCTTATGTTCTCCAGGGCTGTAATGTCATCAACATGCGCCACTGGTTAGATTCCTGGCACGGGCCCTTTAAAGGGAATCAGGTCGGGCATACGCATTCCTGGGGGGGGGAGCCTAGAGAGGTGGCGGCATCAGAGGCAGACAGCGAGCGGCAGCCTGCCGCTTATTGGGAAGCAGGGCTGCTTTGTCATTGGCCGGAGAAGAGGGGGGTCAGCAGAATGTAGCGGCCAGCCGCACACATGTCTGGAGGCCTACCTTGCTGCCCCTGGAAAACATGCCAGGCTGGGGGCTGGAAGCAAGGACCGTGGGGTCTGGGGGCCTGCCTCGTGGAGAGCCCCACCAATTGGCAAGTTGGTTTATGACGACACCTTTTACCTGTGTTCTGAGGACTTTTCCTTTTAAAAGAAATCAGTTTAAAATAAGAGTTTTTAAAGCTTTAACAACTGAAGAATTTTTTCAGGTATTCTAAGCTTTATAGTGAGAATTTTTTTGGTGCATTCATATTTCTGGTATGAAATGGCTGGGGGTTCCATGGATGTAGAAGTACACATATAACTCAATTTTGCACCCTTTTACATGCACTGGGGAGAGGCGGGAAGTTGGATCTTACTTTAAAGATAATCCGCAAAAATTACGCCCTCGATAACCCAGCAGGCCTAATGTCCTGTGGATGAGCTCGGGTGCCGAGGAATTTTTCAAAGCAAACCAATGCACGAAAGTTCACTTTGGAAATCTGCAGGCAAGCTACATACGGACTCTACCTCCACCTGCAGAGTTAAATTATCATCAACAACCCTGTGTGCAAGTTTCTTTCAGAAGCCCACATTGAGTTTTCTGCATCACGCACATCAACTCTCACAAGCCACTATACCTAGAAGAAATGACCACCATACATCGCAGTCATACAAAGATACAAGTTTTACTGAAATGTTTTCATTTTAAATATAAAAATTAAATTGTACATGGGTTTTTTTTTTTATTCTTTTGAGGGGTGGTAGTCCTTGCTGGGAGCCTCTCAGCATTTCTTTGGGGAGAAACTGCTTCCTTTTCTTGCCTGTCCTCCCAGGATGGTGCAGCTGAAAAGAATAAAAAGGTCTCTGAAGAAATCATCCTCAGCCATAAGTGGCCATCATCTGTCACAATGCAAAGCACGATGGTGACAATGGCAAGCAACACAGTGCATGCAGCTCTATATCGAAAAGGGCAATCAACTCCACTTTGTGTTACATTTAATGCAAGGGCGCAGCAACATTTTTTGGCAGCATCTTTTTCGAAAAGGTAATCATGCTGGGTCTTGCCACTGACAGCGGGGGAGGGGGGGAAGCTCCCTCCCCCATCCCTGTCAAAGCTAACCTTGTTAGGACAATTAAATGCACAAGATCAGCACCGCCAAGCCCTGAATTTAAGATGTTTGGGGTGCTGGTAACCTAGGCCAGAATAGTACACTGGGCATCATGAGCTTGAGGGATACGCTGGGGGCTGCCGCCGCTCCCCTGTTCCAATGTGCGCACGCAGGCACGCACCGATGCTGCAAACTAGCTTGGAGGAAGCTAGACGGTTCATCTATACCAAAAAATCACTGCAAGGAAACAGAAAGGGAGGTAAAAGTGCTGGAAGAGCTGGCAAAATTACATACGGCAAAACATGAAAGCCAAAAAACATACAATCAAAAAGATCAACCCTGAAACAAAGCCTGAAATGGTTGTAGCCATTTCAGAAACACTTACTGCACACACAGCACGCACATGTACTCTGCACATGTTGCCCTGGTCTAAATTTGGAGGCTGTAGGTGTACTTTCACTTCTACTTAGTGTCTACTGCTTAACCTCTACCATTACGGTTCTGCAATACAGGATAGCACTTATTTGATTATTTATTTATTGGTTTTTTTATACCGTTATTCGAATAAACATCATAACGGTTTACATAGAACTGAGTAGAAAATTCAAAGAACAGGGGGAGGGAGAGGGAGAGGGGGCAGCGAGGAAGCGAGGAGTTCTAAGGTGAAAGGGCGGAAAAAGGATAGAGCAAAACCAGAAGGACAGCTGTCCAAGGCTGTAAAAAAGGATTAACAGGATAATACTAGGCATGAGAAGTAAGCGTCAAACAGTATACAATATAGTAAGCAACAACAGTGTAAGATGCAGAAATACAGACTGTATACAAAATAGTAAGCATCAAACGATATATAAAATAGTAAGTTGGAGAGTATGAGAGCAAAAGTTGAATATACAATGGCAACGTTGAGTATATGATGGTCAGGTTAGCAGGTTGCAGGGGGAGACGAGGAGCAAAGTTGGAACAGAGTACAGTGAGGGAGGCTTGGGGGGGCGGGTTTCAGATCTGGGTAGGATTGGTTGAAGAGCCAGGTCTTCAAACCTTTTTCGAATTGTTTTGTGCAGGCTTCCAGTCTGAGCTCTAGAGGCATGGAATTCCATAGGGATGGGCCGGCTATGGAGATGGCTCGCTCCCTGGTGGAGGAAAGGCATGCAGTTTTGAGAGAGGGGGTGAAGAGGGTTCCTTGATGAACTGATCTCGATGGCCGGTCGGAGGGGCGGAAACAGGGTGGGGGATCGTCAAGCCAAGAGAGGTTATGGTTGTAGAGGGATTTGTGGATGATAGTGAGGGTTTTATGTATTATACGGGCTGGGTTGGGGAGCCAGTGCAATTCCTTAAGAATGGGGGTGATGTGCTCAGCTTTACGGGTGTTAGTCAGGACTCTCGCCATGGCATTCTGCAGTATTTGGAGGGGCTTGATGGTAGTGTAGGGAAGGCCAAGGAGTAAGGAGTTGCAGTAGTCCAATTTCGAGAGTAATGTCGTTTGTAGGACAGTGCGGAAATCTTGTGCATGGAGCATGGGTTTGAGTTTTTTTAGGACCTGTAGCTTGTAGAAGCCTTCTCTTATGGTGGTGTTAATGTGCTTTTTAACCTTTTTATTCCTTTAAGTCTGTGGATTCTTAATCTTTTATGGCTCATGGACCCGCGTTTAGAATCTGATGAAAGTTATGACCCCCTTCCTCCAGAAAAATGCATGCGCACACACGCAAAATTATTTATTTGTTCCTGGTTCACCGGCCCCATGAAGCCTATCCACGGACCCTAAGTTAGGAACTTCTGCTTTAAGTGGATGCGTTGCGAGAAATGACCTCTATAAGGATTACGGCCCTGGGCATGCACAAAGCGAATCCATTTGAAGACACTACCTCAAGAGACAGGAAGTGGGAGCACTGGAAAACCTATTCGCTTGTGGGGAGCTGCTAGGTTTGCCAAATGTCTGGATTTTCTCTGGACGGTCCAGAATTATAAGATAGTGTCTGGGAGCCAGATGAAGGGTTAAAATGTCTGGAAACTGTCCAGATTTTAACCCTCCTGTCGAGTGCAGAAGCTTTTGGCATCTGCATCTCCTCAACCAGCCTGGAGGAGCTGTGGTTTAAAGTCCACAGCCAACAGTGGCGCTTCTACAGCCTTTCAGGAAGTTGCCCGCACATGCACGCATTCCCATTCTCCCCGCACCTGCCCTCCCGCCCAAGGACCAACAACAAAAGACCCTTGGAGCTGCTGACGCCACCACTCCAGCCTCCCACCTGCAGCAAAACAAGAAAAGGAGACCGCCAATGCCTCACCTCACCTCTCCTCCTTCCCACCAGGGCAATAAATAAAGGCCACCGGCACCTCCCCTCCCACCGTGGCACAACAAGAGACCCAGGGGGACATAGGGTTGCTGAAGCAGAGGCCAGGAGAGCGTGTGTGGGACAACATGTGTGCGTATGGAAGGGAGAAAGAGTCAGGGAGTGTACGAGAGCCTGTGTGTGTGAGGGCCTGCGTCTTATCTGAGTGGGTGAGTGAGAGAGCGCCTGTATGAGAGAGAACGAGTGAGCTTATAAGAGAGGGCTTGTGCGTGCCTGTATGTTTGTGTGTGAGTGTGTGTGTCAGAGAGAGGGTGTTTGTGTGAGAGAGAGCAAACTTGCATGTTAGAGTATACGCGTGTGTGTGAGAGAGAGAGGATAAAGTATGCACCCTCCCTCTCCCCAGTAATCCATGATAATCTAAAGTTACCGGAAATCAAAAGTTCCTAGGTACGGAAAGCTAGGATGGTTTTTTTTTAACCCTTGTTTGAATTATTGGACTTTGATATGCCTGCTGTTTTGAAATATTTTATTGGTGTATGGTAAATTTTTAATGAGTTATTGGATGTTATTCTTTTCATCAGCTCTTTTTAAATATTTATGAACCATATTGACATTTTTATCAGCCATACTGAATATGGTTTACCATTAAAACATTTTATATTTCTTAGTTTTATTGTTTGTTTTCTGAGGAATGGTGATCTTTTACACTATGGGCCGGATTTTCAAAAGGTTACACGTCTAACCGGCCTATTTTCAAAAGGCCCGGTGAAGCCTGTAAGTCCCGGGGCTTTACTAAAAGGGCAGTCTCGGGGAGGGGCATGGGCGGGGCCAGAGGCCTCCGACACAGCAGCCATTACCGCTGTGTTGGAGGATTGCGTGCTGGCAGGCTGTTGGCGCGTGCAAAAGATAAGATAAACGTCAGGGGGGGGGGGAAGGTTAGGGGAAGGTCAAGCTATGGGGAAGGGCAGTGAGGCTTGGTGCACACAAGGTGCACAATTGTGCACCCCCTTGTGCACACCGACTCCCAATTTTATAACATGCGCACGCATGTTATAAAGTTGCGTGTCCATGTGCGCGTTCCAGGTAGCACACATGTTTTAAAATCTACCCCTATATGCAGAGTCTGGCTTATGTTACTCCTGAGGAATTCTGCACAAAAAAAATTTAAAATTCTGCGCACAAAAACTTAAAATTCTGCAAACTTTATATTGGTCAAAATAACACAATTTACATGACAGTCTAAGTAATTACATTTTAAATTAATACTGAAAAAAGTTATTACTTAAGATGAAGAATTTTAAATATTTTGAACAGAATTTCCCTAGAAATTCACTGTAAGAGTGTCCCTTCTACTCGCTTTCCCTACTCCCCTGGCCACTTTGCCCTCTCAGGCCCCAACTCCTCCACCTGCCAGTATCTCTCCCCTCCACCTCTAGGCTCAACCCCTTCCACTCTATTGCCGGTCCCAAAGTTTGACCCCGTTCTCAGTACTGCCCCTCACACAGGCTCTCTGTGTCCCTCCCTCTCTCTAATACACATACACACAACCTTCATACAGGCTCCTCACTCTCTCGCACACACACATCCCCTCATACAGGGCCCTTTCTCTTGCATACACACCCACACAAGCTCCCTTTCTCTCTCACACATACATCCTCACACAGGCTACCTATGTCTCTCTCCCATGCACCCCTTCACACAGGCTGTCTCACACATACACAGGATCCCTTTTTCATACACACGAGCTCCCACTCTCTCTCACACACACACTCCTTCACAATCTCTTCATATAGGCTCCTTCTCTCTGAAACCCACACTCAAGCATCCACCTCCCCTCTCTTACCTCCCATGCTTTCTCTCACACCCTCCAGCTCTCTCTCACACACACATTCTCTCTAATCAGCATACTGCTAACGGAGCGCATCCCGCGTGTGCTGTGCTCCATTCGCGGCAAAGATGAAGGCCTGGGCGCGCCATTCGCGGCACATGGGGCCTTCTATCTTTGCTGCAAGCAGAGCACACTTTATTCACGACACATGGGAGCCTTCCATTTTCGCTGCGAACGGCGCGCCCGGGCCTTCATCTTCACTGAGAACGGAGCGCGTCCCGCGGCACACACAGGTTGCACTCCTTTCGCAGCATGCCAGGATCTTCTCTGCTATTTTCTGCGCAGAATTGCCAAATTTTGCACAGAAAATGGAAATTCTGCGTTAGGGGGGGTGAAATGTGCGCAAATTCTGCACTCCACAGTAGTGCAGAATTCCTCCAGGACTAGCTCATGTAATGGTTTCCAACTGCATGTTTCTATTTCTACTTCATGGCCACTTTTTTCCATATTTGGGGAGGGTTTGTCTGTGATCTGCATGTGTAACCAAGGTGAGGTCTTGTTTCTATGTAGGGATCTATAGCAGCCTGCCTTGTTCTGTTTCCTAACAGGAGGTGTATTAGTTTTAGTGTC
The DNA here is from genome assembly GCF_901001135.1 of Rhinatrema bivittatum. Taxonomy (NCBI): domain Eukaryota; kingdom Metazoa; phylum Chordata; class Amphibia; order Gymnophiona; family Rhinatrematidae; genus Rhinatrema; species Rhinatrema bivittatum. Next base: position 140,140,699 of record NC_042621.1, read on the forward strand.
TGGCATAATATTTGCAGTGTTGTCTATTCTCAGATAGGATTCTTACTGTTTTGAGTGCTGTTTTATCATATTGTAATCGTAATTCAGTTTACTCATGACTTTCTAGTGGCCACGCCCACATGCAGCACACATTATAATAGGCTTAATACCATATGGGCTCCACGTGTCTTTTCTGCACAATTTTCTGATCAGCTCCACAGCAGTACATGCAAATATATTATACATGATATAAGTCATATTTTCACCTCAGATAAATGAATGTCCTTCTCCACGTAAAATTTGTTATAACTGCACATTATTTCACTGTGTGTGAAAATGGCTGTAAGCTTTGCCTAGGGCACCTCATACCCTCGCACCAGCCCTAGCAGTGCAGCAGTGATGGGTAAAGGGGAGCGATATCAGGAAAAAAGTGGGGAGAAGTTAGTGTTGGATTGTGTACGGGAATATGTATAACTCATCTACCCAAAGAAGAGGAATCTCAAATAAGCAAGACTGGGTGGCGCAATCTGGGCTTTATCTGCCATCATCTGTCGCTGATCACTTGGCTCAAGGGATACAAGGAACAATAATAGGGCAAAACAGAATTTTGTAATAACTCATTAAATCTGCGTGACCTGATAAATGGCAAGTATATGATTCTTCTTCACATCAAATTCGTGTTTTCCTAATGCTGGGAATGGCAGTTGATGCATTTGTAGTTTTCCTGACTGTTCCAGTGGACTGTTATGGGTATTTTCATACTTGGTATCATTTGGTTGGACCTCACCCCTTTGTGCGCAGTTTTCTAGTAATAAGACAAGCAATAAAAAAGTTTAAACAAACAGTCAGGCGGAAGGACAAAGGTGAAAATTTTACTCCATGCGTCCAAGGGTTAGGAATTTTCTCAGTTGAAATTGACAACCCTAGGAGCCACCCAGGTTAACAAGGCTCCGCCCCCTCCCCTCCCTCCAGCCACATCGCTCTCTTCCCCACCCTCTCTCCCACCTTCCCCACCCCTCTCCTCTAGACACTGACCAGCGGAGGGAAGAGGACAACGGTGGTGCCTGAGGCTGTTTCTTCCTCCTTCTGGCTGTACAGAGTCTCAGGCAGTTCACAGCAGCAGCCGGGACAGAGTCACAGAGGCAGGCGACGTAGCTTATATACCGCTGCTCTCCTCTTCCTGCCGTAATGGCGTAGCGAGGGGCGGGGAGGCCTCTTGCATTTTTTTTTCAGCCACACGCAAACAGAAGTTGAGGAGGTGGGGTTATTTGAAATGTCTGCTGTTTAAGCATTTCTACAAGGAGGATGATGGTGGTGGGAAAGGGGGGGGGGGGGAGGGGCGGCAACACAAACTGTATGCCAGAAGAGCTGCTTCCTGCCAGACCTAGCCCCAGAGGTCCCACAGCAATTCTGCAGGTGGGCCATGGTCCTTTTGGCCCACCCTAGTCAGACGCCTATGAGGGCAACAGATAAGACACGCACAAGGGGCCAAACTTTGGCTCTCACACACACTAAATAAAAATCCAGACAGCATGTGAATACACACTTTCAGCCAAGCACACAGAATCTGCCATGCAAGAAAACAAGCAAAAGAATCCACGCGTGGGAGGAGCACAGGTGACCTTCCAAAGCTGGTCTTCCAGCTCATTATACCCTCTAATGCCTTTCTACTTGGAGCAATGAGGAATATATGCTCTCCCCCCCCCCCCCCCCAATATCCAGAAGGGAGGGCACCCTGCTTGGAGATGTTTTTTTGGAGGGGCATTGGCAGGTCCCTGGTCATTCTGAAAAACATAAAAGATAAGACACCATTTAGTCTACAACCTAGCAAAGGTCGTATCTCAATCTATTTCCATTACAACTGCTCAGCACAAGTAGGATACCTTAAAGTGTGAGCCCAGCAAAAAAAAAAAATCAAAATTACACACAATTTGAGAACATACAACATTTCTCTTACAGAAGCTGACATGAAGGTCCTTCGGAGAACGTGGCTGAAGTCCCACCGGACGGCTGAGAAGATCAGCTGCAGGAATGGGGGGTCTACTGGATATGCCACTGACCTGGCATTTACCATCTCCATTATCAGAAGGGCAAAGAACAGCAATATGCGATTCCTGTCTTCTTCTAGTCTGCTGTGCATCCACAAATGCAGCACAGATGCTATTTAAAGAAGCCACATCTACTACGTCCTGTTTGCCACAGTCTGACATATATATTGGAGAAATTACCACTTACCTGATAATTTAGTTTTCCTTAGAGTAGACAGATGGACTCGGAACCAGTGGATTATGCTCCCCTGCCAGTAGATGGAGATGGAGTAACCTGACATCACCCTATATATATATATATATATATATATATATATACATACTCCTGAGGTGACCCCAACCTACCAGTATTCTCTTCAAAAGCAACTGCGGACAGACTAGCAAAAAACTTGATTAAAATTAAACAGTCAACCATTACTGACCTCAACTAACAAGAAACACTGAACTCAAGCAAGGAACATATGAACCCCAATCTAGGGACCAGATGAACACTTACCAGTAATTCCTGGAACACATAGCCCCACAGAAGGACATGGACATTATTCGGCAGCTGAGGGCAGGAAGCTGAGTCCATCTGTTTACACTAAGGAAAACAAAATCATCATCCGGTAAATAATTTCTCCATTTCCAAGCATGTAGACAGATGGACTCAGGACCAGTGGGATGTACTAAAGCTACTCCCGAGTAGGGCGGGAGGCTGCCTGCAGTCCAGTCAACACCACACGTGCAAAAGCTGCATCCTCCTGGGCCTGCACATCCAGACAATAAAACCTGGAGAAAGTGTGTAAGGAGGACCACATCGCAGCTCAGCAAATGTCAACGGAAGACAACCATCTAACCTCCATCCATGACACCGCCTGAGCCCTAGTGGAATGAGCCTTAACCTGAGTAGACAATGGCTTTTCACCATCCACGTACGCATCCGTGACTTAATCCAGCAAGCTATAGTAGCCCGCAAAGCTGGTTTGACCTTCATGGTGGAAGGAAGCAGGGCGAACAGGCAATCAGTCTTTCAGAAACCTCCAGATACCACACAAGTCTTTTGACATCCAAGGGACGCAGGAGACAATACTCCTCTGCGTCCCTGACTTTATTCAGGGATCGCAAGGAAATTGAACGATTCAAATTAAATTCTGACACCACTTTGGGCAAGAAGGATGGAACAGTACACAGCTGTAATGCCCCTGGAGACACCCGAAGGAACAGCTCCTGGCAAGACAAGGCCTGAAGCTTGGAAATTCGACGTGCAGAACAGATACCTGTATCCTCAAAGAAATTAAGGGCCAATCCTTTTTTTAATCCACCCTGCAAAAATTCTAGAATGAGCGGGATCTTGACCAAACGAGGAAGAACACCCCAATCCTCACACTAGGCCTCAAACACTCTCCAAACCTGCACATAGGCCAAGGGAGTGGAGAACTTCCACAAGCAGAGCAAGGTAGCAGTCACCTCAGAAGAATATCCCTGCTTCAACAAGCAAGCCCTCTCAAGGGCCAACCTTAAGACAAAACTGAGTCAGATCTACGTGAAGGATAGGTCCCTGCTGCAACAGATTCTTGTGCGGCGGAAGACTAAAGTTGATCTCCAGAAGTAGTCTTCACAGATCTGCACTCCACAGTCATCAGGGCCAATCCTGTGCCACCAGGAGTACCATCCCCCTATGGCCTTCGATCCTGTGAACCATCCTACCCAACAAGGGCCATGGAGGAAAGGCATAAAGCAACTTGTCTTCCAGCCAGACCTCTACAAGAGCATCTATGCCCAGGGACCATGGATCTCTCCTGAGACTGAAGAATCGAGGAACCTTCACATTGTAAGAAATTGCCAGCAGGTCTAAGAACGAAAGGCAGTGATCCACTATCAACTGAAACACCTTGTCCGACAACATCTATTCTCCTGGGTCCAGACTCTCCTTGCTGAGAAAGTCTGCTCTTGCGTTGTCTTTTCCTGCAATGTGAGAGGTGGAGATCATCTGTAGATGTCCTTCCGCCCATTCCATAAGTTGGTCTATTTACTGCGACACTTGCTGGCTCTTGATTCCTCCTTGTTGACTGATGTAGGCTACCATTGTTGCATTGCTCGATATCACTCGGACTGCTTGACCATTGTAGCGAAGTGCCGGCTGAAGAAGGTCCTCTATTTCTGCCTGCAGAACCACCTTCGGTAGGTAGTCCCACCCTGCAGGACTCAGCGTCAGCTCTACAACCTCCAACCCCAGTGTGGCCTCAGATGCACCGACAGGGCTCGAACAAGTGCTCCTTGATTCCACTGTAGCAGGTCCCGACCAGCTCCCAGCAAATCAAGCACAAAAGCAGCTTATGTCCAAAATAGCCCTTTTCTTTCTAGTTCAAAATAAAAAACCACAAAGTCCCCAGTGCCCTCAGTTCACTGGGGAAAAAACAAATGTGCTGCACATTCCAGCAAGCAAAAACTGCCCTGCTTGGCAGTAGCACAACTCTCCCCAACTCCCCTCCATTGTGCTGCAGGCCACGGTCCTCCCAGTCCTTACAAAATACCAAATCAGGCAAAAAAACCAAAAGCAGCCGAGTAATCCTTACTCACTATCTCCATGTCTGTATCAGCCATTTCCCCTGCATGGACCTCCATTTCCATGGCTTCCTCCCCATCTGAGGAGCTGCCTTCTTTTAACCCAAACGTATCCTCAGTGCCTCTCCCCTCAGTAATCATGGGTTCAGGTGTGTGCCTTGCCCGGGTGTCCTGCACCATCAACTCACTCTCTCTTTCCCATTGGTTTAGCTGAGGCTCAAAGAACCTGGGAAATGTAGTCTTCCCATGGCTCACTGGCAACTTCTGTTGTCTGGCTCTGCTCCGGGCTCTCCCTGGGGTGATCCAGTCTGGGTTTTTCTCTCCCGAGCCAGCCTGCACCTCATCACACTATGCAGTCTGTGACTGAACTGCAAGCATGCCAACCGGACCACCTGGACTTTCAAGCGATTGATGTTCCAGAGGAACTCTTCGGCATTCCAACGCCCTTGGGCCGTCAGCTCCTGACAGTGAGCTCCCCAACCCTGGAGACTTCCATATGTCTTGAGTATCAATCAGTTCGGGGAGGTCAAGGAAACACTTTTTCTCAGATGAGCCTCCTGCAGCCACCACCGGAGGCAAGAGCAGATTTCCATCGGCAAGTGGAGCCAAACCAAATAGTCCTGAGACTGTGGGTTCCAATAGGACAGCAGTGAGCGCTGAAGAGGATGCATATGCACCATTGCCCACGGCACCACTTCCAGAGTTGCCACTGTCAAGCCAAGTTCCTGTAGACAGGACCACATTGTTGGGCATATAGTGCCCACCAACTGACACAACTGTGATATCTATTTCTGAATCCGAACTTCTAGCAGGAAAACCTTGTCCTGCCTCGCGTCAAATCAAACACCCAGATATTCCAACGACTGAGACAGCTGAAGACTGCTCTTAGCCAGGTTCACCACACAACTGAGCTCCTGCAACAAGGAGATCACTTTGTGGGTCACCAGGCAGCTCTCTTCCTGAGACTTGGCTAGAATCAGCCAGTTGTCAATATATGCATGTACCAGGACCTCATCCTCTCAACGCCGCCACTACTACCACCATGACCTTGGAAAACGTTTTGGGAGCGGTGGCTATACCAAAAGGCAGCACCCGAAATGGATAATGGCACGCCAGCCCGCAAAATGAGGAAAACACTGGTGCTCCAAATGGATGGGAATATGAAGGTAGGCCTCCGACAGATCCAGGGAGGTCAGAAATTCCACCGACTACAGGGCCATTATCACTAAGCTTAAGGTTTCCATGCAAAAATGAGTCACCCTTAAATGACAGTTGACATTTGAGATCCAGGATGGAACAAAATGAGCCCTCCTTCTTGGGCACAACAAAATTAATGGAATATTGCCCCATACTTTGAGTCATAGGCACTGGAACCACAGCCCTCAGCCAGAGGAGCCTTAGAAGCAAAGATTCCACTGCCTGCTTCGTCTGCAGGGAGTAGCAAGGAGACTCCATGAACACGTCCCAAAGAATATTGCGAAATTCCAGCGCATATCTTTCTCATATCACCTCCAGGACCCACTGATCCAATGTAATCTCAACCCATCTCTGATAAAAGAGAGGGGCATCCCACTATCTCTTGCTCCCTTCATTGAGAAGCTCAGGAGAATCCACCACCCGAGCCCGCTCCTCTCTTGGGCTCTCTGGGAAGAAAGGACTGAGACCTACCGAAAGGCAGAGTCCTCTGAAAGGTCAACCCTCTGTAGGGACGAAGACGCTTGGAACCCCAGAGATGACCCCTCATACCAGAGGGCGCAGCAACTGCTTCTTATCCTCCGGCAACCAAGGACCAGAGATTTGCCCCACTTACTGGCCAATTTCTTCAACTCGCTGCCAAACAAGACTGAGCCTTTAAAAGGGAATTTTTGTAAGATTAGCCTTGGAGGCTGCATCTGCTGACCAAGGTCGCAACCATAATTGATACCTGGCCACCAGCACCGAAGCTATTCCTCTGGCCGAGGTACGGACCAAATCTCAGCCCACATCAGCTAAAAAGGCGGCGGCGGGTTCCATAACCGCTCTGGAATTCACTCCAGAATAATCAACTTCCTGAGAGAGAAGCAGACAAGATTGTGCCACTAGGGCGCAACAAGAAGCTATCTGTAAAGTCATCGTCACTGCTTCAAAGGCTTGCTTAAGGATAGCCTCAATCCACCTATCATGCACATCTTTCAGGGCCACTCCTCCCTCCATGGGGATAGTCATCTGCTTAGAAATGGCACAGACCAGCGCATCCACTTTGGGGAAATGTAAATGCTCCCTCACTGCTGGATGCAGGAGGTACAGGCCTTCCAATGTCTGACTCCCTTTGAAACTTTCCTCTGGGGCTTTCCCATTCAAGATAAATCAATTCCTGAATGGCATCCACAACAGGGAAAAAACAAGAGGCTTTACGCAAGGAAATCAAAATGGGATTCTTTGGTTCAGACATGGAATCTGCACCAGGATCACCCAACATCTTAAAGGTCTGGGAAACCTGGGCCGTCAGTTCATCTCTATTAAAGAACCACAACATAGTCAGATATGGTTCCAATCTCAGAGGAATTTCCCCATCTTCCAGGGAATCAGGATCTGTCTCATCATCAGTGCCATCTGAGCTCCTGTTGGGATTACCCGCAGTGAACAGAGGCGTGGAAAAGGACTGAAAGAGAGAGGGGCCACCGGCTGAAGGTCCGACCTGACAGGAGTGGGCAAAGCTGAGGACTGCGCCTGAAGAAAGGATTGCAAACCTTGAAAAAAGAAAAAGCAGCTGGATCCAGGCCACACCTAGAAGGAACTGGAGTGGGACCCACTGAACTACCATCCCCTGCGGAGAAACCAGTCAATGAAGTTCCAAGATCCGGCATACCTCCAGACAGATCCTTAACCAGACCATTAGGCTGGGAGAATCCAGGCTTAGCGAAATCAGAGGAAGACAACTCTCCCAAGCCTCTAAACAGTGCCGACATAGGTTACGGGAAACGTCAGGCTGCAATGCATGAATATGACAGGTAACACAGAGAGAAAGGCACTTAGGTTTCTTGCTCACTGGCCCCATCAGTGCACAGGTGATGGAGAATGTGCGTCCAGCCTGCTCGCACTGAAAAAAAAAGGTTTCAAGCACACAAGAACTAGGCACCCCAAAAGTAAGTGCTGCAAATCACACATGCATAAACTTTACATCAAGGCCTGGGCGCACTACCAGTGCTTAGAAATTTGTGCGCGCAAAAGGCGATGTCCTGTAGAGGGCACTAAGGCACGTACAGAAGTGCGCGAAAATGCCACCGCAGCCTACCACGCAACGCACAGGCAAAAAGCCTAACTGCGGGGCCTAGCCCACCAGGGCCACTCAACCCACCAGGCTGCCCAGTTCCCATAACCTCCACATGAGCGGGAACGGACGTCGGAACAGCGCGCTGAGCACGGAGACCAGAGGAAGTCCTGTAAACTCCTCTACACTGTCTTCACTAAATTATTATTTTTTTTTATAAACTTACCCAAGCTCAGCCCTTACTGGCTGAGTACACAGACAATCTCTGGCTGCAGGGGGAGAGGGCATCTGCCTTCACCGCTGTGCTTGGCCTCCTGCACCCACTATTTTTAAGCTGTACAATCAGCTAAGTTCACACCAGGAAACCCAGCTACCGGACCAAGGCACACATCTGAGAGACCACGGAAATCACCTCAGGAATTCTCAGCTGGGGGAGGGACCATCTGCTATCACCGCAAGAGAGCGGGACTTTCCTTTTTCTATTTTAAATTCTCCTTCCAAAATCTGAAGTAATCCCCATAGGGAGATGCACGTCCACCATCTGCTGGAGACGGAGAATACTGGCAGGTTGGTGTCAATGCAAGAATATATATACTGTGATGTCAGCTTGCTCCATCTCCAGGGGAGCATAACCCATTGGTCCTGAGCCCATCTGTCTACATGCCAGGAAATTACATTTACAGGAAAAAAAGAGCAAGTGTCAGGAGTTATACTTTTGGCAAGTTCTTTGAGCATGCCATGGTTGCCTGCATGTTTTACTATATGTAATTATCCCTGTATGGAGGAGAAAAAAAAAAAGGGACGGACCCAAGAAACAAAGCGGTAGCCGATCCAGTGAGCTGTGACGAGCAGTCTTTCAACTTGTCTGGAACTTTTTTTTTTGACAAGTTGAAAGACTGCTCGTCATTTTGGATTTAATATACACTGAACGCTTTTGACTTCATTGCTGGTATCACATAGCATCGCTATGTGGTTAAGAGAAAATCTAATTGTTTCGGTGTGAAATCAACTACGCTGAAAACCAATGCGATATTTTCTACATTGACCATTTCAAGTCCTGGTTGAATGAATTGCCCCCGAGGCAGCTCTGTGCAAGGGAGCGAAACTCGGCCAGAGTCGGGCGTTTTAATAAAGGGCTTGTTTTTATCAGATTCCCATTGTCGTCACTGAAAAAAAAAAAGGGGACATGAGAAGGGGTATGTTTTAGTTATTTCATTTCCCAATGTGGATGATGGATGTGGTGGACTGGATTGTAGTGGCCTGCCATGTAACCTGCTATGTGCAAGCCCTCTGGCGATAGGGAAATACCTACAAGTACCTGAATGTAATCCGCTGTGAAATGCCTGAAAAGCAGACTATTCATTTACTTTTTCAATTCATAAATAAAATGTATGACACAAGGGCTGCGCTCTCTGTATGATTACAGGTGTGGTGGAGGTGTCCTGGATGGAGTCTTCCTGGGTAGGTGTGGTAGATATAGACCTTGTAGGAGGCGCATGTGTTCATGGATGTCTGCCTTCCATCACAGCAGTTCATCGTGCTATGCACCTTCCTAAGGCATCGGCATTTTATTTTTGACTGGAAATGTAATGTTTTCTGTGTGACTGCATGTTATGCTGGCTTTCTCTCCATTATTTTCTGTGGAGCAGAGCAGCATAAGCATTTTGAGGCCAAACAGACTGAAGTGTAAGAAAACATTTATGACTTTCTGCCTTTAGCTTATACTGATATTACATCATAAGCCTGCTTCATGCACATCTTACAGCCTATTCCAGATTTTGCATGTCTGAAAAAGGAACAAAGAGCTTTAGGCATGTTGTAATGAAGCCAATAGCATATTATATGCTAAAGAAAGCAGGGTAAGGGATGCGCATGCAACCTAAAATACTGAATAAAGGGGGGTTATTTAGCTTTTACAAATGTAAAAGCTAAATAACCTCCCTGTTCAAAAACACAGAATACAAATACTTTTATTCTTCCAATGTAGTGAATAACTTTAGGATAACAATTTTCTAAGTCTCATGAGGGAGTGGATCAAACTCCAAGCGATTACCAGGTATGCACCGAGCCTGGTTTGATGATGTATGAGCACTGTGAAAAGTAGCAAAAATTATTTCCATGGTCTTAACTAACCTGACGTCCAGCATGTCTAGTCTGTGGCAAGTCCAGTCCCCATGAGGACCTGCACACTTTTCTTGTTGTAGGATCATTCTCTCTCTCAGGTGATCCAGTACTACCTGATGGCCGTGAATCTTTACCGTGGCGGATCATGCAGGCGACATTCGTTTAAGTTTATAGAGATTTTGGCAGTTTGTAAATGTAAAATCTTTGTAGTCTGCAAACAACTGCATACCCTGAAGAAATTTCCTGACAATCTGTGCTTGGATATTACATACCCCTTCCTTGTAAAGCTCACAAACAGAGAGGCAGAGGTAGTGTATGAATTAAGAAGTTGGATAGAAAAAGAGTATGCTCATGCTCAGTGTCAGGTATCTTCCAGCCAGTGAAGGACTGGTCAGTACGTTTAGACCAAATGGCTCCTCTACTCCCTCACTACTGCCAAGAGCGCCCATTGTATGCTGCAGCAGCAGAGCTATGGCAGCAACGCATCCTGCCCCACGTTGGGGAGCAATACCAGAATTTGCAAGGCAGCTGCCTTCGCTGTGGTCTGCCGTTACCATTTAGCCATTTTTATACAGCAGTTACACCACGAAATCAAGCACCTCCACAGCCAGCCAAAGGTAACAAATTAGCTTCCCCACTAACTTTCATCCACACCGTGGCAAATACGTCCCGAAGACACTGCAGCTGCACAGCACTAAGAAGCAACGCAGGCCTCTTTCAGTCAGAGCGTCACTTACCTCAGATGCCTAGAGAAAAAGTGTGATGGTGCCACTGCATTCTGCCTGCTAGGAGCGAGGGAGCGGCAGTCACTCTTGACACGTGCTGCACTCGGGAAAGAGGGAGCAGCAGTGGCGCCAGGCTCTACATACACCGCACTTACCCCGACAGATTAGACTCGCTCCCAAGTGTGTACTGAGGGTTGGCTGCACTGGGCACCACAGTTTTTAGTATTCAAAATTGTAGGCTTTCATTTCATTTTCTGTCACAAAGGGTCAGACTGGTTTTATTCCACTGCTCACATCAGGGCAAAAAAACAAAAAACAAAAATAGAGAGAGATTCTCCCCCATAATCTGATTCATGAGCTCCAGCATTCCCTGACCATGATATAATCCTATCACATCACATCCGTCTCCCATGGTTACAGTGCATCAGTGAAAGATGCTCCTTTCCCATAGAATTATCAAACAGTTGAATATAGAGAGTGTGTGTGTGTGGGGGGGGGGGGAGGAGCATCAGAACAGCCAATTGCTGCCATCTTCAGGCGGGGGGGGGGAACTGCTCCACCTACAGACCCTCGTCAAGACGGAACGACACGAGAAAAGGTTCCCTCATTAAGGGAAACTTATTGCTACTACGGCAAACTCTGGCACTCACAAACCAGTCTGCTTTTCAGCCAAACCAGGCTAATTAACTTGGTATTTGGATCGAATGTATGCAAAATGTATCTCGTGAATATTCACTGTAGGAACATCCTGAAAGCCAGACCTGTCAGTAGTGCTCAGAGACTGGAGTTCACCATCGCTGTACTGCCATGAAGACCCTCCAGAAGGTTTAGTACCGTATAGAGCAACAGAGTCACCTGACCGCTCCTCCAGTTGCCTTTAAAACCTGGCATAAAAGTTTATAAATTATGGATCTCCCCAAGCAGAGCAGGGCTTGGGAGGTGGGCATTCCCAGAAATATTTTCAGTAAAATGGAAATCTTGGTAGATTTTAGAATATCTAGCACAAGTGTCGAGAGAGAGAGGTAAAAAGTATAAAAAAGATGGCTAGCGAGTACTGCCTTCCCTCAAGAATCTCCTCTCTCACCGCACTCACTCTACAGGGTTTCCAGCTTGCATCAGAATGGTAATTTATCTGCCTCCCCAAAAGGTGTGTGTGTCAGAAATTAAACAGGACTCCAAGGAGCCTATGCCTCACCAGTTCAGTGTCCTGCCCTCTGAGCAGGGGCTTCTCCTCCGTGAATCTCAGCTCGTGCATTCCTGCCATCATCACTTCCTGCAGCAACAGTCCTGTGCACACACACACACAAAAAAAAAAAAAAAAAGGAAATCAGGATCTGGCTATATAGACAGGCACCAAGCCCGATCCCAATTGCCCTTATGGCACCATCCCCTGTTCTACTGTCCCAACAGCACCTTAGTCTGATCTTGGAAACCTGGACCTATCTGCCGAGCAACGGGATCTCCAGATGCAATACCATTTCAGAAAACTCTCTAGATCAACCCAAAAAAGGGGGCCCATGCAATAAGCCTGCGTAAAAACCATGTGTCCAACCTAGGCGCCTGTTTGTTTGGTTTTTTTTAAACACATGCACAGACATGTCTCCTGGGCACCTGATGCAGTATGGAAATGAGGAACTGCACTTGGCATCGGGCACCCAGGAAATGTGGCTGTGCACACAGCCACGGGTTAGGAAAATGTGCATCCATTTACCAAAGCCGACTGCCGTCGAGACCTTTTCTTCATGTTGCTGCTTTCTGTGGTCCCTCCTACTTAGTATCGCAATGATACTGAAAGTAGGAGGAACCACAGAAAACAGGATTTTTTGCTTTTTAGATGAGCCCTTGATGCATGGCAAGACAACGCCAGCTGGCGTAAATTTGCCACGTCAAAAACTGTGCATCAGGCACACGGCAGTTTTTTGCACCGGGGCAATAGTTAATAGCCCCATCTACATGGCATTTACATGTGATGAGCGTTATTAGCTATGCTTGAGTTTGAACGTGCATTTTGGATGTGCTGATCCCCTTATTGCATAAGGTGTTAGCCTAGCGTGTCCAAGATGTGCATCCAATTGCTAGATAAGCTGTGTGCTAGTTTGAGCGCACAATATTGCATCAGCCCCTTAGGAGTGTGATCTTTCATTCTTAAATACAAGTCAGTCTTCATTGAACCAATGAAATACAAATATCTTAAAGAATATATAGAATTATTCTATTGATTTTGTTTTCACATTGGTAAATTTCTCCTTGACTGAAGATTCCCTACCCAATATTTTTGGAAAAATGCAATTGCAACACCAATTTTAAAAAGATTCAAAATTAGTTCAAGATAAGAATGGTCAGTAGTCTAATGGATTATCACTTTCGTTTCTTTCTAAGATTATTGAAAAATCAGTTTTAAAGCAGCCACATTTCCTAGATAACCATGACATACTTCAACCTTATCAATTTGGATTCTGTCCAAATCATACCATGGCAGACTCTTCTTTTTATTTTTTTTATTGAATTTTTAACATTATAACAAAGAAAATGTGATGTAGGAATCATATAGCAAACAGAACAAGTTAAGGCAATAAACACACATATTGGTCCCCAAATATAAAGAGGAGAGGAGAAGGAAAATAAAGGAGTGAAATGTAGTGTATTTGGATTTTCAGAAGGCGTTTGACAAAGTCCCTCATGAGAGGCTTCTAGGAAAACTAAAAAAGTCATGGGAAGAAGGCGATGTCCTTTCGTGGATTACAAACTGGTTAAAAGACAGGAAACAGAGAGCAGGATTAAATGGACAATTTTCTCAGTGGAAAAGGGTAAACAGTGGAGTGCCTTAGGGATCTGTACTTCGACTGATGCTTTTCAATATATTTATAAATGATCTGGAAAGGAATATGATGAGAGAGGTTATCAAATTTGCAGATGATACAAAATTATTCAGAGTAATTAAATCACAAGCGGATTGTGATACATTGCAGCAGGACCTTGCGAGACTGAAAGATTGGGCATCCAAATGGCACATGAAATTTATTGTGGACAAGTGCAAAGTGTTGCATGTAGGGAAAAATGGAGAAATTACTTACCTGATAATTTCGTTTTCCTTAGTGTAGACAGATGGACTCCGGACCAATGGGTATAGTGTACTCCTGACAGCAGTTGGAGACGGATCAGATTTCAATCTGACGTCAGCCCTAGTACATATACCCCTGCAGGAAGTGCAGCTCTTCAGAATTCTCCTCGAAAAGCATTGTGGATATATGCATGACTGAATAATTTGAATAACTTGATTAACTTTATAACTTGGATAACTTAATTAATTTGAACTGGTTGAATTGGCTATAGCTGGAAACTGCCAGTGCCCTCAACCGAGAAACATCGACACCCGGTAGGATGGGTGTCCTAGATAAAGGAAAGCATGGCTTACCCGTGAATCACTCGCTCCCGAACCAGGTGGGAGGCTGCCCGTGACCCACTTAGTACTGCCCTTGCAAATGCTGTGTCCTCCTGAGCCTGAACATCCAGGCGGTAAAACCTGGAGAAGGTGTAGATGGAGGACCATGTTGCCGCCCTGCAGATCTCGGCAGGTGACAGCATCTTGGTTTCCGCCCAGGACACTGCCTGGGCTCTAGTAGAATGGGCCTTGACTTGTAAAGGCAGTGGCTTGCCTGCTTCTATGTAGGCCGCCTTGATGACTTCTTTGATCCAGAGGGCTATGGTTGCTCACGAGGCCGCTTCCCCTTGCTTCTTCTAGCTGTGAAGGACGAATAGATGGTCCGTCTTTTGTACGGATTCCAACCTTTCCAGGTATCGGACTAGGAGCCTGCCGACGTTGAGATGGCGTAGGCTTCGAGAGTCTTCCGAATTCTTATGCTCACCTGGCGATGGTAGTGAGATGGTTTGGTTGAGATGGAAGTGAGACACCACTTTGGGGAGGAACGACGGAACTGTGTGTAACTGGATGGTTCCCGAGGAGAGTCTGAGGAACGGCTCTCGGCAGGACAGTGCTTGTAGCTCGGATATATGACGGGCCGAACAGGCTGCCAGCAGGAAGGCTGTCTTCAGTGTTAATAGTCGGAGAGACAGGCCGCGGAGAGGTCTGAAGGAGGTTCCTGCTAGGAAATCTAGGACCAGGTTGAGGTTCCAAAGAGGCACTGGCCACTTCAGGGGTGGTTGGATCTGCTTGACTCCTTTCAGAAAGCGGGAGACATCCGGGTGAGAGGCTATGCTGCCGCTCTCGCTCTTGGTTCCGTAGCATGACAATGCGGCCTCCTTGTACCTTGATGGAGTTGAGACAATCCCTTCTGTAGGCTGTTCCTGAGGAATTCCAAAATTGCAGGAATTTTGACTGAGCGTGGTATGATGTCGCGGTCCTCGCACTAGGCTTTGAATACTCTCCAAATCCTTATGTATGTTAGGGATGTGGAGAACTTGCGTGCTCTGAGTAGGGTGTCAATTACTGCCCCCGAAAATCCGCTCTTCCTTAGGTGAGTCCTCTCAATGGCCAGACCGTAAGAGAGAATAGAGCTGGATCCTCGTGGAGGATCGGTCCCTGTTGGAGCAGGACTCTGTGTGGAAGTAGCAGAAGGGGACTCCCTGTCAGCAGTCTTCGCATGTCTACGTACCACGGTCTTCTTGGTCAACCCGGGGCCACTAGAAGTACTGGTCCCCTGTGGTGTTCTATCTTGTGGATGATCGCGCCCAATAGGGGCCATGGTGGAAAGACGTATAACAGAGTCTCCTGTGGCCAGGTCTGTACCAGGGTATCGATTCCCTGGGACTGGGGTTCCCGCCTGCGGCTGAAGCAACTGGGTACTTGGGCGTTGGATCGGTTTGCCAGTAAACCGTTGGGGAACACCATGGTTGGTGTTCCCCAACGGTTTACTATCAATTGGAATGCTGTTGTCGACAGCCTCCATTCTCCTGGATCTAGACTTTCTGCATGAGGTAGTCCGCAGCGACGTTGTCTTTCCCGGCGATGTGGACGGCCGAGATCTCTTGAAGATTCACTTCCGCCCATGACATTAGGAGGTCTATTTCCAGAGACACCTGTTGGCTTCTGGTTCCTCCCTGACAGTTGATGTAGGCCACTGTTGTGGCATTGTCCGACATTACTCAGACCGCTTTGTCTCAGAGTCTGTGACCGAACCTTAGGCAGGCTAGTCTGACTGCCCGGGCTTCTAGGCGATTGATGTCCCATCCAGTCTCTTCTTCATTCCATTGCCCTTGGGCAGTTAGCTCTTGGCAGTGTGCTCCCCATCCTCGTAGGCTGGCATCAGTGGCGAGTAGGATCCAGGTTGGTGAGGATAGTCTCGTTCCCTGGCTTAGATGGGCTTCTTGTAGCCACCATCGTAGTTGGGCCCGAACTCTGTCTGGGAGCTGAAGACGTACAGTGTAGTTCTGGGCCAGTGGATTCTATCGTGATAGTAGTGAGTGTTGTAGGGGGGTCTCATGTGAGCTCGTGCCCATGGCACTACTTCCAGTTGGATGCCATGAGGCCGAGGACTTGTAGATAATCCCATGCTGTAGGGTGAAGTTCACTCAACAGGGTTCGTAACTGGGTCATCAGTTTTGATCTCCTTGTCGGTGTCAGTCTGACCTTGTCTTGTTTGGTGTCGAACCGGACTCCCAACGTATTCTAGAGATTGGGAGGGCTGCAGGCAGCTCTTGTTTGTGTTGACCACCCACCCGAGGCTCTCCAGTAGAGTTTTGACTCTGTTTGTTGCCTGGTGGCTTTCCTCTGGGGATTTCGCCCTGATCAGCCAATCGTCTAGATAAGGGTGCACGCGGATTCCTTCCTTCCTCAGTGTTGCTGCCACCACCACTATGATCTTGGTGAACGTCCGGGATGCAGTGGCTAACGCGAAAGGTAGTGCTCAGACATGGTAGTGACGGTCCAGGATCGAGAAGCGTAGAAAACGCTGATGCTCTTGATGGATCGGAATGTGTAGGTAGGCTTCAGACAGATCCAGGGATGTAAGGAACTCTCCCGATTGTATCGCCCTTATTACCAAGTGTAGGTTTTCCATGCGGAAGCGAGGAATCTTCAGGTGACTGTTGACCGCCTTGAGGTCCAGGATGGGTCTGAACGTTCCTTCTTTCTTGGGGATGATAAAATACATGGAATAATGTCCAGTATTTATTTGTTGTGGAGGCACCGGTGTTATAGCCTCTAAGGCTAGCAATCTGGTCAGTGTAGCTTCCACTGCCATCCTCTTGGAAGGGTCATGGCAGGGAGATTCCACAAACTTGTCCAGAGGGAAGTGGTGGAAATCCAGGTGATATCCCTCTCGAATGATGGCTAGGACCCATTTGTCCGAAGTCCTCTCGACCCATCTTTGGTAGAATAGGGCAAGTCTGCCCCCTAAGGCTTCTTCCTTTGGACGAGTCGGCTGATTTTCATTGTGGGGTGCGGCTGGGGCCTGAGCCTGAACTGGCTCCCCTTTTCTTATGCTTGTTCTGAAAGGACTGGCTCCGGCCTGTGGGGCGGGCCGCTTGATATGTGCTTCTATTAACTGTTTCAAAGCAGCCTGTACATTTGTCACCAACTGATATGTTGGGCTGATTATCCTTAGCTCCACATGAATTTATGAGCCCCCCAGTGGGTGCAAATTGATGTTAAATAGTACGGCTGAGAGAGCTGAACCCTGGGGTGCACCAGAAGGGATGAGATTAACAAAAATCTTGCTTGTGTGATTTTATACAACCTGCCAACACCACAAAAAGTTAACTACAGATGAAGCTGCATGACACGGAGCGTACGGGGAGGCAAGAGGGAAACTTCTTGCAGAGACTAAAGGATCTAGCTGCTGCTCCAGTCATTTACCGAGGCTCTTGCCCTCTCTCTAGCAGCTGCTAGTTCCCTTCCTGCTGCTCCGCTCCCATTTCTGAGTCAAGAGGAGGCCACCCGGAGACAGCGGTTTCACTACTGCTCTCCCCATGGCACTCCTGCTACTCCTACCAGGTTTCAGAGACAGACTGAGGAGAAAGACAGAGTATGAGCACAAAAGGGTGAAAGAGGCAGGCTGGGAAGCAGTAAAGGACTCAAAATGGAGAGATAGGTACGAGAAGGGTTAACAGAGAGACTGGATTCAGAGGAGAGCGGGACCGTTGCAGCCTTGAATCCTTGAGAAGGCTGCACTACCAGGGAAGGAGGAGAGGAGAGAAGAAAGTAAGGACCCAAGGAGCACTGGTGCCTCCACTACTAGGCCACCCGACCAGAGAAAATGGCATCCATCTCGATCCCCCTTCAAGCCACATCAGAGTAGGGATTGGGGACATGGAGACAGGGTTAAGTGACAGAGGGTTGCAGATGAGAAGAATCTCACTGCACTGGAGGGCAAACAGAAGGCGAGAAGGGCATTAGAGGTCAAAATATAGTTTATGGGCAGTGCATTTCTTCTCCATCAAGTGAGAGTCTTGGAAGAATTTTCAATATCCTGCACCTGACACAGAAGGGAGGACCAATGACAAAAATGAATCATTCAATATAGTGAATTCATTGACTGAATATGAATATCAGAACATCAGGCAAGAATTATAATAAGCAACAGAACAATTGCAGAAAACCTTCATTAACAGCACTAATGAAGTAGGAATCAAGTGGGAATAAATTAACTTTGTACCATCAATTATCACAGCATTGGTTCTCAGTACTTTCAAAGGGACCAACATTCCTCCGTTCTACAAAACTACATAAAATTCAATTTACTCTGATCTAGAGGACTTTTTTTTTTTTAAATTGTGCTTTTAAATACATTTCACAAGAAGGGGAGGACACACTTAACATTTGAGTATAAATGCAAAAGAATGAACACCTAATTTACTCCATCAAGTAGGCACAACAGTAACATTTGAGGATCCTGGACATCTAACAAATAAAAGAAAATCCCATACAACTTTTCTCCACTAAAATGAACATCAAGTCAGCAGACAAAGGAGCCCATGGACACAGATAAAATATATAGAAGAGGCATTCAGGTAGCTATCGCACAAAATACACTACAGAAAAATTAACTAGAAACCCACAATGGAAGGTATAAAACAGCTGAAAATTTGTAACCTCTCCAAAGCATCTGGAAAATCCGATTCCATTTCATCCTTCTCTTAGTAGCTTCTATATCAGGGGTAGGCAATCTATGGCACATGTGCCAATGTGAGATGAATTTGATTGGCTCTCGTACCATTGGTCCAATTCAATGGCAAATCAAGTTCTGCCCTATCCTGCCTTCAGTCAATCACAGAGTGACTCAAAGGGGAGCCATAGCTTGAGACTGCTGATGGGGGCAATATGAGTACCTCCATGGGATTCAACTCCCTCCTCCACCTGTGCCATTGCCATTTGTGCCTGGGGTCTGTGACAGTGCCTCTCCCTCCCAACCCTGCTCAGTTATTATGGGAGGTGTTTCTCAAGGGCAGCCCTGAGTTCCTTCTCATAGTGCTTGTGATATAAGTGGCATGCACTTTGTTACTTAGTATCGACACCCAGCAAGATGTGGAAAACACTGGGAGGGATCTAGCAAAATGGTCTAGAGTAGGAATGTCCAACTCTGAACCTCAAGGGTCACAAACAGGTCTGGTTTTCAGGATAGCCCTACTGAATAAGCATGAAATAAATTTGCATGCACACGGCCCCAATAATATGCAAATCAGGATGTCCTCAATGAATATGCATGAGATAGATTTGCATACAGTTGAGGCAGTAAACATGCTAAGTGACTTCATGAATATTCATTCAGGATAACCTAAAAACAAGACTTGCTTGTGGACAGTGAGGAATGCAGTTGGACACCCTGGGTCTAGAGTCTGGCAGCTAAGATTTCGTGCTAAGAAATGCAGAGTCAGAGTCATCACACTCTAGGCACTTGCCTATGGCACCACAATTTGAAGGCACCAAATATTCAGGCCAAAGAGGAGCCTGCTCCACTTGCTTTAGGGCAATGTATGGACACAGCTTCAAAGGGGCACTACTGTGGCGCTCTGCCTATAGGCACCAGAATCTTACAATCCTGCACTAAGAGTTATGCATTTGGGCTGCAAAACCCAAGGGGACGGGGTGGTATAGGAGGTGAAATTCTAAGCATGAAACAAAAATAGGATCTGGGGATGATCGTATCTGATAATCTTAAGGTTGCCAAACAGATGGAGAAGAGGAGAAATGGCTGCAAAGGGAGAAGAATTATCAGCAGAAAAAGGGGAGGCGATACTGTCCCTGAATAAGTCCCTGGTGAGCCCTCACTTGGAATACTGCATACAGTTCTGGAAACTGTACCTTCAAAAAGAATAACCAGCAGGAGCCGGTCCAGAGGGTGGCTTCTATAATGGCCAGGGGTCTTTCTTCTAAAGCATATGGAGGGGAGACAAAGATCTAACCATGCATATCCTAGAGGAAAGGCAGGAGAGGGGCGATATACTTCCAAGACTTCCATGCACTGGAAGCAGGGCTCATAGGATGAGAGTGGAAGGGAGGAGGTGGCGACTGTACGGAGCAGCGGACACGAGGACAGTATCCAAATTCAAGAAAACATGGGATTGGCACAGAAGATCTCCGAGGAACTGGTAGGGATTGTAGAGTTGAGCAATAGTTGTAGATGGGCAGACAAGATAGACAATATGGACTTTTCTGCTGTCACGTTTCTATGATTACTACTGGGACATTTTAAGCTCTGATTTAACTTTTTTTTTTTAATTTACTAAATTGGTAGCATAGCCATGGGTGGGTCAGGCCCACCCAAACAGGGTTGGATGACACCCCCCCCCAAAAAAAAGGCCCTGTAGCAGGGCTGCCATAGATCCCATACTGTGACAACTGAAAAGGCCTGCAGAATGGCCAACAAAGAGGGCTGTCACGAACCCATCCTGCAGCAGCCAAAGAGGCCTACAGAAAGACCAAAGGAGGGAGCTACCATGGATGCCATCCTGTTGGGCTAAAAAGAGGTCTGGTGGTGGGAGCCTGTGTGTCTAGGTGGGAGACCCAAGAGCAAGAGCCTGCCTGTGGGGAGGGGGGGGCAGGGGAGAACCTACGAGAGCGTGTGTGTGTGTGTATGAGAGAGAGAGAGAGAGAGACTTGTATGTGTGTGAGAGACTGAGGGGAAAGCATAAGAATGAGAGCATGTAAGAGAAAAAAGCTTGTGTGTGAATGAACTTGCGAGAGAAAGTGTGTGTGTGTGTGTGTGTGTGTGTGGAGGGTGGGAGAGAGCCTGAAAGAGCAAGAGCCTATGTGAGTATGCAGGGGGGCCTGAGAGAGTGAGAGCCTGTGTACGTGTGTGTGTGGGGGGGGGGGGGGGGGGGGGGGGGAGTCAGCGAGAGAGCACCTGTGTGTGGGAGGAGGTAGAAGCCTGAGACCGTGAAAGCCTGAGTGTGTAGGAGCCTATGAAACCAAAAGCCTGCGTGTGAGACAAAGCCTGTGAAGAGTGCATTTGTGTAAGAGCATCTGTGGGAGCCTGTGAAAGCAAGAGCCTGCGTGTGAAAGAAAGAAGATAGGAGAGACTTTGAAAAAAAATTAGGAAAAAGACAGAAAGACAAGGGGAAATTGAAAAAAATATATATATACCAGGAACAATTGACTAGAAAAATAAAGATCAGACAACAAAAAATTTTTTAAAAATTATTTTCAGCTGTTAGCAATTGGAATATGCATTTCTTATTTTTGTATTTTGCTCTCTCTCTTTAAAGTTCCACTGTTCAGAATCTGGTTTCTCAGGCTTTCCATTTTGGTTTTGTCTACATGTTTCCAATTCTAATTTGTAGACCCTTATTTCTGTATTAGGCAAGGGTCTGCTGTGCTCCACAGAGGTGCAGTATTTCTGCTGGCGGGTAGTTTCTCTGTAGGCTTTTGTAGCAGTCCGGCTTGTCTAGTTACCCCAGCAAGTAGTGAATTAGTGGTCTACGGCAATGCCTTCAGGTGTGGCATGGAAAAGTCACCACGACCTGAGCATCGGATCCAGGCGCCAGCATCTTACAGGAAGAAGAGTCACGAGCGGTGGCTTTTAAACATGAAGCAGCTCCTTTCTGAGAACGTGAGTAATCATGCAATGCCTCTCCTTCGTAGCTGAAGCATGAGCCCGGGAGGGTGGGAGTTTTAACATGTTATTTTTAGATGCTTTTAATTAACTGTTAGTATTCTGTATGCAGATACATAAAATATATGTGAGATGTAATCTGCATTGATATCTAAGGAAATGCAGAACAGAAGCAATACAAATAAAATAAATAGTTAATGGGCATCATGCAGGGCATGGATAGTTGGGCCCTGCTTTGTATGGCACACATTGTGTACACAGCACCTCATCTTACCTCTCCCATGGGGCTGATGCGGGTTAAATAGGCACTAATCCACCCCCTATTGCAATAGGGGTGATTAGCACCTATTTAACACGCGTCCAACGCGGAGTGAGTTAACGCTCATCACATGCAAATGCATGTGAATGAGCCTATTACTAATTCACTCCGCATGTAAAAAAAAACATTTATCAGCAGGCGTTACTAGCTGAGCGCACTGAAAAAAGTACAGAAAAGCAGAAAAAAATACCCTCTGCCGGCCGCTTTGAAGACCAACGCCGATATGCTCGGCGTCAGTTTTCATAACTGGCAGAGCGCCGGTAACCGCGGGGGTCGCGTTAGCAAGGAGGCGCTAAGGTCGCGCCTCTTTGCTAGCGTGACCCCTTAATTTGCGTATTGCATGGTGCCCCCTCTTGCGGGCGCCATGCGTGCATTAAGAAAGCGGGCGCTGAAAAGTCAACGCCCGCTTTCCGCGAATAATATTGCATCGGTCCCCATAAGGTTATCTTCCAGCCCGTCTTATCCCCAGGCTGAAAACAGGGAGAGCATGCACTGAGCACAGGATGTGATGCATTCTGAGTGCTGGGAGCAGCAGCATTGGTGGCAGTCAAGGTAACTGAGCAAGCTGCCCACATCTCATCAACTTCTTCCTTCTCCTGCATTTATATATAGGAGGAACTGCCCAATCCTGACAAGTCCATGTGCATCGCCACCTTCTCTCTCTGTTTTAAAATTTAGAAGAGACACTGCTAGGGGGCTTTCAGTGCATCCCTACCTCTTCTTTTGGCCAAGACTCCTCTCCGTGTCTGCACTGCCGATCCTAAGGAGACTGGTGTGCCACACATTTTTATTAATGTAGGCGTGCCTTGGGCTTGAAAAGGTTGGAAAACACTGGTCTGCAGTCTTGTGTAATATTAGTATTGTTGCCTGTTCACAGATAAGACTGTTGCTGTTTGAGTCCGGAGAGTTAGTGCCGTTATGGTGTGGCAAGGTTCTAGATGTCTTTTTGTTTAGCAGTGGAGGGATTTTGTTTTGCTGAGGTGACAGAATTTGAATATTTTTGTCTATTGGGTTGCTGTCCTAGTTCTGCTCTGCATCTGTTCTTATGATAATTGCTATTTTATTGTAGTTATGTTCTTTATCTTTCTAGAAAGCGGATTCATAAAATACCAATTTATTTGTTTTATTACATGATTGATTAGATCTGAGGTTCTATGTTCTTTGATTTTTCATGATCTTCTTGTATATTTATAAACTACAATAAATATATAAATAAATACAGATTAATAAGGAATTTCTGAAACAACAGAGTTAAAATAGTTTAAAGTGTCACTCATGCATGACAGCTGTTGCCGACTACTTAGAAATCCAGAGCTGTGCTGTGGACTTTTTCCTAGAGGCAGCATTTGCTAACTCTGCTCGAATTTCCTGCTACTCACCAGCTGGCTCCTGACGTTCGTGGGAGGAGCCTGAACAGACGCCAATAACAGTGGCGTCCATCGGGTGAGCAGTGCTTGCTGTGGACTTTTTCCTAGAGGCAGCATTTGCTAACTCTGCTCGAATTTCCTGCTACTCATCAGCTGGCTCCTGACGTTCGTGGGAGGAGCCTGAACAGACGCCAATAACAGCCGCGTCCATATGGCGCCCCGCCGTCGGCGCTTCGCCAAAGCCGCGCGCCTAAGGGGCGCGCGGCTTTGCCCGGCTTCGCCAGGATCCGCCGGGAGAGTGTGGAGGAATTTCTCGTTTTCCATCACAGCAGCCATTGAAACCGAAAACAAGTGACTCTTGTGTCCCCAAGGAGGACTTCAGTTTTCTAAGGTATTCTTTCTATTTCTTTCTACTTGGTAAATCCCCTTTCCGGTATGCCTCATACCAAGAGAAAGGGGAGAGTATCGACATCTACACCCGCTGTGAGTGGGATTCAACCAAGTGTGTATGACCTCTTTGGGAAAACTGCTTTAGATTCGCCAGGAGGGGAAGTCGCTGGAGGTCCTGGCTGTGAGCAGAGTCAGTCCTCCCTGACTTATGAGATCTCGTTAAGTCCTGGAGCTCCCTCTACTCCAGAACCACCAACAGGAAAGGGAGGAGGAGAGATTTCTTTTGAAGACCCTAAGTTGAGTATACTTAAGGAGATTGTGAATCCTGAAATGGAGACTAAGGATAAAGGGCTATTGGGACCCAATGCACAACTGATGGAAGGAATAAAAGTAATAACTCCTAGGAAATTTACCCTAGAGGAAATTGGACAAATGATATTCTTGATGCAAAAATCGTTGGATGATCTTGCAAAAATTGTACAGGATGGTATAAGTAAGAACTTAGTGGTACAAACAAATATTGAAAAACTAGATGGGTCAGTTAATAATATAACAACAAAAATAAGTGAGATCGAGAAAATACAGGTTAGTTTGATCAAATCTGAAAAATTACAAATAGATAAAATGGAACAACTAGAAAATCAGTTTAAAAGGGTTAACCTGAGGATTTTGAACTTCCCCAGAACTCATCTGTTATCTCCAAAGGAACTCTTTAAAAGTTACCTTAGGAGTATATTAAAATATACAGATAAAGAAATACCTATGTTGTCTGGAATATATTACACTACTCAGTTTACTAATATGGCAGAAAATCAAGAACAGGGAGAACTGAGGGAAGATATAAATCTATCGGACCTCTTAGAAAAATCTTCAGAGATGGAAATCAAAATGAGAGCAACCTTGATAGTACAATTTGTAGACATGGCAGAGAGAGATCAGGTATTTAGAACATATTTTAAATATCAAAAATTAAACTTTCATGGCTTCCCAGTAAGAATCTTTCCGGATATTGCGTTTAGTACACAAAGTAGAAGGAAGGAGTTTATAGCATTGCGTGAAAAGGTTACCCAAAAAGGAGCCAAATTTTTTTTACGTTTCCCATGTCGTTGTATAGTTGAGTATCAGAATTCAAAATTTATGTTTAATCAGCCTGAACAGTTGCGCAAGTATTTGGATTCCTAACCCTAGGATATCCTTAGTGGGGGCATAAAATAAAGTAAGAAGCAGTCGACACAAAAATGATGTGATATTTCTTTGTTTAACCTGCTCAAGAAATTTGTTTTGTTTAGTAGGTTTCAATATTTCTAAAAATGTTCTATGTAGTTCAGAAATGTATAAGTAAATTTCTACTGCATTTTATGTATTTTGATGTATAACTATAAATACATTTCTGTATATTTCAATGTAATTAATATACTTAATAAAAAATAAATTAAAAAAAAAAAAAAAAAAGAAATCCAGAGCTGTATGCCTACTGTCCACCTAATGTTAACTCTGAGCCCTCCCCCCCCCCAAAAAAAAAATAATTTCAGTTCTGGCTATGCCACTGCACTTGACAAAATGCAAGCTCTTAAAAATGCTAAATTAGCTATCTGTTCACAGCCTTCTTGGAAGACATCAGGACCGTGCTGTTTGTGCTTTGTGTTGTCTGTCACGCATCAAGTGTTCGATGCCATTTTGACTGGAAGCACAAGAAAACTTCCCAACAAAGCAGGCAAAATTGAATCAAAAGGGCATTAGCAGGACACCGAAGCAAAACTGCTTTTCAATGCTTAATTGTAAGTTAACAACTGACTCACAGAAGGAAGTTTCAAAATTGCACAGTGTGTTGCAAGAAATAAATAAAATTTAAAAAAAGCAGCTTTCCACAGCAGTTTAGAGTTTTTTGCTCAATGATCTGCCGTAAAAGAACAAATTTTATCTTTAATAAAAGAACTTGCTGGTCTCCACTAGAATATCTGAGAGCCGTGCGAGCAAAAACAGCAGAAAGCATTACTGAAAAGCAGACGATTATATTAAAAGATACAGCGGTGTTCAGAGCATGGATATAAAAGGCATTGCAACATATCTTGCTTCCAACGAAATGCAAGAGGAACTTTTTTACCTAAACCCACAAAGAACGGGGAAGGTACCACAGATACATTCGTAAATGGTTTTGAAGAACATGGAGCCAACATCAGAAAGTTAGGTGCAACAACAGAGGCCGCTCCCGCCATGGCTGGAAAACAGAAGTGATTTCTAAAAAAAGTTACTTGAAGATGAAGTCGGCCACCCAGTAGTCAAATTTCATTGCATCATCTGTCAAGAAAATGTGCGCGCTAAAATCTCTCTTACAGTGCTCAACGAGACAAACCTAGTGGAGCAAACTGGGAATTTCCTTGTTGCTCGACCTGCATTAATGCACAGACTGGCCTAGAAGAAGCGGGCAATACTTATAAGGACGCTGTACTTCACAGCAACGCCCAGTGACTTAAGGGTTCGAGGCAATCAAGGCCTTTTTGTTGCATAAAGGACAAAGCTAGCGCAAACTGGGTGACAACAAGACTGTGTGTGTTCATATTCCTAACTGGCATCACTGCTCACTCAAACGAACTCAACATCCATTTTCAAGATGCAGGGCAAACAGTTCTGGATCTTAATGAAACCTGTGAAAAACAAAAATCTAGCAGTTTTTCCTCGGAAATGTCAACTTTTGACATACTGTATCAATACATCAATTCCCACCTAAAGACCCACCTTTTTGCATTTAAATCTTATGCTTGTCTGTTTTTAGTCTCTAACTTTTTTCTATTTTTGTTTTTTTTTTTTTACCATTGTCTTGCTTTATGAAATGCCCAAAGTCTCTTGTCCTGAATATTTGTCTTATTAGATTGTAAGCTGTATTGAGCAGGGACTGATTTTTGTATGTTTGTACAGCACTGTGCACGTCGTGTAGCGCAATAGAAATGTTAAGTAGTAGTAGAAGTACACTGCAGGGTCAGTGTTAATGACATTGGAATGTACATGTAAGAACTGGAATTTGAGTTTGACAGATTTCTACATTTCCAGTGATTTGGCCCAAAAGGTTCTTTTCTAATGAAACCAGAAAACGTCAAAGAAATCGACTTGGATTTACCTATATTTCAGTAAATGGTTGTTGATTTTGAAACAAAGTGGAGCAAAGAGGCTTAGCTGTCTAGAAAAGAAATGCTGACTGAATTAAAAAGTTCAGAACTGTGGGCCTCTTAAGTTTACAGACCTGCAGAATGCAATTGAAGCTACTGAGAGAGATCATGGGACCTTTATCCTGACCTGTTACATTCGGCAGCTCGCAGGACGGAATCAGGAGCCGCCTCACTCAACCCCGAAATGGCCGGGCTTGTCCCACGGTCAACGTGCAGCCTCCTATCCCCATACGCCACCAGCCACAGCTCCCTCCAGCCTTCCTTAGGTGCACGCGCCCCTGATGGCTTGCCTCTTGAAAGGGCTTGTGGTGGGGAAACTCAGCCACGGCACCCTTGGGTGATGTCACCGGCCCATTGCTATTTAGGGATTCTTCAGAGGGTTGGAAATTGCCTCGGCAATGGGTCTCCTGCATCTGCAGTGCGTGTTGCTCTTGCATCTTGGTTCCCGTCTTCCCTTGCCTCACCTCGTCCAGCGTCTTTGTGTATCTTCGTCCACCCTTGGCCTGAGTTCCGGATTCTGACCTCTTGCTTGGACCTAACCATGACAGCCTGCTGCCTGGACTGGACCATCCTCATCCGCCGCCTGTGCCCAGCTGGGCTCTTCCAGTCTGCTGCCCGTCCTGACCCCCGGCATCCCTCGGACTCTTGCTCACCCGACCACCCCAAGGACCCACCTAAGCCCTGCCGGCCGCCAGAACCCCAAGGGCTCAAGCTGCGGTGGAGGCGGCTGGTATAGGTGAAGCTCCGGCTGTCAGCGCAGGCCTCACACTCACACCACCCTTTACATCCGTTGGAAGTTCTTGCTAGTGGAGTTTAATTGTTAGAAGAAATAGTGCATTTGCAATACTTTCAGCACTGGGATCCACCGTCCTGCGTGGACAGGTCTTTTTGCGGAATGAAGTCTGCTTTCTGTCCCTTTTGGAGCCGGCTAGCAGCTGATTGTTCAGGAGCCTGTGTGCAGTTTAAAGTATTCACTACAAGTCAGATGCTGGAGGTTTCAGCAATGAAGAGCAAGGGCAAGGTTGACACTAGTTACAGCTACCGGCAAGAACCAGGACAGGCACAAGGTGCATTACACAGGAAGATGTGAATTGCGTCACATAAATCTAAAGGGGGGGGACGGGGGAACAGACAGACAAAAAAAAAGTCTCAAGAGGTGGGTTAATGGGATCACATTCGGGCCGAAGCAGTAAAGTGCGCTCAGGCTGAGCGCACTGTTAGCCCCCGTTTGGCTGCACATTTTACTTTCAGAAATTAACGCCTGCCCAAAGGCTGGCATTAATTTCGGCCGGCACCAGGAAAATGTACAAAAAAGCAGAAAAAACTGCTTTTCTGTACACCCTCCGACTTAATATCATAGCGATATTAAGTCGGAGGCCCCAAAAGTAAAAAAAAAAATTAAAAATCTGCCCACGTGTTGAAAGACGGATGCTCGATTTTGCCGGCGTCCGTTTTCTGAACCCGTGGCTGTCAGCGGGTTCGAGAACCGACGCCGGTAAAATTGAGCGTCGGCTGTCAAACCCGCTGACAGCCGCCGCTTCTGTCAAAAAGGAGGCGTTAGGGACGCGCTAGTGTCCCTAGCGCCTCCTTTTACAGTAGGCACTAGTTTGCACGCGGGCCGATACTGAATCGCGTGCCCAGGACACTGGTCTGTGTGCGCGTCGGGAGAGCGGGTGCTCGCCGGCTCTCCCTCGACGTTATCGGCTGGCAATCGGGAACTCTGCAAACCAACATGGAACTCCACAAGAAAAATGCACCAAGCACACCTCCTACTGGGAAAACAGAACAAGCCAGACTGCTACAGATCCCTAAACAGACGTTGCATGCTAGCAGAATACCTCATCTCAGTCACATGTGCAGAACAGACGGATCCTCACCAAATGCAAAGCAAGGGACCACAAATTAGAAGTAAAAACCTGGAGACAAAAAAAAACCAAACACAAAAAAATTTTTTTTTACTCTGCCCTTCTTCCCTCTTGTTTCCTGCAGCTGCCTGGCAGGATAGGGGGAAATAATAGGAGGGAAGGGCTTGGATTAGGGAGCAGAGTAGCCCTTCTCCATATTTGCTCACCACTCCCAACCTCACTCCCTCCCCTCCTGTTCCCTGAACCATAGGCAAAAGCCTGGTAACAAAGCTAAAAGCTCAGATCCTGTCAGAGATGTTGACACAAAAAGTGAGTCAAATCACTTTAAAAAAAACCCAAAAAACAAAGCCTAACACACAAAAATAAAGTCAGGGTGAAAAGTAGAACTTGGTGCAGCTATCTCCGCATGAGGAAGGTGTGAATGCAGTGTGATCAAGAGCGCTAATGGCTCTGAGTCAGGACCTATTGTTTGGCTGTCACCGCTGCTGTTCTTTGCCGTCTCCTAAAAGCTGGCGCTTTACTGACAGGAAGGGAAGCCCTGATGGATGCACCTTGTGTTTCTCAGCCAGCGACCGGCCAGCTGGCTTTCTACAGTTCTCTGCAACAGTCAGTGTATGTGTACGTGTGTATGTGTGTGTGTGTGGGGGGGGCGATTTAGGACCCCCCCCTGAAAATTCAAGAGCAGAGCTGGTCCATAGGTTCCCTTCTCCACCTGCTCTTTCATCTCATGGGTCAGCCCTGCAGCTGGTCTATGTTGTTTTAAGAAGGTAACTAACCACTTTAAGAAAGTCTTCTTAAAAAATAAATAAAAATACAAAACATCCTTCCTTCCCTCTCTCAGCCAAGTCAACAGTACTGTCCTCGAAAAAGGAAGCTCTCCAGCTCTCTCTCCCCCCTGCCAGCCAGGAACACTATTACAGTCCATACCCCCTGCCCCATGGACTCCTCCCTCCCCCCTACCCCCAGTGGACACCAGTCCCAAGGCCCAATCTCTGGGAGGGGAGCAGCTGCAGTTCAGGAGAACAAGTCAGCATCTCCTCCGCTCTTGGGCCTCACATGGAGACCCCATCCTCTTCACAAGATACCGGGGAGGGGGGGGGGGGGGGGTCAGAGATGCTGGCTCAGGCTCACCCCTGCTCATTAATACTCGGGCTGCAGCTTCAGGACCAGCCCCAACTGAAAAGAAGAAAAAAAAAAGGCAGGATACAGGATGGGGCTTAGGGAAAATCTCGGCTGGACGTGCTGCAGGAGCCGGTGCAGCGTTTTGTAGCTGCACAGCAGATCTAACTTTTTCCTGCAATCACTTTTGTTCCGCAGGCTGATAGAAACGTTGCTGGGGGACCAGCACTAGTCCATGGCCCAGTGACTGAGAAACACTGATCCAGAACGCCCAGTAAAAGGTTGTGTGCAACCCACAGATGTGCAGCATAGTGTAATCCATATCTAAAGAAAAAAAAAAAAAAAAGGATGCAGTATGCATGGATTGGACTTAAACGATGATTTTTCTCAAAGAAAAAATTGTCAAGCTGATAGAGAAAGGACATTTGAACTTAGCGAGCTAGAAAACAGGCCAATACGTTGAACAAGTTGGTTTTAAAATGTTTTTTCTCTTTTCCAGGTTCTCGGATGTAGAGGGGCTCCTGGAAATTCACCACTCTGGGTGAGTAAGAATCCTGAGGTGGTGGGATAAAAGTGGAAAGAACCTGCTCAATGTCCGGATGCATGGACAACACTTTATCTGTGTTTATTACACAGTGGTTTTAATAAGACTGTACCATCAGCAGGGCCGGTGCTAGCTTTGTTCCTGTCCTGTGCAAACAATTACTGTGCTGCCCCCCCTCTCCATGATTCATTCAGTCTCTCTCCCAGGCCCGTCAAATAAAGCCCAGCTCCCTCCGGAAATCTATATTTTTAAAAACTGACACCCATCCACTCCTCCCCAGAACCCATGGTCAAGGGAAGGGTATTACATACCCTAGGGAAACCTTACAGCCCTGCACACACACCACCCCCCACACAAACTTTAATTATGCACTTGTAACAAATTTTACATGAAAACAAACATTCACAAGTACAGCCTTCTGAGGCAAAACATTACTTACAACATATTTACATGCACTGCTGTGGTACCAACCAGAAAAAAACTGCAAAAAAGAAACTTGGAGCTCTATGGAAAGCCATAAATAAATATAATTACCATTACAATATAGTAAACAATAGAGTAAATCCTAACTACAGGCACTCAAACAGTAGCAACTTTACCTATGAAAAGGCCACACTATAAATATTACAACAGGCCCTAGAACACCAATACACCTCCTATTGGGTGAACAGAACAAGCCAGGCTGCTAGAGATCTCTACACAGAAACTACATGCCAGCAAAATAGCTCACCTCGGTCACATATGCAGAATACAGACAGACCCTAACCAAATACAGAATAAAGCGTCCATAGAATATAAATAGAAATGTGCTAAGAACTGAAACCCACAACAAGCCAGCCTCTTTATGCAGAGCAACAAAAACCATAACCACTCTTCATAAACATTAAATAAAATCAAGAAATATAAAAACATAAGTCATATTCATAAAAAGAATATTTCAAACCAATTAATAGAATATTCAAAATTTCCCAAACATCAATGCAATACTTTAAAAAATCCAATAATTAAAAAATGGTCTAATATTTCCCAAAAAAACAAAAATTTCAAAAACATCAAATTACGCCCAATAATTAAAACTGATAAGGATTTTAAAAATCCCCTGCTCTCCATACCTGAAATCTTTTGCTTTCCAGTCACCCGGAGATTTCGTGGATTCGGGGAAATAAAGTTTGTGGCGCCCTATCTTCTCTCTCTCATACACACACACACACTAACACATTGATTCTCTCACACACTCCCTGTCTCATATACATGCCTATGCTCTCACACATACTCCCTCTCCCTCAGAGCGTGTGTGCGCGTGTGAACCTAGGTTCTCATAGACACACACCAGCACATAGACTCTCACACAGCCACACACAAAGCTTTCACACAGACACAGGGGGTCGATGCAATAAATTATGCTCAGAAAGCGGGCGCTGGACAGTCAGCACCCGCTTTCTTAATGCGCCCCCCAGGAACCCCTCCTGGGGGTGCCAAGCAATAAAAACTTGGCTCTTCAAAAAAGCATTTCACAGTGAGGTAACGGAATAACAAATGCACAAAACAGGAAATTGCCAAGATAAAGCAGTATTGCCTACTTTTGTTATTTTCTCACAATCTAAGTATTAAATTATAAAGACAGTTAATAGTAAATGGTAACCACACCCTCTCACATTTAAGTATATTATCGAACTATGTAACCGTATAATAATGGCACCCTTGGATAAATTAGAGACGACATATTTGTGCCTAACTGTAAACAGTTGTGATGGTGCCCTACTATACGACGGTATAGAAAAGTTTTTAAATAAATAAATAAATAAATATTTCAATTAGGGGTCACGTTAGTAAGGAGGAGCTAGGGTCACTTGAGCACCCCTAGCGCCTCCTTGCTAAACGAGAATCCGATTGGTGTCGGCCATCAGCCAGTTAGGTAAACCGACGCAGAGTTTAATCGGTGTCTGTTTTCTTAAATGCCGCACAGCCAGGGGGTACAGGAAACAGACGCTTGTCAGTTGAGCGTCCATTTCCTGCACCTGAATGCTGGAGTTTTTTGGTTTTTTTTTTAATGTTTATTTAGTTTTGTTTTTCCTCCTACTTAATAGGAGGCAGCACAGAAAAGCAGTTTTTTCGGCTTTTCTGTACTAGTTTAAGGAGCACTCAGCAATTAATGCCTGCTCCGGGCAGGCGATAATTTCTGATCGCAAAAATGTGCGTCCAGGGCGCACATTTTTTTCTTGCATTGGGAGTGAATCACGTGCTTTTGCATGTGATGAGCGCTATTAGTTTCACTCCACGTTGGACGTGCATTTTAGAGGCACCGATCCCCTTATTGCATAAGGAGATTAGTTAGCGCCTCTACAACCCGTGACCAACTGCGGGTTAACAGTGCGCTTGGCTGAGCATACTGTATTGCATCGGCCCCAGAGACAGGCTCACACACACACACACACACACACACAGATACATAAACTCAAGACACACACTTACAGGCTCCTCTTCTCATTGGCTGGGGGAGGGGAGTTGGCACTGAAGCAGGAGGGAACACTGTGAAGGCGTGGTAGTTCAACCTTTGCCACGGCCGGCAGCCTCTCTTCCAGCGTTTGGCTCCACTGGTGGCCCTACGGTCTCTTCTGTTGCCACCGCTGCCTCCCCCCGGGTGTGCCACCCCGTGCAAATGCCCGGTATGCACACCCAGTCACGCTGGGCCTGGCCATCAGTGTAGGTAGAGAAGAACTATACAAAGTGGTTTCCGACTCCCCCCATGTGGACTGCTGTGTTTGTTGCTTCCTGTTCCTATTAAAAAAAACAGGGACCATCTAGAGAGGGTGTGTGTGTATTTTCAGGATGCAGGACATTAGTGTTCCTGCTCCTGTTTTCTTACCTTTTAGATTTTGGGAAAGAAGATCCTTGGGCTTATGGTTTAAGGCTTGGGTTTGGAAAGAGAAGAAAAAGGGGTTCTTCCTTTTGATTAAGAACTTGTTTTCTTATTTGTGTAAAAAATTGTTGAAGAAAGTTTTATCCACCCTTCCTTTTTGGAGATTAGGTTGACAACAAAAATAAAACCCAATTCCCATTGCCAGAGGAATTTAGACTTCAAGTACAGGAGGTTCACGTTGTCTGGGACATCCAGCCAGAAGAGGAAGGGAGGAAGAAAGGCGAACAGTGGCAGCCATCCAGTATTAATCACTTGAACCACCACCCAGATATTTTGGAGAGAAGTTGGAAGATGCCATCCAGGGAAGCGAGAAAGTTACTTAGGATATCTGAATTAAAGGTATGAGAAATGGGACTTTGAATTATGCCATCTAAACCAATCCAAGTGGGATGGGAAGGAAGCTCCAGAACATCATTACAGAGTTACAGATTTATTGGAAGAGGATTATGTAATTGACTGTATTCAAGGCGGCCATGTCATTTCACATTTAAATCAATTATCTGTAAAGTTTTGTTGGAACCTCATTCAGAGTCCAATGTGTTTATTACCATGGTATAAGAGTACATGACAGAAAGCCCCAGACTTCCTTAAAGGATCGGCTCCAGCTATCTGGCCCAGTCCACCTTAAGACAGACAGGAAGGGGATCCTCAGGTGGGGGCGTTTCCCCTGAGGTAAGGGATAAAAAGGTGAGGGAGAGAGAGAGAGAGAGCGAGCTGTAATTAAATGCTGTGTCTATTCTGGACGTTTTCATTTGCCTGTCAGTCTGCTGAGGTAAGCAGCCATTTTCTTCTGTTCTGCTATATCATTTTGTAAATAAACTGGTGAAAAGCAGACCAGAGTCCAGCCTGGTCTGTTCTCCGGCCTACCCCAGTCCTAGACCGCTACAAGGGCATCACACATGGGTATTAAAAAGAGTGTTAGAACAATGCTCAAGGCCTGGAAGAGCAACCTTCCCATCCCAAACTCACAGCTCGATACTGTAACATGCGGTTGGAGATTCCCCGTCTGTAACCCGCTGTGGGCTCACAATTCGGACGCGTAAGGCAATCCTGCGATACAGTCTCCAGTTTCACGCGTCCTTAGCGCTTCTTGAAACAGACCCGTAACCCTTTCCGCACCCAGCATGTATATGATATGTAAATGAACGAATTAGCTATTCCCCTCCGATACTGTGACGCGCGCTCCGATTATCTCCTTTGTAACCCGCTATTTTGCCGCGTCCTTAACCTGTTAGTTTACTGCCTACCCTCTACCTGGTGTTAGTGTGGTGTTCGAACAGCTACGTACCGGACTGCACCATGGACGACCTCCATATATACTAACATTTGCAGCGTAAAGTTGTTATATATATATATATATATACATACACACACACACACACACACACACCTGTCACTTTCCGAATCCCCCATCTCCACACGGGTGGGCGGGCGTGCGGTCATCGAGGCGGCGGCAGGAGCCGGCGGGCGGGTGGGCGCCCGTTCATCCAGGCGGCGGCAGGAGCCGGCGGGCGGTTGGGCATGCGTTCGATCCAGGCCGCGGCGGGAGGGCGTGCATTCATCCAGGCGGAGGGAGCCGGCGGCGAAAGCGGCCTCCGGCAGCCCCCGCCGGCAGTGAATGAATGCACGCCTGTGTACGCCCGTGCGATTTCGGCTCTCAAGGCAGTCACATGCCGTGAAGTCAAGCGTCGTGATGTCACGCCTTGAGCGCCGAAATCGCACGGGCGTACACAGGCGTGCATTCATTCACTGCTGGCGGGGGCTGCCGGAGGCCGCTTTCGCCGCCGGCTCCCACCGCAGCCTGGATGAATGCACGCCCACGCACCCGCCGGCTCCCGCCACGGCCTGGATCGAACAGGCGCCCACCCGCCCGCCGCCTGGATCGAACGCTCGCTGTATTAAGCGCCTATACAGTTAGATTGGTTGCGCGGGCCTAACGCTTCGCAGACGCGGCTTGCATTTGCAAGCAATTTACATAGAGTATCGAGCGGTATGTAAAGAGAACTGTGCGTGGGGCAAACGAGGGTGCACACGGCACTGCCGCACTCTAACGTGGCCTTACAGTATCGACCTGACAGGCAGGGACTCCTGGAAAGAGTGGGATTATGGAAGGTGAGGATATCTTATGCCCTTGAAATTGAGGACCTCAGCCCAGGGGTTGCAGAGGCATTATACTTTTCTAATCCACATCAAAGCTGCTCTGGAATAGATTTTCTAGATGTGCGCACTAATTAGTTACTTTGGATGCTCAGATTAAAAGTATTTTATGTCAGACTATGCCCCCAGCATTGGGTTGATTTAAAAGCCTTTCCAGTAGAAAAGGGGATAAAAGATGGGTGCTAAATTGCAGTTTATTAACGAATGAAAACACAGTGAATGAATTAGGCTAATAAAAGGCTATTTTGAATTAAATGATGGTCAGATATGGATAGCAACCAGATGGGATGCCTCTTCAGGCAGCGTACAGGGCTTTTTCTATTGACAGAGCAGGCATGAAAAATTGAGAAATGGAAGATAAGACCAAGGTATGGAGGAAATGCATAGAGAAAGTTTCATACATGCACACATTTGCTGCTCACGTATATAGGTAAAGAACTTCTGGAGTGGGGAGAGGATAAAGTCCGCCAATATTCTGGGTGGAAAGGTCAACGTTACGCTGAACTCTCTCTCTCTTGAGGCGATGGGGGTGTGGGGAATTCAACTTTTGGCACATCCCAAAGCCAGCTATGTTATCAAATGATTCACGCTACAATAGCGACCCTATAGAAGTCTCCTCCATCAATGGCACATCGGCATGAACAACGTAACGAGATTGCAATGATTGAAAACTAAATATAAACCACTTTCATTTTTTGAAAAGTGGTACAACAAAAACAATAAACTAAACTAGGCTAACCTTTGTGCTGAAAGATGACCGTATCTCATACAAAAAGGTTTGGGGAACGTGTTGGGCATCTAGGAGTCAGGATCTCATATAATTGTATGTCTTTGCTGGGACTTCTGCAGGCTACATACAAGAGCCGTCTAAGATTTCACCTCATAATGATGGCAGGCTATCATTTAGAGTGCACTCAAGAAGGCTGGTTATATATGCTAAGAGCAGGAAGAATGACAATTTCAGCATAATCCTTGACCCCCAGCCCCTTCTGTACATAAGTTACCGAAGAGTTCGTTATTGAAATTTAACTTATTCATGATTGTTCTCTGTAAGCTCCTCTATGCACCTTCATATTTTTGTTAATTGTTTCTATGTAAACCGCCCCCAAGGTGACAGTTTCTTCCTTGTAAACCGGTATGATATGTATATTATACAGGAACATCGGTATATAAAAACCAAAAATAAATAAAAAAAATAAATAAATATGCACAAATGAAGCCTCTCTGATTTCTGTGTTTGTTAAAAAAAAAAAAAAAAAAAAAAAAAAAGGCTTTTTAACATTTGGAACAGGGCTTAATTTCAGACAGTAGATTAGAAAGCTGGACAATTCACTCAGAATGAAAGGCAGTATTCAAATCAGTTTGCTCTGGAGAGAGAACGTATTAAGGATGACCTCTGTCCCTGCTTATTTTTTTCTCACTGCTGGCTATGGAACTAATACGGACATAGGGAACGCAACTTTCAATGGGACTTCGGCAGGTAGAACAGGGCCCTTTACAAAACTGTCCACCTAACATACGGGAAAACCTGTGTGTGGGCTTAGCAGAGTCATTCCTGGGGGTGGACTTGGGGAGGGCTTGAACTAACATGCATGCTTTGTAAAATTCAAAACATGTGTGTCAATTCTCTCAAAAAATATACATGCACCAGATAGCAGGTGTACGTGTAGGTGGCTAAATTTGGTCACTAAGTCTGCTTTGAAAGCTGGCGTAACTTATGCCTGGTTTTCATGGCCTCTTTGAAAATTACCCCCTAAAAGAAGAGGTTTAAAAGGCTGGGGAAGTGGATAATAAAATTTCACTCTGTTAACGATGTGCTCCTAGCACGTTGGAACCCAGTAAGCTGCTAACTCAAGCTGAACGTTGCATTGTTATATGCTAATTTATCTGGGTTCTAAAGTTAACCATCTCAGTTTTCCCAAGGTTAACATCAACCTAGAAGTGCCAAAGTTAAAACTGGTCCAAGAGAAGTGGCCCTTCAAATGCGCTAGCAAATAGAAAGTATCTAGCTGTCCATCTTACAAAACAGGCACCCATCGTATGAAGTGAACTATAACGATATTAAAATTTCCACAGTGAAAAGGGCTCTAGTAATTTTCAGACAATGCCTGTCATAGCAAAATTCCCAGCCCCCCCTCCCCCCCCCCCAGTCAGGACCCAATTCACACCAGCAGCCAGAACCAGGCCCAAACATGGGAGAGCTCTTCCAGCACCTGTCCTCATTCAGGAGAGCCTCCGTGCTTCCCCCAGGCTGGCCGACACCCCCAGTGCAGACCCCGTGGGAGTGCCATGGCAGCCCCCACAGGCCATCGCCCAGCCACGCCCCTTGGCCACGCATCGGGAGCAAAGAGTGCTACGGCTTAGTAGAGCTTAGATTCCTTGCTTCTCCTCTTTTTTACGTAATTAAAAACCAGCGAGGTTGCAAAGCACTAAATAAGGCTCAACCTGCAAGGAGACTTTCAAGCTCTCTCAATTTTTTTCTTTTTACACAAATGCGCCACAAGTCTTGAAAAAAAAAAAAAAAAAAAAAAAAAAAAAAAAAGCCACTAAATTTGCTAACACTTACTGCAGAATCTTAAAAAATCTGCCACAGGAAACCAAAGGCACTGATTCTAACCGTGCTCATCACATGTGAAAGAGAACGTGATTGTAGCCACATATATACACTGAAGTGCACTTTCCATTTAATTATAGGGTAAGCCACATGGTTATTTGCCATTGATTACTACCTTTTGGGTTTTTGTTTTTTTTACTTCAGTTTGTGCTTTCTATCAGGCCAATTCAGTAAACTGCGTGGGACAGCCGGCGCTCCGAGGCGAG
Organism: Rhinatrema bivittatum; assembly: GCF_901001135.1. Taxonomy (NCBI): domain Eukaryota; kingdom Metazoa; phylum Chordata; class Amphibia; order Gymnophiona; family Rhinatrematidae; genus Rhinatrema; species Rhinatrema bivittatum. Next base: position 140,179,046 of record NC_042621.1, read on the forward strand.
CAACCGCTCTCCCGGGCACGCGATTCAGTATGCAAATGAGGGCCCGCGCTAATAAGGAGGCGGTAGCTGTCAGCGAGTTTGACAGCCGACGCTTAATTTTTACCGGCATCAGATGTCAAACCCGCTGACAGCCACGGATTCGGAACACGGAGGCCGGCAAAATTGAGCGTCCGTTTTCCAACCCGCGGGTAGATTTTATTTTATTTTTTTTAAAGATTTTTTTTATTTTTGGGGCCTCCAACTTAATATCACTATGATATTAAGTCAGATGATGTACAGAAATGCAGTTTCCATGCACTATTACCCCTTACTGTATAAGGGGTAATAGCGCATCGAAAACGCGCGTCCAAACAGGGGCTAACTGTGCGCTCAGCCTGAGCGCACCATACTGAATTGGCCTGTATGTTTGAGACACCACATACTTGAAGTTATAGTGATACAAGACAGATGTTGATTTTGTTGGGGGGGGGGGGGGTGTGGATGCTGGGTGAATGTTAGGAATATAGGACCGGATTTTAAAAGGTTCGCCCGATTTTATAACATGTGCGTGCAACCCCACGAATGTTATAAAATCCAGGGTCGGCGCGCGCAAGGGGGTGCACAATTGTGCAACTTGCGCACGCTGAGCCGCGCAGCCTTTCTCCGTTCCTTCTGAGGCTGCTCCGAAATCGGAGTGGCCTCGGAGGGAACTTTCCTTCCGCCCCCCCCCCCCCCACCTTCCCCTCCCTTATCTAACCCATCCGACCCCCTACATTTTATTTCTTTATTTACGCTTGCCTCTGGGCAGGCAAAGGTTGCGTGCGCTGGCCATGTGCTGGCGCGCGATCTCCCGGCGCGGGCGCTGTGCCGGAGACCTTGGTCCCACCCCGCCCCCGGACCGCCCCGCCCCTTTTTTCAAGCCCCGGGACATATGCATGTCCCGGGGCTTGCGTGCCTCGCTGGGCCTATGCAAAATAGGCTCGGCGAGCGCAGGAGGGGTTTTAAAGGGTTACGCGCGTAATCCTTTTAAAATCCGCCCCATAGTGAACAAGGATGGAGTAGAAAATGATTAGTTTTACAATATGATGGTCTGAGAAATATTGATGGACCTGGGTCATGGTGATCTCTGGATGGCTTGAAAAGGGTAAATGTGTTTATAAGAGTATTTGCATTTGGATTGTATATTTCACGTTGTATCCTCTACCCACACAGGTCAATTTTCTCTATTTCTAGAATACAATTAAAAAAAAAAAGTTTTGATTGCAACAAAAGCGTTTTTAAATAGCATATACCGGTAGGTCAACCGACTGGAGCCAACATGCTTTGCAATTAAATATTTTAGACCAGTAGCACGCTGCTTGCAGAAAGCTTCCAAAACGATGAACAAGAGAAGGAACAATGTTCTTACCAAAATACTGTTGTGGCATAATGGGCACGAACAGCTTTGCTTGTGTCACAAGAATATGAACCCCAGTGGGGACCGCGCGCCATCTTAAGCTGTTCTGGGACTGTAGGGCCAAAAGTCTTTGATGGCTCCACTCCAACAAAACTGAAAATCACTGGGGTCCCTCCACCCCCGACACCTACACACACCTTAGGCATCAAGACCTGAGGTGGGGAGAGATCCCCCGTGACCATACTGGGAAGCAGGAGGGGGAGTCTGGTGCCTTCAACAGATGGCCCTGGCCCTGGTGGTGACTGCATCCAAGACAAATGCTAGGACTGTAAAGCTGGTTGGAATCCTGTGTGGATTAGGAGTCCCAAAGATATTCAGCTGTCCAGTATTTTCTGAATAAGCTGATGACTGTATGATTGAACATTAACGGAATAAACAAGGTACTGGTTGACTTCTTCTTGAAGTGGTGCCTCATGCTGCTAGGTAATTGGGTGACAGTGCCTCCGTGTGACTGAAGGCTGGAAGAGCTGTTAATGAAAATTAACACCTTGTGATGCATGTCAGCGGCACTCTTTGGTTCTGTCCTGGCCATATCATTCCCTGTAACACTTGTGCCTCCTGAAAGCAGCAGCATGACATATCACTCAGGCTGCCTTTTTTAGATGATGTGTCTGTTACCATGAAAACTACAACACTTTCCTCCCCCTCTCCTCTAATTCCTTCTATTGTACACAGACCCGAAGCTGCCCAGGAGCTGAAAGGAAAACTGCAGAGGCTCAACCCAGCAGTGTCCTCTCCAGTAAAGATCAGCCTGTATTATAGGGGTCGCTCTTCTTATCCCCCCTCAATGATGGAGGTCCAACCCCCAACTGACAGAAGCCGGGGTCCCCTAAGCTCCAAGTGGTAGAGAGCAGCACCTATTGTCATGCCACAGCAAAATCCCCTATGCCTGTCTTTTCTGTACCTTTGCCTCATTTTATTACACTTCTGTACAGAAACAAAACAGAGAAAGCAGCAAGAAATTTGCAAATGAGGGAAGGTCTTGACAGACAGAAGCCTCCCTCTCTTCCCACCTGCCCCCAAAAATACATACAGGTCACACTGCTCCCAAAGCAGGTACCCTGAAAATATAATAGAACAAAAAACCTCAAAAATTTTAGCATGCTGAAAAAAAAGGAAGCATCTGCAAACATTACACGAAAAGAAGAAAACAAAAGTACTGAGACGTTTACAGGCCAGTGCATGTATCAAGTATTTTGTGAATCTTGCCCCAGGCTGCCAGTGATGGTGCTATCCCAGAATGCTCTCTGTTCCACTATGGCGCACTGAGGAGGGAAGTTAAGGCCCTGCTCAGAATATGGCAGCCCAGGACTATAAATTGTTCTTGCTTTGGGGCCTTTGGAGAATGGGGGAAAAAAAGAAAAAAAATAAATCTATCACATCATCAGTAGCTACACAGTGGGCCAATGCCAGACAAGGTGTCTGGTAGTAGTAGCATTATCAAGGGACCACTCAGGAGGAGGGCTCAGAAGCAGCACAGGCAGACAGAATCCTTGCAGGCTGAGCACCCAAGAGCAAAGCAGTCCATAGCCGCAGGACAGACGTGACTGTCTTTGGTGAGCTGGTGGGGTCAGTGCAAACCTGAAGAGAGCAGATCGGCAGCAGCCTCTCTCTCTCTCATTTCAGAGGTAAGGATGTTTAGTTTTGGTGGGGAGAAAAGAGATTGCAGTGAGGTTGCTCATCTGAGTAGTGCTCCTGCTGAGCAGAGAGGGAAATTGGTGGGAGGGTGAGTTTCACACGTGTTCTGCCCCGTCCCCAGCAATCTCAAATCTGAACACTTGTCCTCGTGTGTCTGAGAAAGCCAAATGTAATTTTGTGTGGCTTTTTTTTTTATTTGTTAATCAATGCAAAAGTTCAGCTTTTAACTATATCCGCAGACACATCGCCTGAAAATCTCACTCATTGGAGTGGACCATCCTTGGCGTCTCTGCTGTTATATATGAGGTGCTGAAGCAAGTCCGCTTCCTTACACTCCCATCCATCTCAAGTACTGCATGACAGACTTCTGTTGCATTCACATAAAACAGTTATCAAATATATGGTTGCCAACAAGCTGGAACTTGGTCAGCTTGACTGGTTTTCTTTAGAGGAGGCCAACAGGATCTTTAAACTAGTCCGTAACCCTTCAGCTGCTGACCTCTGCTGCAAGAAAAATTCCTTCTCTCAAGAGCTCCTTTGATACTCCCCCTCTGCTCTCTGACCTTTTTTCTAAGCAAAAGGGACCGGTCCTAGGGCCAATGGTAGAAGCAGCAGGATTGAGTTAGTGTGTGCTGTGCTCCTAGGTCTTGCGGTTCACTTACACTGAAGGGACCTGGGAGCAAAGCACTTGTTGGCTGAGACCTGGCCCACGTATCTTCACAGACTGTCCATGCTACGGCTATTCCCTCTGCTTCCATCACTGGGCCTAGGTCCTGATCCTTAAAAAAAAAAAAAAAAAAAAGTCCGGGCTGAGGAAGCCTCAAAAGATTGGCTCTTTCTGAAAATTTGTAACCCTAAGCAAAAAAAAAACAAAACACTTTTCCCCATTCTGCACTTATTGGATGAATAGTTGACAAGTCTGACCTATTGCCTCATGCAGAGGGTTCAATTCAGTCTTCAGCTGTAGAACTTATTTCATGATGAAAGTTCTACATTTAAATAAACACATTTTCCCTTTTTTTAGCTTGCCTTTAAATTTTCCATCATATACACAAACAGGAGAACTCGTACGAGCACTCATTTTCAAACTGCTCCCCTCTCCCCACTTGCTGTTCCAGTTCTTACTCCTGTGACCAATGTTCCCTTAATTATGCAGGGGTGCACATCATCCCTGTCACAGTCCTCCCAATGTTCCAAATATTTTCCCCAGGTTGAGGTGGGGTAGGATACAAAAAAACTTTGTAAGTGTACCAGGGCCAGTGCTGTTTCTACCCTCTCCTCCACCTATCATTGCAGCTATCAGGAACCCAAGTTCTGCCCGCTTCTCCACGCAATTATATAAAGCAAGCTATAACTCCACAGACTGGCTAGGTTATGGCAGGGGCAATGGTGGGGTGCCATCCAGAAAGACTACAGGAAGCCACATTTTCAGGTATTGGATTATTTCAAAGCATTGTGGTAGGATATGGAAAGGGAGAGGTGTAGGGTGAGAACTAAATACTGGGTGTTGTATGCTCACCTAATCAAGATGGTGGGGTACAGAGCAGAAAGAGGAAAAAGCTACGGTAGTCTTGGATAAAAAATGCAATATCTTACAAGTGGTCATGCTCTATGCGGCTGGCATATGGAATGTGCCCTTATTAGTATAGGCAGGAACAACTGGGTAGACTGGAGTGGTCAATTGGTCTTTTTCTGCTGTCAACTATTATGTTACTATGTCAGGTGACTTAATGCCCATCTGGCTCCCTCATCAAGCAAACTGGCAGCACCAGGTAGCAGTGTTTTTTTTCAGTACCATGGATCTCACCTAAGGCTTCTATAACCAATTACTGTATGAAGCAAAAAATCAAAACAGAAAGTCAAACAAAAAAATCCACAGTGCTAAACACCAGTCACCCTGGGAGGGCAACTTACTACCAGGGATACCCAAATCATTGTTGTTCCACTGAAAAACGACAATTTCAACTTGGACAAAAATAAAAAGGATGGAACAGGAGTGTAGCAGAAAAATGGAGGGAAATTCTATAAACTCCCTCCAGTGACTTGGACAACTGTGATAAGGCAAGTGCAGATAATACTATGGGGAAAAACAGATCCCTGATTCAGAGTTGGCAGACCATTACCATGATTTATACTCCCAAACAAACAATTAGATTTCACCAAAATGAAAAGGAGCATTTGGGGGCTTGGCTAGTGTGTTTGTCAGAACAAGGTGCTGGAGTCAGTACATCTCTCAGACGATGAGCCCTATTTGCCAAGAATGCTTTGCACATGATTGTGTGCACACCACACACTTGTCGCTTCATCTGCTGGGACAAAAATGACCATGTTTCTTTAATGTAATCGGGGCAGTCTTTAGAGAGAAATATAGCGATCCCGGTGCTTAGCCAGGACCTCGTTAAGGTGAAGAAGTGAAATACAATAAATGAGGTTGGCCATGTACTACACAAATTGGGGTTACAATTAGCTATCCAAAAGGATAACCTCTTGATTATGGGGAAGTGTATATTACTGCTGTGTCATCACGGTCTAGACTGGCCCTCTCTCATTAGGGAGGTGATACAGCAAGAAAACCTTAACACGATTAAACAACTGATTCCTAAACTGGAAGGCCTACATGGCCAGGGTTTAGACTAGACTAGTGGAGACAGTCACGAAGGGGAAAACCCCATAAAGGGTCATTATGCAGGAATTCCAGTGAAATTTGTTGCCTGTCCTAGGGTTTTAACTAAGATTAAATTTAGATACCGGTTCTTTCCACCATACGAATTAAGTGCTTCCTTACCTTGGGTATGGGGGGGCAAAGGAGAAGGTTGGGGTGGTTCTTTGTTAACGCCTGTGTAATTTTTGAGTATCCTTGGTATTGGTGGGGTTAGATTTGCCGATCCTCGAGTGCATAAGAACCAGGCACTCAAAATCTTATGTTACATTAGATTTTGATTGAGCGGTAAATAGAAATTCCTAATGTAAAACATGACAATTACTTATGTAGTACAGCTATGTTATGCAACAGTTTATGTTTTGGATCATGCATTTAATTACTGACTTTTTAAAATCTCTGACAACACTATTTGTTGCAAGTATGCTTTGTTGTATTTTGCTGATTATGAATAAACAGATTTACACTACATATAGGTTCTTTAGGTACACAGGAACAGATACCTATACTGCTTGTTAATGCTCAGATGATCAGGAGAAAAAATTCCAATAATTGACTTAAGGAGGAAAACCCCAGTGTGAGTTACAGAATCTTGATTGGTAGATTCTGATACTGTCTTATTGAGGCAGTTACAGGTTAATGACTATCATCTTCATTACCTTAAACCATCCTCACAAGGGAGGATGGGTGGATTAATCATCCTGGTGAAAGGTAATCTAAAGATATCTTTAGTTTACTCTAGTTACTTCCTACAGTTAGAAGTTCTAGCTATTGAAAATCATGATTGGAGAATTTGTTTGATTTATGCCTCTCCTACGAATTGATTGCTAATAAGTTATCATCTTTTAATGCTGATTTAATGTTTTATTATTTTAGGGGGATTTTAACATGCATGTTGACTCAGTTCCGCTTTCTGAAAATTGTGAAATCTTTTTGGGTTGGAAGCAAAATTATTCAACAGGTAACCCATAGGTTAGGAAATACTTTGGACTTACATTTTCATCAAAATGAATTTGAGGGATTTAGTCAATCCCCAAGTAGGCTGTTCCATTGTGCCATGGTCTGATCACTTTTTAAATTAAATTATCTGCAGAGAAAGACCAGCCCTGTCCATCCTCTAGTAGTGAACCAGTAAGGTTATTAATGCATAATAGGTTCGAAACCGATGCCCTTAAAGAGGTTCTTCTACCTGATTTCTTCTGACTTATTTCCCAAACTTTGTGCAGCTACTATTGATGTTATTATGGTATCTGACCATGCACACATTTCTATTGATTTAGATCTTACTGCCTGTAAGATGAATAATTTTAAGTTGAGTATGCAGCCGGCATTATATTACAATACAGACTTCTCTGCTTACTTGAAAGATAAATGGGAGGAATATGTAGACTTCAACTTTACAGATGATGTGCAGGGTGATGTCTTTTGGAATGCAGGTAAAGCAGTTATAAAAGGACAGATTATAGCCTATACGGCTCATAAGAATAGGCTCAGGGTCAAAGAAAATCCCGTTTACAGAAGACCAATTATGAAATCTAAAGAAAAAGCACATTCAATCCTTAACTCCCCATCTACATGATGAGAACCTCAGTAACTAGGTCTTTAAACCATTTACTATAATCAAAGAGAGGTCCAGCATATTCTACACCATGAGGCCCAGTTCTTTCATCAGGGGAATAAAGTTGGCAAGCTTTTGGCAAGAGTGGGCTTAATGTTTTTTTAACCAAACATTTTATCACAAATGTATCTGATAATGAAGGGACTTCACATACATCTAATACAAAGATTAGAGAAATGTAGATATTTATCGAACTTTATTAAAAAAAAAACAAAAAACACACCACACCCGGATGGGGTGGAAATCCATGATATGTTTTTTGAGCATTTGGATTTACCACAAATTTCAGAACACTTAGGGCCAGCTAAACTCTGCCCTCTCTCTCAATCTGAAATATTGTTTACCATCAACAAATTATCCTTGGCAAAAGCTCTGGGACTTGATGGTTTCTGGGCCGAATTTTACAAGTTAAAGATGACATGGTGTCTCCACTTCAAAATATGCACAAGACTTGTTTCAGCAAGGGAGCATGGTATCTCTATATGAATAGAGCTCTTATTGCGGTCTTTCCTATACTGGGCAAATATTTAAAGCAAGCTGGCTCATACAGACCAATTTCTTTAATTAAATGTAGACATAAAAGTTTTGGCATCAATATTGGCTACTCAGCTTAGTCGAGTCATTCCTGATCCTGTTAAAAATAGGAATGGGGTCACTAACATCCACAAACTGATTGAAGCTCTTTGGTCTGGGGAAATAAATAATCCAAATGGGCTCATAAGCTTAGACGCTGAGAAAGTGTTTGATACCGTACAGTGGGGATACATGTTCTAGCTGATATGGAAGTATGGTCTTCCGGACTCTTATAAATTGGGCTGAATTACTCTATTCTAATCCAGAAGCTAGCATAAATATAAATGGAAAAATCTCAACCCCTTTTAAACTGAAGAGTGGTACAAGACAGGGGTGTCCCCTTCCCCCCCTTGTTATACATTTTTGACAGTTGAGCCCCTAGTAATCAAAATAAAAGCTGCTATGGAGATTCAGGGATTTCATTTTGGTACCAAAGAGTACAAAATCTGTCTTTTCACAGAGGATATGCTATAATTTCTGTGGAATCCTGAAACCTCTTTACATGTAACTATGACCTTAATAGAACAATTTGGTTTATTTGCTGGGCTAAAAATAAACTTTTCCAAATCTGACACCCTCCCCATTTCACCCACACTTCAAAATAATTGACATGGTATCTTTCCATTAACTTGGTCTAAAGGATGTTTTATGTATTTGGGAATATGGATACCCCAAGATTTATCCATATTGTATGCTCTTAATATTACTAATATGATTGAGCAGCTCAAAGAGCAATTGGTGGCCTGGAAGGATCTCCCTTTATCACTATTTGGTAGATGTGCCTTATTTTAAGATGGCCCTCTTGCAAAACCTATTGTATAAGTTACAAGTGCTTCCAGTCTGGTTAACATGGAGTGACTTACTTCAGTTGCTCAAAGCCATAACAACATTTATATGGAGAGGAAAATGCTCTCGACTGAGCTATTGTACACATGTCTTCTAAAAAAAATATGGAGGATTAAAATTACCCCATTTTCATTACTATAACATGGCGTGTCAACTGCATTACTGTTGGAAATGATATCATGCTCAATTTAAGTCTTGATGTGCCGGATTTAATCTCCGATATCCTGAGACCATTGAAACCTGTGAACGTACTTCACACCAGTAATAAAGATTTATCACGGAAGGTGAAAACATTCTAATTAGGCCAGTTTTAATGGCTTGGCAATATTTCTACACTGAGTGGAAAATGTCTCCCTATGCCACCAAACTGCTGAGCAATCTCGTTTTTTTTTACCAGGCTTAGACAATCCCCATTTTAAAGAATGGGAACATAGAGGTTTGACTTCTATTGAGAAACTTTATTGTGTAATTCAGAAAAGTGTTATTTTCTTTGCCAGTTGCAATCTCAATTTGGCATACCATGTCAGCATTTCTTTATGTATTTACAATCTAGACATTATATACTTCAGCTTCTTTCCAAATGCCCTAATATATTCGAAATTGAGTCAGTTATAGTTTTATGTACCAAAGTTAAAAGGCATAGTAACACTTTTTCTGGTATAACTTCATTTACTAAGGAAACCTCACAACTGAACTTATCGTTAGCTTGCTCCTAGTCTGTTACAGAATGACCAAGAGTAACAGAGAGAGATTTGGTGACAGTTTGAGTTTGCCTTTGTCGCCACCATGGAAGTAAAGATACAGGAAATGAAATACAAACTCTTACATAGAATGTATATTAATACTGCTCATGCTTATATTAATACTGCTCTTGCTTGTAAAATGCATAACAGAGATGCAGACATTTGTATTAAGTGTCATGGTGAAAGAGGTACTTTTGATTCTTAACTTTATTCTTTGTCCGATTATGTTTCCCTTTTGGAATTTAATTCTCAGAGCCATTGAAGACATTACTCAAACACCAGCATTCAGTGGTGAATTTATATTGCTAGGTTCTATGCAGTGGCTCTCCTCTCAGACTAAGAGCTTGGTAAAGGTTTTGCACATTCTGACAATGCTAGCAAAAGCATGTGTTCTTTTCAATTGGCTCAAACCAGAAGGCCCTACACCATTAATATGGTACCAAACATTTGCAGACTGGATGCAAATAGAAAGATTGGATGTTAAGTTCAAACAATAAGTGCCAGTTGAATATATGAAACTCTGCCAACTGACATACAGTCTGTTAACCATGACACTCCTCAGTCTCTCGCCTACAGTATCTCCTCACTGGGAAACTGCTGTGAAACCTCCTGACGTCATCTAGGAGAGAAGGGCTCCCTCTGCCGAGGTCCCTGAGACTGCAACTACAGACTGCCTCACTACTGCCACCTGGTGACTCTCTTCAAGCTGTCTAATAAAAGAATTATCTGTGTCTCTGTGTAGTAAGAGTCTAGTTCAGTGCTGTGGCTCCTCACGGGGTACTCACTCAGTGTTAGCTATAGATATGCACTTCCATCAGTATGTTGTAGAAGGTACAGGCACTGAGGCAGGGAGAGCAGGCCCTCGAGGATCGAGTACCTGTTCCCTGTAAGGCACCTGGAATAAAGCAGAGGGTCCCAGAGGAGCGGTTACCCAGGTTAGTGATTACCCCGAAGGGCAGAGAGCCTCCTGCAGCAGCACAGAAGCAGCAGAGTAGCGTAGACAGGAACGGATGCGAGTCCGGAGTCAAGTCTTTGCTAACTCGTTTCAGCTATCAAACTAGTGAAGGCAATATACCCAGATGGCGTGACGTCAGCATGAGGAAACGCCCTCGAGGTTCGCACCAATGGTGGTACAAAGACGTGGGTTGCACGCGCATGCACCCACCCTAGTAGGTACCTAGGAGGAACAATGGCGGGAGGCTGCACCATAGCCGTTCTGGTGACACCAGAGAGGTCGGCTTGTAGAGCTGCGGTAGCCATCTTGCCCAGGAAAGTGGGAGGAGCCGAGAATAAGGTGAGGCAAGCGGGGCGAAGCCGTCGAATACTGACGGACGCAACATCTTTCAACTCTTTAGAGGTCAAATTTGGTGCATCTTAATCTGAATGGGTAGCCCAAAAGCTGATAGCAATGGTTTGACTTCGGAAAAATTGATATATATGCTACCGGAGGAGCAGGAGTCTATGGCCTCTGGGGGTCCTTCAGCCTCCCCCACTCCCAGACACCACAAATCTCTGGTAGAAAAGTGCTGGAACCTCTGTTGCCACATTAAATTACATTACCCTTATGAATGATCAAAGATCTCATATGAATGTTACCATCTCATGGAAAGGGGTAATAGGCAACAGATTAAATGCTCTGGTGGACACAGGGGCAGAGGCCATCATTATAAGGGATAACCCACATAGATACAGGGGCCAACTAGTAAAGCCAGAAGGATACGGAGGATCCGTTACAACAGTTGTGCAGGTCCTAAAGCATATAGTTAGAGGATACTCAACTGTCTCTTCCTGTTATTGCTCCCAGAAAGATTGCATATTAGGCATTGACTTTTATCTTCCCATTCAAATTGTTTGATTAACAAGCATAGATGTTTATCTGCCCAAAGCACACATGTGAGTTGTCTTTGAGTGCGAGTGTCCCTTCCCAAACCTAATGAGATTGTTCATTCTGACTAGTTTAAGACCAAAATGGATACTAGCAGTTTTGCAGACAACTATCGATGACTGAAGGGAAGCAGGAGTAGTGACTCCTTTTAATAGTCTGGTATGGCCATTGTTAAAACCAGACTGGTATTGGTGCCTTATAGTGGATTACCATAAATTGAATGCTGTCACCCCGCTACTTCATGCTGCTGTCCCATCTATAACTAACCTAATACATGCCATCCAAGAACATAATGGTACCGGGTATGCTGTGGTAGACATTAGTAAAGCATTTTTTAGTACTCCTATTGCCCCTTCTAGTCAAGAGATGCTTGCCTTCTCATGCCTCTGGAGATAATACACCTTCACCTGACTGCCACAGGGATACACATATAGCCCAACCATTTGTCATGAAGAGGTTGCACAGACATTGGAACGGTTAACTTCCAAGTTGCCGGGTTTCATAACGTTTCATCATTAATGTAGATAATCTTACTTCAAGGAAGAGATGCAAAGGAGATTGCTCAAGCTTTGGTCCTGCTATGTCAGGAATTGGAAAAGATTGGGTGGGTAAATTTAAAACACATCACTGCATTAACCGGTACTGCTGGTGATGTGGTAAGAGCATGCAGACCTAGTTCTATGCTGCTCCAGGGCCCCATTCCCTGTATCTGCCCCCATCAGCCTCCCCATTGCAGTGCACACTAATATTGAGATTTACTATGTATAAACTGACTGTTGGGGACACGTTGGTGACTTTTCCGAACAGTTACCTTGGCTGATGGCGATAAAAGTTGATCTGTACGGAAAAGCAGAAATCAATACAGTAAGCAAGATGGCCAATCCTGCAAGTAATCCTCAATCACCACAGAAGGTCTCAGAGGAGCCAGGGATCTAACAGAAGTAATATTGTTGGCAATGGATGAAAAATTAGGTAAGCTTCACTTGCGTCTCGATGAGATTCAGTCCCTGCTTACCGATCATGCACAGCTGCTTACTGAAGCTGAGATGTGGATTGAGGGGGGTAGAGGAGTGAGTGCAGGCCCTTGAACATGATTTGGAAGCAGTCTGAGAGATGTGACCAAATATGAGTCCAAGCTGGAAGATCTGGAAAAGGTGCTCCCGTCGGAGCAATCTACACTTTAGTGGACTCTCAGAGGTGATCCTGGAGAGAGACCTGAGAGGCATTCTGGAACGGTGGCTGCTGTGAGCTCTAAACTCACCAGAAATGCTTGAGGTCTTCCAAAATCGAACGCGTGCACCATCTGGGGATGCGATGCAACGAGCAGGTAAGGCCTAGGCCAGTTATTGTCAAGATTTTGAATTTTCATCATAAAGGAGGAGATTTTGTGGTTATAGACAGCTCCGAGCCATAGAATATGAAGGGCAGAACATATTAATATTTTCAGAATATTCCCTGGCAGTGTCAGCGTGACACAAGACCTTTGCATCAATTTGTTCACAGCTTGTGCACCATCACATTGAATTTGTGCTACAATACCCGGCAAAGCTGAGAGTGGTATTCAATAATGCAGTTCATTTCTATGACATGGCTGCAGAAGCACAAGTTTTCTTTCACGCCAGGCTGAAAGAAACAGAAGAGTCTACAGTTGGAAATGCCTAAATTAAGTACAGGAAGGGACTTTCCTTTCTTTCTAAGGAACAGCCATAGTGGATATTGATCAACATTCTGCTGATTTAGTGACACTGAAGCTGTATTTCTGCAATGGGACTGCAGCATGAAATGGACAGTAAGGACCGGAAATATACTTTGGGGAAATGAGCGAGTGGTTGGATGTGTTTGTTTGCTCTACTTGAGGGGAGTGGAGTAAGTTAAAGTATGCTATATATGGTGTCCCACAAAAGCAGCATGAAGTGACTGGATGTGCTGTTTTGGAAGCTGGTTAGAGTTTAGGCTGGGAAGCCTTGACTGGAATGAAGATATGGCAGGGAGATATTCTCATACCTATGATTGATGAGGCCGGTAAATGGCTCTCTCTACTAAGTGCATCAAGTGGAATGTGAGTTGTATAGGATCTGACACTAAACGCTATAAGATACTACAAGCTTTACAATGATAGGGGGCACATATTGTGCTATTTCAAGAGACTCGACTAGATGTCCTTGAACATGGTAAATTACATAGACAATGGGTGGGTAAGGTATATTCATCCCAATCGGGCTCCAAAAAAGCAGGGGTAGCGGTTCTAATTGTAAAAACTGTTCCTTTTCAGGAGACAAAAGGTAACGTCAGATAGTGAAGGCCAGTATATAATTGTGGAAGGAGTCCTGTTTGGGAAGCCGGTTATATTATTATGTAATGTATATACGCCCAACAACTATGACCATGGATTTTTTGTACACCTTGCAAAAAACATGTCACCACTTTCAAACCCTCTGATGATAGGTCGGTGGGGATTTTAATTGCGAGCTGGACCACTATTTGGACAAGTCAAACCCAACGGTGGCCATATCCCAAGTTTTGGGTAAAGGAATTGAATATCTATGTTAGACAGTAGATCTGGTGGATTCGTGGAGAGCATTACATCCTCTGGACAAAGAATTCACACATGTATCCAAGAGCTCATAGCACAAAATCTAGGATAGATTATCTTTTGGTTGATGGGGGGACTTTTTCCAGGGTTTCAGTTGCAAAAATTGGGCTTTTGATAATCTCTGATCGTGCACCTGTCTGGCTTGATCTAGACTGGTTTCAGCTAGATGAGATGAAACGTACCTGATGTTTCCCAAAATTCTTTTATAATGATCTTACATTCAGAGCCTATTTGATTATAAAGTGGGAGTAATATGCGACATTTAATCAGGATCATCAAGCTTCCCCAGCTGTATTCTGGAAAACTGCCAAAGTGGTGTTGTGGGGGGATATTATTTCTTATATGGCCGCCAGACAGAAAGCTTTGACATCGCATATTTTATCTCTGGAACAGCATCTTTATAGGGTAAAACAAAAATATGATCAAAACCTGAGCATAGACACAAAGCAGAAATTTGTTGAGGGTCAGGTTGCTTTAAATATGCTACTTCAAAGGGCAAAGAAGGGTATGGTATATTATAAAGGTAAATTTTTTCAGCAGGGCAAAAAGATTGGTAGAAATTGGCTAATATGACAAAAATTGGATGGGTACTAAATACATAACAATGCGAGATAAGGCAGGGCGGTTGGTAAATATTACAAAAGATATTAGCAATGTCTTTAAAGATTTCTATCAGGAACTTTACACAGCATCTCCAAGGTCTGAATAGGATATCTTGGAATATTTATGTGCTGAGGAAGTACCTTGCTTAACGGGGGAGCAGTTGAGGCAGTTAAATCAATCTATCCAATTGCAAGAGATAGTACAAAACATCAAAGTGGCCAAACTTTTAAAAGCACTGGGGGTCAGATGGCCTTCCAGCCAAATTGTACAAGCTGTTAGTGTCAAAGCTGGTTGCGCCTTTGGGAAATATGCTCTTACATTTAGTTGACCTACAGAGGATTCCTCTAGCAGCAAATAGCACCTGGATCCTGTACATTGTTTTTTTTATAGTTGTATTTAATTCATTCTTTTTTTGTTATGCTTATCAGTATTATCTATACTTCATGTTAATTATATTCATCTGTTACTTGTAAGGGCTCTGCCCAAAAGTTATTTGTTTTATATAAACAGATACGATGTGCGAACGGCTCTCGGTATAGAAGAGACTTTAAATAAATAAATTATAACAGTATTCCCAAAGGCAAGACGAGTTTTGATTTCTCCCACCTCATATCGTCCAATTTTTCTCTTAAATTTTGATAAAGTTTTTAGCGAAGGTTATGACCAACAGGCTAGCGAAAATTCTTCCAATGATCACAGGCCAGAACAGGTGGGTATATATATATATAGGAATATTTTCTTCAGGTGATACGAACACTGTATCATGGCCCACGTGCCTGTGTGTCAGTCAATGGATGTAATTCAGAGGTGTCTTGTTTGGGCAGGGGGACAAGCCAGGGGTACCCTCTGTCCCCGCTGCTTTTTATTCTCTTTAGAATTTTTTTTTACACAAAATTCAGGGTAATGGGAACATTGCAGTATTCCCATTGGGAAGTGTTCGAGAGAATAACTTCAAAGCTGTCTGTTTTTGCAGATGATATTCTCCTATACATTACAGATCCACAAGCATCCATGAGAGCATTCCTCAGAGAGGTAGAGATTTTTGGGAGGTTGCTGGCTTTAAATTAAATTTAGACAAATGTGAGGCCCTCCCGACAATTCATGAAGTAAGATGGAATTGGGGAAAAAAAAGTTTCCCCAAAGCAGAATAACTATCCGGTAAATCTGTATAAAGGTCAATTTTCAGAAGATGCTGCTTTCCACTAGCATATTATTGAAAGCTTGGAGAGATTTCCCCCTCTCTTTGTCGGGCAGAATTAATCTATTTCAAATGATTCTTCTACCAAAATGCTTATACTTGTTTCAAACAATCCCTTGTTATCTGTCGAAACAAAATGTGGCTCAAGATAGAAAATCTACTGTGGTAATATCTTTGGAAAAATAAGAAGCCCCGAGTAGCCTGGGCCAAACTGATGCATAAATGGGTCCATGGTGGGCTAGGCTTAGCGGATCTGAAGTTGTACAATGTGGCATGCAACTTACGCCATGTGGTGGACTGGTTGTTGGGGATAAGCTTTTATACACCCATCAAGACAGAAAAGGAACTTTTTTCTCAAAAGAACTTGGGGGTTCTTCTGCACTCCTCGCTGATAGGGTTCCTTGGTCATCACTCTGATTTTATCATGGTGCTATTTCTGCTCCTCTTTAAAATTAAAGAACAATCTCTCTCAATTTTTGCCTCTGATTGGCAATGAGGTGTTTCTACCAGGAGCGCATCATGTAGTCTTTACAGAATGGGCAGCTAAGGGGTTACATGTGATAAAACAGTTCTTGAATGAGGAAGGAGGCCTAAAAACTTTTTCACCTTTGGTTGAGGAATATGGGCTAGATAATAAACACTATTTTGCTTACTTGCAAGCTACAAACTATATTGGATTCTTAAAAATATAGGATCTGTATGGGAAGACTAGAGCATTGCTATCAGAAATATTTGACATAAAAGACCCTACTCAACATTCTATTTCCTATTTCTACTGTCCTCTTTTAGATTTGAAGCCGCATATTGACTCTGGACAAATATTGTCTAATTGGAAAACAGATTGCTTTAGATCTTACAGAACTTCAATATGCTCTCTATTTTAAGAGAATAAAATCTATTACTTGTAATGTAGATTTAAGAGAAGTGCACTACAAGTTTATAAGATACTATTATTCTCAAAAAAGGGCCTGTCACATGAATATTGCCTTTTTTACTCAACGCACAATAAAGCTCTGGAATTTGTTGCCAGAGGATGTGGTTAGTGCAGTTAGTATAGCTGTGTTTAAAAAAGGATTGGATAAGTTCTTGGAGGAGAAGTCATTACCTGCTATTAAGTTCACTTAGAGAATAGCCACTGCCATTAGCAACGGTAACATGGAATAGACTTAGTGTTTGGGTAATTGCCAGGTTCTTGTGGCCTGGTTTTGGACTCTGTTGGAAACAGGATGCTGGGCTTGATGGACCCTTGGTCTGATCCAGCATGGCAATTTCTTATGTTCTTATCTGACATTTGTGAAAAATGTAATCAAATGCCAGGAACTCTGACATCAGTTTTGGGGATGCTCTGAAATTTCTTTTTGGAAATAATTCTGGTTCACTATATTTTGCAGATCGCGGGAATACAGTTGCCATTAGATGTAAGTGTATTATTTGATATGCAGGGGGGGGGGGGGGTAGCCTTAGGTAAGATATTCTTACGATTTTGGATTCAGAAGATATTGTTACTTGCTAAGAAAGCTACCTTGCACCATTGGGTAGGAACTGATCCCCCAAATCTGACACACTGGCAAAATCAAATACATCTTAAGTATGTGAACAAGAAATATGATGAAAAAAATAGACTTAAAAAAAGATTTGCGTTTCCTGTTTCTCATTTGGGATGCTTATTTACAGTCGCTGTCCCATCAGACCAGCAGCCTCACTTTGAATGATTACTGACTTTATCTAGATTTGGTGTTAAAATGCTAAGATGGGAGAAATAAGCTGGTTCTATTGGGGGAGGAAAATCGGGAAATGGAGGGTGTAGAATCTGGGGATTCTTTTGTTTTGCAGGGATGTTATGGTACGTGGTTTAATATATGGGCACTAGAAAGTACTAACCAGTGAACCCATTCTTATTTCTGTGATACTGTTTACTGATCTGTGATATGTACCTTATTTATTGAAATCAATACATATACTTAAAACATAACCGGTACTGCCCTTATGGTTAGCCTTTTAAAATGAGAAATGCTACATTGCTAGCCATGACCAAGGTCCCTCCCCTGGTCTAACCAATCTTCAAGAGGAGGCTATGGAAACCCCTCATCTCTGAAGTGCTTCCAGTGTTGACAGTACTCAACCTCATAGAAGGTCTTAGAAGCCCCAGAATACGATACCCTGATCACGTAGCATAATCTGCTTGCTTGGTTCACCGATGGCAGTTGTCGCTATAGTCAGGGACAGGGGAAGTGGAAGGCTGCAGCCTATTCTCTTATCGATGCAGGGAGGATGTAGGGCAAAGGAGCCAATATGCAGAGTTAAGTGCAGCTCTTGTAGCCCTTCAATCAGCACAATATGATGGGGCTAGTTCCTGTTACATACACACAGACTCTTGGGCAGTTTATAAAAGTCTATTACATTGGATGGCAAAGTGGCATCAGGCTGCATGACAGATTAAAGGAAAGCTACTCTGGGGGAAAGATCTTTGGCCTGAAATTTGGCAAATCTGTCGAGAGATGCAGGTTTATGTTAGACACATAGATGCCCATGTGGGTGGAGATGATGGTGGGAGTACCTATAATCAAAACTGCTGATCATTATGCAGCCATTCATGCAGTTAGCATAAGGAATTATATGAATGAAGCAGCAGGTCATTTGGGTGCCAGTAATGTGTTGCAATAAGCTCATTTTAAAAACATCTCCCTATGAGAAAAAAGGAGAAGCAGAACAGGCAGAGGCTGCATAATATGTCAAAAAGAGAAAGGGACAATTCTGATACCCTTTTATATGGAGTGGCACCTGGAACCACTAAGCACGGTACGATTCCATGGGAAGTTTTACATGTAGATTATACAGGACTACTGCCTACGGGCAAACATGGACATAAGTTTATTCTGAATATGGTAGATACTTGTTCAGGAGCATGTCATCTGTTTCCTTTTAAAAGAGCCACTACAGACAATACGGTCACAGCCTTAAAAACAGTTTTTCACTTTCATGGCTTCCCTCTGGAAATGGTTCCCATTTTACAGGGAAAACAGTACAGTCTTTTGCAACCTTTTGGGAATTTATTGGCTTTTGCATATTCCTTACCACCCAGCTGCAGCAAGCATAGTAGAAAGAACTAATGGTCTTGTCAATCAAGAACTGTGATTGCAGGGCAATGATATCAATTCTGGGTGGGTCACTAATTTGCCTGTGGTGGAATCTTATTTAAATGCTCGACTTTCCGAACATAATGTTTTACATTACTACCAACAGACCAAACCCACTGTTTCTTTGGAAGACATATCAGAAAGGTTGTTCTGTGAAGGATAGAAAGTGTGGGCACATTTTCCACTACAAACATGTGACTGGAGCAAAGGCTAAATCTTAGTGTTGGAATGACTGACTATTACTGGTGATTGCTTTGTTCCAAGATCTGGCGGGTGGAGTCTGGAAAAATTAAGGCGTTATTTAGTTAAACATGGCGCGGGCCATCCATTGCTCCAACCATGTGACAGGGGCCGGCCAATGGCACCGGTAACCCCTGTCACATGGTAAGGGCAAAGAGCCATTGGCACCATTTTCTTTACTGGCAGCCGATGGCGCGAGAGCAGGAGATCGCTCCCGGGAACCCCACTAGACCATCAGGTACTTAAAGTTTGGGGGGGTCGGCGGGAGGATGGGGGATTCTAAAGAATTTGATTTTAAGGGTCGGGGCTCGGGCGCAGCCTATTAAAAACGCTATGAAACGGTACGCTACAAATCGCGGGAATGAAAATCTCCCACGATTCTGATTCCAGCTACGATTCTAGACCCGATTCACATCCCTATTAAACAAATATTTAGAATGTAAATGCTTTTAAAATTTGTACTTTACATATAGCAGTACTAAACCAATATTACCATCTCTAATTCTCTTTCTTGGAGAACCTCAAATGGATTCAACTCAGATTCAGATAAGTATCACTTAGTTTACTCTAGCTGTGTCACAAACTTGTATCCAAACTTCAAAATTTCTATTTGAAGAAATTGAGTCTTTGTGGATTATATTTCTCTCTTCTAGGCTCTGCTAAGACAGTCCTCTTATAGTATCTTTGTCTTCTCTTCAATGTATGTGTATCTTTTTCTGTCACTTTCCTAATGAGCTCAGTAATTTTTATAGTCTGGCCAGACCTAGGGTGTGTCCCTCAGATGTGTGTCTGTGATACTGAGGTCTTGGGTCCAAGGTGTCTGTCACTGTACGATTGTCTTAGGCAAGGTCACATCTCCTCCAGTAATAGGCACTGATGTCACAGGTATCAGGCTTTCCTCTGTCAGAGGCTGCCTCTGGGTGGGGGGTACCTACTACCTGTCTTCCAGGCCACAAGAATCACTCTGGAATCAAATTTTTTTCTCCTTCTTCCAAATCTCCTCAGGAACACAGTAACAGCAGTGGTACTGGTTCCTGTAGCTGTTCCCCTCCGATGCTAGCTCCACCACAGATCCTCTGGAGGAAGACAGAGCTGGGGGGATCAGCACTTCTGCCTTTCCCAAAATTCTCCTGCTCTCTCCTGAAGTCCCCAGGTGCAGACCCTTTTTCTTTTTGTGGATGGGATAGAAGGTAAGGTTTGTCTTTTTTGGATGATACTAAGATCTGCAATAGAGTGGACACGCCGGAAGGAGTGGAGAAAATGAGACAGGATTTAAGGAAGCTGGAAGAGTGGTTGAAGATAAGGCAGCTGAGATTCAATGCCAAGAAGTGCAGAGTCATGCATATGGGGAGTGGAAATCCGAATGAACTGTATTTGATGGGGGGTGAAGGGCTGATGTGCACAGCGCAGGAGAGAGACCTTGGGGTGATAGTGTCTAACGATCTGAAGTCAGCGAAACAATGTGACAAGGCAATAGCTAAAGCCAGAAGAATGCTGGACTGTATAGCGAGAGGAATATCTAGTAAGAGAAGGGAAGTAATGATCCCCTTGTACAGGTCCTTGGTGAGGCCTCACCTGGAGTACGGTGTTCAGTTCTGGAGACCGTATCTCCAAAAGGGAGATAGACAGGATGGAGGCGGTCCAGAGAAGGGCGACCAAAAAGGTGGATGGTCTTCATAAAATGACTTATGAGGAGAGATTGAAGTAGAGGAGGAGCAGGGGTGATATAATAGACTTTCAGATATTTGAAAGGTTTTAATGATCCATGGTCAAATTTTTTCCATTGGAAAAAAAAAATCAGTAGATCTAGGGGTTACGATTTAAAACTCCATGGAGGAAGACTTAGAACCAATGTCAGGAAGTATTTCTTCACAGAGAGGATGGTGGATGCCTGGAATGCCCTTCCAGAGGAAGTGGTGAAGACTAAAACTGTGAAGATTTCAAAGGGGCATGGGATAAACACTGTGGATCCATAAAGGCTAGAGGCTGGGAATAAAGAGAAGAGCCTTGGGGGTGGCTTGCTGGAATGGTGGCTAGTACCTGGTGATTACTACCCTTACTCAATAAGCCTTCACACGGTTAATGCAACTCCAATATTGCTCTCTGCTTCAACGACAAGGAGAAATATGGAAAAGAGGATTTTCATTCAGACAACAACCAACAAGGACTGAACTACATAGCCTAGGGGTAGCTTGCGTGGGGGTAGCTTGCTTATTGCGGCAGTTACTACCCTAAACCAATTAAGCCTGATACTTCACTTTGAATGCATATACAACGTTGCTCTCTGCTTCAACGGCAGGGGGAAATGTGGAAAAGAGGATTTACATTCAGACAACTTCCAATAAGGCATTGATCTGTGCAGTCTGGGCAAACAAGCATCGGGTTAACTTGCTTGATACGGCAGTTACTACCCTTAACCATTAAGCCTTATGATTCACCTTTGATGCAACTCCAACATTACTCTCTGCATCAACAGCAGGGGGTGGCAGGAAATTCAAATCAAACAATACCAACAAGGGCCCTGAACCTGATGGTCAGTGAAACAGATAAGTATGGGAAAATAAGTGTGGGAGCTTGCTGGGCAGACTGGATGGGCCATTTGGTCTTTTTCTGCCATCATTTCTATGTTCAGAGAGCAGATCCCTGCTCCGCTGATGTCACCCAAGTAGTGCCGCTTTTAAAACCTTCTTACATTTCCCTATCACTACCATTTAGCTGTCCTGGTGACACGGCACAGGTGCCAACCGCTTCTATTTTATGTCTAACATTTTTTAGATTTGCTGTGCTGTCCCAAATTAGGTTCCTGGGGCTGGTCACCTCACTTTTAGTGTCCCTACGCTGGGCAACTCACTGCAAAAGTCATGAGACTAGCCTTCATGCTTGCTTCAAGAGGTATTCAGTGAGCAGCAGGCAAAACCCTGCATGGACTCCTGCCCAGACTGCAGTCCTGGCACAGAGGCTTTTCTGTACATGAACGACAAGCGCAAGCAAACACTCTTGTAGGTCCAAAGATTTTTGCATTAAATATTTTTAATCTTGAATATGGCAACTCCACTGTTTAAATACACATTTCAATATAATTCCACGGGTCCCCAGCCACAGATCCCGTGTTTCGCCAAAATGGCTGCGTCGGGAGGGACAGCACAGATAGAAAATAACTCTGTAAAGACAAATGTAAATAATCACTATTTGAAAGGACCATACCGATAAAAATGGGAGCTGTAGCAGACAAAAACAACCGGTGATCATACATAATTTTATACCAAAGATTTTTCTGATAAACAAAATGGATATTATAAGACGTACCTTTCTCTAGACAATGTACCAGGTAGCAGGGAGTGCAAAGGATTTACAGAAAGTTGACGATTTAGACAAAAGGATTTTGGCGTGAAGCCATGACCCAATCAGAAAGCAGGACTGGATTGCTAATCAAAAATCAGACGGCGAAACTTAAGTGAAAAGGTTCCACTCTAGTTCGCAGTTTAAACCATTCGGTGCCACAGAGTCCAAAAAGAAAATCCATTTTTGTTCCTTTTTAAGAAGCATCTCAGGATAATTTCCCCCCCCTGTGCAGGCAGACGAACCACATCAATTACAAAGAATTTCAAATCTGATAGTATATGAGATTTCTGGACCCAATGTTCCACTAACGGAGCATTTTCTCTGAGATTTTTTATATTTGACCAATGCTTGATGATTCGAGTCTTAACCATTTGAGAAGTTTTCCCAACATAAAATTTCGAACGGGGACATTTAACGACATACACTACCCCAGTAGATGTGCAATTGGAACGACTTCGTAGCACAAACGTTCTCTGTGTGGTCGGGTGTACAAAGTTTGACATTGTCATAGTTAAAGGACATACAGAGCATTAGCCTCAGGGGCTGTGGCCACTTTCAGTATCAAATTGTCTAGACGCTGTATCATAATCAGAGTGGACAAGCATATATTTCAAATTCTTACCCCTCCTGTATGTGAAATGGAGGGAAGTGTTCAAGGCTGTACTCATGGCTAAAGCTGTCCAATGTTTACGAATAATGTTGGAAATGGCGTTACTTTTAGATGAAAAAGGGAGAACATGAGAACATAAGAAAATGCCATACTGGGTCAGAGCAAGGGTCCATCAAGCCCAGCATCCTGTTTCCAACAGTGGCCAATCCAGGCCATAAGAACCTGGCAAGTACCCAAAAACTAAGTCTATTCCATGTTACCATTGCTAAATGGCAGTGGCTATTCTCTAAGTGAACTTAATGGCAGGTAATGGACTTCTCCTCCAAGAACTTATCCAATCCTTTTTTAAACACAGCTATACTAACTGCACTGACCACATCCCCTGGTAACAAATTCCAGAGTTTAATTGTGCGTTGAGTAAAAAAGAACTTTCTCTGATTAGTCTTACATGTGCCCCATAGTCTACTATCTGAAAGAGTAAATAACCGATTCACATCTACCCGTTCTAGACCTCTCATAATTTTAAACATCTCTATCATATCCCCCCTCAGCCGTCTCTTCTCCAAGCTGAAAAGTCCTAACCTCTTTAGTCTTTCCTCATAGGGGAGCTGTTCCAGTCCCCTTATTTTGGTAGCCTTTCTCTGTGCCTTCTCCATCGCAATTATCTTTTTTGAGATGCGGCGACCAGAACTGTACACAGTATTCAAGGTGCGGTTTCACCATGGAGCGATACAGAGGCATTATGACATTTTCCGTTTTATTCACCATTCCCTTTCTAATAATTGCCAACATTCTGTTTGCTTTGACTGCCGCAGCACACTGAACCGATGATTTCTATGTGTTATCCACTATGACGCCTAGATCTCTTTCTTGGGTTGTAGCACCTAATATGGAACCCAATATTGTGTAATTATAGCATGTGTTATTTTTCCCTATATGCATCACCTTGCACTTATCCACATTAAATTTCATCTGCCATTTGGATGCCCAATTTTCCAGTCTCAAAAGGTCTTCCTGCAATTTATCACAATCTGCTTGTGATTTAACTACTCTGAACAATTTTGTATCATCTGCAAATTTGATTACCTCACTCTTATTTCTTTCCAGATCATTTATAAATATATTGAAAAGTAAGGGTCCCACTACAGATCCCTGAGGCACTCCACTGTCCACTTCCTTCCACTGAGAAAGTTGTCCATTTAATCCTACTCTGTTTCCTGTCTTTTAGCTAGTTTGCAATCCACGAAAGGACATCGCCACCTATCCCATGACTTTTTACTTTTCCTAGAAGCCACTCATGAGGAATTTTGTCAAATGCCTTCTGAAAATCCATCTACCGGTTCCCCTTTATCCACATGTTTGTTAACTCCTTCAAAAAAGTGAAGCAGATTTGTGAGGCAAGAGTTGCCCTGGGTAAAGCCATGTCTTTCTATATGTTCTATGATTTTGATGTTTAGAACACTTTCCACTATTTTTCCTGGGATGCAATTCACAATAATAAGAGGCTTTTCTGGCCACATTAAAGTTTCAAAAACACCCTCTCTCAGGTAATGGGGGCTAGAACAGGGCATCCCATCACTCAATATTGTCCAATCAATTTTTAAACTGTTTTCCCCCTCAAGGGCTGCATGGACTTCTCTCAGCACAAGCGACTGTCCCATGATCCCTTGGCTGCTATCACTGCTCTCCCCTATGTCCCATTGCATTACTGGGATTCCCGAGGGGCTAAGTATCCTGTTCAATGTAGGGGGATTGCTGCAGTCTCCCTGCACCCATTTTCCTTTTATTTTAATTTAATTTTGCTTCTTTCCTCTTTTTACTTTTATTTTATTTCATTCTAACATTGAAATTTTCAGGGGAAATAAAATAAAAACTGAAAATGAAGGTCCCTGTGCATGAAGCAATGAGGGGAGACATCTTCAGGTCTAGTTCTCAGAGACCTGGTGCAAGCAGTAAAAGTCATGGATCTGCTTGATAATGGTAATCACAATGCAATTAAATCTGACAATCCCTGGAGGATGGATTCTAAGTAAAACTACTGCAGTAGCACAGAACTTTAAAAAGAGAATTAACAAAAATGAAGTAATTAAATTAGTTAGAAAAAAATCTAAAAAGGAGCAGTTGCCAAGGTTAAAAGTTTGTGTGAGGCATAAACACTGTTTAATACTACCATCTTGGAAGCCCAGACAAAATGTATTCCATGAAATAAATGCCAACATGGTTTAATGGTGAGGTGAAAGAGGCATTAAAGCCAAAAGAGCATCTTTCAGAAAATGGAACGCAGACTCAAATGAGGAAAATAGGGAAGAGATTAAGAAGTGGCAAGTTAGATGTAAAGAACAGTAATAAGAAAGGTCAAGAAAGTATTTGAGAGAAAGCTTACCAAAGTGGCAAAAACGACTAAAAAAATGTTTCACATATACATTTGAAGCAAAAATTCTGTAAAGGAGTCAGTTGGGCTGCTTGATGAGCAAAAGGTAAAAGGAAGACAATGAAACAGTAGAACTAAATTAAATTATTTGCCTTTGGTGGCAATGATTCTGGGCACCTAAAGCAAATCACTGCAAGAGTAGAAGATGCAAATCGATCAAATAGACAAACTAAAGAGTAACAAATTATCAAGATCAGATGGCATTCATGCCAGAGTTCTGATAAAACACTCAAACCTGTTACTAGTAATCTGTGACCTATCAGACAGGAGTGGCCAATTTAACACAGATATTAAAAAGAGGCTCCAGGGATGATCTGAGAAACTGTACACCAATGTCAGTGCCAGGAAAAATGGAAGGTTGTTCTGTCTCCAGTAGTGATCAGTTTGGGTCACTCCCAGAGATAAGCGATGGCTTTCACAAGTCTAACCATATGGATAGATATGTCCTAATATAGAAGAATAAACAGGAATTTAGCCAGGGGAAGTCTTGTCTTACCTATTAAAACTTTTTGGAGGTGTAAAACTT
The DNA here is from genome assembly GCF_901001135.1 of Rhinatrema bivittatum. Classification (NCBI taxonomy): domain Eukaryota; kingdom Metazoa; phylum Chordata; class Amphibia; order Gymnophiona; family Rhinatrematidae; genus Rhinatrema; species Rhinatrema bivittatum. Next base: position 140,205,123 of record NC_042621.1, read on the forward strand.
ATGGATAAAGGTAAGCCAATTGATATAGTGTATTTGGATTTTCAGAAGACATTTGACAAAGTCCCTCAAGAGAGACTCCTCAGTAAATTAAAAAAAAAAACAGCCATGGGATAGGAGGCAGTGTCTTTTCGTGGCTTGGTAATTAGTTGAAAAACAGATAACAAAATAGAACTAAGTAGTCAGTTTTCCAAATAGAGAAAGGTCAATAACAGAAAGCACCAGCCTCAGTGCAGCTTCCTGGGACAGTTTTAACATGCTTATTAATGGATCTGCATAAGCGAAGGCCGAGTAAGGTGATGAAATTTGCAGATGACGCAAAATTGTTCAAAGTTGTTAAAACAGCAGATTGCGAGGAACTGCAGCAGGACCTTGTCAGAATAGGAGACAGGGCAACTGAATAGCAGATGAAATATAATGTGGAAAAGTGCAAAAAGTGATGCACAGAGAAATATAATCCCAACTACAAGTACACAATACTGGCTCGGTACTGGGATTCATTACCCAGGAAAAGAACCTTGGAGTCCTTGTGGTCGATACTTTGAAATCCTCAGTTCAGTGTGTGGCGGCAGTCAAAAATGCAAATGGAATATTAGGAACCATTTGGAAAGCAATAGAGAATATCCTAATGTCTCTGTATCACTCTGTAGTACAACTACACCTGGAGTATTGGTCACCCTGCCTCAAAAAAGGCCTAGCAGAACTAGAAAAGGTGCAGAGAAGGGCAACAAAAACGATAAACGGGATGGAACGACTCCCTTATGAAGAAAAGGCTAAACAGGCTGGAGATCTTCAGATTAGAAAAGAGGCGACAGAAGGGACATGATAGAGGTTTATAAAATCATGAGTGGGCTAGAACAGGTAAAGGGACAATTATTTTACCTTTCAAATAATACTAAAACAAGGAGACGGTTCATGAAACTAATAACCAGCAGGATTAAAACAAATCGCAGAAAGTACTCCGTGCACAATTAGGCTGCGGAATCTATTGCCAAAGTGGTCAAGATAACTGGCATAGCAGAGGTTTTGAAAGAGATTTGGACAAGTCCATAAACAATTATTAGCCAGGTAGACTTGTGAAAGCCAACGCTTATCCCTGGGATTGACCCAAACTGACCACTACTGGATACAGGTAATGTGCTTAATGGAGCCTGGTCTGACCCAGTATGGCATCTCGCATGTTCCTGTATTAACTGTACCTAAGGTACATAAGAACTTGCCATGCTGGGTCAGGCCAAGGGTCCATCAAGCCCAGCATCCTATTTCCAACAGTGACCAATCCAAGCCTCATAAAATATGGGTTTAGGTGAAGGTCATGATATGCGACTACCAAATCTGTTGCAGAAGCTTCAACCAAATCAAGCTTATTCAGTAATTTTGGTGAAAATTTAAAGAGAGAAGCATGTAATCATAGAGTCCATGATCGGGCCTAAATGCAGGTGGCAGGAGAATTTTTTCTAGAAAATAGCGAAGTGAAGTCAGTACACAGATATAGTATAGGAGCTAAAGGTAATCTCTAAGACAATATGGGATGGGGAGACGGTACTTTACTTCTTTGATGCCCCCAGGTGGAGGCACAAAAAAAAATGTAGGCCCCTTCTGGAGGAGCCAGAGATAGTCAGACAAGCTGTAGACTTGCGTGTGATGATACCACAGAATGTTTTAGGACAAGCCCCACCCGTCTTCCAGCATAAGATTGCCAAATTATCAGTCCTATACACAGCAGTCAGTGCCTCAGAGACCAAGCAAAGAGATAAGATCCAGAAGGGAATAAAAAGATGAATAATCTTAAAAAGAACAAAAAAAAAAAAACCCCAAACATATAGCTTCCAGCTTTGATGGACTGATTGCCCTTCTCAAACTGACTAGGACTATAAAAAAAAAAAAAGTCCTAGTTTTTAGACAAAACAGTCACAATTAAAAGTAAGACAAGGCACCTAGAGGTGCAAAAATTTCAGATTTATACTTATGAAATAGCATAACCATTCAGTAAATGTAAGACGGGTGCTACTGAAAATACATGGTACAAAACAAAACAGCAAAGTGTTTTTTTGCTAGCATCAGAAACTCCAACAAGGCTGAAGGGGTCTGCACATGTCATCAGCAAGCTGCAGATTATATCCCTTTCGTATCATAACCCACCCTTTAAACACTGACCAGGCTTTTCTGACCCCCTTCGACGATTACATCACTATTCATGACATCACGCTTAGTATACCCAAGTGGTTTTATCTATCTGTTTAATAATGAATAATGATGTCTATGCAGCCCCCAAGCATTGCAACATGGGGATATCTGCAGCACAATACCAGATCAGGGTCCGATAATGCAGAAACACAAAACATGCACAAGTTACCTGTTAAGTCTATCTTATATCCGAGAACCTTCATTTTGACTGGGTTTCTCTCCCCACAATAGATGCAAATGGCTGATTAAACCCCCCTCTGGAAACCACTAAATAAATGCAGCAGAGGCAGGGAGAAGGTAACGCTTTCCATGGAGAGACAGAGCCACTGCCTAGTCAATGCAGACAGACCAGCACACACCGCCTATTGCAGAAAGAAAACGCTAGAGAGGGGGCTGTGGGCAGGCTGCCACTGCAGGGCTTCCTTTGCTCTGCGGAGCCAGACAGACCCTCACTTCTAGCACCACTGCAGATGCAGAGGCAGCGAACAAAAACCCTGCACAAGCCGAATAGACAGAAAAGTCTGCCTTTCACCAAAGCCAAACGCAGAAACATGCGCCTATGAGAAGAAAGAAGGCACAAAAGCCCAAGCTAGAAGCGCGGTCAGATACATCCCTGAGCAAAGCGATCGGGAAAAGGGCCAACCCCGGGGGGGGGGGGGGGGGGGCATGCAGCCCTACCTCTCCGCAACTCAACCCAGAAGCAGACAGAGCAGGCGAGAATCCCCGGCGGCGGCGGCCGCACTCACCCGATCCGCTGGGAGCTGGCAGAGGCTGACGCTGCGGAGGACTCCGGCGCCGCCGCCCGAGTCGCGCCTCGCCCTCCGAAGAAAGTCCCAGCCCTGAAGCGCAAGGGCTCTCCTCGTTCCCTCGTGCTTTCCTCAGACCCTCGTGCCCCCTTTCTCTTGCCTGAGGTGGGAGAGGCTTGGGCTGCGCTGCGTCAGGGGCTGCGAGGAGGGAGATAAGGAACGAGATAAGGCTCCCCCCGCCCTGAAACCTCCGCGAGGACTGGGCTTATTCAGGCAGTGGGGGTGCAAACAGGCTGCGCTCTCTTTTCGCTACTGGAACTAGGGCGGTGCCCCCCCGCCTCCCCCTGCTAGGTTCCAGTGTTCCAGACTGGGGTCTTAATTTGCCGTCAAAGCACAGGTTAATTCTGCTGTGCTCGTGCTTAGCTACAGAAGGCGTTGCCTTCTGCTGTAAAACATGAAGCTGCATAATTAAACTCAGTCTAATATGCATGTTAGAAAGCATGCTATAATCACATGCTTTAAAAAAAAAAACTTACATTTAGCATCATTTGTGTTAATTTTTTTTAAACTGGTTGTATCTCAAATTTAACTCATTCAATTCATTGTTAACCACTGACCAATCACAGTTGCTTATGATTTGTTAGTATCCACCCATATTCAATTTTACACATACATGCAGGGCCGATGTAACAATTTACCAGGGTGTAAAAAAAACCCCAAAACACCTAACAACAACTCCCCCATGCAGCAATCAAATGAAATACATAGGGAGTTAAAAAGTATGCAAACGAGCTAAAAAGTGATCACAGCCTTTTGCATAAATCGGGCAGGGAAAAAGAAGTCTCTCAGATTCATGATTTATCCCCACAAAAAAAACGAGCACTTTTGTGTGTATTGAAATTCTTTTATGTGTAGTAAATGTGCTTTATGCACACGTTTTTGATAAATAAAATATGATTTATGTGCATAAAGGTACTTTTATTACATACAATTATTTTGTGCAGGTAAATCATATTTTATGAGCAGAAAACATGCTTTATTTGTAGAAAGTATGATTTCTGCGCACTGGTGGCTCTGTTGAAGGATCGGGGGTGGGGTGGGGCAAGGGTCTCTAGACAAGGAGTTTTCCCCCAGTCTGGCTGGACCACTTTGGAAGGAAAGGCACTGTAGTGTTTGCCCACCCTGAAGTTTACTGTGCCCCCTCTATGCCTCACCTCCATACAAACATGTCTGGAGCCACCATTGTACATAAATTCCAACTAAAGGGTGCAGCACCGGAACTCTAGCTTACACCCATAGACTAATATTAGTCCAGGGTACCTTTGCTCCGTCTCAGACTAGGAGTTAAGTTTCCAGCATTAAGAAAACACCAGGTAAATCTGTACACCTCTCTGCATTGATAACTAATACCAGCATTAGCATGGGATTTGCACGAGGGCCCCTTAACCTATACACATCTTCTTCTGAGCGCATTTTTTTGGTGCGCAAAACTCCTTGCAGCAGTAAAGGTTTGTGCAGAAAAAGTTTGTGCACGACTGTTGGTTCATTTTAGTCTCTTTGGGGGGGGGGGGGGGGGAGATGAAAAATAAAGGGGTTGAATGCTGGGAGGGGAGGTGAAAAGAGATGGAACAGGCAGATGCATTCTGTGAGAAGATTTAATGATCAGGCAGGGGAGGGCTCAGAGCTGCTACTGGGTCCAGGCAGAAATGTCTTGGTTCCTCTGCCTGGGACTGGAGATCTCTGCCTGCCTCCAGCTCTGCTCCTGCTGCTTCCAACAGTTGAAGGGACCAGTCCCAGACTTTTTTTTTTTATTTTTTACCTCTGCTGCAGCAGCCATTTTTTAGAAGGTTTTCAGCTTCCATTCAATTTTTTTTTCCCCTGCTAACCCCTTCCTTCGGCTTTCTGTTTCCCAGTTATTCACAGAGCGCTAGCCCTTCTCAGAGCTCCAGTATCAGAGCAGGAGACACAGTTGCTTAGGGAAGGCCTGCAAGCCAGTTTGCTGTCCACCCCAGAAAGGTAACATCTGGGGCTTTGGGGGTAAACTAACATTTAAAAATTAAAGCAGGGGTAGGACATTCTGGTCTTCAGGTGCAGCAAACAAACCTGCTTTTCAGGATATCCCCTATGAATATGCATGAGATATATTTGCACAAAATGGAGGCAGTGCATGTAAATGCATGCTCATTGTGGATATCCTAAAAACCCAGACCCATTGTAAGCAATGTGGACCCTTGCTGCTGTGGTGCAGTTGATACAGCCTATAGGGAGAGCCCTGTAGGCCCTCACAGACAGCTGGTGGAGATTCTCTGGTGGGAGACTGGTCTAGAGCTTCACTTTTACCAGCCCCTTTCCTCACAGGTTGAGCCCTTGGGACTTAGGCAAGGAGCTCTCAGAAAACAGGGTAACATGGTAGTCCAGGGCCAGGCAAGTGGACAGTGGCAGGCGGCAATCAAGAATACGCATAGTCCGGGCAAAAGGTCAATTCAAGTGGCCAATCCGAAGAGAAGACAAGGATGAGGCAGGATGGACTAACAGGAGGCATAAGTAGGGCGGGGCAAGGCAGAGTTGGATATGACAAGGCAAGGCTGGACGAATAGCAAGATGCACTACACTAGGTAGGAGGACCTGTGCTGAGGCAAGGTAAGGACGTCTACTGGGCCCTTTTATAGAGCTGAAGGTGAAAATGTCATTCCTCGGTGCTGCAGTGTTTTCCCGCCCTGAGCTCTTTAACTACCGAGACGTCGAGCGCGCGCAGTACTAGGCGGGGAGCTGGAGGCCATAGTTCCAGCAGCATCCCGATGCACAATGGAAGGGCGGTGTTGGCTGCTGTAGAAGAGGGGATCGGGTGCAGGCAGCGTCGGGGTGAGTACGACCTGTATGTGACACTCGAGGACTGTATTAAGGTTCATTGGAGAGAACAAGAGGAGGAGGTTAAAGACCAGAAGCTGGAGGAGGAGGAGGACGAGGGGATAGAACACAAAGGGGTGGGCAAATAGAAAAGGAGAGGGATGTCAAATGCCAGCGGAAGGAGAGAGAAGGAAGAAGAGATTGAGTGCCAAGGGGTTAGGCAGGGAATTGAAAGGAGAAGAATGAATTCAGAGGCAGTGGGGGATGTGAGGTGAGTTTAATGCTGGGAGAAGAGGAACATGAGTGGATAGAAAGGTGGTGGGAGCAAGGTGAAAGGAGAAGGAAGAAGAGGACAGAGAGGAATGCTGGGTACGGGGAGGAGGGGAGCATACAGTGAGAGGAAGAAAAGGTTAAATGTTAGGGGAGAGCGAGTGGAGTGGAGAGGAGGAAGTGGAAAAGGAATTTGAACACCAGATGGAGGAAAGTAAGAGAAGGAAGATCGGTGTAAATGCTGAGGGAGAGGAAGGTGAGAGATGGAGGAAGAGGAAACGGGGTTGAATATCAGAGGGAGGGAGGAGGAGTAAGAGTTAATGCTGGGAAGAGGGATATTGAAGGAGGAGAGGAAGGAGAGGTTTCAATGCCAAAGGTAAGAGGAGGAGAACAATGAATATGGGGGTGGAGGATTTGAAAAGAGGAGGAGGGAGATGAATTCTTGAGGGGGAAGGAGAGTTTCAGGGAGGAGATGGAGAGGATATTGGAATACCAAGGTAAGGAAGGGGAGGGGAGGAGGAGGGTTGAACATAGAGAGGGGGAGATAAGAAGAGGAGGAGGTTGAATGATGAGAGGAAAGAAAGTAAAAGAGGAGGGGGTTGTATTCTGGGATGGGGTGACGAGGAAGAGGAGGAGGGGTTGAATGTTTAGGATTTGAGGAGGGAAGTGAGAGGTAAAGAAAAGGGGATTGAATGCCAGGAGTGAGAGCTGTGTTAAATCCTGCTGAAGGGGGCTTAGTGAAAGAGGAGGGGAAGGGAGGATTGAATGTTGGATGGGGGGGGGGGGGGGAGATGGTGAGAAATGATGGAGGAGGGGGGTGGGGTTGAAGGCCAGGGGAAAGATTAGAGGAGGAGGAGGGCTTGAACTGGCAAATCTAGAACATGGAGGCTGGAAAGCTGCAGAGGAGCCAGGGGAAATAACGGGGGCCAGGCCAGGGGATATTGCTCCTTGGTTGCCAGGCAGTTGGCCACGCCCTCAAAAGGTCTCATTGGCTGTGCCCTGATTGGTGATACTGTACAAGGAGAGCAACAGAGTGACACTTTTGCTAGTACTAGTGTCAATTTTATGATTTTTGTCAGTGAACCTGGTCACTTTTTCAACCCTATGGAGATTTTAGAAATGTGAATTTGACAAGGAGCTAATTTAGCTATTTTAAAAACAAAAACAGGCTACAAATCTGCCTATTTTCTCACATTTCTAAAATGTCCACTGGGTTCCTTACTGACTGAGCATGACTGGTACCAGAAAAGGGTCTTACAGCAGCGCTCCACTCATTTGGGCTTCCTGATGACATATCCATGTGGGAAGGACCCAGGGGAGTGGGCCAGAGTTGAGCAGACTGGAAGACGAGCTAGTCCCAAGAAGGAAAGGGGTGAGCCGGGGAGAAAGTACACGTGCCGTCCTGGTGAGGCTCCCGTGTGAGGTGGCTGGACTCAGCTTGGAGGAGGTGCAACGAGCTGACCATGGATAGCATGAGTGAAGCCAGGGAATAACCTGAAGACCTGGGTTGCTGAGAAGAGGGGTAGGAATTGGGTGAAGCTGCAGGTTGAAGGAGGGCTGGCAGCAAGTGAAAGAGAATGATGCTGCAGTGCTGTTTGTTAGCCAGCCTGCTGATTGGGAACAGACTGAGGGAGCTTACTTATTTATTTATTTATTTATTTATTTAAAAGAAGGTGACAGTTTACAAAAAACAATATTCATATTCTAGGTCTCTACAACAACAAATACATGTTCTAGGTCAACATAACAGCAGATACAAGTTATTTAGAGGTCAGGACAGTAGTTTGTAAAATGTAAGATCCACTTCAGTGATCTTCACGGACTGGTCTGTGATTTGTCAGAATAAACTTTACCTTGCTCATTACGTTTGCTCATTCTATTGATAATGTCTATGAGTTTTGATGATGAAGTTAGCTTCATGATACTTTAAGTTAAAGTGTATGCATTTTTGAAGAGCCAGGTCTTTAGTTCACGTTTCTTTCTGTTATCAGGCATAATGTCTCTGGTAGCGAGTTCCTCAACTTAGGACCTAGTATGGAAAACATTCGGTCTCGTATTTGTGTTAGGTGTGTGCTCCGTGTTGTAGGCATAGTTAATAGTCCTTTGTTTTGCAATCTTAATGTCTCACGTGTGTGTGTGTGGGGGGGGGGGGGGGGTCCATAAGACACCAAACCCTTCTACTCCTCCCAATCTACTTCAGTTCTAGAGTGACCAGAAGTCTGAAGTTTTAAGCTAGTTACTTTTTAATCAATCTCTAGCCTTTTCACAACACAAACAAATTGTTTGGCTGCAGGCAATGTACTTCTTAGTTATTCCCCTGTTTTGTTGATGGTGACCTGTAGATAGGGATTCCTATGTTGTGAGGACTGCTATCCTGCTTCTTCCTGAGGGAAAGCAAAATTGCTTACCTGTAATAGGTGTTCTCCAAGGATGGCAGGAGTCTAGTCCTCACAGAACCCACCTGACTTCCTAAAGTTTATTTTTGCCAATAGCTATTCATAACTGAGGGGGTCCCTGTCTAACCATGATGGCTTGGGAAGTCAAAAGATACTCATGAGAGCAGGCCTGAAAGCGCTGGAGTAAAAGCTTCATCCAGATCGTTTCTGCTGATGGCAACCAGGTTGTGAGGATTGGGATCCTGATGTTCTTGGAGAACACTTGTTACAGGTAAGCAATTTTCCTTTACTCATTGACTGCCAGACGGTAAGCCAAGAAACCAAAACCGATGCCCCCATCTTCACAGGGCTGAGGATGCTCCCTGCTGGGCCTTTTTTTTTTTTGTACAACTTTTTATTACATTTTCAACAGCAAACAAGGTTCTGTTGTACATAGAACAACCATATATAGGATAAAGGTACATACCAGGGGTAAAGTACCAGCATCAAGGACAATACAGAAAATAACAGCAACATCCCAAACCCCTCCCCCCCCCCCAAATTCAAAGGGAAGAAAGAACGTGATCGATATATCTCCTCTGAAAGGCAGCTGAAATTACAGGCCAGGAATGAAAGCTTTATCTTTTCCAAGCAATTACCAATGTGCAGCACAGAGAGTAACCACTCAGTGTGGGAACATCTTTCAATAATTTCCTCAGATAATGCTTTCAGAAAAGGTTGCCAGATCTTGAGAAAGCTGTGGAGATAGGATGGAGGTTTCAATTTGATTGGCTGTGATTCCAAACATAATTCTTCCAGTTTCTTATGCCACATTGCTTCGGTAGGAAGATCTTCGTCCAACCACTTTAACAAAAGATGTTTTCCCACCATCCATCCTTTGTAAATAAACACACTCCCCTCTTTCCCAAATCCCATTGTATCAGGATCAATACCCAAAACGCACATAGCAGATGAACTATCCAGAGCATATTGCCACAAGGCCCCCATAGCTTGACAAATGGTATCCAGAATTGTCTCACCCTGGCACAATTCTGGTCACTGCATCTCAAAAAAGATATAGTTACGATGGAAATGGTACAGAGTAGGGCAACCAAAATGATAAAGGGGATGGAACAGCTCCCCTATGAGGAAAGGCTGAAGAGATTAGGGCTGTTCAGCTTGGAGAAGAGACGGCTGAGGGGGGATATGATAGAGGTCTTTAAGATCATGAGAGGTCTTGAACGAGTAGATGTGACTCGGTTATTTACACTTTCAAATAATAGAAGGACTAGGGGGCATTCCATGAGGTTAGCAAGTAGCACATTTAAGACTAATCAGAGAAAATTCTTTTTCACTCAATGCACAATAAAGCTCTGGAATTTGTTGCCAGAGGATGTGGTTAGTGCAGTTAGTGTAGCTGGGTTCAAAAAAGGTTTGGATAAGTTCTTGGAGGAGAAGTCCATTAATGGCTATTAATCAAATTTACTTAGGGAATAGCCACTGCTTTTAATTGCATCAGTAGCATGGGATCTTCTTAGTGTTTGGGTAATTGCCAGGTTCGTGTGGTCTGGTTTGGCCTCTGTTGGATACAGGATGCTGGGCTTGATGGACCCTTGGTCTGACCCAGCATGGCAATTTCTTATGTTCTTATGTTCTTATTCCGGTGGCCACCTTTTAAACAAATTCCCATGGTCTGCAATGCCAGCCCTGAATGCCCCATGGGGCAAAAAGATCAGCCTGTGCAATATTCTAAACTGTAGTTCCCTGAGGGCAATACAGTCCAACCTCTTATATAAGACGTAAGAGCAGACAAAGCTATCATCATCTACAATGTCCGGTCTGAGATCTGCGCTCCACAGGGCAGCTAAGGATTTAAGAGTTTCATATGAGGTAATGGAGTGCAGAAATGTATACAACCCAGATAAAGTATTTTTCTTCTAAGTACAGACCAAATAAAACCACACAAAAGCAGGAGCAGTTACTGCTCAGACTTGAGGGAAAAGGAAATCATAATAAAACTCTTGATTTGCAGATAAGTGAAATAATCTTGCAATCGGAAGCCCACATGACTAACAGTTGAAAGGCTGCACTTGCTTTAAATGTAGATCAATAAAACAGTACCAACGCCTTATGCTAAAGATCAAGAGTTTTATAAAGCGGCATAAACTGATTTCCAGGCAGGAAATCAGGATTACCCCATAATGGGATGAGATAAGGTCGGTGCCAAGGAAGATTCAACCGTGTTCTTAGGGCTCTCCAAGCAGTACGGGCAGCGGTGACCCACAGAGGTGAGGCAGTAATTGAAAACTTGGCGAATGAGGAACATATAGTAAAGTAGTGGAGCAGCTAACACATACTCCATTTGAAAGTCAGAATAAAGTCTAACTCTCCCAATCCAGTTACCAGCACCCCTCAGACTGCAAACAACGTTATAGTATCCAAGACTGGGGAAGCCGCCCCACCCCATCCCCTGGGGAACCATCAGGCCTTTCATCCACATCCTGGCCTGCTTACCCCTCCAAAGAAATTTGGACCAAATCCTTAGAAAAGCAAAAATAGTTTTGTTAGTGAGTTTAGGTAAAAGCATCATCTTTATGAGTGCGATACGCCCCATAAAGGAAAGGGGAAAATGCATCCACATCTCACATTTCCGCTGAAAATCTGTCAAAAGTGGCTGGATGCTCAAGTGAGACCACATTTTAGGATTCCTGTGAAGTTCTAAGCCCAAGTGTTTAAGGCTATCCTTTGCCCATTACAAGGGAAAGTCTGGCCACTCACTTTGCAAAGACCCAACGAGGTCAAGAGCCTCTGACTTATACAAATTCAGTTTTAGGCCAGAAAAACCTGCCAAAATCACGACAACAGTTAAAAAAATGGACAAATTCTCGTGCCCTGGACAAAAACAGCAGAATAGAAGCACTTTAAGAAAGGGGGAATCAGGCACCTCTTCCACTGTTTCAACGATGGCATTTAAGGTCAAAACAATGGGTTCCAGGGTCAAAATAAGCAAAGGGGACAATGGACACCCTTGTTTAGTACCCCTCTGTAAGGTAAAGGGGGCCGAGAAACAATTGTTGACTCATACCGGAGCCTCAGGGTTAGAATACAGTACAGAGATGGCATCACAAATAAACCCCTGAAATCCAAAGGAGGGGAGAAGCTGCTGTAGGTAAGACCACGAGACCCTGTCAAACACTTTTTCAGCATCACATCCAATTAATATTGGGTCCGTTATCTTCAACCGTTGCCAATTTTCCAACAATGTGAGAACTCTGCAAACATTTAACACCACCCTTTGCCCATGCACAAGGCTCAGTTCTACATTGCCACTAAGGACCTTATAAGAATGCACCGTCAGGCCATCAGAGCTTGGCGATTTCAATGGTGACAATTCCTTGATAGCTTGCTAATTTCCGACACATGGCAAGCCTTATTCAATGAATCTAATTGCCCAGGAGTTAATGTGGGTAACAATACATTGCAGGAACACCTGCATTTTATCAATGGGAGTCGCCTCAGCTACATAGAGTTTGATAATATTGTTGAAAGGCTACACTAATAGCTTGGGGGGATGTACACATCACTCCCCTTGGGCCACAGACATTCAGGATAAATGAAGAAGCAAACTTAGCTTTAACCAGGTTGACCGTCATCTTACCAGGTTTGCTCCCATATAGGAAAAATATATGTTTTAAGTTAGAATTAGAGGAGCGCGCCCTATGATGTAATTTATGTGCAGCCCAGTATTCTTTCCTGAGATGCAGGGACTTATTAGAAATTAACTGCTGTTGCAAATACGTCAATTGAGAAAGAGACATAATGTCTCTATCCAATTCCTTCTTTTTCCTAATAGCATAGCTGATGATTTCCCCACAGAGAACCACCTTGGCAGTTTCCCAAAAAAGAACTGGAGTCTCTAAGTATTGTTGATTATTATTGGCATACTCTTCCCATTTCTTATTAAGAAAAGCCTTAAAAGTGGGGTCTGTGACCAACCATCTCGGGATTTTCCACTCCGATGAACCAGTAGAAACAGAGTCGGTCAAGAGCACTTGACACTGGGCAGTGATTAGAAATGACTAAGGTTCCAATGTGAGAGGAGCATAGTTGGGAGAAATAACTAGATGAAAGGAGAAGAAAGTCTATCTGGGACTGCGAGCCACGCGTCCAAGCTATATGAGTAAATCAGACTTCTTCTGGATGCAGTATTCTCCAAGAGTCTAGAAGTTGGAGATGCTCTCATAAAAAAGATACATCTTTTTCTTTGCGTAAACGGGATTGGGATGCATTAGAATGTCTATCGAGGTTGGCATTAACTATACAATTAAAATCCCCCCTCCCCATTAAGAGCGCAGTCCCCAGGGATTTGAGAACACTGATAACTTTTGTAAAGAAGCCATGATCATATCTATTGAGAGCATAAATGGAAGCCAAATTAATAGGTTTACCAAAAAGAAGGCCAGTGATTGCAACAAATCTGCTTTGAGGATCAGAACAAATCTGGGAAATTTGGAATGCTATATTTTATGGAATAAAATGGCCACCCAACATTTCTTAGATGTGCCTTGTGCTTCATATACCTGGGAAACCCACCTCCTTTTAAGTTTAGTGTGTTCTTGGTTAGTCATATGCGTTTCCTGAAGAAAAGCAATCTGATATTTCAATCTATTTAAATGGGAAAGCACCTTCTCTCTCTTAATAGGGGTACCCAACCTAGCTACATTCCATATGAAGAAGTTCGTTTTCCACCCCATGATCAATTAGCAAGAATGACTAAGAGAGAGCTACCCCCATAAGAAATTCAACTGAGACCAAAGGAGGAACCCAGAAATCTCACTGAACCATCCCAAATACCAAGGAAAAAAAACAGTGAAATGATCCATTACAAAAGTCCACCCTTGAGATGAAACAAAACTTTCCTTCCCCATCCCACCCTCTCAATAACCCCCCTTTCCCCCCCTCCCTCCCCATCCCTTCACAGAAATCACCTACCAATTCTATCTCCTACAAGGTAGGCTAGAGATCAGTAAGACGTGTGAAGGGACCACCTCCCTATCAAGAATATTATAACCCCATGAAACAGGAAGATGAAGAAGAAAAAAAAAAAGAACAATTGAGCTTACTCGAAAACAATAAACGGAAGGGAAACCACACCATAATAATTAGTGGTAAAAGGCAAAACAAGATCAGATGTCTGTCCCATTTAACAAAAATAAATGCTACACCACTATGTGGAACAATTAAAAGGTCCAAAATTATTGGGAACGCCGCCATCATATGCAGCTTCAAAAAGAAAAGGAATATACCGCTTTCCAAGAAGAGACATGTCCAGTCAATGCTTTCCAGCCACACTTTGGGAAAACGTACCCTCAAATAAAAAAAAAGAAAGAAAAGAAAACAAAAATTACATTCAAAAGTCAACTGAGGCTATAAGATTGCAACACCAGAGGGAGCCAGGAGAGCGATTGTTGCTATTATTTGCCCCGAAGTATACAGATAGGACTCCGAAACAGTAATTCAAAAGGGAAACAATGCAGTCATGTACCCTCATGATTCCCAACCGTATAGCAAATATGGAGGTCATATCGATGTCCAAAACGAAAAGTAAGCAAAAATAGAAGTGAATTATCTAAAAAACAAAAAACGAAACAACTCAGTCTGACTCATTGAGCAGGGTGGCCACAAATTTCTTCACGTCCTTTATTCCTTGAAAATCCCAACGTTTTCCTTGATGCCACACATGCAAGTGTAAAGAAAAACAAATACAGGGTGGCCCATGCAAAAGTAGCCCGTCTCCAATACCAGTGCCATGCAGGCGGGCTACTTTTCTATGGGCCACCCTGAATTAGGTTGCACAAGACTGGAGCAGGCAGGTGAGCATGCCCGGCACTTCAGCATAACTCAATTAGACAAGTCCTGAAAAATAAGGACCTTCTGATTCCAATACAGCAGAACCTTCTTCTTGTAAAATGCCTGCAAAATCAAACCTTTGTGGAGAAAATGAGAAAGCTTAGCAATAATAATCCTCGGTCTCGTGTGCCCCGCCCATTTAGGCCTGATTAGATTCACACGTTCAAAGATCATTTTGCCCTGCAGGGCAAAGTGGAGTTTGGATCAAAAGGCACAATTCTCAAGATCGTCTATTTTATTCTCTCTCTCTGCCAGGAAATTTTCATGCGCATGCACTCAACCTTCCAATTTTAAAGTAACGTCTTCCACTTGCGAGATACGCCCTTCATCATGATCTAATCGCGGGCCAAATTTAGTCAGAGAGGCTTTAACTTCTTCAATTTGAGCCAAAATGTGAGTACATTTATCAGACAGGGGGCTTTCACAATCGCGTCATTAGCTTAACCACCAGTGCAGAGTCTAAATCTTCCAATTCAGCAAACTCGGGGGTATCTGCCATTTTGGTAGGTACGGGTTTGGCCTTCTTCTTTGGTTTGGCCAGTGCTCGTACCAACACTCCCTTGCAAAAATATTTCAGCTCAAATGTTCAAGAATACCTCGTATTTTCGCACGATGTTTATCACCAAAATTGCCTCCAATGCTCTGGTAAAAGTGAAGAATGTAAAGGGAGAAACACAGGTGGCCCCCAGAGCTCCAAGCTATGTGTCTGCTCAGACCCACCACATCATGTGACCTCCCTGCCATGTCTTTATTCTAATTGGAAGCAAAGACAAGAAGTTAGAACACAAACTGTGCCTCCTGCTTCTTTCACCCTTACTCCCAATGCTTTTTTGTCCTGTTTAATCTACTCAGACTTGTGTCATGCTGTATCATTGGTGCCTGCATGCAAGAGCAGCATAGCAGTAGTCAAAGTCTGAGGAGTTTCAGCAACCGTACTATTGTCTCCTTGTAGGCAGGACACCTCCCTGAACATATCTAGTCTACTGATGAATCTCTGTCCTACAAAGAAGATTCACGAACAACAAACCATCTCCTAATTTGTTGTGGTTTTTATGGCATGGTCTACTTTCTCTCACAGTGATTCTATGACTGCAAATCAGTTCTTCAACTGACTTGATTGGGGCTTAGGAGTAGTAGACTCTCTGCTGCTAGACACAGCTATCTTCCAGTTTCCATGTAGACAGAATGCAATGTCTTCCTTCTCCACCTCTTCATTTCCTGTTCGCACTCAATCATGGACACAAGTTCCCTGAAATCCAGAACCTCCAGAGTAGCATTCTCTGAAATGCTCCCTGTTCCACACGCAGATCCCCAGAGGCAGGCAGAGCTCCAGAGTCTCAATGTGTGGATGAGACGATGGTGCAAGGAAGAGGGATTCAGTTTTGTTAGGAACTGGGGAACCTTTTGGGGAGGGGGGGGGGGGGGGGGGGAGTCTTTTTCGAAGGGATGGGATCCACTTAACCAGGGTGGAACCAGGCTACTGGCGCTAACCTTTAAAAAGGAGATAGAGCAGCTTTTAAACTAGAACAAAAAGGAAAGCTAACAGTGGCACAGCAGCGCATGGTTTGGAGGTAGGTTTTTTCCGAAGGATTCGAAACTTAGAGTTAGTGCATCCCAACACAGAGGTTCCAATAATAAGAAAAGTAGTCCAAGTGCCTATAATAAAAAAACTCACCTGAGCTAAAAGATTCCAATTTATCCCTGTCAACTGAAAAGCAGAATGTAAATACAAACAAAAAACACACTTTGAAATGTTTGTATGCTAATGCCAGAAGTCTATGAAGTGAAATGGGAGAATTAGAGTGTATAGCAATGAATGATGACATAGACTTAATTGGCATCTCAGAGACATGGTGGAAAGAGAATAACCAAAGCAATAGTGTTATACCAGGGTACAAATTACATCGCAATGACAGAGAGGAGCATCTAGGTGGCAGGCTGGCACTTTATGTCTGGGATGGCATGGATTCCAACAGGATAAATATCCTACATGAGACTAAATGCACAATCGAATCTTTACGGGTAGAAATACCTTGTGTGTTGGGGAAGAGTATAGTGATAGGAATATACTACCATCCACCTGGCCAAAATGGTGAGATGGACATTGAAATGCTAAAAGAAATTAGGGAAGCTAACCAAACTGGTAGTGCAGTAAAAATGAGAGATTTCAATTACCTCAACATTAACTGGGTAAGTGAAACATCAGGGCATGATAAAGAGATAAAGTTCCTGGATAGAATAATTGACAGTTTTATGGAGCAATTGGTTCACAAACCAATAAGAGAGGGAGCAATTTTAGATTAATTCTCAGTGGAGCACAGGATTTGGTGAGAGGTAATAGTGGTGAGGCCGCTTGACAATAGCAATCATAATATGATCAAATTTGAATTAATGACTGGAAGCGGGATAGTAATTACATCCACAGCTCTAGCACTAAACTTTCAAAAGGGAAACTGAGAAAATGAGAAAAATAGTTTAAAAAAACCAAAAACTGAAAGGTGCAGCTACAAAGGTAATAAATGTGCAACAGGCTTGGACATTCTTAAAAAATACCATCCTAGAAACACAGTCTAGATGTATTCCACGTATTAAGAAAGGTGGAAGAAAGGAAAAATGATTACCAGCATAGTTAAAAGGTGAGGTGAAAGAGGCTATTTTAGCCAAAAGATCTTCATTCAAAAATTGAAAGAAGATCCATCAGAAGAAAATAAGATAAAGCATAAGAATTGGCAAGTTAAATGTAAGACATTGATATGGCAGGCTAAGAGAAAATTTGAAAAGAAGTTGGCCATAGAGGCAAAAACTCACAATAAAAACTTTTTAAAATATATCCAAAGCAGAAAGCCTGCAAGGGAGTCTGTTAGATCGTTGGTTGATCAAGGGGTTAAAGGGGCACTTAGAGAAGATAAGGCCATTGCAGAATGATTAGACAATTTCTTTGCTTCTGTGTTTATTGAAGAGGATGTTGGAGAGAGACACATTCCAGAGAAGGTTTTCATGGGTGGATTCAGATCAACTGAACCAAATCACGTTGAACCTGGAAGATGTGGTAGGCCAGATTGACAAATTGAAGAGTAGCAAATCACCTGGGACCAGATGGCATACACCCCAGGGTTCTCAAAGAACTAAAAAATGAAATTTCAGACCTATTTCAATTAATTTGTAACCTATCATTAAAATCATCCGACGAACCTGAAGATGGCCAATGTAACCTCTATATTTAAAAAGGGATCCAGGGGTGATCCGGGCAACTATAGACTGGCGAGCGTGACTTCAATGCAAGGAAAAATCTTGGAAACTGTTATAAAAAATAAAATCACAAAACATTTAGATAGATATGGTTTGATGGGACACAGCCAACATGGATATATCCAAGGGAAGTCATGCCTCACAAGTCTACATTTTTTTTGAAAGGGGTGAATAACATATGGACAAGGTGAACCAGTAGATGTAGTGTATTTGGATTTTCAGAAGGCGTCTGACAAAGTCCCACATGAGAGGCTTCTAAGAAAACTAAAAAATCATGGGATAGGAGGCAATGTCCTTTTGTGGATTGCAATCTGGTTAAAAGACAGAAAACTGAGTAGGATTAAATGGTCAGTTTTCACAGTGGAAAGCCTCAGAAATCTGTACTTGGACCGGTGCTTTTTAATATATCTAAAAATGATCTGGAAAGGGGTATAACGAATGAGGTGATCAAATTTGCAGATGACACAAAATTATGCAGAGTAGTTAAATCTCAAGCGGATTGTGATGAATTGGAGGAGGTTCTTGCGAGACTAGAAGATTGGGCATCCAAATGGCAGATGAAATTTACATGGACAAGTGCAAAGTGATGCATATAGGGAAAAATAACCCTTGCTGAAGTTACTCAATGTTAGGTTCCATATTAGGAGCTACCACCCAGGAAAGAGATCTAGATGTTATAACTAGATAATACATTGAAATTGTCAGCTCAGTGTACTGTGGCGATCAAAAAAGCAAACAGAATGTTAGGAATTATTAGGAAGAGAATGGCAAATAAAAGGATGGATGTCATAATGCCTCTATATCGCTCCATAGTGAGACCAAACCTTGAATAATGTGTGCAATTCTGGTCACCACATCTCAAAAAGGATATAGCTACACTGGAGAAAGTGCAGAGAAAGACGACCAAAATGATAAAGGGCATGGAATGGTTGCTCTATGAGGAAAGGCTAAAGAAGTTAGGGCTGTTCAGTTTGGAGAAGAGATGACTGAGGGAGATATGATAACGGTCTACAAAATCATGAAAGGACTTGAACAAGTTAATGTAAACTGGTTATTTACTCTCTCAGATAAAAGAAGGATCAGGGGGCAGTCCATGAAGTTAGCAAGTAGCTCATTTAAAACAAATCGAAGAAAATTATTTCACTCAGCATATAGTTAACCTCTGGAATTCATTGCCAGGGGATGTGGTTACAGCAGTTAGTGTAACTGGGTTTAAAAATGGTTTGAATAAGTTCCTAGAGGAAAAATCCATAAACTACTATTACAGTAATTAATAAGCAATAGTAGCTTGTGATTTATCTAATGTTTGGGTACTTGCAAGGTACTTGTGACTTGAATTGGCCACTGTTGGAAACAGGATGCTGGGCTTGATGGACCCTTGGTCTGACCCAGTATAGCATATCTTATGTCTTGTGTATAAAACTTACCAGTGCCATTTCAGCTTGGCCATCTTCTCCAGTAGCAACTTTATATGCTCCCTGAGAGATTTCTCATGGTTTCGCCTGTTCCACAGCCTCACTGTGCCTCGAGTCTGCCAGCTATGCAGCTCATCAGCAGAAGCCTCCAGTGAGCTCTGTTCACAGCTATCCAAGCCATCTCCTCACTGGCCTTCTGACTCAGCCTGTGGTGTAGCCTCCTCTCCACCAGGGGACTTAAACGAGCTTCATGTCTAGGCTTGCCAAGCTCCTCCTCACTGCTTGCACCACATCCAAGCTCCAGCCATATGTAATCCATATGTGATATTAGGACCCAGCAAAGAGATGCTTAGGGTGTGTATGTGCACATTACTGCACATGATTCGACACACGTTGGTGGGAGAGTTCAGTACCTGCCCCACTGATGCTTAAGACTACTTAGCCTGCCTGGAGTTGAATTCATTGTCTCAGCAAGGTGGTTGCTTGGTTCTTGCTTGAGGTCTCCAGCCTGGTTCCTATCTTCGGCTCTGCTTCAGTCCTCTACCTTGTCTCAAGTCACCAGTTTTGTCCTTGCCTGGTTCAGCTGCAAACCTGCTCTTTGTATAGACTTTTGGACTCAGTCATAGTCTGGCCCGTGCCAACATTCACTCACCCACCATTGGCATGGGTCTCAGGACTCCATCTACGAGGCTGCGTCAAGACAAGTGGAGCTCATACATATGCAGTTACTTACACTTTGCCTTGTGGCCTCTGGACCTGCTCTTTACTTACTGTATATCCTGCCTTGTGACCGATCCAGGCCTCTCTCCATATCTAGGGGCCTTCAGGCCTATAGCCTTGTGACTTCTTTATTCCTTGTTCTGTTGTCTTGCCTTGACCATGCTCAGTCCAGTCCTTGTCTGGTCTTATCGAGCCCTGCCCATTCTAGTCTCCAGTATCCTGTCCACAGCTCTCTGTCTGTTCCAGTATCCTGTCCACAGTTTCTGCTTAGTGTCCTGCCTTGCTTGTATCATTTCCCTGGCCATGCTCACTACCTTGCCTTGTCTTTGTATAGCCCAGCCTCAGTCCTTGTTCTGTGTCCAGCTCCAGTATTCAGTTCAACCCTACTCCAGCCTTGTCTCATCCAGCTCCTGTACCAAGCTTTGCCTCATCCAGCTAGTACTAAGCCTTACCTTGTTCCAGTTTAACCAGGATTCACCATGCTGAACTGCTGCCGCAGAGACCTACTGACCCCCAAGGGCTCAACCTGCAGGGAAGGGGGCTGGCTAGGTGGAATACCGACCCTTGCCTTAGCTTGCAGTCCTGCACTGCTCCTGGAATAGAGTACATAAGAACATAAGATATGCCATACTGGGTCAGACAGAGGTTCATCAACCCCAGTATCTTGTTTCCAACAGTGGCCAATCTAGGTCACAAGTACCCAAACATTAAAAAAATCTCAAGCTACTATTGCTTATTAAATAATAGCAGTTCATGGATTTTTCCTCTAGGAACTTATCCAAACCTTTTTTAAACCCAGTTACACTAACTGCTGTAACCACATCCTCTGGCAATGAATTCCAGATTTTACCTATGTGCTGAGAGAAAAAGAATTTTCTTTGATTTGTTTTAAATGAGCTACTTTCTAATTTCAAGGAGTGCCCCCTAGTCCTATTATCTGATAGTAAATTACCAATTTACATGAACTTGTTCAAAGTCATTTCATGAATTTGTCGACCTCTTTCATATCCCCCCTCAGTCGTCTCTTCTCCAGGCTGAATAGCCCTAACTTCCTTAACCTTTCCCCACATCAGAGAAACCATGACAGATTTCACTAGCTGGTAATTCTCACCCAGGGAGTTATTCATAAGTCGACACTCAATGGCTGGACTGTACATGCCAAATTCCCACCAAAGTAGGTGTCAGCAGTGGTGACTGGGTGGTAGACAGTGTCTTCTATTATGAGCGTATCTATTGAGATTTCATTCCTCTCTGTTTACAAACAGCAGCTGTCACTTTGGCCCTTGCTATTGCCCTGGTCTCTCTCACTGCCACACGTAGGGCCACAAAATCCATTACTTCCTCTTTTCTGTGGACTTGGTACAGGGACCAGGTGTCAGTTTGAATGTGGATACTTGTGTTTTGGCTAATGTACAAGTGTAGGGTCTGAGCTACATGTTAAGAACTTCTTCTTGGTCTTTTGGCTGAGATTGAGTGAAATAATCCTGGCGGCCGCACTGCCCTCCTACCTGCAGGGACCCTCAGTAGGCTGCAGTCTGAGCTGCGCAGGCTTGCCTCAAAGACACGAGGTAGCCCTGCCGTGCCTTAAGAGCCTACTTCACTCACCGCCCACTGCCTCACGATTAAGTCCCCCGTGCTTCTTGCTGTATTGTATTCTGTCTTGTCCTTGTTCCTGTCTTCAGTGTGGCCTGTCAGAGGCCTTCTTTTCTTGTCTTTATTCTTGTCTCTGTGTTTCCCTAGCTTCTGTGGGGGGCCATCCAGTGGCCCTCCTGTCTGTTCCTTCTCCATTTCCTGTGTGGTCTCCCAGTGGTCCTCGTGCCTGTTTTCTGTCTGATCCCTTTATTGCCCTGGTCCTGCCCTGCCTTGGTTTCTTGTTTCTCCTGTCTTACACCTTGGTATATGTCCCAGTTTTTCCCTGTGCCTGTCTTCTTGCCTGCCCTACCATTCCTCCACCTTGGACTGACTTTCTAATTCGTGACCTGGCCTGACCCTTGACGCAGCTTCACTTGCTGCCTGCCCTGACCTCAGCCTGCCTCGTTTCTTCTTGTACTCCCTGCCCCAAGGGCACTGCCAGCAAAGTGCTGCCGGCCACCAGAACCTGTGGGCTCAACCCAAAGGGGAGTTGGCTGGTCAGGCAGAAGCCCCTGCACTGCTCAGCTTGTGTGTCCTGTGGTGCTCCTGCCAGGGGATTATCTTTAACTGGCCTGCACAGCCATGACTGTGACACTTGTATAGCATTGGGGGGGGGGGGGGGGGGGAGACGGGTTTAAACATTCTGCCACCCAAACCTATGAGAGATGCAAGTATGGTACAACCATTGCCAAAGAAAGAAGATTAAACTTGTTTAAAAAAATAAATGCATGCTTTTAGCCATGGTAAAATGCTCCAACAGATATCCAAGCTGAAGGATGAAATTAAAGACATCATGGCACTGAAAAAAAAAAAAGTACTAATACTCAAAAAATAGTCCAACACTAGTGCATACAATACAGGAACCAAAATATCAAGAAACATGTGCACACCACTTTACAATATCTTATTTGAAAAGGAGGACCACCCTGCAGCATTGAAAATAAGTTGTGACCGTCGCTCTGAACATATAGAAAAGAAACAGTTTACTGCGAAACATGTCATGGCGGGTGTTGTTTGGACTGTTCTAAAAGGAAAGTATATATTCAGGTTCCTTTTTAATGGGAGTTTTTGAATTATTTTGTTGCAGATAAGTGTGATAAGCATTTCAAAAAAATCTTTAAAAAAAGTTTTCATGGACATTTAATACCTCAGGGACTGATTTATTTATTTATTTATATTCTTTTTTGATGATTTTCTGATGATTAAAAGTGACCCTGGCCAGGCATTAGTGTGGAACTAACATTAAGTTCAAATGCTGCAGGGTGGTAGGATGGTCCTCCTTTTCAAATAAGATAGTGTAAAGAGGTGTGCACACATTTACTGAAAAAAAAAAAAAAAAAAGACCAGTGCCCGAGTTCCAAGATGGCAATTTGATTTGCGGCCCAATTTTTCATCGATATTACAAATCATCTAAGTGAGCTAAACATTAATCCTGCTTCTTCTACAGATACGTCTTGTGACCTTGGGCAAGTCACTTTACCATCCATGGCCTCAGATTGTAAGTCATTTTGGGCAGGAAAATAACTACAGTACCTGGACTGTAACTCATGCTGAACAGAGGTTTGGAAAAGGCAAGCAATTTAATCTAAAATCCAAATCTATCTCCTGCAAAAAGATCAACTTATGTTTGATCACATCAAGGCTATTATTGAAGTCAAACTTCATTTAGGTGAGGCACGGCTGAGGGCTGGGAATGCTACGCGCTTCTAATATTGGCAGTGTTCCCTTCTTGATCCAAAACATTATGCGATACCAAGTTCTAGTCTGTGAGAAGTGTCCGTTAGGGAGAACACCTCACACTTCAGTCTCTTTTCATCTTTATTCAGGGCTGGTGCAAGCATATTTGGCACCGCAGGTAAAACTTTTGGTCATTCACCCCCTCCCCCAACTTAATTACTGGTGGCAGTGGCTCCAGCACAGTATTGGCTCTGGTTTGGAATTTATTTAAAACATATTCCATACTTCCTGATTGCAAAGCCGTCCAGCATGGATTACATAAGACATAATCATATAAAATAAATTGCATAGCAAAACATAACAAACCCCCTCCCCCTCTCTCTGGAGCTCATGCTGGAAAGATTTTGCTGCCACCAAAATCTTTGAGCTCTAGGAAACCACCTAGTTTTCTAATAGAAGCACCAGCCCTGAGTTCCCTTCAGCATCAATACAGTGCCAGAAAACCTACAAACGGAGAGTTGGGACCTGCTGTGCCATTCTTTACTAAAAAGGAAAATTACTCAAATGAACTTGATTAGTGTTCCTGAGATAATATACACCAAATAAAAAGCATCCAGAGATCCATTGCCACTCTCATTGCATGAGCTCCCTTTTGCCAGCACATATTGGGCAGTTGTGAGTCTTTACCAGTGTCTTGCAGTGTGGAGTGGATGAGAGCCAGTGGTCTGGTGCTTAAGTACCACAGAGGTACTATGGATAAGTAAATTGCCAGTTGAGAACTGTAATGTACAACTCATTTTGATTAAATACAAAAGTGCAACTTGGCAGCTCAAAACAGTAACATATAGCAAAAAAGAGCCCCAAACAAAATGTATGCAAACACTCTACATTATCGATATGACTTATAATAAAAAAGATGGGTATCAGCAAGCCGTCACTCTTCTCAATCTTGTACCCAGAAAAAGTCTTAGCTCAATGTCCACGGTTCATCTCCATTTACCCTTTTTTTTTTAAATTTTTTTTTTATGCAATTAAAAGCCGAAGTCTCTAAAACATGTAATTTTGGAAAGTCAACAATAGTGCTAGATTTTTTATTTTAATAGTACCTATATTTTGTATTATTTTGTGTGTGTGTGTGTGTCGGGGGGGGGGAGGGGGTCTTTTACTTGTGAACCAAAGGGCAAAAGAGGGTATTATGGCTGAAAAAGAAAAAAGTCCCATAAGTTTTAGTATCAGTATCTCTAGGGGGAGGGTCTCTCTTTTAGAATTTGAGAAGTTAGCCATTGTCGGCAGGTCTTCCTGTGTGAGGCAACTACAAACTAAGCAGAATTATTTGCTAGTTTATAATATCTGGACTAAGTATATAAGTAAATAAGGTGCATTATGCTGTGCACATAGATTAGCAGGTGGTTGTGAACACTTTTTGTGTACAAACTTTACTCCTGCTGTAATGAATTTTGCACACAAAAATGTACATATAGAAATGTGCGCACAGATTGCCACCCTTGCATGCAAAGCCAAGGCATTAGCTATTTCCCAGTACAAGGAGATGTGTAAAATCCCTTCAGGCTTAATGCAAGTTTTTTACACAGGAAATTTAAGTCTTAGTCAGAAGGGCTGACAAATTAGCTCACTTCGTCTCTGTAAGTTAAATTCCAACCCATGAATTATAATTTACAAATTATGTTTTGTGTGTATAAAATGTTGTATGCATACAATATGATTGGTGCTTGTGTCTGCACTTAATGAAATTGGGCAATTTCAGCCCCAATCACTGGTATTTAGCAAGTTTGCTTACCATAAATGTTTTCCAAAGACCACAGAATGAATTAGCCATGATCTGTGGGTGATATCATCCAGCTGCACCGAACAGGCTCCTCTCTCCAAGCTGGGAGAGTTTTGACTCTACTGAGCATGTGCAGATTTCCCACCTAGGTGTTGCCTTAGTGCCTCCTCAGTCTATAACATAGCTTATTGTAAACAGTGTCTGCTCTCCAGGGAGGTGAGAGGGTATAGCTCATCACTAATTCATCCTTTCTACGGAATATGGTAAGCAATGGAGAAATTACTTACCTGATAATTTCATTTTCCTTAGTGTAGACAGATGAACTCAGGTCCAATGGGTATAGTGTGCTCCTGGTAGCAGTTGGAGACTGAGTCAGATTTCAATCTGACGTCAGCCTACATATACCCGTGCAGGAAGTGCAGCTCTTCAGTATTCTCCTGGAAAAGCAATTGTGGATATGTGTATTTTAATAACTTGATTAACTTGGCTAACTTGATTAACTTGGACTGGTTAAACTGATTTCCAACTGGAGACCTCCAGAGCACTCAACCGAAAGATGCTGACACCCGGCAACTATGGGTGTCATAAACTAGGGGTAAAATCTAGCTTACCTGTGCTTGTCTTGCTCTTGGGGTTGTCACCCGAGGTTTCCGGATTTTGGGGCAGCCGTCCATCTGTCTATACTAAGGAAAACGAAATTATCAGGTAAGTAATTTCTCCATTTCCTAGCGTGTAGCAGATGGACTCAAGACCAATGGGGATGTACAAAAGCTACTCCCAAACTCGGTGGGAGGCTGCCCATGGCCCACTTAGTGTTACCTTTGAAAATTCTGTGTCCTCCCGGGCCTTAACATTTAGGCGATAGAACCTCGAGAAGGTGTGAATGGAGAACCATGTCGCCGCTCGACAGATCTCGGCAGGTGACAGCATCCTGGTTTCTGCCCAGGACACTGCCTGGGCCCTTGTGGAATGGGCCTTGACTTGTAGAGGTGGAGGCTTCCCTGCCTCTATGTAGGCCGCCTTGATTACTTCTTTGATCCAGCAGGCAATGGTTGCTTGTGAGGCTGCTTCCCCTTGTTTCTTCTCACTGTGAAGGACGGATAGGTGGTCCGTCTTTCGTATGGATTCCGATCTTTCCAGGTATTGGACTAGGAGTCTGCCGACGTTAAGATGGAGAAGAAGGCATGAGTCTTCAGAGTCCTTGTGCTCGTCTGGCGATGGCAGCGAGATGGTTTGGTTTAGGTGGAAATGAGAAACCACCTTCGGAAGGAAGGAGAGTACAGTGCGGAGCTGGATCCCGGTGTGAATCTAAGGAACGGTTCCTTACCGGATAGCGCTTGAAGCTCGGAGATGCGACGGGCTGAACATATTGTCACCAGGAATGCAGTCTTCAAGGTCAGGAGACGTAGTGACAGACCGCTTGTTGGTCTGAAGGAAGCTCCCGCTAGGAAGCCTAATACTAGATTGGGATTCCATAGGGGCACCGGCCCCTTTAGTGGTGGTCAGATTTGCTTGACCCCTCTCAGTAAACGGGAAACGTAGACTGATGCCACCCACTTTGGCTCTGAATCAGGCCAGCGCAGCCACCTGAACCTTGATGGAGTTGAGAGACAGCCCCTTCTTCAAGCTATCCTGCAGGAATTCCAGGACCATGGGAATTTTGACTGTCCATGGAAGGATGTTACGTTCCTCACGCCAGGCTTCAAATATTCTCCAGATTCGTATGTAAATTATAGACATGGAAAACTTGCGTGCTCGGAGCAAGGTGTCAATCGCTGCCCCAGATTATCTGCTCTTCTTCAGGCGAGTCCTCTCAATTGCCAGACCACAAGAGGGAATCGAATTGGGTCTTTGTGGAGGATCAGTCCTTGCTGGAGCAGTTCCCTGTGTTGAGGTAGACACAGAGGGTTCCCCCACCAGAAGTCTTCACATGTCTGCGTACCATGGCCTTCTTGGCCAGTCCAGGGCCACTAGAAGTACTAGCCCCCTGTGGTGTTCTATCTTGTGGATGATTCCGCCCAGTAGTGGCCATGGGGGAAAAGCATACAGCAGATCTTCCTGTGACCAGGTCTGGATGAGGGCATCGATTCCCTGGGATTGTGGATCTCGTCCACGGCTGAAGAACTTGGGAACTTGGGCATCGGGCCAGGTTGCCAGAAGATCCATGGCTGGAGTTCCCCAGCAGTTTACTATCAACTGGAAGGCTGTGGTCGACAGCGTCCATTCCCCTGGGTCTAGACTCTCTCTGCTGAGGTAGTCCAGAGTGACGTCTTTTCCCGCGATGTGGGCGGCTTAGATCCCTTGTAGGTTTGCTGACGCCCACGCCATTAGGGGTTCTCTTTCCAAGGAAACCTGTTGGCTTCTGGTTCCTCCCTGGCGGTTGATGTAGGCAACTGTCTTGGTGTTGTCTGACATGACTGACATATGATTCAGGCTGTGACTGAATCATAGGCAGACTAGTCTGACTGCTCAGGCTTCTAGTCAGTTTATGTTCAATCCCGACACTTCCTTGTCGCATTGCCCCTGCGCCGGCAGTTCCTGGCAGTGGGATCCCCACCCTCGCAGGCTCGCATCCGTGGTGAGACCCAGATCGGTGGGGATAGTCTTACTCCCTTGCTCAGATGGTCTTCTTGTAGCCACCATTGGAGCTGGGTTTGAACCTCTGCCAGTAGCTGGAGGCGAACGGAGTACTTCTGGACATCTGGTCCCATCGTGACAGTAGGGAGCGTTGTAGTGGTCGCATGTGGACCCTTCCCATGGGCCGACTTCTGGGGTTGATGTCATGAGGCCGAGGACTTGGAGGTAGTCCCATACCTTGGGGCGGGCACAGTTCAACAGTTTTCTCCACTGATCCATCAATTTCCTCCTCCTTGTAGGGGGAAGGACGACCTTGTCTTGTTTGGTGTCGAACCGGACTCCCAGGTACTCTAGCGATTGGGAGGGCTGCAGGCAGCTCTTGGTTGTGTTGACGATCCACCCGAGATTCTGGAGTAGATTCTTGACTCTGGTGGTCACCTGATAACTTTTCTCTGGAGATTTTGGTGAATGTCCGGAACTGGTAGTGGTGGTCCAGGATCGTGAAGCGTAGGAAGCGCTGATGATCGTGATGGACCGGGATGTGCAGATAGACTTCTGACAGATCCAGGGAGGTCAGAAGTTCTTCCGGCTGTACCGCCCTTATGACCAAGTGTAGGGTTTCCATGCGGAAGTATGATACCCTCAGGTAGTGGTTGATGGTCTTGAGATCCAGGATGGGCTGGAACGTTCCCTCCTTCTTAGGAACAATAAAATAGATGGAATAGTGACCAGTATTTTGTTGGTGCGTGGGCACCAAGGTTATCGCCTTTAGGCTGAGTGGTTTTGTTAGTGTGGTTTCCACTGCCATCCTCTTGGAGGGGGAGTGGCACGGTGATCTCACAAATTTGTCTGGAGGGATGCTGTGGAAGTCCAGGTAGTATCTTGACCCATCTTTGGTAGACGAGGGTAAGTCTGCCCCCTTTGTGGGGCGCGGCTGGGACCTGTACCCGAGCCAGCTCCCCTCTTGTTGTGTCTGTTCCGAAAAGGCTGATCCCTGCCTGCGGGGTGAGGGGGAGAAGAGCGCAAAGGGAGAATAGCGCTGGTTTCTTTTGCTCCTGTCCTCCGTTAGCCGAGGTACTGGGAAATTCACACCATTTGTTAGCGAACTTCTCCAGGTCGCTTCCGAACAGGAGGGATCCTTTAAAGGGTATTCCCGAGTAGGGATGTGAATCGTTTTTTGACGATTTAAAATATCGTCCGATATATTTTAAATCGTCAAAAATTGTTAGAGCCGCGATACAATAACAATTCCCCCGATTTATCGTTAAATCGGGGGAAGGGGGAGGGCGGGAAAACCGGCACACTAAAACAACCCTAAAACCCACCCCGACCCTTTAAAATAAATCCCCCACCCTCCCAAACCCCCCAAAATGCCTTAAATTACCTGGGGTCCAGAGGAAGGGTCCCGGTGTGATCTTTTACTCTTGGTCCTCCGTGCGTTGTAGAAATGGCGCCGGCGCCATTTTGCGCAAAATGGCGCCGGCCATACGGCAACACGATTCGACTGCAGGAGGTCGTTCCGGACCCCCGCTGGACTTTTGGCAAGTCTTGTAGGGGTCAGGAGGCCCCCCCAAGCTGGCCAAAAGTCCCTGGGGGTCTGGAACGACCTCCTGCAGTCGAATCGTTTTTCCGTACGGAAAAACGATTCGCGGTAGGAGATCGTTCCGGACCCCCGCTGAACTTTTGGCAAGTCTTGTGGGGGTCAGGAGGCCCCCCCAAGCTAGCCAAAAGTCCCTGGGGGTCCGGGAGCGATCTCCTACGCTCCTGATGTCGGGGGACAAAAAAACAAAATGGCACCGGCACTACCTTTGACGTGTCATATGACAGGTCAAAGGTAGCGCCGGCACCATTTCTACAACGCACGGAGGACCAAGAGTAAAAGATCACACTGGGACCCTTCCTCTGGACCCCAGGTAATTTAAGGCATTTTGGGGGGGTTCGGGAGGGTGGGGGATTTATTTTAAAGGGTCGGGGTGGGTTTTAGGGTTGTTTTAGTGTGCCGGTTTTCCCGCCCTCCCCTTCCCCTCCCCCCCACTGGACCCCAGGTAATTTAAGGCATTTTGGGGGGGTTCGGGAGGGTGGGGGATTTATTTTAAAGGGTCGGGGTGGGTTTTAGGGATGTTTTAGTGTGCCGGTTTTCGATTTACACGATATTTAAAAAACCCAAACTGCGACAATCCGATTCCCTCCCCCTCCCAGCCAAAATCGATCGTTAAGACGATTGATCACACGATTCACATCTCTATTCCCGAGAGGTTCGTCTTGAAGGTCGGGTCGGCTGACCAATTTCGTAGCCATAGCTACCTTCTGGCTGCCACTATGGATGAGACGTCCCTGGCTGAGGTGCATACCAAGGTTTTGACTAAACTTTGTTTGTAAAAGCAGTATATAAACATTTTTAAATAAATAAATAAAAAAAGAGGTTGCATCCATGAGGAAAGATATCGCCGGTATTAATATTTCGACTGAAGTGGTTGCGTCCCAGGAGGGAAGCGAGTAGGCACGTGTTACAACGGCGCAGCAGGAACCGATCTGCAGGGTCATTGCTCAGACATCAAATAACTGTTTAAGGGTGGATTCCTGACGTCTGTCTTGGGTATCCTTGAGTGCAGGTCCTCCTTTGACTGGGATGGTAGTGCGCTTTGAGATAGCGCAGACCATGGCATCCACCTTTTGGGAACCCAAGGAGTTCTTTGGCTGTGGGTTCCAGGGGGTACAGGGCTCCTAGGGCCCGTCCTCCTTTGAAGCTGGCCTCTGGGGCATTCCATTTCAGGTCAATCAGCTGTACGGCCTGCAGCATTGGGAAATAGCATAAGGCCTGGCGGAGACCAACACAAAACTGAGTTAGTCTTTGGCTCCGCTGTGATACTTGTGCCCGGAATGGCCAGCGTCTTCAGGCTCTGAGGCCCGAGATCTGGTAACTCGTCTTTGGAGAAGAATCGCATCATGGTTCGGTATAGTTCCATCCCTGGAGGGATTTCCCCTTCCTCCAAGGGGTCAGGCTCTTCCCCCAAGGTGTCCGTGTCTCCTAAGGGGAGGGAGGCTTTTGCTCGGATGTGGCATGTCTCGGGGGGGTCCGAGAATGGCTTGGAAGGTCTTGCACTTCCGGTGGAGACTGTGGCTGAGTCACGGACGATACCGCTTGCGCCTGGACAAAGGGTTTGCAGCCCTTTGAAGAATTCCACCAAGGAAAAAGGTCCCTGGGTCCCTATTGAGGAGGGGCCGAGCTGGAGATAGAGGTCCGGACTATCATTGGAGGAGTCTGATTCCTCTACTGGCTGAGGGGGACCTAACTTCAGTTCCCCACGAGTCTTCGCACTGCAGGCATAGGGCAGGGGCCACTTCGGGTTGCGCAGCTCTCCAGTGGCAGGCTAGGCAGAGGGCTTGTCCCTTGGCTTACTTGGCTGGCGGTGCCATGGTTTGTGCGCATGGAGAGGCTCAAAACCCATGTAAGAACGTAGGTGCGCATGCCGGTAGACTTAGATGTGCACACATGCAGGCTGCTATTTGTGCGCTTAGTGGGGATACGCGCGCCGCTGTGCGCCCAGGCCAGTTTGTGCGCCCGGCTTGCCGCTGTGCAGACAATATGGCAATCAAGGGGGGAACTGGCGCCGACCCCCCCCCCCCCCCCCCCGGAGGGTCTCCACAAGGGAGGACCCTCGCACCAGATTGGGGTCTAGCCCGGACAAGTCTGCTCAACCCAATTTAACAGACGCTGGATGGACGATCTGTGCGGCTAGCCAAGCCTCGGAGACTTTAAGAAAGTTTTCTACCTTACCTTGTCTCGGCGCTTCTCAGGCGGTCTCCGGCTGTGGGGGGAGAGGGAATATACATTCCCCGCTGTGCTCAGTATTGCACCCGCTGCCTCTCAGCCACTCTGGGGGCTAAGTCCACGCTGGGAACCGGCTACCGGACCGAGGTTTACCTCTGAGGGATCTCAGAAATCACCTCAGGAATTCTCAACTGGGGGAGGGACCCTTAGGTATCACCGCAGGAGAGCGGGGCTCGTCTTGTAGAGGTAAAATTTTTTCTTTGGTTTGGATTTTCTAACGCTGTGCAAGCGTGTGTGGTGTCCCAAACTGCTAAGGAGATGGAGAAATACTGAAGAGCTGCACTTCCTGCACGGGTATATGTAGGGTGATGTCAGATTGAAATCTGACTCCATCTCCAACTGCTATCAGGAGCACACAATACCCATTGGTCCTGAGTCCATCTGCTACATGCTAGGAAAACTTGCTTTTTCTGTTGATAAGCAGGCTGAATTAGCCATGATTGGTGAAGAGTCATCAGGACAGGGCTGCAGCAGAGCGACCTATAATATGTAACCCAGACCCTTGCCTGCCAGCCCCCCTCCCCCCATGTGCAAGGAGTACCACCTTTCCCACTTCTCTATCAGATGTGGCTTGATTGTCCAGGCTGTAGTGAGAGGTAGAGGTATGTAGTGAAGACCAAGTGGCGGCCTTGCCTATATCTTCCAGAGGAACTTCTCAGAGGTGAGCAATGGAAGACGATATAGCTCAGAGCAGGTAAGCCTTTGCTAGGATTTCAAGGTTTAATCCAGCTGCGGTATAAAAGCGTTGGATACAGTTTTTTATCCAGTTAGACGTTTTTCTTGTCGCTACAGCAATTCCCATACAATACAATAGTGGTGATGTTTGGCAATGGTACAGTGTTTTTTGCTTATAGTACTAGAAGGCCATTTACAATCCAACATATGTAGCATATTTTCCCCTCTCATGCCCATGAGGATGAGGGAAAAAGTTAGAAGGATGATCGATTGATTGCTATAGAATGCTGAAACCACTTTTGGGAGAAATCTGGGATGAGTATAGAGTACCACCTTGCTGTGGAAGAATTGTAGAAATTGTACCAGAGCCTGTATTCTGCATGATTATGTGATGGTAACTAAGAACAGAGTCTTCCACATTAGGAATTTCAGAAGAACTGAATCCAGAGGCTTCAACAAGGGAGCCGTCATTAGTAAAGTTAGGACCACACTGAGGTCCTATGGAATTGCTGGTTGCTTAAGTGGTGGTTTAGTCTTTAACTGTCCTCTGTGGATCCCTAAGGAGCTAAATCTAAGTGTCACGAGGACTAGCAGTGACAATGGTAAAGATGAAGACAGGGAAGGGCTTCAAAAGGACATGTGGATCCCTAATGAGCTAAATTTAAGAGTCATGAGGGATAGCAGTAACAATTGTGAGCTAAATCTAAGAGGCATGGGGGTTAGCAGAACAATTACATGATACTGGGTGAGAATGTATCGTCTTCTAAACATAAAACACAAAAAAATTACATAATATACAACTTCCTTGCAAAACTGCTTCAAACAGAACAGGAAGTGTGAATTGGAACCCTAATGACAAAAAAAAAAAAAAAAGGCCCCAGATTAAAGGTCTGTGGATCCAATTCAAAATAAGATTGCTGGGCAGAATGGATGGGCCTTTTGGTCTTTTTCTGCCATCAGTTTCTATGTTTCATGAATTGTGAGAGTAGGGGGCGAGTTAAGACTGGGGAATTGTCCACACTATTATGATAACCCACTGTGGCACTCAACTGAATCCTCACAGATGAAATGGCTAAACCAGAAGTTGAAAGATGGTAAATATCAGTTATCAGGAGCCGAGGCTCGCAGGCGTGGAGGTTCTGTGTGCAATTAGCATAATGCTTCCACTTAAAAGTGATTTGCCTCATCAAGGGGATATCCTCCACTTTCTGGGGAGGTGCGAGGTCCATGATCAATTTATGCTCAAAATCCAGGTGGAAGGTTGCCAGGTCTGGATGAAGTAATCAACCTAGTTCCTGAGTAAATTCGGAAGGTGCAGTTCCCAACGGAAGCGGGGGACATGATGAGAATTGTATTAGATACATGTACCATATTTTGCCTCGGCCATGCCAATGAGAATCATTTGTGCCCAAATGCGGATGAGCTTCTGTATTGTCTTCACAATAAGAGGTAATGGTGGAAATACAAACAAGAGGCCTCCTACCCAGTCGAGTAGAAATGCTTCTTGAGCAACTCTCAGAGGGCTCCGCAGGATTGAGCAGAATTGATTAAGTTACTAATAGTCTTCTGTAGCAAATACATCTATCCTCGATTGGCCCCACAACCTGAACAGTCTGTTTGCAGTGGACTGTCTGATACACAGTTCGGTATGCAGAATAACCTTTTGAGGCAGTCCGCTATGGTGTTGGCTAGTCCACAAAGGTATGTCACCTGGAGAGTCGCTTGATGGTCAACTGCTCATTGTCAAATTTGAAGGGGCTCCTGACACAGGAAGCAAGAGCCTATACCCCCCTTGGTTGTTGACATAGAACATAGCGACCTGCTTGTCCATGTGTATCAGGATTCATTTCCCTTTGAGGAGATGCATAAAAGCCTTCAGAGCATATTTTATCACCCCGAGTTCGAGCTGATTAATGTGAAGCCTTTGTTCTTGAGGCAACCAGGTTCCTTGGATTTGGTGAGACAGTGTGGGCGAATCATTCTTTTGTGGATGCATCTGTTGCTGGAGTTACCTGATAAAGTAGTGCTTGGAGGGGGTGCACCTTCCATCAATACTTGTGGCAGTAGCCAGTAGCACAGTTCAATCATTTCTCGAGTTATGAGTATGAAAGATTGAATGCGCCGTAACAACTGCTTCCATTGTGCTATGAGATCCTACTGCAGACACTGCATGTGTAACCATGTGAGGACTATGTGGGATAACAGCTGCCATGTGGCTCAGGGCTACCAAAACTTGCCTGGCTATGGTGGTGGTCAGTAGTTGATGAATATGCTGAAGTGCTAGCTGTCTGTCGTTTACGGCTGGTGGCTCACAGGACAGCCCAGCGAGCAGCCACACTCACCCCTGCTGCTGCATGACACCGTCAGAGGCCTCCCATTGCATTGTTCCACTATCGACAAATGCCACTGACCAATGCTAATGCTGCCATTCTAGTCAGGCCGCTACTGTCTTCCCGCAGGTGTGCGGACACGCATTTAATATGGGCCCTTTGGCAGGAATTCCTGAGCATGCCTCCAGTTGACGTCAGCCTCCTGGCCTATATAAGCAAAGGCCCCACATCATTACCTCACCTCAGCAACAGGTCCCCTGATGTGCCTTGGTCGTCAGTGTGCGTTGCTTCTGTGTTTGTTTGTTCCAGCCTTGCCTCATCCAGCCTTCCTTGTACAGCTTACCTTGTCCTGCCATCTCATCCAGTCTCTCCTGTATATCTTTGTCTCTCCTTGGCCTGACTCTCCAGATCTTGCTCTGCTGCCTGGATCTGACCTCTTGCTTGGTCCTGAACGTGATTGCCTACCGCCTAAACCTGATCATCCTTGTCTGGCACCTGTCCTGACCTTGACCTGTCTCCAACTCCATTAGTCTGCTGCCTGCTCAGATCCAGCATGCCACTGGACTTTTGCCACCACCCTAGGGACTTGCCTAAGACCTGACAGCCACCAGAACAAAATGGCTCAACTTGCAGAGGGAGGTGGCTGGTATAGGTGAAGCTCCAATCAGTTCTGCAACAGGGCGCATTCACCTGCGGTCCACGTCGGCCTCAGAGGTTCGCCTAGGAGGCTGCATCAATTATGCCACAGCACAAAGGGCTCACACCCACATCACCCTTCATAAATGCTGTTTCAGTGCACCAATGAACTAGAACGTGTGGGTCGGGGTCAAGTGTGACTTTCCAAAATTGATGAGGAAACTTAGACTTTGGGAAAGGTCGATTGTCCTCTGGAGGGACTAAAATGTTTCATGGTGCGAGTTCACTGTTATCAGCCAATCATCTAAATAAGATAAAACGATGTCGGACATGGGCTGCTACCACCACAAGGTACTTGGTGAATACTCTGGGGGCAGCAGAAAGTCCAAATGAAAGTACCTTGTATCGGTAGTAAAGCTTGTCTACTTGAAACTGCAGGTAGTACCAACATGAAAAATGAATGTGTATGTGGATATAGGCATCCTGTAGATCCAGGGAACATATCCATTCTCCTTGCTAGATATATGGAAGAATAGTACTGAGGGAGGTCATCTTGAACTTTTGCCACTGCATAAAGGTATTCAATATCCTGAGATTGAGACTAAGATGTAGACCTCCTTGACTTTTTCGGAATGAGGAAGTTCCTGGAGTAAAACCCTAATGCTCGGTCTGACTGAGGTCCATCTCGATTGCTTGTTGCCAGAAAAGGTTCTGTACTTCTCTCTGAAGTTGGAGTAGTTAAGATGGATCAACTGTCCCCGAATTGTAGTAAGGGAGGTCCAGGGTTTGGGAGAAATTCAGTTTGTATCTCTATTGTATTATTCAAAAGATCCACTGGTACTTGGTGATCAACATCCATGTTTTCAAATAAGACCATATTCTGCACCCTACTGGTTCAAGATTCTCTAGCAATCAGTTGTACTAAAAATTTTGGGGTGGCTAAGCCTGTTGTATGGGTTTTACTTGATCTCATTCTCCTGGATGACTATAAGATGAAAGTTGTCAAGTTTGTTCACTCAGTAGCTAGAGGGGGGGGGGGGGGGGAGTTGATAGTATTGCATCAACTAGTAAGATAGCATGAATGCCTGTGATGGGGTGCTTGGTCTGATGTTGTAGAAAGTGACTGAACAGCCACATTTTGATCCTTTATTGGTGACACAGTATCATAGAGCTTTTTGCCACATATGTTGTCTCCTTGACACGGTAGATTGGCCAATGTCTCATGAATATCTTCTCTTTTGGAACTCGTAGCCATGCATGCACTGAGCACCAATGGATGAGGCGGAAGGTTTGGATAGTGTATCGAATAACTTGTATTCTGCACAGAGGAAATGTCACACTGCTTCCTCTAAGTCCAGCAGAGGCTAAGGAGAGAAATTTTTACCAGGTTCTGATCTTATAAAGGGCTTAAAATCTCATATGCAGATATGGATGTACTATACCACGTAAAATTCATGGTGAGCAAGCTGTGATGCCAGTATGGTCCCTTGTAACACCTTTTTGCCAAAATCGTCCAGTAGATGATCTTTCCCTGGTGGTGAACTCTAATGGTCTTATCTTTTGAGCCTTAAGAGCCAATTTGACAACCACTGAGTGATGAGGTAACTGGACTACAGGCACAGCGCAGCTAGGTGTGCATGCCCTGCATTTGCACACAGTGCAAATCTGGGGAGGAGGGGGGGGGGGCAGCAGCAGGAGAGGCTGCATGGCCACTGGCGGAGTTCAGCTTGCTGGCAGCCAATAACAAGAAGTTCACAGACAGGCTGGCTGCCGGTAGAGCACGGCCCGCTGGCAGCCAAAAATGAAGAAAGGCCGTGGAAGTTTCCCCTTTTAGCTGTGCACATGCACAAAGCTTTGCGGCTCTCCCCGCCCCTCCTTCGCAGAAAGGCCAGTGGGGCCAAAGAAAGAGTAGCCCGCAAGGCTGTGGTGGTGCTCATCCCACCACGACCCAAAATGAAGAGGAAGAGGATGGGGGGGGGGGGGGGCAACAGTGGAACCCACCCCACTGTGGCCTGGAGAAAGGAAGCCATGTGCATGTGTGTGCGAGAACTTGTGTGCATGTGAGAGCTTGAATGTGTGTTTGTCAGAGCTTGTGTTCATGTGACTGTGTCTATGTGAGAACCTGTGTGTGTGACTGTGCGAGCCTGTGTGCCACACATAGGTTCTCACAGGCATACTCTCACACACGTGTCTGAGAGAAAGAGAAAAAGTGCGTGTGAGAGCATAGGCATGTATGTAGGAGATGGAGAGTGTGTGAGAGAGAGTGTGTAAAGATAGGGCTACACAAACTATTTCCCCAATCCACAACAATTTCAAGGTGACTAAAAATCAAAATATCCCAGCTTTGGAGAGTCAGATATTTTTTAATCCTTATTAGTTTTAATTATTGGGTGTAATTTGATGTTTCTATTGTTTTGAAATATTTTATTTTTTGGGGAAATATTAGAACATTTTAATTATTGGATTTTTTATTCATCAAATGTTTTGAAATATTTTATTGGTGTTTGGGAGATTTTGATATTCTATTTCTTAACTAGTTTGAAATATTTATTCTTTTTATGATTATGATGTTACTATTATGAGTGACCTTTTATATTTCTTGATTTTATTTTTTAATGTTTTATGAAGAATAGTAATGTTTCTGTATTCCCATTGTTGCTCTGCTTATAGAGCCTGGTTTGTTGTGGATTCTTAATTTTCTTCTCAGCATATTTATTTATTTATTTTGAATTTTTCTGTACTGGCGTTCATGTAGCAAATACATATCACATCGGTTTACATTGAAACAGTAGTTGCATAATAGCATTACATGGAACAGGGGTTAAGTGGAACTGGGATCCATGTATTTAACCCTAGGTATTTATTTTCAAACTGCTAATATAATATTCAAGTATAGCACCAACAATAATTTGAATTAAAAATTAACAATTAAAACTAAAAGTTAGCAGTAACGAACAGATAATTAAAACTAAAGAGCATACATAAATCTGTGGTCAAAATCGGGATGAAGTGATATCTCAAATTTAATGAGAAGAGTTTGAAGTTATGACTTTGTTGGGAGGGGGAAACAGATCAAGAGGGGAGGCAGGGGGAAATTATTAACAAAGACCAGAAAGTATATTTCTATTTATACTTTCTGGTCTTTGTTCTATATTTGGTCAGGGTCTCTGTGTTATCCGTGTGTGACAGAAGTGAGGTATTCTGATACCATATAATTTATCTGTAGTGATTTGTTGTTTTCCTAATAGGAAGTGTATTGGTATTCTAGGGCCTGGTGTAATATGTGTAGTTATCTTTTCATAGATAAGGTTGTTACTGTTTTGAGTGCTGGCAGTTAGGGTTGCTTTGGCATGGATTTACTGATTTGTAATGGGAATTCTGTTTATTCATGGCTTTCTGAGGGCCAGGCCCTCCCCCAGAACACAGTACAAAATATGTAATTCCATAGAAGTTCAAAGGGTCTTTTTTGCAGGATTTTTTGGTTGGCCCCACAGCAGTGCATGTAAATATAATATGCATGTTGTAAGTGATATTTTGCCTCAGAAGCCTGTACTTTTGACTTTTTTTCAAGTAAAATTTGTTATAAATGCATAATTGAATTGTGTATGCGCATATGTGGAGGTTTGCGCAAGGCTTAAGGTTTGTTTAGGTTTCCTAATACCTTTTCCTTGACCATGGGTTCCGTTTGGGGGGGGGCAGGGGGCAGTTTTTAAAAATATAGGGGCCGATGCAATAAAAAGCACGGAAAACGGGTGCTGAAAAGTCAGCGCCTGCTTTCTTAAGATGCGCATGGCACCTGCAAGGGGGGGGAAGCCATCCTATATCCAAATTAGGGGGTCGCGCTAGCAAGGTGGTGCTAGGGTCACTTGCGCAACCCTTAGCACCTCCTTGCTAATGTGGCTGCCGATTATGGTTTCATAAATGCGGCGTCCATTTTCATTAGTGGCAGACGTCCAGTTATGAAAACAGATGCCAAGTTTACCGGCGGTGGTTTTTTTTGTTTTAAAGTACAGAAAAGCAGTTTTTTTTGCTTTTCTGTACTACTTTTACATGCGCTCAGGCTCCAGGCAGGTGTTAATATCTGAGAGCTAAATGTGCATCTGAGACGCACTTTTTTTTTTTAATACTCATTCATTTGCCTGTGATGAGCACTATTGCATTCACTCCGCGTCGGATGCGTGTTAAATAGGCACCAATCCCCCTATTGCATTAGGGGTGGATTAGCAGCTATTTAACCCGCGTGCGAGTGCGGGTTATACAGTGAGCTCGGCTGAGCACACTGTATTGCATTGGACTCAGATTGCTGGAGGGAGCGGGCTTTTTTTTGATGGGCAAGGGACAGAGACTGAATGATGCCGGGCCAGGCCGGGGGGGGGGGGGGGGGGGGGGGGGGGGGGGAAGCACAGTAATTGTTCACACAAGGTTGCAAAAAAGCTAGCACCGGCCCTGCTGGACTATCCAGTATCCAAGGTGATTTTTGCATGTGGAAACTTAAGGTCCAGTTTCCTTGTGGCTGTGACATCTGGATATTGTTCAAAAGCAAATGGGTGGGAAGGATCAGTGGTTCTGAAGGGACGTCCAAAATAAGAGGATGTTCATGACATCCGGTCTTGGATCCAGATCGTTATGCACATGGCTATTGAGAGACCTTTCCATCTTCTCCACAAATTTTGAGGATAGATCTACTGGTGGGGGAGGTATGATTTGGAAGTAGTAGAGACACATCAGAAGGAATTCTTGAACTACTCAGGGACTCCCCTAGGGATGGACTTGTGGATGATGAAGGCGAGAGCAATATTGGTGATAGTGGTGCCAAAGGAGAATGGAGGATGAATATATGTTTCCATCTCCACCTACCAGTATCTTGAGAAAAAGCCAGAGAGGTTAGAAGTAGCTGGGCTCCTGGCATTGCTTTAGGAGGGGATTCTGACAGGGTAGTTTGCATTATGCAAGATTACCAGCAAAAACATTGTGAAAAAAGTTTTCATTATATCACTGTGTTGTTTCAGTGATGACTGTATCTGTTGCAATGGTGACGGTGGTGCCATATCTCCTTCAGGTACTAGTCTGGCCTCTGCATGGACTGCTAAAGCTCTAATGGATGCTAGCAGTACAATGGAGCAAATTGGCTCCGGGCCCTCAAATCCTAACCCTTATGCAAGAAGGTGTGAAACTGGTATCATTCAGCTTGGCGGTGGATATCCTAAGTTGTCTGGTGGAAAGACATTTCTGTTGAAAGGAACAGGGAGCACTGCTCTTAGAATGGTTTGGCTCCACTTCTGGAAAAATTGCTTGCTCTTGGTTCAGGAACCGTGGGAGGATAACGTACGAGTATCCCTATTTCTCAGATCAATGCCTCGAGGAGTGCATTAATGACATAGGGGAGGTTAAAGGAGTTTGAACGCACTTTGGATGCTTCAACAGTCCAATTTTGATAGATTCTGAAGCTCTGCAGCGTAGGGTGTGTGTTCTGGCACCCCATACTTTGTGCATTCTAATGTTCTGTGCCTCGAGTGCTGGGAGAGCCGGCACAGTTTGAGTTAGGTGCTCTAACAGAATATGCTTTGGGCAGTCCGCACCTTGCTTTGACCGGCTCAAAGCATTAGATGATATATTCTGCTGTCACCATGCTTTGGTTGGCTCCCCTTGAAGTGTCAATGCACTTAGCTTCAAGGATTGCTTTGGGCGCATCAAGTGAGCTTCAACTAGTTCTTTTGATGCAGACGCATATTTTGCCTTTTTACAGCGCATCATACAGCTCTATTAGCTGTTTTCATTTATGGACCGATGCAGGCCAAAGTCTCCAGGTCGGTGTTTTAAGGCACCCGTTGCCCATTTCTCTTCCCAATCATATCGCTAAAGTGCTATGAGAGGGTGATGGAGCATAATCATCATGGGTCCAAGGGAGCTCATCTATTTTGGCTGCTCTGGCCCTTTGCGCCCAAGGGAACATTTTGCATCACGCTGGGAAATTTGGTTGGTTATGAGTAGGGCCCAGGAATCAGTAACATAGATCATGGCTATCTGTGACTGACGTAAGTTATTCACATTCACCGGCCTTGAACCCACTCACAGTTGTCTTTTTCTTTGTTGACATTTCTGGATCTCTGTCGCAGAGCTTTTTTTTGTAGCACTGAAAAGTGCTGTTGGTTATGCTGCCGACACACGTAGACAGGAAAAAAAAAAACCCTTGAAAGCTGAAGCGAGTGGAAAAAAAAGTGTTCAGAGTGAGATTGTCCGTGCTTCAGCTCGGACTAAAAAAAAAGACACTGAGACAACACCCGCAGGAAAAGGTTGGTTTGTGGTGTGCCACCTTGGGACATGGCAGTTCCAGAAAGCCTTAGTTGGCAGACCTCAAGGAATTCAAAGGCATATATCCAGAGAACTGAGTTGATCCATGCAATAGAGCTGTTTATCTTATGTATTAGCACAGCCAGCTTATATTTGACTCTCCATTGTATAGGCAAGCAATGGCGTGACAATAATAAAGAAATATAAGCCAACAATCTCATACTACTTAAGATCCTAGCTGTGGCAGTTTATACAATTTTTAATGCTCTGAGGGTGTTAGGTGGAAGGCCTGTATATAAGGAGTTGAAATATTCAATGCCGATAAGGACAAGAGCCTGAAGCACAGTATGGAAGGCATAGGGTTGTAGTAAAGGGTTTAGTCACCCCCTTATTCCTCTGACAACCCAACAGCAACAGGAGTTGTCTCCTTCCCTAATGTCTTACAGCCAGCCTTGGGAATACAGGAAGCTAATTATTGCCAAATGAAAGTTAACATCAAGGCAGAGGACACAAGACACCTTCTCATGTTAAAATGTATAGCGTTGTTATAAATGTAAACCGGAGTGAAGGCCCCCGCCAATACTTCGGTATATAAAAACGTATAAATAAATAAAGTGTGTGCTCATTTTATGCAAAAGACTAAGTATACATTTTTAAGTTTAAACTCCTGATGCATTAACATACTATTAACTTACTATTCAGGAATTACATGCTTTAGCAATGGTGCACTGCATGGCTTTTTAAAAAATGTATATTCCACTTTTCATGATTCTTCAAAACAAATTACATTCAGGTACGGCAATATTTCCCTATCCCTCCATCAGGCCTATAGAAAGAGTGCTACCCCCATGCGAGAGCTCCACTGGCTTCCAAATAATGGTTCAACTACAATTCTACTTTTCAATATGGGGGGGAAAAAGGAATTACCTTGTACAGCCCCTGCTAAAAATCATCAGAATGGCCCTTTCCTAAAAAAGTTTAGACACCCCTGCTTTAGAATACTATAGTGTCATAATACAATACAAATAAATAGGGTACTGGAACGATTTTAAGTCAGTAAATGTTTTCATATTACAAAACCAAAATATTTCAGTGTTACCTAGCCTTTCAACAATGTTTGAAACAATTTTTTAAATATTGGATCCTAGGCTCAGAAGGTGAGCTGCTATGCCTTAGGCTATGAAATAATTCAGACCAAAACCAAACATGTTGATGGTTCCTTGTTTTATCATTTACTTCCTTTGAACACAAACAAGATCTAGATCAATGTGCTTAGAAATAACAGGGAGGAAAAAAAAAAATCAATCTGAGCAAGCTCCGTATCAATTCAGTTATCACTGTGAAGTACAATAAATATCTGCTCATTTAAAAAACAAGTAAAATAAGGGGTATATTTCATACTTGGCTACCATTCGTAAACAAAATTGTGAAGTGCCTCAATATAATCAAAACCTCCTTATCACTTCAGTTTTCTTTTTACAATGCAAATAAAAATACTTAGCTGCCAGAGTTGCAGTGCAAAATCCACTTAATCGCATGCAGGAGCCCGACATGGCTGTGTTTTGAGGTCTTCTTCAGGGGTAAACTTATAAGCAGTCATTTACTGTACTTCAGAACGATCATTGAATCATACTGTTTCGAGAGTCACTGTCTGTGAAGGATTGTTGTGGTAGCTCTGTATCAATGAGAATTGTTTGATAGAGTGCTTATGGGAACACATCTTGCTGCACTATTTGCACATAGGGCTGGGATTGACTAGGAATGCGCATTTTTTTTAAATGCAACAATTTTTTTAAACCAACAATTTTTGAACACCAGTATGAGTGTTGCATTTCTATACATAGCACAAAGAAAATAAGCATGTAGCGACCATGTAAAACCTGGGAGCGATGTTCCAAAATGTATGAGCAATTGCTCATGTGCTCAGCTTAGAGGGAACTATGCTACTAGTACTACTCCTCTATTGATAAACTGACTTGCTATATTCAGGTACCAGCTCATCTTCCATGTTGGTGCGAGACTGACACTCCTACACAAAATGGCAATCTCCCCGATTACTACATTGAAAAATGTTTTCAGGAAATCTTGACGTAGATTGCATGTTAGCACACACAGGGGCAGTTGCAAAAAAAAAAAAAAAAAGTGCGCTGAAAGCAGGTGCTGAGTGTTCAGCACCCGCTTTCCTAATGCAGCACCTGGCACCTCTCCTGCATCCATTTTCCGAACCTGACTGCCAGCATCTGTGTCTGACCTGCCCTAAACTCCCTCCCCCTAAGGGAGGGAGCCTTTCAGAAGGCTGTCCTGAAAGGCGATTGGTCCTTCACTGACAAATGTCAGTGAAAAGGACCAATGGGCAATAAGTGAAGGAGTGAATAAATTAATATTAAGGGCCCGACACTTTAATATTGATTTATTCACTCCTTCTCACCTGCCCTAAGCTCCTTCAGTGGGAGGGAGCTAAGGGCAAGTCAGACACTGTTCACTGTCAACGAGAGAGATTTTTTTTCCTAACTCTTTTGTTCCTCCAACTTAATATCACCATAATATTAATATCGCCATGATGTTAAGTCAGAGGAAGTACAGAAAAGCAGTATTTTCTGCTTTTCTGTACAATTTTCTGAGTGCAAAAATGTGCGTATTGGACGCACATTTTTTTTTTTTGCTTCAGGAGTAAATAACTAATAGCCTTATTCACGTGCATTTGCATGTGATGAGCGCTATTAATTTCCAGGTGCATTGGACGAGCGTTGTGGAGGCACTAATTCCCTTATTGCATAAGGGGATTTGGTTGCACCTTCACAACTCGTGTCCAACTGTGGGTTAAATGGTGCCATTGGCTGAGCGCACTGTATTGCATCGGTCCCACAGTTGGAACTGCTGGCAGAGGAAGTGCTTGCTACAATGGAATGGAGAAATTACTTACCTGATAATTTTGTTTTCCTTAGTGTAGACACATGGACTCAGAACCAATGGGTTATATGCTCCCCTGCTAGCAGATGGAGATAGAGCAAGCTGACGTCACAGTATATATAACCCTGAAGTGACCCCAGCCTGCCAGTATTCTCTTCAAAGCAACTGTGGACTAGCAAAAAAACATGATTAAAAACAGATAACCAGAACTGTACTCAACCAGCCATAAACACTGAACTCATAAGATTCAAGGTACTCCAAGCTAGGGACTGGATGAACACCTACCAGTAATCCCTTGGGACCTATAGCCCCACAGGAGGACACTCATGCGACAGAAGGGCGGGAAGCTCTACACTAAGGAAAACGAAATCATCAGGTAAGTCATTTTTCCATTTCCTAGCATGTAGACAGATGGACTCAGGACCAGTGGGATGTACCAAAGCCAATCCCCAACAGGGTGGGAGGCTGCCCGCGGTCCAGTCAACACCACACGTGCAAAGGCTGCATCCTCCCGAGCCTGCACATCCGGACGATAAAACCTGGAAAAAAAAAAGGGTCTAAGGAGGACCACGTCAAGGCTCGACAGATATTGGTGGGAGACAACAGACTAAGCTCCGCCCATGACACTGCCTGAACCCTAGTGGAATAAGCCCTAACCTGAGTAGGCAATGGCTTTCCAGCATCCACATACAAGGCTATGACCACCTCCTTAATCCAATGAGGTGTGGTAGCCCGTGAAGCCGGAGCGCCCTGCTTACTCCCACCATGGAGAACAAACAGGCGACCTTTCTTTCAAAAAGAGACTTTCAGATACCGCATGACAAGACGCATTACATCCAAAGAGCGCAAAAGGTGAAACTGCTCTGCATGCCTGATCTTATCCAGG
The DNA here is from genome assembly GCF_901001135.1 of Rhinatrema bivittatum. Classification (NCBI taxonomy): domain Eukaryota; kingdom Metazoa; phylum Chordata; class Amphibia; order Gymnophiona; family Rhinatrematidae; genus Rhinatrema; species Rhinatrema bivittatum. The sequence continues at coordinate 140,250,071 of NC_042621.1, forward strand.
GATGGCAGAGACTACCTTGGGCAAGAAGGATGGAACAGTACACAGCTGTAACGCCCCTGGAGTCACCCGAAGAAACAGTTCCTGGCAAGACAAGGCATGCAGCTCAGAAATCCAATGCACAGAACATATAGCCACCAGGAAGTCAGTCTTCAAAAGTCAACAACTGTAAGGAAAGGTTACGCAGTGGTTGGAACACAGGGCCCGCCAAAACATCCAGCGCCAAATTAAGGGTCAAGGGAGGCCTAAGATGCTTCACTCCCTTCAAAAAAAAAAAAAAAAACAAAAACCAGGCCTCATCAGTATGAGACAAGGAAACACCATTTACCAGGCCTCTGAAATAGGCAAGAGCCTCAATCTGCACCTTCAAGGAATTAAGTGCCAAACCTTTTTGCAATCCATCCTGCAAAAAATCCAGCATGAGAGGGATCTTAAATGAACAAGGAAGACCACCCTGCTCCTCACACCAGGCCTCAAAAACACTCTCCAAACCTACACATAAGCCAAGGAAGCAGAGAACTTGTGAGTGGAATAACCATGCTTTAACAGGCGAGCCCTCAAGAACCAAACCATAAGACAGAATCAAGCCAGATCCTCATGAAGAACCAGTCCCTGCTGAAGCAGATCCATGTGCGGCAAAAGACGAAAGGGGGCCTTCACCAAGAGTTGTCGCAAATCTGCATACCACGGATGCCTAGGCCAGTCCGGAATTACCAAGAGTACTAGCCCCCTGTGGCCTTCAATCTTGCGAATTATCCTGCCCAGCAAGGGCCACGAAGGAAAGGCATAAAGCAATTTGTCTTCTGGCCAGAACTGTACGAGCGCGTCTTTTTCCAGGGACCATGGATCTCTCCTGCGACTGTAGAAGCAAGGAACCTTCGCATTTCGAGAAGTTGCCAGCAGGTCTAGGAACAGAAGGCCCCAGCGATCCACAATCAGCTGAAAACGCCTCGGCTGACAACATCCATTCTCCTTGGTCCAGACTCAGTTGAGAAAGTCTGCTCTTACATTGTCTTTTTCTGCAATGTGAGAGGCCGAGATCATCTGCAGATGACCTTCCACCCATCTATTTCCTGCGACACTTGCTGGCTCTAGGTTTTTCCCTGGCGACTGATACAGGCCATAGTCATTATGTCGTCCAACATCACACAAACTGCTCGATTCAGCAACCTGTGGCTGAACTGCAAGCATGCCAGCCATACCGCCGGGCCTCCAGGCGATTGATGTTCCAGTGAGACTCTTTGGCATTCTAGCACCCCTGAGCCGTTAACTCCAGACAGTGAGCCCCCTGCCCCCCCCCCCCCAACCGTGGAGATTCGCATCTGTCTGAGTACTAACCAGGCCGGAGAAGACAAGGGAACTCCCTTTCTCAGATGATCCTCCTGCAACTACCAGTGGAGATGGGAGCAGATGTCCCTCAACAAGCAGAGCTGAACCGCATAATCCTGAGACTGTGGGTTACAACGAATAGCAGAGAGAGCTAAAGAGGTCGCATATGCGCCCATGCCCATGGCACCACTTCCAGGGTAGCTGCCATCAAGCCAAGTACCTGAAGGTAGGACCACGGTGTTCATCAACTGACGCACTTGAGACATCACTCTCTGGATCCGAACTTCTGGTAGGAAAACTCTGTTCTGTCCAGTGTCGAACCAAACCCACACATACTCCAATGACAGGATGGTTGAAGATTGCTCTTTGTCAGGTTCACCACCCAACCAAGCTCCTGCAATAAAAAGATCATCTTGTGTGTCACCAGGCGGCTCTCTTCCTGAGACTTGGCTCGAATCAGCTAGTCGTCCAAACACAGGTGCACCAGGATTCCTTCTTTTTGCAAGGCTACTGCTCCCACCACAATAATCTTGGAAAATATTCTGGGAGAAGTGACTAGATCAAAAGGCAGCTCCCGAAACTGATAATGGTGCCCCAACACCGCAAAGCATAGAAAGCATTGGTGTTGCAATCGGATGGGAATATGAAGGTAAGCCTCTGATAGGTCAGAAATTCCCCTGACCGCACCACCATTATTATAGAGTAAGGTTTCCATTCGAAAATGAGTCACCTTTAAGTGATGGTTGACCCTCTTGAGATCCAAGCTGGTACAAAAGGAGCTCTCCTTCTTGGGCACAACAAAATAAATGAAATATCACCCCATACTCAGATGTGGGCACCGGAACCACAGCCTTTGAAGTGTGAACTCCACTGCCTGCTTCTTCTGCGGGGAGTGGCAAAGGGATATCATGAATACACCCCAAGGAATACTGCAAAGTTCTAGTGCATACTCTTCATGTATCACCTCCAGGACCCACTGGTCCAACATGATCTTGACTAACCTCCGATAAGAGAGAGAGTTATCCCCCTATTGCCTGTTCCGGAAGGTGGGTCAGCAAACCTTCATTGGGAAGCTCCACCACCAGAGCCCAATCCTCTCTTGGGCTGCTGGGGACGAAAAGACAGACCTATCGAAAGGCTGAGTTCGCTGAAAGGTCATCCCCTCTGTAGGGACAAAAACACCTGGAACCCCAGAAACAACCCTTTATACCAAAGGGGCACTGTAACGGTTTCTTATCCTCTGGAAACCTAGGCATTGGAGACTCATCCCACTTACTGGCCAGTTCTTCCAACACACTCCTAAAGAGCAAGCCTTTAAAAGGCATCTTGATAAGATTGGCTTTGAAAGCTGTGTCAGCTGACCAATTTCGCAACCAGAGATGACACCTGGCCATTATCACAAAAGCCACTCGTCTGGCTGAGGTTCAGATCAAATCATATCCTGCATCTGCTAAGAAGGCGGCAGCAGGCTCCATAACCGCTCTGGAATTTCCTCCAGACTCATCAACCTCCTGAGAGAGAAGCAGACAAGATCACGCCACTCTGGCGCAACAGGAGGCAATCTGTAAAGCTCATCGCCACTGCCTCAAAGGCTTGCTTAAGAATAGCCTCAATCCTTCTATCAAGTACATCCTTCAAGGCCGTTCTTCCCTCCAAGGGAACAGATGTCCGCTTAGACAGGGCACATACCAGAGCATCCACTTTGGGAAAATGCAAATGCTCTCTCACAGCCGGATCTAGGGATACAGGCCTTCCAATGTCTGACCCCCTTTAAATTTGCCCGAGTCATCCCATTCCAGATCAATCAATTCCTGGATGGCATCCATCACCAGGAAAAAAACAAGAGGTTTTATGTAAGGAAACCAAAATGGGATTCTTCCTTGGCTCTGACAGAGCATCCAACCAGAAATACCCAGCTGTTTCAATGTCTGGGAAATCAAGGCCGGCAGTTCATCTCTATGAAAGAACCACAACATGGTTTGATACAGTTGCAGCCCTGAAGGAATTTCCTCCATCTTCCAAGGAATCAGGATAAACCTCATCATCAGTGCCATCCGGATTCCTGTTGGAAACACCTGCAGGGAGCAGAGGAGAGCCCCAGCTCTTAAGCATAGGACTGGAAGAGGGAAGAGCCACCGGCTGGACAGAAATGGGAGAAGCGGAGAACTGCGCCTAAAGAAAGGCTTGTAAGCCTTGAAAAAATTCCACCCATGAAAAACCAGCCAGGTCCAGACCAAGCCCAGAAGGAACTGGAGCTGGTCCTACAGAACTGCCCTAGCCAGCGGAGGAGCTAATCAAGGGAGAACCAAGATCTGCGGTCCCTCCAGTCAAAGCCATTTCCAACCCATCATCAGAATGGGAAGAGCCAGGCTTAGCAAAATCTGAGGAAGATAACACTCCCTGAGCTTCTGAGCAAGCCCTAATATGACAGGCAACACAAACAGGAAGACACTTAGGCTTCTTGCTTACCAGCACCATTGCTGCGATAGACGTGCGTCTAACAGCTCGCACTCAAAAACGAAATGCGCCCAAAAAATAAGCACCTAGAAGAAAGCGCAGCAATGTACACGCACAACTTGTATGCCAAGGTAAGCTTGTAAAAAAATTTGTGCGTGTAAAAAGCGCACCCAAAAACAGAGCATACAACGCATGTGCAGAAGCAACACACTGCGCATTCCGACGGCCTATAGAAGACAGCAGATCATGCACAAAAGCACGTGAAAATGGCCACCGCAGCCTACCATGCAGCATGCAAGAAAAAAAGCTTAAGTGCGGGGCCTAGCCCACCGGAGGCCACTCAACCTGCCAGGCTGCCTAGTTCTCCAAATCCAATGGGAGCAGGAACGAACGTCGGCACGACGTGCCAAGAACTGAGACCAGACGAAGTCCTGAAACCCCTCTAAACTGTGTCCGATTCGGATAAAACTTTTATTTATTTATTTTTAAAGCCTTACCCAAGCTCAGCGCTTGCCAGCTGAGTACAGAAACTGTCTCCGGCTGCGGGTGGCGAGGGCATCTGCCGTCAGGGCTGCACTCGGCCTCCTGCACCCACTGCCTTTCAGCTGAACCAGCAGCTAAGTCTACACCGGGAAACCCAGGTTCCGGACCAAGGCCCACCTCTGAGGGACCACAGAAGTCTCCTCAGGAATTCACAAAAGGGGGAGAGAACTTTAGGTGTCACAGTAGGAGAGTGGGGCTATCTTTTCCTCAACTTAGAATTTCAAATTTCTCCTTTCAAAAAGGTCAAACCCCATAGGGAGATATACAGCCACCATCTGCTGGAGACAGAGAATACTGGCAGGTTGGTATCACTGCAGGGTGTATATACTGTGATGTCAGCTTGCTCCATCTCCATCTGCTGGCAGGGGAGCATAAAGCCACTGGTCCCGAGTCCCATCTAATGCTAGGAAATAGTTTTGCTCGGCTAAGATTCATTGCCATGCTTGCTGCCTCACATGTATATGTGGACCCAGATGTATATATGGACAGCAAAACATGGGCTTGTGTTATACACTGACAAATAACTCAATTGGCACTCCTATAAGCAAATGAATAACAAAGCACTTATTTAATTATAAAAGAGCATTTTTCAATCAGAATATAAACCACTTATTCCATAGAGCAATTATAAAAACCATCAATACTAATTAATACTAAAACATTTATTTACAATAAAAAAAAGGATTCCTTTCTTAGAGTTCACAGATCCATTTAGAACTGAAGGCTCATTTAAGGTGGAAACTTGCTATAAAATAGAAATCTTTCCCATCTTCAAACCACTATTATTATTTGAACTAATCAGTGCTAATCCTTGCCAAAAATAACACTTTGCACTGCCAACAGATCAATCTGCTTTCACTGGCCATTTGTCGTCTTACTGCCTTGGTTTAATATATTTCCTTTGATATTAACTAGTAAGGCTGGATGTGATGCTCATCTCAACCTGAAAAAGAAAACAGATTGCATGCTCAGTTGCAGTATTTACCCTATTTTCTTTTTGCCACTTTCTTTCTCAGCCTACAATGTCTGTGAATTTTCTCTTCCGGTAGCTCTGCACCAGCCTAGAAGCTGTGATCTGAGATGCCTGGCCCTTCTCCCAGCATTGAAAGTCATTGAGCCCCTTCTGCCCGGCTCGAAACAGGGCTCGCTCCAGCTCATCCAACTTTGCCACCAATGCAGATGTGTCTTCGTTGTATGCGTTCTGTGAGGAGTCCATGATGCGCCGGAAACGTCCAACAAATGTCTAAGTAAGAGAGGATTTATGTGATTATCTACAAGCAAGACAGTCAAATAACTGCATTCTCCATCTGTTATGGTAATACAGCAGACCAGTTTAACTTCAGATCACTGGGTTATTTTCTGACAACACTGAATAGATCAGAGCTTCCCAATCCTGTCCTGGGGCCCTCACAGGTCAGGTTTGCAGGATATCTACAATGAATATGCATGAGATAAGTTTGCATACCATAGACACTCACAGTATATGCAAGTTTATCTCATGCATATTCATTGTAGATATCCTGCACCTGACCTGTTGTGGGGGCCCCAGGACAGGATTGAGAAGCCCTGAAATAGATGAACCGTTTTTTTTTTTTAACCAAATCAGCAATCGTTCTGACAGTTTTCTTGCCTTGTGTAATTAAGAAAAGCTTTCCTTTATAGTGAGCTATTCCTAAATCTGACTTCAGTGCATGATTGTAGTCACTAGAATGCTGAAAAATGCAGGAATATTGCTTTATTTAAAAGTCTATTTACGTTTATTAATACTAAAGATTAACAACTTATTCTCAAGATCTGCTTTGCCCAGTGACATTCCTCCTTCGGTTGGTCGATTTGTTTTATCTCCTACTGCCTAAAGGTATCTGCTTAGATTTTAAGCTCTTTGAGGCAGGAAATTGTATCTGAAATGTTATACAGTACCCCGATTTGGAATCTGTGTAAATGCTGAAATAAACCAACATTTCATAATAGGTCCAAATGATGCCTTTTAAAGTTAAAGTTAATGTGTGTTACTTAAGAGAACTGGAGTAGAACCATGAAAGCAACCACACCCCTGAGAAAATATCCTGCTTGTCTCCAGAATTTTTACCCATCAACTAAGAATGCCCTTTTAAAAAAAAACAAACAAACAAAAAAAAACCCCCCACATTCAATAGCTGGTTACTTGTGTAATTGGAAAGGGTATGCTAATTGGTAAATTTACCCATCCATTCTGAAACAGGGGAAAAAAATCTAAATAAACCTTTTCTTCCTGCATCAAATATAGTACTTCAGGGAAAGAAGTACTATGCATGTTTAAAAAAATCTGTACATAGTTGTATGCAAACATTTAGCACCCCTGGTCCAATTGAACAGAAGCTGACCTAACCTCTACATAGTACAAAGCTAAAAATGACATCTTTCTGCAATTTTTAATGCAAAATGATTTGCTGATTTTAACTGATTGAAACGAATAAAATAGTGAACATTGCATATATAAAAGTTCCAGTTGAGTCATTACTACTTATTTCGATAAGGTCGAAGGTCCAAAAAAGTGATTAACTTGATAAACCTTCAATTAGTCAGATGAAGACAATTTATTGCTTGGACAAATATTCGACTCTGCTCACCTCTCAGGTTGTGATTGCTGTTCTTTCCACTTTATTTTTAAAGTTTATTTCCAAGTAACAGATAAATACACAATCCAACAGAAGCAAATCCAATAATACAGCTCCAACCATCACAATTAAACAGTAATCAATTTTCTAAGTTTTAACCCCCACCCCAAAATATAACACAAATTATCCCATATTGGAATCAATCCTCAGTTTATAGTACATTTGTTCTAACTTTCAAGGGATCCCAAACCAAACAGAGGTAGAAATAGTATCCATATGTAGAGCTATCAGAAGTTCTATACGATATACTTTCCAGAAACAACTATACAAAGATTAAACAGAGGTGCTTCAGTTCTCTCTTCTTTCAACAACCATGGGTTCCTCTAATTAGCTATCTGAGCATTTGAAAATGAAGACAGACTTGCTATATTTAGGTACTGGCTCATCTTACCCTGCAGTGTGAGACTGACACACACTAGTACACAAAATGGCAACATCTCCAGTTGCTGGATTATAAAATGTTACAGAAAATGAAGTAGACTGCATTTTAGCACACACAGTCGGAACCGGTGGCAGAGGAAGCGTTTGTTACAGTGACATGGACATATTTAGTTTTGCTCTGCTAAGAATCACTGCCATATTTGCTGCCTCTGGTGGTGTACTCTGAGAACATGAAGATGAGGGTCACACACGCCTTTGTCTTTCCTGGACCCAGATGTGAATATGGGCAGAGAAATAGACTTGTGTTATGCACAGTGGCAAATTGTTATTAAGCTGGTACTCCTATAAGCAACTAAACAAAACACTTATTTAATTGCAAAATAACATTTTTCACAATCAGAATATAAACCATTTATTCCACACCACAATTATAAAAAAACATTTACCATTAAAAAGCCATTAAAAAAGTGATTCCTTAGAGCTCACAGATTCATCTATTTAGTTATATTCCACCTTTCAGCCTCTTCAATATGGATTACATTCAGGTGATATATATATTTCTCTGTACCCAAAGGGCTCACAATCGGAGTTTGTACCTGAGGGAATGTTACAAGGAGCAGCAGTGGAATTTGAACCCTGGCTTGTAGCCCACTGCTTTAACTATTAGGCCAAATGTTTCCAAACCTGTCCTGGGAGACCTTAGTCCATCAGGTTTTTCAGGATATCCACAATGAAAATGCATGAGACAGATGACTAATATGGGGCTGTATTATTGCTGGATCTATTAAAAAGGTGCTTTTTGCAAGACATTTTAAGACTGAAGTATCTAGGAATAATTATTATTGCCTATATAAATGCAAATTCAGTGAAGGCAAAAACAGCAAGTTTTTTTTCCTACTTATTGGATAATAGTACAGATTTCTTTTGTATAACTGAATCCTGACTCCTGCAGGAGAACACTTATTGAATCAAATGTGTCCTGGGGTACGCTTGGATTCATCATGCTTGTTGCTATCAGTAGAGTAGTAGTGGAGTTGTTTTGATTCATTAAAAAAAAAAAAAAAAAAAAGGCTGTTGTATAGTGTGGCTCCATCACTATGCTGGTGAACCATGAGGGACTAGGTCTTAGGTTAAGCCAACGTGCCCTCCAGATATTAAGACCAAGTTTTTAGATTTTGTTATTGCCTTCAGTTTAAAATATACAGGCCTTATGATATTAGATGATTTTAACAACCATATGGATAATTTAGTGAATTCCTATGCATGACTGTTTAACTGTCTTAGAAGCCTGTGATTTGATTCAAGTAATTAATGTTCCTTCCCACTGATTGGGTCACACTTGATTTGCTGATGTTGGAGGGACATAATGCCAATCTTACTGTTGACAATGCTGGATGGTTTGATTCAATTTTATATAAACAGATGTATGCCTGTGAGGACAAGGGCTAGAATAAGTCACATATTGATATAAAGAGTTTCTCACAGAAATGGGCTAATTCTACTTTACAAGTTATTACATACTCAATTAGTGACTTAGTGCCTTTACATTAAAAGAGAAATTACTTACCTGATAATTTTGTTTTCCTTAGTGTAGACAGATGGACTCAGGACCAATGGGTATAGTGTACTCCTGATAGCAGTTGGAGATGGATCAGATTTCAATCTGACGTCAGCCCTAGTACCTATACCTCTGCAGAAGTGCAGCTCTTCAGTATTCTCCTCAAAAAGCATTGTGGATATAAGTATGACTGAATAATTTGAATAACTTTATTAACTTTATAACTTGGTTAACTTGATTAATTTGAACTGGTTGAATTGGCTATAGCTGGAGACCACCAGTGCCCTCAACCTAGAAACGTCGATACCCAATAGGATGGGTGTCCTAGATGAAGGAAAGTATAGCTTACCCGTGAATCACTCACTCCCGGGGATGTCCCCCTAGAATTCCATGAGTAACGGCAGCTGTGGGTGGGATGCTGAGTCCATCTGTCTACACTAAGGAAAACGAAATTATCAGGTAAGTAATTTCTCCATTTCCTAGCATGTAACAGATGGACTCAGGACCTTTGGAATGTATAAAAGCTACTCCCGAAGCGGATGGGAGGCTGCCCGTGACCCACTTAGTACTGCCCTTGCAAATGCTGTGTCCTCTCGAGCCTGAACATCCAGACGGTAAAACCTGGAGAAGGTGTGGATGGAGGACCATGTCGCCGCCCTGCTCTCGGCAGGTGACAGCATCTTGGTTTCCCTCCCAGGACACTGCCTGGGCTCTAGTAGAATGGGCCTTGACTTGTAAAGGCGGTGGTTTGCCTGCTTCTATGTAGGCCGCCTTGATGACTTCTTTGATCCAGGGGGCTATGGTTGCTCGCGAGGCCGCTTCCCCTTGCTTCTTCCCATTGTGAAGGATGAATAGATGGTCCGTCTTACGTACGGATTCCGACCTTTCCAGGTATCTGACTAGGAGTCTGCCGACATTGAGATGGCGTAGACTTCAAGCCTCTTCCGAATTCTTATGCTCATCTGGCGATGGTAGCAAGATGGTTTGGTTGAGATGGAAGTGAGACACCACTTTGGGGATGAACGACAGAACTGTGCGTAACTGGATGGTTCCCGGGGTGAGTCTGAGGAACAGTTCTCGGCAGGACAGTGCTTGTAGCTCGGATATACGACTGGCTGAACAGACTGCCAGCAGAAAGGCTGTCTTCAATGTTAATAGTCGGAGAGACAGGCTGCAGAGAGGTTTGAAGGAGGTTACTGCTAGGAAATCTAGGACCAGGTTGAGGTTCCAAAGAGGCACCAGCCACTTTAAGGGGTGGTCGGATGTGCTTGACTCCTTTCAGGAAGCGGGAGACATCCGGGTGAGAGGCTATGCTGCCGCTCTCGCTCTTGGTTTCGTAGCATGACAATGCGGCCACCTGTACCTCGATGGAGTTGAGGGACAATCCCTTCTGTAGGCCGTTCTGCAGGAATTCCAAAATCGCAGGAATTTTGCCTGAGCGTGGTATGATGTTGTGGTCCTCGCACCAGGCTTTGAATACTCTACAAATCCTTATGTATTTTAGGGATGTGGAGAACTTGCGTGCTCGGAGTAGGGTGTCAATTACTGCCCCCGAGTATCTGCTCCTCCTTAGGTGAGTCCTCTCAATGGCCAGACCATAAGAGATTTGTCTTCTGGCTGCCATGGCGGATGAGACACCTCCAGCTACTGTGCGTACCAGATCTGAAGCGGCGTCCGTAAGCAATGATACAGCTGGTTCCAGGGCCTCCCCAGGAGTGTTGTTCCTAGTCTGTGCTAAGCAGGCGCGTGTCACCACAGCACAGCAGGCCGCGATCTGTAAAGACATAGCGGAGACGTCAAAGGACTATTTGAGGATAGATTCCAGACGTCTGTCGAGCATCCTTGAGTGCTGCTCCTCCCTCCATGGGATAGTAATGCGCTTCGAGACCGCGCAGACCATGGCATCCACTTTCGGACATGCCAGGAGATCTTTGGCAGCTGGGTCCAGAGGGTACATGGCTGCCAGGGTCCAGCCCCCTTTGAATGTCGTTTCTGGGGCATCCCATTCCAGGTCAATTAGTTGCTGGACGGCTTGTAATAGTGGGAAATGGCGGAAGGTCTGACGGAGTCCCTCTAATAGTGGGTTCGTCTTAGGTTCCCCTGAGGCACTTGTGCCCAGGATGGCAAGCTCTTTTAAGCTGTGTGTGACCAGGTCTGGAAGCTTGTCCTTGGTGAAGAAGCGTCTCATGGTTCGATGGGGTTCTGTCCCCGGGAGTTCCCCTTCCTCCAGGGGTTCTGACTCCTCATCTGAGATGTCCGTGTCCCCAAAGATGGGGCTTCTAGGCGGTGGGATCACTTCCCTGGGCATAGAGGGTCCCGGCATGTTGAGATCCTCTGGTGGAGCCTGTGGCTGCATTATAGGAGGCCCCGGTTGCATGTGGACGAAGGTATGCAGACCTTTGAAGAATTCCAACCAGGAAATAGATGCTGGGTCTAGACTAGGGGGCGCCGTGTCCCTGGGGAGCCCCATTTGAGGGGGGTCCCGCTGTATAATGCTAGGTCCGGCGTACTGCTCGAGAGGCTGGGGTCCGGTACCGGCTGGGGAGGGCCATGAGTTGGGTCCCCTAGGGCTTCTTCGCACGTATACACAGGGCCATGGCCTCATGCTGTGCAGCTCTAATGTGGCACCCTGGGCAAAGGCCCTGAGCTTTGAGTTTATTTTCAGGTGGTGCCATGTCTTGTGCGCGTACAATACAGTTGTGCGCTCCAGTGTGCGAAGTTGCGCGCGTAGGTTTGGTGCGCGTGTGCAGGGAGATGTGTGCGCTGTTGTGCACACAGTTCGAAATTATGCACCCGGCACAGTAAGCGCGTGGCTATGCGCCCGGTACTTGTGCGTGCGACATTGTGCGCACAAGGTATTTGTGCGCATGGATCGAAACGGCGGACAGGGCAGCGAACAGAGCCAAAATGGTGACGGTGACTACGCGGACAATATGGCGACCACCTCGGAGGGTCTCCACGTGGGAGGGGCCTCGGATCTGACCGGGGTCTAGCCCTGCTAGGGCAGATCAACCCGGTGGCACTAGTCCCGGCTGGCGACTTGTGCATCTCCTCGAGCTTCGGAGACTGAGACTTTTAAATAGATTTCTACCTTACCTTGTTTCGGCGCTTCCCGGTTTCATTCCGGATGGTCTCCAGCTGCGGGGGGGGGGGGGGGGGGGGGGGGGGGGGGGGGGGAAGAGGGAAAATACCTTCACCGCCGCGCTCGAGGTTGCACCCGCTGCCTCTCAGCCTCACCAGATGTTGGGGGCTAGGTCCCCGCCGAGGGTCAGCCGCCGGACTGAGACTTACTTCCGAGGGATCACAGAAATCACCTTGGGAAATCTCAACTGGGGGAGGGACCCAACAGGTGTCACCGCAGGAGAGCGGGGCTCATCTATAGAGGTAAGATTTCTTCTTAATTTGGTTTTCTTTGGTAAAATGACTAACACTGTGCTAGCGTGCATAGAGTCCCTAACTGCTATGGAGACGGAAAATACTGAAGAGCTGCACTTCCTGCAGGGGTATATGTACTAGGGCTGATGTCAGACTGAAATCTGATCCGTCTCCAACTGCTATCAGGAGTACATTATACCCATTGGTCCTGAGTCCATCTGCTACACGCTAGGAAAACAATAAATTGAAATCTGTTAACATTGTAAAACTATCATTTAAAGAGCTGTCGTGATCATAGATCAAAGGTGCCGCGGATTTCAAATAATGAATTATAAAAGGAAGTTAAGACATGCTTAACAGTCAAAAAAACCCACAAGTGCCAGAGATAATTACAATAGATTACACTGAATTTATACAAAAACATTTTGAAATTGCACAGACAACTGTATGTCAAACATCTAGATAATTCATTAAATCATCCTTTAGAATTATTTGCTCTAATGTCTTAACTCAACCTGTGAATTCTTCTGATGAAACTGTCATGCCCGATTGTGAAGAATTTATAAAATACTGTGAGCAAAAAATACTTGATCTGCAGCTTCAGCTAAAGACTGTTTGTCCAAATATTGACACTATTATGACTACTGGTTTAAAAAGATCAGCAAATTGAGTTGCATTTGAATAGGTTGCCTGATCTGAGGTAGAGCAAATATCAGGGCTTAGAGGTTCCTATTTCTCTTTTGATATTTGCCCAGGTTGGATTTTTTGCCACTTAAATGCTGCTTTTCCTGGAGATTCTTACGAAGTTAGTGAAGCTGTCTTTACGAGGTAGTCACATTCTAGGCTTTAAAATGTGCCATTGTGTGGCCTGTTCTCAAGAAAGGGGCTAAGGATTCTTCTGATCCAGCTGGGTTTCAGCCAATTTTCAACTTGCCCTTTTTGAGTTAAATCTTTGAAATGGCAGTTTTACTTCAGTTGCCCAATTGCTTAGATAAAAACAACATGTTGGATATCTGTCAAGCTGGGTTTAGACAAAATAATAGTACTGAAACATTACTGCTCTCTATTTATGAACTACTGCTGCATCATCTTGATAAAGGGCAAACATGTATAGTGTGCCTCAATATCACAGCTGCTTTCCAAACAGTTAGCCATGCATTGCTGCTGGATATGCTCTCTCTGTTTACCTTCTCGCAAGCAACAAGTCAGGGTCGCAGGACATACTTCAGGCAGGCTGGTATCCAATAAACTCTGCAAGGTTCTATTATTTTCCCCACTCTTTATAAATAAATATGCAGCCTTAATTTTCTGCAATTTCTAATTAGAGGTTACAATTTAAGATGTATGCTGTCAACATACAGATTACCTGTTATTGTCCATAACCTTGCTTTTTCTACTGCCACCTTGTTGAACTGCTTGCATGATTGTACATGCCTAGTTAGCTAAAAATTCCCACTCTTTAAATATTATCTCTGAATATATGGTCTCAATAAAAGAAAAACTTGCACAAAGGAAACTATCAATGAACCCCCAAAAAACTGAATTAATTTGGCTGAGCTGAAGCCCACCAGGTATTGACCTCGGAAATTGCCAGCTAATCAAGTGAGAGAGATCTTGGAGTTCAAATTGATGAAAATTTAACAATGAAAACTCACATCAGCAAACTAATCAAATCCAGTTTCTACAAGTTGCGAATCCTGAGCAAACTGAAACCTCTACTAAACACTACAGATTTCAGAACAGTATTAGAATCTCTAATATTCTCAAACCTTGACTATTATAATTCCCTACTGCTGGGTCTCCCAACTAGTCACTTAAAACCTCTGCAACTACTGCAAAATACTGCAGCTAGACTATGGTCGGGAAACAGGAAATACGACATCACCCCTACTCTGATCGCCCTGCATTGGCACCCTGTACAATCAAGAATAATTTACAAAAAGTACGTACAATATTCAATGACATTAATCAGAATAAAAGATCTAATGGGAATAATATTTAAGCCACATATTCTCCCACAAACGCTCAGATCGCAAAACAAAGGCCTCTTAGAAATCCTGAACACAAGAAACTCATTTAACACAAATGAGAGAGAGAGCGCTCGATATCAGTTACTGGCCCAAAACTATGGAACTCCATGCCAGAGGACCAACGAACAACAACAGACTTTAAAGCAAAACCTGGCTATTCAAAAATGCCCACTGTGACAGAAACCTCCAATTCGCCATAAACCAGTTATCCAAAATATGTCCTGAACAATAACCCCCCCCATAATCCTAACCCCCTTTAACCCTTTTATTCTACCCTATATTGTATCTGCCTTGAAGGGCACCCTTGCCTCAATTCAATTAATTGTAAAGGCACATTTGACGCATCTTTTCTCTGCTACTTTACAGGCAGCTGGTGGAGATCTGATTCCAGTACCTCAGAAAATGATTGTGCAATGTTTTTAAATTTACCTGAGTTTCTTTTCTTTTACTCCTCTCGATAATAAAATTCTGTAATTGTAAGAAGACTGCCTAAGTTGTTCTTTAAGAAAAACAGGATTAACAATTCTTACCTTCTTTTGGTTTATAAAGTGGTTTGCAATGGGAACCTTGCTTTTTGCTAGATGTTTTACATTCCTATCATCCCTCCCAGTATCAGCAGTTATTAATTGTTCCATCTGCTAAAGCTGCAAAATTAACTTCTACATGAGGGTTTTCAATGATTGGCTCTGCCTCTTGACATGCTCTTCCTTTGCAATTACATGTTATTCCAGATACGAAGGAATTTCATAAACAAAACATAATCAAAAGCCTCTTGGAAAAGATAAACAATACTTGATATTTGTTTTATGACCTTGTCTTAATATATACCTTCTATGATATGTTATGAAGAATTGTGATTTTTGTTCTGTGCTTAGAATGACTATGGCTGCAATAAGAGGATTATACATTTTAAATAAAAATAAATACAAGAGATAAAATCTGCATGCTATGGAGGCAGTGCTTGCAAATTCATCTCATGCATATTCATTGTGGATATCCTAAAAACCAGACTGGCTGGGGATCCTCCAGGACAGGTTTGGGAACCACTGCACTCCAAGGATCTATTAGGATGTTAGCTAGTTATAAAATGGCTTTGCCACCCTCAAACCACAATTATTTGAGCTGATCAGTAGTAACGACTCAACTGGAACGGTATCCAAACCTTTGCGCTTCAGTTTTATTTTCTTCAATCTGTTAAAAATCAGAAAATACATTTTCCATTAAAAATCCCAAAGATGTTTAACTAGTTTTGTACTAGAATGGGGTTCTATCAGCTTTTGTTTCCTTAGATAATCAGTTTGACCAAACTTTTGCATGCAACTGTAATTTATAGTGAAGGGTGGAGGAATAATACGCAGGGGTGAGGTCCATGAGAGATGAGGGGGAGAACACAGAAATCGGTCCATGTGAAAAGGGGGGAGGTGAAGATGACAAGGTGAGAGGGCACTGAAAAGAGAGGTAAAGGGAGAAGAACAAGGGATAAAAGCCCCCCTCGCGGATGGGGGGGGAGGGGGGTAGAGAAAGAAGATAGATAATGCAGACAGAGAGGCGAGAGGTCACAGAGCGGCAGAGAAAGATGAGAGGGGCCTTGAAGGCTGGGCAAGAAGATAGCACAGGGGTAAGAGATCACTCTGGTGGAGGAGGCAAGACAATAGCAGGGGATAAAAGGCCCATGAAGGGAGATGTAGGAAAATACATGAGGTTAAGAGGAACTGAAGAGAAGGGTGTGCATGGGGGAGGGGTAAAATAAGGACGTGCTAAAGGTGAAGGAAAGAATGGATGAAATAATAGAGCGGCGAGAGAACACCCATGGTGGGGGAGGAGAAGATGATAGAGGTGAGAGGCCCCTAAGGGGGAAGGATGAACACAGAGGGGTGAAATGCTCAGAGGGAGAAAGACAGAGGAGTGAGAGGAAACAGGGTGCGAGACTAAATGGTCAGTTTTCCAAATGAAGAAAAGTCATTAGTGGAGTATCACAGGAATTTGTACTGTGCTGTTTTACATATTCATTAATGATCTGGAAAAACTGAGCAAGAGAAGTGATCAAATGTGCAGATGACAAAATTTATTCAAAGTTGTCAAAACAGCAGTGGATTTTGAGAAACTGCAGAAGGACCTTGCAAGGCTAGGAGACTGGACATCTGAATGGCAGATGAAACGTAATGTGGAAAAGTAATCCCAAGGACAGGTACATAATGCTGGGTTCCATATCAGGAGTCACAACCCAGGAAATAGACCTTGGATTTCATGTGGACAAAAAAGCAAATAGAATAATAGGAATGATCCAAAAAGGAATGGAGAACAAAATGGAAAATATCACATTGCCTCCATTTCATTCATGGTGTGTCCGCACCTCGAATATAGTGAGCAGTTTTAGTCACCCAATCTCAAAAAGAATATAGTGGAACTAGAGAAGATGCAGAAAGCAATAAAAACGATAAATGGGATGGAACACAGCTGCCCTATCATGAAAGCCTACACGAGACAGGATTCTTCAGAGAGGACAAGATAGAAGTTTATTAAAGGAGTAGAATGTTACAGGTAAATAAGGGATGGTTTAACCTTTCAGAAAATACTAAAACAGGGGGGAACACCATGAAACTAACAACCAATAGATTTAAAATAAGTCATCACAAGTACTTTTTCACTCAACACACAACCAAGCTATGGAATCTGTTGGTCAAGGTAACTAGCATAGCAGGGTTATTTAAGAGAGGTTTGGACAAGTTCCTTGAGAAAAAGTCCATAAAACATTCCCTGTACGTACCAGGATCAGTCCAGGACACCTGGGTTGTGACTCCGCACCAGTAGATGGAGACAGACTAAAACTTGTGGGCGGAGCCTTATATGCCCCTGTGCCAGTCACAGCCCCTCAGTCTTACTCTGTCTCCAGTAGATGGTGCAGGTCCGGTCACAGCCCTGCCTGACCTGATTCTGGTGGTTAGTCAGGTTTGAATTTTGAGTTAGTTTTTGTTAGGCCTAGTTGTTTTATGACCAATTTGGGGTTTGTTTTTTAATCCTTAGTCCCGGGTGCCCTGCCTCCCAGGGGAGTTGAGAGGTCCTGAGGGGACTACCCTCCCCCGGTTGAGGCCGCTGCCAGGGTCGAGGACCCGGCTGGGCTAGTGGCAGCGTCAGAGGTGACACCGGGGAGCCCGGTTCACTCACCCCTGCAGGACTAGGGCTCCAGGACCCGGGACAGCGGCCAGCGTCAGCGTTTAAAAAAAAAAAAAAAAAAAAAGTTTCCTGTTTTATTTTGTTGCGGCCGGCTCTCCGTTGCTTCGGCGTCGCTACTCCTTCGTTTTTCACGCGGGGGGGCGCTGCTGGCAGGGGGGAAGGTCGCCGAATTAGTTTTTATTAATTTTGACGCGCGCCTCAGTTTTTTTCTTCCCGCGTTCGTCGGCATGCCGCGCGGTTCTTCCTGCAAGCCCGCGGATCGGCGCGCGCGCGTTTGTCCCGGGAGGGCCTCTGCTCGGCCTGCGTCCTGGGCGGTGAAGGAACGTCCGGGGCATCGCGAGGGGCTCGGGCCCAGAGCGCGCGTTCACCGCCGCGAGGGGTAGGCCAATTAGATAGGCCTCAGGACATTTTCCCGCTCAGCGCGGGAGTGGCGGCCATTTTGGGCCACCGGCAGGGAATTCACGCGGACCGCGGCGGGCAAGTCGGCTCTACCTCCCGCGTTTTCCCCGCAGCGGGGCACGGCGGGAGGGGTCGTCGCGGAGGGGCTTCCGGGGCAGATTCTTCTGACTCGGGGTCGTTTTCGGAGGATTTCGCGGTTTTGCTGCGCAAGGTACTTAAGTACAAGCGTAGCAAGCGCTCCCGAGGGGGGAGGCTCTGAGGAGGGCCCCCACCAGGCCCCACCGAGAAAGCGCAAGGCAAAGAAAAGAAAAAAAAAAAAAAAAAAAACATACCGCGGTGCGCGCCCAGGTTCCCTCGCGAGGGAAACGGCGGCCCCGGGGCGTACCCCAGGAGGCAGATTCAGAAGATTCCTCCACGGCGGATACTGATGATCCCGAAGAGTCCCCGAGGGGGGCCGAGGCGTCGGGGGCGGATGATTCCGCCCAGCCCGGGAAAAGGTACACAGGCAGCGGACGGGGATGTCCCCAAGGTAGTCCGCCTGTTCCGCAGAGAGGAACTGTCGCCACTCATCCCGGCCATCCTCCAGGAGCTGGGGATAGAGGCTCCACCCGTGGTGGTCCGCCAGGAGGCCAATATGGATCCAGTTCTGCGAGGTCTCACGGGACCGGCGGTGGCTTTTCATTTTCATTTTTCTTCGGATATCTTGTTCCGGGAGTGGGATACCCCGGAGTTAGGGTTGAAAGTCAGCAAGGCCATGGACAAGCTCCACCCCGCTCCCGGAGGAGGCGCTGGAACTTCTTCGACTTCCAAAGGTGGATTCAGCGGTCTCCGCGGTGACGAAAAGGTCCACTATCCCGGTCACGGGGGCGACGGCCCTTCGGGATCTACAAGACAGGAAGCTCGAGGTGCAGCTCAAGAAGATATTTGAGGTATCCGCCCTAGGGGTGCGGGCCGCAATCTGCACTAACTTCGCCAGGCAAGCTAGTTTACGCTGGGCCCAAGTCCTTCAGGCGAATGCGGGCCTGTCTGCGGAAGAGACGTCTCAGGCTGTTAGATTGGAGGTGGCAATAGCTTATGGAGCTGATGCCCTCCACGACCTTCTGCGCACTTCGGCTAGGTCCATGGTGGCAGCAGTTTCAGCGCGCCGTCTCCTGTGGCTGCGCAACTGGGCAGCAGATGGCTCTTCCAAGGCCCACCTGGGTTCGTTACCTTTCAAGGGAAAGTTGTTGTTCGGTAAGGAGTTGGATGATTTGATGATTTCTCTGGGAGAGAACAGGGCATTCAAGCTGCCCGAGGATAGGGCCAGAGCGCGGTCCTCTTTTCCGGCCTGGTCCCGATACCGGGGGCCCAGGAAATCGCGCCCTCAAAGATCCGCCGGACCTTCGTATAGGCCATCTTCTTCCCGGAACACTCAGTGGCAGCAGTCCTTTCGTGGGAAACGTTACGGGAGGCAAGGAGGAGCCCCGTCGGGTGCAGGGGCCAAGCCCTCCCAATGAAGTCCGGCCGGTCCACCCCTCGTCGCGCCCGCAGCACGCCGTTCCAAATGTAGGGGCGCGATTAACCTTATTCCTTGAGAAGTGGACCAGGGTGACGTCGGATCAATGGGTCCTCGACGTGATCAGCCACGGCTACGAGTTAGACTTGCTCGCATCCCAGCGGACAAATTCCTGGTCTCGCCCTGCAAGGCCTCCGGGAAGAGGGCGGCGGTGTTGGACACCATCCGTCGGCTGGAAAGCTTGGGGGCCATATCCCCCGTCCCTGTCGATCAGCGCGGCACGGGCCGTTACTCCATTTACTTCGTGGTTCCCAAGAAGGACGGCTCTTCAAGACCAATTCTGGACCTGAAAGGAGTAAACAGATGTCTTCGCGTTCCCCACTTCAGAATGGAAACGATTCGGTCAGTTATCGCTTCGGTGCGTCCGGGCGAATTTCTGGCTTCTCTGGATCTCACGGAGGCGTACCTTCACGTGGGCATTCAGCCATCGTGCCAGCAGTTTCTGAGGTTCTACATCCTGGGGAGGCACTACCAATTTCGGGCGCTCCCATTTGACCTTGCAACGGCGCCTCGGACATTCACGAAAGTGATGGTGGTAGTGGCGGCGCAGCGGCGACGGGAAGGTCTCCTGGTTCATCCTTACCTTGACGATTGGCTGATTCGGGCGAAGTCCGAGAGTCAGTGTCGACGGGCGGTGGACAGGGTCCTCCAGCTCTTGCAGTCCCTGGGCTGGGTGGTCAATTACCACAAGAGTCGATCGGATATGCAAGCTGCAATCTCAGGTGAGGCGTCTGTTGTCTCTTCGCCGTCCCTATGGCTTCAACGCTCGCGTTGGTACCCTGGGCGTTCACTCACCTGCGGCCATTGCAGTCTTCTTTGCTGTCCCGTTGGAAGCCAATTTCGGAGGATTTCTACCCACCGCTCCCGCTTGTGGGTCCGGCACGATCCAGTCTTCTTTGGTGGCTGGATCCAAGTCATCTGTCCTGTGGCGTATCCCTTCTCGTTCCACATTGGACGGTGGTGACCACGGATGCCAGTCTCTCCGGCTGGGGAGCAGTTTGCCTAGGGAGGTCGGTGCAAGGCCTTTGGTCAGAATCGCAAGCTCAGTGGTCCATCAACCGCCTCGAGACCAGAGCGGTCCGTCTGGCTCTCCAAGCCTTCCTACCATTGGTGCGGGGACAGGCGGTCCGGGTACTGTCGGACAACGCCATCCCCGTGACCTACATCAATCGTCAAGGCGGGACGAGAAGTCCACTGGTGGCGGAAGAGGCGCAAATGTTGATGGCCTGGTCGGAACAACATCTCAGCAGCATAACAGCGTCTCACATTGCCGGGGTCGACAACGTGCAGGCGGATTTTCTCAGCAGGCATCGTCTAGATCCCGGAGAGTGGGAACTGGCGGACGATGTGTTTCTTCTCATCTGCAGGACATGGGGAGTTCCCCACATGGATCTGATGGCCACGTGGCACAACGCGAAGGCTCCGCGTTTTTACAGTCGGCGTCGAGAGAGGGCAGCAGCGGGCGTCGATGCGTTGGTGCTTCCTTGGCCGACGGATGTGCTGCTGTACGTGTTTCCCCCGTGGCCAAGGATCGGCGAGATTCTGCGGCGCATAGAATTGTACCCGTCCAACGTGGTCATGGTGGCACCGGAGTGGCCACGCCGTCCATGGTTCGCAGACCTCATACAGTTGTCGGTGATGGCTCCCCTTCGTCTTCAGGGGTTCGCGGGGCTGCTTCATCAGGGCCCCGTCTGTTTGGAGGATGCGGATCACTTCTGTCTCGCGGCATGGCTTTTGAGAGGAATCGGTTGAAGAGAAAAGGTTACTCAGACGCAGTTATTGCTACGCTACTGAGGTCCCGGAAGCAGTCCACGTCCCTGGCTTATGTCAGGGTATGGGTAGTTTTTGAGGATTGGTGTGTGAAGCGAGGTTTGGATCCCACTACCGTTGCGGTCCCTGATATTCTGGCTTTCCTCCAGGCGGGACTGACCAGAGGATTGGCATGCAGTTCCCTACGGGTCCAAGTGGCGGCACTTGGTTGTTTGCGGGGGAAGGTCGGGGGATCCTCCCTGGCTCTTCACCCGGATATAGCCCGTTTCCTGAAAGGGGCTAAACATCTCCATCCTCCCTTGCGTCCTCCCTGTCCGGCTTGGAATTTCAATTGGGTTCTTTCGGCCTTATGTTCGGCACCGTTTGAGCCTTTGCAGCGCTCTACTGTCAAAGATCTCACGTTAAAGACCGTGTTTTCTGGTGGTGATTTCTTCGGCTCGGCGTCTCTCGGAATTGCAGGCGTTGTCCTGTAGGGCGCCGTTCTTGCGAATCTCCGACACAGGCGTTTCCTTGCGGACTGTCCCTTCCTTTCTTCCTAAGGTCGTCTCGGCTTTTCATTTGAACCAATCCGTTGAACTTCCCGCTTTAGCGGTCGGGGAGTCGTCGGATCCGAAATTGAGAGATTTACGGAAGCTGGATGTGCGGAGGTCCCTCCTTCGCTTTCTGGAGATCACTAATCCTTTTCGGGTAACGGATCATCTGTTTGTCCTCTTTTCCGGCCCAAGGAAGGGTGCTGCAGCGTCTCGTACGACGATCGCCCGTTGGCTCAAAGAGGCCATAGGCTCAGCGTACATGGTACGGGGAAAGCCTCCGCTGGTGGATCTTCGGGCTCATTCGACAAGGTCTCATGCTGCGTCTTGGGCGGAGGTTTCTCAGGTGTCGCCTCAAGAGATTTGTAGGGCGGCTACCTGGAAGTCGTTGCATACCTTCGTCCGACATTTACCGTCTGGATGTTCAGGCCGCTGAGGCCGGAGGTTTTGGGGAGAGGGTACTCCGAGCGGGACTCTCTGCTTCCCACCCTCGGTAAGTTGGCTCTGGTACATCCCAGGTGTCCTGGACTGATCCTGGTTCGTACAGGGAAAGGAAAATTAGTTTCTTACCTGATAATTTTCGTTCCTGTAGTACCAAGGATCAGTCCAGGATCCCGCCCGCAGTACTACGCTAAGGTATCGGAGAGTCCGCTCATCGTTGTTTCCGTACGCTCACTGCTTGTTCGCTCTCCCGGTTGGGGAGTCTGGTTCCTGCAAGGGTTGGAATTGTTTCCATTTAAGTAGCGAGTTTGGCTAGTTAGCTATGGTTGCCTAATTGGGTTTCTACTTTGACATTACGTATGACTGAGGGGCTGTGACTGGCACAGGGGCATATAAGGCTCCGCCCACAAGTTTTAGTCTGTCTCCATCTACTGGTGCGGAGTTACAACCCAGGTGTCCTGGACTGATCCTTGGTACTACAGGAACGAAAATTATCAGGTAAGAAACTAATTTTCCTTTATTAGCCAGGTAGATTAAAGAAAGCCACTGCTATCTCTAGGAGTAACAAGAAATAGTACTACTTGTTGGGATCTGCTAGATACTTGTGACCCACACCTAGCTTAACCCTTCATTTTTAGGCAAGAGACACTTTCTCAGTAAAAATCTATCAGGCACTTTTCTAATTCATACTATTTCACCAGCCCTTATTGAGAATTTAATCATCCCCTTGTAGGTCACTAGCAGATTAGTGAAAACACCTAGAAATTTAAAGTACTCTAATTCCTACTCCCTTAGCAAAATAAACTTAACTAGGAACTCAACTAAATTAAGATGAAGGCAGTTCAGCAGCAAGAAGGGGACTTTCCAGTCTTTTGGATCGAGTGTCACATGTATGATTTTTTACCTGCCGGTCACAGATTGTATGTGTGTACTCAGTGCAAAGAGCTCCTGGCTCTCAGAGAACAAGTCCGTTCTCTGGAAGCTAGAGTGGCAGACCTGAAAGAGCTAAGGCAGACAGAGGTACATTGATGAGACCTTCAGGGACATAGTAGCCAAGTCCCAAATTCAATCTGGCAGCCCCGGTGCTGCCTTGGATCAGAAAGATCTCCCAGCTGGAGAGCACTACCTGGTGATGCATTGTTCTCTCACACCGAGGACAAGCCTCCCAGGGCTACTGCCCAAGAGGGAAGGGTTAGGTCAGCCATCATAGTTGGTGATTCGATTAGAAATGTAGATAGCAGGGTGGCTGGTGGACGTGAGGATTGCCTGGTAATTTGCCTGTCTGGTGCGAAGGTGGCGAACCTCACGCATCACCTAGATAGGGTTATAAACAGTGCTGGGGAGGAGCCGGCTATCATGGTACATGTGGGCACCAGCGACATAGGAAAAGGTGGGAGGGAGGTTCTGGAAGGCAAATTTAGGATTTTAGGTAGAAAGCTGAAATCCAGAACCTCCAGGGTGGCATTCTCTGAAATGCTCCCTGGTCCAGGCACAGGTCCCCAGAGGCAAGCAGAGCTCCGGAGTCTCAATGCATGGATGAGACGATGGTGCAGGGAAGAGGAATTCAGTTTTGTAAGGAAATGGACAAACTTTTGGGGAAGGGAGGAGACTTTTCCGAAGGTATGGGCTCCACTTTAATCAGAATGAAACCAGGCTGCTGGCACTAACTTTCAAAAAGGAAATAGAGCAACTTTTAAACTAGAACAAAGGGGAAAGCCAAAGGAAAATTGGTTCTTACCTGCTAGTTTTTGTTCCTGTAGTACCATGGATCAGTCCAGACCTCCTAGGTTGTGTCTCCTCACCAGCAGATGGAGACAGAGAAGTTTTTGACAGACTCTGCCCTATATCCTGAGGTGCCACCTACAGTCACAGTCAGTATTTAAATGTATCAAAGCAGAACTAGATAAACCATCAAAACAAGTTTCCCAGCCCCACAGTAAATTGTTTTTGGGGGAAAGAAACCAGTAGTTAACCTACTCAAACCAGTGAGCGTATAAAAAAAAAAGACTAATTCTGCAGAAAATTAATCTTAAAGTGAACGAGCGGACTCACCAAAAAACCGAATACCAGGCAGGACTCTGAACTGATCCGTGGTACTACAGGAACGAAAATTAGCAGGTAAGAACCAATTTTCCTTTCGCTGTACGTACCCTGATCAGTCCAGTTTCCTGGGATGTACCAGAGCTCTCCTAGTTAGGGTGGGATCCTGAGAGTCCCACTCGGATCACAGCTTCCCCAGAGTCTGGGGCTTGGACATCCAACTGGTAATGCCTCGCAAATTATGCAACAACTTCCATGTAGCCACCGTACAAATCCCTTGCGGCGACACTTGTTGACATTCCGCCCACGAAGGGGTAGAATGTGCTCGAAGCCTAACCGGGAGCTTGCGACCTTGGAGCAGGTACGCTGAAGCAGTAGCCTCTTTCAACCAGTGAGGAACCGTAGCCCTGGTAGCCTTGTGCCCCCAGTTGCATCCACTCCACAACACAGATGATGCGACATTCGGAAGTTATTAGTAGCCTCCAAAAAACGTAAGACCATGCGATGCATGTCCAGCTTGCTCAGATCTCTCGACTGGGGATCAGCCCGATCCAAGTCTGGAAAGGACGAGGGCTCCACCGAATGATTCAAATGAAAAGAGGACAACTTTGGGAGAAAGGATGGAACCATTTGTAAGGAAACACCCGTATCTGAACTCCTCAAGAAGGGTTCACTGCAGGATAACGCTTGAATCTCCAACACTTGACGAGCTGAGGCAATAGCCACAAGAAAAAAGGTTTTGTTTTTTTTTAAACTTAAGATCCTTTAGTGTCGCTCTTTTCACTGGTTCAAAAGGAGCCCTACACAGAGCCTTGAGTACCAAGTTCAAACTCCATGACGGACAAGGGTGCCTGACCGTCAGACGTAAATGCTTAGCGCCTCGGAGAAAACTAATACACAGCCAACGGTGCTCCACTAACTTTACCGCAGAAAAGACCGAGAGCCGCCATGTGCCTCCGCAACGACCTGCATGAAAGGCCCTTCCTGAGATCCACCTGCAAGAGGGACAAAATATGCGAAAGAGGCAGCAGTAGGAGCCACCCCCTGATAAGAACATGCCATACTGGGTCAGACCAAGGGTCCATCAAGCCCAGCATCCTGTTTCCAACAGTGGCCAATCCAGGCCATAAGAACCTGGCAAGTACCCAAAAACTAAGTCTATTCTATGTTACTGTTGCTAGTAATAGCAGTGGTTATTATCTAAGTCAACTTAATTTATAGCAGGTAATGGACTTCTCGTCCAAGAACTTATCCAATCCTTTTTTAAACACAGCTATACTAACTGCACTAACCACATCCTCTGGCAACAAATTCCAGAGTTTAATTGTGCACTGAGTGAAAAAGAACTTTCTCCGATTAGTTTTAAATGAGCGCCATGCTAACTTCATGGAGTGCCCCCTAGTCTATTATCCGAAAGAGTAAATAACCGCTTCACATCTACCTGTTCTAGACCTCTCATGATTTTAAACACCTCTATCATATCCCCCCCTCAGCCGTCTCTTCTCCAAGCTGAAAAGTCCTAACCTCTTTAGTCTTTCCTCATAGGGGAAGCCCTTCTCTGTACCTTCTCCATCGCAATTATATCTTTTTTGAGATGCGGCGACCAAAATTGTACACAGTATTCAAGGTGCGGTCTCACCATGGAGCAATACAGAGGCATTATGACATTTTCTGTTTTATTCACCATTCCCTTTCTAATAATTCCCAACATTCTGTGCTTTTTTGACTGCCGCAGCACACTGAACCGACGATTTCAATGTGTTATCCATTATGACGCCTAGATCTCTTTCTTGGGTAGAAGCACCTAATACGGAACCTAACATTGTGTAACTATAGCATGGGTTATTTTTCCCTATATGCATCACCTTGTACTTGTCCACACTAAATTTCATCTGCCATTTAGATGCCCAATTTTCCAGCCTCACAAGGTGAGGTGCTTGTGATTTAACTACTCTGAACAATTTTGTATCATCTGCAAATTTGATTACCTCACTCGTCGTATTTCTTTCGAGATCATTTATAAATATATTGAAAAGTAAGGGTCCCAGTACAGATCCCTGAGGCACTCCACTGCCCACTCCCTTCCACTGAGAAAATTATCCATTTAATCCTACTCTCTGTTTCCTGTCTTTTAGCCAGTTTGTAATCCACGAAAGGACATTGCCACCTATCTCATGACTTTTTACTTTTCCTAGAAGCCTCTCATGAGGAACTTTGTCAAATGCCTTCTGAAAATCCAAGTACACTACAAGTACACCATGAATCAAATATCCCCCAAACCCTGACATAAGGGAGGAGGAATAGCCTAGTGGTTAGAGCAGTGGGCTATGAACCAGGAGACTAGGGTTCGAGTCCCACTGTTGCTCCTTGTGACCTTGGGCAAGTCACTTTGCCCTCCATTGCCTAAGGTACAAACTTAGATAAGCCCTCTGGGGATAGGGAAATACCTACAGTACCTGAATGTAAACCGATGTGATCTCGGATCGAATGTTGGCATATAAAAAATAAATAGGCCAGTAGAGGGCTTCCTAGAGCGCCGGAGTAGCCCTATGTTTTTAAATGCTGCCTTTCAAAAGCCATGCCGCTAGACAAAGGCGATCTGCCTCTTCTAAACAAACAGGCCCCTGCCGAAGAAGGTTCGAGAGGTCTCGTAGCCGGAGGGGTCCATCCACCACGAGGTTCACTAGATACGCAAACCATGGAGCTACCAAAATCACCTCCTATGGATGAGATTCTATGCGCCGCAGCACCTTGCCGATTAGAGGCCATGGAGGAAACACATACAGAAGAACATTCTTTGGCCCGACGAGAAGTAGGGCGCCCACCCCTTCCGCTCCTGGCTCTCGGTGATGACTGAAGAAACGAGGAGCCTTGGCACTGCAAAATGTCACCATGAGGTCCAGGATGGGTCTGGACCACCTTTCGCAGATGAGATGAGACTGAACGCCTCTGGAGCAAGTTCCCACTCCCCGGGATCGAGCCGGCTGCGAATGAGAAAATCAGCCTGAGCATTGTCGATGTGAGAGGCTGCCAGGCTGACCAAGTGTTGTTCCACCCAGAGTATCAACTGCTGCGGTTCGCTCACTACCGGATGACTCCTGGTTCCTCCTTGTTGATTGATGCAAGCTTCTGTGATCACACTGTCAGACAGAATTCTGACCGACTTCCCTTGCAGTGTTGACTGTAGGACCTGCAGAGCCAATCTCGCCCTCTGGTCTCCAGACGATTGATCAACCACTGGGATTCCTCCCTCGACCACTGGCCCTATACAGACTTCTCCTGACACACCGCTCCCCAGCCAGAGAGACTGGCGCCCGTAGTGACCACGGTCTTATTGGGGACTTCCAGGGATACCCCGCGGCCCAAATAATTGAGCCACCAATCTAGGCTGGAAGAAGCAGAGCCTCTAAGAGGCAGCGGAAGATGAAAATGCTCCGACACTGGACTCCAACAGGAAAAACAAGGCTGACTGCAGAGGCCTCATATGAGCAAAGGCCCAGGGGATCAACTCGAGGGTGGATGCCATCGATCCAAGGGCCCGCAAATAATCCCCGTACCTTGGGAGGATGCTTGTCCAATAAATCCTGACCCTGCTC
This sequence comes from Rhinatrema bivittatum, assembly GCF_901001135.1. Taxonomy (NCBI): domain Eukaryota; kingdom Metazoa; phylum Chordata; class Amphibia; order Gymnophiona; family Rhinatrematidae; genus Rhinatrema; species Rhinatrema bivittatum. Next base: position 140,277,903 of record NC_042621.1, read on the forward strand.
CTGCAGTTTGGCAATGAGTTCCCCCGTTAGAAAAACCCCAGCCAGCCACGGATCGAACCGGGCCCCTAGAAATTCCAAGGACTGAGAAAGAAGCAGGTGACTCTTCACAAAGTTGACCACCCATCCGAGTGACTCCAATAGTTGAACCACCCGATGAACCGCCACACGGCAAAGCAATTACGACTTTGCCCGAATCAGACAATCGTCTAGCTATGGATGAATGAAGAAACCGTCCTTCCGAAGCTGTGCTACCAGAATCACCATTACTTTGGTAAAAGTACTGGGAGCCGTGGCGAGGCCGAACGGCAGGGCACAAAAACTGAAAATGTTGCCCTAGGATGGCGAACTTCAGGAATTTCTGGTGGTCAGGCCGAATGCCGATGTGCAGGTACACTTCCGTGAGATCCAGAGACGCCAAGAACTCTCGCCTTCGCACAGATGCGATGACGGATCTCAATGTGAAACCGTGGAACACGGAGGCGTCCGTTTACTCTTTAAGTCGAGAACAGGCCGGAAGGTTCCCCCTTTCCTTGGCACCACAAAGTAAATGGAGTAACGGCCCCTCCGCTGTTCCGCAAGCGGAACCATTACAATTGCCTCGAGGTAGAGGAGACGCTGTAATGTGTCCTTTACTGCCCGACACTTCTTGACATACGATCATGGGGAGACAAGAAACCAATCTGGGAGATGCCGTGCAAAATCTAATGCGTAACCTTGCCTTATCACATTGAGGACTCACTGGTTGGAAGTGAGAGTGGCCCATTCCTCGTAAAATCGAGACAGTCTGCCTACCACTGGAGCCGAGGAATGGACCAGCCTCCCATCATGGGAGGGCTTGCTTCCACTAGAGGACTGCTGAGCACCTGGTCTGCCAAAGTGCCGGTCACGAAAAGACTGAGACCAGGACTGTTGCCTTCCCGAGGGCTGACGAAGGGAAGATCCCGAAGACCAGGAGGAACGGAATCTTCGATTACCTCGTAGGCACGAGCGAGAGGGAAGGAGCCCCTCACTTTAGGCCTATCCTCTGGTAGGCGGTGTACCATGTTCTCCCCCAAGGACTAAATCATGTCTTCCAGGTCCTTCCCAAAAAGCAGTTTTCCCTTAAAGGGCAAGAAGCCCAACTGAGCTTTGGAGGATACGTCCGCTGACCAAATTCTCAACCAGAGAAGCCTGCGGGCAGATACCGCTGAGACCATTGATCAAGCTGAAGTACGGAGGAGGTCATAAAGGGCATCAGTACTATAAGCGACTGCTGCTTCCATATGCCCCGCTTGCAGTGCTTCTTCCTCCATCAGGGCAGTGCTATTTTGCAATTGCTGGACCCAGCTTAGACCTGCCTCAAGGAGAAACTACTATACATGACAGCTCGGACGCCTCAAACATCTTTTGAGCTGCACCTTCAGCTTCCACCCCTGGAAATCTATGAGCGCCATCGCACCTGTCACAGGGATAGTGGGTTTTTTTGTTTTTTTTTTGTGACCGCCTACACCTCCTACACTTGAGGAACGCGGAGAAGGTCTAAAGCCTCTTCTGGCAAAGATCTCTCTTGTCCATCGCCTTATAGACCTTCAAGCTCAGATCAGGAGTATTCCATTCTTGGAAGAGCAAGCTCGTAACAGAAAGATGAAAAGGGGGAGGACTTGGTTGGACCCCGCAGGCCCACCATCTTCAACAACCTGAGGATCCCCATGAGTGGGAGATAGGGCAGGTATCTGGAGGAAGACGATAACCTGAGGAGGAACTCCACTAGGCTCCTGATCCTCTTGCTCCGATACCTCCGAGGACGAATCTTCCGGACGGCAGGGGGATAAGGTCCAAAGCGACCTCTTAGCCTTTGGACCCCCTCGCTGCTACTGCAGGCCGGGACCTCTTGATTGCTGGACTCCCTGAACTCATGGCCCTCTGGGCTGCGCGCACTTTAGGACCCTGCACTGAATGCCTCCGAGCTGTACTGCGGGCCTTAAAGGCTTTATGCAGCAACCAAACAAATTCAGAGGAAAAAGAAGAGGAGGAGTCTGATGCCCCCTCGGGGCTCTCCTCAATCAGCTCTGGGAATTCCTTAGCTGGGCCACCTCCTCGGGGGCCATAGGCTGCGGGGAAAGAGGAGGGGAAATCCCTCCCCCCTCCACAGCTCGAACTGAAGCGCGGAATGTGGCCAAAAATGGCCTCCGTTCCCGTGCTTAGCGGGAACGAGTCAACAGGTTGGGACCTTGAGCATCCGGACTGCGCTGAACCCCGCCACGGCCGAGAAAATGCCACTGCCGATCGCCGCCATGCCCTCCCCTCCAGGAAGGCAGGAAGAACAGAGACCAGCGCACGTGCATCCCCACAAGTTTCACAGGCCGTGGTACGAGGCATCACGAAAGAGGAAAATAAAGTCTTTTTTTTTTTTTTTTTAAATGGCGGCAGCGGTGAGGAAAAAGTTTGAAATGCGCAGGAGTCCTTACTGTTTCCGAAGCCGGGAGGAGGAATGGTTCCTGATTATCTGGGGGTGAATGAGCCGGCCTCCCCGGTATCACCCCCAAGTTGGGACTGTGCTGAGCAACAGGGTTCTCAACCCCTATTCAGTTGAGCATCAATACAAGGGGGATGGTCCCCTCAGGACCTGCCAACCCCCTGGGAAGTTAAAGGCCACTGTTCCTGTCAAAAATCTGTCACACTTTTTTTTTTTTTTTTTTTAAAGAAATAGTAACACTAATTAAATTTAAAGCCAAATTCCTATTTTTTTTTTTAAACTAATTCCTAAACTTTCTTCACAGACTGGAGGCTTTGCACTTCCACCATCTGCTGGAGACAGAGAAATACTGACGGATTGTAGGTGGCACCTCAAGATATAGGGCAGAGTCAGTCAAAAACTTCTCTGTATCCATCTGCTGGTGGGGAGGCAAAACCCAGGAGTCTGGACTGATCCGGGTATGTACAGGGAACAGTCTCTCAGCAGTGCATGGTTTGGAGGAATGTATCTTTGAAGGATACTAATGAAACAGGAGAGTTAGCCATCCCAATACAGAGATTCCAATAAAAGCAAAAGTAGCCCATGTGTCAAAGAATCACCTGACCTAGAGAATTCCAAATTATCCATATCAACTGAAAAGAAGGTTGTTAATACAAGCAATAATGCACTTTGAAGTGTCTGTACACCAATGCCAGAAGTCTAAGAAGATGGGAGAGTTAGAATGTATAGCAGTGAATGAGATAGATAATTGGTATCTCAGAGACCTGGTAGAAGGAGGATAACCAATGGGACAGTGCTATATCAAGGTACAAATTATACCACAATGATAGGGAGGATTAACTTCGTGGGGGTGTAGTACTTTATGTCCGGGAGAGTATAGAGTCCAACAGGATAAAGATCATACAAGAGACTAAATGCTCAGTAGAATATATATGGGTAGAAATCCCATGTGTGTTGGGTAAGAGTATTGTGATAGGAATATACTACCGTCCACCTGGATAAAATGGTCAGACAGATGGATGAAATGCTAAGAGAAATCAGGGAAGCTAACCAATTTGGCAGTGCTGTAATAATGGGAGATTTCAATTACCCCACTCTATTGACTGGGTAAATGTAACATCAGGACATGCTAGACACAAAACATTCCTGGATGGAATCAACGACTGCTTCATGGAGCAACTGGTTCAGGAACCAATGAGAGAGGGAACTATTTTAGATTTAATTCTTAGTGGAACACAGGATTTGGTGACAGAGGTAAAGGTGGTGGGGCCACTTGGCAATAGTGATCATAACATGATCAAATTTGAACTAATAACTGGAAGGGGAGCAATATGTAAATCTAAAGCTCTAACACTAAATTTTCTAAAAAGGAAACTTTCAAAGATGAGGAAAATAGAAAAAAAATGAAAGGTGCAGCTGCAAAGGTTAAAAGTGTACAACAGCCGTGGTTATTATTTTTAAATAATCTTAGAAGCGCAGTCCAGATGTATTCCATGCATTAAGAAAGGTGGGAGGAAGGCAAAATGATTACCGGCCTGGTTAAAAGGTGAAGTGAAAGAGGCTATTTTAGCCAAAAAAACATCCTTCAAAAATTAGAAGGATTAATCTGAAGAAAATAGGAAAAAGCATAAGTATTGTCAAGTTAAGTAAAAAACATTGATAAGGCAGGCTAAGAGAGAATTTGAAATGAAGTTGGCTGTAGAGGAAAAAAACTCATAATAAAAGCTTTTTAAAATATATCCAAAGCAAGAAACCTGTGAGGGAGTCGGTTGGACCAGATGACTGAGGGGTTAAAGAGGCTCTTAGGGAAGATAAGGCCATTGCAGAAAGACTAAATGAATTCTTTGCTTCTGTGTTTACTAATGAGAATGTTGGGGAGAAAGCAGTTCCAGAGATGGTTTTCAAGAGTGATGATTCAGACGAACTGAACCAAATCACTGTGAACCTGGAAGATGTAGTAGGCCAGATTGTCAAACTAAAGAGTAGCAAATCACCTGGACTGGATGTTATGCATCCTAAGGCTCTGAAGGAACTCAGAAATGAAATTTCAGATCTATTAGTTAAAATTTGTAACCTATCATTAAAATCATCCATTGTACCTGAAGACTGGAGGGTAGCCAATGTAACCCCAATATTTAATAAGGACTGCAGGGGCAATCCAGGAAAATATTGACCAGTGAGCCTGATGTCAGTGTCAGGAAAAATAGTGGAAGCTATTCTAAAGATCAAAATCACAGAACATATAGAAAGTCATGGTTTAATGGAACACAGTCACAATGGCTTTACCCAAGGCAAGTCTTGCCTCACAAATCTGCTTCATTTTTTAAGAGATTATTAGACATATGGATAAAGGTGAACCAGTAGGTGTAGTGTATTTGGATTTTCAGAAGGCATTTGACAAAGTCCCTCATGAGAGGCTTCTAAGGAAACTAAAAAAAAGTCATGGGATAGAAGGCGATGTCCTTTCGTGGATTACAAACTGGTTAAATGACAGGGAACAGAGAGTAGGATTAAATGGTCAATTTTCTCAGTGGAAAAGGGGTAAACACTGGAGTGAACCGGTGCTTTTCAATATGTTTATAAATGATCTGGAAAGGAATACAACGAGTGAGGTTATCAAATTTGCAGATGATACAAAATTATTCAGAGTAGTTAAATCACAAGCCGATTGTGATAAATTGCAGGAGGACCTTGCAAGACTGGAAAATTGAGCATCCAAATGGCAGATGAAATTTAATGTGGTCAAGTGCAAGGTGATGCATATAAGGAAAAATAATCCATGCTGTAGTTACACGATGTTAGGTTCCATATTAGGAGCTATCGCCCAGGAAAAAGATCTAGGCATCATAGTGAAATATACACTGAAATTGTCAGCTCAGTATTTTGCAGCAGTTAAAAAAGCAAACAGAATGTTAGGAATTATTAAGGGGGGAATGGTAAATAAAACGAAAAATGTCATAATGCCTCTGCATCGCTCCATGCTGAGACTGCACCCCGTGTACTGCGTACAATTCTGGTTGCCGCATCTCAAAAAAAGATGTTGCTGCGATGGAGAAAGTACAGAGAAGGGCGAACAAAATGATAATGGGATGGAACAGATCCCCTTATAAGGAAAGGCTGAAGAGATTAGGACTGTTCGGCTTGGAGAAGAGACGGCTGAGGGGGATATGATTGAGGTCTACAATGGGTAAATGTTAATCAGTTATTTATTCTTTCGGATAGGACTAGGAGGCACTCCATGAAGTTAGCATGTGGCACATTTAAAACTAATATGAGAAAATTCTCTCACTCAACGCACAGTTAAACTCTGGAATTTTTTGCCAGAGGATCTGGTTAGTGCAGTTAGTGTAGCTGGGTTTAAAAAAGGTTTGAATGAATTCATGAAGAAGTCTATTAACTACTATTAATCAAGTTGTCTTAGAGAATAGCCACTGCTATTACTAGCATCAGTAGCATGGGATCTACTTAGTGTTTGGGTACTTGCCAGGTACTTGTAGCCTGGATTGGCCACTTTTGGAAATAGGATGCTGGGTTTTAACATAAGAAGTTGCTATGCTTGATTAGACCGATGGTCCATCAAGCCCTGGCAAGTACTCAAACATGAAATAAGATTCCATGCCACCATGATAGTAATAGCAGTGGCTATTCCTTAAGTCAACTTGATTAATAGTCTATGGACTGCTCCTCCAGGAACTTATCCAAACCTTTTTTAAACCCAGTTGAACAGGATGCTAAACTTAATGGGCCTGAGGCGGGGTTGGGATTAAAAACAAATGGGAGACAGAGCCTTGTGAGAACAGCCCAATTAAGGAGTGGGGGAGAAGAAAGGGACGTGAGCTTCCTTTCAGAGGGAAGAAAGCAGAAGACAGAGGGTTGAGAGGTTCCCAAGGAGGTGGGAGAAAAAAAGAAAAAAAGAGGAGCAAGATGTCCTGGATAAAAGCAGCAAGGAGGCTTGTCTGCCTCCCAGAACAGATGGGGGTTTCAGAAAATATACAGAAAAATCTCCTTGCATACACCTCATAAAATCATAACACTGCATGCAAAAGAATCTTATTAAACTAAAGTGCTTAAAAAACACAGCAGCAAATTATAATACTTTTTCATAATTGTTAGCATGGAACTATATTAGGATAGATTGCTTCATTGTCTAACCACTTTGATTTAATAAAGGACCATATAATTTGTTTGGGGTTTTTTGCCTGTTTATATACCTAGCACATAAAGGAAAATTGGTTCTTACCTGCTAATTTTCGTTCCTGTAGTACCACGGATCAGTCCAGACCATGGGTTGAGTCTCCTGTCCAGCAGATGGAGACAGACCAAAACTGTGAGGGTATTCTATATCAGGACAGAGCCTACCCTACACCCCTTCAGTATAAAGTACTTTCAAAGCAGATATGACTTCCCAAGGATCAAGCAAGCAATAAGGAAAAAAACTGGTAAATTTAACAAGTGAACAATTGAAAGAATTCTGAATGAACAAGAATGCTCTTACTTAAAATATTATATTTTCATCTGTAAGATGCTTCCGGTGCCTTGGCAGGCATAGCGGCTGTAACCACATCCGCTGGGGGCAGCTCAATTCCCAGTTCCTGCAAAATGAAGGGAATGAGCGGTTCCAGTTCCTCCTTTTCAAATAAGCGTAGAACCCGAGAATTGTCCTCCTCGAGGGGGGGTTAGGAAGCAGGAGATCAATATCCGGATCTGGAGTTGGGACCAGTGGTGGCTATGGAAGATTCGGAGGCGGCGAGACTTCCCGGTCCACCCTAACCGAGCCCTGTCCCTCCGGCGCCTTTGGAGGTTGCAGAGGGGAAATTTGCAGTGTTTTTGGCGGGAGGAGGGGGATCCAGGGATGATCTTCCTCCTGCTGTAAGCGGGCTAAATAAGACTTGTGCATAAGAAGCACAAACTCCGCGGAGAAACAAGACAGACTTCCAAGGGGGGGGGGGGAATTCAGGCACCCCCCTCCAGGGCATGAGGGGGCTCAAATCCGGAAGAGAAACTAAAGAAATCGGGCTCACCTTCTTCCTACACATCCAATTCTGCATTTGAGCCTGCTTCCAAGATGACCACCGTTCCTGCGGTTTTTCGGGCCGGGAACGGCCTGGCCATGCAGCAGGAAACTCGCCCCCGGGTTGCTGGGGGTAAGGGGACCGATGAGGGACCCTCCCCACCTTGTAGGCACCCTGAACAGAGGCCTCTGCGAGAAAGCCGCGTGGCAGGCTCTTCACATGCTTTACAGGCGCTGGAACGCGGCATCAGTGCTGAAGAAAAAAAAAACGCTAAAAAAGTAAAAACAGCTGAGCTGTGCAGGGCTGAAGCCGGTGTAGGGTAGACTCTGTCCTGATATAGGATACTCTCGCAGTTTTGGTCTGTCTCCATCTGCTGGACAGGAGGCTCAACCCACGGTCTGACTGATCTGGGTACGTACAGGGAAATTTTTTTTTGGAAGTTTGCTTGCTGCAAGAACCACCAGCTTCTCCTAGGCATTGTAATTGCTGCTTTATTGCCTCTTGCAAACACTTTGCCTCTACTTTTGGTGAGGATCACAGATTTGAAGAGGGACACTATCAAAACATTTGAGAAACCAGCTTTGAGCATACAGCTACAGATTTCCAAGCCATCCTGTATACAAACCACATGCCTGTAGTATAGTCTTCACAATTTCTGCATTTTCAGGACTTTCAAAATGTAGAAGTTGAGACCCAAATCCATAATAATGGGGGCCCAGTTTGTGCAAGTCGACCACATTTGCATCTGCGTTGAAAACCGTCCTCCAGCCTTCCCTGTAGATCTTAGGCAACTCTACGGAAAGAACTCTTCGCTTTTGATCATAGAGACCTTTTACCAACCAAAGTGGTAGCTCCATCTTTGAGCCCTGTGTGTAAATAGGACACAAAAATAAAACCCCAAATCAAGTCAAGTTAAGCTAAATTTAAACCACCACCAAAATAGCCCCTTACCCCCCGCTTTTTATTTTTTCAAATTACAGCAAACTATTTCACTGATAATGAGCCTGAATTAAACTGTTTCTATAATCACCAATTATAAAATTGACGGGCATAGTCAAGAACAGCGCTGGAGAAATCCTTAGTTCCCGGTCACCATACGTCTCTAGAAACTACATTATGATGCTCAGGATCTGTTGCCTCTCAGCTGTGTGCACGTACCTCCTCCTCTCTCCGCTTCCCCTACCCAAGCCCTCTACTTATCTTTCCCCTAGCCAGTAAGTGGATCAACATATCTGCCTCCTCCCTTCCTACTAGCTGAACTAGCTGGCAGGTTGCGGCGCTCTCCTCTGGTCAGCTGATGGGGAGGGGGGAGTAGTGGAAGGTAATGTAACGGGGGGGGGGCCGCTAGATATTGCTCTCCATATTGGCACATACATTTTGAAATGATTCCTAGATCTAAACGAGCAGAGGAGCAAGCCCGACACAAAAAGAGAGTGTGTGAGGGTTGCCCTACACCCAAACAACGTCTCTGCGGCCAAGTCCGAGCGACTCGTCCTTCTACCCCGGCCTCACCGGTGGAATGTTCTCGCTATCCCCGCTCTTCTCCAGGAAGCCGAGGCGGAGCAGGCTGCTCTCGGTGCGACACGGCAGCTTCTCTTGAGACATTAAGATGTCCTCCAGGGACAGCAGGTTCTCCTCGCGTCCCAGCCCCGGTGGTACCGGACAGTATCCCTCAGCCATGGCAGCAGAGGCGCTCGAAGCTCCCGCCTAGAGCCAGGGCCCCGCCCCACCGAGAAGGCGCGTCAGCACGGAGCCGTCGCCCGTCCAACGTCATTCTCCGGGCGCTGACGCTTCCGTGCAGCTACGTCATCGATTCGCGCAAGCGAGGTTAATGAGAGAGACGCGTACCTGAAGCCGTGTTGCCAGAGTGGGCGAGTTTGTTTTCTGTCGGGCTTGAAAAAAATCGTATGTGCAGGTTGGGCTACATAAGCCATGGTATTTGCCAGCCTTCCACTGAGTTGTTTCATTGCAACCATACGTGTTAGAGCTACAGTTTTTTTCCATCCTGGGAGCTGTCCCCAAACCTGCTGAGGCTCCTAACGGCAAGGATAGATTATGAGATACCCCTTATATGAATGAGTTATCTCATTGCATTTTGACCCTTAGTTTGCCTATTGCTGTGGTTTGTATATCAGACTGGACAGACTAGTTGATTCATACAGTCCCTATCTGCTGATCTTCTCTTTGTTTCAATGTCTTTATAAAATGTATTAGCGCTTTTAATAAAACAATGCATACAATTAATGGAATTTCTTAGGTAATTTTCTAAAGGATGTGCATGCAGAAAATGAGTTTGGGGTGTATGTGTGTAAAATTGCATACTCTTACATGCAGAGTAAGCCGTCATTCCAGGGGGTGGAGATGAGACGAGGAAAACATTTACGTGCATATGTTCGTTTTGTGCGAGTATCCACATGCAGAAAGCCACACCCAGGGGCGGATTGCAGGAAAATATCAGCGCAGGAGATTTTTTTCAAAACCAGCCCACAGGGTACCTGACTGAATTTCGTACACTTTCCCTGGAGTGCATATTTCCACAGCTCCCAAAAGCAAGCCAAGCTGATCTTTGAGAGGTATATATCATGTGACCTAGAGTTCTGGCAAAACTGAGTCAAAAAATCTCCAACATAAATTTCACATTTCTCCTAAGTAGTACAGCACACCCTAGACCAGGGGTGAGCAAACAGCTGCAGTAATCGTTCCACCCATGCAATCGGTTGGGCCCCCACAAATTTGGTTACATTTGTCATATATATATATCTTCAGTTCCTGTTCTGGTGTTAAAGCCTCTTGCCAATCAATCAGCTCTTGAATTAGTTCCAACTAATGAGGCAACCCGAATGCTAGCCAGTGACAGAGACAAATACAAATACACAAACGGCCACATTTTAAAAGGCCTGCATGTGTAAAACCCAGGGTTTACTCAACGTGGCCAGGCCTTTGCATGCCACGCGCATTTTCAAATGGGCCCGGCCATGGCATAAACCCTGATATGTGACAAGTGCCAGATTCTTCAAAGGGGCGGGCCAGGACAGCACCATTGTACACTGTCCCGGGGAAGCGCGTGCCGGCAGCCGGCTGGTGTGCGTAAGTTACTTCTGCCCCTAAGGAGCAGTAAGTAAAAAAAATAAATCGGGGTAGCTAGATAGGCATTAGGGGTCAGTGTGGAGAGGGGAAGGGAAGGAAGGTTAGGTGGGGGTAGGGAAGTTCCCTCCCAGTCCACTCCTTAAATGGAGTGGACTGGGAGGGAACTGGGGGAGGCCTGATTGCGTCGCCGTGCATATTCTTGCAAAATTCGGACCTGTGCTTGCACTGCCTGCACATGCACATGCAGATTATAAAATCTGCATGTCCATGTGTGCGCGCCAGGAACCGTGCAGGCGCACCTTATAAAATCTACCCCAAAGTTTCTCAGACATAAAAACCCACTTTGAATCAGAGTGTGCGCGCGTGTGTGTGTTTATTTGACCCAAAGACTACACATTCTTATTCTCAATGTGTAGGTGTGACTTTGTGTCACAGAAAAAGAGATAGTGCAAGTGTGTGTCAGAAACCCCCCCCCCCCCACACACACACACACACACTGTGTCAGCGAGAAATACAATGTGTGTGTGGATTCTCTTTGACACACACCTACACTCTCAGACATGCACATTCCACTGTTGTGCTGCTGCTCATGTGCTCAAACAGTGAGTGCCCCTACTCCAGAACTGCCATGTCATGTAAAGTTTTTGCTTACTTCCAGCCCTTTTCCAGCCTGCAGCAGTCCCCTCCCTTTCCCATTCCCACCTGTCTTGGCACCCCAACTCTCCAGAAGCCAGCTGTCCTTTCTTAGAGCCCAGCTCAGCCTCCTCAGACAGAAACCTCCCCAACACTGCACAGGCCCTTCCTCCTGGTTCATCCCCTCACTTTCTGTGACTGCAGCTTGCCTCTGCTTCTCCATACCCCATCACCACCAGCACCACTACTCCAGGGCATTTCAATTGATTGTGTGCTATACAAAGTCTTCTGCTTTTATGGTTCCCCAGGCTGTGTTCTGTTTACCTCCTCTGCTGTTTCTCCAAGGCTTAAAAAAAAAAAAAATTAAGCCCTGGCTGAGACGGCTCCAGATGGAATCCTGCTTTCCCACATGGAGCCAGTGCAGCCAGGGCTGATGCAAGGATATTAGGTGTCCTAAGCAAACCTTACAGTCTGCCGCCCCCCCCCCCCCCAACTACCTCATCTCTCTTAGACACATGATTAAAAAATTATGTGGTGCTGCTTGGCTTGGGGAGGAGAGTGGGGAGCTGGCCCATTCTGCCACAGCTGTCACCTCATAGCAGACCTTGGAGAATCTCGGGGGAAGCTCCAGCTCTGCGGGAAAGGTGTTGGTCGCAGCGGCGCCGTGAGAATACAGCTGCTGAAACCAGCATACGCTGACCCACATGATTGTGCCCAAAGCCCCAATAGGCCAATCCGCCCCTGTCACACCTGCTCTCAAGCAGATATGGCTTTGCGCGTGCATGGTGCAAGTCAACCACGTTGGCATCTGCGTTGAAAACTGTCCTCCAGTCTTCCCTGTAGATTTTACGCAACTCTACCGAAAGAACTCTTGGCTTTTGATCAGAGACCTTGTAGCAACCAAAGTGGCCTATTTCTAAGCTTGAAATGGGGATGGGGCAGCCCAGGCCACCCATCCCCCCCCTTTTTTTTTGTTATCTTTATAGCCTTTTCTTCGCACCCCTAATGGGGCACCAATGACTAAAATATGAAAGAAAAAGAAATACAAGCTCCGAACTCAGGCTGAGTTTTGATGTTTTAGGTGGTTTGATTCAGCGTGTTAAGATGCCCATTTTTCTTGATCAAAGGGGGAAGAACATGGAAAGTCCCCCCTCCCCACCTTTTAATATTATTCCTATATTTTATTAATGGGAAAAGGGGTCTCCTTCCTCCACTTTTCGGCGATCCAGAGGGAGGAGAAGGAAATTCCTCTGCTTTTCAGCAGAGAGAGGAAGGGATCATAAACTCTTCCTCCACTTGTCAGTGGGCTGGAAGAAGGGGGGAAAAGCATGGGAGGTCCCTTCCCTCCACTTTTCAGAGGAGGGGGACATCCTCCCAACCCTTTTATATTAGTCGCCATTATCCATATTTTAATTAGTAGTGAGAAAAGTCTCCTTCCTCCACTTTTCAGTGGTCCAGAAGGAGAGGGAACCAATTCCCTTGCCCACTTTTCAGTGGGGAGGGGAGGAGGAAAAAGAAAAGAAGGTGGGGAGGTCTCTCTCCTCTACCCTCCCTCCTGAGTGGGGGGGGGGGGGGGAGGGAGACCAAGCAGTCCAAACGTAAGTCATTAACATAGGTTATACATTTAAACATGCAAATCACTTTATACTATCACCAAATCTTCTCCTCTTCAAGGGAAGGGAAGGGAAGGGTATTTTCCTCTCTCCTGCTTTTCAGCGGGGGAAAGAAGGAAAAGAAGTGCCTTGTCCCTCAGCTAACATGGAAACCAGGGGCAGCACCAACCCAAAGAGCTGGCTCCAGCTTTGGGTCCTGTGTGTAACTAGGACACAAAATCAAACCTCGAATCAACTGAAATGAAGCTACATTTTAGACCCCTACTAAAATAGCCCCTCCCCCCCCCCCGAAAAAAAAAATTCTTAAATTACAGCAAACCATTTGCACGCAAAGCCGCAAATTTTCAAAACAGATTTAGGCACATCAATCCGCTTTGAAAAAGTGCTGGCTAAAGTCTGTCTTAGCTGCATCTTGCTGGCAATAAAAGTCTATCTTTACGGATCAGTTGTCTGGACCTCCTTACTGACTAAAAAGAGACGGTTACATTAGTACCCGAAGTCTTTAGCCTATGTGGGTTGTTTGAAAATTTCCCTCTTAATATATTATATAGGAACAACGGCTGTGCCAATCCCCTTATTAGCTCGCTATCTCAGCAAATACCTAGAAACTAAACTACAATTTGATTGGAGAACAGAGTTATCTAAAGAACCAGCATTTTGGTTCCAAGGTGCTTTTGTTTAACTTCAATTTATTTTAATTTTTTAATGCATAGATTGCCTTTCCAAAGAAATATTCTTTGCTCAAAGCAATTTACAGTGTATTTGCAGAGATTTTATTTACTACTAAACATTTCAACAATTCAAATTGTCTATTTATCCTGAATAATATCTCTTAGAAACCCTTCTCCTCTCCCCTCACCCGGAGATTAGCTGGGGACTATGCTGATGTCACATTCACCACTTCACCCCTTTGAATGCTGGATGCAGCGATGTTCAGTAACCTGACCTAGGGATCTGGTGATACCTTTACAACAATGATGTCATAATTGATTATCTATAAAGCTTCCATGCTGTTACACTCTGTATGTAGACTATTACATTATTCCATTCACTGGACACCTACTTCATGTCTCATCCAGGTTTGTCATGTTAATGTCAATTTCCTTTTGGGATCAAGGTTAAGGTTCCATATTTAAATTAATTAACAGTGCTCCATTCCCAGTTGTTATGAATCCTGCCCGCGGGCTCCCCCCGCGAGCAGGCTCCTCACCTTGGCTGTGTTCCCGATGCGGCTGGACGCCACCGTCGGGCCTTCTGCGCGGCCGGAGCCGTGGACTCGGTTTGCCTCTTGCGGCCCGGAGGCCGCCCATCGTGCTCTCTTCACCGCGGCCGGAGCCGCAGACTTCTCTGCCTTCTTCGTGGCTGGAGCCGCCGCCGGCATCCCGGTCATCTTCGCGGCTGGAGGCTGCAGTCCTCGACCTTGCCTGGCGGCCAGAGCTGCCCTCAGATCCTCCTGCTGCGGCGGGAGCCGCTGCTGACGTCGGGGCCTGCTCCTGGGCCCAGCCCTGCCTCTGCTGCGTCGACGTCGGTGCAGGGCCGCTGTCCACGGTCCTGCACAGCTTCCTGTTTCCTCTCCCTAGGCGCGCGGCCGCGCCTCCCTTTAAGATTTAAAGGGCCCACAGCTGGATATGCCCTGGGCCCCACCTAAAGACTGTTTCCTGTGCCAGCCCTATATAAGGGCTGCTCCTGCATTCCACCTTTGCCTTGCATCGGAGTTACTTCGCTCCTGGAAGTCCCTATCTTCCAGCGCTCCATCAGGTCCTTCTCGTTCATCGTTGGAGCTCCATGTCTTGTCTGCTTCTTGTGCCATGTCTTCGTCTCCTGAGGTCCTCATCCAGGTCTCCGATGTCTTGATGTTCCTGACGTCCTCCGTCTCTGCCCCACGGATGTTCCTGAAGGCCTGACATCCTCGATGGCTAGAGGTCCTTATGTACCTGATCCTCCTGATGTCTGTTCCTGCAATGTTCCAGCTCTCCGAGTCCTCCAGGTGGCCACTCCGAGGGTAAATCTGTTCCGTCCGGTTCCTGTTTCCGGTCACTGGAGCCCCTGCCAGTTGGATTCCGTTCCTGAGCCTGCCCCGCTCCTGCGTGGTCCGTGACCAGCCTCCTTAGGCTGTGTAGGGCGCGTAGAGGACAGGGTGGTCCGTGACCAGCCCATTGAGTCCGCCCTGAGTAGTGGGCTGTGTCAGTGGCGTAGCCAGAATTGATTTTTTGGGTGGGTACAAGGTTAACATGGGTGGGCTATAGACATGCAGGTGTGAGACCTACTAGTTGTATTCTTATTGATAAATAATGCCATATTCTGCACCCTACAATGGCTTTATAAGTAGTTTGCAACAGCCATTATGCATCATGCAAGAAACTTTAAAATATTTTACCTCAATTATTTCCAGCACTTACCAGCATTAAAAATTCCTTATTAATCTGTATTAATTAATTTTATATTTTTTGCAGTTTATAAATGCACAAGTATATCATGTAAAAAGCAAAGAAAACAAACAATCAGATCCAATCATGTAATAAAACAAAAATTAATGTATTGTTTCATGAATCCTCTTTGCAGAAAGCCAGAAATCATCATAACTACAATAAAACAGCATTTAACATCAGAACAGGTACAGAGCAGAGCTAGGACAATTCACATGGAACAGCCCCCCTGTGAGGAAAGACTAAAGAGGTTAGGACTGTTCAGCTTGGAGAGGAGACGGCTGAGGGGGGATATGATAGAGGTGTTTAAAATCACAAGAGGTCTAGAACGGGTAAAAGTGAATCGGTTATTTACTCTTTCGGATAATAGAAGGGCTAGGGGGCACTCCATGAAGTTAGCATGTGGCACATTTAAAACTAATCGGAGAAAGTTCTTTTTCACTCAACGCACAATTAAATTCTGGAATTTGTTGCCAGGGGATGTGGTTAGTGCAGGTAGTGTAGCTGGGCTTAAAAAAGAACTGGATAAGTTCTTGGAGAAGAAGTTCATTACCTGCTATTAATTAAGCTGACTTAGAAAATAGCCACTGCTATTACTAGCAGCAGTAACATGGGATAGACTTAGTTTTTGGGAACTTTGGGAACTGGGTCAGACCCTTGGTCTGACCCAGTATGGCATGTTCTTTTGTTAACATGTAAAAAAGAATATTCAAATTCTGGAGTCACCTCAGCAAAATAATCCCTCCACTGCTATTTTGTGAAGTAATACAAATTCCTGCAAAGAGTCATCTAGAACCTTGACATACCATACAGTCACAGCACTGACTCTCAGGATTCAAATAACAGCAACCTTATGAAAAAGTAGCAATGCAAATACTAAACCAGATCCTAGAACATTTAATATATCACCTATCAGAGTTACAGAACAAGCTGGACTACTACAGAGAAACTACACGCTAGCAGAAATACTGCACTTCATTCACACACACACACACACACACACAGGCAAAACAGAGATCAACCCTTACCTAATATAGAAATAAGAGACTACAAATTAGAAACAGAAACACGCAGACAAAACCAAAATAGAAAGCCCGAGAAACTAGACTCTGAACAGTGGAATACTGAAGAAAGAGCCAAATTAAAAAATATAAGAAATGCACATTCCCAAACATGGCATAGTCCAATTGCTAAAATCACAAAATAATTTTTTTTTTACTTTTGTTGTCTGATGTTTGTACCTTTCTAATCAGTTGGTCCTGGTCTCTTTTTCCCATTTTTACCTTGTCCCTCATTTCCTAATCCTTTTCAGTGTCTCTCTTCTCCTACTGTCTTCTTCCTTTCCTCCCTCACACACACACACACACACACACACGCTTTCTCTCACAGACTCCCTAACACACAAGCTCTCACTCTTTCACCCCCCAGCCCAGGCTCCCATTCTTATGCACACAGAAATGTGCACCCAGGCTCCCATTCTCACACACACACACACAGGGCTTTTTCATTAGGCACAGCCAAAGTCCTACTTCTGCCACCGTGGGGATGGAATCCTACGGCGACCTGTCTGGCCCCTTCCTGTCCACGTTGACTCTTTAATGCAGTGATTTTCAACATTTTTCCCCATCGTGACACACCTGACAGACCATGCTCACATGTGTGACACACTGCTCATTACAATTCACAGCAGAAATAAAAAATAAAGGTCCAGTATTATTTTTATTGTTAAGAATGACACAAGGAAAGATACATATTCTGTCTGAACAGAAATTGCATAAATAGTAAACATCCCACACCAAATCAGCACCAATTTCCAGTACTTAAACAGTAACCACCTTACCTAAGAAAAGGCAACACTGAAAATATTACACCAGGCCTTAAGCATCAATACATCTCCTATTAGGAAAACGGACCAAGTCAGGCTGCTATAGAGCCCTACACAGAAACTACACACCAGCAGAAAACCTCACCTGAATCTCATGTGCTGACCCTCACTTAACAAAGAATAAAGAGACCAAAACGCATAACTAGAAGCATGCAGACAAAACTGAATTGGAAACTGAATTGGAAACCGCAACAAGCCAGAGTCTCTGTATGCAGTGTAACAAAGGAAAAAAAGAAACATTACCAGTCCTTATAAAACAAATCAAGAAATATAAAATCAGTAGCAGTAAAACCATATTAACAAAAAGAACAGATTATTTCAAAACAGCTGATGAATGGAATATCCAATAATTAAAAAATCATATAAAAAATGTCTAGATACCAATAAAATATTTCAAAATAGCAGACACAAAGACCCAGAAATGAAAAATAATAAGGATACATTTTTTGCTCTGTATACTTGAGAATGTTTGATATCCAGGTGCCCTGAAATTGTTTTGAATTAGCAGGAGGAAGGATGGTTTGCTTGCAACTTTCTCCTCCCTCTCTCTCTCACACTGGCTCTCAGTCGCTCACATATACACATGCTTTTTCTTTCTCACTTATATAGGCTCTTAATTACACATTTACACACATGCTGTCTATCTTTTCACGCTTACACACACAGGCTTTCAATCACACACTTACATCCTTCTTTTTCTCTCACACACAGACTCTCATTCACATGCTTACAAACATGCTATCTCTCTTTCTCTCATTTACACACAGGCTCTCAATCACATACTCACATGCTCCCTCACCTAAACCAGCTTTCAGTCACACACAGACACACATGCTCTCTCTTTCTCTCATTTACACACAGGCTCTCAATCACATACTTACATGCTCCCTCACCTAAACCAGCTTTCAATCACACACAGACACACATGCTCTCTCTTTCTCTCATTTACACACAGGCTGTCAATCACATACTCACATGCTCCCTCACCTAAACCAGCTTTCAATCACACACAGACACACATGCTCTCTTTCTCTCATTTACACACAGGCTCTCAATCTCATACACACAGGCTTTCAATCACATACTCACATGCTCCATCACCTAAACCAGCTCTCAATCACACACACACACACATATGCTTTATCTTTCTCACAGGCTCTCAATCACATACTCACATGCTTTCTCACCTAAACCAGCTCTCAGTCACACACAGACACACATGCTCTCTCTCTTTCTCTCATTTACACACAGGCTCTCAATCACATACTCACATACTCCCTCACCTAAACCAGCTCTCAATCACACACAGACACGCAGGCAAAGAATTCATTTAGTCTTTCTGCAATTGCCTTATCTTCCCTAAGAGCCCCTTTAACCTCTCGGTCATCTAATGGTCCAACCGACTCCCTCACAGGTTTCTTGCTTTGGATATATTTAAAAAAGTTTTTATTATAAGTTTTTGCCTCTATGGCCAACTTCATTTCAAATTCTCTCTTCGCCTGTCTTATCAATGTTTTACACTTAACTTGACAATGCATATGTTTTATCCTATTTTCTTCAGATGGATCCTTCTTCCAATTTTTGAAGGATGCTTTTTTGGCTAAAATAGCCTCTTTCACCTCACCTTTTAACCATGACAGTAATCGTTTTGCCTTCCTTCCACCTTTCTTAATGCGTGGAATACATATGGACTGCGCCTCTATGATTGTATTTTTTGTGGAGACAAAGGCTTTGCTCAGTAGCTGGCAGACCACACTGGGCCTTGCTGCATCGACACTTCTCAGTGTCGGGGGCGCGCATGTTATAAAATCGGGTGTAGATTTGTTTGCGCCAGGTTGCGCGAACAAATCTACGCCCGCGCGCAGGTTTTAAGATCTGCCCTGTGGGGAATTATGAGCTTTGCCGCAGGCCATGTCAGGGTTTAACACTGACTTCCCTTCTCCCTGGCCTTTGCACTGAATGAAGCAACACTAGTGCTTAAACCTCTCTGCCTAAGGAAAGGATACCTGACTGTCACGTATTTCTCTAGCTTATAATTAACCCTGATTGCCTGAAAGAATAGCTAGTTGCCACGTAGTCAGATGCAGGATAAAGACAGGAGGTATAGGATTCAGCAGCCAATGAAATGATCCGTACACACCCCCTGAGCCAAGCCAATAGTGTAGTGACACGTCTGTATGCTATGGGGAGAGGAGCCAATGATGTGATGACACATTGTATGCTATTGAATGTATGTACAATAAAAAGGGGACCCACGGGAGTGGTCCTTCCCTTTTCCTGCCTGCCATGAATCCTGCCTGATGTGTCTTCATTGCCTTAATACTGCCCCTTATTATGAACCGGCTCTTTTGTTTCATTTCTTCTTAAGTTTTTATCTAGCTGACAATTTGTTGCAATTTGTTGTCTTGTTTTTAGAGCGTTCTCTTAACATTACCTCATCTATTTTTCAGTGCACAACTCTGACTTATCTAGGTTCACGGGTGGGTTCACCCACCCCGCGACTAAAGCTGAGTGAGCAATTCCCATGATACTTTTGTGCATCATCTATGATTTCTCTCAGGTATTTGTCTTCACACGTCCTTGCTTTTAGCATAGCCTTGAATGGCTCCTGTTGTCCAGCCCTTACTATCTCTTTCTCTTTTCAGAGTCACTGGCCCGTAAGCCTAATAGACTTTTTCAGTAAGTTTACCAACTACTCCTGTATTTGTCTCTTGCTTTCTACTGTTCTATTATTATTGAGTATAATTACCATAGTTCATGTCTCTCTTTTTTCAGACTGCATACAGTCCGTCTATGTTCCTTCGTATTGAACTGCTCTTAATGTACAGGTCACTATATTTTTTTCTATATTTTTTCTTCTTAATTTTTCTCTTTTCCTCCCCCCCAGGTCCTCCTTCCCTTTCCCCCTTCCCCTCCTTCCTCCCCCCTTCCCCTTTCACCCCCCCCCCCCCCCTGTCCTTTCTTGTTCAGTTTTTCCCCCTGGCCTTCCCTTTGTATTAAATGACAATTGTTGCTTTTTGACTGTGTTTGCCTACCTGCTCAGTATTTGATTTATCTCTGTTGTTTTCATAGACTCTTAGAAGTTGTGGTCCCCCTGACGCGAACCATGACCGTGTCGGGGGTCCTTGTGTGTACCACTGTTTTATAAATGTATATTCAATGTAATACTTTGTGACATATTTGTGATTGTAATCACTTCCTAAAAGCTAATTGTAAATAATATTGACCAGTAAATTGTCTGGCACACATTATTTCTTCGTTGTAATTTCTTATGTTATAACATATATTTGAGTATAATATGGGAATAACATGGAGTAGGTACACAATCTTATTTATTTAATTTCCTACCTTATGCATGTAACTAAAAGTGGATTACAATTAATAAAAAAATAATCAACATTACAAATATCAATTTCTACCCCACCCCAAAAGGCAGCAATATTCCTCAAACCTTATAAGAAAAAACATAGCTCTTTTGTTGCGCTGCAGATAGAAGGGAGCGCCAGGACAAGAGATGTGTGCCCTTACAGAGAAATGTCCTTACCCTGAGCCTCGACCGGACCTGCACGCTTCCTTGAGACCACCAATGCAATGGTGGTCTCTGAATGGTCCTCAGACCGTTCCAAGCCCTTTTGGACTGCCGCTAGGGAGCGGCGGGAAGCAGCAGGCCGGACAGAGGACAAGGCAGATGAAGACATCAGGCGTGGCAAGCTACGGACAGGCAAGGCAAGGCAGGGCAAGGCAAGGCAAGACTAAAAGCAATGGTTAAAAGTCCAGAACTTCCAGGCAAACAATGTCCATACTGGCACCCTACTCAGCCCAGCTGGGCTGAGTCGCGGACCACACAAGAAGGCATCAGAGCCATGGAAATCCAAGGACAGGAACGGGCAGGCGGGCCAGATCCCTCGGGTGCCCTACACAGTCCAGCTGGACTGGTCACGGACCATACTGAAGAATGGGACCTGTCCATGGAAGGAAGACTTCAGGCAAGTGTTACGGCTGTGGCTGCTGTGCAACCGCCTCACCACCAGGGGTCCCTCTAGAGCTGGCTTTCCTGACAGGCCCAGTCCATCTCCTCTGTCCACTCTATGCTCTGGGTGTGCCCTTATAACCCTGCCTGACAGTTGCCTCGGTGCTTCGGCATCGAGCTCACCTGGGCTCCCTGCTCTAGCCTGCCTTGCGTGGCCTTCGGGCCTTCTACCTTGTCTTGCCTTGCCCTCGGGCCTTTCCTTGCCTTGCGTGGCCTTCGGGCCTTTCCTTTCCTTGCCTTGCGTGGCCTTCGGGCCTTTCCTTGCCTTGCCTTGTGCGGCCTTCGGGCCTTTCCTTGCCTTGCCTTGCGTGGCCTTCGGGCCTTCTGTCTTGCCTTGCCTTGCGCGGCCTTCGGGCCTTCTGTCTTGCCTTGCCTTGCGTGGCCTTCGGGCCTTTCCTTGCCTTGCCTTGCGCGGCCTTCGGGCCTTCTGTCTTGCCTTGCCTTGCGCGGCCTTCGGGCCTTCTGTCTTGCCTTGCGCGGCCTTCGGGCCTTCTGTCTTGCCTTGCCTTGCGCGGCCTTCGGGCCTTCTGTCTTGCCTTGCCTTGCGCGGCCTTCGGGCCTTCTGTCTTGCCTTGCCTTGCCTTGCGCGGCCTCCAGGCCTTTTACCTTGCCTTGCCTTGCGCGGCCTTCGGGCCTTCTGCCTTGTCTTGTCTAGCCTAGTCTTGGTGGCCTTCGGGCCTTCGGTCTTGCCTTGCCTTGCGCGGCCTTCGGGCCTTCTACCTTGTCTTGTCTTGCCTTGCCCTGCGCGGCCTTCGGGCCTTCTACCTTGTGCTGTGTATGGTCTTCGGACCTTCTGCCCTGCCCTGCCTTGCTTACTGTGCATGCGGTCCTACGGGCTTTCTGTGTGTGTGTGTGGCCTACGGGCCTACTGACCTGCCTTGCCCCGCTTACGGTGTGTGGCCTACGGGCCTTCTGTGTGTGTGTGGCCTACGGGCCTTCTGACCTGCCTTGCCCCGCTTACAGGTGTGTGGCCTACGGGCCTTCTGTGTGGGTGTGGCCTACGGGCCTTCTGGCCTGCCTTGCCCCGCTCACGGTGTGTGGCCTACGGGCCTTCTGACCTGCCTTGCCCCGCTTACGGTGTCTGCCCTACGGGCCGTCTGTGTGTGTGTGGCCTACGGGCCTTCTGACCTGCCTTGCTCTGCCGCCTGCCCTGACCCAGCCTAGACCCAGACACTGCTTCTTGCTGTCTGCCCTGACCCAGCCACGGTTTCCAGCCATCCCTGTCTCTCTCCACCTGGAGCCACCCCTTTGGGTGGTGTTCACTACCCCTGAACTCAGCCCAAGCGTAACAGCAAGAGCCGAAGACGAGACTTGGAACAGAAGACGAGGCGAGGGAAGTCCAAGGAAGAGACCAGGAACAAGATAACGAAGAAGCTTCAACGATGAAACAGGAACACCCAGCAGGAGTAGAGAGCAGGAAGTCCTAGAGGGAACTTACTTTTTGCAAAGGTGAGGAAGGACTGACCTGAGGAGCCTTTTGTAGGCTGAAGAGGCGGATCCAGGAAGTGACATCATCCAGGGCCCACTCCCTCACTGGCCTTACAAGAAGTGCAGAGAGGGGTGGCCCTGTGCCTTAGGAAAGGCAGGAAGAGAAGCAGCAGGACCCTGGACAGCGGCCCTGCTGTGAGAGGAGGAGCTGGAGCTGGGCAGTGCAAGCCCCGACGTGGGAGTCGGCTCCTTGCCGCTGAAGACCAGGCCTCAGGCCTGCCAGGAGATGATGTGGACGGCGGCTCCTGCCGCAACGGAACCTCGGGATCCAGGCCTTTTCCCCGGAGGGGGCAAGGTAACTTTGGCGGCCTCTGGGCCGCATGGAACGCTGTCAGTGGCCTCCTGGCCCACTGGGAACAGCAGTGCGGCTCTGGCCGTGCAGGGAGAGTATCAGCGGCCTCCGGGCCGCGCAGGAAGTCGCAGCACGGCTCCAGCCGTGAGAGAGAGCCCCGGTGTGGCTCCAGCCGTGCCGGCACGATGGCGGCCTCCTGCCGCTGCAGGAAATCCTGGCATGGCTCCTGCTGTGCCGGCCAGACGATGTCAGAGGTCGGGCCGGGCTGGCCGAAGAAAAGGTGAGAGCCGTGAGCAGGATCGCAACATCTTTAGCATAATCCCACATCAGTTCTGATTTCCATATCACATATCAATCCAAACTACAAATGCTAGCAATGGAACAGAGCTATGTATAATTATGGGTTAGTTTGGAATGGATACATTGTAGTGTGATATTCCTTTGAGAATTGGACATACTCATGTATAATGTGGGACAGGTATGGAGTGGGTGCAGTATAAATTGATATTTCTGTTTGTTACTAATATGACAGTGCTGCACAAGCTTTGCTTAGGGTTGTTCTAACTTTATCATTCTTTTTGCCTTTCCCCTCCACTTTATCCTTTCCCAGGACAGCAGCAATGAGACGTTGGTTACTGCTTTGTCTCTGCATCTCGCAGGCTTCTGCCAGTGAGTAAAATTAATTCCGGGGCGCTACGGCTCATGCTGGGAACTGTGTTGGTACGTCAGTACTGTACATTTCTGGGGTATTGTTCTGCTGTGAAGAGCTGATGTGTTGGTAAGAAATTGGAACTTGCCCAGAGCCCTAGCAGAGGGCGTTGTTAGGATAAGTGTGAGATTTAGCTGCTATGAAGAAATTGACAGCATCATATTCAGTATGGAGTATATTTCTTGATTATTTGTAAGGCCGAGGAAATCAGGGATAGATATCCTTATATTCACTTTTCTTTTATTCATGAAGCTTATTAATTATGATATAAGGTCAATGAGGTGGCATATTGCTTAACATTATAAATGGATATAAGAAAATAGTTGACTGCTGGGCCCGTTAGACATGGAAATATCAAGTTTGAATCTATGTCCTTTGGGAGTAATATGGTGGGAACTGGGGTGGGGGAGGGGCAGTAGGGCTTTGGGGCTTTGATAGTTATTTGAAATTTTGGGTGGGTTTACTGTAGTTTGTATGGGGGTTTATTATGGTGCACTCGTTATGGTAAAACATAAGAACATAAGAAATTGCCATGCTGGGTCAGACCAAAGGTCCATCAAGCCCAGCTTCCTGTTTCCAACAGAGGCCACAAGAACCTGGCAATTACCCAAACACTAAGAAGATCCCATGCTACTGATGCAATAGCAGTGGCTATTCCCTAAGTATAATTGATTAATAGCCATTAATGGACTTCTCCTCCAAGAACTTATCCAAACATTTTTTGAACCCAGCTACACTAACTGCACTAACCACATCCTCTGGCAACAAATTCCAGAGCTTTATTGTGCGTTGAGTGAAAAATAATTTTTTCCGATTAGTCTTAACTGTGCTACTTGTTAACTTCATGGAGTGCCCCCTAGTCCTTCTATTATTCGAAAGTGTAAATAACCGAGTCACATCTACTCGTTCAAGACCTCTCATGATCTTAAAGACCTCTATCATATCCCCCCTCAGCCGTCTCTTCTCCAAGCTGAACAGCCCTAACCTCTTCAGCCTTTCCTCATAGGGGAGCTGTTCCATCCCCTTTATCATTTTGGTTGCCCTTCTCTGTACCTTCTCCATCGCAACTATATATTTTTTGAGATGCGGCGACCAGAATTGTACACAGTATTCAAGGTGCGGTCTCACCATGGAGCGATACAGAGGCATTATGACATTTTCCGTTCTACTAACAATTCCCTTCCTAATAATTCCTAACATTCTATTTGCTTTTTTGACTGCTGCAGCACACTGAGCCGACGATTTTAAAGTATTATCCACTATGATGCCTAGATCTTTTTCCTGGGTGGTAGCTCCTAATATGGAACCTAACATTGTGAAACTACAGCAAGGGTTATTTTTCCCTACATGCAACACCTTGCACTTGTTCACATTAAATTTCATCTGCCATTTGGATGCCCAATCTTCCAGTCTTGCAAGGTCCTCCTGTAATGTATCACAGTCTGCTTGTGATTTAACTACTCTGAATAATTTTGTATCATCCGCAAATTTGATAACCTCACTCGTCGTATTCCTTTCCAGATCATTTATATATATATTGAAAAGCACTGGTCCAAGTACAGATCCCTGAGGCACTCCACTGTTTACCCTTTTCCACTGAGAAAATTGACCATTTAATCCTCTCTGTTTCCTGTCTTTTAACCAGTTTGTAATCCACGAAAGGACATCGCCTCCTATCCCATGACTTTTTAGTTTTCGTAGAAGCCTCTCATGAGGGACTTTGTCAAACGCCTTCTGAAAATCCAAATACACTACATCTACCGGTTCACCTTTATTTATTTTTATTTAGGGTTTTTTATATACCGACATTCTCGATATACATATCGAATCAAGTCCACATGTTTTTATCCACATGTTTATTAACCCCTTCAAAAAAATGAAGCAGATTTGTTAGGCAAGACTTCCCTTGGGTAAATCCATGTTGACTGTGTCCCATTAAATCATATCTTTCTATATGCTCTACGATTTTGATCTTGAGAATAGTTTCCACTATTTTTCCCGGCACTGAAGTCAGGCTCACTGGTCTATAGTTACCCGGATCGCCCCTGAAGCCTTTTTTAAATATTGGGGTTACATTGGCCACCCTCCAGTCTTCAGGTACAATGGATGATTTTAATGATACGTTACAAATTTTAACTAATAGATCAGAAATTTCATTTTTTAGTTCCTTCAGAACCCTAGGATGCATACCATCCGGTCCAGGTGATTTGCTACTCTTTAGTTTGTCAATCTGGCCTACTACATCTTCCAGGTTCACAGTGATTTCGTTCAGTTCGCCTGAGTCATCTCCCCTGAAAACCATCTCTGGAACTGGTATCTCCCCAACATCCTCATTATTAAACACGGAGGCAAGGAATTCATTTAGTCTTTCTGCAATGGCCTTATCTTCCCTAACAGCCCCTTTAAACCTGTCATCTAATGGTCCAACCGACTCCCTCACAGGTTTCTTGCTTTGGATATATTTTTAAAAGTTTTTATTATGAGTTTTTGACTCTACGGCCAACTTCATTTCAAATTCTCTCTTCGCCTGTCTTATCAATGTTTTACACTTACCTTGACAATGCTTATGTTTTATCCTATTTTCTTCAGATGGATCCTTCTTCCAATTCCGTTCCCTCCAAGGCCGCTCCGAAATCGGAGCGGCCTCGGAGGGAACTTTCCTTCGCCCTCCCCCCACCTTCCCCTCCCTTCCCCTACCTAACCCACCCCCCCCCCCCGGCCCTATCTAAACCTCCCCCCCACCTCTATCACGAAAGTTACGCCTGCTTGAAGCAGGCGTAACTTTGCGCACGCCAGGCCGGCTGCCGCGCTCCATGTTCCGGTCTGGAGGCTGGTCCAGGGGCCACTGTCACGCCCCCAGAACACCCCCGGGCCGGAACCACTCCCCCAAAACGCCACGTCACTCCCGACACGCCCCCGAAATGCAGCGTCACTCCCGGCACGCCCCCCGACACGCCCCTCCATGCAAGCCGCGGGACTTACGCACATCCCGGGGCTTGCGCGCGCCGCCGAGCCTATGCAAAATAGGCTCGGCGCGCGCAGGGGGGGTTTGAGGTAGGTTTTTGGGGGGTACACGCGTATCTTACTCGCGTACCCCTTTGAAAATCTACCCCAATGGGAATACACTGGAATGATGGGAGGGTGGCAGAGAAGTGGAGGCAAGCTACAGGCATAGGAAGGGAGAGAGTGAGCCAGAAGGAAGGACCTATGCAGTGTTGGGGAGGCTTCTGACTGAGGTGACTAGACTGAGCTGTGAGAAGAGCAGTTAGCTGTGGAAACAGCAAGTCTCAGAGTGGGATTGGAAAAGGAGGAGACTGCTGCAGAATGAGGAAGGGCTGACAGCAAGCAAGAACTTTAAACTATGATGCGGTAGTGCTGGGCTGGGGGCACACAATGTATGAGCACATAAGCAGCAGCACAAGAGTAGTGTGTTAGAGAGAATGTATGTCTGTGTCACACAGAGAGCGACACATATCTATACATACACTTTGTGTCAGAGGGAGAGTATGTGTGTGGGTGTCTCTTTCTGACACACATACACACACACTCTGTGTATGGGTTTATCTGTGTGTCTGAGAAAGTCTGTATGTGTCAGTGTATATAAAGTCTCTGCAATCTATAAATTTGTTTGTGTGACTGAGTTCTGACACTAGCTGGCAGTGTAGTTGTCTCATTATTTTCACTAGTTCATGAGCTGCTTGTTTGGCCAGACCAGGATATTGGTGTGTGTATGTTAACTGATTTGAATAGATGGAACGGGGTCTACAGCTTTGTATACTCACTGCTGGTCTAGAGTATTCTCTATTTCAGAGTTATTTAGGAAAATGTTAAATTTATTTTGGAAATAGTTAGGCTTAATTCTACCAGGTTCCAGAGTCGATTTGGTGTACTTTAGGGAGCTATTGACACACGTGCTGCAGAGAAAGTGCATGAGGGAATCACATACCCCGTGGGTCGGTTTTGAAAAAATCCCCTGGGCTAATATTTTCCTGCAATCCGCCCTTGGATAGGAAGCGATATTCTGTTGTGGATTGATAACTGGTCATTGGATAGGAGATCAAGACTAGGACTGAATGTCATTTATTTCAAGAGAGAAAGGAAATGGGATCTGTACTTGGACTGGTGCTTTTTAATCTATTTATAAATGATCTGGAAAAGGGAGTAATGAGTGAGGTGATCAAATTCGTACATAACACAAAATTATTCAAGGTTATTAGATCACAAGTGAATTGTGGGATGAAATTTCATCTGGAAAAGTTCAAGAAGAATAGAGAATAATAATCCAAATTATAGGTACATGATGCTGAGTTTCATATTAGCTGTCACTGCCCAGGGAAAGGATCTTGGAATCATTGTGGACAATACTTTGAAATTCTTAACAGTCAAAAAAGCAAATAGAATGTTAGGTATTATTAGGAAAGAATGGAAAATAAAAGAGTATTGTGTGCAGCTCGGGTTTCCCCATCTCAAAAAAGATATAGTGGAACTGGAAAAGTTACAGAGAAGAGTGAACAAAATGATATAGGAGATAGAACAGCTCCCCTATGAGGAATGGTTAAACAGGTTAGAGCTCTTTAGCCTGGATAAGAGACAACTGAGAGGAGATATGATAGATATCTATAAAATCATGAGTGAGATGGAATGGGTAAAAAGGGAATAGTTATTTACCCTTTCAAATACTACTAGGAAACACTCCATGAAGTTAATAGGTAGCACATTTAAAACAAATAGTAAAAAGTATGTCACTGTTACGCTCGGGCTGTGTTCTGGTGTTGTGAACACCACCCAGAAGGGTGGCTCCAGGTAGAGAGAGACAGGGATGGCTGGAAACAGTGTCAGAGTCCAGGCTGGGTCAGGGTACCTAGTAGTAAGGCAAAGAGCCCGAAGGCCACACACACACACGTACGGCAGAGCAGAGAGCCCGAAGGCCACACACGCACACACGGCAGGGCAGAGGGCCCATAGGTCACACATGGACACAGGACAGAGGGCCCGAAGGCCACACACACACACACGGCAGGGCAGAGGGCCCGTAGGCCACACACGGACACAGGGCTGAGAGCCCGAAGGCCTCACACACACACACGTAAGGGCAGAGAGCCCGTAGGCCACACACAGACTCAGGGCAGAGGGCCCGAAGGCCTCACACACACACACACACACGGCAGAGCAAAGGGCCCGAAGACCTACACAGCGCAAGGCAAGCAGGGTAGAAGGCCCAAAGGCACACACAGCGCAAGGCAAGGCAAAGCAGGGTAGAAGGCCCGAAGGCACCCACAGCGCAAGACAAGGCAAAGCAGGGTAGAAGGCCCGAAGGCACACACAGCGCAAGACAAGGCAAAGCAGGGTAGAAGGCCCGAAGGCACACACAGCGCAAGGCAAGCAAGGATAGAAGGCCCGAAGGAACACACAGCGCAAGGCAAGCAAGGAAGGCTAGAGCAGGGAGCCTAGGCGAGCTCGATGCCGAAGCACCGAGGGAACTGCCAGGCAGGGTTATAAAGGGAAGACCAGAACATAGAGTGAACAAGGGAGATGGACTGGGCCTGTCAGGAGAGCCAGCTCTAGAGGGACCCCTGGTGGTGAGGCGGTTGCACAGCAGCCATAGCCGTAACAGTCATTCAGCACACAAACTATAGAATTTGCTGTCAGAAAATGTGGTGAAAGCAGTTATTGCAGATGGATTTAAAAAGGGTTTAGACAAGTTCCTTGAGGAAATGTCCATACACTATTACTGGTCATGTAAACTTGGGAAAGCCACTGCTTATCTCTGGTTATGAGCAAGAAAGATTGGATCTATTGTTTGGGATCCTACTGGGTACTTATGCCCTGGATTGGCCATTATCAATGCTGGTCTTGGTAAACCTTTGGTCTGACCCAGTATAGCATTTCTTATGTAGAATGCTAGTGCATAAGTCAGGCATAAGCAATAGAAAAGAAGGCAGTAATCAGATAATGCCTCTGAGTAGGTCACCGCTGAACTTTCATCTGGAATATTGTGCCTATTTCAGGAAGCTATACCTCCAAAAGGATATAGATGGTCTGGAAACACTCCAGAGAAGGGCTACCAAATTTATTTATTTAAGACATTTCTATACCGTCTTTTAACAATATAAAATTGACGAAAACGGTTTACAATGGTATAAAAATAAACCGAATCATAAAATAAGACTAAAAATATAACTAAAATTAAAATAGACTATAAAAATAATAATGAATGAAGTAAAATAAAATAAAATAAATAACAGTAGGAGAAAAATACAATTTGTATGATAAGACCCTATACTTGCTTTTGGCAACTTAATATGATGCACCAAAAGCCATATGAGATTAGACTTAAAAATCTAAGGATGTAATTTTCAAAGGAACTAAATGTGTCATGTAACTGTTGCGGGTGTGGACCCTTGGGCCAAGGGGGAGTTGGCGTTACCTGCAGGTCCCCATCATTGGCTGGTGGAGCTGGCTGTGGCAGCGGTCCAAGTGGAGCTTCACCTATATCACCTATATCGTTCCCCTTAGGTTGAGCCCTCGGGAGCTGGGGCCATCAGGTCTTAGGTGGGGGGCCTCTGCAGGCGAACTGGAGGTCTGTGGAGAGGCCAGGGTCTAGGATAAACTGGTTACAGTCAGAAGGTGGACAGTGGACAGGCTGAGTTCAGGTGTGGTCGTGAGTCAGGCGGTGATCAGTGGCATGCGAAATCCAGGCATGACTATGAATGTCAAAGCCATAGTCAAACTAGAGCTCTGTCTTGAGGGAAGGCAGGACAGATAGGGAGGCGAGGAGCAGCACAGGTAGGCAGGAGAAGACACTGAAGAACTGAGACTGACTGCAAGATGAAGACCAGGACCAGGAATTCAGGAGCAAGACCAGGACCAGGAACTCAGGCGCAAAACCAAGAACTCAGGGACAAAGACCTGGAATGCTGAGGCAACTTGCTCTACTTAACTGTTGTCAACCTATTGCCGAGGCAAGGAGAAGCTGCTGAGGTGGTCTTTTATAGTCCTTTGTTGGTGATGTCATCATTGGGCACCGTTGGCATTTTCCCGTCATGGGCCCTATAAGAGGAGCAAAGTCAGACACATGCATACCTTAGGAAGGATCTGGGAGAAGAAGTGGTGTCGGAGGCAAGCTGCTGCGCATCTATTTTGGGGTCTTCCTCGGCTTCAGAGGGTGGGCTTGGGCCTGGAGGTAAGTGTGGCAGTCTGCATACCTGCCCCATGGACCACTGAACACAACAGTAACATACTATCATAGCAATTTTCAAAAGCCATTTACCTGCATAAAATGAACTTACACATGTATAACATAGAAACATGATGGCAGAAAAAGACTGTATAGCCCACCAGTCTGCCCATCTGTCCAATTAATTTAGCTTTATATTTCTCATGACTTATTTAGAGATCACCTGTATTTATCCCATGCTTTCTTGAATTCAGATATTGTTTTTGTCTCCACCACTTCCACTGGGAAGCTGTTCCACACATCCACCACTCATTCTGTAAAGAAATATTTCCTAAGATTACTCCTGAGTCTACCCAACCTCATCTCAAGACCCCTCATTCTAAAGCCTCCTTTCCATTGAAAAATGCTCACCTTCTGTGCACGGAAACCTTTGAAATACTCAAATCCAAAAAAGAGCAGAACCTCAGTCACAATAATTACAAGCAACAAATGACAGGTTCAAAGTACAATAAATTCTTTCCTTCATGAAAAATTCCAATACATCATCTGAAAACTTTTTCATATATTGACACCCTCTATAATACAGCATCAGATTCACGAGCTCTACAATACAGTCTACTGTCTCTTGCCACGCTATGGGCTGCAAACAGTGTCAGATAACATGTGCTTAATATTTTCATTCATTCATTTTAATAAACAGAAAAACACTTAGCTGAGACAATCATGTAAAACGCTGTGTAAGATAACAGTGTTTTACATGAGCCGGTGGCCATCTTTATATGTCCTTTGGGGCAGAGCAAATAAAACATTCCCCTGATGAAGGCATCGTTATGCCGAAACATGGGCCTGGGTCGGTGATTCGGGTATTCATGTATCTTAAACAGCGTTTTACATGATTACATTGTCTCAGCTAAGTATTTTTCTGTTTAGTTAAAAATTTTTGTGGATTAATTGAAGAGGTTTTAAGCTGCTAACGGTTTTCTAATAAAATACTCTTGGGATACATTATTATATATTATATTGGTATTTAGATTAGGTTCTTTAATAAAACCAACAAATGAATGAAAATATTAAGCGCATGTTATCTGACACCATTTGCAGCCCATAGCGGGGCAAGAGATGATAGACTGTATCGTAGAGCTCGTGAATCTGATGCTGTATTTTAGAGGGTGTCAATATATGAAAAATGTTTCCTTTGAACCTGTCATTTGTTGTTTGTGATTATTGAACCTTTACGATATTTAAATGTCTCTATCATACCTCCGCTATCTCACTTTCCCTCTAGGGTATACATGTTTAGATCTCTATCATACCTCCGCTATCTCACTTTCCCTCTAGGGTATACATGTTTAGATCTTTAAGTCTATCCTCATATGCTTTAGAATGAAGACCACTGCCCATTTTAGTAGCACATGCTGGACTGACTCCATCCTGTTTATATCCTTTTGAAGGTGAAGGCTCCAGAATTGTACACAGTATTCCAAGTGGGGTCTCACCAGGGACCATTACAGGGGCACTATCACCTCCCTTTTTCTGCCAACCATCCCTCTCCCTATGCAGCCAAGCCTATGGACACTTCAATAGCATATTTTGCAGCAATTTTCAAAAGCCCACTTACATGAGTAAAGTGCATTTACGCATGTAAAATACAGTTTTATGCCAGTAAATCCTTTAAAAAATTACCCCTTTTATATGCATTTCCCATAAAAGAGGAGAGAAAGGGGGATGTGATGGAGACATTCAAATACCCCAAAGGTATAAGTAGCACCCAAGAAGCAAACTTTTTCTAGTAGGATGTTCTAGAACAAGCAGCCTTGACATAAGGCTCCAAGTGAGTAGGCTGAAGAACCTCAGAAAATATGACTTCACAGGGTGATGGCTGCATGGAACTGCCTTCCAGGGAAAGTGGTGGAGGCAAGAATCTGAGAACCATGTGTCCTTGGGCAAGTCACTCTACCCTCCATTGCCTCAGGCTGATACAGTAAAGTTTGCGGGAGAGCAGGCGAGTGCCCCTCTCCTGTGTACGCGATTCACTAAAATAAATTATTCAAATTAGGGCCCACGGTAAAAAAAGGCGCTAGGGACACTAGTGTGTCCCTAGTGCCTCTTTTTTGACAGGAGCGGTGGCTGTCAGCGAGTTTGACAGGCGACGCTCAATTTTGCCGGCATCGGTTCTCAAACCTGCTGACAGCCACGGGTTTGGAAACCGGATGCCGGCAAAATTGAGCATCCAGTTTTCAACCCGCGAGCCGCGGGCCGATTTAAATTTTTTAATTTATTTAATTCATTTTTAACTTTTGAAACCTCCGACTTAATATGGCCATGATATTAAGTCAGAGGAGCGCACTGTACTGTATCGGCCTGTTAGAATGTAAGCCCCTTGGGCATTGGGAAATGCCTCCAGGACTTGCATGTAATCTGCTTTGAAGTGTTGAAAAGCAGAATATAAATAATAATAATAAAAAAAAGCATGGGATAAGCACAGATTCTTAGCTGCAAATAGGCAAAGAAAAGCCTAAGATCAAGTAGGACCAACTGCTTTGCAACAGGATGTATGGTCCTTATCTGCCATAATATTGCATATTTCTAATTAGTGTGCAAAGAATCAGGTTCTTCAGAACTATATAGTATGTGCTTCTCAGCGTGTTCCTGCATGCAGAATCTCAGGATTTGGTGTAGGCAGGTAAAAGTAATATAGCAAGTGTTGCTTACCTGTAACAGGTGTTCTCACAGGACAGCAGGATGTTAGTCCTCACATATGGGTGACATCACAGGATAGAGCCCAATCATGGAAAACTTCTATCAAAGTTTCTGTGATTGGGCTCCATCCTGTGATGTCACCCATATGTGAGGACTACCATCCTGCTTGTCCTGTGAGAAAAAGAGATACTTCTCAGTAAACATTGTGACAAAATGAAAGCTTTTTCTTTCAGGCTGTGGCATCTTTAATGGCTCCATACCCAACAATGCCAGTAAGGAAAACATGTCACTGAGTGGATTCCCCTGGCTGGTATCCCTGCAAGACCTAAACGGCACCCACCTGGTAACTGGCTCTATCATAAGCAAACACTGGATTGTGAGCATAGCATCCAGTTTTCAAGACAGGCAAGTGTCAAGCTTCTCTTTTTCATAACAGTTTTCCACTCTGTTTTCAAGAGAACTGACATGGGACAATTCATATCTTGCTTGGCTGCATCTGATATTAACTTGTGCTCAAACTGAGCCACCCTGTCTCGGATTTAGAATATCGTGCTAGGGCACTATGTGTAGATCAAAGGGAAATGAGTTTTCCAGATTGGAGTTCATTGGGGTATATGGACCAGATTGCCTGCCTCTCCCCTTTGGGACTGAAGGACAAAAATGTTGTCAGCCCTTGATCAGTGCCCTCCTAAAGAGCTCTGCAAGCCAAACAGAAGTACTGCAGCCTCAAACTGAGAATCATTAGACATCTAATGATATTCACAAGACTGATAGCTCTGGGGATCTTGACAGTGTGCTTTGGGTATGGAATTCTGTTCAGTTGGAAAAAATGAACTGGAAACCCCATATTACTTGCAAGGGAAGGTAACAGCGTATTCTGAGGTGCATGAAGTCATCTGGTAAATCTAAACTGCAATGTAAACCAGATGCTCACCAACCAATGATAATTTATATTTTTTTAACTCAGCAGTTATCTTCTATTCCTTTGGGCTTCTGGATCAACTAGAATGGGCTTCTGCTAGCGCTTCAGCCGCCATGAGCCTTCATTTACAGCTACATGAGGTCTCTTCTTTCCCCCACCTTCCCACTTCTAGCTAGCTCAATAATTGCAGTGGCTATTCTTCAATCAGGAGACAGAGGCCCACCTCTCTCTGTGCATCCACTCTGGGTATGATCATTAGGTGTCACTGCTATGAGATGGTTATTAGGCAGCACAGGGAGTGGGAAGTTAGCAAAGTAGATTTTCCTGGCTAACTGTTCAGGATATTTAGCAGGAACCCCCCTCCCCCCCACAAAAAACCAAACAAACCTGATTAGGTTTAAAGGTAGCTGGGTATGTTTACCCAAATAGCTTTAGACCTGCTCACCACCATGGTTAGTCCCTAGTTAGTGCTATGAGGGGAGGGAAATTAAAAACCTGGGGTTGTTTGGCCAAGTCCCAAACTTAGAATATGGACCATTTTCCCTCCTCTAATTCTAATTCTGCAGCATCCCAGCACTGGCCAGCCTGAGAAGCAAAGGCTGGGCTTAGGCATCGAACCTCAGTCTCCTGCCTGGCACTACCATTGAGCCATCAGGCCAGTCCCTATCAACCAAGGATGCTTGAGATGATGCAGCATGTGAGATTGAGAACACGACCTATGTGATTCACCTGGATTTCATTATCTCCAAAATCCTGTATTTCAGGTGTCTTTCATTGAACTTTTTCCATTCCCTCCTTCTAAATTATCATTCTACTCCTCCACAGAGATGGACTGGAGTACAGTGGTGTAGATTTCCATTCTCTTCAATTCCTTGTATTAATTTCCAATGTTTTCTCTTTTACTTTAGGAAGCAGGCTGTGGCTGTGGTGGGTCTAACTGACCCAAAAGCAGAAACGGAAATGGAGGACCAACATTACCAGTATCTGATTGACACTATTATAATCCACAAGGACTTTGATGAATTCATGATGGACCATAACATCGCCATCCTGAAGACTATCACAGCCATCAACTTTACTGACCATGTTCAGCCTGTCTGCTTCCCTGGTAGGAGTGTGACAGCAGCATCACTGAAGAACTGCCAGGTCTCAGGGAGAAGACACATTTCTGAGGGTAGGGAGTTATAGCTTCAAAAACAGGAAATGCATTTTTCTGTCTTACAGCTGCTGCAGCTATAAAACAAAAGTCACCTTAGATATGTACTGTATTTGGAGATCTTTGTTTTCCATTTTTATTTTATTTTTCCTGGGAATTTATCAGTGTTTATTATAATGAACAAAAAACAGGTTGAAAAAATCAGTGGGAAAAAAGAAACAAAGAGCCGTACAGCAGGAAATCCTCGTGGCCACATTCTCAGCTGACTGCCCCTCTGCTCTGCACTGTGATGATCGCAGCACAGGCAAACAATTGAGTGCTGCCTTCTTACTGCTGCGGGGCTGGGGGGAGTCACTCCTGCTGCAGTTCCCAGCCTGTCAAGACTCTGCTTTAATAGCAGAATACCGGCTGCCTTGTGCTGTAGCTGCCATGTGTGCTGAGGGTGGGGGTGAGTGAGACAGAGCGAGTAAACCAGCATGTGTGTAAGTGAGTGAGAGAATGTGTGTGATTGAGACTGTGTGTGTAAGAGAGAAAAAGCATATGTGAGAGCAAGAGACTAGTCAGGGAGGTGACTGGTATGTGTGTGCGAGAGAGATTGGTCAAGGTGGTAACTGGTGTATATTTGAGAGAGAGATTGGTCAGGGAGATGACTGGTGTGTGTGTGTGAGAGAGATTGATCAGGGAGGTGACTGGTATGTGTGAGAGGAAGAGAGATTGGTTAGGGAGATGACTAGTGTGTGTGTGTGAGAGAGAGAAAGAGAGATTGGTCAGGGATGTGACTGGTGTGTGTGTGTGTGTGTATGTGTGTGTGAGAGAAGTTGGTCAAGGAAGTGACTAGTGTATCTGTGTATGAGAGAGAAATTGGTCAGGGAGGTGACTGGTGTGTGAGATGTTTAGAGAATTTTTAATAATTTTGTAAGTTTTTAATGATTGGATGTTATTATATATATCAGGGATGTTCTTTCTCCTGTCTGGTGTAAAATACCAGAACGCTATAAGTGAGATTCCCCTGGTAGTTTCATTAACTCAAGAAGAAGTTAGAACTATCATATCCTACCCACTCAGAAACTGTATCTCGCACTTTAAGAGTATGGTTGAACTGAAAGCTTCTTATGGTTATTTACCTGACTCAGACAGAAATTAGCCCAGCCATGAGCATCTGGCAGAATCTGTCGGTGGTGGATATTGATCCATGCCCGCTGAGAAGAACAGTGGCAAAGGAGTGTTGCAGTCATAGGGATGTGGACAACATAACAGGATCAGTGGTAAGTAATGTTCTAGTGATCTCCAGACTTAAGGACTTAGGAGCAGATTTTCAAAGATCTACGCACATAAATCCAGGAGGATTTACATGCGTAAGGGGGTTATGCATGCCGGGCCTATTTTCAAAAGGCCTGGCAACGTGCGTAAAGACCCGGGACGCGTGTAAGTCCCAGGGCTTTTCTGAATGGGCGGGCAGGGGGCGGGATGGGGCAGGATGGGGGCAGGGTGGACGGTCCGGGGACATGGTGGGGCGGTCTGGGGGTGTGGCGGGTGGCATGGCCGAGGACTCTGGCACAGTGGCTGTGCCGGGGGATCACGCGCCAGCAGTTGGCAGGTGTAACTTGTAAGATAAAAGTACGGGGGGGTTTTTTTCGGGCTGGGGACGGGACAGGTAGGGGAAGGGAGGGGAAGGTGGGGGGGAAAGGAAAGTTCCCTCCGAGGCTGCTCTGATTTTGGTGCGGCCTTGGAGGGAAGGGGGAAAGCCAGCTGGTCTCCCCGAGGGCTTGGTGCGTGCAAGGTGCACTAGTATGCACCCCCATGCGGGCGCCGACCCCTGATTTTATAACATGTGCGCGGCTGCACGCGCATGTTATAAAATCGGGCGTACATTTTAAAATCTGCCCCTTAGAGAAGCTATACCATATGGCAATTCCAATGTCAGAAAGGTACAGTTGCTGGGAAGGAAAACCCAGGAAAAGATAATTCAATTTCCTTGGACTTCAGAAAAAGTTTATAAAGCAGGATCAAGGAAAATATATACCAGTGTCCTCAAGAAAATATTATAACATGATTATAATAATGCCTCTGATTTGATTCATGGTGCAGCCACACCTCGAGTATTGTGCACAATTCTGGTTGCAGCGTCTCAAAAAAAGATAGAGCAGAACCAGAAAAAGTACAGAGAAGGGCAACAGTGATTATGGGGATGGATCGGCTCTCTTATGAACAAAGGCTAAACATGTTAGGGCTTTTCATCTTGGAGAAGAGATAACGTGGGGATATGATAGAGGTTTAAAAATGTCTTTAAAAAAAACCAAACCAAACTATTTTCCAGCAGATAGAGGACATGGGAGAACATTATATTGTCTTATACAAAAAGGAATATAACTAGAAAGTATACCAAACAAAGATGTTTACATAGATCACATTGCTATGAAACACTCAATCCCCACAAATAAATGCCTTTTTGTTACCGAATACTAATGGCACCACCTATGTAATGTACGACCCATTTTGTATATAGGTGCCCTATTGTAAACCGTTATGATGGTGAATAACTTAATGACGGTATATAAAAACTCTTAAATAAATAAAAATAAATAAATCACACTGCATAGAGAAACAAGAAGAATAATACATTATTTTTAAAACAAATTAGTCTCGCTATATAGTGGAAGTCTAATATTCTAATTCTCAGTGTGCCATTTCCAAAACTTTTCCCATGTAGCTTCATATTGTTCGTTTGCTCTTTAAGGCAAATGTAATACATTCCAGACAGCCAATTCAACCACTTTGTTTCGCCATACAGAAATTTGCGGTGAGGATTTCAAAAAGAAGGCAATCTTCAGACGAGCATGCTGTAATAAATAGAAACATAGAAGTGACGGCGGCAGAAGAAGACCAAACGGCCCATCCAGTCTGCCCAGCAAGCTTTCACACCTATTTGTTTTCATACTTATCTGTTACTCTGATTGCTGAGGTCAGGGCTCCTATTGGTAACTTTTTGGTTCCAATTCTCTTCCACCCCCACCATCGATGCAGACAGCAGTGCTGGAGCTGCATCTATGTGATGTATCTAACTAATTGGTTTGGGGTAGTAACTGCTGTAATAAGCAAGCTATTCTCACATTGGTTTACCCTGCCTGTGTAATTCAGTCCTTGTTGGTTGTCTGAATATAAATCCTCTTTACTTCATTCCCCCCTGTCGTTGAAGCAGTGATGCGCTGGATATGTATTCCAAGTGAAGTATCAGGCTTAATTGATTCGGGGTAGTAAATGAAAGGTTAACCGCTTGTCCGACTTTGATAAAGTTATGCCATCCCATATATTTAACAAGCATAATTGAGCGGACAACACTATCAGTCTCCACTATATTAATTAATCCTTGAATTCCCTCACAAAATTGTTGTACTTCCTACATCCTCACCACATATGAATATAGCTCGCCTGCTCACCACACAACTTTCAGCACAAGGGACTAGAATTATTGAAACGAGAAAAGAAAGTGGGTTATCAATATGTATGATGTAGCAAGCGATATATCAGTTCCTGATTTTTGTTGCAGATGGACAATGTAGATATGGAATGCCATATCAATATCCAATCAGTTTCATCATAATCCGTGTTCAAGTCTGAGTTCCACTTATCAATCAAATCAGTACTAGTAGCCTGATCAACATCACTATGCAGAAGGGATCGATAGAGTTGTGTAAAGAGCTTGGGAATGACAAGGGATTGCATTAACATATTTTCCACCCTTGTCTTTCATTGTAACAGGGTAGTACTGGAGGGATCTCTGAAAATATTTCTTCTCAGCTGAAAATAAATGTA
This sequence comes from Rhinatrema bivittatum, assembly GCF_901001135.1. NCBI lineage: Eukaryota > Metazoa > Chordata > Amphibia > Gymnophiona > Rhinatrematidae > Rhinatrema > Rhinatrema bivittatum. Next base: position 140,317,301 of record NC_042621.1, read on the forward strand.
CTTGGTATTACATGGAATACCAAACTCCTCTTGTGTTGTCTGAAAATTCTTAAATACGTTCCCTTCCAAAATCCATCCTCAATACCGTAGGCCAGCCTTTTCCATTATAGCATGTTTAATGAAAACTTTACTTGAGAGAGCTGTACATTAGCTTTTGTAATGGGAGATACATTCCATTATGACAGCTGAACAGGAGGGGAATGCAAGCTAGGGCTGAATGGACCAAAGCTCAGTCGGAGGAGAGGAGGACTACAACTCCCAGAGGGCTGAGGGAGAGGAAGTTGAGCATGGCTGGGTACCAGGTATGGAATGGATTAAGAGAGGAGAGAGAGACACGAGACTGGTGGGAGTGGCACGAGGAAGAGAACAGCGAAGGTGTAAGCAACTAATAGCCAACGGCAGCAGTAAGCCCTGGTGGATGGTTGTGACGGAGTAGGAAAATGTGGAGGTACATGTGTTCTGTTTAAAAGTGTTTCTTCAGCTTTTGGGATTTTCCTACAGAAGGGAAGGAGGCAATCTGCCTCAGCACTGGGGAGATGCCCGAGCAGGGGAAGGGAAGGACACTGTGAGGTTTGTGCCTGAATTAGGCCCCTGAAAGTGGGCCAAGCTTCAGGGAACTAAATTTAAGGATTTGGCTATTCTGAGCAGTGAAGATGGGACGGGCGCAGCTGGAACTGAACTCTGATTTGGAGGAACCATTGGGCTAGGACTGAGGCCGGCTTTAGCATCCGAGTTTTAAAGCTTTTTCTGCCATAGGGTGTACCGCAGAGACAGGCACTGCCAGACAGCTCGAATGTGAAGGAGCTGTTGGTCTCAGATAAGGCCAAACTCCTGTAACTGTGTTCAGGGCCAGTGCTACTATAGGCCAGGGTGCAGGAGCGGGCACACCCTGGCTGGACTTTTGTTTTGGGAAAACCGTGGCTTTTCTGAACAGTTCTGCTTACAACCCGAGTATGTGGGGACGTACCTTTGCTTAAAGCTACATCCAGACATCAAGAGACGCTGGGATTCTGCAGTGAGGAATGAATGGGGAAGCACCAGCAACAGAACTCCACTCGGTGAGCCGTTACAATATCATTGGTGAAATTGGAGAATATCTCTCATCTACCATCCCATGTATTTAACAATATTGATGCCAGACCTTCAGGGTATGTGCTAAAATTGGTGCCTTCCTACCCAACCCCGCTATAGTAGAGCTTTGTGAACCATACTGCAGAAGTGCACCCAAGCTGAGTCCTCCAGCTTGATCATCTTCCATATCGTATCATCTAGCCGCTGTATCCACCCCAGTCCAGCCCCACAAGCATGTAAGACGTGCTGCAATGTGATAGTAATAAAAATTAGGTAGATCAAGTCCACCACTATTTTAGGTAAATGTAAGGTGGAGTATTTGTACGAGGTACTGTTGGGACTGGTCTACGACGGCTTCGCCCCGCTTACCTTACTCTTCTTGCGGCTCCTCCCGCTCACCTCGGACTATTGGCTGCCACAGCGTCTGTCTGCCGACCTCTCCGGCGTCCCCGGACCGGCTTTGGTGCTGCTTCCGGCCATGTTCCTCCAAGGTACCATAGGGCACGTGCGCGCGCACACCGCCCTCATCTTTTATTTCCTCATTGGCGCGAACCTCAGGGGCATCCCCCTGAGATGACGTCATGCTGCCCAGATATTTAAGCCTACCACCTTTGCTAGCTAATCGAGTTAGCAACCTGGAATCTTACAAATGGGATTCGCTCTCCATACCGAAGCTACTCTGCCATTCCAGCGTTTTCTGGAACTCTTACTGCTAACGGGGTACCCACTCCTCAGGGGCCTTTTCTGCTTCTTTCAGGTGCTATCAGGAAACCGGTACTCGCTCCTCGAGGGCCCATGTTCCCTGAGTCGCTGCTTGTATCTACAACCCTTTCTACTTGGAAGACTTCACTAACAGTTTCCATCTGTGAGTACAACTACCATCTGTTCCACAGTACTGCTTCCCTGGAACCAGGTACTCGCTCCTCGAGGGCCTGACCTCTGTTCCAGTGCCAGACCTCTCGTCTAGTGGAATCGCTGTGTGAGTACAATACCACTGAGTCTCCCCGCTCTAACGGATCAGGTACTCACTCCTCGAGGGCCTGCTCTCCCTGTCTCGGAGCTTCTCCTATTCTACCTGGGACTCTGTATGCTTCTCACTGTGTACTCATAACTCTCAGTCTCTTTCCACTACAGCACAGCCAAGCAGAGGATTCGCTGTTCCAGCGTCCTGTGGGATACTCACCCAGCCAGGCTCAACATCTACTACTCACTACTGCCACCTCTGGTGGTTTTCAAAACTGTTTAAATAAAGATTCAATCTGTGTTTGTGTGTCCAGAGTCTAGCCTGACACCATGGTCCCTCACGGGACTGCCCCCCATGGGCATGGTCAGCTGCCACAGTGTCCAAGGATCCACCCAAACATCAATAACCATAATAGTTTGCTAACTCAATGCCAGTCCTGGCCCTGCGCATTGCTGAACAAGATGCATTGGAGAAACTCACTACTGCGTTTCATCAACTGCACGCACAGAAGAATCAAGGCTCTACTTCCAGTAATGAAGGTCAGTTACCTGAAGTAACTGTAAAGACTACTTTGCTTCTTGCTGCTCCAGTTTGTTTCTCTGGAGAGATTCAAAGGAACAGAGGCTTCTTAAATCAGTGCTGCATGCATTTTGCATTACAACCCTCTCACTTCCCTATAGCCTACGCCAAGACTCCGCCACGATCCCTCACATCATCGCCAAACCCATTGCGAATATTATTAACTGCTCCATCACTTTTGGTGTTGTTCCCCAGAAGCTGAAACATGCCATCATTAAACCTATCTTAAAAAAACCTTCACTAAGCCCTTCAGATCTTACCAACTTCCGCCCCATTTCTAATCTCCCATTTATTGCGAAAATCCTTGAAAAGGCTATCAATCGACAGCTATCCGACTACCTGGATGAACACGACTTGCTCTCACACTTACAATATGGCTTTCAGCGACGCCATAGTACTGAAACCCTGTTTATTACTATGTCTGACTACATTCTCAAAAGCCTGGACTCAGGCATTTCTCATATCCTGATACTCCTGGACATTTCAGCCGCCTTTGACACTGTTAATAATGAAATAATGGTGCAACGCCTTTCAGTATTGGCATTGCAGGTACCGTGCTGCAATGGTTCCAATCTTACTTGCAAGATAGGCAATACAGTGTACAAATTGGCAACTGCACCTCCAAAACCATTCCACTGCCACAGGGTGTACCCCAAGGTTCCTCCCTCTCCTCAACCCTGTTTAACATTTACCTTCTCCCTTTATGCAATCTTTTAACCAATCTAGGTCTCCCATACTTCATCTACGCTGATGACGTGCAACTTCTCATACCCGTAAAAGACACTCTTCAAAAAGCTATTGAGACCTTGAATTCCACATTATCAGTGATCAACACACTCCTGACAAGCAACTTTTTGGCACTCAATGCGGATAAAACAGAACTATTGCACATCTCTCCACAAAACATTCCCCCTCCACTGCAACCTTCCTGCAGCCCTAACTCCGCCCTTGTTTTCAGCCAACAGGTGCGCAGTCTTGGCATCACTATTGACAGCCATCTCTCATTTAAAAAATATATCAATAACACCCTCAGAGCCTGTTATTTCAAACTGCACTCCCTCAAAAAAATCAAACCCCTGCTGCATCTCAGTGATTTCGCACCATCCTGCAAGCATTCATTTTATCCAAAATCGACTACTGCAACGCCCTACTGCTAGGTTTACCCAAAAGTACACTACTCCCACTACAGCTTCTACAAAACGCTGCTGCACGGATTCTAACTAACACTCACAAAAGCGACCACATCACCCCTGTTCTTAAAAACTTGCATTGGCTACCTGTCGCCGAAAGAATATCCTATAAAACTCTCACCCTGATCCATAAGGCCCTCCACAACCAAGACATGCACTGGTTCTCCGATCCCCTCATCTTTCACAATTCAAGCAGACCGATAAGGCAACAACACAGGGCTACCCTCATTACTCCCTCACCCAGACAATCCAAACTTGCTTCCACTAAAGCTTGGGCACTATCTTTAGCTGGGCCTGCCCTTTGGAACAAACTCCCCCCTTATCTGCGACAGGAACCCTGCCCAAAAAAATTCAAACACAATCTAAAAACCTGCCTCTTCAAGCAAGCTTTTGCTTAATAGCATTCCCTTCACGCGTCCTACTTATTGTAATTTAACTCTTTATCTAATTATCTAACCACTGAGAGTAGAAAAAAAATCATACCCATGTTAGTACACCCAGATCAGATGGGCTTTATCAAAGAACGGTCTTCTAACTCGGAGATTATTGAATTTATTGCATTTAGCAAAGAATAAGAAAATCCCAGGGTTGGCTATATCACTGGATGCCATGAAGGCATATGACCGTCTCTTTTGGTCTTTCAGGATGGCTACACTTTGAAAGTATGGATTTCCTATGCAGTTTCTTGCTTGGATTTCAATTCTATATGGGAAACCTGCTGCGCAAGTTGTGATTAGTGGAACTCTGTCTACACCCATTAAGATTGGTAGGGAAACCAGGCAGGGGTGTCAACTTTCGCCACTTTTATTTAATTTGGCATTAGAACCTCTTCTTTTAAGATCCATAACACAGAGGCAGTTAAGGGATTTCAATTTCGAGATTCATGTCATAAACCAGCCATGTATGTTGATGATGTATTGGTGTTTCTTGCAGATGTGGAAAAGTCTTGCTTAAGATATTGGCACAATATAATTCAATGTCTGGTTATAAAATTAACTATACAGAATCCAATATTTTACATATTGGCCTTTTCTGTGGAATACCAAGGTGTCTGGGACACTTTTCTGTTCCAGAATCTGGTATAAAATACTTAGGAATTTATATCCCGCCCAACTTTAAAGATCTCTATCTTCCAAACTAGCTCTGACCATTAAAATAAAAGCTGATCTAATTAGGTGGACTCCATTGCTTAAATCCTTGTTGGGTAGGGTTAATTTGATAAAATTAAAGGTGTTACCTAAACTTCTAGATCTTTTTCAACAGTTTCCTTGTACAATATCTGGCAAGGTGTTTACTCATCTCAGGGGTCAGATCTCTTCTTTTCTATGGCGTAATAAAGTACCTGTTATGGTTATTAATGTTTGGGTGGATCATTGGACACTGTAGCAGCTGACCACACCCACGGGGGAAAGTCCCGTGAGGGACCACAGTGTCAGGCTAGACTCTGGACACACAAACACATAGAGGTAGATCTTCAAACATACGCGCATGCGTACTTTTGTTCGCACCACTGACGCGAACAAAAGTACACCAGATTTTATAAGATACGCGCGTGGTCAGGGTGAATAATTTGTGCTATAAAGCAGTTCAGTCTATCAGCGAGAAGTTTAGCAAGTATATTAAGATCTAAATTTATTAAAGAGATTGGGCGATAAGATGCACATAAAGCTGGGTCCCTGCCAGGTTTGGCTATGATGGTGATACCAGCGGTGTTGGAGTCTGGATTTAACGTCCCCCCTCCCCGTAGATAGTTAAAGTGACTCTGGAGATGCGGGACTATAATGTGGCTGAAGGATTTATAGAATTTGGCGGTTAGACCATCGGGTCCCAGTGCTTTTCCCACTTTGAGGGTTTTGATAACACTAAGAATCTCCGGTGTTCTGATTTCTGCATTTAATCTGTCCCGCATTTCTGCAGTTAAGCGGGGGAGGGGGAGAGCTTGAAGATAATGGGTTATATCCGAGGCCTGAATATGGGATTCTGCAGAGTATAAGTCCTGATAGAATTTAAGGAATTGTTGGGTAATGGCCGAATTGGTCGATTCGATCTGCCCCTTCTCGTTTTTAATTTTAAGGATATGGTTCTGAAAAGATTGCTTTTTCAATTGTTGTGCTAGGACTCTATCAGCTCTGTTCCCCCTCTCAAAATGCGTTTGTCTGGAAAGATTTAGAGCATGAGACATATGATCCAGTTCCAACCTATGCAAATCATCTCTAGCTTTAGTGAGTTGAGCCAGGGTCTTCTTGGAACATGTGTTACTATGTTGTTTCATGAGATCCAGTATCTTAGCCCTCATTTGGGAACAGGCCGCTTCTCTTTTCTTTTTGAGATAAGAGGAGTGAGATATAAAGTGGCCTCTGATATAAGACTTGAAACAGTCCCAGACAACAACAGGTGAGGAGACTGATCCAGTATTAATTGTAAAAAAATCTCGAATAAGCTGCGTAGAGGCCTGTATAAACGAGGGCTCTTGCAAAATGGAATCATTGAGTCTCAAATATTTACAGCCATGGTCGCCGGTAGGTATACGAAGTTGTAATGAAATAGGTGCATGGTCAGACCATGATATAATTCCTATTTCAGGTTTACTCATCAAGTGAAAAAGATTTTTGTCTACCAACAAGTAATCGACTCTCGAGTAGGAATCGTGCGGTTTAGAGTAAAAGGAATAAGACCGTGAGTGCGGGAAGGTAGTCCTCCAGGAGTCCACTAAATTGTGCTCAATCAAGAGGTCCTTGACGGCTCTGGTATGCACCATGGCCGTATGGGAGGTACCCTTGGAGGTGTCTATAGAGGGGGACAGTGTTACGTTGAAGTCGCCCCCTACAATTAGATGACCAGAGGCATGTAAGGTGATAATCTGATGAAGATTTCTGAAAAAAACAGCCTATTCCCTGTTGGGGGCGTACACAGTAAGGCGTGTGAAATCAAGATCATACATAGTAATACAGAGCAAGAGAAAACGACCCTGTGGGTCCATAATACACTTTTTACATTCAAACACCATATGCGATGCAAACAAGATGCCTACTCCTGCATACTTGGCAGTTTTGTGGGCTGCGGAAAAAAACTGATGGTGAAATTTTGACGACTGCATTAGGGATTCGTATCTGCGTGTAAGATGCGTTTCCTGGACAAATATAATGTCAGGTTTGGAGACCGACAACTCCCTGTAAAAAAGGGAACACTTTTGAGGAGTATTGAGACCTTTAGCGTTTATGTATACAATATTTATCGTAGCCATCTATGGGGTGTTAGTTATAAAAAAATTACCTGAGGAAATTCCATAATATAAAATGAGTAAGGTCTACCAGCCATGGTAATAACAAATAGCATGGGAGTGTCTTAAACCTGGGAGAGCAACTTTGAAAATAAGTCAGGAGAAATGAGAAGTGAGAAAAGAAAAATGACCTGCCATTAGCAAAAAATATGCAGCATGGAGGAGCATCGCATCACTAACCATATTATCATAAAGATTAGCATGAACCCTGTTGTGTCCCAAGCATTCCATTAAATCCCCATAACACTGTCTGCCAAAACCTCCAGGCAGACTATCTCCCATCCCGAGACGGGGGAGTGAGTGGTATCACGAAGGAGAGCGATCGTACGCCACCATCTCCCTCAAATCCACAGCAATAACAAAGAAAAGCAAAACAGAAGTAAACAGTGCAATCGCGTTCCATAAGCTGAATATACTAGTAAACATATTAAACTAAATAAATGACCTTTTACAGGCAGAATGTAAAGTACCTCAAATTCTGAGCATCATAAAAGTTCAAGTAGGGCCTTGCTTGGAGGAGGATCCTCCAGATTGACGGCGAAGCCTGCTATTGCGCTTCCCCACCCTCTGCCAAGCAGGATATGGGGTGTGGACGGTAGAGGATCCTGTGAATTTCTGAGCATGCTGTGGAGCAGTATATCCCATATTTGAGAGACTAGGAATGGCCTCTTCCATGGTCAGATACTTGTGTGTGGTGCCATTGAGAGAAAAGGAGAGGCCAAAGGGATGTAGCCATCTGTATTTTACGGCTTTGCTGCGAAGAAAGGCTGTAACTTCCCTAAAAGATTGCCAGTTTTGGAGAGTAGCCAGAGAGAGGTCCGGGAAGATAGCGATATTATGACTTTCCCAAGTCCATTCATTTCGCTCCCGTGAGGCCGCGGCTATCCTTTCTTTAATTGTATACTCAGTAAAGCAAACTATGATGTCGCGCGGGCGATTAGGCTGGGGAGACCGCAGGGCCCTATGAGCTCGATCAAATCGTATTTCGGGAGATTCAAATTCCCCATACTTATTCGTCTCCCAAAGTAAATATAAACAAAAGTCTTGGACCAACGCGTGACAATCTTCGGGCCCTGTCGCCTCGGGGAAACCCCGAAAATGGAGATTGCTCCTTCGCGCTCTGTTTTCTAGATCGGCGATTTTAGCTGTGAGTTGGACGGTTTCCACCCGAAGGGCATCAGAAATATTTTTATTTGCAAGTACTTGCTCAGATTGGCCCTTGAGTCGCATGTCAAGGTCGTCCACCCGATGGCCTAAAGATGTGAGATTCTCCCGCATCTCCTCCATATGAGTCAGCGATTCTTGCTGGTACGCCTTTATGTCCGCTCATAGCCCAGCGAACCATTCCCTGAATTTGTCCCGGGTCAGATGTTCTGACATTGGACTGTCAGTCGGTTCAGAAAGGGTCATAGAGGACTCCGGGAAGTCAGCGCGCGAAATGCCGCCATCTTGGTCTCCGTCTACGCTAGCAGAGCAACTTCCTGAATCTTTATTACCTTCTTTTTGGTAGGAAAAACGCTGCAGATCCGGGTTTTTCTTCTTGCTAGTCATGCCTCGCAACAAGGGCAGACTCCCAGAGCTAGTAGAGAGCTACTTGAGGTAGGTAGAACGCGGATTGCTGCGGATTTGATGGGAGACAGCGGGAGCTCTAAAATTAAGCTGCCATCTCACAGCGTGACATCACATGCCCCCAGCAATCACAATTTTATGGTGTAGTTATTCGGTGCGATGCCGGCAGCGATATGGCACCTTACCACTTCGCTGTTTGCGCCGTCTTCGCAGAGTCGGCCCCGGTGACACCCCGACTCCTCCCGAGGCCGGCTCCGCCCCGATGTAGCTAGCACACGCATGCGATAGCTTTAGAAAATGACCCCCTTAGTCAAAGAAAAGCAAGAAATTCAGTGATGAGAGCGGGAGCCCCAGAGATAAGCAGCTACTCTTTAGTGCATCATGTGATCTCCCAGGGTTAAAAATGTCTGTATGGTAAGGAACAGGTTGATTTACACTAACATTTCGTGCTAGGAAGATTAGGGGACACTCCCAAAAACTATCGGGTAGCAGATGTAAAACAAATTAAGGAAAGTATATTTTCACTCAGTGCACTATGAAGCTATGGAATTTGTTGCCAGAAAACATGATTAAGGCTACTAGTACAAGTGAATTTAAGAAAGGTTTGGACAATTATCTGCATAAGAGCCCCATTAATAATTATTAGTCAGATAGACTAGTTTCTCCACCTCTAAATCTTGGGAAGGGCAAGATGAGACTTTCATTTTAGAATTTGCCAGGCACTTCCTGGTGATGTGGACTGGCCACTGTTGGAGACAGGATGCTGGGCTCACTGGACCACTAGTCTGACCCAGCATGGTATTTCTTATGTTCTTATATGATTGATATATGGAAACACCTCTTATAGCAGAAATGCCAGAGGCAAAACCATTAACAGAAATCAAGAAAGCATCGGATAAATAAAAGGGATCTGGGCAACAAATTTTCACAAAAGTCATGTTACGGAAATGAAATTAGTCAATTCTTATACATTTCCATGTGCTAAACACGAATGTGACTGTGAAAATGCAAAATTGGCTCTAGTATTTTTGTAATATGCAATATTATAATTACATCTTGAACTGTATGCCAATAGCTCACTGGGCAACACATTTTCACAAAAGTCATGTTACTGAAATGAAATTAGTCAATTCTTATACATTTCCATGTGCTAAACATGAATGTGACTGTGAAAATGCAAACTTGGCTTTAGTTTTTTTGTAATATGCAATAATATAATTACATCTTGAATTGTATGCCAATAGTAGGAGACCTACGGTTAATACTGTTTGAAAAATGAAGTCATAGCCTACGTCTTAGATTTCTTTGCTTGTCTCTTGTACACCTGTTCGGGAGCATCTCTGCGGAGTGTCCAGCAGTAGTCAGCCAGCATGAATATTTCAAATGCTCACCCTTTCTGACTGGGCTTCATATAGTACACTGCTGACATCAGCTTACTCAGCAGCAGCATGGCAGTAGAACTGCATTGCATCAGAAAATGATGTAATAAACTCTGGATGATGTGTGCATGATGGTATTATGCAATATGATGCAATATTACATCATTCTAGGCTTATTTACAGTCCTACTGGATAAATTTACATGACTAAACATAGAAAGTGAACTATATTAAATATCTTCAAAACGAGAGCCAATAAAAACTTTTCATGGTCATATTCGTGTTCAGCACATCAAGATACTACAAAGTAGAACCTTTTTAGGTCAGTAACACTTTCATTGTTGCCCAGTGTTATGGAGAAAGGGAGAAAAAAATCAGGGATCAAGCATGGTCTGTGACAAGAGTTAAGAATAAAATCAACCTAGGATAGTAGGATTATGTTGTGGGGATGGTGTCAATCGTAAAATAGTGCTTTTTGCTGATCATATCCTGTTTTATATTCAGGAACTAGTGCAATCATTGAATGCCCTTACAGAAGTAATTTAAATTTTTGGCAAACCCTCAGAGTAGAAAGTTAATATAGAAAAAAAACCCAAATTCCTCGATTTGAAAATCTTTCAAGATTCAAAAAAGAAGATTAAGGCAAAATTTCCTTTTACTTTGTGATCAGTGACAAAGATTGTATATATAATATATAGTAATAGCAATTTTATTAAAGATTTATTAAAGCCGGCAAGATTAAAAGTGCAAAAGTGAAAGTGTTCATGAGTAAATCAACTAACGAAATAACATTAGCAAAATACCATTTTTAATAAATTGCAACTGGATACGTCACCAATGTAACGTACAGTGTATGTTGTGGCCGTCAGTCTCAGACGGCTTCGCCCGACATGCCTCACCTCTATTTCAGCCTTCTCCACCAGCCTTGGGAGAATGGCGTCCGTAGTGTCTCCTTGCCGCACCCTCCGGCGTCCCTGGAGTGGCTTTGGTGCGGCATCCAACCATGTTGACCTGAGGCCTCCTAGGGTGCGCATGCCTCACGTCTTATAGCAGTGTTGGTGCGAACCTCGGGGGGGGGGGGGGGGTCCCCCTTGAGTGACATCACTGTTTCCAACTACAAAAGGTTGCCCATTTGCTGACTCGCGCCAAGTTAGCAACTGATTGGATTCGTTCCGGTCTGAAGCTGCTCTGCTGCTTCTGCTGCTGCTGGAAGCTATCTTCACCCTTTGGGGTTCTACTAACTTGGGAACCCGCTCCTCGGGGGCCCTTTGCTTATTTCCAGGTGCCTATCCTGAATCCAGGTACTCGCTCCTCGAGGGCCTGTGTGTCTATCTGGGTGCCTGATACCAATTCTTCTACCAGCTGGAACACTTCCTATCAGCTACAGAGAGTGAGTACTACTTCTCCCAGTCTGTTCATCTATAGCCCCTCGTTGACTATCTGCATTGGGCTCTACACCACCACTGTGGAACGGGACTCCTCTGCCGAGGATCACAGACTGTTGCTACCTATCCTCTCCCTACTGCTTATTGGGAACTCTATCTACTCAGCTACAAGGAAGTGTGTAATAACATCTGACAGTCTGTCTCTCCTACAGCGCCTCACTGGATATCTGCATCGGGGCCTTATACCACCATTGTGGGACGGGTCTCCTCTGCCGAGAATCACAGACTGTTGCTATCTAATCCACTCTCTACTGCCACCTCTGGTGAACCATACAAGCTGCATAATAAAGATATATTCTCTGTGTTTGTGCATCTGAGTCTAGCCTGGTGCTACAGTTCCCTACGGGGCTCCTCCCCGTGGGAGTCACTATCACTGTTGTCCCTAAGAATCCATCAAACACATTGATATCATAACAGATTGCTAACTCCATGGATTCGGCTCAGCTCACCGCGTTTCAGGCCATTCCAGGCCTGGCCCAGCGAATTACCGAACAACAGAACTCACTGGATAGCTTGACTGTGGCCTTTAATGTACTGCACTCACAGATGAATGCTTCTACTACCTCAGGTAAAGAAGCAACACCGCCAGAAGTGACGGTTAAAACAGTTGTACCCCTCTCCGCTCCTATTCGCTTCTCAGGGAAGGCTGGAGATGCAGGGGATTCCTCAACCAATGCTGTATGCATTTTGCACTTCAATCTAATAATTTTCCCACAGCTTATGCCAAGACCACGTATATCCTGTCATATTTATTTATTTATTTATTTAAAAGTTTTTATATACCGCACTAGGGGTAGTGAACTATCCATCTTAGCGGTTTACATCATAAAACATACATAATATCGGACATACTATAAAATTACAAACTTTACATTCACTTTACAACTGGTTATCAATCAATGTTAGAGGATTAAAAAGCAGAAGTGGTATATTCATTCTGATATGTTATAAGCACAAATAAATAAGTACGTTTTTAAGGCTTTTTTAAAGTCATTGTGATTTTCTGTTAATCGAATGTACTCCGGAATAGAGTTCCATAAAGTAGGACCTGCAATTGAAAAAGCTCGTTTTCTGGTTAGAGCTAAACTTGCAACCTTCACTGTAGGAATTTCCAACATGCATTTATTCATAGATCTAAGTTGTCTGTTTGGTTTATATAGTCTCAACAATGAGCACAGCCAGATTGAATTGGGGTTATATAATAAATTGTGAATTGTAGACAGAATTTTGTAGGAAATACGGAATGAAATTGGAAGCCAATGTAAGTGATATAGTAATGGTGTGATGTGGTCTCTACGTATAGCATTCTGGCTGTTACATTTTGCACAAGTTGTAATGGTTGTATTGATGATTGAGGCAAACCAAAATATAATGCATTACAGTAGTCTAGAGTAGTCAATATCAGAGATTGAGTCACAAGGCGGAAGTCATTCGGTAGCAGTAATGGTTTAATGTTTTTTTTTTCAACATAGATATTTATCTTATCTGGATGGAAGGGCATTAGCTTGGGCCTCTCCGCTGTGGGAGCGAGATGACCCCATCCTGAGGGACCTTGCTGAGTTTCTGGAACTGTTCAAATCTGTATTTGATGACCCTGCCAGGTACACAACCACAGAATCCACATTGGTTCATCTACAACAAGGTAATAAACCTTTACCAGACTTCACCATCAAGTTTAAGACTTTGGCTTCAGAGTTGAATTGAGATTCGAGATGCCTAAAGACCCTTTTCTTTGAAGGCCTGAACTCCAGGCTGAAAGATGAATTGGCGGCTCGAGAAATGCCTGAGACCTTGGAGGACCTGATGAAGTTAGCCACAAGAATTGACCAACGACTTTGGAATAAGGTTCAAGAGGTTAATAGTTCCAAGAGACCTAGCCAGGTAGAAATCCGAGTCAAAACTATACCTAAGCCTATTCAGTCTAAATCGGTTGCTGGAGAAGAAGAACCTATGCAACTAGGCCGTAGTCACCTGACTTCTAAGGAGAGAAGAACGTGGAGAAGATTAGGCCTCTGCATGTATTGTGGTCAAGCAGGCCATGCGGTACAAACATGCCCTATCTGTCCGGGAAATGGTCAGACCTAAGTCCTGTGGGAGGACTCTTCTTAGGTCTAATTGCACCTTCTCCTCCACTCTCTTTGCTAGTCTCCTTCATAAATGGACCTCTTGAATTCCAGACTCTTGCCCTAGTGGACTCCGGGGCAGGAGGGAATTTTATACTGAGACATCTAATGGAACATCTGCATATCCCCACTATGACTATGAAGCCTCTGCTTCTGTTATCCTCTATCCATGGGGAGCCCTAACTGGGTGAAGTAACCCTACAAACGGAACCAGTCAGTTTAAGGACTGGAGCTCTTCATACGGAATCCATTTCCTTCTTCATGCTAGAAAAGGCTTTGCACCCCTTAGTACTCGGGTTACCATGGCTACAAAAGCACATGCCTCAATTCAACTGGGCTACTCTGGAGCTTTCACATTGGGGCCCAGATTGTCATGGCAAATTTCTGAAGGAAGTTTCACCATTAACCTGTATGCCTATGACTCCGTTGATGCCTGGGTTACCATCTCAAAATGCATCGTTTCAAGATGTGTTCTCTAAAGAAGCCACTGATATACTTCCCCCATACAGATCTTATGACTGTGCGATCAATTTGAAACCGAATACCGAACCACCTAAGGGAAGAGTTTACCCCCTCTCAGTGGTGGAAAATAAAGCGATGTCTGAATACATCCAAGAAAATCTGCAAAAAGGTTTCATAAGGCCATCCAAGTCTCCTGCAGGAGCAGGGATTTTCTTTGTGGGGAAGAAGGATGGAACCCTACATCCATGCATTGATTATCTTGGTCTAAACAAGATCACAGTCAAAGACCGCTATCCCTTACCACTCATCTCAGAGCTGTTTGACCGCCTACAGGGGGCTAAGATCTTCTCCAAGCTGGATCTTAAAGGAGCATATAACCTTGTTCGTATTCGTTCAGGTGACAAATGGAAGACAGCTTTTAACACCAGGGTTGGACACTTTGAGTATTTAGTGATGCCCTTCGGCTTATGCATCGCCCCAGCTGTCTTCCAAAACATGATGAACGACAACCTGCGTGACCTACTCTACCACTGTGTTGTTTTCTATTTGGATGACATCCTGATCTTCTCTCAAGATCTGAATACCCACATTATGGATGTCATGAGAGTGTTACAAAGCCTGTGGGAGAACTGTCTATACGCTAAGCTGTCCAAATGCGAATTCCACAAGGAATCTGTATCGTTCCTAGGGTACATAAGTGTCTAACAAGGGGTTCCAGATGGACCCACAAAAGCTGGAGAGCATTCAGAAATGGTCCCAACCTACTGGTCTAAAGGCTCTCAGAAGGTTTCTGGGATTTACAAATTACTATAGAACCTTCATTAAGAATTATTCCTCACTGACTGTGCCTTTAACAGCTCTGACAAAGAAGGGTGCCAATGTTGCCAATTGGTCTATAGAGGCTGTTGCCGCTTTCCAAAAGCTGAAGGACGCTTTCTCCAGCAAGCCATGTCTCCATCACCCGGATCTTACACTCCCCCTTTATTGTTGAGGTGGATGCCTCTGATGTTGGCGTAGGGGCTGTATTAAGTCAAACCAGTGACTCTAAGATCCTGCGACCATGTTCCTTCTTCTCCAGACGATTCACACTGGCTGAGAAGAACTATGGAATCGGAGATAAAGAATTGTTGGCAATAAAAATGGTGTTCGAAGAGTGGAGGCCCTGGCTCGAGGGTGCTCAACACCAGATTACGTTTTTACTGACCATAAAAACCTAGAATACCTTTGTCACGCCCAGCGCCTCAACCATAGACAGGCGAGGTGGTCCCTGTTCTTTAACAGGTTTGATTTCATCTTGAAGTACCAACCTGGAGATAAAAACGTCAGAGCGGATGCCCTATCTCGCTCCTTCTTATCTGAAGATGTGCCTGATGCTCCGCAACACATCATTGAACCTGAGAGAGTCATTCTATCAGCTACTCACCCAGTACCTGCAGGCAAAACGATTGTGCCTATCAACCTCCTTAGAGTCATGAGCATGGGCTCATGACTCTAAACTGGCTGGACATCCCGGTCAACGAAGAACCCTGGCAAAGCTGCAAAAATTCTACTGGTGGCCGTCTATGAGAGAAGACGCCTTCACTTATGTAGCGGCCTGTACCAACTGTGCCAGACAAAAACCTCCGCCCGGACGTCCTTGGGGTCAGCTACAACCTTTACCCATATCGGATGAGCCCTGGACTCACATCGCCATGGACTTCGTGGTGGACTTACCCGTCTCCGGGGCAACAACACTATCTGGGTAACGGTGGACAGATTCTCAAAGATGGCTCACTTTGTGGAGCTTCCTGGCTTACCATCTGCCAGTGAACTTGCAAAGCTTTTCATCAGCCACATATTCCGCTTGCACGGAATACCGAAGCACATCGTCTCAGACCGAGGCGTACAATTCACAGCCAAATTCTGGAAGGCTCTTTGCAAGAAGTTTGATATCACTCTCAACCACTTCATCTTACCATCCGCAATCCAACGGCCAAACTGAGAGGATGAACCGTACCCTCAAACAGTTCCTCAGAGCCTACGTCTCTTCACGCCAGAATGACTGGGCTGAATTACCATGGGCCGAGTTTTCCATCAACTCTCATCCAGCAACATCTACTGGATCAACACCATTCGAAGTGGTGTATGGACAACTACCTTCACCACCTTTGCCACTTCCACTTTCAGTGTTGTCCCCAGCAGCACAAGCCACTGCCGATGAGATTCAACAACTTTGGAAGAAGACAAAGGAGATGCTCATCAAAGCTGGAATTCGAGCAAAACAAGAATATGACATTCATCTCGGCAAGGCTCCTGAACTCAAGCCTGGTGATAAAGGCTTAGCATCTTATTCTTTACGCACAATCATGATTACAACTAAGAATACAAAAAGCAGGAGGAAGTGACGTCACTTCCCATGCCGGGTGCTTTCTAGCGGAGCTCTCGGCCCCTGGAGCATTTTTAGCATTCAACTTCAGCAAAAACCCTCGTTTTGTGGCGAATTTTAGCTTTTCTGGCAGCGGAGATAGGGGGGACCATGGCTCAAAAGAAAAAGTCGGTGGACTTCAAAAAATTTTCCTACACTAAAAGCGAAGAGGCTCCGGACCCCCCAGACAACAAAATGGCGGCGGCTGCTGACTCAGAGGATTCGGAGACAGAGAGGGCCCCTCCGGATTTTGTGGACGCAGATCGGCCTTTGCGGTCAGAAATGCGCTCCTGGTTTATGGAGCTGCGGAAAGATATTAAGGTGTTTAAAACCGAAATCGCCGAAACGTTGCAAGAAATGCGGGAGGACCATGCGGCCTTAGGCCGCAGACTGGATGAGGCTGACACGCGGCTGGATGAGCAGGAGGAACGAGGGCTACTACAAACGGCGGAGATCGCAGGCTTAAAATCTGCACAGCTTGCTCTGGAGGATAAGCTTGAAGACCTGGAAAACAGGACCCGCCGCTGCAATCTCCGGTTTAAGGGCGTGCCGGAAAAAGAGGAGTATCAGGACTGTGTGCAACTAGTTCAAAAAATTTGCCAACTGATTCTCACAGAACCTGGGACTGAAGATGGGAGCCCTAACGCAGATCCACGGATTGAGCGAGCGCATAGGTCGCTGGGCCCTCAGGTTGGCAACCGGCCACGTGATATAGTAGTTTGCTTTCACTCGTTTGCGTACAAGGAAAAAATAGCAGCGGCAGCTAGGACCCGTCGAGTGTGGAATTGGGAAGGACATGAGATCTCCATTTACGCTGATTTAGCCTCAAGCACTTTACGCAAGCGTTTATCTTTTCGTCCGATTACTGCAGCACTTACCACCGCATCAATCCGCTACAGATGGCTCTTTCCTTTCAGCTTGTGGTTTCAGGTGGAAGGGAAATCCCACAAGGTCCGCACTCTGGATACAGCAGTTCAGGTTCTAAAAGAATTGGGACTGTCGGTGAACTTACCAGCTGTTAAGGAATTGAGACCCTCCGGCTCTGCAGTGGCAGCTCCCCGGTGGCAACGTGTCAATAAAGGAGGTCGTCGGCTTCGCAGGAATGCTAGTGACGCGGGGGAGGCTGCAGTTGATACTTGAGCTGCCTGGACAGACTGTTGGCTATGTCTTTCACAGACCGGTTTTTTCCGCTGGACATTTTCTCATATGGTCCCATGTTTTCACTGTTGGACTTGATAATAATGTGGGTTAATTCAGTTTTCGTTTTCTATGGTTGCGATTTAGGTGTAAAGGTGCGCAGCTCCGGGGGTGTGAGGAATCCGCCATCCGGCATGGTTTCTTCCTCCCTAGATTTTTCCTGGAGGGTGGGAATCCATCCAGGGTATGCTGAGGGTGGGGAGGGGGTGAGGGGGGGGTGGGGGGTTGGGGGGCCTTTGCTTCGCATTGAATACATGACTATGGGGGTGGGCAGCTCACTGGGGACGTGTAGGATATGGGGTTTCTATAGATTGGGGAACCATGTGGTCCTCTCACGGGCGGGGATGAGTAGGTGTTTGATGGAAGGCAGCGATGTCTGGATTTAAGGAGTATGGCTTCAGTTACCTTTCTTTCCCTTAATGTTAAGGGTTTAAATTCTGGCAGGAAACGGAAGCTATTATACCAGGAGGTGGAGCGTTTATCTGCCGGGATCCTTTATTTACAGGAAACTCACCTGCGTAAGCAGCATGAGGGTCTATTACGCTCCGATAAATACCCGACTCAGTTTTGGGCAGCAGCGACCCCTGCCTCTAAATATTCAGGTGTTGGTATTCTATTTCATAAGGATGTTCAGGTAAAAGTACAAAATACAGTTGCTGATCCTCAAGGAAGGTTTTTACTCCTTAATGTTCTCCTGGGTGGGGAACCCTATGCTTTGTGCTCTGTGTATGGCCCCACCTCTCAGAAGGAAGCATTTTATGTTAAGCTCTACCAGATGTTAGCGGCTCAGGCAGTGGGAAGTGTCATTTTGGGAGGGGATTTTAACCTGACCCTCAATCCCCGTTTAGATACCTCCACGGGGTCTAGTTCTGACCCTGCACTTGCCCGGAAAGCGCTTAGGAAGATCCTTACGCTGGTGTCGGGGGTGGATGTGTGGCGCTCCCGTTTCCCATCCTCTCGCTGTTATACTTTTTATTCGCCCCCACATGACAGCTATTCGCGAATAGACATGTTTCTGGTAGACAAAACTAAACTTACTGCTGTACAGGCAGTAGATATTGAACCTAAAGTTTGGTCTGATCATGCCCCTATTTGGTTTACCCTAACGGTGGGCCAATCGGATACCGGCCAACGTTTTTGGCGGCTGAACGATTCCCTGCTGGAAGATACCCTTTTTCGGAAACAGCTGGCCCAGGAAATTCAGGATTATATTCGCCTTAATGATACAGGAGAGGTGGGGGCAGGGACTCTATGGGAATGCTTAAAATGTGTTTTGCGGGGATCCTGCATAGCACGGGCATCTTATCTTAAACGGAGACGGGAGCGGGAGCGCCAGACTTTGCTGACCGATTTAGCACGGTTGGAACGGGCTCACATGCGGGGAGGGGACCGCTCGGTTTTAAGGGGGCCCATGCAGGAACTTAGAGGCAAGATCATGGCTTTAGACTCAGCTCGGATTGCCCATCAATTGGAAATGGCCCAGCAGCAGTTTTTTGAGGGTGGGAATAGGGCTGGCCGATATTTGGCTCATTGTCTTAAAAGGAAACAGGCTCAGGCCCATATTTCAAAAATTAAAGATGATACGGGAGGCTTCCTCATGGACAATACCTCCATTCGACAATGTTTTCATAAATTCTATTCGACCTTATATAAGGGGGAAACTGATATAGCGGCGGCCACGGTTGAGGCCTATCTCTCTCGGATGCCTCTCCCTCAGCTGACTTCAGCCCAGAGGCAGTTTCTCGATGGAGATATTACCTCTATTGAATTAGAGGCAGCCATTAATTCACTTAAAGAGGGAAAGTCGCCGGGCCTCGATGGGTTTACGTCCCGGTTCTATAAACAATTTGCTACGGCCCTCACCCCCATATTACTGAAGTTTTTCAACTCCCTGCGGACTGGGTCCATTTTGCCGGCACAGACTAATTTGGCTGGGATTACTTTACTAGTTAAACCCGGACGGGACCCTTCAGTATGTGGCTCGTACAGGCCTATTTCTTTGTTAAACATTGATATTAAGTTGCTAGCAAAAATATTGGCGAATCGTTTAAATTGTTTCATCCCGCATTTGGTGGGGGCTGACCAGGCTGGTTTCATTCCCGGTCGAACCACCGCTGACAATGTCCACAAAATTATTGATACTATATGGTATGCCCAAAAACATAAAATTCCGGCGGTGGCTTTGTCAATTGATGCGGATAAAGCTTTTGACCGGGTGCACTGGCCTTATCTCTTCCAAACATTGGAAGCTATGGGTTTTGGCGCCTCTTACTTGCAGTGGTTGGGTCAGCTTTACCATGCCCCTCGGGCTTGTTTGAAGATTAATGGCGGTTATTCAGCTCCTTTTGATGTGGGCCGGGGGACTAGGCAGGGATGCCCGCTCTCCCCGCTCCTCTTTGCATTATTTCTGGAACCGTTCGCTATCAACATACGTAGGAATCCATATATATCTGGAGTGACCATGGGCAATTTTAACGCCAAGATTTCTCTGTATGCTGACGACATACTATTTACGCTCACAGATCCAGCCACTTCTCTTGATTGTGTAATTGAGGAGATGGAGGCTTTTGGTAGGGTTTCTGGTTTTACAGTAAACTGGGATAAATCAGAGATACTTAACATCAACCTGACCTCTCGTTCGGTGGGCCACCTACAGGAATTGTTTCCTTTTAAATGGGCCAAAACACAAATAAAATATTTAGGGATCCAGTTGGCTGCCTCTCTTGATCTATTTCATATTAATTACAACCCCCTGTGGAGTAAACTCTCTAAGGATATGGAGGAGTGGAGCCGATACCAGATTTCCTGGCTGGGAAGAATGGCGGTTTTTAAGATGAGCATTCTCCCGAGATTGCTTTATCTGTTTCAGACGCTCCCGGTACAGGTTTCAGTATCCACGTTACAACATTGGCAGAGGCGTTGTATGTATTTTATCTGGGGGGGTCGTAGGCCTCGGGTTGCCAGGAGGGTCTTAACACAACCAAAAAGTAGAGGTGGATTGGGAATACCGGATCTTATCCGTTACTTCCGTGCAGCTCAGTTCAAACATTTGGTGGATCTGCATCTCACCAGACGCCCGAAACAGTGGGCGATTATTAATCAGGAACTTCTCGGGGATGTACCACTTTCTAGTTTATTATGGCAGCCTAAACATACTTGGATGGTAGACGTGGATGCGGTGATGCCTCCTTCCACCCGTATGTTGTTTCAGTTATGGCACCGATATGGTGCTTTGTTGGTGGGTACCAGGGCATATCATCACAGCACGCATATTTCAACCAACAAAGCTTTTAGTCCGGGATTTGAGAGCTCAGCCTATTTAGAATGGAGGAGACGGGGTATCTGGACATGGGGACATGTTTGGGGTTCCTCATCATTGCGCCCTTTTGCTGAGCTTCGGCGAGCTTATGATTTACCTGAGTCCGCTGGGTATTTCTACTTACAATTGGCGTACTTTGCTAGGATTAACTTGCTTGATACACATTTAGCTCAGGGTGAATCCGATTTTGAAAAGTTATGTGAGCGGGCTCATAGCTGTACTAGAATATTGTCCAAGTTGTATCAAATGTTACTGATCCGGGACACCACATACTATACCTTTCAAAGGGCCTGGGAACAGGACCTTCAGGTTACCTGGACTCCTCAAATTTGGAAATCGGTTTTCCATAACCTAGGCAGGGGACATATTGCCGCTTCGCTCATTGAAAACTCTTATAAGCTCCTCTACAGATGGTACAGGTGTCCTACCCAACTGCATAAATATACTCCTCTCTACCCTGATACATGTTGGCGAGGTTGTACAGAGGAGGGTACATTCTTCCATATGTGGTGGACCTGTACCCATGTTCAGACAGTTTGGGGGAAGGTGTTTTATTGGTTAAGCGAAATCTTTCCTGGTCGGCTGGTTTTCCCACCTGCGCAGGTACTGTTGGGTAGGCCGAGACCCGGAGTGACGAAGTCCTTCCATCAGTTCACTCAATACGTATTTACAGCTAGTCGCTGTGAGATAGCGAGATTGTGGAAATCCCCCAACCTCCCTAAGATAGGGGACATCCAACAAAAAGTGCGGAGGATTTATTTACTTTCTCAAATCACAGCTTATAAACGCAAGAGAGTGTCCGCCTTTGAATCAATTTGGCTCCCTTATCAACAATGGTTCTCTAACATGTCTGGTATTGCAGTGACATGAATCTAGTCTGGTTTTCGGACAGCCCTATTTCTTATCTAACGTCCCCAGGATGTCTTGGGGAGGTTCCCCTGTTTTATCTGAAGACGCCCTCAGTTGTCCTTTATTGCCTTTGTCTACGTGTGAAGCATGGGGGGGGGGGGGGGGGAGTGGGTATAATAATGTAATGAACCTTGAAAGTCTGTGTGCACGGAGAAAACGCAGATCGGACTGCTTGGTTCTGTTTAATGTTGGAACAGCATTGATCTAATAATGTAATATGTTCACTTTTTCTCTGACTGCATAATTTGTTTGATATGTATTTTATTGTTGGTTCAATAAAAATCTTAAATATAAAAAAAAAAGAATACAAAAAGCAGAAGTGGCACCCCAATAGCTACAGTACTGTAAAAGCAGCACTACTATGTAAAACCAAGGCCCCAGACTGTCCATGATGAAAGAGTGCATTGAAGGGGAGCCTGAGGACCACAACAGCAAAGTTCAAGTAAATATCCCAGACAGTCCATGTTGAAAGAGTGCACTGAAGGGGACAGCCTGAAGACCACAGCAGTAAAGTTCACGTAAAGGCCCTAGACAGTCCATGTTGAAAGAGTGCACTGAAGGGGACAGCCTAAGGGCCACAGCAGCAAAGTTCAGCATGCAGGCAGCAGGACCAAGAACTGGCGAGAGCATCAACACAGCAGGAAGATGTGAAGACCCAGCAGCATGGAGATAGGAGACCCAGGAGGATACCCAGCAGCATGGAGGCAGCAGTTGCAGGAGCTGAGCTGAGATGAGACACCAGCATCAGGAGCAGGAGATGAGACATGACGAGAAGAGGCAGCAGGTGGACAGTGAGTGGAGGCAACTTCAAGGAGGCTGGAGTACATGCAGAGAGATAAAAATGGTTGACAGTACACCATCCATGCATGCTGGCATAGTAACACTGTAGTGAGGATGGGCCCAGCAGGCTTCTTCCAACTAGATGGCACAGCAACTCTGTACAGAGGATGGGCCAGGCTTGTTCTCCAAATGTTCTTCTTTGGCCTTAGAGACTAGGTAGTTCAGCTCTTCAACTGGGGGGGGGAATGGCTTTGGGGGGCCTACACCCTGGCATCTGACCTCACGGGAAACACTGTGAGGTGTGGAGTCTACTGATGTGGCAGAGGACTCCAATGGCTGCTCTGGCATCCTTTGCAGGATCTGGGTCAAAACACTGGGCATGTTGCTCATGGCAGCAACCAGTGTGGTAATGTTCCTCATGTTCGCAGCAGAATGCTGTTGGAGGATGTAGTTTTGCCTATTTACAGACCTCCTGAGGTCCTGTAGCTCTACCCATATGTGCCTGAACTCTCCGACATGCATTGTTTGCAGCTGGTGCTATGCTCCAGCATTGCCTCCTCTGTTGCTTGCGGGGATGTTAGTGGTGCTGCCAGTGCTAATGCTGGGATTTGTGGCTGCAATATGGGCATCTGTGGACTTATGGCCTCCTCCTGCTGAGAGCATGGTTGTTCCGGCTGATGCTGTGGTGTGCTGCCGGTGCTGGTGCCAGGATTTGCGGCCGCAATATGGGCATCTGCAGGCTTGTGGCCTCCTCCTGCCAAGGGCATGGTGGTTCCGGGTGACGCCGTGGTGTGCTGGATTGCGGGTCTGCTGATTGTGGAGGCTCCCACTCCAGACTCGCTTCCTCCATGAATCCTGAAAGGTTAAGGGAGACATCAGCAAGTGGGCTTGGTGAAACCAGGGGTTGCAGCATGACCAGTGGGTTTGGAGCTTGTGGCTGCTGCTGCTCTTCCTCCTCCTCGCTGAACTGGGTCTGGGTATCCATGAGGAAGGGCATGTGGAAAGGTGGTGGTGCACAGCTGGTCCTTGGGGTTTCCCAGCTGATCCCTGGGGCCTCCTGGCTGGGACCAGCAGCTTCTTGGGCGAGAGTTGTGGAAACAAAACAGAAGACATAAGTACCAATGGCAGCAAGTATCCTTTTTTCATTTGGCATATGAGGTGCACTTTGCTTTTTTGCATTGTGAGCATCTTATGCCAAATGATGTGTACACCCATTGCAACCTGCCCATTTAGGGGTGAGGTCAACTTACCAGCTGCGGTTCATGTGCTGTCCAGCCACTCAGCCATGTCCTCGAAAACATCTGGTCCCAGCGTTTCAATGAGTCGCTGCTGGTTGCCAACCAGCATTGGATAATTTTGCAGGACCCCTGCGATGACCATATCATTCTCCTGCATACTGAACTTTATGGCCCTGAGACAAGGGCGTGGTGCTGCTCAGCTGCCTGAAAGGGGTGCCACTTCCTCTTCCAGAGATGTGTCCTCCCTTACCTCACTCTCCATCCCACTCCCGTCCCTTCCTCCCCCCCCCCTTCTGCTCCTGCCCTGCCAACTCCCTTCCCTTCTATCCTCTGTGTATCCCTAGCTTGCTGTCCTCCAACCTCCGTACTTGCCTGCCTATCCCCTTCCCCCTCCTGCCTCCTCCTATCCCTTCCCTCCTGCCTAACTATACTGCTGGTCCTGTCCTTGCTCCTACTCCCACCTCACAACTCTTCTCTCCACACACACCTTCTCCACACACCATCACTCCTCCACCAGTAGTCAGAAAGGCAGGCAAAAAACAGAAGTTTGTGTGTTTATATTAAATAGGTAGTCAGAAAGGCAGGAAAATTATATCACAATGAAAGAGGGGAGTATTTTGGTGATGCCACCATCATTACCTCTCACCAAATCCTGTGCTCCTGAGAATTATATCTAAAATTGCTCCCTCTCTCATTGGTTCCTGAATCGATTGCTCCATAAAACTGTCATTTACTCCATCCAGGAACTTTATCTCTCTAGCATGCCCTGATGTTTCACTTACCCAGTCAATATTGGGGTGTTTGAAATCTCGCATTACTACTGCACTACCAGTTCGGTTATCTTCCCTAATTTCTCTTAGCATTTCACTGTCCATCTCACCATTTTGGCCAGGTGGACGGTAGTATACTCCTATCACTATAATATTCCCTAACACACAAGGGATTTCTACCCATAAAGATTTGGATTGTGCATTTAGTCTCATGTAGGATCTTTATCCTGTTGGACTCTATGCCATCCCGGACATAAAACGCTACCCCACCACCAAGATGCTCCTGTCATTGCAATATAATTTGTACAGTGGTATAGGATTATCCCATTGGTTATCCTCTTTCTATCATATCTCTGAGATGCCAATTAAGATTATGTCATCATTCTCTGCTATACACTCTGGGCCGAAATTTAATACCTATCTGCGGGCGTACATTTGTGCGCGCAACCCGGCGCGCACAAATGACGCCCGATTTTATAACATGTGCGCGCAACCGCACGCATGTTATAAAATCCGGGGTCGGTGCGCGCAAGGGGGTGCACAATAGTGCATCTTGCACGCGCCGAGCCCATGGGGAGCCCTGCTGGCTTTCCCCATTCCCTCCCTTTCCCTTCCTAACCTGCCCCCCAGCCCTACCTAACCCCCCCAACCTTTATTTTATAAGTTGCGCCTGCCTCTAGGCAGACGTAGGTTGCGCGCACCGGCCAACGGCCGGCCCGCGATCCCAGACACAGTGGCAAATGGCCGCTGTGCCTGGAGGCTCTGGCTCCACCCTGCCCCACCCCTTTTTTCAAGCCCAGGAACGTACACACGTCCTGGGGCTTTATGTGCGTTGCCAGGCCTTTTGAAAATAGGTCCGGCGCGCATATGGCTTTGAAAATCTGCCCCTCTAATTCTCCCATCTTACTTCTTAGAATTCTGGCATTAGCATACAAACATTTCAGTGTGTTTTTTGTTAGTATTTACATTCTGCCTTTCAGTTGACAGGAATAAATTGGAATCTTTTAGCTCAGGTGAGTTTTTAATTATAGGCACTTGGACTATTCTTATAATTGCAACCTCTCTGTTGGGATGCCCTTACTCTAATACTTATTAGTATCCTTTGAAATACCCCCCTCCGAACCATGTGCTGATGAGCGACTGTTGGCTTTCCCCTTTGCTCTAGTTTAAAAGCTGCTCTATCTCCTTTTTAAAGGTTGGTACCAGCAGCCTGGTTGGTTAAGGTGAGCCCATTCCTTTGGAAAAGACTCCCCTTCCCCAAAAGGTTCCCCAGTTCCTTACAAAACTGAATCCCTCTTCCTTGTACCATTGTCTCATCCATGCATTGAGACTCCAGAGCTCTTCCTGCCTCTGGGGACCTGTGCCTGGACCAGGGAGCATTTCAGAGAATGCTACCCTGGAGATTCTGGATTTCAGCTTTCTACCTAAGAGCCTAAATTTGGCTTCCAGAACCTCCCTCCCACATTTTTGTATGTCACTGGTGCCCACATGTACCACGACAGCTGACTCCTCCCCAGCACTGTCTAAAATCCTAACTAGGTGACATGACCTTCGTACCAGATAGGCATCTTATCAGTGGATCCTCATTCCCACCAACCAACTAGGATGGCCGATCTAACCCTTCCCTCTAGGGCACTAGCCTTGGGAGACACATCCTCAGTGCGAGAGGACAATGCACCAACCTAGAAAGCAGGTCCTTGCTACAGGATCATTTCCTGCTGCACCAGGTTGATGTTCTCCGATCATGAGACCTTCCTCCTCCAAGGCAGCACCAGGGCTTCCAGACTGGAGTTGGGACTTGGCTATTATGTCCCTGAAGGTCTCATCTATATACCTCTCGGTTTGCCTCAGGTCCTCCAGGTCTGCCACTCTAGGCTTCAGAGATCTGACTCATTCTCTAAGAGACAGGAGCTCTTTGCATCGGATGCATACGTACAATTTCTCACCAGTGGGTAAAAAATCATACATGTAACACTCGATGCAAAAGACTGGAAGGACCCCCTTTTGCTGCTGGACTGCTGCCTTCATCTTAAATTTATTCAGATCTTAGTTAAGTTTTAGGTTGCTATGGGAGTAGGAATGCGTACAATTAGGGTCCTTTAAATGTATTAATGTATTCACTATGGGGTAGATTTTAAAGGTTGCGTGCGGGCATACATGTGCGCGCACATGTACACCCGATTTTATAACATGCGCGCATGCCACGCTGCCTTCCCCTGTTCCCTGCCCCCTAGCCTGACCTTCCCACCCCTTCCCCTAACCTTTCCCCCCCCAGCCCTACTCTAATCCCCCCCTGACCTTTATTTTACTTTTTGCGCCTGCCTTTGGGCAGGCGCAAGTTGTGTGCACCGGCCAACTGCCGGCGTGCGATCCCCGGCACAGCAGCAAATATGGTCACTGTGCCGGGAGCCTGACCCCGCCCCTGCCCCACCCCTTTAGTAAAGCCTTAGGGCTTACATGCTTCAGGGCTAACATGCTTTATATGCGTCGCCGGGCCTTTTGAAAAAGCAAAATTGCTTACCTTGTAATAGGTGTTATCCCAGAACAGCAGGATGTAGTCCTCACATATGGGTGACGTCACTGACGGAGCCTGAACGCGGGAAAAACTTCTGTCAAAGTTTCTATAAACTTTTGACTGGCAGCCTGGGCTACTGAGCATGCCCAACGTGCCATGATATTCCCTGCCACAGGGGTCTCACTCCAGTCTCGCATATAGCAATAAGCTTTAGCAAAAAATAAAATAATAAAACGTATCGGACCCAACTCTGCAGGGTGGCGGGTGGGTTTCGTGAGGACTACATCCTGCTGTCCTGGGATAACACCTATTACAAGGTAAGCAATTTTGCTTTATCCCAGGACAAGCAAGATGCTAGTCCTCACATATGGGTGATTAGCAAGCTAGAGGCTGAGTCATTTGTGACTGAGGCAACAGTGAAGTATTGTTGTTGAATGAATCAGCCGAAGATTACAGCAGATTGGTTGTAGAAGGAGTTGGGTTTAAACTGGAAACAAGTTCTTTAAGACAGATTGTCCGTAGGCTGAATCTTGTCGTCCTTCTTTGTCCAGACAGTAATGAGATGCAAATGTGTGAAGAGAACTCCATGTTGCTGCTTTGCATATGTCAAGGATTGGCACTGAACAATAGTGTGCTACTGAGGTTGACATTGCTCTGACTGCATGTGCCGTTACTCGCCCTTGGAGAGGAAGGCCTGCTTTTTCATAACAAAACTGTATGCAATCTGCTAGCCAGTTGGATAAAGTCTGCTTACCCACTGCTTTCCCTGGTTTGTTTGGATCATAAGAAACAAAAAGTTGTTTAGATTTCCTGTGGACTGCTGTGCGGTTTATGTAGAAAGACAATGCACGTTTGCAGTCCAAGGTGTGTAAGGCTCGTTCGCCTTGATGAGAATGAGGCCTTGGAAAGAATGTGGGTAAAACTATGGATTGATTCAAGTGGAATTCCGTAACTAACTTGGGAAGGAATTTTGGATGTGTTCGGAGAACCACTCTGTCATGTAGAAACTTAGTGTAAAGTTCATATGTGACCAGTGCTTGTAACTCACTAACCCTTCTAGCTGATGTTATGGCTATGAGGAAGATAGTTTTCCATGTGAGAAATTTAAGGTCACAGGAATCTATTGGTTCAAATGGGGAACTCATTAATTTAGTTAAGACCAGATTTAGGTCCCATGCTGTTACTGGGGCCCTAATTGGTGGTTTAAGTTGAGTTAAACCTCTCATGAACCTGGTGACGAGAGGTTGTGTGGATATTGGTGCCGGAGATTGCACTTAAGTGTACTCTTACTGATGAAGTCTGGAGACCAGATTCTGAAAGATAGTATAAATAGTCTAGAAGGGAAGTAGTGGGGCAGTTGAAAGGATCAATACTGTTTTGCCTGCACCACAGAGTGAATCTCTTCCACTTAGAAGCGTAGTTCTTCCATGTGGAAGGTTTACGTGAAGCTATAAGTACTTGAGATATCTGAGCTGAAAGATTGAGAGGTTGTGAGATCAAGCTTTCAACATCCATGCTGTCAGGGATAGGGATTGAAGGTTGGGATGGCGCAACCGACCCTGATCCTGAGTTATGAGAGTGGGAGCTACTCCCAGGCGAATTGGATCCCTGATCGAGAGGTCTAGAAGTGTGGGAAACCATACTTGTCGAGGCCAATACGGGGCTATAAGTATCATGGACCCCTTGTCTAGTTGTAGTTTCACTAGAGTTTTGGTTATAAGTGGTATCGGAGGATACGCGTACAGTAGGCCTGAGTTCCAAGGGCGAGCAAAGGCGTCATTGGCTGGCTGGTTCTTCTGTTTGTGTAGAGAACAGAAATTGTCCACTTTGTGATTCAGATGTGACGCAAACAGGTCTATCGTTGGTTAACCCCAATGTTGAAATATCCTGGTCGCTATTGTGGGATCCAGGGACCATTCGTGTGGTTGGAACTGATGACTGAGTCGATCCGCCAGTACATTGTGAATGCCTGCCAGATAAGTGGCCCGGAGGAACACTGAGTAGTTCAGGGCCCATCCCCAAATCTATGAGGCCTCTTGACAAAGGAGATACAAGCCCGTCCCTCCTTGTTTGTTGATGTACCACATGGCAACTGTGTTGTTGGTTTGGATTAGAATAGTTTTGTGAGAAAGGTAGTCCTTGAAAGCATGCAGAGCATAACGTATAGCTCGAAGTTCTAGGAAATTGATTTGAAATGTTGCTTCGAGTTTCGTCCATGTCCCTTGAGTTTGGAGATTGTCTATGTGAGCTCCCCAACCCAAGGTGGATGCATCTGTAGTTAACGTTATCTGTGGAACTGGTTGCTGGAAGGTTTGTCCCTTGCGCAAATTGTCCTTGTTCATCCACCAAAGGAGAGATGAACAAAGTTGGTGTGTGATTCGAATTGGAGAGTGCAAAGGTTGGATGGCTTGGATCCATTGTGATTTTAAAGTCCATTCGGTTATTCTCATGGCAAGTCTTGCCATAGGAGTGACATGAACTGTGGAAGCCATGTGGCCTAATAACGTTAGAAAGTGGTGAGCCGTTACCTGTTTCCTTGAATGTAACGACTTTGCCAAGAGGGACAGCGTTTCTGCTCGATCGCCGGGTAGAAAGGCTTTTGCGAGGATAGTGTTTAACTCTGCTCCTATGAACTGGAGAATATGAGAAGGGGTTAGGTGGGACTTTGGATAATTGACTAGAAATCCCATGTTGTGAAGCACAGTAATTGTGTGATTTAGAGAAGTTAGAGCTCCTTCTTGAGACTGACTTCTTATGAGCCAATCATCTAGATATGGGAAAACATGAACACCTTGTTTGTGTAAATATGCTGCTATTACTGCCAGACATTTGGTGAATACTCTGGGAGCAGAGGCAAGACCGAATGGTAGAACTCTGTATTGGAAGTGTTGACTGCCTACCATGAAGCGCAGATACTTGCGATGAGGGGGAAAAATTGGAATATGAGCATAAGCATCTTGAAGGTCCAGAGAACAAAGCCAATCTCCTTTTTGAAGGAGTGGGAGCATTATGCCTAAGGATACCATTCTGAACTTTTCTTTTTTTAGAAATTTGTTGAGATTTCTGAGGTCCAGTATGGGACGAAGGCCTCCGGTTTTCTTTGGAATGAGGAAATAACGGGAGTAGAATCCTCTGCCCTGCTGGGCCCGGGGTACTTTCTCGACGGCCCTGGCGCTCAGAAGGGTGGATAATTCTATTTGAAGTTGAAGAATGTGATCTTCGCTGAGATGTGAAGGTTTTGGTGGAAAATCCGGAAGGGTTGAATTGAAATTGAGGTGGTATCCTTTGTGGATGATGGATAGGACCCATTGGTCCGATGTTATTGACGTCCAATTGATGTAAAATTTTGATAGTCTGCCCCCCACTGGTAGTGTTGGGTAAGGGTTGGCATGTGGGCTTTGTTCTCCGGGTGTAATCTCAAAAACCAGTGGCAGGTCCAGTTTGAGGGGCTGGTGCTGGTCTTGGTGCTCTCTGTTGCCGCTGCTGAGGTCTTTGCTGAGATCTCGGAGGTCTCGGCTTAGATGCTGGGGGGTAGTATTTACGCTGTCTGTAAAAGGGCCTTCTGGTATCCCTTCGTGATGGTCACCTGGCAGAATGTGTAGAAGGATCATGCGGCAGTGTAGATAATTGTCGCAGTGTTTCAGTATGTTCCCTTAATTGGGAAACAGCATCCTGTACTTTCGAACCAAATAGATTATCCCCCAGGCAGGCAAGATCAACCAGCTTGTCTTGTACCTCTGGTCATAAATCGGATGCTTTAAGCAAGGCCCAGCGTCTTGCAGTGATGCCGGATGCAGCCACTCGTGAGGCTGTGTCATAGCTGTCATATGCGCTCGTACTTCATGTTTCCCCGCATTAAAGCCCTTGTTTATAACAGCTTGTGCAGCTTCTTGATACTGTGAGGGCAAAGATGGCACAAACTCTTCCATTTGCTTCCACAAGTTTCTGTGGTATTGTGTCATATATATAAATGATATGCTGATATTTTTGAATTCAGCATTGCTCCTTGGTACACTTTGCGGCCCAATTGGTCAAGGAACCGATTGTCTTTCCCTGGAGGGATTGAGGAATGGGCCCTTGTCCTTCTAGATTTCTTTTGAGCCGATTCCACGACCACCGAGTGGTGGGGAAGCTGTGTTTTTTGGTACGCAGAGGACGGTTGTACTAAATAAGTCGACTCTATGCGCTTGTTTACCGGAGGGACTGAGCAGGGATGCTCCCAAAGATGTTGCTGCAGTTGTAAAAGAATGTCATGAACAGGTATGGCAAGAGTGTGCTTAGGGGGATCAACAAATTGAAGCACTTCTAGAGTTTGTTGCCTACTATCTTGTTCTGTGTGTAACTGAAAAGGAATGGAATCTGCCATTTCTTGAACAAATGATTGGAATGTAAGATCTTCCGGAGGTGACTGCTTTGTAGCAGGTGGCGGAGATGGATTCTGACATAAAATCCTCTGATGATGGTTCAGAATCCGTGTCAGACCAGGAATCATATTGAGTTGGTTGATGAGGTGGTGTTGCTTTTTGAGCAGGATGTACCCCAGAAGGTCTTGGTAAAGGATCATCTGATGAAGAATGTTCAGCTTGCACATCTTCTGGGCCAGTTGGTAAAGAAGATAGTAAGTCCGTATACCTTTTG
Source organism: Rhinatrema bivittatum (assembly GCF_901001135.1). Taxonomy (NCBI): domain Eukaryota; kingdom Metazoa; phylum Chordata; class Amphibia; order Gymnophiona; family Rhinatrematidae; genus Rhinatrema; species Rhinatrema bivittatum. The sequence continues at coordinate 140,349,132 of NC_042621.1, forward strand.
GTAATAATATCATGTAAGGACCTGTCTTCAGAGATTGGTCTTTTTGTCACTAATGATGTCTTCTTAGTGGATAACTGAGGGTGAATTACCTTCTTGGCAAGGTGTGGTATGGTAGGAGCAGTAGTGTAAAGAGGTAATGATCTGGTCATCGATGACATAGATGTCGTTGAGGTAAGAAGAAATGAAAATTCTGAAATTGGTATTCTAGAAGTGACTGATGTCGATGGAGGCATCGAAGAAGTGATAGGCATAGATGATGGTTGTATCATCGGTAGTATCAATGATATAGTATCGAGAGATCGTATCAGCGGTCCCGCCGGCATCGACGATGACGTCGGCATCGGCGGTCCCGCCGGCATCGGTGTGTTCACCGGCATTGGCGATGGCGCTGGAAATTGTTTCTGTAATGTGTCTAATACCAGTTTTTGGACAAGGGATGTCAAATCCGGTGTAGTCATCGGTGAAGATGTCGATGTTGAAGTCGAGGGTAACGACGACTTTAGGCCGTTTTGCTAACGGTTCCGTTGATGGTGGAATAGACGATGGTCGACGGTGCCTATGCTTATGTTTTTGTTTAGATTCTGACACTGACCTGATTGAAGCAGAGGACGGTGTCGGTGAAGCCGCATCTCCAGAACCCTCGACATGCTTCTTCTTAAGTAGGAGTTTTTAAGTTACCCCTGTGGGTGAATACTTGGTCGAAGTCGATGGCGATGGTAACAGTTGAAGTTGAAAAACTTGAGCCATTTTCTCCCGTCTGAGTTTTCGACCCTTTGGGGTCATTTGTTGGCACTGAGAGCATGAAGATATTTCATGCTTCTCTCCTAGGCAGATCACACATTGGGAATGTGGATCTGTGAAGGACATGGTCCGGTTACAAGAACATTTCTTGAACCCGGAGGCCATTTTGGAATCGACAGCCGTCGATGAGAAGTCTGTGAAAAAATTTTCCAAAAGTAATGAGAAGTCTAATAAATTTGTCACCGTCCGGTGTCAAACAGGAATGAGACCCAATGTGGGAAAAAAACTTTGAGTTTTAAGTAACTTTTTTAGTCAAATTTGTGAGGAGACTCACAGGGCTCCGACGACTGCGGTGCTAATGGGCATGCGGAAAAACGAAGACTGGAGTGAGACCCCTGTGGCAGGGAATATCATGGCACGCTGGGCATGCTCAGTAGCCCCAGGCTGCCAGTCAAAAGTTTATAGAAACTTTGACAGAAGTGTTTCCCGCGTTCGGACTCCGTCAGTGACGTTACCCATATGTGAGAACTAGCATCCTGCTTGTCCTGGGATAATAGGCCTGGCGCGCGTAACTTTTTAAAAATCCGGCCCTATATACTGATAGTGACCTACAAGGGAATGATCAAACTCTTGATAAGGTGTGGGGAATTTCTGAGTTTAAGTTAAAAGAATGATTTTTTATTTTATTTTATTTTTTAAGTATGAAAGTGACACCTGTCTATAAATTAAAGGATGAACTGGGGAGGGTGGGAGGGTTGGGACTACCTATTTAAACCAAACACACACTTTGGCTTGTTGCCTGCCTTTCTGATTACCTCATTGAAAAAAAACACACAATCACATTAATAATATACTCCAATAGTTTACTTCTCACCAATACTTTTAAGTTTTAAAAATTTCTCCAAGCAGTACTTACTAAATTCTTTCCAGCCACCAGCAACTGATCCTCTCCTCTCAGTGCTCCCACTGAGTACTTTGTACTGGATGTCAGGTCTGCATATGCCTGGCTATTATGATGTGTACTTTCTTTTGGTGGAGTTTTCAAATAATAATAATAATAAAAAGCCCACCCAGACCCTGCTGTCCTGGGTCCCAGCTTGGATTCACCTAACCACCAAAGTAAAAGCGTTTTTACAGATGGAGGGGGTGAAGAGTGAAGGTGATGGAGAGCATGTGAGTGCATCAGGGAGCATGCCTGTGAACATGACTGAGAGTGTATGAGAGGGAGCATGAAGCAGCATGTGTATGAGACAGAGTGAGCATGTGTTTGAGAGAGAACATAAGAACATAAGAAATTGCCATGCTGAGTCAGACCAAGGGTCCATCAAGCCCAGCATTCTGTATCCAACAGAGGCCAAACCAGGCCACAAGAACCTGGCAATTATCCAAACACTAAGAAGATCCCATGTTACTGATGCAATTAATAGCAATGGCTATTCCCTAAGTAAACTTGATTAATAGCCGTTAATGGACTTCTCCTCCAAGAACTTATCCAAACCTTTTTTGAACCCAGCTACACTAACTGCACTAACCACATCCTCTGGCAACAAATTCCAGAGCTTTATTGTGCGTTGAGTGAAAAAGAATTTTCTCCGATTAGTCTTAAATGTGCCACTTGCTAACTTCATGGAATGCCCCCTAGTCCTTTTATTATTCGAAAGTGTAAATAACCGAGTCACATCTACTCGTTCAAGACCTCTCATGATCTTAAAGACCTCTATCATATCCCCCCTCAGCCGTCTCTTCTCCAAGCTGAACAGCCCTAATCAGTGATCAAGTGTATGTGTATATGTGTATTAGGGAGTGTGCATATATGAGAGGGAAGAGTACATTTATGATCCCCATCCCTGACTAGTTCATGACTGTCTCAGAGTGACTGGAATCAAAAGTTCCAGGTATGGAGAGTGGGGAATTTTTTTATCCTTATTAATTTTGAGTGGTGTTTTATGGCTGTTTTGAAATATTTTATTGGTATTTTCAAAATGTTAACATATTTTTTGTATGAATTTTTAATTATTGAATGATGGTCTGAAGGACAGGGAATTCACATGAGAAAGGTAGGAGAACTGATGTGGAAAAGGGAGAGAAAGGTGCCCCAATGGGAAATGGATGGGGGAATGATGGGTAGGGTACTTAAATGGGGAAGAGAGAGAACATAAGAAATGCTCTTCTGGGTCAGACCAAGTTCCATCGAGCCCAGAATCCTGTCTCCTATAGTGGCCAATCCCGGTCATAGGTACCTGGCAGATTCCCTAAAGCAGATCTATTTCCTGTTACTGACTCCCAGGGATAACAGCAGCTTTCTTTAGTTTGCCTAGCTACAAATCTGTTATGGACTCTTCCTCCAGGAACTTGTCAAAAGCTCTTTTAAACCTGACTGTGATAGTTGCATTGATCATGTCACCATATTGAAAAAAGGGGGGACTTGATGGGAAATGGAGGGGTTATTGATGGGGAAGGGGGATAGCAAGGTACCCTGATGGGAAATGGGGAAGTCTGATGGGGAAAGAGATAGGATGCCCTGATGAGGAAGGAAAGGGTCCCGATGGGGAAGAGGAGGATTCCCTAGAGAAGTGGGATCTAATAGGAAATGAGGAGGGGGTGGTGCTGATGGGAAATGGGGGACTGGGAGGAAACTGCCTTAATGGGTAATGGAGGGGAGAACATAAGAAGTTACCTTACTAGGTTAGACCGAGGGTCCAGCATCCTGTTTCCAATAGTAGCCAATCCAGGTTCCAAATTCCTAGCAAGTACCCAAACATTAAGTAGAGCCCATGCTACTGATGTCAATAATAAGCAGTGGCTATTCCCTAAGGAGCAGATTTTTAAAAAATACGCGAGCGCATACTTTTGTTCGCACACCAGGCGCGAACAAAAGTACGCTGGATTTTATAAGATACGCGCGTAGCCGCGTGTATCTTATAAAATCCGGGGTCGGCCCGCGCAAGGGGGTGCACATTTGTGCAACCTGCGCGTGCCGAGCCCAGCGCGAGCTGCATGTTCCCTCTGAGGCCGCTCCGATTTCGGAGCGGCCTCGGAGGGAACTTTTCTTCGCCCTCCCCCCACCTTCCCCTCCCTTCCCCTACCTAACCCACCCCCCCGGCCCTATCTAAACCCCCCCCTTACCTTTGTCGGCAAAGTTACGCCTGCTAAAAGCAGGCGTAACTTTGCGCGCGTCGCCAGCAGCCCCGCTCCGTCCTCCAGTCCCGGGGGCTGGTCCGGAGGCCTCCACCACGCCCCGGGCCCGCCCCCGAAACGCCGGGGCCCGCCCCCGAAACGCCGCGTCGTTTCGGGAACGCCTCCGGACATGCCCCCTCCCTCCCCTTTTCGAAAGCCCCGGGACTTACGCGCGTCCCGGGGCTTTACGTGTGCCGACGGCCTATGCAAAATAGGCGCGCTGGCGCACGGGCCTTTTAAAATCCACCCCTATGTCAACATGATTAATAACACTTTATGGACTTCTCCCCAAGGTATTTATCCAAACTTTTTTTAAACCCAGCTATACTAACTGCACTAACCACATCCTCTGGCAACAAATTCCAGAGTTTAATTGTGCGTTGAGTGAAAAAGAACTTTCTCCGATTAGTTTTAAATGTGCTACTTGCTAACTTCATGGAGTGCCCCCTAGTCTTTCTATTATCTGAAAGAGTAAATAACCGATCCACCTCTACCTGTTCTAGACCTCTCATGATTTTAAACACCTCTATCATATCCCCCCTCAGCCGTCTCTTCTCCAAGCTGAAAAGTCCTAACCTCTTTAGTCTTTCCTCATAGGGGAGCTGTTCCATTCCCCTTATCATTTTGGTAGCCCTTCTCTGTACCTTCTCCATCGCAATTATATCTTTTTTGAGATGCGGCGACCAGAAGGAGGAATAGGCTACAATGCAGAGGACAACAGCTGCATGTGGTGGATGTGCAGCTTTGGTTAAGTGGTTGTATGGGAAGTTAAGATTAGATACTGCACTAAAATTTGGTGCGTGTACTGAATCCCCTACTGCGAATGTTACCACACACCACTAAACGTAAGATCTTTACTAGCCTCTCTCCTCAAACTCCTCTTTGGAGTAATTCACAGTTCTCTAGTCACTTTAATACGAAACACTTTGCATGGCTGTTTCATTAGATTCACAGGTCAGCTATTCTGAGGAGGTAATTTTCTCTCTATCATTTGACAAAATTATAGACCTGCATGCAAATATTTGGAACCATAGATCCTACTCAGTAAGAACGCCAGCAGTTTTAAATATGGTAAAACTCTTACTGTATTTGAAAAGCTAATTAATGCCCTACTAGTAAACAAGGGATGCTATTAATACTTTAAATAAGCCTAGGTAAATGATACTGGACAGGAAATAACAGAAGATGATTGGGATCAAATACTATACACATGGAATTTCTTATGACAAATTCTTTCTAATAAAAGAAAATGGTTACAAAATTCTAAACCAATGCTTTCCAACTCCAGTTGGACTAGAAAGAATGAGGCTGCTATACTCCTACCACCACCTCCAAAAGCTAAACTCCTAAATGTAGGTATCTAAGTTAAGTCCCTAAGGTTCAGTGTCAGTTTTCAGACAAAAATTATCAGAGATCTGTGTTCAGGCACTAGCCGCATTGCAAAGTTAGCCAGATAAACGTATCTAGCTAACTTTGGAGTGTTCTGGGTGTTGAAATAAGCACTTAATATGAGTAAGCAAAGAAAAATCTTTATTAATAAAATATCTTAGGAGCAATGCGGATTTGCCATAACAGTATAAGACAACTGCAAAAGCTTGAGAACTTGGCTGCAAGAGATTATAATGGACAACAGTTTCTCTTAGTTTCACTTGACATTACCTCTGCTTTTGATTCCATCGATCGTCAAATTTTACTTTTTCGTCTTCGGGAATGTGGTATTTCAGGAATAGTACTTGATTGGTTTGAGAGTTACTTGTCTGAGCATTCTCAAGTCATCCGATTTAATAATTCATGTTCTTTGTCTCAGCAGGTGAAGGTTGGGGTGCCACAGGGTGCAGCCCTTTCGGCAATGTTGTTTAATATATATCTCGCCCCCATTACCAAATTGCTAGCTACCATTTCAGATGGGTATAAGATCTATGCTGATGACATCCAGTTCTATATAAAAGTTCAGAATTCATGGCAGGAAACAGTGAATTCATTATCCTTGTGTTTGGATACTATTAAGCGATGGTTGAAGCACAATAAGTTGTTGCTAAATACTGGTAAGACCACAATGTTGTTAATTCATCGACCTCATTCCATACCTTTACAGGATACTATTTCAATCGACAATTTCTCATTTTATCTTATTAAACCTATCAAGAGTCTAGCTATCATGATTGACTCTACCTTATCTTTTAAACCTCAAATAAAATCTCTGATTAAAACAGGCTTCTTTAAACTTCGGTTGTTAAGAGGCCTTCGTCATTTGTTGTATGATAAAGATTTTCTGATGGTTGTTCGTGCCATTATGTTTCCGCACATTGACTACTGTAATGGGTTATATATTGGTTTACCAAAGTGTTTAATTCAATAGTACAACTTTTGCTAAACTCAGCCGCTAGGCTGGTTTCTCACACAAAGCGCTTTGAAAAGATCTCGCTGACCCTATGTAGACTTAACTGGTTACCAGTGAATGAACGTATAGTGTTCAAGATAGGCATGTTAGTTTACAAGCTCTGTGTTTCAGATTCTACCTTTTGGTTTAATGCATTGCTACGGATTTATAATCCAGTTAGATGTTTCGAGATCTTCACAAGTTAATTTGCTAGAGATTCCCTCAATTCGTCACGCCCGTTTATCCTGTACTAGGGAGACTTCTTTCTCTATAGCGGCACCCACTCAATGGAACCTCCTTTCTTTTGACCTCAGATCTTTAGAAGACGTTAAAAAGTTCAAAATGGCATTTAAGGAATATCTGCTCCATCGTGCGTTCAATGATAAATGAGGCGGCATGAATGTTCTTAATCTGCTTACTAAAGTAAATATGATTTAATAATTGAATATTCCATTTTTGGAATATGCTCCTATGCCTAAAACAGTAAATGTACCATTAATATTTGGTATTTTGCTTCTTGGTTTCTGTGAAGCTGAAATTTGTTGTTTGTATTTTATTTTGTTTTTATTATGTATGTATTCTTGTATATCGCTTAGGCCTTGTTAAGTGTTAGGCGATTAATAAATTTTAATAAATGAAAAAATGAAAATATACATCACTTCCCCCAAACTTGCATACTACTAGGTTAGAAAAATGTTATACTTACAAATAAATTAACTAGTTAATACGCTTATCTCTTATTTATATATATAAAAAAGGATTGTATCAGCCACACTGACCTGCATATCTGTGGCCACCAGGAGGCACATGCTTTTCGGCATATGCACACATAAGGCTCTTCTCTTAATGTGTTAATTAAAAGAATATTTATCTTTTTCACTGTTGTTTTTAAAACTTACATCAGTTATGAACCAGACAACCTGAGCAACGCCTGGCACTTTTCATTAATACGCTTTGTCTGCGAAGCCCTGTCTCTTAGGCTCCCACACACACACACACACTCACACACCTATGCATACATCCACATAGGCTTCCACTCACGCATACACACACACACACAGGATATCTTCTTCAGCCACTGCAGAATGGGGTCCACAGTGGCCCTCTCCTTCTTTGGCCACTGTGGGATGGGAACCGTGGCAGCCATCCTACAGGATTCTTCTGATGTCGGGTAGCCCTGATTACTTGAGCTCAAGCCCTAAGTGGGTAAACGATGGTCCATCCAGGCCATGGCTACACCACTGTTGTACTCTAGTTAAAAGTTATGAAACAGAAAGACTAATTGGTTGTTGCGACCGTCGGTCTGCGACGGCTTCGCCCCGCCTACCTCACTCTTCTTGCGGCTCCTCCCGCTCACCTCGGACTGCTGGCTGCCCCGGTGTCTGTCTGCCGACCTCTCTGGCGTCCCCGGGCCGGCTTTGGTGCTGCTTCCGGCCATGCTCCTCCAAGGTACCATAAGGCGTGCGTGCGCACGACCCCCTCATCTTTATTTCCTCGTTGGCGCGAACCTCAGGGGCATCCCCCTGAGATGACATCACTCTGCCCGGATATTTAAGCCTACAGTATTTGCTAGCTAATCGAGTTAGCAACCCCGGAACTCTACGGATAGGATTCGCTCTCCGTACCGAAGCTGCTCTGCCACTCCAGCGTTATCTAGAACTTTTATTGCTAACGGGATACCCGCTCCTCGGGGGCCTCTTCTGCTTCTTTCAGGTGCTATCAGGAAACCGGTACTCGCTCCTCGAGGGCCCATGTTCCCTGAGTCGCTACCTGCATCTACAACCCTTTCTACTTGGAAGACTTCACTAACAGTATCCATCTGTGAGTACAACTACCATCTATTCCACAGTACTGCTTCCCTGGAACCAGGTACTCGCTCCTCGAGGTCCTGCCCTCTGTTCCAGTGCCAGACCTCTCGTCTAGTGGAATTGCTGTGTGAGTACAATACCACTGAGTCTCCCTGCTCTAAGGGATCAGGTACTCGCTCCTCGAGGGCCTGCTCTCCCTGACTCGGAGCTTCTCCTATTCTACCTGGGACTCTGATGTTTCTCACTGTGTACTCATAACTCTCAGTCTCTTTCCACTACAGCACAGCCAAGCAGAGGATTCGCTGTTCCAGCGTCCTGTGGGATACTTGCCCAGCTGGGCTCAACATCTAATGCTCACTACTGCCATCTCTGGTGGTTTCCAAAACTGTTTAAATAAAGATTCAAATCTGTGTTTGTGTGTCCAGAGTCTAGCCTGACACCGTGGTCCCTCACGGGACTGCCCCTGACACTGTGTCAGCTGCCACAGTGTCCAAGGATCCACCCAAACATCAATAACCATATCATTGGTCACTTTTCTCAATGGAGGATGCTAAATAGTGCAGTGCCCCAGGGATCTGTACTAGAATCTGTGCTTTTTAATCTTCTTCTACAACAATCGCTATTTAGCATTCTTTAGAGTTAGACAATGAAAGACATTTAATATACTGTCAATATAGTTTACGAAGAGGTTCCCTACATTTCTATTTGCTTGCTGTTAATTACTTAACAAAATAAAACAGTATGGGGTAGATTTTATAAAAGTACGCCCGTGCGTACTTTTGTTCGCACAATAGGCGCAAACCAAAGTAAGCCGGATTTTAATAGATATGCACGTAGCCACGAGTATACTTTAAAATCCGGAGTTGGCGCTCGCAAGGCTGCCCAAAATTGGCAGTCTGCGCGCGCCGAGCCGCGCAGCCTGCCTCTGTTCCCTCTGAGGCCGCTCCGAAATCGGAGCGGCCTCGGAGGGAACTTTGCTTACACCCCCCCGCACCTTCTCCTCCCTTCCCCTACCTAACCCACCCCCCCAGCCCTATCTAAACCCCCCCTAACTTTGTTAGAAAAGTTACGCTTGCTTCTGGCAGGCATAACTCACGCGCGCCGGCCAGCTGGCTGGCTTGCGATTCCCCAGCCCAGGAGTAGTGTTGGAGGCCTCAGCCACGCCCCCGAAATGCCCCCGGGCCTGAACCACGCCCACAGCCCCGCCCCCGAATGACACGCCACCACGACACGCACCACGACACGCCCCGACACCCCCCCCTAGCAAAGCCCTGGGACTTAAGCGCATCCTGGGGCTTGTGCACACTGCCGAGTCTATGCAAAATAAGCTCAGCGCGCGCAAGGGGGTTTTTTAAGTAACCCTTTAAAATCCGCCATTTGTTTTCTCTTTTGTTCGATTTTAAAATATATAACTATTATGGAACAGACAACTTGAGCAATGCCAGGCAGTTTTTGCTAGTATGCTAATAATACTGCATTCTTGTACGTCATATGATTTCTTGTAAATTGGGCCCAGAAGGCAGAAGCAGAACTTAATGCTGACCTTTGACATACTTTAGCATTCTGGGTAGTCTTTAGCATACTTTAATATTCCTACAGCTTTGGCTATTTTCAAAAGTCTGATCAGTTCAATCTTATGCTGTTAGGTTTCTGCTTCTCCACTGCCACCAACTGGTCTGTCTTCACACAGAACTCCCTAAAAGAACCCTTACAAGAAGGATATTCAATGGTGCAGCCTCACTGTTGAATATAGATGGCTTTCTTAAAGATAGCTGGATAAGTTTATCCAGGTAACTTTAGGACCAGCGTTAGCCAGATAACTCTGAAATCAGAGTTAGCTAGATAAATTATCTGGCTAACCTAAATCCTCCCAGAAATGCCCTCAGAATGTCCCTAAGTTATTCGGCTAAATTTTAGACAGATAATGAAATATCTAGCTAAAGTTTAGCTGGATAAGTGTCCAAAATATTCAAAGTTGGAATTTAGCCGGATAACATGATTATCAGGCTAAATGCCTCTGAATATGGACTTCTTTCAGTTGAAAATTTCACCTAAATTTGGGATGCAAAATTTAGGGTCGTTATTCATTTGCCTAGATTTAGGACCCTAGGTTAGTTACCTAGTGCTGAAAATCAATGCTAAGTACCTAATATTTCCCTAAATTTTAGGGCCTAGTGAGACATGGACCCTAAATTTAGATACTCAGCCCTAGTAAGTTTTCAAAAGGGCCATTTTAGGAGTCTAATTCCCAAATTTAGAGAGAATCCCTTTGAAAATTAGCTTCAATGGGATTAAGATAATCTGATGACTGCTACAAGCAATGCAGAGGTTTAGACATTTTCTACCATATGTAGGAGACTTATCTGATGAGAATACATTTATTTATTTATTTAAAAATGTTTATATACCGCCTTTACAAATGAAATTTGATCAATACAGTTTACAGTAATAAAATAAAATAATAAATATATATTATAAAAGAAGTAGGAAAAAATTACAAAAACTTAATATAAACAAAAATAAATCAGAATCTTTACATTTAAAAAAATATATAGCGAATGTTGCTTACCTGTAACAGGTGTTCTCACAGGACAGCAGGATGTTAGTCCTCACATATGGGTGACATCATCAGGATGGAGCCCAATCACGGAAAACTTCTGTCAAAGTTTCCAGAACTTTGACTGGCCCCTACTGGGCATGCCCAGGATGGCACTAACCCTGCAGCCAGCAGGGGTCCCCCTTCAGTCTTATTTGAAAGCTACAGGCAGTGCCGAAAAATAAAATAACAAAACGTTACGAACCCAACACCGCGGGGCGGCGGGCAGATTTCGTGAGGACTAACATCCTGCTGTCCTGTGAGAACACCTGTTACAGGTAAGCAACATTTGCTTTCTCACAGGACAAGCAGGATGCTAGTCCTCACATATGGGTGAGTACCGAGCTGAGGATGTCCGAACATGCACCAAATGTACCCAACGGCGTGCAACAGGCACAACAACTGGGGTGGAATTTGGTAGAGGGCATCCTGAACCCCACCGGGCAGGCAGAAGGGTGTAGGTACGTCATGTTGGAAATAAGTTACGCAGGACAGACTGGCCGAAGATGGAATCTTGTCTTCCAGCTTTGTCCAAGTAATAGTGGGCTGCGAAAGTATGGAAAGAACTCCAGGTGGCAGCCCTACAAATGTCAGGAAGCGGCACCGATCGTAAGTGTGCTACTGAAGTCGCCATGGCCCTCATAGAGTATGCTTTAACAAGGTCTTGAAAAGGAATGCCTGCTTGCTGATAGCAAAAAGATATGCAGTCCGCCAACCAGGAGGAGTGAGTCTGCTTACCCACAGGTTGCCCTAATTTGTTGGGGTGGAATGAGATGAATAACTGAGTGCTCTTCCTGTGGGCAACTGTACAGTCTAGATAAAAAGCTAGAGCTCGTTTACAGTCAAGGGTATGCAAAGCCTGTTCCCCTGGATTGGAATGGGGCCTGGGAAAGAAGGTAGGTAGTATCATGGATTGATTAATGTGAAACTCCGAAACTACCTTAGATAAAAACTTAGGGTGAGTGTGGAGTACCGCCCGGTCCTGCAGGAGTTTAGTGTAGGCGGATAGGTAACTAGGGCCTGTAACTCACTAACCCTGCAAGCTGAAGTGATAGCCAAAAGGAAAATCACTTTCCATGTGAGATATTTTAGGTCACAGGAGTGAAGAGGCTCGAATGGTGGTTTCATGAGCTGTCCGAGAACCAGGTTAAGGTCCCAAGAAGGGGCTGGAGGACGTAAAGGTGGCTTGATGTGGAGCAAGCCCTTCCAAAAGCATGTTACGAGGGGTTGTTCTGATATAGGGACATCCACGATGCCTTTATGGAAGGCGGCTACTGCAATGACATGCATTCTGATGGAAGAGGTCTTGAGACCTGACTCTGACAGATGCCAGAGATAGTCCAAAAACTTTGGGATTGGACAGGAAAAGGGATCAAGGGACTGAGGAGCGCACCATGATGTGAACCTTTTCCTTTTATAGGAGTAAGATTTTCTCATGGAAGGTTTCTGGGAAGCAGTCAAGATACGGGAAACTGGGTCTGAAAGGTTAAGTGGTTGAAGGATTAACCTTTCAACATCCATGCTGTCAGGGACAAGGCCTGAAGATTGGGATGGAGTAGGCACCCGTTGTTTTGAGTGATCAGAAGCGGGTGCTTTCCCAAGGGAATGTGCTCGTGGATGGAGAGTTCCTGCAGTATTGGAAACCACACTTGGCGTGGCCAGTGAGGTGCTCTCAGGATCATGGTTCCCTTGTCCTGACGTAGCTTCACGAGAGTCTTCGAGAGAAGAGGAAGTGGAGGGAATGCATAAAGCAGACCGGTTGCCCAAGAGAGGGAGAATGCATCTCTGGGCTGAGAGTGTTTGCTGCGAATGAGAGAGCAGTAATTGACCACTTTGTGGTTCTGAGGGGACGCAAAGAGGTCTGTCTGAGGGTATCCCCATTGTTGAAAGATTGAGTTCGCTACTGAGGGGTTGAGAGACCACTCGTGCGGTTGGAAGACGCGATTCAGCTTGTCTGCCAACACATTGTCCACTCCCGGCAAGTAGGTGGCCCTGAGGTACATCGAGTGGGAGAGAGCTTTCGCCCAAATCTGCGCAGCTTCCTGACACAGAAGGAAGGAGCCTGTGCCTCCCTGCTTGTTGATGTACCACATGGCCACCTGGTTGTCCGTCTGAATCAGGATGACTTGATTTGATAGGCGATCCTGGAAAGCCCTGAGAGCATATCGTATTGCTCGAAGCTCTAGGAAATTTATTTGGTGTTTGGCTTCCTCTGGAGACCAAGACCCCTGTGTCTGCAGATCGGCCACGAGGGCTCCCCACCCGAGGTTGGAAGCGTCGGTGGTGAGAATGACTTGAGGATTTGGAACTTGAAAGGGCAATCCCTGGAGGAGATTGTTTTGATTTTTCCACCAGGCGAGAGACAGACGGAGTGAGTCGGTGATGTGGACAATGGTCGATAGAGGCTGAATAGCTTGAATCCATTGTGACCTCAGAGTCCAGTGCATAAGTCTCATGGCCAAGCGGGCTGTTGGTGTGACATGGACTGAGAACGCCATGTGTCCCAGAAGGACGAGGAATTGGCGAGCTGTTGTAGCATGTTGAGACTGCAACTGGTGAGCGAGAGACACGAGAGTTACCGCTTGTTGTTGAGGCAGAAAAACCTTTGCCTGCAAGGTGTCCAAGTCTGCTCCAATGAATGACAAGGTTTGAGATGGGACTAAACAAGATTTCTCGTAATTGACAAGAAATCCTAGTGAAATCAGAGTGTGTAGAGTTAAATCGAGGGGCGACCGAGCAGTTTGCTGAGTTGGAGCCCTGATTAACCAGTCGTCCAGATAGGGGTAGACGTGAATACCTTGGGTTCTGAGGAAAGCTGCGACAACTACGAGACATTTGGTAAAGACTCATGGTGCAGATGCTAGGCCGAACGGAAGCACTAGGTATTGATAGGGTTCGGGGCCTACTACAAATCTCAGGTACTTGGGATGAGCTGGAGTTATCGCAATGTGGGTGTATGCGTCCTGGAGGTCCAGAGAGCAAAGCCAGTCTCCTCTTTGTAGAAGAGGTAGCAGCGATCCCAAGGTTACCATCTTGAACTTTTCCCGCTGAAGGTACTTGTTGAGAGCACGTAGGTCCAGAATTGGATAAACACCCCCTGATTTTCTGGGGATTAGAAAGTACCGGGAATAGAACCCTAGGCCTTGCTTCGAGTGTGGAATGGGTTCTATTGCTCTTGACTGGAGAAGGAGGGCTACCTCTTGATCCAGAAGAAGGGCATGGTCGGATGTTCTCCACATCTGCAGAGGTGCGGAGTCCGGTGGCAGGGCGAGAAAGTTCAGATGGTAACCCTGAGCAATGATTGCCAATACCCATTGGTCAGTTGTGATTGACTGCCATATGTTGTGAAAGTGGCACAAGCGACCTCCCACTGGTATGTGTGACAGAGGAATCTGGCTGCTGCTCTCCAAGCGGAAGTAAAAAACCTGAAGCAGGTCCTGGCTGCGGAGCTGCTTGTGGTTTTTGTTTTCGGGCTTGGCGAGGTTGAGGCTTTTGATAAGGTCTCATAGCACAGGTCCTTACTGGTGGCGGATAGGCCTTCCTTGGATGGTAGAACAACTTCTTAGAGTTCTTCCTGAAGGGCTGTCTTGAGGAGAAGTTGGAAGGCATTGAAGAGAGCTGTTTGAGGGTCTCATGATGGTCTTTTAATTCAGCCACCAATCGTTGGATCTGTTCTCCAAACAGATTATCTCCGATACATGGTAGGTTGGACAACCGGTCTTGCACTTCTGAGCGAAGGTCAGAAGCCTTGAGCCAGGCCTACCATCTTGCCGAAATAGCCGCTGCAGACACTCTGGTAGAGGTGTCAAAAATGTCATAAGATGTTCGAATCTCATGCTTGCCTGCCTCAAATCCTTTGTTTACAAGGGTTTGTAGCTGGTCTTGGAATTGTTCAGGTAGGGACTCGGAGAAGTCCTGTATCTGCTAAATATGACTCTATTATATTGGGTCATATAAAGCTGATAGGCAGCAATTCGGGATATGAGCATGGCCCCTTGGAATACTCATCAACCAAGGTTGTCTAGGAATTTTTGTTCCTTAGCAGGAGGGGTAGACGAGTGAGGTTTTGACCTTTTTGCCCTCTTTTGAGCAGACTCTACCACAACTGAGTGGTGGTCGAGCTGGGATTTTTGAAAGCCTGGGGCTGACTGAACTAAATAGGTAGTGTCAGCTTTTCTGTGTACTGGAGCAATTGATCCAGGATTTTCCCAGTTCTTTTTGAGGAGATCAAGAAGGACCTGATGAATGGGAATAGAGGTGATCACTTTGGGTGCATCCAGGAATTGGAGTAATTCCATCATCTGGTGTCTATCATCCTGTTCCGTCTGCAGTTGAAAAGAACCAACTCAGAAATTTCCTTCACAAAATTTATGAATGAGAGGTCCTCTGGAGAAGAACGCTTTCTACTTTCAGTGGGAGAAGGTGGTGAAGGTAAGTCATCGGTGTCTGCTGAAGTATCATCACCCCAAGTGTCATAAGGATCAGCAGACTGTCCTTTAGGAAGTGAAGGGGGTTGGATACCTGAGGGTCCTGGTCTAGGCTCCGAAAAAAATCGGAGGAATCGCCGGAGGCACCGATGATGGCATTGAAGGCACCGGTGCAGGCATCGATGGATGACTCGATGGCGCCGACGAACGTATAGGCACCGATGAATGAATTGATGGCGAGGGATGTATCGGCATCTCTGGCTGAGGCAACACACCCGATGGAGGGATGCGGAACGGTGTTTCTCCTCCCAATGAAGCTGTCATCGGGGAGGGCATCAGAGCCATCGGAGACCCGGGATCCATTGGTGGAAGGGCGGCCATCAGCGCCTCCATTCTGGATAGCAGCAGTGCCAGCGCTGCTGGAATCGGGTCAATGACAGGTTCCACAATTGGTGCCGGTGCCGGAGGAACCTGGAGACGTTGCATCGCCTTGTCGATGGCCTCCTGAACCAGCTGGTCCAGTTCTTCTCAGAGACCTGGAGCAAGCAGCCCCGGCTCCGGAACAGAAGAGGGAGGCAGAGGCATAGCCAGAGGGACCACCCTTACAGGCGGAATCGCGGCTCCCAAACCCCGATCAGGTGAGGGTTGCCTTGGTGACCCGGTTGAAGGAATGGTCGGTGCCTTTCCTGAACGGGGCTTCTTCGACGGCGGCTCGGACGGTGGTGAGGTCGATGATTTCGCTCCCTCGATGGTCAGAGTTTTGTGATGTCGATGGCAATGTTTTTTCCTGTGATCCCCTCGATCCTGAGGGGGAGTAGATGGTGTCGATGGTCGTGAAGACGTCGATGGCGGTCGGTCTCCAGTCGGTGGTCGATGCTGGCGCGAAGTCGATGGTGCCGGTTCCGATGATGTCGATGCAATGGACGGAGTCGGGTTTGAGCACGGAAGAGGAGTTCCATCTTCTCCATTCTGGCTTTGCGACCTTTGGGTGTCATGAGGGCACATTTGGTGCAAGTCAGGACATCATGCTCACGGCCTAAACACATTACACAGACTCCATGGGTGTCTGTGATAGACATGGTGCGAGTACAGTCCAGGCACCGACAGAACCCCGACATCATGGCCATTGAAAAAAATCGAGCCGCGGTATGGTCGATGGCCAGTAGGCCACAAGGGCCAAACTCTACGGTAATCGACAGTAAACGGGTAAAAACTTACCGGAGTACCGCAGTCAGAGAAAAGTTAGAGGAGGGACCCCTGTGGGGCAATTTAACTTTTAATAATTCCATGAGAAAAATTCCTGTCAGGAATCTCTTCAGAGCTCCTTTACCGCGAGGTTACTGCTGCACGGAAAAAAGAAGACTGAAGGGGGACCCCTGCTGGCTGCAGGGTTAGTGCCATGCTGGGCATGCCCAGTAGGGGCCAGTCAAAGTTCTGGAAACTTTAACAGAAGTTTTCCGTGATTGGGCTCCATCCTGATGATGTCACCCATATGTGAGGACTACCATCCTGCTTGTCCTGTGAGAAATAATATATCTAATATATCTTCAATGTATATCTGTATGAGGTCTCTTTCGTCTTATGATCCAATTAAAATTTTATTAGGTTAGCCTACTCCAGGTATTTCCCCCATTCCCCAAAGAAAAGAATGCGTAATTCCCTATTTCTCTGTGTAAATGGCTTTGAAAATTGCCCTCTAAAGCACTTTAGTTTTTTGAATTGTAGTTAATCTTTTTTTTTTCTTTTGTCACTCTCTTTCAAAGGGTGAACCAGGTAACCCAATCTCTTGCCGAGACAAGAATAGTGGTTGCTGGGTTTTGAAGGGAGTACTAAACCATGGTGGTATGAAGGATTTTGGACCCTTCCTTTATACCAGGACATCATACTACAGAAAATGGATTTTGACCAAGACAGAGGCAGCAGGAGCCCCCTTCTATCCTACACTCAACGCCACAGAAAAAGCCATGTCTCTGGTTCCTGAGAACTTAAAAGTGAAGTCTCTGACAAAATATGAGGATGAAAAACAGAAGGAAATCAGTTCCAGTATAAAAGCATTGGATGCCATTTATTATGACTATTACAATGGGGAAAACCCCATTGGTTGTGGGATAACATTTGATTATCTTCTGCTCCTGAAAGCACAAAGTCTACTTTTACTTAGTCTTCTGCTCTACTGGTGATGGGGCCAGGCAGAAGATGCTATAGTAGAAAATATATGGGATGAAACAACATTTTTATGTCTCTGTATTATTTATTTTCTCTCACTTAATCATCTTTGTTTAATTCTATATAATCACTCACAAAGTTCAGTTTCAGTAGTTAAATTCAAAAGGTCACTGTAGTACAAACTTCAGAGGGCTGTTATGAACACAAACAAGAAAGTATTAATTTCATCACTATGGTGATTTATAAATGGGCTGCACAAATCAATATCTTTAGTGGTTCATTCACTTTCAGGCTGTTATTTCAGCTTTCTTATTTCTAAAGCTAAGGGATCATTGCTTTGAAACATGTGGGTTGTCAAAAATAGCAGGCTGATGCCATCAGTAGACTTGTGAATTAAAAAAAAAATCTTTGTAAACTAGTCTGATAAGCCTGCAAAATGTTCATAGGTTTCATAAATTAGTATGTCAAAACAAAAAAGTTTCCAATGCAAACCCTTCAAATCAGCATTAGAATCTGAGCAGATCTGCATGACTGGAAGCAAACAGATTCACTGCAGATTTCTGAGAATCTGTGGCAAATTTGTTTTAAATTTGGACAAATTCTCCCTTGCAATGGTAAGGCCATAGGGATGAATTTTAAAATCCATGTGCGGTACCCGGTGTATGCATATGGATGCACCGATTTTATAACATGCTCGCATCGCCGCACGCATGTTATAAGATCCAATGCTGGCGAACACATGCGTTCCCGATTTTGTATCAGCGCATGCATGTGTGCATAGGTGCCCCACTCGCGCACGCAGGAGGGGATTTTTTCAATTACGTGTGGTGACATGATCGGCCTTTTCCCCAGTTCCCTCCCAGTCCACTCCAATTAAGGAACGGACTGGGAGGGAACCTCCCTACCCCCCCTACCTAACCTTCCTCCCTTTTCCCCTCTCCATCTCGACCCCTAAATCTATTCTAACTATCCTTTTTTTTTGTTTTATAACTTACTTCCTCCTCCGAGTAGAAGTAAGTTGTGTGTGCTGGATGGCTAGCAGCACGCGAGTTACCGGGTCAGCGCAAAATGGTGCTGTCCTAGCCAGCCCCCGCCCAGACCCCACTGGGCCCCTTTTGTGAACCCCGGCACTTCCATGTGTATTAAGAGCTATGCATATGGCTTGGCCATTTTTAAAATGCGCTCGGCCCGGTACACGCGTTATCTACCGATTTTTACATTCACGGTGTTTTGAAAATTTGGGCTTCATTGAGCCATGGTGCTGTAAAATGGTGGCTTGAATGGTGGCATATTACATGATAGAACACACAACACAGATTTGTAAAAGCAAATACTCAGTTTACTATATATGGTAAAAATTGTATAAATCAGCATAGACAAATAATATTACACAGCATCATATCAATATTGTGTAAAACAGTAAAAGGCAAATAGCATAATAATAAAGAATAAAGATTAAGATATATACAAAGAAGATAAGAAGATAAAACTATAAGAGAACATAAGAATATAAGACATGTCTTACTGGATCAGACCATCAAGCCCAGCATCTTGTGTCCAACAGTGGCCAATCCAAGTCACAAGTACCTGGAAAGTATCCAAACATTAAATAGATCCCAAGCTACTATTCCTTATTGATTAATAGCAGTTTATGGACTTTTCTTCTAGGAACTTAACCAAATCCTTTTTAAACCCAGTTACACTAACTGCTGTAACCACATCTTCTGGCAATGAATTCCAGAGCTTAACTATGCGCTGAGTGAAAAATAATTTTCTCCAATTTGTTTTAAATGTTCTACTTGCTAACTTCATGGCATGCCCCCTAGTCTTTCTATTATCTGAGAGAGAAAATAACCAATTTACATTAACCTATTCAAGTACTTTCATGATTTTGTAGACCTCTATCATATCCCCCCTCAGCCATCTCTTCTCTAAGCTGAACAGCTCCAACCTCTTTAGACTTTCCTCGTAGGGGAGCTATTCCATGTCCCTTATCATTTTGATCACCCTTCTCTGCACGTTCTCCAATGTAACTACATTTTGTTTGAGATGCGGCAACCAGAATTGCAAACAGTATTCAAGGTGCGGTCTCACCATGGACGATACAGAGGCATTATGACATCCACCATTTTATTTGCCATTCCCTTCCTAATAATTCTTAATATTGTTTTCTTTTTTGACCTCCACAGCACTCTAAGCTGACGATTTCAATGGATTATTCACTATGACGCCTAGATCCCTTTCCTGAGATGGCATCTAACATCATGTAACTACAGTAAGGATTATTTTTCACTATATGCATCACCTTGCACCTGCCCACATTAAATTTAATTTGCCATTTGGAAGCCTAATCTTCCAGTCTCACAAGGTCCTCCTGCAATTTATCACAATCTACTTGAGATGTAATTACTCCGAATAATTTTGTGTCAACTGCAAATCTGATCATTTTACTCATCATACCTCTTTCCAGATCACCAGATGATTTATAAATAAATTAAAAATCACCAGTCCAAGTACAGATCCCTGAGGCACTCCATTTTTTACCTTTTTCCACTGTGAAAACAGACAATTTAATCCTACTTTCTGTTTTTTGTCTTTTAATCAGTTTGCAATCCATAAAAGGACATCACCTCCTATCCTATGACTTTTTAGTTTTCTTAGAAACCTATCTTGAGGGACTCTGTCGAACGCTTTCTGAAAATCCAAATATACCACATCTACTGGTTCAACTTTGTCTACATGTTTATTTATCCCTTCAAAAAAATATAGATTTATGAGGCAAGACTTCCCTTGGGTAAATCCATACTGGCTGTGTCCCATTAAACCATGTCTATCTAAATATTTTGTAATTTTATTCTTTTTAACAGTTTCCACAATTTTTCCCAGCAATGAAGTCAGGCTCACCAGTCTATAAGTTTCTTGGATTACCCTGGAAAGCTTTTAAAATATCATAGTTAAATTGGCCACCTTCCAATCTTCAGGTCCAATGGATGATTTTAATGATAGGTTACAAATTAATTGTAATAGGTCTGAAATTTCATTTTTGATTTTTTTCAGCACCCTGGGGTGTGTACCATCAGGTCCAAGTGATTTACTAGTCTTTTTTTGTCAATATGGCCTATTACATCTTCCAGGTTCATTGTGATTTGGTTCACCCTGAATCGTCACCCTTGAAAACTGTCTCTGGAACCGGTATGTCCCCAACATCCTCTTCAGTAAACACTGAAGCAAAGAATTTGTTTAGTCTTTCTGCGTTGGCCTTATCTTCCCTAAGAGCCCCTTTAACCTCTTGATCATCTAACGTTCCAACCGACTCCCTTGCAGGCTTTCTGCTTTGGATATATATTTTTTAAGTTTTTATTATGAGTTTTTCCCTCTATGGCCAACTTCTTTTCAAATTCTCTCATTTAGCCAATACTTGTGCTTTATCCTATTTTCTTCTGATAGATCCTTCTTCCAATTTTTGAATGCAGATCTTTTGGCTAAAATAGCCTCTTTCATCTCACTTTTTATCCATGCTGGCAATCATTTGGCCTTCCTTCCACCTTTCCTAATGCATGGACTACATCTGAAATGCGCTTTTAAGATGGTATTTTTTTAACAATATCCGTGCCTGTTGCACACTCTTAACCTTTGTAGTTGTACCTTTCAGTTTTTTTTGTTTTGTTTTGGGTTTTTTGTTGTTTTTTTTTTAAACTTTTTCTCATTTTATCAAAGTTTTCCTTTTAAATGTTTAGTGCTAGAGTCGTTGATTTACTATTAACCCCCTTCCAATCATTAATTCAAATTTTATCATATTATGATCACTATTGCCAAGCGGCCCCACCACCGTTACCTCTCTCACTAAATCCTGCACTCCACTGAGAATTAGATCTAAAATTATTCAATCTCTCATCGGTTCCTGAACCAATTGCTCCTTAAAACTGTCATTTACTCCATCTAGGAACTTTATCTCTCTAGCATGTCCTGATGTTACATTTACCCAGTCAATATTGGGGTAAATCTCCCATTATTACTGCACTACCCATTTGGTTAGCTTCCCTAATTTCTCTTTGCATTTTATTGTCTGTCTCATCATTTTGGACAGGTGAAGGGTAGTATACTCCAATGGCTATACTCTTCCCCAACACACAAGGGATTCCTACCCATAAAGATTTGATTGTGCATTTAGTCTCTTGAATGATCTTTATCCTGTTGGATGCTATTCCATCCTGGACATACAGTACCACCTTGCAACCAAGTTGCTCCTCTCTTTCACTGCAATATAATTTGTACCCTTGTATAGCATTATCCCATTGGTTATCCTCTTTCCACCATGTCTCTGAGATGCCAATTAAATCTATGTTATCATTCTCTGCTATATACTCTAACTCTCTAGTCTTACTTCAATGATTTCTGGCATTAGTATACAAACATTTCAAAGTGTTTTTTGCTTGTATTAACATTCTGGTTTTCAGTTGACAGGGATAAATTGGAATCTTTTAGTTCAGGTGATTCTTTACTTATAGGCACATGGACTTTTCTTATTTCTGGAACCTCTGTACTTGGGATGCCCTAACTCTAATGCTTCATTAGTATCCTTCGAAGATACCACCCTCCGAACCATATGCTGCTGAGTGACTGTCAGCTTTCTCTTCTGATTTAGTTTAAAAGCTGTTCCATCTCCTTTTTAAAGGTTAGCGCCAGCAGCCTGTTTCCACCCTGGTTAAGGTGAAGCCCATCGCTTCAGAAAAGATTCCCCCTTCCCCAAAAGATTCACCAGTTCCTTCCAAAACTCTCTACATTCCTAATAATTGAATCACCAACTATGATTGCAGATCTAACCCTTCCCTCCTGGGTAGTAGCCCTGGAAGACACATCCTCGGTGTAAGAGGACAATACATCACCTGGAGAGCAGGTCCGTGTTAAAGGATCATTTCCTGCTGCACCTGGTTGATACTCTCCGACCAGGAGACCTTCTTCCTCCAAGGCAGCACCAGGGCTGCCAGACAGGAGTTGGGGCTTGGCTACTATATCCCTGAAGGTCTCATCTTTATACCTCTCTGTCTGCCTTAGCTCCTTCAGGTCTGCCACTCTAGTTTCCAGAGATTGGACTTGTTGTCTGAGAAACAGGAGCTCTTTGCACGGGGTGCACACATACAACCTCTCACCAGCAGGTAAAAAATCTTACATGTGACACTCGATGCAAAAGTCTGGAAGGCCCCCCTCTTTATGCTGGATTGCTGCCTTATTCTTAATTTTGTTCAGTTCCTAGTTAAGTTTAGGTTGCTATGGGAGTAGGAATGTGTACAGTTAGGGTCCTTTAAATTTATTAGTGTTTTTACTATTTATCTGGTAGTGACCTATAAGGGGATGATTAAACTCTTGATAAAGTCACGATTGCCCCAGGTCTTAAGTTAAAAGGCTGATTACATTTTTTTTAAATGTGAAAATGTCACCTGCCTATAAATCAAAGGATAAGCTAGGGGTGGGTGGGAGAGGAGTGGGAGGGAGGCAAAGAAACACACAAACTCCTGGTTTTTGCTTGCTTTCTGACTAGCTATTTAATACAAACACACAAACGCACTAAAGAATATACCCCAATAGTTTTTCTTCTCCCCAAAACTTTTAAGTTCTAAAATTTCCCCAAGCAGTACTTACAGATTCTCTTCAGCCACCAGCAAGGTGATCCTCCCTTCTCAGTCCCTCTTTATTGTGAGGGGGACATGGGCGCAGAGACCCCACAAAGTAGCTGGCACTGCTCCTCCATGGATCCTCTAAAGAATATTGTCAATTGCCATTCTCTTATACTCTCATTCTCTGGTTCTCATTCAGGGTCTACAAGTTTTAGGAGTCATTAAAACTCATAGTTTCAACAAGATTTATGGTTCTGCTATCGCTCGTTAGAGACATTCTGTGCCTGTTCCCAAGCACTGACTTTCACCAGCCTTATCACTTAGAAGAACAGATGTCTTCTTATCTGAGCTTGTTATTATGCAAACTTAGAAATAAGGAAAAAAAAGCATGCAGCAGTATAGTATTTAAAAATGTCTTAACAATCCTTATGCTAAGTTATGCACTATATATTGATCTTCATTCATTCATTTATTGGTGATTGCATTGATCCACTATTAACCCCACCTGTGCATACAATGCTCTTCTGGAAAACTAAAAAAAATAACTCCTTAAAATTTTAATACAGGTGTGACTGCACCTTTAATGTGTGCAATTCTGGTTGCCCCATCTCAAGAAAGACATAGTGGAGCTAGAAAAAGTGCAGAGAAGGGCAACAAAAATGATAAAAGGGATGGAACATCTCTTTTAAGATGAGAGGCTATACAGATTTGGGTTCTTCATCATGGAAAAGAGATGGCTGAGAGGGGACATAATAGAAGTTTATAAAATCATGAGTGGAGTGGAACAGGTAAATAAAGGGTGATTATTTACCTTTTCAAATAAAACTAAAACAAGGGAACACTCCATGAAATTAATAACCAGCAGATTCAAAACATCTTAGAAAAGGAAAATTTGTTCTTACCTGATAATTTTCATTCCTGTAGTACTACAGATCAGTCCAGACAAATGGGTTTTGCATCCCTATCAACAGATGGAGCCAGAGAACAAAACCTTTGAGGCATTGCTACATATCAGAGTGCCACCTGAAGTCCCTCAGTATTGACCTGTACCCAAGCCAAGATGATCATTTATTTATTTATTTATTTAAAAACTTTTCTATACCGTCGCTAAGTTATATACTATTGCAACGGTTTACAAATAGGCACATAGACTAAGGTAAGTAAATGCAGGATATCGTACATTCTAACAGGTGCCAATAAAGTTCGGTTACAATTTCATAAATAAAATCATTATTTGAGTAATGTTGGTCAAGTCCAGGTATATTATTGAGTTACTATCGCTTTGAAATATTACTTCTTAAAAGTAGGATTGATTAAATTCATTCTCATCTGCATTACCTTGTACTTTCATTCTCTACCCTCCATACTCTTTAGTGAAGGCTTTTTTAAAGAGCCATGTTTTTAGATTTTTCTTAAAAGTTTTGAGATTATTCTGTAATCTGAGTTCGGGTGGCATCGTGTTCCATAGTATGGGCCCAGCCAATGATAAAGCCCTTTCTCTCACTTGGGTTAATTTTGCTGACTTTACTGAAGGGATTGTTAGTAGTGCTTTGTTTGCTGAGCGGAGGTTTCTTTGTGGAACGTGTACTCGTAAGGCTGTGTTTAGCCAGTCTGCTTCTTTATCATATATTAGTTTGTGTATGGTGCATAAGGCTTTGTATTTTATCCTGTATTCGATCAAACTAACAAACCACAATAAAAAAAACCCCAAAAACTATGGGTGAGCAGAGAAAATAGTTGGAGCCCCCTATAACTAGGACCCTTTGATTAAAATCAAGGAATATATAAATCCATGTACACTTTTATTAACTCTGAGTATGACTATATATTGCCTCAACAACATCCAGAGGCGAGGAATGAAGGGGATGGGTCTCTGAACTGATCTGTGATACTACAGGAATGAAAATGATCAGGTAAGAACAAATTTTCCTTTTCTGTTCATACCCCAGATTAGTCCAGACAAGTGGGATGTACCCAAGCTCCCCTAAACTGGGCGGGAACCCGAAAAGACCCACATGCATCATACTTTCCCCAAAAGCGCCAAATCGGTAATGTTTGGAGAAAGTATGCAGAGAGAAGACCATGTCGCTGCTCAACAAATCTCTTGCAGAGAAATCAACTGACACTCCTTCCAGGAAGTTGCTTGTGCCCTAGTGGAGTGCGTCTGCAACCGTTCTGGAACTGACCGGCCCTTACAGATGTAGTTGCATTAATCATCTCTCTCGGCCATCTTGCAATCAGGCCCTTGAAAGCCTTTATTTCCCTTCCTTGCTCCACTAAATAAGACAAAAAGATGATCAGATCTCAGAAAAGGATTCGTGACCTTAAGGTACCGCAACAGAATCTGCCGCACAACCCACAAGTGCAACTCCTGTGCCACAGAGCGTCCCGAGACAACTTCAGAAAGGCTGGCACTTCCACCATCTGGTTAAGATGAAAAGATGAAACCATTTAGACAGAAAGAAAGAAACCTTACGCAAAGACACCCCATCCTCCAAAATCCTTAAAGGATCTCTACACGACAATACCTGTAGTTCCGAAATCCTTCTAGCAGAACAGATAGCTACCAGGAAAACAGACTTCAAGGGTAGGTCTTTTAAGATTATCCTTCTAATTGGTTCAGAGGACCACACAGAACTCTAAGAACCAGGTTAAGGTTCGAAGCTGGACATACCTTCCGGATTGGAGGACGCAGATGCTTAACCCCTTTCATGAAACGTGCCACATCCAGATGGACCGCCAGTGACCTTCCCTGTACCTTACCTCGAAGACACCCTAAGGCTGCCACTTGAACTTGAAAACAATTAAAGGCCAAGCCCTTAGACAATCCACTCTGAAAGAAGGATAAGACATGTGGCACATTTAATTTCAAAGGTTGCAAGCTATTCTGCAAACACCAGGACTCGAAAATTCTCCAAACCCAGACATAAGCCAGAGAAGTGGAAGTCCATCTCACCTGAAGCAAAGTCGTAATTACAGGTTCTGAGTATCCCTTCATGCAGAGCCGCTGCCTTTCAAATGCCAAGCTGCTAGACAGAAGCGATCCACCCAGTCTGAAAATATGGGCCCCTGCCACAACAACCATGGCAGATGATGGGACCGTCCACCACTAGATAAACCAGATCCACAAACCGGGGGTGATGCAGCCATTCGGGAGCCACCAGAATCACCCTGCCAGATGAAGATCGATGCAGCTCAACACTCTCCCTATGACAGACCATGGGGGAAACATATACAGCAACAGTTCTGTCGGCCACAGCTGAACCAGGGCTTCGATACCCTCGGAGCCGACCTCACCTGTGAATGAAGAATTGGGCTGCCTTCACATTCCTTGGCACCACTATGAGGTCCAACTCTGGCCTACCCCACCTGGCCTGTATTAGGGCAAAGGCCTCTGCCGACAGCTCCCACTCCTTGGGATCCACCACTGTCTGCTGAGATAACTGGCCTGAACGTTGTCCACACCAGCCATGTGTGATGCAGCTATTTTTGTTAAATGGCTCTCCGCCAAAATGAACAGGTTCTACAACTCCTGCGCTACCTGACGACTCTTTGTGCTGCCTTGGCGGCTGATGTATGCTACTGTCATCGCATTGTCCAAAAACACTTGCACTGACCTTATTTGAATGAGCGGAAGAAAAGCCAGCAAGGCCTTGTGAATTGTTCTGGTCTCCAAATGACTGATAAAGAGGGACACCTCCTTTGCCAACCACTGACCCTGGGCTGATCTTCCTTGACAAAGCACTCCATACTTTGAGACTGGCATCTGTTGTCATGACCACCCAGTCGGGCACCTCCAGGTCTGTCCCTCTCTCCATACTGGTCCAAGACAGCCACCAGGAAAGACTGGACCTGGCATTCCCCTGAAGCGGTAAAGGAAGCTGAAACTCCTCTGCAGAGGTGGCATATAAGCAAATGCCCATGAAACTAACTCCAGCGTAGAAGCCATACAGCCAAGAACCTTCAAATAATCCCAGACTTTAGGAACTGAAAGCCGCAGAAGATGGAGCACCTGACCATTCTCTTCGTGGTCAGAAAAATCTTCCCTATCCGGGTATTGAATTGAGACCCCAGGTACTCCAATGACCGGGATGGTTCCAAATGACTCTTCGTCAGGTTCATCACCCAGCCCAATGAGTCCAGAAGCTGCATCACTCATTGATCTGAACGATAATACTCCACCTCTGACTTCGCCCTGATGAGCCAATTGTCCAGGTACGGATGCACCAGGATTCCCTCTCTCCTGAGAGCCGCTGCCACTGCTACCATCACTTTTGTGAATGTCAGTGGAGCCTTCTCCAATCCAAAAGGGAGGGCCCGAAATTGGAAATGCTCTCCTAGGACCATGAACCTCAGGAGCCTCTGGTGATCAGCTCTTATGGGGAACATGGCCTCCGTCAGATCTAATGACGCCAGAAACTCCCCTTTGTGTACAGCCGCTATCATGTTCCGTAATGTCTCCATCTGAAAATGTGATACCCAGAAGGCAGCACTGACCCTCTGCAGATCGAGCATGGGGCGAAAAGTCCCTTCCCTTTTGGGAACCATGAAGTCCACTATCTTCCCTGTTCCCTCTCCTGAAGGGGTACTGGAACAATTGCTCACAGCAACTGTAACCCCTGTAACATGTCCCGCACTGCCTCCCACTTGGAGCGGGAAATGCAGTGGGAGACCCCAAAGGTGTCCCTGAGCGCCAAGAAAATTCTAAGGCATAGCCATCTCTCATCACCTCCAGCACCCACTGGTCTGATGTGATCCTGGCCCATTTCTCGTAAAAAAGGGAAAGCCTCCCTCCGACAGCTTCTGGAGAGGAGCGGACCAACTTGCCTTCATTGATCAATCTTACTTTCGCCTCCCCCATGTGCACAACCATCCCAGGGAGTGTGACATTGCGCTTGAACGGACTGCTGCCTACCTGCGCCCTGCTTTTGTGCCGCAGGCATGGAACCTCTGCTTGAACGAAATCTTCTCATGTCTCAAAAACGAGTATGCGACAGAAAAGACTTCTTGGTGTTCTTCTTGTCCTCAGGCAACTTATTTCCCTTTGACTCCCCAACTGCTTCATCAGTTGCTCTAGGTCCTCTCCAAACAGCAACTTTCCCTTAAAGGGGATGTTACTTGGCTGGGCCTTTGACCACATGTGTGCGAACCAATTTCGCAACCACATTAGCCTCCACGCTGCAACAGCTGAGAACATTTTTCTGGCTGAAGTGCGAACCATGTCGTACAGGGCATCCGCCATTTAGGCAACTCCTGCTTCCAAGCAAGCAGCCTGAGCGGCCTCACTTGATGCCCCCGCCACCTTCTCATGAGCCTTCTGATCCCAGCACAAGCAGGCCCTCTGCATTAAGCTTCCACAGTCCACCTCACGAAGGCTTAAGGCTGAAACCTCAAACAGCCTTCGAGGCTGGTAACTATAGACCGGTTAGCCTCACCTCGGTGGTGGGAAAAGTAATGGAGTCACTGTTGAAAGAAAGAATAGTGAACTATCTACAGTCGGGAGAATTGCTGGACCAGAGGCAGCATGGATTCACCAGGGGAAGAACCTGTCAGACAAATCTGATTGACTTTTTCGACTGGGTAGCCAAGGAATTGGATCGAGGAAGAGCGCTCGATGTCATCTACTTGGACTTCAGCAAAGCTTTTGACACGGTCCCGCACAGGAGACTGAATAAAATGAGAAACTTAGGAGTGAGTGCCAAGGTGGTGGCCTGGATTACAAACTGGTTGACGGACAGAAGACAATGTGTAGTGGTGAATGGAACTTACTCTGAAGAGAGAGCTGTGTTGAGCGGAGTGCCGCAGGGATCGGTGTTGGGACCGGTCCTGTTCAATATCTTTGTGAGCGACATCGCGGATGGGACAGAAAGTAAGGCTTGTCTTTTTGCGGATGAAACTAAGATCTGCAACAGAGTGGACATGCCGGAAGGAGTGGAGAGAATGAGATGGGATCTAAGGAAACTGGAAGAGTGGTCGAAGATATGGCAGCTGAAATTCAACGCCAAGAAGTGCAGAGTCATGCATATGGGGTGTGAAAATCCGAAAGAACTGTATTCGATAGGGGGAGAAGGGCTGATGTGCACGGAACAGGAGAGAGACCTGGGGGTGATAGTGTCTAATGATATGAAGTCCGCGAAACAATGTGACAAGGCGATAGCTAAAGCCAGAAGGGCTGAATAGAGAGAGGAATATCGTGTAAGAAAAGGCATGTGATTATCCCCTTGTACAGGTCCTTGGTGAGGTCTCACCTGGAGTACTGTGTTCAGTTCTGGAGACCGTATCTCCGAAGGGACAAAGACAGGATGGAGGAGGTACAGAGAAGGGTAACCAAAAAGGTGGAGGGTCTTCATCAAATGTCTTCATCAAACTGTCTTCTATCCATTACTAATCTACTCAACAGCTTAAACTTGGTCCTCAATGCCTCAAAGACGGAACTTCTCTTCATCTCTTCAAATGAAAACAATCTTCCTCCACCTTCACCGCACAATGCTCACATCACCTGTACGCACGTTAGAGACCTTGGGGTAATAATAGACAATCGTCTAAACCTTAAAAAAATGGTCAACACAACCACCAAAGACAGTTTCTTCAGACTACAGGTTTTGAAACGACTGAGACCACTCTTATTTTTCCAAGACTTCAGGACAGTCCTCCAGGCTCTTCTGTTCGCCAAAATAGATTACTGCAGTGCCCTCTTTCTAGGCCTCCCTAAATCTACCACCAAACCACTGCAGATGTTACAAAATGCGGCAGCGAGACTGCTGACCAACACCAGCCGCGGTGAACACATCTCCCCCGTCCTCAGAAACCTACATTGGTTACCAGTAAATTTCAGAATCCTGTACAAATCTATTACCCTAATACACAAAACCATCCATCAGCAACTCCAACTCGACCTGGATATCCCTTTCAAACTCCACTCCTCTAACAGACCAACGAGAGATATCCACAAAGGCACTCTGAAATTTCCCCCTACTAAAGCCACTCGCCGCTCTACGACCAAAGACAGAGCTTTTTCAATTGCAGGCCCAGCTATCTGGAACAATATCCCAGCAAATCTCAGATTGGAACCCTGCCTCTTAACCTTCAGAAAAAGACTAAAGACGTGGCTCTTTCACCAAGCCTTCCCAGATCCACCGGATAATCACTAGTTTGAGCCTCACTTCTTACAAGGACTTTGACACACTTCCTCCTGAACAATGGACACTGGCATTTCCTGGTTAAAGCATATGCTCTAACCCGTTAAATTATTCGTATCATGTTATATTTATTCTACCTGCCTCTATCTTCCTTCCAGCTTGTCTTTAAGCCTCCAAGATTTCCATACCTTGTTGATTGTAACTTTGACTTATTCCTTTTCCTTTGTTATCTATTATTTACCAGAATTGTTACCTCAGTTTTTACCCTTTGTTAAAATGTAAACCGATCCGATATGGTTATCTACTATGAAGGTCGGTATAAAAAACTGCTAAATAAATAAATAAATAAATGACTTATGAGGGGAGATTGAAGAATCTAAATAAGTACACCCTGGAGGAAAGGAGGAGCAGAGGTGATATGATAACAGACTTTCAGATACTTGAAAGGTCTTAATGATCCAAAGACAACGACAAACCTTTTCCGTTGCAAAAAAATCAGCAGAACAAGGGGTCACGATTTAAAACTCCAGGGAGGAAGACTCAGAACCAATGTCAGGAAGTATTTCTTCACATTTTCAATATTGCCAAATTAGTGATCCAAAAAAATTATTTTCAGTTTTCTGACAAATTTCTTTTGCAAGTCCACGGCATAGCAATGGGTTCATCTGCAGCTCCATCCATAGCGAATTTAGTTATGGACAGATTGGAAAGACTACATATATATGGGTCGAGATGGTTTAACATGGTTTCCCTCTGGATTAGGTACATTGATGACCTTTTGATATTCTGGACAGAGGATTTATCGTTGCTACAAGAATTTTCATGGTGGATAAGAACATAAGAACATAAGAAAATGCCATACTGGGTCAGACCAAGGGTCCATCAAGCCCAGCATCCTGTTTCCAACAGTGGCCAATCCAGGCCATAAGAACCTGGCAAGTACCCAAAAGCTAAGTCTATTCCATGTTATCATTGCTAATGGCAGTGGCTATTCTCTAAGTGAACTTAATAGCAGGTAATGGACTTCTCCTCCAAGAACTTATCCAATCCTTTTTTAAACACAGCTATACTAACTGCACGAACCACATTCTCTGGCAACAAATTCCAGAGTTTAATTGTGCGTTGAGTAAAAAAGAACTTTCTCCGATTAGTTTTAAATGTGCCCCATGCTAACTTCATGGAGTGTCCCCTAGTCCTTCTACTATCCGAAAGAGTAAATAACCGATTCACATCTACCTGTTCTAGACCTCTCATGATTTTAAACACCTCTATCATATCCCCCCTCAGTCGTCTCTTCTCCAAGCTGAAAAGTCCTAACCTCTTTAGTCTTTCCTCATAGGGGAGTTGTTCCATTCCCCTTATCATTTTGGTAGCCCTTCTCTGTACCTTCTCCATCGCAATTATATCTTTTTTGAGATGCGGCGACCAGAATTGTACACAGTATTCAAGGTGCGGTCTCACCATGGAGTGATACAGAGGCATTATGACATTTTCCGTTTTATTCATCATTCCTTTTCTAATAATTCCCAACATTCTGTTTGCTTTTTTGACTGCCGCAGCACACTGAACCGACGATTTCAATGTGTTATCCACTATGACACCTAGATCTCTTTCTTGGGTTGTAGCACCTAATATGGAACCCAACATCGTGTAATTTTGATGTTTAGAACACTTTCCACTATTTTTCCTGGCACTGAAGTCAGGCTAACCGGTCTGTAGTTTCCCGGATCGCCCCTGGAGCCCTTTTTAAATATTGGGGTTACATTTGCTATCCTCCAGTCTTCAGGTACAATGGATGATTTTAATGATAAGTTACAAATTTTTACTAATAGGTCTGAAATTTCATTTTTTAGTTCCTTCAGAACTCTGGGGTGTATACCATCCGGTCCAGGTGATTTACTACTCTTCAGTTTGTCAATCAGGCCTACCACATCTTCTAGGTTCACCGTGATTTGATTCAGTCCATCTGAATCATTACCCATGAAAACCTTCTCCATTACGGGTACCTCCCCAACATCCTCTTCAGTAAACACCGAAGCAAAGAAATCATTTAATCTTTCCACGATGGCCTTATCTTCTCTAAGTGCCCCTTTAACCCCTCGATCATCTAACGGTCCAACTGACTCCCTCACAGGCTTTCTGCTTCGGATATATTTAAAAAAGTTTTTACTGTGAGTTTTTGCCTCTACAGCCAACTTCTTTTCAAATTCTCTCTTAGCCTGTCTTATCAATGTCTTACATTTAACTTGCCAATGTTTATGCTTTATCCTATTTTCTTCTATTGGATCCTTCTTCCAATTTTTGAATGAAGATCTTTTGGCTAAAATAGCTTCTTTCACCTCCCCTTTTAACCATGCCGGTAATCGTTTTGCCTTCTTTCCACCTTTCTTAATGTGTGGAATACATCTGGACTGTGCTTCTAGAATGGTATTTTTTAACAATGACCACGCCTCTTGGACAATTTTTACTTTTGTAGCTGCTCCTTTCAGTTTTTTTCTAACAATTTTTCTCATTTTATCAAAGTTTCCCTTTTGAAAGTTTAGCACGAGAGCCTTGGATTTGCACACTGTTCCTTTTCCAGTCATTAAATCAAATTTGATCATATTATGATCACTATTGCCAAGCGGCCCCACCACCGTTACCTCTCTCACCTAGTCCTGTGCTCCACTGAGAATTAGATCTAAAATTGCTCCCTCTCTCGTCGGTTCCTGAACCAATTGCTCCATAAAGCTATCATTTATTCCATCCAGGAACGTTATCTCTCTAGCGTGACCCGATGATACATTTACCCAGTCTATATTGGGGTAATTGAAGTCTCCCATTATTACTGCACTACCAATTTGGTTAGCTTCCCTAATTTCTCTTAGCATTTCACTGTCCATCTCACCATCTTGACCAGGTGGACGGTAGTATACCCCTATCACTGTAGTCTTCCCTGATACACAAGGGATTTCTACCCATAAAGATTCAATTTTGTATTTAGTCTCATGCAGGATGTTTATCCTGTTGGACTCTATGCCATCCCGGACATAAAGCGCCACACCTCCTCCCGACTGCTCCTCTCTGTCATTGCGATATAATTTGTACCCCGGTATAGCACTGTCCCATTGGTTATCCTCTTTCCACCATGTCTCTGAGATGCCAATTAAGTCTATGTCATCATTTACTGCTATACATTCTAATTCTCCCATCTTACTTCTTAGACTTCTGGCATTAGTATACAAACATTTCAAAGTTTGTTTTTTGATTGTATTTTTATTCTGCTTTTTAATTGATAGGGATAAGTTAGAATTTTTTAGCTCAGGTGAGTTTTTAGTTACAGGCACTTGGACTACTTTTCTAATTATTGGAACCTCACTGTCGGGATGCCCTAATTCTAATGCATCATTAGTATCCTTTAAAGATACATCTCTCCGAACCATGCGCTGCTGAGCGACTGTTGGCTTTCCCCTTTGTTCTAGTTTAAAAGCTGCTCTATCTCCTTTTTAAAGGTTAGCGCCAGCAGTCTGGTTCCACCCTGGTTAAGGTGGAGCCCATCCCTTCGGAAGAGACTCCCCCTTCCCCAAAAGGTTCCCCAGTTCCTAACAAAACTGAATCCCTCTTCCTTGCACCATCGTCTCATCCACGCATTGAGACTCCGGAGCTCTGCCTGCCTCCGGTGACCTGCGCGTGGAACAGGGAGCATTTCAGAGAATGCTACCCTGGATGTTCTGGATTTAAGCTTTCTACCTAAGAGCCTAAATTTGGCTTCCAGAACCTCCCTCCCACATTTTCCTATGTCGTTGGTGCCCACGTGTACCACGACAGCCGGCTCCTCCCCAACACTATTGACCCGGATTTACAATTCACAGTACAATACAGCAGTGAAAAAATAGCTTTTTTGGATATTTTAATTTCCATTCAAAACTCACATTTGCAGACATCAATCTATCGTAAGGACATTGAGAGAAACAATTTGCTCATGTACCACAGCTTCCACCCTAGAGCATTCAAACAGGGTCTTCCAGTTAGCCAATTTTTTAGGCTAAGACGCCTGTGCTCTTCAGATAAAGATTTCAAAGTTCAAGCTGGCATACTTGCCTCCAGATTTTTCACTCGTAGCTACCCATACTCCTCAGTCTACAAAGCTTATAAAAGGGCTTGGCATTCTTCACGCCAGGCCCTTCTAGAATATAAAGTACACGATCCAGTTTCTGCAGATATCTGTGTATTGACCCACACTGATAAATCCTATCTCATTATGCAAAGCATCAAAAAGCATTGGCATGTGCTTCAATTGCATTCAGTATTTTCTGAATTGCCTCTCTTTGCATACCAGCGGAGTAAAAACCTCCGGGACCATGTAGTGCGAGCAGCCGTGAATCAGCAAGACCCCATAACGACGCAAGGTTGTCACAATCAATGTGGCAACTGTGACATGTGCACAATCACCATTCAAGGACACTCTTGGCAACACCCCGTGACAGGTTACATTTATAAAAAAAGATCATTGACAACATGTGATTCATCATGGGTGGTTTATTTAATCCAGTGCCCCTGTCAGCTTTTATATGTGGGCCGCACCAGCAGAAAAATCAGAATACGACTTCGAGAACACAGAAGCAGTCTTAATACAGTGAACTTAGAGGCACCTATGGTGAGCCATTGCATAGAGTCAGGTCATACGTTCGACCAACTGCGTTGGACAATTCTTGAACAAGTTGCACCTAATCCTCGGGGTGGTGATTTAAATCAATTTCTGAACTACCGAGAACAATGGTGGATCTACACCTTAGCTACACAATCCCCGCAGGGACTCAGTGATTCAGTAGAATGGTCCTCGCTCATCTAGCCATTGATTGGTTCTCTGCCAAGTGTAATTGATTCATTAATTAGTTCCTTTCTAAGATACAGGCAGGTATATAAACAGCCCCGGAAAATGGCGGTTCCAGCTGTCAAGACAAAGCTGCAGCCGAGTAGCAGAATTGTTTGCTGGGCAGACTCGGGAATCCTATGTATATTGTAGAAAGCAGCTTCAGTTATTTCCAACTATATAATATTGTTGACTATAAGCGTCTTTTCTTACTATAGAATTGGCATCTCTCGGCCCCTGAAGAAGCTGTCAGAAACACGAGCCGTGTCGGGCCAGCGCCAGCCTGATATCCTTGCTGCACCTACTGCTACGATAAGTGTAACTTTACTGCCCTAAAAGTTGATCATACTAAAAGATGAAAAAGTTTTTAAAAAATGACAAAAATCGTAAAACCAATACCAGAGTAACCAATGATTATACTGTCGTGACGGTCTGTTATCAGATTGGCGACCTCACAATCATTCCAGTGGCTGTCAGGGCTATCAAAGTTAAAGCCCGCCATTTTATATGAGGTTTACTCTGGTTAGTTTCATGAGACTACATGGTATCAGCGTTGCACAAACGTGTGCTGCTATTAGTGCCACCAAAATTTACCTCGGTGCCTTCCGTAACGGCCTGGTCAGGCCCGTTGGTGGGAACGTCTGTCAGCTCCACCGGTGTTTTAGTGAAAGAAAACTGCTTCAAATCCGCAGTTTTTCTTTTTGTCGTCATGATAGCCATTTCGGTGCTGGTGACCGCTTCTCCCGGGTAATCGCTAGGTTTCAGGTTGATTTTTAAGAGTAAAAGTTAGATCTGGAAGGGAGAGCACGATTTCATGCGAACATCTCTATTGCCGGCAGAACAGCACCCCCATCATGGAATATTTGTAGTTTGTCCTTTCTGTACAACTGATATAATAAGAACATGCCATACTGGGTCAGACCAAGGTTCCATCAAGCCCAGCATCCTGTTTCCAACAGTGGCCAATCCAGGCCATAAGAACCTGGCAAGTACCCAAAAACTAAGTCTATTCCATGATACCGTTGCTAGTAATAGCAGTGGCTATTTTCTAAGTCAACTTAATTAATAGCAGGTAATGGACTTCTCCTCCAAGAACTTATCCAATCCTTTTTTAAACACAGCTATACTAACTGCACTAACCACATCCTCTGGCAACAAATTCCAGAGTTTAATTGTGCGTTGAGTAAAAAAGAACTTTCTCCAATTAGTTTTAAATGTGCCACATGCTAACTTCATGGCGTGCCCCCTAGTCTTTCTATTATCCGAAAGAGTAAATAATCGATTCACATCTACCCGTTTTGGACCTCTCATGATTTTAAACACCTCTATCATATCCCCCCCTCAGCCGTCTCTTCTCCAAGCTGAAATGTCCTAACCACTTTAGTCTTTCCTCATAAGGAAGCTGAATCTCTTCTACATGATGTTTTGACATTGTTATCTTGTAGGCCTATACAAAATTGGTGTTATCTGGCAGTCATTCCATGCTACATTAGCAGACAATTGCCAGAAGGAGATTACAAATGACACCATGAAGCCCAGTCAATGCTTTATCTGTTGTAAAGCCCACCTTGCAGTTGTATTTGATGAGGGATATGAGAAAATTACACTGAACTAATTCAGAAACCCTTGCTAGGTCTGAAGTTTAGGACTTCTCTGTTTCATTAGCATGGAGGCCCAAATCATGGTATCCTCACAAAACAAATTTATTACTCAGTTAATTTTCCTTATTTGTTTTAAAAAGGATTCTGTGTACAAGGTGCACTGATGGAGAAATCCATGAATGCTTCCCCAGTGAACCAGTCTAGAGGTAAGAGTGGGGGCAGT
The DNA here is from genome assembly GCF_901001135.1 of Rhinatrema bivittatum. Taxonomy (NCBI): domain Eukaryota; kingdom Metazoa; phylum Chordata; class Amphibia; order Gymnophiona; family Rhinatrematidae; genus Rhinatrema; species Rhinatrema bivittatum. Next base: position 140,385,857 of record NC_042621.1, read on the forward strand.
GTGGCACTGATGTACTATAGGTATTAACTGTTCAACTTGCATCATTAGCATCTTATAAGTGCTTCCAGGTATCCCACATGTTGTTTTAACTGCTTGTAATCCTGCTGGATTGCCTCCATGACGGTGATGGATTAGGATACCAAGCGTGTATGCAGAGAATTAAAGGTGCAGTTTCCTGGCCGCACTACTATCACACCTGGGGGTTTTCCTTCTCCACAACACCACATAAGGTATAAAACACCTGGCACAGTTGAACAGTTACTAACTTAAATTCCCTACCTATTTCAGGCAGGGATACCTGGTGAAAAAAAAAAAAAAAAAGGAAACTGCAGCTATCCTGCTCCATCACACAGTCAGGGTTGGGTTTTTTTTTTTTTGTTTGTTTTGTTTTTTTACACATGCTTTCCCCCCTTAGCAGCTTACTCTGGTTTGCAGGCTGCAAATGCTGGAGAGCAGAATGTTATGTTTCTAACAGAACAGGTTATCAGGACCACCAGTAAGTCAGTCTAGTCTAGAATTCAAGAACTAAGCTTTATTTTAATATATATTCAACAGAAAGGAGAAGCTCTGGTTCATCGTAGCAGGTTTTCCAAAGGAGAGATTCACAGTTCAGTCCTCACAACTTGGCTCTCAAATGTCTAGGAATGTCTTTCTGGTGCCCCAGCATCCCTGTAGAAGCCCCGATGGCCAATCAGGCTCTTCAGGAGCAGGGCTACTAATATAGATCAAACTCTATGCAAGACTGCCTTTGAGCCTGCTTTAACTGTGCCATTCTGTGGCTCCGCCCACAAAGCACTAGCCCCAGAGTTCAGGGCTGGCAAGAGCACCTTTTCACACTGACAATGCTCAATTCCAGCTACTCAATTTCTGATTCATTTACATAAACTGCATTAGAGGGAATGTTATGGTTTTAATAAATGAGCAAATGTCAGGAAATTTTAGCTTTTGCCATCCCAACCTCCGTAAGTCAGAAAATGATCTAACAAGAGCAAGTTTAAAATCCTTTTTGTTTTTATATAGCTTTCATTCATTTTTGTAGGCAATTTTAAAATCTTTTTTTTTCTTTTCACTGCTATCATATGAAATGTAATCCATCTCCTACTGTAAAATAAAATCCTTATTCTTGTCACTTTGCCTCTGGATTTGACTGACCAACTTGGAACTTAACAAAAGGCTGTAGCTGGGTATTAGCTGTCTTCATCTGCTCCCAAGCCTTGCGATAAGTCTTTATGGACATCTGCAAAAGGGAAAAGGATGGGAGAAAAGGTGAAAAGCAATTGAGAAACACTGAGCACGGCATTAGCTACAGACTTATTATACCTGTGAAATTCAAGGGGAAAAGGGAGAGTACACTTTACCAGGATTTGGTTATGTGTATACTGACATCATGGATTACATAAAAGGGGTAATATTTAAATGGGTGTTTACCTACAGAGAAGGTCCCTTTGAAAATTGTTTCCCCTCCCCCCTTTTGTGGGGAAAATTTTGTGCATTGTCGATATTTATTTATTTATTTATTTTTAATTTTTATATACCGACGTTCCTGTATACAATACATATCGCACCGGTTTACATGGAAACTGAACTGACGCCTCAGAGGCATAATACATTGTAACATGTTGACAAGGAACTTTTAGTGAAACTTTTATAGACAAGATTAACTGAAACAGGGTACAAAATCAAAAACGTATGTACAGTGGAAAGGATAATGTTTATCGCTTCATCCAGTTTTAGCTCTCAGGGAAGGCTTGGGTGAATAGCCACGACTTTAGCTTCTTTTTGAAAGTTGCTAGGCAAGGTTCTTGGCGGAGGTCCGGTGGAAGCTGGTTCCACAGAGGGGGACCTGCAGTGGACAAAGCTCGATTCCTCAGTGAAGTTTTTGCCGGGTGTGTGTGGAGCATGTTTTGGTATGCACTTCTGATCGGCTCTCTGAGGTGTGCTGCTGTAGTTGAAAAGATAGGTTGAGGGAAGAGATGTTGTGTAAAGCCTTGTGAATCATCATGAGTGCTTTAAAGTGTATCCTGAATTTTATAGGCAGCCAGTGCAGGTTCTGGAGGATAGGGGTAATGTGTTCCCTTTTTTTTGGTGTTAGTGAGGATTCTAGCTGTCGCATTCTGGACCATCTGAAGTGGTTTGATGGTGCTAGCGGGTAGGCCCAGAAGGAGAGAGTTGCAATAATCCAGTTTTGGGAGGATGATAGCTTGTAGTACCAGGCGGAAATCTCGGAAGTGTAGGAGTGGTTTTAATTTTTTTAGTACCTGCAATTTGAAGAAGCATTCTCTGGTGGTATTGTTTACGAACTTGTTGAAGTTAAGTTGGTTGTCTAGAAGCACACCAAGGTCTCTAACTTGCGGAGTATGGTCAATCGGTGCGAGGGAGAGTTGGGAAGAAATCGGTGGGTTGAGCAGGGTGCAATTATCTTGAGCTATTATGAGGATTTCGGTTTTGCTGGTGTTTAGTACTAGGTTGAGGTTACAGAGCAAGTTGTTGATTGCTGTGAGGCAGCTGTTCCAGTAAGACCACATTTTGTGGAGAGATTCAGCTATCGGGATGAGGATCTGAATGTCGTCCGCGTACAGGAAATGAGTTAGCTTGAGGCTGGATAGTAGATGGCAGAGTGGGAGGAGATAAATATTGAATAGCGTAGGAGAAAGGGATGATCCTTGTGGTACCCCCTGCTTCGATCTGATAGGGTGTGACTCTTTGTTGTTAATCCTAACCTTATAGTGCCTGTTTTCAAGGAAAGATTTGAACCAGTTGAGCGCCACTCCTGTTATGCCGATGTCTGCAAGAAGCTGGAGGAGGCACGAATGGTTCACGGTGTCGAACGCTGAGGATAGATCCAGTAGTGCAAGAAGGAAAGGTTGCCCTTTTTCCTGATTAATGAGAATGGAGTCAGAGAGCGAGGCTAGTAGTGATTCGGTGTTCAATGATTTTCGGAATCCGAATTGGTTCGAGGTGAGAATGTTGTTTTCTTCCAAGAATTCAGATAGTTGTCTGTTTACAACCTTCTCCATAATTTTAGCGATCATTGGAAGGTTGGCAATGGGTCTGAAGTTGGCTGGGTCAGTGGGTGGTAGGTTAGGTTTTTTAAGGAGAGGCTTGAGTATTGCCAGCTTGAATTGGTCAGGGACTTGGCCTTGTGACAGTGAGCAGTTTATGATGTCTGCAATGGGTTTGGCTATGATGTTAGGAATGGAGAACAGCAGATTGGATGGGATGTGGTCTGATGGGTGGGACAAGGGCTTCATCTTCTTGAGGATGTTTTCTATTTCTAGAGCAGACGTTGATATGTGTACTTTTTATGTGACCTTTTTTTTAGACGTTGATATGTGTACTTGATATGTGTACTTTTTTTTCCATGAGGAAAAGGGGTGGTGCTGGGAGGCTGGGTTAGAGTAGGCCTCTGAAAGAACATGCAGGGATGTCATCCTGAAATCCCCATGCGTACTCTTTACCCTGTGTATTCTGCACTGTCCGCCACGGGAATTTCCCTTTGAAAATCAGCTTGCAAGCCATAGATGCTTTGCACTCATATGTCTGCAGGGAGGCTGAAAATTGGCCTCAAAAGTCTTTGCTCACCTAAAGAGAGCACTCAAGCAGTATAATACAACTCATTTTAAGTTAGTCGGTTAAACAAGCAGGAAAGTTCCTTAAGGGTATTCCAGAAGTCAAATACTTAAAGGGGCACATTTTCAATAGTATACATTTACTTCTGAGCTTGCACAAATTCAGCTGAGTTTTAAACACAAGGTACCCAAGTGCACTAAATGTGAATATCAGCCTATGTGGCTAAACGTATGTGCATACACTTGCAGGGTGTTGAACGAAAGCATAAAATGTGTGTGTGTTAGCAATATGCCTGCAATACGCGTACAGTTTTGAAACTTTAATGTATGCACATAGTTTATAAACTGATATGCACCTCCTCCTGCTTTTGCCCAGCAGTTTCTTTCCCATCTTTTGCTTTTAGCTCAGTCGGAACTGGTCTTTATGGGGCTTTGCTGACACGAGTCTTCATTCACAACTACCTAGGATTTTGCCTCTTATTTTATATTCCACTCCACTCACTTAGTCCAGACATTGCCACTTTGATCCTTGGACAGGGGCCATGGTGTGCAGTAATCTAACAACAACAAGAGAGAGAGCCTTCTCCATCGCCTCCCCCAATCTTTGGAACAATCTACCTGAAGACCTGAGAACTCAGCACAACTTAAAAACCTTCAAAAAAGATCTAAAAACTTTACTGTTTCGTAAATTCTTCACTGACCCCCAATCATCTGCTCATACCAACTCTCAAATGAGCTCACAACTATAATCTTCAACCTTACATACCTCACTCATATTCCAACTCTATATTGCTTCAGAGACTTGTTATATTATATTACATATTATATATTATGTTATGCTTTTTACTATAATTGTTAACTATGTTATGATGCCTCAAAACTTCCATGATAAAATTGTCCACTTTGTAAACCATTATGATGGCTTTCCAAATAACGGTATATAAAAAACTCCTTAAATAAATAAATAAATAAATAAATAAATAGTTAATTAATTAATTAATATGGAGTAGAGACTGGCCACTAAATGTCGATGTAGAATGATGGCTGGGGCCTTCCTTAAGCCTAAAGGCTGTGAACACTGCCTCTGCAGCATTCCCAACCCCCGCTGACTCAGGGAACAAAGGCCCAGTCTGATAATCAAATCCATGTCTCTCTACATGGTACCGCACAACACTGCTACTGAGCCTGCTCAAAACACCTCTTTCTAATGTGGCTAAAAGTATGCATGTTGTGAAAGAATGTGCATACTCTCAGGTAACAAAGTCTTCTGATACAGATTCAGTAAACCTATCCACACTACTGCCTTTTCTATCCATGTAGATCTCAACTAAGGGGCCTTGTGAGGGAGTCTACAAGAAACTCCCTCAGACCACCTTAAGGGACTGGGCTCAGCTGTCTTCCCTGTCCTCCTTAAGCACAGATCCGCAGGGAATCCTGGGTGAAGGGAGAAGCCCTTTACTAGAGCATAAGAACTCAGGGTCTAGAAGGTTTGAGGAGGCCCTGGGAAGCAGGAAGGAAGCCAGAGTAGGCTAGGACCATTTATATTTGATTGGGTTTATTACCAGCCCTGCAAGGTAAGCAGTTTCTTTTTCTGTTTTGCTTTATCTCTGTAAATAAATTGTATATAAGCAAACAGCCAGTGTCTGCCTTCTTTATCTTACTGGCTATTTCCCCAGCCACGGCCCCCCCAAGTTTCCACAGGCTTATGCGCTAAACCCCATTGTAAAAATTGTTTGCATGCTTGATTTTACCATGCAATGCACTAAGCTCTTGCACAGAAATATCCTAAATTGCATGTGAATACTATCAGCATGTATGCAAACTCATCAAACTATAGCTTCAATGTGCTAATAGCATCTGTTCATAAGATGGCATGAGACCATAACAAAAATAGCATAAACATGCTACACAGAGTATGGGCAGTTTTCTTCTCCTCATGGCTCAGCTGCCTTGCTGCAAACCTGTATACAAGTGAGCCTGACACATGGGGTTGGCTGACAGTGATGAGGGCAGAAGATCATCTAGACCCCAGAAGAGGAGTTGAAGGAAGAAAAGAAACTTCCAGAAAAGGAATAATCAGACTAAAAGCAAAAATTTCAGACATCCGCCAAGAATGGCTGCCATTAGACAGTACTTCATGCAGCCCTGGCACAATCCCAGGGAGGGATAGCTGCCAGCCCTGAGGACATAAAGCAAAATTGCTTACCTTGTAATAGGTGTTATCCCAGGACAGCAGGATGTAGTCCTCACATGTGGGTGGCATCATTGATGGAGCCCTGGTACGGAAACCTTTCTGTCAAAGTTTCTAGAAACTTTTGACTGGCAGCCTGAGGCTACTGAGCATGCCCAGCGTGCCATGATATTTACTGCCTCAGGGGTCTCTCTTCAGTCTCGAATGTAGCAATAAGCGTTTAGCAAAAATAAAATAATAAAACGTATTGGACCCAACTCCGCGGGGTGGCGGGTGGGTTTCGTGAGGACTACATCCTGCTGTCCTGGGATAACACCTATTACAAGGTAAGCAATTTTGCTTTATCCCAGGACAAGCAGGATGCTAGTCCTCACATGTGGGTGATTAGCAAGCTAGAGGCTGAGTCATTTTGTAGTGAAGCAACAGTGAAGTATTGTTGTTGAAAATGAGGCAGCCGAAGATCACAGCAGATTGGATGTAGAAGGAGTTGGGATTAAACTGGAAACAAGTTCTTTAAGACAGATTGTCCATATGCTGAATCTTGTTGTCCTTGTTTGTCCAAACAGTAATGAACTGCAAAGGTGTGAAGAGAACTCCATGTTGCTGCTTTACATATGTCAAGAATTGGCACTGAACAATAGTGTGCTACTGAGGTTGACATTGCTCTCACTGAATGCGTTTTTACTCGTCCTTGGAGAGGAAGGCCTGCTTTTTCATAGCAAAACTGTATGCAATCTGCTAGCCAATTGGATAGAGTATGTTTACCCACTGCTTTACCCGGTTTGTTTGGATCATAAGATACAAAGAGTTGAGTGAATTTCCTGTGGACTGCAGTGCGGTCTAAGTAAAATGCTAGCGCACGCTTACAGACCAAGGTATGTAAGGCTCATTCTCCATGGTGTAAATGAAGCCTTGGAAAGAATGTGGGTAAAACTATGGATTGGTTCAAGTGGAATTCCATAATTACCTTGGGGAAGAATTTTGGATGTGTCCAGAGAACCACTCCCACTCGGTCATGGAGGAATTTTGGATAGGGTGAGTATGTGACAAGTGCTTGTAACTCACTAACCCTTCTAGCCGATGTAATGGCTATGAGGAAGATAGTCTTCCACGTGAGAAATTTAACATCACAGGAATTCATGGGTTCGAAAGGAGAATGCATGAGTCTTGTTAAGACCAGATTCAGGTACCATTCTGTGACTGGTGGCCGAATTGATGGTTTAAGTTGAGTTAAACCTCTCATAAACCTGCTGACAAGAGGTTGTATGGATATTGGTGCATCTCCCATTTTGTTATGGTAAGCTGAGATTGCACTTAAATGGACTCTTACAGATGAGGTTTGGAGACCAGAGTCTGAAAGATGGCATAAATAGTCTAGTAGAAAAGTTGTGGGGCAGGTGAAAGAATCTATACTCTTTTGGTTGCTCCACAAGGGAAACCTTTTCCATTTCGAAGACTAGTTCTTTTGAGTTGAAGGTTTACATGAAGCTATAAGTACTTGAGATACATTGGTTGAAAGATTGAGTGGCTGTAAAATCAAGCTTTCAACATCCATGCTGTCAGGGATAGGGATTGAAGGTTGGGACGGCGCAACCGACCCTGATCCTGAGTTATGAGAGTGGGAGCTACACCCAGGCGAATGGGATCCCTGATCAAGAGGTCTAGAAGTGTGGGAAACCATACTTGTCGAGGCTAATACGGGGCTATGAGTATCATGGACCCCTTGTCCTGTTGTAACTTCACTAGAGTTTTGGTTATGAGCAGTATTGGAGGATACGCGTATAGAAGGCCTGAGTTCCAAGGGCGAGCAAAGGCGTCCTTGGCTGGCTGGTTTTTCTATTTGTGTAGAGAACAGAATCTGTCCACTTTGTGATTCAGGTGTGACACAAAGAAGTCTATTGTTGGTTGTCCCCAATTTTTAAATATCCTGGTCGCTATTGAGGGATCCAGGGACCACTCGTGTGGTTGGAACTGACGACTGAGTCGATCCGCTACTACGTTGTGAATGCCTGTCAGATAAGTGGCCCGGAGAAACATTGTGTAAGGGCCCAGTCCCAAATATGTGCAGCTTCTTGACAAAGGAGGTAAGAGCCCGTACCTCCCTGGTTGTTGATGTACCACATGGCTACTGTGTTGTCCGTTTGGATCAGAACAGTCTTGTGTGAAAGGCAGTCCTTGAACGCATGCAGCGATAACGTATAGCTCGAAGTTTCAGGAAATTGATTTGAAATGTTGCTTCGAGTTTTGTCCAAGTACCCTGGGTTTGGAGATTGTTTATGTGAGTTCCCCAACCCAAGGTGGATGCATCTGTAGTTAAAGTTATCTGTGGGACTGGTTGTTGAAAGGATAGGCCCTTGCGCAAATTGGCCATGTTCGCCCACCAAAGTAGAGAGGAACGTAGCTGGTGGGTTACTTGAATTGGAGAATACAGTGGTTGAATGGCTTAGATCCATTGTGATCTTAATGTCCATTGAGTTACCCTCATGACTAACCATGCCATAGGAGTAACATGCACTGTGGAAGCCATGTGGCCTAGTAAGGTTAGAAACTGATGAGCTGTTGCTTGTTTCTTTGAATGTAGCGAGTTTGCCAATAGGGAAAGTGTCTGTGCCTGATCCTCGAGCAAAAAGGCCTTTGAGAGGATGGTGTTCAATTCTGCTCCAATGAATTGAAGCAGGTGAGACGGAATGAAATGGGACTTTTGATAATTGATGAGAAAACCCATGGAGTGAAGTAGAGTAATTGTTCGACTGAGAGAAGCCAGAGCACCTTGTTGAGATTGACTTCTGATGAGCCAGTCGTCTAGATATGGGAAGAGATGGACACTTTCCTTGTGCAAATGTGCTGCTATTACTGCTAGACATTTGGTGAATACTCTGGGAGCAGAGGCAAGACCGAATGGTAGTACTCTGTATTGGAAATGTTGATGACCCACCATGAAGCGCAGATACTTGCGATGAGGAGGGAATATTGGAATGTGAGCGTAAGCGTCTTGAAGATCCAGAGAACAAAGCCAATCTCCTGTTTGAAGAAGTGGAAGCATGGTGCCTAGAGAAACCATCCTGAACTTTTCTTTCTTCAGAAATTTGTTGAGATTTCTGAGGTCTAGGATGGGACGTAGGCCTCCGGTTTTCTTTGGAATGAGGAAATAACAGGAATAGAATCCTCTGCCCTGCTGAGTCCGGGGCACCCGCTCTACTGCTCTGGCTCTCAGAAGGGTGGATAATTCTACTTGTAATTGGGTTTTGTGATTTTCGGTTAGAGAAATAGGTCTCGGAGGAGAATCTGTTGGAATTGAGAGGAAGTTGAGTTGGTAACCTCAAGATATTATTGCGAGTACCCATTGGTCTGTTGTTATTTGAATTCAATGGTTGTAAAAGGAGGATAGTCGACCTCCTACCGGAAGGTCTGGATAAGGATTGGAGAGATGGCTTCGGTCTCTGGGGAAGGCCTCAAAAGCCTGTCTGTGGCAGAGGTTGAGGCCTAGTCGCCCTAGGTTGTCTAGGTTGAGTTCTCTGTTGCGGCCTAGAAGATCTGCTCCTAGCTGTTGGAGGGTAATACCGCCTCTGCCGGTAGAAGGGTCGTCTAGGGACTTTCCTTTGAGGCCTTCGGGATGGCTGTGAAGGTGGATCCTGCGGAATTGATGAAAGCTGTCGCAGGGTCTCCGTGTGCTCCTTTAATAGAGCAACTGCATCCTGTACTTTGGATCTGAAGAGGTTATCTCCAAGACATGGGAGGTTGACTAATTTGTCCTGGACTTCAGGCCTGAGGTCCGAGGCTTTAAGCCAAGCCCAACGTCTTGCACTTATACATGATGCAGCCACCCTAGATGCTGTCTCGAAGCCGTCATAGGCAGCCCGGACCTCATGCTTACCAGCCTCCAGCCCTTTGTGGATAATTGCCTGGGCTGCTTCCTGATGTTGTGATGGAAGTGATGGTATAAAGTCCTGCATCTGCTTCCACAGGTTTCTTTGGTACTGAGTCATGTATAACTGATACGAAGATATCCTAGAATTTAAAATGGCTCCTTGATAGACCTTTTGCCCCAGGGAATCCAAGAACCTGTGATCTTTACCTGGGGGATTTGAGGAATGTGGCCTTATCCTCTTGGATTTCTTTTGCTCAAATTCTACCACTACTGACTGGTGGGGAAGCTGTGATTTTTGGTAGCCAGGAGTAGACTGCACTAAATATGTAGTGTCCATTCTTTTGTTAACAGCAGGCACGGAGCATGGATGTTCCCAAATCCGATGTTGTAAGTCCAGAAGGACATCATGGACAGGTATGGCTACCACTTGCTTTGGAGGGTCTACAAATTGGAGAACCTCCAATGTTTGTTGCCTTACGTCCTGCTCTGTGACCAAAGTGAAAGGTATGGTGTCAGCCATTTCCTGTATAAAAGTTGTGAATGATAAATCTTCTGGTGGAGATATTTTTCTTGGATCCGGTGGTGAGGGATCCGACATGAAAGCTTCAGATGAGGTATCTGAGTGTGTATCACTTCAAGTATCATATGGATCTTGTCTAGGTGGAGAAATTGGAGAGGTTCTAGGTGGCCAAGGAAGCCCTGAAGGACCTGGTTGTGGGTCAACAAAGGGTGACTCCTCAGGGTGTTCTTTCCCAGGTTTGGAAGGAAGAGCACCGACCACCTCATCAAATCTCTTCATTAGAAGTTGATAGAGTGCCAGTTTTGGATGTCCTGGGTCCCCAGGTGAGATTGGCATCAATGGTGTTGGCGCCGGAATCGATGATGGCGTCAGTATCTTTGGTGGTCATGCTGGGGTCACCGTAATTGGAACCGGTGGAGGTAACGGCATTGGAATCGTCGGCATCTGTATCGGTACCAGCATCAACAGGGTCGTTGGTATCGGTGTAGTCACCGGCTTCGGTGCAATCACCGCATCAGTAAAGGTACCGGCATCAGTTCACGAACCGGCATCGGTGAAGTTGCCAGAATAGGCGTCTGTTCTTTAAGGGCCTGGAGTACTGCTTGTCTGATAAAGTCTGACAATTCCTGCGAAACAGCTGGTGCAGGCAGAGCAGCTGAACATGGTGGCAGTGTAGGCGTCGATACTTTCTCCACAGCGCCCTGTGGAGGTTCGACCGAAGGAGTTATAGGCCCCGGCGCCGAGGGTAGCAGAGTTTCCTGAGGTTTAAGCCGTTTAGCGGTCGGTTCCTCCAGCGAGAGAGATGTCGCTGTAGTCGGTGTGTGCCGATGTTTTGGTCGATGTGCAATCACTGACCTGGACGATGCCGTCGATGTCGATGGCGATGGATGATCTCCGGACCCCTCCAGATGACGTTTTTTCAACAAAATTCACTTTGAAACACCCACCGGGGACGATTTTGTTGATGTTGAAGGAGAAGGAAGAAGCTGAAGGTGAAAAAGATGCTCCATCTTCTCTTGTTGAAGTTTTCTTCTTTTGGGAGTCATCTCTGCACATTGAGGGCAGTTTGAGACATCATGTTTATCTCCTAAACAGAGAACACACTCGAGGTGTGGATCTGTTATGGACATTGTCCGATTACAAACCGGACATTTTTTAAATCCAGAAGCCATTTTCTGTCGACAGCTGTCGATGAAAAGAGGGAAGAAAATGTGAGAGAAAGTTTTTATTCAAAGTAAAAACGAGGCTAAGATTACTCACCAGCCAGTAGCAATCTGAGAGAGATCCCTTATGGGAGAGAAAAAAATGAGAAATATATGACTTTTTAAGTCATTAACACTGTGAGATTAACTCACAAGGCTCCTTGCTCCGCGATGCTTACAGCAGCGCGGAAAAACGAAGACTGAAGAGAGACCCCTGTGGCAGAGAATATCATTGCATGCTGGGCATGCTCAGTGGCCTCACAGGGCCAGTCAAAAGTTTCTAGAAACTTTGACAGAAAGGTTTCCATACCAGGGCTTCATCAATGATGTCACCCACATGTGAGGACTAGCATCCTGCTTGTCCTGGGATAAGCATCTAACCATCCTCCCATTGCGAGTACCCTGTACTGCTGGAAGAGCAATGGCACACTGATAGTTGTTCATATTGATGCCTCAGAACACCTTCAGTTGCCTTTGGAAAAACTAACCACAGCAATGACAGCAATGGCCATTTCCTTAAGTCAGCAAAGTAAGTTTAGGTGATTGACACCAGCACAATGTACCTCATCCCCTTAAGTTACCGTAATTTTCCTCCCACTTCTATGGCATCCATTCCCTCCAAGCCATGCAGGAACAGCCATCTCAGAGGGCCAGCGACCAGATGCAGGGAAGTTAGAGAAAGACATTCATCCTTGGGTGGTATATTTCTATAATATTTATATACACATACAGACACATATATATATCTATAATATATATACACACACACACATCTACTGTGGAAAGTTGCTGCAATGTTGTTCCCATTCAGTGCCTTTTGTAAGGGGATTATGGCTTAACTGCTGCAGCCTTTTCTCTGCTGTAGAACTTGTACCAACTGAGACCATGCAAGACATAAAACACATGTGGTACAACATTTCAGCACAATTATGGTATTTAAGTTGGAACTTTATCTGGGTTTTATTTTTTCCATTTTGGAGGCGGGGACAGCTTTAGGAGCTGTTTTCTTTAATATTTATTTTATTTACTGAACTAACTTTAAAAACAAAAATAAATTAACAGCCCCTCAACTCTGCAGAATCCCCAATCCTCCCTGACTCCCCCTGGCTCATACTTACCCTATCATGATTTTCCAAGAGAGAAAGAGGCATGAACGAGACAATTGCACCTGAGCCTGCTGGCCTCGATTTAAAAAAATGGTGCTGGTCTCAGGACTGGCCAGTGCCAAGTTGTTTTACAGCTGTAATGCTATAGGGACATATTGCTTTACCCTGTATGAGCCAGAGACTCAACCAACCTGGGCCTGCCAGCAGTGTTTGGGGAGGTTTCTGAATTCAGAAAAGTGCTACCAGACAAAACTGGTGTGAAAGCAGAAAGAGGAAGAGATACTACAGTGGAAGCTGCAGGACCCTACGTTGCCCACCTTCATGGAAGGGAACAGTGGACCCAAAGAGGCCTCAAGGCAATTCGCAGGAATGTGCAGCAGCAGTAACAGAGGGACAAAGGGCACTGGATGAGTACTGGGGATTCTCCAACCCATCCTCCAGGAAATCGTATGGAGGCCCAAGTCACAGAAAACAGTCAGAAGTGAGGAGCTCCCCCTGTTTTGGTCCTGATATCAAAGGGATGGGGAAAGAACCTGGTTCAGCCGCCAATCCTAAATCAAGAGGGAACCCAGGACTGTGCAGCATCTCCACAAGGAAGTGATGGAACCCAGTGCATCTCCCTTGCCCTATGTTATCATCTCCATCCTCACTGAGGCTGTGTCGTGGGCAGAACACATGGAAGCCTGGGAGGTCCAGAGTTCTGTTTGAATCAAGGTAGTGTCCAACACCAGTGGGTACATCTGTTCCCTGAGGACAGATGCCAGGAACAACTTGCCTAAGATGGAGATCCTGGACTTCGTGGTTTTGGCTAAGGAATCTCTATTTGAAGATTTTACAACCTCTGGGGTGTCACCAGACTGGTCTGTGTACAGCCTTAATTGGATACCTGATGCTCTGCGGGTAGCACCACATCCTGGAAGAGGAGAAACATCCGGTGAGGAAGAAGTGGATCTGGCTTCCATTCTGGTTACTGCAGATTTAGTGACCAAGCTCTGGCCTGAGCTGGGTTGTCCAAGACAGAAGAAACTTTTTGCCTGGTCCAGAGAGGAGAGGTTTGTATACTGCTGTATGAGCTGTGGGAGCATTCGTAACCATATGTGCCATTTTCCGCTATGTGAATGGTCAAGCTAAGAGGGGAAGAATGGCTAAGACAGGAGAATTATAATCAGATGAAGCATGGTATTACCTTCAAGTACTTTCCTCGAGATCTTCTGCTGTTGCTTTCCATGATCAACAGTCTTCTCAGTGGTATGCTGTATTTGTTGAGGATACAGATGGGAGGCCAAGAAGATCTTCTAAACCCAGAAACCTGCTAGTGGGAACATTGTGGAGATTCCCAAGCCTGTCTGGTATTCACCTTGAACTGATCTAACCAGGTTAACTTTAAGAAACTGATAACCTGGATTTGCCCACTACAAGAGAGCCTTTTTTTCCCCAAAGTATTTTATTAAGCAAATCAGTTCAGCCTGAAGAAAAGCTAATCACAAAGAGGACATTTTCTTTGCGCTGTTTTTCTGGTGTGTGTATGTTTATGCTGGTTTTCATATGGGTAAAGTGTCCAGCATCTGGAAAAAAAGTTGATCCTTTTGGTTCTTTGAGACTCTGTTTGGATTTTGTGATAGCGTGGGGTGGCTCTTGACTTCCGGGAGGGGTGCCCAAGGACAGAAATGGTCTGGACTCTGGCTTTTCCAACAGAAAACACTTATCATTTACATTTTACAGAAAAGCAGCAAAAATAAGCCTGCTTACCTCAGTAGTGCTACAGCAGAAGTCAGGTAATCACATATATAGGGTTTTTGGCATAATTTCTGATGCTTTCTCCTCCCGTTCTGAGCCTCCCTATTTCTCCCTAGACTTTGGTATTTATTTCCCTCCACATAGAAACGGGCTGCAGGCTGAGGTCCCATTTGTGCGAGATTTTAAAGTGGACCAAGCTAAATTCAGGAGAACCAGCTGACTCACCAGCTGACTGAAGCTGACTCACCAGCTCACGAAGAGAGCCAGAAGATCTGAAGTCTGTCAAGGGAATGAACTCTATTATTACTGCTTATGCCTAAGATTAAATCCTAAGGAAAATTATTTTGGACATTTTATGTTAACTGACAAAGTTTAAGGTTGTTGAAATTAGAGATGTGCATTGTTCTGAAATGACAATCTCTATGTCGTTTCATGTCATTTTCATAACGAAACGATAGCAATAAAACCACAAAATTTCGTGTTTTTCCTTCTGTCATTTTTAGTGCCCACTACTTGCAAAACCTAAAAAAAAAATTGGGAAAAATCCTAAACAAACAGAAATTTACCCCAAAATTACACAACACAAAATGTTTAGGCCTGCACATCCCTAGCTGAAACGTGTAAGAAAAACTTTGGGAAATGTGGAAAAAATATATAAAATTTAAAAAAATCCCATAAAGGATAGCATTTTGAAAAAATACCCCAAATCTCTTTCTTTATCTCTTCCTTCTTTCTATCCATGGTGATTTCTTAAGTGAAGGAACTTAACCAGTAATGGTTATTTCCCAAGAGATTGTGGACAAAGTGGAAGATGGCTGTCTAGTAACCAAGTTTTTTTTTCAGCATCTGACCTGGAACTGGAAGGAGTTGTTTTCTCCAATGTGGAGATTGTAGATATGAGTGTTGATATTTTCTTTTCACAGAGGATCTACAAAGAAGTAGCATCTACTTTAGCCCAGAGTTCTCTCCTCACAGAGACCACATTGGAATGTTTGCATCTTCTCTTTACAGAGAGAAATGCCCAAGGTGTTCAGGGGACAACTGATAGTCCTGTGTGGGGTCAAGCAGAAGTTTGAAACGTGTTTATGCTTACCAACTCCTTGTTAAATTTGTTGAATAACTGAGAGAGTCATGAGATATTGACATATTTGTGTGATTATTGATATGGGAAAAGCAAAAAAAATATCTCATGGGATCTTATGAGTGAGAAATGAATTCTGAGGAATCAGGTATTCTTAGTATATAACATTTTATTGGCTAAAGAAAAATAATGCATCTATTTGTCCTGTCTTAACCCCTTTTTGTCAACAGGTGGCAGCAGATTTCTTGTATTTTTCTAGATGATGTTCTCTGTGCTGAACACAGATGACCTTGAAAACTAATAGGGAAGAAACCCTGGTGAATTGTCTAAGAGATTTGGGGGTGGTTTTAAGACAATCACCAGGGTTTCTTCCCTAGAGGTTTACAATCTAACGAGTAAATTTTAAAAGGTACGCACGAGCGCCCATAAACATGTGTATTGGGCATGCGAGCAAAATTACACAATTTTATATCGTGTGTGCAGGTACGAGTGTACTATTTAAAACAGTCCCTACCGCGCATATGTCTTGAAGTCTTTATGCACATACTCACTTGTGACTGAAGAGAGAGACTCACATTATTGCCCCAACCATAGCTGCAATTATAAACAAATCACTAGAAGAAGGTGAGCTACCAACTAAATTAAAAATCGCAACAATCACTCCAATATTAAAAAAAAAGAACCTTGATCCTGATGATTTGAATAATTACCGTCCTATCTGTAACCTTCCCTTACTCGCAAAGATGACAGAGAAAGCAGCACTGATACAGCTTAATGAACACCTAGAGAACAACAAAATTCTACATCCCTCACAACATGGTTTCAGGAAAAACCGCAGCACAGAAACACTGCTTCTCAATTTATCAAACAAAATAATAAGAGGCTTCGACAACAAACTAAGCCATTTACTAATCCTACTAGACCTCTCTGCGGCATTCGACACCGTAGACCACAAAAGCCTGATAACAAGACTTGAAAGCATAGGTCTTTCAGGCAACACTCTTGACTGGTTCACATCATTCCTAAAAGACAGGCTCTTCAAAGTCACCCTTAACAACAACTCTTCTGATCCCTTCCCCCTTGAAACAGGGGTACCACAAGGATCCGCCCTCTCGGCCACCCTCTTTAATATTTACCTACTCCCACTATGCCAACTCATCTCAAGTCTAGGCGTAACTTATTATATGTATGCCGACGACATTCAACTCCTCATCCCAATAACCTCAACGATCGAAGATGCATTGAGTCTAACAGCCAATCACCTTATCTCAATTAGAAACATGCTGAACCACCTAAAGTTATGCCTCAACATGAGCAAAACAGAATGCATCCTCATTGAAAGAAATAATACAGGACAAATAACACCAATGCCTTCCTTACAAATTGACAACACTAACATCCAACTGAAGAACAATGCAAAGTACCTTGGTATCTGGATCGACAATGAACTAAGCTACAAAAAGAACATTGCAACGAAAACTAAAGAAGGCTTTCATAAACTTCACATACTCAAACATCTTAAACCGCTTCTACACCAACAAGAATTCAGAGCCGTCCTGCAATCACTTATTTTCACCAGCCTCGATTACTGCAACTCGCTCCTGATTGGCCTTCCAAAATCCACACTAAAACCGCTCCAATTGTTACAGAATGCCGCAGCCAGAGTACTAACCGGCAAGAAAAAATCAGACCACATCACCCCTGTTCTAAAAAGTCTACACTGGCTACCGGTCGAACAAAGAATCGAATTCAAAACTTTAACAACATTACATAACGCAATTTACAATGCAGACAACACCGCCCTCGATAACATGATTCAAATACACAAATCACAAAGAACGACGAGAACAACCAACAAACTGCACCTAGTCATACCCTCTCTTCCTTCAGCAAAGCTTTCCAAACACTAGTAACAGAGCCTTCTCCATCGCGGGACCGAAATTATGGAACTCCTTACCAGATCACCTAAGCACACTCAGCGACATCAAAGCGTTCAAAAAGGAAATCAAAACATGGTTATTCAGACAGACATTTCCAGATGGTGTTGGCTAAGATAAACGCAACTGCTCAGAAACATTATCCCCCCCAATTATAATTGCACTAATCTTATAAGAACCTCTCTCTCGACAATCCCCACCTATCCACAGACCCCTAAAAGTGTCATTTTTGGTTCAATCTTTAGTTTGTCTCTGACCGATCCCCGAGAAATATTCCTCCCTTTCTATCCCATCTTAACCCAAGCAAGGGATTCCCAAACACACTCATGATATTATTTATTTATTTATTTATTTTTCTATACCGACATTCGATAAGGTATATCACATCGGTTCACATATAACAGAATGTCTAAGGCTGGCCTTTATGACAAGGTACATTATAACATATTAAATTGAGAACCTAGCTAACTATATACATCTGGTTAACTGATAGTATCATAAAATAACAAGATTGTTAACTTGTAATAAGTTAACAAGATTGTTAACTTATTACAATATATTCAGGTTTAGGCTAGTTATGTATAAGGCTGGACTGGGAACCGGGGGGGTAGGGGGATTGTTGGAGGAGGGGGCTTGAGGCGGGATTATTTGTCTGGGGGGAATGCGTAACATAAGTATCAATACTTATTCGTACACTGTTTGTATACTACCTGCACACTGCAAGACCTATGTGTACTCTGTTTGTACCCTCCTTGCACACTGTAATACCTGTTGTTCAGTTAATAAGTTACTCAGTTATATTGTTCAGTATCTGTATTAAGTTGTTATAATGTAAACCGGAGTGAAGGCAGCTTGCTATACCTTGGTATATAAAAAACTTCAAATAAATTTTAAAAGGCCAATCTGATACACTCTATATATATCTCACTATAAGAGGAGCACATTCAACTCAGGGTGAATTTTTTTTTTTGGGGGGGGGGGCAGTGTTACAAGGATCTACAGACCCTTGCACTCTAGGCAGATCAATGTTACCCCCCCCCCAAACCCAACTTGAGTTGAAAGTGCCCCTCTTACAGCGGGATATATATAGTGTCAAATTGGCCCTTTAAAAGAGTCTCTCTCTCTCTCTCTCTGGCCCAAAATCTACAGACTTGCGCCTCATCGGGACCAGTAGCGCCCATTCCCTGCCCCTTTTCTGCCTTCTTATTCTTGACATGCGCACAAGTATGTGCACATGCACTTCCCAGTTTCTTAAAATTCGCGTTGCTCGCACTTGGCCCACATAAGTGTGGATGGGGTTGTTTTTGCACGAACAACATTTTTAAAATCTACGTGTGTCATTTGGATCATTTCTATCTTGCTGGGCTGTCTGTTGGTTTAATTGTCGTCCATGTATTATGTATGTGTTAGAAAAAAAATGGTTCACTTGAAAATTCTCCATTTTTTTTGTTAAACTGGATTGATAATGTAAGTCAGCTTGAGCTGGTTGAGCAAATCCAGTGCTTTCCAGGGCTGGGAAGGTGACCCTTTACAAAAATAAATAAATAAAAGGGGAGGAAATTTTTAAAGATTTTTACATGGATAAATGTGTTTACCTCAGTAAAAATTGCTTTTGCAAATTCTACCACCCCCAGTGCAAAGAAAAACACATGCTTTTTCATAATGTATGTACTTTTATCCACTGGGAAAAGGGGATGGGGTTAGTTCCAGGAAGGAAAATTTAAAATCACCACGCATACTTTACATCTATTGCAAAGCAGGTGCAAAGTCCCCTAGTGTAGGGTGAAGAGCTTTCCTTTGAAAATAAGCTTGTAGGCCCTGCAAGCTGCACTGAAAATTACACCAAGCCCCCATAAAATGGTTTGAATTAGGTGTTAAAATTTAGTGTTTAGCCAGCACATGCTAAATAGGGCATGGAAGACTGCATGCCATGCTATTTCTGTTTGCTTGCTAAAACTTAACTTGCACCTGATGTTCCTTTATTAGTATGCATGTAGTTAGTTTCTCTGACTAGATTAGCATGCATGCTAAGGGCTTTAGTGCACAGCATGCTATCACAAAAACATTCTAAAAGGTTTTAATGTGCATAGAAAGTGTTAGTGCCTAGGTCCTCAAGCCTCTGAAAGTGTATCCATAGATGTTTTTATCTTGTCAAGCTTGATGATTACATATTTATGAGCATTTGACATGTTGCTAGTCATTAACAAATATCCAGAGAGATCTGCTTTAGTACCCCCATATCTTAATGCTGCCTAAGTAGGTGTTATTACACTACATTAGACGACATGTGCAGTGGCTGGGGGACATCCCCAGGATCAGCCTTCCAGTTCTACCTCATTCCCCTTAGCGATAAGAGACTGCAACTCTGCCATGGATCTTTACTTCAGCCACCCAACACATTTACCGAGACTCTTCAGAGATAACTCTACTAAGTACTGAATGTAGATAGTAAGGTCACTAGATATTTGCCCAGCTATAGCTGCTTCCTTTGTATAAACACAAATCCTGCCTTACCTCTGCAATTTCTACTTTTCTCTCCCAGACCTTCACACTCTTCTCCAGGTCACCATGGTCTATCTTCTTATTTACGTACTCAAAAACATCTGGTACCCGGTAATCTGACAGTTGTTTCTGTAGCTTCTTGTTCAGACACTCTGCTTTTGCCCGTTCCTGAGGTGGGAAATTGAAAAGAACAAGAAGAAAACATTCAGCACAAAAGAACATGTTTTTCTTTTTCTCAAAAACTAGGTGATTTTTATTTATTTAGATTTAGCTCACAGATTTTCATTGGTAGCTCAAGGCAAGTGACATTTAGGAACAATAGATAATTCATTCTCCTCAAAGTGCTTACAATCTAACAGATACATTTCCAAAGCAGTTATACATGTAAATGTAACATACTATTGTATCAATTTTCAAAACCCATTTACCCACCTTAACGGGTAGATTTTGTAAGGTGCGCGCATGCTTCCTGGCACGCACACACGGACGCGCCGATTTCATAATATGTGGGCGCTGGCATGCGTATGTTATAAAATTGGCGGGCTGCGCGCATATGCATATTCCCTCACGTATCTTGTACAAAACTCTTACCATTATCCATAAAGCACTATACCACCACAACTCCAACTGGCTTGAAGATCCCCTGCGCTTCACCCTTCACAACCGCCCCACTAGAACTTCCCTCAAAGCTACCCTACACACCCCCTCCCTCAAGAATGCCCACCTCACCTCCACCAGGGAGCGAGCCCTTTCTGTGGCTGGTCCCTCCCGCTGGAATGCTCTCCCCTCGGAACTCCGCTCTGAGCCCTGCCAGTACAAATTTAGAAAAAAGCTAAAGACCTGGCTCTTTAAGCAGGCCTTCCCAGCATAAGTCCTCCAGCTCCCTCACCTCCCCCCCCCCCCCCCCCATTTTATCATTTTACATTATTTATTTACTCCCCATATTGTTGTCCCTAACTAACCCCTATTATGTTATCCATATCCAAGTTAAATAGTTAAATTATACAGATTATATTACACAATTTTATTAATTACAATGTTAATCTATAATATTTATTATCATTATGTTATATTGTCATCCAGTTATATTGTTACATATGTGCCACTGTTCTATGTAAAGCCCCTTATCTCTGTTGGGCAGTTTATTGTTATATGTAAACCGGAGTGATTTGTAGTCTCTATAAGAACCTCGGTATATAAAAAAAATCAAAAATAAATAAATAAATAAAATAAATTATGTTTATTGTTATCTGATTACTGTTTTCTTTTACTCTTTTATCCTCATTAGTTATTCTATATTTATTGTTATTTGCACCCCTCCCCCTTTTGCCTTGTTCACTGTATTTCTCTTAGTTCCTTGTAAACCGATATGATGTTCCCACGAATGTCGGTATAAAAAAATTGTTAGATAAATAAATAAATATGCGCACTGGATTTTATAATCCACATGCGCACAAGGGAGGGGTAAAATTCTGCAAATTTGCACGGCAACGCATCGAAGCCTTCCCCAGTTCCCTACCCTCTACCCTAACCTCCCTTCCCCTCTCCTCCCCAACCCCTAAATCCTACTGAATCTTTTTTTTTTGTTGTTGCAATATTTACTTCAGGGCCCATTCTGAAGTAAGTTGTACACGCTGGCAGCCGGCTGGTGCGCGAGTGTCCAGGACAGCAATGAATAGCTCTTTCCTGGTCCACCCCCCGACCGCCCCTTGGAAGTGGCCTGGCTCTTGTGCGCGTAACAGGGGTTATGCTCGCGGCCGGGCCTCTTATAAAATGCGCGCGGCACGCACAAGGCCCAGCAACGTGCGTAACCCTCGTTTTCCCTGCGCGCAGGGGATTAAAAATCAGGCCTTAAGTGTGCAGGTAAAACCTATTGACAATTTAATGGCATATATTGTAGCAATTTTCAAAAGCCCACTTATATAGATAAAGAGTATCTACATGTGTAAAACCCAATTTTAAGTGTGCAAATGCTTTTGAAATCAGGCCCTAAGTCTGCACCTGAAGCAATTGAGGGTGAAGTGACTTGCCCAAAATCACAAGAAATGTCAGTGGCATACAGTCAGGGCTTTCTAAGGAATTCAGTGAATCTCCAGGAGGCTCAACCCTTTAACGATGAGGCCAATGCAATAATGTGCATTCAGCAGAGAGCACAGTTTAATCCACAGTCGTGCACACATTTTTTGTGCACAAACTTTAATGTTGATGCAGCAAGGAGTTTTGCATACCAAAAATGTGTACTTAGACCTAAGCATATTTTTAGTGCCCTCGCATGGAAATCCCATGCCAACAAAGGCATCATCTATTACCTCACCTCCCAGGGTAGAGATGTGCACAGGTTTAACTTGTGTCTGTTCTTAGAGCTGAAAACTTAACTACTAGTCTGAATTGGAATTAAATTTCCAGGGCTAGTGTTAGTTTACTGTTGAAAGCTGGTGTTCTGGTGCCAGAACCTTTAATCAGAATTTTATGCACAGAAAACATATTTTGTGCACAAAACACGTGTTTTCTGTTCATAAAATATGATTTAATAGCACAAAAAAATGTTTTCTGTGTGGAAAACATTTTTTGTGCGAATAAATCATATTTTATGTGCAAAAATCTCAAGTAGAGTTACCGGCAAATAGCTAGGAGCACATGAGTTAGGCACACAAAGTTATGCCACTAGTTTAAGTTATTTGGGATCTATGTGCAGAACATATTTTTAAGTGCAAAAAACATGGTTTATGTTTATAAAAAAAAAAATTTTTGTATGCATAAATCATATTTTATGCACAGAAAACATGATTTGTGCATATAAAACAATTTATATATATAAATCATGTTTTTCTGTATATTAAATTTAGCAACAAGATCAGGGAATGTGCCTATAAAATATAGGTATGTCAAAAGTCAGACACCTTTAATATTCAATCCAAAAGATACAATAGTTTTTACAATTATTTCAAAAGGAAATTGTAAATCATAAATCAACATTTTTTTCAAAACAAAAAATGTACAATCATAAATATTCTATACAATAATAAAAAAAGAGTACAAACAATAATCCCTCCCATATAATACAAAATTTAAAACAAAAAAACAAAACATAAACCCTCTAATAAAATATACAATATTTTATCACAAAAAAGTAAACAAACCAACATTATAACATCCACAACATAAACCACCCACTAAAAAAATAAAAATAATCCCACAAACCCTTTTAGAATAAACCCCTCTAAATAACAAAGAGTTACTTCCTTTTTTGTCCTAATTGTTAATGCCTATGGTTCTGCCAAGTTTTGGTGTACTGAATCAACTTTCAGAACACTAGACCCATCTGCTCCATAGGATCATATCTTCCAATGTGGCACATACTGAAGAGAAGATCTTTAAATAATTCTATTATATGGCACCACCACTAGTCTCAATCTTCCAGATTGTTAAATATGCTCAATCATCCAAACGTTAGCAAATATGCTCAATCATCCAAACGTTAGCAAAGAAACTGCCTGACATGAGCTCATGTTTTGCCTCAAGCCAAAGGCTGCTTCAGGGGAGACTAGACAAGGAAAGATAAAAATTAAACACACAAATTAGCAAAAAGAACCTAATGAAAATACCCAGCATGAAAAAGACAACTTACTCGAACTATAACCATAAATGCTTGATATTTGAATAGCGTTTATCACAGAGTGTAAAAATAACAAAAATCTTTATCCCTCAAACCATACAAAACAAACTCTTTAAACAGAACACATAACCTCCACATCAAAGACTACTTACTTCAAAATAAACCTTCAAAAAATTCCAAAGAGGGAAAAACAGACTCTAAATGCAGGGGAACAAAAAGATGGCACTGGCTAAACCACATCCAAAGCTTTTGAACCATACCAAAGTATTATAACAATCAATCAGCGTCTGCCTCTGTCATCAGATCAGCCAACCCCTAATAAGTCCCACCTATTTAGAAACCATATCCAATCATACCCACAATACTTCAAACCTTGTCAGAAGATAATCAAAACCATTGTTAGAGGACACCCACAAGTGACAAACCAACCAATAGACAGTCACAACTCAAAAATACAGATAAGCCATTGGCTATAAAAATATTCCCCACTCTATCTTATTATTCAGAACCTTTGGTAAAACAGAATTTAGGCGATAAATCCACCTTTGTTCAGAGTACATCAACCGGCGAGATATATTAAGCCATTGCTTTGTGCACATTTTCTGGTTTGTGCATAATTTTTTTCCTTAACTTCTGATGCATTAATACCATTAATTTACTGCATTGGGAATTTAAAAAAAATTAGCTTCTGCGAAAGAAACCAAGACCTAGATTCATCATTTTGCTAGGTCGAGAGTACAATGTATAAATCTCATTTTTGTGTACTTTTCATCACTCCAAATTACATAAAATCTTCACTAATGTCTACTGTGCTGTTCATACCTCTGACTGTGCATGTAAAATTGCCCCCAAAACATAGATCAGCACCAAAACCTCACCCTGAGTTCAAAATGGCCCCTTTTACAATGGTATAAAAAGTTAATATGTGTGCCTCCCCAGAGTCTCTCTCTCTCTCCTCCTGCCCGAAATGGGATTTGCGATAAATATTGCAAATCCAGTTTCGGGCATAACACACAGCATAACACCAGGAAAAAAAGGTGTAGTTAAATTGTGTGATAGCATGCGTTATGCTATCGCATGCAACATTAAACACCCCTCAATTTCATAAACTTTGCCCAAACACTGCCCTTTGACTAAATTTTTAGAATTTGCATATGCATCTCATGATGCGTTATTTATCGCATGTGCTATGGCATTATCACGGGCATTAGAGCCTAATGCCCACGATAATGTTGAATGACCCTGCAAGTTAGCTTACTGTAAATGAGGTTCTTTGTTGACAGCAGGATGAATTAGCCATTTCACGTGAGTGATGTCATCTGACGGTGCCAAACAGACTCTTCTCTCCTATCTCAGAGTTTTGTTCTACTAAGCATGCACGGGAGTTCGCACACACGTGCTGCCTCATGAGCCCCTCAGTTGCTTGTAAAGCCTAGCTTTAACTATAGTCCACATTCCCGAAATGCAGGCGTGTATTAAACTTGGCTAATTCATCCTGCTGTCTATGAAGAACCCTATTTAGGATAAGCAAACTTGCTTCTCCATCAACAAGCAGGGCTAAATTAGCCATAACACATGGGGAGTCCCAAGTGGAGGGTCGTGTAGCACAGCATTTACTGAAAAAGCAACCCCAAACCTACCCTTCCCCACCCCCCACACCCATGGAAAGTGGACTACTGGGTGTACAGGCTGTACAAAACTGCTTGCCCAAAGTATTTATCACTTCTTGATAGACTGACTAGACAGTAATGGGACGTGAAGATGTGAACTGATAACCAAGTTGCAACTTTACAAATGTCTTCAATGAGCACAGCTCTTAGGTGAGCCACTGAAGTAGCCATGGCTCTTACTTGATAAGTCTTGGCAAAGGTCAGCCAAAAAGTAGCAATGTGTAGTCTGCAAGCCAATGTGTACTTGGCAATGGCTATTCCTAGTCTGTTAAGTTCATATGAGGCAAAAAGTTGAGAAGTCTGACAATGTGATTGAATTCTCTTTAGATAAAAATGCCACGACCCTTCTACAGACCAGTGAATGGAGGTCCTTCTCCCTTTTATGTGCATGAGGTCTTGGAAAGAATGTAGGCTTGATTCAGATTAAAGACCACAACTACTTTTGGCAAAAATCTGGGGTGAGAACGGAGCATCATTCTGTTGTAGAAAAACTGCAGGTATGGAGAGTAATGAAGAACCGATGCTTGTAATTCACAGACTCTTCCAGCCAAGGTAATGGCAAGTAAGACTACCACTTTCCAGGTGAGGAACTTTAAGAAGAACAATTCTAATGGTTTAAAAGGCAGTTTCATTAACTATGCCAATATGACTTTGGCTTGGCAACTGGAAGTTTTGTATTCCATATGTCTTTCATGAACTTTGACACCAGAGGATGTATGAAGATCAGTTTGCTATCCACTTGAACATTGTAAGCCACAATGGCACTGAGAATGATGAAGAGATAGCTCAGGGGGGATATGATAGAGGTGTTTAAAATCATGAGAGGTCTAGAACGGGTAGATGTGAATCGGTTTTTTACTCTTTCGGATAATAGAAAGACAAGGGGGCACTCCATGAAGTTAGCATGTGGCACATTTAAAACTAATCGGAGAAAGTTCTTTTTCACTCAACGCACAATTAAACTCTGGAATTTGTTGCCAGAAGATGTGGTTAGTGCAGTAACTCTGGAATTTGTTGCCAGAAGATGTGGTTAGTGCAGTTAGTATAGCTGTGTTTAAAAAAGGATTGGATAAGTTCTTGGAGGAGAAGACCATTACCTGCTATTAATTAAGCTGACTTAGATAATAACCACCGCTATTACTAGCAACG
This sequence comes from Rhinatrema bivittatum, assembly GCF_901001135.1. Classification (NCBI taxonomy): domain Eukaryota; kingdom Metazoa; phylum Chordata; class Amphibia; order Gymnophiona; family Rhinatrematidae; genus Rhinatrema; species Rhinatrema bivittatum. The sequence goes on from NC_042621.1 coordinate 140,412,005, forward strand.
GTAGCATGGAATGGACTTGGATTTTGGGTGCTTGCCAGGTTCTTGTGGCCTGGATTGGCCACTGTTGGGGGCGGGATGCTGGGCTTGATGGACCCTTGGTCTGATCCAGTGTGGCATGTTCTTATGTTCTTAAGAAAGAAAGAAAAGTAGTGAAGAAAATCCTTTGGAATGCAGGCAAATGTGCCTAGGCAGCTTTTTCAACACCAAGATGAAAATCTTTTCCATTTAAAACTGTAAACTCTTCTAGTTGAAGGCTTCCTGACCAAAATCAGAAGAGGAAATTGAGTCCTTGGATAGTGACAAAAAGCGCACAACATCCATGCAGTTGAGAGAGTGAAGGTTTGGATAACACAGACGACCTTCATTTTTAGTAAGGTTGGATTAGATTCCAGAGGGATCAGAGGGCTGACAACCTGATGAGGAAAGAGAATCACACTTGTCTAGGTTATGCTGGAGCAACGAGAATCAAGAGCACCTGGTCCTTGGAGTACCTTCTGCACTGTTTTTGCCACCAATGGAAGTGATAGAAAAGCATATAGCAGATCTGCATCCCTCTTGAGCAGAAAAGCATCCCAAGTGGATTTGAACTTGTTTTGAAAAATAGAGTCATGGGAACTACATTCGCTGTTGCCACCATACTGTATGCCCAAGAACAACTAGTACTTCTTGGGCCAGGACTTGATCCCACTGTAATAAATTCTGGGTTAAGGTTCGAAGGCAATATGCCTGCTCCGATAGGAGGAACACTTTCTCCTCCAGGGAATCTATCTATGCCCCGCTTAACTTTTCTCTTTGGGTAGGAACAAATTGGTGGAAAGAGTGTCTCTGGAAAAAGAAGCATTTAAAAATGAAGTAAGAATGCCTAGAAGAAGATGGTTGCTCAGGTTCTGTTGAAAAAGACTGAATTGCAGCATGCTGCTCCTTAATTTGGGTTACTGTTTCCCTGACCTTGTCTCCAGAACAAGGCACATCAGCTGACTCATGAACATTTTCATGCAAGCTACTGGCTTTCAACCAAGCCATCCGGCATGCTCTGCTGGCCACTGCAGAAGATGTCACTGCAAAATCTTATGATTCATATACAAAATAGAGAAGATGATGTTCAAACTCCTCTGCATTCAGGAGAGCCCGCTGATAGACTGCTGGCTAGAGAGCAGGAAATTCTCAGGAGTTTTAACTTGTCAATACAACTGTGAAAGTATTGAACCATGTAGAGTTGGTGAACCACTAGGTGCACATTGAGCATCAAACCATGGAAGACCTTCTCCCAAAACTTTGCAACAGTCTAGAGTTCTTACTCAGTGGGGTGTTGGAGAAGGTTCTAGTCTTTTTAGCTCATTTTAATTTTGACTCCACTACCACTAACTGATATGGAAGCTGAACTACTCCAAACTCTGGAGTTGTTGCACTTTATTTCAGATACAGTTTCCTGACTACTGGAGGACAGGAGGCTGGATTCTCCCATATTTTCATTTATAAATTCCATAGGATTGAATGAACCAGGATTGCTGCATGCTTGGATGGAGTTTCCAGAATCAGGAGAAGCCCAAAAACCTCGTTGTGGGGGTCCTTGTTCTTATGAATTTGATGCCCATTGCCTTATTCAGTTTTTCTTTGGAGTACGAGAGGTCTTCTGGTGGCAAAGAATACTCCAGCAGAACAAGTATGAGGTCTGAGGGAATCCCCACAGACCATTCCTTGGAACCGAGAGATGATGGGACACTAACTGACAACCCCAATGAAGATGAAGGTGATTGGGTTAAGGGATATTAATCATGTCAGAAGGAAATATTCCAGGCGCATGCTCCAAACACTAGTGTTGTTATGCTGGTGGACCCTTGGACCAAGGGGGAGTTGGCGCTGCCTGTGAGGAGGAGCCCCACAGGGCCCCCCCCCCAGTCGGTAGGCGAGGCTGAAGAGGAGCAGAGACCCCAATGGAGCTTCACCACTACCAGACCAGTTCCCCTTAGGTTGAGCCCTTGGGTGCTGGGAACAGCTGGACTTACATGGGGTTTCCGCAGAGGAGGAAGTCCAGATGAAGTAGGAGACTGCCTGTCTCTATCCATGCAAGGATAGAGACAGGCAGCATAGATCGTAGTCAATATCCAGGCAAGTGTCGTAACAGGTAGCGCAGCTCGTAGTTAATGTTCAGTCTGAAGTCAAGCCGAGTGAAGCAAGAAGCGAAGAGGAAGGACGGGATGAGGAAGAAACTCAGGAACAGCAAAGCACAACGCAAGGAGCATGGAGACCTATTGCTAAGGCAAGGCCTGCAGACAGTGACTTGCCTTATATAGCCCCTGTGCAGTGAGGTCATCAGTAAGGGCCGCAGGACTTTTCCCACCGCGGGCCCTTTAAATTGTGCAAATAGATGTGCATGCGTGCCTGGAGTTGGGCTGCAGAGGAAGACATTGGTGGCATTCCTGCCGCGAAGGACAATGGTGTGGAGTCGGCGGCCCGAGCCACAAAGAGCAATGGCGGCGTTCAGAGGCGTGAAGTGGGGGTGTTGCATCAGCAGCGGCTCTCTGCTGCTGCCAGGGAACCTGGGTCTGCTTCTGCCGTGGCAGCGCGGCGTTAGGTAAGCAAGGCTAGCTGTGGAGCCTTGCAGCCAGCAAACTCAACAAGTGTCCTGTGCTCCTATCTCAGACTGGCTAGATTCTTCCACAGAGAGGGATGTTGGAGGCTAGATCCCATAACTGGGACCTCTGATGAGAACACATAAAGGTGAGAGGGATTCCCCCTTGAGGGAACACATTTGCTACTCTGAATAGGAGAGGTTGAAGGGTGGCTTTCTTGTCAGTTACTTCCAGTGAGACAAATAAAGTCTTCACCAATTCCGCTAATCTGGACTATGGGCTGCTGTGTCCACTGACAGGAGCTGGGGAAGAGATATCCTTCTCCGAGACCAGTGTGGAGTCATCCTCCTGAGAGAGCCCCCTCCTGGATCCACTGTACTGGGGGATACATGGAAACCAGAGCCACCATGGAGCATATGGGATTCTGCGTCTTCAAAAAAAAAAAAAAAAAAAGCCCTTGATCGAGGAGACAGAATAGAGATAAGTACCTGAATGTAATCTACTTCGAAGTGGCTAAAAAGTGGAATATAAATAAATAAATAAATAGAAAAAAAAGATGTAGGAAGATAAGTGTAATGAATCATCCTCAGGATTTTTCAATGATTGTTCTTGTCTCAAATGCAACTAATGCATTGCTAGGGCCGAGGATTAATGCTCTAACTTTGCCAGGGCATTGAGTGTCAATAATTCTGAGGTTGGATGCCTCGATGGAGGGATTAGCTGTGTTGGCTAAATAGAGACCAGATGCGTTGACAGGGATGTAGTTACTGAGGTCCAGTGTGTCGAAGGCACCAAGGCTTGGAGTGTTGACAATGCCGAGGGTTGGTGCACCAACAGTGCTGATGGGTAATGATTTAACGGCACTAGATGTGTCGACAGGATTGAGCTTCTGTGGTACTAACTGTGCCACCAGCTCCAACACATGGCTCTTCTTTTTCTTGTGCGTTGATGAGCCCTGCAGGGCATGCAAAGAGCTCACAGACCCCTGTTTGCGAGGCTTCTGTACCTTGCTCAACCTTGGCAGAATAGTGGATTTGGGCACAGGCACTGCAGGAGGGGAGTTTGGCTTGAGGAGCTCCTGCTTAACTCAGCACAGAGGGAGCCCAAAGAGGCCATGCTCCAAAAGGAGGAATCACACTGGCTTTTCACTGTCCTGCAAAGTTTTTCTATCTTCCAAGTCCTGTTCCCCTGGGATTTTGGTGACATTCGGCCACAGTCATAGCAGTTGGCTGGGTCGTATTCTGGCCTGAGACACTTGTAAGAAATATCATGGTCATTGGTGATAGATATCTTTTGGCCATTGGAAGAGGCCTTCTTAGAGTCAAACATTCCTCCTTTCTGAATTCTTTTTTGGTAGCACTGAAATGTGCTGTTGAAGGGCTGCCAAGGAAGCGAAGCAACTGAAAGTGAGTTAGAAGAAGAAAAGAAATTACAGATTGGAGAGAGACAGTACATGTCCATGCAGAAGACTGAGGGGCTCATGAGGCAGCATGTGCGTGGGAACACCCGCGCATACTCTGTACAACAAAAGCTCTATGAGCTAGGAGAGAAGGATCCGTTCAGCGTCATTGGCTGATGTTACCCATGTGTCATAACTAATTCAGTCCTGCTTTTTGATGCAGTAACTGTGCTCCAAGAATTGTTTGGCAAAGACCAAATTTTGAGATTGAACAGACTTGACCAAAGATTGCTGGTTGGACATTCTTTGAGCAGGCAGAAAAACATTTCCCAATTGCGTATCCAGAACTGCTCTTATAAACTCCAGATGACAAGTAGTAGAAGAAACTTTACATATTTTATGATGATGTTACGTGTCCCGCGTGCAGACCTGCTCACCTTCATGGGCCCACAACGGGTCCTGGGACGACCTCCCTCGCGGTGGTTGCCATCCTGCCAGGTCCTGGCGTCCCGCGGCAACGGTCGCTGGGCCTTCCACTGAGTGCCGGGCCTCACGCCGAGGCTCGGCGTCCTCGGCCATCTTGGCCATGCCCATACGTGCGCAGACTGCCCGGACTCATGTAGGGCCAAGGGCGGGTCCTAGCTCCACGGCGCACCCTGATTGATCCACGATATAAGGAAGTTCCTGTCTTCACTTCCTTGCCTTGGCAATCAGGTCGGTTTGTTCTGAGATTGCGTCTGCGCTTGTACTTATTCCTGCTTGTTCTAGTCTCGTTCCAGGATCCTTCTGTTCCAGTTCTGTTCCTGACTCGTCCCTGCATCCTAGTTCCTGTTCCTGCTTGTTCCTGTGTTCATCTGTCTGTCTACCCAGGTAGAACTCTCGGACTGTCTTACTGGTACTGACCTCAGCTTGTTCCTGACCTGCCTGCCGCCTGCCTCAAAGACCTCAGCCTGACCTGCCCGCCTGCCTGCCTGCCGCCAGCCTCAAGACCTCAGCCTGCCTCTGACCTCGCTTGACCTCTGGTACCTGACCTCTGCTTTGCCTGACCATTCTTGGACTGACCTCTGGACATTGACCTTTCGCCTGCCTGACCTAGTCTCCAGATTCTGGCTCTGTTCCTCGCCTTGTCATCACCAACTCTGTTCTGGTTCTCCCTGCTCCAACCAGTTGCCATCCTTGAACTCGATCGCGCTCCCCCTGTCTCCGTGGGCACACCGGACTTTCACTCTCCTAGGAGACCCTGCGAGGCCCACCTAAGTCCAAGTGGTCCAGGTCCCTAAGGGCTCCTCCCGGGGGAACCTTGGGCTTCCAGTGGTGAAGCTCTTCCTAGCCTCTGTCTCCTCCAGTGCTCCGCCCCCTGGGGGCAGTTACCTCCTGTTCCTTGTCCTTGTCCTGGGGCAGAGGGTGGATCTCTGCCCCAGGACAAGGGCCCACCCCCAAGTGCAACAGGTTGCCAAGGACATGGACTTGGCGGAGTCTCCCGCCTCCAGGGCCCTACCAGGACTGGCTGCCACAGTGAAACATCATCATCAAGCTTTAGATACACTGGCCTCTTCGGTGGAAGAACTGCGCTCTCAGCTACAAGATACAGCAATGGCCAACCCAGTGGGCCTCTCGGCCACCATGCTTCCCAAAGCAATACTGGCACTTCCTGCACCCCCCAGGTATAATGGGGATCCATGCTCCTGTCGTGGTTTTCTTAATCAGTGCTTTATGCAGTTTGCACTGCATCCCTCATTGTTTTTGAAGGAGATCACTAAAGTCACCTTCATTCTGTCTCAGTTGGAAGGGAAGGCTCTGGCATGGGCTTCTCCCTTTTGGGAACATTCTGATCCCATCCTTTCTAAGCTATCTGATTTCATTACCCTCTTCAAGTAGACTTTCGGGGACCCAGGTCGTATGGCTATCGCTAGTCATAGCTTACTCCACCTCCGTCAAGGGTCAAGGACCCTCTCCGAATACACTATGGAGTTTCGGAGCTTGGCCACAGAACTTGGGTGGCAAGAACACTGTCTGCAAGCCATCTTCCTAGATGGATTCTCCTGTGCTCTGAAAGATGAGCTTGCTGTCCGTGAGACTCCCACGTCTCTAGAGGACTTGATCTCCTTTGCCGATAGAATTGATCATCGCCTCTGGCAAAGACGCCTAGAAGTAAAGGCTCCACACCCTCCTCCAGTGCACCCTATAAGTGCACCCAGAACTCCAGCAAAGACTCCTGCACCATCACTTTCATCCATGGTAGAATCCATGGAGGTGAATCGGGCGATTGTCTCTGACTGAAAATCTCCGTTGACAAAAGGAGGGGCTTTGCTTTTACTGTGTCACTTCTGGACATTGTCTGCAGTTTTGCCCTGTCCGTCCAGGAAACTGCAACGCCTGAGCCCGGCGGGGGTCCCAAGCTTGGGCGCAACTGTTTCTGGCCCTTAACTTCTGCTTCCTGTGTCCCTGGGCAACCAGGCCCACACCTTTGTGACCACTGCTCTCATCGATACCGGAGCGAGCGGTAGTTTCATTACGGACGACATCGTCAAATTCTTGAAGATACCTCTCCAATCCCTAGAGGTGAGTCTTCGGATTGTCTCCATTCAGAGGGAACATCTTCTAGGTCTTATTACTCATCAGACAGTGGCTATCCATCTCACTGTAGGTACCCTCCATGAGGAAGAGACATCCTTCTACATCCTAAAATGCTCAACCCATCCGGTAATCCTGGGGTTACCCTGGCTCCAAGTCCATGAACCCCTGTTAGATTGGCAGTCCCTGCAATGGGTACAGTGGGGCCCCAAATGCCAAAAGACTTGCCTGCATCCGGTATCCCCCGTGATACTCGTCTTGAAATATGTTACCCTTCCAGGGTTACCTCTGCAGTATGCTGACTTCAGTGATGTGTTTTCTAAGCAGAAAGCGGATACCTTGCCTCCATTATGCAAGTTTAACTGTCTTATTGAACTCCTGCCAGGCACTAAACCTCCCAACGGCAGAACCTATCCATTGTCACAGCCTGAGACTCAGGCTATGTCATCAACCAAACCACCAAAGATTGCTTTCACAAATTACATATCCTAAAAAGAATAAAACCTTTATTCCACTCCCAGGACTTCAGAACAATTCTTCAAGCAATAATCTTCTCCAAGCTAGATTATTGTAACTCGCTACTACTGGGTCTCCCAGCTTCCCATACCAAACCTCTACAAATGGTGCAGAATACAGCTGCCAGAATCCTGACGAACTCTAGGAGAATGGACCACATCACCCCAATCCTCAAGGACCTTCACTGGTTACCGATCCACTACAGAATCATCTACAAATCCATCACCACCATCTACAAAGTCATTCACCAACAAGCACGGATCAACTTACAAATTCCCTTCAAAAAACACACATCCGCCAGACCCATCAGGGAATCTTACAAAGAATCTCTTCAGGTGCCTCACGCAAAAACCATTCATCATAAGTCTCTCAGTGCCAGAGCGTTCTCAACAGCAGGTCCACCTTTATGGAACTCCATTTAGGAAAAGGCTGAAAACTTGGCTTTTTAAAAAAGCCTTTCCAATCCCTGACTGAGACCTACACCCGACATCTCAATCACATTATCAAAAATGGATTTAAAATAACAAACTATGTCCTTCGCTGTCATCACCTTCACATTGTTATCAATGTCATCTACTATACAAATCACATCTTATCGGATTCAATCTTGTTACCTTGTAAATAATTTGCTGTCAATTAACTGCCCCTCTTCTCTCCTCCAGCTCCCAGTTATTTATTTCCCTGTTTTATTGTAACTGTCACTCTCCTTACAATGCTCTTGTTCCAGTTGTTTGAGTTCTCTCTTACCTTGCACATTTTGTTAAATGTAAACCGGTTTGATGTGATTCATGTCATGAAAGCCGGTATAGTAAAAAAATAATAAATAAATATATTAAAGGGAATCTAGAGAAAAGTTTAATGCGTCCATCTGATTCCCCCACAGGAGCGGGGTTCTTCTTTGTGATGAAAAAGGACGGTGGACTACGTCCCTGTATCGATTACAGGGGTCTCAATACAGTAATCCGTAAGGATCAATACCCGCTACCCCTCATCAGCGAACTGTTCGATCGCCTTGAAGGGGCATGAATCTTCTCCAAACTGGACCTGAGAGGTGCATACAATTTGGTACGCATCCAACCTGATGACATTTGGAAGACTGCGTTTAATACCAGAGACGGCCACTACAAATACATGGTAATGCCTTTTGGGCTATGTAACGCTCCAGCTGTCTTCCAACGCCTCATGAATGAAATCTTCTGAGATCTCCTGTACAATTTCGTAGTTGTATACCTCGACAACATTTTGATCTTCTCTAAGGACTTAGAATCCCACTGCGAACACATCCGCATCGTTCTCCAACATCTGAGAGAAAACCATCTGTACACAAAGCTGGAGAAATGTCTGTTCGAGCGGAATCGCTTACCCTTTCTAGGATACATCATCTCTGATCGTGGATTCTGGAGAAACTTCAGGGAATCCGCGACTGGCCCCAGCCAGTAGGCCTTCGAGCGTTACAACGCTTTCTAGGCTTCACTAATTATTACCGGAGCTTCATTGCAAATTACTCTTCTATAGTTGCCCCACTCACTGCTATGACTAGGAAGGGGGTCAACACCCGAGTTTGGACACCCAAAGTAATTGCTGCCTTCCAGAGGATTAAGGAAACCTTCAGCTCCGGCCCTTGTCTCTTTCATCCGGATCCCAAACGTCCCTTCATTGTGGAGGTCGACGCATCAGCAATCGGCGAAGGAGCCATTCTGAATCAACACTCCTACACGGGCAAACTAACTCCCTGCTCATTCTATTCTCATAAGTTCTCTCCCATGGAACAACGTTACACCGTAGGTGACCACAAACTCCTTGAGGTCAAGCTGGCGCTTCAAGAGTGGCGCCCTTGGTTAGAAGGGGCACAACATACGTTTACCATCTTCACTGACCACAAGAACCTCGAACATCTCAAAGAGGCTCAACTTTTGAACCCCCGTCAGGCCTGGTGGGCCTTATTCTTCAAAAGGTTTGACTTCAACCTGTGCTTTCATCCTGGTTCCAAGAACCTGCGCGCTGATGCACTGTCCAGGTCATTCGAGCCTGAGGACGTTACGGAAGTTCCCAGCTTCATCATCGACCCTGCTTGTATTTCCCTTGCTGCAACTACTACAGTCCCGGTTGGGAAGACTGTCGTTCCCCGACGGCTACATGAACGTGTCTTAAAATGGGCTCACGACTCTAAACTGGCAGGCCATCCCGGTCGTGCCAGGCATTATTGGTGGCCTACGATGATGCAAGATTCACGAAACTATATAGACTCATGTCCCATTTGCGCCCAACAAAAGCCACCAACAGGGAAGCCTTGGGGCTTGCTCCAGCCTCTCCCAACACCTACTGAGCCATGTTCCAGCATTTCGAGGGACTTTATTACTGATCTACCTCCTTCCCAGAATAACACGATGATTTGGGTTGCCATCGACCGCTTCTCGAAAATGGGTCATTTTATCCCTTTGCCGGGCCTTCCTTCAGCCCTGGAACTGGTGAAGCTCTTCCTGAAGAATATCTTTCGCCTCCTCGGACTCCCCAAGGAGATTGTATCTGATCGGGGACCACAGTTTGCCGCCAAATATTGGCATTCCTTGTGTCAAAAGTTCGATATTTCCTTGAGTTAGACGTCGGCCTACCATCCCCAGGCCAATGGGCAGGCCGAAAGGACCAATCGGACCTTGAAGACATTCCTATGTAAATGACCAGCAAGACAATTGGTCGGATCTTCTCCCCTGGGTTGAGCTGTCGCACAATATCCATGTCGCAGCAGCCACCGATACATCCCCGTTTGCAGTAGTCTTTGGACGGCAGCCTCAACTGCCTCTTCCTGTTCCTTTGACGGTTCTGTCTCCAGAGGCTCAAGCCATGGCTCAAACCATTTGCCAAGTGTGGACCCGTGTAAAAAAGCGACTGTCACGAGCTGCTGAACGCACCAAGCGCACTTCTGATCTTCACAGACAACCTGCTCCACTCTTTCGTCCTGGCCAGAAAGTGTGGCTGAGTGCTCGACACATTTGACTGAGACTTCCCTCTCACTGTCTGTCCCCGAAATACATCAGACCATTTCCCATGATCCGAAGAGTGGGAGCTGTTTCTTATCAACTCCAGCTACCTCATTCATTGGGTATCCACAACATGTTTCATGTGAACCTGTTGAAGCCGTCGGTTCTCTCCTGGCCCTCACGCAAGGATCCTCCTGTTCCACGGATCTCTGCAGAACCTGAAACTTCTCTCCAGGTAAGAGAGGTCCTTGATGTCCAGTGATGCCAAGGCAAGCAGGAATACCTCTTAGCCTGGGAGGGCCATGGGGCCGAGGAGAATTCATGGGAACCCTCCCAAAACATCCTTGATAAGGATCTTCTGAAGACCTTCCACAGACTGAATCCTGAGAAACCACAACCGCGTAGAGGGAGGCCTAGAAGGGGGGGTTACTGTTATGTGCCCCGCCCGCAGCCGTCCCACACGTGGACCTGCTCACATTGATGGTCCCACAGCGGGTCCCGGGACGACCTTCCTCGGGGTGGTTGCCAGTCCTGCCAGGCCCCGGCATCCCACAGTGGCGGTCGCCGGGCCTTCCACTGAGCGCTGGGCCTCATGCCGAGGCTTGGCGTCCTCGGCCATCTTGGCCATGCCCATACGCGCGCAGACTGCCCGGACTCATGTAGGGCCAAGGGCGGGTTCTAGCTCTGAGGCACGACCTGATTGATCCCCCGATATAAGGAAGTTCCTGTCTTCACTTCCTTGACTTGGCAATTGGGTCGGTTTGTTCTGAGATTACCTCTGCGCTTGTACTTGTTCCTGCTTGTTCTAGTCTTGTTCCAGGATCCTTCTGTTCCAGTTCTGTTCCTGACTCGTCCCTGCATCCTAGTTCCTGTTCCTGCTTGTTCCTGTGTTCGTCTGTCTACCCAAGTACTACCCTTGGACTGTCTTACTGGTACTGACCTCAGCCTGTTCCTGACCTGCCTGCCGCCTGCCTCAAAGACCACAGCCTGTTCCTGACCTGCCTACCTGCCACAAAGACCACAGCCTGTTCCTGACCTGCCTGCCTGCCGCCAGCCTCAAGACCTCAGCCTGCCTCTGACCTCGCTTGACCTCCGGTACCTACCCTCTGCTTTGCCTGACCATTCTTGGACTGACCTCTGGACATTGACCTTTCGCCTGCCTGACCTCGTTTGACCTCCGGTACCTGACCTCTGCTTTGCCTGACCATTCTTGGACTGACCTCTGGACATTGACCTTTCACCTGCCTGACCTCGTCTCCAGATTCTGGCTCTGTTCCTCGCCTTAACATCACCAACTCTGTTCTGGTTCTTCCTGCTCCAACCAGTTGCCATCCTTGAACCCGATCGCGCTCCCCCTGTCTCCATGGGCATGCCAGACTTTCACTCTCCTAGGAGACCCTGCGAGGCTCACCTAAGTCCAAGCGGTCTGGGTCCCTACGGGCTCCTCCCGGTGGTTCCTCGGGCTTCCAGTGGTGAAGCTCTTCCTAGCCTCTGTCTCTTCCAGTGCTCCACCCCCTGGGGGCAGTTATCTCCTGCTTCCTTTCAGGAGGCGTTCCACCTTTGCCCCAAGACAAGGGTCCACCCCCAAGCGCATCAGATGAGTCTTAGTTAGAGGACAGTATGGACTGTTAGCATTGTGGAAGTTTTGGTTTCTTGGAGCGATCTGCTCGAAATTAGCCGGTCGTCTAACTAGCTAATGCATTGTTTTTCCTCAGGTGAGTTGCTACTACTGTTAGATATTTCGTGAAAACTCTTGAGGCTGAAAGACCAAAGGGAAGGACTCATCATGGATCTGGACACTGGACACTCCTTCCTTCCAGTACTTCTGGACATCGCAGCAGCATTTGACACGGTGAATCACTCCTAAAATTACTTTCAGACATCGGGATAACAGGAACAGCCCTCAAATGGTTCGACTCCTTCCTCAGTAACAGAGGCTACAAAGTAAAAATCAATAACAAAGAGTCTCCACGCATCAACTCCACAAGAGGAGTACCGCAGGGATCCTCCCTGTCACCCACACTCTTCAATATATATCTTCTGCCCCTCTGTCAGTTGCTTACCAATCTAAAACTTAAACACTATCTCTACGCAAACGATGTACAAATCCTGATCCCGATAACCGAATCCCTCTCAAAAACACTTCAGTTCTGGGACAACTGTCTCCAAGATATCAACCACCTCCTCAGTAACCTAAACCTAGTTCTGAACACATCTAAAACGGAACTGCTCCTTATATCTTCCAGCCACAGTGATAACATTCAATTGACCCACACCAACACCCTGGTCAGCCAAGCAAGAGATCTCGGTGTTGTAATCGATAATCAATTAAATCTAAAGAAGTTCATCAACAACACAACCAATTACTGCTTCTTCAAACTTCAGGTGCTAAAAAGACTCAAACCACTTCTGTACTTCCAGGACTTCAGATCGGTACTCCAGGCCATTATATTTTCCAAATTAGACTATTGCAATTCAATTCTACTAGGTCTTCCCATCTCTTCCACCAAACCTCTTCAGATGCTGCAAAACTCGGCCGCTAGAATCTTAACAAATTCCAACAGAAGAGACCACATCACACCCATCCTCAAAAATCTGCACTGGCTTCCTGTAAACTTTAGAATCTTACATAAATGTCTCACCATCATTCACAAATCAGTTTACAACCAGACCCCTATCGATATCCAATACCCACTCACTCTCCACACCTCTCTAAGACCCATCAGAGAAGCTTACAGGGGATCGCTTCACCCCCCCCCCCCCAGCCAAATCTACCATCCATTCAGCCACCAAAGAACGAGCCTTTTTGACAGCGGTGCCAACCATTTGGAATGCTATCCCCCTGACCTCAGACAAGAACCCTGTCTATTGACATTCAGAAAAAAACTCAAGACTTGGCTATTTCAACAAGCCTTCCCTTAATCTGGGACCTCCCCAGCTACAATCACACGCCAAGGCCTTCTAGTCAACGCACCCCACTACCGCTATTGTAAATATTGTTGTATTGATAAGTGTTTAGTTCCGAATCTCCTCTACCACTGGCTCCTCTTCTTCCCAGTTTGAGTACCCCTGTTTTATTGTAACTTTCGCTATCTTTATGTTCATGTTAACGTTATTTCCCCCTTGTTCCATGTAAACTGATTTGATATGATCTGTATCATGAATGTCGGTATAAAAAAGCACTAAATAAATAAAAAATAAATATACAGATAGGAATAATTTTCTAACATAAGCCTTAGGTATTTCCTTTACATCTAAGGTGGATAACCAATCATTGTGATCTAAAAGAGATAGAGAGTGTTGCTAGGAAATTTATTTTGAGTTTCTTGCATTTTAGGAATTTGTTCAGTTCCCTCAGATCTAGGATGAGTCAAAGACCCCCTATCTTTTCTTGAAATGAGAAAGTATCTTCTCCTCCTTTGGTACAGACTCTAATGCTTGAGAAAAGAGGTATGCTAGTACTTCCTTTTTATTAGGTATAATTGATTCTTGGAAATCTGATCAGGACGGATGAAACCTAACAGAGGAATACCTTCAAAATTTCATCTGTAACCACTTGGATGATATTTAAGATCCATTGATCAGATGTAATAAGGCTCCACTGATAGTGCTAAAGCCTTCCTCCAACTGGAAGACAATTGTAGTCAAAGGCTCTGTGTCTGTTTCCACAAAGGTTGTTGGGGTACCATACTTTGAGGCCTGTCTCTAGTTTGCTGTCTAGGTTGCACTAGCTGTTGTATAGATTGGTAATGAAAATTGTATGTAACATCTCTGGGAATATGTGTACTGCCTCTTGAAGGGATAATATTGGTAGGGTACTTTGAAAGTTTTTTCTTTGAAGCCAGACTAAATAAGCAGAAAATCATTACTGTTCTGTAAAACTGTACTGATTAGATTTGTAAAATTATTCAAGATTGCTGACATGCCAGAATATGCTGAAATGCTAGAATGTCGGCCAAAGGTTAAAAATTATGTCAAGTTCAACATATCATATCATTCCTGCTTTTTGGGGCTCATGCTTCATAAGACTTGCAAGAATGCCAGTCCCATTAACATATATGAGATAAAATTATAATTTTAACCAATTGGGAACATGTTATACAAAAAAGTAATCTAGCTCATTGGTGTGCAAATTGGAGGTGGTAATCTATTTAATTTGGTGTGTAACCAATGCTCTGAGAGACTGCTTCTGAATTGCCTAGCACTCTCCTGGAATATTCCATACTTTATCTAAAACAAAGATCCTTCTGCAAGCTGCCAGTATTTAAGCATTTATTTATAGATCACAATAATACCTTCTCTGTGATGCAACTGGATCTGATGTAGCTACAGTTAATGTTTGGAGTATTATACATTGTTCTTTTATTACATTGACTGTTTCCTTTACCTTGTCACCAGAAAGATTCTCTCTTACACAGGATGCAACTGCTAACTTCTCATGAATGTCCTCTCTGAGGCCTGACACTTTGAGCCAAGCCAATCTTCTAGTGGCTATAGCAACAGCTGACACCTTGGATGATTTATCAATGTTATCGCATATTTTATTTATTTATTTATTTTATTTGTTAACTTTTATTTATTTATTTAAAAGTCTTTTATACCGATGTTAGTCGAAACATCACCTCGGTTTACATGGAACAAAAGCAACGGAAATTACAAGTAACAGGGGAAGGGGTACAAAAAACCATAAGGAGAGCAGAGTCATGAGTACATCATGCCGGTTTACAATATAACTGGTAAAGGTAGAAAATACAAAAAACAGGGGGGGGGGGGCGGGGGCAGGGGAGCAGTGGAGAAGTGAAGAGAAAGAGCAGCAGCAAGAGGAAGAGAAAGGCCGAAGGGTAGGAAACTGATAGGTACTAACAGGTGGAACTTGTTCTAAGGCACAGAATAACCAAAAATATATACAGGATATAATAACAGTGAATACAAAGTAGAACCAGTTAAGTACACATATTAAACATTATTGATAATACAAAAATGGAGGACTGGGGAAAGCAAATAAAATTAATATATCAGCAGTTGAACAACAAAGGGGGGAGGAGTGGAGGAGGTATAACAAATTAAATGGCAATAAATCCAGGTGACAAGGAGTACATTAAGGAGGCTTATTACATAGCGGGAAAAGGAATATACTTTATACATTGTAAATTAGACAATCTACAATCTTGCGGCGGTGACTAATCACTAAGGCGCAGGCTAAGTTTGGTCCGCGTCTGGGTAAGCCAGTTTAAAGAGCCAGGTCTTAATTCCTTTTTTAAATTTACGCAGGCATGACTCTAAGCGGAGTTCAGTAGGCAGGGTGTTCCAGAGGGAGGGGCCGGCGATAGAGAGGGTTTTTATTAAATGGATTGTATTAAATGCTTGGAGCATTCTTCTGCCTCCAATACATGTGACTCAAACTTTGCTTGTAGTTCAGATGGTAGTGAGGTGGAATCTTCTTTGAACTTTTGTATATTTCATAAATATTGTGAAATCTGTAATTGATATGGTGAAATTCTACTTTGACGAATGGCTGCTTAGTAGAATTTCTTCCCCATGGTGTCCAGGAGTTTGCAATCCTTCCCAGGTGGAATAGATTTTTGTCTGCTTTGTTTTCTGTAATGCCGATTCTACTACCACGGAATCACGCAACAGTTGTACCTTAGGCTCTGAGCAGTCCCTGACCTTGTAATTGAGATCATCTTTCAGAGTGCTAGAGAAATAGTATGGAATATTCCAATTTTTCACTTGTAAACCATAGAGCCTTATGCACTCGTGCAGCTGAGGGTTGTTTTGGAAGTTTTTAATTTTTAGAATTCTTGAAAATTCTTCTGATTGTTCAATGTCTTCTTGTAAAGTGGATGGAATTTGCCATCTTCTGTGTGAATGCTGGATAAGTTAGATCTTTTGGCAAACATTACTCCTGTTTCTGGTTCTTTTGGGATTCCTTGTGATTCTGGAATGGAATAAGCTGATATCAACTCAAAAGATTCTGAGTCCTAATCTTTTGTATGAATCAGGGAAATGGATAGAGGCTATAAAGTCTGAGCTTAGAGTTCCTATTCTTCAGGTCTTTGGAAAGGTTCAGTCTGAGATGGAGACAATAGTTGATTCAACACGGTTTCTAAAACTGGTGAACTTTCTTCTAAAGGCAGTGGCATTTCCTTCATGTAATGCTGAATAAAATCGTACTACATTTTCTGCATAAAAATTATGCTGTCCCTTTTAGATGGGAATATTATTGATGAGGTGTCTGATTCAGGCATCAAGATAGCAGGGGAAAATGATGGCACCATTTTCAGAACAGAGGCCTTTTTCATCATCGATAGTAATGGGGGTTTTCTGAGCAGACACCCACCATTCATTCTAATTGGTCCTTTGTGGTCTTCACACTCCTATGTTGTGTAGATCAACCAATCAGCTGATACTGTATCTCTTCTGCTTTTTAAAATGGCTGTCCCTGTTAAGTCATCTTTTTGCTACAAGACTGCCTTTTGCATTTCTTGCCATTTATTTTGATAGGAAAATGATGCCAACAAGAACCAATGTTGAAACATTAGCTGATTGGTCAATCTATATTTTCCCCTGGATTTTAAAATGGCTGCTCCCGTGGAACCATCTTACTGTTATGAGACCAATGTCAATTGGTACAGTGTAAGCTCTATCACAGACTCTCTTTGATTTTATTTTTAATTATGGTTTGATTTATTTTATAATTTTATTTCTTTATAGTTACTTCACAGCAATATTGGTCCCTGCGGCAGGCAGATAATTGCTGAAACACTACCAGTATCAGGTGTTCCCTATATGCATCATCTTGCACTTATCCACTTTAAATTTCATCTGCCATTTCGATGCCAATGTTGTGCCTTGCGGCCGCAGGCGGCCACAATCCCCTACCTGACTCGCGGCATCAGGGCCGCCGCAGCAATGTCGGGGAGGGCACCGGAACCCGGCCCTGGTCACCCCCGCTCCTCGGCGCTGACCCCTGCGGTGGCTGCCGGCGGGGGAGGCGCTCCAGGCCTCCCCTCGCGGCGTCTGGCCACTCTGCTCTGCACCCAGGGAAGTATAAAAGCTGACTTCCTCCGCTCACTCCTCGACTTGGCAACTTCGTTGTTTGAGGCTGCTTGCTTCTGTGAGCCTTCTGGTGCTTCGGATTCTTGATTCCTGCTTCTTCTCAGTGATTCCTCGGTGTGTGACTTTGGACTGGTAAGGGACGACCCTCTGGTACTCAACCTCGGACTTCTTCTGGACCATCATCTCCAAGGGCCTACCTAAGTCCCAGTGGCCTGGGTTCCTATGGGCTCCTCCCAGGGGGACCGCGGGCTTCCAGTGGCGAAGATCCAGTTGGCCCTTGCACCAACCTCACGTCTCCTTGACCTCTCAGAGGTCCACCTAAGTCCCAGCGGCCAGGATCCCTACAGGCTCCTCCCGGGGGGACCGCGGGCTTCCAGTGGCAAAGATCCAGTTGGCCCTTGCACCGACCTCACGTCTCCTTGACCTCTCAGAGGTCCACCTAAGTCCCAGCGGCCAGGGTACCTACGGGCTCCTCCTGGGGGGACCGCGGGCTTCCAGTGGCGAAGATCCGGTTGACTCTGCTCCGACGTCACGACCTTTCGCTCTTTCAACAGCCATCTCAGTCTTCAGCGCCGAGGGCCAGCCAGTCCCATCTTCTGTTCCGCCTCGCCATCCGACGGGGAAACCTAAGGAACTATCTCCTAAGGTGATATCAACCTCCCGTCGGTCCAAGGGTTCACGATCCCTCCTGATCATAACAGCCCAATTTTCCAGTCTCACAATTTATCACAATCTGCTTGTGATCTAACTACTCTGAACAATTTTATATCATCTGCAAATTTGATTACCTCACTCGTCATATTTCTTTCCAGATCATTTATAAATATATTGAAAAGTACGGGTCCCAATACAGATCCCTGAGGCACTCCACTGCCCACTCCCTTCCACTGAGAAATTGCCCATTTAATCCTACTCTTTGTTTCCTGTCTTTTAGCCAGTTTGTAATCCATGAAAGGACATCGCCACCTATCCCATGACGTTTTACTTTTCTTAAAAGCCTCTCATGAGGAACTTTGTCAAATGCCTTCTGAAAATCCAAGTACACTACATCTACCAGTTCACCTTTATCTACATGTTTATTAACCCCTTCAAAAAAGTAGAGCAGATTTGTGAGGCAAGACTTGCTTTGGGTAAAGCCATGCTGACTTTGTTCCATTAAACCATGTCTTTCTATATGTTCTGTGATTTTGATATTTAGAACACTTTCCACTATTTTTCCTGGCACTGAAGTCATATATATAATATTTGTCATACTGGGTCAAACGAAAGGTCCATCAAGCCCAGTATTCTACTTTCAACAGTGGCCAATCCAGGTTATTCACTTGGACTTTACAGAACACGCAGATATCAGACAGTGCCAAGAAGGAGACAAAGATCACACATGTAAGGTATGGATGATAAGAAATGGGACTAGGACTAGGACTTGGACTGGGTCTGCTTAAAACCTAAAATACAATGGTAAGTGTTCTGACTAACACATATTCAATGTGAGCTAAAAGAATTTTTTGCAGTAGTGGATTTTATTAGATTTTTATTTTGTGAGAGACAATTCAGCAAACGTTTATTCATAGGACTTTTTCTTTATTTTAAAGCAAGATTTCAAATACATAAGTGCTGGCATAGAAAAGTATGGACATAACTACATGACAGCAACATGCATACAGGGTTACTTGCACTGCAGGTGTGGCATGAGAGTGCACATTTTCTACTTTTCAGAAACCAGCTCTGTATTTTTCCTGGGGAAGCCAGGTGAAACTAAAAAAGAACTGCTAAATGTTGATATTTTGCTTGAATGGATTATTTAAAAAAAATATAAAGAATGACTGCAAAAAAATCACTGAAGTCATGGCACGCCACTCATACCTCTTCTACTAGTTCAGTCTCTCCTTCAATTTTCTGCAGCATCTCTTGCCTTAGAGAGATTTCCTTAGCCAGACAGTTTGATCCCAGTGTCATGTTCTGAAGTTTTTCCTGAAATAAGACAAAAATAAGTGTCCTAATAAAAGACATATACAAGGCAGACATCCAGGGAGAATTCAACCTCATAGCATTGAGAGAAGAAGGAAAACAAAAATGAGAAGAAAAAGAAAAAGAATAAAATTAAAAAGGGGGGCAAACATCAGCAGAGAAGAGGTACAGAGACTCAGATTCACAAAATGCTATTACTAATGCATAAATTGGTACAAAGCAAAATGCAAGCTGGAGAGAGGCTGTGGTTAGTATTTAAAACCAAATCTTTTGCATGAAGACATTGCAAGCTCTGATTCAGATACGAGACCGATAAGTATCTTCTCATTCTCTGATGTTACTTCAAGTCAGACCACAGGCAGGACACTGCCTGATCTCCACTATTACTTAAATTAGACAAAAGATTTAGCAGCCTCATAACTTGCACTGTACTACCTCTACAAGCCAAAAAATATATACTTTCCAAACAGAGAAAATTGGTTATTGCAAGTTTCAGACACATAAGCATTCCTTCCATGACCAATGTATCTGACAAAGAGAAAGACTTCCGTAGTCCCCAGATTTTACACATGAAAATATTTGCTTTCCTAATGAAGCTATCAACTGTACACAATTACTCTGTTCATTTTCCTTTAACAAAAGTTATGTTTGGTGGGCAAACAGTATCCCCTGTAAGAACTTAAAAGCCATCATTTAATTTTGGCTTGAAAATGTTTTAATTTATGAACCACAGGCAAAAGGGCAGTTTTTAAATAGTCTGTTGTGTTGGAAGTGCAAACATGTGCTTTTAGAGGAAAGGTTTCAAAGGCATGTATATTGGTAATCGGGCTGCCTGAAATGAACCCACCCCCAGTGAGGGCTAAAAGCACGTGCTGTGTTCCATAATGCTTACATTTAGAGAAGGCATTCCCAGGGGCGCGTTTTGTGTGTAGTCCGAAAATAACCTGCATAGATTATAACTTCAATCCTCACACATTATATTCTGAAAACCAAAAATCTAGCTATACCTTTAGTTAGAGCCACTGTCTCTTTTACTTTCTCTCCAAAGAGTTTTATCCCCTGTGCATGCAGTATCAGCTATCTTTCTGTGAATATCTTTGTGCAGCTCAGAGTAATACTATCCTTCTGGCTCCAATGGCTATTGTCGATGTCATGGAAGATGTATCTTAAAATGACCTAATTAGGTGTTTCCCACATTCTTATGCTTCCTGAGCAATTCAGAGTCTAAAGGGAGCTGCTGGGTCATGTCCTGCAGCTTTTGCAAGGAGTTACACATGTATTGTGCCATATATAGTTGAAGAGTAGCTTGTGAGGGAGTCTATAGGAAACTCCCTGAGATTACTTTAAGGGACTGGGCACAGCTGTCTTGCCCGGTCCTTCTTAAGATTCAGACCACAGGGAATCCTGGGTGAAGGGAAGAGCCCTTCACCAGAGTATGAGATCTCAGGGCTTAGAAGGGTTAAGCAGGCCCCGGGGAGCAGGCAGGAAGCCATTGTATGAGAAAACCTGCTTATGTTTAAAGATTGTGTGGTACCTGAAGTTAAGATGAGCTGCACCATTTGTTTGTTTTGCTTTGCTCTTCATTTTTTCAGTGTAAATAAATTGCACAAAAGGGAAATAGCCAGAGTTTGCCTCCTTATTCTTTCTGGCTGTTTCCAAGCTGCCATCACCCAAGTTACCACATATGGTAGCAACAGTAGGATAACTTGCCTAAGTGGGAAGCACAGGAAGGAGCCTTCAGCTGCAGCAGCAGGTAAAAAAACCCTGCAGAGTTTTTTTTTCTCTTTTTCCTGGGGCTTCCCAGTTCCACTCACCCAGCCTTTGCACAACAGGCCAAGGGGGCTAGCCCCACCTGTGTAGTCAGGGGTCAAGCAGTAAGTAAGGGTTGGACAGGCCAGCAAGGATTTTTTTTGTGGTTTTTTCCCCTCTCCTTTCCCCAGAGTGTAACCCAAATTGGGAGGCAGCCCAGAAAGAAGCAGAGATGGAGCAAATGATCCAGGTCCTTGCTACAGGGCAGCAGCTACTGCAGAATGCCCTGCAAACCCAAATTGATCAGCAGTAGGCATTACAAAAGCAGGTGATGAAGTAGATAGCACAAGCTGTGCAAACTGTAGTAACCCAGATAGCACAAGCTCTGCAAACCATGGTAACCAGGCCAGCTCCTGTGTACCATCACTACTTAAGATGACACCAGGGGACGACCTTGATGGTTTCCTAAAAAACTTAGAATGCACAGCACAATTGGCAGGCTGGCCAGAGAACAGATAGGCTACCTGACTAGGGAATCTACTCACCGGGAGTAGTCAAGATGCCTTCCAAACCACCAAACCAGAAGGGAGGGCCACATACCAGGAAGTCAAAGCTGCCATTTTGGAGAGAGTGGGACTCATCCCAGAAACCTACTGACAGTGGTTTCGGCAGGGAGTTCTTCAGAGCGGTGAAAACCCCAGAAACCTGTTCCACAGACTCAAGGATGTCGCTTGGAAGTGGCTACACCCAGAAGGGAAGTCTGGAGTGGAAGTTGCCAAAGTGGTTCTGCTAGAACAGTTCCTAGACAGCCTGAAATGTCTTATGTGACAATAGGTCTGCCGACACCCAAACCTTACACTGGAAAAGGCGCTGAAAGTGGCAGAGGCATATTATTGGCCCAGACCATGCCCAAGGCACCGCAGTTCCCAGAGAAGCCTCTTGACCCAGGCAAGCTCAACAGAGTCCTAAGAGCCAGAGCCCCTGACAATCAGTGGCACAGACCCAGCTGGACATTACAACTCAACCGTAAACTTCAGCTGGGTTGCCATGTTTAAACTACAGAGAAAGAAGCCATTTTGCCAGAGACTGTCCCCACAGGAAAGGTGAACCCACGGATATTAATGCCATGGCCCCACACCTTTTATAATTTTGTGGATGTCCCAGCCAGGGAGTCTCTACTTTTGTGATTGTTGTGGAGCTGGATGGAGTTCCAACCCAGACACTGGTGGACTCTGGGAGTATTAAAACACTCATATGAAGAGACATGGTGAAGCGAGTCCAGATTGACTATGACAGAGTAGTGACCCTGACATGCCTCCACAGAGACCAATGGCAGTATCCAACAAGCTAGGTACAACTAAAAACCCCAGTCAGCCAAGACAAAATTGAGGTAGGAGTTCTTCCTTGGCTACCTTACCCTGTGGTGATAGCACAGGACTGTGCAAACTTCAAGGGCCTCTGGAACCAGCTCACAACAGGCTTATCTAGCCACAACAATGAAGAATTGGAGTTTCAGGATATGTATCATAAAGACTCTAAGATTCCTAAGTCCAGAGCAAATGCTGACAGGACAAATACAGTTATGCTGCTAATTTAGAGGCAGCCAAAGAAACAGGATCAGAGTCAAGGGAAGAACAGCAACCCACCCAGAATGTCTTAACTGGCCCCTCTGAGCGGGAAAAGGGGGGGCCTAGTGGGAGGACGAGTCCTTTAAGTGGGCCCAGGAGCATATACAGAGAGGGTGGATGGAAAGCTAGTCCCTGAGACACAAGTTACAGAGCCTATTCCTCTTTATTTTGTGATGAAAGGAAAATGTGGAGGGGGAATTAACAAAACAACTCCTAGTTCCCAAACTGTATTGCCCAGTCATGCAACTAGACCATAGCTATTTTCTAGGAGGTCACCTGGGGGAGGAAAAGACCCAGGAGAAAATACTGGCACAATTTTACTTTCCAGGCCTACATAAACAGTCCAGTTTTATTGCCGGCCCTGCCCTACCTGCCAACTCACACAGCCTTATGGCATATGGGCGGCACTTCTCATCCCCATGCCCATAATCAAAACACCTTTTGAAAGGTTTGGCATGGACCTTGTGGGGCCACTTGATAGATCTACTCAAGGAAATAAGTACATCCTCGTCATTCTGGACTATGCCACAAGATATCAAGAGGTAGTGCCACTATGGAATATGAAGACCCCAACAGTGGCAACCACCCTAATGGAGGTTTTCTCATGACTTGGGCTACCCAAGGAGGTCCTGACAGATCAGGGACCCCTATTCATGCTCAAGGTAAGAAACAGCTCTGCACCTTGCTGTGTACCGATGACTTCGTTGACAGCTTCAATCAGATGCTCAAACATTGATAAGACAGGCTAAGAGAGAATTTAAAAAGAAGTTGGCCGTAGAGGCAAAAACTAACAGTAAAAACTTTTTAAAATATATCCGAAGCAGAAAGCCTGTGAGAGAGTCAGTTGGACCATTAGATGATCGAGGGGTTAAAGGGGCAATTAGAGAAGAAAAGGCCATCGCAGAAAGATTAAATTATTTTTTTGTTTCAGTGTTTATTTATTTATTTAAAATCTTTTCTATACCGTCGTTAAGTAGTATAGCATCACAACGTTTAACAGTGAGGCACATATATACATCTTTGGAAAATGTATAAGTTAATACTATCTATAGGAAGTGCCATTAAGGTCCGGTAACATAGTTTCGTAATAAAGACTATTTGCAAATAGTTAAAGATCTTGTCCTTTTTCTACATTTCACAGTTTTAATTTCATATAACTCTATCGGGATGTATGATTTGTTTTAATAAAATATGCTTATTGAGCAGAAAAGTGCTGCGTTCTGATGTTCTGCTGCCAGATTTCATATTCCACTATTCACTGCTCTCTTTGTAAAATGCTTGCTTGAAAAGCCAGGTTTTTAAACTCTTTTTGAATAGTTTAAAATCTCTCTGTAGTCTAATTTCTAAGATTTACTGAAGAGGATGTTGGG
Organism: Rhinatrema bivittatum; assembly: GCF_901001135.1. Classification (NCBI taxonomy): domain Eukaryota; kingdom Metazoa; phylum Chordata; class Amphibia; order Gymnophiona; family Rhinatrematidae; genus Rhinatrema; species Rhinatrema bivittatum. The sequence continues at coordinate 140,435,819 of NC_042621.1, forward strand.
GAGATACCTATATTTATTTATTTATTTATAAACTTTTCTATACTGATACTCATGAAAAGACATATCGCACCGGTTTACATATAACTCAAGGTTGAAAATACATCGAACAGGGTGAAATTAACAGGATTAGAACTTCAAAACTGAAAGGGTAGTCAAGAAAATTAATGGTGGGGGGGAATAGAGGCAAACCTACGTACAGAAGAACATCGAGCAATGAGCGTTTGAAACTGTAATTAGGAAGTGAATGGTGGCATATAGAGTCTGGGGGTTAGCTTCAGTTCTTCAGGGAAATGCTTGGCTAAAGAGCCACGTCTTAAGCTTTTTCTTGAATGTCCGATGGCAGGGTTCTTGGCGGAGGGCCGGTGGTAGTGCATTCCATTGTGCAGGACCAGCGGTGGAGAGGGCGCGTTTTCTAAGAGAGGACTTGGCCGGAGGTGCATAAAGGGTACCTTTATATGTTGATCTTATTGGTCTGGAGGACGTGTGAAGTCGGAGAGGTATATTTAAGTTGAGAGAGGTATGCAAGTGGATGGTCTTATGTATCAACGTTAAAACTTTGTGAAGGATTCTGAATTTAATGGGGAACCAGTGTAAATTTTTAAGAACGGGGGTTTTCATGGGTAACAATTCAGATGGACTGAACCAAATCACGGTGAACCTAGAAGATGTGATAGGCATGATTGATAAATTGAAGAGTAGTAAATCACCTGGACCAGATGGTATACACCCCAGGGTTCTGAAGGAACTAAAAAATGAAATTTCAGACCTATTAGTAAAAATTTGTAACCTATCATTAAAATCATCCATTGTACCTGAAGACTGGAAGGTGGCTAATGTAACCCCAGTATTTAAAAAGGGCTCCAGGGGCAATCCGGGAAACAGACCAGTTAGCCTGACTACAGTGCCAGGAAAAATAGTAGAAAGTGTTCTAAATATCAAAATCACAGAACACATAAAAAGACATGGTTTAATGGAACAAAGTCAGCATGGCTTTACCCAAGGCAAGTCTTGCCTCACAAATCTGCTTCACTTTTTTGAAGGAGTTAATAAACATGTGAATAAAGGTGAACCGGTAGATGTGGTATATTTGGATTTTCAGAAAGCGTTTGACAAAGTTTCTCATGAGAGACTTCCAGGAAAAGTAAAGAGTCATGGGATAGATGGCAATGTCCTTTTGTGGATTACATACTGGCTAAAAGACAGGAAACAAAGAGTAGGATTAAATAGACAATTTTCTCAGTGGAAGGGAGTGGGCAGTGGAGTGCCTCAGGGATCTGTATTGGGACCCTTACTTTTCAATATATTTATAAATGATCTGGAAAGAAATATGATGAGTGAGGTAATCAAATTTGCAGATGATACAAAATTGTTCAGAGTAGTTAAATCACAAGCAGATTGTGATGAATTGCAGGAAGATCTTCTGAGACTGGAAAATTGTGTATCCAAATGGCAGATGAAATTTAATGTGGATAAGTGCAAGGTGATGCATATAGGGAAAAATAACCCATGCTATAGTTTCACAATGTTGGGCTCCATATTAGGGCTACTACCCAAGAAAGAGATCTCGGTGCCATAGTGGATAACATATTGAAATCAACGGTTCAGTGTGCTGCGGCAGTCAAGAAAGCAAACAGAATGTTGGGAATTATTAGAAAGGGAATGGTGATTAAAACGGAAAATGTCATAATGCCTCTGTATCGCTCCATGGTGAGACTGCACCTTGAATACTGTGTACAATTCTGGTCGCCGCATCTAAAAAAAAAGATATAGTTGCGATGGAGAAGGTACAGAGAAGGGCAACCAAAATGATAAAGGGACTGGAACAGCTCCCCTATGAGGATAGACTAAAGAGGTTAGGACTTTTCAGCTTGGAGAAGAGATGGCTGAGGGGGGATAAGATAGAGGTGTTTAAAATCATGAGAGGTCTAGAACGGGTTAATGTGAATCAGTTATTTACTCTTTCAGATAATAGAAAGACTAGGGGGCACTCCATGAAGTTAGCATGTGGCACATTTAAAACTAATCGGAGAAAGTTCTTTTTCACTCAACGCACAATTAAATTCTGGAATTTGTTGCCGGAGTATGTGGTTAGTGCAGTTAGTGTAGCTGTGTTTAAAAAAGGATTGGATAAGTTCTTGGAGAAGTCCATTACCTGCTATTAATTAAGTTAACTTAGATAATAGCCACTGCTATTACTAGCAACAGTAACATGGAATAGACTTAATTTTTGGGTACTTGCCAGGTTCTTATGGTCTGGATTGGCCACTGTTTGAAACAGGATGCTGGGCTTGATGGACCCTTGCTCTGTCCCAGTATGGCATGTTCTTATGTTCTTCTTATGTTCTTAAATGTTGAGGAAATTTGTGAATGAAGACAGCAAGAATTTGGACGCAATGCTACCCTATGTGCTGTTCGCAATCGGCGAAGTGCTACAGAGCTGGTTGGGGTTTTCACCTTGTAGAAACATATGGTGCTGTAAGAGTCCATATTACTGTTCTATGTGGTGCAGAGCCTGGCCAGCTTTGCCATACTGACCAGTGAAGGGACTAAGCAATGAAATTAATAAAAATAAAACAACATATGGGAATCCAAGGTTATATGGAGGACATAAGTGCACTGGGATAATAGCCTGAATAAATGACTAAATAGGTGTCTGAGGTTTAAGCCTCTGATAGTAAGAAAGTAAAGTTAGGACTCTGGCATTTTCCAGAAACTGAAAACTTAACAGCAAAACAATAGTGCTGTAGTCTGTAGATAAGAGAAGCTGGACCAGACTAGTTCAAGCTGGAAAGCAGGGAGTAGAACAAAAGGCTACAGTGGAAAATTTGTGTGTTGGATGGATATGATCTGCTTTAATTAAGCAATGTCTAGGCTATTTTTGAACAAAGTTTTCAACAATATTGTTTCTATGAGACTAATGGCATATTCATTGATTGTTATGTTTATTGTTGGTAATGTATATGATTTATTACATTGTGTATGTTTTTACTGTGAATCGCCTAGACCTTTTTGTGATAGGTGATTAATAAATTTTAATAAAATGAAATGAAAAATGAAATATGCCTGTTTAATTCAAGGTATAAAGAGCTGATGTTGTAAAATTAGCATTGGAATACTGCCCTTGTCCTCTCAGCACTGTGCTGAAGGTTAGAGCAGTATCCCCGGGAAGAAAGACGGGCTTGCTGTAAACCATTTTTTAAAAATCTTTTATACTTTTATACTGCTTACTAATTGCAACCTTTTTGCTTCCTGTCTACCAAATAAATTTATCTACATTACTTTAATGGGCTCTGAGTAGATCTCTTTCTGTACATTACATTCAGGTAAGAATATTAAAACACTTTCGGCTCGATCCAGTAAGGCCGCGGTAAAAACAGTGCGGTAGTGTCAGGCGCACCCTTCCTCCCTGCACGCACAGTTCTCTTCACTAACTCCCCGATACTCTCCTCTAATCGCATGCAAATGCATGCCGCGGCTTTAAAGCGGTAGGGAAGGGTTATGGCCGCGTAACCCATTTTACTGTATAGGCGCTTAATACAGCGCCTATACAGTAACCTGGGTGCGCTGGTACCTGTCATTTGAAATGACAGGTACCAGGAAGTGTAAAAATCAAAATTTTTAAATACCTGTCGGAGGGCCGCGTGGGTCCAGACGGCCGGCGGGATCCGGGGGGGCCGGTGGTCGCGTGTTAAATCTAGGCCGCGGGCGGGTGGGCGCCTGTTCCGGGCGGTGGGGGGTGGACGCGCGTTAGTTTCAGACGGCCGCGTGGGTCCAGGCGGCCGGCGGCGGCGGGAGCCGGGTGGTCGCGTGTTAAATCTAGGCCGCGGGCGGGTGGGCGCCTGTTCCGGGCGGCGGCGGCAGCGGGGGGACACGCGTTAGTTCGAGACGGGCGGTGGGTGGTCGCGTGTTAAATCTAGGCCGGGTCCGCACAGGCGCACATTCACTGCCGGTGGGGGCTGCCTCTCCCGGCAGCCCCCACCGGCAGTGAATGAATGAATGCGCGCCTGTGCGACCCCTGCGATTCAGCGCTCAAGGCAGTCACATGCCGTGACGTCACGCCTTGAGCGCCGAATTGCAGGGGTCGCACAGGCGCGCATTCATTCATCCAGGCAGAGGAGCCGGTGGCGAAAGCAGCCGGCTCCTCCGCCTGGATGAATGAATTCATTCACTGCCGGTGGGGGCTGCCTCTCCCGGCAGCCCCCACCGGCAGTGAATGAATGAATGCGCGCCTGTGCGACCCCTGCGATTCAGCGCTCAAGGCAGTCACATGCCGTGACGTCACGCCTTGAGCGCCGAATTGCAGGGGTCGCACAGGCGCGCATTCATTCATCCAGGCGGAGGAGCCGATGGCGAAAGCAGCCGGCTCCTCCGCCTGGATGAATGAATTCATTCACTGCCGGTGGGGGCTGCCTCTCCCGGCAGCCCCCACCGGCAGTGAATGAATGAATGCGCGCCTGTGCGACCACTCACAGGCGCGCATTCATTCATCCAGGCGGAGGAGCCGGTGGCGAAAGCAGCCGGCTCCTCCGCCTGGATGAATGAATTCATTCACTGCCGGTGGGGGCTGCCTCTCCCGGCAGCCCCCACCGGCAGTGAATGTGCGCCTGTGCGGACCCGGCCTAGATTTAACACGCGACCACCCACCGCCCGTCTCGAACTAACGCGTGTCCCCCCGCTGCCGCCGCCGCCCGGAACAGGCGCCCACCTGCCCGCGGCCTAGATTTAACACGCGACCACCCGGCTCCCGCCGCCTGGACCCACGCCGGCCGCCTGGACCCACGCGGCCCTCCGACAGGTATTTAAAATTTTTTATTTTTTCTTCTGACAGGTTTTATGTGTCCCACATCATTACATTTTCTCGATCATCTCTGTATCGCTTTTTTTTTAAATTGTGTTTTATTGTTTTTGAGTGTCTTAAGCGGTGTCGATGGATTTGTTACTAGACTCACAGTCCTAACTCCTACTAGGGGGAGGCGGTAAACTAACACGTTACGGCCGCGGCAAAACAGTGCGTTACTAATGAGAGAACCTGAGTGCGCGTTACGGTATTGAAGGGGAATAGCTAATTCCTTCATTATACAGCTAATTCGTTCATTTACATGCCGGGTGCGGGAAGGCTTACGCGTCTGTTTTAAGAAGCAGTAAGGATGCGCAAAACTGGAGACTGTATCGCTGGTTTGCCTTACGCGTCCGAATTGTGCGCAGCGAGCTCGTTACAGACGAGAAATCTTCAACTGAACTTTACTGGATCGACCTGTTTAGTAGATCCGGGGACAAGCTCCTTGAAGGTTTAGCCCAAAGCAGCCTCTCTGGTAAACTTATGAGAAGGAGGCTAAACACTGTTTTGAATTACTGTATGGGAGGAGACAGAGAAACCTTGGATATAAGCTCAAGAGACTTGGGAAGATGAAAGGAAGATGAAGAGAACCCTGGGCAGAACCTCATTGTCTAGATTCTCAGACTGCTGGATCACCTAAAATAGGCTGGGGAGGTAGCCCACCTATGCCTGGAGAAGGCTCAAACTTCCTAAGCTCGAGGTTATAAAATTGCCCCACAGTCTAAAGAGTATTCCAGCCAAGAGACAGTGTCCTTGTCCTCCTCCCATCTTCAGAAAGCAAATTGTTAGCTCATTAGCAAGGACCCTATGAAGTTTTGGAGAAAACAGGGCCCGTGGATTACAAAATAGCCCAGCCAGATAAACAAAAGAAAACTCAAATCTACCACATCAAACTCCTAAAGAAGTGGGGTATACAGGAGTGCTGAGTGGTACAAGGAGGAGAGTTTGGCCCAGAGGTCAGACCTGAAGAGGATCGACCCCCAGTTCCTTTCGGAAAGCAACTGTCCACTGCACAGACTTAAAGCCACTGGTAGAACAAACAAAGATTTTCTTCAATCTGCCTGGTCACACCCATCTGGTCCAGCATGACCTCATTACATCTCCTGGAGTTGTGGTACAGCAATGACCTTATCGGATTCCAGAGGCCAGGCGCCACAGCACTGAGACCAAAGTTAAGGAGATGCTATAGCTCAGGGTTATAGAGGAGTCTAACAGTGATTGGTCCTCACCCATAGTATTGGTGCCGAAGCCAGATGGGAGCATAAGGTTCTGCATTGAATTTAAAAGGGTCAACGAGGTCTCAAAACTTGACACGTACCTGATGCCAGTAGTGGATGAACTGATTGAGCGTCTGGGATCAGCCCAGTTCATCTTCACTCTGGACCTTACAAAAGGGTATTGGCAGGTGCCTCTCACGCCAACAAAGAAGGAGAAGACTACATTCTTTTTTTTCATAGTTTATTGCATCACTATAACAATAACATTGTATACATTACAGCAACATAGTATATTTTATACATTTCACAATGCATTAACTGATAATCAAGAATATATATCACATCTCTAAATCCTCCCTCCCCCCTCCCATATGTGAGGTGTTCAGCATCTCAACAATAGGGTCACTTAAGATGAAGATAAGAGAGAGACATACAGATAGCTATAAAAACCAACCATAATAACGGGGGGAACAGGAGATTATGGATAATCATGGAAGCATATGATATGTATTATGAACATTGCAATAAGAGCCTCGGATATGATAATAAGAGAGGGCAAAAACAGAGATAAATATAATCATTACTACTCAACGCCATCTATCTCCGAGTCCCTCTGCCCTTCACTCTAGGGGCTGCCATGTCTGTTGATTCCGATGGCTGGAAGTTTTTGAGAGCGCAATGCCCTTTAAAAACATCCAGAGTTTGCATAGTCTAGTCCGTAAGCAATCCATTGAGGGCAAATATACAGATCTCCACTGCAAAGCAAGCTCACAGCAGGCAGCCATTATAATCATATGGGAAAGTTTGCTTTTAGCTGGCGTAAGGTCAATAGGTAAGTTCAAAAGAGCGCTTCCTCTAGAACTTGCTGTAGAATTTGTGTAATAGATTCCCAGAATAATGATACTCTAGGGCAGGACCACCACATATGATAGAAAGTGCCTGTCTGGCCACATCCCTTCCAACATCGAGGATCATTTGTGGCTGCAATTTTGTGTAGACGGTCTGGCGAGTAATACCACCGGTGTACTTTATAACAATTCTCTGCCAAAGTGACATAAGGAGACCCTCTCTTTGTTGCTATAAATATGGAGTCCCAGGTCTCTTCGGATAAAGGTTTGCCGATATCTTGCCTCCCAGGCTTTAATAAATGCCAGCTTAACAGGGGAATCTTTATTGACATAATTATACAACTGTGAGATCACTTTCATAAAAATGTACGCATGTTCACACCAATTCTCCAGTTGTGTTTTGTCCATTTCCAGATCTCTACCTATCCCTTCAGTTTGGTGAAAATGTCTGATTTGTAGATATGCAAATACTTCAGAGGGGGCTAAATCATATTGTTCCTGTAAAACATGGAAGGGAATCAGTGCTCCCTGTTGCCACAGGTTGCCCAAGCATCTAATATCTTTTGAGTCCCAAGCAGTAAAGATTTTCATTTGGCCCCCAGGAAATACTTTAGCATTGGCGATAAAGCTGAAATTGTAAAAGTACTGCCTATCTCCCACCAGAGAGTTCTTCCATGTCTCCCATATCGTTAAGGTAGTTTTAACTGGTAGTGGAACATATTTCAGAGCAAACCACGTTCGCTTAGGTTGCCATATGAGAGCCCTGAGGGGCATTTTGCCTATTAATGCCTGTTCTATGGCACTCCATTGCTTTTGGGTACCAATTCGGTGCCAGTCTAAGACCGCCCGCATTTGGGATGCCATAAAATCCCAACATAATTTGGGCACTCCTAACTCCCCTCTTATCCTCCCCTCTTTTCCTCCTCATCCTTACCTTTTATCCATTTCCCCTCCCCCTCCCCAGTAGACCTCCCTTTCTTTCCGATATTATCTTGCTGTACCCTCCATTCCCCCCCTCTGTCCCCTTCCCCCCAACCTCTAATAATTCTTACTTGTAAAGAGTTCTAGAAAAAACGCTGTAATCTAAGATCATGTTATTCATTTAAATTTTAATACTTGCTCTTGTTATCTGCATTAACTAGTTCTTGCTTCTCTCATATTTGATGAGTTCTCTGTAAAGTGCTAATAAGCTAAGTTTATGTTTCAATGTGAACCGATGTGATACTCACAGTGTATGTCGGTATATAAAAATCCTTAAATCTATATAAATAAAAATGTAAATGTTCGTTTGTTCAAAATCTTAAATCTCCGAACGTTCTTCACCGGTTGCTTTGAAATTTTGACACAATGTTGCATTCGAATACATGCGTGTTTTTATATACCTATATTATATAGATGTCACATCTGTGACAGGTAAAAACATGCTTTTTTGGAAAAACAGCGCCATCTGTTGGACGTAAAAGCAACACACGCTATCTACAATATAAATGGGCTCTGACCGACAGACCGCAAATGTGCAGAAGAGAGCAGCTCTACCGCACATGTGCGGACCATAGAGCTCTGCGCTACGTGCTAGGTGTCACAGAGGGGAGAAGGAAAGGGCAGACGAGTCGCCGCTCCAAGAAATGGCTCAGCCCGTTCCTCCGCCGCTGGGGAAGGGAGTAGGGACTGCCGGACAGTTACACACAGGAGGAAAGGGTAGAAGAGTCGCCGAGCCAGTCCGTCCACCGCCGGGGAAAGGGGGAGGGAGTTGGGATGGCCAGAGCAGAGCAAATGCAGTAGAAAGCGGCTGTGAAGAGATAAGAACATAAGAAAATGCCATACTGGGTCAGACCAAGGATCCATCAAGCCCAGCATCCTGTTTCCAACAGTGGCCAATCCAGGCCATAAGAACCTGGCAAGTACCCAAAAACTAAGTCTATTCCATGTTACCATTGCTAATAGCAGTGGCTATTCTCTAAGGGGCAGATTTTCAGAGCCCTGCTCGCCTAAATCCGCCCAAAACCGGGCGGATTTAGGCGAGCAGGGCCCTGCGCGCCGGTGAGCCTATTTTACATAGGCCTACCGGCGCGCGCAGAGCCCCGGGACTCACGTAAGTACCGGGGTTCTCCGAGGGGGGCGTGTCGGGGGCGGGCCCGGTCGTTGCGGCGTTTCGGGGGCGTGTCGGCAGCGTTTTGGGGGCGGGTACGGGGGCGTGGCTATGGCCCGGGGTGGTACGGGGGCGTACCCGCCCCCAGGTCGCGGCCCAGCGCGCAGGAGGCCCGCTCGCGCGCGGGGATTTACTTCTCCCTCCGGGAGGCGTAAATCCCCGGAGAAAGGTAAGGGGGGGGGGTGTAGACAGGGCCGGGCGGGTGGGTTAGGTAGAGGAAGGGAGGGGAAGGTGAGGGGAGGGCGTTAGAGGATTCCCTCCAAGGCCGCTCCGATTTCGGAGCGGCCTTGGAGGGAACGGGGGTAGGCTGCGCGGCTCGGCGCGCGCCGGCTATACAAAATCGTTAGCCTTGCGCGAGCCGATCCAGGTTTTTAGCAGATACGCGCGGCTCCGCGCGTATCTACTAAAATCCAGCATACTTTCGTTTGCGCCTGGAGCGCAAACAAAAGTAGGCCTATTCGCGGAGTCTGAAAATCCGCCCCACAGTGAACTTAATAGCAGCAGCCAAAGCGCAAAGAGCTGAACAGAGAACAGCTCGCCCTCCTCCCCCGCAGATAAGGAGAAGCCAAACAAATATCCCGCAACTGCGGGGGGGTGGGGGGGGGGGGGGGGGGAGGCAGTGCTGTCAAGCCGCCCGTGGGTCTCAGCCACCACGGGAAGAGTTTACATGGGCATCGCTCCACCCCCACTCCCAGCAAAGCACCGTGATGAAAGTGAAAGCCAGAGCCCTGCTCCCTCCTCCCTCTCAAGCCCCCGATCGGATTTCTTAAAGGCACAGGTCTCCCAGAAAGAGCAAAGTAAACTAGGCAACGTGTCCCAAATCTGTTGTGGTGCCTGCTGCCTGCCCTTTGGCAAGGGGGGGGGGACGGGACGGAGTGTTTTCCTCACTCTCCCAGACACAACAGGCGTGGGAACTTTGCAAGCTCTTGCAAGTGCAGAGCAAAGATTTAGGTGGAGAGGGGACAAAAATATCGCCCGTTTTAACTGTGTGAGAGAGAAGTGTGTTAATGTGCGCTGAAGGCGAGTGTGAGTACCAAAGAGAGAGGGAGACTACGTGAGGGATTGCGTATGTGTGTGAGGGACAGAGGGAGAGTTTATGTGCAAGAGAGAGAGAGAGAGGAAGCCTATATAGGGGGCTGTATGAGAGAGAAAGTCTCTACCCTCCTCCCAGCTCTCCACTTATAGGTTACAGTGGAAGGGGTTGAGTGTAGAGGGGAATGGGAGAGCAAAGGAGTTGGGGCCTGTAAGGATAGAGTGAAAGGGGTCTGAGCCTGTCCTTCCGCCACCAGGGAAAGGGGGAGGGAGTTGGGATGGCAGGACCGTTACGCCTTGCGAGATCCCCCCTCGGCCACCGCTGCAGCTCCTACCACCACCGCCGCCTCTGGCCCTTCATGGTGCTGGGGGGGGGGGGGGGGGGGAGGAGCAGAGCAGAGCAAAGACGTAGGAGGAGAGGGGACAAAAATCTCGCCCGTTTTAATGGGCTTAACGGCTTGTACTAAATATTTTACGATTCCATTTCAATGTTTCCGATTGCATTGTTAAATTGAATTTTCATAGATTTCTATTTATTTTCATTTTGATTTAATTATTTCGTGTGACATTGCGTTGGAATTGAGCTGTGTCGTTTACCATACCGTTCATTTACTGAGTATAGTTTTTTTTTTTTCTTTTTTCATTCTTTTTCAATTCTAGAATTATGCGGTTTACATCTAGACACGGATTGCTTCTCACATGGACAATTATATGTTGCGTGTTCTAGAGTCGGCAAACCAGACAACGTCTATATCTGCACAGACAATGGAACAACAAAAAATATTGTATACTCACAAGCATTGTGAAATTAAACATATTAGAAACATGCGCTTTCTCTTTTCTTTCTTTTCCATTTAACCAGACTGAGCCACAGCAACGCGTGGCCGGGTACAGCTAGTAAATAAATAAATAAAAATCCTGGGTCGAAACATGATCTTCTGTGATACTCTAGGGGGCCGTCTTCTCCAGATGTAGGAGAAAATTCGTTGTTGCCATTTTTTGAGGATCTTAGAAGGTATGTGTATGGGTAGTGATTGGAATAAATATCCCAGGTGTGGGAGAATATTCATTTTAAAATTCATTTTAATATTCATTCATATATAAAAGCACATAAATAAATTTTTATTGGGAGTCAAGATGGCGTCACAGTCGGCAGCACAGTGAATCTGCTCTGGCGTTATTTTCCTTTATCTTGAAATTTCCTGATCGATATGGCTCCTAAACAAAAGGGGAAGCAGAGAACTTACCCCTCGACGTACCCCGGGGCAGAAGACCATCCCACAATGCGCCGCCAAACCATTAGAGGTGGGCTCGAGTGATCTGGCTGTCGGGCCGATGGAGGGAGACCACGACCCGACCTTGGAATTATATTCTCTCTCAGTCCGTTGGATCAGAGACTACCTCCCTCCGAGCGCGAAGTCTCGACACCTCACCCGATCGGAAGCCTCAATGAGGGTGTCTGTGCTGATCGAGCAGAGGGGGAAGTGTCGGGAGAGCAAGGCGCCCGGATATCCGAAGGACTCTGAGAGATTGCCGCTGGAAGCTCTGTGCTGGAACTGGAGGGGAATCGAGACAGCCGAAGTGGTGAGAACCTGACTTCCATTATCCCCATTAAACCCAGCGAAGTTACAAACGTAGAAAAACCGGAGGTAGTTACTTTAGAGGCCTTGTGGTCTCTAACATCAACCCTCGCAAAGTCTCTATCTGAATGTTCTACAAATATAAGTGTCTTATCCTCTCAGATGTGTAAGCTTAATGAAAATTTTGGGAAATCTAAGCAAGAAGCAAAAGAAAATTTTCAAAAAATGGAAGAAGAAATTAAACAAGTCAAAACAGTTCAATCAACTATGGTGCAGAACTTTGGGGCTATAAATAGAAAAATTGAATATCTAGAGAATGCGATGAGGCATTTAAACCTAAGGATTTTGAACTTTCCCAGAGTGGTAGGAGAGTTACCTCGACCGACTATTAAAAGATACTTCACTAAAGTTTTGGATATTACCACTGAAAAAATACTACCGCTGGACAAAGTATATTTCCTTCCTCTACGCAAGTCTCAGCAAAGACAGATAATAACCCCAAATGTCCTAGAGAATTTGATGGAGTTCTTAGAGTCATCAGCTTATGAAGTTGCGGAGAGAGCAACGCTCCTAATCTCCTTTTTTAATGAAAAAAATCTAGGAAATATTATGCGGGCCTATTTTAAAAGGGTCAACAGAAGTTTAATGGGAGCTACTGTGAGAATATACCCTGAAGTTACTAAGACTACGCAACAGAGAAGAAAGGTATTTCTTAACTTAAAATCTGAGGTGCTAGCCTTGGGAGCGTCATTCTTTTTGCGCTTCCCATGCAAATGCATCGTGAACTACAAAGAGGACACATATTTTTTTACCAACAAGAACAGTTAAAAAGCTTTGTAGAAGGGAAAAAAGCTTTACAACAACTAAGTATTAACATAACTGATCCTTGAGAAATATATATGGTTTTGGATGCCTTTATTAAAATGTAATTTCTTATTGAATTTCTCCTAAGTTTGCAGTTACCCATCCCCCCCCATTTTAGAGGTCTAATGGGTGTCACATTTGGAGAATATATTACATGATATTGTTTTCCTGAAGTTATTTCAGCTTTATGTAATGCCATATTGCTGTTTCAAAGTGGATACTTTGTAAGTTTTTGTTGAAAAATTAATAAAGAAATAATTTAAAAATATATATATATATTTTTATTGAGGAGATCCTGCCAAACCATGAAAGATATAATTCGGACAGCGATCCAAATCTCAAAATATCTTAGGTATAAGTGGTGGATAGTTTAGGTGGTAAAGCTCCTCAGGGTTATTACTAAATATAGACCCCTAGGTATTTAATTTTCTTATGAGCCCATTGAAATTGAAATGATGTCTGAAGGCTTGGAAGTTCCGCAATAGGAACAGATACATTTAGTATTTCAGATTTTTCTACGTTGAGTTTAAAGCCTGATATCTTGCTAAAATTCTGTAGTTCCGTCAGAGTCTCCCCCAGGGCCTGAGCTGGATTTGTTAAGGTAAACAAAATGTCGTCGGCAAACATCGACATTTTATAATCTCTGTCTCCCACCATTATGCCCTTGACCTGAGGGTTGTTTCGAATTCTAGTAGCTAGCAGTTCTAAAAATAATGCGAATAATAAGGGAGAAAGGGGGCAGCCCTGTCTTGTCCCCCTCTTAATTGAAAATGTCTCCGAATATATCCCGTTCACTTTCACTCAGGCCATAGGATCAGTGTATAATTGTTGCAGGCAATTTAGGAAATGGGGGCCAAAACTTAGCTAAATAAAAACAGCCATTGCACCATGTTGAAGGCCTTTTCTGCGTCAATAGATAATAGAACAGCTGGGATAACTTGCTCTTTCACCCTCCATATTAGATCTACAATTTTTTGTAAGTTATCTGCGGCCATACATCCAGGGATAAGACCTGCCTGGTCTATATGTACCAACCTACCCATTATCCGATTAAGACGGGTCGCCAAAATTTTAGCTAGGATTTTAAGGTCAATATTAATGAGAGATATTGGCCGATAAGATCCACAATTAGTGAGATCCCTCCCCTGTTTTCCCAAAATAGTGATTCCTGCAACATTCATCCCCTTCCCCAAGGGATGGCCTTCCCTTAAATGGTTGTAAAACTCTTGTAGGGGGTTCAGAAGCGCTGAGGAAAATTGTTTATAGAATTGTTGGGTGTAGCCATCTAATCCTGAGGCCTTATTAGCCTTAAGTCCCTTAATGGCCTCTATGATTTCCGTTTGTGTGATTTCTTTTTCCATATATTCTCGCTCCTTCTCAGTCAAGCAAGGAAGCGTTATCTCTTTTAGATATGCATCTATATGTCTCTGTTGTATTGAAGACTACATTCTTGACTCCATGTGGACTTTTCCAGGTCACTGTCCTCTCTTTTGGACTCCATGGTGCCCCCGCAATGTTTCAACACTTGGTCAACTGCCTGCTCCACCCACATCATGGGTACGCAGCCGCTGACGAAGACACATGTAAGCCAACTCCAAGTCATGCTAACCAGTCTGAAGAAAGCAGGACTAACAGCTAACTCCAAGAAGTGCTTGTTGGGAGAGCAAGAAGTCCAATATCTTGGCTATGCCCTGGGAAATGGCAAGGACCATCTGCAGACCCGGAAGATCGAGGTAATCACCCGGGTGCCAGTCCTGCAAATAAAAGTGAACGTGAGAACATTCCTAGGCCTTATGGGGTACTATAAAAGGTTTATCCTCAATTAAGAACATAAGAATTGCCATACTGGGTCAGACCAAGGGTCCATCAAGCCCAGTATCCTGTTTCCAACAGTGACCAATCCAAGTCACAAGTACCTGGCAAGTACTCAAACATTAAATAAATCTCAAGTTATTAATAGCAGTTTATGGATTTTTCCTCTAGGAACCTATCCAAATGGAGAAGGTGGAGCCTCTCACAAGGCTGTTGTGAGAGGCTCCAGAGAAAGTCCAGTGGTCAGATGAAGTAGAGAAGGCCTTCTGGGCTCTGAAAGAGGCGATAAGCTCCAAATCAGTCCTAATAAGTCCAGACTTCACTGAACCCTTCATGATGTAGTCCGATGCCTCAGAAGTAGGCTTGGGAACAGTCCAGGAGAAAGATGGCAAAGAATATCCTGTGGCTTCTATTAGCCGGAAGCTAATGACATGGGAGAGGTGTTACTCAACAACTGAAAAGGAGGCCTTGTCAGTCAAATGGGCCTTAGAGGCTTTGCGCTATTACCTGCTAAGATTACAGTTCACACTCATAACAGACCACCAACCACTCTGTGAGGGAGCCTATAAGGAACTCCCTCAGAACACCTTAAAGGACCGGGTACAGTTATCTGTACCGGTCCTCCTTAAGTCCTAATCCAGCAAGGGATTCTGGGATAGGGTGGATCACTGCAAACAGGGATAAGAGACCAGAGCCAGAGGGATGAGACAGAAGCCTTGAGAATACGAACTGTAATATTTTGTTGAAGTGCACAAACCAGCTAACTTGTGTTGTTTACTATTGCTTAACAATAAAGAAGCTTATATCAATTGTTACCAGAGTCCAGCCTGGAGTCTGTTCTCTGGCTAGTCCTGACTGCTTGGCATCACATATGATGACAGCAGTGGGATCGTTTGCCTAAACAGGAAGCACAGGCAAAGCCCACAACTTGAGCAGTAAAAAAAAAAAAACCCTAAAAGTTTTTTTTTCCTCTTTCTCCTGGTACCTCCCAATTTCATTCTCCCAATTGAAGCTACATCAGGCTAAGGGGGGGAGATACGCAGTGGGAAATTGGGTCAGAAAGCAGGGAAGATGGAGCAAGTGATCCAGATCCTTGCTATAGGGCAACAGCAATTGCAGAACACTTTCAAGAGAACTTGTGCAGCAAAACGCAGTATTAACTCAGGTAGCGCGCTGGAGAGATCCAAGATGGCCGACGGGTCCAGACGTGGGTAACCAGGGCTCCAAGGAGTAACGCATATTTTTGAGTAAAATGCCTCAAGAGAGAAAGTCAGTGTGAACATTTGGAGGGCCGGATTCAAGGACCTATGGACTCCCACGTAATACGGGAGCAGAAGCCGGAGGACAGCTCACAGCGAGGAGACCGGGTGGAAGAGGAAACCGCCTCCTCACATGAGCTTCAGACAACTTTATCCCCGGTACCGCGGATGCCCCCAGGAAACCCTGCAGCTCTGCGAGGAGCAAACGGGAAGGATCCCAACCACGAAAGTGAGAATGAAACCGCCGGAGAATCGTGGCTGTGCGATGAAGGCGGCAGGGAGGAACAGCAGAGGCCACACCCCGTGGAAGAGACCGGCCTGGGAGACGCTGCAGGCTGTACGATACAGCCTCCAACAGAAAGGAAAGTACTTTTAACATTACCTAAAAAGAAAGAATTAATAAAACCAGAAGCTTTCTCTTTAGAGAAGATATGGGAAGCAATACAAACGGTTAATGATAATCTCTTTAATCAGATAAATCCTTTGGTGTCTGTGTTAAATAATACCACGGTGAGAATGAGAAAACTAGAGGAAGATATGAATAAGCAAATGGAAAAATGTGAAAAGGTTGAGAATGAAGTGAAGGAAATGAGAAATCTTCAAACTAATGTTATAAAAGAAAATTCCATACTAATGAATCGCTTAGAAAACATGGAGAATCAAATAAAAGGGAGAAATCTGCGTTTAATAAATTTTCCTAGAGACCCCATGGTGACCCCACAAGACATGTGGAGGCAATATTTGATTCAGACATTAAAGATTTCAGAGGAATTGATACCACCTACATCTAAGCTGTATTATATACCAGCTTTTAACAAAATAGAGAAGGAAGGAGAAAAAGATTTTCAATTGTTAACTCCTGTGAACACAACTGAAATTGTGGCTGTAGAGGCAAAAACTCACAGTAAAAACTTTTTTAAATATATCCGAAGCAGAAAGCCTGTGAGGGAATCAGTTGGACCGTTAGATGATCGAGGGGTTAAAGGGGCACTTAGAGAAGATAAGGCCATCGCGGAAAGATTAAATGATTTCTTTGCTTCGGTGTTTACTGAAGAGGATGTTGGGGAGGTACCCGTAATGGAGAAGGTTTTCATGGGTAATGAGTCAGATGGACTGAATCAAATCACGGTGAACCTAGAAGATGTGGTAGGCCTGATTGACAAACTGAAGAGTAGTAAATCACCTGGACCTGATGGTATACACCCCAGAGTTCTGAAGGAACTAAAAAATGAAATTTCAGACCTATTAGTAAAAATTTGTAACTTATCATTAAAATCATCCATTGTACCTGAAGACTGGAGGATAGCAAATGTAACCCCAATATTTAAAAAGGGCTCCAGGGGCGATCCGGGAAACTACAAACCGGTTAGCCTGACTTCACTGCCAGGAAAAATAATGGAAAGTGTTCTAAACATCAAAATCACAGAACATATAGAAAGACATGGTTTAATGGAACAAAGTCAGCATGGCTTTACCCAGGGCAAGTCTTGCCTCACAAATCTGCTTCACTTTTTTGAAGGAGTTAATAAACATGTGGATAAAGGTGAACCGGTAGATATAGTATACTTGGATTTTCAGAAGGCGTTTGACAAAGTTCCTCATGAGAGGCTTCTAAGAAAAGTAAAAAGTCATGGGATAGGTGGCGATGTCCTTTCGTGGATTGCAAACTGGCTAAAAGACAGGAAACAGAGAGTAGGATTAAATGGGCAATTTTCTCAGTGGAAGGGAGTGGACAGTGGAGTGCCTCAGGGATCTGTATTGGGACCCTTACTTTTCAATATATTTATAAATGATCTGGAAAGAAATACGACGAGTGAGATAATCAAATTTGCAGATGACACAAAATTGTTCAGAGTAGTTAAATCACAAGCAGATTGTGATAAATTGCAGGAAGACCTTGTGAGACTGGAAAATTGGGCATCCAAATGGCAGATGAAATTTAATGTGGATAAGTGCAAGGTGATGCATATAGGGAAAAATAACCCATGCTATAATTACACAATGTTGGGTTCCATATTAGGTGCTACAACCCAAGAAAGAGATCTAGGTGTCATAGTGGATAACACATTGAAATCGTCGGTACAGTGTGCTGCGGCAGTCAAAAAAGCAAACAGAATGTTGGGAATTATTAGAAAGGGAATGGTGAATAAAACGGAAAATGTCATAATGCCTCTTTATCGCTCCATGGTGAGACCGCACCTTGAATACTGTGTACAATTCTGGTCGCCGCATCTCAAAAAAGATATAATTGCGATGGAGAAGGTACAGAGAAGGGCTACCAAAATGATAAGGGGAATGGAACAACTCCCCTATGAGGAAAGACTAAAGAGATTAGGACTTTTCAGCTTGGAGAAGAGACGACTGAGAGGGGATATGACAGAGGTGTTTAAAATCATGAGAGGTCTAGAACGGGTAGATGTGAATCGGTTATTTACTCTTTCGGATAGTAGAAAGACTAGGGGGCACTCCATGAAGTTAGCATGGGGCACATTTTAAACTAATCGGAGAAAGTTCTTTTTTACTCAACGCACAATTAGACTCTGGAATTTGTTGCTGGAGGATGTGGTTAGTGCAGTTAATATAGCTGTGTTTAAAAAAGGATTGGATAAGTTCTTGGAGGAGAAGTCCATTACCTGCTATTAAGTTCACTTAGAGAATAGCCACTGCCATTAGCAATGATAACATGGAATAGACTTAGTTTTTGGGTACTTGCCAGGTTCTTATGGCCTGGATTGGCCACTGTTGGAAACAGGATGCTGGGCTTGATGGACCCTTGGTCTGACCCAGTATGGCATTTTCTTATGTTCTTATGTTCTTATTCCAGCCTTGGAAGTAACAAATTTGTTAGAAACGACTCAGAGAGAACAAGTGAAGGCTGCCACTCTCATTGTGACATTTCTGCTTGAATCAGATCGTGATTGGATTTTGAGATTATATTTTCGCAATAGGACTGAGTCTTTTCTTGGTTTAAAAGTTGGAATATTTCCAGACTTGGCATGAAGAACCCAGTTAAGAAGAAAATTATTTCTGAAACTGAGACCTCAAGTACAAAAAATGGGAGCTATGTACATTCTCAAATATCCGTGTAAATGCTATATAAAATATAAAAATGTTTCCTATATATTTTTTCAACCTGAGTAACTGGAGAATTTCCTAAAAAAGTATTCATTAGATATAATAACGCCCTCTCCTGTTTTGGAAGGCTAAGTACTATTAGCCGGCAGCTGGATCCGTAATTATTAGAAATCTCCTGTATAGGACCTGTCAATTTCGTTAATTGTAAAGTTTATATTCCTGAGGTAGAGTAATGGATCTCTCCCTGGTGACGAGGACTTTAAAGCAGATGGAGTAGGGAAAGATATTATTGTGATATAGTTGTAAAATAATGGTTTGTTGGTACTGCTTTCTACACAAGATTGTTTTCTTGATGTATTTTGGAAAATTCAAAAAAAAAAAAATATTAAAAAAAAAAAAAACTCAGGTAGCACAGGCCGTGCAGACCTCTGTGTCCGGTTTAACCCAGGCGAATCCATTGACCTGGAGGTCTTCTTGAGAAAATGTAAGAGGACCAACCAACTTTCAGCTTGTCCCAAAGCCAACTGGAATACATACTTGATTAACTTACTCACGGGCAGAAGTCATGCAGTCAACCCAGACGGGACAGCTAGCTATGCGGAAGTCATGGCTGCTATCCTGCAGAGAACTGGGTATACCTCAGAAATATGCCACCAGCAATTCTAGCAGGGATTCCTGCAGCCCAGGGAGAGCCCCCGACATCTATTTCATCACCTGAAGGATGCAGTTGGAAGTGGCTAAAGCCGGAGGCAAAGACTGGCCTTGAAGTAGCCCACCAGGTGCTTCTGGAACAATTCTTAGATTGGCTTGATCAGCCTATGAGAAATTGGGTCTGCCGACATAGGGCTCACACTGGAAAGAGCTCTAGAAGTGACAGATGCCTTTCACCAGGCGCAGTTAATGCCCGATGTGGTATGAAGACTAGAATGACAGCCCGCACAAACGTCCTGGCAAAGCACAGAAAGTGAAGCTTCCTGGCAGCGTCCCTCAGAAGTGGAGAATTCATCTTCAGTACCAAGAACCCAGGCCACAGTCTCTTCCACGTGCTTTAACTGCGGTTGGAGAGGTCATTTAGCAAGTGACTGCTGATTTGAGGGGGCCTGAATTTAAGGACGTCAGTTCAGTGACCCACCCAACACTAGTCTGCAAAGTCTCTGGGGATAAAGAAAAACTCCAAAACAAGAACAATCTTCACCCTGGAAGAAGAAAAGTACCCCAGGGAGTTCAAATCAACCCAAGAATGAAACTGTGGACAATTTTTCCTTTTTGTGCCCTTTGTGCGGGGAATGGTCATCAGGAGGACTGCTGCCCATTTAGAAAGGCCAAAAATAAAGAGCCCTCAAGGAGAATGACTAAAGGCAAAAACTAACCCATATAGTAGGCATGCTCTTTTTGTAAAGCATTGGACCATAATGTCAAAGAGTGTTCATGGTTAGATGACATGGAGTGCAAACTCAAGCTGGAGGAACAGCACAATAAAGAGAAAGGAGCAATAACAGAACCCCAGAATGAGAATAAAAAACAGAAAGAAGAGTGGGTAAACACATTCGCAAAGCTATACAATTGTAGTTTAGTGCATATCTCTCATCAGCATCGCAAGAAGTTTATGATCCAGGTGGAATTGGACGAAGTCCCCACCCAAGCATTGGTAGATTCAGGATCTGGCAAGACTCTCGTTCTTGAAGACCTCCTCCAAAAAGAGTGCATCAATCACCAGAATAAAGAGACCCTTACCTGCGTACATAGGGACAAACAGGAATACTCAACAGGTCAGGTTCTGCCAACAACCATGGTAGGTCAAGCCATTATGGAAGCGGGAGTCCTTTCTGAGCTCCTGCTTATTATGGGATGTGATTGTCCCCAGTTTATGACCCTGTGGGCCCAGCTCACAGAGAATCAGGGTAGCCCACCCAGGGGTAGGTCACAGGTGAGGAAGAGCCGGGAATTAGCCCAAGCACAGCTGAACGCCTGGCCTGACCAGGCCAAGCTGAGGGGGAGGGTATGTGAGAGAGCATGTAAGGAACTCCCTAAGAACATCTTAAAGGACTGGGTACAGCTATCTGTATCAGTCCTCCTTAAGTCCCAACCCAGCAAGTGATTATGGGATAGGGTGGATCACTGAAAGCGGGGATAAGAGACCAGGGCCAGAGAATGAGAGAAGCCCAGGGATAGACGCAAAAGCCTCGAGAATATGAACTGTTAAATTACAATTATTTTGTTGAAGTGCACAAACCAGCTAATTTGTGTTGTTTACTATTGCTTAACAATAAAGAAGCTTATAAAGAATGTTGCCAGAGTCCAGCCTGGAGTCTTTTCTCTGGCTAGTGCTGACCGCTCGGCATCATGGATGAACAGAAACAAGGAGTCCAATGCAAGGATGTTGAGATGGTTCCTGGCCCCTCAGCCCTTCAACTATAAAATATGACATAGGGCAGGCAGGGAAAACACCAATGCAGATTTCCTGCGAAGAGAGGTATCCCTAGTACAGGAAGGTGCTTATCCTGACAAGGGCTGAGCTGAGGGAGAGAGTATGTGAGGGAATCTATAGGACTTAAGGGACCAGGCACATCTTAAGATCCAGACCCAGGGAGGAGCCCTTCACCAGAGTATGATAACTCAGGGCCTAGAAGGGTTAAGCAGGCCTTGGGGAAGCAGGCAGGAAGCCACTGTATGAGAAACCTGCTATATTTAAGGACTGTGTGGTACCTGAAGTTAAGATGAGCTGCATCTGTTTTTTTGCTTTGCTCTTCATTTTTTCACTGTGAATAAATTGCACAAAAGGAAAACAGCCAGAGTCTGCCTCTTTATTCTTCCTGGCTGTTTCCAAATCGATATTGCCCAACTTACCACATAGCTGTTTTGGATTTTAAGAGTTGATTGGAAAAACTTCTTGGCCATGCTGTCTAGTAACTTGGCATCTTTTATTTATTTATTTTTGATTTTTGTATACCGATGTTCCTGTATAAAATACATATCGCACTGGTTTACATGGAACAGAACTGTCGCCTCTGGGGCGGAATACATTGGAACATATTGAGACAAATGGACTACAATTAACACATGATTAGCTGAAAAATAACGTACAACTCAAAACATATGTACAGTGGGATAGATGAGACAGAGTCTATAGAGACTATCGATTCATCGTGTCTTAGCTCTCAGGGAACGCTTGAGAGAATAGCCAAGTCTTTAGCTTCTTTTTGAATGTCAAAAGGCAAGGTTTTTGGCGGAGGTCCGGAGGGAGCGAGTTCCAGAGTGGGGGGCCTGCAGTGGAAAGGGCCGCGTATCCTCAGAGATGTTTTTTGCCGGCTGGATGTGTAGCATGTTCTTGTACGCACTTCTGATCAGTCTCTTAGTAATGTGCTGCTGCAGTTGAAAAGTAAGGTTGAGGGGGGAGATGTTGTGTAGGGCCTTGTGTGTCATCATGAGGGCTTTAAAGTGTATCCTGAATTTAATAGGCAGCCAATGAAGGTTCTGGAGGATGGGGGTGATGTGTTCCCTTTTGCTGGTGTTTGTGAGGATTCTGGCCGTCGCGTTCTGGACCATCTGAAGTGGTTTGATGGTGTTAGCGGGAAGGCCCAGAAGAAGTGAGTTGCAGTAGTCCAGTTTCGGGAGGATGATGGATTTAGTACCAGGCGGAAGTCTCAGAAGTGCAGAAGTGGTTTTAATTTTTTTAATACTTGCAATTTAAAGAAGCATTCTTTGGTGGTATTGTTTACGAACTTGCTGAGGTTGAGTTGGTTGTCTAGTAGCACACCAAGGTCTCTTGCTTGCGATGAGTGGTCCATTGATGTGAAGGTGCGTAGAGATGAAATTGGAGGGTTGAGCGGGGTGCAGTTGTCAGGGGCTATTAGGAGGATTTCGGTTTTGTTGGTGTTTAGTACGAGATTGAGGCTGGTGAGTAGATTGTTGATTGCTGTGAGGCAGCTGTTCCAATAAGACCACATTCTGCTTCAACGACAGGGGAGAAGAAAAACTGATACTTCACGCATATCCAGCATAGCTCTCTGCTTCAACAGCAGGGGAGAAGAAAAACTGATACTTCACGCATATCCAGCATAGCTCTCTGCTTCAACAGCAGGGGAGAAGAAAAACTGATACTTCACGCATAACCAGCATAGCTCTCTGCTTCAATGGCAGGGGAGAAGAAAAACAACCAATAAGGGCTGAATAACATAGTCTGGGTAAAACAAATAAGCATGGGTGTAGCTTGCTTATTGCGGCGGTTACTACCCCTACTACCCCTAACTAATCAAGCTTGATATTTCACTTGGATGCAGCTCCATCACTGCTCTCTACATCAATGGTGGGGGTGGAAGGGAAATAGAACCAAAGAGCTAAGAGAAACAGATAAGTATGAGAAAAAAAATGTGTGAAGCTTGCTGGGCAGATGGATGGGCCGTTTGGTCTTCTTCTGCCGTCATTTCTATGTTTCTATATTTTGTGCAGAGACTCAGTTATAGGGATGAAGATCTGAATGTCATCCGCATATAGAAAGTGTGTTAGCTTGAGGTTGGTTAGAAGATGGCAGAGTGGGAGGAGATAAATATTAAAAAGTGTGGGTGAAAGGGATGATCCTTGGGGTACCCCTAGCTTTGAACTGATAGGGTGTGACTCTTTGTTGTTGATCCTAACCTTGTAGAACCTGTTTTCAAGGAAAGATTTGAACCAGTTGAATGCCAATCCTGTGATACCTATGTCTGCTAGACACTGAAGAAGGCATGAGTGGTTCACTGTGTCAAACGCTGAGGAGAGATCCAGTAGAGCGAGAAGGGAAGGTTGACCTTTTTCCAGATTAAGAAGGATGGTGTCCGAGAGCGAGGCTAATAAAGATTCTGTGTTCAAGGACTTTTGGAATCCGAATTGGTTTGCGGTGAGGATGTCGTTTTCTTCTAAGAATTCTGATAGTTGTCTGTTTACAACCTTCTCCATGATTTTGGCGATCATTGGAAGGTTAGCTATGGGTCTGAAGTTGGCTGGGTCAGCGGGTGGTAAGTTGGGTTTTTTGAGGAGCGGCTTGAGCATTGCCAGCTTGAATTGGTCAGGGACTTGGCCTTGTGATAGTGAGCAGTTTATGATGTCTGCTACAGGTTTGGCAATGATGTTAGGAATGGAGAACAACAGATTGGATGGGATGTGGTCTAAAGGATGAGACGAAGGTATCATCTTCTTGAGGATGTTTTCTATTTCTAAGGCAGACGTCAGCTCGAAGGTGCCTAGAGAAGCTGGGGTTAAGTTTTGTTGCTGGGGGGTAGAGTGCGAGAGTTGGGAACCAGTGGTGGATGAGTAATTAGGGTGAGGAGAGGGCCCTTTGAGGGGAGCGACGATGGTGGCAATTTTTTTCTCGAAGTAGTTCGCCAGTTCATTGGCTTTGTTGGTAGCTTGATCGTCTGGTATGAGGGGCGTAGCTGGTTTTGTGAGGGCTGATATGTAGGAAAACAGAGCTCTTGAGTCGAATATGAAGTGGTGGATCTTCTTAGAGAAGAATTCTTTCTTGGTTCTGTTAATGACAATTCTGTATGCGTTCAGGCAAGATTTATAGGCCAAAATGGCCTATAAATCTTGTTGTGGAGGGGTTTTTACGCCACCTGTGTTCCTTACATCTGAGCTCCTGTTTGAGCGACTTCAGCTCGGGAGTGAACCAGGGTTTCCTGTTGTCCTTGTCCGGATGGAATGTTTTCGTGGTCAAGGGGCATACTTGATCTGCAACATTGTTGGTAATATTAATCCACGATGTCGTGGCAGTGTTGACGTCCGAAAGGTCAAGGTGAACTAGTTCCTTGGATAGATGCGAGCTGAGGATTTCTCTGCTGCAATGTTTCCTGATGGATACTGAGGTTAAGTGTGTTGCTTGAGGCGGGTGTTCCTTGATCTCTAGAACCGTGGAGATGATTCGATGGTCCGTCCACGGGACTGGTAAACATGTTGGGTTGGTATGGAGCGAAATTCCTTCATTTATGAAAATCAGGTCTAACGTGTGACCTGCCTTGTGAGTGGGATCGTTGACAATTTGTCTGAAACCCATGTGGCTGAGTGAGGTGAGTAGGGTTTCGCAGTTGGTGGAGCGAGGTTGAACATCCACGTGCAGATTAAAGTCTCCCATCAGGATATGCTGGTTTTCCGACATTAAGGTGTTTTGCGGGAGTTCGATGATGGGGGATGGGTCTGTCTCGAGTATTCCTGGGGGGGCGTATATTAATCCGATAAGGAGGTATTTTGATTTGAAGAGGGCAAATTCCAGGTTGGCTGAGGCATTGGTGACCTGTAGGGTCAGGCCTAGCCCTTTTTTGACTGCTAGGAGAAACCCTCCTCCTCTTTTTTTGATCCTGGGAATGGAGAGAAGGTCGTAGGCCTGTGTGGGGAGCTGATTTATTAGTACTGTGTCTGAGGTTTTTAACCAGGTTTCTGTGATAGCACAGATGTCTGGTTTAGATTCGGAGAGGAGGTCGTTGAGTATGTGCGTTTTCTTGGAGATGGATTGAGCATTGGACAAAAGCAAGATATGACATCCTCTAGTGGGCATACACGTCTGGAAAGCTGTGGAGAGGGGTCTGACAGAAGACCTGTAGACTCATCAACAACAGAATGATATGAAAGAGAAGTATATGATTTCTGTGATTCCTCCTGTGAGTGAGACAACACTATAGGTGGCTGTCATACCCGAAGGGGAACCCTGAGATTTAGAGTGTGATTCAGTACGCATCAATTCTGGTCTCGATGGAAAAGACGGAATAGTGGATTGAGTTTCAGATTTTGGGGCCAAAGACATTTATTCTAGCTGGGATGGAGGAGACAGAGCATCTGGTATGTTTAGTAAAAGAGTTTTTGATGAAATCAAGCCACTTTTTCTCATGAAGGGATGATGTTCTTGTAAAGTAGATGAACTATCTATTTCTGGAATTAGAATCAGCATAGAATGTTTGCTCAAAGCACTTTCAGAATTAACTAATCTTTTTGTCAACTCAGTACCAATATTAGTGCTGAGACATTGTTGGCACTAACAAAAATGCAGTCCCTTTACTTGTGGATGGTGCCAGCAAAGTTGCTGGATCAAAGAGTTATGGTGCTTTTTGTTAGCATCAACAAGGTCTGTCCTGGCTCCTGAATGCTTCGGCACCAAAGAGTGTAAATTTTCCTTCTTTTTAATGAAGGGGGAATGGCGCCTGTGCTGATGCTTCTCTGAGCCATGGCAGTGTGGTTTGATACCTCATGAGATGGGCTTAAACAGCAAACCTGGGGAAGCAGCAAGGACATTTTTAAAGCCCAGTTTGCTATTGTGAAGAGGGCTGAGGTGAGATTGAACTCAACTCTGAGATGAAATGTAATAAACATGAAAATGTTATTTTACATCTTTTTTTTTAAACTCATGAAAACGAAAAAAAAAGGGAAAATATTTTGTAAGAGTGACATAAGTGACAAAAATCCTTTGATGTGCAGCATGAAGAGAGAGAACAAAACACATCCTTTTGCATACATGGAAGCAAAAAGACTGAGGAGACCTGTGCATGCTCAGAAAGCCTGCGCTCTGAGAAAGCTTTTTCCATCTCAGTGCTATTGGATGATGTCATTCCACTTAATTGGCTGATTACTGTCCTGCTTGTCCATGGAGAAAAGTCATGGTCTTTGACAAACTCTTGTTGGCTTTTCTTAGCTTCCTTCTTTACCTTGGCACACATGTCTGATCACAGTAAAAGATCTCCCACCGATCTGTGTTTCTCCCTCCCCCTTTAATTGAGAAGCCATTCCTAAACAATAATGTTCTATGAAGAGCCAGTCCAATGCAAGGAGGCAAGAGGACATCAATCAAAGGCAAAAAGTTCCCTTTCGCTCTATACATGTCCAATCACACTTAATTCACAGACTGCCAAACAGACTATAAATAAAAGCACAACTTTAGTTATTCTTTCAAAAGGTTCAAACAGAGCTGAATATGAACACAACACACACACATTTTTTCTGCAGTGAAATTTGCAGATTGAGAACTAACACATGTGCCAACTCTTCTGACCTAAGTAGAGGAAAATACAGAATATAAGCATAAGAACATGCCATACTAGGTCAGACCAAGGGTCCATCAAGCCCAGCATCCTGTTTCCAACAGTGGCCAATCCAGGCCATAAAAACCTGGCAAGTACCCAAAAACTAAGTCTATTCCATGTTACTGTTGCTAGTAATAGCAGTGGCTAATTTTGAAGTCAACTTAATTAATAGCAGGTAATGGACTTCTCCTCCAAGAACGTATCCAATCCCTTTTAAACACAGCTACACTAACTGCACTAACCACATCTTCTGGCAACAAATTCCAGTTTAATTGTGCGTTGAGTGAAAAGAACTTTCTCCAATTAGTTTTAAAAGTGCCACATGCTAACTTCATGGCGTGCCCCCTAGTCCTTCTATTATCCGAAAGAGTAAATAACAGATTCACATTTATATGTTCTAGACCTCTCATGATTAGAGACAGAAAGTTCAGTGTAGAGAACCAACTGCCAGTCTGTTATAAGGTCTGTGAAAAAGAGAAAAAGACAAACTGATTGTTATAGAAAAGACTTGGGATCTATAGATGTGACATGGCTGCTACTCTCTGCTTTCTCTCAGCAATGACAAATGTCTAACCTTCGCCAGCCTCACCTTGTAGAAGCAAAGGATTTGGAGAGTATTTCCTGCTGTCAGCTTCAGCTGTAACAGGTCCTGATTCCGTTCATCAATTCTATCCAGGAACTGTGTGTTTTCAATCTTCAGCTGCTGGAAGTCCACTTCATGCAGCACCTCCCCCATCTCTTCCTTCTATGGATCCAGTTGAGAATCAACAATGAGCTTTTCTTTCTAAAGGCACAGTTTAAGCCCTGCAGCTTGGCATTGCTTCTGCCCATTTATTTCAGGGTCCTTACCCATATAGTTACCCACCTGTTTCATTTGCAACATCAGTTTCTTCTTCTGCACCTTCAGAGCGGTGTTTTTCAAACGCAATTTATCTGCCAACATGTCCTGCAAAATACACACAAGGTGCTCAATGAGAAATTACTACTTACCTGATAATTTCCTTTTCCTTAATCCAGACAGATGGATTCAGGACCAGTGGGTAATGCACCTCTACCAGCAGATGGAGACAGAGCAAACTGACCTCACAGTATATTTACTCCTTCATCGACATCAGCCTGCCAGTATTCTCTTCAAAAGCCAACTGTGGATAGACTAGCAAAAACTTGATTAATAACAGATAAATATTTCAATACTCAACCAACAGAAAAACACTGAGCTCAGATAAAAAATGCATTTGAACTAGGCTATGGACTGGATTAAAACTTACCAGTAACCCTCGGAACACTTAGCCACTTAGGAGGACCATAACACAATCCATTCAGCAGCCAAGAGTGGGAAGCTGAATCCATCTGCCTGGATTAATGAAAAGGAAATTATCAGGTAAGTAGTAATTTTTCATTTCCTAGCACCCAGACAGATTAATTCAGGATGTAACCAAGCTACTCCCGAATACGATGGGAGGCTGCCCACAGTCTAGTCAAAACTGCACAAGCAAAGGCTGTGTCCTTCCGGGCCTGCACAGCCAGACGATAATACCTGGAAAACGTGTATAAGGAGGACCACATTGCAGCTCAGCAAATGTCGACAGGAGACAACAATCTAACCTCCACTCATAAACTGCCTGAGCCCTAGTGGAATGAGCCCTAACCTGAGCAGACTATGACTTCTCAGCAGCCACATAAGCAGCTGTGACTACCTCCTTAATCCGGTGAGCTATTGAGGCCCACACAAAGCCAGCTCGCTTTGTTTACTACCACCTTGGAGGACAAACAGGCGATCTGTCTTCCGGAAAGGTTTAGAAACCTCCAGATACCTTACAATATGTCACTTGATTTCCAAGGATCGCAACAGGCGATATTCTTCCACATCTCTTTCCCTATCCAGAGACAGCAGGGAAATGGACTGAATTAAGTGAAAATCTGAGAGCACTTTGGGCACAAAAGAAGGAACAGAACATAGCTGTATCGCCCCTGGAGTTACTCGGAGAAATGGCTCCTGGCAAGATAAGGTCTGCAGCTCGGAAATTCTACGTGCAAAAACATTGCTGCAAGAAACACCGCTTTCAAGGTCAATAATTGCAAGGAAAGGATATGCATTGGTCTAATTGTAGGGCCCACTAAGAAATCCAAAACCAGATTGAGACTCCACAAGGGCACCGGTAACCACAAGGGAAGACAAAGATGTTTCACTCCTTTCAAGAAATGTGCCACATCTGGAAGAGCTGACAGGGGACCACCATTCAACTGACTCCTGAAACAGGCAAGAGCCACTACTTACACCTTTAAGGAATTAAGGGACAACCCTTTATTCAATCCAGCCTGCAAAAATTCCAAATGAGCGAGATCTTAACTAAACAAGGAAGAACACCTCGATCTTCACACCAAGCTTCAAAGACTCACCAACCCGCCCAAAGGCTAAGGAAGTGGAGAACTTTCTCGCTTGTAGCAAGGTGGCAATCACTGCAGTAGAATAACCACGTTTCAGTAAGCGAGCCCTTTCAAGGGTCCTACTATAAAAGACAAAATCGTTGAGAAGAAAAGGTCCCTGCCACAACAGATTCCTGTGCCCTGGAAATCAGAGAGGGGAGTCCATCAGAAGCTTTCTCAGATCCGCATACCATGGTCTCCTGGGCCAATCTGGTGCCACCAGAAGCACCATCTCTGTGACCCTCGACCCTCTGAACCATTCTGCCCAACATGGGCCATGGAGGAAAGGCATACAGCAGCTTGTCCTCCAACCATTCCTGCACGAGAGCATTGATACCCGATAACTTTGGATTTCTCCTGCAACTGAAGAATCGAGGAACCTTCACATTGCGAGAAGTCACCAGCAGGTCTAGGAACGGAAGGCCCCAGCGATCCACTATCAGCTGAAACGCCTCATCTGACAATACCATTCTTCTGGGTCCAGACTCTCCCTGCTGATAAATAATGCTATCACATTGTATTTTCCTGAAATGTGCAAGGACAAAATCTTCTGAAGATGCACTTCCACTCATACCATAAGTTGGTCTATCTCCTGTGACACTCGCTGGCTCTTGGTTCTTCCCTGCCGATGGGACGTAAGCCACTGTTGTTGCATTGTTCGACATTATCCAGACCACTAGATCCTGCAACCTGCTGCTGAACTGTAAGCATGCTAACCGGATCGCCCGGCCTTCTAGCCGATTGATGTTCCAGAGAGACTCTTCTGTACTCCAGCATTTTTGCGCTGTCAGATCTTGACAGTCAGCTCCCAAACCTTGGAGGCTTGCATCCATTGTGAGTACTAACCAGTCTGATGATTTTAAGGAGACTCTCCCTCTCTTAGATGATCCACTTGTAACCACCAGTTACAAGTTGGTTCCACCTGCCGATGGAGATCAGACCTCCATCGGCAGGTGGAACCAAACTGATGTTGCGTTCATCGGTCTCAGATGGCTTCGACCTCTGTGCCTCACCTTTCTTTCTTCTCTCTCCTCAAGCCTTGGGAAGATGGCTGCTGCCGCGTCTTCATGCCGTTCTCTCCGGTGTCCCCGGATCAGCAACGGCGATGGTGTTCGCCATGATTTTCCTGAGGGCCTCCTAGGGTGCACACGCGCACGCCACCCACATCTATATCCACGTCATGGCAGGAACCTCAGGGGCATCCCCTCCGAGTGACGTCATCACATCCTGGCATTTAGCCTGCCCTTCATTTGCTAACAAAGTGAGTTAGCAAGGATTGGATTGCCTCCGGTCTAAGCTGCTCTACCGCTTCCCAGCTGCCACAGGAAGCTCTCTCTGCCCTTCGGGGTATTTCTTCACTAACCTGGGTTCCCACTCCTTGGGGGCCCTTCTGCTCTATTTCAGGTACCTATCTTGGGATATCGGGTACTCGCTCCTCGAGGGCCTACTCTCCCTAATCTTGTGCCTGCCACTGAACAACTTCTGCCTGTCTGGACCATCAACTATACAGCTTCTGCTTCAGTGAGTACTAACCCTTTCAGTCTGTCTCATCTTCAGCTTCAGCGCTCTGTGTCTACATCCGGGACCTGTCCCTGCTACGCCTCGCTGCCTATCACCAACGAGTGTGAGACTGGTCACCTCTGCTGAGGACCCCTGGACTACTTCACTGGGTTACCTCCACTGCTGGGCGGTTCCTCACATGGCTCCTCCCCGTGGGAGTGGCCATCACCTCAATACCCAAGAATCCACTCCAACACCTCATAACCATAACAACTGAATAGTCCTGAGACGATGAGCTACAACGAGACAGCTGAGAACACTGAAGAGGACGCATATGCACCCTTGCCTACAGCACCACTTTCAGGGTTGCTGCCATCAAACAGAGCACCTGCAGATAGGATCACACTGTCGGGCGTATTTTGTTCATCAACAGATGCACCTGTGCCATCAACTTCTGAATACGAGCTTCCGGCAAGAAAACCCTGCCCTACTTCATGTTGAACTGAACACCGAGATACTCTAGTGACTGAGATGGCTGAAGACTGCTCTTGGCCAGGTTCACCACCCAGCTGTGCTCCTGGAACAGAGAGATCACCTTGCAGGTCATCAGGCGGCTCTGTTCCAGAGACTTGGCCTGAATCAGCCACTCATCCAAATTTGGGTGTACCAGGATACCAACCTTTCTCAAGTCTGCCACCACCACCACCACCATAACTTTGGAAAAAGTTCTGGGAGCGGTGGCCAGGCCAAAAGGCAGCACCTGAAACTGATAATGGCATCCCAACACCAAGAACTGCAGAAACCTTGGTGCTCTGGTTGGATGTAAATATGCAGGTAGACCTCGGAAAGATCCAAAGAGTTAAGAAATTCCTCCAACTGCATGGCCATTATCACTGAATGCAATGTTCCCATGTGAAAATGAGTCACCTGCAAATGACGGTTGACCCCCCTTTGAGGTCCAGGATGGGACAAAAGGAGCCCTCCTTCTTGGGCACAACAAAAAACAGAATATCGACCTGTATTTTATTGAGACATGGACACTGGAACCACAGCTTTCAGAATGAGGAGCCTTGACAACGTACACTCCACTGCCTGCTTCTTCTGCAGGGAGTGGCAGGAAGACATCATGAACACGTCCTGGGGGACACTGCGAAACTCCAGCGCATTTCCCTCTCATATCACCTCCAGGACCCACTGATCCGATGTGATTTTGACCCATCTCTAATAAAAGAGAGAGAGGTGCCGCCCTATCTCCTGATCCCGGGGGTAGGTCAGCAAATCTTCATTGGGAGGCTTGGGAGGTTCCATGACCTGACTGGGCTGTCTGGAATGAAAGGACTGAGACCTACAAAAGGCAGAGTCCTCTGAAAGGTCGTTCCTCTGTAGGGTTGAAAATGCTTGGATCCCCTGGTATGACCTCTCATGCCAAAAAAGAATGGTGTCTGCTATCCTCCGGCAACCAAGGAATCAGGGATTTGCCCCACTTACAGGCTGGTTTCTCCAACCCACTCTCAAACAAGAGTGAGCCTTAAAAGGGCAGTTTCGTAAGGTTAGCCTTGGAGGTTGCATTGTTTGACCAAAGTCTGTCATAATTGACACCTGATCACTATTTACTGAACCCACCCCTCTGGCTGAGGTGCAGACCAAATCACAGCCCGCATCAGCCAAAAAGGCAGCTGTTGGCCCCGTACTGCCCTAGAATTCACTTCAGATTCATCGATCTCCTGAGAGAGAAGTAAACAAGAGCATGCCACCAGGGAACAACAAGAAGCTATCGGCAAGGTCATTGCCACTGCTTCAATGCTTGCTTGAGGATGGCCTCAAACCTTCTGTCGAGCACGTCCTTCAAGGCCGCTCCTCCCTCCACGGGGACAGTCGTCTGCTGGGAGACAGCACAGAAAAGTGAATCCACTTTCAGAAAACGCAAGTTCTCTCTCACCACTGGATCCGGGGGTACAAGCCTACAAAAACCCAACCCCCTTTTAAAATTAGATTCCGGGGCACCGCACTCAAGATCAATTCTTGAATGGAATTATGCAAAGAAACCAAAATGAGAGTTTTTGGGGTTTTTTAATTTTTTTTGTTTGGCATAGAAATGGAATCAGCCCCAAG
The DNA here is from genome assembly GCF_901001135.1 of Rhinatrema bivittatum. Lineage (NCBI taxonomy): Eukaryota > Metazoa > Chordata > Amphibia > Gymnophiona > Rhinatrematidae > Rhinatrema > Rhinatrema bivittatum. The sequence goes on from NC_042621.1 coordinate 140,468,570, forward strand.
TACTCCCAGCATCTTTAATGTCTGGGAAATCAGAGCCGTGAACTCATCTCTATGGAGGAACTGCAACATGGTCCTATACGGTTCTAGTACCAGAGAATTTTCCCAGTCTTCCAGAGAGGCAGGATCAGCCTCGTCATCCGTATTATCCGGATCCCTATTGGGGAGACCTGTTGCCGATCAAGGCATACTTCGGCGCTCAACCTAGTACCAGGTAAGAAGGAGGTCACCACCTGCGACTCTGGCCTGGCAAGATTGATAGGGGCTGAGGACTGCACCTGAAGAATGGTCAGAAGGATCCATTTCTCCATTCCCACACCAGGCTGGAAAGAACTGGGCTTTGTAAAATCAGAGGGGAGTAATTCCCCTTGAACCTCCAAACAGCGCCAGGCTGAGATGCCCGAATATGGCACGCCGCAAACAAGGCAAGGCGTTTAGTTGTTTTGTTTTGGGTTTTTTTTGCTACTGGCGCCTTTTACAACGCTGCGCTGAAATAAGCGCCCACCTGAGCTTAGACAAGGCGCTCAGGGAATGCGCATAAAAACAAAATGTGTTCGTGCAAACAAGCATAAAAAAAAGGCACGTGCATGCGTGCACAATTTGAACGCCCTGTAGGCGCTCCTATGTTCTTAACTAGGTGTCCAGCTAGGCACTCAACTAGGCATACGACCCAACACACAAGGACGCACAGACGGGTGCACAAGTCACAATCAGACAGAACTGAAGAGGGCAGCATACGGCACACAAAAAGTGCGAGAAGGCGCCGCCGCAGCCAACCACACCACAGACGAGCTGAGCCTCTGAGCGTGGCCTAGTCGCAAGGGCTGCTCAACCCGCCAGCCTGCCCCCCCCCCCCAATCCCGAACACCACTGGAGGCGGTAATGGCCATCGGATCACTCGCTGGGCATGGAGACCAGAAGGGGGAAGGGAGGAATCCCTAATCAACTCCCCTTCTCTTCTTAAATTAAAAAAAGCAAACTTTACTTGAGCTTAGCCTGTCCCGGCTGAGTACAAGCAAGGTCTCCAGCTGCAGGGGGGGGGTGGAGAGGGTAAATACATCACCGCCATGCTCAGCTTCCTGCACCTGCTTGCCTTTCAGCCTTTTTTTTTTTAACAGCTAAGTCCATGCCAGCTCAAAGGCCAGCTACCTGACCAAGGCACTCATCTGAGGGACCACAGAAATCACCTCAGGAATTCTCAACTGGAGGAAGGACCATTTGGTATAACCGCACGAGAGCGGGGCAAATTAAATTTCCTTGTTTTTTTCTCCTCTAAACCTTGAGCCAATCCCCAGTAGGGAAATGCACATCCACCATCTGCTGGAGACAGAGAATACTGGCAGGTTGATGGCACTGCAGGAGTATATATACTGTGAGGTGAGTTTGCTCCGTCTCCATCTGCTGGTAGAGGTGCATAACCCACTAGTCCTGAATCTATCTGTCTGGTTGCTAGGAAATGGCTCTTTTTCAAATTACTGTGTCCAACTATCCCTTTCATTTAAAGCTAAGGACTATCAGACAGTAAGAGTCTTGCTTTGTGCAGGGAAAAAAAAGATATGGGATAGGTTAAATGCAGTCATGTGATTGTGTCTCAAAGCTAAAAAGGGCAAAATCAAATCCCAGACAAACAAAATATACATCAACAGTTCTAACAACATCTGAATAATAACAGAGAGGACAATAATCAAAACCACAAGTTATCTGGCTAAGACATAGCTGAATAAGAAAGGGTTGTATTGGAGGGTTTTCCAGGGCAGGGACAAATTAGCCGAATAACTTATGTTACTGAGAGCAAATCTGGCTACCAGTAAGCCTTGGGACATGCCAGCTAGTGCAATTAGTGAGAGATAATTAGGAGAGGATCCATGCAATACAGCACCTCCCATTGAGGATGCAGGGATGGACATTCCCCTCCTGTGAGGTTATACAGGAGCTTTCTAGAGAGAGCTGGGGGGGGGGGGGGGGGGGGGACAGTATAATTTGCTGTTTTGGAGAAAGGTTGGAGAGTTTTTCCCTTGGTTGATTTTTGGCCTACCTGGAGGCCTGTGCTCCATCCTGCCTGGGATCCTTTGGGACAGGTCTCCATTAGGTACAATGTGGTTGTCCTGGAACTAATTCTGGGATTTTTGTGATACATCTGGGTCTTTCCTGGATTCAAGGCATGGAGAACCCTGTGTTTGGGACGCCCAGGGATAAGAGACTTGCCCATCTGAGATGGTGACCTGCTGCAAGGAACAACTCTTGTGTTAGTATTTTATGGGGTTAAGAAGAATTTTGCTTAGCTGTCCAATAGGAAGATTTTTGCCCTCCTTACTGCCTCTAAGCTGCTGCTTGGACACAGGATCCTATCCACCTGGGATCCCCACAAGAAAAAGAACAAGATTAAAGATCCTGAAAATCTTCTGACCGTGAGTAAGAACCTATCTACATCATCAAGGATACCCATCCAGCGTCTTCTCCCTGGGAAGAGAGAGGTTTGGATTCTCTGTGTATGGACAGGATTTTGGCCATCTTTGGAAGGGGTTTTCCCGAGCAGCTGAGGCTTGCCCTACCCACGGGGACCTCCATTCCAACTAATCCAGGAGGGTGGATAAATCCCTTGCCTACAAGAAAGACTCCTGCAAAAATAGAGGCAGAGACTATAAACCAAGAGAGAAATACTATGGTGCTGTGATTCATTTAATTGTGCCCCCTTCATTTGACTATTCAACTCAGTAAAGTTTTAATTTTGGACACTATCCAAGTGATTCCAGGGTGGTTATTGAGCACACAGTGAATACACGTATCCCTCTCCCAGGGGGCTCAGACCGAGAAACAGAGGACGTGAGACCCCTCTCCCAGAGACAACATTAAGGAGTCAAGCATCCCTAGTACTTGGACCCTGAAAGTTAACTCGTTCTCCCACAAAAAGAATCCACATGCTGAGGAAAGAGCCAAAAGGAAGAGCTAGTCAGGTGTCCTTGCCCCGAGGGCCATAAATAAGTTTATGGCCCTAACAGAGTGTGACATACCTCCCAAGGTGTGGATACACTTATCTAGCTAACTCTGATATTTGGAGTTAACCAAATAAATTATTCGGCTATCTTCAGTTGTGGCAGAGAGCAGGTCTAAAGTTATCCAGCTTTGTGTGGCCGGATAATTTTAGCTATAACTGGCTATATTCAAAAGAATATGGTTACGGGACAATGCAATTTATTAAAAAAAAACAAAAAACAAAAACAATCACACCCCCCCCAGCTCTAATTGACAAACCTTCAATCCTCCACAAACCCCTCAGATTGGTTTAAAAAAGGGTCAGGACCTAGCCTCCATCTCTCCATGGTTCAGTTTAAAGAGGTTCAAAATTACCCTCCAGGGCCTGGATTTGTGTTTGTAATGAGCCCATACCACACCCCATCATGGTTTATATCTCTACCATTGTTATCATGTGAAGTAATCCCATAATAATAGAGCCTAGCCCTGTCAACTCTTCATCACTGTGATGTGGACAGTACCTTATTTACATTATGCACCTTCACATTACATTTCTCCACAATAAAAGCTATTTCAAGTTACAAAATCTCACTCATTTTTGACAACTGATAAATCCCCAATCTTCTACCTTCAGCTGTAGCAGAGCATGAGAATGAAAGATATATCAACTGAGCTCACCCGGCTCCGGGTCTTCTCATCCAAATATCTCATCAATTTCTCTGCTGTTACTGGTGTTTTCTTCTGTACCATTGCTTTGCCAATGTCCCTCTCAAACTCATAACTGGATTTCTTAATTTCTGCCCACCGGATCTCTGCCTCATCCATAGTGGCCTGTATGTGTAAGCAAAGCAATTGAGTCAACACAACTCACAATTCCTTCCCCCAAATTCTCCAGGAAATAACCTGAAGCATGGTCATAAAAGCACACCGACATTTTCAGTTGAAAGAATCATGATTTGCATCAATGAACAAGGCTGTCAAACTTTTCTCTTACACAGGAAAGCCAGAGTATCGTAGTATGGCAGTTGGTGCTAAAAGAGCTATGGATTTCAAAAAGGCTTTTCAGACTGTTCCAAACAGGAGCTTCATAAATAAGCTGGGCAGTTTGTGGGTAGTTTCTAGCATAGTAAACTGGGTTAGAAACTCACTGAATGATAGGCCACAAAGGGTAGTGGTATCTATAAATAGTGATAAACAGGATACCAAAAGGATTAAGAGTGTCTACACCTTCAACTTTTCCTATGTGCTGAAGGTCATAATCTCAAATCTAACTGGAAAAAGTGTTTACTGAATTGTTAAAGATAGCTTTTTCAATTGCTGATCAACTGTAAACTTAAACAGAAGAAATACCATGTTGGGTCAGACCAATGGTCCATGGAATCCAATATTTTATCTCTGACAGTGGCCAATCTGGGTCACCTTCCTGTGGCTCATTCCTAGATATAGGAGGTGGCAAATCCTGTGCCTGCCTAGCTAATAAGTATTAATGGACCTGTCCTCCAGAAATTTGCCCAAACCTTTTTTAAACCTAGCTATGTTATTAGCTTTGACTACATCTTCTGGCATCAAATTCCACAGCATGCCAAAATCACAGAGAAGATCAAAATGTAAACAGGTTTGCATTGGTGGCTGGTGAGTCAAATTTTTGATGGACACTGTGATAACTAACTGGCAGATCACAGGCAGCATGTGGTTCCTGGACCATTCTTCTGCAGTCTGCCATCCATCCATCCCAGGAACAAACTGCCTACATTGTTATGTCTGAAGGTCCTAACTACAGCAGCACAGAATAATCTTTCTCGTCTGCTTTACCACCTCATCTCTCATAGAGATGTGTGTTAGAGCTGAGGTGGTGAGTATGTGTGACAGAAAATGGCTGGATGCGTGAGAAAGCAGTTTTAGCTGAGTGTATTTATTTATTTAGTCTAGAAAATTGTAAGCCACACTGTCCAAGGTCCTAAGTGGTGACAGTTAAAAACATTCATAATAAAAATAATTAATCAGGGAGAAAATGATGTCATGAAGGCAAATGATGGCTTGAACGGGAAGCTCCAGCCCCCAATAATCGGATTCCCTCCATGAAGCTAATAACACGGAGCAAAACAAGCCCCAGACTCAGACACAGATTCCTCACCAGACAGAGATGTCGGTGTGCAAAAAAATGGCTGATTTGAAACAGTTCTCCTATGAGCTACCAGCGGCGAAAAATCTCGGAGATCACGCTGAGGGGAGAGTGTGAGAAAATGGTGGCGATCCGGCAAGCCCCGCTCTGGGAGATGAAGTGAATCGCGTGGGTGACGTGAGAACAGAAGACTTACTCTCTAGGGAGGACTTTCAAAGGTGGTTCGGAGACCTTCGAGCTTATATGGGCCAATTAAAACAAGAACTTAAAATTATCGTATCAGTGCTAAGAAATAAGTGTACTGAGCTGGGGAACCGCGTGAAAGTAATTGAGCAGTGGCAAGAGGAACAGGATACAATAAATGATGGAGTTCAGCATGAAATACAAAGCTTACTTGAAGACAATAGTAAGAAGGGACTGGGTCAAGGATCTGGGAAACCGATCCAGAAGGGGCAGCCTGCACTTTAGATGGGGTTCCAGAAGAACCAGCATACCTAGATTGCCAAAAGGTAGTTCTTGATATATACAGCTACATACTAAATCCTGCAGAGGAGATGGAAGAACCAGCTAAATTCAAACTGGCGAGAGCGTATAAAACCCTATCATCATGATGAAATGGCCAGCCTCGTGACATAGTAGTATCCTTTCACCAGTATGCTGTGAAAGAGCGTATTTTGGCTCAAGCAAGACAACTCAGAGATATTCAATGGCACGGCAACAAAATAGAATTGTTCCAAGATCTGTCACCGGTGACCATAAAAAAAAGGAGAGACTTTCGGGAGGTTGTACAGGCGCTGCAAGCCGGTAGCCATAGATACAAGTGGCTTTTCCCGTTCGGACTGCATTTCACCATCATTGGAGTATCATCCAGAGTACGCACAGTGGAAGAAGCCTTGAAGATCATGCGGGCAACTGGCTGACAAGTGGGCATGGGCTCAAAACTGCGACCCTCCAGTGTCTCATCAAGCAAAGACCCCAGTGCCAGATGGCAGAGGGTCCAGCACGGAGGGAAGAGACTACACAGACAATGGGACGGTTCAACTCCCCATCGAGATCTGAAGGTCGAAACAGTGGAGGATCTGGACCTTCGTGCATATGGGTGGTTGAGTTTCAATTGCCAGGGCCTGCGGGTCTAAGTTTGATAGTTTCTAACTTCACTGGTTGTGGTTTATGTTGTCATGCAATACCCTTGGCCATTATTCCTTTTTGGATTGAGGGAGGGTAATTCAGTTTAATATATAATTTGCTTAGGGGGCTGGGAAATTTTGTGGGCCGCTAGGAGTACTTGTATCATTATTCCTCTAGGAGAAGGATGGTGTATCAGTTGTTGGGTAGGGCAGGTGGGTGGGTGGGGTGGGAATAGGTTGTAGAGAGATAGAATTCTGTCTACACCTTCACAGGATTGGCAACATATGAGAGCTAAGCAACAGGAATGCAATTTATCTTTGATTGGGAACAGAATGGATGTATCTCTCGTTATTGGGGCATTGCTGAGGAGTTGGGAGGAGGGTCTCAGATTGGAAAGATGGGTACCCTGAAATGTTTGTCTTGGAATGTCAAAGGTCTCAATACTCATGTTAAACATATGTAATTTCAGTGGTGAGAGATGTGGAAGGCAGATACTTAATAGTGAAATTTAAAATGGGAAAAGATACTTACACTATAGTCAAATCTATGGACCTAATACCAATCAGGGGACCTTTTTAGTTAAGTTATTATCTGTTATGACAGAAGGTTATCTTGTACTTGCAGGAAGCTTCAACATTACAAGCTACCCATACCTGGATAACAGTAGGGGCACGGGTGGGGCAACTAAATCCAGTAGGCGGGCCTTGAAGGCCCTTTCAGCTAAATGGGACCTTGTAGACGCATGGAGGCTGTTTCATCCCTCTGCGCGAAATTATACCTTTTTTTCTAAGGCACAGGGGCAGATTTTTTTTTTTTTAACCATATGTTTATTAAATACCGTTAACAAAACCAAAGCCGGTTTAACCATGACAAGATAATACCATTGAAGCATGTACATACCTTTTGGATATAACGCTTAAACCAGAGAACACCTGGCCCTTTACAATTTTCCATTTTACATGTAGCATATTTGCCCCCCCTCCCACTCCGCCCTCCTCGCCCCCCTCCCCCCCCCATCGACCTCGAAACTATATGACCATCTACCAATTTGTCCATAAGTTCCTCCCAAGGAGTCAAGGAACAGTGCAATGCCTGACACAGTCCTGCATGGGTGCTGATAGGGTATTCCAGTATCCACTCCAAATCTGTTGACATTTTATTTTTGCTGCTGGATTTTTATTATTATTCGCTGTCATATAATCGAATTGCAAAAGCTTGTAAAGTCTGGTTGTCCACTGTTCCACTCGTGGTTGCTCTGGTTTGATCCATGTCGCCAGTATGGGTTGTAGCGCTGTCAGTAGCGCTTTCTTCAAGAAAACACTGTCGCATTCTGCTAAAGTATCTAAAGAGCCTTGGAAAAAGCGCAGGAGACAAACCTCTGGCTGCTGAGGCACCGTTCTCTGTAGAATTTGGCTTAAGTTGTTAGTCACCAGTGTCCAGTACTGTTGAATCTTGTCGCACTTCCATAACATGTGCATCAGTGTTCAAGGGGCAGATTTTAAAAGCCTTATGTGCGAAAATCCACCTGGATTTATGCGCACAGGGGGGTTATGCGCGCCGAGCCGATTTTGCATAGGCCCAGCAACATGCGCAAGCCCCAGGGCTTAAAAAAAGGGGCGGGGCGTAGGCGGTCCGGGCAGGGGTGTGGCCAGAGGCCTCCGTAGGGCCTCTAGGCTGGGGGAATCGCACACCGGCACTTGGCTGGCGCGCGCAACCTACGCCTGCCCAAAGGCAGGCGCAACTTGAAAAATAAAGGTCAGGGGGGGGTTTAGGTAGGGCTGGGGGGAGGGAACAGGGAAAGCCATCGGGGCTCCCCTAGGGCTTGGCGCACGGAAGGTGCACAAGTGTGCACCCCCTTGCGTGCGCCGACCCTGGATTTTATAACATGCACGCGGCTGCACACTCATGTTATAAAATCGGGTGTAGATTTGTGCGCGCACAAATCTACGCCTGCACTTTGGTATTAAAATCCAGCCCACAATGTTTACACCCGGATTGATTTTTTTCAAGTCGATAAGGCCTTAAGTCAACAAAGTGACTTCATCGGGGATTAACGCAATCACTTGGCCACACCATGCCGCAGTCTGGGTTACCTTCTCAAGTTTGGGAGGTCCTTCGGGGCAACGAACCTGGAGACTAAACTAAAGCATTTTGGAAGATAAGACCTTTTGCACCAGGCTGCAACAGGAAATGGAAGACTATTTAATAGATAATGATAATGGGGAGATTTCAGCGGGCATATTATGGGATTGCTTTAAAGCGGTAGCTCGGGGTGAACTAACAGTGAGAGCTTCATTTTTGAAGAAAGCAAAGGAGACGCGTCGGTTAAAATTACTGGGGAGTATAGCCAAATTAGAAATCAGTCATAAAAGACAAGTAGATGCTCAGCTGGGAAACCAATTGGAAAAGCTTAGGGGTGAATTAAAGGATTTGGATATGGAGATCCACACTGTGGATATGGAGATCCACACTGTGGATCCATAAAGTCTAGAGGATGTGAATGAAGAGAAGAGGCATTGGGGGTGGCTTGCGGGAATGACAGCTACTACCTGGAGATTAATACCCTTATTCAATAAACATACACACGGTTAATGAGACTCCAACATTGCTCTTTGCTTCAACGGCAAGAGGAAATGTGGAAAAAAGGATTTGCATTCACAAAAAAGCGGGGGGGAGTAGCTTGCTTGTTGCGGCGATTATTACCCCAAACCAAATAAGCCTGATTCTTCACTTTCAATGCATATCCAGCATAGCTCTCTGCTTCAACAGCAGGGGGGGAATGAAGAAAGGAGGATTTATATTCAGACAACAACCAACAAGGACTGAATTACATAGTCTGGGTAAACAAATAAGCGTGGGAGTAGCTTGCTTATTGCAGCAGTTACTACCCCTAACCAATTAAGCTAGATACTTCACTTAGATGTGAAGTATCTAGCTTAATTTATATTTATTTATTTCTCTTATATTTATTTCCTGCCTTATCTTCTTTCCAGCTTGTTGCAAGCTTCCAAGTTCTCCTTCCCTGTTGATTGTAATTTTTGACTTATTCCTACCTATTGTTTTCTTTCGTTTACTTGAATTGCTACTCCAGTTATACCCTTGTTAAATGTAAACCGATCCGATATGGTTATTTACTATGAAGGTCGGTATACAAAAACTGTAAAATAAATAAATAAATAAATAAATAGATGCAGCTCCAGCACTGCTCTCTACATCAATGGTGGGGGTGGAAGGTAAATAGAACCAAAAAGTTACTAATAAGGGCCAAGAGTAACAGATAAGTATGAGAAAAAAGAAGTGTGAAAGCTTGCTGGGCAGACTGGATGGGCCATTTGGTCTTCTTCTATTGTCATTTCTGTTTCTATCTTGTTTCAAATGGATAGGGTGAAACAGGAGCTCTTTGAGGGAGGAAACAAAGCCAGAAGGCTTCTGGATCAGAAATTAAAGACTAGGAATATGCAAAATCAGATACTTAAAATTAAGGGTAGAAACGGGGAAATTCTGTCTGACAGTGAGACAATTTGAGCTAGGTTCTCCCGGTTTTATCAGGAGTTATATGCCACTAGGCAAGATATAAGTCAGTCTGATATAGTACACTATATGAAGGATCTAAATTTTCTATTAAACCAGAGCGAGCAAGAAACTTTAAAAAAAACAAAAACATAGAGACTGAAGTCCTCCAGGTGATCAAAGAATTGAAAGTGGGGAATGCACACAGGTTGGACGGGTTCTCAGCAGGATTCTATAAACAATTCCAATCCCTGGTGGCACTGCCTCTCTCACAGGCATTTAATGATTTGTTAGCATCAGGTACCATAGCTGCTGAAGCTAATAGAGCGGGCATAACAGTCCTGCCGAAGCCAGGGCGCGATGCGACCCTATGTGGCTCTTACAGGCCAATTTCACTTATCAACTTGGACCTAAAAATATTAGCAAAAATTTTAGCCAACAGGTTATGAGGTGTGGTCACTACTTTAATACACCCAGATCAAACAGGGTTCATGCCGGGTCGTCTCGCAGCTGATAATGTCAGGCGAGTGATCAATTTGATATGGAGGGCACAGAATACCCAAAAGCCATCAGCTCTGCTTACAGTAGATGCAGAAAAGGCTATCAATCTGGTCCACTAGGATTATCTATTTCTTTTACTGGAAAAATTGGGTTTGGGAGGTAATTTTTCTACTTGGATATGTAAGTTTTATGGCAACCCCAGTGCCCGCAAAGAAGTCAATGGAGGATATTCAGAGGTTTTCCCAATAGGCCGAGGAACTAGGCAGGGTTGTCCACTTTCTCCGCTACTCTTTGCCTTATGCCTTGATCCATTGGCAACTAAAATTCGGAACAAAGAAATTTGGAGCATAACTCTGGGCGACCAGGAATATAAATTATCCATGTTTGCTGATAACGTGTTATTTATTGTGGCTTTACCAGCCTCCTCTCTCCCGCATTTAATGGAGGAAATAGGACGTTTCAGTAGAATATCTGGCTATCAGTTAAATGCTGGGAAATCCGTATTTTTTAATATCTCCATGTCTGAAGAGCAGTTACGGTAGTGAAGGAAAGATTCCCCTTTAAAATTCAAAAATCTGAAGTGAAATATCTGGGAGTAAAAATTGGTCCGGATTTGAACAAGTTGTTTGCTATGAATTACAATAGTCTCTGGCAAAAGATTACTGGAGACCTGCTAACATGGGAGAGGTGACACCTGTCATGGCTAGTCAGAATTGCAGCCATAAAGATGAATGCTTTGCCTAAGCTAACTTATTTTTTTCAAACTTTACCTATTGATGTCCCGGATGTTTGCTTATCTATGTGGCAAAGCAAAATCTTTTCTTTCATATGGAAGAGACGTCCACCGAGAGTGAGTCGCCAAGTTTTATATCTACCTAAGGAGAGGGGGGGACTGGGGGTCCCATGCTTGCGCTGGTACTATGTGGCAGCGCAGCTCAAATTTATTTTAGATTGGTATGGAAGAAGTCCAAATTGAATCGTATGTATTCTAAGGTAGATAAGCTCTGTTGGCGAAAGTGCGGTGGCGTAGGTACCTTTTTTCATATGTGGTGGGAATGTCCCTTGATAGCTGCTTTCTGGTAGAGGAAATAGCAGGTATGAAAGTTCATAAAGACCCCAGCTTTTTTCTTTTGAGTGTACCCATGAATGATCAGATATCTGAGACACATTTACTCTCTCAGCAAATTATTCTAGCAGCCAGGGGAGAAACAGCATATTCTTGGAGGGAAGCCCTGGCACCGCCCCTCCTCTGAGTAGTTCAAATACTAACCCGGATTTATTATTTAGGTAAACTTACAGCCCTCAAGAGGGAGCAAATCCCCAAATTTGAAAAAATCTGGGATCGCTTTGTCTTGTGGCAACAGAAGGATTCTACTGTTATTCAGTAATGTCTCTGGAAGGTGTGGAAAGACATTATTATGCAACGGAAGGATTACAGGGTGGGTTCAGGGGGGAGGGCAAAGGGGGGGAGGAAAACGTAAGCGGGGTTGTAATAAACACATAAGAAAAAGTTGTTAAAATTGCATAACAGAAGTTTATTGTGTATCCCTCTACCTGTTACAGTTTGTTGTTCATCCTATCACTGTATCAGTTAATGAACAGGTCTTTTTTGTGGTATATTACTGGATATGCTTAATAAACTTTAAATTAAAAAAAAAAAGAAATAACTATACCTTTTGTCTGTGCGTTGTGCCTGAGTTAGTTGTGCATTACCAGCCGAAAACATTTTTATTGCAAATTGCGGTTCAAAAGGGAAGCGAGAGAGAGCATGCGAGAAAGAGAGACTCTGTGAAGGCTCACTTGTATCTAAACTTTTTTTTACCACTATAAGAAGGGGCATTATGAACTTGGGGTGAGGTTTGGGGGGGTGAATTGGGTTTTGGGGGGCAGTTTTACATGCACAATTATACGTACGAACAGTACAATTACCATCATTGAGGATTTAATGTGATTTGAAGTAATGAAAGGTGAAAGAAGAGTAGATTTGTACCATGTTCTCTCTAACTTGCTTGATGCACTCTCTACCTAGCTGCAATCAAGCTAGGTAGAGAGAACATGGAACAAATCTACTCTTCTTTCACCTTTCATCACTTCAAATCACATTAAATCTTCGCTGATGGTAACTGCTGTTCGTACGTATGACTGTGCATGTAAAACTGCCTCCCAAACCCAACTCACCCCCAAACCTCACACCAAGTTAACTAGTGCCCCGTCTTACAGTGGTATAGTTAACTTTTTTGTGAGCCTCTATAGAGGCTCTCTCTCGCCAGCATCCCAAAACGCGACAAAAGCTATCCTGTCAGTAACGCAGCATGCGATGGGACTTCTCAGCTTGTGATGTGAAAATAACACGGGTACAATAAATTTAATGCGCACTGTGGTAAAATACTTTTGCGATGTGATACCAGGAAAATTAGCCTAATCACAACCCCCCTTTTTTTCTTTTTTTTTTTTAAATCACGGGCACTATTTTTGCTATATTTATAGCAAAATGATGAATCTAGGCCAGAGTTTGCTCCATAATACAACTGTTTGAACCACTCCTGCGTGCAAATACACGCTCAAATATAAGCCATGGCTTTATGTGCACAAGTACCTGCGTAAGATCACCATTGCATGGCGAGAATGCACGCACACACCTACGTGCATGGGAAAAAATTTGCCATCATGGCCTACCATATGAACCAAGCCAAGGAGTGGGGCCTAGCTCAAAAGCTGCTCAACCCACCAAGCCAGAGATGCCTCCACTCTACACTAACTTCCCAGAAAAGTGAGAGGGAAAAGAGGGTAAGAGATTCCAAGGAACAAATGCTGATGGAGAAGGACCCAGTAAGGAAAAGAAAAAAAAAAAAGAGGGGACAAAAACTTCCCTACTCTTTTTTTTTTTTTTAACCTGAACTCAGCCCTTTGTGGCTGAAAGCATGATTGGGTCACTGGCTATGGGGAGAGAGAGCACAAGCTTTCACAGCTGAGCACTCCCTTGTCCTTGCTATCATAAGACTGGGAGAAACTCCATGAACCTAATAAGAAGCAGATTTAAAACAAATTAGAAAAAGCACACTGCAAGTATTAATAAGAGCACTAGCAGTAAGTATGAGAGGCTAAGATCATAACCTAACATACTGTACCCCGGCTTATATGTGACATTCCTTCTTGTCAAAAAATGTGCAAGACTAACTCAATATAAATCCTTTACATCCACTTCTGTAAATAAAAACACACACACCCTCCTCTTTTTCCACACCTCCAGAAAGGGGGCAGTGCAGGATATTCACCATACCAAAAAAAGAATTCAAATTCTGGTGTTGTCTAAGTAACACAAACTCCCTACACTACCAGGCAATTGTGAAATAATACAAAATCCTGCAAAAAGAAGAAAACCACTCAGCACGACATATGGGCGAACGCCCACTCTCCTGTGCACGCGATTCAGTATGCTAATTAGGCCCGGCGGTAAAACCAGGTAAAAGGAGGCGCTAGGGACACTAGCGCGTCCCTAGCACCTCCTTTTGGACCGGAGCGGAGGCTGTCAGCGGGTTTGACAGCCGAAGCTCAATTTTGCCGGCTTCGGTTCTCGAGCCCGCTGACAGCCACGGGCTGGGAAACCGGACGCCGGAAAAATTGAGCGTCCGGTTTTCGACCCGACAGCCATGGGCCGACTTCAAATTTATTTTTTTTTACTTTTGGAAAGTTTCGGGACCTCAGACTTAATATCGCCTCCTCACAGCCTCCTCACAGCTAAACAGCCGGTCTCCAACACATTCAGTGCACAATCAATATTTTGAATTACTACTCAAAGTTGCAGTATTCCCCAGGAATATTATAAAATTACATCAGACTTGAAACCAGGGCCGTATTGAGACATAGCTAACATAGACACCAAATTCTGAAGTCACCCACAAACTGGAATTCCCTCTGCTGCTATCTGATTTCTGGGGTCAAAATCTCCCACTCCTGATTCTCCACCTATAGGTGCCATCATTTTAAATCTGACCCTGCTTGAAAAACCCCCATAGCCCTCCCTTCCCAAAATTTCTTCCCCCCAGGCTCAAATCTAGCTCGCTCACTCTCTTTCTCCCCCGCCTCATCTCCCAGCTTACTCCCCCATTCTCAGGCTCGTCCTCTCCCTCAGCTCAATGCTCAATTTGTTCTATGCCCCATGCCGCCTCCCTGTGTTCATGCCCTGCCCAGTTTGTTCCTTGACCCTTCCCTCCTCTCAATGCCCTGCCCGGTTTGTTTCTTGCCCCTTCCCTCTTCTCAACGTACTGCTCATTTTGTTCCCTGCCCCGTGCTGCCTCCCTCCCTTCATGCCCTGCCCAGTTTGCTCCCTGCCCCATACCCCCTCCCTCTGGTTTGCTCCCTGCCCTGTGCCACTCCATCCCTTAGCTCAATGCCCTGCCCAGTTTCTTTGCTCCCTGCCCCTCATTCCCTCTTTTCAATGCCCTTCCCAGTTTGTTCCCTGCCCCCCTCCCTTCACTCAATACCCTGCCCAGCTTGTTCCCACCCCCTCCCTTCCTCCCTCCATTCAAAGCCCTACTCAGTTTGCTCCCTGTCCCATGTGCCTCCCTCTGCTCAATGTCCTGCAATCCACAAAATTACATTGCCTCTTATCCCATGACTTTTTAATTTTTTTTAAAGCCTCTCATGAGGGACTTTGTCAAACGCCTTCTGAAAATTCAAATTGACTACATCTACCGGGTCACCTTTATTTAGATTTTTTATTAACCCCTTCAAAAAAATGAGCAGATTTGTGAAGCAAGACTTCTCTTGGGTAAATCCATGCTGGCTGTGTCCCATTAAACCATGTCTATCTATATGTTCTCAAAAAATAAGACTTGCTATATAGGAGAATCCTAGTTGTGATCAAGTGTGTACCTTCATACGTAGCTAAAACAATTTTTTGTAGCTATCGTGTCTGTGAGCCAATTACTGTAAGGCTTCAAAAATCATTAGGTACCTTGATCATTTACAAATGTTGATTTTTTTCACTCATATGACTGTTGGTTTTGACTTGTCTGCTTGCACTCACATAATACGGAGAAAATGATTTTTCATATGTCACTCATTAAAGGTATATCAGTTATTTTACCGTTGTGTGCCGTTTCTCAGTTTGCACATCTAAGAGCAACATTATCACCGCTGCCCGAAGCATCCCCAGTCAGGAAAAATAGGGCTTCTCAGTAAAAGCGCCTAACTACAGTGCATAACGTATCAGCTACAGTCTTCTTGGAGAAAACTTCCACTGCAGAGCAGTGCTAGCTGCCATGCCACGTAGCAAATCCATAGTCAACAGAGCCATGTTATAGAGCAGCCCTTTGCAGCCGGTTACCCTGGCAGTCTCAAGCCCGTGAAGGAGCGCTTGTGCTCCGAAACATCTAGATGTCGGCTTCATAACTTTCGCCAGAGTTTACCTCATTCAGTTGAGTCCATCGGACAACATAAGATAAGTGGCATACAGTGACATATGAAAAATCATTTTCTCTGTATTATGTGAGTGCAAGCAGACAAGTCAAAACCAACAGTCATATGAGTGAAAAAAATCACCATTTGCAAATGATCAAGGTACCTAATGATTTTTGAAGCCTTACAATAATTGGCTCACAGACACGATAGCTACAAAAATTTTTTTTAGCTACATATGAAGGTACACACTTGATCACAACTAGGATTCTCCTATATAGCAAGTCTTATTTTTTGATTTCTGTTTTCCTGCTATTTTTTGGGTCTTATATTAGGTAGTATCTATATGTTCTGTCATTTTGTTCTTTAGAATAGTTTCCATAATTTTTCCCAGCACTGATGTCATGCTCACCGGTCTATAGTTTCCCGGATAACGCCTGGAGCCTTTATTACATCTCGGTTTATGTTGGCCACCTTCTAGGCTTCAGGTACAATGGACAATTTTAATGATAGGTTACAAATTACTAGTAATATGGCTGAAATTTCATTTTTTTTAGTTCTTTCAGAACCCTGGGCTGTATACCATCTGGACCGGGCGATTTGCTACTCTTCAATTTGTCAATCTGGCCTACTATGTCTTTCAGGCTCGCTGTGATTTGATTCAGTTCATCTGAATTGTCACCCTTGAAAACCCTCTCTGGAATGGGTATCTCCGCAACATCCTCAGTAAACACCGAAGCAAAGAATTTATTCAGCCTTTCCACAATGGTCCTATCTTCTCTAAGTGCCCCTTTAACCCCTTGATCATCTAACGGTACAACCAACTCCCTTGCTGGTTTCCTGCTTTGGATAAAATTTTAAAAGTTTTTATTATAAGGTTTTGCCTCCACTGCCAGCTTCTTTTCAAATTCTCTCTTAGCCTGTCTTATCAATGTTTTACATTTATCTTGCAAATGCTTATGCTTTTTCCTATTTTCTTCAGATAGATCCTTCTTCCAATTTTTTTTTATTTATACAGTTTCAAATGATTAGCTTGTGATTTTCTTTTTAAATTCTAATTCCAAAAAATAAGAAAAAAGGAAAATAAACAAGAAAATAGAGATTCAGCTGAAGATAAAGTTCATAACTAGGGGAAATCCAAGGTCTCCATTTATTTATCGAGTTTTACATACCGTCGTTCGGTTTCGCCATCACAACGGTTTTCAAAGTTACGATGTTTAACAATGTTTCAATAAAAAATTGGTTCATATGGTAGTTAACAAAGTAGATATAATTTATGAACTAGGTTTGTAGATTATCAAAACATATTACAGAGCTGAGTAATAATCTTAAGTTTCTTGGTTCCATCTGTTTTCCTGGTGTTAAAGGAAGGGAGCGGAGTTTTGAATCAGTGGGTGCGTTGGTAGGCTTTGGTAAACAACCATGTTTTTAGTTCTTTTTTGAAAGTTTTTAGGTTTTCTTGTATTCTGAGATCTATTGGGAGGGTGTTCCAGAGTTTGGGGCTTCCAAGTGAAATTGCTCTCTTTTGAGTTGAGGTGAGTTGTTTGGATTGTGAGGGAGGGATCTTTTAATAGTCCTTTGTTTGCTGATCTGAGGTTTCTGTTTGGAGCATGCAATTTTATGAATGAAGAAAGCCAGTTTGATTGTTTTTCATATATTATTTTATGTAGTATGGATAGAATTTTGTATTCAATCCTAAATTTAATTGGGAGCCAATGTAGAGAAATAAGTGTGGGAGTGATGGGGTCATGTTTTTTTTTAGATCCAGTGAGTATTCTTGCAGTTGCATTTTGTAAGATTTGTAGTGGGCGGATTGTATTAAGAGGTAAGTTGAAGAATAGGGAATTACAGTAGTCCAGGTTGGAGAAAATGAGTCGCTGAAGGACTGATCTGAAGTTGTTGGGAGTGAGGAAAGGTTTTAATTGACATAATGTTAGGAGTATGTGATAACCATCTTTGATTTTAGCTGTGATGTGATTTTTGAAGGAGAGTTCTTTGTCAATTATCAATCCGAGGTTGCGTGCATGAATGACTGGCGGGATAGCCACTTTTTGGCTTATCTCAAGGAAAAACAAAAACTGATAAAGAACAAAGAAATAGCAGGCAAGCAGCTGAACCCAGGGTTAAAAATGTAAGAGAAAATACAATTCCATCTAAATGGGAACATTGGATTCAGTAGCAGGGGATTGAGGAGGCACAATCTTATCAGCCAAGAAAAAAAGACAGCTGATTAGGCTCGAAAAAAAACCTACAAAGAATTCTTATATTTCACACAGTACTTACAAGGAAATCTGAGAAAAATCTGAGCCCCAATTGTATCACCCTAAATCTCATTAAAAGGAATTGCTTCCTTTTCTTCTGTATAGATCTTGCCACATCTGGGAACACCATAGTTCTACATTTTAAAAAAGTAGCGCCACAATATCTAAAATACATTCTAAGGAGCCAGTCTCTATCAGAATCCAAAACCAAGAAAGTAGAAGGCTTAGCCAAAGCCGAATTAGAAGTTTCCAAAAGAGGTGTAACATCGAGAGAACTGTCCGATATTGGAGAAAGTTCCTGAGCTCTCCTAGTCTCAACTTCCTTCCTGGATGGCGGCAAATAATATATTCTAGCAATAAGAGGAAGGGCATTTTCAGGAATTTTTAGAATCTCCAACATATCTCTTGAACATGTCCCTATGTTTCAATTTTTGAAGGAAGCTTTTTTTGGCTATAATAGCTTCTTTCACTTCCCCTTTTACCCAAGTCAGCAGTCGTTTGGCCTTCCTGCCACCTTTCTTAATGCGTGGAATACATCTGGATTGTGCGTCTAAGATGGTATTTTTAAACAATATCCATGCCTTTTGTACACTCTTAACCTTGGTAGCTGCACCTTTCAGTTTTTTTCTATTTTCCTCATTTTATCAAAGTCTCCCTTTTGAAAGTTTAGTGCTAGAGCTGTAGATTTACTTATTTTCCCCCTTCCAGTCATTAATTCAAATTTGATCATGTTATGATCACTATTGCCGAGTGGCCCCAACACAGTTACCTCTCTCACCAAATCCTGCATTCCACTAAGAATTAAATCTAAAACAGCTCCCTCTCTTGTTGATTCCTGAACCAATTGTTCCATGAAGCAGTCGTTTATTCTATTCAGGAACTTTATCTGTTTAGCACATCCTGATATTACATTTACTCGGTCAATATTAAGGCAAATTAAATCTCCCATTATTATTGCATTGCCGAATTAGTTAACCTCTCGCTTCTCTTAGCATTTTATCATCCATCTTATACGTAAGAGTAAAAATAAAAAGAGGTGTGTTCTGTCAATTATATTTCAAGACAGTTTCTTATCGCTAAGTTACAGTAAGTTGTGAGTCCTTTCCTGCCTTTCTAGGCTTCCATTCAACTATACTATTCCTTGGACAAGGCAGTTCCTCATCCTCGCACCTGCAACAGAGAGGCTTAGCTGAAACTGTCAGTTCTTAAAATAGCTGAAGCTGTCATTGAAACTGTCATTTCAGCAACTGTTATTTTCTGAGGGCCTAAGTGCTGGCATAAGATTAATATTGGCAGTGCTGCTGTTTCGGATCAGGTTAAGACTCCATTTTGAATTTCTCTCTCGTTGTGGAGTAAAATTGTCCGTCCCCCCATCATGGGACAGCAAAGTTCTTCACATCCTGCATCCCTTCACTCTAATACACTAAGGTGGCAACAATCTGGGGCGTATGGGTGGAGGAACAGCAGGCTAGCAGAAGATTTTCTACCTCCTAGCTGTGACATAGCAGAGAACAGCCTTTCTGCTTCCTGCTCCAGCCCCTCCCCTCCCAATGCAGAGAAGAGAAGGAGACAGGTGCATGAGGAAGGAACAGAGCAAATAAAAACGTCTCTACTCTTTATTCCAGCTGGTCTCCTCCTATCCTATGTAGTAAACAGGAGGAGATGGGTGAGGTCAGAGCATACATAAGAGAACAAAGGAAAGCCATTCTGCTCCCTAATCCAGCACCTCTCCTCTTGTTATTCAGGAACATGAGGGGAGAAGGTGAGTCTTTTAATGCATGGCAAGTTTATTTTCAGAACAAGCTCTTTTAAAATTATCTAAAAGAGTTTCATTAGTTTTATGTATGGAAAATGTCTGTTTTTAGCAAGTTTATTCATGAAACAAAGTACTAACCAGAGTTAAAAACTGAAAAATAATAAGAACAGTGCATGCTGAGAGCTACAAGGTAAAAACAGAAATGAGCTAACAATGGAGTTGTTACATCTCCAGTAATAATGGTATGGAAATGTACCCTTGCCTTGGCTTATTCTTGGACTTGCTGGGACATCCTAGGAGGGGTAAGATAGGAAAATTGGTTCTTACCTGCTAATTTTCGTTCCTGGAATACCACAGATCAGTCCAAACAAGTGGGATTCGCATCCTTAACAGCAGATGGAGGCAGAGAATAAAAAATAAAAAAAAACCAAAAAAACTTTTCATGCACTGCTACATAGAACAAGAGTGCCACTTGCAGTCCCTCAGTATTGACCTGTACCCAAGCCCACAAATAAACCCACACACACCAACCAGTGTATTCCAGTACACACCAATGTAAACAAACCAAAAATACCAATGTACTGGTCTCTTATTAATATAGCACACTGACGCCAAATAAACTTATGTAAGACCCTCTAATCACGAGCAGGCAATTATATGATCAACTCGTTTGTCATAGGGGTCTCTGTTACTTTAATTAACAATCCTCCATGTATTTAGTTTTCTTTGTTTTTTAGTTTTTTTAAAAAGTTGCCACGATAATTATAGGGAAAACATCCCAACTAAA
The DNA here is from genome assembly GCF_901001135.1 of Rhinatrema bivittatum. NCBI lineage: Eukaryota > Metazoa > Chordata > Amphibia > Gymnophiona > Rhinatrematidae > Rhinatrema > Rhinatrema bivittatum. The sequence goes on from NC_042621.1 coordinate 140,489,005, forward strand.
GTCATATGAATAGTATTGAAACTGATACTTATCCACACTGAAAGGGTCCCAGATAACCCAAGCCAACACAGAGGAAGAAAAACTCCAACTCAACCAAACTTTTCTTTCAAGGGCAAACTGAGAACCCTGGCCTGGAGCCCCAACAACCAACACAGTACGGTAACTAAAGCAATGGTTAGCTCCATTGGTTCAATATAATTACATATAGAAACTCTGAAGTGAACCCTAATCGCAGCTACAATAGTCTTTCGGAACCAAGGGGACACGTCTCTGGACTGATCTATGGTATTCCAGGAATGAAAATTAACAGGTAAGAACCAATTTTCCTTTCCTGTTCATATCCCAGATCAGTCCAGACAAGTGGGATGTACTCAAGCTCCCCTACACTGGGCAGGAACCCAAAAGACCTGCTGCCAATACACCCTCACCAAACATAACATCTCTGGCATCCAAACATTCACTCGGTAATGTTTGGTGAAAGTGAGAAGCGAAGGCAATGTCGCAACGCTACATATCTCTTGAGATGACGCCAACTGACACACTGTCCAGGAGGCTGCTTGCACCCTAGAAGAATACACTCGTATCCTCTCTAGGGCCGTTAGATCTTTACAGAGATAGGCCAAAAAAATAGTCTCCTTTAACCAAAGAAAAAACATGGCTTTAGACACTTTACATCCTTTCTGTGCTCCACTAAGCAATACAAAGTGATGATCCGCTCAACAAAAACTGTTAGTGAATCTGACGAGCATCCAAATAAGTAAAATTCCCTTGCATGCAACACACTTACTGACCAATTTAGGAACTCTGGAATCTCCACCATCTGGATAACATGGAAGGAGGAGACAACCTTAGGTAAAACTGAGGGAACCCTATGCAGCGTCATACAGTCGTTCGCAATCTGCCAGAAAGGAGCTCTATAGGACCAAACCTGAATCTCCAAAATCTGTCTGACCAAACAAATGGTCACCGGAGAAACTGCATTCAAATAGAGGTTCTTCACTGATGCCCTCTGTAAAGGCTCAAAAGGAAGTCCACACATTATCCGCAGAACCTAGTTAAGGTCCACTTCAGACACGACATATGATTCTAAGGATGCAAGTGTTTGATCCCCTTCAGAAAATGAATGACATCTGGAAGAGAGGCCAATAACCTTCCCTGCAACTTGTCTGTAGGACATCCCAAAGCTGCAACAAAAGGGCAAGATCCAAGAGCTGTCCCCACACAGTGGCTCCAGACCTTCCTCCAAAATACCAGGATTCAAACACTTTCCACACTCTGACATAAGCCAGAGATATAGAAGGCCTCTTAGACTGAAGCAGTGTCAATTAACCATCTCTGAGCATCCTTTCAGCTGAAAACACTGTCTCTCCAAAGCCAAGCCACGAGATAAAAATGATCCTCCTGGTCCAGATGGGTCCTTGTTGAGATAAGCTCTGCCGATTAACCAACTTGAGAGGCCCACCTATTTTAAGATGCACCAGATCTGCAAATCACAGATGCTGTGGTCACTCCAGAGCCATCAGAACTATTGCTCCTGGGTGTTGCACTATGTGGCGCCATACACAGCTTATGAGAGATCATGGAGGAAACACATACAGCAGAATCCTGATCAGCTAAGAAGATCCCAAGTATCTATCCCCTCGGACTCGAGGGGATAGATACTCGGGATCGGTTTGGTCCTATAGAGCTCTCATCCGCGACTAAAAAGTCAAGTCACCTCAACATAGCCACGCATGATGTCATCAGCTCCATCAGAGCTAGCTGGGGCTCCCTCACCTGGCGCAAATGAGGTTCCAGGCCTCCAAGGACAACAGCTATTCCCCCAAGTTCAACTGCTGCCTGCTAAAATAATCTGCGTACACATAATCTACTCCTGTGACATGTGGTACCGCTATTCCCTCCAGCTTCTGTGCTGCCCAAACAAACATCTCCTGGGCCTCCAGAGCCATCCCATGACTCCTTGTCCCTCCTGGATGAATGATATAAGCCACCATTGTTCTATTGTCAAAGACTCTCACCAATCCTCCATGGACCTGTGGAAGGACCGACAACACCACCCTGCAAACAGTTTGCGTTCCCAAACGACTGAAAGACTAGGGCACTTCCACTGACTACCAAAGACCTTGAACCATCCACTCTTGACAGACTGCCCTCAATCTCTCAGGCTGGCATGAGTTTAGAGTCAAAAGTCCAGAGCCTCCAGATCCACCCCCTTTTTCCAAATTGTGGCACGAAAGCCACCACCACAGCCTGGATCTAAAGTCCCCTGCTGTGGCAATGGCAGAAGAAACTCCTCCAAAAAACAACCTCTGGAGGGGGACGGATGTGAGCAAATGCCCATGGTATCAAAACTAGCATGGAAAATTAATAAAGATCCCAGGTTCTTTCTCTTAAGTACACCCATGCATGATCAGTTATCTGAGTTACAGCTACTTCCACACCTGTCCTGGCTGCCAGGGGTGAAATTGCATATTCTTGGAAAGAAGCCTATGTACCGCCAATTTCCCGGGTAGTCCAGAGACTAACCCAAAGTCATTATTTAGGGAAACTTACAGCACTCAAGAGGAAGCAGTTACTCAAATTTGGAAAGACCTGGGATCGCTTTGTTGTATGGCAACGAAAGATTCGAATATTACTCTGTAATGTCTCTGGAAGTTGTGGTAGACATATTACGGAATGTATAGACATCGGGGCGGGATTCGGGGAAGAAAATATAAAACAAATGAAAGAGTACATATATTTTGCAATAAAGTTTATTATGTATCACTATACATGTTACAAGATGTTCATTGTCATGACTCCATGACAACATGATTCCAGGATTCCCAATCCCGATTCTACACCATAGTCTCATCACCACCGAAAAAGCATCCATGCAACCACGGCCATGCCCCACTAGGTCTCTCATTCCAATCATGATCTCTCCCCATTACTCAACTACTAGGCCTCACATTAGTCTCATTAACACTCTTCAATGCACAATCCCTTACTAAAAAATCACATCTCCTCAACGATTACCTCCTAGACTCACAGCCAGACATTTGCGCTATAACGGAAACCTGGCTTAAACCAACAGATATAGCCCTGATAAACCAACTTCCCACACATTTTTATGACTTTTTTCAATTCCCTGACAAAAGAAAAGAGGCGGTGGCCTCCTCTTAGCAGCCAAAAAAGAGCTGAGATTAACCCAACTACCAGCCAAGTCTGCCTCTAAACTTGAATTAGGCCTTTTCAAAACCGACCAACTCCAAATCCTCCTCATATACGCTCCGCCAGGACTTCTTGACTCAGATGCTTCTCCCATGGTAGAAATCATAGCAAAACATAGGAACCTTGACTCCCCAGCTATGATCTTAGGAGATTTCAACCTTCATGATGATAACACCCCACTCACAACCAACTGTGAGGCTTTTCTCACCTCCTTCACGGCCATGGGCTTCAAGCAGATTGTCAACAAGCCCACCACAAAGCTGGCCATACCCTGGACCTTATTTTCATAAACTCCAGCCTCCCCCAACTGCATTCCAATCCCCTGGTCAGACCTCTCCCTAATCTCTGCCACCTTCACAAGGAAAGAAACCCCCAAATACACACCCCCTTCAATCCTCCTTTCACTACAGGAGATCATGCTCTTCCGAAATCCTCAGCAATCACCTGGCCAAAGAACTTCCTCACCTAAACCTTTCAAACCCCAACTCAGCTTTACTCTCCTGGAGCAACATCACAGAGACAGTAGCTAATAAATTATGTCTACTGTCAACTAAAAAAATCAATCCTTCCTTACACAGAAGACAACCGTGGTTCTCCAAAGAGCTCAGAATACTTACACAAAGTCTCAGACAGAAAGAAAATAAATGGTGCAAGGCCCCGTCCCCTAGCACGCTATCTGCTTACAAATCTACCCTCCACCTCTACAGGAACTCCACTCTACGGTCAAAAAGAGACTTCTATGCTCAAAGAATTCATGACCTCGTTTTTGACGCTAAAGCACTATTTTCCTTCGTATCCGAACTCACACATACCAGCGCCCTGCCTATTCCTAATGACCAAGCACAATCCAAAGCCAATGAACTGGCAATCTTCCAAACCAAAATCACCAACCTCTTAACTCTCCTGCCCCTAAGCCCTACCCCCTTTCCTAGCCCCTACTATCTCTCAAATAAAGGGATTTCACTTGAATCATTTGAACCTACTACCGCACTGGAGATTAAAACCATTTTAAAGAAAATGAAACCCTCTGCCCATCCCAATGACCAAATCCCAACAAAACTACTCCTACTGGTTCCTGACACCATCTCCAAACATCTGGCTGATATCATAAACTGCTCTCTAACACAAGGAATCTTCCCAGATGACCTAAAACTCGCATCTCTTATACCTCTCCTTAAAAAAATGAATTTAGATCCAAAGGAACCCAACAATTTCCACCCCATTTCCAATCTGCCTTTTGTAGCCAAGATCATGGAGAAACTCTCAAGTTTCAGATTATCTGGAAGACCATCAAATACTGCACCCTACACAATATGGATTCCATAAGGCTCTAAGCACTGAAACCCTCCTCATCTCCCTAACAGACCACCTCATCATGGGATTGGACAAAGGACAATCGTTCCTACTAATCTTCCTCGACCTCTCGGCAGCTTTCGACATCATAAACCATTCCATCCTCCTCCACTGACTGACATCGGAATAACAGGAACCGCCTTCAAATGGTTCGAATCATTTCTCAGTAACAGAGGTTACAAAGTCAGAATCAACAATAAAGAATCCCCTCGCATCAACTCATCTCTAGGAGTTCCACAGGGCTCCTCCTTGTCACCCACTCTTTTCAATATATATCTCCTTCCCTTATGCCAGCTGCTAACAAATCTAAAACTAAAACACTTCCTTTATGCAGACGACGTGCAAATCCGGATCCCCATAACAGAATCCATCACAAAAACACTCAAATACTGGGAGAATTGCCTCCAAGAGATCAACCTCCTCCTCACTAAACTAAACCTGATACTCAATTCAGCTAAGACTGAACTCCTCCTCATCTCCCCAGACAATAGTGCTCCTCTTCAAAGGTCTCTCACTACCACCTTCGTCACCCAAGCAAGAGACCTGGGAGTACTAATCGACAACCACATGAATTTAAAAACATTCAACCACCACACAACCAAGGACTGCTTCTATAAACTGCAGGTACTAAAAAGAATAAAACCTCTCCTACACTTTCAAGATTTCAGAACCGTCCTCCAAGCCATGCTATTCTCCAAGATAGACTACTGCAACGCCATCTTTCTAGGTCTCCCCGCCGCCTCCATCAAACCTCTTCAGATGCTTCAAAACACGGCGGCCAAAATCTTAAACACTTGCAGAAGAGACCACATCACACCCATCCTCAGAAATTTACACTGGCTACCAATCAGTTTCAGAATTCTGCACAAGTCCCTTACCATTATCCACAAAACCATCCACAACCAAACCCCTCTTGACCTTCAACTCCCGCTCAGAATACACACCTCATCCAGACCTATCAGAGAAGCCTACAGAAGATCCTTGCAAGCCCCCCCCAACTAAATCCACCCATCATCTAGCAAATTGAGAACGGGCCTTCTCCACAGCGGGACCAACCATATGGAATGCTATTCCTACTGAACTCAGACAAGAACCCTGCCTGTTGACAATTAGAAAAAGGCTTAAGACTTGGTTATTTAAACAGGCCTTTCCCTAAATCATCAATCCGCCATACTATCATCACAGATCATCCAGCACATTGTAAATATTTGATTCTATCATTGAGTTACTTTCTGCTTTGTCTTCTTCTTCCCCCAGTTCCATTACCCTGTTTTATTGTAACTTTTGCCTCTCTTCTCTGGTTTAATATTTAAGGTTATGTTGTTTTACCCCGGTTCCCTGTAAACCGACATGATATGATTGTATCATGAATGCCGGTATAAAAAAGCACTAAATAAATAAATATTGTACTAGCTGATGTACAGGTTTTCAATGTTGTATATTATTATTGGCAGTGCTCAATAAACTTTAAATTAAAAATAAAAACCAACTAGCGTGGAAGCAAATAATCCCAGACCCTGAGCACCAATAGGTGCAAAGACGAGTCACTTGTGCCTGCAACTTTTGGGGAAGGGGGGAGTTTTTTCCGAAGGGATGGGCTCCACCTTAACCAGGGTGGAACCAGACTGCTGGCGCTAACCTTTAAAAAGGAGATTGTTCTAGTTTAAAAGCTGCTCTAAGGGGAAAACCAATAGTCGCTCAGCAGCTCATGATTCGGAGGGAGGTATCTTCAAAGGATACTAATGATGCATTAGAATTAGGGCATCCCAACAGTGAGGTTCCAATAATAAGAAAAGTAGTTCAGGGGGTCGCGCTGACATCACCGCCGGGAATGGCTGCCTGAAGCGAGAGCTCCCTGTGGCGTTTCTTTTACAAAGCCCGAAACTTACGAAATTATTCGATCAACCAGCTAATAACACCCCAGGATCAAGCCTTGAACGGAAGAGATGGCGTCAAAACGCAAAAATCCGGACCTCACACAATTTTCTTATACTAAAACGCCTGATAATACTGCGGTCACGACAGCGGAGCAGGCCTCAAATGAGACCCCGGAGCTCGATTTTGAACATGCAGCACCCGTGTCACTCGCAGAGCTTACCACTTGCACGGAACTCAGAGAGTGGTTCATAGACTTAAGGCAAGATCTCAAACAGCACAAACAAGACCTGCTGACCTCTATATCAGAGGTAAGAGAAGAGTTAGCGGCGGTGGGGCACAGCGTTGATGATCTTGACATCCGCGTTGAGCAGCATGAGGAGGATTTACATAAAATGGCGGACGACTCGAAACAAACCCAGGCAACTCTTAAAACCTTACATGAAAAAGTCAAGGATCTCGAAAACAGATCCCGCCGCAATAACATACGCATCAGAGGCGTCCCTGAGCTCCCCGAATATCTTAACTGCACAGAAGTGGTCACTAAAATATTTCACGCTATACTTCTGATTGCGGACGGGGGGGGGGGGGGGAGGAAAAGTCGGCAACGAGGACTGATGCCTTTCATATAGAACAAGCTCATCGGGTACAGGGGCCCCGCAACACTGAAAAACCTAGAGATATTTTAACATGCCTTCAGATTTTTCAAGAAAAAACTCTCATTTATAATGCATCCAGGAAACAAAAGGAATGGTTATGGGATAATCATAAACTGAATATTTATTTATTTATTTCTAATTTTTATATACCGATATTCTTACATAAAATGTAAATCAAACCGGTTTACATAAAACAGTATAAGCAGGAAATATAATTCCTTTGTCTGATACAATAAACATTTATAATTAATCTATTTAACATGTTAAAGACTAAGATAAAAACTTGGGGGAAAGGGTTAGTTACAAAGATAATATTGAATGAGGCACCAAGGGTTGCACGAAGGGGAGCACAAAGGGGAAAACCCCTTTGTTGCACCCCTTTGGCGTGCGACGCACGGCGCGCGGCGCCTGATGGTGATGTGTTTTTCAACCGTCGAGGAAGCTCTCGATGCCGTCATGGGAGGGGGCATGGTCTCTCTCGCTCTCTTTCATTTCACCTCCCGATGTTCCTTCTTATTTTTTTTTTCTTTCTGGGTGGAATAAAGTTAATTTCGGAGGCCTAAGGTGGAAAAAAAGGCTTCCCCGCTCTTCTGCGCCTGATCTTGAGGTGCCCCTCAACCGCCGACCAAGCTCTCGATGACGTCGTGGGAGGGGGCGTGGTCTCTCGCGCTCTCTTTCATTTCACCTCCATCATCTTTAATGATTTGGCAGCTTCGACAATGCGCAAACGGTTTGACCTGCGTCCTGCTACCTCTGTATTACAGGACAATAACATCCGCTATCGGTGGACTTTTCCTTTTAGTTTGTTATTCACCGTAGATGGCGCAACATACAGGGTCAGAGATATGGAAGAAGCGTCTGAAGCCTTTGGTAAAGCTAATTTACCTCTACCAATATCTGCCATCCCTCCACAATCCAAAACTAGCAGAATACCTAACATCCCAAGATGGCAGCGGGCTGGCAATTCCAAAAGGCTGGAACGCCAGAGAGGTTCTACTAGATCTTCTCAAGCACCACCTGTGCACTAATCAGAGAGGTCACGGTTTATCTTTGATCACTTTTCACATGCACTGAGTGCTAATCAGCTGCTGGGTGTTTATTAGAGTTCCACTTTGTAATATGAGGCTTTGCCTTTATTTTTCTTTAGTACTTGTAAGCCGCAGGGAAGGTGGCTTCCCCGTAGATGGCTAAGACCCCTGAGAAGGGAGGTATCCAGATGGAGGATACACGAGATTTGGGATTGGGTAGGGAGGGGGAAACTTTACTCCATGAGCCACTACATGAGGAGCTAAGATCAATATGTGAAACTTTTTTTGGGGATGTTCGCTCCCTTATTACTAATCGGGGATACCCAGGAGAAAATTACCGGTTGAGTCATGACTTTGAAGGTATGGTCCCTAAACGTCAAGGGGCTTAACTCACATACAAAGCGTCAATTTTTAGCCAGAGAGCTGCTAAATCATCATGTCAATATTGCTCTTATTCAAGAAACTCATATTTGAAAACGGCATGAAAAACTTTTGCGATTTAACAACTTCCCGACTGTACTACTTGCAGCTAGCACCAAGAATTCCAAATATGCAGGCGTGGGTATCTTGATAGCCAACAAAGTGACTTTTACCCTAAGAGATCATTTTGCTGATCCCTTGGGAAATTTTCAGTTTTTAAAAATAATATGTGATAAAATAACTCTCACCATTGTTAACATCTATGCACCAAATGCGGGACAGGACCTTGTCTGTACAAGAGAAATTGACGACTTTTGCTGAAGGACATATCCTCTGGGGAGGGGATCATAATCTAGTACGCAATCCGAGATTGGATACCACTAACAGGAAATCGTCAGGGGGATGGAAAGCCTCTTCTCAATTATCTCAATTGATGCACACCTGGAGTCTTGTAGACATCTGGAGGCAACGACACCCTACTGAACGGACGTACACCTTCTACTCAAATCCCCATAATATGTACTCTAGACTGGACTACTTACTAATTGACAAACACCTGCAAAACTTGGTAGTTGAAGCAGACATAGGTACAATTACGTGGTCTGATCACGCACCGGTCTGGGCTGTACTGGATATTACTGACTCTGACTCCGGTATATATTTCTGGCGCCTCAGAGAAGATCTCTTAAAGACTAAGGACCACCTACATACAATACAGGAGGCTCTACGAGACTACTTCACCATCAACCAAGGCTCGGTACCGAAGGCCAGCTCCATTTGGGAATGCTCCAAACTGGTTATTCGAGGACGCCTCATCGCACTGGCTGCGGCGTTAAAGAAACAACGGGAAAGAAGACGCTCTGACCTACTCCATTTAATCACCTCTTTAACACACCAACATGCCAGATCTCAGGCTCCTTCACTCCTTAAACAAATCCAGGCAGCTCGCTCTGAACTACATTTTATGGATTCTACACAAATAGCACACGATCTGGACAGACTTAAGCAGCAACACTTCGAGGGTAACAATAAAGCGGGACTGATACTAGCTAGAAAGCTCAAGCAACGCCAGCTACTAAATAACATCGCAAAAATTAAAGACAAACAAGGAAACATTCAAACCACTAGCAACGACATCAGAAGATGTTTTACGCAATTTTATTCAACGCTGTACAGCAAAGCTACCAACATCACACAGGAGGACATTCAAAATTACCTTTTACCTCTCACGTTGCCAGCCATGTTGGATGATCAACGATCCTTTTTAGATGCCCCGATCACAACGATAGAAGTTCAGACTGCTATTAAGGATTTGAAAAGTGGAAAATCACCAGGTCTTGATGGCTTCACGGGAGTCTACTATAAACAATGCCAAGCGCAATTACTGGAACCACTAGTGGACTTCTTTAATAGTCTATCAGAAAATGTTCATCTACCTCTTCATTCTAACATTGCAGGAATCACAGTCATAGCAAAACCAGGAAGAGACCCTACTCAATGCGGCTCCTACCGACCTATCTCCTTATTGAACATTGATCTTAAATTGTTTGCTAAGGTTTTAGCTAACCGCTTAAATGTTATTCTTGCACAGTTGGTACATAAAGATCAGGTGGGTTTTATACCTCAAAAGGACAGCAGCAGATAATGTACGCAAAGTAATTGATATTTTATGGTGGGCTAAACACGAACAAACACCCTTAGTTCTACTAGCCGTTGACGCCGAAAAGGCTTTTGATCTCGTCCATTGGGATTTTTTATTTGCTACCTTAATTAAAATGCGTTTTGGGGCGAGATTTTTGGGATGGATAAAATGTCTGTACCACAACCCAGGGGCCAGGATAAAAGTAAACGGACGTTATGGCGATATATTTCCTGTGCAGAGAGGTATGAGACAGAGATGTCCCTTATCGCCTCTACTGTTTGCTCTCTTCCTGGAACTGTTTACCACACGCATCCAGGCATCCAAAAAGATAGAGGGGGTTACTATTGGCACTAGCAGTCTGAAAATGTCTTTATTTGCAGATGACATACTCTTGACACTTACCAAACCTCTAGATTCCTTGCATGGGGTTACAGAAGAGATCACAGCCTTTAGCGCAGTATCAGGTTTCAAAATTAACTTAGATAAAACTGAACTACTAAATGTATCGGCAGATCCAGCTATCATCTCGACCATAAAACAGAAATACCCATTCAAGGTTGCACATAAATCAATTAAATACCTCGGAGTTCAAATCGGTCCTGACATTCAGCACCTATTCCACCTTAACTATAAACCCCTAGTGGACAGAGTGAAAACTGATATACAAAAATGGGATAGAGACTTTTTCTCTTGGCTAGGACGAGTAGCAATCGTTAAGATGAATATTTTACCTAAATTCTTATATTTGTTTAATACACTACCTATCTTCGTAAGTAGCGCCATATTAAGATCATGGCAAAATATTTTATTTGATTTCATTTGGAAGAGACGTCCCCCTAGGGTGGCCAGACGGATATTACAACAACCGTGGTTGAGAGGAGGCTTAGGGGTTCCAAATATAGAGCAATATTATGTAGCCGCGCAACTCAATGCAGTTACTGATATTCATAGAACAACCTACGTAAAGCAATGGGTTAAGTTTGAAGAATTTTTACTAGGAGGATGCCCACTTAAAGTACTTTTCTGGCAACCTCGTGATACTTGGCCTCCTCTCCGGGCGTTACCTATGGCCTTAGATACCACTATTAAAATTTGGAACAAATGGAAAGGACATCTCGTAGGCAACAGGACGTATTTTTACTCCACCCGCCTCTATTATAATTCTCTCTTCCCTGCAGGACAAAGTAATAGATCCTTTCAGAATTGGCACCAGCAAGGTATTGTTAAGATGGAGAATTTACTTAGTGGGGGTACCCTCATGTCCTGGGCAGACCTACAAACTAGGTATAACCTTCCCTGGCAAGATTTTTTAGCAGGTAGTCAGATTCTTCACTTTCTGAGGACTCCTATCATATCCAAAGATTTGGCGTTAGGCAAAACCCTTTTTGAACATTTTTGTGAGCATGTAGACAAAAAAAAAAGAGGGATGATATCTAAATTATATAGTTTATTATTGGGACCTGCAACTCAAACCTTTAATTATATGTCGAAATGGGAAACGGACCTGGGATATACTATTAGTCTTGATTCTTGGACACAAATATATACCTCAGCTCGCAAATGCTCAGTATCTGCCACACTGCAGGAGAACTATTATAAGCTTATAACCCGATGGCACCTCACCCCAAGTACTTTACACAAACGATATCCCCATATAAGCGATCAATGTTGGAGAGGCTATGGTCAAGCAGGCACCTTTTTCCATACTTGGTGGTCATGCGATAAGATATCCCCTCTATGGTGGCTTGTAGCACAATGGTTGGGGCAAATCTTGGGCATTCAGGGTCTATTAGATCCGGGATTCATGCTACTTCTACATCCACACATCCCTTTGGAAAAATCACACATTGCCTTTTGTCAACAAGTTTTTATTGCCACTAAGTTAACCATAGCCAGCTACCGGAAACAGGACACGACACCTTCTCTAGCAATAGTACAGCACAAAACACATTATTACTGTAAAATGGCAGCCATCACAGCGGAATTACATAACTCTTCGCATAAATTCCGGGAAGCGTGGTCTCATTATCTACAATGGGAAACAAAACAAGCAGAGCAGTGAACTCTCAACCTTGATCTGTCGTTTCCTTGAAGCTAAAAGGATGAACTGGACTCTAATCTCCTGATATCCCTTCTTTATTTCTTTTTTATTTCTTTTTTATTTATTTAGTTATTTCTTTATCTCTTCTTGTATCCTCTCTCATTATCTTAGTTTATCCTAGTTACTACACTTTTGAATGGGCTCATGGAGGGGATGGGGAAGGGAGGGGGACTCGAGGGGCCCTAGAGGCGTCCTATGTTATACTTACCCGGATATATAATGTATACCTGTTTGGTTTGCAAAATGTTCATAATGTTCATACTGTTGTTGATTAATTTGCTTGTTGTGACTGGGTGTTTTATACCTTTGAAAATTCAATAAACTTTAAATTGAAAAAAAAAAAAAGAGAAAAGTAGTTCAAGTGCCTGTAACTAAAAACTCACCTGAGCTAAAAAATTCTAATTTATCCCTATCAAATAAAAAGCAGAATGAAAATACAAACAAAAATCACACTTTTAAATTTATTTATTTATTTATTTTAGAGCTTTTTTTATACCGGCATTCATGATACAATCACATCATTAGCATACAGTATTGTATGCTAATGCCAGAAAACTAAGAAGATAGGAGAATTAGAATGTATAGCAGTGAATGATGACATAGACTTAATTGGCATCTCAGAGACATGGTGGAAGGAGGATAACCAATGGGACAGTGCTATACCGGGGTACAAATTATATCGCAATGACAGAGAGGAGCATCCGGGAGGCGGTGTGGCACTTTATGTCTGGGATGGCTTAGAGTCCAACAGGATAAACATCCTGCATGAGACTAAATGCACAATTGAATCTTTATGAGTATTTATTTTTATTTATTTATTTAAGTTTTTTATATACCAACATTCAAGACGATTGTCCCATCATGCTGGTTCACAAGAAACAGGAGTGCAAATTAAAAGAAACTTAACAACTTGAACAATAGTGCAGAAAAAGCTGCACTATTGTTCAAGATGAGTAGAAATCCCTTGTGTGTTGGGGAAGAGTATAGTGATAGGAGCATACTACCGTCCACCTGTCCAAGATGGTGAGACCTACAGTGAAATGCTAAGAGAAATTAGGGAAGCTAACCAAATTGGTAGTGCAGTAATAATGGGAGATTTTAATTACCCCAATATTGACTGGGTAAATGTATCATCTGGACATGCTAGAGAGATAAAGTTCCTGGATGGAATAAATGTCAGTTTTATGGAGCAATTGGTTCAGGAACCTACGAGAGAGGTAGCAATTTTAGATCTAATTCTCAGAGGAGCACAGGATTTGGTGAGTGAGGTAATGATGGTGGGGCCGCTTGGCAATAGTGATCATAATATGATCAAATTTTAATTAATGACTGTAAGGGGAACAGTAAGCAAATCCACAGCTCTAGTGCTAAACTTTCAAAAGGGAAACTTTGATAAAATGAGAAAAATAGTTAGAAAAAACTGAAAGGAGCAGCTACAAAGGTAAAAGGTGTGCAAGAGGTGGGGACATTTTAAAAAATACCATCCTAGAAGCACAGTCCAGATGAATTCCACACATTAAGAAAGGTGGAAGGAAGGCAAAATGATTACCGGCATGGTTAAAAGGTGAGGTAAAAGAGGCTATTTTAGTCAAAAGATCTTCATTCAAAAATCGGAAGAAGGATCCAACAGAAGAAAATAGGATAAAGCATAAGCGTTGGCAAGTTAAATGTAAGACATTGATAAGACAGGCTAAGAGAGAATTTGAAAAGAAGTTGGCCGAAGAGGCAAAAACTCACAGTAAAAACTTTTATAAATATAACCGAAGCAAAAAGCCTGTGAGGGAGTCAGTTGGACAGTTAGATGATCGAGGGGGTAAAGGGGCACTTAGAGAAGCTAAAGCCATCGCGGAAAGATTAAATGATTTCTTTGCTTCTGTTTACTGAAGAGGATGTTAGGGAGATACCCGTTCCAGAGAAGGATTTCATGGGTAACAATTCAGATGGACTGAACCAAATCACGGTGAACCTAGAAGATGTGGTAGGCCTGATTGACAAACTGAAGAATAATAAATCACCTGGACCGGATGGTATACACCTCAGGGTTCTGAAGGAACTGAAAAATGAAATTTCAGATCTATTAGTAAAAATTTGTAACCTATCATTAAAATCATCCATTGTACCTGAAGACTGGAGGATGACAAATGTAACCCCCAATATTTAAAAAGGGCTCCAGGAGCAATCTGGGAAACTACAGACCAGTTAGCCTGACTTCAGTGCCAGGAAAAATAGTGGAAAGTGTTCTAAATATCAAAGTCACACAATATATAGAAAGCCTGGTTTAATGGAACAAAGTCAGCATGGCTTTACCCAAGGCAAGTCTTGCCTCACAAATCTGCTTCACTTTTTTGAAGGGGTTAATAAACATGTAGATAAAGGTGAACCGGTAGATGTAGTGTATTTGGATTTTCAGAAGGTGTTTGACAAAGTTCCTCATGAGAGGCTTCTCGGAAAAGTAAAAAGTCATGGGATAGGTGGCGATGTCCTTTCGTGGATTACAAACTGGTTAAAAGACAGGAAACAGAGAGTAGGATTAAATGGACAATTTTCTCAGTTGAGGGGAGTGGGCAGTGGAGTACCTCAGGGATCTGTACTGGGACCCATGCATTTCAAAATATTTCTAAATGGTCTGGAAACAAGTGAGGTAATCAAATTTGCAGATGATACAATATTATTCAAAGTAGTTAAATCACAAGCGGATTGTGATAAATTGCAGGAAGACCTTGTGAGACTGGAAAATTAGGCATTCAAATGGCAGATGAAATTTAATCTGGATACGTGCAAGGTGATGCATATAGGGAAAAATAACCCATGTGATACACAATGTCAGGTTCCATATTAGAGCTACCACCCAAGAAAGAGATCTAGGCATCATAGTGGATAACACATTGAAATTGCTGGTTCAGTGCGCTGCGGCAGTCAACAAAGCCAACAGAATTTTGGGAATTATTAGAAAGGGAATGGTGAATAAAACAGAAAATGTCATAATGTCTCTGTATCGCTCCATGGTGAGACCGCATCTTGAATACTGTGTACACTTCTGGTCGCCGCATCTCAAAAAAGATATAGTTGCGATGGAGAAGGTACAGAGAAGGGCAACCAAAATGATAAGGAGATGGAACAGTTCCCCTATGAGGAACGACTAAAGAGCTTGGAGAAGAGACAGCTTGGAGAAGAGACAGCTGAGGGGGGATATGATAGAGGTGTTTAAAATCATGAGAGGTCTAGAATGGGTAAATGTGAATCGGTTATTTACTCTTTTGGATAATAGAAGGACTAGGAGGCACTCCATGAAGATAGCATGTGGCACATTTAAAACTAATCAGAGAAAGTTCTTTTTCACTCAACGCACAATTAAACTCTGGAATTTGTTGCCAGGGGATGTGGTTAGTGCAGTTAGTTTAGCTGGGTTTAAAAAAGGATTGGATAAATTCTTGGAGGAGAAGTCCATTGACTTAGAAAATAGCCACTGTAATTACTAGCATCAGTAGCATGGACTTGATGGACCTTTTGTCTAACCCAGTATGGCATGTTCTTATGTTCTCTCTGAAGAAAGAAAACACCCTGCCAAAACAGATATCGAACTATGCTCCCAGGTACTCCAATGACTGGGCCGGCACCAGATGACACTTTATTTATTTATTTGTACAGTTTTATATACCGTCGTTAGGTTTAGCCATCATAACGGTTTACAAGATTCAAACAGAATACCGATAAGTTGTACATAGTTGATCGTCTCAAAAATAACAGTGGGAGGGGTGGAGGGAAGGGGGAGAGGTCAGGGGGGAAAGGAAGAGATGGAGAGACAGGGAAAGGAGGATGGTAACGGTATTGGGATATATTCATCTTAGAGGTAGACTCTTAGTGTTGTTTCTTATAAGTTCAAATTGGTATGACTATGGTTGACGCCGGTTGTTGTATCTGTTCTTTTCTTGCGTGGGTTTGTCGGAGATATTGATTGTTATTTATAAGGCTTATCCCACAAACTACAGATTGCCACCTCTCCATGAACCGCTAAATTGCGACTGCATTTCTCCTCTGACTACGCTCTGATGAGCCAGTCGTCCAGATAAGGGTGAACTAGAATCCCCTCTTTTCTCATGCCAACCACCACCATCACCTTCATGAAAGTCTGTGGCATTGATGGTAACCAAAAAGGGAGAGCTCGAAACTGGAAATGCTGCCCTAATACCTTGAACCTTAGAAACTTCTAATGCTCTGTGCATAAGGAAATGTGAATAGGCCTCCACCAGATCCAACGCCGGCAGGAACACACTCCTCCATGAACCACTGTTAAGACTGTCTGCAAAACACCGAACTCGTAGCACTGTACAGACCTTCTAGAGATCCAGAAAGAGCTGGAAAAGTACCCTTCTTGGGAACTAGAAAATAAATCGTGTACTTCCCCTGTCTGCGTTCAGTTGGCAGGACTAAAAAAACAATTGCATCTAGCTTCTGCAACTGCTGCAGCGCATCCCAAAATGCTTCTTGCATGCCTCGGGACGTGCAATGAGACTCCATGACGGCTTCTCTAATTGGGCAAGAAACTTCTCAAGCACAATCATCTCTCACCCCCTTCAATCACAACTGTCTTTCCAAGATCCACTCGTCCAATGTGACTGTGATCCACTCCCTCTATCAGCAGGTTAATGATGACCGTACAGCTTCAACAGCAGAGTGGCTCAGCTTGGATTCATTGCAAGGGCTTTCCTCCTCCAGTCCCTTGACCGGAAAAAAACCAGTCTTTTCAGGGTGTGGCCACCCTGAAAAGACTGCTGCCTTCCCGAGGTTCGCTTCTGCCCAGAGGCTGAAAACCTCTTGCCAGAGCAAAACCTCCTCATATCCCAAAAACGGAGATAAGACGGGCATGTTTTCTTGCCACCCTTCTTATCCTGTGGCAACTCGTTCCTCTTTGACTCCCCCAAAGCTAGTCCAGGTCTTCCCCGAGCCACCACTGCCCCTTAAAAAGGGAGATTACAGGGCTGCTTCTTAGACCATACATCCGCTGATCACCCTCGCAACTATAGGCGTCAGCTGCAAGGGCTGAGACCATGCTTCTGGTGGATGTGCAGATCTAATCCTACAGCGCATGTGCCACATAGGCTACCCCAGCCTCCAACCAAGCAACCTGCCTGGAACTGGCCATTAGGGTAGAATCCTTTTCCTGAGCTTTCTGCACCCTGCAAAAACCGGCTCATCAAGAACCTGAGGAATAGGGGACGCAACTCCTACTCTGGAACAGGCAGTGGACCTTTCCCCACTGCAACCTCCTCTGATTCAACAGGGACTGATGCACCTCCAGAACCATCTAACGGGTGGCAACCAGAGACCTCCCCCGGGTCACTAGCACCCTCTTGAGGCTCCTCCCAACATGCAGAGATGGACTTCTCGCATTCTGTGAGGCTCCCACCCACAAACCTCTGTCCCCCGCCTGGCTAAATAAGCCTTAAGAAGGAGCAGGACAAAATCCAGTGAAAAACTCTTTTGAATCACTGGTATCCAGCCTGGCTAAATAAGCCTTTTGCAGTCTCCTCAGCTGGCTCTCCCTTGCTCTCCTGGTCCTCAGGAGCGCTCTGCATCAACCATGAGAGTGGGAGCAGAGAGTCCCTGTCCTCCCTGGACTCCATCTGCCGCCTACCATGTGGAGGCAAGATGGCTGTCGCCGCCATCTCCTCCTTATCTCTGTCAGTCTCCTTGCCAGTATCCGCCAGGTGCAACGCTTGCCTGCTGCCCCCAAGGAGCTGCCTTCACCCCCGGAGGCATAACAGGGACAGAGGCTGCCTGAAATCAGGCTCTAACACTGTTCTCCACGTGTCCTGTAAGATTTGGTGCGTTGCGCAGTCAATGCCATGCTGCTCTCACACATGAGTGCTGCGCTGACAGCACACTACCTCTGAGAGCCTGGCTGGACCCCGGGTAGAGGAATGCAGCTTCCTAACACATGCCGCACCAATTGCTCATGATACCAGTCAAGCCCTCCCAGGCCCTGGATGTGCTAATGTGGTTTCCTGACGTGTGCCGCACTGCCTGCATAAAGGCCCGCTGAGCTCTCCCAGACCTCCTCACCCCCTGTACCAGTACCAGGAGAGCCAACATGACACAAGCGCTAGCAGATCACTGTCCCACTTACAATTTGCTCTATCTTTTTTTACAAAAAAAAAAGGCAGACATCTTAGACAGAACAAGACAATAATGGGACACTTCTCTGAGTCTTGCAGCCCGGAACAGGTGAGGGGGATCCAGAAGGACTTAAGGAGCCAGGCCCCCTCACTTTCAATTCCTTTGCTTACTTTGGGTCAAGACAGCCAGGGACAGCCAACCCCCAGCTCGACCTAAGAGATGGCCCACGAAGGAACTTAGCACCTTAGGGAGCCAAATCCTTTTTTCTTTACTTCATCTTTTCTTTCTTTCTTTTCTAACTCTACCAAACTCCAGTCTGCAGGTTTTACACCTCTACCATCTGCTGGAGACAGAGAAATACTGAGGGACTGCAAGTGGAACTCTCGGTTAGGTAGCAGTGCCTCAAAGTTTTGTTCTCTGTCTCCATCTACTGGTAGGGATGCAAAACCTACTTGTCTGAACTGATCTGGGGTATGAACAGAAAGCAAAATTACCTCACATAGCTGAGAAAATTACAGGATGGATATGGACAAGACAACAAATATCTTGGTAAAACTCAATGATTACATGGTCACTTACTTATGAAAACCAGCAGTCAAAATACTGTAATTTTGAGAAATACTGTTGGCAAGTACAATGTAAAAGAAAGCACTTTGGCATGTATAAATGTGTCTCAGCTCTTCTTGAACTCTTGATGAATTCATTTGTATACATTCTTAGTTGCTGCCTATGTACCATGAATTGCAGAGCTCAAAATATTCACCTTTAAATGCCTCAGAGTCCGTTCAGAGTTCTGGTGCAGCTTCTCGATGTCCTGTTTCATTTCCTCCAGTTCTTGCTGGGCGATGGTGCACTTCTGTTCCGCTGTCAAGTTGTTTAGTCGCTCAGTTGTGCTGCGGGACCGGGACCTGCGCCTCGCTCGAGTTTGCTGCCCAAAAGGGGAAGAAAGCAAAACAATGTAATACACCTGTCCCAAATGCTGAGTTCAAGAAGTAGCAGAGGTAAATAAGGCATCTTTTTCAAGGATATGGGTAGTTTAATTTATAAAGAACAAGAATATTCACTGGTTTCAAAGCCCATGAAAATCAGAGCTTAAGCATAAACTGTTTAAAGCAAAAGGACAGCTTTCAGAGCAGTCACACTTAAGACAATCTTTGGTCAGCTAAAATTTGCAATATACTATGTCCTATGAGACATGTTTCCTAACCTGTAACACAAAGGTAGGCAACTCTGGCCCTTGAATGCTGCAAGCCGGTTGGGTGTTCAGGATATCCATAATGAATGTACATGAGATGCATCTGCAGGCAGTAGAGGTGGGGCATGAACAAGATGGCCACTCCGTAGCTGAACGCCACAAGTGAGTTCTGAAGGACAAACTGTTATAATTATTTCTTGCAAATATTTTCTTCAAAATGGGATGGAAGAGAAAGCCGCGAGGTGAGCCTTACCCTGCAGCCCCTTCGATGCCTTCTGTTACCGGTCCAATGGACGCGCATGTGGTGTGCAAGGATTCCATCGCAGGAGCTCAGCCGCAGGAGAGAAGGGGAGGGGAAGAAGAGCTACCCTCACTCCCTGGCTCTTTGTCTCCATTAAGCCCTGCGGAAGGAACTCCCCCCATGAATCCAGCTGTAAGATGGAACTCCCCCGAGCCGGGAGCCACATCGTTAGACCAAGTAGTTTTGCGGTGCAGCTCTGCAGGGCAGGACGGAGGAGAAGGAGAAATACAGGGCCCAGGAAGGTTATCGGACCAGATCGGGGGAGAGGAGGAGAGGAGGATTCAATGCTGGAGTATTCTGGAGGGGCAGCAGGAGGTACACCCATAAGAACTGAGCCAGTGGCGGTAAGACCAGCTATATTTACACCAGAGACCATATGGGAGACAATTGTTGAAATGAAAACCTCTATATTAGCTCAAATGAAACCCTTGAATGCCTCAGTAAAGGAATTGGAGGAAAAAGTAAAAGCTGTGGCTAATTCAAATGCTGATCTAGAACAACATTGCAAATAACAGAGATCAAACTAGAATTATTCAAGACGTTCAGAACGCTACTATCAAAGAAAGAGTAAAAAACTGGAAAACTTGGAGAATGTAATAAGAAATAAGAATCTGAGATTTATCAACTTTCTGTAGATTTCATTGATATCTCCTCGGGATACTTTTAGAAGATATCTTCAGGAAGTACTAGATATTACAGAATCTGAAATGCCACCAATATGGAAAATATACTATCTCCCTAAGTTTAAAAGATCTTTGGAACAAAATGAAGGTGCAACAGCTTTGGTTCCTGTTAATGAACAATCACTGGATATCTCTACGTTTTTAGAGGCTTCCGATACTGAGCTTGCGATACCGGCAACTTTGATAGTTAATTTATCTTTAGAGATAGATAGAGAGTGGCTATTGAAACATTGTCTTAGGCATAGGAATGTGTTATTCTTAGGGTATAATGTCAGGGTGTTCCCGGACATGGCACAGGAGACACAAAAGAGGAGAAAGGCCTCTCTCCTCATGAGACCGCAGGTACTGCAGTTTGGAGGGGCCTTTTTCCTGAAGTTTCCCTGCAAGTGCTTAGTTAAGCACAATGGTAATTCATATGTATTTTATGACCCCCTACAGCTGTCACAATTCCTGGCAGGGAGAGTTCCCCCTAGCCCCGCAGAATCCAGAGACAACGAACCTAGTTCCTAATAATATATAATTTTTGTAAGCTACGTTAGCAGTTTTGATTTTCTAGGTACTGTTTATTATAGATTTCCTAAGGTTGTGTAAATCGACCCCCCCTTTTTTTTTTTGAGGGCTAGATAACAGAGAAAGAATAAGTTACTTAATGTATAATTTCCTTATTGTGAAAAATGGTGTTTCTTTCTTTGTATTTCTTATCAAGAGAATTTATCTTGTTTGTTTCTGTAAAATTGCGTAAAGAAAAAGAAAAAAAAAAAAAGAGGTGGGGCATGAAAATGCATCTGATGAATAGTCAATGTGGAGAGCTTGCAAACCTGACTAACTTACAGCATTCGAGGACCAGAGTTGCCTACCCCTGCTTTAAGATACGGTGTAGTGGGTGTAAAGATTATAGAACAAAGCAAAGAGGTTCTGGCTGTCCAAATTGAATGGAATGAGTATTTTCTAACATAAAAGATTTTATAGATAATGGTCTAACCACACCCAGATCAATTTTGAGAGGCTGAGCCACCTTTGCGTTTCTACAGTATTTTGGGCTTTTGTGTTAAAAAAAAAAAAAAAAAAGACTACAAGTCCCAGAATATAGGGAAATGGAGTTTCAGAAAACAAGGAATAGGAAAAAAACAAACAAAAAAAAAAAGTATTTATAAAAGTGGGAAGAGAGCATTTAAACATTCTCCTTCCTCGTTTATAAACTGAAGACTAGAAAATTTCCTAATACACATCACTTCCTTGGGAAATTCAAATCCAAGAGACTATAACATAGCATAAAATGAAGACCACTATGATCAACATTACCTTTTAGATATGGAGAGGAGTTGCTTACTTGTAACAGGTGCTCTTTGAAACAGCAATTCACCGGTCATATGTGGTTCATGTGACTGTGCTCAGCACCAAACACATGTCTATTCCAGAGCTTTCTGGAAAGGCCTAAAATCTTTTACAAGTGCAAGGTGTTGCATATAGGGAAAAATAACCCTTGCTGTAGTTACATGATGTTAGGTTCCATATTAGGAGCTACCACCCAGGAAAGAGATCTAGGCATCATAGTGGATAATACTTTAAAATCGTCAGCTCAGTGTGCTACAGCAGTCAAAAAAGCAAATAGAATGTTAGGAATTATTAGGAAGGGAATGGTTAATAGAACGGAAAATGTCATAATGCCTCTGTATTGCTCCATGGTGAGACCGCACCTTGAATACTGTGTACAATTCTGGTCGCCGCATCTCAAAAAAGATAAAGTTGCGATGGAGAAAGTACAGAGAAGGGCAACCAAAATGATAAAGGGGATGGAACAGCTCCCCTATGAGGAAAGGCTGAAGAGGTTAGGGCTGTTCAGCTTGGAGAAGAGACGGCTGAGGGGGGATATGATAGAGGTCTTTAAGATCATGAGAGGGCTTGAACGAGTAGATGTGACTCGGTTATTTTCACTTTCGAATAATAGAAGGACTAGGGGGCATTCCATGAAGTTAGCAAGTAACACATTTAAGACTAATCGGAGAAAGTTCTTTTTCACTCAACACACAATAAAGCTCTAGAATTTGTTGCCAGAGGAGGTGGTTAGTGCAGTTAGTGTAGCTGGGTTCAAAAAAGGTTTGGATAAGTTCTTGGAGAAGTCCATTAATGGCTATTAATCAATTATACTTAGGGAATAGCCACTGCTATTAACTGCATCAGTAGCATGGGTTCTTCTTAGTGTTTGGGTAATTGCCAGGTTCTTGTGGCCTGGTTTTGGCCTCTGTTGGAAACAGGATGCTGGGCTTGATGGACCCTTGGTCTGACCCAGCATGGCAATTTCTTATGTTCTTACTATGTAAGCACAGTAGTTTCTGCACTGCTGATAAAACAGATTTGACTGGGGAGAACTCCAGAAAGGGAGCTGGAAGGGTTTGTGTGACTGATGAACTGCTACCTTTAGAGAACACCTGTTGCAGGTAAATGATTTCACTTTATCTGAAGACAAGTAGACACCTTCAGTGGCTTGCAAAAGTATTTGACCCCCTAAAAAGTTAGCAAATTTGTGTGAATTACAAATGACATTTACACAGATTGATCCAGACAGTATGTTCATTTCAAACCAGAGAGAGAGAGAGTGAGTGTGTGTGTGTGCATAAAACAGGGATGAGAGAGCGAGCATGTAGGAGGGGGGAGTCTGCATGTCAGAGAGATTGTGTGTGGGGGGAGGAACCTCGGTGAGAGAGCATGTGAGAGTGGAAGCCTAGGTAAGAAAATGTGTGTGGGAGGGGGAGCCTGTGAGTGTGAGAGAAAGCATGCAAGAGTGGGAGCTTGTGTGAGAGAAAGTATGTGGAGAGAGAGCCTGTGTATGAGGGAGGAAGGAAAGAAGACAGGAAGAGAGAAGAAACAGAAAAGCAAGTTTCCGTAGATAGCAGGATGAATTAGCCATGCTGTCTGGGAAGCATCACAAACCCAAGTAGGTGGAGTTTCCTCAGCTAATCACAGAGCTTTGACTCTGTGCAGCTGCACGGTAGTGTTCCCGCGCATTTCCCTCACCTCTTCAGTTTCTTTGTAGCCAAGCGAGAGGTAAGTTAAAAAGTATGTGTCCCTTGTGTGACTGTCTAGAGAGGAGGGAGGGAACGCATGACTAATTCATCCTGCTATCTATGGAAACACCGTGGATAGCAGGGCTGAATTAGCCATGCTGTCAGGGAGTCCCAAGCTCCCAGGTTGTGCCTGTGGCTATATGGACTGGAAGGTTTGGACAGCAACCCTTAGAGAAGTAGACAGTCTCATACATGTTGAAGAGTTGATAAGAATGCTGTGCCTATTGCTGCTTCAGAGGTCATTTGTTGTTGTAGACAATAGTCGGATGTAAAGGTGTGGATGGACGACCATGTTGCCGCTTTGCAGATATCAATCAATGGCACTTTGTTCAAGTGGGCAACTGATGCTGCAGTGGCACGGATTTGGTGCGCCTGAGGCTTTTTGTTAAGCTTAATGGAACGTTTGTTGTAGCAAAAAAGAGAATGCATTGCGATAACCAACTGGCGATAGTTCTTTTTGAGACGGGCTGTCCAGGATCATTTGGATTAAAGGAAAGAAACAGCTGAGAAGGTCTAGAAGTGGATTGGGTCCTTTGTTTATAGTAAGCCAGAGCTCTTTTACAGTCTAGGGAATGTAGAAATTTTTAACGGTCATTCGCAAGAGGCTTTGGCATGAAAATGGGCAGAATTATGGTTTGATTATGATGAAAAATCAATACCACCTTAGGTAGAAAGGTAGGGTGAGGGCAAAGAGTCACCTTGTCATGGTAGAATTCTAGATAAGGAGAGTAGTGAACTAAGGCCTGGGGTTCACTGACTCTTCTCGTGGATGTGATGGCCACCAGAAAGACTGTTTTCCATGATCTCCCCTCTAACACAATTCCTAGGATTATCTCTAATCACCTTAACCCTTTTCAACTCCCAGTCACTCTCAAAAAAATCTCATTTGCTCAACGACCTCCTCCTGGACACCCAACCGGACATCTGTGCCATTACAGAAACATGGCTAAAAAACACAGACACCGCCATTATTAACCAGTTGCCAACACAACAATATGACATCTTCTCTATCCCCAGACCTAAAAAAAGAGGGGGTGGAATAATGTTAATAGCAAAAAAAGAACTGAGACTGTCCCAACAAGCCTTCAAATCGACGACCAAATTAGAAATCGGACTATTCAAATCCTCCCAGCTTCAAGTCTGCCTTATATACGCCCCCCCGGGGCTCCTAGAATCCGACCCTTCTCCACTCATCGAAACCATAGCCAAACACATCAACACTAACTCACCGGCTATTATCTTAGGAGATTTCAACATCCATGTTGACTCCCCTACCCTATCATCTAATTGCGAAGCTCTTCTCCTTTCTCTCCAGGCTATGGGATTCAAACAAATTATAAACAACCCCACACACAAGGCAGGCCACACGCTTGACCTGATATTCACTAACGAAACCATCTCGCCCATCACCCCTCCTTCCTGCTCTCCCATCCCCTGGTCAGATCACTCGATGATAACTACAAAATTATATATAAAACAAAAATTGACCCCTATTGTTACTAAATCCTCGATCCAGTTCAGGAAACCCTGTTCCATGGACACTCTCAACAACAGCCTGGCCGAAGAACTAATTAAACTGGACTTCTCAGATGCGGATACCGCTATGAACTCCTGGCAAACTATTACACACTCAGTAGCTAACAGAATTTGCCCTGTAACAACAAAAGTTATCAACCCAGCCCGCACGAACAAGAAACCCTGGTTCTCAACCGAACTAAGGAAACTCAAACAGGATCTACAACACAAAGAACAACGCTGGCGGAAAGATTCCTCCCCTTCCTCACTTGCTTCGTACAAAACTGCAATGAGCTACTATAGGACATCCATTACCCGCACCAAACGAGATTTCTACGCCAAAAAAATACACGGCTTCTTATATGACCCTAAAACTCTGTTCTCATATGTAGCTGCCCTTACCACACCTATGCCCCTCACCATCCCAGAAGAAGAAGCCCAGAACAAATCTACAGAGTTGGCTATCTTTTTTGATAACAAAATCAAAAACCTTCTTGCCCCCCTGGCTTCAACTAACATGGCTCCAAACCCTTCGCAACCATTAAGCCTCGCAACTAATAACCCTCCACCAAATATCCACAGACCGTCACTAGAAATTCTTGAACAGACATCCTCCCTGGAAATTGAATCAATAATCAAGAAAATGAAACCTTCCACTCATCCTCTGGACCAAATACCGACCAAACTACTTCTCACCATCCCTAACACCATTGCTAAACCGCTGGCAGACATCATAAATTGCTCCCTCAATCAAGGATCAGTCCCGGACTCCTTAAAAATTGCTTCACTTAAACCCTTACTTAAAAAACCCAACCTGGACCCAGCCGACCCTGCAAACTTCCGCCCCATTGCAAACCTACCTTTTATAGCCAAGCTAATGGAAAAGCTTGTCAACATCCGACTCACAGACTACCTTGACTCCCACAATATTCTCTACCCCTCTCAATTCGGATTCAGGAAACGCCTAAACACAGAATCCCTCCTTCTTTCTCTAACGGACAACATCCTGATGGGCCTTGACAAGGGACAATCTTACCTGCTAGCCCTTCTCGACATCTCTGCCGCATTCGACACGGTAAACCACAATATCCTCATTAACCGCTTAATGGAAATAGGCATATCCGGCTCTGCACTGCTCTGGTTCACATCCTTTCTGAACAACAGACACTACAAAGTCAAAATAAATGACAAAGAATCTCACTCCATTCCATCAAACCAAGGTGTACCTCAGGGTTCGTCTCTTTCCCCTACCCTGTTCAATATATATCTACTCCCTTTATGCCAGCTACTCAATAGTCTCAATCTCACCCACTTTATATACGCGGACGATGTACAAATCATAATCCCCATCTCAGACCCCATCTCTACTCTAAATTTCTGGAACAACTGCTTACACGCCATCAACCTTCTGCTCTCGAGTCTCAATTTGGTCCTAAATACGTCCAAAACGGAACTACTGGTTATCTCCCCTTGTGACAACAACCCCCTCGCAAATAATGCTAGCATCCCATTAGCAAACCAGGTCAGAGATCTTGGGGCCACCCTTGACTCCAGAATGAATTTCAAAAAATTCATTAACGCCACAACCAAAGAATGCTTCTTCAAGCTACAGGTCCTGAAGCAACTTAGACCGCTCTTGCACTTCAAGGATTTCCGTTCGGTGCTTCAAGCCATACTGTTTTCAAAGATCGACTATTGTAATGCTCTATTACTTGGTCTGCCCGCTTCGTCCACCAAACCTCTTCAGATGCTGCAAAACGCAGCGGCTAGGATCCTTACAAACACTCGTCGCAACGACCATATCACACCAATACTAAAAATTCTACACTGGCTGCCCATCCAATATAGAATACTTTTCAAGGCTCTCACCATCATCCACAAATCAGTCTACCAGCAATCCACTCTCCAACTCACCTTCCCACTTGAATTACATACTTCCGCAAGACCGATCAGAACTGCCTACAAAGGTTCGCTCAAGGCCCCCCCCAACAAATCATCGGTCCACAACACTATTCACAAGCGAGCTCTTTCAACAGCAGGTCCACTACATTGGAATTCACTTCCACAAGACTTACGCCAAGAACAATGCCATTCAACTTTCAGAAAGAAATTGAAAACCTGGCTTTTCGCAGAAGCCTACCGCTGAAGGATCTCCTCAACCATCACTGACTCTCACTCCCCCACCCCTCCCCAATCCCTTCCCCCCACCCAACCTCACCCTTTCCTTCTCCCCCTGGACATACCAGGCTAATAACTGCCTAGGATAAACCTATGTTTTTGTATCTTACAGTTTTTGTTGATTTATATATTTATCTCTCTCTAATTGTTTCTTAGTTTAAACTCTGTACTGTCTTCCATTGCCCAGGTTTTATGCTCCCTGTTTAATGTAACTTTACTTTCTACCTTGATGTTAATTGGTTTCCCCTCAGTTACATTGTAAACCGGTACGATAAGACCTAGTCTTGAGCATCGGTATAGGAAAAGAAATTAAATAAATAAATAAATAAATGTCATATATTTTATGTGGCTGGAGTCCGATGGTTCAAAGGGAGGAAGCATTAGTTGTTCCAAAACCATGTTCAGGTCCCATGGTACTGGTGGTTTAGTCACCAGTGGGCGAAGCCGTAACATGCCCTTCATGAATCTGGAAATTAACGGATGATTAGAAATTGGGAGATAGTTGGTGCGAAGGTGGCGGACCTCACGCGTCACCTAGATAGGATTTTAGACAGTGCTGGGGAGGAGCCGGCTGTCGTGGTACACGTGGGCACCAACGACATAGGAAAATGTGGGAGGGAGGTTCTGGAAGCCAAATTTAGGTTCTTAGGTAGAAAGATTAAATCCAGAACCTCCAGGGTAGCATTCTCTGAAATGCTCCCTGTTCCACGCGCAGGTCACCAGAGGCAGGCAGAGCTCCGGAGTCTCAATGCGTGGATGAGACGATGGTGCAAGGAAGAGGGATTCAGTTTTGTTAGGAACTGGGGAACCTTTTGGGAAAGGGGGAGTCTCTTCCGAAGGGATGGGCTCCACCTTAACCAGGGTGGAACAAGACTGCTGGCGCTAACCTTTAAAAAGGAGATAGAGCAGCTTTTAAACTAGAACAAAGGGGAAAGCCGACAGTCGCTCAGCAGCGCATGGTTCGGAGAGATGTATCTTTAAAGGATACTAATGATGCATTAGAATTAGGGCATCCCGACAGTGAGGTTCCAATAATTAGAAAAGTAGTCCAAGTGCCTGTAACTAAA
The DNA here is from genome assembly GCF_901001135.1 of Rhinatrema bivittatum. Taxonomy (NCBI): domain Eukaryota; kingdom Metazoa; phylum Chordata; class Amphibia; order Gymnophiona; family Rhinatrematidae; genus Rhinatrema; species Rhinatrema bivittatum. The sequence continues at coordinate 140,517,417 of NC_042621.1, forward strand.
AACTCACCTGAGCTAAAAAATTCTAACTTATCCCTATCAATTAAAAAGCAGAATAAAAATACAAACAAAAAACAAACTTTGAAATGTTTGTATGCTAATGCCAGAAGTCTAAGAAGTAAGATGGGAGAATTAGAATGTATAGCAGTAAATGATGACATAGACTTAATTGGCATCTCAGAGACATGGTGGAAAGAGGATAACCAATGGGACAGTGCTATACCGGGGTACAAATTATATCGCAATGACAGAGAGGAGCAGTCGGGAGGAGGTGTGGCGCTTTATGTCCGGGATGGCATAGAGTCCAACAGGATAAACATCCTGCATGAGACTAAATACAAAATTGAATATTTATGGGTAGAAATCCCTTGTGTATCAGGGAAGACTACAGTGATAGGGGTATACTACTGTCCACCTGGTCAAGATGGTGAGATGGACAGTGAAATGCTAAGAGAAATTAGGGAAGCTAACCAAATTGGTAGTGCAGTAATAATGGGAGACTTCAATTACCCCAATATAGACTGGGTAAATGTATCATCGGGTCACGCTAGAGAGATAACGTTCCTGGATGGAATAAATGATAGCTTTATGGAACAATTGGTTCAGGAACCGACGAGAAAGGGAGCAATTTTAGATCTAATTCTCAGTGGAGCACAGGACTTGGTGAGAGAGGTAACGGTGGTGGGGCCGCTTGGCAATAGTGATCATAATATGATCAAATTTGATTTAATGACTGGAAAAGGAACAGTGTGCAAATCCAAGGCTCTCGTGCTAAACTTTCAAAAGGGAAACTTTGATAAAATGAGAAAAATTGTTAGAAAAAAACTGAAAGGAGCAGCTACAAAAGTAAAAAATGTCCAAGAGGCATGGTCATTGTTAAAAAATACCATTCTAGAAGCAGAGTCCAGATGTATTCCACACATTAAGAAAGGTGGAAAGAAGGCAAAACGATTACCGGCATGGTTAAAAGGGGAGGTGAAAGAAGCTATTTTAAATATATCCGAAGCAGAAAGCCTGTGAGGGAGTCAGTTGGACCGTTAGATGATCGAGGGGTTAAAGGGGCACTTAGAGAAGATAAGGCCATCGCGGAAAGATTAAATGATTTCTTTGCTTCGGTGTTTACTGAAGAGGATGTTGGGGAGGTACCCGTAATGGAGAAGGTTTTCATGGGTAATGATTCAGATGGACTGAATCAAATCACGGTGAACCTAGAAGATGTGGTAGGCCTGATTGACAAACTGAAGAGTAGTAAATCACCTGGACCGGATGGTATACACCCCAGAGTTCTGAAGGAACTAAAAAATGAAATTTCAGACCTATTAGTAAAAATTTGTAACTTATCATTAAAATCATCCATTGTACCTGAAGACTGGAGGATAGCAAATGTAACCCCAATATTTAAAAAGGGCTCCAGGGGCGATCCGGGAAACTACAGACCGGTTAGCCTGACTTCAGTGCCAGGAAAAATAGTGGAAAGTGTTCTAAACATCAAAATCACAGAACATATAGAAAGACATGGTTTAATGGAACAAAGTCAGCATGGCTTTACCCAGGGCAAGTCTTGCCTCACAAATCTGCTTCACTTTTTTGAAGGAGTTAATAAACATGTGGATAAAGGTGAACCGGTAGATATAGTATACTTGGATTTTCAGAAGGCGTTTGACAAAGTTCCTCATGAGAGGCTTCTAGGAAAAGTAAAAAGTCATGGGATAGGTGGCGATGTCCTTTCGTGGATTGCAAACTGGCTAAAAGACAGGAAACAGAGAGTAGGATTAAATGGGCAATTTTCTCAGTGGAAGGGAGTGGACAGTGGAGTGCCTCAGGGATCTGTATTGGGACCCTTACTGTTCAATATATTTATAAATGATCTGGAAAGAAATACGACGAGTGAGATAATCAAATTTGCAGATGACACAAAATTGTTCAGAGTAGTTAAATCACAAGCAGATTGTGATAAATTGCAGGAAGACCTTGTGAGACTGGAAAATTGGGCATCCAAATGGCAGATGAAATTTAATGTGGTTAAGTGCAAGGTGATGCATATAGGGAAAAATAACCCATGCTATAATTACACGATGTTGGGTTCCATATTAGGTGCTACAACCCAAGAAAGAGATCTAGGTGTCATAGTGGATAACACATTGAAATCGTCGGTTCAGTGTGCTGCGGCAGTCAAAAAAGCAAACAGAATGTTGGGAATTATTAGAAAAGGAATGATGAATAAAACGGAAAATGTCATAATGCCTCTGTATAGCTCCATGGTGAGACCGCACCTTGAATACTGTGTACAATTCTGGTCGCCGCATCTCAAAAAAGATATAATTGCGATGGAGAAGGTACAGAGAAGGGCTACCAAAATGATAAGGGGAATGGAACAACTCCCCTATGAGGAAAGACTAAAGAGGTTAGGACTTTTCAGCATGGAGAAGAGACGACTGAGGGGGGATATGATAGAGGTGTTTAAAATCATGAGAGGTCTAGAACGGGTAGATGTGAATCTGTTATTTACTCTTTCGGATAGTAGAAAGACTAGGGGACACTCCATGAAGTTAGCATGGGGCACATTTAAAACTAATCGGAGAAAGTTCTTTTTTACTCAACGCACAATTAAACTCTGGAATTTGTTGCCAGAGAATGTGGTTCGTGCAGTTAGTATAGCTGTGTTTAAAAAAGGATTGGATAAGTTCTTGGAGGAGAAGTCCATTACCTGCTATTAAGTTCACTTAGAGAATAGCCACTGCCATTAGCAATGGTTACATGGAATAGACTTAGTTTTTGGGTACTTGCCAGGTTCTTATGGCCTGGATTGGCCACTGTTGGAAACAGGATGCTGGGCTTGATGGACCCTTGGTCTGACCCAGTATGGCATTTTCTTATGTTCTTATAAGTGCCATGAAAAGCTGCTGTAGCACTGATATGAACTCGTACTGAAGTGGCGGCTAAACCTGCCTCGTAAAGTGTGTGCAGATACTGCAGTAGTTGAATTGCAGTGGCTGAAAAAGGATTTATGTTCCTAGGGCTATACCAATTCAAATATCACCATTTTCCAGTATAGTTGCATCTGGTTGAAGGTTTCCTGGATGCAATAAGGATGTCTTCTACCTGTGTAGGTAGGCCTAGGTGATTTAGTATTTGCCTTTCAATCTCCACACCGTGAGATGAAGTGATCGATGCACTGGATGGAGGAGAAAGCCCCCTTCTTGCGCCAAAAGATGTGGAAGGTTTTGCAGCATTTTGGTGGGCATACTGAAAGTCGCATTAGGTATGCATACCATGGTTGTCTTGGCCATGCTGGGGCGATGAGTATCATGTCTGCCACATTTTGAATGTATTTCTGATTTGTCCGAGAAATTAGTGGAATGGGAGGGTAGGCATACATTAAGCCTGGTGTCCATGGAATGAGGAAGGCATCCGGGGCAAACCATAGGCTGCTGGAATAAATGGAGCAGAAGGTTTGAGCTTGTCTGTTGGCTTCCGTGGCAAAGAGGTCTATTGCGGTCTGTTGGAAAATGTTCATTGCCACCTCTGGATTTAAAGTCCATTTGTGCGGATGAAAAATCCGGCTTAGACGATCTGCTGTTACATTTTCAAGACCTGGAAGGTAAGTGGCCTGAATTGATACTTGGGCTTTGATTGTCCAATGAAGTATTTGAGTTGCTTCCTGACACAGTGTCCAGGAACCGGACCCTCCTTCCTTGTTTATGTAAAACATGGCTACTTGGTTGTCTGTGTATACCATTAGCCTTGATCCTCGGATTTAAGCAGAGAACGTTTGAAGTGCTCTCCAAATGGCACGCAACTCTAAGAGATTGATTTGGTATGTAGTCTCTTGAGGAGTCCATAGACCTTGAGTTTTCAGGTCACTTAGGTGGGCTCCCCAACCCTTCCTGGAGGCATCCGTGGTAAGTGTGAGCTGATGAGGGGGTAAAAGGAAGGGGGCCCCCGAGGATAGGTTACTGGGAGAGAGCCACCAGCAAATGTCCTACTTCATTGTATTGGTAATTCGAACCCTGCAGTTGAGGGGTTGTAGAAATTGAGACCAATGGGTCTTTAGTGTTAGAACCGCCGGCCGCGGTGGCCCGAACCTGGGCCGGGTGTCATGGCCACCAGCTGCGGTGGGTTGCGACCCGGGTCGGGCCGGCGGCTGTGGCAATGATTAACTTACCCGAGGCATTGGGCTTATCAGAAGCTCCTGCTGTGGCAGGCAGCCCTTCTTTTTTGCTTTCCTCATGGCTGCTGCCGCTGCCAAGCCCGGCCGCATGGTTCCTCCCCCTCTGCCAAGAGCCAAGCGTGCAGCTGAAGATATTTAAAGGAGCCATGACAGGAAATTGTCATGGCTCCTCCTGGGACTCCGCCCTCTGGTTCCTGTATTTAAGGCAAGGTCTAACACTCAGACCTTACCTTGGTATTGAGGCTCTGTGCTTGGTTCCTGTGTTCCTGGATTTGCTCTTCGTCCCGCTTCTGCTTCTCCACCTTGTCGGACTGATTCTTTGGCTTCTGACCTTCGGACCAGCAGTGATGATTTTCTGGTGTTGGCTTGGACTGGCTTTGGACCTTTCTTCTGTGTTGCTCCTGGACTGGCTTCGGATCACTCTCTCTTCTGCTCTTGGACCGGCTCTTGACCTCTCTCTGGACTTCGACCCTTGGACCGGCTTTGGACTATCCTTCGACGTCTACTCCCGGACTGATTATGACCTGCTGGAGGCACCAGCCGTCTGGAACCTACGACCTGCAGGAGACGCCTGCATCCAGACTATCATCAGACTTCAGGGAGCCTCCTAAGTCCCAGCGGCCGTGTCCCTATGGGCTCCTCCTGGGGGGATCACGAGCTTCCAGGGTGAAGTCTTCATCCAACATCTACATCAGCAGGCCTTGCCATCCAACAGTAGAGACCGAAGAGGGTTGACTCCCTTTTTGGTAGCACTGACTACCTCGGAACAGGGGTCCATTTTCTGAATCATAACATTTAGGCCCCATTGTAAGCGCCTCATATGAAGTCTGGTGTGGGGAACCACATAGATGGCTGCTGCCATATGTCCCAGAAGTTGAAGAACTTGGCGTGTGGATGCAAGCCAACGTTGTAGAGTTTGTACTCTGTCCGTAGGAAGGTAGGCCCTCTGTTCTACTGTATTGATGAGAGCTCCTATGATTTGAAGCAGTTGTGTAGGTGTGACTTCTCGTAGTTGACAAGGAATCCTAATGTTTGAAGACAGTTGATCGCGCGTAACGTATGTGCTCTCAGCGTAGATGGATCTGACGCTACTATTAACCAGTCGTCCAGATAAGGGAATATTTGAATCGAAAGTTTCCTGAGGTAAGCCACCACCACTGCTAAGCATTTTGTGAATACCCTTGGGGCTGAGGACAGACCAAAGGGAAGAACCCTGTATTGGTAGTGCGTATTCTGAACTTGAAAACAGAGGTAATGCCAAGAGGATGGGTGAATTGGTATATGGGAGTATGCATCCTTCAGGTCGATGGAACATAGCCAATCGTTGGGCTGTATCAGTAGCAGGATATTCTTGAGAGAAGTCATCTTGAATTTCTCTTTCTGGATGTGTTTGTTGGGAAGTCGTAAATCCAGAATGGGTCGGAGACCTCCTGATTTCTTTGGAATAAGGAAGTATTGGGAATAGAATCCCTGATGCTGTTGGTGAAGAGGGATTATTTGTATGGATTTTTTAAGTTGTAGGTTGGTCAACTCAGCGTTGAGGGATGCTGAGTGGGAGCGTATTGTCCGTAAAGGAGAAATATGAGGAAGGAAGGGAATGGATTTGAAATTTAGAGGGTAACCATTCTTGATGATGTTGATCACCCACTGGTCTGATGTAATGGATTCCCAAGTGTTTAGGAAAAATTGAAGGCATCCTCCTATGAATTTTGGTAGTGGTGGTGGTGGCTGTATCATCCTCAAAAAGACAGTGGTTGTTTCTGTTGAGGTGCCAGCGTTTGTTTTTGTTGTCTTTGTTGCCTAGAACGTCCCCTTGATGCAGTTTGGGCTGGGTTCCTGGGCGGAGCATATGGCTGAGGCCTATATTGAGAATATGGCCTATTGTATGGTCGTGAATAATACTGTCGACGGAAAGAAGGATAAAACCTCTGCTGGGTTTTATGAGTATCTGCGGGTGTTGTAAGGGAGAGTACAGCCGCACTCTGCTCTTTCAAATGAGAGACTGTGTCCCCAAATTTGTTCCCAAAGAGATTGTCACCCCCGCATGGAATGTCAGCTAATTTTTCATGCACATCAGGCCGAATTGCGCTCGCCTTAAGCCAAGCGAGGCATCTGGCCGCTATGGCAGAAGCGGAGGCTCTTGCCGATGACTCGAAAGATTTATAAATAGATCTGAGTAAATGTTGGAGATCCTCTTCTATATCCAGAAAAGGTTGTGGAAGAGTGTTGTCATCCGATAAACAAATTGGACGCAGCTTTTGAAGAGATTCAAAAAGGTACTGCGTAGTATAGAAAGGATGGTGCTGTATTCTAGTCGTCAACATGGAGGAATGGAATACTTTCTTTCCAAAGTCATCCAGGCATTTATTTTCACGGCCTGGCGGGGCGTTTGAATGTAATTTAGTATGCTTTGTGTTGCGTTCGTGCCCATTCTCACCCTCGCTCCACCCTCACTACCTTGTGGCGACTCCCTTCGGCTCTGACGGACAGATGTGACCGTGGTTTCTCTTCGCCATTTTCTTCCTGGAATCCCGGGCTGGCATGATGCTACTGATCCGCCATGTTCCTGATGATGTAAGGGCGCGCGTGCGCACACGCTCCAGACTTTGAAACCAGCAAGGGCGCAAACCTCGGGGGCGTTCCCCCATGGTGATGTCATCTGCTTCAAACATAAAAGGTCTATGATTGCTAATTCAATTCGAGTTAGTAAGGACAAGGGTAGGAACCCCTTCCTCACAACTCTCAGGGAATCCTTTCTCCGCTGCTCTGCCTCTACAGATTCACCTAGGGGTACCCGCTCCTTGGGGGCCCTGCTCTCTCTCTTCTTGATTTCAGATTGTTGGACGGGATCCGGTACTCGCCCCTCGAGGGCCTATGTTCCCAAATACTCAGAAGACTCCTATTGCCTGGAGGCGATCGCAGACGTGAACACAGTGAGTCTTATTACAGACAGGAACCAGAACTCGCTCCACGAGGGCCCATGTTCCTAATCTCTAAGACTCCCTTCAGTCTAAGACGTTATTGCAGGTAAGGAGATCGTGAGTTACCATTGCAGACAGGAACCGGTACTCGCTCCACTAGGGCCTATGTTCCTAATACCTTTCTCAGACTCTATTCTTTCTCAGAAGATATCACATACCTATATCTTATGGATTACTATTACAGATTGGAACCGGCACTCACTCAATGAGGGCCTATGTTCCTAAATCTCTCCTAGCCTCTCTTCTATTCCAGAAGCCATCCCATACACAGTTATTGTGAGTTCTATTTCAGACTGCCTACAGGAACCAGTATTCGCCTGCGGCTCCTGTTCCTGAATAATGAAAACTCTCTGTTGCATAAAAAGACATTACAGATATCTACAAGTGTGAGTGTATCATCTACCACTGGTTGTATGTCCAGCATAGCCTGTCTACTCACTACCTATAGTCTCTCCTTACAGCTCAGCAACTCAGAGATCGTGATTCCAGTATCTGAGGGACTTCAGCCCTGCCAGGCACATCAGCTCATTACTGCCACCTCTGGTGGTTCTACTTCCAGTCTAATAAAGAACTATCTATGTTTGTCTCAATACTCCAGCCTAGCCGGTGGTCCTTCTCAGGATCTCCACTTGAGGGCGCTGTCATCTGCCATCGGCCCAGGGATTCACTATTTCTACTAAGTGTTATTCCTTACACTAATAGAGCGGTATCATCATTTGCCACTCTGTGGGAGCCAACCTACATCAGATCATATCAGATAGCCTACTCCCCATGAGGATCATACAGGTTGCTGGCTCCTCTTTCTACAGGAACAAAGTATAATACTTTGCCAACTCCTCCCTTCTGGGGGAGCAGAGCACTAACAGATTGCTAATCTCTCCTCCTACAGGAGCCAAGCCTATCAGATTGCCAACTCCTCCCCTCGGGAGGAGCTGATCGATATCAGACCACTCACTTCGCCCTTTTGGCGGGGTGAGTGCTATCAGATTGCTAACTCCGCCCTCCTGGCGGGGTGAGCGCTAACACTTTGCCTTTGATAAAGCCGACTCAACCACAATGGACTGATGAGGAAGCTGAGAAGTTTCATAAATGGTTAAGCTGCACATTTTATATTTGATATCTATTTTCCTGGAGGTTGCCGTTGTTGTAAAAGGTGTTTTCCAGATTTTTAACAGAACATTATCTAAGACAGAATGCGGTGGTAAAGCAATTGGCTCAGGAGGAGCTTCGAAGATTTTTAGGATCCCCATCATTTCCGCCCTGGGATCAGGAATCTTTCCCAATTCCACTTGAAGGAGGTTACCTACTTTTTCAATAAACTTTGCATAGATCAGGTCCTCCGGGGGAGAATATGGCTTCTGTAGGCCCTCCGGCAAGTCAGATGACATTCCTGTCGAAGAGTTTGAGGAATGGGTGGATATCTGAGAAATCAGGCTTACTGGTCGGACCGGTGTATGTTCAGTATTTGGGTTCAGTGGTTCAATGCCCGGAGATGGAGGTGGGGAATCTTGAGGGGAACCCATTGTTGGTATCTCTTTTGACTGCTCTAGATCCTGAAAGAAGGAGCTTAGGACTTAATTCAGAGGGGCCCAAGGAGGAAGCTCGTTTTGTGTGGGCCTTACCCTTCTTCGCCGGGCCTGGCGAAGAGTGTGCTGATGACGGTGGGGCATATGAGCCCGTCCTTAGGTGTTCCATCTTGGCTGCCCACTGACGCTGGGCCCACGGAGACATTCGGCCGCAGTCCCTACACGATGCTTGGTCATGATCTGGGCCCAAGCAAATGTAGCAATAATTATGTCCATCGGTAATGGACATAATTTTGCCACATTGGCAGTATTTAAACCCAGATGGCTTCAGAGCCATCTGGGATGCAAAAATTGATTTAAAAAAACGCGGGGGAAAAAAAAAAAAAAAAAAAAAAAAAATCGCCGAAAAAAATTCCTTTCAGGAAAAAAGTAGCTAGAGGAAAAACACTGCGAGCGATCAGCTCGTGGAAAAAAAGAAACTGAAGAGGTAAGGGAAATGTGTGGAAACACTACCGCGCAGCTGCACAGAGTCAAAGCTCTGTGATTACCTGAGGAAACTCCGCCTACTTGGGGTCACGACGCTTCCCAGACAGTATGGCTAATTCAGCCCTGCTATCAACAGGAAAAGAATAAAAGAGACCTTGAGAAAGGAATTAGGAAAAAATAGGAAAAAGAGAAACTGCTACCAACCAATTAGAAAAACAAGATCAGACAACAAAGGTAAACAAAAAATTATTTTGACTTTCAATGACTGGAATATGCCATGATTGAGAATGTGCATTTCTTACATATTTGTATATTACTTTTTCTTCAGTATTTCACTGTTCACAGCATCTGGTTTCTCAGGTGTTCCATTTCAATCGTGTCTGTGTGTTTCTGTTTCTACTACGTAGTCCCTTATTCTGTATTAGGTAAGGGTCTGTGTTGCGCATATGTGAAACAGGTGCAGTATTTCATCTAACATGTACTTCCTCTATAGGGATTAATAGCAGTCTGGCTTGTCTGCCCAGTAGGTGGTGTATTAGTGTTCTAGGGCCTGGTATAATATTTGCCTTGCTGCCTTTTTATAAATAAGGATGCTGCTGTTTGAATCCTGAAAGTTACTGCTGTTATGATATGGTATGACAAGGATCTACCCTGGTGGTTTTTTAAATTATTTTTTATAGGGATTTGTGTACAAAGTATTTTGCAGTAGAGGGAGCTTGTTTTACTATTACTGAAGTGAAACCAGAATTTGAATATATATATTTTTTTTTTTATGGTGGGTTGTAATATGAACTGTCCTAGTTCTATCTTGCACTCATTGCAAATCTTAAGTTCTAATGGTTATTATGATTATTGCTGTTTTATTGCAGTTATGATATACTTTGTATTTTTGGAGAGAGGATTTTTTAGTGTCGGTACGTGCTTGAAATGATCGAATTAAACTTTTTAAAGCAACACTCATGATGCATGATAGCTGTTGCAAACTACTCAGAAATCCATTGTCAGGCGCATTCTAAAGCATTATTTTATTTATTTATTTTAAATTGCTTATATCCTGCACCCTTCAAGTCTGAGGAGGGTTACATAATTTAATTATTTAATCGATAAGAGTACAACTGGTAGGCTCAAACCTATATGCTCACTATCCACCCATGTTAACCATGGGCCCCCCACCAAAAATTCAGTTCTGGCTACACTGAGCACATGCTCAGTAGAGTTAAAAGTTCTACTAGCTAGGAGAAACAAAATCTGCATTTATTTGCCAATTAATGTTCCTGCAATGTTACTAATTACCCATATAGTGTTCCTGCAATGTTACTAATTACCCATATAGTGGCCAATGCAATGCACAGAATTATCATTACCCAATGTAAATGAGGGAGCACCATATGCAAATTAGGTTTTATCAAGCTCACAGGAAATAAATATGGTGTGCAGCCATTTGTTATGGTTTTGAGGTGTTGGAGTAGATTCTTGGGTACTGCGGTGATGACCGCCCCGTGAGGAACCGCAGTACTAGGCTAGACTCGAGACACGCAAACACAGAAGATTTGTCGTTATTATACAGCTGAATGATATCACCAGAGGTGGCAGTAGTGAGGTGATCTAGTAGTAGCAGTCCAGGGGCCCTCAGCAGAGGAGACCCGTCCCACAAAGGTAGATGTTAGCAGCACACGGTAGTATACGGAGTTCCAGATGCAGGTTCCCAGTGCTGAGCTGTAGGTGAGACAGACTGACAGAGGTTAGATTACTCACTAAGTTGGTAGCTGTATAGATGGAGATCCCGATAGGCAGAAGTAGTTGGATTGCAGGCACCAAAGCAGGGAGAGCAGGCCCTCGAGGAGCGAGTACCTGGTATCCCAGATAGGAACCTGAAAGAAAGCAAAGGGCCCCTGAGGAGTGGGTACCCAGGTTAGATGAATGACCCCAAAGGGCAGAGAGAGCTTCCAGCAGCAGCACGGAAGCAGCAGAGTAGCTTAGACCGGAGGTATTCCAATCCTTGCTAACTCAAATTGTTAGCAAACGAAGGGCAGGCTAAATACCTGGATGGCGTGACATCACTCGAGGGGGACGCCTCCGAGGTTCCCGCCATGACGTGGATAAAGACGTGGGTGGCATGCGCACATGCACCCTAGGAGGCCCTCAGGAGAAACATGGCGGATAGCCTTGCCATTGCCGTTCCGGGGATGCTGGAGAGAGTGGAATGAAGACGCAGCGGCAGCCATCTTCCCAAGGCTAGAGGAGAGAGCAGGAAGAAAGGTGAGGCACAGAGGTCGAAGCCGTCTGAGACCGACGGACGCAACAGTACCCCCCTTCAAAAGGCCCCCTCCAGACCGCCTACCTGGTCTTGTTTTTGAGGATGCGATCGGTGGAATTGACGAAGCATTTCTTTGTCCATGATATTAGCCAAAGGTTCCCAAGAGTTTTCTTCAGGTCCGTAACCCTCCCATGATAGGAGGTATTCCCAAACTCTGCCTCTGTTTCTTACATCAAGGATGGCATCAACCTTGTACTCGATGTTTTCTTTTGCATCAACAGGAGTAGGTTCAGATTTCTTGGTGAAAAACACACTAAGAATAAGCGGTTTCAGCAGCGAAACATAGAACGCATTATGAATCTTCATTGCTGGAGGAAGTTTCAGACTGTAAGTGAGTGTACCCAATCGTCGGAGGATAGGAAAGGGTCCAACAAAGCGTGGAGCAAATCGAGCTGATGGTAGCTTGAGTCTCAGATGTTTGGTAGACAGCCAGCCCTTGTCACCTGGCTGGAATTCAGGAGCCTAGTTATGGTGAGCGTCTTAGCCCTTCTTAGCTCTTTGTCCAGCTTTTGGAGCATCTCTTTAGTCTTTCTCCAAAGTTGTTGGATATATCTTTGGCAGTAGATTGAGCTGCCGGGGATGACACTGAAAGTGGAAATGGTAAAGGTGGTAAGGGTTGTCGTCCATAGACCACTTCAAAAGGTGTAGATCCAGTAGATGATGCTGGATGTGAGTTGATGGCGAATTCAGCCCAGGGCAACAATTCAGCCCAGTCATTCTGACATGAACCAACATAGGCACGTAGGAACTGCTTGAGGGTTCTATTCATTCTCTCTGTTTGGCCATTCGACTGAGGATGGTACGCAAAGGTGAAGTCAAGTGTGATGTCAAACTTCTTACACAAAGCTTTCCAGAACTTTACTGTAAATTGAACTCCTCTGTCAGAAACTATGTGTTTAGGCATGCCATGTAAGCGAAAGATGTGGCTGATGAATAGTTTAGCAAGCTCCATGTCTGAAGGCAAGCCAGGGAGAGCCACGAAGTGAGCCATCTTCGAGAATCGATCCACTGTAACCCAGATGGTATTGTTACCTCCAGAAAGTGGTAAGTCCACCACAAAGTCTGTAGCAATGTGGGTTCAGGGCTTATTTATTTATTTATTTTTATTTTTTCTAACCCAATATTCCTGTATATAATACATATCGCACCGGTTTACATGGAACTGAACTGTCGCCTCAGGGCGTAATACATTATAACAAGTTGACATATAACTTAAGGGAGAACATTCATGAACAAGGTAAACTGAAGCAGGGAACAAAAAACTATGTACATTCAGGGTATGCATAGGTAATACTGGGTACACAATCAGAAAGAGTATGTAAAGTGATAAAGATGACGTCTGACTCTTAATCAAGTTTTAGCTCTCCGGGTATGTAAAGTGATATAGATAAGGACTGTCTTTTCATCAGGTTTTAGCTCTCCGGGTATGAACAGGTGATACAGGGTACACAATCTGAAAGGGTATGTAAAGTGGTGAAAGTGATGTGGGAACCGTCTGTCTCTTCCTCCAGTTTTAGCTTTTGGGGAAGGCTTGGGTGAATAGCCAAGTCTTTAGCTTCTTTTTGAAAGTTGCTATGCACGGTTCTTGGCGGAGGTCTGGCGGAAGCTTGTTCCAAAGGAGGGGACCTGCCGTGGACAAGGCTCGTTTCCTGAGTGAAGTTGTGGTCGGGTGGGTGCGCAGCATGTTTTGGTATGCACTTCTGATCAGTCTCTTTGAGGTGTGCTGTTGTAGTTGAAAAGATAGGTTGAGGGGAGAGATGTTGTGAAGGGCCTTGTGAATCATCATGAGTGCTTTAAAGAGTATCCTGAATTTTATAGGCAGCCAGTGAAGGTTCTGAAGGATAGGGGTAATGTGTTCTCTCTTTTTGGTGTTGGTGAGGATTCTAGCCGTCGCATTCTGGGCCATCTGAAGTGGTTTGATGGTGTTGGCGGGCAGGCCCAGGAGGAGAGAGTTGCAGTAATCTAGTTTAGGGAGGATGATAGCTTGTAGGACCAGTCGGAAATCTCGGAAGTGTAGGAGTGGTTTTAATTTTTTTAATACCTGTAATTTGAAGAAGCTTATCTGGTATTGGTAAGGGATGAAGCAGGCCCCAAGGACGTCTGGGTGGAGGTTTCTGTCTGGCACAATTGGAACAAGAAGCTATGTACTCAAAAGTGACTTCCTTCATTGTGGGCCACCAGTAGCACTTCTATAGCTTAGTCAGAGTTCTTCGTTGACTAGGATGTCCAGCCAGTTTCGAATCATGAGCCCATGCTAACAGTTTCTTTCTTAGATTGCAGGGTACAATAGTCTTGCCCGGAGGCACCGGATGTGTAGCTGACAGAATAACTCTCTTCGGGTCAATGATATGCTGGGGTTCATCAGGTATGTCTTCAGAGAGAAAACAGCGAGATAGTGCATCTGCTCTAACGTTCTTATCTCCAGGGCAATATTTCAACACAAAGTCAAATCTGCTGAAGAACAGGGACCACCTCGCCTGTCTATGGTTAAGGCGCTGGGTGTGACGGAGGTACTCCAGATTTTTGTGATCAGTGTAAACAGTGATCTGATGTTGTGCACCTTCAAGCCAGGGGCGCCACTCTTCAAACGCCATCTTTATTGCCAGTAGTTCTTTATCCCCAATGCCGTAGTTCTTCTCCGCTGGCGAGAAACGTCGGGAGAAGAAAGAACATGGGTGCAAGATTTTAGAGTCACTGGTCTGGCTTAGTATGGCTCCAATGCCTACATCCGAGGCATTGACTTCCACTATGAAGGGCTGTGCAGGGTCCGGATGGCGGAGGCATGGCTTACTTGAGAAGGTGTCTTTTAGCTTCTGAAATGCTGTCACAGCTTCCGTAGTCCAACTGGTGACGTTGGCACCTTTCTTCGTCATCGCTGTTAATGAAACAGTCAGTGAAGAGTAATTCTTTATGAAGGTTCTGTAGTAGTTGGTAAATCCCAGAAATCGCCTAAGAGCTTTTAGACCAGTGGGTTGTGTCCATTTTTTTTTTAATACTCTCAAGCTTCTGAGGGTCCATCTGGAAACCTTTGTTCGAAACAATGTACCCTAAGAAGGGCACAGATTCCTTGTGGAATTCGCATTTAGACAACTTGGCGTATAGACGATTCTCGCGAAGTCTCTGCGGCACTCTTTTGACATCTTCCAGATGGGTATTCAGGTCCTGGGAAAATATCAAGATGTCGTCTAAGTATACAACGACACATTGGTAGAGTAGATCACGCAGAATGTCGTTCATCATGTTTTGGAAGACAGCTGGGGCATTGCACAGGCCGAAGGGCATCATCAGGAATTCAAATTGCACATCCTGGGTATTAAAAGCAATCTTCCATTCATCGCCAGAGCGAATGCGAACTAGATTATAGGCTCCTTTGAGATCAAACTTGGAGAATAACTTGGCTCCCTGTAGTCTATCAAATAGCTCCGAGATGAGTGGTAAGGGATAGCGGTCCTTTACAGTGATCTCGTTTAGACCTCTGTAGTTAATGCATGGACGTAATGTTCCGTCCTTCTTCCCCACGAAGAAGAAGCCTGCACCAGCAGGAGACTTGGAGGGTCTTATGAAGCCTTTCTGAAGGTTCTCCTGGATGTACTCTGACATCGCTTTATTTTCTACTAGAGAGGGTAAACCCTTCCTTTGGGTGGTTCTGTGTTAGGTTTCAAGTTGATGGTGCAGTCATATGATCTGTGTGGAGGCAATACATCAGCGGCTTCTTTGGAAAATACATCTTGAAAAGATGCATATTGAGGCGGCAACCCAGGCAACAATGGGATAGTTGGCATGCAGGATATTGGAGAAACTTCCATCAGGCATTTGCCACGGCAATCTGGACCCCAACGTGAAAGCTCCAAAGTGGCCCAGTTGCATTGTGGCATATGTTTCTGCAGCCACGGTAGCCCAAGTACTAAGGGGTGCATGACCTTCTCTAGCACAAAGAAGGAAATAGTCTCTGTATGAAGAGCACCAGTACGTAAACTCACTGGTTCTGTGAGCAAGGTTACTTCACCCGTAAGGGCTCCCCATGAATAGAAGACAAGAGTAGTGGAGACGTCATGGTCGTGGTGGGGATTCGCAATGTTCCACTAGATGTTTCAAAATGAAATTTCCCACTGCCCCAGAATCCACCAAGGCAAGGGTCTGATATTCTAGAGGTCCACAGATTAAGGATACAGGAAGAGAGAGTGGAGGAGAGGGTGCAGTTAGACCTAAGAAGAGGCCTCCCACAGGACTTATGTCTGCCAGTTTCTCTGACATATAGGGCATGTTTGTATAGCATGACCAGCTTGTCCACAATACATGCATAGTCCCAACCTCTTTCGCGTTATTCTCTCTTTTGAAGTTAGATGACTGCAGCCTAATTGCATTGGTTCTTCTTTGCCAGCAACAGGACCTAAGGGTATAAGCCTGGGTACAGACTTAACTAGAGTCTCTCCCTGAAGTGGTCTTCTGGGGCTCTTGACCTCTTGAACCTTGTCACAAAGTCTGTGATCAATCCTCGTTGACCATTTCATTAATTCTGCTAAGGTCTCAGGCATCTCTCAAGCCACCAGCTCATCTTTTAACCGGGAGTTCAGGCCTTCAAAGAAGAGGGTCTTCAGGCATCTAGGGGCCCAATGTAATTCTGAAGCCAACGTCTTTAATTATATGGCAAAGTCTGGCAAAGGTTTATTACCTTGTTTTAGATGAACCAAGGTAGATCCTGCTGTCATGTACTGGGCAGGGTCATCGGACACCGATCTCAACAGTTCAAGGAACCCGGCAAGATCATTCAGGATAGGATCACTGCGCTACCACAGCAGAGAGGCCCAAGCCAATGCTCTTCTGTCCATATAAGACAGGATATAAGTGGTCTTGGCATAAGCTGTAAGAAAATGATTAGGTTGCAGAGAAAAGTGCATGCAACATTGATTGATAAATCCTCTACATTTCCAAACTTCACCTGAGAAGCGTGTTGGAGCAGATAGAGGTACAGTAGTCTTGACCGTCACTTCTGGCGGTGTAACTTCTTTACTTGCAGAGGTCGGTGTATTCATCTGTGCGTGCAACTGGTTAAAGGCAGTAGTCAAGTTATCCAACAAATTCTGTTGTTCGGAGATTCGCTGGGCCAGGCCTGGAATGGTCTGCAATGCGGTGAGCTGAGCCGAATCCATGGAGTTAGCAATCTGTTATGGTTTTGAGGTGTTGGAGTGGATTCTTGGGTACTGCGGTAATGACCACCCCCATGGGGAGGAGCCCCGTGAGGAACCGCAGTACTAGGCTAGACTCGAGACACGCAAACACAGAAGATTTGTCTTTATTATACAGCTGGATATCACCAGAGGTGGCAGTAGTGAGGTGATCCAGTAGTAGCAGTCCAGGGGCCCTCGGCAGAGGAGACCCATCCCACAAAGGTAGATGTTAGCAGCACACGGTAGTATACAGAGTTCCAGATGCAGGTTCCCAGTGCTGAGCTGTAGGTGAGACAGACAGAGGTTAGATTACTCACTAAGTTGGTAGCTGTATAGATGGAGATCCCGACAGGCAGACGTAGTTGGATTGCAGGCTCCAGGCCAGGGAGAGCAGGCCCTCGAGGAGTGAGTACCTGGTATCCCAGATAGGAACCTGAAAGAAAGCAAAGGGCCCCCGAGGAACGGGTACCCAGGTTAGATGAATGACCCCGAAGGGCAGAGAGAGCTTCCAGCAGCAGCACGGAAGCGGCAGAGAAGCTTAGACTGGAGGCATGCCAATCCTTGCTAACTCGAATTGTTAGCAAACGAAGGGCAGGCTAAATACCCGGATGGCGTGATGTCACTCGAGGGAGATGATCCCGAGGTTCCCGCCATGATGTGGATAAAGACGTAGGTGGCGTGCGCACGCGCACCCTAGGAGGCCCTCAGGAGAAACATGGCGGATAGCCTTGCCATTGCCGTTCCGGGGATGCCGGAGAGAGCGGCATGAAGACGCAGCGACAGCCATCTTCCCAAGGCTAGAGGAGAGAGCAGGAAGAAAGGTGAGGCACAGAGGTCGAAGCCGTCTGAGACCGACGGACGCAATACCATTCACCTGCTATTTGCTGAGGAGTAAAGGCAAAAATTTACATCTGCCTTGGGTGAGATGTTAAATGTATTCTGTACACACAGCAGCCTGAACTCCCCCATGTTAACCAGCCCTTTCGCTTTGGACTGGTTAGCATGGGAAATTTCCTTTCTGATGAACCCCAGTGAAAAACAAAAAACGTATCCCTCCTCTCCAAACCACCCCCCTACACACCCCTAAGTGACATCAATCTTTCCGTATCAACTTCTCTGATAGGCATCCCCTCTGACCCACCCAATCTTCCAGAAACATGTCTTTACATTCTGGAGGAGTTGATCTTCAAGGGCAAAAGAGACATCAAACCAAAGTCGCCAGCATATAATGCTTCTAAAGATGCTTCACCACTATCATGTGATTGGCAGGTGGCTGGGGGAAGGAGGATACCTTTGCAGGGAAGGGGAAGCAGAAACAAAAGGGGATGCCTTGTGGAGGGATATTTGATGGTACTTGAGGGATTAGGGAGGGAGGACATTTTTTTTGCTAGAGATTGAAGGATAGGAAATACCCATGCTAACTGACTCAAAGTGAAAGGGCCAATTAGTATGAAGGTTTTCAGGTTGCAAAAGCCAGGCTGATGCAATATAGGCTTGCGTAAAACGGGTGCTTATGATTGAGTGCCCGTGCTCCTAATGCGCCCATCCACCTCTCCTGCGCACCCGATGCATTATTTAAATGAGGGGGTCATGCTAAAAAGGAGGCGCTAGCCAAACTGTGCGGCCCTAGCAGCTCCTCGGCATCAGGTGCACAGGAGAAGTGCATGGGTTAGGAGAGCAGGTAATCACCAGCACCAGTTTTACGCGAGCCGATATTGCATCGGCCTAACTCTTAAAATTAAGAGCGTCCATTTTCTTAACCTGTGCACAGCTACGGGTTAAAGAAAATGGACGCTAGTTAATTGAGTATCTATTTTTCCTAACCTGACTGCGGGCAAGACTTTTTTTTTTTTTTACTTACTCCTTTTTTCGGTTCCTCTGACTTAATATCACCATGATATTAAGTCGGAGGAACTACAGAAAAGCAGTATTTTCTGCTTTTCTGTTAACTTTAGGAGCTCCTCAAGACTTAATGCCTGCTCCAGGATAGGCATTAATTTTTGAGAGTAAAAATGTGCACGCCAGACGCACATTTATTTTTTTTTTATAAGTGATGAGCGCTATTAGCTCCGTGCTGGTTTGGACACGCGTTTTGGATGCACTAATCCCCTTATTTCATAAGGGTTATGGACTCGCGTCCAAGCACTCATTAACCTGTGCGCTAGGTTCTACGCATGATATTGCATCAGCCTGTTTGATATCAATACAAACAAATTTAATTTCCACATTAGCACCAAGGCCGCAGTACTGATGGTAAGTTTTATCAGGCCCTTGGTCAAATATTTTGCACAGCACATTAAGTCTCATATTAACATGTATGTAAAAATTTTACTGACGTGCACAGTAAAACATTTAAAATGTACTTTATTGCATAGGCCTCAGAGTGGAATAACTACAGAGACAAAGATACAGTATTTGGGCTTGGCGAGTACAATTTTCAAAAGTCATTTGAAAGGTAGAAGGGCCCTTTCAAAATTGCCCACCCTGTATAATGGGTAAAAGTATGCATGCTGTTCCACAACATGCGTCCTTTTACCTGCATTCTCATGAAGTGTTCCCGGGGCAGGGCTAGATCTGAGGAAGCAACAACATGCTTGGTTTTACATTTTCAGAACTATGTGTGTTGCTTTTGCCAGGGAAAATATCCGCAGAAAAAGCACGTGCAAATTTCTGCAGGCACTTTTTCTTCAGGCAATACTCATAGGGAAAGTGCAATCTGACTTTTCCTTTGAGAACTGGGGTCAAATCTGCAGGTAAAAAGTAGCTGCGAACTTTGAACCCACCCAGGGACTTTTGGAAATTGCCTCATAAACACACACTGATGCAGTCACAGAGACTTTTGATGGAATAGTTAAGGCCTACCTCCCTGCTTTCCGCACTGGACATTTTCAAGTCTGTGGTGGGCTGAGGAGCCAAATCTTTAGGCTCTATCCTCTTGACAACTTTCTCCAACATATCCACCTCCGCTTTGAGAACTTCAATGGCATTACTGAAAGACAGAGTGTAACTGAGCGAGATCTGGACCTTGTACATTAGGAGCTGTCTCGGAAAGCAGAGTTTCCCCAACTAGAACTCTGACCCCAATAGCATTGCTGATTACACTGTCATATGAATTAGGACACAAAGCTCAATTATAAATTTTCAACCAGGAAAATGTAAAGAATATACTTGGTCATATCACAAACATGCTAAGCAAAGCCTACAGGACCATGCTATGGTAGAAGAGGGATAATGCTGAAAGGGATTTGTATCTGTTCCTTAAAATCCTCATTGTGTCTGTTTTCAAGGAATGTAACGTGATGTAGATATCTATGGAGGTCAATTTTCAAACCTATCTAGCTGGTTATGTAAGGATTCAGCTGGCTACAGATAAAGCTTTGAAGATTTACTGGAGATAAGCAGCTAAATTTAGCTGCTTAAATTCTGGGTGGTCCCAGGAGCAGGGTTAGGGCAGAAAAAGAAAGTTAAGCCATTATCACCAACAAGCTTAGCCAACCAAACCTAGGCATAAGGATAGCTTGTATGCCTGCACTTGAAGCTAGCCATCTATCCCCTCTCTCCTGTCTGATCTTAAAAGTGCCCCCATACTGTCTCCATCCCATCCAGCAGCCAAAACAGCTGCTTGGAGCCACCACCTTCTCTCAACCTAGTCACACTCTTCCTGTAGCCAAAACAGCTGAACAATAATCCCAGCAGCTATTGCTCCCCCCCCCCCCCCCCCCCCTCTGTCCAGAACACCTCCCAACCTACAATCCCTCCTTCCTCAAGCAGCTGTTCTATCTACCTGGAAGAAGAGGAAGTTCCCTGAAAACTATTCTGGCTTCTGAGAGCTAGCACTGGTGAGGAGCAGGGTTGTTCAGCTGCATGATCAGCTGTTCTGACTACCCAAGCGGAAGAAAGGAAGGATGCTTGGGAAGGGCCTGTTTCTCCAGGAAGACTTAGAGGTGAATTTTAAAAGCCTGGTGCGCTCATAAATTAGGGGCGGTGCGCACAAGTCGAGCTTGCATGCGCCGACTGAATTTTAAAAGCCGCCCAGATACACACATATCTCCCGTTATGTAAAAAAAAAAAAAAAAAAAAAAAAAGAGGCAGGTGTGGGCATTTTGGGGCATGGCCAAGATAGGTGCGCATAAATACTTACGCACCCTTGTGCTCCCAGGTCCACTGCCATGTAAGTTTATGTCTGCTAGGGAGGATGTGTAAGTTTTAAATAACACCAGCATTTCTGCCAAGTTTAAAGGTTCTGGGGTAATTGGGAGGAGTGCAGGCTATCAAATTGGGGGGTTTGGAGGACTTAGCCGTTAACTGGGTGAACTGGCAATGGTGTGCATGCGCACTCATTATAAAATACCCTGACTTATGTGGTAGAATCAGGATTTGTGCGCCTAGGCACATGCCCATTTAAAATTGCACACACATATGCACACAGCCGGGCTATTTTATAACGTGCATGCGAGTTATAAAATGGCTCCATATCTGGATGCACGCCAATACACACATGCCAAAGTGTGCCCAGTTTCAAAGTTACTGTCCCTATGTGCTACGATTTTCAGCACTAGCTATTAAGCAAACAAGACTTAGTATCCTAGGTGCACCTGTCTAGGTTTAGATGGATTTTCAGCTGATAATTATTCAGGTCAGTTAGGTTTGGCTAAAAATCAGCTTATCACAGTTGACATCAGTTTTGTGATTCTGAGATCTGCATTAAATGCCAAATAGAAAATGGCACTTTCTTAAACTCTTTTCTGTGGTATAACTGACTACGGCCTTTTTGGTCATAGCTAGATTATATAGTAGGGAAAGAGTTTGAATGTAGTCCCTTTGTGTTGATGTTGGAGGTAGTGACGGGGATATTGGATTTTGCATACTGTTTTCTATACTGCTGCAGTATTTGCATACTGTTTTGTATATTTGGCAATAATTCTTGCTAAAAAGGCCAATTTGACCACTTGGATATGCCTCATCCCTCCTGCATAGCATTGTGGGAGCAACTTATGGTGAATTATTTCTATGTTTAAATATCTTTATTGATTTTCACAACATAATACAATCAAAGACTGAAATGCTAAAGACCGATTGACAAATATAAGCACTAAACACCCAACTGATCCCCAGCTCCCCAACCCCCCTCAACCCTGAAGCATGGGCAATGTACAAGTATACATTATGTACAAAGAGCAGCTGGTGGAACCTTTACAGCCACCCTCTAAAAGGAGGCGCCCGATGCTCCCCCTTCCCCTCCAAGGCCTAACAAGACACAGAGGGCTTAGAAACATAGCAACAAGCAAAATTAAACAGGGTTAGTGCGCAGAGGGCAAAGAGAAATCGTTAAAGGTGGCGCTGTGAGCTCTATGGGGCAAGGATTGGATATAAACGTCCCAAATAAGCAAGAACGATCGGGACTTACGGTATATAATCTATCCGCTCTGCTAATTTCTCATTCAGACAAAGAAGGTGAATTTGATTTTTCCAATATGTCAAATTAGGAGAGTCTGTCCCCCACCCAATAGTAAAGAATGGTTTTCCTAGTCAGCAGTAGCAGTAGTAGAAGGTACAGAGAAGGGCAACCAAAATGATAAAGGGAATGGAACAGCTTCCCTATGAGGAAAGGCTGAAGAGATTAGGGCTGTTCAGCTTGGAGAAGAGACGGCTGAGGGGGGATATGATAGAGGTCTTTAAGATCATGAGAGTTCTTGAACGAGTAGATGTGACTCGGTTATTTTCACTTTCGAATAATAGAAGGACTAGGGGGCATTCCATGAAGTTAGCAAGTAGCACATTTAAGACTAATCAGAGAAAATTCTTTTTCACTCAACACACAATAAAGCTTTGGAATTTGTTGCCAGAGGATGTGGTTAGTGCAGTTAGTGTAGCTGGGTTCAAAAAAGGTTTGGATAAGTTCTTGGAGGAGAAGTCCATTAATGGCTATTAATCAATTTTACTTAGGGAATAGCCACTGCTATTAATTGCATCAGTAGCATGGGATCTTCTTAGTGTGTGTGTAATTGCCAGGATCTTGTGGCCTGGTTTTGGCCTCTGTTGGAAACAGGATGCTGAGCTTGATGGACCCTTGGTCTGACCCAGCATGGCAATTTCTTATGTTCTTATGTTCCATTGTCCCAAGGCTACATCACGCAATTGATCAAAAAGAAGAACATGAGTCTGCAAGGGGAGGGGAATCTCAGCAACCTGAGAAATATAAGCATTGACCGCTTTCCAAAAGACTTGAATTTTTACACAGCCCCAAAATTTATGACCTAGAGTACCAGGGAGTTGGATACACTTCTCACATATAGGCGAAGTAGCAATTTTGAGGTAGTGGGTCCGGACCTGAGAGTAATAATATCGCATGAGAAATTTATATTGAATTCTCGGAGATCTTGGCCGCAGGTGATCGAGGGAATACGCTGAAACAGAGCATATTGAGAAGCATTCATACTGAGAGGAAGTTCACCCTGCCACTGCACCAATAAACCTGTGAAATTCAGTTGAAGCTTCAGACTCGAAATAAGTTTATAATAATACGATATAGAGTGGGGAAATGGATCCTCCACGTCCAATATATCAGAAGAGCACACTCTTTTATCGTTATTCTAGTCCGAGTTGCGGAGGGACCTAACATAACTCCGAACCTGAAAATAAGCAAACATATGTGTCTCAGGTAAGTCAAATTTCTCCCATATACTAGAGAAAGGTTTAACCAACCCCTCTTCCGAGAACAATTGTCCAACCCACTTCAACCCTAGAGTAGCCCACCTAGTGAAGACACCCTTAGTCAGCCCCAGTGTAAAATCAGGATTACCAAATAAGGGGAGAAATTGAGAAACTTTATTATTTAAGCTTAATGCTGTACAAAAATATTTCCAGGCTCGAAGTAGGGGAAAGTACAAGGAGCCAGTTTTCAACAACTTGGGGGCCATTCATGGAGGAGCATGCAAAAAGTATTGGAGACTAAGACCCGACAGAAGAAGCAGTTATTCAAACTCAAGTGGGGCGAAATAAGACATTTCTAATAACCAGATGGCAACATGTCGTAAGCTGCAGGCTACACTATAGGCTCTCAGGTCCGCGAGACCCAAACTGCCTTCCTCTTTTCTTCGATGAATCATCGCCCAGGTGAGCCGGGGCCTTTTATTTTTCCAAAGAAACTGACATAAAAGATGGTCTAAAGATGCTAAATCCTGGTTGGTAAAATAACAAGGTAAAGTTTGAAATAAGTAGAGCCATTTAGGTAGGAGAATCATTTGAAGGGGATTAACTCGACCAGAAAGAGAAAGCGGAAAATCTTGCCATATTGCAATCATATGCTGGGTTGCCTGAAACAAGCAACAAAAAAGTTAAGCTTCCCGAGCTGGGCCAAATCCGGAGTTATATCCACTCCCAAACAGAAAAATGACTCAGAGACCCATTTCATAGGACAAGCATCGACCCAATTACAGCGCATGGCTGGATCCACAGGTCAAGAAAAATACAATGGTAGCAAATGAAGCTTCTCCTCTGGCAATTTTTTTGTTCTACTTTGCCTCAGGGTACTTGCTCTAATATTGTCTCATTTGTAGGGACTTATAAGTGATCTCTTACCTCCCTTTCTTTTCTCCTTTGCTGTTTAGTTTAATTCTTTTGGGTTGGGTTGTGCAAGTGGGTTTGTGTGCATATGGGTGTGGAACACTGACTGGATGGATGAGGTTTTTTTTATATGAGAAGTTCTTGCTGGGGGTCTGGGGGAGAGGGAACGATAAAATGTTTCTCAAGAGACACTGTGTGTTCATTGTTCATATTGACAGAGGTTTCCCTGTTTTGTATCTTGGAAGCTCATTGTCTAGTGCACATTTTCTTACACTGGTTTGTCTCTTGATTAAAGATACTTAAAAAAAAAAAAAATTAAAGTTACAGCAATAGGACTTCTTGTTATAGGAGCTGCCTTCTCCTCGTCCCCAAAGCCTCTGTGTTTGCTCTTGGGCCTGCTTTCTTATTTCCCTGTTTAGAGAAATGCTATGGGATCAGAATTCCCTTCTGGGCTGTGCCTTAAGGTGGCCCATGCTAAATGTCTAGTCCTGGTGTTGATATACACTTCTTTACAAACTGTAACCAGGTTCAGATTAAGACATGCTGAGGTCCTAAACGATGTAAAAATAAACTTAAGCTGCCCCCGTAGAATTACCTAAACATGTAAAGCTTGAAATTTAGTAAGTCTTTGTAAGTATTTATTTCCATTTGATAATCCACCTTTTCCCTAAAGGCACAAAGTGGTTACAAAGAAAAATGTGAAATGCAATATAGATGTTTGGGGAGGGGACATAAGAATATAAAACTTGGAATAGATGCCCTTTATAATTTGAGCCCCTTGATGCCTAAGTCTGGAATTGACTGTAACCAATGTTCCACCAGTGGAGCTTTCCCTCAGGCATTCCTAATATAGCCGAGATGTTCCGTGACAAGGGTTTTTATCTTCCTTTTCATTGTCCCAATATAAATCAGGTTACAGGGATACACAGAATAGCAAGTATTGCAGTCAGAAGCAAATATCATTAAATGATTCAAGGATAACTGGAGATATTCCGAAAAATCGTACATCATAAGAACAACCACAAATGGAGCAATTACAACACTTAAAAAGCCCCTGTTGGCTAGTAAGTCTGGAAGAGTCATGAATGGGTGTAAAAAATAAGAGAGACACTAACTGGTCCTTAAAATTCTTTCCCTGTTGAAAAGCAAAAACAGGGTGCTGCTGAAAAAGACAAATGCATAGAATGCAGTGCTTCAAAATAATATTTCTGTGATCTTGTAGAGAAAAGGAGCACACAGATGGGGATGGTAACTTTTAAAGAGACATGCGGGTGGCACCTTTTGCTGCTCACACCCAGGGTCACGGCTATTTTATAACATACGCATGTATATGTGCTCATGTTCTAAAATATGCTGCACGTGCGCATATTTGCACGCAATTTTAATTGGGTGTGCGCATGTGCATGCAAATCCTTCTTCCATCACATAGTTGGGGGGGGATTTTAAAAGGGGCGCACATCCACGCCATTGCCAGTTCCACCAGTTCGTTGCCAGTTCGCCCAGGCAAAGGATAGGACTTCCAAACCCCCTTGTTTAATAGCCCTCCTTCCCCCATTAGCTATGACCCCACTGATCTTTGTATTTATTTTTTTTATTTTATGACTTATATGCCATCCATAGCAGAAGTAAAGTTACGCAGCAGAGGACCCGGCGAGCTTGCGCGTATAAGTATTTACATGCTGGTTTCATTGAGAAATCTAGGAACGCCCATACCAGACCCCTTCTGTAGAAAAAAAATTTTGTGCGTGCAGCAGGAGATATGCGCATATTCCAGTGGCTTTAAAAATCTGCTCGGTGCGCACCAGCCAGACATATTCACATATCTCCTGGTTTTAGTTCATGCCGCTCTTTTAAAATTCACCTGTTAATGGGGCAGAAGTGTCCTTGTAGTATTACGATATTCCCACTGGCAGGTGTTCTTATGACATGAATACGCATCTCTCTCTCTCCTTATTTACAATTGCTCTGAGAAAATGATGTGTTATAAATATTCAAAGGGTCTGCATACACATAAGTATGTGTATATATGCTATTTTTATGAATGACAAAAGTACATATATATTTTCTATTCCATGCATATATCTTACCAGCCAAAAAAAGGGGAGGGTAAGGGGTACTTACAGTACCTGAATGTAGTCTGCTTTGAAGTGCCGAAAAGTGGAATATAAATAAATAAAATAAACCCAAATCTGACTTAATTGGTCTCTCTGTACACAGGCCTATATTGTCACCCTATATGTAAGATAAGACACCTGGCCACATTGGCTCTGATACATTCCAAGCTCAGAGACCTCTCCCTCAGGGCACATTCTGGCACCTCGAGTCCAACAACAAAAAACTTTACATATTTTACATACGCCGCTCTTCTCAAATAAATAAAAAACAGTACAAATCTCAAAATGCTCAGAATTCCGATTTACCATCCAGTACTATCTGCTATTAACACCAGCCAGTGAGTGGCCACGAGAGCTATCATCCCCTATGGTGGCAACAATTACAGTACCTGCACGTAACTCGCCTTGAGCTACTACAGAAATCCCAGGGGAAATCAATAACCGACTAACCGTTCTCTTGAAAGCACTACCTGGTCTGCTCAATGAGAGTCCTCAGGTGCTCTATACTCAGTTCGGAAACCAGGCCCCCCAAATCCTCGCCTGTCTGGGAGTCGGTTTTCACGCTCTCGGTCTCCGTGTCCGCCATGGTTGCTAAGGTAAATAACGGTGTACGTCATCGAATTGCGACGTTTATGTTGTCTGGGATGACGTCAGACGTGTCGCCCTTGTTACCAAAGTAACAGCTGTGGGAAAGGGCAGGAGAAAACAAAGAATTATCCAGTTGGTTCATAATATAATAACAAATCAATAAATCAGTTTTAGATTTTCTACATTTTATCTGCATCTGTCTATATATATAGACACACGCGCACACACCTTTTGACTTATTTATGATTTTAATACTTAGCTGTTCTGAATTCTTAACGGTCACTTTCAGAAGGGAAGAGAAATCAGTTTGGAATAAAAAAAAAAGTGATGCAGTTTCCCTTCTGTGTACTAACATTCTGTATAAGGTATTCAGCTAACTGTACACTCACGATAGGACAGTGGGATTCACATTCTCATTCTGAAACTTGAAAAGTTATTTAACTGTAACAGGTTTTAATTGCCTGGAGCAATCTTCACTAAGAAACATTAATAAAATGAAAATATGAGCTGTCTAACGATATAGAAGCCCGTAATGTAATGAGTTATGAAATAGTTCACAATTCTTACAGAATAAGGAAAGGGTATGGAGAGACAAGTGAGATGGGCAAGAGAGTGACTTGCCTTGACATGGGATTGAACTGGAAGGTTTAATGTACTGACAGTTTAAAAATGAAAAGACAATAAATATACTGGGCCCACTCTTGTGTAATTCTACCTTTTCCATAATGTTATGAAACATATTTCTGTATTTAATACAAACTAGGGACTGTGCCCCTGCTCACTGCCCTTGTCAACTCACCTTGGACTGTGTGTATGGGGAGAGAGGGGACACTCTTTCCCCCTTGCAATCTCCATTTTGTCATCCTCTTTTCTTTATCCCCCTTCTCCTCTTTCATTCCCCCACCATCCGGTATTCTCCACTATTTCCTCCTTTCCTCTTTCCCTCCTCTCTCCTCTCTCCTCCCTTATCCCCCTCCCCCTCCCTCACTCTCACTTACCCTTCCCTTCTCCCCTCCTCTCCCCTCCTCCCCCACTCCTGTCACTCACTTTTCCCATCTTCTCTTCCCTCTCACTCACCTCCCTCCCTTTTCATTCACCTCTTCCATAATCCCTCTCCTATGAGTGATCCCTGGGCCTTCCTTCACTATCTTCCCTTTTCCCTCACCCCTTCCTACTACTCTCATTTAACCCCCTCTCCTGTCTTTCCTCCTGCTCAAACCCTCCCACCTCAGACCTCAAATTCCTGCTGCTGATGGGGCCTAGGAAACCCCAACAGCCTTTACATTACCACTGCCACTACAGCCATCACCATAATGATGATCCTACAGCCCCCTTGTCCTATTAAATGAGGCCTCCTGTCATGGCAGTGGCAGGCCAGTCCATCCCCCAATTCCAGGTATGCATTACTATGTGCACACATGCGCAAACATGCCATGATGCTCATCCAAAGCCCCTTACAATTTTATATTATAGCAAGACAATATTACCACGTGAATCAGTTATTTACTCTTTCAGATAATAGGACTAGGGGACACTCCATGAAGTTAGCAAGTAGCTCATTTAAAACAAATCAGAGAAAATTATTTTTTACTCAACACACATTTAAGCTCTGGAATTCGTTGCCAGAGGATTTGCTTAGAGCAGTTAGTGTAGCTGGGTTTAAATATTGTTTGGATAAGTTCCTGGAGAAATCCATAAACTGCCAATAATCAAGTTGATTTAGGGAATATCCACTGCTATTACTGGCATAAGTAGCATGGGATCTTTTTAATGTTTGGGTACTTTCCAGGTACTTGTAACCTGGATTGACTACTGTTGGAAACAGGATGCTGGCCTTGATGGAGCCTCGGTCTTGTTACGCCCATCGGTTGCAGACGGCTGCGACCACTCATGCTCACCTCTTTTTTTCCCTGCACCATTAATTCTGGGAAGAATGATGGCCTCCGCCAACCACCGCCGACTCCCCGGCGTTCCCAGGATGGCGTGGGCGCTGCCGACCACCATCTTGCTTCCGGAATTACCTAAGGCGCGCGCGCACAAGGGCCTCCTTTGTACACGTCATGGCGGGAACCTCGGGGGCATCCCCTCCGGATGACGTCAACTTGCTGCTGTACTTAAGCTGACCGGCCCATTGCTTCGACGAGTTAGCAAGGAGTTCCCTCTTTGCTGAATCCGCTCCATTCTTGGACTTCCAGTTCCAGATTCCTCTCTTGGCATTGGACGCTCTGGGTACCCGCTCCTTGGGGGCCCTTCTGTGTTCCTGACTATAGATCAGAAACAGAGCTATGGATGGGCCTGCGAAGGCCATGAGCCACTCACTTTGAAGTCAGACCCACCTATGAAGTGTTGCTCCATGGGTGTTGCTAGCCTTGGGCACACTGGGCCAGTGCTCCAGGTCCCTGCTCCTCCTGAAGCAAGCTTTGTGCTCTGTCCTCCTTGCCACAATACTGGCAGTGGCAGTCCAGTTGCTGGTAATTCCTGTCTTTTGCCTGTGCAGTCCAATCAACTATTTAAGCTGTATGGGGCTCTGTAGTACAGAGTGCTGTGTGGCTCAAACAACTGATCATTGAACCAGGTGGGAAAGAGTGAAAGAGGAAAGGCACCAGCAGCTAGGTTAGGAGTGGAGAGGAGTGGAGAGTAAGGAAGAGAGACATTAGGAGCTTTCCCTGGAACCAGGTACTCGCTCCTCGAGGGCCTGCCTCCGTTCCAGCCCTGGTGCCATCTCCTACATGGAACCACTGGGTGAGTACATCTCTTTCAAGCCTCTCGGCTCTCAGGGATCAGGTACTTGATCATCGAGGGCCTGCTCTTCCTATCCTGGGGTTCTCTATGCTGGGTCTTGTTCATATTCCACTGTACTCATTATTCTCAGTTCTTTCCACTAAAGCACTGCTACCGGAGGAGTCGCTGTTCCAGCGCCTGAGGGATACTAGCCCAGCCAGGCTACTTCAACTACTCATCACTGCCACCTCTGGTGGCTACACAACATTGTTTAAATAAAGATCAATCCCTGTGTTTGTATGTCCTCAGCTGAGCCTGACCTGTGGCCCCTCACGGGACTGCCCTCCGTGGGTGTGGTCAGCTGCCACAGTGTCCAAGGGTCCACCCAAACCTCACTAATTATAACAGGATCCTGGGACCGTATGTAGTATTATCAGCCCAAGTGTTACACATTCATGTGGAATTAAAATCAGAGCTGCTTTAAATCAGAATCCACTGAGATTGGAGGAGAATTGGAGACTAAAGGGAAACTGAGGAATGGGTGGAAAGAGGGAGATCAAGAACTCTGCAGTTGGGTAGGATGAAGTGAGGAAGGAAGAGTGGGGATTTGGGAAGAACAGGGACAAAGATTGAATATGGATTGGGAGAAGAGCAGGGACCGCAATTGGTGAGGGTAAATGTTGAGAGGGATGTTAGTTGGGCTTAAGCATAACGTTATGGTTTTGTAGGAAATTGTGAACCCTGGGCCGAAATGAGAGATGTCTCCGCCCATAGGGAGGAGCCCCGTGAGCCTCACCATCGGTGGGCATGGTCTCAGCGACATAGGACACAGCTGTGAGAGAGACTTTATTAGAGAGAAAGATAAGGCATAGCCTGTGGAGCGGGAAATGCCAACAAAACACAGTTCTTGAGCAATAAGATATACCCAAGGTCCGGTAGTGACCTGCAGCGCGGGGTACACCAGGAGGTTCCTGCAGGCTGGTGGAGATAGCTCAGAAGTGCAGATCCGGTAGTGGCCCGCAGCACAGGGTACACCGAGGATGACTGTACTGTAGGTGACGAGGTAGCTGAGGTCTGAGGTACAGGAACCAAGAAGTGGGTCTTGAAGTCGATGCAGCGATACCCTGCAGCTCAGGATATGTAGAAGCGATAATGCTAAAGAACGGTAGTGGCCCGAGGCATAGGGTGCACCGTGGAGACTTCAGCAATGTTGGTATCGTAGGAACTGAAGAAGGTACTCACACAAGGAAGTTCCAGGAGTAGTCCTAGGCATAAAGGTCCTCCGAGGAGTATGGCTTTGGCGCGCATACCTTATAAAATTCCCCCCACTTACACGGTAGAGGTGTAAGTGGGGGGTTGCACGCATGTGCATGCAAATGTCACCTCTACTGTGTAAGTGGGGGGAATTTTATAAGCTATGCGCGCCAAAACCATACTGTGTTTTCCCAGTTCACCCAGTTTAGGGATAACACTTCCAAAGCCCCCAAATTTATTAGCCTTCCTTTCCCCCTGTTGGCTCCCAGCCCTTAAAACCCCGCTGTCTAGCTTATATTTTTTTGTTTTTGTACTTTCACACCATCCATTGCAGTAGTAAAGTTATGTGGCACGGGACCCCCGGTGGGAGCCTGTGTGCGTATTTACATACACATCTCTTGGCCTTCCCCCGACACGCCCATGGGCCGCCCAGACCATGCCCAGGCCCCGCCCCTTTTTCTGAACTTTTGACTTGTGTGCATACCAGGCATTACGCACATACACGGGCACTTTTTAAAATCCGCACTGTGCATGCTGGTCCCATTTGTGCATGTATCTCCTGGCTTTGATGTCCTATAGATTCTTCAACTTGTGTTTAATCATTGGCATTTCCTTTTTTATATTGTCTGTTAAATTTTTCATGTGTCCTCTTCAATTCCTGCAGACTCTTGTATAGCTTTGCAATTTTACTATTCCTTATCTTATGTTTCTAGGACTGATATGCAATAATTTGTCCTCTTCATCCGCTTTAACTGTGCTCCAGAAGGTAGTAGGACTAATTTATTTATTTTATTTTTAAATTTATTTATTTAGGTTTTTTATATACCGGCATTCATGATAAAATCACATCATGCCGGTTTACATTCAAACAGGGTGTGCAGAAAAACCAATAACAGAATCTGGTGCAGAGGAGTTGCAGTTACAATGAACAGGGGTAATGGAACTGGGACAAGAGAGAAAAAGCAGTAGAAGGTTAACGTCATAAATTAATAATTATTTACAAGTCCGGAGTGGTTACATTCTTTGCATATGTAGTGTGATTCAGGTGTGGTCAGGGAAGGCTTGTTTGAATAGCCAAGTTTTTAATCTTTTTCGGAAGGTTGGCAGGCAAGGCTCCTGGCGAAGGTTCTTGGGGATGGAGTTCCAGAGTGATGGTCTGGCTGTCGAGAAAGCCCGTTCTCTTGTGGTTATGTGCCGCGTGAATTTTGTATTGGGAACCTGGAGGGATCCTCTGTAGGCTTCTCTGGTCGGTCTAAGGGAGTTGTGTGGGCTGAGCGGGTGTTGAAGGTCAAGTGACGTATGGTGGTGGATGGACTTGTATATGATGGTAACGGATTTGTAGATGATTCTGAAGTGAATAGGGAGCCAATGGAGGTCTTTTAAGATGGGTGAAATGTGGTCTCTTCTTCTGGTATTTGTGAGTATTCTTGCCGCTGCATTTTGAACCATCTGCAGAGGTTTGGTGTATGAGGAAGGGAGTCCTAGTAGGATGGCGTTGCAGTAATCTAACTTTGCGAAGATTATTGCTTGTAGTATTGTTCTAAAGTCATGAAAATGGAAAAGCGGTTTTATCCTTTTCAGCACTTGTAGCTTGTAGAAACAGTCTTTTGTGGTGCGGTTAACAAATGCTTTCAGATTCATCTTGTTATCAATTATAGCTCCTAAGTCTCTGACTTGAGGGGAGAGAGTAATGTTTGTAGGGATGTTGGAGTTATAGTTGTTTTCTGGGGAAATTAGCATGAGTTCCGTTTTGGTGGAGTTTAAAATGAGGTCTAGGCTAGCGAGCAGGTCATTGATTTTTGAGCAGCATGATTCCCAGTATTCGAGGGTTTTGACTAGAGATTCTTTAAGTGGGATCACTATCTGGATGTCGTCAGCGTAGACAAAGTGTTTGAGTTTTGGGTTGGTGAGAAGCTGGCACAGCGGGAATAGGTAAATGTTAAACAGGGTGGGTGATAGGGAGGATCCCTGTGGGACTCCTACTGGCGCATCATGGCGGGGGGATTCTTTGTTCTGGATTTTCACTTTGTAGCCTCTATTGTTAAGGAACGTTTTGAACCAGGCTAGCGCTGTACCAGTTATTCCGATGGATGAGAGTTGGTTTATGAGGATGGCATGGTTGACGGTGTCGAAAGCTGCAGAAAGGTCTAACAGAATCAGAAGGAATGATTGTCCTTTATCGAGGCCCAGAGTTAGGTAGTCTGTCAGCGAAACAAGAAGGGATTCTGTGCTGTAAGCTTTGCGGAACCCGTATTGAGATGGGAAGAGGAGTTTGTTGTCTTCAATATAATCAGAGATTTGAATGTTAACTAATTTTTCCATGATTTTGGCTATGAGTGGTAGGTTGGCGATTGGGCGGAAATTGTTCGGGTCAGCGGGGTCTAAGTTTGGCTTCTTTAGGAGAGGTTTGAGAGATGCCAGTTTGAGATCGTCTGGGTAAAAGCCTTGAGATAGAGAGCAGTTGATGATGTCCGCCAGCGTTTGCGATATGGTTTCAGGGATTGTCAAAAGTAGTTTTGAAGGGATGTGGTCTGCAGGATGTGAGGATGGCTTCATTTTCTTCAGGAGTGATTGGATCTCTTTGGGTGTGGTGGGTTCGAATGTTTCAAGGTATATGGATTTGTAGTTTGAAGGTTGGAGTGAACTCAGGTGCAGAGGGGTTGACTTGGGCAGCTGAGTTAAGAGCTTTATGATTTTGTTGCTGAAGAACAGGGCCAGCTCTTCGGCTTTAGATTGTGCTTGATTGATAGGGATGACTGGTGCATTGATTTGTGTTAAGTTTGAAACGAAGGCGAAGAGAGCTTTGGCGTTGAAGACGAGATCGTGAATCTTGTGCGCGTAGAAATCCTTTTGGATCTGGCAGTGGAAGTTTTGTACTGGTGGAGTGCATGTTTGTAGGCGGAGAGAGTGCTTGTGGATGGGGCTTTGCGCCATTTGCTCTCCTTCTTTCTTAAGTTTTGTTTCAGTTTTCTGAGCTCGAGAGTAAACCATGGGTGTTTATTGGGTGTGTTGTTATTAGGTTTTTTAGTTACAAGGGGGCAAAGCTTGTTAGCTATGGATTCAGTGATTCTGTTCCAGGAAAGGAGAGCTGAATTGGGGTTGTTGAGATTTATGTGAGTAAGTTGTGAGGTTAGTTGGTTGCTGAGGTCTTCAGACGAGCATGCTCTTCTATATTGGAAAGAAGGTTGGGGTTCATGAACCGGGATGGTTTCGTTTATAGTGAACCTGGTGGAGATTACTGAATGGTCTGACCCAGGGAACCTTTTCATAATTTAGATGAGCGGGGTGCTTGATGCCTGAGTTGACGAAGATTAAATCCAGTATGTGTCCTGCCTTGTGTGTGGGTTCGTTGACTAACTGGTTGAATCCCAAGGCTGATAGGGCAGTGAGGAAAGCTTCACAGCTGGGTGAGAGAATGCGATCGTCTACGTGTAGATTGAAGTCCCCCAGAATTATAGTTGGGGCGTCCAGATTGATGGTGGTTGTGATTAGTTCGATGATTGGAGAAATATCTTTTTCCAAGAGCCCCGGGGGGGCGTAGACTAACAGGATTTGAAGATGTTCTGAGGTGAAGAAACCGATTTCTAGTTTCGGGTCTGATATGACCGAGTGTTGCATGAATCCGAGGCCTTTTTTTGCTGCTAGTAACATGCCCCCGCCTCTTTTTTTCAGTCTGGGAAGGGAAAAGATGTTGTAGTTCTGAGTTGGTAGTTGATTTATTATTGGAGTGTCTGTGGGTTTTAACCAAGTTTCAGTTATAGCACATGTGTCAGGTTTTGTGTCTAGAAGGAAATCATTGAGAATCAGGGATTTTTTGGTGAGGGATTGAGCATTGAAAAGAGTAAGGGAGAACAGGGTGAAGCCTAGAAGTTGGGTGACTGGTGCAATTAAGATAGGCGTGAGGGTTATTAATGAGCGCTGTCGGGCTTGCTTGGTTGGAATTCTTGTTAAGGGTGTAAGGCGTTGAAGTATAGGGATAGAGTTAGCTGGGTGCATTTTGGCTTGCTGTATCTGGAAGTAGTGGACTGGCTGTGGGGATTGATGTAGCGCTGGGTTGAGCATAGCAGTTTAATGTAGGGGCGAGAGAGAGACTGGCGTGAAGGCTTACGCAAGGCAATAGATTGCGGTCAAGTAAGGGATGGGGTGGCACTGTGGGACTGTGCGAAGGTCTCTTCCAGACGTTTTTTCGGAGCTGGTATTTTCTTGCGATATCTCTTCAAGGGTGGCTCCTCATCTGAAGTATCATTGAGATGGGGAGTATTCTTTCCATGTTAGCAGTGCTAGCAAAGGTTGAGATTAGAATATTAGAGGTAGCTGTCTCCTACGTCAGGCTGTTTGATCAGGAAAAGACTCGTCGAAGTTCGGCGTATTTCTTATATGCAGCGGGAGGGGTGCCCTTCTGGGGTACACGAAGGGGCGCACAAAGGGGCAGGCCCTTTTGTCGCGCTCCTTTGGTGCGCGACGCCCGGCGCGCGGTGCCAGAAGGAGTGCTGGGGTTTTAAAATCCCCGCTCGCTGCTGGAGCGTGTCTTGCGTCCTCCCTGATTGGCTATTGCGGCAGGGAGGAGGAGATCGGAAGCCTCGTGGCCGGTGCCTGAGCCGTCTGGGGTGAGTGTGGGCGATCGCGAGGCCTTACACCGACGGACCTGGGCGCCGGCTGCGCAGGCCCTCGCAGTGCCCTCCCTCCAATGGAGCCGCGGGACGGACGATCGCGGCTGAAGAGGATCACTGGAGGGAAGTGCTTGGGTTTAAAACCCCCGCTCGCTGCTGGAGCGTGTCTTGCATCCTCCCTGATTGGCTATTGCAGCAGGGAGGAGGAGATCGGAAGCCTCGTGGCCGGTGCCTGAGCCATCTGGGGTGAGTGTGGGCGATCGCGAGGCCTTTTCCGTGGATTCATTCTGTCTTTCAGTGGATTCATTCTGTCTTTCAGAATCTTTTCATGCCTCTATCAAATATTTAACAAATGTCTGATCATTAAATAACACTGGATTCATTTTTCAGTTTGATTCCCCTTATGCTTTTTTGAAGAACTCAGTCTACACTTTTATTGCCTCATGATCTGAAAAGGGAATTTCTTCTATTTCACATAGGTGAATTTTAGCAAAGAAAATTTCAGATAGAAGATCTATCCTAGTATATACATTATGAATAGGGGAATAAAGTGTCAATTATTTCTCATGTAAATGCTAAAACTCCACACATCAAAAACCTGAAATTCTCTGCACAGTAAACTTATTCCAATGTCTTTTTATTTTTCGGTGGTGTTCTGGGTGGCTTACAATCTATTTGTGGGTTCTCTTTTATACTGAAATCACCCCCAGTCACTAGTTGATATTCCACCTTCAGCATGCCCAACATCTGAATACCCAACAGGCTTGCTGGTCCCTTTTCTTCACTCATTTAGATTTCGAGTTGAGATACCTTCCGGCAAACAAGAATGCCCAGGCTTATGCGCTCTCTCACTCCTTCCTGCCGGAGGATCTTTCCAAACCACTGCAGCACTTCATAGATCCAGCCCGAATCCTCTTGTTTGCCACCTTGATTGTTCCTCCAGGGAAAACAGTCATTCCCCGCAGATTACGCAAAAAGGTGTTGAGATGGTCCCACAACTCCCATGTAGCAGGCCACCCTGGATGGGCTTGGACTCTCACTCTTCTCCAATGCTACTATTGGTGGCCACAGATGCAATGCGACATCTGAGCCTATGTGGACTCTTGACCCACCTGTGCACAGCAGAAACCATTGACGGGATGACCCCAGGAGCTGTTACAGCCATTACCAGCACTCGGGGAACTCTGGACCCACTTGTCTACCAACTTTGTAGTGGACCTCCCTATTTCAAATGGCTGCTCTGTTATTTGGGTTGTGATTGACCGCTTCTCAAAAACCACTTCCAGGCCTTCTCACGGCGCCTGAGCTTGCCTGACTCTTTTCTCAGCATGTCTTTCGCTTACATGGGTTACCCCAGCTCATGGTCTCCGACCAAGGCTCCCAATTCACAGCTCAGTTCTGGAGATCTCTATGTAAGAACTTCAACATTTCTCTGGACTTTACAACTGCCTACCACCCACAGGCAAATGGCCATGGTGAGTGGACTAACCATTCCTTAAAGACCTTCCTCAGTCCTATGCCAATGACCAGCAGGATAATTGGGCTTACCTCTTGCCTTGGGCAGAATTCTTGCATAACTCCCATGCCTGCAGCTCTACTGAATCATCACCGTTGCAAATTTTGTGTGTTAGGCAACCCCTACCTCCAGAAATTACGTGTTCCCACCTCAAAGATGTTGCAGAAGGCAGCTGCCGAATCCAAGAAATCAGCCGACACCCATTGCAGACCTGCACCTCAGTTTAAACCAGGAGATAGAGTCTGGCTTAGTACATGCCATATCGAGCTTTGACTACCATCTATGCACCTTGCTCCCGAGTACATCGTACCTCTTTCTATCACTAGGCAGATTGGTCCTGTGACCTTTCAGCTACATTTACCTAATTCCCTAGGAGTTCACAACGTCTTCCACATCTCCCTCCTAAAGCCATTAGTACTTTCTTGGCCTTCCCGGAGACCACCGAAAGCCCAGGTGATTCCCTTTGAGATCGATACTATCAGGTGAAGGACATCCTCAATGACCATCGATGAGGTAAGAGATGGGAGTATTTTATTTATTTATTTGTTTATTTGTTTATTTATTTATAACTTTTATATACCGACATTCAAATGAATATCACATCGGTTCACATATAACTGGGGAGCCAAAAACTAGTTGGGAGAAAGGAAGGATAAAGTTACAATTAACAGGGATTCGTAAGGAACGGGGAGAGAATGAGGAACGGTCTAAGGGACCAAGTGAGTGTAATAGCAGGAGGATACAGCAAACTCAAACAACTTTATATAGATAGCAACTATATTACATATTATATTTACATAACTGTATGACAGTCAAAGCAGTAGTTTCTGTGGCAAATTGTATTGACAATGGGTAATAGTTATGGATTACCAGAGATGGTTATAGGAAGTTAGGTGGTAAGAGTTACATAGATAGGGTTAGGGTGCCTGGGGGGTGAGGACAGAGACTAGGATGGTAACCTACGGGCTGTAACCTTCCCAAGATTTCATATCTTGGGAAGGTTACA
This sequence comes from Rhinatrema bivittatum, assembly GCF_901001135.1. NCBI lineage: Eukaryota > Metazoa > Chordata > Amphibia > Gymnophiona > Rhinatrematidae > Rhinatrema > Rhinatrema bivittatum. The sequence continues at coordinate 140,555,438 of NC_042621.1, forward strand.
GCCCAGAAGAAAACACCTGGGAACTTGCTTCCAATATTCTAGACGAGTCTCCTGCACAAATTCCATACCGCACATCCCAGGAAAACTAAATCTCCTGGGAGGGGGTTTAAAGGAGGGGTACTGTTGTGTATGGCGGACCGTGGGCTAACCCCACAGTCCACCACCCCTACCTCTCCATTGGGCCCTGCCGCGTGGCCTCACGCCGCAGTGTTCCTCCTGCCTGCAGCGGGCCCAACGTTGCCATCTCTGCGGAATGCGGCAGGGAGCTGCACGGCTCCACTCTGGCCTCTAGTTCCTCCTTGTGGCAGGACGCCATCGGAGCCACTGTTTGGGGTTCTTCTCCTTCCGGCGCCTAGGCCTCACCACCTTATATGTGCGAGTGGCCGTTTTCCCCACATTTATAGGACCAGTGGTGGGCATGGTCTGTGGCGCCCTATCTTGATGTCAGCAGAGCTGGCCTATTTAAGGCCAGCTCCCTCAGACCTCTGCGCCTTGGCAATCAGGTTCCTCGCCTAGTTGCTGACTCTCCTGCTCCTGTGGTGCTTCAGGAAAGACTCTCTGGCTCTGGTTCCTGACTTCCACTGTTTGAGTTTCCTGGTTCCAGCGCTTTCTTGGTTTGTTCCTCCTGTGTGACCTCCTGTCTGGCCTGTGACTCCATCTGATCGCTGCCTGTCCTGACCTCCTGCCTGGCCTACGACTTTGTTATGGTTTTGAGGTGTTGGAGTGGATTCTTGGGTACTGCAGTAATGGCCACTCCCATGGGGAGGAGCCTCGTGAGGAACCGCAGTACTAGGCTAGACTCTATACACGCAGACACAGAGAATTTGTATTTATTATACAGCTTGATGGTACTGCCCGGGGAGCGGACAGCAATGAGGTAACCCAGTAGAAGTAGTCCAGGGGTCCTCAGCAGAGGAGACCAGTCCCACACTCGAGTAGATGGTAGGCAACGCAGGGTAGCAGAGGAAGGTCCCGGATGGAGACTGAGCGCTGCAGCTGAAGGTGAGACAGACTAACAAGGTTAGTACTCACTGAAGAAAATAGCTGTATGATTGAGATCCTGGCATTACATATTGTTCTTTGTAAAGGCCTCGCCTATATATTCCTTGTTATAAGTTACTTGTAAACCGGCACGATGTGCAAACGGCTGCCGGTATATAAAATAAAATAAATAAATAAATAAAAAATAAGTAGTTCAGTAGAAGGCACCAGAGTAGGGAGAGCAGGCCCTCGAGGAGCGAGTACCCAATGTCCCAGATAGGTACCTGAAAGAAAGCATAAGGGCCCCCGAGGAGCGAGTACCCAGGTTAGCGATGAATTACCCCAAAGGGCAGAGAGAGAGCTTCCTGCAGCAGCTAGGAAGCAACAGAGCAGCTTAGACTGGAGGCATTCCAGTCCAATCTCGATCCCAATCCTTGCTAACTCAGTTTGTTAGCAAACGAAGGGCAGACTAAATACCAGGATGTGATGACATCACTCGGAGGGGACGCCCCCGAGGTTCCCGCCATGACGTGGATAAAGATGTGGGTGGTGTGTGCGCGCGCACCCTAGGAGGCCTTCAGGAAAATCATGGTGAACACCGTCGCCGTTACCATTCCGGGGACACTGGCGAGAGCAGCATGAAGACGCGGCAGCTGCAGCCATCTTCCCAAGGCTTGAGGAGAGAGAAGGAAGAGGCACAGAGGTCAAAGTCGTCTGAGACCGACGGATGCAACAGACTTCATCTGATCGCCGCCTGTCCTGACCTTCTGCCTGTACCCAGTGTTGTGCTTCTTCGGTCCTGGCCTGTTTCTCTTGCACTGCCTCGGATTCATCTACCCGGAGGCCCGCATCTAAGTCCAGCTGGCCCCGGCACCCGAGGGCTCAACCTAAGGGGAATGTGGGCTGGTAGTGGTGAAACTCCAGCTGGGCCTCCACACCATCTCGCTCCGCCTGCCAACGGTGGGGACCTGCAGGGCTCCTCCTGCAGGTTGCATCAACTCCCCCTCAGTCTAAGGGTTCACGTTGCTACAATAAGCACTTAATACTGGCAGCTAAAAAGATAAAGATCTTTATTGGAATATTTATTTATTTATTTATTTAGCATTTTTATATACCGACTTTCCAATAACAGAATTACTGATCAATTCGGTTTACATTTTAACAGAACAATAACATTGACAAGTAAATGTCTTACAAAGAACAGGTCGATATAACTTGGATAAGTAAATATGGGGTTAACCAGTAAAGATACATTGCCTAATATAGGTATAAGTAAAAGATACAGTGCCTAATGTAGGTTAAATAAACAGTTGCTAATTATAAGGGGAGGCCTAAGTTAAATAAACAGTTGCTAATTATAAGACTAGGTTATGTCTTCGACTGCCATAGATTAAGTGAGTTCTATAGATGATCTAAATAGCTCTCAGGTGGGTAATCATTGGCCGAGATGTTCCACAGGAAGCTGTTATGGGAAAGCTTGTTATGGGAATATTGCAGGAAAGTGCAATTACTAGGAAGGCAATTCAGAAGCGGTCATAGAGAACATTATTGATACAGTGGATTAAATATGTACCACCGCTAATTTTACACACCAATGAGTTAGTTTGTTTGTTTGCATAACACTTTCCCAATTAGTTAGCATTATAATTTTATCTCATTATATGGTTATAAAATCAAATTCAAAGTCATGTGTGTTGTCTTTGTGGATCTTTGGGCCAAGGTAGGATTGGTTCTGCCTGCAGGGAGGAGCCCTGCAGGTTCCCACCACCAGTAGGTAGACCCAGGAAGCACAGAGACCCATCAGGATTTCACCTATGCCAGTCCTCGCTCCCCTCAGGTTAAGTCTTTGAGTGTCGGGGTCGGCAGGACTTAGGTGGGGTCTCTGCGGATGGCAAGAGAGGTTCATAGTAAGCTGGGTCATAGGCAGGCGGCAATCAGACGTAGTGGAGATCCAGGCAATAGTCAGAGGCAGGCAGTGGTTAAGCATATCTGAGATCCAGGCAAAGGTTAGAGACAGGCAGCAGTCAAGCATTTCAGAGGTCCAAGCTGAGATCAAAACCAGGTATCTGGAGATCACGTGAGCCAGCGGGGACAGCGGATGTGGAACCCTTAGCTCCGGGTCCCGTCTCCCTATCTGGGCCCATCCCCAGCCTAAAATATCCTGGCACCTTATAATTTTTCTCCCTAACCCTCGAAAAACCTGTCAGCGTCTTCCAGACGGTAGAAATATGGCGACAAGGACCATCCGCAAGGAGAAGGAAAGAGAGAGGCCTAAGGGAGCGGATCCGCCATCTTCGCCGGATCGCCCGCCGCCAGGCCAGCCGGCGACAAGTATAGAGCTAGAGCACATAAAGACGGCGGTGGTGGCGGCGATCGGCCCCGAAATCAAAGCGATAGCTGAACAGATCGCCGATTTAAAGCAATCCCTGCAGGGGTTTGAACCACGTATCGTAGATTTGGAGTCGAGGGTGTCGGAGGCGCACGATGACCTCGTGACGGCGCGGAATGATATCGCTGCTCTTAAGGCCTCGGTCTCGCAACAGGTCGCAAAAATCGAAGATCTCAAAAATCGTTCGCGCCGCTCCAATCTCAGACTGATCGGGTTACCGGAGTCGCTAAAGGATTCAGACTTACCAGCCTATTTGGAAAAATGGCTATCGGAGCAACTCTCTCTCCCCCAGACTAATGGTCCATTGCGCGTGGAGCGCGCCCACAGATTAGGCCAGCGACAGAGGGATGCCATGCGGCCGCGGCCTATCATCGTCAAACTGTTGAATTACGCTCACAAAATTGACATCCTTCGGGCGCTATGGGGAGGGCGAAGCCTTCAGCTGGAGGGGCAAAAAATTTTGCTCTTCCAAGATTTTTCAGCGGGCGTTTCCCAACAACGACGCGCTATGGCCCCGCATTGTTCGCACCTGATTAATATGGGCCTCCGAGCGACCCTTGTTTATCCTGCGCGCTTGCGGGTGGTAACTGATGGCGGTCCCCGTTGGTTTGAGACACCTGATCAAGCTAAGGTCTTCGTGGAGGAATGCACGGCGAGCAATGCGGCAAAATCGTGAGTCCACGGTGTGGAATTGTGCATGGAAGGCGACACTGTGCGGAGAACTGCAGCTGGGAACTGTGCCACATATCGACCTCTGGTCCTGATTTTTTTCCCATTTTTCTCCTTCTGCAATTCTATTTCTCCCTTTTTGCACTGGGGACTTTGTTTTGACTCTGGCAGGCTAGGAACCAGTGTGCAGTATTTTTTCAATTGTTACTGCCCGGTAATATCCTTGGCTCCCTGGCCTGCACGCTTAGCCTGACAAGCTCACTGGCCCCACCAGACTGCCCGGCTTTAGGACATATGCTTTGTTCATTGGTGTGTTTTTTTTTTTCATTCCTTTTATTTTTTTTTCTTTCTTTTTTCCCGTTTGGTTTTTCCTTCCCTTCTCTCTGAACATTGCCTACACGGGATTTTGTTTTTTTACTTTTTGGTTGGTGCATCGCGTGATATGACTTTGCGAGCGAGTAGTGCTCCACAGACTAAGGACAAGTTGTTTAATTGTCAGCTATTCCTATTGTGGGAATATGTTTTTTTTCTCTTCCCCTGTGCTGCTTATAACAGGGGGGAGGTCTCCTGTGTCATTTTTGTATCTTTTTTTTGGTTTTTATTTTTTTTCTTTCTTCTTCTCTTTTCTGTCCTTTTTTTTTTTCTCTCTTCTCTTCTCTTCTTCTTTTGTTTTTTTTTCTTTCTTTCCTCTATTAGTCTCCTCTTTTTTACTTCTTTCTACCGAGTTACTTGAACGGGCTGATGTTACTGGGTTGCCTATGTACAGCTTATGGTTATTTTTTTTAGGTGGAGAGGGAGTTGGGCACGGTACTCTATAAGTTTGAGGGATGCCTAAGTCTAGTTTAGTGGAGTTATTGGCTGATGGGGGTGGGGGTGGATGGGGGGGCGGGGAGTCCACACGCTGGTGGAGAGGGGTTCCGTGATCTTTCTTAACATAGCCCTACGGGAGGATTTCCCTAATGGGTGCTGTGTTTTCAGCGGGAAAGGAACGAGGGGGGGGGGGGGGGGATGGGATGGGGTTGATAGGGGGGGAAGGGGGGGGTACTTCTCTGTTTGGTTTCTATTTTGGTCCAGTTCGGCCGCAAGGACTGTTAACTTGAGTCCCGGGTTTTGTGGCTGGAAGACTCAAGTCTGGACTCCGGCTGGGAGAGTTCGGATTTGTTTGACTGTATTACCTCTGCATTGTATATTTGGTCTTTACGTATATCTCTAGTAACCTTACGCGTCTAATATCCTGGAATGTTGGCGGGATACATTCCCCCATAAAACGCACCAAGATCTTGACTCATTTGAAGCGGAAGGAAGCGATGGTCGGTTTTCTCCAGGAAACCCACCTCACTGATGCTGAGCATCTTAAGCTTTGCCGCTTTTGGGTGGGACAGGTGGTCTATGCGTCGGCGACCTCCCGGTCTGCTGGGGTGGCGATTTTGTTTCATAAAAATCTACCACTCCATATTCGTAAGGAAATTAAGGACCCGGAGGGCCGCTTTATTATTGTGGTAGCTGAACTATTTCACCGGCAGATCGTGTTTTGTAATCTTTATGCCCCCAATACGTATAATGCCAAATTTTTTCAAACGCTATATGAGCACTTGCTGCCTTATTTGGCAGACACTATTATTGTGGGTGGTGATTTCAACACTATTAGGGACCCTAGGGTGGATACCTCTCAACCGGGACGTCGAGAACATGGCATGGGGAAGGGCCCTGGGATGCTAGCATCCACGCTGCATTTGGTAGATGTCTGGAGAATGCTCAATCCCGAGGTCCGGGAATTTACCCACCTGTCCAGAGCACATGCTACTTACGCCCGCATAGATTACATTATGCTTAGTGGATGTGCCTTTCCCCTGGTGGCTGAGGCGGGAATTGAAACTGTTCTTATTTCTGATCATGCTCCGGTATGGGTGGACCTACAGCTTGCGTCTCCCAGCGCCGGCACTCGGTCCTGGCGTTTTCCGTATTATTTGGCAGAGGATCAAGCCTTTCAGAACTATCTGTTAGAACGGTGGTTGGATTATGCTACACTTAATGGGGCGCATAAAAACAACCCATCTTTATTTTGGTATACCGCTAAAGCGGTGATAAGGGGGGACATCATTTCTTATGTGGCTCATCGAGAAATGCAGTATAAGTTCCTGGGACGGGCATATATTTCCCCTCAGAGGGCATTCCAGCAGCGACTAGTGAGGTCGGACTGTTGTCTTCGCTGCCCGGGGTGTGTTGGCACCTTGACCCATGCCTTATGGTCCTGTCCGGGGGTCTTGCAGTTCTGGACCCTTATTGCAAAGTTTTTGGCGTAGCTTCTGGGGGTTTCCATTCCAATTGCCCCCACTTGGTTGCTTTTTGGTTATATTCCAGCGTTGCGGATTCGAGATCTGGGCACCCGCCTCCTCATTCAAAAGGCTGGGGTAGTGGGGAAGAGAGTTATCTTATTGCAATGGCGAGAGGTGGATCCACCCTCCTTCTGGGTGTGGAGAAACCTCTTATATACTATGATGCACATGGAATCCCTTTCTTCGCATGGGACGCCTCAGCTGTGGGCCAGGTTCTTGGACGTCTGGGAACCCTATCTACAGGCGCTTCCTCACCAAGCCCGGAGTAGAATCCTAACTGCATGAAGTCGGGGTGACGTACCAGCTAAATCTCATCAGACTTTGCATACCGGTGGTACTGTGGACGCTTTGACTCTCTGGACGAACTGGACGCTACATTTGAGAGATTTGTTAGGGAATGGACAGAGGAGAAGATGGGAGGGTGGGGTGTGGGAGGGAGAGGGGGGGAGGGTCCTGTTTATTCTGTTTATGCGATGTTGTTTTCAGTGCTGCTGGGAGCGGGAGCAGAACCCACCCGCACCCAGACGTTTGGTTATGTGTATCTTGTAAAACTTTAATAAAAATGTTTCAACACAAAACCAGGTATCTGTCCAAAGAGAGAGAAGAGGGAAAAGAAAGGCAGAGCAGGCAGGCGAGGACAAGGACAGGAGTGCAACCAGGATGGAATAGCAAGGCACAGAGATAGAAGACAGCTGGAACAGACTGAATGCTGGAAACAACATGCTCTACTGGGCAGTTTCGGGACCTGTTGCTGAGGCAGTGAGGGAAGAAGACAGCAAGCCCTTTATAGGGCTTGGTATATGATATCATCATCCTAATAGATAAAGGAAAAATTAATTTGTTTACCATGAAGCTGGGCAAAGACAGGAACAGTAGAGGAGGTGACTGCCAAAGTAAAAAAAAAATGAGAGGCAGTATCTTGCGCTATCTTGAAGCTATTAAATGGAAGCAGGACCAAAAACCCCAATGTGCTTTGTTTGACTTGTTTCTTTTGACTTTGTTTCTTTCTCTGTGCAGCTACACTGAGTGTTTTTTTTCTTTGCTTGAATGGATAGTATGAAGAGATAAAGAAAATATGCACTATCAAAGCTGACTCATTGTTTTGTATTAATTGGTCTTAGTCTTGCTATCTCTTTCTCTTGCTTGTTATTGTAATGTTTGCCGGCCCGCAACTGACAGCATGCACCTCAGCAGCGCCATCAGTCTCCCAACACAGCATGGATGCCACCAACAAATGCCGCCACCATATTTTCCTCGCTGCACCTAAGGCACGCACCCCTGCTTTAAAGGCCCCATGGCGGGAAACCCAGCAATCGACACCCTTTGATATCAGCTCCCCTCCTTACATAAGCCAAGCTCTCCCCTGGTTCCTTGCCTCAGCAACTGCGTGTCTAGCAGTGTGTGTTGCCTTGTCCCTAATCCTGATCCCAATCTTGATCCTGCTATGTTCCTGTGCCTTGCCTTTCCTTGCTTCACCTCATCCAGTCTATCCTGCCTTGCCAGTCCACCTTGCCTCGACCAGCCTCATCCTGCCCTGCCTGCTTCTGTCCACCCTACCTTGCCTTGCCTCCTACCTAGCCTTGGCTTGTTTACTTGGATCTGACCATTGCTTCGGACCTGGTCTACTTTCTTGCCTGCTGCCTGCCATTGACCATTGCTCGGACCCAGACTAATCTCTTACCTGCCACCTGCCCTGACCCTTGGCCTGTACCCAGAGATTGCCTGATTGCAGCCTGCCCTGACCTCTACTTGGCCTCAGACTATTCTCTTCTTGTTTGCCCTGTGAAACCATCACCTAGGTCCTGCCGGCCCCTGGAACCCAAGGGTGGAACCTGTGGGGAACAGAATTGGTACAGGTAAAGTTCTAGCTCTGTCCCATTCACCAGCTGTCTGTTTGGGTCTAGTGGGTTCTCCTACTAGGCTGTGCCAACCACTCCACAGCACAAGGGTTCACTGTCCTTACAAGTTTACTGAGGCCATGGATCCAGTGGACTCATTCGCTCTTCGGGCTTTCCCAGGGTTGGCTCAGCTCGAAATGGATCAAACATTGATTAATGAAACTCCTGCAGATCTTAGGGTCATTGGTGGCAGGTGCCACTTGGACAAATGAGGTGGTGGCAGCTTTTGAGATTATAAGATATTCATGAAGCTATGCATTTGCAGTCAGCTGAGACCTACGCTTGAACTTTTAACAAGTCTGCCAGAAAGATAAGTTAATATCAAACAAATATACAACTGCAATCCTACTGAAAAGCCTGATGAAGGCAAAGCAAGGGCCTTTCTAAGGGTGCTTCTATACATATGATTACATCTGGAGTTGCGGATGTACTCCAATGAGTTTGTGCGGCAACATTGGGGCTGTCACAAGTTTGTTTTTGAATGGGTGGGATTAAGTTTATTAAGTTGAAAGAATAAAAAGAAGCATTTTTAAAGTATTTTTCTGCCAGTTATGATTAGATTCACCTATAAGATATGTGTGATATAATGCTACGATAAGGGTATGAAGTGGCTTTTTCACCCTTTTTTGAGGAGTGGGTGGTGTTCTACAGTTTTGTGCTTTATATATATAAAAACATTCTTTGCATTATGTTGATAACCTAGCTCATATAATAAATATCCATTGTCCTGGGATCTGCTGTTGTTCCAGCTTGCGTGAGGCTAGTGTTCAGTGTATAGTGTGAAGCATACCGAAGTCTGTCAGAGAGGGATATGCAGGATTCGGGCCCCTTTGTGTTCTTGTGCTTGCCATGCCCATACATGGTGTGTCACAGAACAAATATTCATTTAAAGTTTGATATTTAAGAGTATGATGTCGGATTATGTGTTTTACAGAATTAATCTCTGTGTGTGGTGTTGTGATCAGTGTTTAGTTATCAAAATCTGGGGAAAGAGGTCTCTATGGGCCTGAGCCTTTAAGTACCTAGTGATGCCTCTGCCACACAAGGTGGAAGGAGGTGGATGTTGTGGCCCCATGGGCCAGAAGAAGGCACGGCCACTGTGGTGGCTGTAGCTGAATTGGCTTGCATGGGTCAGAGAATGGCTTCAGCCTCAGAGGTAGGAGGGGTGAAAGGGGAAGAGTGCTGGGATGGAAGGGGGAATAGGGCTGTGTGTGTGCACACACACAGCCCTATTCTCTCACACACACACATGTGAGTGTGTGTGTGAGAGAAAGTAGAAAGAGTGTGTGGGTGTGTGTGTGTGGGGCAGAGACAGAGTAGAGATTGTGTGATTGTATGTGTGTGAAAATTCTTTCCTTTATCCCCTCTACTCCACTCCACCTAGGGCCCACCATGTTAACCTCAGGCCCTGCCAAAAACGTAGTCCTAGGTATGCCACTGGTAGGTTCTTCTTGTGTTTGGGTATTTCAGTTGGAAACAATGTTAAAATGAATGGTGTTATATAACAAAGCCAAGGTAATAGCACCGGGTCCTACATAAGTTTTGAGAGAATGGAGAAGGAATATCTTAATAGTTGTCTTATCACAAGATAATATATTACTATCAAAATTAATGTACCGTAAATTGGCTAATGGAGCAGACACAGACAAGCATATACATGCGCACGTGGGACCCTTCACTGATTGTTAGGATCACAGTGAGGTTTCTGGTGATGCTACTGTGTGGAGTGGTCTCTGGACCCTACTGCCTTTCCCGGGGTAAACACAAGGAGGGGCCTTCTACCAAAGTCTCTGAAACCCCACCTCTCTATGACTATTAAAGGATGTATGAATTCACATGGTCTATGGTGCTCCCAGAGGTTAGGAACAAAGCCCGAGATCCAAGAAAATAAGTTTGGAGGATACATGATGGCACCAGACAAGTGTTTACAGAAATATACAATTTAAATAATAAAAAAATGGATTGTTGCATCAGAGGTAGACCCTTGACCGAGGTGGAGTGGGCTGATAGGCAGAGGCCACTGGAGCTTCACCTATACCAGCCCTCATTCCCTGCGGGTTGAGCCTTTGGATGCTGGTGCCGGCAGGACATAGGTGGGACTCTATATATAGTTGCAGTAGGAGTTGGTTCAGCCCAGAGACAGCAGGCGAGAGATGGTACAGTCTTACTCCAGACTGGGTAATGTCCTGGAAACTCAGGTGCCAATGGAACGAAGGCAGACAGGAGGCGCTTGAGCAAAAGTAGGCCGAAACCTGAAGAAACCACATCCAGGGAGTAAGCAGAATAGGCGACCAATAGTAGGCTTGAGTCAGGGCTGGCAGCGATCCAAAAGCAGTGGCAAGCAAGGCTGAGGTCTGATCACGGAGACAGTCAAGTAGAGCTGAGGCCTGATCACGGAGATAGTCAATAGCGTAGTCAAGCAAAGCTGAGGTCTGATCACGGAGACAGTCAATACGTAGTCGGACGAAGCAGAGGTCTGGATCTGGAGATAGTCAATACGTAGTCGGACAAAGCAGAGGTCTTGGTCTGGAGATAGGCAATGCGTAGTCAGATGAAGCAGAGGTCTGGGTCTGGAGATAGGCAGTAGTGTAGTCAGGCAAAGCATAGGTCTGGGTCTGGAGATAGGCAGCAGTGTAGTCAGGCGAAACGGCGGTCCGGGTCTGGAGATAATCAATGGTAACGTCAGGCAAAGCAAAGTCAAAGTCCGTGTAGTCAATCCGAAGCATAACAGGGTAGGAATGAAGAGACAGGAACCAGGAACAGATGAAGAACAGGAATGCAGGGATGAGATGAATCTCTAGGAAGCAACGAGTACTCGACCAGCAAGGAGACCTGTTGCAAAGGCAACGCTAGGGAGCGCAGCCTGAGCTTAAATACTATGGTTAGGTTGACATCATCATCTGGGGCCGCGGCTAGGTTCCCACCGTGGTCCCTACTTAAGAGTCAATGATGTGCATGCACGCGGCTAGGGAGCAGCACGGTGCAAGTAGCAGCATCCCTCCGCGGGCCACATGGAGAGGCCCAACGAGAAGTGGAAGCAGGACCGGGAACGCCGGGGACTGTGGCAGAGCGGGAGGCACTGGGGGAGACCCGAGGACGAAGCTGACGGCCCACCACCGCCAGCGAGGAGGAACCAGGGGCTGGAGTCACTGTAGAAAGGTGAGGGGGCCATGCCGCGGGTCTGCCGTGGACGGCACACGTAACAGGATTTAACGGTTGCTGAATGACAAATAATGTTCAGTGCAGAAAATGGACTCTCATTCAAGAAAACATTTAGATAAATTACTGCATATATAGTCCAATACTGACAAAGAAGCTTATGCTATCATTTTTCTCCTTTTCCTTATACAGATTCACCTTGTTCAACAGAAAAGTGTTTCTTCACAGATACGTTTCTCTCTGTTCTTTCATTTTATTTCTGTTTGTGTTAACCTTGAAGGCTCTCCTTGTATTTTATTTTCTTACAAGTTCAAACACTCATAGGCAAGTCACAAAAACCAAATACAACATTTATTATGGTAAGCTATTACACTTTCTGAATTTAACTAATGTTTTTTGTTATTCAGGTTTGCCAGAAGCAAGCATCAACATCAGATAAGTATTCTAAACTCACAAATGGTTTTGTACAAACTGGTTTGACTGGTTGTGATAAACAATTCTTTCCTGCAAGCTCTTTCACTTTGTATTCCAGGTCCTCTGATTCCCCTCTCCAGACAAGGCATACATAGTTTAATGTGTTTTCCAAACTTATACAGTATAATTTAAATGTAACAGAGCTCTATCTGTTTATTTTATCAGAATAATTATATCATCCTGTGTGTTATATAACACTTGAGTTCATGATTCCTGTCCGTTGGGACCCTTCAGCAGGTGGTCTCCCGGTCCTCTCCAGAATAGCCATAATGAGGTGAATTGGTCCCACAATGCAGAATTTCTCAGCTCCTCTTAATCAGTTGCTCAGGCTTCTTCTGATCATGCCTTTGCTCCCCATGCTTAAAAACAAATAAAGAGAAACTATCTCCCTTGTACCATTTAATCTTCCACAGCCTGATGTGTATGTTTCTTTTTATTCAGGATACTTCATATCTGACTTAAAATCTTTCTATCAAAAATAAAATAAAAACACGTCTCTAGTGCTGATTTCTTGCTGCAGCACTACATTCACCCTCTCACTAACACTGGAATACATAACTTCTCTGTAACTTTGCAGTTTCTTATTAGATACACACTACTTATTCATACAATCTTCCACTCCTTTGGGTAAATCAGGTTTCTCTACACAGACTTAGACAGCCAGAGTACAATTGCTCTTAGAAAATTGCACAAAGGATTTATTTTCTCCTGTGCTGCACAGTTTTTCTCTGCTTTACAGGAGCAATGCTTCCCACAGCAATTACTTAACTCTTTTGAGGTCCAGATTCAGGTACTATGCATCTGAGCTAGTTAGCCGGATAAACCTATTTGGCTAACTTATCCTGGATATTCAGGAGCGTGGCTGCACTGCTGAATATATCCAGCTACTTGAAAGTTAGCCAGATAATTCTATCTGGATAACTTTAGGATAGGTCTGAGCAGAGTGAAACTCTGAATTTCATATAACTTATCTGACTAACTCAACTCTTTCCAGGTATAGCCATGGCCCACTGGCCACTTAGCCAGCTACCTATTTAGCTGGGTAAATGGTTATCCAGCTAAGTAGTGGCCACTGATCCCAGGCTGCTGCCACTTAGTCAGATAAGTCAAAACTTATCCGGTTAAATGGCGCTGAATATCTCTTTTTGGCTCTAAGGTTTTATTTCTTCTAGAGTTTCCTTAGGATCCTCTGTCTCAGGAAATTTACTTTTCTGAAACATTGTATCTTCCCAGAAGATTCCTTATATAGTGTTAAAACTGTACTGTACTTTTTCTCTTCAAGAACAAATCTCCCATTTTTTCACAGGCTTGGCAGTCTCAAATTTTACTCTGCCCCTTTTCTTAGCCTGTTTCTCTGTTTTGGGGTCTCAGATCTCCTTATCTTTGTAGTCCTGATTCAGGGCACACATTCCCCACAATGGCATAGCCAGAACTGATTTTATGGTTGGGCCCAAGGTTAACATGGATGGGCTCTAGGCATGCAGGTCTGAGCTATGGTAATTATACCTTTATTGATAAATAATAGTGCACCTGGTGACAGATTTCTAGATAGATTGCAACAGCAGGGGTGATTTTAAATATTTGAAACTCAATGACTTCAAGCACTTACCAATACTGAACTATGTTGGTGTGTTAACACAACACACCTTTGCTATCAATTTTGAACTTTTGTGACCCTAAGGGTACAAAAGACATCTACAATTCTTGAAAGAGGTACAGTAGTCATGAATGAGTGAGAACCACTATCCTAGACCACAATACACCCATCTGTTGGGAAATGCAGATTAGAAAACAGAACAAGATGAACTGCTACAGATCCCTAAGCAGAACATAAGAACATAAGAAATTGCGATATTGGGTCAGACCAAGGGTCCATCAATCCCAGCATCCTGTTTCTAACAGAGGTTAAAGCATGCTACAAGTACCTGGCAAGCACCCAAAAACTAAGTAGATCCCATGTTAATGAGGCCAGTAGTAGCAGTGGCTATTCTCTAAGTCAACTTGATGATTAGCAGTTAATGGACTTCTCCTCCAAGAACTTATCCAAACCTTTTTTGAACCCAGCTACACTAACTGCACTAACCATATCCCCTGGCAACAAATTCCAGAGCTTAATTGTGCATTGAGTGAAAAAGAATTTTCTCCAATTAAGTTTAAATGTGCTTCTTGCTAACTTGATGGTGTGCCTCCTAGTCCTTCTATTATCTGAAAGAGTAAATACAAGTCCGTTCTAGACCTCTCATGATTTTAAAGACCTTTATCATTTTGCCCCTCAGCTGTCTCTTCTCCAAGCTGAACAGCCCTAACCTCTTTAGCCTTTCCTCATAGGGGAGCCGTTCCATCCCCTTTATCATTTTGGTCGCCCTTTTCTGTACCTTCTCCATCGCAATTATATCTTTTTTGAGATGCGGCAACCAGAATTGTACACAGTACTCAAGGTGCATTCTCACCATGGAGCGATACAGAGCCATTATAACATTTTCCAGTTTATTCACCATTCCCTTCCTAATAATTCCTAACATTCTGTTTGCTTTTTGACTGCCACAGCACACTGAGCTGACAATTTCAATGTATCATCCATTATGATGCCTAGATCTTTTTCGTGGGTGGTAGCTTCTAATATGGAACCTAACATCGTGTAACTACAACATGCACTTGTCCACATTACATTTCATTTGCCATTTGGATGCCCAATTTTCCAGTCTCATAAGGTCCTCCTGCAATTTATCACAATTCGCTTGTCATTTGACTACTCTGAATAATTTTGTATTATCTGCAAATGTGATTACCTAATTCCTCATATTCCTTTCGAGATCATTTATAAATATATTGAAAAGCACCGGTCCAAGTACAGATCCCTGAGGCACTCCACTGTTTACCCTTTTCCACTGAGAAAATTGACCATTTAATCCTATTCTCTGTTTCCTGTCTTTTAACAAGTTTGTAATCCACCTCCTATCCCATGACATTTTACTTTTCTTAGAAGCCTCTCATAAGGGACTTTGTCGAATGCCTTCTGAAATTTCAAATACATTACATCTACTAATTCATCTTTATCCACAAATTTTAACTAATAGATCTGAAATTTCATGTTTTAGTTCCTTCAGAACCCTGGGGTGCATACCATCTGGTCCAGGTAATTTGCTACTCTTTAGTTTGTCAATCTAGCCTACTACTTCTTCCAGGTTCACAATGATTTGGTTCAGTTCATCTGACTCATCACCCTTGAAAACCATCTCCAGAACTGGTATCTCCCCAACATGCTCTTTAGAAAACTCAGAGGCAAAGAATTAATTTAGTCTTTCTGCAATGGCCTTATCTTCCCTTATGACCCCTCGGTCATCTAATGGTCCAACCGACTCCCTCACAGGTTTCTTGCTTTGGATATATTTTAAAAAGCTTTTATTATGAGGTTTTTGCCTCTACGGCCAACTTCATTTCAAATTCTCTCTTAGCCTGCCTTATCAATGTTTTATCCTTAACTTGACAATGCTTATGCTTTTTTCTATTTTCTTCAGATGGCTCCTTCTTCCAATTTTTTAAGGATTTTTTTTGGCTAACAAAGCCTCTTTCACCTCATCTTTTAACCATGCCGGCAATCGTTTTGTCTTCCTCCCAAGTTTCTTAATGCGTGGAATACATCTGGACTGCGCTTCTAAGATTGTATTTTTAAACAATGTCCACGCCTGTTGTATACTTTTAACCTTTGTAGCTGCACCTTTCAGTTTTTTTCTAACTATTTTACTCATTTTATCAAAATTTCCTTTTTGAAAATTTAGTGTTAGAGCTGTAGATTTACATATTGTCCCCTTTCCAGTCATTAGTTCAAATCTGATCATGTTGTGATCACTATTGCCAAGTGGACCCACTACCGTTACCTCTCTCACCAAATTCTGAGTTCCAGTAAGAATTAAATCTAAAATAGCTCCTTCTCTTGTTGTTTCCTGAAGCAAATGCTCCATGAAGCAGTCGTTTATTCCATCCAGGAATTTTATGTCTCTAGCATGTCCTGATGTTACATTTACCTGTCAATATTGGGGTAATTGAAACCTCCCATTATTACTGCACTGCCAAATTGGTTAGCTTCCCTGATTTCTCTTAGCATTTCATCCATCTGTCTGACCACTTTGTCCAGATGGATGGTTGTATACTCCTATCACTTTACTCTTACCCAACACACATGGGATTTCTACCCATTCTCAAGTAGACTTTAAAAGGCCCACCCACGTAAAATCAGGGAGATACGCACGTGGCTGAGCCTTGCATGTGCCAAGTGCATTTTAAAAAAGGCCCGGCCACACTCGTATCTCCATTTACATGCAGAAGTCCAGGCCTGAAGAAAGGGGTGGGCCAGGGAGCAGGGCGGGGCGGAGGCTGGCCGGGACAACAGCCATTAGACCTTGTCCCAGGGAAGCACGCACCGGCACCCAGCCAGCATGAGGAACTTACTCCTGCTCGGAGAAGCGGGTAAGTTCTTCAGCAAAAAAAACAAACCGCTAGTTAGGGTAGGTTTAGAGATCAGGGAGGAGAGGGAAAGAGGGAGGAAGGATAGGGTTAGGAAACTGGGTAAAGCCCCGATCGTGTTGGCAAGTGATTCTTTTAAAATCCCCCCCACGCGCGGAGGCCACCCGACTGCACATGCATGTGCGGACATTAAAATCCAGTGTGCATGTGCGCATGGGAATCACATTTTATAACATGTGAGTGCCGACGCACGCATGTTATCAAATAGCCGTGTCCATGTGTGTGCACCGGGAACTGCATGCACATGGACATTCGCACAGGTCTTTTAAAATCTAGCTTATAGATTCTACTGAGCATTTAGTTTCTTTTTCTTGTATGATCTTTATCCTGTTGGACTCTATACCCTCCCAGATATAAAGTGCCACTCCCCCACCAAGTTGATCCTCCCTATCATTGCGATATAATTTGTACCCTGATATAGCACTGTCCCATTGGTTATCCTTCTTCCACCAAGTCTCTGTGATGCCAATTATGTCAAGCTCATCATTTGCTGCTATACACTCTAACTCTCCCAACTTACTTCTTAGACTTCTGGCATTGGCATAGAGACATTTCAAAGAGTGTTTTTTGTTTGTATTAACAACCTGCTAATCAGTTGGCAGGGAAAATTTGGAATTTTTTAGCTCAGGTGGTTCTTTCCTTATATGCACATGGATTACGTTTGCTTTTATTGGAACCTCTCTGTTGGGATGTCCTAACTCTCCTGTTTCATTAGTTTCCTTCAAAGATACATTCCTCTGAACCATGCACTGCTGAGTGACCGTCGGCTTTCACCCTTGATCTATATGCGAGCAGAATATCTCACCTAAGTCATACATGGAAAACACATATAGACCATCACCAAATACAGAAGAAAAAGTCATAAAATAGAAATATAAATATGCAGACAAAAACTGGACTGGAAACCCCACAAAGCCACACTCTCCATTTAGTGCAGCACCTAAGAGACAGCAATGTATTTCCTCCTGTACTGTGCAATATACAAAATATATCAGAGATAAACAATATTAAAAACACAGCAGAAAATAATATAATAAAATACCATTCTTAATCCATCCATCCTCTGCTAAAAAAAATGGAGAAACAGAAGCTGTAACAAGAGAGTATTTTGTTTCTTACCATTAGGCCAGAAACATAAATATGGACCAGCACCAGGACTTGGGAATGGTTCTTGTTATTGTCCTTTCTTTAACATGTAATCTTATTTTATTGTTATTATTATTATCTGATTTTTTCATGAATGTTCCTTTTACTTTAGACACTTTATATATTACTTTGGCAATGTATTGCCATGCCAGTTAAGGCTCCTGATTTGGAATCTCTCTTGTCTCAGTCCCTCTCCCTCAGCATCCCTACTTCCCATGATGAGAGAGTGAGGAGGCTGCGTATTGAGAGAGAAAGCTGAGGACAGGGGTTGAGAGACTGCTGGGGACAGGGAGTGGCATGAAAGGTGAAAGTCTCATTCCCTATTACCCTCCCCCCGATCCCCAGCAGTCTCACTGAAATCTCAGCTCTCTTTCTCTCCTCCCCAGCAGGTCTCACTCTCATCATCTCCTCCTCTGCCCCCCTCCCCCATCCCAAGCAGTCTCACTCACGCCCTCATCCTCCTCATCTCTAGCAGCCTTACTCTCACTCAAGTCCTCAGCAGTCTTTCCCCACCTTCTCTTCTCATCCCCAGCAATCTCACTCTCCCCTTCCTCAGCAGCCTAGTCTCCCACTCAAACTCTCTCTCTCTTACTGGCAGCTGCGGTCCCCTTTGCTGACAACACGCTGCTCAGATGATCTGCTTCACACTGCCTTTTTGCTGTCCCTTTTCCTCGGGTACTGAGACTCCAAAATAGGAGCCCTGTTCCTGCTGACACTAGCTGGCTGATCCTTCCACCGCCATGGACCCTGCTCTGTCTTCATCCTATACAGTGCTGAGACAAGCTTCGGTGTGGCAGCAGCGTTGAGCCCGTCTCCTGGATCCCTGACATTGGCCCTGCTCAGTTGCTGGATGCTGTTGCTGAGGCCACCCCGTGGCTCCTTGTCATTGGCCCTGTGTGAGAGATGGCACTGACAGACTGCTTGCTATTGCCCCTGCGATGTAGAGGGCACAAAGCATTAAGTGGGCCTGAGAGAAAAATGGAGGCACCTTGGCCCATCCGGCATCCAAAGCCCAGCTGTGGTTATGCTACTGGCTCACACCTTTCTCACACTCTCACACTTTCTCACACTCTCACACTCACACCTTTCTCACACTCTCACACTTTCTCACACCTTTCTCACACTCTCACTTAACTCTATGTCTCCTGCACACTGATATTCTCGGCATTTTTCTCTATTCACCAGATTCCTTCCTCTCATTTGGACTCAGAAACTTATTTCTCCACTCTTTCACACAAACTGCTATCTCTGTCCTCTCTCTTTCATGCTTAAATTATTTCTCGTTCTCTCGCCTGCACACAAAATACCTGATGGCATCGTTTTTTTTCATGCACTGCTAATCATGTGTCTCTGAATATGCTCGTTGAGGAAACTCCATGCAGCTGCTTTCCCTAGAACCCTGAGGCTGCTGTAAAGTAAAACTTAGTTTCAGTTTTCATAATCTATGAGCCATAGTGACCTATTTTATTTTGAGGCCAACTGGGTATTGCTGATGTAATCCACATTGAATTTTAGATATGTGCTGAATATAATTTTTTGAAAAAAACCCTGCAGTATTTATTCCCTGCAGCCTTATGAAAAACTAAAGATGCTGAATCATAGACTGCTACATTTGGAGTGCTCTTAAAGGGACAATACACAGCTACTCCCTTCAATATAAAAGTACAAACAGTAATGGAGTTTTTTTGAGTTTGGAAAGCAAAAGGTGTTCATTCAATGTTTCACTTGCTTGGAAACGATGGACATGTGCTGAGCTTCTCAGAATTTAGAAATAGGTACCATATCGATTCGAAATACTTCTTTGCTTATTCCAAGCTAGTCATTATATTAATTCCCTGGATAAAACAGACCTCAGGAAGCATGACAATGTTGCACTCAGTGGTGGCCTGCAGTCCCATCCTGTGGGTCGCCGTTCTGACTTAATGCCAGGAATCCTCCTCAGCTGGGCAGACCCCCCAGAACGAAGACGCGGCCGACCGCCATGCCTGACCAGGCCCGATGCCAAGCCAGAAAGAGAAGTCGCCGGCTCTAGCGGGGCTGCCCCTAGGCGTGCTCTGCACTGATTTAAAGGGCCTGCGGCGGGAAATCACCCGTGGTGCCTCCCTCTGACATCAGGACCACCAGTGCAGTGAAAGTCAAGAGTCTGAGATAGTTTCATTTTTTTAAATTCCTTATTAATGCACCTAGATATGACATAAGAAGGAAGCTATAATACAGAAATGGAAACAAGAATTAGAAATGGAAGCAAGAATTAGACATACAATTGAACCTAAAGCAGTATCAGAATTTTTTTTAAGCAAATTAAACAAATATCAATAAACACTATATTAAGGGTAACACTATATAAATTTTCGATGCAATTTTATTTTTTTTACAAAGATGTTTTTGTGTCAATAATTGTGACAAAGAAATTGGTACTTTGGGGCAAATGATTTGGTCATGTGAAATTATTCAACGTTTTTGGAAGAAAATCAGGTTATTTGTGGATGGTCTTGGGATTTTTATTGCCATTTAATGTATGGATAGTTCTCGTTAATAATATATATATGGTAACTTTAGGTGGTAAACACTAGAAATTATGGATGAGAAAAGCCGTCTTTTGGCAAAAAAAAAAAATCTTTTTTTTTTAAATTGGAGATCAGTGGATCCTCTGATGACACAATGGATAAATGCTCTACATCACTTAATGTTATGGAAAAGAACAGTATATAGGCAAGTTGGGAGATTTTCGGAAAAAGAAAGCCTTTTTAGATACTTGAGGTGGATATATGTTGTTTATTCCACAGAAAGCAAGAAGCATTATGTTAAATTACTTTTAGATATTTAAAGGTGAATTTTCAAACAATGCACTGCAAAAATTAGTACTTGCGCATATAAAATTGCACATACGCGAGTACATGCTATTTTAAAAATCACAACATGCACGCGTAAATCAAGGTCCACGAGCAAATTTGTGCATGTAAAATAAGAGGTGGGCGAGGGGCAATACCAGAGATGCCAACATTTATGTGCATAAGTTGCTATTTTATAACCTGCCAATGTGACGAACTTAAGTCTTTTACTTGCATATATTTACTCCTGATCATAAACATCGCTAAAGTGAAAAAATGACTCGGTAGGAGATCTGGGTGCTTTGGGGGGGGGGGGGGGGGGGCCTTCAGGCTGAAGAGCCAGGAGGGTCTTCATGAGCTGCAGATGGACTGGGTGAACCAGTAGACTAATTGGTAAAACTGGTTATTTAATTGCCACATGCACATTAGAAAATCCCCTGACTTATGCATTTAAAAGCCAAGTTATGGGGTAAAATCATCTAATTTTTTTTATTTATTGAAAATGCAATGTCACTCAACAATAAAAGAAAGCATAAAATACAACAAAATATACGACTAAATTCCAACTTATCCGGCTTTGGGGGTTATTTACTAAAGGTTTATTGCGTGCATTAGGGCCTTATTACATGCAATAAGGCCCTAACGCACGCAATAAACCCCTATCACACGCGAAAAGGCCCTTTTCGTGTGTGATAGAATGTTAATTAGCTGGAAGGGAGGGGTTGGGAAGGGGGAGGAGTTAGCCAAGGCACCTCTGCCAGTGATAATATTAGGAACATTCTCGCCGGCAGTAGCACAGCGAACAGCACCACCTTTTATGGTGGTGCTATTTGCATTAACGGCTGCAGCCAGCTGCACCGCTGCTGTGCAAATGGCTGCGGCCTTTCTCAGGCCCGCCTCCCTTTTCACGGGATTCATCATTCTGCGAAGAATGATGAATCCAGTCCTTTGTCTCTACTTAGTTGGACAAATCTGAACTTGTTTAGATAAGTAACGGCACTTACCGGGCTATATTCCAACTTATCCAGCTAAGCAGCAGCAGGCACTACTTAGCCAGATAAGTTTGAAAAGCGCTACTTGTCTGTCTAAGTAGTGCTTTTCGGTCTTATCAGGCTACGTGCTGCAACATAGCCAGATAAATCGGTACTTACTTTGTTAAGTCCGAACTTGCATGGCTTGTGGTTTTTACATGCAGGCTCATTTGTGCGCACATATATACTCATATTTTATAACCTGCACATATTGTTTCCATCCAGGTTATAAAATACAGTAGCAACTTTGGGTGCGTGTGTCCATCTATACATGTAAATGGCTGCATGCGAGCAGTTTTGAAAGTTATCCTCCCTAATATTTTCTACTAAATACGCCATGGTTTGTGATTGAGTCTTATTGGAAACTGCAATTGCTGAAACTCTTTGATATCAAATAGGGTTCAGAAATAGTATATTTAATTTTTATTTTTAAAAAATGTATAACCTGCTTATATTGATAAATCATGCTAAGCAGTTAAGTGTGCAGGGAGTGTTGTGAATGAACAGTTTAGTGGACCCTTGGTCCGACCTGTGAGAGACTGGGGAAAGGTGTACTATAGTCACTGGAGAGTGACAGGTCGGGAGGCGGATACCAGGCAGGAGCTGGAGGTGAGGTTCACCCTGGAAGCCGGTACTCCCCCGGGAGGAGCCTGTAGGAGCCCAGCCGCTGGGACTTGGATGATTCACCCTGGAAGCCGGTACTCCCCTGGGAGGAGCCCATAGGAGCCCGGCCGCTGGAACTTAGGAGATCACGGAAGCTGGAGCTGGAGCAGGCAGGCAGGAACTGAAGCAGGCTAGGACTGAAGCAAGCAGGAACTGAAGTAGAACTGGCTACTGGAACCAGACAGGAACTGAAGCAGGACTGGCTACTGGAACCAGACAGGAACTGAACCAGGACTGGCTACTGGAACCAGACAGGAGCTGAAGCAGGACTGGCTACTAGAGCCTGGAACCAAGCTAGAACTGAAGCAGAACAGGTTACTACAAGCAAACCAGACAAAAGCAAGACTTGGGCACGGAGCGAAACAAGTCTCAGGCAGGAACGGAGTCTCTAACGCAATAGCGCACTCCAGGGCATGGAGCAACAGAGGACCACAAGGAACCCCGCTGCAAGGCCAAGTCCTGGGCTCCGCGGCGGCCTTTCATAGGCCATGGTATCTGACGTCATCGATAGGGCGGAGCTTCCAATGGCGGGAAATGGCCTCCATAAGCGTGGGTTGCGCGCGCGCCTAGGGAGAAGGCATCCAGGCAGGGCTTCTCGGCGGCGTCCCCCTGCAGGGATGCAGCGAAACAGGCCTCAGACCCTCGGAGACAGGCCGGGACCAAGGAGGTAAGGGCCTAGTCGCGGCTGCCGCGATTGGGACCGCAACAATACCCCCCCTCTTACGCCCCCTCTTAGCAGGTCCAGGTTTACCTGGGTGGTCTTGATGGAAGGCTTTCAATAAGTCCTTATCAAGGATGTTGCGGGCTGGCTCCCATGTGTTCTCCTCGGATCCACAACCTTCCCAGGCGATGAGGTACTCCCAGCGACGTTGATGGAATCTGACATCTAGAACCTCCCGGACTTGGTAGGTGGTGTCTCCTGGTACGGAGGGATCTGCAGATTCGGGAGCTCAGGGATGGTACTGGAGAGGATGAGAGGCTTTAAAAGCGACACATGGAAGACATTGTGCACATGCATCGAGGAGGGTAAGCGCAAGCGATAGAAAACGGCTCCTACGCCCTCGGCAATGCGGAATGGTCCACAGAATCTGGGGGCGAGTCTGCGGGAAGGAATCCGAAGTTGTAGATTCTTTGTACTCAGCCAAACACGGTCCCCAGGGAGGTAGACTGGTGCTGGCTGATGGTGGCTGTCTGCCCATCTTTTGGCAGCAAGGGCAGCTCTTTGCATCTTCTTTTGGATAGACGTCCAGAGGGCAAGTAGCTGGCGGGCAGAGAGTTGCGCTGCTGGCAGTGCGCTGGGTTCAGGTGAGGGCAAGGGCAGCCGAAGTTGCTTCCCATAGACAGATAAGAAGGGAGAACTTCCTGTAGCGGAGTGACTGAGGGGGGAGGGGGGAGAGAGTGACTGAGGGGGGAGGGGGGAATGAGGGGTAAGGAAATGGACTGAAAAAAAAAATGTTAATATAGCCCATTTTTACGGGCTTAACGGCTAGTATATATATAAAATATATAATCTGTATAACATACTTTCACAAAATATAATTATCTAGACTCCCTATTACCAAACAATGGGGGAGGGTTCCATTTCATAAGCAAGTAATCAAAGAAGAAATATGGACCAAACATTGAGAGACTTAGGAGTACACATTCTTTCCTACACTAAGAAGAAGATGTTATATGCTCAGCCTCATGGCTCCTTCGATTCTCTAAATATTTCTCTAACTGTTCAGATTCATTATAAACAAATCTTGTACCATCAATTTTCATTACGCATTTACAAGGGAATCTAATATTTAACTGAATCCCAAAAGTTCTAGCCTGATTAGCCAGCATTAAGAATTTCTTACGCCTCATCTGAGGCTCCTTAGAAACATCAGGGTAGACCCATAATTTTTTCCCCAGATATAAGCAGGATCTTTTACTTAAGAATAATTTTCATACATTATCTCTATCTTCTGAAAACTTAAATTTTACCAGTAAAGTTCTTCGCATTTCTATTTGAGAACTATAGGAAGTCTCTATCAATTTGGTAACATTTAGTGACATTCCCTCTGCTGGTAGATTTTCATTTACTTGTTCTTCTTTCTTCCTCGGTAGAAAATATGCCTTCAGTATCACTGGTAACATATCCGATGGTAATAGTAGTATTTCTTGAAAATAATTCTTTAATTGTTCTTTTGAAGAAGTCATTTTGCACTTCGTAAAGTTTAATATCCTTAGGTTGTTATACCTTATGGAGTTTTCTATATTTTCCACCTTTTTCTCCAGTATAGTTTCTCCTTTAATTATAGAAAGCTGTACTTTTTTTATCTGGTTTATTTCTTCTTCCACTTTTATCAAGTTAACAGTATGTTGATTTATTTCTGGGTTAAATTATGTAAAGTTGTTTGCATTTCTTTTATATTTAAGGACAAATTCAGCAAAGCATTTTGCGTCGACATTATCGCCTGCCATATTAAGTCCATTGTCACCACTTTAGGTTTTTCACTCGGTAAGAAAGGTATTAAATTTATAGATGAGGTAGAGAAATACCTTGAGCTTCTGGATTCCTTTGAAGCTGAGCAATCTTCACTGCTGGTCCAGCTTCCATCGGTCCGATAGTTCCCTCCACTTGTAGGGAGGAGATGAAAGGACCTCCCGGTCTTTCTAATGGCGCCGTTTCTCCAGTTGCACCTTCCCCAATAGGGTTCATTTCCAAAGACGCCACCCGTCCTCATCTTGAGCCAAAGTCAGCAGCGGTCTTGGCGTCGCCTGGTGGGCTGGGAGTTGTTGGAGCCCCGGGACTTAGAGTGGTATCTCCCAGGAGCAGAGGTGCTTGCTCTCCACCTAACTGCTCAGCGGGATACTCCGGGACTGTTACCTCCGCCAGGGGTTGGAAGCCCATCAGCGTTGTTTGAATCAGCACGGGTCTTGTGGGGGTCGGGGCTCCCTCTCTTACCTGGCCTTTACGCTTTGTGTGTGGCATCTCTCGGAGGCCGGCAAACAAGAAAAATATCAAAAGAAGAAACAGTGCTTCAGGAGCTTCACACACCAACATCTCTCTCGGGCACCATCTTGGCCACTCCCCGCACAAACACAGAGTTTTGTCTTTTATTGTCTTTTATTGATTTATTTATTTATTTTTAATTTTTATAGACCGAAGTTCTTGTAGGAACTACAAATCAATCCGGTTTACATACAACTTTTAAATGCCCAAAAAGAGTAGTGGGCTTTACATAGAACAGTTGAACAATAAAACAGGTAACAATAGAACTAACACAATAATGTTGGAACAAATAGAATAGATAACCAATTAAACATAGTAATATAGTAATAAATATTATATAGAAAATAAATATAAAAGAGATAGAGTAAATGGAATGTGAGTACAGTATAAATACAAAAGATGAAAGAGCTCAAAAATTAAGGTACAGTTGAAAAAAAATCGTAATAGGAAATAGGTAATAGGTAATAGGTAATTGTACAGCTGATGTGTACCACCAGAGGTGGCAGTAGTGAGGTGATCCAGAGGTAGCAGTCCAGGGACCCTCGGCAGAGGGGACCTGTCTCACCACGATGGTAAAGGGAGATCTGGTGTAGGTGGGTAGTGCGCGCGCGCACCCTAGGAAGCCCTTAGGAGAAACATGGGTGAGGCAACGCCATTGCCGTTCCGGGGACGCCAGAGAGAGCGGCTTGCAGACGCAGCGGTGGCCATCTTCCCAAGGCTCGCGGGGAGAGCAGAGAGAAAGGTGAGGCCCAAGGGTCGAAGCCGCCTGAGACCGACGGACGCAACAGTTGCCTTGTAAATATTCGCTTGTTCACAAAGGTCACAAGTCAGTCGCTCAAGCACTGCAAGATCTGTTACCTTATTCTACCAACAGGAAAACAAAGGGATCGGCTTCCACATATGTTATGGTGAGAGGAGCAGTGTGCAGCAAATGATTAGTCAGTTTGCGAAACCCAGCCATGCATGAACAGTCAACCCACAACCCCAAAAGGCATATTTGATAATAACATGGTAGATGGAAGAGTACAACACATGCTGTGTTGTTTGTCTCTCAATTTAAGAAACAGATTTAAATAGAAAAGTACAGACAGAAACCTTTTATTTTCTTTTAATATTTCAGCAGTTAACCCCTGCTTAGATTAGTTACTATGACTGGCCATGTTTTGAGAGATCACTTTTAAATTTGATCTTACCCCTTGTGACCTCAGTGCTCTCTTCCACTCCTGCACCTCCCCAGATCATTTTGCCTTAGATGGCACAGGAACCTGTTGTCTTCCGCATGTCTGGAGAGGTTTCTTGGAGTAGTGCCACTGATTGCCCAGAACAGGCTACCATTGTTGTAGCAGCTGTTTTCCTCCCTTCCGAAAGATTGAGTGCGTCTCCCCTCATAGGGACAGTAATATTCAAACGTGCATGTGAGCGCACATAAACATGTGTATATGGGTGTACAACCAGATGCATGGCATTTTTATGTCCTGTGAACACATACGTGTGTATGTTATAAAATAGTCATGTTACATGTACATGTGCTCCTAATTTTAGAAGTGTGCACACAGCAGCATAAGTGGGCTTTGAACTGTGCTAGTGAAGGAATTTTATAACAGACATGTGTCCAGCCCATGACCAGTTTCACCAGTTTGCCCAGTCTACAATTAGGTCCTCCAAATCCCCCTGGTTCTTTAGCCTGCACTCCTCCCAGTTAATCCAGCCTAAAACACTTCATAGATGCCTGAAAATAGTTTTATAAAGACTTACATCTCCTCCATAGCAGAAGTAACTTTGCACTGAAATATATCTGGGTGCATGCCCAGGCGCGTAGCTACTTCCATGCATATTGTTGCGTCCGTCGGTCCTAGACGGCTTCGCCCCGCTTGCCTCACCTCCCGCTTACCTGGGAAAGATGGCTACCGCCGCATCTACAAGCCGAGCTCTCTGGCATCCCCAGAACGGCTATGGTGCAGCCTTCCACCATTGCTCCTCCCAGGTATCTACTAGGGTGCGCACATGCGTGCAACCCACATCTTTGTACCACCCTTGGCGCGAATCTCGAGGGCGTTCCCTCATGCTGACATCACACCATCCGGGTATATTACCTTCACTAATTTGCTAGCTCTTTGAGTTAGCAAGGACTCGAATTCGTTCTTGTTTACGCTACTCTGCCGCTTCCGTGCTGCCGCAGGAAACTCTCTCTCTGCCCTTCGGGGTAACTGCTAACCTGGGTACCCGCTCCTCGGGGGCCCTCTGTTTTATTTCAGGTGCCTTACAGGGAACAGGTACTCGCTCCTCGAGGGCCTGCTCTCCTTGCCTCGGTGCCTGTACCTTCTACAACATACCTGGTGGAATCGCATATCAACGGCAAACACCTAGGGGTAGATTTTTAAAGTTATGCGCGGGTGTAGATTTGTTCACGCAACCCGGCGCGAACAAATCTACTCCCGATTTTATAACATGCATGCACCGGTGGGCTGCCAGGGAGCTGTCGGCGCGCCATTCTCCGGCCCAGGGGCTGGTTCGGAGGCCTCAGCCACGGCCCCGGAATCCCCCCGAGCTGTTGCCATGCTCACGGCCCCGCCCCCGGAATGCCCCCAAATGCCGCGCCCCCCCCCCCGACACCCCCCCCAAGCAAAGTCCCTGGACTTACGCGCATCCCGGGGCTTTGTGCGCGCCGGCGGCCTATGTAACATAGGTGTGCCGGCGCGCAAGTCCCCTGTGCGCATAAATCCGGCTGTACTTACGCGTGCAGGGCTTTTAAAATCTGCCCCCTAGTGAGTACTCTCTCAGTCTATCTCATCCACAGTATCTCCTCGCTGGGAGACCTGCTGCGGAACCTCCTGACGTCATCAAGGAGACAACGCACAATAAAGCTCTGGAATTTGTTGCCAGAGGATGTGGTTAGTGCAGTTAGTGTAGCTGGGTTCAAAAAAGGTTTGGATAAGTTCTTGGAGGAGAAGTCCATTAAGGGCTATTAATCAATTTTACTTAGGGAATAGCCACTGCTATTAATTGCATCAGTAGCATGGGATCTTCTTAGTGTTTGGGTAATTGCCAGGTTCTTGTGGCCTGGTTTTGGCCTCTGTTGGAAACAGGATGCTGGGCTTGATGGACCCTTGGTCTGACCCAGCATGGCAATTTCTTATGTTCTTATGTTCTTAAGGGCTCCCTCTGCCGAGGTCCCTGAGACTGCAACTACTAGACTGCCTCACTACTGCCAACTCTGGTGTTTCTCTTCAAGCTGTCTAATAAAGAACTATCTTGTGTTTTGTGTAGTACGAGTCTAGCCCAGATCTAATCTGACAAGATGGTCAGAAAAACAAGCAAAATAATAACTGAAGAGAATACCGTAACAGTTTGATCATTTTTTCTGGGACTCCATTGTATTTTAAAGGAGGTAGTTTGCTACTCCTTTTAAATTGTTTTAATTTGTGTCGTGTTTCACTTTTGTAATAGTTTATAATTTTATTAATTTATGAGTTGAATTCATCTTTCTCCAGTGCAGCTATATATTTTTTGAGCAATCAGAACTGCACACAATATTCAAGATGTGGTCTGAGTGATATAGAGGCTATATGACATCCTCTCTTTCATTTGCTATTCCCTTCCTGTTACACATGCCGTACACGGCAGACCCACAGTGCGGGCCCCCTCACCTTCTCACACAGACTCCAGCTCCTGGTTCCTCCTCGCTAGTGGCGGTGGGCTGCCGTCTCCGACTTTGGGCCGCCCCTGGTGCCTCCGGCTCTGCCTTGGTCCCCAGTACTGCAGTGCAAGATGCCATTGCTCGTTGGGCCTCTCCACGCGGTCCGCGGAGAGACGCCACTACCCGTGGGTTGAGCCTCCCTAGGCGCGCGCACGCACATCTCTGATCCTTATGAAGGGCCCGCGGCGGGAACCTGGCAGCAACCCGGGATGATGACATCAAACTCTTCAGTGTATTTAAGCTCAGGCCTCGCACCATAGCGTGGCCTTTGCAATAGGTCTCCTCGCTACTTGAGTACTTGTTGCTGCTAGAGAATCCTCTCTACTCTTCGTTCCTGACATCCGTTGTTCCTGGTTCCTGTCTTCTTCGTTCCTGCCTTGTCTATGTGTTGGACTGACTCTACGGATTTCGACTTTGCTTTGTTTGACTACACTTCAGCCTATCTCCAGACCCAGACCTCCGCTATACCTGACTACGCTATTGACTTCTCCATGATCAGACCATTGCCTTGATTGACTAACCCTATTGAGTTTCTCCGAGATCAGAACTCAGCATTGCTTGCCACGACCTCCGCTTTGCCGCCGGCCCTGATCCAAGCCTGTGATTGATGCCTCCTCTAGCCTACTCCCTTCAGCCTACCTTTGCTCGAGTGCCCCTTCAGCCTACCTTTGCTCGAGTGCCCCCAGCTAATCTCTGTTCCATTGGCGCCCGAGTTTCAGTACCGTACTCAGTCCAGGATAGGACTACGCCACCTATCGTCTGCTGTTCTGGGTTGATCCAACCTTTCTTGTTTCTTGTTTCCAACCTCGGGGCCCACCTAAGTCCTGCCGGCCCCGGCACCCAAAGGCTCAACCCGCGGGGAACGAGGGCTGGTATAGGTGAAGCTCCAGCGGCCTCTACCTTCAGCCCACTCCACCTGCCGACGGTGGGGACCCGTAGGTCCTCACCTACGGGTTGCGTCAACCCCACCTTGGCCCAAGGGTCCACCTCCGACGCAACACTTCCTAATAATTCCTAACATTCTGTTTGCTTTTTTGACCAGCACAGCACACAGAGCTGAAGATTTCAATGTAATATCAACTATGATGCTCAGATCTTTTTCTTGGGTGGTAACTTTTAATATGGAACCTAACATCATGTAACTACAGAATGGATTATTTTTCCCTATATGCATCACCTTGTACCTGTCTACATTAAATTTCATCTGCCATATGGTCGCCCAATCTTCCAGTCTCGCAGGGACCTACTGCAATTTATCACAATCCGCTTGTGACTTAACTACTCTGAATAATTTTGTGTCATCTGCAAATTTGATCACATCACACATCACACCCCTTCCCAGATCATTTATAAATATATTGGTATTCGTGAATATTTACAATGCAAGAAAATGCATACTTTCCCAACCCATTTTATAAACATACGTGCGCATATTTATGTGCAAAATAATTGTGACACTGTACAAACACCCAGAATCAGGGCCAGTGCAAGGGTATTAAGGGCCCTAGGCGAACCTTCTGCCTGCCCCCGTGGTCCAGGCCCCGACTTTAACCTCATTCACACAGGCAGGCCCCCTCTCTTACACACACTTAGGTTCCTTGTCTCATTCACACAGGCATCCTTACACAGGCTCCCTCCTTCTCTCTCACTAACACCATTACTCTCTCATACACACACGCACACAAACAGAGGCTTGTGGCCCATCAAGACTCTGCTTTTCTCGGCCGCGAGAAGTATGGGTGATGCTTTTGGCTCGCTGAGTCTCTGCTTCCCTCAGCCACGAGCAGGATAGGCTCCACTTGCAGCCTGCTGAGTCTCTACTCCTCTCGGCAGTGAGTGGACTGGGCTCCATTCGTGGCCCCACATGGCTGCTTTTTGCCGCTCCCTAATGGCTGGTGCCCTAGGCAACCGCCTAGTTCATCTGATGGAACACGCTGGCCCTGCCCAGAATTAAATGTGAAGGCAAGTATATTTTAAAGAATGTACAAGTAATTGGAATCACCAGTTCACCAATACCTCCACCAGTTTTCCCAGACATTCTCCAGTTCACCTAGACGCTCTAGCACTTCATCTTGCATCCCACCACTTCACCCACACCTCCCAACAAAAAACTGCAGAAATCAGAGAAGTCAGTTAGCAGGTGTAAAAGTATATGAACAAGTTTGATCTTTTACAAAAAAACAATTTCCGCATGTACTTCTTAAACCCGCTTGGAATGCCCCTAGAACACCCCTTTTTCCCCAGTAAAATGTACGTGCAAAACTGAAAATATGCAAGTATTCTCAATATTTATAAAATAGCATGTTCATGCATACATGCTATTTACATACAAATGTTATGTTTATTTATTTATTCATTTTTATATACTGTCATTCAGTTCAGCCATCATAACGGTTTACAAAGTCAAACAAAAACAGATAAATTATACATAGTTACAAAAAGGTAACAATGGGGGGGGGGGGGGGGGGGAAGGGAAGGAAGGGGAAGATGGTGGGGTGAAAAAGGGAGGAAAAGGGAAAAAAGGGAAGTAACAGTAATAGTATTAATTTATCATAAAGGAGGGATTCTATCATTACTTCTTATAAGTTCCGAATTGTAATGAATATGGTTGATGCTAGTTGTAGATACTTTTTCTTTTGTGCCTGGGTTTGGTTGGTTGAGTTGATTGTAGATGGATTGTTGATATAGATGATCATTAATGTAGACTGTATGAAAAAGGAAAGTTTTTAGATCTTTCTTGGACTTTTTGATATTGGTTTGAGTTCTCAAATAAAGTGGTAGAGAGTTCCATTTTTTTGGACAAACAATGGAGAAAGCTCTATTTCTAGTGGATGATAGTTGAGCATCTTTGATGGGAGGAATATTTAGACAAGAAGTGTTATTAGATCGAAGATTTTTTTTGGTAATTTGTGGAGTGACTTTTAAACCAGTATGTTTATGGTGATCAGTATGTTTATGCATGAAACCCCTTTGAAAATTAATTCCATAGTCTTTAATGTTACTGTATATCCAACATGTGGGTTGCCCACCAATATGGAACTTCATTTTCATTTTTTCTTACAAAAAAATTCCTAGCATTTTAGAATTATATGATTGTTTCAGTATTTGAAAAGTTCTGGACAGCATCTGCGAACAAATTAACACTCTTTTCATGATCAGAAATGCTAACAGAGCAACATAAAAACATGATGGTCCATCTAGTCTGCCCATATTCTTACTTGTTGAAAGGCATGGTCCACACTACTTTCACAGTATCTGCCAGTATATGCTCCTGACATTGGTACTGCCAGCATATGACTGGTTTTAGTATTATTTTATGTTAGATCATTACTACATCACTGACATTGCTGCCTAGATGTCCTGCACACCTTAAACTCAACATGGCCAAGATGGAGCTCCTTATCTTCCCTCCAAGCACACCTCCCCTCTTCCTCTTTTCTCTGCTTCTGTGGATAACATAGTCGTTGTCTCTATCCCATCAGCTTGTAACCTTGGAGTCCTCTTTGACTCCTCTCTCTCCTCTACGCATATCCAACAGACTGCTAAAATGTGTCGTTTCTTTCTTTATAACAACGCCAAAATCTGTCCTTTCCTTTCTGAACACACTACCAAACCCTTATCCACTCTCTCATCTCCTCCCGCTTAGAATATTGCAACCTGCTCCTCACAGGTCCCAGCAAGCCATCTCTCCCCACTGCAATCTGTCCTAAATTCAGCTGCGTGACTTATCTTTCACCAAAGTCGCTATGCTCA
Source organism: Rhinatrema bivittatum (assembly GCF_901001135.1). Lineage (NCBI taxonomy): Eukaryota > Metazoa > Chordata > Amphibia > Gymnophiona > Rhinatrematidae > Rhinatrema > Rhinatrema bivittatum. The sequence goes on from NC_042621.1 coordinate 140,587,972, forward strand.
CATAACCCCTCTTCTGAAGTCACTGCATTGGCTCCCTATCCACTCCTGCATACAGTTCAAACTCCTCTTTCTCACCTACAAATGCCTTCACTCTGCAGCACCTCACTGCTTCTCTTCTCTTATTTCTTTCTACACCCCTCCTTGTGCACTCCGCTCGTCGGATAAGTCACTCCAATCCGTGCCCTTTTCCTCTACTGCCAATTCCAGACTCCGTGCTTTCCACCTGGCTGTACCGTGTGCTTGGAATAATCTTCCTGAACTGGTGCGTCATGCTCCCTCTCTTGCCATGTTTAAATCCCATCTAAAGACCCACTTTTTTGAAACCACTTTTAAAGCTTATGCCTGATTGTCTGTTTTTTGTCTTGACCAACTTTCTTTTCTTTTAACCAAGTCTCTTGTCCTGTATGTTTGTCTTATTAGATTGTAAACGCTATTCAGCAGGGATTGTTTTCTTGTGTTTGTACAGCGCTGCATATGTCATGTAGAACTATAGAAATGTTTAGTAGTAGTAGTACATAATTACCAAACACACAGCTCAATACAGTAAAGTGCGGCCGCGGTTACCCTGCTCCTAACCGGCTTTCTACTCACTTTTCGGCCGCGTTAGTCCAACCCGCGAAACACTATCCCCTTTAATCCATCCTTACTGCCTCTTTAAATCCCCGGGTAACCCCTTCCGCACGTGGCATGTATATCAGATGTAAACGATCGAATTAGCTATTCCCTCCCATACAGTAATGTGCGCCCCGACTATCGCTATTTTACCCTGCCGTTTTGCCGCGCGTTTAACCTGCTCATTTACCACCTACCCTTACCCCTGCGTTAGAGGCAGGGGTAAGGGTAGACAGTAAACTTTCCCCCAAAAAGAAACCTAAAAACATAAAATCCCCTCCTCCCGAAGCAACTCGACATGTTATCAACTTACTTTTTGTTGCTTTCAGCCCCTTCAACCTTCTCTGCCGCCCTCCAGAGGGGGCAGCCAGTGGCGAAAGCGGCTTGCAGCGGCGCCCCCCCCCCCCCCCCCGCAGGTCCCGGTCTCCTTGTGCTTTCATTGGCATGAGTGCCCAAATTGATGGGCGCTCATGCCAATGAAAGCACAGGGACGGGCAGGCATGACGTCATGGAGGGGGGGGGGCAGCCGGCGGCGAAAGCGGCTTGCAGCGGTGTCCCCCCCGGTCCCAGTTCTCCTGGCTCTCGATGACAGTGGGCTGCCTCCAGCGCTCACGTCACCAGCGGCCAAGAAATTAAAAGAAGAGCGCAGGTGCAGCCAAGGGGAAAAAAAGACGTCACGCCCGCCCGTCCCTGTGCTTTCATTGGCTTGAGCGCCCAAATTGACGGCTCAATTTGGGCGCTCATGCCAATGAAAGCGCAGGGACGGCCGTGACGTCACGCCCGCCCGTCCCTGTGCTTTCATTGGCATGAGCGCCCGTCAATTTGGGCTGCCCCCCCTCCGGAGGACGGCAGAGAGGACGGCAGAGAAGGCTGAAAGGGCTGAAAAACAACAAAAGGTAAGTTGGCACATGTCGAGCAGCTTCGGGAGGAGGGAATTTTAGGTTTTTAGGTTTTAGGGTTTAGGGTTAAAGTTGGGATCCACTTCCTGGTGCCTGTCATTTCAAATGTCATTTGAAATGACAGGTACCAGCGCTGTATTAAGCGCCTATACAGTAAAATGGGTTGCGCGGGCCTAACGCTTCGCCTAACGCTTCTTGGACGTTATTTACATTTGCATGAGATTAGAGTACAGGATCGAGCGGTAGGTGAGCCGGACTGTGCGTGCGGCAACCACGGGTGTGCCCGGCACTAATGCAGCTCTTCCTACCTGCCCTTACTGGATCGACCCGACAATAAGTAAGATTTTTGTGACCTTCCAAAGCTCTGCTGGAGAAATGTTTCTGTTTGAGAGGCTGATATCATTGATGTCCCTGGATTTGGATGAGGTGGCTAAAAGGATGAGTAGCAACATTTTATCAAAGGTCATTCCTACAGTAAGGGAGCCTGGAGTGGAATATCAAGTGATCAAAAGTGAAAAATTATATTTAAGAAACATAAAGGCATAAAAGATTTGTTACGCCTTTCGGTCGCAGAAGGTTGCGACATCTCATGCTCACCTCCTTTCTTCCTGCACCATCAAGTCTGGGAAGAATGGCGGTCTCTGCTAATCCCCGCCGACCTCTCTGGCGTTCCCGGGACAGCATGGGCGCTGCCAACCGCCATCTTGGATCCGGAATTACTTAGGCGTGCGCGCGCAAGGGCCTCCTTTGTACACAGCATGGCGGGAACCTTGGGGGCGTCCCCTCACGATGACATCAATCCGCTATTGTATTTAACCTGACCGGTCTTTGCCTTCTTCGAATTAGCAAGGAGTTCCGTCTTGCTGAATCCGCCTCATTCGAGGACTTCCTGTGCCTGACTTTGGTCTTGGCATCCAACGCTCTGAGTACCCGCTCCTCGGGGGCTCCCCTGCGTTCCCGGCTATCCGCTCCTCAGAGGGCCTACCTGCCTGACTGCTACCAGACCTGCTTCTCAGGTCTCTCTCTCTCCTGGAACCATCGTTTGTGAGTATCTCTACTGACTTCTACTATATGAACTGTATTGAGGATTCCCGTGGTGTACCCCCAGCCTCAGGCCACTACCGCCTTTCCTTCAGTAGAAGCTATTCAGCATTTCCTGTGCTGCAGAGTATTGACACACCAACTACGGGAGCCACTTCTGGGTTCCGGCATCTCTACCAGTTCTTCAACATCTACTGTATAGACATCCTTGGCATACCCCGCTCCGCGGGCCACTACCGGATCTGTATTCCTGAGGTGCCTACACTCGTCAGAGAAGATCTCCGGCATATCCCACTCCGCGGATCACTACCAGATCTTCTCATCTGTGGCCTCGCTCTGGGTATTCCCCATTGCGCTATTACATCTCCAGCTCTGTGGACATTACTTTTTCCTTCCTTCATAATAAAGTCTGTACTTCTAGCTGTGTCCCACACCACTGAGACTACGCCTGCTGACGGTGAGGCTCATAGGGCTCCTCCCTGTGGGAGGAGACACCTCTCTTCTCAGCCCAGGGTTCACATTCTTACAGAAACATAACAAGACTATAAGGGCCAGTTTGTCCGCTCATCCACAAAACTCAATTCTACAATCCCTACCACTCATTCAGTGTTTTACTTTGCTTGTCCTATCATGCTTTCTTGAATTCAGATTACGGATTTGATTATGAACATTATTAATTGCAATCATTAAATTGAAATATATTAAATAACTTATATTAACGTTCACCAAGGTTTCACATAAAACAAAGATAATTTCTCAGGAAATCTTATAGCAAATAAAAACATGAAAATAACAAGTCTAAAGAAGATATGCTTGCAGCTCTGGATTCAAATATGAAATTTCCAGTTGTAGAGGAGCATTGCCTCATATTTGCTAGATCTAGGGTTGCCAGGTCAACTGGAAGAGGCTGATACATTCCTGGTTTTTTTTTTTTTACCTATTGCCTGCATGGAGCTGCTGTAAGAAAGTTGAACTGTCTCTTAATGGCCATCTGTCAACTAGACTCCTAAGTTCCAGAGATCCAGAATTGTCTCTTCTATATGTCTGTATAGGAGGCCCCAGCCATTTGAGACAAGGGGCCGCAAAACTGGGCAGGCATGCTGCAGTCAGCTCGAGGTGGGGGAAGGGGGGGGGGGGGGGAATGCAAGGTCAATGGGACTCCTTGGCTGGTTTAAATACAAGCCAGGAACCAATGAGAAAGTGAAGGGTAGTAGGGCTCAGGAACAATACGGGATGGGAGAGGGAGTGGTTGCACATTAGCCAGCATGGGACCGGAGAGCACCCCTCCCACCACCCCACAGCGCTAAAGGGCAAGGGTTGGGGGTGGGGACTTTGTCACAGCCTCAAGCTAGCGGCAGCTGGACCCTCATCAGCGCATAGAAAGATGCTTTTCTGTTACGGGAGGGGAGGGTCTGGGCACCAAAGACTAGGTATAGGGGGAAGCTTGTTGGAGGCGCATGAAGTGGGGTGCCATTGGCCTATTATTTGGCAAAAAGTAATGGTTATATGCAAAACATGGCACAGACCGAGATGATGGCCGGTCTGGGGGTGACCAAATGGATGTCTAGCATAAATAAATAAATAAGCGTGGCCTGCAAGGACGGCCAAGGGAGGGGCGAGGTGGCAGCACACTGCACAGAGTGCAGTGGCCACAGCAGCATTCACGGAGCGGGATGCCAGTGGGTTCCACCTTCACGGAGCGGAAGGCTGGAAGGCTGCTGCCTCGCTGGGACAGCAGCAAGCAGGGGGTAATAGCACGAAGTCTGCCGGTGGGGGTTTAAGCCATTTTTAGAGAGGGGAATGTTAAGCTTGCATAAAGTATTTCTGAATGTTGATGTTTTAAGCTCATGTTTGTATGGCTGTGGCCGTTTTATCCACTCAAGAACATTATGTACCTTGTAGCGCATCATTGTTGGCAAGGGGGCAGGGGAGGGGTGGGATACCCATTAAGCACTAGGTACACTGTGTAGCCACTATATATATATTTAGCAACAGTAGTATATCTCCATACATACAATGGGGAGTTAGACACATAGGAGCCAATTTTTCAAAATTGAGTGCTTGAGCTCCTTAATATTGAGCAACTCCTTCACTGTGTCCAGGAAGCGGTTTGTGTGGAGTTTAGCACCTTCTATCATTTTGAAAATGTGGCTCCTATGATTAGGGTTGCTAACAACACAATTTACCGCCTCTTGGACACAGTGAAGAAGTTTATTCAATAACGGAGGTTGCACGTATGGTAGGATAAAGTTGCAACCCTAGCCAGATCTCCAATGTTTTTTTTTGGGGGGGGGGATCTGCAGTGTCCTGTCCTACAATGTTTTAATTTCCCTCAGAGCCGCAAGGTTTGCGTCTTGCACCTCTCCTGTCTCATGCGTTGTTGTTTTTTGGTTTTTTTTTTTTAAAGCTTTGGGGAATCTTTCTCTCATAAAAACGCCGGTCGGCCCGCAACGTCCCCCCGGCGCCACTGCCGCCAGTTCGGGCGCTTTTCGTCTCCGGCCCTGCAGGTGGCACTGTCTCCCGAAGGCTCCTCAGCTCGTCTCTCTCGCCTCCCGCCGCCAGCTTCCGGCCTTTTCCGGGTCCCCACAGCAGTGCTGCCGGCTGCCGCTTCCTCGGAGCGGAAGGTGCGCGCTGCCGGCCGGGAGCTGGAATCGAGCGCCCTGAAGCGGTCTGGCTCCGCTCCTGCTGCCGCTGCTCTCTTCGGCCCCACGCCGCCTCCTGCTGTTGCGGGCCCCGGCCGGCGCACTCTGGTGCTGCCCCTACCGCCGCCGGCTGAGTGCTCCCTCTGAGACCTCCCGCCCTCCTCCTCCTCCTTCTTCCTCCTCCGCCGCCGCCACCGCCTGCCTGCTGCTCCTGCTCCGGCCTCCCGCCGCGTCTCCCGCCATGCCCGGCCCAGCCGCCGGCAGCCGGGCCCGCGTGTACGCCGAGGTGAACAGCCTGAGGAGCCGCGAGTACTGGGACTACGAGGCGCACGTCCCGAGCTGGGGGTAAAGAACCGCCGCCGCCGCCGCTGGTGCTGAGGGGCCCAGCTCCGGCACCTACTCTCAACTTCCTTTTATAATCGCCAAAACAATACAACTTCTTACTATAACCCAGAGTAATCGGGCGGGCGGGGGAATAAAGCGAAGGTGTAGCGAGAGAATTAAGAATAAAGCAAAGGAAGCCGCCCCAACGAATTACTGGGGCCAGAGTTTTCTTTTTAACCATTCATTAATAAAAGTTATTAATGAATGATTATTGTGAAGCCCCGGAAGCGCTCACGAGAAAGCAAGGCGTTTGTCCATGGGTAATCACTGTGGCTTGCTTCTCAGTGGATGAGGATGGAGTAGCGGCTTGATGAATAAAGTATGGAGGATGGTTAATGAATCTACAGAAATAATTCAGCGGTGTGAGGGGGCGGAAGCCATGTCTGTCTACTTTTCTATACAGTATAAAAGAAGATGAGTAATATTCCATCCTGCGAGAGGGAGCGATGGGGGAAATCTATGTATAGTTTTAGTGCAGATTTAGAGTGATACTAACTGGAAGTATCTTATATAATTTTAGTCTGAAAACATTGGGGTACCAGGATCTTGCCTCAAGATCCGTCTGTGGAGAGGTGTTGACATTTTCTCTTTTCTAGAGTATTATCTTAAGGTTTATATTCACATGACTTCTAGAGAGATTTTCTGGTTGTGTGTGTCTAAAAAGACACAACAGTAAGAATTCTTTATTTATAATGTTTCTTTTTAAAGTGTTTTGAAACTCTTTCCACAGATATCCACATTTCATATAGTCCAGGGCTTTTCTTTGTGTACATCAAGGAAATGTTTGTTTATATTTATGGCTTAAGCTATCATTATAGAAACGTTGGTGTCTTATTTCTATGCTGAGAATATGTGCACAATAACGAGGGGGCGTACTCTTATAATAATTGTTGCTTGCCCTGAGTTCATTGTGAGGAGCAAAACTGAAGAGCCTTCAAGAATTTGGATTATGCCAAGCACACCCTGACATGACTCGTCTTCCTTTTTCTTGTCTTCCAAAATGGCCCAAGAATTTAATGATGTGTGTTCTTAATATAATGCTTAAGCATTGGTATCTTTATAAAACTGAATATAATGTAAGACATCTTTAAATGTGTGCTGGAGAGAAGTCTAATTGAGAGACACATAGGAGTCCAAATTATTTGACTATTTGAAAGGTTATCATTCTAAATATCCTCTTGGCTACACAAATAGCTTATATTTTACATATTATAGCTTATTCTCTAGCTATTTTCTTGAAAGTGCAGAAGTTTGAGTTCTTTTTTTTTTTTTTGTAAATAAATTGGCTCTGAGAAATCCCTGTCAAATGTCAGTAGCTAACCAATATGAAGCTTGCTTTGGAAAGGGGGACTTCTGTAAGATTTGCCTTGTTGAAATAAAAATTAGTTTGAAACAGAAATGTCTTAATTTTAAGGTATTTTACATGAAGAATAAAGTCCTGGGTTTATAGGTTGTACAGTAGCTTCATATTTTGTGTTTTGAAGGCATTAGAGTTTTATAATTAGAATGCAACTCCATACATCCTGATGGGCTTGATGTACTAGCCTTTTTTCTCTTCAGTACATCTGGTCCAATATTTTCCTTCTAACTTATTGCAGTGTCTGTCATAGACTTTATATGAGTGATTGGCAGTCACTGAAGTATGGCTTGAGCATCCATTACTTGTAGCAGCAGACTATTTGTGGTAGAGTTGACCATTTTCTGAGAGGTGAGAAATGTGGTCATTTTTAGAAGTTCTTAAAATAACCTCATTGGATATCCCTATAAAGTTATAACATTCATAAAAACATGTTAGGAGAAATGTACCAAATTAATTCAGTGATAGAGAATTCAGGTCACTTGCAAGAGCCAAATGTGAATTTCTTGAATGAGCCAGTAAAGGAAGAGCTAGCACAAGTTTAATTTTCTTTACTTTATTGGATTTGCTAAATCACCATCCTTTAATGAAAATCGAAGCAATGTTTTAGTAAAATGAGTTATGTTCATTTTACTAATTTGTTAGCTTTGCTGAATTAAAAAATTGTATTTTAATTTTTTACTCTCTACAAAAGAGAGTCATTTAATTGTTAGTGTTTAGTCTCAAAATTCTGTTCCATAATCTCCTCTGTAGATAGTTAATCCTGGCTTTGTGTTGTGAAAATAAACTACACACACATGGCATCCTAAACATATCTCTTGCCTAGTTTTTCACTGCAGTAGAGTGTAAAGGCCCAAACTCTCTGTAGCTGGGAGTAGTTAATTTTGCTGTTGGGCAAGTTATACTGATTCAACATTTGCCTACTGGAATATTAAATAATGTCTGCTAAGTCCCTGCTGACACAGCAGGTTATTCTGATCGTAATCACATGGGAGAGATGAGACCAGAGACAGGGTGTGTGACTTGGGCTTAGTGCTGAAGTATCTCTCGGTGATTTGAGGACCAGCACTGTATGTGTTGCTCTGCAAGCCACAGCTGTTCTGTATGGGTGCAGAGAAGCTGCATAATTATCCTGTTTTCACTTGCCCAGTGATCAAGCAGGCTCGTTAATTTTCAACATACTGCTTGGAAATCAGGCTTTTAAAAGATTGACGACAAACAGAAAATAACTCTGTTGCTAGGATGTTTTTTTTTTTTTAATCCTTTGAGAATGGTAATAAGGCTTTTCCAAGCTTAGTCTCCTCTGGGTTGAAATTTAAAATCCTTTCACCTATATACATGTTTTTTGGACATATTAACTGACATCAACTATCTGGTCAGATTGATGTGTTGACTGTCCTTCGTTTTCCTTTAGCTATAGGCAAAGTGCAAGAGGAGAGATACTTTTCCAAAAAGGTGAAAACATTTTCCTTTGAAAATTAAAAGGATGGTCAGCCATTTGGAAGTAAAGGTTAACCAAGTTTTACCTGATACCTTATTACATTTACTGTTCATTTGTGGCTAGCTTTTATTGTGAATCTTACTCCCACGCTTGTTTACCCAGCCTGTGCAGTCCTTGTTGGTTGTCTGAATATAAATCCTCTTTTCTTCATCCCCTGCCGTTGAAGCAGTGAGCTGCACTGGATATGTATTCTAAGTGAAGTATCAGGCTTGATTTGGGGTAATAACCGCCATAACAAGCAAGCTACACACAGGCTTATTTGTTTTACCCAGACTGTCATTCAGTCCTTGTTTTATATTCAGACATCTACCAACGAGGACTGAATGACATAGTCTGGGTAAAACAAATAAGCATGGGTGTAGCTTGCTTGTTATGGCGGTTACTACCCCAAATCAAGCCTGATACTTCACTTAGAATACATATCCAGTGCAGCTCACTGCTTCAACGGCAGGGGATGAAGAAAAGAGGATTTATATTCAAATAACCAAAAATGACTGAATTGCACAGGCTGGGTAAACAAACGTGGGAGTAGCTTGCTTATTACAGCGGTTACTACCCCAAACCAATTAGCTGGATACTTCACTTAGATGCAGCTCCAGCACTGTTATCTACGATGGCGGGGGTGGAAGGGAAATAGAACCAAAAATTTTTTTTAAAGGGACAAGAGTAACAGAAAAGTATGGGAAAAAGTGTGAAAGCTTGCTGGGCAGACTGGATGGACCGTTTGGTTGTCTTCTGCCATCATTTCTATGTTTCTATCTGGTCACACAAATTGGTTGAGAATGGTGTTGCTAGAATATTTGAGGTAAATATTTAGTTGTATTATAAGAGCAGTGTTGGTATTTCATAGGATTAGTGAAAGGGATGGCAGAGGGGAGATGGACCTGGGCTGAATGTGTTTGGATGCTTTACTAACCCTTACGGTACCTGTTTATAAAAGAATTTTTCATTTTGTGTCGGGGGGAAGGGGGGGATGCTATGTTACTAGAGCCCTATATAAGGCATGAAGAAGGGACAGGAACACTGTTTTTTCCAGTTATATGAGGCTTATGCTTGGTGGTAGTTAAACCAATGGCTTGGAGTCCCTTGTCATGTTGCTTCTCAAGAAGAGTATTTGTATTAATTTTTGTTTTGTTAGGACTAGCTCCTCACACATTGGCTATACTAGTCAGCTCAGATTTTTATAAAAATCAGCCCATAAATGCACATAAGTGGTAATTCAAAAAAAGCTTTCAAAGCAAAAAACATGACTGATCATTTTGAGCTCTAATATCAAATTGAAAGAGAGCATAGATCCGAAGAAGAGACCTGTGTGATCTTGATAGCTCATGTACAGAATTCTTTAGGTAATAGGTTACAAATAGTCCATTTGGTTGCCTCACGCCATAATTGTGCACAGGTTGTTTACGTGATTTGCTCAACATTACCCCCAGGTGGGGTGGGAAAGGCAATCTGTATGGGGTTCCTAAAAATAATTCTGTTCCTCTGCAACTTTTCAGGAAAGGGTTTAAAGGCAGTTCTTGTCATGTGATGCCTGGACTGAGAACAACTGTAAGTCCCTTTCTTTCCCAGGCTATGCATTCTGGGGAAGAGACTTTGAAAACACTCAGAAACCCCCAAATATTTTTCTGTCACGTAGGAAACATTTATATAGGTTTGAAACTTAAAACTTCTGGCATAACTTTCTTTGACCTGTTTGCACTGCTCTTACTAGTAGCAAATTGTTCCTGCTGGTGTTGTGTGTCTTAAGAAACCCAGTGTGGACAGAATGGCAGCAGGGACAGGGGGCATGCAGACCTATAGGCACAGCTGCGTGACTAGTGGCAAGATCCATCGAGCTATTCCCGCAGGTTCTGTCTTATGGATCACTGCTGGGGATAGGAAGGCAGCATTGATAGCCCAGTTAGATCTTTGGGACTAGGCGTGTGTGAGTGACATGAGGACAGCTTCTTTGGATGCTGCATCTTATAGGGCAGCAGGGGGAGACTTTGACTTTTGCTTTGGGGGGGGGGGGGTTTGGCATGGTATGTAGCAGTTTTACTGTGCACTTTTTAAGCTAGCATTATGGCTATAGTTGCTCTCGCCTAAGTTTTAGCCAGTCTGAATGTTTTGTGTTTAGTTGCATGCTCTGGGGGTTCTAGCCTTATGCCTGAGGTGTACCTGGAATTGGTTTGATGTACCCTGGAGTAGTGTAAAATGGTCAGAGAAGCCTAGTTTGAGTACCTTCTCAGATGTGTGTGTCAGCTGTGTTACAGCAATTTGTGACTTATGCATTTATGTTTCAATTGCCCTCCATTCATCTGCCTGAAAAGTTCCTGTCCAAGTCCTGCGATACTGGTGTGCTTGAATTGTCAGATTGATTATGAAATCATGCAATGTCACATCGGTGAATATAGTTCTGTGGAAACTATCTGAGGGTGAACTAAAATTTGCTGTGTTCTGTAGGAAATGTGCCATTAGATTTCTGGATGCTACTGAAGTCTTACAGCCAGTATTTGCCTACAAGAGTTAAAGGCCATCTTGGATGCATACATCATGTAAAAGATATAAGCTAGCTCGATACAAGGAAGTGTTTCTACCTTTTTGGACACATGGTCTTGTATTTCACCGACATCAGGTCTCCTTACTTCAGTTCAGAGTCTGCATGTAAGAAACTAGTAGTAGACATCCATAACATTGTACAGATTCACATAAGAGATGGTCCCTTCTCCATGGAGCTTACACTCTAGTCAGGACAAACATACATGACAGACGAGTCTACGGGAAGTATATTTATTGTAGAGAAGTGATTAGATTTTAGACTGGATTTGAATGTGGTCAGAGAGGGAGCATGATGCATTGACTTGGAGTCTATTCCAGGCATTTGGTACAGCAATGTGGAAAGCATAAGGGGTCAAGACTTGGCAGTGGAGGAGAAGAGCATAGATAAGTGACTTGCCCCATGAACAGCGTTTACGAGGAAGGGTATAGAAGAAAAGTGAAAATGAAGAACTGCAGAGCGAATGCATTTGTAGCAAGTAAGAGAAGCTTGAACCAAATGTGAAGTGGATAGAGAACCAATATAATGACTTGAAGGCTGGTTACTTGCTCATAGTAATGCTGGAGAAAGATGTCGTGCAGTTGAATTTTGAATATGTTGCAGTGGAGAAAAGTGGTTCAGTGGGAGGCCCACAAAGAGCAAGTTGCAATAGGCTAAATGGGAATTGAGTGGATGAACTTTCTGATAGAATGCTTAGGAAGAGACATATTTTAGTGATGTTACAGAGAAAGAAACTTACTTTAGCAATGTTTGTGTGTAGAGAGGGCATAAAAGATGACATTGAGTTATAGGCCAAGGGAATCAGGAGGATGAGACAATCATCCACAGAGACAGAAAAAGAAGAGGGGAAGTGGATTTGGTGGGAAAGAGGAGTAGTTCTATCTTGACCATATTAAGTTTAAGGTGGCGGCAGGATATCTGAGCTGCAATATCAGTCAAGCAATTTGAGATTTGGGACTGGGTTCTTGGTGAAATTTCTAGTATAGAGAGGATGATATGGGGGGAGTCAAAAATGGTACCGAAAGTCATGGGAGGAAGTCAGAGCACTAAAGGAAGAAGTGTAAATAGAAGAGGATCCAGGGTAAATCTTGAGGCATATTGACTGAGTTCTTTCTTCACTGCTACAGTAAATGTGTGATGGGAGGGATAAGAAAACCAGGACAGAACTGAGTTGGAAAAACCAATTGAGTACAGTAGGTCAAAGAGTAGATAGTGATCATCGATTCAAAAGCAGCAGTTAAGTTGTTTGAGGATTGAGTAAAGGCTCTTGGCCACAGCCACGAAATGCTCATTTGGAGACTTTGTTATTAGCAGTCTTTATGGAATGTAGAGGGCAAAAGCCAGACTGAAGCGGATCCAGAACGTTTTGAGGTGAAAGGAAGTCAAGACAGCAGAAATGGAATGGCATATTATGACCTCACTTCTACCTTTCTCTTTATCTCTTTGAGAGCTGCAATAAGAGCCCACAGCCTGTGCTGTAGTATATCTCGCATACCTAGAAGCAGGGTTTTGAAATCCACTTTCCTTGTTTTCTCAGCTGTTTAGATAGCAGAGAGCAGGAGGTACGTGTCCTTACCCCTAGTTCCCTGTACATACCTGGGTCAGTCCAGACTCCTGGGTTCATTCCCCCCTGCCAGCAGATGGAGACAGAGAAAAGCTTCGCTGACACGGCATCATAACCCCCAGTGCCCCCTGCAGTTCCTCAGTATTTCTGTCTCCAGCAGATGGCAGAGGGTGTGAATTCTGCAGGGTGGTAATATTTTACAGCTAACTTTTCCTTTTGAGCCTTCTTCCTGAGGGTTTCTTTTGTGTGTTTTAAGAATCCCAATGTCCGGTTGAGGCGGCCGAGCCGGGGGTTGGTGCCTTTGTGTGTGCTCGGACTGTGTGCCCTTGGGGTGTAAATCTGCTTGTCCAGATCCCTCCCCTTCACAAGACCACTGAGGTAGGCGGCTGCAGGCACAATTTCATTATTTTTTTAGTCCCTTTTGAGACTTTTTCCTGTTTCTTTAAGGGCAGTTTGAGGATAAAGTTAAAACAAAACAAAGTTTTGTTTTGCACCAGAGCACAGCTTGGCTGTGCTGGCGGCTTTCTCTCCTTAGGTGGGCGTTCTTTAGAGGTCCTAGTGTGTTTGGGGGGGCGGGCTCTTTCAGAGATTTTGGAGGTGTGTTTCTTTTCTTTCTCTGGTGTCTTCCTTTGCAATGGCTCGCAGCAGGGCATGCTATTCATGTGGCTCTGTTTTCTCCCATTTTAATTAATTGGGGCTGTGCGTGGATGTGTTGATGGTGGGGAGGGCTCCTCAGTCGGCCCCCCACCAGCTAAGCAGCGTCATGTTTCAGGCATTTTTGGGCCGGCTGCGAGCAAACGTTCTGCTTTCCCTCACCTGGTGGACGTGGGAAACGTGGCCATTTTGGATTTCTCCGCGGCAGTTCCTGCGTCACTGGAGGGGGTGGGGGAGGGTCTCCCATGTTTGTCTCCGGCCCGTTCTAAGGTGGGGAATGGACAGGGAAGGCTGGAGGGGGAGGAAAGCCCGATGCTGACAGTTTTTCAGCCAGGCTCTGCAGGGGTTGGTGCAGGGAGGCTATTTTCCACGGATTTTGTTTTATTGCTTCATGATGCTTATCTGGCCAGACAGAAGGCGGTTTGGGGTGCTACTCAGCCGCTGCAGACACTAGTTCAGCCCACTGAGGGAGCTGTGGGTGGTTCCAGTCTGACCTCTATGCCCAGTAGGAGAGTTCCATCAAGGCAGGGCTTGATTCTGCACCCGCTGGGGGTTTCATCTGGGGTGCTGAGCCCGAGGAGTCTAGTGGGGATCCTGGGGTTGCTAGGTCTGTCTGGCCAGGGAGCACTGGTAGGTCTGGTTCATCCGGCAACCGGGACGTGGGTCTAGGAGATGACCTGGTATCTTCCATTCATGAGGCGGAGGTCCCCAAAGTGGTGTGCCTTTTTAAAAGAGAGTTGGATGTTTGCTTCTTCTGGCATTTCAGGTCCTTGGGGTAAAAATGCCACAGGAGGGACCAGGATTTGGAGGGAGCGGGCAGGGTCCCCTGACATCTTTTCTGTACCACGAGTCAGTTAGGAAGCTGCTGGAAGCGCAATGGGGATGCCTGATTCTGGCTTAAAGGTTGGCAGGTCCATGGGGAAGCTTTATCCTTTACCGGAACAGGATTTGGAGATTTTTCTCTCCCGAAAGTAGACGCAGCGGTTATTAAACGGACTACAATTCTTGTGATTGGTTCAGCCACTTTGAAAGATGTTCAAGATCATAAGATGAGTTGCACCTTTAAAAGGATTTTTGAGGTGGTGACCCTAGGCTTGCAGGCGGGCATTTGTTCCAGCTTTTTGCAGTGTGCTTGTCTTAGCTGAGTACAGCAGCTCCAGGGAAACTTACCGCAGTCCACTGTGGATGCAGACATGGCTGAGAGAGTGGAAGCAGCTGTGGCTTATGGGGTGGATGCCCTCTATGATCTGGTGCGTACCTCCTTGAAGGTTATGGCATCAGTCGTGGCCGCCAGAAGGTTGCTCTGGCTCCTCAATTGGGTAGCAGATGTTTCCTCCAAAGCGCAGTTGGCTTCATTACCTTTCTTATTTGGGGAGGATCTCAAGCAGTTGATGCAGTCCCTTGGAGATAAGGCCTTCAGGTTGCCTGAGGATAAGCCTAAGGCTAAGAGATTTTTTTCAGTCAAGATCTCGTTTTCGGTCCGACAGAAGGACGCGGCCTGCGTGTGGGGTGTTGTGGCCTCGGAGGCAATTTTTTTTCATGGGGGCAGACCTTTCGTGGAGCCCAAAGGTCTCTCCGGGGCACCCCTGGCAGATCCTCGGCAGGAGTCGAGTCTTCATAATGAGGCGAGGCTGGTCCTCTCCGTCGTTCCTACTATAGGCGGTCTGTTGTAGTTTTACGGTGAGTGGGCCAGGATCACTCAGGACCAGTGGGTTCTCAGCATGGTAAGAAACGGCTATGCTTTAGAATTTGCTCATACCGTGCGAGAACCTTTTCTGATTTCCCTATGGAACTACCCGGACAAGAGGTCTGCGGTTCAAGTGACTCTAGATCGCCTATATCGATTAGGGGCTGTGGTGCAGGTTCCCCAGGCAGAGCTCTGCCAGGGAAGATATTCCATTTATTTTCTTGTCCCCAAGAAGGAGGGCTCATTCCGGCTGATACTCGATTTAAAGAAGGTCAATGCAGTGCTCAAGTTGCTGCGCTTCAGATGGAGTCCCTGAGATCGGTCATAGCAGCGGTTCGTAAAGGAGAGTTCCTGGCTTCTCTAGATCTCACGGAGGCTTATCTGCATATTTCCATCAGGGCTCTCAGTGTATTCTTCGATTCATGATTCTGGGCCAGCATTTTCAATTTCAGGCCCTTCAGTTTGATCTCACCTCAGCTCCACTGACTTTCACCAAGGTAATGGTGGTGGTGGCAGCATTCCTTTGAAAGGAGGGTATTCTAATGCACCCATATCTGGATGACTGGCTGGTCAGGGTAAAGTCTGAGCTTCTGTGCTGCAGATCTGTTCGAGTGCTATACATTCTCCATTTTCTCGGTTGGATGGTGAATCAAGCCAAGAGTCAGTTGTCGCCGACGCAGACCTTGGAGTATTTGGGGGCCCGGTTTGACACTTGGGTAGGCAGAGTGTACCTCTCTCAAGACAGTCGTGAAACTTCAGACACAGATTCGGCGGTTTTTGCAGTTGCGCGTACCCAAGGTCTGGGATTATTTGCAGGTTCTTGGCTCAGTGGCATCCACGCTGGACTTAGTTCTGTAGGCGTTTTCCCATATGAGATCCCTGCAGATGGTGTTGTTGGCTCGCTGGAAGCTGGTGTCTGAGGAGTATCATCTCCAGTAGCCTCTCGAGGGCTTTGCGAGAGAGAGTCTCTCATGGTGGCTTCAGACCCCCAGCCTCATTCATGGAGTGGAACTCAAAGTTCTGGATTGGATGGTGGTTACTACCGATTGCCAGTCTCTCTGGATGGGGAGCAGTTTCAGTCTCATTCTGTCCAGAGGTCCTGGTCCAAGAGAGAGTTTGCGTGGTCTGTCAATCTGCTAGAGACCAGGGCAGTTTGCTTGGTCTTGCAGGAGTTTCTGCCTGTGCTATGGAATTGAGCAGTATGAGTGCTGTTGGACAACACGACAACAGCGGCATATATCAGTCGACAGGGGGGAACCAAGAGCCAGGCGGTTGCTTGGGAAGCACAGAGGTTGGTGCTCTGGGCGGAACAACATCTAGAGCGATTAGCGGCGTTCCACGTAGCCGGAGTCGAGAATGTTCAAGTGGACTTCATGAACTGGACTCGCTTAGATCCAGGCGAGTGGGAATTATCAGACCGCCATGCAGTTGATTCAAGATCGTTGGGGATCTCCTCATGTGGACCAAATGGAGACTCCTCGGACTGCCAAGGCATTTCGGTCCTTCAGTCGCTGAAGGCAGCATTGGGCCGACAGGGTCGATGCTCTAGTTTTGCCGTGGCCTCAGGGGGGTTCTACTTTTTTTCCCCCCTGGCCACTGGTGGGCAAGGTTCTGTGTCGCATAGGGAAGCATTGTGGTGAGGTGATTCTGGTGGATCTGGAGTGGCCTCTGCGCCCGTGGTTTGCGGATCTAGTCAATCTGGCGGTGGATGGGCCGCTTCGATTTGGCCACCTGACGTGTCTACTTTTACAGGGTCCAGTATTTTCAGACCAGGCGGCATGGCTTTTGAGAGAAGGCATTTGAGAAGGAAAGGTTAACCTGAATCGGTTGTCACTACGTTGTTACAGCCTAGAAGGAAGTCTACTAACCTGTCTTATGTTAGGGTATGGAAGGTTTTTGAGGACTGGTGTTCCGTCAAGGGCATGCTTCCACTCAGGGCTTTAATCCCTGACATGCCATCTTTCTTGCAAGATGGCTTTACCAAGGGCTTTTTTCTCCGTTTGCTTAAAGTACAGGTGGCAGCGCTGGGTTCTTCGTGGCAAGATTGATGGTTCCTCTATTTCGGCTCATCCAGACGTCATTCGGTTTCTAAGAAGGACAATGAATCTACGACCTCCGGTTCGGAGGTCCTGTTTGTCTTGGAATCTTAATCTCGTCCTTAGAGGTTTGTGTGAAGTTCCTTTTGAACTGCTCCGGAGATCTGCGTTGAAGGATTTAACGCTTAAGGTGGCTTTTCTTGTGGCCATCTGTTCGGCTAGAAGGATTTCTGAGTTGCAGGCTCTATCTTGCTGTGATCCTTTCCTTCAGATTTTGGATGCCGGAGTTTCCTTACAGGGCAGAACCTTTTTTTTTTTTTTTTTTTTTTTACCAAAGTTGGTGTCAGTGTTTAATGTCAGTCAGTGGAGCTTCCGGCCTTTTCTACCTTATCTGCGTCCGATCCTCATATGAGGGAGCTCAAATGTTTGGATATGCGGAGAGCTTTGTTGCATTACCTCGAGATTACGAATGACTTTAGGAGGTCCGATCATCTTTTTGTGCTGTGGAGTGGTGTGAACAAAGGTTCCAAGGCTTCTAAAGCCTCTGTTGCGCATTAGTTGAAGGAGGACATTTCTTCTGCATATATCACACGGGGTCGTCCAGTGCCGGAAGGGTTGCGTGCTCATTCCACATGTTCACAAGAGACCTCATGGGCGGAATCGCAACTTGTTTCTCCATAGGAAATTTGCAGGGCTGCGACTTGGAAGTCGCTGCATACCTTTGCAAGGCACTATTAGCTAGATGTGGGGGATTCGGCTCCCCATCTTTTGGCGAGAGTGTTCTGTGAGTGGGACTCTCCAGGTCCCACCCTGGATAAGGGCTTTGATACATCCCAGGAGTCTGGACTGATCCGGGTACATACAGGGAAAGGAAAATTGGTTCTTACCTGCTAATTTTTGTTCCTGTAGTACCATGAATCAATCCATAGCCCGCCCAATTAGGGAAGGGGAATATTTAGGGGAGAGTCGTCCACTCAGCTGTAAGATTGTTCTCTGCATTCCGTGGTCTTGGTTTTCATTTAATTGTTCAAAGTTTTTTGCTACTTTTTGCTTTTGCTATAGAGATATACTGAGGAACTGCAGGAGGCCCTGGGGGTTATGATGCAGTGTCAGCGAAGCTTTTCTCTGTCTCCATCTGCTGGTAGGGGGGTATGAACCTAGGAGTCTGGACTGATCCATGGTACTACAGGAACGAAAATTAGCAGGAAAGAACCAATTTTCCTATGGCACGTAGGAGTTGGTTGCAACGGAAGTGGTTTAGGTCCTCCCCTGTTAATGGTGGTGGGGGTCCTAAGAGGAAGTAGAAGCATCTTCAGTCTCAACTAGGGCCTGGGAAGAGGCCCAAAGGCAGGAAAAAAGGTCTTCAGTCTTAACTAAGGTCAGGGAGGCAGTAACAGGGCTTTAGAGAGGAGTGTGAGAGGGCTGCTGTGGCAGTGAGGTAGAGCAAGATTGTGGGAAGAGTGAACTGGAGGAAGAGAGCAAGGATTGTTGTTTGGTAGGGTGGATGTGGAGATAGCAAGTGAGAGGGTGTGCACTTACCAGGGAAGAAATGCACTTTCCTTGTCTTCCCATTAATCAAAACCCCTTCAAACCCAAAAAAATATTATTGAAGAGAAGGAAGGGAGTAGAACCCAGCTTAGAAGCATGCAACCCACCACCTAACCTAGGTGGTGGTTTTACAGTTAAGATGTACAACAGGCTGTGCACAATTGCTTGAAATAACACAAACCTGGAAAGTTGTAGTTTCTTCATCTCATCACCCCTCCATCCTTATGCCTATCCTCTCCTTCCTGCCTCTTTTCTTTCTTTTTCCTTGTGGGAATGCTCCCTTTATATCCAGTAAGTTTTGTCTTCATTCATGACCTCTTTCATTCCCTCTATCTTCTTACTTAGGGACCTGGCTTTCTCATGAGTACTTCTGTTGTGCTGTCATGTTTCTTGGCAGGCCTTGGTGGTGGGTTTGACCTGCTTCCCTGCTCCTTCAGGTTTAAGCACCTTCATCCACTTCAAGCCCACTCCTTTTCTTCATTTGAGGCTTTCTCCCTCTGTCTTTTCACCCACTTTCACTCCAAATAGCTGTCAAATCATCTCCAGTAAGTTCCCCCCTCTTTCCTTGCTGATTGATTTCTGGCTTTCCTTCCTTGTGGAACCAGTTTTCCCTTCCATTATTCTTGAGAACTGTAACCTCCATGATGATAACCCTGTCATTTTTTCCTCAAGTTCTTAACCTTAACATCCTCATTTAACCTCATACTATGTTCTCCTGCTCCCACTTAATATCATGGCCACTACCTTGACCTAGTTCTTTCCTCCAGCTGCACTCGCTCAGGCTTGTCTACCTTTGTTCTTTCCCTCTATTACCATCATCTGATAACCACCCTCCCCATGGTCTCATACAATCATTACCAATACCTTTAGGAATATCTGGGTAACTGACCCTCACATCTTCTTCAGTACTGTCATCTCTCCTCTTCTCTACAACCTTGTCAGAATCTGATGCAACAGTTTTTTAATAACTCACTGCTCTCCTCTGCTTTGGCACTCTTGTTCCACCCCCTTCTCCATCCTGTGCCAAACCCCTACCTTGGCTCACTTCTAGAATTTGCTTCCTTAATTGCTGCACTTGCTTAGCATTGCATCTCTGGCTGAAGTATATTCCCATGCTGACGTCATACATTTCAAATTCATGCTCTGCCTCTTCTGGTCTGCTTTTACACTTGCCAAACAAGACTAGAATGTCAATCTGACACACCCTTGACGCATCTTTACTACTCTCGCCTCCCTCCTCAAACTGCCTCCGCCTCCCAATCAGTCTGTCTGACTTCTTCCGTGAAAAAGACTAACGATTAATATTGAGTTCTCCTAGGACAAGCAGGATGGTAGCCCTTACACATGGTTGACATCAGATGGAGCCCTGATGCTGAAAACGTATGTCAAAGTTTCTAGAACTTTGACTAGGCACATTAAGCTTGCCAAATACCATGTGTTCATGCGGGGTCCCTCTCCAGTCTTTCTGCAGAGCTGTAAGCCTCATGATTCGAGTGAGCTCATTCTGGCTGTTTTGTCCTTGTGAAAAACTGATTTTCTTGCGTTTTTTGTGGGTTTTTCCTCATCGTTCCATTGCCAGGTCCCTCTCGGTGCCCTTCCAAAGTGTCTCCTAGTCAGGGTTTTTAGTGATTTGGGTAAGTTTTTCTTTCACAGTCAATTCACGGTGCCAGATATGGGGATGCACTAGCTTTTGTTGTGATGCCCCCAAAGCAACCCCGTGGTGAGGAGTGCCAATCATCCATTAGTGCTGGGAGTCCACGACTGTGTCCACTGGTCCTGATGCTAGTCACCAATGCACCTCGAGGGTCCGAAGATCTACCATCCCTCTTTCCTCCCATTTGGTGTTGGCATCAGCAATGTTCAAGGAGGAGGTGGAGCACCAATTCCAGTTAGCAGGTCGACTGGGCGCTGTAGGGCTTTGCTCCTGTGGCACTAGATCTTGGTGCCACCCATCCTCATTCCGCTTCTGGAGAAGCTCAACGTGCTCATCAGTGTGTTACTGACACAACTGGCGTCTGCTTCCAGGATAGCTTCGGTATCTGGTGGGGCAACGAGGCATCACCCTACAGATACAGTGGTCGTTACCAGTTCCTCCTCCGAGGAAGCTCCACAGAGGCCAGTGGAGACATCAAGGCCTGCCACCCTCTCTGTCCAGTTCTACCAGTGCCTGCACCTCTGGATGAAGGCCCAGCTCCTAGGGACCTATCCCCTGTGGCTTACAATGAGTATGAGGAACCCTATTACTTCTGGGGGGATGACACTTTGGATTTCTCCTCAGAAGGCTCCAAGGGTCTCTCTTCAGAATGTTCTCCAGAGGAGTGAAGGAAGTCTCTACCTGAGGACTTAACCTTCGCAGGTTTTGTGAGGGTGATGGTGGAAGCCTTCCCTTTTCAGTTATTGATGGAGGAGGATGCCAGGCTCAAAATGCTTGATCTTCCAGTTCATGGAGCCTCCTAAGGAGATGGTAGTGGTCCTGCTATAGGAGATCCTTAAGGAATTGTTGCTGAGGATATGGAAACACCCCCTCTCTGTGCCTCCCATTAATAAGGGAGAAGGGGTCTACCTATTCATGATGGCTGCCAGATTCGAGAAGCATCAGCTGCCCCACCAGTCTGTGGTGGTTGAATCTGCCCTCAAGGGCCAAGCTCTCTTGGACTCATTCCTCAGTGCCCCAGGGAAGAACCATAGCGTGATGGATGCTCTTGGGAGGAAGGTGTTTCAAGGTGCCATACTTGTTGCCCATATTGCTGCCTACCAGCTCTCTATGAGTCAGTACTTGTGGGACATCTGGAAGCGGGTGCAGGAGGTGGCTGAGCAATTGCTTCAACAGCAGCCAGACACCCTCATGTTGCTGGTGCATAAGGGCCTAGAGTGCGGAAAACATGAGGTTTTCAAGATAGCAACGAGAGTCTCTGTAGCAGGAATCAGCGCCCGCAGAATGGCATGGCTGCAGGCCTCTGATCTCCAACCATAGGTACAGGAATGACTCGCTGATGTGCTGTGTATTGGAGAGAATCTCGGCGGTAGGGTGAGGGACGCTGTGGCCCAACTTCGGGACCACCATGAAACCCTTCAATGATTCTCCGCCAGTACTGTGGGCCCATCCTCCTTTTCTAGGAGGCCAGTGAGACTGGGGCCAAGGAAGACTTTCTTTCAACTAAGGAAGTACTATCCTTAGGCCCCATTACTCCTGTCCATACAATCAGGGCTCCCGCCACTGTCCTACGCAGCCGAGAGCTCCCAAGCCTCAGCTGGCTCCTCAGTCAACTCTGGGGATGGAGTTTGACTGTTTCGTAGATAGCATTCACCAGTTGCCCATATCTGGAAGAGGGACCTGCTGGTCGGGGGAAGGCTAGAGTTCTTTGCGACCCAGTAGCCAGTATAACCTTAGACCAGTGGGTTCTGTCCATCATATGTCAGGGGTACCAATTGAATCTATTGGGTGTCCTGCCAAATTGCCCTCCGTGCCCGTTTTGGGGGTCGGTAGTGCATCAGGAGGTACTACTAGTGGAGCTATCCACCTTCTTAATGGCCAGAGTGGTCGAGCCCATACCTCCAGGGCAAAGAGGGTGGGGATTCTACTTTAGGTACTTCCTGATTCTAAACAGAACAGGAGGACTCCGTCCCAACTAAACCTAAGGGCCTTGGACAAGTTTCTAAGAAAAGTTCAAGATGGTTTCCCTGGGCACCTTGATCCCTCTTTTGCAAAAAGGAGACTGGCTATGCTCCCTCGACCTAAACCATGCATACACTCCTATTGAGATCTTCCCCAGTCACAGGAAGTATCTGATTTGTGGTGGGACAACAGCACTTCCAGTACTAGGTGTTCCTGTTCCGTGGGGCTGACGCAAGCCTGGTCTTCACAAAAACCCCTCCAATTGCTTCAAAATGTGGCAGCAAGAATCCTAACTAACACCAACCGGAGAGAGCACATCACACCTATATTAAAAGATCTGCACTGGCTCCCAGTTAACTTTAGAATACTTCACAAATCACTCACAATTATACACAAATGCATATACCATCAGACCCTTCTTGACCTGCTACATGCGCTCAAACTACACATTACGGCCAGACCGATAAGGGACGGTTATAAGGGATCACTACACTTCCCCCCCGAATAAAGTGATACACAGATTAAATCTCAGAGATCGAGCATTTTCAACAGCAGGTCCTTCCATCTGGAATGCCTTGCCCTCGGACCTCCGACAGGAAGGTCCGACAGGAGTCAGGAAACCTGCCTCCTGACCTTTAAAAAGAAACTCAAGACATGGTTGTTCAGTCAAGCCTTTCCGTGCGCCTAGACCGAATTTACATCACTGAACTTTAATGTACTGTTTCGTTACGCTTCACTTAATCAACCATCAAGTCACATAGATGTCATAATTTTCAGAAGTAACCTTAGAGATAAGCTACACTAACCACAGTCACTCTGTGTATATAGTATCCTATTGTTTGTATAATATTGTTTCTCCCCTCTTCTTTTCCAATCTCCATTTGCTCGCCCTTGTTTCAATGTAACTTTTGACTCTGCCAATATCTGTCTCATATTAATATATTTATTGGCTATGTTATCGTTAAAACTTTGTTCGATGTAAACCGAGTTGATTTGATCTGTATCAAGAAATTCGGTATAGAAAAAGCCTTAAATAAATAAATAAAATGCCTGGCCGTGGTGGCAGTGCACCTCCACAGGCTGGGAGTGTATTTTTCTCAAATCTGAACAATTGACTGGTCAAGAGCATGTCTTTGGCAGGGGCTGCCAGGTCCATGTGCTTGACTATCTGGGTGTTGGAGTCACTAGGGTGAGTTGTCAACTACCTAAAGTTCCCTTCACTTCAGTTCTCAACTACCTAAAGTTCCTTTCACTTCAGTTGGATTTCATATAAGACCTGCTAGACACAGCTCAGACCAAGGCCTTCCTGTCTCGACAGAGAGCCATCACCTTGACGACAGAGATCCAGCAGAGCCAGCAGATGTCAGCCTGGCACATGTTGAGGCTGTTGGGCCATATGGCCGCAATCGTCCATGTCACTCCCTTGGCACATTTACACAGAGCCCAATGAACCCTGAGGTTGCAGTGGCGCCAGGCCACGCAGAGCCTCCAGGATTGCATCAGTGTCACCCCATCTCTCTGGGCCTCATTGTCCTGGTGGCAGTTACTTTAATATTTGGAACAGGGGATCTCTTTTTGATGTCCCCGTACTCAAATTGTCCTAACCATGGATGCATCCACCCTGGGGTGGGTCGCTCATGTAGATGGGCTCAGCACTCAGGATCTCTGGTCTGCTCAGGAACGCTCTTGTCAAATCAAATTTCTGGAGCTTCAGGCGATCAGGTATATGCTATGGATTTGCAGAGAGACTTAACAAAATTGTCCTAATCCACACCGACAACTAGGTAGCCATGTAGTATGTTAAGGAGGGAGGCACAGGATCATACCTCCTATGTCAGGAAGCGGACCAGATCTGGTCGTGGACTGTCCCATGGGATGATGCTCGGTGCCATGGCCCTGGCTGGGATGGAGAACATGGTAGCGGACAGACTGAATCAAGCCTTCAGACCCCACGAGTGGTCCCTGGACCAGGAGGTAGGGTATTGGATTTTCCACCTCTGGGGGAGCCCAGAACATAGGTTTTGCTCTTCCCCCCCCCCCTTGCAACAGGAAGGTGCCTCAGTTCTGCTCTCTGTACAGATCAGATGGCAAACCAGCCTCGGAAGCCCTTGCCCGTCATTGGGGCAAGGGTCTTCTATATGCATATCCTCTGATTCCCTTAGTGATGAAGTCTCTTGAAGCTTTGTGAGGACAGGGGAACTATGATCCTCATAGCTCTTCATTGACAGAGACTTCTAGTTTCCGCTCTTATGGGTGTTGTCAGTCCGGAGAGCAATCAGTCTGGAGACTTCCCCAGATATCATCATGGAAGAAGGCAGGCCGCAGCATCCCATCCTCCAGGCTCTGCCGCTCACAGCCTGGATGCTGAGGTTAATCCTGCAGCCGCTTGATCTTTCAGAGGATGTCTCTCTGGTCCTGGTGGCTTTTTGAAAACCTTCTACTAGAAAGTCCTATAGACTGAAATGGAGGAGGCTTTTTGTGTGTGGTGTGAGCAAAGGCCCTAGACCTGTTCTGTTCTCCTGCCCCACACAAAAATTGTTTGACTACCTCCTACACCTATCAAAAGCTAGCTTAAAGACCAACTCCATTAGCTCATCTCAGTGCAATTGGAGCATATTGCCAAGGTGTAGATGGTACGCCCATCTATAGTTGTATGTTTCATGCAGGGCCTGCTTCAATTGAAGCCTCCCTTAAAACCTCCTGCTGTGTTTTGGGACCTCATCTTGGTGTTAGCTCAGCTGATGAAAGCTCCTTTTGGGCCACTTGTGCACCTGTGACTTGAAGTACCTGAGCTGGGAAGTCATGTTTTTAGTGGTGGCCACTTCAGCACACAGGGTTGGCGAGCTCCAGGCCTTAGTGACTTATCCACCTTATACTAAGTTTTATCATGACAGGGTGATATTGCGTACGCACCCTAAGTTCCTGCCTAAAGTGGTGCCAGATTTCCATCTTAACCAGTCAATTATCCTGCCAATATTCTTTCCCAGACTGCCATAAGAGCGGAAACTAGAAGTCTCTGTCAATGAAGAGCTATGAGGATCATAGTTCCCCTGTCCAATTCGCAGCAAGGTGAATGAGCACTGCATAGTTTGGACTGCAAGTGAGCTTTAGCCTTCTAACTGAGCAGACAGAAGCCCATAGACAGACCATTCAACTTTTTATTTCTTTTGAAAAGAATAGGTTGGGCATTGACATTACCAAACAGATACTATTTAATTGGCTAGCAGATTATATCTCCTGTTATGCCCAAGCAGGGGTCATGTCAAGGCTCATTCTATCAGAGCCATGGCAGGATCTGTGGCCCACTTCCGAGCAGTTGCCATGGAGGAGATCTGAAAGGCTGCGACATTGAGTTCTGTCCTCACATTCACATCTCATTACTATCTGGATAGGGATGGCCAGCACAACAATAGGTTTGTCCAGTCTGTACTTCAGAATCTGTTTGAGGTGTAGAACCCAACTCTCCTGCCTAGAGCCCATTGCTTGGGCTCAGGCGGTCTCCTACTTTGTTACCAACAGCACTGGTGGTGTTGTGCCCGTTGGCACCTGGTTGGGTGTCTATTGGTCCCCTTTTGTGTTGGGGAGCAGCATGTAGCTAGGGATTCACCATTGTGTGAGGACTACCATTCTGCTTGACCTCTGAGGAAGCAGAGTTACTTACCTGTAACAGGTATTCTCAGAGGACAGCAGGATATTAGTTCTCACAAAACCTGCCTGCCATTCTGCAGTTGGGTTTCTCTTGTTTTTTTTAATTTTAATCTTAATTCTGTTAGACTGGAGAGGAACGCCACGTGGATGCATGGTATAGGGCATGCTGGGCATGCTCAGTGTACCTAGTCAAAGTTCTAGAAACTGACAAGTTTTCCGCATCGCATCTGACACCTATGTGTGAGGACTAACATCCTGCTATCCTTGGAGAACACCTGTTACAATTAAGCAGCTCTGCTATATCCATCCCTACTTCATCCACCTCCCCTTCCTTTGGCTCCTGCCAGGCTTTTTTCCTTTTCAGAAATCAGAAGAGGAAATGGCCCATCTTCTCTCTGCCTCCAAACTCATTGTTCCTCTCACCCTAGGCTCCTCATTTCCTTCAAACATGTGATCACACCATTCCTTAAAATTCTTCACTGGCCCCTGTTTGCTCTTCTATCATGCCATTTCCCTCCCTTTCGCATCCAGACTTCTTGAGTTAACATTTTAGGTGATTAAACACATAGGGCCCAATATTCAAAATTAAACGTTTTAAGTTAACCAGATAAGACTTATCCGTTTTACTAAAATGGGATATTTAGCAGCATGGGCTATGCTGCTGAGTTTCCATGTATAAGTCTTTTTACTTAGCTGGATAAGTAATATCTGGCTAAATTAGACCTGCTTTATAACAAGTCTGTTATCCGATTAACTTAACCAGACAAGTCTGAATATTGGTGTTTATATGATTACGTTAACTGGATAAGTAGCATGCTTTGATCCATCCATTCTCTGCCCATTGACTATCTGGCTATCTACTTAGCCGGGTAAGTCACTTATCCGGCAAAGTGGCGGCCACTGGACATAGCTAGATATTCAGCGGCCACTACTTAGCTGGATAAGTTCTATTTATCGGTATGTAGCATTTCAGTATTGGCCTTATAATATCTTTTATTTAGCATTCGTTTATATACCGAGGTATAGCAGACATTGCCTTCACTCCAGTTTACATTATAACAAACCAGTTACATTTTAAATCCATAACAGTATAACAGTAAAAAAATTGAATCAGAACAATAACTTAGTAATAGTCAATAAATACATTATATATTGGAAATATGACTGTATAAAAATCTTGTAGGGGGACGGTTGATACCGTAGCAAAAGCGAGAGAGGTTTCTGTGAGACAGGGCGGTCGTCGTAAGAGGGGGATTGCTCACGTAAAATGGAACGCGCAGAGGATGAAATCAAAGATTTATGTTCTGCTGTCATTGGGTGAGCAACCATTGCAGGACTGTGAGAGTAGCCAGGCTTTAAGTTCTTTTTTAAAAGATTTAACGTTTACTTGCGAATTGAGGTGATGAGGTAACGAGTTCCATAATTTTGGGCCGACGATGGAGATGGCTCTATTTCTTGTGGAGGATAGTTTGGCTTGTGGTAGTGAAGGAACATCCAGCTGAATTTTATATATTGACCTTGTTGTACGTGATGATTTATATAAATGTATAATATTGTCCAGGGCAGTGTAATCTGCTTTATGAATTGTCTTGTGTGGGATTGTGAGGATTTTGTACTCTATTCTTTTTTCAACCGAAAGCCATTGTAAATTGTAGAGTACTGGGGATATGTGGTCGGATATTCTTTTGCCAGTCAGGACTCTGGCAGCTGCATTTTGGAGTAACTGCAGTGGTCTTAAGGTTGGTTTAGGAAGGCCTATTAGAAGGGAGTTGCAGTAGTCCAAACTGGAGAAGATGAGGGCTTGAAGAGCGGTTCTGAAGTCCTGGGGGTGAAGCAGTGGTTTTAGGTGTTTGAGAATTTGAATTTTGTGGAAGCCTTCTCTTGTTCTTGTTGTGATGTATTTTTTGTAATTTAGCTCATTATCTAGCCAAATACCAAGGTCTTTAACGTTGTCTTTAAGATGAATTTGAATATTGTCAAATTGGAAGGGTGGAGTGGATGTTGTACCAGAGTTTTTTCTTGTAATTAGAATACATTCTGTTTTGCTCATATTTAAACATAATCTTAGGTTGTTTAGCAATTTTCATATTGCATCAAGGTGTGAAGCTGCTTTTGACATTGCGTCTTCTAAGGACGAAGTTATAGGAATGAGCAGTTGTATGTCATCAGCATACATGTAGAAAATGATGTTAAGGCTTGAAAGGAGTTGGCATAAAGGTAGAAGGTAGATATTAAAGAGAATGGGCGATAAAGCCGACCCTTGAGGGACTCCTGTTCCCAGAGGGATGGCTACAGATGAAATGCTGTTGTAGGAAAATTTGAAAAACCTGTTTTTAAGGAAAGAGGTAAACCAGTTAAGGGTTTTTCCAGCGAGCCCGATGGATTCCAAGCTAGAAATAAGCCTTTTGTGGTCCACTGTGTCAAAGGCTGCTGACAGATCGAGGAGGATCAGAAGGTGATCTAGTTTATCGAAGCCTCTTAGTAAGGTGTCAGATTGAGTAGAAGGGTTTCTGTACTGAGGTTTTTCCTAAAACCATGTGTGGGAAATAGTATTTTGTGGTCGTCAAGATGTTCGTTTAGTTGTTTCAGAACCGCTTTCTCTGTTAGTTTAGCAAAGAGGGGTAAGTTTGAAATTGGCCGGTAATTGTTTAAATCTTCTGGGTTCAGGTTTTTTTTCTTTAGTAGTGGTGTGATTGTAGCGATTTTTAGTTTGGAAGGAAGCTCGCCCTCTATAAGAGATTTGTTGATGATTGCTGCTATTGTTGGGGCAATGGGATGAGCGATTTCCTTTAACGCTCGGGTCGGGATGGTGTCCATGTCTTTTATGAGAATACCCTCATCCCTAGTGTTCTAGTGCGTGTTAATGAGGTTCAGCAGGAGCCAGTACAAATTTGGTGTTTGTAAATTCATTATGTATAATTACTACTAGCAATTTAAAAAGATTATATAGTTGAGAGATTCATTTGTTTTAGGCAGCTTAGAACCTCTGAGATTTAAAAATGTAAAGCCTGCTTGATCATCCATTCTTGGTGGTTGTGTTATGGCAGATGACCTAATAAAATGAGTTTCACTGAGTTTGAATTCTTCCTGTTACTACCAGCAATTACTATGTGCAGCAAAACATTTTTGTGGAATGTCTTCAGTTTGAAACATTCTGGTCATTT
Source organism: Rhinatrema bivittatum (assembly GCF_901001135.1). Taxonomy (NCBI): domain Eukaryota; kingdom Metazoa; phylum Chordata; class Amphibia; order Gymnophiona; family Rhinatrematidae; genus Rhinatrema; species Rhinatrema bivittatum. The sequence goes on from NC_042621.1 coordinate 140,616,864, forward strand.
AGCAAATTATTGTAAATTCTTTTTTAAATAATTGGATATTAAACCTACTTAACTATTTATTTGTTGAGTTTTATATACCGTCATTCGGTAGAGCCATCACAACAGTTTACAAAAGTATACATTTTTCTTAGCAGTTGTGCAACAGTAAAAACAATTTGAACAATATCAGAAATAAGCATATCAAGTCCAGAGAGCATTATTAGGTTGGATGAGGAGGGTATGCAGGTTCAGGGTGAAGAGAATGTATTAAAAGGTTTACAACTGAGAGTCCAGTTGAGAGTTGGGATGATCAGACATCTGAAGGTCAATGTAGAATTTGTGGAACATTAGTGTGTTTAGGTCTTTTTTGAATGTTTTTAGGTCGTGTTGAGTTCTCAGGAATTTAGGTAGGGTGTTCCAAAGTTTAGGTGGGGCAATTGAAAAGGCTCTTTCTCTTGTGGTTGCCAGTTGCGCATCTTTGATAGGGGGAATGTTTAGGTAACCTGAGTTATTAGAGCTTAGGTTTCTTGGAGGATTTTGAGGGATTATGTTCAGGGTGTTAAGACCTTGATGATCATTGTTTAGGATTTTGTGGATTATGGTCATTGATTTGTAAGCAATATGTGCAGTAATAGGGAGCCAGTGAAGTGAGGTCAATATTGGTGTTGTGTTCACTTCTTTTTGTTCCAGTTAGGACTCTGGCAGCTGAGTTCTGCAGTATTTGGAGTGGTTTGAGGGATGAAAAAGGTATTCCAATTAGTATGGAGTTGCAATGGTCGAAGGTGGAGAAGATAAGTTGTAGTACAGTTCTGAAATCGTAGGGGTTGAGAAATGGTTTCAGGTGTCTTAGGGTTAGGAGTCTGTGGTATCCTTCTTTAGTTTTATTTGCTATGTGTTTCTTGAAAGAAAGTTCTTTATCAATGATAACTCCGAGGTTCCTGGTGTGGGTGGTAGGTAGTATAGTTATTATTTGTCAAGTATTGTCAGGGGGGTGGCAGAGTTGGATTGGGTTTTTTATCCATGAATATTATTTCAGTTTTGTCAAAGTTGATTATGAGTTTCAGGGAATTTTGGAGATGTTTGAGATAAGTAGTTCTGAGGTTTTTCTTGTAGGTGTCTTCAATCGAATTTTGTATGGGAATGAGGAGCTGAATATCATCAGCATAGAGGAAGTGTGTGATTTCATATTCTTTTAGAAGTTGGCAGATGGGGAGAAGGTATATGTTGAAAAGGGTGGCTGATAAAGCTGATCCTTGAGGGACTCCAGTGTTGAGGTTGATTTATTTTTGATAGGTTGTTGTTGATTAATACTTAATATGTTCGATCAGATAAATAGGAAGAAAACCAATGTAAGGTATTGCCAGTTAAACCAATTTTGGATAGTCGCTCCAATAGTATATTGTGGTTCACTGTGTCGAAGGTGGCTGAAAGGTCAAGAAGAATGAGCAAGTATTTTTCACCTTTGTCAAAGCTTCTTATAATAATGTCATTTAGGGAGATGAGGAGAGATTCCGTGTTTAGGTATTTTCTAAAACCATATTGGATGGAGGTAGGATGCTGTTTGTCTCCAGGTAGTCATGTAGTTGAGTGTGTACGACTTTTTCAATGGTTTTGTCTGTGAATGAAAGGTTTGATATGGGACGGTAATTGGTAAGGATTTCCGGATCTAGGTTGTTCTTTTTAAGGATTGGTTTGATGACAGCAGATTTGAGGCATTTGGGGTAGTTGCCTTCGGTCAGTGATAAATTGACAATTTTGGTGATGGTTTTTGATATGGTAGGTTCAATTGATTTGAGGGTTGTTATTGGGATGTTATCTAATGGATGGCTGGCGGGGTTCATTTTATTTATTATAGATTGAATTTCAATGGTGGAGGCAGTATCTAAGTTTGACCATGATGAGGTTATCTTGTTGTTAAGTTTGGTGTTCTGGTTGTTGGTGGTTATGTTGGATTGGATTAGATGAGATATTTTGTTGAAGAAATCAGCAAAGTCATCGCTTCCATGTTTGGTGCATGAAGACTCTTGGGTGGTTTTGGTAAGTTTCTGAACTAATGTGAATAACATTCTGGGGTTATGATGAAATTTGGAGATTTTGTTGAAGAATTCCTTTTTTGCATTGTTGATGATATTTTTATATTGAGCTAAGTTGTTCTGATAATTATTTAGTGTGGTAGTATTTTTGTTTTTTCTCCATTCTCTTCTCTTTCTTTTTTTCGGAGTTTGTTGTGAAGTCAAATGTCATTAGATCTCCTTTCAAAGTTATCCCTTTTGTGGTGGTGGAAAAGTTTAAGCTATCTAGCCACACCTGATTGTAAAGGTTAAATAACTTGGGTATCCATATTGACAGGTCTATCCTGTAAAGTGCGGCCGCGTTTACCCTGCTCCTAAGCCGCGTTCTACTCACTTTCCGGCCGCGTTATCCCTTCCTGCGATCCCGAATCCCCTTTAACCTACTCCTACCGCGTCCTAAAATCCCCGGCCAACCCCTTCCGCACGCGGCATGTATATTGCATGCAAACGAGCGAATTAGCTATTCCCTAGCATCCCGTAACCCGCGCCCCGACTATCGCTATCTTTCCCTGCCGTTTTGTCGCGCGTTTAACCCTTACCCCTGCGGTAGAGGCAGGGGTAAGGGTAGGCGGCAAGCTTTCCCCCAGCCCCGCTCACCTGCCCCGGCCGCGATCATGGGTGCCGGTCTCCGGGGCAGCCCCAGTCCTCTCCCCTCCTCCCGAAGCGCAAAAAAAAAAAAAAAAGCGAAAAAAACGTTGCTGCAAAAAGTAAGTCGCTTCGCCGCTTCGTACTGCCAGCCCCTTCTTCCCTCCTCCCGGAGCAAGGCTGCTTTTCGCGCCCTGCTTCGGGAGGAGGGAAGAAGAGACACTGACAGTGTGAAGCGGCGAAGCAACTTACTTTTTGCAGCCCCCATCGGACCTCTCCTGTCTCCCGCTGCGCGACTTACTTTTTTTGCAGCCCTCCGGCCATCAGCAGGAACGGATCGTGGCTCCCCTGCCTCCCGGTGAAGATGGACGCCTGCACGGGGGAAAGCGGCCCCTGTGCGTGCAATTGGCCGCTCAAGACGTGACGTCACATGCTGCGATGCCAAACGTCGTGACGACACGTCTTGAGCGGCCAATTGCACGCACAGGGGCCGCTTTCCCCCGTGCAGGCGTCAATCTTCGCCGGGAGGCAGGGGAGCCACGATCCGTTCCTGCTGATGGCCGGAGGGCTGCAAAAAAAGTAAGTCGCGCAGCGGGAGACAGGAGAGGTCCAATGGGGGCTGCAAAAAGTAAGTTGCTTCGCCGCTTCACACTGTCAGTGTCTCTTCTTCCCTCCTCCCGAAGCAGGGCGCGAAAAGCAGCCTTGCTCTGCTTTTCGCGCCCTGCTTCGGGAGGAGGGGAGAGGGGACTGGCAGTCCCGACTTCCTGGTATCTGTCATTTCAAATGACATTTGAAATGACAGATACCAGCGTGGCGTGAAGCGTTAGGCCCGCGCACCCAGGATACTGTATAGGCGCTCTATCCAGTAAAATGGGTTGCACGGGCCTAACGCTTCACGGATCCTTCTTAGACGCGGTTTACATTTGCATGAAATTATAGTTCAGGATCGAGCGGTAGGTGAGCTGCACTGTGCGTGCGGCAACCGCAGATGCGCCGGGCACTAACGCAGCTCTTCCTACCGCTCGGTACTGGATAGACCTGTGACTTTTTAAATCCTAGTTTCCCTCCTTCATATGTATTAATCTTCTCAGTCTAGTTCTTTAACAGAAGACCCACAAATTTTCTCATTAAGACAATGATTGGTCTTGTTCCATGTGTTTACATCAGTGCTGAAGCTGCCTCAGGCAGTTTCGGAGAATGAAGAATTTGTTCAAAATGCAAAAGATTACTTCTGCAGGATCCATTTAAGACCTTTTCTTGTCTTCATTCAGTTATGGGAATTTCCTTAACCTGCCAGACCATTCGTTATGTATGGGTTTCCTCTCCCTTGTGGGGGATGAAGACAGAGGATACACCTTTTTTATGACCTGACTTTGGGCTTATAAGGGGGGGGAGAGGGTGTGTTGCTGCCCCCGCTACTTGGAACTCTTTACCTTATGAGGTGCGTGTACAAGATAATATAAAACAATTCAGGTGTTCTTTAAAAAGCTTCCTCTTGCAATATGCCTATGGTGGGTTCTGAATTAATGATGATGTTTAAGATATCTCTTTGATCCGGTTTAATACAGACCATTGGAATTTTTTTTTGTATTTTTAATTTTATAGTTGATGTTTTGTAATTATGTATTTTTATTTCTATATGTAGTATTTTCATTGTAAATCGCTTAGACCTTTTATGTTAAGCGATTCATAAATTTTAATAAAATTAAATGGTGGAATCCTGGTTCAATCTAGATAGTCTTAAGTCATAAATGCTGGAGACAGAGTTCAGCTCCCAGTTTTGATTTGTCCTTAGCCTGGTTGAGCCCTTTTCTGGGACAAATCTTCTTTTTTTTTTTGAGCTGTTTGCCCAGTGGAAGCCTGCTTCTAGGTGCAAAAAAATAATTTTTTTTTTCTCCATGCCTTACATTGCCAGTTGAGCTCCCTCAGGTCTACTCACAGTACCCTTAGGGATCTATTGAGCACCCTAGTAAGACAGGTCTCCTTTCCCCCATCCCAGTGTACTGGGAGCCTGGGGTATGTGGAAAGGCTGCGGACTGCTCCTCCCTCTCCCCACTTGGCTTCTCTCTCTTTCTACTCTGCTCTAAATGCGACAGGATGTGCTTAATGTTCATTGCTGGTGCTGCTCAGGCTCAGCAGAGAAGTTGGAAACTGTGCAGCTGAGGAAAATGCAGCCATGGTTGAGCAGAACGGCAGTGTCAGGAGTATTTGGGGCATTGCTGGTCTCAAGACAGATCACAGTTTGGATTGCTTAACTGCGGGATGCCGAGACTTCATCAGCATACCCTCCCGAGCAAGTGTTAGCAGTCCCTAGGGTTTAATACTGTACAGAAGGAAAATATATAAAATTAAGGCAGGCGGGCAATATTGCAACAGGACAAAGCCTAACACTGCTACACATGGCACTTCCTACAAAAAAAGTGTATTGGACATTCATAGTTTCTAACTGGGAAAACCAGGGAAAAGCAGGCCATGATAGGCCGCAGGCATGCCATCTGTGGTGCCAAGAAGATACTAACTGTAGCAGGCTCCCTATGACCCATTTGTGATAGGAAGATGATGCAGCCCCTGCTGGAGATGCGTCTCTCCCCGCTTCCATGAAGGACAGGAGCAGGTAGAAGATGACCTTGCAGCTCTGGAGAGCATTAGAACCCATTGAGGCCTGTTACCAAGTGTTTCCTTATCCAAAGCTTCTGCAGTAGGGAAGCGGGGTAGGATTTAAGGGCATTACAACCTCAGGAGTTCCCTGCAGCAGGGAACATTGCTGCATTTCCACGAGAGTTTATCTGCCTCATATACCAGGCATTTGTGGCCTTTCAAGGCTCGGGATTGGGCCCCTTTTCCCCACAATATGGGCCTTCCAAAGCCCCAAAGAAAGTGGGCCCTCCCCGCAAATGGACTAAATCAGCATTAAGAGACTTAAGCTCTTTGGCCCAGATTCCTACTCATCCAGAGAGGACTCCAGATCAGAGATCATTCCTAGGCCCTCAGAGCCCCTGGAGGAATGGGAATTTTCCTTGGAGGAATAAGAATTGGTGATGGTATGCCTTTTTTTGCAAGGAGAAATTGGTGCTTATTAATGCTATATCCACCCTTAAGATATTGGATACCCAAGGGAATGGACCAATGTAAGGAGACTCTATTTTACAAGGAATGCACAAGCCAGCAAAAACTTTCTCTTTACGCTCTGCCTTGAGGCAATGGTGCTAGCAGAATGGGATAAACCCCAGTGGAAGCCTAAAGGGCGGAAAGCTTATGAATAGAATCTATCACCTACTAGCATAGGACAGGGAAGTATGCCTTACAATTCCTAAGGTTGATGCCTTAGTCTCAGCTGTTATCCACAAGAAATCCATACTGGTTGAGTATGCCTTCTCCATCAATGCTTTGGCCTTGTCAGGCTGCAATTTGTGGTAGTTATGTGGCCCGAGCAGTGGTATGCTGGGTTCAGCCATTCCTTGATTTGGAGGAAATGACAAGGATAGAGTCAGAGATAGCAAATTTATCGGACACCCTGCATGACCTGATGAGGATAGCCTCCTCCTGGGTAGTGGCCTTGGGTGGAGGATGGCAGGAAGAAGATTGCTATGGCTCCCAAACTGGGCAGTAAATAGTGTCCAAGCCTTGGGAAGCTACTTGTAGTGGTAACCTATTATTCAGGTGGTAGCTGGAGAAGCTTTTTAAGGACCTAGGGGAATCAAATCCCCAGAGGTTACTTGAAGATAGACCCAGAGCAGATTCATGAGGATCAAGCATATTTGTAATTTCCTCTGTCTTCACTTAAGAAGCCATAAGGGGAACTTTGCTCAAGTTGCAGTCCTTCAGGCTATTGTGTCAGAAGACCCACAGGAGAGGGGACATGGTACTTATTCAATATACTTTGTAGTACCAAAACAAGGGCTTTTCCATCCAATGCTGGTTCTAAAAGAGGTCAGTTGGTGCCAACACAAGCCCCACTTTTAAATGGAGACATTGAGATCAGTGTTGGCCTCAGTGAGGCAAGTGGAGTACTTGGCTTCTCTTCATCTGGCAGAGGCATACTTTCATATTCCTATTCGGATCACTCGCCAAAGTCTCTTAAGGTGCTGTATCTTAGAACAGCATTTTCAGTTCCAGGTTCTGCCTTTTGGTCTAGCAAATTACACCCAGGCCATTCACCAAGATCATGGTGATGGTGGCCCTTCATTAACAAGGGATTATTGGCTCTTATAAGCCAATCCAGTTAGTGCACAAGTCAGCCCAAGAGAGCCATAGATGCTCCAAAACAGTGGTCCAGCTCTTACAGCAGCTAGGATAGATGATAAAACTCACAAAGAGCAATCCGGAACCAACTGAGGTACTAGAATATTTAGGAGTTGCTTCAGTACAAAGGTTGGAATAATCACATTGTCCCTGAAGTGTCCAAGCTGATTCAAGGGGTACAGTCCTTTTCAGGGGCTAGACTCCCCCAGGGTGTGGGATTACCTCAAGATGCTTGGCCTTATAGCAGCAGCTCTAGACTTGGAACTGTGCGCGAGAGCCCATATGAGATCATTACAGCAGTCCTTCCTTTTGCACTGGTCACCTTTGTCCAGGATTGCCAGCATCTGCTTATCCCTCTAGAGATAAATGTGGGCTGGTGGCTGCGGCTTGCCAATTTGCTGAAGAGGGTGCTTCTAGAAATCCCAACTGAGTTATAGTTACCATGGATGTTAGCATGATAGGTTGGGGTGGGGAGGCCCACTGCCAAGGCAAAAGAAACCCAAGGGAAAAATATTGTATTGGAGGTGAATTTCTTCTGAGCACAAAGAAAGAGGCAGATATGGAGGTAGTAATATTTGATCTTAAGGTGGCCAGACAGGTGGATAAAGTGACAGTTAAAGCTAGAAAGATGCATGGCTGCATAGGGAGAGGAATGGTCAGCAGAAAAAGGGAGGTGATATTGCTCCTGTTTAGGTCCCTGGTGAGACCTCACTTGGAATACGGTCTACAATTCTGGAGACTGCACCTTCAAAAGGATGTAAACAGGATGGAGTCGTCCAGCATGTGCTACTAAAATGGGCAGTGGTCTTCATTCTAAAGCATATGAGGATAGACTTAAAGATCTAAACATGTATACCCTAGAGGGAACGTGAGATAGCGGAGGAATGATAGAGGCATTCAAATATCTCAAAAGTTTCCATGCACAGGAAGTGAGCCTTTTTCAATGGAAAGGAGGCTCTAGAGCAAGGGGTCATGAGATGAGGTTGAAAGGAGTAGACTTGGGAGTAATCTTAGAAAATATTTCTTTACAGAGAGAGGATGGTGAATGTGTGGAACAGTCTCCTTGTGGAGTGTTGGAGACAAAAACAGTACCTGAATTCAAGAAAGCATGGGATAAATGCAGGGATCTCTAAAGAAGTGATGAGAATTATAATGCTAAATTAACTGGATGGATGGGCCATATGGTCTTTTTCTGCCATCATGTTTCTAAGGTCATGTGGCCCAAGGACAATGGATAAAAGAAGAAATGCAATGGACAGGCTAGAGAAAAACTATCAGTTTAGCACTTCAGTACTTTCACTGTTGAAGGGGAGAGTACTCAGGTGGGGATGTATACTGCCATGGCAGTGGGCAATATTCCCTCTAATTTTTGAAAGGTGTGTGCAAAATTCTTTTTTGTGCAACATTTTGTAAGCTGTGTTCAAATTTGTGGGCTATAAGCCAGTATAATGCAAATAATATTGGAATTTCTTGTCTGCACTATATGTTGCCATGTACACAAGGTTTATAAACTATATGCGCTCAGCTTAGAGGAAATGGTGGCAGTGGCATATGTAAACAAATAAGAACACCCACAGCTAGGCCTTAAATGCAGGAGGCAGCCCAGTTGTGCAAATGGACAGAACCCAATCTACTTCTGTTCTCAGTTGTGCAAATGACAGGGAAACAACCTTCAGGCTAAATTCCAGGGGAGTGGGAACTGAGTCCAGAGGTCTTCCATATGATAGTAGATTGAGGTCCTTGGCAGCAGATCTTATGGCAACAAGCTCAAATGCCAAGGCAAATGTGTTCTTCAGTTGCAGGACAGAGCTCAGCTCTAGTAGCATAAACGCTCTGCTGCACCTGTGAGCATAGATCAGCCCACTGTATATCTTCCTGCCATTGGTGGGTAGGACGATTAAAAGAATAGAGGGCCACTTGTCCATGGTAGTATTAATGGCCCCAGATTGGCCAAGTAGGCCTTCTTATGTGGACTTAGTGAGACTGATATAGTTTTCCAAGCAGCAGGTCCTCCTCTGGTAAGGTCCAGTGCTACTGGAAGACCTGGCACCATGGTCTTATAGCATGGCATTTGAGAGGGTGTGCCTGCATAATAGGGGTTACTGCTCATCTGTTTCAATCATGTTAAAAACTCAAAAGCCTTCTACATCATTGGCATACGTTGGGGTCTAGTGACTGAGGAGTTCTGCAGTAAGCAGAATATCTCCCTTTGGAAAACAGGCATACTACATATTTTAGACTTATACAGTTGAGCCTACCTAAAGGTCTGTCACTTAACACTTTAAAGTTACTGGTGCTGCATTTGCATACTGTAGAGGCTGAGTCAAAGGTGTCCAGGTGGCAGTGCACCCAGATGACCCTCTCAATGGGATCTTAACTCTGTTCTGAGGGTCTTGGTCACGTTGCTCTTTAAACCAGCAAAGCAGGTCTTTATTAAGGTCCTTTCCCTGAAGACCATCTTTTGGTAGGGATCTGTTCGTCAAGATGCATATCGGAATTGCAGGCCCTGTCATGTAGAGACCCTTATTTTGTCTCTTCCTGCGATGCAATGATTTTTCAGCCAGTATCTTCCTTTCTACCAAAGATGGTGTCTGCTTTCACATTAATCAGTCTCTCTGCCACTCTTTAGTAGCAGAAGAGGTAAGGAAAAAGATGAGTCTGAGTCAGACGTTTGCTATTCTTATATCTAAAGGAAATGAACACTTTTAGGAAGAAGGACAAGCTGTTTGTGGTGGTTGGTGGTCCCCTAGTGCAGGGAAGCTTAGATATCTCCTTTACATATTGAGTGGTCCAGCATGATTAGGAAAGCTAAATTATTCTTACCTGATCATTTTCTTTCCCTCTGAGTCCTGCTAGACCAGTCCAGATCCTGCCCAGGGAACAAGGGTGATGAGGTTTAGTGGGTCTAAGGGCATCATGTTTGCTATCCTGATAGCAACTCCCATACTCTGTGTCTTTCTGCCTTTCTCTTCACCTTGCCTCTTATCTCCCTCAGAGTAGTCTTCAGTTCCTCGTAGTAAAAACTCCAAATTGGACATTGGGGGTGGGAGTGATGTTTGTGTGGTCAGAGCTTTGACAGGCTACTGGGATCGGACCAGGATCACATCCCCCTTCTAAGCCCAGAGAGGTCCTCGGTCAGCTGTGAGGGAGGGGAAATTCCATATGTATCGACTGGTCTAGCAGGATTCAAGGAAAGAATGACTTAACCTTTTTATTATAAATAAACGTGATAAAAAGACAGGTTTTGTGTCAGGAAGTTCATTTTTGTTTCCATTGAAGATTAGGTGTTTTGCTTGTAATGTAGATTGAAACTGTTATTGTGAACTTCCTGCTTATAGAAATTGTGGGCAGCTCAGGTTTAAACAAACCCAAAACCTTGTAGCTTCATCTTGTGTTTTGCAGTCTTCAGGCAAAATGTATAGTTCCCAGGTACATTAGTGTCTAGCTAATCTTTAGGTCATGTAACAGGTGTTTTGGTTCTAACTAATGGAGCAGATTCTCCCTGCATATTGAAGTGGCTCTTTAATTTTTATTTTTTCCCCTGAGGAATAATAATTCCCTGTGACAAGATTTTGATATACGTTTCTGGCCAGTTGAACCTTTTATTTTGCTATGTAAAAATATTAATTGTTTAATTCAGAAAGAGTTAATGGTCACTGACAAATAATCGTTAATAGTAGGCGTGTCTGAGACAATGGTATACTGATGAGAGTTCATATATTTGAAATTCTGTGTTTTTTTTTTTGTTCTAAGAACTCAGGATTCGGGAATGGTTTCTTTTAGTCATAGGACTTTTATATGAATACTTTGATTATCTTGCATAGTGTTTACTGACCCTGCTCTGTATTTGGTGATCTTGCATTGCCTAGTGTTGGCTGTGGTTTTTCAGATGGCCGAAATATGCAGTTTTATTTCAAAAAATGGTCAATCTGTGGGACAGGTTGAGGTTGGACTTGTTAGCAAGCCAATCGTTAGACTTGCTTAAAATTTTCCTAATTTTACCCTAATGGCGCCTCTGTATTAGTGTGCTTTCTATCTGATGCAGTGAGGCTCAGAGGCCCAAAGCGTCAGAAAAAGATGAAGTGCTAGTGTTTGAAATATAGAAGGGCAAAAAGATAACCCCGTGAAATTGGATACTAAGACTTTGTCCTAGTCTAGCTCCTAAGCAGTTGTGAATTCTAAAACCAAAATGTGCACCTTGTTCAAAGTTAACCAAAGGAATATCTTTAGGTATATTAAACTTTTTTGTAATTATGAGATTTCTGTTCATTTTATGTAGAGTAAATTATGAAAATCTCAGGAAGAAACTGGTTTTGAATTATGAAAGAAAAATTGCACTAAGATGTTTTTGTTTTGTTTATAGCCTTGTTCATAATTAAGGTGGCACAACACTTTCCACAAGAATGGGGAGGCTCCTGCTGGGATTTTTAACAGTTCACCTGGTTTTTATTTATAAGCATTTTGAAATTCCACCTTTTCCAAGCTTGTCTTAATCATATTTATACTTAAATTCCTATTACATATTCCTATTACATAAGTGTAACAATTTACAATCAACATAGAGAAATATGAGGGTATAAAACATGGATAGGCAACTCCAGTTCTTCAAGTACCACAAGCCGGTAAGGTTTTCAGGATATCCACACTGAATATTAATGAGATGCATGTGCTTGCACTGCCTCCATTGCATGCAATTGGATCTCATGAATATTCATTGTGGATATCCTGAGAACCTGTCTGGCTTGCGGCACTCAGACTGAAGTTGCCTTCCCCCGGCAAAAGATTATGATTAGAGGTAAGGGAGATTAAATTGGTCATCTAGTGAGTAATAGAAGGAATGGTAGCAATCTGAGTCTGCTAGATGAATTAGCCCAGAGTATAATGAAAGATGCAATAGTGTAATAGTGCAGATGCATTGGGAGGGAAGGAAATGAGTGCAATGGAAGAGAATCACTAAGTGAGGATGTCAGTTGATAGATGAAATCAAGAGCGCCAAGGGAATTGTTAATGACTCTCATAATTTTGTCAGTTTTTTTTTGGGATGGAATTTAGGGGAAGGCCTGGCTGAATAACCAAGCCTTGACTCTTCCTGAAGGTGAGGTGATCTGTTGGTGTCCTGCATGCGCATGTTATCAATACAATGTTTGGAAAGCTTCTTGAAATTGCTCTCCATGCTGCTAAATGGGTGTTTCTGAACTGTACACCACCTCAGGGAGAATGACTGACTGACTGACTGACTGACTTCTTGTAGATCAGTGGTTCCCAACCCTGTCCTGGGGACCCCCCAGCCTGTCAGGTTTTCAGGATATCCACAATGAATATGCATGAGAGAAAATTTGCACAGGGTTGGGAACCACTGCTGTAGATGATGGATGTAGGGATAATGATTCTTGTTGCAATGAAAAACCAGGGAAAAGGGTAAGAGAACTTGGGGAGAATGAATCTTGCAATGATGCATAAAGGTGGGAGCCAGACATAGGGAAAAGGTATTGAGTTGTCCTTTTCATCTTAAGGAGTTTGCCTCTTTTCTTTGAGAGGATCCTAAGAAGCTGCCTGTGTTGCTCAGTCAGCATCCTTGTATCTTTCTCTATAGAGATTCAGTGGGGGGTTTTTTTTTTGTCTTTAGATATATTGCTTGGAAAGAGATTTCTACAGTAGTATTGTCAGTATTGTTTATAATTTTCCATGGCAACTTGATAACTGTTTCTAACTGAATGGTATTGCCATAGAAATGGATTTCAGTTACAGTGAGGATATATAAGGCACAACACAAGATTTTTCAGAGGTCCTTGCTGTTGTGTCGGAAGCAAACTATACTATTAGCCTGCTAAGGCATTCAAAAGAGGTCTGTAACTATCCCAAAAAGTGCTTCAGACTGTTTTTCTATAGGGCATACTCAAAGATGTTTGGGCCTAGCAGTAAAAGGCTCCAAGCTCTGTGGTGGTTAAGACTAAATTCAGCAAGAAGCTGGCTTCAAAGTCCTGACAAACTCAACAAGCAACAATGGATTCTGTCTCTTTGGTGCCTTGCTCTGAAAATAGACCCAAGAGTTGAGCCAAGATTCTCTCTCTCTCCCTGGTTGAGTCTTGAGAAGCGCCTGAAGGGTTTGAGCTGAGATCCAAAAAAGCAAGAGCTGAGCTCTGGTGTGAGGTATTGGCCCAGCTCCGGGGCACATGGTTCCAAGAGTTTGGCATATGAGGCTATCTTGACCAAGGCCACACTGTGTTGGTCTCCAGAGACTCTAAAAACATTAAAACATTTCAAAAAGTCTAAGACATTCAATTGCTTTAGAGGCCTGCCCCAGTGCTGTCTACCACAGTGTGCCAGGTAGAATTAGAATAATCAGAGGTGCTTGATTGCACCAAATGTCAAGGTTCAAGCTTTGTGAGCTTTAACTCAGCTGCATTAAACAATCCATACTGATGCTGGCTTATTACCCCTAACTACATCAATGTATGCCAACTGTATTCTGTAACTGCTGAGCATGTTACCTGGACCCTCAGTGTCTGAGTCAGACTTCTTTTGATTCTCTTAATTGAGGACTCTTGAGTTGGTCTCTGAATGCCATTCTTCTGTAGAGTGGTTGTGAAGAGGATAACTCTAGATATTCCCTCAGATCTATTCTTTTTAGCAGTCAGCAGGGAGTCATCCTCCTTCCAAAAAAGTTTCCTGTTCTGGTTTTAGACAGAGGCTAGTTCTCCAATTTTGGAGGTATCCTGAGAGCTAGGGCCCCTTTGCTTGCTCTCCAAGAAATGTTGACACCCCTCAGGACTGGGTGATAATGTCTATCCCATTAGCTCCTATAGAGGGTTCAGAAAAAGATATGGGAGAACACATACTTGGTACTTCTATTAGCAAGAAGACAGACACGCCATCCAGTAGTCAATAAAATCCAGTTAGTATGCCACATGCTAGACTGGAGCTCATTATTGCAAGGTTTGAACCAGTAGTGTCACCTGTCTATACCAAGTACAATTCTGGACTAATTGTGATTTTTACATTAACACTAGAAAGGCCAAGGCAATATTTGTTAGCCTACTTTCTGAAGGGAAAGAGAACTTATAAGATCATGTGCCACCTTTAATAACTTGTGTTTGGGATCCTATCCACACCAAATTTTCTGGACATGTCAGTGGGGTGACATGGGGATTCAGGAGTAGGTGGTTTTTCCTGGGTTCAGGAGACCATGGGCACACGTTTATTCTGGAAAGTAGGCTTCATTAGTTATACATGTAACTTTTTCAAATGCTGATTTCTCCAGGGCTGTGCTTTCTTGTCTTTGTATGTGTATTATTAAATCAGCATGCTGGCAGGTCTTGATTTGCAGATTCAGATCTTACATATATGTATTCCCTGGGTTACTTGTTGACCTTTCACTTCTATACAATACCTAGTGAAATTGCAGGCAATTGGGTAGTTGTGATGGAACCAGCAGGCTATAACTTCCCAGAAACCAACCAGGTCTGTACTGGCTGGTTGATGATGGCCAGAGTACCATTCGGCAAGACCATGAGGATCTAGGTGACCAGAGATTTGTGTATCATCCTCACTGGTTTTGATAACCATTTGGATTGATAGTAAGACACAGAGGGAAAGTGGGGGGGGGGGGGGGGGGGGGGGCTGGCGGCTGGATTAATTCTGGAATTTTATATTCTCATCTACTCAGGATGATGGTGAACCAATGGGGAAGACATCAGAAACTGACTTTGAAAAAGAATGATATCTTGCATGTGGTTAAATTTCTATTGCTGCTAGCTGGGATGTATCCTTGCTGTGTGGACTGGGATAACTGGGCAGACTGGATGAGCCAATTACTCTTTATCTGCCATCATCCACTATGTTACACCATTTTGCTGGGTAAAAGCTATCAACAGTTTTTATTTCCTTATGCCAGTGATTGTTTTTCCAACCCTACTCTGGTCTATAAAGAAAAGAGCTGCTGCTCCTCTAAGAGTAATTTTTGCAGTGATACTGGTTGTCAGTATGTATCTAATCAGATCATAGAACTATCCCAATGCATAACAGTTTGTGCTGTGTATTTTGTGAACCAAGTGAGTTACGTGAAGAATGGATCATTTCTTAGTTCTGTTGAAGAGAAGATTCAAAAGTGAGAGAATCAAAAAAAGGGTAATAATATAACAATGGATTTTGATGAAACTAATAAAAGAAGATTTGCAGCAGCTCCCAAAAATTAGGAAACAAGCAGCAGCAGTAGTTGCAGCAGCAATGAAGATGTAAGTGAGCCAGAAGATGCACAAAGAAAAGTACATGCTTTGGAAGATGACAATCAAATGTTCCAACAAAAGTGGACTGATGAGTTTCTTTGTGCATGATGAAGCCAGTTGGTTAATTTGTCAGCAGATGTGGTCTGGTTTTAAATGCAGCAATTTGTATGACGGCATAAGACGGCATACAAGTTTCAGTGAGCATTATCAACCTGGGAGCAATCACACACATGAAAATTGACCAAGTTTGCTGCTTTTCTTCAAAAACCAGCATACAAGATAATAGAAATCTAGTTATTACAGAGTGCTCAACAAAGGCATCTTTTGAAATTGCATAGTTTTTGGCAAGACATAAAAAGGCATTCAGTGATACAGAGATCATTAAAATGTTTGCCTGCCTAGGTGGAAAATATATACTGATTTTTATCAAGATTAATCAATTTTTAAAGCAAATAAAATGATTGCAAGGTCTGACACAAAAAATAGAAAAGTGGAAGAAATTGGAAAAGAATCCAGCAACAATTAACTACAGATCATCTTTTGGCAGCACCTTGTTAGTATAGCAGTGGATGAGAGTATTTATTTATTTAATTAAATTCTTTTAATATACCGATGCTCAAGACCTGGTCCTATCGTACCGGTTTACAATAAACTAGGGGGAACCAGTTAACAGAGCAAACGAGAGTACTGATATCTGACATCTCACAGCTGATTGTCTGGGTTTATTTCCCCAAACAAGAATTATTTTATGAAGAACTCTGTAATACATATAAGAGAATATTTTTACTGCCCTTTTTGTTGAGAATAACTTGGATTGACAAAGCTATCATCTGTTTGTGGATGGTGCACAAAATAAAGGGAAAGAAAATGGATTATTTGGTCTGAGACAGCAAAAGGACATATCCAAACTCATTGCTTCACTCAATTTACACTAAAACACTTGTTAGTAAACTGTGATACCTGAAGTTGAGATTGGTGATCTAGATGGCTTAGAAAGGGAGGAGAGGCCTGGAGTTTGTAATCAGCTACTGACAGCCCCTGTTCTGATGGCTGAAGAGAATATTAAGTGGAAGAACTTTTCTTTTTAGTGAATCCCCAGAATTTGGACACATTGAGATGAGGCTTACAGGTTATATGTTAGATGCCTGTCCAGCAGTTTTAATTAAAGCAGCAAAGGTTTCACTGTTGGAAAGAAACTTAATGCCTCACTTGTGAAGGGAGTAGTGTGATTGTCTTAAAAGATCATTTATTAAACTACTCATTAAAAAAACATCTCTGGATTTGAAAGATGAAGATAATTTTACATTTTATTTCCAAATTTTTATATACCGTCATTCGATAGGTTCCATCACACAAGTTTACAACATTTGCATAAAATTTCTAATCAAGTTTCATTTCCTACATTCATACATAAAATACAATAAAAGAAAAGGAATAAAATATAAGTAAAACTCATTGCAAATAAAAACATGCTTCAAATATAATAAAAATTAAATAAGAGCAGTAAATATCAGAAATAAAAATCCAATAAAATTTCTTTGTAAACTATTAAAACAGATCAGTATTGAAATCAATAAAATAATTCAATGATAAAGTGAGTAGCTAATGGTATATTTGTAAATAATTATTTGAGCAGGTAATTAGTGATTTTTTTGCTGATAGAAGGTTAAGTGAATGGTATATCAACTGGGGGTAAATATTAGTGACTTTCATAGTATGCCTTCCTGAGCAGCCACATATACAGAATCGACCTAACATACTCTCAGGACCTGCAGTAATGCACATAAACTAATCCGCACACAGTTACACTTGTATTATGGAATGCACTCACAGTAACAACCCTAGCTATGAAAAGGAAACACAAGTCTCCAATTTGCAGTTAAGTTTTGGAGGAAGTGGTGGCACTTCAGTATTTGCATTTTATGAATGAGTTTTCAGTCTTGGATGCATTTCAATCAGGATTTTGGAGAGCAAAGAGTACTGATAGTACTAGTGACATTATTGGATGATTATAGAGAATGGGATTAGGGCTTTGATTTAGTGATAGTCTTTTAAGCCACTACAGTAAATCATGAGGTACTGTTCCAATTTAAGATCAGAAGGTGTGACAGGGAAAGATGTGTGGGGGAGGGGCTTTAAACATAGTTTTCATCATTTCGTAATCATTCCCAAAAATGGTTTTGGGTCAGATGTTGACTGTGGGATCCCCCCTTCAAAAATACATAAGATTTGCCATACTAGGACAGACCAAAGATCCATCAAGCCCAGTATCCTGTTTCCAACAGTGGCCAATCCAGGTCATAAGTGCTTGGCAAGGGATAGATAGATTCCATGCAGCTTATTCCAAGGATAAGAAGTGGATTTCTGCAACTCCAACTTAATGGTTTATGGACTTTTCCTCCAGGAACGTGCCCAAACCTTTTTAAAACACAACTACATTAATACCTTTTTACCACATCCTCTGGCAATGAATTCCAGAACTTAATTATGCTTTGAGTAAAAAAAAATTTTTTTCTTTTATTAGCTTTAAATGTATCACCTAGTAACTTCATTGTGTGTCCCCTGGTCTTTGAACTGGTGGAATGAGTAAATACTAATTGGTTTATTCTTTCAAAAAGTAAACAGATTAACATTTACTCATTCCACTCATTATTTTATAGACCTCTATCATATCTCCTTCCAGTCATCTCTTCTCCAGGTAAAGGGTCCTAACCTCTTTAACTTTTTCTCATAGGTGAATCATTCCATTCTCTTACCCTTCTCTATATCTTTTCTAATTCTGCTCTATCTTTTTTGAGATGTGCTGACCAGAACTGCACGTGATCCTCAAGATAAGGTTGCGCCATGGAGCGATACAGAGGCATTATGAATATTCTCTGTTTTATTCGCCATTCCTTTTCTAAATTCTTAACAGTCTATTTACTTTCTTGGTGGCTGCTGCATGCTGGGCAGACTATTTCAACCTATTAACAATGACGCCTAGATCCTTTTCCTGAACCTTTCATTGTGTGTGTATAATTTTGGGTTACTCTTCCCTAAGCGCATCACTTTGCACTTGTCCACATTAAATTTAATTTGCCATTTGCATTCCCAGTCTTGCAAGGTCCTCTTGAAATTTCTCACAATCCTCTTGTGATTTAACAACTTTGAATTAGTCATCAGCAAATCTGATAACTCTTTCCTATTCCAGGTTGTTTATAAATGTATTAAAAAGTAGTGGTCCCAGAACAGATCCCTGGGGCATGCCACTATTCATCTTTCTCCAGTGGGAAAATTTACCATTTAGCCCTACTCTTTCTACCTTTTTAACCAGTTCCTAATCCACAATAGGACACTGCCCCCGTTCCATGACTTTTTAATTTCCTAAGTAGTTGCTTATGGGGGATTTCATCAGATGCTTTCAGGAAATCTAGTTACAGTTGTCCTTTAAGTTTACATACCCCTGGCAGAATTTGTAAGATATATAGCATTTTAAGAAAACGAGTGATCAGAGAAAACACATCTGTTAGTTTTAATTTGAAACATTAAATATGTTATGCATCACAGAATAGCACAATCATTAGGCAAACCATAAAGGAATTAATAAAATGATCCTGTTCAAAAAATTGCATACCCTTATTTTTAATTGTGTATTGCCCCCTGTTGCATCAATGATGGCTTGCAGTCTCTTGTGATAGTGTGAATGAGGCCCTTTATTTTCTCATGTGGTAAAGCTAACCATTCCTCTTGGCAAAAAGCCTCCAGATCTTGTAAATTCTTTGGTTGTCGAGCATGAACTGCATGTTTGAGTTCTCCCCAAAGTGGCTAGAAATTGAGGTCAGGAGAGAAATTGAGGTCAGGAGACTGTGATGGCCACTCCTGAACATTCACTTTCTTCTGCTGCAGCCACTGAAGGGTCAGCCTGACCTTATGTTTCAGATCAATGTCATGTTGGAAAGTCCAAATGCGCCCCATGCGCAGCGTCCTGGCTGCTGAATGCAAATTCTCCTCCAATATTTTCTGATAAGATGCTGCATTCATCCTGCCAACAATTTTGAATAAATTCCTTGTGCTGCTGTAGCTCACTCCCCCTCCCAAAAAAACAGCAGAGATTCACGTCAGTGCTTCATGGTAGGCATGGTGTGCTTCTCTTCATAGATCTTATTGACTCCTCTTCAAACATAGTGTTTATGATTGTGGCCATAAAGTTCAATTTTGGTCTTATCATGCCAGATTTTGTTCCAGAAGTTTTGAGGCTTCTCTAGGTGCTGTTTGGCATATTGTAAACGGGCTATTTTCTACTCTCTCTACCATGCAGCACATTTTTGTTCAAGTATCTTCTTATTGTGCATGCTGAAACACCCACACCACTTTGTTTCAGAGAAGCCCGTATTTCAGTAGAAGTTGCTTGTGGGTTTTTCTTTACATTTCAACAAATTTTTCTGGCTGTGTCTGAAAGCTTTCTTGGTCTACCTTGGCATTAACAGAACCCATCACCTTCCACTTCTTGAACAGAGTTCGAACAGTACTGATTGGATATTTTTTTATATTATTTACTTGATTTATAAAGTTGAACTACTTTTGCTCATGGATTCTTTGACAGTTCTTTTACTTTCCCCATGGTTCAGTAACCACTAGTCAGTGCAGCCCTGGATGAAATACACAAGGGTTTCTCGAGCTAAGGAACTCATTGACTGTTTATACACAGACACTAATAACTGGGAGAGGCAAGATTCACTTTCCATTTACCTCCCATCCCCCCATTTCCTTGCTTCACCGAAAAACGACAAACATCTTTTATTTAGTCAAAGGCCGCAGTTTATTTACACCAGACCCGAGCCCCAAAACGTTACAACAAAGCTAAAACATGACCCCCCCCCTTGTAACATCCTTCTTAACCTGCCCCCCACCTCATCCGAGTGGTAGAGCTCCGCCGGTATCCTCCAGACCTCTTACCCCACCTCGTCCGAGCGTGAGTAAGTGATATCGCCTCTGAGCATTGGCCATCTCGTGCAGCAGCCCCCCCGTGCTGCACAAGATTCCCTCCCCCCCCCCCCTTTTGCATACCTTGTAACAATACAATAAATCAACAACATTTGGGCTCTGATTTACCGCCATAGAACAATGACAACTCCGCGTTGTCACTGTTCCCCCCCCCCCCCCCCAACTGCGGCCCCTATTTCTGGTAATAGCATGCTCCAGACCCTCCTGCAATGCATTATTGAATAGATCAATTCCAACATCAGACAAATGGACACCATCTGACCTAAATAAACCTGGAATCACCTCCCAAGCCCACTCATGCCGCACCCAAAACCTACCCTGTCTCACCAACCACTTCCCTATTTGTTTGTTCAATTTTCTGACTCCTTTGTACCAGAGTGGTGACTCCAAAAATTTAAACCTCACAATTGTCAGACCACCCCAACATAGTGTTAGGCATCCCGTTCAAAAGTGTGCCTAAATCCTTCCTGATTTTAAACACCATTTCCTTTCACAACCACTCTCCAATATCATTTCCCCTCAAGTGAATTAACAAAATTTTTGGCTTTTGATGTTCAATACATTTGTGCAGAAAGGATAACAATCCATCCTACTTCATCCCACGACGACTCAACCATTTGATGTTCCAGTTCAGCGCTTCCAACTCGAGATGTGTTCCATATGGCCTCTGTACTGCTCTCTGCTGCGCCCAATGCACAAAAGAATGGCCCACAACCCAGGCACATTCTTGCACCTCCCCCCCTACGTACACTCCTTTCTGCAAAAAAGACATAACTGTCAATACCTCTCTCTGATGCCTCCCCTCCCCCCCCCTTGTATGTTTTCTCCTTGTGTTTTGTGTTTTGTGTTTTTTCTCACATATGACAAAAAGGCTTTTGACTTCCACCGCCCTATGGATTGTATTGCCCTGCTAGGGCAACCACTCTTCCGCCGCCGATGTCGCCGCTCCGATCCTGAACGAATGTGAGGTATAACACTGCAAATTCCATCCCAAGATCCCCTCTTTTCAGCACCTGCACAAACTGATACACTGTCAACGGCGATCCATCCTGATGCACTAAAAATGAACCCCCTACTCTAGGTCTCACCTCCACAAAATGCTGAATATTGCGTACTGGACACACCAACCTATCTACCGCTGGCACCAGAGTCACAAATTGCCCCTTACCCTGTTGATCTACCTTGGAACGGTGCGTGCAAATTTTCACCGCCTTGCTGCAAACCCACACATTCTTTAACATTATTCCTGTCCCCGCTGTTTACTTTTGAAGTTGCAACTAACTCCTTCACTCTCATTGCCCCAAAAAATGCCAGCACAAAAGCTGTCCGGAACAGCAACACCTCATACCCTGACCAGCATACCTCCTGTAAACGCTCCACTAGGACTATAAGGTCCTCATACCGGATGGGAAGCCTCCTATCCGGAGTGCACCCTCTCTCCCTAGTCCAGCCTGCCAAGACCCTTTTTACCAAAAAACTCGTAACCGGATTTCCCCATCCCTTCAACTTTTGGAAAAAGGAAAATCCCGCAAGTTGCAAACGCACTGATGTCAAAGAATATCCCGCATTCCTTGCCCACAATATGAAGTTTACCAGACATTCATCCTCCACTGGACCTCCCTTCCAGCCCCTTGCACCCAAGTACTGTTACCACCCTATGACCCCTCAAATAGGAATCCCATGTTGTCAGAGCCACCGACTTCCTGATCAACGTCCATGCTTCAACCGACCCAGTAGCCAAAGATGCTCCGGAAACGGATCGCCCGTCAAATTTGCTCCCGGCGCTAGTTCTCTGAATTCCTGCCACTTAAAACGAGAGAGTGCATCCGCTATTAAATTTTGTTCTCCTGGCACATGTCTCGCTCTAATACTGACATTCCATTTTAGACACAGGAAAACTAACTCCCTTAACAACTCTGATACTCTAGGACATTTTGCTGACTGCCTGTTAATTACTTGAACTACTCCCAAATTATCACACCAAAACAAAACTCTCCTATTTGCTAACTGCCGTCCCCATATACTCAATGCTACCACTATCGGGAATAGCTCCAAGAAATTAATATTCCTAAGTAACCCTTCCCCTTTCCATTCTTCCGGCCACCGTTCAGCACACCAATTTCCTTGAAAATAAGCTCCAAACCCGTACCCACCCGCTGCATCAGTGAAAAGCTCTATATCACAATTTGATCCTTCTGCACACTGCATAATGCATACCCCATTAAAAGATTCCAAGAAAACCTCCCACACACCCAACTCATCTTTTACCCTACGGGTCACTCTGATATAGTGATGACTGGCTCGCACCCCCACTGTGGTGCTCGATAACCTCCTGATAAATGCCCTTCCCATAGGAATTACCCTGCACGCAAAATTCAATGCACCAATTAACGACTGCATTTGCCTTAACGTGACCTTAGAAGCCCTGCGTATACTCTGTACCAAACCTTTTAAACTCAGCACTTTCTCCACCGGTAATCGCGACTCCAAGGCTACTGAATCGAGCTCGATCCCCAAAAATATAAGCCTAGATACCGGGCCCTCCATTTTATTGGTCGCTACCGGTACACCCAATGCTGATGCTACCTGCAAAAACCCTTCTAACTGCCTTTGACATAAATTTGATTTAGCCAGACCCACAAACAAAAAGTCATCAAGGTATGCATAATACCCGCGCATCCCGTATTTTGCTCAACTACCCACTGCAAAAATGTGCTGAAAGCTTCGAAGAAAGCACATGACACCGCGCAACCCATCGGTAAACACCTATCTATATAATATTGACCCTCAAAACAGAATCCCAGCAAAGAAAAACAACTCGGATGAATAGGCATTAACCTGAAGGCAGATTCAATGTCTGCTTTTGCCAATAAAGCCCCTTTTCCTGCTTGTTTAACTAAACTAACTGCCTCATCAAAGGAAGCATAACGCACGGAACAAAACTCTCTAGGTATATAATCATTCACTGACTTACCCTTAGGGTAGGATAAGTTTAAAATCATGCGAAACTTACCCTGCTCCTTTTTTGGAATCACTGCCACTGGAGACAAATGCATATTTAAGTATGGCTGCAATCCAAACGGCCCTGCCACCCGTCCCAACTTAACTTCTGCCCTGATTTTCTCCCTAGCCACAGCTGCATGTGTGCTCTCCGACCTTGCATTCTTACCCCCCTGTCCCTTTACCCGGTCCCATATATGGAATAACAAAACCTTCACTGAACCCCTCGTATAAAAAACTAGCAACCTTCCTATCAGGATATTGACCTAACCAGTAACCCATTGCATGTAATGAAACCGGGGAGTCAGCTTTGCAACTCAAATCCTTAAGCTTTGCTTCCCCCACCCTGTGCTCCACTAGCTCCCTTCGCACATCTGACAGCTGAATGAGCTCCTCCGCAAGTGGAACATGCGTGTCGGAACTTGCAGTCGGGGAATAAGCAGGCAGCTTTGTTAAACCGCCAACACACATCATTCCCTCCCCCTGTTGCCTTGTTCCCGGAACTAACTTTACTACCCTGTCCTCCGGCACAAAAGGAACTCACCATCCCGCTGTTCCCTCCTGACCCTGCCCCTCCTACAAAACTACTGCTCTCTTGTCCCACCACCTTTGAACCCTTCTACCCCCTTATAAGTCATTTGGGTTAGCCACAAGTTAATATCCTGTGAACCCCAAGACATGCCTCTACTACCCTCCATTTTGTCCCGGAATTTTTCATTGTAGTTGAGCCATGCCCAACCCTCATAATCCCGGAACGCGCCCAGTATGCTGTCCGCATAAGACAGCAATGCTCCGTATTGCGATGCATCATAATACCCAACCACACTAGCCATGCGTAAAAAACCCCTCACCCAATTAACTATGTTCTTCCCTACTTTCGGACCACCTGACTTCTTATTCTTCTTATCCTTCTTACCTTTCTTAGCTCCTCTCCTCCCTTCCAATAGCCTAAAAATATTCACATACTTTCTCTTACGTATGCGCCTACGAAGTTTTCTTGGTACGGAGTTTTCCCATAATTCCGCTAAAGTTGCACTCGCTGAGTGACCATCCCCATGCTGCGGCCCTACGCCTAACACCTCCTTGTACTTGGGACTCATATCGGAGGAGTCCTTTGAGTCAGATGAACTGGACGACGAACTAGATGATGATCCCTCCCTTTTTCTTTTCGCCTTCCCCTTAAGCTTCCCCTCCTTTTCTTTCTCACCTGGGCCTGCATGCACGTCCAGCTCACAACTGATTTCATCGTGCCATCCTCCCTTCCTGGCACTGCTGCAATCACGACCTGGCTCCTCGTGCACGAACTCCCTCTCTCTCCGGGCTTCTTGTCTCGAAGTCCCCGGCCTGGCTTCCTCCGGCTCTGGAAGAAATGATACCCCCCTGCCCTTCCGTCCCTCTGTGCCCCTTCTAAAGAACATTGAAACCCTCTGATCTTCTGCACACCTAAACTCCTTTCCTGTAACCCCCCCCCTTCACTACACTCGCTGCGAGCCCGGCTGGGCCTGCACTGGGCACCATCCCACTGGTCATAAACTCCCTCCTCCTCCATTCCGGCCATCCACCAAAACTCTCCGAGACGCCCAAGTTACCATTGTCCCTCTTACCCATATTTTGTATCCAGTTCCCCCCAATCCCTTCCCCGAACTCTGCCCTAAACGTATCCTATCTCCCTGGCATCTCTGACTCATAATTAATGCACTACTTGTTGGCACTAACTTGCCTCCCTCCCACCTGTGGTGAACGGGGGGGGGGGGGGGGGGGGAACTGGGCTACTAGACATGCATCCCGTGCACTAAGAATTCCCCTTCCTTTGCCTGTTACTTCCCTCGTTACTACCCTTCTTACCCAAACCGCCTTGAGCAAGAACCTGCCCCAGCTTCCCCTTTCCTACATCACCCATCAACCTAACAGTACCCCTCCCCGCTGGTCCAGCCAGCTTCCTTGCCTTTCCTCTGGAACTATCGCCGCGCTGCACCGGTTTTCTGTACCCCTTCCCCTTGCAAACCGCTGCTCTCCTGGCAGGGAGGCTCACTGCCCCCCCCCCCCCCCCCGACCTCATGCACCCGCGAATCGCTCCTAGCAGGAGGGGCCCCATCCGACAGGAAACTAAATTCCAGGGCAGATGCATTAAGGGAAATACCATCCGCCGCTTCGGAGGGGGGGGGGGTGCCCATCCCGGTTCCTGTAAGTCCGTCGAGATAATTTCCACATCGGCAGACTCGGGGCCGCTCTCTCCCGAATCTGCCGCCATAATCGTCTGCGACTCTAATACCGTGGGTGGGAGTAACGCGACGCGCTGGAGTGCCGGGTGAGCAGCATTGATGGGGCAGGCCATAATAACCGCCCGCGGCCCTGCCCCTCCCCGGCACGCGAGGTGGCCGGGAGCAGCCGCAGCAGCAAGCAGGACATGTGATCCGGAGGGATTACCTGCCTCCTCCCTGCTAAACTCCTGTCCTCGCAGCGGGACGCCGCCACGCTCCCTCGCTCTCCTAGCCATGATAGGAGAACGCGGGGGGGGGGGAACCCGCCTCCTTCTGATACTCAAAATTCCAACCAAGAGTCAGGATATCCTGCCTGATCTAATCTATTAGGTGACTTAACTATTATTTATTCAGAAATAACTTAAATGACGGCTGGTTTTTTTTTTTTTTTTTTAAACCTACTGAAATCTCCACAGAAAAGCTTCTTGCCTGCTGCCTCGGCCGTTTCCCCGCCAACTGAGCCTCAGTAACGGATGCTCCCTATGTCTCACTTTACTCATCCAATCCCTGGTCCACCTTTAAAATTCCTATACCCTATTGGCTCCCTACCTAGCCCCCTCCCCCCCCTTCCTTTCTAACTCCTACCCCCTTGTTTTTCTTCCTCACTGGGGCCTCGCTCTCTTGCCGCCCGTTATTTTCGCGGGGTGAGACAAGCTCACCCTGCTTTAACTTACAAACAAACAAGGCCTAGGTGTGGATACCTATCATTCATTCAAAAAAAGCAAAACCAGATTCCTAAAAAGATCAAATGTTACAAATAACTTATAGCTATTTGCTTAGATCATTTGATATATAAATATATATATATATATATATATAAATGCAAGAACTCAGCATCAGAGATCCGTAGGTGCAGCAGTACAATCTACTGTCATGCTATGGGCTGCAAACTGTCAGAAATAAGCACCAAAATTCTCGATCATCTGCTGGTTCAATCAGCAGTCAATATGATCGAAAGACTTATCCCATACAAAAAGATATCAAATTGGGAGATTGCTTTTTGAACACAGCTATTGTGATCTTTTCTAAGCATCAGTGTCAGTTTTTTTGTTTTTTTTAAACTAAGTATTAAACTTTTTTTGATGCGCTTTTTTTTTTAATACTTTAAAAAAAAACCCCAACAAAAACTGACACTGACGCTTAGAAAAGATCACAATAGTTGTGTTCAAAAAAGCAATCTCCCATCCTGACAAAGGCCAATGTTTCGGCGTATCACTGCCTGCCTCAAGGAAATGAGTCACTTTTCAGAAAATGTTTAACGTACATTTAAAAATGGCGGACTGCCATTGTATGTTAAAAACAGTTTCTGAAAAGTGACTCATTTGAGATTTCACATGTTTGTGGATGTTAGTTTGAATTTTTTGCCCTGTATCTCAGAATTATGGGGAGGAATTAGATAAACTGAATAAGGGAATAGAAAGAGTGACCAGATGGCTGCATAGTAATAGTACACATCTTCAAATTCAGTTTTATCTTGTGGGTAGGAATTAGAGATTTGCCTGGTGGTTTTTGCCCAGAAATGGATGGCCTCTTGACATTATCCCCTGGATTGCATTACTTGGCTCCGTCTATGGAATTTAAGCTTTTTATTCCCAAGTCTCCTCTGTTTTACAGGAGCTATTTGGAAATTTTAATTTTATTGTCAACTAAAAAATGTGGCGTCTTTCATGCATTGATTACATTCCATAAGGATTACTGTAATGCTGTGTATGGGGCTGCTGCTAGTAGTGCTAGCAAGTCTACCAGTTAGTCCAGAATATGAGTCTGAGGATTTTGGAGGGGTCTGAACTGAGAGATCTGTTACTCTTTTAAAATTTCACTGGCTACTAATGGATTTCTGGATGCAATGTAAGTATTATGGATTGGTATTTTAAAGCACTGAATGATTTGGGTCAGGATTACTTGCAGTTTGCATATTGGCCTATGTTCTTTATTTGGTTTACATGCTACTCCAAAAAGAGCTGCTATTAGGTCTATTAATGAAGTAGGCACATCATCCAAGGATCAAGGGACAAGCTTTTTTGGTGATAGCACCTAGTTTCGGGAATAAGCTCCCTACAGAATTTTTATGACCAACAAGATTTATTTTTTAGGATAATTTACATGTTTCTTTCATCTGGCATTCCAGTTGGTGTGAGGGGTTGTGGGCAAGGTGTGGAGGAGTGTGCTGGATTTTTATAGTTTGTGGAGTTTTATTGTGGGGAGGGTTGTATATATTATGTAATTAGGATTAGGTATGATGTATATTATGTGCTTAGAATGTATTTTGAGATTTTTATTTTTATTTCCTGCAATTCCATTTACAGCCAATCTTTTTCCAAAGATTAGTTAAATAATTTCACACATACATATAGGAAAGGACACTCAATAATTTAAATATATAATATTGTCTGGTATTATATACTGTGCAAAGCAGCCACTGTATTTGGCTAAGGCACTTATACTGTAATCATGTACCAGAAGTTTATTTTCCATATTTCAATCTTGCATAAAGTGACTTACGGGCGGATTTTAAAAGCCCTGCTTGCGTAAATCCGCCCGGATTTACGCGAGCAGGGCCTTGCGCGCTGGCGCGCCTATTTTCCATATGCCGCCGGAGCGCACAGAGCCCCGGGATGCGTGTAGGTCCCGGGGTTTTTGGAAGGGGGCGTGTCGGGGGGCGGGACCCGATGATGCGGCATTTCGGAGGTGGGACCGGGGGCATGGCGCCGGCCCGGGGGCGTGGTCCAGGCCTTCGGACCAGCCCCCGGGTCGGAGCACGGCGCGCCAGCAGTCCGCTGGCGCGTGTAGATTTACGTCTGCTTCTCGCAGGCGTAAATCTACGGACAAAGGTAAGGGGGGGGGGGTGGGTTAGGTAGAGGAAGGGAGGGGAAGGTGAGGGGAGGGCGAAAGAGAGTTCCCTCCGAGGCCGCTCCGCGCGCGCCGGCTGCCCAAAATCGGCAGCCTTGCGCGCGCCGATCCAGGATTTTATAAGATACGCGCGGCTACGCGCGTATCTTATAAAATCCAGCGTACTTTTGTTTGCGCCTGGTGCGCAAACAAAAGTACGCAAACGCGCTTTTTAAAAAAAATCTACCCCTAAGTGTTCCAGTCTTGCAAACAAAAAATGACTATTCATTAAAAAAACAAACCAAAAAGTTTGCCATTAGTGATTCGGCAAGTCATCACAACATAACAATAAACAAATGTTATAATGCCATATAGTATATGAAAAAACCTTAGGGGTAGATTTTAAATACTTGCGTGATCGCGAACTTTTGTTCGTGCACCAGGCGCGAACAAAAGTACGCTGGATTTTATAAGACACGCGCGTATCTTATAAAATCTGGGGTCGGCGCGCGCAAGGGGGTGCACATTTGTGCAACCTGCGTGCACTGAGCCCAGCGCGCGCTGCCTGTTCCCTCCGAGGCCGCTCCGATTTCGGAGCAGCCTCGGAGGGAACTTTCCTTCGCCCTCCCCCCTACCTTTGTCGGCAAAGTTACGCCTACTGAAAGTAGGCGTAATTTTGCGCGCGTCGCCGGCAGCCCCGCTTCGTCCTCCGGTCCCGGGGGCTGGTCCGGAGGCCTCGACTACACCCCCGGGCCCGCCCCCGAAACGCTGCATCGTTTCGGGAACGCCCCGGACACGCCCCTCCCGCCCCTTTTCGAAAGCCCCGGGACTTATGCGCGCCGGCGGCCTATGCAAAATAGGCGCGCGGGGGCCTTTTAAAATCCGCCCCTTAGCTTGTAACAGTTCTAGAAGCACTCATGTTTTTAAATCTTTCCAAAAGTGGAGACTGAAAATACAGTTGTCATTTAACTGACAATGACACTGTTTCGATGGCAACAGTCTATATAAGGGGCAAGTTGGGAGATAGGTCTTGTAGCAATTCTAGCATTCCAACATGGCCACCAACATAGAAATCAGGCCTGTGGCTTCTGATTTTGTGAGTTGTAGTTTATAAATACATATTTAAATAGTTTTAAGAATAGTACAATAAAAAGCTTTCTCAACTAATCCTAATTAAAATTATTAGGAAATACAAAAATAACCATAACGTCAGAAAAAAACTAAATCAGAATATAAAGAGTACTATAGAAAATACAGCTAACAATCACCAAAGACCAGAGTAAATGGCTATGCTTTGAGGTTCTTATGAAATTTCAGGTAGTTGGTTTCTTAATACCTAATGGAGTGTTCCACATAAAAGGGTCTATGTAATTAAATGCTGTTCTATGGGTCCATTCCAGCCTTATTACTATGGGAGAACAGTATCTTAATGAGGTCTTGCTGAGAGGAACATAACGCACAAGTTGGTTTGTAGGATACAAGATGGTTAGCTAAATACTGCAGTTACCTCTGCTCCTGATCAATTTTCATTGGCTACCCATACTGTAGAGTTACTGAATCTTTTGTTTTTGGCTCCAAAACGTAACTTGGCAGCAGCATTTTGCTGTATTTCAAGATATCAAAACTGCCTAATGGTGCATCCTTGATAAGAGACTATTCTAATAGTCTGAATAATGCAGTATGAGCAAATCGACCAAGGTTTCAAGATTCTTCTACAAGGAGAGGACCTTATCTGGCATAAAAAGTGTAAACAAAAATGGATGATGGTGAAAATTTGGTCATCAATATTAAGTTTATAGTCTAACTCAAACCACAGAGACCACACGTTTTTGTTGGATTGCCATCCCAGATAAAATATCAAAACAAATTAAGGGCTGATTAGCTTTACTTATCCATAAAGTCTCTCTCTTAGTAGGGTTGAGCTTTTTAATCTATGACCTTTCAAACAAGTGGCAGTAGTAGCCAAGCACTAATTTAATGCGAACCAATCAACTGGATTTGAAGGATCATTAAAAGGAAACTGAATGTCATCTACCTAAAAATAACAGCTAGAGCCTTGGCACTGGATGAAAATCGCTAACTTTATAGGTTTAAATAAAATTAGGATTATGGTTAATGGAGTCAAATGCTACACTGATATCAAATGATATGAGAAGTGTGCACTTTCCAGAACCTGCTTTAATAGAATTTACCACTGAAATTAGGATTGACTGTTTCTATGCTGAAACTGGGGCTGAATCCTGATTGTCTTGGATGAAGAGATTTGATTTTAGTGAAAAAAAATCCTCTGATTATAAACTAACCTTTTAAGTAAATATATAAAAGAGGTTGGAAATCGGTCTATAGTTGATACTAGAATCAAGCTTATCTTCCTTTTTAATAAAGGATGAATAAGAGCCACTCTTAAATGACGGGCTGTTGCACATTGTTTCAAGTGGATGATAGAAGTGATTAATAAATGTGCATTAATGAACTGAAAACTAGTGAAATGCAAATGATCATGTAGTTGGTTAAAGTGGTCAATTGTTTCAAGAGCACTGAATCACAGCACAGGTAGCTTTGAGCATTATTTGCTTATGGGGAAATCCTGAACAAAACAATTCTGCTCACTAAGATTCTGCAAAATTCAGCAGACTATCACAATATTTTCACTGTCTTTGAGTAATTTATAAGGTAATACAGAAAAATATTCAGATGCATAACTTTTTTTTTCAAAAATTATTTGAGCAGAAGTTTCTCATTATAAGGCCTGAATCATCTCCCCTAGATCATTCTCTCCTTCCCTCAGGATCATCCCGCCCAGCTCTCTTGACTCCTTTTGGTTTTAACACCTTCCCAGCCTTGATATCCCCCACCCTCATTTTTTGCTTCCCTTACTCTAGCAAGATTCTCATGCCTTTTCTCTCTGCCACTCTCTCCTCAGTCATGTTTGCCCCCCCCACACACACACAGTTCTTGCACACTTTCTGTTCCATCAGGCTTGTCTCCCCTCCCCCACCCCTGTTGCTTCCCCACCTCTCAATTCTCTGCAACCCCCCAATACTTTAGTTTTGTTTCTGCCCCAAGCTCAAATCCTCAAGCCCCTAATTTTGTTTGCTCCACCCCCAATCAAGATCTTCAGCTTTTTCTGTTCCCTCAAGCTCAATTCTTCCCTCCTGGTAAGACCATCCCAGCTTTGTCTCTCTGCCCCTCCCACCCTCAGCAAAACCTTCAGCTTTCTCTCTCTGATCCTCCTCTTCCCTAGGCTTGACCCTCTCCTCAGCTTTCCCCCCCCCCCCTCCTCTTCCAAACTCTTTTCTAGCTGTCTCTTAGGCTTCGGCCCTACTGCACCCTTCTCTTTTGGCAGACTCTTACCCCTGCAACCTCTTCTTTGGGCCTGTGCAGGCATTCAACCACAGCCTCCTTTGTGCATGGGCCGATGTTAATACTGATGTCTTCCTTCCTGCTGTGTGGGCCAGCGCTGACATTTCCTCCTTCCGCCCATGTTGCTGGCTTCTGGTCCCCAATCAGAATTCTTTGCAGGAGGGGAGAATTTAGCCCAACTGCACAGCACATCCACCCAGGAATAAAATTATTGGAGGAGTACAAACAAGAGTATGGCAGTATAGTAATGCACAATTAAGCAAGATGGTTATTTTATGGCAGTGTACATTGAAAGATCTTTGAATTTGCTTTTTCAGATTTGTGAACATTTGAAAGCAAGGGGAAGGGAGAGAGAATTGGAAAATAGAGAGAGTTGGATAATAGAAACAGTGTCCAAAAAGGAACACTTGGTTCACCTAGTTTGTTTGTATCTGCCTACTATGCTGTCACAAGTCTTACTCATTCTGTGATTTTCTCTTTGCTACTAAGGGCTTTATGTGTCTAATCTCATGCATGCTTACATTTTTCAATTGTTTTAATTCCTGTGACCTCTGATGCAAGTCTCTACCCACTGTCCATTACTCTCCCCGGCACCTTCCCTCCCATATATTTCCTTGAAACCCTAATAAAATTACCCAATTCATGCTAATCAAATTACCCCCGCCTCCTTCATTCTCGGTAATTCCTTCCATAAAATGCATGTAGACCCCCATAGATATGTTATGTTCACCTGTTTATCCCAGCAGTCTGCTTCCAGCTGTGAACATCATCCCGGCAGACAGTTCTCTACACTGTCAGCAATCAAGTTCACCGGATACCAAAATGCCTTACTCCAAAATTCCTGTGCACGATAATTGCTAGATTCCAGACCACCATCCGTACTAGTGTCACCGACATTGGCCATCCTCCAGTAGTACTTCTAGCCTAAGGCAGGGCATCTAGAACCAGGTGTTGTAAGTGGCATGTAGGCGACTCCATCTTGCACAGCCATTGGTGTTATAGTCAGTTCAGTTCACTTTTGTACCAGTACCCCAGATCGTTCTTCCAACCTCCAAATGCAAAACAACCCATGCCCCAGAGAAAAACCCATAACATGAACCCTCTATTATTCCCCTTTTTTTCCCTCCCCTCTCCCTCCCTAACATTCTCGCCAAGCCCTGATAGTTTGGAGTTCCCACTCTCCCCATTGCACAAGTGTACCTTGCACAGTCATAAAACACAGTGAAGTTAATGGGATATAGAGCCAGATGTGGTGGAAGAATGTCCCTTAGCAAATTGCTCAGCTTCTGAAGCTGACTCAAAGAATTTTGACCCCCCCCGAACAAATACGTAGTTTAGCGGGATATAGCAGAGCATATTTGGCCCCATGCCAAATGCAGGAGTTGCTGTGCTGTTGTTTTTTTTTGCAGGTTGGCAGAGAAGTCTTGACATGTGTATATATGTGTGTGTATATGTATGTATACCCACTGACCGTGGAAATTCAAATCTGGCATTTTCCTCACCACTACTAAAATCTTTGCTTTGTCAGCAAAATTATGCACCCCTCACCAGCACAGCTTGAGGTCGTGCACCTCTCACCCTACTTTCAGCAGCGGCTTGGTGGTCTGAAGATTTAATATGTCCGAGCCACTTGGCAAAGAAACCAGCCGGATCAGTGTGTTCAGTACTCTCAAGCAAGCCCACCATGCATATATTACGCTGACTGCAATTTCTTTGCTCGTCTTGTTTCTTAGCTAGTTTTCAGCAGCTCTCTAATTTATCCAGACAGCTACTAGTGCTGGTTGTAACCATTTTTATTTTCTCCACCCAATCTTGAAAACTGTCCAGCCTTGCAGAATTCTCGACTACCATGTTTTTTTTTTTATTCTAGTTTTAATTATTGGGTGTTTTTTTGATGTGCCTGTTTTTAAATATTTTATTGGTATTTGGAAAATATTTAAAACTTTGTGTGTGTTTAATTATTGGATGTTGTACTGTTCAGCTGTTCTGAAATATTTATTTTTATTAGTATTTCGATGTTTTATAGTTAATTGTTTTGAAGCATGATAATGTATCTGTTTTTCCATTGTTATACTGCATTTACAAATTTGGTTTTATTGCAGTTTCTAGTTTAGTTTTTTTGCAGGAAGGTTCTATTTATACTTTTTTTTTTTTAAATGGTATCTTTATTCTGTATTTGGTGAGGTTCTCCATGTGTGATTGGTGTGAGGTATTGTGCCCCTAAAGTGTAGTTTCTGTAAGTATCTAGAACAGCCTGGCCTGATCTGTAGGGGGTGTATACCCAAGGAGGGAGAGACACTTTTCTCTTCTTTTTATAATTGTGTTTTTACCTGAGGGATATGCATATCAGTTTCAATCATATTTTCACAATGCTTGAATATTTTAAGTCAAATATCCCTTCACACCATTGCCTACCCCTGTGTTAGAGCATGTCAGCTAAGTCCTGGTATTGAATGAAGAGTGCAGAGAGGCTAGAAAGCATGGATTTGAAACTGAGCAATTGGCAAATGGGGCAATATAATCTGGGAGCACTACCATGGATTCCAAAGAAATATAGGATATATAAACATGGAGCATTGAGAGAGTTTAAAAAAACCAAAAAACTTCAAACAATAGGAAGATAGTGGGCTTACAGAATATGGGCAGCTGTTGGATAGCAAGAATTTTTATCAGCCACGATTAAGCTTTCAGAAGTTCATCCTCCGTGGAACTTGTAATCATTTCATTATAGGTTCCTTTCAAACCAGTGGTCAATCTGACCTACAATAGAGCATTCTCAGTAGCTGATCTGGTTTTAGGGAATTCACTACTAGAACCTCTGAGAATAACTACCTATAATCCAGATGTTTAAGCATCAATTGAAGTCGCATGTTTTTAGACAGGTCCCAGCCTTTTTGTGTGTGTATACGTTGGTATTGTTTAGTACTCTGGGCTGACTGGCATATAAGTGTTTAAGATAGGGTAGTCTTTTTTTTTTTTTGTTTTGAGTGACTATTTTTATGTGGCCTGCTCTGAACGTTAGGGTGGATTTAAATTGTTTTAAATAAAATACCAGTACTCGTATAAGCAATTGATGCACCATTTATACAAATGCTTCACAAAATGTACATTATTACAGGACCTTTGCCATTATCAATTTGCAAAGGACTTATTTTAAGATTTTATGCCTTATTGAGAGATTCAGGGAAGGTTAATGTACATAAGGATAGATGGGAAATGGAGTTAAACTTAAAATACAATGTGGGAATGTTGGCACAATGGCACATTTGTGGTGGCAGTGTGCTAAGAGTTTAGTTTTGGAAATGAATGTAATTTAAAATTTGATAAGTTATTGGGTTGGATGTTCCATGGGAGCCCAGTTTCTTTTACTGAATTTGTCTTTGGAATAAGCAGAAAGATTACACAGTAACTTGTACATTATTGCCTTAAACTGGAAAAATCTGCAAATAGCCAACATGATTGACCAAGATGTGGGAGCTACACAATATGGAACTTCACCCTCCATTGTCTCAAGTACAAACTTAGGTTGTGAGCTCTCTGGGGACAGAGAAATACTTACAGTACCTGAATGTAATCTGCTTTGAAGTATCTGGAATATAAATCAAATAATTCAGCTTAATGGAAAAATTAAAATGAGAAGGTTTGTTAAAATTTGGGAACTCTCATGAATATATATGGAGAGAGAGAGTTTTATTTTGGGTTTCATTCACTTATAGCAAATTATAATTTGCTTTAAACTCTTGGTGGAGAGAGAACAATTGTGATGTTTATAACTAAAGTATAATTTAAATGTTTTATATATAGTGTATGTTATACTATTCTAATTGTCAGGCCGATACAGTACAGTGCTCGTCGGCGGAGCGCACTGTTAACCCGCGATTGGACGCATGTTTTCGACACGCGTCCAACCCCCTCCCACCCCAAACCTAATAGCGCCCGCAACATTGAAATGCATGTTATTGGCCCTATTAGGTATTTCTGCGCGATTCAGAAAGGAAAATGTGCAGCCAAGCCGCACATTTTACTTTCAGAAATTAGCGCCTACCCAAAGGTTGGTGCTAATTTCTCCGGGCACCGGGAAAGTGCACAGAAAAGCTGTAAAGACTGCTTTTCTGTGCACCCTCCGACTTAATATCATGGCGATATTAAGTCTGAGGTCCCGAAAGTTACAAAAAGTTAAAAAAACCCCCAAAAAACCCCCAAAACTTGAAGTCTGCTCTCGGGTTGAAAACCGGACACTCAATTTTGCCAGTGTTTGGTTTCCGAACCCGTGGCTGTCAGCGGGTTTGAGAACAGATGCCGGCAAAATTGAGCGTCAGCTGTCAAACCCGCTGACAGCCGCCGCTCCTGTCCAAAAAGAGGCGCTAGGGACGCACTAGTGTCCCTAGCGCCTCTTTTTACTGCCGGGCCTAATTTGAATACTGAATCGCGCACACAGGAGAGTGGCCTGTGCATGTGCCGGGAGAGCGGGCATTCGCCCGCTCTCCCACGGACTTTACTGTATCGGCCCGTGTATTTGTATAGTCAATTTCTGAAATACATTTTTTAAATTAAAAAAAAAAAAAAAACATGGATGAGTTTTTCTCTTTGTTAGTAGACCAGCCTTAGCTAGGGAATCCCATCTGGGTGACTGAAGTGAACTGCTTAACAAGGTTGCTTATCTGTAACCGGTGTCCTTTGAAGACACTTACATTTCTCCTTCTGGAGCTGAGCTCATTAGCTTAATTACAGAACTGAGGCACTCTGCAGGAAACTGCCTTGCATTCCTAGAGGGGTTTTCAAATCTTTGCTGGAAAGCTCTGGAATGTGACTTTGTTCTTTGTTGGCACCATCAAATGATGTCACCCATATGTTTGATTGTTGAACTGCTGTCCTCAGAGAACAGCTGTTAGAATTAAGCAACCTTGTTTTTCTCTTGTTTTGTTCTTACCATAGCTGTAATCTAATATAGATTTTGTGAATATTTCTGTATTTATGGTGCTGCACATACTAAAAACGG
This sequence comes from Rhinatrema bivittatum, assembly GCF_901001135.1. Taxonomy (NCBI): domain Eukaryota; kingdom Metazoa; phylum Chordata; class Amphibia; order Gymnophiona; family Rhinatrematidae; genus Rhinatrema; species Rhinatrema bivittatum. The sequence continues at coordinate 140,653,402 of NC_042621.1, forward strand.
TTCCTAAGCAATGATACACCTTTCTGTTGCAACTTTCTGTGGTGAAATCTCATGAAATGATGAATTTCTGAGAGGACATGTAATTCAAAAATATTGGAAAAAATTCATTCAGATGTCAAAATATTCATTGTTTATTTCCTAATTTATCAATAGTATGGTGATAAGATTCATGCGAGCTAATGGGGACCTCAAATTAGACTTGCTGAGCTTTCAAAACAGTTTAGCAGTTGACAGCAATATTGAATGCATCTGTAATCTTGATACTAGGAAAGATTTGAACTAAGAGATTCAACCAGTCCAGTTGTGATTCATTTCTAAAACAATCGCCAATGTTGAGTTTGAGCTTACAAAGTTTGTTGAAACGTATGCAGAAGAAAGTTAGATTTTTCTGTCTATTGGTGGTAAAGAGAAGGACAGTTTGAACTTTCCATACATCATGTCTTTCTTTTCTCTTTTGCTGCCTGCAGTAACCAAGATGATTATCAACTTGTCCGGAAACTTGGCCGGGGGAAGTACAGCGAGGTGTTTGAGGCCATTAATATCACCAACAATGAGAGGGTGGTTGTCAAAATTCTCAAGGTGAGCGGCAGTGACGAGGGCCCATTTGTTTTTGGTTTTTTTTTTTGAGCAAAGAGTTGCTCTGTTTTGCTGTTTACTCTGAACTCATTGTGAGAACAAGAATTAGTTGTTTGTTTTTTTTTAAGCAAATTTAGTCCTTTGGCAATGGTGCTTGAAATGTAAAAAAGAGCCCCCAGAGTGGAAAAATGTCAAAATACCTACAAAAAGATAATCCCCCCCCCCCCCCCCCCCCCAAAAAAAAAACTCAGCTGAATCAAAAAACTCATCAGGTTACAAGCAGTTGATCTTTATAAAGAGCATCAAAGGACTGCATCAGTATCTCTTAAGACTCATATCCTGAATTTAGCAGCTTTAAAATATAATCAGATCATAAAATCTCACTTATTTGAGTCTCAAGTCATGTATCACAGGTTGTTTGCGTTAAAAACTTAAAATATTCAAATGAGTTGTTATAACCTGATTATATTTAAAAGTGCTATATTTGGGACATAACATCTTAAGATATTGATATAGACCTTTGATGCACTGTATAAGATCATCTGCTTGTAACCTATTGAGTTTTTGGGCTCAACTGAGGGTTTTTTGTTTTTTTTTGAGTGAAATCTTTCTTGTAGCTATTTTGGCAATGGTTATATCATTGTATAACTACTGGAATTGGGTAATGGGGCATTAATCTCCCTTATTGTGCAGTAGTGTACATAGAAAAACATTTTTTTTTTTTTCATTTTAGCACATACAAAAAGGCAGAAACAAAGGGGGTTTTTTTGTTTTGGATGGGAAACAAAATGCATGTCTTCATGGTTTTCCTAGCCTTTTAAAAATGACAGTACATCCCTACTGTACTGGTTCTCAATCTTTGCCAAAAGGCAATAAAAGGACCATCCTCTGTTTCATAGATCAGATCCTGCATTTAAATCTTAGCCAGAAAGAGGCCAAGAGCAATACTCGTGTTTGGTCTGACGACAAACCAGAGTATAAAGAATATTAACATTTTGCTATAGTCCTTAGTTTGCTACATGGCTTTGATGTAACACTGAAGCAAAAACGCTCCCTCCCCCCCACAGCACAAAGTCTGGATCTCTTATCATAAGAACATAAGTTTCACTATGCTGAGTCAGATAAAGGTTCTTCAAGCCCAGCATCCTGTTTCCTACAGTGGTCAGTCCAGGTCACAAGTATGTGGCTAGTACAAATCCAAGTCATCCAAGGGAAGGGAAAAGAAATGCGATAAAATGCAAAAGAAACCCCTCTGTTGATAAGAGCAAGCAGTCACATTTAGCAGGTACTTGTTTATAATGGTAATTTTTTTTTTTATTGAAAAATGTTGTGCTGATAGACTGCATTTTCTAGCATCAGAGGCATACATGAAGAAAAATTTGGTGATGAACATACAAATTCAATTTCTCACGCAAGGAAGTTTATTTCTCTGATTTCTGTAGACACTAATTACTGTAATGTAGAAGTCTGATGCAAATGAGTAAAATAGGAAAAAGCATAAAAACTGGCAGGCTAGATGTAAAACATTAATGAGGCAGGCCAGGAGAGAATTTGAAAAGAAGCTTGCCAGAGTCAGAACTACTGTCCACCTATGTGGACAGTCAGGCTAAGTTTTCAGACTGAGGACATTGTTTAATGTAAGGTTTTGAAATATGTGGTAAACACAAATGATTGCTAGTGGACAATCATTAAACAATTTGTGATTGCAGATGTCAGTGGACTTCTCTTGTGATTGCATATAATGCACTACCACAGATAATTCGAATTCCATCATTTCTTCTTTGAATAGAAGAGACAGACTGATATTTCCATTGGGGTTAGTTCAGCCATTTTAAAGGCTGGAAAAGGCGTTCATGGAGAATTGTTATTTGGGCAAGGTGGTGAATAAAATTTGGTATTCAGAGCCACCTCATTAAAGACTGAAGAAAATGATTTTTCAGCTATGTCATTGTCATACCTAAAAGTCTTTTACCCAAGGTCATCCAGGTCAGCGTTTCCCAACCCTTTCCTGAAGGCACACTTAACCAGTCAGGTTTTCAGGCTATCCATAATGAACGTGCATATTGGAGACTCAGGTTATGCAACTCATGCATATTCATTGTGACAATCCTGAAGACTGGCTAGGTGTGCCTACAAGAGAAGGTTGGAAAACACTGAACTAGTTTTCCAACTGACACTATCAGGTATCTTGTTTTGAATAAACTTGGAAAAGATTTTATTAGTAGTTCTGACTCTGGCAAATATCTTTTCAAACTCTCTCCTGGCCTGCCTCAATGTTTTATATCTAACCTGCCAGTTTTTATGCTCTTTCCTAGTTTCCTTATTTGGATCAGCTTTTTATTTTCTGAAATCTGTTCTTTTGGCTTTAATTGCCTCTTTCATTTCTCCATTTAAACATGGTAGCAGTTATTTGGTTTTCCTTTGAACTTTTTTTTAAATGTGTGGAGTACATTTTACCATGTAACAGAAAGACAAAGTATTTAATTTCTCAACACAGCGTTGAGAAATTAAATACTTTGTCTGACCACGAGAGTAATCAAAATTTATATTGAATAGTACCGCATCAGCAAGCCAGACAACGGCAGTGGAAATACTTGCCGTCCGGACCACTTGTCATTTGCGGTTAGATGTTTTTTAGGACATTGTTCAAAAGTGTCTATTTTTATAAACTTAACACTTCAGCTGTTCCCTGAGAGTCAACTCAAGACAGCAGCCGGTGTTTCGCGATGTATCAATCGCTTCTTCAGGAGTGTTTTATAAATTGCTGAAAGGGGTGCTTCTTAGTGGACTCATACGTCTCAGACGCTGTTTCAATTAGAACGGGACAGCAGGGTCAGCAGCACCCTTTTCAGCAATTTATAAAACACTCCTGAAGTAGCGATTGATACATCGCGAAACACCGGCCACTGTCTTGAGTTGACTCTCAGGGAACAGCTGAAGTGTTAAGTTTATAAAAATAGACACTTTTGAGCAATGTCCTAAAAAACATCTAACCGCAAATGACGAGTGGTCCGGACGGCAAGTATTTCCACTGCCGTTGTCTGGCTTGCTGATGCGGTACTATTCAATATAAATTTTGATTACTCTCGTGGTCAGCACAGCGTTGAGAAATTAAATACTTTGTCTTTCTGTTACATGGTTTCTTGATTCACAGACTAGTGCTGGGGTTCTTTGATTTATTGTTTGGAATACATTTTATCCAGGTTTCCAAGATTTTACTTTTAAATTATGTCCATGCTTCATGCAAAGTTTCGACCCTCACAACTATTCCCTTGTTTTTTTTCCTTAACTAATTTCCTCATTTTATTGGTCTACCTTCTTAAAGTGAAATGCTACTATGGTAACATAGTAATGGCTGAAAAGGACCAAATGGTCCATCCAGTCTGCCCAGAAAGCTTTTTATGGTAGCAACTGCTGCATGCAGTTATCCCCTAAGCCTTATGATAACCCATAAAAAAAAATTTCTGCTAGCAACACTTTTACTGGGTGATGAGCCTTATTGAAAAGTCAGTGCTGCTTGATGTGCTTTTCTTATGGGCTTGGCTGTAAAAGCAGTCCAGTGCTTTTTACCCTTATTTCTGTGTATCAGAATCCCAGACCATAAAAATCAGGGCCTATGTTGGTTGTCTGAATCCAATTCTTCTCTCCCCGCCCTCTCACTATCAAAGCAAAGAGCAAAGTTGCAGTTGTGTCAAAAGCATCAAGGCAAATTGTTTAAGGGTAGTAATCCCATGCCTTCTATTAAGGGTAGTAACTGCTGCTCTGTACAAGTTACCCCCTTGCTTATCAGTTCCCCAGACCATAAAAGTTGGGGCCCTCATTGGTTGTTATCTAAATCCAATTCCCCCTTTTCCCTCTGCTGTCAAAGCAGAGAGCAGTGTTGCAGTTGCATCAAAAGCATCAAGGCTTATTGGTTAAGGTTAAGTTGTCCCCATGTCTTCTGTTAAGGGTAGTAACCACAGCAGTCCTATATATGCTTTTTTTCATTTCCATCCTCTAGCCTTTAGAGCTCCACAGTGTTTATCCCATGCCCAATTAAATTCTCTGACTGTTTTCATCTTTACCACCTCCTCCAGAAGGGCATTCCAGGCATCCATCACCCTCTCTGTGAAGAAAAATTTCCTGATGTTGGTTCTGATTAGTTCCTTCTGGAATCTTATTTTGTGATCCCTAGTTCTATTGATTTCTTTCCGATTGGAAAAGGTTCGAAGTTCATGATTCAGTAAAACTGTTCAGGTATCTGAAGGTCTGTATCATATCTCCCCTACACCTCCACTCTTCCAGGGTATTCATATTCAAATACTTCAGCCTCTCCTCATAAGTCTTCCAATACCGACCCCACACTGTTTTGGTTGCCCTTCTCTGGACAGTCTCCATCCTGGCTCTATCCTTTTTGAGATACGGTTTCCAGAAATAAACACACTACTACAGGTGAGGCCTCATCAAGGACCTGTACAAGGGCATTATTACCTCCTCTTTCTTACTGTTTGTTCTTCTTTTGTGCAGCCCAACATTCTTCTGGCTGCACATTGCTTCGCCATCTTCAGATCGCAAGACACTATTCCCTAAGGTCCTTCTCTTGGTCCATGCACATCAGTCTTTTACCCCCCATCACATACAGCTCTTTTGGATTACCACATCCCAGATGCATGACTGCACTTCTTGGCATTGAATCCCAGCTGCCAAATCTTTGACTGCTCTTCAAGCTTTCTTAAATCACTTTTCATTCTCCTTCAGGTATGTCCACTTTGTTGCAGATCTTAGTATCATAAGGAAATAGACAAACTTTACCTTCTATCCCTTCCACGATGCCGCTCATAAAGATATTGAACAGAACCAGTCCCAATACTGAATCCTGTGGCACTCCACTTAACATGGTAAATGGTACCTACTCTGAAGAGAGAACCATTACATGCTGTCTCCTTTCAGTCAACCAATTTATAATCCATGCCACCACCTGGGCACTCACTCCCAAGCTTCTCATTTTATATACAAGCCTCCTATGTGGAACTATTAGAAGCTTTGCTGAAATCCAAGTAGATTACATTGTGCACCCTTCCTCAATCCAATTCTCTAGTCACTATCAAAAAAAATCAATCAGATTTGTCTGACAGGACCTTACCATGGTGAATCTATGCTGCCTCAGGTCCAGCAACTCACTGTCTCTTTCTTCAGTGTCTCCATTAATTGTCCCACAACCTAGGTGAAGCTAACTGGTCTTTAGTTTCCAACCACCTCTCTGCTATCATTTTTTGAAGCGGGACCACCACAGCTCTTCTCCAAACTTGTGGCACCACATTTGTTTCCAGGGATCTATTGAACAGGTCCTTTAGTAGACCCGCCAGCATATCTCTGAGCTCCCTCAGTATTCTGTACCTCATCTGACCTCATGGCCTTGTCCACTTTGTTTGCCTAGCTCTTCCCATACATTCAGTTCTGTAAACAGTTACATTTTCCCATCCCCATTTATGATCTTGTCAACCAGCAATGGTCCTTCTCCAGGGTCGTCTTGTGTAAACACCGAACTGAAGTATTTGTTTAATATTTCTGCTGTGTCTTTATCTCTCTACACAATGCTCCTTATCTTTCGATTTCACTATACCAATTCTGGCGTCCCTTCTTTCTCTGATAAATCTGAAAAATATTTTGTCACCTCACTTTACCTCTTTGGCAATCCTTTCTTCTGCTTGACCTTTTGCTTTTCTTATTTCTTTTTCTCTTCCTCACTTAACAAATATTCTTCCCTTTTGTTCCCTTTTTTGGGATTCTTTATACTTCTTGAACAAGTTCTTTTTAGTCGCCTCCTTAGAACTAGATCTGTTTCTTTTTCCTTTTGTTTACTTTTCTAACATAGATTTGTTGCCTTTGTAATTACTCCTTTTTTTTTGTAATTTAAATTTTTTTATTGACAACACATGTTAGAATGTAACAAACATCTTAGCCATGGTATGCCATTAAACAGTGTAAACTTTTCATAAATGAAAACTTGGCCATCATATATAGAAATGTACATGAACAGTCTGTACACTGTTATGAGCAAATGTTAGAGAGATCATATAACAAAACATAAAATCAAACTCACTGTGTGGCAGATTATTGAATTCCAGGAATGAATTGCTTTAAATGTGTATACGTCAATTACTGTGCTGTGTGATTATTAATTTTCTCCCCCCAACCCCTCCCTGGTCATGGATGTCACACTGTGAAAACGGCCCTAGCATATAGAGTGATCTTGTGCAAGGAGTCAATCACTTTCAAGATTGTTAGAGAGACGATGGAATCGATAACTGAGTCCTCAGTCTATAAGTCATCCATGAGGAATCCCTACGTGTGTACCTGGTGTATACATACTTCTACTGGAACTGGAATTTTTCCAACTAATATAAGGCTGCCATACTTGTTCAAAGCTGTGTAGTTGGTCACCTCTAATAGTTGTCAACTTTCCCATATAAAATGCTTTTTCCAAATGAGAGTGGAAGTGATGTAGAGAGGGAACTTCGACCTTTCGCCACCAAAAGGCTAATTCACATGTAACAGCAGAGAAAACCTGGTATATCCATCGTTGAGTGTGGGGTGAGCCAACATCAAGAGGGGCATGCAATAGAAATATATTGGGATCTGTGGGGATAGCAATACTCATTCAGAAATAAAATCCCTAACCGCCTCCCACAGCTGTTGTACCCTTGGGTACTCCCACCACATGTGTAGAAAAGTCCCAATCTTGACCACACCCCTTCCAGCCCTGATTACCGGAGCCCCCATACATTCTGCTTAATTTATCTGGGGTGAGGTACCATCGGTATAGCACCTTGTAGCCATTTTCCTTGATGGAAGTAGATACCGAACTACTGATAGAATAGAAGATTTGATCCCAGATCTCGTTAGCAATAATTTCCCCCAAATCACGTTCCCACACACATTGAAAGGTCGCCTTACCTTGGAAGGTGCCCTTAATGAGAGTGAGCATTCTAGTTATTGGTTTGGTAACTTTTTTTGTGGTGAGAGCATAAACTTTCAAAGAGGGATTTGCCCTTTCGGAGTTCTGGTCCTATATGGGCTGTACTAAAGTAGTGTGCAATTTGATTGTAAGCATAGTGGTCTGTGTCTGGCAAATAGAATAAGCGCTGTAATTCAGAAAACGGTAATAGACCCTGGCCGTCCCAAAGTTGATCCCATTTATAAAGACCTTTGGCCCCTCACCTGGTAAAAATACCAGGTGAGGGGCCAAAGGTCTTTATAAATGGGATCAACAGTGTGAGAAAATCCAAACCAAAGAGAGAAAACTTTACCTCTACAAGACAGGCCCAGATTGGGCCTAACACCTGAGACCTTTATGAGCTAAGCTACCAACCCCTTTTGAAGAAAATTGAGGCCGATCTCCATAGATGGGATAGAGAACATTTCTCTTGGCTAGACAGCATTGCAATTACAAAAATGAACATTCTACCCAGATTTTTATACCTGTTTATTACTCTCCCAGTGTTTATCTTGACCGCCATTCTCCAGTTTTGGCAAAGGAAGATTTTTGGTTTTATATGGAAGAAACATCCTCTTCGGTTATCCCGTATTTTAATGTACCAGCCCAATGAATGGGGAGGACTGGGGGTTCTCTGCCTCTCTTGGTATTTCGCAGCAGTACAATTGCAGGCACTTCTCGATTTTCCATAGACAAAATTTCGTAAAACAATGGGTTCTCTTGGAACAGAGTTTAGTGAGAGGTGCACCTTGGCAACCATGTTGTACATGGCCACCGCATGGCGATCTACCTAGAGCCCTTCAAACAACATTACAGGTCTGGGAGAAGTGGAAGGTAAAATCAGTGGGAAAGAGGGAATATTTCTATATGTCCCATCTTTTTTATAATACTGTTTTCCCAACGGGATTTCAAAATAAAACATTTCAGGAATGGAGGGCCAAGGGCATTAGTAATTTTGAGCATGTTTTAAGGGAAGGGCACGTTCATGTTGGCTGCTGAACTTAAGGAATGTTACCAATTGAATCTGCCGGATTTCGTAGCATATGCCCAACTGCGACATTTTTTATTATCCTAGATTCCACCTCATTAGCCATGGGAAAGACTTTATTTGAACATTTGTGTACAGAGGTTGACAGAAAAAGGGGCTGGTGTCTAAAATTTACTCTATTGGGAATAGCGAAGGAATCCTTTCTGTATTCTCGATGTGGGTATACACGTCTTTAAGGTCAAGAGAGCAAAGCAAGTATCCTCTTCGTAAGAGGGGAATCAAGGTGCCCAAGGATACCATCTTGAACCTTTCCCTCTTGAGAAATCTGTTCAAGACTCTCAGATTGAGGATGGGTTGGAGGCCTCCTGTTTTCTTTGGAATTAGAGAATAACAGGATTAAACCCCCCCCCCCCCCATCCCTGCTGCTGAGGGACAGGTTCCACTGTCCTGGCCGATAGAAGGGCTAAGAGCTCCCTTCGGAGCACTTCTGGATGCGAGACGGGACCCCATTATGGGTATGGGGGAGGATCCGGCAGAACAGTCACGAGATTCAGCCTATAACAATGGAAGATAATGGACAAGACCCACTGACCCAAAGTCACGGCCGGCCACTGGTCCGGAAAGAAACGGAGCCTGCCCCCGACTGGTGGGTCCTCCGGTACTGGAAGAGGCAACTGACTTATGCTCTCGCATCCAGTCAAAACCCCTTAGTGGGGATAGCCTGGAGCGCTGGCTGAGGCCTAGGGGCCCCACTGTTGCAGAGATCTGCCCCCCTGGCGCTGGTCTGCTGTGGCCAAGATGGAGGGAGCAGAGGGTAGTACTTCTTTGGCCTGTAGAAGGGTCTCCGTGACACTGGCCAGGAGTACCTCTTAGACACTAGCAAAGCTGAAGCACCGGCCGATAAATGCTGGAGGGTCTCACGGTGATCCTTCAGCTGTGCGACTGCCTCCTTGACCTTATCACCAAACAGGTTATCACCGGTGCAAGGCAAGTCAGCTAGCTGGTCCTGCATCTCTAGACGAAGGTCCGAGTCACGAAGACAGGCGAGACGCCGTGCCAAAATGCCAGCCGATGTAAATCGACTCGCTGTCTTAAATATGTCGTAGGGTAGCACATACCTTGTGCTTCCCACACTCCAGGCCCTGCTGGGCAAGCACCATAAGAGCCTCCTGAGGCTGGTACGCCAGGCCATCTGCAACTTCCTGGACTTGTTTCCAGAGATTCCGGGTATATTGGGTCATATAAAAAAGTTAGGTGATACGGACCACCAACATGGAGCCCTGAAACACTCTCCTATCCACAGCATCCCATGCTCTGTTGTCCTTTCCAGGAGGAGCTGAGACATAGGTTTTCGACCTCTTTGCCTTCTTTAGCGCAGATTCAATCACCATGGATTGGTGGGGGAGTTGGAGCTTCTCAAACCTCATGGTCTGCTGTACAAGGTACATGCCATCAGCCTTCCAGTTCACTGGGGCTGCAGAGAAGGGTGCTCCCAGAGCCAAAGAAACAGCTCCCTGAAGATCTCATGAACAGGTACCGCTACAACCTTCTTTGGGGCATCCACAAACTGGAAGATCTCCATCTTATGGTGGGCATCTTTCCCTATAAGTTGGAAGGGAATGGCTTCAGCCATTTCCTGGACGAACCCCACGAAGGTCAAGTCCTCCAGCGGAGAACGTCGGCGCTCCTCCGAGGGGGAAGGATCTGATGGAAGAACAGCAGAATTCACAGTTGAAGAATCAGGTGTCCTCCTCCCAGGGGTCGTACGGGACCTTAGGCTCATCTCAGCCGCCCGGAGATGGGGGCCAGGGAGCACTGGGCACATCCCTAGGCCAGGGGTACCAAAGAACCCAAGAGCATCAAAGGACCCGAAGGCCTGGACCCTGATCCCCCAGCAGCATTGGACAAAGGGACCCTGTGGAGCCCTCTTCCTCTGAGGAATCCCCCATGAGGACAAGCTCAGACACCTTGCGTTATGGTGCCAGACGGCCCACTGAGGAATGACAGGGGGCAGGCAGTAACTGGATTGGGAGGACACAGAGGACAATATCAAGGCAGTCCAACAATGGCTCCAACTCTGGTACCGTAGGCAGCTTCGGCATAGGCATTGGTGCAGGCACCAGCCTCGAGGTGTCGGGAACGGCACCGGCCCAGGTGGCAGGAGCACTGGCTCCCTGTCGCGCAAAGCATGTTTCACCACCAGGCGCATCTTAAGTTCCAACTCTGTCTGAAAAGCCTCCAATGAAAGGGCAGCCTGAGGGGGAGGGAAGAGGCTAATGCCTCCTCAGAGCCCCGAGGAAGATAGACATCTGGCACTGAAACCAGTATCGATGGCCTTGGGCCACCAGCATCAAAGGAGGATGGTGCCTCGTTTTGCTGTGACCACTTTGGGGGCAAGGCAGCAAGCGCCGTAGCCAGCCTGAGCCCAGCACTGCATGCAGACTGGGACCAGTAACAGTGCTTCCGAGACCTCCCAGGATGCTGGGCCTGGTCCTTCCCCAGTGCTGAGGAAGATGATCCTGAAGCCCGCGACTTGTAGGAGACAGAGACTGGGCGATCCCCAAGCCTTTTTCCCCCCCCCCACAAGCCTCAGGGGAGGAGTGGTCAAAGGATCGAGGACGAATGGTTCCCCTCGGTCCTTAGACATCAATGATATCGTACTGAAGTAGAGGGTTTGGATTTTCCCGAACCAAAAGCCTTCTCCATCTTATCCAACCTGGCCAGATGGCCTTTTGGGGTCATTTGAGTGCATAATTCAAAACCCCAAACATCGTGCGATGCCCCCAGGCAGAGGATGCACACTTCGTGTGGATCTGTCTGGTATAGTCTGGGGGCACTGACAGAAGCCCGAGGCTGCCATGAGGCTCACCAGGGACCACTAAAGACATGATGACTGGCAGATACAGGAGAAGTGGGAAAAAATACTCACTGACCGAGAAGGAAGTGGGAACCAGAGAGATCAGCGCAGGAATTAAAAAACCCGAAACTCACTTTTAAGAAGTTTCCTGAGAGAAAAAGAGCATAAGCTCCACCTCCGCAGAAAAGAAAGGACTGAAGAGAAACCCCGCGTGAATAGTGGTATCCTGGGCATGCTCAGTGTGCCAGTCAGTTTCACCTCGTCCCTAGGGACATCTACGTTTTGTCTTTGCATCTCTGTGCAGAAGAGACAGCCAGTGGAGTTTGTTGTCAAGGCTCCTGACTGATGGGCTGTGGTTCCATTACCCAAGTCACAAGAAGATGCAGGCCGTTATTCTATTTATTTCATTATTCCCGAGAAGGAAGGTTCCTCTCACCTTATCATGGACCAAAAAAGGGGTCAATAGTCATGGATGTGAATGACTTCTGTATGGAAACCTTAAGCTTGGTGATAATGGCCATACAGTCAGGGGAGTTTCTTATGTTTCTGGATCTGTCAGAAGTGTATCTACATATATCCATTTGGCTGGAACATCAGTGGTTTTCCACAGTTCGCCGTTTTGGGATACCATTATTAGTTTTGAGCACTACCTTTCAGTCTAGCCAGGCAATCCAACCCTTGCTAAGATCATCAGAGTGGTGATAGCAGCAGGGTTGAGAGAGGCTGGCATTCTGGTTCTCCCATACCTAGCTTGGTTAATTCGGGTCAAGAGCCTGGAGGAGAGTCTTCAGGCCTCGTGTAAGGTGATCTTCTGGCCAAGAGCAGTCTACAGCAGTCTCAGACGTTGAACTCTCTCTGTGTTCATTTTGACATGGAGCAAGGCAGAACATTCCTGCTAGAAGGCCACATTCTGAAATTGCTGGCACAGGTGTGGCTATTGATGTAGGTAAGACCACACCATCAGGAGGAATACCTCTAACTTCTAGTTTTGATGGCAGCCACCCTAGAGGTGGCTCCATGGGTGAGGGCAAATGTGTCCTTTTCAGCGCATCCTGTTTGCACAAAGTCTCAGGACTACTTGATGTGGCTTCAGTTACAGGTGTAGATCAGCATCCAACTGTAGTAGTGGTTGAAAGCTGATGATCTAAGGAAGGGCGTTCCCTACAGATGCTGGACTGGCTGGTACACACAATGGATGCGAGTCTCCATGGTTAAGGAGCTCGCTGACAGGAGCAAATAGTGCAGGGGCTCTGCAGCGCAGAGGACTCTCTGGAGCATCTCTTGTCTGGAAGTGCATGCTGTTCAGATGGCATGCTTGTGGTTTGTCAACTGCTTTCAGGATCAAATGGACTGAGTAATGTCAGACTACTCGACAGTGGTTTGTCATTTGCCAAGGAGGAACGAAAGGCCAGCATATGTCTCAAGAAATAGCCTAGCTCAGGGACTGGGTGAAGGTTCATCTTCAGGAGAACGCCACCTTCCACATTGCAGGAAAGGGCAATGTAAGAGCAGATTTTCTCAGTAAGTAGAGTGTATCAAGACACTGGGAGTTGTTAGACGAGGCATAACAGCTCATAGTGGCCCTCAGGGGTCTACTGTTTTTAGACTTCCTGGCAATATCGCACAGTGTGAAGGTTCTTCGCTTTTTCCGTTGCAGTAGAGATCAGAAACATAACATAGAAACATAGAAATGACAGCAGAAGACCAAATGGCCCATCTAGTCTGCCCAGCAAGCTTTCATACTTATTTTTCTCATATTTATCTGTTACTCTGACCACTGAGGTCAGGGCCCTTATTGGTAACTGTATCGATCTCCTGCAATAATGGCCGGAAGGCAAGCTTCAGTATGCCTTCTCCCATGGCCCATGTTGGGCAAAGGGATTCGAAAGATCAAAAGACACAGGATTGGTGCTTCTGGTGGCTCCAGTTTGGCCTGGGAGGCTGTAGTATTCACAATTGTGGAGGTTCCTGGTGAACTCTCCTGCTGGTTTATAATCCATGGGTACCTACTACAACAGGGACTTGTTCTTCACAAAGTTTTGGCTTTATTTTGTCTTACAGTATGGCCTTTGAAAAGGCTCGGTTACTAAAGGGTGGATTTTCCACTGCTGTGTTTCCACCTTGCTTCAAGCGTGGAAGTTTTCCACTTCGCGCTTTGGTGTGTATTTGAGGCTTGGTGTGAGGAATGAGGCATGCTTCTCATTTAATTAAGATATTATTCATTTTGCAATTCTTACAGGATGGGTTACTTAATAAGGGCTTGGCCCGTAACTCCTTGAAGGCACAACTTGCAGATCTTGCATGGGTCCAGGGTCAGGTGAGTGGTAGACCCTTGTCAACCCATTCAGATGTCCAGTTTTTGAAGGGGGTGAAGCATTATCATTCTCACTTATGCCTGCTAGTGCTCTTATGGAACCTTAATCTAGTTCTAGAACTCTTGGGCAAGTTTCTGTTTTTGACCACTATGTAGTCTTCCTTGAGGTTACTGAGTTTGTGTACATTGTTCTCATAGCAATTTGTTCTGCACGTGGAGTTTGTGCTACAGGCTCTTGGTCTGCGGACCGTTCCTGTGAGTGTCTTCAGGAGCGGTCCAGCTTCAGTCTATTCAGTCTTTACCATAAGTGGTCTCGGATTTTCGCTTGGATTATTCAGTTTCTCTGCCAATGCTGGACTGGGGGGGGGGGGGGGGGGGGGGGGGGGAGAGAGAGATGAAAGAGAATATCCTCTGGGGTGGACCTTTTTATGTCGACATCTGAGATAGTTGGTTTCTAAACCTCTCAAGAATGCTGACTGCCTGTTTGTTCTCCACAGTAAACAGTGTAAGTCGGCGCTGCAGGCTACCATTAAGGAAGTTATCTCTGTCTCATATGTGAATACTGAGCAGTCGTTACTTAGATGTGTTAGGGCTCATTCCACCAGGGCTCAAGCAGTGTCATGGCCGGAGATTTGATTGTTTTCCTTCGAGTTTTGCCAAGCTGCGACATGACTCTCCATTATATGCTTTTCTAGGTATTGCCTAGATGGCAGACCTGGGAGGATGCAGCCCTTGAGTGTGCAGTGTGGGTTGGACCAAGGGCAGCCTCCCGCCCTATTTGGGGAATAGCTTTGGTGTGGATTAACATGTCTGAAAACTAAGGAATGAGAAATTACTATTTACCTGATAATTTCCTTTTCTTTAGTGAAGACATGTTAAATCACCTTCCCGTCCTTGGCCACCTGTCTGTGGTTCTAGTATCCTGAGTGGCTGTGCTTTTGGGGATGACTGGTTAGTGTCAGTTTCAGTCCCTAGATTTATTTTAAAGCATTTTTTTACTCGCCTTTCCTACGTTCAGGGTGGGGTACAGCATCCCATTCACAATTAACAAAAAAACAATCTCAAATGTCAAAATAAGTAAAAGTTACATAGCAAATTATAAGAACACATTAAAAAATCAGAGGTCACGTGATGCAGTGAGAGCAGGCAGACGTTTTCTGGCTTGCTCCGTGGCCCCACTCCCTACATCATAGCCCATCGCCCTCTCTCCAGACCTGAACCTGCCTGCCTACTACCAGTTTCTCGCTTTTTTTCCTCCTCTCTTCATTGCGCTCCGCGGCAACCAGAAAAACGCAGCGGATGGCAACAAAACCGATGTGGAAGGACAGGCTGAAGGCAGCCACGGGTTCCAACATGACGGCTCCGCCCAGTCCTCCAGCACCAATGTCAGAGACCTCTGAGGGAACAAGCTCACTCGTTACAAGGATACTCACTGCGATGGACAAAAAATTGAGTAAAGTACACTCTCATTTTGATCTGCAATCCTTGCTGACAGATCACACGAGATGGCTGACTGAGGCGGAGACGAGAATCGGTACCTCGGAGGATTGTCTGCAGGCCTTGGAGTGTTGAGTTACACATGGTGCGGGCAGCTTTAGCTAAACATGAAAGCAAGCTGGAGGACTTGGAGAATTGCTCCCGTCGGAGCAACCTCCAAATTATTGGCTTCCCCGAATCGCTCTCTGAAAGATCTGTGCTCCTTCTTTGAAACTTGGCTGCCGCAGGCCTTTGACTCTCCGGCCTTCCTCGCAGACCTTTGCGTGGAGCAGGCACATCAGGTGGGAAATCGGCCCATGCCCAATACTGGTCAAAATCATGAACTACCACCATAGAGGAGATCTTACATTTGTTCAAGCAGCTATAGACTACGATGGCTGGAAGATTTTTGTTTTTCCAAGATTACTCTCCAGCGATTTCTATCAGAAAATGTGCTTTTACAACACTGTGCTCCACCTTAGTGCGCCATCAGATCCACTTTACCCTGCAATACCCGGCATGACGTCAGGTATTCTATGATAACTAAGCTCACGTTTTTGAGTCTGTGTCTGAAGCACAGAGCTTTTTTCAACCTAAATTGCAGGACATAGAGGCCCAGTCTTCTCCTGCCTCTTGACTGTTTATTACGAGCTGGATCAGGGGTCTAGCGACTGAATAAGAGCTTTTACATGGACTTTCACTGGACTGCCTCTAGAGAAGGCATCTCATTTTTTTTGCTTGGTGTGTGGGGAGTGGGGCCCCATTGCATCTTTTTGGCAATCTCCCGGGTGCATCTAGTTACATTCCTTTAGTTGTTTGTAAGTTGTACTTTGGGATATGGGGGATCGGAGTGGGGGTGGGGTGGGGGAGGAAGGGGGGATATAGGCCTTTTGAGGGAACTAAATTTGTCTGGATAGTCTATTTATGACTCCGGCTGGGCAGCGATATTTTTGTTGGGTAGGGGGCCGGGCCTAGGCTGGGGGCCCCTGTCCCATGTTATGTCTGGCACTGCTGTCTTTTATTAGTTACTGTTTCTAGATCTGCTTTTCTATGACTCATCCCACACGCTGTCACTTGGAATGTATGTGGTCTTGGTTGTCACTAAATGTTTTAAGGTGTTACAAGCTTTGCTGCGCTGGCAAACACACATTGTGATGCTCCAGGAGAAACACCTTTTGCAACCTGAACATCAGAAATTGTGCCGTCAATGGGTGGGTAAGGTTTTTGCTGCCCATGCCCCGTCTAGGAAAGCGGGTGTGGCAATCCTAATAGGGAAATCTGTTCCCTTCCAGGATACGTGCATGATTGCTGATCCAGAAGACCACTATGTGCTACTAGAGGGAGTCTTGGGTGGGAAACCGCTGATGCTTTGCAATATTTATGGTCCAAATTAATATTCTCATGCATTTTTCCAGCAGCTTACAAAACTCCTAGCACCACTTCTTCACATCTCTTTAATTTTGGGGGGTGATTTTAATTGTGTCGGGGATGCCAGTTTAAATAGGTCACAACCCCTTTCGATGCCCTTGCCAGCCTCTTATAAAGGGTTGCCCTATGTCTGTGCTGCTTTGGATTTGATAGCTGGCGGGCACTGCTTCCCCTTGATAGGGAATATACCCATATTTCTTGTGCCCATGCCACACAGTCTTGCTTTGACTATCTTTTAGTGGATAGGGGAACATTCCTTGAGGTGCGAGACTCCCAGATTGGCCCCATCATCTCTGACCATGCACCAATCTGGATCGATCTGGAAGGTTTCCGCCCTGTCTCTTCTCAGCGCCTCTGGCATTTCCTGAAACTCCTTTACAAGGATCAGCAGTTTCGCGCCTCTAAAAAAAGAAGTGGCATGACTATGCTTCCTTCAATGCGGCACACGTAGACTCCCCAGTTCTTTATTGGGAGACTGCGAAAGCAGTGTTGAGGGGGCACATTATGTCTTATGTGGCCAATAGAAACAGAGTGCTAACATCAGAAATCCTTACTTTAGAAAAACAGCTCTATACAGCAAAGTGGTGGTATGACACTAATCCCACAGCTGCTAAGCAAAAAATTTTCTTTGATATCCACACTACCCTAAACACCCTATTGCACCAACAGGCAAAGAAGGGACTGATGTAATACAAAGGGCGTTTTTTCTTATATGGCAACAAAGTGGGCAGAACTCTGGGCAACATTTTTTTAATTTAAATTTTATTAATGCTTATTGTAATTTATAAACATTGTACAAGCAAATGCAGGTATATGACAATACAGAAATATAAAGCATGTTAACATGGTAATATGCAATCAAGAAAGTAGTGACATCATTTATGAGACCCTCTAACTGTTCATGTGTCTTATTTCCCCTCGCTGAAGAAAGTAATTGACTCTGGGCCCCCATTCACCCCTGAGGCTTTACATTCTCTCCACTGTAGATAGGGAGACCACACCTTCCATAATCTGCCCACTTTGGGGCAGATTATGGAAGGAAGTGCACTTACATCCACATGTGAATGTAAGTGCCTGACTGACCACATCCTTTCCAACACAAGTCATCTGTGATGGTTTTAGCGCAGTGAAGTCTACAGGGGGTGAGATGCCACCGAAATAATACATTAAATCCGTTTTCCATAAGGGAAGCGAAAATAGAACAACGTTTAGTATTCAGAAAGATCTGATCCCTCTCATCTGTGGAAATAGATTTATTGAGGTCTCTCTCCCAGGCCTGCATATATTGTGGCCGACAGGAAGAAGTATTCTGTAGAAGGCAGTAGATCTTAGAAAGACCTCCCCAGACCCGATCTGCTAAGTCACACCATCCCTCAAACTGCAGTTTACCCTGTCCCAGCTCCACATCTATAGCCTCTTTCCGTATGAAGTTGTGGATCTGGTGATAAGGGAATAAGTTAGAAGTTCGCAATTGGAAAGATGCTCTCAGGGTATCGAAGGGCACCGCCCCCTCCCGACCCCAAAGCTGATCCAAAGAAAGAACGTCTTTGGTCTTCCATTCATGAAAAAGTGAGGAATTCCACCCAGGAGGGAATTTTGTATTATGAAATAAGAATGTGTTGTGAAAATAGTTCCTCGAACCTATTAAGTGTTTCCACTGTGTCCACGTGCGAAGTGTAGTTTGTAATGATATAGGTATTATTCCTGAGATTCTCCATGTTGCACGTTGTTGTCATATTAGTGCCTTAATCGGCATTGCTCCCAATGCTGTCTGTTCAATGGTTACCCAACTTGGAGATTCCCCTTGTTTATGCCATGCTAAGATAGCACTGAGCTGTGCCGCCGCATAATACCCCTGGAGCCTGGGAACCCCCATACCCCCTCTTAATTTATGCTGATAAAGCACATTTTGGGCCAGTTTGGGGGGGGTGTGTGTCTCAGTTTCCAAATAAACACAAATAAGCATTTCTGCCGACATTTCAGCATCGCTGTAGGGATATGAATCGGTAGGGATTGAAAGATAATTGAACTTGGGTAAGACGTTCATTTTCAACGTTGCTATTCTCCCCATCCAAGCTATTGAGTGATTCATCCAGTTTTCCAAATCCTGAAAAATCTTAGCTGGTAGAGGGGTATAGTTCAGTTTGAATAGCTCTTCCAGATGATTGCTAATCATAATGCCCAGATATTTAATGTTTCCCCGCCCACTTAAAAGGGAATAGCTGTTTCAAATGAGTAGTCTGTTCCTTTGGCATTGATATGTTGAGCACTTCGGATTTATCAAGATTGAGATGGAATTCTGACACCGAGCTAAAGTCTTAACCTATCCACTACTCCAGCCAAGGATTGTTGGGGTTCTGATAAAGTAAATAACACGTCATCTGCGAACAGAGACATCTTATAATCAGTGCCCCCGACTTTGATCCCTGTAATGGATGCGTCCCCTCTAATACCTGTGGTAAGCGATTGTAGAAACAGTGCGAACAGCAATTGGCGTTTCTGCAGACTGTTTAATCCCTTAACATTAAGGGATAACATTTTTATAGTCATCAGTCACAAGTTATGTGGGGTAGACTACCCTTCTGCCAAAGTTTCATGCAACAGCCTCTAAACTATATATCACATTCTCCCTTTGATTTGTAAGTCGCGGCATATTAGCTGCCCATCGGTGGTAACACTGTACACATTTAACATAATCCTGTTAACTCATGAAGTTGTAATGTTAAGCCTGTTGCTTTTGCTATCTTTCACATGTTTCTTGTAAAGCTCGTTGCTGCATTATGTATTTCCTGGTGTGTAGCCAGATGGACTCAGAACGAATGGGATAGTATCCGCGTGCTAGCAGTTGGAGACGGATCTGACGTCAGCACGGGGGTATATATATCCCCACAGGAAGCGTAGCAACTCAGTAATTTCTGTCTCCAAAGCAGTTTGGAGTACCTGCACGCTAGTTGAGCGTGCTTTCCAAGACTACTTTAATTTTTTCTCTTTTCTTATTCTAGATTCTAAAGGCAGCATTGGAAGCTACCCTGGCGAGGCTCCTGTCCTTGAAAGCCATCATCCCAGTACCTGCCTGGGAAGTGAATTTTGGACACTATTCCATTTATTTCATGGTACCCAAGAAAGGGGGCACCTTTCGGCCTGTGCTGGACCTCAAGTCCGTCAATCGATACTCGCGGGTACCAAGGTTTCGCATGGAGACTCTGCGCTCCGTCAAGGCTGCAGTACAGCCAGGGGAATTCCTCACCGCATTAGAACTGTCAGAGGCATACTTGCATATCCCGATCCATCCGGATCATCAGCGCTACCTACGCTTCAAGGTTCTGGGACGCCACTTCCAATTTCGGGCTCTGCCCTTCGGGTTGGCCACGTCACCACGGACATTCACCAAGGTGGTCGTAGTGGTAGCAGCGGCACTCAGGAGAGAAGGAATTCTGGTCCATCCCTACCTAGACGACTGGCTGATCAGGGCGAAATCTCGAGAGGAGAGCCTTCGGACGACCGACAGAGTAATCACCCTTCTGGAAAGCTTGGGCTGGGTAATCAACCTCAGCAAGAGCTGCCTACAGCCTTCCCAGTCTCTGGAATTACCTGGGAGTACAGTTCGACACCCGGACAGACACAGTCAGTCTCACTACCAAGAGAAAGTTGAAACTTCAGCAGCGGATCCAGTATTTGATGGGAGCCAGTCGGCCCATAGCCTGGGATTATCTACAGGTTCTTGGTCTCATGGCATCCACCCTGGAAGTGGTGCCCTGGGCGAGGGCCCATATGAGACCTCTACAACACTCTCTGCTCTCTCGCTGGAGCCCCCGTCTACGGAACTATTCCACGCACCTGCATCTGCCAGCCAGGGTGCGGACCCAGTTGCGGTGGTGGTTGCAGTCCAACCACATGAGCAGGGGGTCGAAGATGTCTTCACCCATGTGGACTTTGCTCACCACAGATGCCAGCCTGAGCGGCTGGGGAACACACTGCGAAGAACTCACCGCACAAGGGCGGTGGAACAGAGAAGAGTCAGCGTGGAACATCAACCGTCTAGAGGCCCGGGCAGTCCGATTGGCATGCCTTCGATTTGCTCACAGACTGAAGAACAGAGCAGTCAGAGTGATGTCCGACAACACCACCACGGTGGCATACATCAACCGTCAGGGCGGAACCAGAAGCAGACAAGTATCTCTGGAGATCGCCCCACTGATGGCTTGGGCAGAGGCGAATCTGCAGGACATCTCCGCCGTCCACATTGCCGGGAAAGACCAATACCACAGCAGACTTCCTCAGCAGAGAAAGCCTAAATCCGGGAGAGTGGCAGCTGTCACCCACAGCCTTCCAGATGATTGTGGATCATTGGGGGATTCCGGACATGGATTTACTGGCGGACAAGTCCAATGCTCAAGTGCCCAGATACTTCAGCTGCAAGCGCGACCCGTTCTCATACGGAATCGATACCCTGGTCCAGCCGTGGCCTCCAGGGACTCTGCTATACGCCTTTCCTCCGTGGCCGCTGCTGGGCGCCATCATCCACAAGATTCGGAAACACCGGGGCCTAGTTCTTCTAGTGGCACCAGACTGGCCAAGAAGACCCTGGTACGCGGACATGAGAAGACTGCTGGCAGGGGAGCCTCTTCCCCTGTCCCCTCTCCGGGACCACCTACGTCAAGGTCCCATCCTCCACGAGGATCCAGCTCAATTCTCTCTTACGGTCTGGCCCTTGAGAGGGCTAGACTGAAGAAAAGAGGTTACTCGGAGCCCGTGATTGATACACTCCTCCGAGCTCGCAAGTTTTCCACATCCCTCACCTACGTTCGCATCTGGAGAGTATTCGAAGCATGGTGCGACACTCATGTCACCAATCCACATGCGACCACAATCCCTATTGTGTTGGATTTCCTGCAGGATGGACTTCAGAAGGGTCTCTCCCTCAGCTCCATCAAGGTTCAGGTGGCTGCGCTGTCTTGCTATGGTCCCAGGAGGGGATGGCAAGACCATCGCCAGGCACCCAGATGTTTCTCGCTTCCTGCAAGGAGTCAAGCATATTCGTCCGCCACTGAAGTGGCCTGTGCCTTTGTGGAACCTCAACCTTGTTTTGGATTTCCTCACGGGGTCCACCTTCAGGCCCCTTCGGGGCCTATCTCTCTGTTCTCTAACCTTGAAGATGGTGTTCTTGTTGGCTGTATGTTCAGCCCGCCGCATCTCAGAGCTACAAGCACTGTCCTGCCGTGATCCATTTCTCAGTATCACTCCTGAGGCTATCCATCTGCGTACGGTTCCTTCCTTTCTACCGAAAGTGGTTTCACAGTTTCATCTTAACCAAACCATATCCTTGCCTACCACAGCAGGTTTGAAGAAATCTGAAGAAGGGCGTTTATTACGCCATCTCGACATTGGCAGATTGCTGCCCAGATATTTGGAAGTGACACAACAACTACGAAAGACGGACCATCTGTTCGTCCTGCACAGCGGGAAGAAGCAAGGTGAAGCGGCCTCGCGGCCCACCATCGCCCGCTGGATTAAAGAAGTTATCAGAGCAGCTTACGTAGAAGCCGGGAAGTCTCTGCCTCTACAAGTCAAGGCTCATTCTACCAGAGCACAAGCGACATCCTGAGCTGAATCCAGGCTGCTGTCGCCTGCAGAAATCTGTAAAGCGGCGACGTGGTCCTCCCTCCATACCTTCTCCAGGTTCTACCGTCTGGATGTCCAGGCCAGGGAGGACTCCGCATTTGCGAGGGCGGTCCTACATGGTCCTCAGGCAGCCTCCCGCCCAGGCTGGGAGTAAAGCTTTTGTACATCCCATTCGTTCTGAGTCCATCTGGCTACACGCCAGGAAATGTTGAGATTACTACCTGATAATCTCCTTTTCCTTAGTGTAGACAGATGGACTCAGCATCCCGCCCAGCTGCCTGTGTACATGGGTTTTACCGATTCAAGGTAAGCCATGTCTTCTGTTCCATAAGAGCGTACACTCTACCTGGTGTCAACGCCTTCCGGTTGTGAATGCTGGCGGTCTCCAGCTACTATCAATCGGTCAGGGGAATCCTGTTTTCACTTTCACTGAGCGTCAGTACACATATCCATAACAGCTTTTGCAAGGAAGATTACTGAGTTGCTACGCTTCCTGTGGGGATATATATACCCCCGTGCTGACGTCAGATCCGTCTCCAACTGCTAGCACGCGGATACTATCCCATTCGTTCTGAGTCCATCTGTCTACACTAAGGAAAAGGAGATTATCAGGTAGTAATCTCAACATTACCTGATAATTTCGTTTTCCTTAGTTAATCAAGTGTAATCAAGCGTTAAGCAACATATATCCACTCTGGCTTTTCGAAGAGAATACTGAAGAGCTGAGCTTGCTGCACGGGTATATGTAGGGTGATGTCAACTTTGAAATCTGACTCCCATCTGCTATCAGGAGAGCACAATACCCATTGGTCCTGTCCATCTGCTACACTAAGGAAAACAAAATTATCAGGTAAGTAATTTCTCCATTAACCAGTTGTATCTAGGAGGAAACCCACTGCTTGTCACTGGGCGTGAGCAACAAGGAGTAGTGTCTGCCAGGTACTTAGAAACATAGGAACATGACAGCAGAATCAGGCCCTGTGCAACTGGGTGTGCATATCATGCATTTGCATGGGTCAGCACACCCGGGAAAGTGGCGGGCTGGCGGCAGCGGGAAAGGCCGCGAGGCCACTGGCGGAGCTCAACCCTCCGGCAGCTGAAGGAGGAGTGACAGTACCATAGCTGCCGTCTGCCACAGGCATAACTTCACTTCCTGATTCCTCCCAACACTATCTGCGCTTCCTGTGTCTGCATGCTTAGACACTTGCACCCACAAGGCATAGTGTTAAGCACGTGCTGTATGGAAGCAGGCAGCGAAGCAGGGAATGGCTGTGGCCGCGCTGGCTGCTATCACGGAGTACCTTGGGGCCGGCTATCTAGCAGTGAGCACATGGGAAGGGGAGGCTCTACCGTGGCAGTGGCTTTAGAGGAGACAGACTTGGAGGGCATTGCCGTGCAGCCGGCCACCTGGTAGAAAAAGGCTTTGGGAGGGAGGGTAGCTTGAGCCAGGAATGTGGTGATGGGAGGAGGACAGGCCAGCGAGACCGGAGGTGTGTGGGGGACAGGGAGGGGAGGGATGTCAGTTTTTAAAAATAGATTGCAGGAGGGAACTGGGCTTAATTTGATGGGCTGGGACAGACAATGAATCGGGGAGGGGTGGGCAGCACAGTAATTATTCGCACAGGGCAGCAAAAAACCTAGCACCAGCCCTGAGCAGAATAAGACCAAACGGCTCATCTAGTCTGTCCATCCACCCAATTAATTTAGTTTTATAATTCCTGTTTCTCCCTTAGAGATCTCCCTGTATTTATACCATGCTTTCTTGAATTCAGATACTGTTTTTGACTCCAACACTTCCACTAGGAGGCTGTTCCACACACCCACCACCCTTTCTGTAAAGAAATATTTGCTAACCTTACACTTGAGTCTACCCTCTTTCACCCTCATCCTGTGCATTGAAACCTTTGAGATTTAAATGTCTAGCATATTTCCGTATCTTGCCATTCCTCTAGGGTGTACATGTTTAGATCTTTAAGTCTATCCTCATATGCTTTAGAATACTTCTGACCATTTTAGTAGCACCCTCTAGATCAGCTCCAACTGGTTTATATCCTTTTGAAGGTGTGGTTTCTAGAATTGTACACTGTATTCCAAATGAGGTCTCACTAGGGACCTATATAGGGGCATTATCAAAACATAGAAGTGACAGGAGAAAAGGACCAAACTGTCCATCCAGTCTGCCCAGCAAGCTTTTGGTAGCATCTACTGCACAATACAGGTCACCCCCATACTTAATCTGTTTCCCAGACCCTTGTTGGTTGCAGTCTCAGCCCAGTTCCCTGTTACCTCTTGCTGTTGAAACAGAGAGCAATGTTGGAGTTGTATCAAAAGTATCAGGCTTATTGGTTAAGGGTAGTAACAGCCGCATCAGCAAGCTATCTCCATGCTTGTTTTCCCAGACCATAAAATTCAATGTCCTTGTTGGTTGCTGTCTGAACCTAATTCCCCTTTTCCTCTTTTCCCCCTGCTGTTGAAGCAGAGCGCAATATTACTTCCCTAATGACCTGGATTGGTTACTGTCAGACAAGATGCTGGGTTTGATGGAGTTTTGTTTTGACACAGCATGGCACATCTTATTTTATGCTAAAATTGATCGATGTATGAGACCTTTGGTAAGACTTTCACATCCCAGATTATCTTCCTCTTTGAGGAGTGGAGCAGAATTAGAAGGCTTTGTAGTTCTTTGCCTCCCATACATCAGACATAAGAACATGCCATACTGGGTCAGACCAAGGGTCCATCAAGCCCAGCATCCTGTCTCCAACAGTGGCCAATCCAGGCCATAAGAACCTGGCAAGTACCCAAAAACTAAGTCTATTCCATGTTACTGTTGCTAGTAATAGCAGTGGCTATTTTGTAAGTCAACTTAATAGCAGGTAATAGACTTCTCCTCCAAGAATTTATCCAATCCTTTTTTTAAACCTAGCTATACTAACTGCACTAACCACATCCTCTGGCAACAAATTCCAGAGTTCAATTTTGCGTTGAGTGAAAAAGGACTTTCTCCGATTAGTTTTAAATGTGCCACGTGCTAACTTCATGGAGTGCCCCCTAGTCCTTCAATATCTGAAAGAGTAAATAACAGATTCACATTTACCCGTTCTAGACCCCTCATGATTTTAAACAGCTCTATCATATCCCCCCTCAGCCATCTCTTCTCTGAGCTTGAACAGTCATAACCTCTTTAGTCTTTCCTCATAGGGGAGCTGTTCCATCCCCTTTATCATTCTGGTCGCCCTTCTCTGTACCTTCTCTGTCGCAACTAGTGGCGACCAGAATTGTACATGGTATTCATGGGACGGTCTCACCATGGAGTGATACAGAGGCGTTATGACATTTTCTGTTTTTTATTCACCTATCCCTTTCTAATAATTCCCACCATTCTGTTTGCATCTCTAGTTCATACGGATATAGGTCCTTAAGTCTCAAGTGATATGGTTTTGGTTGTCTCTCTTCCTTTTGATATTTGTTTCTTGCAGTTTGCTTAGTGGCTCTTATTGTATTGTTGTACTTTATAGAAACATAGAAATGATGGCAGAAAAGGACCAAATGGTCTATCCAATCTGACCAGTAAGCTTATGGTAATATCTGCTGTGTCCTGTAAGTTACCCCATGCTTATCAGTTTCCCACATTGTAAAAATCTGGGTCTTCATTGGTTGCTGTTTTAATCCAATTGCCCGTTATGCCTTGCCGTTGAAGCAGAAAGCAGTGTTTGAATTGCATCAACAGAATCGAGACTTATGGGTTAAGGGTGGTAATTGCCACATCAGTAAGTTACCCCCATATTTGTTTCCCCAGACCGTAAAAGTCGGGTCCCTCGTTGGTCGCTATATGACTCCAATTCCTCTTTTCCCCCTGCCATTTGAAGCAGAAAGCAATGATGGAGCTGCATCAATGTCAAGGCTTATTGGTTAAAGGGAAATAACCGCTGCATCAGCAAGTTTCTCCATGTTCTCTTTTTTTTTTTTCTTCATTTCCATCCATGTTTGCTTTTAGTATAATGTCCCAGCTGGTGTTCCGTCAATCACAACTTAATTAAAAAAAAATCTCATCTTTCGCCTTTTATTTACATTTCTTATATTCTGCAAATCACCAGGATACTTTGCAGCTCACAGTTTATGTACATAATACATATAAAACAGTAACATGTACCTTCCTAAAACATCTGCAATCATATCTTTATTTAATAAAAATATAATTAAAAATAAAGGCCTTAACTTTTTACTAAACTTAAAATAATCCAACTCCTCCCACACGTCCATCAGAATAGAATTCCACAACTGGGGAGCTATCTCTGAGAGAGCTCTAGTTCTTTATTTCTTTAATTGGCATGCAGAGATAGGATTCTCAAATTGCAATTGGGAAGAGCGCAGAGTACGAGAGATTGTACCACAACAGTTTTTCTGACAAGCAGTAGTTCTCTATTCATAATGCCTTAAATATAAAAGTCAAAACTTTGAACTCTTTCTAGTCGGGAGCCAGTGTAGTTTCATTAAATGTAGTTTAATCCTGGTCCCCGTCCCCCCCCATGGAAATTTAACTGATGCATTCTGCACTAATTGCATCACATGCAATAAATATTTAGGAAATCCCAAATATAAAGAGTTGCGATAGTCTGAATGAGCATGAGCCAATGCTTGTACCACCATATAGAATTCTGGCAAAGGGAGAATTTCAAGGAATGGTATGTTTCAATATAGGTGAAGTCTTGTAGGGGAGCTGCAGCTGGATAGGTCCACATAGTAAGGTGGAGAATTTGTCCCCTGGAATATTTTCTTTAGAATTCAAGTTCTATAAGCTTCATATACGTTTTTGACTGGCTGAACTGCAGTCTTTAAAACAGTACAACTATAAAACTAAGATCATATTATTTTATGCCCCATTCCCTCCCTCCCCTCCCCCCCCCCCCCCCCACCCCCATAGCTAATATTACCCTTCAAGCTAATTTTAATGAAGTCTGGATCAGTTTTAATTTTTTACCCTAAAATATTTTGACCTGTCACCTAAGCCTTGCTTAAATAGGGCTGGAAAAATCTTGAGCACCTAGTCACCCAAAACTTCATGCCTGGCATCTACTGGACTATGTTAAGGACATGCCACTATAGCCTATTGTAAATTTCTGGAAACTGATTCTATCTATAGTATCTTTCCTCAAATATCACAGGAAAATAGTTATGGAATAATTGTTCTTTGCTAGGAACTTTATTGTCAATTACAGCAAATATTTACAGAAAAATAGCAAGATAGCAGAGAAAAACAGTGGCTAACAATTTATCTTCCTGTGTATATAGGGACAAATTGCATATTTACATTTCATAATTACTACTACTACTACTTCTATAGATCTCTTCAATGGTATGCAGTGCTGTAGAAAAAGACAGACCCTGTTCAGTAGACCTTAGAATCTAATCAAGACAAAGGGCAAAAGAGACTTTGAGAATTTCATTTATTAAGACATTGGTTAAAAATTAAATGAGGCTGTAAGCAGGACAATTGGGTTAAGATTTCTAAATTTCCATGGTGCGTTAGATTAGCTAGACCCACCTTCCATGACATCAGTACATTGATTTAATATTGATTGGAAATTGATATAATTATTCCATTGTTCTGTGGTGCCATCTAACAGATGTTAGCTTGCATAGCAGATACCTTGAAATAAATTCTTTTATTATTTATTTGAACACTCTAACTATTTTAAAAACTCTCTATTTAAAGAAACCTGCAATTTTCCAGATCTTGCAAATTAGCCAGTTACTTGTTGAGGACATTACTTTCGTTGCTTTTTGTATATCTGGCCTTCCTGCTGCTCATAATAAAGGGAGCTCAGTGTTTTTCTACAATTCAAGTGCTATCGTACTAGTGAATGTCTCCTCCTTGTTCTGTAGTTTCCAAGGCTGGCCTATAGCTCTGCAGAGCACTGGCATTAGTTCTCCCACGGATGAACAAAGTCCAGATCCATGCCATCTGTGTACAGACCTCTGGATTCAAATTCCAGTTATTCGCAATCGGGCCGATACAGTAAAAGTCGCGGGAGAATGGGCAGCCCAAGCCACTCTTTTGTGCGTGCGATTCTGTATTCAAATGAGGGCCCGCAGCAAAAAGAGACGCTAGGGACACTAGCGCGTCCCTAGCACCTCTTTTTGGACAGGAGCGGTGGCTGTCAGCGGGTTTGACAGCCGACGCTCAATTTTGCCAGTGTCGGTGCTCAAACCCGCTGACAGCCATGGGTTCGGAAACCGGATGCCGGCAAAATTGAGCCATGATATTAAGTCGGAGGGTGCACAGAAAAGCAGTTTTTACTGCTTTTCTGTGAAGTTTCCCGGTGCCCGGAGAAATTAACGCCTACCTTTGGGTAGGCGCAAAATTTCTGAAAGTAAAATGTGCGGCTTGGCTACACATTTTGCTTTCTGAATCGCGCGGGAATGCCTAATAGGGCCATCAACATGCATTTGCATGTTGCGGGCGCTATTGGGTTCGGGGGGAGGGGGGGGGTTGGACGCACGTTTTCGACACGCTATTACCCCTTACTGAATAAGGGGTAAAGCTAGCGCGTCAAACGCACTGTACTGTATCGGCCTGAATGATAGAAATGAACACTTGCTAATTGGTTTCATAAGAACTCTGAGGGGTGTATCTGGTTGAATTACCCTACACTCACTTGTGTTGAAGAGGCTATGTGGCTCTGTGCTGCTAAAGAAAGATGCCATGCCTCTGCCAGACTATCTTGAGCACTATATCCTATTGTGGCCCAGGGTGGCACACTGAGGAAAATATGCCCCTGTGACTGAGAATACCGGGGGGAGGGGGGAAGCAGTGTAGCTGCAGGGCGCATTGGATCACTGAGGCGCCAATGCTGGCATGGCTGCAGGATTGCTGGGAGGACACCACAAGTGTTAGCTGCGGAACGCACAAACTGCTGGGTGAGTGATGTGGGTGTAGGCCCTATCAGGTTACACTATAGCTAGAGATGGGAGGAGGATGGAAGGAAATGAAGTGTGTGTAGAAAAATTAGGGAGGGAAGATGAAAAAAAGAAGAAGATGGAGTGAGCAAGGTTGGGAATGGAAAAAAAAAAACTAAAGGAGGGAAGGAAATATTTCCCTCTTTCCAAAAAAGTATATTGAGCAAAAAAATAAAATACAACAGAGTAGAGAGAAAAGACCCTCATAATATGTAATTTGTAAAGAAATAATCATACTTTTCCAAGTTCCCAAAAATGTTGACTGGTGCCAACAGTTTCTTAATATTTTTCTTTCCCTACTCATACAATAAGAGCATTTAAGATGTATTTTTAAAAAGCAATACCTTTTGCAGCTACTTAGATTAAAGAACCTTGTGTGTTGTTTGACAAACATTTTTCTGCTTATATGAGCTATCTAGGTGATACCATATCAAAACACACATGTAATTTCTAACATAATACTAATACCCTTTGCAGAGGTTATGGGTCTGATATAGTTATGTTGCTCCTGAGTCTTAGGAGTAGCCTAGTGGTTAGAGCTGTGGACTACAAACCAGGGAAGCCAAGAATCAAATTCCACTGTTGCTTCTTGTGGCTTTGGGCAAGTCTTTCTCTGAGGACAAGCAGAATGGCAGTACTCATACATGGGTGATGACATGTGATGGAGTCTGGCCCAGAACTTTGATCTCAAAGATTCTAGAGCTTTCAAACATGCTTTACTGAGCATGTGCAACTATGGTTATCACCTTGTCCCCAGGAGCCCTGGACAACATAGCATCCCCTCCTGCTTGCCAGTTATGGCAGTGCAGTCTCCTTGTGAGAGAGGGTGAGCAGAAGCCTGGGCAGGCAGCATTGCTGCTGCATCTTTGAGCCATGCCCATTATTGGCTGCCTGTGTGTGTCTGTGCAAGTGCACCGATGATCTGATGTCTGGACTGCGTTGGGGACCAGGACTGCATTGAGTGCTATGGTCACCCTTGATGCCATTGAGGTGTGTGGCTGCCCTCAATGCTATAAGGGCCATCGACTGTGGATGCCATTGAGCACCGTGCATGAGTCACACGCCCTAGCTGCAGGCAAGAACCTTTCCACGCTGTAGGTGTTGGCAGTGCCATAGACATCAAGCACGATGGGCTCTCAATGCACCATTGGAACAACCATCAACCTGAGCGTTGTATGCCATGGGTCTTGATATAGCAAGCTAGTGGCATCGACATGTCATCGAGGGCCTTGGAGAGACATGTTGAAGTCAGTACTGGCGGGTGCCGAGACTGCCATTGAGCGCCATTGTCCCTGGACACCATTGAAGCCATCCTCAATGCCTTCATGGTGTGTGGCCACCTTCGATTTTGTTAAGCACCATGGAGGCCATCGAACATGTTGCCAGTGATGCCATTCGTGGAGACTCTAGATGTCTAGCACCTTCGCCGCAAGGGGGCACCGGGATTGCCATTGAGCGTTCTGGTCACCCTCGAGGCCGTCAAAGCCATGGTATGGGGATCCAGAGAGCCCTTGAGCACCTCAGAAGCCTTGGGCGATAGGAGCTTCAGGACTTGAACAGCCTTGGCACAGAGTGCCAGGGTTGCCATCAATAAAAGCCTTGGCACCCTTGAGTGCCAAGGCATCTAGGATGCACCATGGTCCAGTGCCTGTGGGGCTATCAAGCATTCGGGGTGCCAATGAGCCCCTTTGTGTCAGGACAGGGCACAGAGGGGCATTGTAGTGTGCTATCGATGGCATACGGCTGTTGGATGCTGTAGACGCAGATGCTTTTGGGTATCCTGAGCTGCCATCCAGCGCCAAAGGTGCTGGAGTCGTAGAGTGTCTGAGGAGGTTACCAGATTTCAAGCACCATGATTGCTGTCAAAACTATTGTCCATCATGGTTACTGGCAGTGGACGCTATTGAGGTCACAACATTGATCTCTGGCGCACAGGTGTGCCGAGGGAAGCTGTCAATGGTGCTCATTTCATTGGCTCCTTTGAGCACCGATGCAGCATGTTGGTGCAGCAGGACACCTGGTGGTGCATTGGTACCGAAGAGCCTCCGATTTTGAGCACTGCGGGTGTCGTCAGTATCACTGGACCATTAATGCCTTTGGGCACCAGGGTCTTTATTAGTGCCACCGACCCTTGAAATTTTTTGGCCTTCTATGTTAGTGAGTCATTGGCATCTATGGGCACCAGGAATGCTGCCAGGCTTTGGCACCCCAGGCACCTGCAGATGTCATCGATGGCATTGTATGCTGTCTAACATGTTGAGAGCCTGTGACTTGGTCAAACACTGTCAGAGCCCTGGGCATAGCATTATTTTGTGCCATGGAGCATCAAGAGCACTATTAGCACCTCTGGCATCAGTGCCATTGTGGGCACTGTTGGATAGTATGTCTTTTGACCCCTCCCATATTGGTTTTCGTTTGAATCCCCTTCATAGTGAAGCCTCTGGGGTCCATCCCTTGCAAGTCTGTTGCCAAACTGGAACCTTTGTTTCTTTTGAATCTGTGCACTTCCTTGCAGGCCCAGGACCTGTGGGCATTGGGTGACATTGGTGGCAGCTGTTTGGATTGTTTTTGCTGAGGTGTTACCGTGGTGGCCTACCCCATCTGACTGGGTGGCCGCTAGTGGCCATTTTGGTCGCTTATGAACCTCAGTGGTCAGCAACTGTATCCCACTCACCTGGAGAGTAGGAAAGTGTTGTTTTTTTTTTAAGATAGGGAGGCCTCAAATCCTATTGTTTCCTTTCCCTTTGGGAAGGGGAGATACAACTGGTTTTCCAGAGGTGATCCTTATGGGTTCCCCCTTGGACACCTACTTGTCCACCCCTACAAGGGGTGGCCCTTGTTCTCAATTTCCCAGAAAAGGGTTTTCACAGTTTCTGACTGGCAATCATTTTGTTCCCTGCGGGATCCGAGAGCAGGTTGGATGATAGTGCTCTTTACTAGGTGCTCCTAAAGCGCAGCACGTTTATTTTTGAGAGGGAGCTATTCCGGATTGGATCTACCTGTCATACTCAGGTTCTCCCCTTATGGGCAGCTCCCCAGTGAAGATTAAGGCTTTCTGCCACGCAAGAGTCAACTTTTTGATACCAGCTAAGCACAACGTGTATTTTTCACGGATGACTACAACCTGCTAGTCATTCTCGTGTGTGAGACCCTACCTCAATGAGGAGGGTTCTTGTTCATTTGCATCCTACTTGGCAGGTATGCCTTTCAGCTTCTTGCATTCATGGTATATCTTAGTGTATACCTGCAAGGAATGGACACCACCTTTTCTCTGTTTGTTCACCACGTTTTGGCCAGTACTGCCTTTAGCTTTTCATACTTCACTGGGTTGAGGAAAGTGCCTTCCTGCTCACCTGAGCTATCCTGTGGACAGGAGAGATAGGCCTACCCTTGATAGGGTGGAGTGTGAGTGAGCTTCAGGCCTAGCTTCTCCCTGCTTGCGGTTTGAGCTACTGATTTTGTTTCAGGAATTGCCTTTCATCCCCTGATACTCTGACCTGAGTATCAGGGGATGAGTGGTCAGATGTGTCTGTCAAGTAGGGGCTGCCACAGATCTTGCTGCTGTTGCTATGTCTTGTTCCAGAGAAAAGCAGAATGGCAGTCCTGTAACAGATGTTTTCCGTGGGCAGCAGGATGCCAGTCCTCACGAAACCTATCCGCCTCTCCAGGGAGTTGGTTTCTCCATGTATTAGTTATATCATGAACTGAGGGACTCTGCTTAGGAGACAGGGTGATAGCTACAGTGGCACATGCTCAGTAGAGCATGTTTGAAAGTTCTAGAATCTTTTGAGATCAAAGTTCTGTACCAGGCTCCATCCAATGATGTCACCCATGTAAGGTCTGCCATCTTGCTGTCATAGAATACCTGTTTCAGGTAAGCAACTCTGCTTTACCTTCCGTTGCCTCATGTACAAGCTTAGATTGTGAGCCCTCTGTGGATAGGGAAATACTACAGTACCTGAATGTAATCAGCTTTGAAGTGGCTGAAAAACAGAATATAAATCTAAATAAAATCCCTTGTTGTAAAACTTCCATTTCACATTGTTACTTGTGCATTATTTCCTTAAAGGTTGTAGCTGTCTCTAACATGCCTTCTCTCTCCTCCTCTTCTACTAGGTATATATATTTAGATATTTAAGTCTTACTTCATAATGCTTATGCTGTAAACACTTGTCTGTTTTAGAAGCTCCTCTGTTTTTGTTCCTCTTAAACATGTGACCTCTAGCACTTAAATAGTGTAAATTTTTTTTTATAATTCTTTTTCATTTAATACAATGAAACATATGAAAATAAGTTTGCAGCCAGTAAGATAATTACTAGTAAATATGTAGGAAACAAAACCCACTGAAACACATGATAACATATAATAGGGGGAGTATTCTACAGGAAAGTGTATAGCAGAAAAAATATTAAGTGAGGAGTACCATAAATTCCAGTTTTCTTTTACCCTAATTAATCACACCAATCAGCTAAGCTTCTAACCCACGCTCTGCATTTTTATTTACTATAAAAGTCTCCAAATGCATAGGGTCAATAAAAATTAACTTGTTTGAAAAATAATGAAACACCTGCAAGGAAATTTTAGAAAGAGAGGCTCCCAGAGTCAACACTTTACTTTTCAATGAAAGGAAATGCATCCTCTGAGCTTGAGTAGCACGAGAGACATCTATATAGACCACCTGCCCACAAAAAGAAAAAAATCCTTATTTTTTAAATATTTGGAAATAACTGATTCCTTATCTTGTTAGCACAGAATTAGACAAAGTAGCCCCATTAGAAATCATATCCAGCAATTCTTCCAGGAACATCATAATACTAGGGCTATCCACTGAAGTAATATACCTGCCCTGGTACTCATTATCCAGATTTCTCTGTATAGGCAAATAAAATGCTTTGGATATAGATGGTAAGCTCTCCTCATCAAAGCTAAAATCTTTTAGATGTTTTTTAAACATTTCGGTTGTTGACTATAACCTAGTACAAGGAAAATTAACAAGATACAAGTTCCTAGCTCTAAGCAGACTTTCTAAGACTTCTATTTCATTATGCATAGACACACTACCTTTCATATGAGCTAGCTCTGCATTTTGTAATAATGAAACCTGAGAGTTTAGGGCAGATGTAGTTTTTCCAGCCTCTTCCCCTGTGATTCAAAGGAGGACCTAGTTTCCACTACAAAAGCACTAAGCTGTGAGATGGATTGAGACGTGTTTTTGTCAAGCTTTGCAGTTAACCCCCAAAGGTCTGAAAGAGTTACATTATGGGGCTCTGGAATTCCTTCTCCATTGCCAAGAATATCATTGCCTAATGGCTGTTGAATACTTCCAGACTCAAAAGGAGGAGCTGTAGTACCAAGATAGGCAGATCAGGGGGCACCTCCTTCAACTCAGATCGTCCAAGTTCTCTTGCTAATGCCTCTACTCCATGTGAGTTATCAGGCTGAATCTCAATCCTTTCTTCACGGGAAATGGTACCCACATGTTGAGGGGGTAGTCTGTTTGTGCCAGGATTCAAGGAGGCACCAGGAAAAGCACCACCGTAGTCACTAACTGGTAACTCACCTCTTCTCTGTAGGTGAGAATCCATGGAGCCTTGAGCCACAGCAGGTGCGATGTAGATCTTAAATTTCCTCTTCCTCCCCATTGATGAAATAACGCAAAGCCGTGTGCTCCTTTGGTGCACATGGCTTTGGCGTCAGCTGCGCGCCACAGTGCTCAAGTTCTTATTGAGGAAGTCAGGCCCACTTGGATGACGTCACGGCCTGCGTTTCTGAGTGGGGAGCGGCAGCTTACTGTGATGTTTCTCAGCTGGGCCTGGACAGCAAGGTGCTACAAAGTCTCACCAGGCACTCCTCTCCTTGAGGACTTCCCCCTTTATTTTATTTCATGTTGATTTAGTACCTGTTGCAAGTCTGTAGTGGTGCTGTAGTATTAAGTTAAGAATTAGAAAAATTTATAGCTCCATATTTCATCAGAGTTTTGCATAAAACAGACACTTGGGGAGATGAGTATCTTGTTCCATATGATGGACAGCTGATTGGTAACTGAGGTTAATCACGATCTGTAATGAAAAATGAGTGCATTTATGCTTAAGTCCCTATGACACATAGAGTAGTGGCTAATAGCTGTAAGTGTGTATGTAATAAAACCTGTCAGTATGATGTACACAGGCAATAAATGGCAAGCAGGGGTTTTTTGCCTGGTAATTTTATCTCCCTTTAGTGTTCCTGGTCAGTTAGAGCAGACCTGTGTTGGGTCTTTGCAGCTGATCTGGGGAGCAGAAGACCTGACTTTGGGATCAAGCCAAGGTCCCCCACTTAACACACAGCACTGCCATTGAGCCACCAGGCTAGCTCCATGTTCTGTTTAAAAGAGAGAGAAACACATCCCTGGGGTATTTCAGAAATTAATTTCCTGTGTTGCTCACCAATCCTTTGAGCAAGTGATGACAAATTACCCAGGAAGCGAGCTGATGGCAGCCTGGCATTTTCAGCAGGGTGTGATTTGTTAATAGGATGACTTAAAATCTAACTGCACTCTAGAAGTTAGTTTTTTGCAAAATATTTACTCTAAGCATGAGTCTGTTTATATATGGAAATAATGTATATGTATGCTATTTTTAAAAGGTTGAGGCTTGACTAGCAGTGAACTTGTGCTGCCCTGCTTTTCAGTCCCTTTTGGAGAAACCTTATCAATGTTTCCCACTCCCTCCTGTTAGTTTGGTCGGAGGGAATGTACTGACTGGAGGTATGCTCAGTTGGGAGACTCATTCCCCAATGTGCTCTTGTGTATTTAAGCCAGTGAAGAAAAAGAAGATCAAGCGCGAGGTGAAGATTCTTGAGAACCTCAGAGGTGGAACCAACATCATCAAACTTGTTGATACTGTCAAGGATCCTGTGGTAAGTGCCAGCGTTGAGGAGGGAAGGCAATTAGTAGTACGTTATTTCCAAAGTATATGTGCTAAGTAGCAATAATCAAGCTGCATCAAGCACAAATGCTACTGGTAGGTTATTTTAACAGTTTTCAAGCTTCTTTTCTATGATTTTCCTGAATCTTTAGGTCAGGTTTGAAAGTCACAAATGACCTTATCCTCAGTCCTGTTGGTCCATGCTATTTGTCAGACACACACTACATAGAGCTAATTTTATATGTAGGACAATAAATAAAGATAAAGACATAATGGCCATATCTGAGACCTGGTGGAAAGAGGTTAACCAGTACGACACTGATACCAGGGTACAAATTATATTGATATAACAAGGCATATCAAATTGGTGGAAAAGTGGCGCTATATATTAGGGATGATGTAAAGTCAAGCAGGGAAAAAGTCCTGCAGGAAACAAAAAGCAGCTTGGGATCTTTATGGATAGAAATTTCATGTGCGACAGGGAGGAGTATAGCAGTGAGTGTTTACCACCATTAGCCTGGCCAGGATGAATCAGACGGTGAAATGCTAACAAATTAGAAAAATAAAATTGGCAACACTAATGGTAGAGTTCAATTATGCCAATATTGATTGGGTAAATGTCTTATTAGGACATGCTAGGGAAGTAAGTGTCTAAATGCCATAAATGACTGCTTCATGAAGCAGCTGGACTTGGAGCTGAAGCGAGGGTAAGCCATTTTAGTTGTCCTCAGTGGCATGTAGGGTCTGATGCAAGGGGTGACAGTGACGGGGCACTTAATAGTGATCAGTATGCAATCAAATTTGACATAATCCATTGAAGGAAGGAAATTTTAATTAAAACTACTGTAAAAGTATTTACTTCTGATGTAAATGGTTTTATTGGCATAATCATAAATACAACAAACCACAATGAGACATTTGCCAGAAAAATCAGATCACCCATTTACCCTTCCATCCCCCCACCCCCCTGATTACCATGCCCCATCTCATATTGACGAACCTCCACACAGCATAAGTAAAAGTGAGAGCATGCAAGACACCATCCACAGGAAAACATTACAAATGAGAATAATAATACAATACAAGCAAAGAGTGTCAAGAACAAGAAACGAGAAAAGCTCCATTCCAAGGGTAATGGTTTTCTTATGGCAGTGTGGGGACACAGTGCTCCCCTACAAAGAGTATGGATTGTTGTATCTCCCCAGGAAGCACCTGATAGAATGGCTGCCAAATTGCAAGAAAACCTTTCCTGCTTTTAGGTATTAAGAGATTAATGGATTTATGTTCCAATAGTAGCAGATCCACCATATTCGCTTTCCACATAGATGGACCAACAGTATCCAGCCATTTTGCCATAATACATTTTTTCACTACTAAATAAGCTTTAACTACAAGGGCTTTTTGAAACTTATTTATCATAATATCATCATCCTCCACAGACCATGAGAACTGTATACCTAGTAGGGAGCATAAGGAATTCAGAATAGACTGCCAAAATTCCTGAATTCATGCACAGGACCACAGACAGTGCAGTAAAGTGACACCAGCTAAGGAACACTTTAAACATGCATCCGATGGAGCATTATGGACTTTATATGCTTTTAAGGGTGAAAAAAATAACTTATGGACAATTTTAAACTGCATTTCTCATGACATCATACTCTCCGTCAACTTATTAACCAGAAGCATTCCCGCTAGAATGTCTTCATCCTGAATCTCCTCAGCAGTATTGCCCAAATTGCAGCTAAGGACTGTAATAAATGATGATCAGTAATAGAATGGATATATTTATATGCCTTAGCCATTGATAATTTCCCCCCAATCATTAAATGCAAGATCCTCTGAAAAGCACTAGAAGTACCCTTAGACCAGGCTTTTATTAAAGTATTCTCAAAGTAAATCTGAACCTGAAGATGAGCCAGATAATCTTTTGAACTCATATGTAGAAGTTCAATACAGTAACCCAAGGTATGTAATTTCCCTGTATTAAGATCCATTAAATATTGTATTGAATCCACTCCCTCATTCTCCAGCTGTCTTCAAAAGATTGGACAATCCCCTGCGCCGAACTGTGAGTTAACAGTTGGTGGCAAACACGGAGAAATTTCCCACGAAAGATGGAGCAGCTTCCTAAGAAATTGCTAAACCCTTCTGGCATTTCAAAATAGGGATTGTGAAAGAAGAGAAGGGAGTGTACCCTTGGGTGCATTCAAAACATATTTTAAATTAAGAGGAGAGGCAAATTGTCTCTAACTCCAAGATGCTCCTCCTATCCCTGACAGCATATAGGCCATATTATAATATTTGATATGAGAAAACCTTACTCCCCCCTTCCTCTTTAGGATAGTTCAGCTTGACCATTGTCAATCTCGCCTTTTTAGATTTCCATATAAATCTGGAACAGATTATTTATACATGTAAGATCTTTCCTCATGAGTACAATGGGGATCATTTGCAAAAAATACAATAATTTCGGAATCAATATTTTCAATAAAGCTACTCGGCCCAAAACAGATCAGGTATTCCATCCAAGCTTGGATACGCTGACCGAATTCCTGTAACAGAGGTACTACTGTTAGTTATACTACTGCACAGGTTCATGATGAATTATGATCCCTAAATATTTAATTTGTTCCCCTGCCCACCATAATGGAAAAGGCCATCTAGCTTGAAGTATCCTGGTCAAAGTAAGACCCTCTGATTTATTTAATTTTAATCCTGAGATTTTCCCAAATTCAACTATCAACTCCAGTACTTTTGGCAGTGAGTGGTGAGCCCTGGACAATGTCATGAAAATATTGTTTGTCAACAACATTTTAGATTCAAGACGCCTTATCTGGATCCCCTGAATGTTGCTATCCTGCTTGATCCTTCAGATTACGGGCTCCAGGGTCAAGATAAATAGTAAAAGGGGATAACGGGCAGCCTTGCCTTGTGCCTCTATGTAAAAAGAGAGCCTCTGATAGCGTACCATTGACCTGAATATAGGCCAAGGGTTTGGTTTAAAGGATTTGAGTTGCAGCTAGAATATTACCTGAAAATCCACTTTCCTGCAAAACATACTTAAGACCAAGAGGACCCTTTCAAAGGTTTTCTTGGCATCAAAGCTGTCAACAAGTGGGTCCTATATTTTGGCACTAATACTAATTTCCATAGCTAAGAGCAGCTTTCTAATATTAGAGTGAGAATACCTACCATAGACAAAACCATATTGCTCAAGGGATATTAAATTTGGAAGAACATATTTTAACCTATTGACCAGTAATTTTACATACATTTTTATGTCGAGTTTGAGGAGTGAAATAGGCCTATAGGAAGCTGGATCATCTGGTCCCTTACCCAGTTTGGGTAATACTGTTATCACTGCTGTCCGTAAAGACTCTGGCGGTAAAGTCATTGGAGAGGTCTTTCACAAAATCATAAAGAGCCTTATAAAATATAACATGAAGACCATCTGGCCCTGGAGATTTAAAGCATTTTAATTCCTTAATTCCTTGAATCTCTCCTGACATAATTGGAGAATTGAGCTGATCCAATACTTTATCCTCTAATTTAGGTAATTGTAGCTTATTCATAAAATTAGACCTGGCGATTGCATCTTCCTCTTCAGCTGTATACAGTGCCTAATAGGGAAAATATTTTGTGACTTCTATCTCCTGCACATTAGCACAGGTGTCTCCCTTAGCATTTTTAAGACCCCTCTGTGCCCTCACCAAATTGGCTAATAGCCTACCTGGTTTATTTCCAAATCAGTAAAGTTAGGTTTACTGCAAATAAAGAATCCAGTGCTCCTTTTATGGCAGTGATCATTC
The DNA here is from genome assembly GCF_901001135.1 of Rhinatrema bivittatum. Taxonomy (NCBI): domain Eukaryota; kingdom Metazoa; phylum Chordata; class Amphibia; order Gymnophiona; family Rhinatrematidae; genus Rhinatrema; species Rhinatrema bivittatum. Next base: position 140,693,317 of record NC_042621.1, read on the forward strand.
AGTAACTTCTGAGTAGACAATTTCTCTTTCCATTCAGTTGTCCCTAGAGTATTGTAATTGGCTTTATATGCAGCAAGTTGCTTATGCAGCTCTATAATAGTAGTATTAAGAGTTTTGTTTAGTAGAGAGATGGCTAATTATTTCACCTCTCATGACAGCTTTTGCTGTTTCACAATATAGAATAGGCATAGCACAATGAAGATTTTTCTCAAATTCCTTCTATTTCCTTTCTAAGTAAGATGTAAACTCAGTACCATTAATCAACCAGGTGGGCATTCACCAGAGCAGGGATCTTGTAGCAAGATTGGTTCTTGCTGATGAGCAAAGCACCGGACAGTGGTCTGATATCACTAGGGGACCAATAGAAGCAGATTTTATATTTTTATATTTTGAAATAACTGCTCAGACATCACTATAAAATCCTATGCAGGATTTGATTGAGTGAGTCCTGACACAGTGAGTGTAATCCCATTCACCCGGATGAAGGATCTGCCAGATATCTAACAAGTTCAATGTGGAGCATAAAAAGTGACCACCTTATTGTCATGTCACTACTAGGTCCTATGCTCAAACCAGGCCATCTATCTTATCTGCCACATAGTTTAGGTCCCCTCCCAAAATAATGGGAGCTTCGCCCATACTCTGCAAATTGATAATAAGGCGAACAAAAAATTTGACACTAACGATTGGGAACAAATACTGATGCCAGAATAACATTCCTCTCATGGAGCCTTCCCCCACTAAAACAAAATGGCTCTCAGAATCCACCATAACCTGTTCAATTTGGAAGGATACATTTTTGTGGATTAAAATAGCAACCCCACAACTCTTAGTAGAACCTTACGCTGAGAGCACCTGAGACACCCACTGCCTTCATAATTTTAGATGTTCCTTTTCCAACATATGCATCTCTTATTTTTCAATATTTTTTCCTGCTTTTTCTGTTTTATGTAAACTGGTATGATTTGCATTTTAATGTAAGAATGTCGGTATATAAAAATTATAAATAAATAAATAAACAAATCTCTTGGAAGAAAATAGTACTCCCTTTCAACATTTTCAATTGTGACATTTTGTTCCTGCTTTATCAGAGCACCTAGACCCACTACATTCCATGAGATTAACTCAGCCGGGGTCCCCATCCCATGTATCCTGTGCCCCTTAAAGCTGATTTCCTTAAACATACAGGGAGTTCACTCCGTCCCAACTCGAGCTGCAGTCTCTCCGATGAATCAAAAAAATAAATGCAGTGGCATAGAAAAATTTTCCCCCACATACTATGCTGCGTGGCATTTTGCATGAGAATAATAACCCCCAAAGAAAATATTCTTGATACTTAACCATATTTTGTCCCCCCTCTCTAAGTTCCCCCAAAGCAACCCCTTGCATTGGAGCTCCCCTAAAGAAAAAAGGATAATTGCCTCCCCCAATGGAAAACCAAGATTTATTTATTTTTAACTTTTATATACCGATATTCCTGTATAGAATACAAATCACACCGGTTTACAATGAACAAAAACCTCGCCTGTGAGCGTTACATAGAACACTTAACAATGAATAAAACTTTGAATAAATAACATTGAACAAAATGGGAGACATTGATTAAACAAAAGGATAAACACGTAAATAACTGAGATACAAGGACTTAGAGCTAATCTGATGAGCTATGTGACATTACTCAAAAAGGTTAATAAATAATTAGTTAAAAACTTAATAAAATACAATACTTAATGGAAACAATTAGGCAAGCTAGAATGAATTGGTTTGGCCAAAGTGAAGGTATGAACTGGTGTCGTCATTCTGGAAACGCTGATCTAAATAGCCACGTTTTGAGTTTTTTTTTTTTTGTTTTTTTTTTGAAAGATATCGGGCAAGGGTCTTGTCAGAGATCTGGTGGGAGAGCGTTCCATTGAGGAGGACCTGCAGTGGATAGGGCTCTTTTCCTTAGGGATGTTTTTGCTGGGGGGGGGCATATAAAGTGCCTTGGTAGGCTCTTCTAATTGGTCTGACCGAGGTGTGAGGACAAAGATGGATGGTAAGATCAATTGGGGCGAGATTGTGTAAGGTTTTGTGCATAATGGTAAGGACTTTGTAAAGGATTCTGAATTTGATAGGAAGTCAATGGAGGTTGTAGAGGATGGGCATGATGTGATCACTCTTTTTTTTTTTTTTTGTGTTCGTCAGGATCCTGGCAGCAGAATTCTGTAACATCTGTAGGGGCTTGATGGTGTTTGCAGGAAGGCCGAGAAGCAGAGAGTTACAGTAGTTGATTTTTCAAAGAATGATTGATTGCAGTACCAAGCGGAAGTCATGCAAATGAAGGAGGGGTTTCAGCTTTTTTAGGACTTGCAGTTTGAAAAAGCATTCCTTAGTGGTGTTTACAAATTTTTTGAGGTTAAGCTGGTTGTCCAGGAGCACGCCCAGATCTTTCACATAAGACGAGTGTTTGCAGTGAGTGAAATGGGAGGGTGGTGAGTTAAGGAGGAGGTTGTTGTCCTCCTGAGAGATGATGAGGATTTCAGTCTTGTCAGTGTTGAGGACTAGATTGAGACTAGAGAGGAGCGTGTTGATTTCTTGGAGGCAACTATTCCAGAAGCTTAGGGTTTTATGTAGAGATTCAGTGATAGGAATAAGAATTTGAACATCATCTGCATAGAGGTAATGATTGATCTTTAGCTTGGTAAGAAGGTGGCAGAGAGGTAGAAGGTATATGTTGAAGAGGGTTGAGGAAAGGGAAGATCCTTGGGGGACTCCCAGATTGGAGCTGACCGGATGCGATTCTTTGTTTATTTTGACCTTGAAAGATCTGTTGCAGAGAAAGATCACCTTGGATGCGTTCAGGTGCCTCACCCTAAGAATGTAATCTATAGAAATTACAGCAACATGGCAGTACCGTTAAACTTATGCCTGTTTACGAAAGTTGTAGACAACCAACAGCTTCAGGAAGCCTCAGTAACACAGGCCGACCAGGAAACAGTCTGCAAAGTCCCATCACTAATAAGAGTAACTGATGATAAAAGGTAATGGAGAACATTCACTTCCAGTCCAAAAGATCGAGTGGGCTTAAGACTCAGTTTCCATGTAGAAACGCCAGCCAACCGCTTCATGGTGGAAATTAGCTGACTCTGCAATGGTGGTCACCATCGTGATTTATTCACCACTGTCTTGTATACCATCAAGAAATGTTTGTACCTCTCCTTCGGTCTCAAAAAGATGAGCAGAATTCTTATGCCATACCCTTAGTCTTGCCAGATAAAGGAGAGCAAAGCAGATCTGCCTATTCACAAAGGCCATGCACACCGGAGCAAATTCTTTCTGCTTCAGCAAGACTTGAGGTGAGAAGTCCTGGAACAATAGGATATGCTGGTCGAACATCTGGAGCTCCTTCATTTTGTGGTATGCCTGTAAGATTTCTACTTTCTGCATGTAATTCAAAAGCTTGAAAATCAGTACTCTAGGCCGGGTGCGTCCTGCGGCCATATCCCCCAAGCGATGTGCTCTTTCAATAATAATGGGCCCACACTCCATCAGGATGTTTAAAACTTGAGCTAACTCTCACTCAAGGTGAGTTTTTAGCATTTTCTTTTCAATCAACTCCGTAGGTTCCCTCGCCTGGAGCAGTTTTCCCAAGTCCTCAATTTTGTCGAATTGCTAGGCTAATAGTTTCTCTAACCATGGAAAGTTTTGCCCTGGCCACCACAGAGTCATCTTCCACCATGCTTACTCGCCCCTCCATCATATCTAAGTGTGACCCACAGTCCACTATGGAGGTTTGAACTTCTGTGATTTGGACCAAAATAGCATCAAATTCGCTACTCTCAAGGCAGCCACAACTGCTTCAGTAAGAACAGCCACATTCGCATTTTTAAACATGAGTGGCGATGTATTCTCCTTTGTGGTGGCCATTTTGCAATTAGATAAGCATGGCTTCTTCTCTTTCCTGGAGAATCTGGTGGACATTACTTTTGGTAAATGCATAATAAACCTGTCTATAAACTAATGGAATCTGCCACTTGGTAGTAAACAGTTAAAAAACAAAACAAAAAAAAAAACCAACCCCAAAACAAAAAAACATGGTGTCTGTTGGCAATGGTACTCGATATTTAGGGTAAGACACCCAGAGCCCAGACTCGCACTTCCATCCAGGTCCACTGCATCACTTGATCCGATAATTCCATTTTTATTTAATTCCAAAAACTTAGTGAAATCTATATCCAAAAAACAATTTTAGAAAAAGAAAAAAATATATATTTTGCAAGCTCTCCTGCTTGCAAAAAACCTAGCCAGAAGAATTTAATTTTGAGAGGAAACTACAACAAAATGAAATTAGACAAATCATTCAAAAATTTACCCTTCTCCCCTGTAAAGTTGGTTAGCTTATTATAAAGACAGACAACTCGCACAGCAGTCTTTTCAAGCTCTGTGAGCTTTGCCATCAGATGTCACCCACTTGTTTGGCTGATTTGTCCTGTTATGTACGGGAAACACTTGTTAGAGGAAGCAACTTTACTTTTTCTTCTTTCTTGATACTTTGCTAAAGGCTGCTAAGCTGCTAAAATGTCATGACATTTTTCTCACCTGCTTTGTAGGAGGCATAAAACATTGTGCAAGAACAAGAAAATGGTAGTTTCTTTTTGAGATAAAAGTTTTAAGGGGAACTTATCTTCAGCCTTTTTGGTGGAATGTGGTACAGGTGCATGTTTTGTGGTAGGGATTGGGTTGTGGCAGTCTGGTTTCTCCGTCTCATGCAGTCCTGGACGCAGTCATGGAGAAAACCTGGTAGTCCCCCCCCCCCCCCCCCCCCTTTCTCTGGACTTCCAACATCCAGGAAAACAGATCTGAAGCTTTGGATGAGAAAATCTCCCTATTATAGGGTGGTGCAGTACCCGCATGCCTCCACTGTAGTTGAATCGGCCATGAAGAAGGCAAAGAAATTCAGGTTCCACTCCAGTGCGCTGCTGGGAAGGGACAACCGCTACCTGGACGAGTTTGGGAAGAAGGTCTTCTAAGCAGCCATGTTGAATACAAAAATCCAACAAAATCAATTCTACATCACTCAGTATCTGAGTGTTTGCAGTCTATCAGGCCTCATATCTGGGGCGACTCCACAAATGCAGGGCTACCTCCTCCCTTCATGGACATAGAGGAAGGGTTACAGCATCTCCTCTGGTCGATATATGAAGCCTTCGAGACATCTGCCCATACATCAGTGGCTATAGGGGCCTGCAGGATGAGAGCAAGCACCATCCAGGAAGATGTCCAAGAGAAGTTGGCTGATCTTCACTGTAAAGGTGATAACCTCTTTGGGGACAAGCTGCGGGGGACAGTCTTGCAGGTAAAAGAGCAGAATTTGGCGGTTCTGTCCCTGTCTTCCCTCTTGGAGCAACCATCTGCTTCCAGGTGGTGCTACCGAAAGCTGGACTACCACCAATGTCTGAATCGACAGTTTATTCCTTACCGGACACAGGCTTTTCCACAGCCTGGACCACAAGTGCAGCCGGCGCTCCCCAGGAATAGAACCTGAGCACAACGTCAACAGCCAGCCATTGACTGCACCCCAGAAGCTACCTCAGAATTTTTGAGGATAGCCAAGCCACTACTGCCGCCATATGAAGAGGCCGGATAGCCCAATTTTACAACTCTTGGGTGGTGATCACACAACAGACCATTCGGTTTTGAATATCATCCATGAGGGCTACCAATTAAAATCCAAGAAGACCCCATTGCTTTCGTGCCTTATGCCCTTTCTGCAAAACTGCACCCAGGCACTGCTGCTACATGAGGAAGTGTCCTCTCCTACAACAGCATGCCATCCAAGTGGTGCCTGTTTGCAAATGCAACTTGGGGTTCTACTCCCAATGGTTCCTCATACCAAAGAAATATGGAGGTCTCTGCCCAGTCCTGGATTTAAGAGCCCTCAAGTTCATTCCAAGGGAGAAGTTTAAGATGCTCGTTAGAGCTCAAGGATGCATAATCTCACATTCCGATGGGGGGGACGGTACAAGGTGCTCCCTTTTGGTCTATCATCCGCCCCGAGAGTCTTTACCATGTGCTTGGCGATAGCAGTGGCCCACCTCAGACAGAAGGGGATCTAGCTATTCCCTTATCTGGACGATTGACTTCTGGTAGCAGCAGAAGAGAATTCTCTGCAGGCTCGCTTAAGAGACTATCAATTGCTTAGAAGCGTTGGGTTTCATAATAAACTACGAGAAGTCCAACCTCCAGCCAACGCAGCTTCTGTATTTCATTGAGCCAAAATCGATAGTCATAGGAAGAGCTTATCTCCCAAAGGACAGAGAGCAAACCATTCAAATGTTAGCACTGCAACTGCAGGGCACGACTAGCCCCCTCAAACCACCAGATTTTAAGCCTGCTGGGCCACATGGCGGTGATATGTCGTACCACACAAACTGGACTCCTTATGCAGCGCCTACAGTGGGGGTTAAAGTCTCAGTGGTCTCAGTTCACTCAACCGTTACACACCAAGTTGCTGTTAACAAAGGCCATGCACAAGGTCATAGCATGGTGGCTGTCCCCGTCCACCCTCTCCATGAAAGCTCTGTTCCAGAGCCTGATGCATCAGGTAGTTTGACCACAGATGCTTCAACAAAGAACTGGGAGCACACTTGCACCAGCTAAAGACACAGGGGCTATGGTCCCTGTCAGAGCCCAATTGTTACATAAATCTGCTAGAACTCAGAGCAGTTCCAAATGCCCTTCTTACTTTCGTCAAACCAGGTCAAAGGAAAGCATGTTGTGATCCACATGGACAATCAAGTAGCTATGTTCTATATAAACAAAAAAGGAGGGCAGATTCATGGCCTCTTTGCAAGAAGGCAATACAACTCCTCATGGGCACTGATGTACTCCATCTCCCTGCAAGTGACCTACCTTCAGGGACTAACATCACAGCATGCCAACTAAGCATGGTGTACCAGCCACATGAATGGACTCTAAACCAAGAAGTTGTGGACGACTACTTTGAGAGATGGAGGTCTCCTCGCATGGATCTCATCATAGTGCACAACAGAGAGGTTCTGGCATTCTGCTCAGTTTATCCCAGCTGAGAGTGATTCCCGCAGGAAGCATTCCTCATCCCATGAACAGGGGACTTCTGTACACTTACCCTCCGATCCCTCTCATTTCCCGGACCATACAGAAATGCATTGCGGATGGCACATTGCTCCAGCATGGTCGAGACAACCTTGGTGTGCCTATCTAGTTTGGCAGTCCATCACTCCTCCCATCTCATTGGGGGACAGTGCAAATCTTCTAACGCAGGAAGGGGGGTGGGGACATTGCTACACCCCATGCATTCTTCACTTCATCTCACAACATGGAGATTGAAAGGACAGTATTAAACCATCTGCGCTTATCAGCAGAGGTTGAGGACATCCTCATATTGTCACAAGTCTTCTACAAAGAGAAATTATAGAGGAAAGTGGTACCATTATTTGATTCGGGACCAGGCAAAGGATATAAATCCATTCTCACTGGAAACCTTACTAGAGTACCTTCACACTCTCTACCAGTCTGACTTGGCAACAGCTTCAATCAGGGTTCATGTGAGTGTGATTGCTGCATATCACCTCCTACACAATGGGCTTCTAATATCTAACCATTTCACGCTTCATGGAAGGAATCTTGAGACTGCCGGTGACCAAGCCGGCAATCCCTTGGGATCTTAATCTAGTTTTGGAACATGTGCTGCCTTCTGAAGTACAAGTGGGACACAGAGTGGCATGACTATCCAAAGGCACTAATGAAGAAGGAATAAAGCAACAAAGGTTTTGGAAAAATCCTCAAGGCACTGATAGAGGGAGAAGACAGCACAGAGTGTCATGAACACCTCAAGCTGTAGTGTGGGATATGGCAGCAAGTCGGTGGCAGAAAGACCTCAGCGGCATAGTCCGAGGTATGGCAGGAAGGCTAAGTGGCATCAAGACCTCCAAAGTGCTTTCAGCCATCCTGACACTTCCATGGAAATTCTGAGCTTTTAAACTAGAACAAAGGAGAAAGCCGACAGTCGCTCAGCAGCGCATGGTTCGGAGAGAGGTATCTTCAAAGGATACTAATGATGCATTAGAATTAGGGCATCCCGACAGTGAGGTTCCAATAATTAGAAAAATAGTCCAAGTGCCTGTAACTAAAAACTCACCTGAGCTAAAAAATTCTAACTTATCCCTATCAATTAAAAAGTAGAATGAAAATACAAACAAAAAACAAACTTTGAAATGTTTGTATGCTAATGCCAGAAGTCTAAGAAGTAAGATGGGAGAATTAGAATGTATAGCAGTAAATGATGACATAGACTTAATTGGCATCTCAGAGACATGGTGGAAAGAGGATAACCAATGGGACAGTGCTATACCGGGGTACAAATTATATCGCAATGACAGAGGAGCAGCCTGCATGAGACTAAATACAAAATTGAATCTTTATGGGTAGAAATCCCTTGTGTGTCGGGGAAGACTATAGTGATAGGGGTATACTACCATCCACCTGGTCAAGATGGTGAGACTGACAGTGAAATGCTAAGAGAAATTAGGGAAGCTAACCAAATTGGTAGTGCGGTAATAGGAGACTTCAATTACCCCAATATTGACTGGGTAAATGTATCATCGGGACACGCTAGAGAGATAACGTTCCTGGATGGAATAAATGATAGCTTTATGGAGCAATTGGTTCAGGAACCTACGAGAGAGGGAGCAATTTTAGATCTAATTCTCAGTGGAGCACAGGACTTGGTGAGAGAGGTAATGGTGGTGGGGCCGCTTGGCAATAGTGATCATATGATCAAATTTGATTTAATGACTGGAAGAGGAACAGTGTGCAAATCCAAGGCTCTCATGCTAAACTTTCAAAAGGCAAACTTTGATAAAATGAGAAAAATTGTTAGAAAAAAACTGAAAGGCGCAGCTACAAAAGTAAAAAATGTCCAAGAGGCGTGGTCATTGTTAAAAAAAAAAAACAAAACAAACAAAAAAAAAACATTCTAGAAGCAGAAAATAGGATAAAGCATAAACGTTGGCAAGTTAAATGTAAGACATTGATAAGACAGGCTAAGAGAATTTGAAAAGAAGTTGGCTGTAGAGGCAAAAACTCACAGTAAAAATTTTTTTAAATATATCCGAAGCAGAAAGCCTGTGAGGGAGTCAGTTGTACCGTTAGATGATCGAGAGGTTAAAGGGGCACTTAGAGAAGATAAGGCCATCGTGGAAAGATTAAATGATTTCTTTGCTTCGGTGTTTACTGAAGAGGATGTTGGGGAGGTACCAGTAATGGAGAAGGTTTTCATGGGTAACGATTCAGATGGACTGAATCAAATCACGGTGAACCTAGAACCTAGTAGGCCTGATTGACAAACTGAAGAGTAGTAAATTACCTGGACCGGATGGTATACACCCCAGAGTTCTGAAGGAACTAAAAAATGAAATTTCAGACCTATTAATAAAAATTTGTAACTTATCATTAAAATCATCCATTGTACCTGAAGACTGGAGGATAGCAAATGTAACCCCAATATTTAAAAAGGGCTCCAGGGGCGATCTGGGAAACTACAGACAGGTTAGCCTGACTTCAGTGCCAGGAAAAATAGTGGAAAGTGTTCTAAACATCAAAATCACAGAACATATAGAAAGACATGATTTAATGGAACAAAGTCAGCATGGCTTTACCCAGGGCAAGTCTTGCCTCACAAATCTGCTTCACTTTTTTGAAGGAGTTAATAAACACATGGATAAAGGTGAACAGGTAGATGTAGTATACTTGGATTTTTAGAAGGCATTTGACAAAGTTCCTCATGAGAGGCTTCTAGGAAAAGTAAAAAGTCATGGGATAGGTGGCGATGTCCTTTCGTGGATATGCAAACTGGCTAAAAGACATGAAACAGAGTAGGATTAAATGGACAATTTTCTCAGTGGAACGGAGTGGACAGTGGAGTGCCTCAGGGATCTGTATTGGGACCCTTTTCAATATATTTATAAATGATCTGGAAAGAAATACGACGAGTGAGATAATCAAATTTGCAGATGACACAAAATTGTTCAGAGTAGTTAAATCACAAGCAGATTGTGATAAATTGCAGGAAGACCTTGTGAGACTGGAAAATTGGGCATCCAAATGGCAGATGAAATTTAATGTGGATAAGTGCAAGGTGATGCATATAGGGAAAAATAACCCATGCTATAATTACACAATGTTGGGTTCCATATTAGGTGCTACAACCCAAGAAAGAGATCTAGGCATAGTGGATAACACATTGAAATCGTCGGTTCAGTGAGCTGCGGCAGTCAAAAAAGCAAGCAATGTTGGGAATTATTAGAAAGGGAATGGTGAATAAAACGGAAAATGTCATAATGCCTCTGTATCGCTCCATGGTGAAGACCGCACCTTGAATACTGTGTACAATTCTGGTCGCCACATCTCAAAAAAGATATAATTGCAATGGAGAAGGTACAGAGAAGGGCTACCAAAATAAGGGGAATGGAACAGCTCCCCTATGAGGAAAGACTAAAGAGGTTAGGACTTTTCAGCTTGGAGAAGAGACTGCTGAGGAGGGGATATGATAGATGTTTAAAATTGAGAGGTCTAGAATGGGTAGATGTGAATTGGTTATTTACTCTTTCGGATAGTAGAAAGACTAGAGGGCACTCCATGAAGTTAGCATGTGGCACATTTAAAACTAATCGGAGAAAGTTCTTTTTTACTCAACGCACAATTAAACTCTGGAATTTGTTGCCAGAGGATGTGGTTAGTGCAGTTAGTATAGCGGTGTTTAAAAAAAGGATTGGATAAGTTCTTGGAAGAGAAGTCCATTACCTGCTATTAAGTTCACTTAGAGAATAGCCACTGCCATTAGCAATAGTTACATGGAATAGACTTAGTTTTTGGGTACTTGCCAGGTTCTTATGGCCTGGATTGGCCACTGTTTGGAAACAGGATGCTGGGCTTGATGGACCCTTGGTCTGACCCAGTATGGCATTTTCTTATGTTCTTATGAGAGAGCCAGCAAAGGCAGATTGATTTTTTTCCATCAACTCCGCCTGTTCCTCTTGGAGGTTGCGCTCAATATCAACATAAGTTTACATCCACCTCCTCACTGGAGGCTGATGCTACTCACTAAAGCTCTGAAATTTTCTTTGGCTACTAGGTCTTTGATATCTTATGTTTCAGGAAATCAGTTTTTGAAAATACTGCCTCCATTTTACCTCAGAAGCAATAATCATAGAGGAGCATGCTGTTAGTTTTGGGTGTTATACTTCTGCTGCCCCTGTCCTTGCCTCTGCCCTTGGATTACTCTCCTGCCTTTTGCCCCTGCTTGAAAGCAAGAGGGAGAAGAACAGGTGGTGATGGCACATCCTTCCCCAATTTTAACTTATGGCTTGAGCTGGCTTTCACTCTTGGCTTTCTGTGGCTAAAAAAGTGTGTAAGTTTAGGGGCAGGACTTTTTTTTTTTCCCCCTCTCACTGCTGCTGCTGCTTGTGCTTCTGATAGGCTGGGCTGGTTCTGCAAGAATACCTAATCCTCTGCCCCTGCTATTTTTCTGCCCATTGCTATTCTCTCCTCTCTCCTTTCCTTGCATTGGCTTGATGGAATTAGAAGTAGCTACTTGGGGGGGGGGGATGATGTCACTGATACTGTATTGCTCACTAGTATCACTCTGAAACTCTGTCACATGCACTCAATCAAGCTGACAGACTGAGTTCACTTTATTGCTTAGCAAGCACTGATAACTTGCCAAACAGAGTTCATAGCTTGCTAGTGGCACAAACTGTCTGTCTTTGTAGAGCTATCCCTCAAATTGTGTGCAAAAAGGTTTCTCACCCACATATAGTGTATATATGCATTGCTGACTTTCTTTGCACACACATACAAAAAAAGCTGTCAGAATAAACTGTGAAAGCTGGCAAGACTGTTCTCTTCACTATAGTCAATCTGCATATCAGCAGGGCAGTGCACTGCACTGTGAAGACACACACACAAATCAGTGTTTACTGCTTATGTATATCTAGTCCACTACCCCTGCCCCTGTGAACATATAGAAAGCAGTACCTCTGTCTTCCTTTTACAGTGAGAGCAGTATCACTGCAGTAAAATAAAAATCCCTTTCCCACTATCAAAATTCTTATTTTTTTTAAAGCTTTTCTTTGACTCAGGAGTTTCTGAAAAACACTATCCCTCTGAAATCTAACAGAGAAAATAGTTTGGTTTTTTTGTACATGCTAAGACCTTTCAGTGGGAGGATATCAGCATCGCTTGATCCAGATGCCAGCTACAGGCTAGTTTAATAAAAAATGAAATAGAAGCTTCATCTTGATTTCTACTTCTCCCTCCTCAATTGTAGCCAGGCTGCTACCTCAAATAGGCATTAGGTGCTATAGTTACTAGTCACTGCAGCACTTTTCAATGGGCCCTAGACTTGAATGGGAAATACAATGAAAATTTTCATTTAAATTTGTGGGTACCTTCCATTCATTTAGGGGATCCACAAATGAAAGGAAAATGGTCTCATTCATTGCATTGTACACAATTTTCAAACTAAGGTACATCCATACTGAAAAATGACTTTCACTTTAGTACACAAAGAAATGTGTGTGATATGCCCTAGTTGTCCACTCATCTTTCAAAGGTGTTGAACTTTCTTACACTCGGGCCATTGTTACAGCTCCAATATTCGCTATCACTATCTGCAGAATCACTGGCACTATTTATTAGTTCAATTTCAGAACCGGACTGAGGCAGATCAGCACTACTTGAGCTATGTCTGTGTTTTGCTCATGTTGATTATACCAATTAGCCTATGGTCAAGGGAATTACTACACTGTATCTTCTTCACTAATTGTTTGACCCATTCTCCAGAAAAAAAAAATTCTGAGAAATAAAATGAAAGTGCTACTAAATTCATTTTTTTGATTGTGCCAAAATCTTCTATTCACAAAAAGCTGTCAGTGGCAAGGTTAGGGTCCTTTGAGCAGTTCTGGATAACAGTCAGGTATTGGTAGCCCCTCCATGTGTGAGAGAGATTCTCTGCTGCCTATCAGATGAGGCCTATGCTCAAGTGTTTTCCTTTTGCCCTGTATTCAGCGATGTTTTTCATTGCTGCTATTTCAGCAGTGTTGGAACATTAACGACTTCCATAATTGTATGGCAAGCAGTAGACAATTCATTTTCAGGTGTCTGTTTTGTTGAGGATCGAAAAGGTTTGCTGCCAGATGAACAGGCCAGAGAATTTTCCACCCTGCATCTCTGGAGTGGAGGGCAGAGGGGAAAAGACCTAACTGCCAAAACAGCCTGCTTCAACAAATAGGAGGGAGGCAGAAGAGCTACTTCCCTTTCTGGGAAAAATTCTATTGCAGATGTTTGGGTTCTGTCTTCTTTATTTCTACGGCCCCCTTCATGCAGGGTGCTGTACCAGCAAGATAAAATGCCTCAGGTGTAGAACATGAAAAAGCGAGGCACAATAAGTATGCTTTCAGTTTAGATTTTATAGTAAAGAGCATCTGGACCTCCTGAATGTTGGGACTGTTGATTCCAAAGGGATGGAACAAAATGAGACGACCTGGAAGTAAGAGGAAACCCGTTTGGTGTGTGGAAAGACCAATAGTGTATGATTAGAGTACAATGAGTAAGGAGGAGAGTAGTTAGAAAGCAGATAGTAGATCAGAAAGAGGACATGGATGCATTTAAAGGCAAAGAGAATTTTAAATTGCCAATGGAACATGATGGGCAGCAAACAGAAGAATGAGAATAGCAATGTCCTTGAAAAAGATGAACAGCAGAGTTCTGTAGCTTCTGAAGAGGTAGCTCAAGTGGAGAATTGAGGCCAGGCACTGCAGTAGTCTAGATATGAACTAAATTAGGCAAGAAGTAAATAGAAACATAGTTCCCTGTACGTACCAGGATCAGTCCAGGACACCTGGGTTGTGACTCCGCACCAGTAGATGGAGACAGACTAAAACTTGTGGGCGGAGCATATATGCCCCTGTGCCAGTCACAGCCCCTCAGTCTTACTCTGTCTCCAGTAGGTGGTGCAGGTCAGGTCACAGCTCCTTCCTGCCCTGGTTCTGGTACTCTGTCAGGGTCGGTTCTTTTCTTTTTCTTGGTTTTAGGCCAGTTTAGTGTTTTTCAATTGGGATTTTGATTTTGCTAAATTGTTCCTGAGGTCCCGTCCGCCCTGTCTCCCAGGGGGGTTGTGAGGTCCTGAGGGGACTACCCCCCCCTGGTTGAGGCCGCTGCTAGGGTCGAGGACCCGGCTTTCCCAGTAGCAGCGTCAGGGGTGACACCGGGGAGCCCGGTTCACTTACCCCTGCTGGACTAGGGCTCCAGGACCGTGGACAGCGACAAGCGTTGTTTTGTAAAAAAAAAAAAAAAAAAATGTTTTACTTTTGTTTTCGGTCTCTCTGGCTTCAGCTCTCTGCTGCTTTGCGTCGCCGCTCCGTGGGGTCTCCGGGGGGGGCGCCGCTGGCAGGGGGGAGGCCGGGGGGGGCCGCTTTCGCTAAATTAAATTTTTTCTCCCGGTGCGCTCTCCGCCGCGGCTCGCCGGCAGGCCTCGTGGCTCGGCCTGTAGGGCCTGCGGCTCAGCGCGCGCGCGCGGCTTCCCCGCGGTGGTCTGTGTGCGGCCTGTTTCCCGGGCGGAGAGGGGTCATCCGAGGCGCCTCGGGGGTGCTCGATCCCGCAGCGCACGATCGCCGCCGCGCAGGGGGGGGCTCGGCAGAGCGGCCCCAAGACTTTTTCCCGCTGAGCGCGGGAGTGGCGGCCATTTTGGCCTCGGACCGTGAAATGGCGCGGGAAACGGTGGGAGCCTCGGGCCTGCCTCCCGCGCTTTTCTCCTCAGCGGGTTGATACAGGGGGGTCCCCTCGGGGGTCCCTTGGTCCCCGGGGGTTTTCAGAGGATGATTCTTCAGCCTCGGGGTCCCTTTCGGAGGATTTTGCGCTGTTGTTGCGCAAAGTCCTAAAGTGTAAGCGCAGTAAGCGCGGCCGGGGGGGACCCGCAAGGCCCCCCCCAGGGAAGACGTCATGCAATCCTAAGGGCGCTGCGGAGGGGTCCCGGGGCCCTTCCCGAAGTACGCGGCTTCCTCGTGGCGTCCCACAGGAAGCCGATTCCGATTCCCCCCTGCGGTGGACTCTGATTCCCCGGAGAAGCCCCTGAAAGGGGCCGACGGAGATGGGACGGACGAATCCGCTCAGCCAGGCGCCGGATAGGGATCCCAAGCAGTGGAAAATGATGATCCCAAGGTGGTCCGGCTCTTCCGCAGGGAGGACTTGCCACCCTTAATTCCGGCCATTCTCCAGGAGCGGGGAATAGAAGCTCCTCCGGTGGTAGCCCGTCAGGAGGCAAACATGGATCCGGTCCTGTTAGGTCTCTCGGCTCCGGCAGTGGTTTTCCCGTTTCTTTCTCCTCGACGAATATTCTGTTCCGGGAATGGCACACCCCGGAGTTAGGTTTGAAGGTCAGTAAGGCCATGGACAAGCTTTACCCGCTTCCGGAGGATGCGCTGGACCTTCTCATATTCCCCAAGGTGGACTTAGCGGTCTCCGCGGTAACAAAGAGATCTACCAGTTCCGGTCACGGACGCGGCAGCTCTCAAGGACCTTCAGGACAGGAAGCTGGAAGTGCAGCTCAAGAAGATTTCGAGGTTTCCGCGCTGGGAGTGCAGGCCGCCATCTGCACGAATTTCGCTATGCGGGCCAGTCTGCGCTGGGCCCAGGTTCTTCAAGCCAAGGCGGATTTTCCGCAGACGAGGCAGCGCAGGCAGATCGTTGGGAAGCTGCAATAGCATATGGCGTGGATGCGCTGCACGATTTGCTGCTCACGTCGGTTAGGTCCATGGTAGCGGCAGTCTCGGCACGCCGACTTTTGTGGTTGCGCAACTGGGCGGCGGATGGTTCTTCCAAGGCTCATTTCGGGGTACTACCATTCAAGGCCATTTGCTGTTTGGCAAGGACTTGGACGAGTTAACGAGTTCCCTGGGGGGGGAAAACAGGGCCTTCTAGCTTCCCGAGGATAGATCCGGGGCGAGGTCCTCGTTTTCGGCCAGTTCTCTTTCTTGGGGTCCCAGGAGGTCGCGTCCTCAAAGGGCGTCCGGGCGTTCGTATAGGTCTTCCTCCTCCCGTACTCCGCAGTGGCAGCAACAGTCCTTTCGAGGTAGGCGCTTCGGTAGACAAGGAGGTGCCTGGCAATCACGGCGCCCAAGTCTTCGCAATGAAAGGGGGTCGGCCCATCTCTCGCCGCAGCCTCGGCACGCCGGTTCCAACGGCGGGGTACGGTTGATGTCTTTCCGAGAGATGGGCCGGTGTATCGGCGGACCAGTGAGGCCTCACGGTCATAGGACGCGGCTACGCGTTGGATTTTGCTCACACCCCAGCGGACAAGTTCCTGGTCTCGCCTTGCAAGGCTCCCGAGAAGAAGGCGGCGGTGCGCGACACCACCCAACGCTTAGAAGGCTTGGGAGCTATTTCTCCAGTCCCGGTCAGCCAACACGGCAAGGGCCGTTACTCCATCTACTTCATCGTCCCAAGGAAGGACGGCGCGTCCAGACCCATTCTGGATCTCAAGGGGTGAACCGATGCCTTCGGATTCCTCACTTCACAATGGAGGCGATTCGTTCAGTCATCTCCTCGGTAAGGCCCGGCGAGTTTCTAGCCTCCCTGGATCTCACGGAGGCATATCTTCACATAGGCATTCATCCATCGGTCCAACGCTTCCTCAGGTTCTGCGTTCTAGGGCGGCATTACCAGTTCCGAGCGCTCCAGTTCAGGCTCGCGATGGCCCCACGTACATTCTCGAAGGTGATGGTCGTGGTGGCGGCGCAGCTGCGCCGAGAAGGTCTCTGCGCCGAGAAGGTCTCCTGGTCCATCCTTACCTGGACGATTGGTTGATTCGGGCAAAGTTCGAGGATCAGTGTCGGATGGCGGTAGCCAGGGCCTTCCACCTTCTGCAGTCCCTAGGATGGGGGGTCAACTACAGCAAGAGTCATCTGACACCCACGCGGACCTTGGAATATCTGGGAGCTCTTTGCGACACGAAGCAGGGCAAGGTGTTCCTGTCACACGAACGGAGGTGCAAACTGCAAGCTCAAGTACGTCGCTTATTGTCTCTCCGCCAACCGCGGGTCTGCGCCTACCTTACGGTCCCAGGGTCTATGGCTTCAACGCTGGCACTGGTTCCCTGGGCATTCGCTCATCTGCGTCCATTACAGTCATCCTTACTATCCCGCTGGAAGCCGGTCTCTGAGGAATTCCATCTACCGCTTCCACTCAAGGGACACGCGAGGTCCAGCCTGCTCTGCCTGGGGAGCTCGGTCCAAGGCCTATGGTCCGTGTCGCAAGCCCAGTGGTCTATCAATCGCCTAGAGACCAGAGCGCGCCTAGAGACCAGAGCGCGCCTAGAGACCAGAGCGGTCCGTCTGGCCCTGCAAGCCTTTCTGCCGTTGCTGCGGGGGAAGGCAGTTCGAGTGTTGTCGGACAATGCGACCACAGTGGCATACATCAATCGCCAGGGCGGACCGAGGAGCCCCCAGGTGGTGGAGGTGGCTCAGCGCTTGATGGCCTGGTCAGAGCTACATCTCAGCAACATAGCAGCGTCTCACATTGCGGGAGTCGACAACGTGCAGGCGGATTTTCTCAGCCGTCATCGTCTGGATCCCGGAGAGTGGGAGTTGGGGGACGAAGCTTTCTGCTCATTGCAAAACGTGGGGGGTGCCCCACATGGATCTGATGGCCACGTGGCACAACGCGAAGGCCCCGCGATTTTACAATCGATGTCGAGAACGGGGGGCAGAAGGCGTCGATGCGTTGGTGCTTCCCTGGCCGACGGATGTGCTGCTCTACGTGTTTCCCCCGTGGCCGATGATCGGCATGATTCTACGGCGCATAGAATTGCACCCGGCCAAGGTCGTCTTGGTGGCACCGGAGTGGCCGCGCCGGCCGTGGTTTGCAGACCTCGCCCAGCTGGCGGTAACGGCGCCCCTTCGGTTTCACGGAATGGCGGGCCTGCTCCATCAGGGCCCCGTCGGGCATATGTCCGTGTCTGGGTGGTCTTTGAGGACTGGTGCGTGCAGCGTGGGGTGGTCTCCACTTCGGCTTCCGTCTCCGACATTCTGGCGTTCCTCCAGGCTGGTCTGGCCAAAGGCCTGGCGTGCAGTTCCCTTCGGGTTCAAGTGGCAGCGCTCGGTTGTTTGCGGGGTACGGTCCGTGGCACGTCCCTTGCGTTCCACCCGGACATTGCTCGCTTCCTCCGGGGTGCCAAACGCCTTCGTCCTCCCTTGCGTCTTCCTTGTCCGGCTTGGAACCTCAACTGGGTTCTTGTCCGGCTTGGAACCTCAACTGGGTTCTCTCCTCCCTATGCACGGCGCCTATTGAGCTTTTGAAACGCGCGACTCTTACGGATCTCACTCTTAAGACGGCGTTCTTGGTAGCGATCGCCTCAGCGCGGCGTGTTTCCGAGTTGCAGGCCCGGTCCTGTAGTGAACCCCTTTTGCGTGTTTCCGATTCCGGAGTTTCTTTGCGCACAGTTGTTTCTTTGCGCACAGTTCCTTCCTTCCTACCGAAAGTGGTGTCGTCTTGTCGTATGAATCAATCAGTGGAACTGCCCGCTTTGGCGGCCGGGGAGTTCTCTGTTCCGGAAGCGAGAGAATTGCGGACGCTTGACGTGCGGAGGTCCCTCCTCCGATATCTGGGGGTCAGTAATCCGTTTCGGGTCACAGATCATCTGTTTGTCCTGTTCTCTGGTCCTAAGAAAGGGGCCGCAGCGTCTCGCACAACGATCGCCCGGTGGCTTAAGGAGGCCATTGCTTCAGCGGTGGCTTAAGGCGGCCATTGCTTCGGCGTACTGGGTGCGGGGAAAACCGCTTCCCGTGGGCCGGAGGGCTCACTCGACTCGTGCGCAGGCGGCATCGTGAGCGGAGGCTTCTCCGGTATGGCTCAAGAGATTTGCAGGGCGGCTACCTGGAAGTCGTTGCATACCTTTATCAGGCAGTACGGGGGATGTCCGGGCTACCGACCCCGGAGGATTTGGAGAGAGGGTACTCCGAGCGGGACTCTCTGCTTCCCACCCTCGGTAATTTAGCTCTGGTACATCCCAGGTGTCCTGGACTGATCCTGGTACGTACAGGGAAAGGAAAATTAGTTTCTTACCTGATAATTTTCGTTCCTGTAGTACCAAGGATCAGTCCAGGATCCCGCCCGCAGTGCTGCGCTGAAGTATTGGAGAGTCCGCTCTTTGTTCTGAATTCTTCTGTTCCGCTTGTTAACTCTCTTGGTTGGAGAGTCTGTTTCCAGGAGGGGTGTTTTCCCCGTTCTATTAGCGGTTTCTAGCTAGCTTAGTTCTCTGGTTGTGTTCTACTTTGACATTACGTATGACTGAGGGGCTGTGACTGGCACAGGGGCATATATGCTCCGCCCACAAGTTTTAGTCTGTCTCCATCTACTGGTGCGGAGTCACAACCCAGGTGTCCTGGACTGATCCTTGGTACTACAGGAACGAAAATTATCAGGTAAGAAACTAATTTTCCTATGTTGGCACAAATGCATCATTTGGCCTACCTAGTTTGCCCACTTGTGCCTGCCTACTGTGCTGTCACAGGTCTTAATCTGCCTTTGTCTCCCTCCTTCTGCTAAAGTTGTTTTGTCTCCCCCATGCATGCTTGAAATCTGCCTCTGTTTTGGCTCCTTTCTTCTCCAATGAAAGCCTGTTCCAAATGTCTACCATTCTTTCAATGAAAAAGTATTTTTCCCATTCCTTTTGAGCCTCCCTCCCTTTTACTTTGTATGATGACCCCCTTGTCCTTGAGCTTTTTATTTTATGGCCAATGATACCTTCTAGTACTTTACTGAAGCATGCTGTATACTTGAATGTTTATATCCTATCCACGTTCTCTTATGCAACTTTAGCACCTTTGGTTTCTCTATGTATAGTTTATAGTGTAGACAACGCACCATTTTGGTGACCCTCCTTTGAATTGCCTCTACCGTATCAATGTCCTTTTGTAGATGTGATCGTCAGAACTGCATATGGTATGAGAGACCTGTACAGAGCTAGTAATATTCAATTTTCTACCAGTGATAACTCTTTATACACTTAAGGACGCCATAAGAAATCCTTTTCACACTTTCTTCCCTGAGATGATCAATTGATCTTCAGGTCTCTTTCTTGTTTGGTGTTTGCTAGTTCCTCCTCTCCCAAATGATATGTGGTCTTAGGATTTCTGAACTTGACATGCTTGACTTTGCACATTGCAAGATATTTGAACATGCAGGTGTATTGGTAGAGAAGAGCAACTCTGGCCCAGGGAAAGTGGAGCTCTGGATGAGTTTCAAGTTTTTGTGTTTAAGCACTCTGGTCATGGGCTTTATGCTGTCATATCAACACAAAACCTCTGAGTTTATTTATAGATGACAAGGTGATGGCCACCCTATAAGGAATGTCAGGACCTGAGCTGGTATGTGGCTGGCCGAGAAATAGGGGCCCTGGTGGTGGTGGGTTTTTTTTTGTTTTGTTTTTTTGGGGGAGGGGAGAAGAGGGTTCAGGGGTGAGATGACAGCTTCCTAAAACTGCATACAGATTTAAAGGCAATTTGTAAGTAGTGTTGCTAAACAAGCTATCACAGTACTTTTAGTGAACACATCTGAGGCAAAAACAAGTTCCAGGGCAAGCAAAAAGGTACAATGTCAATAAGGCCCAACAAGATTTGATACAGGAACAGACAAGGCAAAGTCCAGAACAAGTAATTGCAGGAAAAATTACCCCGGCAAGGTTAGGTTCCAGAACAGGTTACACAAGAACAGAGGCTGATGCAGAGCTCAGAAATACAATTAGGTTTTGAGTTTTGAACCAGCAATTAGCTAAGCTGAAGGTAAGGGTCCAGGCTTCTTCTGCATCAATCCAGGAGCAGGAGACATTGAATACAAGCACAAAACACAGGACAGAACAAAAATGCAGGAACATAGAAACACATGCAGCCTTTTCCTCTGCCCTATGAACTAAGGCAGGGGTGCTCATACTGGTCCTACAACCTGCCCCCCCCCCCAGCCAATCTGGTTTTTAGGATATCCCTAATGAATATATTTGCATGCACTACTTCCTGTTTGTTCAAATATTCTCATGCATATTCATTAGGGATATCCTGAAAACCTGCCTGGTTTGGGGGGGGGGGGGGGCCTGTAGGACTGGTTTGAGCACCCCTGAGCTAAGGCACCAGTTTTAATCCTGCCAGTGCTGCATCCTGACAAAATGCTAGCTTTTTGTGCTAGAAAAGATCTTGCAAAGGAAAGGTAATACTAGTGTCATATTTTCTGGCTGAAATGAACTTTAGTTTCTAAAGGATTCTGAGAGGATGAACTTCTGAGATTCCCAGAATATCCAGAGGTTAAAACTGTTTTTCACCCCAGGCTGAATCTGACTGCCTGGGGGTTGAGAGGAACAGCTTCCAATCCAAGGGCTACTGAGACAATTTCTTCAGATCTGTTAGAGACTAGCAAGACTTCTACCAACACTGCTATGCTCTCTGGAGAAAATTTGCCTTGTGGTACATAGACAGGCCTATTAGAGGCCACTAACTTCTTGAAGTTTTAGTAATATGTTCAATGTTGTAATGGACCATCAGGTTCAATAGATGAATTCGTTTTTCTTTATTTTTTGACCATTATGGTAGTATGTAAAACTACAGTATGCCCCTCATGTGAGGTGGATGAACAAAGTTTTTGATTTCAGTGTCATCTTTTCTACAGCTTTGTCTGGAACAGGTAGTCTTGCATTCGCTCTGTCTAGTTTGTGGATTTTTTTTTTATAATCTTACAAAGGATGTCTGAGCTGGCTTTCAGGCAAGATGTAACACTTCACGTTTGTAGTGATTGATATTCTGAAACTTTAGGATGTAGACTAAGCTGCTGCCATCTGTTTCATGCAAAGGACGGTATGCTGAGACCTTCCCTGTTAAGTTTCCCTTTTATGATGGTTCACATTTTTTCCTCAATATGAAAAAGTATCAGATCAGTTGTAAACAAGATAAATAAGGGTTAACATCCTGTCTTGCTGCTAAGGATCATGTTTTTGTATACTATATATTCACTGCATTTTCTTGTGATAGTTCTTAATACCATAGCTAGTTCTGAGCCAAATAGCTGGCTAATTTGGGTTCTCATTATCATTAATCCACTGGAGTATCTGTGGAAACAAACTACTAAATCCAACTAAAATGTCAACTGCACTAATTCAAACTACAGAGGTGACTGAACACATGTCACATAGAGGCAGCAGCAGGAATTTTGTCCTTTTTGACAGTTTTCCCCTTGACACAGGTGCTCTCCTGTAAATAAAGTACAGCATGGGGCTGGGGGTGTTTCTTGGGTCATTTTTGACATTAGAATTAGAGCAGTTGGTCTATTTTAAATAGATTTTTTTGGTTTCACAGATAACCAGTGGATTGATGATAATGAGAACCCAAGTTAGCCAGCTTCTGTTTGTGGCTCAGAGCTGGCTCTGATATGATGACCCATTCTAAATAGACGAAAAGGTAATGAGTGTATAGTAGACAACAGATATTTAAGCAGTGATGCAGGTTTCACAGTATTACATTTGTAGAAAACAAGTGTTTCTTGCAATGTAAATACCATTCGACACTACTGGTAATATTTCAGAAATCATCATTACTTTACTGCAGGCTGAAAAGAGAAGGTGAAGGGGAGTGGCTTTGCTATGGCAGGATCCATCTTGACAGCCTACTTCCCATCCCCATTAGCAGGGTTGCAGTATTGGGGGGACAGCAGTTCCTTCCCAGGCAGGCATTTCCTTTCAAAACCTGAAGGTGAGGGAAGAAGTAACATGGAGTAATTTTTGGGACCAAGAGCATGTGCTCAGTGTCCTCACACTGCCAGCTTGAAAACAGTACTGGTACTGTTATTCTTTCCCAGCCCCCTCTTTTTGTGTTATTTCTGACTCCTCCCCTGCACACCAGTGTCACAATTCTCATCTCCCATCTCTGTGTTCCCCAAAACTATTATCCCTGCTGCTGCACTTTCCCACCCACTCCTGGTGCTGCAAACCAAATCCCCCAGCCCATTACTTCCATTCTTATCTCTCCCTTCCCCTGTTTTCCACCATCACTACATGTAGTTCTCTTTTTGGCTGTTGTCAGAGCTGGAGCTCTGAGCTGCACAATGGGTTGGAGCAGCTGTGGAGACTGAGAGCAGCTCAAATTCCCTGTGGCTGGCATCAGATCTGCAGCAGCAGAAGGTTGGGGGGGACCGGGAGGGTGAATTTGGTATTGAGTTTGGGAGGTGGAAAGGACTGCAACTATATTTTACAGTAATTTCTAACCCGCCCAATTACCAGACATCTGTTTTGGGTGGTTTACAAGTTTACATACACATTAAAAGACAAATAATACATACAGATCAATGAAAAATACAACAACTCAACCAAAAGGCTTCACGGAATAGGTAAGCCTTCACCTGTTTTCGAAAAATATTATAGTCCTGTAAATGTTGGATCTCCACAGGGAGTCCGTTCCATAAGGACAGAGCCACATAAGAAAATGCCCTATTCCTAGTTTCCTGGAGTCCCTTATATGATGAAGTGTTAGTTCTGATTTTCTTAGGAAAATCAATGAGAGAAACTTCAGTACCATGCAATGGGGGGGGGGGGGGGTGTAAAACCATGACTTGGATCAGTCTGTCTGACCTGGAGGAAATGGCAATCTTGTCTCTCATTTACCTCTCTGCTGCCCAGCTCTTCTCTTGGTCTACTTTATAGCTGTCTCCCTTTCTTTCCCCTCATGTTCTGCACCCCTTCTTAGACCATAAGCTTTTTGGTCAAGGGACTTATTGTATCTGAATACTTATCTCTATTGTAAAATGTGACATGTGTCCAGTAGTGCAATAAAATAAGTGTCAAGTTTCTCCCCTCATCTTCTGCTCATCTTCTTAGACTTTAAGCCGTTTAAGACAGGAACAAACTCTTACCCACTACTGAGCATCTCTCCCTTTGTCCTCTATGCTCTACCTACATGGGTATCAAAATCTTCAAGAGGGTAGACAGGCAGATGTGCAAACTCGGAGGGATCTAGTGAAGCTTGAGGAATGGTCTAGAGTTTGGCAGTTAGGATTTATGCTAAAAATGTAGTGTCATGCATTTGGTAAGTCCCTGATGAGACTTTTTTTTTTCAATACTGTGTACAATTCTGGAAACCACATCTTCCAAAGGATATAAATTGGATAAAGTCAGTCCATTAGGTGGCTACTAAAATTCTGCGATCTTTGTTTTAAAGCATGTGGGGACAGACTTGAAGATCTAAGCATGTATACCCTACAGCAGGGCTCCCTAAACCTTTAGCCAGTGTCTCCATTTTAGCACTTGAAAATTCATGACCTCAGACTATGACCAAAACAAATTAGCAGGGGTGTGCTCATCCTCCACCTTCTCCACTCAATCTTTTTAAACAACCTTTACCCCCTACAGAGAACCTCCTCTCATCCTCTGCCCTTCTAGCTGATGGCCTTTTACATTGTACCTTCCCTCTCTTGCCCTTTCCAGCCTTCTTATTTTAAAATTTATATTCCACATGTATCTGGATGTTCACAGCGGATAACAATTTAAATACTACTAATAAAACAAGTTAGAAACACTAAAGTTAAAATGGTAAAAACAATATAAAAAATTAGAAGATTATTTTTTTTTATGCATGATGTATTTTAAACAGCAAGAAACTTTATATATCATGGGTACTCAAAGAAACCGTGAAGGGACGTGAATGCCAAGGCTTAACTTAAAATGAGGAACATCTATGTTTGCACCAAAAACACTGAGTGGGGAAACTTTCTTTTTTTTCTTCCCCTTTCCTTCTTTTGTGTTCTTTAAAGCATTCAAATGTTCAGCCATGAAAATATTTCAGGTACAGTTACTAAAGGCCTTTTCAAAAATGTTTTTAATGCATTTTTAAAAGAGAAAATGCATATCATGGCCCTTAGGGCATCAGGTAGCTCTCGTTCCACAATGGAGGGCCGATTGTGGAAAAGCAATGATCATGTACCTCTATCAGGTATACTGTGTGGAAGGAGGGAACCTGTAGTAGGCATTGGCTGACTGAGCTTAAGGCCCGTGGGAGAACATAATTTCAGAATCGCGCTTATCCATAGTGATGAATTAAGATGTAAAATCTTAAACAATAGTAAAATCTTAAATTTGATGTGCCAGGATATGGGGAGCCGATGCAGGGTGTAAAAGATAGGGGTGATGTGGTCATGTGAACTGGTTCCAGTCAACATCCTGGCAGTAGAAGTTTGTATTTGAAGAGCTTTCAAGGTGTTTGCAGGAAGACCTATTAACAGGAATGCAGTAATCTAAGCCATTCAATACAAGAGCTTAGCAAACCATTCAGAAATCATGGACTGGCAGCAAAGCTTTCAGGCTCCGTAACATTTTCAGCTTAGCAAAAGAAGATCAGATGTGAGGTTTCATGGATAGTTTGCTGTTTAGTATGACCCCCCCCCCCCTCAAGGTTACGAATGGTAGAAGACACCTTAACAGAGGAATTTTCTAATATAAACACTGAAGGGGCATCTGGAAGCGTTAAATCTATTTAAGACTGAAATTTCAGTTTTATCAGGCTTCAAGTCCAAATGATGGTGGAGAAGCCAGGATCTAATGAATGAAAAACAAAGATTTAATAGATCATTGGTTGTGGCCCAAGAGGATTGTTTTGGTATAAAAAATAAAATTGTATATCGTCTGCATTTAGTTTATAATACACTCCCAAGCATGATAAGAGCTTGCAAAGGGGGGGGGGAGGGCGGATGGGGATATATATATATATTAAATTAAAACTGCTTATAACGCAGGACCTTGGGGTACACCACACGCAATACTATGCCAACAGGAAGAGGAAGAAGCAATGTTGTGACCTTTCAGAAAGGTATGATGAAAATGAACTGTAAACATCTATAATAGCAGTTTAAGGCAATCAAGGATGGAAAGACTCAAGATGTCAAGTGCAGTAGACACAAGCAGCAAACCCATCACATAACAAACCACGGTCAAAACCACATCTAATAGTGTCTGCACCGGATAGAAGATAGTATTGCAGTTTGCAAAAGCCAAATTGAAATGGGTCCAACACGTGCTTGGTTAAGAAATCGTCAAGCTGAGAAAGAATAGCAGTCTCAATTATGTTGGCAAGAAAAGGGAGAGAGGAAATTGGCTTACTATAAAGTAAAGAGTCTAAGATAGGTTTTTTAAATGTCAAATCTATTTTTATTATCAATAATCTCCAACAGCAGTCCAACAAACACAAGACCCTTATCCCTTGGAAACCCCCCCCCCTACAGACCAGAGGCACATTTTTATTTTTTTTAGCAACAATCTGACAGATGCTCTTTTTAATTCTCTTGGTAGTGATCCTTCAAAGAGAGAAAGAGAGAGACAGACTATCTTGGCAATGCAAGGTGCAAAATCTTGACACAAGCATTTTATCAGTGCAGGGGGAAATCTTTTCAGTGGACAAGAGGCAGGATTCAATTTTGCTAGAATAGATCCTTCTCCAGAGCTGGAAACCTCTGAGAAACTGTTCCAACAAGCTGGAGCAGTGGAGGAGACAAAAGTTAAAGTAATGCTACAGTTTTGCAAATTACTAC
Organism: Rhinatrema bivittatum; assembly: GCF_901001135.1. Classification (NCBI taxonomy): domain Eukaryota; kingdom Metazoa; phylum Chordata; class Amphibia; order Gymnophiona; family Rhinatrematidae; genus Rhinatrema; species Rhinatrema bivittatum. The sequence goes on from NC_042621.1 coordinate 140,719,945, forward strand.
AGATTGCATCTACCCAACTGATCCTTTCTCATCCCAAATGATTCTTTCATATCCTCTCCCTCTCATGCTATCCCCCATTCCCTTCTCATTCTCTTCCCCATCTCCTCTGTTAACATCCAAACTCATTGCCTGTCCTCCTCGGAGCCTTCTCTCACATCCCCCCAGCAAATCTCCTCTCACTCCCCAGCTCTTACTTCCCATTTCCCCAGGTGATCTTCTGTCAGTCCCCCTTTCTCACTCTCTGCAGCCAGTCCCTCCCCACCTGATCCAACTCTCAAACCTTCCTGCATTTGATCTCTCCCTTCAGTCCCCTCCTCCAAACATCACCCTGGCTAGGGTCAGTGGCAATGTTATCATTTGGGCCCCAGGCCAAAGGTGGGAAAGAGGGCAGGCTGATGACAGGGGCAACATTTTTCTCTTGGGTACGTTCAGTGATGGTTGTGGAGAAAGGTGCAATGGCAATCTCCACCGGCCCACGTGCACTCTGCCTTCCCCTCCTCTTATGACTGGTCCCAAGCCTGATGGATCTGCAAGCAGCAGTCAGTATGGGGATTAAGAGTTAGAGCAAGCTTACAGGCCCTCCAGCAGCTCCGATCCCTCCTTATGCAGGGTTTCCTGTTATCCCAGGAACTCATGCAAGAGCAGTGCCACTGCAGGGCCTGTGAGTGTGTGCTGGCTCAAAGTCCCCATACTGATTTCCATTATTAATGCAGCTACTGGAGCCTGAAGAGCACTACCATTTGAGGCACTTGTGACTCCAGCTGAAGGTTTTGTGACTTCATTTGGGAAGTCCTGCCCTACAAAAAAAGGCAAAATATGGGAGGTGTAGAGACATTTAAATACCTCAGTTATTAATGCACAGGAGATGGGTCTCTTACAATGGAATGGGATGAGGGTGAAAGTGTAATTTAAGAAATGATTTCTTTACTGAAAGGGTGGTGGATGCATGGAACAGCCTCCCTGTGGACATGGTGGAGATGATGACAGTATCTGAATGTATGGGATGAGGACAGGAGATCTCTGAGGGAGTGGTAGGGCTTGTAGAGCTGAGCAGTTGTGTGGATGGGCAGACTAGATAGGCAGTATGGTCTCTCAGTCATTAAACTTGTTTCTTCTGGCCAGCAGTGTTATCAGCGGGCAGTGGCTCCCCCTTCCCCATACCTGTGCACCAGGAAGGAACATAGATCTTTCCAGTTGTAGTCATCCTTAGATTTGGTGTGAAGAGGCAGGGTCCTACACACATTCAGTTTCTTTTCTCTTTCTTTCCCCTCTCCCAATGGGATGACCCCCAGCACTATGCCCCTTCCCTGACCCTGGGCCCTTTCCCTTGCCTAGGCATATCACTCAGCAAAGAAAAGTCCTCTGCTTCCTGCTCTGGCACCTTCTGGCCCCATGCAGATGCAGGGAACAGAAAGGAGGGGGTGAGTCTGAAGCTGGTGCAGACACATTTAGGTCACTTTATTGGCATGGCAATTTTTATGTGTTTGCAAAATTAATTAAAGTTTCCATGAAAATAGAAAAATTTACAGAATAGTGGTGATAAAAAATAAATAAATAAATGGAGGACAAGGTCAATTCCTGGGTTCTGGTGCTGGTCCATATTATCCCTGGTCAGATTTTTAGCCTGGTGGCAGGATACACCATATTTTGCTGCTATAGCTTTCCCCAGATCAGAGCCATTCTGCTCCCTAATCCAGCCGCACTCCTCCCATTTCTCCCCCCTAGGTAATGTGCAGGGGATAGGTGGGGAGGTACCCGCACCCTGATCTTTATCAGATGTCTCCAGAGATGACCTCCCCCCATGGAACTGTAGTCGTAGGACAGCAGGGGAGGCAGCTGCTCTCACCTTTTTGCTGCTTTAGCTGTGGGAACATGTACCGGATATGAGGAGACTATACTTTTATGGCCAACATATTCAAAATCTGGTATATTATGTAATTTAGAATGTCCAGCAAAATTATTTGTTTTTGAAGTGTTTAATCATAAACAGTTATGAAATAGCAATTTCTGAATGGCAGGCGCATTTTTAACTGCTTAAAAACCCATATAACCAAACATGAGCCAGTTTGAGGGAAAAAATATTCCTTTTTTGGAATACTTTTTTTTTTAATTGCATGACAGTTTACAATAAACAGAAACAACCAAACAGTGGTACGAATGGTGAATATGTTCATTTACATAGGAGAGAATTTTCATATTTGTATTTAAACTCTTCCTGTGTTTCACTTGTACTTTCTTGGACTGGAGTTACAAGTTTTTACCATTGTCCCATCTCAGGAATAGTAAAACCTGTGGTCAATACCATTGTAATTGTACATCAGGCAAAATAGGGAGTTATTCTTATTTTGCAGCCTCATAAATCCCATTAGTGTACTTGCATTTTAAAATATTTAATCTTTTTATTAAAATACTCTGAATAGAAATGTTAAAACTTCAACTATCTCACATAGATCTTTGGTCCATCAAATATTTTGAATTAAATATTTTATCTCTAAGATCTAGCCAAATTCCAACCTAATGAAACTCTTGAATTAAAATGTGCTGCCTTTGAAGCCTTTGAACTATGATATAGTACTGTGATCATTCTCTTGGGTGCTTTGAAATGGGTTTCAGTGAAACAGTTCAGTCATGATTCAGTTCTGTTGTTCTTCAGTAGTTGGGCTGTTCCAAGGCAAAAACAATTTCATATGAGAATCTTTTTACAAATATCTCTTCATTCTCTTACAGTCCAAGACGCCAGCGCTGGTTTTTGAATACATCAATAACACAGACTTTAAGGTGAGTGCTTGTCCAGTATAGCAGGGCATGTCAGATTTTTCTTGGTCTTGAGTAGGAAGGAATGTTTTATTAGTAGGTGGGTTGATATACTCCCATGCTACTGCCTCAGTGAGGAGCATGGGAAGTTCACATTCATGATGTTAGATGTACTGGCTTGGCTGCTGATGTGAAAAGCCTAATTTATATATTCAGGCCTGTACAATGCAGATACCGGAATTAGAGTTTAAATATTCTTTGCTAATCTCTAGACCCTAGTGAAATGAGCATGTGTTGAGCTGTTTTAGCAAGGCGCAAAAACACACAGCAAGGGTTATCTTCTCAAGTGCCTGGGGGAAAGTATTTCTGTGCTTAGTGTTAAATTCAGGAGCAAAGGCAACAGTCATGACACGATTTAAAGTAAGATTGAAGTATACAGAGGGATGCGGAGAAAATGGATTTTTAGTTTATAAAATATACAGGCGTGCTAGCTCCCCCTCAGTTACTCAGAAGTGTCATTTGCTGCATTCCTGTTGAGAGTACAAATGCTCATAGAAAAAGATGGAGCTAATCATTTAGTCCAGTGATCTGGTTTCCTATGGTACATCTATTAAGCAGATGTGGATGTCAGAGAAGCATGCACACACACACCATTTTTATTGCTTCAGTTTAATGAAACATACTTTCTTGCGTTTTCTTAGAGCGTGGGAATTTGCAATTGGGCCCCCTAAGAATACGCAAGGTAACAGTGTTTGTTTAGCTAGACGAGTTTTCCTTTTCTTATCTTAATCGATGTGTTATTAGTATAAGATTGATCTCATCTGTATTTTTTAATGGTAAAACTGTTGTGCTGTACTATCCTTTCTTTTAAGAGTGACTCTTAATTTTCTCATCACTGAGTTCAAACTAATTGGCTTGTAGTTAACAGCCTTCTTTCTAATCTCACTTTTATAAAGAGGGACTACATCAGCCTCTTTACAATTTTCTGGAGCTTCTTTTGTCTCCAAAACAAAACCAGACAGATTTGTCACTGTAATACACCAAAACTTTCCTAAGCTCCCGTAATTTATTAATTAATTTATATACTGCATCCCCATCCTTCATGAAGCTGTTGATTTGTTTGATTGGGTGACTAGAGAATTGGATCAAGGAAGAGTGTGTTTTTGTGATCTACTTGGGTTTCAGCAAAGCTTTTGGTATGGTCCTCCATAAGAGGCTTGTGAATAAAGTGAGAAACTTGGGAGTGGGCACCAAGGTGTTGGCGTGGATTACAAACTGGTTGACTGACAGTGTGTAATGATAAATGGAACCTACTTTGAAGAGAAAATGGTGTTAAGTGGAGTGCCACAAGGATCGGTTTTGGAACTGGTTCTAATTCAGTATCTTTAAGCAACAATGCGGAAGAGATAGAAGAGAGCTTATTTGCGGATGATACTAAGATCTGCAGCAGAGCAGACACCTGAAGGAATAGAGAGAAAGAAAAGTGATTTAAGAGCTTGAAGAGTGGTCAAAGATTTGGCAGCTGGGATTCAATGCCAAGATGTGCAGTCATGCATCTGGGGTACAGTATTCCAAAAGAGTGATTTGTGATGTTGGGTGAAAGGTTAATGTGCATGGACTGGGAGAGAGGGACCTTGGTAATAGTGTCTGGCGATCTGAAGGTGATAAACAACATAAAGAGGTGATAGCTAAAGCCAGAAGAATGCCAGGCTACATAGAGAGAGGAATAACCAGCAAGAAAAAGGAGATAATGCCCTTGTACAAGTCCTTGGTGAGACCTCATCTGGAGTACTGCGTTCAGTTCTGGAGACCTTATGGGTGGCAGCCCAGAGAAGGATGACCAAAATGGTGTGGTGTCTGTATCAGATGACTTATGAGGAGAGACTGAAGGATCTAAATATGTATACCCTGAAAGAGAGGAGATGCAGGGGAGATATGATACACACCTTCAGATACTTGAAAGGTTTTAATGATGCACAAATTTCAAGCCTTTTCTGTTGGAAAGGAAACTAGAACTAGGGGTCACAAAATGAAACTCCAGCGGGGATGACTCAACATCAGAAAACATTTCTTCACAGAGAGGATGGTGGATGCCTAGAATGCCCTTTCAGAAGACGTGCTGGGGATGAAAACAGTAAACCAATTCAAAAGGGCATGGAATAACTACTGCGGATCGCTAGAGGTTAGAAATGAAGAAAAGGGTGCATGGGGGTAACCTGCACAGAGGCAGGCAGATACTACCCTTAACAGAAGGCATGGGAATTATTACCCTTAATTAGCTTTGATGCTTTGATGCAGCTGCCACATTGTTCTCCGCTTCAATGACAGGGGCAAAAAAGGGAATAGGGTTCAGAAGACAGCCTATGCAGGGTCCTGACTTGTGGTCCAGGGTACTGATATGCAGACAGTAGGGGAAAAACACAGGACTGCTTCTATAACTAAGTCCAAAAGCAAAACCATTCAAGTAGCATTCTCTGAATTATCAAGAAGGCTGCTTATCCTGTAAAAATATTGCTAGCAGTAATCTGGTTAAGGGATTTGACAGTTGCTTGGTTTTGATTGCAAATATTACTACCCTTAACATAAGGCTTGGGGGGGGGGGGGTAACCTGCACGGAGCGGCAGTTACTACCATAAGAAACTTGCTGGGCAGACTGGATGGACCATTTGGTCTGTCTCTGCTGTCGTTACTATGTTCTGTGTTCAAAGCAGTGTAGAATAAAAATGAATACAACAAACAATAAAAACAAAAGTCAAAAAATAAAATAAGCAACTCATGACACCAAACCCAGCTCAAATACAGCAGCAGAGAAACTTCCAGATCCCCTAGGCTATCTTGGCCAAAATAATGAGCTGGGAAAAGAACTTTTGAGGTGTGTTCTAAACAGGATCAATTCGCCAGGCAACTTGTTCTCAAGTTGAGGGCCAATCATTGAAAACATATGAGCGCATACTGGTACTCTATACACTTTAAAAGTAAGTGTAACAAAGCAGATTGACTAGACTTACAGGTAATATGCAAGAGGGGTGCCATTTCATCTTCCTTAATGTTTAAACTTTTTTATTGAAATAAAATAAAAACAAGCACAAGGTGTACATTGATTCTTTAAGAACACAAAGTGCTGAGGGGGGATATGATAGAGACAGTGGCGTAGCCAGAATTGATTTTTTGGGTGGGCACAAGGTTAACATGGGTGGGCTGTAGGCATGCAGGTCTACTAGTTGTTTTTTTACTGATAAATAATGCCAAATTATGCAGCATAGCATTCACATCTACGCCTAAGTATGAGGTTTACTTAATGATACAAACATAATTCACGGTGATTTGTGGTACTTTAGCCTTCTTATTATTACGATTTTATACACGGCTCCTACCTGTCCATAAATTTTGAGAGAGCGGTTGTGTTGCTTATATTTAAATTGCTAACATCTCAAAATATAGATATATATTTTTACCTTTGTTGTCTGATCTTTGTATTTTTCTAATCAGTTGGTCCTGGTCTCTTTTTCCCATTTTTTCCCTTATAGCTCATTTCCTAATTCCTTTTCAGTGTCTTTCTTCTATTACTGTCTTCTTCCCTTCCACAGACACACACACACACACACATACACGCTTTCTCTCACAGACTCCCTCTCACACACTCAAGCTGTCACTCTCATATGCTCTCCCCCCCCCCCCCACAAGCTCACATTCAAGTTCTCACTTTCTCACCCCTCCCCAGGCTTATATTCTTATGCACACACAGACGCACATCCAGGCACCCATTCTCACCCACACACATAAACCCAGACTCCTATTCTCACCCACAAACCCATGCTCCCAGTCTCACCCACACATATTCAAGCTCCCACTCTCATCCATACATATACACATTTAAGGTACTATTCTCACCCACATATACACACATTCAACCACCCATTCTTATCCACATATTCAAGCTCCCATTCTCAACCACACATACACACATTCGAGCTCCCATTCACCCACATATTCAAGCTTCCATTCTCACCCACATACACACCCAGGCTCCAGTTTTCACCCACACACACTCCCATTCTCATCCACACATACACATTCAAGCACGTGCACAGCTTCCGCTTTCTCCCCCAGAGCAGGAAGATCAGCTGCCTCTCCTGCTGCCACCGGCCTCCTGCTATCTTCTTCGGGCGTCGGGCCGTACTGCCCGCTGAACTTCCTGTCGGGGGGGGGGGGAGCGGAAGCGCAGCGCACAACGTCCGCTTCCTCCCTCCCCCCCCCCCCCCAAGCAGGAAGATCGGCGGGCAGTACGGCCCGACGCCCGAAGATAGCAGGAGGCCGGTGGCAGCAGGAGAGGCAGCTGATCTTCCTGCTCTGGGGGAGAAAGCGGAAGCTGTGCGCAGCGCTTCCGCTCCCCCCAAACAGGAAGTTCGGCGGGCCGTTTGACCCGAAGATAGCAGGAGAACGGGTGGCAGCAGGAGAGGCAGCTGATCTTCCTGCATTGGGGGGAGGAAGCGGAAGCTGCGTGCGGCGCTTCCGCCCCCCCCCCCCCCCCCCGAACAGGAAGACCGGTTGGCCATACGGCCGCAGCACTGCTGCCCCATGTGTGCCGTGATGGCGCGCGAGGCGTGGGTTCTCTTGTTCGCTGTCGCGGGGATGGGATCCCGCGACAGCCTTGCAGTTCCGGTGCCAGTTGGGTGGGCCTGGGTCTAAGTTGGGTGGGCACCTGCCCACCCAGGCCCACCCGTGGCTACGCCACTGGATAGAGATGTTTAAAATTATGAGAGGTCTAGAACGGGTAGATGTGAATCGGTTATTTACTCTTTCGGATAGTAGAAAGACTAGGGGGCACTCCATGAAGTTAGCATGGGGCACATTTAAAACTAATCGGAGAAAGTTCTTTTTTACTCAACGCACAATTAAACTCTGGAATTTGTTGCCAGAGGATGTGGTTAGTGCAGTTAGTATAGCTGTGTTTAAAAAAGGATTGGATAAGTTCTTAGAGGAGAAGTCCATTACCTGCTATTAAGTTCACTTAGAGAATAGCCACTGCCATTAGCAATGGTAACATGGAATAGACTTAGTTTTTGAGTACTTGCCAGGTTCTTGTGGCCTGGATTGGCCACTGTTGGAAACAGGATGCTGGGCTTGATGGACCCTTGGTCTGATCCAGTATGGCATTTTCTTATGTTCTTATGTGCTGCATAAACGAATTTCACATTTTCTGTTTTTTGCCAAAACTGTACAATCAACATGTTCACAAACCTGTATTTTTAGATGTTTATGCTGCTGCTTGTATTCTTGTTGAAAATCTCTCAGGGCCTACTTTAGGTGAGGAAGGTGGCATGTGAATGTTATGATCTCCCAGATGTTTTTCCTTCTCATTTGTGGGACTCTCAATCAGTTTTGGGAAACGTGCATCTCTGATACCTTTTGTATTTTGCACAATATGGAAGAAATGTATTTTTTGTGTTGCATTAAAGGCAGTCTGTTTTTTGGGGGTTTCCAGTTCAGCTTTTGTCTGTATATTTCTATTTCTACTTTGTAGTCACACATTCTGTATTTTGCATGTGTGGCTAAAGTAATCTGCTAGCATGAAAAACTAGAGGGGATGTAGAAGAGAATGAATTGAATAATAAGGAGAGATGGAGGGGTAAGCACAAAAAGCAAGGGGGTGAAAGATTATTCAAAGTTGTTAAATCACAAGAGAATTATGAGAAATGGCAAGAGGACCTTGCAAGACTGGGTGACTGAGCATCCAAATAATAGATGACATTTAATGTGGACAAGTGAAAGTGATGCATGTAGGGAAGAACAACCCAAATTATAATTATACAATGCAAGGTTCCACACTGGGAGTCGCTACCCAGGAAAAAGATCTAGTCATCCTAGTGGATATGTTGATATCCTATTCTGTATTTGATGAGGGTCTGACAATGTTCTGCATATGCGATTGAGGTGAGGTATTTTGCTACCATTTAGACTCTGTGTAGAAATTTATAGCAGCCTTAAGGGAATGAGACACAATTGTTGACACAAAATTGTTCAGAATAGTTAAATCACAAGCAGATTGTGATAAATTGCAGGAAGACCTTGTGAGACTGGAAAATTGGGCATCCAAATGGCAGATGAAATTTAATGTGGATAAGTGCAAGGTGATGCATATAGGGAAAAATAACCCATGCTATAGTTACACAATGTTAGGTTCCATATTAGGTGCTACAACCCAAGAAAGAGATCTAGGTGTCATAGTGGATAACACATTTAAATCGTCGGTACAGTGTGCTGCAGCAGTCAAAAAAGCAAACAGAATGTTGGGAATTATTAGAAAGGGCATGGTGAATAAAACGGAAAATGTCATAATGCCTCTGTATCGCTCCATGGTGAGACCGCACCTTGAATACTGTGTACAATTCTGGTCGCCGCATCTCAAAAAAGATATAATTGCGATGGAGAAGGTACAGAGAAGGGCTACCAAAATAAGGGAAATGGAACAGTTCCCCTATGAGGAAAGACTAAAGAGGTTAGGACTTTTCAGCTTGGAGAAGAGACGACTGAGGGGGGGATATGATAGAGGTGTTTAAAATCATGAGAGGTCTAGAATGGGTAGATGTGAATCGGTTATTTTCTCTTTCGGATAGTAGAAAGACTAGGGGGCACTCCAAGAAGTTAGCATGGGGCACATTTAAAACTAATCGGAGAAAGTTCTTTTTTTTACTCAACGCACAATTAAACTCTGGAATTTGTTGCCAGAGGATGTGGTTAGTGCAGTTAGTATAGCTGTGTTTAAAAAAGGATTGGATAAGTTCTTGGAGGAGAAGTCCATTACCTGCTATTAAGTTCACTTAGAGAATAGCCACTGCCATTAGCAATGGTAACATGGAATAGACTTAGTTTTTGGGTACTTGCCAGGTTCTTATGGCCTGGATTGGCCACTGTTGGAAGCAGGATGCTGGGCTTGATGGACCCTTGGTCTGACCCAGTATGGCATTTTCTTATGTTCTTATGTTCTTCTTATTATTCTGCTGTGCAGTAAAATAGAACACAGAGAGCACTATTCTTGCTCGGGCACACTTGGCTCATAGACACGCACAAATTTTAGCTGTTTATAGAAAGTTGCACAAATATTTTTGCACACAGTGTGTCAAAAATTAGAGGCAACATTGTTATGGACAAATGCAAAGTGATGCACATAGGGAAAAGTAACCCACACTGAAGTTACATGATTTGTATTATGCACAAACATTAATTCCCAACTGCATATTAGATCTTAAATGATCTATAAAGCCCTCATAATGGGCATTACTGGTTTTAGGATTATAGCCTTCAGTTGCCTTATATCAAATCATAGGTCTAGTCCCTTCATAGCATAATCCAATATATAATTTTGATTTTTTGAATTTGCAAATAAAACCACTTATCTGATGATATATCCACAGGAAATCTTATTCAGAAAGATGGCTCCATCCAAAAGCAAAACCTGACATGGTACATGTTTCGCGAAGGCATTCTGCATCCAGGGGGTAATCATATGTAATCTTCACAGAGCAAACCTGCTATCGAGCCATTCTCATGTAAACTTCAAAGGCTCCACTTCTAGAAAAAATAATAAAATAGTGTCTTCTAGTAATTTGTAGTCAACATACAAACCGGAACTGTCAAACAGACCGACCTAGCACTGTAAGCATTTCAAAACAGATGTAAGCCAAAACATAAATGCCGTATTCTCAAGCAGTGGACTACAATAAGACTAGCTTTCAGGAAGTATGAATGAAAATTTGAAAAGGATGATTGTTTCTGTCTATGGGTTTATGAAGCAAGTAGAAGCAATGACGAGTGATGTCATCGCTTATACTATGTTTTGTAAACCCGTAGACAAGCAACCTTCATTTTTCGAGTTGCCATCCATACCCCCTGAAAGCTAGTCTTCCTGTGGGCCAGTTTTTGAGAATACGGCATTTGTTCTGATAAACGAGATTTTGTCAAGCAAGCACAAGTTTTGAGCACGCATCTTAGTATGCGGTTACCCTTTTTGAACTATCTGGGCTTTTAAACATGCCTACAGTGCAAAAAGGACTTGGTTGTTGATTGACAGTGAAAGGTCTTCCGAGTCTCCCTGTGTTTGCATTCTGCACTATTCCGATGTGTCCTCAATGGTTGCATCGGTTATTTTCAAATTTTGGGCGGTTGTATAATTTCATCCTATTTTTCAGTCGCCCCCCGATGATTGCTTATAAGAGGCCACAATATAAGGGATATGGTGATATATTCTCATTGTATTTCACATAGTCTTGGCTTACCATCTGTGCCTAAAAGTCACAGTCCTTGTGGCAATTGTTCATTTTGCGCCTCAGCAAATTACAGCATCGAGTTGGACTGATCCAGTTTCTAAGAAAACAATCACGTTGTATAGAACCACTAATTGCAGGTCTACTCATGTAACTTATTTTATTACCTGGCCTTGTCTTAAGAACTATATTAGGCATGCTAAGAAGATGATCAAAACTCATTTGATCGAACATTGAAGCTGCATCTAGACTCACAAAATTCAAGCCCCGATGGTTGAACACTGCTTGTTACAGAACCACTGTTTTGAAGACCTTACGTGGGGCATTCTTGAACAAATATCTGCCCCCATTCATGATGGCGATTGGCAAGCTATTTTGAACACTAGAGAGAAGTCCTGGATCATCTTTTTGAATGTAATCTCTCCTAACGTCCTTAATCAGGAAATTGATTTGGACTCTCTAATTTAAATGCCTCTCTTATGACTGACATTTCAAGCATATAGGGGCATTACTTCTGTTCGGCTTTGGCGTGCTTCTGTTTTGAGATGCTGACAGCACTAGGGCAATCTGTTCTATGGTTTCTTTTCTGTTGACTACAAATTACTAGCAGACACTTTATTTTATTATGTTTTCTAGAAGTGGAGCCTTTGAAGTTTACATGAGAATGGCTTGATAGGTTTGCTCTGTGAAGACAACATATGATTACCCCCTGATGCAGAACTCTTTCAAACATGGACTATGTCAGGGTTTGCTTTTGGATTGAGCCATCTTTCTGAATGTTTCCTGTGGCTATATTATCAGATAAATGGTTTTATTTGCAAATTCAAAAAATCAGATACTGGATTATGCTATGAATGGAATAGCTCTATGATTTGATATAAAGCAACTGAAGGCTGTAATTCTAAAACTGGTAGTGCTTATTAGAGCTTTATAGATTATTTAAGATCTTATATGCAGTTGGGTATTAATGTTTGTGCATATTACTTAATGTTTGTCCCTGCTACAACTTGGGCACTTTTGTTTGTCCTAGTTTGGAAGTTAGATGATTGGTTCCATGTTAGAAGTTACCATCCAGAAAAAGGATCTGGGTATCGTCATGGCTCAGTGTATGGCAGCAGTCAAAAAAGCAAACAATGTTAGGAACTATTAGGATAGGAAAGCTGATTCTCAAGATGTAGATAAACTGGAAAATGTAAGGGCAACTAAATGATAAAAAGAATGGAACAGCTCTCCTGTGAGGAAAAGCCAATGAGGTTGACTCTTCAGCTTGGAGAAGAGACGGCTGAGGGGAGATATAGAGCTTTATAAAATCATGAGTGGAATAGAACAGGTAAATCTGAATTGGTTAATTACACTTTCAAATACAAAATCTCCATGAATTTAGTAAATAGCATATTTAGAACACTGTAGAACATTCTCATTCAATGCACAATTAAGCTCTGCAATTTTTCTGGAGGATGTGGTAAAGACAGCTAGTATTACTGGGTTTAATAAAGGTTTGGAAAAGTTCTTGGAGAAGTCCATAAACTGTCAACTATATAGACTTGGGAGAAATCACTACTTAACCCTGGTTGTTAGCAGCATGAGATCTACAGTATTTTTCGGACTATAAGGCGCACATAAAAACCTATGATTTTCTCAGAAATCGGAAGTGCGCCTTATAATCCGGTGCGCATTATATATGAATTTTTCTCAAGCACAGGCTCGCACTCACCTCTAGGCCTCCTCTTTGTGGGTCGCCGCAGGATGGGCTCTGCAGTGGCCCTGCTACCGGGCCTCCTCTTCTCGGGCCGCTGCGACTTGAGATTCGCGGCGGTCTGTAAACGCAAGTGCTCCTCCACTTCTGCACGTGCTGATGCTTCCCCTCCTTCCTGCCCACGCGGCTCCGGCAACGTTTACTTCCGGGGACGCACAGGCAGGAAGGAGGAGGAGCATCAGCGTGTTTAAACGCAATCTTTTTCTTGGCCTTGCCGATCTGCCTGTCGCTGCGCCCGGGGGCAACTATGCAGATACTTGGAAAGCCCAGGGGCGCTTTAATCAGCGGACTTTGCACCAGTTCTCAAAGGGCAAGTATCTGCCTACTTTCCCTTTGGCTATTGCCCACAGAGATTTGCAGCTGCTTTTTCTGAAGATACATTTTCCCCTCCAAAACAGTCCATGTAGTTTTGAAAATGCAACACTTCGCATGCTCTTGTCCTCCCCCCCCCCCCCCCCCCCCCCAGCCTAACCCCGTCTCTGAGCCCGCCTGCTTTTCCCAATGTGTAAAGGTACGTGCATTGTTGGTCCTGTGCATGCTCTGACCGGGTACAAAGCAGTCAAATTTCAGTCAAGCTGTTAACCCAGGGAAATGCTTTTGTAAATCACCACATCCTGTAATAATACTATCTGGTTTTAGTTGGGGGGATAATAAAAAGTACCGTAGTTTTAAAGGGTCGGCGCAACCGATTAAAAAAAAGGCTCTGAGCCGCGCCTTATAATCCGGTGCGCCTTATATATGAACCTGGACACCTTAGCAGGCGCTCATTGATAATGCGCCTTATAATCCGGTGCGCCTTATAGTCCGAAAAATACGGTATCTTCTGTTTGGGATCCTGCCAAGTCCTTATGACCAGGAAACAGAATACTGGGCTTAATAGACTCTCAATATGACCCAGTATGGCAATTCTTTTTTTTTTTTTTTTTTTTTTATCAAATTTTCAAATAAAACAAAGTTCTGCATTTAGAAATACATGGAGAAATAATTAACTACATTAATACAACAAAAATCTTTTATCCATTTTACCAAAAATAGTAGTGGAAGAGGAAGTATAGGAAAATACAGAGAGATACTCCTCAGGAAACACTAACTATTCATTCATTAGGGCATTAACACGCAGTTACAGCAAGTTTTACAATATTTAGGTGCCTATTGGGGAGGAAGTAGCAGGTTTTTTTTATTCCAAAAAAAGTTTAATTGCTCAGGTATAAAGAAAATATAGTTCTCTGCCCCCTTCTTATCAAGCATTTGCAAGGAAATCTCAAAAATTAGAATCCCAATGCAATGGTGTCTTGACGAAGGTTAAAAATCCCCTACGTTGAGCTTGAGTTGTGGAGGCCAAGTCAGGATAACTTTTTTTTTGTGGCATCCAAATAACTCACAGGAAATTTTCTAAAATAATTTTTCATCACTGATTATACATCATATGAGGTAATAAAGGAGACAAGTAATGTGGCTCTATCGATAACTTCAGGCATAGAGCTTTCAAGAAAACCAGTCAAGTCTTCCTGAACGTTTAACCTTATTGACTGAGTTGTAGATTTAGGAAGAAAATAACACTTGTTAATCGAGGGCATATTCTCGGCGGTAAAATCCAGTATCTCCATAAGAAATTTTTTAAAGTAGAGTAAGGAATCTCTCCCATAATTTTGGGGAAGTTCAAAAACCTTAAGTTCAAATGTCTCACATTGCTTTCCAAACATTCAGTTCTCCTTGATAATACATCTCTATCTTTAATTATTGAAACCTTGAAATTTTGAGTCTCATTTTCCTTTCTTTCTAAACCTGAAATTCTTGAATCCAGCACATTTACTTGTATTTACATTTCCGAGGAAACTTGTTCGTTTGTTTTTTTTAATGCTCCAGTTTTGCATTATAATTATTTAAGGTGATCGCAAACCCTGCTACAAGATCCCACAGGGCTCCTAGGGATACCATTTCAGGGCGCACTAGTATTTCAAAGGGCTTAAAACCGGGAGTTTCCTTTCCATTGATTTGCAGGTTTTCAATATTAAGGTTTCCCCCATGACCTCCTCCTTCCAGCCCGGTACCTGACATTCCCGCGGCGTTTAAATCCTCTGGGGGCCCGCTAAAGTTGGACAGACTGCTGCATCCAGCACTGCTGTGGTTGGCGTTCTTTGCTCTGCGTTTAACCCGGAAACAAATTCTTCAAATGATGTACCAGGCAATACCCCTGCCCTTTGCAGTGGAGGTTGCCTAAGATCTGGGCTCAATGACCTCTTCTCCATCGGCATAGGCAGTCCTCTCTCATTGCCTCGCATAGCAGGCTCCTCAACTCCTTGAGTTGTTGTCGGTGAGGACATGTACTGGGTAATTTCTTGCTGTAATATCGGGGAGGGGGGAGGTATCGTGGGGTACACCCGTACCTTTCCTTTCCTCTTTGAAGGCATCTGGTACTGGAGAAACTAACAAATTCAATTTGCAGCAAGACAGCCAGCTTCCACATGACCTCAGCGTGCCGCCATCTTAACTCCCCAGTATGGCAATTCTTATGTTCTTGTGTACTTAGATGACTGGCTATTATTGAATCCATCTTACGAAGATTCAGTCGAAGAAATAAAACTACTTATAAGAATAATGCATGTCCTTGGATTCTAGTAAATTACAGAAAGTCAAAAAGTAGTCCATAGCAGAACTGGAATTCATGGGCCCAAAACTGAATATGATCAAAGTGAAAAATCTTCCAGTGAAGAGAGCAAAAAAGTTAATCAACTTAGCCCAGGAAATGAAAACAAAGAATTGCACAACAGCCAAAATATCTGAAGACCTGGCATTGACAACACATGTAGCACAACTAAAAATGAGCCTTAGTGGCCTCTTAAAAAAAAGTGGAATTGACTTAACTGTTAAGTTAGAAAATCTATCTTACCAAAGAAGAAAAATTTGCTCTCATGGTGGACAATCAAGAGAAACCTGCTTTGTCAACATTTTCACCCATCAACAATACAGGCAGCACTGACAGATGCATCTCTTCAAGGATGGGGAGCAGATCTCAATAGAGTTTTTGTACACAAGAAGAATGGTCCCAAGAAGAATCCAGGCTTTACATAAGTCTTCTGTCACTGAGAGCAATTTTCAATGCTCTAAGGGTGTTCGAGCCTTGGCTGAGAGACAAAATGCTACAGATAGACAATCTGGTAGCCATGTTTTATGTGAACAGATAGGATAGGTTCCTACCAACTCTGCAAAGAGTTCATGGTTATATGGATCTGGATAATCAAAAGGAGAATGCAGATCCCAGCAATCTCTCTCCCAAGGAAGAACAAAAGTGGCTGACAGATTGTCAACAGTTACAACTGCACAAGTGGTAATCTTAATCGCATACTGTACAACCTTTTTTGACTTGGGACACACACCATAAATAGACTGATTTGCATCACCATTCAAACTACCACAGTGTTTAGAGATCATCACAAGATGCAGTATTGAATGATTCCTATCTGATTCAATGGAACAAAGAAATGGTACTTTTCCACAGATTCAGTTAATAGTGAAAACCATCCTAAAATTGAAACAGGACAGGGGAATAATGATCCTGATTGCCCCCAATTAGCCTCAACAGAGTTGGTTCCCTTGGTTAATCCAGCTTGTGGCAGATACATCTATAAAATTACCAACAATTCCAAACCTAATAACTCAATGCGAAGGAAACACTACTGCATCCCAGTCTCCAGTTTTCAGCATTGACAGCATGGATGTTGAAGGCAGCATAATTAAGCATTTTCATTTGCCATGATGGGTAAATGAGATTGTGAGGATTTTCTTGGGGATGGCTTTCTATATGCTATCGTTTAAAATGGAAAAGGTTTGCTAACTGATGCACACATCAAAGAGAACAAATCTCTGAATGTTCAGCTTTTAAAATGCTTCATTTCATGGACTCTGGACTTGAGACAAAGTTCATAAGAGTACATTTGAGCACAATAGCAGCATATAACACAGCTGATGGAAAACCAATTTCTCAACAGTCATTAGTAGCTAGATTCATAACATGTCTCCACAACTGTAAACCTCCACTAAAGGAACCAGCTCTTCAATGGGACTTAAACACACTGACACAGCTTATGAAATTACCATATAAGACTATGGCTACTTTGGAGATAAAGTTCCTCATATGTACAACTTTATTTCTAATAGCAGTTATATCAGCCAAAAGAGCAAGTGAGCTACAAGCATTAGTAACTTGTACACCCTGTACACAGTTATTAAAAAAAGAGTACTCCTCATAAATTACCCAAAGTTTTTCTAAAGTAGTATCAGAATTCCACCTAAATCAAGAAATACTACTGATGTTAAGTCGCATGCAACAACTGAATAGATGTTGCATACCCTAGACTACAGAAGGGATATTTTGTTCCACTTGGACAGAACTCAAACCCTTAGGAAGTCAATTTAGCTTTTCACATCATATGACACTGAAAAAGGTTCAGCAGTCAAAAAGCAAACATTATCCAGATGGTTTGCATAGTGTATCTCTCATTGCTATAAAACCATGGACTTAAAAATAACTCACTTGATAAAAGCACGTCAGGTCAGGTCAGTGTCTGCATTGATGGCTCATTACAATTCAGTAACAATCCAGGATATATTCAAGGGTTGCCAGTTGATAAACTGTACATACTTTCTAGATAAGGACTCAAGTATTATCTGTGTATTTGGACAAATAGTTCTAAAAACATTTTTTTAATTTGAAAATTATTGCATGACTTTGTACTGGTGTTTGAAAACAATCTAGATTAACAAATATACATAATATCCAATAAAGAAAATCCCCATCCCACCCACCCCTTCTCTAATGATCTACGTAATGCAATACATGCAAGGAGACAGATTATACAGCATTTGGGGATAAGCTCATGGATAACTGTATAATCACCAGAGTGGGCATAGCAAAACGTATAATTGAGTATACAAACTTAGTATAAAGAAAGCAGGTAGGACAAGAGAGCAATAAAACCAGCACTGAGAGAGGCTCACAAAGGATAATAAAGAATCGGGCATCTATTCTCTGAATTCTGTGCCATCTGAAGTAAGGATCCCATGTTTTCTCAAAAAAAAAAGTCAAACGATTGACGTATAGCTGTTAAGTGGGCCAACCGATAATGGTTACTTAAGTGGTGCATCCACACACGAAAGGATGGTGCTTCTGCTCATTTCCAAAACAAGGCTAGCTAGCTCACAACGAGCTGTTATAAATGCTTGCTGGCATAATCGCTGCTGAGATTTACTAATACCCAGGATTGGCAAATTAAGCAAAATATAGCGAGCATCTTAAATATTCTCCACTCCCAAAAAAACTGGAACGCCAATTGATAATTTGTGCCAAAAAGAGACCACTATCCCACAGTGCCACTAAATATACATAAAGGTACCCATATGCCCACAATTCCTCCAACATTGATCACTAACAGTGGATAGATGCAATGAAGTTTAACAGGGGTGAAATACCAGTGATACAGCAATTTATAACAATTCTCCTTTAAGTAGATATAGAACACTTACTGATACTTAAATGGAATCCCAGTCCTCCAGATTCAGATCAACCCCTAAGTCTTTTTCCCAAGCTCTGAGATGTGGAATGGTATCTGAGTGGCACTCATTAAGAAGACAATATATCTTAGAAATCAATCCTTTTACCTGATCAATGTGTGTGCAAAAAATTTCAAACAGACTTTGCTATGTCGCATGGATAAATCTTAGTTACTATGTCTAATATGGGCATAATCCAGAAAGTTCATCCTCTCCATGTGATAAGTGCTGGTTCCCTGTACGTACCTGGATCAGTCCAGACCGTGGGTTGTGGACGGGGTTTTTTGGCCGATCTTAGACCTCAAGAGGGTCAACCGGGCCTTCAAGATCCCACATTTTCGCATGGAAACCTTGCGAGCGGTCATCGTGGCGGTTCGCCCCAGAGAGTTTCTCGCTTGATTTGACAGAGGTGTACTTCCATATTCCGATTCACTGCAATTACCAGAAGTATCTTCGCTTCCACATCCTAAACTGGGATTTCCAGTTTCGGGCACTGCCTTTCGGGCTTGCAACCGCACCTCGCACCTTCACCAAGGTCATGGTAGTGGTGGTGGCGGCGGCCCTTCGCTGGGAAGTAATCCTAGTCCACCCCTATCTGGACTGGCTCGTAAGGGCCAAGTCGGAGGCTCTTTGCAGACAGGCGGTGGATCTGGTATTAGCTCTCCTCGCGTCTCTCGGGTGGATAGTGAATTTTTCCAAGAGCAACCTTCAGCCCTCCCAGGAGCTAGAGTTCCTGGGAGCCCACTTCGACACTCGAGTGGACAAGGTCTTCTTGCCTCGTGCGCGGGCCCTCAAGTTGATCAGCCAGATTCGGAATCTGCACTCGCTGCCTCTTCTAATGGCCTGGGACTACCTACAGGTCTTAGGGTCCATGGCTTCCACCATCGACCTAGTTCCCTGGGCTTTTGCTCATATACGACCGTTACAGAAAGCTTTGCTATCCCGTTGCCAGCCGGTGTCGGAACAGTTTCACATAGTCCTCCCGCTTTTGGACTCTACCGTCGCCGCCTTGCAGTGGTGGCTTTCGCTTCCTCATCTTCTCCGCGGGGAATGCCCCTTCAAGCTCCACAGTGGACGATAGTAACCACGAATGCCAGTCTCTCGGGCTGGGGTGCGGTCTGCCTGTCCCAGTCCACCCAGGGGATCTGGTCGCTGATTCATACTCGCTGACACATCAATCGGTTGGAGGCTCGGGCGGTGCGTCTGGCTCTGCAGGAGTTTCTGCTTCTAATACGTGGCAAAGCGGTGAGAGTGCTGTCTGACAACTCCCGTGGCTTACATCAATCGTCAGGGGGGCACCCGCAGTCACCTGGTGGCCCTAGAAGCCAGCCGTCTCTTCGCCTGGGCGGAACAACACCTGGATTGCCTGGCGGCCTTCCACATCGCAGGCAAGGAGAATGTTCAGGCCGATTTTCTCAGTCGCCAATCGCTCAGTCCAGGAGAGTGGGAACTCTCAGAAGCAGCCATAGATCTGATTGTCGACAGGTGGGGTCCCCCCCACCTGGACCTCATGGTGACCTTGCGCAATGCCAAGGCAAATCGGTTCTTCAGCTGCTGGAGGGAGCACGGCTTGGAGGGCGTGGATGCTCTGGCTCTCCCTTGGCCCACGGACGTCCTTCTGTACGTGTTCCCCCCCCCCCCCCCCACTCCCCACCCCGTGGCCTCAGGTGGGAAAAGTTCTCAGGAGAATAGAACTCCACCGAGGACCCGTGCTTCTGGTAGTACCCAAATGGCCTCGCAGGCCATGGTTCGCAGATCTAGTCAACCTGGCAACAGACAGACCTCTTTGACTAGGCCCTCTTCCTAGTCTACTTCGGCAGGGGCCTGTATTTTTCGACCAGGCCGATCGCTTTTGTCTAGCGGCCTGGCTTTTGAACGGCGACGCCTGAGGCATAAGGGCTATAAGGAGGTTATCTTCACCTTGCTGCGAGTCCAGAAGCAGTCGACTTCCCTAGCTTATGTGCACGTTTGGAAAGTCTTTGAGACTGTTTGTGAGGAGTCAGGTGTCTCAGCATGCTCCGCCCCGGTCTCATTGGTTCTTTCTTTTCTACAGAAGGGTCTCTCCAAGGGCCTTTCCTTTAGTTCCCTGCGCGTGCAAGTTTCCGCTCTCTGCTCTCTCCTTGGACGGGTCGAGGGTCATCCCCTAGCACGCCACCCGGATGTGGTTCGGTTCCTGAAGGGAGTCAAAAACGTCCGCCCGCTCGCAATACTTGCCCGTCATGGAGTCTTAATCTGGTCCTCTGTGCTGCCCCGTTCGAACCTCTCGTCTGGCTATGTTAAAGGACCTTACGCTCAAGGCAGTTTTCCTTGTTTCTATCTCCTCCACTTGGCGGATTTCAGAGATTCAAGCGTTGTCCTGTCGAACCTTTTTTGCGCTTCTCCGATTCAGGTGTTTCCCTCAAGATAGTGCCTTTTTTTCTTGCCGAAGCTTGTCTCCACCTTCCATGTCAACCAGTCTGTAGAGCTTCCAGCGTTCTCTCCAGAGGAGATTGTAGGTTACCGCTGGAGGCGATCTTTGTAAACTGGATGTCAAACGAGTTCTACTCGGGTATCTTCAGGTCACCAATGACTTTCGGGTCTCAGACCATCTTTTTGTCCTCTGGAGTGGTCCCAATCGGGGCAAACCAGCTTCTAAGACCACTATTGCGCAATGGTTGAAGGAGGCCATTTCCTAGGCCTATCTTTGTCAAGGTCGGGCGGTTCTGGAGGGCCTAAAGGCTCATTTGCTACGTTATCAAGCTACTTCCTGGGCGGAGAGCCAGTCGGTCTCTCCGCAGGAGATTTGCAGGGCCGCCACATGGACGTCCCTTCATACTTTTGCTAGACAATACCGTCTAGATGTGTAAGCACCGGTTTTTGGTTCTTTTGGGCGGCAAGTGCTTCGAGCGGGACTGCTCGGTCCCACCCGAGATAGGGAAGCTCTGGTACATCCCACAGTCTGGACTGATCCGGGTATGTACAGGGGAAGGAAAATTGGTTCTTACCTGTTAATTTTCGTTCCTGTAGTACCACGAATCAGTCCAGACGCCCTTCCCTGTAGTACCACAAATTAGTCCAGACGCCCTTCCCTGTTTGTCTTTCTTTTCTGTCCTCTCGAAGCTTGTTCTTGCAGATTTTGTTACTTCATTCTTTGCAAGAATACTGAGCAATTATACCAGAAGCCTTGGTTGTTCAAGTACCAAGTATATCAAGAGCGGTTAAGTCATACCATGTTTCTTACATTGTTCTGCAGTTGCTCAATTGAGCTTTATGGTTACTTGCTTGATCCTATTCTGGTTTTGTTGTTTTCTGCTTTGACAATGGTTTATACTGAAGGGCTGCAGGGTAGGCTCTGTCCTCATATAGGATACCCTTTCAGTTTTGGTCTGTCTCTACCTGCTGGAAAGGAGGCTCAACCCACGGTCTGGACTGATCCGTGGTACTACAGGAACGAAAATTAACAGGTAAGAACTAATTTTCCTTTATGACTTCAGGAAGCATAAGCGCACCCTGTGTAAGTAAACGTTCCGCCGTATTATACCATGCGCCTTCCAAACCTCAAATGCCAAAGGGGACAAACATGGTGGCAAACATATTATGAAACAAGTAAGATAAAAATATGAATAATTACCAACTAGTTTGATTTCCTTAGGGACCACACTTGTGGTATGCAATGCATATGGATAACAGGTCATCGGGTGATGTGCACTAAGAGGCTGCCAGGGGAGAGCAGAAAGGCATCACCCCTATCCATTGCTTGTTCCAACAATACCCACTTTTTCAAAGGGCGCATGCTGTGGAGATCAGGTAAGGCTTGAAGTTGGGACGAAGCATAAAACCATAAGTTAGGTACCTCCAAACCACCCCCTCACTCTCAGTTGGAATAGAACCAATCGAGAAACCCTGGGTGGGTTTCAAATATTCTTCTTCCGGGACCAGAATAGCTGATATAAAAATTGGAAGGGTGAGAAACAGATAAAAAAATGAGGGAGAATGTTCATTTTAACAACTGCTGTACAGCCAGCCAAAAAAAGTTTTCTTTATTCCACTTATCCAAATCTTTGGCAATTATTTTTACCAAGGGAACATAAATAAGATTGAATACATCCATAACAGAGTTGCCCAAATAAACCCCTAGGTATTTAAGAGATCACTTTGCCCATTTAAAAAGGAAACTGCTAATACAGATTAGAAACACTCCATTAAATTAACATTTAGAATTTCAGATTTATCCAAGTTGACCTTAAATCCAGAAACTGCACTAAACTGCCCCAATTCGACCATTATCCCAGTCAGTGATTTAGAAAGGTCTTTTAGTGTAAACAATATATCACCCACAAAAAGTGAAAGCTTGAAGCTATAACATTACCCAGAGTAACTCCCACGATGAGTCTGCCATGCGTACTCTAGTAGTTAAAGGTTCCAAAAATAATGCAAACCATCGGGAGGATAAAGGACAGCCCTACCTCGTTCCATGCCCTATTCCAAAGCAATCCCCATTACTGCCAATTAACCTTGACTCTGACTTTTGGTGATTCATAGTTTCCTTACCCATTGAAAATATGCATTTTTTCTAATGTCTTGAACAAAAAAGGCCAGTGCACCATGTCGATTGCTTTCTCAGCATAGACAGTTAACACAGTAGGGATATGTTCCTTTCTGAACTATCACAGGTGGTCAACAATTTTGTGGATATTATCTGCTGCTAGTCTGTGAGGAATAAATCCCACCTGATCATTATGGATTAATATAGGCATGATATTAGTCAAGTGCACAACTAGTACTCGCCAATATCTTTAGGTCTAAATTAAAGAAATCGGCCTATATGACCCACAGAGTGGGGTCTCTGCCTGGTTTCACCAGCACTGAGATCCCAGCAACATTAGCATGGGCTGCAAAGGAATCCCCTTCATGAATAAAATTAAACATATCAGTCAGAGGGGACACCAATGTATGAGAGAACCTTTTGTAATATCCACTGGAGAACCCATCCAACCCCAGTGATTTACCCGCTTTTAATGTGTTAACATGTAAGACCTCAGAGGAACTAATTGGCCGATATAAATATCATTGTTGATCAGGGGTAAGGATACTGAATGAAGATAAGTACCAATATTTTCTAATATCCCACTTTCAGATCTATACAGCAAAGCATACATTTGGAAAAAGTCTGTAGATTTGATAGCCACTTCTCCATTTACAGTCTTAATTTTAGCTATGAAGCCCTGAGCATGAAAGGCCTTGGTCTAACCACATAGTGACCAGCCTTGTTTCCTCCCTCAAAGTACACCTGTTTAGTAATCTCAAGCTGATGAATCAATTGCTCATCATCCAACGACTGCAGCTCTGACCTGGCTAAAGACAGTTACTTAAACAGATTTAGACTGATTCTGCATGTGTGTATGAGACAACTGAGCAATTTTGGCCATCAACTGAGACAGTTTAAGCCCCCTGTCTTTCTTGCAATGTGTAACACGTTATATCAAGAGATTCCGCACAACTGACTTTGAGCAGTCTCATACTATCTCCTGAGAAATTGAAGAAGCCTACAATAAAAAAAAAAATATTCATGTAGCCGCTCTTCCAAGGATGTAGGAAAATGCTCATCTTTTAAAAGGCTTTCATTCAGTCGCCAGAAACATTGACCACCATCCAAATCCTGGAAGAGAATATCTAGCCAAATAGGCACATGATCTGACCAAGTAATGTTTCCATTACCCACCCCCACAACTTGGTTCTGCAGCAATTTATCATCCAAAAAATAGTACGGGAGTAGGTCCCATGTGGTGAAGGGAAAAAAAAAGTGTATATATGAGACTTAGGGTACCTCTGCCTCCAGCTTACCTACCAAACCCCATTGTGACATTATTTGAGATAAACATTTCCTCAGCCTAAGAGCTGCAGAGAAAGTCTGGGAAGAATTAAGTGGATTGCGAACAAAATTTAAAATCCCCTCCCAATAGGACCAAACCCAACCTTGGTCAGTGTTGGGTGCATATAAATTAATGAAAGTAAAAATATTCTTGCCCACTGTTTTACCAAAATATAGCGACCCTGTGGATCCGGTAACTAAAGCATTTCATGCGTGAAAAAGCGAGAGATTAAAATGCCCACACCAGCATATGCGGCACCCCTTGTACCAGCCACAGGAAATACATGCAGGTAATCCTTTAGAGAAAGACGACTCTCATGCAATTTCCGCAGATGAATTTCCTGCAGAATCGCAATAGAGGCCTTATAATAAGCCACTTCCTGACAAAGAAGCTGGTGCTTCTGAAATGAATTAAGACCTTTGACATTAAGAGAAAGTAGCTGGTCATGGTAAAGTAGAAAATTGAAAGATACCACAAAGAGTGCCATCATTCCAGACCCCACACATTGAAACTATAAATACCTGTCTTCTCTATGTATGTGCAAAGTATAATTATGCATAACTGAGAAAAAAGAAAAAGCAACCCCCCAACAAATCTCCCTGCCCAAATTATAATCTGCCTGACCTCCTGGGCAGATTCCATCTTCCTTAGGGGACATTGCTGATAGACCAGGACGGAGTCACCGCAGACCCCTCCTCCCCCCCCCCCCCATTAATATGAAACAGCGAGAAAGAGAAGAAACATATCAATATCCATCGCCATAGCATAACTGAAAATAACAATATGGCATCACATAGCACAAACACAGCCTAGAAATAGTGAATCCCAATGCATAACTGCCTTAACCAAACACTGAGGTTATCCAGCAATTAACTCACAAACTGAGAAAGGAGTAATGTCCCTCAGCCTTGGTCCAACAGTGCTGACTGGGAATCCTCTGACTTCGAGGCCGTTGTCAGCGTACCAGCAATGGAGGACATTTGGGGAATGTATCTGATCGCCATTTTAGGAACATGAAAAGGAACCGGCAGATCTGCTTGCTTGAAGGCTGCTGCTGTGACAGACACCATTTTCACACGAAATGAAACGCCTTTGATTTCGAATTGGAGACCAAAAGGAAATGTCCACCGGTACTGGATATGCCCAACCCTCAAAGTCTGGGTCACCTCTCTGAGCTCAAAATGCTTGCGTAGTATGGATGGAGCAAGGTCATTAAAAATGGCGATTGCATGGCCTTCCTAGCACAAGTCGGGTTGTTTCCTCACAATATCATAAATTTGAGTCTTTTGAATGAAGCTGTGGAGGCATAGAATATCTCTGGCTCTATCTGTTTTAGGGCCAAGAGTCCTGTGTGCTTGCTCAGTTTGAATGTGAAGAGGGACGAGCAGAGGGAGATTCTCCCACTGCAGAAATGAGTATGAAAGAACATATTTTTTCACTAACATCTCTGGCGTTGCTGTAGGCCGCACTTTCCAGTGGTACTCAGATCCTGAGGTTACACCAATGAGTGTTTTTCTAAATCTTCCAACTTTCCAGCCAGAAGTACACATTCAGCTTGTGTTGCTGTTTGTTGCACTACGAATATAGCCATGGAAGCCGCCTGACTATAGATTCTCATGTCCAGCTCATTTACACGAGATCAAAGGGCAGCCATATCTTCTCTCACTTCTGAGGTAGAGGCTAGAAGATCAATTTTGTTTCATGTCTGCTCTCAACTCTAGGAACCACCCTTATAGTTCCTCTCTGGAAGGCAATTCGGTGATCTCAGGGCTGAAAAGATTCTCCAATGCAGCACCAGCAAAATCTTGCCCCTCCAAATCTGCTGCGGCCTGACCACCCTCGTTGACCGGGAGTTCAGAAGCATGTTTATACGAAAATTGCTTCAGGTCCACGGTTTTATGTTTTGCCGCCATCTGAGCAAGTAAAGAAGCAAAATATATGTAGAATTGCCAGAAAAATCACACTAAGAACACAGAAAAGTGATGATATAAGTAATCAGGGGGTGGGAGCTCCTTGTTCAGGGGTCCTTCCTGGTCAACTGCGTTAAAGCATCCCCCCTCTTAAACCACCCCCCCCCCCAAAAAAAAACAAACAAAAAAAATGTTTAAATAAACTAAACTTCCTGTAAGATTTGGGTTCCTAAAAGGGCCATTGTAAATCGAAACAGTAAACAGCAATCTTCAGTTAGGGAGTCCCATTTTGTGTGGCAGTTTTATGCTTGTCCACAGAGAAAGCAAAGTTTCTTACCTGTAACGTGTTCTCTTTGGACAGCAGAACAAACAGCCTAACAATACCTTCCTCCCTCAATAAGTAGTTTATCTATCTTGGAAAAAGAAGAGACTTAAGCATGAGGATGCTAGTATGTGAAGGCCCGTGCATGCTCAGAAAGCAAACTCAAATTTTCT
The DNA here is from genome assembly GCF_901001135.1 of Rhinatrema bivittatum. Lineage (NCBI taxonomy): Eukaryota > Metazoa > Chordata > Amphibia > Gymnophiona > Rhinatrematidae > Rhinatrema > Rhinatrema bivittatum. Next base: position 140,746,526 of record NC_042621.1, read on the forward strand.
GGACTTTGAGAGAAAAAGGACCCGACTTGGCGCTGTTGAGTGATGTCACTCATCTTGTGTGGCTGGCTGTTTCACTGTCCACGGAGAAACATCTATTTCAGGTAAGCAGCTTCACTATTTGGATGACCTATGCTGTGTTTCGAAATGCATCAAAAACCTCTACAGTGGCTATTGACATTCATGACTGAGTGTTAAGGCCTTTTAGATGTACAGGAAAAGCTTGTTAAATTGCCATGCAGCAGGGACAATTCTTTTCAGGTCATAAGGTTATAGCAGCAGTGGATATAACAGAGGGTCACCACTTAATGCTTCAAATTCTTTCTGTTGCCATATCTGACTGACCTTGGTACTCTGAAGATAGAATGGTTTCCTGAAAAAGCAATCTTTTCCTCAGAAATGACACTGAGAACCATCTTGCTCAAGACAGCAAGAATAGAGCTATGGGGGGAGTGAGAGAAGGTAGGAAGAGTGTGTATGTGAGGAGATTAGAGGGACTGTGGGTTGAGTGAGAGCATCTGAGTTGTGTTTGAGTGGATCATCCCTTACTCTCCCATTTCAGGATCCATTTTGTCAGGTTTGCTGGGATCTGGGTATACCACCCCAGAAGCTATGCAGGGATTGCAAGGTAGGTCTTCCGCCGAGCCAGCTCCTTTCCTCGTAGGTTGAGCCTTGGGTCCTGGGGACCAGTAGCTCTTTGCTGTGGCTGCAGTATATCATGTTGAGTCTAGGCAGGCTAGACCATACAAAGATAGGACCCAACAAGGACTAAGCAAAGTAATAAAAAACACAGAAGCCCAAAAGTAGCTAGACTGGAGGCTCAAAGGCTGCTAGATTAGAGACCCAGAGGCTCCTAGGTAAAGAGAGGCCTGGATAAGCCGCAAGGCAAGATAAAAAAAGGAGCAGGCTCAGAGGCCGTAAGACACTGTCTGGCTTGAGGAGACTGCAAGGCAGGATGCAAGACAAGAGCTGGCCCAGAAGCCTTAAGGCAAGGTACAAGGCTATAATAGCCAGGTCAGAGAGCCGTGTGACTCCATGAAGAGGCAATGTAGTTTTGGCAGGCTGGGTTACCGAGGGATGAGATGGGTATGATGAGCAGTGAGGAGGAACATAACAAGGCTGGTGCTGAGGCTTGCTTGAATGCCTCTGCAGGTGAGGAGGAGTCATTGACAGGATCAGGGTATGGAGAGGCTGTATGGCAGGCAACATTGTGACACCTTCTTTCTCCTCTCTACTACTCCTTCCTCTGGCTTTCCTACCTGAGATCCCTTTTTACTTCCAGAATAGACAAAATAAATCAACTGGACAAACCAGAAATGTCAGAAAATGCATTTATAGAAAGTAAAATAAAAATTTGCATTATTTTTGGGCCTATTGTCAACGTGAGTCTCTGCATCTGCCCAGGCGCTGCACTGGACGACCTGGCTTGGGTCCCATGGGAGCCCTAATTCATCTGGCGACCAGTGGTGCACTGAAGCAGTGCACCTAAGGGGCACACCCCTTATACTGTTATTTGTTTTTCCCTTGGTTATAGGAAAGAAGAGAGAGGGAAAGTCTGGGACTCCCGTTGCTGCCTCTATTCCAGTGAGTTGCCCCTTAGACAGTCATTCCTTTTGTCCGAGTGTGCCTATTTCTTTGGAACTTTATAATGTATCTGGAAGATTGGGCATCCAAATGGCAGATGAAATTTAATGTGGACAAGTGCAAGGTGTTGCATATAGGGAAAAATAACCCTTGCTGTAGTTACACGATGTTAGGTTCCATATTAGGAGCTACCACCCAGGAAAAAGATCTAGGCATCATAGTGGATAATACTTTAAAATCGTCGGCTCAGTGTGCTGCAGCAGTCAAAAAAGCAAATAGAATGTTAAGAATTATTAGGAAGGGAATGGTTAATAGAATGGAAAATGTCATAATGCCTCTGTATCGCTCCATGGTGAGACCACACCTTGAATACTGTGTACAATTCTGGTCGCTGCATCTCAAAAAAGATATAGTTGCGATGGAGAAGGTACAGAGAAGGGCAACCAAAATGATAAAGGGGATGGAACAGCTCCCCTATGAGGAAAGGCTGAAGAGGTTAGGGCTGTTCAGCTTGGAGAAGAGACGGCTGAGGGGGGATATGATAGAGGTCTTTAAGATCATGAGAGGTCTAGAACGAGTAGATGTGACTCGGTTATTTACACTTTTGAATAATAGAAGGACTAGGGGCACTCCATGAAGCTAGCAAGTAACACATTTAAGACTAATCGGAGAAAATTCTTTTTCACTCGACGCACAATTAAACTCTGTAATTTGTTGCCAGGGAATGTGGTTAGTGAAGTTAGTGTAGCTGGGTTCAAAAAAGGTTTGGATAAGTTCTTGGAGGAGAAGTCCATTAACTGCTATTAATCAAGTTTACTTAGGGAATAGCCACTGCTATTACTGGCATCAGTAGCATGGGTTCTTCTTAGTGTTTGGGTACTTGTGGCCTGGTTTGGCCTCTGTTGGAAACAGGATGCTGGGCTTGATGGACCCTTGGTCTGACCCAGCTTGGCAATTTCTTATGTTCTTATGGAGCTCCATCTCCTCCACCTCCCCCTGTGACGACCTCTCTTCAAGGGACTGAACTTCTTGCCTCCTCTCAACCCATGAGTTCTATATTGGGGGAGTAAAAGTTATTTCCCTGGGAGGAACTGATTGGTTTACACAATGTGACTATTACAGCTAGCTAAAATACCTATAATCCCAGAAGAAAGGGAGGGTGGTGTCTGTTCCAGAGGTCGTCTCATCTGGTTATGTGAGTATAGGGACTGCTTCAATCCCTATTCCGTCGACTGTTATGCAATCATCAGTTTGAGTCTTCTTCACCTCTGGATTTTTCTCCTGAGCCTAATGAAGTCACATTAATTAGACATCTGGAAAGTTGTTACCTGTACTGAATTATCACTTACCTCTACAGTAAGCCAGTTGTGTGATTTCTCTGTTGGAACCAATTCTAAACTATCTGAACTCAATAGTAAAATTAATATGGTGGTAGAAAATTTGACATCTGTTTCAGCACTGCAGACTTCGACAGTAGCTAATTTGAGAGATTATTTAATGATCCATAATAAAATTGTTGGAGAATAATTTTAGAGCTAAGAATCTGCATATAGTGAATTTTCCTAAGTCTCGTTTGTTATCGGCTGTAGAATTGTTTAAAAAATATACTAGGGAAAATTTATAGATACTATCTGACATTTAGACAAGGATATAACCTTATCTTCCTCAGATCAAAAGAGAAGCTAGACAGGAAGGGAGTATAGATCCTTTAATTCCTTCTGATAGCATTCATCTAACTGCTTTTCTTCAGGACTCAGTGGATGATATCTCTACTAGGGCTACTTTGTCTCGTTTGTAATAGAACAGGACCGAGAACTTGTTCTTAGACAATATTTCAAAAATAGGAATGTTGCTTTTTGTGGGCATACAGACCAGATGTTCCATGATGTATCTAGGGAGTCAACTATGTAGGAGAGCCTTTTTGCAATTAGACACAGGTTATCTCTTTGGGTGAACCTTGCTTTTTAATATTTCTTGCAAATATATTGTCACCCATCTAGGTAACCAGTATGTCTTTACAGATCCATTACATCTTGAGACTTTTATAGCGGATTGAATTGCTGCCAACTAGTAATGGGGGATGAGTATATATGGAAACAAAATAAATGTTATTGAGCCTTGCTGTGTGCTTTTTTTTTTCTCTTTATCATTATCTTTGTAAGCCCCGTTGATATGGACTTGTATATGAATATCTCCTTTTGTTTGTTTTTTTCCTAATATGTTGCTAGTATTCCATATGTATTTTCCTTTTGTTTTTCTCATGATTGATGTGAATAACTCAAAAAAATTACATTTAATATATAAATGTGCCACATAATTGCCGCAGAATCTTGTTATGGAATCTGCCCTTGAGCTGCTGCAGAAAGCTGGAGGTTGCAGATATATCCCAACTACCAGCCATAGCTCATTATTGCTTGTAAAATATCTCCTTATCCAAGACAGTTTTTGCTGTCTTTGTCATACTTTACTATCTTGGGCAAATGAGTAAATATGATCACTCATTTAATTTACACATACCACCTGCCCCTTCCCATGTCCAACATCCAACATCAAATCTAAACAGCTGCCAGTATAACTTGGCTGTTGCCTGAACATCCGGGCTCCTGTGTAGCTTGCCAAACCAACCTGGTTGCATCAATGCTTGTGTTTCCACTAGGACTCCTAACATTTCATATTACTCACTTTGCCACTTATTCTGGCAACCTCAAAACTTGTTTAGTCATTTGAGTCTGTCACTTTAAATGCTAAATTGTGCTACTTCTATCTGTTTGCTTTTTGTAACTAATGATCCCCTGTGCTAGCATTTCCCAGCCATTATACTGATGCTGAAGCACATGTTGCCTAAATGTCAGTCTTGACAGCTATGTTAACAAAAAGATGTGCTATCTTAATTTAAAGGAGAATCTTCATATAAACAATTAAGAAAAAAGTTGTGTACTTGGTCTGTTGGTTGGATATAATCATTGGTCCGTAATCACTATTTTTGTAACTTTTTAATCTGCATAATAAAAACACAATCATCACAGCATGAAAGAAGCCCAACACTGATCCATGTTTTACATCCACTTCACTTCATCGGGGTTAGCTGTATTCACCAGCCACAATAGAGGAGACTTCAATTTTGATCCCTTTGACATCTCAAGCTTTCTTCTAAAGCCACAGTTTAAATTCAAGAATACCCATCAGAATAGTCAAAAGTAATCTCATTATGTTAAACAGTTGTCACATCCAGTGTTTGTCTAACTCTCTTCAAGCAGTGGATCCATTGTAGGTGGCAATCGCATTGCAAAACTACTAAATCATATGTAATCCATCTCTCATATTTTGCATGTTAAATGATGGAGTACTGCTCAAGCTTTTTTGAGTCCTTAGGATCACTCAGTGAAAAGGGTGAAAATCCAATATTGCTTTTGACACTCTAAATTAGCTAGGCAGTCATACCCCTCATGTGGGGAAGGAACTTGTTCAATAATTGTCCACCTTCGATCCAAAAATTGATGTGGAAATTTTATGCAATGCAACACCATGGATGCTTGTGTTTTTACATGAATTTAAACAGTTATAATGCTCAGTGAGTCTCACTTTCATCTGATACTTAGTACGACTGACATAAATCATGTTGCAAAGGTAAATGATATACAGAGATGGTCAGTTAACATGTTATTTATGTCTTTAAATAACCCAGAAACAGGATGTGTCCAAGATGCCTCAGAAATCTTTAGTGAACAAAGAAAAGAAATGACATTTATTTATTTATTTGCTTTTATATACCGACATTCGTTGGCGTACATCACATCGGTTCACATAACAGCAATTGGAATAGTATGACATGGTTGTTGTCGTTCCCCCCCCCACCCCCCCTTACTACAGGTGTGCTATTGAAAATGACTGAAGGCAAATCCAATTTCATAAATCCTGAATGTTATATCCCCTATGAATACAATTGCAGGTCGGTTAGCAACACCTAATGGAGGACAAGAACATGCACGTATTTATGAATAGCTGACACAATGCAATATGATTTATCAGAATGACACAATACACTTACCAGCTCATCCTCCAATTGTATCTATTAGCATGCAACGCATGGCAGTACACTTGTTTTAACCACCCTATGATTTATCTTTTAAACCACCTAAATCGCAGCACGCTCATTGTAGACAGATTGAATAATGGGACGCCCCCTCTTCCGTTTATATGAATGATGGGTTTCAAAATGCAAGAGGTTCTTATGTTTTGTTTGCTTTCAGTATAGGAATGGCCTCATGGTGCTGTGTTCAATATAGATTTCCAGGTCCAAAAAAACATAGTGAAAGTCAACTAATTTGCAGACTGTTATTTTATCTGATTTTTATATTCTGTTTTTTAGCACGAGAGAACGTGTGTTCCCCATAAGTCTTTGTTAGCTGCTGCTTTCCCCTCTGCAGTCGAAGCATGTATCTTAATCTATCTCATCCATATTCATTAGGGATATAGGAATATCCTGAAAACTAGACCTCTTTGTGGCCCTCAAGGACCAGAAGTAAATACCATGCCTTTACATAAAGTCCTACTTTGCGCTCATTGTTTATCCTGTTCTTCCTGAAAAAGTTATAGCCAGGAATGTATCTAAGTCCTGAGACTCGATGTACTTATGTCTGTGTGACAGCAACAGCATCCGGATCGTCTTCTGACCTAACAACAAACTGTGATTTTATTTCCTAGGCTATTTAAGCATTTGTGTGCACAGCCTTCCAGATATTGTTCCTTTTATTGTTTTTTGTGTTTATCTTCTTTATTCTCCCTGTTCTTTATAGGTGTGTTTGGATTTCCATCTTTGTATTTCATAACTTCTTACCTTTGTTTCTGGAGAGGATGGTGAGAGGGAGTTGGATGTTCTCATTCAGTCAGCTTCCATCCGCACCACTTTCAGCTAGTTTAAACCCTTGTCAGTTTATGATTTGACCTTTTTACTTGGGACCATTGCCAAGCACAATTGAACAGTCTTTATATGTAAAGGCCAATGAGACCAGTAAGAGATGGCTATATTGAGTTACAGTAATATTACCAGTTGAGGGGAGTAATGTATGGTACAAGCTGTCAGGTTCTGAAGGCTTTCTATGTTTTTGCTGCCAATCCTTAGAATTATTTTAAGATTTAGGTTTTATATTGTGATTTGTATTTTAGATGTTTTAAGGTTATTTAATTTTACTGTATATTTGAGTATGTGAATATCTTAGATATAAACATATTGTACACCGTTGTGATGTAACTATGAATGATATAGAAAAGCTTTTAAATAAATATTGCTAAGCCAGCATTCAGTTGTGATTTTAATTTGCAAGTAAGGCATTAGAATTAAAAAGGTCTAATATGAAGGTGAATATATATATGCTGATTCCTTCATTGTGGTATTCAGTTTTATAGTAAAGATAGTAGGCTTATCACACTTAAGGCATTATTCAAGAAGTTCCATTTCCCTTTGGGGAAAAAATTTAATGAATAAGGTCTTTCTGTGCTTTGTCTTCAAGGGATAATCTTGGCAGGAAAGGCCCATTTTGCTGAGGAAGTCTGAGTTTGGAGTGTTTGTTAGTAGAAATGGTCTTGCACTGGACTGAGGCAGAGGAAGTGCTGCTGGTATTTTTATGACTTTACTGCCACAGGGGCTGTTTGCTGTGTGACGGGATGCAGCCAGCTCCAGTAACTTGACACATTTCAGTACCGGATTCACTTTCTTGAGTATGCTGCTATATCTGGGAAAATCTTGTCAATTCAAAAGGTCTGCCATCCTCCATAGAATCATCAGAAAGCACAAGGGGGCATTTGGCCAAACAAATCACTTGATGGGTTGACATTTATTTCTATTTCTACTGTAGACTGTAGAGAAACTTTTTCCAAAGGCAACTTTTTAGAATTAAAAATTAGATAAAATATTTTGAGATACATGCAGTTAGTGATTTCTCAGATTACACGAGTGTCACTGCACATACATTTGGCTGCTCATCTTGTGGTTCTTGCTTCTAAGCATGCACATGGTGACACTAATACTGTCATCTGTTCTCAACATAATGGGGCTTTCCAAACCTGTCCTGGGTGATTTCCCACCCCCCCCCCGGCTAGCCGGTTTTTCAGGATATCAGCAATAAATATGCATGAGATACATTTCCTTATTAGAGGCCCCGTTTATGCAAATTACCTAATGCATATTCAGAAAACCCAACTGGATATGGAGTCACCGGGACAGGTTTGGGAAGCTCTGATTTATAACTCTATAAATAGGCTAAGATTGCAATGTATTTTAGGGCATTTTCTGAAATCTCACCAGTACAGTGTTTCCAGGGACAGGCACAGAGGATCCTTTTGCACTGGGGAAGTGGGTAAAACTTGTGATCAGGTAGGGTTTGTGCTATTGCAGTATGTGGTAGTTCCTGTCTGCTGTCCTATTCTCAAGGAGAGGACAGAAAATACATGCTGTGTTATGAAGGTTTCCATGGTAGCTGATGGCAGGGAAAGGTGATACTTAACCATACAGCAATGGGATTCGTTCCCTCTCAGTGAGCTACTTCAGTCTTAGATCGAATCTCAGCCATGTTCAAAAGTTGTCCTTTTTAACTTTTTTTTTTTATTTTGTTCCATTTTTAGAATTCTGAGCTCCAAGTGGGGTATGATTTCTGAAATGTGGGAATTTTCTTCCTTTAGCCACAGAGAATCAGAAAGAGAAGCTTAAGTGTTTTTGGACAATGTTGACAGGTGGTGGAATTATTCACTTATAGAGAGCAGGTGAATTGAAGGACTCTGCAAACATTTTGCATTTAGTGTCCCCCCGCTGTGGGATATTTGCTTTCCATCCTCTTCTGGAGAATGTAAAATCCTTTGTCACGCCTAGCCAATCAGATTTTCAGGATATCCACAAAGAATATGCATGACAGAGCTTTGCATGTACTGCCTTCATCATATGGAGATCTTTCATGCATATCCATTTTGGATATCCTGAAATCCTGATTAGCTAAGTGTCCTCAGTACTGTTTTGAGAACTGCTGAACTAAAATAATCTTATATTTTGAGACTTCTCCAAGGACAAGCAGGATGGCAGTTCACACATGGGTGCAGAAAATTAATCAGTCCAAATCTTCATAAGTTGTATGTGTTCAATATTTATTTATAAAGTAATTCAAGGCGGCTACTCCATAAGCTCTAGTGAAAAATACAAGTTTTCCATCAGGTCCCCCAACACGGACCGTGTTTCGCTGGAAGCTGCGTCGGGAGGGACTGAGTACAGTGTGTAATTTCAACCACTTCAACTCAGGTCCAATTTGATTTGGACCTGAGTTGAAGTGGTTGAAATTACACACTGTACTCAGTCCCTCCCGACGCAGCTTCCAGCGAAACACGGTCCGTGTTGGGGGACCTGATGGAAAACTTGTATTTTTCACTAGAGCTTATGGAGTAGCCACCTTGAATTACTTTATAAATAAATATTGAACACGTACAACTTATGAAGATTTGGACTGATTAATTTTCTGCTCTCAATTATTTTTGCGTGTTGATCACATTTGATGAGCAGACATCCTCCTCTTTTGTATTGGAGTTCACACATGAGTGACGACATCCGATGGAGCCCATCAAGGACCTTTGATCTCAGATTTGAGAGCTTTTAGCGTGTTCTACTGAGCATTTGCAGCAGTAGTCACCTCCCTGTCCCCTAGGCAGAGCTCCTCAGTCTTGCTTTTTCTGCAGAGTCATGTGGTCAAGGTATTAGGCTTTGCTCTCTCCTTCACAGCTACTGCTGTGATTATTCTGGAACTACAGCTGTTTTTTCTAATGGAGCCTTTGTTTTTCTTTCTTTGCCTTATGATAGTGGCTTGTTTTCTCCATTTCAAGCTCTCTGCTGGCTACATGATGAGCCTTGGGCCTTGGACACGTACAGCCTGGCAGAGTCTGGTTTGTTTTCCTGATGCCGCATCTGCAGCTTATTTTGTCTCCTTTCCTTAATCTGTCTGTGTGCCTTTTTCAGGTGCTGTTGGGACTGGCAGTATGCAGTCTCTTGTGTGGTCTGTGTAGGCCTGGGGACTTGCCTGATTTCTTACCCAGGCAGGAAATCCATGTCTGTGTGCCGACTGCTGGATATTGATGGAGACTTAGGCAGTGAAGGAATCGAGGACTGAACCATTCATGTGGAGAGAGCTCATCCTCCCCACACACCTAGGAACCAGTCTCCACAGGCCTCTGGAGCCCTGGATGATGTAGCCTCCCTTCCTGTATGTCAGCTCTGGCAGTGCAGTCTCCTTGAGAGAGGGTGGGCATGGGTTGCTGCTGCAGCATCAATACTGTGCCAGAAATTGGTTGCCTGTGCTTGTTCATGCCAGTGCGCTGATGGTCTGTCACATCGACATGGATGGGTCGGGTGCCATGGATGCCACTGAGCGCCATAGCCACCCTGGCTGCTGGCAAGGGCCATGGTTGCTCTAGAGTGACATAGACTCCCTTGATGCTATCAGGCACTATGGACGCCAGAGTGCAATAGATGATTTTGATGCCATTGAGCACCATGGACACAGTCAAGCACTTTAGATGCCCTCAAGCACTACGGATGCCTTCAACGACATGGGGCAACATAGACCCATTGTGCCATGGGAGATGCCATCGAGTGCTGAGGTACCCTCGAGTGTAAGGAGTCTCCCCCCCCCCCATCCCCATGAGGGAGGGGTAGACCTTTTAGGTTTCTCCTGTATTGGCTTATGCTCAAATCTCCTTCATGGGGAAGTCTCCAGGGTGCAGTCCCTTGCAGTGTCATTGCTCAAGCTGGAGCCTCAATTCTTATGAACCTGTACACCTCCTTGCAGGTCCCCTCAGGGGACTTGGGGAGTTGGAGGTGAACGGGGGGGGGGGGGGGGGGGGGGAGGGGGGTTAATTGGACTGTTTTCAATGGCATCCTCACTTAATTGCTTTGGCCTTTCCTGTCTAATTAGGTGGCCACCAGCGGCTGGTTTTGTTACCTCTTGAACCTCATAGGTTGGTGACTGTGTCCCACTCTTATTCAGAGAGTAGGGAGATTTTTGGGATTGGGATGGCCTGATTCCTGTTGCTCCTTCCCGTCCCTTCAAAGAGGGAAGATATAACTGTGGGGTTTCCAGTGGTGCCTTGGGTTCCACCTGAGAATGGGTTGTTCCTGCTCCCCATTCTCTGGGGGGTGGGGTTTCTGACTGGCGGCTGCTCTCTCTTCTCCACTGGAACCCAGAGCCTGTTGGGCAAGAATACTTATGCCACCGTTGTACTACTGTATAGCAGGACTGCTTCTTAGGAGAGCTATTTATTTTTTATTTTATTTAAAAACTTTTCTATACCGTCGCTAAGTTATATACCATCGCAACGGTTTACAAATAGGCACATAGACTAAGGTAAGTAAATGTAGGATATCTTACATTCTAACAGGTGCCAATAAAGTTTGGTTACAATTTCATAAATAAAATCATTTGAGTAATGTTGGTCAAGTCCAGGTATATTATTGAGTTACTATCGCTTTGAAATATTACTTCTTAAAAGTAGGATTGATTAAATTCATTCTCATCTGCATTACCTTGTACTTTCATTCTCTACCCTCTATACTCTTTAGTGAAGGCTTTTTTAAAGAGCCATGTTTTTAGATTTTTCTTAAGTTTTGAGATTATTCTGTAATCTGAGTTCGGGTGGCATCGTGTTCCATAGTATGGGCCCAGCCAATGATAAAGCCCTTTCTCTCACTTGGGTTAATTTTGCTGACTTTACTGAAGGGATTGTTAGTAGTGCTTTGTTTGAGCGGAGGTTTCTTTGTGGAACGTGTACTCGTAAGGCTGTGTTTAGCCAGTCTGCTTCTTTATCATATATTAGTTTGTGTATGGTGCATAAGGCTTTGTATTTTATCCTGTATTCAATGGGTAACCAATGTAAGTCTGCTAGAGTTTCGGTTATATGGTCCCTCCTCTTTTTTCCCGTTAGTATTCTGGCTGCAGTATTTTGAAGTATCTGGAGTGGTCTTATCGATGTGCTTGGGAGTCCTAGTAAGAGTGCATTGCAGTAGTCAGTGCTAGAAAAGATAAGTATTTGCAATACTGTTCTGAAGTGGGCAGGTGTGAGTAATGGTTTTAATCTTCTGAGGACCATAAGTTTTGCGTAGCATTCTCTTACTTTTATAGATATGTGTTGCTTCAGGTTGATTTCTGGGTCCATTATTACTCCAGATTCGGGGTTCCCTCTCCCTGCTTCCCACAACAAATACGGGTTTCTTCCATGTGGGAGTACCCGCTTCTGATACCTTCTAGGCCCAATGCGCATAATTTTGCTTTGCGACCACTCTTACCATTCTGTCTAGCGTATGGTCTCTCTCTGTGAAGAGGGTTCTAGCTTATCTGCATTCTGAATGGCAGGTATCTCACAACAGAAGTCCCATATCGTTGCAGTCACTTGAGCATTTATAGGCAGACAAGGTGGTCCTTGTCCATGAGGCATTGTTCCACTTTGTGGGCTGTGAGGTTATTAGGTGAAACTGAGTTGTCATAGCAATAGGTTTTGACTCCTGTACCAGATTAGTGAGCAGCCTGTTGTGCTGATCAGAATGAACCTAACAGATAGCCTTGGGGTTTCCAGGGTGATGAAGTCTGGTTTCTATAAGGGCTGGCTTTTGCAACATCCTTGTTTATTTCTCAGTAGAGAGGTTCTGGACCTCTTCCCTGGGAGGTTTGCTCTGTTTCTGTTCCTGTTTGCTGGGAGTCTTCTTTGTGGCAACTCCCTGCTGGAATCAGCAGAGAATAATATTGTTGGGGTGTTGCCCAATGTTGATTTCTACAGCCTAGCAGCTTTTTCCTGCAGCCCCGGGGTCTGCCTCCTTGTATTCTTGGCCTTATTATATACATTCAGGGAAAGATACACCATCCTTTCCCTGTTTTTAACCAAATCCTGGCTAGTACTGCCTTTGGCTTTTTGTGCTTCGCTTGGCAAAGATGCTTTCCTTTTTGCCTGAGCTATCTTCCCGGATACAAGATATCCCTATCAATGGCAGCGCAGAGACTGAATGAGCTTCAGTCACAGCTCACCTTCCATGCTCGGGGTCTTGGAGTGGTAATCCCATTAGAGGGATAGTCCTTCCATTCTTTGGCATTCTTGGATACACCACTAAGGAAGTGGAGAAGATGCAAATCACACCAATTCTAAATGAACGAAAAGGCATAGGGTGTGTTAAGTGTTCAGTGATCTGAAGATTCATGTGACAAACGCTAATACAGAGATGTGTGCAGGTTATATTCAAAACTTTAATCGGTGACAATTTTGGGGAACAAAGGAATTGTGAAAAACACTGCAAACAGCTCAATAAACGTTGCTGTCGCTGATTAAAGTTTTGAATATAACCTGCACACATCTCTGTATTAGCGTTTGTCACATGAATCTTCAGACCACTGAACACTTAACACACCCTATGCCTTTGGGGGGATCAGATTTTTTCTTGTGCTTGGCAGGTCCTGACGCAGACCCTTACTTTTTGCTGCTTATTCTTCCAAGCGTTTGCTTGGTTTTGGCCAACCATTGGGTGCAATTATGCAAATGCATTCTGTTCAAATGCTAGCAAACTACAGTTTTGTTTTGGGGGAGGGCTCTCTAGCTCCAGATTGGTTTTCGGTTGTCTTGTGAAACTGAAAGGACACACTGTGTTTTGTTCAAGAGCTTTTCTCTTGGTATCTTAAGCACTATGGGATTTCCTCTTTGTCCTGTTTTGGGAAGCCTATAGCTAGGGATTCATCGATGTGTGAGGACTGCCATCCTGCTTATCCTCAGAGAAAGAAGTTGCTTACCTGTAACAGGTGTTCTCCAAGGATAGCAGGATGTCAGTCCTCACAAATTCCCTCCCACCTCCCCTTTGAGTTGGTTGGGAAGTGACTACAGCTGCACATGCTCAGTGTAGAGCATGCTGAAAGCTCTAGAATCTGAGATCAAAGTTTCGTGACAGGCTCCATCTGATGCCACCTGTGTATGACATCCTGCTGTCCTCGGAGAGCACCTGTTACATGGAAGCAACTCTGTTTTATTTGGGTTTTGCTATTTGCAAAAACGGATACCTGAGAGTGGGCACCTACAAGGGAAGAATGAAGAAGGCACAAGCAATTTAGGGCTAGAGCAGGTACCACCCTTGCTGCTTATACACTTTTTCAAATCTGTTGGTTCAGGAAAAATAGAATAATATTCCCTGACATTGTGTGATATTCCCAGGGGTGCACACATTGTCAGTGACCCTGGAAATACCATCGCGGTTTTCCAAAGTTCTCACAGAATGAGTGACTGAAGTCAGTCTTGAATTCATTTTCTAGGAACTTTTTCCTGAATTGGAGTCCAGTGCTCTCATCATTAGATCCCTCCTTCTCCTCCAGACTTGCCTGCATAGAAGGGGTCTGTATTGCATAAAACATACTAAACTGAGACATTAATCCTAAATGTGTATAGGAGGAAATAGACATTAAAATACCTCTGAGCTATACATTTTGCACAAGAAGGCAACCCCTTTTCAGAGCTCTAGAATAAGAGGTAGGAGGCTCCAAGGAATGAGACTGAAGAGCAACATCAGAAAAAAGTCTTCACAGAAAAAGTGAAACCATAAACTAGACTGCCAGTAGAGGGGGTGAAGACACTGGTAATGGAATTAAAAAAACAGTCTTGGGATAAGCAGAGGATTTCTAATGGCAAAGAGATGAAGGGAGAGCCAGCGATTGGTTAGCCTATGATGGCATTGGGCAGATTGAATAAGCAAAATGGTCTTTATCTGCGTAAGAGCCCTGGTTGGGAAGTTTTAGCTTTATAAATCCATTCTTCACACACTTGAGTAGAGGCAAAGGGAACAGTAATAAAGACAAAACAAAAGGGCAGAAAATGGAAGCATAACCCAACAATAATGCAGGCCATGGGGTAGTTATGTTGATGCCAGTGAGCTACAACTCTCCAGAAATCATCTGGATCTTTGCTGGCAGGTTTATAGTGGTCAGGTACTACAGGGATCTAGATGATTGAATGTTAGGGCAACAGCCATGCTCATTTTGGTAGGTGTTTAGATTATTACAAAGCTTGATGGAAAGATATGTTGGGAAAAGCTGTGTATGGGATTAAATACAAGATCTCGTTTTTCATGTACTCCAGATGATACAGAAATATTGGGGAAACTTGCACAGAGCAGCAGTGGTATGACTGCATCTGGCTTCCAGGAAGGCTGGGGGTGAGCTTCACAGCATGTCCATGGTTAATACTAGAACATAAACTAGCATGGGGCAGCTAGACGTTTTGGACAATAGCCTCACTGATTTGGTGTCGCTATGGGTTGTTACAAAACTTAAGATATGGAAGGGGACCTCGGTGTTGGATTAAATATTGGTCTTGTAACAATCATAAAGGAAGATGACAAGGCTTGAAATGGCCTACCAGTGGCTATGGCCAATTTTGAGCATGTTTGGGACAGATGTGGAGATCAGGAAGAATTTGGGGGGGGGGGGGGAGCAGGAAGCTGTGTTGGTTTGGGAATTTATAAGCTTATCTACCCAGGAATCTCAACTAGCCATACTACCTGGGACTTTATATGCCATCATTTACTCTGTTAATATAAAGGCTGAATATGTTTAGATACAGAACATTCACAATGGGTTGAAGAAAGGCATTTTATATCAGTGTGCATGTGGTGGCACACAGTAAATTTCCCATCTTTATTAATTGTGGGTGACTTCATTGCTCATTACCTCACTCTTCTGGTTCTACTCTCTGCTGGAATTGTTAATATCACTGAATAAAATATCCATTGATGCACTGTGAGCTGTGTGCCTGATTTGCATCTGTGTCCCTTGTCTGACTGCAACTGATTCCATTGGGTCTGTGTAAGGAAGGCAGATCAGCTGGGTGAGTTGAAAGAAATTCTAGCTCCAAACTTCCATAGTTTTCTGAATCACTTTTACTGGGCAACAAAACCAACAATATTTTGGAGAAATAAGACCCCCCTCTCAAGAGGTTCTTGCCTTAATTCATCTGTACTCTGCTTTAGATTTTTACTTCAAGATTCCCTAAACTCAGACTATTTGTATACAGTGGGGAGGCACTGTATACAAATAGATCTCATACATATTCATTATGGAAATCCTGATAATCTGACTGGGTTGCCGTCTTCGAAGATGGTGTGTTGGGGGACCTCTGCTTTACAGAATCAGGGCTGCCTTGTGCTATGCAGTGTTAGAGTAATTGTTGCAAGGTGGCCTAGTCAAAGCAGGAAAGAAATCAAGAAGTGAAATAGTGTCAGTTGATTCGAAATCCTGTTTCCTGAATGAGTGGCCTCTTATCCTCTATAAAAAAAAAAAAAAAATCATCCCATAGTATTGTGATAACTGTGCCTGGACAGCACTGCAGGCTCGTGCTGGCAAAAAAGAAACACAATCTTCTGATAACGAAGAACTGCAGTGCGCAGCAGAATGTCATGTGTTAACCTGCTGGATTCTTTGATGGCTTTCCCAGAAAGCTGCTGAGCATGTGAATGGCTTTCCCATGTGCTGCTGGTATGACTGAGGATTAGTTAGAGGTTATAAGAAGAGCTTGAGGGTGAAACTATCAGCTGTGGGGAAGTGAAAAGGGCTGGAAGGGACATGAGGGGTGGTCTGCTGGAGAGGAAGTTGAGAGAAGGTCGTCTGGGTGGGGTAGAGATTGAGAGAGGGGATCAGCTGGAGTGCGGGGAGGGTGACTGTACCCCCGCTAATTTGTTTTTTGTTGTCCTCTGGGTTCAAGTGAATTTTCAAATGGGGTCACATTGCCTAAAAGTTTGGGAAGCCCTGCACTACACTCTGTACTGCAGTGTAGAAAATTTTGGCTCAATTCCATCCATTTTAGCCAGTTAGGCTTGAGTGTACTGAGGAAGTGGTGCACTCAGGCCTGAGTCAGGAGGGAAGATGACTGCTGGTACAGTGGTTGGTCCCTGCAGTCTAATGAACAATCAGGGCTGGTGCTAGGTTTTTTCTACCCTGTGAATTGCTGTGCTACTCTATTCCCCCCCCCCCCCCCTCCTTACAGATTCATTCATTCTGTCCTGGGCCTGTTCAAAAAACCCAGTTCCCTTCATCAATCTTTATTTTTAATAACTGACACCTGCTGCCCTCCTCCCCACCAAGGAATCCATTGTCAGTGGAAGGGTATTGGGTACCCTAGGCAAACCTTAAGCCTTGCATACAAGCCTACCCTGTTTTCCACAACTTCTACAGACCACACACAAATTATGCATTTGTAACAGATTTTACATGAAAGAGTATTCAAAAGTACAGTCTTCTGAAGGAAAAAATATCAAAACATGCATATATTTACATGCACTGCTTCATGGTGCAACCAGAAAACTCTGCAAAAAAGATACTTGGAACTCCTGTGGAATTAGACCCTTTGTAATCATGTTGAGTGTGGACTTGGCCCGCAGTCATGAATACACAGAATTACCATTACCATATAGTAAATCTTCTATATTAAAGCAACCCTAACTGACAGTACTCAATAACTTCATATTTGAAAAGGCACAAATTAAATCAGGCCCTAGAACACCAATAAACCTCCTATTAGGAAAACAGAACTAATCAGACTACTAAAGATTCCTATACAGAAACTACATGCCAGCAAAATACCTCACCTCAGACACATTTGCAGAACCCAGACTTTCACCAAATACAGAATAAAGTGACCATAAAGTATAAAACAGAAACTTGCAGAGAAGAACTGAATGAAATTAGAATATCCTACAACTTGGTACCCCCTCCGAACAACGTACTATATGATGATTTTAGCATCCTTTTTTACATGCTATTGTATCAGTATATTATTCCTTAATAAGGTATTTATCCCAAGTTCTTATGCTAATCCATGTTTAAGTTGCTTCTCTGAATTTGTTGTATTTCTTTGTTATAATTGTGAACCTGTTGAAGTTGCTCCGCAGAATTTAATGTATTTTGTTAAAAATGTAAACTGGAGTGAAGGCCATCACCAATACGTCAGTATATAAAAGCTTATAAATAAATAAATCCACAATAAGCAAGCTTCTATATGCAGAGCAATAGAAAAATAGAACATAATCATTCTTCATAAAATATTAAATCAAATCAAGAAATATAAAAGAATCATAATAGCAAAACTATATTCATAAAAAAATAAATATTTCAAACCAGTTAACGAATAGAATATCCAAAATTTCCCAAACACCAAAATATTTCATAACAGCAGACATATCAAATATTAAACAATTAACACGGATTTAAAAAAAAAAAATCTCTCTCTCCATACCTGGAGACTTCATTCCAGATGCCCTGAGATTGTCAAGGATTAAAGGGGGAGAGGAGCAGAAGACACACGCGTGCAGCCTCCCATTCACATATGCATGCACATCCCACAGCCTCTTTTTTTTTCCCCCCCAATTGCTGGTGTGTTGGGCTCCGCCGGTGACACATGACCTCTGGCGTGTTGGGCTCCACCGGTGACACCATGACCTCTCCTCCTCTTCATCCACCGGTGGCCCTGTGGCTGCTCCTGTCACTGCCTCCCCCTACCCCCAGGGTGTTGCCACCCTGTGCAAAAGCATGTTATACATGCACCAGGCCTGTGAACAGTGCTGAGCTATGCCTTGGAGGTGTCTCCTCTCCAGCTTGTGAGTTGAATGTCCCAGAGCCATGTTGTCTGGGGTAAAGGTGCTCAAAGGCAGAGGAATTGAAGGGGTAACAGATGAAAAACAAAGCCAGATTTGAATGCTCAGTTTCCTTGATCTGTCAGTAGTGGGGAAGAGTATAAGGAGAAGTGATGGAAGTTGGTGACACCCTGAGGATGTTTCCTCTTGCTTCTTCGGAGACACATGCACCTTCTTTTGTTGGCAGTACATACTCAAACTCCCTCCTGCTGTGGATGCTGAGTCACTCCATACAGGATACTTAGCTTGCGTGCTCCCCCTCCCCCCCAAGTCATTCCTTTTGTACAGTATTTCGGGTAGAATGTATTTAAAGTATTTTCTAAAAAAACAGGCTTTTTCTTTCATTCATAACTTAGATTTGTATTAGTATCAGCTCTATAAAAAAGCTTGTTTATATAGATACACACATACATATACCTTAAGCAGTTCATGTCCTAAAGGGAAAGTATTTTTAGAACCGTAAGGGACAATAAATGTTATGCTCACTTCTCTCTCTGGCTTTGTTTCAGC
The DNA here is from genome assembly GCF_901001135.1 of Rhinatrema bivittatum. NCBI lineage: Eukaryota > Metazoa > Chordata > Amphibia > Gymnophiona > Rhinatrematidae > Rhinatrema > Rhinatrema bivittatum. Next base: position 140,765,298 of record NC_042621.1, read on the forward strand.
AACTCTACCAGATCCTCACTGACTTTGATATCCGTTTTTACATGTATGAACTTCTCAAGGTGAGAGTCAGGATATGATTGTGAGAAAAGGTGATGGGAATATGCATTATGGGTTCCCTGGTTCTTGAGTTACTACACAGCAAAGCTGATTTCCCCACCCTTCAGTTTTTTAGACTTGTATTTTCTTTGAGGACAAGAAAGTTGGTAGTCCTCGCACATGGGTGACAACATCCAATAGAGCCCACAATGAAAAACGTAGTCAAAGTTTCTACAGCTTTGTATCTTGCTGAGCATCTCCCAAAACCACAAAGTCCAGTTGACCTACAGTGTGGAGGTGGCATCGAGAGCCTCTGCTGTTGAGATAGAGGAGTGTAGACTCACCTGGCTGTGTGCCTCTGATCTCTGTCCAGAGATGCAGGAACAACTCATTGACGTGCCATGCACTGGAGAGAACCTCTTCAGAGACTGTAGTAAGAATGCGGTGGCACAGATACAGTGCATTCAGAAAGTAGTCAGACCCATTCACTTGTTCCACATTTTGTTACATTACAGCCTTATTCTAATATGGTTAATGTGTATTTTTCCCTCCTCAATCTACACATAATGTTCCATATTGACAGAGCGAAATCAGGTTTGTGGAAATTTGTGTAAGTTAAAAATTGAAATCACATTTACATAAGTATTTAGACCCTTTACTCAGTACTTTGATGCACCTTTTGCAGCGATTATAGCCTCAAGTCGTCTGGGTTCTGGCTGGGCCACTTAAGGACATTCTCAAACGTATCCTTAAGTCCTCCCGCGTTGTCTTGGCTATATGCTTAAGGAAATTGTCCCATGGAAAGTGAATTGTTGCTCCAGTCTGAGGTCCAGAGCGCTCTGGAGCAGGTTTTCATCAAGGATCTCTGTACATTTTGCTCTGTTAATCTTTCCCTGGATCCTGACTAGTCTCCCAGTCCTGCAGCTGAAAGACATCCCCACAACATGTTACTGCCACCACCATGCTAGATGATGAGCAATACCTGGTTTCCTCCAGACATGATGCTTGACATTAAGGCCAAAGAGTTCAATCTTGGTTTCATCAGACCAGAGAATCTTGTTTTTCATGCTCTTAAGAGTCCTTTAAGTGCCTTTTGGCAAACTCCAAGTGGGCTGCAATGTGCCTTTTTACTGAGGAGTGGCTTCATCTGGCCACTGTACCATAAAGCCCTGATTGGTGGAGTGCTGCAAAGTTGGTTGTCCTTCTGAAAGGTTCTTTCATCTCCACAGTGGAACTCTGTCAGAGTGACCATTGGGTTATTGGTCACTTCCCTGTCCAAGGCCCTTCTCCCCAGTTGCTCAGTTTGGGCAGGCGGGCAGCCAGCTAGCTCTAGGAAGAGTTCTAGTGGTTCCAGACTTCTTCCATTTAAGAATGATGGAGGCCACTGTGTTCTTCAGGACCTTCAATGCTGCAACATTCCCCAGATCTGTGCTTTGACACAATCCTGTCCCAGAGGTCTACAGACAATTCCTACAAATTCATGGCTTTGATTTTTGCTGTAGCCAAAGAAGTAATGGGAGTAAGAATCCACACTCTATATTGAAGTATAGAAAAAAGTGTGGTAAATATACTAGTCTTTTAAGAAAGTCAATAGTATGCTTACAAATCAAATGCGTTTTTTATTTTTAATTAACAAAGAAGCTTCTGAATTTCAAACATTCATGTTATACAGATCAAGATGTCCCCTGACCTGGACATCGTGTTTTGCCTAGAAGCCTGCATCAGGAGGGACTGTACAGGCTGTAGTTCAAACACTACAAAAGAAAACAAAATAGTCATAATATATAAAGGACACAACTGTTGGGAAGGCAGCAAGTAAAATCAAAGGCATACCTTTCTACATATACAATCAAAGAATACCAGGAGCCCTTACAGATTTAAGCTAGACCAGTGTACTTAGACACTGATAACATACTATTGACTTAAGACTATTATATTTACCAAACTTATTTTTCTATACTTTGATTTTTCTCTGACATGCTCGGTCAACTGTGGGACCTTATATAGACAGGTGTGTGCCTTTCCAAATCATGTCCAATCAATTGAATTCAGCACAGGTGGAATCCAGCCAAGTTGGAGAAACATATCAAGGATGGATCAATGGAAACAGGATGCACTTGAGCTCAACTTTGAGTGTCATTGCAAAGGGTCTGAATACTTAAGTAAATGTGATATTTCAGGTTTTTTTTTTAATTTGCACAAATTTCTACAAATCTGATTTTGCTTTGTTATTATGGGGTATTGTGTGTAGGTTGAGGAAGGAAAAAAACATATTATCCATTCTAGAATAAGGTTGTAACATAACAAAATGTGGAAAAAGTGAAGGGGGTCTTAATACTTTCTGAATGCACTGTGCAATGCTCCCAGCAGCTCTCCACTCCTGCTCTGGACTTGCTCCTCTTCTTGGAGGTATCTGAGATTCAGGAAGAAGAAGCAGTTCTTCCACCCAAGGAAGCATTATTCTTCACCACCTCAGTCCTGTGCTCAGCAGGACTCCTTGCAACTGTCCCAGGCAGCAGAGGGTGCCTAAGCCCCTGACAGCATTTTAGCCAAAACCTGGGATGGGGTTTTGACTAGACCAAAGAGAGTATAGCCAAGATCCTAGTACCTATGTTGGAAGACCTCCAGGTCAGGGACAGGCTGTGGTTCTATGTGGATTGGTGGCCCAGTATGATCTTAGAGGAATGGATCCTCGGCATTGTCCAGAAAAGTTCAAATTAAACCTATTGGATGTCCCACCAAATTGCCCTCTGAGCCCGTCTTGGGGCCATTCAGCGCAATAGGAAGTACTGTGCATGGAGTTCTCCTCCCTCTTAATGGGCAGAGCCATCGAGCAGGGCAGAGAGTGGGATTCTACTCACAAGCACTTCCTGATTCCAAAGAAAACAGGCACTCTGATCCATCGTAGATCTATGGGCCTTAAGCAAATTCATCAAAAAAGAAAAGTTCAAGATTTCCCTAGGTACCTTGATCCCTTTTTTGCAAAAAGGGGACTGGATATGCTATCTCGATCTAAAGGATGACTGCATCACACCTGAGATATTCCCTGGTCATGTGAAGTATCTTAGATTTGTTATGGGAAATAAACACCTCCAGTATTGCTTTCTGCCGTTTGGGCTCATGTCCACCCCTATGTCTTCACAAAGTGCTTAGTTGTGGTGGTGGTGCACATATATCCCTAGCTAGATGATTGGCTGGTCAAGAGCACATCTCAGGCAGGAGGTGAGTCCATGTACATAACCATCTGGGTGCTGGAGGAGTTAGGATTTGTCATTAATTACCCCAAGTCTCACCTTGCCCATCGCCTCAATTGGCATTTGTTGGAGCTCTGCTGGTCACAAATCAGGCCAAAGCTTTCCTCCCACAGCAATGGGCCAATACTCTGATGGCCATAGTGGAGCAGGTCCAAGAGAGCAGAAATCAGCTTGGCATATGTTGAGGTTGTTGGGCCACATAGCCACAACCGTTCATGTTACTTCCATGGCACATCTGTACATGAGAAGACCCCCAATGGACCTTGATTGTTGTGCCTACAGGCCACTCAAGACCTTCAGAACTGCATCCAGGTCACTCTACCACTCAGGGAGGCTCTGGCCTGATGAGGGGAAAATTCCAATCTGGTTTGGGATGTTCCCTTGCAAATTCCTCCAATTCAAATCATCCTGACTACAAATGCATCCAGTCTAGGTATGTAGATAGGCTATGCACTCAGGGCTTTTGGTCTGCCCGGAAAAGTCAGTACCAGATACACTTCCTGGAGCTCTGGAAGATTTGTATGCTCTATGGATGTTCAGAGATCAACTGTCCAGCAAAATTGTTCTAGTTCAGACAAACAGTCGGGTGACAGTGTATTACATCATCAAGCAGGTATGGATTTGTACCTCCTGTGGTCCAGTACTTGGGCCTTCTCTTGGGGATGGTGCTCAGGTTCATTAATCTGGCTGGTGTGGAGAACTGTTTGGAGGACAGACTGAGTCAGTTCTCAAGACTCCACGAATGGTCCCTGGACCAAGCAGTAGCTGATTGGATCTGGGGCATCCCAGTGGTGGATCTGTTCGTGGCTCCTAGGAACAGAAAGGTCCCTCTCTTCTGTTCCACACACAGGGTGCGCAGCAAGCTAGCCTTGAATGCTTTTCCTCTTTATTGGGGCCCGGGACTCCTGTACGTGTATCCTCCAGTTCCACTGGGTAGCAAAGACTTTTTGAAGTCCAGCAAACACAGAAAGAACTGTGATCCTAAATTCCCCATTGGCCAATACAGATGTGGTTTCTACTCCAATGGGAGTTGACCATTTGGGAATCAGACTGGTAGTTACCCCAGATCTCATCACTCAGGCTCAAGGCAGGTTGTGCAGTTCGAACCTCCAGTCCCTCTCACTCATCACTTGGATGTTGAGAGGCTGATTCTGCAACTCCTTGACCTTTCAGAGGATTTGTCTCAGGTCGTCTTGGCTTCCAGAAATCCTTCCACTAGGAAGTCCTATGTATTGAAGTGGAGGAGGTTTGCTGTGTGTTGTGAGCGTGAGGCCCTAGAACCCTTCTTCGACTCCACACAAAACCTGCTTGACTATCTTCTACACCTTTCAGAAGCTGGTCTTAAGACCAACTTGGTTAGGTTCACCTTAGTGCAATTGGTGCGTATCATCACCATGTATAAGGTAAGGCCATCTTTGTACAACCTTTAGTTGTACATTTCATGCTGGGTCTGCTTCATTTGAAGCCTCCCATCAGACCTCCTGCAGTATCCTGAGAACTCAAAAGTGGTTTTGCCCCAGGTGATGAGTTTCCTTTGACCTCAAGTTTAAGGAATGCAGGTATTCAAAGTAAACTTTCCTAAGAAGCCTCTCATGAGGGACTTTGCCAAATGCTTTTGGGATTTCCAGAAAGCATTTGACAAAGTCCCTCATGAGATTTCTTAGGAAATTAGTCATGGGATTGGGGGCAGTGTCCTATTGTGGATTGCCAACTGGTTAAAAGATAGAGAACAGAGAGTAGGGCTAAATGGTAAATTTTCCCAATGGAGAAAGGTGAATAGTGGAGTGCCCCAGGGATCTGTTCTGGGGCCAGTGCTTTTTAATATATTTATGAATGACCTAGAAAAGGGTTCAAATGAGGTGATCACATTTGCCGATGACACCAGATTGCAAAATTGGGAAGACTGGGCATGCAAATGGAAAATTAAATTTAATGTGGTCAAGTGCAAAGTGATGCACTTTAGGGAAGAGTAACCGAAATTATGGCTACACAATGCAAGGTTCCAAATTGAGTCCTCTCAGGAAAAGGATCTAGGTGTCATTGTTGAAAATAAGTTGAAATCTTCTGCTCAGAGTGTAGTAGCAGCCAAGAAAGCAAATAGAATGCTAGGGATTATTAGGAAAGGAATGGAAAATAAAACAGAGAAGCATTATGATATTCTTTAAAGCTCCTTGGTGTGACCACATCTTGAGTATTGTGTGCATTTCTGGCCACCACATCTCCAAAAAGATATATCAGAATTAGAAAAGGTACAGAGAAGGTCAACCAGAATAATAAAGGGGATGGAACAATTCCCCTATGAAGAATGGCTAAAGAGGTTAGGACTCTTCAGTATGGAGAAGAGACGACTGAGGGGGAGATATGATAGTCTATAAAATTAGTGGAATGGAACCAGTAAAAGTTAATCTGTTTACTTTTTCAAAAAGTACAAAGACCAGGTTGACACAATGAAATCATTAGGTAATAGATTTAAAATTGAGAGAGAATATTTTTTTTGCTCAACGCATAATTAAGCTCTGGAATTCATTGCCAGAGGATCCAGTGAAAACTATTAGTATAGCTGTGTTTAAAATTTTAAAAAAAAGTTTGAACAAGTTCCTGGAGGAAAAGTTCATTAACTATTAAGGTAGAGTTGCAGAAATCCACTGCTCATTCTTGGGATAAACAGCTTGGAATCTGTCTACCCCTTGGGATCCTGATCCTGCCAGGTACTTGTGACCTGGATTGGCCACTGTTGGAAACGGGATACTGGAATTGATGGACTTTTGGTCTGACCCAGTGTGGCAAGTCTTCTGTTCTTATGAAGTACCAGATCTCAGTGAGGCTCAGTTAAAGTTCTAGAAACTTTCATATAAGTTTTTCGTGCTAGGCTCCATTGGAAGGTGTCACCATGTGTGAGAACTGACATCCTGCTGTCCTTGGAGAGTACCTATTACAGGTAAGCAACTTTGCTGTCCAATAAGGTTTTGCATCTTGGTTATAAAGCAGGGCACATTAAATTCACGGAGCTGGACCAGACTGAAACACTAGCCCAGGCTTTCAGGACATTTTCTTTGGTAGCATATGTGCATAGTACAACTGGTACTCCCGGGGGAATTCTGTGCTGCTGCGGAACACAGAATTTGCACAGAATTCCCCCCCCCCCCCCCCCCGCGCAGAATTGCCAAATTCTGCACAGAAAATAGCAGAGGAGACCCGGCATACTGCGAACGGAGCGCATCCCGCGGCACAAGCTCAGTTTGCAGCAAAGATGAAGGCCCGGTGCGCCATTCGTGGCAAAAAGGGAAGGCCCCTATGTGCTGTGGGACGCACTCTGTGGTGAAGATGATGGGTCGGCGCGCCATTCGCGGCACACAGGGGGGCCTTCCCTTTTCGCCGCAAATGGCATGCTGGCCCTTCATATTTGTCACAAACTGAGTGCGTCCCGCGGCATGGCGGTGAGAGAGAATGTGTGGGTGTGTGTGAGAGAGGGGAAGGTGTCAGAGAGCATGGTTGGTAAGATGGGGGGTGGGGAGGGTGAGAGAGAGAGCATGGGAGGTAAGAGGGGGGGGTGCTTGAGTGTGGGTTTCAGAGAGAGGGAGCCTATATGAGCGGTGGGGGATGCTGGTGAGATGCCGCTAAAACCTCATTAAGGAAACGTGCCCTGTCTACAGCTGGTCCTCCCCTGTGGAATTCGCTACCCCCGGACTTGCGACAAGAACCCTGCCCTCTGGTTTTCAAAAAGAAACTCAAAACATGGCTCTTTAGCCAGGCCTTTTCGGAGAGATAATCGCTCACAGAGGTCCCCTGGTCCCTCCTAAGAATTACACTAATTTTCTCTGCACACCCTCTAGTCCTTTCACAGTTTCACCATAAATGTATCTGAGGTAATATGTATAGCCCTTTTGTTTTTTGCTCCACTTTATATTTACTTTATTATAACTTATTTTATTTCACTTTATTTACTTTATTATAATTTATTTTGTATTATAATTTACGTTGTATTACATGTTCCTTTATTGGAAGTAATTTATGTATAGCCCTACGTTTGATTATACGATATTATGTTTTTGTATTACATGTTCCATGTACTCGCCCCAAGGCGACAGTTCAGGTCCCATGTAAACCGGTGCGATATGTATCCTATACAGGAACATCGGTATATAAAAGTTAAAAATAAATAAATACATGTGTGTGTGTGTGTGTGTGAGAGGAGTGGGGATGTGGGGGAGGGTGAGACAGCTTGGTTGGTAAGAGGGAGAGTGGGGGAGATGCTTGTGTGGGTTTCATAGAGGAGATTGTGAAGGAGTGTGTATGTGTGTGAGATTGGGAGCTTGTGTGTATGAAAAAGGGATTGTGTGTATGTGAGGGTGCTGGCCTGTGTGAAGGGATTGTGTATGTGTGAGACAGAGACTGTGTGAAGGGCTGCATGAGAGAGACACATAGGTAGCCTGTGTGAGGATGTATGTATGAGAGAGAAAGGGAGCTTGTGTGGGTGTGTATGCAAGAGAAAGGGCCCTGTATGAGGGGATGTGTGAGTGCGAGAGAGTGAGGGAGCCTGTATGAGGTTGTGTGTATGTGGAAAGGACACTCTTACAGTGAATTTCTAGGGAAATTCTGCTCAAAATATTTAAAATTCTGCAACTTTAATAACTTTTTTCTGTAATAATTTAAAATGTAATTACTTAGACTGTCATGTAAATTGTTATTTTGACCAATATAAAGTTTGCAGAATTTTCAGTTTTTGTGCGCAGAATTTTAAATTTTTTTTTTTTGCAGAATTCCCCCAGGAGTAAACTGGGCAGCACTGTCTCTTCATCCTAGAAAAAAATGAACTGTTACTAAAGAATGGTCTGGAAAATCAAGAACAATAATTTATGCAGCATAGAAGATGTACTGAATTGACTTTCTTTTTAAATGTACTTATTTGATCTTTTTAGCATTAACCTTGGGACTTCAACTTGGTGACGTTTCTTAATAAATTGTCATAAAGGAGTATATCTTGGTCATTTTTGCATCTGAGTTTCTATGTAACTAAGAGCATGAGAGAGGTTCTTGATGTATTGATGGGCACTGAATGTAAATAGAATAAAAATAACAGTTCTTTATGCACCAGGAGGCAATAATCTTTGCCAAGTCTTTAGTAGTTTTCCAAAATAATTTAACTGTAATCGTAGTTGTTAAATAGAAACTAAGATTTAATCTGTTGCTGTTTTATAATGTCCTATGCTGTTTTTCACCCCAACACAAACTTTTTATCTGCTAGTGCAGAATACCCTTAAAACCTCTTTACAGAAACGTCTCTTCCTTTAACAGAGGTTCAAGGAGAGTTGAGGCAATCCTTAAATGGTTTGAGTAGAATTGTTGAAGTCTTGATGCTTTCATTCCTTCTGGCTCAGATCATTGATACTGGTACTAAATGTGTTCCATGTACATGTGTTAACTAGTAACTTGTGTCCCTCAGGCTTTAGATTACTGTCACAGTATGGGGATCATGCACAGAGATGTCAAACCCCACAACGTCATGATAGATCATCAGCAAAAAAAGGTATATGGAGGAGGAGGGCAAATGGGTTTGGGAGGAGGCTGTAAAAAGTCAGAGGAGGAGGGAGGAGGGAAAATGAGCATGGGCAAGGGAGGGGGAGGGCAGGTAGTAAAGGCAGAAGGCTGTAGAGGAAGGTTTCTATAAGGCACACCTTGCAGGTATGGCTTAATTCCTAGAAATAGTAGCACATCCCATATCTCCGTATGTGTGTCCAAGAAAATGAGCAAACAGTTATGTTTTCCTCTCCCTCCTCCTTGTCTGACTTCTTTTCCTCATCTTTGTTGCCTCCCCTCTTTCCTAAGCAGCTGCGACTCATAGACTGGGGTTTGGCAGAATTCTACCATCCGGCACAAGAATACAATGTCCGTGTAGCATCCAGGTATTTCAAGGGTCCAGAACTCCTCGTGGATTACCAGGTAGGATTGGGCATTGGCCGCCTTTGATTCTGAGAAGCAATGCTGAGAACCTTGTTTAAAAAAACAAAACAAAAACAAAAAATAACCTACCAAATATTGTTTGCGATTTTGTTTAAGAGAATTTGTACTTGTTTTCCCTCTCTTCTGGGCAAAAGAGCTTAACTGCTGTGTGAAACAAATTGCATTAGCATAGAAGATAGTCTTATTGAGTGCCGATTGCCACTTAGTCCTACCCACCCCAGTTTCTGCTTTTCTTATATAGCCTTTCAAAGTCAGAGATCTGATCTTTGACACCTTCTTTAAATTAACTTAATTGATTATGGGGATTCTTACAAAAGCATGGGTATTCCCATAAAATAAGATTTGACACGTGGTTTATTCAGTGTAGTAACTGTGTCGCGCTCTAGTCCAGTGATCCTAACCTTTTCAGGCCCAAGGCACTCTTATTTTAACAAAAATGTGTGGCATATCAGCCTCCATGTATTAGTATGGCCAAAAGAAGAGGTAAGAAAGCACTTAAAACCATACCCAGTCGCCTTCCAAATTTTACAATAAAGGGGGAAAGAGCGGGTTGGAGACACATGAAACCATTATGGGTGAAACATCTCCTTCAGCATACAAGTCCGGGTAAGGGAGAAGTCACTGTTGTGGCCAGCCAGCTCTGTTACCTTGGCTGCTGCATGTGGCTGCCAAAGCACCTTCACTGCTGCTGTCAGAACGAGTCACATGCTGTGCTCAGGAGATGCACATTCAGATAAACCACGGAACTTTAACACATGCAAAAGAGCTTTCATTTAAGAAGATGATATTCATTGACACTGAAAAATCGGCTTAATCGTTTACCAGATACGGGTCCTGATGAAGAAATGAAACACAGCTCGTGTCGGGTTAGTGTTTGACAAAAATAACAAACCCGAATATCAAGTATAAGGTTCAGTTTTGTCCAGGCCATCTAAAGTTCCAACTACCACACCAATCAGTAGTATTAAACGCAAAAAGATCAAATACTCTTTCTAATACCTGTTTGAGGAAAAACCCTGCCTTATTGGATAATACACCAAAGAGTGTTCTAGTCAGCTATTATAGATCTAGAATGACTGCAAATCCATTATACATGCTGCAGTATGTTTTTGTGCTTACAGAAGTTACAGGATATGATTGAAGAACTTCCCACAGATTTCAAGCAAAGTTTTGTGTCAACTCTCCATACAGCTGAAGAATGTTGTAAACATCTCATTAGATCAACCTGTGAGGCCTATGACACTTCCTCTAGAATAGCCACGGGAGCCAGAAGATTAGCTTAGCTTCAGGGCTCCTTGAACATAAGAACATGCCATACTGGGTCAGACCAAGGGTCCATCAAGCCCAGCATCCTGTTTCCAACAGTGGCCAATCCAGACCATAAGAACCTGGCAAGTACCCAAAAATTAAGTCTATCCCATGCTACTGATGCTAGTAATAGCAGTGGCTATTTTGTAAGTCAACTTAATAGCAGGTAATGGACATCTCCTCCAAGAACTTATCCAAACCTTTTTTAAACCCAGCTACACTAACTGCACTAACCACATCCCCTGGCAACAAATTCCAGAATTTAATTGTGTGTTGAGTGAAAAAGAACTTTCTCTCATTAGTTTTAAATGTGCTACTTGCTAACTTCATGGAGTGCCCCCAAATCATTCTATTATCCAAAAGAGTAAATAACCGATTCACTTTTACCCATTCTAGACCTCTCATGATTTTAAATACCTCTATCATATCCCCCCTCAGCTGTCTCTTCTCCAAGCTGCACAGTCCTAACCTCTTTAGTCTTTCCTCATAGGGGAGCTGTTCCATCCCCTTTATCATTTTGGTCGCCCTTCTCTGTCCCTTCTCCATCAGATCTGTTTGAGATGTGGCAACAAGAATTTTACACAGTATTCAAGGTGCGGTCTCACCATGGAGCGATACGGAGGCATTATGACATTTTTCAGTTTTATTCACCATTCCCTTTCTAATAATTCCCTATATTTGCTTTTTTGACTGCCACTGCACACTGAACCGACGATTTCAGTGTATTATCCACTGACGCCTAGATCTCTTTCCTGGGTGGTAACTCCTAATATGGAAACTAACATTGTGTAACTATAGCATGGGTTATTTTTCCCTATATGCATCACCTTGCACTTATCCACATTAAATTTCATCTGCCATTTGGATGCCCAATTTTCCAGTCTCAGAAGGTCTTCCTGCAATTTATCACAATCCACTTATGATTTAACTACTCTGAATCATTTTGTATCATCTGCAGATTTGATTACCTCACTTGTCGTATTCCTTTCCAGATCATTTATAAATATATTGAAAAGCATGGGTCCCAGGACCCCTGAGGCACTCCACTGCCCACTCCCTTCCACTGAGAAAATTGTCCATTTAATCCTACTCTGTTTCCTGTCTTTTAGCCAGTTTGTAATCCACGAAAGGACATCACCGCCTATCCCATGACTTTTTACTTTTCCTAGAAGCCTCTCATGAGGAACTTTGTCAAACAGCTTCTGAAAATCCAAATACACTATATCTACTGGTTCACCTTTATCCACATGTTTATTAACTCCTTCAAAAAAGTGAAGCAGATTTGTGAGGCAAGACTTGCCGTGGGTAAAGCCATGCTGACTTTGTTCCATTAAACCATGCTTTCTATATGTTCTGTGATTTTGATATTTAGACCACTTTCCACTATTTTTCCTGGCACTGAAGTCAGGCTAACTGGTCTGTAGTTTCCCCGATCGCCCCTGGAGCCTTTTTTAAATATTGGGGTTACATCAGCCACCCTCCAGTCTTCAGGTACAATGGATGAAACCCAAAACAGCACTAGACATAAAAAGGTTTGAAACAAAAAAAAAAAAAAAGGTAATCACTCAGTATATTTTGCTACACAACTTTGACGTACTGCTACACTGAAATTTTGCTGCAAAATATTCTTCTGCTCACAGATTTAGTTGACTCTTTTCAGATGTATGATTACAGCCTGGACATGTGGAGTTTAGGTTGCATGTTGGCCAGTATGATCTTCAGAAAGGAGCCCTTCTTCCATGGACAGGACAACTATGACCAGGTGAGCAAGGGACTTCCCCTATTCCTATATACTGCAGTCAAGATTCCATCTTTCATCGTTCACTATCTGGTAAAGAGAATTTGTAATCTATCAACTGAGGTCACCTTAGGTCTTGAGTTGGAGTCCACTCAATACCTAGTACCAGTTGCTCTGTGCCCAGTTCCCACTTGGTTCATGGTGTTGCTGGCTGAATGATTCCATCAGGGACTGCAGTTATGGAATGGAAGCTCTTGTAAGGCATACACCTGACATTTATTTCACTACAATTTCAGTTGTCTCCTCTCTGGATGGTTTTGTACAGCATATCTGTTGGGCTGAAAGTCTCTCTCTTCTCTTTGCAGCTGGTCCGTATCGCCAAAGTTCTGGGCACAGATGAGCTGTTTGTGTACTTGAAAAAGTATCATATAGAACTGGATCCGCACTTCAATGACATCCTAGGGCAGTAAGTGCTGTAAGCAGAAAATAACACAATACTGAAGTAGGAAATTTGTGATTTTTCTGGGGCCAACTGAAGTGGTTTCCAAGGTGAGGGAGGGGTAGACATTCAAGCAGTGGTACCTAACAGAGTTACTCTGCTGTCAAGCAGACACAATGAGCCACACAGATGTCAAAACCAGGGATAAGCTGTTGATTGGGTCCAGAAGAGATTGTCTTCCAGTCTAAGTTCTGTTATGAATGGTTACAGATTGCATCTTTTGGAAATTCCCCAAAGGGTGTTTAGATGTACTGCCCATGAAGACCTACTAAGGATGAAAATGTTTGCCCATTTACTGGATGCAAAATAAATTGGTAAATCACTCAGCTTAGCAATTAATCAAAAACAGTCATGTGCTATAATTGCCAGAGCTAAATTGCACAATATTTTACTTGCAATACAAAATTTAATGACTCTCAAATAATGACTTGCAAATAAGCATAAAATCAAAATCTCAAAAAGTCAAAGCATAGACTGGGACATATCGTCAATAAACATGATTGTCAAACCTAAACACACACATCCTTCCCCACTCAAACAACCCTATTAGGAGAATAGGTTACAAATACATATACCCCACAACTGACTTGTCCAAAATTGTCATGTGACAATCGCTGTTAATGAAATAGATTTATATTTCCTTTTTCAAAAAAGGTTTTCCATTTGCACCAAACATTGGACCATATATTCAAATTCACAATTCTTCTCAGATCTTGGTCAAATCAGTTCATTTGTAAAAGAGCTGATGATGAAAGTTCTACAAATATCTCTAAAGGACAAATGTCCATGGGGAGAAACAAACTTCCGCAGGAAGAGAAAACAATGGTACTGCATTCCTAATGTTTCGCCTATTATAGGACTCGGGGGATTCTTGTTCACTGCAATGACCCCTTGATCAAAACAAAGGCAAATAAGATGAGATGAATGTTTCTTGAATTCTTAAAAGCAAACTGAGGTTTATCAAGTATTAGTAGCACAGTACCCATAAGATTTTCTTGCGAACGAGAGAAAATCCTGATTAATGGACAAAGCCCTCTTGCACAAATATGGCAAACCACATTATATAAAACAATGTGCCATGATTCTTGCATTCCTTGAAAATGCCATTAAAGATGAACAACTCCTGCACAAATGAAAACATTGACTAATTGGTATATTTCATATGCTTCAGATGGCAACTATCAAAACAGAAAAGATTGTTTTCTATCAGTGGATTTCCTAAAAATAGATGTCTCAAAATGGCTCCCTCCAAACTAACCCATATGTCAAGTTACATCTCTGCCAGTCTCATTACATCCAGAATATTAATTCGGATTGCAGGTATTAAAAAAAAATTTGAAAAAAATCAAGAAATTCTCTGTGCCCCACTAAATCAGGAAAACATCCATGTATCCCAACCATAACACAACCCAAGGAAACATAAAGGTAAGCAATATCAGGAACCATGGTGATCCCCATGGCTATATCTTTAATCTGTTGAAAAAATTCCTCAACAAACAAAGTAGTTCCTTGTAAGAATTACTGACACCAAAACAACCATGGCAAGGTGGTGGATGCCTGGAATGCCCGCCTCGAGGAGATGGTGATAAGGACGATGGTAGGCTTAAAAAAAAAAAAAAAAGAATGGGATCAATACAGAGAATCCCTGATGACACGAGAATGGCAATGAGGGCAGTGGACAACCTTCACTGAGTGGTTTCAGCCCAGGGCAGCAGTGATGTGGTTGCATTGTGCCCCCTGGATGGAATGGGATAATCTGCACAGAGCTGATGTGGATCACAGTGATCCATATCAAAGCAGCAGTTGCAACACTAAAAAAGGACATAGGATTGGGAGCTGGGTTCCATGTGGAACTTTTATCTACTTTGGGTAAATGCAGATAATTAATACTGGGCAGACTAGATGTGCCTTTTTTATCCTTCAGATGGAGCCCAGCATGGAAAATTTGTCAGTTTCTAGAAACTGACTGGCACACTGAGCATGCCCAGCATGCCACTATCCATGCGTCCATGCAGGGTCCCTCTTCAGTCTTCTTTTCTGCAGAGCTATCAACTCACGGGTATGGAACTCTGCAATTTTTTTGTGTTTTCAAGTATTCCCAGTTGGTTCCAACTGTTTCTGTGCCCTCCTCTTCCTGTTGGCTTAGTTTGGCAATGCAGTAAGCTTTTCTCCCTGCTGTCAAGTCTATTCCCGGTGGTTTCCCTTGCTCAGTGGCCGCCGGTCATAGACTGCTCGCCGGGTCTTTTTTGTAATGGCGTCAAGGTTTCATTGATGCCCCCAGTGTCCGTGGAACATGTCCCTCACGGATCTGCATAAGGTTTGTATCCTCTGCCGGGGTGTGTCGTTTTTGCGACCAGAAGAACCCCAAAGGCCTTGGCATCCATCTGGACAAGATGGAGAAGCTCTTTGGTTCCAAGAAATCTGAAGCTTCGACTCTGGTGTCTGGGCGTCGACTCTGAAAGGCCGTGGAGAGCCTGACATCGACCCTTCGCTTCCACTTCCCCACTGGGGGCTCTCTAAGGACAGAGGGGCGGGAATAGGCTGTCATTGGTGTCGTCTTGCTTCAGGACATTGGTATCATCTCCATCATCCTCTGCATCAGGGAAAGACCAGACTGAGCACCGAGGGAGGTCCTGAAAGCATTGTCACCAATCATTACAGTGGGTGCCAGTGCCAACTGGGCTCTGGTTGGCACTGGCACCCACTGTATCCCCAAAGCGACCCTCAAGGAGAGGAGGCCTCCATCGAACCTGGGAGTCCCAGGCATTCCCCCACTGATACCAGTGCCGGGCACCAATCTCCCTTGGGGCTCCAAGGGGGAGGTCTGGTGTTGCCTCCCCCTCCTTCGTCTGTCTTGTCCTCAGCGGCCTTTCAAGAAGAGTTGGAACGCAGGGTGCAACTGGTAGTGGTCCGAGCCCAATAGGGATTCTATCTACAGGCTTCCGTTTGTGCTTGAGCCTACACAGTCATTATTTGGCACCTCTGCTGGAGCGCCTCAATGTCCTTCTTGGCATCCTGCCTACACAGCCACTGCCAGTGTCTAGGGGTCCCTCAATGCCCTGACGGCAACTATTGCATCCTCCCTCCAGCATGATTCCCATCATGGGTTCCCCCAAGGAGGATGAACTGGTGCAGCCCACGGCACAGTGACCGGCATTACCTGATCTGGTTCCTGGTCTCTTGAGGGTTTTGATGCCTCCAAAGCTGAGGAGCTTGGGCAGGGGACCCCCACTGGTGTTTCCAGGTGATCTTAATGAGCAAGACGCCCCCTATGACCCGTGGGGGCATGATATGTTAGAGTCGTCTTCTGATGACTCAGGGGATCTTCCCTTGGATCCTTTCCCCTCCAGAGGAATGGCACCAGTCTCCGCCGGAGATGCTGACATTTGTGGGCTTTGTCTGGGCCATGGCAGAGGCCATTCCATTTCAACTTCTGACGGAAGAGAATGTCAGGCACAAGATGGCTGGAGTTTCTCCAATTTCTTGATGCCCCCAAGGAGGTGGTTGTTCCTGTCCACAACGTTTTTTTTTAAGGAATCGCTCCTTAGGATTTGGCAACACCCTATATCCGTACCTCCAGTTAACCAGAAGGCTGATGCAGTCTATCTGGTTCAACACACCTTGGGGTTCAAGAGGCACCAACTCCCACATTTGTCGGACATGGTTGAGTCTGCCCTAAAAAAGGCCAAGTGTTCAGACACCCATACCTCGGCCCCTCCGGGTCGGGAGCACAAGAGCACTGGATACGTTGGGAAGGAAGGTATTCCAGAACAACATGTTAATTGCCCGTATTACCGCCTGCCAGCTGTACATGACACAGTACTTATTTATTGATTTTGCTATACCAGCTTTCATGACAGGAATCATATCAAACCGGTTTACATTTAACAATGTGTGTAAGGTAGAGAGAACTCAAACCATAACAAGAGCATGGTTAAGAGTGTGAAATAGTTACAATAAAACAGGGAAGAAAATAACTTGGATCTGGAAAAGAAAAAAGGGGGGCGATAACTGAGCAGTAAAATATTTACAGTTAGCAAAATCAATTCCAAAGTAAAATTTACAGGGTAGCAGAATCGATTCCAATATAGTATAACTGTATAGCGAATGACATTAATCACACAGTAATGGAGATGACGGAGAAGTTAGTGGTTTCTTGTTTAAATCCATTTTTTTGATGAAGTGATTGTGATGTTGGGTGAGGATTTCCATCAAGGCTTGGAAAGGCTTATTTAAAAAGCCAAGTTTTCAGCCTTTTCCTGAACGTTAGTAGGCAGGGTTCCTGTCTCAGGTCAGATGGGATGGAGTTCCATAAAGGTGGACCTGCTGTTGAGAACGCTCTAACACTGAGTGATTTGTATTGATAAGTTTTGGCGTGTGGTACCTGAAGCTATTCTTTGTAAGATTCCCTGATGGGTCTGGTGGATGTGTGTTTTTTTGAAGGGAATTTGTAAGTTGAGCTGTGTATGTTGATGGATGACCTTGTATATGGTGGTGATGGATTTGTACATGATTCTGTAGTGGATCGGTAACCAGTGAAGGTCTTTGAGGATAGGGGAGATGTGGTCGATTCTCCTGGAATTTGTAAGGAGTCTGGCTGCTGTATTCTGTACCATTTGTAGAGGTTTGGTGTGCGAAGCTGGGAGGCCCAGTAGTAGTGAGTTACAATAATCTAGCTTGGAGAAGATTATTGCTTGAAGAATTGTTCTGAAGTCCTGAGTGTGGAAGAGCGGCCTTATTCTTTTAAGGATATGTAATTTATGAAAGCAATCTTTGGTGGTTTGGTGGTTGAATGATTTAAGGTTGAGACGGTTGTCTAAGATGGCTCCTAGATCTCTCACATGAGAGGTTTGAAGGAGGGCTGGTGGCTTTGAGGATGTATTATTGTTTTCCGGGGATATAAGCATGTATTCCGTTTTCACAGTATTGAGTATTAGGTTTAGGCTGGTGAGAAGGTGTTTGATTTCTATTAGGCAACTATCCCAGTATTCTAATGTTTTCGTAATGGATTCTTTTACAGGGATCACGATCTGAACATCGTCTGCAAATAGGAAGTGTTTCAGGTTTAGTTTCGTGAGCAGTTGGCAGAGTGAGAGCAGGTAGACATTAAAAAGTGTGGGTGAAAGAGAGAAACCCTGCGGAACCCCTAGGGTGGATGGGAAGTAATGAGATTCTTTATTATGAATTTTTACCTTGTATCCTCTGTTCTCCAGGAAAGTTTTAAACCAGGTCAGTGCTGAGCCTGTCACTCCTATGTTTGCCAGCTGTTTTAGCAGGAGGTGGTGGTTGACTGTTTCGAAGGCAGCCGAAAGGTCAAGGAGGATTAATAAGAACGTTTGACCTTTGTCGATGCCGGAGAGGAGGAAGTCCGTGAGGGAGAGAAGTAGCGTTTTGGTGCTTGCAGCTTTGCGAAAACCATATTGGTTTGGGGACAGAATGTTTGTTTGTTTATTTATTTATTTATTTAAGGTTTTTATATACCGGCAATCATGAGCACATATCTTGCTGGTTTACATGGAACGGGAGTGCATTAAATACAACAACTAGAACTGTGGTGATCGAAGGAGCAGTTACAAATAACAAGGGTAGCAGAACTTGGATAAGAAGGAAGAGATAGGAAAGAATAAACGGTTGAACGGTATACAAATAAATTAAATGCTATGTAAAAATGGCATGATTAATGGCTGAATATTTGAAGTCCTTGGTTTGTATCTATAACGTGATATTAGATTGTGTGAATGTTGTGATCCTCTAGGTAATTCGATAGTTGGGTGTTCACTAATTTTTCCTTAACTTTAGCTATAAAAGGGAGGTTGGAAATAGGGCGGAAATTGTTAGGATCACTGGCGTTTAGGTTTGGGTTTTTTAGGAGTGGTTTGATTGAGGCTGTTTTAAGGTAGTCTGGGTAGATACCCTGGGACAGGGAACAATTTATGATGTCGGCTAGGGTTTTTGATATAATATCAGGTATTAGAAGAAGCATTTTGGAGGGGATTTGATCAAAAGGGTGTGATGATGGTTTCATTTTCTTCAGCACCGATTGTATCTCTGAGATGGTGATGAATTCAAAGGAGTTGAGCTGAATGTTTTTGTTTGGGAGAAGATATGTACTATCGGATGTGCAGGTGTTTGGAGTCAGCTGATTGAGTAGATTGGAGATTTTTTTACTGAAGTGAAGAGCCAGTTCGTCTGCTTTAGTTTGGGATAAGTCGGTTGGGATATCTGGAGTGATAGCTTTTGTGAGACTGGAAACGAAGGTGAAAAGAGCTTTAGAGTCAAAGATGAGGTGGTGAATCTTAAGGGCATAGTAGTTTCTTTTGGTTTTCAGTGTGATGCTTTTGTATAAGTGGAGAGAGCGTTTGAAGTCAGAAAGTGAGGATGGTGAGGGGGCTTTACGCCATTTTCTTTCTTTCTGACGAAGTAGATGTTTGAGTTTTCGCAGTTCGTCATTATACCAGGGTTGTCTTTTGGACGCATTTTGTGTAAACTTCTTTGTTGTCAGAGGACATAGTGTATTTGCTACTGATTCTGTTATTTTGGACCAGGATTGGAGGGCTGAGTTGGGCGTGGAGACGTCGATGTGTGTGAGATCTGGGGCTAGGAGCTTGATGAGGTGTTCAGAGGCACAAGTTTTCCTGTAGAGGAATGATGGTCTGGAGTAGTGATTAGAGCCCGGTTGTATCAGAGAGAAAGTAGTGGAGATTGAGTGATCTGACCATGGAACTTGTTTGCACACTGGTTGTTTGGTTTGTGAAATGCCGGAGTTTGTAAAGAAAAGGTCCAGTGTATGACCCACTTTGTGAGTTGGTGTATTGATTTGTTTGAAACCCATTGCTGACATTGCGATGAGGAAAGCTTCGCAGTTTGTTGAGAGGGGGACTTTGTCAACATGTAAGTTGAAGTCTCCCAAGATTATAGCAGGAGAGTCTAGGTTTAGGTGAGAGGCTATAATTTCGAGAATGGGGGAGGTATCAGACTCTAGCAGGCCTGGAGGGGCATAGACTAGGAGGATTTGGAGATGTTCTGATTTGAACAATCCTGTTTCTAGTTTGGTGGCTGAATGAATTGGGTAGTGTGTAAATCTCTGGGACTTTCTGGCAGCTAGGAAAATACCCCCTCCTCTTTTTTTTTTTTCTTGGGATAGAAAAAAAATCGTAGGTCTGTATAGGTAATTGGTTAATGAGGGCGACGTCCGAGGATTTGAGCCATGTTTCTGTAATGGCGCAAATGTCTGGGGTTGAGTCCTGCAGTAGGTCGTTGAGTATTAGAGTTTTGTTGGTGAGCGATTGGGAGTTGAACAGGATGATAGTGAATAGAGTGAATCCTAAAAACTGTGTGGTTGGGGAAATCATGATTGGGATAAGGGATTTGTAGGTGCATGGGCGGTTGAGCATTGTTGATAATGTGATAGCTTGTAGTAGAAACCGAGTAGCGGGCGGTGGAGTATGGTAGAACGCGCCTCGTGGAGGTACTGGGAGTGTAGACCTTGCCCTGCAGGGTTTTGTGGGTGCAGGATTCCAGGCAGGATCTTCTGTCTCCGAGGAGTTGTCCTTATAGGGGAAAGAGAGGGAGGTTCTGAAGAGGTTGCTAGGGTTGAGAATGAATTCCAGCTTGTGAAAGCAGGTCCCAGGAGTTATCTGAGCATCTGCTTGTCACGCGTCCAGCAAGACTCTAAATGTAGCAAGCATGAGGTACGTTCCACTTATGTGTTTGTCAGCTAAGGTGGCATCAACAGGCATTGGTGCCCGCAGGATGGCCCAGCTTCGAGCCACTGATCTCCGGCCAGAGGTAAAGGGGAGCCTTTTTTGGTGATAAAGTGTGAGATGCTGTGGCTCAGTTGCAAGTTCACCATGAGATCCTTCAGCATCTTTCAGCTAGTACATGAGACCTGCCATCCTCTGCCAGAAAATCCTTGTGGTAGGGTTCACGGAGGTCCTTTTATTGCCAGAGGAAATATTATCCTCTTTCCTCTTGTGGCTGTTCTCATCACGTGAGCTCTAGGGGCCGCTATAGACAGCAGCGGACCCCCAGGGCCCAGCCAGTACCCCAGCTGAGCCCTGCTACGGGGTTTTGACTGGCTGCAAGGGAATATAAGCCAATCACCCTTATTCTTGGCATCAGACCCTCCGGTTGGGGGCCGGCTGCAGCTCTTTGTAGACCACTGGCCCGATATCACCTCTGACCAGTGGGTCCTGAACATCATTCATTGAGGATATCAGCTGAACTTTCCTAGCGTATAGCAGATGGACTCAGGACCAATGGGTATAGTGTACTCCTGTTAGCAGTTGGAGACGGATCAGATTTCAATCTGACGTCAGCCCCTAGTACATATACCCCTGCTGGAAGTGCAGCTCTTCAGTATTTTCCGTCTCCATAGCAGTTAGGGACTACCTGCATGCTCTCCCAGCATTAGAGAAAAATCCAACTGAGAAAACCCAAAATAAGAAATTTTACCTCGACAGTGAGCCCCGCTCTCCTGCGGTGATACCCTCTGGTCCTTCCCCCAGTCGAGAATTCCCGAGGTGATTTCCGTGGGCCCTAGGAGGTGAGCCTCGGTCCGGCGGCCGACCCTCGGGGGTCCTAGCCCCCGATTTCGGGCACGGCTGAGAGGCAGCGGGTGCAACCACGAGCGCGGCGGTGAAGGTATTTGCCCTCTTCCCCCCCCCCCCCCCCCCCCCCCCGCAGCCGGAGACCGC
Organism: Rhinatrema bivittatum; assembly: GCF_901001135.1. Lineage (NCBI taxonomy): Eukaryota > Metazoa > Chordata > Amphibia > Gymnophiona > Rhinatrematidae > Rhinatrema > Rhinatrema bivittatum. The sequence continues at coordinate 140,786,790 of NC_042621.1, forward strand.
CCGGAGTGAAGCCGGGAAGCGCCGAGACAAGGTAAGGTCTTCTCTGGTCTCCAAAGCTCGAGGAGTCGCACAGGTCGCCGGCCGGGACCAGTGCCACCGGGTTGATCAGCCCTAGCAGGGCTAGGCCCCGGTTAGATCCAAGGGTCCTCCCACGTGGAGACCCTCCGAGGTGGTCTCCATATTGTCCGCGTGGTCGCCCTCTCCATTTTGGCTCTGTCTGCTGCCATTTCGATCCGTGGGCACAGAGACGAGCCGTGCGCACAAATCCCTTGTGCGCACAACATTACACGCACAAGTGCCGAGCGGACAAGCAACGTGCCTAACCACGTGCTTACTGTGCCGGGCGCATAACTCCGACCTGTGCGCACATCTTTCTACATGCGCGCACCAAACCTACACGCGCAACTTCGCACACCGGAGCGCACAACTGTGCGATACGCGCACAAGCCAGGGCACCGCCGGGAAAACAAACTGATGTCAATACTACATGTCTACACCAATTACCTTGTAGTTGCAGGATATTTATGCAGACTAGGAGTGCGTTTTCCTTTATGTGGACAACTGGCTGATTAAGAGCATGGTTTCCACATTTATCAGCCACTCATCTTTCCGATATTCTTCCTGCATCTACATGTGCATAAGAGAAGTTTGCTTATTTATTTGATTTATATTCTGCTTTTCAAAGCCAATTATATTCAGGTATTGTGGGTGTTTCCCTGTCCCCAGAGGACTCACAATCTGTATGTACCTGAGGCAACGGAGAGTACAATCTAATCACAAGGAGTGGCAGTGGGATTTGAACCCTGGTTTCTCTGGTTCATAGTCTGCTGCTCTAATCATTAGACTGGTATTCCATTTCTCACACTGGATTGCAGGAGAGTTGTCACTTTCTGTCTAAAGCAATTAAAGCCTGTTGTGGCTCATTGTACTGATTTTTGTTTTGTTTTTTTTTTCCAAAGGACTAGCCAATTTATTGTTTTTTGAACACACAAGCCAGCTTTGTGTGAAAAAGCATGCCATAATCTAATTGAGTAATAAATTGCATCTTTTGTTAAGGAAACATTTTCCCACTGATTGAAACAAAATTCTCTCCCAATATGTAAAGTATAATACAAAACTAGGGGTAAGTATTATAGTCAATTTTAATAACTAAGATAAAAATAGTTTATTCATAATGTTAATTTTACATCAAAATTAGAAAACAGGCTGACAAGCATATACATAATTTTTCAACCATATGTGTTCATCTTTTTATACAAAGCTTCACCAATTAATTGCTTAAATAATCCACCCCCACAGTCCATCAAAATGGGTAGTTAAAACTTTTCTGCTAAGTACTTTTGGATGACATGTTGAAATGTTTGAAGGAATACCTTATGAGAAGCTCTCTTTTCTAAGTCAGTGAGGTCTGGAATAGGTGGCTAATAATGGTGTGAAAATTGGGTAGGAGTGTTTGATTCTGACAGTCTGTGCCTATATAAATATCGGGCAGGACGTTTAAGAATTAACATTGATAGTGTTCCCCTGAAGCAGCCTTATATATAAAGCAAAACTTGGGCCCTAGTCAGGATTGGGAGCGAAAGCTTTTTCTTTCTTCCTCTGTCTGATTTATTCCTTTGGGTGTCAGATGTTTTGTCAAAAATCCTTTTGAAATTTTGACCCTATGTGAATAGAAATATCCATAAGGTCCTACCTCCAGTTGCGCAAATCATGTGGTTTAAATGACATGCAGAGGGTCATCACTGGGACAGAGACTTTACATTGAGGAAACATTTAATAAGGGTTACGTATCTTAACGCCTTCCTGACGTGAAGGTAAGAGTCTCACACTGTGCCGAATTGAGAGCCCTATTACAGCTTTTGAAGTACCCGGTTCTCTAATCAGAATGTCATAACGCTTGGTTGTAATGTGCAAGGGGGGGGGGGGGAGGGGGAGGGAAAGATTATTACATGGATGGGATAAAAATTAAGCTGGTAATTATATTGTATACTTGTTTACTTATTTTGTTTGTCTGACTTATGGAGATCACAAATAAAACTATTAAAAAAAAAATCCATAAGATTAGAAGCTTCTCTATTTGAATATATATTGTATGTAGGTATTTTTTAATATTTTGAAAAGCATAAGAACATGCCATACTGGGTCAGACCAAGGGTCCATTAAGCCCAGCATCCTGTTTCCAACAGTGGCCAATCCAGGCCATAAGAACCTGGCAAGTACCCAAAAACTAAGTCTCTTTAGTCTTTCCTCATAGGGAAGCTGTTCCGTTGCCCTTCTCTGTACCTTCTCCATCGCAATTATATCTTTTTTGAGATGTGGCGACCAGAATTGTACACAGTATTCAAGGTGCAGTAACACCATGGAGCGATACAGAGGCATTATGACATTTTCAGTTTTATTCACCATTCCCTTTCTAATAATTCCCAACATTGTTTGCTCTATTGATTACCGCAGCACACTGAACCGACGATTTCAATGTGTTATCTACTATGACGCCTAGATCTCTTTCTTGGGTGGTAGCACCTAATATGGAACCTAGCATTGTGTAATTATAGTATGGGTTATTTTTCCCTATATGCAACACCTTGCATTTATCCACATTAAATTTCATCTGCATTTGGATGCCCAATTTTCCAGTCTCACAAGATCTTCCTGCAATTTATCACAATCTGCTTGAGATTTAACTACGCTGAACAATTTTGTATCATCTGCAAATTTGATTACCTCACTTGTCATATTTCTTTCCAGATCATTTATAAATATATTGAAAAGTAAGGGTCCCAATACAGATCCCTGAGGCACTCCACTGCCCACTCCCCTCCACTGAGAAAACTGTCCATTTAATCCTATTGTTTCCTGTCTTTTAGCCAGTTTGTAATCCACAAAAGGACATCGCCACCTATCCCATGAATTTTACTTTTCCTAGAAGCCTCTCATGAGGAACTTTGTTAAATGCCTTCTGAAAATCCAAATAACTGTATCTACCGGTTCACTTTTATCTACATGTTTGACTCCTTCAAAAAAGTGAAGCAGATTTGTGAGGCAAGACTTGCCTTGCGTAAAGCCATGCTGACTTTGTTCCATCAATGCATATCTTTCTATATGTTCTGTGATTTTGATATTTAGAACACTTTCCACTATTTTTCCTGGCACTGAAGTCAGGCTCACTGGTCTATAGTTTCCCAGACACCCTTGGAGCCCTTTTTAAATATTGGGGTTACAGTCGTCGGGTACAATGGATGATTTTAATGATAGGTTACAAATTTTTACTAATAGATTTGAAATTTCATTTTTGAGTTCCTTCAGAACCCTGGAGTGTATAAGTTTTTCTGTGAGTTTTTGCCTCTGCGGCTGACTTCTTTTCATATTCTCTTAGCCTGTCTTATCAATGTCTTACATTTAACTTGCCAATACTTATGCTTTATCCTATTTCTTTTGTTTTTTTTATTCTATATGGAATTGATGTGTGAGGAAGTACTTAATGTATGTATATGTGTATGAGGGTTTTTTATTGGTATGGATCATTTAAGCAATTGATTAATTGGTGAAGCTTTGTATAAATTAATGCATATGGTTGAAAAATTATGTATATGCTTATCAGTCTGTTTACTAATTTCGTTGTAAAATTGACATTATAAATTAACTTTATTTTTACCTTAATTAGTTAAGAATTATTAAAGCTGATTATAATACTTACCCCTAGTTTTGTACTATCTCTTGTTAATACATAGCAAGAAATGATCTTAGAAGAGCATGCCAAGGCCCATGTTCTTAAGGACATGGCAACACTGGTTGCCGATCTAAAGTCTACCTTCTTAGAGATTTGCAAGGCAACAGCATGGATCTTGTCTGTACATTTACGAGAAACTATTGCTTTGATGTAGTCTCAGGATTCTAGATATGAGCTGTCTGTCATACGGAGATTGTCTGCGGGGTAGAACCCAGCTATTACCCTCTTAGGTCCTATTTCAATTTCCTAATTGTTCTTATGTTTTATGATTAAAATGTGGGAAAAGATAATTATGAAGTTTCTCTTGAGAAAAAAATACCACACAGTTTGCATACTCTTGCCCTTTAGTGTTTTGGCTTTTCACAGAAAGGGTGGCAAATACATGGAATGCCCTCCTTGGCAGTAGGTGGTGGGGGCTTGAGAAGAAAGACTTTAAAAGAGCATGGGATAAGCATAGAGGATCCTTGATTGCTATAAATTGGATCAGTATGACCCTAGTGGCATCTCATTAAAGTATTTATAGCACCATGCCAGACTGATTAATTTAGTGTTGAGGCTGCCAGAATGAATGGCAAAGTGATTAATATGAAAGGTTAGATGTCCTAGTGGAAATACAAGGAACTTCATGGCCTAACTTGTCTGGCATTCTGCAGTGGTAGACTCACATAGCAGCTGGGACTGTCTGGCAGGTTGCAAGTACTGTAATAACTAGAAGTTCTAGTAGAAATGCAAGTTCCCTGTACATATCTGGATCAGTCCAGACCATGGGTTATGCCTCCCTTCCAGCAGGTGGAGATGGAGAAAAACTTGAAAGGCATCCATAGTTAAGCTGGTGTACCTCCTGCATCCCTTCAGTATTTCTCTGTCTCCAGCAGATGGAGGTCGTGCAAACCCTGCAGTCTTGCCCTGTTTCTGGGGTTTAGGCTATCCCTTAAAAGTAACTAAGAGTGAACTAGCTATAAGTGATGAATCAAGCAAGTTTAAAAAAAAAAAAAAAAAAGACAGAAAAAGATCTTCTGCAGAGTTCCCTATCCTCCCATGGGGTTATTAGATCCAGAGAGGGTCATCCTCTCTGGTGGCAGATTATTGGAGCTGGGGTTGGTAACCCCGCAGGGCTCCAGACAGGTAAGGAGCAGGGGATGAGATTACTGGTGGTCCAGTCCCTCTTACATCATGCTGTTCCTGAGCATTGTGGAAAAAAAAATCCAAATTTTTGAAAAAGTTTTCTGCAATCCAGGACCCCTCTCATTGGAATCGCAATATTTTTTACTAATTTCGCTGCATTTTTTCATGTTTTTGGGCCGTCCCGTCCCGTCCCCCCCCTCGCCCCCATATGTTGCCATGACCATCTGTATGTGTGGCATGAGGAGAACCAGCCGCGCGGCTTTCGAGGGCTTTTTCAGGGTCTGCAGCAGTAACCAAACCTAGAGGGGCTTCAAAATGATCTGCTCCGCTTCACGGAGCGGAAGGATGGAGGCCTGCCATCTCCATATTTAAAAAAAAAAAAAAAAAAAAAAAGGGTGGGCAAGAGTATGTAAAATTAACGAAGAGTTCATAAGCTATAGGTATTACCAATTAGGCTTATTCAATATTTGTTGATAGATAATGTGGCTACTTCACTTTCAATACATATCCAACATAGCTCTCTGCTTCAACAGCAGGGGAGAAGAAAAACTAATACTTCACGCATATCCAGCATAGCTCTCTGCTTCAACGGCAGGGGAGAAGAAAAACTAATACTTCACGCATATCCAGCATAGCTCTCTGCTTCAACGGCAGGGAGAAGTAAAACTAATAGTTCACGCATATCCAGCATAGCTCTCTGCTACAATGGCAGGGGAGAAGAAAAACAACCAATAAAGGCTGAATAACATAGTCTGGGTAAAACAAATAAGCATGGGTGTAGCTTGCTTATTGCGGTGGTTACTACCCCTACTACCCATAACTAATCAAGCTTGATATTTCACTTGGATGCAGCTCCATCACTGCTCTCTGCATTAATGGTGGGGGTGAAAGGGAAATAGAACCAAAGGTTACTAGGAGCCAAGAGAAACAGATAAGTATGAGAAAAAAAGAAGTGTGAGGCTTGCTGGGCAGACTGGATGGGCCGATTGGTCGTCTTCTGCCGTCATTTCTATGTTTCTATGCTCGGAGGAGGCTTCAGGCTCCATCAGTGCAGGGACGGTGGCCATCTTAAGCACATTTTCTGCAGCTCAGGCAAAGGCTATGGGGGAGGGGGAACTTCCCCCAGCACTGTCTCCGGTCCCTGCTAGTCCTGATGCTACTTTAGATCAGGACCAGGATTTTTTGCAGGAAGATCCTGTTTTCCCAGGGGGACAGGATGTTGATTCTGATTCTTTTTCTTTAGATTTTGTCCTCCTTATGCATAAAGCATTTTTTGGTTCCAGATCTACACAAGGTGGTGCTTTGCCAATGAGACCTGCGCAGGGACCGCTCCCCAAGGTAAGCAAGCGCACGATGTGCCCGCGTCTCTACGGGTCGCAAAGTTAAAAGGCGCTGTGGCTTCAGGAGGCTCAGCCGCTCCGGTGGTGCCGGGCAGTGCGGCTGCAGTTGCAGGGGCCTCTTCTTCTCCTCTTCCCCCCCCCCCCCCCAGCGGGGGGGGGGGGGTTTGGATGATGAGCCGGGGAAACAGATCCCCTTGGCTGTCGATGACCCTCAGGTGGTCTGCCTGTTCCAGAGAGAGGAATTAGAACCTCTCATTCCGAACAATCTGCTCTTTCTGAGCTCAGGGTGGAGCTCCCCCCGCATGCTCCACCACAGGACTCTGTGGATCCAGTTCTGGCAGGATTACGAACGCTGATCAGGGAGTGGGATGCTCCGGATGCTGGTTTGCGGGTTGGTCAAGCTATGGATAAGCTTTACCCGCTAGTGGATGAGTTCCTGGAACTTCTACAGTCCCTTAAGGTAGACGTTTCAGTTTCGGCTGTTGTCAAGTGGACTACTATTCCAGTCGCAGGCTTGGCGGCTCTCAAGGACCTTCAGGACTGCAAGCTGGCAGTACTTCTTAAATGCATTTTTGAGGTGTCGGCCCTGGCTATCCGGGCAGCGGTGTGTAGCAGCTATATGGCTTCTCTCAAATCGTTAACAGCCCTACCCACATAGCGGGTCACACCTTAGACCTCATTTTCATCAATGATGGTATCTCTCTCCTCTAAGCCAGATAGCTCTCTGGTCCCATGGTCTGACCACCGGATCATCTCCACAGCACTTGAGATTAGATCATCCACCACAATCCTTCCCTAAAACCACAATACAATTCAGAAACCCCTGTTCCTCTGACCACCTCAACTGCCATCTCTCCAAGGAACTGACTCAGCTCAACCTTTCAGACGCAGATACAGCCATCACTTCCTGGATTAATCACCACAAAAGTTGCAGATCAAATTTGTCCTACCTCCCCCAAAGTCCTACGCCCTTCGTCTGACAACAGAAAACTTTGGTTCACCCCAGAACTAAAGGCCCTCAAACAAGACCTCAGAAGAAAAGAACACAGCTGGCGAAAAAAACCATCCACCTCGTCATTAGCTGCCTACAAATCCCTACTTAACGCCTATAGGATCGCCATCCTCAGATTGAAGAAAGATTTCTTCGCTAAGAAAATCCACCACTTCATCTTTGATTCGAAAGCCTTCGTCGCATATGTCTCAGCGCTCACCAAAACATGGAAAAAGGACAAACCTACCTACTTGCACTCCTCGATCTATCCGCCGCTTTTGATATGGTGAACCATGCCATCCTCTTAGAACGTCTGACATAGGCATCAAGGGATCTGCTCTCAGTTGGTTCAGATCCTTCCTGTCCAACAGATGCTTTAAAGTCAGGATAAACAATAAAGAATCTCTCCCTGGGTGTTCCCCAAGGATCTTCCCTCTCACCCTCACTCTTCAACATCTACCTTCTACCACTTTGCAACCTACTTACAAAGCTAAAACTATCCCACTACCTGTACGCGGATGACGTCCAAATACTCATCCCGATCACAGAATCTCTACAAAAAACTCTTAACCATTGGAACAAATACCTTCAATCAATTAACCACCTTCTTTCCACTTTCAACCTGGTCCTGAACACCAACAAGACAGAGATTATCTCTCAAGAAGACCTCGCCACGCTTCCTATTTCACCGTCCTCTTCCCAATCAGCCAACTCAATTATAAATCACTCTCCATTTGTTAGGGACTTAGGCGTCATCCTGGATAACCAACTCAACCTTAAGAAATTTGTGCACACCACCACCAAGGAGTGCTTCTTCAAACTGCAAGTCCTCAGAAAGCTAAAACCACTCCTCCACATACAGGACTTCAGATTGGTACTGCAATCCATCATCCTGTCGAAACTGGACTACTGCAATTCCCTTCTCGGTCTCCCGGCCAACTCTATTAAACCTCTTCAAATGGTTCAGAACTCAGCTGCCAAGATTCTCACCAATACCAAAAAAAGGGAACATATCACCCCCACCCTTCAGAACCTCCATTGGTTACCCGTCAAATCCAGAATCCTCTTCAAAGTTCTCACGATCATACATAAAGTTAAACACAACCTCAGATCTATACAACTAAGACCACATACCTCATCTAGACCAATCAAAAGTGCTACCAAAGACACGCTATATGCCCCCCAAGCGAAAACATCCTTAAAGCGCGCCATATCGACAGCAGGACCCCATCAATGGAATGCGTTGCCTCCTGACCTCCAGCAAGAGCCTTGCCCATCAACATTCAAAAACAAAACTTAAAACATGGCTATTCAGCCAAGCCTTCCCGGACACTTAATATTTCCTCACTATCAGCTTGACACTTTCAAGCTGACATTCCACTCTGACACTACAGTCTAGCTCAATGATTCCGTTTTCTTTTTCAGTTATCAACTCATTTGTTCTTGTTAATCTGTTTTGACCCTGTTCCACGGTTAATTGTCCCCCTTGTTCTTTGTATCGCCCCTGAGCGAATGTTGCAGTTGCATTGTAAACTGATGTGATATGTATCTTTTACAGGAACGTCGTCATAGAAAAGTTAAAAATAAATAAATATATGCTGCGTGCAAGCCTGCGCTGGGTTCAGCAATTGCTGACGTCCAGAGAAGATCTTCCTCCGGAGGAATTGGAGCAGGCACTGCATTTGGAAGCTGCGGTGGTATGTGGGGCGGATGCACTGTATGACCTGCTCCATACTTCCTCTCGCACCATGTCATCGGCACTATCCACAAGACTGATTTTGTGGCTTCGCAACTAGTCAGCGGATGTTTCATCCAAGGCTCAGCTTGGTTCTATTCCATTTGAAGGTGGTTTTTTGTTCGGAGAGGATTTGGAGCAGTTGATAAAGTCCCTGGGGGAGAACAAAGTTCACAAGTTACCAGAGGACAGACTGAGACCCTCCAGAGGGTTTCCATTATCCCGCTCTCGATTTAGGGGACAGCGGAGGTTTCGGCAGAACAGGCAACAAGCGGCTGTACAGCGCCAACCGATAGCCAGGAACCAAACCTGATCCTCATCCTTTTGGGGACGCAGAGACGCCCGAGAGGGTGGTTATTCAGCCTCTTTCGCCTCCAAGACTACACAGTGAGACGGGGCGGGCCCATCCCTTGGGTAGGGTGTCGCCTGACCCGATTTTACGAGGCATGGACCAGAATTACTTCCGATCGGTGGGTGCTAAGCATAATAGAACGAGGCTACGCTTTGGAATTTGCTCAGCCTCTCAGACTTTTACTTAATATCCCCATGCGGTCCATAGGTCAAATGGCAGATTGTTCATCAGACTCTCGAACGTTTTTTAGCTCTGGGAGTGGTAAAGCCGGTCCTTCCAGACCACTGGAGGACAGGAAGGTACTCCATTTACTTTGTAGTTCCAAAGAAAGAAGGGTCCTTCGGCCAATTTTGGACCTTAAAAAGGTAAACAAGGCTCTCAAGGTGCCACATTTTTGCATGGAGTTTCTGCGTTCAGTCATTGCGGCGGTACGCAAGGGAGATTTCCTGGCCTCTCTGGATCTGATGAAGGCATACTTGCACATTCCCATCCGCGAGGATCATCAGAAGTTCCTTTGCTTTATTATGGTCCTGGGAAAGCAATACCAATTCTGAGCTCTGCCGTTCGGTTTTGTGACCACACCTTGTACGTTCACCAAGGTCATGGTGGTTGTGGCGGTGTTTTTTCGGAGACAAGGCCGCCTCATTCATCCCTACCTGGACGATTGGCTCATCAGGGCAAAGTCAAGGGATTGTTATGTGGAAACGATCCACAAGGTGACCACTCTTTTGGAATCCCTCGGATGGGTGATCAGGCCAAAAGCAACCTGGTTACCTCTCAGGCACTGGAATTTCTGGGAGCCAAGTTCGACACTTCAGTCGGAAAAGTTTTTCTTCCAACGGATCAAAGGAACAAGCTGATGGGGCAAGTTTGTCGCTTGTTGGTTCTTCCACTGCCCATGGCCTGGGACTACCTTCAAGTTCTCAGTTCAATGCCATCCACACTGGAGGTGGTTCCTTGGGCATTTGCTCATATGAGACCATTACAATGAGCATTACTTTCCTGGTGGGGATCCCAAGTCGGAGAATTTCCAATTCCCTCTGCCACTCACCGAACATGCCAGGTCCAGTCTGGGGTGGTGGCTTTGCCCGCTCAACCTGTCTCAAGGAGTGGATCTGGAAGTCCCGCACTGGACAGTGGTGACCACAGATGCCAGCCTCTCCAGCTGGGGAGCAGTCTGCCAGCATCTTTCAGTACAGGATGGTCGATCAATCGCCTGGAAACCAGGGTGGTTCGCTTGGCCTTGCAGTACTTTCTTCCCCACTTATGCCATCAGGCGGTTCACGTCTTTTCCGACAATGCAACGATGGTGGCCTATATCAACCGTCAAGGAAGAACCAGTAGTCGAGCAGTAGCCGACGAAGCGGAGCTGCTTATGGCTTGGGCGGAGAGGAATCTAGCGATGCTAGCGGCATCTCATATCACCAGGAAGGACAACATACAAGCGGACTTCCTCAGTTGAAGGCGCATAGATCCCAGAGAGTGGGAACTCTCGGACGGAGCAATGGATCTCATTCCTCGCAGATGGGGGACTCCCCATATGGACTTGATGGCAACGCGGAACAATGCCAAAGCCCCTCGCTTCTTCAGTCGCAGGAGGGATCACGGCGCAGAAGGGGTCGATGCGCTGGTAATTCCCTGGCCAACCTCAGTTCTCCTGTGCGTGTTTCCTCCTTGGCCTCTGGTGGGCAAGGTGCTTCGCAGGATAGAGGTCCACCCAGGGACGGTAATCCTAGTGGCTCCCGAGTGACCCTGACGTTTGTGGATGGCCCGCTACGACTCGGGCATCTTCCATAACTTCTCCATCAAGGGCCTATATATATTTCGACCAGGCAGCTTGCTTCTGTCTAGTGGCTTGGCTTTTGAAAGGAGGAGATTGAGGAGGAAGAAGGGCTTTTCTGAAGAGGTCATCACTACATTGCTACAAGCCAGGAAAACGTCTACTTCCCTCTCATACATTAGGGTATGGAGAGTTTTTGAGACGTGCTGTCATGAGAGAGATTCTTCCTAGACACAATTGCTCAGATGTTAAGCCTTTAGCAAAATGGATTAGCCAAGGGTTTGTCCTTTAACTCCCGGGTGGCGGCCTTAGGCACTCTGGTAGCTCGGTGGCGTCACATCCAGATGTGGTCACGTTTCCTTAGAGGAGTGAGGCATTTGAAGCCCCCTGTCCGTCCAGTATGTCCCTCCATGGAGTCTTAATTTGGTTCTTTGAGTGTGGTGTGATCCACTGTTTGAGCTGCTTAAAGCGTTAACATTGAAGGATCTCACCTTGAAAACGGTGGTTTTGGTGGCTATATGCTTGGCTCGCCGGATATCTGAGTTGTAGGCGCTCTCCTGTAGGGAACCTAGTCAGTTGAGCTTCCGGCTTTTCCTAATTTGTCGAATGATGTACAAACACACACAAGAGCTGCGTCAGCTTGATGTTCGGCAGTCCTTGTTGCGTTACCTGTAAGTCACAAATTCTTTCAGACTTTCAGATCTTTTGTTTGTCCTATGGAGTGGTCTCGGTAAGGGTCACAAGGCGTCTAAGACGACAATTGCACGATGGTTGAGAGAAGCCATTTCGTCGGCATACATTTACATTTTGTAAAGGAAGACCTGTTCCTGAAGGACTGAAGGCCCATTCTATTCGCTCTCAAGCAGCTTCGTGGGCCGAATGCCAGTTGGTATCACCTCAGGAGATTTGCAAAGTTGCTACTTGGAAGATGCTCTACACTTTTGCTCGCCATTACCGCTTGGATGTTCAGGCGCCCGGAGATTTTGGCAGTGGCGTTCTGCGCGTGGGACTCGCAAGGTCCCACCCGGTTTAGGAAAGCTTTGGTACATCGCATGGTCTGGACTGATCTGGGTACATACAGGGAAAAGAAAATTGGTTCTTACCTGATAATTTTCGTTTCTGTAGTACCACGGATCAGTCCAAACACCCACCCAAAGATTAGGAGTGAGTAACGGGGATCTATAAAGTCCATGCGCGCATGTTCAGATTGTTATTGCAGCATATTAAGAAAGAAACCTACGGTTACATGTTTATATGTTCTTAAAGTTGTTAAAGTTCTTGCTTGATCCATTGCTAGTTTTATTCTGCTTTGATACACTCTATACTGAAGGGATGCAGGAGGTACACCAGCTTAACTAAGGGTGCCTTTCAAGTTTTTCTCAGTCTCTACCTGCTGGAAGGGAGGCATTCCCATGATCTGGACTGATCCGTGGTACTACAGGAACGAAAATTATCAGGTAAGAACCAATTTTCTTTTCTTGTAGTGGTCTGTCTGGCAGGTCACTTAGGGGACCTATGAGGCCTGATGTTTGGGCAACAATCATGCTAGTATTTGCTATTTAGATTTATTACAGAGCTTTGTGGCTATGCGTGAAAGTGTGATGAGGGAGGGAACTAAGAAGGGACCTTATATGCCTCTGTAGCCAAGATGTACCAAGGAAGAAAACAAAAACTGTCCTGGATTAGAAAAGATTTCTTCCAGGTAGTTGCACTTTGTGGCTGACAGCTGGGATGTATCTTGGCAGTGTGTAGAGAATAGCTAGGCACTTTAGATGGTCAATTTGTCTTTTTCTGCCATCGTCTTTTTTTTATATGAAAACAACCCTTCGTTAGGTAGTCTCAGCTGTGTGTCTTATTACATCCGTTTGTGATCCAAGAAAAGGAATTTGCTTGCATGTAATCATTCTCAGACAGCAGTACAGTGAGTAATAAACCAAATTGCTTCCCCATTTGAAACTTGTTTATCCTCCAGTTGTAGAAGTAAATGTTTAGCTAAGTTATACAAGCAACTGAAGATCAGTAGATCTAGCAGTATGTGGGGAAAACCCTGAATGTGTTCCACAGCTTTCCCAGGGAATTGGAATCTTCTGATTTGGCACATGATACAAGTCATGTGGCTCATCTGTGTGACTCATTGTACTGTTATCTGCAAACAAATACAGGTAAACAATTACTTTTCTTCTGCTACATCTGTGCTTCTGTCTAAAGTATCCATTGCTAAAAGCAGACCCCTCCACCAATCTCATACTATGATACAAATAAATGAGGTACTAGAAAATCTGTAGATAGTACTCCCAGGGGAATTCTGCGACAAAAAATATATAATTATGCGCACAAAAACTTAACATTGTGCAAACTTTATATTGGTCAAAATAACACAATTTACATGACTGTCTTTAATTAAATTTTAAATTAATACAGAAAAAAGTTACTACTTAAAGATGCAGAATATTAAATATTTTGAGCAGACTTTCCCTAGAAATTCACTGTAAGTGTCTCCCACTCGCTCTCCCTACTCCCCTGGCCACTTTGCCCTCTCAAGCCCCAACTCCTCCACCTGCCAGTATCTCTCTCCCTTCCACCTCTAGGATCAACCCCTTCCACTTTATTGCCAGTCCCAGAGTTTGACACCCTTCTCAGTTCTGCCCCTCACACAGGCTCCCTCTGTCACTCCCTCTCTCACACACATGCTCCCTCTCTCTAAGGGAGAGAAGTCCATTAACGGCTATTAATCAAGTTTACTTAGGGAATAGCCACTGCTATTAATTGCGTCAGTAGCATGAGATCTTCTTAGTGTTTGGGTAATTGCCAGGTTCTTGTGGCCTGGTTTGGCCTCTGTTGGAAACAGGATGCTGGGCTTGATGGACCCTTGGTCTGACCCAGCATGGCAATTTCTTATGTTCTTAATACACATACACACACCCTTATACAGGCTCCCTCACTCTCGCGCGCACACACATCCCCTCATACAGGGCCCTCTCTTGCATACACACCCACACAACTCCCTTTCTCTCTCTCTCTCTCATACATCCTCACAGCAGGCTACCTATGCCTCTCTCTCTCTCATGCACTCCTTCACACAGGCTCTGTCTCTCACACATACACAATCCCTTCACACAGGGAAGCACCCTCGCATACACACAATCCCTTTTTCATACACACGAGCTCCCAGTCTCTCTCTCTCTCTCTCTCTCTCTGGGGCCTTTATCTTCGCCACGACCGGGGCACCCTCTGTTTCTGGCGGGCCTTTCATCTTCTGCGCAAACTGAGTGCATCCCGCAGCACACGTGGACCTTCGTCTTCGCGCGCTCCATTCGCAGCATGCGTGGAAAATGGCAATTCTGCGCTCCACAGTAGCGCAGAATTCCCCCAGGACTAAGATAGTATATTTTGATTAGCAGATTCTAAGCACAATTTGACTAATTCCAGTTGTATTCTACCATATCCTTGCCCTCTGTGTTGCAGGCACTCAAGAAAACGCTGGGAGAACTTTATCCACAGTGAGAACCGACATTTAGTGAGCTCCGAAGCCCTGGACCTGCTGGACAAGTTGCTGCGATATGACCATCAACAGAGATTAACAGCCAAAGAGGCCATGGAACACCCCTACTTCTGTATGTCGTATGCTACAGTGGGTTTTTCTGTATAATACTGCAGTATGTTTTTGATGATTCCAATTTTAGGCAATGAGTAGAGCCTTGTAGGGATGCCAGCAGACTGCTAATGACCCAGGTTGTTAGTGTTTCATCCTAATCTGCTTAATGCTAATGATTGCTCCCAGGATGGAGATAAATAGATTTTTCTGTACGTACCCGGATCAGTCCAGACAGTGTGTTATGTCCCCCTTCCAGCAGATGGAGTCAGAGAAAAACTTGAAGGGTGCTCTTTTATAAGCTGGTGCGCCCTCTGTGTCTCCTCAATATTTCTCTGACTCCAGCATATATGGGTGGCAGAACCTGCAGTTCCCCAATAAACTTCTGAGAAGATACATTCATTGATTTCTCTCTTTTATTCCTTACTCCTTTTGTTTTTCACTGTTTTTGGATGGATCAACTTAAACTCCTCCCACTGAATTTTTTTTTTTTTTTTTTTTTTTAATCGGTGCTCAGGCTGTCTGAAGCTTGCAAACAGAATTGCTAGTAGTGTTTAATTCTGTGCACTTTTTGGGGGGGTAACTTCTGTGTCCTTTTTTCTCCTCACAGGTTTGTTTATTTTGGGGTGATTGGTCCGGCCTCTCCCCCACTGCAACAACCCGCTGCCCTGAGACACCGACTTTCTCGGGGCAGCTCTGAAAGAGGCGTCATTCCTCTGTTTAAAAAAAAAAAGTTATTGTTTTTTGCCGAGCAGACGCTCCTTCACTTTACCTGCTCCTGGCAGCCTTCAGAGTTGGTTTTTTCTGTTTAGCAGCTCTGCTCCTGCCTTCATGCCACGTCCCACGAGGTGTAGTGCCTGTGGAGAGCCCGGGCCGTGGCTCTCCTGGAAGGCTTGTGTGTGAGGTGCCTCCCTGGTGGGGAGGGTCCCAAGGCCGGCGGGGCATCCTGCTTCACGATCGCAAGCACGATTGGGGGGGGGGGGTTGGCCCCGATCCCACCTAACACGGGAATGGCGGCCATTTTGTTTTCTGAGCTGGCTGCTCCAACGCAGCCAGATGGAGATGTTGACCTCGGATTTTCTCCCTTCCCTCCGATTTTGACTCCCGTTAACCCTCCGGAGTTTAGATCAACTTCGGGAAATCCCCTTGCTGTTACTCCCTTGGGACCCCCCCCCCCCCCCCCCCCCCGGGGCTTTTTTCCTACAGATTTTGTTCTCTTACTACATAATGCCTATCTGGCCAGACTAAGCCAGCAACAGGACCCAGCTCTAGGGCCTCCTCCCCCCAAGGTGATCAGGATGGCAGATCCCCTAGATCCTATAGGGGGTCCTCAAGGAACAGGGGGAGGGGTCCCTCCGGGATCTTCCAGAGTCCAGGTGGTTCTCCACCCGGTTAATCCTGCTTCGCTTCCTCAAGGATGATGATGACTGTAGAGTCTTGCGCCTTTTTCAGAGGGATGAGCTAAACCCTCTCATCCCCCATGTCCTGGAAGAGTTGGATATTGAGGATCCACAGGATCCCCCAGGGCCCAGTACAACAAAGAAAGGGGGACCCCGTCCTGGCGGGCCTACAACCACCTGCTAAAACTTTCCCTTTTCATCCTATGCTTCTTCAATTGTCTAGAGAATGGGATTCTCCTGAGGCTTCTCCGAGGGTAAGCAGCGCTATGGACAAGCTATACCCTTTTCCGGAAGAGTTCCTAGAGCTCCTCAAGGTCCCTAAGGTGGGCGCGTCAGTGTCTGTGGTGACTAAACATACTACTATTCCGGTAACTGGGGGAGCCGCTCTACAGGACCGGAAGCTTGAAGTATACCTTAAGAGGGTTTTTGAAGTATCAGCCCTGGGGATCAGAGCTGCTGTTTGTAGCTCCCTTACGCAGCGGGCAGATGGGTCCAACAACTGCTCAGTACTCAGGAGCTGCCACTGGAGGAAGCGCAACAGGCAGAGCATCTGGAAGCTGTGATAGCTTATGGAGCGGATGCTCTATATGACCTCCGTGTGCTGTCCAGATCGATGGTTTCCGCAGTCTCTGCTAGACGCCTTCTCTGGCTCTGTAACGGGTTGGCGGATTCTTCTTCCAAGACTCAGTTGGGGTCGCTACTCTTTAAGGGGAAATTACTGTCTGGGGAAGATCTAGAGCAGATCATCAAATCCCTAGGGGAAAATAAGGTGCATAAGTTGCCGGAGGATCATCCACGGAGTTCGAGGATGTTCAGCTTCTCTAGAAGCCGTTTCCGAGGAAAATAGTCTTTCCGACAGCGAAGACCGGCTTCTCAGAGACCGCCTTCCTCACGGCCACAGTCCTGGTCTCGTTCCTTTCATGGTAGGAGAGAGCACCTCGAGATGGCCACTCTCAGGGGGCTCCTTCCAAATCTGTTGACCCACTCTTCGACACCCCCCCCCCCCAGGATAGGTGGATGTTTCTCCCTCTTCTATGAGGAGTGGCTCAAAATTATCTCGGATCAATGGGCGCTAAATAAACTACAGCACGGCTACGCTTTAGATTTTGCTCGACCCCCTAAGAGACAGGTTTCTCTTCTCTCCCTGCAGGACAGTGAAGAAGCAGCGGATTGTCAGGCAGCCACTGGACTGACTCCTGGCCTTAGGAGCCATCCTCCCGGTGCATCCAATGGGCAAGGGTTAGGCCATTATTCCGTCTACTTCGCAGTTCCCAAAAAGGAAGACTCCTTCTGTCCAATCCTGGATCTCAAGATGGTCAACAGGGCCCTCAAGATCCCCTGCTTCCGGATGGAAACCTTACGCTCAGTAATTGCGGTGGTACACCGTGGGGAATTTCTAGCATCCTTGGACTTGACAGAGGCTTATCTTCACATCCCTATCCTCAAGGAGCAGAAAGGCTTTCTTCGCTTCAAGATCCTCTGTCAACATTTTCAATTTCAAGCCCTGCCTTTCGGCCTGGCGACTGCTCCCCCACACCTTCACCAAGGGTAATGGTGGTGGTGGTGGTGGCAGCCCTACGGAGGGAGGGAGTTCTTGTCTATCCTATCTGGATGACTGGCTCATTCGAGCGAAGTCATGGAACTTTGTCAACAGGAGGTTGAAAGGGTCTTGCAGCTTCTCCACTCCCTGGGATGGGTCGTCAATTTTGCCAAGAGCAGCCTCACTCCCTCTGTCGCTCGATTTCTTAGGAGCACACTTCGATACCAATGTGGGCAAGGTCTTCCTTCGCCTAGACCATGCTCGGTCCCTCATCTCTCAGGTACAGCGCTTCTGTTGCCTCTTACTGCCCACAGCATGGTACTATTTCCAGGTTCTGGGCTCTATGGCCTCAACTATCTATTTAGTTCCTTGGGCCTTTGCACATATGCCACCTTTACAGAGAGCCTTACTCTTCCACTGGAAGCCAGTGTCTCAGGAGTTTCAAGCCCTGCTGCTGATGGATGTTGCCAAGGACAGCCTGTGGCTCAGTCTGGATCACTTGCTGCGGGGAGTTGGCTTGGAGATCCCACAGTGGGTGATCATCACCATGGATGCCACCCTCTCCAGCTGGGGGATGGTGTCAAATGCAATTGGCTCAGGGGCAGTGGACGTCAGTGCAGGCGACATGGCCGATCAATCGTCTGGAAATCAGAGCAGTTCGTCTCGCGTTGAAGCGCTTCCTCCCCCTAGTCCACCATCAAGACGGAAGGATGCTCTCCGACAACGAGACCACCGTAGTGTACATCAGTCGTCAAGAAGGGACAAAGAGCCAACATGGCTCTCGGGAGACGGACAAGTTGATGGCAATGGTGGAACTCCACCTCTCCCGCCTGGCGGCGTCCCACATAGCAGGGGTGGACAATGTTCAAGCGGATTTCTTAAGCCGTCAACACATAGATCCCAGGGAGTGGGAACTCTCCGAAGAAGCAGTGGCACTTCTCTTCAGCCGGTAGGGAACCCCCCACCTGGACCTGATGGCCACTCAAAGGAATGCGAAGGCTCTGTGCTTCTTCAGTCGCAGAAGGGAGCATGGCGCAGAGGGAGTGGATGCTCTAGTGCTCCCATGGCCGCAACACCACCTGCTCTGCGTGTTCTCACCATGGCCCCTGGTAGGAAAGGTAATTCGGAGAATAGAAATCCACCAAGGGCCAGTAATCCTAGTAGCACCAGAATGGCCACGAAGACCGTGGTTTGCAGACTTGATGAACCTCGCGGTGGACGGTCCTTTTTGCCTGGGGCATCTGCTGAACCTTCTGCGTCAGGGTCCAGTATTTGTCGACGAGGCAGATCGCTTCTGCCTTGCAGCCTGGCTTTTGAGAGGCACAGGTTGAGAAGACGAGGTTACCAAGAGGATGTTATTTCGACCTCCCTCAAGGCTAGGAAGCCTTCCACTTCTCTCTCCTATGTCCGGGTCTGGAAGGTTTTTGAGACCTGGTGTGTGTCCATACGTATATCTCCATGTCGCACTTCAGTAGCCCAAATACTGTCCTTCCTACAGTGAGGCCTGGAGAAAGGATTGGTCTACAATTCCCTGCGGGTCCAGGTAGTAACTCTTGGTTCCCTCACCACTTCATGCTGTTGGTTTTACTTTAAACTACTGAACACCACATGCCAAATAATAGAACAAGCAGATTACTCTTCTCCCCCTCATATGGGTGGGTTCTGGACTGATCTGTGCTACTACAGGAATGAAAATTAGCAGGTAAGAACCAATTTTCCTTTCCCTGTATGTACCCAGATCAGTCCAGACTCCCAGCATGTACCTAAGTTGACTAACCAGGGTGGGCCCTTGACTCCCCTGCTTGCAGAACACTCGCCAAAGGCCGTGGAAGTTGGAACCCGGACATCCAAATTATAATGCCTAGCAAAAGTGTGCAGCAATTTCCACATCGCTGCCCTGAAAATCTCCTACTGAGAAAAATGCTGAGCTTTGGCACATGAGGCTGCCTGAGACTGTCATGGGCTTTCAAACCTTCTGGTTCTGGTCGACCCTTGTCTATATAAGTCGAACCAATCGCCTCCTTAAGCCAACACGCAATAGTGGCCTTAGAGCCTTGACAACCTCACTTCGTACCACTCCACAGAACAAACAGATGATCCGATCTTCTAAAGTCATTAGTTATCTTCAGATAGCTCAACAAGGCTTGCCGCACATCTGAGAGCCTAAACTCTTGCGTGCCTAAACTCTAGAAAAGCTGGGAGCTCCACATTCTGATTAATATGAAACATCGACACCACCTTCAGCAGAAAGGAAGAAACCATATGCAACTACACCCCTGTCTTCAGGATCTAAAGAAAAGGATCCCAGCAAGACAGCCTGGATCTCACATACCCTCCTAGCTGGACAAATAGCCATCAGGAAAATTACCTTAAGGGTCAAGTCCTTAAGAGTTGCTCTCCAAAGAGGCTCGAATGGAGCCTCAGACAAACCTGAGCATGAGATTAAAGTTCCAGGACTGGCAAACTCTCCTTACTGGAGGACACACATTTTTTGCCCCCACCCCGGAGAAAATGAACCACATCTGGATGTGTCGATAAAGGATAACTCTCTTCCTCACCTCATAGACAACTGAGAGCTGCCACCTGAACCCTAAGAGTTGAAAGCCAGACCCTTGACCCAAACCCTCCTGAAGAAAGGACAAAATATGCGATGCAGTAGCTTGGAGGGCCTGTACCCCATTAGCGATACACCAGGCCTCGAACACCTTCCAGACTCAAACATATGATAGAGATATGAACATTTACCTGGCCTGTAACAAAGTAGCAATTACCATAAGAACATGCCATACTGGGTCAGACCAAGGGGCCATCAAGCCCAGCATCCTGCTTCCAACAGTGGCCAATCCAGGCCATAAGAACCTGGCAAGTACCCAAAAACTGTCTATTTCATGTTACCATGGCTAGTAATAGGAGTGGCTATTTTCTAAGTCAACTTAATTAATAGCAGGTAATGGACTTCTCCACCAAGAACGTATCCAATCCTTTTTTAAACACAGCTATACTAACTGAACTAACCATGTCCTCTGGCAACAAATTCCAGAGTTTAATTGTGCGTTAAGTGAAGAACTTTCTCCGATTAGTTTAAAATGTGCCACATGCTAACTTCATGGAGTGCCCCCTAGTCTTTCTATAATCTGAAAGACTAAATAACAGATTCACATCTACCCGTTCTAGACCTCTCATGATTTTAAACACCTCTATCATATCCCCCATCAGCCGTCTCTTCTCCAAGCTGAAAAGTCCTAACCTCTTTAGTCTTTCCTCATAGGGGAGCTGTTCCATTCCCCTTGTCATTTTGGTCACCCTTCTCTGTATCTTCTCCATCGCAATTATCTTTTTTGAGATGCGGCAACGAGAATTGTACACAGTATTCAAGATGCAGTCTCACCATGGAGCGATACAGAGGCATTATGACATTTTCCATTTTATTCACCATTCCCTTCCTAATAATTCCCAACATTCTGTTTGCTTTTTTGACTGCCGCAGCACACTGAACCGACGATTTCAATGTGTTATCCACTATGACACCTAGATCTTTCTTGGGTGGTAGCACCTAATATGGAACCTAACATTGTGTAACTATAGCATGGGTTATTTTTCCCTATATGCAACACGTTGCATTTATCCACATTAAATTTCATCTGCATTTGGATGCCCAATTTTCCAGTCTCCCAAGGTCTTCCTGCAATTTATCACAATCTGCTTGAGATTTAACTACGCTGAACAATTTTGTATCATCTGCAAATTTGATTACCTCACTCGTCTTATTTCTTTCCAGATCATTTATAAATATATTGAAAAGTAAGGGTCCCAATACAGATCCCTGAGGCACTCCACTAGCCACTCCCTTCCACTGAGAATATTGTCCATTTAATTCTACTCTGTTTCCTGTCTTTTAGCCAGTTTGTAATCCACGAAAGGACATCGCCACCTATACCATGACTTTTTACTTTTCCTAGAAGCCTCTCATGAGGAACTTTATCAAACGCCTTCTGAAAATCCAAGTATACTACATCTACCAGTTCACCTTTATCCACGTGTTTATTAACTCCTTCAAAAAAAGTGAAGCAGATTTGTGAGGCAAGACTTGCCTTGGGTAAAGCCATGCTGACTTTGTTCCATTAAACCATGTCTTGCTATATGTTCTATGATTTTGATGCTTAGAACTTTTTCCACTATTTTTCCTGGCACTGAAGTCAGGCTAACAGGTCTGTTTCCCGGATCGCCCCTGGAGCCTTTTTTAAATATTGGGGTTACATTAACTATCCTCCAGTCTTCAGATACAATGGATGATTTTAATGATAGGTTACAAATTTTTACTAATAGGTCTGAAACTTCATTTTTTAGTTCCTTTAGAACCCTGGGGTGTATACCATCCGGTCCAGGTGATTTACTACTCTTCAGTTTATCAATCAGGCCTACCACATCTTCTAGGTTCACCGTGATTTGGTTCAGTCCATATGAATCATTACCCATGAAAACCTTCTCTGGAACGGGTATCTCCCCAACATACTCTTTAGTAAACACCAAAACAAATCATTTAATCTTTCCGCGATGGCCTTATCTTCTGTAAGTGCCCCTTTAACCCTTCGATCATCTAACGGTCCAACTGACTCCCTCACAGGCTTTCTGCTTCGGATATATTTTTAAAAGCTTTTATTGTGAGTTTTTGCCTCTACGGCCAACTACTTTTCAAATTTTCTCTTAATCTGTCTTATCAATGTCTTACATTTAACTTGCCAACGCTTATGCATTATCCTATTTTCTTCTGTTGGATCCTTCTTCCAATTTTTGAATGAAGATCTTTTGGCTAAAATAGCTTCTTTCACCTCCCCTTTAACCATGCTGGTAATCGCTTGCCTTCTTCCACCTTTTTTAATGTGTGGAATACATCTGGACTGTGCTTCCTGATTGTATTTTTTAACAATGACCACGCCTCTTGCACACTTTTTACCTTTGTAGCTGCTCCTTTCAGGTTTTTTCTTACAATTTTTCTCATTTTATCAAAGTTTCCCTTTTGAAAGTTTAGCACGAGAGCCGTGGATTTGCTTACTGTTCCCCTTCCAGTCATTAATTCAAATTTGATCAAACTATGATCACCATTGCCAAGCGGCTTCAGAATACCCTTTCCGCCTCAGACACCGCCTCTCAAAAGCCAGTTTGCTAGACAAAAGTGAACCACCAGATCTGAAAATATTGGACCCTGATGAAGAAGATTCGCTAGATGATCGAGCCATAATGGCCCATCCACGGCCATGTTGATGAGTTCCGCAAACCAAGGGGTGTTGCGGCCACCCCAGCACCACCAGAATGACATTTCAACACCTTGCCTACTAGAGGCCATAAAGGAAAAAAGGTATAGTAGAATGTTCCAAGGTTATGGGAGAACCAGAGCATTGATGCCCTCCACCCTGTATTCTCTTTGCAGACTGAAAAACTGGAACGCCTTGGCTTTATCATAAGTTGCCATTAGATCCACATGAGGGCAACCCCACTTTTCACAAATGAGCCACATCACCGTCTCCGACAGCTCCCACTCTCCAGGGTCCAACAATCTGCAACTCAGAAAATCCACCTGCACATTGTCGACTCCTGCAGTGTGTGATGCTGCTGTCCTCTCAGTGTTGCTCCACTCAGAGAAACAGCTCCTGGGCTACCTTGCGAATTGTGGTTCCTCCCTGTCGGTTGATATAGGCCACAGTCATCGCATTATCCGAAAGGACCCTTACCGACTGATCTCTCAATGGCAGAAAAGCAACCGTTTGGACCAAGAAGCCACCTCCTTGGACCACCAGCCCTGCAATGACTGACACAGCTTTCCAACCAGACAGGCTGGCATCGGTGAAAATCGCCCAATCTGGAACCTCCAGTTCCATAACATGCTCCAGATTGGACCAAAAGAGCCACCATGATAGACTGCCCTGCTGACTCCCTCAAGCGGAAGGGGAAGTTGAAACTCCTCTGATAGAGGATCCCACCTGGAGAGAAAAGCCCTATGAAGAGGTCACATATGTGTGAACACCCAAGGCACCAAATCCAAGGTCAAAACCATAGAGCCCAGGACCTGCAAATAGTCCCAGACCCTGGGCACCAACAGACCCAACAACCGACGAGTCTTCCCTTGCAGCTTTAGAATGCTTTCCTCCGTGAGGAACACTGTCACTCCATGTATTGAACTGAGCCCTCAAATATTCTAGGGTCTGAGTGGGAAGAAGGTGGCTCTTTGCCAGATTCACCATCCAGCCGAGAGATTCCAAGCGTAACAGAACTTTCTGAACCGATTGACAACAAAGGTCCTCCAACTTCGCCCGATTGAGCCAGTCTAGATGGGGGTGTACCAGCACACCTTCCCGATGCAAGTCTGCCACAACCACAACCATGTCCTTGGAGAAAGTGCATGGCGTTGTAGCCAGACCAAACAGAGCCTGAAACTGAAAATGATGCCCTAGGACCATAAACAGCTGGTTTTCTGGCTGGATGGCTATGTGCATGTATGCCTTTGTCGTATCCAGAGAGGCCAGGAACTCCTCTTTGTGCACCGCTGTGGTGAACAAATTCAGGGTCTCCATCTGAAAACAAGGAATTTTCAGAGCTGCATTCACCTTTTTCAAATCCAAAATCAGGCAAAAAGTCCCCTCCTTTGGCACGATAAAATAAATGGAATATCTTCCTGTGCCTTGCTCCTCATGAGGAACTGGGACTATGGCACTTAGCCCCCCCACAGGGGGGATACTAGGAAGAGATCTCGAACCAGATGAGCAAATTCTAAAGCGTAGCCATCCTACTACACTGAGAACCCACTGGTCTGTGGTATTTTGGTCCACTCCTCGTAAAACAGCACCAGGCGCTCTCCTATGGCTGGAACAGAGGAGTGAGCCATCCTCACCTCATTGCAAGGATTTTTGTACCAGCTGTGTTCCTCTTGCATTGTACCGGCAAGGACTGCTCCCAGGACTGAACCCTGGGGCTGCTTACCTCTGAAGCCTTGAAGAACCTCTAGTCGGGCGAAAACTTCTATGATTTCAAAAATAGGACCGAGCCTGAAAGAATCTCTTGCCCTTAGGCTTGTCCTCCAGCAACTTGTGCACCTTGGATTCTCCCAGGTGCTTCATTATCTGCTCCAGGTCCTCACCAAACAAGAGCTTTCCCTTAAAAGGAAGAGGCCCTAGCTGAGACTTGGACCACACATCCACCATCCAGTTGCACAATCACAACACTCTTGGATGACACCACAGACGACATGATCCTAGAAGACATTCTGACCAAGTCATACAAAACATCTGCTCCGCATGCCACCGCAGTGGTACCAAAGCAATATCTGAATCTTCAGAATTGCCCGCTGCGTCCCCAGACACGGAGGCAAGCCCGAGTGTCCGCTGGATGGATGAGGACACTTCCTCTTCATCTGTCCAGGCCTGTCGTGGATTTTCCAAAAGCCGGATCCGGGTATGAGAGCATGCCTCCCCAAAGAGCTGCTTAGCTAAATAGACCTAATGCATCAACAGAATGAAATCTGTGGAAAAAGACTGAGCGGGCTGAGGAATAGAGACAATGGGAAAACCACCCTCTTCAGAGCTCCCATGCTCCTCCAGAGCCCGAAAAGATTGGTGACAACCTTGGATGGGGGGGGGAGGGGGGTAGGAATCCATGCTCTCATGCTCCCTCCCACCAATGCCAAAAAAAAGCCCAAGGCCCCAAAATGGCCGCCGTTCCCACTCCAAGGGGAGAGAAGCCCTTGTGTGCCACAAACCCCGACACAACTGGGAAGCAGCAGCCTGACCTCATTTTGGCTTTGCTGTGGCGGCAGACCCACCTGACGTCCCTTCACTGCCAGACATGCAGTCCGCACACAGACCAACCCGGCTGAGCTGCAAACAGGACAAACCCGCAAGTGCAGCATTGAGCCGTGCACCATGCTGCACGTGTCTGCAACTGTGGGGAATCCCTTCTAAATCAACCACCCACAACACCGCTTGCACTGGAGGGCTAATGATACCTCTAGTCCCGCTGCTTGATAGGCCTCTGCGGCTTCAGATAGCATTTTAATCCGATGAGTAATTCCTTTATGCTGGAACACCAAGGCAAAGAGGAATGCCTAGCGGGTATCTAATTATTTTCGTCGGAGAGCAGCTGTTACTTCTCAGAGTTTGAAGCGCTTCTTCAAGGTGCTCAGAGCAAGGTCATTGTAAATTTATTCTTTTTTTTAATTTATTAAAATTTATAATCGCCTAACACAAATAGGCCTAGGCGATGTACAAAACATACATACATAATAAAAACATTGATTAACAAATACTTAACAGACAAACTTTAGTTTCACAGAAACTAAAAGTAAATAATACCATATATTGGTGCTAATTATACATTAACACTAAATCAGATATTCTAGCCATCATCAGTTAATATTAGCGAAAACTCATTTCAGTTTCTCTACACAATATTCTCACTTTTTACTGATAATAATCTCCCTTATTATTCTCTGAAAGCTGAGTTCTCACTTACTTCGGACTGTCCACACATTATAAGCACGACGGAGCAAAAACTCTTTTAATGCCAATTTAAATAGAAACGTCCATGTCTCTCCACTGCCAAGTGACCTTTGTGTGAGCTACTTTTATTATTTCTTCCTGCATGGCGTAGCTCTGAAAATTAACAATTACGTCGCAGGGCTGGTTATCGCGTTGGAACCCTACTGCCCTGTGTGCGCTCTCAATCTTAATTTGTGCATCTACTCTCTGTGATTCTTCTGATGTTCCCTCTTTGTGTGGAGCAAGGTTTCGGCTTATTTCCACAGTGACATTTGCACAGTCTAAATAGAGGTCATTCTCTGGTAACCCTTTATGCGAATATTGGCCCGCCAAGAGCGATTTTCAAGGCCGCCTACCTTATTGTCCAGTGCTGCCATCTTGGAGCATAGGGCATTGCTGTGCATTGAGAGCTGAAATCATGGCACCATGGTTTCTAGACGAGAGTCCATATTGTCTACACAGTGCCCCATTATCTCTAAGTCCTCCTCATGTC
Organism: Rhinatrema bivittatum; assembly: GCF_901001135.1. Taxonomy (NCBI): domain Eukaryota; kingdom Metazoa; phylum Chordata; class Amphibia; order Gymnophiona; family Rhinatrematidae; genus Rhinatrema; species Rhinatrema bivittatum. Next base: position 140,813,396 of record NC_042621.1, read on the forward strand.
CTCTATGGACGCTAATAATTCAGCTTTGTGGTTCCTCATATCGGCCCTGAGCTCCAGAAACCATTCTCTTAGCTCTGTTCGTGTCGGAAAATCTGGAGGTTCGCTGCTTGTACTTAATTCCAGAGGTGTGTTGTGAAGTGGGGCCTGCCGTTTCTATACTGCCATGGTCTCCTGTGCCTCTCCAGGGCCCGTTCGCCGTCTTCCAAGAGCAAATCCCCTGCCAGCTTAGAGAAGGAGATTTGTTTCAAGTCCAATGCTCTCTTTCGCGTGGACATGCTGTTCCTTTGTCCAAATATGCTATTGGGAGTCGTTTAGTTTCGAAGAAAGTCGTCAGTAAAGCTTAAATTTCTTGGAGGTGGGGACGGAGCTTTAGATTCAAGCAGCCATTTCACAGCGTGGCAGAAGAGCAGTCATTTATTTTTTTAATGTTAATTTTATCAGTCTGCTATTCTATAGCATTTCTGACTCCTGCTATTCCCTCTTCATTAAGTAAAGCTTCTCCAACTGTTATTTAACCCTTTGTTCCTCATTTGCAACTCTAGTCCCAATTTATCTACTTAGTGAGAGATAAAAAAAAAAAAATTATCAGTTTAAGCACTGTAATCTGTTTTAAAATTCTTACATGTATTGCTCATATGTACTCTGGTTAATGTTGCACTTGTAAAAAATAAATGTTTCCCCCCTATTTGTGTTCACAATTGGAAAACCTCAGATTCAAGTTTGATTTACATAGTTGAGTTACACCGAGCCTCTTTCCACAAACTTAAAGTATTCTTTTAGTTTGGAAGTCTTTCTTCTGACAGACAACATCCACTATAGAAGCTTCACAGCAAGTTCTCTCTATATGTCTGAATATGAAAGAACTATATAGGCATAAACTGGCTAATTACACAGGCACCTTTTTTTCCCCCAGCGGGAACATCTGCCTCGGTCAACCACTACATGCCACAGCATCACTTTTTCTCCAGTAAATGCAAATTTATCTCATATATATGAGATAAATTTGAGAACCCATATATATGAGATAAATATGAGAACCCTGCCTGCTAACCTTCCGAAAAAACCTCAAAACCTGGCTTTTCCTCCAAGCCTTCCCTTAAGCTTGAACATTTCAACATAACTGAACCAGATGCTTCTCAACTGGCCAGATGCCCGCTCCAGCCACAGTATAGACATAAGTTCTCATCCTCTAGTTTTTTGCTATCCTTTTATTCCCAGGCTACTCTAGCCCCCAAGTTCTATCTCCCTGTTATTTGTAACTGCGCTTCGGCCTTCCTGTTATTTGGTTATGTTAGTTAGTCCCTAAGTTCCATGTAAACCGGTCTGATATGAATCTTGTCATGAAGTTCGGTATAGAAAAATGTTAAATAAATATATTCATTGTGGATATCCTGAAAACACCACTGGCTTGTGGCATTGCCAAGGCAGGTTTAGGAAGCTCTGGCTTAGTGCTTCTAGTGGGGTTTTAGACCTGTCAAGCCAATACCTTCACTCTTAGAAACCCTATTTAGAGCAGTCTTACCCACAGCTCACTCAAAGCTGAGGTGGTTTTTTTTGTTTGTTTTTTTGTTTGTTTTTTTTATAATTTAAAGTTTGGCCATAACAGATAAACATCAAAACAATGGCACAAATACATAAGGTTAATAAATACATTTTCCAGAGCAATAACCTGCACAATATCCACCACTGCTCCTAGAGACAAATAATCTTATGGGCATCAGACTACATTGAGACTATATTCCCTCCTAAACCTTGGCATTTTAACCGTCAAATTACAAGCGCTAAGGGAATTTAAAAAAATCATTAAAAACACATCTCTTCTTAAAAGCATTCAACATCCCATCCACAGTACACATTTTGCCTTTCACTTTACACATGTTGCTCAGACATTACCAACACTCTTCTCATCTTCATTTTAAGAATTTTCTTTTCTTTTATTTCTATTTTCTTTTAATTTTTAATTTACGATTTTATGTATGTATTTTCCTTCTTAAACAATTTCATTTATTTTTATTTGTATTGTAAACCACTTTGACCAACACTTTATTGTAAAAAGGTATATAAATAATTTAAAGAAATATTTAAAAGTTAATGCAAACCAAGTTTGAATGTGCATTAAACAAAATATTGAAAGATGCTGCAGTTTTTGCAAATCAATCTTGTTCATTATACAAATGAGGTACAGAAAATTTACTATGTGAATAATAAAAATCATATGACAATGCACCTCAAATATAGTCAAGCCCTCAAAGTGACCTGGGGAGTATGATATACAATATATATACTGAAGGGATGGGGAAGAATTCCAGTGGGGAGGCGGCAGTGTCTGGCATTCTGTGGAAGAGGCGGTAGTTGATATATATAAAACACAATAGTATTGGACATGAAATTACAAATCAACTACGCATTATTTAGCAGAGAATTTGTAAATCCTGTTGAGAAGCTATATTTCCATAACACACACAATGAGATACTTTCATTTATACCAATTTAGTCTCCCTCCACCTTTAAGGACCCCAGATCCAGTCAGATTTCTGTATGGTGTCCCTTCTATGTGCCATGAGCCTCCCCAAATAATACACCCAAGTTGAGTGCAGACATCAGTTTCCAATGGTCCTGATGTCTTTCTCCACCAGCTTGATAGTTCACATTTGGCAGCACTAATTGCTGTAATATTTTTTTTGTAAGTGGATAGTAATCATTTGATAGCAGTGTACATTCCTAGAAGATATTCAGAAACATCTCTCTGTGTTTCAGGGTTAGCATGCACTAGGTACTGATTATTTCCCTTCATGTTGACATTCATGTCCCTGTCAGGGCCAGGTAGGGGTATTAGATGCCCTATGAAGCTTCAGCCATATGCACCCATTCACTCCAAATTCAATCCTTGAATTTCTGCTCTCTCTTACCCATTCATTTTTCTCACCTCATCTCATTGCCCAATTCTCAGTCCTCCCTCCCTCCAATCACCATCTTCCTGCTTGTGCCCAATCCCCCAGTCTGAATCCCTGCTCTCCCATCCTCAGATCTCTCCAACCAGTCATCATTCCCTCCCCACCTGTGGCCACACTCTCCTTCAAGTTCTCCCCATCAGTCCACAAATCCCTCATTATACCAGGGCAAGCAGGATGATAGTCCTCACATATGGGTGAAATCATCAGATGGAGCCCTGGAACGGAAAACTTCTGTCAAGAGTTTCTAGAAACTTTTGGCTGGCACTGTGGGCCTATTGAGCATACCCAGCATTGCATGATATTCTCAGCCACAGGGGTCTCCCTTCAGTCTCTCTTTCTCCGCCTTGCTGTAGCAAAGCAATTCAGGAGCTCTGGAAAAAGAATTCCCTCACATTTCTCAGGGAAGAAAACTTTTCATTCACATTTGTCATTTTTTCTCATAATTTGGGTCTCCCTTCGACATGGTCTTGGTGAGTACATTTTTTCAGATAGTTTTGATTGATTCCGGTCACCTCACTGTCTATTCCCGCCGGTCATCGACAGTTATTAGGCCATAACTTTATTATGGCATCAGGGTTTAAGAAATGTCTGGATTGTAACCGGACTATGTCTATCACTGACCCACATTATGTATGTGTTCTGTGCCTGAGATCAGGCCACGACGTCCGGGCTTGCTCAACCTGTGCCCAGATGACACCGAAGGGCAGGCGTGCCCAGTTGGATAAAATGGAAGAATTATTCAAAAAGATTCCATCATCGTCGACGTCGTCCCCTAGAGTAACACCTCCCTCAGTAACTAAACATCGAGGTGAAACACGAGCAGACGACAGTCTGTCACCGGCGCCGTCGATATCATCAATAGCATCGTCTTTGGCATTGAAAAGTCATCGGGAAAAGAAATGGCATCGCCATCAACCCACCGGAGATGGTAAGCCATCGACGTTGGCATTGAAATCCATCGAGCTGATGCCTAAGAAGGTCCGTATAATAGAGCCAACTCCACCGGCTATACACGAAGAACTGCGGTGCTCTCCACTAGGCTTGGTGTCAGAGGATGTGCCACCACGAATCATCATGGAAGTGCCAATAGCGCCAGCAGTACCTTCCCCAGTAGCAGTGGACACTGTCCCGATGTCAAGGGAAGAAAGTGACTACTTTAGTCCAACAGGCAGTCGTTGAGGCTCTGAAGAACCTACAGCCTCCGACAGTGCCATCGGTACCGGCACAGACACAGGCATCGGCATTGGACCAGTCCATTTTTCAGCCTTTGAATGGACTCGATGCCTTGATAGGAGCTTTTCCTCCGACACCGGCACCAATTCCATCGACACCATCGATGCCGTTACACCCACCGGTGACTCCAGCCGTTCCGGTTCCCAGATCATCGGAGGAGGATGGCGGAGACTCCGATTCTGCCCCAGGACCATCGGGGCTTCATCGAGTTCCGAAGACACCCTCGATACCTTTCAAAGACACATCGATGCCAATCCATCCAGGTCCATCGGGGAATACAAGGCATCTATTTCCATCGATTCCCCATTGATGCCCTCACTTCCAACGATGCCAAAACACATCCCAACAAAGGCTGTGTTTAAATCGAAGCATCATGTCCAACCAGAAGACACTGACTCTCCTTATCCTCAATATACACCTTGGAAGGATGTTGACACTGACACAGAGTCAGAGGAACTGCAATCAGAGCCCTCTCCACCAGAGGAGAGAGAGAAATCCCATCCAGAAGATTTGTCATTTACAAATTTTATCAAAGAAATGGCAGATACAATTCCATTTGAATTGATCACAGAGGAAGATACTAGACATAAGGCTCTAGAAGTACTGCAGTTTGTGGATGCGCCGAAAGAAATCACGGCTATCCCAATCTATCAAGTCCTCTTGGAATTGCAACAACGAATGTGGGAACACCCCTGCTCAGTCCCAGCAGTGAATCGGAGAACAGATGCCGCTTATTTAGTGCAGCATGCTCCAGGGTACCAGAAGCCACAACTACCTCACCATTCGGTAGTGGTAGAATCTGCTCAGAAGAAGGCTTGGAAGTAAAACCTCATTCCTCTATTCCACCGGGAAAGGAGCAACACCTTAGGGGGACACCTTGGACACCTTAGGGAAGAAGGTCTATCAAGGGTCCATGCTGGTAGCACATATTGCAGCATACCAGCTGTATATGACACAATACCAAAAGAACTTATGGAAACAAGTACAGGGTATTGTGGACAACCTCCCACAACATCAACTACCTTTGGCTACATTAGTTGACAAAGGATTAGAATCTGGCAAACATGAGGTGAGAGCAGCTTATGATGTATTCGAAACATCAACTCGTCTATCTGCCTCTGCAATAAATGCGAGAAGATGGGCCTGGCTTAAGGCTTCGGACCTCAGGCAGGAAGTCCAAGAAAGGCTTGCAGATCTCCCTTGTGTTGGTGACAATCTTTTCAGGGAAAAGATCCAAGCTACGGTATCTCAGCTGAAAGACCATCATGAGACTCTGTCAGCTATCAAAATTGCCAGCCGATCAGACAACTTCCCTAAGACGACAAACACGCAGAAACTCGAGGCGACCCTTCTACAGACCTAGAAGGTATTACCCTCCTGCCTCTTCAGCATGTAATACCGACCCTCACAGAGAAGGACGTCCACGTCAGCCGAAGCAACAAAAGACCCAGCCACCACCCCCAAACTGGACCAGCGGCGGGTTTTTGAAACCATGCCAAGAGAACAGCAGCCTTTTTCTCAACCCTACGCCCTCCCTACCAGTCTGAGGTCGACTTCATTATTTCCAACACCAATGGAGTCTCATCACAAAAGACCAATGGGTATTAGCCATACTAAATCGGGGATATAGCCTAAAATTAAAATACATACCCCTGCTTCTCCTCCCATTCCACTTTGGTCAAACATACTCATCACACCTCTACTCCAAGTAGAACTTCTCTAACTTTGCTGACTGCCAGGGCCATCGAACGCAGTGCCCCAGTCTCAACAAGGCAAGGGGTTCTACTCCCACTATTTCCCTCTATTTCAAAGAACAGGCGGCCTTCACCCTATCCTAGACCTCCGAAATCTCAACAAATTTCTACACAAAGAAAAGTTTCGGTGGTTATCTCTGGGAACCATCCTTCGTACTTCAAAAGGGAGATTGGCTCTGTTCTCTGGATCTTCAAGACGCTTATGCGCACATACCAATTTCCACACAACATCGCAAGTACCTACGATTCGAAGAGGGGAAAGAATCATTACCAGTATCACGTCCTACCATTCGGACTGGCCTCTGCCCTCCCGAGTATTCACAAAATGCCTAGCAGCAGTGGCTGCACATTTAAGAAAAAACAGCATTCATGTTTTTCCATACCTAAGATGATTGGCTAATCAGAAGTCCATCCAGGCAGGGATCTCTCTCTGCCTGAAAACCACAATAACACTATTGCACCTTCTGGGATTTCTCATCAGTTATCCAAAATCCCACATCGAGCCGTCTAACTTCTCACGGAGCAGACCTCGACACCACAGTGGCGAAAGCTTCCCTTCCAAACGACCGTGCCAACAATCTGGCACAATTGGCGAACATTGTAATTCATCACCAGTTCGCATCCACCCAGCAAATCCTAGTTCTCCTAGGACACATGGCCTCGACAATACGTGTCACTCCTATGGCAAAGTTAGCCATGAGAAGAACTCAATGGACTTTGAAATCTCAATGGCTACAAGCTTTCCAACCACTGTCGTACACAATTCAAATCACCGACCAGTTACGTCTATCGCTCCACTGGTGGACAAATCAAACAGCATTGAAAGCTGGTCTCCCATTCCAACAGGCAAATCCGCAAGTCATCCTGACTACAGATGCCTCCAACCTTGGATGGGGAGCTCACGTCAGCAACCTTCAAACACAAGGGACGTGGACTACGCTTGAAAAACAGTATCAAATCAACTTCTTGGAACTTCGAGCGATGAGAGATGCCCTTTATGCCTTCAAAGACTGCCTCTCAAACAAGACTGTGCTGATACAAACAGACAACACAGTAGCAATGTGATATCGGCAAACAAGGAGGCACAGGCCCTTATCTGCTCTGCCAGGAAGCAGTACAGATTTGGGCTTGGGCTCTAGAGCATTCCATACATCTCCGAGCAATTTATCTGGCGGGCATCAAAAACATCCTAGCGGACTATCTCAGTTGACATTTCAATCCCCACGAATGGTCGCTGGACCCACGTGTAGCGAGCAAAATCTTTCAACGCTGGGGTCGCCCAACCATAGACCTCTTTGTGTTCACACTGAACCACAAAGTGGAAAGGTTCTGCTCCCTCCACGGACGTCGACAAACAGCCCCCAGGGATGCATTTGCTCGCCCCTGGAACACAGGTCTTCTATATGCGTATCCTCCAATTCCGCTCATAGCGAAAACTCTCGTGAAGCTACAACAGGACAGAGGGACAATGATCCTCATAGCTCTGTACTGGCCTCAACAAGTATGGTTTCCCATACTCCTCGACCTCTCAATCTCGCAACCAATCCATCTGGGCACAGAGCCCACTCTCATCACTCAGAATCAGGGCAAGTTGCGTCATCCCAACCTGACAACTCTTGCTCTAACAGCTTGGATGTTGAAAGCTTAATTCTCCAACCACTTAATCTTTCAGCACAAGTCTCTCAAGTTCTAGTAGCCTCACGAAAGCCTTCCACACGTAAATCGTACCACTTTAAGTGGACTAGATTTACAAGATGGTGCACACAAAAGGATATAGAACCTTTCTCCTGCCCCATTTCTTCTTTACTAGATTACCTATACCACCTGTCGGATTCTGGTCTCCAGACATCCTCTGTAAGGGTTCACCTAAGCGCCATAGCGGCATACCACAAGGGAATAGGGGATGCCCCAATAACAGTACAACCCCTAGTAAGTAGGTTCATGAGGGGCTTACTTCACCTTAAGCCTCCCATTCGACCACCGGTCACTGAATGGGACTTGAATTTAGTACTAACAAGGCTCATGCGCTCACCGTTCAAGCCTCTACACTCTTGTGAAGAAAAATTCCTTACATGGAAAGTGCTTTTCTTAGTAGCCATTACATCGGCTAGAAGAGTTAGTGAGTTGCAAGCTCTCATCACATACTCACCTTACACAAGGTTCCTGCATGACAGAGTAGTCCTTCGCACTCACCCCAAATTCTTACCAAAAGTAGTAACAGACTTTCATATCAGTCAGTCAATAGTCTTGCCTACGTTCTTCCCAAGACCTCACTCTCGCCAGGGAGAGAGAGTCTTACACACATTGGACTGTAAACGTGCGCTAGCTTTTTACCTGAACTGCACGGCGGTCCATAGGAAATCCACCCAACTCTTGTTTCTTTCGACAAAAATAAACCAGGAGTTGCCGTAGAAAAACACTCTCTCCAACTGGCTCGCAGACTGTATTGAATTCTGTTATGAAAAAGCAAACATTCCTCTCCAGGGGCGAGTAAAAGCACATTCAGTAAGGGCTATGTCTACATCAGTAGCACACTATCGTTCAGTGCCAGTTCTTGACATATGTAAAGCTGCAACATGGAGTTCCCTTCACACCTTTGCAGCCCATTACTGTTTGGATAAAGAAGGACAACAAGATTCAGTCTTTGGAGAATCTGTCTTAAAGAACTTATTTCCAGTATAACACCAACTCCTTCTACATCCATCCTGCTATGATTTCAGGCTGCCTCATTCTTTCCAGCAGTACACCAGTTGTGCTCATTGCACAGGTTGTATGCTCTTGGTATAATATAAGAATGACTCGACCTGTAGCTTGCTAATCACCCATATCTGAGGACTATCATCCTGCTTGTCCTGAGATAACACCTATTACAAGGTAAGCAATTTTGCTTTCTGCAGTCAAACCCCCTCCCCCCCTCAAATCCATTCTTTGAGGCCCCACTCTCCTGTCCAAGAATCTTTCTCCCCTCCCCACTCTGGGCTGCTCTCTAACCTCCATCCCCTGTCTGGCCATAGCTGGTCCTTACTGAGCTGATATCCCCAGAAAAGGCACATGAGATAGCCAGAGAGGCTGGGACTGTACTAGCTCCACACTGCAGGGAAACAAATTCTATCATAGGACTTAGCAACTTAGTACTGTGATCTATGGTGGAACCTACCCAAATAGTTTTAAGTAGGCAAAGAACAGAGACTACAGAATAGCTTACCTAGTGCCACAGCAGCTTGGCTTAGAGTCTTTTAGTGCTGTGCCAGCAGTGTCACAACAAGAAAGGTGAAAGATGTGAAACTGTGGAAGAGGGGGGGGGGGGGGCCAATGAGGGTGTACTCCACATTGAGTGCTCTAGCCTCCAATGGATGGCCCAGGACAACAAAGCAGGCCTGGTCCTTCCCACGCTGCCCTGCTCCTGCTGTCTCCTTCTGCTATCCTTCATGAGCAACTCTGCTGTGTTTGCCACTCAGAGGACCTGCACTCCTCCAGGCACATTGGCAGAGATGGGTGCCCAATCTTATTGGCTCATATATCCTCCCACCTAACACTGCCTCTTGACTGATTGTCCCGCCTGCCTCTCATTTCTTGGGCTGCAGGGGCAAGAGAGCTGAGCAAGGCTGACCACTGGCCAGCCTGATTGATTACTGGCCCAGTTGTACTTAGCCTGATAAGTCTGAAAAGCACTACTTGTAGCACTTTTCGGACTTATCAGGCTGAAAAAGCACTATTTAGACAAGTCTTAAAATGCTACTTATCCAGCTAAGTCAGATAGCCGAATAAGTTTAAAAAGTGTTATATATCCGGTTCAATTAGATAGCAAATATGCTATTTTACATGCATAAGTGCTATTTTTACACACACAACTTTTGAAAATTCACCTTTTAAGTGTTGCTTATGTTTCACTTTGTTTTTCATTTACAGACCCCATAGTGAAGGAGCAGTCTCAGCCCAGTCCAGACAATGCAGTGCTTTCCAGCAGCCTGACAGCAGCACGATGAGGACTGGAAGACCATGGGTAATTAGCAGAACTGGAACAGCACATCTTAGTGTTAAACTTGTCACATTTGCTAAGATTATTGCTGCAGTAGGTAGGACTGAAGGCACATTGCGTGTGCAGGTTTCTTGCAGAGCAGGGAGCAGCTTGCTCATACAAGAGGTTTGAGACTTGGGAATGCTGTCTGTGCTAAGGCAGACTGGCCTGTGGTTGTCATTGCACTTAAGGGAGCCAGAGAAAGGGATTTTTCCTTAATGCTGGAAAATCTCTACAGACCTTCTCTTGGGAATACTATGGTGGTTAATAGTATGTGCAGTAGATGTGAAGGTCTTAACTGGTTACAAAGCTTGATTGTCAGCTTTCAAAAAAATACATGTACTGGTTCAGAATACAGCTGTACATGTAGTGACTGGAGCAAAATTTGGTGACAGTATGACTTCTGTTTTGAAGGACCTTCATTGACTGACTGTCACACAAAGGGTTTAAAAAAAAAAAAAAAATCTTGTTCAGGTTTTAAAGCTATTCAAGGGTTGGGAACAGGCTATTTGAGGAATCAGCTTATGTCTTGTGAGGCCAGTTGTAATCTTCTCAAGCGAGCATGTCAGCTGGAGGTTAAAATTTCAGACCAAGGAACCTAGTTCTGTGATCGCTAAGTTCTTAATTACCACCGTAAAGATAAAGTACCACAACATAGGAGCATGAAGCGATTGGATTATAAAGGGAATAGTGTGCTCCTTTTTGTGTACTACTCTGCATGCTGTAAGACCTTTGCTCCAATTTGCTTTAAGCTGATAGAGCATAAAATAAAATTTACCCTGCAATTTCCAGCCAGGTTAAAAGTGACTTATCAGAATGCCACACACATTTGAGTCATCGATGAAGGCCCAAACTTTTTTGAACACACGGCTAGACCCGTGGTGGGAGGTCCAAGAGAACAAAGAATATTAATACTTAATTTTAAATTCTGCATTGTAGATGGTTTTTCCATTTTGGGTTCTGTATTTGCAGTGAAACTAGTATTTCCTAGCGTGTAGCAGATGGACTCAGGACCAGTGGGTATAGTGTACTCCTGATAGCAGTTGGAGACGGATCAGATTTCAGTCTGATGTCAGCCCTAGTACATATACCCCTGCAGGAAGTGCAGCTCTTCAGTATTTTCAGTCTCTATAGCAGTTCGGGACTCTATGCACGCTTGCACAGCGTTAGAGTAATTTAGCAAAGAAAACAAAAAGAAGTAATCTTACCTCTACAGATGAGCCCCGCTCTCCTGCGGTGACACCCATTGGGTCCCCTCTCCCAGTTGAGAATTCCTGAGGAGATTTCCGCAATCTCTCGGAGGTAAGCCTCTGTCCGGGGGCCGAACCTTGCGGGGACCTAGCCCCCCGACAATCGGGTGAGGCTGAGAGGCAGCGAGTGCAACTTCGAGCACGGCGATGAAGGTATTTCCCTCTCCCCCCCACAGCCGGAGACCGCCCGGAACAAGACCGGGAAGCGCCGAGACAAGGTAAGGTAGAAATCTATTTAAAGTCTCCGGTCTCTGAAGCTCGAGGAGTCTCACAGGTCGCCAGCTGGGACCAGTGCCACCGGGTTGATCTGCCCTAGCAGGGCTAGACCCCGGTCAGATCCAAGGGTCCTTCCACGTTGAGACCCTCCGAGGTGGTCGCCATATTGTCCGCATGGTCCGCAGTCTTCATTTTAATCTGTTTGCCCGCCCTGTCCCCCATCCCGATCCATGCGCACAGAGGCGAGCCATGTGCACAAATACCTTGTGCGCACAACGTAGCACGCCCAAGTATCAATGCGCACAAGCGACACGCTTGTCCGCATGAGGAGGCCTTGGCCCTGTGTATACAGTGCGAGAGGCCCTGGGGGATCCAGCCCATGGCCATCCCCAGCCGGTACCCAGGGTTCCAGCTTCTCGAACTGTACGCCGGACCTAGCGTCTCCCCAACGGGACCCTCTCTCAAAAGGGGCTCCCCAGGGACACAGCACCCCTTAATTTAGACCCAGCATCTATCTCCTGGGTGGAATTCTTCAAAGGCCTGCATACCTTTGTCCACATACAACCGAGGCCTCCGATAATACAGCCACAAACCTCCCCAAGGGTACATCAACATCCCAGGACCCTCTATGCCCAGGGAAAGCGATATCCAACGCCCAGAAGCCCCACCTTCGGGGACATTGACAACTCAGATGAGGAATCAGAAGCCCTGGAGGAAGGGAACTCCCTCCGGGGACAGACCCACACTGAACCATGAGGTGCTTCTTCACCAAGGACGAAATTCCAGACCTGGTCACACAAAGCTTGAAAGAGCTCGCTATCCCGGGCACAAGTGCCTCGGGGGAACCTAAGACGAATCCCCTACTAGTGGGACTCCATCAGACCTCCCGTCATTTCCCACTATTACAAGCCATCCAGCAGCTAATTGACCCGGAATGGGATGCCCCGGAGACTACGTTCAAAGGGGGGGCATGCCTTGGCAGCCATGCCAAAAATCTCCTGGCATGTCCGAAAGTGGACGCCATGGTCTGCGTGGTTTGAAGCGCACTACCATCCTAGTGGAGGGAGGAGCAGCACTCAAGGATGCTCAGGACAGGCGTCTGGGAATCCATCCTCAAACAGTCTTTTGACGTCTCCGCTATGTCTCTACAGATCGCGGCCTGCTGTGCCGTGGTGACACGCGCCTGCTTATCACAGACCAGGAGCAACATTCCTGGGGAAGCCCTGGAACCAGCAGTATCATTCCTCACGGATGCCGCTTCTGATCTGGTGCGCACCGCAGCTAGAGGAAGTGTCATCAGCCGTGGCAGCCAGAAGACAACTCTGGCTCCAAAGCTGGTCGGCCGACGCATCCTCCAAAACCAGACTCACAAGGATGCCCTTCAAGGGAACCCTCCTGTTCGGAAGTGAACTAGAGAAACTAGCCAACAAATGGGACGAATCCCCACTGCCGTGGCTACCGGAGAACGGAATAAGAGAAACCAGCAACCCTTCCCTCGAACCTCCAGGGGCAGAGGATCACAGCGCTTCAACCCATATAGAAGCACATATCAAGCGGCTTGCCCCGAAGGCAGGAGCCAGTCCTTTCGGGGCAAGCACAACAAAAGGGGAGCCAGCTCAGGCCCAGGCCCCAGCCGCACCCCACAATGAAAATCAGCCGACCCGTCCAAAAGAAGAAGCCATAGGGGGCAGACTTAACCTATTCTACCAAAGATGGATTGAGATAACTTCGGACAATGGGTCCTAGCCATCATTCGAGAGGGATATTACCTGGATTTCCACCACCTCCCTCCGGACAAGTTTGTGGAATCCACCTGCCACGACCCTTCCAAGAGGATGGCAGTGGAAGCTACACTGACCAGATTGCTAGCCTTAGAGGCTATAACAGCGGTGCCCACACAACAAATAAATACTGGACATTATTCCATTTATTTTATCGTTCCCAAGAAAGAAAACATTTCAGGCCCATTCTGGACCTCAAGTCGGTCAACCACCACCTGAAAATTCCTCGCTTCCGCATGGAAACCCTACACTCTGTAATAAGGGCGATACAACCGGAAGAGTTCCTCACATCCCTGGATCTGTCGGAAACCTACCTACTCATCCCGATCCATCAAGAGTGCATCAGCATTTTCTACACTTCACGATCCTGGACCGTTACTACCAGTTCCGGGCACTACCATTCGGGTTAGCCACAGCACCCCGGACGTTCACCAAGATCATGGTGGTAGGGGCAGCAACACTGAGGAAGGAAGGAATCCTCGTACACCCTTATCTAGACGATTGGCTGATTAGGGGGAAGTCCCCAGAGGAAAGCCACCAGGCGACCAACAGAGTCAAAACTCTACTGGAGAGCCTCGGGTGGGTGGTCAACACAAACAAGAGCTGTCTGTAGCCCTCCCAATCTCTCTAGAATACTTGGGAGTCCGGTTCGACACCAAACAAGACAAGGTCATCCTGACACAGAAGGAAATCAACAGGATTCGCAACTGGGTCATCAGTTTTGAGCGAGCTTCGCCCCACGGCATGGGACTACCTCCAAGTCCTCAGCCTCATGGCCATCCACACTGGAAGTAGTGCCATGGGCAAGAGCTCCCATGAGACCCCTACCGTGCTCACTACTATCACGATGGAATCCGCTGTCCCAGAACTACACGTATGGTGGCTACAAGAAGGCCATCTGAGCCAGGGAGTGAGACTATCTTCACCAGCCTGGATCCTGCTCACCACAGACACCAGCCTACGAGGATGGGGAGCACACTGCCAGGAGCTAACAGCCCAGGGGCAATGGAACAAAGAAGAGTCGGGATGGAACATCAATTGCCTAGAAGCCCGGGCAGTCAGACTAGCCTGCCTACGGTTCGGTCACAGACTCCGAGACAAATCAGTCAATACCTTAATTGACAACAATATAGGCGGTCTGCCCATTGAGAGGACTCGCCTGAGGAAGAGCAGATACTCGGGGGCAGTAATTGACACCCTGCTCCGAGCACGCAAGTTCTCCACATCCCTAACATACATAAGGATTTGGAGAGTATTTGAAGCCTGGTGTGAGGACTGTGACATCTTTCCACGCTCAGCCAAAATTCCTGCGATTTTGGAATTCCTGCAGAACGGATTACTGAAGGGATTGCCTCTCAACTCCATCAAGGTACAGGTAGTCGCATTGTCATGCTATGGAACCAAGAGCAAGAGTGGCAGCATAGCCTCTCACCCGGAAGTCTCCCGCTTCCTGAAAGGAGTCGAGCAAATCCGACCACCCCTAAAGTGACCGGTGCCTCTTTGGAACCTCAACCTGGTCCTAGATTTCTTAGCAGGAGCCCCCTTCAGACCTCTTCGCTGCCTGTCTCTCCGACTATTAACATTGAAGACAGCCTTCCTGGTCGCAGTCTGTTCGGCCCGTCGTATCTCCGAGCTACAAGCACAGTCCTGCAGGGAGCCGTTCCTCAGACTCTCACCCCGGGAACCATCCAGTTACGCACGGTCCCATCCTTCCTCCCCAAAGTGTTTTCTCACTTCCATCTCAACCAAACCATCTCGCTACCATCGCCAGATGAGCATAAGAATTCGGAAGAGTCTCGCAGTCTACGCCACCTCAACGTCGGCAGACTCCTAGTCCGATACCTGGAAAGGTCAGAATCCATACGAAAGACGGACCATCTATTCGTCCTTCAAGGTGAGAAGAAGCAAGGGGAAGTGGACTCGCAATCAACCATAGCCCGCTGGATCAAAGAAGTCGTCAAGTTGGCCTACGTAGAAGGCAAGCCACCGCCTTTACAAGTAAAGGCCCATTCCACTAGAGCCCAGGCAGTGTCCTGGGCAGAAACCAAGATGTCACCCGCCGAGATCTGTCAGGCGGTGACATGGTCCTCCATCCACACCTTCTCCAGGTTTTACCGCCTGGATGTTCAGGCTCGAGAGGACACAGCATTTGCAAGGGCAGTACTAAGTGGGCCACGGGCAGCCTCCCATCCGGTTCGGGAGTAGCTTTTATACATCCCATTGGTCCTGAGTCCATCTGCTACACACTAGGAAATAGAGAAATTACTTACCTGATAATGTCGTTTTCCTTAGTGTAGACAGATGGACTCAGCATCCCACCCACGGCTGCCGTTATTCATGGAATCCTCGAGTGACATCCCTGAGAGCGAGTGATTCACGGGTAAGCCATGCTTTCCTCCAACGTGGACACCCATCCTACTGGGTGTCGACATTTCTCGGTTAAGGGCACTGGCGGTCTCCAGCTATAACCAATTCAACCAGTTCAAATTAATCAAGTTATCAAAGTTATAAAGTTAATCAAGTTATTCAAATTATTCAGTCATACATATATCCACAATTGCTTTTCGAGGAAAATACTGAAGTGCTGCACTTCCTGCAGGGGGTATATGTACCAGGTGCTGACGTCAGATTGAAATCTGATCCGTCTCCAACTGCTATCAGGAGTACACTATACCCATTGGTCCTGAGTCCATCTGTCTACACTAAGGAAAACGAAATTATCAGGTAAGTAATTTCTCCAATATATATTCATATTTGCTACTGTAGAGAAAAAGGCAGTTGAGTGGACTTTGGTCCAGCATTGGACTTTATTTTTACCTTTTTCTCTTCCTGCTGAGAGAGTTTGTACATAACCAGGGAGTGGAGCCCCAAAAAAATTAATACGTGACTCTTGGAGCTCATGTGGGAGTGAACGCTTATTTTCAGGGTTATGGTTATATGGGACGACTGGGGAGGAAGCAGGAAGGGGTGGGAGTGGAGGGAGGGAAGGTTTTTCATGGACAAGGCTACATTATTAAGTTGCAAAGCCTTTACTGTACTCCTGAGTTAAATTTTTTTTTTTTTTTTTGTGAAGTGGTTGGGACCTAGGCTGGGCAGCCTGAACCAGTTATATAGAAGAAAGTCTCTTGCAGAGGCTGGATGTTCTTGGGATCATGTGAATGACAAGTGTGGGAATCTGTTGAGTGGTATGGAATGTTGGGGGGTGGGCTCAGTTACTAAATGCTATAAAGAGCTACATTGCGCCATTTTAAGCTGGCAGTTTCTGCTGATACCCTCTTGCATCTAGTGAATCTGGTAACGTCTCTCGATGCCCCTCATGGAGGAGTTCTCCGAGTATGGTCCTTTAGCAGGCCTGAAATTACATTTTGAAAAGTCAGACGCATTACTGGTTTTGAATTAGGTATCCAACCTATGGGGAACAAATTTTCCAATGCGGTAGGTAATGGACACATTTATGTATTTAGAGATCTCAGTACATAAAGATCCAACACAAATATCTAGAGTCTATGTCCAGAACTTAATCAGAATCATTAAAACTTTGTTCCAGAATTGGAAGGATTTGCCCTTTTCATTGGCGGGAAGTGTAAATCTTTTTCAAATGGCCATTTTTCCTAAATGGCTATATATGTTCCACACAGTACCATGCTGTTTATCAAAAAAAGATATGAGACAGTTTGAAAAAATTGCTACAAGATTACTTATGGAGGAATGCTAAACCAAGAATAGCTTTACGTAAATGAAATAGGTAAATGGGAAACTAGGTTTAGGGGTGGTACATCTGAAGCTATATAATATTGTATGTAATCTGTGACATGTAGCGGATTGACTCTTGGAAACTTGCTTGTATACTTCCCTGGCACTGGAGACCGACTTCCTATCCGTACTTAGTCCTGGCTTTGTTTTACATTCTTCATTGGCCATATTACCTGCATATCTGAAAGAGTTCCTTGGTTACACCACTGATCCAAACTTGGAGATATCTCTGCACCAGACTTAAATTGAAGCCGCCTATTTCCTAGTTTTTGCCAATCATGGGCAATAAACATTTTCTACTAAAAATCCAGGGCCACTCTTTCAGTATGTGGGGTAATCGGGGGGGGGGGGGGGGCTAAAGGTGACTTTGTAAATTATTTATTGATGAAGGTCTTATAAAAACCTTCCAGGAAGTGTCCATGGAATTTAATTTAGATCCAACGCACTTGTTTCCATATTTACGAGTGTGAGACTATATTCAATCTTTGGGTGTAAAGGATGAGAATAGAGTGTGGCTCTGACATATTGGATGTGGCGGACCCAATAAGACACGGTATCTTTTTGGTACTGCAAATTGATAGGTCAAAAGCAGTAGGTGAGGTGTGACAAAATGGTGCAAAGCTGGGGATAGGAACTTGATTTCAATTTGACAGAGACCCAATATGTACAGTGTTTTAAAAAGAATACGCTCTATCACCTGTAACAGCACTAAGAGAAATGCAGGATATATTTCTGAGATATTATATACCATAGAAATTAGCACATACTAAGAAACTGAGATTCAGAGTGGTGTGTGAAATGCAAGCTCTGCCTAGGTACTTTGGGACATCAGTGATGCATATAGGGAAAAATATCCGCTCCGTGGTGGGACTGCACCTTGAATACTGTGTACAATTCTGGTCGCCGCATCTTAAAAAAGATATAGTTGCGATGGAGAAGGTACAGAGAAGGGCAACCAAAATGATAAAGGGGATGGAACGGCTGCCCTATGAGGAAAGACTAAAGAGGTTAGGGCTATTCAGCTTGGAGAAGAGACGGCTGAGGAGGGATATGACAGAGGTCTACAAAATCATAAAAGGACTCACAGGTCAATGTAAATGTTATGTATTCTCTGATAATAAAAGGACTAGGGGATACTTCATGAAGTTAGCAAGTAGCTCATTTAAAGCAAATCAAAATTGTTTCACTCAATGCATAATTTAAGTTCTGGAATTCATAGCCAGAGGATGTGCTTACGGCATTTAGTGTAACTGGGTTTAAAAAAGGTTTGGATCATTTCCTAAAGTCGAAGTCCATAAACTGCTATTAATAAGGAATAGGAGCTTGGGATCTGTTCAGTGTTTGGGTACTTGCCAGAAACTTGTGACTTGGATTGGCCACTGTTGGTAACAGGATCCTGGGCTTGATGGACCCTTGTTGTGACCCAGCATGGCATGTCTTATTCTTAAGTAATTTTGGGAATGTACTTGTATTAACCAGTTTTGGAAGCAGGTTGTTGCATATGTATATAAGATCACAAAAGTAATGCTTCCTCTTCAAACGAAGGCAATTCTTTTTGATAACATGACAAGCATTGCCATTGGACAGAAATTTTTGAAGCTCTGGATACGCAAGGCCTTATAGTTGGCAAAGAAAGCTGTATAGCAATTTTGACTATGGGAAGACTCGCTGACACATAACTCAGTGGAGAAACCAGTTAAGTGATGTGTGTCTTTGAGAAATATGTTGAAAAATCTAATTTGTCCAGAAAGTCTTTTTACAAATATGGGACTCCTACCTACATTCATTACCATATAGGGTCCATAGTGAGATTCTTAATGACTTTTGAGGACTAGATTACAATGTGACTCCATAAAGATTTGATGTTATATGTAGTGCAGTCAAGATTAAGATGATTCGCGGAATGTAGCCTTGTGTGGGGGGGAGGGAGGGTCATTCTGTTAGTGGGGATATTATTGCTTTGTGACGGGGGGGGGGGGGGGGGGTCACTGGGCAGAAACCAGTCACCTTGATTTGCTATGTAAATGGATAATGCGTTATTGTGTAAATGGATAATTTGTTGAAAAGTTAAAAAAAAATTGAGCAAAAGCTTTTAATTGAGGGATCTTCCCTTCTGACTTACATTTTTACTATATATGATTGTTGATAATGGCACAACTGTATATTTATGTAACAATGTTTTTAATATCATAGAGGCCAATGCAATATTGAGTGCTGACTCAGCGTGCCGCTAAAACATGTGGTTGGCCATGTGTTTTGGATGTGCTAGACATATGCCCAATGCAATATCAGGATTAGCGCATCCAAAACGCACGTCCATACTGGCACGTAGATAATAGCACTGTTCACATGCAAATGCCATGCTGATGAGGCTATTAGCTAGTACCCCCGATTTAAGAAGATAAAAATGTGCACCCAAAGTGCACTTTTAACCCTCAAAAACGAACGCCAGCCCAGTGCTGGTGTTAAGTACTGAAGCACCCCAAGCCATGCTCAGAAAAGCAATTTCATTCCAGGTGGAATTCTTAAACCATACAGTTCTTCCTCATGGTCCCACACTAAAAATTTTCTATTTCCATGAAATCTTTTATTTATTCATTTAGCTTTTTAAAATCCACAGCTATCCACACATATTCATTGTTAAATACTAAGAAAGACATATTTGCTGAAGTTCAGACTGAAAATATAGATTTAAACAAAATTATTACACACAACTGCCTGAAACCTCAGAGTGAGGAGCAAAATATGGGGCTGATGCAATATCATTCATGCAAAAAACATGCATCCAACCTGGGATGCTCAAATGAAGTGGTGCGCTAAAAGGGACACACAATAGATAAATTGTGCAACCCTAGCTCATGAGGACCAGAGTTATCCTCTGGTGATAGACAAAACTGCAGCAGAACAAATAGCTCAGACAAATTCTAGATAGTTTTCTGCATGCTCACTGTTCAGCAAAGTCATTACAGACCGAGCCACCCTGAGCTTTTTAACCACATTCACCGAATGGTAATGTAGTGTAAAACTGGCAGATAGATTCAGAAAACTCTATCTAGAATTTGTCTGAGCTATCTGTTCTGCTGCAGTTCCATCTATCACTCTGGTCCTCGAGCTACAAACAGGCTTGGTTTTGGAGGATATCCACAATGAATATGCACAAGCTAAATCTGCATGCCCTGCCTCCATATACAAATCTATCTCATGCATATTCATTGTGGATATCTTGAAAGCCAGACCTGTTTGTGGCTCTTGAGGGCCACCCCTGATCTGAGAGTTTGTTACATGGAGATCAGATCACAGGCAGATATTGAGGGGACAGGGCTTATTACTTCTACTTTCTCATTCTGGAGTGGGGGCAGATGATGGCGTTTTTCATTTTTGAAAGATCTTACTTTTGAATGAAATAATTCAGACTGCTATGCTGATCTTTCCCATAAATCCTGTACAAGGATCACACTGATTTTAGCTTTCTCATTGCTCCATTCATTATGGGACTGTTCATTGTCTTTGTGGGTTTTTCCTGGTCCCTCTTCATTTTGTTTTGAAGGCACAAAGGTACTTTTCCTACTCCCCCCAAACATGAGCTTTTTTATTACAGCCTGCACTGATTTGGAAACTGTTTAGGGCCTTTTTCCACAGTTTTTCCCAGATCTTATTTTTTTTTTAATTTAAAAAGCACTTATTTCCTAGTGTGTAGCAGATGGACTCAAAACAAGTGGGTATAGTGTGCTTGTGCTAGCAGTTGGAGATGGATCTGACGTAAGCACGAGTACATATACCCCCGCAGGAAGTACAGCAATTCAGTAATTTCCGTCTCCGAAGCAGTTTGGAGCTACCTCACGCTCGCTGAGCATTTTTCCAAATTCTAACGACTAAATTCTTAGAAGACACCTACTTGAAGACGAGCCCCGCACTCCTGTGGTGATACCATTCGGTCCCTCCCCCAGTTGAGTTTCCCGAGGTGATTTCCGTGGTCCCTCGGAGGTAAGAGTCTCGGTCCGGTGGCCGGTTCGCGGCAGGGACCTAGCCCCCGAGTGAGAAGGGCTCAGGCGCGGCATAGAGGCAGCCTCGGTCCCGGCGTGGACTTGGGCCCCGAGCGAGACTAGTTCGGGCGCGGCCTAGAGGCAGCAGGTGCACCTCCTCGAGCGCGGCAGTGACGGTACTTACCCTCTCCCCCCGCAGCCAGAGACCGCCTGGGTCCCAGCCGGGAAGCGCTGAAGACAAGGCGTACATCTTTACTTGCTGGTCTCAGAGGAAGCGAGGAGTAGCAGAGTCTGCCTACGTGGCAACCCGCCAAGGGGGTCGCCATTTTGCCTGCCTGCTCGAGGCGCACATTGATAGCCCGTTGCTAGGCGCACATTGATAGCCCGTTGCTAGGCGCCCGTTGCTAGGCGCCCGTTGCTTGATAAGCGCCCGTTGCTTGATAGGCGCCCGTTGCTTGATAGGCGCCGGTGCTGAGCGCACGTTCATAGGCGCACGTTCATAGGCACCCGCTGATAGGCGTACGTTCATAGGCACATGTTCCTAGGCGCCAGTTGATAGGCGCACGTTAATACGATAAGCGCACGTGGACAGGCGCACGTGGATAAGCGCACATTGGTAGGTGCACATCTTTCGCGCACATTACAAAGCGCAGACTCTAGCTGAATTAACAGACGAGATGGAGCGTAAGAGAGCCCATGCGTCAGCGGAGCCGGCACCTCCAGTATCAGGCATAAGCCTCTGCTCTGCATGCAACCTCAGAGCCACACAGAGCAAGGAAGCAGACTCCCTATGTGCCCAATGTGAAGAGGCCCTGGGAGTTCCAGGCCAGGCCTGGTCGCAGCCCAGCGTACTTGCCAGTGCCTCAGGGAACACCCCGGACCTAGCAGGCAGCGGTGAGCTGCCAGGGAACCCGAGAGACCTGGTACCCCTAAGGCCCGATCCTGCTTCGCTCTCCTGGGTGGAATTATTCAAGGGGATTCATGCCTTTGTCACAATGCAGTCTGCTCCCCGAACGGGTCCATACGTACCGGATGACCCGGCCCCTGGACCCTCAAGGCCTAGGCACGGCCACTCGCCACCCGGAACCCCCACTTATGGGGATACAGATTGCCCTGAAGAAGACGACTAGCCCCTCGGGGATTGAACCATATCGGACCATGAGGCGCTTCTTTCTGAAGGAGGATCTCCCAGGCCTGATCTCTTAATGCCTGTCGGAACTGGCTCTCCCAGGCCATGACACCCCAGGGGAACCTAAAATGAACCCCCTGTTAGAGGGCCTGCGCCAAATGGCTCACCATTTTCCCCTCCTACAAGCAGCACAGCAGCTAATCGATCTGGAATGGAATGCGCCGGAGGCCTCATTCAAAGGGGGTCGGGCCCTGTCTGGCATGTACCCCTTAGACCCGGCAACTAAGGAGATGCTGGCGTGCCCTCAGGTAGACGCCATAGTTAGTGCAATTGTGAAGTGCACCACCATTCCGGTGGAAGGGGGGACGGCCCTCAGGATACACACGGACCGGCGCATGGACGCCAAGCTGAAGCAAGCCTTTGAGGTGGCAGCCATGTCCCTACGAATTGCGACCTGCTGCACCATGGTGACGCGTTCCTGTTTATCACAGGCTAGGAACAACACCCCGGGAGAAGAGATGGAATCAGCTCTCTCGTTCCTCACTGACGCTACCTCCGACCTAGTCCGTACGGCAGCCAAGGGTGTGTCATCCTCAGTGGCAGCCAGGAGACAGCTCTGGCTACGTAATTGGTCGGCCGACTCCTCCAAGACACGTCTCACGAGATGCCCTTTAAGGGATCCCTCCTGTTCGGCAGCGACCTCAAGAAACTGGCCAATAAATGGGGCGCCTCTCCATTACCCCGTCTACCAGAAGACAGGCCAAGGGGGAGCCGGCGTCCTTTTCCCAGACCATCCAGAGGTAGAAACTCTCAGCGCTTCAACCCTTACAGGGCTCGCTACCAAGCACCTCGTTCTCAGGCCAGGAACCAGTCCTTTCGGACTAAGCACAACAAGAGGAGATCCGGCTCGGGTTCTGGTCCCGGCCGCAGCCGACCCATCCGGGGGTAGCAGCCATAGGGGGCAGGCTAACCCTCTTCTACCGCAGGTGGGTCAAGATTACCTCGGACCAGTGGGTCCTCGCCATCATCCGAGAAGGATATTACCTGGACTTTCTTCGGCTCCCGCCGGACAAGTTTGTGGAATCTCCGTGTTCACCCTTCAAGAGGGCGGCACTAGAGGTTACCTTGCAGAGGCTCCTATCCCTAAAAGCCATAATCCCAGTGCCTGCATGGGAGGAAAATTCTGGGCATTATTCCATTTATTTCATAGTACCCAAGAAGGAGGGAACTTTCAGGCCCGTCCTGGACCACAAGTCAATCAACCGACACCTACAGGTCCCCAGCTTTCGCATGGAAACCCTGCGGTCTGTCAAGAATGCAGTACAGCCAGGGGAGTTTCTCACATCCCTAGATCTGTCGGAAGCCTACTTGCATATCCCAATCCATCGGGATCACCAGCGCTATTTACGCTTCAAAGTCCTGAATCAACACTTCCAGTTCCGAGCTTTACCCTTCGGGTTAGCCACCGCGCCGCGAACCTTTACCAAGGTCATAGTAGTAGTAGCGGCGTCACTCAGGAAGGAAGGGATCCTTGTCCATCCCTACCTGGATGATTGGCTGATCAGGGCAAAGTCCCCGGAGGAGAACCACCAGGCAACCAACAGAGTTATATCTCTTCTGGAAAGCCTAGGATGGGTAGTAAACTTGAACAAGAGTTCCCTACAGCCTTCTCAGTCGCTGGAATACCTAGGAGTCCGATTCGACACCCAGGAAGACAAGGTCAGCCTGACCGCCAAGAGGAGAGCAAAGCTCCGGAATTGTCTGCAGGCCCTGCTGAGCGCCACCCGGCCCACAGCTTGGGATTACCTACAGGTCCTCGGCCTTATGGCATCCACGCTGGAGGTGATACCATGGGCGCGGGATCATATGAGACCATTACAATGCGCGCCCTCCTATCTCGGTGGAGCCCACGATCACAGAACTACACCGTACACCTACCTCTCCCAGCCAGAGTGCGGACTCAGATGCGGTGGTGGTTGCAGCCCGGCCACATGAGCCGGGGGTCAAGAATGTCCTCCCCAACCTTGGACCCTGCTCACTACAGATGCCAGCCTAAACGGATGGGGAGCGCACTGCGAAGAACTCACTGCCCAAGGGCGGTGGAACAGAGTAGAATCGAGGTGGAACATCAACCGACTAGAGGCACGGGCAGTCAGGCTAGCATGCCTGCGATTTGCCCACAGACTTCGAAACAGAGCGGTCAGAGTGATGTCGGACAACGCCACCACAGTGGCATACATCAACCGACAGGGCGGAACCAGAAGCCAACAGGTATCCCTAGAAATAGCCCCCCTGATGACTTGGGCGGAAGCAAATCTCCAGGACATCTCCGCCGTCCACATCGCCGGGAAGGACAACACCACGGCAGACTTCCTCAGCAGAGAAAGCCTAAATCCAGGGGAATGGCAGCTGTCGCCCACAGCTTTCCAGATGATTGTGGATCAGTGGGGGATGCCGGGCATGGACCTACTAGCAGACAGGTCCAACGCTCAAGTACCCAGATATTTCAGCCGCAGGCAGGATCAGCTATCCCAGGAGATCGACGCCCTGGTACAGCCATGGCCTCAGGGGATCCTGCTCTATGACTTCCCTCCATGGCCACTGCTGGGCACCCTTAAACACAAGATTCAGCGGCACAGAGGCCTAGTTCTTCTAGTGGCCCCGGACTGGCCAAGAAGACCCTGGTACGCAGACATGAGAAGACTACTGGCAGGGGCTCCATTTCCCCCTGCCTCCACACAGGGACCTGCTGCGGCAAGGTCCCATCCTCCACGAGGATCCAGCTCAATTCTCTCTTACGGTCTGGCCATTGAGAGGGCTAGACTGAAGAGAAGAGGATACCCGGGGCCGGTAATAGATACACTCCTCCGAGCATGCAAGTTCTCCACATCATCTACCTTATAAATGGCCTGTGACCGACGGCCCGCAAATGCGCAGTAGAGCTGCGCTGTACTGCGCATGTGCGGGCAAGGACGTCGGTCAGAAAAAAAAATGGCGGTGGGGCCGCAGGAGCGGGAGGAGAAGCAGCGGCGCCGCTACTTCTCCTCCCCAGATCTGCCGGCAGATCTCGGGGGGGGGGGGTCACTGCCGCGCGTGTGGGAGTGACACCCCCCCCCCCCCCCCCGAGATCTGCCGGCAGGAGCGGGAGGAGTTAATGGAGCCGGGTGAGGGTTGCGGGAAGTCGCGCTTACGGCGCCGGGAGGAAATGGAGGTGGGTGTGGGCTGCGAGGAGTTGCGAGTACGGCGTCGGAAGGAAATGGAGGCGGGTGAAGGGAGGGACTGAGTGGGAGGGAGGGAGGGAGAGGGGGACTGAGTGAGTGGGAGGGAGGGAGAGGGGGACTGAGTGGGAGGGAGAGGGGGACTGAGTGGGAGGGAGAGGGGGGACTGAGTGAGTGGGAGGGAGAGAGAGGGGGGACTGAGTGGGAGGGAGTGAGGGAGAGGGGGGAGAGAGGGAGGGAGGGACTGAGTGAGAGGAGAGGGAGGGTGGAGAGGAGTGGGTGGGGGAGGGGGGTGGTGAAGAGTGAGGGAGAGAGAATGAGGGGGAGGTGAGAGACAGAGGGATGTAGCCCGTTTTAACGGGCTTAACGGCTTGTTAACATATATAAGGATCTGGAGAATATTTGAAGCCTGGTGCGAAACTCACGGCACCAATCCACATGCCGCTAAGATCCCTATCATTTTGGATTTCCTGCAAGATGGCCTTCAGGAGGGTCTGTCCCTCAATTCCATCAAGGTTCAAGTGGCAGCGCTATCCTGCTACGGTCCCCGGAGTGACAGCAACAGCATCGCCACACACCCAGACATTTCACGTTTCCTGAAAGGAGTCAAACACATTCGCCCACCACTGAAGTGGCCAGTTCCCCTGTGGAACCTCAACCTAGTCTTGGAATTCCTAGCGGGACACGCCTTCAGACCCCTCTGAGGCCTGTCCCTCCGTTTGTTAACCTTGAAGATGGTGTTCCTGCTGGCGGTATGCTCAGCACGCCGCATCTCAGAGCTACAAGCACTGTCCTGCCGTGATCAGTTTCTCAGAATCACTCCAGAGGCTATCCATCTTCGCAAGGTCCTTCTTTACCCTTCTTACCCAAAGTAGTCTCACAATTCCACCTCAACCAAACCATATCCTTGCCTACCACGGAAGGTTTGAAGAAGTCTGAAGAAGGTCAAATACTATGCCATCTCAACATCGGCAGGCTGCTGTCCAGATACCTGGAAATGTCAGAAGCAGTACGAAAGACGGGACCACCTGTTCATCCTTCACAGCAGGAAGAAGCAAGGGGAAGCGGCCTCACGGGCAACCATCGCCCGCTGGATCAAAGAAGTTATCAAGGCAGCCTACGTAGAAGCAGGAAAACCACCGCCTCTACGGGTCAAGGCTCACTCTACCAGAGCGCAAGCGGCCTTTTGGGCAGAAACTAGGATGCTGTCGCCTGCAGAAATATGTAGAGCGGCGACGTGGTCCTCCCTCCATACCTTCTCCAGATTCTATCGTCTGGATGTCCAGGCCAGGGAGGACACAGCATTTGCGAGGGCAATCCTGAACGGACCTCGGGCAGCCTCCCACCCAGTCCGGGAGTAGCTTTTGTACATCCCACTTGTTTTGAGTCCATCTGCTACATGCTAGGAAATGTAGAGATTACTTACCTGATAATCTCGTTTTCCTTAGTGTATGCAGATGGACTCAGCATCCCGCCCAGCTGCTGGCATACATGGGGATTCACCGACTCAGGTAAGCCATGTTTTTCTTATAATAGGCCATCCACCCTGTCTGGTGTCGACGCCTTCCGGTTGAGAACACTGGCTGTCTCCAGCTACTATCAATCGGTCAGGGTAATCATGTTCATTTAATCGATCGGTCAGCTACAGCTTTTGCAAGGAAGATTACTGAATTGCTGCACTTCCTGCAGGGGTATATGTACCCGTGCTGACGTCAGATCCGTCTCCAACTGCTAGCACGAGCACACTATACCCACTTGTTTTGAGTCCATCTGCATACACTAAGGAAAACGAGATTATCAGGTAAGTAATCTCTACATTACCCACGGTTCCTACATTCAGAGTGGGGTACAATATCATAAATATATATAGACAGAAGAGAAGGAGGCAGGTGATGCAAAATTTTAGGGAGGGGCAAAAAGGACAAGCATCGAGGAGAGAGAGTAGTTGTGCCAGAGGGTCATAAGAAATTGCCATGCTGGGTCAGACCAAGGGTCCATCAAGCCCAGCATCCTGTTTCCAACAGAGGCCAAACCAGGCCACAAGAATCTGACAAGTACCCAAACACCAAGAAGATCCTATGCTACTGATGCAATTAATAGCAATGGCTGTTCCCTAAGTAAACTTGATTAATAGCAGTTAATGGACTTCTCCTCCAAGAACCCATCCCAAACATTTTTTGAACCCTACTACACTAACTGCACTAACCACATCCTCTGGCAACAAATTCCAGAGCTTAATTGTGCGTTGAGTGTGAGAGAATTTTCTCCGATTAGTCTTAAATGTGCTACTTGCTAACTTCATGGAATGCCCCCTAGTGGTCATAGGTGAAAGGAGTAGAAGACTAGGTGGTATTTCCTGCAGGGGGACCAGTTGGGGGTGGTCCATTGTCGTCTTGGCTAGGGAATGCTCTCTTGAAGAGGAAAGTTTTTAGGGCTTTTTTTGAAGAAAGCTTTTTCTTGTAGGCATCTTATTGCCTTTGGTAAGCTGTTCCATAGGATTGGTCAAGCAGAGAAGAATGCACATTATCTGGTTTCCTTGAAATGTGTGTTTTGTAGGTGGAGCATCTAGTAGCATTTGGTTAGTTATCTGAGCTGTCAGGCACGGGTATGGATTTTTATTGTAGAGGAAAGCCTTGGGGAGTTTATGGATCGAGGAGTGAATGATCATAGCCAGCGTATATTCTATTCGGTAGGAGATAGGGAGCCCATGATGAGATTTGATTATAGGAGAGATGTGGTCTTGCATGGGAATGCTAGTAAAGGAGTCTTGCTGCTGAGTTTTATATGATCTCTAATGGATGGGTGGCGTATAGAGGTAGGCTTGTTAGAGAGTCACAGTAGTCTATCTCTGAGAATAGTAGGGATTGAAGGACGGACCTGAAATCCGAATATTCGAGAGAGGGCTTAAGATGATGTAGCAAACGCAGTTTGTAGAATGAGGAGTTAGTGATATTTCTTATATGGTTTCACATGGAGAGACAGGTCAATAGTGACTCCCAAATTCCGTACACTTTGGGGGATGGGTTGGAAATAAAAAAAATTGATGTGGTTGGGGGGTGTCGGCGATTTGATAGCGTGATAACACAATGATTTCTGTTTTCAGTGTGTTGAGCGCTAATTTATTATCATGTAGCCATTTTTGGATTGTTGTAAGACAGTTGTTGAAAGATTCCATCAGGGCACATTTTCCTTCAGCGGAAAAAAGAATTGAATATCGTCCGCATCGATTTTATAGTGCAGTCTGAGGTTATTTAGGGTGTGGCATAGTGGGGGTTAGGTAAAAGTTAAATAATGCAGCAGAGAGTGCCGATTATTGAGGCACTCAGAGCTCAGTGGCATCAGTGAGGAGGTTAGAGTCAATTTGGATTTGTTGCATCCTGATGCTAAGGTATAATGACACGCAGGCTAGCACTGTGCCAGTTATTCCAAAGATGTTCAATGACACAATTGGGCCCTATAATAAAGCCCTCACTATTTCCAGTGACCTCAGCTTTCACAAGTTTTTTGCTTTCCATATTCCTAATTATTTTTTGAAGAATTAATGTAAATGATTAAATCATCTTTGGGTGACATTTATTTTCACCTTTCGTTTTTCTTCTTCTCCCTCTATCCCTTCTCCCATCCTTCTCCTTTTCTTTCTCAGGTCCGATGCTGTTCTTACCAGTTTTTCACAAGCAGAACCAGAACCAAATCAGTGTGCGTAGAGAGATCTCGGGCGATGGACAGATCCTGTTGTGCGTGGCGGGACAGGAGTGTAGGATCCAGATTGGCCCAAGCAGCCTCACAACCGAACCCCAAAACAATACAAACTTTTCTTCTGAATGTAAAAGGTTCATAAAAAAAAAAAATGCCTTCGACTTCCAGTTGACCTCGTCCTGACCCAGAAAAGCATGGATAAAAAAAAATGTGAAGGGTATGCAAAAATGGATGTTGGTTAATATTACTTTCTCCCTCTCCCCCTTACCTTTGCTCTCCTTGGTACCCCTCAGCATATAACTTGTTTATTAGCTGGTCACAAACTCCATATTGGGGGAGAGGGGACATAAATGGCATGATGGACAGTTATATTATTCTAGTTAAAAGGAAAAAAAAGTCTATATATTATTGAATAAAAGTTTTAAAAGAAATGAATGGAGAGTTTTCAGTTTGGAAGAGCCACTACTGCCGAGCATGCTGAGCTAGTGATGTTAACTACAGCAGGCTGGGCTGATTTCATTGGCAATGCCTCTGCCTGTTATCTTCATTTCCGTAGTGTATTGTAAGAGAGAGGAGACGGAGGGGAAAGGAGGTGCCATAGGAGGACTGCAGATTACCATGACCTCAGGAATAAGTGTATTATGGTTGTTGCAGAATGTTCCAAAAGAAAGTTTCTTGCACTGTCTGGAGGTTCTTTTTTTTTTGTTTGTTTTCCTGGTAATTGCAAGCTTCTTCCCAGAGACTCCTGAGTGACTTCTTATTGCATAAGAGGTTTGTATGGGCTGGTTGGACAATTATCGCCACGTCTGCTACCGTGACAGAAACTCCTCGGAGGGGAGACCTTTTTTTCCTGATGGAATCTGTGGGGCTAGGAGGAGGACAGTGAGTGGAGCCATTACACACAGTCCTGCAGAATGTTTGGGAATCCATGAACTACCCCAATGCAAGTATAGTGTTCCCTGCATCTGTGTGTAGAAATGATACAGCTGTCACGTAAAAGAAGGGGGATCAGGGGAAATGGAAGCATCTCCTTTTTTGCTGCTTTACTCTGCAGGAAGAGTTACTAAATGGGAGCTAAGGCCCGATCGTCACAGAGATGTGTGCTTTGAAAGTTATGGAGTCAGAGGTGTGCTCTTGCTATCATTTAATCCTTCTCTGCCTTCTACGTTCTTGAAACTTTCTTCCTTTACCTGCAGCAGTTCAGGCAGATTCAAACTAAAATAAATCTGGTCCTTGCAGCTGAAATTATCCTCCATTGAATACTATGGATGATATAAAATGCTGTTTTGCATATATTTTTGGTATTGGATTGAAGTTACCTAATTTATAGGTGCTGAGCACATGCCCATGCCACAGTTTGAATGGTGGATTCTATTTATTTTTTTGCTTTTTTTTTTGGAGAGGGAGGGCTATCTCCTCATGGATAGTAAAATATTTTTCTGTGCTCAGAGCAGGAAATGGAGACATGTAGGTGAGATGCAGCACTGACAGACCAGTCTGGCATAATTCATGGTCCAATGCATTCTTGTATGTATGGTCTCAGGCAAAAGCTGTAATTCAGTTGCATCTCAGTATATTCCATTAATTAGGGTTTTTTAAGTTTTGTTTTGTGGGGGTGGTAGTGGAGATGGGAAGGGAGCAGATAATTCCAGAATTGACATGGATTTTAGTTGCCACTGCATTGTTAGACCCCCGCCTCTTTGACCTTGGGCAGTCAGCTCTATGGTTTATTAAGCAAGAGTTTCAAAGATATTTAGGGTATTTTTCTCTGATGTTCCATTGAGAATAGCCACAGACAGTGGATTATCCTCCCATCCATGAGAAACCAAAATTTAGGCAGAGATCTCTTTCCTGTATAAAGGGCATGTTTACTTCCTCTGCCTCAGTTTTCTTTTGTTCTCTCTCCAGCTAGGTATAGATGGAATATGTCTGAAGATGGTTCACAAACGTTTTTAGGAAATTGACAGCTGCTGTGATAGCAGAAGGGCTTGCCTTTCCTTTTTCTATTCCTGTATAGGTCTCCTGGGTTCTGGAGGCCAGATTCAGTCTGTAGTTGTGGCATTAGGAGGATATCCTGACCCAGCACCAGACTGAAGCAGCACATGGTGAGTTTTCACGTTTGCATTTGGTCAACATCGCAGGCAAGCCCTTTATCTGCATGTGCCAGAAATCCCTGGCTGCCTCCAAAGTGCTTATATAGTAGCAGCTGGCCTCTCTTCCAACGAACAGCATCTGTTGCAGCGGGGCCACCAAAATAATGGCAGAATTCCACTCAGAAGAGCAAAGGAAACCTCCGAGGGACCACCATGATAGCAGCCCCCAACTCCAGCTGCAGCTGAGGATCTATCACAGTAGCAGCAGGCCTCCACTGTGAGGGACAAGACAGCAGAAGACCAGGGCAACCGGAGTAGTGACAGGTTTCCATTGTTTAGAGCAAAGTGAGCTGGTAAGCTGAATCTTTTCCTTTAAGGTGACAGAAATGGGCCTAGAAAAGCCAGCAGAGAGCGAACAAGCTAAAAAGATCAAGAACAGAAAAAAGATCTCAGGGAATTATAAAAGGAAAACTGAACACCTGTATAAATCATAATCTGAACTAGGAAAATCATCCTTTGCAAAGCATTATAATGAGGTCATTGAACTCTAGTTTTTGGAGTTAAAATTGTTAGAGTAGGAGTTGTAGGCAGAGGTAAATATGCCTCAGCACTTGAGGATGAGCTTGAGCCCCATTTTAATAGTAGTAATGTCTACATTATCTTCCAAACCACAAAAGATAAATCCTTCCCCCATTCAGGCCAGAGTAACAATTCTGGCCTCTGCATATACATCTGAGCGCTCTGTCTGTTCATTCTGCGTTCAAAGAAATGGCAAAGTGAAAGGTTTCAAACAGAAAATTTTTTCCAAGTAAGATTTTCCACTACTTATATCCAATTCAACAGTCCTAGTCAGAAATAGTAATATGGCAGCTGTAGGATATCACTCCTTATCCAAGATAGTTTTCCTCCATTAAGCTCCACCCTCAATAGCTGAGCATGCAGTAATGACAAACACTATTGAAGGTGTATAGCAAATTTAAAGGATGACACAGTCAATAAGGCAGATTTAGCTGTTGAGAAAAATGTTGACATTTTAAGCACAGGTATGAGTGTATCAGTCGGGTCTGAGGAATCCAGAGTACATCTCTTGAAAGATGTCCTAGCCATTCTAGCAGTCATAGAATATATAAGGGACTCCACATTATCATATAGCAGTCTTGGCAAAGGAAACATCTTTCATTTTTAGCCAAAAGGAGTGGTGTGAAGGTCTAAATTATATTCAGCCACTCTGCGTTTGAAGGCTAGTTTAGCTAATTGAATTTTTATGGTTGCTTTTCTTGACTGAAAATCAAGGCAATTTACAATTAAAACACAAATTAAGCATAAAATAATTAACTAGTGTGCAAATACAAATTAAGCACGGGAAGATATGAAAGTCCTCCTGAAAAATTTCCCCCATGAATCGTAGGTTTTAGCAAAACTTTTGTCCAGTCTCCAAGACAATCAATTTTGTCACTGTCACCAAGCAGGGTTTCCAAAAAGAGAACCCTTTAGGGAGTAAAGATTTGTCATTCCCATCAAAAGGATCAGCAGCTGCTGCAAGAAGGGTAGGCTTAGCAATCAGCAAACTAGACCATGCTTCTGAGAGGGAGGGGGGTCCTGGTTTTATAGAACTATGAATAGGAGGAAGTGTTTCAATCTGTCTCGAAGTGGGTTCCACATAACATTAGAAAAACGAGTGCTAGAGGTAGTAGAAATAGGACACATGATAAAGGGTTCATCTGCATTCCTCAATGATTCTTCATCAACCCTACAAAAATTCGAGAGCAGCAATGGAAACGTGCTTGACTAGTTTTACAGCAAATCAGTGCAATATTTCCAGTCCATCTCCTCCCCCCCCCCCCCCCCATCCAAAGAATGAGGAATGTGAATTTGATTCTCTTCGTTGCTCCCAATCCATTGCGTGACCACAAAGTGTTAGACCTGAAATATGTAAATCAATTTGAGAATCTACCCCTTCAAAATAGTCTTTAGCAGAAGTCATTTGGGCAGTGCAACAAAGTTTCTCACATAAGTAGATCTAAAAGATACATATCTGCATATTCCAATCAGGGTTGCAAGTCAAGATTTGCAGTAAAGATCTCACTATCATTTTTGCTAAGTCTCAGCTCCCCCAAACCTTCACAAAAATGGTGGTCATTATAGCAGATTAATAAGAGAATAGGCATACTACCATACCTGGAAACTGGGTGATAAAAACATAGGAGCAAGCATCTAAGCATTTATAAATAAGCATCTAAGCATTTATAAATAACCTTAGCAATACCGTAAAGATTCAATTGTGTTATAAATTGGTCCAAAGCAATCTTTCTACAGCATGAGAAATAGCATTTCTAGGGGCCATGTTCAACAAGCAGTCATATCACCAGCACAAGACGGGATCAACAAGATAATGGAAGCTACAGGGCAAATAAGGTCAGCAATAAGAGTAGCAAAGACCATGATTGCACAGGGTCGACGTCAGCCACAGCACAGTTAGTAAAATGGGAAAAAATACAAAATGAGGCCAAGTCAGCTTTCCTTCCTGTTTGAGATAATGCAGGGAGCCTAGAATAGTAGATAACTTTCTGTACAAAGGCCATATGCTCACATTTTATGGTGAAAAGCAAAATTCAATCTGCCAAAGGATAGACCAGAGTTTCCCACTTTGCTCCAGTGCCCAACTCTCCTCTCTCCCTTTCTCTCCATTCCCATCCCATCCTATATAACAGGGAGGCATCAAAAGCAGAATACTAAATTGAAAACCAAGTGGAATCTTATCCTGGATCCAAAAAATATTTTGGAATTCTCAGCAGTACACATCTCTGGTCAAATGAACAAAAATGCCAACTACCTCAGCAAAAGGGCCAGTTCACACAGGAAAATGGTCTCTCAATGCATAATTATTTTCACAGATTTCCTGCATTTGGGGAGTTCCAGTTATAGATCTCATGGCAACTTGAGCCTAAAGGAAATTGCCACAGAACATAACCAGAGCTCTTGCCTCAAAAGCTTTGGTGACAGATGTCTTAATATTATGTAATTTCCCATTGGTTTATATCTTTCCACAATCCCTATGGTACCCAGTGTGTTAGAAAAGAGTACTAGAGGACAGTACAGTCATAGTTGTTCTCCTAAATTGGTTTTATTGACCTTAGTGTGCAAATGAGGTGGCCCTGTCCATTGCCAGGTTCTTTGTTCTGATGGAGGATTTGCTACTCTAAGGGCTGATCTTCCATTCAAATTAAGGTAGTCTAGCTCTAGTGCTATTTCTGTTGAAAATTACATCATGAAAAGGCTATTGAAAAAGGACTGCTTCAGTTGAGGAAGAGCACCACCAGTTTGGCAGAGGGTGTACTATGAGGGGTTTCTCCCCTACATCACTTGGATAGTCCCTAAATTCTGAGTTATCTATAGAAGGGATTTGAAAGGGGTTTAAGTAGCAGTATGTTAAAATTTTCTTATTCTAACAGCGCAGTATGATATGGTAATCCTCCAAATGGTTACATTCCTGAGAGCACTGGGTAAGATTAATTCTTCCTGAAAAGATCATGCCCCAAATCAGGATCTTAATATAGTTTTGAATGCCCTAATAGATTCTCCCTTTGAAACCCCTGCAAGAAGCATCATGTTTGTCTGTCATCTATTATGGAAGCCAAACTGCATATATTAGGAGAGCTCTAGAAATGTACCTGGCTAACCTAAACCATTTTGAAAATTAGGGTATTCCTTTGAATCTGGAGTCAGAAGCTCATACTATCTAGGTAACTAAGAAAATCAGTAGAGTAGGCCTATTCAATAATGGTCTAGTCCCTCTGGACTTGATAAGAGCCCATGCTGTAAAGGGAGGTTAGCCGCTGCTTGAGCAGAGTTTCCATTCTAAATATCAGTAAGGCATTCAAGCATTGTTGTGTAGGTGTTCAGACCTCTTCTGTCACCTTTTGACAGGTGGGTCCCTTCCTGGTGAGTGTGCAGCTATGGCGTGGGCTAGTCTCCATGGAACATCTGAGAATGGACATCTCTCTGCCTGCTGGTGAGGTTTCTCAGGCTTCCACCAGAATAGCCCAGACAGCCTACTCTAAGTTACGGGGAGGGTGGTGAAGCTTAGGTTAGTTCTCCATACAAACTTCATTGTATCTTGTTTTCAGCCTGTTTGACTTGTGTTGCAAAGAGAGATCTAGTTATGTTTTTCAGTTTAGAAATATACCATAAGTAAATATGGCCATTATACAGGAAGGCGGCCTCTGCCTGAGTTTGGTCTGGAAGGAAGGACAACCCATGGTTTGGGCTACTCTGGTGAAACACCAAAAAACCTCAACAGGTAGGCACATTTCTTTCTATGGACTCTGTAAAACTTTTTTACAACTCCTGCTCTGGCTCCCCCATAGGTCTTGTTGTTTGGTTACAGCATAACCTCTACTGCTGTCTTGTGAAGCAATTTTTGGTGTAAGACTGCTGTACTGTCTCCTGTCTCCCAACTCCTCCAACACTCGGTATAAATATCTTTTTATAAGCATCTCCTTTTTACGTGCATTTCTTGTTTCTCCTGCCTTAAATTTGGTGTTGCTGTTTGTGTGCATACGAATGCGTTTTATTTGTAAATGTGTGGATGTACCTATAATATGGGATGTGACAGGTACTGCATGCGATCAGAATGGATTGCAGTGCTACATGAGGATTGTTTTTGATTGACTCTTCCCAGTCCATCCAGTATGGTTATGAAGTTGGATTGTCATTTGAGAAATTAAATAGCATTTCTAAATCCAGTTTTACCTTAACAAGAAATGCATTCATCCCTTGCTGTTGGTCCTGTAAATTGTGAATGTATGAAAACCAATGCAGAAATGCAAACTACACTAGTATTAGTTGGGAAACACGATTCATAGATTCCATTATCTCCTTTCCGCCTTTTTCTTTTCATTCTTATGAAATGTAACTTTTGCCTTCATATTCCATGTATCTTTCCCTTTATTGGCTTTTTTTGCCAATTACTTGGATTTACAAATGTTCTATGAGCAATATTTTTATGACTTGCTGAGACGGTTTAAAATGGATTTTGTCACAAATGGAAATTGTCACACATGACTCCAATTCAATCAGATCACTGCATTTATATTTTGAAAAACAAACAAACATGCCTTGGGTAGTTCAGGACTGACTTTAGGAAATGGGAAAATGTAAACTTGTTTTACAATCACAAAGGGGTGTTTATTCCACATCTGACAACTGTATTTTGAATTGATTCAGAGCCATTTCTGCTATTGACAGTAACGTGCACCTTTTCTGACAGAGGTGGATAAACCATGGCCTGAGGGAAGAGTTCACCCAGCCCTCGGAGGTGTGCATCAGGTCTCTGCCCGCTGCGGTTCCAGCATATCACTTCTTGCTGAAAGGGACATCGCTGGCTCTATAGACTCCAGGAGCGACTGCTTTTTTCAGATTACAGACATGGTGGGCGGAGCTCCTGTCCTCCAGTTTTTCTATTTAGGTTTCTGGGGTATCCTCCATCCCCACTCAAGCTTTCCAGAAATGCTTCCTCTTCCCCCTCCGATCTCCAGTTTTGACCCTCAAGGTAAAACAGAGGTGGACAAGCTATGGTCTGCAGCCCAAAACCACCCTCAGGTGTGACCCCCCATGGCAGCTTATTTCACCATCCCTGCCCCAACTGCCTCCTGATTTGGACAGAAAAGAGAAGGCTTTCCCCCATGCACTACTTCCTTGCTGGCCCTGTGATGTCAGCTGATGTTACCATCGTTGTAGGCCTGACTTCAAGGTTTGTGGCAATAATAAATAAATAAAAAGGTTCAGCTGTTTGCAGGGCTGGCAGGAAGGAGAGGCATGTTTTGCCCTGGCTGGCCCTTGGCCCCACAAGCATGGTGGGGTGTGGGCAGGCAGTGCCTCCCCTCCCTCCCCTAGAGAAATGCTGGGACCAGGTGGGGAGGCTAATTTTGATAGTGGCTCTGGCAACAAAGTATACAAATTCAGTGTTGGGCCTCTGATCCCCAAGCCTGCTGACAGGACATACTGCACCCTGTCCCTTGCACAGGGTTCCTAGGTAGCAGAAATCCCGGGCTGGAGGAAATGGGAGAGGCCGTGGCAGGATCTGTAAGCACACTTTGGCTTAGAGGATCCTGCCTTGTATTTATGTCCTCTGCTGCCGCCTGAAGTTTGAGGCACCGCTGCCGAGATGCTGGATTATGCTGCCTTAGCCAGATGAGTGGAGAAAAGGGGAAGGGAAGACAGTTCTGGACAGATGTTGAACAAAGATGGAAAGGAGAGGGCTGCAGGGTTTGGAGTGAATGGGAGAGAGGAAGATGGAGACGAGAGGAGGTGTGAATTGGAGGCTGTGGAACCTCTTTGAATTATTTTTGAAAAAGAATGGGTTCTAAATATGAATGGAATGAGGGTAGAGAATTGGACCTCTGCTCCTCAGTTGGAGCTTTAAAGGGGACCCTATCTCTCCAGCCCCTGGTGTTGGCAAGATCCTCAAATGTGGCCCACTGTTTTTTTTGGGGTGGGGGGGGGGGGATTGTGTTAAGCAATTTGCCCAACCTTTGGGTAAAATGTTTGCCCACCCCTGGTTTAGGATGAGGGTGACCAACTATGGCGCATTGACAGGGCCGCAGCCTCACAGTGCCATGCTCAAAGCAGTACCATAGTCCCCTTCCACATCATGTCTGCAGGCAGAAGACTTGGGAATATAGTGCAGAAGGAGGGAGGCTTCTCTGTATGACGGTAGGTGATGAATCAGCCTGCTGATAAGAGGAGGGGATGAGAGAGTGGGCATTGCTACTGGGCCGGAAAGCGAAGAGGAAGAGAAATGTTGGGTACTATCAGGCCGATGCAATAAGATGCCCCCAGCCTAGCACACAGTTTTACTTGCAGGTGTGCAATAATAACATCCG
Source organism: Rhinatrema bivittatum (assembly GCF_901001135.1). Classification (NCBI taxonomy): domain Eukaryota; kingdom Metazoa; phylum Chordata; class Amphibia; order Gymnophiona; family Rhinatrematidae; genus Rhinatrema; species Rhinatrema bivittatum. The sequence continues at coordinate 140,851,358 of NC_042621.1, forward strand.
ACGAAGCAAGGAGATTAGCGCAACTAAAACTAACGACCTAACAAAAACATAGAGAGCATCCATTGCATTTAAATTCATGTAACCAATGCAAGAAAGTGCACCCAAAGGCTGAGTGCCCAACGCACAAGTTTTTTATGCCTGAAAATTAATTTCAGCTCTGGAGGTGGAGTAAAGTTTACTCTCAGTCAAGGGCTCATGAGAAACACAAAATATTTGGTCCTCTGTAGTATGATAAATGTGCCCCTTATAGAGTAGGGTTGTTTAGAGGAATTAGTATAAGAATGTTATTTGGGGATAAAACAAAAAATAAAAAGATGTATATAGAGAGTAGTAAAGTGGAGCTTGATGATTAGCTAAAGGACAATTTAAAAAATCATAGTAACATAGTAATGACAGCAGAAAAAGACCAAAATGATCCATCTAGTCTGCCCAGTAAGCTTCCCAAGGTAGTAACTATTGCTCCGTGCAGGTTACCCCCTAGCTTTTCTATTTATTTATTCCCACCCTCTAGCCTTTAGGGATCCACAGTGTTTATCCCATGCCCCATGGGTGATTGTTTTCCTTTTGGTAAACAGGCATTGCAGGTTTCTGTAATTGTTAGGAACACACCATTTAGGTATCCATGTGTCCAAAATTTTGAGCGCCAGAAACACCCATTTCTCCTCAGCATGCCCTTTTTGTACGCTGCACCACTTTTTCATTTAAATATTGCTTCGGGCATACAGGGGATGTGGATGCACATATGTTAGGAAAGCAGGAATTCATTATGAGCACCTGTTTTTACGTGCATCTTTTTTGCATTGGCCTTTGTGAGCAGGGGAAAAAAGCAGGACAGAAGGGATACTGGTGCTGGGTGGAGGGAGGGATGGATATACTGTGCCAGAGCCACTGCCATGGTCAAAGGAAGGGAGTACAGTGCCAAAGTTGCTGCAAAAGGTGGCAACAATTTGTTTTTGCATAGGGTGCCAATTAGCCCAGACCTGTCCTGGGCACTGACTACTTGGGGAGCTGCTGAGTTAGGTGGCAGCCGCTCTGAAAATGTTATGGTATTCCACTGAAAAGGATAAATCAACTTTTCTTAGAATGCATCAGTTTTAAAAGCTGCTAATTGAAGGTGACGGGTCCCCTTCTGTCCTGCTAACAGTCTCACACATTGTAATCAACAGGAAAAGAAAAAACTAAGCCAGGAAACCAAGGAGGAAAACATCAGAACACTGACACCCTCATAAGACGTTATGAAGTGATGTGGTCTAGTTCTACAATTAGGGTATATAGTTCATTCCAAATATACCCACAGAGCATTCCTCAACTGTGAAGTGGTGGAACTGTGTTTAATAATCTTCATCAGTTATGTTCACATTTTATCTAAAAAAAAAAAAAAAAATTAAGTGAGACAAAAACCAGTTTGCTAGAGCAATCCTGTGCTAATACTATGAATTTCCTTAAGTTATTTGGAAGCTGCCTGTCCATCCACTATCCACCCCTAGCTTCCCGTGCTTTCCTGATAACACTTGCAGTGTGTGTGAAGGCTTGAGCCTGGACTCGTAGGCTAGTTGACTGTAGATTGCACACTGGTCTCTGCCATTCGACAGTGTCTTTCTGCAAATGGACCAGCTCCTCCCCTACTATATGTAGAACTCCTGGACCCACACCTTTCATGACTTAATTTATTGGTCTTCTGCTTCTTGCTTTCCTACCTTCATTTGATTCTGAGAAAGTACATTTACCAACATTTATTTATGAAGTGGTTTGGAGGCAAACTTGAATGGTAGAGGAGCTGTTTTAACACAAGTTAAATGGATTTTTTTTCTCTGTAATATCTGCATTTTCCTTGTGCTAAAGTCATTGAGCATGTATTGTTGTTTTGGGGGTTTTTTTCTACTGATCTTTTGCACTGTTAGCCCGGGTTTGGATGCGCGTTTTCGAAAACACGTGTTCAAATCCCCCCCCCCCCCCCAAACTAATAGCGCCCGCAACATGCAAATGCATGTTGATGGGCCTATTAGTTATTCTCACGCGATACAGAAAGTAAAATGTGCAGCCAAGCCGCACATTTTAATTTCTGCCGGCACTGGGCAACAGTACAGAAAAGTAGAAAAACCTGCTTTTCTGTACACCCTCCGACTTAATATCATAGCGATATTAAGTCGGAGGCCCCAAAATAAAAAAAAAAAAAAAATTTAAATTGGCTGGCGGGTCGGAAGGCGGACGCTCGATTTAGCCAGCGTCCATTTTCCGAACCTGTAGCTGTTAGCGGGCTCGAACAGATGCCGGAAAATTGAGCGTCGGCTGTCAAACCCGCTGACAGCCACCGCTCCTGTCAAAAAGGAGGAGCTAGGGCCGTGGGCCCTAATTTGCATGTTCTTCCCCCTTGAATCGGCCACAGTAAGTTACTAAAGGATTATGGTATTTCAGCCCAGGTGCTTTTGAGCTGTACATGAGTCATTGTATTGGATTGTGGGTCTCTTAAAAACCTACAGAGAACTATTTGGAAACAAAAGAGAGAAAATGAGGAAAGAATTCCAGAGCATGCAGGCTTTCAGAGAGCAAAGGCAAAATGCAGGAGACTGACTCATTTGACTTTGAGGAAAATTCTAGCAAAATTAATTGGAAACAGTGAAATTCAGGTCTCAAATACAGTCCAAAAATACCAAGGACTGTGGCTGGACATCTCCATTTTCTCCTCTGTTTCTATCACATCCCCCCCCCCCCCCCCCCCACACACACACACACACTAAATGTTCTTTCCTTCCTTTGTGACCCTTCTCTGTAAGTTCATTTAGCTTCTGCTCAACTGAGCAAGTGCAGGAGTTCCTGCTCGGTCATTACCTTGTGAGCCCCCTCAAATCTTTTTTCATTCAAGCATCAGCACAGGCATGTACCCTATCACTCTGTATTTTTTTTTCTTCTTTACTATCTTCTTGAGATTTTCAAATTATAATTTTATAGTTACCTTGGCAACATCCCAAACAGCACTTTTCAGTACTAAAAAAAAGAAAAACTAGGAAAATGTCCATTACAGATGGACATGCTATCTGTTACCACTGTCAGGGTCCGAACCATGACCAGGCAAATTACCACTGCGACCAGATGTGTCCATGATCCTAGAAGACCAGGGCCTGGAAAATGGAGAAACTACGTAAGTTTTTCAAGAGCCACAGTCAGTCCTCTTCCCAGTCAGAGGCTCGTCTGGCTTCCTGGTACCAAGTTGAGCAGGACCTCCTCTAAGTAATCTCTTATTTGGTAAAGCAAACCAAGTCCTTGGAGTTGAGCAAACAGAAAGCACAGGGTGCATCGAAAAAGAAGCACCACTTTGCAGAGCCTGAATTGCAACCAGCACTGAAAAAAAATGTCGGCACCATTAACAGACTGTGCCAGAGCAAACTCCATTGTTGGTGTATCAGGCTATGGTGCTTCCAATGCAGTTATTCTCTAAGGCATCAGTTACTATCATGCATATGGGAACCCTCACAGAGGTAAAAGGATATATAATTCACTTACCACCTCCAATCTCAAGAGCATTTTCACATTGGAGTTACTGGAACGACATCGCCACCTGAATACGCCAGATCCAATTTGTTCCTTGGTGCCTCTCATATCAAATTGACTCCCAGAGCTCAGACAATAGACCAGGAGATTCCATACTAGTATCTGAAGATGATGATGATCTACCTCCCATGCCCAGCCAAAAGGCACATCAGCCCTTTCATCAAGTGTCAGAACTAGTGAAAACTTTCTTTACCTCTCTAGCAGCTAAGGATTAAAGAAGGGTACTTGTCAACCTTTTCAGGATATAAGATATATTACTACTAGAAAAAGTCCCACTATCCCCAAATCATATGGGTACTCCTTCAGAACCCCCATGAAGGCTGTTCGAGTCCCAGACACTGGCATGCAGTGGAGTCCAGCCAGTCAGGATGTACACTAGGAGTACATCCTTCCAAGGCACCTCAGTCACCTTCATCATTGAAGTCCTGGATTAGTATTCTCTCCCTTCTTGGTTCTGAGGAAGTTTAATGGGAATACCCTCTGACCCCCTACCTAAACCTGTGGGACACTCTTCTCCACCTGAGGACACCTCTTACTGCAGATTTCTGGACAATTTGGGTACAACCGCACGCAAGGCTGATGTTCGTAAGGACAATGATTCTCACAAGTCTTTGGCCTCCTCCAGATTTTGGAAATCCCAATGGAACATGCTGCTATTCCAATCTCTGATATTCTGCAAGAGTTTCAACAAAAATATAAGTGAATCTGATTTCCTGAGCCCCAATATATTAAGATTATGGATAGTGGATGTGAAGAATGTGTACATGCAGGAACAACCCCCTCCCCCCCTGCATAAAAAAGTGAAAAACTGCAAGCAGAAAGTAATTTATAGTTTAGAGCTGCTTCAAACAAAGAAGCTTGAACAAACTGCATATGTATGTACTATACAGTATAAAAGCTTTGTTCTCAGCCTCAACAGATTGGTACAGATGGAAGCAAGAGCAGATTTGGTACAGATGGATAGAGAGCAGATTTGTGCCCCACTGCCATAAATCCTCATAATCCAGGGGGAACTCAATTGTTTGCAGACTCCCAGCAGAGATAAACTCGAGTAGTACTGTTTATCAAGGACATAAGGGACATGAGCTTATTTACCAAACTAATTACTAAGCCCTAATTACTGAACAATTTGTATTTCTATTTGTGACTTATTTTGTATATACCTCTTTAGCTTGTACATCTATGTGCCTATATAGATCTGAACAAGAATATTCATCAGGAGAAATTCAAGATGAATGTGCTTATACAATCCTCACCTTCATTCAGAGAGGGGGAGTGGATGTGTGCCTGGATCTAAAGGATACCTATGGGCATATACCCATCCCTCCCTCCCACTGGCATTATCTACATTTTGTGGACTCCCCTCAGTATCAGTATTGAGTTACTCCCCTTTTGTATTTCAGCAGCACCAAGGGTCTTTACCAGGTTCCTAGCTGTAGTAGCAGCACATCTTTGGCAGCAGCGAATCTGAGTCTTCCCTTACCTAGACAACCAGCTTAACAACTGCAACTTCCCGGGAAGATATACTAATCTCCTTGCAGATGTCAACTCAACTCCTGAGGTCATCTGGATTCCTGGTGAACTTTGAGAAATTGACTCTTCCTGCTCAGAAAATCAAATTAAAATGTTGATAGAGCTTTCCTTCTGTAAAATCAGGTGAATTTCTGGACCCTGGTATACAGGCTACTGAATGCAGATCAAGCAATGGCCAGGGAAGCTAGTTGTTCTGGGCCACATGGCAATCGCAATTCGTGTAGTTTCACTAACCTGCCTTCACATGTGACGTCTGCAGTGGGGCCTTCACTCCTAATGGGACCAGAGTACTCTGCCCTTGACCATCAACATGAAAGTTTCCCAAGAAACAAAAACAGGATCTACAATAGTGACTAGACCCCATTATTCTTTAAAAGGGAGCACCTCTGTCTTCAGTTTTCACCAAGCAACATTGGTGACAGATGTCTCCACCAAGGGTTGGGGTGGGTGCCCCACACAGGCCCTTTTCTAGTTCAAGATACTTGGACATTAGTGAAAAGACAATTTCAGATCAATCTCATGGAAATATGAACAATCAGATAAACAACTTTCACACGTCTCGTCCATGGGAGAAGCTTTCTCATTCAAACTGACAGCCAGGTTGCCATGTTAAAAACATAAGTTGCAATATTGGATTAGATTAAGGTCCTTCAAGTCCAGCATCCTGTTTCCAACAGTGGCCAGTCCAGAATGCAAGTACCCAAACAAATAAATCCCATGCTACTAATGCCGGTAATGAGCAGTGGCTATTTTTTAAGCCAACTTGATTAATAGTAGAGATGTGATTTGGCCAAACTTTTCAGTTCGGCCTTCGTTATCAGCCCGCCGCGGGAAATTTTGTTTTGCCGTGGTTCGGGCTTTTTTTTGCTGCCCTGAAATGAAAATCCCAACCCTTCAAATCTAATTACAACCCCCCACCACCACCACCACCAAAACTTGCCAAAAATCCCTGGTGGTCCAACAGGGGTCCCGGGAGCGATCTCCCGCTCTTGGGCTGTTGGCTGCCAATAATCAAAATGGCGCCGATGGCCCTTTGCCCTTACCATGTGACAGGGGCTATCTGTGCCATTGGCCGGCCTCTGTCACATGGTAGGAGCAATGGACGTTTGGCGCCATCTTAAAAAATGGTGCAGGCCTCTCATGATTTTACAGACCTAAATATCACGCCTCAGCCGTCTCTTCGAACTGAACAGCCCTAACCTCTTTAGGATTTCCTCATAGCGGAGTTGTTCCATCCCCTTTATCATTTTGGTTGCCCTTCTCTGTACAACTTTTTTTTAATAGATGCTGTGACAAGAATTGCAGACAGTACTTAAGGTGTGGTCTCACCATGGAACAAACCAGGCATTATGACATTTTACATGAACAAACTTGATGACATGGGGTCATGGACTCTTTGCCATGATGCAATAATGAGATGAGAATGGGCATGCAAACATCAAGCTGTTCTGCAAGCAGCCTACTTTCCAGGGATCTCCAACACAGCAGAGTATTCAAACCATACAATTAGTCCCTACAACATTCAACACTAGACAGACTTTCAGGACTTCTGACAATCGACCTCTTTGTGTCAAAGAAAAACAGAAAATTGGAAAAACAGAAAATTGCATTCTTCCAAGTAAACTCAGATCTGCTCAAGACACTTTTCTACTCAACTGAAATGCAAATCTCATGTATGCTTTTCCATTGATATTCAGAATGGTGCAGAAAGTGCTGAAAGACTGGGCTCTTGTAATTCTTATTGCTCCAGTGTGGCTCAGACAAGTATGGTTTGCATATCTTGTACACGTATCCAGTAGCCCTTTGATTCATCTCGGGACAGATGAACTCTTCTTATTAACTCAAGAAGAGAGATGTTTGTATCATCTGAACCTTCCCTTTCTCAATTTGACATGCTGGATGTTGACCATTTGCTGATCACTAAATTCTTACCCAAAGAACTTGAGGGCATAATAGTGTTTGCCAGGAAGCCATCCACTAGGAGAGCTTACGGATTTAAATGAAAACAGTTTTCCACAAATTTCCTTAGAGCCATTCATATATGAACCAAAAGAACTACTTAAGTACTTACTCACCCTTTCTTCCACTGGTGTTATCACCAAATCAGTGAAAGTATATCTCTGCCATAGCAGCCTACCATGCTCAATTTGAGGTTAGGCCAAACTCCACTCATCTGTTGGTCTCCAAGTTCTTGAAATGTTTGTGGCATAGTAAACCTCCAATTGTAAAACCACTGTTCCTTGGGACCTTAACATGGTTCTCACACAACTACTGAAGCCATCTTTTGAACCAATAGAGTTTGTTTCTGATTTGTCATATGGAAAATAGTTCTTGTGGCAATTACATCAGCCAGAAAAGTTGGTGAACACCAAGCTTTGGTTCACTACTTTCCTTATTTCCACTTCCAAAATAGGATGGTGGTCTGCACCCATCCAAAATTTCTACCCAAGGTGGTGGTATCTTTCCATATTAAGCCATTGTTATCTATGTTTGAGACCACATGAACGTGAAAAGGTCTTTCATTCATTAGACTGTAAAAGAGCTTTAGCTTACTACAGAAAAAGAACTAAACCACATTGTCAAGCCTCACAATTATTTATCTTACAATCCTAATTGACTAGACATAGCAGTTGCCAAATGTACATTGTCCAACTGGCTAGCAGACTCCATTACACATTATATGCTAGTTGGCCTACAGATTAGATTCTATCAAGGTTCTTCAAATTAGATCTATGGCTGCATCAGTAGCTCATCTGTGAACTGTACCTCTAGAAAAAAATCTGCAAAACTGGAAATTGGTGCACACCTTAACATCCCATTACTGTTTGTACAACTTTTCAAAGAGTAACTAAACATTAAGCAAGTGACTAAGCACCTAATAAGTTATCTCCAGTAACATACAAAATACATTGTATTGTTATTTAGTTATACTTGGAGGAACAAGGCTTTAAGGCTTGCTGATGTTTTAGTAATTTTTCAGAGTGACAGTAAATTTGGGCAAGCAGCTTTGTGGAATCTGTTCACCCAGTAATCATCTCTCCATGGGGGTTCAGTGTTGCTTTTAAAGTAAATGCTATGTGCAACTCTAAGCTTGGGACTCCCAACCTGTTGTGGCTAATACAGCATTTGCTTACCGTAAACTGTGTTCTCTGTAGACAGCAGGATGAATTAGCCATGCTAAATTCCCCCCCCCCCCCCCTCCGATTCCCTGGAGAGTCAACTGCCTAGTTAGATTTAATTAAAAAATTGACTGAGGGAGCTCGGGAGGCAACATCTGAATGAGAATTCCTGCACATGCTCAATAGTGCAAAACCTCTTTCAGCTTAGAGAGAAGGGTCCGTTTGGCATCATTGGATGACATCACTCGTGTCATGTTTACTCGTGTCATCCTTCTGTTTATTGAGAAAACTTTATGGTAAGCAAACTTGCTTTATCTGAAAATGTAGATCTCTGAAGAGGAGGGGCCTGTAAGGTATTGAAACTCATGACATCTTTTTTTTTTTTTGTTGCTCCTTTTAAAAAATATATATATATCAATCACAGCCTTCAAAAATTTTTTATCTGGGACAATTCTTTTGCTAAAAAAAAGGTTTTTCCAATCTAGCTTTTCCTCTAACATGTTAGAGGATAGATGTTTCCAATCCTTTTCATCCATTGTCTTAAAAGGGAAAGAAGAGGCGGAGGATATGGGAGTTATAATAAATGCTCAATTGATTGGTTCAGATAGATGTTATATTTATTTAAAACATGTTTAAACTGTCTCCGCAGGAAAAGCGGCCAAATCTATATTATTTCTATTTAGTATAAACCTAATAAAACTTGTCTAGGAGGATATTGCTACCTTTTAATACAGCATAGTTTGTGTAACGATAGAACAAAAAACTGCAAATACAGTACTTAGCATACAAAAGTGGCACTTGTTTGTCTTATTTTGACTGCAACAGTTTCATATTTCTATGTCAAACATATATTCCAAGTATGTACCATATTGACCTGATTATAAGACAAAGGTGGTTAAGTTGTGCATATCAAAAGGCCTAGCTCCTTTTATAATCATGAGACAGGTGCCACCTCTGTACCTAAAACTGCTCCTCAGGCATTCTGGTGGAGCCCATGCCCAGCAGGAGAGAGCCCCTTGTGGCTAAGGCTGAAGACTGCCATTAAAGAGCCATGCTTGGACTGCTGCACGAGAGGCCTGGGTGGGGAATGGAGGAGCCGAGTCCCACTGGGCCCAGACAGGTAAGGATTTCCGTAAGAGGATCACCTTTATATTTGAGGTTGTCCTATAATTAGGCCAATATGATATCTCTCAGAAGGAACTGCACTTCCAGTTTAAGGATGTTTTAATGCCAAGGGTAGTAAAATATTTCTGCATGTAATAAGAAATTGATAGATATATTCTGTCATTGCAGTTTGTTTTCAAATACTAATTTCAAATGAAAGCTCACCCTGGATATTCAGTATATTCTCAAACCTTCCTCCTGAAATATATATTTTTTTTTTGTCTTTCACTTTCTCCTTTGGGCCTCTAGCTCACTTGAAACAGCCTCTGTTGGATTAAGATGCCACAAACCTTCAAGTGCAACTACCCAAGCTTGCTTTCCCCTATTTTAGCCTTTGTACAATGAATATTAAGGGGGGGGGGACTAATCCTTTTTTTTTTTTTCACTGTACTGATCTTAGTGTTAAGCCAGAAAGTCACATTTCTTTCTTCCCACACAGGAATCTACCGGCATTGTGACTCACCTTACCAACTGTACCATGACTACCACGTTTAACTAGTCAATTACGTGAGCCTCGAGCAGCAGACAGCCTAGTTGCTGGAGGCTCATGGAGCTGGGGGGGGGGGGGGGGTGCATAAGCATTCGCTTGCATGAAAGCCTCCAGATCTCCGCACAGAAACATCCACCCCAAAATTCAAAAAGAAACTAAAAACTTTGCTTTTTCAACAAGCCTACCTTCCCACTACTCCCTCCACTTGATGTATGAAAGCCATTTGTCCATATCACTGTCGTCTCTCTTGTAAATATATTGTACATTTCTCAATTATTATTAATTTGATTACTTTATCTGTTGTAATACCTGTTTAACGTTTAATTTTTAGTTTCTGTTCCATGTAAAGGCACCGCCTGTTAGTTCTGAGTTAAATGTACACCGATACGATGTGCAAATGGCTGTCTGTATATAAAAAATGTTAAATAAATAACTTAGGGGCAAGATGTTTGGTGTTGCCTGGAGAGAAAAGCGGTGAATCAAATTCACGTTCCTTAATTGGAGAAAGAATAGCGGCTGCATCCCTCCCCAATGACAGAGCCCAGCTGGCTGCCCACGAGGCTTTTACTGCAAGATTTCCAGCAGTGTGCCCCATTATTGCAAAAGTTTCCAAAAGCCCAGCACCTACCGGCATTGTCGCAGAAAGAATCACCACCACTGCAGTCTAAATCAGGGTTTCTTTAATCCTGGCATAATTTTTAAATAGAAATCCCAGGAATGAAAGTTTTGTCTGGGATTGAATACACGAGTTGGTGCTCTTTAGTCTTATTTCCTTCAACTTCCGCAGACTTTTGTTCTGTAGTTCGGCTTCCCGCACGTTTTCAGATAGCTTCTGAAATGGTAGAAGAACATCGAGAAACCTGCCTTTCTTGACTATTTTATTGGAACCAGCAAGTGTGAGTAGTCCCATTTTTAATTTTCCCATCTTACTGCTGGTGCTTGAGTCAAATAATTTTATCTTCATATTGCCAGATGTTTTGTCAGCTGTGTTCCACTTCACCTCTCACAAATTATCAGGCCGATACAGTACAGGGCGCTCCGGAGTGCACTGTTAGCCTGCTCTTGGATGCGCGTTTTCCCTTACCCCTTATTCAATAAGGGGAGGAAAACGCGCGTCCAATCCGCGGCACCTAATAGTGCCCTCAACATGCAAATACATGTTGATGGCCCTATTAGGTATGCGCGCGGGATACAGAAAGTAAAATGTGCAGCCAAGCCGCACATTTTACTTTCAGAAATTAGCACCGACCCAAAGGTTGGCGCTAATTTCTTCCGGTGCCGGGAAGGTGCACAGAAAAGCAGTAAAAACTGCTTTTCTGTGCACCCTCCAACTTAATATCATAGCAATATTAAGTCGGAGGTTCCGAAAAGTTAAAAAAAAAATAAAAATTTGAATTCGGCCTGCGGCTGTCGGGCCGAAAACCGGACGCTCAATTTTGCCGGTGTCTGGTTTCCGAGGTCATGGCTGTCAGCGGGCTCGAGAACCAACGCCGGCAAAATTGAGCGTCTGCTGTCAAACCCGCTGACAGCCGCCGCTCCTGTCAAAAAGGAGGCGCTAGGGACGCGCTAGTGTCCCTAGCGCCTCCTTTTACCCGGATCTACCGCGTCACCTAATTTAAATAGAGAATCGTGTGCACCGGCAAAGGGCCGGTGCGCGCGCCGGGAGAACGGGCATTCGTCCGCTCTCCCGTGTACTTTACTGTATCGGCCCGTATGATTGGTAGTTCAGTATATTTATCTTGTGCTTATAACCACGTTTTTGTTCTGTTTTCTTTTTTCATTGTATCTCAGTCAATACTGTTCAGTCACCTGTCTGTTTCTGGCTTTCCAAATTATTAAAGAAAAAAAGACTTTGTAGATTAGCCACAGTAGATTAATTCCCTGCTACATAAGGACCATCCGTGAAGTCTGTTTACTCTTTTCTGCCAGAGCGTTACCAAGAGCAAAAGCAACTAAAAACAAGTGCAGTGACCTTGGTTTCCTGTGGCAAATTTTTCAGGATTTTGTGGCAGTCTGGCAAATTTTCATATTTATATATTTAAATGTCATTTATTTTAATTTTCATAAACATTCATTTTCTGACATTGCTGTGTCCAGTTTATTCTTTATTAGAGGAAAGAGATCTGATTGGTGCTGGGGAGAAGGTGGGAAAAGGATCTGGGATGGGGTGGAAGAGGCGGGGATCTCAGGCAGGAGGGATAAGGCACAGGGAGGAGAAGGAAAGGATGAGAGGAGGGGGAAGCAAGAGGGAGCTCTGGGATCAGGAGAGGAGTGATCCCCTTGGACATCGGTCCTCTCAGTCACATCCCAGAGACACCAGCACGCTGCCCCTCTGATTGCCTCACATCTCACAGCTTCTCAATCCCCTCTTTTGGCCCATCCAGTTCCCTTACATGCTACAGCACTTTGACCCCCTCACTCCCTCTTCCCACATCCCCTGTAATCTCCCTGCAATTCCTCAGATGCCCTCACTCGTGCTTGCTTCCATTCCTTCAATCACTTCCTCCTCCCACCCCTCTCTTGTCCCCTGTACCTCTCATTCACTCTCCCTGCAACTCCTCCGCTCCCTTAATTCACACTTGCTCCCCTGCACCTCTTTTTCTCCCTACAACCCATAATGCACTCGTGTCCCCCACTCCATCCCTTGACGCACCCTCCCATCAAAAGTACAGTGCCAATGTAGTGCCTGAGGCCACTTTCTCATCTTCTGGGAGCCATGTCATGCTTTGAACCATGCAAGACACTAGTACTGTTCAGATCAAAGCAGAACACTCTGGGCCTGGCCTTTGCCACTGCACTGGTGTAGGCAAGCCAGGATTGCATTGGCAGAGGCATACAGAGCTACTGTGGCCACTGCTCTCACTGATGTTCTGGCTCAGTATTCCATGGGAAAAGGGCAGCCTATCCTGTGGCCATGAAATTGTAGGAGACCAGGGACCCCGACTAAGCACAATTTGCTTTTTCTCTAAGTGCCATCCTTACTGTCTGGTCCTGTATGTGCTGGGGGGGGGGGGGGGGAGCATCTGGATGGGCAGCAGCTACAAATGATCTAGATGTATTTACCTCAGCTCTTATCTGGACTGAATCCATTAGTTAAGCAAACGTTTTGAACAAGAACCACATTTTTGCATTTTACCTGACTTTTTTCAGAAAAATCATGATTGTTAGGTTGGAGAAGACATCTAGGATAGGTCTTCAAATGCTTCTGAATCTAATTGTCCTCATGCCTATGCATGCATATGAACAATCTTGAATTAAAAGCATTCACTGTAGACACCAGCATGAATCAGCTACATGAGCGGGTGGTATCATTTGATGGCACTAATGTAGCATGTTTCTTAAAAATTCAAGAAACCTTTTCCTGACAGGCATGGGACTTCTTGCACCACCATTCAATGCATGAGAGGCATTCTTCAGGCATGAGGAGTCACAGCACCAAGCATCATGTGAAGGCACTGGTGCATTGTTCCCCATGGATGATGGGGTCTGAGAGCAGGGAGAGATTGGCGGTATTTTGGCCCACTTCCAAGAGGCTTTGTCTAGAGGTGATCTAGGCCTCTCATGCAGTGACAGCCTTAGTAGTCTCCAAGGGTCCATACCAAAGCCACCAGTACATCCCCTGGGTTACTCAGGATATGTCCTTCTCTACACTGATCCCTCCTGTTCCCTGTACGTACCAGGATCAGTCCAGACAGTGGGTTATGTCCCCTGTCCAGCAGATGGAGTCAGAAACAAAAACTCCAGGGGGCGGTCCTATATGACCTCATCCCCTGTGACTCTATCCTCAGTATTTTCTGACTCCAGCAGATGTGAGCAGGGGACTAGCTAGTCCCCAGCACAGGATTTAGGTTTTAGGCCTTTCCTGCTTACTTGAGGGATCAAGAATTTAAAAAAAAAAAAATATATATAGAAAAGATATATATTCAATTTAAATTTCAGGAGTTCAGGTTTCATATTTTTGTCTGAAACCGGAGAGTTAGAGGGACTTGCTGACTGACTGTATCCTGAGTCTTTCTTTCTCTCCTTATTCTCTTCTATGTGGGTAAGTTTTTATTTACTTACAGGTCCTTTTCATTCTTCACCCTCTTGCCGTTTTCGGCACTGGAGGGCTACGCTGCCGTTTTAGAAATTTTTGTCAGGGTTCCTGACTAATTCTTCTCACCCCCTCCCTCCGAGTCTATCGAGACTGTACCGACCCGCGGTCCCGCGAAGCGCATTCCCCGGGGCCGCAGACCGTTGGGAGCCTTTCCACCAGCGTGTTTCTTGGGTCTGTGGGAGGGAGGGTAGGCGTTTCGAGCGTCGAGGACGCGAATCACCGGGGTTTTTTCCTCCGTCTGCCGCGCCGTTGGTTTCCTGCCTCTCCAAGAGCGGGTAAATATTTTTCTTCATGTCGCGAGCGCACAGCTGTGCGGTCTGCGGCCGTCAGGGAAGCCGCCTTAATGAGGGCAGGTGCCCGAACTGTCTCCCCGTTGGAGAAGTCAGCCCGTCGAAGGGAGAAGGCACAGGAGACCAGGCAGACAACGCTAGTTTTAGTCAGCGGCAGGCCCCGTTCCCGCAGAGCGCAGGAATGGCGGCCATTTTGTTGTCAGAGGAAGACGCTGACATTTCAGACAGGGAGGACACAGGAATTCTAATTCCGAGGCAAACAGCGGTTTTACCGTCCCTGGCCCATAAGGATGGCAAGTCTTCGGCTGGAGAGGTCCCAGGAGGCCCCCCCCTGGGATTACCCGCGTTTTCACCTGAGTTTGTGGTTTTAATGCACCGGGCTTTTCTCCAAAGCTCCAACCAGGCTTTAGGGTCAGGCATGGGTCCCCCTCCCGCCAAGCTACCCCGTTTAGATATATCTTTGGGGGACTCTCCAGCACGGGGGGGCGGACAGCCCATTAGTTTAGCCCAGTCTACGACTAAGGCTCTCATGGCACCACCGCGGAACCCTCCGGTGCTCCCGCAGGGCGACACGTCTCAGGATCCTTCCGGGGATGATCCCGCTCTCTCGACCCAAATGGAAGGTGATGATCCCAGGGTCCTCCGCATCTTCCAGGTTGAAGAATTGGAGGGTCTCATCCCGCATATTCTTCAGGAGATGGACATTGACCCTCCTCCAGACCCAACGCCCTCGGATCCCAAGATAAGAAAGGGAGACCCTCTCTTAGCGGGACTTAGACCCCAAGCCAAGGCTTTTCCAACACATCCCAGTTTCTTACAATTGATCTCAGGTGAATGGGACAGGCCGGAAGCTTCTCTCAGAGTTAGCAGAGCTATGGAGAAGCTTTATCCTCTCCCGGTGGACTTCCTGGAACTCCTCAAGGTCCCAGCAGTGGATTCAGCGGTTTCGGCAGTTACTAAGAGTACTACCATTCCGGTAACAGGCGGCACAGCCCTTAAGGACCTGCAGGATCGGAAGTTGGAAGTCTACCTTAAGCGTATCTTTGAGGTCTCGGCGCTTGGGGTACGAGCGGCCATCTGTAGCGCTCTGGCACAGAGAGCGGGTCTCCGGTGGGTTCAACAATTACTCACCTCGCAAGATCTCCCGGATTCTGAGGCTCAACAGGCAGACAGGTTGGAGTCTGTGATGGCTTATGGGGCGGACGCCCTGTATGATCTCCTCCGGGTCCTATCTCGTTCCATGGTGGCGGCTGTCTCGGCACGTCGCCTTTTGTGGTTACGTAACTGGTCGGCGGACTCTTCATCCAAAACACGTCTAGGTTCGTTACCTTTCAAGGGTAAGTTCCTTTTCGGGGAGGACTTGGATCAAATTATTAAGTCACTGAATGAGAATGCGGTACATAAGCTTCCAGAAGACAGACCCCCGTGCTTCTAGATCGTTCAGTTTTTCCAGAAACCGTTCTCGAAATCAGCGTCGTGCACGGACGAATAGGCAGCAGCAAGCTCCACGGACTCCCTCTTATCGTTCTCAGGGCTGGAATCGGTCCTTTCGTGGACGTCGGCCCGGAAAGGAGGCTACAGGATCTCGTTCTGCCTCGAAACCAGCTCAATGATGCCAGGATGACCCACGAACCGATCCCTCAAGTGGGAGGCCGGCTCGCTCTTTTTTACAGGGAATGGGCCTGCATTACGTCGGATCAGTGGGTCCTGGATATCCTAAGACATGGTTACGTGTTGGATTTTGTCCACGTCCCCAGAGACAGGTTCCTTTTCTCTCCTTGCGGCTCCGCTCAAAAACAGTCGGCTGTCCGTCAAACCCTGCAGCGACTGATACTGTTGGGAGCTATAAGACGGGTATCCGCCAACGAGTTGGGTCGAGGTCATTACTCCATCTATTTCGTGGTTCCCAAGAAAGAGGGTACGTTCCGACCCATACTGGATCTCAAGTCGATCAACAAGGCGCTGCGGGTTCCTCGTTTCCGTATGGAAACCCTCCGATCTGTGTTAGCGGCGGTTCATCAAGGAGAGTTCCTTGCCTCTCTGGATCTAACAGAGGCATATCTCCACATCCCGATTCATCCAGATTACCAAAGATATCTCCGCTTCAAGATTCTGGGACAACATTTTCAGTTCCGGGCTCTACCGTTTGGTCTAGCGACAGCACCGCGGGTCTTTACAAAGGTAATGGTTGTCGTGGCGGCGGCTCTACGCCGGGAAGGGATCATGGTTCACCCGTACCTAGACGATTGGCTTATACGGGCGAAGTCTCGAAGTCAGGGGCTTCAAGCTGTGAACAGGGTGGTGTCCCTTTTACAGTCTCTAGGTTGGATCATCAACTACGACAAAAGTCACCTCACGCCATCTCAGTCGTTGGACTATCTGGGCGCCCACTTCGATACGAGGGAAGGAAAAGTGTTCCTACGTCTGGAGAGAGCACAAGCATTGAGAACGCAAGTGCGGTGTTTCATGTCTCTCTCGGATCCAACTGCCTGGGACTACCTGCAGGTTCTGGGGACAATGGCATCCACGATCGACCTAGTTCCGTGGGCCTTTGCTCATCTCCGACCCTTGCAGAAGGCATTGCTGTCCCGTTGGAAGCCAGTGTCACAGGATTATCATGCGGTTCTTCCGATCCCTCCGGCGACCCGGCTCAGTCTTGCTTGGTGGTTAGATCCCCAGTCTCTAGCCAAGGGAGTCTCCCTAGAGACACCAGACTGGATAGTGGTTACCACGGATGCCAGCCTCTCCGGTTGGGGAGCGGTCTGTCAAGCGAGCTCCATCCAGGGCACGTGGACGAGCGACCAGAGACAGTGGCCCATCAATCGCCTGGAGACCAGAGCGGTTCGGCTTGCCCTGCAGGGTTTCCTGCCATTAGTTCGGCGGAAAGCTGTCAGAATACTGTCGGACAATGCAACTACAGTATCGTACGTCAACCGGCAGGGAGGAACGAGGAGTCGACTTGTCGCGTGGGAAGCAGAACAGCTGATGATGTGGGCGGAACGCCACTTGCTTCGACTAGCGGCCTCTCACATAGCAGGCGTAGACAACGTGCAAGCAGACTTCCTAAGTCGACAGCGTCTAGATCCAGGAGAATGGGAACTATCCTCGGACGCGATGAAGCTGATAGAGCGCCGGTGGGGGAAACCTCACATGGATCTAATGGCCACAGCGGTGAACGCAAAAGCTCCTCGCTTCTTCAGTCGCAGACGAGAACACGGCGCGGAAGGGGTCGATGCTCTGGTTCTTTCATGGCCAAGGGAAGTCCTGCTGTATGTCTTCCCGCCATGGCCCCTAGTGGGGAAGGTGCTCCGACGTATAGAGACTCATCCAGGGCCGGTGATTCTGGTAGCTCCAGAGTGGCCGAGGCGCCCCTGGTTTGCGGATCTTCTCTTTTTAGCACGTGAGGGACCATTACGTCTCGGTCACCTACCTCGACTCCTCAGGCAGGGTCCCATATTTTTCGACGAGGCAGATCGCTTTTGTCTTGCGGCATGGCTTTTGAGAGGCGCAAACTAAGGCGTCTGGGATATCCGGAATCGGTGATTTCCACCTTATTACGTGCCAGAAAAACGTCTACCTCCGTCACCTATGTGAGGGTCTGGAAGGTTTTTGAGGATTGGTGTATTGCCCACTCCATTGTTCCGGGGAAAGTCTCTCTGGTCCAGATCTTGGATTTCCTACAGACTGGACTGGAGATGGGCCTAGCCTACAACTCCATTAGGCTTCAGGTCTCGGCGTTGGGTGCTTTACTATACAACGGTAAGGACTCCCTCCTATCTTCGCACCCGGATATTACCCGTTTTCTCAAGGGTGTAAAACAGCTAAAGCCTCCCTCTAGACCGTCTTGCCCATCTTGGAGTCTTAATTTGGTTCTCCGGGCTCTGGGCGAGGCACCTTTCGAGCCTTTGCGGTCGGCCACCCTGAAGGATCTCACACTTAAGTCAATTTTCCTGGTGGCAATTAGCTCAGCCCGTCGTATCTCGGAACTTCAAGCGCTTTCCTGCCGAGAACCTTTTCTACGCTTCTCTGAAGGCGGAGTTTCTTTGCGAACAGTACCTTCGTTTCTTCCAAAGGTCGTATCTTCTTTTCATCTAGATCAATCGGTAGAACTTCCCTCGTTCGCCACAACGGAGCCCAGAAATCTCTGGGTTCTGGACGTCAAGAGATGTCTGATGCAATACTTGACAGTCACCAATGAATTTCGCCTCTCGGATCATCTTTTTGTTCTCTGGTCGGGTCCTAGGAAGGGTCACATGGCGTCCAAGGCCACCATTGCAAGATGGCTGAAGACTGCAATTTCTTCAGCATACATTGGGGTTGGACGTCAACCACCGATGGGGGTTAAGGCTCACTCCCTTCGGGCGCAGGCTGCTTCTTGGGCGGAAAACTCGGCTGTTTCAACACAAGAGATTTGCCGAGCGGCCACCTGGAAGTCTCTTCACACGTTCTCTAGACACTATCTGTTGGATGTTCGGGCCCCTGTTTTTGGGTCCTTTGGAGATAGTGTTCTACGAGCAGGGCTGTCATCGGCCCACCCAGTGTAGGGAAGCTTTGGTACATCCCACTGTCTGGACTGATCCTGGTACGTACAGGGAAAAGAAAATTATTCCTCACCTGCTAATTTTCGTTCCTGTAGTACCAAGGATCAGTCCAGACGCCCTCCCTGTTTTTTGAGGGTTTTTTGTGTTTGGGATAGGCCTCTGCTCGTTATCTCTACTTGTCTGTCTTTTTCAAGCTACCCTGGGGCTCCAGGGTTCTTCGCTTGAACAGTTTTTGTTTGCAAGTTCCATTTTGTGGTTACCTTAAACTTAACCAAAGTTCTGGTTTTGCAGTTTTCAGTTGATAGTTCTCAGTTCTTGATCCCTCCTTCTCTTCTCTTTCTGGCTTTGTAAGTCTAGTTACTGAGGATAGAGTCACAGGGGATGAGGTCATATAGGACCGCCCCCTGGAGTTTTTGTTTCTGACTCCATCTGCTGGACAGGGGACATAACCCACTGTCTGGACTGATCCTTGGTACTACAGGAACGAAAATTAGCAGGTGAGGAATAATTTTCTTTTTTGGCCCCTTCAGCCTTTGAGCAGGAACTGGATAGAATAATCTTTGGCACCTTGAGTAAATGACTAAATTAGGCATTGAGCTCATTGGCAGTGAAACCAGTCCTTGAGATCCTTGCCATGAGACCCAGTAGTTTGATATTAGCATGAGTGCCTCAATTTCATTGCCATCTGCACTGAGTAATAGTTGAACAGCTTCTAGGAAGTCTCTTTAGTTGCTCAGCATTGATTGGTTCTAAACCCAAAACAGTCTACTTATACCCTGATGTTTTGGTGGTAACGTCTGTATTTCCCCAGATATCTGCTCCACTTATTGTGCAAAGAATGGCAGAGACCATTCCCTTTTAAGCTGGAGATGGAAGGTGAGCCAGGGGAATATATATATATGCTTATGCAAATCTCCTAAGGAGTAGATGGCAGTGCTTTTCCACCAGTTTCTTCAGAATGTTCAGAAAAATAGATAGGAAAACCCTATTCACAGTGCTTCCCCTTGCAAAAAAAAAAAAAAAAAAGGTTAACAAGGGGACGGTAACTTTCAAATGGGTGCATATAGACACATATAAATGTGGCATGTGCCCAAGGACACTGATTTTATAGCATACGCAAACTTAAGCGTGTATGTGTTAATAATTTTGCAATTAGGAAGTCCTAACTACACATCTGAGGGAATTTTATAACTGATGCACGTCCATGCCATGACCAGTTTCACCAGTTTGCCCAGTGCAGAGCTAGGTCCTCCAAAACCCCCTGGTTTAATAGCCTGCATTTCCTCCACCCTCTGTTACCCCAGACCCTTTAAACCCTTCCAGGATAGCTGTTTTGGTTTTTTTTTTTAACTTACACTTCCTCCATAGCAGAAATAGTTATGCGGGACTGGACCTGGGCATCCACATCGCTTGACCCACCCTGCAACATCCATGCCATGCCCCTTTTTGAGTTGGAGTGAGAGATTTGTGGGAGAGGAGTTGAGCGTCCATGTAGGCACTTCTCGTTTTGGTGCATGTTGGGCTTTTACAATTCACCTTTAAGCACCATGTGAAGGAGGCTCTAGATTTAACAACATCCAACTATCACATCAGTTTATGATTGGTTGAATCTGCCTGGGAAAGGACTAAGAAATCTAAGGCCCATTTATAAGTGTCCCAGGGTGTGAAGTAAGGACCTTAGACCTTTACGAGAGAACATTTTTGTAGAAAGTCATGCTTAGCTCCTCACAGCCTCTGAACTAGTTCTTCACGATAAAATATAAGCATACCATTTTGCAAGGGGTGCTCGCATTAGTGCCAGAAATCCCAGCACAATACAATCTGCAGCAAGGTTAGCACATCTCATGCAAGTTACAGGGTAATAAGCCTTATTAGCTACTACCCTGTAATGCAAGGAGATGTGCTAGTGCGGAGGCTGCCTAGCGGGTCTCCTTTTACTGTGGGAAATTTTAATATCTGGTCAGAGGCAGCTGTTAAGCTTACAGTAGTAGAAGGAGGGCACCAAACCCCACTCGATTGGACCGGGCAGGTCAACTCATCAAAACCTCCCTCCCCAGTATGCCCCACCCCCACCCCAAAAAGTCAGCAGGCACACCAGGGAATATAGAGTTGGGTCGCATAGGTCCCTCTCCTCTCGGCTTTCTCCCTCGCAACTTAAAAAATTGGACTCTACAGAGCTCCCATCTCTGGAATGCCCTCCTAATCCCACCAGAATCCCAGCCACAGAAGAGCTTATCTCCTCTGGCAGGGCCAACAGCTGATTGGTCCCTACACTGTTACAGAGGGAGAAATTCAGCAAATGTGAGTACCCCTTGCAAAATGGTATGCTTATATTTTATCGTGAAGAACTAGTTCAGAGGCTGTGAGGAGCTAAGCATGTCTTTCTACAAAAATATTCTCCTGTAAAGGTCTAAGGTCCTTACTTCACACCCTGGGACACTTATACATGGGCCTTAGATTTCTTAGTCCTTTTCCAGGCAGATTCAACCAATCATAAACTGATGTGATAGTTGGATGTTATTAAATCTAGAGCCTCCTTCACATGGTGCTTAAAGGTGAATTGTAAAAGCCCAGCATGCACCAAAATGAGAAGTGCCTACATGGGTGCGCATCTCCTGTTACAGTGTAGGGACCAATCAGCTGTTAGCCCTGCCAGAGGAGTTAGACCAATCAGCTTTTTTAGTCCCTACAATGTTACAGTGTAGGGACCAAAAAAGAAAATAGCTACTGCTATTACTAGCAACGGTAACATGGAATAGACTTAGATTTTGGGTACTTGCCAGGTTCTTATGGCCTGGATTGGCCACTGTTGGAAACAGGATGCTGGGCTTGATGGGCCCTTGGTCTGACCCAGTATGGCATGTTCTTATGTCAGTGAATGGACCAATCCCCTTTCAGAATTCTGAAAGGACCTACCTGCTGAAAGGGGACTGATCGTTTCACTGAGAGCTAATTGGAGGGACCAATCGGCAGACAATGAAGGAGTGAATAAATTAATGTTAAGTGTCTCTTCTATATTGAGATGGTTACACATGGCAAAAGGAGGCAAAAAGACATCTTGGCAACTTGAAGGGGCTCCTCCTCTTCTAGAGAACTTATATGAAGAAAGACATTACGAGGTTCCTTTCAGATTTTTTTGGGTTGGAGTGTGTAGGGGGCAGTAGAGAATGTGAGTTCCAATTAATATTGTTAAGCTCAATTATATATTATATACACACACAATCTCAAGAGTGTGTTTCCCTGTTATGGTCTCTCTTGAGTTGCAATGTTTTACATATGAGAGATCTAAATGAAGAATCCAGAGCCTGATTTTTCTTCTATTTCAGAGCTTGCCAGCAGGCCTAGCTTGATGGAGTTATTCCCCAGGAAGTTGTGATTTAACCCCATCAGGGTTTTGACTGTGTGTGGGGGTGGGATGGATGGGAATTGTACAAAGTTGTGGGTCCTGGGTGAATTTTTAATGTGGGACTGCGTTGAATGCAACTGTTCTGGACTTTTCGTCTCTAGCAGTCAGACACACACAATGATGAGATGTCCCATTTTTCTTCTGAGGTCATGATGTATACAAGAAGAATGGTAACTGTTACTGCTAAAGGATTGAATTACCCAGAAAAAGGCAGCAGTTAACTTTAGCATTCAATTGTAAATGTTTTCTTATTCAAGAAATTCACGTTAGGAAGCGTGATGAATGTCTATTGCAGGGCTTCCCAAACTGTGAGTCAGGCCCCCAAATGGGATCATAGAACCTTCAGCTGGGGTCACAATAACCTCAAATGGCAACCTTCTTCCTGCACTCACAGCATTAGTAGTGGAAGTCAGCATGGAACTTGAGCCAGCATGTGGTCCCTTGCCCTGTAGTGGCACTGCCCTTGCATGCGTTTCTCTGGTAACAGGAAACCCTGCACGAGGAGGGATCAGGGCTGCTGCAGGGCCCATGAGCTTGTGCTAGCCCACAGACTCCATGCATTCTTTCATTAATAATACTGCCTTATGTCTGCAAATCAGTCTGGCTTGGGACCAGCTAGGAAGGGAGGGGAGAACTGTGTGTGCATGAGTCAGTGGAGATTGCCATTGCTCCTCTCTTCTCAACCACCCAAAAGCAAAATGTTGCATCTGGGGGATGAGGTGAGAAGGAGGTAACTTAAGATCTATCTGCTGGGGGTTATAAGAAGGGTTAGCTGGGGGAATGTGAAAAGGGCTGCAGGGGATGGAGGTTTAGAGAGGAGGCCCCCACTAGAGGGAATAGAGGTTGAGAGGGGATCAAATGAAGTGCAAGGGAAGGTGAGGAGGAGTGAATGATTGGAGGGGGACTACCCCACTACTAATTTGTTTTGGTTGTCCTCTGGCGTCGCATGCCAAAGAAACGTGAACAAGGGGCCTGCCCCTTTGTGCAGCCCCCTTTTGTGAACCCGCCGCTCTTAACCTCTTCCTGCAATATAAACCCTCAGCCATCCCCTCATTCCTTCCTTATTGCTACTCAGTTCTGCTACTTCCCTAAACCACTTAAACTCTTCTCATCAAAGCCCTGACCACCATCCTACCAGAATTCCAAATACACATTGGTCATTCACTAATATCAGTCTCCTTCCCTCTCCACTCATTCACTCCCACCAATCAGACATGCTAACCTAC
Organism: Rhinatrema bivittatum; assembly: GCF_901001135.1. Taxonomy (NCBI): domain Eukaryota; kingdom Metazoa; phylum Chordata; class Amphibia; order Gymnophiona; family Rhinatrematidae; genus Rhinatrema; species Rhinatrema bivittatum. Next base: position 140,874,772 of record NC_042621.1, read on the forward strand.
CCTATTCCCATCTGCAAACACATCCCCCACCACCACAAAAAAGCCCTAACTACTATTCCCCACCCCCCCAGATCACCACAGCCCATCATGATATCCCCACTCACTCAACTCCTGGGCCTCACTACCCTTTCCCTCTTACTCATCAATTCCCAATCCCTAACTAAAAAGACACCCATCCTCAATGACCTCCTACTTGCCACTCAACCCGAAATATGTGCTATAATGGAAACATGGTTCAAACCCACTGATTTAGTCCTCCTGAACCAACTTCCTTCTCAAACCTATGACATCGTCTCTCTCCCCAGACCCAAAAAAGAGGCGGAGGCCTCCTACGGGCCTCCAAAACATTCAACCATTAACAATACCATTTGTACATAGTATTTAATTAATTTAATTTGTATTTTGTCTAACCAGTTATTCTTTCCTATCTCTTCCTTCTTCTCCAAGTTCTGTGACCCTTGTTAATTGTAACTGTTTCCTTCGATCACCACAGTTTTAGTTTGATGTATTTAATGCACCCCGTTTCATGTAAACCAGCAAGATATGTCCTTATGATTGCCGGTATATAAAAACCTTAAATAAATAAAATAAATCTCACACTAATCCCTCAGATGGTACCCCCCCCCCCCCCCCCCCCAAATTTGAAATTGGCCTCTTTAAATCAACCCAACTGCAAGTTTGCCTAGTCTATACCCCTCCAGGCCTTCTTGATGATAATGCCTCACCCCTCATTGAATTCTTAGCTGATAATTTAGATATCGATATTCCAACCATTATTCTAGGGGACTTTAACCTCCACATTGATACTATCCCCTCCCCACCATTCCCATTATTGAACTAAAAAAATTAGCCAATGTAGTAGCTCCAACGCTAAAAAAAATCATTAACATTTCTCTAGAAGGTTCAATACCTGACTTGCTTAAAAGGGGCCATCATCAAACCAATCATCAAGAAAAAAAAACCTCGACCCCTTAAATTTGAATAACTGCAGACCAGTCTCAAACCTACCTCTCATAGCCAAATTAATAGAAAAAAAAACAGTCCAAAAACAACTCTCAGAACATCTGGAAAGAAATGACATAATATACCCTGCTCAACATGGTTTTTGCAAACACTATAGCACTGAAACATTACTACTAGCACTATCTGATAACATCTTAAGAGGTTTTGACACTGGAACACACTACATACTGATTCTATTGGATCTTTCTGCAGCATTTGACACTGTCAACCATGAAATACTAATCAACAGACTAAAAGAAATAGGACTCAAAAACAACACAATATCCTGGTTTAAATCTTATTTAAATAACAGATTTTTCCAAGTTCAAATAAAAAACTCTGTATCAGAAAAAGTAAAGCTGCAAACTGGAGTCCCACAGGGATCAGCCCTGTCCGCAACACTCTAATATCTATCTCCTCCCACTATGTCACTTGCTCACAGGACTTGGAATCATACACTACATATATGCAAATGACATTCAACTACTGCTACCTATTGACAACACAATTGAAGTAACATTAAAGTTGGCCAGTATGTGCCTAGGCATAATCAAACAGTTACTTAACCAAATGGAACTAGTCATAATCATTGAAAAACTGAATTCTTACACATTGAACGAAAAAACATACACCCCATACAATCGCCAATAATGATTAAAAAAAACAATGAAACTGTGGATTTAGCAGTGAAAGTATGAAATCTGGGCATAATAATTGATCCTGAACTAAACCTAAAACAATACATCTCTTTGACAGTAAGGGAAGGTTATGCCAAATTAATGGTACTCAGAAGATTGAAACCTCTTCTAACCCTAACAAATTTCTGTACAGTTCTACAAGCAATGATTTTCGCCAGCACTGATTATTGTAACTCCCTGCTACTAGGATTACCACAGGTAACCAATAGACCACTACAATTATTACAGAATTCGGCTGCCAGAGTATTAACAGGAAAAAAAGAAGAGACCACATTTCAGGAACACTGGCTCCCAGTAGCACAAAGAATATTATATAAAGTATTGTGCATTATTCATAAACTAATCCGTGATGAAAAGGCAGACTGGCTAAACGTAGCACTCAGGGTTGACGTACCTCCCAGAAATCCAAGATCAGCTAATAAGGCGCTATTGTCTATTCCATCCATTAAATCAGCACGTTTCACCCAAGTAAGGGAACGAGCACTTCCTCGGGCTGGTCCAGCACTGTGGAACTCAATGCCACTCGAAATAAGACTGCAAAGAAGTCAAACTATTCAAAGTAAGTCTAAAAACATGGTTTTTAAACAAGCTTTTTACAAGGAGAATGAAGAAAAACAAACAAATGCAAAGTAAGCACAAAGAAACTAGTTTTTAACTACTTTTTATAAGCACATTTTAGTGTGTTATAATTAGATATGAACAGTGCATAAGCTTTCCAACCTACATTTCAACTAAACTCAACTTGGAATTTTTCTTTATTAAAACAAATGTTACAGTCCAATAATGGCACACCTATGTAATATTAACTATACAAATTAACTCATACTGCTATTTATGCCTTTTTGTAAACAGTTATGATGGTTATCTAACTTAATGAAGGTATAGAAAAGTTTTTAAAATAAATAAAAATAATTGTGAAGCCTTTCTAACATCCATCAATGCAATGGGCTTTAAACAAATAATCACCTCTCCCACTCACAAGACAGGCCACACCCTTGCTTTAATCTTCATTAACTCACCCTTACGCTGCTGACACAGGTACCTGCATCCCTGTCCCCTGGTCAGACCACACACTCATAAAAACTAGCCTCACCATAAAATAAGAACTACCAACCCTCCTTCCACACTCAAAAATACTATATACTTTAGGAAACTCTGCAACAAGGAGGATCTAATTCTCTCCCTCACAGAATCCATAGACAAAATAGACCTGTCTAACCCGGACTCAGCCCTCTCCTCTTGAAATAACATCGCCAACAACATTGCCAACAACATCTGCCCATTAAAGTCTTTTGAACTAAACCCGCCCCGAAATACAAAAAAAACATGGTTCACAGCTGAACTAAAAAAACTCAAACACGAACTAAGATCTAAAGAAAAGAAATGGCGCAAAAACCCCGCTGCCCCCTTGCTGGCTGCCTACAAATCAGCCCTCCACACTTATAGAACGTCCATTCTTATAACAAAAAAACTTTTATGCTAGCAAAATCCACAATTTTCAATATAACACAAAAGCCCTCTTTTTATTAGTCCCTAACCTCACAAAAACTGCCCCATCACTTATCTCAAAGAGGCCACAAGCAAATGTGATGAACTTGCTGTCTTCTTCCAAGACAAAAGCTCCAAGCTTCTCTTAAGATTTACACCCCCCTCCCCACACCTAACACCACTCCCACAAACCCCAAAATTACCCTTGAATCCTTCAAAACTACGTCCTCCTCCGAAATTGAATCCCTTCTAAAGAAAATGAAACCCTCTTTACACCCTACTGCTATTATCCCCACGAAATCCCTACTTACCATCCCGAAGATAATCGCCAAACCCTTAGCCTATATCATCAATTGCTCACTCACCCAAGGATATGTTCCTGATGCACTGAAACAAGCCACTCTTAAACCCATTCTGAAGAAGCCCAACCTTAGACCCCTCAAACCCAGCAAACCTTTGGCCAATCTCCAACTTCCCCTTTATAGAAAAACTCATGGAAAGAGTTGTTAACCTTCAACTCACTGATCATCTCGAAAAACACAACCTCCTATTCCCATCCCAGTTCAGCTTCCGTAAATTCTTCAATACTGAAACACTCCTAATTTCACTCACAGATACCCTTCTCAAAAGTCTAGATAAGGGCCAATCTTTCATGCTTGCATTACTTGACATATCTTCAGCATTCGCCACTATCAACCATAACATTTTACTAAACCGGCTCTCAGAAATAGTCATAACAGGAACTGCCCATAGCTGGTTTGATTCCTACCTCAACAATAGACTCTACAAGGTCAGAATAGGCAACAAAGAATCCAACCCCATAAACCTAACTCGAGGAGTCCCCCAAGGCTCCTGTCTCTCACCTACACTATTCAATATTTACCTGCATCCCCTATGCCAACTCCTCGCTGACCTAGGTCTAACCCACTACATCTATGCGGATGACATCCAAATCCTTATTCCCATTACAGAGTCTATCCCCCAAATCCCTCAAGATCTGGGATAACTGCCTCACCTCAATTAACCACCTTCTCACAAGTCTCAACCTTGCTCTCAACACAGCCAAAACTGAACTCCGGACCATCACTACCTTTCCCAGCTAGACCTGCCTGCAAATAGTGCCCAATATATCAGAGACCTCAGCCTTACATTAGACAACCATCTGAACCTAAAAAAATACATTAACACCACCATGAAGGATTGCTTCCACAAACTCCATATATTAAAAAAAATTAAGACCCTTCCTTCATTTCAACAACTTTCACACAGTCTGCCCAGCCACACTTTTCTCCAAAATAGACTATTGCAATACCCTCCTCCTGGGCCTCCCTGCAAGCACAATCAAACCTCTCCAAATGCTTCAAAACGCCATGGCCAGAATCCTCACCAACACTCGCAGAAAAGACCACATTACACCCATACTTAGTGTCCTCCACTGGCTCCCAATTTGCTTTAGAGTCCTCCACAAGAGTCTCTCTATAATTCATAAAACCCTGCATAACCCAAGTATCCAATGGCTAGAAAACTCCTTGCACTACCACGCATCGAACAGACCTACCAGAACAGCTTATAAAGTAACTCTTTACATTCCCTCCCCAAACTCACCCACCATATAGCTAAAAGTTATGTTTTCCCTGTTCAGTGTAAACCAATGTGCTATTCCTATGCATGTTGGTATAGAAAAGTTTTAAATAAATAAATGTGAATTTTCAAGTGATACAGTGGAGTCACATTGGATAAAAGTTTGAGAAGCCCTGATCTATTGTGCTCTAAACATATTCCTCATCTATTTCAAGCTTTGACCAATACAAATACATATGGAGAAGTGGGTGTATTTTTCTCTAAATAGTTGCAAATCAACCTAAAAGACTGACAGAAATATCTATATGAAATTATAGGTAGAGAATACCTTATTTACAATTAACATTTATGTCCTTCATGTAGAGCAAGGTCCCTTTTTTGAGAATGTGAATGTTGTACTATCTGCTTGGATGGAGGGCTATGCTATCTTGGGTGGTAGATAACTCAGCTGGAGCCAATTTAACTTCAGAACTCATAGACTTTCCCTTAAGCCAGAGGTGCACAAATGGGGGGGGGGGGGGGGGGTTGGTGCAAACAACCTTCCAGGGGGCTGCCAGCTGAGAATGAAAAGGCACCCATGGCTGACACAAGAAAGGACGGGCTGCGAAGAGTGCACACTTGATATCTCTCTAGGCAGAACACAAAGAAAGTGATGGCATAAGAGAATTGCGAGAATAGCTGTTCCCTTCCCTGGACGCTGCAGCAGAGACTGTGAGCTTTCATTGAGAGAGGGAAGTGCTCACTGTTCAGCATCAACACTATCTGTGGGCCGCCAAGTCAATGTCTTTCTTTTGCCATCCATCGGCACAGCAAACATGTCCATTATGAGATTTGATGTCTGCTGCTAGAGCTCCTATGTTGCTGTGGCCTGGACAGGAGACAGCAAGACCATCACCCTTACGGACAGCCCCCACAGCACACTGTGAGTCCGCCGCCTGATGCCCACTTCTGCTTTCTGAGGCCTAGTGCAGTATTGTAGCATAGGGGAAGGCACTGATAGTTGAGTTTATTAAAATGTGTGGAATGTTTGGTGCGTAAGATGCAACGATTTATAAGGTTAAGTTCATAATAAAATACATTGAATAAATAAATCACAATGCAACATGAGATTAAAAAAATCATTAAAATAATCAGGAAAAGATAAAACTGTAGACCTTGATATAGCATTATTAAGGATCAATAATACCCTCTTGAAAAAAAATCAGTTGGTTTACAGGACTGCTAATCTAAAAAGGTAGTTGGGTTTTTTTTTAACTTAGCCTTGAATTTCTTGGCGTTGGTATCCAGTATCAATTGTATGGAGAGTGAATTCAAAATTCAGGAGCTGTACCTGCAAAGGACCTCTCTAGTGTCTCTTGCAGACAAGCCCCTTTGTGTGACAGTATATTACACGTGAATGCTCCTTCTCCATTGCTGGACCTATGTTCTGGAATCTCCTCCCTCTCAAAATATGAAAATGTGATTCCCTTAAAAAAGTTCAAAAGTCTTCTCAAGACCCATTTGTTTAAATCTGCCTATTTTTTTAGTTTTATGATTTGAAACTGTATTTTAATTTTCTATTTTTATGCTTATGGATTTATTGTCAATTATTTTATGCCTGTTTCATTATTAACCACCTAGACCTTTCTGTTAGGTGGTCTAGAAACCTAATAAATGTAAATGTAAGTATTTCCAGCATGCCACAGTTAATAGAACGACAGTTTCTAAATGGAGTATAAATCTTTAAAAGGGCATTAGACCAGGGAAAAGAATGAATCTGAAGAAGAGTGAGTACCATAATGCCAATTTTGTATTTTATGTGCCATTGAATTGGGATGGCTGACACAGGGAGGCCTATGTGGCCACCAGTGGACCTCATCCCAGCGGTGGCTGCCCAGAGGAGGACAACCTTCCTGAAATCTGTGCCCTGCAGCATTAAAACTCATGAGAGAAGCACTTTCTCTATGCCGATCTCGCGATGCATAAAATCAGCATGCAGGAAGGGCTAGCCCCCCCCTCCTAAATTTTTAATAGCATGGGGCCTGCACAGAGGAAGCAGCAGAACGGGCTTCAGTTCCAGTCGCAGCGATGAGTGATTGGCTCCTCTCCAACAGCCATGCAGCAGTGGTGACAGCAGCAGCAGAGAAGTGAGAGAGGCTACGCTGCAGCCAGCAAAATGAAGAGAAGGGCCCCTGCCTTCAGTGTGTGTATGGGTATGAATGGGAGCTTCCCTGTGTGTGTGAGAGAATGGGTGCCTGCCTGGAGGTGAGCATGATTGGGTGCAAAAATGAATGGAGGTCTGCTTGGGGAGTGGGGATCTGTGAGAATGAATGGGTGCCTGCCTTGGGGGTCTATGTGTCTGTATGATAATGGGAGTCTGGGAGAGAGTGAATGGGGGTCTGTCTGGGGATCTTTGTGAGAATGAATAGAAGTTTGCCTGGGGATGGGGGAGTGGGGTGAGAATGAATGGGAGCCTGCATGTATGTGTGTCATATGAACGGGGGCCTGCTGGTGGGTCTCTCTGTATGCATGAGAATGAGTGGATGCCTACCTAGGGGTCTGTCTATGTAGAATGAATGGGTGACTGCCTTGGGCAGTCTGTGTGTGAATTTACAGTGCTGCTTGTTAGTGTTACTACTGTTACATTATAATAGGTTTTCTGTATAGATTTGGAGTGTGTGTTTGTTTTTGGGGGGGGTTTTGTGTCAGTTTACAATGTGTCTGTACTGGCAAGAGTTGGTGCTGCTATTACTGTGAGGTATCTGCCTCTCTTTGTCTTTGGGTGTATCCAATTGCTCCTTTTAGCAACCTGCAGAGAATCAAAGCTGGAATTTTGAGTTTCTGGCCGGCAGGGGGATTGTTTTCTCATTGGCAAACGGTTCAACAGCTGCTTGGCTGGTGAGAGATTTTGGCACCAGGCCAGGAATCCAAGACAGCATTTTGTGTGTGTGTGGGTGTCTATCTCTATCCCAACCGAGGTGGGGAGCCCAATTAATTGTATGGATAGAAGGAGGGACAGTGGCTTAAAAAGTTTGCTCACCCCTGCCTTATACGATTAATAAAACAGTGGGAGCTGGTGGAGAGTTGGAGATTTTTGCTTCCAGGCACTTGAACCTTACTCTCTTTGCTAGAGCTCATAATTCATATTCCCCTATCTATTTATTTTTGATTGCTAAAGCTTTTATTTCCAGAACTAAAGATGTGGATAGAGGTGTTATTACCGGGTCAGTATGGCTAGCTCCTATTAATGATAGTTTATTAAATGATGCAGTTTTTGGTGAGAAGATTTCCTTTGCCATGACTGACAGTTTGAGACTTAACGATACTATGGATATTACTTTGCTGACACTTTAGGAATTTCTTAAAGCAGGGGTGCATGGGAGACTGTTTTCTTGGACTACATACAAGAAAAAAGGAGGAGAAAAAGAGATCAAGTATAATACACTTCATTTGTAGGTTAGATATGTACATAAGACAAATTCCCCCTTCCAATAATTTTCAAAAGTTAGAGAGGGCCGGGAAGGAGTGGTGGGTATTAGATTTGGACAATATCTCCTATCAGATGACACTTTTATGCCAAAAATATTTTGAATTTAGTAACAAAGGTGGCAGATCATTGGTCTCAAGATTAAAAGCCAAATTATTAGAGAGATATCTGGGAATATTACAAATGGCAACAAGATTAGAGAGAGAGTTTTACCTAATTTTCAGGCTGTGCATTTTCCCTTACCCCTTATTCAGTAAGGAGAGGAAAACGCGCGTCCAACTCGTGGCACCTAATAGCGCCCTCAACATGCAAATGCATGTTGATGGCCCTATTAGGTATGCACACGGGATACAGAAAGTAAAATGTGCAGCCAAGCCGCACATTTTACTTTCAGAAATTAGCACTGACCCAAAGGTAGGTGCTAATTTCGTCCAGCACTGGGAAAGTGCACAGAAAAGCACTGCTTTTCTGTGCACTTTCCCAGTGCTGGACGAAATTAGCTTTTTTACTGCTTTTCTGTGCACCCTCCGACTTAATATCATGGCGATATTAAGTCGGAGGTCCCAAAGAGTAAAAAAAAGTTTTAAAAAAAAATTTTGAATTCGGCCCATGGCTGTCGGGCCGAGAACCGGACGCTCAATTTTGCCGGCGTCCAGTTTGCGAGCCCGTGGCTGTCAGCGGGCTCGAGAACCGACGCCGGCAAAATTGAGCGTCGGCTGTCTAACCCGCTGACAGCCGCCGGTCCTGTCAAAAAGGAGGTGCTAGGGATGCGCAAGTGTCCCTAGCGCCTCCTTTTGCCTGTTTTTACCGCCGGACCTAATTTAAATACAGAATTGCGTTCACCGGCGAGTGACCGGTGTGTGCGCCGGGAGAGCGGGCGTTCGCCCACTCTCATGTGGACTTTACTGTTTCGGCCTGTTTGAGGAGTTATATGGTTGAGCTCTCTCTAGCAAAGATTGAGCTAAACATCAATCTCTTGGACTCTGGCCTATCTAAGCTACCAGAGGAGTTCCAAATTAAGCTAAACAAGGAGATAAATGAATTTAAGGTACATAAGGTTATTAAAGAATCAAAGCCAAGGAAAGTACTGCGTTAGATGGGTTTTCCATTAAATTCTTTAAAAAGTTTAGTTATATTTAGTTATATTGTGCAAATGATTAATGATTTGGTAGCTGCTGATGGTTTTTCAACCACTGGCACTATAGGCAGAAAGCAAGGAAAGATGCGATGTTAGGTGGTTCCTATAGACCCATATCCCTTCTCAATTTTGATTTGTAAATTTGGGCTAAAGCTCTGGCTAACCGTTGACATTGTTTAATGACTTTCTTCATTTGTAAAGATCAGTCCAGCTTCGTTCCTGCCTGTATGATGAGTGATAATGTTAGGAAAACATTAAATTGCTTCTCTGGTGGGTCAAAAAACCACCAAATGCCTTCTCTACTCTTTACTGAGGATGCAGAAATGCTTTTGCTAAAATATATTGGGTCATTTTTATTTAAATATCCAGAAATGGTAAATAAATATTGGATTAAATGAATCCGTGAATCAAGAATAAGGGTGGCTACGCTATTAAAAAAAAAAAAAAAAGGTTTATAGTGAGCCAAGGACCTTGAGAAGAGGGCTCTCGTCCCTCTCTTCGTTTTGCTCTGGCCCTTGAACCACGTGCAGTAAGGATTAGAACTACGGCGGGGATTAAGGGCATTCAAGTGGACAAGAATGATTGCAAAATGTCTCTCTGCACACGATTTAATGTTCACTCTATCATCTATCTGATTCTGAAACTTCTCTATCGGCTTTAGTTTCCAAGTACTACCAAAGCTGGAAATGATCCAGTAAAGGGTCCTTCCCCTTAATAAAGCCGTTCTAGCTTTAGAAGCATCAATAAAATGCTTTAGTTGAAAATGAGGAAATCTGTCTCTCTCCACTAATGGAGAGAGACATTTCACAATGTTCCATGTAAAGGCTTTGCCTATATATCCTTGGTTGTAAGTTATCTGTAAACCGGCACGATGTGCAAACGGTTGCCGGTATATAAAACAAAATACATAAATAAATAAATAAATAAAGGGAAAAAAAAAAAGTTTGTAGTAAAGTGAAGGAATGCAAGCCTGTGTATCTCCCCCATCTGTCCCAGTTTAGTGATTCCAAAATGTTTCCATCTACAATCAAGTGAGCGCAGCACTAAATTGGTTGTTAAAAGTTGGGGAGCTCTGTGAAAAATAGTCTCTCGGGATTGTTAGTGCAGGGACATCCCACTCCCCCACCAATGTTCCCGTGTATCAGCGGCTGTGTTTCTAGCCGCGCAGACTCCTCTCGGCTCAGCATTCTGATCGACAAATGGAGGGTGGGGGTGGGGAGTTAAAAGCCTCCATCAGCACCAGCATCTTTTAGGGGGTCCGTGAAGCTCCAAGTCTCCTCGGTGGAATGAAGCCATGAAGGTCTGAGCATCTGTTGGGGGAGGGGGGAACCACAACTATGTATTTATAATTCCTCCTTTCAAGGACTTCAAAGCCCTATCCCCAGAGCGTTTACAATACAAGGGCCTGATGACTTAGCATTTTCCCCACAGCCACGTTTTGGAAGAAAAGTCTACCTAAATCAGGCCCTGGGGTTGTGGGATCAGAGCCTTGATTGTAGGCTTGGGAGGGTGAGGAGGTCCTATGTCCAAAGGCTCAATCACAATCTGTGTGAGTGGGATCATGGGCCTGGAACACTGATCCTTTTTTTTTTTAATCATGTTTCTCCCGCATTTCGTAAAAAGGTCAGTGCGTTTTACAAGCTTCTTGGCATGGATATAAAATACAGACATCTTAGATTACCACATTAAATTCTGTCTGTAAGCCCGTTAGTCTTTTAGCCTTCTTTGGTGCTGCTTATACTACAGTTTTGGACAATAATGTCAGTATGCTCCCAAACTCACATTAGAACAACCATGTTTTCAATAATTATTTTAAAAGCACAAGTAGTTGCTTTCGTTTTCAAATTATGCAGCATGTTGTTCCATAAGAATGGACCGGCCAAAGAAAAGGCTCTGTCCCTGATTTCACCTAGGTGTTAACTTAAGAGCTAGGACGTCTAATAGACCTTTCTTTAGAGATTGGGGGTTGGAGGCATGGATAACTACTACTGCTGTGGTACTTTCTTGAGTTAAATATCCTACCTTAAACCTCTCAACGATTAATGTTAAATATCTAATGATGTATTGCTAATATTAAATACCACAAAAAAACAAACAAACATGAATGTATGATTAAACCAATCTTATGATAACACTTAAATGCTTATTTAAAAAGTTTGGGGCATCAAACATGGAGCTTCACCAACAACATTTTTCTGGTGAAAAATTCCAGCCCATGTCACTATATGCCAGTCTTTTTTGCTTTTGCCATTAAAAGGTGATCAGACCAATAAGCTTCAGTGTACCTCCACACTCAAAAACAATCACAACTTAAAAACGATTCCCCCCACCCCATGTCAGTTATAGCTATCAGGCCGATAAAGTACAGAGCGCACTGTTAGTCCGCAGTTGTCCACGCGGTTTCGACACGTTATTTTTACCCCTTATACAGTAAGGGGTAATAGCATGTCGAAAACGCATGGCCAACCCCCCCCCCCCCCCCCCCGAAACTAATAGCACCCGCAACATGCAAATGCATGTTGATGGCCCCATTAGTTATTCCCGCGCCATACAGAAAGTAAAATGTGCAGCCAAGCCGCACATTTTACTTTTGGAAATTAATGCCTGCCGGCACCGGGAAAGTGTACAGAAAAGCAGAAAAAACTGCTTTTCTGTACATCCTCCAACTTAATATCATAGCGATATTAAGTCAGAGGCCCCAAAAATAAAAAAACATTTTAAATGTGTCCGCGGCCCAGAAGACAGATGCTCAATTATGCTGGCGTCCATTTTCTGAACCCGTGGCTGTCAGTGGGCTCGAGAACCGACGCCGGAAAAATTGAGCGTCGGCTGTCAAACCCGCTGGCAGTCACCGCTCCTGTCAAAAAGGAGGCACTAGGGACATGCTAGTGTCCCTAGCGCCTCTTTTTACCGTGGGCCCTCATTTAAATACTTGATCGCGCGCCCAGGAGAGTGGGCGCTCGCCTCGGAGCACCGGCTCTCCCGCGGGGTTTACTGTATTGGCCCATATTTAACTCCTCTCGAAGTCAGCAGCCTTACATAAGAAGACTGCTCTCACTATACCGTGAGTTTGACATGGTCTATGACAAATCATAAGGGGTTAGACATTGTTCTACCCACCTTCAGTCCCACTCATTGTAGCATGCATATCTGTGCCCATATTTGTTTTGCATGGATTTTCTGTGCATATTGCATTTGCAGGCCATCCCTTATTACATTCCATAGAGGTGCCTGCTTTTGCTGCTTGCATTGAAAAATAGCACCAGTTTCACCAAGGGTCTTATTACATTGGCCCTTAAGGTTGCTGAGGCAATTATTAAATACTTAGCTGGGAGTTCAGGTGTATAAGTGAGAGCCATATGTTAAGTTAAAGTTTAAGATTTTTATTTTTATTTTTTATCTTTGGGGGAATCAAAACTGAGGCAGAATACTTTATTTGACCTATTGATATATGAAGCCACTTCCTCTTTAAAAAAATTTCAGTTGCCTGCTGGGTATAGGAGAAACCCATGGTATGCAACTAATGTTTTTCTTTTTTGTAAGTTGCAGGTGGTGGAGAGCAAAATATAACAGGAATTATATCCTATCTACTAATTCTTTTTCTGTTGGCTCACTCTAATCTACAACCTGCTTCATGCTACCTGTTCTTGTTATGGTTTTTGTTTGTCTGACAATTCTTTGTCATTGCTAAATTCTTGAATGTATAATTGCTTTCTCTTTTTATTCTTTTTTAGAAGATGGTTTTCTTACAGTGCTTTGTCCAACTCTTCAGCCCCTTCTACGTTGTTCAATTTCTGATCTCTAAAATATACTAATTGACATGGGATGGGATTATAGGTGCCAGCGCTGTAGGTTCTTGAGCACCCTCGCCATTCAGCGAACTCCTTTACTGAGTGCAGGGCGCTGTAATGTGTGTTGAATTTAGCACAACGAATCATTTTCATAAGTTGGGTCCTATGCCTGGGCATCAACCAAGCACTGGAAGGGGAAGTTTGCTGAGTTCAAGGAAGCTGTTTTCTGTTTTAGGCGAGCCCCCTGCTTCATGCTTGGGGCTCTCCTATGCATTCTCTTCAGAACAACTCACGACAATGCAAAATTAAAGATGATGCCTGGATATTATTCATTTTATTGTTTCTCCCTTTCTATAGTGCCCTCAAACTTAGGACCTTTACGAAACATGAGTTCAGGCGGGGAATGTTGTCCTGAGGAATCTGTAGCCGGTGGGCTTTCCAGGATAGCCACAGTGAGTGAGTGACTATGTATTGGATACGATAAATCTGAAGGGGCTGTTTGGGACAAGGTTGGGACGCTCCAACTTAAAAGTGAAAGTACATCCGTGTTGGTTTTCGAAGCTGAAAAAGAGTTAAAAGGGGGAGGAGGTGATTGCAAAGTGAAATTAACGGTCCCAAAAAAATGCATTCGGTATAAAGCAGCGCTGCCCTTTTTGCCAGAAAGCTGCAAGCGAAAGTGTCCTTTCCCTGTGCCTTGGGGGCCGCGTGCCTCCCCGTTGCCATGAAAGCACGCAATGCACAGTCTTACAACAAACCGGGCACTCTTTCTTTCTTTTCGTTTCAGATATCCTTCCTCCCCTTAATTATCCGCCCCATGAATGGAGCTCCATCCAGCTGTGGGAACAAAGTAGTTCCCTAGCAACGCGTCCCCAGCAGCAGCAGCGTGTAAGGCTAGCGCAGCCCCCGGCCGAGGCGCACGTGTCGGCGGGGCGGGGGCATGAGCAAGGACTGGAGAGCAAAGGTGGGAAGGCTGCCCAGGAGAGGGCGGGGGGTTGTTGCCGTGGAGTCAAATGAGGGCAGCTCCTATGCACCTGATCACCACCCCCCGCCCGTTCCTGTGTCCTCAGTCACACACCGGCGCTCCCCCGAGCTTACCGCGCCCTCCCCTTCAGCCCCCGCAACAGCGCCGCAGGGTCCGAGCAGCCTCTTGGCTTTCAGTCGGGGCTGCTGCCTGCTTTATCCCCGCACGTCCGCTATCGAGGTCCGTCTGAGCCGGCGGGCGCAGCGATGTTCAAGAACACCTTCCAGAGCGGCTTCCTGTCCATCCTGTACAGCATCGGCAGCAAACCGCTCCAGATCTGGGATAAGAAGGTGAGAGTAGGGACAGGAGCAGGTCCAAGACCAAAACGGTAGTTACAAGGCTGGTGCACGGATATTAGGCGCTCTCGCCTCCCTCCAATTAACTTTCAGGTCTCTGCTTATAACCCCCCCCCCCCCCCCACCTCCAGATTTAGATAACAAAATTCTTCAAGCATTATCACCCCACCATTCCTTCCAGAACGATCCTGTAACTAAAAACGCATAATTGGGCATAATACTTTTAAATATTAAACTTTTTCTGTATATATAAACAATATAAGTATGTTTCAGATATCATGTCAGTGTTTGAGTGTGTCATTGTGATTTTTAGGGTTAGACAAAAAAATACATATATTTATGACTCAAAAGGAATCTGTGCTGCATTGGTTACAAGTAATCTATAAAATGGCTGGTTGAGCTAACCTAGGATATTTTCCCGTTATTATTCTGCTTACAAAGAAAACAAATCTAATGTTGTTGTCACCTCAGTAACAGCATACAAACTCTCTCCATTACCAAGCATTTTATGAAGTAACAAAACCCTGCGGGAAAAAAAAAGACAGAACATATATTGCATCTCTGCCATATGAAAACAGCACCAACCCTACCTGCAAATACTTCACTAAAACACTAGGTCCTAGAACACCAATACACCTCTAAAGCAAAACAATCCGGACTCTTACTGATCCCTGTGCGCAGTGGCACAAGTCATCAAGGCTTCAACCCTGGCTACAGTCCAGTGGAGCATCTTTCACATACATTCATAATTCAGTCATAAAAAAGACATGTTTTATCTGAAGTGCAGCTTATTACTTACTTTCCTCATGCTTGGATCTGAAACGGAGGAACAGCATTTAGACTGTAACTCTTAAGGAATTGCCTTGGAAAATTTCAGTTTCTATAGGTGAATGTAATTGTCCAAGGAAAGGGGTGGCAGAGAGACTTTTTTTTTTTTTTTTTAAGTACCTAGGCTGCAGTCCTGGGTGACTGGAGCTAGTCGCAAAAAAAATATAGCAGGAATCGTTACGTTACCAGTGATTCTGCCATGATCCTCATCCTCTTACTACATACATTTCATACCTGATTGAATTCTTTTTAGGCTTTAAACTGTCCAATTTAATTAAAAGTATTCCTGTAAACTCATAGCCAAGTGATGATCTCAGCCACACAGGGGGATCTATTTCCTTGGATCTATAAAGAGAGTATCCTTGGTAAATATGAAAACTAACTGTAATTATACAGAAAAAATTGTGTGCATGTATTGGGCACAAAAAAAAAAATGAAACAGCACTGAACAATATAATCAAAGACAGAGATGCCAGTTCCCAAATCTCACATCTCCCAGGTATTTAACTCAAAATGTGTTTCCCCCACTTTTGAAGCTGATGTACGAAGCTATGGGATTTCTCCTAGTGGACCAGCAGAGTCATGTGAAATCTGGTTACATAGGCAAATGAGCCCCTGCAAAAAACTTCTCAAAAAAGATAATTACAACTCATCGAGGTGTCTAAATATTTTGCAATAAGCAGCTTAGCAAGTAAAAATAGCTTTTCACTTTTCTAGAAATCCATAATTGAGTTGGATTGCTTGATATTGCATTGTAGCAGCTCATTAATTTTGACTTTGAATAAAATTTCTCACATGGCGGACTACATGCAAAATTTTACTAATAGCGAACATGCATTATTTTTGCAAATGGCACTTCATGTGCTAAAAGCCGAAATAGTGCATGATATTGCAAATAACATGCACTATTTTGCTTTTTTTTTTTTGCATTTGAAGCATCTTTTAGTACAATGGCTCATTTAGTAACTGGAAAGAGAAGGCAGTAGAAAGCAATTTTACCATCCTGGTGCTTACTGCTCATTCAGAAAGCCCAAGTTTGAATTATGGACCAGGGATGCAGGCGAGGGAGGTGTAGTGGAGAGAAGCCAATGGGGAGAAAATAGGACAGGGGATGAGAGCAAGAGGCGGCAGAGATAGTGGGTGAGAGGAGGAGCCGAAGGGTAAAGAGGAGGATGGGGGATAGAGTTGGGTGCTGAAGGAGAAGAGGGAAGGGGCTGCTGGGAGGAGAGAGGAAGGGACTGGGGGCAGGAATAAAGAGGGGGTGGCTGAGGGAAGAGAAGAGAGACCCTGCTTCCCCAAGAGAAACAATGAAGGTTTGGTGCCATGTTTGGGTTGCTGAGCCTTCATCCGTTTTCTTGTGAGAGATGGATTGTGATGGAGGGAAGAGGGAGAAGGGCAGGGGAAGGGGGGCTGAAGGGATAGGAGGAGGTAGAAGAGGGGGGGAAGGAGCTAAGGGGAGAGAACAAGGCAGCGGTCAAGGGCACGAGGTGGTGGGGATAGGAGGAGCGAGAGTAGAAGGGGGATATGGAGAGACGTGTTGTGGTGAAGGAGAGAGAAGAGAGGGCTCCAAGCAACGGAAAGAGCTAGTGGCAGGGAAGAGAGGAGGTGGCTGAGAGGCGAGATTTCCCATCATCCTTCCCTACCACCAGTGCCTTTCCCCTGGTCCCCGACCACTCCTCTCCGCACTTCAGCTCCCCACCTTCCTCCTCCATCCTCCTCTACTCCTATCCCTGCCCCCAACTCCTATTGCTTCCCTCCTGGCTCTTTCCTCTGCTCCCACCCCTTGTTTTCTTCTCTCTGTTCCCATTCCCTATCCCGTAAAAGGGAAGGTCCAAAGAAACAAACCGGAAACCAGTCCAATATTGAAGTAGCAACCAAGAAAAAAGAACCGGTGAACACAGTTTTTTTTGATGCATAGTGCTGAATAAAGAATTAAGAATCCTTGGCGTTCACCCATTCCCTATCCTCCTATCTTAGTGGTCTGACTTCCCCACCCGGGTCTCTCTGAAGAACTTCTGAGGGCAGCAGCAGAGGCCTGTGCAGGTCTGGCGGTGGCAGAAAAGGCAATGGGAGGCAAGTTACAAGGCAGCACAGAAGGCCAGTCCCGTGGCCAGGGGCATCTGTAGCAAGAGCAGGAAGCTCCCAGCAGCACCACGGGAAAGAGGTGTGGTGGTGCAGAGGGCACTCGTGTTGCTACAGCTTTTTTAAAGCTTGCTTGTGGTGAAAGTTACATCTTTAATGCATAACTTTTGCTGCAGTCAGACTGAACGGAATGGGGAGGATTAGAGTGCTTGGCAATTAGGGAGCAAAATTGGGTTGGGAGAGTGAGGAGGAGCACTGGTTAGACATGGTGCTTGCTGGCCAAAAGTTGTTGGAGACATGGCCCCTGAAGCCCACCCCTTCCGATGCCTGTGCATGTTACAATGTGCACAGCAGCCCTCCACGCAAGACTTCAGGACTTAGACTGAGTGGAACATCGCTGGTGTTAGGTATTATAGGTAGAATTAAAATACACATATAACAACTTTTCCAAAGTCACATAATTAGACATTTAAACTGAAAATAGAAAAAACATTTGTGCCTTTTGTCTTTTTTCCCACAGCATAGTGTCCTCTATCTTCTCTGCTTTCATATTCTGGCCTTTCCCTGGTTTCCTTTCCGTGTTACTTTTTCCCGTCGATAGCAGGGCTGAATTAGCTATGCTGTCTGGGAGCGTGCACGCGACTGGGAGTAGACGGAGGTTTCCTCAGTGAATCACAGAGCTTTGACTCTGTGTGGCTGCGCGGTAGTCTTCCCACGCGATTCCCTGCTTCTCCTCAGTCTCTTTTTTTTTTTTTTTTCTGTGAGCTGTTTCGCCCACAGGGTTTTTTCCTCTCATGATTTTTCCATTTTTGGAGATTTTATGCGAGATTCTCTCATCGAGATGGCTCCAAAGCCATCTGGATTTAAATACTGCCAGTATGGCAAAGTTATGTCCATCTCTGATGGACATAACTATTGTTACATTTGTTTGGGGCCAGACTACGACCAAGCCTCATGCAGAGACTGTGGTCGGATGTCCCACCGGGCCCAGCGTCAGCTCGCTGAGAAAATGGTGCGACTGAGGATGGGCTCGTACGCCCCCAACAACATCAACGCATTCTTCACTGGGACCGGTGAAGAAAGGGCAAAAAGCGTTGCTAAAGAGAGCCTCCTCCCTTGGCCCGAGAGACCCTCTCTGCGTCAATCCAGGCGCAGGGCCCAAGTTTGACAAGCCGAAGGAGCCTCAAAAAAGAGCCGGGGCACTGGCTTTGGGGCCTCAGCGGGACAAAGGAGCCACACATGCGTCGATTGGACCACAGGGACCTGTTCCCAATCGACCCCGCTCCTAAGCGTCGAAAGTGCTGAAGCACTCAACGCAACTGGGGTACCCGAAGACGCAGACACACTCTACGCATGGCGCACCTTCGACACAACAGACTCCCTCAATGCTGTCGAAGCACACGGCGCATTCCGAGCATATGGCGCATAAAAAACACAACGCACTCCATGCGCCCGGCGCACACCTTGATGCATGCGACGCATGCTTTGACACTGACAAAACAACCAGGCCAGGAAGTTCATCCACCACTTCCCAAAAAGTCACACAAGGCCAAACATACTCATAAAACACCTTCTACTCATTCTGGTCACTCCACCACACCTAAACGTCCATGCAAAGATTCGGATGTAGAGGTCGAGCTCCTGTTTCACCCTGATTCTCTGTCTTCGAGAGATGCATCTGTTAGCAGAGGCTCCTTCTCTGATTTGTCTTTTTGGTATCTCGCAGCAAAAGATTGTCTCCTCAGCTGCAAATAACCCTTCATAAAAGACAGACCATCTCCTCTTATTGCACCGAGTCCTCAGCTTAGACATACGACACCACAGGATATTTTGTTGGCAGCACTACCTGCAAGATCTTCCTCAACGCTGGGATAATAACCCCACAACCAGGAACTCTGGCATCAAAAGCAATGATGCAGGCATTAAACATGTTTTTTGAGGATCTTGAGTCTGCAAAGTCTAATCTACCGATGGAGTCTCCTCATCACTCGCCACCTGCATCACCTACTCCTAGGCCTCCTGCTCCGGCTGACCTTCCATTGCCATCTCCAGTTCTCCCATGCAGTCCGGATTCACAAATCACCTCATCCTCCCCGAATTCCTCCACGGGCATACCTTCTGATCCATCGGAGGGCTTGCCAGAGCCATATTCACCACCGGAAGACCTTTCATACGTTAAATTCATTGAAAAAGTGGGAAATCTTCTGAAGGTGGAGACAGGAAAAATTCCAGATCCCAGAGCTGAGGTGATAGGAATCCTTAAAATGTTTGAGATGCCACCAGAACTGACAGACTTACCCCCCCCCCATTTGGTCTTAGATGGGGTCCTACACAAGATGTGGGAAACCCCCTTTTCCACCACAGACACATCTTGGAAAATGGACCTGACATACAGGATGAGAAATTCTGCTATCTATGAGTCTGCATTAGCAAAGGCGAAGCGCTCTAAACTCCATGCAAATCCACCTCTGGGAAGAGATCATAAATACGTGGATGATTTTAGCCGTAGAGTATACCATTCATTGATGTTATCCACCAAAATCCAACATCATCAGTTTTATATGATGCAATATTTGTATGAGTGTCTTCAAAAATTGCGCCCTGTTTGTCTGGCCGAGAACAATACCTTGCCACAAGCCTTCCTGAACATAGAAGAAGGTCTCCGCCACTTACTTCGGTCAGTATACGAAGCATTTGAATCATCTGCGAGATCTTCCTCAGCTGCTATAGCTGCCAGACACCTTGCTTGGTTAAGAGCCAGCGCGATTCGTGAGGATTTTCACGACAAATTAGCAGACATTCCTTGCATGGGGGATAACTTGTTTGGAGAAACAGTTTCCCATTTAAAAGAGCAGAGTATGGTGGTACTCTCTCACCACTCCATTGGACCCTCACACAGGCCCTCGAAGATTCTACACCTCCTTCCGGAGAAGATCTACCCGAGGGGATCTTTTAGACGTTTCACTCCATATAGATCACAGCACTATGGTCAGCCAAGACCTTCATTGCAACCACACCAGTCACGAGGTAGGCCACGCCAACAACGACAGCCAAAACAGGGGGCAGCAGCTCCACAAAAGCAACTGCCTGCTTTTTGAGTTACACTGAGCCACCCCTGCCACCATTCATAGGAGGACATCTGTGCTACTTTTACAGACTTGGGAGGCCATCACCACAGATCGATGGGTACTCAACATAATCAAGGAAGGTTATCACCTGAACTTCTTGACTCTTCCGTTCCTCCCCCATGTACCTCCTCTTCGAAGTACATCAACCCAATTACCATCCCTCAACACAGAAATTACAAACCTACAACTTCAGAGATCTGTTCAAATAGTCTCCAACAACCGAGTCAAGGATTCTATTCCCAATACTTTCTCATCCCAAAGAAGTCAGGGAGGCTTCGCCCCATCCTTGCTTTTACGAAATCTCAACAAACACATCAAGAGAGAAAAGTTTAAGATGACCTCTCTCAAGAACATCCTACCACTCTTGCAGCCCAACGACTGACTATGCTCCATCGACCTGAAGGATGCTTACTCCCATATATCCATGCACCCCTCTTTGTGGCGCTACCTCTGTTTTCGAATTCAGAACACGCACTATCAATGCAAGGTTCTACCCTTTGGCCTGTCCTCAGCCCCGAGAGTGTTCACAAAATGTTTAGCGGTGGTGGTGGCTCATCTCAGGCAGCTATCGATTCAAATATTTCCATATTGCTCCATCTGTCCCAGATGCCTTGTTCATTCCATGGACGGAGGGCTTACTATAGGCCTACCCTCCCATTCCACTAATATAATGGACATGATCCTCATAGCTCCAGCATGGCTGAGGCAACCATGGTATGCGTATCTCATGCGACTTTCCATACGCCCACTAATTCCGCTAGGAAACCATCCACAACTATTAACAGAAGAAGAAGGCTCCCTCCTCCATCTGATGGCGTGGAGATTGAGAGGCAGATATTAAACCACCTCTGTCTACCTTCACAAGTAGAAGATATCCTTATCGCATCCAGAAAGCCTTCAACCAGATGCAGCTATGCTGGCAAATGGAATCACTATGCGACATGGTGTAAGCCACGGAACCTAGACCCATTCTCCTCTACCGCCATCCAACTGCTGGAGTACCTCCACACACTTTACCAAGCTGGTCTGGCTACCACCTGAGTTCGAGTACATATCAGTGCCATTGTAGCTTTCCATCACTCTCATAATGGCCTTCCCATTTCTAACCGTCCTTTGATCTCCAGATTCATGAGAGGCATGCTCCGCCTCCGACTGCTGGTGACAAAGCCACTTGTACCATGGGATCTGAACATTGTCTTGGAGCAGCTAATGATGCCTCCCTTTGAACCTTTAGATACAAGTCACATAAAATACCTGACATGGAAAACAGTATTCCTGGTGGCCATCACATTAGCTAGGGGAGTAAGTGAATTACAAGCCTTAGTTCACTAATCTCCTTACTTGGAATTTTACCATGACAAGGTTGCCCTTCGTCCTCATCCCACCTTCCTTCCCAAGGTGGTCTCCACCTTTCATCTCAATCAGACCATCACTCTGCCCATCTTCATGCCAAAGCCTAATCACAATGAACGAGAAAAACTTCTCCACTCGCTGGACTGTAAACGGGCTCCGGCTTTTACTATAAACAAAGAACTCAATCTCCCTCCAGGCCTTCGCAGCTCTTTCTTTCCTTTAATCCAAATGACCCTGGTCAACCTGTCTCTCTAAGAGAACCATCGCCAGTTGATTATCACAATGCATTCAGTTCTGTAATGACAAACGATCCATCAAACTTAACAAAAAACCTCAGGTGCACCAAAATACGCGCCACCGCAGCATCAGTTGCCCACTTGAACAAAGTTCCATTACTGGATATATGCAAAGCGGCAACTTGGTCCTCCATCCATACCTTCACGTCACACTATTGTCTATATCAGTAAGTGTCCTCTGCAGCACTGAGCACAGCAGTCTTGTCGACCCTTCAGAACCAATGAGCCTGTCTACTATTCTTAAGGGTTGGTGTCCTTATCTTCAAAGACATACTACATGGACACAACCCGGGAGCTTGGGACTCCCAGACAGCATGGCTAATTCAGCCCTGCTATCGATGGGGGGGGGGGGGGGGGGGGGGGAAGCAAGTTTGCTTACCGTAAACTGTGTTTCCGTAGATAGCAGGATGAATTAACCATGCGAACTCTCCCTCTTCCCTAGACAGTCACACAACAGACTCTTAATTATTACCTCTCACTTGGCTACAAAGAGATTGAGGAGAAGCAGGGAATCGCGCGGGAAGACGACCGCGCAGCCACACAGAGTCAAAGCTCTGTGACTCACTGAGGAAAACGCCGCCTACTCCCGGTTGCGTGCATGCTCACAGACAGCATAGCTAATTCATCCTGCTATCTACGGAAACACCGTTTACGGTAAGCAAACTTGCTTTTCTTCCTATGACAAACCTCTTTTCTCTAGCAGTCTCTTCTCCTTCTATGTTTCTTCTCCCCATCTCTATTCTTTGCTGCTTCCATCCTTTTACACTTTTCATTCTTTTGCATCTTACCCCTCTCTCCTTTTTCATCTTATTCCCCCATCTCCCATGTTTCCTAAATGGTTATATTGCTCTGTTGTCCTCCTCTATCTTACTCCCCTCCCTCTTTGGCCTCAATCTGCATCTTCTCTCTCCCCCTTGTGGTCAGCTTCCTTATGTCTCCTTGCTCTCCTCTGTGGCCTCCCTCCCCTGCCTGTTCCCTCTTTCACCTCTCCCTCCGGAGTTGCCAGGCTTTTTGGCAGCAGCAAGCAATATAGCTCCTTAACAAGATTATTATAATATATACCAGTAGGAGAAGAACAGCCTTAAGTGCACCACCTTTCTGAGGCTAGGGGGATGTAGCAACATAAAAAATATCAGTTTATGGGGGTCTTAGAGCAGAAAGGAAATACTTAATAGGAGAAGTGCTCCATTTTTATCAAACACTTCCATTTCCAATGACTGTGGCTGGCAGAAGGAAGAGGAACACAGTAGGGTGGCCAGCTTTTCCACCAAACTTGAGGACCTACTGTCAGTTGTCAATCCACAGTCCTTGGGTTCCAGATACTCCCAGCCATACATTGTTTTTATAAAATGTTATTTCAACCATCCTTCTAAACACATCATCCACACCCTCTCTCACGCACCATTGTCCTCTCTATCATACCTAAAGCCAACCCACAGCCTACACAGTCCCAAACACACAGCTTCCTCTTATATCCGCATGCATAGCCAGCTTCTCTCGCTCACACACTCACACCAGCTCTTCTCTTCCTCTCCCCTCCACGGATAGCCCCAGGTTGGATTATAGATTTCAGGGTCAGGGAGTAATAGGAGGAGAAGCAAAAGTTACAGTCTGCATGACAACAGGACATAAAACTAAAAAGAATAGACCATGGCCAATGTCAAGTGTTGGACATTACAGATAGAATAAAAAAATTATTGTACAGATGAAAAATTTCCAGTCACATAATCAGTTAATTAATTTTGAAAATAAGACACTTTTTTACCTTTACCTTTCTCCATATCTCACTGTTCTCTGCCCTCTGTTTTCAGCTTCTGGCTTTTCTTTGCATTTTGTTACTTTTCTCTTCTATGACTCCTCCTTTTTCTAGCTCTCTCCCCTCTAGCTATCATTGTTTCCACTCCATGTTGCTTTTCTTCATTCTCTTCAATCCACTCTTCTCATTCTCTTGTATCTATCTCCAGGGCTGGTGCAAGGATATTAGGAGCCCTAGGCTAATCTTCTGCCTTGCACCCCCCTCCCCCGGTCCAGGCCCTGGCTCCAGCCCCGACCTCATTCACTCAGACAAACAGGCCCCCCTCTCTTACACACATTTAGGTTCCTTGTCTCATTCATACACACCCCCCTTACACAGGCTCCCTCCCTCTCGCTAACACCATTGCTCACTCGTGCACACACACAGATGCTGCTTGTGGCCCGCCAAGACTCTCTGCTTCTCTTGGCTGTGAGCAGGATGGGCACTGCTCGTGACCTGCCGTAGGTTTGCATTTCTCGGCCTCGAGCAGGATTGGGCACTGCTCACAGCCCGTCGGGTCTCTGCCACTCGCGGCCTGCCAAGTCTCTACTCTTCTTGGCCGTGAGTGGGATGGGCTCTGCTCACGGCTCCACATGACTTGCTCTTTGCCGCCCCCTAGGTGACTGCCTAATTTGCCTATTGGGTTGCGCCAGCCCTGTCTCAACTGGCTCTCTCCCCCTTTCCTTTAACCTTTCCCAGCCTTTCATCTCTGTCTCCCTGGTGCCACCTTTCTGTTGATTATGGCCCCTTCTTCTCTCTGTGCCTCCTTTCTCCTGTGCCACCCTCCTTCCCCATGCCCACTTCTTTCCCTCCCTATGTCCTCTTGTCTCCTCTCCCTTTCCTCCCAACCCTGCTTCTTTCCCAGTAACCTGTAGAGGAGAGGATTTTCTGCCTCCACAATCTGGATGTTCAGTAGCCGGTCAGTACTTTTGACCAGACACTGCCCAGTATGTTTAAAAACCGGGCTGTCTGCTCCATGAATAAGCAGCTATTACTTCTCTATGCTCTTCCTTTCCAAGGGGAATGTAACCTTGCTTCCTAAGTGCCCCCCCCCCCCCCCCCACGCCTCCATTCTTCATCCTCCTTCTGAGTCAGAACCGAAATTACTGATTCAGGGTCCTGTCAGGGGCAAAGACACAAGGTGAAACAAACTCCTTAAAAAACAAACAAACCATAAAGCTTAAAACACAAAAATAAAGCCATGGTGAAAAGCAGTACCTGACATGGCTGTATAACTGTACAAAGACAAGACGCGAAGCCAAAGTGATTTAAAATGCTGATAGCTCTTTCCGTTTGTGTGGCTGTCAGGACTTCTTGTTGTGTTTGCGGCTGATCTTTCCACCCTCCAGAAGCTGTTGCCCTAGGTGACTGCCAAGCCTGGGTGATGAGGCCTGGCCAGCTAGAGTAGGGCACAAGAATGCAGCTCCTGAGTTCTTTGCAAAATGTGCAGCTAGTGATGAACCTGCTGTGAGGCAACTTGTGCCAGGCTGGTCAGTGTGAGAGCCTTGGAGAAGCTTCATATGTACAGCTGGCAATGAGCTTTAGAGTCAGGGGAAGGCCCCATAGTATCAGCCAGCGAAGGGGTGAGAATCTGGAGAAGATCTCCTCATGCTCTAAGCCCATGGCTTGCTGACCTGAAGAGGCCTCGCAGTGTAAAGATGGCTTTAGGCTGGAATTTGTGTATGGATGTGTTTATATATCTATCCAGATATCTAACATGTAGATATATAATGTGTCAGAGAAAGATCATCCATTCTCCACTGCTCTCTTTTCCTTTCTCCTGTTCTCCTGCCCTATCCTTTCCTTGCTGCTCCCTTCTCTCTCTGATGTTACCTCTTCCCCCTCCCCCATCAATAATTCCATCATTTAATGTCTCCTCCTTATCCTGGGGCAGCTCAAGGCAATCTGCTGCCTGAGGTGAGGGATGAGATGGTGTCCCCCTCTCTCTGGCACCCTCACGCATGCTCTCCCTCTCGTGCACCCTCACACACACACTTCTCACCCCACCCCCCCCCCAGGCTCATAGTCTCTCACACACACCCCTCTACACACACTCGGTGTCACCAGGGCCTTCATCTTCGCCGCGTGCAGGACGAGCTCTGCTTGTGGCACGCCAGGGTCTCCTCCATCTTTGCCATTTTCTGCGCGGGAAATATCTAATATGGAGGAGACCCTGGTTGTGCAGGGGGGGGGGATTCCCCCAGGATTATCCACCAGAGGCCCACGGGTCCTTTTGTTTTGGCGGCAGGGTGCCCGCTAGAGGAGTTTGGGGGGGGGGAGGGGGCAGTTGTTGCTGCTTCCAAAGTTTGCCGTCTGAAGCGCTGCCTCACCCTGCCTCATTAGAGAACCGCCCCTGTCCTTATCCCCTCTCAACAGCTCCTGGGCTTCTCTCCCGCTGCCTTCATCCCCCTCCTTGTAGTCCAATCTTCCTCCCCAGCTGCTAGGACGTGAGCAGCGCTTTCTCTCATCTTTGGACCCAGCAGTGCCCCTCCTTGTTCCTTTTTATTTCCAGCTCCTTTGGAAGTAGGGTTGGGATCTGGCACCAAGAGCCTTCATTCACTGCTCCCTGGGGATTTTCCCCCTATTTAAATCCCTCCTGCCCCCTCATTATTGCACGCACACAGGAGATTCGGGTCCCAAGTGCAGATGTTTGCAGCCAGAATTCCATCTTGAACTCTGGTAAAGGTGAGCAGGTTGCTGTTTGTTTTTTCCCCTTCTCCCTGCAACTACCTCTTTCCAGTTGAGAAGGGAGAGAGGATTACAGAAGTGTTTATGGAGCCCAAAGTGGGGCTGCAGCTTTGTTTTTTTTTAATTTTTTTTTTTTTTTCTTTTTTTGCAAATGTATAACAAATTGCACAAGGGTACTCAATTGCAGTAAAGGCTTGCCGAATAGCAGCCGTTTTTCTGTGTATCAGTCAGGGGCATTGTTAGTATCAGGTGCACAGGGCCCATGCCCAGAGTCCAAACGTCAGTGCTCTGAGTTTGTCGGGCCTCCTGCCAGTGTTAACGACTCCCCTCCAGCAGCATTGGCCGGGAGGAGGAGGAGGAGGCTGAGGCTGCAGCACCACCACCATCATCACCATCAGCCAGGCCCAGGCGGGAGGAGGAGGCTGGAGTAGCATCAACCAGGTCTGTGCGGAAGGAGGAGGCGGCGCAGCAGCAGAATTGGCTGGGCCTGCGGAGGAGGCGGCAGCTGTAGCAACATTGGCCGGGCCCGTGCAGGAGCAGGTGGCTGTAGCACCAGAAGGGAAAAAAGGTGGCTGCTGCCTACACCTTGCACATTCTGGGG
Organism: Rhinatrema bivittatum; assembly: GCF_901001135.1. NCBI lineage: Eukaryota > Metazoa > Chordata > Amphibia > Gymnophiona > Rhinatrematidae > Rhinatrema > Rhinatrema bivittatum. Next base: position 140,902,024 of record NC_042621.1, read on the forward strand.
AGAGACAGAGAGTGTGTGTGTGTGTGTGTGTAAACGTTTGTGCGTGTGAGACAGCATATGTGTGTGACAGACAGCACGTATTTAAGTGTGTGTGAGACAGAGCATGGGGTGTGTGTTTGTGTGTGTGTGTGTGTAAGAGAGATGCTGCATGGGCCAAGCAGAAGACTGTTACTTGTATGTTCCAGGAAACGAGAGAGCATGTGAAGGAGCATAGGTGTTTGTGTATATTTGAGAGAGGGAGCATGTGTATGTGTGTGTATTTGAGAGCACATGTGGGAGAGAGAAAGAGAGAGCATGTGTGAGTTGGAGAAGGTGTGTATGAGGGAGAGAGGGAAGTTAGTGCACGCGCTCTCCTCCTCCCCACACTAATACATGACAGTCTCAGGGTGACTGCAAATCAAAAGTTACCAGGGATGGAGAACGGGGGATTTTTTAAAATCTTTGTTTTCATTATTGGGTATTATTTATTGTGTTTGCTGTTCTCCTAGCACTGGGGTTCTCAACCCAGACCTCGGGACACACCTAGCCAGTCAGGTTTTCAGGATATCCACAATGAATGTGCATACAAATCTCTCTCCTACACATTCATTGTGGATATCCTGAAAACTTGACTGGCTAGGTGTGTCCCGAGGACTGGGTTGAGAATCACTGTGTGCTAGCATGTCGTTTCTGTGTAGGAATCTATAGCAACTTGGCTTGTTCTGTTTTCCTAATAGCAGGTGTACTGGTGTTTTAGGGCCCAGTGTAATATTTGCAGTATAGGTCGGGTTGATACTATTTGAGTGCTGGCAGTTAGTGCTGTTCTGGTATGGAAAGTTTACTATATTCTAATTGTAATTCAGTTTTTTTTTTTGTTTTTTTTTTCAGAGGATTCATGGTCACTTTGTTTTCAGCATCAGATTTTAAGCCAGCACAATTTTTAATTCTCTACAGTACTGTAGCCCAAAGGTTGAATGTAAGTGGCTGTGTGTTGTGTTGTGCTGCGCTGTGTATGGGTCCCTCAGCCAGATGTGAGTGCACCTTAAGAAGAGATCAGTGTGCAGTGCATTCTCAATTAATGGAATGCATGTATCTATGCAGATCATGCTCTGTCGGGCTTATGGTGTTTCAGATTCATGAAAGCAGCACTCATCATTGATAGCCCTATTGGTTCTGTTGACCCATTGGTAGATTTTCCATTGCCAGTGTCCTGGGGGTGCTAGAATAGAAGGAACAGAAGGCAGGGTTGGGGGCAGTGGGGGCACATTCATGCAAATGAGGGGAGAGTCGGGTGTCTTTCCCCTCTCCCTGCTCCTCTAGTGGTGGGAGGGTGGGGAGAGAAGGAAAGGCCCTATGGGCCTGGGTCCTGGATCTCTGAACCTAGCAATACGCTGGCATTAAATCAGTTCAATTAAATTAAACTAGTTATCTGTGCCCCGCATGCTGCCATTAATTACCAGACTCGAGAGCTCTGCTGTAACTAGGAAGAAGAGACACGCATGATTACATGTGTTCTCATGCCTAAGAGCCACCGCTCGTCTCTTTTGCAGCTTGGGGTGCTAAGAGCAGAGCCCAGGTGCTGGCGTGGGTCTGAGCATCAGGCAGTGGTGACTCTTCTGTGGCACACTGGTTGGGAAACGCTAATCTTGTCATGCACGAGAATGAACCTTACCCTTAAGCCGGGGCTGGTTGGATATGATCTTAGTCTCTCAAGTTTACTGCTAGTTCTCTTCTTTATACTTGCATTGTCCCAAAGAGAGCTAAATGGAGTTTGTATGTACTGGCAACCTATTAAGGTGAGCGTGGAGGTGCCCAAACAGTTCGGACTCTTTCTGTATCTTTGGGCCACATTCTCCTGATTGTATCTCTCGGGACTTGATGGTCTTTTCTCTCTCCATACGTAGTCTAGAACTGACACTTGTTTTAGAAATGCTGGTTTAGAGCTTTTCTCTCTTACCTCCGTGTCTGCTTTCTAGAATCTTGCTTTTTATTGGTGATTCCAAGGATGCCCCCATGTGAATGATTTATTAAAGAATATATGTACGAAAGAATGAGAACTGTAAAGTACAAAATTGATTGTGGGAGCTGGAGGGATGGAGCTTGGCTGCTTTGCCTCCCATGCCCCCTAAATAAAGGCATTCTGCAGGCCCTTAGTGATTCCCACTTTTTATGCCCATGTATTACAAGTGTAACCTCACTTCCTAATATGGCTTTAGTAAATTGGCCCCTTAAAAGCAAGTAATAGGGTGCGGGAGAGGACGCATCTCAGGACCCAACATCCTCAGCTGCTTGTGTTACATTGCACTGGGCATATTAAGGAGGCAATATTTAAACAGCCCATCGCAAGATCTACAGACCTTGCAGCTAATTTGCAAAGCAAGATTATGTGCATGCTTTCCCTCTGTCACAGGTGGACCTATGCACCTGCTTTTTGTACCATGAAAATTTCTTTTGAAAGTACTGTGCATAGATTTGAAAATATGATCTACATGTTATGTGATGATTCTGCCCCAGACACCACTTGTATGAAGGCAGCTGAACATCCGGGCATTACGGAGCACAGTGCATACTTATAGCTGCATGTAGGAGGGAGGCAATTTTCAAAATTGGCATTCTGCCTTCGTAAATAGGTTTGTTTCTGCGTAAATGCCTTTGAAATTTGTCCCCCATGTGTCGGGCACAGGAAGAGAAAGAGCACAGACTCTGTAGTGTTGCTGCCTGCTGAGAAAGCCAGTAATGCATGCATGATGCTGTTATCCTGCCGCTTGTGTCAGAGAGAACTCTCTCTGCCTGCCTCGAAACAATGCAGGTCACCTGCTGTTTGTGACCCGCTGCAGTCTCCTCGTGCACAGCGTTGTCGTGAGATGCCATTAATACAGTCCACAAGCACCCTAAGGTGTCTGGTTTCCAAGCTGGCCGCAGTGACTGTTTCTGATTGTTCTTAGGCCAAAAGCAGGTAAATGCAGTCTTCCTAAGTCACACATTTTGCTTATGCCGAAACCCACGTTTGGGAGGGATACGTGCTAGGGATCTGGGAACCGGTGCCTCAGGAGCAGGAACTCTGTCCATGGCAAGGCCAAGCATGGTTCTGGGAGATGATTAAGACGCAGCAGCAAAAGGTGAGAAAATGCCAGGCAATAAGAGACATCCATTTTACTAGCAGAAAAAAGGTTTTGTGAGCCCTTCCCTCTTATCTTTTTGGTAAAATGTTAGTGTGATGAATTCATCAGTCAAGTCACGGTTGTAGAGTCTGCAAAGAACCTCTCTGGGCATTTTAGTGGGAGGGAGGGAGAGAGAGACTCTGCTGACTTCTGGAGGTCTGTGGGCACAGGGAATGCAGAAATCTAATACAGTTTCTCTCTCTCTCTTTTCCTGGCTGTGACAGGTGCGGAATGGACACATAAAAAGGATTACAGATAACAACATACAGTCCCTGGTACTGGAGATTGAGGGGACAAATGTCAGGTAAAAGCAGAAGCAAAGCTGCCTTCTCTGTCCTCCTGCCCGGAGTCCCAGTCACCAAGGGGGAAGGAGAGACACCTACTGCCCTGGCAGCAGCTCTCTTACAGAAGATGAATCATATAGATAGAGAGAAATGTATGAAGGAAAATTCTTTAGGACCTATGGATGGAGGCTTCCTGTAAGGGCTGGATGGGGAAAAAAAATCCTTTCAAGGGAGGATGAACAGAAGAGAAAAAGCACAGGAATATGAAGTAAGGGGTTTCCTGACCCCGCGTGACATCCGTTAGTTCAGAAATGGTCCATCTAGCAATGTGAAGACTTCGCCCTCCCCCACACACACATTTCTTGTCTCGAGCATTAATTCCTCTGTCTGAATCTAGGGCTGTGGGAAGGTGAGAATGACTGCCTGGGTCTCCAGGCTTAAGGGAGGGCAGTGCCAGCACACCTCATCAGGAGGATGGGGCGCCAGTACTCCATGCCAGCCCTGTAACAGCAGGAGATCTCCTGAACTCTTACGCGGTCATTCGACTATGGGCTGTGTCATCTGGAGGGGACTCGCCCACCAGTGGGCCAATCTGTATCCTACTGCCTGTTTGTACAAAGCTGCACACTTATCTCTTTACCCCATCCCTCCCTTTGTATCACTCCAGGTATTGGTTAGTCTCTCCATCTATTGGTCTCTGTTCATACTGCTAATGTTTTTCCTAAAGGAGAGAGCACTATGCAGGGGTAGTCTTTGTTTTGCACCTGCTCCCGTTCTACCCTGGAATCCCCAGGCACTGGGAGCTCTGGCTCAAGCTCCGACAAAAAACTCAGGAGGTGCCTAAGCACATAAAAATGACCCAGGCAGTCATCCCACCTTCCCACTGCTAGCAACTCGTATTTGATAGCCGGTAGGAAGCCCAGCCCACGTGAAAGCACGGGGAATAGAAGGGGCACGTCTAGAGTCTTGTATCATACTGCAGTGCTTGGAGAACTGCCATACGATGATCTGAATTCTGTGGGGCAGACATTGGAAGCATGTTTTTTGATTACAGATAGCAAAGAATCCTCTGGCATTATTATCAATGAATAAGAATAATGCCATCTCCTTTATTTTTCTCTTGATCTGCCAGCACTACGTATATTACCTGTCCAGCAGACCCCAAGAAAACACTGGGCATCAAACTGCCCTTCCTGGTAATGATCATCAAAAACCTCAAGAAATATTTCACTTTTGAAGTTCAGGTGAGTGCCAGAGATGAGATTTTTCCTATGCTGCAGGGGAGTCTGGGCTATCCCTCCTGTCCTAGCTTGTGTAGAAACACATACCCTCCCTCACACCTTTTCTATTCAGCCTCTTCACATTTCATACCATCATCACTCCCCTCACCACATACTTGACACCCGCATTCATGTATTCATCGCACAGCTCCGTGCATACCCACTTTATCCCCCCATGCACACCCTTTCCCCTCAGCCTCAGGGTACACTTGCACTCACTCTACCTCCATATACTCGCCACACTTTGCATCACCCTACACTGACATTCAGACCCATGCAGTCGCCCCCAGAGAGGTACAGGCTGTGCCTAGTGACATGCCAGCAACTCCAGTGAGTGGCTAAGAATACAGCTAAAGGTGTATGCACACATTTCTCACAGACTACTGCACCCAAAGTCTTCCACACGCACAGACTGGACTGTGAATGTAAATGCATAACCTGTGTGCGAGCGAGAGTGAATGTTTGATCTGTGCATAAGGGTCTGATGCATATGAAATACATTTTTCAACTCCTATGCAAGGATTTGTGTGTCTGACCTGTCCGAAAAGGACTTTAAATGTGACTGCTTGAGCTGCGTTTAAGGATTTCACTTTAGTGCATGTGCCTGTTTGACCTTATGCATTAAAAGTTTGTTTGCGAACTGTGTATGAGGGTCTGTACTAAGATTATAAATTGACACCAGGACTTGAGAAACCAAATCTCATAGCACTGTGAATTTGACAGAGCCCCTGTTGCTAAGAAAAGCAAGATGGGAGCCTTCTCGGGGGACGATGCAATAAAAGCACGCCCAGCCTAGGGCACAGGTTTGGACGTGCGTTTTGGACTGGCTAAATCAGCGCATGATGCAATAAGGGGTTTAGTGCATCTAAAACACGCACAAAACAACTGCGTAACCAATAGCACTCAGCAATGTAAATCCCATGCAGAAGAGGCTATTAGCTATTACCCTCTGCTGAAAAAAAATCGCTAGATGCCCAACACACACTTTTAATGCAGTAAACTTAATTCCAGCTCCAGAGATGGCATAAAGTCAGTCAGTGAGTCAAGAGAAATTAGTCCTTTGAGGTTCCTCCTACTTAGTAACATTATGTATATCGAATTGATTTAAAAAAATAAATAAATAAAATAAAAATTCTTCTGGACACACAATTTAGATGTCCATAGCCAGGGGCCTTTAGCTATGGGCGTCTTCAGCAAAATTGGCCAGAAAAAGTGAGATAAAAACGGATGCTTGTATTGAGTGCCCGATGCATTTGAGCGCTAGGGACGCACAATTCTCCCCTAGTGAGTCCTTTTCTATGCAGCCCCACATTTACATATTGCATCAGGTGCCCAGGGGATGTGGCTGCGTGTGCATTAGGAAAATGGGCACTCAGTACAAGCACCACGTTCAGCTTGTGTCTTATTGCATCTGCCCCCCTCAGTGCTTTGGTGGCAGTTTTGGGCACTGGCATGCAGAAACAGAGATGGTTTCTAAACTCAGACCTTTGCTTCTTGAGGCGATGGAGGTGAGCCGTGCTAAGACAGCTGGAGCACCCGATGCTTGACAGGAGAGAGAACCAGGCAGTCGTGCGTTCACTCAGGCTTTAGAGATGACAGCAGAGAGAGTGACTGACTCAGTCATTCAGCTGCTATGTTTTGGGCGCTTATTAATGGGAAGCAAAAAAAAAAAAAAAAGCACACATGATGGCACAGATATACATTTCAGAGGAGCCTATGCTGAGTAGGCCTCTGCTCTGCACTTCAGCCCAGGAGGTTTGTGCTGAGTCAGATGGTACTCTACTTGATATAATTATTATTATTATTATTTTTTTTGTATGGCAGGTTCTGGATGATAAGAATGTTCGCCGACGATTCAGGGCAAGTAACTATCAAAGCACAACCCGAGTGAAGCCCTTCATCTGCACCATGCCTATGCGGTTGGATGATGGCTGGAACCAGATCCAGTTCAACCTGTCTGACTTTACGCGGCGGGCGTACGGCACCAACTACATTGAGACACTAAGAGTACAGGTACAGGCTGTGCACCAACCACAGCAATGTACTGAGGGTATACAGCCTATGGCAATGATTTCTGATGCTGAAAGCTGTGTGTTCTGGAGCAGAGCACTGCTGTTACTGGGTGAGGCCGGAACACAGAGGACAGTTTGCAGTGGCAGAATTAATTTTTCTCTGATATTCCAGCCTGAATAGCCCAGACCATAGAATATTCATCTGGCCAGCAAATAGAAATGGAAGAAAATAGAGGACAGAGGAAGCGTCTCCTTATTAACAGATCCTCTCCTCTGCCTCTGTTTTTATTCTGTTTCCTACAGAAAAGTAGATCTGTTCTCTGAGTATTTTTTTTCTCTCTTCTTTATATTTTTTTTAGTTCAACAGAATAGAAGAACCTAGAAATAAATAAATTACATAGAAGAAGTGGATGGACATTGCAGTTAGCATGCACAGCCTCAGTTTATTAAGTCTCTCACTAAGTCCTGGCCTTACAAAAACAATAGGAGGTCCAGGGGTTGGATTTGGTTTAGGAAAGAGGTCCCAGCTGAGTCTCGAGCTCCTACAGTTACTGAGTTTGACTTTGGATTGGGCAGTAATGCAGCAGAATAGAGCATTCTGCCTTTGATTCAAATCTGTTTCCACCGCAGAGTATTGATCTGAAGTGCAGCAGTTAGTGCACCAGACCTGCTATATTAGCTGCTTCCAGCCATGGATTTGTCAATAGGCCCACATTAAGCCATGCCTAGGGCAGCAGGCTGGCTGACTTGCTGCCTTCTCATTCAGCAGAGAACAGCCCTCTGCTACCCTATCACAGCCCCATACAGGGGGGAGGGGGTTGACAGCACCTAGGGGTGGCAAAATCCTAACTCTGTCACTGGCTGCTTCTGGCTCAATGATGCTGTAGTTGGTTCCTCAGGCCAGCCTATCCTAGTGTGGTGCATGTATTTCAGTGACATCTAGAATCGTCTTGACATTGACATGTCTGGCAGCACATCTGCTTCTTCTGTGGTAATGATTGTTGTTCATCGCTGGGAAGGCAGATTCTGGTTCATGGCAGCCTAGAAGAAACGGGCTGGTGAGACTTAGGGTTGCCACCTGACCCAGGGGCTGGTCCAGTTCAGATTTTGCCCTATTCCATCTATGGACTTGTAGTTCCAATTTCTGTAGGAAAGGCCACAACTATATGTGTGCATAGCTGCAGTAAGTAAAAATAGAAAAGGGGTCTGACTCTCAAACTTGACCTAAAGCAGGTGACCGCCCAAGGTGACACTAAAGACTCTGATATTTGCGACACGTTGATGGAAGCAGACACTGCACTTTCAGCTAAATACTCTTACATTTTTTTTAAACATTTATATCTGGAAAGGAATATTTATATCACATGGGTTCAGAAGCTAAGCATGCTCTTTTTTGTTAAAAGAACAGTGTACCAATGCAGTCCTCTTAGAAGATAAACTTAGGAAGGATATTACAATTATATCCCCCGTTATGCCACGTCCCTTATGTGGGAAGGCAGTAGTAGTTGGAAATTTGTTTGAGCATTTCAAACAATCAGATTTTGCTCTCAAGCAGACAAACAAAACCAAAAGAAATGTAACCTTAAAGGAAATCTTAATCCGGAGCCTGTAGAAAATATTGGGGCTGCCTCCTGAAGTGATTTCTTGGGTAAGTTGGATGTTCAGGCACCAACATGAGGAAGCAGATGAACCAGAATCTGGCAAAAGAAAGATTAAAGACACAGGAGCATCAGATTCAGAGGTAGGTACAGACCCAGAGAAATATAAAGGACCGTTATAATGGACAGAATGTTCCGATTCCAAGAAGAAAATATTTTCAGAATCTGAACCAGTTAAATCGTAAAAAGACTGGCTATTTAATTGTTTTTAAAAATGGGGTCTGTAATGAAGAACATCATGAATTCTTGTCATTAGAAGAATCTAATTCTCTGAGGCCAGCAACACCTTTTCCCTCCATGCCACAATCAAGGATACCAAAAGTAAGGAATGGAAGACTCCAGATAAGTCTACATGAATGCATTTTTGATGGACACATGTGATTCAGAATGATGAAATATCTGTGTGGATGCACCCAAAATAGATGCGGACATTGCCAGAGTCAAAAAAGACTAATATTCTAATAATCAATTATACTTAGGGAGGTGGTTTAATTTTGTTTGCGTCAGGAGAACTCGCAGCAAAACAAACCAGTGTAGACCTATGGTTGTGCAATGAAATGGAAGGAAAGCTCTCTTGTTCTAGCATGGTGGATACAATTTTTAGCAGTATTCAGTACCAACATTAAAAGATGTTTTTTTGACAATAGAAAGGCACAAAAGTATTGTTATTACAACAAATGCATTTCAGGAGTCCAAGAAGTATACAGCAAGAAAATGCATTCAAGTGCTGTTTCTGATGGCATTAGCCTACAAGGATCAAAATGTAAGATGAGACTCGGGTGATGTCCTGGCGAGGCATGTCTCAGTAATCTAGACCAGGACTTGCGGGTGCATCCTATTAGTTCAGTTTGGCTTCTACTCCACTCCAGGTTCAGGCTCCACACGTGCACAAGTAGATTGAGGAAGCAAAAGAGCAGCGGCACTGATCGTAAGCTGCGAGTGTCACTCAGTATCTAGCCTCGCTCCTGATCTGAGAAACACACTGAGCCACTTTCAAGGAAACTTTTTGGATTCCAGAAGATATAAAGAGGTCTCTCAACTGGTGGCTGAAAAAAATGTCTTCTGGAGCTGCAACACAGGTCCCAGTATGAAAGGTTTGGGTGCACTCTCAAAACAGAAATGGCTAAAAGGCAATTTCGTCTCCTACAGGATCACTTTCTATCAGTCAGAGTCAGCCGAGAGTGGTTTTCAAAGCCATCCTTTATTTCAGACATTGTGTGCAGAGGAACTTAGTGAACATCAGATCCGACACTACAACAGTGGAAGTGTACATCAAGAACTGGAGAGGAACCAGCAGTGGAGTGACACTAAGGGAAGCAAGCTAAGTGTCACAATTAGTTTAAGATGATTCTCTAAAATATAGCAGCAGAACAGATCTCAGGTAGACTAAAAATAAAAGGGCAGTACCCAGGAGAGTAGGCTCCAGCCTGAAGTTTGACATTGTATATCAACATTAGAGACCTCCACAAATAGATCATAGGGCACTGAGCAACACCATAAAGCTGAAGGCCTATTCCAACAGAAGAAAAGAACCAGAAGCATCGGTGATGGTTGCATCAGGCATATCTTGTATTTCCCTCATTCCCCTTCATTGCAAGGACTTTGAGGAAAGTCAGCCGAAGGAAGTTGGCAGAGGAGCGCCGGGTTCTCCACAGAAGTGAGGATGTTCTGTACCAGACCCAAGCTAGTTGCCTTTAAGGGAGGATCTCCTAAGTCAGGAATCTGACCACCCCCTCTCTCTCTCTCGGAGGAAATCTTTTGAAAAGAAAGTACTAAGGAGAAGGGGATTTTCAAACGGGGTAGCTGAAACCATGTTGAAATCCGGAAAACGCATTACTAATCTTGCGAAAGCTGGGATGGAGAAAGCCTATCTAGTTCGTATAGAGATCACCAACTGAAGCCTCATGCAACATCTATTCCCAATGTCTTAGAATTTCTACAAGAGACATTGGAAAAAGGGCACACTATTGATATACCAAAATGCTGCTAAAAGTATGCACAAAAATTAGGACCTGGACGTTAAACTTAATAGTTATCAGCAATATAGTAAACTATGCGTAGTGCATGAGTGCTATGAAAAGTGCAGCAAACATCATGCTTGTGTGCTATGTACAGTACTAAAAATAGAAGATAGGCTCAGCAGTAAAAATAAATGTACTCGACCAATGAAAGGATAGAGTCCTCCCACCCATTTCATGCACACAGTGTGTCCCTTCACCTCACAATCCCCCCCCCCCCCCCGACCAACCACCTGATGAAAGAACGTCTCCTTCACCTGGCCAATGCAAGATAATCTGGACCCCCCAAAATTCCTAATGTCACTTCAGCAGGAAGAGAGAGCCTTACCTCCTCCTGGCTCAGTGTGCAGTAATGCTCTGGCCTCACCTACTGGGGGGCCTTGAACTTAAGTGTCCCCCCCCCCCCCCCAGACATTCAAGCATTATCGTTCAGACCCAGAGGCATCATCAGATCTGGTAAAAGTTTACTCTGGAATAGCATTTTAATTCATGCAACAAATCCTATGGTTTGGGCTATTCAGGGTGCAATGTCCAAGAGAGACAAAATCTTCCCGCCTGCTCATTGGGATTCTACCAGGAATAACCCCTACAGCCCCCCTGTGTTTAAAGAGGTTCCTGCTTAAAGTCAAGGAAGGATTACACTTGCATAGCGAATGGATAGGTTTAGATAATCTGCTGGGGGAGTGGTAGATATCAGATAAGGTAAATAATCAGTGTGTTAAGAATATTTTGCTGCTTTGGAAGAGTCAAAACGGAGGGAGAGAAGTAGATCAGAGCCATTTATAAGGAGAAGCCTGTAGTTTTATTCTGTCACCATCTGTTGGCCAGACAGCAACCCATGGTTTATACTATTTCTTCTCAGTAGATAAGAAAATTCTCCTTTTATTATTCTAGAGAAGGAAGAGGGAATAGGAACAAAAAAAAAAAAATCCAAGAAGAAAGAGATCAAAAAGTAAAGGGAGCTTGTACTGTATATGCGGCTGTGGGAGATGAAATTGCTTGAGGTAAGGAGCGGGGTGTCCTGGGCTGTAAGTATAGTGAATGCTAATGCTGGCAGGATCCTCCCAGCCTGTGAGATCTTTAGAATGAGAGGTGGGGGTGGGCGGTGGACCTGAAGATTGTAAAGTGTGTACTTGGAGGACAGACAGGCAGGCAAGAGACAGTGCCACAGAGGGACCGTGCGGGAAAGGCTTTCTGTTGCAATTTAATTTGACTTTTGAAATTTTTCTCGAACTTTAGATACACGCAAACTGTCGTATCCGAAGGGTTTACTTCTCAGACAGACTGTACTCCGAAGATGAGCTGCCGGCAGAGTTCAAGCTTTATCTCCCTGTTCAGAACAAGGCCAAGATGACCGACTGAGGCGCCAGCACAGGGGGTTAGTGCACCAGCCTTTCACTGCCAGCTCCAATCTCAAGTGACAAAGTCTTGTGTGCTTTTATCCACATTAGAAAACATCACACAATTGCACACACAGTGGCATTTTCTTCTGAGTAGTTGCTCAAAACTGAAAGAGTAGGGACAGTGTAGGTGGGGACTCGGGTGTCTTGGCAGATCTGCCTGTGGAAGTTTCCATACTTGAAAGGGCTGTAGGTAGGGACTGAACGGTGTTAGCAGAATGGGTGTTGATCTTAAGTAGGATATTGTGTGTGTGTTTGTGAGGTAGGTCTGCGGTATACTGGCTTAGCTGTGTGAGAAACCTACATAAAACTGATATCAAAGGGTTAAGGGAGACAGCAGCTTACTCAGCAAGTGCCACTTCTAAATCTGCATCATAACCCATGGGAGTGTGGGCCAGATGTATCCAGGTGTATTCCCGTGGAAATATTGCTCAAGATTATTTAGTAAAAATAGTCAAATATTTTAATGAGGAAAAATCAGTGCTGGTATGGATCAGGTTTTGCACTAGAGTTGAGTTGAATTTCTAAGCAGATTTTGTCATGTATTGTGAAGGCTGGTGCACGAGCCCTGTGCCTCACTACAGTGGTTTGATTACATGTAGAAAATAGATAGACGTGGGTCTGTGTGACCCTTTGGATTGGCATGGAGCTACAGAACCTTTTACTACTTGAACTGGCTCGTTTAGTGGCTTGGCACGGAAGTAGTGTTTCATAGTTAGGACTTGGTGATTCGGTGTATTAGTACAAGGATACATGGCCTCGTCCTTAAGATCTGGATGGCTCCTTCCGTAGGTAGGCACATGGACACAGCACCTTTCACTGGTTAAGCTCTAGCACATGAATGTCATTACTATCTAAAAGCCTTCCATGTGCTATGGGAGATGGTCAGATAACTTAATCCTCCAGCACACTAGACACTATTTGACTCCCTACTTGACTACATTAGCAGAAAGGCCAAATGAGTGGAAAATTAAAGGAGAACTCTCATGCTTAAAATTCAAGCAACGTGATGTCCAGTTGGTGGTGATCAGCAAATTTTAGATGTAAGCAGATCTTACCTTGCAGTTTAGGTGCTGGGATCATACCTTATGTGCCAGAGAAGCAGAGCATTGGTGTTTGCACATCACTCCATTGTAGAAAGAGAACAACTAACAAGTTAGCATCACAGATTGCTGTCACACTGGCAAAAACAACAACAACAAAAAAAATGGGATGCCTTCCACAAGCAGCATGGAACTTGCTACAAGGTCAGCTGGTTCAGGGCCAGTCAGCATCTCAAATGTTGTTCAACTGGATGGATATTTTGATTTGACTGAGCAATAAGCTACCTTGACTTTTCTGCTTAAGATCTCCTTTGAACTATTCTTTTAGTCCTAGAGTACAGGCTTAAGATACATAGGGGCTTTATGCTCATGCTAAAAATCTTTTAGTGTGCAAGTTGGTAAAAATGTAACATGCACACTAAAATGACACTTAGAGTGTGGTGCAATACATCGCACTGACTGCATGCTAAAATGACACTTAGTGTGTGGTGCAATACATCGCACTGACTGCACGCTAAAATGACACTTACACTAAAATGACACTTAGAGTGTGGTGCAATACATCGTACTGACTGCACACTAAAATGACACTTACGCTAAAATGACACTTAGAGTGTGGTGCAATACATCGCACTGACTGCACACTAAAATGACACTTAGAGTGTGGTGCAATACATCGTACTGACTGCACGCTAAAACAAAAACACCTCAATAGCATGCGGCTGGTATTAGCATGGACGCAAACACACAAGTTTTTAGCATCCATATGCTGCCTGGTGAAATCCGCTGTGCTAACCAGCCCAAAATGAAAGGGCCAGTTAGTATGAGGGATTTTTCTCTCCCCGAACCATATGGATCACAAGTTGACTCCTCCACTCTCTCCATTAGGCACCCTCCCTGTTCCATCTGTCCTATCATCCCAGCCTAATATTATTGTGCCAGGAGCTATGACTTATTGTTGAAGAGATGTGAAGAAATTGGATTGAAGGGCTGTGTGTTAAAGTGGTTAGAGCGTTTTTTGCTTGGAAGGAAACAGTTGGTTTCTTTTTAAGGAAAGATATCTGATCCGTGTGAGATCAAATATGGTGTACCTCAGGGCTTATCTCTCTCGCCCATTCTTTGTAATATCTCTATGAGCACAATGCGTGGGATTATTAGGAATTTTGGCTTTAAACCATACATCTCTGCCGATGACTTGCAAATACTTCTCCTTGGCTTTCAGACTTAGATCTAGGTTATAAGAATTTAGTACAGTGTATTACTATAATTGAAACTTGGTTGAGATCCAATGGCTTAGTATTAAATGCTGCCAAATCTGAGGTATAATATCTGGGACAGTTTGAACTGGATAAACCATTGATATTAAGAGGTAGAGGTCATTCAAAAAAAAATGAATTAAAGTCATTGGGTGTGACACTGGATTCTACAGTTAGCATGGAAAAACATCTTTCACGGGTGATGAGAAATGTCTGTTCCAGAGTCAAGATGCTGAGATTTAACAGACCATTTTTAGACCTTGAGCCACTGAAGTCTGTAGCATACTTTCTGGTTCTCTCATATAGTGACTATTGCAATGCATTATTGTTGGGACTTCCTTTAAAATCTATGAGGAAGTTGTAGATGATTCAAAATATGAGGGCCTGGATAGTGATGGGAAACCTGAGGAAGACCCCAGCAGGTCCATTGCTGCTGGAACTCCATTGGCTTCCAGGCACTGGGAGCTCTAAACTTAAAATCTTAACAATGGCCTTTAAGAATATAGGAGGCATTGGGTCAAAACAGTTGGAAAACCGTTTGCAGTGGCATGAATCAGGTAGAAATCTCCGATCATCAAATAAACAACTCTTAAAAATCCCCGCCATTAAGACCTTACGACATGTGCACCTATGGAATAGATCTTTTTTCTTTATCAGTTCCAAAATTATGGAATGATCTCCCAACACGTGTAATGGAAGAAAGAGCTTTTGAGATTTCGTAAAATTTTAAAAACATTGCTAGTGGGAAATGTCTGTTTTGAGTTGGAACTTTAATATGTAGTAATGTGATTTTGTATTCTGGAAAATACTGAGATGTTGTATATCACCTAGAAAGATCTTTATTAGTTGGGCGATTAATAAATAATTTTAAATAAATATGGTGCGTGGACCAAAACTATGGATTAATCAGCAGGAATTTTATAAGATTTCTTTTTAGGGATGGTGGAATTGTTACATTGATGGATGGAGTATAGCATGGCGGTTGAGGTTTTATTTAGCTGGATTGATGTACAACGTGTGCAAATGTAAACCAAATCTAAATCGGGTAAGGTGTTTTTAGGAATGTGGTGTATTTTTGTTTGACGCTTTAAGGCATATGCTAGGAAAGAGGGTTATCAAGTATTAATAATAAATAAATAAAGCCCAAAGCTTCCCTCCCACTTCTGGAATGAGGTCCTACAATGCTGGAGGCTCTGGTTCTTCCCAGACAGAATGGACAGTGGAGCCCTCCTGCTCGCACTGCTGCAGCCACCAAACGAGGACGGTGGGAGGTGCTTCACTATTGTCCAGCTGAAAATGGTTGAGATACAGCCAGGTCCTGACCTAGCTGACTTCTGAAGCAAACTCCATGCTGTAGCTGAGGGCATCTATTTTTATTTTTTATGTTTTGCCAGTGACAGCAATCTGTGATGTTAATAGTCTTCTTTTGTGCCACTATTGCTCTGCTTCTTTGCCACTAAATACGTGCTCCCAGTTGCTAAGATCTGCTAATGCCTACTACTGGTGTCGTTCAGCGGCTCTGATGTGACTTCTTCCAGAAAGGCAGAACCTCATCCTGGAGCAGCAGAGGGAGGGGGGTGGGGGAAGGGAGGTCAGGCTTTAGACTACGTGATGGAGCTTCATATTGAGGAGTAGGGGCAGAGGGGATTTGGGAAGGGTCTGATGAGGCTGTTGAGCGGGAAGGGGGGTGTTTGATAGCTACAGCGTGGGAGCGGGCTGCTGTTGCTCAGGCCGATGCTGATGGGGTTGTGTGATGGTGCTCAGCAGGTATGGTTCAGGAAGGGGGCAGTTTATGTTCGGTGTGGTGGGGGGGAGAGGGAATCCTCTGTGCTATCCAGCCTAAAATAAAAGGCCCTGTTACCATAGGGAATCTGGATACGATAAGGCATTTTTTTAATAATGTACTTTCCTACCAGCAGTGTTAAAGCAGTGAACAATAAAAATATACTACATTAATAAAAACATGTAAAGTCAATCTAAATCGGGTACGTTCTATACCCATGTTACATCACTCCATCTAAAACAACCCAATTTTTCAGTACCTCCATCTACACCCAATCCTTCTACGTGACAATCCCACCATCCCTAAAAAATAAACCTTATAAGTTCCTACTGATCAATTCCTAGTTAAACCCCACCCAAATGATATTTTTCCTGGTTCAATAATATTACGTAAATGCATGCTCAAGGAGCCAGGCCTTCAACCTTTTTCTAAATGTTTCCCCTCTGCAAGGCTGCATGGCCCCGAATGCCCTATTTCTGGAGTACAGCCTGCAGAAGCAGTACCTTGAGTACAGGTTACTCTTGTTGTTGGCAGAGGCTGGGTTACAAGTAGCCCCTGCCCTGAAGATCTCTGCTTCCTCGTTGGCTGATATCACCCTAGCACGCATGGTAAAAAAATTTTACATCTCAGGCAAGTGTTAAAGTTTGAGCCTGTGTGAGTGCTCGCTAAATAGTATGTGGAAGAGAACATGCCATGCTATTTATCGTGTACCCACTAAAGGCTTGGTTGTAGATGATCCTTTTTTTAAATGGACAGAGGTGCTAATTTTAGCTCATACATGCTAACATCTCCTCAGACTGGGGTTAGCATGCTCCATCAGCCGTTGCTCCATAGCATACTGCTTTTAGCACATGCTAACCTTTATTTCACAGGCCCCCACAGTACTGCTGCCCATGTGTATTCATCTGCATGGACAAAGAGAAGATTGCTGTTTGCAGCAGTGACAGGGTAGCGTCTCATAGGATCACCAAGTTCTGTAAGAAATAAAAAGTGACAACAGGTGGTGGAGGGACATTTGCCAATCCAGATTTGTCAATTGCTGTAATCCTGTGATCCGGTTTTATGCAGGGAGTACATATCAATCCTGTTTTGTTTTAGATATAGGAAAGAAGATTCCAGCCAGCTGCAGCAGCTCGGTTTCCTTTGTCTTTCTTTGTGGCCTATCCGTAACCTGGCACCAGATCAATACCCCAGGAACACGATGTGCAACAGCCACGGAGAGAGAAGACCAGGGGAAGACAGAAGATTCAGAAACAGCAAAACTTTTATTGGAAACTTCCTTCCCTGCCTTCCTTGTTATTTTATATTTTGTATTATATAAATAAATATATATATATATTAGAGGGGATACAAGCCTGAAGCTCTTAAACCAATAATGTGTGGAATGGGTAAATCTGGCCCTTGCTTTTCAGGAGGAGCATGATCGCCTGGATAGTGGGTGGATATACCTTTCACCTCTCTGAATATGTTTAACTCAGGGGTGGGGAGCCTCCACGAGCCACAAACCAGCCAGTTTTCCCAATGTCCTAATGCATATGCAGATATATTTTAATTGGATGGGTGGGCCATTTTGGTCTTTTTCTACAGTCCTGTTTCTGTCTCATAATTGCTCAGTGGGGATATCCTGAAAATCCAATTGGTTTGCAGCCCTTGAGGATTGGAGGTTACACCCTCCTGGTATAAATGCATAAGAAGTGAATCTTTTCCAGTGGATGAGATGTTCTAGTATAAGGAGACATGAGAGAAAGATCCAAGGAGTAACAATAGACAATATTACTTCATGGAGAGAGTGGGGGATGCTTGGAACGACAATAACAGTACTAGAGGGTCATGGTTGGGCAGGCTGGGTCTGAGATGTTCTACAGCAAGAGCAGGGCCAGACTCTGGGCAAGGTTGGACTGGATCTACTGCCTGGACCAACCCCTTCCCCCCTCGGGTTGAGCCCTCAGATTCTGGTTGCCAGCAGGACTTAGCTGGAACAGGAGAGTGGGCCTGGAACTGGGAACACAGCTTGTAATAGAGGCATGACCTACAGCTGGGGAGACAGCTGACACTGAAGACAAGTGGGGCTGGAGCAGGGGGCACGGCGGCTGCTGGAGGCAGGCAGGCAGGACTGGAGACAAGGGCTGGAAGTGGATGCAAGGCCTGTAACTGAAGACAGGACTATAACGAGACCAGGCCTGGGACAACAAGGACAGGATAAGACTAGGACTGGACCACAGGAACCGAACAAGGAATACAAACACAAGAAACAAGGAACTAAACTACATAAAAAATCCTAAGACAACATAAGTTAACACAGACAAGAAAGCCTACGCCTCAAATTTGCAGATGATACAAAATTATTCAGCGTAGTTAAATCACAAGCGGGTTATGATAAATTGCAGGAGGACTTGCGAGACTGGAAGATTGGGTGGCCAAATGGCAGATGAAATTTAATGTGGACAAGTGCAAGGTGTAACATATAGGGAAAAATAACCCTTGCTGTAGTTACACAATGTTAGGTTCCATTTTAGGAGTTGCTATCCAGGAAAATGATCTGGGCGTCATAGTTCATATTAAGAACATAAGATATGCCATACTGGGTTAGACCAAGGATCCATCAAGCCCAGCCTCTTGTTTCTAACAATGGCCAATCCAAGTCACAAATACTTGGCAAGTACCCAAACATTAAATAGATTTCAAGCTACTATTGCTTATTAATTAATAGCAGTTTATGGATTTCTCCTCTAAGAACTTATCCAAATCTTTTTAAACCAGTTACAATAACTGCTGTAACCACATCCTCTAGCAATGAATTCCAGAGCTTAATCTGTGCTGAGTGAGAGAGAATTTTCTTTGATTTTTTTTTTTAATGAGTCACATGCTAACTTCATGGAATGGCCCCTCGTCTTTCTATTATCTGAGAGAGTAAATAACCAATTTACATGAACCTGTTCAAGTCCTTTTATGATTATGTAGACCTCTATCATATCCCCCTCAGCCGTCTCTTTTCCAAGCTGAACAGTCCTAACCTCTTCAGCCTTTCCTCATAGGGGAGCTGTTCCAAGCCCCTTTATCATTTTGGTCGCCCTTCTCTGCAGTTTCTCCAGTGCAACTATATCTTTTTTTTTGAGATGCAGAAACAGAATTGCACATAGTATTCAAGATGCAGTCTCACCATGGGCAATACAGAGGCATTATGACATCCTCAGTTTTGTTTGCCATTTCCATCCTAATAATTCCTAACATTCTCTCTGCCTTTTTGATTGCCACAGCACTGTTGCACTCCTGCTCGCAGGCCTAGCCGCAAGCAGGTGCTTACCTTCGCAGCCCGGAGGCCGCTGATGTCTCCTCTGTGCGGCAGCAGGGAGCTGTTGTTGCTTTTTCCCATGCGGCCCGGGGGGCCGCCAACGCCATTTCCATGCGGCTAGTGCTGCCCTCCATCTCTCCTTGCGGCTGGGCTGCCGACATCGTGGTTTCCTGCGGCAGGAGCCACCAACCAGTCTCCTATTCTTGTGGCCGGGAGGCCACCTGGAGCTCCTTTTCAGCGGCAGGAGCTGCCTCCGACGTCGGGCCTGGTTGCGGCCTGCTCCGGCTCCTCCTCAGCGTCATTAGCAGGGCCGCTGTCCTTGGTCCTGCCCCTTCCTCCTAAGGGGCGAGGCTGCGTCTCTTCTGGATATTTAAAGGGCCCCACCTGAACTCCTCCCTGGGCGTCTTCCTTCTTCAGCCCTATAAATAGGCCCTGCAGTCATTCCTTCTTTGCCTTGGCAAGGGGTTAGTCCTCCCTAGGACTCCTCATTCTTGCTTTTGCTGGCATCTCTCTCTCTTCTTTGTGGGATCCCTCGTCGTCTCTGTTCCTGGTCTCTGCTGACGTTCCTGATTTTTCCAGGTGTTCCTGATGTCTGTCTGTCTGTATCCTGAGTCTAAGTCCTGATGTTCCTGAGTCTTCGTCCTTCCTGATGTCCGCCTCCTTCGTGTTCCAGGACTCCCTGAGAGGCCTGTCTGTCTGCGCTTCTGTGCTGCTCTTGGTTGAGTGTCCGCGAGCGGTAGGAGGACCTACGCTCGCTGGAAGCCCTGGACTTTTTCTATGTTCTCCTAGTTAGCAGCCTGCGCCTCCGGAGGTTCTTTGCTTTTAAAGTTCCGAGTTCCAAGTATCCTGTTCCAACCTTGGAGGGTCTAGGGGCTGCTTCTTCCTTGACCCATATTTGATGTCCAGAGCTTGCCCTGCTCCCCTCGTGGTCCGCGACCAGCTGTTCAGGGTGCGTAGGGGACAGTGTGGTCCGTGACCAGCCCGCCTGGGCTGTGTAGGACACCTGAGGGACCTTGCTTGCCTGTGTCTGAGTCTCCACATTCCAAGTTCCTCGTCTCAGTCTTAATGCTCCAGAGACTTTGTCCACTCATGTCCCCTGTCTGGCCTGCTGCCTCTGCCATAACTTAGCAGCAGGTCCGAAAGGGCTTGGAGTGGTCGGAGGACTGCTCAGAGACCAACCTTGCATGGTTGGTATCACTGAGGTTGTGCAGGTCGGCAGGGGCCTGGGCTCCCGGTCTCAGCCCAGACGGGACAATGTCTCCCCTGCCTCGGTGCTTCCTTGGAGCTCCTCTCCTGGTTCGCCAAGGTCTAAGGACACACTTCTCCCTGGATTGGGAGCGCTTCCTAGCGCTCCCTCCTACGTCTTCAGAACAAGCACACTGAGCTGGCTATTTCAATGTATTATCCACTATGACGCCTAGTTCTCTTTCCTGGGTGGTAACTCCTAAGATAGAACTTATTGTTGTATAACTACAAGAAGGGTAATTTTTTTTCCTTTATGCATTACTTTCCATTTGTCTATATTAAATTTCATCTGCCATTTGGAAGCCCAATATTCCATTCTCGCAAGGTTGTTCTGTAATTTATCACAATCCACTTGAGATTTAACAAATCTGCATAATTTTGTGTCAACTGCAAATTTGGTCACTTTACCCATTGTACCCCTTTCCAGTTCATTTATAAATATATTAAAAAGCACCTGTCCAAGTACAGATCCCTGAAGCATTCCACTGTTTACCTTTTTCCACTGTGAAAACAGACCATTTGCTCCTGCTCCCTGTTTTTTAACTAGTTTGCAACTCATAAAAAAAGACATTACACTTCATGAAGTAGGCAAGAGGATCATTTAAAACAAATCAAAGAAAATTATTTTTCTCTCAGTGCATAGTTAAGCTCTGGAATTCATTGCCAGAGGATGTGGTTACAGCAATTAGTGTAATTGGGTTTTAAAAAGTTTTGGATAAGTTCCTAGAGGAAAAATTCATAAACTGCCATTAATTAATAAGCAATAGTAGCTTGAGATTTATTTAAGGTCTGGGTACTGGTCAGATACTTGTGTCTTGGACTGGCCACTGTTAGAAACAGGATACTGGGCTTGATGGACCCTTGGTCTGACCCAATATGGCATATGTTATGTTCTTATGGCTTTGTATCCCATGATATTTTAGTTTTCTTAGACTCCTCTCATGAGGGACTTTCTCAAACGCCTACTGAAAATCCAAATACATCACATTTACTGGTTCACATTTGTCCACATGTTTATTCACCCCCTTCAAAAAAAATGTAGGAGATATGTGAAACAAAACATCCCTTGGGTAAATCCATGCTGGCTGCGTCCCATTAAACCATGCCTATCTAAATGTTTTGTGATTTTATTCTTTATAACACTTCCCATGATTTTTCCAGGCACTGAAGTTAGGCTTACCAATCTATAGTTTCCCCAAATCAAACCTGGAGCCCTTTTAAAATATCTGGGATACATTGCGTACCTTCCAGTTTTCAGGTACAATGGATGATTTTAATAAGTTATAAATTAATTGAAATAGGTCTGAAATTTCATTTTTTAGTTCTTTCAGAACCCTGGGGTGTGTACCATCTGATCCAGATGATTTACTACTCTTCAGTTTGTCAATCTAGCTTGCCACATCTTCCAGCTTCACTGTGATTTGGTTCAGTTCATCTGAATCATCTCCCTTGAAAACTGTCTCCAGAAAGGGTATCTCCCCAACATCCTCTTCAGTAAACACCGAAACAAAGAAATAGTTTAAACTTTCCCTGATGGCCTTATCTTCTCTAAGTGCCCCTTTGACCTCTTCATCATCAAACGGTCCAACCAACTCCCTCGCAAGCTTTCTACTTCAGATATATTTTTTAAAGTTTTTTTTTAAATGAGATTTGCCTCTGTAGCCAACTTCTTTTCAAATTCTCTCTTAGCCTGTCTAAACAATGTTTTACATTTAACGTGCCAATTCTTATGCTTTATCCTATTTTCTTTTAATGGATCCTTCTAGTTTTTGAATGAAGATCTTTTTCCTAAAATAACCTTTCACCTTACTTTTTAGCCTTGCCAGCAATCATTTGATCTTCCTTCCACCTTTCTTAAGCATGGGCTCAGTGAGCTATAGCAGTCAAAAAAGCAAATAGAATGTTAGGAATTATTAGGAAGGGAATGGCAAATGCTTCTGTATCGCACCATGGTTAGACCACACCTTGAATACTGTGTGCAATTCTGGCCACTGCATCTCAAAAAAGATATAGTTGCGATGGAGAAAGTACAGAGAAGGGCAACCAAAAAGGGGAAGAAACTGCTTTCCTATAAGGAAAAGCTGAAGAGGTTAGGGCTATTCAGCTTGGAGAAGAGAGAGCTGAAGGGGGATATGATGGAGGTATACAAAATCATGAGAGGACTAGAATGGGTAATTGGGATTCAGTTATTTACTCTTTCAGATAATAGAAGGACTAGGGGACACTCCATGAAGCTAGCAAGTAGCACATTTAAAACAAATTGGAGAATATTTTCACAAGTTTCTGGACGAGAAGTCCATTAACTGCTATTAGTAAAGTTGACTTAGGGAATAGCCACTTCTTATTACCAGCATTAGTAGCATGGGATCTATTTAATGTTTGTGTGCTTGTCAGGTACTTTTATCCTGGATTGGCCAGTGTTGGAAATAGGATGCTGGGCTTGATGGACTCTCGGTCTGATCCAGTACAGCAATTTCTTATGTTCTTAAGCAGGCCACAAGGCAAGCTAGAAGAGCCTAGGAGGCCTGAAAGCTGCAAGGCAGAGCAAGAAGGCCAAAGGATAGTGCTGGAAGGCCAAAGGGCATGACAGGAGCAAGAAAGTCAGACTGGCCACACAGTAACAAGGAAAGTAAGATGGGCCAATGCAACGAGCCAATTGACTCAATGAAGAAGCACTGAGTTGTGGGAGACACTGGGCTAAATAGGGCTGGCCTTGCTGAGTCATAGGATCAATGAGTAGGTGATTAGAGCATGCAGGAGTGTGGCGCCATGAGGATCTCTGCTGGAGGGGAGGCTGCCTAGCGGCCAGGACCATGACAGAGTTTGGGATAAACATAAAAGATCCCTAGCCACAAAGATGTGAAGGAAAATGTGCAATTAGCTATGGTCTAGAGCATGCATCAGGAAATAGTTTGTTTATTTATTTAAAAACTCTTCTATACCGTCGTTAAGTTAGATAACCATCACAACGGTTTACAGCAAGGCACGATAATGAAAATATGAGTGGAATAGATTACAAATTAATCATGTGCCATCATAGTACGGTAACAATTTAATACAATAATCTATGTGTGTAAGTTAAGCTTGTCTGTTGGGAACATATTAGGCTGTTTGAATTTAACATTAATATGCATTAGTAGGTTTACAAGTAACAACTTCTAGTTTGGTGCGTCCTTATCAATCAACTGTTTTTCTCCTTCTCTTTATCTTTATAAAAAGCTTGTTTAAAGAGCCAGGTTTTCAGATTGGTTTTGAATATTTTCAAATTTCTCTGCAGCCTTATTTCGGGTGGCATGGTGTTCCATAGCAGGGGGCAAGTATACTTTTGCAAATTGGGTTTGGTTAGTTTGAACAGCCTGGACTGGCTCTACAAGCCTTATCTGCCACCTTATTGTAAAACTGACATTTGAAATTCAGTGATTTGACTGACTTTTTGTTAACCCAATCACATGCCTAAGGGACAATCATAATCGTACATAGAGAGAGTAATTTTCAAAAGGGACTTCAAAAGGGGCTTCTGCAAGTAAAACTTCCAACAATATTGTACCTAGTTAATCTCTACCTCCTAAAATTGTATCTAGTTAATCTGTATTCAACCTTGTGCTACAATTTTGTTCTCTGTAAAAGCTTCGCCTGTCGTTGCGGCGATGTTGTTTTATGTTTTATGTAAACCGATACGATGTGCAAACGGATATCGGTATATAAAAATGCTTAAATAAATAAATAAATAAACAAAACAGTATTTTACTTGCAGAAATGGCCTTCCGAATATGCAGGCAAACTTACATGCATATGTCCTGTTCGCATGAACTAAGGTGTTCCTGGGGATGGATTTAGGGAGGGGTGTGGACTTAGGCACATGCTTTTGGTTTTCTCAAAGTTGGGGGCCTGATTTTCAAAAGCATTTACACACTTAAAAATGGGTTTTATAGGTGTAAATGCCCTTTACTCGTATAAGTGGGCTTTTGAAAATTACTACAGTAGTATGTTACATTTACGCAGGTCACTCCTTTGAAAATTCACCTGTATATGCGTAAACTTTGAAGAAAAGAATTCTGCACACATTATAGCAGGAGCATGTGTGTGTGGTAGATTTGGTGAGATAATTTTCAAAGAAGTTTGCTTTGAAAATTAGCCAGCCAATATGTACAGAAGGTAGACTAACTTATGCATGACGTTACAAAATTACTCCCATTGGGAACAATTTTCTCATAACCCATATCACTGTAAAGTACATGGACACTTTTAGCATGCATACTTTTATGCTAATTTTCTCTTTAAAATTAGCATAAATTGCACTAAATCAGGAGTGCTAAACCCCAGCCAGTCGGGTTTTCAGGATATCTCTAATGAATATGCATGAGGTTTATTTGCATGCACTGCCCCCTATGTATACAAATATTTCTCATACATATTCATTAGGGACATCCTGAAAACCTGACTGGCTGGGGTGGGAGGGGGTCTGAAGCACCCCTGAACTAAGAGCACCAATGTACTTTGTACCTGTTATTTTGCTTGGGTGCCTGAGAAGTATAAAGGAGCAAGTATACTTTTGCAAATTGTGTTTGGTTTGTTAATTACATTTGATTACATGCCCTAACTTGTCAGCCCAGAGGGAGTTGCAATGCCGCATATCTGTCATAAACCCCGACCTAAATACTAACCCTTAGAAACATTTCCTCTTAATCTGGCCAAGTACACAAAGAGTAGAAAGTAATTTTCACCCAGGGCAATGTACATGTATTAATCCTTTTGAATGGGGCTAGATTGCTTTGAAAATTGTCCTTCTCGGGGACAGTTTTGAGTAGCCCGCGATGTTGCAAGTGGATGTGCATAGCTTGTAAGTAATTTTAAAGGCAAATTATCCAGGTAAATCATTCCGAAAATTGTTCTCTTATGGCGTAATTTTTGAAAGGATTTACATGTGTAAATGTAACTACTATTGTAGCAATTTTCAAAAGTCATTTCCCATGTAAAGTGCACTTATGCAGGTAAATTCTATGGACAATTCAATGGCATATAGTGTAGCAATTTTCAAAAGCCCAGTTACCCGGGTG
Source organism: Rhinatrema bivittatum (assembly GCF_901001135.1). Classification (NCBI taxonomy): domain Eukaryota; kingdom Metazoa; phylum Chordata; class Amphibia; order Gymnophiona; family Rhinatrematidae; genus Rhinatrema; species Rhinatrema bivittatum. The sequence goes on from NC_042621.1 coordinate 140,927,492, forward strand.
AAGTACATTTATATGTCTAAAACCCAATTTTATGCATGTAAATGCTTTTGAAAATCAGGCCCATAATGTTATGATTTTTGTCAAAAATGGTGATCTGAGATGGTGAGTGGGCTGGAGCCTTAGAACGAGGTAAGGAAAACTGCAGAACCAAGTACCCTGGAACCAGAAAAAGGAAGACATGGTTTTCCACCTGTAGCAACCCCCTTGCCCTTGGGTTGAGCTCTCTGGTGCTGACAGCTGCCAGGCTTCTGGTTGCACAGGGTCAGTACCAGGGGATGAGATAGTCATAAGAAAGAATCCAGCTGAACCCACATTGCAGGTAAGGTTAACTTTTGAGGCGGGATTAGCCCTTCCCCAAGGCATGCCACAAGTCAAATCAGTGAAGACGTGAAAGTAGAGGTTCTCACTTGGCTTCTGGCCCTTTTGATAATTTTAAATGCGGGAAGGGGGTGAGGGTTCACAGAGAAGTGACAGAGCAACAGTGATAAACTTCCTAGGAAGCTGGTAATCCTGTAACACTCCTAGGAATCCTACCATCAGCCCCCTGGGGATGTGGGAGGTGGGTGAATGGTGGGGTCTGTGTGTGGTGCACTCTTTCAGGCCAGTGCAAGGGTATTAGGCATCCCAGTCAAATCTTATAGTCCCCTCCCTCTGGCCCTCCCCACACACAGTTAAACATGCATTTATTTTTAAATTCCCTGACCCAGAAAAAGAGATTGTACATGAAAAAGGATCATTCAATGGTCTTCTGAGATAGAAATATCACTTGTAATAGCATGTATATTATATTTAGAGGCATTGATGTGGTGCCAACCAGAAAACCCTGCAAAACAATCACTTGGAAATCATATGGTATTAGGCCTATTGCAATGCATGTTGGGTGTTAGCTAAGCCATGAGTAAATTGAATTACAATTGTAATATAGTAAATTCCCATACAAAAAAAACTCTAACTGCCAGCACTCAAACAGTAACAAGTTTACTGATAAATATGCAATACTGCAAGTATTACCAGGCCCTAAAATACTAATACACCTTCTAATAGGCTCCTCCTAGTAGGCTCCTCTAGTACCCACTTCCTCTTCAGTTTATTTTACAATATTTATCTCATTGAGTTCTTTCCCACTTCTGCCTTTTCTTCTTCCCAGTTACTTTCCCTTGTTGTATTGTAACTTTTGCTCCTTCTGGTTAGGGTTATCGTTTGTTAATGCCTCTGTTCCCTGTAAATCGGTTTGATCTGATTTGTATCATGAAAGTCGGTATAGAAAAGCATTAAATAAATAAATAAATAAATAGATAATAGGAAAACAGAACAAGCTAAAGCGCTTGTTCTGTTTTCCTATTATCCTATTATTCCTACACACTTCGAGAATACCTTACCTTGGCTATAAATACGGAACACAGATAGAACCCCCACAAAATAGAGAAGAAAAAAAACGATAATAAACAAGCGTGCAGACAAAAACTGAACCGGGAACCACAAACTAGACCCTGTATGCATTTCAACAATGGAAAAAAAAAACATTCCTCATAAAATAAAAATAAGAAATATAAAACATCAATCATAATAATAGACCATAGTAATAAAAAGAAATGTACATCCAGCACCTCCCTGTCCTGGTAAACTTTGTTTTCCCCGGAGGATAGGTCTGGCGGTTTCAGCACTTTTCGGGAGAGCCAAGAGAGAACTAAGGATTTGACCAGTGACACATGGAACACATTGTGAATCTTCAGAGAGGCGGGTAGACACATCTGGTAAGAGACAAGACCAATTTGGTGCGTAATGGGGAAAGGTCTGATATAACGTGGTGCAAACCTCATTGAGGGTACCCGGAACTGGATGTGGTGGGTGCTTAGCCAGCCCTATCTCCCGGTTTGAATTGGGGAGCTGGTCGCCAATGAACGTCCATGTCCTTTTGTCTTGTTGATCCGCTCTCCGAATCTTTTCCTCCATTTGTGCCCAGAGGTTGTGTAGTTCCTTAGCCGTCAGTTGGGCTGTAGGTGATGAGACAGAGACCGGAACTGGAAGAGGGGGCACATGCTGTCTCCCATACTTCATCAAGAATGGGGAGGAACCTGTGGCAGCATTAACATGGGAGTTGTGAGAGAACTCTGCACACAGGAGTAGAGTAGCCCAATTATTTTGCCGTGTATTCACGAACACTCTCAAAAAGGTCTTCAGGGTATGGTTGGTGCCTGTAGATGGTAGGCAGTAGTGAAGTGGAATGTAATATTTCCTAGCATGTAGCCAGATGGACTCAGGACTAATGGGTATTGTGCTCTCCTGATAGCAGATGGGAGACGGAGTCAGATTTCAAAGCTGACGTCAGCTTACATATACCTGTGCAGTAGGGATGTGCAGAGGGAAAAGATATGTTGCTATTCGGTATTCGTTGGGCCGGGACCCAAATCCGTTGCATCCGTTTTCATAGGGGGAAACCCGATTCGTCCATTAGTTGCATTTGGTATTCGTTTTCCATTAAAGTTGGGAAAAAAAAACCCATCCCAACCCTTTAAATTTAATTAACTACAACCTCCCACCCTCCTGACCCCCCCCCTCAAGACTTGCCAAAAGTCCCTGGTGGTCCAGCGGGGGTCCTGGAGTGATCTCCTGTACTCGGGCTGTTGGCTGCCGGTATTCAAAATGGCACCGATAGCCTTTGCCCTTACTATGTCACAGGGGCTACCGGTGCCATTGGTCGGCCCCTGTCACATGGTAGGAGCACAAGATGGCACCGGCCGTCCATTGTTCCTACCATGTGACAGGGGCTGACCAATGGTACCAGAAGCCACCGTGACATAGTAAGGGCAAAGGCTATCGGTGCCATTTTGAATACTGGCAGCCGACGGCACAAGTGCAGGAGATCGCTCCAGGACCTCCGCTGGACCACCAGGGACTTTTGGCACGTCTTGGGGGGGTCAGAAGGGTGGGGGTTTTATTCGTTAATGATATGTTCCATTAGTGGGGGTTCACCATACATTTCACGGACCCACAAATGCAACGAATAGGGACCTATATGTTGTGGATTGTGCATTTGTTCAAAACGAATGCACATCCCTACCATGCAGCATGCTTAGCTCTTCAGTATTTCTCCGTCTCCATAGCAGATGCGGACACTATCCCAAACGAGAATAGTGTAACATTTACAAGAGAAAATTCACCTTTAAAAAAAGAGCCCCACTTCTGCAGTGAAACCTAAAGGTCCCTCCCCCAGTCGAGACTTTCCTGAGGTGATTTTCGATATCCCTCAGAGGTGAGCCTTAGTCCATTGGCCGATTCCTGGCGTTGACTTAGCCCCCAGGGTGGCTGAAAGGCAGTGGGTGCAGATTCGAGCGCAGCGGTGAAGGTATTCCCCTCTCCCCCCGCAGCTGGAGACCACCCAACACACGACCGGTAAATGCCGAGACCAGGTAAGGTACTAAGTCTCCAGTCTCCAAGGCTCGAACAGCCGTACCGTCCTTCCTCCGACGAGGTTTAAATCGGTTTGAGCAGCCCTCCTCTGGGGCAGGCCCCGATTCGGTGTGAGGGTCCACACACGTGGAGACCCTCCGGGGGGGTCACTATCTTGCCTTCGAGGTCGTTGGTGCCATTTTCCCCCTCCGATCGACGGTAAGTGCGGGACAGGTGCCTAACTTAAGCGCTTAACTACGGTTTGAGCGCACAGTGGTGCGTATATCTGGGTTCTGTGCACAGCGACATGCACAACTACGCCACATGCACAACTGGGCGCATAACTGTGCCACGTGCACAAACTCCGTTGCCCACATGCACAACTTGTGCGCACTTTGTGCGCATAACTTCTGCACATCCGACACTCACAACTAAGCGCATCCGCATGCATAACTCCACACACGGGCGAGTTCCTAAGTCCTACACGTGCACAAATAATGGCACCGCCATTCAAAAAAGCCAAGGGATCCTTCCTTTGCCCAGCCTGCCAGTTAAGAGCCGCGCAGCCTGAATTGGAATCCCTCCTGTGCCAACAGTGTGAACAGAACCAGGGGGAACCAAATCAAGACCCTCTACAGCCAGGAGAGGGATCCGGTACCGCGGATGATGGCATCCCGAACCTAAGTATTTCCAACTCGGCGCCCCTGCAGGAAAATTCCTTCGGGGCTACCACTACAACCACTCCTGGGTTCAACATGGATCCAGGAACCTTCTCCTGGGTGGAATTTTTCAAAGGGCTGCAAACCTTTGTCCAGGCACAACCAGCCCCTGTTGCCCACCTGACTCAAACCCAACCGGAAGCACAAATCCTTCCCGGCACCTCCCGGTCTTCTCGAGATATGCCTCTCCTAACTAAGAGCCCCTCTGATGGCGATCCAGATAACTCAGAGGATGAAACCGACTCTGGAAGAAGGCGAAATTCCCCCAGGGATGGAGCCATACCAGACCATGCTCTGATTCTTCCACAAGGACGAATTACCAACCCTAGTGTCCCAGACTATGAAGACACTGGGTCTTCCAGGCATAGAGTCCATAGCAGAACCAAAGAAGAATCCCATGCTGGTGTACCTCCGTGAGGCCTCATGCTATTTCCCTATGTTGGAGCCCATTAAGGAACTGATTGACCTGGAATGGAATGCTCCAGAAGCCACTTTCAAAGGGGGGAGGGCTTTAGAAGCCCTATACCCGCTGGAACCCACGGCTAAGGAACTTCTACGTTTCCCCAAAGTGGATGCTATGATCTGTGCAGTCTCAAAATGCACTACGATCCCAGTGGAGGGAGGAGCGGCACTGAAGGACGCCCAGGATAGAAGGCTGGAAGCCATCCTTAAGCAGTCCTTTGATGTTTATAGTTTATAGTTTATTTGGTTTTATATACCGTTACATCAGTCGTTTGACCATCACAACGGTGTACATTGACATAATTCAATACATACAGTTAACTATATAATAAATTAAATACGTCATTTTAGTTAGTTTCCTAAACTCAATGACAACTTAAAATCTTAAAAAGCCTTAAAAATAATAAAACTTAAAACTTAACTACTATACTGTCAAAGAACAATAAAATTAAATAATATACTAAACTTAACTATGAAATAAAACATCGGTATAAAACAATAATAAATCTTAAAATATTATTGTATCACGGATATAATAGTCGCATACTGTTTGGATCTCATGCTTCTGTGTATGCACACGTAAAGAGCCATGTCTTTAATTCTGCTTTAAATTTCTTAGTGTCTGTCTGCTGTCTTAAAGTAGCTGGTAATGTATTCCACAATTTAGGACCCGCGATGGATATTGCTCTGTCCCGAATTGTGCTGAGTTTTGCAGATTTAACAGTTGGAATAGATAGAAGACCTTTATTACTGGAACGGAGTTCTCTATGTGGTACATGTAAACGTATTGAAGAGTTCAACCAGTCAATGTTATTTCCATATAAAATTTTATGTAAAATACATGCAACTTTGTACTGTATGCGATAAGTTATGGGTAACCAATGTAGCGTTATCAGAACTTGATGTATCAGAACTAGCGTTATCAGAACTTGATGTATCAGCAATGACGCTACAAATTGCTTCCTGCTGCACTTTAGCGGAAAGTTCCTGTTTGATCCTTGCCAGAGACTCAACCTCGCCCGGAGAAGCGATAGAGCCTGCGGTCTACTTCCTCACTGATGCTACTGCAGACCTCGTGCGCACCTCATCCAGGGGTGTCGCCGCCGCAGTGGTGGCAAGAAGACAATTATGGCTATGGAATTGGTCGGCTGCCGCAACTTCCAAAGCAAATCTCACAAAAATGCCTTTTAAAGGATCCCTCCTGTTCGGGAGCGTACTGGAGAAATTAGCCAACAAATGGGGTGAATCTCCAGTACCCCGATTATCCGAGGACAGGAACAAAAGAACATATCAGCGCTCCTCCCCCAGAATAACCAAGGGCAGAGGATTGCAGCGCTTTAAGCCTTACAAGAATACACAGTCCCAAGCACCTTTTCCTTCAGGAAGGTCTCAGCCCTTTCGGAACAGGCACATTAAGAGAAGAGCAAGCTCAGGGGCAGGCTTCGGCCATACCCCACAATGAGAAGACGCAGACCCATCCACAGGAAAAAGACATAAGGGGCAGACTTACCTTCTTCTACCAAAGATGGGTCGAGATAACTTCGGACAAGTGGGTCCTAACTATTATTCGAGAGGGGTACTCACTGGAATTCCAAAGCATTCCCCCAGACAAATTTATGAAATCGCTGTGTCACTCCCATTCCAAGAGACTGGCAGTGGAATCCACGCTAGCAAGACTACTCAGCCTGAAGGCAATAGCCCCATTGCCCACGCTTCATCAAAATACTGGCCACTATTCCATCTATTTTACCGTTCCCAAGAAAGAAGGAACATTTTGGCCTATCCTGGACCTCAAGGCCATCAACCGTTACCTGAAGGGTCCACACTTCACCATGGAAACCCTATGCTCCGTTATAATGGCGGTACAACCAGGAGAATTCTTAACCTCCCTGGATCTATCCGAAGCCTACCTTCACATCCCGGTCCATCAGAACCACCAGCACTTCCTGTGATTTGCGATTCTGGGCCATCATTATCAATTCCGAGCGCTACCCTTCGGACTAGTTACCGCCCCCAGAACTTTCACCAAAACCATGGTGGTAGTGCGGCAACACTGAGGAAAGAAGTAGTCCTGGTACATCCTTCCTTGGTCAATTGGCTAATCAGGGCAAAGTCTCCAGACTGATTAGTCAAGAATCTACTACAAGAACTCGGGTGGGTCGTGAACACAACCAAGAGTTGTATACAGCCCTCCCAGTCACCAGAATACCTGGGAGTCTGGTTTGATACCAAACAGAACAAGGTTTACCTTCCCCCTCCACGAAGAAGGAAGCTAATGGATCATTTACAAAAGCTGTTGATCTCGGTCCGCCCCAATGTATGGGACTACCTTCAAGTCCTCGGCCTCATGACATCAACTCTGGAAGTTGTTCCGTGGGCAAGGGCCCATATGCGGCCGCTACAACATTCCCTACTATCACAATGGAATCCAATGTCCCAGAACTACTCAATTTGCCTCCAGCTACCGACAGAGGTTCGGGAGCAGCTTCAATGGTGGCTACAGGAAGAACGCCTAAGCAGAGACGTAAACCTATCCACAACGAAGTAGATCTTGCTCACCACGGACGCAAGCCTGCGAGGGTGGGGAGCCCACTGTCAGGAAATGAAGGCCCAGGGACAATGGAACAAGGAAGAGGTGGGATGGAACATAAACCACAGGAAGCGCGAGTGGTCACACTAGCCTGCCTACGATTCAGCCACAGACTCCGAGGCAAGTCCGTCAGAGTCATGTCGGACAACGCAACGACCGTTGCCTACATCAACTGACAGGGAGGAACCAAGATCCAGCATGTGTCTCTAGAAATAGACCCCCTTATGGAGTGGGCGGAAATAAATCTACAAGGGATTTCGGCCTCCCACATCACGGGAAAAGACAACATCTCTACAGACTATCTCAGCAGAGAAAGCCTAGATCCGGGGAATGGTTGCTGGCGGACACAGCCTTCCAGCTGATAGTAAATCAATGGGGTCTCCCAGCCATGGACCTACTAGCAACTTGTTGCAATGCCAGGGTCCCCAGATTCTTTAGCCTCAGACGAGAACCACAATCTCAGGGAATCAACGCTCTCGTCCAGAACTGGCCAGAGGAAAGCCTCCTGTATGCCTTCCCACCCTGGCCACTACTGGGCAGGGTCATCCACAAGATAGAACACCACAGGGGAGTTATCCTACTAGTCGCCCTGGATTGGCCAAGAAGACCGTGGTACGCGGACATGCGAAGACTATTGGCGGGGAATCCTCTACGTCTACCGCCATACAGGGACCTTCTTCAGCAGGGACCGATCTCCCACAAAGACCTGGCTCGAATCTCTCTTACGGTATGGCCCTTGAAAGGACTAGCCTAAAGAAGCGCGGCTACTCAAAAGCTGTGATTGACACCCTGCTTCAGGCACGCAAGTTCTCTACATCTCTGTCTTACATACTGATCTGGAGAGTATTCGAAGCTTGGTGTGAAGACTGCGTTTTCTCCCGAGGACAGCCAAGATTCCCACGATCCTAGAATTCCTACAGGACGGCATGCAGAAGGGGTTGTCCCTCAACTCCCTCAAGGTCCAAATCGCAGCACTGGCCTGTTTTAGGTCCGAAATGGACGGCATCAGACTATCAACTCATCCTGATGTGTCCCGCTTCCTGAAAGGAGTCAAACAACTCCGACCACCACTAAAGTGGCCAGTGCCTCTAGGGAACCTCAACCTAGTACTAGACTTCCTAGCAAGGGAATCCTTCAGACCAACAAGTGCCCTGTCTCTACGTCTCTTGACCTTAAAGACAGTGTTCTTGATAGGGATGTGAATCGTGTGATCGATCGTCTTAATGATCGATTTTGGCTGGGGGGGGGGAATCTGATCGTCTTAGTTTTTTAGGTTAAAAAATCGTTTTATCGGGGGAGGGGGGAGAGCGGGAAAACCGGCACACCAAAACAACCCTAAAACCCACCCCGACCCTTTAAAATAAATCCCCCACCCTCCCGAACCCCCCCAAAATGTTTTAAATTACCTGGGGTCCAGTGGGGGGGTCCCGGCGCGATCTCCCGCTCTCTGGCCATGGCTGCGTTAAGAGAAATGGCGCCGGTGGCCCTTATCATATGACAGGGCAAAGGTAGCACCGGCGCCATTTTGGTTCCTGTGACCCGACGTCACGAGTGCAGGAGATTGCTCCCGGAACCCCGCTGGACCCCCAGGGACTTTTGGCCAGCTTGGGGAGGCCTCCTGACCCCCACAAGACTTGCCAAAAGTCCAGCGGGTTCCGGGAGCGACCTTCTGCACTCGGGCCGTATTCCCAATATTCAAAATGGCACCGGCGCTACCTTTGCCCTCACTATGTCGACATAGTGAGGGCAAAGGTAGCGCCGGCGCCATTTTGCCCTCACTTCTAACCCCCCCCAGCACCTTCCCCTCCCTTCTACCTAACCCACCCCCTCAGCCCTATCTAAACCTCCACTACCTTTGTTCGAAAAGTTACGCCTGCCCGTGGCATGCGTAACTTGCGTGCGCCGGGCCGACTGCCGGCGTGCCATGTTCTGGTCCGGGGGCTGGTCAGGAGGGCACGTCCACGCCCCCGGGCCGGAACCACGCCCCCGGCCCCGCCCCCGATGACGCGCCGGCCGCGATATTCTCCCGACACGCCCCCCCAGAAAGCCCCAGGACTTACACGCGTCCCGGGGCTTGCACTCGCCGCCGAGCCTATTCAACATAGGCTCGGCGCGCACAGGGAGAGGTTGGGGCAGGTTTTCGGGGGGTATGCTCGTATCTTACGCGCGTACCCCTTTGAACATCTGCCCCTTATTGCATAAAAAAGGGACAATCTGGGGTGCTCCCAGTGAGGCTAACACTTAGGCACAGAAGTTGCTGTTTTAAAAGATGTGTATATACATTTTCCAATTTACACGCATATTTTTACACCTGCTAATTATGTGGAGGATATTAAATGTGTTTATTGTGCAGTATTGACTGGGTGGGAGGTCTGGGTGAACTGGGGGGAGTTCAGGCTGAAGAACCAGGTAGGTCTCCATGATCTGGAAAAGAACTAATGGACTTATTGTTAAACAGGATAATTTCATTTATGCATGCATGTTTTAAAATGCACAGATTTACATAAATTCTACTTTATTTTTTTTGCATAAAATATATGTGCATATATTTTTAAAATAAATAGGAAAAGTACAAATGCTCAATGCATTGATATACGTTCTTTCATTGCACTGCAAGTATTCGTGCATAAATCTACATATGCACTTATGTTGCAGGGTAGAGCTATGCTTATTTTATAAAATATGTGAATATTGCACATGCAAGCTATAAAGTATTAACATAGATCTGCTCAGGCCATATATGCATCTATATACCACCACATGCATTTGTTTGTAGGTTACTCTCTTTAGGCTGAATTTTAAAAGCCCTGCGCACGCAGAATTGGGGAGATACACGCGTCTGGGCCATGCGGATCAGAGGCCTGCAGCCATGCGCGTATCTCCCGGTACACGCATTGGAAGGGCTAAACTAAAAAGGGGCGAGGGAGGAAGTGACATCATCAAGGATGGCAGCCTGATTTGCAAGCTCCCGGAGCCGTCTCAATAATCTATAGCAATCGCAGATATTCTTGAGCATTTTTCTAATCATTGGTACAAATACTGAGTTTTAAGTACTCCGTGATGGCCTCCAAGAAGAAAAATATTGATTTTCTTATTGCAAGGATGGTAAGAACACTGCCAAGGTATGCGATGAAAGGGCAAGTGATATCCAAGATGGTGCTGAAGCGCCGATCGAGGAGGAGGACACAGAGCTCACTGATCCTGCTATCCACACCAAATCGGCACACCCAACGCGATCAGAATTTTGGGAATGGTTTGCCAGCCTTCGCAAAGATATTAAACTATTTTGTCAGGAGATGATGGAGCATATGGATGAAATGCGAGAGGAGCTGGCCTCAATATGCCATCGGGTGGACGAGATGGATGTGAGACTTGATGGCCAGACCGAACTTTCTAAAAGTATAAAAACCACTTGTGAATACCTACAAGAGGATAATTGGATGTTAAGACTGAAACTAGCAGACCTCGAAAACAGAGTGAGTAGTGGTAACCTAAGATTTCAGAGCATCAAAGAATCCCCAGGGAAAGAGGACTGCAAAGAAATTATCTCACGCTTCTGCCATCACTTGCTAACTATTTCCAATCCAGAACCGGGTTTCATCTTACCAGACATCCAGCTTGATAGAGCTCACCGAACATTGCATGCTCCACTAGCTAACAAAAGTCACAATATGGTGGTCTGCTTTCATCGATATACGGTTAAGGAGATGATGGCACAAGCAGCTAAAACACAAAATAGTTGGCGTTGGGAGGACCAGGATATCTCAGTATACGTGGACCTGTCACAAGCCACATTGCAAAGCAGACAGGAGTTGTGGGAAATTACAGCGTTTCTCAGAAAGGAGAATATTAAATATTGTTGGATATACCCTGTTGGACTTTTCTTTACTATAGATGGAATCTCACATAAAGAATGCTCACTGGCTGAAGCCCTACCAATATTATCACCGCAAGGCTATGTCAGCACTGCTCCACCCTCTAAACCAGCTAAGTCAGCCATCTTGAGATCAACAACAACCTGGCAGAGAGTGGGAAAGCGCATTTACAGACTGCGCTGACAATCCGATGGATCGGTGAACAGCCAAGGCCCAACCTGATTGCTAATCTAATGAAGGGGTACTCCTTTCTCAAATTAATAACTATATAGAACCCGTTTATAATACGCAGATATCATGTCGGATTGGTTTCATTGTGCTCCATCTGACTTTGTAATGCTTTTTTCTGAAGTTTTTTCCTTTTTTCTTTTTTATTTATTTTTCACACTGTCTTGCGATAGAAATAATTGTTTATACACTGCTTTATGATGAGGCGGCTTTGGGATCTCTCCTCCTCGTCGTTGATAATTCCTCCCAGGAAGAGAGAGTTTTGGGCTTGCAGGGAGGTTAGAGCAGGCCTGTTATGGTTTGGGGGGGGGGGGGGGGTAAAAAAGTTCCTGGGTGGGTTATAGCTGCATATTTGTACTTTTATATTATCTTGATGCACAGTGCACTGCTATCCAAATGTGTTATGATTACACGTAGCATCAGCATAAGTATATATCTATCAGTTCTTTTGAATTGTTTTCTTACTCTCGATGGAGTCACAATCTCCTATAAGTTATGTTCTACTACACTTTATGAGCCTCCTTGCTGGAGAACTTTGACAAACTTATATCATCTTTTCAAATAATACTGCTACAACAGTATGATGCCTAATTTTCGCATGACATCTATCAATGTCAAGGGTCTCCATACATACCAGAAGAGGAGCCTTCTATTTCGAGAGCTTGATCTGATCAAACCTGAGATACTCTTTATTCAGGAAACACACATAATACGAAGGTATGAACACCTCTTATGCTCTCCTAGATTCTCCCAATATTTTGCCCCTAACAGTAATTCCGCTAAATATACTGGAGTCTGCACATTGTTCTCTAAAGATTTTGTATGTGAGTGCACTCTCTGTATTCCAGACCCTTTGGGTAGATATCTTTTAGTGCAAATAGTGGTTAATGGGATGACATATACTCTGGTCTATGTATATGGACCAAATACAGGCAAGCCTCATTTCTTCAAAAGCTAAGCCAAACTATCCTCCAGCATACTGCAGGAATCCTGATTGTGTGTGTGTGTGGGGGGACGACACACGACTTTAATATGGCTCTATCCCGCACTTTAGATACATCCAAAGGACATTCATACCTAGCTAAAGTTCATGTGGATGCATTCAAATCATTTATGGATAATCTATAGCTAGTTGATGCTTGGAAACTTAGATACCCCCATTCCAGATCCTACACTTTCTACTCTAAACCCCACAATTTTTATTCTAGAATAGACTATCTTTTAGTTGATAAATCATTATTTCATAATGTCTTGCATGCTGAAGTGGGAATTATTTCTTGGTCCAATCATGCCCCTATATCTCTTGAATTACACTCCCCAGATGCTGACCAAGGTAGATGTTTCTGGTGTCTTAATGACTCCATACTCCAGGATATTTCTTTCACCAAGGATATAGCATCTGCAATCCAAGATTATTTTCTCATTAACGCTAATTCTGTTTCATCTCCACTTATAGTATGGGATTGCTTTAAAGCCTATATACGTGGTCTATTTATATCTCGCTCTTCCTTCCTTAAAAAGAAAAAGGAGGAGACATGTATCCAACTTAGGAGTACCATATCCTTACTCATGGACAAGCACTCTACTAATAAATCTCAGATTACACTCAATCAATTTATCAAAGCAAGGGAGGAACTCCATATGTTGGAATCCGAACGGATTGCACATTCTCTAGAGATAGCGCGGCAAGAGTTCTTTGAAGGAGGAGAAAAAGCAGGAAAATTGCTAGCTAACAAGTTGAAAAGGTTTACCTACCAAAATCATATACTAAAAATAAAAAATGAGACTGGCCACATTCTTTCCACTAATGATGCATCAGTCAACAGTTCCTTAATTTCTATCAGAATCTTTATTGCTCGAATCCCTCGATCAATCAGGAAGCTATCAATGCTTATTTACAGTCTATTGCTCTACCTCATTTAACATCAGAAATGAGGGAACTCCTCGATGCCGAAATCACTTCCCCCAGAACTTCTAGTGGCTATTAAGGATATGAAGGTAGGCAAATCACTCGGTCCCGATAGACTTGCAGCCAAATTCTATAAACAATTTGCCCCTTTAGTGTCACATCTGCAGACTTTATTTAATCATCTCTGTACAGGAGGCTTATTACTTCCAGACTCCAATTTGGCGGGCATTACCCTTATTGTCAAACCTGGGCGCGACCCGGCCAATTGTGGCTCTTATAGGCTTATATCTCTAATCAATCTGGACCGGAAATTATTAGCCAAAGTACTAGCAAGTCCCCTTAATAAATTTATATCACAGATTATCCATCCTGATCAGGTGGGCTTTATCCCAGGAAGAATGTAAGTGATAATGTTTGGAAATTTTTGAATATAATCTGGGGGGCACATAAAGAACAAATAGCCACCATATTACTAGCCATAGATGCCGAAAAGGCGTTTGATATGGTCTATGGCCATTTTTGTTTTCCATATTGGAGACAATGGGCTTTGGTTGCCACTTCCAAAATTGGCTTAGGGCATTATACTATAATCCTAAAGCATGCTTAAAAATTAATGGTGGGTATTTAAATACCCTTAATGTTCAGTGAGGCACAAGACAGGGATGCTCACTATCTCCTACTCTATTTGCAATATTTCTAGAAGCACTAGCCACTACAGTACGGAACAATCCTTTCATTTCTGGTTTTTGTATAGGCTCTAAGGCTTTCAAATTATCTTTATTTGCAGATGATATCCTTTTTACTATTTGCAATCCTCATGAGTCTTTGTTAGCAATTGAATCTGTCTTAACCTCGTTTAGCGCTATCTCTGGATTTAAAATAAACTGGGAAAAGTCAGAGCTTTTGAACATCTCATGCGACAACTGCCTTGAATCCTATTAAAAAAAGCACCACCCCTTTAAATGGGCCTCTCATAAACTTAAGTATTTGGGGGTTAATACAGGTAGGCATCTGAAGGTATTTCAGTTGAATTATGGGCCCTTTCTTAAGAAAACTGAGCAGGAACTGGAGAAATGGGATCGACTATCTCTCTTTTGGCTTGGCAGGATTGCAACAGTAAAAATGAATCTACTCCCTAGATTTCATTATCTATTTCAGACACTACCAATTTTCCTGTCTAAATCTATTTTGAAAGGTTGGCAAAAGAAACTCCTCCGCTTTATTAGGAAACGGAGGCCTCCTAGGGTGGCCAGGTCAGTTCTTTATCAAATAAAATCAGAGGGTGGATTACGGGGTACCATGCGGCAGCCCAACTCCGGCCTGTAACAGAGTGGCACAACAGTGCTACGGAGAAACACTGGGTTCAGAGGAAGCAAACCTGGATGAATGATATACTATTAAGAGCTACCTTGTGGCAACCTCACAATACATGGCGCCCGTGCCCAAACATGGCCCCCACAACTAGGCTTACACTAAACGTGTAGTTCTCCTGGAAGCATAAGCTAGAGGGCCCCTTATTATATTTCCAATCTTCTTACTTCTTTCATAATTCGATGTCCCCCCCACTCATTTCAAGCATAGAAATCCAGAAATCTTATACAGATAGACCAGATTCTTACTAACGGGTGGATGGTAACTTTTAATGATTTACAAACTAAATTTCATCTCCCCAGTTTGGAATTTCTTTCACACCTTCAGATCACACATTTTATTGATGGATTGCAGAGGAAATCATTAATCTCAGCACAAAGGTCCCTCTTTGAAGGATATTGTATGCAATCTCATCACGTGAAGGGTGTGATTGCCAAGATTTATTCACTTTTAAATGCTTGCTTGAAGGCCAAGCCTACCCACATAAAAACAGAGAGCTTTCCCTCCCTGAAGAGGACTGGTCTCTTGTATTTCAAAGAATTGGATCATCTTCTATTTCATCCTCTACACTCGAATAGCTATAAATTATTATATAGGTAGCACTAAACCCCCATTCAAATACATAAATTCTCATCCAAGACCCATATGCTATGTTGGTGAGGCTGTTCTTCTCCAGATTCATATATTCATATGTGATGGGACTGTCCCTACATTCAATTATTATGGCAACAGGTATCTGCTATATTGTCTCCGCTAATTAAGGAACCTATCTCTTTATCAAAAGAGGTAGCTTTACTTCATGGGTCCACGATGTCGGCGATACCCACTCTCAACTATTGACGCAACAATTCTGCATCGCCCTGAGACTGGAAATTGCCCTATTTTGGAAATGGAACTATGCATCTACGATACAAAACGTATTATCACGCCTTGACAGAATCTGCATTATGAACAAAATAACCGCAGCAAAACACCACCGGGTTGAAAAATTTAATTTGGTGCAGCACCGTTATCTAACATGGAGACATTCCAGCTGAGAGGGTCTCATGGTAACCCTAGTTTGGGATCCTTGGTTTATATGGTAATTTGGCGTGGCACCCTTATCTAACATGGAGACATGTTATAAAATTAGGGGTCAGCGAGTGCAAGGGGGTGCACACTAGTGCCCCTTGCGAGGGCTGAGCCCTCAGGGAGACCAGCTGGCTTTCCCTGTTCCCTCCAAGGCCGCTCTGAAATCGGAGCGGCCTCGGAGGGAACTTTCCTCCCTTCCCCTACCTGTCCCATCCCCCAGACCAGAAAAATACCAACCTCGTACCTTTATTTCACAAGTTACGTCTGCCAGAGGCAGGCGTAACTTGCCCGCACCGGCCAACTTCCGGCACGCGATCCCCGGCTCAGCAGCCTTGCAGAGGCCTCTGGCCACGCCCCTGCCCCCCCATTTTTTCAAGCCCCAGGACTTACACTCGTCTCGGGGCTTTATGCACGCCCAGGGGCAGATTGCCCTATCGGGGGATCGGGCATTTCCCGGTGGGCCAGTCGCTCTAGTCACGTGGTCTGCCGAGCGCGGCTGGGACAGAGCCGCACTCGGCAGACCATGTGGCATCTCCTGAGCGGCGAATCCCTGGGCTGGTCTTCATCGGGAGTCCGCCTTTATGCGCGCCACCGGGCCTTTTGAAAATAGGCCCAGCGCGCGTAACCACCCTACACGCGTAAATCCTCCTGGATTTATGCACGTAGGGCTTTGAAAATCTGCCCCTATGTGTATGCTGATAACTTCTTGATCCCAATTAAGGGTGATTTGTCTAGTGAAGCTTAAGGCCTGGTTTCATAGTAGTAAACTGGCTTTAAATAAGACAAAAGCAGATACTTAGTGTTATACAGCTTGTGAAAGATTAATGTGGGTCTTGCTTCAGGTAAAGCCCTCCCATCAAGCCTCCTGTTTTGTCTTGGGACCTTGATGTGATACTAACCCAGATAATGAAAGCTCCTTTTGAGCTATTACACTCCTATGAGCTTAAGCACCAGACCTGGAAGATCATATTTTTGGTGGCAGTCACTTTGTCAAGCTTAGCCAGTGAGCTCCAGGCCTTGGTCACTGATCTGCCTTACACTGAGCTCTGTAAGAGGGTGGTTCTGCATATGCATCCTAAGTTCCTGCTTAAGGCAGCGTTGGACTTTTACCTTAATCAGTCAAATGTCTTTCCAACATTTTTCCTACAGTGAACTAGTTTGTGCAGTTGGATTGCAAAAGAGCCTTTGTCTTCCATCTAGTGTTGAATGAAGCCCTTAGAAAGTCTACATGGTCATTTGCTTATTTTGACCCACAAAAACATCTAGAACTGCTGTTGCCAAGTGCACCCTTTTGAATTGGAAAGCAGATTGCATCTCTTTCTGTTATGCCCAGAGTGATCTGACTTTGAAAGGGCATGTCAAGGCTCATAGTGTTAGCACCATGGTTTCATCAGTGGTCCACCCGAGCTCAACCTCCATGGAAAAGAATTGCAATGCTGTAACATGAACGTTAATCCACACATTCAGATCCCATTACCGTAAGACACCCCCTGTGACAGTAGGTTTGATCAGTCTGGCCTGTGAGGCTATTTGAGGTTTAGAATCCAGCTGCATCCCTCCAGGACCCATTGTAATTGTTTCTAGGCTGCCCATAAAAAAAAAAAAGATTAAAATAACAAAATGGCTTGTTGCCACCTCTAACCCTTTGCCCAGTTGCCCACTTTTTCTGAATCTTGTTCAAGGCAGCTTGTAGCTAGGGATTCCCCACCTGCGAGGACTAAACATCCTGCTTATTCTTGGAGAAAGCTGGAATCGGTGTTCACTGGGGACCGCCGGCTGCAAGTCTGCACAGAACCTACCCATCGCCCCTTGGCGTTAGTTCCCTATATTGTTAACTATTTCAAGAACTGAAAGGGCTGTTGCAGATCTTCCTTTCCTTATCTGCAGACATTGCTATCATAGTGCCAGAGGGTACAGAATATACAATGTTCATCCTTTCTGCTTTTCACCAAGAAATCATGTTCTTTTGACCATTCTCAGTTGAAGGATGTCTATTGTTTGCATATTTTGAATTAAGGAAAATGTCCGGGCCCATGCAAATAATGTGCAAACCATGCTTAAGTAGAAGGTGGAAGCTTTTGGGGACAGCAGCTAAAATCACAGCAAAACAACAAGTGTTGACAGCTACATAATCTCAAAGTCTCACCAGCACTTTAAATCACTTTGTCATCACATCTTTCTATGTAGTTATAGAGCTATGCCAGCTATTGCTTTTTACTATGGCTATATATGTGTTTTTATGATATAGACTTTATTTATTTAAAACATTTATAAGCCACCTTTTCCTTCATTCAAAGAGTAGAACCTATTAAAACACAGATAATAAACCATCAAACTAGGGAACATAAAATAACACAGGAAAATAAATACAGACTAAAAGCATCTTACACTAGAGTAAATCCCCAATAGAAGAAAACAAGATCAACGAGAAATGTTAATCATTTATTTGAAAAGCCTATCTAAACAGAAAGGCCTTTAAGTGTTTATGAAAGATTTTACTATAAAATTGCCAACTTAGATTCTCTGGCAGAGGATCCCAGAGAATAGAGCCAGCCCCCAAGAATGCCTTCTCACAGGTTTCTGGCAGGTGGGCCAACCACAAGGTCACGAGTTACAGAACGTAGGGCACGAGCCTGATTATAAATGCGCAAATCAATGGGGAGACATTGTTATTCAATAATTTGTGAATTATTATCATTGGGATCTTGTATTTAATTCTCCACGGAATGAGGAAGCCAGTGGAGTGTCTACAGTATTGGCCTGCTGCATTCACTAAAACAGGTATTTGTCAGTATTCGTGCTGTAGAATTTTGAGTTATTTGTAGTGCCCACCAACTGATTAAGTGGTGTGCTTCACTTTGTATCCACACCTCTGAAAGGACTCCGAGCTGTTAGCTTTCAATTGGCTACTGTCGTTAGGAAGCATGACAGATTGGATCATGGTCAAAGATACTTGAGCACCCCCAATATCGAGCAAACTCTTTCACTGTATCCAGGAAGGGGTAAGCTATGTTGAGTTTAACATTCCAAAGGTCTTGAAAAAAGTTAGCTCCTCTGCTTGCGGTTGGCATTCACAAGACATGGGATTAATTTCAAGAAAAATATATTAACGAGTGAAGACCCACAGTCTCATGTTTAATTGGAGATTGAGAGGTTGGGCCTCTCAAGAGAAAAACAGACATATAAAGGCATCAACGCAGACCACGCTTAATCCACCTGAAGTCTAACCCTGTTAAGAAATCTTACACGGACAGAAATCTTACACGGACAGATTAAGAAACAGATTTGATGAGTGTTGGATAAACTTGACCAAATGTGGGGGAAATACTGGGAATATTTGTGCAACTGAAGCACCTCTATTATAAGCAGCATTATTATGTGGGGGTATTTGGTGGCTCATGTATTATTTTAATGGGGCCTATAAATGGCTGTATTACTGTTCTTTCTTTTGCTTTGACATTTGTCTACAAGTTCACTTATGTTCTTACTGTCTTAAAGAGTGCGCTGTCTGCAAAATAAAAAGTATTAAAAAAAAAAAAAGATTATTGATCTGCGGGATACACAGATCGAAATTCTTCAATATATACACTGAAACAGGTAGGACACCCACACCTTGAGACATCCTACCTTACCTTTAGGAAACAACTTCAGCCAGGCTTTCTCCCAGAACCCACTTAGACAAAGACAGAGACTTCCATCTATTACTGGCGCTGTCATCCAACCATGAGACCACGGCATCAGACACCACTCAACTAATTCACTTTAATGCACCTTTCACCACCCTGGCTGCTTAAGCATTCTAGTAGACCTGGGATTATTACTACATCCTTGGCTAATCCATGATGTCCAATTACAAACCTCTTCATACCTCAATGGATACCTACACTCACCCCTTTTGGTTTGTCTCTATGCCATATTATACAGTGCTGGAAACATTTACATGCGCACACACATTTTCTCTCATTGACATATACACGTACGGATGCACATTCACACACCCACACACCACCTCTCATTCATGAAAGGCTATGTGCGCAACCATTTTTCTTTTGTGTAATTTTTGATAAGCTGAGTTTAAATTTGTCTGCTACAAGCAGTATACTGAAAAGAATAAGAGGATTTCTTGTACATGCTGTGTTTTTGCTGTGTGCACAGGGTTCAGGAACTGTGTGCATGTGCACACACTCATGGCTTAGAGGGAACATGTCCTGCACCCATTCACAGATGTGGATACACAAAATTGCACTTGCTTTTTACACAGTCACACAAATGCAGGGACATGCACAGATCTACATGTATACATACCCAGATAAAACAGGCAGATACAAACACACAGGAACAGAAGCAGAGCATGGTTAATGCTGGTATTTTTCTAACACACCAAAGAGCTGGGCTTCCTGCTCAATGTCCTGCACAGACCTGAAATCTGTTTAGATTAAAAAAAAAAAAAAAAAAAACAAACAAACCAGCACTCCCTCTCCACCATCCACAAGCTCCGCTATACTCCAGCACTTCTATTGTACTATGAATTCTTTCCAGGATATAATCCACACAGTGAGAAACGTGGGGGAGAGGAGAGGAGAGGAACCAGAACTGAGAAAGAGATTTATAAAGTTTAGGAAAGAGATGCAGAAGGTGGGTGTGTTTCTATGTGAAGATGATAGCAGATAAAATCCACAAAGCCTGCGTGTGCTTATTCCTCCTGCAAAAATCTACAGAGGCTACCAGTTCTTAAGCTTTACTGTTACTATTACTATACACTTATATAGTGCCACTAGATGAATGCAGCGCTATACAGACAGTCGCTGCGCTCCAAAGCTTACAATCTGGTCAAGACAGGCAGACAAGAATAGAGGTTTCAGGAACATCCTTATTATATCATAGAAACTAGTTAAAAACAAGGCCATACTCGGGCAGAACCAGAATTTAGGATTTAAATCAGTCTCAGAAAGGAGGTGTTTTAGAAAGGATTTGAATGGACCAATTTAAGTGAGCAAAAAACTCTAAAAGTCAATATTAAAAAAATAGGCAGTGGGGTGGGCGAGTGTGGGGCAAGTAGGAGAGTTTAGCCTTTCAAAGCTTAGCATTAACTACTCTGACAACACAAGGAAGCATCAAACAGTTAAAATTTTTTTTAAAAAACCCTGTAAATTCTGCAAAATTCTAAACTCAATAAATCGTTCCTTATCTTACAATAGGAGGATAAGTCCCATGCTGATTTTCCAGTGACCCAAAAGGGATGTGCAGAGATCCGCAGCTCCAGTTTGCTTTCTTTTTGTCTTTTAAAATGTATATACATGTAATTTACAAATAACATTCCAAGAATAACCCTGAATGAGAAATGAAGCATGCCAGAAACCTTCCCAATCCCTAACAATTTAGCAAAGAATGAACATCCATCCTTAGGACTTCCTTATAGCCCTCAATAAGAGTCCACAAAGAAATATATTAGGGAATCAATTCAACAAAAGAGAAAGGAAGGAAGGACAGAAGGTGCCAGCGAACATGCCTGCTACATTCATATATTCGAGTTCCCTACTGCTATCATCATTTTATACGTACTGTACATGCAGAAAAGATCTCATAAGAGTGGGCTCACAAAAAACCCCCAAACATTTCACCGCTGTACCTAATCAGACATTTCCTGTCACCAGAAATAGTAAAATCAGAAGTGATTATTACTGGGTCACAATCAAATTGGCTAACAAAAGATTTTGCCTTATCATATAAATATGGCGCTAAAGGCTCATTTTTCATAGCTGACCGATCACAATTCTTTCTCTTGAAGGAGACTGGCAGTGACCTTACTATATTACTAGGTGGAGCCTGAATGCAGGAGAGATATTATTCCTTCTTTAGTCTATCAGCTAACGGGCGGATTTTAAAAGCCTTGCTCGCGTAAATCCGGGCAGATTTACGCGAGCAGGGCCTTGCGCACCGGCACGCCTATTTTCCATAGGCTGCCGGCGTGTGCAGAGCCCCGGGACGCGCGTAGGTCCCAGGGTTTTCGGAAGGGGGCGTGTCAGGGGCGGGGCCTAACGACGCGGCATTTCGGGGGCGGGACCGGGGGCGTGGTTTCGGCCCGGGGCATTCCGGGGGCATGGCCGCACCCTCCGGAACCGCCCCCGGGTCAGGTCTCGGCGCGCCAGCAGCCCACTGGCGCGCGTGGATTTACGTCTCCCTCCAGGAGGCGTAAATCCATGGATAAAGGTAGGGGGGGGGGTTTAGATAGGGCCGGGGGGGTGGGTTAGGTAGAGGAAGGGAGGGGAAGGTGAGGGGAAGGTGAGGGGAGGGCGAAAGAGAGTTCCCTCCGAGGCCGCTCCGATTTCGGAGCGGCCTCGGAGGGAACGGAGGCAGGCTTCGCGGCTCGGCGCGCACCGGCTGCCCAAAATCGGCAGCCTTGCACGCGCCAATCCAGAATTTTAGAGGATACGCGCGGCTATGCGCGTTTCTTATAAAATCCAGCGTACTTTTGTTTGCGCCTGCTGCGCAAACAAAAGTACGCGATCGCGCAGTTTTTAAAAATCTACCCCTAAGGTTCTACTCGGCTTTCATTTTTCACCAAGAACATTCGAGGCGTTATTTAACCAAAAGCAACTCATGGCAAAAACCTTGCCGGCGGATTTTAAAAGCCCTGCTCGCGTAAATCCACCCGGATTTACGCGAGCAGGGCCTTGCGCACCGGCGCGCCTATTTTCCAAAGGATGCATACATAGTCAGATGCATCTATACTGCATTCTGTTGATATAGAGGTAACTATTGCCTCTGTATTTTTCTATCTTTCTATGTAGTGGTAGTTTTTGTGTGTAGAGCTGTGTCAGGATACAGGGCAGCATGTGTATCTTTCATTGAGTGAGAATAAGGACGCATCTATCTCGCTGCAGGCCCCGTAATTTCCAGCATTGGCTGCTTCCTTGACATCCATGTACTGCTCATATTTGATAACATATATGGAGGAATTCTGGGACTGTAGAAAGAAGGCACAAGTTACACAATGTCAATCTGTACGGAGTCAGCAACAGGCCCATTGCAGTGCTGGGGAAGACATAGGTCTAGTGTATCAGACAGAACTAGTCTCCTGAGTTCTCTTAAACATGAGGAAATAAAGGTCAACAAAAGCTCTACCTAATACCTTTCATTTTGGACTAAATTAATCATTTGTGACGAGCTTTCAGAACAGTAGTACTCTCATTAGCTGGATACCACTGCAACCACCGTACTTTGTTCTTGCATGTTCTTAAACATGTAAACCAAGCAAGTATAGTCTTTGGCCTTCATTGTGCAGTAGTGAAGCTTGAACATCATGGATACTGTGAGGTCCAAGTTTAGCACTGCTAAAGCAGATAAGTTCCAACTTATCCAGCTAAGTGACAAGTTTTAAGTATTTGGGTGAGGTCAGCAACCACCCTATTGCTAGTTAAATACTTACCCGGCTAAGTATTTATCCAGCTAAGTAGTGAGAGGATGAGTGTAATGGGGAGTTGAGTTAGCTGGATAAATTATTCAGAGTTAGCCAGATAACTTAATCAGCTAACTCTGGCCACAGGGACCTGTCCTAAAGTCAGCCAAATAAATGTATCCAGCTAACTTTAAGATAGCTGGATATATTCAGCAGTGCAGCTGCACCGCTAAATATATAAGCTAGTTGAATAAGTTTATCTGGCTAACTTGCTGTGCTGCTCAGTGGCTGAATATGGAACTCACCATTCATAATGTACAGAGCAGGAAAAAACCCAAATGGAATGTTATCCGCAGCAATGAGCAGATGAGATGGATCTTGCAGTCCTCATCTGTCATCACATTTAGTTTTGATGCTAACAGGAGACATAACGAACAAGATGTGGGGGCTGCATGGTAGGGAAGGGATGTGTAGTACAGTGGCTTGACCCAGGGCTTAGGGAGGAGACTGTAAATGGAGAGCCTAGGGGAGTGTATTAATGCAGGGATGAGAGGCTGAGCCAAGCACAGATGCTAATGTCAGGATGGGTGTGCAAGAACACAGTACAATGCGAGTACGAGGGGCAGGATGCACAGTAGACAGAGCCCAGCACAAGCATGAAGTGGCCAAGCCGTTCAATGAGAGCCCAGCCCAAGGTACCAATGCTGTACTGTAAAATGGCAGCACAGCTCCGGGTGCTGATGGGAAGGACCATGGAGGGAGCAGGGAGCAGTGTGTTCAAAAACCCTTATATCTCAACTGCCAGGCTGTAGCGGGGAGATAATTGCTCAGGCCAGCAGAAAAAAAAAAGGTTTATCCATGGGGGAGCCCAAGCCCCACCAGACAAAGAAAAGAAGGGAAGCAGCAGCGCTGGCAGGGAGTCCAGGCCCCACCTGCCGATAGCAAAGCAGCATGGAAGCAATGCAGCTGGGGACTGGCAGGGAGCCCAGGCCCCACCAACCAAAAAAGCAGCAGCAACAGGAGGAGGAAGTGAGCGAGGCAGCTGTACCTGAGCTCGTTCCCTGCCTGCCCGTGCACATCTCTCCTCTGCCCACACGCTGCACCAGGGAGGACGTGGCGGCGGCGGGGGGACATGGGAGCTGCACCCTGGAGCAGCAGGAAGACTCCTGATGCAGCCCCACGGTTCAGCCAATTAGTCCACGTTGGTTTAGGAGGGAAGCCAACCAGTCCCTGCCATCAACAGCTGAGAAACACTGCACCAACTCATGTGGCATGGGAAAAGTCATGATAGGGTTAGACAGTGAGCAAACTGGTTCCTATTATACACAAACTCTATTCAAACTGGGGAAGAGTCTGTATAACTGGCGGGTAGGATGGAGCTATAAATTGGATCTGATACGTCTCCAGCATCTGTGACTGGACTCAGATCCACGTCTTCATCTGGCTCCTGACCCCATACTTTTCCAGTTCTAGTTTCCATCTTCTATTCACTCATGCTCTTCAGGCTCGGCTGTGAACGTTCACAGAGTTGCACTTGTACTGAAGGGGACCGCTTTCCAGTGGGCCATAGTGTTGCAAAGCACGGTGCGAGTTTTACTGAGCATACTTGTGGGCTGTAAGAACATAAGAAAATGCCATACTGGGTCAGACCAAGGGTCCATCAAGCCCAGCATCCTGTTTCCAACAGTGGCCAATCCAGGCCATAAGAACCTGGCAAGTACCCAAAAACTAAGTCTATTCCATGTTACCATTGCTAATGGCAGTGGCTATTCTCTAAGGGGTAGATTTTTAAAAACAGCGCGATCGCGTACTTTGTTTGCGCAGCAGGCGCAAACAAAAGTATGCTGGATTTTATAAGATACGCGCATAGCCGCGCGTATTCTCTAAAATCCTGGATCGGCGCGCGCAAGGCTGCCGATTTTGGGCAGCCGGCGTGTGCCGAGCCGCGCAGCCTGCCTCCGTTCCCTCCGAGGCCGCTCCGACCCGGGGGCTGGTCCGGAGGCCTGGACCACGCCCCCGGGCCGGCGCCACGCTCCCGGTCCCGCCCCCGAAACGCAGCGTCATCGGGTCCCGCCCCCCCCCGACACGCCCCCTTCGACAAACCCCGGGACCTACGCGCGTCCCGGGGCTCTGCGCACGCCGGCGGCCTATGGAAAATAGGCCGCCGGCGGGCAAGGCCCTGCTCGTGTAAATCCAGGCGGATTTACGCGAGCAGGGCTTTTAAAATCCGCCCGTAAATCAACTTAATTAATAGCAGGTAATGGACTTCTTCTCCAAGAACTTATCCAATCCATTTTTAAACACAGCTATACTAACTGCACTAACCACATTCTCTGGCAACAAATTCCAGAGTTTAATTGTGCGTTTAGCTGTGGCTAATCTTCAAAGAGAAACTAAGCTGGTGCTTTCTCTTGGAAAATTAGCTGGGAGAAAGTACATGCACTACATGTGTCCATTTGATTTGCACCTGCTATTTATGGGGGCGGCTATTTAAAGACAAGGTAGGATGGGGACTATTGGAAAAGCCCATTGCACACACGAAGGTTTTCTCCTCTGACCTAAACACCCACTTCCCACAGCAACGCCTCTTTGTAACCCAGCAGCAGAGGACAGCAAATTTCAGCCAGGCCACTTTATCCAGGTAAATGGCTTTGAAAGATTACCCTCCCACGGTTTTGAATGGAAGAATATTTGCAAAAGGCAGTGGCCTGCAGGTATGAAGGGAGCTGAAGCCTCTGTAGATTATCCAAATGAGCAAGGGGGTACCTGGATCTGTACCAAATGCAGAAAGGCTCCCCCAAACCCACTTAGGATTTCACAAGTTGTTGAATGCATGTAATGATGCCAGGTGAGGCCCTGTGCACTGAAAGGGGTGAGGGTGTGGGCTGATGAGTGTGCCTGAACAGAAAATCAACATGGAGAACGGTAACCGACCCAGCATCCTCTGCTCTCTTAGCCTATGTGACCTCAACGTGACTTATTGAGCATGACTTGCAGAATTCCTAGGATATCTGCACAGGCAGTCAAGCTGGCTTCATAAGGCGATGCCTAATCATAGGGTCAAACAAAACAGAAACCAACGGCGGGAACTTCAGTCTATCCTTCCCAATAAGAGGCACCATTCTCAGGGGTTTCTATAAACACAACCTCAGATGTGTTAATTACCTTGACCAGCAAGATTCTACCAGAACAAAAGACTACCTAAAAAGTGATGGTAAATGGGCCCCACCTTGGAGAAATACTCAGGGGTAGCTAGGGATGATCTTATCATGCTGTTGCCATGACAACCAATGTAAATTATTCTCTAAGGCAGTCACGCACACTAGAATCTTCCACAATATTGTATGTTATCTATAAAAGAAGGATCACTTCCTGTATACGATGAGATGCTGGTGGTCTGTTTGTCAGAGGCATGGCATCAGCATCTCCCAAGAATACTTATATTGTTCAATAAAAAATTATGCTTTCAATAAAAATCTAAGTGTTCTTGTAGCCCTGGACATAAGCGTCAATAAAAAATGAAATGGCGCTTAACAGGGCCTGTGAGCTAGTGAATAGCTGCAAGAGTAAGGCGTTATTGTCCAGTTCATGGCTTCTTTAGGGACATGTTTTGTTTAACCACGCTTCTGATATCAAAGTTGCTACAAGCAGGACAGGCCCCATTCAGCAAAGTGGTTTGTATGGGGCCCTTAGTAAATATAGGCCCCTGCCTCTCACTTAGCACAGTGAGCTACTGGCTCCCATATGCCTCCTCCACTGCTGTTGGGAGGAATATGGGGTCCTGGAAAACTCTTCCAGTGCTCACTGCAGGGAGGGATGCACAGTAGGTGCCACACAAGAACATAAGAAATTGCCATGCTGGGTCAGACCAAGGGTCTATCAAGCCCAGCATCCTGTTTCCAACAGAGGCCAAAACCAGGCCACAAGAACCTGGCAATTACCCAAACACTAAAAAGATCCCATGCTACTGATGCAGTGGCTATTCCCTAAGTAAAACTGATTAATAGCCATTAATGGACTTCTCCTCCAAGAACTTATCCAAACCTTTTTTGAATCCAGCTACACTAACTGCACTAACCACATCCTCTGGCAACAAATTCCAGAGCTTTATTGTGCGCTGAATGAAAAAGAATTTTCTCCGATTAGTCTTAAATGTGCTACTTGCTAACCTCATGGAATGCCCCCTAGTCCTTCTATTATTCGAAAGTGTAAATAACAGAGTCACATCTACTTGTTCAAGACCTCTCATGATCTTAAAGACCTCTATCATATCCCCCCTCAGCCGTCTCTTCTCCAAGCTGAACAGCCCTAACCTCTTCAGCCTTTCCTCATAGGGGAGCTGTTCCATCCCCTTTATCATTTTAGTTGCCCTTCTCTGTACCTTCTCCATCGCACCTATATGTTTTTTGAGATGCGGCGACCAGAATTGTACACAGTATTCAAGGTGCTGTCTCACTATAGAACGATACAGAGGCATTATGAAATTTTCCGTTCTATTAACCATTCCCTTCCTAATAATTCTTAACATTCTATTTGCTTTTTTGATTGCTGCAGCACACTGAACCGATGATTTTAAAGTATTATCCACTATGATGCCTAGATCTTTTTCCTGGGTGGTAGCTCCTAATATGGAACCTAACATCATGTAACTACAGCAAGGATTATTTTTCCCTATATGCAACACCTTGCACTTGTCCACATTAAATTTCATCTGCCATTTGGATGCCCAATCTTCCAGTCTTCCAAGGTCCTCCTGTAATGTATCACAGTCTGCTTGTGATTTAACTACTCTGAATAATTTTGTATCATCTGCAAATTTGATAACCTCACTCGTCGTATTCCTTTCCAGATCATTTATATATATATATTTATATATATTGAAAAGCACCGGTCCAAGTACAGATCCCTGAGGCACTCCACTGTTTACCCTTTTCCACTGAGAAAATTGACCATTTAATCCTACTCTCTGTTTCCTGTCTTTTAACCAGTTTGTAATCCACGAAAGGACATCGCCTCCTATCCCATGACTTTTTAGTTTTCGTAGAAGCCTCTCATGAGGGACTTTGTCAAACACCTTCTGAAAATCCAAATACATTACATCTACCGGTTCACCTTTATTCACATGTTTATTAACCCCTTCAAAAAAATGAAGCAGATTTGTTAAGCAAGACTTCCCTTGGGTAAATCCATGTTGACTGTGTCCCATTAAATCATGTCTTTCTATATGCTCTACGATTTTGATCTTGAGAATAGTTTCCACTATTTTTCCCGGCGCTGAAGTCAGGTTCACTCGTCTATAGTTACCCGGATCGCCCCTGGAGCCTTTTTTAAATATTGGGGTTTCTTTGGCCACCCTCCAGTCTTCAGGTACAATGGATGATTTTAATGATAGGTTATAAATTTTAACTAATAGATCAGAAATTTCATTTTTGAGTTCCTTCAGAACCCTAGGATGCATACCATCCGGTCCATGTGATTTGCTACTCTTTAGTCTGTCAATCTGGCCTACTACATCTTCCAGGTTCACAGTGATTTCATTCAGTTCGTCTGGCTCATCACCCCTGAAAACCATCTCCGGAACTGGTATCTCCCCAACATCCTCATTAGTAAACACGAAGGCAAATAATTCATTTAGTCCTTCTGCAATGACCTTAGCTTCCCTAAGAGCCCTTTTAACCCCTCTGTCATCTAATGGTCCAACAGACTCCCTCACAGGTTTCTTGGTTTGGATATATTTTAAAAAGGTTTTATTATGAGTTTTTGCCTCTAAGGCCAACTTCATTTCAAATTCTCTCTTCGTCTGTCTTATCAATGTTTTACACTTACCTTGACAATGCTTATGTTTTATCCTATTTTCTTCAGATGGATCCTTCTTCCAATTTTTGAAGGATTTTTTTTGGCTAAAATAGCCTCTTTCACCTCACCTTTTAACCATGACGGTAATTGTTTTTCCTTCCTTCCACCTTTCTTAATGTGCGGAATACATATGGACTGCGCCTCTAGGATTGTATTTTTAAACAATGTCCAAGCCTGTTGAACACTTTTAACCTTTGCAGCTGCACCTTTCAGTTTTTTTCTAACTATTTTCCTCATTTTATCAAAGTTTCCCTTTTTAAAATTTAGTGTTAGAGCTGCTGATTTACTTATTGTCCCCCTTCCCAGTTATTAGTTTAAATTTGATCATGTTATGGTCACTGTTGCCAAGTGGCCTCACCATGTTACTTCTCTCACCAAATCTTGCGTTCCACTAAGAATTAAATCTAAAATAGCTCCCTCTCTTGTTGGTTCCTGAACCAATTGCTCCATGAAGCAATCATTTATTACATCCAGGAACTTTAGGTCTCTAGCAAGTCCTGATGTTACATTTACCCAGTCAATATTGGGGTAATTGAAATCTAAAAGTCAACAGAGGCAAACCTTGCACATAAGCAAGTCCACTGAGCAACAAGTGCAAGCAAAAAGATAAAGTTCCATTCACAGTTCAGAAGTGTATTTATTGTATATTCTGGTAATCAAAATTCATTCAATCAGGCAACTCCTTTTCGTGAACAGAAGCAATTTTCTAAATATGCCCCCCGACAATGCTCCTGCATTGAATCACTAAGATTATACTATGCCGTGGTCCCTCCTGATGCAGTTAACACGAAACACGGACCGTGTCGGGGGGCATATTTAGAAAATTGCTTCTGTTCACGAAAAGAAGTTGCCTGATTGAATGAATTTTGATTACCAGAATATACAATAAATACACTTCTGAACTGTGAATGGAACTTTATCTTTTTGCTTGCACTTGTTGCTCAGTGGTAATTGAAATCTCCCATTATTATTGCACTGCCAAATTGGTTTGCTTCCCTGATTTCTCTTAGCATTTCATCATCTGTCTGACCATTTTTTCCAGGTGGACGGTAGTATACTCCTATCACTATACTCTTACCCAACACACATGGGATTTCTACCCATATAGATTCTACTGAGCATTTACTCTCTTGTATGATCTTTATCCTGTTGGACTCTATACCCGCCCGGACATAAAGCGCCACACCCCCACCAAGTTGATCCTCCCTATCATTGCGATATAATTTGTACCCTGATTTAGCCACAGTGCATTATAAGCCCCAGGAAAGTTTTCGCCAGCATGTTGCAATAAGGCACTAGTACAATACTGAAAGTGGAATCCACTGCTCTGATTCAGGGACACAGCTGCAGGGTACAGAATATGCTGAGCAAGTATGGGAGGCAAGGCCTGCTTGTGATAGCTGCAAGGAGGCAGATATGCTGAGCCTGGTGCTTATATGCAGGAGACTCAGCACTGCAGGGGGCACATGGCCCAAGCTGTGTGCACACACGAGTGACCGATAATGCTGCGGCAGTCAAGTCACTTACATCAAATCCGGGGGTGTATGGATTGTGTGTTTTACACACACAGGAGATCTTTAGTGCTGCGACTGTAGTTACATATTCAGACCTAGCTATGGACGCAGGGAAACAGGTACTGCTGCAGTCACCTATGTCAACCCTCTTTTGTGTGTACCCAGGAAAGCCTGAGTGCTACTGCGGTTACTTAAAACGGACCTGGGTCTACACACACAGATCACACCCAATATACACAAGGGAGGTTCATTCCTCTCATGGTGTGCACAAAGCTACATGAAGAGACATGAGGCTGAGGGAGACCATTATAGCCACTTCGATGAAGCTGGGTGGGCAGATGTTGAAGACAAGAGTTATACCATCCGAATCAGCTCTCTATTGAATAATGCTATGCACAGCCACAGACCAGCTTTGGATCCAGCTGAGCAAATTCCAAGTTACAATAGCAGTATTAATAATAAAAATGAAATGTCAAAAAGAGATGAGTTAAAAATATCCAATTCTGGCATCGGGCTACAGACCTCAAAATGCAGGGATGATGCAGAAGCAAAGATAAATGATTTTTAATTAGTCGCAGTGTCAAACTGGAGCTGCATTTCTACATAGTGGTTGTCACTTGGGGATGATCTTAGCTCTTGTCTTGCTCTGGGTTTTGCAGCTCATGCAGAGGATCAGTAGTCACTGCAGTGAGGCCACTACCCTCCCTTAACACTTTCCCCAAATTAGAACAGACAACAAACCCTTCTCTTCCTCCTCCCCAATTAGGTTTATGATGATTAATCTGTACTAATGAAAGTCTGGGCTAGGCACAGCCTGAGGAATGATTTTTACATAAAATGTCATAAAAAAATAAAATACAGGGCAAAAAAAACAGAAAAATATAAAACCAACAAAATTCTAAAATTCACTGTAAAAAACAAAAAAAAAAAAATCAAAATCCATAACAAGGCAGGGGTGAGGGTAATTCTGTCCATGTACAGTGTCTCTTAGAAGTCACACATTGGCATGATCACTGTTTTTCCTCCCAGCTGGTGAGCCCAAGCTCCTCCTCTCCCACTGAAGGGACCACATGTTCCTCCTCATGTGGGGACCTCCAGGGTCTTCCCTTCTCTATGCGGGGGAACCTAGGCTCCTCCATCGATTCCTTGGGTGGGCCACAGGCCTCACAGCGGGTGACCCTTTCTTTTTTCAGCACCATGTACATTTCAGGAAGTGGCAAAACCCAGTGAGGCCAGAAGTTGGCTCAATTCAACAAAGAAAAAGTGCAAATCTTGCTATAAATACTACGATAAAATAACAGGGGTAAAAATTCAGTGAGTCTGTTTCTCTACACTCTGTCTTAGCACCATGGGAAGGGGACAGTGGGGAGGGTCAGACCCACTCCTGCAAGGAGCGTTTGCAGTACAGCAGCATCCGTGGAGTCCCCTTCCGCTGCAGCTGGATGAGGGCATAGACAAGGCCCAGAATGCACAGCAAGAGAGCCAGGGGCATCAAAACCATGACGATGCTCATGGCCCGGGTGTACTCATCAATTTGAACCACAATATCCACGTCATTGCTCCGCCCGCTGCTATCCTTGTCATGGTCTGTTCTTGTGTCCGTTTCATCCTCCTCTGCGTTTCCCTCATCTGGATTGAAAGGCGTCTGGTCCTTGTTAGGCCACTTGCGGCCGGAGTCTGGGTGTACGGTCACCACTTCGTGGCAGCCCATAAAGTCACGCAGGATGGACTTGGGGTAGCCAGGTTCAGTCTTCAGTCGCTGGTTATCAAACTTCCAGTACTTTACACCTTTGTAAAAGTATGTGTATGCTGCAGGGGGGACAGAGAGCGATCTCGGATAAGCACATGGACATAAAAGCTAGAAACAGAACCAACAAAGTGCAGTATCATTCTGCTGACCCAGCTTAGTCTGAATACATTATTTCTTTGCTTAAAGACACAACACACTGGTGAAAAATATCTTCTATTCAAACCCACAGATTAAATATCACTTCCCCCTGAAAATAAAGCTAATTACACGTAAATAAGTGTACTTACAAAAGAGTTATTACCCCATTCCTGCTGGTGCTTTAAAGACAGCCCTCCTTCCCAGAGCAGAAAAATGATTCTTGTTTTCAGCTGCGGGTCCAATATCAGGTTGCACCCACAGTCTGGCACATGACAGGCAGGATTGGGTTTCCCCAATAGGCAAACTAGGCCAGTGCCTAGGGCAGCACAATATGGAGGGCAGCCATGATCCTACCCACCCCCCTTTCCTCCCTGCCAAATCTCACCTGAATCCTTCCTGCCACCCTTTGGCAGAGCTCAGGGCTTCCCCTCTACCTCTGCTGAGAGGCTGGCACAGATCCCTAGGTCCTGTCATTGGAAGAAGCATGGGGAGGGGGTGGGGGGGGGGGGCCAGGACCAGAGCTGGCAAGGGAATATGAGCTAAGTGTCTGTGTGTGAGGGGGGCAGATACTGAAGCAAAATAGGCAAGGGGGAGGGGGCGAGGTCAAAAATGAAAAGATATTGCCCAAAATTACAACAGCTTTGGAAATTGATATCGGCCTGGATATCCACGATTTTGAATGGCAGCATACAGCTTACACCAGCACAAGCGCTACTGAATGATGAACTCCAAGACAGATCAAAATTTCATAACTATTTTATTAAATCTGTGGTTACCGCGACCAGATGTGCTATAGCGCGCTGTTGGAAGGATTCCAGCGTGCCCACGTTAACAACGGTTCAAGCATTGGTCCTTCATACGCACACCCTGGGGAAGATTACAGCATTTCGAAATAAATCGACTCAGAACTTTCATAAGGTCTGGGGCCGGTATGAACACTGGCTCCAAATTTCTACTGCTCAGTAGTGAAATATATTGGACGATTGCAGGACTGGTGCGGCCTGGTGTTTCTGTAGCCGCTCCGGGATAGCGGATTCCAATGGGACTTCATATCACTGCAGGGCCGTTGTTCTGCCACAGAGTTTTTCATTAATCAAGCCTCTGTATTCTTTGATGTCTGACAGCAGGTGTATTGCTTACCATGTGTCTTTATGGTCTATGCTAGCTAACTCTATGGGTGGGGGGTATTTCAAGGGGATAGGTTTGAGTAAAATGGCTCTCAGCTATACGGCACAATAGCATTAACTGTTCAATTATGGTTGTATTGCATTTAGTACATGGTGCACAGTTGTTTTATTTCATGCCAATAAAAGCTATAAATTAAAAAAAAAAAAAAAAGAAAAGATATTGACGGAGGCCAAAGGGCTGCTGGAGGGAAAGGGAGATTTAGACCCCAAATACACTACCAGATAAATCTCACTCCTCCTGATGGGTCACGTTTGATATCTTTGGAATCAGTGATGTGGGGCCAGAGATTGAGTCAGGCCAAGCCATGAGCTCATGGCCTCCGTGTCTCCTCTAGGCTTCTCTCGGGAGGTGGGGCCTGTGAGCGTATGGCTCGGTTTGACTGAATCTTTGGCTCTGTGCTCACTAATGCTGGGAAAAGCAGAGGTAGAGGGGAGCCCTAGGCTCCTGGCCCACAACCTACTGTTGGTGTGGTGGGTGCTGGGGGCCAGGGGTTTCCACATAGAGATCATCGGGAGGGTGCCCCCCTACTGCCTGCCGCGGAGCTGGAGCTGCAGAGGTCTACAGGAGTGGGAAGAAGAGCCAGAGGAGGATGCTCTGGGGAGAAAGCCAGGCGGAGCCAGCAGTCAGCGAGTCCAGAAGGAGGAGGAGAAAAAGAAAAAAAGTCTGGTGGGGGCTGATAAGAGAAATGAGGAAGGGGAGGGAAGGGAAGAAAGGAGGTCCACAATGAGAAGAGGAAGAGAGAATGACAAGGTATAGAGCTAGGGAGGCAAGAGGAGAAGAGTTGAAGTCCATGGCAATGTTCCTTTTGAGCTGTGTCCTAGTCCGCTGCCTGGATTCTGACTGCGGGACGGGTTACAGACCTTGCCCTGCAGAACCCCCCAGAGGGGGCCCGTCCAGCTGCCTCACGTCGTCCAGGCTGCAGCATGCCCCGCTTTCAGAAGACAGGCTGCGGACTTCTGCACAGCTCGGAGGCAACACTGGACTGTGGGGCAAGAGCTGGAAGAGACATGGAGCTAGTATTGAAAAGAAGGAAAATGTGAGGAAAACTCAAAAGCTCCCAGGCAGGAGAATCGCAGGTCCAAGCTGGGTGGGAACTGAATGGGAGGAGTGGCACGGGAATCAGAGTACAAATGTACGTATTTCTCTGTGGTTGAGAAAGACTGAAATTTAAAAAAATAAATACATTCAGGATTGTCAGAATAAAAGGTTGACCTGAGACAAGCTAGAAAACAAAGATCAGATGATTTTTGGACCCTGAGAATGTGTTCTGACCCAGAGATTTATGAAAAGCACCTGTGGAAATTACAATCTTCCATAACAAAACAGTTTTAAATATTCTGATCAGATTTTGTTCTTCATATGCATATAGTTACTGGACTGACACCACTTTTCACCAATCTTCCTCCAGTGTACTCGAGTATGATTTTATGCACTTTAAATCTGAAATGATTTTTTAAAAATGTTCTCTCTGCATTTTAATGCATATTTAGTAGTCTCATTAACTTTTGTTTTACGTAAGTGGTAAATAAAAATGTTTACAGAAACCATTGTAACTAGATTATATAATTTACTTAGGGATAGGCAGTGAGGACCTGAGAGGTGTGCAGGGATGCTGGAGAAACAAGAGAGAAATAGGTAACGAGCACAACGGCCCGGTGGCCACTCAGGCTGGAAAGCAGGTACTGAAACTGCCACATGCAGCCCATAGGTGGGATGGCTTCACTGGCCCATGATGGTCAGGCATGACTGCAGTATGCCGGGGGCATGGATACTGCTGCCATTCGGCTAGGGGAGCAAGTTCTGGAGTGGGATTCGGGGGTGGGGGAAAGGACATACGAAAGCCCATTGCCTCTGCAAATGATTTGCCGGGGTCTGCTGTATATTTTAGCTCGCTTTCAACAAATTCAGTTTCTTTAATAGAACTTAACGCTATATTAAAAGAGCAACACTGCATCAGTAACAATCATTCAAAATTAATAGCTGCTATTTCATCTTGTTCTACTCCCACATCCAGCTCAAAAATATTCAGCTGCGCTAATTTAACCTAATCCTCTCCTGCTGGACCAATTTTGACCATCTGGGAAAGGAAGGAGTCGTCCTTTGAGATTTCCATTAAATGTAAGTGCGTCAGGGGAAATGCAGGGGTAAGGGAACAGGGCCTACAGCTTGCCATCCATTTTTCCAGTTTCTGTGGCCCTTTGCTTCACATACACTTACAAATATATCAATGAACTCTAAAGCTATCCCAGGGAAAATCTTTCTACCCCAGGAAAGGAGCAGAGGGAGTGGACAGAGCCCCCCATGGGGGGTCTTACTCAAAGGGCAGAAAGGGGCTATCAAGACCCCTGTTGAGCCTGGGTGATGGGTGGGGTGAGGCAGAGCCACCGCAAAGGGGTAAGGGCAAAGGGAAAGATTTGAATGGGAAGTAGTTTAACTCACTCTGTGGGTACAGAGGAAGAAGAAACCAACGTTCTCTCAAAGAGCAAAGGATGTGGGTGAATGATGGGGGTCTAGCTCCCAGGAGATCTAGCAAAGGGTCTGCACCTCCCTGGGACAGAAAGAGGGGATCAATCCCCCAGCAGACTCACCTGCATCAAAACTGAGAAAGGCTCCTTTTGGGTTGGTGGGGACTCCTGCCCAGTCACTGATTGGCTTTGGGTAACCTGGGCCTGCAGAGCGAGAGTCTTCATTGAAGAGCCAGTACCTGAGGGAAGAAGAGAGGTGAATTCATGGGTGGAGACAGTAACATCAGAATGAAGGGGGGGAAAAAGGGAGTTTTGCCAGGATGGGGGAGGAGGAGAGAACACGCACAGTGAAATGGTGGGGAGAGGGGGGAAAGAGCTGGGGAAAGGAAAGGGAGAGAATGAACAGAACCACATGGGAGGGGGTAATAGTGAGAAAAAGCAGCACCAGGAGGAGAGAGAGCAGTGTGCTGGGATGGGGAAGAAGATGGAGAGAGATTATAGCACTCTGGGTTGGGGGCTGCAGGGACAGTTCTATCATGAGGTAGGGTGAGGTGGCAGCCTCTGGTAGTAAAGGTTTGAGGCGGCAAAAAGTGGCTCCAAAATACTTCTGTCACGGCCGCTTCACCCTGCCTTCAGGCCAACACCAGCGGCACAATTTCAACAAACTACCTGCAGGGATCCCACCCTCCACGGGCAGAGGAATCCTTGGCCTGGAGGCACATCTTCTCTGAGGCACTCGTGGAGTTCCCAACCCCACAGGCAGAAGAAAGTATCCACAATGGAACAGCCTACATGATGCCACCCCCACAGTGCATCTTCAGTGATGTAGTCAACCCCTCCCTCAGCCTTGAATGTGGGTATGTGAGAGAGTGAGAGGATGTGTGTGTGTCTGTATGTGAGTGAGAGAGAGAGAGAGAGAGAGAGTGTGTGTGTGTGTGAGTGAGAGAGAGAGAGAAGGAGAGCAAGTCACTGTATGAGAAAGTGCCTGTGCATGGGAGGGAGAAGGAGCCACTGAACATATGGAAGAAAGAGCCTCTGAGCGTGAGAGAGTGCGTGTGTGTGTGAAGGAAAGAGCATGACTAAGTGTAAGAGAGCAACAGTGATAGTGTGAGGGAGAGAGAGCGAGCCACTGAATAAGAGAGAGTGCCTGTGTGTGTGTGAGGGACAGAGAACCGCTGAGTGTATGAGAGTTTGTGCATGTGTATGAGGGGGAAAGAATCAGTTAATAAGCATGTGTATGAGAATGCACGTGTGTTAAGAGTGTGTGGGAGAGAGAGAATTAACATTTGTTACAGTGTGTGTATGAGAAAGAGAGAGGATAAAGTTTGTGCACCCTCCTCGTCCCCCTCCACCTCCCTCATTAATCCAGGAGAAACTCAGAGTGGCTGGAAATCAAAAGTTCCCAGGTATGAAAGCAGAAGATTTTTTTTTCATCCCTATTAGTTTTACATAATTGGATGTTATTTGATGTGTCTCCTGTTTTGAAATATTTTATTGGTGTTTGGAAAACTTTTTAAATTTTTGTATGTATTTTTTATTATTGGATATTTTAGCTGATTTGACATTTATTCTTTTATTGGTATGATTGATGTTTTATATTTCTTGATTGTATTTGATGTTTAACAAGGAATAGTGATTTTTTTCCCATTGTTGCACTGCATACATATTCTGGCTTGTTATGGTTTCCAGTTTTGTCTGCCTGTTTCTATGTATACTTTATAGTCAGTTTATTCTATTTGGTGAGGGTCTATTTGTGATCTACGGTGAGGTATTCTGCTAGTGTGTAGTTTCTGTATAGATCTATAGCAGCTTGGCTTGTTCTGTTTTCCTAATAGGTGGTATTATTGGAGTTGTAGGACCTGTTGAATAATTGCAATTTGCCTTTTCATAGGTAGGGATGTTACTGGCATTTAATGTTGTTTTGGTATGGGAGGTTTATAATATTGTAATCGTAATTAAGTTTTCTCATGGCTATCTGAGGGCCTAGCCTACATCCAATAAGCTTTCCAGTAGGCCTAATACCATATGGGTTCCAAGTACATTTTTTGCAGGGTTTTCTGCTCTGCAGATAAATATAATACACATATATTGTAAGTGATAATCTTATCTTAGAAGTGTGTATTTTGAATGCCCTTTTTTTTGTAAAATCTCCCTTTTTGGGTTGGGAAAGTGGTTAATATGACATTTTAAAATAAATGCATAATTTTAAATTCTGTGTGGTGGCGCATGATTCACCTAGGGATCCTAATCCCCTTACAGCTACCCTGAGAAAGAAGCAGTTGGGTAGGGTTCCCTAGAAATATTGTCACTGGCACTTTTTATCTGGCATTCCTCTGGGAACCCTGTCCCCTGCTTTCTCCCCTTCCCCAGCATTTCAAATCACTGCAAGGGCAAAGGGCATACTCCGGGGGGGGGGGGGAGGAACGGGACGACCTCTTCCCCTGAACCGCTCAGTAATGTGATCCATGCTGCGCCTTGCACCATCTCATCCCTCGCCTCAGGCACCAGGCTGTCTTGGGCCACCCCGGGGGGGGGGGGTGGAAAACAAACTATTACTAAAGGGGAGAGATGGCAGCACCAGAAGGTAATGGGTGGCGGAGAAACAGACAAAACAGTGCAAGAGGTTTGTGGGGGAAAGTTGGGGGGGGGGGGAGGTAGAGAGAGAGAGGGTAGGGTTGGAGGGATAAGTGGAAGAGGTGAGAAGTGGAGAAAAGAGAAAGAATCCGTTCCAAGTGGGGAAAAAGAGAGCATGAGAAAGTGAAAGAACAGTTATAACAGTGCAATTAACACAAACGAGAAGATACATTTGAGTTTATAGAAAAGTCTGGGCCTGTATATCCTCAATGGGACACTAGAGGAGGAGGGGGTGGCAATTTCCTTGGGCAGACTCACTTTCAACTCTATACAGAGCAACAATGTCAATTATGCCTCAGTCAACCTAGACACGAAACAGATAAATGCCCGCATAGTGACAACCCAATCAATTCAGACAATAGCCAGTCCTGTAGACATCAACAAATTATAGAAACAGGATGGCACAAAAAAGACCATATGGCCTATCCAGTCTGCCCATCTCCCTTGTTTAGCTTTACAATTCCCATCACTCCCTGTATTCATCTCATGCTTTCTTGAATTCTGATATCGTTTTTGTCTCCACCACCTCCACTGGGAGGCTGTTCCACACATCCACCACCCTCTCTGTAAAGAAATATTTCCTAAGATTACTCCTGAGTCCACCCCCTTTCACTCTCCCTCGTTCTAGAGCCTCCTTTCTGCTGAAATAGTTTCACCTCCTGTGCATGGAAACCTTGGAGGTATTTAAACGTCTCTATTATATCTCCCCACCCTAAAACTCTCCACAAACTTATCCCAAGATATGAACATAACAAAGGAAGGAAAAATATCAACAAACCCTAGGGCAATGCAAAACAAACAAAAACTACCACCAGATCCCACAAGACCTAAGTCAGTTATAATGAGATTTATGTGCATTTTTCCCCACAGACTATTAAGGGAATCGCTAAACAGTTTGATAGGAAATGTAAAGATTAAAAGAGAAAAAAAAATCTCAAACCCAGGGATCAGCAATGAAATGTAGATTTTGGAAGGGGTAGGGGGTGCCATTGACTGTGCTAGAGCTCCTGCTCCTGTAAAATCTTAAGTGCGGATACTGCAACGCTCTTCAAACTCATGGGCCAGTTGAGTCTATGTTGATCTTGTGCATCAACACAACCAGGAAGTGTCGGCCTGCGAGTACTGAAAATGCTTGTAGTGCCGGCACTGAGCAGCTGGAAGATGGGAAGGGGGGGGGGGTGTGTGTGTCCAGCACATAGTGTGAAGGAGGAACTGATTTCATGTGGGGGTTGTCAAGCCTGGAGCTTCCCCGACAGGGAACCTTTATGCAGCAGTCAGTACCAGCTGCAGGATTATAAAGCAAATCTCAGGAAGACAACGGCAGCATGCATGAACAAAATGCTGTCTGAAACCAAGGTGGCTATAAGATAATTCCTTCTGCAACATATAGAAGGGAGTTGAACTCAAAATCAACCCAGGATTCTTCAATGTGATTTTCCCACCTTCTCGTTAGACACCATGCAGCACGTTACAAATAAAATGAAATTATGTAATCCCAAACAAATCGTACATTAACAATGACCAAAGTCCACCCAACACTCGCTTCCCTACCATCCAATTAGTTTAAACCCATGCTATCTCTTTTTCCCTAAACAAACTTAGTAATATAGCAGTGAACCTATGACTGCCTCTATCCACCAGATTCATCATTAAACTTACCTATGTTACATATTAATTCCTTACAGCCAAAATATTCCCATACTTTGCATCAGATCTATTATTTATTCTTCCCTAACACCAAGCTGTAAATGCTTTATGACTAAATTAGTATTCAGAAACCAGCAAGTAAAAAGCTTGCTCAAAAAGCCACGTTTTAAACATTTTGTGGAATAGAAAATAACGACCTGCTGTGCATATCTAGTGGGAGCAAGGTCAGGAGAGAGGGTGCATAGGAGCTAAAAGCAGTAACTACGGTAGTAATTTTAAGAACATAAGAAATTGCCATCAAGCCCAGCATCCTGTTTCCAATAGTGGACAATCCAGGCTACAAGCACCCAAACACTAAGTGGATCCCATGCTACTAATGCCAGTAATAGCAGTGGCTATTTTCTAAGTCAACTTGATTAATAGCAGGTAATGGACTTCTCCTCCAAGAACTTATCCAATCCTTTTTTAAACCCAGCTACACTAACTGCACTAACCACATCCTCTGGCAACAAATTCCAGAGCTTTATTGTGTATTGAGTGAAAAATAGTTTCTGATTAGTTTTAAATGTGCTACTTGCTAACTTCATGGAGTGCCTCCTAGTCCTTCTATTATCTGAGAGAGTAAATAACCAATTCACATTTAGCCGTTCTAGACCTCTCATAATTTTAAACATCTCTATCATATCCCCCCCTCAGCCGTCTCTTCTCCAAGTGGAAAAGTCCTAACCTCTTTAGTCTTTCCTCATAAGGGAGCTGTTCCATTCTCCTTATCATTTTGGTAGCCCTTCTCTGTACCTTCTCCATCGCAATTATATCTTTTTTGAGATGCGGCGACCAGAATTGTACACAGTATTCAAGGTGCGGTCTCACCATGGAGCGATACAGAGGCATTATGACATTTTCCGTTTTATTCACCATTCCCTTTCTAATAATTCCCAACATTCTGTTTGCTTTTTTGACTGCCGCAGCACACTGAACCGACGATTTCAATGTGTTATCCACTATGATGCCTAGATCTCTTTCTTGGGTAGTAGCTCCTAATATGGAACCTAACATTGTGTAACTATAGTATGGGTTATTTTTCCCTATATGCATCACCTTGCACTTATCCACATTAAATTTCATCTGCCATTTGGATGCCCAATCTTCCAGTCTCATGAGGTCCTCCTGCAATTTATCACAATCCACTTATGATTTAACTACTCTGAATAATTTTGTATCATCTGCAAATTTGATAACCTCACTCGTCATATTCCTTTCCAGATCATTTATAAATATATTGAAAAGCACTGTTCCAAGGCTATCCTGAAAGGTGATTGGTCCTTTCTCTAACATGTGACAAATGTCAGTGAAAAGGACCAATGGGCAATAAGTGAAGGAGTGAATACATTTATATTAAGTGCCCGACACTTTAATATTGATTTATACATTCCTTCTGGTGCCCGTAGTCAGGTTTCGAGAATGGACGCTGAATTTATCAGCATCCATTTTCCTAACCCCTGCCAGCGCTTTTTTTAAACTTTTTTTTTATTATTCTTTTTTTAAAGAGTCATTCCTCCTACTTATTATCCCAATGATATTAAGTAGGAGGCAGTACAGAAAAGCACATTTTTTTCTGCTTTTCTTTACTAGTTTTAGTAGCGCTCAGCAATTAATGCCTGGTCCAGGCAGGCATTAATTTCTGATCGCTAAAATGTGCTTCCTAGATGCATGAGATGAGTGCTATTAGTTTCACTCCGTGTTGGACGTGCATTGTAGAG
This sequence comes from Rhinatrema bivittatum, assembly GCF_901001135.1. Taxonomy (NCBI): domain Eukaryota; kingdom Metazoa; phylum Chordata; class Amphibia; order Gymnophiona; family Rhinatrematidae; genus Rhinatrema; species Rhinatrema bivittatum. The sequence goes on from NC_042621.1 coordinate 140,969,458, forward strand.
GCGCTAATCCCCTTATTGCCTAAGGGGATTAGTTAGCGCCTGTACAACCCGCGTCCAACTGCAGGTTATACAGTGCGCTGAGCTAAGCGCACTGTACTGCATCAGCCCCACAATGTGGAACGATGTTGTAAAGCACACACAATGGTATGCCTAGTACGCATGTACACTTAAAACTGAAATGTACATGCGTAGTTTCCAACCATGCCCCAGAAACACCTCTTGGAATGCCTTAACACATGAAAAAGTATGCACATACTTTCAGATGATTCATTATTCACTTATACCCTGTAACTTCTTATTATGCAGGCAGATCCCAACTAAACTTTTTGAAAATGTTACCCCTAAAAATCTGAACATATACACATAGATGTTTACTTTCTTCTGAAGGCAAACTGCCTGTAAGATGACATTTAAGCATACCTGTTCATATCCTTTCCTTGAATCTTGACAAGTGGGATTACATTCTCTGCTCAACAGATGGTAGCAGAGAACACAAGCCTTTTCTGACATCATGTATGCCTGTAATGCTTGGGATAGCAAGAGAGGCTGCCAGTAGTCCCTTGTCCAAGACTTTGGATTCATCTAGAAAGATTGCCTTCCCTCTCCCTTAGCTATAACTTAAAAGAAAACATTTTCCCTCATTCAGACTGCAGGTTGTCTTGTTCCTCCTTCTCTGAAGTCCACCCTCACCGATATTAAGGGAAGTCCTTTACACATAAACTAACCATTGCCACTGAAAACCAAAACTATTTCTTCCTCCCCCCCCCAGGCTTCTTCTTGCTAGCATTGTGGTCCCAGGTGGTTTCTGGACTGGAGACAGGGAAAGGAGATTAACAGGTATGCTAAATTTCACCTTCCATATTATCCTGCCAGACCAGTCCAGATGAACAGGACATGCCAAAGCATGAGGTGAGGCGAGGCCACTATGATGTCCAGGACTCTAGTACTAAACACTGAATCTTCCTTAACTTGAATGTCCAGCTTGTAATGCTTCAGAAATGACTGCAGTGACATCCATGCAGCTGCCCTCCAGCTATCCTTTGGCATGACCAGTCTGTATTCTGCCCACAAAGCTTGTGTTCTCTGAGCCCCTCCAGCAATGGCTGCTTCCCCCTTCCATTGTTTTCCGAACAAAATAAACAGCAAGTCCGACCTCTGGAAAGCATTCATGACCTTCAGGTAATAAAACAGCACCCTTTTCATGTTCAAAAAGTGCAATGTCTTACTGGATCCTGTGCGTTCCTGATTCCTAACTGCAAGCAGGGAAATTGCTTGGTTTGGATGGAACTCAGAGACTACCTTAGGAAAACAGAAAGGGATGCGCAATCTGGTGACCCTTCCTTGGAAAACGTCAAATAAGGGTCCATGCTTGTAGCTCAAAAATACTTGTGGCCAAACATATGGCCACTAGGAACACTACCTTCAATATTAGGTCTTTGAGCATTGCTTTTTTCAGTGGTGTGCAGGGACTGTTGCCATGGATCTAAGCACCAAGTTTAGATCCAATGGCAGAATTATCATATATACTCTATAGGTCTAACTCAGGTATAAGGTAACAGGCAATTTTGAGACCAAAATCCATTGAAATGCATTGACCTGTGTATAAGTCGAGGTTTAACTTGAGTGATCTATCAGGAAGATAAGAATTCAAGAAAAGCCATGTCCGAATTAAAAAAATATCATGCGGTGCGCTAACTTTAGAACAGGTCAGTGGTACGTCCAGAGTTAGCCGCATAAGTTAAGTGGCTAACTTTGCTCCGTTTTGGCGGTTCGCATGTATGTACGCATATACCTCAGGGACTTTATAATATACATAGAAATATCAATATTATTATTACCACTTTGTTGTGAGCGCAGCAGGTGCTCGAGAGCATGCGCCCCTATGCTTCGACGTGACCGACACAACCCTGGTGCTAGCCATGGTCCACGCCGCTGGCAGGCAAGTGCATCCAGGCAGAAGCTGGCTGAAACAGGAACACTCGGATGTCCAACACGCGCCAGGAACTGAGAACCAGCAACGCAATGCTGGTCTCTGGGGTAGCCCTCTGGCCATTCGAAAGCCCTTCTGGACTGCCGCTTGGAAGCGGTTTGAGCATGAGGACAGACGGAGGCTGAGGACTCTGAAGACGATTCTGGAGACGTGGAGAAGACGCTGAAACTTGGACATGACGAAAGCTCAGGACTTGGAAAAAGACAAAGGTTCAAGACTTGGAACAAGACAAAAGTCCTGAGAAAGTCCAGTGCTGCTGCTTTACGCAACCCAGAGGCTGGCCACGGACTATAACAGTAGCGGCGCAAGAGGAAGCTGGAACAAGAGGGAAGCTAGAACAAGAACTCCAAAGACCAGGGACAGGATTCAGGAACTCAGAAGCACTTCCGAAGACTTGAAGACTCTAAATTGGACGAAGACGTGGGATCCAGGAACAAGGCAAAGCGACCACAGGAGCCAGGAGACCAGGAACATGAAACAGGAAACATGGAGTACTTCGAAAGCGCTAGCAGACCTTTGCGAAGGCCCTGAAGAACTGACTGAAGAGCCCTTTAATAGGGCTGCAGGAAGGACGTCATCGGGAGCAGGGCTTTTTCTGCTGTGGTCCCTTTAAATTCTAGACAGTGATGCGCGCACTAGCGAGATGGTGCCAGGCAGGATCAGAATCTGGCGTCTCCGCCACATGGAACAGGTGGTGTTGGGACCGCACAGAAAGGCAGAGGTGGCGTTTCCAGGCCACGCAGGAGCGAGGAGAACCTGCATAGTCGGTGGTGCACAGACCACGAAGAAGATGGCAGAGGTGGTGGCTCACAGCCACATGGCAGATTGGTGGTGTCTCTCCAGCCACACCGGAGAACAGAACAGGTGCTACAGGTGGAGTTGGAAGGTGAGTGAAGCTGCCTGCGGGGCCCTCCCATGAACGGAATTGCAACACTATATATAGAAAAATACCAGCTTGACATGGAGTTGCAATGATCTGGGGAACAGGCAAAGAATGGGGGCTATGGTTCTTCTTCTCTTTGTTCTCTTTCTCTGTAGAATTTTCCAAGCTGTGATAACTGTACTCAATACAAGATGTGTTCGGTTTTGTAATGTTATTACGATGTTAACTGTGAGAAATGTTCTTATATTGCAATGTGCTATGTTGAGCTGAATAAAAATCATTAAAAAAACAAAACAAAAATACATAGAAAAATGGATAGTGTGTGCGCATAAATTGAACCAGCTTTTTTTGGACTATTTTCCAGCATAAATTTTGCGACTTATACACGAGTGTATATGGTAATTGGCGAACTGGTAGTTGCATACATTTCACCTCCTTAAAGAATCATGCTATATCTGGGTGGGCCTATGTCTCTGTGTATGAGGTTCTGGATCTCTCCGTGACTAGTTGGGTATGAGGCATCTGTTTCAATCTGGATGTGGGGTGTCTGCCTCTCTTGTATCCATGTTTGTATATGTGCTTGCTCCTCTCAGCAACTCGAAGAGAAAAAAAATGGGGGCTTTCAGTCACTTTTAGCAGTGTGGGTGCCTGGTGGCTTGACAACTGATTCAGGAGCTGAATGGCTGGCAAGAGAATTTGAGACCAGGTCAGAAATCCAGGATCCCCTTCAAGAGTGTGTCTGTGTATATCTTATATACATAAAATGATATAACAACTTATGGGGAGGATAGAAAGGGGGGCCATAGCTATAAACGTTTGCTCACTCCTGATACAGGGATACAGGACATCAGAAAAGGCGTGTGCTCTCTGCCACCATCTGCTGATCAGGGAGTGTAATCCCACTCACCTGGACCGTTCTCTGTTAGGGCAATAAGGAAGCTGCTGTTTCTACAGCAAGTATGTTTCAATAAACCCTAACAGTTACATGATGAAACCTCCAACAATAAATCCAACCACAGCTGGCAACTCAAAAAAAAAAAATAGCACCTACATAGCAAACCTCCCATATCATAACAGCACTGATTGCCAAGTCTCAAACAGCAACAATGAAAAGGCAGCAGTGTACATACCACAACAGACCCTAGAACAGGGATGCACCTCCCAGGAGGAAGTGTGGATTGGCAAATACAGATCCCTGCGCAGAAACTCCATGCTAGCAGAGCATCCCACCTCAGTGGCACAGGCAGAATACAGACAGACCCTCACTGAGTACAGAATAAAGGACCTCCAATTAGAAAAATAAACATGCAGATGAAAACCAAAACGCAGACCCTAAGAAGCCGGACTCTCCGCCTGCAGTGTAACACTGGAGAAGCAAATGCATTTCCTCCTGTAGTGTGCAAACGATTCATATTTCCCAAAGCTGACAGAGTGAAATAAGAGACTTCCCACAAAATCCTAAGGGGAAAAAGGTGAAACAGCATCTCTAGCAGGAAACTAATCCCACCACCCGATCAGACATCTAATTTCACCAAACACAGTACTGCTCATCACCACAACCACTGTAACTGCTTCTTCTGTCCTTCATTGCTCTTTCCCTTATCACTTACTGCATTACTTTGGCAACTCATGTACAAACTGTCAGACTAATAAAGTATGAGAGAGCGCGAGCAGTTTGAGGAAGGGAGAAAGAAACAGTGCCTGAAATAGCAGGGGAGAGAGAGCAGCACCAGAGGAAGGGGGGGGGGGGGGCGAAGAATGGGGAGCAAAGATGAGAATGTTTAGTGCCCAAAACTGGAGGAAGGGACAGAGAAAAAGAAGCACAAGCAAGACCCGTAAAGGTCCCTGGTGAGACCAGTATGGGGATAGACTTAAAGATCTAAGCATGTATACCCTAGAGCAGAGCAACACTTTAGTGTGTCGCCTGCAGTGTGCCGCGCAAGCCCGGTGCACGTGACTGTGCGGAGCAAGTGGTATACCGAGGAGAGGTCAGGGGGAGCCAATGCGGCTGCCGGTGGACCTCATCCCACTGGCGGCTGTGCAGTGAAGTATCGCTGTGCTGTGCACCAGAGACACACAGAGGAAGATCGGCAGGGCCGTGGTGGAGCTCATGTCACCACGGCCCGAAGAAAAAGGTCGCATCTAAACGTGTAGGTGCTCCTCCTCCTTCCTGCCCACGTGGCCCCGGAAGAAAAATGTTGCCAGAGCCGCGCGGGCAGGAAGGAGGAGGAGCATCAGCTGCATGCAGAAGAGGAGCAGCGTTGTTGCAGCGGGCTGAGAAGAGGAGGAGGCCCGGTAGCAGGGCCGCCGCCACCGATCGGCCCGAGAAGATCAGGGCCGCCGCTGCCGCGGATCGGCCCAAGAAGATCAGGGCCGCTGCAGAGCCCATCCTGCAGCGACCCGTGAAGAGGAGGCCCAGAGGCAAGAGAGAGGCTAAGGGCTCGTAGAGTGTGTGCATGAGATGAGTTGAGAGATTGTGTGTGTGTATGAGATGAGTTGAGAGACTGTGTGTGTGTATGAGATGAGTTGAGAGACTGTGTGTGTGTATGAGATGAGTTGAGAGACTGTGTGTGGGAGTGAGGACCTGAATGTTTACAGAGACAGCATGTGAGAGCCTGTGTGTGTGTGAGAGAGAGCATGTGACAGTGAGAGCCTGTGTGTGTGTGTGAGAGAGAGAGAGAGAAAGCATGTGAGAATGAGAACCTGGCTGTGTGTTTGAGGGAAGAAGATAGATGGAGAGAAAAGAAATAGAAAAAAAGACAATATGAAAGGAATTGGCAAAAAAATAAGAAAGGGAAGGTGGAACAAAAAAGCCTGTGACCAACCGATTAGAAAACTAAGATCAGACAGCAAAGGTAAAAAAAAAAAAAAAAATTACTTTTTACTGATTGGCACATGTAATCTTTGGTAATGTGCAAGAGTAGCACTTTCTCTATGCGGATCTCACAATGTATGAGATCAGCATGGAGGAAGTGGAAACCCACGGGGCCTGCACAGAGGAGGCAGCAGAATGGGCTTCAGTGCCAGTAGCAGCAATCGGCGCCTCCCCAATATCCATGCGGCAGCAGTGCCAGTGGCAGCAGAGGAATGAGAGGCTCAGAGGTTGCTGGCAAAAGAAAGAGAGGGGTCTGCCTTTAGTGTGTGCATGTGTATGAATGGGACTCTGCCTGGGGGATGTATGTGTGTGAATGCATAGGTGCCTGCCTGGGGTCTGTGTGTGTAAGAATAGGTGCCTGCCTGTGTGTGGTGTATGTGTGTGTGTGAATGAATTGGTGCCTGCCTGGGGGTCAGTGTGTGTGAGAATGATTGGGAGCTTGCTTGGGTGTGTGACTTCAGTGCCAGGAAAAATAGTGGAAAGTGTTCTAAACATCAAAATCACAGAACATATAGAAAGACATGGTTTAATGGAACAAAGTCAGCATGGCTTTACCCAAGGCGAGTCTTGCCTCACAAATCTGCTTCACTTTTTTGAAGGAGTTAATAAACATGTGGATAAAGGTGAACTGGTAGATGTAGTATACTTGGATTTTCAGAAGGCGTTTGACAAAGTTCCTCATGAGAGGCTTCTAGGAAAAGTAAAAAGTCATGGGATAGGTGGTGATGTCCTTTCATGGATTGCAAACTGGCTAAAAGACAGGAAACAGAGAGTAGGATTAAATGGACAATTTTCTCAGTGGAAGGGAGTGGACAGTGGAGTGCCTCGGGGATCTGTATTGGGACCCTTACTTTTCAATATATTTATAAATGATCTTGAAAGAAATACGACAAGTGAGATAATCAAATTTTCAGATGATACAAAATTGTTCAGAGTAGTTAAATCACAAGCAGATTGTGATAAATTGCAGGAAGACCTTGTGAGACTGGAAAATTGGGCATCAAAATGGCAGATGAAATTTAATGTGGATAAGTGCAAGGTGATGCATATAGGGAAAAATAACCCATGTTATAGTTACACAATGTTAGGTTCCATATTAGGTGCTACAACCCAAGAAAGAGATCTAGGCATCATAGTGGATAACACATTGAAATCGTCGGTTCAGTGTGCTGCGGCAGTCAAAAAAGCAAACAGAATGTTGGGAATTATTAGAAAGGGAATGGTGAATAAAACGGAAAATGTCATAATGCCTCTGTATCGCTCCATGGTGAGACTGCACCTTGAATACTGTGTACAATTCTGGTCGTAGCATCTCAAAAAAGATATAATTGCGATGGAGAAGGTACAGAGAAGGGCTACCAAAATGATAAGGGGAATGGAACAGCTCCCCTATGAGGAAAGACTAAAGAGGTTAGGACTTTTCAGCTTGGAGAAGAGACGGCTGAGGGGGGATATGATAGAGGTGTTTAAAATCATGAGAGGTCTAGAATGGATAGATGTGAATCGGTTATTTACTCTTTCGGATAATAGAAAGACTAGGGGGCACTCCATGAAGTTAGCATGTAGCACATTTAAAACTAATCGGAGAAAGTTCTTTTTTACTCAACGCAAAATTAAACTCTGGAATTTGTTCCCAGAAGATGTGGTTAGTGCAGTTAGTATAGCTGTGTTTAAAAAAAGATTGGATAAGTTCTTGGAGGAGAAGTCCATTACCTGCTATTAAGTTGACATAGTAAATAGCCACTGACATTACTAGCAACGGTAACATGGAATAGACTTAGTTTTTGGGTACTTGCTAGGTTCTTATGGCCTGGATTGGCCACTGTTGGAAGCAGGATGCTGGGCTTGATGGACCCTTGGTCTGACCCAGTATGGCATGTTCTTATGTTCTTCTTATGTGTGTTTGTGTGTATGTGAGGGAGCCAGTGAAAGTGAGAGCATGAGTATGTATGAGAAAATCCATGGGAGTAAGAGTTTATGTGTGTGTGTGGGGGGGGGGGGGGGGGGAGGTGGTGTGGAGGGGGAGAGAGTATCTTAGAGCCTGAGAGTATGTCAGTGTCTGTGAGAGCGAGAGGTTATGGTGGGTATAAGAGCATGAATGTGTATGTATGTGACAGTGTATGTGTGAGAGAGAATGGACATGTGAGTAAGTGTGAGAGAGAGAGGATAACCTCCTAATCCTCGACAATATCAGGGTGACTGGAAATCAAGAGCTCCCACCTACGGACAGCAGGGGCTTTTTAAAATCCTTATTAGTTTTAATTATTGGGTGTTATTTGACATATGTGCTGTTTTGAAAATATTTTCTTGGTGTTTGGAAAATTGTAAAAAATGTATATGATTTTAATTAATAGAACTTCTATTTATCAGTAGTTTAAAAATATTCTTTTATTAGTATGGTTTTACTATTATAACTGATGCTTTATGTTTCTTGATTTTATTTGTTTTATGAGGAATGGTGGTTCTGTTTTTCCATTGTTAATAGACACAGTCTGGCTTCTTGGGGTTTCCATTTCAGTTTTTGTCTAATTTGTGCTCCTTTATTTTGTATTCTGTATATGGTGAGGGTCTGTCTGCTCTGTGTGTGTGACCATGATGAGAGATTCTGCTAGCATGTAGTGTCTGTATAGGGATCTATAGCAATCGGGTTTGTTTTGTTTCCTCAGGAGGTGGTGTATTGGTATTCTAGATCCCAGTGTAATATTTACCCTTGCTTTTTCACAGGTAGGGTTAATGTTGTTTGAGTCCTTGGTGTTATTACTGTTATGTTACGATGGGATTGCAGTACAGATTTTGAGTGTCTTTTTTGCGGGGTTTTGTGTTAGTTCACAATGTGCCTGGCAGTGGAAGAAGTTTGTGCTGCCGTTACTGTGAGGTGACACCAGGATTTGAAAATATCTTTAGTATGATGAGCTGTAAGGGAAACATCCAAGCTCCATTATTTGGGGGAATTTCAGTGGATGCACAGAGTTACAGAACTGGAGATGCAACTTATATTGACAATCTTTCCCTGCCTATATACATTGCAGACTTCACTCTCATAGCCATATAGAATTAGTTGAATGAGGCTATCAAATAATTTTATAGTGTGAAACTGGTCAGCTTTTGGACTTTTTTATTAACACCAAATATTCAAAAGCTGGAATATTATATATTTTTAATATAAATGAAAGGTTTTCACAAGATACATAAATTGTCGAAATACATTTTGTTCGTGTAACCTTTAACCTCTGGTTTGCTAGTAGACTGAATTACTGTGTCCCGAAATTATGTTTGTCTAAAAAGTGTGTCACCAACATGAAAAGTTTGGAAAGCTCTGCCCTAGAGGAAAGGTCAGATAGGGGAGAAATGATAGAGACATTCAAATATCTCAAAGGTTTCCCTGCACAGGACGTGAGCCTTTAGAACGAGGGGGTCATGAGATGAGGTTGAAAGGGGTAGATTCAGGAGTAATCTTAGGAAATATTTCCTTACAGAGGGAGGTGGATGTGTGGAAGAGCCTCTCAGTGGAGGTGGTGGAAATAATAACAGTATCTAAATTGAAGAAAGCATGGGATAAATCCAGGGGATCTCTAAGGGAGCCATGAAAATTATAAAGGTAAATGGATGGGAAGACTGGATGGGCCATACGGTCTTTTTTTGCTGTCACGTTTCTAAGAAAAAGAGCAGCATCAGAGGGGATAGAGAGAGAGAGAGAAGTCAACATCGGAGACAGAGAGAAAGCAGAGCCAAAAGTAAATGTTGGAAAGAAAGGGGGAGGAAGAGCGAGAGCAGTGCCAGAAGGGTGAAGGAAGGAAGAAAGGCAGAGTGGTGCCAGAGAGTGAGGCAGGAGAGGTGGAGAGACATGATGGCATCCAAACACAGGTGGGCAGGGGCAGAAGAAAAGGCAGTGGTGCTGGAAAGGTATGAGGAGAAAGACAGCAGCAATACAGGGTAAGGGGGAGGTAGCAAGCAACAGGCCAGCAACACCACAGGAGTAATGCAGCTGTGCTCCCTGAAACACCCATTACAGAGGATACCAGGAGAACATAACCTCTCATTCAACGTCAAGATCAGACTTGCCAGCCTGGGTCAGGCGTTCCACCATTTAGTAGAAAAATTGATTGCAAGGCTCCTGTGCCGAGGAGATTTGCTGCAATGACTGAGATGGGAGAGTTGGAGGAAAATATAAAATAGGGAAATAGTTTGGGTATTTGTGAATGAAGACACATGACACCAAATCTTGGGCCTGGCTCTGACCAAGCAGGAAACCCAAAGAAGCAGAAGGAACCTGCTAGCGCCTTTCCGAACAGTGCCCAGGATGAGGAGCGAGTGGCCTGCCAGGCAGACTCATCTATGCGAGGACCTGCATTTCCACCAGGACTTCTGCTTATTACAGAATGGGGGGGGGGGGGGGGGGGCCTGCCAGGCAGACTCAGCTACGTGAGGACCTGCATTTCCACCAGGACTTCTGCTTATTACAGAACAGGGGGCCTGCCAGGCAGACTCAGCTACGTGAGGACCTGCATTTCCACCAGGACTTCTGCTTATTACAGAACAGGGGGGGGGTGGGGGGGGGGGGGGCCCTGACAGGCAGACTCAGCTATGCGAGGACCTGCATTTCCACCAGGACTTCTGCTTATTACAGAACAGGGGGGGCCTGCCAGGCAGCTACGTGAGGACCTGCATTTCCACCAGGACTTCTGCTTATTACAGAACAGGGGGGGCCTGCCAGGCAGACTCAGCTACGTGAGGACCTGCATTTCCACCAGGACTTCTGCTTATTACAGAACAGGGGGGCCTGCCAGGCAGACTCAGCTACGCGAGGACCTGCATTTCCACCAGGACTTCTGCTTATTTCAGAACAGGGGGGGGCCTGCCAGGCAGACTCAGCTATGCGAGGACCTGCATTTCCACCAGGACTTCTGCTTATTACAGAACAGGGGGGGCCTGCCAGGCAGACCCAGCCGCTAACTGATAAGAATGACTGGCTGAGGAAGACAGGCACAATTTTCAGGAAAAGCTAAGAGAGGAAAGAAAGCAGATAGATGAGCAAAGGCCCAAACAGAGAAGACAACTGCCCAATAAAGGCAAGCAAAACAACCTTCTTCAGATATATAACAAAAGAGGAACAGGTAAAATGAAGAGAGAATGTGGAATCTGTGAAGGAGGAGTGGCAGAAGGCAGTCATTTTGTTTCTTTAGTCCCGCCATTTTCCTCTGTTCTGCTGGGCTTCAGCACCCTGAGCCTTCATTTGCAATTATTTGAGGGGGTTCTTCCCCTTATTTATATTCCCCCACACCAACTCAGGCCGGCCTCTTGGTTCTTCAGCTTTTTGTCCTCCCCCCTCCCACACTTTGAATCTCTCGATCAATAGCTGTTCTCTCCAATTTTCTCCATCACCGTCAGTCACACCCTCCTCTCCCCTCCTCCTCCTGCTTTCCTTCTGCTCCCTCTCCTCACGCCCCTTTCCCTTCCCTCACCACATCCTCATCCCTTCTGCTCCCCTTGTCCTGCCTATGCTGTTTTTCTCTTTAGCCATCCTGCATCTCCATCCTCCCCCCTTCTGCGCCCTCTTCTTCTCCATCCACGCCCCCTGTAACCACTCCCCCTTCTACTCCTTCACTACCCCTGGGTAAGCAGCAGTTCTAGGCCAGGTTCCCCAGTGGATTATAAAGGGGGATCTGCTCCAGGCCCTTACTGCTGATCTGATGGCAGTGGCCCAGCAGGGGAAGGGTACCAAAGATGAGTTTCCCTATGGCCCGAGCCAGAGAGGACTGGCTCCGTAGGCTGCTGCCAATGTCCCATACAATGGTGGTAGCCCAGCAAAGAGTTCAAGCTGAAGGCTGCTGCTCCCATGTCCTCTAACGGTCAGGCATTCCTTGGCAGGGGGCCCGACAGCGCACACAAACCCTTCCTACCTGCCTTCCCCCATGCAGCTGCTCACAGCTCAGAGCTTTCTTCTCCCAGACTCAGCTGACAGTTCTTCCTCCTCGTAGGAATTTGCTCTCCACTGGCAAGAGACACCAGCCAAAAGCCAGAGACCTGGCCGGTCTGCCCTGCAATCTATAGTCTCCCTCATTTGCCCCAACAAGAGAAGCAGCTGTGCTTCCCATCTCCACCCACCCTCACTCATCCCCTCAGGAGAAGAAACCGTGCCCCACTGCCTACATTTGCACCTCTCCTGCTCCCTCCCTCCAAAGGAACAGCAGTTATTGACCCGTCGTCGCCACCCATGCTGGCTCTTCCATCAGGAGAAGCTGTGCTCTCCTCTCTCTGCTGTTCTCACCTGTCCCCTTGAAAGAAGAAGCTGTGTCCTGTGGGCTCCCACCAGATGGCAGTGTCGATCCTGTCGTAGGGGATCCCAAACCCATAGTTGATGAGGTACTGCGGATACCCAGGCTCCAGGTTGGCCTCACGGAACAGCCAGTACCTTTCACCTGGGATAAGTAAACACAAGGAGAGAGCGAGGTTATTGAGATGACATGGAAAATAGGCCAAATACACTGGATAAAGCCGAAAGAAGTCCCAGATTTCACAAAAAAAACCAAAACATTTTTGAACATTATTTTTTCTAAAGACACATATAAAATGAATAAATGAAAACGGACAGAAAGAGAGAGACAGAAAGAAATACCCAAAAACAGAGGGTAACAAGATAAGGAAAACCGGCCAGATTCAGTTACAATTCAAAATGGATCCAAATTTAAAGCACTACTCATGCATTTGAAGGGTAAAAGAATGATAATACCCCAAAGTGTCTTAGCAACAGAGAGCACAAGGGGTACACTGCACCAGACACTCATGAAACAATGGCCAAAGCAAAATGAGGCTTCAGGAAGAAATGGGGCCCCAGGCCCTTCCAACCATTTACTGGGTGCCCCATCAGTCTCCCCGACTCTAGATGAGAAGGAAGTACTGAGCCTGGCACTGGTGGGAGGGAAAGAGGATGAGGCCTTAACACTAGCAGCATACGAAGAGGAGCAGGCCTGTTGCTGATGGGAAGGAAGGAAGGTCAGGCTCAGGCCTGGAGCAGGCAGCAGGAGGTTGCACCAGAGGGGCCAGAGTGAGTCGGTGCACACTCTCAGTCCCTGCAGTTACCGCTCCTCCTCCTCCTCCTCTAAACAGAAAGGAGGAGGAGAGTGCAGCTGGGTGGCTGGAAGCCTGCTATCCCTCGCTGGAGCCCCATGGGGCAAGCGCCTCCTCCTGCTTGTGCCAAGCCCAATCCTTTTCCCATGACTTCTGGTGCTGGACCCCATTCATCCTGCCGCAGGACTGATCCTCTCCTGCAATGATGACTGGGCCTGATCATCCTCCTCCCAGCCTGACCCAACATGGGCAAGAAAGATGAAGGTCACTGGGTGGAGAAAGATTAGCACTGAGAGGGAGAGGGAGGTTGGTGGAGACAGATGGAGGGAGGTGGGAAAAACAAATGGTAGTGGGGGGGGGGGAAGAGGTATGGGAGGAGGAGGAGATGGAAGAGAGAAAATGAGTTAGAGAAAAGGTCTACGAGAGACAGAAGGGTAAAGACGAACATGGGAAGAGAGTGAGATGACGGAAAAGGGAAAGACGAAAGTAGAGAGATAAGGCAAGATGAACTGAACATGTGATGAGGGGGAAAAAGTTACAGGAGAGGGATGGAAAGAAATAGGATGTGCAGAGATACGAGGATGAGGGTGAGAATTAGAAAACTCAGGAAGAAGAACTGAGCCTGGGCCCTCCATAGCCTTGCCATACCTTTGAATACCCATATTATTAATTAAAAAAGAACAAAGGCCGAAAACTACCAGCAATTACTTCTACCATCTTAATCCTGGAGGCTTCTGAAAGTAACAGGCTCCATACTGTGGTGAAAAGACGCACTGGATATAGCCAAGAGCTGAAGGAGAGACTCAAACATTCCCTGCACATAGGGATACTAATGTGAATAATTAAGATACCCGTTTTTACCTTTGAAGAAAACAAATTTCCCATCATGTCTTTCATAGGCCGCATCAATGTCTCCAGGGAGACCCCTCCAGAAGTGGCCAATTGGCATAGGGTAGTTATCCAGCACCCGATTATGGCGCACTCTCCAGAACCAGCGACCCTTTGAAAAACAAATTCAATCAAAGCTATTTATTTATTTTAAAGTTTGTAATATTCTGCTTATATTGGGCAAACCATGCTAAGCGGTTTACATCATTAACACAGACATGAATATATAACAGGTAGATTTTAAAAGCCCCTGGCTCATGCCAAAAGCGGGAGATACGTGCACAAATTGGGTAGACACGCGCCGAGCGGATTTTATAAGCCGCCCATGGAGGCGCACATCTCCCGCTGCGTGCACAAAGGTTTGCAAAAAAGGGGCAGTGAGTGGGCGAGGCAGGGGAAGGCCAAGAGATGTGTGTGTAAATACTTACACAGGTGCACACTGGGGTCCCCTGCTGTGTCAATTTACTCTGCTATGGAGGATGAGGAAGTAGTAAAATAAAAACATTTGGGCCAGGCAGCGGGGGGGAGTGGCTATAAAATTAGGGGGGTTTGCAAGTCCTATCCTTAAACTGGGAACGAACTGGAAAAACTACCTATGGCATCAGAACATTTCCCCAACTTACCTGGTAGACGTGTGATTTTGCATGCACATATGTGCATCTATTTAAAATTGTGCACATGTATGCGCGTATGTTATAAAATGGACGCGTCTCTGGGCACGAGCCGGCATATGCAGGTGCATATACCCCTGTGTGGCTTTTTCAAAGTTATCCTCCAAGATAGCACAAAAACATACCAAAAAGCCATGAAAAACTATAGTAACACCTTAGAGAATAGAGACCCATCAAACCAGCCAACAGCAAGTCTCTGGATCAAGAATAAAAAACAAATAATGACTGGTGCTTCATTTTTTAATTAAATAATGACAACATTGTTAATCTAGTAATATAGACTGACAGTGTACTGTTGATTCACAGCTTGGCGCTGGTTGGGTTGGTTTGGTGTGATGAGCTTTTGGTGCACTATTGAGTCTCAAGCCAGTGTTGGAGTGGTTTGTTGGAACTGGAGCTGCACATGAAGGTGACTGTGGGTCACAGCAGCAGCATTTGTTTTTTATTTATTTAAAAACAATAGATCTAAAGTGGATTACAATCAAACACTGATATCAAACATCAGAACCAAACACACACATGAATAGAAATGTTTAAAATGGGGGCTCAGTGGTGAGAGAGAGACAGCTGAATGCGGCCAGGAAGTGTCATACTGCCTGTGGATACATCGGCCTGAGGGAAGCCGCTGTGGAGCTGGACTGTGGTCGTGTGGGATGGCACATACCAGTTCCTGTGGTGCCAGGAGAGGAGCAAAACATCAGGGAGATGAGAGAGTCTGCTGGAGACTGACAGGGGAAAGGAAGAAACAGGCAGCATGTTGATCTGCCTGTAACCCTCACAGTGGCCTGCAGAGCAAAATGCAGAGCCCAAAGAATACCTTGCCCTTCCTTTGTCCAATTGCTAAGTAAAAGGGTTAATTACTGTTTTATTCTGGTGTGATTATTTTATCTGGTCTGTGGTGCCACAAGTGAAAGGTTGTTTGGGAAGAGCACAGAAGAACTGTGGATTCAGAGTAATAATTTACTAATATGATTTATCTTCGGGTTTGTAGCTTGCATGGGGGATGTGACAGGGATCTAGTCATCCTGATACCCCACTCCTTCTGGCTTTCAAAGTGGAAAAGGCATGAGCTTAGGCCAATACTAAAATCTGTGAGAGAAAAAAAAATATGTGGCCCCTCCCCCACACCTTAGTCCAGACTTTGAATTACTCCCAAGCATTCTCTTTTAGCATTATTCCTGTTCCTTTATCACCTTAATATTGTATTTTTAAAACACTAAAAGCAAAATAGGAGCAAGCAGCACAGCAAATGCACATGAAGATAAATCGAGATGTGTACCAGATACAAATAAGTACCACCAAATTGAAGTAGAGTCAACATTTTATTCACATGGGTTGCATAAGAACTTCAGTTTCAAAAACAAAACTTAAAACAGCAGAGGTTGCCAGTTGGTAAAGAAGGGAGAAACACTCCTGACTCTGACATGAGCCATTTTTCACAGCAGAGCTGTCTCAAGGGGGCAACCATCTAGTGAAACAAAGAGAACGTCCTCTTGTTTAGAACCTCGACCTGCACCATGGCCCTATCAATTGAGCCATCCTCAAAGTCGCTCGATTTTTCCCCACACAGTCCTCCTCGAAAACTGTGTCTGATGAGATCTCAACTTGCTCAGTCTGTAAGAACTCTGTCTCCCTCTGAATCATGTGTCCTTAATTTTGGACTTTCGTTTGTATCCACTCCTATTTATGATCCGTTTACTATGTGTACTCATCTGTACCGTTTTATGCGTTTATTGAATTGAAACATTTTTTTCTTCCTGTCCCTCTACTCCTGACTTGTCCATGGGTTCCCGTCCCTCCCACTGGTGTCTTACCGCTGCACCAGACCCTCATTTCAGCTTTTGAAAAATTGATTTTTCATGATCTAGCTACTGTAGAGTCACAACACCTCTACCTTTTTCGTAACCTTTCACAAGAAGATTCTAATGCCCTTTGTTCTCTTCAATATGACACCTCGATTGTGATTAAACCTGCTGATAAGGGTGGTGGTGATCTTATTCTAGATAAAACTTTTTATGTACATAAAATTACACATCAACTTTCTGACTCCCATTTCTATATTCTCTTGTCCCATGATCCTACACCTGAACACCTTGAAATACAATCCTTGGTTCATGAAGCAGTCTCCTCACACATTCTATCACTTGTTGAAAATCACTCTAGTTTTTTTGGGGGGTTTTTTTGTTTGTTTTTTTTTACATATTACCAAAAATCCATAAGTCTATGTCCTATCCCTCTGGCCATACTATCGTAGCCAGCATTGGATCTCTTTTGGAGCCACTCTCTACCTTTGTTTACAAATATCTTCAGCCCTTTGTGAAACAAATATCTTTGTATGTCCGTGACTCTAGTCACATGATCTCATTACTGTCTTCCATTACTCTATTAGATTCCTGCCCCACTGATTCCAGAGTTCCTACATCATTTCTGGTTGACTTCACTTGTCTAGCTCTTCCAAATTTTTTTTCAATTTTAAAGGCCAATTCTATCAGCAAATACATGGAACATGTGTACCCAGAACCCTTAAACATTACAAAGGTCATAAAAGGAAGCTGCTTCTTCTGGGAGACTCAGTCAGAGGAACCAATTTGGGTAATAATTTTGATAAGGACACAACTGTTAAATAACTTCCTGGATCCTCAGCTAGTAGAAAGGCCAACCAGACAGTCAACACAATTACAGAGGAAAGTAGAAACTCCAGTATCAATGTTATCCGTCTGGGGAACAATGGTCTTGCTAGACATGTTATATCCTTGCAGTACAGAAAGATTTCCAAAACCTAAGGACAAAGATTAGACACATGGCAAAGACCATTGCTTTACAGAAGTATTACCTATTCATGGAAAGGGGAAGAAAAGGCTCTGCCATATAGATAACTTCAATGTCTGGCTCAAAGCATGATGTAAAATCAAGTGGTTTTGGTTACATTGGTGGTTGGGGCTGAGTATGGAACAGTAAAAAGTTATATAGTAAGGATGGTCTACATTTGTCCTTGGCCAGAAAGAGGATGCTAAGTGAGAAATTCAGAGCATACACTATCAGACATTTAAACTAGAAGGCGAGGGTGGCAGGAGGTGGCCAATGAAATTTCAATTCACCCCCAAGCAATACAGGAATTGGGAGAAGAAAACAACAAAGTCAATCAGCTAAAATAGCAGAACAGATGACTAAGAAGAGCCGCAATCCTAGGGAGACAAGTTGGAAAACTATGACCATAATTGCTCGTAGTCTGGACAATAAAATCCCAGACCTACAGGCCTTAATGGTGGAAGCAGACTTGGACATAGTTGCTGTTACAGAAACCTGGTTCACTGAGTCTCTTGACTGGGATACAGTCATACCAGGTTATAACTTGTTAAGGAAGGACAGAGAGGATAGAAAAGGGGAAGGAGTAGCTCTTTATGTCAAAAAAATATCCAAGCAACTTGACTGCAAGGAATGTGGGGTAGAGAAGAGTCATTTTAGGGTCGTCCTAAAAAAAAAAAAAAATTGATAATGGTGCATCCATTTTTACTGGAGTGGTTTACAGGCCTCTGACTCAAATTGAAGAACTAGACAGAGATCTAGGTAGGAAAGAACGGAGAAGTGTTGACTTTTGGAGATTTTAATCTGTTGGATGCAGACTGGTAAATCCCTTCTGCAGAATCTACCAGAAGTAGAGAAATAGTGGAACCCTTGAGGCAGGAAGTTATCCTTGACCTAGTGCTCACTAACAGGAATAATGTCTCCAATGTCCAAACGGGTGCCCACCTGAGCACCAGTGATCAAACGGTATGGTTTGATATCGCAAATAGGATATGGAGAAGTCACATGAAAACCAGAGCTTTGAATTTCAAAAATACGGACTTTGTCAAAATGGGGACGTACCTGGAGGTAGAACTAAAAGATTGGGAGAAAATGGGAGAGGTAGAACAGTGGGCCAAACTAAAAGGAGCAATTACAAAAGCAACAAACCTATATGTTAGAAAAGTAAACAAAAATAAGAGAAATAAGAAAACGATCTGGTTCTCAAAGGAGGTGGCTGATAAAATAAAGGCAAAAAGAACAGCATTCAAGAAATATAAAGGATCCCAAAAAGAGGAACACAGGGAAGAATATCTGGAGAAACTGAGGGAGACGAATAAAGAAATCAGGTCAGGTGGAATAAAGGATTGCCAAAGAGGTAAAGCGAGGTGACAAAACATTTTTAAGATATATCAGAGAAAGGAGAAAAGTACAAAGTGGTCTAATGAAATTGAAAAGTGACAAAGATAAATGTGTGGAAAGAGACAAAAATATTAAACAAATACTTCAGTGCAGTTTTCACTAAAGAAGATCCTGGAGAAGGACCATCGCTAGTTAACAAGATTGGGGATGGGGGTGGAGTAGACAAAGCTCCGTTTATAGAAGAGAATGTATGGGAAGAGCTAGGAAAACAAAGTGGACAAGACCATGGGACCGGATGAGGTACATCCCAGGATACTGAGGGAGCTCAGAGTCAGAGATGTGCTGGCGGGTCTGCTGAAAGACCTGTACAATAGATCCCTGGAAATGGGAGTGGTGCCAGAAGATTGGAGAAGAGCGGTAGTGGTTTCGCTTCACAAGAGTGGGAGCAGAGAGGAGGCTGGAAACTATAGGCTGGTTAGTTTCACCTCGATGGTGGGAAAATTAATGGAGCCTCTGTTGAAAGAAAGGATAGTGAACTATCTACAATCCGGTGGGTTGCTTTACCCAAGGCAGCATGGATTCATCAGAGGAAGGTCTTGTCAGACAAATCTGATTAATTTTTTTTGATTGAATGACTAAAGAATTGGATCAGGGAAGAGTGCTCGATGTGATTTACTTGTATTTTAGTAAAGCTTTTGACACGGTCCCACACAGGAGACTCGTGAACAAAATGAGAAGCTTGGGAGTAGGTGCCAAGGTAGTAGCATGGATTGCAAACTGGTTGACTGATAGGAGACAATGTGTAATGGTAAATGGAATTTACTCTGAAGAAAGAACAGCGTTAAGTGGAGTGCCACAGAGATCGGTTTCGGGACCGGTTCTGTTTAATATCTTTGTGAGCGACATTGTGGAAGGGATAGAAGATAGTATCTGCAAATAGACAAACTAAGATCTACAACAGAGTGGTCAGGGTTGAAAGGAGAGAGAATGAAGAGTGAGTTAAGAAAGCTTGAAGACTGGTTGAGGATTTGGCAGCTGGTATTCAATGCCAAGAAGTACAAAGACGTGCATCTGTGATGCAGGAATTCAAAAGAACTGCATGGGATGGGAGGTAAAAGACTGATGTGCATGGATTAGGAGAGAGACCTTGGGGTGATTATGTCTACCGATCTGAAGGAGACAAGGCAATGTAACAAGGTGGTAGCTAAAGCCAGAAGAATGCTGGGATGGAAAGAGGAATAACCAATAAGAAAAAGGAGAAAGTGATGCCCTTGTACAGGTCCTTGGTGAGGCCTCACCTGGAGTATTGTGTTCTGTTCTGGAGCCTGTATCTCAAAAAGTATAGGGATAGGATGGAGGCAGTTCAAAGAAATGCGACCAAAATGGTGAGGGATCAGCATTGGAAGACTTATGAGGAGAGGCTGAAGGATCTGAATATGTATACCCTGGAAGAGAGGAGGGGCAGGAGAGATATGATACAGACCTTCAGATACCTGAAAGGTTTTAATGATGCATAATCAAACATTTTCCATTGGAAAGAAATCAAGAGAACTAGGGGTCATGGGAAGATGACTCAAAACCAATGTCAGGAAATATTTCTTCACAGAGAGGGTGATGAATGCCTGGCATGCCCTTCCAGAGGAGGTGGTGAAGACGAAAATAGTGAAGGGATTCAAAGGGGCATGGGATAAACACTGTGGGCCGGATTTTAAATGCCCTGCGCGCATAAATCCGGCCGGATTTTCGCGCGCTGGCGCGACTATTTTGCATAGGCCGCCGGCACGCTCACAGCCCCGGGATGCGCATAAGTCCCAGGGCGGGACCGGGGGTGTGGCGCTGGCCCGGGGGCTTGGTCGAGGCCTCCGGACCAGCTCCTGGGTCAGGTGATGGCGCGCCAGCAGCCCGCTGGCGCACGCAGATTTACGCCTGCTGTCAGCAGGCATAAATCTGCCAACAAAGGTTGGGGGGGGGGGGTTTAGATAGGGCCGGGAGGGTGGGTTAGGTAGGGGAAGGGAGGGGAGGGGAAGGTGCGGGGGAGTGGAAAGAAAGTTCCCTCCGAGGCCGCTCCGATTTCGCACCCCCTTGCATATTTGCACGCGCTGACCCCGGATTTTATAAGCTACGCGTGTATCTTATAAAATCCAGCGTATTTTTGTTCGTGCCTGGTGAGCGAAGAAAAGTATGCACTCGCGCAAAATTATAAAATCTACCCCTGTGGATCCCTAATGTCTAGAAATAAAGAAGAGAGGAGAATGTTGGGGAGATACCCATTCCGGAGATGGTTTTCAAGGATAAAATTTTAGATTAACTGAACCAAATCACGGTGAGCCTGGAAGTTGTGGTTGGCCAGATTGACAAACTGAAGAGTGGTAAATCACCTGGACCAGATGGTATACACTCTAGGGTTCTGAAAAAACTAAAAAATGAAATTTCAGACCTATTTCAATTAATTTGTAACCTATCATTAAAATCATCCGTTGTTCCTGAAAATTGGAAGATGGTCAATGCAATTCCGATGTTTAAAAAGGGCTCCAGGGGTGATCCGGGAAACTATAGACCAGTGAAGCTTGATTTCAGTGCCGGGAAAAATCGTGGAAACTATTCTAAAGATCAAAATCACAGAGCATATAGAAAGACATGGTTTAATGGGACACAGCCAGCATGGATTTACCCAAGGGAAGTCTCGCCTCACAAATCTCCTACATTTTTTTGAAGGGGTGAATAAACATGTGGCAGAGGTGAAATGGTAGATGTGGTGTATTTGGGATTTTCAGAAGGCGTTCGACAGAGTCCCACATGAGAGGCTTCTAAGAAAACTATAAAGTCATGGGATAGGGGGCAATGTCCTTTCATGGACTGCAAGCTGGTTAAAAGACAGAAAACAGAGAAGAGGATTAAATGGTCTGTTTTCACAGTGGAAAAAGTTAAACAGTGGAATGCCTCCGGGATCTGTACTTAGACTGGTAATTTTTAATAAATGCTGGAAAGGGGTATGACGAGTGAGGTGATCAAATTTGCGGATGACAAAAAATTATGCAGAGTTGTTAAATCTCAAGCGGATTGTGATAAATTGCAGGAGGTTCTTGCGAGACTGGAAGACTTGGCTTCCAAATGGCAGATGAAATTTAACGTGGAAAAGTGCAAAGTAATGCATATAGGAAAAAATAACCCTTCTTGTAGTTCTATCTTAGGAGTTACCACCCAGGTAAGAGATCTAGACATCATAGTGGATAATACACTGAAATTGTCAGCTCAGTGTGCTGTGGCGATCAAAAAAGCAAACAATGTTAGGAATTATTAGGAAGGGAATGGCAAATAAAATGATGGATGAATTAATGCCTCTGTATTGCTCCATGGTGAGACCGCATCTTGAATGCTGTGTGCAATTCTGGTCACCACATCTCAAAAAATATATAGTCGCACTGGAGAACGTGCAGAGAAGGGCGACCAAACTGATAAGGGCCATGGAATGGCTGCCCTATAAGGAAAGTCTATTGAAGTTAGGGCCATTTAGTTTGGAGAAGAGACGACTGAGAGGGGGTTATGATAAAGTCCTTTCATAATTTTGTAGATCTCTAACAAGTTAATGTAAATAGGTTACTTACTCTCTCAGATAATAGAAGGACTGGGGGGCATTCCATGAAGTTAGCAAGTAGCTCATTTAAAACAAATCAAAGAAAATCATGTTTTACTCAGAGCATAGTTAGCTCTGGAATTCATTGACAGAGGATGTGGTTAAGGTAGTTAGTGTAACTGGGTTTAAAAAAGGTTTGGATACGTTCCTAGAAGAAAAATCCATAAACTGCTATTAATTAATAAGCAATAGTAGCTTGAGATTTATTTAGGGGCAGATTTTCAAAGGCTATGCGCATAACATATGCGCGTAACCCGAGAAAATCTGCCCCTGCGCGCGCCGAGCCTAGGGATGCGGGAGGCAGGCGTAACTTTCGAGATAAAGGTCAGGAAGGGGTTTTAGTTAGGGCGGAAAGGCGGGTTAGATAGGGGAAGGGAGGGGAAGGTGGGGGGGGGGGGGGCAGAAGGAAAGTTCCCTCCGAGGCCGCTCCAATTTCGGAGCGGCCTTGGAGGGACCGGGGAAAGTCATCGGGGCTCCCCTAGAGCTCGGCGCGCATGTTATAAAATCGGGCGTAGATTTGTTCGCATCGGGTTGCGCGAACAAGTCTACACCCTTGCGCTGTTTTTAAAATCTGGCCCTTAATGTTTAGGTACTTGTCAGGTATTTGTGACTTGGATTGGCCACTGTTAGAAACAGGATTCTGGGCTTGATGGACCCTTGGTCTGACCCAATATGGTATATCTTATGTTCTTATGGGGATAACTTGCTGGTGTGGCTGTTGCTATCCTTAATAAGCCTAGATACTATTAATGCAACTCCATCATTGGTCTCTGCTTCAACAGCAGTGGGAAAAGCAGAATTGGATTCAGACAGCAACCAACCATCGAGGCCCATGGCTTTTACGATTTGGGGAACAAATAAACATGGGGGTAACTTGATGATGCAGCTTTTATTACCTTTAATCACTAAGTTTGATGCTTTTGATGCAACTCCAACATTGCTCTCTGCTTCCATGGCAAGGGTTAAGGGAAACTGGATTCAAACAGCATCCGAGGGCCCTGACTTTTACGATCTGGTAAACTGATAAGCAGCAGATACTGGCATGAGCATAAGCTTGCTGGGCAGACTGGGTGGATCATTTGGGCCTTTTCTGCCGTCATTTCTATGTTACAACCATGAGACCCATCGTAGCTCCTAATAGTGCATGTTTTATATTTATCTTTTTTCAAATCCCACTTTCTTTAAAGTTCTTCTTTCTGGAAGTTTATTCTCATTTGGTGCCATTACATAGATCTCATCCTTCTGATTTGATCCGGCACCATTATCCAATTCTCTCTCTTTTTTGTTTGGTTGAAATCATGCAATTCTATTGTAAAATAATTTTGAAAACTGAAACACACATCTCTCGTTTCTTGACACTACTATTTCAATCTCCAATTATTGTTTGGTCACCTCTATCTACAGGAAACCCTCTGATAGGAATATCTTTCTCCACTTTGACAGTTACCACCTGTGTTTGTTTAGACATAATATTCCCACTGGCCAATTTCTGTGGCTCCAACGCCTCTGCGCTTGTCATGAAAATTTTACTATTCATGCCTGGGTGATGGCTAATAATTTTTTTTGCTCATGGTTACCCCTCCCGCGTCGTTAAGAGGGCATTTAAACATGCTTATTTTGTGAATCGCAATCTCCTTTTCTGTCCTTGATCTAATGATGATTCTGATGCCTTGACGTGCGTCCTCCCTTTTTTGACGCTTGCCGACGTGATTTGCCAGATCATTCGCCACCACTGGCACCTCCTCTCGCTTCTATTTTTAAGTCCCCCCTTGTTTCACTTTTAAATGTGGACATAATTTAAGAGATGCTCTTGTCTTTTCTGATTTCCTTACTTCCCGTACCTCGGATCTCTCCTTCTCCAGTCACAACCCCTGTGGCTCCTGTCGAGCAAGGTCCTGTTTCACTATCCATTACCTCATTCATATTCACTTAATCATAACTAACTGCATCTTTTCTGGAGCAGTCAATGGCATCCTCTGCCCCTGAAATTTACTAGATACTGGTAAGAAAATACGGAAAATCAAAACAAATCTTTGAACGTTGCAGTAATATTTGCCATTCCTTTGGTTTCACACTGGTGAAATTCCAGTGACTCTCTCGCTCTTGCTGTCAAGGTAACTTTTCTTCCCTGCATCTGCGCTGTGAACTACTTTGGATTTTATTTTTACCTTCAAACTGTTTCTCCTGCTGGTATCAATTTAGAGACTGAGTGGTTGTCATGTTTATAAATTTATATACTCTTGTTTCCAGTACTTGTACTTCTGCTTTCTGATTGGCTCTCTCCCGCTAGCCTCTGATTGGCTTTTGTAAACTTGTGACTGCTTGGTGCCTTTTTGGTCCTTTTAAAACCTGTTACTACCCATAACTAATCAAGCTTGATATTTCACTTGGTTGCAGCTCCATCACTGCTCTCTACATTAATGGTGGGGGTGGAAGGGAAATAGAACCAAAGAGCTAAGAGAAACAGATAAGTATGAGAAAAAAATGTGAAGCTTGCTGGGCAGACTGGATGGGCCGTTTGGTCTTCTTCTGCCGTCATTTCTATGTTTCTATATGTTTCTATGTTCTGAATCTTGTCTGGATGCTGCCTGCTAAGATGTTTAAGTCTGTAAGCATTCTTGCTAGATGTTGCCTGTAATTATTACTTTATATTATTACTTTAAATGTTATTGCCTTTTGTACTGTCCACCTTATTAACTTTTCACTAACCGCTGCATTCTATTTGTTTCACTAGATAGTGGCCCCCTTGAGACAGCTCTGCTGCAAAACCCGGCTATGTGGGGGTCGGCAGTGCTTCTCCCTTTCTTACCAACTGGCAACCCCTGCTGTTTTAAAGCTTTGCTGTTGAAGCTGAAGTTCTTGTGTAATCATATGAATAAACCATTTATTTGACTCTACTACAATTTGGTGGACAGTTATCTGCTGCAATTTTTGATTTATCTTCATAGTCTTAAAACACTGGCAATTTTTAGAATAAACAAATGTGTATTTTTATTAGTCATAGCTCTAATTTAAAAAACATCTTCCTCTGAATTCCCTCTTCAGCCGTTTGTGCTCTATTCATGCTGGGGCAGATCTTTAAACCTGCGCGCAGGCGTAGATTTATTCGCGCAACCCGGCGCGAACAAATCTACGCCCGATTTTATAACATGTGCGCGCTGCCGCACGCATGTTATAAAATCCAGGGTCGGCGCGAGCAAGGGGGTGCATAATTGTGCAACTTGCGTGCGCTGAGCCGCGCAGCATTCTTCCATTCCCTCCAAGGCCACTCCGAAATCGAAGCGGCCTAGGAGGGAACTTTCCTTCCGCCCCCCCCCCCCCCACCTTCCCCTCCCTTCCCCTATCTAATCTGCCCCCAACCCTATCTAAAACCCTCTCCTGACCTTTATCGTGAAAGTTATGCCACTTGCGCGCGCCGGCAAGCTGCCAGCGCGCCATCCCCGGCACGGTGGCTATTCCGGAGGCCTCGGCCCCGCCCCCAGAATGCCCACGGGCTGGCGTCCCGCCCCCGGAACACCCCTTTTTCGAAGCCCCGGGACATACGCGCATTCTGGGGCTTGTGTGCACCGCCAAGCCTATGCAAGATAGGCTCGGTGCACACAGGGGCAGCTTTTCTGGGGTTACACACGTAACCCTTTGAAAATCTGCCCCACTCTTTTTATCTGTACATTCCCTGCCTGGGGTCCCAATGAGGAGCAGCTCTCCCAATTTTCTTAGATGCATAATGGCAGAAGTGACCAAGTAGGAGAAGGTTTGGAAAGCTTTAAAGAGGAATATTTACTCAGGAATGAAAAAAAAATGAGAACTTTGGCAGAACAGGGGTTTTGCATGCTTTATAGCTTACTGTTCTGCCTGTGACACTTTTCCCCAGAGAGCTCATTTCCCCTGTGCTGGTCTGCAGGTGGTGTTTGACCTCTGCACTGTAGTTCAAGCAGGGGCTTTGGATGCTGCCTTGACTCAGAAGGTTGCATAAATAGCATACACATCCCAGCAGCCCTGAGGAAATGTAAGACTGAAGCAACCCGCAGTGCCAGTGGCCAAAAATCCATTACTAGTCAGAAGGCCATTGGTGATAAAGCTATTCTTAGTCCTGGCCCTGTAGGCAGAGAACTCGCCCTGAAGGTTCTGGAACTCTCTAGTCTGGGCTGGGAGTACAGAGGGAGCAGATCTCTGTGCTGAAGCCCTGTTCAGTGCCTGTGGACAGCCTTTTTCCTGACCTCCCCAGGCACTAAATAAGTTGTGAAGAGTGTTAAAGAAGAAGGATTATACAGTAAAAGTTATCTGTTCCTATTTGCAGTTTAAATCTTTTATTCCATTCTCTGTTCCTACTTTCTGTTAATAAACTTACTAGTTTGTTAGCTCTGCCTGTCTTGGACTAATTAATGATCCTGGAATTATGTTTATTTGGTCTGTGGGTGGTTTTCTAGGAACTGTGTGTCCCTTGAGTTGTGGGGTCTCAGTGTCCCTAGAAACCAGCAGAGGCAAGCTGGAACCCAGTTGGCGGGTGGGAAATTGCCAGTGCAGGAACACATGCACAGGTGCAAGCAGGACCCTACGAGTGGCCACATGGGTTAACCTGCATGGGTGTGCAAGGCTGTGCTGCGGCATTACATGACAAGAACAAAGGAGGGTGTTAATTGTGTTTAACTGCTGAAGCCACTGTGTTAAAGTGGACAAATTCCCTGTTTGCACTGCTGCTGCACATGTCCTAATTGCTATTTGATGTCTCCTCTCACAAAGCAGGACGACAGTGATCCAGATCTTATACAGAGAGCCAGGGTTACCACCCCATCCCTCCCCGAATCATCAGTTCCCAGGCCTCTCTCTCCCCTGCACTCCTTGGGCTCTCATCTTTTCCTAATTATTGGCTTTCCCTTACCTTGAAGACAAACATCTCCCCACGCAGCATGGCAACGGTATCAAAATCCCCATCGCAGATATTTGGGCCATACTGCTCTGGCCGCTCAGTGGTTCGGGGGTGCTCCGGACTTCCTGGTTTTCTGCCTGGAGGTGATTTGGGGGGCTTGGGTTCCGGATTGTCTGGTCTCTTGGGGTTCACCGTGGGAAGTGTCCTGGTGGTCTGAGGCTGATCATTGGGAAATCCTGCAGAAGAGGAGAGCTCATGAATAAGGGACCTAGGGAGGATGCCACACTCACAATTCCAGGGGATTGTGTAGCCTATGAAAGTAACCCCCCGCCAGGGAGATAAGTGCCTGGCCCATGTGGCCTGCAGCTAGCTTACCGTGAAGAAGGGCTCTCTGCTGCAAGCTATTTTGTATCACATAACAAATTGCATTGGGACGTGGGAGGAGAGATATGCAGACATTTCCAATTGCTATTGCCAAAAAATGGACACATCTACCAGATGCAGACAACCCTCGTCATTAGCTAGCTCGCCGTTCACTTGATCTTGAAGTTACTGTCCATCCACTGGGGTGTATATGATACATCTCTGAAGATGGAGCATGAAAGTCTCCTTTAACCCCAGATGGGGAATTATTTACCCTGGGAATTTTCCTGACAATGGCACTAATGAATATGGGCAGAGATTAAACATGCAGACACAGAGCCGCACATTTCTTTGTTTGTTTTACAGATACAACATGTCTCTGTGGGGGTTTTTTTGGCATTTCTATTCAAATGGTTTATTGATTTTGTGCGTGCACAGATATAGGGCTTCTGATCTTAGGGGTTTATAAAATGAAAATGTAGGGGTTTATTTTCAGCTAATTAGGGGTTCTTTGAGGATGCTAAAGGTCCAGTGGTGTTCTGTTTTTACAAGTTGTGGCAACTTTCCCTGTGTACATTTTTCGGTTAATTCACGGGCGTTTTTACCATTCCTCCTCTTCTGATTTGGGATTGCAGCTGCTGCCGATAGTCCTAAACCACATGGCTCATGCTGAAATTTGAGCCCCCATGATTCTCATACTCCAGCACTATTCTTGCAAGGGTCTGGCCAGACCATCTGTGAGCCGTGCAGTTTAGCAATATCAATATCAAACTGCAGCAGCCCTGAATCAGAGGAAGAGCCACAGGAGCTGCTGTGAGGCAGCTCATGCCCTTGTCCCTCCCATCCAACTTGCCAGGCCTCCTTATAGCCCCTTAACCGGCCTGACTACCCCATCAATCTGATCAATCTGTCCCAACACAACCAGCCAGTTTGTCCCCCCTTAGCCACAAGCCAGCCTATCCCTCCCAGCCATTCCCACATCCAGCCGTTCTCCCATCCTCTCAATCCCTCCCACCTGCTTCTGCTGCTCAGTCCAGCACTGTGTGACGCTCTGAGTGAATCTGAGTCTGCAGGTGCCTGCACTCCTGTGCTGGTCTCACGAGGCAGCCCGCATGACCGGTGCAGCAGGTTCAGGCAGAGCTGTGCGGCACCGGAAGGCATCAGCTGTTCTGCCAGTCATCAGATTATGGCGCTTATTGGCTCTACTTGATCAGCCCGATTTTCAAACTGGGAAAAAGAGGATTGGCGTCTACCAGGCTTTGATTTTCAGCAATTATCAGAAGCCCTGGAGATATGGTAAGGACAAGAAGGCATCACAGGCTCTCTTTAGGACTGAACATCTGGATTGTGCATGGTACAGTAAACACATCTCATGTCAATGTAGGTGTCTCTTAGGTGGGCACATGTATATGACCACATTCAAGGTTCAGAGCCTTGGATTTTTGTATGTACCAGTAAATCTGTGCATATACACATGGCACAGGGTCATGGTTCCTGCTCATCAGCATGTGCCTGTGGGCATACCACTTACCGTACAACTGTTGGATGCCCCTGAGGTCGTCCTCTGGCAGCAGGAAACTCTCAGTGTCCATCCATTGGTAAAACGGAGCCATAATGGCCGAGGGGTTGTTGGAGTGCTCCAGACCTAGAGAATGGCCCAGTTCATGAACTGCCACCAGGAAGAGGTGATTTCCTGCAGCAAAAAGCAGACAGTTACTCATGGGCCAGCAAAGCCCCTGGGAAAGCAGACTCCTCTTCAGGAGTCCACGCCACTAACCTCTCTACTCTTTACGTGCTATCACTGGTTCCAGTTACAGACACAGAACAACCTGCTCCATGACACAAGATAAACCGTGTGCCCCCTGCACCCACCAGAAGCACCACTAATTACCAAGAAATATGAGGGCACAATTTCAAGCCGCTCCTCTACTTCTGACTCTCTAAAGGACTCTAAGCATGTTATTTTATTGCCCCATGTCCCCATTTACCCAAATATTATTGGGTGGTAACAACAATCAGATTTTTTTCAGCTGCTGGAAGATTTGTGTTGTCTTGATACTGGATATGTGCTGTCAGGTCACACAACTCAAAGGCATCTTCTAATGTTTTTTCATTCTCTTGCCCAGCGGTTTCCTTCTATTCCTCCAGACTTCCAGCTCCCTCACAAGCAGCTTGGGTCGGGGCTGCACAGAACCAGGAGCCTCCATTTCCAACACTCTGGGATTTTCCCCCCCTATTTTTATTCCACCGGCCCCATGCATAGCCCAGTCATAACAGTGATGGCCCTTGGCTAGGGGTCACAGACCAGTACACTAGCCCACAGAGTATTTTCATTGCTGTTGTACACCGGTTGGTACTCTCTCCCCTTGAAGGCTGTGTGCACCACTTCTACAGCTTATCCAGGACTAGCTGGCCCAAGGGACAGAAATTGGGCTCGGGAGGCCATCCCACCCCTCCTACATGGTAGCACCTAGCACTGCCACCGAGCCATCGGTTCAGCCCTACGTATATTCCTCTACAGCAGTAGTTCCCAACCTGGGGTCTGCCAGAAAGAAGACAGCCAAAGTGCAACTGGCAAGAGACAGAACAGGCTGACCTCGCCTCCGAGAAGCACTGGTCTAAGGCTGCCGTCCAATCCTACTGCCCGAGCCAAGGCCAAGAGGAAGATTGCAGCCTCAAGAAGTCCAAATCACTGAAGGAGTAGTATGGCTATGTTGAGGGGCAAGGGATAGGTGGGGCAGGAGGTGGAGAAGGGGTCACAGGGGAAGAAAGGCAAGAAAGAGAGCACAGGAGTGAGAGGGCCTAAAAAGAGAGGCAGAAGAACACTTGGGATAGGGCTGTGGTGGTGGTGGTGGAAGGGATGGTAAAGAGGGAGAGGACCGGACAAGGAGCTGCAGGGGGAAGAGGGCAGGTAGGAAGGCACTCAGGAAGGGGGCCACGAGAGGGTGGGGGGAGGAAGCAGGGAAGGATGGTAGGCCACAGAGGGTACATCACTCAGAAAGGGACTGTGGGGAAAGGGCGACCAGGGAAGGGCCCACAGAAGGGAGAGGACTAAAGGGAAGACATTGGGGATGGGGTAACGGCAGGGGGTGAGTTATTGGGGGGAGAGGCAGGAGGGACAGAAACAAAGAAGGGGCCGTGGGTGGAGGAAAGCAAAGCGGGAAGGTGAGCACTCAAGAAGGAGTCACAAGGTGGAGGAGCGCAGGAGAGAGAAAACCAGAGAGAGGGGGGGGGTGTTGCAGAAAGGGCCTTTATGGATGGAAAGGGTTGTACCCTCTTTTCCCACCACTCACAATGAGTTCTGTGACATTGTCCTCCTGGGAAAAAAACAGGCCCGGGATTGCAAGGAGCACTCAACGCCAGACCCCCCCCCTTTACGACTGGAAACCGAAGGGTTCTCTGGCACCACTAGGACTGCCTGCACGAGCTCAGGATAAACGTTGCCCCCCTCCTGAATGGGCCGTGCAGGGGGGTCTGAGCTACGGGGAGGAATTTCATAAAGCCGTGTTATTAACACAAGCACATTCCTGATTATTCCCTGGGTGCAGGCATGGGCGGGACACATGGACCAGGATAAAGGAGCCACACAGAGTGTGAATACTTCTTCTGAACACTGGCAGCCAGGCAAGAGCAGCTGGCAGGAACAGCTGGGACTATGGGCAGGACAGAAACAGCTGTCAGTAAGGTCAGGCTGCAAGCTCCCCAACAGATGGGGATGGGCGGAATTGCCTTTAACTCTGGGAGAGCTCAGCTTTCAAGGACTGCTTAGAACAAGGCTATCCCTATAAATCTGGAACGGCAAAACCTAGCTTACCATTCACCCCCCCCCCCCAACCCAAGATCATGGATGTAGAACTTTTTTCACATATTAAAAACAAAACTTCCTTCTTAAATATTGCCACTATAACATTTTTCACCAAAATGTCAGAAAGCCATATTTTAATCCTGAAGGAAAATGACTTCCAACCAGCCCCTAACTGTCTTCAGTCTTGAAAAGAAAACCACCTCACATACGCTGACGACATCACAGCCCAGGTGGAAGCCAGCGCAGAAACCAAGGAGGAAGGAAGGAGCAGCCATCTTCCCTTACGGAAAATACCAGGCTCATTCTAGGACTCTCTCTTGCTTGCAAAAGTGACCTCCTCTTCTTTCACAGGCAGAACTGGGGCATAGAAAGGCCAAAACTTGAAACTAGAGTCCGAGGAAGTGGAAAATGCATAATGAATCTTTGTACAGTCACCTGACCTCAGGTAAAAGCTTACTAGAGAAAGCACCATCAGTTTTTAATAGATGGTTTGTGCGTACGGCAATTCCAAGAAGCAGGGGAGGCAGGAGAGTTACAACGGTCAGCCAATGAGAGTTAGACGCATCCTAGATCCGGACCGAGGAAGCCGAGTGACCGGAAACTAGAAAGCACACGAGCAAGAGAATGTGAAAAGGCGTGAAGGAGGGAGCGAGCTGGCCTGGCCAGCAAGAAGCAGTAACAGAGCAGGAGAGGAAACCATGAGAGGCAGTCAGGAAGCAAGGCGGGGTGGAGATGGCAGATCGGAAGGAGGCTGGACAGGATGGCAAAGACCGTCAGACAGAGGTCTGAAACCATTGCCAGGGTGGAGCAGATAAGAAGGGCAGCTGCAAGGCGGGAAAAGAGAGAGGGAGAGGAATGGCTGGGGCAAGGCCGTGAAAGGAACGCGCCCGGTCGCCGCCTGTACCTCGACCTGCAATAATACAAAACAAGGTTGCCAACCTAGCTCCACGTTGTCAGGGCTTGCTGGCTAATCCCCCCCCCTTTTGTAACTTTCACTCCCAAAAACAGCCTTATCGTCGGTGTCCTGTGGAATGCACTGGGACGAAAGAAAACCAGGACTAACCCCTCAAAACCTGGAGTCGGCACCTTGTGGAAACCACCAGCACATTTACCCGAAAGCCATTCACAGATCCTGTCCAGCCAGACCTTCCCTCCCAACTCCGGCAACACTTTACCTGACAGCTCGGTATTTTCAACTGTCCAGGGCTCCTCGGTGTCAAAGTGGGCGTCTCCTCCCATCCCTGGCCCGGGGAAGTATGCATGGGCTAAGAAGCCCCCCGTGCCGTCAAAGGGGGAGCTGTCGCCGTGGAACCCCGAGGCGAAGAGGACCATGATGTCGGCCTCCTTCCTGCGTTTCTGCCGGATGTCTTCATAGGGCACCTCCTGGAACACCAGTGGGGTGGCCGCCTCCCATACCCTGAAGGCCAGGCGAATGGCTTCCTGCGAGTGGTACCACCCCAGCTTCTCTGTGTAGTTCTGGATGCTGCAAAATGGAAAGGAGAATCAGGAGGATGCCATACAGGGAGATAAAACACAGCAACTCAGTCCCTTGAGGCTCATTAAACCTCCAAAAAAAAACCCAAACCCTGGAAATGTCAAGATAATGGAATCTTGAGCAAGCACCTCCAGCATCTGGGGAGAGAGAGTGCCTAACAGGAGGGTCTTCATCACACCTGGCACTGGGTCCTGGGGCGAAAGGAGGGGCAGCTCCCGCATCCTCTCCACTGACAGGAGATGCCAAAATAGCCTGCACCTCAGCTCTTAAAACGAAGCTTTCTTCTACTGCCAAACCACAAAAGTAAGAGCTGTGCATGTTCCGCAGCCTGCAGACTATATTGACACATCCAAGTCGCGCTGGGTTTACTGACATAAGAGAACTTTAGTTTACCCTGGATTATGGCACCAAGAAAACACTTCATGAGCATCACTTCTTTTTTACTCCTGTGGCATCATCAGATAATCCACTTGTAGCCCACTGTGAGCTCTCACACTGTCAGAATGGGACGCAAGGGCAAGCAGCTGACGACATTATAACAGGACAAAAAGTTGGCCTGTACCTGATTACGTCACAGTGACCTTTTTTTTTTTTTTAAAGACTGGTTTTCGTCATTAGCTTGTGACAGTTGCTCTATTTTGGGGAACTAGCTTAATCCCATAAAATAAATATATAGCAACTCCTGGAATAGAGCGCTAATCCTCCCCATAGATCATCCTGTTCCCAAAAGATTTCTGGCCTCCAGGAATAAACAGCTTCTTTCCAGGAGTCCAGCCCCACCCCTCGGAAGGGGCAGTGCAGATACACCCACTCACTGAAAAAAAACCAAACAGCTTTTCTCTAAAGGCGTTCTGGTCGGCACAGCTGTGAATCTCGAGACCCCGGTCCCCTTCTCCTCCTCCATGCACTCAACTCTGTGACCTTGAGAAGGTTACTAGAGCTTCCTGCACTCAGACTGGAAGCTCTCTGGGGCAGGGGCATTGTGACCCTATGAGTTATCCTGTACAACGTTATGCACACTGGTGTTATATAAATAATAACTATCGTTCTCTTTGAACTGCTAACACTTAGACTGATGTACTGGGTGCTGAG
Source organism: Rhinatrema bivittatum (assembly GCF_901001135.1). Taxonomy (NCBI): domain Eukaryota; kingdom Metazoa; phylum Chordata; class Amphibia; order Gymnophiona; family Rhinatrematidae; genus Rhinatrema; species Rhinatrema bivittatum. Next base: position 141,003,235 of record NC_042621.1, read on the forward strand.
AGATGTAAAGGTAATTTAATCTGCCTCTGGCCTCAATGTACTAGGGGGCGCCTGGCTAAGCACATTATTAGCATGCGATTGTGTCCACAATTATATGTGCACAGCTTTACTCCGGATTTAACAAGGAGTTTAGTGCCCGAAAGAACCATGCGCACAAACATGAGTAAAAAATGAGCTATCATCCTTCCCCCAATGCAGAGAGGTGCGCAGGCTTAACTCCTGTTTTCTTCATGCTGGAGGTGTAACTCCTGGTCAGAGGCGGAGCAAAGTTGCTGGGGCTATGGGACTGAACCTGGAGTTTGTGGTGCTGGGGTCCTGGACTCAGGATTCATGCACAGGGAGCATAAAGCTTGGCTTGCGTGCGCCATCTTTCTGGTTTCTGCGCACAGTGCACAGAAAGCAATTTTTGGAGCTTAACGCTCTGTGCGTCTAACACGGTTTATAATGCATAAATCACGTTTTATGTGCGCCAAGCAGGTCTCTGGGTGCACATTCTCGGGTCAGCACACTTTTTTTAAAATTCGCATGCCATTAGCTTTCTATGCTGGGAGCTAACTCTTCTAGTGTGTGAGCTGAACGTCGGTGTGCAACTTTTAGGCACATGTTATGACATCGGGGCCTCTGTGCGAGGCTATGAAGGACTGGCACAAATTCTCTCGTAGGTGCTGTGTGCCTGACTACGAGGACTTCAGATTTTGCTCCTCAGCGTAAGGGAATGTACTTAGCACACCAGGCTCAACCCGGATAGAGGAAGAGCTGTAGGGGAAGGGTAAGAACTGTGGCTAAGGATAAGCTTTCCACACCTGAAGGTCAGGTGCTTTTGGTTCCACTTGCGTCCTGTCAGTGCGTAGCGCTTCCGTCGCAGATTCGATTTTATCTTAGCACCAAACTGATCCGGGACGCCGCAGCGAGGCCGTTTCATCCACCTAAGGGAGAATTCAAACAAACAGATAACAAGAATGAGAAGACAAGACTGCACATAACACGAAGCAAAATCTACTCACCTTCCAAAGGCACCGAGTGGAACAGTAAGAGCTGTGGGGAGGGCTCACGGCTTTTTCAGCTGTAGAGCTCAGGCTGATAGAGGGGCTCATGGCTGCTGTAGCCCAGTCTCTCCCAACAGAAGTCATTGTAGGGAATGGTGCAGGAGCACACAGCTCCTATAACCCCAGTTTCCTCCAGCACCTAGCGCTGTTGAGAACGATGTAGCAGTACTGGCTGTGAGGGAGCTCACAATTCTGCAGTCCCAGCCTCTCCGCCAGCAGATTCACTGCAGGGAGCGCTGCAGAAATGCCAGGCGTTCTTTACAATAAGGGGGGATCTAGAGTTGGGATGGTCTGCTGGGAAGCAAATGGGCGGTATGACCAGCAGAGAGAGGCGGGAACACATCTACGCCAAACCTGCTATCCCCTAAGAAACCCGCTCCTTGGGCTGCAACTCAAGTTTGTCACTGTGCCCTAGTACTGAGAAGAGAGAGCCCAGTGGCAGCCCACCCGCTCGCTCGCCCGCCCAGGACTCAGAAGCGACCGAGAGAGCAGTGCCATGCAGAAGGACTTACGCTATGGTCCTCTCGTCCATCACCCCAGTGACTGGGATCCCGTAGAACCGCTGCATCTCGGAGACGGCGGCGGAGAGGATCTGTGCGGTGCGCATAGTGGACATCTGCCGGCTGGCCTGAGGGAGGTAGCCATAAAGTCGCAGCCAGGCCTGTGAGGGACACACAAGCGTCACGCTGTGATCTTTCCATGTCTGCCCTTTTGACCTTCAGTACCCCCTTTCTTAAAATGAATTATACAAAAAACATAAAAAAAAGTGTGCATCTCTGAACTGAGGCAACTGAAGTTCAGGTGGAGGGGCATGGCACAGGTTTTCCCAAAATGTAGCCAAACTGAAATGCATAAAATAAATAAAAAGCACAAAAGCACAGCTGCAAAAGCATTAGGTAAGCACCAGGTAAGAAAAATTACTACCACATGGAAATAAGCCCTACTTTGCTAGTGCAGAAAGGTAAAGAACAGAGTTACCACTCTCATCCACAGAGTTAAACTTCCTGGCAGAACAGGATAAGCCTGCACCAATGCACAACCCCAGTGGGCTACAGGGAATGTTTTAGTCTGGAAGGAATCCTAATCTGGGTTTGGTGGACTCTTCCAGCCCCCCTCATCCCTCACTAGCCCTGAGGCCAGTGACTTTACCTAATGCACCCAGTCAGGCCCCGCCCAACCCACACATCGCCATGATCAGCCTAACAGGATGTGCTCCTTCTCCGCGGTACAGGGATGCCACGTGCAGTGTGAGCAGCTTTAGGCGATTATATCCTGCAACAAACCTCTTACATTCAATGGATTACTGCAGCAGACAAAACATTTGCTATTTTAAAAGGTTACTGTCTACATTTTTGGTAACCAGTCTTCAAGAGGAAGTGCCGATTTAAAATGCTGTAGTTTTCCACAAAGACTCAGAATGTAGCTAAAACCCGGATGCCCTAACCTGGACTAAATAGCGCACCAAAAGCACCAGATCTGGTGCCCAAAGTACTGGAAGAAACCACAAAAATGATGCACGATTGTTTTTTCGGGGGATATAAATACCATAAATCAATAAACAAGATATCACCTCTGTTAAACTGCAAAAAAGCAATTCAGGGGTTGGAGGAGGTCGGTTTATGATTAAAATGACTATACACTGCTGGATGCGGTGATATAAGGAGATTGTATGAAACCTTCCTCTTCTTTCCTAAAAAGGTTTTTGTGGTAAAAGATTGTTTTGTGAGAAAAACTGCTCTCAGTTTTGAGAGATTGAAAATCACTTAACAATTTAGAGAGATTTCTCTTATTGAAATATTTTTGAAATAACAGGGTATAATCAGTTTAACAAAGTACTGGAAGGGCATTTACATGGATAAATAATTGGAAAAAAAAAAAACCCTTAGCCTGACTGGAAATCACCTCTTCAAATGCAGCTAAAAATACACATACAGCTTCTCAGGGGAAGAAAACAGCATGCCCACATTACATTTTCAAATGTGCGGGCACCATTATGCTCCCCATCACCCGCACCAATAACTGGTGCAATGCACACAGTTGCTTTTAATGTGGACTTTGCATTTCATCCTTTTCAAAGCAAGACATGGGGGATATTTCCTTAGAAATCTAACAAAGATGCACACATTGAAACTGCCTAGGGCTTTCTGGAAACCGCTCTGGAATTGGCAGCAAGTTTCCACATCCTCACTGTCGTCAAAGTTTGTTGCTGAAATAAAAATCAGACCATCAACGCAGGGCTGGCCATCCAGGACCATACCCTACCGGGAAATGAATAGTTTTACAAACAGTTTAAAAAAAAAAAAAAAAAGATCCACTCTTCAGAACCGCCTGTGCTTCACTTAGTTATTTCCCAGTATCTTCCTACCCCTTTTCCCATCACTTAGAAGGCCACGGCTGCCAAAGTCATCTTTGTCCATCACATAGTATACAACAGCTCCACTTTAGCAAATGCTTATCCTCCCATCCCAGGGTTTTCGGGGCCCGGATGCGGCATGGAATTTCAGAGAGACGCAGGAGCAGTTGCGGAGTCCTCGGCAGCAAAGAAAGACCCCTTGGTTCCCTCAATCTATTTCGCCGCGCCTGCTGCCGCAGCCCCTGTTCACCTTCCTCCCTTACCTGCATGGCCCCCCTCCGTCACGTCCACTGGTATAAAAGCAATTCCAGGCACTAAAGGCTTTCTCAATACTTCCGCTGCGCCTCCCCTGGCAGGTTACCTGCCAGATATTTTGGAGTTTCTCCTTTCTGGGCCAGAGATTCCTCCTTTGCTTTTTGGGTTTTTTCCAACTCAAATCGGAAATAGCCCCCCCCCCCCATTTGGGCTACGGTGCCAGCAATCTTCATTGACAACGTCTCAGGTTTGATTTGCCGCATTTATAGCCCCCTTCCCGATTCAGCCCAGCCGTTACACACAGAGAGTCTCCTCGGCCAGGGCTCACAAACCACAGCTCCCTCCAGTGCCTGCTCAATCTGGACCCCAAATTTGGCCAAGTGTCCCCTTACCCCTGGAGCTGTGAATGCTGTCCTGCCCCCCCGCCCGGGAAGCAAATCCAGGTCTCCCGCATGGCAGTGCACAACACTTGCCACTGAGCCAGCCCCTATCTGAATGTTTCTGACATTACCCCTTTCCCCGTCTCTCTTATTAGGTAGGGGCTCGTGTTCATGGCCATGCAGTGGACTTCAGTTTACAATATAAAAACGATCCGTGTGGCCCGCTTCAATTAATTCTATTAAATACTACATAGTCTGAGGGAATCGATTAAAATTATCGTACAATGATAGCTTTATTAGATCCCACAGAGTTAAAATATCATGGACTGACCACGCCCTTGACCAACAGTTGTTTGAACACTAAAAACGTACACGGCCATCTTTCAACATATTCTCTGCATCAAGGGTGATTTTTATTCCGTTATCTGTGCCACAACATAGCACTGGATACAATATTGCTTTGTAATAAAACAAAAAGAGTCACTTGTATAAACCCATGCTGGTGTGCATCACAGGACGTTTCAGTTTATAAATTCAACATTCCCCCGTCCCCCCTCCCCCCCCCCCCCCCCCCGACTCGGACTGTGTTTCGAAGCAAAACTGCGTTGTGAGGGGCCATACATTAAAGCTTCTAAATGTTATGTGGAGCCAGAACGGAGAGCCATCTCTATAATCAATTATTAAACAGAGGATGACACAAGGATATTCTGCTGTCAGCCCTCAGCGTTTAAATAACTGTTGAAACCCCAACAAAAAACAAAAGATTGCGAGAGGCCACTCTGATTGGTCAAGCCATGCCCAATCATGGGACCCTTCCGGGGTTATTCGTGTACCAGCCCAAACAGATCCTCCTCCTCCTCCCTTCCTGCTCATTCTGCGTATCACAGGCAAAGGATATATCACGACCACAGCTCCTCAACACAAAAGGTTTACATAGCCACAGTCCCAACTTTTCTGCCTCCTTCTGTCCAGCTGGCATTGGGTCTCACTTCTTAATCGCGGAGCTATCTGTCCCGAACGGAATATGTCTTTACAGTCCACACAACAGCACTCTTCTTTCTTATCCAAACGCACCAGCAACCACAAACATCCAAGAATTCTTTTGAAAACGGTGTCAACTCGCCTTCTCATATAAATTCTTAAATAACTGCAGGCACCCTTTTCTAGGTGTCTGAGTTTGCACTCTTAACACACCATTTCTGTTCTCCTTATTGTAAAGGATTGCAATCGCTGCCTCATGTTCTCAGTTTTAAATTTCTGAAAGACAACCAACTGTGGCTCACTGAGGAAGAATATTCTCAGATTATTTACACATCTCCGGTGCTCTAGTTTAACCAATAAAGAGAAAGTTATACGAATAAAGTCATCAAGTAGATGACAAAACGTAACTCACGTTACTTCTACATTTCAAAGTCTAATTTCTCTTGTGCTTTTGGATCCAAGTATTATTCTTTGATCTTTAATGACTAAGCATCTATCATAAGCTTGGGGCTAGGTGCACTACATGATTTCCCATAGACAAGAGTGGGGAAAAACCTTTTTAGTACACTTAGCCCATAATGCTCTGTTGCATTTGATGTATGAAGATGTAAAACTGAACAAACCACTTCATTCTTAATATACTCCGAGTACAGGAAAGCATAAATTGAGAAAGTCATTTAGACAAATTATGAAACTGCACTAAAAGCAAAAATGCATCTTCAAAATCCAATGAATCATTTGAACCTCAGCTGAAAATCGAACTGCACAAGTTAGTCTAGACTCTAATCTTCATTTTCAGGATTTGCATGCAAATATGAGGAGGCTTGAATTTGGCCTAGATGTGTCAGAGATCCAGGGAGGGATAGCTTGGTTCAATAACCATGCTCTCAATACGCAACGGTTAATACAAGGCCCCTCCCGAGCTCTAAATGCCCAGGAACTGCACCATCCTCAGTTTGGGCCTGTTAAACCCACCCCAAACTGCCATCCAGGTCTTCACTCTTCCCCTCCCTCTCTGTACAGCTACTTCACGGTCTCCCTTTCACATCCTCTCTCTCCCCCTTTCCCAAGGCTACCTCAACCAGAGCTCCTCTCCTCCTTCCCCATCTTTTTCCCCTACCTCATCTATTCTTTCTTGTAAAGGGGCTCTTCCCAGGGGACATCCTTTTCTTCCATTTTTCTTCTGTACAACTATTTCTTACAATCTTGTCCCTGGGGCGACATCCTGTGTGATCTCGCCCACACCTTGCCTTTGGGGCACGTAGCCTCCATCACAGTAACTTGTTCAATAAGGACCTCCCCCATTTTGTGCCTACGGAAAACATTTTATTTTTCAGCAAAACCCTAATTCACTACTGCAAAATAAAAATCCTCTTGATTGAATGCCTGATCACTTTCCTCTGGTTTCCTCTCTCAAGAAAGTACCTACACAAAGCAGCTGCTTTTGTATTGTACTCATGTACAGCAGTGCACAATTGCCCGATTCTGCAAATCAACCACAGGCACGCTCTCCTTCCAGGGTGGTGAATGTCAACCATCAAAATGCAACAAAGCAGTCTGTCAATTTTCTAAACAAATTGTTTTAAAAAATAATGTTCTTTGCAAATTTAAATGTCCAGAAAGAGAAACGATACAGTATATCTTGCATTTCAAATATGAATCACAGCTATTCACAATTCACAGAATGCCTCAGCCTTCTAAGTCAGCAAGCTATGTACAAATTGTCACCAACAATACAAGATTCTTTAAAGTTTGTATTTGTCAAATACAATTGTTCAAAAAGTTGTCCGTATAAATTTGCAGTATTGGGAGCTACAGAAGCTGCAGTCACCCGTCCTCCCTTGCCCATGTCCCCCTTGGGCATCAAGGCCCTATCGGCTCTGATTCCTCATCACCATACTGAGGTTTACAGTACTACAGCCTGAGCTCATGTTCCTTTATTTTCTAAAACTGAATTAAACTTTTTACAGATCCTTAAAGATTGGAATGTAAGCAATCATTAGGGAACAGTAAATGCCCCGGAGGGTTTTTCACCTCCCTGGGGTATTAAGAGCGAGAAATTCGCTGCCCTCTAGGACACTGGATAGAGCTCCCCACGGAGGTGTCATCTTTTGAGAAGGAGACCACTGCACCAATGACCTTGTCGGGATAATTAAAGGAAACTTTAAAACAATCCAGGAGCCTAAGATGTTTGAAGTTAAAACATTTCAAAAAACATACATCCTCCAGACCCATAAGAGAGCACTACAAAGATTCTCTTCAGGTACCTCATTCCAAAACCTCCCTTCACATAACTCTCAGAGACAGGGCATTCTCCACAGCAGGGCCTCCTCTTTGGAACTCCATCCCAACGGAGCTACGGCAGGAACCTTGCCTCCCAACATTCAGGAAAAGACTCAAAACGTGGCTATTCAAAAAAGCCTTCCCAGACTAGGATTAAACTCATAACTCACCTATAACCAACTTCCAAGAACTACCCGTATGCAAAAAACCACTACTTCTGATCACTACTCTTATGTAAAAAACTGCAATTAGTTCAAATGAACAAGTCATTGTAAACCACATAATTCTTTGCAATGTACCCCGTCATACTTCGGTTAATATACTATGTTAAAGTTCCTACCATTTTTTCTTCTTGCCCTTAGTTGTACTTATCCCTGTTTTATTGTAACTGTAACTATTTCTTTGTTTAGCACCTGTTATTTATTTCGTTCACTGTACCTTTTATCACTCCACTGTTTATTGTAAACCGGCATGATGTGATACTCTCACGAATGCCGGTATAGAAAAAACTAAAATAAATAAAATAAATAAATAAAAAGATCTGACGCTTTGGAATGGACAACAAAGGACTCAAAAGACTGAGGTTTCTTAACTTACTATGAGTCACAAAAATGATATTGCTTGTCATCTTCTGATCACCCATTAAGCACACTACCCCATCCAAACCCCCTCTTCCCTTTCACACTGTCACTGGAACACATTCCTCATTCTATTCTGACCTGAGAAAGGGAGTGTCAGTTCCCAAAAGCTAGGCAGAAATGCATGAAGTTAGTCCAACAAAAAAAAAAAGGATTGCTTTATACTTGCTTTTTTGTGTGTTTTTATTTGCTAACATTCAGTTCCCTTGAGGATCATCAGTTATAAGCCTCTGCAGCGCTTTTACCAAACCCTTCCCCTCCCGATTTATTAAGCTCTCGCAGTCAAAGGGGCAATGAATCTTCTCTCTCAGAAGTGGGATGAGGACCTCTAGAATAAACAAGCGTCTTGGGTGTCAGCCAGTCAGAATCCTGAGGCCACGCCCATCGCGCCTATAAATCACAAACCCCAGAAAGGCGAACAGGACTCGACCAGCCCTGCAGCTTTGCTCAGCGTTTGCTGGGCAGCCCAAGCCTAAATAAAGCTCCGCTTCTTCCATTCAGTCCTCCTGCAGTTGAGAGTCTACAGACCCCGCGCAGAGGGGGGGGGAGAAAAAAAAAAAAGATTTGAACCTTCCGGGCAGTCATCCTTTCTACTTGTTCATCTCCTGAAAATATGCATTTATTGTTCTAAAATCAAATTTCTTCTTTTTCTTTTTTAATGGGTATTCGAATTGCCAGGAATCCTTTTTAAAAAGAAACCGGTTTTGCGATGTTCAAAGGGCCTTATTCAGCACTACTAAAGCAGGTTTCATAGTGCTTAGGCCCTGTTTGGCGGATCTGATTCAGACTCAACGCTCCTCGGAATAGTTTTGAGGCAGAAAAGCATCTGCTGCCGACCAGGGCTCTCCCCTAAGTGCAAGAGGTATCAGCAGCCACTGCAGCGTGCTGAGCTACCGGGAAGCTTTGAGCGAGAGTCTCGCTATCAAAACCAACCCCCAAGTCACAATGGAGACGAATTTAGCCCTGGCTTCCAAAAATTCCCATTCCCAAAGCCTTGCCTGCTCCACATCCGCAAGTGCTTCTTTCCACCTCACTCTTTCCCCCCTCGGGTGTAGCTCGCTTTCCCCCCACTTCCTTCAGCCATGGCTGGCCTAAGCCCTCACCCACCCTCTTGCCGCACCTTGCTTTTCTCCTCCCTTCAGCCAAGCCTCGCCTTCCCCTGTTCCTCCAGCTGCCCTCCTACATCCTTCAGCCATGCATGCCTCCTCAATCCCCCCCCTTCCCCAGCCTTGCATCTTCCCTCTCCATGTGAAACGTTAACAGCAGCCCCTGTGCTGGAAGCGACTGGGATTTTTCTCCTGCATTGCTTCTGTTATTTTTATTCTGTGCTTGTCACACACACACACACACAGGCACGGACTGATTAATCTGCCGAGGCTTCCTCTTCCCCCAGGATCGCATGGCTCCCTCACCCTTCAATGGCATGCACGATGCACATGGGGGCACCGATTACTCCCCTTCCTGGGATCATGCGCTCCCTCCACTAGAACACCAACAAGTTTATACAAAATGAGCAGCTGGTTGTAACCTAGGTCAAGTAACACAAATAACCCAGGGAGGGAAGCAGCAGATTTTTTCTTCTTAGTTGTATGTCTGAGCCGCTGCAGTCAACACTGGGAAATTTACAGTCATTGCTTCACTCAATGTGGCCGATGCAATAACGGTGCGCAGCTTTCCCAACCTGCACCCAGCCACCTCTCCTGGGCGCACAATTCAATATTTAAATGTTTGTCCCTAAAAAGGAGGCGCTAGGGACAAATGTGCACCCCTAGCGCCTCCTCGGCATCAGGCGCCCAGGAGAGGTGGCTGTCAGGCCGGTTGAGAAAACGGACGCCCAATCTAGGAGCGTCCGTTTTCTCCAGCTACCGGCATAGACACGCCCAAGATATACAGCTTGGAGTGTCCAGGATATACAACTTGGGCGTCCAGGTTTTTTTTTTTTCCAAAACCTTTTTTTTTAAACTAAATACTACATTATTTGGTTCCTCCTGCATAGGATCAAGACGATACTATTAGGAGGAATCACAGAAAGCAGGTTTTTTAAAACATTTTTTTTCAATGCACCCTTGAGTGTGGATTACCTTTACTCCAGCCCCGAGCTGGCGTGAAATTTGCCGCGTTGCAAGGACGCATTGGCCGCGGGGAAAATGTATTGGATCGCGGGAATTATCTAATAGTCTCATCTACATGAATTTACATGTGATGAGGGCTATTAGCTATGCGGTGATTTGGACGCGCTAATCCCTGCATTGGATCGGGGGGTTAAGGACGCGCGTCCATTCGCCTGTTAAGCCGTGCCCAGTGGCTAGCGCACGGTATTGCATCAGCCCCGAAGTGCTCAGGTGGCCAGGAAGCTGCTGAGGAGGGTAAGCTTGTTGCAACATAAAATGAACTGGAAATTAAACTTTTAACGTTGGGGGCGAGGCAGGGGCGGATTGCACTATCGGGGGATCGGGCTCCCCCCCGGTGGGCCGGTTGCTCTCATCACATGATTTTTTTTTTTTTTTAAACTTCCTGGCCAAAGGGAAGAAGAGAAGCCGGCGGGGCCGCATTAGACAGCCATGCGGGGCTGGGAGGCCTGCAAGGCCCTGGCAGAGCCCATCCTGTCGCGGCTGGAAGAAAGCCCAAACAGAGATTACCGACACCGCAGCAGCACAATGACGACGTGTCCACAGGGATCCCCCTCTGCGGGCACATGAGCAGAAGTTACTGCGGCGACGACGATCCTACCTCCCCCGCACCCTGCGAGCACATAGAAGCGCGGCCGCGGCTCAGTGAAGACCTGTCCGCGAGGGTCCCACCCCTGTGGGGGCTGAAGAGGACCACGGCTGCCTGACGGAAAACCACGGTGACTTGACAGGCTTCAGGAGGTGTGGGAGGCAGGCTGTGAAAGGGAAGGTAGGGGGGGGAACGACCCACTCCCTCTGCCTCCTCTACCCATCCGTTCCTTTTCCATCTGCCTCGGCGCTCAGCTCCCCTTCCTTTCCTTCTCTCCCTATTTCTGAGAATGGAGGGAAGGAAAAGGGAGCCGAACTGAATAAGTGAAAGGTTAGGGAGCTGGTTGTGAGTGAGAGGAAAGGGAATGAACATAAGAAATTGCCATGCTGGGTCAGACCAAGGGTCCATCAAGCCCAGCATCCTGTTTCCAACAGAGGCCAAAAACCAGGCCACAAGAACCTGGCAAGTACCCAAACACTAAGAAGATCCCATGCTACTGATGCAATTAATAGCAGTGGCTATTCCCTCAGTAAAATTGATTAATAGCCATTAATGGACTTCTCCAAGAACTTATCCAAACCTTTTTTGAACCCAGCTACACTAACTGCACTAACCGCATCCTCTGGCAACAAATTCCAGAGCTTTATTGTGCGTTGAGTGAAAAAGAATTTTCTCCGATTAGTCTTAAATGTGTTACTTGCTAACTTCATGGAGTGCCCCCTAGTCCTTCTATTATTCGAAAGTGTAAATAACCGAGTCACATCTACTCGTTCAAGACCTCTCATGATCTTAAAGACCTCTATCATATCCCCCCTCAGGAGGAGTGAGAGGAAAAGAGTATATGAAGGTAGGAGGAGGAAGAGTGAGTGGAAGGAAAGGGAAGGGTAGTGAGAGAAGAAAAGGGGGGGGAGTGAAAGAGAGGGAAGGAGCAGGAACAATGTTGGCAATGAGAATGACTGTAGGACTGCTGGGGATGGGTAGGCAATGAGGGGTGATTGTAAAATTGCTGGGACAGGGGCATTGAGGGATGGTGTGTGTGAGTTTGTGTGTGTGTGTGTGAGTGTATGTGAGAGAGAGAGAGCGCTTGGGGGGGGGGGGGGTGAGAGAGCATGGAGCCTGTGTGTGTGTGTGTGTGGGGACCCTGAGAGTGAGAGCCTATGTGTAAGAACTAAGGAGGTAATTTTCAAAGAAGTTATGTGAGTAAACGTAATGTACTATTGTAGCAATTTTCAAAAGTCATTTACGCACGAAAGTGCACTTACGCACATAATACCTATTGATAATTCAATGTCATAAATTGTGTCAATTTTCAAAAGCCCACTTACACATGTAAAGTACAGTTACACATGTAAAACTCAGTTTTAAGTGTGTAATGACTTTTGAAAATGAACTCCTTAGTGTACTTTTCTGGCCACCATATCTTAAAAAAGATAGAGTTGTATTGGAAAAGGTACAGAGAAGGGAGAACAAAATGATAAAGAGGATGGAACGGCTCCTCTATGAGGAAAGGCTAAAGAGGTTGGGTCTGTTCAGCTTGAAGATAGAGATCTATAAAATCATGAGTGGAATAGAATGGATAAATGTAAATTGGTTATTTACTTTTTCAAAAAAATACAAAGATTATAGGGCACTCCATGAAGTAAGTGAGCAGCATATTTAAAACAAACTGGAGAAAATTCTTTTACTCAGTGCACTATTAAGCTCTGGAATTAATTACCAGAGGATGTGGTTAAGGCAGCTAGGGTAGCTGGGTTTAAAAAAGGTTTAGACAAATTTCTGGAGGAGAAGTCAATAAAGTGGTAGTTTTTTGTTTTTTTTTTAATCTTTTAAGGGGTGTATGCATATATATGTAAATTATATTGTATGTGTAATAGGGTACCCATGGGCCAGTATGGAGAAAAATCCCCCGGGCCACTATTTTCCCACAATCCACCCCTGGATCGAAGCCTGCAGTTCTGCTCAAAAATTTGTCATATAGTGACGGGCATTTGCTTTGCATACATAGACACGTACAGGTGAGCAGCAGCACAGATAGCAGTTCCACTATAGCCATGCTTACAGGCACATGGCACAACTCTCTATGCATAACGACACAAGAAATGCCACGCCTGGTCAGACCAATGTCCATCAAGCTCAGCCGTCCTGGTTCTGTCAGTTCAGGGCACAGATTCCATAAAGTAGATCTATTTCTTATTTCTCACTCCCAGAGATAAGCATTGGCTTTCTCAAATCTACCTGATTAATAATGGTTTATGAACTTTTTCTCCAGGAATTTGTCCTCTTTTAAACCGCGCTATGCTCGTTGCCTTAAACACATTCTCTGGCAACAGATTCCACAGCATGGCTGGATGTTGAATGAAGAGATATTTCTATCAGGCCGATATAATAAAACCTGCGGGAGAGCCGGCGCTCCGAGGCCAGCGCCCGCTCTCCCCACACGCGTCCAGGCACCTCCCTAGCGCCTTATTAGCGGAAGCAGTGGCTGTCAGCGGGTCTGACAACTGATGCTTAATTTCACCGGCGTCGGTTTTTGAACCTGCTGACAGCCACAGGTTTGGAAAACAGATGCTGGCAAAATTGAGTGTCCACTTTCAAACCCATCAACCGGCAGGCAGATTTTTTTTTTCCTTGAAGTTTTTTTTTGGGGGGGCCTCCGACTTAATATCGCTATGATATTAAGTAGGAGGGTGTACAGAAAAGCAGGTTTTTTTCTGCTTTTCTGTACACTTTCCCGGTGGTGTCTATGGTTAACGCGTTACTTTCTGAGAATAAAATGTGCGGCTTGGCCGCATATTTTACTTTCAGTATCCCAGGCGACTAACTAATAGGCTCATCAACATGTATTTGCATGTGATGAGCGCTATTAGTTTTTGCGAGTTTGGCTGCACGTTTTCAAGGCGCTATTACCCCTTACAGAGCGAGGGGTAATAGACGCGCGTCAAACGCATGGCCAAACGGGTACTAAATGGTGCACTCGCTTGAGCGCACCGTACTGAATTGGCCTGTATGATTTGTTTTAAATTTAACCACCACCACCAATTTCATAGTATGTCTACTTTTTTAGCATCATTTGAAAGGCTAAATAACCATTGCCCTTCTCTGTACCTTTTCTAGTTCCAATAGGTCTTTGGTACTTTCCATTTTATTCTCTGACCTCTCCAAATCATTCCTAACATTCTATTTGCTTTTCTCCATCATCACCGCACACTGAGCTGATAAATTCAAAGTGCTGGACACAATACTCCTGGGAAAATTCTGCATAAAAAAACAAAATTCTGCAAAATTCTGCACACTATATTGGTCAAAATACACAACATACATGACAGTCTAAGTAATTGAGTAATAACTTTTCTGTATTACATTTTAAATTAAAGATGCAGGGTTTTAAATATTTTGAGCAGAATTTCTCTAGAAGTTCACTAAGAGTGTCTCTTCCACCCTCTCTCCCTGGCCAGTCTCCTCTCAGGCCCCAACTCCTCCACCTGCCACTCTCTCCCCTCCCCCTCTAGGCTCAACCCCCAGAATTTGACCTCTCTCTCAGTTCTGCCCCTCACACAGGTTCCTTCTGATCCCTCTCTCACTCACACATACACACAGGCTCCCTCTCTCTCTCTTGCACGCACACACACATCCCTTCACGTAGGTTCTCTCTCACGCACACACACATCCCTTCACGCAGGCTCTCTTACACAAATACACACCCTCACACAGGCTCCTTCTCACAAACAAGCACCCTCACACACACACACAATCCCTTTTCACACACACCAGCTCCCAATCTCTCACACACATACACACTCCTTCACAATCTCCTCACACAGGCTCCCTCTCTCTGGTACCCACACTCATGCACCCTCTCTCTCACCCGCCAGGCTCTCTACACACAGACTCACTCACTGGAGCCTGCTCCATCTTCGCTGCAAGTGGGATGGCCTCCGCTTGCGGCACACCGGGACCTGCTTCATCTTCGTCACGAGCGGGATGGACTCAGTTTGCAGTATGCCACGGCCTGCTGGATCTTTGTCAAAATCTGAACAGAAAATGGAATTTCTGTGCAGCTGTGAGGAGGGGAACTCTGCACAAATTCTGCTCTCCACCATAGCACAGAGTTCCCCCAGGAGTAACATGAGAACTCCAATGTCCTTTTCCTAAGTAGTGACTTCCAGTACAAAACCCAGCATTGTGTAACTGTAATTAAGATTTTTCCCGGTGTATTACTTTTCACTTGTCCACATTAAATTTCATCTGCCATTCAAGATACCCTGTTTCTTAGTTTTGCAAGGTCTTACTATAATTCCTTAAAATCCACTTCTGTTTTAACAACTCTGAATAACTTTGTAGAGAGGTTGGATTAAGGGGGCATGCTGTAATCCAAAAAAGATGAATGTGATGGGGGGCTGTTGTGCATGGACCAAGAGAGGAACCTTGGGGTGATAGTGTCTAGCGATCTGAAGACAGCAAAGCAACGTGACAAGGCAATAGCTAAAGCCAGAAGAATGCTGGGCTGCACAGAGAGAGGAATAACCAGTAAGAAAAAGGAGGTGGTGATGCCCTTGTACAGGTCCTTGGTGAGGCCTCACCTGGAGTATTGTGTTCTGTTCTCGAGGCTGTATCTCAAAAGGGTCAGAGACAGGACTGAGGCAGGACAGAGAAGGGCAACCAAAATGG
This sequence comes from Rhinatrema bivittatum, assembly GCF_901001135.1. NCBI lineage: Eukaryota > Metazoa > Chordata > Amphibia > Gymnophiona > Rhinatrematidae > Rhinatrema > Rhinatrema bivittatum. The sequence goes on from NC_042621.1 coordinate 141,018,557, forward strand.
TGGTGGGCAGGGTGTCTTAAGAGGAGAGATTGAAAGACCTAAATAAATATATCCTAGAAGAGAGGAGGTGCAGGGGAGATATGATACAGACCTTCAGATACCTGAAAGGTTTTAATGATACACAATCATCAAACCTTTTCCATTGGAAAGAAATCGCTAGAACTAAGGCTCACAAAATGAAACTCCAGGGAGGACGACTCAGAACCAATGTTAGGAAATATTTCTTCACGGAGAGGGTGATGGATGCCTGGAATGCCCTTCCAGAAGAGGTGAAGACAAAAATGGTGAAGGAATTCAAAGGGGCTTGGGATAAACACTGTGGATCCCTAAAGGCCAGAGGGTGGAAATGAAGAAAAGAGTGCATGGGGGTCACATGCTGGTGTGGAGGTTACTACTTAACCAATAAGTCTTCATACTGTTGATGCAATTCCATCATTGCTCTCTCCTTCAACGGCAATAGGTAACAGGGAATTGGATTCAGACAGCAACCAAAAAGGCTCTTATTTTTTATGATCCTGGAAACTGATAAGTATGGGGGTAACCTGCATGGTGCAGCAGATACTACCATAAGCTTGCTGGGCAGACTGGATGGACCATTTGGTCCTTTTCTGCCATCATTTCCATGTTTGTGTGCTATTTGCTAAGTCAGTTTAGTTAATGGCAATTTATGGACTTCTCTTCCAAGAACTTATCCAAACCTTTTTTAAACCCAGCTATGCTAACTGCCTTAACCACATCCTCTGGCTATGAATTCTACAGTTTAATTGTGCATTGAGTAAAAAAATAATGTTATCTGATTTGTTTTAAATGTGCTATTTGCTAACTTCATGTGGAAAGCTAAAATGTTGGATATGTTGATGGAATTTTGTGTATATTTGAAGATATAAGAACATAAGAAGTTGCCTTACTGGGTCAGGCCAAGGGTCTATCAAGCTCAATTTCCTGTTTTCAACAGTGGTTAATCCAGATCACAAGTACCTGGCAAGTTCCAAACATTGAATAGATCCCATGCTACTAATGCCAGTAATAACCAGTGGCTATTCCCTAAATCAATTTAATAGTTTATGAACATCTCCTCCAGGAACTTATCCAAATCTTTTTTTTTTTTAACCCAGCTTTGCTAACTGCTTTAAGCACATTCTCTGGCAGTGAATTCCAGAGCTTAATTGTGTGAGGAGTGAAAAAGTATTTTCTCTGATTTGTTTTAAATGTGCTACTTACTAACTTCATGAAGTACCTCCTAGTCCTTGTATTATCTGAAAGAGTAAATAACCAATTCACATTTACTCAATCTAGTCCTCTTTTGATTTTATAGACCTCTATCATATCCCCCTCAGCAGTCTCTTCTCCAGGCTGAACAGCTCTAATCTCTTTAGCCTCTTCCCTTCTCCCGCTTTCCTCTTAGCTTAGCGTATGCTTGCCTGCTGTGTCCATGGGACGGCCTCAGCAGTTTGAATTTAGTTTCATCTGTCCATCCAGCCGGTTGTACACAAGCATGTGAACCAGATACACATGTATGGACACATGGACAGACATAGGAAAGGCAAAATGCACATTTGATTTTTATTAAATTGTCCTAAAAATTCAACAATTTCTTTTCCCCTGTCTTTAAGGGATTTTTTTTTGTCTATTTTCCTTTCTGGTTCTCCTTCTCCATCTCTCTAACTCATCTGACACTGTGCTCTTCTATAAAATTTCTTATCTTTTTTCTGCCTCTTCCCTCCATCATTTCTTTGCATCTCTGCCTCTTAGACAGAAATAAGAGTTATCTACAACTTGTTCCTTCATCTCTGTCCTCTCCGTTTCAGCCCTCTCTGCCACTTTTTTCCTACTCTTCCTGCCTTCCCTCCATGTCTTGGCACCATCTTCCCCAGTGCCTCACCCCCCCCCCCCCCTCTTCCCAGTCCTCCAGCTTTCCCAGTACATTACCCTTCACAACTCTACCTCTCCATATCTCGTACCCTCTTCATGGCCATTTCTTCCATATTGCATTGGCTTTTAGTTCTCTTTATTTCCCTACGTACGGACCAGAGTGAATATGGAAGAGTGTGTCTGCATGGAACTAGCAAAGCTGAACGTGGACAAAGACAGGATGCATCTTAGAATATTAAAGAATTCAGAAGTTCGGGGATCTGCATGAAAGACCTGATCAAGAGATCTTTGGAGACAGGAATGGTTCCAGAAGACTGGAGAAGGGCGGTGCAATCCTTAAAAAAAAAAAATCGGTGGCAGAGAGAAGGTTGAAAACTACAGGCCATGTAATCTTAACTCGGTGGTAGACAATTAAAGGAGAGTCTTCAGAAGGAAAGGATTGTGAACTATCTGCAATACAATGGGTTACAGGATTCAAGGCAGCATGGTGTTCATTAGAGGCCAAACATAACAAAAGAACCTTATTGATTTCTTCAGTTGATGACAAAGGAATTAGATCAGTGTCCCTCAACCTTTTCAAGCCCAAGACACATCTACATTAACAAAAATGTTGTATGGCACGGGGGAGGCAATGCAGACATGGCAAGGACTCCCTTGGTATAAAAAAAAAAAAAAAAAAAAAGCTATGGAAGCAGTGAAAGCACAAGTCTGTTATCTACATTTTAAAACAAAGGGAGGGGGGGGGGGGGCAGACACACATTATCTCATCACAAGTGCAGGAGAAGGTAGAAGTCGCTCTGGCAGCCACATGTGCTATCACATGTGGCTGCCAGAGCTTCTCCACTGCTGCTACTCCCTGTATTCAGTATACATCCTGTGCTCAGTGCACGCTCTCCCTGTCTTACTCGGCCTGGGGATAAGAGAGGCTGGAAGGACAAAGGAGGAAGCTTAGAAGGGGGAAAATGAGGAGGTGCGGTGCGTGCCTACCTATATATACTCCGGATGCTTCTGATTATTACACCTCTCCGAGGCACATGCTGTAGCTAGGATGAAGAAGAATACCTGGTTACACGTTCTCAGAAAGGAGCTCCTGCACTTTGAAAAGCCAGTGTTTGTCTCTTGTTGCTGTGAGCTGCTTACAGCAGAGCCCGGGTGCTGGTCTGGATCTGAACAACCGGGCAGTTGTGACTTTTCCGTGGCACACCTGATCAGGCCTGAAGGCACACCAGTGTCCTATGCCCTGGTTGGGCAACTGCTTTAGATCAAGGGCACTCGCCGAAAGTGGTTTACTTGAATTTCGGCAAAGCTCCTGATACTATCCCACACAAGAGGCTCATGAATAAATTGAGCAGCCTGGGTAGAGAACTGAATTACAAACTGGTTGAGTGATAGACAAGAGGGTAATGGAAAATGGAATTCACTTGGATGGGACAGCGGTGATAAGTAGTACTTTAAGAACTGTATATGGCCTACATTATACAAAAGTCTGTAAAGACAGGTAATGGCTCATTCTTCTTGTACATCTTCATCAACTCTTGAAATGTTAAAGATTCACAGTTATGCACCTCTCGTATCATTACTGAACTTATCTAATGTCGAATCTGAAAATCAAATTTGAGTTGTTAAAGGGTTTGGGGTTTTTTTACATTTAAAAAAAATCTATTTTTTTTAAAAATCCTAGAGACTACATGAAAAGTACCATACTCTAAGATAATCTAATAAAAATACATAAACAGTGCACCCAGCACACTGGAAGATAGGAGGAGAAACACATTAGAAAAGAACGCAAAAGATGAGGGCAGGTGAGTAGCGAGCTGTTACCCGCTTTGCAGCAGCTGTAGAAACCCTGCATTCAGAGGTCTGGGAGTGACAAGCAGAAAAGAACAAGGTAAGAAAAAAAATGTGTGCTCTAAACAACTCAACCCTAAAATTAACCTTGCATGAGGAGTGGTGTGTGCAGGGGAAAAAAGACAGAAGGTGAGAGGAGGGCCAGAGGAGAAGTTGATCCTAACACACAGGGAAAGCAGGCACTGTAAATAAAAGTACAAAATACATGAAATGAGACTCAAAACGAACAGAGGATTAATGCCTCAACTAAAAATGAACTGACATGTGTCAAAATAATAAAACCTAAGACAAGATCATGCTGGGCTGGACCAAGGTAAATTGGGCAATTACCCAAGGTGTTTGGGTAATTGCCAGGTTCTTGTGGCCTGGTTTTGGCCTCTGTTGGAAACTGGGCTTGATGGACCCTTGGTCTGACCCAGCATGGCAATTTCTTATGTTCTTAAGGTCCATCAAGCCCAGCATCCTGTCTAGGACAGTGGCCAATTCGGGTCAGAAGCAGGGCTTAATCTGTGGACAAAAAGAAAATGGAACTGTGGATGAGGGGAGAGGAGTCTGCTGTGACCACTCCCTCCTCAAAGGCCACGTAGCTGCTGTCGTCATGGAGTAAGCAGCTCCAACACGCTGTGCCCTGCTTCCTGTGGGGGCTCCAGAAATGGTCCTGCCATCACCGGCTCTGCTCCACTTCTGCCGGGAGCTGGAACGGACTCACACAACCCGCTCTACTCTTGTTTCCGTGGGGGAGCCAGAACTGATCTACACCGCTGGCTCTACTCTCTCTCTCTCTCTCCCCGGGTCCTGGAAAAAGGGTGGCAGAGGGCAATTCTGGAGGTGCCACCAGGAATTACGGGTGGAATCAGCAGAAGTCTGACATTTGTCAGCTGCAGTGCTTATCGAGGCCTGGGCTGAAGCCGTGACAACTGCCACTATTGCTCCTAAGTTTCAAACTTGTGCTAACTCAACCCCCTTTTTGTGCGTCTGTTTTGCTCTTCGGTATCTGGTTTAATTGTTATCACCCCTCTCCTCCTGTAGAAGAGGGAAGTGGCTAGATTAGGGAGCTCTCCCCTCTTCCCTGCAGGCAGCCTAGAGGAGGAAGGACGGGAGCGGAAACGCCTCTGCTGCTCTGTCTCTTACTTCTGAAAAGACGTTGGGGGGGGGGGGGGGGGAACAGTGATCCTGGCCGTTCCCCCACAAATTAAGCTCTGGTCATACGTATCGAGATCACCCTAAAAGACAGATCTATTTCTTATTGCTCATTAACCACTCCCAGGGATAAGTGATAGCTCTCTCCAGTCTACTGGGCTAATCATTTTTTTAATGGAGTTTTTCCCCTAGGAACTTGTCCAAACCTTTTTTCAAAACCCGCTATGCTAGTCGCCTTGACCATTTCCTCTGGCAACAGTTTGAGTGTGCATTGAGTGAAAAGTACTTTCTACAATTTGTTTTAAATCTATTGCTAATTTTGTCGAGTGTTTCCTTGTTTTAATATTATCTGAAAGCGTAAATAAACGTACCCTATTTACCCGTTCCAGCCCACTCATGATTTCATAAACCTCTATTATGTCCCCTGTCAGTTGTCTCTTTTCCAAGCTGAACAGCCCTAACCTACGTAGTCTGTCATCACGGGAGAGCTGTTTCATCCCCTTTATCATTTTTGTTGCCCTTCTCTGAATCTTTTCTATGTCCACTATGTCTTTTTTGAGTTGAGAGAGACCAGAACTGCCCACAATACTCAAGGTACGGCTGCACCATGAAGCAATACAGAGATATTATGATATTCTCAGCTTTAGTCTCTATTCTTTGCCAAATAATTCCTAACATTCTATCTTTAAAAACAGAAATGCGGGCACTGAGCTGATGCACAGCCTCTCTCAGCTCCAAGAAAAGCAGGTCTATTTTAGATAGATGCAAACTGATTCCACCTCATGAAAATAAACTTTACTTCCTCCTTCAGAAAGGGAACTAAGAAGAATCAGCCAAAAAAAAAAGTGAACCGATAACCAGTAATGACGTGCCTGCAAATCACAAAACAAAAGCAGGGCACAGGGAAAATTAAATGCTCAAAGAGAAAAAAGATAAGCTGAAGGATGCAAACAGAGCACGTCATTTAGTCCTGAGCAGTCGGTGACAGCATCCACCAATCTAGCAAAGGCTGCAATTTAGTGCTCTACTTGGAGGCAGGATTGCACCATTGCCTGGATCAGGACAACACAATCCAAGGGCGTCTCCCTATCCAAGGACTACCTGAAAGGACCGCCACCTTCCTAAGAGCCAGACAGTTGTCAAGGCAGAGGTCCCTTGCTCTGTACACCAGGGCCCTGAATATTTGTGCACCCCAAAATAAATGAGGGAGGGGAGAAATACCATAATTGATCTAGCTGTTTTTTGAGGAGCAGATAAAAAGACCAGTCTGGCACAAAACAAAATAAAATAAAAAAACAACGAACCACGGATTCCATCTTCCCACAGAAGGGACAGGAGGGCAAGGAGTCCGTGAAATGTCCCTAGAACACCCCCCCCCTACTCACAGCAACATGCAGGATTCTCTAGCTTAGGTCCCTAGTGGGTCTTGGAATCATCTGGGAAAAGAAGGTGGCTGACTGGGGTCCTCGCCCTCACATGACGGAAGATCATTCCACCTGATAAGTAGGAGGAAGTGCATGGTGTGCATCAGGAGTGAACAGATGTTCTACTCGGCCTGGTACAGAATTGTGTTGGGGCAAACTGACAATTTCAATGGATTATATGGATGAGGAGGCTGAAAGATTTTCATGGGATGTGGGGAATCAAGGTGAGTGGAGAGATCTAGCCTGCAAAACTCCCTTGAAAAAGATGGTGTGGGAGGGACAGAACATCCTTGATGGGTGAGAGGAAGAGTTATGCCCTCCTGCTAGCAGATGGAGAAAGAGAGAAAAAAAAAAAAAAAAGCACAAATCTGATTTCACTTTCCCTATAAAGGTCTGGTGCTGCCTTCAGCTCTTCAGTATCCTATATCAAAGCTAAGACAACCAAAGGCAATTGTTTGTTTCAGCTTCCCAACCATCACCAGAAGCAAAACCTGATATAGCCAAAAAAACTGCACTCCATGGTTATTAACTCAGAGTTCTGTTTTTGGAAAAAAGGGGCTGGTACTCTCCTGCAGGATGCATGTTTTTATTTTTTAGGAGCTATATGGCAAAATCAAGCTGGTTTAGAAAAAAGGTCCAGGGAATAGTTCCTGAAAAAAAAAAAAGCCCTGTGAACCCAGGAATAAGAATTCCTACCCAATTCAACGATTAGGCCAGCTGCTTTCAGAGTGGGCAACCACAGACTCACCTGCAGCTTTCTTGGGTAGATTCTGGGCTGGTCTGGCAGGACTAGTGGAAAGGAAATTAACAGGTAAGTTTGAATTTCACCTTCCTTACAGCTCATGCCAGAACAGTTCAGACAAGTGGGATGTTCTAACGCTCCAACCAGACCAGGCAGGAGGAAACGATGACAGAACTCCTGCATCCCCACATGGAGGTGCTTAGAGCAGGAATGCGAGAGAGGCAAGGGCTCTCCCCTGCCATTCTTCTCTGGACAGACAGAGTCTGACGCTGCCTACAAGGATACCTGTGCCCTCATCGAGTGGGGGTCACTCATCCCTTGAGACCTTCAAACGTTTGCTGGAGTGAGCCAAAGTATGTCTCTTCTTGATTTCTCCTGAAACTGATACCTTAGAAATCAGTGTACTTTACAAGACACATTAATAGTCATATTTTAGAAGAAACTGGCCAGCTATAAGCATCACAACAGTGACCTACAAAATAGACATTTACTATTTGGAGATTTATGTGTCACCTATACACAGCTCTATGTGGCTTATACCATTAATATACATATTAGGGACCTCTTTCCAAGAAGGAGATGGAGCCCCAAACGTGTCACTGACTAAGCCAGCCCAATACCATTGACCCTGAGGGACAAGGGAAATCCTCCAAGTGTTGCTCGATCACGAAGTGCAGAAACCTCCCAGGGTTGCCGTGAAGGAGCACATCCAGACCACCACAGCCCACAACAGACAGGGGACTGCTCCAGCCAAACACAATGTCCTGGGACCCTCCCCCAAGGCAGAAAGGATGCTACCTGAGCAGATTGCTTGTGGGGTTTTTTTGAGAGTCAGCTCCCAAGCAGAACTGGTATTGGTTGAGTGGGGAGGAGGATCTTCTGATAACTACCCCTAGCCGGCCTCTGAACTTTGGTCCCTAAACGTTCAGGACCACTCCAAAAAAGACAGTTCACTTAGAGAAGATAAAAGTATACAACAAAGATGAGTGCGCCATGGTCATCGCTCTGTGGGAAATATGAGAAATATGACAGTAAATATGAGAAATATGGCAGTAAACTCTGTAGCCCTATCTTGAACTAGCCCTGACCAGGCCAGATAGCGGGTGTGACCAAAGGGGTTTCCAGCACCACTTGCCTCTGCTGTGTGAGACTCATCAGCCATGAATCCAGCCACGAGCTGCTGGTCCCTTTTGTAGGGAGATTTGAGACCCTCCCCCCTCGTACATCATTGCCTGCAGGCAAGGTCATTATGGCCTCCTCTGAGGGATGTTGTGCCCAACACAGGAGGACCTGAGTCAAGCAGCCATACACATAGCAGCCTGGGGAGAGAGATTTGGGGGGGGGGGGGGGGGGGGAGCCTGTTTAAGCAAAGATTCGATCTTTCTAGCATGGGGTCCCTAAACATTTTGCTTTCCTCCACCAATTGTGGTCTTAAAAGATGAGAACACCTGCCCCCTCCTCTCCCCCCCCAGTAATCCTTTATTTTCCCTAGGAAGGGAATATAGATCCATCGTAGTCTTGGGTCCCCTTAAGGCTGGAATTAGGTGTCTCACACTGAGGAGGTCCCATCTCCAACAGAATTAGCAGAAAGCATTCGGGGTGGGCACAGGCTCCACGGGAGCACCCAGAAATAAGGGATCACCTACAACTGCTCCTCAGAGAGCCAAAAGGAGGTCATGCCCTGGAATTAAGGGTCACCAGCTCCTGTCTCCCCCCCCCCCTTCTGAGAAGGCATGGCTATCTCCTCCTCCTCTGATTCCCCAGGGCTAGCTCTAGCACTACAAACATTGCTAACGTGGGAACATGAATAATGGCTGGTAAACGCTCAAGGAGGAATCCAAAGGTGTTCTCCATGTAAAACCAGTGCTGGGATTTTTATTTTAAATTTTTTTTTTTTTTTTTTTTAAAAAGAAGCTGCAATTATCTGCAACACCACCAGCCTGATTTGGTCTTTCAAGCCGCTCTGGGGAGCCTCATTTGCGTAGAGGGGAAGAGAACAGTTACTGCAGGCTGCTCCTCTAGTAGACAGGGTGGAGTAACTCCAGGGTGAACTGGAGCGTGCAGATTCTGCTGGGCCTCAGGGTAAATAGGCTGGCATGCTTAACTTCTTTATATAATTAGCTGTTTATTGGAATCAAAGCGCAGTAAAATGCCTGCTAATCCTTCTGCACAGACCAAAGAAGCCAGGGCCTGAACTGGGGAACCCACTCAATTTTGATTTTGGCAGGGTGCCAATAACAAAAAGTTCTTGAGAAACTGACTAAGCTTGTGATCTGTTAGACTGCCAAATAAGTTATTTAAAACCGTTAGATTAGAATGTGGTGCAGCAGTATCGCTCACAAAACCCTGTCAGAATTTTTGCATTTCCTCTCATATCCAAAAACAATGGGTCTTGGTATGTTACACATTTAACATGCTTCCAACATCAAAATATGGAGAAAGAAAAAGATCCATGCATTACCCTAAATCGTGCCTCTCTAAAACAGAATGGCATTGGAGAGGTATTTATAAACTGAGAACTAGGATTCCCTGCTAAGCCACACAGCAGACCTTCAGAACTCTTCAAAGTAGAAATTTATACTCTAATTTTAGAAAATTCCCTTTTTCTGTAAAAATTCATCAGATCAATACTGGAAAATTCTATTATCCTATCCTGATTTTCTGTCATAGCACAGAAGTAATGCCTTATGATTTCAGCCAAATTTCTCTCACAAAACTCAAAATGATCTCTTATGGCTGAGGGGAATATGATAGACTATAAAAACATGAAAAGATTTGAAGAGGTAAATGTCTCGGTTATTTACTCTTTCAAATAATAGGAGTAGGGGACATTCCATAAAATTAGCAAGTAGCACATTTACAACAAATCAAATAAAATTATTTTTCACTCAACGCACAATTAGGCTCTGAAACTCATTGCCAGAGGATATGGTTAAGGCAGTTAGTGTAGCTGGGTTTGAAAAAGGTATGGACAAGTTCCTGGGAGGAGAAGTCCATAATGCTCTTAATAAAGTTGACTTAGAGTAGCGATTCTCAACCGGTGTGTCGCAACACACCAATGTGTCGTCAAGCACCGGCAGGTGTGTTGCGGCTCCCGGTGTCCCACTGCCCCACTTGTGCGTCCTTTCTCCCCAGGAGCGGGGCTGAAGAGCGGAGAGACCCTGTGCGCCGCCGCCGGAGGCCAGGCCGGCGGGGCCAAAGAGTGAAGAAACCCTGTGCACCACCGGAGGCCAGGCTGGCAGCGGATGAAGAGTGGAGGCCAGGCTTATTGGGCCAAATAATGAGAAGAGCATCCACGTGAGCTTGTGTGTGTGTATACGAGTGGCAGCTTTGTGTGCATGTGGTAGAATGGCCGCCTGGGTGTGTGACTGGCAGCTTTTGGGTTGTGGTAGAATGGGAGCAAGAGCATTTGTGTGTGATTGAGAGAGAGAGAGACTGGTCAGAGGTGATGTGTTTCTCAGAGACAGGGAGGTGACTGGTTGTGTGCGTGTCAGAGACAGAGACTGGTCAGGGAGGAGACTGGTGTGTGCGTGTGAGAGACAGAGACTGGTCAGGGAGGTGACTGGTATGTGCGTGTGAGAGACAGAGACTGGTCAGGGAGGTGACTGGTGTGTGCGTGTGAGGAAGAGAGACTGGTTAGGGAGGTTACTGGTCTGTGTGAGGCAGAGACTGCGTGTGAGTGACTGGTTGTGGGCCCTAAGGAAGAGGACTGTGAGGACAGAGCTTCAGCAGCCACTGCTGCTTCTGTTATGTGCTATTGGCCTGCAAGGGAAAGGAGTAGGAGATTGCTGGAGAGGGTAAGTAAAGGTGGCTTTTTAAGTTTATTTTTCTTGATTGACTGCCATTTTAATTATTGGGTATTATGTGATGTGTCTGCTGTTTTGAAATATTTTATTGATATTTGGACAATTTTTAATCATTTTTATGAGTCTTTAATTGTTGGATGTTATTCTGTTCATCAGCTGTTCTGAAACATTTATTAGTATAGTTTTATAATCATTTTTGAGTGGGGATCTATGGCATGTTGGCTTGCTCTGTTTTCCTAATAGGAAATGTATTAGTGTTTAGTGCCTGGTTAAATATTTGTAGTGTTGCCTTTTCATAGATAAGGTTGTTACTGTTTGAGTGTGTTCCATAATAGAGGTGTAACTTTGTGCAGGTTAGTTTGTGTGCATTATTATGTTAGGTGCTATAAATCTCTTCATTTCTCCAGGTTCGCACTGCATGCAGAGTGGCTTTTTTTGGTTTTCCATTCCAGTTTGTCTCCATATTTATAATTTGTGGTTTTTCTGTACTTGGTGATGGTCAGTTCTAGGTGTGTGACTAAGGTGAGGTATTTTACTAGCATGTAGGCATTTGTATCAATCTTATTTGTTGTGTTTTCTCAATAGAACATGCATTGGTGGTAAATTACTGTCTTTTCATAAGGAAGGCTATTGTGCCTGCCAGTAGAGTCTGTTTTCCTTTTACTGGGATGTCATCAGAACCAGAATATCTTTTTTTATATGGTGAGTTGTACAGGTAATGCTCTGGTTCTGCTCTGCACCCATTTCTGGGGGGCGAAGGGGTTCCTGAGGGTGCAGGATGTATATTTACATTTTGCCTCGTGAAGGTCACATGTTCAGTGTGTCACGCATGCGAGAACCATCTGTCAGGTGTGTCCCGGCCAAAAAAAGGTTGAGAACCACTGACAGAGAATAGACACTGTCATAACTGACATCAGTAGCATGGCATCTACTTAGTGTTTGGGTACTTGCAGCCTGGACTGGCCACTGTGGGGGAAACAGGATGCTGGGCTTGATGGACCCTTGGTCTGACCCAGCATGGCAATTTCTTATGTTCTTATTATTCAGTTCTTGATTTGCCAGGTCTGTGACTGGATATATGCTTTTTTTTTTTCCCCCATATGTTGAAAAGATTCATTTTCCAGACCTGGTTGCAATTCATTACCTACCCCAATATGAAACAAAAGGAGATGCTGTATTTAAAGCTTTAAATGTTTTCCCCTTATTTCTCCCTCCTGATGAAGCCTAGAATTTAGCTGAAACAAGGCTCCTTGCTGGGGACTCCTTTCAAATTACCATTAACTGGCAGTTTTTCAAATTATTTATGGATGTTGACAGCTCCATTTGAAAAGTGCTTTTAGAGTTTGAAGTTAAAATCAATAAAGATGGTTAGGGCTCGGAACCGGCTGGCAGTGATGAGCTAAAGGACACTTTGACAAAGATCACTGTGCTTCCTTTCTGTTACGGCTATGGCTGCTGTGCAACCGCCTCACCACCAGGGGTCCCTCTAGAGCTGGCTCTCCTGACGGGCCCAGTCCATCTCCCTTGTTCACTCTATGTTCAGGACTTCCCTTTATATCCCTGCCTGGCAGTTCCCTCAGTGCTTCGGCATCGAGCTTGCCTGGGCTCCCTGCTCTAGCCTTCCTTGCTTGCTGTGCGTGTGGTCTTGGACCTTGCTTTGCCTCGCCTTGTGCTGTGTGTGGCCTTCGGGCCTTCTACCCTGCTTTGCCTCGCCTTGCGCTGTGTGTGGCCTTCGGGCCTTCTACCCTGCTTTGCCTCGCCTTGCGCTGTGTGTGGCCTTCGGGCCTTCTATCCTGCTTTGCCTCGCCCTGCGCTGTGTGTGGCCTTCGGGCCTTCTACCCTGCTTTGCCTCGCCTTGCACTGTGTGTGGCCTTCGGGCCTTCTGCCCTGCCTTGCTTACTGCGGGTGCGGTCCTCGGGCCCTCTGCCCAGCCGTGTGAGTGAGGCCTCTGGGCCCTCTGCCCAGCCGTGTGAGTGAGGCCTTCGGGTCCGCTGTCCTACTGTGTGCGTGTGGGGCCTCCTGGCCCGCTGCCCTGCTGTGTGTGTGGCCTTCGGGCTCTCTGCCTTGCCATGCGTGTGTGTGTGTGGCCTTCGGGCTCTCTGCCTTGCCATGCGTGTGTGTGTGTGTGTGTGGCCTTCGGGCTCTCTGCCTTGCCGTGTGTGTGTGTGTGGCCTTCAGGCTCTCTGTCTTACTACTAGGTGCCCTGACCCAGCGTGGACTCTGACACTGTTGCTTGCCGCCTGCCTTGACCCTGACACTGTTGCTTGCCTCCTGCCCTGACCCAGCCTGGACTCTGACACTGTTGCCTGCCTTGACCCAGCCTGGATTTTGACACTGCTTCCAGCCATCCCTATCTATCTCCACCTGGAGCCACCCTTCTGGGTGGTGTTCACAACACCAGAACACAGCCTGAGCGAAACACTTTCTGCTTTAAGAGCAGTGTAAACCTTTCAGCACACCAGTTTCTTGCTTTATATATTTCTGCTACAGGGTTTAAAATTGTGAGCTAGTAATAGAATATTATAGTCAGGTGTGAATAATACATCAAATATTTTAATACATTAATTTTGCTAATATTTCCTCATATACCATGTTCATTTTCTTATTTCTCTCCAAACGTTTACTACTGTACACAGCAAGGGAGCAATTTTCAAAACAGCCCACATAGTTACAAAGCATATGGGTATCTCTGAAATGACCTGCCTAGTGTGCTCAGGGAGAATATCTGCATGTTTTATTGCCCTTACAAAAGCCTTTGATTCCATCTGGCACCTTGGCCTCAACCCTGAAATACAATAAACTGGAACTGGGGGAAAAAACCTATGATCTAATTAAATCCATGTACTCATCCATCAGCTGTAAGAAGAAAGAAAGAAAAATCCAAACGATGCAGACAAACAGCTTCAGACAGGAGCGAGGAGTGAGACAGATGTAAATCTAGCTGCACCCTCTTCAATATCTACATCAATGATTTCTGTACAGCACTGGAGGGATCCCTAGCTGCAGGACTAAAGCTGTATGACTCAGAAATCAAATGCCTGCTGTATGCAGATGATCTGGTCATTCTTTCGCCCACCCCAGGTGGTCTATATGAGAACCCAAATCTACTAGAAACCTACTGCAAATCATGGGCCCTACAAGTAAACCTGGAAAAAACAAACAAACAAAAATATATGATTTCCCAAAAAAGGCCCAAAAATCTCCAACACAAATTCAAATTCTTCCTAAATAAATAAAAAGCTGAACATAGCCTGAGGTTAAGTGCATCTGGGAGTTTTAAATTTGGCTATAAAGACACTATTAGAAAAAGCTCCAATAGCCTTATATGCAGCAAAGAAACCTTTGGAAAAATACAACCCCCAGTAAAACTGCTATTAAATTATTTGATAGCATCATTCTACTAATCCTCTTAGCAAGAGTGAAGTTTGGGGCCCATTATTAACCACAAACTATGCAGAATGGGACAGAACCCAACAAAAATCCTACTCCTCCAGTTCTGCAAACGGATATTATTCCATGTCCACAGAAAGACCTCTAATAATGGGTACAGAGCAGAATTAGGCTTCCCCTTACTACACATTATGCAAAAAATAATATTCAAATTCTGGTGTCATCTCACTAAACAGCGACACAAACTCCCTCCACTAATAGGCACTCTATGAAGTAAAACAAAATCCCGGGAAAAAACCCCCACACTCAGCACTTATGTAACAAACCTGCCGAGCAAACCAGCACCTACATCTGGAGATCAAACTACAACCCAGCCTACGAAAGGTAGCGATGTAAATATTGCAACATGCCCTAGAACACCAATACATCACACCTACTGGGTGTTGCAAACTGCAAAACAGAACAAGATTCTGCTAGCATGCATTGTGTGTGTAGGGATCTGCTTGTTAGTCTGCCAACAGCTCCTACAAAGAAAATACATGCTAGCAGAATACCTCACCTTGGTCACACAAGAAAAAAAACAGATACACCCTCATCAAACGCAGAATAAGTGACTACACATTAGAAACAGATGCAAAAGCTGAACTGGAAACCCCAAGAAGTCAGACTGTGCATGCAATGCAACACTGGAGAAAAAGAAACAAATGCATTTCCTCCCGTACTGTGAAAAATACAAAAAATATCTGAGATGTGTATTTCCCACAGCTAACAGAGAAAATAGACTTCCCACTAAAGAATGGGCAGGAAAAGCTTTTATAATCCTGGCAGAAAGAGGCAAAACAGCATCTATAGCTGCAAAAACATGTGGGATCCTGTCACTGGGCCAGAAATGAAACCTGACCAGGGACAATAAGGAGCAGCACCAAAACCTGAGACGTGTTCCTGATTCTGTACTTTCTGGAACCTGAAATTTTACTTGTTTTATTGTTTTATAGTCTACTTTATTTATCCTGGACTCAGGACCAGTGGGCTATGCACCTCTGCCAGCAGATAGAGTCGGAGCAAGCTGACCTCACAGTATATATACTCCTGCAGTGACATCAGCCCGCCAGTATTCTCTTCCAAAGCAAGTGTGAATAGACTAGCAAAAAACTTGATTAAAAACAGTCAACCAACAGGAAACACTGAACTCAGATAATGAATACATGTACCACAATCTAGAGACAGGATGAACACTTACCAGTAATCCTCTGGAACACACAGCCTCACAGGAGGACCAGTAAACCAATCATTCGGCAGCCAAAGGTAGGAAGCTGAGTTCATCTGTCTACACTAAGGAAAATGAAATTATCAGGTAAGTAGTAATTTCTCTTTTCCTTGCGGGTAGACAGATGGACTCAGGACTAGAGGGATGTATCCAAGCTACTCCCGACTAGGATGGGAGGCTGCCTGCAGTCCAGTCAACACTGCATGTGCAAAGGCTGCATCCTCCCAGGCCTGTACATCGGGACTAAGTGTGTAAGAAGGACCACGTTGCAGCTCGGCAAACATCGATGGGAGACAACAATCTAACCTTCACCCATGACACTTCCTGAGCCCTAGTGGAATGAGCCCTAACCTGGAGTAGGCAACGGCTTTTCAGCCTCCACACATGCGGCCGTGACTACCTCCTTAATCCAGCGAGTTATCGTAGTCCACAAAGCTTCCTTCCACCATGAACTACAAACAGGTGATCAGTCTTTCAGAAAGGTTTAGAAACCTCCAGATACTGCACAACATGTCTCTTGACATCCAAAGGACGCAACAGGCGATACTCTTCCGCATCTTTCCCCTTATCCAATGATGGCAAGGAAATGGACTGATTCAAGTGAAAATCCGAGACCACTATAGGCAAGAAAGAAGGAACAGTACGCAGATGAAATCGCTCCTGGAGCCACCTGAAGGAACGGCTCCCGGCAAGACAAGGCCTGCAGGTTGGAAATTCATCGCGCACAACATATCGCCACCAGGAACACTGTCTTCAAGGTCAATAGCTGAAAGGAAAGGCTATGCAGCAGTCGAAACATAGGACACACCAAGAAATCCAACACCAGGTTAAGACTCCACAAGGGAACCAGTAACCGTAAGGGAGGACAAAGATGATTCACTCCCTTCAAGAAATGAGTCACATCAGGCTGAGATAAGGATTCACCATTGACCTGGTCTCAAACATGCAAGAGCCGCAACTTGTACCTTCAAGGAATTAAGGGCCAACCCCTTATTTAATCCATCCTGTAAAAATTCCAAAATGAGAGGGGACTTCACTGAACGAGGAAGAACACCTCAATCCTCACACCAAGCCTCAAACACTTGCCAAACATGCACATAGGTTAAGAAAGTGAAGAACTTCCAGAGCACAAAACAAGGTGGCAATCACCGCAGAAGAATAACCATGCTTCACAAGAGAGCCCCTTCAAGGGCCATACCGTAAAACAAAACCAAGTTGGATCTTCGTGAAGGACAGGTCCCTGCTGCAACAGATTCTTGTGCGGCGGAAGACGAAGGGGAGACCCTACCATGAGTCTCCGCAGATCTGCAACCACAGTCTTCTGGGCCAATCCGGTGCTCCCTGGAGCACCATCCTCCTGTGGCCTTCGATCCTGCGAACTATTCTGCTCAACAGGGGCCACATGGGAAAGGCATACAGTATCTTATCTTCCGGTCAGACTTGCATGAGAGCATTGATACCCAAGGACTTTGGATCTCTCCTGTGGCTAAAGAATCAAGAAACCTTCGCATTGCAAGAAGTCACCAGCAGGTCTAGGAAAGGAAGGCCCCAGCGATCCACTATCAGGTGAAATGCCTCATCTGAACAACACCCATTCTCCCGGGTCCAGACTCTTCCGGCTGAGAAAGTCTGCTCTTACGGTGTCTTTTCCTACAATGTGAGAGGCTGAGATCGTCTGAAGATGCCCTTCCACCCATTCCATAAGTCGGTCTTTTTCCAGCGACACTTGCTGGCTCTTGGTTCCTCCCTGCCGATTGATGTAAGCCAATGTCGTTACGCTGTCCGACATTATTCGGACCGCTTGACCCTGTAGTTTGCCATTGAACTGCAAGCACACCAACCGGACCACTCAGGCTTCCAGGCGATTGATGTTCCAGAGAGACTCTTCTGTGTTCCAGCACCCTTGCGCCATTAGTTCCTGACAGTGTGCTCTCCAACCCAGGAGACTCACATCTGTTGTGAGAATCAGCCACTCCGGCAAGGATATGGAGACTCCCTCTCTCAGATGAACCTCCTGCAACCACCATTGCAAGTGAGAGCAGATTTCCATCAGTAAGTGGAGCCGAACTGAATAGTTCTGTGACTGTGAGTTCCAATGAGACAGCAGGGAGCGCTGAAGTGGACACATATGTGCCCTCACCTATGGCACCACTTCCAGGATTGCTGCTATCAAACAGAGTACCTGAAGATAGGACCACACTGTCGGGCGTATAGAGTTCACCAAAAGACGCACCTGTGACATCAACTTCCAAATCTGAGCATCTGGCAGGAAAACTTTGCCTTGCCTCATGGCAAACCAGACATCCAGATACTCCAGTGACTGAGATGGCTGAAGACTGCTCTTGACTAGGTTCACCACCCAACTGAGCTCCTGCAATAAGGAGATCACCTTGCGGATCACCAGGCAGCTCTCTTCCAGAGACTTGGTTCAAATCAGCCAGTTGTCCAAATACGGGTGTACTAGGATTCCATCCTTTATTCAACTCCTCTGCCTCCACCACCATAACCTTGGAAAACATTCTGGGAGCTGTGGCTAGACGAAACTGCATCGCTCAAAACTGATAATGGTGCCCCAGCACCGCAGAATACAGAAAAACGCTGGTGCTTCAACTGGATGAGAATATGAAGGTAGACAAATTATATCACAATGATAGGATGGACCAAAATTGGTGAAGGGTTGGCATTATAAGTTAGAGAGAGCACAGAGTCAAACAGGATAAAAGTTCTGTAGGAAAGAAAATGCACTGTAGAAACTTTATGGATAGAAATTCCATGTGAGAAGGGAAATAAAACAACAGTGGGGGTGTACTACCATTCACCTGGCCAGAATGAACAGAAAGATGATGAAATGCTAACAGAAATGAAGGACACTAACAAAATTTGCAACACAGTAATAATGGGAGATTTCAATTACCTCAGTACTGTCTGGGTAAATATCACATCAAGACATGTAAACGAGGGAAAATTTCTAGATAAAGTAAATGATTGCTGCATGGAACAGCTGACACAAGAAAAGACAATAAGGGGAGCTATCTTAGACCTAGTCCTTAGTGGAAAACATGATTTGGTGCAAGAGCGCTTGTCAATAGTGATCATAACGATCAAATTTGACTTGATAACTGAAGGGCGGACACCAAGGAAATCTGTGTTAGACTAACTTTCTAAAGGAAACATTCTAAAGGGAACATTCAAAAAGAAGCTCAAAACTTGGCTTTTTACAAAAGCCTTCACTTAAAGGTCTCTCCCTTTGGGATAGATTCACGCATTTCTTACCCCATTACACCAGATGTCTGATGCCATATACATACATTTCCTGTTAGCTGTACTTTAATTTGCACTCATGCTTATTAAGTCGGTCGTAACTCCGAGTTTGTTGTCCGCTATTTGTTATTTATAATAATTTCATAATTTTAAATTTTGCTGACTGTTATTTTTGTTATTTGTAATATTTTAAACTTTAAGTCTTCCTCAGCTTTATCTATAAGTTCTCACGAAGTTAGCCCTGTTATTTGCACCCTCTTACTCAATGTAATTTCTTGTTTCTTAATTTTCCTGTTCGATGTAATTTTCTTGTTCGATGTAATTTCCAACTTTGGTTCTATGTAAACCAACGTGATATGTACCAGTACATGAACATCGGTATATAAAAGCTCTTAAATAAATAAATAAATAAATGATAAAATAAGGAAGATGGTTAGGAAAAAACTGAAGGAGCAACTACAAAGGTTAAGAGTTTACATCAGGTATGAATACTGTTTAACATATCAGCTTGAAAGCCCAGATGAGATATACTCCATGCATTAAAAAAGGTGGAAGGAAGGCCAAGTGATTGCCAGCAATGTGAAAAGGTGAAGAGAGAGAGGCTATTATAGCTAAAAGAACCTCTTTCAAGAAATGGAAAAGGGATCCAAATGAAGAAAACAGGAAACAGCATAAGCACTGGCAAATTAGATGCAAAGCATTGATAAGGAAGGCAAAGCCAGAATTTGAAAAGAAGCTTGCTGTGGAAGAAAACAACTCATTAAAACCTTTTTCAGATACATTGGAAGCAAGAAGCTTGCAAGGGAATCAGATGGACCATTAGTTGATCGAAAGGTAAAAGGGGCATTAAGGGAGGACAAGGCCTTAGCAGAGAGATTACATGAATTCTCTGCTTCGGTCTTTACAGAGGAAGATGTAAGACAGAACCCATGCCAGAAGTGATATTGAAGGGTAATGATTCAGAGGAACTAAAACAACTTGCAATGAACTTGGAAGATGTAATAGGGCAAATTGACAAACTAAAGAGCAGCAAAATCACTTGGGCCAGAGTGCTGAAAGAACTGAGAAGTGAAATTACTATTAGTAATCTGTAAATTATCATTAAAAGCAGCTACCGAACCTGAAGATTGGAGGGTGGCCAACCTAATGCCAGATTTTAAAAAAAGTGTTCTAGGGGTGATCCAGGAAACTACAGACCAGTGAGCCTGACATCGGTGCCAGGAAAAATGGTTTAAACCATTCTGATTGTTGTTTTTGATTCTGTAAACCGTTGTGATGGCTAAACTGAATGACAGTATATAAAAACGAATAAATAAATTCTAAAGAACAAGATTACTGAACATATTGATAGTCATTGTTTAATGGGACAAAGCCAACATGGATTTAGCCAAGGGAAGTCCTACCTGACCAATCTGCTACTTTTTAAAAGCGTGAACAAACATATAGATAAATGTGAGCCAGCTGTTATACAGTGTATCTGGATTTTCAGAAAGAGTTTGACAAAAGTACCTCTTGAGAAACTTGAGAAAATCAAAAAGTCATGGTACAGGAGGCAATGTTCTATTGTTGATTGAGAAATGGTTATAAGATAGAAAAAAAAAAGAGAGAGAGTGAGTAGGACTAAATGGTCACTTTTCTCAATGGAATGTCCCTGGGATCTGTATTGAGACCATTGCTTTTTAATATATTTATAAATGACCTAGAGATGGGAATGACAAGTGAGCTGATCAAATTTTCTGAGAATACAAAATTATTCAAAGTTGTTAAATCACAAGAAGATTGTGAGAAATTGCAAGAGGACCTTGGGAAACTGGGCACCCAAATGGCAGATTATATTTAATGTGGACAAGTGCAAAGTGATGCATGTAAAGAAGAGGAATGCAAATTATAGCTACACAGTGCAAAGATCCACATTGAAAGTCAACATCCAGGAAAATGTTCTAGTCATCATCTGGGATAATATGTTGAAATCCCCTGCTCGGCATGCAGAGGCAGCCAAGAAAGCAAATAGAATTCTAGGGAGTCAGTTGGACCTTTAGATGACCAAGGCATTAAAGGGGCTCTTAGGGAAGATAAAGCCATTGCAGAAAGACTACATGAATTCTTTGCTTCTGTGTTTACTAATCAGGATGTTGGGGCGATACCAGTTCCGGAGATGGTTTTTAAGGGTGATGAGTCAGATGAATTGAATCAAATCACTGTGAATCTGGAAGATGTAGTAGGCCAGATTGACAAACTGAAGAGTAGTAAATCACCTGGACTGGACAGTATGCATCCCACAAAAATTAAATTTCAGATTTATTACTTAAAAATTGTAACCTATCTTTAAAATTATCCATTGTACCTGAAGACTGGAGGGTGGCCAATGTAACTCCAATATTTAAAAAAATGCTCCAGGGATGATCCAGAAAACTACAGACCAGTGAGCCTGACTTCAG
The DNA here is from genome assembly GCF_901001135.1 of Rhinatrema bivittatum. NCBI lineage: Eukaryota > Metazoa > Chordata > Amphibia > Gymnophiona > Rhinatrematidae > Rhinatrema > Rhinatrema bivittatum. Next base: position 141,039,745 of record NC_042621.1, read on the forward strand.
TGCCAGGAAAAATTGTGGAATCTAGTCTAAAGATCAAAATCACAGAGCATATAGAACGACATTGTTTAATGGAACATAGTCAGCATGCATTTACCCAAGGGAAGTCTTGCCTCACAAATCTGCTTCATTTTTTTGAATGGTTTAATAAACATGTGGATAAAAGTGAATCAGTAGATGTAGGGTATTTGGATTTTCAGAAGGCGTTTGACAAAGTCCTTCATGAGAGGCTTCTAAGAAAACTAAAAAGTAATGGGATAGGAGACGATGTACTTTCATGGATTACACAATGGTTAAAAGACAGGAAAACAGAATAGGATTAAATGGTCAATTTTTTCAGTGGAAAAGGGTAAACAGTGGAGTATCTCAGGGATCTGTACTTGGACGAGTGGTTTTTAATATATTTATAAATGATCTGGAAAGGGGTACAACGAGTGAGGTAATCAAATTTGCAGATGATACAAAATTATTCAGAGTAGTTAAAACGCAAGTGGATTGTGATAAATTGCAGGAGGACCTTGCGAGACTGGAAGAATGGGCAACCAAATGGCAAATGAAATTTAATGGGGACAAATGCAAAGTGCTGCATATAAGGAAAAATAACTCATACTGTAATTACACAATATTAGGTTCCATATTAGGATTACCAACCAGGAAAAAGATCTAGGCATCATAGTGGATAATACATTGAAATCATCGGCTCAGTGTGCTGCAGCCGTCAAAAAAGCAATCAGAAGGTTAGGAATTATTAGGAAGGGAATGGTGAATAAAATGGAAAATATCATAATGCCTCTATCACTTCAAGGTAAGGCTGCCCCTTGAGTACTGTGTACAATTCTGGTCGCTGCATCTCAAAAAAAAGATATAGTTGCACTGGAGAAGGTACAGAGAAGGGCGACCAAAATGATAAAGGGGATGGAACAGCTCCCCTATGAGGAAAGATTAAGGAGGTTAGGGCTGTTCAGCCTGGAGAAGAGACGGCTGAAGGGGGATATGATAGAGGTCTTTAAAATCATGAGAGGTCTAGAACGGGTACATGTGAATCAGTTATTTACTCTTTCGGATAGTAGAAAGACTAGGGGGCACTCCATGAAGTTACAAGTAGCACATTTAAGACTAATTGGAGAAAATTCTTTTTCACTCAACTCACAATTAAACTCTGGAACTCATTGCCAGAGGATGTGGTTAGTGCAGTTGATGTAGCTGGGTTTGAAAAAGGTTTGGACAAGTTCCTGGAGAAGTCCATTAAATGCTATTAAACAAGTTGATGTAGGGAATAGCCACTGTTATAACTGGCATCAGTAGCATGGGATCTGCTTGGTGTCTGGGTACTTGCCAGGTTCTTATGGCCTGGACTGGCCTCGGTTGGAAACAGGATGCTGGGTTTGATGGACCCTTGGTCTGACCTAGCATGGCAATTTCTTACTACTTACTAATTATTAGGAAAGGAATAGAGAATAAAACTGAATATCATTATGCCTCTGTATTGCTCCATGGTTCAATCATACTGAGTAATGTGTGTAATTCTCGTTTCTGCATCTGAAAAAAAAGGTACAGTGGAATTAAAAAATGGTACAGAGAAGGGCAACCAAAATGTTAAAGGGGATGGAATGATTCCCCATGGGGAAAGGCTAAAGAGGTTAGGGCTCTTCAGTTTGTAGAAGAGATGTTTGAGGGGAGATATGAGAGAGGCTATAAAATGAGTGGAATGGAACAGAAACGCAAATCTGTTTACGCTAAGTACAAAGATATGGGGACATGAAATGAAGTTACTATGCAATACATTTAAGACACCGGAGAAAATATTTTTTTTAATCAATGCATAATTAAACTGTGAAATTTTTTGCCGGAAGATATGGTTTAGCTGGGTTTAAAAATGTTTGGACATGTGTCCTGAAGGATAAGTCCATAAACCATTAAAGTGGACTTGGGGAAATCCACTGCTTATCCTTGGAATAAGCAGCATGGAATCAATTTACCTTTCAGGATCTTGCCAGGTTCTTGTGACCTGGATTGCTCACTGTTAGAAATAGGATACTGGGCTTGATGGACCTTTGGTTTGACCTAGTATGGTAAAACTTTTGTTCTTATTTTGACATTTTTTAAAATGCAGCTATAAAACACCAAAAAATAGACTTTTGTTGTTGGGAGAGGCAAATCCTCCCTGTCTGGTGGTTTTATGAGTCTCCCTCTCATATACACTTATTAGCCTTTTCTAGACTACTGTTTCAGTGCTGATCTGAGGGTATTTGTCTGGGAAGGTATCTTCCCAGTCTGTTCATTACTACTTTAGCAGATATTTTGATGTCAAGGTTTAACAAAAATAGATGACACAAGCTAGGTAATTCCTTACCCTTCTCTTTTTGTAAATTAAAGTGACAGAGGCAGAACTGGAAGAGCTAGGCAGCCAGCCCTAGGGCAAAGGACTATTCAAACGTGTGTTATAAATGGATGTGACATTTTCTATTGAAGCAACTTGTAATATTCAATCCTGGGGCCTTGGATGAAGACATTGCACAAACAATGTTTCTGAATGTCGTTAGTAAGTAGATTAAATACATCTTTCTCTTCAAATGATAAAACAGAAAGTTTTAAAATTTGAAAAAAACTTCCAAATTTATACCATTAACATCCTTTTCTGCGCGTATAATTGCTTGCTTGAGTTTGTGAAAACCTTATTAATTTAGATGGAAAGAATAACCTTTCCACCCTTATTTTTGACTGCTAAAATAAATGTTGGGGTTTTATATGGATTAATCGGCCTAACAAGCAATTTTCCTGGCATGTTACCATTTAACAAGAATCTATGTTTACGAAACTTGGCCAAGCACCAAACCTCATCATTCAAGAGTTGTATTCATGGCTGATCTAGTTGCCTCCCATGAAAGCATATTTTCTATTTTTTCTTTTCGGAATTCCTTCTATATGACTTCTGTTCTAAACAAAAGATTTTATAAACTACAAGATTTTTTTTCTGCTTTTTTATTTTTTTTTATTTTTTAGTGCAATATCCAAGGATTACTTTTCTAATCCTTAAGAAAATGGGTCAGACAGGTAGATCCAAACTGATCCATACTAGAGGGTAATCTGAGAAGGAATCATTTTGATTTTTGCTTTGTTGTTCTAAGCAAACGCCCTTTGACTATCAAAAGGTTATCTATTCTGAACACAGATCCATAAACATGAGAGAGCAAGGAGAAATCATTTTTCAGCCGGATTCAAAACACACTGAGATACCAATTAAGTAATTGCCTGCATAAACAATGTTGCCTCTTCCTCCCAGCTTTTCAAATTTTAGAAGGGAGTTTATCCATTACAATCCATCGGACAGCTAAAGTCCCATCCTATTATCAGCCAGCCATAATCTAAAGAAAGGATTTTTCTAAACGTTCATTACAACTTCCAGGGCAAATATATTTGGAGCCTTAAATTTACATACTACTCTTTGCTCTCCATCCAAAACTCATTAGACTATATAATTAAAATGTATTTTTTAGGTTTTAACTGATAAAACACCAATAGAACACACCTCTGGTGCAAATCCCCCAGCAAAAGCAAAACTAACAGTTTACTGGATAAAGACCACCAAACCCAGTACTCTCTCGAGCCCTCCCACCCTCCCACTCTGTCTTTGTGCCTGTTGCCTATGATGAGTGATGGAGCTGGGGGGCAAGAGGACAGAATGAGCAATGGGTTACCCAAAGTGTCACAGAGAAGAATGGTAGGGACAGAGGAAAGGCACGTTAGTGAGAGGGAAAAAAACCTTGAAAACAACAAATATGCACCTACATTAAATTCTAAAAAACAGCTAAAGAAAAACGAACTTATAAAATCACAGACATAAAAACAAAGCCCTGACGATAATATGCCTCCTATCTGTACCTCCAGTAGTTTTCACAGGAAAAAAAAAAAAGAGGGCCCAGATTCATGAACCAGAACTGCAATTTCTCTCTGCCTCAGGATGCCGAAAAGTCTTTATTCATTTTCAGATCTTCTTTCTGGTCTAAATGAAATTTCAGACCCATAACCGATATTAGCAGGTAAGGACTACTCAAGCCCACCCCTTTTTCCTCCATACTGTGCTGTCCCCGGTCTTACTCGAACTGAGGTCTTCCCACTTCCAGTTCTTGTTTTGGCTCCCATCAAACTTCACCAGAACTGCGTTTCCCAACCTTTTCACACCCAAGGCACCCCGACATTAACAACAACAACAAAAGAACGTAAGGCTTGCCATACTGGGTCAAAATGTTGGGTGGCTCTCCAGCTTCCATGGAACAGGCAGTGCAGACGTGCAGAGGCAGTGAAGAAAGCCCCACCAGTCTCTCTCCCAAATTTTAAAAACGACGCAAGAAAGGGGCAGCAGAAGAGAGAAGTTTGTGGGGTGCAGGCAGCTGGCTCGGTTACCTCGGCTGCCGCCTGTTGGCCGTCAGAGCTTCTTCCCTGCTGCCGTTTCCAGCCCTCAGAGTGAATCACATTCAGTGCCCAATGCATCCCGTCTTACTCATCCTGGAGATAAAACAGTGGCTTGAAGGCCTCAGAATCAGGTAAGATGAGGAGTACTGCGTGCACCGTACAAAGCGGGTCCTTCACGCTGCCCATTAATTACCACACCCCAGGGCTCATGCTGCAGCTTGGAAGAGGCGGCCTAAGTGACTACCCATTCTCAGAAAGGAGTTCCTACCCGTCTAAAGGCCTCCTCTGAGGAGCTGAGAGCAGAGCCCTGAGCATCAGGCAGCGGTGACTTCGTGGCACACCTGATCAGGTCTGGAAGCACACGGCACACCCTTCCAGGGGCTTACCCCTCTCGCAGTGAAACAATACTTTCACACATGCCTTTTCAGCTTCCTTTCCTTCACTTTCTTATTGAAAAACTATTTTCCACTGAATGAAAATCTGAAGGGCCAGAGAGAGGTTACTTCTGAATGTTTATGAATAAATCTTCTTTTTTCTGTTCAGTTATGTCCCTACGTATGGCTTATAATGCACACTACCCACCATTCTGGCGATTCCCCACTGCCCTCTGAATTGCCTCCACCTTCTCAATGTCTTTTGGTAAATATGAATCTTCAGAAATGAATACAGTACTGAAAGAGGGGTCTGATCAGGGACAATATTACCTCCCTCTTACTCTGCATGCACCCAACTGCTTTCTCACAGTGATTGGTTACTTTGAGGTCAGAGATGACCATCACCCTCCCCTCCCCTATTTGGTAATTGCTAGGTCTTCCCCTTCAAAATGGTATTTGGTCCTTGGCTTTCTGCTTTCCAAATGCATTTTTTTTAAAGATAAAAGCAACCAAGCAAGCTGTCTCTGAAGTAACGTAGGGCCAGAATTCCATCAATATTCAGTGACAGCAAGTTCAGAAAAGTCATATTACCAGAGGAAAACTTAGTTATACACTATCATTTCCAAAGAGAGAGCAGCTCATGGTCTAGCCACTTCCTTAGACCTACTGAGAGATAAATCATACAGAAAACTTTATCTGGAACATTTTGCACTAAATGTGAGTTTAGTGACCGCGTTGAGCATATGCCAACAACATAGGCTAGATTCACTTGTCAACAAGGCTGCAGGCAGAACAATTAGAAAATGCTTCATTAATCCTCAAAATGACAGCAAAGCAACAAAAGGTTGATCAGCTTTTAAGGGAATGTTTGGGGGAAGACCCAGGAGGCTGAAGTATTTATTTATTTATTTATTTAAAGTTTTTCTATACCGGCATTCGTGATTAAAAACCACATCATGCCGGTTTACATATAACAAGGGGGTGTGAACAAAAAAAGAGAACATAAACAAGTGCAAAGAGTTCATAAAGTTACATTACAACAAGGATCATATAACTGGGGAGAGAATTAGAGTAAGATAACCGAGCAGTTAGGATTAACTATTTACATTATATTGTGAAGTCTCTTATAAGATGTTGCTGTCATTCAATTGTATTCAATTCAATTCAAAGTAGCCCAGACAGATGAAGATAAAAGCGCATCATAGATCTGAATGACTCTGCAGGGCCTGTATCTTCTGCTAATAAGCAGGTTGCGAATACAAATAAACATAACAAATAAACATACTTTTAAAAAAGTCTGTATGCGAATGCTGGAAGTCTGAGTAGTAAGGCTGGAGAGCTGGAACGTATACGTGATAAACTAAAGCCCTGAATTATTGTACGCAAAATCAATTAATGCTAAATATTTTAATCAAAAATGTCTATATTAAAATGGTGCGGTGCGTATAACTACAATCCATTCACAATTATTGTACACAAATTCACAGACACACAAATCGTACTTAACATTCCGTATTTTCAATTAAATTATAACATATCCAATAAACCCTACCGGCATACGCCGCTACAACACTAATAACAGGATTCTAAGTATCAGACACTAGATAATTGATTTTTTTTTGTGGGGGATTAATTGGGATCAATTGAAGGGATTTTTTGGGATTATCCAGTGTCTAATATTTAGAATTCTAATATTTCTTCTGCTCTTATATGGGCAAGACCCCAAATGTGCTGCATGGAAAGGACCCCAAAACAGGATTTTTACATAGAAAACCACTGGAAACCGATGAAAAGGACCACACTGTAAGAACTGGGAAAAGGTTCCGCAGTTCCAGAGACGTGCCCTGAAGGCCCGTGTGAAAACTGTTTTCAGGGGCGTCTGGAAATAACTTGCTTCACATCTTCCAATAAAATTGCTCTCAGTCCTGGAAAATCTGTAACCTAGCCAAATAGAGCAGGGCACATTTTATTTGCCTTTTCTGAAGTTCACTGCAATATAACCCCCCCCCCCCCTCGGTCTTCTTCGATAAGAAAGAGATATTGAGTATCCTGAAAGAGAAAATCTTTATCTCCTAGTATGCAAGCTCTTGAATTTTCCTGCCAGCATTAAAGATAGTGACCTAATCAGCAAAATTCAGTATTTCTGCAATTATCAGTCACAGACTTGTGTTGTTTTGGTTACGTGCACCGATCCTGTGTGTATTCTTTCACAAATATTTATTTTGGGGCCACTTAGTGTTAATGCTTCCAGTAACCATTCTGTGCAAAGATTCAGCAAATCTCTTATCTTTTCACCTCCTCCAGGACCCTAGAAAAAAACATTTTTCAAATCCTCTATTTTCTTCATATTTCTTTACTGTATTTTAAGCTCTGTAATCTTACTATTGCTGTTTGATCTTCACAATTAGACACTTCATCTCAGTGATTCTCTGCTTGAAGTGAGAGAGATGTGCGCACTGTAGTTTGCAGCTGAACAAAGCAAGTTTGCTTATCATAAATGGGGTTCTCCACAGACAGCAGAATGAATTAGCCATGATACGTGGGTGACATCTTCTACAGTGAACAAACCCATTTCTCTAGCTCAGCAAAGTTTTTACTGCTGAGCATGTGCAGGAGGTCCCATGCTGCACAGTGTACCTCTCCAGGGAGGTGGGTGGGTATTCATCCTGCTGTCTACAGAGATCCCCATTTATGATAAGCAAACTTGCTTTTTCCATTCACAAGAAGGGCTGATTTAATCATGACATGTGGAGAGTCCCAAGCTGAGAGTTGCAGTGGAGCACTTACTGAAAAAAAAAGATCCGGATCTTCTCCCTTCCCCGCATGGACAGTGGACTACTGAATGTGGTTAGAGCAGTTAGTGTAGCTGGGTTTAAAAAAGGATTGGATAAGTTCTTGGAGGAGAAGTCCATTACCTGCTATTAATCAAGTTGACTTAGAAAATAGCCACTGCTATTACTGGCATCAGTAGCATGGGATCCACTTAGTGTCTGGGTACTTGTAGCCTGGATTGTCCACTATTGGAAACAGGATCCTGGGCTTGATGGCAATTTCTTATGTTCTTAAAATTACTACCCTAGTTACTGCTTTTAGCTCCTATGCACCCTCTCTCCTGAACTTGCTCCCACTGGATATGCACAGCAGGTCGTTATTTTCTATTCCACAAAATTTTTAAAACGTGGCTTTTTGAGCAAGCTTTTTCTTACTTGCTGGTTTAATGCGCCAGCCACCTGCTGGTGCGCACTTCTCTGGGACAGGGCCTAATGGCCGCTGTCCCAGCCAGTCCCCGCCCAAACTCTGCCCTCTGGCCTGCTTTTTGTTGGCCCGGCACTTCTACGTGTAACGGGGGCTACGTTCGCAGCCAGGTCTATTCTAAAATGTGTGCAGTGTGCGCAAGGCCCAGCCCAGCCGTGTGTGGGCCCTTTAAAATCAAGCCTTAATGTAGCACAGGGAGAAGTACAAATAGTACCAAGACTCACAGTTTTGAGGACTCAACAGTCTTGGTGATCTTCTGCCACTCTTCAAGGAACAGGTGAATTTTCCTCCTATCAGAGGGGTTGAGGTCTGAGGATCAATACTCAAAGACCAGTCTTAGGCTGAGCCTGCTTTGACACTTTAGGTCAATATCTTTCAAGTGGACATCCTCTAACCAGAAGAAGCTACTGCAAACGTACAGGAGGGGAACGACATTGCTAAAATTGGCAAAAGGGGTGTCTCTGGAAGAAAGAACACTTATAAGTGAAGTAAGAACTTCTAGAGTAAGAAGGCTGCTCAGCCTCTATAGATAAGGAATGAATGGCCACATGTTGCTCCTTAATCTAGGCAATGGTTTCTCTAACTTTGTCCCAATAGCAGTTAATAGACTTCTCCTCCAAGAACTTATCCAAACCTTTTTTGAACCCAAACCACATGTTCAGTAGGTGTTTCCATACTCTGCAGTATCCAAAAAGCCTCTGCATAGGTATTTTTGTCCCCATGGATGTTGACTTAGATCATCTTACTCAATTTTTCCACGAACTTAGAGTACAAGAGGTCTTCTGGCAGAAAGAATTCTCTGGCAGGTCAGGTAAGGTATCCGAAGGGATCCCTTAGACTTCCTCCTCCAAATCCAGAGGTGAAGTGACATGTCCATGATCCCAATGAAAACAAAGGTGATCAGGGAGGGGTCTTTGATCATCTTGGAGGAGTATTTCCCAGGGAATACTCTAGAGATGGCATCCTAAACTCCACCTTCAGACTGGCTGGATTCCTCCACAGAGAGGGATGGTTGGTGAGGGCTAGATCCCACTACTGGTACCTCCAATAGGAGCTCCTGGAGGAGAGAGGGACTCCCCCTTATGGGAACAAATCTGACATTTTAGACAGGAGAAATTCAAGGGTGCACACTATCACTGGCCACTAACAGGTAAAGAAAGTCTTCACCAATTCAGCCACCTAGTCTATGGGCTGTTGTGCCCTTTGACCCAGAGTTGGAGAAGAGATATTCTCTTCTGAAACTATTACAGGGTCATCCTCTGAGAAGCATGTACTGGATAGCAGGAAGGGGCACCATCCTGGGTTAACTTTGCTGATGGCCACATAGTGACCAGAGGCACAGTAGAGCATACTGGGTGTGAAGTCTCCAGATGAAGCCCATGGGTCAATGGAAGGGAAGCAGCTCCTGGAGGCCCAGCGTCCTGACCAAGGAGATGAGATGGAGACAAGGGCACCTACATGGAGGAAGATAACTGCAAGGAGTCTCTTCTTGGTCCTCTCCAGGCTTACTCCTGCAGAGAGTCCACTGAATATGCAGATGGTGCTGGGGGTCAGTGATGCACTGACGTCTGCCTCTGCAGTGCTGACTGCACCACTGATTCCAAGGAGTGGTGCTCATTTTTCTTCTGTGCAGATGGGCTCCGTGAAGAAGAGGAGATCATGGGCTCTGTGCCTGATGCTTCCATATCTTGCTTGATCCATGATTTGTAATGGATCTGGAACTCAGCGCTGAAGTTGGGGGAGCTTCGCCTGAAGAACTCCTGCTCTACTTTGGGAGGAGGAATGGCTCTGACCTTGGACCGCACTGCCGAGTTCCTCCATCTTTCAGGCTCTGTTCCTCCGGGACCTCTGTGCCATCCATCCCCAGTCATAGCAATTGGCTGAATCATGGTCAGGACTGAGGCATCTGTAACAAATATCGTGGCTGTCGATGACAGACATCTTGTGGCTACAGACAGTTCTTGAAGCCACTGGATGTGGCCTTTTCAGTGCCATACATCCTGCGATAACAGGTTTGGGGTTTTTTGGTAGCACTGAAAAATGCTGTTCAGGGATTTGAGAGGCAGCGAGGCAACTCTAAACACAAGTTACTGAAGAACTTTCAAAAATTTAAAATGACAAAAAAATGAGATGCAGAGAAGGTATACGCCTGAGTGGAAGCTCAAACCAAAAAAAAAAAAAAAAGACCAAGGGGCTCATGCGACAGCCTGCAGGCGGGAACACCCGTGCATACTCAGTAGTAAATAAATTATACCGAGCAAGAGAGATGGGTCTGTTCGGCACCATCAAATGATATCTCCCACGTCATGGCTCATTCAGCCCTGCTCGTCAATGGAGAAGTTATTCTTCTAACAGTGGAAATTATTTTTGCAACTTCCTTTCCAATTTCTTGAGGGTCAGTGACAGATTCTCCTGCGGCGGATACCAATTCTATTTTGGAATCCTTCAACCTTGCCTTTTCCCTCTCCTTTCTTACTATTTTGTGCAAAATATAAAACTCATAGACTGTGATTCATCTTTCCATGCATTTTACACACTAGACTTGCTACTTTTTTTTTATTCAGACAGGCTAAGAGCTAAAAATGAGGAATTTTATGCAGGCCCCTCTCTTAGGGGGCAGAATGCATGATCTGAGATTTAAATATGCATTATTTAAATGAGCCAGATCATTATTCCTTTTCGGGCATACAGAGTCATGCCAATGGCATAATATGTAAGTTCACAGAACATGTTCAAGAACTGTCAATAAGATCTGAGGGCAAGAAGTCAACAAAGCTGCTCACTCTTCAGTCATAACCCTGTCGATTAAATATTGTCTCAAAAACTCACACAGCCTCCCTAGAACAGGGATGGGCAATGTCAGTCCTTGAGTGCCACAAGACAGTTGGGTTTTCAAGATTATTTACACTGAATATTCAAGAGATGTATTTGCATGCACTGTCTCTATTGTATGCAAATTCATTTCATGCATATTTATTATGGATATCTTGAAAACCCAACTAGCTTTTAGCACTGGAAGACTGACGTTGCCTACTGCTGTCCTAGAACATAAAGAGAAAGTCAGCACCAAGACATATACAGAAAATGCCTTCCCAGCATCCATATTAACACCTGCAACAGCTTAGCAAGGGGCAAAGCATGAAGAATTGCTGGCATGGGAAGTAAGCATATGTGATGATATTGCAGAACACCTTTTTCTGTGTGTGCTTATTTTATACATCACAGAACAGTTTTCCAGCCTGTTAAGGCACAGCATTGATCCCTTGGCTGGAAAGCACTCTTCCCTTATACAGACCATTCGATATCCAATCCCTGTATTGCTTTCCTTACTTTAATTTTGGCTTTTGTATGGAACCCTAAATGAGAGCACTGTCTCACAAACTATATAGACACAACAAAGAGCTTCCAGTTGAAATGGGTACCCGAGGCAACATGGGACAAATTGACAAGCTCAAGGTCACAAGAAGTGACAGGGCAGGATTTGAGTCTATGTATGTATTTATTTAGCACTTTTATAGCCTGAAATTCGTTGGGAACATCATACCGGTTTACATATAACATTAATGGAGCAGAACATTGCTTTACAGGTATGCTACTCCAAAACCTTGCCCAACACACTCATAACCCAAACTGGAAAAGGGACCTCTATGTTAGGAAGCACCCAATTTTTCAGTACAATATAGGGAGTCCTGAACAAATCTGGTCCAGATCTAGGAGCCATCTCCAAAATGTAGGTGCCACAAATGAGACTATGGCATCGGGCAGGACTAAATATCTTCTTCTATGTATATAATGCACTTGGTGCCAAAGGTTGTCTGTCACTAGCTGGTGGTGGCTGCAAGGGCTGTACTGGCCTACATAGACCAGACTCAGCAGTAGGAGGGGGTAAAGGGGTATGGTGAAGAGGATAGGCTGGGCATGGGGATACAGAGAGCTGAGGGAGGGCTGGGCTCAGCTGATAGATGTTCCCTTCATCTTCCAAGAAATACAAAATATATACTGCATCCCTCATATGAAGGGACAAACATAAAAGGAGATTAATATTCTACAACTTCCCCTGGAGATCACCCCCATATATTTGCTGTTCTTCGTGGCACAGGCACACATCTTGCATGCAGAAAAAGCTTCTGGGTAATCTACCAGTCTAAATGGTTAGAATCATCAAAGCAATGGCTAGAAAAAGTATGTGCTCGGTCGGCTGCACCTCAGAGAATATGATGAAAACAGATGTTTTACATTAATTACTTTCTATTCGCCTTGAACTATGGGGAAGGCAAGTTATAAATCAAAAAAAATAAATGTGTGCTCGGTGTGCAATGGATTGGGGGGGGGGGGGGGGGGGGGGGGAATCACATTTTGAGAAAGCAAACTATAAGCCATGCATGGTGATACATGCTAATGTTTGCAGGTTTTTACTGCAAATATTCCTTCCAGCCTTGTATATTGAAATACTTATCGTGCGCATCAATCTGATGCGTTACCATATATAATTTTTCTGGGACAGAGGGAGGCATAGCCCTTTAATCAAGCAATCACACTGGAAGCTTAGCACGCTGCAAAATTAAACACCACTACAGAAAAAGTTAGTAGGTCTTGTAACATTTTTTTTTGTATCTGTTGATCCTACACATAGTTCCATTCCCTTTGAATCTTCCCATCTGTCTTGCACAGATGGTCTTCAGTATTGCCCTCCCCCCCCCCCCAAATATACAGGCCCAATAGTAAGACGTACTGTGGCCAGGAGCAGAATGTAGTTCTCTGAAAAATCTTTGCACAGTCAAAAAGTTGATGGTGGCAAGGTACATCTGGAAATGCCAGGGGGATTAAGAGGGCCAGATGTTTGGACAAGGGCCATATTTAACATTGGAGTATTGCAGGGCTTTGCAGTTAGACATAGGAAGATTGGCTGCTGGGTATGAACTATATAGGAGATCCTGTATGCTCCTCTACCCAAGATGGGGTACAGAGGAAGAAGATGACAAACCTGCCTTTGATAAGGACTGATATCTTACAAGTAGTCAGGCCCAGATTTAAGGATAAGCAACTGCCTCTGGCACCCAATTTTTATAGCTGCCAAAGTGCTGCCAGTTTGCCACCAATCCAAGCTGCACCACTGTCCTCTATACCAGCGCCGGCCTACAGCAACAGCTTCAGGAAACACGTTTAGTGCAGGGCTTGTGAGCCACTGCGTGCTCAGCAGCTCTGAGGCACCCTGCCCCTTGCGCAGGATTACATGGTAACAGGATGCCCTTGCAGGGCAAGGCACTGCAGGGTCTCCGGGAAGCAAGTTCAGCGCGGGGCTTGCGAGCTCTCCTGTGCTCAGAGGCCCTGCAGCCCCCTGCCCCTCGCTTGTGTTTCCATGGTAACAGGAAGCCCATGCAAAGGGAGGGGGATGGGCACACCAGGAGGGCTTGCAGGCTCTGTCCTGAACTTGCTTTCTGCTGCAGGGTCGACACCTATATGGAGGCCAATGGCAGCAGCCGGGGCTCCTCCAGGGTGAGGGGGGGGGGGGGGGGCCCCGGGAGAGGGGGAAGAACTGGACAAGGGCAGAGAGAGCGGGCGGCTTCTTCTCTCTCCAAATTCCCCCATGCATGGTAAAGCCCTGCAATCAGTCACATTCTGCATCCAGCAGCTGGGATATGGGCAGACTGGATGGGCCACTTGGTCTTTTTTCTGCCGTCATGCACCGTTACTATGAGTGACAACAAGGCCAGCAGATACCCCAGCACTCCCTCCAGCAGCCCTAAAAGAGAAGGCCAGGAGCCCAGAAACCTAACGGCCGCCGGGCTGCTACGCGACTAGCGTTAGGAAGCCCTCCAGAGCGTGCAGTAATGCGTGAAACAACAAATGACAGGCGGTAGTACCTCGGCATTGAAGTCTCCATTCTCCCCCGTTTCACTGATGCTACTGAACATGAGAAGCAACAGGAACCTCCAGCCCAGGCCGGCCAGCTCCTCGCCGGGCCCTTTAAGATTCATGCTGCCAGCACAGTCCAGGCACTTTGCTCGCTGTTGCTTTTTTTGTTTTTATCTCCTCCCGACCGCTCGTTGGAGAGTTTTGCGACGCTCCCAGCAGGGGCTAAGCTCCGGAGCGGAAACCCCCACGCCGTCCTCTCCGTCCCCCTCTCGTGGGGGGGGGGGGGGGGGCGCAACCAGCTTAGGGCTCTCCTGAAAATTAGGCGAAGAAATGCGCAAACCAGTCCTCAAACGATCAGTAGAGAGAGTTTTAGACGCCTCCCCGATTGCAAATAATTATTAATTAAGCAATATTCCGAAAGTTCCAAACACACACAAAAAAAAAAAAAACCAAACCCGATAGCGTAAGATAAAGCAGCTTTTTTTTTTTTCTCTAGGTGTCTCGTCTCATCACCCCCTAAGCTCTTGCACGAATGCTCTCCTGGTGCGCGTTGCTTATGTTTGTCCAGGGAAGGCCTTGCAACTTCTCCCCTTTGTCTACTCCCGAACCGAAAAGGCAAACGGCTCTGCTCGGAGGGCAGGCTGCAGCTCCCGGGGACTCCCAGCCGCCGGATCGCAACTTTCGAGGACCAGGGATCCAGCGCCCTGCCCCTAGTTGGGAAATGGTGCGTCCAGCTACTCCCACTCTGCGACTGCAGGTCCAAAGGGCAACAGGAGCCGCGCTGCTGCCTCCCTCTCTCTCTCTCCCCGGGGACTAGGGAGGTTGGGCTGGAGATTGGAGCGGCTGCAGCAAGCTCGGCTCCCTGGATCCTGCTCCAGCGCTGCTCCCTTCCCACCGGGATCGCCCAGCCCTGCGCCTGTTGGGCTTTTTTTTTTTTTTTTTTCTAGCTTGTCCCTCTTCCCACGCTCCCCTGGCTCAATTACGTTGGATCCTGTTCCTGCAGCTCTTTCTACTTGCCCCCGTCGAGCTCCCCGGATCTGTGGATCGAGCGTGCCCTGTCTAATCTCCGTCTGTCCCTCCTGCAAGGGCTGGGTTCTTAAAGGAGCCGCAGGAGCTCTCGGTCACCTTTCGGTCCCTGAAGACACTGCAGAGGTGGGGGGATTCTTGGAGGGGATTTGGGGAGGTGTTAGCGAACCACCGGTTAAGAAGTCAGGATTCTTAAAAATATATATACAATAGATCCCAAACTTCAAGACTAATTTACAGCAGCGAGCAGCTGATTTTATATATACTGGCGCTTAATTCAAAAGCTCATGAACTCTTAGCCTTCATTTATTTAAACTCCTGAAAACAGTTGCTATTTTAGATGTGTTTATTGTTTCCACTCTAAGGGAAACGTAAACCTACCAACCTGCTGATTTTCCAGGGAGGGTGTTCTATTTTTAGACAAAAAAAAAATTGAATACAAGGATTTTCTGACATGCACACCGAAATCTAGTGAGGCAAGTGTTGCAGTAAACAGGATGAACTGACCAGGCTGAAAAGTTGTGAACAAACTTTTATATTCATGACAGGATTCATTTTCAACACAGCACATTTGGTTTTAAAAACTGTATTTGATGCTTCATGAAAAACTGTTTATTTTCCTAATCCCGAAATAAAAGTACTGAAGCCACTTCTTGGACGAGTGGGTGGGGAGTGAGGATCTTATTCCACAGGATGAAAAACACTTGGATCTGTGGCATCTCGCTCCTGCTCTACAGTTTCTCCGAAATTAGGGGTTTCCATTTCCAGTTCCTTCCCGTTTTGGGGCTTATTCTTAACAATTACTTTTAACATCTTTATCCCCAAACTGGATGCTACAACTCCTGCGCCAAGTACTCGATCTGAACAAGAGAACACTCTAATCCTGCTGTCTTGCTTTTCACGCTTCATTTCCCTAAGTGGGCTTTAGTGGTTGACTCACCTTTGAACTGGATTAAAGACGTTTCTTTGGACCCCTAGATTAGTCCTGCCGCCTCTGCCTTCCTAATTTATCTTCATGTTAGGCTACAGTAGACTCACATGCTTCATTTGAGTGCCTCTATGCTGTCAATGAAATTACATTAAGTGGATTTCCATCTGGACCCTCCAGACAGTGCAGCACCATGGTGGGAGGGTCCTGGCCTTGGAATTGTCCTTGAGCTAAAGGGTCTCCCAGGCATGGAAAGGAGATTAGCTTCCCATATATTTATTATATCTCCAATAAAAATTGGTCCTTTGTTTTTTTCTGGTGAAAATCATGGTGCATTGAGCAAAAATGTTTTAAATGCTCCGCCACCTCCAACAACACATAAACCAGGAGTTATGCTTTGAGCCCAGGCAAATGGGGAAAGGAGATTCAGGAGTAACAAGAGAAAGTATTTCTACACAGACATAAGTAGATGCAGAAAGGTGCATTCAGTCAAACGCACTTTTGTACCTGCACTTGAATGTGCATTTTCTGGGCGCAAAACGTACTATCGATGCAGCAAGGAGGTTTGCAGGCAGAAAATGCACATTCCTAAATAGGAAGGAGTACTTCTTAGTGCCTTAGCATGGAAATCCCATGCAAATGACAGTTCTCGGCTAAGTAATGGTGACCCACACCAGATAGCAGGATAAGCACTACCTTAGGCGATTATCTGATGTCTACTTTCCACTGCCAGATAAATCAGTATTTATCCAGCTAAGTGGTGGCGGTGGTAGCCATCAGGGATGCCTTCACCCTTCCCGAGTTAAAATGTGGGTTCGACTTGTGCCCTTACTGTATATGACTGTCATGCTCTATTCCTCATGCCTTCTCAAGACTTCAACAGCTCCATCCTTCCAAATGCCAGGATTATTCCATGCTTGTCGTTTGAATCTTCACAAAAATGTGACATAACCCTAATTATAGGAAGTTGAAAGGTTTGACATACTTTCTATAGTTGACCTGTTGTTCGGTGGACCCCTGGCCGAGATGAGGTTGTTGCTACCTCCAGGGCAAGGCCCCTGTAGGTCCTCGTCATCGGGGTCGGGGGGGGGGGGGGGGGAGCTTCAGGAGAGAAGACCCAACAGGACTTTCACCTATACCAACCCTCGTTCCACACAGGTTGAGCCCTTGGGTACCAAGGCCAGCAGGAATTAGGCACAGGTCTCTCAGAGAAACCAATCCCAGAAGGAAGGAAGTCGGAGCAAAGTCAGACATACCAGAGGTCAGGGCAGGCAGCAGATGAGAGGAACCAGGCACAGTCCAAGAGTCGGGGCAGGTGGCAAACAAGAAGAATCAGAAAACAGGCAGATGGTCAGGGCAGGTGGCAGACAGGCAGAATCTGGGGACAAAGCAGGGTCAAAGCCAGGAGAGCAGTCCGAGGGGGCGAGGAGCAAGGACAAGGAGCAGGAACCGGGAGCAGGAATCAGGAACAGGACTCAGGAACCAGAAGCAGGAATCAGGGACAGACAACACGCGCACTCTGGAAGAGTAGGACCCGTTGCCGAGGCAAGGTCCTGCTGGTCAGGCAAGGGTTAAGTGGTCCCTTGTCCTGATGTCATCGGAGGGGGCCACGGGAGGTTTCCCGCTGCTGGCCCTTTTAGAGCCATGAGGGATCGTGCGCGCCTGGAGGGGGGGAGGGCCGGAGAGATGCTGGCGATGGCATTGGTGCAGCTGGCCAGAACGAAGAGTGAGGAGGGATGGCCCGACGGGGCCTGAGATAAGGGATGCTGGTGCTCTGGAATTCAGGCTTTCATCTTTTGAGGTAAGGTGAAAGACCCCTTTGACAGGATAGATCTGCTGTGCCAAGGTGATCTGAACTCCAAAGAATTGTGCCGAACGCACATTTTAAAGTTGAGGGGGCCAATGCAATACAGTGCGCTCAGCTGGATGCACTGTTTAACCTGCAGTTGGACCTGGGTTGTGTAATCCCCTTATGCAATACTTATTCACTCCCAATGCAAAAAAAAAAATAAAATGTGTGTCCAATATGCACATTTTTGCACTCAGAAATTAACGCCTTCCCGGAATTGCGATATTAAGTAGAAGGAACAAAATCTTTAAAAAAGTTAAAAAAAAAAAAACAAGTTAAAAAAAGAATGCCAGTGGTCAGGTTCAAGAAACTGATGCACCGTTAACAAACGTCTGTTTCCCGAACCCCTGGCTGTGCGCCGATTAGGAAAACAGATGCCGATAAATTTGGCATCTGTTTTCATAACCGGCGGATAGCTGACTGCTCTGGGCTTCCGTTGTCAAGGAGGTGCTAGGGGCACGCAAGCGACCTTAGCACCTCTTTGACAACGTGATCCCTAATTTGAATATTGCATGGCACCCTCAGGAGGGTGCCTGGGGGTGCGCTAGGAAAGTGGTCGCTGAACACTCAGCGCTCGCTTTCAACACAAACATTTTGCATCGTCCCCTAGGCGTGTTTTTAACGACTGATGCAGTAGCATAGCATTGGCTTACCACATCGGGAGTTTAAAAAAATAATTATCTGGACCTTAAAAATGTGCACTGGAAACCAGAGTACATTTTCTTAGTGCCCAGATTACTGTAATGACCTGAAAGAGTGTTGAACATATAGAACAAATCAAAAAATGTTGGTTTAACTGGTCTAGATTTATTAATATAATGATTAAGCCATCAAGTTTTGTAG
This sequence comes from Rhinatrema bivittatum, assembly GCF_901001135.1. Taxonomy (NCBI): domain Eukaryota; kingdom Metazoa; phylum Chordata; class Amphibia; order Gymnophiona; family Rhinatrematidae; genus Rhinatrema; species Rhinatrema bivittatum. The sequence goes on from NC_042621.1 coordinate 141,058,286, forward strand.
GCCCCTTACTCTTAGGGTCTGTGATCCACAACAGACTCAGTTCTGGTATGGTCACTTTAATTTATTTAAATTAACTTTTATACATTTTTTTATTTTTATATTTTTGAATAAAATGCTGATGAACCACAGGTCTTACGCCAATTTTGGCCACCAATTCCACTATATTTCAAGGAAGTCTTATGACTGATAATCACAAACAGTTACTTATCTGTTCGTAGTCCTTGTCCCATCCCAACACTATCGTGTTTCGGACTAAAAAAGTCCTGCTTCAGGGGATATCTCATTTATATCCACTCATCCGTGGTTCTCCATTTGATCCATCATCGTTTCATCAGCTTGCTTTATATCAAATGGCTTTTCCTTAATTTTTGCACGGTCTCCATTAAAAGCCACTTACTGATAACATGGCGACTCACCGGAAAATCCCTTTAAACTCCTTCAACCAGAAATACGTAAACAACCCCAGTCCTCATTCAAGTCGTTTATCCTCTATTTTTGTTAACCAAGTCAGTCTTCTAACAGGTCCGATGGTAAATACCTTTAAAGAACTTCCGCCAAAATTATCAAACACAACCTAAGTCTTCAATCACGTCGTCATGCCCCATACCTCTTTTCCATGTAGTCTTATAACAGGTCCGACACTAACCAGAGTCGCCTCAATGGAACCTAACACAAACATTTATCATTCAATTAATCAACTTTAAACCTACCCAACATAAAATAAATTTTTTGGGTCCTGGATTTGATGTTTCCAATTTTATTTCATAGATGAAAACCTCTCCCGATCAAATTTTAAACTCCGAAACAGGAGCTAGCCAACTATATGGTTCAAATCAGAGAGTACCAGTTTATTTTCTCATTTAAACCCAAAGGATCTACCGTATTTAAAGTAAATATCCAATGATGTTCCCACTTGTTCAACCGTGATTGTAAGTCTCCACCCCTTACGCTGGGTAATACTTGTTCTATAATAGACCAACACAGATCAATGAACTTATGTTGATGTTGGATACAATGGTGTACCAGGGGCGCTGTGAGCTTGGAAGTTTTAATACAACTTCTATGCTCTATCAGCCTTGTACGGACTTTTCTCTTCGTGCGACCCACATATTCTAATTTACATGGGCACTGTATAACATAGATGACACATTCAGAGTCACATGTAGTATGCTTGCTCAGATTCACCACCACATCCGAATTAGGGACTTGCCAATGTTCACCCCGTGAGGGCCAATGCACACATGTCACAATGTCCACAGATATTGTGACCACCAGTCTCAAAGGACTAACGTGTGGACACAAAAGTAGACTCCACCACCAAGTCGCGAATATTTTGACCCCTAAAAAATGCAAACTGGGGTCCCGATTGAAACACAGAATGCAGAACCAGAATCTGCCAATGCATACGGATAATATTTACCACCTGTCTCTGTTTGATCAAGGGGAAACAAATGAGACCGGAAATACATGGGCAGATTTAACAGCAGCCTCCAAAAAGTTAGTTAGGGCTGAATTACACCAAGCAACGATGGTAGAATATATAAAACAGCAGATGATACCTAGAGGTCTAAGGATGCAGAAGGGCCCTTTGATGTTCCAAGAGGATCAGGAGTTCGTGTCCCGATGGATAGCTATTTTGAATAAATGCTCCTTAGACCTGATGGTCTTGATTGTAGAACATATTGCTGTCTCGGTGAAGGAGTGCAATAAAGAAGTAGAAGATATACGAACATATCTAACAACGACTACTAGTATTGAATCGGTGGAGGCTTCAACTAAACAGCTAGAACAAAATATCATACAGTTCAAAAATCAATTAAAACAATTTAAAATACAAAAATTCCGGAGGGATGAAAATGACTATAAAAATGATAATATATATTTTTGGAAGAACAAGAAAGAGATCAGTAAAGGTCCTCATGTTACGTTTCAAGACTCCTCTGAAGGTTCAAGTAATAGCGGTAGTGAAGAAGAAAAAAGAAAGCAGACTAACCCTTTTTTAGGTTCCAACAAGGATAATTACCTGTCCCGGCCATATAGGGGACGGAGAGGAACATGCCCTCCAGATTGGCAAGGGCCAATCACGAGAGCACAACAGCGGAACTTACAAAGTTTTTAAGGAATGATCCCGGGGGAGTTGACTCTTCGGTGGTGAATATATCACAGGTGCAATTATCGGAAACAACTTTGACGGCGCTAGAAAAGGGCCTATCATATGTGCCATTTTATAAATATGATCTATTTCAAACAAGGGTAGATCTATATCGGTTTTTCAGACATTTGCAATTAAAGTTATTTTTCACCGATTCTCCTATTGATACCGATAATTCCATCATTACTCCAAAATCGACGTGGGTCCCCCCGGGTCCTATGGATTCTGCTGTAGCCACATTCATACAACTAGTTTTGAAAGATCTACATTCACTTGAAAATCGCAATATTCTGGGAAAAAATCATTCAGCGCCAGATTGGTCTTATGCTCAGTATTGTGTGATAAAACATCTATCTCAAAATCAGGATGTGATAGTGAAGCCCGCTGATAAAGGCGGAGCGATCGTTATCCAAGATACCAAAGACTATGTAGCAGAAATCCATCGTCAGTTACACAATCAAGAATATTATCAGGTGATATTAGAAGATCCGACTCGTGATTTACAAGATACCATGATCTTTGGCAGTCTAATATCTAATAACTTTATACTACCACCTGTTTATCTAGACATCATTAGGCACCGTACCTTTTAATTATGTTATTAACCCCATATATCTTAATCCAAGTTAATTTGACCTGTTCATTGTAAGACATTTACTTGTCACTGTTATTGTTTAGAATGTAAACCGAATTGATCAATAATTCTGTTATTGGAAAGTCGGTATAGAAAAATGCTAAATAAATAAATAAATAAATAAATAAATACCATTGAAAAATTGGTAGAAGGAGGGATACAGGCAGGGTTTATTACAGCTAGGGAAGCTCGAGCCTTGAAGCTTAAATATCCTGTGTACCCTGTATTATATACCCTTCCTAAAATTCATAAATGTGTCTCCACCCCTCCGGGACGCCCAATTGTGGCTGGCAAGGGTTCGGTATTAGAACTGCTATCAGATTTTTTGGACTTCTTTTTGAAACCTTTTGTCAAGTCAGCCCCGTCATTTTTCAAGATACATCCCATATGTTGCAGTTACTAGATGAGACATCCGTTTTACCAGAAGGCTGCTGGTTTGTGCCCTTAGATGTTTCTTCATTATATACCAACATCCCCCAATGAGAGGCCTTTAACCTAATGAAAGAAATTTTACAATCCCGTCCACGTCCACATAATGTCCCAACTGGTTTTTTGTCAGCACTTTTGGAATTGGTGTTGTTCAAAAATTTCTTTAAGTTTGATGACACGTTTTACTTACAGACATAAGGGGTGGCGAGGGGGGCGACTGTCGCCCCTGACATCGCAAATCTGTATGTCGCCCATTTTGAAGATCAGTTTCTATTTCCTTCAAATTGGTATCAGAATATACTGCTACACAGACAGTATATTGATGATATATTTTTCATCTGGACAGCATCTTTAGATAATCTAAAGTTGTTTTTACAGTGGCTGAACTCTTTGGATATACATCTACAGTTTACAGCACAGTATGACCAATCTTCTATAGCTTTTTTGGACATTCGAATTTTGCGCGAAGGAAGTATTATTAAGACGTCCTTATATAGAAAAGACACGGATCGTAACCAATATCTACAATACTCTAGCTACCACCCTACAAGGTTGAAAAATGGATTACCGATCTCGCAGTTTTTAAGACTGAAGAGGATCTGCTCGACCATAGATGAATTTCGGACACAGGCATTGGTTCTATCCGCAAGATTTGCTCAAAGGGGTTACCCTAGGAAGGCGTTTAAGAGAGCTTTATATGCGAATAGAGCTTTACTTCTTCAATATAAACAACGCCCTTTCTCTCAGCATCTCACATGTACATTGAAATACTCTCGACATATTAATGAGATGGTAAATATTATCTGTTCGCATTGGCAGATTCTGGCTCTGCATTCTGTGTTTCAATCGGGACCCCAGTTTGCATTTTTTAGGGGTCAAAATATTTGAGACTTGGTGGTGAAGTCTACTTTTGTGTCCACACGTCAGTCCTTTGAGACTGGTGGTCACAATATCTGTGGACATTGTGACATGTGTGCATTGGCCCTCACGGGTGAACATTGGCAAGTCCCTAATTCGGATGTGGTGGTGAATCTGAGTAAGCGTACCACATGTGACTCTGAATGTGTCAACTATGTTATACAGTGCCCATGTAAATTAGTATATGTGGGTCGCACGAAGAGAAAAGTCCGTACAAGGCTGATAGAGCTTAGAAGTTGTATTAAAACTTCCAAGCTCACAGCGCCCCTGGTACACCATTGTATCCAACATCAACATAAGTTCATTGATCTGCGTTGGTCTATTATAGAACAAGTATTACCCAGCGTAAGGGGTGGAGACTTACAATCACGGTTGAACAAGCGGGAACATCATTGGATATTTACTTTAAATACGGTAGATCCTTTGGGTTTAAATGAGAAAATAAACTGGTACTCTCTGATTTGAACCATATAGTTGGCTAGCTCCTGTTTCGGAGTTTAAAATTTGATCGGGAGAGGTTTTCATCTATGAAATAAAATTGGAAACATCAAATCCAGGACCCAAAAAATTTATTTTATGTTGGGTAGGTTTAAAGTTGATTAATTGAATGATAAATGTTCGTGTTAGGTTCCATTGAGGTGACTCTGGTTAGTGTCGGACCTGTTATAAGACTACATGGAAAAGAGGTATGGGGCATGACGATGTGATTGAAGACTTAGGTTGTGTTTGATAATTTCGGCAGAAGTTCTTTAAAGGTATTTACCATCAGACCTATTAGAAGACTGACTTGGTTAACAAAAATAGAGGATAAACTACTTAAATGAGGACTGGGGTTGTTTACGTATTTCCGGTTGAAGGAGTTTAAAGGGATTTTCCGGTGAGTCGCCATGTTATCAGTAAGCGGCTTTTAATGAAGACTGCGCAAAAATTACGGAAAAGCCATTTGATATAAAGCAAGCTGATGGAACGATGATGGATCGAATGGAGAACCACAGATGAATGGATTTAAAGGAGATATCCCCTGAAGCAGGGCTTTTTTAGTCCGAAACACGATCGTGTTGGGATGGGACAAGGACAACGAACAGATGAGTAACTGTTTGTGATTATCAGTCATAAGACTTCCTTGAAATATAGTGGAATTGGTGGCCAAAATTGGCGTAAGACCTGTGGTTCGTCAGCATTTTATTCAAAAATATAAAAATAAAAAAATGTATAAAAGTTAATTTAAATAAATTAAAGTGACCCTATACCAGAACTGAGTCTGTTGTGGATCACAGACCCTAAGAGTAAGTTGCCTACAAAACTTGATGGCTTAATCATTATATTAATAAATCTAGACCAGTTAAACCAACATTTTTTGATTTGTTGGACACAGTTTTGGTAACTGGAATACACTTGGTGTGTTTTGGGGTATTGTTTGTGAACGTATAGAACAGCCACTCAGTGATGTAGTAGAGGCAAAACCAGAATTGGGATTCAAGAAAGAAAGGGGGAAGGCACAAAGAAGCCTTGGTGAATGGGAAGTAAAGTTAAAGCAAAAGATTAAGTAGGATCTATGGCAGTGGTTCTCAACCAGTGTGTCACCAAGGGATGGAAAGTGCGTCACCAGAAATTTGACATAGCAAGCCCCTACTTTCCATTACAGCCACATATGCTTGCTATGTTGTGACGGAGGTGGACCCTTGGGCCGAGGTGAGGTTGACACAACCCGTAGGCGAGGTCCTATGGGTCCCCACCGTCGGCAGGTGGAGTGGGCTGATAGGCAGAGGCCGCTGGAGCTTCACCTACACCAGCCCTCATTCCCCGCGGGTTAAGCCTTTGGGTGCCGGGGCCGACAGAACTTAGGTGGGCCTCGAGATTGAATAGCAAGAGGCGTTGGTTCAGCCCAGAGACAGCAGACGAGGGATGGAGTAGTCCTACTGTGGACTGGGTAAGGTTCTGGAAACTCGGGTGCCAATGAGACAAAGGAAGACTGAGGGCACTCGAGCAAAGATAGGCCGAAACCTAGTAAGTCCATGTCCAGGGAGTAGGCAGAAGAGGTGTCCAATGGTAGGCTTGAGTTAGGGCTAGTGGCAATCCAGGAGCTGTGGCAAGCAATGCTGAGATCTGATCACGGAGATAGTCAGTAGTGTTGTCAATCGAAGCTGAGGTCTAATCATGGAGAAGTCAATAGCGTAGTCGGATGAAGCAGTGGTCTGGGTCTGGAGATAGGCAATACGTGGTCAGGCAAAGCAGAGGTCTGGGTCTGGAGATAGGCTATAGCATAGTCAGGTGAAGTGGAGGTCTGGGTCTGGAGACAGGCAGTAGCATAGTCAGATGACGCGAGATCAAAGTCTGTGCAATCTATCCGAAGCGTAAGCAGGGCAGGAACAAGGAGAACAGGAACCAGGAATGATGAGGATCAGGAATGAGAAGTGGAGACAAATCTCTTAGCAGCAACGAGTATTTGAGTAGCGAGGAGACCTGTTGCAAAGGCAATTCTATGGAGCGGGCCTGAGCTTAAATTCTATGCAGAGGTTGACGTCATCATGCAGGGCCGCGGCCAGGTTCCCGCCGCGGTCCCTTCATAAGGATCAGCAATGCGCGCGCGCGCGCCTAGGGAGGGGCGCTGCACGAGTGGTGGCGTCTCTCCACGGGCCACGCGGAGAGGCCTGACGAGTAGTGGCGACAGGACCGGGAACGCTGGAGACTGCAGCAGGGCCGGAGGCACCGGGGGAGGCCCAAGGACGGAGCTGGCAGCTCACAGCCGCCAGCGAGGAGGAACCAGAGGCTGGAGTCCTTAAGAAAAGGTGAGAGGGCCGTGCTGTGGGTCTGCTGCGGATGGCACACGTAACATGCTGCTTGAGGAGAGTGCAGAGGAAGGAGCTGGTACTTAAAAATCCTCATCCCCTCTCCCTGTTGCTGCTTTTCCCTCAACCCTGGCAATCACTGCCACCAAGCCATAAATATTGCAGGCATGCTGTATCCTGCCCCACCATCCCACTGCACCTCTCCCTCTTGCTCATTGGAGTTTGTTTTTCTCTGTAAGCTTGTTTTTAATTTATGGTCTTTTATTCTGTTTTATATAAGTGTCAGTCTGCAGGCTGCATGTTTGACAGAGGTGAGGGATTCTGCTAACCAGGGTGTAGATTCTGTGTAGGGATCTAGAGCAGTCTGGCTTTGTTTTTCCAATAGTAAGAGTACTGGGTTCTGTATTTGCAGTCTTGCTTTTTCATAGGTAAGGTTGTTGCTGTTCAAGCCCTGGGTGTTAGTGCTCTTATGGCATGGCTGGAATGCTAGATAATTTCTAAATGTCTTTTTAGCAGGTTTTCATGTTATTTCACAAAGTGGCTGGCAGGGAAGGGATTTGGAAGTACTATGACTGAGGGGATATCAGAATTTGAATATATCTTTCATATAGATCACAACAGGGTTTTTATAACCCATACTAGCTCAAATCAATTTACCTTAAAAAAAACAGGAGTCCCACAAGGGTCTGCATTTTCGGCTGTACTGTTTAATATCTATTTAGTACCGATTTGCCAACTATTATCCACCCTAGGTGTATCCTACCGTTTGTATGCTGATGACGTACAATTTTATTTCCCAACTAAAAATAACTGGAATTCTACTCTGTCTATCTACATGAACTCTGTTTATCTACAATCAGAACATGGCTGTCCCACAATAAACTCTGTTTAAATTTAACAAAAACTGAAATAATGATCTTAGGACACCCTCAATTTGAAAACATACCGCACTCTGTCTTAATTGACAATACATCCATCAAAATCACTGATTAAGTCCGCAACCTTGGCATTGTTTTAGATCCAAAATTAAATGTATCCAATCATATCAAATCCATTATTAAATCCTCTTTCTATAAACTCTGATTACTACAACATATCAAGTCATTGATTGACTCATCTCTATTTCGTACAGTACTTCAGTCCCTGATCCTAACAGGCCTGGATTACAGCAACTCCCTTTATTTAGGATGACCACAAATTGCCTTACGTCCTTTACAACTCGTCCAAAATGCTGCAGAAACTTCTTTCCAACCATAAGCTACATGATCACATATCCCCAGTTCTTTTTCACCGTCACTGGCTTCCCATCAAATGGAAAATTCAATATAAAACCCTAACAATAATACACAGTCTTGTTCACAATAATCACAATTCATGGTTATCAGCAACTATACAATTATTTATTTATTTGTTTATTTAACAACTTTTCTATACCGACATTAAAATACACATCATATCGGTTTACAGTGTAACAAAAAAGATGGAAAATACAAAGAACAGGGAGGGGGGGGGGGGAAACAGGACAACTGAAAAATAGAAGAGGAACAAAGAATGAGGCAAATTTAAAGGAAAACCAAAACAGAGCAATAATCTAAAAATGGGAAAGATAATTTACAAAATGAATGTTATGCTCAGGTTTGTGAATCCTTGGCCGACGGGAGGAAGGTATACCTTACGGATGATCCGTAGGTTCTCTCGTGGGTGGCGAGGCAGAGCAGGAGGCGGGACCGGCTGACCCTGGGCACTAGAGACTGATGCGACTGCGGAGGCGGATGAAGAGTCGGGAAAAGGAGCTGCGTCTTCACCCCTGGAAGTCTGTGGTCCCCCCAGGAGGAGCCCGTAGGGACCGGGCCGCTGGGACTTAGGTGGGCCCTTGGAGTCGGTAGTCTGGAAGGAGTCCTAGGTCGAGTGCCAGAGGGTCGTCGCTCACCAGTCCAAGGTCACACACCGAAGGATCACCACTTGCCAGTCCGAAGTCACGTACCAGAGAATCACTGCTTGCCAATCCGAAGTCGTACACCAGAGAATCGTAGTAGGCCAATCCGAAGTCAGGAACCGGGAACGTCAAGACGAAACAGGAACAAGATCCAAAGCTCAAGGAACTCACCGAAGCATGCAGACTAGACAGCGCTGGAGAACATTGCCAAGTCACTGGATGAGCAGAGGAAGCTGCCTTTTATACTTCCCCTGCTCTAGCTGATGGAGAACAGGAGAAGCCATTTAAAGGGATTAGGGCCCTTTAAATTTGTAGAGGAGGCGCGGCCTCACGCCTAAGGATGGCGGTGGCCATCTTGGATTTCGCCCCGTGGAGGAGAGACGCTGCTGGATGCTGCGAGGAGGGAGCAGGACGGCTCCCCTTGCAGCGAGCAGCACCGGAGGCCATGCGGGAACGAGGACCCGAATCGGAGCCCTCCCCCGGGGCTCCCGCGGCGAAGGAACGCCGCGGCCAAGGTAGGGGGCCGCGGTCATGGGGCGCCACGGCCGCGGAACACAACAATGAGCAACAGTGTTACAATAGTTGAATGAATCAGCAGATTGGATTGGAAAACAATGGTGATGGCAACAGAGGAAACAAAGGTGATGGCAAAAGAAGACAAGGAGCAAATATGCGGAAAGAGATTATACTCTCCCTGCAAACATTTACGATCAAAAAATCAATTACTGTTATAAAGTCCATCACCAAAATCAACCAGGTTGAGCATAACCTGTGAACGTGCCTTTTCAATTCAGGTCCAGTTCTATGGAACACATTACCTCCTAGCCTTAAGACGAATTTCCAGTTCCAAAGAATTTAAAGAAAGCACTAAAATATTATCTTTTTCAAACTAGCCTTTCAAGAATTTTAATGACTCTTCTACCTCCCAAAATTAGCCTTATTTTTATTTTGTGACCTCTTTCTTCCAAAATATTGGTTTTTTTTTATTTTGATGTTATTTAAATTGGTCATTTTACTATGATATCTTTCAAGTTTTATTTTCTAAATCATTGTTTAAGGTTAGTCTTTTATTTCTGCGTCTATGACTTTAATTTTTGACTTGTTATTTTAAATGTATTTTTACTCTGTTTTATTCAATATTATGTTTAAACAATTTTATTGAGTTTCCAACAAAACATCATGGTACAAATGGCTGGGCGCAGGTGGTCGTTTTATTCAATATTATATATGTTCATTCTAACTTGCCTCAAACCTTGGAGGGCGCAGGATATAAATACTTTCAAATAAATAAATAAATACAATTATTTTTGTAGGGTGAGTTGAAAGGGGAAATTTCCTAACCCGGCTCTGTATAAACTCCAGAAGAGCTCAGAACTTTCTGAGGTTGACAGTGAAATGCATGAGAGTTTGTCTGTATGGTAAAACCTGTGTGCTGCACATGCATATCAGACCCAGATTTCTCACTGATGCAGTAAGCAAAGATTAACATTTTTGTGAAAAAAAAATCATTTAATAAAGATATTTTATAAGTAATTATTGAAATTAAAGAACATGCTATCTTTCTCTGCATCATTTTCCAAAATAAAATATCTAGGATTTTTTGTAAGTATAGCTGTTAAATGTAGTGTGCAATGTGTCACACACATGAGCATCATCTGTCAGGTGTATCATGACAGCAAAAAAGGTTGAGAACCACTGATCTATGGTAGGAAGCAGAAATGGGCAGGCTGGATGAGCACGGCAGAATTATCTGCCATCATATTCTGTGTTCCAGTTTCTATAATTAGTAATGGAAACCAGGCTTTCTTTCACTGCTTCCACCCGAGGGCACATTCAACCAGACCTACACACGAATTCTCCTATACTAAACAACTTCCGCTGAAGGTACACAACGAGTGAAAATCCTGTCTAAGACATTCATCTATAGAGGCAACGCCGGGCATTCCAGCTCATCCTTATTTCCAGGACAACCCCTTCATCTCTAGGTCAATGCCACCATTGTAGAGGCCTTCCCTTCATGTGGACTGATGCCTTCACTGTACGGAAGCCCCTTTCACCCTGAAACAATGCCCTCACTGTAAGGACGGCTCTTTCATCTCCAGGGCAATGCCCTCACTGTATGGATGTCGTGCTCTATTCCACCCGCCTTCTCAGACTTCAACAACTCCGTCCTTCCAAATGCCAGGATTATTTCATGCTTGTCTTTTGAATCTTCAAAAAAAAAAAAAAAAGACATAAAAACCCTAATTATAGGAAGCTGAAAGGTTTGACGTACTTCTTATAGTTGGCCCCCAGTCTTCTGGGATTCAGGCTTTCATCTTCTGAGGTAAGGTGTAACACCCCCTGTGACAGGATAGACCTTACCCTGCACAAGGCGATCTGGACTCCAAAGGATTGCAGTCAGGCCAGGTCTCTGGGGTATTGGACGCTATGCAAGAACAAGAATGTGAAGCCCCGGAAAGGAACTAATGATCGATTGCTCATACTGGCTGAGTGCTCAGTCGTTACTCTAATGGTCTCCGGGGCAGAGTTCTGGGACGAGGGAGGGGGCAGTACTGGCAGCAGGGAGCAGAGGGACTGCTGCTATACGAGCTTAGAAAGAGAGTTTGCTACTGTGAGACCAGAATGTTTGCTGACTGATTTCTGATAGCACAGCTTATGGTAGGGGCTGAGCAATCTTTTTGAGCCTTGGCCCACTTCCATTCATGCACTTGGTTGGCACCCCCCCCCCCCCCAAGATGGGTTACTGTATGTGTATGTGTGTGTGTGTATGTGTGTGTGACAAACACACACACACACACACACACACACTCACACTCACACACACACACATGTGATGGGTATTCACCAGGAAGACCCACTGCCAATCAATGGCTCAAAGTCCCCATTTTTTCTCTTCAAGTTGCTAAAAGGAATAAGCTCACACACACACATACACACACACACACACACACACACACACATACACACCCAGAGAGCAAAACAAAACACCCCATACATAGACAGACAGAGTGACTCCATACCCAGACAGACACAGAGAGACAGACACCCCAGACCCTGACACCCCACTGAGAAACAGAAACCCAACACCCAGACAAGCTCAGAGACACAGACATACCACACTTTTAGGCCAACACAATAATGTGTGCTCAGGCAAGCACACTGGTTAACCTGTGGTTGGACGCGTGTTTTGGACTCGTGCGCATAACCTCTTATGCAATAAGGGGATTAGCGCGACCGAAACACACGTCCAAACCAATGCATAGCTAATAGCGCTCATCACATGTAAATGCCATCTTGATGAGGCTATTAGCTATTCTCCCCTTATGTAAAAAACATAAATGCATGCCAGATGTGCACATTTTTACTCTTAAAATTAACGACGGCCCTGGAGTTGGCGTTAAGTCTTGAGGAGTCCCAAAAGTTAACAGAAAAGCAGAAAGTACCGCATTTCTGTAGTTCCTCTGCCTTAATATCATGGCGATATTGCCTTGCAGGCGGTCAGGTTAGAAAAACAAGACGCTGAATTAACGAGCCTCCATTTCCCTGACCCGTATGCTGCCACATCTCCTGGGCGCCCATGCCGAGGTGGTGCTAGGGATGCACAATTTCCTCCTTTTTAATTCAGCGGCTCATTTGCCTATTGCATCGTGCGCCCGGGAGAGGAAATAGCATTAGGAGAGCGGGCGTTTAATCATGAGCGCCCATTTTTTGTGCACTGATATTGCATCAGCCTGCTAGACAGAAAAACACAGACATGACGCCCCCTAACAGAAGACACATCACAGACAGACACACAGAGAGGCATAGACACAACACACCCGGTCAGACCAACACAGGTAAATAAACACCCCTCATCCAGACAGAGGCAGAGACCACGTCACACACATAGACCAAGTAGACAAACACAGACACACGCATTCCACATTCCACCCAGATACGTAGGGCACATACCAGAACGGTAAGGGCTAGACAATTAAAAAAAAAAAAATGTAGGTGCCAGGAAAACACTCTATCCCACTCTGCACCGCATTTTTTTGCTTTTTTAATGTTTTTACTAATTTTTCCCGCTATTATATTTTTGTTAGTTTGCTCATCTTTTTTAATTTTCTCATGCTTTGATTTGCTTATTTAACTTCACTTGTTGCCTTTATTCTCCCTTCCCCACTTCCTCTCGCTCTCCCCTCTACATCTTGCTCTTTGCCCATTCCCCTCCCCTATCTCACCACTTATTTTCTCCCGGGCGGCGGGCAGCACGCTGTGATCTCTCTGCCTGGGTAGGGACCCTGCAGCAGCAGGGAACTCCTCCTGGGCTTAGGCCTGAGAGTTGTGGAACACCACAGTGGCTCCTCCCAGACATCCCAGCCTACCTGAAAGTCATCTGCAGCTAAAGCAGACCTGCCCAGAAGTTGGGAGCAGTACTCTTGGACTTTCCTGTTGTTTTCTGAAGCAAACAGGTCATTCACTGGCTTTTCCCAGATAATGAATAAACCAAGGGTGGCCAACTCCGCTCCTCAAGAGCCACAAACAGGCCAGGTTTTCAGGATATCCACGATGAATATGCATGAGATAGATTTGCATACAGTGGAGGCGGCTCATGCAAATCTCTCTCATGCATATTCATCGTGGATATCCTGAAAACCTGGCCTGTTTGTGGCTTTCAAGGACTGGCGTTGGTCACCCCTGGAATAAACTGTCCAGTACTCCTTGATCAAATGAACATTTGTGCGGTAGCAGCACTTTGCCAAGATGGTCCGCTAATATATTCTGAATTACTGGAAGACAGGTTGCCTGAAGGCGGGTCCCATATCAGAGTGCCCACAACCATATCTGGATAGAGTCCGTGCTCCCTTGCTTGTTTATGTAGAACATGACCACTTGATTGTCTGGATCAAGATTCTCTTTCTTGACAGAAGATGAGCAAAAGCTTGCAGAGCATAGCGCAGCTGTAGTAGGTTGATCTGAAGGTGCCTCTCCACTAATGACCACACTCCTTGTGTCTGTGCCATGCCAGTATGCACTTCCCATCCTCTGGTGGAGGCATTGGTGGAAGAAACATGGCCACAGTTTTAGCAATTTACCATATTATAATCCAAGCCCAGACACTTATAACACCCTTCAGAGGCATCAGCAATGGACATCTAGCAGCCTCAAATGCAAATCTTGAAACCAGTAATGGCAGGCTTCTTGGCTTCTGGCTTTCCCTTCAACATCTTTGACTCATAGAAAAACTCTTGATTTTTTTTTTTTTGGATAATACTTAAAATTGCTGTTAAAGGACTGCCAAGGCAACAGTAAGCAAAGAAGATTGCAACAAAGCAGAAAAAGAAGAGATCAATTTTCATGAAGAGAAATAGAGTGGGTACACATCCGTGCGGTAGCTTGAAAAAAGAAACTGAGGGGCTCAGGACACAGTGTGCACATGGAAACTTCTGCACATGCTCAGAAAGTTGAAATCCAGAACTCCAGGGTAGCATTCCCAGAAGTGCTTCCCATTCCACATGCAAGACTCCAGAGGCAGGCAGAGCTCCAGACTCTCAATGCATGAATGAGATGATGGTGCAAGGAAGAGGATTTTAGGTTTGTTAGGAACTGGGCATCATTGTGGGGACATCATTGTGGGGAAAGAGGGGGACCTTTTCCGAAAGGATGGGCTCCACCTTAACCAGAGTGGAACCAGGCTGCTGGCACTAACCTTTAAAAAGAAGATAGTGCAGCTTTTAAATTAGATGATGGAGTAAAGCCAACAGTTGCTCAGAAGTGCATGATTAGGAATTAGGGATGTGCATTCGTTGAGACAAATTTTATTTGTTGCATTTGTTTAAAAAGAATGCATTGGATCTAGGCCTAGGCTTAGGCCCAAGGCTAGGGCTTCACCTAGAACATAGGCCAAGGCCCAAAGCAGGGGCCGTGGCCTATGCTCGAGCACAATGCCAGCGCTTTGGCCTAGGCCCAAAGCAGAGGCCGCAGTCTAGACCTCATCTCAACACCAATGCCTGGGCCTCAGTCTAGGGTTCAGGCCTGATGCTGCGGCCAGAGCCCGGGCACAGGCCCAACTCTACAGCTTGGTCTGGAGGGCTTGAGTCTGAATTGAGGCCCCACCTCGGGCTAGGGTCTGGCCTCTAGCCTAGGCCAAGGCTTCGGCCTTACATAGGCTTCGGCTAAGGTCTTGGTGACCTACTGCATTTTTGGCCTATGTAAGGCCAAGACTTTGGCCTGGACCTAGGCCTCGCAGGCAAATCCCCACCAGACTGGGTAAGTGGGGGCTGGGGTGGGGGGGATCCTGGCTCCGGCATTTTTCCAGGTGGGAGGGATGGGTGGTGGGGACAGGAGGCCTTGGGAGGCCCATTTTATTTTATTTTTTATGTTTAATTTGTGTTTTTCACATGAATGAAACAAATCCAACATTCCAGAAACTGAACTTTGTGGGGAAAAAACCTGAAAACAAACCGAAAAATGAAAACAAATTTTTTTATCCTTGCACGCCCCTTTTCAAAATGGTGTATCTTTGAAGGATACTAAGTCAACAGGAAAATTAGGGCATTGCAGTAGAGAGGTTGCAATAAGCGTCAAAGTAGACCAGGTGCCTTTAAGTAAAGCGCACACAGAGCAGAAAGATTCCAAACTGCCCCTGTCATCTGACAAGGAGATTGTTAATACAAACAAGAGACATACTGTGAAATGTCTATATACAAATGCTAGAAGTCTAAAAAGTAAAAGTATAGCATTGAATGAGAGGTAGACATAATAGGCATCTTGGAGGTGTGGTGGAAGGAGGATAACCAATGGGACACTGTGATACCGGGGTACAAATGATATCAAAATGATAGGATGGATCAAACTGAGGAAGGGTGGCACTATATATTAAAGAGGGTGTTGAGTCAAACAGGATAAAATTTCTGTAGGAAACAAAATACAAATTCCAGGTGAAAAAGGGAATAAAATAGTAATGGGGATGCATTACTGTCCACCTGGCCAGAATGAACTAACAGACAATGACATGCTAAAAGAAATTAGGGAAGCTGAAGAGGTTAGGCTGTTCAGCTTGGAGAAGAGACAGCTGAGGGTCGATATGACAGAGGTCTTTAAGATCATGAGAGGTCTTGAACAAGTAGATGTGACTCGGTTATTTACACTTTCGAATAATAGAAGGACTAGGGGGCATTCCATGTAGTTAGCAAGTAGCACATTTAAGACTAATCGGAGAAAAATCTTTTTCACTCAACGCACAATAAAGCTCTGGAATTTGTTGCCAGAGGATGTGATTAGTGCAGTTAGTGTAGCTGGGTTCAAAAAAGGTTTGGATAAGTTCTTGGAGGAGAAGTCCATTAACGGCTATTAATCAAGTTTACTTAGGGAATAGCCACTGCTATTAATTGCATTAGTAGTAAGGGATCTTCTTAGTGTTTGGGTAATTGCCAGGTTCTTGTGGCCTGGATTGGCCACTGTTGGAAACAGGATGCTGGGCTTGATGGACCTTTGGTCTGACTCAGGATGGCAATTTCTTATGTTCTTTTGTTCTAACAAAATCAGCAGTAGAGTAATAATGGGCGATTTCAATTGCCCCAGTATTGACTGGGCGAATGTTACATTAGGACATGGTAGAGAACTAAAGTTCCTAGATGAAATAAATGACTGCTTCATGGAGCAGCTGGTACAAGAACCACTTAATCCTTAGTGGAACATCTGATTTGGTACAAGAGCAATGGTGTTGGGACCATTTTGCAAAAGTGATCGTAGCATGATCAAATTTGACTTGGTAACTGGAAGGTGGACATTCACCCTCTCAGCTTTCTCTCTCTTTCCGACTCACCAGGCTCCTCTTCCATTCTCTCTTCCCCATTCCCCAGGAAGACTCTCAGTCCTTCTCCAGGTTCAGACCCCCCTCTCTCCCCTAGGTCTCTCTCCCCACTCCCCAGCAGAACCTCCTGCTCTCTCTCTCCGTCTCCATCTGTCTTTTTGCTCCACCCAGCAATTTTCACAGCCAAGCACAGCACGACCGGGTGTGCATACCATGCATTTGCACGGGGCGTACACCCGGGGGGCAGCGGGCCGACAGCAACAGGAGAGGTCACGGGGGCCGCTGTTGGAGCCTAACCCACTTGTGGCAGATGAAGGAGAGAGGCCACCAGCCGGAGGAGTAGCCTAGTGGTTAAGAACATAAGAACATGCCATACTGGTTTAGACCAAGGGTCCATCAAGCCCAGCATCCTGTTTCCAACAGTGGCCAATCCAGGCCATAAGAACCTGGCAAGTACCCAAAAACTAAGTCTATTCCATGTTACTGTTGCTAGTAATAGCAGTGGCTATTTTCTAAGTCAACTTAATTAATAGCAGGTAATGGACTTCTCCTCCAAGAACTTATCCAATCCTTTTTTAAACACCGCTATACTAACTGCACTAACCACATCCTCTGGCAACAAATTCCAGAGTTTAATTGTGCGTTGAGTGAAAAAGAACTTTCTCCAATTAGTTTTAAATGTGCTACTTGCTAACTTCATGGAGTGTCCCCTAGTCTTTCTATTATCTGAAAGAGTAAATAACCGATTCACATCTACCCGTTCTAGACCTCTCGTGATTTTAAACACCTCTATCATATCTCCCTCCCTCAGCCGTCTCTTCTCCAAGCTGAAAAGTCCTAATCTCTTTAGTCTTTCCTCATAGGGGAGCTGTTCCATTCCCCTTATCATTTTGGTCGCCCTTCTCTGTACCTTCTCCATCACAACTATATCTTTTTTGAGATGCAGTGACCAGAATTGTACACAGTATTCAAGGTGCGGTCTCACCATGGAGCGATACAGAGGCATTATGACATTTTCCGTTGTATTCACCATTACCTTTCTAATAATTCCCAACATTCTATTTGCTTTTTTGACTGCCGCAGCATACTGAACCGACGATTTCAATGTGTTATCCACTACGACGCCTAGATCTCTTTCTTGGGTGGTAGTACCTAATATGGAACCTAACATTGTGTAACTATAGCATGGGTTATTTTTCCCTATATGCATCACCTTGCACTAATCCACATTAAATTTCAGCTGCCATTTCGATGCCCAATTTTCCAGTCTCTCAAGGTCTTCCTGCAATTTATCACAATCTGCTTGTGATTTAACTACTCTGAACAATTTTGTATCATCTGCAAATTTGTTTACGTCACTCGTCGTATTTCTTTCCAGATCATTTATAAATATATTGAAAAGTAAGGGTCCAAATACAGATCCCTGAGACACTCCACTGCCCATTCTCTTCCACTGAGAAAATTGTCCATTTAATCCTACTCTCTGTGTCCTGTCTTTTAGCCAGTTTGTAATCTATGAAAGGACATCGCCACCTATCCCATGACATTTTCCTTTTCCTAGAAGCCTCTCATGAGTAACTTTGTCAAACGCCTTCTGAAAATCCAAGTATACTATATCTACCGGTTCACCTTTATCCACATGTTTATTAACTCCTTCAAAAAAGTGAAGCAGATTTGTGAGGCAAGACTTGCCTTGGGTAAAGCCATGCTGACTTTGTTCCATTAAACCATGTCTTTCTATATGTTCTGTGATTTTGATGTTTAGACACTTTCCACTATTTTTCCTGGCACTGAAGTCAGGCTAACCATTCTGTAGTTTCCCAGATCGCCCCTGGAGCCCTTTTTAAATATTGAGGTTACATTATCTATCCTCCAGTCTTCAGGTCAATGGATGATTTTAATGATTGGTTACAAATTTTTACTAATAGGTCTGAAATTTTATTTTTGAGTTCCTTCAGAACTCTGGGGTGTATACCATCCGGTCCAGGTGATTTGCTACTCTTCAGTTTGTCAATCAGGCTTTCCACATCTTCTAGGTTCACCGTGATTTGGTTCAGTCCATCTGAATCATTACCCATGTAAACCTTCTCCGGTACGGGAACCTCTCCAACATCCTCTTCAGTAAACACCGAAGCAAAGAAATCATTTAATCTTTACGCAATGGCCTTATCTTCTCTAAGTTGAGGCTTTAATGGATGGGGCTCCTCGCCCCAACCATTAAAACCTCATTAAATAAACGTACTCTTTCCACAGCAGGCCCTGCGCTATGGAACTCTCTACCACCATTGCTCCGGAAAGAACCTTGCCCTATCGCGTTTAAAAAGAGACTCAAAACTTGGCTATTCGAACAAGCTTTCAATCCATAACGACAATTCCGCTCAAGCTTTCCAAATATCTTCAGCTTGTACAGTGACTACTTCATATCTAGCCAGGTCCTCTCTAAAACCCCACTCATTCTTTAATGTATTCTCTATTTAATATATTCTTTATTTGTTATTTATTTAACCCCCAGTTTACTTGACCCAAGTTTAATCTCCTGTTCGATGTAATTGCACTGCTTTTGGTCATGCCTGTTTAATGTTATAATGTAAACCGAATTGATATGTAACTTTGCTACATGAATTCCGGTATATAAAAATGTTAAATAAAAAATAAATAAATAAGTGCCCCTTTAACCCTTCGATCATCTAACGGTCCAACTGACTCCCTCACAAGCTTTCTGCTTCGGATATATTTTAAAAAGTTTTTATTGTGAGTTTTTGCCTCTACGGCCAACTTCTTTTCAAATTCTCTCTTAGCCTGTTTATCAATGTCTTACATTTAACTTGCCAACACTTATGCATTATCTTATTTTCTTCTGTTGGATCCTTCTTCCAATTTTTGAATGAAGATCTTTTGGCTAAAATAGCTTCTTTCACCTCCCCTTTTAACCATGCTGGTAATCATTTTGCCTTCTTTCCACCTTTTTTAATGTGTGGAATACATCTGGACTGTGCTTCTAGGATGGTATTTTTGAACAATGACCACGCCTCTTGCACACTTTTTACCTTTGTAGCTGCTCCTTTCAGTTTTTTTCTAACAATTTTTCTCATTTTATCAAAGTTTCCCTTTTGAAAGGTTAGCACGAGAGCCATGGATTTGCTTACTGTCCCCCTTCCAGTTATTAATTCAAATGTGATCAGTGGGCTATGAACCAGGAGACCAGGGTTCGAGTCCTGCTGCCGCTCCTTGTGACCTTGGGCAAGTCACTTTACCCTCCATTGCCTCAGGTACAAACTTAGGGCCTTATTTTCTAAGGCTATCGCAGGCTTGCGCTACCTAAATCGGGGCGGAGTCGACCCCGGAAGAGGAGGAGTCGGGGCATCACCGGGGCCGACTCCATGAAGACGGCGCCACCAGTGAAAAGATAAGGGCCTTTTCGCGTCCTATTTTGCGCCCAATAATTACACCTTCTATGGTGGAGCTATTGGGTGCGAAACTGGCAGCGATCGCACTGCGGCGGTGCGATCGCTGCCGGCTAGTGCAGGACCGCCTCACTCCGGTTCGACCCCCCCCCTCGCCCCCTATTAGCTCAGTTTTCTAAAGTATCGCAGGCCTGCCATACTTTAGAAAATGAGGCCCTTAGATTGTAAGCCTTCTGGGGATATGGAAATACCTACAGTACCTGAATGTAATCTGCTTTGAAGTTCTGAAAAAAGTGTGAAGAACGTAATATGTAAATCTAAATAAATAAAAAGCCATCAGCAGCTCAGTGGTTTAAAATGAGAAGAACACATCTTCCACTCATTCCCCCCACCTGTAAGCAGGAAGGCTGATGGGCCATGGTGCAGTTCATCCCACCATGGCCTGAAGAGAACAGGAGACCTGCGGGGCCAAGGAGGAGCTCATCCCACCATGGCCTGAAGAGAACAGGAGACCTGTGGGGCCAAGGAGGAGCTCATCCCACCATGGCCTGCAGAGAACAGGAGATCTGCGGGGCCGAGGTGGAGCTCATCCCACCATGGCCTGAAGAGAACAGGAGATCTGCGGGGCCGAGGTGGAGCTCATCCCACCATGGCCTGCAGAGAACAGGAGACCTGCGGGGCCAAGGAGGAGCTCATCCCACCATGGCCTGCAGAGAACAGGAGACCTGCGTGGCCAAGGAGGAGCTCATCCCACCATGGCCTGCAGAGAACAGGAGACCTGCGGGGCCGAGGAGGAGCTCATCCCACCATGGCCTGCAGAGAACAGGAGATCTGCGGGGCCGAGGTGGAGCTCATCCCACCATGGCCTGCAGAGAACAGGAGACCTGCGGGGCCAAGGAGGAGCTCATCCCACCATGGCCTGCAGAGAACAGGAGACCTGCGTGGCCAAGGAGGAGCTCATCCCACCATGGCCTGCAGAGAACAGGAGATCTGCGGGGCCGAGGAGGAGCTCATCCCACCATGGCCTGCAGAGAACAGGAGATCTGCGGGGCCGAGGAGGAGCTCATCCCACCATGGCCTGAAGAGAACAGGAGACCTGCGGGGCCGAGGAGGAGCTCATCCCACCATGGCCTGCAGAGAACAGGAGACCTGCGGGGCCGAGGAGGAGCTCATCCCACCATGGCCTGAAGAGAACAGGAGACCTGCGGGGCCGAGGAGGAGCTCATCCCACCATGGCCTGAAGAGAACAGGAGACCTGCGGGGCCGAGGAGGAGCTCATCCCACCATGGCCTGCAGAGAACAGGAGATCTGCGGGGCCGAGGTGGAGCTCATCCCACCATGGCCTGAAGAGAACAGGAGATCTGCGGGGCCGAGGTGGAGCTCATCCCACCATGGCCTGAAGAGAACAGGAGACCTGCGGGGCCAAGGAGGAGCTCATCCCACCATGGCCTGCAGAGAACAGGAGACCTGCAGGGCCAAGGAGGAGCTCATCCTACCATGGCCTGCAGAGAACAGGAGATCTGCGGGGCCGAGGTGGAGCTCATCCCACCATGGCCTGCAGAGAACAGGAGACCTGCGGGGCCAAGGAGGCGCTCATCCCACCATGGCCTGAAGAGAACAGGAGACCTGCGTGGCCAAGGAGGAGCTCATCCCACCATGGCCTGCAGAGAACAGGAGATCTGCGGGGCCGAGGTGGAGCTCATCCCACCATGGCCTGAAGAGAACAGGAGATCTGCGGGGCCGAGGTGGAGCTCATCCCACCATGGCCTGCAGAGAACAGGAGACCTGTGGGGCCAAGGAGGAGCTCATCCCACCATGGCCTGCAGAGAACAGGAGAGCTGCGGGGCCAAGGAGCAGCTCATCCCACCATGGCCTGCAGAGAACAGGAGACCTGCGGGGTCGTGGTGGAGCTCATCCCACCATGGTCCAGCGACACAACAGGAGGCCCAATGACAAAAGGAGGCTATGTGTGTTAGCGAGTGAGAGCGTGTTTGTGTGCCTGTGAGAGCACATAGGCTCTCACAGGCATGCACATATACACACATAGGGGCGGATTTTCAGAGCCCTGCTCGCCTAAATCTGCCCAAAACCGGGCGGATTTAGGCGAGCAGGGCCCTGCGCGCCGGTGAGCCTATTTTACATAGGCCTACCGGCGCGCGCAGAGCCCCGGGACTCGCGTAAGTCCCGGGGTTCTCCGAGGGGGGCGTGTCGGGGGCAGGCCCGGTCGTCGCGGCGTTTCGGGGGCGGGTACGGGGGCGTGGCTACGGCCCGGGGCGGTCCGGGGGCGTGGCCGCACCCTCCGTACCCGCCCCCAGGTCGCGGCCCGGCGCGCAGGAGGCCCGCTCGCGCAGGGATTTACTTCTCCCTCCGGGAGGCGTAAATCCCCGGAGAAAGGTAAGGGGGGGTGTAGACAGGGCCGGGCGGGTGGGTTAGGTAGAGGAAGGGAGGGGAAGGTGAGGGGAGGGCGTTAGAGGATTCCCTCCAAGGCCGCTCCGATTTCGGAGAGGCCTTGGAGGGAACGGGGGTAGGCTGCGCGGCTCGGCGCGCGCCGGCTATACAAAATCGATAGCCTTGCGCGCGCCGATCCAGGTTTTTAGCAGATACGCGCGGCTCCGCGCGTATCTACTAAAATCCAGCGTACTTTTGTTTGCGCCTGGAGCGCAAACAAAAGTAGGCCTATTCGCAGAGTCTGAAAATCCGCCCCATAATGTATCTGTGAGGGAGAAGGAGCCTGTGTATGTGAGAAAAAGGGAGTGTGTGAAAGAATGAATGTGTTATTGTGTGTGAGAGAGATGATAACATTTTTGCGGCCCCCAATCCACAACAATCTCAGGGTGAATGGAAATCAAAAGATCCCAGGTATGGAGAGCAAGAGATTTTTTTTATCCTTATTAATCTTTATTAGTTTTAATTATATTTCTACTGTTTTGAAATATTTCATTTTTTTTAGGGGAATAGAACATTTTTAAATTATTGGAATTTTTATTCATCAGATGTTTTGAAATATTTTATTGGTGTTTGGGAAATTTTTGAAATTTTATTCATTAACTGGTTTGAAATATTCTTTTTATGAATATGGTTTTATTATTAAGAATGATGTTTATTTTACTTGATTTTATTTAATGTTTTATGAAGAATGGTAATGTTTCTGTTTTTCCATTGTTGCTCTGCATGTAGAGGCTGGCTTGTTGTGGGTTCCAGTTCAGTTCTTCTCTTCTCAGCACGTTTCTGTTTATACTTTCTGATCTCTTTATTCTGTATTTGGTGAGGGTCTCTCTGTATTCTGTATATGTGACTGAGGTGAGGTATTTTGCTGGAATGTAATTTCTGTGAAGGGATCTATAGCAGCCTGGTTTCCTAATAAGAGTTTTATTGGTGTTCTCGGGCCTGGTGTAATATGTCCAGTGTTGCTTTTTCATAGATAAAGTTGTTAGGATTGTTTTGGTATGGAAGACTTATTCTATTGTAATGGTAATTCCATTTATTCATGGCTTTCTGAGGGCCAAGCCCACACCCAGCACGCATTACAAAAAGTCTAATTCCACAGGAGCTCCAAGTGTCTTTTTTGCAGAGTTTTCTGGTAGGCACCATAGGAGTGAATGTAAATATAATATGTATGTTGTAAGTGTTATTTTTGCCTCAGAAGACTGTACTTTTGAATGTTTTTTGATGTAAAATTTGTTATAAATGCATAATTTAATTGTGTGTGTCTGTAAAGGGTGTGGGAGTGTGTGTGTGTGTGTGTGTGTATGTGGGGGGGGGGGTTTGGCGTTGGTGTGTGTGCAAGTCTGTAAGGTTTGTCTAGGGTACCTAATACCCTTTCCTATCCATGGGTTGTGGGCTGAGTGTGGGCATGTCAGTTTTTAAAAATACGGATTGCAGGAGGGAGCTGGGCTTTATCTGAAGGGACAGGGACAGAGACTGAATGAATGGGGGGGGGGGGGGGGGGAGCACAGTAATAGCTCACACACAGGCCGATTCAGTAAAGTCCGCGGGAGAGCGGACGAATGCCCGCTCTTCTGTGCGCGCGATACAGAATTTAAATGAGGCCCGGCGGTAGAAACAGGCAAAAGGAGGCGCTGGGACACTAGCGAGTCCCTAGTCCCTCCTTTTTGACAGGAGCGGCAGCTGTCAGCGGGTTTGACAGCCGATGCTCAATTTTGCTGGCGTTGGTTCTCGAGCCCGCTGACAGCCACAGGCTCGGAAACCGGACGCCAGCAAAATTGAGCGACCGGTTTTCGACCCGACAGCCGCCGGCCGACTTCCAATTTTTTTTTTTTTTACTTTTTTTACTCTTCGGGACCTCAGACTTAATATCGCCATGATATTAAGTCGGAGGGTGCACAGAAAAGCAGTTTTTACTGCTTTTCTGTGCACTTTCCCGGTGCCGGAAGAAATTAGCGCCTACCTTTGGATAGGCGCTAATTTCTGAAAGTAAAATGTGCGGCTTGGCTGCACATTTTACTTTTTGAGTTGTGAGCGAATACCTAATAGGACCATCAACATGCATTTGCATGTTTATTTATTTAACATTTTTATATACCGAAATTCATGTAGCAAAGTTACCTATCACTTCTGATATTGAGGGCACTATTAGGTTCGGCGGGTTGGACGCGCGTTTTCTGCCCCTTACTGAATAATGGGTAAGGGAAAATGCGCGTCCAATCACAGGTTAACAGTGCGCTCTGCCGGAGCACACTGTACTGTATCGGCCTGACAGTGCAGCAAAAAAGCTAGCAAGGGCCCTGTTCACTGCTTTCACTCTCTAAGCCCTCCCCATCTTTCTCTGCTCCCCTTTATCAAGAGGGGGACCTCTTGCTAAAGCTCACAATCTACATCTCTCATTCAGCCTCCACCAGATCTCCACTGCTCCCTCCTGTGTTCAGGCCACGCAGGCCAAGGTCATGGCTGCAGCTTCATCTTTTCAGTCTGCGTTGTCAACCTGCCTTTCCCAACTCTTTTCTGGTCTGCGTAGACGGGCCCGCCACTGCTCCTTTCTCACTGCCAACTGGCACCAGCACTATCTCTTCTTGTCTTCGGGCCCACGCAGGCTTCCCCTGCTGCTGCTTCCTGGTTCCTACACCTGATTCTGTGGGACAAATGCAGAATTTTGTGTGGGAGGGAAATTTTGCACATCTGCTCGGTGCAGAATTTCCTTGGGAGAAACGTCTGTAAGAGGCATATTGTTATATTGCTTGCTGTCCAACAAGAGCCAGCACTTGGGATTGGTGGGCTATAAGTCTACTAAGTAAACAAATACATGGAAATCTAGGATTATTCTGCAAAGGAGAAGTGCCAACACATTTTTAATTAAGATGTTTTTTTAAGAACGTAAGATGCGCCATGCTGTGTCAGACCAAAGGTCCATTCAGCCCAGCATCCTGTCTCTGACGGACCAGTCCAGGTCACAAGTACCTGGCAGATCCCAAAGAGCAGGTCCAATTCCTTGCTCACTCCCAGGAATAATCAGTGGCTTTCCGTAAGTCCCTCCTGGCTAACTTTTCAAACCCCTTTTCAATCCTGCTATGCTAATTGCTGGTGTAGCCTGAAGTTGACCCTATTTTTTTTCCCTACTTTTTGTATTTTTGACTTACTGGTAATCTGGCCAGTAAAAGTGCTTTTGGAGTCATTTCCCATTTTGGTTGTGAATCGCCATCTTAGATGCTCTCTTTCCTGTTGCAAGAATTGCTTGGTAAAGGTAACGTCACAGTGGGTGTGGGGAGTCCGCATATGTGGGTTTTTTTTTTAATGGTCTTTGATGGGGAAGCCTCCTGCAGGAAAAGAGGACTGGGGTCAGTAGGGCCCAGAAAGCAGGTTCCAGGCGGGGCTGCTGCCAGGGACCAGAGTTTGCAGCTGATGGACTGAAGCATTTTCCCCACTTTTGTGTGAGGCCTTGCAGCAGTAGGAAGCTGGCTTAAGGGGGAGGGGGCAGGGGGCGGAGATTAGCAGCAATTTAAGAAGGTTGTGAGTGCTATGTCTGTTTTATAGAAATGGTATCAGTGGTAAGAGGTGGGGGAAGAGAACATGAAAAGCAGCAGCTGAGAGGCAGGAGAGGCCCCAAGGTGCGGCAGCAGTGAGATGTAGTGGTTGTGGGGGCATAGGAGTGGTGATATTAAGAGGGGAGGGGGCAGAGAACCAGCTGCAGGAGTGGCTGGAGGTCTGCAGGGACAATGCAGAGATGATGGGGGGGGGGGGGGGTGGTGACTGGAGGCAACTGCTAGTGTAGTCAGTCCAAGGCCTCTGGTTTCCTCCTTCAGTTCAGGAATACATTTTGTGACAAGGGTGGAAAAATTCTGATTGATTTAAAAATATTTTAAAACATCAAATACGATTATGTTTCATCTGTTTTGTGTGTGAATATTTCAGCTTTTTTTTTTTTATTTTCTTTTCCACTTTCTCTTCCAGCACTCTACCTCTCCCTCCCATAGGTTCCTCATTCAGGAGCCAACTTTTGGGGGGCTAAACTCAACACAAATCGTCCCTGCCTAGACACAATAAGGGCACTCGCTCAATGCTGGAGGCACTCAAGCACTCACAAAGCTGGCTCCTATGCCCTCCTACATGCCTCCACCCCTTCATCTGCCAATTTCTTCCTCCCTTCTAATCTTTCCTTCCTTTCATCCTTCTTGCCTCTCATCCGTGGTTGCCGCCATGTGCCTTTGTCCCGTCTCCTTCGGTCTGTTATTCAGCTTCCCCTCCCCCCCTCACAGCACGTCTGTTTATTGTGTGAACAGTGTTGAGGCTGGCGAGAGTCTCTTTGGCAGGCAGCTGACATCATCGGTGGAGGCGGAAGGGTAAAGAGTCAGGCTGCTGGTAGAGGCAGGGAGGGAAGAGTTAGGCCAGCAGCAGCAGCTGTGAAAGTCCTCTCCCCTCAAGGCAGTTTCCTGCGATTCTACGATAAGAAGCAAATTGGTGGGAAACTAGGGGTCTTGAATATAGCCATTCAGCCATTAAGCAGAATTTGGCCGAAACAGCAGCTGAATATAATCTGACAGTACAATGTCCTGTTCAAGCTCCCGCTGAATTCATTATAGCAGGACTGTGAGAGCAGACCTGCCAAGGCTCCAGCAATGGGTAGGAGACTCCCCCTTTGGAGAAGCCATCTCTGATTGTGAAAAAGGCATGGTTTGTGCCTCTAGGATAGCAGAAGAAAGCTGTTGATGTCAGATGCTGCTGGTGTAATTCATTCCTTATGCAATCACTGAGAGGAGATCGTGGTCACAGAGCTTAGCTGCTATGTCCTCCACCGAAGATCTCTGAAGTCTGAAATGTAGCCCCCCCCCCCCCCCCATTGTGGCCCCCTGAGCTGCTCTGCTTGCCACTGCCAGATCCCTGAATGGAGAGAAAACTAGGACAGATCTGCAGCACCTAGCCCTGAACGAAGGAGCTGTGTGATGCACGAGTTAATATGTAGTACAGGAGAATGGCAGCCAAGCCCAGAATTCACTGGGTGCTACAGGAGCTGGGGGCAGCAGAAGACTCATTGCTCTGTGGCCCTGGCGAAGGAGCTGTGTGCATGCTCAGAGTCACACTGCAGGGAACACGGTCAGTGCTGCTGCCTACAATCAAGCAGACCCTCTGTACCAGGAGGGAGTGGGCACCGAAGGATGAGAAGAGGATGGAGGTGATAAGGGGGAAGAAACGGAGAAGGGGAGTAAAAGAAGAAGCAGATGAGAGGCTGAGATAAGGAGGAAAAAATGGAAGAGGGGAAAGGATAGAGAAGCAACACAAAAGGGAAATAGAAATAGAGAATAGGATGGGGAAGAAATGGAGAAAAAGAACTGAGGGAGAGCAATGAGGGAAGAAAGGGAGAGACACTAGATCGAGCCATAAAATGTTGAAAACAATGTGAGATTTATTTATTTATTTAAAAAATGCATCTGTTGCTGTAGACAGTGTTCACACCGCTTTTCAGTAAAAATATACAAATAAAATGAAAATAAAATAAATAAAAACATGACAATTTCATGAAACATACAGACTGAATAATCAAATTACAAGTGGGGCATAACCCACACGCACTTAACTCTAACATAGTAATGGCGGCAGAAAAGGGCCAAACGGCCCATCCAGTCTGCCCAGCAAGCTTTTTATGGTAATATCTGCAGCCTCCAGGAAGACACTCCAGAGGTCCCAGCGAGTGATCCAGACTTCAAACTCCACAGCCCCAGCTTCCAGAGGCCTCGCACCATTTGCCACAGAAGAGGACTGGAAGGCTCATCTGCATATTCTACCCAGCAGCCTCTGGAAGAGGACTCCAGAGGTCACAGCAAGCAATCCACAACCCATTTTCAGGAGACCCCACACCACTTGCAGCAGAAGAGGACCAGAAGCGTGCACCCACCTCAGACTTCCTTACAATATTTACCTTGCTATACCTTCTCTGATTACGAGACCTTATCTGTTTTTATGTTTGATTTTCCAATATAATTGTTTGGTAGGAGTAGATTTGTTGCAGATTTTATATATATGGAATCTAATTCAAAGCAAGAGTTAATAAGTTGGATAACTAGGAAGATGGATGCAGCTCCATCACTGCTCTCTACATTAATGGTGGGGGTGGAAGGGAAATAGAACCAAGAGTTAAGAGAAAATGATAAGTATGAGAGAAAAAAATGTGTGAAGCTTGCTGGGCAGACTGGATGGGCCGTTTGGTCTTCTTCTGCCGTCATTTCTATGTTTCTATGTTTCTATATAGGTAGATTAATTGTAGTGTTGTGAAGGTCATTGCAAGATACATATAAAATAAATCCATACACTAATGTACTTTAGGTTAGCTTTACATCCCTGCTCTCTTAGAAATTCTAACTCGATAACAAATCAACAAAATTATGATGCAAGAAATAATCCAGCAGTGAGAGAGAAGCTCTCCAGTCTTTTGCACTGAGTGTCACATGTATGATTATCTTTCAGCTGGCAAGAGGTTATGTGTGTGCACTAAGTGCAAAGAACTCCAAGTCCTCAGACAATAAGTCTGAACTCTTGAGGTTAAGAGTGGCAGACCTGGAGGAGCTAAGGTATATAGAGGAGACTAGGGATGTGAATCGTTTTTTGACGATTTAAAATATCGTCCGATATATTTTAAATCGTCAAAAATCGTTAGAGTAGATATTTAATAGGAATTCCCCCGATTTATCGTCAAAAATCGTAGATCGGGGGAAGGGGGAGGGGATATGGCCGGCGCCATTTTGCAAAATGGCGCCGGCCGTATTGCCGTATGGCAAAATGGCGCCGGCCGTACGGCAACACGATTCGAGTGCAGGAGGTCGTTCCCGGACCCCCGCTGGACTTTTGGCAAGCCTTGTGGGGGTCAGGAGGCCCCCCAAGCTGGCCAAAGGTCCCTGGGGGTCCAGCGGGGGTCCGGGAGCCATCTCCTATGCTCGTGACGTCGGGGGATAGGAACCAAAATGGCGCCGGCGCCATTTTTCTATCAACGCACCCGTGGCCCGAGAGTGGAAGATCACAACGGGACCCCCCCACTGGACCCCAGGTAATTTAAGACATTTGGGGGGGGGGCGTTCGGGAGGGTGGGGGATTTATTTTAAAGGGTCGGGGTGGGTTTTAGGGATGTTTTAGTGTGCCGGTTTTCCCGCCCTCCCCGATTTACACGATATTTAAAAAAACAAAACCGCGACGATTCGATTCCCTCCCCCCCCAGCCGAAATCGATCGTTAAGACGATCGATCACACGATACACATCTCTAGAGGAGACCTTCAGGGACATAGTAGAGAAGTCCCACCCTTCAATCTGGTAGCCCCTGTGCTGCCTTGGATGTGAAAGTTAACTTGGAAGGAGAGCATCAGCTTGATGATGCAGGAAGCAATCCTGGAGCTAGGACCTGCCCTCAGGATGATGCAGTATCCTCTTGCACGGAGGATAGTCTCCGGTGGCATGTGCCCAGGAGGGAAGGGTTAGGACGGCCGTTAAAGATGGTGATTCAGTTATTGGGAAGGTTGATAGCTGGGTGGCTGGTGGATGTGAGGATCACTTCGTAACTTGCATGCCTGGTGTGAAGGTGGCAGACCTCACGCATCACATAGATAGGATTTTAGATAGTGCTGGGGAGGAGCCAACTGTCTTGGTACATGTGAGTATCAATGACATAAATTGCAGGAGGGAGGTTCTGGAAGCCAAATTTAGGGTTTTAAGTAGAAAGCTGAAATCCAGAACCTCCAGGGTAGAATTCTCAGAAATGGTCCCCGTTCCATGTGCAGGAACCCAGAGGCAGGCAGTGCACCCTATTGAATGCCACAAAAGACAATTTCTAATGGTGCACTTTGGGCTGCCATCACTGGAAAAAAAACCCAAACCCTTATATCCTTCTTCTTCTAAACGGAATGCCCTGAAGCAGCAGCTCAAGTTGCGAAACATGACCATGTCAGCGTTGTCTGCTCCTCAGAAGCCTACATAAGTCCATATATAAAGATGGGTATCGAGCTAAAATGAGCCATAGATAAAGTCCATATTGAGAATAAAAGGAAGTTTTTTGGACTCAAAAGTGGAAATAATGGTGGTATTGAAATATAGATGAAGGATATAAGGGTTTTTTTTTCCAGTGATGGCAACCAAAAGTGGTTCTTTGTACCATTAGAAATTGTCTTTTGTGACATTCAATAGGGTGCACTGTCTGAGGTTTTCTTCCCCTTTCTCACACCACTTGTTTAAAATAGTGGGCTTAACAGTGGACTTCTGGTTAGTTATTAGTTAAAAATCTTTAAAAAAAACCCCAAACATTGTGCATAGATACATGGGGGTATATTTTTTTGTAATAGTAATAGAGATATACCCATGCCAGAAATGATATGCAACATGAACTCCAACATCACTCTAATGAACTCCAACATCACTCTAAGCTTCAACAGCAAGAGGAAATGTGGAAAAAAGGATTTGCACTCACAAAGCCGGGAGTAGCTGGCTTGTTACGGCGGTTACTACCCCAAACCAAATGTGCCTGATACTTCACTTTCGATGCACATCCAGCATAGCTCTCTGCTCCAACGGCAGGGGAGAAGAAAAACTGATACTTCACGCATATCCAGCATAGCTCTCTGCTTCAACGGCAGGGGAAAAGAAAAACTGATACTTCACGCATATCCAGCATAGCTTCAACGGCAGGGGAGAAGAAAAAAGGATTCACACTCACAAAGCGGGGAGTAGCTGGCTTGTTACGGCGGTTACTACCCCAAACCAAATGTGCCTGATACTTCACTTTCGATGCATATCCAGCATAGCTCTCTGCTTCAACGGCAGGGGAGAAGACTGATACTTCACACATATCCAGCATAGCTCTCTGCTTCAACGGCAGGGGAGAAGAAAAACAACCAATAAGGGCTGTATAACATAGTCTAGGTTAAAACAAATAAGCATGGGTGTAGCTTGCTTATTGCGGCGGTTACTACCCCTACTACCCCTAACTAATCAAGCTAGATATTTCACTTGGATGCAGCTCCATCACTGCTCTCTACATTAATGGTGGGGGAGGAAGGGAAATAGCACCAAGAGCTAAAAGAAACAGATAAGTATGAGAGAAAAAATGTGTGAAGCTTGCTGGGCAGACTG
This sequence comes from Rhinatrema bivittatum, assembly GCF_901001135.1. NCBI lineage: Eukaryota > Metazoa > Chordata > Amphibia > Gymnophiona > Rhinatrematidae > Rhinatrema > Rhinatrema bivittatum. The sequence continues at coordinate 141,089,909 of NC_042621.1, forward strand.
GATGGGCCATTTGGTCTTCTTCTGCCGTCATTTCTATGTTTCTATGTAAGGTGATGATTCAGAGGAACTAAAACAAATATCAGTGAACCTAGAAGATGTACTAGGGCAAATTGACAAACTAAAGAGTAGCAAATCACCTGGACCAGATGTTTACATCCCAGAGTGCTGAAAGAACTGAGAAATGAAACTGTGGACCTGTTATTGGAAATTTGTAAATTATCAACATCATCTATGGTACCTGAAGACTGGAAGGTTGCCAATGTAATGCCAATTTTTAAAAAAAGGATCAAGGGTGATTCAGGAAATTACAGACTAATGAGTTTGACATCTGTGCAGGCAAAATGGTAGAAACTGCCATAAAGAACAAAATTGCTGAACATATAGATAAGCATAGTTTAATGTTACAAAGCCAACATGGATTTTGCCAAGGGAAGTCTTGCCTCACGAATTTGCTACGTTTTTTGGAAGGCACAAATGAACATGTGGATAAAGGTGAGCCAGTTGATATAGTGTAGCTGGATGTCCAGAAAGCATTTGACAAAGTCCCTCATGAGAGACTTCTTAGTAAATTAGAAAGTCATGGGATAGGTGGCAGTGTCCTATTGTGGATTGCCAACTGATTAAAAGAAAGAAAACAAAAAGTAGGGCTAAATGGTACATTTTCACAATGGAAAAAGGTAAATAGTGGAGGGCCCCAGTGATCTGTCTGGGACAGATGCATTTTAATAATCTGAAAATGAGAACGAGGTGATCACATTTGCCGATGACACAAAATTATTCAAAGGTGTAAATCACAAGAGGATACTGCAAAACTGGGAGACTGGGCACGCAAATGGAAAATGAAATTTAATGTAGAAAAGTGCAAAGTGATGCACTTAGGGAAGAGTAACCCAAATTATAGCTACAAAATGCAAGGTTCCAAATTAGGAGTCACCATTCAGGAAAAGGATCTAGGTGTCATCGTTTAAATTACATTGAAATCTTCTGCTCAGTGTGCAAAAAAGCCAAGAAAGCAAATAAAATGCTAGCGATTATTAGGAAAGGAATGGAAAATAAAACAGAGAATATCATAATGCCTCTGTATCGCTCCATGGTACGACCTCATCTTGACTATTGTGTTCAGATCTGGTCACCACATGTCAAGAAAGTTATAGCAGAATTAGAAAAGGTACAGACAAGGGCGACCAAAATGATGGAACAATTCCCCTATGAAGAAAGGCTAAAGAGGTTAGGACTCTTCAGCTTGGAGAAGAGACAGCTGAGGGGAGATATGATAGAGGTCTATAAAATAATGAGTGGAATGAGTAAACAATCAGTTGTTTACTCTTTCAAAAAGTACAAAGACCAGGGGGCATAATGAAGTTACTAGGTAATACATTTAAAACTAATAAGAGAACAATTTCTTTTACTCAATGCATAATTAAGCTCTGGAATTCATTGCTTGAGGATGTGGTGAAAACTATTAGTATAACTGCATTTAAAAAATGTTTGGACAAGTTCCTGGAGGAAAAATCCATTAACAATGTTTAAACCCAGCTACACTAACTGCACTAACCATATTCTCTGGCAACAAATTCCAGAGGTTAATCGTGCGAGTGAAAAATAATTTTCTACGATTAGTCTTAAATGTGCTACTTGCTAACTTCATGGAGTGCCCCCTAATCCTTCTATTATCCGAAAGTGTAAATAACTGATTCACATCTACTTGGGATAAGCAGCTTGGAATCTTATCTACCCCTTGGGATCCTGCCAGGTACTTGTGACCTGGATTGGCCACTGTTGGAAACAGGATACTGGGCTTGATGGACCCATGGTCTGGATCCAGTATGGCAAGTCTTATGTTGTCATGTACCATGTAGGTCACCTCTAAGTTTCTCTTAAGTGTAGTCCATGCAGTTACCCCCAATCCTTATGATAAGGGTAGTAATATTTCCTCTCAAATGCTAATCAGAATAAAAAGGTCTTCAACAATTTCTTAAAAGATTTAATACAAGAAACTGTCCATAGTTGGTCCAGACTATTCCAAAGAGATGGACCTGCTATTGAGAATGTCCTCTCTCTAGTTTCATACAAACACACTTGTCTAACAGAAGGAACAGAAGTAACCTAGACTGAAATGAACAAAGTGACTGCTGCGGATTATATATTTTTAATAATGTGGCAATCCATGGATAATCCAAGTTAGAACTTCTGAGAATTTATGGGTGATGGATGCAGCCTTATATTTTAATCTCTCCTCATTTAGAAGCTAGTGTAACTGATTCATGATTGGGAAAATATGATCGTTTATGCTAGCGCCTGTAAGAACACCAACAGCTGAATTTTGGGCAACCTGCAGAGTTTGGATAGTAGACTGAGGTAACCCTATAAATAAAAGAATTACAATAATCAGTGACACTGAAAATTAAGGCTTGCAAGACTCATGGGAAAGCAGAAGGCTCAAGCAAAGCTTTCAGATTACGCAACATTTTGAATATGAAAAAAGGGTCCTCTGCCACTGAATTCGTCTAAGGACAAAGGCTTAAGCCCAGGTTGCCACCAAGACTCTTAACCTGTGATGAAATGGGGATTTCACAATTTTCAAAAACATATTTAAAGGCCTGTTGATAGTGAGAATTCTTTCTAACACCATGACTTCAGTTTTAGCAATGTTCTGTAATAATCTAGTGTGTGTCAACCATGTCTTCATTGCTGAAAGACACAATGGCATAAACGGAGAGAGAACCTCCCAGGATGATGAAACAGAGAGAAAAATCCGAAATGTCATCAGCATAGAAATGGTAATGAACCCTAAAGGTAGAAAGTAAATGACATAACGGTACTAAACAAATATTAAAGAGGGTAGCCGAAAGTGCAGACCATTGAGGCACCCCAATTACAGATTTGTGCCAAGTAAATGTAGCTGATGCAGTTCAAATCTGTTGCTGTCTATTACACAGATGTGATGAAAACCATAAAAGAATCTTGCCAGTGATGGATAAGAATTTCATGGTTCACGGCATCATTGCAGAGCTTACGTCTAAATAAAATGACAAATTTCTGTCCAGTATCAAATCCACAAAGGATCGTATCAGCTGTGGAAATTAATAGTATTTCAGGATTTAAAAAAAGCAAAACAAAATGGTAAGCATTAAGAATTGGAAAATCCTATTTTAACATAACTGATTCAATTAAATTTTTTTCAAAAACAGCAAAGAAGAAATTGGTCTAAAATTAGCAAAACATTTTGGGGCAGATTTTCAAAGGGATATGCACGTAAACCCCTGAAAAGCTGCCCCTTCCACCCCCTGCATGCGCCGAGCCTATCTTGCATAGGCTCAGCGGCGCGCTCAAGCTCCGGGACGCGCGTAAGTCCCGGGGCTTTCCTGGGGGGGGGGGGGGGGGCGTGTCGGGGCATGTTCCGGCCGGCACGTCATCGGGGGCATTCCGGGGGTAGGGCCGCAGTTCCGGCCCAGGGGCGTTCCGGGGGCGTGGCTGCGGCCTCCGGACCAGAACATGGCACACCGGCAGCCGGCACTTGTAAAATAAAGGTGGGGGGGGGAATTAGTTAGGGCTGGGGGGGGGGTTGGGTTAGATAGGGGAAGGGAGGGGAAGGTGGGGGGGCCTTGGAGGGAACGGAGGATGGCTGCGCGTCTCAGTGCGCGCAGGCTGCCGATTTTGCTCAGCCTTGCGTGCGCCAACCCTATATTTTATAACATGCGCGTGGCAGCGTGCACATGTTATAAAATCGGGAGTAGATTTGTTCGCTCCGAGTTGCGCGAACAAATCTACTCCCACACGCACCTTTTAAAATCTACCCCTTTGCGTCCAATGATGGTGATGAAAGAGCGGGGAATGCGACTGAATGCACTGAAAATCCCTCTTAAGAATGATCTCTTCTCCCTTCCCTTGGCAGCTCTGTAAGAGAGACACCAGACGCCAGATCCCAGACAGAGAAGCAGGCTTGTACAAAGCATGTGGGGATTTTATGTTGTTGCTGTGAGAAACCATCCTTGCTGAAGCTGTTCCAGGCTGTATTTGCTGTTTTGCATGAGTGAGCTATAAAATCTTCTCGTCAAGGCTGGTGCTGAGAGCCCCAAGAACACAGACAGGGGCCACTGGCACCAGCCATGCAATGCTGTCTGATGAGCATCTAGGCTGCAGAGGAAACAGCACACAAAAGACCAGAGGGGTGCTGCCCGGGATACATTCTGGCATGGCAGAAAGAAGTCAAAATTGCAGTGAGCATGCAGTTTAAGAATAAAGCAACTTAAAAAAAAAAAAAAAAAGGTACCCAGAAGGGGAAAAAAAAAATGAAACCTTCCGTCTGCAACTCCTAGTAAGGCAATGAGCAGAATATCGAAAATCTGTGATGGTACTTCCCCTTTAATTTAGGGGAAAGCCCCAAAATAAGATCTACTGTGACTTTATAAACCCAATAGCGACCAGCAACAGTGAGACACAGACCCTTTGCAACTAAAAGTACTATGACTTTCTGTATTCCTTGCCTTTATTCCGATTTGTGTCCCCCCAGTGTTTGTAATATCCATCTCCTCATTCCATGGACCACTCTGACCCATTAAGTGTAAATGCTCGTGTTTAGTGTGATGCTCAGGGTGGGGAGGGAGTCTATTCAGCGCTTAGCTGCCCTTGTTGACCCTTTGCACTTGTGGCACTGTGCCAGCAAAAGACAGACAGCTCCTTCACATGCAGGCAGATGTTTCGCAGCAACTCTAATGTCAGAAGAATCTGGCTTTTGTAAGTTTGGCTCCAGTTACACTACTGCAGGTTTTTTTTTTGGAAGGAATATATTTCTCATAGTCTCCGCCTATGCTACTGTAACTTATGATGCATTTTACATAAGATCCACTTAACCAAAGGTTTTTTCACTTTGGTTGCCATAGGCTCCCATCAGAGACCTGACGGTCCTTTCCCCACAGATCCTTCCACGCTGTGCAATTCTAATGTTTCCCTGACCTTCACTGAAATGCAAGAACAAAAATGCATTAAACGAAAAGAAGTGTGGTGGCCCTATTAGTCCACTTAAATGCACAGAAAAAAAAAGGTTTAAGAAAAACAAAAAAATATATTTCTGTGAAGTAAAAGAAAAGCACATTTGTTCCTGGGCCTGCTCTGCTGTTGCTTTACATCCCCTGCTGCAGCCACTCCCCTCCTGTGCTCTGGATCTGCTACCTCTTCCCTTCCTGCGCTCCAAAGATGGCCAATAATTCTGCACTGTGCTGGCAGATGCTACCGATTTCACTTTGTTTTTTTTAAATGGATGGCACTTGCAAGGAAACCTGTTTCTGCTGACTATACAGTGTACTTGCTGGGAGAAGCTCCACTACCACATGTGCACTGATAGGTAAAGCATGCGGGGGACTAGCTGGATGTGGGAAAGGCTCGGGTTAGTGGATAAGACTTCCTTCCTGCAGGAAGGCAGAGTCCTGTAGGATTTAAAAGCCTATGATACCTGCTACTGGGCTAATAGCATAACAATGTGGCAGCCTGCCTGAAAGGAAACCCTGAGCTCTGACTTATAGATTTCCTCCCATACTGTGCCTAGGAAAGAATTTTTTTTTTTTTTTTTAACAAGGCTTTGATTTTCCCATCTTTTCTTTTTTTTTTTCTCCCTAAGATAACACTTGACTGAAAGTTCTCACCACAAAACCTGCTGTCTCCCACTTGCAGTCGGTGACAAAGTTCCCAAACTTAAAGAATCCTATTTCTTTCCTTCTTTGTTCAGTTTTTGTTTGGTTGCCGAGGCAGTGCATTGACATACTTTGTCGACCAATTTGGTTGCAGGTGTTGGAAGAGGGCCAAGTTTTAAAGGTTTTAGCTGGGACGTTGGGCTTAATTCCAGGTCTCAGGCCCCTGCTAGACTCTGAGAGGACCGTGCGACTGCAGAAATCGAGAGCCATAGGCAAGCAAGCCCTATCTGTGCAGCATACTGTCCTCAACAGAGAAGGAAGGGCTTCAGCACCAGCTGCACACCAACCTCCAAGATGCCTTCGCGGGCTGAAGCAGATGCAGAGCTCTACTCATCCCATCCTGAGATTTTGCCTTAGGGTCCTGCTTGCCCAAAATCTACTGCTGCCCTCCAGTCTTCCCAAAGAAGCATCTGAAGACCTGCCATTGTGCCATCCCCTCCCTCCCTAAGACAAATACTAGACAGCCACCACTACTCTTATCTCCTCCTGCTACCCCCGCCCTCATGCTCCAGCAGCCCACCCAGAAGCAGCGGCCAGAGAAAGACGCCATCGTACCTTCTGCTTCCTCCTCCTCGACAGGGAGGCAGTTCCCCAAGCAGCAGCAGCTGGAGAGTTGCCATTACTACAAAAGCCCCTGCCTCCCTCGAGGAAGTAGCTAAACCTCTACCACCACCACTGCCAAATCCAAAGAGCGATAATCAGAAGAAATGGGCTGCCTGAGAGCCACTACCTCTTTCCTTCCCTCCGAGGAGGCAACAGCTTCTCCTTACAAGCATGGAGCCGGGGTGGGGCTGTACCTGCCATGGGACTTCTCATCTGCAGATCAACACTTGCCTAGCATGCAAATCCTTTTTTCTGCTACAGAGGACCGGGCAGTGATGCTCCAGCGTTCACTCAACCCAGGCAATCGGTGCCTTATTATCAGACCATGAAATTCTCTTCTTGCAGATTTACTCTGCATTCTGCCCAATGCCTTTGGCTCATGCCACCACTAGGAAGAGAGCGTGGGATCTCGCTCCCTGCGCATCTGGTCCCTTCAGGTAAGATGCTGCTGCCACATGGGGACCAGACCTTCCTGACAGAGTGCTTTCTATGTCCCTATTTTCTCCTGCATTCCTTTTTATTGTATCTGAATACTAAAACTGCTGCAGCATTATTTGGAAAGGTGGGCTAAAAATCCAAATACTATTATAGATTATTATTCTAATAGCAGAAGAAAGAAGAGGCGTACAATGCCTGGATGTAGCCTGAGCTTACATGGGTTGAGACACTAACGGCAGGGCAGGGCGTGCACAAACCACACACACTTTTCTTTAAGCAGAAGTCAGCAATGATCCCTGTGGGGTTCCTGTAGCCTCTTTATTAGCACCACTAAGAGAACAAAACCAAAAATCAAGCAAGCCTCATTTGTAAAACACTAAACGTACAAACATCAACTGGATACATTCATTTCAGTCTTTGCTTTATGATATCCAGTGCAGAAAAACGCATCCAAGGAGAAAAACTTGCTTTGGTCCAAGTCCTTAAGCATCACGGCTCCATTACCCAGCAAAGGAGGACATGGGAATACCAAAAACCCATGTTCCTTCTGCCTTCGTAGGGGCAAGGGATAAGGTCTGTAGGTACTCGTTACCCACGCACTTTGCGCCAGTTCTAAAGCTAAACTTGTGCGTGGATTTTTTGCTTTGAAACGGGATGTGAGCACAAGGTACTTGCATGGGCAGACATTTTCTGGAAAGTGCATGCAAAGGTATGAAAATGCCATCTAGGGACATAGTCTTCCTCCCGTGACCTAAACAGGCCCCAGGGATGCCTCTTCTCAGACAGGCTAAAAGTACATGCATTAGTAAACAAAGCACCGACGCTTGGTCACTGCAAGAGAGGGCAATTTGCAGACAGTCAGTTTACATCGCTAAAGTTTTTCACCCATGTAAATCAATTTGTCCTCCTCAACACCCCCTCTCCCCCCAAAATTTGCCCCAAGTGTTCCCCAATCCCGAAAACAACCATTTATCATTTCTTGAAAATTAACGGCTACCCATTTTTTGTCGACACCAGGTCTGCCGTGTGTGCAGCACTACATGCCCACCCCGCCAGTCATGGAGGCGGCCAGGCAGGGGGGGCATACAGCGGTGGGAATAAAGTGTATTGCTGCCGACGCAGCTGGCAGGCAGCCCGGGCCCCTCTAGCCAAAGAGAACATGCGTTGGCAGCAGCATGGCTGGTGGGAAGCCGAAGGGCGCCAGCTAAAGAGGATGCACCCGCAACAGCCCTAAATGGTGGAGGTGTGGGGGGTGCCCAGGTCGCACCACCCGAGGTAGAGATGGCAGAGCTGACCGGTGCTTCACAGGCCAAAATGCAGTAGCGGCCAGCAAGAGAGGTAGGACTGGGTAGAAATGGCACCAATAGTAGGGGATGGAGAGAACAAGAGTGGGGAAAGAGAGGAAACAGGATGGCGGGAGTTCAAGGGAGAATGAGCTATACACACGTACCTTCTTCCCTACATCTCATTCATACGCATACCCTCATTGATACAAACCCCCACTCATGCACATCCCGCAGCTAGATTCACCACTATTCACTCATAGTCTTCTATCCACTTTCATGCAAGTACACACACATGTATCTCACACACATATCCTCCACTTACTCATAGGTCCCCCATCCCCAAACATGTACACGTTACAGCTCCGACCAACCTACACAGTCTCCCACACCCACCTCACTCTCAAACAATACTTGCTGCAACAGCCCTACCAGCCACGAAACCCCAAGAGAGAATGTAAGAAAAGTTAGGGTCCCACAGACTACCTGGAGTAGGGGGGCCTTTTGTGGGCAGGAGTTTGTAGGACAATGGGAAGGGAGTGAACGGGACAAGTTTACTCCTTGGCATCTAGGTTTCCCATCATTCAATGGCAGACTTTTCCACAAGTGCACGGGTGGCCAACTCCAGTCCTCAAGAGCCACAAACAGGCTAAGTTTTCAGGATATCAACAACAAATATGTATGAGATAATTTGCATGCAGTGAAGACAGTGCATGCAAATCTATCTCCTACATATTAATTGCTGATATCCTGGAAAACGTGGCCTGTCTGTGGCTCTTGAGGACCGGAATTGCCACCCCTGCACTAGTTTTAAGCATAAAACCTTTAAAAACCCTGTCCGACACCATTTTTCAGGGCCCAGTAAATCCCAAGCACCGTACCATTTCCAAGAAGTGCGAGTACTCATCTGGTGGCAGCTGTCTGTATGGATGAGAAGACCTGTAGCAGAAGACAGGCAAAAACAGCCCTGTGTGCTTCTTGTTCCTGAGCTTGGACTGCCGAGAGGACAGATTATCGCTGAAGGAACCAGGGAGAAAGAGGCAATGGGAAGGGAAGATGCAGAAGGACCTAAAAAAAAAAAAGAATTACCTGTCATAGCCAAGACCTGAGAGAGACCAGCCTTATCACCCAGGAGGAGAGAGCGGGCCCAGCTTACTGCCATGGAAAAGGGGATGGAGACAGCCTGAATCCTGCAGTGGGAAGCTGAGGGGTGGGGTGGGGAGGGGAAGAGATCAGTCTGCTGCCAGGGGGGGCGGGTCAGGGAGAATGAAATGGGAGGGCCAGAGGACCCAGGAAAAGAGAAAACCTGAGTTGCCAAAAAGACTGGAGAAAAAAAAGGCAGGGAAGGACAGGCACAAGGGAGCAGAGAGAGGCGCAGCTGCAGGGTTTCTGGCTTTGCCTCCTGCTGCGAGTTTTCTTATCCATCCAGACAATGCTGCCAGATCAGCAATGAAACCATATGATGGTGCCAAAGGCATGCTGAGACCTAAAATAGAGATAGATTATTGTATGCTTAAATAACAAAAACAAAAAAAAAGAACTATATCAATTACTGTCCAAGAAATAATGAGGAGTTATATATTGGAGTTTGGGGAACATTTAGGGTGAATTAAAGATTTTGACAGTACTTCCCCTTTAAAATAAACTCTCATACTAAAACACACCAACTCCTTATCCTACTGCTTATACTGAGACAGCAGGACTATACATGGCTTTCTGATGCAAAATTTCCATTTGCCCCGTTTTTGACGTTAGACATCCCAATGTATTGTATATATGACAGCTATATGCAAAGTCTGTCTAACATATCCTCCCCAGTTTTGTAGAAAAGGTTCTGATGCTCAGGAACCATCTGGTCTCTCGCACCCCGTAGAGTATAACATATCTCTGGGGTTCACGCAAATCATCTCTCTCAGTTAAACATTGCAACCCTCACTCCCATCCTGATGGCCAGTGGCCGCAAAATGGGAGCACCAAAGAGGTCATGTGGGTGACGATCATCCTGATTTTTGTCCTTTTGTGCAAGCCTTCCAGCTGTCAGATGTTCATGGGCTGGGACGCAGATCCTTCACCTGCCAGTCGTGAAGCACACAGAAGCCTCTGAGGGGACTGTGGAGAACTTCGCCCTATCTTAAGGGGAGGGAGAAAACTTTATTCCCAGCTTTGCAATTAATTTGCTCCATGTGATGTCTTAATAGCACCGCAGCGTCCTCAAAGCCGTCCACCATCTCCTGCAAGACATACGAAGGGACAGTGAGCTTGTGACATATCGAGGTACGATGACGCGGAGCACGCGTGGCCAGTGAGCCTCATGAGATCTATACATGGAGAGCTGGTGAGTCAGTAATGTCTCTGGACCTACACGGAAGAAGCTTACAAACGTGTGAAACTGATGGAATTCTGGTAGCCCTAGCAGTCCTGCAGAAGACTTTATAGGTTATGACAAGTGAAAAAGGGGCTTGTATGGACTTCAAAGTTTAAATGTTCCTCGCTGAGACACGGAGTGATACCGCTGGCTGTGCACACTTCTCAAACGCTGTTATAGCACACAGAGGACACAGTTTTCTTCTAAGACCTTAGACAAGCTGCATCTTTTTTAAGGCTGACAAGGTAAGAACATAATAAATGCCCTGCTGGGTGAGACTAAAGGTCCATCGAGCCCAGCAACCTCTCTCTCACAGTGGCCAATCCAGATCTGGGTCCAAAGAGAAGATTCAGTTTCTAATTGCTCACTGCCAGGGATAAGAGGTGGCATTCTCATCGTTTCTGGCCTTTTCCTCCAGGAACTTGTCCAAAACCCTCTTATACACCTTTATGCTCGATGCCTGGACCACATCCTTCAGCAACAGTTAGCTTCTCGGAGCGTGCCCCCAGTCCTAGCACTGTTTGAAAGGCTAAACAAGTGTTCCCTATTTACCCATTCCACTCATAATTTTATAAACTTCTTCTCATATCCCCCCCCCCTCTCAGTAGCCTCTTTTTCCCCCCAAAAAGCTTTAATTTGTTCAGACTTGGTCAGGGAGCCATTCCATCTCCTTTATCAGTTATGTCAGCCTTCTCCGCATCTTTTCTAGTTCTGCTTTATCTTTTCTGAGATGGGGGTGACCAGAATTGGATACACGACTCAAGGTGCGGTCATACCATGATCTACAGAGGCATTAAGATATTCTGTTTATTCTCTATTCCTTACCACATTTTTTTTTTTTTACATCCTATTTGCATTTTTGAGGATTTTAACGTATTGTCCACAACGACTCCAAGATCCTTTACGCGGGTGGCACTCCTAATATGGAACCCAGCATAGTGCACCTACAATTTGGATTATTTTTCTTTCTGTGCATCACTTCACACTTGTCCATATTAAATTTCATCTGCCATTTAGATGCCCGGTCTCCAAGTCTTATACAGTTCCTCACATTCTGCTCGTTTTTTGGGGTTTTTTTTTGATAACTTTGAATAATTTTCAGGCATTTGCAAATTTGATCACCTCACTCATTGCTCCCTTTTCCAGACTGTTAATGAGCAAGTTAAACAGCACTGGACCCAGTACAGATCCCTGGGGCACTCTTACTATTTACCTCTCTCCACTGGAAAAACGGATCCTTTAACCCAACTCTGTTACTTATCTTTTAATCAGTTACCAATCCAGAGTAAGAAATCACCTCCAATTCCACCCCCAATAACTGTTTGGTTTTCACTATATGCCAGGGAATCCAAAAGGATCCTGACATGAGTACTTTTTATTTGAATCTAAACATATGTGCATGTGTGCCTCCTGAAAAGCAGCTTTACTAATTCTATCTGGAACTTCTCTTTATTTCCATTCCAGTGAACACTGGTATTCATAGTTCTTCCTCTATGTAGATAGCACTAGCAGACTGGGATGAACTTGGAAACAGCGCCAGGTTCAAGATTTTGGTGCCTGGAGGCAGAGTGCCACGGTGACACCCCTTTGAAATTGTGCCAGCACATGACCCCATGTCAAGCAGAAGCAGATATCTATTTGGCCTGGAGATTTGGTGCCCTAGGCGTTTGCCCTTGACTAAACTCCAGGCCTGCCTGAGAGGCATGGTAGTCTGTAAATAGTCAAGGTATGCACAGCTATTATCACAGGCTATCAATGATTCACAATTCAGGGAGAGGCAGAACCCAGTCTTTAAAAACACGTCATTCTCTCTCCTTCTAAAAGGGAGCAGCCATGCTGCTTACCTGCAGCTCCTGGAGACACGTCCCGTGCAGCTTCCCACTCAGATCCCCGACACACCAGGCTAGGCTAATGTGGAAAGAGGGATTCTGGAAAGAGAAGAGCCAGCAGAAGCTGAAAACACTGTGATCCGCACACACTGCTGGCCCAGCCTGCTCTCACACTGAGCTTGCCACCCCTAGCAGTGACTGCCTCCTGTGCAAAAAGAAAGTCACCTTATAGAAGGTCTGCAGATTAAACTCCTGGAGGACTCTGTCTATCTCTGAGATCAGTTCCATGATCTCAGTGTGCCCAGAAGAGACCGCCAAACCCAGGAATGTCCTAGGTGAAGTAAAAAAAAGAGAGTGAGAAACTATGTGCACAGGCATTTTCTTTTTTTTTTTTTTTTTACAAAACCATAAATACAAAAGGACTTTCTAGTTATTTGTCCTTCATTTCCATTCCTCCTCCTGCAGTCATTTCTGCAATAGAAGCAGGAAAACAAAGTGCTCACTCCTCACCACAGATTTCTATGGCACCAACTGTCTGTTGCTGGTAATGTCCTAGAATCAGTAAAAAGGCAGAGGTCATCTACCTTGGTTTGGAAGTACAAGGTCACTGCAGATCTAATGCCGAATGACTCGAGTGTCCCAGAAACAGTGTTAATGAATACCGTCTACTGTACAACCTGTGCCTCTCCCATATTAAAAAGGGCTGGGTTTTGTGGAAATTATTTTATGCTGGAATAAATGTTTATCCTCGCCATATGCAAAGGACATCACCAAATGTACAGTGTGGAATGACAGTGTGGGACTACACACAATACATAGTAAATACAAATTAACATATTCCTGAATTGCATACACCAGGCATTAATATTCTCATGAAAATGAACCCAAAAAGGTAGGTGAGAAAACCTCATACAAGGATATGTGTGTATATATAAACAAACTACAAAGGCGGAGTAAACAACACGCACATATAGATAAATATCAAACACAAAGAATGTGTGGCAGAAAATAGTACAATACTGTTCAATACATGTTCACAGGTTTATTAATTTTATAGCAAAAAGAGACTGCATTAATACAATGTGCACTTGTGGGGCTTCCTTGAATAATGAGTGCACTGTATTAAAGGCGTTCTCCTTGTTTGCTATAAGATTAAGAAATCTATGGAGGAAAGTCTCACAAAGATGAAATTTTGTACTATGTTCTCTCACCCTAGCTTGATGGTCCCCTGTTATAGAGTGAGAGAACATAGTACAAATGTCATCTCCGTGAGACTTTCCTGACTCCAAATGATGGCAAATCTTCACCGAGGTGTACTGTGCTGTTCACACGTCTCACTCTGCATGAAAAACTGGCCCCTGAACACTAAACCACCAACATCTCTTCTCAAGCTATTAGCTAGCCCTTCTCTAGAAATATAAATACTTGATTACTATGAAGGCCTTACAGATAGTCTCTCTCTCTCAGCACGGGGTGGAAAAGTTTACTGCACCTTGCGATACTACCTATGGTGCAATAACTCTAAAAATTACCCTAAACATGCCCCTTTTCCTTATCACGGGCCTATGCCCACGATATCACAGCATTTTGATGAATCTAGGGGATAGCTGGTTGAGGTTAAACTTATCTGAGTACATGTAACCTGAGGCAGATTTAAAGTTAATCAGATAATTTAGCTGGATAATGCTGAATAATGATGTTATCCAGCTAAGACATCTGACTAATTTAGCTCAACTCTGGAACATCCTTGACTAATCTGACTACGTTTTTAGCTGGCTAACGACTTAGCTGGGTATGTCAGCAGCGTCAAACAGGCAGAAATTTCAAAACCCAGGGTTTGTCCGGCTAAATGTTAAGTTAGCCAGATAAACTCCTTTGAATATGGACCTCATCCTGTTTTGGGTGCCAGGATACTTAGGGGCAGATTTTCAAAGGGATACACGCGTAACCCCCGAAAACCTGCCCTTGCATAGGCTCGGCAGTGCGCGCAAGCCCCGGGACGCGCGTATGTCCCAGGGCTTCGAAAAAGGGGCGGGAAGGGGTGGGTCCGGGGGCATGGTGGGGGGTCTGGGGGCGGTTCCGAGGCCTCCTTCGTTGCAGCCGTGCCAAGGAATGGTGCGCCAGCAGCTGCCCAGAGGCAGGCGTAACTTCTGCAACAAAGGTCAGGATGGGGGTTTAGGTAGGGCTGGGGGGCGGGTTAGGGAGGGGAAGGTGGGGGGTGGCGGAAGGAAAGTTCCCTCCAAGGCCGCTCTGATTTCGGAGCGACCTCGGAAGGAACTGGGACAGGCATCGGGGCTCCCTTAGGGCTCGGCGCATGCAAGGTGCACAAGCATGCACCCCCTTGTGCGCACCGACCCCGGATTTTATAACATGCGCACGGCAGCACGTGCATGATTTAAAATCGGGCGAAGATTTGTTTGCGCCGGGTTGCGCGAACAAATCTACGCCCGCGCGTATCTTTTAAGATCTGGCCCTTAGTGTTTTTCAGTGACATTAATATGATTCTCCTCTGCCACTGCTCTGGGATGCAAATAAGAGAAAAATTAAATTTTTTCCTGGAAAAAAAATAAATTTAGCAGGGAAAATACAAGTTGGGGAAAATGAGAATTTTCACACTTGGCTTTGATTGCCTACTTGGAGCAGTTCCAGTTGATTGTACTTATGGCTGCTCAATTTGTTGATGCAGGAGCAGACAAGGGTGTGAGGCTGAGAAGTTTAAAATTAGTACGTATGAGAATTCACAGAAATCTATAGCCATCAAAGACTGACTTATTGGTGAAAAGAGTTTTGCAGTCATGTATGAATTTAATGGATTCTAATATGGTGATGTGATGGTCATGGGCAGAACTTAAAAAAATAATAGTGATTGGTGGCTATTTTATCAATAGGTCTTCTTTTGTAACATGTGCCATCGTGGTATAACTTCTAAACTATAAAAACAGTAGCAAGCTGGACAGGCATTTGTATATCAGGTCTGTGAGAAGATAGTCTACTCTGGTGTAAATTTTGGTATTGTTTTAAATAGCTTTCTCATGTAACCTCAAGGTTTGGTTTTGAGGTAAGAAAGGAATATGCCATTGAAACAGATATGTGAAAATTTGGCCACATAGGAGAAGTATAGGAAAATTGGTTCTTACCTGCTAATATTTGTTCCTGAAGTACCACAGATCAGTCCAGACAAGTGGCTTTATGCATCCCTACCAGCAGATGGAGGCAGAGAACCAAACTTTGAGGCACTGCTACATAACCAAGATTGCCACCTGTATATCCTCAGTATTGAACCTCTACCCAAACCAAGATGTCTACCTTAACAAACCCCAATAAACCTGGGGCAAACAGAGACAAAGTTGGAGCCTCCTGAAAACTAGGCCCCCTTAACTTAACACAAAGCACATACCAAACTTTGTACACTTCTCATTAATCCGAGTATATCACATACCAGCTCAGCAACATCCAGAAGTGAGGAAGTCTTTCAAAAGATGGGAACGGGTCTCTGGACTGATCTGGGGTACTTCAGGAATGGAAATTAGCAGGTAAGAACCAATTTTCCTTTCCTGTTCATACCCCAGATTAGTCCAGACAAGTGGGATGTACCCAAGCCCCTCTATTCTGAGCAGGAACTCGAAAGATCCACGCGGAACACTTTCCCCAAAAATCGCCTCTTCTGGTGCCCGCACATCCAAGCAATAATGTTTGGTAAAAGTGTGAAGAGAAGACCACGTCACCGCCCGACAAATCTTCTGTGGAGAAAGCAGCTAACACTCCGCCCACAAGGTTGCCTGCGCCCTAGTGGAATGCACTCTCAACCCCGCCGGCACTGACTGGCCCTTACAGATGTAAGCCAAATCTATCGTCTCTTTTAACCATTGTGCAATAGTGCCCTTGGAAGCTTTATTTCCCTTCTTTGCTCCACCGAACAGGACAAATAGATGATCAGATCGCCGAAAGGCATTTGTCACCTTAAGATATCGCAAAAGAATTTGTCGCACAGCCAGTAAATGAAGCTCCTCACCACTGGAGCATCCGCTGACAAATTCAGAAAAGCCAGGAGCCTTTAAAGTGGAAGGAAGAAACCATCTTAGGTAAAAAAGAAGGAACCGTACGTAAAGAAACCCCCTCCTCCGAAAAGCACAGGAAAAGGGCCCTACATGACAATGCTTGCAGCTCAGAAATCTTTCTAGCTGAACAGATAGCCACCAGGAAAACAGCCTTCAGGGTTAAAACCTTTATCAAAGTCCTTTTAACTGGTTCAAAGGGAGGACCACACAGCACCTGAATAACCAAATTCAGATTCCATACTGAACAAATCTTTTGAACTGGAGGATGCAGATGTTTTGCCCCCTTGAGAAAACGAACCACATCTGGATGAGATGCCAACGGTCTTCCCTGAATCCTACCTCAAAGGGAACATAAGGCTGCCATCTGAACCTGAAGGGAATTATAGGCCAAACCCTTAGCCAAGTCACTTTGCAAAAAGGCCAGAATCTATGGAACGTTCATGTTCAAAGGCTGCACCTTGTTCTGCAAACACTATGATTCAACCACTCTCCACACTCAGACATAAGTCAACGACATGGAAGACCTCCTTGCCCAAAGCAAAATTGCAATCACAAGCTCTGAATAACCCTTCAAGTGGAACTGTCGCCTCTCAAAATCCAAGCCGCTAGACAGAAGCAATCCTCCCGGTCTAAAAATACAGGTCCCTGACACAGCCCTGACAGTTGAGTCAAGCAAACAGGACTGTCCACCGCTAGATGAAGAAGGTCTGCAAACCATGGCCTGTGCGGCCACTCGGGTGCCACCAGAATCACCCTGCCCGGATGAAGCTTGATGTGGCATAGCACTCAACCTACAAGAGGCCACTGTGGAAACACATATAGCAACAGATGTGTCTGCCAAGGTTGAATGAGAGCATCAATGCCCTCCAAGCCGACCTCCCTTCTGCGACTGAGAAATCAATTCGTCTTCGCATTTTCTGAAGTCGCCATGAGGTCCATCGCTAGTCTGCCCCACCTGGCCTGAATCAAGATGGAGGCCTCCACCAACTCCCACTCCCCCAGATCCAGACACGGTCTGCTGAGGCCACATGGGAAGCAGCTATTCTTACCAGATGTTTCTCTATCCAAACAAACAGTTCCTGCGCCTCCAGGACTACTAGATGGCTTTTTGTTCCACCCTGTTGATTGATGATGTATGCCACTATCGTCGCATTGTCCGAAAACACTCGCACTGACTTGTCTTGAATGAGTGGGAGAAACGCCAGTAAGGATTCGCGCACTCCCCTGGTTTCCAGCTGACTGATGGACCAGGTTGCCTCATCTGATGTCCACTGACCCTGGGCTGATTTCCCTTGACAAATCACCCCCCAACCAGAGAGGGTGGCATCCATGGTCACCACAACCATGGATGCCACCATGGTTGTGGCATCCATGGTTGCCACCCCATATCCATGTCACTTCCATATCCATCCCTTTCTGTGCCGAGACATCCACCACGAGAGACTAGACCTGGTATCCTCTGGCAACAGCAAAGGAAACTGAAATTCCTCCGAAAGTGGATTCCAACGGGATAATAGAGCCCTCTGCAGAGGACGCATGTGAAAAAAGGCCAATGTAACTAATTCCAGCGTAGAAGCCATGGAACCCAGGACCTGTAAATAATCCCAGACCCTGGGAACCGACAGATGTAGCAGCTGAAGGCCCTGACTCTGCAACTTGATTACCCTCTTTGTTGTCAGAAACACCTTCCTTATCTGGGTATCGAAGTGCGCCCCCAGATATTCCAATGACTGGGCCAGCTTCAAATGACTCTTTTCCAGATTTGTCACCCAGCCCAATGAATCCAGGAGTTGCAGGACTCACTGGACTGAGCAACAACACTCCACTTCCAACTTCGCCCGTACTAGCCAATCGTCCAAGTATGGGTACACCAGGATACCTTCCTTCCTGAGCGCCGCCGCCGCCACTGCTACCATCACCTTTGTAAACACGTGCGGTGCTGATGCCAACCCAAAGGGAAGGGTCCGAAATTTGAAATGTTCCCCTAGGACCATGAACCTCAGGATCCTCCAGTGTTCAGCCCAAATGGGGATATGGAGATAGGCTTCCGTCAAGTCCAATGACACCAGAAACTCCCCTTTGCTGACTGCTGCCATCATCATGTACAATGTCTCCATCTGAAACCGCAGCACCCAGAAGGCAGCACTGACCTTCTGCAGATCAAGAATGGGCCGAAAAGTCCCCTCCTTTTTGGGCACCACGAAGTACATGGAGTACTGACCCTGCCCTCTCTCCTGAGGGGGCACCAGCACAATAGCACGCAAGAGCTGTAGCCATTGCAAATTATCCCGCACCACCTCCCGCTTGTACCGGGAGATGTAGAGGGAGATTACAAAGGTGTCCCTGAGCGGATGAGAAAATTCTAAGACGTAGCCATCACTTACCACCTCCAGGACCCACTGGTCCAACACGATCCTGGTCCACTCCTTGTAAAAGAGGGACAGCCTCCCTCCGATCGCTTCTGGACTAATCTTACTTCCACTTCCCCCTTGGGGGACACCGCCCCTCCAAGGTCTGCATTGGGCTCGAAAGGACTGCTGTCTGCCTGAATTCTGCTTTTGTGCTGCCGGCCAAGGGCTCCTGCCTGCATGAAACCTCCTCGCCTCTCGGAACTGAGCTTGCAGAGAAAAGGACTTCTTGGGGGTTTTCCGTCCTCAGGTAACTTATTGCCCTTCGACTCCCCCAACTGCTTCATGAACTGCTCTAGATCCTCCCCAAACAGCAGCTTTCCTTTGAAGGGGAAATTAGACAGCTGGGCTTTAGATCACACATCTGCTGACCAATTTTGCAGCCATAGGAGTCTTCGCGCCATAACTGCAGAGACCATACTCCTAGCCGAAGTCCGGATCATGTCATAAAGGGCATCCGCCACATAGGTCATTCCTGCTTCCAAGGGGGCAGCCCGACCGCTTATCTTGAGCCTTCTGCAACCAGCACAAGCAGGCTCTCTGCATCAAGCTTCAGCACACTGCCGTATGAAGGCTCAAAGCTGATACCTCAAACAGTCTCTTAAGTAGAATCTCCAGTTTCCGATCCTAGATATCCTTCAGAGTGGCCAAATCTATCACCAGGATGGTCGTCTTCTTGGTAACCATGGAAACCGCCGCATCCACCTTGGGAATCTTCCATGACTCCAAGGTCTGTTCCGGCAAGGGATATAACTTAGCCATAGCCCTGGCTACCTTCAGGCCCACTTCAGGAGATTCCTACTCCTGATCCACCAACTTCTTCACCTTCTTAGGCAACGGAAAAGCCTTAGGGGGGCCCTGTAACCCCTCCAGGATTGAGTTTACCCTCTCATTATCCGAATCTTCCTGTGTGACCTTAATCCCCAGCTCATCCAGCACCTGGGGAATTAGCAGGCCCAGCTCATCCCTACGGAACAGGTGGACCACCCGAGGATTGTCATCATCTGTGATCAGAACCTCGTTCAGATCCTGCATTGGATCCCCCAATGCACTAACAGGATCCCGGTCCGGATCCTGCATTGGATCCACCAGTGTACTAATAGGGTCCTTGCCGGTCCACCAGACTTCCCTGCATCAGATCAGGATCATCCATCTCATCAGCGGGAAACAGAGTGGGAGAGGAGTCCCGAGGCTCTGAAACAGCATCCTGACTCCCAGCACGTGTAGACAAAATGGCTGCCGGCTTCCCTGACCCCTTTCCCCCCCCCTCCACCGGGATCTCCAGAACCAGCCCAACTAACCTTGGGCTCCTGCCAGTCCCTGGGGGTCCCACAGAGGTCACAGCCCCTCCGGAGACACATTCCAGGCAAAACATGGTTGAATTTAGCCGAGCCCATTTCGATCTACAGCCATGACAAACTTTGCCATGCAGCGTGGGAGGCAGCATGTCGGCATGATCAGGCCTAAAAATAGCCCCTGCAGATGCGAGCTAACAGCGGCGCTGTCCAACGCCAAAAAGGCACCCAACCCCGGACATATGAATTTGGCCCCACTTACCCTTACCTGCCTCCCGGCAGAGAAAGAAGTCAGCCACTCAAAGTGCTGCCTCAGCCCTGCTCTTGGCTGCTGCCTTCCTGTTTGTTTTTTTAACTTAAAGAAACACACACAGAGTGACCAGGACAGGGAATAAAATCAAAATACTTCCCTGATTCCGGAAGGAGGCTGAGCGCTGAAGGTGACAGGGACCCAGAGAGGGTGAGGGAACCAGGAGCCCTGGCTTTCACACCCCCCCCCCCCCCCCGATGACAAGGTGCCAGCACAGGGATCACCAACCCCCTGCACATGCTGCTCTATCCGAGGGATGGCCCACAAAAGAACCTAACACCTCTGGGAGCCGAATTCTCCTTACTCTTCTTTTCTCTCCCTTTTTTTTTTTTTTTTAAACTCTATAATGCAGGTTTGCACCTCTACCATCTGCTGGAGACAGAGAAATACTGAGGGACTACAAGTGGCACTCTCGGTTATGCAGCAGTGCCTCAAAAGTTTTGTTCTCTGCCTCTATCTATTGGTAGGGATGCATAAACCCATTTGTCTGGACTGATCTGGGGTATGAACAGGAATCAGTGGTATAAGTTGGGCCTTTTCACTAACAAGCAGCCTAAAGGGAACAGGAGAGGACAGGGATGAGGCTGATGAGTGTAGGAGGAAAGGCATTCTGGTCCCTAATCCAGCCCCTCCCCTTTTCCTGTCCTGAAAGGATCAGGAATGGAGGGGAGGGGGGAGGTTAGCATGGACAGAGAAGTAGCCAAAATGTTTGATCCCTCAAAGATTTCTTAAATCAAATCAAAGATGATTTTGATATAATTGCTGGATGGAGTTTTTAAATTCTTCTAAAGGGACATATTTATATAAAGGTTCTTGCACCTGCCTATGTGGCCACTCATACACTAGCTACAAAGACTTGGATGTGTTTTGGAAGTCTGCAACTGCTGCTGTTTCACTGCTGGAGGAGAAGGGATTAACTTCAATTCATGGAAGCCCTGATGACTGGCGCTACTGCTCACAAGTTTCAAATTTGTGCTAATTCAACCTCTTTTTGTCTCTGTTACCATGTGTCCAATCTATGTGCACATATTTTTCTGTGTAATTAACAGCCAAGACAAACTGCTGATACTGAGGGCATTTTCAGCATACATAAATTCATATACTCAGAAAGAAGACGAGGACTCTCTGAAGAAAATATAAAAAGGAGGGTTGCACTATATTATTTCAATTCAAATCCTGATATTTCACAGTTAACAGTTTGCAACCTATATATTTCTACCTGATAATTAGCTGATGTCTGTAATAAGTAAATGTATTTGTATAATAATATAATTTACATATTGTTTAAAAAATGTGAAATATTTTCAATAAAAACTGATCTTTTTGCACAATGAGAGGTGAATCTTTATGCAAAGTTCTGCAAATCTGCCACATAACTGCTGTAGAATTTTGAAAAAAATCTGACACAGAATTTGCTCTTGCCGCAGAATCTTAAAAATCTGCCTAAATGTGCTGTACGTAGCTCTACTCTAACAGTTTTCTGCCCCAGGGAGACTGCTTCCTCTCATTCTGTGCAGTGAAACAGGCCATTTACTATTCCGCAGCAGTACTGAAGTCAATCATCCCACTAGGGGAGGAGGTGATGGCTTAGTGTGTGATTTCATTGGTTGAAAGCCCTCGACGCTTTTAAACTGATCAATTACCACCCTGCTTTTTCCTGGTCCTTAACACCTACCGTGTTTTCTCCTGGTTTGTGTAAACCTTCACTTGGTCTATGACGCAGAAGAACCTAACAATTAACAAAAATACATCATCAAAATGTATACACTGAAAACATCTGAACCTCCAAAATTGTGGTTTCCTTTTAGCCCAGGCAACAAGGGAGTTAATAAAGAGCAGGTGACGCAGAGCAGCTTCAATAGTGAGGGGCCTCCAGCAACATCTGTGCAGCCACCTCTTGAACGGAATGCAAAGAAATCAACTCTCATGACACTCAGAGTGGAAAGCATAATATGAAGGCAAGGAGGAGGAATGCTAATTTATTATTGCAGACCGCAAGAGGAAAAATTAAGACAATGTAATCTGTCCAAGAGTAAAGACAGGAGGCAAAAGAGTTGGGATTAGAAGACATGCGTTTTCCCAACCCTACCCACTTCAGGGGTAAGCAACACTGCAGTAAGGGGGGGGGGGAGAGAGAGGGGTGAGACTGCTATTACTACTAAACATTTCTATAGCACTATAGACGTATGCAGTGCTGTACAAACACACAACAGGGAAACTGGCTCTTGCCTACTAATTTTCGTTCCTGGAATACCACAGATCAATCCAGCCAAGGGTTTTCCCTACCAGCAGATGGAGGCAGAGAATAAAACCTTTTCAGGTTCTACTACTTAACCTGTACCCAAGCCAATATGTCTAACCCCAAACTCCAAGGATCTCTCCCTCTCAAGCAAGCTGAGGAATAAGTTGAAACTCCCAACCAAACTGAACCCCGAACTAGGGTAAAGCAAGAAATTTTGAGTCTCAAATAACTGAAAACTATGTACAACCTCATTCAAAATTCTGCAGTACAAAACTTGAATTTGGCATCACCAGCAGCATCCAGAAGCAGGATAGGTCTTTCAAAAATAATCATAATAATAATCATAATGGGAGGGGAGTCTGGACTGATCTGGGGTATTCCAGGAACGAAAATTAGCAGGTAAGAACCAATTTTCCTTTCCTGTTCATATCCCACATCAGTCCAGACAAGTGGGATGAAGCCAAGCCCCTCTACACTGGGTGGGATCCCGAAAGACCTACATGCGGCACACTTGGAGGCCTCCTCTAGAGCCCTGACATCCAAACGGTAATGTAAAAGTGTGCAAAACAGGACCAAGTTGCAGCTCGACAAATCTCTTGTGGAGATACCAACTGACACTCCGCCCAGGAGGCTGCCTGTTCCCTAGTGGAATGCGACCGACCTTTACAAATATAGGTCGAAACTATCGCCTCCTTTAACTGAGCAATCGTACTATTAGTCGCTTTGTAACCCTTCATTGGTCCACTGAATAACAAAGAGATGCTCCGAAATCCATTAGTCACCTTGAGATATCTTATGAAAACCTGACACACATTCAAAAGATGAAGTTTATTTAATTTATTTATTTATTTATTTAATTTCTTTTTATACCGATGCTCAAGACTAGGTCTTATCGTACCGGTTTACAATGTAACTGAGGGGAAACCAATTAACATCAAGGTAGAAAGTAAAGTTACATTAAACAGGGAGCATAAAACCTGGGCAATGGAAGACAGTACAGAGTTTAAACTAAGAAACAATTAGAGAGAGATAAATATATAAATCAACAAAAACTGTAAGATACAAAAACATAGGTTTATCCTAGGCAGTTATTAGCATCCATTGAATGGGTTCCATTGAATGGGAAGAATCAGACGTCAGATGTGAAAACCCCAGCAACGCCACCATCTGGCTAAGATGAAAAGCTGACAAAGGAAAAAAGGAAGGAACAGCACGCAAAGAAACATAATCATCGGAAATTCGCAAAAAGGGCTCTCTGCATGACAGGGCCTGGAGCTCTGAAATTCATCTCACCAAACAAATTGCAACCCAACACACCATTTTCAGGGTAAGGTTCTTCAAAGAAGCCCTTCTCAAAGGGAGGTCCACACAGCTTTCGGAGACCCAAATTAAGATTCCAGGATGGCCAAATTCTATGGACTGGAGGATGCAAATGCTTCGCTCCCTTAAAGAAACATACTACATCCAGATGAAATGCTAAGGGTCGTCCCTGCAACCTTCCCCCTAAAACAATCTAAGGCTGCCACCTGGACTCAGAGAATGATAGGCTAAACTCTTTGACAAGCCCTCTTGCACTATGTCACTATATGATATAATTTGATTGATGGTGTGATATATTATTAAATTTGCCAGGATTGTTTATCTCTTGCAAAAAGGCCAAGACTAGGGCAACATTCACCTGCAAAGGCTCAGCGCCATGGACCCCACACCAGGACTCAAACACTCTTCGAACTCTGATATATGCTAAAGAAGTAGAGGATCTTCTAGCTTGAATAAGAGTAGTAATCACTTGCTCTGAATACCCCTTCAAGTGGAAACGCCGCCTCTCAAAAGCTAGGCCGCTAGACAGAAGTGATCTGCCTGTTCCAATAAGATGAGTCCTTGATGCAGCAATTCCCTCAGGTGGCTTAACCGGAAGGGCCCATCTACCGCTAGCTGAACTAGATCCGCAAACCATGGACGGCATGGCCACTCCAGCGCTACCAGGATCACTCTTCCTTGATGCTGCTCGATGTGACACAACATCCGACCTATGAGCGGCCATGGGGGGAAGACATATAGCAGGAGCCTCCCTGGCCATGGCTGATCCCTGTGGAGCCGAACCCCCTCTGGCGGCTGAGAAACGTGGCTGCCTTGGCATTCTTCCTCATTGCCATGAAATCGAACTGGGGAATGCCCCACATGCTGAATGAGTGCAAAGGCCTCCGCTGACAGTTCCCATTCTCCCGGGTCCAGCTATTGCCTGCTGAGATAATCCACCTGCACATTTGTCCACACCTGCCACATGAGAGGCTGCAAGTGCTGCTAAATGAAGTTCCACCCAAGCAAAGAGTTCATGAACCTCCTGAGCCACCAAGCGACTCTTCGTTCCGCCCTGCTGATTGACATAGGCCACCATCATCGTGTTGTCCAAGAACTCACGTATCGCCTGTCACTGAATCCAAGGAAGAAAGAACAGTAGCACCCTCTGGACGGCCCTTGTTTCCAGATGGTTGATTGACCAGGACACTTCCATCGGAGACCACTGCCCTTGGGCTACAGATCCCTGACCTACTGCTCCCCAACCACTAAGAATGGCATCCGTGGTCACTACCACCCAGTCTGGAACTTCCAGATCCATTCCCTTCTCCAAACTGGGCCGCGACAGCACCACGAGAGACTGAACCTGGACTCCTCCTGGAGCGGCAATGGTAGCTGAAATTCCTCTGATAATGCATTCCAACAGGACAGGAGTGCCTTCTGAAGAGGGCACATGTGCGCAAAAGCCCATGGCACCAAATCAAGTGTAGAAAAAGCATGGACCCTAGCACCTGTAAATAATCCCAGACTCTGGGGACTGGCAAGTCCCGTAGACAAACCACTTGTGACTGTAACATGATCACCCTTTCTAGAGTAAGAAACACCCTGCCCAACTGGGTGTCGAATCATGCTTCCAGATAATCCAAGGACTGAGACGTTCTAGATGGTTCTTTGCCAGGTTTATCACCCAGCCCAGGGACCTTAGACACTCTGTCACTCGCTGAATAGAACAGCAACACTCTACCTTCGACTTTGCCCGAATGAGCAAATCGTCCAGGTACGAATGCACTAGTAACCCTTCTCTTCTGAGGGCCACTGCCACCACCACTACCATCACGTTTGTGAACGCTCTTGGTGCAGTAGCCGGCCTAAAGGGAAGAGCTCAAAACTGAAAATGCTCTCCTAGCACCATGAAACAAAGAAACTTCTGATGGTCTGCTCTGATGGGAATGTGGAGATATGCCTCCATTAGATCCAAGAAGAATAGAAACTCCCCCTTGTGCAGCGCTGTGATCACTGTTCGCAATGTCTCCATCTGAAAGCATGGCATGTGCAAGGCTGCATTGACTCTTTGCAGATCTAGAATGGGCCAAAATGAGTCCTCCTTTTTGGGAACCACAAAGTACACAATATACTTTCTCGACCCTGTTCTTCTTGTGGCACCAGGATGAGTGCTTTCAAGTGCTGCAGCCGTAGAAGAGTGTCCCGCATTACTGCCTGCTTGATGATCGAAGCACAATGGGACAACACAAAAGTCTCTTTGAGGGGTCAAGAAAATTCTAAGGTCAGAAGTGATTCTGGTCCACTCCTCATAAAAACGGAACAACCTTCCTCTGACAGCCTCTATGGAGGAGTGGACCAGCCCTGTCTTCATTGGACGAGCTTCGCACCTCTGGAACACTGTCCTGCACTATCTCTGGTCGGATTTCCAGAATCCTGCTTGTGCGAGGATCTGGAAGAACCTCTGTTGCAGCGAAATTTCCTTATCTCACGAAAGCCAGCGCGCAGTGGGAAGGTCTTCTTACTTCCTTTCTTATCATTGGGCAATCTATTCCCTTTAGAATCTGCCAAATACTTCATCAGCTTCTCCAGGTCCTCCCCAAACAACAACTTTCCTTTGCAGGGGAGATTAAAAAGTTGCACTTTTGACCAAACATCCACTGACCAATTGCGTAACCACAGGAGTCTTTGAGCGGCCACCATGGACAACATATTCCTGGCAAAAGTGTGAAGCATATCATAGAGGGCATCTGCCACATAGGCCAATCCTGCCTCCAACTGAACATCCTGACCAGGATCAGCAGAGGTCCCCGCAGTCTTCTCCTGCGCCTTCTGCACCTGTCACAAACAAGCCCTCTGCATCAGACTAGTGCAGACCACAGCCCTAAGGCCTAGAGCAGAGATCTCAAACAGCCTCTTTAACAGGATCTCTAGCTTCCAGTCCTGCCATAGGGATGGTCATCTTCTTTGACACCTCTGCATCCACCTTTGGCAGCTTCCAAAGCTCTAAGGTGTCCTCCGGCTGGGGATACAACCTGGCCATAGCCCTCACCACCTTCAACCCTGCCTCTGGGAAATCCCATTCTCGGTCAATCAGCTTCTTCACTTTCTTCGGTAAAGGGAAGGCCTTCAGCGGTCCATGCAGCCCATCCAAAACCAGGTTTGCGCCCTCGTTGTTGGAATCCTCCTGCAAAACCTTAATCCCCAGCTTCTCCAGAACCTGAGGGATGAAAGGCCGCACCTCTTCCTTACGGAATAACCTGACCACCCTTGGGTCATCCCCTTCTGCCAGAAGGACATCATCGGCATCCAGGTCACCACCCACTGGACCATTTGCAGGATCTCCACCCTGACCATCACCCTGGTCGATATTCGAGCTCCCTGAGGATCATCGCTGTCAGAATCCTCAGAGGAGTCGTCCTCCACTTACGATCGATCCAGGCCCAGCAGGTGCAAAATGCCCCCCGACCGCGGAGGTGTCCCAGCCCAATACTTCTTGGCCTTACCTCGGGAACTCTGTGCGATCAGCCGCTAGATCGCACAGAGTTCCCGAGGCACAGAGTTCCCGAGGCACAGAGTTGCATGAGGCCTATTTTGCCAAGAAGGAACTGGCGGGTGCCAGTTCCTTCTTGGCAAAATAGGCCTCATGCAATAACAAAACAAAATCTGCAGAAAATCCATCGTGGTCCCCCTGCTCTGCAGCTGCCAGGTCCTCCCCTGGTCCCGTTGGCACCTCTCCACCTTCTCTAGACTCCTGGTGCTCTGGAGAAAGCAGAGGAGGGGAGTCTCTGTGCTCCCTGTCTATGGCAGGGCTCCTTCCATGTGGAGCTAGAATGGCCGCCGTCTCCTTCACCCCCCACTGGGGCCTCCTGCACAGGGCCTGCCAGCTGATCCTCTGCCAAGGCTCCCTCGCCTCCAGAGGCACAGCCAGAGCAGAGAAGGGCTGCATTAAGGCGGGATCGCCTCCCACCGCAGGCTTGATAGGCTTTCCTGTGCTCCGTAGGAGGTGGCATGATCAGCAACATGGCCTGCAGCTAAAAATAACCCTGAGTGGGAATGAAGAAAGCCGCTGCTGCAGCCACCACCATCCCTAGCTCTGGGTGTTGAAAAACAGCAAGAGCTGCGTGATTCCCTGCACTCCCCAACGCAGAGTCGACTGACGACCACTGCTGCCGAGAGTAGGCCTACCCAACACTACTTTCTTTTCTTAAAGAAACAGTCACCTGAGCAACCCAGGAAAAAAAAATGCAAAAAGAAAGATACACTTTCCTGTTTCTGGGTGCTCCTGGATGTTGCAGATGGCCAGACTGGGTGAGAGGGACTCAGGAGGAGTGAGGGAACCAGTACCCCTGGCTTTCCCTCCCTCTGGAATCAAGGGTCGAGTCTAGTCAGGGATTTCCAACCCCTCGCCCACCCTGTTCAACCAGAAGGATGACCCATGAAGGAACTTAACACCTCTGGGAACTCCGTCTTCACTTCTTCTGTCTTCTCTCTAAATCTATTCTATCCTAAAACTATATCTTCTTCTTCTTCTTTTTTTTTTTTAATTAAGATCAGACTGCAGGTTTGCACCTCTACCATCTGCTGGAGACAGAAATACTGAGGGACTGCAGGTGGTACTCTCTGTTAAGTAGCAGTGCCTCAAAGTTTTTATTCTCTGCCTCCATCTGCTGGTGGGGATGCAAAACCCACTTGTCTGGTCTGATCTGGGGTATGAACAGGAAAAGACAGTTCCTTCTCAACAGAGTTTACAATCTTATAAGACAAACATCCAGGACAAGAGACTTGGGGCATTTCATAAAGGAAGACAATAGTTAAAAAAGAAAAGAAAAAGGAAATTAGTTAATAAGGTTAAAAGCAGACAATCAGGCGTGATATTTAAAAGCAGCCTCAAAAAGGTGGGTCTTTACTTGGAATTTAAACACGACAAGAGAGGGAGCATGATGCACCAGTTCAGAAAGACTATTCCAAGCACACCGTGCAGCCAGGTGGAAAGCACGGAGTCGGGATTTGTTTATAGACAGAGATGAACTTACTGCTAAAGCACTGCAGCTTTGACTGATGGGCGAGCCCTGGCTCCTACCTGTGAACAGAGAGCAGCCTGTCTCTCAGGGACTGAACAAAGGGGTTTATCCAGTGATGGCGCAGTACCACTGTCTGGGACAGGCTGATGTGAAACTCTTCCATCCTGACCAGTGACAGCCCATACGTTCGAGTGTGACACACGAGGAGATCCAGCAGGTCAAAAAATTCCTCTTTGGCTTCATCTGATGGGAGAGCCATGCATTTAAATACTCATTACTTTATTATAGCTCATGGCTAGACTAACCCTGCCTGCACTATCTTTGCTCTATGGTGAAAGGGCTTCAGTCTCTAGTATGGCCGGTCTGTCTCTGTCTCGGTGATATACAGAGGGGTTTCAGGCTCCAGCACTGTTTGCTCCTGTCTATCCTGGTTTGTGGTGTACAGAATAGGTACAATCTCCAGCAGTCTGTCCCTCCTCTTTGAGATACAGAGTTAAGTTATAATAAGGATTTACTTACAGGGTGAATAGACATATGTTGCCCAGTTGCCTCGCTCATGTGGGAAGCTGCGCACACGTCCACCATGCCTGGCGTCATCAGCACTGCGGTCTTCTTCCTCCTGGTCCTGGAACATGTTTAATACGCTGGCTGGTACCGGCAGGCAGACCTGGGCTTTGCTGTAAGAAGACAAAGTTGTTAGGAAGAGAATGAGACAGGGCACATTTTCTACAGCCGCCATATATGCAGCACTAGAGGGAGCCACCATGAGCCGAAGGAAGAGGGAATGAGCTGCCACCAGGGCCCCACGTTCCAAAACTGAAATGTTTTAATATGGTGCAAAGTGTGTGTGTAGTCGGTGGGGCTTGGCCTCTGTGCTGGCTTGTGCACACAGGACCCCAGGTGTTGCTTCCTCTCGAGCAGGTGGGACCCGGGTTCCTTGCCTGCCACTCTGGTCAGTCTCCCCTGGTACATTTGGTGTTTGTCAGGCTGTGCGTGTTCAGGCTGCAGACTGCATAGCACTATGTGCAGGCCATACTAACGGATTAAGCACACAAATTACTACCTTTTAATGGTGGAATATATTGCTGCTTCAGGAGCCAACCTGGGACACTGTTGGTGCGAGTCCTTGATCGAGACCTGTTTGCCAGTAAACTAATACCCTTCTGCTGTGCGCCACCTCTGCCCTATCACCCACTCCACTGCAATAAGATCATCTTCACCTGACCATAAAGCCAAGCCAGATACCTTCTGAAGGGGCAAACCTAAGGAAGGTCACCTCTTTGGGAGCTCCTTCAGGAATGACTGGGAGGGATCTGGCTTTCGTCACCTGGCCAGGGTGACAGATGAGTAGGATTTAGGTTTTTTGATTATTGTTGCATTACTGGTTGGGTGGGTTTTGAGCTGTGGCAGCTTACGTTTTGTTTAAATTTATTGCATTTTATTATATTATTTATTGCATGGTTTAACACTCGGTATATATTTTATTTTACTGTATTTATACTTGACTTTTTTCAAGGAAAGTAGTTTATAAATGTAATATAACATTAAAATGGACTGTGATATTTTGGTTTTGTAACTCAGAGTGCATATTTTTTGTAAAAAGGTGAGTATTATAAGCATTAAATCAAATTCCATCCCTTTCTTTCCAAACACCTTTAAAAAAAATCTTTATCCACTCCCTCATCGCCTCCTCACAGGTCTCCCACTGAACCATTCAAAATTCAGCTGTACAACTGATCTTTCTCCAATATTACTATGGCAATGTAATCCCCTCTCTCAGGCGATTACATCAACTCCCCATCCATAGGCACTTAAAGCTTCTCTTCTCATCATCTTGCCTAACTTCTCCTACAACCCTGCTTGCAACCTTGTTCATTGAGCAGGCTGCTTTTATCTCTACCTTTTTCCTTCCATCGCCAACTCTCCGCTTCCTACCTTGCTGCACCCTATGCCTGAAACTGCCTGCCCGAGTTGGTGTCTCTGGTCATATTCATATCCCCATCTAAAGCACCAACATTTTGAGACTACTTTTGATTTTTAAACTATGGCTCTTCCCATTCAGTCTTGGTTTGCTACGTTTTAAATAAATAAATAAATAAATAAATAAATAAATAAATAAATAAACCCCCCTCTCATCTCTCTGATCAGTCATGACTGTGCAGAAGTGTGCACATGAAACTGGGCTGGCCGAGCGGCTTAGTGGCAGTACTCTACACTGCCAGGCAGAAAGCTCCTGGTTTGATCCCCGAGTTGGGGCTTCTGCTCCCTGTTCAGCTGAGGATGCTGCGGAGGCTGAAGGGTGAGAGTCATGCGTGACTCCTAGTGGACAGATTCAGGGCTCATAACGGCAGGGTTCTGGAAGGAGATCTGGTGCAATAATCAGTCTAGGATTGTTGTTTGGAGCAAGGGGTCCGCCCTCACGACCGATGGCCTTGAATCTTTAAGGTATCTAGCGACACACCTGCCCTGGCTCCGAAAACTGTTTGCTTGGCACCTAAGTTTCAAAATATTTTTCCATCCCAGTTTGCCTAAAATTTGGGGCATGGTGTCTTGAGCCTGGTACCACAGCAAGCCCAACAGGAGCCGCCACAGTTTTTTGGGGCCCAGTGAAAGATGCTGCTGCTCTACCAACCCAGAAAACAGAGCAGTGCCTTTCCTGTTGCCACTGGCCCGGGCCCAGAAAGAAAGGGTTTCTGTTGCCACCAGCCCAGGAAGAGCACATTCAGGCCACCTGTCCGAGCCAAGAGCACCACTGCTGCTGCAAATGGCCCAAGAAGAAAGCACCACCAGCTAGGGAAGGGGACTAGGCAGAGAACAACAAAGACAAAAAGAGAAAAAAAAAAAAGAATAAATAAGTTAAAACATCTGTCAAAAAAAAAAAAACAAAAGTAAAAGAAAGCAACAAACAAATATTCAGGGGTGGGGTGAGGGGGACCTAAAAAATTGATGGCTGGTACCCAGCTTTTCAGAAAAGTTTTCCACCCCTGCTCCCTGAAAATCCTACCCGCGTCTTCCTCTGACATCTTTATATCCAGCTCTCATCTGTCAAGCAGCCTAGGATGAGATTCCCCACAGACGGGATCCAGAGAGCTTGAAAAGCGCCATCTCCAGGGCAGCCAGCAGGCTTGAGAGCTGCAGATGCACCTCCTTGTGACAAAGCATTGCCTGCAACTGAAGAAAGGCAGACAACGAGACAGAAACCCTGTAAATCAGAATCCAGGCACTCGCTCAGAGGTCACCCACCCTAAACAAGTGACTGAAGAGGAAGCACCTCTGAGCAAGCTAGAACAGGAGAGGCTGGAGAAAGAACCTCAGGGTTTGTGTAGGTAACTTCAAAAGTGAGCCAGACCCTGACCGCTAAAGCATTGAATTTAGCTGGCTTCTGACCACAGGCAGCTTTCTATATATTTATTTACAAATATATTACCTGCAACAGCCAAAGGTCTATGTGAATTACAATTTAAAACACATTCATAAATACAACCTACACATACCATAACACAATAAAACAAACAAGAGCCACTGCAGAAAAACAGATAAAACCAAGGTCATGTATTCAGGTCAACTCAGTCTGCATCTAATGCATTACCCACTGACCCCTCTCCCTGATGGTTTGAATGTCAATGTATAAAGAAATATTTTCAATTGCTTTTTGAATGATGGTAAGGAAGCCTCAACTCGCAGAGTCTCGGAAAGCAAGCTCCACAACGTGGGGCCTGCAACAAAAACAGCCCTTTTTCGAGTCTTTACCAAATATGCCACCCTAACGAGGGGGAACATCTAAAAAAAACCAAAACATTCCCGTTGAGCAAAGAGCACATGGAGGTCTATAATAGCGCAGCTCACTGCTTCAACGGCAGGGGGGAATGAAGATAAGAGGATGTACATTCAGAAATCTACCATCAAGGACTGAATTGCATAGTCTGGGTAAACAAATAAGCGTGGGAGTAACTTGCTTATTGCGGCGGTTACTACCCCTAACCAATTAGGCTTGATACTTCACTTTTATGCAGCTCCAGCACTGCTCTCTACATTAATGGCGGGGGTGGAAGGAAATTAGAACCAAAACGTTACCAATAACTGAACTCAGCGGTCAAAGTAACAGATAAGTATGAGAAAAATAAGTGTGAAAGCTTGCTGGGCAGACTGGATAGGCCGTTTGGTCTTCTTCTGCCGTCATTTCTATGTTAAAGATTTACATAGAAACAAAGTAGTGAAGTATTCCGGATCCTCACTGCTCAGTGTCTTATGGAAAAAAAATGTTTTGAATTTAATGTGAGCTTGAATGGGAAGCCAATGTAAAGCGGCAAGAACAGGAAAAATATGTTCCCACATCAAGTCTCCAGTCAATACTCTGGCAGGCACATTCTGAATAGTCTGCAAAGCTCCGATAGATGACAGAAATCAACATATTACCCTATGATAGTGCCAAAGCTTGTAACACTGATCTAGAGTCATTAGCAGGTAGATAGGATTTTAATCTGCACAAAAGACGAAGCTTAAAAAATGAATTCATAATCATTTTTAATTTGTGCTCGCATTGAGAGGGAGGAATCAAAGATGACCCCCAAGATTTCATACCTCGTAAGACATGGGAATCTGAATATTCTCAAACAGGAGAAAAGAGGATACTTCTACAGTGAGAAAATGGTTTAATATAACAATTTCGGTCTTAGAAACATTCAAAACCAGTTTGTTGGAGAACAGTCAAAACCTCAGCAGGATGAGACAAACAACTGATGACCTCCACCACTCCCGACTGCTTGTGCTTCATTACTAGTTGCCTTTTTCTATTTCCAACTAAGCCATCCTAGAATCCCTCTTTTTTTCTTCTTTTCGGCCGCAATAGCAATCACAGAGGCAATTTTCCCAACTGTCCGCTTTTGTGTTAATTCTGTGGGTACTTTTCACCCCCAGACCAGGCACCAAATTTCAAAGTACGTGTGCGCTTTTCCTTCGAAATTTGGCACGGTACCCACCTGGTTTCTGTGTGGACGGATCTTTCATGGAAAATAGCAGGGTTAGTCGTCTTTCTGGTTAAATTACGGACTTAGCCAAACTGAACGCCTCCGACTTCTCTGGCGAAGAGGTAGACTTTAAAAGCCTGGGGAGGGGGGGAGCGCACATCAATTAGGGGATGTGAGCACAAGTCGGGCTCTCGTGTATCCACCTAATTTAAAAAGCCTCCTCAGACGCGCACCCATCTCCCGCTGCGTGCACATCTCAAAAGTTTTCAAAAAGCGGCAGGGTGCGGGAGAGGTCTGAACGGGACAAGAGCGTTTCAGGGCGTGGCCAAGAGATATGCACGTGAATACTGACACGCCTGGGCGCATGCCCACATCCCCTGCTTGCTAAGTTTACTTCTGCTATGGAGGAGGTGCAAGTTTAAAAAAAAAAAAATAGGGGTTTAAAGGGTCTGGAATAACTGGGGGCGTGCAGACTATCAAAACAGGGGGGGGGGGGGGTGGAGCTGTTAACTGGGAGAACTGGTAGACGAACTGGTGAAACTGGCAATGTTGTGGATGCGCATCCCTTTTAAAATTCCCTGACTTCCCTGGTAGAAAAGGGATTTGAGCGCATAGCTGCCCACCCACTTAAAACTGGATGTACCTCTGGCAGAAACGGTAAGATGAGTAGCATTTTAAGAAAACACGAGTGAGCGGACAAAACACGTCTGTTATTTTTTAATGTCTTTTAAATTAAACTATTATGCATCACAGACTAGCACAATCATTAAACGAACCACAGCAAGAGGGGAAATAAGAAAATGGTATGTAAGCTTATGAGCATAATTGCATGTCCGCAGAGTCAGGTTATTTTATAACATGCCCAGAAAGGTAGAAAATGGACGCATTTCTGGGTGCATGCCAGTTTGAAAGTTTAGCCGGAGAAAAGCTAGCCGACTAGGAGGGAGGCAGTCTAGGATGAAATTAAGTGAGCTGGCCAAGTCTGGTCGTGCCAGAGAGCAGTCTTAAAGTTAGCCGGATATGTTTATCCAACTAACTAGGACTTTATCTGGCTGTATTTGCTAGAGGGCCTAATTAGTGCGCTCTGCTGAATATATCTTTGACAATTTATCTGCTGACTTTAGCCAGATAAATTGTCTGCTCACTTCACTGCTGAATACTGACCTCAATGTGCACAGATATGAAAATGCAATCCATGCGTATATTTTACAATCCTGCCCAAAAAAGGCTGCTGGAAATTCCTCCCTTAAACGTCATTAAATGTATATATATATTGTTAAACACCACATACTTCTCGGTGGATAATGGAAAGCAGGTATTTGGCTGTACAAAGTGCCTCTACATGATCTCTAGAATGACCTTGTCTTTCTATGGATTCCATCCGATGTGGCCACTGAGGAAGTGAAACTCCTCCCACCTGTCAAAGCCTGCCAAATCTGAGGATCACTGCAAACAGAAGTACTGAGCCTTCAGTGCTTTGTGTCCTCAGAGCTCTGACTCAAGTCTACCACAAGGAGCACAGGGCAGGCGCCAAGATGTCAGTCCCACTCTCACATTTCCCTGTCCTACACCTCTCTACCTGACATGTCCACCACATGTCTAGTTAGGAAGAAAAAGCCAGATAAACGCGTAGTCTCTTTCTCTAAACACATCCGCCAGGACAAGCTCAGACATGTTCTTAATTAAAAACTCAGCCCCTTCTCCCAGATGTGCAGAGGAGCTAAGATCTGACCTATCAAGTAGACAATCCAAAATAATGTTAAATCCCCCCTCCCTTACTCCTATTTGTTACCAACCAATGTTGCCTCTAATTTTTTTGGCTGTGTGCACAAAAGTGATCTTGTGTGCAACATACCGTAAGTGTACATTTGTGTGTGCTACGTTCTTTGAAACACCATTCTAATTCCCTTTTCTTGTATGTGCGCTCACAGGGAACATTGGTACCAACCCTTTACCTCCAAGGCTAAGCAGTTTCAGCATCTCCTGGGTAAAGTGTTCAGGAGTAAAATTTTAAAAGCCATCTAGCAGGCTAAGTAAGAACTTAACCAGATAGATCAAAACCATTGAAACTTTACCAGAGCTAAGCAGCTAAAGTGTATCATTTCTGGGAGCACTTAAATTCTGGGCAGCCTTGGGGGCAGGTGTTAGGTTGGGGGAAAGAAGTTGGCAAATGCTAATTTTCAGTGCTAGCTAGCTAATATAGTCCTGCAGATCCTGGTGCAGTGACAGCTGGCTTAAATCTAGCTGCTATGCTTGCATGTGGAACCAAACCATCCATTTCCTTCCTCCTGAAGTTAAAATAAAAAAAAAGGTT
This sequence comes from Rhinatrema bivittatum, assembly GCF_901001135.1. Lineage (NCBI taxonomy): Eukaryota > Metazoa > Chordata > Amphibia > Gymnophiona > Rhinatrematidae > Rhinatrema > Rhinatrema bivittatum. The sequence continues at coordinate 141,126,034 of NC_042621.1, forward strand.
CTCACACAGCCCTCCCTCCAGTCCAAATGTTAAAATGCAAAATATTCCCCAAGGCAGTCCATCCATCCATCCATCCACGCTCCCTCAAAGCCCTACAAAAGCTCCCAATGCAGGACCAATCGGAGGCAAGGCAGTTGTCCTCCTGCTAGCTCAGCAGTGGGAGCAATTGTTGGGGTTTGAAGGAATTCAAGGTTTTATATAGTCAAAGAGTTTTGAGAAAATGGGGCTCCATCACAGATTTAAAATATCTTTGACCAGATAGGATATGAATTAATACAGCTGAAAACTGCACTGAGGCCAACAGCAAAAGTGTTGTTGGATAATCTACCTACCAAGCCATCCAATGGCAGGGTACATGTGCATTTTATCACCTGCGTACCTTGTAGCAAAATTTCCAAAGTACATGGGAGGCTCTGGAATGAGAGTGAAAGGGGATAGACTCAGCAGTAATAGAAGGAAATATTTCTTTTCAGATAGGGCGGTGGATGCATGGAACGGCCTCCCAGCAGGGGTGGAGGTGATGAGGCCAGGGCAGTATCTGAATTCAGGAGAGCATGGGACAAGCACAAGGGATCTCCAAGGGAGTGATAGGGACTGGAGCGGTAGACTAGGCCATATGGGGTTTTTCTGACATCATATTATTATGTTTCTAATTTTGGGAGTTCACTGCAGGATACATGTGCACAGGGTGCCTGCATACTTTGCCCCTGTTATTTCTGTGAGCAGCAGAGCAGGGGTAAAACATGAGTACATTCAACAATGCCATTTTATGAGTGTTGTTGATTCTCTCGGTTTAACCTCACAAAAAAAAGAAAACAAAATGCTTTCAAAAACTGATACTGCAGGTTAGAAAAGGTTTTTCTTTCTGCAGATAACACCAAGATCTGTTACAAGGTGTCCACTCCAGATGGAGTAGACAAAATGAGGAATGATCAAGTGCTTGGTAGATAAGATTCAATGTGAAAATAATGTAGGGTCATGTATTTAGGGTGCAAAAATCCAAGGGAGCAGCACATGATGGAAGGTGAGATACTGGTGATCACTGAACAGGAGAAAGATTTTGAGATGATCATATCTTATGATCTTAAGATTGCAAAATAAAATAAAATAATAATAATAATAATAATGCAACACTGCAGTAGCCAGAACCAGAGGAATGCTAGAGTGCACTTGGGAAGAGGTATTACCAATAGAACAAGCTGGAAAGTTATAACAGAATTCAAGACAGCATGGACACAGAGAATCCTCAATTGTAAAGAGAAAACCCTAGATCAGTGGTTCCCAACCTGGGATCCATGAGACCATCCCAGGGCGTCATTCAGAAAGGATGCAAGACATTTTAGCTAGGGAGAAACTGAGTGGGCTGCTGCTACCTGTGATTAGCTGAGCTGCTGCCGCAGGCCAGGAGAGTGAGAGTGGGGCTTATTATGGCCCTGAAAACGTCCCCTCACAATGCTGCAGGCCCAGGAGGAGGAGGGACAGAGAGGGGCAGCTCACATCCATGAGAAGCCTCAAACCGCACTGCCGCACATTTAACGGAGGTGGGGAAGAGAGGAACCAATTGTAAAGCCCACTGCTGCACTTCATGAGGATGGGGGGGGGGGGGGGGGGGGGGGGAAGAGAGGGGCTGATTGTGGCTGTCAGCCTCTGCTGCCCACTGAGGAAAGCAAAGGAAAGGAAAATTAGTTCTTATCTGATAATTTTCGTTCCTGTAGTACCACGGATCAGTCCAGACCATGGGTTAAGCCCCCGTTCCAGCAGGTGGAGACAGTTCAGAATTCTGAGGCTTGCCCATATAAGGACAGAACCTACCCAGGAACCCTCAGTATAACTATTGTCAAAGCAGAAAGGTATAAGATCAAGCAAGTACCAGAATATGTAATAAATAAAATATAAACATCCAAAAAATCCCAAAAATTGGGATAAAAAAACTGTGTAACTAAGCGCTCTTGTACAACTACCCTTGATCATCAAAAGATGCTTCCGGTGCCTTAACAGTAAACTTCAAAAAACATATGATGCAGGAGATCAATAAAAGACAAAAATTCCTGTAAGAAGGAAAAACTATAAATGAAAAAACGAGCGGATAAGAGAAGAACGGGCGGGTGTCTGGACTGATCCATGGTACTACAGGAACGAAAATTATCAGGTAAGAACTAATTTTCCTTTCCCTGTACGTACCCGGATCAGTCCAGACCATGGGATGTCCCAAAGCTTCCCTACAAAGGGTGGGATCCAGACAATCCCGCTCGAAGAACCTGACGACCAAAGGAACCAAAAACTGGAGCCTGAACGTCGAGTCGGTAATGACGAGCAAAGGTATGAAGAGATTTCCAAGTAGCCGCCCTACAAATCTCCTGAGACGACACAGATTGAGACTCCACCCAAGAAGTCGCCTGAGAACGTAAAGAATGGGCTTTCAGACCTTCAGGAACTGGCCTGCCCTTGCAAATGTAGGCTGAGGAAATCGCCTCCTTCAGCCAGTGAGCAATAGTAGTTTTAGAAGCTTGCTTACCTTTGTTGGGTCCACTCCTAGGACAAACAAATGTTCAGAGAGATGAAAGTCATTGGTAACTTCAAGATAGTGCAACAAGATCCTTTTGAGATCGAGACGACGGAGATCGTTACCACCGGAGGCAGAGATCTCCTCCGGTGAAAAAGCAGGAAGTTCAACAGACTGATTAATATGAAAAGATGAAACAACCTTAGGTAAAAAGGAAGGAACAATCTTTAGAGAGACACCGGAATCCGAAAAACGGAGAATCAGATCCCTACAGGATAGAGCTTGGAGCTCAGAAATTCTTCTAGCAGAAGAGATAGCAACCAGAAAAACAGTCTTAAGAGTCAAGTCCTTAAGAGTGGCACGACGAAGAGGTTCGAACGGAGCTGAACAAAGAGCACGAAGCACCAAGTTTAAATTCCACGAAGGACAAATAGACCGAACAGGCGGGTTCAGATGTTTAGCGCCTCTCAGAAAACGAACATCAGGATGAGAGGCGACCGGACGACCCTCGATGGTGCCTAAAAGTGAACCAAGAGCAGAAACTTGAACACGCAGAGAGCTTACCGAGAGACCTTTAGAAAGGCCACGCTGAAGAAAAGAAAGTAAGACCGCCACAGAGGGCGAACGAGCCGAAACACCCAACTCTTCACATACATCCTCAAAAACCTTCCAAACCCTAACATAAGTAATGGAAGTTGACTGCTTACGGGCCCTGAGAAGGGTGGCAATAACCTCATCTTTATATCCTCTGCGTCTCAAATGACGCCTTTCAAAAGCCATGCCGCTAGACAGAAGTAATCCGCCTGATCGGAAAATACGGGACCTTGGCGCAGAAGATGGGGTAGATGACCAAGACGGAGAGGACCGTCCACCGAGAGATTCACCAGGTCCGCGAACCATGGTCTCTGAGGCCACTCTGGAGCCACGAGAATGACCAGACCGCAATGGAGCTCTATTCTCCGAAGGACTTTTTCCACTAACAGCCACGGAGGGAACACGTAGAGAAGAACGTCGGAGGGCCAGGGAAGAACTAGCGCGTCCACCCCTTCTGAACAATGCTCCCTCCACCGGCTGAAGAACCATGGAGCCTTTGCGTTGGCTAGCGTAGCCATGAGGTCTAGGTGAGGGGGACCCCACCTGCGCACAATTAGTTCCATCGCTACGTTCAATAACTCCCACTCGCTGGAATCAAGATGCTGACGACTGAGAAAGTCGGCTTGAACATTCTCCCTCCCCGCTATATGGGAAGCCGCCAGACGATCCAAGTGTTTCTCTGCCCAAAGAAAAAGTTTGCTGGTCTCTAACGCCATCAGACGGCTGCGAGTTCCGCCCTGTTGGTTTATGTAAGCGACAGTGGTGGAATTGTCTGATAGTACTCAGACAGCTTTGTGACGAATCAGAGGAAGAAAAAAGTTGAGGGCCAGACGAACAGCTCGGGCTTCCAAGAGATTGATGTGCCATCAGGATTGGGAAGGGGACCATAACCCTTGAGTGGTTTGAGACTGACAGACAGCCCCCCAGCCGGAGAGGCTGGCGTCCATCGTTACTATGACCCAAGAGGGAGTCAAAAGAGGCATTCCCTTGAGAAGGTGAGCCGGGGAAAACCACCATTGTATGCTGGCGATGGTAGATGCGGAAAGAGGAAGAATCTCCTGATAGTCCTCGGATATTGGCTTCCAACGGGACAACAAAGCTGTTTGTAAAGGACGCATATGAGCAAACGCCCAAGGAACAAGATTGATCGTGGAAGCCATGGTTCCTAGAACCTGGAGGTAATCCCACACCGTAGGAAGCGGGAGAGTGATGAAAGTGTTCAACTGATTGATCAAGTTGAGTGTTCGTGAGTCCGAAAGAAAAACTTTCCCGACTCGAGTGTTGAAAAGGGCGCCCAGGAATTCTAGTTGTTGGGAGGGTCGAAGAGTGCTTTTGGAGAAATTGACTATCCAGCCGAGAGACGTGAGGAGGGCTAAGACCCTGTCTACTGCAAGGGAGCAGAGCGCGGCGGACTTGGCCCTTATCAGCCAGTCGTCCAGGTAAGGATGGACCAGAATTCCTTCCCGGCGAAGAGCTGCTGCGACGACCACCATGATCTTTGTAAAGATGCAAGGAGCAGTGGCGAGACCGAACGGGAGAGCCCGAAACTGGAAGTGCTGACCTATAATCTGAAAACGAAGGAATTTCTGATGATCTTGACGAATGGGAATGTGGAAGTAAGCCTCCTTCAGGTCCAGAGAAGCGAGGAATTTCCCAGGACGAATCGCCGCTATCACCGCCCACAGGGTTTCCATCTTGAAACGGGGAATCCTGAGGGCCTGATTTACCCTTTTGAGATCCAGAATGGGACAGAACGAATCGTCCTTTTTGGGAACAACGAAGTAAATTGAATATTGGCCGGCGCCCCTTTCGTGAACTGGAACCGGAACAATTGCCCCCAATTCCTGAAGATTGAGCAAGGTGTGGCAAACCGCTGGCCGCTTGGAACGGCCGCAAGGGGAAACGATGTAGAGATCCAACAGGTGTCTGGCAAAATCTAATGCGTAGCCGTGCTCTATCACGTCGAGGACCCAGAGGTCGGAAGTGATCTTGGCCCACTCCTCGAGAAACATAGAAAGACGCCCACCTAAGTTTCGTGCGGAGGAATGGACCGGCCACATTTCATTGTGGGGTAGACTTAGAAGAAGTGGACTGCTGATGGCCGTCTCGGAAACCACGGCGTCCACAAAAGAAATGGGACCAAGAATGGGAAAAGAACCACGGGCTCTGCTGACATAACTGCGATTGCCCCTGAAGCGAGAACGAGACGGGACAAAAGACCTTGACTGTTTGGGACGGTCCTCTGGCAGCTTATGGACCTTGTTTTCACCCAAGGACTTAATAAGCTGCTCCAGGTCCTCACCAAAAAGCAACTTACCCTTAAAAGGAAGATTGCCCAACCGAGCCTTAGAGGAAACATCAGCAGACCAATTGCGCAACCAGAGAAGACGTCTGGCAGAAACCGCTGACACCATAGCTTTAGCTTGGACCCGAAGCAAATCATACAGAGCATCCGCCCCATAAGCAATAGCACCCTCCAAACGTTCAGCTTGCTCAGCCTGTGCAGACGGGAGGTCCTGGGTGCTGAGTAACTGCTGCATCCACCTAAGGCTTGCCCGCTGCATAAGACTGCTGCAAATTGTTCGCTCGGACACCAAGAGCCAAAACTTCAAAAATGCGCTTTAAATAAAATTCAAGCTTACGGTCTTGAATGTCCCGTAGAGCAGTCGAACCCACCACTGGGATGGTAGTGCACTTTGTCACAGCTGTGACAGAGGAAGCCACCTTGGGAATTTTTAAAATGTCCAAGCAGTCCTCAGGGAGAGGGTATAGCTTATCCATAGCTCTCCCAACACGAAGTCCAGACTCAGGAGACTCCCATTTCCTGAGGAGGAGCAAGCGGTGTATGGGATGAAAAGGAAAAGAACGCGGTAAGGCCCTAAGTCCCGCCAGGACCGGGTCCGCGTTTGGAGTCATAGCTGTACAGACAGAATCGTCTGGGGGAGGGTCAATTCCCAGTTCTCGAAGAACGAAGGGAATAAGAGGCTCCAATTCTTCCCGCCTAAATAAACGCAGAACACGCGGATCATCACCCTCTAGGGGAGGGGGAGTAGAATCCTCATCATCCCCTAAATCGCGAGGGTCCACTGGAGGGGGGGGGGGTGTGTGGGTCCGCGGTGGGAGGGGGGGCCCCCGGGACCACGCGAACCCTAACGGGGCCCTGAGGGTCCAAAACTTCCTCAGAGGAAGGCCTAGGTGGAATTGGAGGGGAGGGAACAATAGGAGGGGGGTCCATATCCCTTTGCAGACTGGCCAGATAAGAATCATACATTAAAAGTACAAAATCAGATGAAAAACGGGTACGGGCCGAACTTTTCGCGGGGGGGGGGGGGGGGGGGGGGGGGGGTTGAAAAGGTGAGGGGGGGGGGGTCAGAGCCAGCACCCCGAGAGCGAACCGGGCTCAAATCGGGCGCAAAAAGCGAAAAATTCGAGTCCCCTGCATCCAGAGAAGCAGGGAGAGAAAAATCCAAGATGGCCGCCGCAGCCGTGCAATTCTGCGACGAAAAAGGCTTGGCAGCACGACGGGGAGTCCTTCCCCGATGCTTAAATGCTGGCGATTCAAGAGAGGGACCTTCACCCCCTGAAAGGCACCGAGAACAAACCCCTTCACGGGAGAACCGGGAGGCCGACTCTCCACAAGCAGTGCAGCACAATGGCCGCGGCATGAGAGCAGGAGCCGCGATGTAATTAAGCAAAAACAGCTGAGCTGGGAGCCCCAGAGGAGTTAGGCGGGAACCTCGCTCTCTCCTCAAATAATAAAACTGCTGCCTTAAAGGTAAAAACCTTAAGAATTGTAATATTATTTATTAGTTCTTTATTTATTTTTTTTTATTTTTTTTAAAGAACTGTGTGAAGAAAAAAACAAAGCTCTGTGGAAAAAGTTTAAGTGCCTCACAGAGTCAGGGGAATGAAACTTGTCCCTGAAGCTCAACCGAGGAATGGACCTCTTGGGGCTCAGCAGCAGATAAGTGGGGAGAGGGACTGGCACCACCAGTATCACCCACACAGGTCACCGGGAAGGGAACCTAGGCTGATAAATATCGAGGGGCAAAGCCCCCCTAGGATCCCCAAGAGCGAGGGAGACAAAACTGTCTACCCTAATACAGTCAGAGGAAAACAATTCTCAGTGTAATAAGTACTTTTATTATCTTTTTTAATAAAACAAACTAAAAAGGTACTTGCGTGAGCTTGCCCTTAAGAAAAAGAAAGAAGAAGAACCCATAGGGCAAGCTAAACAGGGAACCGAGGGTGAGGTGTTCCACCTGCTGGAGACAGACGAATACTGAGGGTTCCTGGGTGGGTTCCGTCCTTATATGGGCAAGCCTCAGAACTCTGGTCTGTCTCCACCTGCTGGAACGGGGGCTCAACCCATGGTCTGGACTGATCCGGGTACGTACAGGGAAAGCTGGGTTATCTCAGCAGTGAGAAACATTTCCCACTACCTCCACAAGCTCTGCCACTGGCCTGAGAGAGGAGAGCTGCACCAGAAAAGAAAGTAAGGAGGAAATAAGTCTGGGGCTGACAGTATGAGGGGAAGACAGAGGGGAGAAGGAAAGACAAAAATGAAGGAAGAAGAGGAGGATAAAAAGGGAGACATGGAATCCATGACTGACATGGTTACGGGGAGTGAGCGTGCATGGCAGACTATCCGGGGTCAGAAGGAGAAGATTCCCCAGGAATCATGCCGGACAGAAGTAGAGAGAGAGGGTCACCATGGTCCTGGAGAGAAGAAGGGAGAGAGGACCACCAAGGATCAAGGAGGAGGGCTGACGAGACAACAGCCAGGTTTGGATGTGACAAACACAAAAGTTATTTAAGGGGACACAGACATGGAGATCTTCTTAGCCTTCTTCCCACTGAAAAGCAGGCTATTGTTTTGCTTTTCCCAAAATATAAATTATTTTGTGACTATTATTTTCTTTGTGTGTTTGTAAGAATCATAAAAGGAAAAGCAAGATGAAGAGGTGCTTTTGAAAGCTGCTGCTCCCTGCCACTGAGGGTATAAATGAACAGCGTGCAGACCTTTACTTGTGGGGTGGGGGAGGGAAAGTACATGCAGGGATTTCATTCGAAAATCCTCGGGCATACGTTTGTGCATGTACTCTGCACTTGCTGCAAAGCGCATGAGAAGTACACAAGAACCAAGTATGGGCTTTTCCCCACGGGCCCAAGTTTTCAAAAGGAAATTCCATGGGCAGTTTCCCTTTTTGAAAATTGCAGGTCTGTTGGTGCCGATGCTGATTCTCTACCAGGTCAGGTCGAGTTGCAAGCCTGGAACGTCTTTGAGCTTACTTCCTTTTCCCCATTGCAGCTGGCGTGGGAGGGGCAATGGCCTCAACCTCAGTTTTTACATAGCTTTTGTGGAAACCTTGAAACTTACCCCGCCTGGTTTCCTCCCCAGAGAGGGCACAAAGCCAGTGATGAAACAGCCTTTCAGTTTCAAAACAGCATTTATTAAGTAGCTTAGAGATCTATAATCGCCGGCAGGTTTGTTTTTCATACTTACAAAAGTTGATAGCGGAAATCGAAGGAAACAAGATTGTGTTTCCGTAAGGGAGTAAACGGAGCCCGGTTTACAGAATAAACTGCTTTCTGAGCAATGCCAGTTTACTCACCATTTTGAATTTTATACACTGTTAAACATGGCTCGCACAATTTGCCCCTCCTCCCCTCTCTCATGCCCTACATTTGCTGGTACTTTTCCTTCATGCCTCTCTCAGACATCACATATTGTGCTTACTCAGTAGTTCTTTTGTTCTTGTAGCTTTCTTGGCACCTTCTTATCTCACATTCGCTCTGCACTCTTATGCCATTCTTTTTTCACACTATTGCACAGCCTCTGTTTTTCTGTCTCTGGGCTGACAGTTATATTTTTTTTCTTTGGGCCTTTTTATTCTAGTTACTAGTCAACATGGGGCATTTTCTTAAAGCAGCAATTAACAAATAACCTAAATCCTCACTTTGGAACTTCCCTCCCTACGTATTCAGTTTAGATTAAAGTTTTATCTTTTACAAATGATTCTGGAGTGCATATCATTTATTTTAGGGCATGCAAAAATTAGAGACGTGTGTGCTGGGGGAGGGGGGTCCGTGTTTTCTGAAAGGTTGGGAATCCCTGTCCTAGATCGAGTGGGTTCTATGGTATTATGTCAGGAAGGAAACTGGACAGACTAGATGGGTCAAATGGTCCTTATCTGCCACAATATTCTATGTTCCTATGGTTTGTTTTTAGTTTGCTCTTAGTTTTTATCTGCAATGATATCTTCCATGCTGGCTTCTGTTGGAGACTAGAAATAAAAAAACCCAAACAAACAAAAAAATAACCCATGTAGCATTATAATCACTCCTCTTAAAAATCTGAACAGACATGATGCAGCCCAAGAGCCCCCGATCACTTTGCTGGACATTTCTCTGCTCCTCTGGGTTTAGGGTCTGGATAGCTACACACCTAACAGGAAGCATGGTTTTCTGTCTGGGCAAATCCTGGCAGCCCCCAGACCTCTCCTGTCCATGAAGCTCACACCTACCTCGACGGAGGAGCAGCATGGAGGATCTCTGCCCCTGCTTCCTCACACCTTGAGGTGTTTTTCTCTTGTTCTTCCTCATAGCAGTCAGAGGTCTGTGGAGCACTTGCTTCATCCTCCGAACAGCTGCTGCTGCTGTATCCCACCAAGACCTGACCACTCATAGGTGCTCTGTCTCGTCACACACGGCTCTCAGCAGGACAAGAACAGTTTTCCCTGCAGGAACTCATCCACGGTCCAATAACCTGTGTCACCATCTCTCTGCTCCTCGGGAGAACGCCAGGCAGCTCACACTGGGTTCTCACACACTACAACGAAACAAATGGGACAAGATCAAGCAAACGGCAACTCTTCCTGGCTTCCTTCTTCATCTCTCACATCACTGGGTCCTTATGGACTGACAAGCTGCTCCTATCTGTGTACAAAGTTACTTACTGGTTACTGTTAGTTGTTCATTTATTTCAATATACAGTCTCAGATAAAAAAAAAAAAGAGCAGTTCCCCTCCCACCTTCTAACATTGAAGAGTGTGTTTGGGTAAGTATATGTGAGAGAGGGAGAGAAAGAGTTAACACCCAACCCTGGTCCTGCACCAGGCCCTTGCCCTAACCATATCACCCCTCACCCCAGTTCAATTTCTTTTGTGTGTACAAATTAAGCCCTGATACTAAGGGAGCTCAGAATTTCAGGCAACTCCATTGAAAGCTCTGTTCATTCACTCTTTGGAGAGAACAGTGATTTTGGAGGACTGGAATCTCTCAAAGAGGGGGGAAGGACCATGGGCACCAGGTCTCACAGGTATCTAAAAACTAGCCCTGGCACCTGCTGCTCCCTGAGCCCAGGAATCGCTGCCACTGCCATGGCGAACTTGAGGACAAGGAAGAGAACAGGAACAAAGTTGAGCAGACCAGATGGACATAATAGCCTTATCTACTGGCACTGTCGACAACAGAAGTACGAACAGGTTTGGGAGGTTGCAGAACTGCAAGGGCTGGAAAACTCCCAGAAGCCAGCTCACCCAAGTGCCTGACATTCAGTACTTAGAGCATGCACCCAGGAAAGAAGCCACTATTGCTGGTGAGTGCAGAAACCGGGTCTGAGCAGGAGTGGAACTGCCTTAGGTGGTGAGAGTAGAAGCTGCTGCCTATGGGTAAGAGACTAGCTGCACTTGGGTTGGAGCTGGGAGGAAGAGATAGAAGGGAAGCAGGTATGACATAAATGAAAATAAGAAACAATTTACCCTGTATTAGACAGGGACTGAAAATGTGAAGAACCCCGCTGTACGGGCAGGGCCAGTTAGGCACCTAAAGAACCGAACCACTGACTGAGCTGTATAAATTGTGAATATATATATTTAGGATTTGACTTATCTTTTTTGTTAAGCTCTCTGTCTTCTCTAGATTTTGTGTGCTAGTGGTGAGTCTCTGAGGCCCTCGGCAAATCTGCTTTACTGAGCTACCTTTTTAAGCCAACACTGGCAGGGCCCCTCTGCCCTAGGGCTGGAATGCAAGTGCAAGAAAAAGGTACACAGCATGGTTGATGGCTGAGTATTAGCAGGGAAAGTCAGACAAAGAACAGATATTCTATATAAACCATCTTATGAAACCAACACTTCAGTACTGGCAGGAATACAAGATGTTCATGGCGCGCCACTGCTGAGATTCATGAAACAACTTCAGGGAAGTGAGCAGATTTAGTTTTACGCTGTAAATATATATATTTCTAGTTTTGATTTACTTGTTCTATACATATACTTTCTTGTATCTTATTTTCTATTACATTTGTATTATTTTTCCTTGTTTACATTATACCTTATTCTTATGTGCATTGCAATTTTTATTAGTCCTGGATTATTACATATACTCAATTTATTGGGACAATAAATGTGAAAATCAGCTAAGTGTAGCATTAACACATGTTCTGTTTGTCTGTGGGAATTAAGAAAGAGAACAACGCCACCTAGCAACCTTAACCACTCCCCAGCCAATATACTTGTTCAAACCACAAAAAAGAAAAGAAGAATTGATGATTAAGAGTTTAGAATAGCAAAAACAGAAAACTGAATCCTATAAGAAAACTTTTTCAATTTTAAAAAGCTAACAAGGAATATATCCTTCGATCATGATCCAGGGTAGCAAGTCTTTACCAAAAGGAGATTATGTCAAACAAATATGATCTATTTCTTTGACTAGGCAACCACATTAGATCAGGTGGGCACTAGATGTGATTATATTCAGATGTCAGTGAAACTTCTGACACAGTCCCTCTCATAAAAATAACGGACTAACCTAGGGGTGGGCCCCAAGATGATTGAATGGGTTAGAAACTGGTTATGGAATACACAACAGAGCGCAGTGGTAAATGGAGCTGACGTTGAAGGAAGATGTGTTATAAGGAATGCCTCAGTTTAGTCCTAGGGCAGGTTCTGTTCAATATTTTCATCAGTGATATAACAGAGGAGTCATGAAAGATTTGTCTTTTGGAACTTGATACTAAGATTTGCGACAGAGGAACCTCTCCTAATGGGAATAAATAAAATGAAAATCTAAGAAAGCTTGAGAAATAGTGACATGCTAGGCAGCTTATATGCAATGCAAAAAAAGTATAGAATCATACATGGGGTGGGGACAATTTTAAGACTCTCGGCATTGCTTGCAGGCCGGCAGGTACAGCATGCACTGTAGAGCTTCCCTCTGAAAATCCCTTCCTCACTGGGAATTGTGGGTACCTAAAGTGCAAACTCCTTCCTGGAGAGTTAAAAATAAACTCTCAATGGAGGAGGCAAGATGGCAGAATAGTAGAGGTCGTGTTGTCCTGTTGCTCTGGCCTTTGTTTCTTGTTTACCTTTTTCTCTGCTGGAAATGTTTATTTTATTTATTTATTTAGGTTATTACTGCCTACATGACCTCCACAGCAGTTCTTCAGGGAGCCGAGGATCCTGATGAATTTCGCAGCATGGGAGAGCCACAAACTCTGGCAGATGAGGTGTCCCTGAGGCCAGGCCTATGAGCCCCTCTAGTGCAATGAGGTATTCAAGTGAGCACTGCTGTGTCGCACAGCGATGACGTGCCGAGCATGCCCGCGGTGGAGGGGTCGCTCATTCGATCTCCACCACTTGTGCAGGATCCATCTTCCTTGCTTGAGATCAGTGGCGAGGCAGCAGAGAGTGTTCTCTTTGCTCCAACTGTGGCTGATTTGCTGAATTTGGAGCCGGGGGGGGGGGGGCGAGATCTTCCTCGGCTGGCCTATTCCGGGAAATTCAGATTACTGAAAGTGGCGAGTCCTTTTTTATTCCATTGCGCCCAGAGGTGGTGACACTTGAGCCCATTTGGGACCTGGTGGCTAGATTCAGGAGGTCTTTAAAATCTCTTAACTCCAAGATGGACCTTTTTTTATCAAATTACCATAAAAAAATCTTTAGAATTACAGGAGGAAATCATTTCAACTAATTCAAAAATTTCCAAAGTTGAGAATACCGTAAAATCTAACCAGGAGTTTAATGCTTCTGCTATGAAAGACCAGAACGCTCTTTCTAGATGTGTTGAATTTCTGGAAAATAATATGAGACACTTAAATCTGCGTCTCTTGAATTTCCCAAAATTTTTAGGGGAAATTTAGATTTATTTTTTTTTTTTTACTTTGAAGACGTACTTTCAAGAGGTACTAGGATTTATGGTTGAGCAAATGCCATCAGTAAATACTTATTTTCTTCCTATAAGAACTTCTGGATTTTCCCCAAATATTGAAATTCAATCTAACTTGACCAATTTCAAAAATTCTACACTGAAAGTTAGGATTAGGGGTATATTTTGTTGGACTCCTTTTTACTTGAGTAATGTAATGTGTAATTACTTCAGAAAGTTTTCTTCTCTTTTTTTATGGCAAATCCGTTAGGACTTTTGCTGATCTTGCTCGAGTTACACAAGTTAAGAGGAAAGGGTTGTTTTTTTTGTTTTTTTTTAGCTTTAAGGCAGGAAATTGTATCTTTAGGTTTCTCTTTTGTACTTCGTTAGCCTTGTAAATACGTTATCAAGAGAGGTCAAAATTGGCAGCCAAGAATTTAATCCTGTTAACCTAACCTGGGGGGGTGCCCCAAGGTTCCTCCCTCTCCCCACACTCTCTTTAATGTCTACTTACTACCCCTTTTCCAAATCCTTGCTGACCTCGGTCTAACATACTATATCTATGCGGATGAGGTCCAAATACTCATCCTCATCACGGAAACCCTACCAAACTGCCTTTCCTCCATCAACCGCCTCCTAACTAACCTTAACCTCACCCTAAACACTACAAAAACAGAGCTACTTCTCATCTCCCCCAGCCACCATAACCCCCTCTCCTCTGATCAACCCTCCCCTTTTCCACAGCACATCAGAGATTTAGGGGTCATTTTTGACAGCCATCTGAATTTTAAAAAATGTATCAACACCACTAAAGATTGCTTCTACAAACTGCAGGTCCTTAAAAAACTAAGACTCCCTCCTCCATCACAATGACTTCCGAACCGTCCTCCAAGCCACCTTATTTAGCAAAATTGACTACTGCAACACCCTCCTCTTAGGCCTCCCTGCTATTTCCATCAGACCTCTCCATATGCTGCAAAATGTAGCCGCTAGAATCCTCACCAAATCCCGCAGAACAGATCACATCACACCAATCCTCAGAGATCTTCATTGGCTTCCGATCCCCTCCAGAATACTACACAAAACCCTCAGAACTATCCACAAAGCACTACACAATCAGAATATACATTGGCTTAATGACTCCCTGCCTTACCATATTTCCAACAGACCCACCAGAGCTGCCTATAAAGGATCCCTGTTTACACCCTCCCACACCCATCACATCTCCACCAAGGAACACGTGTTTTCCATAGCAGGACCAACTCTATGGAACTCTATGCCACCCGAACTACGCCAAGAATACTGCACAAAAACCTTTAAAAAAAACCCTAAAACTTGGCTATTCAAGTTGGCCTATACACAATTAACACTCTCATCCTTCGCTTTCCCAACTGGCCTCTTCTCACCCATGCCTTCCTGCCAAATACCTAGAAACCTAAGCTATTTATATTGGTTATACTCAATTGTACATAGTTTCGCTTACTCCAATCTCTTATTTAATTGCATTCCTTAAATCCACTGGACCCTGCTTTTTCCTCTACTCCGCCCAACTTGTTCCTTCATCTCCCTGTTACATGTAACTTTTATTTTCTCCTTCTAAATCTGGTTCTATTTTACCCTGTTAATTGTAAACCAATGTGACATGAAAATTAATGTCGGTATAAAAAAGTTTTAAATAAATAAATAAACAAAGATTCTCTCTTATTTTGTGTCTATGTGAAAAATGCTTAGTAAATAGGGCCCAAAGAGTCCAGAAAGTAAAGTATAAACAAAATCTGAACTGGAACCACACAAGCCAGCCTCTATATGCAGAGCAACAATGGAAAAAAAAAACCCCCATAATCATTCTTCATAAGCATTAAATAATAAAATCGAGAAATATAAAAACATAAAAAGAATAAATATTTCAAACCAGTTAATTAATAAAATATCCAAAATTTCCCAAACACCAATACAATATTTCAAAAAATCTAATAATTAACAAATGTTCAATTTCCCAAAAAAACAATAAAATATTTCAAAACAGCAAAAACATTAAAACTAATAAGGATTAAAAACATCTTTTGCTCTCCATACCTGAGATCTTTTGATTTCCAGTCACCCTGAGATTTTTTTGGATTCGGGGAGATAGTGCTGCACAAAACGTATCTCCTCTCTCAGACACAATAACACACTGATTCTCTCACATATTCCCTGTCTCATATACAGACCTTTGCTCTCATATATACACTCTCTCTCCCCCAGATACATAAGGGGCCGGATTTTCAAAAGGCCTGAAGACGCATGTAAGTCCCGGGGCTTGCAAAAAGGGGCGAGGCGGGGAGGTCCGGGGGCGGGGTCAGAGGCTCCCGGCACAGCGGCAAATGTCACGTGTGCGTGCCGGGTAGCGCGTGCACATGGACGCGCTTGCACAAGTTTGAAAATCTACCCCACTGTGTGTGTGCACATGCCTGAGAACCTTTATATGATACATAGGCTCTCACAGGTGCACACACACATATACAAAGGCTCTCACACAGACAAACACTCATGCACACGGGCACACACAAGTACATAGGCTCTCACACAGTCACAAACACACAAGCTTTCAGACACACACAAGCATACAGGCTGTCACACAGCCACACACAAGCTTTCACACAGCCACACACATGCATATACACAAGCTTTCACACAGCCACACACAAGCTTTCACACAGTCATACACATGCATATACACAAGCTTTCACAAAGACATACACATGCATACAGGCTGTCACACAGAAACACACACATACATAAGCTCTCACAGACTCAGATGCATACATACAAGGCCTTCTGTTCTCTTCAGGCCAAGCGGGATGAGCTCCACCACAGCACCGCAGGCTCCTCTTTTCTTCGGGCCATGGAGGGATGAACTCCACCATGGCTCTGCAGGTTAACATAAGAACATAAGATATGACATAACGCGTCAGACTAAGGGTCCATAAAGCCCAGCATCCTGTTTCCAACCATGGCCAATCCAAGTCACAAGTACCTGGCAAGTACCCAAACATTAAATAGATCTCAAGCTACTCTTGCTTATTAATTAAAACCAGTTTATGCATTTTTCCTCTATGAACTTATCCAAACCTTTTTTAAACTCAGTTACACTAACTGCCACAACCACATCCTCTGGCAATGAACTCCACAGCTTAACTATGCGATGAATGAAAAAGAATTTTCTTTGATTTATTCTAAATGAGCTACTTGCTAACCTCATGAAGTGCCCCCAAGTACTTCTATTATCTGAGAGAGTAAATAACTGATTTACATTAACTTGTATAAGTCCTTCATGATTTTGTATACCTCTATCATATCCACACCCCCCTCAGTCATTTCTTCTCCAAACTGAACAGCCCTAACTTCTTTAGTCTTTCCTCACAGGGGAGCTATTCCATGCCCCTTATTTTGGTCACTCTTCTCTGAACTTTCTCCAATGCAACTATATTATTTTTGAGATGCAGCGACCAGAATCGCATACAGTATTCAAGGTGCAGTCTCACCATGGAGCGATACAGAGGCATTATGACATCCACCGTTTTGCCATTCCCTTCCTAATTATTCCTAACATTCCTTTTGCTTTTTTTTTTTTTTTAATCACCACAGCACACTGGGCTGAAGATTTCAATGTATTACCCACTATGACACCTAGATCTCTTTTCCGGGGTAGTAACTCCTAAGCTAGAACCTAACACTGTATAACTACAGCATGGGTTATTTTTCCCTATATGCATCACCTTGCACTTGTCCAAATTAAATTTCATCTTCTATTTGGAATCCCAATCTTCCAGTTTCACAAGATCCTCCTGCAATTTATCACAATCCGCTTGAGATTTAACTACTCTGCATAATTTTGCAACATCCACAAATTTGATCCTCATTCATCGTACCCCTTTTCAGATTTATAAATATATTAAAAAGCAATAGTCCAAGTACAGATAGATCCCTGAGACACTCCACTGTTTGCCTTTTTCCACCGTAAAAACAGACCATATAATCCTGATCTCTGTTTCCTTTTAACCAATTTGTAATCCACAAAAGGACATCATCTCCTATCCCATGACTTTTTAGTTTTCTTAGAAGCCTCTCATGAGGGACTTTGTCAAATGCCTTCTGAAAATCCAAATACACCACATATACCGGTTCACCTTTGTCCACATGTTTATTCACCATTTCAAAAAAATGTAGATTTGTAAGGCAAGACTTCCCTTGGGTAAATCCATGCTGGCTGTGACCCATTAAACCATATCTATTTAAATGTTCTGTGATTTTATTTTTTCTAACAGTTTCCGTGATTTTTCCTGGCACTGAAGTCAGGCTCACTGGTCTATAGTTTCCCGGATCACCCCTGGAGCCCTTTTTAAATATCGGGGTTACAGTGGCCACCTTCCACTCTTCTGGTGCAATGGATGATTTAATGATAGGTTACAAATTAATTGACATAGGTCTGAAATTTCATTTTTTTAAAGTTTTTTCAGAACCCTAGAGTGTATACCATCCGGTCCAGGTAATTTACTACTTTTCAGTTTGCCAATCTGGCCTACCACATCTTCCAGGTTCACCATAATTTAGTTCAGTTCATCTGAATCATCACCCTTGAAAACTGTCTCCAGAACGGGTATCTCCCCCAATATCCTCTTCACTAAACATCAAAGCAAAGAATTTGTTTAGTCTTTCCTTGATGGCCTTATCTTGCTAAGTGCATCCTTTAAGTTTAACCTCTCAATCATTAACAGTCCAACTGACACCCTTGCAGGCTTTCTGCTTCAGATATATTTTTAAAAGTTTTTATTATTAGTTTTTGCCTCTCCAGCCAACTTTTTTCCAAATTCTTTCAAATGCACGGTATAATCCCCTGTCACGCTGGGTCTATTCTGGAGGCTGTACCTCCAAAATGAATATAAACAGAATAGAGAGACTCCAGAGAAGAGCTACCATAAAAAACACAGTCTGTGCCAAAAGCCTGATGCATTGAAACTTATGGACCTAAATACATACCCTAGAGGAGGAGCGATAAAGGCAGAATATGATAGAGATCTCTAAATACTTCAAAAGTTGCAAATGCACAAGCAGAAGTACGTACTTTGAAGTGGAAAGGAATCATGAGGAGATTTTTATATGATATTCAAAGGGGCCAGACTCAACTGAAAGAGTGAAGTGGTGGAGGCAAAAAAAAAAAACAACTTACTTGAAGTGTGTTTTTTGTTTTGTTTTTAAGCCTGAGGAAGGGAAGGTAAAGGCAGAGATGAAGTGAGGTCTGTGGTATTAACAGCAGAAGAAAGTCAGTCAGCCTAGGTGGACCTTAGGATGCAGGAGCACCATCCCATTCCTCCCAGGCTCCGGTTACTTTTCGAGTGCCTTTCCCTGCCTGAGGGCACGAGAGACCTGTAACATGCACCGAGGGATGGGAGCGGGGCAGTAAGAAACCCCAAACCAGGCAGGCAGGGCAGAGGCTCAGAGCCCAGTGCACAAACAGGCCGATACTGCAAAGGGTGCTCAGCCGAGCACACTGCTTACCCCGCTGTTGGACGCACATTTTCGATACGTGTCCACTATCCCTTATACAGTAAGGGTTTCAGCGCATCGAAAACACGCGACTAACCCCCCCCCCCCAAAACTAATAGTGCTTATCACATGCAAATGCATGTTGATGAGGTTATTAGTCATTCACCTGGGATACCATTAAAAAAAAAATGTGCAGCCAATCCACACATTTTATGCTCAGAAATTAGTAACTGCCCAAGGGCAAGCATTAATTTCTGACAGGCTGATTCTGTAAGGTCCTTGGGAAAACGCTCTCCCAATGCACGCCCAGCCACCTCTCCTGGGTGTGCGATCCTGTATTTAAATGGTCACGCTAAAAAGGAGGGACAATATGTCCCTAGCACCTCCTTAGCAGCAGAAACCCTGGAGAGGTGGCTGTCAGCAGGTTCAGAAAACCAATACTAAATTTTAGGAGCATCCGTTTTTGTTTTTATTAACATTTTGGTTCCTCCGACTTACTAGGGTATACAGAAAAGCAGTATTTTCTGTACACTTTATCGGGTGCTCAGGGCAGGCATTAATTTCTGAGCGTACAATGTGCGGATTGGCTGCACATTTTTTTCAGTATCCTGGGTGAATAACTAATAACCTCATCAACATGCATTTGCATTTGATGAGCACTATTAGTTTTGGGGGGGGGGGGGTGTTGGATGCGTTAAACCCCTTACTGTAGAGGGGTAGTGGACGCGCATGGAAAATGAGCGTCCAACTGCGGTTAAAACAGTGCACTCAGCAGAGTGCACTTTACAGTATCAGCTTGTGAGTGGCCTGAAAACGTGTTTTTCTGTACATCCTCCAACTTAATTAAGTGGGAGGAACCAAAAGGTTAAAAAAAAGGATTTAAAAAAATTTAAAAAACAATGTGCCCGCAGGTCAGGTTAGGAAAAGGGGGGCTCAATTTTAGGAGTGTCCGTTTTCCAAACCAGCTGAGAGCCACTTCTCCTGGGCCAAAAGAGGTGCTAAGGGGCGGTAATCGTCCCTAGCGCCTCCTTTTAGCGCGACCCCTCATTTGCATTGTGTAACACCGCCCGGGAGTGAGGACTATGCGCGCGTTCTGAGCGGCAGCCGACACGGACGCGCCGTATCGGCCTGATAACCCGGGAAACCAAAGCCGCCCGCACCTCGGGGAAGTCGTAGAGGAAAGGCCGGGGACGCCAGGGCCGGCCGGAGCCTCCCGCAGTGCCGCGACTCGCTGCAGGGAAGGAGGAGCCGGGGAGAGGCGAGTCCGAGGCCGCCTCACCTGCCGCGCCGCCCCGGCGCCCTGCCAGCTCCCTCTTGCCCGGCTGCACCGCGGCCTGCTCGCCCCACCCAATCCCGGCCTGGAATCGGAGCCGCCGCTCGGCGCTCAGGGAGCGGCTGCTTCTTCCTCTTCCTTTCCGGGGGGAGGGAAGCCGCGGCGGCCGCGTCGGGTTCCCTTCCGCGAATCGCGAACGAGGAGGAGGCCGGGCCGCCGGTGCCTCTCTGGGAAACGCCAGCGATGGGCAAGCGGGGGCGGAGTCGGGAGGCGGTGCCGCCCCCTTCCGGGCCCGAGACACAGAGCGGGGCCCCCCGCCTGACTTGGCCCGGGAAGCGGCAGCAGCGAGGTCTGAGGTGCTCGCTCCGGCTGGGCCCGGCGCAGGCTCTCACCGTGAGAGCCCATTACAGAGCTCCTGAGAAACCGAAAGTGCAGCCCGCCCGAGCCCCCTCACTCCAGGAGGCTCGGGGTCTGGTTTAGGTTTGCCAACCTTTGCACAGTCCAAGAATGGACACTTGAGGGGAAGGGGAGTTGGCCTAAACCTCCTCTCCACTAATTTGCATGAATGTTCCCCATTCCCCCCTGCCTTCTTTCACTCACATAAGCGATTTAGAACCGGGTCTCGTGATATTTGACACCAAGCCTGGAGCAAGGTTGCTAGGCAACCAGATTAATTTTACAGCGCCTGCACTATTGCCCTCCCCCATCCCCTCACAGCCCTTCCCACAACCATTAAAAATTATAAATAACTGATTTTATATGAAAAGGCCATGCAAAGTACAATCTTCTGAGGTAAAAATATTACTTGCAACATGTATATTATTTATTTGCACTATTGTGGTGCCAACTAGAAAACCCTGAAAAAAGATACTTGGAACCCTATTGCAATATGCGTTGGATGTGGAGTTGGCCCTCAGAGAGCCGTGAATAAACTGCATTACAATATACTAAACCTCCCCTATCAAAACAGTACTAACTGGCAGCACTTCAATAGTAACACTCCTATCTATAAAAAAGCATGTCACATTTATTTTATTTATATTCTGCTTTTTGGCACTTCATAGTGGATGACATTTCGGTACTGAAGGTATTTCCCTGTCCCCAGGAGGCTTGCAATCTAACAGGCTACTGCAATATCATTTGCATAAAAAAGTTAGTCTAAAATGGTCCAACATTTTTTGAACGCGCGCACATCCATCTCTCCTGGGTGCTCGATGCAATACACAAATGAGCTGCCACGCTTAAAGGGTCGTGCAATGGATAATTTGTGCGTCCCTAGCGCTCTGCATCAGGCACCCATGAAACGTGGCTGTGCGTCCACAACAACCTAGCCGGCACTTCCTTCCCACCCTAGTAGGGCTGTTCCCGATTGGTCCTTATCACTGATGTGTCAGTGAAAGGACCGATTCCCTTTTTGGTCAGCCTTCTGAAAGGGTCTTGGTCATTTCACTGACGAGACAATGAATGGACCAATTGGAGCTCTGTGCAGGTTACCAAAAGGGATGCTCAATTTATGAGCGTCCATTTTATCCCGCAGCAGCTAATTTACTGGCACAATACGCACACAGAATATATATGGCCCTGAGCATGTATGTTGTAGATGTAAATTGTGTGCCCCTCAAATTTTTTTTTATGTCGACTGTGTTTTTGCATGGTGCTGCTTTCTGTGGTTATTCCTCCTTAGTATCATGACAGTACTAAAAAGGAAGATACTAAGTAGAAGGAACCACAGAAAAGCAGGTTTTTTTGTTTTTAAGTTGAGCCTTTGATGCGGGGGAAGGCTTTATGCTTGCTCCGGGCAGGCATAACATTTAATGGATTAAAAAAGTGCGCCTTGGGTGCATGGGGATTTTTTGCATTGCAGGGTAAAGCTAATTTCCCTGTACGTACCAGGATGAGTCCAGGACACCTGGGTTGTGACTCCGCACCAGTAGATGGAGACAGACTAAAACTTGTGGGCGGAGCCATATATGCCCCTGTGCCAGTCACAGCCCCTCAGTCTTACTCTGTCTCCAGTAGATGGTGCAGTTCCAGTCACAGCCCTGCCTGGCCTGCTTGTTTCTGGTGGTTGGTCAGGTTTTGATTTTGGGCTAGTTTTTGGTTAGGCCTAGTTGTGTTTATTCCAAATTGGGTTTTGTTTTTAATTCTGGAGTCCCGGGTGCCTGCCTCCCAGGGGGGTTGAGAGGTCCTGAGGGGACTACCCTCCCCCGGTTGAGGCCGCTGCCAGGGTCGAGGACCCGGCTGGTCTAGTGGCAGCGTCGGGGGTGACACCGGGGAGCCCGGTTCACTCACCCCCGCTGGAACAGGGCTTCAGGACTGTGGACAACGGCAAGTAAAAAAAAAAAAAAAGGTTTGTGGTTTTCTGCCTGCGGGTTTTCTGTTCCTTGTGGCTCTTGGTTTTCTGCCTGCCGGCTCTCTATTCCTCGCGGCTCCGTCTCGTTTCACGGGAGGGGGGCCGCTTGCCGGGGGGGCATTGTTTAAATTTGTTTTTGGTTCTCTGCCGTTTGTTTCTTCCCGCGATTGATCCTCATGACGCGCGGGTCGGCCTGCCGTGCAGGCGGCTCGGCGCGCGCGCGCCTCCCGTGGGAGGGCTTTGCTCGTCCTGTGGTCCGGGGGGGGCGAAGGACCGTCCGGGCCGCGTCGGGGGGTTCGCCTCCGGGAGATTCGTGCGCCGCCGCGTTTTGCAGCAGCATCGGGGGGGGGGGGGCCAGAGGAGCTCTTCCCGATTCGCGCGGGAGTGTCGGCCATCTTGCTTCGGCCCGTGAACTGGTGCAGCTGCCGGTGGAAGATGGCGCCTTGCCCCCCCTTCTCTCTCCCACCACCCGTTTTCCCCGCGCCCGTTTCCAGCGGGCGCCTTGCCCCCCACCCCGTTTTCCCTGCCACCGATTCCGGCGGGGGGGACTCGGAGTGTCGGCCATCTTGATTTCGGCCCGCGAACTCGCGCGGGTCCCGGTGGAAGTTGGCGCCTTGCCCCCCGCTTTCCCCGCGACCGGTTCCGGCGGGGGGGACACCTCCGGGGGGGGGGGGGCAGCACCCCTGTCGGCCATCTTGAATTCGGCCCTCTAAATCGCGCGGGTACAGGTGGAAGGTGGCGCCTTGCCCTCCACGCTTCCCGGCAGCGCCCCCTGGGGAGGTTTAGTTCCAGTGAGGATTTTCGGCCTCCGGTTCTTTTTTTCTTTCTGATGACTTCGCGTTGTTGCTGCGCACGGTCCTTACGCAGGGCCGTAGGCATAGGTCGGAGGTCGGTTCGGGGGCTCACAGGTGGTTCAGTGTCTTCAGCAGCAGAATGTCCAGGGGCTTTTGGGCCTCCCACGTGATTCCTCCAAGGAGCGACGATCCCCGGGGGGGGTTCCGCGAGGTGCCCAACAGGACACGGATAGTGGATCTTCCGCCTCTAATGACGTGGATTCCCACGAGGAGTCCCCGCGGGGGACCGAGGAGATGCCAGGGGGCGGTTCCACCCCGCCCGGAGTGGGCAAAGTGGTGCAAGCCGTGGAAGGCGCTGATCCTAAAGTGGTCCGCCTCTTCCACAGCGAGGAACTGGCCACGCTTATCCCAGCGATCCTCAGGGAGCTGGGGATCGAGGCTCCGCCGGGGGTCGCCCGGCACTTTTAGGTCTCTGGCCCTGCCGTTTTTTCATCACCGGATATCCTGTTTATGGAATGGAATACACCGGAGTTAGGCCTGAAGGTGACCAAGGCCATGGACACGCTTTCTCCTCTGGCGGAGGAGGCGTGGCAGCTGTTAAGGATCCCGAAGGTGGACGCGGCGGTTTCGGTGGTCACCAAACGGTCGACGATCCCTGTCACAGGAGCCACGGCCCTCAGCAATATACAGGACCGGAATCTGGAAGTACAACTCAAGAAGATCTTTGAGGTATCGGCTCTGGGAGTCCAGGCCGCCATTTGTACTAACTTTGCTATGAAAGCCAGGTCGCGTCTGACTCTGGTCCGCCAGGCAAATGCTGGTTTTCTGAAGAGGAAGCCTCACAGGAGGACCGCTTAGACGCGGCGAGAGCAGATGCGCTCCACGATCTCCTGCGGACTTCTGCGAGGTCCTTGGTCGTGGCTGTCTCCGCGCATCGTCTCTTTTGGCTTCATATCTGGGCAGCGGATGGCTCCTCCACGGCTCACCTTGGCTCGCTTCCGTTTCAGGGAAAGCTGGTGTTTGGTAAGGAATTGGATGATTTGCTGCTTTTCCTGGGGGAGAACAGGGTTTTAAATTGCCTGCGGACAGGTCTAGGTTCCGGTCCGCCGTTTCCAGTAGGCCCTGTTGTTCGTGGAAGCAGGGAGTCAGGTCCTCAGAGATTTTCGGGTTCCCCATACCGGTCGTCCAGTGGTCGTAGTTCTTTTGTGGGCAAAGATCCGGAAGACAGGGGGGGAACCCCGTCGGGAGCGGGGTCCAAGGCCTCGCACTGAGATGAGGTTGACCCATTCCTCGCTTCCACACCAGGCCGTATTTTCCAACGTCGGGGCGAGGTTGCCGTTACTTTCAAGGAATGGGTCAAGGTCAAGTCGGATCTCTGGGTCCGCGCCGTGATAAGACACGGTTTTGCATCGGACAGGTTCCTGGTGTCGCTCTGCAAACATCCAGAGTACAGGGCGGCCGTGCTAGGGACCCTCGGGCGCCTGGAAAGATGGAGCCATTTCACCTATTCCGGTCCGGCAGCAGGGCACGGACATTTACTCGATTTGCTTCATCGTTCCATAGTAAGGCGGCACGTCCAGACAGTTTTGGAAGCTGAAAGCGGTGAACAGGTGCCTTCGCGTCCCACACTTCGCGTCCCACACTTCGCGTCCTTTACTTCGCTCAGTAAATTGCCTCGGTGCGGCCCGGCGAATACCTGGCCTCGCTAGTTCTCCCGGACGCGTACCCCCACGTGGCTATCCAGCCATCTTTCAACAGTTTCTCAGGTTTGCATCCTGGGGAGACTTGATCGGTTCCGCGGGACGACTGGTTGGTCCGGGTCAAGTCTGAGAGCCGGTGTCGGATAGCCGTGGACAGGGTCCTCCAGCTGCTGCAGTCCCTGGGCTGGGTCGTCAACTTCTGCATGAGTATCTCGTTCCCCTCCAGAGAGCCGGCTTCGACACGAAACGGGGCCGGGGGTTCCCGTCCGGGGGCACGAGCGCTAGCTGCTGTCTTAAGTCCAATGGTTATGGTCTCTTCAGCTACCGCTGTTTTGCGATTCCCTGATGGTTCTGAGATCTATGGCGTCAACGCTCGCATTGCTCCTCTGGGCGTTCGATCATCTACGTCCTTTTCAATCCTCTGTGCTATCCCGTTGGGAGCCAGTATCGGAGGAATTCCACCAGGCGAGGGACAGCCTACAATGGTGGCTAGTGTCGGATCGCCTGACTTGCGCTGGGATCCCTGTTAGTTCCCGTCTGGACGGTAGGGACCTCGGACGCCAGCCTCTCCGGATGGGGAGCGGTTTGCCTAGGCAAGTCGGTGCAGGGCCACCAGTCGGTGCGGGGCCGGTGGTCCTCGACTTAAGCGCAGTGGTCCATCGGTCAGCTAGAGACCAGAGCGGCTCGCCTAGCGCTGCAGTCCTTCCTGCCGTTGTTACGGGAAAAGGCAGTGCGAATATTGTCAGACACGGCGACCACCGTAGCCTGCATCACTCGCCAAGGCGGGACAAGGAGTCCACTAATAGCGGAGGAGGCGCAGTTGTTGATAGGCTGGACGGAACGTCATCTCAGCTACATCGCAGCGTCTCCCATTGCCGGAGTCGACAATGCCCAGGCGGTTTTCTCCGTCGTCATCACCTGGATACCGGAGGATGGGACCTGGCGGAGGACGCCTTCATGCTCATCGGCCGGACGGGGGGAGTTCCCCACATGGATCGGAGGCCCACGTGGCACATTGCAGAGGCCCCATACTTTTACAGCCGACGCTGAGAGCGGGAGACCGAAGGCGTCGACGCTTTGGCTCCTCCCTGGCCGCCAGTCGGGTTGCGGCCGTGGTTCCGCCATGGCCGATGATAGGCAAGATCCTCCGACGCATAGCGCTGCACTTCCGGGCCCCGTCTGTTTGGAGGATGCGGATCCCTTTTGGCTCGCGGCATGGTTTGCGAGAAGACTCCTTTGTAATGGAAGGGTTACGCGGAGGTTACGCGGATGCGGTGGTAGCCACGCTGTTGCGGTCCTGGAAGCGGTCTACGTCTTGGCGTATGTCCCAGTCTGGGTGTTTTTGAAGGCTGGGGCGTGAAGCGTGGGGTGGTTCCCACGTCAGCTTCCGTCTCCACTATCCTTGCTTTTCTCCAGGCTGATCGTGTCACAGGACTGGCGTGCAGCTCCCGACGAGTACAGGTTGCGGCACTTGGTTGCTTGCGAGGTATGGCTCCGGGGGGTTTTCCCTGGCCCTGCACCAGGGGTTTTCCCGGTTTCTTCAGGAAGCGAAGCATCTCCGTCCTCCATTGCGTCGTCCCTGCCGTCCCGGAGCTTTCTCGGGTTCTCTCTTCCTTATGCTCGGCGCCGTTTGAGCCCTTGGAGCAGTCATCTTTGGCTGATCTCACGGTGAGGACCGTATTCCTGGTGGAGATGGCTTCGGCACGGTGTGTTTAGGAGCTGCAGGCTCTCCCCGGGGGAAAGCCAAGGTGCCGCAGGGTCCCGCGCGATGATCGTCCGCTGGCTCAAGGAGACCATTGGCTCAGCGTACGTGGTACTGGGCCAGCCGTTCCCGTGGGTCTCAGAGCTCGCTCGACACGTTCCCACACTGTGTCTTGGGCGGAATCTTCTCAGGTGTCTGGGGCGGCATCTTCTCAGGTGTCGCCTCAGGAGCTTTGCAGGGCGGCTGCCTAGGAGTCGTTCCACTCCTTCCTTAGCCACTACTGGCTGGATGTTCAGGCTACTGATCCGGGGTATTTGGAGTGAGGGTACTCTGAGCGGGACTCTCTGCTTCCCACCCTCGGTAAGTTGGCTCTGGTACATCCCAGGTGTCCTGGACTGATCCTGGTACGTACAGGGAAAGGAAAATTAGTTTCTTACCTGATAATTTTCGTTCCTGTAGTACCAAGGATCAGTCCAGGATCCCGCCCGCAGTGCTGCGCTATCGTAACGAAGAGTCCGCTCATTGTTGTTTTCAGTATTCTGCCCCTTGGTTATTCGCTCTCCCGGTTGGGGAGTCTAGTCCCTGTAGGGGTGTTGGAGTTGTTTTCGTTTACTTACATGTTTGTATGGTTAGCTCTGGTTGTTTTATGGATTTTCTACTTTGACATTACGTATGACTGAGGGGCTGTGACTGGCACAGGGGCATATATGGCTCCGCCCACAAGTTTTAGTCTGTCTCCATCTACTGGTGCGGAGTCACAACCCAGGTGTCCTGGACTGATCCTTGGTACTACAGGAACGAAAATTATCAGGTAAGAAACTAATTTTCCTATCCTCATCTACTTGGAATTTACATGTGATTAGCGCTATTAGCTATGTGCAGATCCCCTTATTGCATCGGGGGTTATGGATGCACATCCTAAATATGCATCCAAGCGCTCGTTAACCTGTGTGCTAGGCTCAGCACACAATATTGCATCGGCTTGTAAGATTGTACTTGAGACAATAGAGAGTGAAATGCCCAAAGTGGGATATGAACGCTGGTTTTGCTGGCTTGTAGCCTACTGCTCTAACCACTAGGCTATGCCTCCACTCCAAATATTATACCAGGCCCTAAAACACCAATAGAAAAACACAAAAGAAATAGATGCCTTTATCTTTTCCAACGTTTATTAAACCAAGGATGTGTTCGTAAAATTACCCGACTCAGGCCGAGTTTCGCAGCTTAGTAGCCGCTGCCTCAGGGGCTTGAACATTTCAGAAACACAAATGAAACAGAACAATCTGGTTTCATCCGCTGACCAATAATTGTGTACACAACTTTCCAAGCGACGTACCGTACTCAATCTCAGTTTGTTGAGTGCGGTACGTCGCTTGGAAAGTTGTGTTTCTGAAGTGTTCAAGCCCCTGAGGCAGCGGCTACTAAGCTGCGAAACTCGGCCTGAGTCGGGCAATTTTACGAACACGTCCTTGGTTTAATAAACGTTGGAAAAGATAAAGGCATCTATTTCTTTTGTGTTTTCCTGACGGCTATCATAGATCGCCTACCTCTTTGTTTTCTTGGACCTAAAACACCAATATACATATTTGGAAAACAGAACAAGCCAGGCTGCTATAGATCCCTACATAGAAACTACATGTAAGCAGAATATCTCACTTCAGACGCTCATGCAGCCCATAATCAGATCCTCACCAAATATAGAGACCATAGATAGAAACATGCAGACAAAAGCTAAACTGGAAACTGCAAGAAGCTAGACCTTATGCAGTACATCAAAAAAACCAGAAACATCACCATCTCTCATTAAACATCAAACAATAATACCAAGAATTATAAAACATCAATCATAATAGTAAAAATATACTATTAAAAATAAAATATTACAAAAAAGCTGACGACTTGAGCATCCAATAATTAAAATCGCGTATACAAATTTAAAAAAAATTTCCCAGAATAAACAGGGCTGGTATGTCCCAATAGGTGAACTAGGTGGTCGCCTAGGCCGCCAACCATTAGGGGTCGCAAAGAGCAGCCACATGAGGCCACGAGCAGCACCCATCCTGCTCGCAGCCGAGAGAAGCAGAGTGTCGGCGGGCCATGAATAGTGTCTCTGTGTGTGTGTGAACGAGAGAGTAATGGTGTTAGTGAGAGAGAGTCTGTGTAAGGGTGCCTGTGTGAATGAGACAAGGAACCTAAGGCCTGGATTTATCAAAATGTGGTAAGTACCGCATGCGATAGCAAAAGGGGTGTGTTTTATGCTAATATAGCATTTATCACAATTTGCGCTAAGTACCTGTGCGAAGAGCTAATGAGAGAGAGAGAGAGAGAGACTGGCCATAATATTGTGGCCCATAGGCAGGTATTTGTATCCCTATGGTAGGCCCACCTAGTAACTCGAGGTGGGGATTAGGTAAGAGTGTAGGGGGTTAGGGGCCACTTTGACATGCTACGTGACACCTACGAACAGAACAGTGGTCTCTTGTGAAGATTTGCTGGCCTTCGGAGTGAGGAAACTCACTCCAAGATGAGATTTGGGCAAGGTTCTCTCATCCTAGCTTGGGTGTCACGTAGAATGTCAAAGTGGCCCCTAACCCCCTACAGTCTTACCTAATCCCCACCTCGAGTTACTAGGTGGGCCTACCATAGGGATACAAATACCTGCCTATGGGCCACAATATTATGGCCAGTCTCTCTCTCTCTCTCCCAACACTCTGAAGCTGTCAAGTCAGCTGAAATCGGACTTACAGGAGACATCACAAATAGCAATGAAACCTTACCGCATGGTCACAGCAGCTAACGCAATCCAAAGAGGTGTTGTTAAAATCGGCATTATGGCTGTGCGATAGCTCTTCGCAGGCAGGCTAACCCAGTCCACTCTCCGCCCCCAACTCCTCCTATTTTTGGAATTTGCATCGCACCATACGATATAGTGTGATCGCATGCGGTAAACACGTTTTCGCATGCGTTAAAGGCCTATCGCATGCGTTAACGGGGCTTTTCGCATGCGATAAGCCCTTAACGCATGCGAAAACGCCTTACCGCATTTTGATAAATGACCCCCTAAGTGTGTGTAAGGGGCGGGGGGGAGGGGAGGAGGGCACAAGGCAGAAGGTTCACCTAGGGCACCTAATACCCTTGCACTGGCCCTGAGAATAAAATATAGCAAAATTGCAGACTTAGCAAACAGCATGCAATAAACTACAGACCGGTTAGCCTGACTTCAGTGCCAGGAAAAATAGTGGAAAGTGTTCTAAACATCAAAATCACAGAACATATAGAAAGACATGGTTTAATGGAACAAAGCTTGGCTTTACCCAAGGCAAGTCTTGCCTCACAAATCTGCTTCACTTTTTTGAAGGAGTTAATAAACATGTGGATAAAGGTGAACCGGTAGATGTAGTGTACTTGGATTTTCAGAAGGTGTTTGACAAAATTCCTCATGAGAGGCTTCTAGGAAAAGTAAAAAGTCATGGGATATGTGGCGATGTCCTTTCATGGATTACAAACTGGCTAAAAGACAGGAAACAGAGAGCAGGATTAAATGGACAATTTTCTCAGTGGAAGGGAGTGGGCAGTGGAGTGCCTCAGGGATCTGTATTGGGACCCTTACTTTTCAATATATGTATAAATGATCTGGAAAGAAATATGATGAGTGAGATAATCAAATTTGCAGATGATACAAAATTGTTCAGAGTAGTTAAATCACAAGCAGATTATGATAAATTGCAGGAAGACCTTGTGAGACTGGAAAATTGGGCATCAAAATGGCAGATGAAATTTAATGTGAATAAGTGCAAGGTGATGCATATAGGGAAAAATAACCCTTTCTATAGTTACACAATGTTAGGTTCCATATTAGGAGCTACCACCCAAGAAAGAAATCTAGGAGTCATAGTGGATAACACATTGAAATCGTCGGTTCAGTGTGCTGCAGCAGTCAAAAAAGCAAACAGAATGTTGGGAATTGTTAGAAAGGGAATGGTGAATAGAACGGAAAATGTCATAATGCCTCTGTATCGCTCCATGGTGTGACTGCACCTTGAATACTGTGTACAATTCTGGTCGCCGAATCTCAAAAAAGTTATAATTGCGATGGAGAATGTACAGAGAAGGGCTACCATAATGATAAGAGGAATGGAACAGCTCCCCTATGAGGAAAGACTAAAGAGGTTAGGACTTTTCAGCTTGGAGAAGAGACAGCTGAGGGGGGATATGATAGAGGTGTTTAAAATCATGAGAGGTCTAGAACGGGTAAATGTGAATCGGTTATTTACTCTTTCAGATAATAGAAAGACTAGGGGGCACGCCATGAAGTTAGCATGTGGCACATTTAAAACTAATCGGAGAAAGTTCTTTTTCATGGCATCTTTCACATGGCATCTTTCACATTTTTCTGAGACTGTTGAGCTGAGGTTGACTGTGTCTGGTCTCCATCAGGCCGTCAGCCCAGTAGGTGGATCAGCTCACTGACCTCACAGTTTACATTGAAGGTCATTTGGCAAATACTCCGGCTGGTTTGCTAAGCTGTTACTAAGAGAGCAATGGGCCACCCCTGTCACATGACTGGGGGTGGCCCATTGTCAGAGCTGCAACCTTTTTAATTGGCTATGATTTGCGGGTGGGGATTATAAAGGTTCTCCAAACTCGAGTGTCCCATTTTCATAGCCTTCATAGGTTTTAAAGGTGAGGCAAAAACTCCATAACTGGCTATGAAGAACACTTTGACTTTTCTTGACAAGATTAGATGTGAGTGCCAGCTTGAGCTATGGAGACTTGGAGCTTTGTAGTCTGAAGGGAGACTAAATTAAGAACATATGAACATGCCATACTGGGTCAGACCAAGGGTCCATCAAGCCCAGCATCCTGTTCCCAACAGTGGCCAATCCAGGCCATAAGAACCTGGCAAGTAACCCCAAAACAAAGTCTATTCCATGTTACCGTTGCTAGTAATAGCAGTGGCTATTTTCTAAATCAACTCAATTAATAGCAGGTAATGGACTTCTCCTCCAAGAACTTATCCATTCCTTTTTTAAACACAGCTATACTAACTGCATTAACCACATCCTCTGGCAACAAATTCCAGAGTTTAATTGTGCGCTGAGTAAAAAAGAACTTTCTCCGATTAGTTTTTTTTTTTCTGTTTATAGTTTATTAAGATTTTTCACATTATTACAATGTAATAAGTCAAAGAACAAATTTTGTCATCAAGAAATTAATACATAATACACTTAAATAATAATCCAGATCAAAATTTCCTAGTCCTAAGGGAGGATATAATCTTCATAATTAACAAAGGAAAATAGTAAATTTAATTTTACGTTCTCTGAAAAATTTTATTTTTACAGCTATATTGTCTCAGCCACTTTCCTTATCTATAAGAAATGTTTCTAAATGGGAGGGATCTTGAAAAACAAATGTATTCTTCTGGTATGTCACAATACACTTACAGGGACATTTTAGGAAATATGTTGCTCCTAAAGCCAAAACTCTAGGTTTTAAGTTTAAGAAATGCTTCTTCCTGGAGGAGGAATGAAGGAGCCCATTACCTGGTGAGAAGGGTGAGGATTACCCGGCCCTTTTTGGAACATCTACTATCTTTTTCTTTGGAGAAGACGAGGAGGGTGAGGACTGCTTGGCCATCCCGGCCCCCCCCCCCCCCCCCCTGAATACCCGCAATTTCTCCTCCGAGCGCTGACGTCCTCAAGGGGTGACTGGCTGAGTATAAAGGCCATCCCCGTGCAGCGCATCGACACCGCCGGTGCGTCGCTGAAGCCGTGCGCGTCAAAGGGGCGTGCGGCTTTGTTGGAGAATTTGGCCAGGATTGCCTGAAGTTATATCTTTAACGAGAAGATAAAGAAATTGTGAGTAAAAATATTTCTTTCTTCTTCGATAAACCTCCTTCAGCCACTAGAGGTGAATTTATATGTATAAATAAGGAAGTGAGGATTAGGAGGGATTGACTCTGTGAAATTATTCCTGTTAATTAATGCCTCATACCAAAAGAAAGGCAAGGATTAGGGAGGTATTAACCTCATCTCCCAGTCCTATGCCTCTTCAGTCACAGATACCAGCCTTCTCACCAGCTGCTTCAAATGAACCAGTAGATATGGCCGTTGAGGAAATGCTGCTTCAATGCATAGCTGTCCTCGCATCAGCAGGGGCCCCAGTAAGATGATATTCTCTCCATAATATAAATGTATTTGCCGTATCCCAACAAGTTACCAAGACAAGTAATACAAATTAAATTTTAAACATTATATTATCTGTCAACCCCCAGGCAGCCAGCCGGTTTGTTAATTCCCCCCCCCCCCCCCCCCCCCCCCCCCCCCCCCCCCCATGGCCTTGGAACAGTTGATGGCTGCCGGCACCACACAGCTCTCTGAGAGCTTGAGGTACCCAATGCCCAAACTTGGTTGTTTTCTGTCGGCAGGCATGCCATACAGCCACACAAGTGGTTGATGTCAGCCCCCAGCGATGAATTTGGGCATGCTCTCCATATATGGCTTAGAAAGTTCTTGAACATTTAACTGAGCATGCGCTGGCGTTCCCGCCAATGATTCTCTCTCCTCAAGGTATCAGTTTTACTTTGTCCGCTTTTACGAACACAGGGTACTGCTCCAACTCTCACGAAAAAAGGCAAAAAGC
The DNA here is from genome assembly GCF_901001135.1 of Rhinatrema bivittatum. Classification (NCBI taxonomy): domain Eukaryota; kingdom Metazoa; phylum Chordata; class Amphibia; order Gymnophiona; family Rhinatrematidae; genus Rhinatrema; species Rhinatrema bivittatum. The sequence continues at coordinate 141,159,270 of NC_042621.1, forward strand.
CTTTTAAATTTTGCAAACGTTGTAAAAGAAAAATGCTTAGCAGAGACACTCACCAGCTATGCTTCCACTGTTTAGGACCGGACCATGATTCCAAAAACTGTAAGTCCTGTGGCAAAATGTCACTTAAGGCCCAGGTTTACAGGGAACTAAAAATGAGATACGAGATCGCTTTTGCCAGCGATGCTCAACAACAAAAAAAAACATTAAAAAAAATCTTAAAAACATGAGTGACTGAAGAAAAAATCGCCTGCTCACTCCTCATCCCACACTTCCACTTTAAGGGAGGAAAATAGGGGCTGTTTGCTAGAAAAACATAAAGGGGCTGATTTTAAAATTTAAGCGCGAGGGGTACATTTGTGCGCGCTACCCGCGCATGTTGTAAAATACGGGGTCGGCGTGCGCAAGGGGGTGCACACTTGTGCACCTTGCGTGCGCCGAGCCCAAGGGGAGCCCCGATGGCTTTCCCTGTTCCCGCCAAGGCCTCTCCGAAATCGGAGCGGCCTTGGAGGGAACTTTTATTTTACTGCCCCCCCACCTTTCCCTCCCTTCCCCTATCTAACCCACCCCCCAGCCCTACCTAAATCTCCCCCCTACCTTATCTTGATGAGTTATGCCTGGAAGACTAGGTCACCTCCAGGATTAGAATATAACTCAGATGACCTATTGGTGCCTCAGTTAAGCACAATTAGTGACAATTCTAAGCATTCCCTTAATGCTAACTCAGGAGAATCTGAATTCCATACCAAGGCAAAAAGAAAGACTTGCCATATAATCACACTCTCAGATTCTGAGTCTGATTACCTGGATGAAGAGACACATTCCAGAATGTCAAAGAAATCAGAAGATATTGAGTATGACTTAGATGGGGACATAATTCTTCCCGACCGAAAAAAATGAAGACCATTCTTTCATAAGAAAGATGTGATCAAATTTCGTTAAAGGATATATGAAAGGACCAATCCAGTTACCACAGAAAAAGCCATTGAAACAAGCATCCAAAATGCACCATCTACAAGAACTACATTATGCCACGGATGATACCTGTCATACCTTTACTTCAGATATGCCCACTTCAACTGTAGACTTGCTGGAATGCCCAATACCAGATGTTTCCCCAGATTTGCCATCGGCACCATCACCAGATGTCACAAGAAGTGTTATGCCTACAGACGATAACACTTATTCATCCTTTATAAAGAAAATGGCAAAAAAAAATAATTTTGTGATTGGAAAGGAAAAGGCAACACCAACAGAATCCGGTATTCTTCAATTTATACAACCTCAAAAATCCCATAAGACGGATCCAATGCTGGACATGTTCCTAGATGTCCAAGACAATAGATGGAGAGTTCCCCAAACAATCACACCAGTTCCAAATAATGTATCAATAAAATATGCCACTAAACCATGTCGTGGGCTTAAAAAGCCCAGCTACCACATTAATCCTCGATTGCAGAATCTGCCTTAAAATGGTCCAAAAAAAATCTAAGCTTACTCTGCTGCACCACCTGAGAAGGATAACACGGGGAACAAAGTCTTCGCTGCTGCTATCCTATAGGCAAGGATTCAAGGACACCAAGTACAAATAGTACAATATTTGTATAATTCTATTAACACCATACATGACTTTCTAACTTACATTCCAGAAAATAAAAAAGAGGAATACGCTCTCTTTCTGAAAGAATCAGATGAGTCCGTCAAGCATCTCACAAGATCTATATGCGTTGCTTTTGATATCGCAAGTAGAACATCTGCTGTAGCCATAGCGGCCAAGAGGCTAGTCTGACTCCGGGCCTCTAGTGTATGCAACGATATCCATGAAAAATTGGCTAAACACCCCCCCCCCCGCCCCCGAAAGCCTACTTTGAGTTGAAAGTGCCCCTCTTACAGTGGAATATATATAGAAAGTGTCAGTTTGGCCCTTTAAAAGAGTCTTTTTCTCTCTCTCAGGATATTTTAAATGGTACAGCTACACACACCTTTTAAAATTTACTTGAAAGGCTTTAGCTGTAGTAGCGCTTCACTATTCAGACAAACGTCTTCCTGTTCCCATACCTGGACAATTGGCTGATTTCTGTGTCAACAAAATCAGAATACATACACAACATCAAAATAGTATTGAGTCTACTGCAGAGATTAGGGTTTGTCATAAACTACGAAAAATCCCATCTCAAGCTGACCCAAGTAATGGAATTTGTGGGCACTCTTTTAAATTCAAGAAGCATGATGATTTTCCTTCTGGAAAGAAGAGCAAATGTTATAGTGGACATAATGGGCCGGATTTTAAAAGGGTTACGCGCGTATCTTATAAAATCCAGCGTACTTTTGTTTGCGCCTGATGCGCGAACAAAAGTACGCGCGCGTGCTGTCTTTTAAAATGTTCCCCAATATGGTCCACTCTTCAAGAAGAAAATAACCACAGCGAAGAAAGTACTATAGATAATTGGCCATATGGCTTCCATAATATATATATATTACCAAATGCACACCTCAAAATGAGAAAAATGCAATGGCATCTCCGCAGTCATTGGCAGCCGAGTGTGCAAACCATGTCCACTGCAAATCCTATTACCAATCACCTAATAGAATCTTTACAGTTGTGGACAAATCATGAAAATCTAATCTGTGGATATCCAATGCACTCTGCACAAGTGCAAAGTGTAATCGTCACAGAGGCATTGCTCCATGGCTAGGGTTCCCATTATAGAGGCAAGAACACCCAAGGGCAGTGGTCAGTACAACAATTGACAGCACAAAAACCACCTAGAACTGTTAGCATTATACAATGCCATAAGAATATTCAAATCGTGCATAGAAAACTCCACAGTTCAGATCCAAATATCAAGTCACCATGTTTTATGTCAACAAACAAGGAGGGACAGGATCTTACACACACTACAAAAGAGCTGCCAAGATATGGGATCTCGAAATTTTGATAAATGTCACATTAACGGCAATCTATCTTCCAGGAAAAGAAAACATGTTAGTGGATCAATTAAGCAGACAACTACTTCCTCAAGACTGAGAAATGAACAACACTGTTCTACAATCAATCTTCAAACATGGGGGATGCCACAAATATACCTCTTCATATCCCCCTATAATTATAGGGGGATAGGAAACTACCCAAGTTCTGTTCAAGACTGTACTCAACAGCGTCGCTTGCACCAGATGCTTTCACAATCCAATGGACAGGGCATTTCATGTATACTTATCCTCCGATAATGAAAACAATATCAAAACTAAAACAGGAAGGGGGAACAATGATTCTAATAGCACCATTCTGGCCAAGGCAACCATGGTTCTCGTGGCTTAACCATCTAATGATTGCCAACCAATGTCATTTACCACTCAGAGAAGACCTTATAATGCAACACAAGGGAACAACATTACATCCAAACATCAGGGGCCTAGCTCAAACAGCATGGAAATTAACACGCACCCCTATGATTCCTTAAACCTATCTTCAGATAAAACGAACATATTGAAAGCATCAAGGAAAGAATCAACTCAGAGAGCTTATGCCTACAAATGGAAAATGTTCTGCGAATGGTGCACCTCTAACAAGATTCAACCAAATGAATGCACCCAACACTGGCTTCCCCATCTAAGTGTGGGAAATCTAACTAATTCCACCAATAGAGTGTACTTGAGTGCAATTTTGCAATATCATAATTCGGTCTTCACAAAACCTATTTCACAAGTGCAACAATTTATAAGAGGTCTAGCAAATGTAAAGTCACCATTGTGGCCTCCAATGCCAGCTTGGGACCTCTCATTTGTCTTAACAAGACTAACAATGGCACCCTTTGAGCCTCTTGAATCTATCTCAATGCAAATTTTCTCCTGGAAATTGACTTTTCTTCTAGCAGTAACCACCATCAAGTGGATTAGTGAACATCAGGCTTTAGTAGTTAACTTGCTCTACATAATTTTTCATGACGATAGGGTCACTCTAAGAAAAAATTCCAAATTTATGCCGAAGATATCTTCAGATTTTCACATCAATCAACCCATAGAGCTCCCCATTTTTTACCCAAAGCTTCACTGAAGGAGAGCCCTTCTCTTCTACCTAAAAAGAATGCAACCCTACAGGAAATCTTTACAATTGTTCATATCATATTCTGATTATAAGAAAGGTGAGAAAATCTGGAATCAAACAATTTCCAATTGGTTGAAGCATTTTAGAAATGGCCGGGCCATGTGCATAACTCCCAATACACTCAAAAGTGCCGGACCAACAAAAAGGGGTGGGCTGGGGGGCAGGGTCTGGGTAGGGAGGGGCAGGGCAGGGGCCAACCGGGACAGCGGCCATTGGGTCCTGTCCCGGGGAAGTATGCGTTGGTAGCTGGCCAGAAAAAAGAGACCCTCCAGAGGAGTTTAAACCGCATCAAACAAGGGCAGTCTCTTCTGCAACTGCCTTTTGCAATCAAAGACCCCTTTCAGAAATTCTTACTGCTGCAAATTAGTCTAGTACACACACATTCATTAAACACTACTTCCTAGACTGCTTCCTTTCTCAAGGTACTTCTTTTGGAACATCTCTTTTGGAAGGCATTGTTCCTAAACAGAGACTTTGAATCCACTTTGGGGCAGATTTTAAAAGCCCTAGCAGGGGGGTTATGCGCGCTGAGCCTATTTTGCATAGGCCTGGCGAGGTGTGCATGTCCTGGGGCTTGAAAAAAGGGGAGGGGAGGGGTGGGGGTGTGGCCAGAGGCCTTCGAAGGGCTACTAGGCCGGGGGATGCACGCCGGCACTTGGCCGGTGCGCACAACCTACGCCTGCCCAGAGGCAGGCGCAACTTGTAAAACAAAGGTGAGGAGGGGGGTTTAGGTAGGGCTGGGGGGTGGGTTAGGTAGGGGAAGGTGAAGGGAGCGGAAGGAAAGTTCCCTCCGAGGCAGCTCCGATTTCGGAGCAGCCTCGGAAGGAATGGGGAAAGCCATCAAGGCTCCCCTAGGGCTCGGCGCACGCAAGGTGCACTAGTGTGCACCCCCCTTGCGCGCGCCAACCCCGGATTTTATAACATGCGTGCGGCTGCTTGTGCGTGTAATAAAATCAGGCGTACATCTGTGCACGCCAGGTTGCATGCACAAATGTACACCTGCGCATACCTCTTAAAATCCGGCCCTTTCTGCGTAGCCATTGTATGCAGTGAGGAAGGCTTAGAAAAAGCAACACTTCGACATCCACAGCTTGGAAGTCACACTTGTGTGGCTGTAATGCGTGCTTGTCCATGGAGAAAATAAAGTTTCCTGCCTTAACAAGTGTTGTCCATGGACAGCAATGCAAACAGGCACACAATCCCACCTCCCTGGAAAGTAAAGAAAAGAAAGAAAAAGAGAAGAAACGAGAAAAGAAGACATTTTGGACAAACATGTAAAGACCTTTGGTCCCAAGCTTTTGGACTAAACTGACGATGGGAGGAGAGAGAAGATCGTTGGCGGGAACACCAGTGCATTCTCAGTTAAATGTTCAAGAACTTTCTGAGCCATATATGGAGAGCATACCTGAATTTGTTGCTGGGGGGTTGAATTCAACCTCTTGTGTGGCTGTTTGCATTGTCCACGGAGAACACCTGTTAAGGTAAGTAATTTTATTATCTTGCGGGACCACGAGACTTTGAAAACATCACGGGAATTCGGGCACTGCGTAGTTCCAGGGCAGCCGGTGGGCCGTGTTCTAACATAAAACCCTTTTGTGGGCTGGATTCTGGCCCGTGGTTGGTTTGATGGACAACCCTGGTTTCACTGTTGCTAAAAACTGACCTATATTTATTTATTTAACAACTTTTTTTTTATACCGACATTCGTGGGGACATCATATCGGTTTACAGATAACTAGGAAGAGAAAATACAGGGGTAGATTTTTAAAAAGTGCGCCTTCGCGTACTTTTGTTGGCGCACCAGGCGCCAACAAAAGTACGCTGGATTTTAGTAGATACGCGCGTAGCCGCCCGTATCTGCTAAAATCCTGGATCGGCGCGCGCAAGGCTGCTGATTTTGGGTAGCCGGCGCGCGCCGAGCCGCGCAGCCTGCCTCCGTTCCCTCCAAGGCCGCTCCGAAATCGGAGTGGCCTCGGAGGGAACTCGCTTTCACCCTCCCCTCACCTTCTCCTCCCTTCCTCTATCTAACCCACCCCCCCGGCCCTATCTAAACCCCCCCCTACCTTTGTCGGGGGATTTACGCCTCCCGGAGGGAGAAGTAAATCCCCGCGTGCCAGCGGGCCGCTAGCGCGCCAAGACGCAACCTAGGGGCGGTTCCGGAGGGCGCGGCCACGCCTCCGGACCGCCCTGGGCCGAAACCACATCCCCGGGCCCGCCCCCAAAACGCCACGTCCCGCCCCCAAAAATGCCGCGCCGATTGGCCCCGCCCCTGACACGCCCCCGACATGCCCCCCTCGAAAAACCCCGGGACTTACGCGAGTCCCGGGGTTCTGCGCGCGCCGGCAGGCCTATGGAAAATAGGCCTGCCGGCGCGCAAGGCCCTGCTCGCGTAAATCCGGGCGGATTTACGCGAGCAGGGCTCTTAAAATCCGCCCCACAGCGAACAGGGCAAGGGAGAACGGGGAAATGGTCAAAGCAGCTCATCTTTATACTATTGTTAAGCAAAGAACATGCTGTAACTCATGAACTAGACTTCTTAAATATCATTCATGACCTCACCTCACAGAAGCCTTGAAAAAAAGATTTTCTGATGTCAAAAACCACCACAAAGGTAAGTAACTTCAATGCTTTTTGCAGTATAACTTTCTGGGAGAGCCCTCAAAAGCTTTTGGTCCTAAGACCTCAAAACAGGCTAGGAGGGCACTGATCATTTCCTTCCAGCTTTACCAAAGTGACAGTTTGCTGCCACCTAGTTTTTATTCTACATTTATTCGAGCAGCTTTGGTTCCTCCTGTTTGGCAAGCCATCTATAAAAAGGCACAGCAGAGCAATTCTTTAGTTTTGGGGTATAAAATAATTTATTTTCCATGTGATAAGTGTGTTTAAAATAGAGAAATTGATTGTTTTGGAAAGCACAGAGTGACTTAAGTTAGAAATGTAGCATCTGGCACCAGAACTTTGATTGAATTTTAATAATTATTTTATCTTTTAATGCATTTATTTATTCAGCTCAGGTTAAACACTGAATTTGTTTTATAAAACAAAGAAAATTATTTTTAACAGTCAAAGTTGAAATATACAGTAAAAAAAAAAACCAGTTTCTGAATGATGCTAGTGGCCAGGGGCTGCAGCCAATCAGGTGACTTCAAATATGTGGAAAAAAAATGTAGAATTGCAATCTTAGGCTTGGGGAATCCACTTTAGCCAGTTGTTAGTTATTACAGCTTAGTGCAGTAGTCTAGTGTAGTGAGCAGTAAAAAAGCAAAATTTGATTAATGTTGGTTTTGAATGGAAGCCAGCCTAGCAAGAAATATTCTGATAGTAATGTGTTACAATTGTAACAGAATGCAGAAGTTACTGTTTCAGCTATAATTGCTGTTACTGTAACCACAATCTGATTACTCAATAATTATATTAAAAAGGCTACAGTGTCGGGGAAATACAACTATCGTTTGTTTCATCTTTTAAATCACAGGATGGGAATTAATAACCTGCCTTTCCAAATCTGAGCTCAAGGCATGTTATGGCAGTTTGAGTTTCCCAAGCTTTCGGAGCACAAGGCACACCTACATTAACAAAAATATTGTGTGGCACACAAACCTCCACAGAGCAGAAGTATATTGTCAAAAGAAGAACTAGGGAAGCAAGGAAAGTCCCGCCCGTCTCATTCACATTTTAAAACAAAGGGAAAGAGGGGGCAGAGATGCACATGAACGCCTCACAATGGGCCACTTCTCTCTCTATTACAGAGGAAAGTGAGAGATCAGTATGATGCAGGTGCTCAGCTGGGTTAGTTATTTTGGCTGCTGCATGTGACTAAACAAAAAACTACAAGGGCGAAAAGTCCTGCCAGCAGCAATCAATGAAATAATACCAAGAGGAAGGACAAGTAGTTCACTAATGTCCTATAAAGTGCAAAGCAATCTTTAATTATATACAGGCAAGTATGTCAGCATCACTGAAAATAACATATACCGGTAATAATGTCTTCACATTCCCCCCGACATGGACAGTGTTTCGAGAGAACTGTGTAGGGAGGGAACCCACAAACAGATGAACAAGCATTTGAAATTTGAGGATCAAGCTGTGTCAAATGTGAAATCCCCAACAATTAAGTACAAGGGAAACATCTGCGAATACGTTCTCATGTGGTGAAAAGTCACAGAGGGACGGACTGTGAAGCCATTATTATTGAACTTTAAAGGACATTAGTGAACTACTTGTCCTTCCTCTTGGCATTGCTGCATGTGACTGCCGCTGCACCCAGAGTTCGGTGTATCCTCTCCTGTCTCACTTAGCCTGGGATTAAGATAAAGGCTGGGAGGTCTCAAAGGAGAGAGCTCAGGAGTGGGAAAATGAGGAGGTGCTGTGTGCCAAACAAAGAGGGGCCCGGCTATCCACACCCTACATGCTGCCCATTAATTATCATACGCCGGAGCTCTGCTCTAGCCAGGAAGAACAGGCAGAGCCAGAGGAACCACTAGGCGAGCTAGGCCTGTGCCTAGGGCGCCGTGATTTAGGGGGCGCCGCGGCAGGCGGCAGAATTTTGAAAGGGCAAAAAGTGCCCTTTCAAAATTCTGCCAGCCCCCGCCTCACCGTGCCACCCTCCTGACGCCCCCCTTGTGGTCCAGCGGAGGGCCCGGGAGTGATCTGCCGCTCCTGGGGCCTCGGCTGCCACGAACCAAAATGGCGCCGGGGGCCTTTAGCCCCCTACCATGTGACAGGGACTACCAGTGCCATTGGCTGGCCCCTGTCACATGGTATTTTGTAAGTTTTCTTTTGGGGGTGAGGAGTCGGGGCTGGGGGCAGCACGACAGGGGGGGGGGGCAGGACAAGGCTGAAGGTGCCTAGGGTGCCCAATCCCCTTGCACCGGCCCTGACAGCAGGTATGCATGATTACACATGTTCTATTGAAGAGCCACCAGTGGCGACTTGTTGCTGGGGTGTGCTGAGAGAGAAGCCCTGGTGTTGATTTGAATCTGAGCACCAGGCGGTGGTGTCTTTTCCGAGGCACATCTAATCAGGTCTGAAGGCACACTGGTTGGGAAAACGCTGCAATACACGTGGCAGACCGGATAGAACATTTAGGGCCTGCTTCACTGAGGGGTCAGTTTTCAAAAGTCTGCGCGTTTCTGGCACGTGCACATGGACGTGGCTATTTTGTAACATGCGCGCCGGATTTTAATGTCCATGCGTGAATATGTGGGCAGGTGGCCTCTTCCATGTGCAATGGGGTGGGGTGGGGTGGGGTGATTTTCAAAAACAACATACGGCGATGGGAGCACGGGTTTCCCAGTTCCTCCCAGTCCACTCCAACCACTTCCTACCTTTTCTCCTCTCCTCTCCTCTCCTCCCCAACCCTAAACCCCTACCCTATAAGATTTTTTTTTTGTTTGTTTTAATACTTACTGCTCCTTTGGAGCAAAAGTAACTTCAATGTGCCGGCCAGCTGCCAGCGCACACTTCCCCGGGACAGGGCCTAATGGCCGCTGTCCTGTTTGGCCCCCCGCCCTGCCCCTTGCCACCCTGCCCCTGGCCCGCCCCTTTTTGTTGGTCCGGCACGTCTGCGTGTATTAGGGGTTACGTGCATGGCCGGGCCATTTCTAAAATGCACTCGGCGTGCACACGGCTCAGCCATGCACGTAAACCCCTGGATTTTATGTGCATGGGCCTCTTAAAATTCGGGTATAAGGCTTTTTCCCAAATCTGTGTCTGGGAAAACAGCTTAGTGAATCAGACCCTTAGATCTTTATCTACCCTTATATACTATCAAGCCGATGCAATACCATGTGCTGCGGCCAGCGCATAGCTCAACACATGAATGGACGCATGTTTTGAACGTGCATCCATAACCCCTGATGCAAAACAGGGGTTAGCGCATCCAAAATGTGTGTCCAATCGAGCACGAAGCTAATAGCGCTCATCACATGTAAATTACATGTAGGTGAGGCTATCAGCTAATCCCCGTGATGCAAAAAATGTCCCGTGTAGTCAATGCACCCATGCAATGCGGCACATTTTATGCCAGTCCAGGGCTGGCATAAAGGTCTGCCACGCTGATCCACACACCCTCCAGACCCCCTGAATCCCCCAAACTATACACTTCAATATACACACACACCCCAGACCCCCTGAATCCCCCAAACTATACACTTCAATATACACACACACCCAGAACCCCTATATTCTTCCAACTGTACACTTGAAGATTAGAAACTATTTGCACTAAAATGCTGACTAGAAAATGTTAACAATGTTAAATGTTATATTACTAGTTACATGTTACTGTTAGTAAAGTTAAACGTTAACAAACTGTATCTGTTAATGCACAATATTAATGTTATGATCTTTAATGTAAGAAGTTGTTATACCTGTAAACCGGAGTGAAGGCTTGTGCCAAACTTTGGTATATAAAAACACACAAATAAATAAATAAACATTGGTAAAACCCCAAAGTCCTGCTTTCTGTGATCCCTCCTACTAGTATTGTCGTGATACTAAGTATGAGGGACTACAGAAAGCAGAATCATTAAAAAAAAAAAAGGTTCACAAATAAAAAAATTCTGAGTGCCCAATATACATCCACAATACACACAGTCCAGGCCATGTATACTGTAGTTGTATATTGTGCTGATAGCAGGAGAAAATGGATGCTCATACTGAGTGTCCATTTCCTAACCCGCTGACAGCCAACTTTCCTGGACATCTGATGCCTAGGCCCGGCATGATGGGTGTGCATACCATGCATTGGTATGGAGTAGTACACCCGGGGAGGCAGCAGACCGCTGGCGGAACCTAACTAGTCAGCTGCTGAAGGAAAGAGCGTGGGCGTCCTGCTATTTTTTGGACGTATGGTCCACTGATCTTCCTGCTTGGTGGGGAGCAGTGAGCGGAAGCTGTGTGCGGGCATGTGTGCATGCATGCCCATACCCAGAGAGGCCCGACTTGGATTTTTTTTTTTTTTTTTTAATTTTTAATTTATGACTTGGATTTTTATTCATCAGATTTTTAAAAAAAAATTTTGGTGTTTGGGAAATTTTCAATATTCTATTTATTAACTGGTTTGAAATATTCTTTTTATGAATATAACTTTACTATTATGATTAATGTTTTATATTTCTTGATTTTATTTAATTTTTTTAAAACTCTTTATTTATTAAGTTTAAATCATAACAAAACATCCACTTTGTGATAGAAACATAGATGTGAAAAAGAAAAATACAAAGGAAATACAATTTAAAGAAACAATAACATCTATCTTAGACCTCAAAAGGAAAACATGGGGGAGGAAAAGGAAAAATTGGAGAAATTATAAAAGAAATATAACCGCAAAAATGTGGTAAATAGTAACGACATAGCCTAAGTCCTGGACTATTATAAAATGGATAACGAGTCGGGGACTCCAATGGGAATCATCAACTTCTTGGAGTCAACAAAGGCTTGTAATTTTTCTGGTGCATAGAAAGCAAAACAATCATTATTATATCTCATGATGCATTTACAGGGATATCACAGGAAAAAAGATGTACCCACTCATAGGGTTTCTTGGTGAGCAGCCAAGAATCCTTTTCTTATTTCCTGTGTCATCTTGGAAGGATCCAGGAATATTCTACTTTTTGTCCCATAAACAAAGCATTGGAATTCTTGAAGTAACTTAACTTTTCATAACTGAGCTCAAATCATACTCAGAAACAAAGAGACTAATAAAGTAGCTCTCTCAGAGATTTCATAATCAGAGGATTTGAGAAAAGCAGTCAAATTAACATTCAAACCTTGATTTAAATTAGAAGAACGAGATGGCAAGAAATATACTTTATCCATGGTTGGAGTGGAATCAGAAGAAAAAGCCAGTATGTCCAAAAGGTAACATTTGAAGGTAGACCTTGGGTTTTCACCCACCACCTGTGGAAAATTTAACAAGCACCTTGAATACTGTGTACAATTCTGGTCGCCGCACCTCAAAAAATATATAATTGCGATGGAGAAGGTACAGAGAAGGGCTACCAAAATGATAAGGGGAACGGAACAACTCCCCTATGAGGAGAGACTAAAGAGGTTAGGACTTTTCAGCTTGGAGAAGAGACGGCTTAGGGAGGAAATGATAGAGGTGTTTAAAATCATGAGAGGTCTAGAACGGGTAGATGTGAATCGGTTATTTACTCTTTCGGATAATAGAAAGACTAGGGGGCACTCCATGAAGTTAGCATGTGGCACATTTAAAACTAATCGGAGAAAGTTGTTTTTTACTCAAAGCACAATTAAACTCTGAAATTTGTTGCCAGAGGATGTGGTTAGTGCAGTTAATATAGCTGTGTTTAAAAAAGGATTGGATAAGTTCTTGGAGGAGAAGTCCATTACCTGCTATTAATTAAGTTGACTTAGGGGCGGATTTTAAAAGGCGCCGGCGCGCCTATTTTGCATAGGCCGCCGGCGCGCGTAAAGCCCCGGGACACGCGAAAGTCCCGGGGCTTTCGAAAAGGGGAGGGAGGGGGCGTTCCTGAAACGACGCAGCATTTCGGGGGTGTGCCCCGGCGTTTCGGGGGCGGGCCCGGGGGCGTGGTGCCGGCCCGGGGGCGTGGTCGAAGCCTCCAGACCAGCCCCCGGGACCGGAGGACGGAGCGGGGCTGCCGGCGACGCACGCAAAGGTAAGGGGGGGGGGGGGGTTTAGATAGGGCCGGGGGTTGGGTTAGGTAGGGGGAGGGAGGGGAAGGCGAAGAAAAGTTCCCTCCGAGGCCGTTCCGAAATCGGAGCGGCCTCGGAGGGAACATGCAGCTCGCGCTGGGCTCGGCGCGCACAGGTTGCACAAATGTGCACCCCCTTGCGTGCGCCGACCCCGGATTTTATAAGATACGTGCGGCTACGCGTGTATCTTATAAAATCCAGCGTACTTTTGTTCGCGCTCGCGTATTTTTTAAAAATCTGCCCCTTAGAAAATAGCCACTGCTATTACTAGCAACGGTAACATGGAATAGACTTAGTTTTTGGGTACTTGCCAGGTTCTTATGGCCTGGATTGGCCACTGTTGGAAACAGGATGCTGGGCTTGATGGACCCTTGGTCTGACCCAGTATGGCATGTTCTTATGTTCTTAATTCAAATGGCACAATTTGTTTTCAATAAATTTGTATCTTCTGTTCAAAAAATTACAGTCTTGGATAATAGAAGATTGCACACTTTTAAGGGATTTGACTTCCCCCTCGACTTCTTTGATTTTTCCCAGGCAATTCTTGATATTGAGAAGAGCAATTCTTAGAAATAATTTCAGCTTGATGAGACACAGCAAGTACCTTGGAATCGCAAGAAGTGAGAGCTCTCCCGAAATGAACCACGAGATCCCACAGAGAGTCAAGAGTAATGACTGCCAGTTTCTCTGGAGAGACAAAGACCCCGGTGGACTGGAGATGCAAACTTACTCCTCAGAAATGATAGAAGCCGTACCTTGTCCAGCCACTCTAGAAAAGCTTCCCACTGACAACGGAATATAATATGTACGTTGTAAGTGATATTTTTGCCTCAGCAGACTGTACTCTTGAATGTTCTATTTTCATGTAAAATTTGTTATACATGCATAATTTAATTGTGTGTATCTGTCAAGGGTGTGGGAGGGAGTGTGGGTGGTGGTGGGAGGAGTTGCATGTGTGCAAGGCTGTAAGGTTTGCCTAGGGTCCTAATATACTTCCTTATCCATGGGTTCTGGGTGGGGAGGCATGTCATTTTTAAAAATATAGATTGCAGGATGGAGCTGGGCTTTATTTGATGGGCCCGGGACAGACACGGAATGAATTGCTGGGGGTAGCGGGGGGCAGCACAGTAACTTTTCACACAGGATAGCAAAAAAACTAGTACCGGTGCTGCCGATGCTGAGGAGGCACTAGGGATGCACAATTTCCCCTAGTGCCTCCTTTTTACTGTGGCACCTAATTTTAATATACAATTGGGCACCTGGGAGAGGCGGATTGGCATGCGTAAAGACAGTGGGCACTCAGTCATGAGCGCCTGTTTAACATGCGCTGATATTGCATCGACTTGCATGTTAATTCAGATACAGCAGGTATTTCCCTTCCTCAAAGGGCTTGCAAACATTTGTAGCTGTGGCAGCAGAAAGTAACAATGACTTGCCCAAGGTCACAAGGAGTATTAGTGAAAAATTTGGACCTTATGTTGCGGGCAGGAATGGGCGCTCGAGAGTGTGAGATCTTATGCTGCGATGTGACCTGCACAACCCCGGGGCTGGCCGTGGTCCATGCCATTAGCGGGCGAATGCATCCGGGCATGGGCTGGCTGAAACAGGAATACTCTTGCCTTGGAAACCGGAACACGCTTAGCTTGACACAGGAACACTTGACTCGGAACAGGAACGCTAGGACGGCCAACATGCACCAGGAACTGAGACCCAGCAACACAATGCTGGGCTCTGGGGTAGCCCTCCGGCCACTCAAAATCCCTTTTGGACTGCTGCTTGGAAGCGGTTTGTGCAAGGACAGATGAAGGCTGAGGACTCAAGACAAGATGTGAGAAAGGCTTGGACATGACTCTGACGAAGAAGGCTCAGGACTTGGAAACAAGACAAAGGTTCTGAGAGAGTCCGGCACCACTGTGTGTTCTACACAACCCCAGGGCTGGTCACGGACTATGCAAGAGCAGCACAGACATTAGACTCAAAGACTTGAAACAAGATGGAAGCTGGAACTAGAACTCCAGAGACCAGGGAAAAGATTCAGGAACTCAGACTCAGGAACTAGGAAGGACTTCCAAAGACTTGAACCAGCAATGAAGACTCTGAAGACTCAGACAGGATGAAGGCTTTGAAGCAGAAGCAAGGAAGGACATAGGTTCAGGAACAAGACAAAGACCTGGATTCAGGAACAAGATGAAGTGACTACAGGGACCAGGAACATGGAACAGGAAACATGGAGGACATTGAAAGCACTAGCAGATCTTTGCGAAGACCAGGAGCAAAGACTGAACAGCCCTTTTAGAGGGCTGGCAGGAGGTGCTGCAGCATTTCCCACCACGGGTCCTTTAAATCTAGGGCTGAGGCACATGCGCCCAAGGAGAGACCGACGTGCAGGAGCAGGGACACAAGTCAGCGGCCCACAGGCAGCGAAGACCAGGCTGGAGCATTGGTGTGACTGCAGTTGGCGGTGGTGTTCTGGGCCGTGAACAGGTGGCTTCTAGGGATGTGAATCATTTATCTGACGATTGAAAATATCGTCCGATATTTTCAATATCGTCAGATATCGGGGGGTCCCCGATAGCGATAGGAAACCCCACGATTAATTTAGTGGGTTTTCTTATCGTTATGGGGGGGCGGGAAGAAAGAACACAACCTAAAAACACAACCTGACCCTTTAAAATGAGTTTGTTAGTATCCCCCCCACCCTCTGGACCCCCCCCCCCCCACAATTTTTAAATATCTGGTGGTCCAGCAGGGGTCCCGGGAGCATTTTCCTGCGCTCGGGCTGTCGGCTACCACTAATCAAAATGGCGCCGATGGCCCTTTGCTCTTACCATGTGACAGGGGCTATCGGTGCCATTGGTCAGCCCCTGTCACATGGTAGGTGCACTGGATGGCCCGTGCCATTTTTAAAGATGGCGCCGGCCGTCCATTGCTCCTACCATGTGACAGGGACTGGCCAATGGCACGGATACCCTGACACATGCTAAGGGCAAAGGGCCATCGGCGCCATTTTGTTTACTGGCAACCGACGGCCCGACTGCGGGAGAATGCTCCCGGGACCCCCGCTGGACCACCAGGTATTTAAAAAATTTTTTGGGGGGTCCAGAGGGTGGGGGGATACTAACAAACTCATTTTAAAGAGTTGGCTGTATTTTTTGGTTATCGGCTCGGGCGCAGCCGATAAAAAAAAACCCCGATCGGACTGCAAGATAAAAATTTCACGATGTTAATCGGAACCGGAATCCGAACTGATACCGGTTCCGATTTACATCTCTAGTGGCTTCTCTCCAGTTGCGGATAGTGGCAGCCAAGCACAGGTGTCATCTGGACAGCGGCGCTCCAAGGCCATGAAGGAAGCAGAGATGGCATCGGATGTCTGCAGTGCCCCAAGGCCACACAGGAGACAAGTGGCAAGACCAGCCAGACGGCATCGGGAGGAGCAGTGGGTGAGTGAGGCCACTCGTAGGGCCCTCCCAAGAGTGGAATCGCAACATCATGGTTTCCCTGATTCTCACATTCCTGCTCTAACCATTCTCTTAACACCGTACATCAGCTTTTTAGTACAAGGTTTTATGTAAGAACATAAGATATTCAACACAACATTAACATTGAAATGTCTTTAAATTTAATGCTGAAATTAAGACAGAGTCCCAATTTTCATTATTTCACGTATACCAGGTATGAGTTTAATAGACCTTCATAACACCCCTCGGTATTTTGGGCATTAATGCTCCATTTTTAAATCGCTGAAGGGGCCATCTTTAATCATTGGTCATACTCAGTCCTGTATTCAAAATTGTTTTTTACTTCTTTTTCCTTTTCTTATTTTTGATATATTAAAATCAACATTCAAGATGTAGAAATCAAGACATTACTGAAGTATGGAAATCATGATGCGATTTAAATTCAGGGTACTTCCCTTTAGTGACGTGATCACCTTTCGCTTCCCAGCTGCCTCAGGAACCTCTCTGGTACCAAGTTCACATTCCGTTACTTGTATATCAAGGGATTGTTCTCTGTTTTATCTAGTAATTTTTTGTTCTGCGAGCATTTTCATTACGTCCTCGCGGAGCTGGAGAACCTCCTGAATTTAAATTGAATAGTGCTCTGATATCTGCGTTTTGCATTTGAAAAATACGGACTTTGTTGAAATGGAGAAGTATCTGGAGGGAGAACTAGAAGACTGGGAGAAAATGAGAGAGATGGAACAACAGTGGGCCAAACTAAAAAGAGCAATTACAAAGGCAACTAATCTATATGTTAGAAAAGTAAAACAAAAGCAAGAGAAATAAGAAACCTATCTGTTTCTCAAAGGAGGTGGCTGATAAAATAAAAGCAAAAAGAACAGCGATCAAAAAAATATAAAGGATCCCAAAGGGAGGAACACAAGGAAGAATATCTGGTGAAATTGAGAGAGATGAAGAAAGTAATCAAGAAAGCAAAAAGTCAAGCGGAAGAAAGGATTGCCAAAGAGGTAAAGCGAAGTGCCAAAACATTTTTCAGATACATCAGAGAAAGGTCTGAAGTAGTATAGTGAAACTGAAAGGTGAAAAGGATCAATGTGTGGAGAAAGACGAAGAAATGGCAGAAATATTAAACAAATACTTTCGTTCAGTGTTCACTAAAGATGACCCTGGAGAAGGACTGTTGCTAGTTAACAAGAAAATGGAGAGGGGTGGAGTAGATGAAACTCTGTTTACAGAAGAGAATGTATGGGAAGAGCTAAGAAACCTGAAAGTGGACAAAGCCATGGGGCCTGATGAGGTTCATCCCGGGATACTGAGGGAGCTCAGAGATGTGCTGGTGGGTCCGCTGCATGACCTGT
The DNA here is from genome assembly GCF_901001135.1 of Rhinatrema bivittatum. Classification (NCBI taxonomy): domain Eukaryota; kingdom Metazoa; phylum Chordata; class Amphibia; order Gymnophiona; family Rhinatrematidae; genus Rhinatrema; species Rhinatrema bivittatum. The sequence goes on from NC_042621.1 coordinate 141,176,876, forward strand.
TTAATAGATCCCTGGAAATGGAAGTGACTGGAGAAGAGCAGTAGTGGTCCCGCTTCCCAAGAGTGGGAGCAGAGATGAGGCTGGAAACTACAGGCCGATTAGCCTCACCTCGGTAGTGGGAAAATTAATGGAAGCTCTGCTGAAGGAAAGAATAGTGAACTATCTACAGTCAAAATAATTGATGGACCAGAGGCAGCATGGATTCACCAGACAAATCTGATTGACTTTTTTAAATTGGGTAACTAAGGGAACTGGATCGAGGAAGAGTGCTCGACGTCATCTACTTGGATTTCACCAAAGCTTTTCATAAGGCCCTGCATAGGAGGCTTGTGAATAAAATGAAAAGCTTGAGAGTGAGCGCTATGGTAGTGGCATGGATTACAAACTGGTTGATGAATAGAAGACAGCCTGTGATGGTAAATGGAATGTACTCTGAAAAGAGAGCAGTGTTAAGTGGAGTGCCACAAAGATTGGTGCTGGGAACGGTCCTGTTCAATATCTTTGTGAGCGACATTGAGGAAGAGATAGAAGGTAAAGTTTGTCTTTTTGTGGATGATACTAAGATCTGCAACTGTTGCACTCTCTATTTAAACCCCTGCTTCTTTTCTCTGACCCAAGTTATTACTCCCTTGTTTTATTGTAACTGCATTCCTTAGCCTTCTCTTGTTCAATGTTTTTTACTACTACTATTATTATTATTATTATTATTACTAAGATCAATGTTATTTTTTGCCTTTTGTTCCCTATCCACTTGTTAATTGTAAACCGACATGATGCGATATTTATCGCGAATGCCGGTATAGAAAAATTTAAAATAAATAAAATAAATAAATAAATGGCTGCTCTTCGCCCTCACTCCACCCTCTCTATCTCTGTGGCAACTCCCTCCGGGTCTGATGGACGGCTTGCTGCCGCGGCTTCTCCAAGCCGCTTCTCCCCGGCGTCCCCCGACTGGCTCGACGCTGCGGATCCGCCATGTTCCTGATGACTTAGGGCATGCGTGCTCCGAAGTATGTAACCGTCTTCACAGATCACAAAAACCTTGAGTATCTCCATCTCGCACAACGTTTGAATTACAGACAGGCCAGGTGGTCTTTATTCTTCAACCGTTTTGATTTTGTGCTTAAGTATCGACCTAGAGATGAAAACACCAGAGCAGACACACTGTCTCGTTTGTTTCACTCAGAAGATGTGCCTGATGAACCACAGCACATAATAGATCCAAAGAAGATATTTCTAGCAACCAGCCAGTCCGTTCCTGCTGGTGACGCTATCAACTCTCATCCAGCTACATCTACTGGAGAGTCATCTTTAGAAGGGGATTTTGGACATTCTTCTACACCACCACTTCCACTGAATCCCTCAGTGACGTCCTCAGCAGCTCCTATTACTGCTGATATCATCAATAACACTCTGCAAGATTCTTCCAAATCTCTAGATCCATCTGTCATCGTTGTAGAAGACGAAGTTGAACTCAAAATCAAAGAAATTCTGGATGTTCGTAACAGAGGCAAGAATTTTGAATACCTTCTGGTTTGGGAAGGCTTCGGCCCCGATTTAATCACTTGGGAGCCTCAGACCAATATCTTGGATAAAGAGATGCTTCATCAGTTCCACCTCGTGCATCCTTTGAAACTTAAGCCTGGTACCCGAAGAGGAGATTGCCCTTTGAAAGGGGGTACTGTTGCGCTCGTGGCTGCTCTTCGCCCTTGCTCCACCCTCTCTATCTCTGTGGTGACTCCCTCCGGGTCTGATGGATGGCTTGCTGCCGCGGCGTCTCCATGCCGCTTCTCCCCGGCAACCCCGGACCGGCTCGACGCTGCGGATCCGCCATGTTCCTGATGACGTAGGGCGCGCGGCACGCTCCGAAGTATGTACCAGCAAGGGCGTGAACCTCAGATGTATCCCCCTTTATTGACGTCAACCGCTTTCAACATAAAAGGTCTTCACTTACGCTTACGATTTGAGTTAGCAAGGACTACGAATTGAACTTGGTCAAGGAATATGAATTCGTCCAAGCTACTCCGCCTCCTCAGACTTACCAGAGGTACCCACTCCTCGGGGGCCTCGCTCTCTCTTCTCTATTTCTGATTGCAGATAGGAACTGGTACTCGCTCCTCAAGGGCCAATGTTCGTGAATACTCTGAAGATTCTTTACTGCCTGGAAGCTATCGCAGATACAGACATTCGTGAGTTACCACCGCTCTCTCAGAGCTTTCCCTGGAACCAGGTACTCGCTCCTCGAGGGCCTAGTTCCTTCCAGCCACTGAGCCTCTTTAAAAATCTATGTGAGTGTGTCATCTACTACTGGCTATGTATACAGCTTACCTGTCTACTCACTATCTATAGTCTGTCTACAGCTCAGCAACCCCGGGATCGCAGTTCCAGTATCTGAGGGACTTCAGCCCTGCTGGGCACATCAGCTCACTACTGCCACCTCTGGTGGTTCTACTAACCTGTCTAATAAAGAACTGTCTGTGTCTGTCTCCATACCTAAGCCTAGCCGGTGGTTCCTCTCAGGATATCCTCCTGGGGGCGCTGTCATCTGCCATCGGCCCAAGGATTCACCTATTTATATTAGAGTGCTCACTCCTCCCACTTCAGGAGCTGAGCACAATAGACTGCTAACTCTCATCTGCTTGCTCCTCTCATCAGCATAGCAGATCCTAACAGATTGCTAACTCCTCCCCTCTGGAGGAGCAGATCCTAACAGCAACAGAGTGGGCATGCCGGAAGGAGTAAAGAGAATGAGATGTGATTTAAAGAAGCTTGAACGTGGTGGAAGATTTGGCAGCCGGGATTCAATGCCAAGAAGTGCAGAGCATTGAATCTGGGTTGTGGTAATCCAAAAGACCTGTATGTCTTTGGGGGAGGCGGGGCTGATGTGCACAGAGCAAAGAGGAACCTTGGGATGATAGTGTCTAGCGATCTGAAGACAGCGAAGCAATGTGACAAGGCAATAGCTAAAGCCAGAAGAATGCTGGGCTGCACAGAGAGAGGGATAACCAGTAAGAAAAAGGAAGTGATAGTCCCCTTGTACAGGTCCCTTGGTGAGGCCTCACCTGGAGTATTGTGTTGTTCTGGAGACCGTATCTCAAAAGGGACAGAGACAGGATGGAGTTTAATGATACAAAATCGACAAGCCTTTTCCATTGGAAAGAAATCAGTAGAACTAGAAGTCACGTAATAAAACTCCAGGGAGGACGACTCAGCACCCACGTCAGGAAATATTTCTTCACAGAGAGGGTGGTGGGTGCCTGGAATGCCCTTCCTCTGGAGGTGGTGAAGACAAAAACGGTGAAATATTTCATAGGGGCATGTGATAAACACTGTGGATCCCTAAAAGCCAGAGGGTGGAAATGAAGAAAAGAGTGATTGGGGGTAACTTGCTGATGTGACAGTTACTACCCTTAACCAGTAAGCCTTCATACTGTTGATGCAACTCCATTATTGCTCTCTGCTTTAACGGCAAGGGTAAAAGAGGAAAAGGGGAATTAGATTCAGGCAGCAACCAACAAGAACATTGGATTTTATGGTCTGGGAAAACAAATAAGCATGGGGGTAACTTGCTGATGCGGCTGTTACTACCCTTAAACAATAAGCCTGATACTTTGAATGCAACTCCAACATTGCTCTTTGCTTCAACAGCAAGAGGTAACAGGGAATTGGACTCAGACAGCAACCAACAAGGGCCCTGACTTTGACGGTTTGGGAAACTGTATGGTGCAGAAGAAACTACCATAAACTTGCTGGGCAGACTGGATGGACCATTTGGCCCTTTTCTGCCGCAAATTTCTGTTTCTAAATGCCTTTCTAGAGTGGTACGGATATATAGAGTGTCAGACTGACTCTATACAGATTCTCTCTCTCTCTTAACTCTCTCCCACCCCCCCAGCTCCTGTGCTTCATGTTGCTCCTGAGCGTATGCAGCTATTTTTTTTGACCCCCACAGTACAATGAGCCAACAATTTCAATTTAATATCAACTATGATGCCCAGATCTTTTTCCTGCATGGTAACTCCTAATATGGAACCTAACATCATGTAACTACAGCATGAATTATTTTTCCTGATATGCATCACCTTGCACTTGTCCGCATATTTCATCTGCCATATGGACACCAAATCTTCCAGTCTGGCAAGGTCCTCTTGCACATTACCACAATCTGCTTGTGATTTAACTACTCTGAATAATTGTGTCATCTGCATATTTTTTTTTGTTGTAATATTACATCTATATTAATATCCCTAGTACAAAGTTGTGTGCTTTTCTTTTGGCAAAAACCTCAAGAGGTTTTCAATAGGCAACATATCAAATCTAAATACGTGTAAAAATGATGTTCCTTAAGCAAACATTTTCCAGTTGTGCAACAAACACCGTATATAAGAAAATGACTTCTTGAACGCGCACCGGGGTCATCTACATGCAATTTATACGCCCACAATGGGGCACTGAAAGTATAACTCTGTAACAGCTGCAGTGAGTGGTGGAAGTGGGGCCCGCTTGCTTGGTGAGAACCAGACCCCGAGCCTCCTGGAGTGAGGGGGCTCGGGCGGGCTGCACTTTCGGTTTCTCAGGAGCTCTGTAATGGGCTCTCACGGTGAGAGCCTGCGCCGGGCCCAGCCGGAGCGAGCACCGCAGACCTCGCTGCTGCCGCTTCCCGGGCCAAGTCAGGCGGGGGGGGGGGCCCCGCTCTGTGTCTCGGGCCCGGAAGGGGGCAGGCACCGCCTCCCGACTCCGCCCCCGCTTGCCCATCGCTGGCGTTTCCCAGAGAGGCACCGGCGGCCCGGCCTCCTCCCCCTCCTCGTTCGCGATTCGCGGAAGGGAACCCGACGCGGCCGCCGCGGCTTCCCTCCCCCCGGAAAGGAAGAGGAAGAAGCAGCCGCTCCCTGAGCGCCGAGCGGCGGCGGCTCCGATTCCAGGCCGGGATTGGGTGGGGCGAGCAGGCCGCGGTGCAGCCGGGCAAGAGGGAGCTGGCAGGGCGCCGGGGCGGCGCGGCAGGTGAGGCGGCCTCGGACTCGCCTCTCCCCGGCTCCTCCTTCCCTGCAGCGAGTCGCGGCACTGCGGGAGGCTCCGGCCGGCCCTGGCGTCCCCGGCCTTTCCTCTACGACTTCCCCGAGGTGCGGGCGGCTTTGCTTTCCCGGGCTTTGCGCGCTGGGCTCTGAGCCTCTGCCCTGCCTGGTTTGGGGTTTCTTACTGCCCCGCTCCCATCCCTCGGTGCATGTTACAGGTCTCTCGTGCCCTCAGGCAGGGAAAGACACTGGAAAAGTAACCGGAGCCTGGGAGGAATGGGATGGTGCTCCTGCATCCTAAGGTCCACCTAGGCTGACTGACTTTCTTCTGCTGTTAATACCACAGACCTCACTTCATCTCTGCCTTTACCTTCCCTTCGCCAGGTTTTCCCCCCCCCCCCCCCCCCCCAAAACTTCAACTCTTTTCTTTCTTTTTTTTTTTGGTCTGGTCCCTTTGAATCTCCTATCAAGTTCTCTAGATTCCTTTCCACTTCAAAATACTTGCTTGTGCATTTGTAACTTTTGAGGTATTTAGAGATCTCTATCATATTCTGTCTTTATCGCCTCTCCTCTAGGGTATGTATTTAGATCTATAATTTTCAATGCGTCAGGGTTTTGGCACAGACTGTGCTTTTTTATGATATGCCTTTTCTGGAGTCTCACTATTCTGTTTAAATTCATTTTGGAGGTACAGCCTCCAGAATTGGATAAAATGCTCCAGAAGTGGTCTGACCAATGACTTGTATGGAGGAATTATTTCCTTTTCTTCCTATTGATAATATCTCCTTCCCAATTGGCTTTGGCCACTGCTTTTTTGCAACCTTGATATGATTTGATATGATAGGATTTGCATGATATGTGAGGGTTTGCATGATATGATTTGATATGATAGGGTTTTGCAACCCTCGATATGATTATCCTAAGGGGCCACCTTTCAAATGGATTCTCCATGAATAAACAGGTGTTTACGCATGCTGAAAAGGCCATTTAAAAATTACCCCTCCCCCCAGTGTAAAGAACACACAGTTTATTTTTAATGTACCTGTGGCTCCCTCTGAGGAAGGGATTTTCAGAGGGAAGTGCCACAGCATACTTGGTATTTGCGGATCCGCAAACACTGCAGGGAGTCATACATTTGCCCCACTCCATATATGATTCTACACTTTTGTTCCCATTGAATATCAGCTGCCGAGAACTGGACCATTTTTTCAAGCTTTCTTACATTCTCATTTTATTTGCTCCATCAGGAAATGCCCCTGTGTTGCAGATTTTAGTATCAAGTTCCAAAAGGCAAATCTTTCATAACCCTTCTTAAAATCATGTATGAAAATATTGAACAGAACCTGCCCTAGGACTAATCATTGAAGCATTCTTTATATCCCATCTCCTTTGACATGAGCTCCATTTACCACTACGCTCTGTTGTGTATCCCATATATTTCTAATCCATCTTGGAGCCCACCCCTAGGCTAGTCCGTTATTTTTATGAGTGGGACTTTGCCAAAAGTTTCACTGACATCTGAATATAATCATAACCAGTGGCCACCCCAATCTAGTTCTCTACTTTCCTGGTAAAAGAAATTGCTCCTATTTGTTTGACACAGTCTCCTTTTGGTAAAGCCATGCTACCTTGGATCCTGAATGAAGGATATTTTCATTATTTAAAATTAAAAAAAATGTTGTGTTAGGATTCAGTTTTCTTTTTGCTATTGCAAACTCTTAATCACTGATTCTTGTTTTCTTTATTGTGGACTTAATTAGGGTAAATTGTTTAGCTTATTTTCACTTTTTTTGTACTGTTCTATCTCTTTCTCTCAGCCCCAACCCAAATACAGCTAGTTTCTTACCGACAGGCAGCAGCTTCTAATTTCGCCACCTATGGCAGTTCCACTCCTGCTCAGACCTGGTTTCTGCACTCACCATCAATAGTGGCTTCTTTCCTGGGTGCGTGCTCTAAGTACTGAATGTCAGGCACTTGGGTGAGCTGGCTTCTGGGATTTTTCCAGCCTTTGCAGTACTGCAACTTCCTAAACCTATTCCTACTACTGTTATAGACTGTGCCAGTAGATAAGACTATTATGTCCATCTGGTCTACTGAACTTCATTCCTGATCTCTGGTATCCCCTCATTTCCTTGGCCCCAAGCTCACTATGGCAGGGGCAGCAACTCCTGGGCTCCGGGGACTGAAGTTTCAAGGCTAGTTTTTAGGTGCCTGGGTGACCTGGAGCACCCATGTTTCTTCCCTCCCCATGAGAGTCTATATATATCTGCCTCCAGTCCTCTAAAATCACTGCTCTCTCCAAAGAGAGAAATCTTCTGTCCAGTGTGCAGCAGCAGTAGCAGCCAGAAAGCAAATAGAATGCTAGGGATTATTAGGAAAGGAATGGAGAATAAATCAGAGAATATCATACTGCCTCTGTATCGCTCCGTCTTGAGTATTGTGTGCAGTTCTGGTCACCACATCTCCAAAAAGAGAGAGCAGAATTAGAAAAGGTACAGAGAAGGATGACAAAGATGATGAAGGGGATGGAACAGTTCCCCTATGCAGAAAGCCTAAAGAAGTTAGGACGTTTCAGCTTGGAGAAGAGACAGCTGAGGGGAGATATGATAGAGAGCTATAAAATAATGAGTGGAATGGAACGAGTAAACGTTAATCAGTTTACTCTTTCAAAAATTACAAAGACCGGGGGATACACAATGAAGTTACTAGGTAATACATTTAAAACTAATAGAGAAATTTTTTTATTTTTTTTTTACTGTATGCGTAATTAAGCTCTGGAATTTGTTGCCAGAGGATGTGGTCAAAGCTTTTAGTGTAGCTGTGTTTAAAAAAAAAAAAAAAAAAAAAAAAAAAAGGTTTGGACAAGTTCCTGGAGGAAAAGTCCATTAATAATTATTAAGGCAGAGTTGCAGAAATCCACTGCTTATTCTTGGGATAAGGAGCTTGGAATCCATTTACCCTTTGGGATCCTGCCAGGTACTTGTGACCTGGCTTGGCCACTGCTGGAAACAGGATACTGGGATTGATGGACCCTTAGTCTGACCTAGTATGGCAAGTCTTATGCTCTTAAGGAATGAACAGAGCTTTCAGTGGAGCTGCCTGAACCTTTGCTCTCCCTTACTACAAAGTCTTAATTTGTAGTCAAAAAGGAAGTGGAACAGTGGAGGGGGGTGAGATAGGCAAGGGCCAGGTGTGACCTCTGGAAAGGACCAGGGCCAGGTGTGAACTCTCTGTCACACACACCTGAACACACACTTCCTACTCTTAACATGCTCGATTGAGCACTGGTGTAAGGAGGAAAAGACAGACAGAGAATGGCATTGGGAAGTGTAGCCAACTCAGCCTGTAGCTCCTTGTCATGTTGTTCAGCTATATCTGAACATTTACCAAAGCTTTGCTATAGTTTCACGTTGGTTGACCTTGTTTTGTCTTCTTGGGGGCTTGACCTGGCCATGCTGATGCTTTATGGAAGTTGACTCGGTCATCTTCAGTTTAGCCCTCTGCTTTTTCATGTGATTCATGTACAGGTTTTTGTAATTCATCCAACACCCAGGCATGCACCTCCACCTTATTTTCTGGACTTTACTGTTCCTCTCACCCTACTCCTACCACTGCCCTCTGTATCTGTCCCAAGTGTGTGTGTGTATAAATTCTGTTACGAGCTTGGTTACTGCTGTTCAAGGCAATCGGTGAAAAAGTAGTTCTCGGAGCCCTTCAATTTCATATCCTGAGCCCTTGTCTTTGAATTTTGTTTTTCTTGTTGCTAGTTCCATGGAAAGCTTGTAAAGTGGGAGTGGCATTGACCCGCTAGTGATGGTCCAGCTCCAGTCCCTTCTCTGGTGAGTGTTATTCAGTAATTCTGCATGTTTTGTTGCACTCCTCTCATAATTCTCCCTTCTTTCACTGACATACCTAAAAGGCTTATTTTATTGTAGGAGGTGGGAATATATTTAGGAAACCTGGGTGCCAGTCAACATTTTTAGGAGCCAAGGACATTTTTTCTTTTCTAGTTTTCTCACCATTTAGCTCCTTTTTTATTATTGGTATTTTGCTGTTTTGTTTGGCACTGTGTCCTTATTCTGCTGTCATTTTGTCATGTCTGTTTGGTTTTATACATTTATTTTTTTCTTTTCCTTTCTTTTTTTGCTTTACTGGGATTTTTTCAGCTCTGTTTTACTGCTTCAGCTATTTTTTTTCCCTCTGCTTGCGCCTTTGCTGTTTGGAATACTTTCCTCGCCTCTGTCATCTTTTCCAGATAGTCTTCCCTGTTATCCTTCTTTCTTGAACCCATTGAATATTAATCTTTTTGTCCTTACCTTTACAGCCACCTCTCTAAAATCTGTACTGGTCTCTCCCCCTCTTCTTGTATCTATTTCCTCACCAGGATTTATTGCCCTTACCGTGATTCTTCCTAGGTTAGCTCACTGTCAGGCCAATACAGTAAAGTTCGCGGGAGAGCGCCCACAGGCCAGTGTCCTGTGAGCGCCATTCAGTAAACTAAAATATTTAAATTAGGCCCAGCGGTAAAAAGAGGTGCTAGGTCACTAGTGCATCCCTAGCGCCTCTTTTTGGACAGGAGCGGCGGCTGTCAGCGAGTTTGACAGCCGATGCTCAATTTTGCCAGCGTCAGTTCTTGAGCCTGCTGACAGCCACAGGTTCGGAAACCAGACGCCGGCAAAATTGAGCGTCCGGTTTTCAACTCGCGAGCCGCGGGCTGATTAAAAATTTTTTTTTTTAACTTTTTTTAATTTTCGGAACCTCCGACTTAATATCGCCATGATATTAAGTCAGAGGGTGCACAGAAAAGCAGTTTTTACTGCTTTTCTGTGCACCCTCTTGGGTAGGCGCTAATTTCTGAAAGTAAAATGTGCGGCTTGGCTGCGCATTTTACTTTCTGTATCGCGCGGGAATGACTAATAGCGCCTGCAACATGCATTTGCATGTTGCAGGCGCTATTAGTCTCAAGGGGGGGGGGGGTTTGGACGCGCGTTTTCGACGCGCTATTACCCCATACTGAATAAGGGGTAAAGCTAGCGCGTCCAAATGCAGGTTAACAGTGCGCTCCACCGGAGCTGTATCGGCCTGTGTGAGACTTCACTAAGATCTTCCTAACCTGCCAGTGCCTCCCTAAAGAAGTACTAGATAGGAACTTAAGTGCCTTGATTCATGCAGCCCAGCATCCCGTCTCTAACAGTGGTCAATTCAGGATGGAAGTCCCTGGCAGGTCCCATAAAACAGATTTATTTCCTGGTACTCCCAGGGATAGTGGTGGCTTTCCTTAGTCTATCTGGCTCTAATGTGTCATGGACTTTTCCTCCAGGAACTTACTGAAATCTCTTTTAAACCCCATTTACCAGTTGCTTTGACCATGTCTTCTAGCAATATATTCCACAATTGTGAGCTGAGTGAAAAAACACTTTCTACTATTTGTTTTGGATCTGATAGTTGCTAGCTTCATAGTGTCCCCTTTTTAAGTATTTTTTTTAAATGGGTAAATAACTACGGTATCTTTTATTTACCCATTCCACCCCAGTCATGATTTTATAAACTTCTATCATTTCTGTCTATCGTCTCTTTTCTAAGTCCAGGGTCCCAATTTTTGTGAGAGCCCTCTCTGCTTTTGTTCTTAAACACTGGTGATCACTGGAACTCAGGCAACTATTTATTTATTTAAAATTATTTGTATACCGCCTATGCAAAGGGTGTTAAGTCTAAGGCATGGCTTCCCAAACCTGTCCTGGGGACCCCACAGCAAGTTGGGTTTTCAGGATTTGCACATTGAATATGCATGAGGTACATTTGCATACCATGGAGACTCAGTATATGCACATTTATCTCATGCACATTCCTTGTGGTTATCCTGAAACCCCCAGTGGCTGGTGGGTCCCCAGGACAGGTTTGGGAAGCTCTGGTCTAAGTGGTTTACATTTTATTTAAAGGTTTTTATATTACCGATAGCCGTTTGCACATCATATCGGTTTACAGGTAACGAATTACATGATAGAGAAAATACATGGAACGATTTGGTTACATGGTATGGTAAATGGTGGGGGTACGAACATGGTATGTAGAGGTATAAGGTGTTGAGGGAAAACTAATATATGTAGAAAAAAAAATTAAATATAAGCAGAACTATGTACACATTACAGGGTATGGTCTGGGAAGGTACAAGATGTTTATATAGTGGACTTGATGAAATCTTATATATATATTATATAATTGAAACTGTAGTCAGTCATGTAGCGAGATAGTGCCAGGGGAAGAGTCTCACACAGGCCAATACAGGTAAAACCAGGCCGATACATGATAAAACCATAAGTCATTAAGAACAAGTTGTAAAAGAAACTTTATCAGATAGTAAAAAAAGAGTGATCTTAATAATGTAGAATAAAAAAAACATAAAAATAGCTAAAAAGAATAAATGAAAAGAGGTTACAAATTAGGGTTGCTGAATGCAAAGGTACATAAGTTTTGAGAGCTTTTTTATTTATTTAAAATCTTTTCTATACCGTCACTAAGTTATATACCATCGTAACGGTTTACATGTAGGCACATATTTAATGTAGGTAAAAGTGTACTATAGTACATTCTAACAGGTGCCATTAAAGGTTCGGTTACAATATATCATTAGACAAAATAATTTTTAGAGAAGTGGGTCATGACAGAGTGTACTGAAAGTACTTTTACGGGTAAATTTATCATACATAGTGTTATCAATCTGCTAGTTGTGATGTGGGGTTCATAGACTACTCTTCTGTATTGTCCTAAGTATTGTGTGTCGGTGCTTATCTGCTTATTCCTGAATAATTTATATTCTCCCGTCTCCTTGTAAAATGCCTGTTTAAAAACTTTTCTTAAATGCCTTGAGATCACTTTGTAATCTGATCTCTGGAGGCATTGTGTTCCAAATTGTGGATCCTGCTAATAAGGCCCTTTCCCTCACTTGGGTTAGTCTTGCTGTTTTAACTGAAGGGATGGTTAGGAGTGTTTTATTTGCTGATCGAAGATTTCTATGTGGGACGTGAACCCATAATGCTGTGTTTAGCCAGTCTGATTTCTCATCATGAATTAGTTTATGGATGGTACATAGGGTTTTGTATTTAATTCTGTGTTCAATCGGTAACTTTTAAAAGCTTTAGGGGTGGAAATGAGACGAATATTGTGTGGAAGTAAGTTGCATAAAGTAGGGCCTGATACTGAGATGTCTTGATTGAGAATAATGTCAAGTCTTGCTGCTCTGACTCTGGGGATTTCAAGTTAAGCATCTGATAGCTGAAAGTAGTGGTCGGGATGTTTGGTAGATTCTAAGAAATGAACCTAACCACATGGAGGAAGGATTGTAAATAAGGACTTGTACTGAATGGGTAACCAATGGAGAGCTTGTATAATTGGTGTAATATGAGGAGTTTTAGTGAGTAGATGTGCTGCAGAGTTTTGAATTAATTGACAAGGTTGGATGGAGGAGTTTGGAAGACCAAGATATAGAGAGTTGCAGTAGTCTAATGCTGTCAGGATGAGAGATTGTAAAACTGAACGGAAATCGGGGGGGATATAATAATGGTTTCGGCTTTCTAAGTAATTGAGTTTTGTAAAATGATTTCTTTACATTAGTGGAGATATTAATATTGAGAGATAATTTAGAGTCAATCAGTATTCTGAGATTACGCGCACAGTTGGTTATGTGTATAGTGTGGTTTCGAAAATTGAGTTCAAGAGGTGGTTTGTGGGAAGTTTGCGGGATTGTGGATAAAACTACCAGTTCTGTGTTTGAGGTGTTTAATTCAAGACGATTATGGAATAACCAAGTTTTTATAGTTTTTAGGTGAAGGTGGATCAGTGATAAAGTGTTTTGCCAGGAGTTAGAAAATGGAACGATAAACTGAATTTGGACTTTAGAAACCCCATATTGCCCTTGTGGGCTCTGTTGCCATTTGCTTGAGAGAGAGCCTGTTGAAGGGGGATCAGGATATCTCTGTATCTGCAGATGGGATGATCATTCTAGTCAGCATCTCGCAGATTAAAACTCTGCCACCTTGATTTGAAGGTCTGTGGATTTCCCCATTGTAAGTAGAAGTACCATTTTCTTTCCAAGTTAACTTAAACAGTGTCTACTTCCTTTCCAGTGCTTCCTGCTCATCAGTTGCTTTAATGTTTTTTTTACGTGAAGTACCTACCCTGTCTGTCCTGAGCCATAGTATAGCCTGATATGGGTGTATTCTAGTAATGGAACTCATTAAACTACATTGGTCACAGCAACAGTATCCAAACTTGTCTCCGCCATTAGGGCATGCAAGTCTGGGATTTTATTACCAAGACCATAAATATTTGTGCACATAGCCTTTCAGGCATTACTTCTTCCATGGTCTTCCCTCTAACTAATCCTCCTACCTACTTCTTAATCTCCCTGTTTACAGGTAGCTTTGCAAGATTCACACCTTTGTGCTTTTTCCATGCACGTGAAAGAGGGTAGACTTTGGAGTAATCTAAGAAAATATTTCTATACAGAAAGGATGGTGGAGGCCTTGAATAGCCTCTCCATGGAGTTGCTGGAGACCAGGCCAGTATCTGATAAACACAGAAGATCTCTGAGGGCGTGGTAGGGAGGTAGGGATCATAAAGCTGAGTAGTTGATGTGGATAGGCAGGCTGGTTAGACCATAATGGTCTGTCTTCTGCTTTCATGTTTCTATGTTTGATTTATTTGTTGGAGGTGAAAACCAGATTCAAACCAGCTTCCATCCACCACCACTGTCAGTTTAAATTCCTGAACAATTCATCCTGATCTTGGTTCTCTTCTCAGACACATGCACGCCATCGCTATAGTGAAGCTTTTTTTTTTTTATATCTTCAGGTAGAGCCCTAGTTTCCAAAAAAATCCCAGGCCACCTTCTTTATACCAGTTGTTCATTTATGCATTGACTTTGTTACAACATTTTTTTTTTCTCCTTTGTCATATATGGGTAATAATTCAGAAAACATCACTGCCCTTGACAGCTGCCTAGGATCCTCTGCTGATTTCAGCTCCTCTTGTACCATAGTGACTTGGTTCCTAGCCAGACCATTCGTCTGATAGTAGACTGCTGCATCAATTTCACTTTCCTTTAGTCAGGTGCTAGTCAGGCCATAGGTTACCGACAGGTCAAGGCCCCTTAGTAGCTAAAGCATAGCTGAGATCCCTGAAGCAGAGCTTCAGTGTGAGGTGGAGTCGGGTCCAGGCAGAGGTCAGGATCTGGTGATCAGATGGGAATGGAATTGCACAGGCTAAGCCATACTATCAGTCCCAAGGTGTAATCGGGCAGAAACAGGGCTAGAAATCCAGGCAGGAAAACTGAACAGCTTCAGGAAACACCAGCAGAGAGCCAGGCCTACAGAGAGCCAGGCCTACAGAGAGCTTCAGCAGTCATTAGAGCAGGTTAAGCTTACTAGGAGGTTCTGCAGCCTTACCTGGACTTGTGATTCACTTGCAAGTCTCCTGCTGCTTTCTGTAGGGGTTGCCTTTTTAAAACCAGGTGAATATGACACCCTTCTCTCTGCTCCAGCCACACATGGGGGCCGATGCAATAACTTTGCGTAGAAAGCGGGTGCTGAACAGTCAGCTCCTGCTTTCTTAATGCACTGGCGTCGTGCAATATTTAAATTAGGGGGTCGCATAAGCAAGGAGGCAACCTGGACCGGATGGTATACACCCCAGAGTTCTGAAGGAACTCAAAAATGAAATTTCAGACCTATTAGTAAAAATTTGTAACCTATCATTAAAATCATCCATTGTATCTGAAGACTGGAGACTGGATGCTGGCCTTGATGGACCCTTGGTCTGACCCAGTTTGGCATGTTCTTAACTACTTGGGGATTTTTTTTCCTTCTTATTTGATATCGCCTCTCAACTTATGTAGCCCAGTCATTGTGATGATGGTCCTTGGCCAGGAAACGTGTACCATGGCTGCTTCTGGAGCCATGAACAAATCCAGCCACTAGGTGTCACTTTGTGTTGCGTAAGCCTTTGCTCCCTTCTCCTTTCTACCTGGTGGGCTGTGAACACTGCCTCCACAACAAACCAGTGAGCAGCTAAGGGCTCTACAACATCCCCAGCCCTGAGTTGACCAGGAGAACGGCAAACCTGATCTGGGAGGCAAACCCAGGTTTCCACACACTGCCTCTGAGCCACCAGTTCTGACCAGTTTTATCCTGCACCGAGCAATCTCCATCATCTGATACAGATAGGATAACTCCAGAGCCCGTAGAATGTTTCTCTAAAGTCTGCTGCCCCACAGTTGTTGTATTGGCCCAAACTCAGCATTATTCTTGCTTCAATAAAACTGGATCTTACGGTTTTCGAAACGTTTCTTACAAATTGCTCCTTGTAACCAGTAAAAAATAATGCGTTATACATCCCAGATAGGGTACAGTCTCTATATTAGACAGTAAGGTGGGCCTAGGTGAGTGAGGGAGAGATTTTCTAGCCAGCAATAGCAAAGAAACATTAAATTATAGCTATCCTAAAGCCCCACTTTAGCCTCTGGGTGAGAAACTGTGAATTCTAAAACAAAATTTGTCAATTATAAAGCCCCCAATGGTATTTTGCAGGAAAATATTTTAGAGAATTGGTCTTCAGATGTCTAAGATGTATTGGAGATTATGGCAGGGCTGGAAAAATTCAGGTTGCCTAGAATTCAGGGCCAGGTGTCCAACAGAAGAGGTACTGGCAGGACCCAGGTCAGTGAGAGGGGGGTTCAGGGATGGGAGAGTGGGTTGTGGAAACTGCCGGCAGGGGTGATGGGAGGTGGAAGGGAAGAGAGTTGTGGAAGCTGCCATTGCTGGAACATGGGCCAGGGAGTAACACTATCTCAGTTGCTTCCACCAGCGGTGACCAGGAGGGTGATGGTGACAGCAACTGGAGGGATGAGAAGAAGCTGATGGCAGGCATAGTGCCTTGTGTGGGGGAAAAGAATCTGGGAGGGAGAGTGAAGTTGGGAGGAGAATGTTTGGAAGGAGTGCAAAGAGGAGTAAAGTAAAAAAAAATTAAACCTTTCCTAATGTGTAGACAGATGGAGACGGAACACGCTGACGTCACAGTATATATATAACCCTGCAGTAACCCCAGCCTGCCAGTATTCTCTGTCTCCAGCAGACGATGGACGTGCATCTCCCTATGGGGATTGCTTTGAGCTTTTTGAAAGGAGAAATTCTAAATTCAGGAAACGAAAGCCCCTCTCTCCTGCAGTGATACCTAAAGGTCCCTCACCCAGTTGAGAATTCCTGAGGCGATTTCCGTGGTCCCTAAAAGGTGTGCCTTCATCCGGTGGCTGGGTTTCCTGGCCTGGTCTTAACTGCTAGTTCAGCTGAAAGGCAGCGGGTGCAGGAGGCCGAGTGCGGTGGTGATGGCAGATGCCCTCCCCTCTGCAGCCGGAGACTACCTCTTTGCTCATCTGGTAAGTGTGGAGCTCAGAAGGTAAGGTTTTTAAAAAAAAAAAAAAAAAGAGAGAAAATTTTACCTGAATCAGAGATGGAGGGTTTTCAGGAATTCCTTCGGTCTTCGTTCTTGGTGTGCCGTACCAATGTTTATTCCTGCTCCTGTTGGGGTTGGGGAACTGGCAGGTTGAATGGCCGCCGGTGGGCTAGGCCCCGCACTTAGGGGCTGTCGGTGTGCACAGTGCGTCGGCTCTCGGCACACGTTCGCTGTTTTTGGGCATGCTTTTTACACGAACACGTGCTTAGCTTGGCACACAGGTTGTGTGTGCACCTTGCCACGCTTTCTTCTAGGCACTTATTTTTTGGGCGCATTTCATTTTTGAGCGTGAGCCATTCCGACACACATTTACCGCAGCAATGGCGCCGGTAAGCAAAAAGCCTATATGTCTTCCTATTTGTGTTGCCTGTCTTTTTAGGGCTTCTCAGCCTGACTGACTTCCTTAGATTTTGCTAAGCTTGGCTCTTCCCATTCTGATGATGGGTTGGTCACGGCCTTCACTGGGGGAATGCCAGATCTTGTTTCTCCCTGGACTGGCTCCTCTGCTGGCGAGGGCAGTTCTGTGGGACCAGCTCCAGTTTCTTCTGGGCTTGGTCTGGACCCGGCTGCTTTTTCTTGGGTGGAATTTTTTTCAAGGCTTACAAGCTTTTCTTCCAGCGCAGTCTTCCGCTTCTCCCATTTCTGTCCGGTTGGTCCCTCAGCCGGTGGCTGCTCCCTCTTCCAGTCCTATGCTTAAATGCTGGTGCTCGCCTCGGCTCGCTGCAGGTGTTCCCGACAGGAATCCGGATGGCACTGATGTTGTTGATCCTGATTCCCTGGAAGATGGGGAAATTCCTCCAGGACTGGAACTGAATCGAACCATGTTGCGGTTCTTTCATAGAGATGAACCAGCCTGATTTCCCAGACCTTGAAACAACTGGATGTTCCTGGTTTAGATGTTATGTCAGAGCCAAGGAAGAATCCCATTTTGGTTTACTTACGTAAAGCCTCTTGTTTTTTCCTGGTGATGGATGCCATCCAAGAATTGATTGATCTGGAATGGGATGCCCAGAGGAAAATTTTAAAGGGGGTCGGGCATTGGAAAGCCTGTACTCCCTGGATCTGGCTGTGAGAGAGCATTTGGATGCTCTGGTGTGTGCCATGTCTAAGCGGATGACTTTCCCTGTGGCGGGAAAAGCGGCCTTGAAGGATGTACATGATAGAAGGATTAAGGCTATTCTTAAGCAAGCCTTTGAGGCAGTGGTGATGAATTTACAGATTGCCTCCTATTACGTCCTAGTGGTGAGATCTTGTCTGCTTATCTCTCAGGAGTTGATGAGTCTAGAAGGAATTCCAGAGTGGTTGTGGAGCCTGCTGCTGTCTTTTTTTTTGTAGCAGACGTAGGCTGTGTTTTGGTCCGGACCTCAGCTAGAGGAGTGACTTTGGTGATAGTGACCAGGCATCAACTCTGGTTGCGAAATTGGTCAGCTGACACAGCTTCCAAAGCCAATCTTACCAAGATGCCCTTTAAAGGCTCGCTCTTATTTGGGAGCGAGTTGGAGAAACTGGTCAGTAAGTGGGCGAGTCTCCAGTGCCTCGGTTTCTGGAGGATAAGATATAGTTACAGCGCCCCTTTGGTATGCGGGGTTGATTTTGGGATTCCAGGTGCTTTCTTCCTTACAAAGAGATGATATTTTAGCGGACTCGGCCTTTCGGTAGGTCTCAATCCTTTTGTCCCCGGCAGCCCAAGAGAGGAGCGGGCTCGGGTGGTGGACCTTCCTGAGTTTCCCAGTGAAGGTTTGCTGACCCGGAACAGGAAATAGAGAGAGAGAGATGTCCCCCTATCGGAGGTGGGTCAAAATCATGTCTGACCAGTGGGTCCTGGAGCTGATACGCAAAGGGTGTGCACTGGAATTTCGCAGTATTCCTCGGGACGTATTCATGGTGTCCCCTTGCCACTCTCCGCAGAAGAAGCAGGCAGTGGAGTTCACGCTTCAAAGGCTCCTCTGACTGAGGTTGTGGTTCTGGTGCCCATGTTTCAAGAAAGTATGGGGCGATAATCCATTTATATTTGTTGTGCCCAAGAAGGAAGGCTCCTTTTGTCCCATCTTGGATGTCAAGAGGGTCAACAGTCACTTGAAGGTGACTCATTTTCGAATGGAAACCTTATACTGTGTAATAATGGCAGTGCAGTCGGGGGAATTTCTGACCTCTTTGGATCTGTCAGAGGCTTATCTTTGTATTCCCATCCAATTAGAACACAAACGACTTCTATGCTTGTGGTATTGGGGCATCATTATCAGTGTCTGGCACTGTCTTTTGGTCTAGCCACTGCTCCCAGAACATTTTCCAAGATTATGGTAGTAGTAATGGTTTTGCGAAAAGAAGGAATCCTGGATGACTAGCTGATTCGAGCCAAGTCTCAGGAAGAGAGCTGCCTGGTGACACACAAGGTGATCTCCTTATTGCAGGAGCTCTGTTGGGTGGTGAAACTGACCAAGAGCAATTTTCATCCATCCCAGTCGTTGGAATATCTGGGGGTCTGGTTTGATACAGGAGATAGTTTTCCTACCGGAAGTTCAGATCCAGAGATTTATCTCTCAAGTGCGTCAGTTGATGAACACTATATGCCTGACAGTGTGGTCAAACCTACAGGAACTCAGCTTGATGGTAGCTAATCTGAAAGTGGTGCCATGGGCAAGGGTGCTTATGCATCCTCTTCAGTGCTCTCTGCTATCTCATTGGAACCCACAGTCTCAAGATTATGTGGTTCGGCTCCACTTGCCGATAGAAATCTGCTCTCACCTTCAGTGGTGGTTGCAGGAGGATCATCTGAAAAAGGGAATTCCCTTGTCCTCTCTGGCCTGGTTGGTGCAAGTCTCCACGGTTGGGGGGCTCACTGTTTGGAGTTAACAGTCCAGGGGCGCTGGAATGCCGAAAAATCCCACTGGACATTAATTGCCTGGAGGCCCAGGCGGTACGGCTGGCATTCTTGCAGTTCAGCCACAGGCTGCAGAATCAAGTGGTTCGCGTGATGTCGGACAACGTGACAATGGTGGCCTATATCAATCGCCAGGAAGGAACCAAGAGCCAGCAAATGTTGCAGAAAATAGACCAGCTGATGGAATGGGCAGAAGGTCATCTGCAGATGATCTTGGCCTCTCACATTGCAGGAAAAGACAACGTAAGAGCGGACTTTCTCAACAGGGAGAGTCTGGACCCAGGAGAGTAGGTGTTGTCAGCTGAGGCATTTCAGCTGAATGTGGTTCTCTGGGGCCTTCTGTTCCTAGACCTGACGGCTTCTCAAAATTTATTTATTTATTTATCGAGTTTTATATACCGTTGTTCGGTTTCGCCATCACAACGGTTTACAAAATGCAAAGGTTCCTCAATTCTATAGTCGCAGGAGAGATCCATGGTCCCTGGGAATAGACGCTCTTGTACAAGTCTGGCTGGAAGGCAGATTGCTTTATGCCTTTCCTCCGTGGCCCTTGCTGGGCAGGATAATTTGCAAGATCGAAGGCCACAGGGGGCTAATACTTGTGGTGGTGCTGGACTGGCCTAGGCATCCGTGGTATGGGGGTTTGTGATGACGCCTGGTGGGAGGTCCCCCTTCATCTTCCGCTGCACATGGATCTGCTTCAGCAGGGACCATTCTTCACAAGGATCTGACTTGATTCTGTCTTACGGTTTGGCCTTTGAAAGAGCTTGCTTATTAAAGCATGGTTATTCCTCTGTGGTGATTGCCACTTTACTCTGCCCTCGCAAGTTCTCCACTTCCTTGTTTTATGTCCGGGTTTGGAGAGTTTTTGAGGCCTGATGTGAGGAGCATTGTGGTCTTTCTCGTTCAGTTAAGATCCCTCTCATTCTGGGTTTTTTTGCAGGATGGATTGCATAAAGGCTTGGCCCTTAATTCCCTGAAGGTTAAGTTGTGGCTCTTGGCTCTTTCAGAGTCCTGGTGAATGGTGTTTCCTTGTTGTCTCATCCTGATGAGGCCCGTTTTTTGAAGAGTGAAGCACCTTAGATCTCCCTTGAGGTTACCGGTTCCATTGTAGAGTCTTAATTTGGTGCTGGACTTTTTGATGGGCCCTACGTTCTGACCACTGCGTAGCCTTTCCTCATAGTTGTTGACTTTGTTCTTGGTGGCTATATGTTCTGCGCGTAGGATTTCTGAGCTGCAGATCTTGTCTTTCCGGGAGCCAATCCTTCGGGTGACTCTGGGGGTGTTACAGCTGATTACAGTTCCATCCTTCTTGCTCAAGGTAGTCTCGGACTTTCATTTGAATCAGTCCATCTACTTGCCATCCCTGGATAAGGTGAGGGATGAGGAGGAGTTTTGCCTTTTGCGCTCCTTGGATGTTAAGCGTCTTGTCATGTGGTATCTGGAGGTCTCTGAGTCTTTTCAAAAGACAATCGCTTGTTTGTTCTCCATGGTGGAAATAAGGAGGGTGCTCCGGCTTCACGGGCTACCATAGCTCGTTAGATTAAGGAGGTGATCATGGCCGTGTCTGTGGATGCTGGAAAGCTGTTGCCTGCTCAGGTTAGGGCTCATTCCACTAGGGCTTAGGCAGTGCCATGATTGGAGGTTAGTCTGTTGTCACCCGTCGTTATCTGCCAAGCTGCGACGTAGTCCACCTTATGCACTTTTTCCAGGTTTTATTGTCTGGATTTGCAGGCCCGGGAGGATGCAGCCTTTGCATGTACAGTGTTGACTGGACTGTGGGCAGCCTCCCATCCTGTTGGGGAGTAGCTTTGGTATATCCCACTGGTCCTGCGTCCATCTGTCTACACGCTAGGAAATGGAGATGTTACTTACCTGATGATTTCGTTTTCCTTAGTGTAGACAGATGGACTCAGCTTCCCCTCCTCGGCTGCCGCATGAGTGTGTCAATAGTCCTGTGGGGCTCTGGGTCTCAAGGGATTACTGGTAGGTGTTCATCCAGTCCCTAGCTTGGAGTACCTTGAATCTTATATGAGTTCAGTGTTTATGGTCGGTTGAGTACAGTTCTGGTTATCTGTTTTTAATCAAGTTTTTTGTTAATCTGTCCACAGTTGCTTTAGAGGAGAATACTGGCAGGCTGGGGTCACTGCAGGAGTATATATATACTTGATGTCAGCTTGCTCCGCGTCTATCTGCTGACAGGGGAGCATAAACCCACTGGTCTTGAGTCCATCTCTCTACACTAAGGAAAATGAAATTATCAGGTAAGTAATTTCTCCAATGAAGAGCAAAAGAGCAAGAAAAAAAGAGCAAAAAAAGTAAGAATTGTAGAGCAAGTTGTATGAGTGCTCACAGTCCCCTCTGTGCAGAGCCACCTTTTGGGGGAGAGAGCAGTTGGAATTTAGGGGACCTCGTGCTGCCGCAGTAGCCCTGCTCTCTGACGTCTCATGCTTTAGGGGAGCACCAGTGGGGCAGGAACCGCAGCAGCCTGTACACTGAGGTGTCTGTATCAGGCCAGAAGGTACAGTGCCCCTTCCCTGCTCTTCAGTATCTTGGGCCTGGGGGACATGGGCTGAATTGCCCCATGCTTCACCCCTCTAAGTCCCAATCCAGAACTAAAATGACACAGATTAAGTAAGAGCTTTCGTGGTCTTGATATACAGGAATTCCAGTTTTATACACTGATTTATGAAAAAGTTGATTTTGTTTTTATTTTTTGCTTTTCTTTTTTTTCCCCAATTTTAGGACAGATCCATAAGTTCAGCAGGATGATACTATCTTGGCTTCTAGCTTTTATGTAGAAACAGTGACTTACAAAAGTATTTTACCCCTAAAACGTCAGCAGATATGTGTGGATCACAAATGGCACTTCCACAGATTGTTCCAGACAGTTTGTTTATTGCAAACCAGTATGCGCTTAAAGTAAATTTTCAAAGTCACAATTCATTATATCTCTGCATTTTTTGTAAAATAAAATAAAAAACTGAAAAGTGCTGCTTGCATAAGTATTCAACTCTTTGGACTAGTACTTGATAGAAGCACCTTTTGCTGCAATAACAGCTTTAAGTTTGTTGGGGTAGGTTTCTACCAGCTTTGCACGCTGTTTGGGAGTGATTTTTGCCCATTCCTCCTGGCAGACTTGCTCCAGGTTGTTCAGGTTGATTTTCAAATAGCAGCACAGATTCTTGATTGGATTGAGATCTGGGCTTTTTGGCCATTGTAGAACATTCACAGTGGCCAACATTCCATTACCTCACAGTTGATCCAATGGTGCTAACTGAGATATGCAGACACTTGGATATTATTTTGTAGCCTTTTCCTATCTTGTACACGTCTATATCTTTATCTTTAATTTTCTTAGAGTGCTCTTTGGTCTTCATTTTCACAGCTTTCCTTCAGATTCACAGTCTGACCAATGGTACTGGAATTAGGAGGTCTTTTTTTTATCCAGAAAAGCTGACTTTTTAAATGATTCACAGAGGCCAATAGTAAGCAGTATATTTCATCTATGTAAACTTGGTGCTGCCATTGTCCTTTTCTGCTGTTCCGTCTGACAGAGAAAAGAAACTAATATGATGGTAGCATCACCTCGCAGCAGCAGAGGAAGAAGGAAAGGGAATGGTGGGAGAGTGCTGAGGTCAGGCTGGAGAGGGACCTCAGAAGAGTGATAGGGTTGGGCTGGAGAGGGAGTGTTTGTTTGCCAGGGGAGAGGGAGTATTGAGAATGAGGGATGGAAAGTCTGTCATTTCACTGCAGAGGTCCTGTGGGTTGCTGCTAGTGTTTGATTCTAAGCTTGTGACCTCGTGGTATCTGTCTTTGGTGATTCACTCCGGCATTGGCCTCAAGGTGACGGTATGCTATTATACTGGCATCTTGTGGCCGGTGCTGGTACTGCAGCTGCTTGTATGTGAATGTGCAGTGGCATCTGGATCAATGGGTTTACATAGCATAATCTACTGGTGTGCATGCCTGGCTCTCAGGGCATTGTGCGGGGCTGGAGACATGCGGCTGTCGTGGACTGGATCAGTGGGCTCCTTTGGCTGCATGGGCCACACTCAAGATCAGAATGATGGTAAGGTGGAAGCTGTTGAGCTGGCAAAGGAAGCTGGTTGCCCTTGTAACAAACAGTGAGGGGGAAAGAGGGGTACTATAACTGGGAGGAGGGATGAGGGGGCAAAGGGGGAGAAATACTCATTTGGCTGCAAATACTCATTTGGCTGCAAATGTTTCATTTATTAATTGTTTAATTAATTGTTATCTTGTTACAATGTAAAATAGGGCAGTTCTCGCCCTATTCAACCTGTTATCTGGAAACCGATGTGATATCTCGATCGAATGTCGGTATACAAAATAAATAAATAAATAAATGTTTTGTCCATCCATGTTAATTCTATTTTAGGTTTACCAATAGATTTAACTGCTCATTTCCGTTCTGGAGCTGCTGATCTGGTTCTTGTAGCAGTAGTGCACCTGTATGCTGGAGAGCTTAAGGTATTGGTTGGATATCTACTTTAACCCAAAGTAGCACATTTAAAACAGACAGAAGAAAATTCTATTTATTTATTTATATAAAATATATATATCGCAAATTTTTAATTCTAATCAGTTAAAAAAAAACAAAATCCCAACATTCACAATATTCATTATACATAGTTGTTGTGAAACATTTATTCTGCTTATTAGTATAGTTATACAATTATTTCTGTGTTGGAACCTATAGCTGCTTGGCTAGTTCTCTTTTCCTAATAGGAGGTGTATTGGTGTTTAGGGCCTGATTTAATATTTGTAGTGTTGCCTTTTCATAGGTAGGGTTCTTACTGTTTGAGTGCGTTCCATAATACAAGTATAACTGTGTGCGGATTAGTTTATGTACACAACTGCATATCCTGGGTGTATGTTAGGTTGGTTCTGTGTCTGTTACCGAGATAAGATATTTTACTAGCATGTAAGCGTTTGTATCAGCCTTATTTATTGTTTTTTCTCAAGAGGACATGCATTGGTGATAAACTGCTGTCTTTTCATAAGTAGAGCTATTGAGCCTGGTAGTTGGAGTTTGTGTTGCTGTTACTGAGATGACACTAGAACCAGAATATCTTTTTTGTAAGGTGAGTTGTACGGGGAATGTCATAATTCTGCTTTACATCCATAATTGTGGGTCAGGGGGATTCGTGTGGATGCAAACTGTACTTTTACATTTAGCCCTGTGATGGTCATGTGTTCAGTGTGTCACGCATGTGAGAACCATCTGTCAGGTGTGTCCTGACAGAAAAAAGGTTGAGAACCACTGGTCTAGATGATATCCTTTTTGGCATTATTCTATGATTCTAACCAGCACATCTTCCTTTCACCCCAATATCCATTTTCTGTCCCCTATTGCTTGGATGCTAAAAAGAATAGAAATAGGCCAGTATTGCGCAAACTCCTTCACTGTGTCTGTGGGGGGGGGGGGGGGGTGTCATTTGTGCTGAGCTAGCACTCCCAATCATTCTGAAAAGTTGGCTCTTGTGGAAATAAGTCGACTCATGTTTAAAGTGGCGTTTCAAGCCCTCTTGTCTTATTGTGAGTATCCGGTCAGTCAAGCTAATGGTTTAAAGTGAAGAAGATTTGTGTTCTAGTGAAAGTACAAGTCTCATCTATAAACTACTTGTTTAGCTTCTACATCCTATGAGTTTGCTCTGAAATTCAAATGCACTAGAGTTCACATGACCACACTTAAGGCCTGATTTACAAAGCTTTTTATCTCCAGACAAAATGGAGAAAAGCCTTAGTAAATCAAGCCCTTAGTGTGTTCTACCTGTATGTAGAAGAATATCTGATATATTTTTTAATCACTTTTCTTGTTTGCTTTTTCAGTGATAGTTCAAAGTGAGATACATAATAAATAGATAACCAGAGTCTAGCCTTTAGTGGGCAGCTTTATATGAAGGGTTTCAAATTTGAGTGTGTGACTACCGTTCTTTGCTAAATGACTAAGAGTTTTTTGCTTTGTAGAGTCAGAGCCTGAAAACTGGGCAGTCCTGGACCTTTTGACTGCCCATGGAGAGATTCTTGCGTATTAAGAATGCATTTTGCATTGCTGTTTGCATTCACTAGATGTATCCATCTCTCCAAGGCTGGAACATCCCTGAG
This sequence comes from Rhinatrema bivittatum, assembly GCF_901001135.1. Lineage (NCBI taxonomy): Eukaryota > Metazoa > Chordata > Amphibia > Gymnophiona > Rhinatrematidae > Rhinatrema > Rhinatrema bivittatum. The sequence continues at coordinate 141,202,403 of NC_042621.1, forward strand.
CATCAGGTTGCCTGGGCACGTAAAGTTTGGTTCCTGGTACCTGTCTAGGTGGAAGCCCTGCCACTGAGCCTGGGCCTGGGTTTAGGAGAGAAGGGTAGGGGTGTGGGGGAGGCGGAGGCGGAGGTTGGAGGGCAAGAAGAAGCTTTGTGATTGGGGGCAGCTGAAGGGAGAAGCTGTGGAAGGGAGGGAAGAAACAGGGTTGGGGGAAGGGGGAAGGGAAAAGAATTTGAAGGAAGTGGAGATCAAAGAGTTTGAACCAGGAAAAAGCAATAAAAAGTCAAAATAAGTAACAAAAATATGAGCAAAACAAACACAAAAAAAATACAACCTGTTAATATTTGTGATTTGTCTTTTATGGTTTTTGTTTACATTTTGTTTTATACTGTGTTTACTTGCTTTGAACTTTTTTAGGAAAGGCAGGTAATTAAATAATAGTGATTTGTTAAAGAAAAAATATTCCCTTGGCTCCTAAAAATTCTTGGCAGACACCCAAGTTTTCTAAATATTTTTCCTTGTCTGTTTCGCCCTCTGTTATGTGTGTACACACAGCGTAGGCTCTTCATAGAAACAGCACATCCCCAAAGAGAAGGTTGCAGCTGATAGCTACTACTTAAACTGACAACTGTTAACAGGCTACTTAAGGTCTGTTAGCAAGAAAGGGGATTAGTCTAATGCTCAGAAGAAGTTTGTTCACAGGAGAGAAATAATATTTATTTGGATTCAGCTCGGATCTCCTCATTGGCAGCTGAAGGCAAGTTCCATTCAGGTACTGTAGGTATATCCCTGTCCCCAGAGAATTCACAACCTAAGGGGGTTACTTACTAAAAGGTTTTTTTTCCAATTTTGTGTCTATGGAAAAACCATGCGTAGTAGAAAGGGCCCTAAGTTTGTACCTGAGGCAATGGAGGGTGAAGGCATGTGCCTAATGTCACAAGAAGCGTCAGCAAGATTTGAATCCTGGCTTCCCTGGTTCTCAGCCTGCTCCTCTATCCACCAAGTGGCTACTCCACTACACACACAGTAATTACAGGGGTAATGTACTTTTATAGGTATTGCTATAACTAAAAGTACAGATCTAAAAATAATGTGCCGTTGGTGCAGAATGCAGATTGAAAGTGATAGCTCTCCATAATCCCTCACTTGGATGCCTGCAAATAAAAAACAAACAAACAAGTTGTAGGTGATCCTTTTTATGAGACTAGCATTCCATTAATGACTAGCTTTTTAAAGGTAAGCTTCCTTTTGCTGTTTACTTTGGTTTGCTCTCAAAAGCTAGTCACAGTTTAGTCTACAACTGAATCCTAGCCTACAACTTGTTTGACCTATGTGTATGGCCCCTCAGTAATCAAATGTCAGATTTGTTTGTGTAAATGTAAACTGCACATAAGTCTTGTTTTCATCTCCTTGGTTTCCCCTCCCTCCTAACTTATTTAATGTAGAACATATTTAATGCCCTTATTATCATGTTACCTTGTTACCAGGTTTCCCTATTACCATGTTTCCTTCTTACCATGCAGTCCATGGAATTTATTATTATGTGATGAAGTTACTTGTTTCATATGCGTTCCATGTAATTGTTGGGCCATTTTTTTAGGCGCTCTGTTTCCTTGTTCCCTGTAAACCGATGCGACGTGAAAACGGTTATCGGTATATAAAAACTATTAAATTAATAAATCCCATTGGCAGCTAGAACGTGAGATTTAAGAAGATTGCGCTATGCATTACAGCTCCCGTTCTAAGAAGCTCCTGCTTCCCATTCATCCATACCAGCAGGCAGAATATATATTTCCAATGTTCCCGTTGTCTTTTTAGTCAGAAATGCAGGCTAAGGTTTTTGGTATGTATGATCAGTCTAAAGAGTTATCTTCCAGATGAATGAATTCGGGCAGCACAGAGAACCGCACACGGGGACACCTGACGGTTAAGTTCTTCTCCTATTGCTGATACATAAATGTTTTTGGTTTTTTTTTTCCTTCCAGGGTTCATCCTCTGAGTCCCGCTGGAATCTGTCCCACTTCAGCACTGGAGGAGGGAGACTAGAATCTGCTGCAATTCTCCAAACCTTTGTGATGGCTTCCACTGAAAAACAGAGACACCTAAGCAAGCATCTGACCTTTCTCCTCCCGCTTCTTTCATAGGGCTTGGCCATCAGCGGCCCTCCAAACCTCAGGTTGTCTGCCCAGGAATCTCTGCTGCCTTCTTTCCCCCCAATCCTGCGAAAAACTGAAGTCCTCCGTATTTAAAACGAATTTCTTCTTCCCCAGCATGTCTGAAGGTTGGCCGCAGCAGCCTCCACCTCCACAGCAGCAGCAGTTGCCACAGCACCATGTGGGGACGGCAGTCCTGGGGGAGCACTCGGTGCCGTCAAATCCAGCTGAGAACCCCCTGGGTTGCGCGGTGTATGGCATTCTGCTCCAGCCAGACCCAAACCTGCAGCACCCGCCGGAGCAGCTGCACAAGTGCGGGGTCTGCGGACACGACCTCGCCCACCTGTCAAACCCGCAGGAGCATCAGTGTCTGCCAGGGCACGATCGCTCCTTCCAGTGCACTCAGTGCCTGAAGATTTTCCATCAGGCCACAGACTTGCTGGAGCACCAGTGTGTGCAGGTGGAGCAGAAGCCCTTTGTCTGCGGGGTCTGTAAAATGGGCTTCTCCTTGCTCACCTCACTAGCACAGCATCACAACGTCCATAATGGGGCTGCGATCAAGTGCTCAATTTGTGAGAAAACCTACAAGCAGCCCGAGGCAGAGCGCCCACCAGAGCCTGTCCCAGAAACCTCCGAGAAGCCCTATAGTTGTACCATCTGCCAGAAGACATTCAAGCATCTGTCGGAGTTGTCGCGCCACGAGCGCGTGCACACTGGCGAGAAGCCGTACAAGTGCGCGCTGTGTGACAAGAGCTTCAGCCAGTCCTCTCACCTTGTGCATCACAAGCGCACCCACAGCTCTGAGCGGCCTTACAAGTGCACGGTGTGCGAAAAATCCTTCAAGCACCGCTCGCATCTGGTGCGCCACATGTACGCGCACTCCGGCGAGCACCTTTTCAAGTGCAATGTCTGCGAGCTGCACTTCAAGGAGTCGGTGGATCTCCTGCACCACCAGTGCACCCCTGTCGGAGAGCGCCCCTTCCGCTGCGGGGAGTGCCAGAAGTCTTTCAAACGCCCCTCTGACCTGCGGCAGCATGAGCGCACCCACAGCGAGGAGCGCCCGTTCAAGTGCGACCTCTGCCAGATGAGCTTCAAGCAGCAGTACGCCCTGATGCGCCACCGCCGGACGCACAAGGTGGAGGAGCCATTCAAATGTAACCTGTGCGAGAAGGGCTTCGTGCAGCCCTCGCACCTGGCGCACCACCAGCATGTGCACGGCATCGAGAACCTTTTCAGGTGTAGCGTCTGCCAGAAGGGCTTCAACCAGTCCTCGGAGCTGCTGCGGCACAAGTGCCTGCAGAACACGGAGCGGCCCTTCAAGTGCACCGTCTGCAACAAGTCCTACAAGCGCCCGTCGGCCCTGCAGAAGCACCGGGCCTCGCACTGCGCCGAGAAGCCCCTCAGGTGCACGCTGTGCGAGCGCCGCTTCTTCTCCTCCTCGGAGTTCGTGCAGCATCGCTGCGACCCCGTGCGGGAGAAGCCCCTGAACTGCGTGGACTGCGAGAAGCGCTTCAAGTACGCCTCGGACCTGCAGCGGCACCGGCGGGTTCACACGGGCGAGAAGCCCTACAAGTGCCCCTCGTGCGAGAAGGCCTTCAAGCAGCGGGAGCACCTGAACAAGCACAACAGCGTGCACACGCGGGAGCAGCAGTACAAGTGCATGTGGTGCGGAGAGCGTTTCCTGGACCTGGCCCTGCTGCAGGAGCACAGTGTGCAGCATACTGCAGAGGGAGCCTACCAGGTGGCAGCCTGCCTACCATAAACCTTTTTTAGTGGCTTCCAGCTGGCCTGCAGACATCTGCCCAAGCTCTTGGTTCTTCCCTTGTGCAAAACTCATGCCTGTAGCAGGAGAAAAGTGTCTGGCCTAATAGCTGTCCGCAGCAGGGATGTTACTGTGGTCACCTTGTCATCCCACTTGTTTTGATCTTCCTTCTGCTGGTCACCAAATGTACAATGTTTGAATCATTTCACAGGAGGAGGTAGATTAAAACCCAAGTAACACAGCTTAACCCATAGATTTAAACCTGAGTGTAGTGATCTCAGTTTGGAGATGTTGTGGCCTAGGCTGGAGTTCTGTGCTGGACAGTGGGCCGTTTTGGCATCTCTCTGATCCACATATGACCAAATCAGTCTGGCTCTCCCTCTGTTTGGAAATGGATTTGGGACTTGTTCCCTTGCCCCTGAAAGTAGTCAGTAGGGGAAATAGACATCAGTTGTCAGGACGCTTCTGTATACTGATAAAACAGCCAGATTCATTATTGTTGAAGCTGAATATCAACACTATAATTTTTATAAAGTAGCCTGCTAGCAAAATGTATGTCTGCCATGGGCCGTTCAGTGTAAATTGGCTACGGAAGCCCAAGAAATGGTTTTAGTTTAATAATTCCCCTTCCCCCCCCCTCCCCCCTCCCATCATAGGGATAATGTGCTAAGTTTCCATATCAGAACTATCTCGGAGGAAGGATAAGCACTTACTTGACCATTTGGGGAGTTTGACACAGAAATCACAAGCAGCGCGTGTGGGGGTTACTTTTAAAGGTATTGGATGTGGTGGCATACACCCCTACCTGATATTTGGCCTCCTGAGGCATTAGCAGATCTTGCTGAATGCTGAGCTGGTCCACTATATGGAAAGAATATGCATTCCCATTTTTGAACACCAAAAGCCGTATTTGAGAAGAGGTACTCCATTTAAGAAAATGCTGCGCAGCACATCCACTTTACTTTACTGTATCTTTCTGCTTTGAGCGATCTGTGGGGTTAGGATGTGTGAGCATCGACAGACATAATCCATAAGATTGTATTGATTGGAAGACAATTTGGATTCATGTAGTTTAGCAGTATAACGTGACTTTTTGTCTTTTATTTTTTATTTTTTTAATACAAGAGGGAGAGATGTGGACTACTAGGTAAAAACCATCTGCTTATGTCCAGAGTATATATTGGTGATTATAGCAATCCTGGCTGAAGTAGACAGGCACTTTTCTTGATTGTACATCTAACATGTAAGATATTTTTGCTGTCTCAGCTGTAGAATAGCAATTCCTCTCAGGTCAAGACAGTGGGCATTATGAGGATCTCTAATGGAAAAGCAAAGTTTTTATTTAGTTAAGTCTGTAATGGAGACTTGAAGGTCCCTTCTGAACTTTATCCTCCCACCACATCTCAGTAGCGAAGAGGTTTCAGGCAATGTTTTGTCCTCATTCAGAGCCCCTGTGACATTAGGTGGGTTTTTTTTTTTTTAAAAATTTCCATATTGTACAGCAAGTTTTGTTCCCGTGAGTCTTTTCATTTTGAATAGATAAAATTGGGAGGCAATATTAGCTATGCAAAAGTCGGTGCACTGTTTCTCCTTAGGTTGCTTGGCCGATTTAGTCTCTCAGATGATCATCAGTGGAATCTCCTTTAAGTTTATTGGGACCCAGGGTTTGCTGCCCAGCATTTGTTTTAAATCAATAGTGGTGGCTAGTGAAGGCCTTTTACCACCATCTTCTCCGAAGGCTTCACTTTAGTGGACTGGTTCATCATTGGGAATACCTAGGGCTGCTTTTCTTGAGAGCGAAGGACAGGAGTTCTGTTATCAGCCAGATCTTGGAACCATGAGGTTACTAGACATGATCTTTATTTGAATGATGATGTTCATAATAGGCTCTCCTTGTTGGATCTCCATCTTTTCTTGTCTGCTCTCGTGGCAGACAAGAGAGGATCCATTCTTCTAAGGGCATTGTTTAATTTCAGCATCAAGTGGAAAGCTTTTAATACATGCTGCCCTAGTGCTTTTAGTTTTTTAATAATGTAAAAACAAATGCTCAAGCTAATAGGAACTTCCTACCACTTCCTATTATTTTGCCCAAGTACTGGGAGAGGGGGGGAAAGGACCACCCTAGAATGACTTTCAGGCAAGGTCCTGTGTGCTGAAGAGGATGGAGCTCTTCAGCCAAGCTTTACCACGTCTCTGTCCACTTTGCACTCTGCCTTTCAAAAAATGTCTGTATTCATTTAAAGTGTCTTGTTCTAATTTCATTTTGTCTGGAATTTATAAAAGAAATATATTCCTATGGAAATGTGACAGTTTGCATTGAAAAAAAGAAATTCCTAACACCACCTTTTGAGTACCATGTATGCATGGCCACCTTTGGCGTAAACAGCAAACACGGAACATGGGCTACACTTGTGCAGTCTTTATTGTGGGACAGGTGGACTTAGGAGCATAAATTCACTAATATCGGGACAAGGCTGAGAGTAGCAGCCGTTGCTAGTCACTTGTTTCTGGCTTAAGAAAGAAGATATCAGAACTACAACAGTTTTTGGTTTTTTTTGTTTTGCTGGAATAGATCGATCAATGGTGCAGCAATAAGTTGATTTTTTTTTTCTCCAAAATTCTATGCCTTAAAACACCTTTTTATTTATATGATTGCATTTTAAGCACAAATAGTATCATTTTCCTTTTCCAGGAGTGAATTTTTAAAAAAATAGAAACATTCTTTGCTTTCATACTTTTTCCAAATAAGGTTTAACCTGTCTTTTGACTGAATCAATATTCATCAGGACCTGAAAGATGCTTTGGTGAACAGAAAAATTATAGCATCAAAGTGTATAAAAAGTACATATTGAAAGGATCTTATTTACTGTTAGCATAGGGAGAGTGCAAGAGATTATGTAATAACCATCTATATCAGGGTAGGCAGCTCCAGTCCTGAATTATCACAACCAGGTCTGGTTTTCAGGATATCCAGAATGAATATACATGAGGTATAGGGATGTTCATTCGTTTCATCCGTTTCATCCGCTTCCTATACAAGCATGTAATATGAAACATATGAAATGAATGTACATCTAATAGACATGTAATGGGAAACGTATGAAACAAATTAAACGAATGAAACGAATATATTTGCAATCACTCCCTTCATTATATACAAACATCTCATGCCTATTCATTGAGGATATTCTAAAAACCAACCCCCTGATCTATACTTTTGAAGAGGCTGTTAAAGACATGACAGTTTCTTGTATTATCCCCAAATTCAAGGCTGAATGTGACCAGACCTTTGTGCCTTTATCCTCAGTTATGCAGTGCATTTTGCATTTAAGGCCTAGTTACTAAGCTCCTTTCCCATAGATGCAGAATGGGGAAACAACCTGAGTAAATAAGGTCCTTAAGCTGTTATCAGATATGTTTGTGATGGAAGCATTAGAGATACTGTTGCAGGATATCCCATGTTGTTGCAGCGCCATGAGAAAATGATTAGAGGCTTGGCATGCAAGGCATGGCAGGCTACTGCTAGGGATGCCACTGTTATGCCGCAGCTCCTCTCAATTGCTGTATACAAGTGTAAGCCATTGCCCCCTCCTCCTCCATCCCACCTCTTTTATACATTTGCAACTTTTTAAAATGTATCTTATTTTTAAATCCCTGGATTCTGCCTAGAGGTTTATCAGAACAGGAGAAATAGTTACATAGGATAGCCCCGAGATCAGCAGACAGCATAGCAGTGATCCAAAGGGCTGTGGGATCAGCTTTACTGCCTCCTAGCTCACAAGCGGATTTCAGCTGGCAAGGGCCAGTTACTTTGAATGTACAGAGCTGTACCATGCAGGCAGGGCGTGGCTGTGTTTTGTAATTTCAGGATGTCATACTGGAGAAGGTGCCTGCCCGTGTGCTTCCCTTCCCACGCATGGAATCCACCATGGCTGCCAAACTTTTGAGGGAAGATAGATGATTTGCAGTTGGGCAGTATAGCAGCTGCTAGGATTAGCTTCAACCTGTACAAGTGGAAGTTGATCAAGCAGGAAAAGCTTTCAGGCGACTCTTGGAGGGGCTAGCAATGTTTTAAGCAGAGTGCCCAAAACTTGCAACATCTGTTTTAGAGATGTTGGGGTACCAGGGAAGGGAGGGTGGTGAGCCCCTAATAGAAAGCTGTCAGGAGGTGGAGTGTCGTGCCCCCCCCCCCCCCCCCCCCCAGTGCACTGCAACCTATCAACCTGACCTCTTTCCCTGTCACCACCACTAATGCCGTCATGCTGCTGCTCCAGTGAATCTTTCTGCTGCCATTGGGAACATTTTGAAGGCTAACACATTGACATTTCTGCCTGTGCTAATCATGTGATACACAAAATTAGGACAGTTTTTGTTGGCACATGATTTTTGAAAATGCAGAACCAGCATAGGGATTCAGTAGCGCGTAGCGTGTTGGCAGGAATGTTGTGGGCTGCCTGTTCTGCACCTCATGTTCCTTCCCATGGTTTGTTGCTGCACATCAGGTGTCAATGGATGCTGGTGCAGACAGATACTAAAATAAAAGCAAAGTTTATTATTAAATTGTGCTCTTTGGGTCTTCCTCTCTCTTTTTTCCAGGGTAAAAAGTAAGTGGGGGAGAGGGGTGTCATTGGAGCAGAGACATTTTAACATAGTTATGTAGAACATGACAGCAGGAAAAGACTAGTTAGCCTAGTTTTTCTCATCCAAGCTGCAAAGATAATTTTGAATTCCTAGCGTGTAGCAGATGGACTCAGGACCAATGGGTATAATGTACTCCTGATAGCAGTTGGGAGACGGAGTCAGATTTCAAACTGATGTCAGCCTACATATACCTGTGCAGGAAGCACTGCTCTTCAGTATTTCTCCGTCTCCTTAGCAGTTTGGTACTCTATAAAGACGCCTTCACAGCGTTAGAAAATCTCCTGCGATGATACCTAAGGGTCCCTCCCCTAGTTGAGAATTCCTGAGGTGATTTCCGAGATCCCTCTGAGGCAAGCCTCAGTCTGGTAGCTAGTTCCCAGCGTGGACTTAGCCCCAGAATGGCTGAGAGGCAGCAGGTGCAACACCGAGCGTGGCGGTGAAGGTATTTCCCTCTCCCCCCGCAGCCGGAGACCGCCCGGCACGAGACCGGGAAGTGCCGAGACAAGTTAAGGTAGAAAACTTTCTTGAAGTCTCCGGTCTCTGAGGCTCGGTTGAGCAGCCCTGTCCGGGCTAGACCCCGATCCGGTGTGAGGGTCCTCACACGTGGAGACATTCTGGGGGAGGGTAGGGGTCGCCATCTTGCCCACATGGTTGTCTGCGCCATTTCCCCCCCTTGATCGCCGTATTGTCCGCACAACTGAGCCGTGCGCATAGCGGCGAGCCAGGCGCACAAATGACTTGTGTGCACAGCGGCACGCGCATCCCCGCTAAGCGCACAGTGGCCTGCATGCACATCTGCATCCTGTGAGCACATCGTCTGCGCACCTGGAGCACACAACTAAGTCTCCCGGTGCGCGCACCTATGCGTACAGACGAGTTTTGAGCCACTCCACGCGCACAAATCATTGCATCGGCGGCCAAGAAAGCCAAGGGACAAGCCCTCTGCCCAGCCTGCCACCTGCGAGCTGCGCAACCTGAAGTGACCTCTGCCCTATGCCTGTAGTGTGAAGAGACTCGGGGGGAACCGAAGCAAGGTCTCTCTCAGCCAGTACAGGAATCCGGCTCCACCAATGATAGTACCACAGACCTCTGTATCCCTGACTTGGCCCCTCCTCAGATGGGCACCTCTGGGAACTCCACTGGATTCAATATGAACCCAGGGACCTTTTCCTGGGTGGAATTCTTCAAAGGGCTGCAAACCTTTGTCCAGGTGCAATCGGTACCGCCTGCGGCACAGCCACAGTCTCCATCAGAAGAGCAAGGCCTCCCCCCTAGGAGACATAGACACCTCAGGGGAAGAGCCTGACTCCCTAGAGGAATGGGAAATCCCTCCAGGGATGGAACCATACCGAACCATGATGCGGTTTTTCTCCAAAGACGAGTTACCAGACCTTGTGTCTCTGAGCCTGAAGACTGGCCATTCCTGGCACAGGTACCACAGCAGAGCCAAAGACGAACCCAGTTTTGGTCGGTCTCCGTCATGCTATTTCCCAATGCTGCAGGCTGTATGACAACTGATTGACCTAGAATGGAATGCCCCGGAGGCCACCTTCAAAGGAGGACAGGCCCTAGGAGCCCTATACCCCCTGGAACCCACGGCCAAAGAACGCCTAGGGTTCCCGAAAGTGGACGCCATGGTCTGCGCTATCTCAAAGCGCACTATCATCCCAGTCGAAGGAGGAGCTGCACTCAAGGATGCCCAGGACAGACGTCAGGAATCCATCCTTAAACAGTCATTTGATGTCACAGCAATGACCCAGCAGATCACTTCCTGCTGCACCATGGTGACATGTGCCTGCTTGCTCTTCTCTAGGGACATAACCACTTCCGCCGAAACATTAGAACCAGCAATATCTTTCCTCACGGATGCGACCTCAGACCTGGTGCGCACCTCAGCCAGGGACGTCCCATCCATAGTGGAAGTCAGAAGGCAACTATGGCTCCGAAATTGATCAGCCGAAGCGACCTCCAAGATGACTCACAAGAATGCCCTTTAAAGGATCCCTCCTGTTCGGAAGCGAACTGGAGAAGTTAGCCAACAAATGGGGTGAATCCCCAGTACCTCGGTTACCGGAGGACAGGAACAAAAGAAACCAGCGTTGTTCTCCCTGAAGAACCAAAGGCAAAGAGCCCAGCGTTGTAGACCGTACAAAAACACATACCAAGCACCTCGCCCCGCAGGCAGGGCCCAGTCCTTTCGGAACAGACACAACAAGAGGGGAGCTGCCTCAGGTACAGGCCCCGGCTGCACACTTCAATGAGAATCAACAGACCCATCCACAGGAAGAAGCCATAGGGTGCAGACTTTCCCTTTTCTACCAAAGATGGGTTGAGATAACGTCAGACAAGTGGGTCCTAACCATCATTCGAGAGGGATACTATCTGGACTTCCACAGCATCCCTCCAGACAAATTTGTGAGACCTCTGTGCCACGCCCTCTCCAAGAGGACGGCAGTGGAAACCACACCAGCAATACTACTCAGCCTAAAGGCAATAACCTCGGTGCCCACGCACCAACAAAATACTGGTCACTATTCCATCTATTTTATTGTCCCCAAGAAGGAGGGAACATTCCGGCCCATCCTGGATCTCAAGACCATCGGTCACTTTTTGAGAGTACTGCACTTCCGCATGGAAACCCTACCCTCTGTCATAAGAGCAATACAACCGGGAGAATTCCTGACTTCACTGGATCTATCTGAAGCTTATCTCCACATCCCGGTCCACCATGACCATCAGCACTTCCTACACTTTGCGATACTGGACCATCATTACCAGTTTCAGGTGCTACCCTTTGGACTAGCTACTGCTCCACGGATGTTCAAAATCATGGTGGTAGTGGCGACACTGAGGAAAGAAGAAATCCTCGTACATCTGTATCTGGACAATTGGCTGATCAGGGCAAAATCTCCAGAGGAAAGTTACTAGGCGACCACCAGAGTCAAGAATCTATTGCAGAATCTAGGGTGGGTCATGAACACAGCCAAGAGCTGCCTGCAGCCCTCCCAATCGCTAGAATACCTGGGAGTCCGGTTCGAAACCAAACAAGACAGGGTTATTCTTCCCCCTACAAGGAGAAGGAAACTGATGGACCAATTGTGAAAACTGTTGAACTATGCTGTCCCCAAGGTATGGGACTACCTCCAAGTTCTCGGTCTCATGACATCAACCCTAGAAGTTGTTCCATGGACAAAGGCCCACATGCACCCACTACAAAGTTCCCTACTCTCACGATGGAACCCGATGTTCCAGAACTACTCCATTCGCCTCCAGCTACCGGCAGAGGTTCGGACCCAGCTCCAATGGTGGCTACAGGAAGACTATCTGAGCAAGGGAGTAAGACTGTCCCCACCGATCTGGATCTTGCTCACCAAGGATGCGAGTCTGCGAGTGTGGGGAGCCCACTGCCAGGAACTGACGGCCCAGGGGCAATGGGACAAGGAAGAGTCGGGATAGAACATAAACCGACTGGAAGCCTGAGCAGTCAAACTAGCCTGCCTACAATTCAGTCACAGACTCCGGGGCGAATCTGTCAGGCATGTCGGACAACGCCACAACAGTTGGCTACATCAACCGCCAGGGAGGAACCAGAAGCCAACAGGTGTCCCTGGAAATAGACCCCCTAATGGCATGGGCAGAAGCAAACCTGCAAGGGATCTCAGCCGCCCACATCGTGGGAAAAGACAACATCATTGTGGACTACCTCAGCAGAGAGAGTCTAGACCCAGGGGAATGGATGCTGTCGACCACAGCCTTCTTGTTGATAGTAAACCGTTGGGGAACCCCAGCCATGGATCTCCTGGCAACCCGGTCCAATGCCCAAGTTTCCAAGTTCTTCAGCCACAGATGAAAACCGCATTCCCAGGGAATCGACACCCTCGTCCAGACCTGGCCACAGGAAGACCTGCTGTATGCCTTTCCCCCATGGCCAGTACTGGGCAGGAAATATCAATACGCCACTGCTTCAGCGATTATAACTATAGTCAACAAATCATGAGATACTACTCGATCGCTGGAATGAAATGCTTTTATCAATGTTTGTTAATTTTAGGTTTGAAAATTTTTTTTTTTGAAATTTAGAGAGGATTTTTTGACACCTACTCTGTGGAGTGTTGTATGTGGGTTGAATTTATATTTATATAAATTTTATGTTAAAATTATAATGGAATTGGAGGAAAGTTTCATATAAACTAGTTGGTGTCTCCGCACCACTGTTTTGTGGTGTTATAATCATTAACTGTCCTCCTCCTCCTGTGGATTTTTTAAGTTTTTTATATTAAGATTACTTCACCTCTGTAAACCTGAAAATCTTCCGTAATGTGAGCATCAAACTATTTTTGTGTGCACTACGGCACATAATTTTAAAGATTGTAAGATCTCTACCATAAACTATAAGGAGTAAAGTTCAGACTTCCCCATTAGATGTTGGTGTGTGCTGTCCAATTTTCGACGGTGGTCCCGACACGAACGATCCGTGTTTCAGACGTATTGTCTTTCCTCAGGGATGTAAGATGCTGCTGTACAACCAACTTTCAAAGAATCTGGATAACTCCATTAGAAAAATTCCTCTGATGATCTAGTGTGGATGCCTCTTGATGGAGTCGCTCTGACTCCATCTCCGGAAGAGATGGAGTCAGAGCGTGAAGAGATGGAGTCAGAGCGTGAAGAGATGGAGTCAGAGGTGAAGTAATCTTAATATAAAAAACTTAAAAAATCCACAGGAGGAGGAGGACAGTTAATGATTATAACACCACAAAACAGTGGTGTGGAGACACCAACTAGTTTATATGAAACTTTCCTCCAATTCCATTATAATTTTAACATAAAATTTATATAAATATAAATTCAACCCACATACAACACTCCACAGAGTAGGTGTCAAAAAATCCTCTCTAAATTTCAAAAAAAATTTTTTTCAAACCTAAAATTAACAAACATTGATAAAAGCATTTCATTCCAGTACTGGGCGGGATCATCCGCACGATAGAACACCACAGGGGGCTAATACTTCTATTGGCCCGGACTGGCCAAGAAGGCCATGGTACGCGGACATGTGAAGACTTCTTGCGGGGAACCCTCTGTGCCTACCTCCACACAGGGACCTTCTCCGGCAAGGACCGATCCTCCACGAAGGCCCAACTCTATTCTCTCTTATGATCTGGCCATTGAGAGGACACGCCTGAATATGAGCGGATACTCTAAGGCAGTGATTGACACCTTACTCTGAGCATGCAAGTTCTCCATGTCTCTAACTTACGAATATGGAGAATATTCGAAGCCTGGTGTGAGGACCGCGAGATCCTTCCACGGACAGTTAAAATCCCCATGATCCTGGAATTTCTGCAAGGTTCAGGTAGCTGCGCTGGACTGCTTCAGAGCCAGAGTGGACAGCATTAGTCTATCAACTCATCCAGATGTTTCCCGCTTCCTGAGAGGGGTCAAACATCCAACCACCATTAAAGTGGCTAGTACCCCTATGGAATCTCAATCTAGTACTAGACTTCCTCACGGGAGCTTCCTTCAGACCTACTCGCGGTCTGTCACTGCAGCTACTGACCTTGCCGACTACATTCCTAGTGGCAATATGTTCAGCCCGTTGCACCTCCGAGCTTCAAGCCCTATCCTGTCGAGAACCATTCCTCAGGTTCACCCTGGGATCCATACACCTATGCACAGTCCCCTCCTTTCTTCTGAAGGTGGTTTCTCAATTTCATCTAAACCAAACCATATCGCTACCATTTCCAGACGAACATAAGGACTCGGAAGACTTATGCCATCTTTGTCACCTAAACGTCGGCAGACACCTAGTCCAATACCTTGAAAGATCGGAATCCGTTCGAAAGACAGACCACCTATTCGTCCTTCACAGCGGGAAGAAACAAGGGGCAGCGGCCTCACGGGCAACCATAGCCCGCTGGATCAAAGAAGTAATCAAGGTGGCCTACGTAGAGCAGGGAAACCTCCACCTCTACAAGTTAAGGCGCATTCTACAAGGGCCCAGGCAGTGTCCTGGGCAGAAACCAAGATGCTGTCACCCGCCGAGATCTGTCTGGCGGCGACGTGGTCCTTCATACATACCTTCTCGAGGTTCTACCACCTGGATGTTCAAGCCCGGGAGGACACATCCTTTGCAAGGGCAGTACTAAGTGGGCCTCGGGCATCCTCCCATCTAGTTCGGGAGTAGCTTTTGTACATCCCATTGGTCCTGAGTCCATCTGCTACACGCTAGGAAATGGAGAAATTACTTTCCTGATAATTTTGTTTTCCTTAGTGTAGACAGATGGACTCAGCATCCCGCCCACGGCTGCCCCAAAATCTGGAAACCTCGGGTGACAAGCTCCGAGAACAAGACAAACACGGGTAAGCCAGGTATTACCCCTAGTTCAAGACACCCATAGTTGCCCGGTGTCTGCGTTATCCGGTTGAGTGCACTGGTGGTCTCCAATTGGAAATCAGTTGAACCAGTCCTAGTTAATCAAGTTAGCAAAACACACATATATCCACAATTGCTTTTTGAGGAGAATACTGAAGAGCTATGCTTCCTGCACGGGTATATGCAAGCTGACATCCAT
Organism: Rhinatrema bivittatum; assembly: GCF_901001135.1. NCBI lineage: Eukaryota > Metazoa > Chordata > Amphibia > Gymnophiona > Rhinatrematidae > Rhinatrema > Rhinatrema bivittatum. Next base: position 141,217,525 of record NC_042621.1, read on the forward strand.
TTGAAATCTGACTCCATCTCCCAACTGCTATCAGGAGTACACTATACCCATTGGTCCTGAGTCCATCTGTCTACACTAAGGAAAACGAAATGATCAGGTAAGTAATTTCTCCATTTGAATCTATTACAATTTATAACTTGTCACAATTAATTTTAGGCAGAGAACCGTACTGACATACATAAAATCAAAATCAGCGTACAATTTTAAATAAATGATACCAGCATCTTATATCCATTCCTTACCTGCTGAACTAATTGTGCAGAACAAGATGCCTAGGCAGAAAGCTCTTTAAATGTCATCTTGTATAAATGAATTTTCAGGGCCTTTTGGAAGGATTTCTCACACTCAATTGTCTGAATCTGCTCTGGTAATAGAGAATCAGACCCACAGCTGACCGTCTGGCCTTAGTTATTTATTTATTTATTGGCTTTTATATACCTATAGCCGTTTGCACATCGTATCGGTTCACAAGAAACATTGCGCCAGATGTGCTAGCTTTATGTAAGTATTTTCCTTTAAAGCTCAATGATTGAGAAGGCACATACATGCGAAGGACTGAATCCCCATGGGGTTATCTTATGTATTAAGAAGGCTAACTTGTATTGAATCCTCCATTTGATGGCCAACCAATGTAATGAAGGTCATACTGGAGTTATAGCATTCCGCATTCACATACCCATTAAAATACATGCTGCAGTGTTCTGCTCTAATTGAAGTGGGCCAGCATACAAAGAGTTACAGAAGCCCAGTTCTACCGAAATCAAAGCCTATAGGACAGTGCAGAGATCCTGTAACTCTAACAATGGGTGAAATCTTAATCATTTATTTTTCTATACCGATATTCGATTCAAACTATCACACCAGTTTACACAGAACAGGATGTCTCAAAGGCAGGCCTTTGAGTGTCACGATACAGTATAACAGATTAACCAAGTAAATATAATGAAACTTGTTTTACATAATCGCTATACTAACAGTACTTATGTTCTGAATTTAACTTACTATGTACAATGGCGGGGAGGGAACTGGCAGTGCCAAGGGAGGGTATGCAATTTTCAAGTTGCAATCATATGCAACTTGAAAAAAGATTTAACCACTGCTTTAATCTCTGGCACTAATGATAGGCTAGTATCAATGACCACCCCCAAACTATGCAATTGGCTAACTTGGATGCTGTGATTATCAAAGTGAAAAGATGATGGAATATTGTGCAATGGAAATCTACTTAAGATAATTTCAGTTTTTGCAATATTTAACAGTAGTTTGAGGGAACCAGTGGTTAACACATTGCAAACATCAGGATACAAATGCAAGTGTCAGGACAAGAGAATGAATATGGGACAAAGAACTGTATATCAGTATAAACTCAGTAGCTTTCAGTGAAACAGGAAAAAACCTTGCAAATAGGGACAAGATAAATGTAGAGTTGCTCTGTGATATACCAATTGCCACAGCATTCCAAGTTGAGCAGACATTTTCCAGTCTGCTTTGTTGGACCTGTTAGGAAAAAGCAAACGAGCTAAAGGCAATGTCAGATATACTATATCTAATGCTTTCATATGTGCTTGAAGGTATCCTGATCAAGAGTATCAAAAGTAGCAGAGACATCCAAAATAACTGAAATGTACTTAACATTGCTGTCAAAACCCTTGATAATGGTGATGAAACTGGACAGAAAGAGAATCTCTGTCTGTGTAGCTTTCTGAAACCAAACTGAAATCCATCAATGATTGCATGTTTCTCTACACAATCAGATAACTTGAGCGTGAACCACGGTTTCAGCTATTTTTGCTAAATAAGGCAAAGAGAATATTGGCCAAAAGTTAGCCAAGATGAGGGAAGCTACAGTTGGCTTTTTGAGAAGCTTGTTTAAGCACATTAGGAAGAGAAGCAGATGCGGATTGTTGGGAATTGATTCACTGACATTGTCTCAAAAGTTTTATTAATGCAGTAGGGCAAGGGCTCAGAGGATCGAAGGGATGGGTTCATCATAGTTAAAATATGGACAACCTCTTTCGATGTAAGCTCAGAGGACTTGCAAACGGATTCAGATTGAGTATCAGCTATAAAAGTGATAAGAGAACCGGAGACAAAAATTACATCAAATTTTAGTTGCAAAGCAGGCCACAAATTCATTATAGTGGGCAAGGGTGGCAGCATCACCTGTTCTTAAATTAGCTAACTTTAAAAATTAAAGACTTTAGCTCATGAAATAATTTAGCCGAGTTATTCCTTACAGAATAAATGCTGTGAGAACAATTCTCTCTCTTAGAGCTGTGAATCAGCCCGATAGGCCGCAAGTTTCTGGTAATAGGCTGCTTTTGTAGCTAAAGATGTGTCCTGCTGCCGCAGCGTTACAACGATTGCGTCATTAACCTCCAAGCGGCTGTATACCATGGTGCAAATTTATGACACTTGATCTGAAAGACTTTTTTTTAAAGGTACAATCCTGTCCAGTAGGGTCAAGTTAGTAGAATGCCAGGGTCTGACAGCTGCTTCTATATCACTTTTTGAAAGCTCAGACAGACAAGGAATCAGTAGTCTTAAATACATCAGCATCAATATGATCATGCTTAATAATATGATGGTTCAGACCAGTTTTCAAATACTTTACAGACTTAAACGAACAAATGTCCAATCAAAGGACCTTTTGATGTTTAATCTGGACAGAATCTTGAATAGAATAACGGGTTCAGAAAGATCAAATTGTGTGTGTCTGTATTTAGGTAGGGGGGTGTTAACTTAATACCCAGCTGCACTCGCCCCTTAACCAAGCCAGTTGTTTTCTTCCTCACTGGTTGTCTACCATCATGGGTAGGTGAGAGCATACAAAATCCCATTCTTAATCCAACAGTCTGTGCCTCCCACCCCACAACTGTCTTACCACCAGGCTTTGTAATAATCCAAGCAGCTACCAAAAGCAGTGAGCTGTTGTCCAAATATTTGCATCCTAGATTGCTGGTGCCTGGAGGCACCCAGCCACCACCAACCTACTAGCATCAACTTGGCTGGTTTAAATGGTAACATGGTAGATGATTGCAGAAAAATAGCAACTGACCCATCCACTCTACCCAGTTATTGCAGTCCACACTGCCAAGGATATATCCCAGCTGCCTGTAGCATGATTACCTGTGGGATATTGCTCCTTAGTCAAGAAAGTTAGCTGGGTAGCTGATCATACAAGATCTCTTATTTAGTTCACACCCAGTAACTTTCCCTTCCCAAGTACTGCAATAATCCAATCACTCACTAAAATTAATATGGCTCTTTCCTATATGCCTGTCCTCCTAGGTCCATGTAACCTTTCCTGTCAGCACCCTAGCACCACCAACCCAGTTAAATTGAGAAGCACACAGCCTGCCTGAGGGACTCGGCTATGTGAGTGCCTGCATTTCCACTAGGACCTTTAGTTATATTTGCAGCTTGCCAGACAGACCCAACTGCTAATCTACCATTGCACCCTGCAAGAGGAGTGCTTGTGTTTCTAGTAGGAAAAACTAGTTGTTACTGCATTTCTGGGATGCTGGAGCCTGGTGTACCAGCCCAGCTATCCTGTGGTCTGCTGCATTACTAAGCTGTGCTTTCTTTGTTCATTCCTTTCTCCTCATCACCTTGCTGCACTGTACCTTGTCCACAACCTGCTGGCAGTGACCCAACTGGTTTCTGAGGAGTTGTAGCCTGCTGGTACTAAACAGTCTACCCCATGAATTGCTTTGTTACTAGTAGGTTGGGTTCCTTTATCCACTCCTCATTTTCTCCTAACCATGATGGACAATATCCAGCCACCACCAACTTGGTAGTAGAGACCTGGTTGATTTCTGGAACATTGTAGACTGCTGGTACCAACCCAGCTACCTCTGGCATCGTAGTGAAAAATCAAATTGAAGTTTTATAAATGGGCACAAAGTTATGCTACTGGAGATGATCAGCATTGCTGAGAGAGCTTGGCAATGCTCAAAATGCAGCTTGGAGTTTAGTGCTTGGCAGTGCTTAAAAGTATATCATTGGAGGCTTGCCAGGACGAGTTGCAAGCACACACTGTTTCAGTAGAGCTGCTAGTTCTCATCTGTGTAAAGTTTCTTGTCCCTCATTCTGACTTCTGTTTTCTGATTTTTTTTTTCTTATCCTCTGTCTGACTCACTCATTTTCACTCTATTTGACACTTCTCCCTCACTCTTACTCTGATTTAGTTCTATTTTATTGCATGCTTTACCACCCCAACCTCAGAGTGAGTTTCAAACTCGTATCCGTAAAAGACTGGAAATAAAGCAACAGCAAGAGATACAGCCATAATTATTTATTTATTTATTTGTTTGTTTGTTTGTTTGTTTATTTATTTAAAGTTTTTCTATACCGGCATTCGCAATAGATATCGCATCATGTCGGTTTACAATTAACAAGTAGATAGGTAACAAAAAAAGGTAAAAACTAACATTTATCTTAATAATAATAATAATAGTTGTAGTAATAATAATAATAAAACATTAAACAAGAGAAGGTTAAGGTATGCAGTTACAATAAAACAAGGGAGTAATACAACTTGGAGCATAGAAAAGAAAGCTGGGGATTAAATAGAGAGAACGTAAATGCCAGTCATTGTGCTTAAAGCATTAATGAATTGTCCTTGTGAGGTAGGGATATTAATTATGCGGTAGGGATATTAATTACCATGAATAAGGCAATGTCTGGGCGCCTAGTTAATAATGGAATAGATTCAGTTTAGTTCAGGAAAGGCTTTCATGAATAGCCACGTTTTGAGTCTTTTCCTGAATGTGGGCAGGCAGGGTTCCTGTCGCAAATCTGGTGGGATGGAGTTCCACAATGTTGGTCCTGCAGTGGAGAAAGCCCTGTCTCTGGTGGTTATGTGCCTCATGGATTTGGAGTGTGGTACTTGTAGTGTTTCTCTATAGGACTCTCTGATTGGTCTGTTGGATGTAAATTTTTTGAGAGGAATTTGAAAGTTGAGCTGAGAGTGTTGCTGTATAGCTTTGAAAATAGTGGTTATGGACTTATATATGATTCTGTAGTGAATTGGCAGCCAGTGCTGTTGGCAGCTAATACTGTCTCCTACTCCCACTCTTTCTGTCTGCCTCGTGCTAACTTTCTCTGATTCCACGATCACCCACTCTTGTTTTCTCTGTGTCACTCTCTGACTCTTGTTCTTTCTGGCATTTTCTAACTCAAACTCTTGCATTCAATCTCTCTGACTCTTGGACATGCATATTAACTCTCACTCTTGTTCTCTGATAACTTTTCTCATTCTGACTTTTTCTGGTTCCAACTCTTGCTTTCTCTGACTGTCCCTCTGATTCAGATTTAAGGAACTTTACTGGCATGACAAATTTCACATGTTGCCAAGGTGATATGAGGTAAAAGGAAAGAATGACAGTGCATAAGCTCTAATGATGTTCAGTGAATCAGTATAGTCTGTGGACAATGGTTCTGGCTTGCTGGCAGGATACTACACCATATTTTGCTGCTCTAGATGCTGTTTCTCTAAAGATTACATAGCTTTTGCTGATTATTCTTTAATGGGAAGCCTTTTTCCTGATGGTTTTGGGCAATATGTGCCTCTTGTATCTTTGTATTTGCAACAAGAGAACAGATATTTGTTCTGTGCAGAGTCTAATTTCTTGGAGTTTCCATTTTGATTTTTGTCTGCAGGTGTCGGTTTCCAGTTTGTGGTAACTAATTTTCTCTTTGTTGAGGGTTTCTCTGTGTTCTGCCTGTTGACCAAGGTGAGGGGTTTCTGCTAATGTGTAGTTTCTGTGAAGGGATCTAGAGCAGTTTGCACTTCTCAGTACATAAGACTTGCCATACTGGGTCAGACCAAGAGTCCATCAAGCCCAGCATCCTGTTTCCAACAGTGGCCAATCCAGGCCATAAGAACCTGGCAAGTACCCAAACATTAAATAGAGCCCAAGCTACTATTTCTTATTAATAGCAGTTTATGGACTTCTCTAGAAACTTATCCAAACTTTTTATAAACCCAGTTACATTAACTGCCATAACCACATTCTCTGGCAATGAATTCCAGAGCTTAATTATGCATCGAGTGAGAGAGTCTTCTCTGTTTTGCTTTAAATGAGCTACTTGCTAACTTTATGGAGTACCCCCTAGTCCTTTTATTGTCTGAGAGAGTAAATAACGAATTTATATTTACCTGTTCAAGTTCTTTCATGATTTTGTAGATCTCTATCATATCCTTCAGCCATCTCTTCTGCAAGCTGAAAAGACCTAAGCTCTTTAGCCTTTCCTCATAGGGGAGCTGTTCCATCCCCTTTATCATTTTGGTCAGCCTTCTCTGTACTTTCTCCAGTGCAACTATATCTTTTTTGAGATGCGGTGACCAGAATTGCACACAGCATTCAAGATGCTGTCTCACCATGGAGTGATACAGAGCATTATGACATCCACTATTTTATTCGCCATTCCCTTCCTAATAATTCCTAACATTCTATTTGCTTTTTTTTTTTTTTTTTTATCACCACACCACACTAAGCCAACTATTTAAATGTATTATCCAGTATGACACCTAGATCTCTTTCCTGGGTGGAAACTCCTGTTATGGAGCCTAACATCATGTAACTATAGCAAGGGTTATTTTTCCCTATATGCATCACCTTGTCCACATTTAATTTCATCTGCCATTTAGATGTCCAATCTTCCAGTCTCGCAAGGACCTCCTGCAATTTATCACAATCCGCTTGAGATTTAATTACTCTGCATAATTTTGTGACATCCACAAATTTGATCACCTCATTTGTTGTACCCCTTTCCAATAGATGATATATTGGTATTTACACTGAAGCAAAATTTGAACACAACTTCCCAAGGTGTGACCAATCTAAATGAGCCTTGAACTGATGATCTGTGGCCAGAGACATCTGAAATCTGGTGATGCCACAGGCAGTTTTTCTGGACCGTCTGAGGTTGCAGGCAAATTAATCTTTGCATTTGTATCCCACCTTATTCGTCACACAGAACCAACCAAAGTGACTTCCGCTGTATTAAAAATTATATATAACTTGCAAAATTAAATACATTAAAGATACAGTTCATAAAAATACATTAAAACAGATAATAAACAATTCTTAATAAAAATCAAAACAAACAATAAACCCTGACACCCAACCCAGTGTCACTTCCTACTCTTACAAAGTGGATTCTCAGCTGAGTTACAAAATCTAAATATAAGAAAACGTGATCATAACAAAATTTAAAGATATCTAAAACATAAATACCATCAGCAGAATCCCTAAATCCACAACACAGCCCAATTTGCAATACTACCTATCAAAAGTACAAATGGGAGAGAGGAGCAACAATTATAGCAAATTATTTAAACTATCTTTGTAGTGTGCTGTGGTGGTCTAAAAAGCAATTAGAATGTTAGGAAGAAGGGAATGGTGAATAACATGGAAAATGTCTTAGTACCTCTGTATCGCTCCATGGTGAGACCACATCTTGAGTACTGTTGCAATTCTGGTCTCCGTATCTCAAAAAAGATGTAGTTGCACTGGAAAAGATTCAGAGAAGGGCAACCAAAATGATAAAAGGGATGGAATGGATCCCCTATGAGGAAAGACTAAAGAGGTTAGGTCTGTTCAGCTTGGAGAAGAGATGGCTGAGGGGGGATATGACAGAGGTCTACAACATCATGAGAGGACTAGAATGGGTAAATGTGAATTGGTTATTTACTCTTTCAGATAATACAAGGACTAGGGGGCACTTCATGAAGTTAGCAAGTAGCACATTTAAAACAAACCAAGGTAAATTATTTTTTACTCAATGCACAATTAAGCTCTGGAATTCACTGCCAGAGGATGTGTTTAAAGCAATTATCATAGCTGGGTTTTTAAAAAGGTTTGGACAAGTTCCTGGAGGAGAAGTCCATAGACTGCTATTAATCAAATTGACTTGGGAAATAACCACAACTTATTACTGGCATTAGTAACACTGGATTTATTTACTGTTTGGGTATTTGTTAGGTACTTGTATCCTGGATTGGCCACTGTTGGAAAAAGGATGCTGGGCTTGATGGACCCTTGGTCTGACCTAGTATAGCAACATCTTATGGTCTTAAAAATATGCCAAAAATTAGGTGGTTTTTACTGTAAATAGACACAAGTGATAAAGCTGCCAAGTAGTGCAGTACAACTTGGCAGTTATGACCAAGGCCTTGGTTTTTCTGTGGCAGTAAAAGGATGGATTCTGTAGCAAGGGCAAGGGAATTTGACATTCTGGAGCCCTTCTCGTTCCTTGCTTTTTTTTTTTTTTTGCCCTGCTTAACTTTCTAGTTCAACTAGAAACATGATGAGACTTCATTTGCAACTACCTTGGATGGTGGTTTAGCCCTGTTTTTGATCATAGCCCATGTAGCCCAGGCTGTCCAGGCACTATAACGTCAATCACTGTCTAGGTGCCACATATCACAGCAACCTCAAAAACATAGTACACAGGTAATTTGTCTGACCAGCAGATGTTACTGTTGCATGATGATTGGAAAGCTGTCACCACCGGGACATCTCTTGCAACATTACCGTGCCTTGAGGAGCAGAAACTAAGCATGGGAATGCATCCCAGATCACTTGCATGGCAATATATAATGTTATCATTGAGCTGATCCCCTAAGGTGATTTAGATGCACAATTGCATACAGATTTTTAATGGTTTATGTATATATATATATAGCCTATCTAGTCTACCCATCCACACCAGCCACTATAATATTACAGATGTTTGTCTGTATAATTTGTTCTTTTTTTCAAAGTTAGCTTTACTTTTGTATAGGTTCTTGCTTCTAAAGGTTCCTGTTTCCTCTCTTACCAGCCTCTTCCTTGATCTACCATCTTCTTTATTTTCCCTTATTCCCTACTGTCTCTTGTCTCGTCATTGCTTTCCATGGGAGAAAGGGAGATGGGTTGGCAGGGGCTGAGGGAGGAAGGGGCAGTTCTGAAAGAGGCTAGCAGAAGGGAGGTCCTGCAGAGACAGTGGTGAGGTAAGAGTCTGGCCGGTAAAGGGAGGGGAGAATTGGAAGGCAGTAGCAACAGCTGAAGTTGAGTTATAGAAAATATGACTTAGGCCAGCAGCAGGTGTGTAGGCTTCTGGCCATTTTGGTATGATTCCATAGCAAGAAGCAAATTTGATGGCAATTACAGCTGCAACTCAGTTGCCGTAATTATTATGCACACAGATCAATTGGAGATACTATATGCAATAATTTAATACTCTCACATTCTCTAATATCTAAATTGAAAATACATTGGTTCTAGGGTTGTGCCTTCATTTCAATCCAAATGGAAAAATGCAACAAATGAATCAATGTTGGGTTTGAATTAACTGAATGAGTGTGATCCCCTGAAAAATCCAAATCCTTTTTTGTTCAGTCCCATTAAAGTCTATGGGGGAAGCAAGTAAATCATTTTTTGTACTCCAAGCCAGACAAAGTATAGCAGGAAAGGAATGGGACCCATCAAGTTTCAGCACTTTTTCACCTAGTCTCTCCCAGCTCGCAGCTGACTTTGTCATTTGAGGGTGAACATGAAACTAAATGGTACTTTGAGCATGAGCAGTAACCAATTTGTTCTCAGTTGTTCCTCTGTTGAATTTCAAAGTTCTAAAATTTCTTGCTTCAAAATTTAGAAGTGAAAGAAAAGATTAGACAGAGAAAGCAAACTGCTGTTAGATTCACTCACTGACACTGTGCCGAGTTGTGGTTTTAGGTGCTACTTCGTAGCAGGACAAAGTCTGTAGTCTCTGTGAGGGAGTTACAGTGTGCATCATCACTACTGGAGCTGATACTGTGCCAGTGGCTACAGGAAAGAGAGAGGCGGTTTGCCTGTTTCTTGCAGCCTAAGGAGCGTTTCTGCATGGCAATGACTTTGAGGCAGCATTCTGCTTTCTCTCTCTCAAAGTGTCAGTGTGAAAGTGTACAAAAGGGACTGACTGGTCTACTGTCCTTGTCTACACTAAGGTATATAAACGCTGTAACACTAAAAGCCCATACCCACTAGTAATTTGTTTTAGGGGTGGGAAGAAGTACAAACTTTGTTTCGTTTTTTTTTTTTTGAGGGGGGGGGGGGGGGAGGAATTCCCTTTCAAATTTTGTTTAATGTTTATTTCATTTAATGTTTAAAAAAATCCCACAATAAACATTAAAAAAAAAAAAAAAAAGAGAAAGTGGGCCTCCCAAGGCTTCCTGTCCCCACCACTAATCCCTCCCACCAGAAAAAAGGGCGGGGCCAGGATTCTCCTCAGCCCCTACTTACCCAGTCCAAGAGGACTCAGCAACGAAGCCTGGGCCCCATGCCTCAGACTAGGTCTAATATCAGGGCTTAGAACAAGCACAGGGCCTCAGCCCAGGCCCCGGCCCCTGCCTGACATCGGGTCCTGGTCCAGAGGCCAGGTCCTCAGCCTGGAGCTTGGCCCTGAGGCCGGGTCCTGACACCTAGGCCCAATGCTGTGGGGGCCAAGGAGAGTGGTGGCATTGTCCTGTGGGAACTGATGTGCAGAAAACAGCGGCGTGAAGCGTGGGCGGCCACTCTGAGAAACAGGAAGCAGTCGGGGGCGGCGCCTGTGCACCAGCTGGGATTCCACCTATCTGATAACGCAGAGGTTAGTGGTGCGGCAGGCGCCCCTTCGTGAATTGTCTGTGGATGCCTGAATCGGTGGGGCTTGCCCTCTCTGTACACAGGTGGTACAAGTCCTAAAGCTCTTCAAGGATGCCGTGGAGGATCTGAATCCAACAAGAGCCACCCTCAATGAGGTCATCCCCTATAGTCGATATCTTGGAGAAACTACAGAGTTTCCAGCAGGAGCAGGGTCTGGCAGCAGCGGTGTTGCTACCTGGGGCCTCCTTGCAGCTGCGATTGCCGCTCTGGCTCAGATTCCTCACCCAGCTGAATCCTTACTTGCTGGCCACTACGTAAGACCCACAGGTGAAAGGGAGTATCTCCCTCCAGTCTAACAATCTGACTTACTGGAAGGAGAAACTGGTAGCTGGGGTGCAGGAATGGGAGTGCCAGAGGTGGGGGGGAGTAAGGATACACTCAGCTGCCACTTTCTCCTACTACTGTTACTTAACATTTTCATAGCACTGCCTGACATACACAGCGCTGTACAAACAACGCACAAGAGAGAGTCCCTGCTCAACAGAGCTTACATTCTAATCAAGATAAACATACAGGGCAAAAGAGACTTGGGGAGTTTCAAGACAATGGTTACAATTGAAAGCGGACAAATCAGGCTTAAGAGTTTTATCCACCACCCTTCCCATGGCCACTGCAGAATGGGTTCTCAGCGGTTGGGTCAGAGCAACATTCCTCTCCCCCCCCTTCCCCCAAAAAGGAGATTGCTACACAAGTTTCAGTAATGCGGTACTTAGAAAGGCCGTCGAGGTCATTGCCATAGACCCGTTGGCACATTTGGCACAAAATGCCAGTCTGGACAGTCAGGGTTTTTTTTTGGTTTTTCTTAAGAGACAAACAGGTTGAACTTGAGCTTCCTAAATTTTTATTTCAATGCATATTTTTATTTTGTTTTTTACTTTCCACCTTTATCGTTTTTCTTAACTTACCTGGGTGACTTACTTCCCTTGCCAGTTGAGATCTAGAGAGGAAGGCTAACCAAACTGAACTCCTCAAGATTATTTTTCTGCAAACTGGGAGTTCGTCCATCTACAGTGCTAAGCTTTCTCCCTCTCTCCCTCCCAGAACTCAGCATATCACCTGCGACCCAACCATTCCCTTCTTGCCCTGTAGAGGAAAGAGCCTTGAGCCAGGGTTCTATATGAAAACCCTTTAGCAGAGCTACAGGGCTGACCAACACATGCATATTTTTTAAGATAATAAAGTGTATCATGACATCCATATTGGTGGATGGTATCCTTTTATTCTACTTTACTGTTAGGTACACATTCTCTGGAAGAAGCCAGGTCTTGCTGTCCATTTGGTTGTTCTGGTCTTGCTTCTTGCTCCTCAGCGCCAGGGACGGAGGTAGGTGGAACGGCTGCAGAGAAGAACAAGGGGGCAGAGTAATAAAGATTTTAGAAACAATCCCTTTATGCCTCTCGCCTCTGGTGAGCGAAGGCTATCCCTTCCAAAGCACCTGATTCATACCCAGTCTCAATCTTCTCTGCTGCTCCCTCCTGTGTCACTCAACCAAGGGTTTTCAGGATGTTTGCAATAAAAAAAATGATTTGTATACGGTGACCCTACTTTATGGCCAATTTATATATTTTGGTTATCCTGAAAAATAGACTTTTTGTGGCCCTGGAGGTCCAGGGTGTCAGCCTCCACGTAATCAACGAGGCTTAGCAGCGAATGCAATGCTAAGCTATTGTCCTGTTACAGAAAGTTTGAGGCACGAGGCTGAAAGCTGATCACTTAACTAAGGTAGGTACAACAGAAAGATCTAACAGCAACTGCAGTATGAAAATATTTTAATTAGGACCCAAATGTTTTAACACTGTGCAATAATACTATGAATGTGAGGGCTATCCTACCTGTTACAGTAAGGGGAGGAACTGGATGTTGGAAGATTAGCTCACATTCTAGGAGGTTCTACTAAGACCAGGGATGGCCAACTTCTGGACATCCACAATGGATATGCAGAAGATAGATCTGCATGTACTGCCTCCATGATATGCACATCTGTCTCATGCATATTCATTGTGGATATCCTGAAAACCAGGCCCATCTGTGGATCTTGGAATTGACGCTCTGTTGTTGTTTTGTTTAGTTTTTTCCCCTCCTGAGGATCTTGAAGTGGTTAGCAGCCCTCCAAGGTTCAAGCACCAGCGGTAGCAGTTTGGATGGAAGCTACATAGTACTAACAGCAGGCCCTCCAGCGTAAAAGCATTGGCAGCAACCGTAAGAGGATGGAGTTTCCTCGATAGGGGAAGGCTGTCTGCAAAATCCAGTGCTAACTACAATAGTGTCTGCTTAAAAAAAAGAAAACGACAACACTACTGCGAGATGCTATGGCATGGCCCAGATTCCTTAGTGCTGGACTGTAAGGTAACTAGCCTATCCGGCTCTCGTTTGTTTACCTGGCTGCTGGAATAAATACATTTTATAGGTGTTTATAGCAGAGCCTCTTGGTTATAATTTATAATAATGTTGGAGAAAGGGTTAAAAGGTTTGTATAATAAACTTAAAAAGGAGCATAGAGACACAGTGCAAGGGGCAAAAAAAAAAAAAAAAGGCACAGAAAGCAGAATCCTTCAGATCCAGAGATGTAGACCTAGGTAGTAGCTGTTAAAGCAGGGTCTCTGGCTGCAGGTGCTGTCTAGTCTTACTAATTTGACTAGCTTGCCTGCAGAGCTGGTGAAATGGCTAACTAAAAATATTTTTAAAAGCTCAGGAGCAATGGAAAAATCTGGTTTTAGCGAACATTAGAGAAGTTACATTTAGAGGAAAGGGAATCTGACTTAAAATGCCATTCGTTGGCAAGGCTGGCTGACTGATTTTAATGAAGACATTTTTTTGGGGGGGGGAGGGGGCACTTGTTTTTTTGGCTTCCAGCTCAATCAGAATTTGGTCTAGGAATCAGTGCCATGGACCTTCATTTGCAACCTTATTATTTTACATCCCTTCCCAGACATTGCCGGGGGTCATGTGCCAGAGCTCCGAGTCAGGATATTCAGTCAGAAATTTACACTATTTTGAAGGGGGCTTTACAGCATAGACTTTTTACTGAGAACCTGTTTGCTTTTTTGTATCACGAATATCTCGTTGGGGGTCACGTGGGGTGATGTGCTGAGGAGGACGCGTTTCCCTTCAGCTCCGGGCACCTCGCTCCTAAACTCACCGGCTTTGACCCTAAAACCGGCTAAGAGGACAAGAATTCGCGATCGCAGGGCTTCAGCACATGTCGATTATTAAATACATGAATAATTTGCCGCATTTGATGGCTTCAAAAAAAAGCACCCGTAAGAAGGACAAGGGAAAGGCGGGGAAGGCCAAGATGGCGGCGGCGGTGGCTAGCGATTGAGATCCCAGCCCGCTGAGTGCGCTTACAATAGAGACGCTAAGAGAAACAATAGCGGACACATTAGACGAAAGACTAGCGGGCATTCACACAAAAATTTCTGAGGTGAGCGAAGCGATTTCCGACCTGGGCCCGCGGCTCGCGCACGTGGAAACTCGGGGTAGCGACGGTGGAGGAGGAAATGGCGGCGGCAGTAAAGAAAATTCAAAACAGCGAGTCAGCACTTAGGGACTGCCAGGAGGAGCTCGACTACCTTGAAAATCGGTCGAGGAGAGCAAATCTCCGTTTTCTCGGGCTTCCTTGAGGAAGTGGATGATAAAGGCTTGGGAGAAGTTTTTGGAGGAATGGCTCCCGGAGGCAGTGGGCCTGCCCAAGCTGAAAGGGGTCCTTTCTATCGAACGGGCACATAGAATGGGCCCTAGGAAGCAGTTGGATCAGCGCCCGATGATAGCAATCGCCAAAATCCTAAACTATGCCCACAAACAAAAAGTGTGGCTGGCTTTTAGACAAAGAAAAGAACTTTCATATAAAAATCACAAAATCCGTGTGATGCAAGATTACTCCATCCGAGTGTCTCAGTTCAGGAGACAATTCTCAGCGATCTGCACACAGTTAGTGGAGTCCAATACCAAGTTAGCACTTCAATTCCCAGCAACTTTAAAAGTCTGGATTGACGGCAAGGTACACACTTTCACTTCGCCAGAGGAAGCCAAAAATGTTTTACAACCATGTGCCAAATCAAAGCAGAGAGACTGTCACAATCCTCCACTTAATAGCACAGGTTTAAAGATGCTGGTTACTGTTATGTTTCTTTTTCTCTTTTTCTTACTGCACATCTTTATCATTGAGCTGGTTGCCTGGTTGGAGAGGCTTTGCCAAGGCTAAGGAACAATGCTGGTCCAGCCGGAGTGGGCTACAGCACTTAGGGAGTCTAGTTATCTGCTTTCTTAGCGGTGGGTACAGGGCAAGGGCACAATGGAGCTCCGTTCCAGTCTGCGCACTTCTCACAGAGTATCAACTTTGGCTCGAGCCCGGCAGAACAAGGATCGGAACCCCGGGATTGCACCGACAGTTGGATCCCAGGACGGAATGCGCTGGGTCCTCACCACAGTTAGCAGGACGGCTAATGTTAGGTAGCGAGGTGGGCAAGCATCCAGCTACGGACCCTCATCTCCCATCTGCATGCAGAGGGAGAAAGACTCTAGGTTGTTGGTGACTGTATTGTTGGTTTGGGGGGGGGGGGGGGAGGGGGGGGGAGGGGGAAGGGAGGTGGGTAGGGGGAGCAAATAAGGGGAAATAGGGGGGACATATTTCGGGTATGTGATTCAGGAGGGATGGGTGAGCTTTTAGGGAGTAGGGAACAAACGTGGTTTGCGCTGCAGTCGAGATGGAGTATTGTGGGGACTGGGCACCCCCTCCAACTGGCTTATGGATAACAACAGCTGGTATGCGGTTCAAGAAATGGGTATCACGTGAATAAAATTATTTCTTGGAACGTTCACGGCTTGGGAATGCCGATTTTAGCGGAAAAAGATATTAAACAATTTCAAAACACTGGGGGCAGAAATAGCTTGTCTACAGGAGACTCACTTAAATGAACAGGAAAGTCAGAAGCTGAAAAGAGACTGGGTCGGGAAATGTATCTTTCCTCCAGCAAATGGTCGGAAAGCAGGGATCGCAATACTAATACACAAAACAGCAGACTTCAGTATAAAGCACTCTGTAGCAGACCCGGAAGGGAGATTTGTCTTGGTGACAGGTCATTGGAAGGGGCAAGCAGTGACGATATGCAATGTATACGCACCAAGTAATCACTCCCAGGATTTCTTTGTAAAACTACTGAGCATGATAACTATTCACTTGCAAGACTCATTAATTTTAGCCAGTGATTTAAACTGTTTACATGAAACGAGCATGGAGAAATCCCCAGCAAGACAAACACAATTAACCAAGAAACCCACCGGAGTAGAATTTCTGTGCCAAAATCTGGACTTAATAGACATGTGGAGAGTTTTACACCCAATAGAGAGGTACTTTACCACCTTCTCCAACTCGCATGGGTCTATGTCCAGAATTGATTACATACTTATCACGAAGTGGCTTTTCCCTCTCGTCACCAGGGCTGATGTGGAGCTCCCGGTTATTTCAGACCATTCCCCTGTATCCCTTATGCTCTGAATGGGGGGAAAAATGGACCAGAGATAAAATCTGGAGGTTTCCTACTGGTTTAGCGATGGACAGTGAATTCCAGTCTTATTTAAAAGATAGATAGTTGGAATACAAATCAAACAATGTGCAACACATGGCCACTCCACAACTGTTCTGGGAGGCTGGAAAGGCAGTACTCAGAGGCGATATTATGGCCTACCTCAGTGCTAAGGCAAACGAACAGATGCAGAAATTCTACGGCTCGAAGCCCAGTTGAAAAGCTCCAAAATGAGCTGGGTTACCACCCGTCGGAAAGGAATAAAAGGGCGTACTCCAGTACTTTGGGACAACTAAATACCATTTTACACACCTGTGCCTTCAGAGCTTTACAAGCAGCAAACCACAATTTCTTTAAATATGGAAATAAGATAGGCTGGCCTTTAGCAAATTTAGTTAGGGGCATAAGACATCACTCTCTCATTCACAAAATGCAAACAAGTGCTGGATCGGAGGTCACAAAAACTGATGAAATGTGCGAAGTGTTCCGCACCTTTTATGAGTCCCTTTACATTGATGACTTAGAACTGATGCAAAGCTGGGAGAAGGAATTCTTTTTTGACATAGCTCTCCCCAACTTATCGGAGAGCCAACAAGAACTTCTTAATAGACCCATCCAAATGTATGAAGTTCTTCAGGTGATTAAAGGGGAAGCAAAAGGGAAGGCTCCAGGACCCGACGGGTTTTCCTATGATTTCTACAAAATATTACAGGAACAAATTATGGTCCCATTAATGGATTATTTTTTGGATGGCCTCAAGAACAATAAGTTCCTGGAAGAATATAATAGTGCCCATATTATTGTTTTACCGAAAGAAGAGAAAGACCTGTGTCTCCTAGCCTCCTACAGGCCTATATCACTTCTAAATAGTGATCTAAAAATCCTTGCAAAAGTCCTTGCGGAACGTCTAAACACCCTTCTTCCTTCTTTAATTTCAGAACATCAAGTTGGGTTTGTAAAGGGCAGGAGAGCCACAAGCAACATACTTAATTTGTTAACTGCCATGAAATTCTCACAGCTGGAGAAAATCCCGGCGTTGGCAGTAGGATTTGTCTCCAAAAAAGCCTTTGACAGAGTTTCATGGGTCTATTTGTTTTCTGTCTTTCAAAAATATGGCTTTTTGGGGGTATTTTTAAAATACATTGCCTTACTCTATAACCACCTGGCCTCTAGTATTTTAGTTAATGGGAAGTCTGCAAAATTTTATCTCCAAAGGGGGGGTATTTCAAGGATGTCCTTTGTCACCTCTTTTGTATATCCTATCCATAGACCCGTTGTTACGCAAAATTGAAAGACACCTAGCAATCAAGGGTTTTGTAAGAAGAAGGAAGGGATTTAAAATGGCAGCATTTGCCGATGATGTCCTGGTTTTTCTGACACATCCAACTGCTTCATTAACTACACTGCTAGACCTCCAATCCCAATTTGGTTTGTTTGCCTGATTAAAAATTAACAGAGATAAATCAGAGGCTTTAGACATCTATCACATGGTACAGCAGGGGGTGGCAGGGTATGTTCCCCTTAAAGTGGGCAAGTAGCAAATTGAAATACCTGGGAATCCTACTTCCTACTGATTTGGTCACAATTTACCAGATTAACGTCCAGCCTAAACTCAAAAGCACGATAGATTCGCTAGCAAAATGGAGATTGCTACCCCTATACCAAATGGTAATACTACCCAAATGGATGTACATACTTCAAATGCTCCCCATCTGGCCCCGATTCCAGGATCTTCAAGTTTTTTAAAATAAAACACTCTCTAACTTCCTTTTGGCGGGGGGGGGGGGGGGGGGGGGGGGAAGAAAGCATAGATCTCCCTCCACATTTTACATCGGCTGGAGCAAGAGGGAGGCCTCTGCTGCCCAAACATTTTCAGATACAGTCTGGCTTGTAATCTGATTCCTTCATGACTGGCTATTCGAGACCACATTTTTTACAGCATGTCCCTACCTTAGGGAGTGGTACGGGACTAATTCATTAAATGCGCTTCTACATATGCAGCAGAGGGAGCTTCCGCCTCATCTGAGGAACCACCTACTGGTTAAGACCTACCGGAATACATGGAAGTACGTCTGCAAACAGATTGGGCTGAAATACGATATCACGCCATTGCTAAGTATCTCACACAATACTCACTTCCCCCCAGGCTAAGGATCATCAGTGTTCCCAAGATGGAGGAGTGGGGGATTAAAATATTTGCACAATTGGTGCAACTGGATACTGGTATCATGCATAGTTTCCACAACCTCCAAGAACTCTACCTGCTCCCTAAATTGGATTTTTACACCTATTTGCAACTCCGTCAATTTCTGCGTTTACTTGGAGACGACCATAACCAATGGAACAAAATCCAATCTCTTACCAACCTTATGATGGCGGGGGACAAGAAAGGCCTGACTATCTCAAGCTTCTACAAGGAATTGTCGCTGAATCCAGATGATGCTGCCCTTTGCACACTTTACACATCATGGAAGGCCTGGCCCGCATTTTGTCTATCCTTGAAAGACTTTAAGGCCCTGTTCTCACGTATCAAAGCAATTACAACCAATGAGCTTCTGCGAGAGACTCAGTATAAATTTCTTTGGCGAGGGTACATCTCTCCTGCCCAAGCCTTTAAATATAAGCTTTGCCCTTCGCCTAGTTGTCAAAAATGTGGGCACATTGTCAGATCCTATACTCACTGCTTTTGGAACTGTCCTAAGATAGAGATATTCTGGATGGATATTATAACATGCTTGAAGATATGGGGATGCCCCTTACTAGAGGATTCTGTTACCTGGCTTTTTGGGATTTTGCAGGATGCATCTTCAATTAACTCTGACCTGCTAACATCTATAACCAAGGCAGCGATAGTAGGAAAGAAAGTTATCCTGGCTGGTTGGCTTGCAAACACTGCACCACATGTTGATCATTGGTTCTAAAAAATGCTGAAACTCAGCTCCCACGAATATCAAATAGCTCAAAATTCAACGACCAAAAGCAGAGATAAAATGCAAAAGGCCTGGTACCATTCTTTGCATATATAAGGCCGATAGTAAAACCTACATAGACCAATAGTCATGACCAAATTAACTTAACCACCCACAGCAATCACCCATAGAGGTTAAGGTGAACCGCTTAACGGCATTCATTCCGGTACCACATCTTTATCGGAACTTAAAGAGAGTGTCTGAGTGCAAGGAGTTCCCTATTAGCCTACAGGACGGCCACCTTAATATAACAGCCACCCATGCAAATAGAGGAAGAGTTTGGGGGGGGGGGGGGGGCGGTGAGGAAGATTCACCCCCAAAAGGCATTACGAGGAGCAAAATGTGGACTCTGCGATGAAGGGGGTATCTCCGTTACGGGTTGGGGAGAAATCCAAAAAGTGAAGTTATATATATACGTGATTGTTGAAAGCTGGGTTATTAATTGTTATACATTAAGTGGGGATAACAGTTCTTGAATCCAGTCTGTAGTTATGTGTTCACGGTTTTTTCGGCTGTACTGTTTACCAGTGTATGTTCAAACAACTTCATAATAAACAGATGGAAAAAAAAAAGAGTATCTTGTTATTCCCATCCTATATTTGATTTCTAAAATTAATAAATCAGGAAACCCCGCCCACAGACATCCCATCATTTCAGGTAAAGAATCTGTTTGAGCCTATTGCCAAGTATTTGGGTGGCTTGTTGCAGCCACAAGTGACGGCCATCCCATCATATATAAGAGATACAACTGATTTTACCAAACACTTGGATTCATTTCTCAGTCAATCGATTTGTCAGGACTGATGGTTAGTCAATGCGGATGTTACTGCTTTATATATGAACATCCCACAAAAGGAGGCCTTAATCATTATTGAAAGATCTTTAGATGTTCTGACATAGGAGGAAGGAACAAGCAGATATGGATGCAGTTGGCATTCATAGTGTTGACAAAGTTTTTTCCAATTTGATGAGGAATTCCAACAGATTAAGGGATTACCGGTGGGGTCACTGATGGCTCCATTGGTGGCCTGTTTATATATGGATGATTTAGAGACTAAATATGCACACAGTTCTGTAAATGCTGAACATGTTGCTACATGGAAAAGATTTATAGACGATATATTTTTTATTTGGTCAGGCTCTATTCATGAGTTGTTGGGATTTATGGGATGGTTAAATCGCCAAGATGATTTTCAACATCATCACGTTAGCATATCATTTTTGGATGGGGATAGGTAGTTATCTGGCTATAATTTAGCTGGATTTAAAAAAGGCATGGTTGGGTTATTCAGCTAACTTAGCTGAATATTGCAGATATCCTGCTAAGGGTCATGGGGAGGGAGAAAGGGGGGGAAGGGAGAGAGAAAGAGAGAGAGAACACCTCTGGGGTGGCAGTATAGTAAGCAGCTATTTATGCTACTATAGGAGGCCTACCTAGTAACTCGAGGTGAGGTTTAGGTAGTAGTGTAGGGGTTAGGGGCCACTTTTACATGCAGACTAAGACGTACAAACAGAACAGTACACTCTTGTAAAGATTTGATGTTATTCAGAGTGAGGAAACTCATACAAAGATGAGATTTGTACAATGTTCTCTCAACCTAGCTTGAAGTTACCCAGGTAGAGAGTCCATCAAATTAAGGTGAGAGAACATTGTACAATGCCTCTTGTTCCAAACCCTCTTACCTGTATGCTGAGCCAAAAGTCCGAAAAGTGTTACTGGAAAGAAAAGAAACATGAATTAGATTGAGGCGGAGCAGATGGAAGTAACAGATGCACAGCGCTGGGGTTAGATCAGGGTACTCACAGTGTGTCAAAGGGCAGTGGTTTCTGGCTGTATTTGTCCAGGCTGGGGTTCTGTTGTAGGGTAAACTGCAAATCACAGAGAGATCAGAGAACATAACTGTCCTGGCTGAACACAACACAATCATTCATATGAAAATATTATCTCACTCCTACCACATACACCAGAAAATGAATGGCACTCCCTCACCCTGCAACCTCCACACTCTGCATGTGCATGAAGTGCTGTGACAAATGCATATGCAAGATGAGATGTATACTGAATATTAATAAAATAATGGGTTTGGTTTTAATGCTCACAAGTGGCAAAACTACAAGTGACACAATCAGAGTTAGTGGTATTTGTAAAGATTTTAGACAAATTTTGAAAATCAAGCAAATAAAGAAATTTCATATGTAAGAATTAGACAAAATATTTTTATGATGCTACCTGTGAGCAAATTTGTAATGAAACATCAACCCTTTTAAAAAATGCCCACACTCAATAGTGTGATGTTCTATGCCTTTTTGTTAGTGTTTTTAAAATGACAAGGCAGCTATGAGAATAAAGCCTACATCTATAGGACAACCACTACATATTTTGTTTGTCATTAAGAACTACATTTTAATTAAAAGGATGTTAACTCCTGACTAAAATAGTCTTGCAAACTATTTTAATAATATTCTAATGGTAGGACTCAAAATGGATAATTTTTTAAATTGTGAAACTCTGCAAATATTCACATATTATTCACATATTAGAATCATAATATTCACATAATCATAATATTCACATAATATTCACATATTAGAATCATGGCCCCATCTGTCTCTTCTCGAAATGTGTTAATTTTCTACTATGTAAATAAAACTATCAAAAAATGTTAGAAATCTGTAGCACAATGGAGCTTATTTAACTAAGAGAATTAAAGACAGACTTTTAAAAGAAGCTTGCTTTGGAAGCAAAAACTCAAAATAAAAACTTTTTCAGGTACATTCAAAGCAAAAAGCATGTGAGGAGCCAGTTAGATCATTAGATGACTGAAGGATTAAACGGGCACTAAGGGAGGACAAGGTCATAGCAGAGAATTAAATTAATTCTTTGCTTCAGTTTTTACTGAGGAAGATGTAAGGCAGAATATCCATGTCAGAAGTGATATAATAAAGAAGATGATTCAGAGGAACTGAAACAAATCGCAGTGAACCTGAAAGATGTAATAGGGCAAATTGACAAACTAAAGAGTAGCAAATCACCTGGACCAGAT
Source organism: Rhinatrema bivittatum (assembly GCF_901001135.1). NCBI lineage: Eukaryota > Metazoa > Chordata > Amphibia > Gymnophiona > Rhinatrematidae > Rhinatrema > Rhinatrema bivittatum. The sequence goes on from NC_042621.1 coordinate 141,239,736, forward strand.
GGAATACAGAGTGCTTAAAGAACTGAAAAATGAAATAGTAGGTCTGCAATTAGTAATCTGTAAGCTATCATTAAAATCAGCTATGGTACCTGAAGTTTGGAGGGTGGCCAGTGATAAGAAAGAGTTTCAGGGGTGATCTAGGAAACTACAAACTGGTGAGGCTGATATCAGTGCTGGGAAAAATGATTGAAGCTATTATAAAGAACAAAACTACCAAACATATAGATAAGCATAGTTTAATGGGACAAGGTCAACATGGATTTAGTCATGGGAAGTCTTGCCTCACCAGTCTGTTAAATTTTTTTTGAAGGTGTGAATAGACATGGATAAAGGTGACCCAGTTGATATAGGGGTAGATTTTAAAAGGTGCACGCGAGCGTACATGTGTGCGCACTACCTGGCGTGCACACATGTACGCCCGATTTTATAACATGCACGCGCAGGCGTGTGCATGTTATAAAATCGGGGGTCAACCCGCGCAACGGAGTGCATAATTGTGCACCTTGCACGTGCTGAGCTGCGCTGCCTTCCCCGTTCCCTTCTCCCTAGCTTGACATACCCCCCCGACCTTTGTCTTAACCTTTGCGCCTGCCTCTGGGCCGGCAGCCTGCTGGCACGTGATCCTCCGACACAGCAGCAATGGCTGCTGTGTTGGAGGCCTCTGGCCCTGCCCCTGGACCGCCCCTTTAGTAAAGCCCCGGGACTTGCACGCGTTGCCGGACCTTTTTAAAACAGGCCTGGCGTGCGTAACCCCCCCCCCACACACACACACACATGTAAGGCTTTTCAATAAGCATTTCACAAAGTCCCTCATGAGAGACTCTTGAGAAAATTAAAAGTCATGGGCTAGGAGACAATGTCTATTGTGGATTGAGAACTGGTTAAAAGATAGAAAACAGGAACTAGGGCTAAATGGTCAATTTTCTCAATGTAGAAAGGAGACTAGTGGAGTACTCTAAGGATCTGTTCTAGGACCACTACGTTTTAATATATTTATAAATGACCTGGAAATGGGAACAAGTGAGGTGATCAAATTTGTAGATGATACAAAATTATTCAAAGTTGTTAATTCATAAGAGGATTGTGAGAAATTGCAACAGGACTTTGCAAGACTGGGAGACTGGGCATGCAAATGGCAGATGACATTTAATGTGGACAAATGCAAAGTGATACACATAGGGGATAAGCAATCTAAACTATAGCTACACAATGCAAGGTTCCACATTAGGAGTCACCACTCAAGAAAAGGATATAGGTATAATCGTGGATAATACATTCAAATCTTCTGCTTATCGAGTGGTGGTGGCCAAGAAAGCAATTCTAGTCATCATATCTCAAAATAGATACTGTACAGCAGAATTATAAAAGGTACAAAGAAGGGTGACCAAAGTGATAAAAGGGATGAAATGATTCCCTTATGAGGAAAGGCTAAAGAAGTTAGGGCTCTTCAGCTTGGAAAAGAGACAGCTGAGGGGAGATATGATAGAGGACCACAAAATAGTGAGCAGAAAGGAATGGGTGAACACAAATCGATTGTTTACTCTTCCAAAAAATACAAAGACTAGGAGACATGCAATGAAGTTACTAAGTAGTACATTCAAAACAAATAGGAGAAATATTTTTTTACTCAATGCATAATTAAGCTTTGGAATTCATTGCTAGAGGAGGTGGTAAAAGCTGTTAGTATAACTGGGTTTAAAAACAATTTGGACAAACTCCTGTAGGAAAAGTCCATAAATCATAATTAAGGTGGACTTGGGGAAATCCACTGCTTATCCCTGGGATAAGTAGCATGGAATCTATTTACTTTGGGATCCTGCTGTAACGTTCCCCACCTCCAATATGAAGTGCCTCCAGCATCATGTGGCATACCAGGAACAATGCTGAACTTCCTGCAATTCCTGAGCCCTTCTTATAGGCCCAGCTGTTTGGACTTCCTGTAACAAACCCTGATGACATCACATCCTGCCTAGTATAAAAGAAGCTCAGAACTACCACTCAATACCTTTGCAACAGGTCTCCTGCTTTAGTAGTGCTAGTTGCTTAGCATCTTTGGTGTTCCTGATTGTTTTGTGGTTCTCCTCCATTCCTGGTTCCCTGCCTTCTTCAGTGTCTGCCTCCTGAATTTGTCCTGTCCTCTCCGTGTCTGTTAGTGTGTGTTCCCCTGTGACTTGGTATTCCTGGCCTGACTCCTTGTGCCTGACTTTAGAATGGGGCTGGACTTCACTTTTGTGTTTTGCCTGCCTAGACCTCGGATTGAATCCCAACCTTGCTCTGCTCGACTACCAATTCTACCTTTTGCTTCCACCTTCAGATCAAGGCTGGGATGTCCTGCCAGCTGCCAGAACCTGCAGGCTGAAACCAAAGGGGGGAGATGGTTGGTTAGGCAGAGGACCTACCGTGTGTCAGCTGCTGCCTGTTGAGGCCTATCTTGTGCTTGTGCAAAATAGGCTATGCAAACTTAACAGCGGCCCAAAGGCTCACTTCCTCATGCCATGACACCTGCCAGGTACTTGTGACTTGGATTAGCCACTGTTGGAAACAGGATATTGGGCTTGATGGACCTTTGGTCTATTCCAGAATGGCAAATCTTATGTTTTTATATTCTTGCCTTATTAATATGTGATGACAATGTAGAAAAAGATAATATATAAGTCATTCAGTTACTCTTTTTTCCCTTTGAACTTTGTGATAACAAATCAGCTTTGTCAAGTATAGGGATCTATTAGAATCCCTTTTAACAAAGTATGTTGGTATCCTCTGCTGAAAAACCTACATCCTAGTTCCCCCAATTTTTGTTATATTCAGCAGTGTTGGAGCACAGTCTCCTCAAATGGTATTTTCTGTGTGTAGAATTGGCGTATGAGTATATAATAATTCCAGTGAGAGATTACAGATAGGGATCCCCATTCATGTAACTGGTGTAGTACAAATTATTGAAGACACATGATTGGGTCTTTCCAGACAGATAAAACCATTGGAGATGTGTGATTGGTTCTTTGTTGTCACATTACCTTGCCCATTGGAGATAACCTTTAGAGAGCCTTGGTTGCATATACTGATGTCAAACTCCCAAATGGTAATTGGACAACTGTGATCATGTGACACTTACAATAACTAAATTCAGCATGATTGGCCCTTTTTGGGCATGTGATTTCATTCACTAAAACAATGGCTATTAGAAAGCATTTTACTTGTGATGATGTCAGGGGAATACCTGGATTGCGACTGGCTGAGGGTGATCATGTGTACAATATAAGTAAACATATTACTGTGTTTCTCTGTTTGCGTTTTTCTGTGAAGATAAAATGGTGAACATGTACAGACTACATGTTCACCATTTTATCTAAATGCTAAAGACACAAATTTCTTAAAACAACAACAAAAAAATAAAATAAAAGTTTGAAGTAAATATGTGAAGCATTCAAAACCCACACTGCACAAAATGTCGGTATAGCCATAACATATCTTCATGCCACTGAGAGAGTGCTTGGGGCAGATTTTGTTTAGTTTCCACCCTCGTCTTTGAGAAGATGACCTAACTCTTATATGAAAGAGGCATTTTGGTCACAGAGGTATGGGTTTCGTTATACCCGAATCCCTCTGTGAAAAGGGGCGTTGGGATAAGGATAGGAGGGAAATTTGGTATGGATAATTGTTTTTGCTATTTTGTAATGGGGAAATATTGTTTCTTAAAGTGGATTTAATCATTTTTAAAAATATTTTATTGTAATTTTGCAATTTTGTTGTATGTTATGAATTTTGGTTTTGTAAACTGCTCTTAATCCCTTTTATTAAAATTAATAAAAAAAAAATAATAAAAACTTGGATATTAAAGATCTGTAGCAGCCGTAAAGCAGGTGCTGAAACAGCTGTGCTGAGACATGATCTGCAGGAACTGGCACTATTTGGCAAGAAATCTTTTTGTCACACATACAATTATCTATTTGAGGTACTTCCAGTATATAATTTGATGGCTTTATTTGCATAGTAGAAAATAAAAAATTTGAGAAGAGACAAATGGTGCCATGATTATAAAAATGACAGTTTTGTGAATATTTGCAGAGTATCAGATATGAATTAGTGCCCCTTTACACAATTCCAAAAAATCTTTCAATGATTGAAGTTGCTTGCACAAATACCACATTTTCAGAATTACTTTTATGGCTGTGATTAATTGGGTTATTTCTATATTGTTTCCATCAGGACTCAAAATGGACCACAATGAACCAGCAGGGGGTTCTGGAAGCCAAAACAGCCTCAGCTCATCATGTCCTTGTCACAAGTTTTTATTTATTTATTTATTTAACATATTTATATACCGTTTTACCAATACAAGATTGACCAAAGTGGTTTACAATAATAATAAACATAGAAATTAAATCAAAAGTTCAAATAAAATAAAATAATAAAACAAAGTTAGAATAAAAATACAATCTGCATCTTGATCAATAAAAATAAATTTTTTTTTAAAAAAGTAAATCAAAGAGTACTAACATAATTAACTATTATTATTAGTGATAAGGTGTGTAGCGAATTCATAAGAATCTGACAGGAGCCACAATGTGAACACTTCTGCTACAGCCCCTGGAACTGGGTTAAGGCCAACATCTCATAGATCGCTGGAGCTGCAATTTGAACCAGTGACCTAGAGGCAAAAGGCTTTAAAATGCTGTAACCAGGGCTGGTTCTATAATGAGGCAGGGTGAGGCGGCCGCTTCAGGCGGCAGAAGTTTGAGGCGGCAAAACATGCCCCTCTTAGAATGCCACTATGGCATCCGCCTCACCCTGGCCTGTCCCTGCCGCAGCTGCCGACCCAGGCCGGCGACAGCAGCAGAAAAGAGGGTCGCTGCCATGGGCCGCTGCCGCTGAAAGCCAGGCTGGCGGCGTGGAGGAGGGAGGAGGGGTAAGGGTGGGGTCAGCGGGGGGGGGGGGGGTGTGGAGTGAGAGGGGGTAGGTCGAGGGGGCATCATCTCATCCCTTGCCACAGGTGGCAGATTGCCTTGAGCCGCCCCTGGCTGTAACCATTTTCCTGAGCCATCCAGAAGGTGCAGGAAGTAGTGCAGCCTCAGCAAAAGGCAGTAGCAGCCGACCAGATGTGGAAGAAGCAACAGCTAGCAGAGCCTGAAGTGGCAAGCAACCTGGCTTCGGTGGGGCCTGGAGGAGGAGATGACAGGTGCCCTGACTCGCTGATCCAATGAAGAAGGCTTCCCATCCCAGGGAAGGACCCAGAGGAATAGGAGGCAGCAGCTGGTACGGGAAGGAGTGGGGAGAGGAGAACAGCTAAAGAGGTACAAGGGTGAGAGAGGAGTACAGAGGACAATGGGAGGAAGGGGGAAAGACTGGAGGGATGGAAAAAAATTAGGCCCAGGAGGAGTGAAGGTGGCTTGTGGAGAAATAAGGAGAGGGATAAAAGCAAAGGGAGAAGGGATGTCACAGTGAGAAAATCATTTAGATGGGGCCAAGGAGGACAAAGGGGAGAAATGAATGTAGGGGAAGGAGAGAGGAGAACAGAGAGTGAAATAAGATGGACAGAGGGGCACACACATGGAGGATCTTGCTCAGAGGATGGAGGAATAGTTAAGGTCCTGTACAGAAGATGGATGAAATGGAGACCAAACGGACCTGAGGGAGGTAAGAGAAGCTGCATAGACAGTGGTTGTGGAGGGAGAGTAGGAGGAGGGGAAGCAAATCTAGGTGAGAGTCAGCAGGGGGTTAGTGTTTTCAGGTACAGACGATAGTGAGAGATAAGGCTCTGTGTAGGCACTGAGGCGCTTCTCCTCCAAGTAAGTATATGAGCACCAAATGGCATTTGCTTGCAGTATCACAGGTAGCAGAAAATGCTGAATGATTTCCACTCTCCACCTCACCATTAATATCTGGGTGAGAAACCCCAAAAATGATTCCAGGTATTTACAGAGATATTTGCCGCACTGTAGAAAATAGGCCCCTACACCTTTAAATGTATTACAGTATTTGACATACTTATACTTTTGGGATGTATCTTAGATTTTTGAAACATTAATTTATTGAGGTATTTTATCATTATACATTTGATTATTGTAAATCGCTTTGAGAAAGGTGGTATATAAGCAGAATACAACATAACATAAATAGAGCAGTGGGGACAGGGGCATTCGAGTAATAATAGACCATGGGATAGAATTCCTGTAGCTACTATTGTCTATTTCATTCATTGTGCCTTTGTGACGTATCACTTTAAAAGCAGTTGTTTCTGTGACATGGGTTATCTGTTTGCTCAGAGATCTTCTGTTAGATCACAGCATTCCAGCCTCAGCATAGGGCTTCAAGGTCACACTAAACTGAAGTGCCCCTTTTAGAAATGGAGTGGTTAATAGACTTTTTATTGATAAATGCGAGATGCCATATCACAAGAAAATCCACTCTAAATTAATATTTTAAAATAATGTAGGATGCCAGCTAAATATTAGGTGGGTTTTTCCTGGTTGTTAGACTCAGAGGGAACCGAATCTTGATTGCAGGTGGGGCCAGCTGTTGAACACAGGTAGAAGAAATTGAGGTTGCTTGAAGTGTAGGGAGGGACTGGCTGTTTAGTCAAAGATTTCACAAGCTATTTGTCAGTGGTGGAAATGGCTTTCAAATACAGTCAGGGACCATCGCCAGTCACAGGGGCGGCTGATGTCAGCTGTTACAGGCTTTGTCAACTGTTGGCCACAGATAGGCCACGAGCCAGTCACAGGCTCCAATGACTGACAGTCACTGCCGGGGGCTGCTGTCTGTCACAGATAAGATCAGTGTTGGTCATAGTTGGGGGTTTCAGCAGCTCCAACGGCTGTCAGTAACAGGCTGGACTAACTGTTGGTCACTAGCAGAGCTTGAAGCCAGCCACAGCTGTTGGGTCACAAGAGGGGCTGCATTCTTCACAAGAGTCTGGAACAGGTCAGTCAGGCCCAGTGTGCAGCATTTTGCATATACTGACCATAGTATGCTGGTGCCTGGGTAATGCTCACAGTCCGAAAGTAAAGCTGTTGGGAAAGCACATCCATCACTGTCCTCAATGGGCTAACCTTATTTTAACTCCCACCTGAAGGCAGTCTGAAACTTGCCCTGTTATTCTTAATAATAAAAGCAGCACTACAACCTCCTGAATGCCTTGATGCGTAAGATAAAATGGGAAGGGCTCAAAATCCCTTGGTCAGTGAGCAAATATAGAATTGCATCTATGAAAGTACAGAAGAGAGTTGCTTACCCTCCAGGTCTGCGTGACATCGGGTTTCAGGAAGCGCACAGCATACCCACTGTATCCAAGAACTGTACCAAGATAAGAGAAACATAACTATTCAGCGTGCGCAGACCAGCGCTATGCTCTGATGCTGCAGGGAGCAGTAATCACGGCCATTCATTTCTATTCCTTTAAACCAGGGGTTAGCAAACTTTGAGTCATGGTCCCCCTGGTACCATAAGGCAAATCAGATAGACGAAAGTCTTCCTATATACATATTACATGCACCATAAAAAGCAAACATGGAACACTAATGTATCCTATATCACATTTATATTTTATAAGCAAATGCATTTAAATATTATATATTATCATGTAATATATATAGAGATATGCACATACATATATTTGTGAAGGGTATTTCACCAGGCAGCCACACTGCCAACTAGTGGCTGAAAGCGCTCAGCTTGTTTCTCTTCCAGTTGCTGAAAGGCGTAAGCTCATATTTACACATGGGCACAAAGGCAGGCACCCCATACCCAGGCAGGCAGAGAGCGAAACAGACACAGAAACAGACAGATGCAGAGACTCCAGCCTAAACCCTCCTTTTTAAGACTCCATGTAAGCATTAACTCCTGGTTCTCTTGCCCATAGCTTGTTTTTGCCCTGTATTGGATAGACTGTAAGCTCTGTCTTTTTTGTGTATATCTGTACAGCGCTGTGTATGTTTGATAGAGCTAGAGAAATAATAAATAGTAGCGTGCAGTAGTAATATTACGATTCTGTATATTGATTAGTTAATGTTCTCTTTCGGAAAATAAAATAGGGTCCCAATCTTTGGTGTCTTTGGATTTATGCCTCTTTCTCTCTTTTTTTTCTCATCTTCTGTCCATATCTGTCTGCCTTTTGTTTGTTACTCTCTGGTGTCCATTTGTTCTCCTTTCTTTTTATTTTCCATTTTAGTTATATTCTTTCTTTCTCTTTCCTTCAGCAAATTCTTCAGTCTTATCCCTCTGTCTCTTCTTCTGCCTCACTCCCCTTTCTTTATTCTATCATTTTCCCATTTCTCCCTCCTTCTCCTCTCCATATTTTCTTCCTGCTCGTCTCTCCTTCCTCACTCCTATACTCTTTCCTTGCCTTTTCTCTTGCACATTCAACTCTTCCTCCCGTGTTCTGTCTTTTCTCGTTCCTCCTCCAGCCCCTCTTGACAGCTGCCTTGCTTCCCTTCCTTACTCCTATTCTCTCTCCTTTCCACTCACCCTTTCTCCTTCTCACTCCTCCCTCTTGCTGCTTTTTCTATTGCTTTTCTCCCTTCCGTAACTACAGCAAGTACAAAAGCATGTCAGGCCTCTTTCAGTCACACCAACAAAAGATCCACCCCCTCCTCTTCTGTTAGTGCCTTTGCATCTATTGTCTGCATCCCGTGACATCGATCATTAAGGTGAATTTCCGAAATGTTGCGAGTGTAAAATAGAGTAGAGATGCGTGTGAGTAGCCTCTACTCCCGTATTCCATATTTTAGAAAAGTCGAAAAAGTGTGCATATGTTCACTTTCATGCACACATGTACGTGTGTACAAAAGAGGAGGTCTAGGGGTGTTCCGGGGCGGGGCTAGCAGATAAGCACATAAGTTGCTAGTTTAAAACACACTTTCACACATACATTTTTCCCCAATTTCTTCATGTATTTGTACACCTGCTAATTATCTGTGATATTAAACCTGTTTATTGTATAGTACTCGGAAAGGGTGGAGTAACACACACATACAACAGCAAATGCAACAAGAACTAATGCGTGCCAAACATAAAGACCTGGTCACTGTATCTCACAAGGACACACTTTTATTGAAAATGCAGTCACACCAGTGGTGTACATTGCTTAACAAATTACAGTTCACAGGTTTGAAACAGGGGCCCCCGACACGGCCGTGTTTCGCATCGGGCTGCGTCAGAGGGATCGAGCACGTAAATAATAAGGGATCGTTAATGCACTAAATTTAGAGAGAGCGTGACTGCATGGGAGAAACGCGTCAGAGCCACTTGTGAGCGAGAGACACGTTTATGATGTGCCTCCCACTTTTCCCCCAGCATTTTCCCCCTGGAGGAGATGGGTGAGTGGTGAGGGACTGTGTCTGGTGCACTTTCTGCACCAGTCCAAGGGTATTAGGTGCCCTGGGCGGTCTTTACAGTCTTGCAACTCCCCTCCTCCTATCCTCACCACACACACAATTAAAAATTATGCATTTATAACAGATTTTACATGAAAAAGGACCTTCAATGCATAGTTTTCTGAAATAAAAATATCACAATATATATATATATATTATTTTTTACATGCACTGCTATGGTGGCAACCACAGCAGTGCATGCAGAAAAAACGCTTGGAGCCCATATGATATTTGTCATATTGTAAAGCATGTTGGGTGTGGGCTTGGCCCTCAGAAAGACATAAATAAACTCATTCATAATATAGTAAAACTCTCATACCAAAACAGCACTAAATGCCAGCATGTGCACGGTAACATCCCTGTCTATGAAAAGGCAATACTGCAAGTATTACACCAGGCCCTAAAACTCCAATCTACATCCCATTAGGAAAACAGAACAAGCTAAACTGGTATAAACCCATACACAGAAACTACACACATCTAAAGAAACTGCGCAGCAACCTCACCTCGGTCACACATGCAGAATATAGACATTCACCAAATATAGAATAAAGTGATCATACAGTATAGACAGACATGTGCAGACGAAAACTGAACTGGAAACCACAAGAATCCAGACACTATGCAGTGCAACAATGGAAAAACAGAAATAAATAAATAAATAAATATCCTTCTTCATAAAACAATAATAAAATCAAGAAATATAACACATTAATCATAACAGTAAAAACATACTACTAAACAAGAATACATATTTCAAAACAGCTTCAAAATAAATAATCATTCAATAAACTCATACAACATTTTTAAAAGTTCTGAAAAAACAAAATATTTCAAAACATCAAACACTTCAAACCACCCACCAATTAGAAGCCATAAGAATAAAAAATTCAATGCTTTCCATACCTGGGAACTTTGATTTCCAGTCACCCCAAGATTGTTATGGATTAGAGGGGGAAGGGGGCTGCACACAAACTTTGTCCCCTCTAAAATACACATACTCTCTAACTCACATATGTACATTCTCACACACACACACAGGGTTGCACTCTCAGATGTTTCCTCACACACACATACAAACTCTCACTCACTCTCTCTTCTCCCCCTCTGGAGCTCACAAGTAGCAGCAACAGTTTCCACCTTCTGCCCATACAGCTGATGAGACTCCTCTTTCTTCCTGAGGCAGGGGCTGATGCAGCTCCTGCTCCTTTCTTCTGGCCACGTATGCTGGCACTACTCCTACTCTTTATGGCTGCAGCAGTTGTGCCGCCTCCTTTCCACCTGGTGAAGCCCATACCATATAATTTCCTTTAACAGGCCCATGCAGGCAGGAAGAACTAGGAGGCACAATTGTCACCGTCCTGACACAGCAGTGCTGCCCTGTACTCTGTCCCACTCATACACCCTCATACGTTCTTGCTCCCTCTCTAATTTCCACCCTTTCCCATCTTTCCCTCTCACTCACCTCTTCTCACGCACATCCTCTTCTCTTTCCTCCCCTCTTACTCACCCCTTTACCTTCTTTTCTCACTCATCCTCTTTCCCTTCACTCTCCTCACTCACCCGCCTTTTTTTTCTCTCCCTTCTCACTCAACCACCTTCCCTCTCTCCCAGCTCATTCGTTCCTCTCTTCTCACCCCTCCACCTCTCAACCCTTCCTGCTTATTCACCCCTTCCACCCCTCTTCTCACCCTCTCTTCCCTCCCCACTCATTGACCCTCTCTTCTCACCTCCTTATCCCTTCCCCCTCTCTCACTCTTTTCCTCTGCTCTTTGACACTTACTCCCCTTCTTTCTCCCTCAAGACCTTCCCTCCTCCTCAGCCCACTTCCCTTCCTTTCCCTGTACAAGTCTTCCTTTTCTTTCCGTTGGTGGGGTGGAAACCCCATTGACTCGAAACTATCGTCGGTGCCCTGAAATTCTTCTGCTGGCCCGAGGGTGGTGGGAACCCTAAGGGAATGAGACTCCTCTGCAGGCCCGCGGGCAAGTCATCAAGCTGCACCGCACCAAGCTGCTCTGCAGGCCTGCGGGGAGGGGGAACCCCGCAGGCGCATCATTGAGCTGCGCCGCACTCTTCTTTAGGCCCATGGAAGGGTGGGAAACCCCATGGGCTCATCATTGAGTTGTGCCATGCGAGGTTCCTCTGCAGGCCCACGGAGGGGGGTGGATGTTATCCCCTACGGGCGAATCATTGAGCTGCACCGCCATGAGGCTCCTCTGCAGGCCCGGGGAAGGTGTGAACTTGCTGCGCGTCACCCTTGGGGCTTCCAGGCTGCGAGTTCTGAACTGGGGCTCTTCCAGTCTGCGGCATCTGAACTTGGTGGGTTCCTGTCTCATGGCAAGGTGAGGCGGTCCCCATAGGAGCATTTTGGGGGGCACCTTTTGCAGCTCCCAAAATGTTGCTGCCTGTGGTAGTCGCCTCACCCTGTCTCATGATAGAACCACTCCTGGCAGTGGGACACCAGGAAGCCTCAACACATTGGTTGAGAATCACTGTTCTTGCTTTCTACTGCCTGCTTTGACCGGATTCTACAGTGTCTGGTTAAACTTGCAACTGGACACTGTACAACTGAGGGGAAAACCGGACTGTCCAGTTCAAAACTGGGTAGTTGGTCACCCTACCCCTACACTCTAGTTCAAGCAGGGGCTTTGGATGCTGCCTTGGTTCAGAAGGAGGCTTGAACAACATACACATCCTACCACCCCTGAAGAAATGTAAGACTTAAACATCTTGCAATGCCATTGGCCAGAAAACTATTACTAGTCAGAAGGGCATTGGTCAGGGAGTGATAGTAAGTTCTGTGTGCACAGATTGATCAGGCAGACAGAGAACTCGCCCTGAAGGTTCTGGAACTCTCTAGTCTGGGCTGGGAGTACAGAGGGAGCAGATCTCTGTGCTGAGGCCCTGTTCAGCGCCTGTGGACAGCCTATCTTGACCTCCCAGGCACTAGGCAGTGAAAAGCGTTGCATTAACTTTTGCTGTATAATCCTTGTTTTACCTGATCCTGTTTGAAGATTAAATCCTTTTTTCATTCACTGTTCTTACTTTCTGCTAATTAACATATTTGTTAGCTATGCCTGCCTTGGATTGATTAATGATCCCAGTATTGTGTGTATTTGGTCTGTGGGTGTATTTCTAGGAGTTTTGTGACCCTTGGGTTGTGTAGAGTCCCAGTGTCCCTAAAAACTACCAGAGGAGAGCTTGGGGATGGGAAACTTGCCCAGAGGCAATCAGGAACCCAGTTGGCAGGAGGGAGGTTGCCAGTGTAGGAGCATAGGTGCAGGTGGGCCTGGGCAGTGCTTAGCAAGACCCTCCGAATGGCAACAGGATTAACTCTGAGTGAGTGTTAGGGGTAGCGCTGAGGCGTTACATATGTTGAGTGGTAGAATTATGCATATTTTATAAAACACGTAAATATCATTTGCACATATTATAAAATATTATAGGAAATATGAGTGCAGCCACATATATGCGTATGTGCCCTGTGCGCAGGTGTCTGAGTTTGAAAGTTACCCTCTATGTGTCTACATCTCTGACAGCAGTAGTTAGCCGGATAAATTTGTGAGTCCATTTGGTCTTTATCGCTGACAGGACATTGAGTTGGTAACTTTGGCTGGGATCTCTGCACTGCTCCCAGAGCTAAGGAAACATCAAATTCTCCTTGTAAGGGAGGCTATAGAAAAGCTATAGAAAGTTATCACACTTTCATGGACTGCTTTACTTCTCTTCCTCCTACCAATTATAGTAATAGGAGAACCAAGTACTTAGAAAGCCATAGCACGGCTCCATTTCAGTATTTCCCTTTTTGGGGGAGGGGGGGGGGTGTCTAAATATATTTATTTATTTAACAGCCTCTAACTTTTTTCTTTGCTGTGAGTCCATAACTGCACCCGTACCCTCCTCTTTCCGAAAGGACTTAGCAACACTGCTGTCCAGTCAGGGACACAGCCTAGGAATAACTTTATCCTGCCCTCATGCAAGCTGGGGCGGGGTGGGAGGGGGAAGCAAAGCTCCTCATGACTGGTCTCCTTGATCCTGTTTCCTCAATTCCCGTGCTGCTTACCTCTCCCCCTTACACTTGGCAGCTTGAATTCTCCTGACGAGGATATGAGCTGGGACCAGTCATCTGCAGCTGAGGTGTAGCATGGCCATTCGTCTTTGGTGATTCCAGAAGGCACAGCACGCCCCATTCCGATTGGATACCTTCCAGAAAGACTTCGGCCTGTTTCAGTGATTCCCTGAGAGCCACATAAACGGGGGAGATGTTAGGGTCATTGGAAAGGTGAAGAAGAATAGGACAGAAGGGTAGGAGTTCCCCCTATTGTATAATGGCCTTGAAGGCTACAGTCAGAGGTGGATTAATAGATTGTTTTGGACCACCCTGGACAGCTGGAGCCAGTGAAAAATGTTGTTACCTTACGACATAAGGATGACATATTCACTCTAAATCCTGCCTGCTCTGTGGGCATCATATCTCTGTTACTTAAAAAAAAGGCAATAATCCTAAATCTTGAATACATGTATTTATTAAAAGTGTATATGCCACTTCCCTAGACTGTTAAAGTACCAGAACTTGTGTACAAGTCTATGCAATAAAATAAAATCAGTACATGATAAAAACACATCAAAATAAAATACAGCCTTCAAACTGACTCTCGTCACTATCAGTAGCCAATACAGAGAAGACTGAGAGTAAAAGCTGTCTCTGCTGGTGACTGAACAGGATCTGTGAATATTGCTTTGCTGGGAAAGTTTTGTGACTTTAAGCTTGGGAGAAAAGAGAGATTGTGGGGAAGACTGGTTATTTCTATGTGTGATTGCATTAAGAAGTTAAAAACTAGGTTACTTCTGTGTATGATTGCCTTTAAAGGTAAAAAAAAACCGTAATAAATTATTCTTGGGTGCGAGAGCTTTTAAAAGTTAAAAACTCAGGACCCCATAAACTTATCCAGCTAACTAGCCTTAGGCCAAGGCGGAGTTGGCGCAACCTGCAGGGAGGAGCCCTGCAGGACCCCACTATCGGCAGGTGGAGCTGGCTGGAACAGAGAGGCCCAACTGGAGCTTCAACCATACCAGCCCTCCTTCCCCTTAGGTTGAGCCCTCAGGTGCCGGGGCTGGCTAGACTTAGGCGCGGGCCTCTGAGGAGGTGAAGATCTGAAGCTTGGTAGATGAGACAGACGGCAAAGTGGGAAGCGCAGTCGGGTCAGGCCACAGTCTAGACAGGCGACAGGCAGCAGAGTCTGGATGAGGCAGGGACAGGAGGCAGGCAGCGTTCAATCGAAGATGTGGTACGTGCTGTGGTCAGTGGCAGGTGGAGTTCAAGCAGTGTTGGGAGTCCAATCCAAAGTCAAAGCCAGAAGATCAATCCAAGGAAGATGACAAAGAGGAGGAAGATGAGGGACCACAGAACACGAGGAGATGCTGAAGGCAAATGAGAGGAAGACTGACCACAAATGAAGGGATCCAGAGACAAACTAGATGGCAGGAACCAAGGACAGAAGACATGGACTCAGGAACACCACAGCGGAGACAGGAACCAGGAAGCAGGATGCAGGAATCAGGAATGCTGGCAAAGCACTTTTCCAGGAGGAGTCAACCTATTGCCAAGGCGTCTGAGGGACAATGGAGGAAGCCTTATATACAGGAGGCGCTACGGGGAATTTTCCCACCGCGGGCTCTTTAAGAGATGGCAAGTCAGGCGCATGTGCACCCTAAGGGAAGCTTGGAACAGCTGGCGGTGGTGACCCTCTGTACTGCGCGTTGGGCCTGTTCAGGCATGGTGACTTGTTGCACTTCAGCCCGGTTGTCTGCCCCGGCATCGGGGAATCCTTGTTGCGGCTCAGGGCTAGAGGTAAGAGTCCACGAACTGCCAAGCGCAACACTAGTGCTGTATATTTGGCAGCACAACTGCGCCACTGACTATACCTGTCTTAACTTTAGGATGCAATACAAGACAACCAGAATTAGCCAGATAAGTTATCTGATATTCACAGTTAGTTGGATAACTTTTCTGGCTAACTCAGTTCTTTCTTGGAATGCCTCTGGATTGCCCCTGGAACACCCTGGACAAATAACTATCTGGCTAGAATTTAGCCAGATAAGTGGCCAGATGTTCATTTAGCTGGATAACTTTTTATATATCGGCTAAATGTGTTTGAATATGGACCTCTGAATAGATTATTTCTGTTAGTGGAGGATGTGGTCAAGGCATCTAGCAAAGCTGGGTTTAAAAGGGGTTTGGACAAGTTCCTGGAGGAAAATGTCCATAGACAATTTTATTAGCCAGAAAGACTTGGGAAAATCCCTGGGAGTGAGCAGCAAGGAATGGATCTATTCTTTGGGATCTGCCAGGCATTTCTAATCTGGATTGTTCTCCACTGACAGGGACAGGATGGACCTTTGATCTGATTCCGCATGGCCCATCTTATGTTCTGCTGTTATGTTTATTTTCAAAGTTAACAGTGCATCATGAGTTTCTAGATTTCAAGGGCGGGGAATGAAACACTTACAACCAGTGATAAAATATGCTGTTCCTTTGCACATAACTCACCAGGCACGGGAGCCGCCGGTTGGGAACTCCAAGCAGTGTGAAAGTTGCATTATTGAAATCCTCTGGAGGGAGACAGAAAGAAAGCAGGAAGCTCTAGTAGATTAGTTTTGTCTATGTGCAGCAGTTTCTTCAGTTAAATTAGTGTAAGCTTCACCTTAACTGTTTGCTAAACCCAACCATTGGTAATGCAAAGAGGAGCTCTTCCCCTTCCATTTCAACCTTCCTACTTTCTCTTCTCTTCCTTTCCATCACATTCCCTGGACTTCCTTTTTTTGTAGCTCTCCCTCCCCTTTCCTCTCATTTATAGTCTCTCTCTTCTCTCCCGTCCGATTTTGACTTTCTCCCTTCTCCTTCCTATTCAATCTGCTCTGATAGCTTTCCCGGTCCTCCCCGGTTTTACCTCGACTAAGGGCAGTCGTTGTCCTGCAGTGCTCATCACTGAGTCTCCCTCTCATGTAGTCGATATCCATGAGGCGTATCGTGGGAAGGTTTGGGTTATATATACCCTCCTTTATCCCGGCCAGCTTGGCCAATGTTGGAGCAGAATAGGTCCAGCACCCATCATCGTTGCATCCCGGTGCTGCTGTTTGTGCCATGTCTACATGTTACTAGAGCCTTCGAGGAAAGAGAAGTGACAGAGAACATAATACACCACTCACGTTTGTATGACAGGGTCTACATCAGAGAAAGCAGCCATCTTAAAATATTTCACGAGGGTTGATGAAGGATGCTTTTAGAATCCTTGTTGACTAGTTAGTTATAGAGAAAATATGTGCTTCAACAGCAGCCAACTTGATAAAGGAAACACAATATAGCTTAAAGCTTTTCTTAGGATACTGTTAAAAAGGTTGGGTCCTCCCCATCACTCACCCCCCCCCCCCCCTTCTTTTCAGGGTTTCCCCTCTTAGGGGTCGGGGCACACCTTCGGGCACTTCTGACTCACTGCTGTCCCAGGAGATCTTCCAGATTGGGGGGGGGGGGGGGGGGAGAGAAGTGGGAGGGAGCAGCAACCTGCTCCTAGGCCCAAGGGATCTATGGCACAGTTACTCATAATAAAAGTTTTGATCCCAAGAGCTCAATACAAGAAAAAGCTTACCATAGCAGAATGGTGGCATATAACACAAATTTCACTTCCGGAAAACAGTACAAAAATAAGGATTTACAGTCACTCCAAACATTTATAAGAATTCCAGCACTTAGAGCTCCTAAGTCCCTGGTGGTCTCTGTTGCCTCCCAAGACCTCATTAAGAGCAATTAAGACTCTCCCTTGAATACAGACTCTGCAGCTCTCACGGTCTGGCTTGAGATGGATACCCTCCTCTGAATACAGATGCAGATCTCTCACCAAATCATAACATCAACTCCTGCATCACAGGACAAGAGGACCCCTTGCCTTATTCTCCACCTGAAGGGGGAAGGCAATCTCCCCTTTCTCTCTTGGGAAAGCAAACCGCTGCCTCTACCGCTTCACTCCTTAACGCCACACTCTGACAAGCACCTCTCTCTGGTAACTGTGAGGGAGCACTTCTACAGCGCCAATAAGAATGTTAGGAGGCTTCATGTTAATGGCTTTACACTCCCACACCTTTCCAGAGCCATTCTGAGAGGCCTTACTGTTCATTTTCAAATTAAGAGGGGTTTGAGGATAAAATTTACAAACGGGTTAGGAACTGGCTGAAGAGGAGGCTCTAGACAATCACAATTAATGATGCACATGTTCATTGGAATTAGATGAAAAGTGATCTCAGCACAAGAGTCTGTGCTGAGACCACTGTTTAATGTCTTTATCAATGATCTAAAGAATACACAGCATTACTTCTATTTTTCAGATGACACCAAACTTATACTGTAAATACACAGCAGGTTTTACTGATTTTACAGAACATAGATGCCTTAGGAAATTAGGTAGATACATGGCAGACAAAGATTTAAAGTCTTATTCAATAAAGATACTTTTTTTCATAGACATAGAATGGGGATTTTGAATAAGGTTCTTAAGATGGACAAACATGGAATAATACATTTGGGGCACAAGAGCAGGCAGGTGCAATATACATTGAATGAAGTATTATTTAATAACACTAGCCAGGTAATAGATTATTGGTTGATAAACTAGCAATGAGTGCAAATAAAAAACAGGTAGCAACAGTTAAAACTGGGTATATGTTAGTGTACATTAAATGGGAAGGAGTATATTCTATATTGGTGTACATTAAATGGGAGGGAAGAGTATATTCTGTGTTGGTATACATTAAATGGGAGGGAGGAGTATATTCTATGTTTGTGTACATTAAATGGGAGGGAGGAGTATATTCTGTGTTGGTATACATTAAGGGCCGGATTTTAAAAGAGTTACGCGCATAAGGTACACGTGTAACCCTTCTAAAATGGCCCTGCACGCGCCGAGCCTATATTGCATAGGCTTCCGGCGCAAGCAAAGCCCCGGGACGTGCGTAAGTCCCGGGGCTTTCTTGGGGTGGGCGTGTCGGGGGGCGTGACGCGATTGGCGTATCATCCGGGGGCGTGTTGGGGGCATGACACGGTTGGCGCATCATCTGGGGGCGGTGCCACGGGTGTGGATTCGGCCCGGGAGCATTTCGGGGGCATGGCTGCGGCCTCCAGAACAGCCCCCGGACTGGAACATGGCGCCGGGCAGCCGGACCGGAACATGGCACCGGGCAACCGGACTGGAACATGACGCCGGGCAGTCGGCCCGGCGCACGCAAAGTTACGCCTGCTTCGAGCAGGCGTAACTTCTGCAACAAAGGTAGGGGGGTTTAGATAGGGCCGGGGGGGGTGGGTTAGGTAGGGGAAGGGAGGGGAAGGTGGGGGGAGGTGGAAAGAAAGTTCCCTCTGAGGCCGCTCCGATTTCGGCCTCGGAGGGAATGGGCAGCGCGCGCAGGGCTCGGCGCGCGCAAGTTGCACAAATGTGCACCCCCTCGTGCGTGCCGATCCCGGATATTATAAAATCCGGCGTACTTTTGTTCGCGCCTGGTGGACTGTTAGATGATCGAGGGATTAAAGGGGCACTTAGAGAAGATAAGGCCATTGCGGAAAGATTAAACGATTTCTTTGCTTCGGTGTTTACTGAAGAGGATGTTGGGGAGGTACCCGTAATGGAGAAGGTTTTCATGGGTAATGATTCAGATGGACTGAATCAAATCATGGTGAACCTAGAAGATGCGGTAGGCCTGATTGACAAACTGAAGAGTAGTAAATCACCTGGACCTGATGGTATACACCCCAGAGTTCTGAAGTAACTAAAAAATGAAATTTCAGACCTATTAGTAAAAATTTGTAACCTATCATTAAAATCATCCATTGTACCTGAAGACTGGAGGATAGCAAATGTAACCCCAATATTTAAAAAGGGCTCCAGGGGCGGTCTGGGAAACTGCAGACCGGTTAGCTTGACTTCAGTGCCAGGAAAAATAGTGGAAAGTGTTCTAAACATCAAAATCACAAAACATAGAAAGACATGGTTTAATGGAACAAAGTCAGCATGGCTTTGCCCAGGGCAAGTCTTGCCTCACAAATCTGCTTCACTTTTTTGAAGAGTTAATAAACATGTGGATAAAGGTGAACCGGTAGATGTAGTATACTTGGATTTTCAGAAGGCGTTTGACAAAGTTCCTCATGAGAGGCTTCTAGGAAAAGTAAAAAGTCATGGGCTAGGTGGGTGATGTCCTTTCGTGGATTGCAAACTGGCTAAAAGACAGGAAACAGAGAGTAGGATTAAATGGACAATTTTCTCAGTGGAAGGGAGTGGACAGTGGAGTGCCTCAGGGATCTGTATTGGGACCCTTACTTTTCAATATATTTATAAATGATCTGGAAAGAAATACGACGAGTGAGATAATTAAATTTGCAGATGACACAAAATTGTTCAGAGTAGTTGGACTTACAAACCCCCCAATTGGTAACAGGTGATGAGGGACCCTTCAATATACATAATCCGGAAGACCAAGCGGTCGGACTTGAAGATGTACCTGTCATTGTTCCTCAAAAATTCTCCTTAGAAGAATTGGGACTAATAATGTTAAAAATGCAAAAGTCAATCAACTGTTTAATGAAATCTGTACAAGATGCATTAAAGAAAGATGTTAGTACTAAGGAGAACTTAGGTAAAATGGAGATCAATATAAATGAGATGGGGAAGAAAATAGAAGGGGTACAGGAAGTGCAAGTTAATGTTATAAAATCTATTGAAGAACATCAAGGAAAATTAGAGAATTTGGAAAATTTAAATAGGAGAACAAACTTAAGATTCTTGAATTTCCCCAAAACCCATTTAATGACATCTGGGGAGCTAGTAAATAGTTACTTAAAAAATGTCTTAAGATATACAGATGATTCCCTTCCAACTATTTTAAAGAGTTACTACTTACAGCAACCACAAAATGGAGAGGGTGGGAAAAGTAAAGAAAATTTAGACCTGACAGAGTTTATTGAGAAATCTTTTGAATCAAAAATTAATGTAAGATCTACCTTATTAGTACAGTTTTTATCCTCAGTAGATAGAGATATGGTACTAAGATTACATTTTAAATATCAGAAAATAGATTTCTATGGATTACCTGTTAGGATTTTTCCAGATGTGGTACGCTCAACTCAATTACGAAGAAGAAAATTTATTGAAATGCGAAGTGAAACTATTGAGAAAGGCGTTCAATTTGTATTAAAGTATCCCTGTAAATGCCATATAAAATCTGGGAAAGACAAATACATCTTTAATGATCCTAGCCAGCTTAGGGTATTTTTGGATACACATGTATAAAAATTGAAGGGGGGGAAAGTATGATATATGTGGATATGCAATAAGTATATTCTTTAAGTTATTCTTTTTTTGATCGCTCCTAGTTGTCTTAGTAATAAGTTGAATCTCTAGAAACTTTACTTATTTTATTTCCTTTAGAAATAGAATGAAGTTATGATGTGTAAATGTTAATACTGGATTGGGAAAACAATTACTGTAACTTATTCTATGTTTATACTTAAAGTGTAAAATAATTGAAATGCAATAAAAAAAAACCAAAAAAAACACAAGCAGATTGTGATAAATTGCAGGAAGACCTTGTGAGACTGGAAAATTGAGCATCCAAATGGCAGATGAAATTTAATGTGGATAAGTGCAAGGTGATGCATATAGGGAAAAATAACCCATGCTATAATTACACAATGTTGGGTTCCATATTAGGTGCTACAACCCAAGAAAGAGATCTAGATGTCATAGTGGATAACACATTGAAATCATCGGTTCAGTGTGCTGTGGCATCAAAAAAGCAAACAGATTGTTGGGAATTATTAGAAAGGGAATGGTGAATAAAACGGAAAATGTCATAATGCCTCTGTATCGCTCCATGGTGAGACCGCACCTTGAATACTGTGTACAATTCTGGTCGCCGCATCTCAAAAAAGATATAATTGCGATGAAGAAGGTACAGAGAAGGGCTACCAAAATGATAAGGGGAATGGAACAGCTCCCCTATGAGGAAAGACTAAAGAGGTTAGGACTTTTCAGCTTGGAGAAGAGACGGCTAAGGGGGGATATGATAGAGATGTTTAAAATCATGAGAGGTCTAGAACAGGTAGAATCGGTTATTTACTCTTTTGGATAGTAGAAAGACTAGGGGGCACGCCATGAAGTTAGCATGGGGCACATTTAAAACTAATCGGAGAAAGTTCTTTTTTACTCAACGCACAATTAAACTCTGGAATTTGTTGCCAGAGGATGTGGTTAGTGCAGTTAGTATAACTGTGTTTAAAAAAGGATTGGATAAGTTCTTGGAGGAGAAGTCCATTACCTGCTATTAAGTTCACTTAGAGAATAGCCATTGCCATTAGAGATGTGAATCGTGTGATCGATCATCTTAACGATCGATTTCGGCTGGGAGGGGGAGGGAATCGGATCGTCGCAGTTTGGGTTTTTTAAATATCGTATAAATCGTGTAAATCGAAAACCGGCACACTAAAACATCCCTAAAACCCACCCCGACCCTTTAAAATAAATCCCCCACCCTCCCGAACCCCCCCAAAATGCCTTAAATTACCTGGGGTCCAGAGGAAGCAAAATGGCGCCGGCCGTACGGCAACACGATTCGACTGCAGGAGGTCGTTCCGGACCCCCGCTGGACTTTTGGCAAGTCTTGTGGGGGTCAGGAGGCCCCCCCAAGCTGGCCAAAAGTCCCTGGGGGTCCAGCGGTGGTCCGGAACGACCTCCTGCAGTCGAATCGTTTTTCCGTACGGAAAAACGATTCGCGGTAGGAGATCGTTCTGGACCCCCACTGGACTTTTGGCAAGTCATATGACAGGTCAAATGTCATATGACAGGTCAAATGTAGCGCCGGCGCCATTTCTACAACGCACGGAGGACCGAGAGTAAAAGATTACACTGGGACCCTTCCTCTGGACCCCAGGTAATTTAAGGCATTTTGGGGGGGTTCGGGAGGGTGGGGGATTTATTTTAAAGGGTCGGGGTGGGTTTTAGGGTTGTTTTAGTGTGCCAGTTTTCCCCCCCTCCCCCTTCCCCCGATTTACGATTTTTTAACGATAAATCGGGGGAATTGTTATTGTATCGTGGCTCTAACGATTTTTGACGATTTAAAATATATCGGACGATATTTTAAATCGTCAAAAAACGATTCACATCCCTATTAGCAATGGTAACATGGAATAGACTTAGTTTTTGGGTACTTGCCAGGTTCTTATGGCCTGGATTGGCCACTGTTGGAAACAGGATGCTGGGCTTGATGGACCCTTGGTCTTACCCAGTATGGCATGTTCTTATGTTTAAAATGTATCCCCAAATGGGAGGGAGGAGTATATTCTATGTTGGTGTACATTAAATGGGAGGGAGGAGTATAATCTATATTGGTGTACATTAAATGGGAGGGAGGAGTATATTTATGTTGGTGTACATTAAATGGGAGGGATGAGTATATTCCATGTTGGTGTACATTAAATGGGAGGGATGAGTATATTTATGTTGGTGTACATTAAATGGGAGGGATGAGTATATTCCATGTTGGTGTACATTAAATGGGAGAGAGGAGTATATTTATGTTGGTGTACATTAAATGGGAGGGATGAGTATATTCCATGTTGGTGTACATTAAATGGGAGGGAGGAGTATATTTATGTTGGTGTACTTTAAATGGGAGAGGGGAGTATATTCTGTGTTGGTATAAATGGGAGGGGGAGTATATTTATGTTGGTGTACATTAAATAGGATAGAGGAGTATATTCTGTGTTGGTATAAATGGGAGGGAGGAGTATATTCTATGTTGGTGTACATTAAATGGGAGGGAGGACTATATTCTGTGTTCGTATAAATAGGAGGGAGGGATATATTTATGTTGGTGTACATTAAATGGGAGGGAGGAGTATATTCATCCATTATATAAGGTATTTGCCAGATCACACATTTGGCATATGGGATTCAACTTTGGGTACCCATCCTCAGAAAGAATATTAAAATATTAGAAAAGGTATAGGGGCTTACATATGCTGAAAGAGTGTCTAAGCCGGACTATCCAGATTAGTAAAAAAGACATTTAAGAGAAGATCTAATTACACTATACATAATGGGTCCGATATTGAAAGCACATTCAGCGCTCGATAGCCAGATAAGTCATTAATCTGATTATCTTTTAGCTGGCCAATTTGTAGACGGGCAGTGGGTGGATCTGGGCAGCGCTACTTATCTGGTTAACTTAACTAGATAAGATAAGAATGACTATCACTACTTAATTGGATAAGTTAGATCAGACATAGATTTAACTTATCTGGCTAAGTAGCGCCTTGACTGTGGGTATTCAGCGGCACAGCCCTGCCACTGAATATCCCTTGTAACTTAGCCGGAGAAGTCACACCTGGCTAAGTTACTTACCCGGCCAGCACTGACTATCGGGCCCACTGTATATATATCAATCAACCCTATAGGTAAGGTGCTCTGGTCTCTTGCAACAACTCAGGGGTAGAATCTCTGAAAAGAGCTATAACATTCTACTTCAGTTTTGCATAGCTTTACATTACTTACTATTTATAAGGTTCATTTTTTTACTGTAAATGTTTCAATAACATTTTTAATTTTCAGAATTATTTTCCAATCATTTTGGGCTTAACTTTCAACAACCCATTGAGTGGGTCATTTTATCCCGTTACCTTTAGCCACATTTTCTGCTGCACATACCTGGCTAAGTCTGTGGCTGAAAATTCCCCTGAATCTAACCGGCGTTGTCAAGCTAAATTTAGGATGTTGGCTTTGAAAATCTGTGCTGACTCCTCCCCAGGGATGCTGCCCGAGCGAGCCTCCTTTTTTCTGAACAGCTAAATTTGTGCACCTATGTACCATGTATTTATTTATTTAGATTTAGATTCAGCGCTTTAAAGTGGATTACATTCAGGTACTTCCCTATCCCCAGAGGGTTTACAAACTAAGGCCTGGATTTATCAAAGTGCACTAATGTATGCAAAAACACCATGAGGCTATTTGATAAATGACCATGTCAGTTTATATCTGAGGCAATGGAGGGTAAAGTGACTTGCCCAAGGTCACAAGGAGCAACAGTGGGACTCGAACCCTGGTCTCTTAGGTTATAGCTCACTGCTCTAACCAGTAGGCTACTCCTCCACTAATGTAGCTGGTTAGCAGTGGACAGTATTCAAAATTCAAAGTTTATCCTGCTGACCAGAAGTTAATCGGGTAAACCTTTTGAAAATTGGCAGCTGTGTGTATGATAGGTTAATTGCTTTAGTTTTTAACGAAATGGAGAAAGGACAGAAATTCTTCCTTTTTAATTTTCCTTTTCTTGTCTCTTCCTTTCTTTTCCCTCATGCTTTTCTTCTCATCTGCGGTCTGGCCTTTCTTTCTTCCCATTCATTTTCTTCCTGTCTCTCTTTCTGTCTCAGACTCTCCAGGGCACTTTCTCCTACCCCAGGAGTGGCCAACTCCATGCACTGTTTCCACTGTATGCAGATCTTTCTCGTGCATATGCATTGTGAATATCTTGAAAACCAGACCTATTTATGGCTTTTGAGGACTGGCATTGGCCACCTCTGATCTACCTCATGCCTGCTGACAGTAATACAGAGCATTCACTATTTACCATGAGAAGAGAGTTGGTGCCATGCAGTTGACATGCATTTGACAAGAGGAAGGAGGGCATGGTTTGGTGCCGACCTGATGGCAGCCCGGTAAGGCCCAGTGGAGGGTCCAGTCCTATGCAGGCTGGTTGCAGAGGAGGTGGAGAAGGTGGTGGTAGTGGTAGCGGTTGTGGCAGCGGCTGCTCTTGATTGATTGGTCATTTTCCACAATTTCAGGGCAGGCCTCAGGCAGTTGTAGAATTACGGGAAACTGAGGATCCTGCCTACAGGGATCTTGCAGGGGTTTTTTTTGCTCATGCTGCTACAAACCAAAGAAGGGGACATCTGTAATATTAAGGGGTGTTTGGGAGACGGTGTAACAGATTTCACTACCTTCAAAGCAAGAGTATTTCTTCAGAATGGTGAAATTATGTAGCATTTTGCCAGCAGTGGTAGTAATTGCTGCAATACTAAATCAGTTCAAAAGTAAATTGAGCTAGTTTGTAGAGGAAAAAGATATTAATGGGTATGATAGTTACCGTAAGAAAGAATTGATTCCTAGCTAATAGCAGGTCCTGTTCCCTTACACACGCAGTGAAGGGTGAGCTAGTTCAGACAAATATGATTCTGTCTGAAAAATGAGAGAGAGAGAGAGAGACTAGCTGTAGTATCCTCACACTAAATAGGTATTTATAGCTCTATGGGAGGCCCACCTAGTGACTCAAGGTGAGGTTTAGGTATTAGTAATAGTGTATGAGTTAGGGGCCACTTTGACATTCAAAGTGAGACGTACGAACAGAACAGTGCTCTCTTGTGAAGATTTGATGACCCTCGGAGTGAGGAAACTCACTCAAAGTTGAGATTTGTGCAATGTTCTCTCAACCTAGCTTGATGTTAAACAGGTAGAGGGTCCATCACGCTAGGTTGAGAAAACATTGCACAAATCTCATCTTTGAGTGAGTTTCCTCACTCCGAAGGTCATCAAATCTTCACAAGAGAGCACTGTTCTGTTCGTACGTCTCACTTTGAATGTCAAAGTGGCCCCTAACTCATACACTAATACCTAAACCTCACCTCGAGTTACTAGGTGGGCCTCCCATAGAGATATAAATACCTATCTAGTGGGGCACCCCCCCCAACCCCCCCAACCCCCAATGGCTGTGATAGTAAACATGGTCCCCCTAGTGGTTGTATGTAGGAAATATTGCAATAAACAGCCTATTACCATAAAACATTTATTTATTTATTTAACAGTTTTATATACCGAAATTCTTGTAAGAGGTTACAAATCAGTTCGGTTTACATTGAACAGTAACAGTGCTTCAGAAGAGAGCAATTACATTGAACAATAACAGTTCGGATTACAATGAACAGTAACAATGCTTCAGAAACGAGCAAATGGAAACGAAGTAGAATAACATGCCTCAAAAACAGTGTCTAGAATAAATAAACCCGTGATAGCAGAGGCTCAAATCTTGAACTAAGAACAGACTACTCGGGATTTAAGACGACAGAGGATTGCATAATACTAGGATTGAGGAATTAAGGGAAAATATCAGTGTGTACCTCTAAAAATATGAGATGCTCTCTGTGTGTCACTCTACAACATAATAGGATACTATGAGTACAGCAGAAACTATGAATAAAGCTAACTCTGGACTACTTAGATTTTATTGGCTAAAGGGATATGTTAGATAGTAATGGAACTAAATCTGGGCCTGAAATTTTTAGGCTAGAGCAGTCTAAATGATAGGAAGAGTCAGAAGTGCTGCTCCTGGTCTGAATCGGGGAAGGCCTGATTGAACAACCAGGTTTTGAGTCTTTTCTTAAAAGTGACCGGGCAATGTTCAAGCCGAAGGTCTGGAGGAAGAGAGTTCCAGTGTTTTGGCCCAGAGGCTGAAAGGACTCTCATTCCTAAGGTTGTTTTTAGAAAGGGAACCTGGAGTGTGTCTTTGTATGCTGATCTTACCGGCCTGGAAGGTAAGTGAAGTCTAAAAGGGATCTTGAGTTCCAAAGGTGTGATGTTGAATATTGCTTTATGGGTGACGGTTAGAGTTTTGAACAGGATTCTGTAGTTGATAGGGAGCCAATGAAGATTCCTCAGGATGGGAGTGATGTGGTCCCATTTTTTGGATCTGGTTAGAATTCTGGCTGCGGCATTTTGCACCATCTGTAATGGCTTGATAGAATTTGCAGGGAGGCCGATCAGAAGAGAGTTGCAATAGTCTATTTTTGAGAAGATGATTGCCTGAAGTACTGTCCGGAAGTCGTGAAAGTGGAGGAGGGGTCTCAGCCGTTTTAAAACTTGGAGTTTGAAAAAGCAGTCCTTGGATGTGTTGTTGAAGAAGGTTTTGAAGTTGAGTTGTTTATCCATGAGGACTCCCAAATTTCTGACTTGGGCGGAGAAAGTGGGAAGGGTTGCAGGATGGTTTGCAGGATGGTTTGCAGGATGGGTGTTGGGCAGAGTGCAATTGCCGTCGTGAGAGATGAGAAGATATTCTGTCTTTTTAGTGTTCAGGATCAAGTTGAGGCTTGATAGCAGGTTGTTTATGGACTTGAGGCAGGTGTCCCAGAACTCGAGGGTTTTGTTTAAAGATTCGGTGATAGGTAAGAGAATTTGTACGTCGTCTGCGTACAGATAGAAAATTAGATTCAGATTGGAGAGGAGATGGCAGAGTGGGAGAAGGTAAATATTGAAGAGTGTTGGGGATAGTGATGAGCCTTGGGGAACTCCCAGAGTAGAGAAGACGGGTAGGGACTCTTCCTTGTTGATTTTGACCTTGTACGTCCTGTTTTGGAGAAAAGACCTGAACCAGTTGAGGGCGGTGCCTTTGATGCCGATGTCCGACAGACGATCTAAGAGGATGGCGTGGTTCACCGTGTCAAAAGCCGCCGACAAGTCGAGGAGAATGAGAAGACATGGTTTTTTTTTGTCCATACTTGAGAGGATGGTGTCTGTAAGAGTGATTAAGAGTGTTTCAGTGTTACGGGCTTTCCTGAACCCGAATTGATAAGGGGAGAGGATATTGTTATTGTTCAGGAATTCTGAGAGTTGCTGGTTTACTATTCTTTCCAGAATTTTTGCGATGAATGGAAGGTTTGCAATAGGGCGGAAATTAGCTGGATCGTCAGGGGAAAGATTAGGCTTTTTTAACAGAGGTTTTAGGATAGCAAGTTTAAGCGGGTCAGGGACATGGCCCTGTGAGAGCGAACAATTGATGATCTCTGCAATATGCTTGGAAATGGTACTAGGAATGGAGATAAGCAGGTTGGATGGAATCGTGTCCAAAGGGTGGGAAGCTGGTTTGAGCTTATTGAGAATGAGTTCAATCTCCAGTGAAGAAGTAGGTTCGAAGGTTTCCAGATTTGAAATCGGAAGAGTGTTTGCCGTGATGGGGGGTGAAGGTAGAGGAGTATTGTTATACGTGAGCGGAGCCAAGAGGTTTAAGATTTTGTTTTTGAAGTAAGTAGCTAGTTCAGCTGCTTTGCTTGCGGCTTGGTCATCTGGAACCGCAGTAGGTGAAGGCTTGGTGAGCGAGGAAACCAGGGTAAATAACGCTTTTGGGTCG
The DNA here is from genome assembly GCF_901001135.1 of Rhinatrema bivittatum. Classification (NCBI taxonomy): domain Eukaryota; kingdom Metazoa; phylum Chordata; class Amphibia; order Gymnophiona; family Rhinatrematidae; genus Rhinatrema; species Rhinatrema bivittatum. The sequence continues at coordinate 141,268,310 of NC_042621.1, forward strand.
TAGATGAAATGATGGATTTTTTGAGAGTAGAAGTTTCTTTTTGTGCGAAGGATGGCGGTCCTGTATTGATGCATGAGCGTTTTGTATGCCGTCAGGTAACTAGTAGAGGAAGGGTTTTTGCGCCATAGGTGTTCTCTGTTTCTGAGATCTCTCTTGATGGATTTTAGTTCCGGTGTGTACCAGGGTTTTCTGTTGTCAGAGTTTGATAGGAGAGTTTTGGTAGTTAGAGGGCAGGTGAGATCTGCAACTTTTTTCGTGATTTTGGACCAGGAAGCAGTGGCGGAGTCTGCGTCAGTGAGGTCTAGCTGATCTAACTCCGAAGTTAGGTGATTGATGAGTGTGTCTGGGTTGCATAACTTCCCGTATTGGATTGTGGTCTTTTGAAATTGAGAAGGGATAGGTTGATGGATTTTTAAAGTAGTGGAGATCAGCTTGTGATCTGACCAAGGAATAGGTGTACAGATTGTGCCAGCTGAGGGGGAGAGGCTCTCATTTATGAATATCAGGTCCAAGGTATGACCTGCTTTGTGGGTAGGTTCGTTAATAATTTGTTTGAAGCCCATGCAGTTCAGTGAATTAATTAATGAGTCGCAGCTAGCAGACAGGGGGGTCTCATCCACATGGAGGTTAAAATCTCCTAAAAGGATGGCTGGTTTGTCTGAGTTAATATGTTTAGCTATGAGCTCTATTAAAGGCGATGGATCTGATTCCAGGTATCCGGGAGGGGCGTAAGTGAGGGCAATCTGAAGGTTGTTAGATTTGAAGATGGCAAGTTCCAAGGGGGGAGATGCATTTGCCCACTGGAGAGCGAGTCTAAGTTTTTTATTTGCGGCGAGGAGCAGACCTCCACCTCTCTTCTTAGGTCTGGGGATAGAGAAGAGGTTGTAAGAGGAAAGTGGAAGTTGGTTGATTAGGGCAATATCTTCTGTTTTTAACCAGGTCTCTGTGATGGCACATAGGTCAGGTTGGGAGTCCAATAGGTAGTCATGGAGAAGGTGAGTTTTTTTTGAGAGGGATTGGGCATTTAGGAGAGTTAGGGAGAAAAGTGTGAGACCCAGAAGTTGATTCAGAGGAGAGATCATTATAGGGGTTAGTCTCTTTTGCAATGTTGAGGGTGGGTAGGGGATTTTATCTAAGTAGCTCCTTCTTTTGTGAATGATTGGGATTGTGAGAGAAATCATGGTAAGCCAGCAATGGTAGACTGTGAATGAGGAAGTAGGGTGTTGGATGTGTGCCAGATAAGACTGAAAACAGAGTCAAGACTCTCTTAGGAGGAGTTGGTCTGTGAGAGAACTGGAGACTCCGAGGGTTTGGAGGAAAAGAATGTTCTTGATAAAGTGAACAACGCAATGTTTCACAAGGAGCTGCCTTCAGGAGCTGCACTAAGGAGCGCACAAAGGGGCAGGCCCCTTTGATGCGCTCCTTTGGCGCGCGTCGCCCAGCGAGCGACGCCAGACGAAGGGGCCCAAATATAAAGGGCTTTACCTTTATTTAATTATTTATTGCGTCGGTCTGCAGCTCCTGGAGTCCGGCTTCTGATTGGTGGCAGCGGTCCCACGTGGCCTGCGGCTCGGATCGCAGGGAGCGGTGCTGAGGCTCGATGGTCGGCGGGGCTTGGTTCCCGGGCGGGGCGGTGCCGAAGAGGTCGGAGAGGCAGGCAGCGAAGAGGTGAGCTGCGGCGAAAAAAACCCAAAACATGCCCCTTTTTCTATCGCATGCGGTATTTAGTGCATTTTGATAAATCCAGGCCTTAGTCACTTATAAAGAGCCTTAAGGGGAATTATGAACACTGATACCTACAAGACTAATTTCTTGCCATGAAGATTACTATGCTGATGGACTCAGGGCTACCAGTGGGTTCTACCTGGTTTATCACGGAGACAGGCTGGAAATGTTTCTCTTTGGGGCCGATGTAATACAGTGCGCTCAGCTGAGCACACAGTATAACCCGCAGTTGGACACAGGTTGTATAGGCACTAACTAATCCCCTTATGCAATATGGGGATTAGCACCTCCACAATGCACATCCAATGCAGTGAAACTAATAGCGCCTATCACATGCAAATGCATGTGAATGAGGCTATTAGCTATTCACCCCAAATGCAAAAAAAAAAAAAAAAAAAAAAGTGCGTCTCAGACGTACATTTTTGCGCTCAGAAATTAACGTCTGCCCGGAGCAGGCATTAATTTCTGAGCGCTCCTAAAAGTAGTACAGAGAAGCAGAAAAAAACATATTTTCTGTATAGCCTCCTACTTAATATCGTTGCAATATTAAGTAGGAGGACCAAATCTTTAAAAAAATAATTAAAAAAAAAAAAGCGCCGGCAGTCGGGTGCAGAAACGGAATCTCAGTTGACAAGAGTCCGTTTCCTGAACCCCTGGCTGTGTGCGGTTTAGGAAAACTGACGCTGATAAATTCGGCGTCTGTTTTCCTAACCAGCAGACGGCCGAGGCTCGTCGGCTTCCGTTATCAAGGAGGCGCTAGGGGCACGCAAGCGACCCTAGTGCCTGCTTGAGAATGCAACCCCTGAATTAAATACTGCATGGTGCCCCCAGGTGCCCCTCCCGGGGGCGCATTAGGAAAGTGGGCGTGACAGTTCAGCGCACGCTTTCAGCACACAAATATTGCATCGGCCCCTAGAACTGTTGGAGCTGTAACAGTGTGGCTACTATCTAGCAGGCCGACGTTTTCCCTTACCCCTTATTCAGAAAGGGGAGGAAAACGCGCATCCCTTATTCAGTAAGGGGAGGAAAACGCGCATCCAACCCGCAGCACCTAATAGTGCCCTCAACATGCAAATGCAAATGCATGTTGATGGCCCTATTAGGTATGCGCGCGGGATACAGAAAGTAAAATGTGCAGCCAAGCCGCACATTTTACTTTCAAAAATTTCTTTCGGCACCGGGAAAGTGCACAGAAAAGCAGTAAAAACTGCTTTTCTGTGCACCCTCCGACTTAATATCATGGCGATATTAAGTTGGAGGTCCCGAAGGTTGTAAAAACTAAAAAAAGAAAAAAAAATTTTAATTGGGCCTGCGGCTGTCGGGCCGAAAACCGGATGCTCAATTTTGCCGGCGTCCGGTTTCCGAGCCCATGGCTGTCAGCGGGCTTGAGAACCGACGCCGGCAAAATTGAGCGTCGGCTCTCAAACCCGCTGACAGCCGCCGCTCCGGGTCAAAAGGAGGCGCTAGGGACGCGCTAGTGTCCCTAGTGCCTCCTTTTCCCCGTTTCTACTGCACCACCTAATTTGAATACTGCATCGCACGCACCGGCGAGGGGCCGGTGTGCATGCCGGGAGAGCGGGCGTTCATCTGCTCTCCCGCGGACTTTACTGAATCGGCCTGTAGATTTGGGATCTGTTTACAGAAGGCTGTCCCTCACTGTTTCTGCAGTTAGGATTGTGCAATGTTTTACAGCTGGTACCTCCAGAAGAGAGAATAAAGCTATAAAATGGAATCATAAGCTTTGGGTTGTAGGTTCCAGAAAGAGAAGGTGTTCTGAGAAAGGTCTGAAAAGGAGAGTTCAAGTTCCACTTTGGGGAGGCAGTTAGATGGTAACAGAAGGGAGAAGCAATTTTTAAAAATCTTTTCCCTACCCTGCAAGAAATTCCCACTCCCATAGTCCTTCTGAGCCCAGTCCAATTCACCATCTTAGCCAACCACTTCTGAACCCACAGACTTGGTACCAAAATCAGAACCGCAGCATTAGGTCTCCTTTTTATGCGCCACTAACTGTGGTTATATATTAATTTCTATTCAGCATAGTAAGTATTAACTTCTGAAAATCTTACTGTACTTGACTGGCAAGTTTTTCTCTCCTAGTAGAGCTCAAACTCAAGAGAAAGATGGATTCTGAATAGGTTCTGTTCACCTCAGTAGTTCTACCGTTATAAGTTATTACCCCTGGAAGGAGATCATGGGTCAAAAGTAAATACTCCCAACTCTGGTTTACTGGCGGACCCAGGTGTGAGATATTGCCAATCTATAAAAGTTGCACTTTGACCTAAAAGGGGAATTTTATAAGTATGAAAAAGTACGGGGTCTGTACCATTCACACTATGGGTCTCCTGTATCTGTTATACCCTGATTTCCTTTCTTTTATGTACAAAAGCTGTACACTGGAAGTACGTATGTGATTTATGCCGAGAAAGTTTGTTAAGTAAAGAATTAAAAAAAAAAAAAGTAAATACCATAATGGGAAGTCACTGGGTTTATCCCTGATTCTCTGATCTGCAGAAAAGCAACTGCCAGATTACATATGGATGGGGATCAGTTGTTATTTGCTCTTCTAGTTTAAATTCTTGCCCATATTTGATCTGAACTGTTCAGCTGGAATCCTGGTTCCTGTGCACCAATATTTCTCACGGTCCAAGTATTCATTTCAATGCTTTCCACTGCCATCTTGAGCCATGTGGTGAAATCTCTGAACTGATCAGAGTACCTGGCTCACCCTTAGGAACTCTAGTTTTTGAACCTGTGCTCTGGATCTCTGGAAAAGGTCCCAGAACCTCTAGGACTTAAATCCTAAGTGAATCGTGCGCACAGGCCACTCTCCTGTGCGCGCGATTCACTATTCAAATTAGGCCCGGTGGTAAAAAAAGGCAAAAGAAGGTGTTAGGGACACTAGCACGTCCCTAGCGCCTCCTTTTGGACCTGAGTGCGGCTGTCAGCGGGTTTGACAGCAGACGCTCAATTTTGCCGGTGTCAGTTCTCGAGCCCACTGACAGCCACGGGTTCGGAAACCAGACGCCGGTAAAATTGAGCGTCCGGTTTTCGACCCGCAGGCCGACTTCAAATTTTTTTTTTTTTTACTTTTGGTAACTTTTGGGACTTCCGACTTAATATCGCCATGATATTAAGTTGGAGGGTGCACAGAAAAGCAGTTTTTACTGCTTTTCTGTGCACTTTCCCGGTGCCCGAAGAAATTAGCGCCGACCTTTGGGTCGGCGCTAATTTCTGAAAGTAAAATGTGCGGCTTGGCTGCACATTTTGTTTTCTGAATCGCGCGGGAATACCTAATAGGGCCATCAACATGCATTTGCATGTTGCGGGCGCTATTAGGTTCGGGGGATTGGACGCGCATTTTCGGCCCCTTACTGAATAAGGGGTAACGCTAGCGCATCGAAAACGTGCGTCCAATAGAGGGTTAACAGTGCGCTCCAACGGAGCGCACTGTACTGTATTGGCCCGAATGTGAGGTAGTCTCAACTTCTGTGATGCCTTTCCTGTTCTCAGGCCTGGGTTTGGGCATAGGGAATGTAGGTAACTGTCTCTGGTGCCAAATTGACTTAGGCGCTGCTGCCATGCTTCTATCTGGGCCTGTCAGCACCTGCAGCAGCAGCAAAAATTGAACTTGAAGAAAAGGCAGCATGGGGCCGAAGAGCCAGTGTGTGCACGTGTGTGTGTGTCTGTCTAAGAAGGAGCCAGGGTGCGTGTGCATGAGAAAGAGAGGGAGGCAGTGTGTGTGTGTGTAGCAAGCTACTATAAACTAGGTTCCTGCCCCCATGAGCCTTACAATGTGGATTGAGTTGTGTCTGGATCTGAATCATGTGTCTTGGACCTGCCAAAAAGGGGTTTTCAACCCTGCAGAGACTGCAAGTTGCCCCAGCCAAGGTGAAAGAATATAAAAATACATCAAAACCCCTTGCATACGCAAGTTATAAAATCGCTGTACATGTGCGCGCGCCGGGTACCGCGCGCACATGTATGCCCACGCGCAACCTTTGAAAATCTACCCCAGTATTAACAAGTTAGGAAAAGGGCTCTACTGTTTAGCCTGCCCAGAGAACAGAACTACATAGCCAGCAGAGGAGGCAGCCAAAGGAATGCTGGGAGACCATACAAGGAAGAAAAGGTGCAATTTGGCTGGCTCTGTCTATATGTGAGGGGTGGGAACGGCCAGGAGTTGGAGCCTGGAGTCTGTAAGAGAGAAGCGTATCTGGCAGCTCTGCAATCAGTTCTTCTCCTGAAGAACTAATTGTCAAGAGGGACAGACAGAAGTCTGCACTCTGAAGAAATAGAGAGAGAGACAGCTTCATAGCTGAGCTACATATAAAATCCCAACAAGGGAAACTGAGAGTCTTCCTTTCCAGAGATATCCAGGCCCAGAAGCACATATCTGGATCACCCTCCTGAGAGACTGAGTTAAGAACATAAGAACATGCCATACTGGGTCAGACCAAGGGTCCATCAAGCCCAGCATCCTGTTTCCAACAGTGGCCAATCCAGGCCATAAGAACCTGGCAAGTACCCAAAAACTAAGTCTATTCCATGTTACCGTTGCTAGTAATAGTGGTGGCTATTATCTAAGTCAACTTAATTAAAAGCAGGTAATGGACTTCTCGTCCAAGAACTTATCCAATCCTTTTTTAAACACAGCTATACTAACTGCACTAACCACATCCTCTGGCAACAAATTCCAGAGTTTAATTGTGCATTGAGTGAAAAAGAACTTTCTCCGATTAGTTTTAAATGTGCCACATGCTAACTTCATGGAGTGCCCCCTAGTCTTTCTATTATCCAAAAGAGTTAAAAAACGATTCACATCTACCCGTTCTAGACCTCTCATGATTTTAAACACCTCTATCATATCCCCCCTCAGCTGTCTCTTCTCCAAACTAAAAAGTCCTAACCTCTTTAGTCTTTCCTCATAGGGGAGCTGTTCCATTCCCTTTATCATTTTGGTAGCCCTTCTCCGTACCTTCTCCATTGTAATTATATCTTTTTTGAGATGCGGCGACCAGAATTGTACACAATATTCAAGGTGCAGTCTCACCATGGAGCGATACAGAGGCATTATGACATTTTCCGTTTTATTCACCATTCCCTTTCTAATAATTCCCAACATTCTGTTTGCTTTTTTGACTGCCGCAGCACACTGAACTGATGATTTCAATGTGCATTCCACTATGATGCCTAGATCTCTTTCTTGGGTAGTAGCACCTAATATGGAACCTAACATTGTGTAACTATAGCATGGGTGGCTCCACTATTAAATATTTGGGGATACAGATTCATCCTGACCCAGCAACCTGGTACATGTTGAACATCCCACCAGCTATAAATAAAATCATTCGCACTCTCCAGAGCTGGCAAAATTTCCCACTTTCTCTGCAAGGTAGGATTGCATTAGTTAAGATGGTACTAGCACCACGTTTACTCTACTTGCTTTCTATGATTCCCTGCAAGTTAGTTCTCAAAGACAACTGTAAATTGCAGAAGGCAATTAGAATATTTCTCTGGAGGGGTAAGAGAGCCAGATTGGCCTACATTACACTGACCGCACCAAAAATTCAAGGTGGCTTGGGCCTTCCTGACTTTATGCTCTATTCTATGGCATCCAACCTTCGTTTCTTAGGGGATTGGATTCTGGAATCCTCTCAATATACAGATGCTCCGTTAATACGGGCTCTGTGTGACCCTCTAGACCTACGGTATGTGCTACATTCTCAAGGTGAGGGGCTATTGGGGAAGCAATTACGATATGGAATGGTCAGAACAATGCGTCAGATATGGGTTTATATTCGAACGGCCCTTAAGCTCCCTGTACACGTTTCTACTCAATTTCCTTTAGCTAGCCTTATTGATGTTTCTCCCGGTTTTCCCCAAAGGTACAATATTCGCATTTCTGAGGGGTGGCTACTACAAGAGTTTACCAACCCTCAGACAGGCCAGTTTCGCTCTTTCCAGCAGTGCCAGGAACATTTGGGCATGCAACCTAAACACTTTTTATTGTATGGTAACATCAGAGCTGCTTATACTGCCGTGATGAAAGGGGTAACTGGAGAGATTGACTCTCTCCATTTTTCAGATTTGATCCAAAGTTTTGTGGCAAGAACAGCTTCTCTGTTGTGTATGTACTCATATCTCTGTGTTATCCAGGATTACTCTATCCTCTCTTCTTTATGTGTCAAATGGGGGCCGGATTGTGGGGAGGACTTATCTGTTCCGATGCTCAGGGATGCCTATGTCTCTATCCCCAAAATGATAAGTAATGTCACACTCCGGGAACTACAACAACGGATTTTTCATCGAACCGTTATCTCTCTGGCAAGGGCAAGGAAGATGGGGTTAATTTCGGAAGACTCTTGCCTCAAATGCAAACAATCGCAGGCCTCACTCATACAATGTTTGTGGTCCTGCAACTCCATACAAACGTTTTGGGAGGACGTCAGAAGCTTTCTAGCATCAGTTTTGGGTATGGAATTATCCTGGTCCTGTTCATTCTGCTTATTAAACAACGAAGTGGGAGAATCTAGTGTCTCCGCGGACAATATTCTTTTTGTGTCCAAAGCGTGCCTTATTGCAAAAAAATGTATCCTGCTCAAATGGATAGAATCAACACCGCCTTCCCGTCACCAGTGGTCTACTCTCATGACTGAACTATATCAACTGGAATATGGCTCTTTGTTCAAACGATATCCGTTGGGTAAAAAGCGGCACTTCCAGGACATTTGGAAGGCCTACTATGATACCCTCCCACTACCCATTCAACACCTTTCGCCGCTTGAGATGGAGTACTCACTGACAGCTGTTTTGCTGGCCAGGCTGGAATTATAGCATATTGACTATAAAACTCTTACATATATATTTTCTACCTTTGGGGGGTAGCCATGGATATGCCTGTAATGGTGGTAGACTTCCCGGGTCCACTGTACAGTAACCCAGTTTGGTCAGAGAAATTTGCCTACCGTTATATATAACATGTCCTTCTTCCTCATATGACAAGTACCTCCTTGCTGTTCTCCTTTCTGATAGTTGTACTGGTTCGCCAATTCTGACAATCTCTGTACGGGGGTGGGAGGGTGGGGGGGGGGGGTAGGCAATAGGCTTGGGGGTTGGAGGGGGGGTAAGGCATTAATGGTATAATGTAAACCAGTTGAGGAGTTCTTATGTTCTCTTTATTCTCCGTTACATGTTGTACTGACTTGATATGGTTCCTCAATAAAAAATTACATTACAAAAAAAAACCCCAAAAAAAAACTATAGCATGGGTTATTTTTCCCTATATGCATCACCTTGCACTTATCCACATTAAATTTCATCTGCCATTTAAATGCGCAATTTTCCAGCCTCACAAGTTCTTCCTGCATTTTATCACAATCTGCTTGTGATTTAACTACTCTGAACAATGTTGTATCATCTGCAAATTTGATTACCTCACTCGTCGTATTTCTATCCAGATCATTTGTAAATGAGTTAAGTAATCTACACTTTGCACAGAATATCTTAGGAGAGAGAAGGTTTATTTCCTTGCCTTTTGTCACAAATTCATATCTCATCTTAACTGCTTCAGCCTTTCAGCCGATGTCAAGCATAAACCTTTGCCTCAGCCACAGCCACATGAAATAGGGAAAGAGAAGCTGATGGACCATGGACTTTATTTAAGAGACTGAAACCAGGCCCACTTTCTTTTTAATACCAAGTAAACCATTTGGGGAAGCTCCCCAGGAGAGAGAAACTATCCACACACTCCAATGCTCATCTATTTGGTTTGTCTTCTAGCCAGCTCCACCATCAAGATGGACTTCTTGATTGTTTTTTTCCACACAGTTTTGTGTTTGGGACAGGATGCATTCTTTACAAAAGGGTGATATTGAGGTGGATCTGTTCCTCCCCCCCCCCTTTTGTTGAGTACTCAGGGGTAAAGACAATTTTTGGAAGCTGTGTACTTTACTGCTTCCCCCCAACCTTTCTCTGTTAGCGTTCCCTAGTTTTTACTATCCATATGAGTAAGTTGTTTGCCCTGGGTATCAAGCCATACCCAGTGTTATTTTTGCATTCTTAATGTTCTGTTTGGATTTACTGAATATACATAATACTAGTAAAAAGGTTATAATTACTGTTGTGTTGGGATGATTTTATCTGGTCTTTGAAGCCACAAGTGAGAGGTTGTTTGGGAAGGGCACAGAATTGTGGCATCAAGGTGAACAGGACCTTGTCTCATCCCCCATTCAGACTACAAGCCTGATGATAAATCATATTAGTAAATATAATTTTTCATGTGGTACTCCCCACCCGAAGTATAGGGGTAATTTATATAGTATGGACCAAGGGGGAGTGGGGGGAGCCACATGTGTATACCTGAGAGAAAGGGAGCCTGTGTGTGTGTATGTATGTATTCCTGGAGGGAGGGAGCCGGTGTGTATGTATGTACGTACTTGAGACAGCAGGAGCCAGTGTTTATGTGTACCTGAGAGAGGGAGCCAGTGAGTATGTGTACCTGAGAGAGGGAGCCAGTGTGTGTGTATGTATGTATTCCTGGAGGGAGGGAGCCGGTGTGTATGTACGTACTTGAGACAGCAGGAGCCAGTGTGTATGTGTACCTGAGAGAGGGAGCCAGTGTGTGTGTGTACCTGAGAGAGGGAGCCAGTGAGTATGTGTACCTGAGAGAGGGAGCCAGTGTGTGTGTGTACCTGAGAGAGGGAGCCAGTGTGTGTGTGTCTAAGAGAGAGGGAGCCAGTGCATGTTTGTGCTTGAGAGATAGGGAGCCAGTGAGTATGTCTATATATATGTGTGCTTGACAGAAAGGGAACCCAAGTGTGTGTGTGTGTGTGTGTCTGAGAGAGGAAGACAGTGTGTATGCTTGAGTGAGAGGGAGCCAGCATGTATGTGTGTCCCTGAGAAACAGTGAGGGAGTCAGTGTGTGTCTGTATGTGCTTGAGAGAGAGGGATATAGTGTGTCAGTGTGCCTGAGAGAGAGGGAGCCAGCATGTATGGTATGTGTGTACCTGAGAGAGAGGGATCCTGTGTATGTATATATTTGAAAGAGAGGGAGACCGAAACTGTGTGCGCGTGAGAGCGAAGGAGGGAGCCAGTATGCATGTGTGTCTGAGAGCATGTGTGAATTTTGAAAGAGCATTTGTGTGTGTCTGTGTGAGAACGAGGATGAGCATGTGTGTATATGAAAGAAGAGAAAGTTTGCGCACCACCCTTCCCGTCCCACTAATCCACGATAATCTCAGGGTGATCCGAAGTCAAACGTTCCCAGGTATGGAGAGTGAGTGATTTCTTAAAATTCTTATTGAGGTCAATATTCAAAGTGCTTCCAGCGCTATTTAGTCAGATAAGCAGATATGCAGCTAAGTAGCGGCCACTGAATATGCGCGTACATTCAGCGGCCGCCGCTTAGCCGTACACGTCCATAATATGGCTAAAATGTACGCACAAAAAAAGTGGGCATGCATTGGGCAGATCGAGGGCAGAGACCTGTGCCCTGCATTCTTTGTCCCAACCAAGCATCAGCACCACACTACACAGCTGCACACAGAAAAAGAATTCACCTCACCACCCAGACCACAAGCACTAGCTTCCCCCCAGAAGAAGGATTCATCCCTGGGATACTAATATTGGAGGGGACAAGTGTCAGAGGAAGATAGCCCCAGAGATATATATATATATATATATATATATATATATATATATAAATTATTTTGTGTGCCCTTAAAAAGACATCATCTTCAAGAAAAGAGATACAGAAAGAAAGCGAGAAAATGAAATACTGTGCTACCTATTTTCGTGGTGTGCCGCCCTGGCATGGTAAGGCTGCTGTCCTCCCTCTGGTCTGTGGCTTTTTTTTTTTTTATCTCTTCTGTTTACTTGTCCTCATGGCAACAGGTCTCAAAGGAGGTTGCTAGGTAACAAGATCCATTTCTTGCAGGGTTGGTGGTGCCCAGAGCTTAAGCCTTGTTGGCTCTTCCAGGGGTGGCAGTGGCCAGCCTGGCCGTGGTGTGCTTTACAGAAGAAGCAGAGGCTCGTTACAGAGCCGGGGACGGGGGAAGCAAACACTTTGAGTTTGGGGGCGATACTGTAGCAGACATCTCAAATTACCAGCATCCTGGGCTGCCATTGTAAACTGCCTCAGTCATGTCCCAATGTGGGCAGGTGGACAGTCTGAGTGCTTCTGTACATGGTGTACACTGACCATAGAAGATTTAAAAACAAACCAAAAAAAATGCAGAAAACAATGTCAAAGGTGAAAGCAGAAGAAAGGATAGGTAATAGGGCAGTAAAGCAAGATGACAAGATTTTTGTTTTGGTGAAAGGATTGTGAGACTGAGGAGAAGAAGAAGGTATGAGTGTGCAGGGATGGTGACAAGGAAAAAAAAAGCAGGAATGATGAATATTAAAGGAGGCTCTGATAAAAGGAAGGATACTGGGGTATCTTGAATCCAGCTGGATCTGCAGCAAATTGGTTGTTACCAGGGGGCAACAGTGTCAAACGAATCTGACCACTTTCTTTGATTGGGGGGGACCAGATAATTAGACCGTGGCATGGGCATGCAACGGGTGTGGTACACTCGGATTTTCGCAACGTTTTTTATATTGTTTCTCATAAATAATCCGAGCAGCCAGAGGGTGGGCTCTGGAATAGGCAAAATTAGAAACTGACTGAGTGATAGGCTACAGAGGGAGGTGGTAAGCAAGACTTGATTTGTAGACCAAAAGGAAATGGAACTGTGGAGGTGGACTGGGGGAGCGGTGCCCAGGCAAGGTGTGACCTGTGTGTGTGTGGGAGTGGGGGGGGGGAAGGACCAAGACCAGGGCCGGGTATGAACTCTGTTTCACACAAATATATGTGACACACTCAACACTCTTCCTCCTTATGCCTCTTCATTCCCAGCACACACCAGTGCTCAACCCTCAGCTGTTCTTCACCCACAGGGCTGAGTAAGTACTAAAGGGTGAAGGACAACGAGGGTTGAACACTGTTGGGGGCTGCGGATATAGAGTCACTGAGGTAAGAAAAAAATTAGAGAGAATGAGGCCCGTTATCTCTACCCTCCTCCTCCTCTTCTCTGCCCTGGTGATCCTGGTTCTCCATCCCAAGCCTCCACCCCCACCTCCCACGATTCCTCCGGTTGTTCTCATTTCAACCCAGTGGTCCTAGAGCCAAGTCTCACCCCCAATCCCTTGTGGTTCTTGAGCCCTTCTCTACATGATGGTCACTAATTCCCCCTTTCTGGAAAATTATCCTCTCCAGCAACTCTGCTCCTCTCCCTCCTTGGCCAATAAGGCACAGGCCTCATCTTTGGATTGGACTCAGCTGGTGCTCCTCTGCCTTGGGAATGGGAGCAGATTGGCATACACCACTCGCTCTCCTCATCCTCCTCAGACAGGGTGGAGGAGGATCTGGAATTCAAAAGGGCATCCTGCTCTTTGCCACCTCAAGGGAGAAGTAAGGAACATAAGAACATAAGAGCATAAAAAAATGCCATACTGGGTCAGACCAAGGGTCCATCAAGCCCAGCATCCTGTTTCCAACAGTGGCCAATCCAGGCCATAAGAACCTGGCAAGTACCCAAAAACTAAGTCTATTCCATGTTACCATTGCTAATGGCAGTGGCTATTCTCTAAGTGAACTTAATAGCAGGTAATGGACTTCTCCTCCAAGAACTTATCCAATCCTTTTTTAAACACAGCTATACTAACTGCACTAACCACATCCTCTGGCAACAAATTCCAGAGTTTAATTGTGCTTTGAGTAAAAAAGAACTTTCTCCGATTAGATCAAGGAATTGGATCAAGGAAAAGCGCTCAATGTCATCTACTTAGATTTCTGCAGAGCTTTTGATACGATTCCGCACAGGAGACTGGTGAATAAAACGAGAAGCTTAGGAGCGAGTGCCGAGTTGGTGACCTGGATTGCAAACTGGTTGACGGACAGAAGACAATGTGTGATGGTAAATGGAGCTTTCTCTGAAGAGAGAGCGGTTTTAAGTGGTGTACCGCAAGGATCGGTGTTGGGACCGGTCCTGTTCAATATCTTTGTGAGTGACATTGTGGACGGGATAGAAGGTAAGATTTGTCTTTTTGCGGATGACACTAAGATCTGCAACAGAGTGGACACGCCAGAAGGAGTGGAGAGAATGAGACGGGATTTAAGGAAACTGGAAGAGTGGTCGAAGATATGGCAGCTGAGATTCAATGCCAAGAAGTGCAAAGTCATGCATATGGGGAGTGGAAATCCGAATGAACTGTATTCGATGGGGGGGGGGGGTGGAAGGCTGATGTGCACGGAGCAGGAGAGAGACCTAGGGGTTATAGTGTCTAATGATATGAAGTCTGCGAAACAATGCGACAAGGCGATAGCAAAAGCCAGAAGAATGCTGGGCTGCATAGAGAGAGGAATATCGAGTAAGAAAAGGGAAGTGATTATCCCCTTGTACGGGTCCTTGGTGAGGCCTCACCTGGAGTACTGTGTTCAGTTCTGGAGACCGTATCTACAAAGAGACAGAAACAAGATGGAAGCGGTACAGAGAACGGCGACCAGAAAAGTGGAGGGTCTTCATCGGATGTCATACGAGGAGAGATTGAAGAATCTAAATATGTACACCCTGGAGGAAAGGAGGGGCAGGGGTGATATGATTCAGACCTTCAGATACTTGAAAAACTTTAATGATCCAAACACAACGACAAACCTTTTCCGTCAGAAAAAAATCAGCAGAACCAGAGGTCACGAGCTGAGGCTCCAGGGAGGAAGACTAAGAACCAATGTCAGGAAGTATTTCTTCACGGAGAGAGTGGTGGATGCCTGGAATGCCCTTCCGGAGGAAGTGGTGAAGTCCAAAACTGTGAAGGACTTCAAAGGGGCGTGGGATAAACACTGTGGATCCATCAGGTCTAGAGGACTTGTATAAAGAGGAGGCAGCAAAACACTGCACGGCGCGGCAGTAGCCACAGAGGCATTCACGGAGCGGGATGCCAGTGGCCAGTGGTTGGTGTTCCACCTTCATGGAGTGGAAGAATGGAGGGCTGCCATCTCCAAATTAAAAAAACAGGGGTGGGTAAGAGTATGTAAAATTAACGGAGAGTTCATAGGCTATAGGTATTACCAATTATTAGGCTTATTCAATATTTGTTGATAGTTAATGTGGCTTTCAATGCATACTTCACTTTCAATGCATATCCAGCATAGCTCTCTGCTTCAACAGCAGGGGAGAAGTAAAACTAATACTTCACGCATATCCAGCATAGCTCTCTGCTTCAACGGCAGGGGAGAAGTAAAACTAATACTTCACGCATATCCAGCATAGCTCTCTGCTTCAATGGCAAGGGAGAAGAAAAACTGATACTTCACGCATGTCCAGCGTGGCTCTCTGCTTCAACGGCAGGGGAGAAGAAAAACTGGTGCTTCACCCATGTCCAGCGTGGCTCTCTGCTTCAATGGCAGGGGAGAAGAAAAACTGGTGCTTCACGCATATCCGGCGTGGCTCTCTGCTTCAACGGCAGGGGAGAAGAAAAACAACCAATAAGGGCTGAATGGCATGGTCTGGGTGGGCAGGTGGGTATGGGTGTGGCTTGCTTGTTGCGGCGGTTGCTGCTCCTAACTAATCAAGCTTGATATTTCACTTGGATGTAGCTCCATCACTGCTCTCTGCATTGGTGGTGGGGGTGAGAGGGAGGTGGAACCAGGGGTTGCTGGGAGCCAGGAGAAACAGATAGGTGTGAGGGGAAGGGAGTGTGGGGCTTGCTGGGCAGACTGGATGGGACGATTGGTCTTCTTCTGCCGTCATTTCTATATTTCTATGTTTCTATGTTTAAATGTGCCCCATGCTAACTTCATGGAGTGCCCCCTAGTCTTTCTACTATCCGAAAGAGTAAATAACCAATTCACATCTACCCGTTCTAGATCTCTCATAATTTTAAACATCTCTATCATATCCTACCTCAGCCGTCTCTTCTCCAAGCTGAAAAGTCCTAACCTCTTTAGTCTTTCCTCATAGGGAAGCTGTTCCATTCCCCTTATATTTTGGTAGCCCTTCTCTGTACCTTCTCCATCGCAATTATATCTGTTTTGAGATGCGGCGACCAGAATTGTACACAGTATTCAAGGTGCGGTCTCACCATGGAGCGATACAGAGGCATTATGACATTTTCCGTTTTATTCACCATTCCCTTTCTAATAATTCCCAACATTCTGTTTGCTTTTTTGACTGCCGCAGCACACTGAACTGACGATTTCAATGTGTTATCCACTATGACTCCTAGATCTCTTTCTTGGGTTGTAGCACCTAATATGGAACCCAACATTGTGTAATTATAGCATGGGTTATTTTTCCCTATATGTATCACCTTGCACTCATCCACATTAAATTTCATCTGCCATTTGGATGCCCAATTTTCCAGTCTTACAAGGTCTTCCTGCAATTTATCACAATCTGCTTGTGATTTAACTACTCTGAACAATTTTGTGTCATCTGCAAATTTGATTATCTCACTCGTCGTATTTCTTTCCAGATCATTTATAAATATATTGAAAAGTAAGGGTCCCACTACAGATCCCTGAGGCACTCCACTGATCACTCCCTTCCACTGAGAAAATTGTCCATTTAATCCTACTCTCTGTTTCCTGTCTTTTAGCCAGTTTGCAATCCACGAAAGGACATCGCCACCTATCCCATGACTTTTTTCTTTTCCTAGAAGCCTCTCATGAGGAACTTTGTCAAACGCCTTCTGAAAATCCAAGTATACTACATCTACTGGTTCACCTTTATCCACATGTTTATTAACTCCTTCAAAAAAGTGAAGCAGATTTGTGAGGCAAGACTTGCCCTGGGTAAAGCCATGCTGACTTTGTTCCATTAAAGCATGTCTTTCTATATGTTCTCTGATTTTGATGTTTAGAACATTTTCCACTATTTTTCCTGGCACTGAAGTCAGGCTAACCGGTCTATAGTTTCCTGGATCGCCCCTGGAGCCCTTTTTAAATATTGGGGTTACTTTAGCTTTCCTCCAGTCTTCAGGTACATAAGAACATAAGAATGGATGATTTTAATGATAGGTTACAAATTTTTACTAATAGGTCTGAAATTTCATTTTTTAGTTCCTTCATAATTCTGGGGTGTATACCATCCGGTCCAGGTGATTTACTACTCTTCAGTTTGTCAATCAGGTCTACCACATCTTCTAGGTTCACCGTGATTTGATTTAGTCCATCTGAATCATTGCCCATGAAAACCTTCTCCAGTTCGGGTACCTCTCCAACATCATCTTCAGTAAACACCGAAGCAAAGAAATCATTTAATCTTTCTGCGATGGCCTTATCTTCTCTAAGTGCCCCTTTAATCCCTCGATCATCTAACGGTCCAACTGACTCCCTCACAGGCTTTCTGCTTTGGATATGTTAAAATGTTTTTACTGTGAGTTTTTGCCTCTACAGCCAACTTCTTTTCAAATTCTCTCTTAGCCTGTCTTATCAATGTCTTACATTTAACTTGCCAACGTTTATGCATTATCCTATTTTCTTCTGTTGGATCCTTCTTCCGAGTTTTGAATGAAGATCTTTTGGCTAAAATAGCTTCTTTCACCTCCCCTTTTAACCATGCCGGTAATCTTTTGCCTTCTTTCCACCTTTCTTAATGTGTGGAATACATCTGGACTGTGCTTCTAGAATGGTATTTTTTTTTAACAATGACCACGCCTCTTGTACATTTTTTACTTTTGTAGCTGCTCCTTTCAGTTTTTTTCTAACAATTTTTCTCATTTTATCAAAGTTTCCCTTTTGAAAGTTTAGCACGAGAGCTGTGGATTTGCATACTGTTCCTCTTCCAGTCATTAAATCAAATTTGATCATATTATGATCACTATTGCCAAGCAGCCCCACCACCGTTACCTCTCTCACCAAGTCCTGTGCTCCACTGAGAATTAGATCTAAAATTGCTCCCTCTCTCGTCAGTTCCTGAACTAATTGCTCCATAAATCTATCATTTATACCATCCAGGAACGTTATCTCTCTAGTGTGTTCTGATGATACATTTACCCAGTCAATATTTACCCCCGGCTTCGTCAGATGAGGATTGCAACAATTGCATTCTTCCTTTTTCAATTTTGAGTAAGCCGGTTTCGGATATTGTCCGGAGGCATTGGCGGGCTTTATCATTGCAAAGACTTTTTCGGGGCACTCTGCGGTTCACGTTCCGGAGGGGTAGAAATTTACGTGACAGATTAGTCCATACAGTGTTTCCTAGAGAAATTACATCGACACAGGTGGGAGGTACACATAGACCCTGCGGGCACTGCACGATGTGCAGTCATACAGATAGAATATCATCATTTGAATATCCTACTAAACGAGTTTTTCGACTTCATTCGGATTCAGATTGTACCACGCAGGGGGTAATATATGTTGTAAGGTGTCCATGCCCCCTTTTGTATGTGGGAAAAACCACTAGGATGGTTAAGACACTGATTGAGCACTGTTCAAATATTCGTACTTAAATGAACCCTTGGTTGATCATTGGTCTCTGGCATCCCATTCCATCTCTGATCTCTTCTTCTTTGTGGTGGAGGTGGTCACATGCCCCTCTAGGGGAGGTGACTTCGCGGACCACCTGGGTCGAAGGGAACAGAGATGGATTCATACACTTGGTACTGTCAATCCAGCAGGACTTAATAGAGAGATTGAATGGCACTTGTTTGTGTGATTGTGATTGGTTTAAAGTTTCTTTCTCTGGTGTGATTGGACCGTGTGAATCTCGCGATGGATCACTCTTTCGCACCTTTTTCTGTTTAAATGCCTATCTTTGATGAGGATGTACATGCTCCCTGTTGACATTTGGAATGCATGGATAAAGGTATGCTTTTTTACTTGCATGTATAATGAGTTGAGTAGCCTCTTTTTAGTTCCACATTTGTATGTATTCTTTTTTAGATCCTTTTGATGTCCATGGTCCCTCCCGACGCAGCCACGGCGAAACACGGGTCCGTGTCGGGGGACTTCTATAAGATGTTTGCTATATGAAAGTGGAGTTGCCGTATGAATCTTTGTGAATAAATATACACTTTTTGATGAACTTCCTGTGGAACTTTGATGTTTCCTTGCACTATCGTGTTGTTGATTACTTGCTTAAGTGCAGGTTTATTGCTTCTTGTGGCTTTGGATGGTAATTGACGTCTCCCATTATTACCGCACTACCAATTTGGTTAGCTTCCCTAATTTCTCTTAGCATTTCACTGTCCGCTCACCATCTTGACCAGGTGGCCGGTAGTATACTCCTATCACTATAGTCTTCCCCGACACATAAGGGATTTCTACCCAGATTCAGTTTTGCATTTAGTCTCATGCAGGATGTTTATCCTGTTGGACTCTATGCCATCCCAGACATAAAGCGCTGCACCGCCTCCCAGTGTGGCGGTGTGGCGCTTTATGTCCGGGATGGCATAGAGTCCAACAGGATAAACATCCTGCATGAGACTAATGCATTGGTTATCCTCCTTCCACCATGTCTCTGAGATGCCAATTAATTCTATGTCATCATTCACTGCTATACATTCTAATTCTCCCATCTTGCTTCTTAGACTTCTGGCATTAGCATACAAATATTTCAAAGTTTGTTTTTTGTTTGTATTTTCATTCTGCTTTTTAATTGATAGGGATAAGTTAGAATTTTTTTAGCTCAGGTGAGTTTTTAGTTACAGGCACTTGGACTACTTTTCCTATTATTGGAACCTCACTGTCGGGATGCCCTAATTCTAATGCATCATTAGTATCCTTTGAAGATACCTCTCTCCGAACCATGAACTGCTGAGTGACTGTCGGCTTTCCCTTTTGTTCTAGTTTAAAAGCTGCTCTATCTCCTTTTTAAAGGTTAGTGCCAGCAGTCTGGTTCCACCCTGGTTAAGGTGGAGCCCATCCCTTCGGAAGAGACTCCCCCTTTCCCAAAAGGTTCCCCAGTTCCTAACAAAACTGAATCCCTCTTCCTTGCACCATCGACTCATCCACGCATTGAGACTCCGGAGCTCTGCCTGCCTCTGGTGACCTGCGCGTGGAACAGGGAGCATTTCAGAGAATGCTACCCTGGAGGTTCTGGATTTAATCTTTCTACCTAAGAGCCTAAATTTGGCTTCCAGAACCTCCCTCCCACATTTTCCTGTGTTGTTGGGTCAATGCAGGGGGTCAGAAACACGGGGTCAGGAACACAGAGTCAGGCAACCAGTTACTCACACAGAGTTCGACCTGTTGCAGAGGCCAGGACCAAGGGCAGGACCTGGCCTTCAATAGCTTGGGAGTGCTGGCATCATCAGGGAGGACCGCGGAGGTTTTTCTGCTGCGGCCCCCTAAGGTAATGCCGGCAGGTGCAGAAAGTTGGAGGCAGTGGTGGCTCTGAGCCATAAAGACTAGGTGTGGTGGCGGTGGCTGAGGGGGTTGGCTGCATGTTGGCGATGGCTTCTGATTGCAGAGGGGGAATGCGGCATTGGAAGGTGATTCGGCTGGCTGCAAAGTTCTGTGGTCAACAAACACAACACCCTTCCTCCACCCTCATTGTGCTTTCCTTTGATCCCTTCATTCACTCTACCCCTTTTCATTCATTCTCTTGCTCCTTCTCCCTTCCCTAGTGTGGTCACCAATGGCAGAGGCAGAGGCAGCAGGGCCCAGGAATCTAGCATGGCAAGCAGCAATCTCAGTAACGGCAGAAGCAGTGGGTTGACAGGCATTCACTTCATGTCTCTTTGACCTTGGCATCCTTAATTGTGCCAGGAAATTGCACAT
Organism: Rhinatrema bivittatum; assembly: GCF_901001135.1. NCBI lineage: Eukaryota > Metazoa > Chordata > Amphibia > Gymnophiona > Rhinatrematidae > Rhinatrema > Rhinatrema bivittatum. The sequence goes on from NC_042621.1 coordinate 141,288,801, forward strand.
TGTAATGCCCCTCATCTCTAATATGAAGCGCCTCTGAAATCATGCTGCATCCAAAGAACATGTAAACTTCCTGTAGATCTGAACCCCTTTTATAGGTTCTCCAGCCAGGACTTCCTGTGGCATTGGCTGATGACATCAGATCCGGCAGGAGTATATAAGGAGCTCTCTTGTGCCCAGCCAGTGCCTCAGCAACAGGTTCTCCTGCTCTGCAGTGTGTGTTGCTACTCCATGGTTCCTGATCCTGTTTGTGCCTCCTGGATTCCTGCTTCTGTCTGTGTCCCTTGCTCTTGCCTGCCTCTTCTCCTTGTCTTGACCCTTGCTTCCTCTTGAACTGATCTCTTGTGCTTGAGCTTGGCCTGTTATCTGACTCTGTCTTAATGTTGCCTGCCTTGATCTCTGTCTGGTATCTGACTTCCCTTGGAGGCTGCCTGCCCTGACCTTTGACCAATTCCTGGACTTCCTTCGCTCACTGGGACCTCGCCTAAGTCTTGCCAGCCCGCAAACCCAAGGGCTCAACCTGTGGGGAAAGGGGTTGATAATAGTGAAACTCAGAACCAGTCCCCAAGCATGTCTGCCTACTGACGGTGTGAGCCTAGTGGGTTTGCTTGCTAGACTGCATCAATCATTTGTGACCCCTGTGGGACACAGAGAAGATTGTAAAGTGTATAATGGTGAAAATTTGTTATTTCTTCCTAAGGGAAATTGAGAGAGGTATGATGAAAGAGGAAAGGATCCAGAAAGTGTGGGGTCATCTAATGGTCAGAGGGAGTGTGTGGTAACACTTTGACTGACAGACTGGTTCAGCCCTTAAGGCCTGGGTTTTGAAAAGGGTATATTACCCTGCTTAGAGAAAGGGCAGGGGCTTATAAGAAAGTTTAGGGGTGCAGGGACATATCTGCTACAGGACACTTTTGGTTCACCTGCTACTTCACGATCCTAAGCTCAGGAAAAAGACAATATGTTTTCCTTAGAAAAAGATTTTTATTTATCATATTTGGCAGGATATAGCATTTAGAAAATAACAACAATTCCTGCCTCTAATATCCTGGCCACTAATCACCCATCTACCTTAAGAAAGTTCTGTACCATGGGTGTTTCAAACATGCCATAAACCTTAGCCTGCTTAATATAGTGATACTTATGGCTAACTTACTTACCACTGGTTCCAACTTCAGATGATATCCCTCTATTCACCTCTGAAGCAGATGTTGACTGGAGGACTATTGCGTGTGCTGGCCAAGGCAGGCCCACGGCCAGGCCCTCTTACCCTCATCTGCCTGTTCCAGAGTCTGGCTCCACTTCCCTCGCAGCCATGAGCTGCTGCCTTCAACCTTGGGCCACCCCCAAGGTCTGGTCTGGTCCAGGAGATCATCAGTAGCCTGGTCAGGCAAAGCAGAGGTCGGGTCCAGGAGATGATCAGTAGCGTGGTCAGGCAAAGCAGAGGTTGGGTCCAGGAGATGATCAGTAGCATGATCAGGCAAAGCAGAGGTTGGGTCCAGGAGTCAGTCCGTAGAACAAGTAGAGTAAACGCTGGACACAGGAACAAGGAAGAGTAACAAGACCAGGATCAGGAACAGAGTCGAGACAGGAACTAGGAACTTGAAGGATTCACTGGAGGAGGCAATGAAGTACACGACCAGCATGGAGACCTGTTGCAAAGCAACTACCTGAGGCAGGGCCTGGCCTTATATACTGGGACCTAGTGATGTCATCATCTGGGGCCGCAGGTTGGTTTCCCGCTGCAGCCCCTTTAAAAGGAAGGAGGATGCGAGTGCCTTTGGCAGGCGTTAATTTCTGAAAGTAAAATGTGTGGCTTGGCTGCACATTTTACTTTCTGTGTCGAGCGGGACTAACTTTAGGCTCATCAACATGCATTTGCATGTTCAGAGCGCTATTACTTTTGGGGGGGGGGGGGGTTGGCCGCCCATTTTCCACACATCGAAAACGCGTGTCCAACTGGGGGCTAACAGTGCGCTCGGCCTGAGCACACTTTACTGCATCGGCCCGTCTGTAATTTGGGGGGCCAGAAATAAAACGTGCCACTACTGGCTCTGCTCCATTTCTGTAGAAAAGTTGGAACTAATTTACACTGCCAGATCTGCTCTGTTTCTTCAGGGGAACCAGAACTGATTTACACTGCCAACGCTACCCTGCTTCCTTAGGCCTCGGAAAAAAGATGACAGAATGCCATCAGAAATTAAGCCCTGGGTAATAGGCCCCAGAAGGGGCTGAATTAGCACATGTTTGAAACTTGTGAGCTTTAGTCCCTAGTCATTAAGGGCAGGGTTGAAGCCTTGATTACTGGCACTATTGCTCACAAGTTTGTTTTTTTTGTTTTTTTTATTTAGATTTATAATCCACTTTTTTCAGCACTTCAAAGTGGTTTACATTCAGGTACTGTAGGTATTTCCCTATCCCCAGAGGGCTTACAATCTAAGGGGGTTATTTTCTAACCCTATCGCAAGCGAAAAGGGACGGAGTCGGGGTGGAGTCGGGGCGGTGTTGGTACCGGAAGAGGAGGAGGAGTCGGGGTGGCGTCAGGGCGGACGCTGCCTAAACTTTGGTGGCAGCGATAAGGTAAGACCCTCTTATCGCTGCCAGTAGCGCACCCAATAGTACCACCTTTTACGATGGCGCTATTGGGTGTGAAAGCCGGCAGCGATAACACCGGGGTGGTGCGATCGCTGCCGGCTTTCGCAGGTCCACCCCCTGCTTCGCCCCCCGCCCCCGTTACTGCCGAATTCAGAGAGCTGCACTACGTTAGAAAATCCTGACGCAATGGAGGGTAAAGTGACTTGCCCAAGGTCACAAGGAGCAATAGTGGGACTTAAGTTTCAAACGTATGCTAATTCAAATCCTTTTTGGGTCTGTTTTTTGCTCTGCAGTTTCTGCTTTGGTAACATCTCTTCCCTTCCTATTCCTTGTAGAACAGGAGGGGAAGGGCTGTTCTGTTTGCTCCAGCTCATCCCCTCCTCTCCTCTTCCCTGCAGGCTGCCTGAAGGGGAGGGGCTAGAGCAGAACACCTCTCCTGCTCTGCCTCTTAAATCTGAAAAGAGGTGCCTGCATTGCGTTCCAGTCCATTCCCCTACAAATTAAGCCCTGGTGGTAAAAGGACTTAACTCCGAGGACAAAAGGATGGTTAATGGAATGCTCCTAGGATTGTTCCTGTGTTTCTACTTAATATCTTTGTGTGATATTGCTGAAGGGCTAGAAGGAAAAATTTGTCTTTTTGCTTGTAACACTAAGATTTTCAACAGAATGGCTCTCCCTGAGGAAGTTCACAGCATAAGTGGTATAAAAAAGTTTGAGGAGGGGTCAAGCGCTTATTGATGTTGCAGAATTATTACTCTGTTTATTTTCCTAAATGAATAAATCATGGGAATGAAATTCAATATTTCTGCGTATCATGATTTTTGCCACCTCTAAAGTTTAATGAAAGCAGCTTCATTCACAGTAGCTAACTAAATATTCATCAAATTTAGCAATAAAAAGCTGAGATTTTAGTTGAAAGTGGGAGAGAGCTTCGTATATAAGCACTGGACTAGGGACTCATAGGGTCACCATCCACCACTGTGTGTTACTAAATCTGGATACAAAGCAACATATTAGAATTTTGCTCAGATTGCATCTCGGAGCGGCTAAAACAGCAAAGGCTGCTAGGACTGTTGCAGTGGCCCTTCCTTCTATTCTAGAGGCCCCTCCAATGCTAAAATCTTGATATAGGACCTGATATCATTAAGGCATCAGCTGTAACATTGTATCCTGAATATTGGGTGGTTCTGAAAAGTGTTTACATATAATCCAACATAAAGGGGTGAAAATACCTTTCTTGCTATATCACTTGTCCAAGTATACCGTTTTTAATTTGAAATCTCAGAATGGCGGCAAGCTGAAAGAAGCGAGACTCTCACAATGCATTCTCTCCAGCCCCCGAAGCAGACCTTCTGGTCGAAACGCTGTCAGTGTCGGGCGAAGGAAGTCGAAGTTGGCAGGGAACCATGATATGACCTTAAGTCGCTCGCGTCTCTCAGAAATAAACATTTCAGGTACCTAAGTGTTCCCTAGCCACCAAGAATACATATTTTGGAGAGGGTTTCTGAATACAAGGCAAGAACTATTAGAATTTTTTAAAAGATTGTTATTTTTAATTGCATTACAAAAACAAACAAAAATATAGAAAGAATTTGAGACTTCAAATTAAAAACGGTATACTCTCAGTCAAGGCATAGCCTAATTGTTTTAAAATACGAAAACGTTTAATGGTTTATTGTTTCTGTTCAATGTTCCTTGTAAAAAGCTCCGGTCGGACCTCACAGACCAGGGCAACTTATCGTTTCATGTAAACCGGATTGATTTGTATTGTATACAGGAATTCCGGTATATAAAAATTAAATAAATAAATAAATAAATAAATAAAATAAAAGATGCCGTTGCGGTAAAATACCGGACAAGTGATTTAGCAAGTACGGTATTTTCACCCTCTATGTTGGATTATATGTATAGAGTATTCAAAGGGTATTTTCGCATAAGAGGCATACTTTGAAAAATGTCTGACAAACAGAGCACCTGTGATACACTGCAGTCAGAGATAGGATACTGAGAGAGAGAGGTGGCCCTATAGACCGATTCAGTTCTATGGTTAGTGACAGCGTGCCTGAGAGGGCTAAGACTGCACATGACCACCTTCCTTCTCCCAGAAGACCATGCCTTCTACTATTTTAAGGGAAAAAAATGGGGCGCTGAAGGACTGCCAAAGGCAAGCCTTTGCTGCAAGAAGAAACGTAAAGGGCCCTGCATCCCACAGGGTATGACCATTGACCAGGCCTTCCGACCCCAGCAGGTGTGCAAATGCAGACAGGAGCAGTGCTGAAGATTAGGGGCACCGACAAAGCCTATTAGGTGGTAACTGGATCAGTGCAGGGATGGTGGCCTCAGCGTTAAGGCATGAACTCAGTGACCTCCACCTGGATTCATCTGCAGAATTTCATTTCTCACATTAACTCTCTCCCTCCCCTGATTCCTTCCACTTTCTTTCTCTCCTTATTCATAACTACAGTGAATTTCATGAAGCTGCACAGATACCCTGTGACAAGAATGGGGGAGGGGGGGATGGTTACTTTTATCACCTGGTAAAGATCAGCTGTACTATCGAGCTGGAGTAGTGCGTACATACTAAATCGATCATAACATTCTTCAGATATGCAACGAACGCATGAAAGGCTGAATTAGAGGAAGTCTGAAACTTCTGTGCTTTAGTGCCCATTACAAGTTTTAAACTTGTGCTAATCCAACCCCTCTTTGTGTACATTACCCTTCTTGCCTCCTCCCCTTAACTGCTGCGTAATTGACCTGCACGAGGCAGCAAGCCTTTAGCTGATAGGCCCCCATTCTCTGGAATGAGGTCCCACAGCCCATTCGCCTTGAATCATGCTGCCTTACTTTCTGCAAAAAGGCTACGCCATGGCTGTTTAACTAGTCCTTTGATCAATCTGACTAAATAAATAACAAGTCTCCATCACCCAGGACCCTTTGCCGGGAAGAAACCCGTACCGGCCATTCCAATCCTTTTACTGTAAAGGACTTACCTCTACTCGCATTTTGTTCTGTCGCTGTACCTCTCTACCCTCCTAATAGTTATACTCCATTTGTAGACCGGTTGGAGATAGTGAAACTTCCTTTATCAAATTTTAAATTAATAATAAGAAGGCTTCTGATCTCAGATTGCCAACAATCTGCCGCAACACAAATCAACCGCCAGCTAGTCATGTATCGAAGAGTCTCAGTTCATCAGCCACCATGTGACTGTAGCTTATATGTCTGATTTGTTTGTCACACGTTCCTATTGATTTTGTTTCACTTGTCCTCAAAATTCGATATCCAATGCTTTTGTCGAGATGCACATCGATTTGAGAGGTTTACTGTAATCTGTAAGGAGATTCATAAATGTTCTTAAATAAATAGGATGTTGATGCCACTTGTCTTGCCACTTTACCTGTCGTGCTGCCTTCGAGGGTTCATGCAGCTGTTATCGGTGCTCTCTTTTGAAGCTGTGGTGTGTTTTTGACACTCTCTCGCTGCTGCTTTGCACCTCTGTTAAATCACTCTTGCCACTCCTGGTACCCCTTTGCCCCTTTACAGTGTCTTAGGCTATTCATGCACTTTGGTGCCACTTTGCCACAGTCTAAGTACCTTGGAGCTCTTTTCTCGTTCTGATGATTGCTCCCCAGAAGTTTCATCAGAATTGATAAGAAAACCCCAATTCTGCAGCCAAAAATAGGCTGCAAATTCTTCCCCCACTGACTTTAATGGCAAAACGAAAAACGAATTAAACTAATAAACAAATTGGTTTTTCCCCCTATGAAATTAATGAAATGAATTTGGGTCCCAGCGAAATGAAAAACGAAATGAAACAAATGTTTTTCTTCTGCACATCCCTAATGCTTCTAAAATTAAGATGCTATATAACACAGTTAATCTTTTCCACCCTCTGATTTTGTCAGCCTTGGCTCTACTCCTTTCTCCTTTTCTTATTCTGTTAAAAATCTTTGTGTCCTCATTGATTCCTTGTTTTCTTTCTCCTTGCATTTACCTGTATCTGATCTGTTCATCTCTCATTTGATCTGTTCATCTCTCATCTTCTATCTTCCAGAAACATTTTTTCAAGCTGTTTTGTTTCCTGTCATCTTCACCTTTGTGCACTTTTTCTGTCCCATCTGGATTACTGTATTGCGCTGCTAGTTGGTCTCCCTAAAACTGCTTTTTATTCCCTTCAGCTCTTATTAAATTCTACTTCTTATATTCTCTCTTTTTTCCTTAAGTTTATCATGCTGCTCCTTTTTTTGAAGCTCTCCACTGGTTCCTTGTCAAATACTGTACTCTTGCCAGTACACTGTATAATTCTTTTGCCTGCGGTCTGGTCCTCCTCATCTATCATCCCTTATTTCATACTATTTCCCTTATCACTCCAATCTGGAAACCATCCTGTTTTTATGTTGCCGTGCTCAAGCCAAGCTCCTTCCCACTCCTAGGCCTTGTCTCTGCTTGCACCACTCCTCTGGCATCAAATTCTGTTGATATGCAAAATATCTCTGCCTTAGGTTCTTCAAATGAAAACTAGTAAAAACCTCTTTTTTTTTGTCTCGCTTTCTCTTAGACTACTGTAGTACCTGCTTCACTTTGTACTATCCAACAACTCTGTTTATTTTGTTTTATGGGGTGCCCTATAGGAGGGCATCCGATACATACAGAAATAAATTAATTACAATTCCCTGCTGGTCAGTAGAAGAATTCTGTCCTTTCAGGTTGCAGGAAGACCTTATTACCACTGGTTGTGGGAGGATCCCAGTCTTCCTGACTACGGGAATGTTTCCATTCTCTAGCATTGTGGGAGGGTCCCCTTTTTCTGGCCTGTGGTCCAATCCCATTCCATTGTTCTACACAATTCCTGTTTCCTAGTTGCAAGAGGACCCCCTCCATCTCCTGCTCCCATTTCTCTCTTATGCAATGTCCCCATTCCCCTAGGTTTGCAGGAGGGCTCCTATTCTCTTGGATTAGATAAGGAGTTTCTGCTCCCTTGGATTGCGGGATTGCTCCCCTTCCCATGGGCTGCAGGACAACGCCGTTCCCTTCTTACGTGCTTATCAGAAGTCCCCCATTCCCCTCTGTTATGGGATGATCTCCTTCTCTTGTGTTGAGGGTGGGTCCATTAATGTGGGTTGTCGGAGTGTCTCATTAACATGGTTATTGGCTAGCCTTGCATTGCTTTTGTTATGGGACAGCTCTGTTTCATTAATCCCCAGCTGGCATGCTGGGAAGTTTCTAATCATCTACTGAGCCCTTAAGAGGATTGCAGTGAATCTGTCCAAGTGTACAGATTTAGGAATGTCTGGGGTGTCTAGTGGACTGCAGCTTCACAGAAGAAAACACAAGGCTTCGGCCCGAATGATTCTTTCCCAGCACTGTGAACATTCTGCAAGGGAGTAATCCTGTAACGTGCGGAAACCAGGAGGCAGGGGACGGAATCTCCAGGTAGAGATCTGAGAAGGCCAAAATAGATGCGAGAAAAAGGAAGCAGTTTTGACAACTATAGTGCTGGAGAGGTAGTGGGTCGACATAGAGCACACATTGCAGAGATGGGGATCATGGGATACAGAGGTATAAAAGTTTAGCTTTGAGTTTGATATCTTGGTAGCCTGAGAAATAATGGCGTAACAAGTAAGGATCAGTGTGCTGCAGCAGTCAAAAAAGCAAACAGACTGTTAGGAATTATTAGAAAGGGAATGGTGAATAAAACGGAAAATGTTATAATGCCTCTGTTATCACTCCATGGTGAGACCGCACCTTGAATACTGTGTACAATTCTGGTCACTGCATCTCAAAAAAGATATAGTTGCACTGGAGAAGGTACAGAGAAGGGCAACCAAAATGATAAAGGGGATGGAACAGCTCCCCTATGAGGAAAGGTTAAAGAGGTTAGGGCTGGTCAGCTTGGTGAAGAGATATCTGAGGGGGGATCTGATAGAGGTCTTTAAAATCATGAGAGGTCTAGAATGGGTAAATGCGAATTGGTTATTTACTGTTTCGGATAATAGAAGGACAAGGGGGCTCTTCATGAAGTTAGCAAGTAGCAATTTAAAAGTAATTGGAGAAAATTCTTTTACACTCAACGCACAATTAAGCTCTGGAATTTGTTGCCAGAGGATGTGGTTAGGGCAGTTAGTGTAGCTGGGTTTAAAAAAGTTTTGGATAAGTTCTTAGAGGAGAAGTACATTAACTGCTACGGTATTAATGAAGTTGACTTAGAAAATAGCCACTGCTATTACTGGCCTCAGTAGCATGGGATCCACTTAGTGTTTGGATACTTGCCAGGTACCTGTAGCCTGGATTGGCCACTGTTGGAAACAGGATGCTGGGCTTGATGGACCCTTGGACTGACCCAGTATGGCAATTTCTTATGTTCTTAAGGGACTTTGGAGTTTGGGTGTTTGTGCACTGGTTCATGCTAGTATTGCTGGATATTTAGATTATTACAGAGCCTTGTGATTAGGCATGAGGAAGGTGGGTGCTGGAGAGAAATAAGTGGAGATCTTTGATGTTTTTCTAACCAAGATGGTGGAGTAGAAAGGACAAAAAAGATTGGATAAGAATAAATCTTGCAGGTTGTCACACTCTGTGGCTGGCAGCTGGGCTGTATCCTTAGCAGTGTGGGCAGGATAACTGGGCAGACTCAATGGAGCAGATGGTCTTTTTTTGCTATCATCTACTAGGTTACTACGTTAGTATTTCATGAGTTTATGTATAGTAGTTAGGTGTGGAGAACAAGGAATTAGGTAACAGAATGCTGTAAAGGTGAATGCTAACATGCTGAATAGGTTATGAAGAATCATGTATGTAAGGGCTCCTTGCTATTAAGAATATTTATTAAATGTGCCATGTTATTTACCAGTCTACTGTACACATAATGCACCGCCTAGTGGGTTTTGTGATTTATTGGTTTCAAGGTATGTGGCACATTGAATGCTCCTGGCTCAGGAGGCGATAGCTGGAAATGGGCATGAGTACTGGAATTTCTGCTTCTCAAGTCAGCCTGGGCCTTGTCATAATTTGTCTATACAGCAAATTAATCGATACACAGAAATCACCAGGATATGGCAGGGTGTGTGTGCAGGCATGGCCCTAGTTGGTGTATGGGGCTTAAACATTACATATGGCAAAACACCGCTATGTAAGTCCCTCCTTTTGCATATGTAGCCCCTGGGGTGATAGTCCTGGAGGGGGTCCCAGGAACCTCACCTCAAACATTCTTTTAAGTAATATCTTCCCAAGCTTTTATATTATCCGAGTGTCCAAGATTCCCTGAGAGGGGGAAAAGCTTATTGCCTAGGCTCTGAGCATTGATCACCTTTAATTCAGTATTAGTCTATGGTATACAGCACTAATAATCCCATTGTAGTAAACAGCAGTAATAAAACTTGAAGCAAGTGGTGGTTTCCAACTTAACCTTTACTAAGCAAAGATGAAAGTTGATGAAAGTGGTCAGTTTCAAGTTCTTATTCTCTTCAGTCCAGTTACAGCTTTAGTTCCAGTTAGTGTATAATGCTACTGAAGTCAAATGAATCTTTTATTCTTGATCTTGACCAAGTAGTGAGGCAGTTTTGGAGCTTCCTTCCAGAATTTGCTGGATAGGATGATATTTTCCCAGTTTAGATTTCATTAAAGTCCCATTTTTCATACTTTCAGTTCAGTCGTTCGGTCACTGCCCTTATTTCCCTGTTCATACCTGGATGGTACCTCCTTATACCTCTCTTCCCTGGTTATCTCAATGAAATGGTTGTGGATACACCAAACAGGTCACTGTAATGCTCCTCCCCCAACTCAAAAGATATCCTTCATAAATAAATGTATAATGTGACCGTCATATTAAGCGTCAACAACAATGCTTTCACATATTGTCTGTCTCCGCCTTACATATAATCATTGGTCTTCATACGCATATTCTTAATATTTTTTTAGAAAAGGTTTCTCTTTTGCAAATAAAATGTCATTGATACCTTAACCTGTAATAACCTGTACTTATCTCATTAGCAGTATTATAATCGCTGCTGTTTCACCCCCCTTCTTCTGGGTTCACTTTGTAATCCTTAATACGCCCACCGAGCCTGACATGGCTCCGTGTTTGGAACAGACATGTTCTTCAGCAGGGTGTGCTTACTCTGGGGCAGATATCCAGAAAAAGCTGGGCTCCTAGGCCTCTAAATTAAGCATCTTTATTTTCAGTTGAAAATTCTCATAAATGTAAAGACCCTGAAAGTTAGGCCCCTAAATTTAGGCCTGGTGTTTATGGGGCCGATTTTCAAAGGGTTTAGGCTCCTAACCTTTGGAGTTAGGATCCTAAATTGACCCTTTTGAAAATGTATTATGGATGATTTCCTAAATTTAGGCTCCTAGTTAGGGCAGGGAAACAAAGTTAGGAACTTAGCATTGATTTTCAGACCTAAGCACCTAATTTAGGTTCCTAAATCTAGGCAAATAAATAGCAGGCCTACATTTAGGTCCTAACTTTTAGAATCCTAAATGTGTCTGAATTTGCAGCTGAAAACTTAGGCACCTAATTGAGAGGTCTAAATTTAGGCAGCTTGTTTTCAATATCTGTCCCTATTTGCCTATGTTCATTTGGTAGGGTCAGAAGAGCTGAGGACATCTGAGACATGTCATCACCCTGAATAGACCTAGGGAGTCAAACTGACACTATAACTCTCCATTCATATAATCAGATTCACACAAAGCCAATGCTAATCAACTTTTCAGAGCCTGGGCATTGATATGACACCATTACCACCCTTGCATCTCATTAGAGATCCTCCCACTCCCAATTCAGAAAAAAATTAGCAGGCAGGTGACAAAGGACCCAAAGCTCTCAAAAGGAAAAAAACCATAAGAGGATAATTTTCAAACATTTTTGCTGTATTGTGTTTACGTGCCTAAGTGGATGTGCAGAGATTTATCCTAGTATTTTATAAACTATACAGTGGGTTGCTGCGCAATTTATGAAATACAGAATAGTTCAGCTCTGAAAGTACATGTATATGCTTCAGTAAATGTGAATATTTGCAATGCGTTGAAAGTATGTTTTATAAACATACATGCATATATTTTATGTGTGAAAACCCCCCCAATATGTACATGTAAAAACCCTGATCTATATGTGGAGGCAGGTTCTCTTTCAGACATGTGTGCGTACTTCAAATCACCAGTTTGCCAATTCCTCCGCCAGTTCACCCAGTCCTTCTCCAGTTCACTGAGACCCTCATGTACTTCATCTTGAATTCTTCCTGGGTCACCCAGACCTCCCACTCAAAAATAGATAGACAAGTACAATTTTACTTGCCCAACTCAATTAACAGGTATAAAAGTGTGCAAATAAGTTGGCTAATGTAAACCGCTTATAAAAAAAAAAAAAAAGCAACTTCCATATGTACCTCTGACCCTGCCTCAGAATGCCCCAGATTGCTCCTTTTTTTGCATAGATAAATAAGAGTGTGAATCCAAAGATGTGTGAGTGCTTTTGATGTTTATAAAACGGCACGTACGCTAATGCAGGCTACTTACGTGCACATGCACTAATTTTCCCCAAGGTACTCGTTTTCTCTAGATGAGATAAATAACTGAATACAGTCAGAATTGGAAGAGCACTCGCTCACAAAAGGTCAAACTCACAATTATATACCAATGATGTGACAGAAAAACAAGCGATCAAGGCTTTTCTCCCAGTGCTTTCTTCACAGTGCAGCTATTCAAACCCTCATTTCCACATGCACAAACATTTAACAGAGGCCAGCTGTGTTAAAGGAGCTGCCTTAGCCTTCGACTCAGGGCTCGGACAGAAATGTCACAGGAGTTGCCTTCTCCTGGGGTCCCTGGGGCCTGTCTTCCTTCCCCTAGGGCTGTACTCCTAATCCCGCTTTCAGGGCCCCACTCTTAGAGCTACCTGGATGCCTTATTCTTTTTAAGGTGGATTAGGCCAGATGCCTGGTCCAGTGCTGGTTAAGGAGGGTTTTCAGGGATGCTCCTTCACAAATGAGAAATGCAATTACAACAGTATTCTTTCTCAATAAGAGGCTTGTTTTTTTTTTTTAAGATCAAACGAAAGGAAGGCTGGAAGGACTTTCTAATCTAAGGCAGTGATTTTCAACTTTTTTTTGTTAAACAATATCTGTGAGGGGGGGGAAGTGATGTGGTTCAATAAACACTTAGAGCCAGCAGCTGAGGAGAAAAGAAACTCTTTTTTTAATTAAATGCTACAAATATATTAAAGTATACCCTATGGAGAGAGAGTGACAAAGAGCCATGCAAGACACCAGTATGGCGCTCTCTCTCAGGTGATTATAAGGGATTTACACTTCTTCACATTTCCAACCCCTAAACCAATCACTGGGTTACACAATTGTCAACATATTACTATGAATAGCTATTTCATTTAAACAATTAATCTAAGTGGCTATATGTAAATTTGCTCTCACTCATTATGCAAATGTTATCTATCAGCCTGAAGTTTTCTAAACATAACTCTGGAATACTGTGGCCTAGCAGCTTTCTAGCTTATGCAGCATTTCTATCCAGCATCTTCTCTTCTGTGGCCTCTGTCTGTTTAGCAAAAGCAAGGCACAAAACTGAAGTATAAATGCTATAGAAGACTTATGAGTAATTATAAAGCTACTTATGCTCAAAAGTCAAAAAACTTAAGAGAAAGCAAGAATAATGGCTTATTGTGGGACATGCCAAAAAGTATTTCACTGCCTTTTCACCGCTCTCCATCACAAGTCATGACTGTAAAAGGGCTCTTAGTATCAATGCTGCTACAGGGATGTGTCCAGCCGTCCTAGGCTGTGATCTCACCTATCTATGTGCTGCACTGTACAACTCCTTCCTTTTTCAAACATTGTGCCCTGCCCCATTCCATCGCCCCAAGGCGCTCACCTAGTCCACCTAATGCATCCTGCCGGCCCTGCTCAGTACCCCTAACAGGAGGGAGAAGTGTCTCTTTGGAACTTCTAAAGGTGGAGGGGTCATGGAACTTCAAACCGAGAAGAAAAAAGGAAAAACTGCTGTTTTCCTCCACACATACAAAAAAGAAGAAACCTGAAGATCTGTGCATCTGGTGGGAGTGCATGCAAGAAGCTCTGGGGGATGTCCTCTGCACTAGCATAAGATGGAATTCTGTAGCCTGTGTCCACGTGGCTCATTGCATCAGCTTGTCAGCAGAGAAAAGGGAGAACAAGGATTATCATTGCACTTCTTTGTTTCAGTTAGTAGAGTCCAGGCCTTTAGACACAGCAAACTTATCTACGCAGACAGCTCTGCCCATGTTTCCTGCTTGTCCATGATATCAGTAATAAACGTCTCTGCATCTATGGCCTTTTAGAGGTGCTAGAAGAAAGGGAGCAAGGGGAATAATGCCCACCCAGCTACCCAATCTTGCCGAGGGTTTCAAAGACTGTGCTAAGACATCATAGTTAAGTCTCCCATTTTCTCATGATTCTATGGCTATGGCAGTTGTTGAATTTACCTCTGGACATAGGAAGCTGGTGGGAAGGGAAGTGAATGGGGAGGGGAGGGGGGGGGCAGGAAAAAAATCAACTGGTGAACCCGAACCAGGTGTGGAGCCTTTAGAATGGGAGAAACAATTGGTAGTAAGAGAAAGGAAGAAAGGAAGCTGGAGAAAAAAGGATTGAAAAGTAAAGCAAATGAGGGAAGAGGAAGAGAAATGGAGAACAGAGAGAATTATAGAACCAAAACTATATGCTGTTATAAGGTTAGAAAACTATTTGATTTAAGAGAGCAGCTAAAGCTAGGATTTTCAATAGAATTGACCTTGCTTTGTGTATTAAGGCATTTTTATCCTTCTGTGTCTATGGGGAAAAAAAGCTTAGTAAAGCTAAAGTCAGATGCAAATTTATCCAAACAAGCAGAGAATCGCCAGAGAATTAAAAAAAAAAAAATTGAGCTGCAGAATATTTTAACCCTTCTTGCAGAATCTACTCTGAACTGCTGCAGGAAACCAGAGTCTTGGTATGAATAACACTGGATGAGGAATAAGGTTTAAGGAAATTAAATGTACATGAGGACGGTTGCCTTCAGACTCACAACAAGTTGCTAAGCATGGCAGAATGTGATCTAGGGAGCAGCCATATGGCTTGCACTAGAAGCGAGTAGAACCAGCTGCTGGATATTTCTCTTTTGCAGGTATCGGGATGTTCGGCTTCCAGTGGCTTGAAAAGGTGGTGCCACAGCCACCTGTGACATCAGGGAAGACAGCAACAAAGGAGGAAGAAGATGAGGAGAAGGGGAAAGCAGAAGCACCCCTAATGGAAGTTAAAGCAGAACTGGTGAGTGGTGTCTTATAGAAGGTACATTTCTTTGGGTTTTGGTAGTGACTATAGGAGTTAAATGGATGAGATGTCGGTTGGTGGCAGTGATGGGATGTGGGGTGCTGGCAGGGCAGTCTGATGCTGTTGTCACAAATCTCTGTTGATGGGCTGTGTGGATAAAGCCAGGTCTTGTGATGCTGTAAATGTAGGTGTAAGGAAGGCAGGTGTGTGTGAGTGTGTGTGAGAGTGTGTGTGTGTGTGTGAGAGTGTGTGTGAGTGTGTGTGTGTGTGTGTGTGTGAGTGTGAGTGTGTGTGTGTGTGAGTGTGTGTGAGTGTGAGTGTGTGTGTGTGTGTGTGAGTGTGTGTGTGTGTGTGTGTGTGTGTGTGTGTATCATAAAAGTCCCCTGGTCTCTTATTATTTAGCTATGTTGTCTCCACAGGCATTTCTCAGTCATGTAAGTGAAGAGGGTATCAGGATTCAGCAGGTACTGCAGGAAGGTGCCTTGCAGGAGTACTGTTTCTGTAAAGCGGAAAAGCTCCGGAGGTTTCTTGTTCTTTTCTTCTGCCTCCTATCCAAGCAAGGTGGCTGGGGCTCAAGGTGGTAGCGCCTCTAGGAGTTGGGAATCTGTTTTGGTGTCCAGGAGAATCCTGAGAGTGAGGGGATCAGATGCGATCCGTGGTGAGAGAGGGGAGTTAGCTGCATACTGTACTTGTCTACTTTGCTTATGACCTCAGCTGTCTTACAAAGCAGAGCTACATTCTAGAGTCAGAGGGCAGGATGCCAGGCTGCTGAAAGTGCTGCAGGACTGCAGTTTCCAGGAGCACCAGCAGAAACTCGTCTATAATGTGACAGGAGTCGGGTGGCACCTTATAGAAAGAGATGACACTGACTCGAAAGCTCATGCTTCAACATTTTTGCCACACCAGATTAACACGGCTATTCTCCTGAAGATTTTTCATCTATAATTTGTTCAGAAATCTTAGATAAGTGCTTTTTTTTTTGCTATTCCAGGAGAATTTCTAGTTTTGCTACTTTTTGAAAAGGAGATTTTGCAGCTTTACTTAGATGCCAATACAGGGAAAGTCCCAGATGGGATCATCTCTAAAGGATACCCCACTAGGCGTGAGAGGAGAAAACCCTCAGGCTACAGATTGTGTGACTGTAAAAATTCCCTGGCTGCGTGTTCAGTTTATTTCTTCTTTATGGATTGCACTAGAAGAAAGTGTATTATTGTTTGCCAAGTCATCCAGATTTACCAAGTACCCCAGTAAACTTTTATTTCTGGAGCAGCATTGACTGTTGTGGCAGTCATTTGTACTGGGAGGCACTGAAGTGGTACAAAGCCTGAAGGTCCCTAAAAGCTTGTCTCTTGCCCCGTTAGCAGAACTCCGGGTGTCCAATAGGGTGTTGTTTGATGGCCCTTCAGTGTGGCCAAGGAATACATAGGTTTCTATATTGAAAATGTGAGGATGCAGACGTATCGTGTACTGTTGTGAATGAATGGGTTCTGTGTTTAGAGTGCTGCAACCAGGGTTCGTGTTCTGCACTTTGGGGGTGAAGCAGTGTCATGTGATGCTGTCCCTGTGCTGCTCAGTTTTTAGGATGAGGTGGGGTTTGTGTGCAGAGTGCTGGGCAGAGGCTATAGCTGTCAGAATTTGTATGGAGGATATGCAGAAGTGACTGTGCACTGTGATGTAACCATAGAGTCTAAATGTTTAGGATCTCAGGGCAAGGCTGTGCCTGATACTGTCACTAAAGTGTCTGTGCGTAGGATTGTTGGGATGAGGCTGGGCCAGATGATACTGTAAATATTGGGTTTGGTGTTTAGGAAAATGGGCTAAGTTTATATCTAGTGATGCTGAACGTGAAGCGTTTATGTTTAAAATGTTGGTGTGAGCCTATAGAAACATTAAAGATGTTGGTAGAAAAGAACAGCTTGGTCCTCTCAATCTTCCAAACTGTACCTGTCTGCTATGTAGACATAGATCCTGTGCGACCCTGGATGCCTTTCCGGCCTTCCCCTTTTATGAATTCTGTCATTATTTTGGTTATTATAGGCTCAGCTGGAAATCTCTTCCAGGTGTGCACCACCCTCTCAGTGAAAATGTTTTATCACCATCCTTCAGCTTCACATGCTAGGCAATGTGACTATTGTTATGTCTGTTACTGATTTAGGGGGCAATTCTGAGACAGACCAAGGACTTGCAAGCCCATTTTCAAAGGGAAAGCCTGCATTGGCCTAGCATGTTCCTTTCCTCCCCCTTTCTGCCCTGTCTCCACCTTGTTTTTGTGGGAGGACAAAAGTACACACACAGTTCACAGGGCATTTACTTTTACCCTCAGTGAGGGGGAGAGTAATTTTTGAAAGGGCATTTTTACATGGGTAAAGAGCTGTTTACTCACATAAAAAGCTTTGAAAATTACTCTTCCCATTGTTATTAGTTTATAGGCCTATATTCACAGATCACAGAGTGCCTCAAGTTAGATGTCTATTTTCAGATTTTAGTTCTGAAGAGGGAGTGGTCCCGTCCCTGTCAGAGTTCTGAATGATCTATACACTGAGAGAGAATTTAATAAATGAATACTAAGTGCTGGTATCCTCTCAGCCTACCAACACTTGCTATTCGGTTGAGGTGGGAAGAGGTAAGACCTTGTCCTCTTCCCAGCTTGACTTGTGGAGGGTATAGGGGGCTTTTGATGAGTGGAGGAGGGATTTATGAGAGGGGGGTCTGTTGTCCTGCCCCCTCCCATTTTTACAAGTGGGAAAATTGGGAGATGCTGGCATGGGGGAGGGGGTACGCTGGAAGCTCCCTCAGTACTCACCTCTGTACTTCACTTCATGCATCTGATGACGTGGACTCTGTCCTCAAAAGCTCACGCCTCAATAAATTGGTTAGTCTATAAGATGGCACCCGCTTTGTGTAATTTTTGCTACACCAGACTACCACGACTATCCCTCGAAATATCTAAGATCTTTAAGTCCCTTTTGAAAACACATTTATTTAAGCAGGCTTTTCTGTAATTTATAACTGCAGTGGCACTAATGTGAGCCAAGTTCCCTTGATTTAATGTTTTGATATGCTTTTGTTTTTACTTGAGATTTATATTCTGTTTGTATTTAATTTTTTTATGAGTGTTTACATTGTATGTCATCTAGGGCATGGGCATATGGCAACTAATAAATATTGTAAATAAATGTTAAGTGCCTACTGCTGAAAATCAGTGCTAGGCAACTAATTTCCTCCCCTGACCTGTCCTGCCACTATACCTATCCAATTTTGAAGCACTTCATTTAGGAAATTGTGAATTTAGGTACCTAAATTTTGGTGATCAAAGTGAAAAAAATTGTCAGTTGCCATTGTTATGTATTTAGGCCTTCACCATAGGAGATGCCATCATTATTAGACCTTCACCATATGAGATAATGTAGAAATTTCTAGCTCTGGGAGTGGCTATGAGAGTATGCGTTTGTCAATGGTCCATCCGTCACAGGGTAGGTTCTTTGTCCAAAATCAATACGTGCTCAGGATCACTAGTGGGAGAAAAAGAGGAGCTTGGGAGAAAAAAGAAGCTGCTCTTGATCTCCTTGTTCCTGTTGAAGGAATGAAAGAGTGCCTTCCTCTCCCATGGGAGAACGTTTGGTAGTTCTCTTGGTGGTGTTTACTTGAAAGTGGGTGCCAGGTTCATGGAAGGATCCTATTACAGTTACCCCAGGGGGTTACTCTTCCTGATCCAGGGGATAAAGAAACTCGTCTAGGAAGCTACAGCACTAACCAGGTAACAACGAGCAAGTGTAACTTACCACATGTGCATGTACACACACACACATATACCTGCAAAAATTTCAAGTGTGAATAGTTTCCCCCACTGCAACTCCACCCCCTGGAACACCACCTGCTGGTCTGGAAAAAATAAGCACAAAATCACGTTTTCCCAGACTTTCCCCCCAAATAATTTTCAAAAGCAGCTTTATGCACGTACACTGAGGTTTATGCATGAAAATCCTTTTGAGTTATGTTTTACCTTAAGTAAATAAGTTAAGAGGAAATGTTTCCCAGGTGCCACATGCCTGTGAGGGTCACACAGCTTGTTATGACTTGATCGCCCATAACAGAAAGGAATAATTACCTGTTTTCTTGTACCTAGATGAACTATGTTATGTGAGGGCACAAGAGATTTCAGCGTGGGAAACACAAAACCTCTGCATGCTACTGTGGTATCTTCCAGTGAGCTCTGTGTTCCTCCTGTGAAATCTGGGCATGCTCTGAAAGAGAGTATCTTTCTTGCAGGCAGAGAGACTGAAACGAGGCAGCAGCTGATTCAGGGGGTAGCAGTCTGAATTTTCAGCTCCCTTGCTAAGCAATTTGGATACTCTTAGGAAGGCCAATGGAAAGCCTCTTGTTGGATTCTCCCATCTGGAGGACCCCTGAAAATAATGATCAAAGTGTAAGCTAAGCACTATGGAATACGACAGTAAAAGAATATGTGATTGAGGAGTGCCCCCTCATAGCAAAGGAAAAGAAGTCCTGAATTGAAGTCACTGGCGGGAAGGGTCAGAGGGAACTTGAGGAAATATTTCTTTTCTGAGAAGGTGGAAGACACCTTGCATAGCCTACAAGCAGAGGTAGCCCACCGGCAACCAAAACCGTAATAGAATTCAAGCATGCTGGAGGTAGATACGGAGGATGGGGTAGGGGATTACAGTATTGCAAACAAGCCACCTTTCGCTCCCTCAAAAGCAGAGAGAAGGGGAGAGTAGGAGGAGGAGTAAAGAAATGGTGCGGCCAAAGGAAACACATACTAGCAACACTGAAGGCCATGGGGTAGCTGGGGGAGGAGCCGTAGGCTACAACTCCTTAGAAACCAACCGGGTTGATGCCTCTCCCTATACACCCGTGCATCCCTCTGGCTCTGCCCATCGACTTGTCACACTATTTTGTTCTCTTGGGTCTTTTTCCAGCTCTATGAACATAGGTAATCTCTTCTTTTCCCCCTCAATTAGATCCCACTCTCTTGGATTTCTGCATCCCAAATGCACAACTCTGCATTTTTTAGTACTGAAATCCGACCGCCAAACAGCCAACCATTCCTCAAGCTTTCTGCGGCGTCTCCCACGGTATTCAACACTCACGGCGCTAGCACTTCCTCTATGCTCATCCCTGTCCACGGGCTTAGTGCAAAGTGAAGAATAAATGCCCCAGGACAGAGCCTGAGGAACAGAGTGAGCAGGAAGTATTGACCAGGACTTTATGGGGGGGTAATTTTCAAGCTGTGAGCATTGGGATAAAGACCTGCATGCTTTTTACCCACAGGCTCTGTGGCAATTCTCAAAGTGAAAGTACCCATGTCTTTGAAACTTGCCTTGGATAGAAAGTAGGCGCCCTCACATGCCCCTATTTTTTTTTTCTGTGGGTAGAATTTGGCTGGAAAAGTAAATGCATAGAGTTGAAATAGGTGCTTATTTTTCCTTCCCCTTACCTAGACATGCTCCTGGAAACTCCTCCTCCCAGTGCGTTGCAGAATACATACGTTGCAGAAGAACACATGGACTTTTAGCCATACTAAGGGGAAGGAAATTTTCAGGTGGCTAGTTAAAGCATATAAAACACTTTTTACTCCCCTGAATCTCTCTGAAAATTGTCCTTTAAGCCAGCATTTCCCAACTGGTGTGCCGTAGCTGTAGCTCTGGTGTGCCGCGACAGCCTTCAGTTTCTCTTTCCCCAACAGCTGGCCTGCAGGATATTTCCCCCCCAGCAGGGGGAGTCAGAGAGCAGCACTTATATGCTGCTGCTTCTGTTTTCCCCACTGCTGGTTCTACTCTGCAATTGAAATGGCATGGGGGAAACAGAGGGAAACAGACATAGAAGAAAGAAGTAGCACTAGGTAGGTGCTGCTGGAAGAGGCAACTGAATTTGCTAAGAAACTGGGGGTGTTCAGGGAGAGGGAAGGGAAGTGAAAGTACTGATACCAGGGAGGGGAGGGACACGGGTAGAGGGGAGGGAGAGGGTAGGAGAGAGCTTGATGGAGATTATATCAGGGGAGGGGTGGAAGGAGAGGGTAGGAAGGGGAAGATGATGGTGATGATGCCAGGAGGGTGGAGGGAGAGAGAAGGAAAGAGTAGGTGATGATGCCTGGGGGGCAGAGAAAAAGGGAAGAGAGGTGCTGATGCTGGGGGAGAGGGGGAGAGGGATGGAAAGAGAAAGTTATGATACCAGAGGTGGTGGTGGGGGGAGGTGGAGAGGGAAGGGAAGGGAAGGTGATGTTGCTAAGTGTGGTGGAGAGAAAATGAGAACTGCAGTGACGTGAAGGCAGAGGGAAGAGAGAGGAAAAGATGGTGACGATGTAAGGGGGGGGAGATGGGGGAAGAGAAAAGGTGATGATGCGGGGGGATGGGGAGAAGGGGGAGGGTGAAGGGAAGGTGATAATGCTAGGAATTTGGGGGGGGGGGGAAGAGGAAAAAAATAGAATGATGACGCCGAGGGGAGGGAGGATAGGGAAGGTGATAGGGAAGGCCAGGTGTGCCATGACACAAAAAAGATTGGGAACCACGGCTCTAAGTGACCAAGATGAAGAAAAAAAGAAACAAACCAAGTAAGAGGAACTGCAGAACAGCTGAGTGAAGAGACTAAGGAGAATATATCAAAGGCATCTAACAGAATGTGAATTAAGAACAAAGTGAACAGCTATGGATTCAATGGAATGTGAGGCTGGAAATTGGGAATAGGAAGAGGAGTTCGGGTCAAGAGGTTTCTTAAGACTAATAGGCAATAACTGACCTTGAAGAGGTCAAGAAAAGTGGCAGTGCAAAGAACAGAAATAAGGATAGATAGGATGATGAGGAGGAAAGACTTCATACTTTTATGGAGGTCAAAAAGGAAAGATCATGGGGCTTGGAGTCAAGAATTAGTGTCAAAAGGGATTGAGCTGGAATGGAGAAATGCCCGTGCAGCTAGTCAGCGGCTCTGTCTTACAATCAAAATGGCATCCCTTTCATTTACGTATATTCATTTTGCTTCTTTTGCCTTTAGATGCCTCAAGGGAACTCACCGGAGGGTATGGAAGGAGAAGGTGAGTCCGTGAATACCAGCAGACTCCGGAGCAGGGGAGTAGCTGTGCCTGATAAAATTAAGGAAAGGAGGGTACCGGAAGCAGAAAACTGAAAACAAAGGATTATCCATTTGTATGAAAGGGAGGGTAAAACAATACTTTACCCATGGAAATGGCCTTTTACCCCCGATCTGTGGGTAAACTTACATGTGTAGGCCTTGTATGTTAAAAGTTTACCTGGACTAAATGGAGGGGATCCCAGAGGCAGAGTTGGGGAGAAATTGGCACTTTAAAAAGTACAAAATTATGTGTGTAACCTTTCCCCCAGAATATAAGCAAACAAATTAGCAGGTATAATTGCCTGTGTGTCACAAATCTGGTTGCTAGGCAACCCCCTAACAGCAGGGGCCCTCACTAGGCCAAGCTTGGGCCTGGTCTAGCAGCCTCCCTGTAGGCAGCATGATGCAGCAAGGCCAGCATTATAAAATCCTCCCTCACAGGATACTCCCCTCCTCAGTGTGGAGTCTCCTCTCTGCCTTTGGCCACTTATTCTTGTTCGCTTGCCTGTATAATCTTGCCCTTGTTCTTTGTTTTTGGATCTTTGCCTGTTTAACCTTGTCCCTGTTCTGTGTATATTTCTTGTCCTGTTTAGGCTTTCTAGCTGGCCTGCCCTGCTTTATCTTGTCTCTTGCCTGTGCTCCTTGCCTTGTCTTATTTGGGCCTATCCTGTCTGCCTGTATTCTGAGTCCTGTCCTGTCTAGGCCCTCCAGTGACCTCCCTTGTCTATGTGTTTCCTAGTTGTGCTTCTGTTCCCTGTGGATCTCCCAGTGGCCCTCCTCATATCTTTGGGTCCCCTGGTGCCTCTTCTTACCTGTGGGTGTAGGTCTCCTGTTGGCCTAACTTGTCTGCATATCCCTTGCTTTGTCCTTGCTCTAGTTGGCCCTTCCGGCCTGTGGGTACCATGCCTTGTTTTGTCCTATTCCTGCCTGTGTGTTTTACTTGTATCCTGTCTAGGTCTCCTGGTGGCTTAGATCACCTGTGTACTCCCCACCTTGCACTCTGTTTTGGTTTTGTCCTGTCTTTGTTCTTTCCTTGTCTGCCCCGTCTTGCTGATGTACTCCTTGTTCTTGAGTACCCTGTTCCTGACCCAGTACACCGCCCTCCAGAAGACCTGCCAGCCACCAGCCCCAGAGGGCTCATCCTGAAGGGAAGGCTGCTGCTCAGAGAAGATCTATGCTGATCCTGCCTGCTCCTGACCCCTGCAGACCTGTCCCCTCCTGACCCCTGCTTCCCCCATGCTTGGCAGCACCACCAAATCGGCCAGCCCGGCTGTGACAGTGTGGGACAATTTTCAAAGTGAATGTTGTGAAAATTGTTATGACTTATATGGGTATTTGACAACAATTTTATAGGGATGTGCAGCCAAATATTTTTCATATCCGTTTTGTTAATTTTTGGGGGCGTGGTTTGTTTTTCATTTCCAAGGTTTAAAATTGTTTTGTGTGTGTGTTTTTTTTTATTTTCGGTAAACAGCATGCATTATTTTCAAACAGCGCACACTACTTGCAAACAGTGCTTCCTATTTGGTGAAAATAAAAAATACATGACTTAAAAAAATTTTTTGGTTTGTTTGAAATAAAACAAAAACAGGCTCATTTTCCCATTTTACACTTTTGTTTGAAACGAATGCACATGCCTACTACTTTATGTGGATTGTTATGTGGGTGCATGAGTTAGCTGGCATACATAAATCCATTTTGCTAATTATGCTGACAAAATTACACGCACACAATTAGACCTGCTATTTGGTGCATGTAGTGTACTGAGAGAGTTTATGGGTATACTTTATAATATCAAAAGTATGTACCCATGTAAAGTCTCAGCCCTGCTCAGACTCCACCACCCCTATGATTTCACTCCTATGGCCACCACAGACAGGGTGGTCACTGCCATAAAGTATCACTGTTACCACAGTTCACTACAGAGAGAGGGCACCAAGGTATGACCACAGGCAAATGGTATGATCAGGTTTACTAAATATACACAGCACCATGGTCACTCCAACCATAAGGTATGGCTAATATCAGCATAAACATAGGGCACTCGGATCAGCACAGGCAACAGACACCACCCTGATCACCACAGGGTGGAAATTTATATTGTCGGAAGGCTAGAAGGTCGAAAATAGGAGAAGACCATTTTAACTGGTAGAGAGCAGCGACATGGATGACATAGTTAACCAATAAGAAGTGGAGCTAAGACTTTGGGATGGTTTCAGATATGATCGGGGAAAGATGGCAAGGTGTACAGGGTGGGCAGCAGGCTGACTTGGCTACACTCCTCAGCTATGTGGAAAAAGGATAAGGTGCAATCTCTTGCAGATGATTAAGCTTGTACGCCTGCCTGCTGGGAGCTAGTCTTAGTGTAGTAGACAATGCTAAGGGCAAGAGAGGGTGATTATCCGAGCAAGAGCAGTGTAACTGTTCAAGCTTGTATGTCTGACAGCTTGGAAATAGAGCCGTGTAGACAGGGACAGCAGGACTTAATGAGCAGGCCAAATGGTCCTTATCTACTGACATCTACTCTAAGGGCAATTTGGAAACCCCACTGGCATCTTGCAATCACAGTACCTGTGGACCTGCAAGTAGGTTTTCAAAGGAAATTCCATGCAAGGAGTTTCCTTCAGAAAGTTTTGCACCTGCGTGGGAGCAGGCACAAATTAATTTTCAACATTCAATCTGAGATATCACATTGGTTTACATTCAGGTACTGTAGGTATCTCCCTATCCCCAGAGGGCTTATAATCTAAGGCAATGGAGGATAAAGTGACTTACCCAAGGTCACAAGGAACAACAGCGGGACTCAAACCCTGGTCTCTTGGTTCATAGCCCACTGCTATAACCACTAGGCTATTCCTCCTCTCAAATGGGCCAAGTCCACAGGAGAGCAGGCGAACGCCTGATCTCCCGGTGCGCGCAAAGGCCACTGTCCCAGTGCGCGCGATTCACTATTCAAATTAAACCCAGAGGTAAAAACAGGCAAAAGGAGGCGTTAGGGACACTAGTGCGTCCCTAGCGCCTCCTTTTGGACCGGAGCGGCCGCTGTCAGCGGGTTTGACAGCTGACGCTCAATTTTGCCGGCGTTGGTTCTCGAGCCTGCTGACAGCCACGGGTTCGGAAACCGGACGCCGGCAAAATTGAGCGTCCGGTTTTCAACCCAACAGCCCCGGGCCGACTTCAAAATTTTTTTTTTTTACTTTTCGAAACTTTCGGGACCTCCGACTTAATATCGCCATGATATTAAGTTGGAGGGTGTACAGAAATGTTTTTACTGTTTTTCTGTGCACTTTCCCAGTGCCCGAAGGTAGGCGCTAATTTCTAAAAGCAAAATGTGCGGCTTGGCTGCACATTTTGGCTGCACATTTTGTTTTCTGAATCGCGCGGGAATACCTAATAGGGCAGTGATGGCTAACCTATGACACGCGTGTCAGAGGTGACACGCTGAGCCGTTTTTGCTGACACGCGTAGCGTTTCGGGACTATCGAATTTTTTTTTTTTTATCGGCTGTGCCGAGCCTTTTTTTTTATTGGCTGCGCCAACCCTTTAAAATTAGTTTTTTAGTATCCCTCCTCCCCCTGCCTGGGTGTGTGTGTTTGTGTGAGAATGATTGGGAACTTGCCTGTGTGTGTGTGTGTGTGTGTGTGTGTATGTATGTGAGGGAGCCAGTGAGTGTGAGAGCATGAGTGTGTATGAGAAAATCCAGGGGAGTAAGAGTTTGGGGGGGGGGGGGGGGGGGAGAGTGTTTTAATTGAAGATTTAGCCGATGAAATTCAGCAACAAAAAAGTCACTAAGCAGGTAAGGTAAAGAATTATTTGTTTTTGCTTTATTAATAAATACAGTACATATATTAAAATTATAACTTTTTGTTATTAATTAGAGCTACAAATATCACAATTATGGATTTTTCTAGAAGTGACACATCACCCGAGTTCTGCTCGGTTTTTTATGAATTTTGACACACTGAGCTCAAAAGGTTGGCCAACCATGCATTTGCATGTTGCGGGTGGTATTAGGTTGGGGCACGGTGTCCTGAAAAAAAACATGCCTTTTATTTTTTGGAATTGCTTATGCTTTGTTGAAGGCTCTGATGAGAATTGAACTCATGACCCCTGGTTTACAAGACCAGTGCTCTAACCACTGAGCTACAGAGCCTATCATGGGATTTGAAAATGCAGTCAGCATGTGCATGTTACCTCCCTCCACCTAACTGCTCACGTTCTCCTGCAGGTAAAAGTGGTGCACATGCTTTTATCCTTATATAGGGGCAAGGGGGGAACTTTCAAACTTGTATTTATATGGGTAACCACACTTTTACTTAGATAAAAAAGTTTGATATTGCTACCTATGACACAGTATACTAGGGTCACCAGACAGAAAGCACAAGGGCTACCACAGACACAAAATGCAGTATTACTAGGGTTACAAAAGACAAGATCATTATAGATATAAGACCATTAGCATTGCTGCAGGCAGAAAAGATCCACTGGGTTTACCACAAATCAAGTTTCATTTTCATACAGTCAGTTTAATGTTTTCTGTAAATGAATTGCTTTTGAATTAGTTTTAGCTAAGAGAGCACTTAAAATGTAATCTGATTGCTGCTTATTGCCAGGAGCTTTATGGAGATGGTAACAGATAGCCCCTCACTTCCGCATCTTCCCTTTTCTGTTTCATCAAAGTCTAGTTGCATCTTGTCATTTCTTTTCTTACAGTATTCCTTTCACACTGTAAATTGTTTGTTACTTATTATGTAATGAATAGGGGCCTTTTATCTTTTTCCTGTCAGAGATGGTAATGAAAGCTGCTGCTGTTGCTACAGAACTGAAGAGCACAGTCACAGAAAAAGACACCCAGCCTGACTTAGGAAAAAGGTTTGTAAAGCCCACTAGCACACCTGGTTATGAAGGTATGGCCAATACATAAGAACATAAGAAATTGTCATGCTGGGTCAGACCAAGGGTCCATCAAGCCCAGCATCCTGTTTCCAACAGAGGCCAAATCAGGCCACAAGAACCTGGCAATTACCCAAACACTAAGAAGATCCCATGCTACTGATGCGGGCTATTCCCTAAGTCAACTTGATTAATAGCCGTTAATGGACTTCTCCTCCAAGAACTTATCCAAACCTTTTTTGAACCCAGCTACACTAACTGCACTAACCACATCCTCTGGCAACAAATTCCAGAGCTTTACTGTGCGTTGAGTGAAAAAGAATTTTCTCCGATTAGTCTTAAATGAGCTACTTGCTACTTTCATTGAATGCCCCCTAGTCCTTCTATTATTCGAAAGTGTAAATAATCGAGTCACATCTACTCGTTCAAGACCTCTCATGATCTTAAAGACCTCTATCATATCCCTCCTCAGCTGTCTCTTCTCCAAGCTGAACAGCCCTAACCTCTTCAGCCTTTCCTCATAGGGGAGCTGTTCCATCCCCTTTATCATTTTGGTTGCCCTTCTCTGTACCTTCTCCATCGCAACTATATCTTTTTTGAGATGTGGCGACCAGAATTGTACACAGTATTCAAGGTGCTGTCTCACCATGGAGCGATATAGAGGCAGTATGACATTTTCCGTTTTATTAACCATTCCCTTCCTAATAATTCCTAACATTCTGTTTGCTTTTTTGACTGCTGCAGCACACTGAACCGACGATTTTAAAGTATTATCCACTATGATGCCTAGATCTTTTTCCTGGGTGGTAGCTCCTAACATGGAACCTAACATTGAGAAACTCCATCAATGGTTATTTTTCCCTATATGCAACACCTTGCACTTGTCCACATTAAATTTCATATGCCATTTGGATGCCCAATCTTCCAGTCTTGCAAGGTCCTCCTGTAATGTATCACAATCCGCTTGTGATTTAACTACTCTGAATAATTTTGTATCATCCGCAAATTTGATAACCTCACTCGTCGTATTTCTTTCCAGATCATTTATATATATATTGAAAAGCACTGGTCCAAGTACAGATCCCTGAGGCACTCCACTGTTTAACCTTTTCCACTGAGAAAATTGACCATTTAATCCTACTCTTTGTTTCCTATCTTTTAACCAATTTGTAATCCATGAAAGGACACCGCCTCCTATCCCATGACTTTTTAGTTTTCTTAGAAGCCTCTCATGAGGGACTTTGTCAAATGCTTTCTGAAAATCCAAATACACTCCATCTACCGGTTCATCTTTATCCACATGTTTATTAACCCCTTCAAAAAAATGAATCAGATTTGTTAGGCAAGACTTCCCTTGGGTAAATCCATGTTAACTGTGTTCTATTAAACCATTTCTATATGCTCTACGATTTTGATCTTGAGAATAGTTTCCACTATTTTTCCCGGCATTGAAGTCAGGCTCACTGATCTCTAGTTACCCGGGTCGCCCCTGGATCCTTTTTTAAATATTAGGGTTACATTGGCCACCCTCCAGTCTTCAGGTACAATGGATGATTTTTATGATAGGTTACAAAGATCAGAAATTTCATTTTTTAGTTCCTTCAGTAAGCTAGGATGTATACCATCTGGTCCAGGTGATTTGCTACTCTTTAGTTTGTCAATCTGGCCTACTACATCTTCCAGGTTCACAGTGATTTCATTCAGTTCATCTGACTCATCACCCCTGAAAACCAACTCCGGAACTGGTATCTCCCCAACATCCTCATTAGTAAACACGGAAGCAAAGAATTCATTTAGTCTTTCTTCAATGGCCGTATCTTCCCTAAGAGCCCCTTTAACCCCTCGGTCATCTAATGCTCCAACGGACTCCCTCACAGGTTTCTTGCTTTGGATATATTTTAAAAAGTTTTTATTATGAGTTTTTGCCTCTATGGCCAACTTCATTTCAAATTCTCTCTTCGCCTGTCTTATCAATGTTTTACACTTAACTTGACAATACTTATGTTTTATCTTGTTTTCTTCAGATGGATCCTTCTTCCAATTTTTGAAGGATTTTTTTTGGCTAAAATAGCCTCTTTCACCTCACCTTTTAACCATGATGGTAATCATTTTGCCTTCCTTCCACCTTTCTTAATGTGTGGAATACATATGGACTGCGCCTCGAGGATTGTATTTTTAAACAATGTCCATGCCTGTTGAACACTTTTAACCTTTGCAGCTGCACCTTTCAGTTTTTTTCCATTTTCCTCATTTTATCAAAGTTTCCCTTTTGAAAGTTTAGTGTTAGAGCTGCAGATTTACTTATTGTCCCCCTTCCAGTTATTAGTTTAAATTTTATCATGTTACAATCACTGTTGGCAAGTGGCCCCACCACCGTTACCTCTCTCACCAAATATTGCGTTCCACTAAGAATTAAATCTAAAATAGCTCCCTCTCTTGTTGGTTCCTGAACCAATTGCTCCATGAAGCACTCAATTATTACATCCAGGAACTTTATGTCTCTAGCAAGTCCTGATGTTACATTTACCCAGTCAATATTGGGGTAATTGAAAAACGTAAGAAACGTAAGAAAAACGTAAAAAGTAAAAAAATTACGTTGCAAAAGTTGGACTAATGGACTGTGATTAAAAAGGACCCACACAAGTGTGAAACACAAGTGTATACTTGCAGCATCGTGGGTGTTATGAAGGTCCCAAATTGATAAATAATTTGTATGAAAATATTAAGTTAAAAATTATAGCACCTAAAAAAAACAAAAAATTGTGACACAACATAATTTTTCTTGATGGTAATCGAAATCTCCCATTATTACTGCACTGCCAAGTTGGTTAGCTTCCCTGATTTCTCTTAGCATTTCATCATCTGTCTGACCATTTTGCCCAGGTGGATGGTAGTATACTCCTATCACTATACTCTTACCCAATACACATGGGATTTCTACCCATATAGATTCTACTGAATATTTAGTCTCTTGTATGATCTTTATCCTGTTGGACTCAGTACCCTACTGGACATAGAGTACCACACCCCCACCAAGTTGATCCTCCCTTTCATTGCGATATAGTTTGTACCCAGATATAGCACTGTCCCATTGGTTATCCCCCTTCTACTAAGTCTCTGTGATGCCAATTATGTCAATCTCATCATTTGCTGCTATACACTCTAACTCTCCCAACTTACTTCTTAGACTTCTGGCATTGGCATACAGATGTGGTAAGGCTTAGAGAACTCAATTGTTCCTATAGGAATCGATTTTATCCACAGAAAATATGGCCTTCAGGAGATGACTAGCAGCCAAATAGCAGGTTTGACTAGGCACAGTATCTACTGTCATAAAAGAGGATATTCAGCTGCTATTTAGGCTGCCATTGTAAATTTGTATAATATAAAATAGCAAACAAACCAATATGGGGTGTTGTAGATTATTTGTCTAACTGCAATGTCCGGTACTTCAAGTATAGAAACAAACCAAATTTTAGGTTGTAACTAAAAATGGTACCGTTTTGATATTGTGTTTGCAATAATTGTTTGTTTTTTTATATTTTTTATATGCAATTAAAATCTTGCTCTCAAGCTTCTATCATTTTTATATAACCAGAACAATACTCTCTTGACGATGGTACTTTCACATCACAGGGGATAATGATGCCTTCCACTTAACTTTTTGGTTGAGACAAATATTTCCCTGTAAACTTGCCGCTCATCATATCCTCCTGTAGTGGCCTATGCCCGACACCCACAGCGACACCGACAGCGTTTCGACATGCGCCTGCTTCAGAGCCTGGAAAGAACTAAATATAAAAGCAGTAATCATTGCATAATTAACATTCCCAATCTTCACTTAAACATACAACTTTCCATCTAAAATAGTGCCAGCCTGGCAATGTGTCTGTGGCATTCACCTCCTCACAGTGTTGTACAAGTGAGAATATTACTCAGTAACACAGCACTCACCTACATAACCTGGAAATGAGAAATCTGGGGGACTCCGTGGATACCTGTGCACAGTTTGTCTTATGCAGGCACTTGATTTTCCTTCCATTTTTCTGCACTGAATGACAGTTACTGCCCTTAACAGAATACCTGGGGGCAACCTGCTCGGAGCAGAAGTTACTACCATAAACAAATTGCTTGGCAGACTGGATGGCCCATTTGGTCTGCCATTATTACTATGTTTTACTATGTTTCTCTCTTTTTTTTTTTGGTTAGTTTTTCTCTTTCTCTAGCTGTCCTCTCTTTTATTTTTGACTCTTTCCTATCTAACTCTTGATGTTTTACTCTCTCTTTCCCTCTCTGATCTATGTCATTCTATCCCTTTTCTGTTCTCTCTTGCTTGTTCTTCCTTTTCTAAAGGAAGCATGAAGTTAACCTCTACAAAGGCTTGTTAAAACATGTATAGCTAGCAATTCCAAAGACTGTGGGATACTACACTCAGTGCAATTTAAAACTGCATTCAAAATATTCCAACAGGAATCATATGGCATTAGCAGAACAATTCTTGCATATTATACAAGGTGGTCTTGGTTTCTCTGTGGTATTCAGTTTTTTTTTCTCTGCTCGGATTTTTTTTTCAAGCGATGCTGAAGGAGGAATACTTGTATGGCTGACACAGCGGCTGATGAGAGTGGTCCCTCAGCCCAATGGTAGCCTCTCATCATCCTTCATCAACCAAGGGAACAATGATGCCAGTGCTGAGCAGGTACATGATACAAGATGGGATGAACTTGATGCTTCTTGTTTTGTGTATATGTTTTGGAACTCTAATTCCTTTAATTGTATTTTTTTATGTAATCGATGTGCTCAATAGAAGAAGAAAGACCAGCATGGAGAAGGTAAAGAAATTTTTTTATATTCCATGTTCAGGAAATGATCTCCAATGCTATAGTTAGTAGCAGCAATGTTTTCGGGTTGTTTTTTTTTAAGCATTCCTATCTTTTTAGAACTAAAACTAGTAGTGAGTCTCTAATTTTTAAGGGAAACCCCCACCCATTTTTGAATTGTTATTACTTTTCTGAAGGGGTTAATAAACATAAAAAAGAAGGGTGAAAAAATTTGAAAAGAATTTGAATTTGAAAAGAAGTTGGCTGAACATGCAAAACTTATAATAAAAATGTTTTTAAATATATCCGAAGCAGGAAGCCTGTGAGGGAGTTGGTTGGACCGTTAAATGATCGAAGGGTTAAGGGGACATTTAGGGAAGATAAAACCATAGTGAAAAGGGTGATGATTCAGATCTGAACCAAATCATGGTGAACCTAGAAGATGTAGTAGGCCAGATTGACAAACTAAAGAGTAGCAAATCATCTGGACCAGATGGTGTACACTCCAGGGTTCTGAAAAAACTAAAAAATGAAATTTCAGACCTGCTACTAGTAATTTGGAATCTATCATTAAAGTTATCTATTGCACATGAAGACTAGAGGATGGCTAATGTACAAGAACACTTGGATGTCCAACATGCACCAGGAACTGAGAACCAGCAACCCATGCTGGTCTCTGGGGTAGCCCTCCGGCCATTCCAAAAACCCTTTCGGATTGCTGCTTGGAAATGGTTTGAGTGTGAGGACAGAGGAAGGCAGAGGGCTCCAAGGCAACTCTGGAGATATGGATAAGATGGATACTTGGACATAACACAGAAGATTTGGACATGACAAAGACTGAAGCATGGCTTGAAACAGACATAAGGCTTGAGACAGGGATGGGGCTTGGGACAGGAATGTAGCTTGATGGAGGTCCAGGCTTGACAAGGAATCCGAACGGACTGAAAACAGGGCTCCAGGCAAGGACAAGGAACTAGGGGAGACTGAAGACAAGGTTTGGGCAGGTACTAGAATCAAGGTGGACTGCTGGCTGGACAATTTCCCCAAGACCAGGAACAAGGATTCATGAACTAGGAACTTGGAACTTGGCATTTGAAACTTGATCAAGACTTTAAAAACAAGGAAGGACTCCAAGGACTTAACCAATGAAGATGGAGACTTGGATTGGATTTAGCCATGGGCTGGAGATGAGGAACAGGAAATCTAGAACATCGGAGCTTGAAGATGAAGACAAAAACTAGAACTCTGGAAACAAAGACTTGAACTGGACCTCTGGAGAACTTGGACTGAAGACTTGGACAAAGGAATGAAGACTTGGATTGAAGACTTGGATATAGGAACAAAGACGGGTTGAAGACTTGGATGCAAGAACGAAGACTTGGACACAGGAACCAGGTGACCAGGAACAGAAGACTATGAGAAACAGGAGACATTGAAGGACAGTAAACTTGCAAAGGTCTGGAGCAAACAGTAAAGAGCCCTTTTATAGGGCTTGCTGGAGATGACATCATCGGGAGGCATTGGGGCTATGGCACGCACGCACGGCTAAGGAGAATGCTGGCAGGAACAGGAATGGAAATAAACAGCCCTCAGGTCCCGAAGACTAGGCCAGCATTAGGTGGCATTGGCAATGGCTTCAGGCCACAAAGACTCAGAGCCATGGCTGTGTCCCTCTGCCGCATGGCTCACTGGCTGCAGTGGTGGTCGGATGTAGTCGGGTGAGGCCATGCAGGATGGCAGAGGAGTCCGCCAACATTGGGTGTCAGTGGCATTCTAGGTCGCAAGGATGGCAATGGCTGCAACAGTGGGGTGGCATGGGGTGAGTGAGCTGCTCATGGGCCTGCCCCACGATTGGGGATTGCAACATTCAATGCCAAGAAAAATCATAGAAAATATTCTAAAGAACAAAATCACAGAATATATACATAGGTATGGTTTAATGGGAATCCACAATATTAGGGAACCACTAGTGTCTGATCAACAATAACAAAAATGACTAGTGTGTATCACCCAAACACTTGCAGATTTACACTAGCTCCCAATAGAACAGAGAGTTCAATTTAAAACACTATGCACAGTTCATAAGCTAATTAATGATGAAAATTCTGACTGGCTAAACACTGCATTACGATTACATGTCCCTCAAAGAAATCTCAGATCGGCCAATAAAGCTGACCATTGGTCCGTGATGTCTTCGCATCAGCCTTGGTGTCGTGTCCTCAACTACCTTGGTGTCATGTCTTGTTCCAGCCCTCATCTCTGATGCTGCTAACCATGCTAACCATACCCTCAGTCAAAACAGCAAAGTTGACTCAAGTTAGAGAGAGAGCACTATCTTTGGCAGGACCATTATTGTGGAACACATTACCACTGGAATTAAGACTAATGAAGAAATTAAAACTCTTCAAAAAAGGCTTAAAAACATGGCTTTTCAAAAAAGCATTTCACAGTGAGGTAGCGGAATAACAACACATACATAAAGCAGGAAGTCACCAAGAAAAAGCAGAATTGCTTATTTTTTATTATTTTCTCACAATTAAGTATTAAATTAGAAAGACAGTTAATCATAAATGGTACCACACCCATTCCCCATTTAGAGTATATTATTGAACTATGTAACCGTATAATAATGGCACCCTATGGATAATTTAGAAACCACATATTTGTGCCTAACTATAAACAGTTGTGATGGTACTCTACTAAACGACGGTATAGAAAAGTTTTAAATAAATAAATATAAACCACCAATTATTCATATAGGTCTCCAAAAAATGTTTTCTTTAAAACCTCACAATCAAATGATTACTTGTATCTTCAATGTTCTCAACTAATATTTTCCTTATTTTACAAAATTACATTGATTTTTATTATAAGAATTTTTTTCAAGAAGAGAAAAAGACCTGAGCACTGGTTGAGAATATGATATAATCAAATTCTAGATAACCAGTTGTTATAATCAAAGGTCTAAAAACCTCTTATTTTTTATTTTTTATGCAAAAAAAATGTTTTTAAATTATTCTTCTTTTAAATACAGTGTTGTTAACAAAATCATTGCTGTTCTCTGTAGTGAAAGCAATCATATGAGGCTGGTTCACACTTTGCCACTCTTTCATGAATATGCTCCTGCCGGAGACCTGAGAACTTATCCACTTTAATCTTGTCCAGGATCCTGATATATTTCTTAAAATCAATGAACTGTGCACTTATCTTGAACGTATTCTGTATTTTTGATCTTTGGCAAAATTAATGCCACATTTTTTTTATTTTTAATCCTCAGCAAAGGTAATGCCAACGTTTCGCTAATGCTGCATCAGGGCTGGTTCTGCAGTGCGAGGAAATACAAAGTTAAAAGAACATATTATCTTTTCTTCAGGCAGCGGCTGGACTCCTAAGGGCTCCTCCCGGGGGAGTGCCGGTCTCCAGGGTGAAGATTCTTCTTTCACCAGGATCCAACGTCGTCCGTCCTCCCAGTGGGTATCGAGTCCTTCGTCGCATAGGACTCCACCGTAGTACAGTATCTCAGCTTGCTCCAAGTCTCCGAACTGCCTCCTGGTTGGGACATTTGCTGTGGACCTCCACAGCACTCTATCCTCTGTCCCAACCGGCCCAAGGGTCCACGAACACAACACTTGCATTCTGTTACATGAAGGGTGTTTTAGTGTGCCCTTGGGCCTCAGCCCGACCCCAGACGGATCCAGGACCGAACCAAGGGTTGACGGCGTGTTCCACTATGGCAGATGGTCTTACCTTCCGCCAGGCCTGCAAGCTCCCAAGGCCAACAACAGGATGATGTTGGAATGTGAATGGTCCTCCGACCATTCCAAGCTCTTTCGGGCCTGCTGCTTAGATCGGCATGGAGCAGCAGGCCTGGCCTGAGGTCAAGGGCAGATGGGCTTTGACACGAAGACATGACACCAAGATCGATGCTACGGCATCGCAGACGAAGACATGACACCAAGGCTGATGCGGACGGCATCAGAGACGAGGGCTGGAACAAGACATGACACCAAGGTAGTTGAGGACATGACACCAAGGCTGATGCGAAGACATCACGGACCAATGGTCGATGTGACGGCATCCCGGACCAGGGTTGATGCGAAGACATCAGGAACAAGACGTTGACATGATACCAAGACTGATGCAACACATCCGGGACGAGACGAGGAACTTGACGAAGTCCAGACGAGACGAGAAGTAGGGAGGAAGGACATTGGCACTGTCTCTCAGGGAGCCCTACTCAGCCCACCTTCACGGATGGACCCAATGGGCTGGTCGCGGACCACCCTGTCCCACTGCACGCCCTATATAGCCCGAGAAGGCTGGTCACGGACCACGCTGAGAACGGGACGAGCACAGGGAAGAATCCAGCCGAGGCAGCACTTTGACGACAGAGCCATAAGTCGTCCGAAGCACCACAAAGGCTGGCAGGACATGACGGCTCAGGAGCACAGGACACCAGTCCACCTGCCGGCCACTCCACGCTCGGGAAAGACGTCATCCGAGGGAGTCGGGCCTGACAGGACCAGAAGGCTCAGGAGCGCTGAAGCAAACACCAAGAAGGGCAGGACACCAAGGAAGCTGGGACATCAGGAAGCAGAAGATGAAGACGAGACACCAGGACACCTGGACGAGGACCTCAGGCACGAAGATATGACTTGACATGGCGTGACATGACAAGAAGACAAACGAAGAGGAGCTCCACGAAGAAGACCTGACGGAGCTCTGGCAGGCAGGAGCCTCCAGAGTGAAGTAACTCCGATGCAAGGAAAGGCTGACTGGAAGTTGAAGTCCTTTTATAGGGCTGCAGACAGGTGACTTCCTGGGAGGAGTTTGGAAGGCCCACACCTAGCTGTCCCTATAACTACGGAGAAGTGCTGCGGGCCGGCCCCTAGGAGAAGGGTGTGGCCAAACCAGGAAGTCCATGCAGACACAAGCAAGCCCCAGGCAGGCCCCAAGGACATCGAGGCCTCCCAGGTCCTAGAGCAAATACTGGATAGTTCGTAGGCTTCGGAGTGGTCTCGGAGCGGTCTTCGGAGCGGTCTCCAGGAAGAGGTAAGGAGCCTCCCGTAGCACCGCTACAGGAGGGTTCATAACATCTATCATTAAAGATCTTGTATTCTTATCTGATAAAGTTGAAGGACACAAAATTTCTTTTAAGTTTTTGCTTCTGGAAAATGCTATCCGGAAATCTAAATCTTCCAAACCAGGAACCATTTTAATTATCTGCCAATGTGTGTGAATGCTTCTGATAATTTTCCTTGAGATAGGAGAATATTTGATAACACATCTTACTGTTTTGGAATCATGTTGTTTTCGGATGGGTGTCAACAATGCATCCCTATCATAATACAAGGCTCTCTTAAATGATTAATGCATTTGTTTAGATAACCTTTGTTTTGAAAGCCTTAATAAGATCTTCTAATTGTTGTCTGAAAATAGTATTATTTGAACAATTACGTTTATATCTCAAAAATTGAGAAAATGGTAAACTGTTCTTTAAAGGCAACGGATGTGCGCTGCTGAAATGAAGCATGGTATTTCTGTCTGTTGTCTTTTTAAACACACTAGTAACAATAGGAGGTAATGTCCTTTTGTAGATTGCAAACTGGGTAAAGAAAGGAAACCGGATTAAATGGTCAATTTTCTCAGTGGAAAAAGGTAAAAGTAGGGATCTCTACTTGGACCAGTGCTTTTTAATATACTTATAAATGATCTGGAAAGTGGTATGATGAGTAAGGTGATCACATTTGTAGATGACACAAAATTATTCAGAGTAGTTAAATCACAAGTGGATTGTGATAAATTGCAGGAAGAACTTGTGAGATTGGAAGATTGGGCATCCAAATGGAAGATGAAATTTAACATGGACAAGTGCCAGGTGATGCATATAGGGCAAAATAACCCATGTTATAGTTACATGATGTTAGGTTTCATATTAGGAGCTACCACCCAGGAAAAAGATCTAGACATTATAGTGGACAATACATTGAAATCATCGGCTCAGTGTATGCGGCAGTCAAAAAAGCAAATAGTATGTTAGGAATTATTAGGAAGGGAATGGTAAATAAAACGGAGAATGTCATAATGCCTCTGTATCGCTCCATGGTGTGACTGCACCTTGAATACTGTGTACAATTCTGGTCGCCACGTCTCAAAAAAGATATAATTGTGATGAAGAAGGTACAGAGAAGGGCAACCAAAATGATAAAGGGGATGGAATGGCTCTCTTATGAGGAAAGGCTAAAGAGATTAGGGCTGTTTAGCTTGGAGAAGAGATGGCTGAGGGGGGTTATGATAGAGGTCTATAAAATCATGAGATGTCTGGAATGGGTAAATGTGAATCAGTTATTTACTCTTTTGGATAATAGGACTAGAGGGCAGTCCATGACGTTAGCATGTAGCACATTTAAAACAAATCAGAGAAAATTATTTTTCACTCAACGCACAATTAAGCTCTGGCATCATTGCCAGAGGATGTGGTTAAGGCAGTTAGTGTAGCTGGGTTTAAGAAAGGTTTGGAGAAGTTCTTGGAGAAGTCCATAAACTGCTATTAATCAAGCTGACTTAATAGCCACTGCTTATTACCGGCATTAGTAGCATGGGATCTATTTAATGTGCGGGTACTTGCCACTTGTATCCTGGATTGGTCACTGTTGGACATAGGATACTGAGCTTGATGGACCCTCCCTTAAGTTCTTATTTTCACTATTTTATTTTGGAATGTGTTAGAAGAAAATACAAGACAGTGTGGATAAATGGCTGTGCTGGGTGCCACAAAAGGACTTTGCAAACATCAGTGCAAGCTGATCCAGGTGTATTAGACTCAATTCACTATCACTGACAATACTCACTGCCTCTGAAGAAGAAACAGTGAATGGAATTAGTGATACTATGAATTAATTGCACATTGCATATCACTTTTAAAGGAATGTACTCACGTTTACAAAAACCTGCTTAGTGGATAAGATAGGCAGGCAAATTTTGCACTACATTTAT
This sequence comes from Rhinatrema bivittatum, assembly GCF_901001135.1. Lineage (NCBI taxonomy): Eukaryota > Metazoa > Chordata > Amphibia > Gymnophiona > Rhinatrematidae > Rhinatrema > Rhinatrema bivittatum. The sequence goes on from NC_042621.1 coordinate 141,327,484, forward strand.
GAGAGAGAGAGAGAACCTCTGTAGAGGCCAACATGTAAGTTTACTATTTATACCACTGTAAGAAAGGGCACAATAACTCGGGGTGAGATTTGGGGGTGGGGTAGTTTTACATACACATCAGAGGTACAAACACAAAGTTGACATCAGTGCGTCTCTGGCATCTGATATTCATTTGAAAACTAAAAAGACCAGCGCCTCTCCTCCCGTCTGTCCGCCAATAGGGTCACTAGGAAGGACGCAGCAGATCCCCAAGAGTAGATCCAAATCCTTGTTGCTCACGCCCAGGGGTAAGTGAGGGGTTTCCCCAAGTCCAACAGTCTAATAATTGTTTATAGATTTTTCTCCCAGGAATTTGTCCAAACCCCGATCAAAGCCAGTTATCCTAAATGCCTTGATGAAGCCCTCGCAACAAATTCTCACAGCTTGATTGTGCACTGAGTGAAAACAATTCTTTCTCCAATTTGTTTTAAATCTTCTACCTGCTAGTGTCATGGCAGGTACCCCCAGTTCTTATAGTATTTGAAAGGGCAAATAACTGCTCCTAATTTAGCTGTCCCACCCCAAGCATGATTTCATAAATCTCTATTATATCTCCTTTTTACAAACCTTTATCATATTCCTCTAATCCCCCGGACCCCACTGCAGCCTCAAAAGTGACCTGCAATGCCCTCAGCCAAGCTGTCAAGAAGACGCGCTCTTCCATTCTGTCAACTTGCTTTGTCTGACAATGGTTTGTGCCTGTGGGGGGTGTGGGGGGGGGTGAATACTAATATTTTTAAAATGAGAGGAGGGAGGGGGAATTGGGCGGGTGGGGAATGCTTTTGGTCCTGCCTGCCAACTTGTGCTTTCCAGCGGGATGCAGGGGTGATCGTGGGTTGGGTGTTTTTACCAAATGGTTATCGAGTGCCAGGAAGTAGGGGAGACAGAGGGGATTGCAGATCAGGAGGGTATTTTTTTTATTGTCATCTGGGGAGAGTGGCTGAAGAGCCGTCGGATAGATTTAGGCCTGCTCCTGCGGCACCTAGATTTGTCTGGCCAGATTTAGCCAGATGGTGCGGAGTATCATGTTAAATCGTTTTGAAATCTGACCCTTTCATTTTTGTCTCTCCCTCTCTCAGGTCCGGCAGAGAAAGCGCAAAGCTTCCCAGAGCAGGGAACCAGAAATCCATCCAACAGGTGATCCTGACAGGCAGATAACACTCAAGGAACCTTCTCACTGATGGCCAAATTAAAGCAGGTCATAGAGCTGTAGTGCCCCTCCCATCTCTCTTGATTGAGTCGTGGTGCAGCTGTGATGAATATTTGATCCCAAATCAGATATTTGTTTTAAAATGATCCCCATGAAAATGCCAGAAAAGGTCTTTTAAAATATGGGGTGGAGGAGTTACTAGATCTAGGCCAAGGAGAGGGATGGCGTTCCCTGACATAAATGCTTTATTATATTGTGGCCTAGCTTGGTTTAATAATAAACTTTCTTCAAGCAAGAAAAGGGTATTTAAACTGTGGAGACAGCTGCTGACAAATGCAGTCACAGCAAGCAGCATAATTGTTCAAGGGGGATCCTGGAAGATGAGGATATAAACATTAAGTAGAGATTGGATGGAGGCCAAGTGGCTTCACACTTTTCTAGATCTACAGGGAGCACTGAGATGAACTCTGGTTTACATCTGGTTCATCTGGGGCCACTGTCAGAGAGACAGGATGCTGGGATAGAGCAGACGTTTTGTCTGACCCAGTCTGGCCATTCTTATGGGTATGGCCGCAGAGGGAATCTGCCCCTCATAGGGACATTACTGAACTGATGTGATGCCAATCAAGGAAAACACGGCTGTGAAACCGTACAGAGATAAACTTTCAGCAGCGCTTCTAACTGCAAAGTTAGCTGTGTACTTTAAAGCACGCAGTGAGCAGCCCACTTTTCAAACACCCGTAGAAATTGTGTTTTAATATTGGATTGATATGCAGCTAAATTCATGCACAGAACTTTATCTATTTCAAAACAGTGATATAAGGTTTTGCGTGCTGGCATGCTGGTTATGTTCAGAAGGATGGGATAAAAAAAAAACCTAACTGAATAAATAAGTTTATTCATGAGATCCAAGATGGCGCCTTGAGGAGAGGACGCGTTGAAAGGAGCTCCTCGATCGGATTGGTTTTTTTCCTACCTTAAGAAACAGAATGCCTCACACCAAGCGAAAGGGGCGGGTGAGGCAGGAGTCCGCAGCCGCCGTTTCGCCAGACCCCCTTCAGCTGAAAATCGAGGGTTTTCTCAACGCAACTAAAACGTCTACCCCAGAGAGGAGGTCTGCGGCGCCGGGCGAGGAGCACGCCCAGGCGCCATTAGACCCATCAACATCTTTGAGTCCTGGGGCTCCCACCACTCCCCCTCCCCCTGGTCACGACGGGAACCTGGAGCAGGCCTGGGCTCGGCGACCGGAGGGGTTAGCAGGAGTGCAGGCGGCAACGGCTGTTTCCGGGCTAAGACATGTCGGAGAGATGGCGTGTGCCGACGCTCGTGAGGAGCGGGGAGAACAGCAAAGACCCAACAAGCAGTCTTCGGTGGACGAAAACACGCCTCGGAGCGTTATCAAAGGGGGAGTGGAACCGGCAGATGAAATACAGAAAATCTCGGAGGTCTGCCGGGTTAAAGAGGTAAGCCCAGATCTCAGCTTTAAATTAACCAAACCTCAAGAAATAACTTTGGACGTGGTTTGGAACGCATTAGTAGCCTTGGAGAAGGCTATCTCCACTTTGACTGTGGCAGTGACTAATATTCAACAAAAAGATAAGGAATTTAAGCCTCTGATGGAAGTTCATGAAAAGAAAATTAAAGAGATTGAAATAGATGTGATTAAAATTAAAGAAACTCAAGTGAAAATGATACAAAATGAAGGAAATATATCTAACAAGCTGGAATCTCTGGAAAACTCCCAAAAATACTTAAACTTGAGGATATTGAATTTCCCTTCGGTAAAATTAATATCACTACGTGACCAATTTAAGAAATATATTTTGGAAGTCTTACAAATTCCAAATGAAGCAGTACCACCTGTTTCCAAGATATATTTTGTATCAAAAGTAACAGAAAGTATTCAAGCAGAACAAAATGCCCCCTTAGAGTTAGGGGCAGATTTGACTGCTTTTTTGGAAACATCCACATCAGAACAAATAGAGTATCGGGGAACAGTACTGTGTACTTTTGTCTTTCCATCAGACCGAGACTCAGTGCTGAAATGCTTCCTACGTAACAGAGAAAAGCTTTTCTACGGGGAAAAGATAAGAATATATCCTGATCTTTCAAGAAGTACTCAACTGCGCAGAAAACAGATGTTGGAGATGTGCCAAGAAGCAAGGCAGCTGGGCGCAAAAATCACTATTAGATATCCCTGCAAATGTTTAATGTTCATAAATAATAATAAGTATATATATTATGACCCAATACATTTACGTTCTTTTTGGATAATTATCAAGCTGAGACAGCGATAACTTAGTGGTATGGGCAAGTTAAAATAATATTCTCTCCTAAAATTTCTTGAAACATTTTTTTTTTTTTGTAATTACATTATTGATGCTCCCATTAACATCTTGGATCTCCTTATATTCCTGAGTTATATTATACTTATAATTGTAAGAGTCCAGGTTAGGATGTATTTTTCTTTTTTGTAAAAGTTATAGTATTGGGGATAGTATCTATGTATGAATAGAGGACTAGATATGTTATGTAACGTTGAAATATTGTGACTCATTGTCAATTATTTGAAAAAGCATAAATAAACAATTAAAAAAAAAAAAAAGTTTATTCATAACATGCTCTGAAATGCCTCGTTATAATGAGCCTCCTTATTCAAAGACCGGCTGACTTATTTATTTATTTTTAATTTTTATATACCGAGGTTCTTATAGAGACTATAAATAACCGGCTAAAATTAGAAGGCTAATCTTTAGGGGAATATTCAACTCAACTTAACCAGCTAAGGCCTGGATTCTCTAAGATCCATGACCTTAGAGTATCCGGCGGTAACCGGGGGGGGGGGGGGGGGGGGGTGAAGCGGGGGGAGGTCCTGCGATAGCCGGCAGCGATCGCACCTCTGCGCTAAGGAATCTTACCTTTCGCCGCCAGCGATGTGCCCGCAGCGTCGGCCCCGGTGCCGCCCCTACTCCTCCTCTTCCGGGGCCGACTCCGCCCCAAGCTAGCTTTCGCGTGCGATAGCGTTAGAGAATGACCCCCCCTAAGTTTTCAGATGAATATTCTCCTCCATCAAGCCGGTCAATATTTGACTGACTAGATTTACTGAGGCTTGAGCTCCCCAGCTGGTTAGTGCTGAGAATCAATGCTAACCAGCCATATCCTCTAAACCCAATTCCCCCCGCTACCATCACCAGCCCCACCATGAATCCATCCGCTGTCCCTCCAGATTGTACTTCTATTTTTAATATTAAAAGAAAGAAAGAGACCCCCGCCTGAACACTGACCTGAAGTATTTGTCTAATAATTCTGCTTTTTTCTTTGTCTCTCTCCACACATTGCTCCCCGTCATCTTTCAGTGTTACAGGCTCACCTCTGGCCCTCCTTTCTCTGAAAAATGCTTTGTCACCTCACTTTACCTCTTTAGCAATCCTTCCTTCCACTCCAGATTTTGCCCGCCTGATGTCTTTCCTCGTCCCTTTCAGCTTCTCTAGATTCTCTTCCCTGTGTTCATCCTTTTGAGGTCCTCTGATCTTTTTGCCTTTAGTGGTTTTCAGCCACCTCTTTGGAGAACCAGATCGGTTTCCTTAGCCTCTTAACGTTGTCCATTTTATTTGCTTTCCTTTCCTAAGGATTTGTTGCCATTCTTAGAGCTCCTTTTAGCTGGGCTCGCTGTTGCCCCACTTCACACGTCTTCTCCCAGCCTTCCGTCTACTCCTCAAGGTACTTCCCCTGTCGTCTTCGGCCTCCGCAGGGGTGGGAAAAGCCCGTCTGCAGCCTGGGAACCAGGGTTAATCCCTCTCCCCCCCCCCCCCCCCCGCCAGGGGATAGCAAAATGCTCCGGGGCCCTAGAGGAGACGCCCACATAAAAACAGAAGGGTCACGCAAAGAGTGTGGATCCAAAAGTAGAAAAAAGGAATTTATTTTAGAGGTCAGAGACCAGAAAGTTAGGGAAAATAACTGAAAAAGTCCAGTCCAGCGCGCAGTATCAAAGGCAGCTTCTCGTTGGGTACTGGGTCTGTTGCTGCGCAACGAGGGTAATTCACAGGGGGCGGTTGCTTAGTTATCAGAGCCATCGCCCACAGCAGACTGGGAACAGTTATGGCTGTGTGTGTGTGTTGGGGGTCGAATGGTTGAGTGTGGGCTCTGGAAAATTTGAGTTACATAACTGTTAGGTAAGTGGGAGGGTGGGTCGGGATGGGGGTTTATTTTGTCTGTTAAATTGTTTTATGGGGTTGTTTGGGGGGGTGTAGGGAGGAAACGCAGGACACTCGGGAGACAATGTTTGCTTTTGGGAGAGCTTTGTAGGGTCAAGTATGGAAAATGCAGACCTATAGTTGAAGATGGTTTGACGGTATATATGAGATAAAGGGAGGGGGGATGGCGGGTTCTTAATTACCTATTACTCCAGTCAAAAGATCTAAGATCTTGCAGTATTGTTAGACAGAATTTTCAGATTATATTACTTCAGGAGACTCGCCTAACTCATAAGGAACATGAGAAATTGAGTACAGGGTGGGTGGGGCAGAATATCTCCGCTTTCTACAATTCCCAAAGCCACTAGATCCCACTTAGACCCGGAGTATAGATTTGTTTTTTTAAAGGTTTATCTATATGGGGAAGGGGTATGAATGAGAGTAGAGGGGAGGGGTGAGTCAAAAGTGAAGTAAGGGGAGGGGGTGTGAGTGAGTGAAAAGGGGAAGGGGAGAGTGAAAGCATGTATGTGAGAATGTGTTTGTGTGTGAGAAAAAGCAAAGTTTGTTCATCCTCTCCTCTTCCAACTAATTCACGAAAATCTCAGGCTGACTGGAAATGAAATTTCCCAGGAATGGACAAGGAGAATCTTTTTGTATCCTTATTAGTTTGATTATTGGGTGTTAATTTATGTGTCTGCTGTTCTGAAATATTGTATTGATTTTTGGGAATTTTTAAACATTTTCATGTTTCTCAGGTACTATTCTATTTGTAAGCTGTTTTGACATTTCTTTTTATTACTATGGTTTATTACTATGATTGATGTTTTATATTTCTTATTTTTATTTTATGAGGAATGTTTTTCTTTTTTTTTTCCATTGTTGCAATGCATGCCGGGTCTAGTTTCTGGTTTCAGTTCAGTTTTTGTCTGCACATTTGTTTATTATCGTTCTTTTGATCCTCTATTTGGAGGGGGTTCTATCTGTGTTCTGTGTTTATGGCCAAGGTAAGGTATTCTGCTAGTGTGTAACTTCTGTGTAGAGCTCTAGAGCATTTGGCTTATTCTGTTTTCCTAATAGGAGGTGCATTGGTATTTTAGGGCCTGGTGCAATACTTGCAGCATTGTGTATTTATAGGTAAGCTTGCTACTGTTTGAGTGCTGGCAGTTAGAGCTATTTTGGTATGGGAGTTTACTATATTACAACGGCTCAAGGCAATCTGCTGCCTGAGACCAGGGATGAGATGACGCTCCCTCCCACCCCCAGCTCTCCCGCTCTCCTTTAAGGCACGGTACAGGTAAAATCATCAGGAGGGGCAAGGGGGGCCCCTTAGAGTCTAGACTTTAGGTGATTTCAAATGCTGCGGAAGGGAGAAAACAGGGGTCAGAGTTCCCAGAGGAGTGGCAGATAGTGATGGTGTTTCGAGGATGTTGGCAACCCTGCCCCACTCCCAGGAACCCTCAGACCTGCCTCCCACCTTTTCCCCAGCATTTTCCCTTGGAGAAGTGGGAGAGGGTGCATGGTGGGGGTCTCTGTGTGGCGCACGCTCTCCGGGCCGGTGCAAGGGTATTAGATACCCTGGGCAAACTTTACAGTCCTGTACCCGTGCCCCACTGCTCTCACCACACACAATAAAAAATTCTGCATTTATAATAATCAGTTTTACATGAAAAAGTACATCGAAAGTGCAGTCTTCTGAGGTAAAAATAGCACAAAATATTACAACCCTGCAAAAAACACGTTTGTAATGCAAATGGTATTAGGCCTATAGTAATGCATGTTGGGTGTGGGCTTTGCCCTCAGAAAGTCCAGTGTAATAAACAGAACTACAAATACAATATAGTAAACCTCCCATATTAAAAGAGCACTAACTGCCTGCCCTCAAACAGTAAAAACCCTAACTATGAAAAGGCAGCACTGCAAATATTACACCAGGCCCTAGAACACCAATACACCTCCTATTAGGAAAACAGAACAAAGCAGGCTGCTTTAGATCCCTACCCAGAATACATGCTGGCAAAAAACCTGTTGTGCTGCTGCTCGTGGGCTCCCTCAGCGAGTGCCCCCCCCCCCCCCGTACTGCTGCACTATGTAAAATTCTTGCTGTCAGCCCTTCCTCAGCCTGCAGCAGCCTCCTCCCTTTCCCACCCTCATACTCTCCAGGAGACTCCCTGACACCACAGCCCAGCATCTGTCCAAGGGAGCCTTAAATCCAAGTCAAAGCCTGATGGAGAATGAATTTCTCCTTGCTGAAAGACTGTATAAATTGCAACTTTCTGATTTTAAACTGTTCAGTAAAGCCTTTTGTTTGACTTTCTGGAGCCGTTTCCATTTAAAAGCCCGTTGGGCCTCGGAAGGGCAATCCTTTCCCCTGTTGAGGAATTCATGCCAAGGTTTGGGAGAGGGAGCCAGGGACTCAGTCCTGATATCCAGCGGTGCCTTCCCAGCAATGGGATGGATAATGGCCCCTCAATTCCCCGAAGAAACCTTGCTTCTTTCAAGAGAGGGAAGTAAGGGTTACGGGTCAACGGATTCTCCTTCTTCCTCTTCCCCTTGGAGGCTTACGTGAAGTTCAGGTTTCACAGCAGTGCTGCCGGGCCTTCTATCCCAGAGGCAGCTGCAAGTCCATTTCTGAGCTACCTCAAACTATAATGCAGTTTGTGAGTCTGTTGGAATGAAAGATGTTACAGAAAACTGAATGACTGTCATTAGTACTTCATTTGGTTTGTAGATATCCCAAGTGATCAGTGATGTGCAGCCAGGGCCTTTGAGGGAGTCAGTTAGTTCCCAAGAGCCTCAGCAGGAGGAGTGGCATGCTGCTGAACTATGGGCCCTGGAGCGTGACAGGGGCAGGATGTCGATTGGTAGTCCGGCCAACCAGTCAGCAGTGTTATAGGGGCAGATTGGCCTTTTGGGGTTCGGGCATGGCCTGGTGTCTGAGCACTCATGTGACTGGCGTTGGCCTCATGCCTTGGAGCTGCTGCTGCCACCAACACCAGCTCCACGGCAACTTTTCTGTAATGATGGAGTCCCCCCCAAGGTTCTCCACTTACTCTTGCCTGATTGTATCCACTACGGCGGTAGTGGCCTTGTGGACCTATCTCCTGGTTCAGACTCCCACCCCTGTCACAGTGGTAATGGTGGGAAACATTCCCGTCGGCTCTCCTTACACCGGCCCTCCCTCTGCCGGCAGGAGACAGCCCACCAGACTCCCCCCCCCCCCCCCCCCACTGCCTCACAGCTGGCTGAATGCCTCTCAGCTTCCTCAGCCGTCCTGTGCCGCCAGCCAGCCTTGAACCCCGGCCATGGCAAAAAATAATTTAAAAAAACTCCAAATCCAGCATCAGGGCCTTCCAGCTTGCGGACCTTCCTACACTTAAAGAGTCACCATCTCACTCAAAAGCTCACCCAGAGCCTGCTCTCCAGGCCCCAGCCTGGATTCCCCTGATCACCAATGTAAATAAAAATATTTTTTTTACTTATTTACAGATGGAGGGTGACAGAGCATGTGAGTGCATCAGGGAGCATGTGTGTGTGAGGGTGACTAAGAACCTGTGTGTGCATCGGTGATCCTGCGTATGAGTGTGACTGAGAACTTGTGAGTGTGTCAGGGAGTATGCTTAGGAGCGTGACTGAGAGTGTGTAAGAAGGAGAGAATGAATGACAGCATGAGAGTGAGCATGGGTGTGAGAGAGCAGGGAATTGAATCAGTGATCGTGTGTGAGTGTATACATGTATTAGAGAGTGTGCATATATGAGAGAGAAGAGAAAATGTATTTATGCTCCCCATCCCTAACTAGCTCATGACAAGCTGAGGGTGCCTGTAATCACAAGTTTCCAGGTATGGGGAGCAGGAGATTTTAAAATCTTTATTAGTTTTATTTATTGGGTGGTGCTTTATGTCTGCTGTTTGGAAATATTTTATTGATGTTTGCGAAATTTTAAAATATATTTTTTGTATGGGTTTTTATTTATTGGATGGTGGTCTGGAGGTAAAAGGGAGAAGGAAATGGGACTCACATGAGAAAGGTGGGAGGACTGATGGGGAAAAGGGAGAGGAAGGTGCCCCAAAGGGAAATGGATGGGGGGGAGCCTGATGGAGAAGGGGGAAGAGAGAGAACATAAGAGAAATGCCCTGCTGGGTCAGAGCAAGTTCCATCGAGCCCAGAATCCTGTCTCCTGTAGTGGCCAATCCCAGTCATAGGTACCTGGCAGATCCCCTAAAGCAGATCTAACTCCTGTTACTGACTCCCAGGGATAACAACAGCTTGCTTTAGTCTGCCTGGCTCCTAATCTGCTATGGAGGCTTCCTCCAGGAACTTGCCCAAACCCTTTTAAATCCCACTATGCTGGTCACCTTGATCAATCGCCTTATTGGGAAAAGAGGGGGGACCTGATGGGAAACTTGAAATGGGGGGAGGGGGGCTGATGAGGAAGAGGGCTAGCAAGGCACCCTGATGAGGAAGGAGCTAGGATGCTCTGATGTGAAGGGGAGTGATGGGTAATGGAGGAGAGAAGCCTGATGGAGAAGGGGGAGGTGAGGATGCCCTATTAAAAACAAGGGGGGGAGGGATCTGATGGGACATTTTGGGGAGGCTGATGGGGAATCAGAAGAGCAAGGTCCTCTGATGAGGAAGGAGGCTGCCCTGTTTTAAGAAGAAGTGGGATCTGATGGGAAATGAGGAAGAGAGGGGGGGGTGTGATGGGGAAGGGGGAAAATGAAGGAGCCCTGATGACAAAGGGGTGGGGAGGGTGCCCTCCTGAGGAAGTGGGTGAGGAGTGTAAGGGGGACGGCAGCAGATGAGGATTTTGGGTGGAGAGGTAATGGGGTGGGGTGGGGGAGGGGAGGGGAGCAGTAGAGAAAAAGAAACCCCCAGACACGCAGGCCACCCCCCAAAATTGATAATTCCGTGCTGCTTGTGTGCAGAGAGCCTGGGGGGTGGGGGTGAAGGCAGCATCCGCATGGAGCAGATTAAGAGGTAGTGAGGGAGGTTAAGGATAGACATTGCACTAATGTTTGGAGCACGCACTGAACCCCCCCGCACGCCACTGCATGGGATTCAGGAAATCCTTTAGCTTAAGGGCAACTGCAGAAAACATCTACGAGGGGGGGCGACCACCTTGTTCCCCGGAAACAGGGCTGGAACCGTACGTAGAAGAGCCCGGACAGTGTGGTCACGACAGCTTCCTATTTTTTTCTTCTCTTTCCTTTGCATTCCTCTTTTCCGTAACTTCATGGAGTGGCCCCTAGTCCTTCTATTATCTGAAAGAGTAAAAAACCGATTCACGTCTACCCGTTCTAGACCTCTATCATATCCCCCCTCAGCCATCTCTTCTCCAAGCTGAACAGCCCTGACCTCTTCAGCCTTTCCTCACAGGGGAGCTGTTCCATCCCCTTTATCATTTTGGTCACCTTTTTCTGTACCTTCTCCAGTGCAGCTATATCTTTTTCGAGACCTGGTGACCAGAACTCTACACAGTCCTCAAGGTGCCGTCTCTCCACGGAACAATACCAAGGCGGCATGACATTGTCTGTTTTTTATTCACCATTCCCTTCCTAATAATTCCTGCCCAGGACAAATCCAGTGGTCTTGGTGCCAGCAAACAGTTTCCCCCTGCCTACTGGGATGAAATGGGATGGAAAAGTGCCAGTATTTAGTACCAGTGCGTACCACCCTACCTCCAGTCCTGACAACAGGTTAGGTCTGCATCTTTTCGTTGCTGGGCAGAGGCTTTGTCATGAAGCACATGGGCACCACCACTAGTGCACCTGTGCGAGTCATAGCCCTTGCACTGTGTAACATCTGAGCTCCAATACTGCCACCTGCTGGCCAAGCACATAATCCATCAAGTGCAATATTTGAAGAGGGTTGCTCTCACTCCACTCGCTAACAGTAATTACACAGCAATTTAATAAAGCAGATGGGGACATGAGATTATATCAAATACTCTGAATGGTAAGCTATTTGCTGACACATGTGACAAGGGGCAGGCTAAGTCTGTTTTTTTCCACTTTAGATGTGTGGACATGTAGTCCTTACTACTTTACTGGATAAGGAGTTTGCACTTCCCCTCTAATTCTAACACTGATTGTTTTCCATTCTCAGTTTTCTTGGGTACATTGCACAGGGACTGGAAAAGATGATTCCACAGCCAGTTACTGCAGCAAGGCAGGTGAGCGGAGCAGTGCACTTTTGTCTTTCTCTGTCTCCTTTGCTTCCTCCTTCCATTTTATTCTTTCTTGCTCTCATTCGTACGCGTGGCTACTGTCATTTCTCGGTCCTGCAAACTACACCAAATGTTTTTCAGTTCCTATAACATTCTCTGATTCTGAACTTCTAGCAACAACTTCAGACTGCTGCTTTCAAACAGGCTGATACAAGAAGAAGCACGGGAGAACCTCTCCTGGGCGCGCGATCCCCTATTTAAATGAGAGGGGTCGCGGTAAAAAGGAGGCGCTAGGGACAATAGGCGTCCCTGGCGCCTCCTTATTGGAAACCCAGGAGAGGTGGCTGTGAGCGGATTCAGAAAACCGATGCTCAGTTTTATGAGTGTTGGTTTTCTGAACCCGCTGACAGCCATAGGTTAGGAAAATGGACGCTAGTAAAATTGAGCATCCGTTTTCCTAACCTAACCGGCCTGCACATTTTTTTTTATTATTTTTTTTTTTAATATTTTTGGTTCCTCCGACTTAATATCGCTAGGATATTAAGTCAGAGGGTGTACAGAAAAGCAGTATTTTCTGTTTTCCTGTACACTTTATCGGGCTGCTCAGGACAGGCTTTTAATTTCTGAGCATAAAATGTGCAGCTTGGCCGCACTTTTTTTTTTTTTGGTATCCTGGGTGCATAACTAATAGCTTCATCAACGTGCATTTGCATGTGATGAGCGCCATTAGTTTTGAGGGTCGCGCGGGATAGTGGACGCGCATCAAAAACACACGTCCAACCGCGTGTTAAACAGCGTGCTTGGCCGAGCGCACTTTACTGTATTGGCCCGAAAGTCTTTTTTTTTACTAAGCTTGAGGGATAAAGAAACATGTACAGCAAGAGACACTCACTTGTTGGTACAGAGAAAAAGTCGCACATAGGCTGATGGTGAAAGGCGTGCACATAACAAGCCACATGGGACTGGATTGCAAAGTTAGCTCATTAAATCTTGCAGCGATATTAAGTGGTGCAGCCACACTATTGAATACACCAGTTATTTTAAAGATAGCCAGACAGGTTTTTCTGGCTAATTTCAGGACATCTCTGTGGCATGACCAGAGTTAGTGGGATATATTATCTGGTAATCTAACTCCTTTCAGAAATGCCCCCCGGAACTCTTCTATGTTATCCAGATGATGAGATATCGGACTAAAGTTTAGACAGATAAGTGCCCAAAATATTTGTTGGCATTTACTCTGATAACTTGTGACTTATCTGGCTAAATGCCTCTGAATATGGATCTCATAGTTATACAGAAGGAAAAACAGACACAGACAGACACACACACATGTTCACACCGAGTCAGGGAGCCTGACAAGAAATAGAAATATCCGGAGTGCCCGATCATTTTTCCACCTCTTCCTCTTTTCGCTGCAGGGCACTGAGCCTGTGACGGTGAACCCTGTGGAGGACGGTAAGTGCAGTCTGTGGAGTTCTTGTTGAACAATTCAGTTTGATATGGGTTACTTGTATTTTCAGAAGTGTGCTTGGCTTGCCAGGAAGGACAATATCTGAAAGTCCCAGACTGGCAGGGAAAGAGTGAGGGAGAGATAATGAGTGACTGAGGATCTGCGCTCTCTATGTCCGGTCCCTGAAGTGCATGTGGATCCAGTATGGATCACATAAGACATGCAGCGGGTCGGGAGGCAGAGGGAGGCTCACTAGCTGGAATACCCTCAGTGACATGCGGGAAAGTCATCGTTTGTGATTGATATTTTAAACGTAAAGTAAATTGTTGGCTCTCATTGTGTCCTCTCCTAAGCTGTTTGCCCCATCTCAAGAAAGATATAGTGGAACTAGAAAAGGTACTGAGAAGGGCAAGAAAAATGATAAAGAGGTTAACAAAAGGTTAAAGGGGTTAGGGCTCTTCAGCTTGGAGAAGAGATGACTTAGAAGTTTAAAATATGCTGTGTGGTATGGAGCAGGTTAATAGGAAGCAGTTATTTACACTATCAAATCATGCTAGGAACTAAGGGACGCTTCCTAAATCTAATGGGAAGCAGATGTAAAACAAAATAATGAAATGATATTTTCACTCAACACACAATTTCTTGCTGGAGGATGTGGTCAAGGCAGCTGGTTTAAAAGGGGTTTGGACAAGTTCCTGGAGGAAAAGTCCATAAACCAATGCTAGCCAGGTGGACTCAGGGGGAAAGCCACAGCTTGTCCCTGGGAATCAACAAGAAGGAAGGAATCTATTCTTTGGGATCTGCCTGGTACTTGTGAACTGGATTGGCTAATGTCAGAGACAGGATGCTGGGCTTGATGGACTTTTGGTCTGACCCAGCATGGCCCATATTATGTTCTGATGTTTTCATCAGACAAGTTTCTGCTTTAAAATATTTACATTAAAAAAAACAGAGGGAGAATACATTTGGTGGGATATGTTTTTATGGGTGGGGGGTTCCCCATGATTTTATCACAGCCTTTGAGTGACGCCCCCAGAGTAGCCCCACTCCAGCACGTGAATAATTTGGTTCATTTCAGCTCACTTGCAAACCTGTTTTAAAGTCTGTCACAGGAAGCTATCACACTACATATTTTCCAGATGAAAGCTGACCACATCATCAGTTACAATAATTTGGTTTTACTTTTAGGCCCTGCCTGGTGATAATGGTTTGCTGGCATTGACGTTTGTTTGGTTTTTCTGGTTCATGGTTGTAAAACAGTAGCACAGAGGCTGCCACTGAGCCATCACAAAGTTTGAGCAGGAAGGGTGACCCCTCTGGGAAGGGCGAGGGACTGGGCCCGTGCCGCATTTTTCGAGGCAGCCTGTGAATCTGCGAGCAGATGAACCCAAAAGGAAGGGAGATGCTGACAGCAACCCTTGCCCAGAGTGCCACATTGTCCAGGGACTGCCCCGCTAGCATCACTAGCAAGGAGGACACAACTTGGGGGGCAAACAGCACAATTCGAACCTTGAAAATTAGTAGGTGATTAGATTGTCTGCAACGAAATATTTCATTCTTTAAAAAATGACTTTATTTCCCGATGAGTACTTTAAAAGGTGCAACAGGTGCAACAGGTGCAGCACGCACAGAAGAGGGGAATGGAAGTCATTGCAACTCTTGCTGCAGGACAGAAATGCGTCAGTCTCCTGGCAGCAGTGAGTGCGGTGACTGCAGCTTTGCCCCCCTGCGGGAGCTGTGACCTCCATGTGTCCTCTGACTCTGCTCTTGCATCCTCAGCTTCAGCAGCCCCTGCTCCTGGTTCTGGGTGCGCGCCACTTCTAAGGGCTCAATTCTCAAAGCAATTTCCCTGCACAGAACCTGCGTGCAAATGGCTCTGCTGAAATACTGTAGATGAGGAAATCCAAACAAGTAAAGGCATGGGAAGATAAAGCGATGCAAATCCAAACAAAACCAAAACCTCCACCGTTGACTTATTATTAAGTATACAAATGCAATCTAGCTGAATTTCAAGCAAAAGGAGGAAAAGACCTCAGAGTAGAGTATGCACAGCTATGACTTGGATTGGCCACTGCTGGAAACAGGATGCTGGGCTTGATGGACCCTTGGTCTGACCCAGTATGACATGTTCTTATGAAGCAATTAGAACATACATCCATGTAATCATCGGACAGAAAACCCTCCATATTTTATTTAAAAAAACTTTAGATATTTTTTTGTTTTTAATTATAATAAAAAACACTTATCTTGAGAAGGCCAGTCTTTTTAATCTTCACATTATGTCAAGCTATGCTCCAAGCAAGCCACTTTAAAATGATAGCGACTATCGTAGCTTAGCCTGTTATAGAATATGAAAGATTGGCTTGCAGAGCTTCAGAAGATCCTGCTGAATTTTCAAAGTCATTTCTGTGCATAGAACCTGCTTTTATGCTTGTAAATAGGGATGTGAATCGTTTTTCTAACGAATTGAAATATCGTATGATATTTCTAAATTTGTTAATATATCGAGTAAAAAAAGAAACGATCCCTTTTCCCCCCGAATTTTCATAAAAATCGTTTTTCGGTTTATCGCACTAACAAAAAAACGTTTATTTTTGTTATTTTTTGTTACTTTTTGCTATTTTTGTTAGTGCGCGCTAACATGAGTTAGCGCACACTAACCCGAGTTAGCGCACACTAACCCAAAAAACGATTTTTCACTAAAAATAAAAACGGGGATCTGCAAGAAAACAAGATTTTCCCGCGGCCAGACGATCCAGAAAGTGGGAACGATCGGGCACCTGATTCACATCCCTACTTGTAAATAGCTCAGATTGTGGGTACCCTGGCTTCATGCGTGCATTTCCGCAAGCTGCAGAGAGGCATTCGAGAGGTGGAGTTGGGATTTACGTGCCTGCTTTTCTATTTTAAAAAGTATGGGCATAATTTCTACCGCACACGTTACGCCTTCCGAAGAGCCAGGGTAACTTTGTGTGATGCATTGCGTGCACAAGCTTCCCTTTCATCCTGCTACACCAGTCCAGACAAGTGAGTTAGCTCAGGAAGTCGGCTGCTCTTAGCTCTGAGCACACTGGGCCTGCTGCTTGACTTGAATTGATTTGCTGTGTTTATATGGCTTCTGTGTTGGCCGGGGCTGGGGATGATACGGAGGCAATGTTCAGAGTCCCTCGGTGGGGAGCGAGGGAAGTCATCGTCATCATGCAATGGGGACACCAAGTGGCTGAAATTAGAGCCCATGGCTGCAGGTTTCTGGAAGGAGCCCTGGCATGCAAGGACTGGACTCAAATAACGAGGGAAAGGATGTAAAATGGAGGGGAAAAACAATTCCCCGGGAATTGTGACCGAAGGCTCATGGCACCAGATCCCAGCCCTGGTCACATTGCCCGGAAACCCAAAGGAGCAGGTGCAAAGTGCCTGACCTAAAATAAAAACTCCTTGGGGGCACAAATGAATGAGTGGATGAGGGCAAGCGACTCAGTGCAGTCCCTTTCTTCTGTCTCTTACTCACCTCCCAGCCCCCAGCCACCTATTACCCCTCTTTAACTTCCTTCCGAGCCCCATTCCCACTCAGCATCCAACTGCCTTTCCACTGCAGTACTCCAGGTCACTCACACCCCTACTCATACCCACCCAATGGCCAACTCCCTGTGGCCTGCCACAAATCCCAGCTCAGTGGGAATCCCTGCTTTGCCCCTCCAGCTCTATTTCCCATCCAATCTCAGATACTCTGCTCTCCACCAGTTCCCACCCCGTATACCAGGGTCCCGTTTCTTTCCTTGTTCTCCCCCTCTCAGTACCTATTTTTCCCTGCGTGACAGCTCCCATCATCCAATTCATCTCTCCTCCATGCTGTCTCTCCCTGCCAAATCTGTGAGGCCATGTTTTTCCCCCTAATCTACCCCCAGCCCCTGTTCTTCATCAGCTTATCCCCCTCAAGTCCCCAAGCCCATGTCCTTCACCTGCTCTTGCCTCAGACCCTGTTCTTCCTCAGATCTTATCCCCAAGTCTCCAAGACCCACATACTTCCCTGATCCCCCCCATCTCCCCAAATCCCGTGTCCTTGCTGTCTCGTCCTACTTTCCTCAGGTGCTTCCTGGCTGGCATCTCTAACCCGGTTCAGCTGCTCTTATCGCAGATGCAGCATCTCTTCCAGGCCCGCACGATTGAAACCGGAGCTCGGTGACTGGAACCCTGGGGCTCTGTTCCTACGGAGTCCCATGTGGTCCAAACACCAGCTGTCAGACCTGCATGGACCAGCAGCTGACGTTGGAACGGTGCGGGGCTCTGTTGATACATCGTCCCGCGGTTCAAACAACCAGGCTCAGGTTTCAACTGAGCAGGCCCGGAAGAGGGAGGAAGCGCAGGGGGCAGGAGCAAGTGAACCAAATTAGAGGCAGTGACCAAGGCTGGATGGGAAAATGGGAGCACATGCTCCCCTTGCACTGCTGGGCCCTGCCTTGGATCGGTTATTCATGCGGTGGGCCGGTGGTGCCCTCGAGCAGTGGCATTTTGAGGTGGAAGCAATAGGGGGCCATAGGATAGCTATGGCTCTGATCATCCGATCTGCAAGACACTAAAAGCCAGGGCCCCCCCGAATGTTTCAGGGACCCCTGCTGTGACTGCACGTGCCCAAAATGTCTGAAGGGGATCAGGATTTGCTGTGTTAATTTAGATCGCAGTGCAAAATGGCTTCAGTAAAAGCCTGCATTACAAGTTGAGGCATTTGCTGAAGACGAATTGTAAAACGCTTGTGAGACGTGATGATTTAGAGGTAAATTGAATCTGTTATGAAACAGAGCTGTGAAAATTGCATGGAAGGTAAAACAAATGTTGCCTGAGAAAGGGACTCGGTCAATCCTTGTCAGTTTGGAGATAGGAAAGGCAGAGCAGCCCAGCAGCAGGGCATGAATGGAAAGCAGCCCTAGTTTACATTATCTTGCACTACAGGATGCCTCTCCCTGATTTACGACATCGCCAAGCCTCATCTGGCTGCCACTGAGATGCACATTTTAGCACTTGGTGGACTTGAGTAATGATTGACCATGCTCTGGCCCTCATAAAATTTTGGACTTTGCTTCTCTAAACTAATGAGTTGAGGAAGGTATTAAACAAGAAGAGAACGAAAAAAGGAAAAGAAATAAAAGAGGAAAGGGAAGGTGAACAGGTGAACTGTTTCTATAATCAGATAACAACCTTAAAGACCAAAAGAAACTGATTACCAGGCCAAAACCTAGCTTCCTCCCAGGGGAAAGGTTTATTTTATTTTATGGAAAGCCATGGACATAGGGAGTAATGACCTCTAAATCAAGCTATGCTGCAGCTTTAACAAAGTTTAGTATGAAACCTCTGTCACTAGAAATGTCTGAAAGCAAGATGGCAAGTAACGCTTTTGGCTTGACCTATAAAGTAAAATTGCTTTATAGGGAAATCACAGGATCTGTTGCTTCCCTACAAAAAGATGTAGCACAAACTAGGGGAGGAAGATCAGCTCTCTGGAACCATCCATTCTTGATCTGCAGGAGAGGCAGGGAGATGGGGTAAACAGCGCAACTTGTATATAAGAATACAGATAAAGTGCTCAGATAAAGACATTGTACAAAATATCTACAAATCAGTTATGGGGCTGGAGCAAAATGTGGAAGTGAAATCTGGCAGGTCACATAAAACTTTCAGAGACAAAGACATGACCAATCCATGACAAACTGAGATTGACGACTACATTTTCAGGGAAATAATACAAATATTCAAATTAGGGCCCGCGGTAAAAAGAGGCGCTAGGAGCGCATTCCTAGCACCTCTTTTTTGACAGGAGCGGCGGCTGTCAGCGGGTTTGATAGCCGATGCTCAATTTTGCCGGCGTCGGTTCTCAAACCCGCTGACAGCCATGGGTTCGGAAACCGGACGCCAGCAAAATTGAGCATCTGGTTTTCAACCCATGAGTCGCGGGCCAATTTTTTTTTTTTTTTTTTTAATTTTAAATTATTTTTAACTTTTGGGACGCTTTTTAGATAGTTATTTTATTTTATGCTTTTATTTTTATAGTTATATTTATAGTTATGTTATTTTATTTTATTTTTTATTTTTAACTTTTGGGACTTTTGCATGTTGCGGGCGCTATTAGTTTCTGGGGGGTTGGATGCGCGTTTTTGACGTGCTATTAGCATGTTGATGGCCCTGTTAGTTATTCCCGCGTGATTCAGTAAGTAAAATGTGCAGCCAAGCTACACATTTTACTTTCAAAAATTTGCGCCTACCCAAAGGTAGGCATTAATTTCTGTCGGCACCGGGAAAGTGGACAGAAAAGCAGTAAAAACAGCTTTTCTATACACCCTCCGACTTAATATCGCCATATTAAGTCGGAGGTCCCAAAAGTTAAAAATAATTTAAAATAAAAATAAAAAAATTTAAAATCGGCCCGCGGCTCGCGGGTTGAAAACCGGACGCTCAATTTTGCCGGTGTCCGGTTTCCAAACCCCTGGCTGTCAGCGGGTTTGAGAACCAACGCCAGCAAAATTGAGCATCAGCTGTCAAACTCGCTGACAGCCGCCGCTCCTGTCAAAAAAGAGGCGCTAGGGAAATGCTAGTGTCCCTAGCGCCTCTTTTTACCGTGGGCCCTAATTTGAATATTTTTTTTACTGAATCGCGCACAGGAGAGCGGGCGCTCGCCCACTCTCCCGCGACTTTTACTGTATCGGCCTTAGAGATTAACAGAACCAAGGTTTATCTTTACTGATCTATCACAGCATGCTCTGGCAAACAGCATTCACTACAGGGCAGAGATTAAAGAATATCAGCTTCCAATTCTCACTGAACTTTATTTACCATTCTAAAACCATATGGCTAGTTATTCTCTGGGAATGTTCCGATTCTCATGAAGTCTTTGGTGGTAAATCTACCCACCGTAGTGAATCTGGTCCTAAATATAATAAACTGATAGATTAAAAGAAACATCAAAGAATGACATTTGAAGAAAAGAAAGAAAATCATGTGGAATACCTAACAGCAGATATAAATAAATCTCTGAGCTACGTGTGATTGCAACATTTTATTTTTTAATATATTAGCTTATTCAGTAATATAAAAGCAGTATTTAAAAATAATGCATGACAATGTCATAAAAGTAATCAATAAATATAAAACCATCAGACACAAATCATAAACAAAGTTAAAATATATCATACATCAATAAAATAATAAAATCAACATTTAGGGAAAAGTAGACCTTACATAACAATAATCAGTAAGTATGAAAACCAACAGACAACTCTAAATATAAAATTAAACATTGTACATCAACAAATCACATCATAAAACATCAAAATAATTTAAAACCAATACTGATCAGATCTAGGACTGTATCCATAACACCGTATGGTACGGCTGGATTTGAGGGACAATTATCTTTATATATTTTACACTGAAATGTCGTTCCAACTTAGCCTGGTCTCATAAGATCAGACTGGACCAGTGCATCTTTGTGTGTCCAGAGACCCTTAAACATATTGTTAGAAGCATATCAGAATCCTTTTCTAATTCTGGTTATGCAAAATTTCAAAATGGTAACCAGAGAGTGCTGCTCTTCTTGTTCAGTTTTAAAATGACCTATGAATATTTGAAGTTGAAAGATGGACAAAGGTATTCACAGGAAATGAATGAAATGCATGATTTTGGTTTTAATAGTTTTTATTTAAAAGTGAATGCTTGTTAAATGGGTAAGGCTGAAGATGAATGATGGTTATGAAGCTGGATGTGCTAGGTCTTAATATATTTAATGAAAGGGCATAAAGAGACCTGGCAAAAGACTTCAATGTCCAAGCAGTTTTAAGCTGTTCACAAATAAGATATTTAATAATTTCATAAAAAATGAGACTTTATATGGTCAGTTGAACTCACGGTGCCTGTAAGGGATGTGTGCCTGGATCTTGTTATAGGTTATACTGCAACGCGATAAGTAAGCTTAAAAGATGCAAGTAAATCTGGTATATAAGGAGGCAAGGGGGAATAGGTTTCAATGTTGCATGGATAATTTTTAGGACAAACAATGCAAAAAACAAAAAGGCATCTAGACCTTATTACACGTAAAGAAAAGTGCAGTGGGGCCTAATGGAGTTTGAAAGGAAGTGCACGCTGGAGGGATGATCCAGAAAGGTAGTGACTCAAAGCACAAGAGTTTGTTGGGGGGGTTGGGGTATTAGTTTTGTTTGGGA
Organism: Rhinatrema bivittatum; assembly: GCF_901001135.1. NCBI lineage: Eukaryota > Metazoa > Chordata > Amphibia > Gymnophiona > Rhinatrematidae > Rhinatrema > Rhinatrema bivittatum. The sequence continues at coordinate 141,348,688 of NC_042621.1, forward strand.
ACAGTGTTCCCAAGGACATTGAAATAATTTCAGAAAGGAAACAACAATTCATCAAGACAACCAATAAAAGATGGCCAACCTATGAAGTTACAGTGGTCAGGATAGAAAATTCCTATAATTTACCTAGGTACGGTTCTTCATGCTCTAAGGCCTAGATTTTCTAACACCGCAGAGCTCTATGAATTCGGCGGTAACTGGGGGCGGTCCTGCGAAAGCCGGCAGCAATGGCACCACTGTGGTGCCATTGCTGCCGGCTTTCACAAACCAATGGCGCCACCGGGAAAGGTGGTGCTGTTGGGCGCGTAACTGGCAGCGATAAGGTGTCCTACCTTTTCGCCGTCAGCAAAGTCGTTGCAGAGTCCGCCCCAGCGCCGCCCCGACTCCGCCCCGATTTAGCTATCGCTAAATTTGCATATATCTCCCTCATTATGAAAGGGTTAAATTTCTTTGGCAAAAGAATTAAAACTCCTGAGAGAAATTTCCAAATGGAAAGTGATGGTGTTTTTTCACCAAGAGACACATTTTCGAAAGCATAAGGAATTTTTCCTTAAATCCGTACACATCTCCTGTTCCTACTTTTCCTCTGCCAAGGTTAAAAAAATAAAAGAGGGGTAAGAATCCTAATGGGCAGAAATTTCCCATTTCTGTTGGAAAAATCCATTAAAGGACACCCACTCACTATATCCCCACCCTACTGACCTGCCACGCTCTGCCCATACTACATTCTGCAAGAAACTGAGAGGAATGTGACGGAGAAGAGGGGGATGGAGGTGAACATAAGGGGAAAGAGGGGAGACAGACGTCCAAGGGCAGGGGGAGATGATGGGGAGAAGGAAATGGAAAGGAACTGAACCTGGGGGGAGGGAGGGAAAGAGGAGAAGGCCAAATATTGAAGGAGAATGGGAGATGGAGTGGTATCTGAGAGGGATACCTGGGAGCTGGAGGGAGAAATGGAAGGGGCAGGTGGAGAGGGACCTGTGAGGGAGAAATGCAGAGGAACCGGGGGGAGAGAAAGAGCAAAAGGGGAAATAAGAGTGAGGTGGTGAAGAAATCAGCAACCCATCTGCAAGCCCCTTTTTAAATCCTAGATCATATAAGATTCTGTCCAATCTCTTTTCCTTGTATGGCCAGACTGAAAAACATGACAGTTGTGCATCTTATTCTTGCATAGGAAGGACATAGGACAATTTCTTAAAAATAACCGGACAGTCTTGTATAAACTGGAGCCCTGGCCACCTTTATACCACGAATGGGGAACACAGGAGGGCTGTGGGTGGCACTGTAGAAAGCAAAGCAGAACTTTCTGCTGTCACTGTGGATGTCGATGGAGGGTAGAGAGACCCGATGTAAGGTATTCTATGTGTCTGGTTGAGCCGGTGTTGTACAGAGGGGAGTAGGTGCAGGAGTGCGATCTTTTTACTGTTTTAATTCCAAATAATCAGAATGCTCCATATCTGGGTAAAATGAAATGTTGGCTTCCCTAGCCTAAAACGGATCTGAACTCAAATACCTGAATACGGCCAGATCTCCAGTACCTCTCCGATTCCTAAGAAGCTCAGTCATTAATGTTAACTTTTTCTTTTCCTTTTGATTCAGGGGCGAAGGGGGTCTAGGCCCCTGAAACAAATGGAAAACGAACACTTTGAGGAGCAGCCCTTCCCCCACTGCCGCCACCACCACGGAAGGATTCAGGAAAGCAAACAATGAATGAACTGCAGACATGAGGTCTCGCCCAGCTAGAGTTACCAGTAGTCCTCCCTTACTGTAAGGGGCATCCAAAAAACTGCCTATCCAGTTGTGCTCAGTAGAAAAACTGTTCCTTATTTTCCAGTCGCGATCCTGGCAACCTTACTCCCAGCGTGTATAATGATAAAGATTTCTTGTAGCAGCTGTATCCTATAACTGATAAGAGGTACACGTTGGAAGGACTTCACCAGTAAGTCAAACAGCACTTCATGATCATATTTTTGCCAGGGAATTCCAGCTTTGGATTCTCCGCCTTTTTGGCTAAGATCAAATGTAACTTAACAACCACACAACCTCAGTTCCCTTTTGCAAGAGATCATTAACTACAAACCATCAAGGGAACTCCCTGATGTGTGGTGATGTGCGGTGACTGTGTCCAAGGCAACCACTCTGTGATTATCTCCTTATCTAGCCACCATCTTTATTCTTTAAAACTTTTTTTAATATTTCTTTTTTCTTTTTTTCTGTTTTCTTTATCATGTGTTGCTTATCTAGTCTATGACATATTCTCTCCCTGGCGGTCAGCTAGACCCTCTTACAGCATTCTCGCTTCCTTTTTGTGAATACTTATCAATTTCTGTAAGTGTGGAGCTTCTGCCGCATGTAAAGCAGAATCATGAACTGAGGGCAGTCTCTTCTTGGCCTTTTGTCTGTGATTGAGAATATGCATAATGTGGAGCAGTGTTCCTCAGCCACAGGTCTATGGACCGGCACTGGTCCCTGACGGCACTGCTGCTGGTCCACGAAATGATTGGTAAACTCAAGAGGACAAGGAGAAAGCAAGACCTGCCCTGAAGCTGCCCATGCTGCACTGCACCCTGCAGCACAGCCAACGGAGACTTTTCCTGACCCTCCCACTGTGTCCTGCCATGAGGCCCCCATTTCTGGAAGGAGAGCAGCTGCAGCTGGATGTTAATGAGCCAGTGTGAGACTCAGCAGCGCCTGCTCCACTCCCAGGCCCCACCTCTTCTGCAGAAGCCAGGAGGACTCGGGCCTACTGTGAAGCTTTAAAAAGGAGCGGAGGCTGACTCGGTCTTATGCCTATTCATAAAAATACAGCTGCAGTCGCTCCTCTCCCAGAGATCAGGCCTTGGGACCAGCCTCCCAAAAAATCCATGGGGCAGTGGTATTAATCCCTGGGGCAGTTGGATTAATCCATGGGGCAGTGGTATTAATTCCTGGGGTAGTGGTATTAATCCCTGGGGTAGTGGTATTAATTCCTGGGGTAGTGGTATTAATCCATGGGGCAGCGGTATTAATCCCTGGGGCAGTGGTATTAATCCATGGGGCAGTAGTATTAATCCCTGGGACAGTGGTATTAATCCATGGGGCAGTTTGATTAATCCATGGGGCAGTGGTATTAATTCCTGGGGCAGATGTATTAATCCCTGGGGTAGTGGTATTAATCCCTGGGGCAGTTGGATTAATCCCTGGGGCAGTGATATTAATTCCTGGGGTAGTGGTATTAATCCCTGGGGCAGTGGTATTAATCCATGGGGTAGTGGTATTAATCCATGGGGCAGTGGTATTAATTCCTGGGGCAGTAGTATTAATCCCTGGGACAGTGGTATTAATCCATGGGGCAGTTTGATTAATCCATGGAGCAGTGGTATTAATTCCTGGGGCAGATGTATTAATCCCTGGGGTAGTGGTATTAATCCCTGGGGCAGTTGGATTAATCCCTGGGGCAGTGATATTAATTCCTGGGGTAGTGGTATTAATCCCTGGGGCAGTGGTATTAATCCATGGAGCAGTGGTATTAATTCCTGGGGTAGTGGTATTAATCCATGGGGCAGCGGTATTAATCCCTGGGGCAGTTGGATTAATCCCTGGGGCAGTGGTATTAATCCCTGAGGTCATGGTATTAATTCCTGGGGCAGTGTTATTAATCTCTGGGGCAGTGGTATTAATCCCTGGGGCAGAGGTATTAATCCCTGGGGTTGTGGTATTAATTCCTGGGGTAGTGGTATTAATCCCTGGGGCAGTGGTATTAATCCCTGGGGTAGCAGTATTAATTCCTGGGGCAGTTGTATTAATCCCTGGGGTTGTGGTATTAATTCCTGGGGTAGTGGTATTAATCCCTGGGGCAGTGGTATTAATTCCTGGGGTAGTGGTATTAATCCCTGGGGAAGTGGTGTTAATTCCTGGGGTAGTGGTATTAATCCCTGGGGTTGTGGTATTAATCCCTGGGGCAGTGGTATTAATTCCTGGGGTAGTGGTATTAATCCCTGGGGCAGTGGTATTCATTCCTGGGGTAGTGGTATTTAATCCCTGGGGTAGTGGTATTAATTCCTGGGGTAGTGGTATTTAATCCCTGGGGTAGTGGTATTAATTCCTGGGGCAGTGGTATTAATTCTAGTAGTGTTGCTGGCTGGCAAGGGGACGGGAAAGAGAAGGAGGGACTTTTTTTTTGTTTGTTTTAATGATGAGCTGATGATTGACTTGGATGGTGAAGGAAAAACCGAGGGATGTTTTTTCTTTATAATGACCAACTGGTGACTGACTGAATGGGGGAGGGAAAGGTAGGAAGTGATATTTCTTTTTTTTTTTTTTTAATTTGTTTCTCAAGATTTTTAAAATACAACAAGTAAGTAAAACTTGTTACAGATATATATGAAGTCATCAATTTACAATACAAGGAAAAATACATACCAAACCATAATTTTGCTTCATAATATTTATAAGTCCACTACGTTGGAGGTTCAGAACCGGAAATATATTAAGGCATATCTTAATCATAAGTCTCAAAAAAGAAATTAAGACGAACTGCTAGGGTAACTTCTTCATATTACATCATAGAGCTTAATTTTGACTAAGGAGTGGTTTCTCTCATTGCTTGGTTAGACTTTTCAGAAATAATGGACAGGTAGGAGAGGGATGGGGGGGAGAGAGGAATTTTTTTAATAAGTGCATTTTTTTTTTTGGAAAACACTTTTCTTAAACTGGCTAGTTACCTCATAAAATGACACGGACCAGCTTCAGGTCTGACCCATGAGATTAAACACCAGGTTGGGGAAGTAATAAATCTTCTTTTCTCCCCTCTTTAATTTTCTGAAGGACCCCCTTCCCTGGCCCTCCTCCTCCCCCTTGCTCACGTGCTGCTCTGTTCCACATAATGTAAGAAAGTAGCTGATTCCTGGCACAGAAAAGGTTGAGAAATGTTGATGTGGAAGGCTAGCACACTGCCACTCAATCCTAGTGGGGACTTCAAGCTGTCTGAAGCGTTCAGCCAAACGCACCTTTCTGCATCGGCCTAAGTATTTGGCTAAGTAGTGAAGACCTGTGCCAGATAGCCTATAAGGACTGATTTGTGCATCCATCTGGTGGCTGCTTCCCCGCTGCCAGACAGATGGCTAAATCAGTATTTATCTGGGTAAGTGGCAGCGGCAGTTGCCGACACTTTCCTGGAGAGCCTGTCAGGGATGCCTCCACCCCCTTCCCTAGATAAGATGTGCGTTTGACCTGTGCTGAACGCACATTTTACAGTTTTTACGTGTCTTCTTTTAACTCCCGATGCGTTAGCTTATTGCATCGTGAGTTAAAAAAATCCTGGCGTTAAAACTGTGTGCTAAAAACCAGTGCGCATGTTATTAGTGCCAAGATTATTGCATTGGCCTATGGGTGCGTTAAATGTCGCATTAAAATAATTGGAGCCCTACCCGTCAGTTAATGGAACACTTACTCATTCACAGAAACCCTTCCGGCACTCTTCCATGGCACAATGGGAGCGTGCACAGGCATTCTGATCATTTTATTCTGGCTTTTGTTTTATTGTTTATTGTTTTTTTCTTTAAATTTATTGAAAACAAAAACAATGCCACAAATAAAATTTAAAAACAAAGCAAAAAATTCTGAAACAAAAAAATAAAACAAAAAGAAACTGTTGGGCCCCATCAGGGAAGAAACGTTTTCTCCTAGGCCCCTCTCCTAAACACTTCAGCCCTCTTACCGTATTTTCGTTTCTTCGTGAGGCAGGAGCCATCATCCCCAGTTGCTCCTGCTCTGCTGGAGGAATCACTTACAAGTAGCACCGATGACCGAGGCCAGTGCTATTGTTAATTTCTTCCATTCAACATGGGCTGATCTGGCTCCAGGCCTGTCCGGCACCATTTTGCATGGAAGAAATTAGCAACGGTGCCAGCCTTGGTCTGCAAGCGCCATTTTAAAGTGTAGCCCCCTTTCGGGGCTCATAAAACAACAAATGTATCTGGTGCCTGTTCGGGAGCTAAGCACCAGCCTCTGTGGCTTCAAAATGCAATCTTGCGATCGAACAGGTGGTGTAGAGGCAAGGGCTGCATTCCTCAAGCTTGATAAAACTTCAGTACTTCTTTTCCCTTTGTGACCCCTCTGACTGTGGCCGCTGAAGTCCAAAGTCTTTAGTGCCACTCTTCTATCACTGAAAACTACCTCTCCAAAATACACACCTTGGGAGAAAGGAGCGTCTTGCTCAAAACGTGCCTTCAAAACAAAATGTTCATTTTCTGTTAGGTTTCCAGCAGTCAGAGGTGAACAAGGTTAAAATTCCCTGATTAAATCAGGTTTCACAGCACCGAGGTATCAGCAACAACAAAACACTCTTCCTCCAAATCTTCACTCGACATAAATATCTCCTTCTTCGCTTCAGGTGAGATTCAGTGCTCACATCTACTCACAGAATTCTTCTCAGTCAAAGTCCCATCAGTACAGGGTTTCTGCAAGGCTGTTGTGCTTCATAAAGCCCCAGAGTGGCCTCTAGGCCCTACGCAAGAGCCCAGTCAATGTTCCCTGTGCTCCAATGGCTTGGCCTTGATGGACTGAAGGGACCGGCTGTCTTCCCAGGAGCTGCGATGCAGGCCCCACCTTTATATTGATCCAAGGAAACTTCTCCTTGTGGCTTTCCATTACAACATCCTTAAAAGAGACACGCCATCCCCTTAATAAAAATCTGCCATCATTACACATCACCGTAAGCCAAAAATAGAGGTTAAGTGACGTTCCCCCCATAATTTTTCCCAGAGCAAAGTTCTAGTGACCCAGAACCTAGTTAAGGGTCCCCATTGCATAAGCATAGCAGCAGCAGGACAGGAGCGACCAGGGATCACTTCTGCCCCGTGAAGAAACTAAAATATGGTAAGACTAGGGTTCGCAGAGGGTGCCTGCTTTTTCTCAGCAGCAGTGAAAATGTTTACAGAATGAAATGAAGGAAAATAAACAAACATTTGTTTGTATTTCTTTTGTTTTGTTTTACAGATGAAAAGTTTGTTAAAATTTCCCATTATGTTTCAAATTAATACACATCCTTCAGGCACAGTATGATGACTCGTGATCAGAAACAAGACCTGAAGTATTCAGTAATTTGCATTTTGACTGGCTGAGCATATATTATTATTATTATTATTACTTAAAATCACTTATATCCCGTGCCTTCCAAGGTTCGGGCTTTATTATATTTATATTATAATATATTTATATAGATGCTTTATTATTAATAAAATGAGGCTGGAGTTAAGAGGACGCTCTGTGGTGCAGGGTTAGGTATCTGCTTGCTCTGTTCACAGTCCGATGATATTTTACTGTAAGTGTGAATAATGAGAAAATGAGATCAGCTTCCTAAGAACTTGTTGGAATGTTTAATGGAGGCAGTCTTCAAATGATTTACAGTTTATCCTAATCTTACATAAGAACATAAGAAATTGCCATGCTGGGTCAGACTGAAGGCTCATCAAGTCCAGCATCCTGTGTCCAACAGAGGCCAATCCAAGTCACAAGTACCTGGCAAGTACCCAAATAATAAATAGATCCCAAGCTATTAATGCCAGCAACAAGCAGTGGTTGTTCCCTATTGCTTAATAGCAGTTTATGAACTTCTCCTTCAGGAAATTATCCAAATCAACTACACTAACTGCCTTAACCACATCCTCTGCAACGAATTCCAGAGCTTAACTGTGCGTTGAATGAAAAATAATTTTCTTTGATTCTTTTTAAATGTGTTGCTTGGTAACTTCAAGGAGAACCCTCTAATCTTTGTATTATCCGAAAGAGTAAATAACCGTTTCACATTTACCCATTCAAGTCCTTTCATGATTTTGTAGACCTCTATCATATCCCCCCTCAGCCATCTCTTCTCCAGGCTGAACAGCCCTAACCTCTTCAGCCTTTCCTCATAGGGGAGCTGTTCCATCCCCTTTATCATTTTGGTTGCCCTTCTCTGTACCTTCTCCATCGCAACAATATCTTTTTTGAGATGCGGTGACCAAAATTGCACACAGGGGTCATCATGTGGTCTAACCATGGAGTGATACAGAGGCATTCTGACATCCTCTATTTTATTTGCCATTCACTTCCTAATAATTCCTAATATTCTGTTTGCTTTTTTGAATGCCACAGCACACTGAGCCGACGATTTCAATGTAATATCAACTATGACACCCAGATCATTTTCCTGGGTGATAACGTCTAATATGGAACCTAACATCGTGTAACTACAGCATGGGTTATTTTTCCCTATATGCATCACCTTGCACTTGTCCACATTATATTTCATCTGCCATATGGATGCCCAATCTTCCAGTCTCGCAAGGTCCTCCTGCAATTTATCACAATCCGCTTGCGATTTAACTACTCTGAATAATTTTGTGTCATCTGAAAATCTGATCACCTCACTCGTCGCATCCCTTTCAGATCATTTATAAATATATTAAAAAGCACCGGTTCAAGTACAGATCCCTGAGCCACTCCACTGTTTACTTTTTTCCACTGTGAAAACAGACCATTTAACCCTACTCTCTGTTTCCTGTGTTTTAACCAGATTGCAATACACATAAGGATATCGCCTCCTATCCCATGACTTTTTAGTTTTCTTAGAAGCTTCTTATGAGGGACTTTGTCAAATGCCTTCTCAAAATCCAAATACACTACATCTACTGGTTTGCCTTTACCCACATGTTTATTCATCCCTTGAAAAAATATAGCAGATTTGTGAGGCATTACCTTGTGTAAATCCATGCTGGCTATGTCCCATTAAATCATGTCTGTCTATATCTTCTGCAAATTTATTCTTTATAAAAGTTTTCACAATTTTTCCCAGCACTGAAATCAGGCTCACTGGTCTATAGTTTCTTGGATCACCTCTGGAGCCCTTTTTTTTATATTGGGGTTACATTGGTCACCTTCTAGCTTTCATGCACAAAGGATGATTTTAATGATAGATTACAAATTACTTGTAATAGGTCTGAAATTTCATTTTTTAATTCTTTCAAAGCTCTGGAGTGTATACCATCTGGTTCAGGTGATTTGCTACTCTGCAGTTTGTCAGTCTAGTCTACTACATCTTCCAGGTTCACCATGATTTGGGTCAGTTCATCTGAATCGTTACACTCGAAAACCATCTCTGGAATGGGTATCTCCCCAACATCCTCTTCGGTAAACACTGAAGCAAAGAATTCATTTAGTCTTTCCGAGATGGCCTTATCTTCTCTAAATTCTCCTTTAACTTCTCGACAATCTAACAGTTCAACTCACTCCTTTGCAAGCATCCTGCTTTGGATATATTTAAAAACATTTTTATTATGAGTTTCTGTCTCTATGGAAAGTTTTTATTATGAGCTTTTGTCTTTATGCCAACTTCTTTTCAAATTCTTTTTTAGCCTTCTTATCAGTGTTTTACATTTAACTTGCCAATGCTTATGTTTTTCCTATTTTTTCAGATGGATTTTTCCAATTTTTGCAGGAAGATCTTATGGCTAAAATAGCCTCTTTCACCTCTCCTTTTATCCATACCCACAATCATATGGCCTTCCTTCCACTTTTCTTAATGTGTAAAATACATCTAGACTGCGCTTCTAAGAAGGTTTTGTTTTTTTTTAAACAATGTCCATGCCTGTTATACACTCTTAACCTCTGTAGCTGCACCTTTCAGTTTTTCTCTTACTATTTTTCTCATTTTATCAAAGTTTCCTTTTTGAAAGATTAGTGCTAGAGCCATGGATTTACTTATTGTCCCCCTTCCAGTCATTAATTCAAATTTGGTCATGGTATGATCATGATTGCCAAGCGGCCCTATCACCGTTACCTCTCACCAAATCTTGCATTCCACTGAGATCTAGAATAGCTCCCTCTGTCCTGAACCAATTGCTCCATAAGCTGTCTTTTATTCCATCCAGGAACTTTATCTGTTTAGCATGTCTGGATGTTACATTTACCCAGTCAATATTGGGATAATTGAAATCTCCCATTGTTACTGCACTGCCAAATTGGTTAGCTTCCCTTATTTCTCTTAGGATTTCATCGTCCATCTCATCATTTTGGCCAGGTGGACAGTAATATACTCCTATTGCTAAACTCTTCTTCAACATACAAGGGATTTCTACCAATAAAGATTCTATTGTGCATTTAGTCTCTTGCAGGATCCTTATCTTGTTGGATTCCATGCCATCCCAGAAATAAAGCGCCACTCCCCCCACCAAGTTGCTCCTCTCTATCATTGCGATATAATTTGTACCCTGGTATTGCCAATTAAGTCTATGTCATCATTCACTGCTATACACTCTAACTCTCCCATCTTACTTATGTCAATGTGCACAGATTTTATTTCATGTTGTTTTCATTTTGGGTTATCTGTTTGATTTCATTTTTAAAATGGTTCAGGAGGTATTTATTTTGGGTTCCCTAATTTCAGAGTTAGTGCGCACTAACGGGACTTAGTGCATGCTTACTGGATATTAGCGTGCACTAACTAACTAAAAATGTTACCAATAATTTAAAAAGTGTCAGTTGGGGAGCAGTTCCTTAGCTAGAGCTATGGTGTGTATTCCAATTGGCTATCTCCTTAGTTACTTGTTTATGTTGCCAAGGTTGCAAGTTGGTGTTTTTGGGGGGATGGCCAGTGTATCAAGTTCTAGTCAGCAAAAGCATGTAATGCAAATGCATATTTACAATTTGACAATCCCTTTGTATTTTAGTAAAGGGGACATGGCATTTTGGGATATGCATACTTTGAATTCCCCTGGTGTGAGTCTGGGGGCTTGGGTGGCGGTGGGTGACTGATGAGAGGGGAAGTGACTTGGGTGAATGTATGGGGTGACAGGTGGGAGAGAGACTAGTTGGGATGGTGACTAGATAGAGAGATTCAACCTGGTGTGAACCCAGTCACCTCCCACCACACAAACACACACCAGGCTGCCTCTCTCTCCCACCTGTCACCCCATACATTTCCCCTCTCATCAGTCCCACCCCACATACAACAGGCTGCCTCTCCCTTACCAATCACCACCCCAAGCAGTCTCTCTCCCCCATATACGATGTATAGAAAAAATATTTTTTTAAATCATCCCAGTCACCCAGTCACTCGCCTCTGACCAGTCACCCCCACATACTAGGATGCTTTTCTCTCACCACTCACCAACCAGTCTCTCTCCCACTGTCACCTGATACAGTCACCCCAGTCACTCCCCCTCTCACCAGTCACCTCCACACACACCAGGCTCCTCTCACTCATCAGTCACTACCCCAACCAGTCTCTCTCTTATCTGTCACCCCCTATAGTCACCCCATTCACACCCTCTCACCATTCACCACTCCACTCCTTCTCCCACCTGTCACCCCATACAGTCACCCCAGTCTCTCCCCTCTCACCAGTTACCTCCACACATACCAGGCTGCCTCTCTCTCACCAGTCACCACCCCAACCAGTCTCTCTCCTATTTGTCATTCCATACAGTCACCCCATTCATCCCCTCTCACCACTCACCAATCCAGTCTCTCTCCCACCTGTCACCCATACAGTCGCCCCAGTCACTCCCTCACCCAAACACACAGACACCAGAAAAATTAAAAGTATGTATATCCTAAAATGCCAGGGCCCCTTTCCTAAAATACAAAGGGATTGGCAAATTTTAAAATATGCATTTGTATTACATCTTTTGCTTATTCTGACTAGAACTTGAGAGTATTATTATATCACTTGTTTACATTTGTTACCAGGCACTGGCCATCCCCCCACAAATACCACCTTGCAACCTTGGCAACACAAACAAGTAACTACAGAGACAACCAATGGGAATGCAGAACCATACCTCTAGCTAATGAACTGCTCCCCAGTTGACACTTTTTAACTTATTGGTAACATTTCTAGTTAGAGCGCACTAACTATAGTTAGTACATACTAACATCCAGTTAGCGCGCTCTAAATCCTATTAATGCGCACTAACTCTGAAATTAGGAAAACTAATTAGTGCGCACTAATGGGGCTTAGTGAGCATTGACATCCAGTTAGTGCGCACTAACACGAATACTAATTTTTCTGAAATTTTATCTTTTTTTTTCGTTTCGTGGCATTCCCAAAACAAGATGAAGTAGACAATTTTGTTGCCATTATCTATTTTATTGAAAACGAATGAACATCTCTAATTCAAATTTCATTTGTATTAACATTCTGCTTTGCAGTTAACAGGGATAATCTGGAATCTTTTAGCTCAGACGATTCTTTACTTATAGGCACATGGACTACTTTTGCTTTTATCGGAACCTCTCTGTTGGGATGCCCTGACTCCAATGCTTCATTAGTATCCTTTGAAGATCCCTTCCTCCAAACCATGCGCTGCTGAGCGACTGTCGGCTTTCCTCCTTGTTCTAGTTTAAAAGCTGCTCTCTCTCCTTTTTAAAGGTTAGCGCCAGCAGTCTGGTTCCACCCTGATTAGGGTGAAGCCCGTCCCTTCAGAAAAGACTCCCCTTTTCCCAAAAGGTTCCCCAGTTCCTCACAAAACTTAATTCCTCTTCCTTGCACCATCGTCTCATCCACGCATTGAGACTCCGGAGCTCTGCCTGCCTCTGGGATCTTGCACCCCATGGATGTGTGTGCCTAAATGAAACTCGACACACTCTAGTGACATCCATCCACCTTGTTCATTTCCTTCACAACACACAATACTCACCAGCAAGAGGTGCTGGTTTCAAGACAGCCAAATCCTGAACGGTCAGCACACCACAAGATGACAAGTTAATTACAGTGCATTTCACCATCAGTTCAGGTATTCAGAGATCATTAACTGAGATTCATCATCTTTGGGCTAGTGCAAGCCAAGGAGTCAGTGAGGGAATGGCATGATGCAGATTCTCAATTAAAGAAAAAATTAAGTTGGATTAGATACCGTAGCCTCGCTGGAGCTTTCAGCTGCTCTACAGGGAGCTTGATCCATTAAGGCTGTATGCTGAACAGAACACCAGCCCTTCTGTAAGCTCTGCCCAGGCCGAGACAAATATCGCAGTATGCTCAGACCGAAAGCACAGCCATCTCAGATGTGACCACCTCCTCTCGCCCATTTATAATTAACCCCACCCTCGTCCCAAGTCCTTGTCATATTTGTAAGAGCCAGCTCTGTCAGTCCATTATTCAAAAAGAAGATCTTTAATGGATGGATATGGCCGCAGCATAGGTCACTGTATACAACAATTAAATTACAAAACAATTACTAACATTCATTCAGTTACAAAAACAGTAATTACTAATATATTCTCAATCCCTAGGGGTGATCATGCCCTCACCTGCTGAATTTCAATTCACTAAATGCTCTACAGAATCCTGCTACAGCAGTATCGTGCCGTTGTGGAAGCAGGGCCATCGAAGCCGTGCTCCATTTCACAAGTGCTCTGTGGTATCATGTTACAGCAATGTGGCACCATTGGGAGACACAGGGCCTCAAAGCCTTGCCCCCTCAGCTTATCCTGTCATTCAGTCCTTACTACTGAGGAAGTTCTCTGCGGTGCAATGAAGTGCTGCTCTGTAAAAGAGCAGGTATCACTCATTAAGCATGCCAGCACAATTCTGGGTGATGCGCAGGCCAATCCTGGCCATCAAAGCCAAAGACTTGCCGTCACCCACCAAAGCAATGGAGGGGCAGGAATACCATGCTGTTCTCTACCCAGCCAGCTTTCAGGAATTGCACATGCCGTGCACCTTGGGGCATGGTCAATCCTCGCCACAAGCCCACAGTAGTGACACCTGACTTGCCATGGGCACCCCCAGACTCACAGCAGCACAACTCATCTGAATGCCTCCTGCAACCATGAGAGTAGGCAGCAGCGGGGCAGCCTGAATCAGGATGTCCCACAATCCAGTGTGACAAATGCTAGAAAAAGGCCTCAACACCTGGAGCCATTGCAAGGGGGCGGGGAGGGGGGGTGGCAACCCACCGACCCTCTCCTGGAAATCCGCTGCAACCACGTGCCTCCTCCCCAGTGCCTGCATCCCAGACAATGGAGTAGCTGAGACTCAACTGGCCAGTCAAGCGCGCTCCTTGGGGGAGGCCCGCCGATCCCACACAAAAGTACATACTGTGGAAAAGAACAAGGCTTCGCAGCACCAGCCGGGAACAGCTGCAAGACCTCCAATCTGACCGCATGAGCTCATGCAGCCTGCTCCCCAATCACTCATCCTTTTCGGCACGCGGTGTGCGAAGAAGTATGACCCACCGCAACAAAACCCGCACGCGCCAAAACCGGGAGTCTGCACGAAAAGCCGCATACCTGGCATGCTGCCATTGATTGGCATACGTTTCTAGGCCCTGCCACTCCCATGTCTGCGAAATCCTCACCTTCCCCATCCCCCACCCCCCCCCTTTTTTTTTTTTTTTTTTTAAATATAAGGTTCAGACACTCCCAGTGCAACCCACCAGAACGTTGCTGCACCACAGCGGGCAGACCCCAAAAGGAGGAGATAGAAAGAGCTGCAGGCACACACAGTGGGACGGGAGGGGTCGGGGGCCTCCCTCGCACTGAGAGGTGTGAAGGGCCCAGCCATGCGCGGCCAACCAAGCCCGCAGCCTGCTCCCCAAAACAGGACACGCCAAGCCCATGCAGCAGGTCCCAAATCCCCTACCCTCCTCTGATCCTCCACCTAGCAGCTGCTAGTGAAAGACCTGAGTTGGAGGCAAGACCACCCGCAGAAAAGTGCACCGGAACCCGGGCCAGGCCAGGAGCCAAGGTAGGCCGCACATAGTGTGGAAGGTGTGGAAGGAAGCCAGCAGCACATCCTTACTCACAAAAACCACCGTAAAAGGAGGCGGGGAGGGGGGAGCGGGCCAGTCCACCTTTAAATTCTGCTTGCTGGCCCAACCCCCCCCCCGCCGACTCTGCTGCCTCCCTTGCTCCAGAGGCGGTCGACCTCACCGTTTGAGGCCTTCCTGCCTTAGTTGGGGCAGGGCAGCTCTTAAAGATGAAATCATCAGCAACTCCCCTTGGGAGAGCTGAAATAAACCATTTCAATTAGCAACCATGGGTTCCGCTTACATTACAGCACATTAATGCTTTATCTCCTGGGTGTTACCCTTATGTGCCTAATAAGATTTTGGGTTGGGAGTCATCTTGTAACCGTCTCTTTTTAGTCAGTAAGGAGGTCCAGACAACTGATCCGTAAAGATAGACTTTTATTGCCAGTAAGATGCAGCTAAGACAAAGGCTCAGTACAACTGCATGCCCCTCCCCTTCAGGAGCAGACTCTTATGCACTTTACAGTTCTTATCTTTTACACATGCGTTCTAAGCATTGCTGAGCAAGCATATTCCGGCTGAAGGGGCTACTGACCCCCTCCCTAGACACCCTGGAACTTTCGTGAAACTTCTCCCATGTTCTGCAGGAGAGGCTGCTGGGACTTGCAGTTCTGGAAAGGAATTCGCGAGTCTGCAGTAATACAGCCCATCACATAATACATCCATTGTTCTAATCTAGGTTACAGCAGTGAAAGCTTATCAGAGAATAAGAACAGCGAAGCCAAAAAAATGAAAATGTGCAATGTGCTGACAGAGAGTTTCTCAATGTCCTAATTACAGCTGTATTGCAGACTGTAAGTAAACCCGTCATGAAGCAGGGAATTCTGGTACATGAAGTCCTTTGTCAGGTTGAAGCGTTCAGACCCCTTCAATCTGTTATCATTGGCTGGAATAGTATGTACCACTAACTGATAGTTAGCATAAAAACACTTTGGAGTCAATTGGTTTGGGCCACTATTTATGAATAGTGTCTGAAGGGAGCAGATATTTGAAAAAAAAAAAAAAAGCAATTGCAAAAGGCAATAGTCTGCTGTCGTTCCTGGTTTTTTGTTTTTTTTAGAAGATAAAAACATTTATTTAGAGTGCACAGGAGCAGAACCATCTTATACTCACTCTATCTGGGCTCCGCACCTTCTCCAGGCCCACCCCATGCAGCTGTTTACCCACCTAAGATATATTTTCTCAGGGTCAGAGGAGGAATAAGTTCCAACAGGTGCATAGCCCCCATTATTTCCTAGAGGATGAACATTTTAATTTTTTATTTCATTTTCTTCCCACGGAAAATCATAGAAGATGGCCCGAGGCAACCTCCTTTGTTCTGCTCTAACCAGTTCCACTGATTTGGGAATCAGAAAAAAAAAACCATATCGGGAAGAAGTCTAATTTCAGGGCCCTTTCTTGTGGCTTTCCAACAGACGGTTCCATGATTGCTGCCAACATTGCGGCACTTGTCTGTTAAAAGAAACTCCGCCCGACCTGTCTCCTGTGCAATTATCTCCGTACACTCTCCTCACA
Organism: Rhinatrema bivittatum; assembly: GCF_901001135.1. NCBI lineage: Eukaryota > Metazoa > Chordata > Amphibia > Gymnophiona > Rhinatrematidae > Rhinatrema > Rhinatrema bivittatum. The sequence continues at coordinate 141,364,971 of NC_042621.1, forward strand.
CGTCCTGTTCTCTTTCTGCCATCCCACTCCTGCTTCATTCGTGCCTGTTCTTCTCAGTCTCTCCTCCTGCGCTGAGCGCGTGCCGATACACGCTCATCATACACAGACCATGAAAGCCACGCATGAACGCCAACCAGATGTACCCCAAAAGTGCCTAACTTCCAGATTTCTACTATTTTACTTTTTAAAACATTTTTAAAACATTTTCCCCTTCTCAATGGGAAGATGCACGGCTAATTCATCCTGCTTTCTACGGAAAACACCAAGCATGCTTTTTTGTTGATAAGCAGGGCTGAATTAACCGTAACATGCGGGGAGTCCCAAGCTGAGGGTTGCAGCAGAGCAATTAGGGGTAGGTTTTTAGAGAAGCGCACGTGCGGCCATGAGCGAGCGCTACCCAGCGCGTGCACATGGACGCACCGATTTTATAAAACCATCGGGTCACACACACATGCGCACCGGATTTTGTAATCCACGTGCACATATGTGCGGGCGGTGCGCGCAAGGGGGGGAAAGATTTAGGCAATTCCCATGTGGCGACGCATCCCGGCCTTCCCCAGTTCCCTCCCAGTCCGCTCCAATTAAGGAGCGGACTGGAAGGGAACTTCCCTATCCCCCTATCTAACCTTCCTTTCCCTTCCCCTCTCCTCCCCACCCCCTAAACCTACACTATCTTACCTTCTTTTTTTTATTTTTCAAGTTGCTGCTCCTCCGGAGCAGTAGTATCTTGCGCCCTCCGGCAGGCTGCCGGCGCGCACTGCCCCGGCACTGCTGCAAATGGCCGCTGTACCGGCCACCTCCAGCCCCACCCCCTCCCCTTTATCTGGGCCCGGCACTTTGGCGCGCATCGGGGGTTACGCGTGTGGCCGGACCCCTTTGAAGATGTGCGCGGCGCACGCAAGGCCCGGCCACGCACGTGACCCCTGTTTTTTCACGCACGCAGGGGAATAAAAATACGTCCGTTAATGAATAAACAACCTGGACCCCACTGTAGAGAGTAGATTACTGGGTGAACAGGCTAAGCAAAACTACTTGCCTGAATTTACTAGCACTCTTTCAGAGTAATGGAATTGGTGAAAGCTTTCTTTACCCCATTACTGGCTAAGGATAAGGTGGGTATAAGATGTCATCTCTATCTTGATGAAAGGGAGTTCCAGAATCCCCAGTGCCCCTGGATTCTCCATCAAATCCCCTGCAAGGGGTTTGTATCCCATGGCATTTGCATGCAGCAAACTCTAGCCACTCTGAGCCGTTCTCTCCTCTGCGATGACCGAGGATCCATCCTCAGTCACCAGCTTCATTACTGGCGTCCTGAATCATCGTTCCCACACCTCCAGGCTCTGAAGAGGGATCGACGGGAATTCCTCTGACCCCCCCTTCCCCTCCCAAAACGCCAGAACACTCGCCTCCTCTAGAAGACCACTCCAACTCCAAGTTTGTGCCTACATGGGAGTGAGCGTGTCTCTGTTCTCATAATTGTAAAATGAATCAAATCAAATATGAAATAAAAAAAGAAGAGCATTAGCAGTAAATCTGAGAGACTGGGGTTTTACCCATCCTGTCCTAACGAGCTAATCAGGGAGCTTAAGTTCTTCCAGGTTATGTGCAGAATAAACCCATTTGGAGCCATGAACTCAAGGCAAAGACCAGAGAATGCACACACGCATCCTTCCCCTGGTGGTATGCCTGGCCTTCAAAACATGGGCCCTATGGCGAGACTGCGGCATGCTGTGGGTGGTCCGGGAAAAAGAAAAGACACGCAAAGACTGGTGGTAACACTTACCCTTAAGGGCATGAGAATCGAACGGAGAGGCAGGACACACACACAAACTGTGCAACCAAGAAAGATAAAGGCAAGCCAAACGACACTACTCAGGGAGCACCAGGAAAGCACACGTCTTTCTATTGCAAACAAGAGGGGACTACACTCAGATCAGAGGCCAGAGTGCACGCAGAGGAGAGGAAGAAGAAACATGCACTGTGGGAACGTTAGATAGACCCAATGACGCACACATGCCAGACAGCATCTCTGCCCAAACAATGGATTATTTCTTTCCTGGCAAGGTTCACAAGATTAATTCGGAGTTTTCCACCAGGCTTTCTCCACCTCCCCCTTAGCCCCTGCCACCCTTTTTTCCTTTTCTGAAATCAAAGAGGGGGGGGGGGGTAAACTGTCTTTTCTCCTCCTCCAAACGGCCTACTTGTTTCTCTGTCTCTCTTCCCATCCAGCTCCTCAACTCTCTCTCCCCTGCAGTCATCTTCTCCATCTGTCACATCCTCAGTCTATCACTTTCTGCTCTGACTGAATAAAACGAATAAAAATAGCTAACGAACTGAAAGAATGAGCCAAACTGATCTTTTTTTTTTTGTACACATCACTATTGCTGGTTCAGGAGCTGCCGGATCTGACACAGGCACACGCATACGAGCACCCCATGGCTAAACAGTGTAAACCAGACTTGACACCCTGGTATACCTCACTCACGTGGGTCCTCTTGCAGGACGTGGTCCACATTTGGTGGCATATCATCTCCTTTTGGCAGTGTGCCCCAGTTATCTCCCTAGAAGAGGTTCAGAATTTGGGCCCATCCTCTTTCAATCTGGAAAACAAAACCCAAGGAAAAACATTAGGGAAGACATAACGCTTAACACATTCCTGCATTTAATATTAATATGACGTGTAGTCTTAGACTATTAATATAAGTACGAACAGATAAGACACACTGATGATAAATTATAGGCACCCCTCCCCCCACTTCCATTGCAGACCCCATTACCTCCAATAGAACAAAATAACAGTACTTTTTGGGTGGGTGAGAGGACTTCCAGAAACACCTCCTACTGTCGATGTCACAGCATTAACTGAATATCTCCATGGCAGAAATGGGGAACGGGGGCAAGCAGGTCACAGAGTTATCAATCTCTCAGTCAGTCAGGCTTAGAAGAAAATGACATGATGGGTGTGGCATGAGGGCTCTGCGTGCGGCCACAGGGGCAGGGCTGCCGAGGAATTTTAAAGAGCTTTATTCTTGGGACAGAAGATGCAAGAAAGGATTTCTGTCAAAGATAAGAAGGTCAGGAGGTGTCATTTTAATTCTTAGCCCTTGGTTCGTGAAAGATGGCATTGTGTAAGGTGTATATGTGTATGGCTGAGCTATTGACCCTTCCTGTTTAATGGCTTTTTTTTGTGCTGACGGGTATCAAAACATGGGAATGTTTGGTGCCTTCGTGCATGCGTAACAGCACCCTTGGAAAGATTAGTTTCCTATTGCCACACCGAAGAGTCATTAGTTTATCCTTTGAGTGGAAATGTGTCAACTTCTTCTTTGTGACAGCTCTAGCCTTCCTCCCCTCCCCTCCCCCCACCTGCCCATTCTGTATGCTTGCAGCTTACTTGATAGAAAAGAAGGGCCACGGCGCTCAATGATCTATGAGCCTAAGAATGGCTACCTTGACCTAGCCAGCGGCAACTCTTCAAAATCTCCTGTCCCTAACATTCTCCCCTTTGCTTTGGAATTTCTGTATTGTGCATTGTATAGATATGAGTACTGTACCTGCTACGCTAGAGGATTAAGCCCTTGAGTTATTCAAAGCAGAAATGTATTGCTTGTGATAGAAATGTTATCCATGATTATGCAGTGCTACTGCCGAGAAAGTAAATGATAGGTAAAGTCTGAAACACGAGAGGACTTTTTTCAGTTTTTTTGGCATGTACATAAGTGAGTCCATCCTAACTTCAGGATAGTATTCTTTTCTAGTTCCTTCTAAATAAAAAACTGTTTTGTTGAAATAGAAATGATTTCCCGTTTGTTGTGTATTTTATCATTTTTCCTCATTGAATATATCATGGGAATGCATGCAAGCTTTTGATCACATCTCACTAAGGCAGTTTGCTGACTGAAATGTGATCATTTGTTGGTTTCTTACCTTTACTTCAAGTGACATCACAGTGCGAAAGCGCTCATTTTTCTTCCTCTGCCAGTTTCCAGATGCTGATGATGTCACTTAGGAGAGCAGTGTTGCATATCATAAAAATGTTAATAAGAATGACTCATCTGCAATAAAACTGCTAATGTCTTAAGTGATTCCTGGTGGGGTACGGGGTGGATCATCTTAAAAGCCAACTATAATGTGTTTATGCAACTTTTCAGAGCTACACAGATCCTCGGTGCTGTGCTTTTTAACATAACATGTGACTAGTATTATTCACCAAACTGGGTGTGAATAACATAGAAATAGAGAATATTATTGAGGATAAGGACCTCAATAATATTCTCTATAATATTCTCTACTATGATCCCACAGATCCAAGTTGATCTCTGTCTTTACCTTCAGCTCCTTGTAACTAGGTATCCTCTGTGCCTGTTCCATGCTTTCTTGAGTTCTGCTAATCTTTTTGCCTCTATCATGAGCCATCCATCCACCATATTACCCATGAAGACATATTTTCTGATATTACCCCCTTGGCACCTCATAAGTCATAAGAATTGCTGCTTTGAGCCGTGGTTACTTATGGCATAGAAATGTTTTAAATAAACCTGGATCAGACCAAAGCCCATCGAGCCCAGCATCCTGCTTTCGACAGCGGTCAATCCAGGTCACAAATACCTGGCAGATTCCATAAAGTAGATCAAATTCCTGTTACTCACGCCCAGGGATAATAATAGCTTTTTATAGTCTATCTGGCTAATTATATGTTATGGACTTTTCCTCCAGGAACCTGTCCAAACCTCTTTTAAAATCTGCTATGCTATCACCTTGATCACATCCTCTGGCAAGAGATTCCACAGCTTGACAGTATGCGGAGAGAAAAAGTACTTTTTACGATTTCTTTTGAATGTACTGGTTACTACTTCCATGGAATGTCCCCAAACTATGACAATGCTCTCCCCCCCCCACCCCCCCCCAACATCACACTGTGTTCACCAAGCAGGAAACATCAGAAGTTACAAGTCACCAGAAGAAGCTTATGGTCTCGGGAAAGAAAATGAAGAACTATTTAGTCGTTCAAAATCAAACTCCTGGATCTGTGTGGGAGGGCCTGAATGTAGGGGTCCCATATCCTCAGAAACTGTCGCTGCTGAAGGGAAGAATGAAGTGAAACTAAATCGTCCATCCGTAGCAAATGGTGCAAATGGTTTCGCCAGGCCCAGAATGAAGGAGCATCTGTACTTTTCCAGTTCAGAAGTATTCACTTTTTTCCCTACCAGGCAGGCTTTCTGTACAAATAAGCGAGGTCCAACACCCCTAACCTGCAAAGTCAGGATACAACCAAAGAGAAAGAGTAACAGAGATATGTTAAACGAGACCCCTAACAGATCCATGAGGTATCCAGCAATCCGACTCCAGAAACGTTTAATGGGGGGTGGGGGAGGGGGCATGCCCAAAAAGAGTGGGACAGCGTACTGTTGTCTGCCTGACACTTTCCACATGTGGCTGAAACAGAAATTTTGGAGTGGAAGGCCACCTAAGCTGACATATAGGCACGCCGAAGAAACTTGTATTTGCATTTCCCTGTAATACATGTTAGAGGAAATCTTGGACACTCGCTTAAAACCTGCTTGAAGAATAGAAACCGTGACCATAAACACCCCATCCCCGTTCCAGCGATCCACTAGGACAGGACAGTTGTCTATTCGTGCAAGCTTTTTAAGTCCTTTGTAATAAAGGGAGAGGGAAGGAGGGCGCAATTTGTCAAACAAAAACAGAGCATCCAGGGGATGAAAAACAGTGGATTGCAAAGAATCTGGCGTTAGAGATTTAACATGGTGCTGAACTTGTAAGTAGGAAAATACCTGCGCATTACCAAAATTATATAAATCTTTCATCTCTGAAAAAGATAACATGGGCCCCTCTTCAGTAAGTAAATGGCCCAACTGAGTGATGCCTCTGGCGGCCCATAAGCGAAAATCTCCAGCCTGGGAGCCCGGAGTAAAATCCGGGTTCCCTTGAATGGGTAGCAAATAGGAGCAAATCCGCGGAATGGTCAATAATTTTGTTAAGGCAAGCCAGGTTTGCCTAATTGGAGTGGTCACTATAGATCGGATCAAAAAGGATGGTAGTTTATCAGAGAAACTTTGTAATACATATTTTAAGTCCAGCAGGGCTACCAAGGCTTTCTCAGCCGTGATATTGACATAGAAAGATTTATCAAGGAGCCAGTCTCTGATAATGCTCAAGTTACAAGCCAAATTGTACAAAGCCAAATCTGGTACTCCCAAGCCTCCCATACCCCATCTCTCCTTCAGCCAAGACAGAGGTATCCTTGATTTCATACCTAGCCACAGAAAAGAGCTCAATGCTTTGTCCAAGCTTATCAAATCCCTCTGCTTGAGATAGAGCAGTAAATTCTGCAGGGTGTAGAGCCACTTGGGGAGAATAATCATAAGAACATAAGAAATTGCCATGTTGGGTCAGACCAAGGGTCCATCAAGCCCAGCATCCTGTTTCTAACAGAGGCCAAACCAGGCCACAAGAACCTGGCAATTACCCAAACACTAAGAAGATCCCATGCTACTGATGCAATTAATAGCAGTGGCTATTCTCTAAATAAACTTGATTAATAGCCATTAATGGACTTCTCCTCCAAGAACTTATCCAAACCTTTTTTGAACCCAGCTACACTAACTGCACTAACCACATCCTCTGGCAACAAATTCCAGAGCTTTATTGTGCGTTGAGTGAAAAAGAATTTTCTCCTATTAGTCTTAAATGTGCTACTTGCCAACTTCATTGAATGCCCCCTAGTCCTTCCATTATTCGAAAGTGTAAATAACCGATTCACATCTACTTGTTCAAGGCCTCTCATCATCTTCAACAAGTTCACCCGACCTCCCAGTGATAAGGGTAAGTTTGTCCAGGATTGAGGTTTCTCCTGCAAAAATTTCAATATAGATTATATAATTGAACTGGATTCTGAGATAGAATAACCCCTAAATATCAGAGAGAATCTCTCGCCCACTGTAGGGGAAACGATTCGTCCCATCGGTCCTGGAGGGCCTCAGGGAAGGCTAACGCCTCCGACTTATCAACATTGACTCACAGGCCTGAAAACATCCCAAAAGACTCAATCAACTGCAGAAGAGAGTTGAGAGAACGTACTGATTCTGTCAAAAAAAAACCCAGGATGTCATCTGCAAAAGCCGCTTATTTAAAAATTTCTGTCTGGAATTTAATCCCTCTCACCTCCTGGGTCGCCTGAATTGATAAAAAAGGGGCTCAAGTTGCAATAGAAATAACAGAAGGGATAAAGGGCAACCCTGTCTAGTACCCCTCATAATTTGAAAGGGTTTGGATTGTGAACGGTTAGCAAGTATCAGGGCTGTCGGGTCATGATACAGTAAGCGTATAGTGGCATAAAAAAACCCTACAAAACCCATAGCTCACAAAATATGAAAGAGATAAGTCCACTTCATCCTATCAAACGCTTTTTCAGCATCAAAGCTGATTACCATATAGGGAGTGTCCGTCTGCTGACTCATACCCAGGCCGCCAGTACATGTCGAATATTAGTAAGCACTAACCCACTTGGTTAGGTCCTATCAATGAGGGTAGCACCTTAGCCAACCTATCTGCCAGTATTTTGGCCAGTAGTTTCTGATCAAAATTAAGCAGAGAAATTGGGCAATATGAGATAGGCAATAGGGGGTCCTTCCCAGGTTTAGGAATAAGGGTGATCTGTGCTGTATTCACATGAGCAGGATATGCTCCCTGCTAGATCAATTCAGAAAAGGTAAAGGCTAACAGGGTCCCCAGGGAGTCCAATAAACACTTATAAAATTCCACTGTGAACCCATCAGGCCCCGGGGCTTTGAGACTTTTCGCCTGGTGGATAGCAGACTGTATTTCCTCCACAGTGACTGGACGTTTCAGCCACTCCCTTTGCTCCAGGAATTGACACAGAAGACTAATCTGGGTGCAAAAACAGACACAGACTTCTCCATTCCAGCCCCCAGATGTATACAAATCAGAATAAAACTCCTTAAAAGTGCGTAAGATAGAAGGGGTGTCTGTATCTATTTTCCCTGTGGGGGAACGGAGGGCAGCAATAGAATGTGGCTTGTAGGCTGATCGAATCAGATTAGTCATCAATTTTCCAGCTTTATTACTAAATTGATATAGCTTATATTGGTAATAGAAGATGCTCTTTTTCACCATTTGGTGTAGAAGAGAGTTTAGAGCACCTTGAAGGGAAAGATAATTGTTCCTATTAGCACCTGCATTAGAGCGAGCCAATACTTGTCTAGCTTTCTGCAATTGGGCACTAAGAGTTGGAGACGCTTATCTAACATTTTCCATCTATGGGCTACGTATGAAATAATGTCCCCTCTTAGTACCGCTTTGGTGGTATACCAAAACAAAATGAGGTTGGCCACATGTTCCTGGTTTAAAGAAGAGTACTCCTACCATTTTGCCAAGAGATGTTCCCAGAATTGGGGGTCCTCTACAAGGTAATATGGAAAGCGCCAAATAGAGGGAGAAGGCGGGACAGAGGAAAACTGTTATTCCACCTAAACTGGGGCGTGGTCAGAAATGATAATATCATCTATACCCACGTCTCTAAGTTTGGAAAAGGTATGGGTGCTAAGTGAAAAATAATCTAACCTAGACAAGGTAGCATGGGCACAAGAAAGATGAGTAAGGTCTCTTTCTGTCGGATGCAGAACTTGCCATGCATCCATCAAGTGCAAAAACTGTTTTCAGGTATAGGGGGCCCTTTCCTGTAGAGGCTTCTTTCTGCAAACCGTGGGATCTGTCTATAAGAGGATCATGAATGGTATTAAAATCGCCTCCCCCCCCCCCCCCCCCCACACACACACACAATAATGACATCATCCATATAGGGAAGAAGTAGACTGTAAAGCTCTCTAAAAAATCTTGGGTTATAATTATTGGGAGCATATAAATTACAAAACACAGTGTTGGTATTATGATAATGCGTGATCAAAATTATGTACCACTCCAGGGGATCTTTAATCTCTTTCTGAACCTGAAGAGGCAACTGTTTACAAATTAATATGGCCACACCAGCTGATTTCATGGAAGCCGATGCAAAATAGACTTCCTCTACCCAATTCCAGCACAGTTTCCTGTGTTCCATGTTATTTAAATGAGTCTCCTGGAGAAATACCACATCTGCGGCTTTCCTCCTGAGGGTGGTAAGAATTTTGGACTGCTTAATAGGAGAGTTTATCCCACACAAATTCCACGATATTATTTGAGTACCTTGATTAGGTGTTCAAGTGACCTGAAAAGAGATATGAAAGCTTAATAATCATAACAATAGTGAGGGCCTTCCCAGCATAGGCCCCCACATCAAACAAAGCCTACCATAAGCCTGTAAGTACAGAGATGTTCCTATCTCCGGTTTTTACACAATGTGAACTCAGTGAGTTAACAACAGTGACTCCCGGGTTCTCGTCCCCAATTACCCCTCCCTCCCCCCCCCCCAGTACCCCATCCCTCCAGATGAAGAACTTTGAGACCACTACCATGCAAGCAGCCCTCCCCCCAACTCAGCCCCAACTCAACCCCATCTGCAACCCGCTAATCACAACAAAATCAGTGGTATGAACTGTGTAAAACAATCCTTTTTCGTGTGCTCCCACAGAACCTCCATGCAGTGATGAAAAATATCGCAGCCGACTGTTAGACTAGGAACATAAAAAAAAAAACCCAGTCCATAGTCCCATAAGCAGGGAGGTCCAAATACTGGGACATAAAGACGTCGGTGGGGCTTCCGATCCAAGTAGAGTAAACTGTCATGACACACACCGGTCCCAAATCCCAAGATAGCTACTCTCCGGCCTAGGCGTTTCTGCTTCTAGCAAGCTGCGTATCTCTTCGATTGTGGCAAACCAATGAATGCCCTCCGAGGTAACCACTCACAGACAGGCAGGGTAGATCAGGGAGGTCCGTGTACCCGTGGCAATCAATTTGGAGCAGAAGGAGGCCATCGTGCTGCTCTGCTAGACTCGCCGAAAAATGTTGAAAAATCTGGATAGTTTGATTTTCATAAGTAAGCACTTTACCCGCACGAGTCATCGGTAGGATCTTACACTTGTGGGCATAATTAAAGAGGCCATCTTGCAGGTCAGACACGTGCTGCTCAACCTCAGTAAACTGGGTTTTGTATCCAGCAATAGCAGCAGATAGCTGTGACAATTTAGCAGAGATATTCTTAAGTTTGGGTCCCAGAGCCTCTGTAACCGCCAACTTAATATCCGCTAATGCCTTCGGAACAGGCAAGTCGGGTAGCTCTGCCTCTGCCGCGGCCTGCATCTCTGAGGCTCGGGACTTGTCCTTCTCTCTATCTTCCTTAGTGAAGCAAGATGTCATTCCCCACTCAGATAACTTGGAGGTGAGAGACGGTCTGTGTGACGTGGGAAGCTGTGAAAAAATGTAATTTTGCGGGTGCAGATGGGGTGAGATTCCGGAGGCGAGCGCTGAGAGGGGGAATCACACCCGTCCCCAACACTGCATCAGTTGATCTTTCTTCTGGCTCACCTTTTTCTATATGTTTATTTATACCTTAAAAATTCTAAAAAAAAATTGGTAAAATAGGATTTCCACTTCCTAAACCATGTTAAATCTTTCCCATTAAGCCGTCTATCTGTATGGCCAGTGATTTTGTTTTTAAGAATGGCTTCTACCAATTTTGCCCGGCACTGATTTCAGGCTCACCGGTCTGTTCTTTCCTGGCTCGCCCCTGAAGCCCTTTTTAAAAATTGGCTTCACATTGGCCACATTCCAGTCTTCAGGAATTGTGGCTATTTTAAATAAAATTTTACTGATTATTAATAACAAGTTAACAATTTCATGTTTTAGTTCTTTTAAAACTCTGGGGTCGATGCCATCCGGTCCTGATGATGTTACTCTCTAGTTTATCAATTTGATCTATTACATCTTCCAGTGTCACAGATAGTTGTTTAGTTCTCTGAATCTCCACCATTAAAGAATGTTTCAGGTGTGGGTATGTTCCCAACATCCTTCATAAAGACTGAGGCAAAAATTCATGAAGTCATCTAGCGGCCCAATTAATTCTCTCACAGGCAATTGCTTCAATTGTACTTGAAAATGATTTTATTGTTAGTTTTTGCCTCACTGGCAAGCTTTTTCTCAAAATCCCTTTTGGCCTGTCTAACTATTGCTTTATATGTAACTTGCCAGTGCTTATGCTCTCACCTATTTTCATCATTGGGGTCAGCTTTCCATTTTTTGAATGATGGCCTTTTAGCTTTAACTGCCTCCTTTATCTCATCATAAAACTATGCTGGTAGTTGTTTGGTCATCCTTCAACCTTTTTTAATGCAAGGATTACATTTTATCTGGGCTTCCAAAATGGTATTTTTAAACAATGTCCATGCCTCATGCAAACTGATGTATATATAGTCCCCCTCCTTCCCACTGAAACAGATAGCTGGGGGAAAGGATACACTCAATACCAGGGCTTAATCCTGATTCCGTTTTATAAATCCCTGGTATGGATCTTCCAACAAGGGGAAGGATTATTTTCAGGGCCTAAGGCATTTGAATGGTCTAGCAGCAAGAAGATGTTGGGCAGAAGGTATGGTGTTCCAAAATTAAAAGGCTTTACTGAAAACAGATGAAATAAAATAGTAATTGGTAGTTTTTTAAAACTTAGAATCCACAAAGAGATGTTGACATGCATCAAGGAGGTTACTGTCCTTGCATTACTCTCTCCTGGGATCCCATTACTTATTTTCTTGGAGTTTAATTCTCCCTTGGACTGCTTCCTCAGGGCCCTTGGTGGTACCTAATTCTCCAAATGCTTAAATCTAGCACCTTACTCTCTCCTCCTTCTCTTCTGATGGGATTAAGAATATGTATTCCAAGTAACAAATATACAAGAAGAAATATTTGTATATTAAAGAAAACAACCACAGAAGGTATTGAACATATATAAGCATTAACACATAAATCTATTACTAAAAGTATACAAATAAATCAATAACACAACCGATGAGTTCTGAAAAAAAAACATTAAAATTGAAATCACAGCATAACCATGTTTCAACATATATACCTGCTTCAGGGAAATTTAAGCTATATATACATACAAAATAAGAGAAATCCATAGGAGATGATCAGAATTACTTGTCTAATTTGGAATATGCCATAAAGGTAATATGACACACACAGTCTCATTCTTATTCACACAAAACATGCTAAGTTTTATAAAGCAACAATATTTATGACAAAAGACCTCATTCAGACAGCACGGGGATTGCACAAAACAATCTTATGACTTGTAACCTTTTTCTGTGTTCTTTTAGATATTTGTAATCATTGGTCTTAAAATGAATTGAACCTTGAATTTATACATTTTTTTGATAATTTTTTCATTGCAACCTAAATATATATTAAAGTCAGGCCAGTAAAACAAAACAGGTACTTATCTCGGAACACAGAGGATGCTGCAGCGTTTCGAATAATCATTTCGCCTTCAGGGGTTGATGTAGCACAAACACAGTGAGAATACAAATGCCTCCCAAGTGTTCAGGTTTATACATATCCTTCCATAGTGCCTCTGGAGTCAGGTATGTTCATGAATTCAAAGAGCCGGTAATAAGTTTAGTTTAGTTTAATTTAATATACTGATTTTGTTATACCGCCTTTCAAAGACAAGTCAAAGCAGTTTAGAATTTAAAAGAATTCACAGCAATAATAAGCATAAATGGGGTAGATATATTCAGAAATATCTGGTTAAGTAAGTTAGCTGGATAAGACTTACCTGACTAACTTACCAGGGATGTTCAACAGCACAGCTATGCTGCTGAATATCCTTGAATAAGCCACTAGTTAGCTGGATAAATCTTATCCAGCTAACTTTAGGCCTGCTCTTGAGTAGTTCTAACTTATCCGTTAACTTATTTATTTATTTATTTATAGGGTTTATATACCGGAGGTTCCTGTATAAAATACATATCACCCCGGTTTACAAGAAACAAGAACTATCGCTTCATTTAGCGGTTTACATTGAACATTGAACATATTAATTAACATTGAACATTGAACATATTAATTAACATTAATTGAACATTGAACATATTAATTAACATTAACATTGAACTAACTTACTGGATAAGTTGAATATTGCTACTTATTGCTACTTATCCAGCTAAGTTAGTCGGATAAGTAGTTCCTTCCCATAATGCCTATATACCATCCACCACTTATCCAGTTAACTACTTAACCAGAAATATACTTATCCGGCTAAGTGGCGGCTGCAAGACGGGACTGGATATTCAGCCACTGCCGCTTAATTGGGTGTCCATGCTTATCTGGCTAAGTAGTGCTGCATATCGGTCTCAATAAGTATAAGCAGTATAAAATAAAACGTAAAACAAAGACACAACAATAATATAACAAATAATAACATAATTGACCATAATTAACCCAAAATCCAAATCTGATGTGCGTACCCAATTTAGAAAAGACATTAATAGGAATGTTATAAAATCCAGGAGGTTCTAGAGGATAGTCCAGTCAAGTACCCAGCTTTTCGCTCAGTGAAAGCGATCTGCAAACCACAATGTCTTCGATAAAGTGCCAAAGCATGACCTGTGAGGGGCATGTCATGCTAACCCCAAGCTGTGCTGTTGGTGATTGTGAGGCACATGATCAGCAACCAGTAATTTTGCTCCACCATGTACAAAGGATCTAAAAACTGTATTTAAAAACGTCCCAGCGTTGATCCTGTGAGCCCGAGATCATGCCATGTTCTGCACTCAAACTGCAGTCAGCTTGGTGCACTAAACAAAATAAATGAATTAAGAGACAGGTGTTCCTTTCAAGCTTTCTGTGTGTTGACCATTGCCAGAAGGATACCCAGTTGTTTAGAGCTCCAAGTGCATTTTGAATACTGGTGCAGCAAAGTCTAACATCATCATGCACAATTTCCACTGCAGGCTGCCTGCTTTCAGAAGGGCAGATACAGAAATATCCTGCTGCAGAAGATAGAGACTTCTATCAAGAAACTGAAATCAACTGGGAAGTGATACAAGAGGAGAGCGAGGCTAAACCTCTAGAGGACTCTCAGAGCCATTCAAAGACCAAGGAAGAGCAAGGTAAGATATCCCCAAAAAATAAATATGGACATTCCATTGTATTGGAGCACACTGTCTCCTGCAAAATAAGGCCCTGCAGAAAATGCACAGAAATCTACTTTGAAACCAAAGGAAGACATTGTCAACTACAGAAAATCAAAGAAGTGTTCTCTAGAGTTTATTGTCCCTTATAGATGACATCCTATAGGAAATAAAAGAAGTTGAAGAAATCAGCATTAAAAGCAAATGATAATATTGGGGTCAATCTCCAGCCAAGCTGATCATCTGACCTAGGTGGCATGATTTTGGCTGTCTAGATTAGGCAAATTCTCATCTGAACCTAGGCAGCTAGGTTTACAGCTGAAAATTCACCTAAATCTTGGTGTGCAAAATGGGCTACCAAGATTTAGATGTGCTATCGTAGTGCCTAAGTGTAACTTCCCAAGTTAGAGGCCTAGCATCATCTTGAATGATGGCTCCAGCGGGGCAGGAGCAACTGAGGATTGCTCCCGCCCTGGGGAGACCCACGATTTTGGATTTAGGGTAAAGGGGGAGGGATTTGGAGGTAGAGATGGGGAGGGAGCAATTTTGGACTTTTTGGGTGAGGTGGGGTGGGGACAGGGTTTCAGGAAGAGGGTGGGGTTTCACAGACAATTCTTGGGGCCATTGGACTTACAAAAGGGCTTTTGTGAGAAAGGGCTTTGGGAGTGCAAGAAGAGGGATTTCCTGCTCAGAGCTTACTTCCCTTTTAATCTGCATGGCACAAAATAAAACAAGAGAAAATGGGGAAAAACGAAACAAGGAAGCAAACTCATTTTTCCCCATGCACACCCCTCCTATTTCCAAGTGAATAGCACTGCCTAGTAATGACTGATATGAATGAGCCCAGGTTTCTATTAGAGAATAAAACACATTTCATTTAGTTTTGATGTCCATGTGTGAATTTCTTTCTGCCATAATTCCTTTGTTCATTTTCATTGTTTTTGTTCTAGCCATCTTTCTTCCAAAAAAGCAAGTTGAAGAGGCTCCTTTAAAAGGAGACGCAGAGTCCCAGCAAAAGAACGGGTCCAGACAGAATGAGGGTGAGGCCCCGTCTGCAACGGAGGCTCCTTTCACTCCTCAAAAGACCGAGGAGAATTTAGAAGAAAAAAATGGGTATGAGAGAGACAGCTTTTATTGAGATTCCTGTCCTAAGTATATCTAATAGCGTTCTAGCTTGATGGCCAAAGTATTTACCTACATTTGATTTGAAGCTCCAGCTCCCCCCTTCCTCAACTGACCTGGGATTCGGAATTCTAATAAAGCAGTGCTCACTCAACCCCCCTAAAGCAACCATCTTCAAGCAATCATCCCAAACACATGCTGGGAGCTGCAGACAGGTCTCTGAGCAGGGGCAGATTACAGGAAAATGTCAGCCCATGGGGGTGTCTGTCTGACTCCCCTCTACACTTTCCCTGCAGCACAAACCTCAACATTTTCCAAAAGCATGCCAGACTGATCCTTGAGAGGAGGTAAAATGGAGCAGGAAAAATTCCCGACATAAATTTCATATCTTTTCCTAAATACCTAAGTGGTAGAGCTTACCCTAGACCAAGAGTGAGCAGACAGAGCTGCAGTCTCCATTATATCCTTGGAAATCGGTTGGACCCCCCCCCAAGTTTGGTTACATCTCTCATATATATCTACATCCTGGATTCCTGGTCAAATAAAGACGCTTGCCAAGCAATCAGATCTTAAACCAGTTTCTATGGAATGAGACAACCACACTGCCGGCCAGTGTCAGTCACACACACACACACACACACACACACACACACACACACTCTGTCAGATGCACACTCTCAGTCATACAGACAGATTTTTAGATTGAGGAAACTTTATTGGCACACATATACACACATTCATACTCTCTCAGACACAAAGACACATACACACACATGCTTACACTCTCAGACACACAGGCACACACTCACACTCTCTCAGACACAAAGGCACATACATAGACACACAGTGACACTCTTTCAGGGAAGCATATCAGTGCTCTGGCCAATAGGTTAAACCTTCAACACAGGGAAAAGTGAGATGCTGAAGGGAATGAGTCTGATACCAGAGCCAATAACCACACCCCCAAGGAACTTAATTGGCCTTTGGCATTGAAAAGGGGTAGAAAGGAACCAGGAAGCTGTTCTTGGGAGCTTGAAAGCTACCTAGCCTTACACTTGTATAGAGACCACCCTACGTCTCCACTAGATGTCTCTAGGCCAGGCTTTTGTTAGGGAGTGAGGAGAGAACATACCATTCCCAACTAGCACCTTCTCTAAGGATGTTGAGCGTTGTGTCTCCCAACTGCATAACTGCAGGAGGGTGCGTGGTATTGTGTGGCATTTTAGTTTAGTTTTGGGAGATGGAGGAGAATCCTCTGGTTGAATCTCTCATTTTCAGCATCCACAGCCAGATACCTGGATAGAGGGGAGAGAGGCATCTCTGGTCCAGCACTCAGCTGGTCTGGAGGGATTGGTCTCAGCTAAGTAAGAGATTTTGTTAGAATTGGGGATTTTTTTAAAGTGGTTTGTGGATTCCTAGTCCTCCCTCTCGGCGGATTCCTCCCCCCCCCACTCCCCACCTGGAGGAGGTCATGGGAAA
Source organism: Rhinatrema bivittatum (assembly GCF_901001135.1). NCBI lineage: Eukaryota > Metazoa > Chordata > Amphibia > Gymnophiona > Rhinatrematidae > Rhinatrema > Rhinatrema bivittatum. Next base: position 141,381,683 of record NC_042621.1, read on the forward strand.
GAGGATCTGTTGTTCCCATCCTACAACACATGGAGGGACAGCAGTGACTTGCCACAGCAGAAGCAGTTTGAGTTTCAGAGAAGATTTCTGTTGCCTTTTTTGCTGGGAGGAATTTTTGTCCACCATTAGAATTTCACCCGTTTGCTGCATTTTTGGACTTTCAAACTGAGAGATCCATTTCAAACATCGGAGAAGAAACAGGAGACCCCGGTACCCACCTAGGAGCCTGGCTTCTACCACCTGGAAGGAAAAGTCTTTTCCTCTGTCTGCCATCTTGATGGGAACTTTCTCAGAGGAACAGGACTGAGACTGGGTTTAAATTCTGGATTGGTTTGAAGATTAAGAGTGCTTGCCAAATGATAAACTTTGAAGTTTTGTGTCAATAATTGTTATTTTTGGAACCCCTCTCTTGAATGTCCAGCACAGTTATTGGCTGGGCCATTGCTTCCATTAGGCAAATTAGGTGGTTGCCTACAGCACCAACACTTTTGGGGGTGGCAAAATCTTGCCAGTGTGAGGTCCAGAGTTCTGCTGTACCAGAATCAATACCACCAAAGGAAGGAGCACTATGCTGGAGGTACCACTGCCAGTAAGAAGGAGCACTGTGTTGGAGCTGCCGCCAATAGTTAAGTTGAGGGAAGGGGTGAATGACTGAAGGTTCGCCTAGGGCACCAATTATTCTCGCACCAGCCCTGGTTATAGGGCCAGAGGTATTGCAGCAATTCAACAAACTGTGAATACACTTGGAGAGCAAGAGAGAGAGAGAGAGAGAGACGGGTAGCCTTGGGCCCTGAAGGTTCAGCCTCTCTCCTTATTTGAAAAATTCATGTCCTGGGGCTAAACAGACTTGTAACTGCATACAGAGACTTAGGCCCAGGACTGAGTGTGACCGCTGCACATTTCGGTCTGAACCCTAATGCAGGGGCTACACTTGAAACCCAAGCCTTGCTTCTGCACAGAGGTGGCTTAGTCTGAAACCGGAGCAACACATTCAGCTACCCAAAGAAGAAACCCAATGCATAAAGAAATTCCATAATACAATCAATAACCAAAGGAAAAATCTCATTGTGCTTGGTGACTCTTTCATCAGAGGCACTAATTTGGGAACTCTTTTTGAGGGAAACACCACAGTTAAAAGCCTTCCAGGATCATCGGCCGGCAAAAATGCTATACAGATAGTTAAAGTGATCAAAGAAGAAAGCAAAGACTCTAAAGTTGATATTATCATCCATCTGGGAACCAACGACCTTGCTAGAAACAGCATCCAAGTGGTACAGAGAGATTTCCAATCTCTAGCGAAGCAGATTAGTCACATGGCGACAACCATTGCCTTTACAGAAGTGTTACCTGTTCATGGAAAGGGGAAGGAGAGCCTAAGCCATATTGATAACTTCAATGTATGGCTCAAATCCTGGTGCAAGTAAAAACGTTTTGGATATATTGGGGGCTGGGGCCATGTATGGAACTGTAAAAAGCTCTTTGTCAAAGATGGCTTACATCTGTCTGTGACAGGAAAAAGGATCCTAAGATATAAATTCAAATCCTATGTCATAATGCATTTAAACTAGATGCCGGGGGTGGTAGAAGGAATCTAGAATGTTACCCCCCACAAATATAAATGCAATGGAAAAGGGTGAAGTAGATAACAAAAGTCAGCTAAATAAGCCACAAAAGGAGTCCAAGAAAAGCAGTAACCTGAACGAGAAAAGCTGGAAAGCTATGAGCACAAATGCTCGTAGTTTGGGCAGTAAAATCCCAGATCTGCAAGCCCTAATGGTGGAGGCGGACTTCGATATTGTTGCTGTCAACGAGACGTGGTTCACGGAATCTCATGATTGGGATACGACCATACCGGGCTATAACTTGTTAAGGAAGAACAGAGAGGACAGAAAAGGGGGAGGAGTGGCTCTTTATGTCAAAAACAATATCCAAGCATCTGAGCTGCAAGGAAGATGGGGCAAAGAAGTAGCACTATGGGCCGTCCTAAAAAAAGATGATAGGGCATCCATTTTTATTGGAGTGGTTTACAGACCTCCAAATCATATGGAAGAACTTGACAGAGATCTGGTTGAAGACATCCAAAAGATGGGAAAGAAGGGAGAAGGAATGATCGTTGGAAATTTTATTCTGCCAGATGTAGACTGGAGAATCCCTTCTGCAGAATTTAACATTAGTAGAGAGATAGTGGATGCCATGCAAGGGGCTCTGTTCAAACAAATGGTAATGGAACCCACCAGGGAGGGAGCTATGCTCAATTCAGTGTTCACAAACGGAGATAATGTCCGGGTGGGAGCCCATCTCAGCTTCAGTGTGTTGCACTCATCAGTCGCAGATGGCTGCGACCTCTCATGCTCACCTCTTTTTTCCCTGCACCGTCAATCATTGGAAGAGTGGCGACCTCCGCCAACCAACGCCGACCTCCCCGGCGTCATCGGCATGGGCACTGCTGACTGCCATCTTACTTCCGGAATCACCTAGGCACGCGCACGCAGGGCCTCCTTTTGTCTACGTCATGGTGGGAACCTCCGGGGCGTCCCCTCCCGATGACGTCAACTCACTGGTGTACTTAAGCTGACCGGCCCACTGCTAAGACGATTTAGCAAGGAGTTCTCTCATTGCTAAATCCGCTCCACATTGGAATGATCTGTTCCAGTAACTCATCGTGGCATTGGGACACTCTGGGTACCTGCTCCTCGGGGGCCTTTCCACATCTCGGCTATCCGCTCCTCGGAGGGCCCTTCTACCTTGGACTTCTCCTAACCCGACCCTTGGGTTCCTCTCCTGGAACTTCCTTATGTGAGTACCTTCTTCAGCTTCCTACACTGTCTTCATTGCTGGATTTTTCCATGGTGTACCCCATTCATCGGGCCACTACCATTCTTTAGCATATCCCTTCTACCTATCCTGAGCTACAGGGTATTGTTACCATGACTCAAGATCCTCTACCTGGTTCCTGTATCTCCAGACCTTTGCTACCTCGTCACCTACTGTACAGCTATCCTCAGCATACCCTGCACTGCGGGCCACTACCGTATCTTCTCTCAGAGGTATCTACAACAGCGTACAGGAATCTCCTGGTGTACCCCGAGCTGTGGGTCACTACCGGATCTTCTCATATACAGTACTACCCTGAGTATATCTTGCTCAAGAACTGTCTTATTGCATTTCCCACTCCTCGGGTTATGCATTATCTTTTCTCCCTAATAAAAGCTCTCTTACAGCTGTGTTCTACATCGCTGAGACCATGCCCACTGACGGTGAGGCTCACGGGGCTCCTCCCTGAGAGCGGAGATATCTCTCATCTCGGCCCAGGGTTCACAATTTCCAACAAAGTCATAACAGATTGCTAACTCCATGGACCCGGATCAGCTCTCAGCCCTTCAGGCCATTCCTGGCCTGGCCCAACATCTTGCCGAACAACAAAGGACACTAGAGACTCTGGCTAACACCTTTAATCAGCTAAACTTCTGGCTGAACTCCACAGGAATGCCTGACAAGGCCATTTTCTCTCCACTGGTGATGCCTGTACGTTTTTCCATACCCTTGCCAGCGCCTACACGCTTTACAGGTGATCACCTGTTATATAGGGGCTTTCTAAATCAGTGTTGTATGCACTTTTCGCTTCAACCTACTTATTTCCCAGATGTAGTCTCCAAAACTACGTACATACTATCACTTCTAGATGGAAAAGCCCTGGCCTGGGCTTCACCCCTCTGGGAAAGTAATGACCCTATACTCCAGGACTTGATGGGATTTCTCACACTCTTTCATTCTGTATTCGACGATCCCACCCATAAGACTGTCGCTGGATCCGGCGTTCTGCACTTACAACAAGGTACCAAACCTTTGACTGATTATGTTATTGAGTTTAAAACCTTGACCTCAGAATTACATTCGTACCTGGGTTGCCTATGGGCTGTTTTCCTGGAGGGTCTTAACTCTCTCATCAAAGACAAATTAGCGGCACGTGAACTCCCCAAGGCTTTGGACGCTCTCATTGATCTTGCTGGATGAATTGATCGTTGACTGCTTGAACACTCTCAAGAGATAAAGAATCCTAAGAAGATGTCATCTGGATTTCTCGCTCTCGTCCAATGCCAGTTACTCAGACCATTCCTACACCCAATATCGAGGAGGAAGAACCAATGCAACTAGGGCGAAACCATCTTTCGTCAAAGGAGAGATGTTATCGAAAGAGACTTGGCCTTTGCATGTACTGTGGACAACCGGGCCACGCAATACCTTCCTGTCCTATCTGTCCGGGAAACTTGCAGACCTAGGATCTGCCGGAGGACTCTTCCTAGGTCTAACCTCACCATCTCCTCCATTGACACTCCCAGTCTCTATTATTTTGGATGCCCTTGAATTCAAAACTCTAGCCGTCGTGGACTCTGGGACTGGTGGTAATTTCATACTTCGCCAACTCGTAGAGCACCTAAGAATCCCTATTGTTTGGACACCCACGCCTCTACTACTGTCATCTATACACAGCGAGCCTTTGCCTGGTGAGGTCTGTTACACCACTCAGCCTCTTCGTCTCCGCACAGGGTCTCTGCACTTGAGACCATTACATTTTTAGTCCTGGATAAGGCTATACATCCAGTGGTACTCGGGATACCATGGCTTCAAATTCATTCACCCCAATTCAATTGGAGTACCCTCGAACTATCTCAATGGGGAAAAGCCTGCCATGGAAGATGCTTAGAGGCAGTGACTCCTATGCCTTGCCTAGCTACCACTACCTCCCTTTCAGGTTTACCTCCACAGTACCAGTCTTATCAGGATGTGTTTTCTAAACAAGCAGCAGATACTTTGCCACCTCACCGATCCTCTGACTGCACCATCAATTTAGTACCGGGTTCCGAACCTCCTTTCTCTATCCGAAACAAAGGCTATGTCTACCTACATTCAGGAGAACTTGGCAAAGAGCTTTATCCAGCCTTCAAAGTCCCCGGCTGGAGCTGGATTCTTTTTCGTGGGTAATTAGACATATTCCTACTCCCATAGCAACCTAAAACTTAACTAGGAACTGATCAAAATTGAGATGAAGGCAGCAGTCCAGCAGCAAGAGGGGGGCTTCCCAGTCTTTTGTATCGAGTGTCACATGTATGATTTTTTACCTACCAGTGAGAAGTTGTACATGTGCATGTGATGCAAAGAGCTCCTGGCTCTCAGAGAATGAGTCCGATCTCTGAAGGCTAGAGTGGCAGACCTGGAGGAGCTGAGACAGACAGAGAGGTATATAGATGAGATCTTCAGGGACATAGTAGCCAAGTCCCAACTTCAGACTGGCAGCCCTGGTGCTGCCTTGGAGGAAGAAAGTCTCATGATTGGAGAGCATCAACCTGGTGTAGCAGGAAAGGATCCTATAGCAAGGACCTGCTCTCTAGGTGATGCACTGTCCGTTCGTACCGAGGATATCTCCCCAAAGCCTACTGCCCAGGAGGGAAGGGTTAGGTCGGCCGTCATAGTTGGTGTTTCGATTATTAAGAATGTAGACAGCTGGGTGGCTGGTGGGCATGAGGATCGCCTGGTAACATGCCTACCTGGTGCGAAGGTGGCGGACCTCACGCGTCACCTAGATAGGATTTTAGACAGTGCTGGGGAAGAGCCTGCTGTCGTGGTACATGTGGGCACCAACGACATAGGAAAATGTGGGAGGGAGGTTCTGGAAGCCAAATTTAGGCTCTTAGGTAGAAAACTTAAATCCAGAACCTCCAGGGCAGCATTCTCTGAAATGCTCCCTGTTCCACATGCAGGTCACAAGAGGCAGGCAGAGCTCCGGAGTCTCAATGCATGGATGAGATGATGGTGCAAGGAAGAGGGATTCAGTTTTGTTAGGAACTGGGGAACCTTTTGGGGAAGGGGGAGTCTCTTCTGAAGGGATGGGCTCCACCTTAACCAAGGTGGAACCAGACTGCTGGCGCTAACCTTTAAAAAGGAGATAGAGCAGCTTTTAAACTAGAACAAAGGGGAAAGCCGACAGTCGCTCAGCAGTGCATGGTTCGGAGAGAGGTATCTTCAAAGGATACTAATGATGCATTAGAATTAGGGCATCCCGACAGTGAGGTTCCAATAATAAGAAAAGTAGTCCAAGTGCCTGTAACTAAAAACTCACCTGAGCTAAAAAATTCTAACTTATCCCTATCAATTAAAAAGCAGAATGAAAATACAAACAAAAAACAAACTTTGAAATGTTTTTTAACTATTGCCTCGGGCTCCCTGTTAGAGCCCACTCTAACTTGTTTTTGCTGGTTACCCACCCCCACCTCCCCGTTCTATGTATTTTCTACCTGCTGTTATAATGTAAACCGATATGATGTGTATTTTAATGTTGGTATAGAAAAACTGTTAAATAAATAAATAAATAAATGTTTGTATGCTAATGCCAGAAGTCTAAGAAGTAAGATGGGAGAATTTGAATGTATAGCAGTAAATGATGACATAGACTTAATTGGCATCTCAGAGAGATGGTGGAAGGAGGACAACCAATGGGACAGTGCTATACCGGGCACAAATTATATCGCAATGACAGAGAGGAGCACCTGGGAGGTGGTGTGGTGCTTTATGTCTGGGATGGCATAGAGTCCAACAGGATAAATATCCTGCACGAGACTAAATGTACAATTGAATCTTTATGGGTAGAAATCCCTTGTGAGTCGGGGAAGACTACAGTGATAGGGGTATACTACCGTCCACCTGGTCAAGATGGTGAGATGGACAGTGAAATGCTAAGAGAAATTAGGGAAGCTAACCAAATTGGTAGTGCAGTAATATTGGGAGACTTCAAGTACTCCAATATTGACTGGGTAAATGTATCATCAGGACACGCTAGAGAGATAAAGTTCCTGGATGGAATAAATGATAGCTTTATGGAGCAATTGGTTCAGGAACCAACGAGAGAGGGAGCAATTTTAGATCTAATTCTCAGTGGAGAACAGGATTTGGTGAGAGAGGTAATGGTGGTGGGGCCACTTGGCAATAGTGATCATAATATGATCAAATTTGATTTAATGACTGGAAAAGGAACAGTGTGCAAATCCAAGGCTCTCGTGCTAAACTTTCAAAAGGGAAACTTTGAGAAAATGAGAAAAATTGTTAGAAAAAAACTGAAAGGAGCAGCTACAAAAGTAAAAATTGTGTGCAAGAGGCATGGTCATTGTTAAAAAAAATACCATCCTAGAAGCACAGTCCAGATGTATTCCACATATTAAGAAAGGTGGAAAGAAGGCAAAACGATTACCGGCATGGTTAAAAGGGGAGGTGAAAGAAGCTATTTTAGCCAAAAGATCTTCATTCAAAAATTGGAAGAAGGATCCAACAGAAGAAAATAGGATAAAGTGGCCAAGGCTATTAATTCGTCCAGCAAGTCAGGTGTCTGGCGAGCGGCCAGCTCATCCTTTAAACGGGTTTCCAGGCCTCTGCAGAAGAGAGTCTTGAGACAATTGGGGCCCAGCGAAGTTCCGCTGCAAGAGTCTTGAATTCTATGGCGAATTCCCTCAGTGATCTGTTGCCTTGCTTCAAGTCCACCAAAGCAAATCCAACAACAGAATTACGAGCAGGGTCATCAAAGACGGATTTAAACAAGTCCATAAATCCTTCTATGTTCTGCAAAATAGGGTCCTTGCATTCCATTACCTTTTCAGCCACTTCTTTAGAAAACCACACGGGCGGATTTTAAAAGCCCTGCTCGCGTAAATCCGCCCAGATTTACGCGAGCAGGGCCTTGCGCGCCTATTTTCCATAGGCCGCCGGCGCGCGCAGAGCCCCGGGACTCGTGTAAGTCCCGGGGTTTTGGGGGGGGGGGGGGGGGGGGGGGGGGGGGGGGCGGGGCCGATCGACGCGGCGTTTTGGGGGCAGGACGCGGTGTTTCGGGGGTGGGCCCGGGGGCGTGGCCGTGCCCTCCGGAACCGCCCCCGGGTCGAGTCTCGGCGCAGCAGCCCGCTGGCGCGCGTGGATTTACGTCTCCTTCTGGGAGACGTAAATCCGCGCAGCCTGCCTCCGTTCCCTCCGAGGCCGCTCCGATTTCGGAGCGGCCTCGGAGGGAACGGAGGCGGCTGCGCGGCTTGGCGCGCGCCGGCTGCCCAAAATCGGCAGCCTTGTGCGCGCCAATCCAGGATTTTATAAGATACGCGCGGCTACGCGCGTATCTTATAAAATCCAGCGTACTTTTGTTTGCGCCTGGTGCGCGAACAAAAGTACGCAATCGCGCATTTTTTAAAAATCTACCCCACAGTGATCTCTTTTTTTCATTTACCTTTATTTATTTTCTTAACTATAAGATTTGTTGCCCTTACAATTTCTATTTCAGTTTTGACCAGTGCTCTTCTACTGTACTTCGCCTAGCTTATCCCATCCAGTTAATAACTCATTGAGATACTCCTTGCCTTACCTTTCAATTTCCTGCCCAGTGACATTCATTTACAGCCCGATTTTAAAAGGGCCACGTGTGTAAATAATGGGGGTTACGCGCGTGACTGGGCCTTGCATGTGGCGCGTGCATTTTAGAACGAGCCCAACCACGTGCGAACCCCCGTTATGTGCCGAAGTGCTAGGACCTGCAAAAGGGGCGGGCCAGGGGGCATGGTCTGGGCAGGGAGGGGCGTAGCAGGGGTGGGCTGGAACAGCGCCATTAGCCGCTGTCCCGTGGAAGTGCATGCCACAGCCGGCCAGTGCAGGGAGATTACTTCTGCTCCCGGGGAGCAGTAAGTATTAAAATAAAAAATCTAGGGTTAGATTAGGGGTCGGGAAGGAGAGGGGAAGAGGTAGGAAGGGTAAGGTAAAGGATAGGAAAGTTCCCTCCCAGTCTGCTCCTTAATTGGAGCGGACTGGGAGGGAACTGGGGGAGGCCCAATTGCGTTGCCGCACGTATTTTGCTAAAATTCCCCCCCTTGCGCACAAGTCGCGGGCCGCCTGCACATGCATGCACGGATTTTAAAATCTGACATGCGTGTGTGTGTGGCCATTGGATTTTATAACGTGCGCTCGCTGGCGCGCACACGTTATAAAATCAGCACATCCATGTGCGCGTGCCGGGAACCGCGCGCACATGGACGCCCACATGCGGGTCTTAAAATCGCCCCCTTAGTGTCAGATCTTAATGAGTTCAGGAAACAAAGACTTGGCTCTTCTCATGATTTAAGCCTCAGTTTATACTTTATATTTTGTTTACCAACAGCTATAAGAACCCCATGCCCAAACTGGCCAGTGTGTTGGCTTAGGGAGGGAAGATTACAAGTTAAATAATTTATATTCTGTGAGGTGGTCAAACATGAGGGGTTCCCTTTTAAGATGAGGAGTCCCAGACATTTAAAATGTAATATCAAACCAAATATTTGTTTTGAGATTCAAGATTTGTGAGCTTTTGGGAAAGGGATAGTCTTCTCAGACAGTTTGCACCTGAATAACTTGAATTTGAATTTGTCTTTATTTGTATTTTCTTGGTAACAGAATAAATATCAGAATGTTCAACTGGTGCCATTCTAAATGTTCATCTAAAGGAAATTTGTCTCTAATTTGAGATTTTGGAGAGATTTAAGAAAATGTGGTCATGCAGAGGATTTCAGTTTAATTCATTTGGGAAAACAGTGGGTGATAGGATGTTTTATTATCGAATTGGTTTATATCAGTAGATTTATGGTGAAAGTAAATGCATTTAAATAAAAATAAAGAATGCTAAGTTACAACTGAAATTTGAAAAGTAACTGAAAAGATATTTCTCTTAAAAAGGTCTGATTGAATAATCTCATAGTCTATATAGTCATTGGATTGTATAATGGTTCAACAGAGACATTTTAACCTAGGTTTTGGTTTATATTAAGCACAGCTTAGATAGAAATGTTGCTGGGTTGTCAGGGACGTTAGGCCTAATTGGCTTCCTGGTTCTTTACGGTTGCAGTTGATCAGATGATCTGGAGGAGGACCAGGGGATGACGCACTCACTATACGGGCTGACCAGGCCCCTCCGTACATGACATTTATTCTCCAGAAACCCTCTAACTATGGTACTAGCTATTAGCCACATCCCAGAAAGCAAAGCAGGGCTGTAGGGAAGTGACTGTGGTTCCAAACCAAGATCTGTTTATTTTCATGAATAAAGGTATTTACAGATGCAAGCCACAGGAGAATTTAAACTCTGAAACAGTAACAGCATCCTCCAAATAGTATATCCTCAGAAAGCATCCCCGGGTGACCAGGAAATATGCAGCATTCAGACTCTCAGGAAATTTAGGTCAATTACAGCAGAGCTGGCTGACGTTTCTGCCTCAATGAGCTGAGGTTTTGCTTCCCTGATTCTCTTCCTACCTCCTGCAGAACGGCTCCTAGATCTCTAAAGATTAAAAAAAAAAAAAACACATGGGAGGGGTTTCTTAAGCTGATTGACAAGGGCTTAAAGGCACACAGTTGTATTATCACACAGGGTCCCCAATACCTAATGAAGTACCTGATTACACTGTGAAGGAACTGCAAAACCTACTGACCTCATAATTATAAACACAAGAACAGGAAACGCTCAGTATGGTAATGGAATATTATGTGATGAATGTGTATTTCTGCAAAACTTGAAATATACTTTTGTTTTCATTCCCCCCATCCCCAAGGAAAGACAGTATTTTGATAATTAAAACAGAGTTTCATGCACACTGAAGAAACGTTTGACGACCACCTTTGCAGGAAAACCTTTGTAATTGCAGTGATAAAAAGAGATTACTATGAGGATCGCACTGTGGCTTCAGGGAATAGTTCAAAAGAAATCTTTCAGATTTCACAGGAATTAGTGGGAAGGCATTGTGTACCGAGGGAGATTATCCCTGAAAAGTTAAATTTTCTCAGTTCTGAAAAAGTAAAATTGAAGGGTTATGTGATCAGTTGATTGTAGATACCCGTTCGATTAGGGAGATAAAAGGATTGGAGAAGGAATCACCTTTAGTGAGTCACTGGGTCGGTGTTGAGAACTTTGAGGAGGTGACTCAAGGAGAACTTTGTGGGATTTTGAAAAATCTGAATGTTACCAGTTGTAGCTTTGACCCTTGTCCGTCAGTTTTAGTGAAACATCTCCCTATTCAGTTAATGGGGAGATTACAAAAGATTGTAAATGGCTCACTGAGGGAGGGAATATTTCCAGTAGCACTGAAAAAAATAGAATTATATCCACTTTTAAAAGGGGGAGGGTTGAATCATGAAAACTGTGCAAGCTACTGCCCAGTGGCAAAGAACCCATTTCTAGGGAAGGTGATTGAAGAGGTAGCAATCGTTCAATTTTCTGAATTGGTGTGGGAGAATAAGCTATGAGATGAATGCCAGTCGGGGTTTCGCACCGATTATAGTACAGAGACAGTGTTGGTAGCAGCACAGGATTTTATTTGTAGGAATCTGGAGAAGGGCAATCAGTTGGGTTGTTGCAGTTGGATCTATCAAGGGTTTTTGACTTAATAGACCATAGAATTTTAGTACAAAGATGTGAGAACTGGGTTTTGGAGGAAACATTTTATATTGGGTTTCCTCTTTCTTGGAGGAGAGGATGTTGGATATGCATAAAGGGGAAGAAGTCCACTCCGTATTGTTAGAGTGTGGACTTCCACAGGTATCCCCGTTATTGCCATTACCATTTAACATGTTTGTGCAACCTTTGGGATGAATAATTCAGATGTTGGACTTCAGGCGATTTATCTAAACAGGTGATGTCCAAATTTTGTGCCCCCTTGGAAGAGACCCAGAGAGGTTGCTCATTAAGGTATATGAAGGGTTGAAGAGTTTAATGGATTGGATGATAGAAAATAAATTTGTTTTAAATGAGGGTAAAACTGAATGGATGACTTTTACAATGACAGAATCAGAAAACCCTCTACAGTTGGAGATGGAAAAAGTAAATGTTTAAACACTTCAAATGTTTGTAATTTGGGGGTCCAATTGGATGATAGATTGGCCTTTGAAGCCCAGGTTCCCCTGACGGTGCGGAGGATTTTTAGGAAATTAAAGCAGCTCAGGAGAATTAAAGGTTGGTTGAGTTTTGGGGCTTTTCGGATTGTTATTCAGGCATTAGTTTGTAATGGGTTATTGATGGGGGTGACAGTAAAAACCATGACAGCGAGGTTGGTGTACTGATGTCCAAGAAGGGTCAGTGTGAGAGCTGCACTGGCTCCCTGTTGATACAAGAATAAAGTTTAAGATCATGACTTTAATGTATAACGTGAAATATAATGAGGGAGCAGGCTATTTAGCTAATTTGGTACAAAGATATATTCCAGGTCAGAATTTATGTTCAGCAAATAGCCCTCTTTTCATAACAGCAGCGGTTAAAGTGATCAAAAGAGAGGCTTTTCGAAGAAAGATGTTCTCAATTTGTAGGCCGGCACTTTGGAATTTAGCACCACTGGAAACCAGGCTGGAGAGAAATTATTTAACATTTAGAAAGTAAAGGCATGGATGTTTTTTAATTGTAAAAGCAAAACAGTTTTAAGACTGCAAGCTGTTAAAAGGATGTTTAATATTGTTATATGATTGATTGTATATTGTTTTTTATTATGTTATAAACCGCTCTGACCAGTTTTTTTTCTGTTGTGCAGCATAGAAAAGCTGAGAAATAAACAGATAGATAAATAAATAAAGCTCTGTAATAAATGCTGGGTGAGAGACATTCTCAGGGCACTGTCTTTTACGACCTCAATCCTCTTGTCAGAGTGTCGTAGTGAGCTAGTGTTTCAGATGAGCAAGACCATCTTAAATCATCTGGGTTTTAACCTAATGTTGCATGCTTATACTTGGATTTGGCTGGACTCTTACTGATATAAGTTCCTGTAGGGTCCCATAAAATAAAAGTCCTACTGCTAAGGTTTCTTCTCTGTGGAATGAAATTTGGTTAGGTTGATGGTGGATTGGACTGAGCTCAGAGGTGAGGAGAGTACAAGATCTCTTATTGGATAAGGAAATAGTAAAATTAAACTTATTTTCCCTCTGTGACTCCAGATTGCCCCCGTAAGTGAAAGTCTTGCCCCTCTCGTTTAGCCTTCCTTGGCAGACTTAGGATCATGAACCCAAACCCTGGAATCAAATTACTTCAGTTCACACAGGTTTGGTAGTTCCAACTTGCAAACAATGTATGTACTCTTCTGGAAATTCAGCAGTAAAGCACAAAACAATATGAGTTACAGGCTTCAACAGCACAGGCAGGATAATAAAACCAACTACCCATTAGCAGCAAGATAAGAAAACCTCTTCTAGTTCAGGAAAAACAATAGAACCTCAATCATTACTTGGGTGGAAGATTATCCAACAAAGGCCAAGAGTTCAGGCTAGAATCTGGGATCCATGCAACCTCTTAGGGCTTCTTATGAGGAGAAATTAGGCATTAGCACCAAGGTGCCTGTCCTGTCACTCCTTGTTCATGGAAGAACCTGTAGGATCTTTTCTGCACTGGAAACACCAGAAAACCCTCTGCTAGAAAATAATCAGCAGAATCCTCTTGAATATTCTCTAAAAGATCTCCAAGGGACCTCCTTTCTCAGATTCTCTAAACTAGTATGCCCCAGTCACATAATTACAGCCCTGCACTGCAGAACCAATTACCCAGAGAATTAATGGTAGAGGTTAAGAACACACCACACCAGCAAATACCACAGGGGCCTAGGTCCATTTGGAACTTGGGTCACACTGAATTCCCCAGAAGGTTGTCTGTCAGTCCAAGAAGTAATGCTGAAAAGATTCTTGCTTGCTGACAGTAACTACACGATTTCTTTTTTCTTTTTTTTTTTTGTCCCCAGAAGCTTCCTTTTACTCTTTTGTACTTCCAGGGTAATTGGAGCCAGAGCTGGGATCTGATGCCATGAGCTTTCAGTCACGACTAGTGATGATCCTGGGCTGGGGGCTGTGCACTAGGGTTCCTTCTGGAATCCTGCAATCAGGGGCCCTGAATCTGGCCACTAGGTGTCACCCTTAAGCAGTGACCATGACTCTCTCCTCTGTGTCCCCCCCCCCCCCCCCAGGGGCTGTGAACACTGCCTCTGTAGCATCCCCAGCCTGGGGAGTGAAAAATTCAACGCAGGGTCCAACCTGGTAACCTTCCTCATGGTGGTGCACAACACTTGTCACCAGAGTCAAGGGGCCTGTCCAGCCACTCATTTTCTATCTTTATAATGACATTTTCTTGAATCTGAGTATTGCATGGCCACTGTTAGAGCAGTCATCCCTGAAAGCTTCTGCGTCAGCCATTATCCTACTCTCCCCATTTCCTTCCTCACCAGAGCTTCCTTTTTAACAGCAAGCATTAGGGAAGCATACTGAGGTTTAGACCCCTGCATTTTATGGTCAGAATGGCCTGAGTCCTGTGATTGTGTGAAGGAATTAGGCCCTCTACACCTCCCACCCGTCACTGTGCAGTGCTTTCCTTGTGCGCAAGGGTCTTGGTGGGATCTTTCATACTAAGCACTGTGTAGCAGCAGATTCAGGTCCTGTGAACATTTGCTTCTCACACAGAGGTAGTGAGCTGGTGAATTTAGGGTCGCCACCTGGCTCCATGCCTTGAAGAGCAGTTCAGTCCTCGGTTTTACCCTATTGAATGCAGAAACTTGTAGTTCTGATTGTCTCGTTGGTGGTTTATCTGGGAACTTATGACATGGAGCCAGAAGGGGGGGTTGATATTAATGTTATATTGGAGATGAGCATGTATTAATACCAATCATTTATCTTCCAAAGGCTACGAATATTATATCATGAGAGTGAAAGCAAGGAAGAAATCAACACGGCAGAGTAAGTCTTTTTCGCACTGTCCTTAGACATAAACTGCACGGGACCTGCATTTCCAACAAAATGGGAACACTAGCCTGGACTGGTGGGGAGGGAGCAATGCTAGAGACCCTTTGTTGAGCCTAGGAGGAGCCTTCTTTGCAGAAAAAAGGGAAAAGCACAAGGCAAACACAGTCAGGGCGGTAAGCATGTGCCGACAAAAGGTCCTTAGTGGCTGCCCAGCATCTCCTAGCAACACATTCCGTTGCCCTGGCAACAGGTTGCATCTCTTAGCAGCCACAGCGCCTGCGCTCCCCCAGGAAGATCAACCCCCATCCCATCACTTCCAAAAAAAAAAACAACCGAGCTCCAGTGCTGACTGCCGAGGAGGCTGAATGTCAAGGGCTGATTCCTGTAAGCTGCGACTGACTTGATCCCAGACTTGATTCCCTGGCTTCGATCTTGAAACACAATCCTTCTGCAGGTTTCGGCTCCAAATGGGCAGAAAAGTAGAGGTTTCACCTCACGGGATAACGGCACCTCTGTGTGCATGCTGCAGATAACAAACGAGCTTTGGTCGTGTCAGAGTTTGCTCCGTTTATGCTTGGTGTGACCACTTTATGACAGCACATTTCTGTTCTTGTGTGCAATCGAGTTCTGCTGCCGGGGAGCTGGATCATGTTCCATAGACGGCTGGAAATTAAACTTGTGCATAGAAAAGGCTTGAACTAAGGTGTCAAACAGTACCCGCCTCATCGATTTACGAACAGCATCGCTAATAATTTGGAGGGGAAGTAATTGCAGATATTCTTCTGGGAAGTGGGGAAAAAAACCCAACCCCTAGCCACCATGCTGCCCTCTACTCAAAAAGTTTCTTTCAAAAGCATCAGAGGAAAGGGATTTAAACATAGACGCTAAGCTGGCTGTGGCTCACAATTGGGCTGTACGCTGATGGTGGAAGGGAGCACGCTTGGAAACATACAAAGGTATTTAAACACTTTCCTTTGTTCATTTTTTTTTGTCTAACCCTGATGCTAGTTTCAGGATGGAGCTGAAATATTAGTTCTGCAAAGGATGACTTTGATTCTGGACTGTCTTGATCAGGTCAAGTTCTTACGTGATACCTTTTTCACATCTGGAATGGCTGGCGACCGTACTAGACTCTTTGCAGATCTACTCAGTCCCTTAGCTGTAGACTCCTGTATCTGGCAGGTGTCTCCTGCTCTCCCACAAGTTGAAAGCAAACACCTTCCAATTTAATGTTCTCAGGTAGGATGTGGCCAATCTTGGAGTCACTTTCTGAAAGTAGCCCGGGGGGTGACATTCACAGTGGATCCTCCAAGGCCAAGAAGATCTGCAGACCCTACTGTAGGGCCCAATGATCTCCCTCATCCCAATCCCTGGAAAAATCTGAGGATTCAGCTAGGAAGTGGGAGGGTTCCTGCTCTTCCCTGCCCAGTGGAGAGAACGGCTGCCACCTCTGTGGATTATGCTACTTCCTTCCCTCAAAAAAAACAGAACACATCACTGCTGCTGCCACTGGACAGCAGGAATCCTGGGACCCAATTCAAAGTAATATAGGCCGCACGTATGTCCCACGTAAAGAAAATGTATGTGTTGAAAAAAAATTAATTTTGTTGGCTGATGTGGCTTTTTTCTGTTATCTGGTTCCCTTCTGCACAGGACATATCCCTGATAGTGTAGTTTGAATTGGGTAGGGATTACTTTGGGGTGAGAAAACATATAGAATGTGTTTCTTGGCTGTCAGAGAACTGTATCTTTAGCAAGAACTGGTAACGCTTTTTCCTGGGGCAATTCATAGACCCTTTACAAACTATTTGCCTGCTACGCTTGTTCCCACCATGTGAAAAGGTGTCCCAGATTTCACCATCAAAAATCTGGTGACCTTGAAAGAGTGCTGGTGTGCATGTGCTTCAGTTGTTCTCACGTACGGGGAAGGAGACCAGACAAGAGCTGGATGGCTGCTTTCTCAGAGCTCCAAACTGTGGATTCTGCCCTGGTGGAGGAAAATGCCTGCCTGGGGCAGTCCCTGCTGAAGCATCGTAACAGGCCAGATGTGGCATGCAGCCACCTAAGTACTGGGGTCAGGGATTGCCACTGACCTGTGTAAACCAAGCTTTTAGTGGTGGAGCACTCGGCAGATTGACCCTCCTGCTAGCTAAGCACTAGAAGTAAGGTGAGTCTTGGGCAGCAGGCAGGAAGGGGAATGAGATGAGGAATATTCAGTAGAGGCTCAGATAAGCTGGCAGTGAAGAGCAAGGGAGCTTCCAGTAAGGGACTTTATATCTTTCTTTGCATGGACAATGAAAACAGCAATAGGCCATGTCTCGAGCTGTTTTTTTCCCAGCATATAGCACACTAAACACAGCCAAGAGTTCTAGGAGAGGAAGGGATAAAGTGTGTTTTGCTGAACAATTTTTCTCTTAAAAATTGCTCTCCCTTGCCTGCTCTATATTTTTCTGCTTTTGACAACCTAGAGTTTGGCTCATTCTTTAAGACCACATGTTTTTGAATACCCCTTTTCTGATATTTCTCAAATAACATTTTGGAGAGTGCTCCATGGCATGTTTATTGCTTTGCATGGATTTTCAGTCCATTTATCAGTAGGGATATCATTGCAAGATTCGGGGAAGCATGGTTTTTCTCAGAGGTGAACCTGATCAACTTCTTTGGGTGACCAGAGAGTTGGACCAAGGGAGAGCACTAGATATAGTATACTTGGATTGCAGTGAGGCCTTTTATATTGTTCCACATAAGTGGCCTGTAAATAAATTGAGCACCCATGGTATGGACCCTAAAGTGGCTGACTCGGTTAGAAACTGTTTGAGTGGGAAGCGACAAAGTGTAGTGGTAAATGGAGTTCACTCCAAGGAGGGAGGTGTTACTAGTGGAGTGCCTGAGGGATCAATCCTGGGACCAGTTCTTTTCAACATTTTGGTGACAAAATTGTGGAAGGATTGTTGGGTAGGGTTTGCCTTTTTGCCGATGATTCCAAAACTGTAACTGTTATGTAACGGCCTCGAAAGGCCTTGCATTCTGTTACATGTGGGGTGTTTTAGTGTGCCCATGGACCTCAGCCCCGCCCCAGACGGATCCAGGACCGAACCGAGGGTTGACGGCGTGTTCCAGCATGGCTGACGGTCTTACCCTCTGCAGGTTTGCAAGCTCCCAAGGCCAACAACAGGATGATGTTGGAATGTGAATGGTCCTCCGACCATTCCGAGCCCTTTCGGACCTGCCGCTTGGATCTGCATGGAGCAGCAGGCCAGCCTGAGGATGAGGGCAGACGGAGGCCTTGACACGAAGACATGACACCAGGGCTGATGCAACGGCATCAGAGACAAGGAACTTGATGAAGTCCAGACGAGACGAGAAGCTGAGAAGGAAGACATTGGCACTGTCTTTCAGGGCGCCCTACACAGCCCACCTTCACGGGCGGACCCAATGGGCTGGTCATGGACCACCCTGTCCCACTGCATGCCCTACACAGCCCGAGGAGGCTGGTCACGGGCCACGCTGAGAACGGGACGAGCGCAGGGAAGAATCCAGTCGAAGTGGGACCCCGACGACGAAGCCAGATGTCGCCCGAAGCACCACAAAGGCTGGCAGGACATGACGGCTCAGGAGCACAGGACACCAGTCCACTGCCGGCATCTCCCATGATGAAGCTGCGTCACCCGGAGATCCACGGCCGGCAGAACAGAAGGCTCTGGAGGAAACACGAACATCAAGGAGGGCTGGACACCAAGGAAGCTGGGACATCAGGAAGCAGAGGATCAAGACGAGACACCAGGACACCTGGACGAGGCCCTCAGGCACGAAGGCATGGCATGACAAGGAACAGACAAGACGAGGCACTCCATGGAGAAGATAAAAGACCAGACGGAGCTCTGGCAGGCAGGAGCCTCCAGAGTGAAGTAACTCCGATGCAAGGCCAGGCTGACTGGAAGTTGAAGTTCTTTTATAGGGCTGTAGACCGGCGACTCCCTGGGAGGAGTTTGGATGGCCCACACCTAGCTGGCCCTATAACTACGGAGGAGTGCTGTGGGCCGGCCCCTAGGGAGAAGGGCGAGGCTCAAACCAGGAAGTCCATGCAAACACAAGCAGCCTCAGGCAGGCCCCAGAACATAGAGGCCTCTCAGGCCCTGGAGCAAATCTTGGATAGTTCGTAGGCGAGACCCCAGCTTCGGAGCGGCCTCCAGGAAGAGGTAAGGAGCCTCCTGTAGCGGAGGGTTCATAACAGTACAGGGTAAACAACCAGGAAGGTGTGGGAAATATGAGGAGGGATCTAGCAAAGATCAAGGAATGATCTAGGGTATGGCAGCTAAAATTTAATGATAAAAAATGTAGAATTCTGTATTTAGGATGCAAAAACCCAAGGGAAAGGTACAGTATTGGGAATGAAATTCTTCTAAGCACGAAAGAAAGGGATCTGTGAGTGATTGTATCTGATGTTCTGATGATCTTAAGGTGACCAAATAATTGAATAAAGCAACAGCAAAAGCCAGAAAGATGCTTGGCTGCATAGGGAGAGGAAAGGTCAACTGAAAAAGGGAGGGAATGTTGCCCCTGTATATGTGCCTGGTGAGACCTCATTTGGAATACAGTGCACAATTCTGGAGACCGCGCCTTCAAAAGGACATAAACAGGATGGAGTCAATTCCGAGGGTGGCTACCAAAATGATCAGTTGTCTTTGTTCTAAAGCATATGGGGATAAACTTAAAGATTTAAACATGTATACCTTTGAGGAAAGGCGAGATAGGGGACATAAGATAGAGACATTCAAATATCTGAAAGGTTCAAATGCACAGGAGGCGACATCTTTCAACAGAAAAGAGGATCTAGAACAAGGGGTCATGAGATGAGGGGGAAAGGGGGTGGACACAGGAGTAATCCTAGGAAATATTTCTTTACAGAGAGGTAGTGGATGCATGGAACAGCCTCCCAATGGAGGTGGAGGAGGCAAAAACAGTATTTGAATTTAAGAAACTATGGGATAAATAGGGGATCTCTGTGGGCGTTATGGGAATTGTAAAACTTAATTAGTTGGGCAGACGGGCAGACTGGATGGGCCATATGGTATTTTTCTGCCACTATGTTTCTATGTCTGATACATATATTTTGTTTTTGCTTCCACTTATTTATACAAGCAAACTGATCTTTCATCAGGAACTAGTGGGCTTTTGTTTTCCTTGAGCTTGGATGGAAACCTTTTCTGACATTGCTGAGATTACCGAGTGAGAGTGTCTTTTCTAACAGACAGAGGTGCAGAATCAATTCTATTTAAGGCAGATAATGTAGGATTCTGTAACAGATAAACCTGAGGATTTGATAGAGGACAGAAGAGGCTTAAAAGAAGAACAGGACTGACTCTGACATGGATTTATTACTCTTAGCCAGAGGATTCTGCATAAGGCCTCAACCAAATACCAGCAGGCAAAACATTGGTGTCTGAAGGAAAAGGCATCTGGCTCCTATCAAGTTTCTATAGATCTAGTTTTAGGGTCAATACACTAAACTGCATTAACAATAGTGCAAGCATTAATGCGCATTAACAGCTTTAGCTGGAGTTAATGTCAACGTAAAATCTGTGCTGATGAAATAATGAGATACAGAATTATCCTAAATAGCTCATTTATTATTAGTGCAGTGAAAAACTACACGTTAAAAATGTGCAAACTATAATGCAGACCCTTAATGTAAAAATCTTTACTACACCTGAGGGAGGAGTAGTTGACTTTTTGTGTTAATGTCCGCATTAATGCACATATTTTAATGCAGGTGTATTAACACATGCTGCATTTGCATCTCATTATTGGTCGTTAATACACGTATTAAACACATTTTTAATGCTCATCATTGGCCAAAGTTAAGTCTCTTTGGTACATCGGCTTTAATGTCAGCATTTGAAGAAATCAGGCATGAGCTTGTACAACTAGAAGAGACAACTTAGAATTGTACATAGTAACACAACGGAGAAGAAAACTACATTTGTATCTCATTGTCTTAAAGTAACAGAATCACAGATAAATAAGAAAATAGAAAAGTAAAAGGAGAAATTCAGGATTAACACAGAAGTGAAATATTGTGCTATGCTAATGACTGCCCACAGAACAACCACGTTCTTCTTTGAGTGGGATTCAGGAAAAGGGTGACCTAGCAACTTCATATTCCTCGGCATTTGATTGGAAGGGAGTTAGGTCAATAAGAGAGAGCCAACAGACTGGTACAGCTTTATCAAGGGCAAGCCATCCGAAAAGAAAGGGAAGGGAGAATTAGAAGAAAGAGACAATCGCCCCTGAGCGCAGGACATGTATTTCATCCGGTAGAGAGATGAGGCCTCAGAAGATACAAGTTTTAAGAACATAAGAACATAAGAAATTGCCATGCTGGTCCATCAAGCCCAGCATCCTGTTTCCAACAGAGGCCAAACCAGACCACAAGAACCTGGCAATTACCCAAATACCAAGAAGATCCCATGTTACTGATGCAATTAATAGCAGTGGCTATTCCCTAAATAAACTTGATTAATAGCAGTTAATGGACTTCTCCTCCAAGAACTTATCCAAACCTTTTTTGAACCCAGCTACACTAACTGCACTAACCACATCCTCTGGCAACAAATTCCAGAGCTTTATTGTGCTTTATTCTGCTTTCCATTTGGAATGATCCTGCCGCTTAGCCCACTTCACTGTGCACTGCACTTAGCAGAGACTCAAGTTCAGATCTTCCACCTGATGGGCGTTGACGGGGGTCAGAGGCACCATGGAGGTGACTCGCTTGATTTTAGGGAGAGAAGGAATATGATTGCCACTACAGGTGCCAACTCCTGTTGACCAAAGGAGCAGGGTTGAGGGGCCTCAGAGGAGACTTCTGTCCAGCCCTTCTGGCTAGTGAGGGCACATGGCGCCCAGTTATACCATCTGGGCTGGGGCTGTAAAGAGCGAAAAATGGGATATACATTTTTAAAAAGTCTCGATGTCCTTCCTAACAGTTTGACATATTTTTATTTCAGACAGAAATGTTCACTTAACATTGAAAATGAAGGCTTTTAGAACCTGTCTAACTCGATAACCGAAATCTGTTTATAACGCCTCCACTAACCTTTGTTAACACATTGTTAAACATCGAAACTTGTAAACTGTTGTGATGGCGAAACAGAATGACGATATGTAAAACTTGATAAATAAAACATGCAGGAGAGTGCAGGGAGTGAGGAATCCGATAGCGAAAATGCACTTACACCGAAAAGTATTTCTATTCCCCCTATTAAGGATTCCTTTCTAGAAACCTTCTGCATATTGGTAAAAAGGGATGCAGGTGAGTACTCAGGGCCAGTGCAAGGGTATTAGGCACCCTAGGCGAACCTTCTGCTTGTGCCCTCCCTCCCCCCCCACTGGTCCAGGTCCAGCCTTGACCTCATTCACTCAGACAGGCCCCCTCTCTTACACACACTTAGGTTCCTTGAATCATTCACACACACACCCTTACACAGGCTCCCTCCCTCTCTCTCACTAACACCATTGCTCTCTCATAGACACACGATCCCTCTCACTCACACTCACACACACAGAGGTGCCGCTCATGGCCCACCAGACTCTGCTTCTCTCGGCTGTGAGTGGGATGGGCTCCGCTTGTGCCTCTGTATGGCTGCTCTTTGCTGCCCCTAATGGCTAGCGCCCTAGGCGACTGCCTGGTTCGCATATTGGAACGCACCAGCTCTGTAAATACTCATGTAGAAAGTAGCCACACATTGCAAAAGATGAACCTTAAAAGGATTATAGAAGGATAAGAACATTATCATTAAACCTGCTGACAGATACTGGGTTAGGCCAAGGTCCATCAAGCCCAGCATCCAGTCTTCGACAGTGGCCAATCCGAGTCACTAGTACCTGGCAGATCCCATAAAGTACATCTAATTCTTGTTACTCATTCCCAGGGATAGCAATAGTTTTCTTTAGTGTACCTGGCTAATAATGTGCCATGGCCTTTTCCTCCGGGAACTTATCCAAATCGCTATGCTAATCATCTTGATCGTGTCCTCTAGTAACAGATTCCACAGCTTGATAGTGCACTGAGTTAAACAGTACTTTCTAGGATCTGTTTTGAATGTGTTGGTTGTTAGTTTCTTGGAGTGTCCTCTTGTTTTAGTAATATTTGAAAGGATAAATAACTGTCATTTATTTACCCATTCCACCTCACTCAGGATTTTATAAACTTCTATCATGTCCTTTCTCAGCCATCTCTTTTCCAACTGAAGACAAGATGCTGAGCTCAATGGACCTTGGTCTAACTCAGCATAACAATTCTTATATTCTAAAGAGCTTAACCACTTGTAGAATATTTTTTCTTACCTAAATCAGTTTTTATTGTCTTAGAATGTTCCATCCCCTTTATCATTTTTTGTCATTTTCCTCTACACATTTTCTATTTCTGCTATGTCTTTCTTGCAATGGGGTTACCAGAACTGCCCACAATACACAAGATGCGGTCGCACCGTGGCTTGATAGAGGAAATATGATATTTTCCGTTTTAATCTCCATTCCTTTTTGGATCATTCCTAACATTCTATTTGCTTTTATGACTACCATTGCACACTGAGCCGAGGATTTCAAAGTATTGTCCACAAGGTCTCCAAGGTCCTTTTCCTGAGGAGTGACTTCCATTAGAGAATCCAGGTTCGTGTACCTATAGTTGGGATTATTTGTCCTATGTGCAACACTTTGCATTCATTCACATTAAATTTCACCTGCCATAATAAGGGCCTTCTGCAGTTCCTCACAATCTGTCATAACAATTTTGAATAAATTTTGTGTCATCTGCAAATTGGTCACCTCACTTGTCGTTCCCTTTTCCAGATCAGTTATTAATATGTTAAACAATACAGGTCCAAGACCAATCCCTGTGGTACTTCACTAATAACTTTCTCCATTTGGAAAACTGACCATTTAGTCCTATCTTCTGTTTCCAGCCTTTTAACCAGTTACCAGTCCACAACTAGGGTTTCCAACTGGCTCCAGATTTTCAGGATAGGTTGATCCAGTCCTGGTTTTACCCCACTGTATGCTAGGATTTATTTTGATTTGCCTATTGCATTCCCTAAGAAAATCAAGATTATAAGTACCTGCATTGTACAAATCTCATCATTGTGTGAGTTTCCTCACTCTGAAGGACATCAAATCTTCACAAGAGTGCACTGTTCTGTTTGTACGTTTCACTCTGCTTGTCAAAGTGGCCCCTAACCCCTACACTACTACCTAAACCTCACCTCGAGTTACTAGGTGGGCCTCCTATAGTAGCATAAATAGCTAAGTACTACAAGGCCCTTATAGGTACTCTCTCTCTCTCTCCACAATTTGTGAAAAAATCCACCATAACATGAGTTGGAAAATGACCTCCTATGTAAAAGTTAGTAACATTAGATTCAGCAGAAGTATTTTTAGGAAGAAGCAATAACCTACAAACAGAAGGTAGTTGGTCTGAAGAAAAATCCAAACTTTCCAAAAAAATATCTTTTTAAAGTCGCTTCCAGAATGTCCCCCATACGCTTAAGAAAATTAAATAATCTCAAATTCTTGGTATAATTTTCAAGATGTTCTATCATTCTTGAAAGAGTATTACAGTCCTTAACTGTAGCCAGCCACATTGAAAACTGAATTTGCTTCAAGTTGTCTTCAATAACAGACGCTTTAGAGCTAAGAACAGCTATTTGACCTTCACTGTTGGAAATCAATCATTTGAATTTAGATGAAAGAACATCCGTTTTTTGTATAGAAGAGTTCAGGGACTTCCCAAAGCCTGTGATTAATTCCCAGAGGGAACCTAGTGTTACTACGGCCAGCCGAGCTGGAATCACAAGAAAATCACAGGAAGGAATGCTTAGACTTACCCAGGGCAAAGCAGGTGAAAAAGTTCCATCCCGAGTTCAAAGCAACTGGGGGAGAAGGGAAAGACGCCAATCGACCTTCCTCGTGAAAATCTTCCAGAGATGAAATTGAAAGCAGCCGCTCCGGTGCACCCGTACTGCCAGCTCTCTCTACCGTGGTGCCTTCTGCCACAAGAAAGGTAGGCACTATGGAGCTGGAAGGGGAATCACAACTCTGTGCCGGCGGAGGTCGAAAGTTCAAAGGACTCAAAAACACTTCTGCAGGTGACCGCGGGTCTCCCTCACAGCGGGGCACATCAGGGTCATTGGTTCCTTGAAATGCTGAAGATTGGGAGGTGAAAGCTGTAATGAGCTGCTGTCCCGAGGGATATAAGGGTTCATAGGGGTAAACCCTAACCCATCCCTTACGCTTTGAAGGCCTAGTTCCAGAGAAGAAACTGTAGAAGTAGCGAGGTAAAGAGCAGCAGCTGAATACCTCCTGTACCTTGCCAACATCTTGCCCCTCTCCAGAAGGTTAAATGCCTTCTGAATATCTAAATGCACTATATCATTTGGATCACCTTTATCTGCATGTTTATTTACATCTTCAAATAAATCTAAAACATTTGTAAGACAAAAACATCCTCTTGCTAAAACCATGTTCACACTTTCCTATTAAGCCATTTCTATCTATGTGGCCAGTGATTTTGCTTTTAAAAATGTTTTTTTTATCATTTTACCCAGCACCAATGTCAGACTCACCTGTTTATAGTTTCCTGGTGTCACATTGGCCACCTTTCAGGCTTCAGAAATCACGGCTATTTTAAATGATAGGTTATAGATTACTAGTAATAGGTTAACAATTTCATGTTTTAGTTCTAAAAGAACTCCAGAGTTCTAAAAGGAGTGGATGCCTTCCAGTCCCAGTCATTTGATATTCTTCAGTCACAGATATTTGTTTTAGTTGCTCAGGACCTCCACCTTTAAAGCATGTTTCAGGCGTAGATATGTTCCCAATATCCTCCTCCGTAAAGACCAAGGCAAAGAATTCATTTAGTTTATCTGTTATTTCCTTGTCCTCCTTGAACACCCCTTTTGCCTCTCATCTAGCAGCCTCAGCTAATTTCCTCACAGGCTTTTTGCTTCAGATGTACTTGAAAAAGATTTTATTAGTTTTTTGCCTCACTTTCAAGCTTTTACTCAAAGCATTTTTTGGCCTATCTAACTACTGTTTTACATCTAACTTTCCAGCGCTTATACTCTTGCCTATTTTCATCATTTGGGTTTGCTTTCCATTTTTTGAACAATGGTCTTTTAGCTTTAAGTGCCTCTTTTACCTCACCATCTCACCATTAAACCACACTGGCAATCATTTGGTCTTCCTTCAATCTTTTTTTAATGCATGGAATACATTTTATCTGAGCTTCCAAAATGGTATTTTTAACAATGCCCATGCCTCATGCAAACTATTAAACCTTTGCATCCTCTCCTTTCAGATTTTCTAACTAATTTCCTCATTCTATCATATTCTTCCTTTTTAAAGATATATGCTACTATAGGTAGTAGTTTTAACTAATGTCCTCCCTCCAGTGATTATGTTAAATTTAATTGTATTATGATGACTATTGCTTAGTGGCCCCACCAGAGTAACTCCTCACAGCAAGTTATGCATTCCACTGAGGAAACCAAGCACCAATGTAAAGTAGCCACTTCTCTCATTCATTTTAGGATCAGCTGCTCCGTGAAGCAGTCATTTATGGCATCTAGAAATGTAACCTCTCTAACATGTACTGATGAGACATTGACTCATTCAGTTGAAATCTCCCATTATTATTGTGTTGCAAAATTTGTTTTTTTATTTTCAGCTAGTATTTCACAGCTCCTATGGCTGGTAATATATTCTTAGCAGTGTGGACTTTTATAACTGGGTAGACTGTTTGGCCAATTGATATTTATCTGCTGTCATCTACCAAATTACTATGTAAACACATTTTGATCTCACTTTAGATGCAAAGCAAAGGGTAATTACATAAGACTTACACTGTTCCTTACACTGTTCCTAAGTTCCATGTTAAGATGTTAATCCCCCTTTGTTATCCCCCTTTGTTATAATCTTCCCGGCTCACAAATAGAGCCTTCTCCTAACTGCAACCTCTTGTTGCAACCTGTTACGCTTGTTGTTCCTCTTTTCCCCGTCCCTGTTCATTGTATTTTCTACCTTTTTGTTCTAATGTAAACTGATATGATGTGCATTCTAATATCGGTATAGAAAAGCTGTTAAATAAAACAAAATAAATAAGACTTTCCTTAGGAAAGGGGATGGATAGTGTTTAGTTGCCTAAATGAGTAGCTTGTGAGTGCAGTATCCTGCAAGCTGGTTTGCATTTATCAGGTTTCATGAAGCATCCATTCAACCTCCTGGTTCCTTTATTTTGGAATTCATTGCTACAGACTGGTACAAGAGGGTCCAGCTGAGTTCTCTGACACCACTACCTCAGTTCTTCACCAGACTGAAGAGGAAACAGAGGACACTGACCCGACAGACTATTTTTCACAGGTAAGAATTCACTTCCTGCCATAAAATAATAGAAGAGAGCGACCAGAATGCTGTAGGATCAGTACCATAAGACCTATGAAAAGGGACTTAACAATCTAATAAGTAAGTATACCTAGAGAAGAGGGGAAGATGGGAGACATGATAGAAACATTCAGATACCAGTGAGCATGTGAGCTGGTAGTTAGAATTACAAATTAAGAAACAGGAGACTTGGGATCAAATCCTGTTTCTGCTGGTTAGCAAGGTACAGCATTAGAGTTATCAGGTAAGTGACATTATCTTCTGAATATAATACCCATTTAACCACTATTTATCACAGTATTTACTAAACTAATGAGATGAGGAACATTGCTGAATTAAAGTGTGGCAGCACTCTGTTTTCAATTCATTTTAATTTTTATATTCTGCTTTTCACAGCACTTCACAGCGGATTACTTACAGGTACTGTAGGTATTTTCCTATCCCCAGAGGGCTTATAAGCTAATGGCCAGATTCATTAAGGCTTTTCTCCCATTTTGTGTACAAATCGACTCTTTTCATCATTTATAAGGTCTAAAATTCTTTAATGAGGTCAATTTTACAATGAATACCTCTGAATGTGTCTGTAACAACCCTCTCCCAACCCCAAATCACCTCCCGAAAACTCACCCCGAATCAAAGTGTCCCCGTACAATACTTTATATATAGAGACTCAGACTGAGCCTTATAAAAAGGTTCTCTCTCTCTCCCCTCCTCTAACAGGAGCAGCTCCCCTGCAGCCCTCTTACATGCATGCATACACACAGCTTTGACAATCTACCTCTTAGTGAATCAGGTAGGTACTAAGTTTGCACCTTATGCAATGGAGGATAAAGAAACTTGTCCAAGGTCAAAAGGAGCAACAGTAAGATTTGAACCTTGGTTTCCCCAGGTCATAACCCACTGCATTAACCATTAGGATAATCCTCCCTTCCATGCAATCATATACTGAACATATTCAAACACAGTCAGTTAGGTTTGAAAGTTAGCCAGATACATGTAGTTGGATAACTTTAAGCAGGTATATTCAGCAGGACATTTATCCCACTGAATATACGGGACAAGTTATCTGGCTAACTTGTCCACTAAACGGTCTACTGAATATTGGCCTCCCTCTGTCCTCTCCTCTAGGGTATATATATTTAATAGGGATGTGCTGTTTTAAAATGACATTTATTTATTTATTTATGTATGTATGTATGTATGTATGTATTTATTTATTTAGAGATTTTTATATAGTTGTGGACATCATATCAAAATATCAACCCCATAAGCAAGGAAATGAAGAGACAGTAAATAAAATATTTGATTATTATCAGGTTGGTCTGAGCAGATTGTAGCTTGCCATCGTTCTACCTCCAGAGACTGAGTGAATGTTCCCCGGTCAGGGTTTTTGGGGGTTTTTTTGTAATACATCTTTTGTTAGCTTTATCACAAACTTGACATTCGCCACAGTGTAAAAAATGCAAATTTACAAAAAAGATCATTTACACTGTGATAAAGTTTACTACAATTGAGCTTTACAGTAGCCATAACAGCTTACTACCATACAGCTTAGCTGCACAAATAAGAGAAGTTGCACAAAAATTCAGTGGCTGAAGCACAGAGAGATAAATTGACTCACCTAAAGTCACACAGAGAGTCAATGACTCTCAGCGCTAACATCTGTGAGGCCCTAGCAGTGCTGAACCAAGAATCAGATGGGCAGCAGAAGCTGAGGACAGGGGACACAAGTAGACTTAAGAAGCAACCACTACTTATTACTGCATGATAGCATAAGATCTATAGTATTTACTGATTGGGCTCTTGCCAGGTGCTTGTGACCTGGACTGGCCATGGTTTGAAACAGCACACTGGGCTTGATGGACCCTCGGTTTGACCCAGTAGGGCAAATTCTTATGTTATTAGCTTATGCCTGGGAGACGCTTTCACTGCTGATTTGAGGATCAAACTTAGAACAGGAGGACATGCTAGACTGTCACTAAACACATTTCTTTGTCTTTCGTGAAGGTGCTACAGGAGGCAGCTGACACTGTTGACGTGGCCAAAGAAGGTATCATACGCTTAACATTCAGCCAGTTGTTTTTTCACCAGCACAAACCTCTTTCCTTCAGAATCTGAGCCAGTGTATCCCAAGTCTTAAAAGGCTCCCCTGCATTCTGTGTCAGTGATAGGCATCATTTGGAAGCTGAGGATGGATGGGTCTTCTATGTGCTATGCCGGCTGTCTCGGGATTTGTGTCTGGGAAAGTCTCACTGTGGCACAGGAGGGATATGCAGGCCAAATACATTTGTTTCAGTTCATTTCGTTCATTTCTGGGATTGCTTTTTTCTTTGTGTTTCAGTTTATTTAATGTTTATTTCAGTTCGGTTCATTTCCCAAACCAAAACAAATCATTAAAAGAAAAAAAATCCCAAAACAAATTAAGGAGCGAAATGAGGCCTCCCTGAGGCCTTCAAACCCCTTTCCACCCTCAGAGACAGGTAGGGGGCTCGGGACTCCTTGACCACCCTCCTGCCTCTCAAAGAAAACTGCAGGATCCAGGCCTACCCAGCTGGGCTTAGCCAGGTCCAGTCAAAACCTCCCTGGAAAGGTTTGCTGAGGCTGCGAACCTCCCTAGCCTCCACTTACTCTTTCCTTGTGGGTCGCTGGTGAAGAAAGGGGCAAGAGCAATGCCCATTTGCTCGCCTCTAGTTGCATTCTTTAAAAATGGTGCTGCTGGCCCTAGGAATGACATCAAAGTGACATCACTGTGGT
The DNA here is from genome assembly GCF_901001135.1 of Rhinatrema bivittatum. NCBI lineage: Eukaryota > Metazoa > Chordata > Amphibia > Gymnophiona > Rhinatrematidae > Rhinatrema > Rhinatrema bivittatum. Next base: position 141,411,623 of record NC_042621.1, read on the forward strand.
GCTGTTCACAGGGTCAGCTGACATTCTTATGTTGTGCAGGCGCACAGAAGAATTTGTCCCCCTATACTGCACCTCTCCCTGCATTTTTTAGCATTAAATCTTAGTTGCCAGACTGTAGACCATTTCTCAAGCTTTGGTATCATCTGCAAAAAGACAAACCTTTCCCAATTATCCTTCCTGCTGTCCAATTCTACTAACAACCCTATCCTCCATTTAGCACTATTCTTTTTTGCCTTCCACTCGCTCAGTTTCTAGGGCCCATAATAAGGGTGCTCAGTTTATTGTGTCAAAAGCCCTACTGAAATCGAAGTGCACTTCATCTAACACTTTCCCTTAATCTAACTCTCTGGTCACCCAGTCAAAGAAATTGATCAGATTTGTCTGACAAGATCTACCTCTGGTAAAACATTGCTGCCTTGGATCTTGCAATCCATTAGATTCCAGAAACCGTACTGTCCTCTGTTTTAGCAGCAAAAAGCAATGGGCCGGATTTTAAATCACCTACGCATGTAAAAGCCCGGGGTTTTACATAGGTGGGCCTTACACGCACCAGGCCAATTTTCAAAGGCCCAGCCTCGCTTGTAAACCCCCGGGACATGTGTAAGTCCCGGGGTTAGTGAAAGAAGCGGTCCAGATGTGGAGCGGGGCAGTCCGGAGTGGGGCGGGGTGGGGCTAGAGGCGCCTGGCACAGCGGCCATTTGCCGCTGTGTCGGTGGATTGCATGCCTCCAAGGTGCCGGCGCGTGCAACTTGCTCCTGCTCAGAAGCAGGCGCAAAAGGTAAGTTCATGATTTGGGGGGGGGGAGGGGGTTAGGATAGGGATGGGGGCGGGCAGGATAGGGGAAGGGGCTAGGGGGGTTGGTAAGTTCACTCCCAGTCTGCTCTTTAATTGGAATGGACTGGGAGGGAATTGGGGAAGGCCCACCTACGGGTAAATGCAAAAATCTTTCCCCACTTGCATGCGCCGACCCGGTTTTTTATAACATGCGTGTGCAGGATTTCCAACTCACAAATATGTTTTTTTTACTGTCAGTCTGCCAGAATTATACTGACAGCCTGTTTTTTTTATGAACAGACGTTTTACCATTACTATGTTGTGCACAGCCAGACTTACTATTCAGAGCTTCACCCCTTTAGATGAAATATTGCCCCAAAATCCCAGTGCTAAATCGCCAGTTTGGAACCTTGGAGAACTGCAGCAAATTGCTTCCTTGTCCTATTGCAGCCAGGGCAGAAGGCGGAGTCCGCCCCTGGCTCCAGTCTGGTATCTTTCTTTTTAGAAAAACTTAATTCACATAGGCTGAGCCCAAGGCACCAGGGACAGGCCTCATTGCCCAGGATGTTTTTACTGATACATTTTTTTTAATGAACATATCAAGGTCCATATTCAAAATCCATTTATTTTATTTATTTATTTATTTAAAGCTTTTCTATACCGGCATTCATGATACAATCATATCATGCCGGTTTACATATAACAAGGGGTGCAATAACTTTCTTTTAACCAGTGTCGAGGAAGTAAAAAGTTACAATATAACAAGGTTGTTGAAACTGGGAAGGAAAGAGACAGGGAAAGACAAGAATTATATAATCCATTTACATGGATCTCTCAAATGTTATCCATCTAAATGGCAAATTTGACGTATTCAGCCACTTTGACTAAATTATAGCCGGATAAGTAGTTATCTGGCTATATTTTAGCTGGATAAACAAAGGGGCATTCTGGGAAGAAGTTGAGTATTCCGGCTAACCTAGACGAATGTATAGGTATATATGGCTAGGTGAGCTGGAGAACTTTAGGCCTGCTTCAGAGCCGGCCTAAAGTTACCTGGCATTGCGTGGGCAGGTAACGTGCTGCTTACCCCAATAATTTCAAAAGATTTCTGGGTAGCTAGCGCATCTTAAAAACGTAAATAAAGAAACAATCACAGGCCTCCTGGCCCAATTTACTCCCACCTCCCCCCCCACCATGAGTCTCATCCACCTGCTGACCCGGATCCCCCTCCCAACCCCTTCCTAGGAGCTGAAAATAGAAAGTAAACCGTGGCGCCAGGCCCAGCCCTCCCCGCTACATAGAAATGAGAGCCTCACCTATCACCCTCCATTCACGCCGGCAACATAAACCCTCCCACCCACTCCCCCTGTACCTGAAGCGGGGCCTGATTTTTACAATGTGATCCCGGCCGCTTCCAGCGTTACATTTATGCTGTACAGTCTGCCTCCATTGACGCTGGAAGCGGGAATTCCCACTGTGAAGTCTGCTTTCGAGTTATTACCGGCGTGACGCTGGAAGCGGCCGGGATTGCATGGCTCTGCGATTCTGGCATAAGAAACGGGCCCCGATCCAAGTATGGGGTGGGCGGGTGGGAGGGCGTCTGGTGCCAGCGTGGGGGGGGGGGGGGGGTGTTTGGGGAGGGCAGTAGACAAGGTTTTCATTTAGATTTAGTGGGGAGGGTAAGAAGTGGGAGGGCCGGGCCTGACGGCGCAGTTTACTTTTTATTTTAAATCCTGTGAAGGGGTTGAGAGGGGTTCCGGGTTAGCGGATGGGTGAGACTCATGGGGGGAGGGGGGAATTGGGCCAGGAGGCCCTCGATATTTTTTATGTAATTTTTTTTAAGAAGCACCAGTTACCCGGATATCTTTTTGATATGTGGCCGGATAACTTTGTGGTAGTATATTTAACGGGACGTTTATCCTGCTGAATATATGGCACAAGTTATCCAGTAGCCAGATTTATTTTATTTATTTATTTATTTATTTATTTAAAATTTTTATATACCGACATTCATCCAGGATATCACATCGGTTTACAGTGTAACACCAACAAACGCCAGGCATGGCCTAATGAATATGGACCTCATCATTTTTTGTTTGCTTTCTTTTACTGACTGTCAGTGCATTTACTGACAGTGGGCAAATTTGGTCATAAGACACGAAAGGTTTGTTGATAATGCAATGGGATACAAGTCAGTGGGTATTAATAACATGGGAATGAGGTGAATGCATTAAAAGCAGAAAATATGCTCTGTTTTAGATTTTTTGGAGCTTTTGATAATTTTCTGATATATTTGACACCAAAATTACAGTCTGAAGAGCCCTAAATTCACCATTTCCCAGGATGCACAGACATACCGGTGTCCAAACTCTAGATCAGTCACATGCAGGCAGATTTAGCTGTCTTGTCATTTTTATATATTTCCTTTTCTGTCTTGGTGATTTTAAAAGAGTTTTGTGTGCAAAACAAACTCGGTTGTTTTTAGTTCAACCTGCTGCTCAGGACTGAGATGAACTGGCAGGTGGTTAAAACACACAGCAAGGGGTGCTGCAGGTCAGGATGAGGTGCATTGCCAGAATTGGGTGGGGATCTCAGTGCTGTGATAGCAGAAGGTACTGCAGGTCAGGAGTGACTTTACTAATAGAAGAGAATGAGGTGTAGTGTCAGGACTGTAGAGGATATAGCAGTCTATGACTGAGGTGCATTTTGAGAGTTTGCTGAGATTGGGTGGAGAACCTATCTAACACCATCTTCACTGATACGTCTTTCAGTGCTATCAATGTTCAGTTCTGTGTGATGCTATGTGTGTCATCAATGGGCAGTGATCATGTCTTGTGTGATTTGCTCTGTTTTTGTTTTTTTTCTAGTTTCAGATGTCCTCGCCTGCTGTGCTTTGCTTGAAGCTCCCAGTCTCCTAGCATCATGACCAAGCAAACCAAAGACGTTGAACTTGATCACCTTGTGCATGATAAGCCGCTTGATTATCAGAGTGCCTCCCTTGCCTCCCCTGGCACTGCAGAGCTGCTTCCCAATGTTCCCAGCTATCAAGCCTCCTCTGCCTTACCCCTCTTGCCCCCTTCCCCCAAAACCCAAAAGGCTGGGGTGCTGAATCCAACTTTCCTAAAGGAGGAATTATCCACCTCTCGCCCCTTAGGTAGCAAAGAATGCCGCCTTTGTGTCATATCTGTTTTGTGGTGATTTTGTGTAGACATTTTCTGTCTTGTTTTGTGTGATATGTTAAGAAGTCTCATGAAATACAGAGTTCTGTTCAGGAATGCCGCATGCATCCAAAGAAAATGAGAGGTAGTTTCAGATAGAGCCTTTTTGAGTGAAGTAATATTGAGATGTACATGCAGGGAGACCTCTCAGGCATGGGACTTGAAGGGAGAAGTACACACAAGGAGAATTCTCCTGCATGAGGTTCATATTGAGGCATACAAGTAGGGAGAGCTCTCCCGCACGTGGCTCAGAGTGAGGAGTACATACAAAGAGAGCTGCCCAGCACAGGGCTCCTTCTTAGAGAGAAGAATCTGACTTAATTTCCACAGGGAAATATTTCTCAAGATTTTGGATCCAATGCATTTAAAATGTGGTGTCCATATTTTTAAGGATAATTCTCTGTTTTATTCTGTAAATATATTTGTAAGTATTTACTCCTCTCATATTTTAATTTTAAAAACATAATAATAACTGATTTCCTAAGTTTCCCAAAGGGGAATAAACTGCTTTGCAACTGATGATTTAATAGCATATCCCATATATTAACTGTACTCAGAACATTCATATGGGGAGTATACTGTGCTCCTCCTCTGAAAAATTGCATGGTAGGGTATAATTCATCATAGTATATTTCCAAGAGCAGCTTAAGGGACCAAATAAAACATTTTTGCAAGCAGAATGCTTTCACAATAAGAATTACCTGCAGAAGAAGAAACATAATTTTAAGAAACTGTTCTTATAGTACAAGCTTGGGGTCCATATTCAAATGTTATGTAGTGGGATAAGTAAGACTTATCCATCTAAGTGGTGGCCGCTGAATATCTAGCTATACAATTTAGCTGGATAAGTCACTTCTATGACTAAGTAGTTAGCCGGATAGTCAGTGAGTGTGCAGTGCGCATAACTGGGAGGTGCTACTTACCTGGCTCACTTATCTGGATAAGTAGCAATATTCAGACTTATCCAGTTAAGTTAACCAGATGAGTTAGATGTGCCCCACGTGCACCAAAAGTATTCGCGCAGAAAAAGCGCAGATTTCAGCACGGGTCTTGTTACATCGCCCTTATAGTTGACTAGATTTAAATATTGAACTCACCCTTAATTTGGCTCCCCTCTTTCACTCTTCTAATGATCAAACATGCTGCACCTTATTTCTTGGGGCAGAGGTTTAAAAGAGAGCCTTCTCTGAGACTGAGCTTATGTATTTCACTCTCGAGTTAATTTAGGAAACCCAAAATGCATGAGCTGATCGTATCCCTCCATTAACATGTACCACGCCATGGCCCAAACTACACAATTAGCTCATCCAGGAGAATGGATGTGTAGAGTGCTATTGCTGAGCCATGTTTCTTCAATAGAATTCCCTTTACTGTTGGTCAGAGAATACCCAGATGAGATAAGTGCTATACTGGCCACAATTGATAGGCCATTTTCTTTCTGATGATCTTGTTTATCTCCTTTAAGAACCCCATGGAAGCCCCCACCCAGCTGTCAATGTGGAGGATGTGGATTCTGACAACAAAGCTATGGGCATGCAGACACAGGATTCCATCCAACCTCCTCTCTCCCCCTACGGAAACAAAACCCTTACAGTACCAGGAACTTCTGCTACTACAAAAAGGTATGGGTGTTATACAGGGACCGCTGCACTGTAACATGGATCTTCTGAGTGAGGTCCATATCCATGCATCAGGTTTTGTATGTGAGCCACTTTCCTTAATATAGGAAGACAGTATTCTCAGGTTATCCCAGGCAATGCTCCTACCCTCCACCAACCTTCTTCTGCATTCTATCTGAAAGACTAGGTTCATAAATTTCAAAAGCGCTCTTTTGTTCTGTACATGAGGATTCCCATTGTTTCCACAGAAACCAAGTCCCAGCTCCATTCTTCTAATCTTTACCCTGCTTCTTCATCCAGATAGCCCTAACAGTTCACCTCTAGAGCTTCCGCTTCTCTCTCCAGATAGGAGATAACTTCCCATTGTCTCTGTGGGAACTCCTCAACTATTTACCACTCAAGATCAGGATAAGTTCTTATCCATTAGTCCCTGTCCTATTCTGAACACCTAGTAAGGCCACAGACCTTCAACTTGTGGGTTAGGATCTAAATGTAGGTCATAGAAGACTTGCAAATGTTCACAAAATAATCACTGTTAGAAAACCCTAGCGTAGATGGAATAGCAGCCTGTGGTTTGTCAGAGTTTTCAAAATGAAAAGCATATTGTTACCTATAGTTGGACTATCATCTAAAATGTGAGTTTTATTAAATACCATGCTCAATATAAACACTGGGACATCAGTGTTAAAATTATAATTAGTGGTATGTTATTTTTGTGGTAGGTCTCTTGGTTTAATAAGTCTTGCGTATAGTGCTCCTTTATGTGAGATGTCCCTTGATGTGCCTCCTTGGTGCTGATTTTTCATGATGTTTTTAACATCCTCTTTTATTAAGGGGGGGGTCTAATACACCCTCATAATAAATCAACTTTCTTTGTATCCTTATATATCAGTTAGATCTAAGAAAACTCACGTAACACAATAGCTAATCCCAATGAGAAAACTAAAAAATGGATAGTTTATCCTGCTAAAGTTAGCTGGAAAAGTTGTCAGGGATTCTCCGAGGATAAGTGAGATGACAGGCCTCACATATTGGTGACCTCATTAGATGGAGCCTAGCATGGAAATTTGATTTCAAAGAGTCTAGAAACATGCCCTCAGAAGCAATGTGATGACTTGGGTTGCTGGTGGACAAGGGAAAGAAGTGAGGAAAATACATGGTCTGGTCAATCTTTAATGTTTTTGAGATGGCATCAAGAGTCTCTGCAGTGAATATTAGTGCTCACAAGCTGACTTGGCTGTAGGCCTCAGACCTTCGGCTGGATGTCCAGGAAAGACTTGGTGATGTGCCTTGCAATGGAGAAAATCAGTTTGGATATATAGTCAAGGAAGTTGGGCCTGTGTGACGATTCAGATACCTCTCTACTGCCATTCCAGAACTACCCTCTTCAACTAGGAGGTACCCTAGTGGGGCACTGAGAAAGTATTTCTTTCAGTTGAAGAGACATTTCCTTCTGCCCCCTCGGATTCATCAATAGCAGGTTCCTCATGTTCATCCTAAGCAGCAGAGGGCCACAAAGCCACAGCCAACACATCTGTCAAAATTTTGGATGGGGTTTTAACTGGATCATAGGTAACATAGCCGAGATCCTGGTATCCGTGCCAGGTGATCTTCATGTCAGAGGCAGGCTAAGGTTTTATGTAAACCATTGGCCCAGAATAACTTGGGTCCTCAGCATAATTCGAAAAGAATACAGCCGTCCACTGAAACTCACTTAGTAGCTGTCTCAGCATCAGGAATTGCTACGAAAGGAGCTCTTCTCTCTCTTAGAAGTCAAAGCGGTCAAGGCTGTTCCACCAGAGGGCGGGAATTTTACTTCAAGCACTTCCTTATCCCTTATCCCAAAGAAAACAGGAGGCTCTGTCCCATCATAGATATGAAGGCTTTGAACAAAGTTCCTGAAAAGGAAAAAGTTCAGAATGATGTCCCTGGGCACCTTGATTCCCTTTCTTGAAAAAAGGAACTGGCTATGCTTTCTAGATCTAAAGGATGCTTATACCCACGTAGAGTTATTTTCAGCTTACAAGAAGTATCACATTCGTAGTAGAAAAATATCACCTTCAGTATCTCATACTGCCCTTTAGTTTGGTGTCAACACCACGTGTATTCACAAAATATCTGACGGTGGTAGCAGTGTAGTAATTTAAGGGAACCAATCTATCAATTTAGAAAAATGTTTATAATATATACAAAAGATTTTTAGAAAAAAGATTACAAAACATTATTTAACAATAAAAACAATAAATATCATATGTAAATCCTGTCTAGCTGCCCAATAGGAATAATATGTTTATATACAAATCATGTAATTAAGAGCTACCACAGTCATACCTTGCATCCATACTTATCTCACTAGACATACCAACACAATACAAAAACACATCACATGTGCAAAGCTAACTGCTTTCGTAATTTCACAAACTGAAACAACAAACTAAAGGTACTGACAGTGCGGCCCTGCAGCACCTTAAAACACCGGGCAGGCGCAGAGCTTTATCACCAGGTTCAAACGCCATATCGTTTAAACTGCACATGCACTGAAAAAGTGTTATCGTTGTTATAGAAACATAACCCATTCAGTTTTTTGATTGAGTCCCTTCGGGTGAAGCGTATCCCACTGGAAAATAAAACGCTGTTCTCTTTGTTTAAGAATCCCCAAGATATCTCCTCCCCAATGCAATCTAATCTTGCAAATCACAAAGAACTTTAAGTCATGTCAAGAGTGTCCACATGTCTGCCAATGTTCCACGAAGGATGTTCGTAGTTTTAGTGTACGAATACAGTTTTTGAGTTCAATAATACATGTGCGTATTTGTCTTTTTGTCTGCCCTATATAAACCAATTGACAGGGGCAGATAATCGCATAGATCACTTGACTTGTTTGGCATTTGAAGTTCTCTGTAAATCAGATAAGGTTTTGACAAATTGGGGTGATAAAAGCTTGAAATATTTGAGTGGACACAAATGGAGCAATGCCCACATGCGGAATGGCTACCATTCAGAGTCTGTCTATCTTCTGATGATAACACAGCTGACACAAGATGATTTTGAAGATTCTTGTTTTTTTTTTTTTAAAGGAAAAATGAGGAGGGGGGGGGGGGGGGGGCGGTCATTGAAGAAATAATTCCTGCTAATGTATGCCAATGTTTGTAGATAATAGATTTAATCCTGGCTGCCCTGTTTGAGAAAGGGATTGTACAAATGTGTTCTAAGGAAATCTGTTCTCTATTTCTGAACAGGTTGTCTCAATTTGCACAGAGAGCTCTTTTATAAGCTTGCTGTATGCATTTGTGAGTGTATTCCCAATCTAGGCTATGTTCAGATAATTTTTCAGCTTGCCTTTTATACTCATGAGTGGAGAAACAGATCATTCTTAAACGTAGAAACTGGCCTACCCGTATATTTTGTTTAAGGACTCTAGGGTGAAAACTAGAATTATGCAGTAATGTGATTTTGTCTGTAGATATCCTATAAATAGTGGTAACAATTGTATCTTGTTCCACCTTTACTAGTAAATCGAAAAAGGGAATTTGTAAACTGTTGAATAGAAAACTTTAAATTAAAATCCTGAAGATTTAGCCATTGATATAAATTCCTGCAATTTGTCAACTGTATTGGACCAAATCCAAAAAATATCATCATTGTAGCATCTCCATATAATGATATTTTGCCAAAATGGTGATTGGTATTTGTATCGCTTCTCAAAATCTGCAACATGAAGGCACTGAAGACCCCACAGCCACTCCCTTGACTCCTGATTTATGAGGCCAGAGTTGTAACTAGAAAGCTGCTGTAAACAAGCTACATGCTTCCAGCAAACCAGTTGGAAAAATGCCCACGGATGCATCAAACATGAGAACTAACAAGGAGTAATTCTAATCTGATCCGTTTCTTTTTTTACATGCCCCATTTGCTGCATGATCTTTTAGCAGGATTGATCATTTGATAAACTTTGCCCTTCTTAATAGTTTTAAATACCTCACAATATAGATATTAGATTCCAATACACATTCTTGGAAACATTTCTGGCTTCTTGGTAGCTACTAAGCTTTCACATTATGGATTTGTTACCTGCTATTTGAGTGTATAGCGAGCAATGGTGTGAATTGCATGGGGGGAATGGTATGAACTAGATGACTATGACTGATGACTGTTTTGGTTGTGGAACTCATTCCGGCCATTTGCTTCTCTACAGGAGGAAACTATATTCCTCAGCAGACAGCATGGAGGATTTACTTGGTTCTCCAGGTCAATCCATTTCGCAGGAAGAAGGGTGAGTAAGGCAAAGAGCCCAGCTATATGGTGCTTGACACACCGATAGGCTTTATGAATTACCTTTTGGCTACTAAGATTTATATTTTCTATTTATTTTAAATATATGAACTAGCAGTTCCAGCATAAGCTGAAAATAACATGACAATGGCATAATCATAAAACAGCACAGAAAAGGAAACAAACAAACAAACAAACATCTTCCAGTCTTTCATTAAGGAAGAAGAAACAAGTATATGCCAAGTCCTACAAAATCCTCAGTGGGAGATCTGTACATAGAAAATGTATAACCAAAAAGAAATAAAAACTTTCTGGGGATCTGTCGTGTCGAGTGCTTGTGACCCAAACTGGTCTCTGGCAGAGCAGGATGCTGGGCTTGATGTACCTTGGCCTGACCCAGCATGACACATCTTATGTTATTATGTTCTTACCTAACAAAGAAATAAACAGCACTAATAATAATAATACAGCTGTGATTATACAGACAAGAATCCCATCAGCTCTAACATCCCTCTCATCAAACCTGCGAGCACATAGGAGATGGAGACTCACCTTTGAGCAAGGGGCTGCTCATGCAATCAACAAAGGATATAAATTGTGAGGGCTCAGAAGATATGTATCGAGTACCCCAGAACTTTACAAGGCATTTGCATGGAAATCTAAGGAAAGTGTGTGCTCCAAGTGAAATAACTTCCTGACACATTAAGAGGAATTCCTTGTAGGTAGGATGCATTGCCCTGCAAACGTCTGGAACGATACATATTTCGGAGCGGCCTTGGAGGGAATGGGGGTAGGCAGCGCGGCTCGGCGTGCGCCGGCTATACAGAATTCATAGCCTTGCACGCGCCGATCCAGGATTTTAGTGGATATGCGCGGCTCCGCGCGTTTCTACTAAAATCCCGCATACTTTTGTTTGCGCCTGGAGCGCCAACAAAAGTACGCCAACGCGCCTTGTTTGAAAATCTACCCCTATGTCTATAATTTCAGAGTTTAATTGAGATCAATAACTTCAGAAGGCTTTAAAAAGGTTTAAAATACTTTATGTGACAATTTTTCCTTCAGGAGTCGGGATACCTTTTCCCAGTAAGATTCTTCTCTGCATCACTTTCTGGCTATCTAGTCCTACAAACTGGTTAGATTTTCCCTGTTCTACATTCATTTGTAGCCCCATCCAGAGGTGTAGTCTGTATCATAATGGATTCCCTCTCAGTGAATAGACTTCTAAAGGAGCTGTTCCTATAATGAGTCAGGGGTGGCTCAAGGCAATCTGCTG